>NC_087482.1:4965065-9765065 GCF_036417665.1 Passer domesticus | reverse complement strand
TCAGAAAATGAGCAGAGAGCAGATTCCAGAGGCAATCTGAGAAAACCCTTGTGTTTTGGCTAAATTTCAGTCCCCTATGTAGCCTTTTTCTCTCTCTATGCCCCTATTTCAGTGCACATTTTAAGAAGAAATGCTATTAACATTGGGAGGGGAAATGTCATTAAAATGTGGAGATGCTCAAGTGACAGGGCAAATGCCAGGGCAATGGGTCTGGGTAATTCTCCAAGACACCCTGAGGTTTGAAACAGCTCTTTGTTGGAAGCCACAAAAGCATTCTGCCAAAGACACCAGCTAGTCTCTGGTGGTTCTCATCCAGCTGTCAAGTAGCATCTCTGGTGGGCTGGAGTTTTGGAGTGTGTTCTAATACTGCCCTTTGCTGTGGGCCATGGAGCAAAGGGGAGAGCCAGATTAGACTTTTGGCCCTTGACATCAAAGTTACAAAAATGGAATAATTGCTTTTATTAGAAATCTCTCAATTGTCTCTCTAGGGTGCATTTCCAAATCTTCTACGTGGGTTTAGACAACTTGTAAATGGAAATAGTAGGCAATTTGACGTTTCATTCATTGTTCATGCAGAAAGAAATTGTGCAATAATTGAGTAAAGGTACAAAGTCTGCCACAGGTACAAGGCTCTGGTTGGAGATATTAGTCCCAAGGGGTTGGTGGTTGTGTTTCAAGGATGATCAGCGGCTTTGCCCATTTCTGGGTTGTGGGGCTGTGTGTGCTGTTTCACTGATCTTGGCCCGAGAGGCTTCCAAGAGGCAAGAGCAGAGGTAGATCCCTGTTTGCATGGAGGCTGGTGGGTAAGCAGCTGTGTCTCTCTCCCGGCAGTGCTTGTGGAATGGGCTCATGCCAGGAGCCCTGAAGCGGTCGAGCGCTACGCCCTGCCCGTGCTCTGGTCCTGCCTGGAGAACAAGGCGCTGCCTGTGCGAAGCGCCAACGTCTGCCCTGTGGTCACCAAGCTGGCCTGTGCCCTCTGCGAGGCACTGGGCAGCCAGATCATTAAGTTTGCTGACAGCACACCTCCACACGTGCAGGAAAACCTCAACAGCCTTCTGGGCTGGTGAAGGTTTGATGTTCTCCAGAAAGCGGACAAATTTCTGAGCTGGACACCACCGGACGTGACTTTTCAGCTGTGCCAGAAATGACAAAATACTAAGGAAGGGTGTGCACCTGCCCCCGCTCTGTTATCAGCATTGCCCTTCCTAGTCATGACATGGGGGGCCTGAAGCAACAGCAGACAGATGACGAGGTAAAGATGAAGTATGGATCAGCCTCAAGTGAATCCAGACAGAGGAAAAGGTGAAGACTAAGCATGGATCAGCCTGAAGCAACTGCAGACTGAGGACAAGGTGAAGACCAAGCATGGATCAGTCTCACACAGAGGTGAGGTGGGAGCTGGGCCGCTCTCTGTTGGGAGGAAGGGTCTTGTGGCAGCCCAGAGAGGCTGTGCACATTGGCAGGGAACATTGGCTTGAATTACACAATGGCTGTACACATTGTGCCCTGCATGTGCCCTGCAATGAGCTGTGCTGCTGGCAGTGCCCCGTGGAGCTGTAGGGCTGCTCAGCTGTGGGGCAGGGAGAGCAGCAGCAGGGTGCATGTGCAGTTGAGCCGTGGCTGGAGAGCACAGGGCTCTGGGCTCCCTGCTGTCCCAGGGCAGCCCAGAGGCCAGGCTGTTCCTGTGGCAGCTCTGTGGAAGTGGGGCAGGGTTTTCCTCTGGTCTGCTTCAAGTTGCAGCCAGCAGGAGCATGTTTCCCTGTGCAGCTCTTTAGAAATTTCCAAGGAATCTGTCCCATTAAATACGGAGCTTCAGATGCTTTAGGTTTGCATTCCAGGCTCTGTTAAACTTTGTGTCTCCACAGATACGACTGGCTACAGTCTTTCCAAGAAGTTTTCTCTGGACATTTCTGATACTCCCTTACCAAGAAAGTCCTTGCCTCCAGTCCAGAAATGCTCTTTCCTCCAAGATCAGGAAGAAGCTGCCAACTGTCCAAAGAATGTTTCAAGAATAGGATTTAGGCTTTAGGATTATCAAGAATAGGATTCATTAAGAATAGGATTCATCAAGAAAAGTATTCATCAACAATAGGATTCATCAAGAATAGGATTCATCAACTATAGGATTCATCAACAATAGGATTTAGGAATTTGGAATAGGTTTAGGCTTCATAGTTGCAGATGTATCTATGTTCTGATAGTTTTGAATAAATGTGTTTGATTGTATATTTAAATTTTGATGACATATTTTAATTGTATATATTTTATTTTGATGATTTAAAAAAACTTTAATGAATCAATTAAATTTAAATAAACCAAAAGAAGAATGTGACACCAGGATCTCCTGGAGATTATGGGAGTGCAGTGTCTCACCACATCCTTTCTTCACTGGGCCTCTCTTCTTCCTCGTTTGCCATGTTTTCTTTGTGTCACTTGTGCTGCTGTTTTTAACTTGTCATGACAACAGGGCCACACATTGACATGTTTGGGGGACAATGGATCCAAAAGATCCTGTATGGTCAAAAGTTTTCTACCTAGATGAGTTCTGTGCTCACCAAAGGCCTGAGCAAAGAAACAAAGAGAAGTGTGCCCAAATGCCAAAGCTTTGCTCCTTTGCCATCTCGCACAGAGCTGGCTCACAGGTGTCTTCAATCACAATTTCATAGGTAAGAAGAGGTCGTGTATTTCACTGGGAAACGATGCACTGCTTTGGAAAAGTCATCTGTATATAGATTTACCCAGGCCAGCAGTCCAACTTTGTTGTTTGCAACTTGTTTGCAGAAGGATGAGTGGATTGGGAGGCCAATAACGGGTGACAAGGTTTCCTCAAACCTAAAGTGCAGCCTGTGTGCCATTCAGCCCAGAGCTGAGGGATCATTTGTTCCCATGGACCACTGCCTGCCAGGGTAATGAATTCCTGCATAGCTGGAACAAGCAATTCAGGATTCTGCTCCAGAATTGCTTGGTGGGCTGCATAATCATTGACAATACTCCCTATCCAGAAATTCTTTTGCAGTTTCCTTTCATAGTCTTTTGAAGCTTTTAAAGTTCACATTTCAATTTGCTTTGCCTTAAGGGAAAACACTTCCTGGGCCCAATGCATACTGCAAGCTCTTGACAGCAAAGTCCTCATGGTTGCCAGCTTGTGATGTTACAGAAGAAACTGCGTGTGAATGCGTTAATTAGGTTTTCTGATGGAAAAACTCTATGTCACGTGGCTGCATGTGTTTGCTTAGCTATGAGTCTAGTCCTGGCCTAGTAAAGCCCAGGCAGGGTGGCATGTTGCAGGGAAAACAAGTCCGTGTGCTTATGGGGTTGCCATCAGCAGCAGAGTGAACGTGTGTTTTGGGGCTTTCTCTGGAGACACAATTAGGGACCTGCTCCATGCCACAATATTCTCTTAGATCTTTCTAAAATATTCTAAAAAGGGCAGTGAAACTTCACATCTCCTTGCAAAGCCACTGTTTGAATACGGGCATTCTTGTCCCTCCTCAAAGCCATTGCTGTTGCAGACCAGAAACATGAACATCCACAAACAGGAACAATGCGAGGACCTCCAGCTGCTGCTTCAGAGCACTGGGAATGCAGACCTGGGTATTACTAATGTGAACACTTAATTAGCATTTCATTCTCCTTCACAATATCCAGATCTCTGGGATTTTAGTTTCAGCAGCTGCTGGACTGGCTCTAGGGAAGAACAGTAAATGGGAAACAGCGACTGCCAGCCTTGCAGGGGTGGGGGAAAACCTGGAGTGTCTGCGTCAAAAGATGAATGGGAAGAGTGTAAATGCCAAAGCCAAAGCTTTGTTAGGATAGCAGGATCAGTTCTTTACTGCATGCTTGCATGAAGGTCATGTGGGACCTCCTTTTTGTATCTCATGTAAAAAAGGAGGTCTTAATAATACCATGCTACTTAAACCCACATTGTGATGTAGCTCTGTAGTGGTTCACAATGAAGCAGATTGCATGCTTTGTCACTGCCAGCCCTGGTGACCCTGTGAGGGACTGTAGTGTATGCCATGCCTGTTTTACATCCAAGCAAAGCTTGATTTTGCTTATTAGTATAGAATAAATACAAGAATAGTAAAATGGACAACTAAACTGGCCACTTTGGAGGATATGCTCATGGTTTCACACATCACTCCTATACCTCATGCTCTCAAGGCTTGCACTCATCATGAAATATTTTAATAGAAAAACTCAGATCCCCTGTTACATCTGAATAAAATTGCATCAGATCATCAAGAATTCTGCAGGCAGGAACAAGACAAAAGCCTTCTGACTCTCGCTTTAAGCTGTCCTGGATTTCTGCAGCTCTTTCTGAAAGCTGCTATAGGCAGAGTGTTTGTAGTTGTTTTTATGGGCTTTATGAAAGATATGTGGAACAGTCTGCAGGGCTCTCTGAGCAGAAAACTGCTTGTCCAAGCCCAGGGACATCGTGCTGGCAGAAGTGGAACGGCCCCGCTCCCAGCCCAAGAGTGTGAGCTGTGCCACGCTGGGCAGAAAAGACACGAGGGTCTCCAGCCCAGCTGATTCCCCTGCCGTGACCACTCCACAGAGCTCTGCCATTGGGAGAAAGTCCCAGATGCCAGACGAGCCACCGAACTTTCATCTCCTGCTGGAACTGCTCCGTGACAGCTCCTGTTCTTCCTGAGGGAGAACCCGGAGCCATCTTGTGACGCGTGTCCTGGGGGGATTGTCCTCCGGCATTTTGGGCCTTTGTTCCAGAGGGGGGACAGTGAGGTCTGACAGTTTGATATCTAGAAGTCACTGGCCTTTTTTCTTTAGTTTTCATTTCCTGTTGCTGGAAGGGGATTGTTGGAACAGTTTAGAGGACACAACTTATTGTTTTAAGTTGTCTCAAACTGCATGGGATAGATGGCTTCACACAGGAACATCCGCAATGCTGCTGAGGGGAAGGCACAGAGGGAGACAAACCCAGTATTTCTGAGGGAAATTCCTTGGCACCAAACCAACCTGAGTCATCAAACAGTGCACCTGATGTTTCGAGACATGGGCCAAAGGGGAACCCTTGCAGTGTGTTTGGTCCAGGCCGGGCTATGCTCAAGGCAAAGGTGTGTCAGTGCACTTGGCTCCTCGTCTCCTCCTTGTGTCCAGCACAAACAGGAGCCCAGAGCTCCTGCAGAAACCATCACACCAGCCAGTGGGAGCAAACTTTTGTCCAGTGCTCACACAGAGCTGTGGGGTCCAGCACTGCACCTCACTGGGATGAGGAACTGTTCCAGCCCTCTTGGGAGGAGCTAAAAGGGGGTTTGGCTTTCAGATCAACTCCTTCCCTGCTCTGGATTTGCTGCCCTGGTTGAGCTGCTGCTTGTGGCAACACTTGTTTCCCAGCTGCCAGCCCTGCTCTGCTGGCCAGCAGCCATTGCAGGAGCTTGTGCTAGTGACACTGAACCTTTCCGATCTTCCTCAGGAAAGCTCAGGGCAGAACTTGTCAAAAGAGCATTGCCTGGGTGATGCCTTTGACATTAAATCTTTCCTCTGTTCTCTGTGCCACACACAGTAATGATTTGAGGAAGCAAGTTTGCTGCTCCAGAAATTCCTTAAATCAGTCAGTTAAACGGTAAGAGAACACGATTTGGGATGTGTAATCTCACTTTAATTCATTGTGCAGAAAGCTACAGTGAGCTGTGTGTCTAACCTAAATGACCTTGCCACCAAGAACTTAGAAAAGTGGGAGAGATGGAATCAGGTGCACAGGATCTGCATTGTGATTCTCCCACAGGCCTGAGGACACAGCCCACTTCCACTGGGCCATGGCTTTTTATCCTACATCAAAACTTTGTGCTTCAGGTTGTGGTGGTGAATGCCCCCGGCCTTGTCCGGCCACACGGTGGCCTGAGAAAGGCTTGTGAGGCCTGGGCCTTGCTGAACAGCCCCTGGGCCCAGCTCCTCCTGAGCTTGTCAGAGACACTGAGCACTCCCAGGAGCTTGTGCTGTCTGACGAGCTCCTGGGGTGTCCTGTGAACTGCCTTGGAAACCACTTTTCTTGCCTCAGTGGCACAACATCCTTCTTCTCCCCCTTTCAGAGACAGGCTGCTGACCCACAGTGTGGCCATGATGAAGCATTAACAAAACACCCAATATATAGAGACCTATCTTGCAAAGTTGCCTTAGCCAAGGTGCAAAGCTCCATTCTTGGAACAGATCATCCAACCAGAATTCACCATCCTCTTTGATTTGGGCTGTCAAATCTTTCAGTTTTTGTACGCTTTTGTGAATGGATTCCGAATGATCAGACAGGTTCATACAACACAGTCCTTCAAATTCCTCACAACCATGTCCATGTGCCAGTAAAAGAAAGTCAATTGCTTCTCTGTTTGGAAGGGTAGCATGTCCAACACTATCAACATCGGTCAACATATCACTAATGGCAGAGGATGTGGCATTAGTTTGCTTGCTCAGCCAACACCCAACTCGATCTAATTGTTTCAAAGCCACTGCTGAAGTCAATTGGGGTAAAAATATACTTGCTGAAACCCTTCTTGCAGTTTTCCAAGGCATGAAATCACTCTGACAGTTCTCATCGTAATGATGAGCAGATCTTGTTTTCCTTTGTTTCCTTTTCATGACCGCTTTAGCTGAGGGTGCAATTACAGTGAGCATCCCAATGCCACAAGGGTCACCTTCAAGGTGTGCTGGAATGCCTTGCCAAGCCCTGTCTCCACAAATGAACCAATATCCCTTAGGCAATTGCCGGGGATGTAGGTCAGCCTCAGGAAGCACATCCCAACTGAAGAATTACACCAAAACCTCAAATTTCTATATGCAAAGTAATGGGGAGTAACATTGAAATTTGGAGGATCACCTTTTCGCCAAGCACTAGCTATGAAGGTAAAGCAAAAATCTATTGTTAAAGAACCAAGGATTTCCAATTCTTGGGGTTTAGAAGCTGACCTCGGAAGTTTTTTGGCCCAAAGGTTCCAATTCAGTGTGGGATTGTTTCCATTGTCAATTTCACCTGGCTTACCATTGGATTGTTTTTTGACTAAAGGCAACTCTTTTACTGGCACACCAACCAGACAGGTTGAGAAAGGTTTTTCTGGTTCCGAATTAGACAACCATATGGTATCTGAGCCGGCTGCCTTGGCTAAGGTCACCCAAACATTTGGTTTTGGTTGTTCCACAGGCAAATCTGCACGACAAAAAAGAATTAAAACCCACCAATACCAACATACAACTTGCATTTGCTTCATCTTATCCATGAGCTAAATTTTGGCAGAATCCTTACATATATATCCATTTCTAAAATTTTGCTTTCAACAAAAACAAAAACCCAAACTTTTGCCAAAAGTCAGCTCTACAAAACAAACATTTGACATACAATTGACACACTTATAAATAACATTAACACAAAGCCAGAATTTGCAGGTTCCACCGATGAACAAGGAACGTCAGGCGTGACCAGGGATCTCTGTGCTCGGCTCACATCTGCGTACTTGCTTCCTCGGTTCTGGACTTGTCAACACGTTCTGGGGTGCGATATGGTTTGACATTTTTGGCTGGGACCCACCTAATTCCAGCACCTGTAGAGACAGAAGCATACCCTTCGCCCCAGGTTATTAATTGGAAAAGACCTTCAATTTGTCCAGATTCAGGGTTTCTAATTAAAACAGGTGGATTTTCTTTCAGTTTCGCCTGAGTGTTATTTGAAAAATGCCTAAAAATTGATGGATCGGGTTCTGCAAAACGAACTGTTTAGGAAATTAAAAACATACAAAGCTTTGTTCAGTCTCATCTGCGGTGTGACCTCTGCTCCCCCACTCTGTTGATCTAAAATGCATTTTAATGTTTGATGTGCTCTTTCAATAATTGCTTGGATTGTGGGAGAGTGAGGAATACCACAAACTTTGATGTGATCTTTTGCTTGAGCGAGTGTGGCAGTTGCAGGCTCCTTTATTCCTGTTTTTGGACTTGACTTAACTTTTAGTTCAGGGAGATTAAGACTCAGGCAATATAGATGGGGGTATTTCCTGCTGGATTTCTCAAGTGAGGGAATGTAGGAAGGCCTTCCAGGTGGAAAGAAGTGACGGAGTGCCTGTCTCAGATGAAGAAAGCGAGGCACTGCAAGAAACCAGCATGCCAGGGAACTGCTGTCCTGGGCTCACGAGTCCGACTGACGGTGGTCCTGCAGGCCTTTGCCCGTGCCTGCTCCAGCTGGGCCATCTGCAGCCAAAGCTGGAGGTGTGAGTGCAGCAAAGCTGCTGTCCAAGGAACGCAGCACAGCTGCTGTTGAGGCTGACTGTTGCCTGCAGTGTGTGGGGAGGATATTGCCGGCAGCAATTGCCCGAGAGATGCTTGAAGGCATCTCTGGACAGTGGGCTTTTGGGGGGGTCCTTCTACTTCTTGCTCGGGCGGTAAAGACTGTCCCAAGACAATGCTCTTCCCTTTGAAGTGATGAAGAGGAACCACTGAGCTCCTCACCCTTGTTCCTCTCCTCTGCTCTCCACAGCAGCTCCAGCTGCGCCTCTGCGCTGTCTCTCATGGGCCTCTCTGAGATAGCAGCAGCTCTGAGATAGCCACCTCCTGAGAGGGCAGCCCAAGGCTCTGTTCAGAAGAGAGCTGTGCCTCAAGCCTTGAAGCAAGCCTCACAAACTCTTCTCATATAGACACCCACACTTGCAGCCTTCCAGATGCACAACTGAGAGCTGTGGGACATATGCACGCTCATGCCCTGCAGTGCCCTTTCTGAAATGCCTCGGCTGCTTCTGAGGGAGCTGACATGCCACTGCAGCAGCAAAAGAGCTCTGGATTCAATGGGGTCCGGCAAAAAGCGTGCCTGGCATTTGCCTTGTGTGTTGCTCTGTCCAGTGGCCAGTGCCTTGGTTTGCCACCTCATCCCTGCTCTCTGCCACTGGGGCCGGGAGGGGCGGGCCCGGGGCTGTGGGGCTGTGCCGGCCCCGCTTCCCGGGCCGCAGCTCCAGCTGCCGCCGCTGCCTCGGAGCGGCCCCGCTCCGGCGCCAGGGCCGAGGCGCCGGTGCCGGGCCCCATTGGCCGCTGTCGTGCGGCCGCAGGAGAGCTCCCCGCCGTGTCCCGGCTGCAGAGAGCGGCTGCCGGGGCAGTTCGCCTGGGAGTCTGAAGCGAGCATGGCCCAGGGAGCGGAGCCGAGAAATAGAGACCGAAGAGACAGGGGCAGGAAGCAGAACGGAGAGACAACGGGAGCAAAAGAGGGCCAGGGAACGGGGCCGGAGCTGCGGGAAGGGGCAGCAGGGACAGAGGAAGAGACACAGAATGAGCAGGAGGGAGCAGGAGAGAGCGAACGCTGGGCTGGGGCGGGATGGAGACTGTTGAAGAAGCTTTGCAGGGACAACAAAATAGAGAGCGAGTGGCAAAGAACAGCGGGCAAGCAAGGGACTGGCAAGTGGCTAAAGCAACACACAAGGAGAAGCCCAGGGGCAGTTTTTGTATGCACTCCAGTAAACCCCGAGGTGTTTTCCTGCTGCAGTGGTCGCTGCGAGCCAGCGGCAGCAGCTGGGGCTGAGGCCCGGCAAGCGGGGCCGGCACAGCCCCGCAGCCCCGTGCCCGCCCCTCAGGGCCCCGTGCGCAATGGCGGCAGCAGGGGACGAGGAGGCCGCGGGCTGCGGGCAGCGCTGCCGCCCCGCCGGGCCACACGCCGCGGGCGGCTTCAGCAGCAGCACAGGAGCTCTGGGGACACTGGTGCCGCAGCTGGTGACGGGCCGCCGAGCAGCACAATGGCGCTGAGCGCGGTAACGGAGAGCCTGGGCGTGTGGCCCCTTAAGGAAAAAAGGAGGGCCGTGTTCATCGGTGCCTCCCCTGGGGCAGGAATGGAGGGCCCGAGATGGCGCTCAGAGCCAAGGCCGAGGCAGCTGGGCAGCCTGCCTGGGTCCTACGTAGGAAGGAGATGTCACCAAGACACCCTCCAGCCTGCTCTGGCCCTCTGCTCATTATGGGCTGCGGCCTTCACGGTGGGCAGTGATGTGTGCTTGATTCCAGAGGATGCCATGGGCCAAGTTTCTGCAGCTTGTCAGCTGCATAGGACTCTTACGAGCCTTGGAGAGAGACCCGAGGGGTGGAAATCTGTCAGTGCCTCTTTGCTTGCAGCTGGAAACACCTGGGGCTTAAGTAGTGCTTCAGGGACAACCGTACCAAAGGTGCTCTAGAAGGCTGTCCAAGAGCTTCTGAGCGTAGGTTGCCTGGCACACATAAGTCATGCATATTTATTTGCCAGAAGAGCTGCTCGGCTAAAAGGCCAGCAGTGTTACCTGATATCTGCAGCAACCAAGACATTTGTGTGTGTCCCGTGGCGGTGCCTGATGGTGTCCGAGGACAAGGCAGAGGGAGCTCAGGGGCTCTGGATGACTGCTTGAGGGATCTGGGGCGCATGTGGTATTTTCTTCCCCCACGTGCAGTGAGCCAGACCCAGGAAGGCTCTAGAGGTGAATAGGCGGCAGCCCGGTGTTCCCAGCAACAGTGTGGGAGTTTGACCGTGGGTTACTCTACAGGACAGCAGGCCTGATGGTGGCACATGGGCTACATCTGCCTGAACGGTAAAAAGGCTCTTGGCTCCAGAGTTAGCAGGGCTCCTTGAGAGAGCTTTAAGTAGCATTGGAAGTGGAAAAGGGAGTAAACCAGGCTGACGGGGGAGATGCGTCAGCACTGCACAGCCATGTTTGGGTGACAGTGGAGGATGGAAGCAGTGCTGCCATCAAAGGTCATGAAAGTGTAGCAGAAGTCATGGGAAAAGCAGGTTTTTGCCACAATTCTTTCAGACAAAAATACTACCAAAGAAACACTCTTGAATTTGGGCTTTTTACAGCAGCCTTCATCCAGGTCTTCTTCTAGGGAATTTCTGAGGAATAAGACATGAGTGCCTCTGCATTCCCATGCACAATGCTGCCTCCAAAATACTCCAGCCCTTCTCCATTTGGCTTCTTCCATTCCTGTGCAGAAAAAGGAAATTCAGTAGAGGGGAGGTGCAGGAATTCACAGGCAACGTGGGCGTACATTGGGGCCTTCACAGCCATCACTTTGTTCTGAGGTCACAGAGCTCTGTTTGATGTCAGGTTCCAGAGCCCCACTGTGCTCTTCAGTGCTCGCTCTGGGCAACACTGCAGCAGCAGCAGCAGCAGCAGCAGCAGCAGCAGAGTGTTGCTAGCAGGGGGGATCATGGTCCTGAGCCGCTACCTCCTGCTGCTCTTTCTCGTGGCCCTGCCAGCCCAGAATGCCCAGAGTGCTCCAGCAGCTGGGCAGGGAGCAGGTAGGCAGGCAGGGGCCAGCACACAGCCCTGGCTGGCAGCAGCAGGGCCGGGAGCAGGGATGGCTGAGCCAGGAAGGCAGCACGGGGCAGGCAGAGAGGCAGAGGCTCCAGGGGAGGTGTGAGGGGCTGCAGCTGCTTTAGGGTGCAGCATGGAGAGAGCTTCCTAAGGAGCAAGGATGTGGGGAGGGTCGGGTCAGGCCCGGAAGCTCAGCACCAGTTCTCCATCACTCAGCAGTGGCTGTCCGTCCCTCCGCTCTGGGTGTCCAGCCTTCTGGCCCGGCTCCAGGGCTGACCCGCACACAGATTGTGTGGGCACGCCACGGCTTTTCCCTTCATGTGGGAGCTGCCAGCTCAGTGTCCCAAGGGCAGCCAGACCCCCCTGCAGCTGTGAGGATGCAGACCTGCTTGAGCGTGCCCTAGCAGTGCCTTCCACATCCAGGCCTTGAGGTGTGCCCATGAGGGCAGTGCACGTGATGGTAACTTCTTGTGGGTGTTTGGTTGTAGTTGTGGACACAGAGAGTGATCTTTCAGGCCCTGAGCGAGGGGCAGATACCGTGCTGACTCCGAGCTGGTACCTCAAGCGTGAGTAGTCAGTCTGTCCTGCCTTCACAAAAAGGAGCGCCCCTTTTCCCTGTTTTATTCACGAGAAAAATACCGTCATAGGTTAACGTGCTTTTGTAAATCTAACAATAGGGATGAAGGATGACAAGGTTCCTGAAGAGTTCCCTGAAGGATTGCCGGATGTTCCAGAGGAGCTCCTGGCAGCCTTGCATGAAGCCCCATCTGGTTAGTATATCCCACTCTGTTAACCCTGGCAGCCGGGAAGCTGAGCTTTTGCTTCCTGTAGGCATGTGCTGTATCCTGGACAGGCAGAAGCACTCAGTCAGAGTCCTGCTGCAGGCCCACTCCATTTCACAGCTCCTGCAGGGAGCCCTAGAGATGGTCCAGCACAGCCTCCGCTCGCAGCTGTTCTTCCAGATGACTGCCAGGGGCTTCTCCAGCTGCTGCTGCAGTTGCAGCATTCCTGGCCAGGGCTGCTCTGTGCAGACATTGGCATCCAGATGTTGGGCAAAGGCCAGTGCTGAATTTGGGTTCGCCACACGCTCAGCACAGCATGGAGGCAGCAATGACATCAGAGCAAGCCTTGGCTGCCCCTTGCAAAGCTCAGGCTCAGGGACGGGTTGAAGCTGGAGTCCAAGGGTGAGGGGGAACCTGAAGGTACTCCTTCTGTGGGTCATTTGGTTAAGTCTTGGCTGGTTTGGGTCTGCACTTCTTGTTGCACTGCAGAAAATCCAGCTGTCGATTCCTCCTGTCTTGGGGGGGACAGCGGCCTCGTCAGCGCCGCTTGCCGGAATGCCCAGGCCATGGTACCGTGCTTGTGCTGAGGGGCAGTGGCTTCTGGTTAATGTGTGCAATGTTTTGTTTTTCTGAAGAGACAGATTCTGAGACTGTGCCGGAGACCTTAGCTGTGGAAGAAAGTGACAGTGTGCCAGGCTCACATGAAAAAAGAGAACCAACAGAGGACACCAGGACACTTGCTGAGCCTGAGGAATATTCAGGTGAGTGCTTGCTAGATGCTGTCTTGGGCAAAGAGCAGCATTTCTGCTGTATCCCTGCAGTGCTCTCCATGGGTGAATTGCAGGTGCCCAGCACGCAGCCCGGGCCTGCAGCCCGGAGGAGTAGATGGGGCAGTGCTGCTCCCTGGCACACACTGGGCTCTTGTGCATGAGAGCTTGATGGGATCCCTCTTGGTCCCTGATGCTAAGACACCAGAGCCAGAGGAAGCCATCTCTGAAGACAACATCAGATGTCAGTTCTGATCCACTAGCAGTGCCAGTCCTTGGGCAGCTGAAGCACACTGTGGGGTTATGCCTAGTGCAGAGCACAAACGCTGACTCTTGCATTGTCTCTTCTCCTGCCAGGGTCATCCGGTGGGCAAAAAGCCCAGACTGCTGGACACTGTGACCCGAGCAAGTACTACATCCTAGTAGGGACAGTAGCAGCCTCAGCTTTGCTTCTGCTTGGGGCAGTGTCTGGCTATCTAGTCATGCATCAGCTGCTGAAGAGAGACAGGTGAGTTATTAATTGCTGCCATTGGCAAGGAAGTCTTTGCAGCATGCAGGAGCGCCCAGGCGGCTCCTAGCAGGGCTCTGAGGAAACTGTGCTCCAAATTCCTATCTGTGAGGAGTCTTCTTGGAAATCTGTTTCTACAGGAGGAGCCAGGAGGACAAAGAGGCAACAGGACAGGACTGGGACTCTTCCTGGGAAAGCTGTGGTCAGCCTAGAGGTGAAGCAGAGTCAGGAGAAGGAGCGGGAAGCAGCGAGAGAGCCCAAGGCAACGGGTTCAGGGAGAGCTGCCGCCTGTTTCCTGAGCTCTTTGCAGCAGAGCTTGCCCAGCTGCACAAGAACATGAGCGCAGACCCGTCACCTCTGCCCACCTGCTCCTTCTGTGCTCTGGCTGACAACACCTCTTCACGGGACCACTGGATTTCCCTGGAGTCACCTCAGCCCACAGCATCCTCTTGGCCCTCCTACCAATACCTGCAGGACTACTATCTGTTAGAGGACGAAGATTAGTGATAGTGATAGATGGTTAGTGATAGTGATAGCCATAAATAGTGATAGCGGTAGTGATTCTTTTAGTGATAGTGATAGGGACACTTGATATTAGAGGGTGGTGGTTGTTTTAATGATAGTGATAGTTAATATTAGAGGATAGTGATGGTTTTAATGATAGCGTTAGTTAATATTAGGGGATAGTGATTGTTTCAATGATAGCGTTACTTGATATTAGAGGAGGGTGATTGTATTAGTGATAGTGATAGTCATAAATAGTGATAGTGGTAGTGATTCTTTTAGTGATAGTGATAGGGATACTTGATATTAGAGGGTGGTGGTTGTTTTAATGATAGTGATAGTTAATATTAGAGGATAGTGATTGTTTTAATGATAGCGTTATTTGATATTAGAGGACAATGATTGTATTAGCAATAGTGATAGTTAATATTGGAGGATGGTGATTGTTTTTGTGATAGTGGTACATTTAGTGATAGTGATACTTGGTATTGGCAGACAATGATTGTTTTCTTGATCTTGATAAATAAATATTTTTCCAAAAGCAGTAAGTTCTTGCCTGGTGTGGCTGTTTCTGTTGGGGTAGAATGCACAGAGCTGGGAGCAGGGCTGGGGCTGTGACAGGAGCTCTGAGAAACTTGCACTGCAGTGCAGGAGCTGCTTGTGCCACCTCAGCCTGCTTTCCCAGCAGTGGCCGTTCACAAAGCTTTCCTGCACCAGCACGGGGACACGCTGGCTAGCAGTGACATGCAGAAACTTCTCTGGGAGCTCATTTGGGATGCTGCCCTGAATCAGGAAGGTCTGGGCAGAGAGGGAAAGATGTTCTGCGAGGGATGGCTGTCCAGCAGTGAGCACATCAAGAGACCCGAGGTGGTGACTTAGGTCGTGGCAGTCCCTCCCCGAAGAGCTTCAAGAGAGGAGCATCAAGGAGCAGAAAGCTGGAGCCGGGCTGTGTGAGAGGGGAAGGAATGTCCTATCAATCACAGGAGCCTTCTTAAAAATTAGATGGATAACAGCGACTATAATTATAATAAAAATTACAGTCTTGTCGCACGCAGTATGGGAAAAAAGCCCAGAGCTGGAATAGAACAGAGAACTTTTGTGGAGGATTTTGTGAACAGCTAGCTAGTTGACAAAGGTCACACTGATATAATACCGTTAGTTAAGCAAGAAGGAGATGATGATAGGAGTCAGCGGACAGTGTCCAAACCTGGCAAGGGCACTGAGCCCTTGGTGCAACATCAGGATGGGGGAGAGGATGGTTAGTTAGAAATATGAAGAAAAGATGTGGACAGCTGCAACATAGTAGCCACAAGAATGCTAAGGTAGGCGTAGTTAGCTGATAAGTAACTAACCAATAATGAGCTCACCTTTTGCAATATGTATTGGCCTCATTAACACCAATATAAATGTATGTGCCTACCAATAAAGTTTTGAGATTTGCTGATCACTCCTATTGAGTGCCGCATTTCTTCCGCCGATTACCACAAACTTTGATGTGATCTTTTGCTTGAGCGAGTGTGGCAGATGCAGGCTCATTTATTCCTGTTTTTGGACTTGACTTAACTTTTAGTTCAGGGAGATTAAGACTCAGGCAATATAGATGGGGGTATTTCCTGCTGGATTTCTCAAGTGATGGAATGTAGGAAGGCCTTCCAGGTGGAAAGAAGTGACGGAGTGCCTGTCTCAGATGAAGAAAGCGAGGCACTGCAAGAAACCAGCATGCCAGGGAACTGCTGTCCTGGGCTCACGAGTCCGACTGACGGTGGTCCTGCAGGCCTTTGCCCGTGCCTGCTCCAGCTGGGCCATCTGCAGCCAAAGCTGGAGGTGTGAGTGCAGCAAAGCTGCTGTCCAAGGAACGCAGCACAGCTGCTGTTGAGGCTGACTGTTGCCTGCAGTGTGTGGGGAGGATATTGCCGGCAGCAATTGCCCGAGAGATGCTTGAAGGCATCTCTGGACAGTGGGCTTTTGGGGGGGTCCTTCTACTTCTTGCTCGGGCGGTAAAGACTGTCCCAAGACAATGCTCTTCCCTTTGAAGTGATGAAGAGGAACCACTGAGCTCCTCACCCTTGTTCCTCTCCTCTGCTCTCCACAGCAGCTCCAGCTGCGCCTCTGCGCTGTCTCTCATGGGCCTCTCTGAGATAGCAGCAGCTCTGAGATAGCCACCTCCTGAGAGGGCAGCCCAAGGCTCTGTTCAGAAGAGAGCTGTGCCTCAAGCCTTGAAGCAAGCCTCACAAACTCTTCTCATATAGACACCCACACTTGCAGCCTTCCAGATGCACAACTGAGAGCTGTGGGACATATGCACGCTCATGCCCTGCAGTGCCCTTTCTGAAATGCCTCGGCTGCTTCTGAGGGAGCTGACATGCCACTGCAGCAGCAAAAGAGCTCTGGATTCAATGGGGTCCGGCAAAAAGCGTGCCTGGCATTTGCCTTGTGTGTTGCTCTGTCCAGTGGCCAGTGCCTTGGTTTGCCACCTCATCCCTGCTCTCTGCCACTGGGGCCGGGAGGGGCGGGCCCGGGGCTGTGGGGCTGTGCCGGCCCCGCTTCCCGGGCCGCAGCTCCAGCTGCCGCCGCTGCCTCGGAGCGGCCCCGCTCCAGCGCCAGGGCCGAGGCGCCGGTGCCGGGCCCCATTGGCCGCTGTCGTGCGGCCGCAGGAGAGCTCCCCGCCGTGTCCCGGCTGCAGAGAGCGGCTGCCGGGGCAGTTCGCCTGGGAGTCTGAAGTGAGCATGGCCCAGGGAGCGGAGCCGAGAAATAGAGACCGAAGAGACAGGGGCAGGAAGCAGAACGGAGAGACAACGGGAGCAAAAGAGGGCCAGGGAACGGGGCCGGAGCTGCGGGAAGGGGCAGCAGGGACAGAGGAAGAGACACAGAATGAGCAGGAGGGAGCAGGAGAGAGCGAACGCTGGGCTGGGGCGGGATGGAGACTGTTGAAGAAGCTTTGCAGGGACAACAAAATAGAGAGCGAGTGGCAAAGAACAGTGGGCAAGCAAGGGACTGGCAAGTGGCTAGAGCAACACACAAGGAGAAGCCCAGGGGCAGTTTTTGTATGCACTCCAGTAAACTCCGAGGTGTTTTCCTGCTGCAGTGGTCGCTGCCAGCCAGCGGCAGCAGCTGGGGCTGAGGCCCGGCAAGCGGAGCCGGCACAGCCCCGCAGCCCCGTGCCCGCCCCTCAGGGCCCCGTGCGCAATGGCGGCAGCAGGGGACGAGGAGGCCGCGGGCTGCGGGCGGCGCTGCCGCCCCGCCGGGCCACACGCCGCGGGCGGCTTCAGCAGCAGCACAGGAGCTCTGGGGACACTGGTGCCGCAGCTGGTGACGGGCCGCCGAGCAGCACAATGGCGCTGAGCGCGGTAACGGAGAGCCTGGGCGTGTGGCCCCTTAAGGAAAAAAGGAGGGCCGTGTTCATCGGTGCCTCCCCTGGGGCAGGAATGGAGGGCCCGAGATGGCGCTCAGAGCCAAGGCCGAGGCAGCTGGGCAGCCTGCCTGGGTCCTACGTAGGAAGGAGATGTCACCAAGACACCCTCCAGCCTGCTCTGGCCCTCTGCTCATTATGGGCTGCGGCCTTCACGGTGGGCAGTGATGTGTGCTTGATTCCAGAGGATGCCATGGGCCGAGTTTCTGCAGCTTGTCAGCTGCATAGGACTCTTACGAGCCTTGGAGAGAGACCCGAGGGGTGGAAATCTGTCAGTGCCTCTTTGCTTGCAGCTGGAAACACCTGGGGCTTAAGTAGTGCTTCAGGGACAACCGTACCAAAGGTGCTCTAGAAGGCTGTCCAAGAGCTTCTGAGCGTAGGTTGCCTGGCACACATAAGTCATGCATATTTATTTGCCAGAAGAGCTGCTCGGCTAAAAGGCCAGCAGTGTTACCTGATATCTGCAGCAACCAAGACATTTGTGTGTGTCCCGTGGCGGTGCCTGATGGTGTCCGAGGACAAGGCAGAGGGAGCTCAGGGGCTCTGGATGACTGCTTGAGGGATCTGGGGCGCATGTGGTATTTTCTTCCCCCACGTGCAGTGAGCCAGACCCAGGAAGGCTCTAGAGGTGAATAGGCGGCAGCCCGGTGTTCCCAGCAACAGTGTGGGAGTTTGACCGTGGGTTACTCTACAGGACAGCAGGCCTGATGGTGGCACATGGGCTACATCTGCCTGAACGGTAAAAAGGCTCTTGGCTCCAGAGTTAGCAGGGCTCCTTGAGAGAGCTTTAAGTAGCATTGGAAGTGGAAAAGGGAGTAAACCAGGCTGACGGGGGAGATGCGTCAGCACTGCACAGCCATGTTTGGGTGACAGTGGAGGATGGAAGCAGTGCTGCCATCAAAGGTCATGAAAGTGTAGCAGAAGTCATGGGAAAAGCAGGTTTTTGCCACAATTCTTTCAGACAAAAATACTACCAAAGAAACACTCTTGAATTTGGGCTTTTTACAGCAGCCTTCATCCAGGTCTTCTTCTAGGGAATTTCTGAGGAATAAGACATGAGTGCCTCTGCATTCCCATGCACAATGCTGCCTCCAAAATACTCCAGCCCTTCTCCATTTGGCTTCTTCCATTCCTGTGCAGAAAAAGGAAATTCAGTAGAGGGGAGGTGCAGGAATTCACAGGCAACGTGGGCGTACATTGGGGCCTTCACAGCCATCACTTTGTTCTGAGGTCACAGAGCTCTGTTTGATGTCAGGTTCCAGAGCCCCACTGTGCTCTTCAGTGCTCGCTCTGGGCAACACTGCAGCAGCAGCAGCAGCAGCAGCAGGAGCAGCAGCAGCAGCAGCAGCAGCAGCAGCAGCAGCAGCAGCAGCAGCAGAGTGTTGCTAGCAGGGGGGATCATGGTCCTGAGCCGCTACCTCCTGCTGCTCTTTCTCGTGGCCCTGCCAGCCCAGAATGCCCAGAGTGCTCCAGCAGCTGGGCAGGGAGCAGGTAGGCAGGCAGGGGCCAGCACACAGCCCTGGCTGGCAGCAGCAGGGCCGGGAGCAGGGATGGCTGAGCCAGGAAGGCAGCACGGGGCAGGCAGAGGGGCAGAGGCTCCAGGGGAGGTGTGAGGGGCTGCAGCTGCTTTAGGGTGCAGCATGGAGAGAGCTTCCTAAGGAGCAAGGATGTGGGGAGGGTCGGGCCAGGCCCGGAAGCTCAGCACCAGTTCTCCATCACTCAGCAGTGGCTGTCCGTCCCTCCGCTCTGGGTGTCCAGCCTTCTGGCCCGGCTCCAGGGCTGACCCGCACACAGATCGTGTGGGCACGCCACGGCTTTTCCCTTCATGTGGGAGCTGCCAGCTCAGTGTCCCAAGGGCAGCCAGACCCCCCTGCAGCTGTGAGGATGCAGACCTGCTTGAGCGTGCCCTAGCAGTGCCTTCCACATCCAGGCCTTGAGGTGTGCCCATGAGGGCAGTGCACGTGATGGTAACTTCTTGTGGGTGTTTGGTTGTAGTTGTGGACACCGAGAGTGCTCTTTCAGGCCCTGAGCGAGGGGCAGATACCGTGCTGACTCCGAGCTGGTACCTCAAGCGTGAGTAGTCAGTCTGTCCTGCCTTCACAAAAAGGAGCGCCCCTTTTCCCTGTTTTATTCACGAGAAAAATACCGTCATAGGTTAACGTGCTTTTGTAAATCTAACAATAGGGATGAAGGATGACAAGGTTCCTGAAGAGTTCCCTGAAGGATTGCCGGATGTTCCAGAGGAGCTCCTGGCAGCCTTGCATGAAGC
The DNA here is from genome assembly GCF_036417665.1 of Passer domesticus. Taxonomy (NCBI): domain Eukaryota; kingdom Metazoa; phylum Chordata; class Aves; order Passeriformes; family Passeridae; genus Passer; species Passer domesticus. The sequence continues at coordinate 9,745,571 of NC_087482.1, read as the reverse complement.
CCCATCTGGTTAGTATATCCCACTCTGTTAACCCTGGCAGCCGGGAAGCTGAGCTTTTGCTTCCTGTAGGCATGTGCTGTATCCTGGACAGGCAGAAGCACTCAGTCAGAGTCCTGCTGCAGGCCCACTCCATTTCACAGCTCCTGCAGGGAGCCCTAGAGATGGTCCAGCACAGCCTCCGCTCGCAGCTGTTCTTCCAGATGACTGCCAGGGGCTTCTCCAGCTGCTGCTGCAGTTGCAGCATTCCTGGCCAGGGCTGCTCTGTGCAGACATTGGCATCCAGATGTTGGGCAAAGGCCAGTGCTGAATTTGGGTTCGCCACACGCTCAGCACAGCATGGAGGCAGCAATGACATCAGAGCAAGCCTTGGCTGCCCCTTGCAAAGCTCAGGCTCAGGGACGGGTTGAAGCTGGAGTCCAAGGGTGAGGGGGAACCTGAAGGTACTCCTTCTGTGGGTCATTTGGTTAAGTCTTGGCTGGTTTGGGTCTGCACTTCTTGTTGCACTGCAGAAAATCCAGCTGTCGATTCCTCCTGTCTTGGGGGGGACAGCGGCCTCGTCAGCGCCGCTTGCCGGAATGCCCGGGCCATGGTACCGTGCTTGTGCTGAGGGGCAGTGGCTTCTGGTTAATGTGTGCAATGTTTTGTTTTTCTGAAGAGACAGATTCTGAGACTGTGCCGGAGACCTTAGCTGTGGAAGAAAGTGACAGTGTGCCAGGCTCACATGAAAAAAGAGAACCAACAGAGGACACCAGGACACTTGCTGAGCCTGAGGAATATTCAGGTGAGTGCTTGCTAGATGCTGTCTTGGGCAAAGAGCAGCATTTCTGCTGTATCCCTGCAGTGCTCTCCATGGGTGAATTGCAGGTGCCCAGCACGCAGCCCGGGCCTGCAGCCCGGAGGAGTAGATGGGGCAGTGCTGCTCCCTGGCACACACTGGGCTCTTGTGCATGAGAGCTTGATGGGATCCCTCTTGGTCCCTGATGCTAAGACACCAGAGCCAGAGGAAGCCATCTCTGAAGACAACATCAGATGTCAGTTCTGATCCACTAGCAGTGCCAGTCCTTGGGCAGCTGAAGCACACTGTGGGGTTATGCCTAGTGCAGAGCACAAACGCTGACTCTTGCATTGTCTCTTCTCCTGCCAGGGTCATCCGGTGGGCAAAAAGCCCAGACTGCTGGACACTGTGACCCGAGCAAGTACTACATCCTAGTAGGGACAGTAGCAGCCTCAGCTTTGCTTCTGCTTGGGGCAGTGTCTGGCTATCTAGTCATGCATCAGCTGCTGAAGAGAGACAGGTGAGTTATTAATTGCTGCCATTGGCAAGGAAGTCTTTGCAGCATGCAGGAGCGCCCAGGCGGCTCCTAGCAGGGCTCTGAGGAAACTGTGCTCCAAATTCCTATCTGTGAGGAGTCTTCTTGGAAATCTGTTTCTACAGGAGGAGCCAGGAGGACAAAGAGGCAACAGGACAGGACTGGGACTCTTCCTGGGAAAGCTGTGGTCAGCCTAGAGGTGAAGCAGAGTCAGGAGAAGGAGCAGGAAGCAGCGAGAGAGCCCAAGGCAACGGGTTCAGGGAGAGCTGCCGCCTGTTTCCTGAGCTCTTTGCAGCAGAGCTTGCCCAGCTGCACAAGAACATGAGCGCAGACCCGTCACCTCTGCCCACCTGCTCCTTCTGTGCTCTGGCTGACAACACCTCTTCACGGGACCACTGGATTTCCCTGGAGTCACCTCAGCCCACAGCATCCTCTTGGCCCTCCTACCAATACCTGCAGGACTACTATCTGTTAGAGGACGAAGATTAGTGATAGTGATAGATGGTTAGTGATAGTGATAGCCATAAATAGTGATAGCGGTAGTGATTCTTTTAGTGATAGTGATAGGGACACTTGATATTAGAGGGTGGTGGTTGTTTTAATGATAGTGATAGTTAATATTAGAGGATAGTGATGGTTTTAATGATAGCGTTAGTTAATATTAGGGGATAGTGATTGTTTCAATGATAGCGTTACTTGATATTAGAGGAGGGTGATTGTATTAGTGATAGTGATAGTCATAAATAGTGATAGTGGTAGTGATTGTTTTAGTGATAGTGATAGGGATACTTGATATTAGAGGGTGGTGGTTGTTTTAATGATAGTGATAGTTAATATTAGAGGATAGTGATTGTTTTAATGATAGCGTTATTTGATATTAGAGGACAATGATTGTATTAGCAATAGTGATAGTTAATATTGGAGGATGGTGATTGTTTTTGTGATAGTGGTACATTTAGTGATAGTGATACTTGGTATTGGCAGACAATGATTGTTTTCTTGATCTTGATAAATAAATATTTTTCCAAAAGCAGTAAGTTCTTGCCTGGTGTGGCTGTTTCTGTTGGGGTAGAATGCACAGAGCTGGGAGCAGGGCTGGGGCTGTGACAGGAGCTCTGAGAAACTTGCACTGCAGTGCAGGAGCTGCTTGTGCCACCTCAGCCTGCTTTCCCAGCAGTGGCCGTTCACAAAGCTTTCCTGCACCAGCACGGGGACACGCTGGCTAGCAGTGACATGCAGAAACTTCTCTGGGAGCTCATTTGGGATGCTGCCCTGAATCAGGAAGGTCTGGGCAGAGAGGGAAAGATGTTCTGCGAGGGATGGCTGTCCAGCAGTGAGCACATCAAGAGACCCGAGGTGGTGACTTAGGTCGTGGCAGTCCCTCCCCGAAGAGCTTCAAGAGAGGAGCATCAAGGAGCAGAAAGCTGGAGCCGGGCTGTGTGAGAGGGGAAGGAATGTCCTATCAATCACAGGAGCCTTCTTAAAAATTAGATGGATAACAGCGACTATAATTATAATAAAAATTACAGTCTTGTCGCACGCAGTATGGGAAAAAAGCCCAGAGCTGGAATAGAACAGAGAACTTTTGTGGAGGATTTTGTGAACAGCTAGCTAGTTGACAAAGGTCACACTGATATAATACCGTTAGTTAAGCAAGAAGGAGATGAGGATAGGAGTCAGCGGACAGTGTCCAAACCTGGCAAGGGCACTGAGCCCTTGGTGCAACATCAGGATGGGGGAGAGGATGGTTAGTTAGAAATATGAAGAAAAGATGTGGACAGCTGCAACATAGTAGCCACAAGAATGCTAAGGTAGGCGTAGTTAGCTGATAAGTAACTAACCAATAATGAGCTCACCTTTTGCAATATGTATTGGCCTCATTAACACCAATATAAATGTATGTGCCTACCAATAAAGTTTTGAGATTTGCTGATCACTCCTATTGAGTGCCGCATTTCTTCCGCCGATTACCACAAACTTTGATGTGATCTTTTGCTTGAGCGAGTGTGGCAGATGCAGGCTCATTTATTCCTGTTTTTGGACTTGACTTAACTTTTAGTTCAGGGAGATTAAGACTCAGGCAATATAGATGGGGGTATTTCCTGCTGGATTTCTCAAGTGATGGAATGTAGGAAGGCCTTCCAGGTGGAAAGAAGTGACGGAGTGCCTGTCTCAGATGAAGAAAGCGAGGCACTGCAAGAAACCAGCATGCCAGGGAACTGCTGTCCTGGGCTCACGAGTCCGACTGACGGTGGTCCTGCAGGCCTTTGCCCGTGCCTGCTCCAGCTGGGCCATCTGCAGCCAAAGCTGGAGGTGTGAGTGCAGCAAAGCTGCTGTCCAAGGAACGCAGCACAGCTGCTGTTGAGGCTGACTGTTGCCTGCAGTGTGTGGGGAGGATATTGCCGGCAGCAATTGCCCGAGAGATGCTTGAAGGCATCTCTGGACAGTGGGCTTTTGGGGGGGTCCTTCTACTTCTTGCTCGGGCGGTAAAGACTGTCCCAAGACAATGCTCTTCCCTTTGAAGTGATGAAGAGGAACCACTGAGCTCCTCACCCTTGTTCCTCTCCTCTGCTCTCCACAGCAGCTCCAGCTGCGCCTCTGCGCTGTCTCTCATGGGCCTCTCTGAGATAGCAGCAGCTCTGAGATAGCCACCTCCTGAGAGGGCAGCCCAAGGCTCTGTTCAGAAGAGAGCTGTGCCTCAAGCCTTGAAGCAAGCCTCACAAACTCTTCTCATATAGACACCCACACTTGCAGCCTTCCAGATGCACAACTGAGAGCTGTGGGACATATGCACGCTCATGCCCTGCAGTGCCCTTTCTGAAATGCCTCGGCTGCTTCTGAGGGAGCTGACATGCCACTGCAGCAGCAAAAGAGCTCTGGATTCAATGGGGTCCGGCAAAAAGCGTGCCTGGCATTTGCCTTGTGTGTTGCTCTGTCCAGTGGCCAGTGCCTTGGTTTGCCACCTCATCCCTGCTCTCTGCCACTGGGGCCGGGAGGGGCGGGCCCGGGGCTGTGGGGCTGTGCCGGCCCCGCTTCCCGGGCCGCAGCTCCAGCTGCCGCCGCTGCCTCGGAGCGGCCCCGCTCCGGCGCCAGGGCCGAGGCGCCGGTGCCGGGCCCCATTGGCCGCTGTCGTGCGGCCGCAGGAGAGCTCCCGGCCGTGTCCCGGCTGCAGAGAGCGGCTGCCGGGGCGGTTCGCCTGGGAGTCTGAAGCGAGCATGGCCCAGGGAGCGGAGCCGAGAAATAGAGACCGAAGAGACAGGGGCAGGAAGCAGAACGGAGAGACAACGGGAGCAAAAGAGGGCCAGGGAACGGGGCCGGAGCTGCGGGAAGGGGCAGCAGGGACAGAGGAAGAGACACAGAATGAGCAGGAGGGAGCAGGAGAGAGCGAACGCTGGGCTGGGGCGGGATGGAGACTGTTGAAGAAGCTTTGCAGGGACAACAAAATAGAGAGCGAGTGGCAAAGAACAGCGGGCAAGCAAGGGACTGGCAAGTGGCTAGAGCAACACACAAGGAGAAGCCCAGGGGCAGTTTTTGTATGCACTCCAGTAAACCCCGAGGTGTTTTCCTGCTGCAGTGGTCGCTGCGAGCCAGCGGCAGCAGCTGGGGCTGAGGCCCGGCAAGCGGGGCCGGCACAGCCCCGCAGCCCCGTGCCCGCCCCTCACGGCCCCGTGCGCAATGGCGGCAGCAGGGGACGAGGAGGCCGCGGGCTGTGGGCAGCGCTGCCGCCCCGCCGGGCCACACGCCGCGGGCGGCTTCAGCAGCAGCACAGGAGCTCTGGGGACACTGGTGCCGCAGCTGGTGACGGGCCGCCGAGCAGCACAATGGCGCTGAGCGCGGTAACGGAGAGCCTGGGCGTGTGGCCCCTTAAGGAAAAAAGGAGGGCCGTGTTCATCGGTGCCTCCCCTGGGGCAGGAATGGAGGGCCCGAGATGGCGCTCAGAGCCAAGGCCGAGGCAGCTGGGCAGCCTGCCTGGGTCCTACGTAGGAAGGAGATGTCACCAAGACACCCTCCAGCCTGCTCTGGCCCTCTGCTCATTATGGGCTGCGGCCTTCACGGTGGGCAGTGATGTGTGCTTGATTCCAGAGGATGCCATGGGCCGAGTTTCTGCAGCTTGTCAGCTGCATAGGACTCTTACGAGCCTTGGAGAGAGACCCGAGGGGTGGAAATCTGTCAGTGCCTCTTTGCTTGCAGCTGGAAACACCTGGGGCTTAAGTAGTGCTTCAGGGACAACCGTACCAAAGGTGCTCTAGAAGGCTGTCCAAGAGCTTCTGAGCGTAGGTTGCCTGGCACACATAAGTCATGCATATTTATTTGCCAGAAGAGCTGCTCGGCTAAAAGGCCAGCAGTGTTACCTGATATCTGCAGCAACCAAGACATTTGTGTGTGTCCCGTGGCGGTGCCTGATGGTGTCCGAGGACAAGGCAGAGGGAGCTCAGGGGCTCTGGATGACTGCTTGAGGGATCTGGGGCGCATGTGGTATTTTCTTCCCCCACGTGCAGTGAGCCAGACCCAGGAAGGCTCTAGAGGTGAATAGGCGGCAGCCCGGTGTTCCCAGCAACAGTGTGGGAGTTTGACCGTGGGTTACTCTACAGGACAGCAGGCCTGATGGTGGCACATGGGCTACATCTGCCTGAAAGGTAAAAAGGCTCTTGGCTCCAGAGTTAGCAGGGCTCCTTGAGAGAGCTTTAAGTAGCATTGGAAGTGGAAAAGGGAGTAAACCAGGCTGACGGGGGAGATGCGTCAGCACTGCACAGCCATGTTTGGGTGACAGTGGAGGATGGAAGCAGTGCTGCCATCAAAGGTCATGAAAGTGTAGCAGAAGTCATGGGAAAAGCAGGTTTTTGCCACAATTCTTTCAGACAAAAATACTACCAAAGAAACACTCTTGAATTTGGGCTTTTTACAGCAGCCTTCATCCAGGTCTTCTTCTAGGGAATTTCTGAGGAATAAGACATGAGTGCCTCTGCATTCCCATGCACAATGCTGCCTCCAAAATACTCCAGCCCTTCTCCATTTGGCTCCTTCCATTCCTGTGCAGAAGAAGGAAATTCAGTAGAGGGGAGGTGCAGGAATTCACAGGCAACGTGGGCGTACATTGGGGCCTTCACAGCCATCACTTTGTTCTGAGGTCACAGAGCTCTGTTTGATGTCAGGTTCCAGAGCCCCACTGTGCTCTTCAGTGCTCGCTCTGGGCAACACTGCAGCAGCAGCAGCAGCAGCAGCAGCAGCAGCAGCAGCAGCAGCAGAGTGTTGCTAGCAGGGGGGATCATGGTCCTGAGCCGCTACCTCCTGCTGCTCTTTCTCGTGGCCCTGCCAGCCCAGAATGCCCAGAGTGCTCCAGCAGCTGGGCAGGGAGCAGGTAGGCAGGCAGGGGCCAGCACACAGGCCTGGCTGGCAGCAGCGGGGCCGGGAGCAGGGATGGCTGAGCCAGGAAGGCAGCACGGGGCAGGCAGAGGGGCAGAGGCTCCAGGGGAGGTGTGAGGGGCTGCAGCTGCTTTAGGGTGCAGCATGGAGAGAGCTTCCTAAGGAGCAAGGATGTGGGGAGGGTCGGGTCAGGCCCGGAAGCTCAGCACCAGTTCTCCATCACTCAGCAGTGGCTGTCCGTCCCTCCGCTCTGGGTGTCCAGCCTTCTGGCCCGGCTCCAGGGCTGACCCGCACACAGATCATGTGGGCACGCCACGGCTTTTCCCTTCATGTGGGAGCTGCCAGCTCAGTGTCCCAAGGGCAGCCAGACCCCCCTGCAGCTGTGAGGATGCAGACCTGCTTGAGCGTGCCCTAGCAGTGCCTTCCACATCCAGGCCTTGAGGTGTGCCCATGAGGGCAGTGCACATGATGGTAACTTCTTGTGGGTGTTTGGTTGTAGTTGTGGACACAGAGAGTGCTCTTTCAGGCCCTGAGCGAGGGGCAGATACCGTGCTGACTCCGAGCTGGTACCTCAAGCGTGAGTAGTCAGTCTGTCCTGCCTTCACAAAAAGGAGCGCCCCTTTTCCCTGTTTTATTCACGAGAAAAATACCGTCATAGGTTAACGTGCTTTTGTAAATCTAACAATAGGGATGAAGGATGACAAGGTTCCTGAAGAGTTCCCTGAAGGATTGCCAGATGTTCCAGAGGAGCTCCTGGCAGCCTTGCATGAAGCCCCATCTGGTTAGTATATCCCACTCTGTTAACCCTGGCAGCCGGGAAGCTGAGCTTTTGCTTCCTGTAGGCATGTGCTGTATCCTGGACAGGCAGAAGCACTCAGTCAGAGTCCTGCTGCAGGCCCACTCCATTTCACAGCTCCTGCAGGGAGCCCTAGAGATGGTCCAGCACAGCCTCCGCTCGCAGCTGTTCTTCCAGATGACTGCCAGGGGCTTCTCCAGCTGCTGCTGCAGTTGCAGCATTCCTGGCCAGGGCTGCTCTGTGCAGACATTGGCATCCAGATGTTGGGCAAAGGCCAGTGCTGAATTTGGGTTCGCCACACGCTCAGCACAGCATGGAGGCAGCAATGACATCAGAGCAAGCCTTGGCTGCCCCTTGCAAAGCTCAGGCTCAGGGACGGGTTGAAGCTGGAGTCCAAGGGTGAGGGGGAACCTGAAGGTACTCCTTCTGTGGGTCATTTGGTTAAGTCTTGGCTGGTTTGGGTCTGCACTTCTTGTTGCACTGCAGAAAATCCAGCTGTCGATTCCTCCTGTCTTGGGGGGGACAGCGGCCTCGTCAGCGCCGCTTGCCGGAATGCCCAGGCCATGGTACCGTGCTTGTGCTGAGGGGCAGTGGCTTCTGGTTAATGTGTGCAATGTTTTGTTTTTCTGAAGAGACAGATTCTGAGACTGTGCCGGAGACCTTAGCTGTGGAAGAAAGTGACAGTGTGCCAGGCTCACATGAAAAAAGAGAACCAACAGAGGACACCAGGACACTTGCTGAGCCTGAGGAATATTCAGGTGAGTGCTTGCTAGATGCTGTCTTGGGCAAAGAGCAGCATTTCTGCTGTATCCCTGCAGTGCTCTCCATGGGTGAATTGCAGGTGCCCAGCACGCAGCCCGGGCCTGCAGCCCGGAGGAGTAGATGGGGCAGTGCTGCTCCCTGGCACACACTGGGCTCTTGTGCATGAGAGCTTGATGGGATCCCTCTTGGTCCCTGATGCTAAGACACCAGAGCCAGAGGAAGCCATCTCTGAAGACAACATCAGATGTCAGTTCTGATCCACTAGCAGTGCCAGTCCTTGGGCAGCTGAAGCACACTGTGGGGTTATGCCTAGTGCAGAGCACAAACGCTGACTCTTGCATTGTCTCTTCTCCTGCCAGGGTCATCCGGTGGGCAAAAAGCCCAGACTGCTGGACACTGTGACCCGAGCAAGTACTACATCCTAGTAGGGACAGTAGCAGCCTCAGCTTTGCTTCTGCTTGGGGCAGTGTCTGGCTATCTAGTCATGCATCAGCTGCTGAAGAGAGACAGGTGAGTTATTAATTGCTGCCATTGGCAAGGAAGTCTTTGCAGCATGCAGGAGCGCCCAGGCGGCTCCTAGCAGGGCTCTGAGGAAACTGTGCTCCAAATTCCTATCTGTGAGGAGTCTTCTTGGAAATCTGTTTCTACAGGAGGAGCCAGGAGGACAAAGAGGCAACAGGACAGGACTGGGACTCTTCCTGGGAAAGCTGTGGTCAGCCTAGAGGTGAAGCAGAGTCAGGAGAAGGAGCGGGAAGCAGCGAGAGAGCCCAAGGCAACGGGTTCAGGGACAGCTGCCGCCTGTTTCCTGAGCTCTTTGCAGCAGAGCTCGCCCAGCTGCACAAGAACATGAGCGCAGACCCGTCACCTCTGCCCACCTGCTCCTTCTGTGCTCTGGCTGACAACACCTCTTCACGGGACCACTGGATTTCCCTGGAGTCACCTCAGCCCACAGCATCCTCTTGGCCCTCCTACCAATACCTGCAGGACTACTATCTGTTAGAGGATGAAGATTAGTGATAGTGATAGATGGTTAGTGATAGTGATAGCCATAAATAGTGATAGCGGTAGTGATTCTTTTAGTGATAGTGATAGGGACACTTGATATTAGAGGGTGGTGGTTGTTTTAATGATAGTGATAGTTAATATTAGAGGATAGTGATGGTTTTAATGATAGCGTTAGTTAATATTAGGGGATAGTGATTGTTTCAATGATAGCGTTACTTGATATTAGAGGAGGGTGATTGTATTAGTGATAGTGATAGTCATAAATAGTGATAGTGGTAGTGATTCTTTTAGTGATAGTGATAGGGATACTTGATATTAGAGGGTGGTGGTTGTTTTAATGATAGTGATAGTTAATATTAGAGGATAGTGATTGTTTTAATGATAGCGTTATTTGATATTAGAGGACAATGATTGTATTAGCGATAGTGATAGTTAATATTGGAGGATGGTGATTGTTTTTGTGATAGTGGTACATTTAGTGATAGTGATACTTGGTATTAGCAGACAATGATTGTTTTCTTGATCTTGATAAATAAATATTTTTCCAAAAGCAGTAAGTTCTTGCCTGGTGTGGCTGTTTCTGTTGGGGTAGAATGCACAGAGCTGGGAGCAGGGCTGGGGCTGTGACAGGAGCTCTGAGAAACTTGCACTGCAGTGCAGGAGCTGCTTGTGCCACCTCAGCCTGCTTTCCCAGCAGTGGCCGTTCACAAAGCTTTCCTGCACCAGCACGGGGACACGCTGGCTAGCAGTGACATGCAGAAACTTCTCTGGGAGCTCATTTGGGATGCTGCCCTGAATCAGGAAGGTCTGGGCAGAGAGGGAAAGATGTTCTGCGAGGGATGGCTGTCCAGCAGTGAGCACATCAAGAGACCCGAGGTGGTGACTTAGGTCGTGGCAGTCCCTCCCCGAAGAGCTTCAAGAGAGGAGCATCAAGGAGCAGAAAGCTGGAGCCGGGCTGTGTGAGAGGGGAAGGAATGTCCTATCAATCACAGGAGCCTTCTTAAAAATTAGATGGATAACAGCGACTATAATTATAATAAAAATTACAGTCTTGTCGCACGCAGTATGGGAAAAAAGCCCAGAGCTGGGATAGAACAGAGAACTTTTGTGGAGGATTTTGTGAACAGCTAGCTAGTTGACAAAGGTCACACTGATATAATACCGTTAGTTAAGCAAGAAGGAGATGAGGATAGGAGTCAGCGGACAGTGTCCAAACCTGGCAAGGGCACTGAGCCCTTGGTGCAACATCAGGATGGGGGAGAGGATGGTTAGTTAGAAATATGAAGAAAAGATGTGGACAGCTGCAACATAGTAGCCACAAGAATGCTAAGGTAGGCGTAGTTAGCTGATAAGTAACTAACCAATAATGAGCTCGCCTTTTGCAATATGTATTGGCCTCATTAACACCAATATAAATGTATGTGCCTACCAATAAAGTTTTGAGATTTGCTGATCACTCCTATTGAGTGCCGCATTTCTTCCGCCGATTACCACAAACTTTGATGTGATCTTTTGCTTGAGCGAGTGTGGCAGATGCAGGCTCATTTATTCCTGTTTTTGGACTTGACTTAACTTTTAGTTCAGGGAGATTAAGACTCAGGCAATATAGATGGGGGTATTTCCTGCTGGATTTCTCAAGTGATGGAATGTAGGAAGGCCTTCCAGGTGGAAAGAAGTGACGGAGTGCCTGTCTCAGATGAAGAAAGCGAGGCACTGCAAGAAACCAGCATGCCAGGGAACTGCTGTCCTGGGCTCACGAGTCCGACTGACGGTGGTCCTGCAGGCCTTTGCCCGTGCCTGCTCCAGCTGGGCCATCTGCAGCCAAAGCTGGAGGTGTGAGTGCAGCAAAGCTGCTGTCCAAGGAACGCAGCACAGCTGCTGTTGAGGCTGACTGTTGCCTGCAGTGTGTGGGGAGGATATTGCCGGCAGCAATTGCCCGAGAGATGCTTGAAGGCATCTCTGGACAGTGGGCTTTTGGGGGGGTCCTTCTACTTCTTGCTCGGGCGGTAAAGACTGTCCCAAGACAATGCTCTTCCCTTTGAAGTGATGAAGAGGAACCACTGAGCTCCTCACCCTTGTTCCTCTCCTCTGCTCTCCACAGCAGCTCCAGCTGCGCCTCTGCGCTGTCTCTCATGGGCCTCTCTGAGATAGCAGCAGCTCTGAGATAGCCACCTCCTGAGAGGGCAGCCCAAGGCTCTGTTCAGAAGAGAGCTGTGCCTCAAGCCTTGAAGCAAGCCTCACAAACTCTTCTCATATAGACACCCACACTTGCAGCCTTCCAGATGCACAACTGAGAGCTGTGGGACATATGCACGCTCATGCCCTGCAGTGCCCTTTCTGAAATGCCTCGGCTGCTTCTGAGGGAGCTGACATGCCACTGCAGCAGCAAAAGAGCTCTGGATTCAATGGGGTCCGGCAAAAAGCGTGCCTGGCATTTGCCTTGTGTGTTGCTCTGTCCAGTGGCCAGTGCCTTGGTTTGCCACCTCATCCCTGCTCTCTGCCACTGGGGCCGGGAGGGGCGGGCCCGGGGCTGTGGGGCTGTGCCGGCCCCGCTTCCCTGGCCGCAGCTCCAGCTGCCGCCGCTGCCTCGGAGCGGCCCCGCTCCAGCGCCAGGGCCGAGGCGCTGGTGCCGGGCCCCATTGGCCGCTGTCGTGCGGCCGCAGGAGAGCTCCCCGCCGTGTCCCGGCTGCAGAGAGCGGCTGCCGGGGCAGTTCGCCTGGGAGTCTGAAGCGAGCATGGCCCAGGGAGCGGAGCCGAGAAATAGAGACCGAAGAGACAGGGGCAGGAAGCAGAACGGAGAGACAACGGGAGCAAAAGAGGGCCAGGGAACGGGGCCGGAGCTGCGGGAAGGGGCAGCAGGGACAGAGGAAGAGACACAGAATGAGCAGGAGGGAGCAGGAGAGAGCGAACGCTGGGCTGGGGCGGGATGGAGACTGTTGAAGAAGCTTTGCAGGGACAACAAAATAGAGAGCGAGTGGCAAAGAACAGCGGGCAAGCAAGGGACTGGCAAGTGGCTAGAGCAACACACAAGGAGAAGCCCAGGGGCAGTTTTTGTATGCACTCCAGTAAACCCCGAGGTGTTTTCCTGCTGCAGTGGTCGCTGCGAGCCAGCGGCAGCAGCTGGGGCTGAGGCCCGGCAAGCGGGGCCGGCACAGCCCCGCAGCCCCGTGCCCGCCCCTCAGGGCCCCGTGCGCAATGGCGGCAGCAGGGGACGAGGAGGCCGCGGGCTGTGGGCAGCGCTGCCGCCCCGCCGGGCCACACGCCGCGGGCGGCTTCAGCAGCAGCACAGGAGCTCTGGGGACACTGGTGCCGCAGCTGGTGACGGGCCGCCGAGCAGCACAATGGCGCGGAGCGCGGTAAGGGAGAGCCTGGGCGTGTGGCCCCTTAAGGAAAAAAGGAGGGCCGTGTTCATCGGTGCCTCCCCTGGGGCAGGAATGGAGGGCCCGAGATGGCGCTCAGAGCCAAGGCCGAGGCAGCTGGGCAGCCTGCCTGGGTCCTACGTAGGAAGGAGATGTCACCAAGACACCCTCCAGCCTGCTCTGGCCCTCTGCTCATTATGGGCTGCGGCCTTCACGGTGGGCAGTGATGTGTGCTTGATTCCAGAGGATGCCATGGGCCCAGTTTCTGCAGCTTGTCAGCTGCATAGGACTCTTACGAGCCTTGGAGAGAGACCCGAGGGGTGGAAATCTGTCAGTGCCTCTTTGCTTGCAGCTGGAAACACCTGGGGCTTAAGTAGTGCTTCAGGGACAACCGTACCAAAGGTGCTCTAGAAGGCTGTCCAAGAGCTTCTGAGCGTAGGTTGCCTGGCACACATAAGTCATGCATATTTATTTGCCAGAAGAGCTGCTCGGCTAAAAGGCCAGCAGTGTTACCTGATATCTGCAGCAACCAAGACATTTGTGTGTGTCCCGTGGCGGTGCCTGATGGTGTCCGAGGACAAGGCAGAGGGAGCTCAGGGGCTCTGGATGACTGCTTGAGGGATCTGGGGCGCATGTGGTATTTTCTTCCCCCACGTGCAGTGAGCCAGACCCAGGAAGGCTCTAGAGGTGAATAGGCGGCAGCCCGGTGTTCCCAGCAACAGTGTGGGAGTTTGACCGTGGGTTACTCTACAGGACAGCAGGCCTGATGGTGGCACATGGGCTACATCTGCCTGAAAGGTAAAAAGGCTCTTGGCTCCAGAGTTAGCAGGGCTCCTTGAGAGAGCTTTAAGTAGCATTGGAAGTGGAAAAGGGAGTAAACCAGGCTGACGGGGGAGATGCGTCAGCACTGCACAGCCATGTTTGGGTGACAGTGGAGGATGGAAGCAGTGCTGCCATCAAAGGTCATGAAAGTGTAGCAGAAGTCATGGGAAAAGCAGGTTTTTGCCACAATTCTTTCAGACAAAAATACTACCAAAGAAACACTCTTGAATTTGGGCTTTTTACAGCAGCCTTCATCCAGGTCTTCTTCTAGGGAATTTCTGAGGAATAAGACATGAGTGCCTCTGCATTCCCATGCACAATGCTGCCTCCAAAATACTCCAGCCCTTCTCCATTTGGCTCCTTCCATTCCTGTGCAGAAAAAGGAAATTCAGTAGAGGGGAGGTGCAGGAATTCACAGGCAACGTGGGCGTACATTGGGGCCTTCACAGCCATCACTTTGTTCTGAGGTCACAGAGCTCTGTTTGATGTCAGGTTCCAGAGCCCCACTGTGCTCTTCAGTGCTCGCTCTGGGCAACACTGCAGCAGCAGCAGCAGCAGCAGCAGCAGCAGCAGCAGCAGCAGCAGCAGAGTGTTGCTAGCAGGGGGGATCATGGTCCTGAGCCGCTACCTCCTGCTGCTCTTTCTCGTGGCCCTGCCAGCCCAGAATGCCCAGAGTGCTCCAGCAGCTGGGCAGGGAGCAGGTAGGCAGGCAGGGGCCAGCACACAGCCCTGGCTGGCAGCAGCAGGGCCGGGAGCAGGGATGGCTGAGCCAGGAAGGCAGCACGGGGCAGGCAGAGGGGCAGAGGCTCCAGGGGAGGTGTGAGGGGCTGCAGCTGCTTTAGGGTGCAGCATGGAGAGAGCTTCCTAAGGAGCAAGGATGTGGGGAGGGTCGGGTCAGGCCCGGAAGCTCAGCACCAGTTCTCCATCACTCAGCAGTGGCTGTCCGTCCCTCCGCTCTGGGTGTCCAGCCTTCTGGCCCGGCTCCAGGGCTGACCCGCACACAGATTGTGTGGGCACGCCACGGCTTTTCCCTTCATGTGGGAGCTGCCAGCTCAGTGTCCCAAGGGCAGCCAGACCCCCCTGCAGCTGTGAGGATGCAGACCTGCTTGAGCGTGCCCTATCAGTGCCTTCCACATCCAGGCCTTGAGGTGTGCCCATGAGGGCAGTGCACGTGATGGTAACTTCTTGTGGGTGTTTGGTTGTAGTTGTGGACACAGAGAGTGCTCTTTCAGGCCCTGAGCGAGGGGCAGATACCGTGCTGACTCCGAGCTGGTACCTCAAGCGTGAGTAGTCAGTCTGTCCTGCCTTCACAAAAAGGAGCGCCCCTTTTCCCTGTTTTATTCACGAGAAAAATACCGTCATAGGTTAACGTGCTTTTGTAAATCTAACAATAGGGATGAAGGATGACAAGGTTCCTGAAGAGTTCCCTGAAGGATTGCCGGATGTTCCAGAGGAGCTCCTGGCAGCCTTGCATGAAGCCCCATCTGGTTAGTATATCCCACTCTGTTAACCCTGGCAGCCGGGAAGCTGAGCTTTTGCTTCCTGTAGGCATGTGCTGTATCCTGGACAGGCAGAAGCACTCAGTCAGAGTCCTGCTGCAGGCCCACTCCATTTCACAGCTCCTGCAGGGAGCCCTAGAGATGGTCCAGCACAGCCTCCGCTCGCAGCTGTTCTTCCAGATGACTGCCAGGGGTTTCTCCAGCTGCTGCTGCAGTTGCAGCATTCCTGGCCAGGGCTGCTCTGTGCAGTCATTGGCATCCAGATGTTGGGCAAAGGCCAGTGCTGAATTTGGGTTCGCCACACGCTCAGCACAGCATGGAGGCAGCAATGACATCAGAGCAAGCCTTGGCTGCCCCTTGCAAAGCTCAGGCTCAGGGACGGGTTGAAGCTGGAGTCCAAGGGTGAGGGGGAACCTGAAGGTACTCCTTCTGTGGGTCATTTGGTTAAGTCTTGGCTGGTTTGGGTCTGCACTTCTTGTTGCACTGCAGAAAATCCAGCTGTCGATTCCTCCTGTCTTGGGGGGGACAGCGGCCTCGTCAGCGCCGCTTGCCGGAATGCCCGGGCCATGGTACCGTGCTTGTGCTGAGGGGCAGTGGCTTCTGGTTAATGTGTGCAATGTTTTGTTTTTCTGAAGAGACAGATTCTGAGACTGTGCCGGAGACCTTAGCTGTGGAAGAAAGTGACAGTGTGCCAGGCTCACATGAAAAAAGAGAACCAACAGAGGACACCAGGACACTTGCTGAGCCTGAGGAATATTCAGGTGAGTGCTTGCTAGATGCTGTCTTGGGCAAAGAGCAGCATTTCTGCTGTATCCCTGCAGTGCTCTCCATGGGTGAATTGCAGGTGCCCAGCACGCAGCCCGGGCCTGCAGCCCGGAGGAGTAGATGGGGCAGTGCTGCTCCCTGGCACACACTGGGCTCTTGTGCATGAGAGCTTGATGGGATCCCTCTTGGTCCCTGATGCTAAGACACCAGAGCCAGAGGAAGCCATCTCTGAAGACAACATCAGATGTCAGTTCTGATCCACTAGCAGTGCCAGTCCTTGGGCAGCTGAAGCACACTGTGGGGTTATGCCTAGTGCAGAGCACAAACGCTGACTCTTGCATTGTCTCTTCTCCTGCCAGGGTCATCCGGTGGGCAAAAAGCCCAGACTGCTGGACACTGTGACCCGAGCAAGTACTACATCCTAGTAGGGACAGTAGCAGCCTCAGCTTTGCTTCTGCTTGGGGCAGTGTCTGGCTATCTAGTCATGCATCAGCTGCTGAAGAGAGACAGGTGAGTTATTAATTGCTGCCATTGGCAAGGAAGTCTTTGCAGCATGCAGGAGCGCCCAGGCGGCTCCTAGCAGGGCTCTGAGGAAACTGTGCTCCAAATTCCTATCTGTGAGGAGTCTTCTTGGAAATCTGTTTCTACAGGAGGAGCCAGGAGGACAAAGAGGCAACAGGACAGGACTGGGACTCTTCCTGGGAAAGCTGTGGTCAGCCTAGAGGTGAAGCAGAGTCAGGAGAAGGAGCGGGAAGCAGCGAGAGAGCCCAAGGCAACGGGTTCAGGGACAGCTGCCGCCTGTTTCCTGAGCTCTTTGCAGCAGAGCTCGCCCAGCTGCACAAGAACATGAGCGCAGACCCGTCACCTCTGCCCACCTGCTCCTTCTGTGCTCTGGCTGACAACACCTCTTCACGGGACCACTGGATTTCCCTGGAGTCACCTCAGCCCACAGCATCCTCTTGGCCCTCCTACCAATACCTGCAGGACTACTATCTGTTAGAGGATGAAGATTAGTGATAGTGATAGATGGTTAGTGATAGTGATAGCCATAAATAGTGATAGCGGTAGTGATTCTTTTAGTGATAGGGACACTTGATATTAGAGGGTGGTGGTTGTTTTAATGATAGTGATAGTTAATATTAGAGGATAGTGATGGTTTTAATGATAGCGTTAGTTAATATTAGGGGATAGTGATTGTTTCAATGATAGCGTTACTTGATATTAGAGGAGGGTGATTGTATTAGTGATAGTGATAGTCATAAATAGTGATAGTGGTAGTGATTCTTTTAGTGATAGTGATAGGGATACTTGATATTAGAGGGTGGTGGTTGTTTTAATGATAGTGATAGTTAATATTAGAGGATAGTGATTGTTTTAATGATAGCGTTATTTGATATTAGAGGACAATGATTGTATTAGCGATAGTGATAGTTAATATTGGAGGATGGTGACTGTTTTTGTGATAGTGGTACATTTAGTGATAGTGATACTTGGTATTAGCAGACAATGATTGTTTTCTTGATCTTGATAAATAAATATTTTTCCAAAAGCAGTAAGTTCTTGCCTGGTGTGGCTGTTTCTGTTGGGGTAGAATGCACAGAGCTGGGAGCAGGGCTGGGGCTGTGACAGGAGCTCTGAGAAACTTGCACTGCAGTGCAGGAGCTGCTTGTGCCACCTCAGCCTGCTTTCCCAGCAGTGGCCGTTCACAAAGCTTTCCTGCACCAGCACGGGGACACGCTGGCTAGCAGTGACATGCAGAAACTTCTCTGGGAGCTCATTTGGGATGCTGCCCTGAATCAGGAAGGTCTGGGCAGAGAGGGAAAGATGTTCTGCGAGGGATGGCTGTCCAGCAGTGAGCACATCAAGAGACCCGAGGTGGTGACTTAGGTCGTGGCAGTCCCTCCCCGAAGAGCTTCAAGAGAGGAGCATCAAGGAGCAGAAAGCTGGAGCTGGGCTGTGTGAGAGGGGAAGGAATGTCCTATCAATCACAGAAGCCTTCTTAAAAATTAGATGGATAACAGCGACTATAATTATAATAAAAATTACAGTCTTGTCGCACGCAGTATGGGAAAAAAGCCCAGAGCTGGAATAGAACAGAGAACTTTTGTGGAGGATTTTGTGAACAGCTAGCTAGTTGACAAAGGTCACACTGATATAATACCGTTAGTTAAGCAAGAAGGAGATGAGGATAGGAGTCAGCGGACAGTGTCCAAACCTGGCAAGGGCACTGAGCCCTTGGTGCAACATCAGGATGGGGGAGAGGATGGTTAGTTAGAAATATGAAGAAAAGATGTGGACAGCTGCAACATAGTAGCCACAAGAATGCTAAGGTAGGCGTAGTTAGCTGATAAGTAACTAACCAATAATGAGCTCACCTTTTGCAATATGTATTGGCCTCATTAACACCAATATAAATGTATGTGCCTACCAATAAAGTTTTGAGATTTGCTGATCACTCCTATTGAGTGCCGCATTTCTTCCGCCGATTACCACAAACTTTGATGTGATCTTTTGCTTGAGCGAGTGTGGCAGATGCAGGCTCATTTATTCCTGTTTTTGGACTTGACTTAACTTTTAGTTCAGGGAGATTAAGACTCAGGCAATATAGATGGGGGTATTTCCTGCTGGATTTCTCAAGTGATGGAATGTAGGAAGGCCTTCCAGGTGGAAAGAAGTGACGGAGTGCCTGTCTCAGATGAAGAAAGCGAGGCACTGCAAGAAACCAGCATGCCAGGGAACTGCTGTCCTGGGCTCACGAGTCCGACTGACGGTGGTCCTGCAGGCCTTTGCCCGTGCCTGCTCCAGCTGGGCCATCTGCAGCCAAAGCTGGAGGTGTGAGTGCAGCAAAGCTGCTGTCCAAGGAACGCAGCACAGCTGCTGTTGAGGCTGACTGTTGCCTGCAGTGTGTGGGGAGGATATTGCCGGCAGCAATTGCCCGAGAGATGCTTGAAGGCATCTCTGGACAGTGGGCTTTTGGGGGGGTCCTTCTACTTCTTGCTCGGGCGGTAAAGACTGTCCCAAGACAATGCTCTTCCCTTTGAAGTGATGAAGAGGAACCACTGAGCTCCTCACCCTTGTTCCTCTCCTCTGCTCTCCACAGCAGCTCCAGCTGCGCCTCTGCGCTGTCTCTCATGGGCCTCTCTGAGATAGCAGCAGCTCTGAGATAGCCACCTCCTGAGAGGGCAGCCCAAGGCTCTGTTCAGAAGAGAGCTGTGCCTCAAGCCTTGAAGCAAGCCTCACAAACTCTTCTCATATAGACACCCACACTTGCAGCCTTCCAGATGCACAACTGAGAGCTGTGGGACATATGCACGCTCATGCCCTGCAGTGCCCTTTCTGAAATGCCTCGGCTGCTTCTGAGGGAGCTGACATGCCACTGCAGCAGCAAAAGAGCTCTGGATTCAATGGGGTCCGGCAAAAAGCGTGCCTGGCATTTGCCTTGTGTGTTGCTCTGTCCAGTGGCCAGTGCCTTGGTTTGCCACCTCATCCCTGCTCTCTGCCACTGGGGCCGGGAGGGGCGGGCCCGGGGCTGTGGGGCTGTGCCGGCCCCGCTTCCCGGGCCGCAGCTCCAGCTGCCGCCGCTGCCTCGGAGCGGCCCCGCTCCAGCGCCAGGGCCGAGGCGCCGGTGCCGGGCCCCATTGGCCGCTGTCGTGCGGCCGCAGGAGAGCTCCCCGCCGTGTCCCGGCTGCAGAGAGCGGCTGCCGGGGCGGTTCGCCTGGGAGTCTGAAGCGAGCATGGCCCAGGGAGCGGAGCCGAGAAATAGAGACCGAAGAGACAGGGGCAGGAAGCAGAACGGAGAGACAACGGGAGCAAAAGAGGGCCAGGGAACGGGGCCGGAGCTGCGGGAAGGGGCAGCAGGGACAGAGGAAGAGACACAGAATGAGCAGGAGGGAGCAGGAGAGAGCGAACGCTGGGCTGGGGCGGGATGGAGACTGTTGAAGAAGCTTTGCAGGGACAACAAAATAGAGAGCGAGTGGCAAAGAACAGCGGGCAAGCAAGGGACTGGCAAGTGGCTAGAGCAACACACAAGGAGAAGCCCAGGGGCAGTTTTTGTATGCACTCCAGTAAACCCCGAGGTGTTTTCCTGCTGCAGTGGTCGCTGCGAGCCAGCGGCAGCAGCTGGGGCTGAGGCCTGGCAAGCGGGGCCGGCACAGCCCCGCAGCCCCGTGCCCGCCCCTCACGGCCCCGTGCGCAATGGCGGCAGCAGGGGACGAGGAGGCCGCGGGCTGTGGGCAGCGCTGCCGCCCCGCCGGGCCACACGCCGCGGGCGGCTTCAGCAGCAGCACAGGAGCTCTGGGGACACTGGTGCCGCAGCTGGTGACGGGCCGCCGAGCAGCACAATGGCGCGGAGCGCGGTAAGGGAGAGCCTGGGCGTTTGGCTCCTTAAGGAACAAAGGAGGGCCGTGTTCATCGGTGCCTCCCCTGGGGCAGGAATGGAGGGCCCGAGATGGCGCTCAGAGCCAAGGCCGAGGCAGCTGGGCAGCCTGCCTGGGTCCTACGTAGGAAGGAGATGTCACCAAGACACCCTCCAGCCTGCTCTGGCCCTCTGCTCATTATGGGCTGCGGCCTTCACGGTGGGCAGTGATGTGTGCTTGATTCCAGAGGATGCCATGGGCCGAGTTTCTGCAGCTTGTCAGCTGCATAGGACTCTTACGAGCCTTGGAGAGAGACCCGAGGGGTGGAAATCTGTCAGTGCCTCTTTGCTTGCAGCTGGAAACACCTGGGGCTTAAGTAGTGCTTCAGGGACAACCGTACCAAAGGTGCTCTAGAAGGCTGTCCAAGAGCTTCTGAGCGTAGGTTGCCTGGCACACATAAGTCATGCATATTTATTTGCCAGAAGAGCTGCTCGGCTAAAAGGCCAGCAGTGTTACCTGATATCTGCAGCAACCAAGACATTTGTGTGTGTCCCATGGCGGTGCCTGATGGTGTCCGAGGACAAGGCAGAGGGAGCTCAGGGGCTCTGGATGACTGCTTGAGGGATCTGGGGCGCATGTGGTATTTTCTTCCCCCACGTGCAGTGAGCCAGACCCAGGAAGGCGCTAGAGGTGAATAGGCGGCAGCCTGGTGTTCCCAGCAACAGTGTGGGAGTTTGACTGTGGGTTACTCTACAGGACAGCAGGCCTGATGGTGGCACATGGGCTACATCTGCCTGAAAGGGAAAAAGGCTCTTGGCTCCAGAGTTAGCAGGGCTCCTTGAGAGAGCTTTAAGTAGCATTGGAAGTGGAAAAGGGAGTAAACCAGGCTGACGGGGGAGATGCGTCAGCACTGCACAGCCATGTTTGGGTGACAGTGGAGGATGGAAGCAGTGCTGCCATCAAAGGTCATGAAAGTGTAGCAGAAGTCATGGGAAAAGCAGGTTTTTGCCACAATTCTTTCAGACAAAAATACTACCAAAGAAACACTCTTGAATTTGGGCTTTTTACAGCAGCCTTCATCCAGGTCTTCTTCTAGGGAATTTCTGAGGAATAAGACATGAGTGCCTCTGCATTCCCATGCACAATGCTGCCTCCAAAATACTCCAGCCCTTCTCCATTTGGCTCCTTCCATTCCTGTGCAGAAGAAGGAAATTCAGTAGAGGGGAGGTGCAGGAATTCACAGGCAACGTGGGCGTACATTGGGGCCTTCACAGCCATCACTTTGTTCTGAGGTCACAGAGCTCTGTTTGATGTCAGGTTCCAGAGCCCCACTGTGCTCTTCAGTGCTCGCTCTGGGCAACACTGCAGCAGCAGCAGCAGCAGCAGCAGCAGCAGCAGCAGCAGCAGCAGCAGCAGCAGCAGAGTGTTGCTAGCAGGGGGGATCATGGTCCTGAGCCGCTACCTCCTGCTGCTCTTTCTCGTGGCCCTGCCAGCCCAGAATGCCCAGAGTGCTCCAGCAGCTGGGCAGGGAGCAGGTAGGCAGGCAGGGGCCAGCAAACAGCCCTGGCTGGCAGCAGCAGGGCCGGGAGCAGGGATGGCTGAGCCAGGAAGGCAGCACGGGGCAGGCAGAGGGGCAGAGGCTCCAGGGGAGGTGTGAGGGGCTGCAGCTGCTTTAGGGTGCAGCATGGAGAGAGCTTCCTAAGGAGCAAGGATGTGGGGAGGGTCGGGCCAGGCCCGGAAGCTCAGCACCAGTTCTCCATCACTCAGCAGTGGCTGTCCGTCCCTCCGCTCTGGGTGTCCAGCCTTCTGGCCCGGCTCCAGGGCTGACCCGCACACAGATCATGTGGGCACGCCACGGCTTTTCCCTTCATGTGGGAGCTGCCAGCTCAGTGTCCCAAGGGCAGCCAGACCCCCCTGCAGCTGTGAGGATGCAGACCTGCTTGAGCGTGCCCTATCAGTGCCTTCCACATCCAGGCCTTGAGGTGTGCCCATGAGGGCAGTGCACGTGATGGTAACTTCTTGTGGGTGTTTGGTTGTAGTTGTGGACACAGAGAGTGCTCTTTCAGGCCCTGAGCGAGGGGCAGATACCGTGCTGACTCCGAGCTGGTACCTCAAGCGTGAGTAGTCAGTCTGTCCTGCCTTCACAAAAAGGAGCGCCCCTTTTCCCTGTTTTATTCACGAGAAAAATACCGTCATAGGTTAACGTGCTTTTGTAAATCTAACAATAGGGATGAAGGATGACAAGGTTCCTGAAGAGTTCCCTGAAGGATTGCCGGATGTTCCAGAGGAGCTCCTGGCAGCCTTGCATGAAGCCCCATCTGGTTAGTATATCCCACTCTGTTAACCCTGGCAGCCGGGAAGCTGAGCTTTTGCTTCCTGTAGGCATGTGCTGTATCCTGGACAGGCAGAAGCACTCAGTCAGAGTCCTGCTGCAGGCCCACTCCATTTCACAGCTCCTGCAGGGAGCCCTAGAGATGGTCCAGCACAGCCTCCGCTCGCAGCTGTTCTTCCAGATGACTGCCAGGGGTTTCTCCAGCTGCTGCTGCAGTTGCAGCATTCCTGGCCAGGGCTGCTCTGTGCAGTCATTGGCATCCAGATGTTGGGCAAAGGCCAGTGCTGAATTTGGGTTCGCCACACGCTCAGCACAGCATGGAGGCAGCAATGACATCAGAGCAAGCCTTGGCTGCCCCTTGCAAAGCTCAGGCTCAGGGACGGGTTGAAGCTGGAGTCCAAGGGTGAGGGGGAACCTGAAGGTACTCCTTCTGTGGGTCATTTGGTTAAGTCTTGGCTGGTTTGGGTCTGCACTTCTTGTTGCACTGCAGAAAATCCAGCTGTCGATTCCTCCTGTCTTGGGGGGGACAGCGGCCTCGTCAGCGCCGCTTGCCGGAATGCCCAGGCCATGGTACCGTGCTTGTGCTGAGGGGCAGTGGCTTCTGGTTAATGTGTGCAATGTTTTGTTTTTCTGAAGAGACAGATTCTGAGACTGTGCCGGAGACCTTAGCTGTGGAAGAAAGTGACAGTGTGCCAGGCTCACATGAAAAAAGAGAACCAACAGAGGACACCAGGACACTTGCTGAGCCTGAGGAATATTCAGGTGAGTGCTTGCTAGATGCTGTCTTGGGCAAAGAGCAGCATTTCTGCTGTATCCCTGCAGTGCTCTCCATGGGTGAATTGCAGGTGCCCAGCACGCAGCCCGGGCCTGCAGCCCGGAGGAGTAGATGGGGCAGTGCTGCTCCCTGGCACACACTGGGCTCTTGTGCATGAGAGCTTGATGGGATCCCTCTTGGTCCCTGATGCTAAGACACCAGAGCCAGAGGAAGCCATCTCTGAAGACAACATCAGATGTCAGTTCTGATCCACTAGCAGTGCCAGTCCTTGGGCAGCTGAAGCACACTGTGGGGTTATGCCTAGTGCAGAGCACAAACGCTGACTCTTGCATTGTCTCTTCTCCTGCCAGGGTCATCCGGTGGGCAAAAAGCCCAGACTGCTGGACACTGTGACCCGAGCAAGTACTACATCCTAGTAGGGACAGTAGCAGCCTCAGCTTTGCTTCTGCTTGGGGCAGTGTCTGGCTATCTAGTCATGCATCAGCTGCTGAAGAGAGACAGGTGAGTTATTAATTGCTGCCATTGGCAAGGAAGTCTTTGCAGCATGCAGGAGCGCCCAGGCGGCTCCTAGCAGGGCTCTGAGGAAACTGTGCTCCAAATTCCTATCTGTGAGGAGTCTTCTTGGAAATCTGTTTCTACAGGAGGAGCCAGGAGGACAAAGAGGCAACAGGACAGGACTGGGACTCTTCCTGGG
The DNA here is from genome assembly GCF_036417665.1 of Passer domesticus. Classification (NCBI taxonomy): domain Eukaryota; kingdom Metazoa; phylum Chordata; class Aves; order Passeriformes; family Passeridae; genus Passer; species Passer domesticus. The sequence goes on along the minus strand of NC_087482.1, from coordinate 9,721,733 downwards.
AAAGCTGTGGTCAGCCTAGAGGTGAAGCAGAGTCAGGAGAAGGAGTGGGAAGCAGCGAGAGAGCCCAAGGCAACGGGTTCAGGGACAGCTGCCGCCTGTTTCCTGAGCTCTTTGCAGCAGAGCTCGCCCAGCTGCACAAGAACATGAGCGCAGACCCGTCACCTCTGCCCACCTGCTCCTTCTGTGCTCTGGCTGACAACACCTCTTCACGGGACCACTGGATTTCCCTGGAGTCACCTCAGCCCACAGCATCCTCTTGGCCCTCCTACCAATACCTGCAGGACTACTATCTGTTAGAGGATGAAGATTAGTGATAGTGATAGATGGTTAGTGATAGTGATAGCCATAAATAGTGATAGCGGTAGTGATTCTTTTAGTGATAGGGACACTTGATATTAGAGGGTGGTGGTTGTTTTAATGATAGTGATAGTTAATATTAGAGGATAGTGATGGTTTTAATGATAGCGTTAGTTAATATTAGGGGATAGTGATTGTTTCAATGATAGCGTTACTTGATATTAGAGGAGGGTGATTGTATTAGTGATAGTGATAGTCATAAATAGTGATAGTGGTAGTGATTCTTTTAGTGATAGTGATAGGGATACTTGATATTAGAGGGTGGTGGTTGTTTTAATGATAGTGATAGTTAATATTAGAGGATAGTGATTGTTTTAATGATAGCGTTATTTGATATTAGAGGACAATGATTGTATTAGCGATAGTGATAGTTAATATTGGAGGATGGTGATTGTTTTTGTGATAGTGGTACATTTAGTGATAGTGATACTTGGTATTAGCAGACAATGATTGTTTTCTTGATCTTGATAAATAAATATTTTTCCAAAAGCAGTAAGTTCTTGCCTGGTGTGGCTGTTTCTGTTGGGGTAGAATGCACAGAGCTGGGAGCAGGGCTGGGGCTGTGACAGGAGCTCTGAGAAACTTGCACTGCAGTGCAGGAGCTGCTTGTGCCACCTCAGCCTGCTTTCCCAGCAGTGGCCGTTCACAAAGCTTTCCTGCACCAGCACGGGGACACGCTGGCTAGCAGTGACATGCAGAAACTTCTCTGGGAGCTCATTTGGGATGCTGCCCTGAATCAGGAAGGTCTGGGCAGAGAGGGAAAGATGTTCTGCGAGGGATGGCTGTCCAGCAGTGAGCACATCAAGAGACCCGAGGTGGTGACTTAGGTCGTGGCAGTCCCTCCCCGAAGAGCTTCAAGAGAGGAGCATCAAGGAGCAGAAAGCTGGAGCTGGGCTGTGTGAGAGGGGAAGGAATGTCCTATCAATCACAGAAGCCTTCTTAAAAATTAGATGGATAACAGCGACTATAATTATAATAAAAATTACAGTCTTGTCGCACGCAGTATGGGAAAAAAGCCCAGAGCTGGGATAGAACAGAGAACTTTTGTGGAGGATTTTGTGAACAGCTAGCTAGTTGACAAAGGTCACACTGATATAATACCGTTAGTTAAGCAAGAAGGAGATGAGGATAGGAGTCAGCGGACAGTGTCCAAACCTGGCAAGGGCACTGAGCCCTTGGTGCAACATCAGGATGGGGGAGAGGATGGTTAGTTAGAAATATGAAGAAAAGATGTGGACAGCTGCAACATAGTAGCCACAAGAATGCTAAGGTAGGCGTAGTTAGCTGATAAGTAACTAACCAATAATGAGCTCACCTTTTGCAATATGTATTGGCCTCATTAACACCAATATAAATGTATGTGCCTACCAATAAAGTTTTGAGATTTGCTGATCACTCCTATTGAGTGCCGCATTTCTTCCGCCGATTACCACAAACTTTGATGTGATCTTTTGCTTGAGCGAGTGTGGCAGATGCAGGCTCATTTATTCCTGTTTTTGGACTTGACTTAACTTTTAGTTCAGGGAGATTAAGACTCAGGCAATATAGATGGGGGTATTTCCTGCTGGATTTCTCAAGTGATGGAATGTAGGAAGGCCTTCCAGGTGGAAAGAAGTGACGGAGTGCCTGTCTCAGATGAAGAAAGCGAGGCACTGCAAGAAACCAGCATGCCAGGGAACTGCTGTCCTGGGCTCACGAGTCCGACTGACGGTGGTCCTGCAGGCCTTTGCCCGTGCCTGCTCCAGCTGGGCCATCTGCAGCCAAAGCTGGAGGTGTGAGTGCAGCAAAGCTGCTGTCCAAGGAACGCAGCACAGCTGCTGTTGAGGCTGACTGTTGCCTGCAGTGTGTGGGGAGGATATTGCCGGCAGCAATTGCCCGAGAGATGCTTGAAGGCATCTCTGGACAGTGGGCTTTTGGGGGGGTCCTTCTACTTCTTGCTCGGGCGGTAAAGACTGTCCCAAGACAATGCTCTTCCCTTTGAAGTGATGAAGAGGAACCACTGAGCTCCTCACCCTTGTTCCTCTCCTCTGCTCTCCACAGCAGCTCCAGCTGCGCCTCTGCGCTGTCTCTCATGGGCCTCTCTGAGATAGCAGCAGCTCTGAGATAGCCACCTCCTGAGAGGGCAGCCCAAGGCTCTGTTCAGAAGAGAGCTGTGCCTCAAGCCTTGAAGCAAGCCTCACAAACTCTTCTCATATAGACACCCACACTTGCAGCCTTCCAGATGCACAACTGAGAGCTGTGGGACATATGCACGCTCATGCCCTGCAGTGCCCTTTCTGAAATGCCTCGGCTGCTTCTGAGGGAGCTGACATGCCACTGCAGCAGCAAAAGAGCTCTGGATTCAATGGGGTCCGGCAAAAAGCGTGCCTGGCATTTGCCTTGTGTGTTGCTCTGTCCAGTGGCCAGTGCCTTGGTTTGCCACCTCATCCCTGCTCTCTGCCACTGGGGCCGGGAGGGGCGGGCCCGGGGCTGTGGGGCTGTGCCGGCCCCGCTTCCCGGGCCGCAGCTCCAGCTGCCGCCGCTGCCTCGGAGCGGCCCCGCTCCGGCGCCAGGGCCGAGGCGCCGGTGCCGGGCCCCATTGGCCGCTGTCGTGCGGCCGCAGGAGAGCTCCCCGCCGTGTCCCGGCTGCAGAGAGCGGCTGCCAGGGCAGTTCGCCTGGGAGTCTGAAGCGAGCATGGCCCAGGGAGCGGAGCCGAGAAATAGAGACCGAAGAGACAGGGGCAGGAAGCAGAACGGAGAGACAACGGGAGCAAAAGAGGGCCAGGGAACGGGGCCGGAGCTGCGGGAAGGGGCAGCAGGGACAGAGGAAGAGACACAGAATGAGCAGGAGGGAGCAGGAGAGAGCGAACGCTGGGCTGGGGCGGGATGGAGACTGTTGAAGAAGCTTTGCAGGGACAACAAAATAGAGAGCGAGTGGCAAAGAACAGCGGGCAAGCAAGGGACTGGCAAGTGGCTAGAGCAACACACAAGGAGAAGCCCAGGGGCAGTTTTTGTATGCACTCCAGTAAACCCCGAGGTGTTTTCCTGCTGCAGTGGTCGCTGCGAGCCAGCGGCAGCAGCTGGGGCTGAGGCCCGGCAAGCGGGGCCGGCACAGCCCCGCAGCCCCGTGCCCGCCCCTCAGGGCCCCGTGCGCAATGGCGGCAGCAGGGGACGAGGAGGCCGCGGGCTGTGGGCAGCGCTGCCGCCCCGCCGGGCCACACGCCGCGGGCGGCTTCAGCAGCAGCACAGGAGCTCTGGGGACACTGGTGCCGCAGCTGGTGACGGGCCGCCGAGCAGCACAATGGCGCGGAGCGCGGTAACGGAGAGCCTGGGCGTGTGGCCCCTTAAGGAAAAAAGGAGGGCCGTGTTCATCGGTGCCTCCCCTGGGGCAGGAATGGAGGGCCCGAGATGGCGCTCAGAGCCAAGGCCGAGGCAGCTGGGCAGCCTGCCTGGGTCCAACGTAGGAAGGAGATGTCACCAAGACACCCTCCAGCCTGCTCTGGCCCTCTGCTCATTATGGGCTGCGGCCTTCACGGTGGGCAGTGATGTGTGCTTGATTCCAGAGGATGCCATGGGCCGAGTTTCTGCAGCTTGTCAGCTGCATAGGACTCTTACGAGCCTTGGAGAGAGACCCGAGGGGTGGAAATCTGTCAGTGCCTCTTTGCTTGCAGCTGGAAACACCTGGGGCTTAAGTAGTGCTTCAGGGACAACCGTACCAAAGGTGCTCTAGAAGGCTGTCCAAGAGCTTCTGAGCGTAGGTTGCCTGGCACACATAAGTCATGCATATTTATTTGCCAGAAGAGCTGCTCGGCTAAAAGGCCAGCAGTGTTACCTGATATCTGCAGCAACCAAGACATTTGTGTGTGTCCCGTGGCGGTGCCTGATGGTGTCCGAGGACAAGGCAGAGGGAGCTCAGGGGCTCTGGATGACTGCTTGAGGGATCTGGGGCGCATGTGGTATTTTCTTCCCCCACGTGTAGTGAGCCAGACCCAGGAAGGCTCTAGAGGTGAATAGGCGGCAGCCTGGTGTTCCCAGCAACAGTGTGGGAGTTTGACCGTGGGTTACTCTACAGGACAGCAGGCCTGATGGTGGCACATGGGCTACATCTGCCTGAAAGGGAAAAAGGCTCTTGGCTCCAGAGTTAGCAGGGCTCCTTGAGAGAGCTTTAAGTAGCATTGGAAGTGGAAAAGGGAGTAAACCAGGCTGACGGGGGAGATGCGTCAGCACTGCACAGCCATGTTTGGGTGACAGTGGAGGATGGAAGCAGTGCTGCCATCAAAGGTCATGAAAGTGTAGCAGAAGTCATGGGGAAAGCAGGTTTTTGCCACAATTCTTTCAGACAAAAATACTACCAAAGAAACACTCTTGAATTTGGGCTTTTTACAGCAGCCTTCATCCAGGTCTTCTTCTAGGGAATTTCTGAGGAATAAGACATGAGTGCCTCTGCATTCCCATGCACAATGCTGCCTCCAAAATACTCCAGCCCTTCTCCATTTGGCTTCTTCCATTCCTGTGCAGAAAAAGGAAATTCAGTAGAGGGGAGGTGCAGGAATTCACAGGCAACGTGGGCGTACATTGGGGCCTTCACAGCCATCAATTTGTTCTGAGGTCACAGAGCTCTGTTTGATGTCAGGTTCCAGAGCCCCACTGTGCTCTTCAGTGCTCGCTCTGGGCAACACTGCAGCAGCAGCAGCAGCAGCAGCAGCAGCAGCAGCAGCAGCAGCAGCAGAGTGTTGCTAGCAGGGGGGATCATGGTCCTGAGCCGCTACCTCCTGCTGCTCTTTCTCGTGGCCCTGCCAGCCCAGAATGCCCAGAGTGCTCCAGCAGCTGGGCAGGGAGCAGGTAGGCAGGCAGGGGCCAGCACACAGCCCTGGCTGGCAGCAGCAGGGCCGGGAGCAGGGATGGCTGAGCCAGGAAGGCAGCACGGGGCAGGCAGAGGGGCAGAGGCTCCAGGGGAGGTGTGAGGGGCTGCAGCTGCTTTAGGGTGCAGCATGGAGAGAGCTTCCTAAGGAGCAAGGATGTGGGGAGGGTCGGGTCAGGCCCGGAAGCTCAGCACCAGTTCTCCATCACTCAGCAGTGGCTGTCCGTCCCTCCGCTCTGGGTGTCCAGCCTTCTGGCCCGGCTCCAGGGCTGACCCGCACACAGATCATGTGGGCACGCCACGGCTTTTCCCTTCATGTGGGAGCTGCCAGCTCAGTGTCCCAAGGGCAGCCAGACCCCCCTGCAGCTGTGAGGATGCAGACCTGCTTGAGCGTGCCCTAGCAGTGCCTTCCACATCCAGGCCTTGAGGTGTGCCCATGAGGGCAGTGCACGTGATGGTAACTTCTTGTGGGTGTTTGGTTGTAGTTGTGGACACAGAGAGTGCTCTTTCAGCCCCTGAGCGAGGGGCAGATACCGTGCTGACTCCGAGCTGGTACCTCAAGCGTGAGTAGTCAGTCTGTCCTGCCTTCACAAAAAGGAGCGCCCCTTTTCCCTGTTTTATTCACGAGAAAAATACCGTCATAGGTTAACGTGCTTTTGTAAATCTAACAATAGGGATGAAGGATGACAAGGTTCCTGAAGAGTTCCCTGAAGGATTGCCGGATGTTCCAGAGGAGCTCCTGGCAGCCTTGCATGAAGCCCCATCTGGTTAGTATATCCCACTCTGTTAACCCTGGCAGCCGGGAAGCTGAGCTTTTGCTTCCTGTAGGCATGTGCTGTATCCTGGACAGGCAGAAGCACTCAGTCAGAGTCCTGCTGCAGGCCCACTCCATTTCACAGCTCCTGCAGGGAGCCCTAGAGATGGTCCAGCACAGCCTCCGCTCGCAGCTGTTCTTCCAGATGACTGCCAGGGGCTTCTCCAGCTGCTGCTGCAGTTGCAGCATTCCTGGCCAGGGCTGCTCTGTGCAGACATTGGCATCCAGATGTTGGGCAAAGGCCAGTGCTGAATTTGGGTTCGCCACACGCTCAGCACAGCATGGAGGCAGCAATGACATCAGAGCAAGCCTTGGCTGCCCCTTGCAAAGCTCAGGCTCAGGGACGGGTTGAAGCTGGAGTCCAAGGGTGAGGGGGAACCTGAAGGTACTCCTTCTGTGGGTCATTTGGTTAAGTCTTGGCTGGTTTGGGTCTGCACTTCTTGTTGCACTGCAGAAAATCCAGCTGTCGATTCCTCCTGTCTTGGGGGGGACAGCGGCCTCGTCAGCGCCGCTTGCCGGAATGCCCAGGCCATGGTACCGTGCTTGTGCTGAGGGGCAGTGGCTTCTGGTTAATGTGTGCAATGTTTTGTTTTTCTGAAGAGACAGATTCTGAGACTGTGCCGGAGACCTTAGCTGTGGAAGAAAGTGACAGTGTGCCAGGCTCACATGAAAAAAGAGAACCAACAGAGGACACCAGGACACTTGCTGAGCCTGAGGAATATTCAGGTGAGTGCTTGCTAGATGCTGTCTTGGGCAAAGAGCAGCATTTCTGCTGTATCCCTGCAGTGCTCTCCATGGGTGAATTGCAGGTGCCCAGCACGCAGCCCGGGCCTGCAGCCCGGAGGAGTAGATGGGGCAGTGCTGCTCCCTGGCACACACTGGGCTCTTGTGCATGAGAGCTTGATGGGATCCCTCTTGGTCCCTGATGCTAAGACACCAGAGCCAGAGGAAGCCATCTCTGAAGACAACATCAGATGTCAGTTCTGATCCACTAGCAGTGCCAGTCCTTGGGCAGCTGAAGCACACTGTGGGGTTATGCCTAGTGCAGAGCACAAACGCTGACTCTTGCATTGTCTCTTCTCCTGCCAGGGTCATCCGGTGGGCAAAAAGCCCAGACTGCTGGACACTGTGACCCGAGCAAGTACTACATCCTAGTAGGGACAGTAGCAGCCTCAGCTTTGCTTCTGCTTGGGGCAGTGTCTGGCTATCTAGTCATGCATCAGCTGCTGAAGAGAGACAGGTGAGTTATTAATTGCTGCCATTGGCAAGGAAGTCTTTGCAGCATGCAGGAGCGCCCAGGCGGCTCCTAGCAGGGCTCTGAGGAAACTGTGCTCCAAATTCCTATCTGTGAGGAGTCTTCTTGGAAATCTGTTTCTACAGGAGGAGCCAGGAGGACAAAGAGGCAACAGGACAGGACTGGGACTCTTCCTGGGAAAGCTGTGGTCAGCCTAGAGGTGAAGCAGAGTCAGGAGAAGGAGCGGGAAGCAGCGAGAGAGCCCAAGGCAACGGGTTCAGGGACAGCTGCCGCCTGTTTCCTGAGCTCTTTGCAGCAGAGCTCGCCCAGCTGCACAAGAACATGAGCGCAGACCCGTCACCTCTGCCCACCTGCTCCTTCTGTGCTCTGGCTGACAACACCTCTTCACGGGACCACTGGATTTCCCTGGAGTCACCTCAGCCCACAGCATTCTCTTGGCCCTCCTACCAATACCTGCAGGACTACTATCTGCTAGAGGACGAAGATTAGTGATAGTGATAGATGGTTAGTGATAGTGATAGCCATAAATAGTGATAGCGGTAGTGATTCTTTTAGTGATAGTGATAGGGACACTTGATATTAGAAGGTGGTGGTTGTTTTAATGATAGTGATAGTTAATATTAGAGGATAGTGATGGTTTTAATGATAGCGTTAGTTAATATTAGGGGATAGTGATTGTTTCAATGATAGCGTTACTTGATATTAGAGGAGGGTGATTGTATTAGTGATAGTGATAGTCATAAATAGTGATAGTGGTAGTGATTCTTTTAGTGATAGTGATAGGGATACTTGATATTAGAGGGTGGTGGTTGTTTTAATGATAGTGATAGTTAATATTAGAGGATAGTGATTGTTTTAATGATAGCGTTATTTGATATTAGAGGACAATGATTGTATTAGCGATAGTGATAGTTAATATTGGAGGATGGTGATTGTTTTTGTGATAGTGGTACATTTAGTGATAGTGATACTTGGTATTAGCAGACAATGATTGTTTTCTTGATCTTGATAAATAAATATTTTTCCAAAAGCAGTAAGTTCTTGCCTGGTGTGGCTGTTTCTGTTGGGGTAGAATGCACAGAGCTGGGAGCAGGGCTGGGGCTGTGACAGGAGCTCTGAGAAACTTGCACTGCAGTGCAGGAGCTGCTTGTGCCACCTCAGCCTGCTTTCCCAGCAGTGGCCGTTCACAAAGCTTTCCTGCACCAGCACGGGGACACGCTGGCTAGCAGTGACATGCAGAAACTTCTCTGGGAGCTCATTTGGGATGCTGCCCTGAATCAGGAAGGTCTGGGCAGAGAGGGAAAGATGTTCTGCGAGGGATGGCTGTCCAGCAGTGAGCACATCAAGAGACCCGAGGTGGTGACTTAGGTCGTGGCAGTCCCTCCCCGAAGAGCTTCAAGAGAGGAGCATCAAGGAGCAGAAAGCTGGAGCCGGGCTGTGTGAGAGGGGAAGGAATGTCCTATCAATCACAGAAGCCTTCTTAAAAATTAGATGGATAACAGCGACTATAATTATAATAAAAATTACAGTCTTGTCGCACGCAGTATGGGAAAAAAGCCCAGAGCTGGAATAGAACAGAGAACTTTTGTGGAGGATTTTGTGAACAGCTAGCTAGTTGACAAAGGTCACACTGATATAATACCGTTAGTTAAGCAAGAAGGAGATGAGGATAGGAGTCAGCGGACAGTGTCCAAACCTGGCAAGGGCACTGAGCCCTTGGTGCAACATCAGGATGGGGGAGAGGATGGTTAGTTAGAAATATGAAGAAAAGATGTGGACAGCTGCAACATAGTAGCCACAAGAATGCTAAGGTAGGCGTAGTTAGCTGATAAGTAACTAACCAATAATGAGCTCACCTTTTGCAATATGTATTGGCCTCATTAACACCAATATAAATGTATGTGCCTACCAATAAAGTTTTGAGATTTGCTGATCACTCCTATTGAGTGCCGCATTTCTTCTGCCGATTACCACAAACTTTGATGTGATCTTTTGCTTGAGCGAGTGTGGCAGATGCAGGCTCATTTATTCCTGTTTTTGGACTTGACTTAACTTTTAGTTCAGGGAGATTAAGACTCAGGCAATATAGATGGGGGTATTTCCTGCTGGATTTCTCAAGTGATGGAATGTAGGAAGGCCTTCCAGGTGGAAAGAAGTGACGGAGTGCCTGTCTCAGATGAAGAAAGCGAGGCACTGCAAGAAACCAGCATGCCAGGGAACTGCTGTCCTGGGCTCACGAGTCCGACTGACGGTGGTCCTGCAGGCCTTTGCCCGTGCCTGCTCCAGCTGGGCCATCTGCAGCCAAAGCTGGAGGTGTGAGTGCAGCAAAGCTGCTGTCCAAGGAACGCAGCACAGCTGCTGTTGAGGCTGACTGTTGCCTGCAGTGTGTGGGGAGGATATTGCCGGCAGCAATTGCCCGAGAGATGCTTGAAGGCATCTCTGGACAGTGGGCTTTTGGGGGGGTCCTTCTACTTCTTGCTCGGGCGGTAAAGACTGTCCCAAGACAATGCTCTTCCCTTTGAAGTGATGAAGAGGAACCACTGAGCTCCTCACCCTTGTTCCTCTCCTCTGCTCTCCACAGCAGCTCCAGCTGCGCCTCTGCGCTGTCTCTCATGGGCCTCTCTGAGATAGCAGCAGCTCTGAGATAGCCACCTCCTGAGAGGGCAGCCCAAGGCTCTGTTCAGAAGAGAGCTGTGCCTCAAGCCTTGAAGCAAGCCTCACAAACTCTTCTCATATAGACACCCACACTTGCAGCCTTCCAGATGCACAACTGAGAGCTGTGGGACATATGCACGCTCATGCCCTGCAGTGCCCTTTCTGAAATGCCTCGGCTGCTTCTGAGGGAGCTGACATGCCACTGCAGCAGCAAAAGAGCTCTGGATTCAATGGGGTCCGGCAAAAAGCGTGCCTGGCATTTGCCTTGTGTGTTGCTCTGTCCAGTGGCCAGTGCCTTGGTTTGCCACCTCATCCCTGCTCTCTGCCACTGGGGCCGGGAGGGGCGGGCCCGGGGCTGTGGGGCTGTGCCGGCCCCGCTTCCCTGGCCGCAGCTCCAGCTGCCGCCGCTGCCTCGGAGCGGCCCCGCTGCGGCGCGAGGGCCGAGGCGCCGGTGCCGGGCCCCATTGGCCGCTGTCGTGCGGCCGCAGGAGAGCTCCCCGCCGTGTCCCGGCTGCAGAGAGCGGCTGCCGGGGCAGTTCGCCTGGGAGTCTGAAGCGAGCATGGCCCAGGGAGCGGAGCCGAGAAATAGAGACCGAAGAGACAGGGGCAGGAAGCAGAACGGAGAGACAACGGGAGCAAAAGAGGGCCAGGGAACGGGGCCGGAGCTGCGGGAAGGGGCAGCAGGGACAGAGGAAGAGACACAGAATGAGCAGGAGGGAGCAGGAGAGAGCGAACGCTGGGCTGGGGCGGGATGGAGACTGTTGAAGAAGCTTTGCAGGGACAACAAAATAGAGAGCGAGTGGCAAAGAACAGCGGGCAAGCAAGGGACTGGCAAGTGGCTAGAGCAACACACAAGGAGAAGCCCAGGGGCAGTTTTTGTATGCACTCCAGTAAACCCCGAGGTGTTTTCCTGCTGCAGTGGTCGCTGCGAGCCAGCGGCAGCAGCTGGGGCTGAGGCCCGGCAAGCGGGGCCGGCACAGCCCCGCAGCCCCGTGCCCGCCCCTCAGGGCCCCGTGCGCAATGGCGGCAGCAGGGGACGAGGAGGCCGCGGGCTGTGGGCAGCGCTGCCGCCCCGCCGGGCCACACGCCGCGGGCGGCTTCAGCAGCAGCACAGGAGCTCTGGGGACACTGGTGCCGCAGCTGGTGACGGGCCGCCGAGCAGCACAATGGCGCGGAGCGCGGTAAGGGAGAGCCTGGGCGTGTGGCTCCTTAAGGAACAAAGGAGGGCCGTGTTCATCGGTGCCTCCCCTGGGGCAGGAATGGAGGGCCCGAGATGGCGCTCAGAGCCAAGGCCGAGGCAGCTGGGCAGCCTGCCTGGGTCCTACGTAGGAAGGAGATGTCACCAAGACACCCTCCAGCCTGCTCTGGCCCTCTGCTCATTATGGGCTGCGGCCTTCACGGTGGGCAGTGATGTGTGCTTGATTCCAGAGGATGCCATGGGCCGAGTTTCTGCAGCTTGTCAGCTGCATAGGACTCTTACGAGCCTTGGAGAGAGACCCGAGGGGTGGAAATCTGTCAGTGCCTCTTTGCTTGCAGCTGGAAACACCTGGGGCTTAAGTAGTGCTTCAGGGACAACCGTACCAAAGGTGCTCTAGAAGGCTGTCCAAGAGCTTCTGAGCGTAGATTGCCTGGCACACATAAGTCATGCATATTTATTTGCCAGAAGAGCTGCTCGGCTAAAAGGCCAGCAGTGTTACCTGATATCTGCAGCAACCAAGACATTTGTGTGTGTCCCATGGCGGTGCCTGATGGTGTCCGAGGACAAGGCAGAGGGAGCTCAGGGGCTCTGGATGACTGCTTGAGGGATCTGGGGCGCATGTGGTATTTTCTTCCCCCACGTGCAGTGAGCCAGACCCAGGAAGGCTCTAGAGGTGAATAGGCGGCAGCCTGGTGTTCCCAGCAACAGTGTGGGAGTTTGACCGTGGGTTACTCTACAGGACAGCAGGCCTGATGGTGGCACATGGGCTACATCTGCCTGAAAGGGAAAAAGGCTCTTGGCTCCAGAGTTAGCAGGGCTCCTTGAGAGAGCTTTAAGTAGCATTGGAAGTGGAAAAGGGAGTAAACCAGGCTGACGGGGGAGATGCGTCAGCACTGCACAGCCATGTTTGGGTGACAGTGGAGGATGGAAGCAGTGCTGCCATCAAAGGTCATGAAAGTGTAGCAGAAGTCATGGGAAAAGCAGGTTTTTGCCACAATTCTTTCAGACAAAAATACTACCAAAGAAACACTCTTGAATTTGGGCTTTTTACAGCAGCCTTCATCCAGGTCTTCTTCTAGGGAATTTCTGAGGAATAAGACATGAGTGCCTCTGCATTCCCATGCACAATGCTGCCTCCAAAATACTCCAGCCCTTCTCCATTTGGCTTCTTCCATTCCTGTGCAGAAAAAGGAAATTCAGTAGAGGGGAGGTGCAGGAATTCACAGGCAACGTGGGCGTACATTGGGGCCTTCACAGCCATCACTTTGTTCTGAGGTCACAGAGCTCTGTTTGATGTCAGGTTCCAGAGCCCCACTGTGCTCTTCAGTGCTCGCTCTGGGCAACACTGCAGCAGCAGCAGCAGCAGCAGCAGCAGCAGCAGCAGCAGCAGCAGCAGCAGAGTGTTGCTAGCAGGGGGGATCATGGTCCTGAGCCGCTACCTCCTGCTGCTCTTTCTCGTGGCCCTGCCAGCCCAGAATGCCCAGAGTGCTCCAGCAGCTGGGCAGGGAGCAGGTAGGCAGGCAGGGGCCAGCACACAGCCCTGGCTGGCAGCAGCGGGGCCGGGAGCAGGGATGGCTGAGCCAGGAAGGCAGCACGGGGCAGGCAGAGGGGCAGAGGCTCCAGGGGAGGTGTGAGGGGCTGCAGCTGCTTTAGGGTGCAGCATGGAGAGAGCTTCCTAAGGAGCAAGGATGTGGGGAGGGTCGGGTCAGGCCCGGAAGCTCAGCACCAGTTCTCCATCACTCAGCAGTGGCTGTCCGTCCCTCCGCTCTGGGTGTCCAGCCTTCTGGCCCGGCTCCAGGGCTGACCCGCACACAGATCATGTGGGCACGCCACGGCTTTTCCCTTCATGTGGGAGCTGCCAGCTCAGTGTCCCAAGGGCAGCCAGACCCCCCTGCAGCTGTGAGGATGCAGACCTGCTTGAGCGTGCCCTATCAGTGCCTTCCACATCCAGGCCTTGAGGTGTGCCCATGAGGGCAGTGCACGTGATGGTAACTTCTTGTGGGTGTTTGGTTGTAGTTGTGGACACCGAGAGTGCTCTTTCAGGCCCTGAGCGAGGGGCAGATACCGTGCTGACTCCGAGCTGGTACCTCAAGCGTGAGTAGTCAGTCTGTCCTGCCTTCACAAAAAGGAGCGCCCCTTTTCCCTGTTTTATTCACGAGAAAAATACCGTCATAGGTTAACGTGCTTTTGTAAATCTAACAATAGGGATGAAGGATGACAAGGTTCCTGAAGAGTTCCCTGAAGGATTGCCGGATGTTCCAGAGGAGCTCCTGGCAGCCTTGCATGAAGCCCCATCTGGTTAGTATATCCCACTCTGTTAACCCTGGCAGCCGGGAAGCTGAGCTTTTGCTTCCTGTAGGCATGTGCTGTATCCTGGACAGGCAGAAGCACTCAGTCAGAGTCCTGCTGCAGGCCCACTCCATTTCACAGCTCCTGCAGGGAGCCCTAGAGATGGTCCAGCACAGCCTCCGCTCGCAGCTGTTCTTCCAGATGACTGCCAGGGGCTTCTCCAGCTGCTGCTGCAGTTGCAGCATTCCTGGCCAGGGCTGCTCTGTGCAGACATTGGCATCCAGATGTTGGGCAAAGGCCAGTGCTGAATTTGGGTTCGCCACACGCTCAGCACAGCATGGAGGCAGCAATGACATCAGAGCAAGCCTTGGCTGCCCCTTGCAAAGCTCAGGCTCAGGGACGGGTTGAAGCTGGAGTCCAAGGGTGAGGGGGAACCTGAAGGTACTCCTTCTGTGGGTCATTTGGTTAAGTCTTGGCTGGTTTGGGTCTGCACTTCTTGTTGCACTGCAGAAAATCCAGCTGTCGATTCCTCCTGTCTTGGGGGGGACAGCGGCCTCGTCAGCGCCGCTTGCCGGAATGCCCAGGCCATGGTACCGTGCTTGTGCTGAGGGGCAGTGGCTTCTGGTTAATGTGTGCAATGTTTTGTTTTTCTGAAGAGACAGATTCTGAGACTGTGCCGGAGACCTTAGCTGTGGAAGAAAGTGACAGTGTGCCAGGCTCACATGAAAAAAGAGAACCAATAGAGGACACCAGGACACTTGCTGAGCCTGAGGAATATTCAGGTGAGTGCTTGCTAGATGCTGTCTTGGGCAAAGAGCAGCATTTCTGCTGTATCCCTGCAGTGCTCTCCATGGGTGAATTGCAGGTGCCCAGCACGCAGCCCGGGCCTGCAGCCCGGAGGAGTAGATGGGGCAGTGCTGCTCCCTGGCACACACTGGGCTCTTGTGCATGAGAGCTTGATGGGATCCCTCTTGGTCCCTGATGCTAAGACACCAGAGCCAGAGGAAGCCATCTCTGAAGACAACATCAGATGTCAGTTCTGATCCACTAGCAGTGCCAGTCCTTGGGCAGCTGAAGCACACTGTGGGGTTATGCCTAGTGCAGAGCACAAACGCTGACTCTTGCATTGTCTCTTCTCCTGCCAGGGTCATCCGGTGGGCAAAAAGCCCAGACTGCTGGACACTGTGACCCGAGCAAGTACTACATCCTAGTAGGGACAGTAGCAGCCTCAGCTTTGCTTCTGCTTGGGGCAGTGTCTGGCTATCTAGTCATGCATCAGCTGCTGAAGAGAGACAGGTGAGTTATTAATTGCTGCCATTGGCAAGGAAGTCTTTGCAGCATGCAGGAGCGCCCAGGCGGCTCCTAGCAGGGCTCTGAGGAAACTGTGCTCCAAATTCCTATCTGTGAGGAGTCTTCTTGGAAATCTGTTTCTACAGGAGGAGCCAGGAGGACAAAGAGGCAACAGGACAGGACTGGGACTCTTCCTGGGAAAGCTGTGGTCAGCCTAGAGGTGAAGCAGAGTCAGGAGAAGGAGCGGGAAGCAGCGAGAGAGCCCAAGGCAACGGGTTCAGGGACAGCTGCCGCCTGTTTCCTGAGCTCTTTGCAGCAGAGCTCGCCCAGCTGCACAAGAACATGAGCGCAGACCCGTCACCTCTGCCCACCTGCTCCTTCTGTGCTCTGGCTGACAACACCTCTTCACGGGACCACTGGATTTCCCTGGAGTCACCTCAGCCCACAGCATCCTCTTGGCCCTCCTACCAATACCTGCAGGACTACTATCTGTTAGAGGATGAAGATTAGTGATAGTGATAGATGGTTAGTGATAGTGATAGCCATAAATAGTGATAGCGGTAGTGATTCTTTTAGTGATAGTGATAGGGACACTTGATATTAGAGGGTGGTGGTTGTTTTAATGATAGTGATAGTTAATATTAGAGGATAGTGATGGTTTTAATGATAGCGTTAGTTAATATTAGGGGATAGTGATTGTTTCAATGATAGCGTTACTTGATATTAGAGGAGGGTGATTGTATTAGTGATAGTGATAGTCATAAATAGTGATAGTGGTAGTGATTCTTTTAGTGATAGTGATAGGGATACTTGATATTAGAGGGTGGTGGTTGTTTTAATGATAGTGATAGTTAATATTAGAGGATAGTGATTGTTTTAATGATAGCGTTATTTGATATTAGAGGACAATGATTGTATTAGCGATAGTGATAGTTAATATTGGAGGATGGTGATTGTTTTTGTGATAGTGGTACATTTAGTGATAGTGATACTTGGTATTAGCAGACAATGATTGTTTTCTTGATCTTGATAAATAAATATTTTTCCAAAAGCAGTAAGTTCTTGCCTGGTGTGGCTGTTTCTGTTGGGGTAGAATGCACAGAGCTGGGAGCAGGGCTGGGGCTGTGACAGGAGCTCTGAGAAACTTGCACTGCAGTGCAGGAGCTGCTTGTGCCACCTCAGCCTGCTTTCCCAGCAGTGGCCGTTCACAAAGCTTTCCTGCACCAGCACGGGGACACGCTGGCTAGCAGTGACATGCAGAAACTTCTCTGGGAGCTCATTTGGGATGCTGCCCTGAATCAGGAAGGTCTGGGCAGAGAGGGAAAGATGTTCTGCGAGGGATGGCTGTCCAGCAGTGAGCACATCAAGAGACCCGAGGTGGTGACTTAGGTCGTGGCAGTCCCTCCCCGAAGAGCTTCAAGAGAGGAGCATCAAGGAGCAGAAAGCTGGAGCCGGGCTGTGTGAGAGGGGAAGGAATGTCCTATCAATCACAGAAGCCTTCTTAAAAATTAGATGGATAACAGCGACTATAATTATAATAAAAATTACAGTCTTGTCGCACGCAGTATGGGAAAAAAGCCCAGAGCTGGAATAGAACAGAGAACTTTTGTGGAGGATTTTGTGAACAGCTAGCTAGTTGACAAAGGTCACACTGATATAATACCGTTAGTTAAGCAAGAAGGAGATGAGGATAGGAGTCAGCGGACAGTGTCCAAACCTGGCAAGGGCACTGAGCCCTTGGTGCAACATCAGGATGGGGGAGAGGATGGTTAGTTAGAAATATGAAGAAAAGATGTGGACAGCTGCAACATAGTAGCCACAAGAATGCTAAGGTAGGCGTAGTTAGCTGATAAGTAACTAACCAATAATGAGCTCACCTTTTGCAATATGTATTGGCCTCATTAACACCAATATAAATGTATGTGCCTACCAATAAAGTTTTGAGATTTGCTGATCACTCCTATTGAGTGCCGCGTTTCTTCCGCCGATTACCACAAACTTTGATGTGATCTTTTGCTTGAGCGAGTGTGGCAGATGCAGGCTCATTTATTCCTGTTTTTGGACTTGACTTAACTTTTAGTTCAGGGAGATTAAGACTCAGGCAATATAGATGGGGGTATTTCCTGCTGGATTTCTCAAGTGATGGAATGTAGGAAGGCCTTCCAGGTGGAAAGAAGTGACGGAGTGCCTGTCTCAGATGAAGAAAGCGAGGCACTGCAAGAAACCAGCATGCCAGGGAACTGCTGTCCTGGGCTCACGAGTCCGACTGACGGTGGTCCTGCAGGCCTTTGCCCGTGCCTGCTCCAGCTGGGCCATCTGCAGCCAAAGCTGGAGGTGTGAGTGCAGCAAAGCTGCTGTCCAAGGAACGCAGCACAGCTGCTGTTGAGGCTGACTGTTGCCTGCAGTGTGTGGGGAGGATATTGCCGGCAGCAATTGCCCGAGAGATGCTTGAAGGCATCTCTGGACAGTGGGCTTTTGGGGGGGTCCTTCTACTTCTTGCTCGGGCGGTAAAGACTGTCCCAAGACAATGCTCTTCCCTTTGAAGTGATGAAGAGGAACCACTGAGCTCCTCACCCTTGTTCCTCTCCTCTGCTCTCCACAGCAGCTCCAGCTGCGCCTCTGCGCTGTCTCTCATGGGCCTCTCTGAGATAGCAGCAGCTCTGAGATAGCCACCTCCTGAGAGGGCAGCCCAAGGCTCTGTTCAGAAGAGAGCTGTGCCTCAAGCCTTGAAGCAAGCCTCACAAACTCTTCTCATATAGACACCCACACTTGCAGCCTTCCAGATGCACAACTGAGAGCTGTGGGACATATGCACGCTCATGCCCTGCAGTGCCCTTTCTGAAATGCCTCGGCTGCTTCTGAGGGAGCTGACATGCCACTGCAGCAGCAAAAGAGCTCTGGATTCAATGGGGTCCGGCAAAAAGCGTGCCTGGCATTTGCCTTGTGTGTTGCTCTGTCCAGTGGCCAGTGCCTTGGTTTGCCACCTCATCCCTGCTCTCTGCCACTGGGGCCGGGAGGGGCGGGCCCGGGGCTGTGGGGCTGTGCCGGCCCCGCTTCCCGGGCCGCAGCTCCAGCTGCCGCCGCTGCCTCGGAGCGGCCCCGCTCCGGCGCGAGGGCCGAGGCGCCGGTGCCGGGCCCCATTGGCCGCTGTCGTGCCGCCGCAGGAGAGCTCCCCGCCGTGTCCCGGCTGCAGAGAGCGGCTGCCGGGGCAGTTCGCCTGGGAGTCTGAAGCGAGCATGGCCCAGGGAGCGGAGCCGAGAAATAGAGACCGAAGAGACAGGGGCAGGAAGCAGAACGGAGAGACAACGGGAGCAAAAGAGGGCCAGGGAACGGGGCCGGAGCTGCGGGAAGGGGCAGCAGGGACAGAGGAAGAGACACAGAATGAGCAGGAGGGAGCAGGAGAGAGCGAACGCTGGGCTGGGGCGGGATGGAGACTGTTGAAGAAGCTTTGCAGGGACAACAAAATAGAGAGCGAGTGGCAAAGAACAGCGGGCAAGCAAGGGACTGGCAAGTGGCTAGAGCAACACACAAGGAGAAGCCCAGGGGCAGTTTTTGTATGCACTCCAGTAAACCCCGAGGTGTTTTCCTGCTGCAGTGGTCGCTGCGAGCCAGCGGCAGCAGCTGGGGCTGAGGCCCGGCAAGCGGGGCTGGCACAGCCCCGCAGCCCCGTGCCCGCCCCTCAGGGCCCCGTGCGCAATGGCGGCAGCAGGGGACGAGGAGGCCGCGGGCTGTGGGCAGCGCTGCCGCCCCGCCGGGCCACACGCCGCGGGCGGCTTCAGCAGCAGCACAGGAGCTCTGGGGACACTGGTGCCGCAGCTGGTGACGGGCCGCCGAGCAGCACAATGGCGCGGAGCGCGGTAACGGAGAGCCTGGGCGTGTGGCCCCTTAAGGAAAAAAGGAGGGCCGTGTTCATCGGTGCCTCCCCTGGGGCAGGAATGGAGGGCCCGAGATGGCGCTCAGAGCCAAGGCCGAGGCAGCTGGGCAGCCTGCCTGGGTCCTACGTAGGAAGGAGATGTCACCAAGACACCCTCCAGCCTGCTCTGGCCCTCTGCTCATTATGGGCTGCGGCCTTCACGGTGGGCAGTGATGTGTGCTTGATTCCAGAGGATGCCATGGGCCGAGTTTCTGCAGCTTGTCAGCTGCATAGGACTCTTACGAGCCTTGGAGAGAGACCCGAGGGGTGGAAATCTGTCAGTGCCTCTTTGCTTGCAGCTGGAAACACCTGGGGCTTAAGTAGTGCTTCAGGGACAACCGTACCAAAGGTGCTCTAGAAGGCTGTCCAAGAGCTTCTGAGCGTAGGTTGCCTGGCACACATAAGTCATGCATATTTATTTGCCAGAAGAGCTGCTCGGCTAAAAGGCCAGCAGTGTTACCTGATATCTGCAGCAACCAAGACATTTGTGTGTGTCCCGTGGCGGTGCCTGATGGTGTCCGAGGACAAGGCAGAGGGAGCTCAGGGGCTCTGGATGACTGCTTGAGGGATCTGGGGCGCATGTGGTATTTTCTTCCCCCACGTGTAGTGAGCCAGACCCAGGAAGGCTCTAGAGGTGAATAGGCGGCAGCCTGGTGTTCCCAGCAACAGTGTGGGAGTTTGACCGTGGGTTACTCTACAGGACAGCAGGCCTGATGGTGGCACATGGGCTACATCTGCCTGAAAGGGAAAAAGGCTCTTGGCTCCAGAGTTAGCAGGGCTCCTTGAGAGAGCTTTAAGTAGCATTGGAAGTGGAAAAGGGAGTAAACCAGGCTGACGGGGGAGATGCGTCAGCACTGCACAGCCATGTTTGGGTGACAGTGGAGGATGGAAGCAGTGCTGCCATCAAAGGTCATGAAAGTGTAGCAGAAGTCATGGGAAAAGCAGGTTTTTGCCACAATTCTTTCAGACAAAAATACTAGCAAAGAAACACTCTTGAATTTGGGCTTTTTACAGCAGCCTTCATCCAGGTCTTCTTCTAGGGAATTTCTGAGGAATAAGACATGAGTGCCTCTGCATTCCCATGCACAATGCTGCCTCCAAAATACTCCAGCCCTTCTCCATTTGGCTTCTTCCATTCCTGTGCAGAAAAAGGAAATTCAGTAGAGGGGAGGTGCAGGAATTCACAGGCAACGTGGGCGTACATTGGGGCCTTCACAGCCATCACTTTGTTCTGAGGTCACAGAGCTCTGTTTGATGTCAGGTTCCAGAGCCCCACTGTGCTCTTCAGTGCTCGCTCTGGGCAACACTGCAGCAGCAGCAGCAGCAGCAGCAGCAGAGTGTTGCTAGCAGGGGGGATCATGGTCCTGAGCCGCTACCTCCTGCTGCTCTTTCTCGTGGCCCTGCCAGCCCAGAATGCCCAGAGTGCTCCAGCAGCTGGGCAGGGAGCAGGTAGGCAGGCAGGGGCCAGCACACAGCCCTGGCTGGCAGCAGCAGGGCCGGGAGCAGGGATGGCTGAGCCAGGAAGGCAGCACGGGGCAGGCAGAGGGGCAGAGGCTCCAGGGGAGGTGTGAGGGGCTGCAGCTGCTTTAGGGTGCAGCATGGAGAGAGCTTCCTAAGGAGCAAGGATGTGGGGAGGGTCGGGTCAGGCCCGGAAGCTCAGCACCAGTTCTCCATCACTCAGCAGTGGCTGTCCGTCCCTCCGCTCTGGGTGTCCAGCCTTCTGGCCCGGCTCCAGGGCTGACCCGCACACAGATCATGTGGGCACGCCACGGCTTTTCCCTTCATGTGGGAGCTGCCAGCTCAGTGTCCCAAGGGCAGCCAGACCCCCCTGCAGCTGTGAGGATGCAGACCTGCTTGAGCGTGCCCTATCAGTGCCTTCCACATCCAGGCCTTGAGGTGTGCCCATGAGGGCAGTGCACGTGATGGTAACTTCTTGTGGGTGTTTGGTTGTAGTTGTGGACACCGAGAGTGCTCTTTCAGGCCCTGAGCGAGGGGCAGATACCGTGCTGACTCCGAGCTGGTACCTCAAGCGTGAGTAGTCAGTCTGTCCTGCCTTCACAAAAAGGAGCGCCCCTTTTCCCTGTTTTATTCACGAGAAAAATACCGTCATAGGTTAACGTGCTTTTGTAAATCTAACAATAGGGATGAAGGATGACAAGGTTCCTGAAGAGTTCCCTGAAGGATTGCCGGATGTTCCAGAGGAGCTCCTGGCAGCCTTGCATGAAGCCCCATCTGGTTAGTATATCCCACTCTGTTAACCCTGGCAGCCGGGAAGCTGAGCTTTTGCTTCCTGTAGGCATGTGCTGTATCCTGGACAGGCAGAAGCACTCAGTCAGAGTCCTGCTGCAGGCCCACTCCATTTCACAGCTCCTGCAGGGAGCCCTAGAGATGGTCCAGCACAGCCTCCGCTCGCAGCTGTTCTTCCAGATGACTGCCAGGGGCTTCTCCAGCTGCTGCTGCAGTTGCAGCATTCCTGGCCAGGGCTGCTCTGTGCAGACATTGGCATCCAGATGTTGGGCAAAGGCCAGTGCTGAATTTGGGTTCGCCACACGCTCAGCACAGCATGGAGGCAGCAATGACATCAGAGCAAGCCTTGGCTGCCCCTTGCAAAGCTCAGGCTCAGGGACGGGTTGAAGCTGGAGTCCAAGGGTGAGGGGGAACCTGAAGGTACTCCTTCTGTGGGTCATTTGGTTAAGTCTTGGCTGGTTTGGGTCTGCACTTCTTGTTGCACTGCAGAAAATCCAGCTGTCGATTCCTCCTGTCTTGGGGGGGACAGCGGCCTCGTCAGCGCCGCTTGCCGGAATGCCCAGGCCATGGTACCGTGCTTGTGCTGAGGGGCAGTGGCTTCTGGTTAATGTGTGCAATGTTTTGTTTTTCTGAAGAGACAGATTCTGAGACTGTGCCGGAGACCTTAGCTGTGGAAGAAAGTGACAGTGTGCCAGGCTCACATGAAAAAAGAGAACCAACAGAGGACACCAGGACACTTGCTGAGCCTGAGGAATATTCAGGTGAGTGCTTGCTAGATGCTGTCTTGGGCAAAGAGCAGCATTTCTGCTGTATCCCTGCAGTGCTCTCCATGGGTGAATTGCAGGTGCCCAGCACGCAGCCCGGGCCTGCAGCCCGGAGGAGTAGATGGGGCAGTGCTGCTCCCTGGCACACACTGGGCTCTTGTGCATGAGAGCTTGATGGGATCCCTCTTGGTCCCTGATGCTAAGACACCAGAGCCAGAGGAAGCCATCTCTGAAGACAACATCAGATGTCAGTTCTGATCCACTAGCAGTGCCAGTCCTTGGGCAGCTGAAGCACACTGTGGGGTTATGCCTAGTGCAGAGCACAAACGCTGACTCTTGCATTGTCTCTTCTCCTGCCAGGGTCATCCGGTGGGCAAAAAGCCCAGACTGCTGGACACTGTGACCCGAGCAAGTACTACATCCTAGTAGGGACAGTAGCAGCCTCAGCTTTGCTTCTGCTTGGGGCAGTGTCTGGCTATCTAGTCATGCATCAGCTGCTGAAGAGAGACAGGTGAGTTATTAATTGCTGCCATTGGCAAGGAAGTCTTTGCAGCATGCAGGAGCGCCCAGGCGGCTCCTAGCAGGGCTCTGAGGAAACTGTGCTCCAAATTCCTATCTGTGAGGAGTCTTCTTGGAAATCTGTTTCTACAGGAGGAGCCAGGAGGACAAAGAGGCAACAGGACAGGACTGGGACTCTTCCTGGGAAAGCTGTGGTCAGCCTAGAGGTGAAGCAGAGTCAGGAGAAGGAGCGGGAAGCAGCGAGAGAGCCCAAGGCAACGGGTTCAGGGACAGCTGCCGCCTGTTTCCTGAGCTCTTTGCAGCAGAGCTCGCCCAGCTGCACAAGAACATGAGCGCAGACCCGTCACCTCTGCCCACCTGCTCCTTCTGTGCTCTGGCTGACAACACCTCTTCACGGGACCACTGGATTTCCCTGGAGTCACCTCAGCCCACAGCATTCTCTTGGCCCTCCTACCAATACCTGCAGGACTACTATCTGTTAGAGGATGAAGATTAGTGATAGTGATAGATGGTTAGTGATAGTGATAGCCATAAATAGTGATAGTGGTAGTGATTCTTTTAGTGATAGTGATAGGGACACTTGATATTAGAGGGTGGTGGTTGTTTTAATGATAGTGATAGTTAATATTAGAGGATAGTGATGGTTTTAATGATAGCGTTAGTTAATATTAGGGGATAGTGATTGTTTCAATGATAGCGTTACTTGATATTAGAGGAGGGTGATTGTATTAGTGATAGTGATAGTCATAAATAGTGATAGTGGTAGTGATTCTTTTAGTGATAGTGATAGGGATACTTGATATTAGAGGGTGGTGGTTGTTTTAATGATAGTGATAGTTAATATTAGAGGATAGTGATTGTTTTAATGATAGCGTTATTTGATATTAGAGGACAATGATTGTATTAGCGATAGTGATAGTTAATATTGGAGGATGGTGATTGTTTTTGTGATAGTGGTACATTTAGTGATAGTGATACTTGGTATTAGCAGACAATGATTGTTTTCTTGATCTTGATAAATAAATATTTTTCCAAAAGCAGTAAGTTCTTGCCTGGTGTGGCTGTTTCTGTTGGGGTAGAATGCACAGAGCTGGGAGCAGGGCTGGGGCTGTGACAGGAGCTCTGAGAAACTTGCACTGCAGTGCAGGAGCTGCTTGTGCCACCTCAGCCTGCTTTCCCAGCAGTGGCCGTTCACAAAGCTTTCCTGCACCAGCACGGGGACACGCTGGCTAGCAGTGACATGCAGAAACTTCTCTGGGAGCTCATTTGGGATGCTGCCCTGAATCAGGAAGGTCTGGGCAGAGAGGGAAAGATGTTCTGCGAGGGATGGCTGTCCAGCAGTGAGCACATCAAGAGACCCGAGGTGGTGACTTAGGTCGTGGCAGTCCCTCCCCGAAGAGCTTCAAGAGAGGAGCATCAAGGAGCAGAAAGCTGGAGCCGGGCTGTGTGAGAGGGGAAGGAATGTCCTATCAATCACAGAAGCCTTCTTAAAAATTAGATGGATAACAGCGACTATAATTATAATAAAAATTACAGTCTTGTCGCACGCAGTATGGGAAAAAAGCCCAGAGCTGGAATAGAACAGAGAACTTTTGTGGAGGATTTTGTGAACAGCTAGCTAGTTGACAAAGGTCACACTGATATAATACCGTTAGTTAAGCAAGAAGGAGATGAGGATAGGAGTCAGCGGACAGTGTCCAAACCTGGCAAGGGCACTGAGCCCTTGGTGCAACATCAGGATGGGGGAGAGGATGGTTAGTTAGAAATATGAAGAAAAGATGTGGACAGCTGCAACATAGTAGCCACAAGAATGCTAAGGTAGGCGTAGTTAGCTGATAAGTAACTAACCAATAATGAGCTCACCTTTTGCAATATGTATTGGCCTCATTAACACCAATATAAATGTATGTGCCTACCAATAAAGTTTTGAGATTTGCTGATCACTCCTATTGAGTGCCGCGTTTCTTCCGCCGATTACCACAAACTTTGATGTGATCTTTTGCTTGAGCGAGTGTGGCAGATGCAGGCTCATTTATTCCTGTTTTTGGACTTGACTTAACTTTTAGTTCAGGGAGATTAAGACTCAGGCAATATAGATGGGGGTATTTCCTGCTGGATTTCTCAAGTGATGGAATGTAGGAAGGCCTTCCAGGTGGAAAGAAGTGACGGAGTGCCTGTCTCAGATGAAGAAAGCGAGGCACTGCAAGAAACCAGCATGCCAGGGAACTGCTGTCCTGGGCTCACGAGTCCGACTGACGGTGGTCCTGCAGGCCTTTGCCCGTGCCTGCTCCAGCTGGGCCATCTGCAGCCAAAGCTGGAGGTGTGAGTGCAGCAAAGCTGCTGTCCAAGGAACGCAGCACAGCTGCTGTTGAGGCTGACTGTTGCCTGCAGTGTGTGGGGAGGATATTGCCGGCAGCAATTGCCCGAGAGATGCTTGAAGGCATCTCTGGACAGTGGGCTTTTGGGGGGGTCCTTCTACTTCTTGCTCGGGCGGTAAAGACTGTCCCAAGACAATGCTCTTCCCTTTGAAGTGATGAAGAGGAACCACTGAGCTCCTCACCCTTGTTCCTCTCCTCTGCTCTCCACAGCAGCTCCAGCTGCGCCTCTGCGCTGTCTCTCATGGGCCTCTCTGAGATAGCAGCAGCTCTGAGATAGCCACCTCCTGAGAGGGCAGCCCAAGGCTCTGTTCAGAAGAGAGCTGTGCCTCAAGCCTTGAAGCAAGCCTCACAAACTCTTCTCATATAGACACCCACACTTGCAGCCTTCCAGATGCACAACTGAGAGCTGTGGGACATATGCACGCTCATGCCCTGCAGTGCCCTTTCTGAAATGCCTCGGCTGCTTCTGAGGGAGCTGACATGCCACTGCAGCAGCAAAAGAGCTCTGGATTCAATGGGGTCCGGCAAAAAGCGTGCCTGGCATTTGCCTTGTGTGTTGCTCTGTCCAGTGGCCAGTGCCTTGGTTTGCCACCTCATCCCTGCTCTCTGCCACTGGGGCCGGGAGGGGCGGGCCCGGGGCTGTGGGGCTGTGCCGGCCCCGCTTCCCGGGCCGCAGCTCCAGCTGCCGCCGCTGCCTCGGAGCGGCCCCGCTCCGGCGCGAGGGCCGAGGCGCCGGTGTCGGGCCCCATTGGCCGCTGTCGTGCCGCCGCAGGAGAGCTCCCCGCCGTGTCCCGGCTGCAGAGAGCGGCTGCCGGGGCGGTTCACCTGGGAGTCTGAAGCGAGCATGGCCCAGGGAGCGGAGCCGAGAAATAGAGACCGAAGAGACAGGGGCAGGAAGCAGAACGGAGAGACAACGGGAGCAAAAGAGGGCCAGGGAACGGGGCCGGAGCTGCGGGAAGGGGCAGCAGGGACAGAGGAAGAGACACAGAATGAGCAGGAGGGAGCAGGAGAGAGCGAACGCTGGGCTGGGGCGGGATGGAGACTGTCGAAGAAGCTTTGCAGGGACAACAAAATAGAGAGCGAGTGGCAAAGAACAGCGGGCAAGCAAGGGACTGGCAAGTGGCTAGAGCAACACACAAGGAGAAGCCCAGGGGCAGTTTTTGTATGCACTCCAGTAAACCCCGAGGTGTTTTCCTGCTGCAGTGGTCGCTGCGAGCCAGCGGCAGCAGCTGGGGCTGAGGCCCGGCAAGCGGGGCTGGCACAGCCCCGCAGCCCCGTGCCCGCCCCTCACGGCCCCGTGCGCAATGGCGGCAGCAGGGGACGAGGAGGCCGCGGGCTGTGGGCAGCGCTGCCGCCCCGCCGGGCCACACGCCGCGGGCGGCTTCAGCAGCAGCACAGGAGCTCTGGGGACACTGGTGCCGCAGCTGGTGACGGGCCGCCGAGCAGCACAATGGCGCGGAGCGCGGTAACGGAGAGCCTGGGCGTGTGGCCCCTTAAGGAAAAAAGGAGGGCCATGTTCATCGGTGCCTCCCCTGGGGCAGGAATGGAGGGTCCGAGATGGCGCTCAGAGCCAAGGCCGAGGCAGCTGGGCAGCCTGCCTGGGTCCTACGTAGGAAGGAGATGTCACCAAGACACCCTCCAGCCTGCTCTGGCCCTCTGCTCATTATGGGCTGCGGCCTTCACGGTGGGCAGTGATGTGTGCTTGATTCCAGAGGATGCCATGGGCCGAGTTTCTGCAGCTTGTCAGCTGCATAGGACTCTTACGAGCCTTGGAGAGAGACCCGAGGGGTGGAAATCTGTCAGTGCCTCTTTGCTTGCAGCTGGAAACACCTGGGGCTTAAGTAGTGCTTCAGGGACAACCGTACCAAAGGTGCTCTAGAAGGCTGTCCAAGAGCTTCTGAGCGTAGGTTGCCTGGCACACATAAGTCATGCATATTTATTTGCCAGAAGAGCTGCTCGGCTAAAAGGCCAGCAGTGTTACCTGATATCTGCAGCAACCAAGACATTTGTGTGTGTCCCATGGCGGTGCCTGATGGTGTCCGAGGACAAGGCAGAGGGAGCTCAGGGGCTCTGGATGACTGCTTGAGGGATCTGGGGCGCATGTGGTATTTTCTTCCCCCACGTGTAGTGAGCCAGACCCAGGAAGGCTCTAGAGGTGAATAGGCGGCAGCCTGGTGTTCCCAGCAACAGTGTGGGAGTTTGACCGTGGGTTACTCTACAGGACAGCAGGCCTGATGGTGGCACATGGGCTACATCTGCCTGAAAGGGAAAAAGGCTCTTGGCTCCAGAGTTAGCAGGGCTCCTTGAGAGAGCTTTAAGTAGCATTGGAAGTGGAAAAGGGAGTAAACCAGGCTGACGGGGGAGATGCGTCAGCACTGCACAGCCATGTTTGGGTGACAGTGGAGGATGGAAGCAGTGCTGCCATCAAAGGTCATGAAAGTGTAGCAGAAGTCATGGGAAAAGCAGGTTTTTGCCACAATTCTTTCAGACAAAAATACTAGCAAAGAAACACTCTTGAATTTGGGCTTTTTACAGCAGCCTTCATCCAGGTCTTCTTCTAGGGAATTTCTGAGGAATAAGACATGAGTGCCTCTGCATTCCCATGCACAATGCTGCCTCCAAAATACTCCAGCCCTTCTCCATTTGGCTTCTTCCATTCCTGTGCAGAAAAAGGAAATTCAGTAGAGGGGAGGTGCAGGAATTCACAGGCAACGTGGGCGTACATTGGGGCCTTCACAGCCATCACTTTGTTCTGAGGTCACAGAGCTCTGTTTGATGTCAGGTTCCAGAGCCCCACTGTGCTCTTCAGTGCTCGCTCTGGGCAACACTGCAGCAGCAGCAGCAGCAGCAGCAGCAGCAGCAGCAGCAGCAGCAGCAGCAGCAGCAGCAGCAGCAGAGTGTTGCTAGCAGGGGGGATCATGGTCCTGAGCCGCTACCTCCTGCTGCTCTTTCTCGTGGCCCTGCCAGCCCAGAATGCCCAGAGTGCTCCAGCAGCTGGGCAGGGAGCAGGTAGGCAGGCAGGGGCCAGCACACAGCCCTGGCTGGCAGCAGCAGGGCCGGGAGCAGGGATGGCTGAGCCAGGAAGGCAGCACGGGGCAGGCAGAGGGGCAGAGGCTCCAGGGGAGGTGTGAGGGGCTGCAGCTGCTTTAGGGTGCAGCATGGAGAGAGCTTCCTAAGGAGCAAGGATGTGGGGAGGGTCGGGTCAGGCCCGGAAGCTCAGCACCAGTTCTCCATCACTCAGCAGTGGCTGTCCGTCCCTCCGCTCTGGGTGTCCAGCCTTCTGGCCCGGCTCCAGGGCTGACCCGCACACAGATTGTGTGGGCACGCCACGGCTTTTCCCTTCATGTGGGAGCTGCCAGCTCAGTGTCCCAAGGGCAGCCAGACCCCCCTGCAGCTGTGAGGATGCAGACCTGCTTGAGCGTGCCCTAGCAGTGCCTTCCACATCCAGGCCTTGAGGTGTGCCCATGAGGGCAGTGCACGTGATGGTAACTTCTTGTGGGTGTTTGGTTGTAGTTGTGGACACAGAGAGTGCTCTTTCAGGCCCTGAGCGAGGGGCAGATACCGTGCTGACTCCGAGCTGGTACCTCAAGCGTGAGTAGTCAGTCTGTCCTGCCTTCACAAAAAGGAGCGCCCCTTTTCCCTGTTTTATTCACGAGAAAAATACCGTCATAGGTTAACGTGCTTTTGTAAATCTAACAATAGGGATGAAGGATGACAAGGTTCCTGAAGAGTTCCCTGAAGGATTGCCGGATGTTCCAGAGGAGCTCCTGGCAGCCTTGCATGAAGCCCCATCTGGTTAGTATATCCCACTCTGTTAACCCTGGCAGCCGGGAAGCTGAGCTTTTGCTTCCTGTAGGCATGTGCTGTATCCTGGACAGGCAGAAGCACTCAGTCAGAGTCCTGCTGCAGGCCCACTCCATTTCACAGCTCCTGCAGGGAGCCCTAGAGATGGTCCAGCACAGCCTCCGCTCGCAGCTGTTCTTCCAGATGACTGCCAGGGGCTTCTCCAGCTGCTGCTGCAGTTGCAGCATTCCTGGCCAGGGCTGCTCTGTGCAGACATTGGCATCCAGATGTTGGGCAAAGGCCAGTGCTGAATTTGGGTTCGCCACACGCTCAGCACAGCATGGAGGCAGCAATGACATCAGAGCAAGCCTTGGCTGCCCCTTGCAAAGCTCAGGCTCAGGGACGGGTTGAAGCTGGAGTCCAAGGGTGAGGGGGAACCTGAAGGTACTCCTTCTGTGGGTCATTTGGTTAAGTCTTGGCTGGTTTGGGTCTGCACTTCTTGTTGCACTGCAGAAAATCCAGCTGTCGATTCCTCCTGTCTTGGGGGGGACAGCGGCCTCGTCAGCGCCGCTTGCCGGAATGCCCAGGCCATGGTACCGTGCTTGTGCTGAGGGGCAGTGGCTTCTGGTTAATGTGTGCAATGTTTTGTTTTTCTGAAGAGACAGATTCTGAGACTGTGCCGGAGACCTTAGCTGTGGAAGAAAGTGACAGTGTGCCAGGCTCACATGAAAAAAGAGAACCAACAGAGGACACCAGGACACTTGCTGAGCCTGAGGAATATTCAGGTGAGTGCTTGCTAGATGCTGTCTTGGGCAAAGAGCAGCATTTCTGCTGTATCCCTGCAGTGCTCTCCATGGGTGAATTGCAGGTGCCCAGCACGCAGCCTGGGCCTGCAGCCCGGAGGAGTAGATGGGGCAGTGCTGCTCCCTGGCACACACTGGGCTCTTGTGCATGAGAGCTTGATGGGATCCCTCTTGGTCCCTGATGCTAAGACACCAGAGCCAGAGGAAGCCATCTCTGAAGACAACATCAGATGTCAGTTCTGATCCACTAGCAGTGCCAGTCCTTGGGCAGCTGAAGCACACTGTGGGGTTATGCCTAGTGCAGAGCACAAACGCTGACTCTTGCATTGTCTCTTCTCCTGCCAGGGTCATCCGGTGGGCAAAAAGCCCAGACTGCTGGACACTGTGACCCGAGCAAGTACTACATCCTAGTAGGGACAGTAGCAGCCTCAGCTTTGCTTCTGCTTGGGGCAGTGTCTGGCTATCTAGTCATGCATCAGCTGCTGAAGAGAGACAGGTGAGTTATTAATTGCTGCCATTGGCAAGGAAGTCTTTGCAGCATGCAGGAGCGCCCAGGCGGCTCCTAGCAGGGCTCTGAGGAAACTGTGCTCCAAATTCCTATCTGTGAGGAGTCTTCTTGGAAATCTGTTTCTACAGGAGGAGCCAGGAGGACAAAGAGGCAACAGGACAGGACTGGGACTCTTCCTGGGAAAGCTGTGGTCAGCCTAGAGGTGAAGCAGAGTCAGGAGAAGGAGCGGGAAGCAGCGAGAGAGCCCAAGGCAACGGGTTCAGGGACAGCTGCCGCCTGTTTCCTGAGCTCTTTGCAGCAGAGCTCGCCCAGCTGCACAAGAACATGAGCGCAGACCCGTCACCTCTGCCCACCTGCTCCTTCTGTGCTCTGGCTGACAACACCTCTTCACGGGACCACTGGATTTCCCTGGAGTCACCTCAGCCCACAGCATCCTCTTGGCCCTCCTACCAATACCTGCAGGACTACTATCTGTTAGAGGACGAAGATTAGTGATAGTGATAGATGGTTAGTGATAGTGATAGCCATAAATAGTGATAGCGGTAGTGATTCTTTTAGTGATAGTGATAGGGACACTTGATATTAGAAGGTGGTGGTTGTTTTAATGATAGTGATAGTTAATATTAGAGGACAGTGATGGTTTTAATGATAGCGTTAGTTAATATTAGGGGATAGTGATTGTTTCAATGATAGCGTTACTTGATATTAGAGGAGGGTGATTGTATTAGTGATAGTGATAGTCATAAATAGTGATAGTGGTAGTGATTCTTTTAGTGATAGTGATAGGGATACTTGATATTAGAGGGTGGTGGTTGTTTTAATGATAGTGATAGTTAATATTAGAGGATAGTGATTGTTTTAATGATAGCGTTATTTGATATTAGAGGACAATGATTGTATTAGCGATAGTGATAGTTAATATTGGAGGATGGTGATTGTTTTTGTGATAGTGGTACATTTAGTGATAGTGATACTTGGTATTAGCAGACAATGATTGTTTTCTTGATCTTGATAAATAAATATTTTTCCAAAAGCAGTAAGTTCTTGCCTGGTGTGGCTGTTTCTGTTGGGGTAGAATGCACAGAGCTGGGAGCAGGGCTGGGGCTGTGACAGGAGCTCTGAGAAACTTGCACTGCAGTGCAGGAGCTGCTTGTGCCACCTCAGCCTGCTTTCCCAGCAGTGGCCGTTCACAAAGCTTTCCTGCACCAGCACGGGGACACGCTGGCTAGCAGTGACATGCAGAAACTTCTCTGGGAGCTCATTTGGGATGCTGCCCTGAATCAGGAAGGTCTGGGCAGAGAGGGAAAGATGTTCTGCGAGGGATGGCTGTCCAGCAGTGAGCACATCAAGAGACCCGAGGTGGTGACTTAGGTCGTGGCAGTCCCTCCCCGAAGAGCTTCAAGAGAGGAGCATCAAGGAGCAGAAAGCTGGAGCCGGGCTGTGTGAAAGGGGAAGGAATGTCCTATCAATCACAGAAGCCTTCTTAAAAATTAGATGGATAACAGCGACTATAATTATAATAAAAATTACAGTCTTGTCGCACGCAGTATGGGAAAAAAGCCCAGAGCTGGGATAGAACAGAGAACTTTTGTGGAGGATTTTGTGAACAGCTAGCTAGTTGACAAAGGTCACACTGATATAATACCGTTAGTTAAGCAAGAAGGAGATGAGGATAGGAGTCAGCGGACAGTGTCCAAACCTGGCAAGGGCACTGAGCCCTTGGTGCAACATCAGGATGGGGGAGAGGATGGTTAGTTAGAAATATGAAGAAAAGATGTGGACAGCTGCAACATAGTAGCCACAAGAATGCTAAGGTAGGCGTAGTTAGCTGATAAGTAACTAACCAATAATGAGCTCACCTTTTGCAATATGTATTGGCCTCATTAACACCAATATAAATGTATGTGCCTACCAATAAAGTTTTGAGATTTGCTGATCACTCCTATTGAGTGCCGCATTTCTTCCGCCGATTACCACAAACTTTGATGTGATCTTTTGCTTGAGCGAGTGTGGCAGATGCAGGCTCATTTATTCCTGTTTTTGGACTTGACTTAACTTTTAGTTCAGGGAGATTAAGACTCAGGCAATATAGATGGGGGTATTTCCTGCTGGATTTCTCAAGTGATGGAATGTAGGAAGGCCTTCCAGGTGGAAAGAAGTGACGGAGTGCCTGTCTCAGATGAAGAAAGCGAGGCACTGCAAGAAACCAGCATGCCAGGGAACTGCTGTCCTGGGCTCACGAGTCCGACTGACGGTGGTCCTGCAGGCCTTTGCCCGTGCCTGCTCCAGCTGGGCCATCTGCAGCCAAAGCTGGAGGTGTGAGTGCAGCAAAGCTGCTGTCCAAGGAACGCAGCACAGCTGCTGTTGAGGCTGACTGTTGCCTGCAGTGTGTGGGGAGGATATTGCCGGCAGCAATTGCCAGAGAGATGCTTGAAGGCATCTCTGGACAGTGGGCTTTTGGGGGGGTCCTTCTACTTCTTGCTCGGGCGGTAAAGACTGTCCCAAGACAATGCTCTTCCCTTTGAAGTGATGAAGAGGAACCACTGAGCTCCTCACCCTTGTTCTTCTCCTCTGCTCTCCACAGCAGCTCCAGCTGCGCCTCTGCGCTGTCTCTCATGGGCCTCTCTGAGATAGCAGCAGCTCTGAGATAGCCACCTCCTGAGAGGGCAGCCCAAGGCTCTGTTCAGAAGAGAGCTGTGCCTCAAGCCTTGAAGCAAGCCTCACAAACTCTTCTCATATAGACACCCACACTTGCAGCCTTCCAGATGCACAACTGAGAGCTGTGGGACATATGCACGCTCATGCCCTGCAGTGCCCTTTCTGAAATGCCTCGGCTGCTTCTGAGGGAGCTGACATGCCACTGCAGCAGCAAAAGAGCTCTGGATTCAATGGGGTCCGGCAAAAAGCGTGCCTGGCATTTGCCTTGTGTGTTGCTCTGTCCAGTGGCCAGTGCCTTGGTTTGCCACCTCATCCCTGCTCTCTGCCACTGGGGCCGGGAGGGGCGGGCCCGGGGCTGTGGGGCTGTGCCGGCCCCGCTTCCCGGGCCGCAGCTCCAGCTGCCGCCGCTGCCTCGGAGCGGCCCCGCTGCGGCGCGAGGGCCGAGGCGCCGGTGCCGGGCCCCATTGGCCGCTGTCGTGCCGCCGCAGGAGAGCTCCCCGCCGTGTCCCGGCTGCAGAGAGCGGCTGCCGGGGCAGTTCGCCTGGGAGTCTGAAGCGAGCATGGCCCAGGGAGCGGAGCCGAGAAATAGAGACCGAAGAGAAAGGGGCAGGAAGCAGAACGGAGAGACAACGGGAGCAAAAGAGGGCCAGGGAACGGGGCCGGAGCTGCGGGAAGGGGCAGCAGGGACAGAGGAAGAGACACAGAATGAGCAGGAGGGAGCAGGAGAGAGCGAACGCTGGGCTGGGGCGGGATGGAGACTGTTGAAGAAGCTTTGCAGGGACAACAAAATAGAGAGCGAGTGGCAAAGAACAGCGGGCAAGCAAGGGACTGGCAAGTGGCTAGAGCAACACACAAGGAGAAGCCCAGGGGCAGTTTTTGTATGCACTCCAGTAAACCCCGAGGTGTTTTCCTGCTGCAGTGGTCGCTGCGAGCCAGCGGCAGCAGCTGGGGCTGAGGCCCGGCAAGCGGGGCCGGCACAGCCCCGCAGCCCCGTGCCCGCCCCTCAGGGCCCCGTGCGCAATGGCGGCAGCAGGGGACGAGGAGGCCGCGGGCTGCGGGCAGCGCTGCCGCCCCGCCGGGCCACACGCCGCGGGCGGCTTCAGCAGCAGCACAGGAGCTCTGGGGACACTGGTGCCGCAGCTGGTGATGGGCCGCCGAGCAGCACAATGGCACTGAGCGCGGTAACGGAGAGCCTGGGCGTGTGGCCCCTTAAGGAAAAAAGGAGGGCCATGTTCATCGGTGCCTCCCCTGGGGCAGGAATGGAGGGTCCGAGATGGCGCTCAGAGCCAAGGCCGAGGCAGCTGGGCAGCCTGCCTGGGTCCTACGTAGGAAGGAGATGTCACCAAGACACCCTCCAGCCTGCTCTGGCCCTCTGCTCATTATGGGCTGCGGCCTTCACGGTGGGCAGTGATGTGTGCTTGATTCCAGAGGATGCCATGGGCCGAGTTTCTGCAGCTTGTCAGCTGCATAGGACTCTTACGAGCCTTGGAGAGAGACCCGAGGGGTGGAAATCTGTCAGTGCCTCTTTGCTTGCAGCTGGAAACACCTGGGGCTTAAGTAGTACTTCAGGGACTTCCGTACCAAAGGTGCTCTAGAAGGCTGTCCAAGAGCTTCTGAGCGTAGGTTGCCTGGCACACATAAGTCATGCATATTTATTTGCCAGAAGAGCTGCTCGGCTAAAAGGCCAGCAGTGTTACCTGATATCTGCAGCAACCAAGACATTTGTGTGTGTCCCATGGCGGTGCCTGATGGTGTCCGAGGACAAGGCAGAGGGAGCTCAGGGGCTCTGGATGACTGCTTGAGGGATCTGGGGCGCATGTGGTATTTTCTTCCCCCACGTGTAGTGAGCCAGACCCAGGAAGGCTCTAGAGGTGAATAGGCGGCAGCCTGGTGTTCCCAGCAACAGTGTGGGAGTTTGACCGTGGGTTACTCTACAGGACAGCAGGCCTGATGGTGGCACATGGGCTACATCTGCCTGAAAGGGAAAAAGGCTCTTGGCTCCAGAGTTAGCAGGGCTCCTTGAGAGAGCTTTAAGTAGCATTGGAAGTGGAAAAGGGAGTAAACCAGGCTGACGGGGGAGATGCGTCAGCACTGCACAGCCATGTTTGGGTGACAGTGGAGGATGGAAGCAGTGCTGCCATCAAAGGTCATGAAAGTGTAGCAGAAGTCATGGGAAAAGCAGGTTTTTGCCACAATTCTTTCAGACAAAAATACTAGCAAAGAAACACTCTTGAATTTGGGCTTTTTACAGCAGCCTTCATCCAGGTCTTCTTCTAGGGAATTTCTGAGGAATAAGACATGAGTGCCTCTGCATTCCCATGCACAATGCTGCCTCCAAAATACTCCAGCCCTTCTCCATTTGGCTTCTTCCATTCCTGTGCAGAAAAAGGAAATTCAGTAGAGGGGAGGTGCAGGAATTCACAGGCAACGTGGGCGTACATTGGGGCCTTCACAGCCATCACTTTGTTCTGAGGTCACAGAGCTCTGTTTGATGTCAGGTTCCAGAGCCCCACTGTGCTCTTCAGTGCTCGCTCTGGGCAACACTGCAGCAGCAGCAGCAGCAGCAGCAGCAGCAGCAGCAGCAGCAGCAGCAGCAGCAGAGTGTTGCTAGCAGGGGGGATCATGGTCCTGAGCCGCTACCTCCTGCTGCTCTTTCTCGTGGCCCTGCCAGCCCAGAATGCCCAGAGTGCTCCAGCAGCTGGGCAGGGAGCAGGTAGGCAGGCAGGGGCCAGCACACAGCCCTGGCTGGCAGCAGCAGGGCCGGGAGCAGGGATGGCTGAGCCAGGAAGGCAGCACGGGGCAGGCAGAGGGGCAGAGGCTCCAGGGGAGGTGTGAGGGGCTGCAGCTGCTTTAGGGTGCAGCATGGAGAGAGCTTCCTAAGGAGCAAGGATGTGGGGAGGGTCGGGTCAGGCCCGGAAGCTCAGCACCAGTTCTCCATCACTCAGCAGTGGCTGTCCGTCCCTCCGCTCTGGGTGTCCAGCCTTCTGGCCCGGCTCCAGGGCTGACCCGCACACAGATTGTGTGGGCACGCCACGGCTTTTCCCTTCATGTGGGAGCTGCCAGCTCAGTGTCCCAAGGGCAGCCAGACCCCCCTGCAGCTGTGAGGATGCAGACCTGCTTGAGCGTGCCCTAGCAGTGCCTTCCACATCCAGGCCTTGAGGTGTGCCCATGAGGGCAGTGCACGTGATGGTAACTTCTTGTGGGTGTTTGGTTGTAGTTGTGGACACAGAGAGTGCTCTTTCAGCCCCTGAGCGAGGGGCAGATACCGTGCTGACTCCGAGCTGGTACCTCAAGCGTGAGTAGTCAGTCTGTCCTGCCTTCACAAAAAGGAGCGCCCCTTTTCCCTGTTTTATTCACGAGAAAAATACCGTCATAGGTTAACGTGCTTTTGTAAATCTAACAATAGGGATGAAGGATGACAAGGTTCCTGAAGAGTTCCCTGAAGGATTGCCGGATGTTCCAGAGGAGCTCCTGGCAGCCTTGCATGAAGCCCTATGGCCCCCCGGGGCAGAAGCCCAGCGGGGAGGCCGGTTGTCCAGGATAGCTCAACGAGGGGTCCAGGATCGCCCAGCGGGGGTTCAGGCAGCCCAGGCAGCTATAGTGATTTGCAGCTCAGCTCTTTAGTGATTTCAGCTCTTTTAGCATGCCTGGGGCCGTCACCCTGGGTATAGCCGCAGCAGACGCAGAGAGAGAGGAGCAGCGCTGTATGGGTTCCGCAGGGTTCTTTATTGGGGTCTCCGCGAAGGGTCCAGGGACAGCTCTCCTCTGCCGAACCGGGCAGAGCTAGGGGTTTTTATACCTTATAGGGGGATTGAAAACTGTCCAATAGTAAGGGTCAGGGGAAAAAGTGGCCTATGAGTCTACAGAGAGATAACAGGGTCCGAAGGCGGAAGAGAGGGGCTTCTAAAATCCTTAGTCATGCTGACTTGGTATTTCCTAGCTCAGGCTTCTGATCTCCAGGGCCTTGCAGGCCTTGTGCCTGCTACAACTCCACTTTCTGTATTTAGAAAAAAGGCGTTCCCTATGGTTCTTTTAAAACAGTGGACAAGGCATGAGAACATAAGTAACACGATGACAATTACAAGAAAAATCCACAACATTCCCTTAACCAAAGATGCAACCCATCCCGTTAATCCCCATTGACCGAAGAGGTCATTGACCCAGTCTGGGGTCTGTTCTACTTTTAAGTCCTTCACAAGTCCCTTCAGTTTCTGGATGTTGGCGTGGATGGATTCCGAGCGTGCAGAGAGATTGAAGCAGCACATCCCTTCGAAGTCCTCGCAGCCATGTCCGTGGGCAAGCAGCAGGAAGTCAATCGCTGCTCGATTTTGGAGTGAGGCGTGTCTTGTGGTTTCTTCTTCCTTTAAGAGATCGCTCAGGGCAGCAGAAGTAGCGTTAGCCTGCTTACTGAGCCAGCACCCAAGGTGATTTATGTCACCCAGGGCCTTAGCTGCAGCTACCCATGGTAGGAATATAGGGACCGCTATCTTTTTAGGTTTGTTCCAATCGTATAATTTGGGATCGCAATTTTCATCAAATGCTGTGTAGGACCTTTTGTGGCGTTTTAACTCGCTCTCTTTTTTCCAATTGTGCAACAAGGTGATATTTGGAGTAAGGGTGGAAAGTTTTCCTAGGGTACAGGGACCTCCCTGGAGTCGTGAGGGGATTCCAGCCCATACTCTGTCACCACAGATGAGAAACGTTCCCTTGGGTAGAATTTTGGGATGGAGAGAGGACACAGAGATCACACGAGCAGTGTAATTACACCAATCGTGAGGGTTGTAGGCTTTGTTAATTGGTGATATGTCTTTTCGGTATGTGTTTTTGTTCAGATCAATTTCAGGCAAATTATTCTTTGGACGTCTAAAGTAAAATTTGACACAGAAGGTGGCCTTAGAGGACCCCAATAGATCCAATTCTTGAGGTTCCTCAAGAGCATTGGGCAGTATTTTTGTCCACTGGTCCCAAGTTTCTACCTGGTGGGGTCGCTTACCTGTGGTGCGGAGAAGCTCTGAATTATAGGCGGGCCAATCATCGGCTACAAAAGGAATTCCTACTAGACATGTGGAAAGTGGGTTATCAACGCTCCCCATGGATAAGCACATGTTATCCTGTTTTAATGTTCTTGCTAAGGTTACCCAGACATTATGGCTCGGCTGTGGGCCGATCCAACCGACGGCACATGGCACGGTGAGGAACATCCAGGCAGCAGTGAGGACAGCGCCAACGGAGATATTTTTCATCTTTGGGCAGGAATGGGGCTTCTGATAGGGAATATAAGCAAAACTTGTTATTTTTATGGTAGGAGGGGAGGGTTAGGGTTCCTTTCTTGTTCCTTTCCTCTGTTCCTCCCACCTCCCCCCTTTATTTTTAGTTTTTTACTGTTTTTTTGTTTTTTCTATGGTGCTAAGGGTGGGGGAGTGGGTAAAAGGTTAGAGGCTTTTGGTAAGGGTAGATAAAAGGGATAATAGGGTTTCTTAGGGTAAAAAGGGTAATAACATCTAATTCAAAGAACAGTTTTGTTTTCAGGCTGTGCCTGGCCTAGGGCTTGATGCCTCAGAATGTTGTTCAGCTTTCTGGTTTGTCTGCTGCTGTGTGATGGGACAGTCGTCTCCTCCACCTGTGGATGTTTGGCGACGTCTTCGTCTCCAGGCCGAGCTGGTCTGGTTTTGAGGAGGTCTTGTGTTTGACTCAGGAGGATTCTTGTCACTGCTTGTGGAAGTGGTATTTGCAGTGCCTAGGTATGGTTTTATGTTTTTCCCTGGGTACCATCTTGGACCAGATGGTAGCAGAACACACGCGTATCCTCTTCCCCACGTGATGAGTTCGAAAGGTCCAGAGACTTTATGTGTTTCTGGGTCCTTCACCAGCACAGGTGGTTTCTCTGTGAGCTTTGCTTGGGTGGTATTTGCAAAGTGGCGAAGTATTGGTGGATCAGGCTCTGAGGTTGTACAGTTCAGGAAGTTGATGACATAGAGAGCCTTGCAAAGTCTTTCAACTGGAGAGGTGATTTTTGTTCCTCTCTGTTGCTGATTGAGGACTCTTTTGAGAGTTTGGTGTGTCCTTTCCACGATGGATTGTCCTGTGGGGTTTGCAGGTATACCTGTCTTGTGTTGTATTCCCCACTCACTGAAGAACTCTTTTAACTTACGAGAGGTATAGGCAGGTCCATTGTCTGTTTTGATCTCCTTTGGTACTCCCAGGGTTGCAAATGCGAGGAGAAAATGTTTTATGGTGTGCTGCGCAGTTTCTCCTGTATGTGTTGATGCAAATACTGCTCCTGAGAATGTATCAACCGATACATGCATGTACTTTGACCTTCCAAAAGGTGCAAAGTGGGTTACATCTGTCTGCCACAGCTGGCAGCTGTTTAAACCTCGGGGATTGACTCCTGTTCCCATAGATGGTATTTGGTAGTTTTGACAGTTTGGGCATGTGGCAACAATAGCTTTTGCCTGATCTTTTGAAAGCTTGAACATTCTGATAAGGGCAGGCACATTTTGATGAAAAAATGAGTGTGACAACTTTGCCTGGGCAAAGATGTTAGGGACATTAGCAGTCTCTATTGCCATGGCTAAGGTGTCTGCTTTCCTGTTCCCTTCTGCAATGAAACCTGGGAGGTCAGTGTGTGACCTCACATGCATTATATAGTAAGGTTGTTTTCTGTGGGAAATTAAACGTGTTAATGTAGAAATCAATTGGTATAACTTTGGATTGGAAACCTCTTTGAGAAGAGCATGTTCTGCTCTCATAGCTATACCAGCAACATAAGCTGAATCTGTGACCAGATTAAAAGGTTCGTCTTTGAATTTCTCAAAGGCTCTGACAACAGCTGCTAACTCCGCAATCTGTGGAGATCCCTCCACTATTTTTATGTCAGATTCCCAATTTTGGGTTTTAGGGTCCCTCCATGTCATTACCGACTTGTGGGATGACCCTGAGCCATCTGTAAAGACGGTTAGAGCTTTGAGAGGTGTCCTACTTTGGACTAATTTTGGAGTCAGATGAAATGTTACATCACGATTAAAAAGCTTATGTTTTGGGATATGCACTGAAATTTGGCCTGTATAGCTATCTAAGGCATACTGGAGACTCTCATTGGTCTGGAGCAAATGCTCCAGGTCCCCAGTGGTCATTGGCAAATATATGCATGTGAACTCACACCCTGCAAGGGAACGGAGGCGAGTTCTAGCCTTTTTTATTAAATGTGCCATAATTTCTTGGAAGGTGGTAATGGTTTTTGTGGGTTGGTTATTTGTAAAGATCCACTCCAGGATTAGTAAAGGGTCTCGAAGTTGAGTGTCCCATTGAAAAATCAGTCCATAGAACCTAGGTGCTTTTCCCAGAATGACGAACTGGAAAGGCAGGCTGGGCTCGAAGCGATGGGCTTTGCGTGAAGACAGGGCTTCTTGGACCTTGGTGATGGCATCTCGGGCCTCTGGTGTTAGAGTGCATGGAGAGTCCAGATTCTCCTTGCCCCGGAGAAGGCTGAACAGTGGAGCGAGGTCCTCTGTTGTAATTCCTAGCAGTGGATGTACCCAGCTGATGGATCCGCACAGACTGTGTAAGTCTCTCAGGGTTTTTGGGTCGTCTCGGATGGCGAGCTGCTGGGGTACGATGGTCCGTTCCCGGATCTGGAGTCCAAGGTAAGTCCATGGGTTGGTGTACTGTATTTTGTCCTCACGGATCTCAAATCCTGCCTTTTCTATGGTTTCAATAGTCTTTTTAACTGCTTTGTCCAAGTACGTTTTTTCTGGTGCACAGACCAGGATATCGTCCATATAGTGATGGATGATCGCATTTGGGAATAGGTTCCGAACAGGAGACAGGATGTGAGCAACATACCACTGGCATATACTCGGACTGCACTTTAGTCCTTGTGGAAGAAAACACCAATGATATCTCTTGAGTGGAGCCTCTCTGTTAAGAGAGGGAACGGAGAAGGCAAACCGTGGAGCGTCCTGGGGATGCAGCGGGATGCTGAAGAAACAGTCTTTAATATCAATGATAGCAAGTGTCCAGTCTCTAGGCAGCATCGATGGTGAGGGCAGGCCAGGCTGAAGGGGACCCATGTCCTCGATGACCTCGTTGATTTTGCGAAGATCGTGGAGGAGCCTCCACCTGTCCGTTCCAGGCTTTTGTAGTACGAAGACTGGAGAATTCCAAGGGCTGGTGGTCTCTACGATGTGGCCTTTGGCGAGCTGTTCATCCACAAGGGCATGTAGTGCGCGCAGTTTGACTTTAGAGAGGGGCCACTGCTCGATCCAGATCGGGTCATGGCATTTCCAGGTGAGACGAGGAGTGTCTGGCAGTGCGCGCTCCTCAGTGGCCCCAATTAGAAATCCGGACTGGGAATACGTAGGGAGGCTCCCCACTGACATAAAATGTCCCGTCCATACAAGGTGATGGGGGCCCTTACCACAAATGGGCGGATGGTTGCCAACTTGCCTTCAGGCCCTTCGACGAGGATGTTGTTCTTGCTCCGCATGGAAACTGTAGCTCCACCGATCCCTGTGATCATGCCTGCCACAGGTTGTAGCTCCCAGTGTGCTGGCCATTCTGAGCGGGCGATGATGGTCACGTCTGCACCGGTGTCCAGCATCCCTGGTAGGTGGAACTTCTCTCCTCTGCAGGTAAGACCGCACTCGATGACAGGCTTACTCGGTCCCACAACTTGTATCCACATTGCTGTGGGGTTGAGAGGAAGCTGTTCCCTGTGATTCTTAGGGAGTAGAAAGGCCTGTGCAAATGAGGTACCCTTTGGAAGAAAATATGGTAAGTCTGTGCAGTACACCTGGACAAAGATTTCTTGTCCCGGGTGCACTGTTTGTACTTCTGGAACAACAAATATTTCCTTTGGGGTATGGAGAGAATCACCTATAATTAGGATGTTAGAAGGACCTCCTTTTGGCCCACGTTTGCCTGTGGGAACACGATAAACATTGTTATTTTTAAAGTCAATGGACAGTGCAGTTACCAGCTGACGGCGCGTTCCCTTTGGTATTGCTCCGTGTGTTGGATCCTCCTCATGTGGTCTGGAATCTCCTGGGATGGTGCGTGACTGGGTCTGGATGGCCTTTGATTTGGTGTCCTTGCGTGGGGCCCCACCACGCTCCGATGGAAGTTTCCCGGACGCGGCTGATAGTGCTGCTGATTCTGGGGCCTTTGGTGGAAATTGCGAGGGTACCTGGGAGGTGACCTCTCTGGACAGTCCTTTATAAAATGTCCAAAATCTCCGCAGTGGTAGCAGCGGACCTGGTCTTTAGAAGCTATTACTGCATATGCACTAGAAACTCCTTCTGCAACACCCTTAGTAACTGCTTGGGCCACTGTGTCTTCAGTGGACAGGTGGCGTGTGCAGCTTTCCAGCATTTGCTCTATGGTAGGTTCTATGTCCAAGGGTAAGGCTCTCAGAATTGTTTTACATTTTTCATTCGCATTACTCATGGCAAGTTTACACAACAGTTCTTTTCTTGCCTCTGTGCTCTCTATTTGTTTTTCCAGAGCATCCTTAATTCTATCCACAAATTTGATAAAGCTTTCATCTATTCCTTGTTTGATAGTAGAAAAATGGTGGGTAGGGGTAGAATCATCTGGGGTGAGAAATAAAGAGGTTTTTGCTGCTATAGCCACGTCTTGTAATGTTGCCTTAGGTAAAGTATCAGCTTGGTCAGAGGGTTTCTGCAAATCCCCTTCACCAGCCAGCTGTTCGAGTGTAAAATTTGGCTTATCAGCATCTGCAGCATAGTTATCTGATAATGTTTTTAATTGCTTTTTCCAATGCCTTTCCCAAAGCATGTACTCGGCGGGAGAAAGGAGGCACTGGGCAATATTTTTAATATCGTGGGGTACCAGAACATGTGCTGAGAACGTAGCTTCTAGGAAATTTCTAAAAATATGTGAACTTCTACCATGTTCTGTGGCTGTATTTCTTAACTGCACAAGTTCTTTATTTGTAATAGGTTCCCATGTCTTTCTATTAGTGGCACCTCCTTTTTTTCCCTTCTTATATTCTACTGGAAAGGCAGTAATTCTCTGAGCTAATTGCCAGTCCCCTGCCTGTGTGGCTTCCATTTTTATTTTTGCCCAAGGATCAACATATTCTATTTCCAAATCAGAATCGCTGTCACTGCTGTCATCAGATGACGAGAAGTGAGAGCTATCAGGTCGTGCCTTATGTTTCTTGTGGCTGGCTGGAGCTGCATTTGGCAGAGGTGCCTGTGGCTGGACCGGGTATAAGGCAGCACATGGCAGGACGTGGCTACACGTGGCACATGGCGGGGTGGCCGGGCAATGCGTGATACAGCAGGCACAGGACTGGGGGGCGTGGGGAGGGGGGGCAGAACTGAGGGAAGTCTGGGGGGTCCCGACCGGGGGCTGCGGAGCGTGGGTATGGGGTTGCGCAGCGAGGGTATGGGGGCAGGGGGTATGCGGGATGTAGGAGGCGGCGGGACTGAGGGAGGGTGCGGCGGGCACGATTCCGGCGGCAGGCAAAAGCGCGGTGGTGGGGGGGGGCGCGGGTACGCAGGCAGGCTGGTCCCGTGCCGCAGCAGGGACGGTGCCGGGGGCAGGGAAAGACGCGATGGTAGCGGGGGGGGCGAGGGCGGGAGGGGGGGCGGACGCGGCAGGGAGAGGAGGGACGGCAAGGGGGGTGGGGGTGGCCCCAGTAGGGTCGGGGGGAGCAGGGGGAGGGGTGGGGTTTGGGTCAGTCCCGGCGGGAACTGGCGCAGATGCTCTCGGAGATAACGCAGAGCAAGGAGGCGCGCAGGATGTGGCTCCCGAGGGGAAGGCGGGGGGGAAGAGGGGGTGGGCAGGGGCCGTGGGCGCCCTGGGGTCGGGGTGTTGCGGCGCAGATGGCGGGACCCTAGGACCCAGCGGAGTGCTGGATTCCAGGGTGGAGGGGGTGTTATCTCCTCCATTAGCATTTGAAATAGGCGCTTCTGTTAAGTGAGATAAGAACTTTTCGTTTCGTTCGACAGAAGTTAGCCCTGAGATTAAAATCTTTTTGTTAGTTTTTTCTACAGCTTTAGTGATAGCGTGGAACATCGGTAAAAACTGAGTTACAGAAAAGTCTTGGTTAGTTTGAAACTTATATATCGTGGTCCCAATTGTATCCCAAAAGGAGTCTAAGGTAATAGTCTGTGTATTAGTATCTGGGAAGTGGCAGAGAATCCATTTTATAAAACGTTTCAGGTTAGCTTTTGAAAGGTTACCTTTAGAAAAAGAAAAGTTGTTAGAAGATAGGATTTCTAGGATTAGGGAATATAAATCTCTCTCGTTCTGGGATCGTTTCAACGTACTAAGCTTTGATCCCATGTTTCAGTTCCCACCAGCAGAAAAAAGAGAAAAAAAAGAAAAAACCCAAAAAAAAAAGGACCCGAGAAAAAAAATATTTTTGCGCGCAAGGAAGGCTGTGTTAAACTTACACTTTTCAGCCTGTTGTGGGTCAAAGTTCTGCTGGGGGTCGTCTGCTCATCAGCCTCCACGGACACTCGCGTGCCCAGATGTCGTTGTTGCGGGTCGGCTGACGTCCTGTCCAGAAGAGTCCTTCTAAAACGAAGAGCTTCTCCTTCCAGGATCTCTGGCGAGCGGAGGCAGTGACAATTTCACGAAGAAATGCTGCTCCTCTGAAATGCCAGGTCCGGCATTCAGTTCCGCGGCCAGGCTATCACGGCGGTTCAGATGTCGGCCCAGGGGCCCCCCGCTGTTCGGGCGTCGGCTCTGTTCGGGGCGCCAGCTATGGCCCCCCGGGGCAGAAGCCCAGCGGGGAGGCCGGTTGTCCAGGATAGCTCAACGAGGGGTCCAGGATCGCCCAGCGGGGGTTCAGGCAGCCCAGGCAGCTATAGTGATTTGCAGCTCAGCTCTTTAGTGATTTCAGCTCTTTTAGCATGCCTGGGGCCGTCACCCTGGGTATAGCCGCAGCAGACGCAGAGAGAGAGGAGCAGCGCTGTATGGGTTCCGCAGGGTTCTTTATTGGGGTCTCCGCGAAGGGTCCAGGGACAGCTCTCCTCTGCCGAACCGGGCAGAGCTAGGGGTTTTTATACCTTATAGGGGGATTGAAAACTGTCCAATAGTAAGGGTCAGGGGAAAAAGTGGCCTATGAGTCTACAGAGAGATAACAGGGTCCGAAGGCGGAAGAGAGGGGCTTCTAAAATCCTTAGTCATGCTGACTTGGTATTTCCTAGCTCAGGCTTCTGATCTCCAGGGCCTTGCAGGCCTTGTGCCTGCTACAAAGCCCCATCTGGTTAGTATATCCCACTCTGTTAACCCTGGCAGCCGGGAAGCTGAGCTTTTGCTTCCTGTAGGCATGTGCTGTATCCTGGACAGGCAGAAGCACTCAGTCAGAGTCCTGCTGCAGGCCCACTCCATTTCACAGCTCCTGCAGGGAGCCCTAGAGATGGTCCAGCACAGCCTCCGCTCGCAGCTGTTCTTCCAGATGACTGCCAGGGGCTTCTCCAGCTGCTGCTGCAGTTGCAGCATTCCTGGCCAG
The DNA here is from genome assembly GCF_036417665.1 of Passer domesticus. Lineage (NCBI taxonomy): Eukaryota > Metazoa > Chordata > Aves > Passeriformes > Passeridae > Passer > Passer domesticus. The sequence continues at coordinate 9,676,972 of NC_087482.1, read as the reverse complement.
GGCTGCTCTGTGCAGACATTGGCATCCAGATGTTGGGCAAAGGCCAGTGCTGAATTTGGGTTCGCCACACGCTCAGCACAGCATGGAGGCAGCAATGACATCAGAGCAAGCCTTGGCTGCCCCTTGCAAAGCTCAGGCTCAGGGACGGGTTGAAGCTGGAGTCCAAGGGTGAGGGGGAACCTGAAGGTACTCCTTCTGTGGGTCATTTGGTTAAGTCTTGGCTGGTTTGGGTCTGCACTTCTTGTTGCACTGCAGAAAATCCAGCTGTCGATTCCTCCTGTCTTGGGGGGGACAGCGGCCTCGTCAGCGCCGCTTGCCGGAATGCCCAGGCCATGGTACCGTGCTTGTGCTGAGGGGCAGTGGCTTCTGGTTAATGTGTGCAATGTTTTGTTTTTCTGAAGAGACAGATTCTGAGACTGTGCCGGAGACCTTAGCTGTGGAAGAAAGTGACAGTGTGCCAGGCTCACATGAAAAAAGAGAACCAACAGAGGACACCAGGACACTTGCTGAGCCTGAGGAATATTCAGGTGAGTGCTTGCTAGATGCTGTCTTGGGCAAAGAGCAGCATTTCTGCTGTATCCCTGCAGTGCTCTCCATGGGTGAATTGCAGGTGCCCAGCACGCAGCCTGGGCCTGCAGCCCGGAGGAGTAGATGGGGCAGTGCTGCTCCCTGGCACACACTGGGCTCTTGTGCATGAGAGCTTGATGGGATCCCTCTTGGTCCCTGATGCTAAGACACCAGAGCCAGAGGAAGCCATCTCTGAAGACAACATCAGATGTCAGTTCTGATCCACTAGCAGTGCCAGTCCTTGGGCAGCTGAAGCACACTGTGGGGTTATGCCTAGTGCAGAGCACAAACGCTGACTCTTGCATTGTCTCTTCTCCTGCCAGGGTCATCCGGTGGGCAAAAAGCCCAGACTGCTGGACACTGTGACCCGAGCAAGTACTACATCCTAGTAGGGACAGTAGCAGCCTCAGCTTTGCTTCTGCTTGGGGCAGTGTCTGGCTATCTAGTCATGCATCAGCTGCTGAAGAGAGACAGGTGAGTTATTAATTGCTGCCATTGGCAAGGAAGTCTTTGCAGCATGCAGGAGCGCCCAGGCGGCTCCTAGCAGGGCTCTGAGGAAACTGTGCTCCAAATTCCTATCTGTGAGGAGTCTTCTTGGAAATCTGTTTCTACAGGAGGAGCCAGGAGGACAAAGAGGCAACAGGACAGGACTGGGACTCTTCCTGGGAAAGCTGTGGTCAGCCTAGAGGTGAAGCAGAGTCAGGAGAAGGAGCGGGAAGCAGCGAGAGAGCCCAAGGCAACGGGTTCAGGGACAGCTGCCGCCTGTTTCCTGAGCTCTTTGCAGCAGAGCTCGCCCAGCTGCACAAGAACATGAGCGCAGACCCGTCACCTCTGCCCACCTGCTCCTTCTGTGCTCTGGCTGACAACACCTCTTCACGGGACCACTGGATTTCCCTGGAGTCACCTCAGCCCACAGCATCCTCTTGGCCCTCCTACCAATACCTGCAGGACTACTATCTGTTAGAGGATGAAGATTAGTGATAGTGATAGATGGTTAGTGATAGTGATAGCCATAAATAGTGATAGCGGTAGTGATTCTTTTAGTGATAGTGATAGGGACACTTGATATTAGAGGGTGGTGGTTGTTTTAATGATAGTGATAGTTAATATTAGAGGATAGTGATGGTTTTAATGATAGCGTTAGTTAATATTAGGGGATAGTGATTGTTTCAATGATAGCGTTACTTGATATTAGAGGAGGGTGATTGTATTAGTGATAGTGATAGTCATAAATAGTGATAGTGGTAGTGATTCTTTTAGTGATAGTGATAGGGATACTTGATATTAGAGGGTGGTGGTTGTTTTAATGATAGTGATAGTTAATATTAGAGGATAGTGATTGTTTTAATGATAGCGTTATTTGATATTAGAGGACAATGATTGTATTAGCGATAGTGATAGTTAATATTGGAGGATGGTGATTGTTTTTGTGATAGTGGTACATTTAGTGATAGTGATACTTGGTATTAGCAGACAATGATTGTTTTCTTGATCTTGATAAATAAATATTTTTCCAAAAGCAGTAAGTTCTTGCCTGGTGTGGCTGTTTCTGTTGGGGTAGAATGCACAGAGCTGGGAGCAGGGCTGGGGCTGTGACAGGAGCTCTGAGAAACTTGCACTGCAGTGCAGGAGCTGCTTGTGCCACCTCAGCCTGCTTTCCCAGCAGTGGCCGTTCACAAAGCTTTCCTGCACCAGCACGGGGACACGCTGGCTAGCAGTGACATGCAGAAACTTCTCTGGGAGCTCATTTGGGATGCTGCCCTGAATCAGGAAGGTCTGGGCAGAGAGGGAAAGATGTTCTGCGAGGGATGGCTGTCCAGCAGTGAGCACATCAAGAGACCCGAGGTGGTGACTTAGGTCGTGGCAGTCCCTCCCCGAAGAGCTTCAAGAGAGGAGCATCAAGGAGCAGAAAGCTGGAGCCGGGCTGTGTGAGAGGGGAAGGAATGTCCTATCAATCACAGAAGCCTTCTTAAAAATTAGATGGATAACAGCGACTATAATTATAATAAAAATTACAGTCTTGTCGCACGCAGTATGGGAAAAAAGCCCAGAGCTGGAATAGAACAGAGAACTTTTGTGGAGGATTTTGTGAACAGCTAGCTAGTTGACAAAGGTCACACTGATATAATACCGTTAGTTAAGCAAGAAGGAGATGAGGATAGGAGTCAGCGGACAGTGTCCAAACCTGGCAAGGGCACTGAGCCCTTGGTGCAACATCAGGATGGGGGAGAGGATGGTTAGTTAGAAATATGAAGAAAAGATGTGGACAGCTGCAACATAGTAGCCACAAGAATGCTAAGGTAGGTGTAGTTAGCTGATAAGTAACTAACCAATAATGAGCTCGCCTTTTGCAATATGTATTGGCCTCATTAACACCAATATAAATGTATGTGCCTACCAATAAAGTTTTGAGATTTGCTGATCACTCATATTGAGTGCCGCATTTCTTCCGCCGATTACCACAAACTTTGATGTGATCTTTTGCTTGAGCGAGTGTGGCAGATGCAGGCTCATTTATTCCTGTTTTTGGACTTGACTTAACTTTTAGTTCAGGGAGATTAAGACTCAGGCAATATAGATGGGGGTATTTCCTGCTGGATTTCTCAAGTGATGGAATGTAGGAAGGCCTTCCAGGTGGAAAGAAGTGACGGAGTGCCTGTCTCAGATGAAGAAAGCAAGGCACTGCAAGAAACCAGCATGCCAGGGAACTGCTGTCCTGGGCTCACGAGTCCGACTGACGGTGGTCCTGCAGGCCTTTGCCCGTGCCTGCTCCAGCTGGGCCATCTGCAGCCAAAGCTGGAGGTGTGAGTGCAGCAAAGCTGCTGTCCAAGGAACGCAGCACAGCTGCTGTTGAGGCTGACTGTTGCCTGCAGTGTGTGGGGAGGATATTGCCGGCAGCAATTGCCCGAGAGATGCTTGAAGGCATCTCTGGACAGTGGGCTTTTGGGGGGGTCCTTCTACTTCTTGCTCGGGCGGTAAAGACTGTCCCAAGACAATGCTCTTCCCTTTGAAGTGATGAAGAGGAACCACTGAGCTCCTCACCCTTGTTCCTCTCCTCTGCTCTCCACAGCAGCTCCAGCTGCGCCTCTGCGCTGTCTCTCATGGGCCTCTCTGAGATAGCAGCAGCTCTGAGATAGCCACCTCCTGAGAGGGCAGCCCAAGGCTCTGTTCAGAAGAGAGCTGTGCCTCAAGCCTTGAAGCAAGCCTCACAAACTCTTCTCATATAGACACCCACACTTGCAGCCTTCCAGATGCACAACTGAGAGCTGTGGGACATATGCACGCTCATGCCCTGCAGTGCCCTTTCTGAAATGCCTCGGCTGCTTCTGAGGGAGCTGACATGCCACTGCAGCAGCAAAAGAGCTCTGGATTCAATGGGGTCCGGCAAAAAGCGTGCCTGGCATTTGCCTTGTGTGTTGCTCTGTCCAGTGGCCAGTGCCTTGGTTTGCCACCTCATCCCTGCTCTCTGCCACTGGGGCCGGGAGGGGCGGGCCCGGGGCTGTGGGGCTGTGCCGGCCCCGCTTCCCGGGCCGCAGCTCCAGCTGCCGCCGCTGCCTCGGAGCGGCCCCGCTGCGGCGCGAGGGCCGAGGCGCCGGTGTCGGGCCCCATTGGCTGCTGTCGTGCCGCCGCAGGAGAGCTCCCCGCCGTGTCCCGGCTGCAGAGAGCGGCTGCCGGGGCAGTTCGCCTGGGAGTCTGAAGCGAGCATGGCCCAGGGAGCGGAGCCGAGAAATAGAGACCGAAGAGACAGGGGCAGGAAGCAGAACGGAGAGACAACGGGAGCAAAAGAGGGCCAGGGAACGGGGCCGGAGCTGCGGGAAGGGGCAGCAGGGACAGAGGAAGAGACACAGAATGAGCAGGAGGGAGCAGGAGAGAGCGAACGCTGGGCTGGGGCGGGATGGAGACTGTCGAAGAAGCTTTGCAGGGACAACAAAATAGAGAGCGAGTGGCAAAGAACAGCGGGCAAGCAAGGGACTGGCAAGTGGCTAGAGCAACACACAAGGAGAAGCCCAGGGGCAGTTTTTGTATGCACTCCAGTAAACCCCGAGGTGTTTTCCTGCTGCAGTGGTCGCTGCGAGCCAGCGGCAGCAGCTGGGGCTGAGGCCCGGCAAGCGGGGCTGGCACAGCCCCGCAGCCCCGTGCCCGCCCCTCACGGCCCCGTGCGCAATGGCGGCAGCAGGGGACGAGGAGGCCGCGGGCTGCGGGCAGCGCTGCCGCCCCGCCGGGCCACACGCCGCGGGCGGCTTCAGCAGCAGCACAGGAGCTCTGGGGACACTGGTGCCGCAGCTGGTGACGGGCCGCCGAGCAGCACAATGGCGCGGAGCGCGGTAAGGGAGAGCCTGGGCGTGTGGCCCCTTGAGGAACAAAGGAGGGCCGTGTTCATCGGTGCCTCCCCTGGGGCAGGAATGGAGGGCCCGAGATGGCGCTCAGAGCCAAGGCCGAGGCAGCTGGGCAGCCTGCCTGGGTCCTACGTAGGAAGGAGATGTCACCAAGACACCCTCCAGCCTGCTCTGGCCCTCTGCTCATTATGGGCTGCGGCCTTCACGGTGGGCAGTGATGTGTGCTTGATTCCAGAGGATGCCATGGGCCCAGTTTCTGCAGCTTGTCAGCTGCATAGGACTCTTACGAGCCTTGGAGAGAGACCCGAGGGGTGGAAATCTGTCAGTGCCTCTTTGCTTGCAGCTGGAAACACCTGGGGCTTAAGTAGTGCTTCAGGGACAACCGTACCAAAGGTGTTCTAGAAGGCTGTCCAAGAGCTTCTGAGCGTAGGTTGCCTGGCACACATAAATCATGCACATTTATTTGCCAGAAGAGCTGCTCGGCTAAAAGGCCAGCAGTGTTACCTGATATCTGCAGCAACCAAGACATTTGTGTGTGTCCCGTGGCGGTGCCTGATGGTGTCCGAGGACAAGGCAGAGGGAGCTCAGGGGCTCTGGATGACTGCTTGAGGGATCTGGGGCACATGTGGTATTTTCTTCCCCCACGTGCAGTGAGCCAGACCCAGGAAGGCTCTAGAGGTGAATAGGTGGCAGCCTGGCATTCCCAGCAACAGTGTGGGAGTTTGACCGTGGGTTACTCTACAGGACAGCAGGCCTGATGGTGGCACATGGGCTACATCTGCCTGAAAGGGAAAAAGGCTCTTGGCTCCAGAGTTAGCAGGGCTCCTTGAGAGAGCTTTAAGTAGCATTGGAAGTGGAAAAGGGAGTAAACCAGGCTGACGGGGGAGATGCGTCAGCACTGCACAGCCATGTTTGGGTGACAGTGGAGGATGGAAGCAGTGCTGCCATCAAAGGTCATGAAAGTGTAGCAGAAGTCATGGGAAAAGCAGGTTTTTGCCACAATTCTTTCAGACAAAAATACTAGCAAAGAAACACTCTTGAATTTGGGCTTTTTACAGCAGCCTTCATCCAGGTCTTCTTCTAGGGAATTTCTGAGGAATAAGACATGAGTGCCTCTGCATTCCCATGCACAATGCTGCCTCCAAAATACTCCAGCCCTTCTCCATTTGGCTTCTTCCATTCCTGTGCAGAAAAAGGAAATTCAGTAGAGGGGAGGTGCAGGAATTCACAGGCAACGTGGGCGTACATTGGGGCCTTCACAGCCATCACTTTGTTCTGAGGTCACAGAGCTCTGTTTGATGTCAGGTTCCAGAGCCCCACTGTGCTCTTCAGTGCTCGCTCTGGGCAACACTGCAGCAGCAGCAGCAGCAGCAGCAGCAGCAGCAGCAGCAGAGTGTTGCTAGCAGGGGGGATCATGGTCCTGAGCCGCTACCTCCTGCTGCTCTTTCTCGTGGCCCTGCCAGCCCAGAATGCCCAGAGTGCTCCAGCAGCTGGGCAGGGAGCAGGTAGGCAGGCAGGGGCCAGCACACAGCCCTGGCTGGCAGCAGCGGGGCCGGGAGCAGGGATGGCTGAGCCAGGAAGGCAGCACGGGGCAGGCAGAGGGGCAGAGGCTCCAGGGGAGGTGTGAGGGGCTGCAGCTGCTTTAGGGTGCAGCATGGAGAGAGCTTCCTAAGGAGCAAGGATGTGGGGAGGGTCGGGTCAGGCCCGGAAGCTCAGCACCAGTTCTCCATCACTCAGCAGTGGCTGTCCGTCCCTCCGCTCTGGGTGTCCAGCCTTCTGGCCCGGCTCCAGGGCTGACCCGCACACAGATTGTGTGGGCACGCCACGGCTTTTCCCTTCATGTGGGAGCTGCCAGCTCAGTGTCCCAAGGGCAGCCAGACCCCCCTGCAGCTGTGAGGATGCAGACCTGCTTGAGCGTGCCCTAGCAGTGCCTTCCACATCCAGGCCTTGAGGTGTGCCCATGAGGGCAGTGCACGTGATGGTAACTTCTTGTGGGTGTTTGGTTGTAGTTGTGGACACAGAGAGTGCTCTTTCAGGCCCTGAGCGAGGGGCAGATACCGTGCTGACTCCGAGCTGGTACCTCAAGCGTGAGTAGTCAGTCTGTCCTGCCTTCACAAAAAGGAGCGCCCCTTTTCCCTGTTTTATTCACGAGAAAAATACCGTCATAGGTTAACGTGCTTTTGTAAATCTAACAATAGGGATGAAGGATGACAAGGTTCCTGAAGAGTTCCCTGAAGGATTGCCGGATGTTCCAGAGGAGCTCCTGGCAGCCTTGCATGAAGCCCCATCTGGTTAGTATATCCCACTCTGTTAACCCTGGCAGCCGGGAAGCTGAGCTTTTGCTTCCTGTAGGCATGTGCTGTATCCTGGACAGGCAGAAGCACTCAGTCAGAGTCCTGCTGCAGGCCCACTCCATTTCACAGCTCCTGCAGGGAGCCCTAGAGATGGTCCAGCACAGCCTCCGCTCGCAGCTGTTCTTCCAGATGACTGCCAGGGGCTTCTCCAGCTGCTGCTGCAGTTGCAGCATTTCTGGCCAGGGCTGCTCTGTGCAGACATTGGCATCCAGATGTTGGGCAAAGGCCAGTGCTGAATTTGGGTTCGCCACACGCTCAGCACAGCATGGAGGCAGCAATGACATCAGAGCAAGCCTTGGCTGCCCCTTGCAAAGCTCAGGCTCAGGGACGGGTTGAAGCTGGAGTCCAAGGGTGAGGGGGAACCTGAAGGTACTCCTTCTGTGGGTCATTTGGTTAAGTCTTGGCTGGTTTGGGTCTGCACTTCTTGTTGCACTGCAGAAAATCCAGCTGTCGATTCCTCCTGTCTTGGGGGGGACAGCGGCCTCGTCAGCGCCGCTTGCCGGAATGCCCAGGCCATGGTACCGTGCTTGTGCTGAGGGGCAGTGGCTTCTGGTTAATGTGTGCAATGTTTTGTTTTTCTGAAGAGACAGATTCTGAGACTGTGCCGGAGACCTTAGCTGTGGAAGAAAGTGACAGTGTGCCAGGCTCACATGAAAAAAGAGAACCAATAGAGGACACCAGGACACTTGCTGAGCCTGAGGAATATTCAGGTGAGTGCTTGCTAGATGCTGTCTTGGGCAAAGAGCAGCATTTCTGCTGTATCCCTGCAGTGCTCTCCATGGGTGAATTGCAGGTGCCCAGCACGCAGCCCGGGCCTGCAGCCCGGAGGAGTAGATGGGGCAGTGCTGCTCCCTGGCACACACTGGGCTCTTGTGCATGAGAGCTTGATGGGATCCCTCTTGGTCCCTGATGCTAAGACACCAGAGCCAGAGGAAGCCATCTCTGAAGACAACATCAGATGTCAGTTCTGATCCACTAGCAGTGCCAGTCCTTGGGCAGCTGAAGCACACTGTGGGGTTATGCCTAGTGCAGAGCACAAACGCTGACTCTTGCATTGTCTCTTCTCCTGCCAGGGTCATCCGGTGGGCAAAAAGCCCAGACTGCTGGACACTGTGACCCGAGCAAGTACTACATCCTAGTAGGGACAGTAGCAGCCTCAGCTTTGCTTCTGCTTGGGGCAGTGTCTGGCTATCTAGTCATGCATCAGCTGCTGAAGAGAGACAGGTGAGTTATTAATTGCTGCCATTGGCAAGGAAGTCTTTGCAGCATGCAGGAGCGCCCAGGCGGCTCCTAGCAGGGCTCTGAGGAAACTGTGCTCCAAATTCCTATCTGTGAGGAGTCTTCTTGGAAATCTGTTTCTACAGGAGGAGCCAGGAGGACAAAGAGGCAACAGGACAGGACTGGGACTCTTCCTGGGAAAGCTGTGGTCAGCCTAGAGGTGAAGCAGAGTCAGGAGAAGGAGCGGGAAGCAGCGAGAGAGCCCAAGGCAACGGGTTCAGGGACAGCTGCCGCCTGTTTCCTGAGCTCTTTGCAGCAGAGCTCGCCCAGCTGCACAAGAACATGAGCGCAGACCCGTCACCTCTGCCCACCTGCTCCTTCTGTGCTCTGGCTGACAACACCTCTTCACGGGACCACTGGATTTCCCTGGAGTCACCTCAGCCCACAGCATCCTCTTGGCCCTCCTACCAATACCTGCAGGACTACTATCTGTTAGAGGATGAAGATTAGTGATAGTGATAGATGGTTAGTGATAGTGATAGCCATAAATAGTGATAGCGGTAGTGATTCTTTTAGTGATAGTGATAGGGACACTTGATATTAGAGGGTGGTGGTTGTTTTAATGATAGTGATAGTTAATATTAGAGGATAGTGATGGTTTTAATGATAGCGTTAGTTAATATTAGGGGATAGTGATTGTTTCAATGATAGCGTTACTTGATATTAGAGGAGGGTGATTGTATTAGTGATAGTGATAGTCATAAATAGTGATAGTGGTAGTGATTCTTTTAGTGATAGTGATAGGGATACTTGATATTAGAGGGTGGTGGTTGTTTTAATGATAGTGATAGTTAATATTAGAGGATAGTGATTGTTTTAATGATAGCGTTATTTGATATTAGAGGACAATGATTGTATTAGCGATAGTGATAGTTAATATTGGAGGATGGTGATTGTTTTTGTGATAGTGGTACATTTAGTGATAGTGATACTTGGTATTAGCAGACAATGATTGTTTTCTTGATCTTGATAAATAAATATTTTTCCAAAAGCAGTAAGTTCTTGCCTGGTGTGGCTGTTTCTGTTGGGGTAGAATGCACAGAGCTGGGAGCAGGGCTGGGGCTGTGACAGGAGCTCTGAGAAACTTGCACTGCAGTGCAGGAGCTGCTTGTGCCACCTCAGCCTGCTTTCCCAGCAGTGGCCGTTCACAAAGCTGTCCTGCACCAGCACGGGGACACGCTGGCTAGCAGTGACATGCAGAAACTTCTCTGGGAGCTCATTTGGGATGCTGCCCTGAATCAGGAAGGTCTGGGCAGAGAGGGAAAGATGTTCTGCGCGGGATGGCTGTCCAGCAGTGAGCACATCAAGAGACCCGAGGTGGTGACTTAGGTCGTGGCAGTCCCTCCCCGAAGAGCTTCAAGAGAGGAGCATCAAGGAGCAGAAAGCTGGAGCCGGGCTGTGTGAGAGGGGAAGGAATGTCCTATCAATCACAGGAGCCTTCTTAAAAATTAGATGGATAACAGCGACTATAATTATAATAAAAATTACAGTCTTGTCGCACGCAGTATGGGAAAAAAGCCCAGAGCTGGGATAGAACAGAGAACTTTTGTGGAGGATTTTGTGAACAGCTAGCTAGTTGACAAAGGTCACACTGATATAATACCGTTAGTTAAGCAAGAAGGAGATGAGGATAGGAGTCAGCGGACAGTGTCCAAACCTGGCAAGGGCACTGAGCCCTTGGTGCAACATCAGGATGGGGGAGAGGATGGTTAGTTAGAAATATGAAGAAAAGATGTGGACAGCTGCAACATAGTAGCCACAAGAATGCTAAGGTAGGTGTAGTTAGCTGATAAGTAACTAACCAATAATGAGCTCACCTTTTGCAATATGTATTGGCCTCATTAACACCAATATAAATGTATGTGCCTACCAATAAAGTTTTGAGATTTGCTGATCACTCCTATTGAGTGCCGCATTTCTTCCGCCGATTACCACAAACTTTGATGTGATCTTTTGCTTGAGCGAGTGTGGCAGATGCAGGCTCATTTATTCCTGTTTTTGGACTTGACTTAACTTTTAGTTCAGGGAGATTAAGACTCAGGCAATATAGATGGGGGTATTTCCTGCTGGATTTCTCAAGTGATGGAATGTAGGAAGGCCTTCCAGGTGGAAAGAAGTGACGGAGTGCCTGTCTCAGATGAAGAAAGCGAGGCACTGCAAGAAACCAGCATGCCAGGGAACTGCTGTCCTGGGCTCACAAGTCCGACTGACGGTGGTCCTGCAGGCCTTTGCCCATGCCTGCTCCAGCTGGGCCATCTGCAGCCAAAGCTGGAGGTGTGAGTGCAGCAAAGCTGCTGTCCAAGGAACGCAGCACAGCTGCTGTTGAGGCTGACTGTTGCCTGCAGTGTGTGGGGAGGATATTGCCGGCAGCAATTGCCAGAGAGATGCTTGAAGGCATCTCTGGACAGTGGGCTTTTGGGGGGTCCTTCTACTTCTTGCTCGGGCGGTAAAGACTGTCCCAAGACAATGCTCTTCCCTTTGAAGTGATGAAGAGGAACCACTGAGCTCCTCACCCTTGTTCTTCTCCTCTGCTCTCCACAGCAGCTCCAGCTGCGCCTCTGCGCTGTCTCTCATGGGCCTCTCTGAGATAGCAGCAGCTCTGAGATAGCCACCTCCTGAGAGGGCAGCCCAAGGCTCTGTTCAGAAGAGAGCTGTGCCTCAAGCCTTGAAGCAAGCCTCACAAACTCTTCTCATATAGACACCCACACTTGCAGCCTTCCAGATGCACAACTGAGAGCTGTGGGACATATGCACGCTCATGCCCTGCAGTGCCCTTTCTGAAATGCCTCGGCTGCTTCTGAGGGAGCTGACATGCCACTGCAGCAGCAAAAGAGCTCTGGATTCAATGGGGTCCGGCAAAAAGCGTGCCTGGCATTTGCCTTGTGTGTTGCTCTGTCCAGTGGCCAGTGCCTTGGTTTGCCACCTCATCCCTGCTCTCTGCCACTGGGGCCGGGAGGGGCGGGCCCGGGGCTGTGGGGCTGTGCCGGCCCCGCTTCCCGGGCCGCAGCTCCAGCTGCCGCCGCTGCCTCGGAGCGGCCCCGCTGCGGCGCGAGGGCCGAGGCGCCGGTGTCGGGCCCCATTGGCTGCTGTCGTGCCGCCGCAGGAGAGCTCCCCGCCGTGTCCCGGCTGCAGAGAGCGGCTGCCGGGGCAGTTCGCCTGGGAGTCTGAAGCGAGCATGGCCCAGGGAGCGGAGCCGAGAAATAGAGACCGAAGAGACAGGGGCAGGAAGCAGAACGGAGAGACAAGGGGAGCAAAAGAGGGCCAGGGAACGGGGCCGGAGCTGCGGGAAGGGGCAGCAGGGACAGAGGAAGAGACGCAGAATGAGCAGGAGGGAGGAGGAGAGAGCGAACGCTGTGCTGGGGCGGGATGGAGACTGTTGAAGAAGCTTTGCAGGGACAACAAAATAGAGAGCGAGTGGCAAAGAACAGGGCTATAGCGGGCAAGCAAGGGACTGGCAAGTGGCTAGAGCAACACACAAGGAGAAGCCCAGGGGCAGTTTTTGTATGCACTCCAGTAAACCCCGAGGTGTTTTCCTGCTGCAGTGGTCGCTGCCAGCCAGCGGCAGCAGCTGGGGCTGAGGCCCGGCAAGCGGGGCCGGCACAGCCCCGCAGCCCCGTGCCCGCCCCTCAGGGCCCCGTGCGCAATGGCGGCAGCAGGGGACGAGGAGGCCGCGGGCTGCGGGCAGCGCTGCCGCCCCGCCGGGCCACACGCCGCGGGCGGCTTCAGCAGCAGCACAGGAGCTCTGGGGACACTGGTGCCGCAGCTGGTGACGGGCCGCCGAGCAGCACAATGGCGCGGAGCGCGGTAAGGGAGAGCCTGGGCGTGTGGCCCCTTGAGGAACAAAGGAGGGCCGTGTTCATCGGTGCCTCCCCTGGGGCAGGAATGGAGGGCCCGAGATGGTGCTCAGAGCCAAGGCCGAGGCAGCTGGGCAGCCTGCCTGGGTCCTACGTAGGAAGGAGATGTCACCAAGACACCCTCCAGCCTGCTCTGGCCCTCTGCTCATTATGGGCTGCGGCCTTCACGGTGGGCAGTGATGTGTGCTTGATTCCAGAGGATGCCATGGGCCGAGTTTCTGCAGCTTGTCAGCTGCATAGGACTCTTACGAGCCTTGGAGAGAGACCCGAGGGGTGGAAATCTGTCAGTGCCTCTTTGCTTGCAGCTGGAAACACCTGGGGCTTAAGTAGTGCTTCAGGGACAACCGTACCAAAGGTGTTCTAGAAGGCTGTCCAAGAGCTTCTGAGCGTAGGTTGCCTGGCACACATAAGTCATGCATATTTATTTGCCAGAAGAGCTGCTCGGCTAAAAGGCCAGCAGTGTTACCTGATATCTGCAGCAACCAAGACATTTGTGTGTGTCCCGTGGCGGTGCCTGATGGTGTCCGAGGACAAGGCAGAGGGAGCTCAGGGGCTCTGGATGACTGCTTGAGGGATCTGGGGCACATGTGGTATTTACTTCCGCCATGTGCAGTGAGCCAGACCCAGGAAGGCTCTAGAGGTGAATAGGCGGCAGCCTGGTGTTCCCAGCAACAGTGTGGGAGTTTGACCGTGGGTTACTCTACAGGACAGCAGGCCTGATGGTGGCACATGGGCTACATCTGCCTGAAAGGGAAAAAGGCTCTTGGCTCCAGAGTTAGCAGGGCTCCTTGAGAGAGCTTTAAGTAGCATTGGAAGTGGAAAAGGGAGTAAACCAGGCTGACGGGGGAGATGCGTCAGCACTGCACAGCCATGTTTGGGTGACAGTGGAGGATGGAAGCAGTGCTGCCATCAAAGGTCATGAAAGTGTAGCAGAAGTCATGGGAAAAGCAGGTTTTTGCCACAATTCTTTCAGACAAAAATACTACCAAAGAAACACTCTTGAATTTGGGCTTTTTACAGCAGCCTTCATCCAGGTCTTCTTCTAGGGAATTTCTGAGGAATAAGACATGAGTGCCTCTGCATTCCCATGCACAATGCTGCCTCCAAAATACTCCAGCCCTTCTCCATTTGGCTCCTTCCATTCCTGTGCAGAATAAGGAAATTCAGTAGAGGGGAGGTGCAGGAATTCACAGGCAACGTGGGCGTACATTGGGGCCTTCACAGCCATCACTTTGTTCTGAGGTCACAGAGCTCTGTTTGATGTCAGGTTCCAGAGCCCCACTGTGCTCTTCAGTGCTCACTCTGGGCAACACTGCAGCAGCAGCAGCAGCAGCAGCAGCAGCAGCAGCAGCAGCAGCAGAGTGTTGCTAGCAGGGGGGATCATGGTCCTGAGCCGCTACCTCCTGCTGCTCTTTCTCGTGGCCCTGCCAGCCCAGAATGCCCAGAGTGCTCCAGCAGCTGGGCAGGGAGCAGGTAGGCAGGCAGGGGCCAGCACACAGCCCTGGCTGGCAGCAGCGGGGCCGGGAGCAGGGATGGCTGAGCCAGGAAGGCAGCACGGGGCAGGCAGAGGGGCAGAGGCTCCAGGGGAGGTGTGAGGGGCTGCAGCTGCTTTAGGGTGCAGCATGGAGAGAGCTTCCTAAGGAGCAAGGATGTGGGGAGGGTCGGGTCAGGCCCGGAAGCTCAGCACCAGTTCTCCATCACTCAGCAGTGGCTGTCCGTCCCTCCGCTCTGGGTGTCCAGCCTTCTGGCCCGGCTCCAGGGCTGACCCGCACACAGATTGTGTGGGCACGCCACGGCTTTTCCCTTCATGTGGGAGCTGCCAGCTCAGTGTCCCAAGGGCAGCCAGACCCCCCTGCAGCTGTGAGGATGCAGACCTGCTTGAGCGTGCCCTAGCAGTGCCTTCCACATCCAGGCCTTGAGGTGTGCCCATGAGGGCAGTGCACGTGATGGTAACTTCTTGTGGGTGTTTGGTTGTAGTTGTGGACACAGAGAGTGCTCTTTCAGGCCCTGAGCGAGGGGCAGATACCGTGCTGACTCCGAGCTGGTACCTCAAGCGTGAGTAGTCAGTCTGTCCTGCCTTCACAAAAAGGAGCGCCCCTTTTCCCTGTTTTATTCACGAGAAAAATACCGTCATAGGTTAACGTGCTTTTGTAAATCTAACAATAGGGATGAAGGATGACAAGGTTCCTGAAGAGTTCCCTGAAGGATTGCCGGATGTTCCAGAGGAGCTCCTGGCAGCCTTGCATGAAGCCCCATCTGGTTAGTATATCCCACTCTGTTAACCCTGGCAGCCGGGAAGCTGAGCTTTTGCTTCCTGTAGGCATGTGCTGTATCCTGGACAGGCAGAAGCACTCAGTCAGAGTCCTGCTGCAGGCCCACTCCATTTCACAGCTCCTGCAGGGAGCCCTAGAGATGGTCCAGCACAGCCTCCGCTCGCAGCTGTTCTTCCAGATGACTGCCAGGGGCTTCTCCAGCTGCTGCTGCAGTTGCAGCATTTCTGGCCAGGGCTGCTCTGTGCAGACATTGGCATCCAGATGTTGGGCAAAGGCCAGTGCTGAATTTGGGTTCGCCACACGCTCAGCACAGCATGGAGGCAGCAATGACATCAGAGCAAGCCTTGGCTGCCCCTTGCAAAGCTCAGGCTCAGGGACGGGTTGAAGCTGGAGTCCAAGGGTGAGGGGGAACCTGAAGGTACTCCTTCTGTGGGTCATTTGGTTAAGTCTTGGCTGGTTTGGGTCTGCACTTCTTGTTGCACTGCAGAAAATCCAGCTGTCGATTCCTCCTGTCTTGGGGGGGACAGCGGCCTCGTCAGCGCCGCTTGCCGGAATGCCCAGGCCATGGTACCGTGCTTGTGCTGAGGGGCAGTGGCTTCTGGTTAATGTGTGCAATGTTTTGTTTTTCTGAAGAGACAGATTCTGAGACTGTGCCGGAGACCTTAGCTGTGGAAGAAAGTGACAGTGTGCCAGGCTCACATGAAAAAAGAGAACCAATAGAGGACACCAGGACACTTGCTGAGCCTGAGGAATATTCAGGTGAGTGCTTGCTAGATGCTGTCTTGGGCAAAGAGCAGCATTTCTGCTGTATCCCTGCAGTGCTCTCCATGGGTGAATTGCAGGTGCCCAGCACGCAGCCCGGGCCTGCAGCCCGGAGGAGTAGATGGGGCAGTGCTGCTCCCTGGCACACACTGGGCTCTTGTGCATGAGAGCTTGATGGGATCCCTCTTGGTCCCTGATGCTAAGACACCAGAGCCAGAGGAAGCCATCTCTGAAGACAACATCAGATGTCAGTTCTGATCCACTAGCAGTGCCAGTCCTTGGGCAGCTGAAGCACACTGTGGGGTTATGCCTAGTGCAGAGCACAAACGCTGACTCTTGCATTGTCTCTTCTCCTGCCAGGGTCATCCGGTGGGCAAAAAGCCCAGACTGCTGGACACTGTGACCCGAGCAAGTACTACATCCTAGTAGGGACAGTAGCAGCCTCAGCTTTGCTTCTGCTTGGGGCAGTGTCTGGCTATCTAGTCATGCATCAGCTGCTGAAGAGAGACAGGTGAGTTATTAATTGCTGCCATTGGCAAGGAAGTCTTTGCAGCATGCAGGAGCGCCCAGGCGGCTCCTAGCAGGGCTCTGAGGAAACTGTGCTCCAAATTCCTATCTGTGAGGAGTCTTCTTGGAAATCTGTTTCTACAGGAGGAGCCAGGAGGACAAAGAGGCAACAGGACAGGACTGGGACTCTTCCTGGGAAAGCTGTGGTCAGCCTAGAGGTGAAGCAGAGTCAGGAGAAGGAGCGGGAAGCAGCGAGAGAGCCCAAGGCAACGGGTTCAGGGACAGCTGCCACCTGTTTCCTGAGCTCTTTGCAGCAGAGCTCGCCCAGCTGCACAAGAACATGAGCGCAGACCCGTCACCTCTGCCCACCTGCTCCTTCTGTGCTCTGGCTGACAACACCTCTTCACGGGACCACTGGATTTCCCTGGAGTCACCTCAGCCCACAGCATCCTCTTGGCCCTCCTACCAATACCTGCAGGACTACTATCTGTTAGAGGATGAAGATTAGTGATAGTGATAGATGGTTAGTGATAGTGATAGCCATAAATAGTGATAGCGGTAGTGATTCTTTTAGTGATAGTGATAGGGACACTTGATATTAGAGGGTGGTGGTTGTTTTAATGATAGTGATAGTTAATATTAGAGGATAGTGATGGTTTTAATGATAGCGTTAGTTAATATTAGGGGATAGTGATTGTTTCAATGATAGCGTTACTTGATATTAGAGGAGGGTGATTGTATTAGTGATAGTGATAGTCATAAATAGTGATAGTGGTAGTGATTCTTTTAGTGATAGTGATAGGGATACTTGATATTAGAGGGTGGTGGTTGTTTTAATGATAGTGATAGTTAATATTAGAGGATAGTGATTGTTTTAATGATAGCGTTATTTGATATTAGAGGACAATGATTGTATTAGCGATAGTGATAGTTAATATTGGAGGATGGTGATTGTTTTTGTGATAGTGGTACATTTAGTGATAGTGATACTTGGTATTAGCAGACAATTATTGTTTTCTTGATCTTGATAAATAAATATTTTTCCAAAAGCAGTAAGTTCTTGCCTGGTGTGGCTGTTTCTGTTGGGCTAGAATGCACAGAGCTGGGAGCAGGGCTGGGGCTGTGACAGGAGCTCTGCGAAACTTGCACTGCAGTGCAGGAGCTGCTTGTGCCACCTCAGCCTGCTTTCCCAGCAGTGGCCGTTCACAAAGCTTTCCTGCACCAGCATGGGGACACGCTGGCTAGCAGTGACATGCAGAAACTTCTCTGGGAGCTCATTTGGGATGCTGCCCTGAATCAGGAAGGTCTGGGCAGAGAGGGAAAGAT
The DNA here is from genome assembly GCF_036417665.1 of Passer domesticus. Taxonomy (NCBI): domain Eukaryota; kingdom Metazoa; phylum Chordata; class Aves; order Passeriformes; family Passeridae; genus Passer; species Passer domesticus. Next base: position 9,659,714 of record NC_087482.1, on the reverse strand, counting down.
GTTCTGCGAGGGATGGCTGTCCAGCAGTGAGCACATCAAGAGACCCGAGGTGGTGACTTAGGTCGTGGCAGTCCCTCCCTGAAGAGCTTCAAGAGAGGAGCATCAAGGAGCAGAAAGCTGGAGCCGGGCTGTGTGAGAGGGGAAGGAATGTCCTATCAATCACAGAAGCCTTCTTAAAAATTAGATGGATAACAGCGACTATAATTATAATAAAAATTACAGTCTTGTCGCACGCAGTATGGGAAAAAAGCCCAGAGCTGGGATAGAACAGAGAACTTTTGTGGAGGATTTTGTGAACAGCTAGCTAGTTGACAAAGGTCACACTGATATAATACCGTTAGTTAAGCAAGAAGGAGATGAGGATAGGAGTCAGCGGACAGTGTCCAAACCTGGCAAGGGCACTGAGCCCTTGGTGCAACATCAGGATGGGGGAGAGGATGGTTAGTTAGAAATATGAAGAAAAGATGTGGACAGCTGCAACATAGTAGCCACAAGAATGCTAAGGTAGGTGTAGTTAGCTGATAAGTAACTAACCAATAATGAGCTCGCCTTTTGCAATATGTATTGGCCTCATTAACACCAATATAAATGTATGTGCCTACCAATAAAGTTTTGAGATTTGCTGATCACTCATATTGAGTGCCGCATTTCTTCCGCCGATTACCACAAACTTTGATGTGATCTTTTGCTTGAGCGAGTGTGGCAGATGCAGGCTCATTTATTCCTGTTTTTGGACTTGACTTAACTTTTAGTTCAGGGAGATTAAGACTCAGGCAATATAGATGGGGGTATTTCCTGCTGGATTTCTCAAGTGATGGAATGTAGGAAGGCCTTCCAGGTGGAAAGAAGTGACGGAGTGCCTGTCTCAGATGAAGAAAGCGAGGCACTGCAAGAAACCAGCATGCCAGGGAACTGCTGTCCTGGGCTCACGAGTCCGACTGACGGTGGTCCTGCAGGCCTTTGCCCATGCCTGCTCCAGCTGGGCCATCTGCAGCCAAAGCTGGAGGTGTGAGTGCAGCAAAGCTGCTGTCCAAGGAACGCAGCACAGCTGCTGTTGAGGCTGACTGTTGCCTGCAGTGTGTGGGGAGGATATTGCCGGCAGCAATTGCCAGAGAGATGCTTGAAGGCATCTCTGGACAGTGGGCTTTTGGGGGGGTCCTTCTACTTCTTGCTCGGGCGGTAAAGACTGTCCCAAGACAATGCTCTTCCCTTTGAAGTGATGAAGAGGAACCACTGAGCTCCTCACCCTTGTTCTTCTCCTCTGCTCTCCACAGCAGCTCCAGCTGCGCCTCTGCGCTGTCTCTCATGGGCCTCTCTGAGATAGCAGCAGCTCTGAGATAGCCACCTCCTGAGAGGGCAGCCCAAGGCTCTGTTCAGAAGAGAGCTGTGCCTCAAGCCTTGAAGCAAGCCTCACAAACTCTTCTCATATAGACACCCACACTTGCAGCCTTCCAGATGCACAACTGAGAGCTGTGGGACATATGCACGCTCATGCCCTGCAGTGCCCTTTCTGAAATGCCTCGGCTGCTTCTGAGGGAGCTGACATGCCACTGCAGCAGCAAAAGAGCTCTGGATTCAATGGGGTCCGGCAAAAAGCGTGCCTGGCATTTGCCTTGTGTGTTGCTCTGTCCAGTGGCCAGTGCCTTGGTTTGCCACCTCATCCCTGCTCTCTGCCACTGGGGCCGGGAGGGGCGGGCCCGGGGCTGTGGGGCTGTGCCGGCCCCGCTTCCCGGGCCGCAGCTCCAGCTGCCGCCGCTGCCTCGGAGCGGCCCCGCTCCGGCGCGAGGGCCGAGGCGCCGGTGTCGGGCCCCATTGGCCGCTGTCGTGCCGCCGCAGGAGAGCTCCCCGCCGTGTCCCGGCTGCAGAGAGCGGCTGCCGGGGCAGTTCACCTGGGAGTCTGAAGCGAGCATGGCCCAGGGAGCGGAGCCGAGAAATAGAGACCGAAGAGACAGGGGCAGGAAGCAGAACGGAGAGACAAGGGGAGCAAAAGAGGGCCAGGGAACGGGGCCGGAGCTGCGGGAAGGGGCAGCAGGGACAGAGGAAGAGACGCAGAATGAGCAGGAGGGAGCAGGAGAGAGCGAACGCTGGGCTGGGGCGGGATGGAGACTGTTGAAGAAGCTTTGCAGGGACAACAAAATAGAGAGCGAGTGGCAAAGAACAGGGCTATAGCGGGCAAGCAAGGGACTGGCAAGTGGCTAGAGCAACACACAAGGAGAAGCCCAGGGGCAGTTTTTGTATGCACTCCAGTAAACCCCGAGGTGTTTTCCTGCTGCAGTGGTCGCTGCCAGCCAGCGGCAGCAGCTGGGGCTGAGGCCCGGCAAGCGGAGCCGGCACAGCCCCGCAGCCCCGTGCCCGCCCCTCAGGGCCCCGTGCGCAATGGCGGCAGCAGGGGACGAGGAGGCCGCGGGCTGCGGGCAGCGCTGCCGCCCCGCCAGGCCACACGCCGCGGGCGGCTTCAGCAGCAGCACAGGAGCTCTGGGGACACTGGTGCCGCAGCTGGTGACGGGCCGCCGAGCAGCACAATGGCGCGGAGCGCGGTAAGGGAGAGCCTGGGCGTGTGGCCCCTTGAGGAACAAAGGAGGGCCGTGTTCATCGGTGCCTCCCCTGGGGCAGGAATGGAGGGCCCGAGATGGCGCTCAGAGCCAAGGCCGAGGCAGCTGGGCAGCCTGCCTGGGTCCTACGTAGGAAGGAGATGTCACCAAGACACCCTCCAGCCTGCTCTGGCCCTCTGCTCATTATGGGCTGCGGCCTTCACGGTGGGCAGTGATGTGTGCTTGATTCCAGAGGATGCCATGGGCCGAGTTTCTGCAGCTTGTCAGCTGCATAGGACTCTTACGAGCCTTGGAGAGAGACCCGAGGGGTGGAAATCTGTCAGTGCCTCTTTGCTTGCAGCTGGAAACACCTGGGGCTTAAGTAGTGCTTCAGGGACAACCGTACCAAAGGTGTTCTAGAAGGCTGTCCAAGAGCTTCTGAGCGTAGGTTGCCTGGCACACATAAGTCATGCATATTTATTTGCCAGAAGAGCTGCTCGGCTAAAAGGCCAGCAGTGTTACCTGATATCTGCAGCAACCATGACATTTGTGTGTGTCCCGTGGCGGTGCCTGATGGTGTCCGAGGACAAGGCAGAGGGAGCTCAGGGGCTCTGGATGACTGCTTGAGGGATCTGGGGCGCATGTGGTATTTTCTTCCCCCACGTGCAGTGAGCCAGACCCAGGAAGGCTCTAGAGGTGAATAGGCGGCAGCCCGGTGTTCCCAGCAACAGTGTGGGAGTTTGACCGTGGGTTACTCTACAGGACAGCAGGCCTGATGGTGGCACATGGGCTACATCTGCCTGAAAGGGAAAAAGGCTCTTGGCTCCAGAGTTAGCAGGGCTCCTTGAGAGAGCTTTAAGTAGCATTGGAAGTGGAAAAGGGAGTAAACCAGGCTGACGGGGGAGATGCGTCAGCACTGCACAGCCATGTTTGGGTGACAGTGGAGGATGGAAGCAGTGCTGCCATCAAAGGTCATGAAAGTGTAGCAGAAGTCATGGGAAAAGCAGGTTTTTGCCACAATTCTTTCAGACAAAAATACTAGCAAAGAAACACTCTTGAATTTGGGCTTTTTACAGCAGCCTTCATCCAGGTCTTCTTCTAGGGAATTTCTGAGGAATAAGACATGAGTGCCTCTGCATTCCCATGCACAATGCTGCCTCCAAAATACTCCAGCCCTTCTCCATTTGGCTCCTTCCATTCCTGTGCAGAATAAGGAAATTCAGTAGAGGGGAGGTGCAGGAATTCACAGGCAACGTGGGCGTACATTGGGGCCTTCACAGCCATCACTTTGTTCTGAGGTCACAGAGCTCTGTTTGATGTCAGGTTCCAGAGCCCCACTGTGCTCTTCAGTGCTCGCTCTGGGCAACACTGCAGCAGCAGCAGCAGCAGCAGCAGCAGCAGCAGCAGCAGCAGCAGAGTGTTGCTAGCAGGGGGGATCATGGTCCTGAGCCGCTACCTCCTGCTGCTCTTTCTCGTGGCCCTGCCAGCCCAGAATGCCCAGAGTGCTCCAGCAGCTGGGCAGGGAGCAGGTAGGCAGGCAGGGGCCAGCACACAGCCCTGGCTGGCAGCAGCGGGGCCGGGAGCAGGGATGGCTGAGCCAGGAAGGCAGCACGGGGCAGGCAGAGGGGCAGAGGCTCCAGGGGAGGTGTGAGGGGCTGCAGCTGCTTTAGGGTGCAGCATGGAGAGAGCTTCCTAAGGAGCAAGGATGTGGGGAGGGTCGGGTCAGGCCCGGAAGCTCAGCACCAGTTCTCCATCACTCAGCAGTGGCTGTCCGTCCCTCCGCTCTGGGTGTCCAGCCTTCTGGCCCGGCTCCAGGGCTGACCCGCACACAGATTGTGTGGGCACGCCACGGCTTTTCCCTTCATGTGGGAGCTGCCAGCTCAGTGTCCCAAGGGCAGCCAGACCCCCCTGCAGCTGTGAGGATGCAGACCTGCTTGAGCGTGCCCTAGCAGTGCCTTCCACATCCAGGCCTTGAGGTGTGCCCATGAGGGCAGTGCACGTGATGGTAACTTCTTGTGGGTGTTTGGTTGTAGTTGTGGACACAGAGAGTGCTCTTTCAGGCCCTGAGCGAGGGGCAGATACCGTGCTGACTCCGAGCTGGTACCTCAAGCGTGAGTAGTCAGTCTGTCCTGCCTTCACAAAAAGGAGCGCCCCTTTTCCCTGTTTTATTCACGAGAAAAATACCGTCATAGGTTAACGTGCTTTTGTAAATCTAACAATAGGGATGAAGGATGACAAGGTTCCTGAAGAGTTCCCTGAAGGATTGCCGGATGTTCCAGAGGAGCTCCTGGCAGCCTTGCATGAAGCCCCATCTGGTTAGTATATCCCACTCTGTTAACCCTGGCAGCCGGGAAGCTGAGCTTTTGCTTCCTGTAGGCATGTGCTGTATCCTGGACAGGCAGAAGCACTCAGTCAGAGTCCTGCTGCAGGCCCACTCCATTTCACAGCTCCTGCAGGGAGCCCTAGAGATGGTCCAGCACAGCCTCCGCTCGCAGCTGTTCTTCCAGATGACTGCCAGGGGCTTCTCCAGCTGCTGCTGCAGTTGCAGCATTTCTGGCCAGGGCTGCTCTGTGCAGACATTGGCATCCAGATGTTGGGCAAAGGCCAGTGCTGAATTTGGGTTCGCCACACGCTCAGCACAGCATGGAGGCAGCAATGACATCAGAGCAAGCCTTGGCTGCCCCTTGCAAAGCTCAGGCTCAGGGACGGGTTGAAGCTGGAGTCCAAGGGTGAGGGGGAACCTGAAGGTACTCCTTCTGTGGGTCATTTGGTTAAGTCTTGGCTGGTTTGGGTCTGCACTTCTTGTTGCACTGCAGAAAATCCAGCTGTCGATTCCTCCTGTCTTGGGGGGGACAGCGGCCTCGTCAGCGCCGCTTGCCGGAATGCCCGGGCCATGGTACCGTGCTTGTGCTGAGGGGCAGTGGCTTCTGGTTAATGTGTGCAATGTTTTGTTTTTCTGAAGAGACAGATTCTGAGACTGTGCCGGAGACCTTAGCTGTGGAAGAAAGTGACAGTGTGCCAGGCTCACATGAAAAAAGAGAACCAACAGAGGACACCAGGACACTTGCTGAGCCTGAGGAATATTCAGGTGAGTGCTTGCTAGATGCTGTCTTGGGCAAAGAGCAGCATTTCTGCTGTATCCCTGCAGTGCTCTCCATGGGTGAATTGCAGGTGCCCAGCACGCAGCCCGGGCCTGCAGCCCGGAGGAGTAGATGGGGCAGTGCTGCTCCCTGGCACACACTGGGCTCTTGTGCATGAGAGCTTGATGGGATCCCTCTTGGTCCCTGATGCTAAGACACCAGAGCCAGAGGAAGCCATCTCTGAAGACAACATCAGATGTCAGTTCTGATCCACTAGCAGTGCCAGTCCTTGGGCAGCTGAAGCACACTGTGGGGTTATGCCTAGTGCAGAGCACAAACGCTGACTCTTGCATTGTCTCTTCTCCTGCCAGGGTCATCCGGTGGGCAAAAAGCCCAGACTGCTGGACACTGTGACCCGAGCAAGTACTACATCCTAGTAGGGACAGTAGCAGCCTCAGCTTTGCTTCTGCTTGGGGCAGTGTCTGGCTATCTAGTCATGCATCAGCTGCTGAAGAGAGACAGGTGAGTTATTAATTGCTGCCATTGGCAAGGAAGTCTTTGCAGCATGCAGGAGCGCCCAGGCGGCTCCTAGCAGGGCTCTGAGGAAACTGTGCTCCAAATTCCTATCTGTGAGGAGTCTTCTTGGAAATCTGTTTCTACAGGAGGAGCCAGGAGGACAAAGAGGCAACAGGACAGGACTGGGACTCTTCCTGGGAAAGCTGTGGTCAGCCTAGAGGTGAAGCAGAGTCAGGAGAAGGAGCGGGAAGCAGCGAGAGAGCCCAAGGCAACGGGTTCAGGGACAGCTGCCGCCTGTTTCCTGAGCTCTTTGCAGCAGAGCTCGCCCAGCTGCACAAGAACATGAGCGCAGACCCGTCACCTCTGCCCACCTGCTCCTTCTGTGCTCTGGCTGACAACACCTCTTCACGGGACCACTGGATTTCCCTGGAGTCACCTCAGCCCACAGCATCCTCTTGGCCCTCCTACCAATACCTGCAGGACTACTATCTGTTAGAGGATGAAGATTAGTGATAGTGATAGATGGTTAGTGATAGTGATAGCCATAAATAGTGATAGCGGTAGTGATTCTTTTAGTGATAGTGATAGGGACACTTGATATTAGAGGGTGGTGGTTGTTTTAATGATAGTGATAGTTAATATTAGAGGATAGTGATGGTTTTAATGATAGCGTTAGTTAATATTAGGGGATAGTGATTGTTTCAATGATAGCGTTACTTGATATTAGAGGAGGGTGATTGTATTAGTGATAGTGATAGTCATAAATAGTGATAGTGGTAGTGATTCTTTTAGTGATAGTGATAGGGATACTTGATATTAGAGGGTGGTGGTTGTTTTAATGATAGTGATAGTTAATATTAGAGGATAGTGATTGTTTTAATGATAGCGTTATTTGATATTAGAGGACAATGATTGTATTAGCGATAGTGATAGTTAATATTGGAGGATGGTGATTGTTTTTGTGATAGTGGTACATTTAGTGATAGTGATACTTGGTATTAGCAGACAATGATTGTTTTCTTGATCTTGATAAATAAATATTTTTCCAAAAGCAGTAAGTTCTTGCCTGGTGTGGCTGTTTCTGTTGGGGTAGAATGCACAGAGCTGGGAGCAGGGCTGGGGCTGTGACAGGAGCTCTGAGAAACTTGCACTGCAGTGCAGGAGCTGCTTGTGCCACCTCAGCCTGCTTTCCCAGCAGTGGCCGTTCACAAAGCTGTCCTGCACCAGCACGGGGACACGCTGGCTAGCAGTGACATGCAGAAACTTCTCTGGGAGCTCATTTGGGATGCTGCCCTGAATCAGGAAGGTCTGGGCAGAGAGGGAAAGATGTTCTGCGAGGGATGGCTGTCCAGCAGTGAGCACATCAAGAGACCCGAGGTGGTGACTTAGGTCGTGGCAGTCCCTCCCTGAAGAGCTTCAAGAGAGGAGCATCAAGGAGCAGAAAGCTGGAGCCGGGCTGTGTGAGAGGGGAAGGAATGTCCTATCAATCACAGGAGCCTTCTTAAAAATTAGATGGATAACAGCGACTATAATTATAATAAAAATTACAGTCTTGTCGCACGCAGTATGGGAAAAAAGCCCAGAGCTGGGATAGAACAGAGAACTTTTGTGGAGGATTTTGTGAACAGCTAGCTAGTTGACAAAGGTCACACTGATATAATACCGTTAGTTAAGCAAGAAGGAGATGAGGATAGGAGTCAGCGGACAGTGTCCAAACCTGGCAAGGGCACTGAGCCCTTGGTGCAACATCAGGATGGGGGAGAGGATGGTTAGTTAGAAATATGAAGAAAAGATGTGGACAGCTGCAACATAGTAGCCACAAGAATGCTAAGGTAGGTGTAGTTAGCTGATAAGTAACTAACCAATAATGAGCTCGCCTTTTGCAATATGTATTGGCCTCATTAACACCAATATAAATGTATGTGCCTACCAATAAAGTTTTGAGATTTGCTGATCACTCATATTGAGTGCCGCATTTCTTCCGCCGATTACCACAAACTTTGATGTGATCTTTTGCTTGAGCGAGTGTGGCAGATGCAGGCTCATTTATTCCTGTTTTTGGACTTGACTTAACTTTTAGTTCAGGGAGATTAAGACTCAGGCAATATAGATGGGGGTATTTCCTGCTGGATTTCTCAAGTGATGGAATGTAGGAAGGCCTTCCAGGTGGAAAGAAGTGACGGAGTGCCTGTCTCAGATGAAGAAAGCGAGGCACTGCAAGAAACCAGCATGCCAGGGAACTGCTGTCCTGGGCTCACGAGTCTGACTGACGGTGGTCCTGCAGGCCTTTGCCCATGCCTGCTCCAGCTGGGCCATCTGCAGCCAAAGCTGGAGGTGTGAGTGCAGCAAAGCTGCTGTCCAAGGAACGCAGCACAGCTGCTGTTGAGGCTGACTGTTGCCTGCAGTGTGTGGGGAGGATATTGCCGGCAGCAATTGCCAGAGAGATGCTTGAAGGCATCTCTGGACAGTGGGCTTTTGGGGGGGTCCTTCTACTTCTTGCTCGGGCGGTAAAGACTGTCCCAAGACAATGCTCTTCCCTTTGAAGTGATGAAGAGGAACCACTGAGCTCCTCACCCTTGTTCTTCTCCTCTGCTCTCCACAGCAGCTCCAGCTGCGCCTCTGCGCTGTCTCTCATGGGCCTCTCTGAGATAGCAGCAGCTCTGAGATAGCCACCTCCTGAGAGGGCAGCCCAAGGCTCTGTTCAGAAGAGAGCTGTGCCTCAAGCCTTGAAGCAAGCCTCACAAACTCTTCTCATATAGACACCCACACTTGCAGCCTTCCAGATTGTCATGGTTTGACCCTGGCACAATGCCAGGGCCCCCATGAAGGGTATATTTTCAAAATGGTGGCTGTGAGATGTGACCCGGGAACAGAACAAAGCAGGCTCTCATTCGGGGATGGAGGGAAAGAAACATAACACTTTATTTATTACAAATTTAGAAAGGAACACATACTAAACTAAGAATGAAAACCTTCCAGATACCTTCCTCCTCCCCCTCCCTTTTCTCCAGAGATCCACCACCCCTCAAATTATCAACCCTCAAATCCATCAGGGAGAGAGGAGTCCTCCCTTGCCTCATGGGCCTCCCCCGGAAGCACAATTGAAACCTCCTGTGCTTCCGCGTCATCCATGGCCCCACCCAAAGAACATCGGCCCTCGTGACTTCTCCCCCCCATGTCCAGTGCTCTCACCACTGGACACGGGCCAGGACTGCTTTTAGGGCTCCCCGTTTAAAGATGCTCCACCCACTTCCAGAAGCAGCAGTCTCTCAACTCTTGGGACACCAGTCCCCCCCAAATTTCACCCCCTGGGGCCGAGGGGCCTCATGAACAGAGATCTTTCTCTCCGTGGAGACAGAGGGCATCCCACACCTCCTTCAGCCGTCTCTGTTCACGCCGCTGCTTCACTCTTGACTCCCGGGTGTTGCCTCCCCCTAAATACAGTCTCTGGGTCACAGGGAAAAAACACGGGTCTGTCCATGGCTATACAAGAAAGAGTCCAGCCCAAGGCCACTCCATCATCTCTTCCACTCAGGATTCTTCTCTCTTCCAGCTTTCCTCACGCTTGCTCATCTCTCATCTCTCTCTCACCTCATCCTGATTCAGGAGGATTCAGTATTTGTAAGGTTTCTATTAGTCTACAAAGGGGTTAAAATCTTCAACTCTGCCTGCCCAAGGACTCCCACATCTGCCGGGCACCTTCTCTCGACGCATCCCCCGCTTCTGGCCGGCTGAGTTGCCAGCGCAATTTCTGTCTCTCTCTCCGGGGGGGCTGCCCAGACATCTCAATTCTCATCAACCCCTGCATGTTCTCCTCCACCTCTGCACCTTTTGGGGCTCCCGGCCTCCTCCCCATCATGGCCTCCCCCTCCCCCACCCAGACGCAGCTGGGCAGGGGAGAGGCCAGACTCTACTCACCAACGCCGGATTCCCAAAGAGGAAGTTCTCTGGGAATCTCCTGCTTTTAACCCCCGTGTGTTCTCAGAGGCGTACCCAAACCCTTAGTGGCTACCTTAAATGCCAATTTTGAATTTGGCCCCTGATTGGCCCGACTTAGACCTTTCCAAAAACACATTTCCGGGCCAAACCACGACACAGATGCACAACTGAGAGCTGTGGGACATATGCACGCTCATGCCCTGCAGTGCCCTTTCTGAAATGCCTCGGCTGCTTCTGAGGGAGCTGACATGCCACTGCAGCAGCAAAAGAGCTCTGGATTCAATGGGGTCCGGCAAAAAGCGTGCCTGGCATTTGCCTTGTGTGTTGCTCTGTCCAGTGGCCAGTGCCTTGGTTTGCCACCTCATCCCTGCTCTCTGCCACTGGGGCCGGGAGGGGCGGGCCCGGGGCTGTGGGGCTGTGCCGGCCCCGCTTCCCGGGCCGCAGCTCCAGCTGCCGCCGCTGCCTCGGAGCGGCCCCGCTCCGGCGCGAGGGCCGAGGCGCCGGTGTCGGGCCCCATTGGCCGCTGTCGTGCCGCCGCAGGAGAGCTCCCCGCTGTGTCCCGGCTGCAGAGAGCGGCTGCCGGGGCAGTTCGCCTGGGAGTCTGAAGCGAGCATGGCCCAGGGAGCGGAGCCGAGAAATAGAGACCGAAGAGACAGGGGCAGGAAGCAGAACGGAGAGACAAGGGGAGCAAAAGAGGGCCAGGGAACGGGGCCGGAGCTGCGGGAAGGGGCAGCAGGGACAGAGGAAGAGACGCAGAATGAGCAGGAGGGAGCAGGAGAGAGCGAACGCTGGGCTGGGGCGGGATGGAGACTGTTGAAGAACCTTTGCAGGGACAACAAAATAGAGAGCGAGTGGCAAAGAACAGGGCTATAGCGGGCAAGCAAGGGACTGGCAAGTGGCTAGAGCAACACACAAGGAGAAGCCCAGGGGCAGTTTTTGTATGCACTCCAGTAAACCCCGAGGTGTTTTCCTGCTGCAGTGGTCGCTGCCAGCCAGCGGCAGCAGCTGGGGCTGAGGCCCGGCAAGTGGAGCCGGCACAGCCCCGCAGCCCCGTGCCCGCCCCTCAGGGCCCCGTGCGCAATGGCGGCAGCAGGGGACGAGGAGGCCGCGGGCTGCGGGCAGCGCTGCCGCCCCGCCAGGCCACACGCCGCGGGCGGCTTCAGCAGCAGCACAGGAGCTCTGGGGACACTGGTGCCGCAGCTGGTGACGGGCCGCCGAGCAGCACAATGGCGCGGAGCGCGGTAAGGGAGAGCCTGGGCGTGTGGCCCCTTAAGGAAAAAAGGAGGGCCGTGTTCATCGGTGCCTCCCCTGGGGCAGGAATGGAGGGCCCGAGATGGCGCTCAGAGCCAAGGCCGAGGCAGCTGGGCAGCCTGCCTGGGTCCTACGTAGGAAGGAGATGTCACCAAGACACCCTCCAGCCTGCTCTGGCCCTCTGCTCATTATGGGCTGCGGCCTTCACGGTGGGCAGTGATGTGTGCTTGATTCCAGAGGATGCCATGGGCCGAGTTTCTGCAGCTTGTCAGCTGCATAGGACTCTTACGAGCCTTGGAGAGAGACCCGAGGGGTGGAAATCTGTCAGTGCCTCTTTGCTTGCAGCTGGAAACACCTGGGGCTTAAGTAGTGCTTCAGGGACAACCGTACCAAAGGTGTTCTAGAAGGCTGTCCAAGAGCTTCTGAGCGTAGGTTGCCTGGCACACATAAGTCATGCATATTTATTTGCCAGAAGAGCTGCTCGGCTAAAAGGCCAGCAGTGTTACCTGATATCTGCAGCAACCAAGACATTTGTGTGTGTCCCGTGGCGGTGCCTGATGGTGTCCGAGGACAAGGCAGAGGGAGCTCAGGGGCTCTGGATGACTGCTTGAGGGATCTGGGGCACATGTGGTATTTTCTTCCCCCACGTGCAGTGAGCCAGACCCAGGAAGGCTCTAGAGGTGAATAGGTGGCAGCCTGGCATTCCCAGCAACAGTGTGGGAGTTTGACCGTGGGTTACTCTACAGGACAGCAGGCCTGATGGTGGCACATGGGCTACATCTGCCTGAAAGGGAAAAAGGCTCTTGGCTCCAGAGTTAGCAGGGCTCCTTGAGAGAGCTTTAAGTAGCATTGGAAGTGGAAAAGGGAGTAAACCAGGCTGACGGGGGAGATGCGTCAGCACTGCACAGCCATGTTTGGGTGACAGTGGAGGATGGAAGCAGTGCTGCCATCAAAGGTCATGAAAGTGTAGCAGAAGTCATGGGAAAAGCAGGTTTTTGCCACAATTCTTTCAGACAAAAATACTAGCAAAGAAACACTCTTGAATTTGGGCTTTTTACAGCAGCCTTCATCCAGGTCTTCTTCTAGGGAATTTCTGAGGAATAAGACATGAGTGCCTCTGCATTCCCATGCACAATGCTGCCTCCAAAATACTCCAGCCCTTCTCCATTTGGCTCCTTCCATTCCTGTGCAGAAGAAGGAAATTCAGTAGAGGGGAGGTGCAGGAATTCACAGGCAACGTGGGCGTACATTGGGGCCTTCACAGCCATCACTTTGTTCTGAGGTCACAGAGCTCTGTTTGATGTCAGGTTCCAGAGCCCCACTGTGCTCTTCAGTGCTCGCTCTGGGCAACACTGCAGCAGCAGCAGCAGCAGCAGCAGCAGCAGCAGCAGCAGCAGCAGAGTGTTGCTAGCAGGGGGGATCATGGTCCTGAGCCGCTACCTCCTGCTGCTCTTTCTCGTGGCCCTGCCAGCCCAGAATGCCCAGAGTGCTCCAGCAGCTGGGCAGGGAGCAGGTAGGCAGGCAGGGGCCAGCACACAGCCCTGGCTGGCAGCAGCGGGGCCGGGAGCAGGGATGGCTGAGCCAGGAAGGCAGCACGGGGCAGGCAGAGGGGCAGAGGCTCCAGGGGAGGTGTGAGGGGCTGCAGCTGCTTTAGGGTGCAGCATGGAGAGAGCTTCCTAAGGAGCAAGGATGTGGGGAGGGTCGGGTCAGGCCCGGAAGCTCAGCACCAGTTCTCCATCACTCAGCAGTGGCTGTCCGTCCCTCCGCTCTGGGTGTCCAGCCTTCTGGCCCGGCTCCAGGGCTGACCCGCACACAGATTGTGTGGGCACGCCACGGCTTTTCCCTTCATGTGGGAGCTGCCAGCTCAGTGTCCCAAGGGCAGCCAGACCCCCCTGCAGCTGTGAGGATGCAGACCTGCTTGAGCGTGCCCTAGCAGTGCCTTCCACATCCAGGCCTTGAGGTGTGCCCATGAGGGCAGTGCACGTGATGGTAACTTCTTGTGGGTGTTTGGTTGTAGTTGTGGACACAGAGAGTGCTCTTTCAGGCCCTGAGCGAGGGGCAGATACCGTGCTGACTCCGAGCTGGTACCTCAAGCGTGAGTAGTCAGTCTGTCCTGCCTTCACAAAAAGGAGCGCCCCTTTTCCCTGTTTTATTCACGAGAAAAATACCGTCATAGGTTAACGTGCTTTTGTAAATCTAACAATAGGGATGAAGGATGACAAGGTTCCTGAAGAGTTCCCTGAAGGATTGCCGGATGTTCCAGAGGAGCTCCTGGCAGCCTTGCATGAAGCCCCATCTGGTTAGTATATCCCACTCTGTTAACCCTGGCAGCCGGGAAGCTGAGCTTTTGCTTCCTGTAGGCATGTGCTGTATCCTGGACAGGCAGAAGCACTCAGTCAGAGTCCTGCTGCAGGCCCACTCCATTTCACAGCTCCTGCAGGGAGCCCTAGAGATGGTCCAGCACAGCCTCCGCTCGCAGCTGTTCTTCCAGATGACTGCCAGGGGCTTCTCCAGCTGCTGCTGCAGTTGCAGCATTTCTGGCCAGGGCTGCTCTGTGCAGACATTGGCATCCAGATGTTGGGCAAAGGCCAGTGCTGAATTTGGGTTCGCCACACGCTCAGCACAGCATGGAGGCAGCAATGACATCAGAGCAAGCCTTGGCTGCCCCTTGCAAAGCTCAGGCTCAGGGACGGGTTGAAGCTGGAGTCCAAGGGTGAGGGGGAACCTGAAGGTACTCCTTCTGTGGGTCATTTGGTTAAGTCTTGGCTGGTTTGGGTCTGCACTTCTTGTTGCACTGCAGAAAATCCAGCTGTCGATTCCTCCTGTCTTGGGGGGGACAGCGGCCTCGTCAGCGCCGCTTGCCGGAATGCCCAGGCCATGGTACCGTGCTTGTGCTGAGGGGCAGTGGCTTCTGGTTAATGTGTGCAATGTTTTGTTTTTCTGAAGAGACAGATTCTGAGACTGTGCCGGAGACCTTAGCTGTGGAAGAAAGTGACAGTGTGCCAGGCTCACATGAAAAAAGAGAACCAACAGAGGACACCAGGACACTTGCTGAGCCTGAGGAATATTCAGGTGAGTGCTTGCTAGATGCTGTCTTGGGCAAAGAGCAGCATTTCTGCTGTATCCCTGCAGTGCTCTCCATGGGTGAATTGCAGGTGCCCAGCACGCAGCCCGGGCCTGCAGCCCGGAGGAGTAGATGGGGCAGTGCTGCTCCCTGGCACACACTGGGCTCTTGTGCATGAGAGCTTGATGGGATCCCTCTTGGTCCCTGATGCTAAGACACCAGAGCCAGAGGAAGCCATCTCTGAAGACAACATCAGATGTCAGTTCTGATCCACTAGCAGTGCCAGTCCTTGGGCAGCTGAAGCACACTGTGGGGTTATGCCTAGTGCAGAGCACAAACGCTGACTCTTGCATTGTCTCTTCTCCTGCCAGGGTCATCCGGTGGGCAAAAAGCCCAGACTGCTGGACACTATGACCCGAGCAAGTACTACATCCTAGTAGGGACAGTAGCAGCCTCAGCTTTGCTTCTGCTTGGGGCAGTGTCTGGCTATCTAGTCATGCATCAGCTGCTGAAGAGAGACAGGTGAGTTATTAATTGCTGCCATTGGCAAGGAAGTCTTTGCAGCATGCAGGAGCGCCCAGGCGGCTCCTAGCAGGGCTCTGAGGAAACTGTGCTCCAAATTCCTATCTGTGAGGAGTCTTCTTGGAAATCTGTTTCTACAGGAGGAGCCAGGAGGACAAAGAGGCAACAGGACAGGACTGGGACTCTTCCTGGGAAAGCTGTGGTCAGCCTAGAGGTGAAGCAGAGTCAGGAGAAGGAGCGGGAAGCAGCGAGAGAGCCCAAGGCAACGGGTTCAGGGACAGCTGCCGCCTGTTTCCTGAGCTCTTTGCAGCAGAGCTCGCCCAGCTGCACAAGAACATGAGCGCAGACCCGTCACCTCTGCCCACCTGCTCCTTCTGTGCTCTGGCTGACAACACCTCTTCACGGGACCACTGGATTTCCCTGGAGTCACCTCAGCCCACAGCATCCTCTTGGCCCTCCTACCAATACCTGCAGGACTACTATCTGTTAGAGGATGAAGATTAGTGATAGTGATAGATGGTTAGTGATAGTGATAGCCATAAATAGTGATAGTGGTAGTGATTCTTTTAGTGATAGTGATAGGGACACTTGATATTAGAGGGTGGTGGTTGTTTTAATGATAGTGATAGTTAATATTAGAGGATAGTGATGGTTTTAATGATAGCGTTAGTTAATATTAGGGGATAGTGATTGTTTCAATGATAGCGTTACTTGATATTAGAGGAGGGTGATTGTATTAGTGATAGTGATAGTCATAAATAGTGATAGTGGTAGTGATTCTTTTAGTGATAGTGATAGGGATACTTGATATTAGAGGGTGGTGGTTGTTTTAATGATAGTGATAGTTAATATTAGAGGATAGTGATTGTTTTAATGATAGCGTTATTTGATATTAGAGGACAATGATTGTATTAGCGATAGTGATAGTTAATATTGGAGGATGGTGATTGTTTTTGTGATAGTGGTACATTTAGTGATAGTGATACTTGGTATTAGCAGACAATGATTGTTTTCTTGATCTTGATAAATAAATATTTTTCCAAAAGCAGTAAGTTCTTGCCTGGTGTGGCTGTTTCTGTTGGGCTAGAATGCACAGAGCTGGGAGCAGGGCTGGGGCTGTGACAGGAGCTCTGCGAAACTTGCACTGCAGTGCAGGAGCTGCTTGTGCCACCTCAGCCTGCTTTCCCAGCAGTGGCCGTTCACAAAGCTTTCCTGCACCAGCACGGGGACACGCTGGCTAGCAGTGACATGCAGAAACTTCTCTGGGAGCTCATTTGGGATGCTGCCCTGAATCAGGAAGGTCTGGGCAGAGAGGGAAAGATGTTCTGCGAGGGATGGCTGTCCAGCAGTGAGCACATCAAGAGACCCGAGGTGGTGACTTAGGTCGTGGCAGTCCCTCCCTGAAGAGCTTCAAGAGAGGAGCATCAAGGAGCAGAAAGCTGGAGCCGGGCTGTGTGAGAGGGGAAGGAATGTCCTATCAATCACAGGAGCCTTCTTAAAAATTAGATGGATAACAGCGACTATAATTATAATAAAAATTACAGTCTTGTCGCACGCAGTATGGGAAAAAAGCCCAGAGCTGGGATAGAACAGAGAACTTTTGTGGAGGATTTTGTGAACAGCTAGCTAGTTGACAAAGGTCACACTGATATAATACCGTTAGTTAAGCAAGAAGGAGATGAGGATAGGAGTCAGCGGACAGTGTCCAAACCTGGCAAGGGCACTGAGCCCTTGGTGCAACATCAGGATGGGGGAGAGGATGGTTAGTTAGAAATATGAAGAAAAGATGTGGACAGCTGCAACATAGTAGCCACAAGAATGCTAAGGTAGGTGTAGTTAGCTGATAAGTAACTAACCAATAATGAGCTCGCCTTTTGCAATATGTATTGGCCTCATTAACACCAATATAAATGTATGTGCCTACCAATAAAGTTTTGAGATTTGCTGATCACTCATATTGAGTGCCGCATTTCTTCCGCCGATTACCACAAACTTTGATGTGATCTTTTGCTTGAGCGAGTGTGGCAGATGCAGGCTCATTTATTCCTGTTTTTGGACTTGACTTAACTTTTAGTTCAGGGAGATTAAGACTCAGGCAATATAGATGGGGGTATTTCCTGCTGGATTTCTCAAGTGATGGAATGTAGGAAGGCCTTCCAGGTGGAAAGAAGTGACGGAGTGCCTGTCTCAGATGAAGAAAGCGAGGCACTGCAAGAAACCAGCATGCCAGGGAACTGCTGTCCTGGGCTCACGAGTCTGACTGACGGTGGTCCTGCAGGCCTTTGCCCATGCCTGCTCCAGCTGGGCCATCTGCAGCCAAAGCTGGAGGTGTGAGTGCAGCAAAGCTGCTGTCCAAGGAACGCAGCACAGCTGCTGTTGAGGCTGACTGTTGCCTGCAGTGTGTGGGGAGGATATTGCCGGCAGCAATTGCCAGAGAGATGCTTGAAGGCATCTCTGGACAGTGGGCTTTTGGGGGGGTCCTTCTACTTCTTGCTCGGGCGGTAAAGACTGTCCCAAGACAATGCTCTTCCCTTTGAAGTGATGAAGAGGAACCACTGAGCTCCTCACCCTTGTTCTTCTCCTCTGCTCTCCACAGCAGCTCCAGCTGCGCCTCTGCGCTGTCTCTCATGGGCCTCTCTGAGATAGCAGCAGCTCTGAGATAGCCACCTCCTGAGAGGGCAGCCCAAGGCTCTGTTCAGAAGAGAGCTGTGCCTCAAGCCTTGAAGCAAGCCTCACAAACTCTTCTCATATAGACACCCACACTTGCAGCCTTCCAGATTGTCATGGTTTGACCCTGGCACAATGCCAGGGCCCCCATGAAGGGTATATTTTCAAAATGGTGGCTGTGAGATGTGACCCGGGAACAGAACAAAGCAGGCTCTCATTCGGGGATGGAGGGAAAGAAACATAACACTTTATTTATTACAAATTTAGAAAGGAACACATACTAAACTAAGAATGAAAACCTTCCAGATACCTTCCTCCTCCCCCTCCCTTTTCTCCAGAGATCCACCACCCCTCAAATTATCAACCCTCAAATCCATCAGGGAGAGAGGAGTCCTCCCTTGCCTCATGGGCCTCCCCCGGAAGCACAATTGAAACCTCCTGTGCTTCCGCGTCATCCATGGCCCCACCCAAAGAACATCGGCCCTCGTGACTTCTCCCCCCCATGTCCAGTGCTCTCACCACTGGACACGGGCCAGGACTGCTTTTAGGGCTCCCCGTTTAAAGATGCTCCACCCACTTCCAGAAGCAGCAGTCTCTCAACTCTTGGGACACCAGTCCCCCCCAAATTTCACCCCCTGGGGCCGAGGGGCCTCATGAACAGAGATCTTTCTCTCCGTGGAGACAGAGGGCATCCCACACCTCCTTCAGCCGTCTCTGTTCACGCCGCTGCTTCACTCTTGACTCCCGGGTGTTGCCTCCCCCTAAATACAGTCTCTGGGTCACAGGGAAAAAACACGGGTCTGTCCATGGCTATACAAGAAAGAGTCCAGCCCAAGGCCACTCCATCATCTCTTCCACTCAGGATTCTTCTCTCTTCCAGCTTTCCTCACGCTTGCTCATCTCTCATCTCTCTCTCACCTCATCCTGATTCAGGAGGATTCAGTATTTGTAAGGTTTCTATTAGTCTACAAAGGGGTTAAAATCTTCAACTCTGCCTGCCCAAGGACTCCCACATCTGCCGGGCACCTTCTCTCGACGCATCCCCCGCTTCTGGCCGGCTGAGTTGCCAGCGCAATTTCTGTCTCTCTCTCCGGGGGGGCTGCCCAGACATCTCAATTCTCATCAACCCCTGCATGTTCTCCTCCACCTCTGCACCTTTTGGGGCTCCCGGCCTCCTCCCCATCATGGCCTCCCCCTCCCCCACCCAGACGCAGCTGGGCAGGGGAGAGGCCAGACTCTACTCACCAACGCCGGATTCCCAAAGAGGAAGTTCTCTGGGAATCTCCTGCTTTTAACCCCCGTGTGTTCTCAGAGGCGTACCCAAACCCTTAGTGGCTACCTTAAATGCCAATTTTGAATTTGGCCCCTGATTGGCCCGACTTAGACCTTTCCAAAAACACATTTCCGGGCCAAACCACGACACAGATGCACAACTGAGAGCTGTGGGACATATGCACGCTCATGCCCTGCAGTGCCCTTTCTGAAATGCCTCGGCTGCTTCTGAGGGAGCTGACATGCCACTGCAGCAGCAAAAGAGCTCTGGATTCAATGGGGTCCGGCAAAAAGCGTGCCTGGCATTTGCCTTGTGTGTTGCTCTGTCCAGTGGCCAGTGCCTTGGTTTGCCACCTCATCCCTGCTCTCTGCCACTGGGGCCGGGAGGGGCGGGCCCGGGGCTGTGGGGCTGTGCCGGCCCCGCTTCCCGGGCCGCAGCTCCAGCTGCCGCCGCTGCCTCGGAGCGGCCCCGCTCCGGCGCGAGGGCCGAGGCGCCGGTGTCGGGCCCCATTGGCCGCTGTCGTGCCGCCGCAGGAGAGCTCCCCGCTGTGTCCCGGCTGCAGAGAGCGGCTGCCGGGGCAGTTCGCCTGGGAGTCTGAAGCGAGCATGGCCCAGGGAGCGGAGCCGAGAAATAGAGACCGAAGAGACAGGGGCAGGAAGCAGAACGGAGAGACAAGGGGAGCAAAAGAGGGCCAGGGAACGGGGCCGGAGCTGCGGGAAGGGGCAGCAGGGACAGAGGAAGAGACGCAGAATGAGCAGGAGGGAGCAGGAGAGAGCGAACGCTGGGCTGGGGCGGGATGGAGACTGTTGAAGAACCTTTGCAGGGACAACAAAATAGAGAGCGAGTGGCAAAGAACAGGGCTATAGCGGGCAAGCAAGGGACTGGCAAGTGGCTAGAGCAACACACAAGGAGAAGCCCAGGGGCAGTTTTTGTATGCACTCCAGTAAACCCCGAGGTGTTTTCCTGCTGCAGTGGTCGCTGCCAGCCAGCGGCAGCAGCTGGGGCTGAGGCCCGGCAAGTGGAGCCGGCACAGCCCCGCAGCCCCGTGCCCGCCCCTCAGGGCCCCGTGCGCAATGGCGGCAGCAGGGGACGAGGAGGCCGCGGGCTGCGGGCAGCGCTGCCGCCCCGCCAGGCCACACGCCGCGGGCGGCTTCAGCAGCAGCACAGGAGCTCTGGGGACACTGGTGCCGCAGCTGGTGACGGGCCGCCGAGCAGCACAATGGCGCGGAGCGCGGTAAGGGAGAGCCTGGGCGTGTGGCCCCTTAAGGAAAAAAGGAGGGCCGTGTTCATCGGTGCCTCCCCTGGGGCAGGAATGGAGGGCCCGAGATGGCGCTCAGAGCCAAGGCCGAGGCAGCTGGGCAGCCTGCCTGGGTCCTACGTAGGAAGGAGATGTCACCAAGACACCCTCCAGCCTGCTCTGGCCCTCTGCTCATTATGGGCTGCGGCCTTCACGGTGGGCAGTGATGTGTGCTTGATTCCAGAGGATGCCATGGGCCGAGTTTCTGCAGCTTGTCAGCTGCATAGGACTCTTACGAGCCTTGGAGAGAGACCCGAGGGGTGGAAATCTGTCAGTGCCTCTTTGCTTGCAGCTGGAAACACCTGGGGCTTAAGTAGTGCTTCAGGGACAACCGTACCAAAGGTGTTCTAGAAGGCTGTCCAAGAGCTTCTGAGCGTAGGTTGCCTGGCACACATAAGTCATGCATATTTATTTGCCAGAAGAGCTGCTCGGCTAAAAGGCCAGCAGTGTTACCTGATATCTGCAGCAACCAAGACATTTGTGTGTGTCCCGTGGCGGTGCCTGATGGTGTCCGAGGACAAGGCAGAGGGAGCTCAGGGGCTCTGGATGACTGCTTGAGGGATCTGGGGCACATGTGGTATTTTCTTCCCCCACGTGCAGTGAGCCAGACCCAGGAAGGCTCTAGAGGTGAATAGGTGGCAGCCTGGCATTCCCAGCAACAGTGTGGGAGTTTGACCGTGGGTTACTCTACAGGACAGCAGGCCTGATGGTGGCACATGGGCTACATCTGCCTGAAAGGGAAAAAGGCTCTTGGCTCCAGAGTTAGCAGGGCTCCTTGAGAGAGCTTTAAGTAGCATTGGAAGTGGAAAAGGGAGTAAACCAGGCTGACGGGGGAGATGCGTCAGCACTGCACAGCCATGTTTGGGTGACAGTGGAGGATGGAAGCAGTGCTGCCATCAAAGGTCATGAAAGTGTAGCAGAAGTCATGGGAAAAGCAGGTTTTTGCCACAATTCTTTCAGACAAAAATACTAGCAAAGAAACACTCTTGAATTTGGGCTTTTTACAGCAGCCTTCATCCAGGTCTTCTTCTAGGGAATTTCTGAGGAATAAGACATGAGTGCCTCTGCATTCCCATGCACAATGCTGCCTCCAAAATACTCCAGCCCTTCTCCATTTGGCTCCTTCCATTCCTGTGCAGAAGAAGGAAATTCAGTAGAGGGGAGGTGCAGGAATTCACAGGCAACGTGGGCGTACATTGGGGCCTTCACAGCCATCACTTTGTTCTGAGGTCACAGAGCTCTGTTTGATGTCAGGTTCCAGAGCCCCACTGTGCTCTTCAGTGCTCGCTCTGGGCAACACTGCAGCAGCAGCAGCAGCAGCAGCAGCAGCAGCAGCAGCAGAGTGTTGCTAGCAGGGGGGATCATGGTCCTGAGCCGCTACCTCCTGCTGCTCTTTCTCGTGGCCCTGCCAGCCCAGAATGCCCAGAGTGCTCCAGCAGCTGGGCAGGGAGCAGGTAGGCAGGCAGGGGCCAGCACACAGCCCTGGCTGGCAGCAGCGGGGCCGGGAGCAGGGATGGCTGAGCCAGGAAGGCAGCACGGGGCAGGCAGAGGGGCAGAGGCTCCAGGGGAGGTGTGAGGGGCTGCAGCTGCTTTAGGGTGCAGCATGGAGAGAGCTTCCTAAGGAGCAAGGATGTGGGGAGGGTCGGGTCAGGCCCGGAAGCTCAGCACCAGTTCTCCATCACTCAGCAGTGGCTGTCCGTCCCTCCGCTCTGGGTGTCCAGCCTTCTGGCCCGGCTCCAGGGCTGACCCGCACACAGATTGTGTGGGCACGCCACGGCTTTTCCCTTCATGTGGGAGCTGCCAGCTCAGTGTCCCAAGGGCAGCCAGACCCCCCTGCAGCTGTGAGGATGCAGACCTGCTTGAGCGTGCCCTAGCAGTGCCTTCCACATCCAGGCCTTGAGGTGTGCCCATGAGGGCAGTGCACGTGATGGTAACTTCTTGTGGGTGTTTGGTTGTAGTTGTGGACACAGAGAGTGCTCTTTCAGGCCCTGAGCGAGGGGCAGATACCGTGCTGACTCCGAGCTGGTACCTCAAGCGTGAGTAGTCAGTCTGTCCTGCCTTCACAAAAAGGAGCGCCCCTTTTCCCTGTTTTATTCACGAGAAAAATACCGTCATAGGTTAACGTGCTTTTGTAAATCTAACAATAGGGATGAAGGATGACAAGGTTCCTGAAGAGTTCCCTGAAGGATTGCCGGATGTTCCAGAGGAGCTCCTGGCAGCCTTGCATGAAGCCCCATCTGGTTAGTATATCCCACTCTGTTAACCCTGGCAGCCGGGAAGCTGAGCTTTTGCTTCCTGTAGGCATGTGCTGTATCCTGGACAGGCAGAAGCACTCAGTCAGAGTCCTGCTGCAGGCCCACTCTATTTCACAGCTCCTGCAGGGAGCCCTAGAGATGGTCCAGCACAGCCTCCGCTCGCAGCTGTTCTTCCAGATGACTGCCAGGGGCTTCTCCAGCTGCTGCTGCAGTTGCAGCATTTCTGGCCAGGGCTGCTCTGTGCAGACATTGGCATCCAGATGTTGGGCAAAGGCCAGTGCTGAATTTGGGTTCGCCACACGCTCAGCACAGCATGGAGGCAGCAATGACATCAGAGCAAGCCTTGGCTGCCCCTTGCAAAGCTCAGGCTCAGGGACGGGTTGAAGCTGGAGTCCAAGGGTGAGGGGGAACCTGAAGGTACTCCTTCTGTGGGTCATTTGGTTAAGTCTTGGCTGGTTTGGGTCTGCACTTCTTGTTGCACTGCAGAAAATCCAGCTGTCGATTCCTCCTGTCTTGGGGGGGACAGCGGCCTCGTCAGCGCCGCTTGCCGGAATGCCCAGGCCATGGTACTGTGCTTGTGCTGAGGGGCAGTGGCTTCTGGTTAATGTGTGCAATGTTTTGTTTTTCTGAAGAGACAGATTCTGAGACTGTGCCGGAGACCTTAGCTGTGGAAGAAAGTGACAGTGTGCCAGGCTCACATGAAAAAAGAGAACCAACAGAGGACACCAGGACACTTGCTGAGCCTGAGGAATATTCAGGTGAGTGCTTGCTAGATGCTGTCTTGGGCAAAGAGCAGCATTTCTGCTGTATCCCTGCAGTGCTCTCCATGGGTGAATTGCAGGTGCCCAGCACGCAGCCCGGGCCTGCAGCCCGGAGGAGTAGATGGGGCAGTGCTGCTCCCTGGCACACACTGGGCTCTTGTGCATGAGAGCTTGATGGGATCCCTCTTGGTCCCTGATGCTAAGACACCAGAGCCAGAGGAAGCCATCTCTGAAGACAACATCAGATGTCAGTTCTGATCCACTAGCAGTGCCAGTCCTTGGGCAGCTGAAGCACACTGTGGGGTTATGCCTAGTGCAGAGCACAAACGCTGACTCTTGCATTGTCTCTTCTCCTGCCAGGGTCATCCGGTGGGCAAAAAGCCCAGACTGCTGGACACTGTGACCCGAGCAAGTACTACATCCTAGTAGGGACAGTAGCAGCCTCAGCTTTGCTTCTGCTTGGGGCAGTGTCTGGCTATCTAGTCATGCATCAGCTGCTGAAGAGAGACAGGTGAGTTATTAATTGCTGCCATTGGCAAGGAAGTCTTTGCAGCATGCAGGAGCGCCCAGGCGGCTCCTAGCAGGGCTCTGAGGAAACTGTGCTCCAAATTCCTATCTGTGAGGAGTCTTCTTGGAAATCTGTTTCTACAGGAGGAGCCAGGAGGACAAAGAGGCAACAGGACAGGACTGGGACTCTTCCTGGGAAAGCTGTGGTCAGCCTAGAGGTGAAGCAGAGTCAGGAGAAGGAGCGGGAAGCAGCGAGAGAGCCCAAGGCAACGGGTTCAGGGACAGCTGCCGCCTGTTTCCTGAGCTCTTTGCAGCAGAGCTCGCCCAGCTGCACAAGAACATGAGCGCAGACCCGTCACCTCTGCCCACCTGCTCCTTCTGTGCTCTGGCTGACAACACCTCTTCACGGGACCACTGGATTTCCCTGGAGTCACCTCAGCCCACAGCATCCTCTTGGCCCTCCTACCAATACCTGCAGGACTACTATCTGTTAGAGGATGAAGATTAGTGATAGTGATTGATGGTTAGTGATAGTGATAGCCATAAATAGTGATAGTGGTAGTGATTCTTTTAGTGATAGTGATAGGGACACTTGATATTAGAGGGTGGTGGTTGTTTTAATGATAGTGATAGTTAATATTAGAGGATAGTGATGGTTTTAATGATAGCGTTAGTTAATATTAGGGGATAGTGATTGTTTCAATGATAGCGTTACTTGATATTAGAGGAGGGTGATTGTATTAGTGATAGTGATAGTCATAAATAGTGATAGTGGTAGTGATTCTTTTAGTGATAGTGATAGGGATACTTGATATTAGAGGGTGGTGGTTGTTTTAATGATAGTGATAGTTAATATTAGAGGATAGTGATTGTTTTAATGATAGCGTTATTTGATATTAGAGGACAATGATTGTATTAGCGATAGTGATAGTTAATATTGGAGGATGGTGATTGTTTTTGTGATAGTGGTACATTTAGTGATAGTGATACTTGGTATTAGCAGACAATTATTGTTTTCTTGATCTTGATAAATAAATATTTTTCCAAAAGCAGTAAGTTCTTGCCTGGTGTGGCTGTTTCTGTTGGGCTAGAATGCACAGAGCTGGGAGCAGGGCTGGGGCTGTGACAGGAGCTCTGCGAAACTTGCACTGCAGTGCAGGAGCTGCTTGTGCCACCTCAGCCTGCTTTCCCAGCAGTGGCCGTTCACAAAGCTTTCCTGCACCAGCACGGGGACACGCTGGCTAGCAGTGACATGCAGAAACTTCTCTGGGAGCTCATTTGGGATGCTGCCCTGAATCAGGAAGGTCTGGGCAGAGAGGGAAAGATGTTCTGCGAGGGATGGCTGTCCAGCAGTGAGCACATCAAGAGACCCGAGGTGGTGACTTAGGTCGTGGCAGTCCCTCCCTGAAGAGCTTCAAGAGAGGAGCATCAAGGAGCAGAAAGCTGGAGCCGGGCTGTGTGAGAGGGGAAGGAATGTCCTATCAATCACAGGAGCCTTCTTAAAAATTAGATGGATAACAGCGACTATAATTATAATAAAAATTACAGTCTTGTCGCACGCAGTATGGGAAAAAAGCCCAGAGCTGGGATAGAACAGAGAACTTTTGTGGAGGATTTTGTGAACAGCTAGCTAGTTGACAAAGGTCACACTGATATAATACCGTTAGTTAAGCAAGAAGGAGATGAGGATAGGAGTCAGCGGACAGTGTCCAAACCTGGCAAGGGCACTGAGCCCTTGGTGCAACATCAGGATGGGGGAGAGGATGGTTAGTTAGAAATATGAAGAAAAGATGTGGACAGCTGCAACATAGTAGCCACAAGAATGCTAAGGTAGGTGTAGTTAGCTGATAAGTAACTAACCAATAATGAGCTCGCCTTTTGCAATATGTATTGGCCTCATTAACACCAATATAAATGTATGTGCCTACCAATAAAGTTTTGAGATTTGCTGATCACTCATATTGAGTGCCGCATTTCTTCCGCCGATTACCACAAACTTTGATGTGATCTTTTGCTTGAGCGAGTGTGGCAGATGCAGGCTCATTTATTCCTGTTTTTGGACTTGACTTAACTTTTAGTTCAGGGAGATTAAGACTCAGGCAATATAGATGGGGGTATTTCCTGCTGGATTTCTCAAGTGATGGAATGTAGGAAGGCCTTCCAGGTGGAAAGAAGTGACGGAGTGCCTGTCTCAGATGAAGAAAGCGAGGCACTGCAAGAAACCAGCATGCCAGGGAACTGCTGTCCTGGGCTCACGAGTCCGACTGACGGTGGTCCTGCAGGCCTTTGCCCATGCCTGCTCCAGCTGGGCCATCTGCAGCCAAAGCTGGAGGTGTGAGTGCAGGAAAGCTGCTGTCCAAGGAACGCAGCACAGCTGCTGTTGAGGCTGACTGTTGCCTGCAGTGTGTGGGGAGGATATTGCCGGCAGCAATTGCCAGAGAGATGCTTGAAGGCATCTCTGGACAGTGGGCTTTTGGGGGGGTCCTTCTACTTCTTGCTCGGGCGGTAAAGACTGTCCCAAGACAATGCTCTTCCCTTTGAAGTGATGAAGAGGAACCACTGAGCTCCTCACCCTTGTTCTTCTCCTCTGCTCTCCACAGCAGCTCCAGCTGCGCCTCTGCGCTGTCTCTCATGGGCCTCTCTGAGATAGCAGCAGCTCTGAGATAGCCACCTCCTGAGAGGGCAGCCCAAGGCTCTGTTCAGAAGAGAGCTGTGCCTCAAGCCTTGAAGCAAGCCTCACAAACTCTTCTCATATAGACACCCACACTTGCAGCCTTCCAGATGCACAACTGAGAGCTGTGGGACATATGCACGCTCATGCCCTGCAGTGCCCTTTCTGAAATGCCTCGGCTGCTTCTGAGGGAGCTGACATGCCACTGCAGCAGCAAAAGAGCTCTGGATTCAATGGGGTCCGGCAAAAAGCGTGCCTGGCATTTGCCTTGTGTGTTGCTCTGTCCAGTGGCCAGTGCCTTGGTTTGCCACCTCATCCCTGCTCTCTGCCACTGGGGCCGGGAGGGGCGGGCCCGGGGCTGTGGGGCTGTGCCGGCCCCGCTTCCCGGGCCGCAGCTCCAGCTGCCGCCGCTGCCTCGGAGCGGCCCCGCTCCGGCGCGAGGGCCGAGGCGCCGGTGTCGGGCCCCATTGGCCGCTGTCGTGCCGCCGCAGGAGAGCTCCCCGCCGTGTCCCGGCTGCAGAGAGCGGCTGCCGGGGCAGTTCGCCTGGGAGTCTGAAGCGAGCATGGCCCAGGGAGCGGAGCCGAGAAATAGAGACCGAAGAGACAGGGGCAGGAAGCAGAACGGAGAGACAAGGGGAGCAAAAGAGGGCCAGGGAACGGGGCCGGAGCTGCGGGAAGGGGCAGCAGGGACAGAGGAAGAGACGCAGAATGAGCAGGAGGGAGCAGGAGAGAGCGAACGCTGGGATGGGGCGGGATGGAGACTGTTGAAGAAGCTTTGCAGGGACAACAAAATAGAGAGCGAGTGGCAAAGAACAGGGCTATAGCGGGCAAGCAAGGGACTGGCAAGTGGCTAGAGCAACACACAAGGAGAAGCCCAGGGGCAGTTTTTGTATGCACTCCAGTAAACCCCGAGGTGTTTTCCTGCTGCAGTGGTCGCTGCCAGCCAGCGGCAGCAGCTGGGGCTGAGGCCCGGCAAGCGGAGCCGGCACAGCCCCGCAGCCCCGTGCCCGCCCCTCAGGGCCCCGTGCGCAATGGCGGCAGCAGGGGACGAGGAGGCCGCGGGCTGCGGGCAGCGCTGCCGCCCCGCCAGGCCACACGCCGCGGGCGGCTTCAGCAGCAGCACAGGAGCTCTGGGGACACTGGTGCCGCAGCTGGTGACGGGCCGCCGAGCAGCACAATGGCGCGGAGCGCGGTAAGGGAGAGCCTGGGCGTGTGGCCCCTTGAGGAACAAAGGAGGGCCGTGTTCATCGGTGCCTCCCCTGGGGCAGGAATGGAGGGCCCGAGATGGCGCTCAGAGCCAAGGCCGAGGCAGCTGGGCAGCCTGCCTGGGTCCTACGTAGGAAGGAGATGTCACCAAGACACCCTCCAGCCTGCTCTGGCCCTCTGCTCATTATGGGCTGCGGCCTTCACGGTGGGCAGTGATGTGTGCTTGATTCCAGAGGATGCCATGGGCCCAGTTTCTGCAGCTTGTCAGCTGCATAGGACTCTTACGAGCCTTGGAGAGAGACCCGAGGGGTGGAAATCTGTCAGTGCCTCTTTGCTTGCAGCTGGAAACACCTGGGGCTTAAGTAGTGCTTCAGGGACAACCGTACCAAAGGTGTTCTAGAAGGCTGTCCAAGAGCTTCTGAGCGTAGGTTGCCTGGCACACATAAGTCATGCATATTTATTTGCCAGAAGAGCTGCTCGGCTAAAAGGCCAGCAGTGTTACCTGATATCTGCAGCAACCAAGACATTTGTGTGTGTCCCGTGGCGGTGCCTGATGGTGTCCGAGGACAAGGCAGAGGGAGCTCAGGGGCTCTGGATGACTGCTTGAGGGATCTGGGGCACATGTGGTATTTTCTTCCCCCACGTGCAGTGAGCCAGACCCAGGAAGGCTCTAGAGGTGAATAGGTGGCAGCCTGGCATTCCCAGCAACAGTGTGGGAGTTTGACCGTGGGTTACTCTACAGGACAGCAGGCCTGATGGTGGCACATGGGCTACATCTGCCTGAAAGGGAAAAAGGCTCTTGGCTCCAGAGTTAGCAGGGCTCCTTGAGAGAGCTTTAAGTAGCATTGGAAGTGGAAAAGGGAGTAAACCAGGCTGACGGGGGAGATGCGTCAGCACTGCACAGCCATGTTTGGGTGACAGTGGAGGATGGAAGCAGTGCTGCCATCAAAGGTCATGAAAGTGTAGCAGAAGTCATGGGAAAAGCAGGTTTTTGCCACAATTCTTTCAGACAAAAATACTAGCAAAGAAACACTCTTGAATTTGGGCTTTTTACAGCAGCCTTCATCCAGGTCTTCTTCTAGGGAATTTCTGAGGAATAAGACATGAGTGCCTCTGCATTCCCATGCACAATGCTGCCTCCAAAATACTCCAGCCCTTCTCCATTTGGCTCCTTCCATTCCTGTGCAGAATAAGGAAATTCAGTAGAGGGGAGGTGCAGGAATTCACAGGCAACGTGGGCGTACATTGGGGCCTTCACAGCCATCACTTTGTTCTGAGGTCACAGAGCTCTGTTTGATGTCAGGTTCCAGAGCCCCACTGTGCTCTTCAGTGCTCACTCTGGGCAACACTGCAGCAGCAGCAGCAGCAGCAGCAGCAGCAGCAGCAGCAGCAGAGTGTTGCTAGCAGGGGGGATCATGGTCCTGAGCCGCTACCTCCTGCTGCTCTTTCTCGTGGCCCTGCCAGCCCAGAATGCCCAGAGTGCTCCAGCAGCTGGGCAGGGAGCAGGTAGGCAGGCAGGGGCCAGCACACAGCCCTGGCTGGCAGCAGCGGGGCCGGGAGCAGGGATGGCTGAGCCAGGAAGGCAGCACGGGGCAGGCAGAGGGGCAGAGGCTCCAGGGGAGGTGTGAGGGGCTGCAGCTGCTTTAGGGTGCAGCATGGAGAGAGCTTCCTAAGGAGCAAGGATGTGGGGAGGGTCGGGTCAGGCCCGGAAGCTCAGCACCAGTTCTCCATCACTCAGCAGTGGCTGTCCGTCCCTCCGCTCTGGGTGTCCAGCCTTCTGGCCCGGCTCCAGGGCTGACCCGCACACAGATTGTGTGGGCACGCCACGGCTTTTCCCTTCATGTGGGAGCTGCCAGCTCAGTGTCCCAAGGGCAGCCAGACCCCCCTGCAGCTGTGAGGATGCAGACCTGCTTGAGCGTGCCCTAGCAGTGCCTTCCACATCCAGGCCTTGAGGTGTGCCCATGAGGGCAGTGCACGTGATGGTAACTTCTTGTGGGTGTTTGGTTGTAGTTGTGGACACAGAGAGTGCTCTTTCAGGCCCTGAGCGAGGGGCAGATACCGTGCTGACTCCGAGCTGGTACCTCAAGCGTGAGTAGTCAGTCTGTCCTGCCTTCACAAAAAGGAGCGCCCCTTTTCCCTGTTTTATTCACGAGAAAAATACCGTCATAGGTTAACGTGCTTTTGTAAATCTAACAATAGGGATGAAGGATGACAAGGTTCCTGAAGAGTTCCCTGAAGGATTGCCGGATGTTCCAGAGGAGCTCCTGGCAGCCTTGCATGAAGCCCCATCTGGTTAGTATATCCCACTCTGTTAACCCTGGCAGCCGGGAAGCTGAGCTTTTGCTTCCTGTAGGCATGTGCTGTATCCTGGACAGGCAGAAGCACTCAGTCAGAGTCCTGCTGCAGGCCCACTCCATTTCACAGCTCCTGCAGGGAGCCCTAGAGATGGTCCAGCACAGCCTCCGCTCGCAGCTGTTCTTCCAGATGACTGCCAGGGGCTTCTCCAGCTGCTGCTGCAGTTGCAGCATTTCTGGCCAGGGCTGCTCTGTGCAGACATTGGCATCCAGATGTTGGGCAAAGGCCAGTGCTGAATTTGGGTTCGCCACACGCTCAGCACAGCATGGAGGCAGCAATGACATCAGAGCAAGCCTTGGCTGCCCCTTGCAAAGCTCAGGCTCAGGGACGGGTTGAAGCTGGAGTCCAAGGGTGAGGGGGAACCTGAAGGTACTCCTTCTGTGGGTCATTTGGTTAAGTCTTGGCTGGTTTGGGTCTGCACTTCTTGTTGCACTGCAGAAAATCCAGCTGTCGATTCCTCCTGTCTTGGGGGGGACAGCGGCCTCGTCAGCGCCGCTTGCCGGAATGCCCAGGCCATGGTACCGTGCTTGTGCTGAGGGGCAGTGGCTTCTGGTTAATGTGTGCAATGTTTTGTTTTTCTGAAGAGACAGATTCTGAGACTGTGCCGGAGACCTTAGCTGTGGAAGAAAGTGACAGTGTGCCAGGCTCACATGAAAAAAGAGAACCAACAGAGGACACCAGGACACTTGCTGAGCCTGAGGAATATTCAGGTGAGTGCTTGCTAGATGCTGTCTTGGGCAAAGAGCAGCATTTCTGCTGTATCCCTGCAGTGCTCTCCATGGGTGAATTGCAGGTGCCCAGCACGCAGCCCAGGCCTGCAGCCCGGAGGAGTAGATGGGGCAGTGCTGCTCCCTGGCACACACTGGGCTCTTGTGCATGAGAGCTTGATGGGATCCCTCTTGGTCCCTGATGCTAAGACACCAGAGCCAGAGGAAGCCATCTCTGAAGACAACATCAGATGTCAGTTCTGATCCACTAGCAGTGCCAGTCCTTGGGCAGCTGAAGCACACTGTGGGGTTATGCCTAGTGCAGAGCACAAACGCTGACTCTTGCATTGTCTCTTCTCCTGCCAGGGTCATCCGGTGGGCAAAAAGCCCAGACTGCTGGACACTGTGACCCGAGCAAGTACTACATCCTAGTAGGGACAGTAGCAGCCTCAGCTTTGCTTCTGCTTGGGGCAGTGTCTGGCTATCTAGTCATGCATCAGCTGCTGAAGAGAGACAGGTGAGTTATTAATTGCTGCCATTGGCAAGGAAGTCTTTGCAGCATGCAGGAGCGCCCAGGCGGCTCCTAGCAGGGCTCTGAGGAAACTGTGCTCCAAATTCCTATCTGTGAGGAGTCTTCTTGGAAATCTGTTTCTACAGGAGGAGCCAGGAGGACAAAGAGGCAACAGGACAGGACTGGGACTCTTCCTGGGAAAGCTGTGGTCAGCCTAGAGGTGAAGCAGAGTCAGGAGAAGGAGCGGGAAGCAGCGAGAGAGCCCAAGGCAACGGGTTCAGGGACAGCTGCCGCCTGTTTCCTGAGCTCTTTGCAGCAGAGCTCGCCCAGCTGCACAAGAACATGAGCGCAGACCCGTCACCTCTGCCCACCTGCTCCTTCTGTGCTCTGGCTGACAACACCTCTTCACGGGACCACTGGATTTCCCTGGAGTCACCTCAGCCCACAGCATCCTCTTGGCCCTCCTACCAATACCTGCAGGACTACTATCTGTTAGAGGATGAAGATTAGTGATAGTGATAGATGGTTAGTGATAGTGATAGCCATAAATAGTGATAGTGGTAGTGATTCTTTTAGTGATAGTGATAGGGACACTTGATATTAGAGGGTGGTGGTTGTTTTAATGATAGTGATAGTTAATATTAGAGGATAGTGATGGTTTTAATGATAGCGTTAGTTAATATTAGGGGATAGTGATTGTTTCAATGATAGCGTTACTTGATATTAGAGGAGGGTGATTGTATTAGTGATAGTGATAGTCATAAATAGTGATAGTGGTAGTGATTCTTTTAGTGATAGTGATAGAGATACTTGATATTAGAGGGTGGTGGTTGTTTTAATGATAGTGATAGTTAATATTAGAGGATAGTGATTGTTTTAATGATAGCGTTATTTGATATTAGAGGACAATGATTGTATTAGCGATAGTGATAGTTAATATTGGAGGATGGTGATTGTTTTTGTGATAGTGGTACATTTAGTGATAGTGATACTTGGTATTAGCAGACAATGATTGTTTTCTTGATCTTGATAAATAAATATTTTTCCAAAAGCAGTAAGTTCTTGCCTGGTGTGGCTGTTTCTGTTGGGCTAGAATGCACAGAGCTGGGAGCAGGGCTGGGGCTGTGACAGGAGCTCTGCGAAACTTGCACTGCAGTGCAGGAGCTGCTTGTGCCACCTCAGCCTGCTTTCCCAGCAGTGGCCGTTCACAAAGCTTTCCTGCACCAGCACGGGGACACGCTGGCTAGCAGTGACATGCAGAAACTTCTCTGGGAGCTCATTTGGGATGCTGCCCTGAATCAGGAAGGTCTGGGCAGAGAGGGAAAGATGTTCTGCGAGGGATGGCTGTCCAGCAGTGAGCACATCAAGAGACCCGAGGTGGTGACTTAGGTCGTGGCAGTCCCTCCCTGAAGAGCTTCAAGAGAGGAGCATCAAGGAGCAGAAAGCTGGAGCCGGGCTGTGTGAGAGGGGAAGGAATGTCCTATCAATCACAGGAGCCTTCTTAAAAATTAGATGGATAACAGCGACTATAATTATAATAAAAATTACAGTCTTGTCGCACGCAGTATGGGAAAAAAGCCCAGAGCTGGGATAGAACAGAGAACTTTTGTGGAGGATTTTGTGAACAGCTAGCTAGTTGACAAAGGTCACACTGATATAATACCGTTAGTTAAGCAAGAAGGAGATGAGGATAGGAGTCAGCGGACAGTGTCCAAACCTGGCAAGGGCACTGAGCCCTTGGTGCAACATCAGGATCGGGGAGAGGATGGTTAGTTAGAAATATGAAGAAAAGATGTGGACAGCTGCAACATAGTAGCCACAAGAATGCTAAGGTAGGTGTAGTTAGCTGATAAGTAACTAACCAATAATGAGCTCGCCTTTTGCAATATGTATTGGCCTCATTAACACCAATATAAATGTATGTGCCTACCAATAAAGTTTTGAGATTTGCTGATCACTCCTATTGAGTGCCGCATTTCTTCCGCCGATTACCACAAACTTTGATGTGATCTTTTGCTTGAGCGAGTGTGGCAGATGCAGGCTCATTTATTCCTGTTTTTGGACTTGACTTAACTTTTAGTTCAGGGAGATTAAGACTCAGGCAATATAGATGGGGGTATTTCCTGCTGGATTTCTCAAGTGATGGAATGTAGGAAGGCCTTCCAGGTGGAAAGAAGTGACGGAGTGCCTGTCTCAGATGAAGAAAGCGAGGCACTGCAAGAAACCAGCATGCCAGGGAACTGCTGTCCTGGGCTCACGAGTCCGACTGACGGTGGTCCTGCAGGCCTTTGCCCATGCCTGCTCCAGCTGGGCCATCTGCAGCCAAAGCTGGAGGTGTGAGTGCAGCAAAGCTGCTGTCCAAGGAACGCAGCACAGCTGCTGTTGAGGCTGACTGTTGCCTGCAGTGTGTGGGGAGGATATTGCCGGCAGCAATTGCCAGAGAGATGCTTGAAGGCATCTCTGGACAGTGGGCTTTTGGGGGGGTCCTTCTACTTCTTGCTCGGGCGGTAAAGACTGTCCCAAGACAATGCTCTTCCCTTTGAAGTGATGAAGAGGAACCACTGAGCTCCTCACCCTTGTTCTTCTCCTCTGCTCTCCACAGCAGCTCCAGCTGCGCCTCTGCGCTGTCTCTCATGGGCCTCTCTGAGATAGCAGCAGCTCTGAGATAGCCACCTCCTGAGAGGGCAGCCCAAGGCTCTGTTCAGAAGAGAGCTGTGCCTCAAGCCTTGAAGCAAGCCTCACAAACTCTTCTCATATAGACACCCACACTTGCAGCCTTCCAGATGCACAACTGAGAGCTGTGGGACATATGCACGCTCATGCCCTGCAGTGCCCTTTCTGAAATGCCTCGGCTGCTTCTGAGGGAGCTGACATGCCACTGCAGCAGCAAAAGAGCTCTGGATTCAATGGGGTCCGGCAAAAAGCGTGCCTGGCATTTGCCTTGTGTGTTGCTCTGTCCAGTGGCCAGTGCCTTGGTTTGCCACCTCATCCCTGCTCTCTGCCACTGGGGCCGGGAGGGGCGGGCCCGGGGCTGTGGGGCTGTGCCGGCCCCGCTTCCCGGGCCGCAGCTCCAGCTGCCGCCGCTGCCTCGGAGCGGCCCCGCTCCGGCGCGAGGGCCGAGGCGCCGGTGTCGGGCCCCATTGGCCGCTGTCGTGCCGCCGCAGGAGAGCTCCCCGCCGTGTCCCGGCTGCAGAGAGCGGCTGCCGGGGCAGTTCGCCTGGGAGTCTGAAGCGAGCATGGCCCAGGGAGCGGAGCCGAGAAATAGAGACCGAAGAGACAGGGGCAGGAAGCAGAACGGAGAGACAAGGGGAGCAAAAGAGGGCCAGGGAACGGGGCCGGAGCTGCGGGAAGGGGCAGCAGGGACAGAGGAAGAGACGCAGAATGAGCAGGAGGGAGCAGGAGAGAGCGAACGCTGGGATGGGGCGGGATGGAGACTGTTGAAGAAGCTTTGCAGGGACAACAAAATAGAGAGCGAGTGGCAAAGAACAGGGCTATAGCGGGCAAGCAAGGGACTGGCAAGTGGCTAGAGCAACACACAAGGAGAAGCCCAGGGGCAGTTTTTGTATGCACTCCAGTAAACCCCGAGGTGTTTTCCTGCTGCAGTGGTCGCTGCCAGCCAGCGGCAGCAGCTGGGGCTGAGGCCCGGCAAGCGGAGCCGGCACAGCCCCGCAGCCCCGTGCCCGCCCCTCAGGGCCCCGTGCGCAATGGCGGCAGCAGGGGACGAGGAGGCCGCGGGCTGCGGGCAGCGCTGCCGCCCCGCCAGGCCACACGCCGCGGGCGGCTTCAGCAGCAGCACAGGAGCTCTGGGGACACTGGTGCCGCAGCTGGTGACGGGCCGCCGAGCAGCACAATGGCGCGGAGCGCGGTAAGGGAGAGCCTGGGCGTGTGGCCCCTTGAGGAACAAAGGAGGGCCGTGTTCATCGGTGCCTCCCCTGGGGCAGGAATGGAGGGCCCGAGATGGCGCTCAGAGCCAAGGCCGAGGCAGCTGGGCAGCCTGCCTGGGTCCTACGTAGGAAGGAGATGTCACCAAGACACCCTCCAGCCTGCTCTGGCCCTCTGCTCATTATGGGCTGCGGCCTTCACGGTGGGCAGTGATGTGTGCTTGATTCCAGAGGATGCCATGGGCCGAGTTTCTGCAGCTTGTCAGCTGCATAGGACTCTTACGAGCCTTGGAGAGAGACCCGAGGGGTGGAAATCTGTCAGTGCCTCTTTGCTTGCAGCTGGAAACACCTGGGGCTTAAGTAGTGCTTCAGGGACAACCGTACCAAAGGTGTTCTAGAAGGCTGTCCAAGAGCTTCTGAGCGTAGGTTGCCTGGCACACATAAGTCATGCATATTTATTTGCCAGAAGAGCTGCTCGGCTAAAAGGCCAGCAGTGTTACCTGATATCTGCAGCAACCAAGACATTTGTGTGTGTCCCGTGGCGGTGCCTGATGGTGTCCGAGGACAAGGCAGAGGGAGCTCAGGGGCTCTGGATGACTGCTTGAGGGATCTGGGGCGCATGTGGTATTTTCTTCCCCCACGTGCAGTGAGCCAGACCCAGGAAGGCTCTAGAGGTGAATAGGTGGCAGCCTGGCATTCCCAGCAACAGTGTGGGAGTTTGACCGTGGGTTACTCTACAGGACAGCAGGCCTGATGGTGGCACATGGGCTACATCTGCCTGAAAGGGAAAAAGGCTCTTGGCTCCAGAGTTAGCAGGGCTCCTTGAGAGAGCTTTAAGTAGCATTGGAAGTGGAAAAGGGAGTAAACCAGGCTGACGGGGGAGATGCGTCAGCACTGCACAGCCATGTTTGGGTGACAGTGGAGGATGGAAGCAGTGCTGCCATCAAAGGTCATGAAAGTGTAGCAGAAGTCATGGGAAAAGCAGGTTTTTGCCACAATTCTTTCAGACAAAAATACTAGCAAAGAAACACTCTTGAATTTGGGCTTTTTACAGCAGCCTTCATCCAGGTCTTCTTCTAGGGAATTTCTGAGGAATAAGACATGAGTGCCTCTGCATTCCCATGCACAATGCTGCCTCCAAAATACTCCAGCCCTTCTCCATTTGGCTCCTTCCATTCCTGTGCAGAAGAAGGAAATTCAGTAGAGGGGAGGTGCAGGAATTCACAGGCAACGTGGGCGTACATTGGGGCCTTCACAGCCATCACTTTGTTCTGAGGTCACAGAGCTCTGTTTGATGTCAGGTTCCAGAGCCCCACTGTGCTCTTCAGTGCTCGCTCTGGGCAACACTGCAGCAGCAGCAGCAGCAGCAGCAGCAGCAGCAGCAGCAGAGTGTTGCTAGCAGGGGGGATCATGGTCCTGAGCCGCTACCTCCTGCTGCTCTTTCTCGTGGCCCTGCCAGCCCAGAATGCCCAGAGTGCTCCAGCAGCTGGGCAGGGAGCAGGTAGGCAGGCAGGGGCCAGCACACAGCCCTGGCTGGCAGCAGCGGGGCCGGGAGCAGGGATGGCTGAGCCAGGAAGGCAGCACGGGGCAGGCAGAGGGGCAGAGGCTCCAGGGGAGGTGTGAGGGGCTGCAGCTGCTTTAGGGTGCAGCATGGAGAGAGCTTCCTAAGGAGCAAGGATGTGGGGAGGGTCGGGTCAGGCCCGGAAGCTCAGCACCAGTTCTCCATCACTCAGCAGTGGCTGTCCGTCCCTCCGCTCTGGGTGTCCAGCCTTCTGGCCCGGCTCCAGGGCTGACCCGCACACAGATTGTGTGGGCACGCCACGGCTTTTCCCTTCATGTGGGAGCTGCCAGCTCAGTGTCCCAAGGGCAGCCAGACCCCCCTGCAGCTGTGAGGATGCAGACCTGCTTGAGCGTGCCCTAGCAGTGCCTTCCACATCCAGGCCTTGAGGTGTGCCCATGAGGGCAGTGCACGTGATGGTAACTTCTTGTGGGTGTTTGGTTGTAGTTGTGGACACAGAGAGTGCTCTTTCAGGCCCTGAGCGAGGGGCAGATACCGTGCTGACTCCGAGCTGGTACCTCAAGCGTGAGTAGTCAGTCTGTCCTGCCTTCACAAAAAGGAGCGCCCCTTTTCCCTGTTTTATTCACGAGAAAAATACCGTCATAGGTTAACGTGCTTTTGTAAATCTAACAATAGGGATGAAGGATGACAAGGTTCCTGAAGAGTTCCCTGAAGGATTGCCGGATGTTCCAGAGGAGCTCCTGGCAGCCTTGCATGAAGCCCCATCTGGTTAGTATATCCCACTCTGTTAACCCTGGCAGCCGGGAAGCTGAGCTTTTGCTTCCTGTAGGCATGTGCTGTATCCTGGACAGGCAGAAGCACTCAGTCAGAGTCCTGCTGCAGGCCCACTCCATTTCACAGCTCCTGCAGGGAGCCCTAGAGATGGTCCAGCACAGCCTCCGCTCGCAGCTGTTCTTCCAGATGACTGCCAGGGGCTTCTCCAGCTGCTGCTGCAGTTGCAGCATTTCTGGCCAGGGCTGCTCTGTGCAGACATTGGCATCCAGATGTTGGGCAAAGGCCAGTGCTGAATTTGGGTTCGCCACACGCTCAGCACAGCATGGAGGCAGCAATGACATCAGAGCAAGCCTTGGCTGCCCCTTGCAAAGCTCAGGCTCAGGGACGGGTTGAAGCTGGAGTCCAAGGGTGAGGGGGAACCTGAAGGTACTCCTTCTGTGGGTCATTTGGTTAAGTCTTGGCTGGTTTGGGTCTGCACTTCTTGTTGCACTGCAGAAAATCCAGCTGTCGATTCCTCCTGTCTTGGGGGGGACAGCGGCCTCGTCAGCGCCGCTTGCCGGAATGCCCAGGCCATGGTACCGTGCTTGTGCTGAGGGGCAGTGGCTTCTGGTTAATGTGTGCAATGTTTTGTTTTTCTGAAGAGACAGATTCTGAGACTGTGCCGGAGACCTTAGCTGTGGAAGAAAGTGACAGTGTGCCAGGCTCACATGAAAAAAGAGAACCAATAGAGGACACCAGGACACTTGCTGAGCCTGAGGAATATTCAGGTGAGTGCTTGCTAGATGCTGTCTTGGGCAAAGAGCAGCATTTCTGCTGTATCCCTGCAGTGCTCTCCATGGGTGAATTGCAGGTGCCCAGCACGCAGCCCGGGCCTGCAACCCGGAGGAGTAGATGGGGCAGTGCTGCTCCCTGGCACACACTGGGCTCTTGTGCATGAGAGCTTGATGGGATCCCTCTTGGTCCCTGATGCTAAGACACCAGAGCCAGAGGAAGCCATCTCTGAAGACAACATCAGATGTCAGTTCTGATCCACTAGCAGTGCCAGTACTTGGGCAGCTGAAGCACACTGTGGGGTTATGCCTAGTGCAGAGCACAAACGCTGACTCTTGCATTGTCTCTTCTCCTGCCAGGGTCATCCGGTGGGCAAAAAGCCCAGACTGCTGGACACTGTGACCCGAGCAAGTACTACATCCTAGTAGGGACAGTAGCAGCCTCAGCTTTGCTTCTGCTTGGGGCAGTGTCTGGCTATCTAGTCATGCATCAGCTGCTGAAGAGAGACAGGTGAGTTATTAATTGCTGCCATTGGCAAGGAAGTCTTTGCAGCATGCAGGAGCGCCCAGGCGGCTCCTAGCAGGGCTCTGAGGAAACTGTGCTCCAAATTCCTATCTGTGAGGAGTCTTCTTGGAAATCTGTTTCTACAGGAGGAGCCAGGAGGACAAAGAGGCAACAGGACAGGACTGGGACTCTTCCTGGGAAAGCTGTGGTCAGCCTAGAGGTGAAGCAGAGTCAGGAGAAGGAGCGGGAAGCAGCGAGAGAGCCCAAGGCAACGGGTTCAGGGACAGCTGCCGCCTGTTTCCTGAGCTCTTTGCAGCAGAGCTCGCCCAGCTGCACAAGAACATGAGCGCAGACCCGTCACCTCTGCCCACCTGCTCCTTCTGTGCTCTGGCTGACAACACCTCTTCACGGGACCACTGGATTTCCCTGGAGTCACCTCAGCCCACAGCATCCTCTTGGCCCTCCTACCAATACCTGCAGGACTACTATCTGTTAGAGGATGAAGATTAGTGATAGTGATAGATGGTTAGTGATAGTGATAGCCATAAATAGTGATAGTGGTAGTGATTCTTTTAGTGATAGTGATAGGGACACTTGATATTAGAGGGTGGTGGTTGTTTTAATGATAGTGATAGTTAATATTAGAGGATAGTGATGGTTTTAATGATAGCGTTAGTTAATATTAGGGGATAGTGATTGTTTCAATGATAGCGTTACTTGATATTAGAGGAGGGTGATTGTATTAGTGATAGTGATAGTCATAAATAGTGATAGTGGTAGTGATTCTTTTAGTGATAGTGATAGGGATACTTGATATTAGAGGGTGGTGGTTGTTTTAATGATAGTGATAGTTAATATTAGAGGATAGTGATTGTTTTAATGATAGCGTTATTTGATATTAGAGGACAATGATTGTATTAGCGATAGTGATAGTTAATATTGGAGGATGGTGATTGTTTTTGTGATAGTGGTACATTTAGTGATAGTGATACTTGGTATTAGCAGACAATGATTGTTTTCTTGATCTTGATAAATAAATATTTTTCCAAAAGCAGTAAGTTCTTGCCTGGTGTGGCTGTTTCTGTTGGGGTAGAATGCACAGAGCTGGGAGCAGGGCTGGGGCTGTGACAGGAGCTCTGAGAAACTTGCACTGAAGTGCAGGAGCTGCTTGTGCCACCTCAGCCTGCTTTCCCAGCAGTGGCCGTTCACAAAGCTTTCCTGCACCAGCACGGGGACACGCTGGCTAGCAGTGACATGCAGAAACTTCTCTGGGAGCTCATTTGGGATGCTGCCCTGAATCAGGAAGGTCTGGGCAGAGAGGGAAAGATGTTCTGCGAGGGATGGCTGTCCAGCAGTGAGCACATCAAGAGACCCGAGGTGGTGACTTAGGTCGTGGCAGTCCCTCCCTGAAGAGCTTCAAGAGAGGAGCATCAAGGAGCAGAAAGCTGGAGCCGGGCTGTGTGAGAGGGGAAGGAATGTCCTATCAATCACAGGAGCCTTCTTAAAAATTAGATGGATAACAGCGACTATAATTATAATAAAAATTACAGTCTTGTCGCACGCAGTATGGGAAAAAAGCCCAGAGCTGGGATAGAACAGAGAACTTTTGTGGAGGATTTTGTGAACAGCTAGCTAGTTGACAAAGGTCACACTGATATAATACCGTTAGTTAAGCAAGAAGGAGATGAGGATAGGAGTCAGCGGACAGTGTCCAAACCTGGCAAGGGCACTGAGCCCTTGGTGCAACATCAGGATGGGGGAGAGGATGGTTAGTTAGAAATATGAAGAAAAGATGTGGACAGCTGCAACATAGTAGCCACAAGAATGCTAAGGTAGGTGTAGTTAGCTGATAAGTAACTAACCAATAATGAGCTCGCCTTTTGCAATATGTATTGGCCTCATTAACACCAATATAAATGTATGTGCCTACCAATAAAGTTTTGAGATTTGCTGATCACTCATATTGAGTGCCGCATTTCTTCCACCGATTACCACAAACTTTGATGTGATCTTTTGCTTGAGCGAGTGTGGCAGATGCAGGCTCATTTATTCCTGTTTTTGGACTTGACTTAACTTTTAGTTCAGGGAGATTAAGACTCAGGCAATATAGATGGGGGTATTTCCTGCTGGATTTCTCAAGTGATGGAATGTAGGAAGGCCTTCCAGGTGGAAAGAAGTGACGGAGTGCCTGTCTCAGATGAAGAAAGCGAGGCACTGCAAGAAACCAGCATGCCAGGGAACTGCTGTCCTGGGCTCACGAGTCCGACTGACGGTGGTCCTGCAGGCCTTTGCCCATGCCTGCTCCAGCTGGGCCATCTGCAGCCAAAGCTGGAGGTGTGAGTGCAGCAAAGCTGCTGTCCAAGGAACGCAGCACAGCTGCTGTTGAGGCTGACTGTTGCCTGCAGTGTGTGGGGAGGATATTGCCGGCAGCAATTGCCAGAGAGATGCTTGAAGGCATCTCTGGACAGTGGGCTTTTGGGGGGGTCCTTCTACTTCTTGCTCGGGCGGTAAAGACTGTCCCAAGACAATGCTCTTCCCTTTGAAGTGATGAAGAGGAACCACTGAGCTCCTCACCCTTGTTCTTCTCCTCTGCTCTCCACAGCAGCTCCAGCTGCGCCTCTGCGCTGTCTCTCATGGGCCTCTCTGAGATAGCAGCAGCTCTGAGATAGCCACCTCCTGAGAGGGCAGCCCAAGGCTCTGTTCAGAAGAGAGCTGTGCCTCAAGCCTTGAAGCAAGCCTCACAAACTCTTCTCATATAGACACCCACACTTGCAGCCTTCCAGATGCACAACTGAGAGCTGTGGGACATATGCACGCTCATGCCCTGCAGTGCCCTTTCTGAAATGCCTCGGCTGCTTCTGAGGGAGCTGACATGCCACTGCAGCAGCAAAAGAGCTCTGGATTCAATGGGGTCCGGCAAAAAGCGTGCCTGGCATTTGCCTTGTGTGTTGCTCTGTCCAGTGGCCAGTGCCTTGGTTTGCCACCTCATCCCTGCTCTCTGCCACTGGGGCCGGGAGGGGCGGGCCCGGGGCTGTGGGGCTGTGCCGGCCCCGCTTCCCGGGCCGCAGCTCCAGCTGCCGCCGCTGCCTCGGAGCGGCCCCGCTCCGGCGCGAGGGCCGAGGCGCCGGTGTCGGGCCCCATTGGCCGCTGTCGTGCCGCCGCAGGAGAGCTCCCCGCCGTGTCCCGGCTGCAGAGAGCGGCTGCCGGGGCAGTTCGCCTGGGAGTCTGAAGCGAGCATGGCCCAGGGAGCGGAGCCGAGAAATAGAGACCGAAGAGACAGGGGCAGGAAGCAGAACGGAGAGACAAGGGGAGCAAAAGAGGGCCAGGGAACGGGGCCGGAGCTGCGGGAAGGGGCAGCAGGGACAGAGGAAGAGACGCAGAATGAGCAGGAGGGAGCAGGAGAGAGCGAACGCTGGGATGGGGCGGGATGGAGACTGTTGAAGAAGCTTTGCAGGGACAACAAAATAGAGAGCGAGTGGCAAAGAACAGCGGGCAAGCAAGGGACGGGCAAGTGGCTAGAGCAACACACAAGGAGAAGCCCAGGGGCAGTTTTTGTATGCACTCCAGTAAACCCCGAGGTGTTTTCCTGCTGCAGTGGTCGCTGCGAGCCAGCGGCAGCAGCTGGGGCTGAGGCCCGGCAAGCGGAGCCGGCACAGCCCCGCAGCCCCGTGCCCGCCCCTCAGGGCCCCGTGCGCAATGGCGGCAGCAGGGGACGAGGAGGCCGCGGGCTGCGGGCAGCGCTGCCGCCCCGCCAGGCCACACGCCGCGGGCGGCTTCAGCAGCAGCACAGGAGCTCTGGGGACACTGGTGCCGCAGCTGGTGACGGGCCGCCGAGCAGCACAATGGCGCGGAGCGCGGTAACGGAGAGCCTGGGCGTGTGGCCCCTTAAGGAAAAAAGGAGGGCCGTGTTCATCGGTGCCTCCCCTGGGGCAGGAATGGAGGGCCCGAGATGGCGCTCAGAGCCAAGGCCGAGGCAGCTGGGCAGCCTGCCTGGGTCCTACGTAGGAAGGAGATGTCACCAAGACACCCTCCAGCCTGCTCTGGCCCTCTGCTCATTATGGGCTGCGGCCTTCACGGTGGGCAGTGATGTGTGCTTGATTCCAGAGGATGCCATGGGCCGAGTTTCTGCAGCTTGTCAGCTGCATAGGACTCTTACGAGCCTTGGAGAGAGACCCGAGGGGTGGAAATCTGTCAGTGCCTCTTTGCTTGCAGCTGGAAACACCTGGGGCTTAAGTAGTGCTTCAGGGACAACCGTACCAAAGGTGTTC
Source organism: Passer domesticus (assembly GCF_036417665.1). Taxonomy (NCBI): domain Eukaryota; kingdom Metazoa; phylum Chordata; class Aves; order Passeriformes; family Passeridae; genus Passer; species Passer domesticus. The sequence continues at coordinate 9,616,884 of NC_087482.1, read as the reverse complement.
TAGAAGGCTGTCCAAGAGCTTCTGAGCGTAGGTTGCCTGGCACACATAAGTCATGCATATTTATTTGCCAGAAGAGCTGCTCGGCTAAAAGGCCAGCAGTGTTACCTGATATCTGCAGCAACCAAGACATTTGTGTGTGTCCCGTGGCGGTGCCTGATGGTGTCCGAGGACAAGGCAGAGGGAGCTCAGGGGCTCTGGATGACTGCTTGAGGGATCTGGGGCACATGTGGTATTTTCTTCCCCCACGTGCAGTGAGCCAGACCCAGGAAGGCTCTAGAGGTGAATAGGTGGCAGCCTGGCATTCCCAGCAACAGTGTGGGAGTTTGACCGTGGGTTACTCTACAGGACAGCAGGCCTGATGGTGGCACATGGGCTACATCTGCCTGAAAGGGAAAAAGGCTCTTGGCTCCAGAGTTAGCAGGGCTCCTTGAGAGAGCTTTAAGTAGCATTGGAAGTGGAAAAGGGAGTAAACCAGGCTGATGGGGGAGATGCGTCAGCACTGCACAGCCATGTTTGGGTGACAGTGGAGGATGGAAGCAGTGCTGCCATCAAAGGTCATGAAAGTGTAGCAGAAGTCATGGGAAAAGCAGGTTTTTGCCACAATTCTTTCAGACAAAAATACTAGCAAAGAAACACTCTTGAATTTGGGCTTTTTACAGCAGCCTTCATCCAGGTCTTCTTCTAGGGAATTTCTGAGGAATAAGACATGAGTGCCTCTGCATTCCCATGCACAATGCTGCCTCCAAAATACTCCAGCCCTTCTCCATTTGGCTCCTTCCATTCCTGTGCAGAATAAGGAAATTCAGTAGAGGGGAGGTGCAGGAATTCACAGGCAACGTGGGCGTACATTGGGGCCTTCACAGCCATCACTTTGTTCTGAGGTCACAGAGCTCTGTTTGATGTCAGGTTCCAGAGCCCCACTGTGCTCTTCAGTGCTCGCTCTGGGCAACACTGCAGCAGCAGCAGCAGCAGCAGCAGCAGCAGCAGCAGCAGAGTGTTGCTAGCAGGGGGGATCATGGTCCTGAGCCGCTACCTCCTGCTGCTCTTTCTCGTGGCCCTGCCAGCCCAGAATGCCCAGAGTGCTCCAGCAGCTGGGCAGGGAGCAGGTAGGCAGGCAGGGGCCAGCACACAGCCCTGGCTGGCAGCAGCGGGGCCGGGAGCAGGGATGGCTGAGCCAGGAAGGCAGCACGGGGCAGGCAGAGGGGCAGAGGCTCCAGGGGAGGTGTGAGGGGCTGCAGCTGCTTTAGGGTGCAGCATGGAGAGAGCTTCCTAAGGAGCAAGGATGTGGGGAGGGTCGGGTCAGGCCCGGAAGCTCAGCACCAGTTCTCCATCACTCAGCAGTGGCTGTCCGTCCCTCCGCTCTGGGTGTCCAGCCTTCTGGCCCGGCTCCAGGGCTGACCCGCACACAGATTGTGTGGGCACGCCACGGCTTTTCCCTTCATGTGGGAGCTGCCAGCTCAGTGTCCCAAGGGCAGCCAGACCCCCCTGCAGCTGTGAGGATGCAGACCTGCTTGAGCGTGCCCTAGCAGTGCCTTCCACATCCAGGCCTTGAGGTGTGCCCATGAGGGCAGTGCACGTGATGGTAACTTCTTGTGGGTGTTTGGTTGTAGTTGTGGACACAGAGAGTGCTCTTTCAGGCCCTGAGCGAGGGGCAGATACCGTGCTGACTCCGAGCTGGTACCTCAAGCGTGAGTAGTCAGTCTGTCCTGCCTTCACAAAAAGGAGCGCCCCTTTTCCCTGTTTTATTCACGAGAAAAATACCGTCATAGGTTAACGTGCTTTTGTAAATCTAACAATAGGGATGAAGGATGACAAGGTTCCTGAAGAGTTCCCTGAAGGATTGCCGGATGTTCCAGAGGAGCTCCTGGCAGCCTTGCATGAAGCCCCATCTGGTTAGTATATCCCACTCTGTTAACCCTGGCAGCCGGGAAGCTGAGCTTTTGCTTCCTGTAGGCATGTGCTGTATCCTGGACAGGCAGAAGCACTCAGTCAGAGTCCTGCTGCAGGCCCACTCTATTTCACAGCTCCTGCAGGGAGCCCTAGAGATGGTCCAGCACAGCCTCCGCTCGCAGCTGTTCTTCCAGATGACTGCCAGGGGCTTCTCCAGCTGCTGCTGCAGTTGCAGCATTTCTGGCCAGGGCTGCTCTGTGCAGACATTGGCATCCAGATGTTGGGCAAAGGCCAGTGCTGAATTTGGGTTCGCCACACGCTCAGCACAGCATGGAGGCAGCAATGACATCAGAGCAAGCCTTGGCTGCCCCTTGCAAAGCTCAGGCTCAGGGACGGGTTGAAGCTGGAGTCCAAGGGTGAGGGGGAACCTGAAGGTACTCCTTCTGTGGGTCATTTGGTTAAGTCTTGGCTGGTTTGGGTCTGCACTTCTTGTTGCACTGCAGAAAATCCAGCTGTCGATTCCTCCTGTCTTGGGGGGGACAGCGGCCTCGTCAGCGCCGCTTGCCGGAATGCCCAGGCCATGGTACCGTGCTTGTGCTGAGGGGCAGTGGCTTCTGGTTAATGTGTGCAATGTTTTGTTTTTCTGAAGAGACAGATTCTGAGACTGTGCCGGAGACCTTAGCTGTGGAAGAAAGTGACAGTGTGCCAGGCTCACATGAAAAAAGAGAACCAACAGAGGACACCAGGACACTTGCTGAGCCTGAGGAATATTCAGGTGAGTGCTTGCTAGATGCTGTCTTGGGCAAAGAGCAGCATTTCTGCTGTATCCCTGCAGTGCTCTCCATGGGTGAATTGCAGGTGCCCAGCACGCAGCCCGGGCCTGCAGCCCGGAGGAGTAGATGGGGCAGTGCTGCTCCCTGGCACACACTGGGCTCTTGTGCATGAGAGCTTGATGGGATCCCTCTTGGTCCCTGATGCTAAGACACCAGAGCCAGAGGAAGCCATCTCTGAAGACAACATCAGATGTCAGTTCTGATCCACTAGCAGTGCCAGTCCTTGGGCAGCTGAAGCACACTGTGGGGTTATGCCTAGTGCAGAGCACAAACGCTGACTCTTGCATTGTCTCTTCTCCTGCCAGGGTCATCCGGTGGGCAAAAAGCCCAGACTGCTGGACACTGTGACCCGAGCAAGTACTACATCCTAGTAGGGACAGTAGCAGCCTCAGCTTTGCTTCTGCTTGGGGCAGTGTCTGGCTATCTAGTCATGCATCAGCTGCTGAAGAGAGACAGGTGAGTTATTAATTGCTGCCATTGGCAAGGAAGTCTTTGCAGCATGCAGGAGCGCCCAGGCGGCTCCTAGCAGGGCTCTGAGGAAACTGTGCTCCAAATTCCTATCTGTGAGGAGTCTTCTTGGAAATCTGTTTCTACAGGAGGAGCCAGGAGGACAAAGAGGCAACAGGACAGGATTGGGACTCTTCCTGGGAAAGCTGTGGTCAGCCTAGAGGTGAAGCAGAGTCAGGAGAAGGAGCGGGAAGCAGCGAGAGAGCCCAAGGCAACGGGTTCAGGGACAGCTGCCGCCTGTTTCCTGAGCTCTTTGCAGCAGAGCTCGCCCAGCTGCACAAGAACATGAGCGCAGACCCGTCACCTCTGCCCACCTGCTCCTTCTGTGCTCTGGCTGACAACACCTCTTCACGGGACCACTGGATTTCCCTGGAGTCACCTCAGCCCACAGCATCCTCTTGGCCCTCCTACCAATACCTGCAGGACTACTATCTGTTAGAGGATGAAGATTAGTGATAGTGATAGATGGTTAGTGATAGTGATAGCCATAAATAGTGATAGTGGTAGTGATTCTTTTAGTGATAGTGATAGGGACACTTGATATTAGAGGGTGGTGGTTGTTTTAATGATAGTGATAGTTAATATTAGAGGATAGTGATGGTTTTAATGATAGCGTTAGTTAATATTAGGGGATAGTGATTGTTTCAATGATAGCGTTACTTGATATTAGAGGAGGGTGATTGTATTAGTGATAGTGATAGTCATAAATAGTGATAGTGGTAGTGATTCTTTTAGTGATAGTGATAGAGATACTTGATATTAGAGGGTGGTGGTTGTTTTAATGATAGTGATAGTTAATATTAGAGGATAGTGATTGTTTTAATGATAGCGTTATTTGATATTAGAGGACAATGATTGTATTAGCGATAGTGATAGTTAATATTGGAGGATGGTGATTGTTTTTGTGATAGTGGTACATTTAGTGATAGTGATACTTGGTATTAGCAGACAATGATTGTTTTCTTGATCTTGATAAATAAATATTTTTCCAAAAGCAGTAAGTTCTTGCCTGGTGTGGCTGTTTCTGTTGGGGTAGAATGCACAGAGCTGGGAGCAGGGCTGGGGCTGTGACAGGAGCTCTGCGAAACTTGCACTGCAGTGCAGGAGCTGCTTGTGCCACCTCAGCCTGCTTTCCCAGCAGTGGCCGTTCACAAAGCTTTCCTGCACCAGCACGGGGACACGCTGGCTAGCAGTGACATGCAGAAACTTCTCTGGGAGCTCATTTGGGATGCTGCCCTGAATCAGGAAGGTCTGGGCAGAGAGGGAAAGATGTTCTGCGAGGGATGGCTGTCCAGCAGTGAGCACATCAAGAGACCCGAGATGGTGACTCAGGTCGTGGCAGTCCCTCCCCGAAGAGCTTCAAGAGAGGAGAATCAAGGAGCAGAAAGCTGGAGCCGGGCTGTGTGAGAGGGGAAGGAATGTCCTATCAATCACAGGAGCCTTCTTAAAAATTAGATGGATAACAGCGACTATAATTATAATAAAAATTACAGTCTTGTCGCACGCAGTATGGGAAAAAAGCCCAGAGCTGGAATAGAACCGAGAACTTTTGTGGAGGATTTTGTGAACAGCTAGCTAGTTGACAAAGGTCACACTGATATAATACCGTTAGTTAAGCAAGAAGGAGATGAGGATAGGAGTCAGCGGACAGTGTCCAAACCTGGCAAGGGCACTTAGCCCTTGGTGCAACATCAGGATGGGGGAGAGGATCGTTAGTTAGAAATATGAAGAAAAGATGTGGACAGCTGCAACATAGTAGCCACAAGAATGCTAAGGTAGGCGTAGTTAGCTGATAAGTAACTAACCAATAATGAGCTCACCTTTTGCAATATGTATTGGCCTCATTAACACCAATATAAATGTATGTGCCTACCAATAAAGTTTTGAGATTTGCTGATCACTCATATTGAGTGCCGCATTTCTTCCGCCGATTACCACAAACTTTGATGTGATCTTTTGCTTGAGCGAGTGTGGCAGTTGCAGGCTCATTTATTCCTGTTTTTGGACTTGACTTAACTTTTAGTTCAGGGAGATTAAGACTCAGGCAATATAGATGGGGGTATTTCCTGCTGGATTTCTCAAGTGATGGAATGTAGGAAGGCCTTCCAGGTGGAAAGAAGTGACGGAGTGCCTGTCTCAGATGAAGAAAGCGAGGCACTGCAAGAAACCAGCATGCCAGGGAACTGCTGTCCTGGGCTCACGAGTCCGACTGACGGTGGTCCTGCAGGCCTTTGCCCGTGCCTGCTCCAGCTGGGCCATCTGCAGCCAAAGCTGGAGGTGTGAGTGCAGCAAAGCTGCTGTCCAAGGAACGCAGCACAGCTGCTGTTGAGGCTGACTGTTGCCTGCAGTGTGTGGGGAGGATATTGCCGGCAGCAATTGCCAGAGAGATGCTTGAAGGCATCTCTGGACAGTGGGCTTTTGGGGGGGTCCTTCTACTTCTTGCTCGGGCGGTAAAGACTGTCCCAAGACAATGCTCTTCCCTTTGAAGTGATGAAGAGGAACCACTGAGCTCCTCACCCTTGTTCCTCTCCTCTGCTCTCCACAGCAGCTCCAGCTGCGCCTCTGCGCTGTCTCTCATGGGCCTCTCTGAGATAGCAGCAGCTCTGAGATAGCCACCTCCTGAGAGGGCAGCCCAAGGCTCTGTTCAGAAGAGAGCTGTGCCTCAAGCCTTGAAGCAAGCCTCACAAACTCTTCTCATATAGACACCCACACTTGCAGCCTTCCAGATGCACAACTGAGAGCTGTGGGACATATGCACGCTCATGCCCTGCAGTGCCCTTTCTGAAATGCCTCGGCTGCTTCTGAGGGAGCTGACATGCCACTGCAGCAGCAAAAGAGCTCTGGATTCAATGGGGTCCGGCAAAAAGCGTGCCTGGCATTTGCCTTGTGTGTTGCTCTGTCCAGTGGCCAGTGCCTTGGTTTGCCACCTCATCCCTGCTCTCTGCCACTGGGGCCGGGAGGGGCGGGCCCGGGGCTGTGGGGCTGTGCCGGCCCCGCTTCCCGGGCCGCAGCTCCAGCTGCCGCCGCTGCCTCGGAGCGGCCCCGCTCCGGCGCGAGGGCCGAGGCGCCGGTGCCGGGCCCCATTGGCCGCTGTCGTGCCGCCGCAGGAGAGCTCCCCGCCGTGTCCCGGCTGCAGAGAGCGGCTGCCGGGGCAGTTCGCCTGGGAGTCTGAAGCGAGCATGGCCCAGGGAGCGGAGCCGAGAAATAGAGACCCAAGAGACAGGGGCAGGAAGCAGAACGGAGAGACAAGGGGAGCAAAAGAGGGCCAGGGAACGGGGCCGGAGCTGCGGGAAGGGGCAGCAGGGACAGAGGAAGAGACGCAGAATGAGCAGGAGGGAGCAGGAGAGAGCGAACGCTGGGCTGGGGCGGGATGGAGACTGTTGAAGAAGCTTTGCAGGGACAACAAAATAGAGAGCGAGTGGCAAAGAACAGCGGGCAAGCAAGGGACTGGCAATTGGCTAGAGCAACACACAAGGAGAAGCCCAGGGGCAGTTTTTGTATGCACTCCAGTAAACCCCGAGGTGTTTTTCTGCTGCAGTGGTCGCTGCCAGCCAGCGGCAGCAGCTGGGGCTGAGGCCCGGCAAGCGGGGCCGGCACAGCCCCGCAGCCCCGTGCCCGCCCCTCAGGGCCCCGTGCGCAATGGCGGCAGCAGGGGACGAGGAGGCCGCGGGCTGCGGGCAGCGCTGCCGCCCCGCCGGGCCACACGCCGCGGGCGGCTTCAGCAGCAGCACAGGAGCTCTGGGGACACTGGTGCCGCAGCTGGTGACGGGCCGCCGAGCAGCACAATGGCGCGGAGCGCGGTAAGGGAGAGCCTGGGCGTGTGGCCCCTTAAGGAAAAAAGGAGGGCCGTGTTCATCGGTGCCTCCCCTCGGGCAGGAATGGAGGGCCCGAGATGGCGCTCAGAGCCAAGGCCGAGGCAGCTGGGCAGCCTGCCTGGGTCCTACGTAGGAAGGAGATGTCACCAAGACACCCTCCAGCCTGCTCTGGCCCTCTGCTCATTATGGGCTGCGGCCTTCACGGTGGGCAGTGATGTGTGCTTGATTCCAGAGGATGCCATGGGCCGAGTTTCTGCAGCTTGTCAGCTGCATAGGACTCTTACGAGCCTTGGAGAGAGACCCGAGGGGTGGAAATCTGTCAGTGCCTCTTTGCTTGCAGCTGGAAACACCTGGGGCTTAAGTGGTGCTTCAGGGACAACCGTACCAAAGGTGCTCTAGAAGGCTGTCCAAGAGCTTCTGAGCGTAGGTTGCCTGGCACACATAAGTCATGCACATTTATTTGCCAGAAGAGCTGCTCGGCTAAAAGGCCAGCAGTGTTACCTGATATCTGCAGCAACCAAGACATTTGTGTGTGTCCCGTGGCGGTGCCTGATGGTGTCCGAGGACAAGGCAGAGGGAGCTCAGGGGCTCTGGATGACTGCTTGAGGGATCTGGGGCGCATGTGGTATTTTCTTCCCCCACGTGCAGTGAGCCAGACCCAGGAAGGCTCTAGAGGTGAATAGGCGGCAGCCCGGTGTTCCCAGCAACAGTGTGGGAGTTTGACCGTGGGTTACTCTACAGGACAGCAGGCCTGATGGTGGCACATGGGCTACATCTGCCTGAAAGGGAAAAAGGCTCTTGGCTCCAGAGTTAGCAGGGCTCCTTGAGAGAGCTTTAAGTAGCATTGGAAGTGATAAAGGGAGTAAACCAGGCTGACGGGGGAGATGCGTCAGCACTGCACAGCCATGTTTGCGTGACAGTGGAGGATGGAAGCAGTGCTGCCATCAAAGGTCATGAAAGTGTAGCAGAAGTCATGGGAAAAGCAGGTTTTTGCCACAATTCTTTCAGACAAAAATACTAGCAAAGAAACACTCTTGAATTTGGGCTTTTTACAGCAGCCTTCATCCAGGTCTTCTTCTAGGGAATTTCTGAGGAATAAGACATGAGTGCCTCTGCATTCCCATGCACAATGCTGCCTCCAAAATACTCCAGCCCTTCTCCATTTGGCTCCTTCCATTCCTGTGCAGAATAAGGAAATTCAGTAGAGGGGAGGTGCAGGAATTCACAGGCAACGTGGGCGTACATTGGGGCCTTCACAGCCATCACTTTGTTCTGAGGTCACAGAGCTCTGTTTGATGTCAGGTTCCAGAGCCCCACTGTGCTCTTCAGTGCTCGCTCTGGGCAACACTGCAGCAGCAGCAGCAGCAGCAGAGTGTTGCTAGCAGGGGGGATCATGGTCCTGAGCCGCTACCTCCTGCTGCTCTTTCTCGTGGCCCTGCCAGCCCAGAATGCCCAGAGTGCTCCAGCAGCTGGGCAGGGAGCAGGTAGGCAGGCAGGGGCCAGCACACAGCCCTGGCTGGCAGCAGCGGGGCCGGGAGCAGGGATGGCTGAGCCAGGAAGGCAGCACGGGGCAGGCAGAGGGGCAGAGGCTCCAGGGGAGGTGTGAGGGGCTGCAGCTGCTTTAGGGTGCAGCATGGAGAGAGCTTCCTAAGGAGCAAGGATGTGGGGAGGGTCGGGTCAGGCCCGGAAGCTCAGCACCAGTTCTCCATCACTCAGCAGTGGCTGTCCATCCCTCCGCTCTGGGTGTCCAGCCTTCTGGCCCGGCTCCAGGGCTGACCCGCACACAGATCATGTGGGCACGCCACGGCTTTTCCCTTCATGTGGGAGCTGCCAGCTCAGTGTCCCAAGGGCAGCCAGACCCCCCTGCAGCTGTGAGGATGCAGACCTGCTTGAGCGTGCCCTAGCAGTGCCTTCCACATCCAGGCCTTGAGGTGTGCCCATGAGGGCAGTGCACGTGATGGTAACTTCTTGTGGGTGTTTGGTTGTAGTTGTGGACACAGAGAGTGCTCTTTCAGCCCCTGAGCGAGGGGCAGATACCGTGCTGACTCCGAGCTGGTACCTCAAGCGTGAGTAGTCAGTCTGTCCTGCCTTCACAAAAAGGAGCGCCCCTTTTCCCTGTTTTATTCACGAGAAAAATACCGTCATAGGTTAACGTGCTTTTGTAAATCTAACAATAGGGATGAAGGATGACAAGGTTCCTGAAGAGTTCCCTGAAGGATTGCCGGATGTTCCAGAGGAGCTCCTGGCAGCCTTGCATGAAGCCCCATCTGGTTAGTATATCCCACTCTGTTAACCCTGGCAGCCGGGAAGCTGAGCTTTTGCTTCCTGTAGGCATGTGCTGTATCCTGGACAGGCAGAAGCACTCAGTCAGAGTCCTGCTGCAGGCCCACTCCATTTCACAGCTCCTGCAGGGAGCCCTAGAGATGGTCCAGCACAGCCTCCGCTCGCAGCTGTTCTTCCAGATGACTGCCAGGGGCTTCTCCAGCTGCTGCTTCAGTTGCAGCATTCCTGGCCAGGGCTGCTCTGTGCAGACATTGGCATCCAGATGTTGGGCAAAGGCCAGTGCTGAATTTGGGTTCGCCACATGCTCAGCACAGCATGGAGGCAGCAATGACATCAGAGCAAGCCTTGGCTGCCCCTTGCAAAGCTCAGGCTCAGGGACGGGTTGAAGCTGGAGTGCAAGGGTGAGGGGGAACCTGAAGGTACTCCTTCTGTGGGTCATTTGGTTAAGTCTTGGCTGGTTTGGGTCTGCACTTCTTGTTGCACTGCAGAAAATCCAGCTGTCGATTCCTCCTGTCTTGGGGAGGACAGCGGCCTCGTCAGCGCCGCTTGCCGGAATGCCCAGGCCATGGTACCGTGCTTGTGCTGAGGGGCAGTGGCTTCTGGTTAATGTGTGCAATGTTTTGTTTTTCTGAAGAGACAGATTCTGAGACTGTGCCGGAGACCTTAGCTGTGGAAGAAAGTGACAGTGTGCCAGGCTCACATGAAAAAAGAGAACCAATAGAGGACACCAGGACACTTGCTGAGCCTGAGGAATATTCAGGTGAGTGCTTGCTAGATGCTGTCTTGGGCAAAGAGCAGCATTTCTGCTGTATCCCTGCAGCGCTCTCCATGGGTGAATTGCAGGTGCCCAGCACGCAGCCCGGGCCTGCAGCCCGGAGGAGTAGATGGGGCAGTGCTGCTCCCTGGCACACACTGGGCTCTTGTGCATGAGAGCTTGATGGGATCCCTCTTGGTCCCTGATGCTAAGACACCAGAGCCAGAGGAAGCCATCTCTGAAGACAACATCAGATGTCAGTTCTGATCCACTAGCAGTGCCAGTCCTTGGGCAGCTGAAGCACACTGTGGGGTTATGCCTAGTGCAGAGCACAAACGCTGACTCTTGCATTGTCTCTTCTCCTGCCAGGGTCATCCGGTGGGCAAAAAGCCGAGACTGCTGGACACTGTGACCCGAGCAAGTACTACATCCTAGTAGGGACAGTAGCAGCCTCAGCTTTGCTTCTGCTTGGGGCAGTGTCTGGCTATCTAGTCATGCATCAGCTGCTGAAGAGAGACAGGTGAGTTATTAATTGCTGCCATTGGCAAGGAAGTCTTTGCAGCATGCAGGAGCGCCCAGGCGGCTCCTAGCAGGGCTCTGAGGAAACTGTGCTCCAAATTCCTATCTGTGAGGAGTCTTCTTGGAAATCTGTTTCTACAGGAGGAGCCAGGAGGACAAAGAGGCAACAGGACAGGACTGGGACTCTTCCTGGGAAAGCTGTGGTCAGCCTAGAGGTGAAGCAGAGTCAGGAGAAGGAGCGGGAAGCAGCGAGAGAGCCCAAGGCAACAGGTTCAGGGACAGCTGCCGCCTGTTTCCTGAGCTCTTTGCAGCAGAGCTCGCCCAGCTGTACAAGAACATGAGCGCAGACCCGTCACCTCTGCCCACCTGCTCCTTCTGTGCTCTGGCTGACAACGCCTCTTCACGGGACCACTGGATTTCCCTGGAGTCACCTCAGCCCACAGCATCCTCTTGGCCCTCCTACCAATACCTGCAGGACTACTATCTGTTAGAGGATGAAGATTAGTGATAGTGATAGATGGTTAGTGATAGTGATAGCCATAAATAGTGATAGTGGTAGTGATTCTTTTAGTGATAGTGATAGGGACACTTGATATTAGAGGGTGGTGGTTGTTTTAATGATAGTGATAGTTAATATTAGAGGATAGTGATGGTTTTAATGATAGCGTTAGTTAATATTAGGGGATAGTGATTGTTTCAATGATAGCGTTACTTGATATTAGAGGAGGGTGATTGTATTAGTGATAGTGATAGTCATAAACAGTGATAGTGGTAGTGATTCTTTTAGTGATAGTGATAGGGATACTTGATATTAGAGGGTGGTGGTTGTTTTAATGATAGTGATAGTTAATATTAGAGGATAGTGATTGTTTTAATGATAGCGTTATTTGATATTAGAGGACAATGATTGTATTAGCGATAGTGATAGTTAATATTGGAGGATGGTGATTGTTTTTGTGATAGTGGTACATTTAGTGATAGTGATACTTGGTATTAGCAGACAATGATTGTTTTCTTGATCTTGATAAATAAATATTTTTCCAAAAGCAGTAAGTTCTTGCCTGGTGTGGCTGTTTCTGTTGGGGCAGAATGCACAGAGCTGGGAGCAGGGCTGGGGCTGTGACAGGAGCTCTGAGAAACTTGCACTGCAGTGCAGGAGCTGCTTGTGCCACCTCAGCCTGCTTTCCCAGCAGTGGCCGTTCACAAAGCTTTCCTGCACCAGCACGGGGACACGCTGGCTAGCAGTGACATGCAGAAACTTCTCTGGGAGCTCATTTGGGATGCTGCCCTGAATCAGGAAGGTCTGGGCAGAGAGGGAAAGATGTTCTGCGAGGGATGGCTGTCCAGCAGTGAGCACATCAAGAGACCCGAGATGGTGACTCAGGTCGTGGCAGTCCCTCCCCGAAGAGCTTCAAGAGAGGAGAATCAAGGAGCAGAAAGCTGGAGCCGGGCTGTGTGAGAGGGGAAGGAATGTCCTATCAATCACAGGAGCCTTCTTAAAAATTAGATGGATAACAGCGACTATAATTATAATAAAAATTACAGTCTTGTCGCACGCAGTATGGGAAAAAAGCCCAGAGCTGGAATAGAACCGAGAACTTTTGTGGAGGATTTTGTGAACAGCTAGCTAGTTGACAAAGGTCACACTGATATAATACCGTTAGTTAAGCAAGAAGGAGATGAGGATAGGAGTCAGCAGTCAATGTCCAAACCTGGCAAGGGCACTGTGCCCTTGGTGCAACATCAGGATGGGGGAGAGGATCGTTAGTTAGAAATATGAAGAAAAGATGTGGACAGCTGCAACATAGTAGCCACAAGCATGCTAAGGTAGGCGTAGTTAGCTGATAAGTAACTAACCAATAATGAGCTCACCTTTTGCAATATGTATTAGCCTCATTAACACCAATATAAATGTATGTGCCTATCAATAAAGTTTTGAGATTTGCTGATCACTCCTATTGAGTGCCGCATTTTTTCCGCCGATTACCACAGGCCTCAACCCACTACTTTTATCCCAGTAAGTACAGTGAGACAAGAGCACTCCTTTAGATCCAATGCATTGAATTCAGCAAAGCCTCCCCAGCCACTCCCAGCTGAGATGTTCAGGAATCAAAGGAGGAAGCTCCACCATGATTTCATGGGCAGTAATGGGGACACGCCTCTGGAAGTGCTGCCAGCTGAGCCAGGGGCTGGGCCTGGGGGGGACTCATGTGCCCCCATTGCTCTCTCAGGGCAAATGCCGTGTGTGCAACACCAAGGAAATGTAATGAACACTGCCTCGGGGATTTCATACAGACAGAAAGGCCAAATGGAGCAAACTTTGGTTTAATGATAAAAACAGATTGTGTCTCAACAAAGACAAAATGTAAAAAGTTGAAGCATAGAAACACCAAACCTGTTACATTTATTGCTAAATCTAACACTACTAATACATCTTTAATAATAGTTATATATCTTAGCTAATAAACAGAGGGATTCCTATCATGTAAACTAATAGAAGAATAAACAATCCTAAAAACTTGAAAAACAATCTTATTTCTATCTAGTCCTGCAGACGCCTAACTCTTGATAGCCTGGGGCAAATGCAGGGCTAATTTGGCCTTTTCTTCTTGGGGAGAGGCTGTGCATCCTTGCGTGGGCGATGTCTTCTCCTGTGCTTGTTCCTCTCCTTGATGGTTTCAAACTCCCTGGAAGAAAGGAAACAAACCATCCATTGTTAACTCCATACACACCATTAAGCCAAGTGCCGAGATCTCCCTTTTTGGATGAATTTCCATCTTTTCAGGCTGTGACAAATTGGTAAAGTGATCAGCACCATGAGTCTGATCTTGCTGGTTTCAATTCTTTGAAATGTCTTCCTCCTTTTGCTTCATCCTAGGTTTAATTGGATCAGCAGCATCAAAGCAAGTTTTGATGCATGTGTTCCTGCTTGTACGAACTGTGTCTTGTTGGGGCATGGCAAGGTTTCACTGAGAATGCTGGGTTTGAACGAAGCTGTTTGGGTTTCAAGTGGGCTGTAAGCTTGAGCAGGGCTGCCAGGGGCGATCCTGCAAGTGGCCTCAGCTTGCCCTGTGGTGCCTTTGGAAAGGGTCAGCGTGCTTTAGGCCAAAGGGGCAGCTGGGAGCAGAAGGAGGAGGAGCTTGCGCACCGTTGGCACTGCCCGCACGGAAAGGGGCCTCCCGCCGACTGGGGCGGCTGGCGCGGTTGGCAGCAGGGACACTCCGCGCTGCCAGCCCGCTTGTGGCTTCTCTTCCCTGTCTCCCCAGTCTCCTTCCTGGGAGGGCTTTTCCTCCTCTTCCGTTTGCCCGCAGTCTGGGAATCAAAGAATCCTTACTTATGCTTCCTTCCTTCCTTTTAGAAAGCTGGAATTCACAGCATCCACTCCAAAAATCTATTGGCCTAAGCAAATTCTTCCAAACCCTAAAGAGCTGAGAAAAGGGCTGGATATGGCAGTGGGCTGCGGCAGGCTGCCAACCATGGAGGTTGGAGGAAAATACTCCCCTTTACCACAGCTCTAAGGGGGTGGGATAAATACGTGGCTATCCATAGTTCTACATGTCTGATTTCTACCTCTCTCCCTAAAATCTATTTATCTCTGGTTTTCCTCCCCACATGTCTAGGGCATGGCTTTTACATTCAGTCACACTAGTGAAGACACATGATTACCCATTTTCTCCTACCCAAAATAATCTCTCTCTCTCCCTCTCTCTGTCTCTCTCTGTGAAGCAAATTGCTCTCTGCCAGTAAGGAAAGTATTAAAGGTGCCATGGCACTGGCAGCTCCTTTTTGGGGATACGCTGGGGTGCTACAAAAGATCTCTAAAATTTGGCAGCATCTCCATGAAGGCAGCCCAGATGGCTGATGTTAGCAAGCAGTGGGGAATGAAAGGTGTGATTGGAATCTGAGGGTGCCAGCCCTTGAGAAACCGATTTGTAGAGAGTCAAAGCCCATTTTGATGGTGGTGCTGCTTTGTTGGGTCAAAGTTGTGCTCCACAATTCCGTATTTCAGGGCAGCAGCACAACAAAAGTCTGGGCAGCACCTGCTGCGCCTCTCCCAGTGCGTGGGACCAAGGGAACCTGGCAAAGCGGCGTCTGGCATGGCTTGACAGCAGGGTTTGTGCCCTTCTGCCAGTTTCTTGACCCTGCTGGCATGTCTGGATTTTCTTCCCACTCACCTGAGCAAGAGTGCTGCTGGCAAGTTTCTGCTCTTTTTTCCAGCAGTAGTAGTACTCCACACACTGTGCCACAGTCTTACTCGGGATCTGTTGTGAAGAGCAAAAGAAGGAATCTGAAACAGCCGTCCTGTAGGGTGCATTGGAGAACAATGAGAATACAGAGTAAAGTAGGAATTAAAGTCACGGAGAAAATTGAGGAGGGTGTAAAATGAAATGAATATGCAGGAGTCAGAGAGGCATTATGCAATGTAATAAACCGAGTATTGTGCTACGTGGTGCCACATGTAATGCACAGATCAACACCAAGTCCCTCTAGCAGAGTTCTTCTTTGCCCCGTTCACTGCAGTTATCCCAGCACAAGGTGTTGTGGAAGCAGCAGCATATATGGGAGACAAGTCTAACAGAAGAGAGCTTTGTCTTCCAAAACAGCCTGGAGAGAAGGGCTGCAGAGGCCGGATCATCATTTTCACACAGGCCTTCCATGTCCTGTTCTGTGACTACTTTAACAGTTTTGGTACTTGAGAAGAGAGGGACATAGGTGCAGTATTTGGTACCAGCAATAATCAACATGTCCCTTCTGATGATCTGCCAAGGTGAGAAATGTCCTGTGGCTTTACCTGCTTCTGGATGAGATGGAAATCCTTGCCGTAGGTGTGGAAAGTCTTTTGGAAGGCCTCCTTCTCCTCAGGTGTCCATCTATCAGAGCCTGGCAAGAAAAAGCAGCAGCTGAATTGATCCCTCTAGCCACTTGAAGCAGATCCCACTGGCTGCCGAAAGCAAGCTGGCGCCAGCCGTCATTCACGTGCGTGCATGTCTGCTCCCTCAGAAGGTGATGAAGACGAGAGCAGGCATTCCCCAGGGAAAAAAGCATGGAAAACGAGTCAAGCTGAAGGAGTAGATGCTGGTGCTTTCCCTGTCCCCAGAGAAGGCGAGATCGTGTGCCGGTTTTAAGCACAACTAATTGAAGCAGAAATGCTTGACACGGCCATTAAGGGCACAGCAACATGTGTCAGTGAAGGAAGAAGCTGGGCTTGGATTACCTGCATAATGATAATCAGCCAAGGGATGGCCTTGAGCTGTTGGAGGACCCCCTGAGAGCAACATCTCCAGAGCCTCCTGCAAGATGCAAAGGAAAAAGGCTTGAGCTGCCCCACAACACAAAAAAGGAGCCAAACCCCACCAATGCTGCCCTTCAGCCGCTTTGCTTCTTCAGCTGAGGATTCAGGCCACTGGCTCTCATATGGGTCAAAGATTGTGCTTTGCTCCCAGTCCCTCATTTTTGCTGCCCAGCCCTTGGCTCCTGCTCCCCAAGGGTAGCATTTTCCTCTCCAACTCCATGATTTTACTCCTCCTGCATCCTGAATTGCCTCAGCTGACTGAGGCTTCTGGGAATTGTCCCTCAAAATGTCTTCGAGAACACAGATCTCCAGGAGGTTTTCAAGGCAGCAGGCTGCAGGACCCTGCACCGCTGCCTCCAGGAGAGATCTTGTCCCTGCTGGAGCCATTTGGGCTCAGCCCTGCCGCAGCTGGACGAGACACAGCAGGCAGCGAGTGCTCTGCTGCTTGTGAACTCCCTTCTTCAAGGAGCAGCCAGGAAAGGCTGTCCCGCTGCCCGGGCCTTATCAATTCCCTGCCCACTCTTGCCCGCGCCCAAACAGCCGCTTCCTACCGGAACGCTGCCGCGAGCCTGGTGCAGGCAGTGCAGGGCGAGCTCCAGCTGAGCTGCTGCCCCGGGAAGGCCACGGGAGCTGGCCATGTCCAACAGTTCTCTGACTGCAAGCACAACAAAAACCCACCCAAAGTCAGCCTTGAGCCAACAAAGGGGAAGGCTTGCCATACAAGGCAGAAGGAAAGCACAAGAGCTAAAGCCTGCAGCTTGGAGAGCACGAAAAGGAGAGCAAAGCAAGGGGCAGCTGAAGCAAGGGCCCACCTAGTGCTGCCTCTCCCTTCCATTCAGCTTTTGTCATAAGGAGTGGGGGCCAATCTCCCCTCTTCCAGTGGCACATGCCTCTGACCCATTTGGAGAGCAGCACAGTTGCTCTTTTTCCTGCTCTGCTGCAGAAGCAGAGTATTGTCCTTACGCCTACCACTTCCACAAGGGAAGATGGGCATGACAAGGAGAGAAGCAGAGCCTGCCAAAAGCTGCCTTTTTACCCAAAAATCACCATTTTACATGCCCGACTATCTCAGGAGTTGAAGGAAAGCTAGACAGCTACCTCTGTCTGGTTTTTCCAGGTCAGGGTCGTCTTCCTCCAAGGGCTTCCAGACCAGGGTTGCAGGCTCTTCATCCTCACTTGGCGGCCCGGTCTGCAGCTCAGGGAGCTCGGCCTGAAAGTCACTGCCAACATTGATGTGTCTAGAGGAAGAAGGAGTAGGACGTAAGAAAGGCAAGTGGTCAAGAGACACCTGGCGTGCAGCCACGGCCTTGGACCAATCCCACCCTGGCTCTGAAGGAGCAGTTGTCTTGCTCACCATTCCTCAAGTTTGCTGTCCTTTAACCCTAGGCCAAAACTCATGGCTCAGTGTGGGCTCTTGCTTTCCTTTTCATTGTGCCTCTCCTTTCCACCTGAAAGAGATCAAAACAACGCTCCAGATAAAACTCATTCTGCCAAGATGTGTCGGTAGCCCTGCTTCTCGTCCTCATCATCACTGAAAACCCCAAGCTCCTCTGTCCCAGCTCCTCTCCATTAGGTGTCATTGCTGCATTTTTCACTTGGAATTTCTGAGGCAGGTCCCTCTAGCAGTCTGCAGCTTGCTCAAGAAGGAAAGCTGAAGGGCAGGCACTAGAGTGCCTTGAGTCTTGGGGCCAGTGAGAAGAGCCAAGAGGATGCATGGAAGATGAACTACTGCAGGCTTGGGTTGGATGGAAGGCAAAGGTTCTTCAGCCAGAGGGGGCTTGGGCACTGGAACTGCCTCCCCAGGGAAGGGCTCCCAGCACCAAGGCTGAGAGAGCTCCAAAAGTCTTTGGACACTGCTCTTGGGCACAGGCTGGGATTCTTGAGGCTGTCCTGAGCAGGCCCAGGTGCTGGGCTCCATGATCTTTGGGAGTTCCTTCCAGCCCAGAAAATGCTGTGACACTGTGATTGTGTTCCTGAGAAGCACCACTCAAGAGGGCATCTCACAGCTGCCTCTGACCGTGAGGCAGAGCCAGCCCTACACACATTGAACAACACAGACAAATCTAGAGCAATATCTCTCTGGAAAAGAGATGCAAGGCAGTGGGAAAAAATCAAAAAAGCTATGAAAATAGTATGTGTCTGTAAGTGATGTAAGTATGTGAGTATATAGGAATTGCTGAAACCAGATCATTTCTGAGGATGAAAGCCAGTACTGCAGACAAGCCCAGCAAACTGCTTCCATGCTCTGATGGGCAGGCATCCCAGAGGAGAAGTCCCATCCTTCTGGTTTTTCAAGCTTTGCAGGAGGTGTGACCAGAGTGAGGGCGTAGCAGGATTAGCGGACACTGAACCCCTGACCTCCTGCGGAATGACCAGTTGGTTTTGGGGTCACCACAACGTAGTTTTAGGACTTAAATGGGTGCCACGAACTTTTACACGGGTCATCAGAGGACGAGAATCTGCAAGCGCACTGTGACAGGTCCCTACGTCCTCTATGGAAAGGTGTGTATTTCCCCTGGAGGCAGCATTATTCCTGGAGAAGTTGCAGCCTGCTTTCATGTGCAACCTCGTCTGGGGAAAGTGACCACACACCGTGTCTGTGGTGGTTGGTGGCAGAGCCAGCTGGAGCCTCCTGCCGTTCTGTGAGTGCTTTGGGGGCCCACGGGGATTTTCTTACCTTGCACAGTGCCAAAGTGCTGTGGGGATGCCTGGCAGTAGACGAGGAGATGAGGATGTCGCTGCAGAGGCCAGCTGTGGCGCCGAGTGCAGAAGGTGGCTGCTGAGGGACAGCCAGGAGCAGATGCTGCAGCTGCTGCTCCAGCTGCTCCACCAGTGTTCCACCAACGGCCGCAGGATCAGCAGACAAGGGCAGTTGCTACAGGCACAGCCCAACATTCCATGCAGAACCCCAGGGGAACCATGGGACAGAAACAGGGATAGGCCACCTTTGCCCCTTCTACTTCTTCTGCTGCAAGTTTGCTCTGAAAACTGAGGAGAAAAGCTCCCCACTGGGGCTTTTCTCCTCAGTCCTCTGGATGGGGAAAAGTAGAGCAGGGACAGCTCTGGCTCTCCTCTTTGCTTCTCTGTAAGGTGCCTGCAGCTGAACAGGCACAGGAGGCTGGCTCTGTCCAAGCGCCCATTCCACATTTCCTGCACTGCAGAACCAGGATGACTGGCTCTCCTCTGGCTCTGAGAGGAGCTTGCAAATTGTTCCGTGCAGAACCAAGTGCAAAGCTTTCTGTCCAAGTGGCGGCATTCATCCTGCCCCCTTTCTCAATTGTCTGGTGCCCAATAATGTCACTTGATGTTTTCCCTCCTTTGGCCTGCTGAGCTGTCTCTCACCTCAACACTCCTTCCCTGAAACTTGGAGAAACGGGATGTTTCTCAGGAGAGCCGATGGGGACACACACACTGGGGCAGTGCACCAGCATTGCTGTAGTCAACAGGTCATGCAGAATTTCTAGGTCTCTCTTCCAGCTCCCTCGAAGAAGGGAGAATGTTCGTCTCTACTACTCTGGCATTCCTTTAAGGAAGGAACACCAAGAGAACAAACGGCTTTTCGACATGAACGGCTTTCGCCTTTGTTTGAATACTTAGATATGGTAAAACCCAGCCACTTGTACTGCTTCCCTGCCTAAGGTTATAGTAAAACAAATCTTGCTTCCTTCCCAGCAGACATCTTCCACACATATGCCCCCAACCTGCTGGGAAAACATCTGGAACAAGGCCCACTGCAATGCAGATACTTTGTAGGCTCCAGATCCCACCTGCACTGGCTCCAGCAGGCAAGAGCAAGCTTTGGTCGCTTCCCAGAAGCAGCCTGGCCATTCCCCCCTGCCTCGCCCCCTCGCCATCCTCCACAGCCCCTGCTGCCAAAGCCTTGCTAGGCAGAGCCATTTGCTGGGCTCGGTAAAAGAGTGACTTGGATTCTTCTTTGGCGCAAATACCAAAGCTGTGAGAAGTGAGAGGATCAGGTTCACAGCCGCTCTGCTTTAGCTAAGGACATTACTGGAGGCTCAGAGCCTGGTCCTTTAAAGAGAAACTGAATCTGAGCTACTGGTGTTTTCCTGGTGCATGTGGACATTTATTTTCTACAATCTCAAGATGATCCTGAGGTGTTCTAAAAAGTCTCTTTTCCCCAACTCAGTTGTCGAAAAAGGAGTCAGAAGTCTTCCGTTTTGTTCTCAAGTCTGTTTATTATTTCTTATCTAAAACATTCTCTGTCTGGCTTGCAGAGGTCTGTTCTGTACGTCAGTCTGAGGCACACTGCCCTCCCCCAGGGCTGGTGTTGTCTTTTATACTATAAACTACGTATTCAATATTTACAGTTATGTCCCAATACCTATCACCTGTGTTAGACAGTGACTTTCTACTCTAAACCAATCCCAAAGTGCCACCATCACCAAGAAGATGGAGGCTAGGAAGAAGAAGGGAGAAGAACAGGACAATGCCCAAATTCCTCCATCTTGTGCCCCTAGACCCCCATAGTCAAATTCCTCAAAATTCCACCTTTCACCCTGTGGCAACTACTGTTATGCTACTTAAACTTTTGTGACTTGTAATTCTTCATATAAAGTTGGTAATTTGCTCCCATGGGTTGAGATTGAATTCCCAAGTGTCTTTGGCTTCCTGCCAGGGTCTCCAAGCCCCTGACAGGATTTTGAGCCATCCAGGGCATCCAGAGGGATGTCCTGGGTTCTGACAGAAGAAAAGACTACATATGGGACTTATCCTTTATTTGATATGAAACAGTTTTCAACAGAAATCGGGGAAAAAAGCCTTTGAACACATCTTTACTTTGAAGAAAGGTGGCTGCAGCAGCAAATACTTACCACGACAAATAGGCATGAGCTGTCATTCTTTATGTTATTATGTGTGCGTGAAATACTGTCACTAAGCCTCTACAAAACACACAGTGCAATGGGAATCTCTATTTAATCTCCTCATCAGTACAACTTATGCTGGATTCTGAGAGACCTATTTAATTACTTTAATGCTTCGACCATTCCTGTGAATGTTCAAAAGCCATTAACCATGGCACTCAGACTCTGGCAGATATTTGGTCTTGAAGGAGAACTTTTTACTGAGTTTTTTCTTATGTCTTTTAAAACACACTGTGATCAGTTAATATCATGAGTTAGAAAGCCATAGCATGTTGAAAAGCACTATTGTAGCAAACATCTATGTAGTCAGAAAACGTCCTTTAGATAAAATCAGAATGTCCAAGGACTCTATCCTCTCCCTCTCTCTTTCCCTTGCCTCTTCTTTCTACCTTTCCCTTCCCTTTTCCCATTCCCTCTTCACTCCTACAGTCTCTTATATTCACAGAGAGAGGTTTCTATAACCTGTCCCCTTTAAAGGGATTTACCACCCCTTCATTAACTCTGCCAGATGCTGTTTGAAGGTGTTCTCTCCGTTCTCTGAGAGGCATCTCTACACCATCCTGCCCCTGCAGACACTCTGCCTTGGTGGCAGAGGCTGTCACAGCACTGCCAACAGCAACTGTGCAGCCAGAGCTGCAGAATCTGTCACTGCTGGCCTGAAAGTGCCAGCCCTGGATGGAAATATCAGCAGGAGCTCATGCTCGTCCTCCCCGTGCTGACAAATCCCTGCAATCCCTCCTGCTGTGCTCTGTGGCAGCACTGCCAGAGGAGGCAGAGGATGTGACACATCCTCAGGGACACCTCGGGCAGCAGGACCTTCCCTTGGCCCATGCTCACTTCTGCAGACAGCTACGGCCATGAGCCTCACACACTCCTTGCTTTTTGGGGCAAATCCCTTCAGCTTTGCTCATTTAAGGCTCTGCAAGGGGCCAAAGACCCAACCCTCTTTTTCTGAAAAAGCAGATGGTGGGCAGTTCTTCAGCCCACAGAATTAAAAATCAATTCTTTTGACCCAAGTAGCCTCCAAGCACATATTTTGGGAAGGAATTACTTTCCCACACATAGTGCACTTTCCCTCTTTTACTGCTAACAAAATCCCAGTGTTTGATGCAAACAGCCCCAGGATATGTTCATGAATAGCTCATCAAATAGCTCACAATCAGCCCCTTGAGAAAAGCAAAGTGTGCTTTCTAATGTAACCAGTTAGTTTGAGTTTTGAATGTTTTGCATTTGCAACTGAGACCCTGTAAGCAATTCTAATTGTTGGCAGTAGGTGAGATATTTCTGAACAAAGAAATCAGTTTTACCTGGCATTTACCTGGTCATACAAAAGAATGGATGTTTGGAGAGTGTGTTTTTATAATGTCATATGTTTAAGGTGGGACACACACAGTGTACAACATCTCTCCTTTATACTTTTCTTTTATAAATACATAGTTCTAAGAATTTATAACTTTTATTTGGCTTAAAAGATCAAAGACTCAGTAGTAAACACCTGTCAAGCCTCCTGGACCTCCGTTCTGGCCACCCAGGGCCATAGGGTGCTACTGCAATAGTTATTTTTCAGGCAACAGTAGCAAACATAGGCCCCAAGGCACCAACCTGTCCCCTTTCTGTATCATCAGCAATAGAAATTGGTTTTAAATTATGAGAATTTCCAATTCCCAAATGTCAAAAAGTATGTATTTTCACATGCAAACTATGATGGCTTTTGCTGATGTTTATAACATTTCACAGGGCCAAAGATGACTCAGATTTCTGAAGTTTTACAAAATAGAGATGCAAATGTCACAGGAAGCACAGCAAGGATGAAGGTTTAATCACCCTGAAAAAACCTCTCTTGCTGAAGTGTCCATAGAATCACAGCTTGATCCAGAGTGCACCAATAGCACCTTACCCTGTCCATGAGCCATCCTGGAAATGCAGAGCATGCCAGCCCCAAGTCTGGTTCTAGTGCCCGTTCTTATGCACAATTGTCTCCAAAATCTGCAGCAGCACAAGCCAAGGTGAGGGCAAAGCCCATTCTGAGGATGCCTTGGGGACCCTCCACGCCTGTTCCGAGCGCAGGGGACAGCAGGTTCTGCCACAGCAGCAGAAATTACATTATGTGTTAGTAAATGCAGCATTTAGAGTAGCAACTAAATAGTCCTATCTCAGAGTTAAATGTTCAATTCTTCATAAATGCAGTACCTAAACCAGTTAAATCCCACCTACACCCCAGACATCCACCTATACCTGCTTGTGTAAATTGTATTTTCCACTCCACTCCCTGGCCCTTCTCTCACCACAGTCCTCAAGCCCTCAACCAGGCACAAGCGAACTTCTCACCATGCTGTTAGTAATCACCTGCCCCACCCACAGCAGCTGTGCAGGTCCCTGACTGCTGGGAGAACAGACTTGAAATGCAGACCCCATCCTCCACCACAAAAAAAAAAAAAAAAAAAAAAAAAAAAAAAAAAAAAAAAAAAAAAAAAAAAAAAAAAAAAAAAAAATTCAGATTTTTCTAAATCATTTCAGACTAGTGAAAGATCAGGACATTGAGAGACTTGTTTATTACCTTCAGGCCAATCAAGATAAAGTTTATGTCCTTCTGTATCAAGGGAAGTCATGGCTTCATTTTGAAGCCCAGTTTTATGTTTTGTCAGCCCACTTTCCTTCCTCGTTTGTCCCTGCTCCCCAGGAGGCCACTCACTAGGCATATATAGAAATACCTGTGTCTGAAAACACATCTACATGAGTGCATGACTTGCACTGCAGCAGTTGAAGGCGTTGTTTTTATTGCACAAAGATCACAAACCTCTTCTAGAAGAACTGTAGAGTTCTTACTATGGAGCTGTAAGAACCCTGCCAGCACATCTGCTGCTAAAGCAACAATTCCAGCTTTGCAGTGGCTTAAGCGGGCTGAGACAGAATTGTTGCTCCATCAATGCGTAAACCACAACAAAGCAGTGGGGACAAGCCTTTGTTCCAAGTGTGACTGAAGCTTTGGGAAGCAGGTTTGCCTGCAGAGGGCACACAGAAGCATGACACCTTTGCCTCCTGTGCACCTACAATTTCTACACCATCATTATCACTGCTCGGGTGACTGAACAAGCTGACAGTGTGTGACAGATTGTCTGTCGTGTACAGAAAGTCACAGAAAGAAGAAGGGAGGGAGAAAACAGGGAAGATGACAATGCAAAAGATGTTGAAGGAGTGTGGCAAGGATTGAGGATTAAGAGACAGAAATAAGAAGAGACCATACCCCTAAACTGTCAAGTGCTGAGGAGAAACTGCAAGTACTTGCATACTTCAGCTCACCACCTGGACTTGCATGCCTTGTCCACATTACCATAATTTCAATAATTTTGATTCCTGGAGAAGCTGCCAGGTCCCCAGTACCAGTCCTACCTCCCTTCCAGCAGTCTCTGTCTGGGCAGAGTTGAAAATACATCAGGGATTATCTTTTACTCCATAAGCATTCAAGACAGCCAGAGAGGTTCCAGGAAAAGGCCATAGTGAGTGCCCAGAACAAAGAGATTTTAAGCAAGTGGAAGAAGGGAGTATTAATTGAGGATCACAGTTATATGTTGGGGTATAACCTTTCAAATATTTGTTGCTTTTGAAATAGAGATTTTTGGAGTTCACTTGAGTTAGCAATATGAATTAAGCATTTAAATTTTAGCTTGTAGAATTAAGTGTTGATTTTTTTCCTTTTACTTAAGAAATCATGGATGTAATTATCATGCCAGGCAAGAACAGGTGGGGCCAGGGGTTGGATATGCATGAAAAGGTTGAGCAATGTCATCTATATGGAGCACCTTTGTGAATAAAAGATTGAGCTCAGACCAGGGCTCAGGGCACAAGTTTTCAGGAGAGCTATCTCGCTTGTGCCAGGTGCTGACAATACAGACCCAGTTCATAACTACATCAGGTTGTGGAGTCTATTTATTCCACCTATGGCTTCACTTTTCTACTGAAAACTGCAGGTGAGAAAGCCCAGGCAGAAAAGGGAAGGAGAAGCCACGTAAACAAACCCATAGCTCTATACAAGGACAGAAGCAGATTTCATCTTCACCAAGCTGAAAAGAGTGGTTTTATTAGAAAAAAAACAAAAGCAAAAATACCCTAACATCATATATATTCTCCCACCACATTCAGACATTACAACAATAAAAATGCACTATAAAACCACTGCATTAAATTGGTGAGTTAGGAAAAATAAACAGGGCACAGGTTAATCTATATAGATCTTTGGAAAGATGAGCAATTACAATCTGCACCCCAGCTCATGCTCAGTATTTACTATAATCTTAAATAACAATGAAGTCAAACACAACAGAAGACTGATGTTCCTACCTTCTGCTTCCAAACACAGCCACGGGTGGCAGCAGCTACCATGAGCTCCATTCTCCTGAGCTCACAGCGCAGCACAGCTGTTCCAGCCACACCAGCACGGGACTGGCCGCAGGTTGTACAGCCCGTGCCTGAGCCAGGATCAGAGCGCGTTTCCTCTCAGGTAAGGGGAGCCCCGTGCTCTTCCACAGCTTCTCCACCTTCTCCAGGAGCAAAGCAAACCCCACCACAGCTACAAAAGCTGATGCTTATCAAAGTTTTCCCTTAGCAGCTTGGAAGAGCCAACTCCCGCAGACTCCGCAGAGCGTCCGTCCCGGAGAGCCAGCCGCAGCTGCCCTGCTCTCCTTTCATCAGATCTGGGTGACACCTACCCACAGCCATTGAAAAGGGTCATTCCCAGCCTGGGAGCCAGGCGGGTCTAAGCAGCGAACAGTGATGATCATTAGAATCACCTGAGTAACAGCTGAGGTGACTTAGCTCCCTGCTTTGGACAGGCCCCTTTGGTGTCCTTGTGCAGTGGGGCAGCCCCTGCCCCGGCACTGGCAGGGCTGGAGGGCAGCTGGGAGCCTTTCCCAGCGCCTGGCAGCTTCTGCAGCTTTGGCAGCTGGGGCATGTCTTGTGTCTTCTGGAAACCTGCCACCACAGGGGGATCCTCAGGTAGCCTCGGGCTGGCATCTCTGATTTTTTTTGCAGTTCTTTTGTTTGTCTTAGGTCTGAGATCAACAAAAGGGCTTTTCCCACAACTTGCAAGCCGCTAAGTGAAATAATCTCGTTAATTCACCAAACACAATATTGCTGCCCCAAAGCAAGAACACACAGGCCAGAAATATGTCCATGCATGTGAAAAACACATATGAAAACTGATAAAGTTTAATAAAGGACAACAGGAAACAAGGACCATAGCACAAAGGTTATTATGGCTGGATGCATCTGGGCACTCAGCCAAGCCCACGCTGTGTGTTGCATGAAGATTGCTGCATATGCATAGACCCTTATGCACAGCAAACTTTAGTTTACATGTTCCAAGAATTGTTTTGCATGGCTCCTCCTGTGTCTTAGAGCATGCATATTCCTTGGTTGTGGTTTTAGTCCATTCTTACCACCTCCAATTTTTGGACCTTGGTCCGCACCATCTTCAGACAGTGAGTGCTGACAGTGGGCACATCTGTAGCAGGTGTCTTCTTTCTATGTTCATTGGATGTTATCCCATTTAAGTAGGCATTTGAACACAAGCATACTTCTATCAGCTATTTCACTACTATGTCTAAGCCTAATTAAGAACTGAAATAAAAACTATATCTTTATAAGAAAGTTACTTTAACATCACACATATAAAATCTATTTTAATATTTGCAAAAAGCCAATATTAGAATATTATAATATGTATCTATAACAATCTATTGATAATATTGCTGAAAGAAGGAAAACTTTTCTAAATACCTAGTGCCTTTGGTAATCGCTAAAGGTAATGTAGCTTGGGCTCTACTACTGTTTACTCATCTTTCTATTGCACAGAAATCTTGGATACTTTAGTGTGTAGATCTGTATTTATGACATTCTCTGAAATGGAAGTGAGAGGAGAAATGGGCTAAATTCAGATATCTGAAGTTATGTCTGAACATTTGCTGAGGTAAATCAAAGACTAAAGGACAGCTACTCTTTGTGAAGAATGCCAGAGCAAGTTAAAATATGTATTAACAGGCATAATCAACACACTAGAATTAAAAGAGCATCTCCACCAGAAGAGAGAGTCTATAAAATCACACTCTGCATCAAGAAAACATAATGTCTATCACTACATGGATTTGTTGCTTTGCACGCCCCTCTGCCAAGTGCAAGGGGCCTCAAGGACTGAAAGCACAGGGAGCCAAAGGGAGACAGCTGCACCTACGTCACTGGGGGCTCCTGGGGAAGCAGTTTCCTTGAGAATCAAGCTCCTCTCCTCCAAAGGCACTTCCCCAAATGTCTGCATTTCCCGGGAAACACCAACACACACTTCAGAAACCCTGGCAAGGCTGAATTCCTTATGCTCCTTGCAGCACAGGCACTCCAGCTCGAGCTCATCTTCCTTCCCCCGGCTCTGTGTCACTTCCTTCCCCACGCCCACGTGTCGCTTTGGGCACGCAGCCCCGGGTCCCTACAAACACGAGCTGCCCGCTGCCTCTGCACGTGCCTGAACTCCTACCTGCGCTCAGGGCAGCAAAACCAGGCTGTTCCCAGCCAGGGAGCGGAGCCCTGTTCCCACAGGAGGCTCTGGTCAGCCCCTTGCAGGACGCTCCGCTGTGCACGCAGCACTTCTCTTGCCCGCCCAGAACGCTCCTGGCACAGCAGAGCACAAGCTGGCCGGCTCTGGGCTCAGCACTCACCAAACACGGACACAGGAAGACGCAGTGGCTGTTTTGCAGCCATGTCCAAGACAGCTGGGAAGGGTCCCCTGCCTCTGGTCTCACTTGGTTGGCTTTCTGAGTGGGCCTGAGGCAGGGGCTGCGATTCCTCACTTGTGGGGAGAGCAGAGCTGCCAGAAGCGCACCCAGCCTGCAGGCACTGCCTGACAGCGCTGCGGCCACTGGGACGCTCGCGCCTCTGAGTCACAGCCACTGCACTGCTGCTGCTGCTGCTGCTTCATTTGCTTTGAGGCACACCCAGAGCTCACTGTTAGGCCACCATGGTCTCTGGTTCTGCCCTCTTCCTGTCCCTGTGAATGCATGGAGCATTGCTGTGCTTTCAGCAAGCTCTTGGGGAGAACTTCCAGCATGGCAAGCTCCTCTGCCCTTGGTGGATGCTTGCCATAGAAGAGCATACTCAAGCTGGCTCTTCAAAAACCCAGGGTCCTTGTTCCCTTCAGCGTGCTCAGCACGACCTTCAACTCCATGGTGCTGTGCAACTGGAGCAGCAGGACAGGGACCTCTGCAGCCTGAGCTGCCCTTGTTCCTCTCTGCCCGTGCACAGACGATGGCGTGGAAGAGAACGGCAGCAGGGCCCTGCGTGTCCCCGGGCTCAGGATTTGTGCTGCTTCAGCTCCACAGAGGGAACCACGGGTGAAGTGAAAAAGCCAAAGTGTTTATTAAGGGAAGGCAAAGCAAAGGGGTGAACTGGGAGGGAAAAACGTGGATGGGCAGGGCGTGGGGGCTGGAGGGAGGGAGCTGCCAACAGGGAGGGAGATGGCAGGAGCTCCTGGAGCTTGCCACAGGCTCAGCTGTGACCAGCAAGAGCTGGGCCTGGAGCTGCAGCTGGTCCCCTCTGCTCTGCAGGTGGTCCCGTCTTCAGTGGGAACTGGGAGTGGCCAAAGGACACTGGATCTTCTGAGCCTACAGATGAAGTTCGGCAGATCTTGTGCTGAACATCAGCTGGACAAATTGCTTTATAAAGGAGGGGCTTTATTAGCTCAGGGCTTGAAGGGCTCGAAAAGGGAGGAACAGAGAATAAAAAAGTCTTGACTAGCATTTATTTGTTTGTTGTTTGTTTTTTAAAATTTTCTGATCTCTTGATAGATTAAGAGTTCCAGTCTATCTATTTTTTACATTTCTTTGTTTTGATTATTTGTTTTTCTGATCTATGGAAATCTATAATATCTTCTCAGCTTTTTTTTTGTTGTTGTTTGTTTGTTTGTTTGTTTTGTTTGTTTGTTTGTAATCTACATCATGACTGCCATGGTAAGTTACTTACCAGACAACAAAAACTTTATGCACTTTGTGTTTGCACTGCTGGAAGCTGTGTCAGCTGTGTCATGCTCCTTGTGTGCCCATAAGATGTGACAAGGAGCAGCTGTAGTGGATGTCAAAGGAGTGCAAGGAGGGGTGGAGGAATCAATTTGCATTCCTTAGAAAGAAGGGAAACAGAAGTACTGAGATGCTTTACACTACTTCTGTGATGGGTTTCTGGCATATTGTAATACAATTATCTACAAGCAGGAAATCAGCAGGCTGCTAAAAAATGACAGCAGAGAGCTGAATACCCCTAGTGCTGAAAGGCAAGGGATTTAATTTGTTCCTATGTTGGTAGGGATCTCATTCTGTGGTAAGGTAAAGAAACAAATTGCAAGTAAAATAAATCTGTGCACATCCGTATTGAGACACTCTGACTGGCAAGGTGTCTGGATGTTGTGTGCATAAGAATCTCTAACCAAATACCAAATTCTAATTGACTTTCACAAGTGAATTCATACTGGATTTCACAAAGGCAGTTGTCAATGCTCTGCAGGTGAGCAGCTTCTTGAATTAGGAGAAACTCGCTCACTATTCTGAGCAGACTGCATTCTGAAAGTGCAGGTGAAAGAGTTAGAAAATCTCATCAAATACCACTTAGCAGAGAAAGGATTTCTAAAAATTGCATTGTAAATAGAAGCATATTTTTCTGATTCTACTTTCATTGTTCTGTAAAATTAGGATGACTTTTATGAATAATGAAGAAATGAATTTCTGTTTATTGAACATAAGAAATTCTTTTTTTCTTTACAAATGCCAGCATAGATTAAATACTATTTCTATATTTCAGAAAGCTGTGGGAGAGCTGTGGAGAGTTCTGTTTAAATCACCCCAAGTGATTTCTAAATAACTTCTAAATTGTTTAAATCATCTCCAGCCCATCAGAGAGGAAACTCTTTTTGTTAGAGAAGCAGCTAACTCTGTCTTTTCATACTTGAAATATCTGATGCTTTGAATAATACGTGACATTTGAATGCTGATTTTGCACTTGGGACCCAGATCATCTACCAATCTTTAGGGATATTGGGACCTGACATCCATCTCAGCAGCTTGCTTTATGCAGTAACCAGCTGCAAGCAACTTAAAGAACATCAGCTGTGAGAGTCACTCCTAAAACTTCCTGTCTCCAAAGTTAAATTATTTAAACAAATACTACAGTTTTTTAATAAGATGTAAAATGTATAAGGAAGCTTTCAGAATGGCTTATTGAGATATAAATTGTCTGTGATTGACTGGAAATACACCTAGGTGCTGTGATGGTACCTTTTTGCTGTGGAAGTGTGAGCCTGTTGTTACTCAGGAATGACAGACTTCATTGTCAGGAACAAGAGGTTCCATAGAGCAAGGAGTTTCCAACAGTGCAAACCAGCACCAACCATTTTGCAAGTCAGGACAGCCTTCAATCATGTTTGTTTCTGAGTTTCATATTGGATGCTCTCATGACTGTTTTCTTTTCACGGACTCATCTGGAAAATGTGGAGATCTTGAGCTGTTTACACCGACTAATCCCTCAGGCTAGAACTACAGCAGAAAACAATACATGTGACAGACTCCTTAATCCTTTTATGATCTCCATCTTTAATAGGCATCCTGATGGCACACAAGAAACCTGACTGCAGAGTAGTCATGCATACAGAGCACATGTCACTAGTTGCTCAAAAGTGGGCCTGTGGGTATTTCAGAAGGAGTGGGTGGGTGTTTTCTATATCACATGCATGTGACAGCTCTCTTCATGTAGTAGGTGAATGCAGTAACTGATGTTCCACCACTAACATTTGTTTAATGTAGTCAAAGAAAAGCGTTTTTTTTTAACATTATTTGTTTCTATGTATTCTACTCTGTGTCGTAATGGATTCTGAAGGCCATAGTGACTTTTTGGTCTGTTTTTTTTTAAGAGGTCCAATAGCACAGTTAACACAGTTTAATTATTTCTCCATGTAAGAAATTTCACTCCATTTTCCGCTTTCCACATTCATTCAGTTTATTTTCATCAGGTGCCAGCTTGCTGTCCAGCAAACCAATCTCATTCCATATTGGTTTGTGATGAGGCCACAGGGCAAAACAATGCAAAAAGAATAGGAAAAAAGTGGCCAAGAAAAGAGAAGCCCTTGACCTCCTTCCTTTATGTGGCAACCTCGTTTGGCTGAAAGAGAAGTGTTGTAGTATAGATGAAAGGAATTGCTCTAGTACAAGAAGTATAAATTTATTTCTAGCTCCTCTCAGTGTGGAATTTGTGTGCTAGATTTGTATAGTTAACACTTTGTGACAGGAGTCATGATTAAGCAGAAAATATTTTCTAGTTGAAAAACTCGCGTGACCGATAGCTGGTGAAAACCCAACACAAGCAGAAAGTTTGTTTGGCCACCCTGTCTTAATAGTCTCACTCCTGAGTGAAATTGGCAAAATGAAGCCAAGATCTTTCCAAAGGCTAGGGCCTGTTTATTGAAAGTCATGACAAGCTCAGAGGAGAGCCCAGGGTGAGCCTGGGACCTGGGCGGCAAGTCCGAGTTCCAAGCTAACAATGCTGCGTGCTGCACAGGGTGTTTCCTTGGACACGGGCTGGGCAGAAAGACCCAGGTGCTCAGCACCCGGGGCTTTCAAAGTCTCTTAAAGCCACAGGAGTGATGCGCTCTCAATCCACCTGTTGCTTGCTCCTTGTCTTGGTTGTTGGTTGCTCCATAAGATGGTGCATCTCTGGCCAATCATTCCAGAGTTCCGAGGCTTCATTGGCTGGCTGCTCTTGCAATCTTGTTTCATATTAATGTCATCATCTCATGAGGCAGTTTTCTAGAAAATTCCCTCACCCAGATCTCACCACCCCCACTCTACTGGGCATGCATTCCTATTTCAGCACATTTAACTCCATAACTTATTACTCTATAACTTATTACGTAAATTAAGTGTAACAATTTATTGCATTAATTAACAATTCATGGCCCCGCCTACAAAAACTAACTTTATTTATAACCCTACTGCCAAGAACTTGGAGCTCTGCTCCTGTGCCTTTCTTGGCAGGGCTCCTGGGGCAGCTGGTTACTGTGCCAACACTACCTGTTCTTCTGTATCAGATACAGGAGTGATGAGAGAAAAAAAGAAAACACAGTCTAAAGCAGAGCTCCTGAAGAGGGGACAGCCACAGTGTGTCCTTTTGTTGTTCAGAAGCTTCTCACCATCAGGGAAGGGAGCAAACCACATCAAAACCTACCACTTTAAACCTGAACTGGAAATCCGATCATCCTCTTGTGGCATTCGCATATTCTGTGGACAGAAAGAGACTTCATTCTCTGCCAGGATTTTCCTGAGAAGCTGTGAGAAAGCTCAGAGAAAACAATTCTTCTCTTAATCTTTGCACCTGTTGTTGTGCACATGTGGAATGTGTTCTGGAGGTTGTTTACCAAAAGGTAGTTTCCTAATTGGACTCTAGTGCTGGTGTTGGATTCCTTGACCAGTTGGATCCAGTGTGTTGGACTGGCTGGCAATGGAGATGGGTTTTTCCTAGTAGTATAGTGTAGTAGTGTAATATAATATAGAATAGCTTAATAAAGCAATTATTCAGCCTGTACTATACTATAATATAGTATAGCTCAATAAAGCAATTGCTCAGCCTTCTGCAGTCATGGAGTCAATGCACATTATTCCCCCCATTCGAGGGCCCCCTGCCACACAATAATCCTATAAGGATTGATCAATGGCCTTTAACAGAGAAAAAATTAAATATCCTTAAGAGATTGGTAAAGGAGCAATTACAGGTCCAAGATCACATCACACCCATGAATAGTCCCTGGAATTCACCAATATGCCTCATCCACAAGAAGACATCGGGCTCCTGGAGGTTGCTTCATGACCTGAGGAAGATGAATGGAGTGACTGAAGACATGGGACCTCTTCAGCCTGGACTTCTTTCTTTAAAAATGTCACATTAAAAATGTGACTTTATGGTCTCATTTTTCAATGGGACCTTTCTGAGAGATATCCTTTGTTGAGAATAGAATGGGTTTTTCTTCCCTACAGGTTCCAAAGACTAGTTTTACAGTGTTAGGGATGATAGCACAAATTGTCATTAAGGCCAGAACAAGATTGTTCAGTTTAGCAAGTCAAGAATTTGCAGTTATCTATTTACCACTGAAAAAAAGATTCTCTTGATTGGGCAATGCAAAATTCTGATGATTTACAATATGCATTATTAAATTTTACAGGTATTTGTTCTGTTCCTTACGTGGCTCACAAATTATTGCAAGCAAAATTGAGTTTTAGAAAGGAACCTATGTTAAGGGATGAACCTTTAAATGCAATAACTCTCTTCCCTGATGGATCTGGGAAAAGTCATAAATCAGTTGTAATTTGGTTGAACCAAACATCTAAAACCTGGGAATCAGATTTTCTAATAATAGAAGGATCACCTCAGATTGTTGAGCTTGCTGCTGTGGTTCAGGCTTTTCAGCTCTTCCCACAACCTTTTAATTTAATCAGAGATTCTGTTGCTAATGTGGTTAAAAGATTAGAAGGATCAGTTCTAAAGGATGTTAGTAATGACACTTTATATTGTTGGCTTCCCTGTCTTTATACATCATTGCAATATAGAACTAATCCATATTTTGTTTCTCACATCAGGGCTCATTCTTCACTTCCTGGATTTTTAGTGGAAGAAAATGCGAGAGCAGACAAACTGGGAATGGTTATTTCAAACACTCTGCAAAACATTTTTGAACAAGCAAAACTGAGTCATGTCTTTTTTCACTCAAATGTGCAAGCACTTGTGCGAATCTTTCAAATTTCTAAAAGTCAGGCTAAAGCTATCATCAGTACTTGCCCTGACTGCCAGCTTGTGCAGCCTCCTGTTTCTACAGGAGCGGTCAACCCGCAGTGTTTGCAGAGCCTGCAGTTATGGCAAATGGATATCACTAAATACCTTTCCTTTGGTAAATTTAAAAATACTCATTTTTCAGTAGACACATTCTCTGGTGCAGGTTTTGCTTCTCTTCACACAGGTGAAACAGGTAATTGTGCTTGTCAACATTTTTTGCAAGCTTTTGCTTCATTGGGTGTGCCCCAAAAAGTAAAAGTCTGCAATGGTCCCGCATACATATCTCAAAAATTGGCCACATTTTTAAAGGATTGGACTGTTTGTCACCATTCTCCCACAAGTCAAGCAATTGTTGAGAGGACACATCAGGCATTAGAACACATTCTTGATCAAGAATGAGGGGGGGAGTAGAGATCACACCACAGATGAGATTGAACAAAGCTTTATATATTTTTCATTTCTTGAACTGCTCTGTTGCAGAACCTGATCCACCAATTTTTAGGCATTTTTCAAATAACACTCAGGCGCAACGAAAAGAAAATCCCCCTGTTTTAATTAGAAACCCTGGGACAGGACAAATTGAAGGTCCTTTCTGATTAACCACTTGGGGCAAAGGGTATGCTTCTGTCTCTACAGGTGCAGGAATTAAGTGGGTCCCAGTGAAAAACATCAAACCATATCACACCCCAGAAGGTGTTGATGAGTCCAAGACTGTAGAAGCAAGTACACAGACGTGAGCTGAATAGAGGGATCACGTGTCACACCTGACATTCCTTGTTCATTGCTGGGACCTGCAAACTCTGATTTTATGCTGTTTATAAATGTGTCAATTGTTGGTTTTGTAGAGCTTTTTTGGCAAAAGTGTGGTTTTTGTTTTGTGACGTTATAGATCCCCTCTATTGGGTTTTCAAAAGTGAAGTTTTTATTAAAGGTCAAAAGCAAAGTTTTTAAATTGAGGAAGATATGGGAGGTTCTTTTGCCAAAAATTAGCTCACTAAAAGAATGGAGCAAAATTGAATGATACACTGATGTTGGTTGTTTTTAATTGTTTAACAATTTAACAAACTAATGCCAATATCACTGCAATAACACAGTGATATTAAACAGATGTTAACATCTGTTTCATATCACTGTTAAACAGATGTTAAGATTGTTGGGCATGCTACCCTTTGAAATAGAACAGCTGTTGATTTTTTCTTTTTCCTGGCACATGGACATGGTTGTGAGGAATTTGTGGATTGTGTTGCATGAACCTGTCTGATCATTCTGAATCCATCCACAAAAGTATACAAAAGCTGACAGACTTGACAGCTCCAATTAAAGAAGATGCTGGATCCTGGTTAGATGATTTGTTCCTAGGATGGAGCCTTGCACCTTGACAAAGGGAACTTAGTAAAATAGGTCTATATGTGTTGGGTGTTTTGGCAGTGATACTGTAGTAATACCTTGCATACCTCAGTGTGTGCCACAAATGATGGACAAAACTATCAAAGAAGTGTTTAGCATATAAGAGACATAGGTAGGAAATGGATTCACAGAGAGTTCGCAAAATCTCACAGAGATGGTGGATGAAGGTATTGACATAGAAGAAGGTTTTGAATTAAGACCTTGGAACAGGTGAGACTTCTTCTGACAATGACTTGTAATTGCTATCAGACATGACTTATGCCCTTTGAACTGACTGGACTTTCACAACATTAAAATTGCTGTGTTGTAAAATAGCAAGGCTTAATGTGAGCAAAAAGGATGCTTTAAGCAAGTAAAAAGCCGATATACTATAGTACAGCTATGAAACGCAAGGCAGTTAATAAATGACACGGTTATGAAGGGTTTTTTTAGTCAAACCGAGAGGGAGAATTGTGGGAATCCTTAAAATCAGAAGGTTTTGGGAAAGCTGCAAAAGGCAGGGCTCAAAGACATAAGAACTGCGATTAGAGCTAA
The DNA here is from genome assembly GCF_036417665.1 of Passer domesticus. NCBI lineage: Eukaryota > Metazoa > Chordata > Aves > Passeriformes > Passeridae > Passer > Passer domesticus. The sequence continues at coordinate 9,581,323 of NC_087482.1, read as the reverse complement.
TCAGCAGCCATAAGTCTGCAGCAAAATTACATAAGACGTAAAAAAGTAAGGACAAATGGAACAATGGTCTTTGTAGTAACGCTTGGCTAGAATAACTCCCTAAGCTACAGAAAGGTATATCTAGTGAGATATTAGGAACTTCTGAGCTTAATAATGGAGCTCTGTGCATTGTACTTTAAGGCTTACAATGGGTATTTCATTCCAAATTAGCAAGCATTGTTTGAACAAAAGGTACCTGTGCTTCTAGGGGTTGGATAGAACTATTGTCAATATGCTTTTGCTTTGTGGGATTGGTCAAAAAAGTTTACTTTTTTAAGGTAAAGTAACATTAAGTTCTTTGTGTGCTGCCGGGGACATGAGCTGCTGGCATCTTCCCATTGTCATAACCATGTAATGAGAGTGGAAACCAAACAGCTGGAAAACAAACAGCTCGAGGTGCGTTCCTCAGCATTCCCGTCCCGTTCATGGATTGACACAGACCCCTGGCCAGCAATGCTCTCCTCTCAGGAAATGTGGAGGGACATGGAGTTATTCAGCTTTGTGAAGAACAGGCCCCAGGAAGACTTTAGTTCCACTTCCCAAAACTTCAGGGTGGCTTTGAAGAAAGTGGGAGACAGCTTTTTTAACAGGACCAGTTACAATAGGATGTGGTCTAATATTTTAAGGAATAGATTGTAAACAAATCAAGTTCTTATATGAACTGTCCATGAGGTGGGTAGACTTCAGGATGCTTGTCTGTGGTTTCCACTGAAGTGTATTTTAGGCAGCTGAATATCATAGGGTTATTATACTGTTATATTATTTACTTAAGAGTCAAAGACGTACCTTCACAACAACCCCTTTTTCCCCTTTTTTCTTTGTATAATAAATAAAAATAAGGACAAAACATGGGTTTTGAGCTCTGCCTGAGTCTCTTTTTCACTATGAGAACCTGAGAAAAACCTCTTCTGGATGAGGCTTTTTTCATTTCTCTCAATGGAAAAAGAGAATCTAGGTTTAATAATATATTTTTCTTTACCAGCCAAGTTCATGGCTTGATCAGGATCATGAGCTTGGTTGGGGGAGGTTTTTTGTATTTATACTTTAAAAACAAACTTTTACTAATATCTAGTGCACGAAAACTTTAGACATGAATAACAGTGCAAGCAATCCACCCTTCTCCCCTTGTTAAAAGTTATACATTTTGTTAGTGATTTAATAGATGACTTTTAACTTTTAAAATGTGTCTTGGTTTGAAATGACAGATGTCTGCTGAGGAAGGCAGAAACCTCCACTGAAATGGAAAATGTGAAACCCCTCCTTACAAATTGTTGTAGTTTTGAAATTAAGGGAGCCTCTCAGGCAAAGATGCGGGAGCAGGAACAACAGTTCTTTATTAGGGAAGAAAATAAAAGTCAAATAAACAATGCAGTAATACAAAACAACACTGCCAGAGTCAGAATACAACCTGACACCTGTCAGCGATGGAGAGAGACGGAAGACTGACTCAGTGATAGAATCCAATTTTATTGTGGGATACAAACACTTTTATATTATATACTACTTCAGGGAGACTAGTCATGTGTACTACAATGATTAGGTTAAAATCACATACACAAACTTATGCATATAACAACATCTCCTGCTTGCAGAGTTTAATGGGATTTTCTTTTTCTGGTAAACCTCTTTGATTTAATCTTCTTGCAATCTAAGTCTAATTTTCAAAGTTCCGTTTGCTTTTGCCAAGGCATCCTGTTATCAAATCTCTTATGTTAACCCGGTCCAAAGTCCATCATCTGCCTTGTGTCCTCCAACACTCCAACAGACACCCTGTTGGTCAGGGGTTTGGTAGCAGTCCAATTGGAATGGTGGCTGCTGTCCTCCTGGAGTGTCAGGTGTGGTTCTGTTGAAGCAGTGATCCCGTAGAAAGGTGTAGTCATCCTCTGATGACCCAGTGGTGGTGTGGATGGGCCTGGTCTTCCTCTGGGAATCCAGTGGAAAAGGCAGCTGCTCCTCTGGGAATCCAGTGGAAAAGGCTGTCCTGGTGTCCAAAATCTCAGATGATATCCAGTTAGGAATGCTTGGCTCCTCCCTCTGGGCAGAGCTTCTCACAGTGTGGGATGATGTAGTTTTATCAGTCATGCTGTGGCACTCAATGGCCCATTAACACAGATGTGTCCCCAGAGGGAGGATTGGTCATGGAAGAGATAAAGAAAACTGCCCAGTTAAGAGAAGATAACAGAGCCACACCTCTAACAGATGGCAAATAGAATACACACATTATCTTGCAATCTAGGACAAAATGATGACAAGTGGTAGAACTTCAGTGAAAGAACTTTGCAACAGTAATTTGGTTATGACAAATTGATTTTTTTTTTTTTAAATGAGTATTTTAGTGGATATCCCTTGGAGCTTAACCATTCTTCTTGAAACAAGGCAATAATAATTAGTAGGAATACTAGGAAAACACATATTAATAGACACACTAAGGCTTCCTTGATGCACAGCAGTTATTGCCTGAAGAAGAAATAGCACATTTTCCCAATCATAGGCCTATTGATTTTGGTCCTAACAATCGCAAACAGTCATAATGAGTATTGTACTCTGAACTCTAAGGCATATTTTACAAACAGTTGTACATTTTTCTAACTTTTGTGTGATAACCCTTCAGTGTGTTTATTAGAGTTTTTGAAACATGACAGCCTTGATTTGAAAAGCTTTGTAGGGCAATGTTGGCTTTCTCTTGGACTTGGTGAGAAAGTGGCCCTCTCTCAGCTGCTGTGAAATGGCCATAGCATGTGGCCAGCAGCATCTTTTCAGGACGGCTTGCTTGCTATTGCTGACACGGCCCCACACCCTGGCATGCTTCTTTCCACTGTATTTTGTGGGTTGGGCCCCCACAGGGGCTTTTCCCACACTCTGCTTCTGGCTTTGGTGTCTGCAGCTCTTCTCAGATCCGACCTTGGAGGCAGGCTTGGGGGCAGGGCCACTCCCGATGCAGACACGCCGGGCTCCAGGGAGGGGTGACTTTGGAGCCAGCCCACTCGGTTTCCGTGGTGATGGGAATTGCGGCGGCCCCGGTGCGAATGGTGGGGGGCGATCTCAGTGGCCGCGTGGCACGGTGTAATGGCTGCGGAATTCCCCTGTAACCCGGGAGGGCTCGGAGCGGCTGCATGGCATGGTGTCCCCGGGGGGGAGCAGAAGCGTTCCCCACATGGTCTGCTCCCCCAGGGCAGGGCGGCATGGTGTGCCCGCCCGGGTCGGCTGCGGGGGCTGTGACGGCCGCCGTCTCTCCACGTGTCTGGATTGTGCAATCGGCGCCACCGGCCCTCTGGACGACATCGGTGTCCTTGGCTCGGGCAGCCCCCGGATGGTCTCCGTTTTCTGGGATTCCCCCACTCCCTGGGGCTGTGCTGGTTCCCACACCCGCTCCACATTGGTCAGCCACAGTCCCAGTAGCAGAGCACGTTTTCACAGCGGCCGGGGCCTGCCGGCTCCCGCGGCAATGCCAGCTCGCACACAGGGTGGAAGGAAGAGGCGGCTGCACTGCTGCCCTTCCCCCTTTGCCTTTCAAAATCCAGTTCTTTAATAAGTCCAGAACAAGTGTCCATGGTTTTATAATACCGATGGCTGCATCATCGCCAAATGAGACTGCCTCAAATATATTTTGTCCAGCCCTCTCCCAAAAGGGCAAATCTAAAGCATTGCCTTTTGATATGTGCAGCTCATGGTTTTCGCACCATGTGAATAAAGCTTGTAGAGCTCGCTCATCGTGGTTTATTTCTCTTCTTTGAAGGAAGAAAATCAGTACCTTCGTTACAGAGTTTTCTGCTCCTGACATCCAAGCTCCCATGGTCTCCTAAGTGATTCCAGTCCACAAATACAGGGCTAGAAACCTCGCAGCACTTTATGCTACTTAGCAAAGTCCCAGGTTTTCAGCATATCAGTTCTGTCACCATTCCCAGCTCCCAGGCTGTATTTCTCCAGTTCCAAACACCAATTTGGGCCTGTTGCTCTTGTAATCTGGTTCCCACACCATTTCCCAGCTCTTACGCTGCTTGCAATCTGGTTGTACACCGATTTCCAGCTCTAACGCCATGTGTCTCCTTTGCTCTGTGCTTCTGAGTTCTTATCACTCTGGGGTTCACCACGTGTTAGGTCATGTCTGGGGATTGTGGGTGCAGGAGACAGAGATCACTCAGCCTCGAGGTTTGTGTGGCACAGAGAGGGTTTATTTCCCAGCCTACCCCTCATACAGAACATTTGAAAGACCCAGTCTGCATATTCTCATTGGTCTGAACTGCACACCCCCTCGGCATCTGGCCAGTGAAATGCTTGCAGCTTCCTAAGAGATCTGACTGGGGGAAGCCCCTGGCAGTCAATCCCGGGGCTTGGCAGCAAGCTCATCTCTGACATTTGGGAGCACCAGCCAATGGGTGCCTTCTTTCTGTTCAGTTCTGTTAGGTCTCGGTTTGGTTTCAGTTATGTCAGGTTGAGACTAAAGGCATAAAAAGTGTGCCATGTTTACAATAAAGGGATCTCCTTTGGATGCATGAGGGGGTCTGTGTCACTTTGTTCCCCACTGCTGCATCCAAATCTGTCTTTTGGGAGTGCTAATTCACTAAACAGTCACTATACACAAACAAGGCATGGGCTATAATTATCAAAAAACTTCAAATTGTCTCAAGCCGTTTTGTTTTGTTTGTTTGACAGAACACCTACTTTATGTGTGAGGTAGAGAGTTCTATCTTACAGACTGCCTGAAAATAAGAGATACTGGAACCCCACCAGATCAGATCAATCAAAGCACTCCTAGTCTATTAGTAAGTATTAACAAGGTCTGAACTTATATTTTCTGTCTCAAGACTTTGTATGTACATCCATCCACACAATACCACTGTGATTAACTACACTGACACACAGGTTTGCATAAAGATTATTTTCCCAAATACATTGGAGTATGGTAGAGCAAAAGAAAACCTTGATTGCAGTGTCTAAAGACATTGCATCTGGTTAAATATTCTCTTTCTGTTCACAGCTTTAAATTAAAATTTACACCTTTATAACTAAAGGTACTATAAATAAAGGCACTAGAGGTTCCCATGAACTCCACAGATCTTCCAGAGGTGTTTGAAGGCTAGGTCTGTAGACACAGAAGTGCTTCATCAGCAGGTTTTAAGTTGCAGAGTTTTCTGACTATTTGCCACCTGTCACTTCTGTTTACAGTGTCTATAAAATAATTTTCATGCTGAAAATCACTAACAACTACCTTCCATATTTATTCATGGTTAAGCACTCATGCCAGCTCCTATTGAAGTCAAGAGCAGGTTTCTGAAAATAGCACGAATAGGATTAAACCTAAAAGGTCTGGCACTGCTATCACTGAAATATTAATTTGCATGTTTTCTTATTTTTCAACCAAAATATGACCATGGCTTTTAATGTTGGGTTTTTGCAGCTAGTATGCAGATGTAATAATCACAGAACTGAGGTCATTTGATATTACAGAAAGGTTAAAAACTAGGCATGGGAAGGTCATAATGAAAATTTTTAACTAACAAAAACTGGTTTGTCCTGCAGCCTTGAACTCATGTCCTTATACCCTTCCCAAAAGAAAACCTATTCACTGAAGATGCATCATCATCCCAAAAACATGTTGAAATTAGGCTCATGATTCCCTCAGAAAGCTAGGAGGTAATATTTTGCTGCAGCCAAAAGGTTATTAGAAAAAAGAATGAAAGCTGTTGGTGCTAGGTGGTGTTAGTTCTGGTTTGCATTTGTTCCAGTTAATTTCTTGGGTGTTGCTGTGAGCTGGAAAAGGGTCAGGGTTGAACACCAGAATAAAAGAGAGGTAGGAGAAGAGGAGAGGGGACAGAAAAGTAGGCTGTCAGGAGAGAATGTAAGTTGCCTAGCACCCAGCCAAAGGGGAAGGGGACAGGGATCACCTGAGGCTGGGAAAAGCAATCAAAAGCAGCATTGTGCTGGTGTGTGTGTATGTTCAGCTCTCAGGAGACAGAGATACACAGCCGGCTCAGTTGAATCCTTACTAAGAAGAAGGTTCTCTTTTGCTTTAATGACTTTGTCTCCACTTAGTGGTAACTAAGAGTTTGTTTATTTCTAACACCTCTCTCCCAGCAGCTCAGAGCGGCACTGCACAGTGCTTGCTGTGCTCCAGAGAGCACACAGCAGGCTGGCCTGGTGGGCCTGAATATTTCTGCAAAACACTCTGCATTTCACACCTTTGCTGTGGCTCAGGGCAGAACTGCAGGCCTGCAGGCGCTTCCTGGCAGAGCTGTGGGAGGCACTGGCTCCTGCAGATGTGAGCTGCCAAGCTGTCAGTGCCTCAGGCTGGCCTGGGTTGCCCTGGCAGAAGTGCCGTGCCTGAAGGACGCTGCCCTGTGCTCCAGCCTGCCCAGCAGCCCGGCTCCCTGCGCCGCTGCCCAGAGTGCTGCACACACTGCTGCCCTTTGCCAGGAGTCACAGGGCAGCCGGCACAAGAGTAGGAATCCTCAGCCAGGCCACCGGCCCTGGGCTGCCCCTGGCCTTCCTCTGCTCCTGGGCAGACTCCAGATGGCCAATGCCTCCAGTCTGGGCTGTGCCCAGCACGGCTACGCTTCCCCTCGGGAGCAGCCAGCTGCCACCTGGGCTCTGAGAGCGGAGGATTCGCCCGCTGCCAGGAAGAGGCACCCAGGGCCCGGCTGCTGCCTCCTGCAGCTCCAAGGGCCTCCTTCCAGCCTGCCTCTGCCCAGGCTCAGGCTGCTCCGGGCTCTGCCAGGCCTCTGCTGGGGCTGCACCCCGGCCAAGGCCGGGCCCGCTCTCACCTCACAGGCGCTGCCAGCTCTGCACCAGAGGAGACCTTTCAGAGCCCCCTCTCTGATCCTTCTGCTTTCTCACTTGAGCAAGGCTCTCCTTCCGCCAAAGACATTGCACTTAGGGATACAAATCCAAGTGGCAGGAACTTGAATGCTCCTGAGTCACAGCAGAGAGCCTGTATCCACATAGAGTATTTGGGCTGTCCCATTCCTCCTTTGTTTTTTCATGCAAATGCCATTGCCCTTTCTACCTCAAATAGAGGTACCACAGCAGACCAAAACCAGACACGTGGGTCATATTCCAAAAGCAGCATGGTCTGGAGAGGATAAATGAAGATGAGCATACCCCGATTTCACACCATGCCAAAGACACTGTAGGGGTGACTTCCACCTTTAAGAAACAACAGACAATTTACAAGGAAATCATGAGCTTATTCACAGAGTAAGAAGGAAGGAAATTACAAGGAGAGTTGTGGTTTTAAAAATTTTATTAATTTCAAATCCTACTCAGCAGACCTATTAGATAATCATACCCTAACCCTAAACCCCTAAGTTCTAACCCTAACCCTAACCCAAACTCAAACCTAGTCATAACACTAACTCTAACTGTAACCCTAGTCCTAAACCTACTCCTAAACCTACTCCTAAACCTAGTACTAAGCCTAAGCCTAAGCCTAAACCTAAGCCTAAGCCTAAACCTAAATCTAAGTCTTCTAAATGAGTTGATGTTCCAGAAACTTTATTTAAATCCAATCCTAATGTATACTCTATTCTCTTCAACAACTCTTCAACTCTTCAACAATCCTACTCTACATTTCTAATCTAAATTTCTTATGAAGATAACATCTTGAAATTATTGTTAAATTCTCGTCTCCTAATACTTCTTTTTCTTCTTCTGCAATTAAATGATGAGTGGTGCCAGGATGGAGGCTGGCTTGGATGATGTTACAAATGGATGCTGTCCACAGGAAAAAGAAAAAAAAGAAAACAACAAAGAAGAGTGGTGAACCATGACTTTCCAAGCTCAGTGCTTCACTGGCTCCATGAGGATTCCTCTAGTTCCTACAAAGACCCACAAAGTAGAACAATGGGACCATCTGCACCTCCATCTTTATGTGCAGGACCTTGCCATCACAGGCAAACCTGGCCCAGAATCCCACTCATCCTTTTATCAAGGTGTTTTCATCTTGCTGGGATTTTTGCCCTGCCAGTGCTCTAGAAATGGTGTTTCTGCCCTGAGGTTTCTTCCTTTCAGGAAACTCCAATTAATCACATAGGTCCCTGTATTTGAAAGACAGGCACTGTGCTGATTTCCACAGGGAGACAGAGCAGTGCCTACCTTTCCATGCCCTGCCCCTCCTGTGCTGGATGGCACCTTCCTTCCCAGCAGGGACAGCCCAGTGGCACTGGCTGCTGCACTTCCCTCTCTGCCACACAACCTGGCAGTAACCCTGGGGCAGTTCCTGTCTGCTTGAGCGTGCCAGGCAGCAGATGGGGCTGGGACAAGTCCCTCTCAGCTCTCCCTGTTTGCGTGCCAGAAACCTCCAAGGGTGGGCTGGGGGCACAAACCAGGGCCCCTCAGAGGCTGACAGTGAGCCCCCCACAGCCCCTCCTGCCCACAGCCAAATCTCTGACCACTCAGCCAGCCTGGCTTCCTTGGGTTCCTGCACCACCTTTGCATGTCTCTGTACCCTGCATTGCTCTACTTCAATTCTTTTGCCATTAGATAAAATGGGGCACCCCACCAAATTACAAAACAGGGCAACAGAAACCAGTCAGAGGACAGAGCACCTCTCCTCTCAGGAAAAACAGAGAGGGGTGGAGTTATTCAGTTGTGTGAAGAACAGGCCCAAGGAGATTTTATAGCCATTTTCCAAAATTCAATGTGGCTTTGAAGAAAGTGGGGGACACCTTTTTTGAACAGTACCAGTTACAACAGAATGTGGGAAAATATTTCTAAACACAAATGGGATGCAATCAGAGTAGATCTTAGGTAGAACTTGTTTACTTAGAGCATTCTGCAACCCTGGCACACGGGTCCCCAAGAGCTTGTAGGTGCCTCATCCCTGGAACCATTCCAGGTCAGGTGGCAAAGGGGTCTGAGCAATCTGATCTCTTTAAAGATGTTCCTGCTCATGGCAGGACACTTGCACCTGATGACCTTTACAGGGCCCTGCCAGCCCAGCCCAGTCTAGGACTCCTCACCGTTTTCATTTGAAGAGCACCAAGAGTGCAGGTGAGGAGGAAGGGGGCTCATCTGATGCCTTGGACTTAAGTAGATGAGGAGCCCATCCCTCACACCCGGTTTCACCTGTGGCCCCTTTGCATTTTACCTGCAGGAGCTCCTTGGCAGACCAGCGCTGCTCCTCATCTGTCTGCAGGCAGCAGCTCAGGAAGTCACACAGCCAAGGTGAAAACAGGTTGGGCTCCTGCAGCTTTTCTTTCCCTCCTGTGCCTATCAGGATTTGAGGCTGGGGAAAAAGGAAACAGGGAGGTTCCACCTGCTGCTTTGCCCATCTGTAACTTTGCCCATCTCCCTGAGCCCATTGTTTAAGCTTCATTCTGCAGTGGCAGTTTCTGCCCTGGCAGAGACCCAGAGATGACTTTCCTTCACCTACAAAAAACCCAAACCCCACATTTTTTCCAACATCCTACAGATCTTGACTTGGCAGCTGATTTCATTGACTGACCTAACAAGTGGGAACTACATCAGCAAAGCATGTTTGATTCTCTGAGAATTCACACCAGCTCGATAGGGTTTTTGGAAGAGGGACTTTGCTATACTAACTCTGCTATTTCCAAGGATTAGTACAAGAAAGGCATCTCTGCCATGCTTGTTGGTCCCTTAAGCAGAGCTGCCATAAAACAAAGCTCATCAAGTTCTCTCCTTTGTTCTTGAAAACCATGGTAATTGGAAGGAAAGAAAGGAAATCCACCAGGTATTCCTCAGGTAAGGAAACAAACATTTAAATCTCAAATTCCACACAGACACATTAAGATGCCTGCACAAATGTGTTGGGATGAAAATGCCTGCTTGGGCACACAGGAAACACCTGCAGCTCTGTCTCTCAGCAGTCGGAAAATTTCAGCTTCCCTTATGCAGCAAAAGAAAACTTTCCATGGTCAGAAGAAGGAGAGGTGCCATCCCTATGGTCACTCTCTGCTCATTTGGCTACTCAAGTCAATGCATTAATGGTAGGCCCATCCCAGAAAGTGCCAGGAAACAAACAGGGGGTTTTGGCAGGCTCTCCACATCACCAGGCTCTGGCTTGGTGATGAGGAGAACGTGGCTTGGGCTATGAGAAAAAACACGGTCACTAGGTGTTTCAGCATTACTGGAAAAGAAGCAGAAGAGACTCTGAGCCATTTACACCCTCATTCCCAGGCTTCCAGCATGTTTCCCAGTGAGAAGACACTGCACAGGGAATTAAGTTCCTCTCTAAAAATCATTGTTTTAGAAACTTTGTTGGCTTTGGGTTTCTTTTCTTCATTGCTGGAAATGTAACACCAGTTCTGAGAGGCTTGACTTGTGGTTTTAGGGGCATCTTCACAGACAGACAAGTGGGAACAATTTGAAACCCAAAGCAAAGTGTTGCCTCAGAAGAGTTGGGGAGTGTTTGCCTGTGTTAAGGCTTGAGCTGTCTGGCAATCCCCTTACATCCATGTGCAGAAACACCCAGCTGCTCCCCAGATCTCAGTCCCTCTGGGCACACAGGCCTCAGGAAAACGATTCCAGCCTTTCTCCTGCTCAAGAGCATCTAACCTAAGCTGAGCTCCAGTTTCTTCAGTAAAGTCAAGGACGTTCTCTTCCATGCAGCTGACAGTGTTCATGGAGCTCAGCAGGTCTTCCTGATATTCCTCAGGCCAAGGAATTACAGTGGAATTTGGCCAGACATCAGATGAACATTATCCAGTGTGGTTCATGTGGAACCAAGCTCTAACGCTGACAAGCCAAAGGGAGAGAGCTCATTCTGCTTTTGAAAGATGTCAGTTAGAAACATAAGACACAGACTTGGAACTACTCAAACCTCAGCGTGCAGAATCCATCTAAAATAGACCACAATCATAATGGCAAGGGGCGTTGGAGTCTTGATAAAAACGCCCACCACGATAATAATAACTCTGCCCTAGTGGCAGTGAAATCAATGGTGGCCAAAGAGACTTTATTACTTTCCTCTTCAAACCAAAGGAAAATTTCCAAGCCTAAAATAGCCAATGTACTCTCCTTGATTAAAAGCAATTATAACAATTCATTCAAGTACGCAGACGTGAGCCAAACAGAGGGATCACAGGTCACGCCTGACGTTCCTTGTTCATCAGTGGAACCTGCAAACTCTGATTTTATGCTATTTATAAATGTGCCAGTTGTTGGTTTAGTAGAGCTTTTTTGGCAAAATCATGGGTTTTGTTTTCTTATGTTACAGATCCCCTCTATTGGACTTTCAAAGGTGAAATTTTATTTAAAATCAAAACCAAAGTTTTTAAATTGATATATATGGGAAGATCTTTTGCCGAAAATTAGGTCATTAAAAGGATGCAGCGTTCCTCAGCAGTCCTGTCCTGTTCCTGATTTGTACACAGCCCCTGGCGGGCGATAATTCCCTTCCTTGCCAGTCAGGGAATAAGGCTCTATGTTCTCTTCTGAATTGGCCATTCGTTCTTAAAGATGGAAAGTCCCCCCTTGTCGGAACCCAGGACATCCCTCTGGCAGCTCTGGGTGGCTCGAGCCCCTGGCAGGGGGCTCAGAGACCCTGGCATGAAGGCAAAGACACCTGTGCCTTTGAGGTGTCTTTGATTTTGACCCATGGAGTAAATTACCAATGTTACGTGAAGAGCTACAAGTCACGAGAGTTTAAGCAGAATAATAATTTGTCTCAGGGTGAAAGGGTAGAAGTTTGGGGTTTTTAGAATGGGGGTTCTGGAGGTGACACAATCCGTCCTAAGGACGTGATTCATGGAGGTTCTTTTTCACTGATCTCAGGGTGCAAAAACTGACACGACAAGGGGATTTGCAGTAAAATCAAAATACATGTACTTTTATTAAATAGCCATAGCAAAGATGCGTTAGAGAGAAGGGGAATGAAGAAAGGGAAAAGAATAAGGAAAAGAAAAAGAAGAGAGGGAGGGCAAGGAGGTGTATAGCTACCAGACGTGCGGATGACAAAGTCCCTCGAAGTCCGGTCGACGAAGAGGCCTGTCGTCCTCACGTCAGGGGAGATCTCAAAGGTATCAGTCAGGTCTAACCTTTTTTATAGTCCTTTTGAAATGGGGGAAGGGGACCCATTTCAAAATACTCTATTGATAAAGGGTACAAGGAGTCCATCAGTAGTCCATCAGGAACAGGTGTCGTCAGCAGCAGATGTCGTAGGCAGGAACCATTGTCTTCTCGGTCCAGTGGTCGCTTGCAAAACTTGCTCCGGTCCCCACGCATACCTTCCCTCACCCTACGGTGGGGATTTCAGTCTTAGTCCTTTTGGGAAAAGAGGGGAGCTTTTCCAGGTAGGGGTCGCACGTCTCAGTCCTTGAGGGGAGAACCTTCTCCCATCTCAGTCCATCTGTCACGGTGGTTGATGTACAGTGAATGGAGGGTCCTTTTGTGGCGACCTCCGGGAAGGTCATTCCAGAGAGAAAGTCCAGCCAAGTCAGAAGGGTGGAGAAATTCCAGCACTAGCGTTGCTAGGTGATGCAGGCGAAGGAGAGCACACTGCCCCTTCTTGGGTGCAGTGTTCCATGAGTTGAGCAAACACACCCGTAGGCAATAATCTGGCTTGGTGGACCAGACAGACCTGGATTTTCAGAACAGGATCTTTCCCTTTCCCCGGTGGTCTTGGCTTTCATGACGATCGAGAGGCAAAAAATGAGGGAAGTTTCGGACAGACTCTCACACCTTGTCATCTCCTTTGCTTTTTGCATTCCCTTGCTGCAGGGATGGCAGCAATCAGGCTGTCAGAAGAGGCTTAAGAGAGGCTCCGCTGATTGCAGAAATGGATGCTGCCCAAAGGGAAAAAGAAACAAAAGAAACCAAATTAAAAGAGACAAAGGAAAAAGGAACCATTTTTCCAAACTGAGTTCCTAACAGGGTTGAGCTGGATTCCTCCAGCACCCAGATATACACAGACATGGGACTGAGGGCACCAGCAGCACGTCTGCCTTCATGTCCAGCATGCTGCTGGCACAGGCAAACACGGCCCAGAACTGCACTAGTCCATTCCTCATGGTGTCGTCACTTGCTGGGATTTTTGTCCTGCTATCACTGTGGGATTGCTGCTTGCTGTCCTAAGGATTTATTCCTTTCAGGAAAGTCAACAGACTTATTCAAGCTCCTCTTTTCTACAGACATGGGCTCTTTGAGTGTCCAAGAGAGATGTGGGGTATAAGGCATTCCTCAAGAGACTCCCAAGAGCTCTGAAAAATGTTGATCCCACATGTTGATCTCAGGAAAGCTGGACATGCAGGTTTTCAGCAGCAAGCCAGGAGCAAGGACACAAGCATCAGGGTGCAGATGTGCTCAGCTCTGGTTTGCAGGAAGAGCAGTGTCTGCCTCAGCACACCCCACTCCCTCCTGTGCTGGCTGGCATCTTCCTTCACAGCAGGCACAGCCAAGGAAGTGGCCTGGTCACCAGCTCCTTGTCTGCCACCAAACCTGGCAGCAAAGCCACAGCCATTCTCATCTACTTGATGGGGCAGGGCAGCACATGGGGCTGGCACAAATCCTGCACAGCTGTGCCTGTTTGGCTGGCAGAAACCTCCAAGGGTGGGCCAGGCGGGACAAGCTGGGTGCTCTCGGATGCTCACAGTGAGCTCCACCCCAGCTCCCCCATTCCCACAGACCAATCTAAAACCGCTTGGCAGGGACTGCTTTCATTGTGTTCCTCAAGCCCCATCCCCAGCATTGCAATACTTCAGTTCCTTTGCTACCAGGCAAACCTGAATACAGCACCTGAGAGCAAAAGAGGGACACAGAAATGACCAGAAGGTGGGAGCTCTCCTCTGAGGAAGGGCTGGGAGCCTTGTGCCTGTTTATCCTGGAGAAGAGCAAGCCCCAAGGAGACTTTTCAATATTTTCAGGGACTTTTAGGAAAGTTGGGGACATTTCTTTTAGCAGGGCCAATTGCAAGAGGACAAGGGGGAACGGCTTTAAGCTAAAAGACACTCAATTCAGATTGGCTCTGAGGAAGAAACTGTTTGTGAGGAGAGTGCTGGAACACTGGCACAGGCTGCCCAGAGAGCTGGGAGGAGCCCCAAGCCCAGCAACATTCAAGCTCCGCTTGGATGGCCCTCTGAACAACCTGATCTACTTGAAGATGTCCTTGCCAGTGGCTGGAGTTCTGGGCTAGATGACCTTCACTGGGCCCTTCTAACCTCAAGCAGTCAAGATCCTACTTGGTTTTCATTTGAAAAGCACCCAGAGTGGAGATTACTCTGTGGGGGGCCCATCTGATTCCCTGGAGTTTGGCCAAGGAGCAAACCCTGGCAGGGAACAGCTGTTTGGCCCGCAGCCGCTTTGCCTTGTACCTGCAGAAGTTCCTTGGCAGAGCCTTGCCTGTCCACATCCATCTGCAGGCAGCAGCCCAGAAATTCACACAAGCCAGGGGGTAGCCTGAGCTGGTGCAGATTTGGAACCCCTTGCTTGCCTATCAGGTAGCTGGCCTGAGGCAAAAGGAAACATGAGACTCTATGTGATTCTTCCATATCCTTCAGGGCTCACCTAGACCCCATCTTTAAAACTCCACTCTGCAGTGGCAATTTCTTGCCCAGCAGATGCTTAGAGATGAGCCTTCTCTCCCAAAGGAAAAAAGGCCCCAGTGCAGCCCCAGCTATTCCAGCACCAGGTCTTGCCTTGACGGCTGATGTGAGCCCCAGAGACCTTTTTTGAAGTGGCCCTTGCTGGAAGCACTTCAAGCTGTGGGAATGGGATTTTCTCTAATGGACTGAGAGCAGAAGGACACGACTATCTGAGCACATTTCCACCTTACCTTGACACTGGTCTCCTGCATATAAGGAGCCTCTCCTGTGGCCATTTCTATTCCCACAATGCCAAGGGACCAGGTGTCCACTTTGGGGCCGTAAGGCTCTCTTCTCACCACCTCGGGTGCCATCCAGTAAGTGGTCCCGACCATCGACCTCCGTTTCCTGTGCTCAGGGCTGAGCACAGCACAGAGGCCAAAATCAGCTGAGGAGGAAAACAAACACTGCTTCAAGTAGGAAACCAAGGAAAAGGGCTTCTCACTCTCAGTCCCAGAACGCAGTGCTTAATGGAGCTGGAAAAGCAGCTGGGCTCTCCTTCCTCAGGGCTGCAGCCAAGGACATGGGCAATTGTTCAGGTAACAACCCGCCCAGGATTCCCACAAAACCTTGGCTTTTCCTCATTGCCCTGAACGTTTACACTGTAACTCTCTCCCTTTGGAAGGAACACCCACAAACCAAAGTTACTCTGGATACCTGGTTGCTCTCTAGACCACTCAGCACCTTCCAGCTGCGGCCTGGGCTTGCACAGCGCTCCCTGCACTCTCAGCAGCCACTGCTGGCACCCGGCACCTCTCCAAAGCAGCCCCACACCGCCTCCCCGCAGCGCTGCGCCTCAGCAGGAATACCCACCCAGCCTGACGGAGCCATCCCGGCCCAGAAGGATGTTGTCACTTTTGATGTCTCTGTGGATCACCTGCTTGGCATGAAGGAAAGCCAGGCCTTGCAGGCACTGCCAGGGGAAAAAGAAACAGGAGGCCAAAAGTTACCCTGATCTGATTTCATCACATGCAAAAGGAGGCTGCTCCTGAAGATTCTCAGATCTCCAAGGAGCAGTGAGTTCTGGCAAGAGGAAGAGCTTGCTGCTGCAGCACTAGGAGAGCAGGATCTTTCCAAGGGAAGGCATATTAGCTTTGGAGGGGGAAGCATCAGTCAGTCGTTGCTCCAGACTGTTCCCTGCAAAGCCAGTCAGAATGAGCGCTGCTGCAGCGGATGCGCTCTCCACGTCCGGACGACAAACAATGGTTTGCCAAAAGAGGAAAACATACCTGCCTTGGATACCTAGGGGATCACTGTCGGGCTGGAGACTGGAGGACAAGGGTTCTATGGCTGCCTCAACAGCAGACTTGGAAGTAGCTCTTTTGTCAGTTTGCAGCAGCAAGCACCATGCTGGGTGCCGTGCCATCCTTTGGAGTGGAGACCTGTGACAGATGAGTCTCTCTTTGGCTTGGCCTCTGGTTTAAAACTCTCACAGCAGCACCTTTGCACTTACAGGCAAAGAAGGCAGTGCAGAAAGGCTCTGGGCAAAGGCTTGGGGAGGCAAAGTGCAGAACAGAAAATAAAAAGGAAAAAGAGACAGAGAGTTCAATGATAGTGGATAAGAGTGAAGAACAGAGTACAGGAAGGGCAGGGACACTGGCAGGCAGTTCAGTCCAGATGCTCTTTCTTCTCTGAAGCAGAAGAGCAACACAGAAAGAAAGCTCTGAACATGGAATCACTCACTTTGCAGTGCTTTCAAAGGACTAGCCTTGTCCAAGCCATCCCAAGCACAAGCAGGACCCCTTACCTCCCGACACACTGTTGCTATGTGTCCTACAGCCATCCTTCTCACGGTGACCACATCAGCTAAGGAGCCTCCATCCATATATTCCAACACCAGCAGGACAGCCTCATCCACAAGGTAGCTGCAAGAGGAAAGCAACAGCGTGGAGCTGAACGTGCACAGCTAAATTGCTGTGGGGAAGAAAAGACTACAGCTGAGTTTTGTTTCCAGGTCACTGGTAAATGAAGATGGAATCAAATGAAGACACACTCCACCTAGGCTAGCCAGTGCCTGCCATCTGTGCCACCTAAAGGAGGAAGGCACATCCATGGAAAAGGAGACGGCTTAGGTGGCAAGCAGTGGGAAAAGGAGGTTCAGTGAGGAAAAAGATAAATCTGGAAGTGGACACATCCCAGCAGCTGCTTCATCATCTTCAGACACAAATTGCACCATTCCCTCCAGCAGCAAGGAGACACAGTTTTCACAGCTTTTACTAAAGGCAAGTGGTTGTGCAGCACTGCCAACACCCTTTGGAAAACCTTGCAGAAAGGACAGTCACAAACAGGAAAACAATTTCAGACCTGGCAAATTATGTGTCTCCTAGCCTAGTCTTTTGGCATGCAAGGCTATGGAAAATAGTGGGAACAGCACAAGGTGCATAACCTCTGGCATGTTTTCTCCTCCAACACTTAGAAAAAATCATGCCCCAAACCAGCAAAACCACATGCAGCAAGTGAACATACAGGCTGCTGGCTTAGTAAGAGAGCCAGGTTTCTGAGAGCAATCTTCAAGCTGTTTATGTCAGGAAGCATTCATGGGGACAGAATGCAAACTCCTCCCATGCCTGGTGCAGGAGTGGATTGATGTTCATTGAAAGATCCATTTTCTGCCAGTGGCTAAAGAGCTTTTAAATCTTTGCCTTGCAAGTATGGAAATGAACGTTCCCAAAAAATCACCAGAACTACTTACCTTTCTAAGTAGCTGACAATATTGGCGTTCTTATTTTCTCTTATGAGCAGGATTTCTTTTAATACTCCCTCACAGCCATGGTGCTGGAGATAAAGTTCCTTTACAGCCACCTACAATGACATTCAAAAGCTCTTAGGGACAGACATGACCAGAGCCTCTTTCTCTGGCACTCATGGGCCTGGATGCCTTGTCACCTCGGAAAAAAGGGACTCTAAACCATCAACCACAAAGCGCTAACACCACCCTCTGCACCTGCAGGCTTCTCAAACAGACTTTATTTAGCACTACTATTATCATTTACACACGCTTTGGAAGCCAAAAGTAATTTTTCTCCTGTGAAGAGATGGCTGCCAATTCAATTGTGTGCCAGAGTAAACACATAAAACATGATGGGGAAAATGCTGTCAAAAAAGAACTGCAAAGCGACTCAAGGTAAAGTTACAATCCCAGCACATCCTCACTTCTTCAGTTTGGCTTTTGCAACTTTGAAGAACAATCTTTAGACTTGAAATTATTGAATGGGTTTAAAAATGAATACCCCTTTCTGTGGTACACTATGGATGTGCCCCAGGTTCTAAGTACAGGGCTTGGGGCTTTTGAACGCCTCCGAGACCTCCCTCCAAGTGCAGTTCCTGAGCACAGCTCTGCAGCTGGATAAGGAACTACCTTCTCTAATTCCTTACTATTAAGGAAGATGGAATGTATTTCCTGAGAGTCAAAAAGGAGAATTCAGGACTTGGAACTTCTAGCCCCAAAGAGCAGCAAGACTCTCCAAGACACCACCATGCCTGTTCAGAACAGAGAGCATCTCTCTAGTGGAACACAGGATCAACACAAGGTTGTATTATTTAAGGCTCTTCATCAACTTCTTCTCATTCATCTGTGCACGTGTCTCTGTGTGTGTGTGTGTGTGTGTAGGTGTGTGTGTATGTGAACTAGGTTCCCTAGGACTGAAAGGCAAAACTGTGCTCCAGACAAGATCTCTCTTTCTGAAGGGCTTGCATTGTATTTTCCAACTGAATCACCTGATAGAAAACAAAATATCTGTGTCTGATCCTGGGCTTAAGAGGAATTGGGCTGGAATGATGGCTCTTGCCATCAGCTAATCTATGCACATTTATCCAGTAAGTCCAAGCTAGCGTGTCCTCTGAAAGACACCACGGCCATCCTTGCATTCATTCAGGTAGGTAGGAAGGACAAAGTCTGTCCCAAATGCATTTTGCAGCCTGCCTCTAGACAGACTGCTTCTGCAGAACAGCCTCTGCAGCAAAGA
The DNA here is from genome assembly GCF_036417665.1 of Passer domesticus. Taxonomy (NCBI): domain Eukaryota; kingdom Metazoa; phylum Chordata; class Aves; order Passeriformes; family Passeridae; genus Passer; species Passer domesticus. The sequence continues at coordinate 9,562,782 of NC_087482.1, read as the reverse complement.
CAGGCGGCCCAAAGCTCTGGCCACAGATCACATCACAGAGAAAGCACTCAAGAGCTGCAAGATCTGCACGGGCACTCACCGCTTGTCCTGTGGCAGTGTCAAAGGCCTTATAAACAGCTCCAAAGCCCCTAGAATCAGAACAGTGGCAAGAACAGAGACGTTGTTCAGTGCTGAGGAGCAAAAGGCAGCCCAGGCAGGAGCTCTGTGCTGCCTGCAGTGTCTCTAAAACACTGGGCTTTGTCTACTCTTCAGCCAAGGGCACAGCAGCCCAGCAGCCCTCTGCCATGCAGAGTGTCCAAGAGAAAAGCTGGCTCCCACAGGAAGAAAAAGGGCTGCTTGAATTCTCCAATACACACACTAACTTATGCATGTGGGGGGGTTTTCTTTGCCTTTTTCTTCTTGTATCTCTGCCTGTGACGTGCCTTTCCAGGCAATGAAACACACAGTGCTGCTGGGCCTTCTCACTGCTCTCTTTTCATCCTACCTGCCAAACTCAGGCAATGCCACACAGCCTTTCTTATTTTCCTGACCACTGAATATTGTTTCCAGAAAAATACTACTAAGAAATGCTACTGAGAGCTGTTATCTGACAGCTGTCTGGTGGGAAACAACACACAAAACCTGCTCTCTCAGCTTTTCCTTCCGTCGTGAGTGTGGCCATATTACTTTGAATCATACAAAACCATGTCTCCTGGGAAAATAGGCAAACTGGTGCCCCATCTTGGAGGGACAGGAGGGCTTCCAGGTCCTGCTCCTTGAGGCAGCCAAGACATTGTCAGCATCCAGTCATCTTTGATGATGCCTTGTACTGCCTCAGTAGTGAGACAGGGACAATCTGGAGCCAGGCTCTGAAAATGCTTGCAGCTTGCCTGACTTCCCACATGCTATTGCACCACCAAAATTCCTGGCCTGTGGTTCTGTAGAAATAAGTGTGGCTGCACTCACCCACTGCCAAGATGTTCCCATCCAGTGTACTTCTTTTCTGGATCTTCCACACTCACCACACACCCTGAAAGAAACAAAATGCAAGAAGCAAAGTTCAAAACAGAGAGATTGAGCTTGCAGGAGATCTGAAACCCAGCTCCACTCTCTGGGGCTCTGAGCAATTTGTGGTCTTTTGGCTAACGATAACATCAACAAGAACAACAACAACAGCAGCCCCAGCAAAACAGGCAGCTCTGCACAGAGTCTGATTCTCCCACACTCCTTTGCAGGGTTGCCTTGAGGGGAAACTAAGCCCATGGAAAAACCATCAGAGCAGACAGAAATCAGAAGACAAACAGGCACCAAGGCAAGCGGCTGTCATCTACAAATGGGAAGGAGGGCTGAAAAATCAGGAGCCTTCATTTTCTTGGGAAGAAACACTCTCTTGGGAGATTCAGCACAAGATTACATACTTCCAAAGATTCAGTGCACCCTGGGATCTGGGATGAATTTTTATCAACATCTGCTTTTTGCAGAGCAGAAAGAATATTGCAAAGTGAATTCCAGGAGAGGAGGGGATGTTCCCTTCCTCTCAGCAGTTTGCCTAAAGAATGCCTTGACATTTTCAGAGAACAGCAGCTCATGCTACATCCAAGAACAATGACTCTAAGAATTAGAACACTTTTCATTTAGGAGCAGGCTAAGTTCTGAAGACCACTTTGCCCGTTCCTCATTTAGTGAAGAACTACAAGTGCTGGTCTTCAGCCTGGGCTGCAGCAGCTACGGGCACTCGACTTGGCCCCTTGAACAGCACCCACGTGCCCCATCTTCCCAAAGGGCACAGCCCAGATGGGTCACAAGGACAGCGCCGCTCCTCAGGCGCTGCCGTGACACAGACACCTGCACAAAGGAGATGCTGATCCTCTCACCAGCCCAGGCAAAGCTGCAGCAACGGGGCGGCAGCTGCAACCCCACAGCTGAGGAAGGCTCCAGCCCCTGCAGGCACAGCAGCTGTCAGTGGCAGGGCAGGTATGACAAAAAGCTTGGCAAAGCCAACGAACGGCCACTGACAGCCACTGTCAAGAAGCCAGAGGCACACCCAGCTCTGTTACAAGCTATTGACCCCACTCAAGACAGAACATGGTTGTCTTTCTCTTCAGACCCACGGAGGAGTCAATCAATCCACCTTTTGTCCCAACAGCTGATGGCAGACACTGAGTAAACTGGGCTCTGCTCTGTGCCTGACCCGTTAGTCTCTGACAGCACTGCACTGGCAGCCCTTACTAGTTGTAAGAAGCAACTCAGCTCTACTGCAGAGTCACCAAGGCCTTGGTGTGCTTTCCTCAAGTGCAGGAATCTGTGCAGGGATTGAGGCCAATGCTTAGTATTCCAAGAGTGTTTATCAGCTGGGCATTAGCAGTGACAAAGTGCCTGGTACTGCAGGAACATGCAGCAGAGGGGCTGCAGGCTTCCTCCCGAGAATTGCCTGCAGGGCACTTCTATCTGGAAATGCCACATGGATGTGTCTCTTTGATGCATCTTCCTAGGCATACAACTAAAATATCAAACAGGGATTGTCAAAAAAAGTGTGGTGGTTTTCTTCTTTTGGGGCACTTTGAAAACAACTCTTCCTATCTGATACCTCGGGATTGTTCTAACAATGTAACATTTTAACTTTTAGGGCACATTGAAAAGACCTCTTCCTCTCTTATTTGTGCTATCATTTGATGTTCTCATCCAGAAGGTCAGGCTAACCAAAATGTAGAATTCTTATAAAACCCAAACTGTAGAAGGAACAGTAGAAGTACTAACAGTCATAAAAACAACACCAGCATTAAACCAGCCCCACAGACAATCAAGTTCTGGGAAGTATTTTGTCTCCAATGGCTGGTGACATGTCAGGAGTCTAAAGGGAATCTAGGAAGCCAAATGTTCTCATCAGTTTGGCCAGACTAGCACACACACCTTCACGGAGGCATTGGCTGGGTTGCAGCCTTCTGCTGCTTGCAAAACAATCCCTGCTTTTGTCTTCACTGCACAGGGAAGCTCAGGCAAAGCCCACCCACTCCCAGCTGCCCTCAAAGGCAAAAGGAACGCCTCAAAGTGCTGTCTGGCTGCCCCCAAGCACAACACTGGCCTCTGTAGAGATCCACAATATCTGTCTTGTTGCCATGATAATTTAGGAAAAAAGCCTCTGCTAGGATTTTTCCTGTCCTGAAGAGCTGAGAGCCTCAGGAAAGAAATGTAAACAATGGCTATCTGCTGCTGTGGAATGCCACGGGTGCATCTTCCATTAGTTCGTGTAGATTGTTTTCAATCAGTGACCAATCACAGCCACCTGTGCCAAGGCTGTGAGCAGTCACAGGTTTTTGTTATTGATTCCTATTCTATTCTTGTCTTGGTAGCCTTCTGATCTTCTTCTCTCTGTCCTTTTAGTATAGTTGTAATGTAGTATTTTAGTATAATATATAACATAATAAATCAGCCTTCTGATGAAAATGGAGTCAAGCCTCGTGCCTCGTCCAAAGGGTCGCAGTTTAAACAAGAGAGCCTCACACTGGTTTTGCTTTCAAACTAGGACACAAATCCATCTCTTTATTTGAACACAGGAATGGGCCATTGCCTACCCTGCAAGCGGGAGTTGGAGGGGCGGGGAGGGTGGGGTGGGGTGTCACCTTCTGTGGTAATCGGCGGAAGAAATGCAGCACTCAATATGAGTGATCAGCAAATCTCAAAACTTTATTGATAGGCACATACATTTATATTGGTGTTAATGAGGCTAATACATATTGCAAAAAGTGAGCTCATTATTGGTTAGTTACTTATCAGCTAACTACGCCTACCTTATCATGCTTGTGGCTACTATGTTGCAGCTGTCCACATCTTTTCTTCATGTTTCTAACTAACGATCCATCCTGATGTTGCACCAAGGGCACAGTGCCCTTGCCAGGTTTGGACACTGACTGCTGACTCCTATCCTCGTCTCCTTCTTGCTAAATTAACGGTATTATGTCAGTGTGACCTTTGTTAGCTAGCCAGCTGTTCACAAAATCCTCCACACTTCCCCTGTTTTTCTGTTGCACAAGCATAGTCTGATTAGATGCAGCAAATATCATTCTTTGAACCATGTTCTGTAAGCACATGCAAAAACAAGGCAAAACTAACACTACTAACAAAGCCATAATGCCTACTATAATAATGACTCTAACAATAGAGCGCAACCATGATCCCAAGCCTAATGATTTGAGCCACTCATCAATGCCAGAGTCCGATTCTACCTGTAAGTTTCCAGTTAACCTTCGCAGCTCAGAGAGCTGGGAGTGAATGGACTGGGAATGATCAGAGAGGTTCATGCAACACATGCCCTCAAAATCTTCACAACCATGGCCCTGTGCCAGTAAAAGGAAATCAATTGCAGCTCTATTCTGAAGCGTTGCATGGCGAATAGAATCAACATCAAGCAAAAGGCTAGAAAGTGCTAAAGTGGTGGCATTAGTTTGTTTAGCAAGCCAGCATCCTAGCTTGTTTAAAATGGCATGGGCACCTGCTGCCGATACCCCTGGAGCTAAAAAGGATGCTGCCACTATGGCCCCTGGGGACCAAAATTTTACATCATCTTTGCAGTCAGCAGTAAACGCATGGGCCATTCTTTTAATTCTGTGATAGCGGCGGCTCATATTAAGGATCATTGACGCATTGGGTGTGAGGAGAGACAACTCTCCAATTGTACATGGCCCCCCGCTCAGCATCGATGGGACACCGGGCCACGCACGATCCCCACATATTAAAAAGTAACCTGCTGGTAATTGAATAGGGTCGTTTGATGAGATCGACACCCTCTTTGTGGTATAATTGCACCAGGTTGTTGCATTACGGTAAATGGCCATGCTGGAGGTTACAATAGTAGAATAGTTTTTGGCCGGCAGCTGACTTTTATGCTTAAACCTAAGGCATGCATCTGCCATCACTGAGCCTAACAGTTCCAACTCTTGGGGTTCCTGCGGTGCTATAGGAAAATGAGAAATCCATTGGTCCCAGTTATCTACACTGACCCTGGCGTCATTGGTTTTGCAGGTGGGTATTTTCGATGGGCATGGCCAGGGATCTGCCGGCAGTCCAACCAAACAGGTTGTAAATGGATTACCGGGAGAAGATAACGACAAGCAAATAGCCTCCTGGTTAGTTAAATTTGCCATGGTGATCCAAATATTAGTCTTGGGCTGAGGTGGGGCCCATGCTTGATGGGTTCCCACTCCTTTGGCAATGTCTGGGCTGTCTATTAAGAGGGCAAATACGAGTAAAACAGCAGCATAAGTCTGCCACATCACCCTGATCTTCCCGGACGCTGTTTTGAACCATCCAGACATTTAGGGAATTAACAGGTTGCCCACAAACCGTTAAGAATGTCTCTTCCTTCCTCTCCCCTTTTTCTTTCTTGAGCCGCCCAGACTTAATCTTTTTAGAGCCCTTAAACAATCGTCCCACACTTGATTAGGATCTTGATCCCTCAGAATCGGACCTACTACATCTAGCTGGGAGAGGGGAATGCCCCGACCACACTTAGACTGTAAGATACACGACTGAGATTGCCCTAAAGCGCGTCTGGCAAAGTGCTGGGTTTCCCACCTAAACCATGCGAGAATTTTCTGTTCTGGGGACTCATACAACTGTAACCCTTGGCGGCCAGGTAATCCTGTAAAGGTCTGAAGTTCTGCTTGCCAGGAGTCCCGCTGCCAATAAAATGCACAGCTTCTGCACCACAGTTCAGGTAACTGTGACTGATGCACCCACTTAGTTTGCTGACACCCCCCGCAAAAGAACAAAATCCATGCAGCACACTGAGTATTTTGACACTTAATACAAGCTAATCTCTTAGGCCTTCTATGATAAAATGTATGAAGTGCCGGAATCAGGCTTAGTATACTGTCCAGGGATTGACACCGATCAATCACTCAGTCAATGGCAAAGCTACAGTGTCCTTTCAGCTTGAGAACTATCAGTCAAATGGTGATCAGCAGCTTTGCCTCCACTCGCCGACCGTCCTCTTCGCTCAGTTGTCTGGGGTCTGGTTCCATCTAACACGGCTGGTGGGGTCCATTTAGCAGCTACCCACAAGGATCCTGTAGGGGTAGAAACACAAAGATACCCGCGGCCCCAGTATAATACCTTAGCAGGACCTTGCCATTGTCCTGTCTTGGGGTCTCTATACTTTACCCATACATCCTGCTTCACACTATCTTTTTCTGTTACATAATGACGAATTACAGCAGGAACTTTGCTTTCCCCAAAAACACACAGGTGATTTAAGACAAATAGACACTTTAGCAACCTTTCTTGCGGCTCTCTAATATCTTTGTATTTACCTAGATATTTTTTCAAAGTACCATTAGCTCTCTCTACAATCGCTTGTCCTGTCGGAGAATTAGGGATGCCTGTCACGTGTTCAATCCCCCACATTTGCACGAACTGTTTTATTCTTTTGCTGCAGTAGGCAGGCCCATTGTCTGTCTTAATATGTCGTGGCACTCCCATTACAGCAAAGCAGCTACTGAGATGCCTCTCCACGTGCCCTGCTTTCTCACCAGTTTGTGCTGTGGCCCATATAAAATGACTGTAGGTGTCTATAGTAACATGCACATACTTTATCCTTCCAAACTCAGCAACACGTGTGACATCCATTTGCCAGGTCTCATTTGTATTCAGCCCTCTGGGGTTAACTCCTAGACCTAACCCGCAGCCCCCGTTATGATGACTACATGTGGGACAGGCTTTGACTATTGCCCGTGCCTCTTCTAGAGATATTTGAAATTCCCTATGGAGGCCTTTTGCATTTTGGTGAAACATGGAGTGTGCCTCTCTGGCCAAAGTCTGCCTGGGAATTGGAGTCACATGTGTGATTGAAACTAGCTTATCTGCTTGTGCATTACCCTCTCCCAGACCAATATCCCACTTATGACTTCTGATATGAATGACAGAGAAAGGATACTTCCTCAGTTTAATTGCCCTCTGTAACTGTATAAACAGCTCATGTAACCTCCTGTTTTGAACCTCTTTTATAGAGGCATCTTCTATTCGCTCGCATACTCCAGCGACATATAAAGAATCTGTCACTATATTGAGGGGCCCAGAAAAATGCATCATGGCCCAAACAACAGCCAATAACTCCATCGTTTGTAAAGTATCCAATTCGGAGGCCTGGAGAATCTGATGGTGCCATTGTCCCTTTTCCTGCCAGGTCACTGCAGCAATTCTGGATTTTCTTCCTGCATCCGTGTAGGCTGTTATGGCATCCTGACAGGGGTTTCTGTGACCTTTTTAGGCACTGAGTCCAACCCCATTGCCCTATCCAATTCAACGGTATATTGGGGATATCATCAGTGGCAATCACACTTCCAGCTCCCAACAGTGCCTCTTGTAATTCCACACTGTTTAACAGGTACCAGGTCAATGTATCTTTCTTCATTGGTACCCGTATCTGAGCAGGCTCCTTTCCCATGATCTGTAGTGTCCGTTCACGACCCTTTTTGAGCAACTCAGCCAAAATTTCAATTTTTTGAAGAAGGGTTTTATGCTGTTGAAGTGGAGGAGATATCCATTCCAAAGCCCACACCTCCCCCGTTTTTCTGTTTTGCTGAGTAAGTGCACCTAGTAAGTATTTAGTTCCACACCAAACTGTCAGCTGTATAGGGAGGTAAAGGTCTCGTCTCCGGACACTGCCTTGTGTCACACAGTCCAGTATCTGTTGTAATGTCCTAACCTGCTCAGAGGTTATATGAACAGGCTGTGCCGGATCAGTTCCTTTTAGTAAGGGTCGAAGTTTATCTAATAGCTCATTCGGGATGCCCACAATAGGACGCAGCCATTGTAAATCACCAAGTAACCTTTGGGCATCATTCAATGTACGTATTTCAACGTTTAATTGCAGTTTCTGGGGGGTAACAACCTGACCAGTAAGCGTCCATCCTAGATACTTCCAGGGTGCAGATAGTTGAATTTTTTCAGGAGCTACAACCAACCCATGTAGTTTCAGAGCATCATGTATTTTTTGAATTTGTTGACCTGTAAAAGGTTGCTGCTGAGCAAATAGAATATCGTCCATATAATGATAAATGATGGTTTCGGACCAGGCTTGCCGTAAGGGTTGTAAAGCATTGTCAACATACAATTGACATAAGGTGGCGCTGTTTCTCATACCCTGTGGAAGATTAACCCATTCAAACCTCTTATCTGGCTCTTCCCTATTTAATGCCGGTAAAGTAAAAGCAAACCTTCGGGTATCTCTAGGGTGAAGAGCAATAGTAAAGAAGCAGTCCTTAAGATTTACAATTAACAATGGCCAGTCCTTTGGCAACATTGCTGGGTTAGGTAAGCCTGGTTGTAAGGCTCCCATAGGTTCCATTTGTTCATTTACAGCCCGTAAATCATGTAGCAAGCGATACTTTCCTGATTTCTTTTTAATGACAAAAATAGGTGTATTCCATGGGCTGGTCGACAACTTCAAATGACCTTGCTTATATTGTTCTTGTACTAGCATATGTGCTTGCTCCAGACTTTCCCTTTTTAGTGGCCATTGCTTAACCCATACTGGGACATCCGTGGTCCAGGTCAGCGGGATCGGGAAAGTCCACGCAATGGCCACTAGCCCAAAGGGTGCTCATTTGTCAACACTATTCCCAGTTGAGCCAGAATGTCCCGACCAATGAGGCACTGCACTGTAGGGGGTAAGGGTACAATTGAAAAAACATTCCGTAAAGTTTTTCCATCAATAGTTACAGACAACATGGGTGACTTTCTAGCAAGTGTCAGGCCCCCAACCCCGGTAACTGTCATTGTGGTTGGCTGTAATGGCCAGTTGTGAGGCCAGTAATCTGGACTAATAATGCTGGAGTCCGCACCAGTATCTAATAAACCTTCCAAGGTTTGTCTCCCCCCCAGATGCTCTATTGTTACAGTGCGCTTAGGCCGATCATTCAAATTCATTGTTAATAAAGTAAGTCCTCCAGTGGAACCAAAGCCTCGTTCTCCCCTCGACTGTAATTGACAAGGGGGCAATGTTTTAGCAATCTGCTCCAATGGAACCAATTGGGCTATCCTCTGCCCTTTCTCGATTTGTATCGGTGGAAAAGGAGTATGTACCATGACGTAGATTTCTCCCGTATAATCAGCATCTATTACTCCAGGTAAAACAAATAATCCCATCATGGTGGCCGACGATCGTCCCAGAAGCAAAGCTCCCATAGGTTGTCCATTAATGATGCTTGGTCCCTTTATTCCAGTCGGCACCTTTTCCGGTTGGGTGGTCATCAGTGTTATCGCTACTGAGGCTGCCACGTCCAGCCCGAGGCTCCCGGCAGTGGCTGGCTGGAGTGCAGCTGGGCCGAGGTGTTGGCAGCGGCTACTTGTGTCTGGGCGCAGCGGCTGTTGAACGCGCTCGTCTTTATGTTTCCCGAGCGGTATCGGCAAGCTCTGGTGCTGTGGGTATCCGAGCGACAACTCTGGCACCAGACGCCAGCTGTCTGACAGTCTCGTCGCGTATGTCCCATGCCTCCGCACCGGTAACATTTAAATCGGCCAGTAGATGGAGCCCGTGGCTTATTTATAGCCGCCGCTTGTAGGGGTGCAAGAGCAGCTAATACCTGACTCTGCGAAGCTGCCGCTTGTTTTTGCAATCCTACACCTAACTCCTTAATAGCTTCTACTAACATCAGCTGATTCCCTATGGGCATATTTGCCAATCGTTCTAACGCTTCCTCTATAGACCAATTAGCTCCTAAGGTATTTAATACGTTCCTTGTAGCCTGGTTACTATTCTGGAGTGCACATTGTTTCAGTAAAGCACCTGTCATAAAGTCAGGGACTCCTGCCCGTTCGATAGCAGCGGCTGCCTTATCTATAAAAGATCCAAATGATTCATCTCTTCCTTGCTTTATTCCCATATAAGAGGGGACCCCGCCTGGCTCTTTTATCCTGTCTATGGCCATTCGTACTAAGCGCATAGCCTCCCGACATTTTTCAGGACCAATTAATGCCTGCTGCTCTGTACGAAAAAAAGGTCCTGAACCCATTAGCTCATCCAGGGTTATTCCGTGTAACGGGTCGCCTTGCTGCCGTTGTGTCGCTACACATTCCTGGCAAAGTGCCTGCCAGTGTGCATTAAACAAGAGCTGCTGATGCTGAGTGAAGATAAGCTTCGCTACTCCTCTGCAATCAGCCGGCAGTAATACCTGAGTCCCCCAGATGTAATCAAGTATCTGTTTTGTGGGCTCACCGGTCACCCCAAACTGACTAACTGTGGACCGTAATTGTGACAGCAGCTTCCAGTCCAGCGCTGTAATTGTGGCTTCATATCTGTTCCCCTGCACAGGCGAAAATACCACCGGACAAGCAACCTCCACCGCTGCAGCTATAGCTCCACTATCCCCCGAATCCATGATCTCTTTTGCTACCGCCGCCCATGCCTCCCTTCGCTCCCTTGCGACGGCCCCCGCTAGGTCACTTTTTGCCCCAGGGATCGTCTCATTACAAGGAGGAGGAAACGGAGGGTGTGGCCATGGCACAGGCGGTGCGGACGGTGCTGTTACAGCATCCGCGGGGGGTGAGCTGCTGCTTGAAGGAGGAGCTGATGTTGGTGGCAAAACGACTGTAGATGTGGTAGGGGGTAACGGACAGTCGTAGCAGTCCCCATGACTCTTATTCTTATCATATGCTACGCTAGCTTGCTGCGCAGCTTTCTTTTCTACCTGATGTTGTAATAACTCATTGTGCACGACTCGCCATAGCTTTCCTAACTTCCTTGCAGTTTTATCCTCATCTATAGCTGCCTCCCACAACTTGTCCCCGAGCTTACGCCACTCTGTTAATTCATGCACTGTATGAGGATTTTGAAAAACTCCTTGTGCATACCCATAGGCTAACAACTGTGGGAGCTCTTTCTGCAAATCTATGCCCTTAACCTGACGCTATTATAAAAAGCAAGTAAATAAATCATATGCTGCTTGCCTTTCCATTTCCATTTTTGAGAACGTCAGCGCTGTTGCAGCCCTTCAAGGTTTCGGCAGCACGTATCGGCCGGGCTCTTCTATAAGGTCACCCAGGGCGCGGCACTTTTCGCTTTTTCAGCAGTGCTTATTCGCCGTCCTTGCTGCTGTAGGACCCGAACTCGTTCACCGATCCACTGTGGTTGCCATTACCGATATCATGTCTGGGGTCACCATTTGTGGTAATCGGTGGAAGAAATGCAGCACTCAATATGAGTGATCAGCAAATCTCAAAACTTTATTGATAGGCACATACATTTATATTGGTGTTAATGAGGCTAATACATATTGCAAAAAGCGAGCTCATTATTGGTTAGTTACTTATCAGCTAACTACGCCTACCTTATCATTCTTGAGGCTACTATGCTGCAGCTGTTTACATATTTTCTTCATGTTTCTAACTAACGATCCTCTCCCCCATCCTGATGTTGATCCAAGGGCACAGTGCCCTTGCCAGGTTTGGACACTGACTGCTGACTCCTATCCTCGTCTCCTTCTTGCTTAATTAACGGTATTATGTCAGTGTGACCTTTGTTAGCTAGCCAGCTGTTCACAAAATCCTCCACAACCTTCAGTGTTGCCTAGAGGGCAAGGCCAGGGGGCTCAGGGGCAGAGGAAGGGATGTGTTGGTCTCAGGAGGTGCTGGAAGGTGCTGGGCTGGTCCTGGGGTCCCTAGCGGAACTCGGGTTGGCTGGGATGGGACAGACGGAGAGAAAAAAAGGAATAAAGGAAGCTTGGGGAGGCCCATGGGGAGAGCAGGTGGCAGTGGGATCTACGGGGCAATAAGAGGCTTCCTTGTCGACGGTTGTTCTGGGGTCCTCTTCACAGAACACTTGAGAGGGCTGTCCGGGCCGTTCCTGCTGCTGGAGGAGCTGCTCACGCTGTCTGGTGTGAGGTGCAGCCACCGTCTTTCAACTCCTGTCCCGAACTGCCCCTGTGGAGAGAGGAGGTGGCTGAGGCCCCAGCTGCCAGTGGCACACAGGGACCCTCGTGCACAGCAGGGCCCAGAGCTGGCAAGGCTCCCCAGCACAGCTGGAGCTGCTGGCACAGCTGGGCCCAGCTGGACAGCTGCCCCTCAAGGCCCCGGCCAGCAGGGCACGGCTCTGGGCAGGGTCCCTGGCCAGGAGCGGGCCCCAGAGCGCCTCTGCCTTTCAAGGGCAACCTCGGCCCTGCTCTTTCTCCTCCCCACCTGCCTCTGCCTCTGCCCCGTGCCCCTGGAGCTGCTCTTGGCCAGGCAGCCTCAGTGGGAGCCAGCACTGGCTGCAGCCCCAGCGGGGCCCCCAGGACAAGGCCCAGCAATTGAGAGGCCAGTGGAAGCACTGGGCAGCAGCAGAAGCCTCAGCAGAGTTATTTGGACAATCATGGACTGGCCACAACTCCACTGCAGTCTCAATAGGAATGTTCCCTGTCCACGTTAGACTTTCAAAAGAAGCTGTTGGAGGGGGAGAGCAACAAAACACTCACTGTTTTCTGTTCCAGGAATACCCGATTCCAAAGCAGCACAACATGAAAACAAGCTCCAAACAAAGCACGCCGGCCAGTAACCCTAGCCAGCAGCCTGTTCCCTGACAGAAATCCCTTCCAAGGCCATCCTGGGCATTGGGAACAGGTCTTGTGGTGCCGGCTGCATCTGTGGGAGCGATGGGGAGCGTGAGCCCGTGCTGTGCTGCACTGCTGAGCTGGCAGCATGGAGAATACGGGCAGGACGTTCTCTGTTTCCCCCAGAGCTGGGGCCTGCAGGCACCTTGCCGGCCCTTGGCACAGGCTGTGCCAGCCAACAAAGCCCAGCAGGCCGGGAGGAGAGCCCGGGGGCAGCGCAGCTGCTTGGGCAGTGGCTGCTGCCAGGGACACGGGCCAAAGCCATCCCTGAGCAGCCACTGCCAGCCCTGGCCCTCCCTGCCCCGTGACAGCTCCCCCAGCCCCAGGGGACAGGCTCAGGCCCTGTCAGGACCCAGCGCAGCCCCTGCCCAGTCGGGAGCCAGGGCTGGCTCTGGCCCTGGGCTGGCGGCAGGGCTCCCGCTCGGGGCTGCTCCTGTGCCTTGGGCCTCTGGGCACTCAGGGCCAGCTCCGCAGCAGCTGCAGCGCCAGGGACGTTGCTGCACCAGGCGCGTTTCCCTGGGGCTCTGAACCAGCTCCAGAGGCCTGGAAGCCGAGGCGCCTCCAGCTTTGGCTGCTGCCGGGCCGGGCAAGGGCAGGCCCTGGGGGAAGAGCTGCTGCCACACAGCCCCGGCCAGGGCTGAGCCTGGCACAGCAATTACCTGCTGTGCCTGTGCCCGTGTCTGGCATCGCCTTCCTTTCTGCTGCAGGGGCTGCCAATGAGCCACTGCTTCTCCCTGGGTGCTCCTCCTTCTGCACAGCCTTTTGGTCCATCACTTGAAAAAGGAAAAAAGGGACAACTGGATCAAATGGAAATATTCCCCACTGGGGATGTGTCATCTTCATGAGGCAATGCTTGTCAAAGTCACAGGTAAAGATCAGGAAAAATCCCAGGTAATTGGGGCTGGGCCAGTGCACTCCCTTGAGAAAACAGCTGCACCTCCTGATCTTCTCAGAGACTGGGAAATGGCAGGGGATCTCAGGCCCACAGTACAGTTGGGGCACCCTATCAGCTAATGCCAAATTCCATCCTGCAGAGGCTGGGCAGAAGCTGCAGCCAGGCCTGGTTGGGAAACAGCCCTGCAGGGCGTGAAAGCAGCAGCGGGGCAGCGAGGCTGCCATGGATCCCTTCCCACTGTGCCGGGCACGGCGTGTCCAGATGTGCAGCCAAAGCCCCTGGCTGCTGAGTCCCAGGGGAAGCATGAGGGAAATGCACCCACCTTGTCCTCCGGGTGCTTCCTTCTGTGTTTGTGTCAGGAATTCATCTGACTCATGAGACATTCTGGCTGCAGTATCTTGGGTCTTTCCTTTTGGAGGACCTTAAGAGAAAGTAGTTCCATTTCCCAGGAATGCATCCCACAAAAGCAGGGCTCAACTTGTGGGGTCAGCAGGGACACACTACTCACCCCTGCCATGGGAGCTGGGTTGGGGCCAAGCATCCAGCCCTGGAGCTGGAGAAGTCCTCCCTGCAGACACACCTGTAACTCAACAGCCACAGAAGCTTCTGCCATCTCTGCTGATCTGCACGGGCACCACTGAGCCGCAGGAGTGGTGAGGGGATCGTGCAGGGCGCGGGCACACACGTGCATGGTTCTGTGCTGGCACCTTCAGCGCTGCCTCCCTGGCCCAGCTTTGGGCTCTGAGCTAGCAGCTCTCCCAGGGGAAAGGCCTTGACCTACCCTCAGCATCTCCCAGAGGCTCAGTCTTGGATGTGGGGCCTTCACCGGCAGGTTCAGCTGCAAAGAAAGGCAGGACAGAAGAGCTCCTGTGGCACTGCAGGAGATCCTCAGGCTGCCCACAAGGCTCAGCCCCGGGGCACAGCCCTGGGCCTGGCCCCTTCCCTCTCTGCTCTTCTCTGTGGCTGCACAGAGCACACGGAAGGACACACTGGCATTGCACACGGGAGGAAGATTGAAAGCTAAATGCTCCTTCCTCCCAATGACAGCGATCCTGTGGGATCCCTCAGGGCTCCAGAAGGGAGCAGGGCAAGATTTTCAGAATCCTTCAGCCCTTAAATAATGTTAAGGGAAATGGCTTATGAGTGAGCTCTTGTCACATTGACACTGATTATTCTGTCAAGAAAGGCACACGGAGGAATAGCCTCCAGCATCCTCCAGGAATTTCAAGCCATTTTCCAGCAGGGCTTCAAAAAAATCCAAGTCATGATTCCAGTCTAGAAGGGAGCAGAGATCAGAATGATCTCAGTGGCATTCTGGGATCCCCTTCTGCCACAGAGAACTGGGCACTGCCAGGGGGTCGGCTAAGGCCGTGGGAGCCAGATGCGAATTGACATGCCCATAGTTGCACAGGGGCCTGGGGAGCTCTGGGCTGGCTCCTGGTCACTCTCCACACTCTTTCCCTGCCCTCAGCAACATCCCTGGGAGGGGTGGCTGGAGTAGCCCAGGGCCCCGGGGCTCTCTCCCTCACACACAGAGGAAATCCTCCCTAAAGCATGGGGGAAAACTGCAGCAGGCAGTGACACAGGTATCCATCCCTCCCTCCCTCTGTCCCTCCTGCCCTCCTTCTGCGGCGACAGCTCCCAGATCCCAAGGGCAAACAGCCAGGCCCTCTCAGGAGACACTGGAGCCTTGCTCTCCCCCTCTGTCCTTTCCCCACCGTGGGCACCCCGTGCAGTCACTGCCAGGTTTCAGGACATGTCTCCCACAGAGGGACCCCAGCAGGACTGCTCAGTACCCGAGTGCCCTGAGCCTGCTCGGGATAATTCCCCTGGGCTGTGCCGCTCTAGTCCAGGCTGTGCCCGCACTGCCAAGCAGCAGAGAGGGCAGCTCAAGCCTCAGCAGGGCTCAGGCCCAGCGCCACAGCAATTACCTCCTGTGCCTGTGCCTGGCATGGCCTCCCTTCCTTCAGCAGAGGCTGGCACAGAACCACTGCTTCCTCCGGGAAATGCTTCCTTCTGCACAGGCTCAAAATCCACTTCTGGAGAAAGGAAAAGGCACAGCTGGATCAGGTGGAGTTGTTTCCCATTGGGGAGGTGACATCCTCAGGAGGCAATAATTATCAAAAAAATTTATAAGGATCAGGAAAGGTCCACGGTCTTGGGTCTGGGCCAGAGCACTTCCTCCTCCAAATAGCTGTGTCTCCTGATCTGCTCAGAGACTGGGAAATGGCAGGAGATCTCAGGCCCATGGTGCAGTTTGGGCTGCCTGTCAGCTGATGCCAAATGCCTTCCTACAGAGGCTGTGCAGAAGCTGCAACCAGGCCAGGCTGGGAAACAGCCCTGCAGGGCGTGAAAGCAGCAGCGGGGTAGCGAGGCTGCCATGGATCCCTTCCTGCTGTGCCGGGCACGGTGTGTCCAGATGTGCTGCCAAAGCCCCCGGCTGCTGACTCCCAGGGGAAGCATGCGGGAAATCCCCCCACCTTGACTTCTCTGCAGCATTTCCTTCAGCATTTGCCACATGAATTCAAATGGGTTCTGGAATTTCTTGTATGCCATGCCTTTGGTCTCTTCTGGTGGAGGACCTTAAGAGAAAGTAGTTCCATTTCCCAGCAATGGATCCCACAAAAGCAGGGCTCAGCCTGTGGGGTCAGCAGGGACACACTACTCACCCCTGCCATGGGAGCTGGGCTTGGGTGCAGCATCCAAGGTAGGAGCTGGAGAAGTCCTCCCTGGAGACATATCTGTAACACAACAGCCACAGAAGCTTCTGTCACCTGGTTCCTGCCCGCTTGTCTACAATTCTTCCTTGTTGGAACGCTGAGAACATACCTGCAGGAGGCTCCAAGGGCTTCAAAACTTTCTTCATCCAAGCTGATGGAGAAGCCTTCCCAGCAACCTCATCTAGAACGGAGCACAGATGAGAACATTTTCCAGGGTGTGCTGGGATCCACTTCTGCCACAGGGAACTGTGCAGTGCCAGGGGGCCGGGTAAGGCCATGGGAGCCAGATGTGAATAGACATGGCCAAAGGTGCACAGGGGCCTGGGGAGCTCTGGGCTGGCTGCTGGCCACTCTCCACACTCTTTCCCTGCCCTCAGCAACATCCTTGGGAGGGGTGGCTGGAGCAGCACAGGGCCCTGTGGCTCTCTCTTCACATACAAAAGAAATCCTCCCTAAAGCCCAGGGGAAAACTTGAGCAGGCAGTGCCACAGCTATCCCTCCATCCCTCCCTCTGTCCCTCCTGCCCTCCTTCTGCGGCGACAGCTCCCAGATCCCAAGGGCAAACAGCCAGGCCCTCTCAGGACACACTGGAGCCTTGCTCTCCCCCTCTGTCCTTTCCCCACCGTGGGCACCCCGTGCAGTCACTGCCAGGTTTCAGGACATGTCTCCCATGGAGGGACCCCAGCAGGACTGCTCAGTACCCGAGTGCCCTGAGCCTGCTCGGGATAATTCCCCTGGGCTGTGCCGCTCTAGTCCAGGCTGTGCCCGCACTGCCAAGCAGCAGAGAGGGCAGCTCAAGCCTCAGCAGGGCTCAGGCCCAGAGGCACAGCAATTACCTCCTGTGCCTGTGCCTGGCATGGCCTCCCTTCCTGCAGCAGAGGCTGGCACAGAACCACTGCTTCCTCCTGGAAGTGCTTCCTTCTGCACAGGCTCTCCTTTCATTTCTGGAGAATGAAAAAGAGACAGCTGGATCAGATGGAAACATTCCTGACTGGCAATGGGGATGGGGACAATTTCAGGAGGCATCACTTGTGAAAGGAATGGATAAGGATCAGAAAACACCCAGGATTTTGGGACAACCCAAGGCTGCTTCCTTCCCCAAACAGCCCCAACATCTGATCTGCCTGGACACCAGGAAATTGCAGGGGATCTGAGGGTGGGCATGGACTGTGGTGCAACTGGGGCTGCCTGTCAGCTGATGCCAAATGCCTTCCTGCAGAGGCTGGGCAGAAGCTGCAGCCAGGCCAGGTTGGGAAACAGCCCTGCAGGGCGTGAAAGCAGCAGCGGGGCAGCGAGGCTGCCAGGAATCCCTTCCCGCTGTGCCGGGCACGGCGTGTCTAGATGTGCAGCCAAAGCCCCTGGCTGCTGAGACCCAGGGGAAGCATGAGGGAAATGCACCCACCTTGCCTTCTCTGCAGACATTCCTTCAGCATTTGCCACATGACTTCTAATGGGTCCTGGAATTTCTTGCCTGCCATGTCTTTGGTCTCTCCTGTCGTAGGACCTTAAGAGAAAGTAGTTCCATTTCCCAGGAATGGATCCCACAAAAGCAGAGCTCAGCTTGTGGGGTCAGCAGGGATACACTGCTCACCCCTGTGATGGGAGCTGGGCTTTTGTGCAGCATCCAAGGTAGGAGTTGGTGAGGTCGTCCCTGCAGACACGCCTGTAACACAACAGCCACAGAAGCTTCTGTCACCTGGTTCTTACCAGTCAGTCAAACATTACGCCTTGGTGGGACAGTGAGAACATACCTGCAGAATGCTCAGAGTGCTTCACAACTTCAGAGCGCCAGGCTAATGGAGAATCCTTCCCAGCATCCCAGTCTGGAAGCAAACCAAGATGAGAACTGTTTCCATTGTGTGCTAGGGCTGGCTCTGGCCCTGGGCTGGCGGCAGGGCTCCCGCTCGGGGCTGCTCCTGTGCCTTGGGCCTCTGGGCACTCAGGGCCAGCTCCGCAGCAGCTGCAGCGCCAGGGACGTTGCTGCACCAGTCGCGTTTCCCTGGGGCTCTGAACCAGCTCCAGAGGCCTGGAAGCCGAGGCGCCTCCAGCTTTGGCTGCTGCCAGGCCGGGCAAGGGCAGGCCCTGGGGGAAGAGCTGCTGCCACACAGCCCCGGCCGGGCCTGAGCCCGGCACAGCAATTACCTGCTGTGCCTGTGCCCGTGTCTGGAATCGCCTTCCTTCCTGCAACAGGGGCTGGCACCGAAGATGGAGTGCTTCCTTCAAGAAATGCCACCTTCCACTGAAGCACTATGTCCATCTCTTGACAAAGGAAGGGAGACAGCTGCATCAGATGGGGCTGTTTCCCACTTGGGCGGTGGCATCAGAGGTAATATTTGTGAAATTTATGGTGCAGGAAAATGGCCAGATTACAGTGGCATGATGAGAGCACTTCCAGCTCCAAACAGACACCCTTTTCCTAATCTGCAGGGCTGGATATAGTGGGGGATCTCAGGGTGTGTTACAGTTTGGGCTGCCTGTCAGCTGATGCCAAACGCCTTCCTACAGAGGCTGGGCAGAAGCTGCAGCCAGGCCAGGCTGGCAAACAGCCCTGCAGGGCGTGAAAGCAGCAGCGGGGCAGCGAGGCTGCCATGGATCCCTTCCCGCTGTGCCGGGCACGGCGTGTCCAGATGTGCAGCCAAAGCCCCCGGCTGCTGAGTCCCAGGGGAAGCATGAGGGAAATGCACCCACCTTCTCTTGTCTGCAGGGGTTCCTTAAGCTCTCGCCTCATGTGTTTGGATGGTTCCAGGGATATCTTATCTGTTGTATCTTGGATTTTCCCTGTTGGAGTACCTTAGAGAAAAATATTTCCATTTCCCTGGAATGGATCCCAGAAAAGCAAGGCTCAGCCTGTGGGGTCAGCAGGGACACACTACTCACTCCTGTGATGGGAGCTGGGCTTGAGTGCAACATCCAAGGTAGGAGCTGGAGAAGTCTTCCCTGTAGACACATCTGTAACACAACAGCCACAGAAGCTTCTGTCACCTGGTGCCTGCCCGCTTGTCTACAATTCTTCCTTGGTGGCACGCTGAGAACATACCTGCAGGAGGCTCCAAGGGCTTCAAAACTTTATTCATCCAAGCTGATGGAGAAGCCCTCCCAGACACCTCATCTAGAATGGAGCACAGATGAGAACATTTTCCAGGGTGTGCTGGGATCCCCTTCTGCCACAGAGAACTGGGCACTGCAAGGGGGTCGGCTAAGGCCGTGGGAGCCAGATGTGAATAGACATGGCCAAAGCTGCCCAGGGGCCTGGGGAGCTCTGGGCTGTCTCCTGATCACTCTCCACACTCTTTCCTTGCCCTCAGCAACATCCCAGGGAGAGGTGGCTGGAGCAGTGCAGGGCCCCGGGGTTCTCTCCCTCAGACACAGAGGAAATCCTCTCTAAAACCCCGGGGAAAACTGCAGCAGGCAGTGACACAGGTATCCATCCCTCCCTCCCTCTGTCCCTCCTGCCCTCCTTCTGCGGCGACAGCTCCCAGATCCCAAGGGCAAACAGCCAGGCCCTCTCAGGACACACTGGAGCCTTGCTCTCCCCCTCTGTCCTTTCCCCACCGTGGGCACCCCGTGCAGTCACTGCCAGGTTTCAGGACATGTCTCCCACAGAGGGACCCCAGCAGGACTGCTCAGTACCCGAGTGCCCTGAGCCTGCTCGGGATAATTCCCCTGGGCTGTGCTGCTCTAGTCCAGGCTGTGCCCGCACTGCCAAGCAGCAGAGAGGGCAGCTCAAGCCTCAGCAGGGCTCAGGCCCAGAGGCACAGCAATTACCTCCTGTGCCTGTGCCTGGCATGGCCTCCCTTCCTTCAGCAGAGGCTGGCACGGAACCACTGCTTCCTCCGGGAAATGCTTCCATCTGCACAGGCTCTCCTTTCATTTCTGGAGAATGAAAAAGAGACAGCTGGATCAGATGGAAACATTCCTCATTGGGAATGGGCCATGGATCCCATCCCGCTGTGCCGGGAACCATGCGTTCAGATGTGCAGCCAAAGCCCCCGGCTGCTGAATCCCAGGGGAAGCATGAAGCAAATGCACCTACCTTGTCCTCCCTGCAGCATTTTCTTCAGCACTTGCCTCGTCTGTTCGGATGGTTCCAGGGATATCTTCTCTGTTGTGTCTTGCATCTTCCTCTTTGGAGGAACTTAGAGAAAAATATTTCCATTTCCCAGGAATGCATCCCACAAAAGCAGGGCTCAACTTGTGGGGTCAGCAGGGACACACTACTCACCCCTGCCATGGGGGCTGGTCTTGTTGGCAATAACCACCAAAGGACGTATGAATCTCCTCCCTGCAGACACACCTGTAACTCAACAGCCACAGAAGCTTCTGCCATCTCTGCTGATCTGCACGGGCACCACTGAGCCGCAGGAGCGGTGAGGGGATCGTGCAGGGCACGGGCACACACGTGCATGGTTCTGTGCTGGCACCTGCAGCGCTGCCTCCCTGGCCCAGCTTTGGGCTCTGAGCTGGCAGCTCTCCCAGGGGAAAGGCCTTGACCTACCCTCACCATCTCCCAGAGCCTCAGTCCTGGATGTGGGACCTTCACCGGCAGGTTCAGCTGCAAAGAAAGGCAGGACAGAAGAGTTCCTGTGGCACTGCAGGAGATCCTCAGGCTGCCCACAAGGCTCAGCCCCGGGGCACAGCCCTGGGCCCGGCCCCTTCCCTCTCTGCTCTTCTCGGTGACTGCACAGAGCACACAGAAGGACACACTGGCATTGCACACAGGAGGAAGATTGAAAGCTAAATGCTCCTTCCTCCCACTGACAGTGATTCTGTGGGATCCCTCAGGCCTCCAGAAGGGAGCAGGGCAAGGTTTCCAGATTCTTTCAACCTTAAGATTATGTTAAGGGAACTGGTTAATAAGTGAGCTTTTGTTGAATTGATCCTGATTATTTACTCAGGAAAGGCAGAGTGAAAACTTGCCTCCAGCATCCTCCAGGAACTTCAAACCATGCTTCATGAGGACTTCCTGAAAACCCATGTCATGATTCCAGTCTAGAAGGGAGCAGAGATCAGAACCATTTCCATGGTGTGCTGGGATCCCCTTCTGACTTAGGGAACTGGTCACTGCAGGGGTTGGGTAAGGCTGTGGGAGCCAGAAGCGAATGGAGATGGCCAAAGCTGCACAGGGGCCTGGGGAGCTCTGGCCTGGCTCCTGGTCACTCTCCAACCTCTTTGCAGGCCCTTTGCAACATCTCTGGAGGGGTGGCTGGAGTAGCAGCCCAGGGCCCGTGGGGTCTCTCTCCCTCCCACAGAGGAAACCCTCCCTAAAGCCCTGGGCAAAACCATCCCCAGCGCTTCCCAGGGAGCAGGGAGCGCTGTCCCAGGAAAGGGCAGCCAGGCTGCCGGCTCACCTGCTCGCCGCGCTTGCAGCGGAGCAGCCTGGGCAGCCCTGGCAGGCAGGGCCACGGCCAGGAGCAGCAGGAGTAGGAGGCGCAGAGCAAGGGCCATGCTGCCTTGTCCTCCGCCAGTCCCGCAGCTCTTGCTGCCACCGCTGTCCCGACACCGCTGTCCCAACGTCAGCACCGCTGCTGCCACCGCCGCTGCTGCCGCAACAGTTGTGCTCAGGGACTGACTGCTGGCTCCTTGTGCTGCTGTGCAACCACGGGGCTCTGGCACCTCTGTGACCTCAGGGCCTGCTGAGAGCTCAGCCAGCTGTGACCCCAGAGCCCTGCTGTGACCTCATGGCCTCAGCTGTACCCCCAGAGTGTGCGCCCGTCTGCATGAATGGACTGCCCTGATTGTAAATGTTTTGCTTCATCAAAGGGCCATTGCTCAGCAAAACCTTTCTTTTGCCTGCTGACATTGCTGGTCAGGCTGCGTCCCTCAAGATGCTCTTGATTGTTGCAGTTCAAATTTATTTTATTGATTCCATTTCAAGTCTTGTTTAAGGGCTCTGTTGTGCCCCCGTTTTTTTCCTGAGTTGGTTCACCTGTGGGTTTTACCCTCCCTCCAAACTGTCCCTCGTGTCCTTCCCCACCCCTTGTTCCAGCTCTTTCCCTGCCTCTCAAGGCAACCCAGCCCCTTGGTTCCCCAACCTTTGGGCAATCCCTGACTGCAACTCCCCTTTGGAATTCCCCTACTCCTGGAAGCCCCACTGGCCCTTGTGACCCATCCTCTCCACCCTCCTACCCCAATTGGCCCCAGACACTTGATGTAATCCCCTCACTCCTCTCCTGAGCATTCCCTATTGGTTCATTGTTTGCATCCACGCCATGACTTGTATGTGTACAAAACCCCTTGGGCAGTACAGCTAGGGGCTTTTCATTCTGTTCTCTTCACCTGGACTAAGCTGTTCCTTGCGGAACCTGAAGACGGGACGCCTCCTCCTTTCTCCTGTGCCTCGTCCCTGTCGTGACTTGTGTCTGGCACTGGAGAGCAAGTGGCACTAAAGGTTCTGCCTCTGGTAAATGCCCATAGCGAGGCAGTTCCCGACTCCTGCCGTAGTGCCGGAGTTGTAAGAGCTAGCCCAGGTTCCAGCACTCACTTCACTAATGTACCGAATGCCCCTTCTTCAGTGCCTGCTCTGGTGCTCTGCCAGCTCACACAGCAGAGTGAGATTCACATACTGCAGCCCAGAGTTAGGTTGTTGCAACATTGAAATGGGTGTGGTTGGCAGGATGGCTGGGCATAAATCACTACAGAACTAAAGCAAATGTGTGCACTGTCCCAGGCTGGACTTGAATAGGCACAGGAATTGTGGAAAGATGAGGACAAGATAGCAGAGACCAATGGAAACACCAGCTGAAAAGGAGGACATGCTAAAGGAGTTATTTGTGCACATTTGGGGGTATATTTTCCTTGGGTGCAAAGCAAAATCAAAAGCTTCTGAATGCCCAAAAGATGAGAACTGTGTGTGGTAAATAGATATGATTCATGCTGACAAAATTGAAACAGTAATCAATATTGATAATTAATATTTGGAAATAAAAAACCAGTTAAAGGAGTCATGCCAAGCAAGAAAGGGAGAGGAGGGGTCCACCCCCAACCTTCTCCTGCAGATGTTCAGAACAGGAGGAAGCAAGAGATAACTATGACTAAATTTCGTTGGAAGAGAGGAGAATTTGGTTGCACACCAGGCAAATGTTGATTATATGAGATTATATGACTGCTTTAATGTTAGAACACAGTATTGGCTTATACTGTAGCAGCTTGGTGCGCATGTGTAATCCAAAAGATGAACTACAGGACATGGAGGAAGAGGAGAGGCCTTCCTCAAAGAAGATCCCCAAAGAGTGGTACAACTTACTTAAAGAAGTGTGGAGCATGCGTGGGGAAGGTGATGATGAGGGCAGTGATACAAGTGTGACGAATCGAAAATGGGAGGAGATGGTAATGACATACAGCATAAAAAGGGGAATTTGGGCTTGACACGCTAGTACGTGAGGTGACGGGGTTCCAAAAGCCCTGCACCCCTACCCCACGCATACCCCGCGAGGTTATTTTTGCTTATACGCTATTATCAGAAACAAATTATTCATCATTTAAAGCAAATTATATTGTCAATATTTTGAGTGTATTCAATTGTATATATATTAAGCTACATAATTAAAATTGCTGTTACATTTCATTTTGTTTGGGTTTGTTCTTTCGGTTTTTTTGATTGGATAATTGGGCAAATATAACATGTGGAATGTCCTCCACAGCAGAGTGTCAGACCTCTGGATCTTTTTAAACACTTTTATCAAGGTGGAGCTGTGGCGGCTTCAGCTGGTGCCTCTGGGGGACCTTGAACAAAGAACCCCTGAGCTTTTCTACCCTCCCAGGTGAAGTGTGATAATCTCAGGTCTTCCTGCTGTGTCCGAGTGCCGGGCCACTGGCTGGCACCACAGGTCCCCAGACCCTCTGCTGAGGCATCCCTCTCCTACAGTCAAGTTTAGTCTGTCACATTTGGCTTTTCTCTCTGATCCACCACCAGGACCAAAGATCACACGGTCCTGAGGATGTAAAAATGCCTGTTCCTTCTGGAACATTGCTGTTGTGTGACAGCCGTGCAGGCAGAGCGGGCAGCTGTAGGGATACTGACTCGTTTCCCTGGTGCCAGCCGTGCTGCATCCATCGAGCTGCTGGGTGTTGGTGCTCGCTGGGACGCGGCCCGGCCCGGCACCACGGGAGCTAGGAAGGGTCTTGAAGGAATCCCCACGCGTTAAAGCAGACGATTTAGCCGGGGATTTTAAGTTGTTTCTCAGTTAACCTTGTAAAAGGCCAAAACAAGTCTCCTACGAATTCTGTCCCTGTCAAGTTCAGTTCTGCCCCGAAATCCCCTCAGCATTCTCAGGGCAGTGGCAGGAGCCGGGTGCTGGCCCGGAGCCCCACTGGCTGGGGAGAGCACGGCCCAGAGCGAGCCCCTGCTGCCCGGGATGGCCACAGGCCCGGGGGAGCCGGGCGGGCAACGCCAGGGCCCTGTCCAGGCTCCTGGGGCTCCTCTGGCACCTGTTCCGTCCTTTCGGGCGCTGAGCGGTGCCCGTCCCGCGGGGCTGTCTGTGCCCGGCCCCAAAAGAGGCAGGGCCAAGGCTGTGGCCCCTGGGCTGGCGGTGCCGCCTGCCCGGCGCTCAGCACCGCCCGTGCCGTGCCGATGCAGCGTGACCCGGCGGGGCAGCTCCGCCTTGGCGCCTCGCCACCGCCATCCCGGCACGGCGGCTGGCCCTGGGCCGCGGCAGCCCCGAGCCGCATGGGCCCGGGAGGGACTGCCGGAGCTCCCCGTCCCCTGCGTGCCTCAGCAGACACTCCAGCCCCACTGCGTGCAGCAGGAGGGACACAAAGCACCTGCACGCTTACGAGAGTCCACAGCCCTTTCTACATGTGAAATGAGACCCCAGAACCCCGACATGTGCCTCAGGAGAGATCCCAGCACCCTGCACACCTTGGGAGAGATCCCAAACCCTCTGCATGCCTCACACAGGATTCCAAATCCCTTGCATGACTTGAAGTGGACCCCAGTGTCCTCCATGACTCAGAGGAAACCTAAAATATCCCTGGGTGTGCCGCAAGGGACCCCAGCCCCTCGTGCACCTTAGGGGGACTCCAAAGCCCCCACGTGCCTTACAGGGAAGTCCAGGCCAGCTACGCCGAGTGTTTTGACCTGGAAATCAAGCCTGGTTGCACCTGGGTTGTTGTGTCTCTGGGGCTGCTCACCAGCCCTGTTGAACCCCAAGGCCACACAGCCCTTCCCTTCCCTTCCCTTCCCTTCCCTTCCCTTCCCTTCCCTTCCCTTCCCTTCCCTTCCCTTCCCTTCCCTTCCCTTCCCTTCCCTTCCCTTCCCTTCCCTTCCCTTCCCTTCCCTTCCCTTCCCTTCCCTTCCCTTCCCTTCCCTTCCCTTCCCTTCCCTTCCCTTCCCTTCCCTTCCTTCTGGCCCTGGCTGAGAGCAGCAGACCCTGTGCAGCACCCTGCATTGGTGATGGCCCATCAATTAGGTCCTATCAAGTGTGTGTTAATTAGGGAGGAGCTTTGTTTTGCCTGCTGACATTGCTGGTCAGGCTGTGTCCCTGGAGATACTCTTGATGGCTTCCCTCTTTTCCTGGGCATGGCACTGGAGGAGGTGTGGGCCCAGATGATCCCACGGAAGGAAATGTCCCTCAGCCCAGGGACGCTCAGCATGGGCTGCCCCATCCCCTCGGGGCCCCACCGCTGGTCACAGTGAAGCCATCTGCAGAATAAATAGACTCCACTGTCGCCCTGGTTTTTAATGTTCTTCTAAGCCTTCTGATGTTTACATTCTTGTAGCAAACTTTCCCAAACACTTTATGTAAATAACTTATTGTTTTGCATTCTTTTCTGCAGAGGAGAAATTTGATGGACTGTTGGTTTGTCCAGTGTCATTGGAGAGGTGGCACTTTCACCCTCCAATCCACTCTCACTTTTGGAAATCTGTAAATGTTGGAGTCAGAAATTCAACTGCCTTCTTTTTTACCTTGGAGAGATGCGTGTCTGCGTTGTTTTATTTCATGTCCTATAGCGGCACTCCACAACCTGATGTAGTTGTGAAGTGGGTATGCGTGTCAGGGCCTGGCACAAGCGAGATGGCTCTCGTGAAAACTTGTGCCCCGAGCCCTGGACTGAGCCACATCTTTGTTCACAAACATGTTCCATATGCAATACCTTACACAATCTCGCCATGCACATTCAACCCCTGGCCCCGCCTGTCCTCCCCTCACATGGCGATTAGATCCACGGCCTTCTGGGCACGCGTTGTTTCCTGTGGTGGTCACACTGGGGTCTTTGGTGGTCTCTGAGGTCGAAGGCTGTGGTCTTCCTCATGACTGAACTTTTGAACTTTTCTCCTTTGTGCATGCACTGTGGTCCCCTGGTGCTTATCTGAGTAGGTCTGTTGGTTTGGATCAGCTTGGAGACAGAGGAGCTCCTTAGTCTAGGCTACCTGCATTCCCTGGTCTTCTCCTGGTGTTATGAGTAAAACAGTTATCTGTAGCTATGATATTTTATTAAAAATCCTTTCCTGGGATTTTTCCCCTCATGAGGAGCTGAGGGCCTCAGGAAAGAAATGGAAACAATAACTGTCTGCTGCTGTGGAATGCAACAGGTGCATCTTCCATTGGTCCATGTGGATTGTTTTCACTTGGTGACCAATCACAGCCAACTGTGTTGAGCCTGTGAGCGGCCCAAAACCTCCATTTCAACAGCAGCCCCGGCCTGGCTTCTGCCTGCCCACACCGTGGGCATCCACAGCTCCTCCTGGGCATGGAGCTCAGTCAGTGCTGGTGCTGGGTGGGCTTTGCTGCTGCTGCCACCTGGACACTGATGTATTCTAATGCCATCCTCAAGAGCTACTGAAACCAGGAGGGGCATTGTTTCTTCCTCATCTCCTGTTAATGGGCCCATCAATGTCTTGCCACATGACTCAGAGATAACTCCCTCCCAGAGCCATTTCTGTTTCATGGCTAATCAAGGACCCATAGCATGAGGCAGAATGATATCAGCCCACTGTGAGATGCTCTGCCCATGGGGGAGGAGCTAAGCATCCCCAGCTGGATATAATCTGGGTTTTGGGACACAACAAGCAGTCTTTCCACTGGATTCCCAGAGGAACCGCCGCCCTTACCCACTGCTTTTCCAGAGGATGAGAGCTACCAGATTGTTTCTACAGGATCACCACTTCCACAAGGCCATTTCAGCTGGACTGCTACCACCACCCTAACTAGCAGGGTGTCAGCAGGCTGTATTCTGAGCCTGTCAGTGGTTTTTCTTTTGTATTATTGCATGTATTTTGGGTTTTTTTTCCCTTTTCCTAATAAATTGTATTTCTAACTTGGAGTCTCTCACTGGTTTTGCTTTCAAACCACAACACAGATCCTTCTCTTTATTTCAACAGAGGAATGGGCCATTGCCTACTCTGCAAGCGGGGGGGGGGGAGGGTGGGGTGTCACCTTCAGTGCTGCTTAGAGGGCAAGGCCAGGGGGCTCAGGGGCAGAGGAAGGGATGTGTTGGTCTCAGGAGGGGCTGGAAGGTGCTGGGCTGGTCCTGGGGTCTCTAGAGGAACTCGAGTTGGCTGGGATGGGACAGATGGAGAGAAAAAAGGGATGAAGGCAGCTTGGGGAGGCCCATGGGGAGAGCAGGTGGCAGTGGGATCTACGGGGCAATAAGAGGCTTCCTCGTAGACGGTTGTTCTGGGGTCCTCTTCACAGAAGACTTGAGAGGGCTGTCCAGGCCGTTCCTGCTGCTGGAGGAGCTGCTCACGCTGTCTGGTGTGAGGTGCAGCCACCGTCTTCCAACTCCTGTCCCGAGGTGCTCCTGTGCAGAGAGGAGGTGGCTGAGGCCCCAGCTGCCAGTGGCACACAGGGACCCTCGTGCACAGCAGGGCCCAGAGCTGGCAAGGCTCCCCAGCACGGCTGGAGCTGCTGGCACAGCTGGGCCCAGCTGGACAGCTGCCCCTCAAGGCCCCGGCCAGCAGGGCACGGCTCTGGGCAGGGTCCCTGGCCAGGAGCAGGCCCCAGAGCGCCTCTGCCTTTCAAGGGCAACCTCGGCCCTGCTCTTTCTCCTCCCCACCTGCCTCTGCCTCTGCCCCGTGCCCCTGGAGCTGCTCTTGGCCAGGCAGCCTCAGTGGGAGCCAGCACTGGCTGCAGCCCCAGCGGGGCCCCCAGGACAAGGCCCAGCAATTGAGAGGCCAGTGGAAGCACTGGGCAGCAGCAGAAGCCTCAGCAGAGTTATTTGGACAATCATGGACTGGCCACAACTCCACTGCAGTCTCAATAGGAATGTTCCCTGTCCACGTTAGACTTTCAAAAGAAGCTGTTGGAGGGGGAGAGCAACAAAACACTCACTGTTTTCTGTTCCAGGAATACCCGATTCCAAAGCAGCACAACATGAAAACAAGCTCCAAACAAAGCACGCCGGCCAGTAACCCTAGCCAGCAGCCTGTTCCCTGACAGAAATCCCTTCCAAGGCCATCCTGGGCATTGGGAACAGGTCTTGTGGTGCCGGCTGCATCTGTGGGAGCGATGGGGAGCGTGAGCCCGTGCTGTGCTGCACTGCTGAGCTGGCAGCATGGAGAATACGGGCAGGACGTTCTCTGTTTCCCCCAGAGCTGGGGCCTGCAGGCACCTTGCCGGCCCTTGGCACAGGCTGTGCCAGCCAACAAAGCCCAGCAGGCCGGGAGGAGAGCCCGGGGGCAGCGCAGCTGCTTGGGCAGTGGCTGCTGCCAGGGACACGGGCCAAAGCCATCCCTGAGCAGCCACTGCCACCCCTGGCCCTCCCTGCCCCGTGACAGCTCCCCCAGCCCCAGGGGACAGGCTCAGGCCCTGTCAGGACCCAGCGCAGCCCCTGCCCAGTCGGGAGCCAGGGCTGGCTCTGGCCCTGGGCTGGCGGCAGGGCTCCCGCTCGGGGCTGCTCCTGTGCCTTGGGCCTCTGGGCACTCAGGGCCAGCTCCGCAGCAGCTGCAGCGCCAGGGATGTTGCTGCACCAGTCGCGTTTCCCTGGGGCTCTGAACCAGCTCCAGAGGCCTGGAAGCTGAGGCGCCTCCAGCTTTGGCTGCTGCCGGGCCGGGCAAGGGCAGGCCCTGGGGGAAGAGCTGCTGCCACACAGCCCCGGCCAGGGCTGAGCCCGGCACAGCAATTACCTGCTGTGCCTGTGCCCGTGTCTGGCATCGCCTTCCTTTCTGCTGCAGGGGCTGCCAACGAGCCACTGCTTCTCCCTGGGTGCTCCTTCTGCACAGCCTTTTGGTCCATCACTTGAAAAAGGAAAAAAGGGACAACTGGATCAAATGGAAATATTCCCCACTGGGGATGTGTCATCTTCATGAGGCAATGCTTGTCAAAGTCACAGGTAAAGATCAGGAAAAATCCCAGGTAATTGGGGCTGGGCCAGTGCACTCCCTTGAGAAAACAGCTGCACCTCCTGATCTTCTCAGAGACTGGGAAATGGCAGGGGATCTCAGGCCCACAGTACAGTTGGGGCACCCTATCAGCTAATGCCAAATTCCATCCTGCAGAGGCTGGGCAGAAGCTGCAGCCAGGCCTGGTTGGGAAACAGCCCTGCAGGGCGTGAAAGCAGCAGCGGGGCAGCGAGGCTGCCATGGATCCCTTCCCACTGTGCCGGGCACGGCGTGTCCAGATGTGCAGCCAAAGCCCCTGGCTGCTGAGTCCCAGGGGAAGCATGAGGGAAATGCACCCACCTTGTCCTCCGGGTGCTTCCTTCTGTGTTTGTGTCAGGAATTCATCTGACTCATGAGACATTCTGGCTGCAGTATCTTGGGTCTTTCCTTTTGGAGGACCTTAAGAGAAAGTAGTTCCATTTCCCAGGAATGCATCCCACAAAAGCAGGGCTCAGCCTGTGGGGTCAGCAGGGACACACTACTCACCCCTGCCATGGGAGCTGGGTTGGGGCCAAGCATCCAGCCCTGGAGCTGGAGAAGTCCTCCCTGCAGACACACCTGTAACTCAACAGCCACAGAAGCTTCTGCCATCTCTGCTGATCTGCACGGGCACCACTGAGCCGCAGGAGCGGTGAGGGGATCGTGCAGGGCGCGGGCACACACGTGCATGGTTCTGTGCTGGCACCTGCAGCGCTGCCTCCCTGGCCCAGCTTTGGGCTCTGAGCTAGCAGCTCTCCCAGGGGAAAGGCCTTGACCTACCCTCAGCATCTCCCAGAGGCTCAGTCTTGGATGTGGGGCCTTCACCGGCAGGTTCAGCTGCAAAGAAAGGCAGGACAGAAGAGCTCCTGTGGCACTGCAGGAGATCCTCAGGCTGCCCACAAGGCTCAGCCCCGGGGCGCAGCCCTGGGCCCAGCCCCTTCCCTCTCTGCTCTTCTCTGTGACTGCACAGAGCACATGGAAGGACACACTGGCATTGCACACGGGAGGAAGATTGAAAGCTAAATGCTCCTTCCTCCCAATGACAGCGATCCTGTGGGATCCCTCAGGGCTCCAGAAGGGAGCAGGGCAAGATTTTCAGAATCCTTCAGCCCTTAAATAATGTTAAGGGAAATGGCTTATGAGTGAGCTCTTGTCACATTGACACTGATTATTCTGTCAAGAAAGGCACACGGAGGAATAGCCTCCAGCATCCTCCAGGAATTTCAAGCCATTTTCCAGCAGGGCTTCAAAAAAATCCAAGTCATGATTCCAGTCTAGAAGGGAGCAGAGATCAGAATGATCTCAGTGGCATTCTGGGATCCCCTTCTGCCACAGAGAACTGGGCACTGCCAGGGGGTCGGCTAAGGCCGTGGGAGCCAGATGCGAATTGACATGCCCATAGTTGCACAGGGGCCTGGGGAGCTCTGGGCTGGCTCCTGGTCACTCTCCACACTCTTTCCCTGCCCTCAGCAACATCCCTGGGAGGGGTGGCTGGAGTAGCCCAGGGCCCCGGGGCTCTCTCCCTCACACACAGAGGAAATCCTCCCTAAAGCACGGGGGAAAACTGCAGCAGGCAGTGACACAGGTATCCCTCCCTCCCTCCCTCTGTCCCTCCTGCCCTCCTTCTGCGGCGACAGCTCCCAGATCCCAAGGGCAAACAGCCAGGCCCTCTCAGGACACACTGGAGCCTTGCTCTCCCCCTCTGTCCTTTCCCCACCGTGGGCACCCCGTGCAGTCACTCCCAGGTTTCAGGACATGTCTCCCACAGAGGGACCCCAGCAGGACTGCTCAGTACCCGAGTGCCCTGAGCCTGCTCGGGATAATTCCCCTGGGCTGTGCCGCTCTAGTCCAGGCTGTGCCCGCACTGCCAAGCAGCAGAGAGGGCAGCTCAAGCCTCAGCAGGGCTCAGGCCCAGCGCCACAGCAATTACCTCCTGTGCCTGTGCCTGGCATGGCCTCTCTTCCTGCAGCAGAGGCTGGCACAGAACCACTGCTTCCTCCGGGAAATGCTTCCCTCTGCACAGGCTCAAAATCCACTTCTGGAGAAAGGAAAAGGCACAGCTGGATCAGGTGGAGTTGTTTCCCATTGGGGAGGTGACATCCTCAGGAGGCAATAATTATCAAAAAAATTTATAAGGATCAGGAAAGGTCCACGGTCTTGGGTCTGGGCCAGAGCACTTCCTCCTCCAAATAGCTGTGTCTCCTGATCTGCTCAGAGACTGGGAAATGGCAGGAGATCTCAGGCCCATGGTGCAGTTTGGGCTGCCTGTCAGCTGATGCCAAATGCCTTCCTACAGAGGCTGGGCAGAAGCTGCAACCAGGCCAGGCTGGGAAACAGCCCTGCAGGGCGTGAAAGCAGCAGCGGGGTAGCGAGGCTGCCATGGATCCCTTCCTGCTGTGCCGGGCACGGTGTGTCCAGATGTGCTGCCAAAGCCCCCGGCTGCTGACTCCCAGGGGAAGCATGCGGGAAATCCCCCCACCTTGTCTTCTCTGCAGCATTTCCTTCAGCATTTGCCACATGAATTCAAATGGGTTCTGGAATTTCTTGTATGCCATGCCTTTGGTCTCTTCTGGTGGAGGACCTTAAGAGAAAGTAGTTCCATTTCCCAGGAATGGATCCCACAAAAGCAGGGCTCAGCCTGTGGGGTCAGCAGGGACACACTACTCACCCCTGCTAAAGGAGCTGGGCTTGGGTGCAGCATCCAAGGTAGGAGCTGGAGAAGTCCTCCCTGGAGACATATCTGTAACACAACAGCCACAGAAGCTTCTGTCACCTGGTTCCTGCCCGCTTGTCTACAATTCTTCCTTGGCGGCACGCTGAGAACATACCTGCAGGAGGCTCCAAGGGCTTCAAAACTTTCTTCATCCAAGCTGATGGAGAAGCCTTCCCAGCAACCTCATCTAGAACGGAGCACAGATGAGAACATTTTCCAGGGTGTGCTGGGATCCACTTCTGCCACAGGGAACTGTGCAGTGCCAGGGGGCCGGGTAAGGCCATGGGAGCCAGATGTGAATAGACATGGCCAAAGGTGCACAGGGGCCTGGGGACCTCTGGGCTGGCTGCTGGCCACTCTCCACACTCTTTCCCTGCCCTCAGCAACATCCTTGGGAGGGGTGGCTGGAGCAGCACAGGGCCCTGTGGCTCTCTCTTCACATACAAAAGAAATCCTCCCTAAAGCCCAGGGGAAAACTTGAGCAGGCAGTGCCACAGCTATCCCTCCATCCCTCCCTCTGTCCCTCCTGCCCTCCTTCTGCGGCGACAGCTCCCAGATCCCAAGGGCAAACAGCCAGGCCCTCTCAGGACACACTGGAGCCTTGCTCTCCCCCTCTGTCCTTTCCCCACCGTGGGCACCCCATGCAGTCACTGCCAGGTTTCAGGACATGTCTCCCATGGAGTGACCCCAGCAGGACTGCTCAGTACCCGAGTGCCCTGAGCCTGCTCGGGATAATTCCCCTGGGCTGTGCCGCTCTAGTCCAGGCTGTGCCCGCACTGCCAAGCAGCAGAGAGGGCAGCTCAAGCCTCAGCAGGGCTCAGGCCCAGAGGCACAGCAATTACCTCCTGTGCCTGTGCCTGGCATGGCCTCCCTTCCTGCAGCAGAGGCTGGCACAGAACCACTGCTTCCTCCTGGAAGTGCTTCCTTCTGCACAGGCTCTCCTTTCATTTCTGGAGAATGAAAAAGAGACAGCTGGATCAGATGGAAACATTCCTGACTGGCAATGGGGATGGGGACAATTTCAGGAGGCATCACTTGTGAAAGGAATGGATAAGGATCAGAAAACACCCAGGATTTTGGGACAACCCAAGGCTGCTTCCTTCCCCAAACAGCCCCAACATCTGATCTGCCTGGACACCAGGAAATTGCAGGGCATCTGAGGGTGGGCATGGACTGTGGTGCAATTGGGGCTGTCTGCCAGCTGATGCCAAATGCCTTCCTGCAGAGGCTGGGCAGAAGCTGCAGCCAGGCCAGGTTGGGAAACAGCCCTGCAGGGCGTGAAAGCAGCAGCGGGGCAGCGAGGCTGCCAGGAATCCCTTCCCGCTGTGCCGGGCACGGCGTGTCCAGATGTGCAGCCAAAGCCCCCGGCTGCTGAGACCCAGGGGCAGCATGAGGGAAATGCACCCACCTTGTCTTCTCTGCAGACATTCCTTCAGCATTTGCCACATGACTTCTAATGGGTCCTGGAATTTCTTGCCTGCCATGCCTTTGGTCTCTCCTGTCGTAGGACCTTAAGAGAAAGTAGTTCCATTTCCCAGGAATGGATCCCACAAAAGCAGAGCTCAGCTTGTGGGGTCAGCAGGGATACACTGCTCACCCCTGTGATGGGAGCTGGGCTTTTGTGCAGCATCCAAGGTAGGAGTTGGTGAGGTCGTCCCTGCAGACATATCTGTAACAAAACAGCCACAGAAGCTTCTGTCAACTGGTCCTGACCAGTCAGTCAAACATTACGCCTTGGTGGGACAGTGAGAACATACCTGCAGAATGCTCAGAGGGCTTCACAACTTCAGAGCGCCAGGCTAATGGAGAATCCTTCCCAGCATCCCAGTCTGGAAGCAAACCAAGATGAGAACTGTTTCCATTGTGTGCTAGGGCTGGCTCTGGCCCTGGGCTGGCGGCAGGGCTCCCGCTCGGGGCTGCTCCTGTGCCTTGGGCCTCTGGGCACTCAGGGCCAGCTCCGCAGCAGCTGCAGTGCCAGGGACGTTGCTGCACCAGTCGCGTTTCCCTGGGGCTCTGAACCAGCTCCAGAGGCCTGGAAGCCGAGGCGCCTCCAGCTTTGGCTGCTGCCAGGCCGGGCAAGGGCAGGCCCTGGGGGAAGAGCTGCTGCCACACAGCCCCGGCCGGGCCTGAGCCCGGCACAGCAATTACCTGCTGTGCCTGTGCCCGTGTCTGGAATCGCCTTCCTTCCTGCAACAGGGGCTGGCACCGAAGATGGAGTGCTTCCTTCAAGAAATGCCACCTTCCACTGAAGCACTATGTCCATCTCTTGACAAAGGAAGGGAGACAGCTGCATCAGATGGGGCTGTTTCCCACTTGGGCGGTGGCATCAGAGGTAATATTTGTGAAATTTATGGTGCAGGAAAATGGCCAGATTACAGTGGCATGATGAGAGCACTTCCAGGTCCAAACAGACACCCTTTTCCTAATCTGCAGGGCTGGATATAGTGGGGGATCTCAGGGTGTGTTACAGTTTGGGCTGCCTGTTAGCTGATGCCAAATAACTTCCTACAGAGGCTGGGCAGAAGCTGCAGCCAGGCCAGGCTGGGAAACAGCCCTGCAGGGCGTGAAAGCAGCAGCGGGGCAGCGAGGCTGCCATGGATCCCTTCCCGCTGTGCCGGGCACGGCGTGTCCAGATGTGCAGCCAAAGCCCCCGGCTGCTGAGTCCCAGGGGAAGCATGAGGGAAATGCACCCACCTTCTCTTGTCTGCAGGGGTTCCTTAAGCTCTCGCCTCATGTGTTTGGATGGTTCCAGGGATATCTTATCTGTTGTATCTTGGATTTTCCCTGTTGGAGTACCTTAGAGAAAAATATTTCCATTTCCCTGGAATGGATCCCAGAAAAGCAAGGCTCAGCCTGTGGGGTCAGCAGGGACACACTACTCACTCCTGTGATGGGAGCTGGGCTTGAGTGCAACATCCAAGGTAGGAGCTGGAGAAGTCTTCCCTGTAGACACATCTGTAACACAACAGCCACAGAAGCTTCTGTCACCTGGTTCCTGCCCGCTTGTCTACAATTCTTCCTTGGTGGCACGCTGAGAACATACCTGCAGGAGGCTCCAAGGGCTTCAAAACTTTATTCATCCATGCTGATGGAGAAGCCCTCCCAGACACCTCATCTAGAATGGAGCACAGATGAGAACATTTTCCAGGGTGTGCTGGGATCCCCTTCTGCCACAGAGAACTGGGCACTGCAAGGGGGTCGGCTAAGGCCGTGGGAGCCAGATGTGAATAGACATGGCCAAAGCTGCCCAGGGGCCTGGGGAGCTCTGGGCTGTCTCCTGATCACTCTCCACACTCTTTCCCTGCCCTCAGCAACATCCCAGGGAGAGGTGGCTGGAGCAGTGCAGGGCCCCGGGGTTCTCTCCCTCAGACACAGAGGAAATCCTCTCTAAAACCCCGGGGAAAACTGCAGCAGGCAGTGACACAGGTATCCATCCCTCCCTCCCTCTGTCCCTCCTGCCCTCCTTCTGCGGCGACAGCTCCCAGATCCCAAGGGCAAACAGCCAGGCCCTCTCAGGACACACTGGAGCCTTGCTCTCCCCCTCTGTCCTTTCCCCACCGTGGGCACCCCGTGCAGTCACTCCCAGGTTTCAGGACATGTCTCCCACAGAGGGACCCCAGCAGGACTGCTCAGTACCCGAGTGCCCTGAGCCTGCTCGGGATAATTCCCCTGGGCTGTGCCGCTCTAGTCCAGGCTGTGCCCGCACTGCCAAGCAGCAGAGAGGGCAGCTCAAGCCTCAGCAGGGCTCAGGCCCAGAGGCACAGCAATTACCTCCTGTGCCTGTGCCTGGCATGGCCTCCCTTCCTTCAGCAGAGGCTGGCACGGAACCACTGCTTCCTCCGGGAAATGCTTCCATCTGCACAGGCTCTCCTTTCATTTCTGGAGAATGAAAAAGAGACAGCTGGATCAGATGGAAACATTCCTCATTGGGAATGGGCCATGGATCCCATCCCGCTGTGCCGGGAACCATGCGTTCAGATGTGCAGCCAAAGCCCCCGGCTGCTGAATCCCAGGGGAAGCATGAAGCAAATGCACCCACCTTGTCCTCCCTGCAGCATTTTCTTCAGCACTTGCCTCGTCTGTTCGGATGGTTCCAGGGATATCTTCTCTGTTGTGTCTTGCATCTTCCTCTTTGGAGGAACTTAGAGAAAAATATTTCCATTTCCCAGGAATGCATCCCACAAAAGCAGGGCTCAACTTGTGGGGTCAGCAGGGACACACTACTCACCCCTGCCATGGGGGCTGGTCTTGTTGGCAATAACCACCAAAGGACGTATGAATCTCCTCCCTGCAGACACACCTGTAACTCAACAGCCACAGAAGCTTCTGCCATCTCTGCTGATCTGCACGGGCACCACTGAGCCGCAGGAGCGGTGAGGGGATCGTGCAGGGCACGGGCACACACGTGCATGGTTCTGTGCTGGCACCTGCAGCGCTGCCTCCCTGGCCCAGCTTTGGGCTCTGAGCTGGCAGCTCTCCCAGGGGAAAGGCCTTGACCTACCCTCACCATCTCCCAGAGCCTCAGTCCTGGATGTGGGACCTTCACCGGCAGGTTCAGCTGCAAAGAAAGGCAGGACAGAAGAGTTCCTGTGGCACTGCAGGAGATCCTCAGGCTGCCCACAAGGCTCAGCCCCGGGGCACAGCCCTGGGCCCGGCCCCTTCCCTCTCTGCTCTTCTCGGTGACTGCACAGAGCACACAGAAGGACACACTGGCATTGCACACAGGAGGAAGATTGAAAGCTAAATGCTCCTTCCTCCCACTGACAGTGATTCTGTGGGAGCCCTCAGGCCTCCAGAAGGGAGCAGGGCAAGGTTTCCAGATTCTTTCAACCTTAAGATTATGTTAAGGGAACTGGTTAATAAGTGAGCTTTTGTTGAATTGATCCTGATTATTTACTCAGGAAAGGCAGAGTGAAAACTTGCCTCCAGCATCCTCCAGGAACTTCAAACCATGCTTCATGAGGACTTCCTGAAAACCCATGTCATGATTCCAGTCTAGAAGGGAGCAGAGATCAGAACCATTTCCATGGTGTGCTGGGATCCCCTTCTGACTTAGGGAACTGGTCACTGCAGGGGTTGGGTAAGGCTGTGGGAGCCAGAAGCGAATGGAGATGGCCAAAGCTGCACAGGGGCCTGGGGAGCTCTGGCCTGGCTCCTGGTCACTCTCCAACCTCTTTGCAGGCCCTTTGCAACATCTCTGGAGGGGTGGCTGGAGTAGCAGCCCAGGGCCCGTGGGGTCTCTCTCCCTCCCACAGAGGAAACCCTCCCTAAAGCCCTGGGCAAAACCATCCCCAGCGCTTCCCAGGGAGCAGGGAGCGCTGTCCCAGGAAAGGGCAGCCAGGCTGCCGGCTCACCTGCTCGCCGCGCTTGCAGCGGAGCAGCCTGGGCAGCCCTGGCAGGCAGGGCCACGGCCAGGAGCAGCAGGAGTAGGAGGCGCAGAGCAAGGGCCATGCTGCCTTGTCCTCCGCCAGTCCCGCAGCTCTTGCTGCCACCGCTGTCCCGACACCGCTGTCCCAACGTCAGCACCGCTGCTGCCACCGCCGCTGCTGCCGCAACAGTTGTGCTCAGGGACTGACTGCTGGCTCCTTGTGCTGCTGTGCAACCACGGGGCTCTGGCACCTCTGTGACCTCAGGGCCTGCTGAGAGCTCAGCCAGCTGTGACCCCAGAGCCCTGCTGTGACCTCATGGCCTCAGCTGTACCCCCAGAGTGTGCGCCCGTCTGCATGAATGGACTGCCCTGATTGTAAATGTTTTGCTTCATCAAAGGGCCATTGCTCAGCAAAACCTTTCTTTTGCCTGCTGACATTGCTGGTCAGGCTGCGTCCCTCAAGATGCTCTTGATTGTTGCAGTTCAAATTTATTTTATTGATTCCATTTCAAGTCTTGTTTAAGGGCTCTGTTGTGCCCCCGTTTTTTTCCTGAGTTGGTTCACCTGTGGGTTTTACCCTCCCTCCAAACTGTCCCTCGTGTCCTTCCCCACCCCTTGTTCCAGCTCTTTCCCTGCCTCTCAAGGCAACCCAGCCCCTTGGTTCCCCAACCTTTGGGCAATCCCTGACTGCAACTCCCCTTTGGAATTCCCCTACTCCTGGAAGCCCCACTGGCCCTTGTGACCCATCCTCTCCACCCTCCTACCCCAATTGGCCCCAGACACTTGATGTAATCCCCTCACTCCTCTCCTGAGCATTCCCTATTGGTTCATTGTTTGCATCCACGCCATGACTTGTATGTGTACAAAACCCCTTGGGCAGTACAGCTAGGGGCTTTTCATTCTGTTCTCTTCACCTGGACTAAGCTGTTCCTTGCGGAACCTGAAGACGGGACGCCTCCTCCTTTCTCCTGTGCCTCGTCCCTGTCGTGACTTGTGTCTGGCACTGGAGAGCAAGTGGCACTAAAGGTTCTGCCTCTGGTAAATGCCCATAGCGAGGCAGTTCCCGACTCCTGCCGTAGTGCCGGAGTTGTAAGAGCTAGCCCAGGTTCCAGCACTCACTTCACTAATGTACCGAATGCCCCTTCTTCAGTGCCTGCTCTGGTGCTCTGCCAGCTCACACAGCAGAGTGAGATTCACATACTGCAGCCCAGAGTTAGGTTGTTGCAACATTGAAATGGGTGTGGTTGGCAGGATGGCTGGGCATAAATCACTACAGAACTAAAGCAAATGTGTGCACTGTCCCAGGCTGGACTTGAATAGGCACAGGAATTGTGGAAAGATGAGGACAAGATAGCAGAGACCAATGGAAACACCAGCTGAAAAGGAGGACATGCTAAAGGAGTTATTTGTGCACATTTGGGGGTATATTTTCCTTGGGTGCAAAGCAAAATCAAAAGCTTCTGAATGCCCAAAAGATGAGAACTGTGTGTGGTAAATAGATATGATTCATGCTGACAAAATTGAAACAGTAATCAATATTGATAATTAATATTTGGAAATAAAAAACCAGTTAAAGGAGTCATGCCAAGCAAGAAAGGGAGAGGAGGGGTCCACCCCCAACCTTCTCCTGCAGATGTTCAGAACAGGAGGAAGCAAGAGATAACTATGACTAAATTTCGTTGGAAGAGAGGAGAATTTGGTTGCACACCAGGCAAATGTTGATTATATGAGATTATATGACTGCTTTAATGTTAGAACACAGTATTGGCTTATACTGTAG
Organism: Passer domesticus; assembly: GCF_036417665.1. NCBI lineage: Eukaryota > Metazoa > Chordata > Aves > Passeriformes > Passeridae > Passer > Passer domesticus. The sequence goes on along the minus strand of NC_087482.1, from coordinate 9,523,449 downwards.
CAGCTTGGTGCGCATGTGTAATCCAAAAGATGAACTACAGGACATGGAGGAAGAGGAGAGGCCTTCCTCAAAGAAGATCCCCAGAGTGGTACAACTTACTTAAAGAAGTGTGGAGCATGCGTGGGGAAGGTGATGATGAGGGCAGTGATACAAGTGTGACGAATCGAAAATGGGAGGAGATGGTAATGACATACAGCATAAAAAGGGGAATTTGGGCTTGACACGCTAGTACGTGAGGTGACGGGGGTCCAAAAGCCCTGCACCCCTACCCCACGCATACCCCGCGAGGTTATTTTTGCTTATACGCTATTATCAGAAACAAATTATTCATCATTTAAAGCAAATTATATTGTCAATATTTTGAGTGTATTCAATTGTATATATATTAAGCTACATAATTAAAATTGCTGTTACATTTCATTTTGTTTGGGTTTGTTCTTTCGGTTTTTTTGATTGGATAATTGGGCAAATATAACATGTGGAATGTCCTCCACAGCAGAGTGTCAGACCTCTGGATCTTTTTAAACACTTTTATCAAGGTGGAGCTGTGGCGGCTTCAGCTGGTGCCTCTGGGGGACCTTGAACAAAGAACCCCTGAGCTTTTCTACCCTCCCAGGTGAAGTGTGATAATCTCAGGTCTTCCTGCTGTGTCCGAGTGCCGGGCCACTGGCTGGCACCACAGGTCCCCAGACCCTCTGCTGAGGCATCCCTCTCCTACAGTCAAGTTTAGTCTGTCACATTTGGCTTTTCTCTCTGATCCACCACCAGGACCAAAGATCACACGGTCCTGAGGATGTAAAAATGCCTGTTCCTTCTGGAACATTGCTGTTGTGTGACAGCCGTGCAGGCAGAGCGGGCAGCTGTAGGGATACTGACTCGTTTCCCTGGTGCCAGCCGTGCTGCATCCATCGAGCTGCTGGGTGTTGGAGCTCGCTGGGACGCGGCCCGGCCCGGCACCACGGGAGTTAGGAAGGGTCTTGAAGGAATCCCCACGCGTTAAAGCAGACGATTTAGCCGGGGATTTTAAGTTGTTTCTCAGTTAACCTTGTAAAAGGCCAAAACAAGTCTCCTATGAATTCTGTCCCTGTCAAGTTCAGTTCTGCCCCGAAATCCCCTCAGCATTCTCAGGGCAGTGGCAGGAGCCGGGTGCTGGCCCAGAGCCCCACTGGCTGGGGAGAGCACGGCCCAGAGCGAGCCCCTGCTGCCCGGGATGGCCACAGGCCCGGGGGAGCCGGGCAGGCAACGCCAGGGCCCTGTCCAGGCTCCTGGGGCTCCTCTGGCACCTGTTCCGTCCTTTCGGGCGCTGAGAGGTGCCCGTCCCACGGGGCTGTCTGTGCCCGGCCCCAAAAGAGGCAGGGCCAAGGCTGTGGCCCCTGGGCTGGCGGTGCCGCCTGCCCGGCGCTCAGCACCGCCCGTGCCGTGCCGATGCAGCGTGACCCGGCGGGGCAGCTCCGCCTTGGCGCCTCGCCACCGCCATCCCGGCACGGCGGCTGGCCCTGGGCCGCGGCAGCCCCGAGCCGCATGGGCCCGGGAGGGACTGCCGGAGCTCCCCGTCCCCTGCGTGCCTCAGCAGACACTCCAGCCCCACTGCGTGCAGCAGGAGGGACACAAAGCACCTGCACGCTTACGAGAGTCCACAGCCCTTTCTACATGTGAAATGAGACCCCAGAACCCCGACATGTGCCTCAGGAGAGATCCCAGCACCCTGCACACCTTGGGAGAGATCCCAAACCCTCTGCATGCCTCACACAGGATTCCAAATCCCTTGCATGACTTGAAGTGGACCCCAGTGGCCTCCATGACTCAGAGGAAACCTAAAATATCCCTGGGTGTGCCGCAAGGGACCCCAGCCCCTCGTGCACCTTAGGGGGACTCCAAAGCCCCCACGTGCCTTACAGGGAAGTCCAGGCCAGCTACGCCGAGTGTTTTGACCTGGAAATCAAGCCTGGTTGCACCTGGGTTGTTGTGTCTCTGGGGCTGCTCACCAGCCCTGTTGAACCCCAAGGCCACACAGCCCTTCCCTTCCCTTCCCTTCCCTTCCCTTCCCTTCCCTTCCCTTCCCTTCCCTTCCCTTCCCTTCCCTTCCCTTCCCTTCCCTTCCCTTCCCTTCCCTTCCCTTCCCTTCCCTTCCCTTCCCTTCCCTTCCCTTCCCTTCCTTCTGGCCCTGGCTGAGAGCAGCAGACCCTGTGCAGCACCCTGCATTGGTGATGGCCCATCAATTAGGTCCTATCAAGTGTGTGTTAATTAGGGAGGAGCTTTGTTTTGCCTGCTGACATTGCTGGTCAGGCTGTGTCCCTGGAGATACTCTTGATGGCTTCCCTCTTTTCCTGGCCATGGCACTGGAGGAGGTCTGGGCCCAGATGATCCCACGGAAGGAAATGTCCCTCAGCCCAGGGACGCTCAGCATGGGCTGCCCCATCCCCTCAGGGCCCCACCGCTGGTCACAGTGAAGCCATCTGCAGAATAAATAGACTCCACTGTCGCCCTGGTTTTTAATGTTCTTCTAAGCCTTCTGATGTTTACATTCTTGTAGCAAACTTTCCCAAACACTTTATGTAAATAACTTATTGTTTTGCATTCTTTTCTGCAGAGGAGAAATTTGATGGACTGTTGGTTTGTCCAGTGTCATTGGAGAGGTGGCACTTTCACCCTCCAATCCACTCTCACTTTTGGAAATCTGTAAATGTTGGAGTCAGAAATTCAACTGCCTTCTTTTTTACCTTGGAGAGATGCGTGTCTGCGTTGTTTTATTTCATGTCCTATAGCGGCACTCCACAACCTGATGTAGTTGTGAAGTGGGTATGCGTGTCAGGGCCTGGCACAAGCGAGATGGCTCTCGTGAAAACTTGTGCCCCGAGCCCTGGACTGAGCCACATCTTTGTTCACAAACATGTTCCATATGCAATACCTTACACAATCTCGCCATGCACATTCAACCCCTGGCCCCGCCTGTCCTCCCCTCACATGGCGATTAGATCCACGGCCTTCTGGGCACGCGTTGTTTCCTGTGGTGGTCACACTGGGGTCTTTGGTGGTCTCTGAGGTCGAAGGCTGTGGTCTTCCTCATGACTGAACTTTTGAACTTTTCTCCTTTGTGCATGCACTGTGGTCCCCTGGTGCTTATCTGAGTAGGTCTGTTGGTTTGGATCAGCTTGGAGACAGAGGAGCTCCTTAGTCTAGGCTACCTGCATTCCCTGGTCTTCTCCTGGTTTTATGAGTAAAACAGTTATCTGTAGCTATGATATTTTATTAAAAATCCTTTCCTGGGATTTTTCCCCTCATGAGGAGCTGAGGGCCTCAGGAAAGAAATGGAAACAATAACTGTCTGCTGCTGTGGAATGCAACAGGTGCATCTTCCATTGGTCCATGTGGATTGTTTTCACTTGGTGACCAATCACAGCCAACTGTGTTGAGCCTGTGAGCGGCCCAAAACCTCCATTTCAACAGCAGCCCCGGCCTGGCTTCTGCCTGCCCACACCGTGGGCATCCACAGCTCCTCCTGGGCATGGAGCTCAGTCAGTGCTGGTGCTGGGTGGGCTTTGCTGCTGCTGCCACCTGGACACTGATGTATTCTAATGCCATCCTCAAGAGCTACTGAAACCAGGAGGGGCATTGTTTCTTCCTCATCTCCTGTTAATGGGCCCATCAATGTCTTGCCACATGACTCAGAGATAACTCCCTCCCAGAGCCATTTCTGTTTCATGGCTAATCAAGGACCCACTGCATGAGGCAGAATGATATCAGCCCACTGTGAGATGCTCTGCCCATGGGGGAGGAGCTAAGCATCCCCAGCTGGATATAATCTGGGTTTTGGGACACAACAAGCAGTCTTTCCACTGGATTCCCAGAGGAACCGCCGCCCTTACCCACTGCTTTTCCAGAGGATGAGAGCTACCAGATTGTTTCTACAGGATCACCACTTCCACAAGGCCATTTCAGCTGGACTGCTACCACCACCCTAACTAGCAGGGTGTCAGCAGGCTGTATTCTGAGCCTGTCAGTGGTTTTTCTTTTGTATTATTGCATGTATTTTGGGTTTTTTTTCCCTTTTCCTAATAAATTGTATTTCTAACTTGGAGTCTCTCACTGGTTTTGCTTTCAAACCACAACACAGATCCTTCTCTTTATTTCAACAGAGGAATGGGCCATTGCCTACTCTGCAAGCGGGGGGGGGAGGGTGGGGTGTCACCTTCAGTGCTGCTTAGAGGGCAAGGCCAGGGGGCTCAGGGGCAGAGGAAGGGATGTGTTGGTCTCAGGAGGGGCTGGAAGGTGCTGGGCTGGTCCTGGGGTCTCTAGAGGAACTCGAGTTGGCTGGGATGGGACAGATGGAGAGAAAAAAGGGATGAAGGCAGCTTGGGGAGGCCCATGGGGAGAGCAGGTGGCAGTGGGATCTACGGGGCAATAAGAGGCTTCCTCGTAGACGGTTGTTCTGGGGTCCTCTTCACAGAAGACTTGAGAGGGCTGTCCAGGCCGTTCCTGCTGCTGGAGGAGCTGCTCACGCTGTCTGGTGTGAGGTGCAGCCACCGTCTTCCAACTCCTGTCCCGAGGTGCTCCTGTGCAGAGAGGAGGTGGCTGAGGCCCCAGCTGCCAGTGGCACACAGGGACCCTCGTGCACAGCAGGGCCCAGAGCTGGCAAGGCTCCCCAGCACGGCTGGAGCTGCTGGCACAGCTGGGCCCAGCTGGACAGCTGCCCCTCAAGGCCCCGGCCAGCAGGGCACGGCTCTGGGCAGGGTCCCTGGCCAGGAGCGGGCCCCAGAGCACCTCTGCCTTTCAAGGGCAACCTCGGCCCTGCTCTTTCTCCTCCCCACCTGCCTCTGCCTCTGCCCCGTGCCCCTGGAGCTGCTCTTGGCCAGGCAGCCTCAGTGGGAGCCAGCTCTGGCTGCAGCCCCAGCGGGGCCCCCAGGACAAGGCCCAGCAATTGAGAGGCCAGTGGAAGCACTGGGCAGCAGCAGAAGCCTCAGCAGAGTTATTTGGACAATCATGGACTGGCCACAACTCCACTGCAGTCTCAATAGGAATGTTCCCTGTCCACGTTAGACTTTCAAAAGAAGCTGTTGGTGGGGGAGAGCAACAAAACACTCACTGTTTTCTGTTCCAGGAATACCCGATTCCAAAGCAGCACAACATGAAAACAAGCTCCAAACAAAGCACGCCGGCCAGTAACCCTAGCCAGCAGCCTGTTCCCTGACAGAAATCCCTTCCAAGGCCATCCTGGGCATTGGGAACAGGTCTTGTGGTGCCGGCTGCATCTGTGGGAGCGATGGGGAGCGTGAGCCCGTGCTGTGCTGCACTGCTGAGCTGGCAGCATGGTGAATACGGGCAGGACGTTCTCTGTTTCCCCCAGAGCTGGGGCCTGCAGGCACCTTGCCGGCCCTTGGCACAGGCTGTGCCAGCCAACAAAGCCCAGCAGGCCGGGAGGAGAGCCCGGGGGCAGCGCAGCTGCTTGGGCAGTGGCTGCTGCCAGGGACACGGGCCAAAGCCATCCCTGAGCAGCCACTGCCAGCCCTGGCCCTCCCTGCCCCGTGACAGCTCCCCCAGCCCCAGGGGACAGGCTCAGGCCCTGTCAGGACCCAGCGCAGCCCCTGCCCAGTCGGGAGCCAGGGCTGGCTCTGGCCCTGGGCTGGCGGCAGGGCTCCCGCTCGGGGCTGCTCCTGTGCCTTGGGCCTCTGGGCACTCAGGGCCAGCTCCGCAGCAGCTGCAGCGCCAGGGATGTTGCTGCACCAGTCGCGTTTCCCTGGGGCTCTGAACCAGCTCCAGAGGCCTGGAAGCTGAGGCGCCTCCAGCTTTGGCTGCTGCCGGGCCGGGCAAGGGCAGGCCCTGGGGGAAGAGCTGCTGCCACACAGCCCCGGCCAGGGCTGAGCCCGGCACAGCAATTACCTGCTGTGCCTGTGCCCGTGTCTGGCATCGCCTTCCTTTCTGCTGCTCGAGCTGCCAATGAGCCACTGCTTCTCCCTGGGTGCTCCTTCTGCACAGCCTTTTGGTCCATCACTTGAAAAAGGAAAAAAGGGACAACTGGATCAAATGGAAATATTCCCCACTGGGGATGTGTCATCTTCATGAGGCAATGCTTGTCTAAGTCACAGGTAAAGATCAGGAAAAATCCCAGGTAATTGGGGCTGGGCCAGTGCAATCCCATGAGCAAACAGCTGCACCTCCTGATCTTCTCAGAGACTGGGAAATGGCAGGGGATCTCAGGCCCACGGTACAGTTGGGGCACCCTATCAGCTAATGCCAAATTCCATCCTGCAGAGGCTGGGCAGAAACTGCAGCCAGGCCTGGTTGGGAAACAGCCCTGCAGGGCGTGAAAGCAGCAGCGGGGCAGCGAGGCTGCCATGGATCCCTTCCCACTGTGCCGGGCACGGCGTGTCCAGATGTGCAGCCAAAGCCCCCGGCTGCTGAGTCCCAGGGGAAGCATGAGGGAAATGCACCCACCTTCTCTTGTCTGCAGGGGTTCCTTCAGCTCTTGCCTCATCTGTTTGGATGGTTCCAGGGATATCTTATCTGTTGTATCTTGGATTTTCCCTGTTGGAGTACCTTAGAGAAAAATATTTCCATTTCCCAGGAATGGATCCCACAAAAGCAGGGCTCAGCCTGTGGGGTCAGCAGGGACACACTACTCACCCCTGAGATGGGAGCTGGGCTTGAGTGCAGCATCCAAGGTAGCAGCTGGAGAAGCTGGAGAAGTCTTCCCTGTAGACACATCTGTAACACAACAGCCACAGAAGCTTCTGTCACCTGGTGCCTGCCCGCTTGTCTACAATTCTTCCTTGGTGGCACACTGAGAACATACCTGCAGGAGGCTCCAAGGGCTTCAAAACTTTATTCATCCAAGCTGATGGAGAAGCCTTCCCAGCACCCTCATCTACAAAGCAGCACAGATGAGAACATTTTCCAGTGTGTGCTGGGATCTCTTTCTGCCACAGGGAACTGGGCACGGCCAGCGAGTCGGGTAAGGCCATGGGAGCCAGATGTGAATAGACATGGCCAAAGCTGCCCAGGGGCCTGGGGAGCTCTGGGCTGGCTCCTGGTCACTCTCCACACTCTTTCCCTGCCCTCAGCAACATCCCTGGGAGGGGTGGCTGCAGCAGTGCAGGGACCTGGGACTCTCCCCCTCACACACAGAAGAAATCCTCCCTAAAGCATGGGGGAAAACTGCAGCAGGCAGTGCCACAGCTATCCATCCTGCCCTCCCTCTGTCCCTCCTGCCCTCCTTCTGTGGGGAAACCCCCCAGATCCCAAGGGCAAACAGCCAGGCCCTCTCAGGACACACTGGAGCCTTGCTCTCCCCCTCTGTCCTTTCCCCACCGTGGGCACCCCGTGCAGTCGCTCCCAGGTTTCAGGACATGTCTCCCATGGAGGGACCCCAGCAGGACTGCTCAGTGCCCTGAGCCTGCTCGGGATAATTCCCCTGGGCTGTGCTGCTCTAGTCCAGGCTGTGCCCGCACTGCCAAGCAGCAGAGAGGGCAGCTCAAGCCTCAGCAGGGCTCAGGCCCAGAGGCACAGCAATTACCTCCTGTGCCTGTGCCTGGCATGGCCTCCCTTCCTGGAGCTGAGGCTGGCATGCAACCACTGCTTCTTCCGGGAAATGCTTCTTTCTCCACAGGCTCTCCTTTCATTTCTGGAGAATGGAAAAGAGACAGCTGGATCAGATGAAAACATTCCTGACTGGGAATGGGGAAGGGGACAATTTCAGGAGGCATCACTTGTGAAAGGAATGCATAAGGATCAGAAAACACCCAGGATTTTGGGACAACCCAAGGCTGCTTCCTTCCCCAAACAGCCCCAACATCTGATCTGCCTGGACACCAGGAAATTGCAGGGCATCTGAGGGTGGGCATGGCCTGTGGTGCATTTGGGGCTGTCTGCCAGCTGATGCCAAATGCCTTCCTGCAGAGGCTGGGCAGAAGCTGCAGCCAGGCCAGACTGGCAAACAGCCCTGCAGGGCGTGAAAGCAGCAGCGGGGCAGCGAGGCTGCCATGGATCCCTTCCTGCTGTGCCGGGCACGACGTGTCCAGATGTGCAGCCAAAGCCCCCGGCTGCTGAGTCCCAGGAGCAGCATGAGGGAAATGCACCCACCTTGTCTTCTCTGCAGACATTCCTTCAGCATTTGCCACATGATTTCTAATGGGTCCTGGAATTTCCTGCCTGCCATGTCTTTGGTCTCTCCTGTCAGAGGACCTTAAGAGAAAGTAGTTGCATTTCCCAGCAATGGACCCCACAAAAGCAGGGCTCAGCCTGAGGGGTCAGCAGGGACACAGTACTCACCCCTGCCATGGGAGCTGGCCTTTTGTGCAGCATCCAAGGTAGGAGTTGGTGAGGTCGTCCCTGCAGACACGCCTGTAACACAACAGCCACAGAAGCTTCTGTCACCTGGTTCTTACCAGTCAGTCAAACATTACGCCTTGGTGGGACAGTGAGAACATACCTGCAGAATGCTCAGAGGGCTTCACAACTTCAGAGCGCCAGGCTAATGGAGAATCCTTCCCAGCATCCCAGTCTGGAAGCAAACCAAGATGAGAACTGTTTCCATTGTGTGCCAGGGCTGGTTCTGGCCCTGGGCTGGCGGCAGGGCTCCCGCTCGGGGCTGCTCCTGTGCCTTGGGCCTCTGGGCACTCATTGCCAGCTCGGCAGCAGCTGCAGCGCCAGGGACGTTGCTGCACCAGTCCCATTTCCCCGGGGCTCTGAACCAGCTCCAGAGGCCTGGAAGCCGAGGTGCCTCCAGCTTTGGCTGCTGCCGGGCCGGGCAAGGGCAGGCCCTGGGGGAAGAGCTGCTGCCACACAGCCCCGGCCAGGCCTGAGCCCGGCACAGCAATTACCTGCTGTGCCTGTGCCCCTGTCTGGCTTTGCCTTCCTTCCTGCAGCAGGGGCTGGCACCGAAGATGGAGTGCTTCCTTCAAGAAATACCACCTTCCACTGAAGCACTATGTCCATCTCTTGACAAAGGAAGGGAGACAGCTGCATCAGATGGAGCTGTTTCCCACTTGGGTGGTGGCATCAGAGGTAATATTTGTGAAATTTATGGAGCAGGAAAATGGCCAGGTTACAGTGGCATGATGAGAGCACTTCCACCTCCAAACAGCCACCCTTTTCCTAATCTGCAGGGCTGGATATAGTGGGGGATCTCAGGGTGTGTTACAGTTTGGGCATGGCCTGTCAGCTGATGCCAAATGCCTTCCTGCAGAGGCTAGGCAGAAGCTGCAGCCAGGCCAGGCTGGGAAGTAGCCCTGCAGGGTGTGAAAGCAGCAGCGGGGCAGCGAGGCTGCCATGGATCCCTTCCTGCTGTGCCGGGCATGGCGTGTCCAGAAGTGCAGCCAAAGCCCCCGGCTGCTGAGTCCCAGGGGAAGCATGAGGGAAATGCACCCACCTTCTCTTGTCTGCAGGGGTTCCTTCAGCTCGTGCCTCATCTGTTTGGATGGTTCCAGGGATATCTTATCTGTTGTATCTTGGATTTTCCCTGTTGGAGTACCTTAGAGAAAAATATTTCCATTTCCCAGGAATGGATCCCAGAAAAGCAGGGTTCAGCCTGTGGGGTCAGCAGGGACACACTACTCACCCCTGAGATGGGAGCTGGGCTTGAGTGTAGCATCCAAGGTAGCAGCTGGAGAAGCTGGAGAAGTCTTCCCTGTAGATACATCTGTAACACAACAGCCACAGAAGCTTCTGTCACCTGGTGCCTGCCCGCTTGTCTACAATTCTTCCTTGGTGGCACACTGAGAACATACCTGCAGGAGGCTCCAAGGGCTTCAAAACTTTATTCATCCAAGCTGATGGAGAAGCCTTCCCAGCACCCTCATCTACAATGCAGCACAGATGAGAACATTTTCCAGTGTGTGCTGGGATCTCTTTCTGCCACAGGGAACTGGGCACTGCCAGGGAGTCGGCTAAGGCCGTGGGAGCCAGATGTGAATAGACATGGCCAAAGCTGCCCAGGGGCCTGGGGAGCTCTGGGCTGGCTCCTGGTCACTCTCCACACTCTTTCCCTGCCCTCAGCAACATCCCTGGGAGGGGTGGCTGCAGCAGTGCAGGGACCTGGAACTCTTCCCCCTCACACACAGAAGAAATCCTCCCTAAAGCATGGGGGAAAACTGCAGCAGGCAGTGCCACAGCTATCCATCCCTCCCTCCCTCTGTCCCTCCTGCCCTCCTTATGCTGGGAAACCCCCCAGATCCCAAGGGCAAACAGCCAGGCCCTCTCAGGACACACTGGAGCCTTGCTCTCCCCCTCTGTCCTTTCCCCACCGTGGGCACCCCGTGCAGTCGCTCCCAGGTTTCAGGACATGTCTCCCATGGAGGGACCCCAGCAGGACTGCTCAGTGCCCTGAGCCTGCTCGGGATAATTCCCCTGGGCTGTGCTGCTCTAGTCCAGGCTGTGCCCGCACTGCCAAGCAGCAGAGAGGGCAGCTCAAGCCTCAGCAGGGCTCAGGCCCAGAGGCACAGCAATTACCTCCTGTGCCTGTGCCTGGCATGGCCTCCCTTCCTGGAGCTGAGGCTGGCGTGCAACCACTGCTTCCTCCGGGAAATGCTTCTTTCTCCGCAGGCTCTCCTTTCATTTCTGGAGAATGGAAAAGAGACAGCTGGATCAGATGAAAACATTCCTGACTGGGAATGCGGAAGGGGACAATTTCAGGAGGCATCACTTGTGAAAGGAATGCATAAGGATCAGAAAACACCCAGGATTTTGGGACAACCCAAGGCTGCTTCCTTCCCCAGACAGCCCCAACATCTGATCTGCCTGGACACCAGGAAATTGCAGGGGATCTGAGGGTGGGCATGGCCTGTGGTGCATTTGGGGCTGTCTGCCAGCTGATGCCAAATGCCTTCCTGCAGAGGCTGGGCAGAAGCTGCAGCCAGGCCAGGCTGGCAAACAGCCCTGCAGGGCGTGAAAGCAGCAGCGGGGCAGCGAGGCTGCCATGGATCCCTTCCTGCTGTGCCGGGCACGGCGTGTCCAGATGTGCAGCCAAAGCCCCCGGCTGCTGAGTCCCAGGAGCAGCATGAGGGAAATGCACCCACCTTGTCTTCTCTGCAGACGTTCCTTCAGCATTTGCCACATGATTTCTAATGGGTCCTGGAATTTCCTGCCTGCCATGACTTTGGTCTTTCCTGTCAGAGGACCTTAAGAGAAAGTAGTTCCATTTCCCAGCAATGGACCCCACAAAAGCAGGGCTCAGCCAGAGGGGTCAGCAGGGACACACTACTCACCCCTGCCATGGGAGCTGGCCTTTTGTGCAGCATCCAAGGTAGGAGTTGGTGAGGTCGTCCCTGCAGACACGCCTGTAACACAACAGCCACAGAAGCTTCTGTCACCTGGTTCTTACCAGTCAGTCAAACATTACGCCTTGGTGGGACAGTGAGAACATACCTGCAGAATGCTCAGAGGGCTTCACAACTTCAGAGCGCCAGGCTAATGGAGAATCCTTCCCAGCATCCCAGTCTGGAAGCAAACCAAGATGAGAACTGTTTCCATTGTGTGCCAGGGCTGGTTCTGGCCCTGGGCTGGCGGCAGGGCTCCCGCTCGGGGCTGCTCCTGTGCCTTGGGCCTCTGGGCACTCAGGGCCAGCTCTGCAGCAGCTGCAGCGCCAGGGACGTTGCTGCACCAGTCCCGTTTCCCCAGGGCTCTGAACCAGCTCCAGAGGCCTGGAAGCCGAGGCGCCTCCAGCTTTGGCTGCTGCTGGGCCGGGCAAGGGCAGGCCCTGGGGGAAGAGCTGCTGCCACACAGCCCCGGCCAGGCCTGAGCCCGGCACAGCAATTACCTGCTGTGCCTGTGCCCGTGTCTGGCTTTGCCTTCCTTCCTGCAGCAGGGGCTCGCACCGAAGATTGAGAGCTTCCTTCAAGAAATGCCACCTTCCACTGAAGCACTATGTCCATCTCTTGACAAAGGAAGGGAGACAGCTTCATCAGATGGAGCTGTTTCCCACTTGGGTGGTGGCATCAGAGGTAATATTTGTGAAATTTATGGAGCAGGAAAATGGCCAGGTTACAGTGGCATGATGAGAGCACTTCCACCTCCAAACAGCCACCCTTTTCCTAATCTGCAGGGCTGGATATAGTGGGGGATCTCAGGGTGTGTTACAGTTTGGGCATGGCCTGTCAGCTGATGCCCAATGCCTTCTGGCAGAGGCTGGGCAGAAGCTGCAGCCAGGCCAGGCTGGCAAACAGCCCTGCAGGGCGTGAAAGCAGCAGCGGGGCAGCAAGGCTGCCATGGATCCCTTCCCACTGTGCCGGGCACGGCGTGTCCAGATGTGCAGCCAAAGACCCCGGCTGCTGACACCCAGGGGAAGCATGAGGGAAATGCACCCACCTTCTCTTGTCTGCAGGGGTTCCTTCAGCTCTTGCCTCATCTGTTTGGATGGTTCCAGGGATATCTTATCTGTTGTATCTTGGATTTTCCCTGTTGGAGTACCTTAGAGAAAAATATTTCCATTTCCCAGGAATGGATCCCAGAAAAGCAGGGTTCAGCCTGTGGGGTCAGCAGGGACACACTACTCACCCCTGAGATGGGAGCTGGGCTTGAGTGCAGCATCCAAGGTAGCAGCTGGAGAAGCTGGAGAAGTCTTCCCTGTAGACACATCTGTAACACAACAGCCACAGAAGCTTCTGTCACCTGGTGCCTGCCCGCTTGTCTACAATTCTTCCTTGGTGGCACACTGAGAACATACCTGCAGGAGGCTCCAAGGGCTTCAAAACTTTATTCATCCAAGCTGATGGAGAAGCCTTCCCAGCACCCTCATCTACAATGCAGCACAGATGAGAACATTTTCCAGTGTGTGCTGGGATCTCTTTCTGCCACAGGGAACTGGGCACTGCCAGGGAGTCGGCTAAGGCCATGGGAGCCAGATGTGAATAGACATGGCCAAAGCTGCCCAGGGGCCTGGGGAGCTCTGGGCTGGCTCCTGGTCACTCTCCACACTCTTTCCCTGCCCTCAGCAACATCCCTGGGAGGGGTGGCTGCAGCAGTGCAGGGACCTGGAACTCTTCCCCCTCACACACAGAAGAAATCCTCCCTAAAGCATGGGGGCAAAGTGCAGCAGGCAGTGCCACAGCTATCCATCCCTCCCTCCCTCTGTCCCTCCTGCCCTCCTTCTGTGGGGACAGCTCCCAGATCCCAAGGGCAAACAGCCAGGCCCTCTCAGGACACACTGGAGCCTTGCTCTCCCCCTCTGTCCTTTCCCCACCGTGGGCACCCCGTGCAGTCGCTCCCAGGTTTCAGGACATGTCTCCCATGGAGGGACCCCAGCAGGACTGCTCAGTGCCCTGAGCCTGCTCGGGATAATTCCCCTGGGCTGTGCTGCTCTAGTCCAGGCTGTGCCCGCACTGCCAAGCAGCAGAGAGGGCAGCTCAAGCCTCAGCAGGGCTCAGGCCCAGAGGCACAGCAATTACCTCCTGTGCCTGTGCCTGGCATGGCCTCCCTTCCTGGAGCTGAGGCTGGCATGCAACCACTGCTTCTTCCGGGAAATGCTTCTTTCTCCACAGGCTCTCCTTTCATTTCTGGAGAATGGAAAAGAGACAGCTGGATCAGATGAAAACATTCCTGACTGGGAATGGGGAAGGGGACAATTTCAGGAGGCATCACTTGTGAAAGGAATGCATAAGGATCAGAAAACACCCAGGATTTTGGGACAACCCAAGGCTGCTTCCTTCCCCAAACAGCCCCAACATCTGATCTGCCTGGACACCAGGAAATTGCAGGGCATCTGAGGGTGGGCATGGCCTGTGGTGCATTTGGGGCTGTCTGCCAGCTGATGCCAAATGCCTTCCTGCAGAGGCTGGGCAGAAGCTGCAGCCAGGCCAGACTGGCAAACAGCCCTGCAGGGCGTGAAAGCAGCAGCGGGGCAGCGAGGCTGCCATGGATCCCTTCCTGCTGTGCCGGGCACGACGTGTCCAGATGTGCAGCCAAAGCCCCCGGCTGCTGAGTCCCAGGAGCAGCATGAGGGAAATGCACCCACCTTGTCTTCTCTGCAGACATTCCTTCAGCATTTGCCACATGATTTCTAATGGGTCCTGGAATTTCCTGCCTGCCATGTCTTTGGTCTCTCCTGTCAGAGGACCTTAAGAGAAAGTAGTTGCATTTCCCAGCAATGGACCCCACAAAAGCAGGGCTCAGCCTGAGGGGTCAGCAGGGACACAGTACTCACCCCTGCCATGGGAGCTGGCCTTTTGTGCAGCATCCAAGGTAGGAGTTGGTGAGGTCGTCCCTGCAGACACGCCTGTAACACAACAGCCACAGAAGCTTCTGTCACCTGGTTCTTACCAGTCAGTCAAACATTACGCCTTGGTGGGACAGTGAGAACATACCTGCAGAATGCTCAGAGGGCTTCACAACTTCAGAGCGCCAGGCTAATGGAGAATCCTTCCCAGCATCCCAGTCTGGAAGCAAACCAAGATGAGAACTGTTTCCATTGTGTGCCAGGGCTGGTTCTGGCCCTGGGCTGGCGGCAGGGCTCCCGCTCGGGGCTGCTCCTGTGCCTTGGGCCTCTGGGCACTCAGGGCCAGCTCCGCAGCAGCTGCAGCGCCAGGGACGTTGCTGCACCAGTCCCATTTCCCCGGGGCTCTGAACCAGCTCCAGAGGCCTGGAAGCCGAGGTGCCTCCAGCTTTGGCTGCTGCCGGGCCGGGCAAGGGCAGGCCCTGGGGGAAGAGCTGCTGCCACACAGCCCCGGCCAGGCCTGAGCCCGGCACAGCAATTACCTGCTGTGCCTGTGCCCCTGTCTGGCTTTGCCTTCCTTCCTGCAGCAGGGGCTGGCACCGAAGATGGAGTGCTTCCTTCAAGAAATACCACCTTCCACTGAAGCACTATGTCCATCTCTTGACAAAGGAAGGGAGACAGCTGCATCAGATGGAGCTGTTTCCCACTTGGGTGGTGGCATCAGAGGTAATATTTGTGAAATTTATGGAGCAGGAAAATGGCCAGGTTACAGTGGCATGATGAGAGCACTTCCACCTCCAAACAGCCACCCTTTTCCTAATCTGCAGGGCTGGATATAGTGGGGGATCTCAGGGTGTGTTACAGTTTGGGCATGGCCTGTCAGCTGATGCCAAATGCCTTCCTGCAGAGGCTAGGCAGAAGCTGCAGCCAGGCCAGGCTGGGAAGTAGCCCTGCAGGGTGTGAAAGCAGCAGCGGGGCAGCGAGGCTGCCATGGATCCCTTCCTGCTGTGCCGGGCATGGCGTGTCCAGAAGTGCAGCCAAAGCCCCCGGCTGCTGAGTCCCAGGGGAAGCATGAGGGAAATGCACCCACCTTCTCTTGTCTGCAGGGGTTCCTTCAGCTCGTGCCTCATCTGTTTGGATGGTTCCAGGGATATCTTATCTGTTGTATCTTGGATTTTCCCTGTTGGAGTACCTTAGAGAAAAATATTTCCATTTCCCAGGAATGGATCCCAGAAAAGCAGGGTTCAGCCTGTGGGGTCAGCAGGGACACACTACTCACCCCTGAGATGGGAGCTGGGCTTGAGTGTAGCATCCAAGGTAGCAGCTGGAGAAGCTGGAGAAGTCTTCCCTGTAGACACATCTGTAACACAACAGCCACAGAAGCTTCTGTCACCTGGTGCCTGCCCGCTTGTCTACAATTCTTCCTTGGTGGCACACTGAGAACATACCTGCAGAATGCTCAGAGGGCTTCACAACTTCAGAGCGCCAGGCTAATGGAGAATCCTTCCCAGCATCCCAGTCTGGAAGCAAACCAAGATGAGAACTGTTTCCATTGTGTGCCAGGGCTGGCTCTGGCCCTGGGCTGGCGGCAGGGCTCCCGCTCGGGGCTGCTCCTGTGCCTTGGGCCTCTGGGCACTCAGGGCCAGCTCCGCAGCAGCTGCAGCGCCAGGGATGTTGCTGCACCAGTCCCGTTTCCCCGGGGCTCTGAACCAGCTCCAGAGGCCTGGAAGCCGAGGCGCCTCCAGCTTTGGCTGCTGCTGGGCCGGGCAAGGGCAGGCCCTGGGGGAAGAGCTGCTGCCACACAGCCCCGGCCAGGCCTGAGCCCGGCACAGCAATTACCTGCTGTGCCTGTGCCCGTGTCTGGCTTTGCCTTCCTTCCTGCAGCAGGGGCTCGCACCGAAGATTGAGAGCTTCCTTCAAGAAATGCCACCTTCCACTGAAGCACTATGTCCATCTCTTGACAAAGGAAGGGAGACAGCTGCATCAGATGGAGCTGTTTCCCACTTGGGTGGTGGCATCAGAGGTAATATTTGTGAAATTTATGGAGCAGGAAAATGGCCAGGTTACAGTGGCATGATGAGAGCACTTCCACCTCCAAACAGCCACCCTTTTCCTAATCTGCAGGGCTGGATATTGTGGGGGATCTCAGGGTGTGTTACAGTTTGGGCATGGCCTGTCAGCTGATGCCAAATGCCTTCTGGCAGAGGCTGGGCAGAAGCTGCAGCCAGGCCAGGCTGGCAAACAGCCCTGCAGGGCGTGAAAGCAGCAGCGGGGCAGCAAGGCTGCCATGGATCCCTTCCCACTGTGCCGGGCACGGCGTGTCCAGATGTGCAGCCAAAGACCCCGGCTGCTGACACCCAGGGGAAGCATGAGGGAAATGCACCCACCTTCTCTTGTCTGCAGGGGTTCCTTCAGCTCTTGCCTCATCTGTTTGGATGGTTCCAGGGATATCTTATCTGTTGTATCTTGGATTTTCCCTGTTGGAGTACCTTAGAGAAAAATATTTCCATTTCCCAGGAATGGATCCCAGAAAAGCAGGGTTCAGCCTGTGGGGTCAGCAGGGACACACTACTCACCCCTGAGATGGGAGCTGGGCTTGAGTGCAGCATCCAAGGTAGCAGCTGGAGAAGCTGGAGAAGTCTTCCCTGTAGACACATCTGTAACACAACAGCCACAGAAGCTTCTGTCACCTGGTGCCTGCCCGCTTGTCTACAATTCTTCCTTGGTGGCACACTGAGAACATACCTGCAGGAGGCTCCAAGGGCTTCAAAACTTTATTCATCCAAGCTGATGGAGAAGCCTTCCCAGCACCCTCATCTACAATGCAGCACAGATGAGAACATTTTCCAGTGTGTGCTGGGATCTCTTTCTGCCACAGGGAACTGGGCACTGCCAGGGAGTCGGCTAAGGCCATGGGAGCCAGATGTGAATAGACATGGCCAAAGCTGCCCAGGGGCCTGGGGAGCTCTGGGCTGGCTCCTGGTCACTCTCCACACTCTTTCCCTGCCCTCAGCAACATCCCTGGGAGGGGTGGCTGCAGCAGTGCAGGGACCTGGAACTCTTCCCCCTCACACACAGAAGAAATCCTCCCTAAAGCATGGGGGCAAAGTGCAGCAGGCAGTGCCACAGCTATCCATCCCTCCCTCCCTCTGTCCCTCCTGCCCTCCTTCTGTGGGGACAGCTCCCAGATCCCAAGGGCAAACAGCCAGGCCCTCTCAGGACACACTGGAGCCTTGCTCTCCCCCTCTGTCCTTTCCCCACCGTGGGCACCCCGTGCAGTCGCTCCCAGGTTTCAGGACATGTCTCCCATGGAGGGACCCCAGCAGGACTGCTCAGTGCCCTGAGCCTGCTCGGGATAATTCCCCTGGGCTGTGCTGCTCTAGTCCAGGCTGTGCCCGCACTGCCAAGCAGCAGAGAGGGCAGCTCAAGCCTCAGCAGGGCTCAGGCCCAGAGGCACAGCAATTACCTCCTGTGCCTGTGCCTGGCATGGCCTCCCTTCCTGGAGCTGAGGCTGGCATGCAACCACTGCTTCTTCCGGGAAATGCTTCTTTCTCCACAGGCTCTCCTTTCATTTCTGGAGAATGGAAAAGAGACAGCTGGATCAGATGAAAACATTCCTGACTGGGAATGGGGAAGGGGACAATTTCAGGAGGCATCACTTGTGAAAGGAATGCATAAGGATCAGAAAACACCCAGGATTTTGGGACAACCCAAGGCTGCTTCCTTCCCCAAACAGCCCCAACATCTGATCTGCCTGGACACCAGGAAATTGCAGGGCATCTGAGGGTGGGCATGGCCTGTGGTGCATTTGGGGCTGTCTGCCAGCTGATGCCAAATGCCTTCCTGCAGAGGCTGGGCAGAAGCTGCAGCCAGGCCAGACTGGCAAACAGCCCTGCAGGGCGTGAAAGCAGCAGCGGGGCAGCGAGGCTGCCATGGATCCCTTCCTGCTGTGCCGGGCACGACGTGTCCAGATGTGCAGCCAAAGCCCCCGGCTGCTGAGTCCCAGGAGCAGCATGAGGGAAATGCACCCACCTTGTCTTCTCTGCAGACATTCCTTCAGCATTTGCCACATGATTTCTAATGGGTCCTGGAATTTCCTGCCTGCCATGTCTTTGGTCTCTCCTGTCAGAGGACCTTAAGAGAAAGTAGTTGCATTTCCCAGCAATGGACCCCACAAAAGCAGGGCTCAGCCTGAGGGGTCAGCAGGGACACACTACTCACCCCTGCCATGGGAGCTGGCCTTTTGTGCAGCATCCAAGGTAGGAGTTGGTGAGGTCGTCCCTGCAGACACGCCTGTAACACAACAGCCACAGAAGCTTCTGTCACCTGGTTCTTACCAGTCAGTCAAACATTACGCCTTGGTGGGACAGTGAGAACATACCTGCAGAATGCTCAGAGGGCTTCACAACTTCAGAGCGCCAGGCTAATGGAGAATCCTTCCCAGCATCCCAGTCTGGAAGCAAACCAAGATGAGAACTGTTTCCATTGTGTGCCAGGGCTGGTTCTGGCCCTGGGCTGGCGGCAGGGCTCCCGCTCGGGGCTGCTCCTGTGCCTTGGGCCTCTGGGCACTCAGGGCCAGCTCCGCAGCAGCTGCAGCGCCAGGGACGTTGCTGCACCAGTCCCATTTCCCCGGGGCTCTGAACCAGCTCCAGAGGCCTGGAAGCCGAGGTGCCTCCAGCTTTGGCTGCTGCCGGGCCGGGCAAGGGCAGGCCCTGGGGGAAGAGCTGCTGCCACACAGCCCCGGCCAGGCCTGAGCCCGGCACAGCAATTACCTGCTGTGCCTGTGCCCCTGTCTGGCTTTGCCTTCCTTCCTGCAGCAGGGGCTGGCACCGAAGATGGAGTGCTTCCTTCAAGAAATACCACCTTCCACTGAAGCACTATGTCCATCTCTTGACAAAGGAAGGGAGACAGCTGCATCAGATGGAGCTGTTTCCCACTTGGGTGGTGGCATCAGAGGTAATATTTGTGAAATTTATGGAGCAGGAAAATGGCCAGGTTACAGTGGCATGATGAGAGCACTTCCACCTCCAAACAGCCACCCTTTTCCTAATCTGCAGGGCTGGATATAGTGGGGGATCTCAGGGTGTGTTACAGTTTGGGCATGGCCTGTCAGCTGATGCCAAATGCCTTCCTGCAGAGGCTAGGCAGAAGCTGCAGCCAGGCCAGGCTGGGAAGTAGCCCTGCAGGGTGTGAAAGCAGCAGCGGGGCAGCGAGGCTGCCATGGATCCCTTCCTGCTGTGCCGGGCATGGCGTGTCCAGAAGTGCAGCCAAAGCCCCCGGCTGCTGAGTCCCAGGGGAAGCATGAGGGAAATGCACCCACCTTCTCTTGTCTGCAGGGGTTCCTTCAGCTCGTGCCTCATCTGTTTGGATGGTTCCAGGGATATCTTATCTGTTGTATCTTGGATTTTCCCTGTTGGAGTACCTTAGAGAAAAATATTTCCATTTCCCAGGAATGGATCCCAGAAAAGCAGGGTTCAGCCTGTGGGGTCAGCAGGGACACACTACTCACCCCTGAGATGGGAGCTGGGCTTGAGTGTAGCATCCAAGGTAGCAGCTGGAGAAGCTGGAGAAGTCTTCCCTGTAGACACATCTGTAACACAACAGCCACAGAAGCTTCTGTCACCTGGTGCCTGCCCGCTTGTCTACAATTCTTCCTTGGTGGCACACTGAGAACATACCTGCAGGAGGCTCCAAGGGCTTCAAAACTTTATTCATCCAAGCTGATGGAGAAGCCTTCCCAGCACCCTCATCTACAATGCAGCACAGATGAGAACATTTTCCAGTGTGTGCTGGGATCTCTTTCTGCCACAGGGAACTGGGCACTGCCAGGGAGTCGGCTAAGGCCGTGGGAGCCAGATGTGAATAGACATGGCCAAAGCTGCCCAGGGGCCTGGGGAGCTCTGGGCTGGCTCCTGGTCACTCTCCACACTCTTTCCCTGCCCTCAGCAACATCCCTGGGAGGGGTGGCTGCAGCAGTGCAGGGACCTGGAACTCTTCCCCCTCACACACAGAAGAAATCCTCCCTAAAGCATGGGGGCAAAGTGCAGCAGGCAGTGCCACAGCTATCCATCCCTCCCTCCCTCTGTCCCTCCTGCCCTCCTTATGCTGGGAAACCCCCCAGATCCCAAGGGCAAACAGCCAGGCCCTCTCAGGACACACTGCAGCCTTGCTCTCCCCCTCTGTCCTTTCCCCACCGTGGGCACCCCGTGCAGTCGCTCCCAGGTTTCAGGACATGTCTCCCATGGAGGGACCCCAGCAGGACTGCTCAGTGCCCTGAGCCTGCTCGGGATAATTCCCCTGGGCTGTGCTGCTCTAGTCCAGGCTGTGCCCGCACTGCCAAACAGCAGAGAGGGCAGCTCAAGCCTCAGCAGGGCTCAGGCCCAGAGGCACAGCAATTACCTCCTGTGCCTGTGCCTGGCATGGCCTCCCTTCCTGGAGCTGAGGCTGGCGTGCAACCACTGCTTCCTCCGGGAAATGCTTCTTTCTCCGCAGGCTCTCCTTTCATTTCTGGAGAATGGAAAAGAGACAGCTGGATCAGATGAAAACATTCCTGACTGGGAATGCGGAAGGGGACAATTTCAGGAGGCATCACTTGTGAAAGGAATGCATAAGGATCAGAAAACACCCAGGATTTTGGGACAACCCAAGGCTGCTTCCTTCCCCAGACAGCCCCAACATCTGATCTGCCTGGACACCAGGAAATTGCAGGGGATCTGAGGGTGGGCATGGCCTGTGGTGCATTTGGGGCTGTCTGCCAGCTGATGCCAAATGCCTTCCTGCAGAGGCTGGGCAGAAGCTGCAGCCAGGCCAGGCTGGCAAACAGCCCTGCAGGGCGTGAAAGCAGCAGCGGGGCAGCGAGGCTGCCATGGATGCCTTCCTGCTGTGCCGGGCACGGCGTGTCCAGATGTGCAGCCAAAGCCCCCGGCTGCTGAGTCCCAGGAGCAGCATGAGGGAAATGCACCCACCTTGTCTTCTCTGCAGACGTTCCTTCAGCATTTGCCACATGATTTCTAATGGGTCCTGGAATTTCCTGCCTGCCATGACTTTGGTCTTTCCTGTCAGAGGACCTTAAGAGAAAGTAGTTCCATTTCCCAGGAATGGACCCCACAAAAGCAGGGCTCAGCCTGAGGGGTCAGCAGGGACACACTACTCACCCCTGCCATGGGAGCTGGCCTTTTGTGCAGCATCCAAGGTAGGAGTTGGTGAGGTCGTCCCTGCAGACACGCCTGTAACACAACAGCCACAGAAGCTTTTGTCACCTGGTTCTTACCAGTCAGTCAAACATTACGCCTTGGTGGGACAGTGAGAACATACCTGCAGAATGCTCAGAGGGCTTCACAACTTCAGAGCGCCAGGCTAATGGAGAATCCTTCCCAGCATCCCAGTCTGGAAGCAAACCAAGATGAGAACTGTTTCCATTGTGTGCCAGGGCTGGCTCTGGCCCTGGGCTGGCGGCAGGGCTCCCGCTCGGGGCTGCTCCTGTGCCTTGGGCCTCTGGGCACTCAGGGCCAGCTCCGCAGCAGCTGCAGCGCCAGGGACGTTGCTGCACCAGTCCCGTTTCCCCGGGGCTCTGAACCAGCTCCAGAGGCCTGGAAGCCGAGGCGCCTCCAGCTTTGGCTGCTGCTGGGCCGGGCAAGGGCAGGCCCTGGGGGAAGAGCTGCTGCCACACAGCCCCGGCCAGGCCTGAGCCCGGCACAGCAATTACCTGCTGTGCCTGTGCCCGTGTCTGGCTTTGCCTTCCTTCCTGCAGCAGGGGCTCGCACCGAAGATTGAGAGCTTCCTTCAAGAAATGCCACCTTCCACTGAAGCACTATGTCCATCTCTTGACAAAGGAAGGGAGACAGCTGCATCAGATGGAGCTGTTTCCCACTTGGGTGGTGGCATCAGAGGTAATATTTGTGAAATTTATGGAGCAGGAAAATGGCCAGGTTACAGTGGCATGATGAGAGCACTTCCACCTCCAAACAGCCACCCTTTTCCTAATCTGCAGGGCTGGATATTGTGGGGGATCTCAGGGTGTGTTACAGTTTGGGCATGGCCTGTCAGCTGATGCCAAATGCCTTCTGGCAGAGGCTGGGCAGAAGCTGCAGCCAGGCCAGGCTGGCAAACAGCCCTGCAGGGCGTGAAAGCAGCAGCGGGGCAGCAAGGCTGCCATGGATCCCTTCCCACTGTGCCGGGCACGGCGTGTCCAGATGTGCAGCCAAAGACCCCGGCTGCTGACACCCAGGGGAAGCATGAGGGAAATGCACCCACCTTCTCTTGTCTGCAGGGGTTCCTTCAGCTCTTGCCTCATCTGTTTGGATGGTTCCAGGGATATCTTATCTGTTGTATCTTGGATTTTCCCTGTTGGAGTACCTTAGAGAAAAATATTTCCATTTCCCAGGAATGGATCCCAGAAAAGCAGGGTTCAGCCTGTGGGGTCAGCAGGGACACACTACTCACCCCTGAGATGGGAGCTGGGCTTGAGTGCAGCATCCAAGGTAGCAGCTGGAGAAGCTGGAGAAGTCTTCCCTGTAGACACATCTGTAACACAACAGCCACAGAAGCTTCTGTCACCTGGTGCCTGCCCGCTTGTCTACAATTCTTCCTTGGTGGCACACTGAGAACATACCTGCAGGAGGCTCCAAGGGCTTCAAAACTTTCTTCATCCAAGCTGATGGAGAAGCCTTCCCAGCACCCTCATCTACAATGCAGCACAGATGAGAACATTTTCCAGTGTGTGCTGGGATCTCTTTCTGCCACAGGGAACTGGGCACTGCCAGGGAGTCGGCTAAGGCCATGGGAGCCAGATGTGAATAGACATGGCCAAAGCTGCCCAGGGGCCTGGGGAGCTCTGGGCTGGCTCCTGGTCACTCTCCACACTCTTTCCCTACCCTCAGCAACATCCCTGGGAGGGGTGGCTGCAGCAGTGCAGGGACCTGGAACTCTCCCCCTCACACACAGAAGAAATCCTCCCTAAAGCATGGGGGCAAACTGCAGCAGGCAGTGCCACAGCTATCCATCCCTCCCTCCCTCTGTCCCTCCTGCCCTCCCTATGCTGGGAAACCCCCCAGATCCCAAGGGCAATCAGCCAGGCCCTCTCAGGACACACTGGAGCCTTGCTCTCCCCCTCTGTCCTTTCCCCACCGTGAGCACCCCGTGCAGTCGCTGCCAGGTTTCAGGACATGTCTCTCAAGGAGGGACCCCAGCAGGACTGCTCAGTGCCCTGAGCCTGCTCGGGATAATTCCCCTGGGCTGTGCCGCTCTAGTCCAGGCTGTGCCTGCACTGCCAAGCAGCAGAGAGGGCAGCTCAAGCCTCAGCAGGGCTCAGGCCCAGAGTCACAGCAATTACCTCCCGTGCCTGTGCCTGGCATGGCCTCCCTTCCTGCAGCAGAGGCTAGCATGGAGCCACTGCTTCTCCTGGGAAATTCTTCCTTCTGCCCTGCCTCTCCCTCCACTTCCGGAGAAAGGAAGAGGGACGGCTGGATCAGGTGGGGGTGTTCCCCACTGGGGAGGTGGCATCTTCAGCAGCCAATACTTGTGAAAGTCATGGTTAAGGATCAGGAATCCACACAATTTTTTGGGTAGACCAGGGCCCATCTTCATCATAATACCCCCCCTTAGTGATCATCCTGGAGACTATGAAATTTCAGGGGATCTCAGGCACATGGTGCAGTTTGGGCTGCCTGTCAGCTAATGCCAAATGCCTTCCTGCAGGGGCTGGGAAAAAGCTACAGCCAGGCCAGGTTGGGAAACAGCCCTGCAGGTTGTCAAAGCAGCAGCAGCAGCAGCAGTCGGGCAGTGAGGCTGCCATGGATCCCTTCCCGCTGTGCCGGGCACGGCGTGTCCAGATGTGCAGCCAAAGGCCCCGGCTGCTGAGTCCCAGGGGAAGCATGAGGGAAATGCACCCACCACGGCGTCTCTCCAGATCACTCGGCATCTCCTCCATGTGTTTGGATGCCTCCAGGACTTAGTGTCTCCTCTAAGTTTGTTCTCCATTCTCAGGGGACCTGAAGTGAAATAGTTCCATTTGCCAGGAATGGATTCCACAAAACCAGTGCTCAGCCTGTGGGGTCAGCAGGGACACACTACTCACCTCTGCGATGGGAGCCAGGCTTCTGTGTAGGGATCAGCAAAGGAGCAGGAGAAGTCCTCCCTGCAGACACACCTGTAACTCAACAGCCACAGAAGCTTCTGCCATCTCTGCTGATCTGCACGGGCACCACTGAGCCGCAGCAGAGGTGAGGGGATGGCGCAGGGCGAGGGCACACACGTGCATGGTTCTGTGCTGGCACCTGCAGCGATGCCCCCTGGCCCAGCTTTGGGCTCTGAGCTGGCAGCTCTCCCAGGGAGGAAAGTCTTTACCTACCCTCAGCATCTCCCAGAGGCTCAGTAATGGGTATGGCCTGGGAATCCCGATCATCTTCATCAACAGCATCATCTTCATCAACTTCAGCTGCAAAGAAAGCCAGGACACAACAGCTCCTGTGACCCTGCTGAAGATTCTCCTTCAGGCCCGAGTGGCAGTGAGGGCACCTGGGTGTTTGCTGCCCTCCAAGGCACTCCCTCAGCTCTGCCTCCCACTCAGGAGCAGGGGCAGGGGGACCACGTGCCTGCAGTGGCCCCACACTGGGATGGAAGGAGCCCCTTGCAGGGCAGTCGGGGCAGAAAGGACTCCCTGGAGATGCCAGCAGCTCTAAAGCCAGCCCCGGGCAGGGCCAGGGCTTGGCAGTGGCAGCAGGAGCAGCTCAGGCTCCCTGGGGCTGGCAAAGGAGCTGCCAAAGGCTCAGCCCCGGGGCACAGCCCTGGGCCCGGCCCCTTCCCTCTCTGCCCTTCTCCCTGGCTGCACAGAGCACATGGAAGGACACACTGGCATTGCACACAGGAGGAAGGCTGAAAGCTAAATGCTCCCTTCTCTCACTGACAGCGATCCTCCGTGATCACTGTTGGGCACAATAGTAGAAACTTTGAGGCCAGGATTTGCAGAATCCATCAAACTTCAGAGGATCTTAAGGGAAATGACAGAGGAATATTCCTCTGCACTACGATTACACTTGGACAGTGATTACTCTGTTAGGAAAGGGTTGCTGACAACCTACCTTCACCAAGCTCCAAGATCCTTAAACCATGGTTTACCAGCATTTCCAAATGATGCAAGTCACGATCCCAATCTAGAAAGGAGCAGAGATGGGAACTGTTCCATGGTGTGCTGGGATCCCCTTCTCTAGGGAACCGAGCACTTCAAGGGGGTCAGGTAATGCTGTGTGCCTGCACTGCCAAGCAGCAGAGAGGGCAGCTCAAGCCTCAGCAGGGCTCAGGCCCAGAGGCACAGCAATTACCTCCTGTGCCTGTGCCTGGCATGGCCTCCCTTCCTGCAGCAGAGGCTGGCATGGAACCACTGCTTCCTCCGGGAAATGCTTCCTTCTGCACAGGCTCTCCTTTCATTTCTGGAGAAAGGAAGAGGGAGAGCTGGATCAGATGGAGCTGTTCCCCAGTGGGGAGATGTAGGAGAATGCCCCGCTAATGACAGAGTGGCAAAGCTAGCCTTTGTCCCCCAAAAAAGGAAAAAAGCCCAGAAGTTTCTCCCAACGATCAGGTGAAAAGCCACCTCATAAGACCCCAGAGGCTTCACTAAAACCTTGGGGTCACCTAATTGGATAGAAGCGAAAAGGTCCTGCCTGGCCCATCAAGTAGAAAAGAGGAGGACAAAAGGACCACGAGGCTTTTGTGAAGGTGTTTATACCAGTGGCAGACTGCTGTACCTGCATCGGATTTTCTGTTTGTCATTTTGCCTTTTATTAAACTTTTTTGTTTCTAACACTGCAGCAGAAGCCATCCTGCTCATTATTTGCCAAAGGTAATAGCTAAGCTATCCTTGGGTGTGCTGGGTTCCCTTTTGAAGGTTTATAACACCCGTCCTGAGAAAAAAGAACCCAGCACGTGGCGCCCGGACAGTATTTCTCCTATTGAGGAAGATGGTCTAGGGATTTTTTGATTACCTCCATCAAAATAGGACATTTTTACTTGATATTTGCGTGTTTTGGGGGAGCAGGCCTGCACCTGAGTTTTTTGTCCCTTTAAAATAGAAAACTCAGAAGAAGGGATTTGAGATTGAGAGGGAATCTCGAATCAAAGCCTCATACTGGTGAAGAGGAGGCTGTAATCAGAGACGGGACTGGAGCAGCACCGCAGCCTCAGAGGACTCTGCCGCTCAGCTCAGCTGATTTGTCACTGTTGTGACCCAGGACCGGGGAGGAATTTCATACCAAGAAGCACAACTGGAAAACTCTGGTGAGTGCCACCATGGGAAATCGGTTGTCTTTAGCTGAGCAGGATTTTTTTTTCATATTTCATTTATAAGTTAGAAATTCAAGATATTCAGTTTGACAAGAAACAGCTTAAAAAGCTTGTAAAATGGGTCTTAACAGAGTTCCCAAACTCAGACATGTCTCAGAAACTCCATCCAGACTTCTGGGATTCGGTCGGACTGAAATTACATAACATGGAAAAGAATAAGAAGTCCAACTTAAAGCTGCGTCCAATATTCAGGACGGTGTTAAAATTTGTAACAATGGAAAGCGCAAAGCAAGCAAAGAATGCACACAAGCAAGCAAAGATCAGGGACAGGGCAGAATGCAGGCAGCAACAGCAGGACCGGGAGGAGAGGAGAAAGAGGAGTTCTGAGGGGACCCAGAAGCCTTCCCTTATTCCACTTGAGAACCAGAAACCCCAGAGGAGTGGCCGGGAGGTGGCCAGGCCAGCCGCACCCCCCTTCCCCACCCCCGTCCTGGGAGAGAGGGGAGCAGACCAGCCCTGGCCAGGCTCCTCTGCAAACCACATCTTTCACAATCCCTGCCATACCTAAGTCCTCTGTATTCCCTCTGAAAAGCTGCCTTTGGCGCTCGAAATCGGTGAATTTTGGCAGTACAATGGAAAAAAGCCGAGCCGATTGTGCCCACTCTGAGAACAGTGGAGCTCATGGCAGACGCCATGATGGCCCCGGCCCAGCCCCGCCCTTCGTGGGCGTGGCTCGCCCTCCTCCTCGGGCTCCCAGCAGTCCCTGGGTGGCTCCTCCCTGAGCTCCTGCCCATCAGAGCAGGGACACGCCCCTTTTGTGGGCGGAGCCCGGGCAGTGTCCCCGCCCCTGCTCCCCGCCCACAGCCAGGAGGGCACGCCCCCTCCCCGCGGAGCGTGGGAACCGGATGTGATGCCCGGAAGTCACCCTGTCCAAGATGGCAACGCCCATGTCCGACAATTTACTGGAACAAAAAATAAATTGTTCTTGTGCTCCACAATGTAATTCCAAATAATCTAAGGAAGAGTTTAACACAGAAGTTGTCACAGATACCTGGCAGAGGATAAGAAAGGATGCAGTTCAGGAAGGAGAGTGGGGAATTGCATCAAAGTTAAAAGTTTTTCCTGTGAGGTGCACAGCAGGTCCTGCACCAAGAGGGACCTGGCAGCAGATCAGTTTTGCTGAGTTAAAAGAGATTTGCAAAGCCTCTCGTTTGTATGGTAGCAATTCTGCATATTTCAGAAGTCTTTTACAAGCCACCTTTACAGCAAATGTATTTACTCCACACGATTTAAAGCAGCTTTGCACATCCCTGCTGTCCCCAACGGCATTTTCTCAGTGGGAACTGGCATGGAAACGTTTGTTAAATGACCTTTTAGGAGGTTATGCAGGAACTCCATCCACTGCAAATTTGACTATAGATCAGCTCTCAGGTGGAGGAGCTCATACAGATCCTCAAACACAAGCCCGAACTCTCAATAAACTAGTATTACAGGATATCAAAGAAGCAGCAAAAACAGCTTTGTTACAGGTTCCTGATGGCAACAAACCAGAACTAGATTTCACAGAAATAAAACACAGAATAGATGAGCCTTATATTAAGTTTTTGGACCGTTTGAAAATGGCATTAGAAAAGCAAATTCCAATAGACGGAGCCAGACAAGAGTTATTAAAATGGCTCGCAATTTCTAATGCAAACCCGAGCTGCAAAAAAGTATTAGGTGCATTGCCACAGGATCCTGAGCCCACCCTGACCCAGCTCGTGGATGCTTGAACCGCCTGGGCACCCCTGAGCCTGCAGCAGCCATGCAGGCAGAGGTGCTGGCCAGTGCCATCACAGCAGCTCAGGAAAACACCCCAAAGCAGCAGGAAAACGCAGCAGAAATGCAAATACAAGCCCTAGCAGAGGCTCTAAGAGCATTCAGAGGTGCAATTGAAAACCAGCAGACTCCAAGGGACACGTGCCATTCGTGTGGCCAGAGAGGTCATTTCAAAGGGGATGTCCTGGGGCCCGCAGAAGGCCACTGCCCAGAAACAGTGGATGCAGAGGTTTCTGTCACGTGCTAACAGCTGTCACCCAGCACAGGGCTGTCCGTGCCATCTGCCGGGAAACGTGTAGCCCGGCACGGGGCAGTGGCTGCCATGACACAGGAACCCTGCACCAGGGGCAGAGAGCACCACAGGCCACCACGGTCAGAGCTGCAGCACGTCTGTGCAGGACTGCCGACCACAATGTCCCCAGGTGCCAGACTGGAGCTGTCCCCAGCCCAGCCAGTGGTGCTGACCAATGCCATTGCTCACACAGTGCCCACAGGACAGCTGGGGCCTGAACCACAACCACGTCAGTCCTCATTGTGGGAGTGAGCAGATCCCATGCAGAAGGTTTTTATGTCATTCCAGCTGTGCTGTCTGTCACCTGTTCACAGGAAATTACAGTGTTAGCTTTGTGTCCAGACCCTCCATGCTTTTTACCCAAAGGACTGACCACAGCACAAGCTTTCCTCCTACCAGAGTCCCAGAACAGCACAGCTGCCATGGCCTGGACCAGGCTCATCAGCCGCGGGCGGCCTCAGCTCACCTGTGTGCTGCAGCCCCTCGGGCAGCCATCACCCTCAGTGGCCTGACAGATCCCGGAGCAGACGGCATCTGACACCGGAATGGCCACAGGACTGGGCCACGGTGCCTGCGCTGGATCAGCTGGCAGCTATTGGTGGTCACTGTGAGAGCTCTCGAAGCTCCCACTCAGGCACATTTGAGGGGCCTGCAGGTCGTGTTGCCACCACAAGACCATTCGTTGTAGGAGCTGATTTTGTTCTTTGGGGCCGGGACATTTTGTCGCAATGGGGTGTGAGGTTAGAAACTGGATTTTAACAAAAGCTGTTGATGGACATAACACTTTAAAACTGACATGGACATCTAATACATCCATCTGGGTCAGCCAGTGGCCCTTACCCGAAGAGAAACTTGCTGCTTTAGAGCAGTTGGTACAGGAACAGTTAAACAAAGGTCACTTAACTCCAACTACTAGTCCCTGGAACACCCCAGGTTTTGTAATCAAAAAGCCAAACAGTGGGAAGTGGAGGTTGTTGCAGGATCTCAGAAAAGTTAATGAAGTGATTCAAGAAATGGGTTCTTTACAACCAGGTTTACCCTCTCCTGTTATTATTCCAAAAGATTGGAAGTTGTCTGTTATTGATTTAAAAGATTGTTTTTTCAATATTCCTTTGCATCCAGATGATGCACCAAGATTTGCATTTTCCATCCCATCCATAAATCAGCAAGCACCCTTGAAAAGATATCATTGGCTTTCTCTACCAGAAGGAATGAGAAATTCCCCGAGTATATGCCAGTGGTATGTTGCAAAAATACTTTCCTCAGTTCGTGCACAATATCCAAATTCTCTCATATTACATTACATGGAAGATATTTTAGTAGCAGCCAAGGACCAAGCATCAATGCAAGAGGCAACAGATCAGGTCATCTCAGCAGAGGAGAAAGCAGGACTCGCTGTAGCAAAGGAAAAAATACAGACACTTCCTCCCTGGAAATATTTAGGATACAGGATGACAGAACAAACGGTAACCCCGCAGCCACTCCAGGTAAGGACAAATCCAAAGACATTGAATGAAGTGCAGCAGCTCGTGGGGACTCTGAACTGGCTTCGTCCACTACTAGGCCTTTCAAATCAGGACTTGGCTCCTCTGGCAGACTTGTTGAGAGGAGACACAGCCTTAAACTCACTGTGAGAATTCAACAAAGAAACTCAAAATGCTTTGGACAAAGTGATGAGAGCCATCCAGTCACGTCAGGCTCATCGGTATAATCCTAACCTGTCTTTTTTGTTTGCAGTTTTAGGAGAGAGTCCACAGCTTCATGGTTTGATATTCCAGTGGGATCTAGAGAAGAAGGACCATCTGATAATCTTAGAGTGGGTTTTCCTGTCTCATCAATTGGGTAAAACTATAACAACTTGCCCTGAAATTATTTCACAATTGATTATCAAGGCTAGATCTCGAATGCTTTCACTTGCAGGAAAAGATTTTGCAGAAATCTTTCTGCCTGTCACATCCATCTATTTAGAATGGTTAATTCAAAATTCAGAAGTCATGCAATTTGCTTTGGAAAATTTTGCAGGAAAAATTTCAGTCAATTGTCCCAAACATGAGCTATTAAGTTAATCTTTAAAATTAATTCATAAGCCTTTAAGAAATAATGCACCCCTCGAGGCAATCACATTTTTTACAGACGGTTCTGGGAAGTCTAAAAGGTCTGTGATTGCTTGGCAAAATTCAGAGACAAAAAAATGGGAATCAGATACCGAGGAAGTAGATGGTTCTGCACAGATTACAGAGTTAGCAGCAGTTGTACGGGTCTTTTCAAAATTCACATTTCCTTTTAATTTAGTAACGGATTCAATTTACAGGTGTGGTGGTGGTGGTTGCAGGTGTGGTGGAAAGAGCAGAAGGATCTCTGCTGAAAGAAGTTTCTGATGATCAGTTATACGGTTTGCTTAAAAAGTTAATCCTACTTCTTTCCATTCAACAAGAACTTTACTTTGTAATGCACATTCGCTCACATTCTTCTCTTCCAGATTTTTTAGCAGAAGGCAATGCCATGGCTGATTTGTTAGCCGTGCCAATCCAGCACACACTTTTTAATGTTATTGAACTCTTCCTCTGTTGTTGTTGATTTAAGCTTCCACTCACCTTCCCTTCTTTTGGGTACCACTGTGCTTTTTCTTGATGTAATCCATTTAAAAATGTCTAGGGGACCTAAACTGATACTGTCCCATGGCCAAATTTCACTTAAGTGTGTCCCCCTGCACACTCAACAATGAGTCAAATTAAATTCTTTTGTACCATATTGATAAAAAAGATTCTTTCTGTATATTTGTCCCTCTCTATCCCTTTGTCTTTTCAATTGCACTTCTTTCTCTTTGAATGTATCACTTTCCTTGTGGTTTCACTTCCTTGTTCAAAGCATACCCATCTTTCTTTCACAGGGCACTCTCCTGACATCCTCTGGCTTGGGTTTGCAATATTTTTAGCCAGCCCATATAGTTTATTTTCTTCTTTACAGGTTGTTAACTGGGAGTGATCGATGCATTTGGGATTCATGTCTGTGTGTACTCTGATGAGTACACGTACTGTATCTCCTCTATACAAGGGATAGTAACACTTCTCACAAGTGTTTCCTCCACTTCCTCCAAAGTGGGTGAGTAGTAGCATTGCTACGAGTGGGAGTCTGGTACGGGCTGGCCTCCTCACCTCTCGAACCACAGGGGTTTTCTCGGTGCCCAGAGAGTATTTCCTGGAGGTAGTTCCCAATCCAGTCTTGCCTCCCGCTTCTGGTTTTCCCTTCTTCTGGAGACATTCTGCCATGACCTTTATTGTACCGACTCCCTTTCTTCAATTTGGTCCCAATTAGGGTTGCAAGGAGAGTGCTCTATGGAACAGTACCAGAAACTGAGATCTTATTTTGATTGTCATTCTTAGCTGAACAAAACTTGACCTTGTACTATAACAAACATTAACAAGCTTTAAGGATTTAAGGATAACAATGTAGATGCTTCCAGTGGGGGGTTGTGTTCAGGGTTGCGCTTCTTTTGCTGTTTTCCTCAGGACCAATTTCAAGTCTTTATTGTCTCTGCTGCCTATAGTCCATTTGCTTGCCTCATTTGGGGGTTGTACTGGACCCTTCACTGGACTTGCATGTGTCCACCCCCGCTCCTTTGTTCTTCCTGCGGTGTTTGTTGTAAGCAGCACCTGGAAGGGGCCCTCAAAGCGAGCAGTGAGTGGAGAGGTTTTCCATGATTTAATCAATACCCGGTCTCCTGGGTTAATACTACGTATTTTACAGTTCAGTGGGGAAGTTTGGGGAAGGTGTCCCTTTTCCCTTAGTTCTTCCAGGGTTGCTGTTACTGTTTCTAAGTATTTTTGCATTGTCATGCCCCCTTCTAGATGTTCCCTGGTACTGTACAGGGTAAGCAAGAAAGGCAGCCCAAGCAGCATTTCATAAGGAGAGACCCCTAGATCTGTTCTGGCTCTTGTTCTTATTTGTAATAGGGCTAGATGTAAACATTTGACCCAGTTCTATTGGGTTTCTAAGACCAATTTTGTTAAGATATGCTTTAAGGTTTGATTCACCCTCTCGCCCTTCCCAGAACTCTGAGAGTGCCAAGGGGTGTGTAACTCCCACTTTATTCCCAGGGCCCTGATGACTTGTTGCAGAACACTGGATGTAAAGTGGGGGCCACAGTCCAAATCAATAAGATTTACTAGCCCATATCTCAGAAGAATTTCTTCCAAGAGAACTTTTGTCACAGTTTGAGTTTCTTGTGGGGAACACTTCAACCCAGTGGGTTAGGTGGTTAACTATGACCAATAGGTGTTGATACCCTGGGGCTGGAGTTAATTCAGTAAAATCAACCTGAATATTCTGGAAAGGTCTTATGGCTAATTTCCTCCCTCCTGGAGTTGTTTTTCACATTACCTTTTTGTTGACTTTTTGGCAGGTTAGACATTCTCCTGTGATGGATCTGGCCATTTCATAGATTCCTGTCCCCATGCAATATTTCAGGAAATGATCATATATTCATTGTGTTCCCCAGTGAGTTAATTGGTATATCTCTTCCATCACTTTCCTGGTTATTATTCAGTTGAATATTTATCATCCATCTGGGGTCCAGCACTTTCCATCCCCTGTTTTTACTGCTCCCATTTGCTCTATTTCTTTTAGCTCCTTGTCCTTGAAAACTGGAACCCCCTCTTCCTTTATTTTCCCCTGGTCTTTTTTTACCCTTAGGACTATGACTGAGTCCAGCATTTCAAAGGCTGCTTTTTTGGCTGCCCGGTCTGCTAATTTGTTTCCTTGGATTTCAGGGGTATCCCCTTTTTAGTAGCCTTTAATATGGACTGTGGCAATTTCTTTTGGTCCTCTGAGGGATTCAAGTGCTTCCCTATCAGACTTTCATGTGCCAGATTTTTCCCCTTTGAGTTAAGGTATGCCCTCTCTGGCCAGATTTTTCCAAAGGTATGAGCTATCCCAAAGGCATATTGAGAATCCATGTAGATTGTCCCTATATCATCTAATAAATCAAAACCTCTCTTTAGGGCATATACCTCGCAGTTTGTGCAGAGCAATTTGAGGGTAATTTCCCTTTTTCTTTGTTTTCCTCTGCTTCAATAATGGCGTATCCTGATGCCCATTTTCCCATTACTGTTTGGGAGGATCCATCTATATACTGGATCCTTCCATATGGTAAGGGGTCTTCTTCTAGCTCTTCTCTTACATTTGTTTGCATCTCAATTAGCTCTATACAATTATGATCTAAATTTTCCATTTTTGGTTCCCCGGTTAAGAATTGAGCAGGGTTTCAACCTTTTGAGGTGACAGTCTCTAGATTCTTGACATTCATCAGGGTTATTTCATACCTCAGGATTCAGCTGTGTGTTAGCCACTGAGGAGTTTTTGGCTTAACACTGTCCTCAAATAATGGGATGTGTGTACTGAAATCCTTCCATTTAATGTAGGATTTGGAGTGTCTTCTAATAAGGTAGCTGTGGCTGCCACAGCTTGAATAGAGGCTGGCCAACCCTCTTGCAACCGCATCCAATACTTTTGACAGATAAGCCACCAGCTTCCTGCTTCCCCCCCAGCCTTGGGTTATCACTCCATATGCTATCCATTCATTAACATTAACAAACAGATCAAACGGTTTTCTTCAATTAGGCAGACTCAAAACTGGGGTTTTCGTCAATCGAGCCTTTAAGTCTTGGAACCGTTCGGTATCCTCCAGAGTCCAGACTACAGGTTCTGTGCTTGTTAATTTTTCATACAAAAATTTTACAGCTTGAGTATACTGATCAATCCATAATATACAAGAGCCCATTAGACTTATTATCTTTCTTAGTAAAAGTTAGTAATTTCTCCACCTTCACTTTGTGGGAAATTGTGGGGGCAAAAAAGTTCCAAGCAAAACAGGGCTCAGCTCAACTACAGCCCTCAGGTTTTGCATAGAGGATCTATTTAAAAAGCAGTGAAACATCATCCCAGCTGTAACTTTCTGTTGTTAAGGGATGCTTCAAAAAAACATGCAGAGTGTACTTCAAAGTGGTCCTTAGATGAAAAATTACCCCATTTTGGAGCAAGCTTTAGATACCACAACGATGAATTTAATAACCTATCCTTTACTAGTCAAAACAAGAATTTGTTATCAAGATTCCTGCACAATTACCTTGGTTTACAAAATTCAAGATCCTTTATGCTTCCGTGCACCATCACTGACAACATCCAGACAATAAAAACCATGTTCCCAACTCCCCAGTGGCTGGTTTTTCATGTGAACCATAAATAAAGATTATTAAAAGGGAAAAAATCATTGAAGAGGATATATATTTAGAGAAACCTGCAGGAAAATAGGGGCAATATCAATTGTTTTGACTACAAAATCCACTAAATTATACACATTGTATACAAACATGGAGAGAGATATTAAATAAAAAGAAATTTAAATAAAAAGCACAGCTTATTGTTGGTTCTCTTTTTCCAAAGAAAGGTTCACTTCTTGAAAGCTGTGAGAGACATGTGATTTCTTACCCATTTATAGGGCTAGCTTTGAATTTTTATGTGTTAGACAGTAACTCTTCTGTAACTTTCACACACACGGAAAAAAATATATTTAGTTCCCCAAAACAACGAATTCAAACAAGTTTGCAACCACTCAATACATTCCACACAAAGTGCACACATGGTCAGACTTCCATTTCTCTACAGTTCTGGCCCAGATCAAAAAAAAAAGCAAAACATGCACTGAAATCTGTCAAAGTTTCATCCGAGTTGAAGTACAATTGTGCCGAGTTGCTGTCCGAGGTTTTTTCTCTACTCCCCCGGGCGGGGGAGGAGGCTGCACCGGCCGAGCTGTGGCACAGCAGCTGACAGCCGGGGGGGCACTGCCCAGATGCGCCGGGGGCGTCCGGGCAGCGCCTCAGCAGGAGGCAGCAGTGATCAGCAAGAAGGCGAAGTAGAAAAGAGGGACCCGAATCAGGGCAAAGTCCAGAGTGCTTTAATGTCTCCAGGGAACGCCAGCCGAGTCGGGACCACGAGGCAGGGGTACAGCCGATTAGAAAGGGACGGAACATAGAACATTTCAACCAATGAGAGAGAACTTGGGAGGGAACAAACTCATGACAAATATGCCGGCTCGCCAATAGGGAATGCGACAGGGAGGGACCCTTGTTCCCGATCCAGTCACCCACCGAGGAGGGGAGAACTTTCTGGAAATAGGGAAGGGGACAGTGGCTGATGGACAGGAACTCAGGGAGGGATTGACAGAGGGTAACCAGGGGAACAGGGGTGGAGACAAAAAACTGACACTCTCAAAAGGAGGGGTTGCCAGGGGGGGTGGGGGGGGGGAACCCTAGGACCGAACCGTTATAACTTTAGGGGGAAACGGAAGAAACCAAATGAACCCTGCACCACAACACAATTGCAATAGTCATCAGATATTTAAAGATATTTAAAAGTCATATGCAGTACACAGTTACTTCTTAATTATTTTGTGGAAGATTGCTGATATATTCACTTGATCTTATTTAAGTTAATCCAAATTCCAGTGCACTGATTGTATGCTATAATGTGTATCATTGAAAATATTTCTGAAAAACCTCTGAATTAAAAACAATTTCATCTGGTTTTAAAATGCTTTCACAAAAATGTACACCATGTCCTTGGCTAACAACAACAGTTAAAAGGCATAAAGAAACTGATAACTTTTTTATTATCTATGTGCCCATGAAACAAAAGTGCAGGACATCTGGAACAAGCTGGATACTATCTGAACCTGGGGTTTGGATAAACCCCTCATAGCAAGTGAAGGCACATGAAAACCATGGACCTAAAGACATACCATACTCTGAAATTTTCCAAAATGTTGACGTTGAGAGCTGCATTACAGCCACATACACTGCTTAAAATTCAACAGTCTATGATAAAAAGATGACTTTACACTAAGAAAATTTACTCTTCATGGTAAAACCACAAGTGTTTAATTCCTTAAAATTTACTCTTCATGACAAAACCACAAGTGTTTCATTGACCATATTCTTTGGCTGTGGGTACTTGTCCTTTACCTCTCCTAAAGTTTGTCCCAGCTACCTTCCACAAACTACTACCCCATCATCCCCACCACACAGAGGCAGCCCAGTTGCCCACTGCTAAATAGATATTTATACATAGACAACACGAGGAGAAAGGCCAGTCCACATGCTGTGGTTCTTGTTTCCATGTGAAGTTTAATATGATGATGGTTTCCATTTTTAG
The DNA here is from genome assembly GCF_036417665.1 of Passer domesticus. Lineage (NCBI taxonomy): Eukaryota > Metazoa > Chordata > Aves > Passeriformes > Passeridae > Passer > Passer domesticus. The sequence goes on along the minus strand of NC_087482.1, from coordinate 9,486,715 downwards.
AGGGCAATTTTCTGAACTGATAGGCAGATCTGAATCATCTGTAAATAACAGTGTCTTCAGCTTGGCATCAGCTCTCTTCTCTGCAGCACTAACCTTTGTTCTTGTCCTAATGACTTCTCAGCCATAGTTTTCCCCAGACTCTAATAATGCTAAATTTAGATCACAACAGATATTTTTTATTATATTCTCTGGCATCTTTGCACTACAACCATTGCCTTACATTAGCTGCACTTTTTTAGCTCCACTGCTTTTACTCCCATAGCTCTTTTTCCAAGAGTGCTCTAACAACTAATTATGTGAGCTAACAGATAAGAAAAAAGTACTTATTTTTTTCAGACCCTCATGTGAATATAATCATATTGTTAAGTAGATTTTACCTACTTTCATCCACATATTTATTTTGAAAAGTAACTGAAATGGGATAGTTTAGTCTTCATTATCATACAGGATCAAAAACTTAAATACAGCAGATTTTTATTTTAGACTGGAAAATAAAATTTAAAAAAAGGCAAAAAACCCAGCAACAACAACCCAACATGGGAATAAGAAAACACTGGAAATCAAAAATACTCCATAGGCAAATGTAGTGAACCTTAGGAGTTTTTGACACATATTAAATTGTTAAAAAAAATTAAAAAAAGCTTGACCAAAACATTGTTTCCAATTTGTGGAATTAAGTCAGATGCAAAGAGCACTGAAGTCAAAGCTTCTTTTTGACATACTTCAAGGGGCTCTGAATTAGACTGTAAGTAATAACCTGCTTCAACTTTAGTTTCATGTTATTTTGTACATTTAAGCTATTCAACATCCACAATTCTTTGATAATGACAGTTACGCTTTCTTAGGAATGACTGATTTTTAGTCGACATCTGTGTTCCTTCCTAAACCTACCACAGTAAAAGAACTACTTTTCAGCTTGGTCTAACTGGACAATTTTTTTGAGAAAATTATGTAACACAGGCCCAGCATGGAATTCTTTTAACATGAGAGGCCTAAAAATAAGCAAAGTCTTCAGATTTTACAAGGTCCCCTGGGTGCTGTGGTGGGGGGAACAATCATCACTGATGACCTGTAGTAAGACCTGAGCCTACTCAAGCCCATAAACCTGTTGATGGACCTGTTCCCATTTCTCCTCTTCCCACCACAGCCATGCCTGACATGGACAAAGTCCCAGCCAGCACCAACAAGGACACTGTCCCCAAGTGAGGGGAGTGGGGCACGCAGAACTCACCGATTGTGAGGTCACGGGCACATCTCCAGGGAGGCCTGAGGTATAACCGTTGCTGTACATCAACATTGCACTCAGAGCTGAGGACAGGATCCCGAGAGGGAGCTTGCCCAAGGCTGCTGAGTGAGTTTTGGTGTCTCTGAGACATCTCTCTTCACTCAAGGAAGGATTGGAAGGCTTTGTCAGGAGGAGAAAGGCCGGCAGTGCTGTGGCACAGACCGTCCAGGCATTCCTCTGTACCCACAATGGTGCAGCAGAACGCTGCTAAGAAGCGTCCCCCTGGCAAGGAGCGAGGTGAGAGCCAAGTCTCCCTCCCCACAGATGGCAGAGGGGGAGCGGCCAAGAGCAGCAGAAAGGGGAAACAGGAGATCCACAGAATCACCCCAGAGTAGAGGCCCTCCTCTCATGGGCCAGAGGAGCCAGGCTGGGCTGTGGGCACCGGCACTTCCCCTGCCCTTTAGCCAGCCAGCAGGGCCTTGGGGACAATGCTGCAGGGACATTTCCTGAGCTCTACAAGGTGCTCACTCCCCCTGCCCTCTCTCTCTCTCCCCAATGCACACCGTGTCACCGGGCAGAGGCAGACGCAGAGAGCGGCAGCTGCCTCTCCGGACATGCCAGGCCGGACCAAGCTCGTCGCCGTTCATGGAGACAGCAAGCACAAGACTCGGGCAGCCAGAAAGGAAAACGCATCCGGCTCAACCGCGTGCCACTGCTGCGTGCTGAGACCAGCAGCCCCAGCACCGCCCCTCAGGCGGTGTCAGGGCAGTCCCAGGCCGTGGGGCTGGTCACCAGCAGCAGCAGCAGCTTGCCCTGCCAAAAGCAGGGCCTGAAGCGAGGCCACCCACGGGGAGACACGGAGCCTCAGGCACCCAAGAGCCCACTGGCAAAGCGCCGCAGGTTGGAGGATGGTCCAGCCCCTCAGGAGGTGTCAGGGTGGTCCCAGGCCATGGGGCTGGTCACCAGCAGCAGCTTGCCCTGCCGAAAGCAGGGCCTGAAGCGAGGCCACCCACGGGGAGACACGGATCCTCAGGCACCCAAGAGCCCACTGGCAAAGCGCCGCAGGTTGGAGGATGGTCCAGCCCAGAGTGCTGGTACCACCAGCCAGGTGTCATTGAGGCTGTCCCAGGAATCTCAGTCATCCAGGAAACAAACAGCCCCATACATACCCCCCTGGATCTTGCCCCGCTCCCAATCCGGGCCAATTCGTGTGAGGCACGTCTTGCGGCGGCAGCTGCGAGATAAAAAGCCCTACAGTCGGCCGGAAAACCAGGGCAGGACCAGACGAGCACCCACCCCTGTTGTTTGGCCCCCTCATCCCTCAAAATAAAGTTTTCTGGTTTGTTTGTTTGAACTGGGAGATGCCACATTCTTTTTTCCAGTCGTCTGCAGCTGATCTCCAAATAGGGGCCCCAAGCTCAGTGGGACAAGTGTGTGCCTTCAAGGACTCACCTGTCCCATGGCAACACCCAGCGTCACCACGTTCCATGGCAACACCCAGTGTCACCATGTCCCCTGGTCTGGAGATACCAGCCCTGCTTCTGCCAGGGAAAAAACAGAACTGTGCAAAAGGAGCACGGGGATTTTGCAAGCATTCCTGGCTGAGGCAGCCTCAGTGGGAGGGCACAGCTCTGCCTGCTGCAGGTGCCCAGGAGGGAAAATCATGGATGCAGTAGGATTATTCCCCTCCCAACCCAGCCCAGGCACAGTTCAATCTACCACTGCTGCCACTGGGGTTGCACGTACCAGCCTGGAGAGTAACTGGAATAAGAGAGAGTAACTTCCCAGCATCAGTGCAGCTGATGCTGGGAAGGTAAAACTAAACCCAGTCCCGCCCCCAGTAAAAATACACTGCACCTGAAAAAAAATAGCCAGCACCCTCCTGTTCTCTGCAAATGGGACCAAAAATTTCAAAAGCATTAAAAAAATTAACCAGGCTTTGGAGCAGTTACAGGTCAGACTACATGAGGCTGGAAAAGATTGTACAGGTGACAGTTCTCAGAGGAAAATTAGCAGGAAATCCCTTCTTTCTGCTATTAAAATCTCAGGCTGTTGCCATGAGACACTCAAGCCACAAGAAAAGTACTTAAGCACCAGCATCCAACTGAGCACCTGTTTGATCCACTTCAGTGGAAAGCCATCACTTTGCCAGCAGAATTCCTCCTCTGGGTTACACACAACATATTTTTTTCTATCTGGGAGTGCCACTGGATTTTTTTACCTAGCATTTAATATTAAATTGTGGAAGTATTTTAAATTAAAAGGGAATGAAAAGATGGACCCACGAGATGGGACAGGAGGAAGCCGGGCAGCCCTTTAAAGAGGGAGATGCTAAGCTGTACATCCAGGAGAGCTCCTCTGAGCACAGAGCAGCCACAGAGCACACCTGACCACAACATTTCTAGTTCACCTGTGTCCTTATAAATGGGAAAAGAACAAAACAGTGGCAGGAAAGGAGGCAGAAGTCAACAGTGAAAGTTTCATTCACAACACATGATACTCAAAATCAGAATGAAGGCCTATCAAGGAACACCAATAGCTATGAAAATATAGGTAAGCAGCACAGACAGGTGCTATGTATGTCCCTTCTGCTTCCCAGCCTCAATGCAGACTCAGTTTCAGGATGCAGCGGCATCCCAGGAAGCTGCAAATGCTCAGGAGTGCAGTGGCTCGTGCCTCACTGATAACCACTTGGAAAAACATACTGTTTCATATAAATTAGAGGAAACCTAGGAATCTAGCCTAAATCAAGTTCTAGGCAAGACCCCAACCAACATAAAATATGGAGAGGCACAAAAGTGCCTCCATTTTCCACTCCACCTCCCTTGAACTCAGCAAGAACTAATCCCCAAACCTCACAGCCGGAGGCAAATGCAGTTGGTTGGGAGAGGAAATCTAAAGTCTCCTTGCGAGGCAGCTCTCCAAGGCTGAGCCCCAGGAGAGGCAGCTCCCGCAGCACGTGTGCAGGTGGCACAAAAAGAACCTGTGTGCCATGACCAGCAGGACAGTGCCAGCCAAAGGGCTGCCTGAGGACGGCCACCGATGGTTTCACTGCCAGCCCTGGCTGAGGGGAAACCTGGACACAGGACAAGGCAGAGAGGGGCCAAATGTTCTACTCCTTCTCAAAACAAGTTGCTGTTTTTGTTTCCAAGCCTAGCACTCTTTGGATCTAATTAAATTTGAAGAGGGAAATGAGGAGTAAGCAAAATTCTTGGACAGCAGGCTGGTTTGTTCAGCTAGCTGGGGCTGCAAGCCATGCGTGAAAAGCAATGTCAGGTGCTAAAGCAAATCTCTGTGTCCTTCAACAGCAACAAGAGAAGTGTGAACAAGACAGAGAATATACCTATTTTAGGAATGTAATTGTTTTATAGGAAACACACCAACACCCAGTGTTCTTCTAATCTTGCTTTTTAATACTCAGCGCTTGTAAATTTCTTCAATCTGGGAAGTCCAAGATTTCATCTGATAGCATAAATATTTGTTCCGCACCATTTGGGGTTTTTTTTTTAATTCTTAATGTTTATATAAATATCACTTAGCGAACACTGGACCTGTGAAGAATTAAGGAAATATGCCTTTAACTACTCTGTGTAGGTCACCTGCAACAAATTTCATGGCAGAGGAGCTTCTGGAAGCCCCTGGTTTACCATCACTACCAAAACTTGGTAGTGATCTTCCAGAGACCCAACACGGAGAGGCCAAACAACTGTTACTGGTCTCAAAACAAAAAGAAAATTGCTCCATGGAGCTTAAGAGAGCATGCTGTCTTGGCATTAATTCCTACCAAGTCTGCTGACAGTACAGGGCAGTAAATAATGCAGATTTCTAATTTATACCTCTTAAAGCACAGCCTAAAAATAGGAAAGACTCCTATAACAAAGAATCCTCCATTGAGTGCTCAAGAAGGAATTCTTACATCTTCTTCAAGACCACACATAAACCAGGTGGAATCAGTTCTGAAGTCAGATTTTAATAGCTCTGAGAGAGATTTTCTTTCACAGTTGCATTATTGAAGCCATGTAAACTCCTGGAATCCATATCATCTTCTAACTATAAGCTGCAGAGATTAAATTTCTCACTGTGTGGAGAAATACCTGACTCAGTTTGTTTTGAATCTGCTGCCTGTCAACTTTTTTTGATCTTGTCAAAGGCTGTCTGGGGAGAACGTTGTCAATACAATTTTTGTGAAATCTACATGAGAATCTGAGGAGATTACTACACAGCTTGGATGCTAGAGGAACTTCTGCAAATAGGTTACAGGGTATTTATTTAACTGATTCAGAACTTTGCTTCAGCTGGCAATAGTTCGAAAATTTTATTTTCTAGTGTCTTTTGGTGGCCCACATTAAAAAACAAAAAAATCCACAAAATAAAAAAAAAAAACAAAGAACAAGTTCTGTCCTTTTCCAATTTCAAACAGATATTCTTTTTCTTTACCCATGAATTATGACAAAGCAAGTGACGTTCAAAGTCAGCATTCAGAAAGAGCCCTGAGAAGAGACTAGATGTATGCCAATTCCCTCTTGCTATTCAGCTGATTTTATATACTAGCTTTCTGTGTCTCTAGCTTTTTATATGATCTCTGTTACTACAGCCACTTCCAAATCTTGGTAAAAGTTAGTAATTTCTCCACCTTCACTTTGTGGGAAATTGTGGGGGCAAAAAAGTAGCATTGTTTAGTCCAAGTTCAAGCAGAAAAACAGAAATTCAGAAATACATTCTGACCCTTGGCCAGTTTTAATTTTTATTTAACAGCACCCACAAGGACACCGTCCCCAAGTGAGGGGAGTGGGGCTCGCAGAACTCACCGATTGTGAGGTCACGGGCACATCTCCAGGGAGGCCTGAGGTATAACCGTTGCTGTACATCAACATTGCACTCAGAGCTGAGGACAGGATCCCGAGAGGGAGCTTGCCCAAGGCTGCTGAGTGAGTTTTGGTGTCTCTGAGACATCTCTCTTCACTCAAGGAAGGATTGGAAGGCTTTGTCAGGAGGAGAAAGGCCGGCAGTGCTGTGGCACAGACCGTCCAGGCATTCCTCTGTACCCACAATGGTGCAGCAGAACGCTGCTAAGAAGCGTCCCCCTGGCAAGGAGCGAGGTGAGAGCCAAGTCTCCCTCCCCACAGATGGCAGAGGGGGAGCGGCCAAGAGCAGCAGAAAGGGGAAACAGGAGATCCACAGAATCACCCCAGAGTAGAGGCCCTCCTCTCATGGGCCAGAGGAGCCAGGCTGGGCTGTGGGCACCGGCACTTCCCCTGCCCTTTAGCCAGCCAGCAGGGCCTTGGGGACAATGCTGCAGGGACATTTCCTGAGCTCTACAAGGTGCTCACTCCCCCTGCCCTCTCTCTCTCTCCCCAATGCACACCGTGTCACCGGGCAGAGGCAGACGCAGAGAGCGGCAGCTGCCTCTCCGGACATGCCAGGCCGGACCAAGCTCGTCGCCGTTCATGGAGACAGCAAGCACAAGACTCGGGCAGCCAGAAAGGAAAACGCATCCGGCTCAACCGCGTGCCACTGCTGCGTGCTGAGACCAGCAGCCCCAGCACCGCCCCTCAGGCGGTGTCAGGGCAGTCCCAGGCCGTGGGGCTGGTCACCAGCAGCAGCAGCAGCTTGCCCTGCCAAAAGCAGGGCCTGAAGCGAGGCCACCCACGGGGAGACACGGAGCCTCAGGCACCCAAGAGCCCACTGGCAAAGCGCCGCAGGTTGGAGGATGGTCCAGCCCCTCAGGAGGTGTCAGGGTGGTCCCAGGCCATGGGGCTGGTCACCAGCAGCAGCTTGCCCTGCCGAAAGCAGGGCCTGAAGCGAGGCCACCCACGGGGAGACACGGATCCTCAGGCACCCAAGAGCCCACTGGCAAAGCGCCGCAGGTTGGAGGATGGTCCAGCCCAGAGTGCTGGTACCACCAGCCAGGTGTCATTGAGGCTGTCCCAGGAATCTCAGTCATCCAGGAAACAAACAGCCCCATACATACCCCCCTGGATCTTGCCCCGCTCCCAATCCGGGCCAATTCGTGTGAGGCACGTCTTGCGGCGGCAGCTGCGAGATAAAAAGCCCTACAGTCGGCCGGAAAACCAGGGCAGGACCAGACGAGCACCCACCCCTGTTGTTTGGCCCCCTCATCCCTCAAAATAAAGTTTTCTGGTTTGTTTGTTTGAACTGGGAGATGCCACATTCTTTTTTCCAGTCGTCTGCAGCTGATCTCCAAATAGGGGCCCCAAGCTCAGTGGGACAAGTGTGTGCCTTCAAGGACTCACCTGTCCCATGGCAACACCCAGCGTCACCACGTTCCATGGCAACACCCAGTGTCACCATGTCCCCTGGTCTGGAGATACCAGCCCTGCTTCTGCCAGGGAAAAAACAGAACTGTGCAAAAGGAGCACGGGGATTTTGCAAGCATTCCTGGCTGAGGCAGCCTCAGTGGGAGGGCACAGCTCTGCCTGCTGCAGGTGCCCAGGAGGGAAAATCATGGATGCAGTAGGATTATTCCCCTCCCAACCCAGCCCAGGCACAGTTCAATCTACCACTGCTGCCACTGGGGTTGCACGTACCAGCCTGGAGAGTAACTGGAATAAGAGAGAGTAACTTCCCAGCATCAGTGCAGCTGATGCTGGGAAGGTAAAACTAAACCCAGTCCCGCCCCCAGTAAAAATACACTGCACCTGAAAAAAAATAGCCAGCACCCTCCTGTTCTCTGCAAATGGGACCAAAAATTTCAAAAGCATTAAAAAAATTAACCAGGCTTTGGAGCAGTTACAGGTCAGACTACATGAGGCTGGAAAAGATTGTACAGGTGACAGTTCTCAGAGGAAAATTAGCAGGAAATCCCTTCTTTCTGCTATTAAAATCTCAGGCTGTTGCCATGAGACACTCAAGCCACAAGAAAAGTACTTAAGCACCAGCATCCAACTGAGCACCTGTTTGATCCACTTCAGTGGAAAGCCATCACTTTGCCAGCAGAATTCCTCCTCTGGGTTACACACAACATATTTTTTTCTATCTGGGAGTGCCACTGGATTTTTTTACCTAGCATTTAATATTAAATTGTGGAAGTATTTTAAATTAAAAGGGAATGAAAAGATGGACCCACGAGATGGGACAGGAGGAAGCCGGGCAGCCTTTTAAAGAGGGAGATGCTAAGCTGTACATCCAGGAGAGCTCCTCTGAGCACAGAGCAGCCACAGAGCACACCTGACCACAACATTTCTAGTTCACCTGTGTCCTTATAAATGGGAAAAGAACAAAACAGTGGCAGGAAAGGAGGCAGAAGTCAACAGTGAAAGTTTCATTCACAACACATGATTCTCTGCAAGAAGCACTGGAGAAGTGCATGGGGTAAGAGTTCTGCAAGTGCCAGGCTCTTCTGCAGCAGAAAAGGTCTAAAAAAATCAAAATTCTAGCAAGCAAAATAAATCCATCCTTTAGGGCTTGTAAATACTCCGATGAATCTCAGTTACTTTGGGACAAAAACAAACACAGGGCAAACTTTCCCAAGTATGGTTTCATGACAAAATTCCCATTTGTCTGCTCCTGTTTGTCGGAGAAGACAAGGTTACAAGCTGCCCAGCTCAAGAAGGAAAGGAGGATCTACACTTCCCTGTCATATTTTCCTACTGACAAAGGATTTAAGACAGAGAATTTGGGTAAATGGAAGGATAAGACTGGAGTACGGATGAAGTTTCACATCTAAGATACTTCATTTGCTAAAATAGAAGCACTTCTGTTGTACATGGATCTCCTTGCTAAACCTCTTTGTCTTCAAACTCCCTTCCTCCATGGCAGAACTGAGCAAGCTCCATGTGTCAGAGCTTCGAGTTAAAAGCTCTATGATGAGTTAGTTTTAATGGATCCATTTCCAGTCCGTGGGGTTGCTGTCATGAGGAGCTCAGGTGGCTTTTTGTTGAGATCAAAATCAATGAGCCATTTGTCCCAGCTCCACCTGTCCTGAGGCAGCACTGGCTCCACTGTGCCATTTCTAATGAAAATTGAACCTCCTAAAGAAGCCAGGCCAAAATCACAAGAGAGTAGTCACAAAAATTAATTTTGGCAGTTTACTGGGTATTGATCTAACAGCTACCACCTTCCCAAAGTCCAGGCAACAGTTAACAAGGCTCTTTGCTCTGTAAACGGCCTTTCAGTTGGTAGTGTTTCATACCCATGCAGAAAAACAAAAAGCCACTTCCACTGTAGAAACATGAGCTGCAGCTATGCAGTAAGTTGTGCTCAGTAGCTGACCTGCTGCTTTAGTTTTGGGGCAGGAGATACTGCCATAAAATTTCACAAGGAAACTATCAAGTATCTAAACTATGCAGCATTATGTTATTTTCTACCTCCAGTATTGCCAGCACATAGCTTAAGGAAGACAGGTATTTACCAGCCACCATAGATGAAAAAATTAGAATGAAAAATGGCTTTTAAGGAAATCAGAGTGATGGCCACCAGTCATTTTCCAGCTTTGCAGGATTTTGGTTCACAGTCAATCTAAACAAGCCTGCATATGTCTAGCAAGAAGGAAATCACAGAAACATTTCATAGATTGTAGCAGTTTGTTTGGGGGGGGGGGGGGGGGGGGTTACCCGGGGAGTCCCCGGAGGGCCCCCTGGGCTGTGAGTTGGCTGGCAGCAGCAGGCACGCAAGGAGACTCCACACGGCTTCTGAGGGTGCTGATTAGATGAGGGTTTATTGGGGGTCCCAGCCCCGGGAGTAACATGGTTTCAGAGGGAGAAGGGGGAAAGGCAAAAGGAAGGGGGAGAGAGGGCGAGCCTAGGGGAGAGATGGGCCATGAGAGAATCTGGTCTTCCTCGCACAGCTTAAGAGGGAAATTCAAAGTGGGCACGAAATAAGATTTGGGCCAATGGGATTGCAGATTCATGGGACTTCAGGGGAGGAACACAGGTTGGAATAAATCATACATTTTTGAGGGGTACATTTTCAAGATAGAGCATACCATTTGAATGAAATGCAACACCACAATAGATTAATATGATAGATGATAGATAGATAGATAGATAGATAGATAGATAGATAGATAGATAGATAGATTGACAAGGAAAATAGAGATATATGGATGCACTTGCCTGTATCACTTTGTATAGAAAAGGATGGGGAAGTGAGAGGTTATTCTTTTCCACACATGGGAAACTGTCTTTTTCCCAGAAAAATCAGCTTCCTTCTTCAGTGACCACCAGGGTATCTGAAGACCCCACCAAGAAGGCCCTGTGATGCCATTGGCCTGTGCATCCACCAAGTCAAGAAAGTAAGGCCTGCCTCTTAATACTACAGTGGTGTTAAAGAGGTTTATTCTCGGTTTTTGGTACCAAGAGGAACAAACTGAAGCCACTTGCCATAAAATGCCTGCACAAGTACCAGTGCAAATCACAGCCAAAGGAAGGATGAAGCCAAGGTGTCCCACAACCACAGCCCAAGCGGCCAGAGATCCTCCTTCAACCCTGGCTGCATTGAAGCCCCACTGACTGCCAAGAAGAAAAGCACCCTACTGAGAGCAAGCAAACTTAACCCTCTGGCAGGACACAAATTCAGAGGGAAAAAAATTTTAAAATCCCCACACCACCAGCCACACTTCCCAGTGAGAAGGGTTGGAACTCTCTGGCTCCCAGCACTTCCCCAGCAGGCAGGTTCACAAAGGTGCTGGGAGCTAAGCTGTGCCCTGCGAGGGAACAGAGCCAGCCTCCCTTCAGTGGGAGAAGGCGCGGCCTCAGCTGTAGCCCCGGGTGCCTGCGGTGGCCCAGGGCACGGCCATAGCTGTCAATGTGTTGGGCTGCAGCACAGGGCAGGCCGGAGCTCAGCAGCCTCAGCAGAGCCCAGGGCCGCGGCCCTTCCCTGCCGGGGCCCGAGCCTGGCCCGGCCCGGCCTGAGCAGCCTGGACTGGCCCAGGGGATGGGCTGCGCCCGCCCGCTGTGCCCACAGGCTGGGCCCAAGCCTTTGCAAGAGGCTTTCTCCCAGCTTGGCAAAACCTCGGCCAAGTGTCCCTGTGCTGTGCTGAGAAGAGTAAAAACCCTCTCAAATTTAACCCTGCTGCCCAACGCATGAGGGATCCCTGCACACCTTAGGAGAGGCCATCAATACTCCTTTGTGCCTCATGAGGGATCCCTGCACCCCTCAGCAGGGACACCAAAATATCCCTTTGAGCCTCTTCAGGTCCAGGCCCAGATGATGCCACGAAAGGAAATGTGCCCTCAGCCCAGGGACGCTCAGCATGGGCTCCCCCATCCCCTCGGGGCCCCGCCGCTGGGCACAGCAGCCCCTGCCTGGCTCCTGCCTGCCCACACCATGGGCATCCACGGCTGCTCCTGGGCATGGAGCTCAGTCAGTGCTGGTGCCGGGTGGGCTTTGTTGGTGCTACCAACCGGACATAGCTGTGAAAACTCTAATTCTTTATTTAAACATAAAATGTGGGAAAAGCCCTGCCCTGCCAGGCAAGGGCTGCCCACCTTCAGTCCTGGCTGGGGAACAGGACCAGGGGGCTCAGGGGCAGAGGGTCTCGTTGAGGAGGGGTGGGTTTTGGGACGGCCGCATGGCGGGGATGCAGCCACGGCAGGGCAGATAGGGGCAGAAGGGAAGAGCTGGGATAAACTGCCAGGTTGTCATTGCCTCTGTTTTTAGGTTTGTCTTCTGAAGATACACGCGAGCACCTGTGAATAGAGGTGGTGGCTAAGGCCCCAGCTGCCAGTGGCACACAGGGAGCCTCCTGCACAGCAGGGCCCAGAGCTGGCAAGGCTCCCCAGCACGGCTGGAGCTGCTGGCACAGCTGGGCCCAGCTGGACAGCTGCCCCTCAAGGCCCCGGCCAGCAGGGCACGGCTCTGGGCAGGGTCCCTGGCCAGGAGCGGGCCCCAGAGCGCCACTGCCTTTCAAGGGCAATCTCAGCCCTGCTCTTTCTCCTCCCCACCTGCCTCTGCCTCTGCCCCGTGCCCCTGGGGCTGCTCTTGGCCAGGCAGCCTCAGTGGGAGCCAGCACTGGCTGCAGCCCCAGCGGGGCCCCCAGGACAAGGCCCAGCAATTAAGAGGCCAATGGAAGCACTGGGCAGCAGCAGAACCCTCAGGAGAGTTATTTGGACTATCATGGACTGGCCACAACTCCACTGCAGCCTCAATGGGAATGTTCCCTGTCCACGTTAGACTTTCAAAAGAAGCTGTTGGAGGGGGAGAGCACAAAACACTCACTGTTTTCTGTTCCAAGAATACCAGATTCCAATGCAGCACAATATGAAGACAAGCTCCAAATAAAGCACGCCTGCCAGAAACCCTAGCCAGCAGCCTGTTCCCTGACAGAAACCACATCCGAGGCTATCCTGGGCATTGGGAACAGGTCTTGTGGTGCCAGCTGCATCTGTAGGAGCAATGGGAAGCGTGAGCCCGTGCTGTGCTGCACTGCTGAGCTGGCAGCACGGTGGATACGGGCAGGACGTTCTCTGTTTCCCCCAGAGCTGGGGCCTGCAGGCACCTTGCTGGCCCTTGGCACAGGCTGTGCCAGCCAACAAAGCCCAGCAGGCCGGGAGGAGAGCCTGGGGCCAGCGCAGCTGCTTGGGCAGTGGCTGCTGCCAGGGACACGGGCCAAAGCCATCCCTGAGCAGCCACTGCCAGCCCTGGCACTCCCTGCCCCGTGACAGCTCCCCCAGCCCCAGGGGACAGACTCAGGCCCTGTCAGGACCCAGCGCAGCCCCTGCCCAGTCGGGAGCCAGGGCTGGCTCTGGCCCTGGGCTGGTGGCAGGGCTCCCGCTCGGGGCTGCTCCTGTGCCTTGGGCCTCTGGGCACTCAGGGCCAGCTCTGCAGCAGCTGCAGCGCCAGGGACGTTGCTGCACCAGTCCCGTTTCCCCGGGGCTCTGAACCAGCTCCAGAGGCCTGGAAGCCGAGGCGCCTCCAGCTTTGGCTGCTGCCGGGCTGGGCAAGGGCAGGCCCTGGAGGAAGAGCTGCTGCCACACAGCCCCAGCCAGGCCTGAGCCCGGCACAGCAATTACCTGCTGTGCCTGTGCCCCTGTCTGGCTTTGCCTTCCCTCCTGCAGCAGGGGCTCGCACCGAAGATGGAGTGCTTCCTTCAAGAAATACCACCTTCCACTGAAGCACTATGTCCATCTCTTGACAAAGGAAGGGAGACAGCTGCATCAGATGGAGCTGTTTCCCACTTGGGTGGTGGCATCAGAGGTAATATTTGTGAAATTTATGGAGCAGGAAAATGGCCAGGTTACAGTGGCATGATGAGAGCACTTCCACCTCCAAACAGCCACCCTTTTCCTAATCTGCAGGGCTGGATATAGTGGGGGATCTCAGGGTGTGTTACAGTTTGGGCATGGCCTGTCAGCTGATGCCAAATAACTTCCGGCAGAGGCTGGGCAGAAGCTGCAGCCAGGCCAGGCTGGGAAACAGCCCTGCAGGGCGTGAAAGCAGCAGCGGGGCAGCAAGGCTGCCATGGATCCCTTTCTGCTGTGCCGGGCATGGCGTGTTCAGATGTGCAGCCAAAGCCCCCGGCTGCTGACTCCCAGGAGCAGCATGAGGGAAATGCACCCACCTTCTCTTGTCTGCAGGGGTTCCTTCAGCTCTTGCCTCATCTGTTTGGATGGTTCCAGGGATATCTTATCTGTTGTATCTTGGATTTTCCCTGTTGGAGTACCTTAGAGAAAAATATTTCCATTTGCCAGGAATGGATCCCAGAAAAGCAGGGTTCAGCCTGTGGGGTCAGCAGGGACACACTACTCACCCCTGAGATGGGAGCTGGGCTTGAGTGCAGCATCCAAGGTAGCAGCTGGAGAAGCTGGAGAAGTCTTCCCTGTAGACACATCTGTAACACAACAGCCACAGAAGCTTCTGTCACCTGGTGCCTGCCCGCTTGTCTACAATTCTTCCTTGGTGGCACACTGAGAACATACCTGCAGGAGGCTCCAAGGGCTTCAAAACTTTATTCATCCAAGCTGATGGAGAAGCCTTCCCAGCACCCTCATCTACAATGCAGCACAGATGAGAACATTTTCCAGTGTGTGCTGGGATCTCTTTCTGCCACAGGGAACTGGGCACTGCCAGGGAGTCGGCTAAGGCCATGGGAGCCAGATGTGAATAGACATGGCCAAAGCTGCCCAGGGGCCTGGGGAGCTCTGGGCTGGCTCCTGGTCACTCTCCACACTCTTTCCCTGCCCTCAGCAACATCCCTGGGAGGGGTGGCTGCAGCAGTGCAGGGACCTGGGACTCTCCCCCTCACACACAGAAGAAATCCTCCCTAAAGCATGGGGGAAAACTGCAGCAGGCAGTGCCACAGCTATCCATCCTGCCCTCCCTCTGTCCCTCCTGCCCTCCTTCTGTGGGGAAACCCCCCAGATCCCAAGGGCAAACAGCCAGGCCCTCTCAGGACACACTGGAGCCTTGCTCTCCCCCTCTGTCCTTTCCCCACCGTGGGCACCCCGTGCAGTCGCTCCCAGGTTTCAGGACATGTCTCCCATGGAGGGACCCCAGCAGGACTGCTCAGTGCCCTGCGCCTGCTCGGGATAATTCCCCTGGGCTGTGCTGCTCTAGTCCAGGCTGTGCCCGCACTGCCAAACAGCAGAGAGGGCAGCTCAAGCCTCAGCAGGGCTCAGGCCCAGAGGCACAGCAATTACCTCCTGTGTCTGTGCCTGGCATGGCCTCCCTTCCTGGAGCTGAGGCTGGCATGCAACCACTGCTTCCTCCGGGAAATGCTTCTTTCTCCGCAGGCTCTCCTTTCATTTCTGGAGAATGGAAAAGAGACAGCTGGATCAGATGAAAACATTCCTGACTGGGAATGGGGAAGGGGACAATTTCAGGAGGCATCACTTGTGAAAGGAATGCACAAGGATCAGAAAACACCCAGGATTTTGGGACAACCCAAGGCTGCTTCCTTCCCCAAACAGCCCCAACATCTGATCTGCCTGGACACCAGGAAATTGCAGGGCATCTGAGGGTGGGCATGGCCTGTGGTGCAATTGGGGCTGTCTGCCAGCTGATGCCAAATGCCTTCCTGCAGAGGCTGGGCAGAAGCTGCAGCCAGGCCAGGCTGGGAAACAGCCCTGCAGGGCGTGAAAGCAGCAGCGGGGCACCAAGGCTGCCATGGATCCCTTCCTGCTGTGCCGGGCACGGCGTGTCCAGATGTGCAGCCAAAGCCCCCGGCTGCTGAGTCCCAGGAGCAGCATGAGGGAAATGCACCCACCTTGTCTTCTCTGCAGACGTTCCTTCAGCATTTGCCACATGATTTCCAATGGGTCCTGGAATTTCCTGCCTGCCATGTCTTTGGTCTTTCCTGTCAGAGGACCTTAAGAGAAAGTAGTTCCATTTCCCAGGAATGGACCCCACAAAAGCAGGGCTCAGCCTGAGGGGTCAGCAGGGACACACTACTCACCCCTGCCATGGGAGCTGGGCTTTTGTGCAGCATCCAAGGTAGGAGTTGGTGAGGTCGTCCCTGCAGACATGCCTGTAACACAACAGCCACAGAAGCTTCTGTCACCTGGTTCTTACCAGTCAGTCAAACATTACGCCTTGGTGGGACAGTGAGAACATACCTGAAGAATGCTCGGAGGGCTTCACAACTTCAGAGCGCCAGGCTAATGGAGAATCCTTCCCAGCATCCCAGTCTGGAAGCAAACCAAGATGAGAACTGTTTCCATTGTGTGCCAGTGCTGGCTCTGGCCCCGGGCTGGCGGCAGGGCTCCCGCTCGGGGCTGCTCCTGTGCCTTGGGCCTCTGGGCACTCAGGGCCAGCTCTGCAGCAGCTGCAGCGCCAGGGACGTTGCTGCACCAGTCCCGTTTCCCCAGGGATCTGAACCAGCTCCAGAGGCCTGGAAGCCCAGGCGCCTCCAGCTTTGGCTGCTGCCGGGCCGGGCAAGGGCAGGCCCTGGGGGAAGAGCTGCTGCCACACAGCCCCGGCCAGGGCTGAGCCCGGCACAGCAATTACCTGCTGTGCCTGTGCCCCTGTCTGGCTTTGCCTTCCTTCCTGCAGCAGGGGCTGGCACCGAAGATGGAGTGCTTCCTTCAAGAAATACCACCTTCCACTGAAGCACTATGTCCATCTCTTGACAAAGGAAGGGAGACAGCTGCATCAGATGGGGCTGTTTCCCACTTGGGTGGTGGCATCAGAGGTAATATTTGTGAAATATATGGAGCAGGAAAATGGCCAGGTTACAGTGGCATGATGAGAGCACTTCCACCTCCAAACAGCCACCCTTTTCCTAATCTGCAGGGCTGGATATTGTGGGGGATCTCAGGGTGTGTTACAGTTTGGGCATGGCCTGTCAGCTGATGCCAAATGCCTTCTGGCAGAGGCTGGGCAGAAGCTGCAGCCAGGCCAGGCTGGGAAACAGCCCTGCAGGGCATGAAAGCAGCAGCGGGGCAGCAAGGCTGCCATGGATCCCTTCCTGCTGTGCCGGGCACGGCATGTCCAGATGTGCAGCCAAAGCCCCCGGCTGCTGACTCCCAGGGGAAGCATGAGGGAAATGCACCCACCTTCTCTTGTCTGCAGGGGTTCCTTCAGCTCTTGCCTCATCTGTTTGGATGGTTCCAGGGATATCTTATCTGTTGTACCTTGGATTTTCCCTGTTGGAGTACCTTAGAGAAAAATATTTCCATTTGCCAGGAATGGATCCCAGAAAAGCAGGGTTCAGCCTGTGGGGTCAGCAGGGACACACTACTCACCCCTGAGATGGGAGCTGGGCTTGAGTGCAGCATCCAAGGTAGCAGCTGGAGAAGCTGGAGAAGTCTTCCCTGTAGACACATCTGTAACACCACAGCCACAGAAGCTTCTGTCGCCTGGTGCCTGCCCGCTTGTCTACAATTCTTCCTTGGTGGCACACTGAGAACATACCTGCAGGAGGCTCCAAGGGCTTCAAAACTTTATTCATCCAAGCTGATGGAGAAGCCTTCCCAGCACCCTCATCTACAATGCAGCACCGATGAGAACATTTTCTAGTGTGTGCTGGGATCTCTTTCTGCCACAGGGAACTGGGCACTGCCAGGGAGTCGGGTAAGGCCATGGGAGCCAGATGTGAATAGACATGGCCAAAGCTGCCCAGGGGCCTGGGGAGCTCTGGGCTGGCTCCTGGTCACTCTCCACACTCTTTCCCTGCCCTCAGCAACATCCCTGGGAGGGGTGGCTGCAGCAGTGCAGGGACCTGGGACTCTCCCCCTCCCACACAGAAGAAATCCTCCCTAAAGCATGGGGGAAAACTGCAGCAGGCAGTGCCACAGCTATCCATCCTGCCCTCCCTCTGTCCCTCCTGCCCTCCTTATGCTGGGAAACCCCCCAGATCCCAAGGGCAAACAGCCAGGCCCTCTCAGGACACACTGGAGCCTTGCTCTCCCCCTCTGTCCTTTCCCCACCGTGGGCACCCCGTGCAGTCGCTCCCAGGTTTCAGGACATGTCTCCCATGGAGGGACCCCAGCAGGACTGCTCAGTGCCCTGAGCCTGCTTGGCATAATTCCCCTGGGCTGTGCTGCTCTAGTCCAGGCTGTGCCCGCACTGCCAAGCAGCAGAGAGGGCAGCTCAAGCCTCAGCAGGGCTCAGGCCCAGAGGCACAGCAATTACCTCCTGTGCCTGTGCCTGGCATGGCCTCCCTTCCTGGAGCTGAGGCTGGCATGCAACCACTGCTTCCTCCGGGAAATGCGTCTTTCTCCGCAGGCTCTCCCTTCATTTCTGGAGAATGGAAAAGAGACAGCTGCATCAGATGAAAACATTCCTGACTGGGAATGGGGAAGGGGACAATTTCAGGAGGCATCACTTGTGAAAGGAATGCATAAGGATCAGAAAACACCCAGGATTTTGGGACAACCCAAGGCTGCTTCCTTCCCCAAACAGCCCCAACATCTGATCTGCCTGGACACCAGGAAATTGCAGGGCATCTGAGGGTGGGCATGGCCTGTGGTGCAATTGGGGCTGTCTGCCAGCTGATGCCAAATGCCTTCTGGCAGAGGCTGGGCAGAAGCTGCAGCCAGGCCAGGCTGGGAAACAGCCCTGCAGGGCGTGAAAGCAGCAGAGGGGCAGCGAGGCTGCCATGGATCCCTTCCTGCTGTGCCGGGCACGACGTGTCCAGATGTGCAGCCAAAGCCCCCGGCTGCTGAGTCCCAGGAGCAGCATGAGGGAAATGCACCCACCTTGTCTTCTCTGCAGACGTTCCTTCAGCATTTGCCACATGATTTCTAATGGGTCCTGGAATTTCCTACCTGCCATGTCTTTGGTCTCTCCTGTCAGAGGACCTTAAGAGAAAGTAGTTCCATTTCCCAGGAATGGACCCCACAAAAGCAGGGCTCAGCCTGAGGGGTCAACAGGGACACACTACTCACCCCTGCCATGGGAGCTGGCCTTTTGTGCAGCATCCAAGGTAGGAGTTGGTGAGGTCGTCCCTGCAGACACGCCTGTAACACAACAGCCACAGAAGCTTCTGTCACCTGGTTCTTACCAGTCAGTCAAACATTACGCCTTGGTGGGACAGTGAGAACATACCTGCAGAATGCTCAGAGGGCTTCACAACTTCAGAGCGCCAGGCTAATGGAGAATCCTTCCCAGCATCCCAGTCTGGAAGCAAACCAAGATGAGAACTGTTTCCATTGTGTGCCAGGGCTGGCTCTGGCCCTGGGCTGGCGGCAGGGCTCCCGCTCGGGGCTGCTCCTGTGCCTTGAGCCTCTGGGCACTCAGGGCCAGCTCCGCAGCAGCTGCAGCGCCAGGGACGTTGCTGCACCAGTCCCGTTTCCCCGGGGCTCTGAACCAGCTCCAGAGGCCTGGAAGCCGAGGTGCCTCCAGCTTTGGCTGCTGCCGGACCGGGCAAGGGCAGGCCCTGGAGGAAGAGCTGCTGCCACACAGCCCCGGCCAGGGCTGAGCCCGGCACAGCAATTACCTGCTGTGCCTGTGCCCGTGTCTGGCTTTGCCTTCCTTCCTGCAGCAGGGGCTGGCACCGAAGATGGAGTGCTTCCTTCAAGAAATACCACCTTCCACTGAAGCACTATGTCCATCTCTTGACAAAGGAAGGGAGACAGCTACATCAGATGGAGCTGTTTCCCACTTGGGTGGTGGCATCAGAGGTAATATTTGTGAAATTTATGGAGCAGGAAAATGGCCAGGTTACAGTGGCATGATGAGAGCACTTCCACCTCCAAACAGCCACCCTTTTCCTAATCTGCAGGGCTGGATATTGTGGGGGATCTCAGGGTGTCTTACAGTTTGGGCATGGCCTGTCAGCTGATGCCAAATAACTTCCTACAGAGGCTGGGCAGAAGCTGCAGCCAGGCCAGGCTGGGAAACAGCCCTGCAGGGCGTGAAAGCAGCAGCGGGGCAGCAAGGCTGCCATGGATCCCTTCCTGCTGTGCCGGGCATGGCGTGTCCAGATGTGCAGCCAAAGCCCCCGGCTGCTGACTCCCAGGGGAAGCATGAGGGAAATGCACCCACCTTCTCTTGTCGGCAGGGGTTCCTTCAGCTCTTGCCTCATCTGTTTGGATGGTTCCAGGGATATCTTATCTGTTGTATCTTGGATTTTCCCTGTTGGAGTACCTTAGAGAAAAATATTTCCATTTGCCAGGAATGGATCCCAGAAAAGCAGGGTTCAGCCTGTGGGGTCAGCAGGGACACACTACTCACCCCTGAGATGGGAGCTGGGCTTGAGTGCAGCATCCAAGGTAGCAGCTGGAGAAGCTGGAGAAGTCTTCCCTGTAGACACATCTGTAACACAACAGCCACAGAAGCTTCTGTCACCTGGTGCCTGCCCGCTTGTCTACAATTCTTCCTTGGTGGCACACTGAGAACATACCTGCAGGAGGCTCCAAGGGCTTCAAAACTTTATTCATCCAAGCTGATGGAGAAGCCTTCCCAGCACCCTCATCTACAATGCAGCACAGATGAGAACATTTTCCAGTGTGTGCTGGGATCTCTTTCTGCCACAGGGAACTGGGCACTGCCAGGGAGTCGGGTAAGGCCATGGGAGCCAGATGTGAATAGACATGGCCAAAGCTGCCCAGGGGCCTGGGGAGCTCTGGGCTGGCTCCTGGTCACTCTCCACACTCTTTCCCTGCCCTCAGCAACATCCCTGGGAGGGGTGGCTGCAGCAGTGCAGGGACCTGGGACTCTCCCCCTCACACACAGAAGAAATCCTCCCTAAAGCATGGGGGAAAACTGCAGCAGGCAGTGCCACAGCTATCCATCCTGCCCTCCCTCTGTCCCTCCTGCCCTCCTTCTGTGGGGACACCCCCCAGATCCCAAGGGCAAACAGCCAGGCCCTCTCAGGACACACTGGAGCCTTGCTCTCCCCCTCTGTCCTTTCCCCACCGTGGGCACCCCGTGCAGTCGCTGTCAGGTTTCAGGACATGTCTCCCATGGAGGGGCCCCAGCAGGACTGCTCAGTGCCCTGCGCCTGCTGGGGATAATTCCCCTGGGCTGTGCTGCTCTAGTCCAGGCTGTGCCCGCACTGCCAAACAGCAGAGAGGGCAGCTCAAGCCTCAGCAGGGCTCAGGCCCAGAGGCACAGCAATTACCTCCTGTGCCTGTGCCTGGCATGGCCTCCCTTCCTGGAGCTGAGGCTGGCATGCAACCACTGCTTCCTCCGGGAAATGCTTCTTTCTCCGCAGGCTCTCCCTTCATTTCTGGAGAATGGAAAAGAGACAGCTGCATCAGATGAAAACATTCCTGACTGGGAATGGGGAAGGGGACAATTTCAGGAGGCATCACTTGTGAAAGGAATGCATAAGGATCAGAAAACACCCAGGATTCTGGGACAACCCAAGGCTGCTTCCTTCCCCAAACAGCCCCAACATCTGACCTGCCTGGACACCAGGAAATTGCAGGGCATCTGAGGGTGGGCATGGCCTGTGGTGCAATTGGGGCTGTCTGCCAGCTGATGCCAAATGCCTTCCTGCAGAGGCTGGGCAGAAGCTGCAGCCAGGCCAGGCTGGGAAACAGCCCTGCAGGGC
Organism: Passer domesticus; assembly: GCF_036417665.1. Taxonomy (NCBI): domain Eukaryota; kingdom Metazoa; phylum Chordata; class Aves; order Passeriformes; family Passeridae; genus Passer; species Passer domesticus. The sequence continues at coordinate 9,465,593 of NC_087482.1, read as the reverse complement.
GTGAAAGCAGCAGCGGGGCAGCGAGGCTGCCATGGATCCCTTCCTGCTGTGCCGGGCACGACGTGTCCAGATGTGCAGTCAAAGCCCCCGGCTGCTGAGTCCCAGGGGAAGCATGAGGGAAATGCACCCACCTTGTCTTCTCTGCAGACGTTCCTTCAGCATTTGCCACATGATTTCTAATGGGTCCTGGAATTTCCTGCCTGCCATGTCTTTGGTCTTTCCTGTCAGAGGACCTTAAGAGAAAGTAGTTCCATTTCCCAGGAATGGACCCCACAAAAGCAGGGCTCAGCCTGAGGGGTCAGCAGGGACACACTACTCACCCCTGCCATGGGGGCTGGCCTTTTGTGCAGCATCCAAGGTAGGAGTTGGTGATGTCGTCCCTGCAGACACGCCTGTAACACAACAGCCACAGAAGCTTCTGTCACCTGGTTCTTACCAGTCAGTCAAACATTACGCCTTGGTGGGACAGTGAGAACATACCTGCAGAATGCTCAGAGTGCTTCACAACTTCAGAGCGCCAGGCTAATGGAGAATCCTTCCCAGCATCCCAGTCTGGAAGCAAACCAAGATGAGAACTGTTTCCATTGTGTGCCAGGGCTGGCTCTGGCCCTGGGCTGGCGGCAGGGCTCCCGCTCGGGGCTGCTCCTGTGCCTTGGGCCTCTGGGCACTCAGGGCCAGCTCCGCAGCAGCTGCAGCGCCAAGGACGTTGCTGCACCAGTCCCGTTTCCCCGGGGCTCTGAACCAGCTCCAGAGGCCTGGAAGCCGAGGCGCCTCCAGCTTTGGCTGCTGCCGGGCCGGGCAAGGGCAGGCCCTGGGAGAAGAGCTGCTGCCACACAGCCCCGGCCAGGCCTGAGCCCGGCACAGCAATTACCTGCTGTGCCTGTGCCCGTGTCTGGCTTTGCCTTCCTTCCTGCACCAGGGGCTGACACCGAAGATGGAGTGCTTCCTTCAAGAAATGCCACCTTCCACTGAAGCACTATGTCCATCTCTTGACAAAGGAAGGGAGACAGCTGCATCAGATGGGGCTGTTTCCCACTTGGGTGGTGGCATCAGAGGTAATATTTGTGAAATTTATGGAGCAGGAAAATGGCCAGGTTACAGTGGCATGATGAGAGCACTTCCACCTCCAAACAGCCACCCTTTTCCTAATCTGCAGGGCTGGATATTGTGGGGGATCTCAGGGTGTCTTACAGTTTGGGCATGGCCTGTCAGCTGATGCCCAATAACTTCCGGCAGAGGCTGGGCAGAAGCTGCAGCCAGGCCAGGCTGGCAAACAGCCCTGCAGGGCATGAAAGCAGCAGCGGGGCAGCGAGGCTGCCATGGATCCCTTCCCGCTGTGCCGGGCATGGCGTGTCCAGATGTGCAGCCAAAGCCCCCGGCTGCTGAGTCCCAGGGGAAGCATGAGGGAAATGCACCCACCTTCTCTTGTCTGCAGGGGTTCCTTCAGCTCTTGCCTCATCTGTTTGGATGGTTCCAGGGATATCTTATCTGTTGTATCTTGGATTTTCCCTGTTGGAGCACCTTACAGAAAAATATTTCCATTTGCCAGGAATGGATCCCAGAAAAGCAGCCTGTGGGGTCAGCAGGGACCCACTACTCACCCCTGAGATGGGAGCTGGGCTTGAGTGCAGCATCCAAGGTAGCAGCTGGAGAAGCTGGAGAAGTCTTCCCTGTAGACACATCTGTAACACAACAGCCACAGAAGCTTCTGTCACCTGGTGCCTGCCCGCTTGTCTACAATTCTTCCTTGGTGGCACACTGAGAACATATCTGCAGGAGGCTCCAAGGGCTTCAAAACTTTATTCATCCAAGCTGATGGAGAAGCCTTCCCAGCACCCTCATCTACAATGCAGCACAGATGAGAACATTTTCCAGTGTGTGCTGGGATCTCTTTCTGCCACAGGGAACTGGGCACTGCCAGGGAGTCGGCTAAGGCCGTGGGAGCCAGATGTGAATAGACATGGCCAAAGCTGCCCAGGGGCCTGGGGAGCTCTGGGCTGGCTCCTGGTCACTCTCCACACTCTTTCCCTGCCCTCAGCAACATCCCTGGGAGGGGTGGCTGCAGCAGTGCAGGGACCTGGGACTCTCCCCCTCACACACAGAAGAAATCCTCCCTAAAGCATGGGGGAAAACTGCAGCAGGCAGTGCCACAGCTATCCATCCTGCCCTCCCTCTGTCCCTCCTGCCCTCCTTCTGTGGGGACACCCCCCAGATCCCAAGGGCAAACAGCCAGGCCCTCTCAGGAGACACTGGAGCCTTGCTCTCCCCCTCTGTCCTTTCCCCACCGTGGGCACCCCGTGCAGTCACTCCCAGGTTTCAGGACATGTCTCCCATGGAGGGACCCCAGCAGGACTGCTCAGTGCCCTGAGCCTGCTCGGGATAATTCCCCTGGGCTGTGCTGCTCTAGTCCAGGCTGTGCCCGCACTGCCAAACAGCAGAGAGGGCAGCTCAAGCCTCAGCAGGGCTCAGGCCCAGAGGCACAGCAATTACCTCCTGTGCCTGTGCCTGGCATGGCCTCCCTTCCTGGAGCTGAGGCTGGCATGCAACCACTGCTTCCTCCGGGAAATGCTTCTTTCTCCGCAGGCTCTCCCTTCATTTCTGGAGAATGGAAAAGAGACAGCTGGATCAGATGAAAACATTCCTGACTGGGAATGGGGAAGGGGACAATTTCAGGAGGCATCACTTGTGAAAGGAATGCATAAGGATCAGAAAACACCCAGGATTTTGGGACAACCCAAGGCTGCTTCCTTCCCCAAACAGCCCCAACATCTGATCTGCCTGGACATCAGGAAATTGCAGGGGATCTGAGGGTGGGCATGGCCTGTGGTGCATTTGGGGCTGTCTGCCAGCTGATGCCAAATGCCTTCCTGCAGAGGCTGGGCAGAAGCTGCAGCCAGGCCAGGCTGGGAAACAGCCCTGCAGGGCGTGAAAGCAGCAGCGGGGCAGCGAGGCTGCCATGGATCCCTTCCTGCTGTGCCGGGCACGGCGTGTCCAGATGTGCAGCCAAAGCCCCCGGCTGCTGAGTCCCAGGAGCAGCATGAGGGAAATGCAGCCACCTTGTCTTCTCTGCAGACGTTCCTTCAGCATTTGCCACATGATTTCTAATGGGTCCTGGAATTTCCTACCTGCCATGTCTTTGGTCTCTCCTGTCAGAGGACCTTAAGAGAAAGTAGTTCCATTTCCCAGCAATGGACCCCACAAAAGCAGGGCTCAGCCTGAGGGGTCAGCAGGGACACACTACTCACCCCTGCCATGGGAGCTGGCCTTTTGTGCAGCATCCAAGGTAGGAGTTGGTGAGGTCGTCCCTGCAGACACGCCTGTAACACAACAGCCACAGAAGCTTCTGTCACCTGGTTCTTACCAGTCAGTCAAACATTACGCCTTGGTGGGACAGTGAGAACATACCTGCAGAATGCTCAGAGGGCTTCACAACTTCAGAGCGCCAGGCTAATGGAGAATCCTTCCCAGCATCCCAGTCTGGAAGCAAACCAAGATGAGAACTGTTTCCATTGTGTGCCAGGGCTGGGTCTGGCCCTGGCTGGCGGCAGGGCTCCCGCTCAGGGCTGCTCCTGTGCCTTGGGCCTCTGGGCACTCAGGGCCAGCTCCGCAGCAGCTGCAGCGCCAGGGACGTTGCTGCACCAGTCCCGTTTCCCCGGGGCTCTGAACCAGCTCCAGAGGCCTGGAAGCCGAGGCGCCTCCAGCTTTGGCTGCTGCCGGGCCGGGCAAGGGCAGGCCCTGGGGGAAGAGCTGCTGCCACACAGCCCCGGCCAGGCCTGAGCCCGGCACAGCAATTACCTGCTGTGCCTGTGCCCGTGTCTGGCTTTGCCTTCCTTCCTGCAGCAGGGGCTGGCACCGAAGATGGAGTGCTTCCTTCAAGAAATGCCACCTTCCACTGAAGCACTATGTCCATCTCTTGACAAAGGAAGGGAGACTGCTGCATCAGATGGAGCTGTTCCCCACTTGGGTGGTGGCATCAGAGGTAATATTTGTGAAATTTATGGAGCAGGAAAATGGCCAGGTTACAGTGGCATGATGAGAGCACTTCCACCTCCAAACAGCCACCCTTTTCCTAATCTGCAGGGCTGGATATTGTGGGGGATCTCAGGGTGTCTTACAGTTTGGGCATGGCCTGTCAGCTGATGCCAAATAACTTCCTACAGAGGCTGGGCAGAAGCTGCAGCCAGGCCAGGCTGGGAAACAGCCCTGCAGGGCGTGAAAGCAGCAGCGGGGCAGCAAGGCTGCCATGGATCCCTTCCTGCTGTGCCGGGCATGGCGTGTCCAGATGTGCAGCCAAAGCCCCCGGCTGCTGACTCCCAGGGGAAGCATGAGGGAAATGCACCCACCTTCTCTTGTCGGCAGGGGTTCCTTCAGCTCTTGCCTCATCTGTTTGGATGGTTCCAGGGATATCTTATCTGTTGTATCTTGGATTTTCCCTGTTGGAGTACCTTAGAGAAAAATATTTCCATTTGCCAGGAATGGATCCCAGAAAAGCAGGGTTCAGCCTGTGGGGTCAGCAGGGACACACTACTCACCCCTGAGATGGGTGCTGGGCTTGAGTGCAGCATCCAAGGTAGCAGCTGGAGAAGCTGGAGAAGTCTTCCCTGTAGACACATCTGTAACACAACAGCCACAGAAGCTTCTGTCACCTGGTGCCTGCCCGCTTGTCTACAATTCTTCCTTGGTGGCACACTGAGAACATACCTGCAGGAGGCTCCAAGGGCTTCAAAACTTTCTTCATCCAAGCTGATGGAGAAGCCTTCCCAGCACCCTCATCTACAATGCAGCACAGATGAGAACATTTTCCAGTGTGTGCTGGGATCTCTTTCTGCCACAGGGAACTGGGCACTGCCAGGGAGTCGGGTAAGGCCATGGGAGCCAGATGTGAATAGACATGGCCAAAGCTGCCCAGGGGCCTGGGGAGCTCTGGGCTGGCTCCTGGTCACTCTCCACACTCTTTCCCTGCCCTCAGCAACATCCCTGGGAGGGGTGGCTGCAGCAGTGCAGGGACCTGGGACTCTCCCCCTCCCACACAGAAGAAATCCTCCCTAAAGCATGGGGGAAAACTGCAGCAGGCAGTGCCACAGCTATCCATCCTGCCCTCCCTCTGTCCCTCCTGCCCTCCTTCTGTGGGGACACCCCCCAGATCCCAAGGGCAAACAGCCAGGCCCTCGCAGGACACACTGGAGCCTTGCTCTCCCCCTCTGTCCTTTCCCCACCGTGGGCACCCCGTGCAGTCACTCCCAGGTTTCAGGACATGTCTCCCATGGAGGGACCCCAGCAGGACTGCTCAGTGCCCTGCGCCTGCTCGGGATAATTCCCCTGGGCTGTGCTGCTCTAGTCCAGGCTGTGCCCGCACTGCCAAGCAGCAGAGAGGGCAGCTCAAGCCTCAGCAGGGCTCAGGCCCAGAGGCACAGCAATTACCTCCTGTGCCTGTGCCTGGCATGGCCTCCCTTCCTGGAGCTGAGGCTGGCATGCAACCACTGCTTCCTCCGGGAAATGCTTCTTTCTCCGCAGGCTCTCCTTTCATTTCTGGAGAATGGAAAAGAGACAGCTGCATCAGATGAAAACATTCCTGACTGGGAATGGGGAAGGGGACAATTTCAGGAGGCATCACTTGTGAAAGGAATGCATAAGGATCAGAAAACACCCAGGATTTTGGGACAACCCAAGGCTGCTTCCTTCCCCAAACAGCCCCAACATCTGATCTGCCTGGACATCAGAAAATTGCAGGGCATCTGAGGGTGGGCATGGCCTGTGGTGCATTTGGGGCTGTCTGCCAGCTGATGCCAAATGCCTTCCTGCAGAGGCTGGGCAGAAGCTGCAGCCAGGCCAGGCTGGCAAACAGCCCTGCAGGGCGTGAAAGCAGCAGCGGGGCAGCGAGGCTGCCATGGATCCCTTCCTGCAGTGCCGGGCACGGCGTGTCCAGATGTGCAGCCAACGCCCCCGGCTGCTGAGTCCCAGGAGCAGCATGAGGGAAATGCAGCCACCTTGTCTTCTCTGCAGACGTTCCTTAAGCATTTGCCACATGATTTCTAATGGGTCCTGGAATTTCCTGCCTGCCATGTCTTTGGTCTCTCCTGTCAGAGGACCTTAAGAGAAAGTAGTTCCATTTCCCAGGAATGGACCCCACAAAAGCAGGGCTCAGCCTGAGGGGTCAGCAGGGACACACTACTCACCCCTGCCATGGGAGCTGGCCTTTTGTGCAGCATCCAAGCTAGGAGTTGGTGAGGTCGTCCCTGCAGACACGCCTGTAACACAACAGCCACAGAAGCTTCTGTCACCTGGTTCTTACCAGTCAGTCAAACATTACGCCTTGGTGGGACAGTGAGAACATACCTGCAGAATGCTCAGAGGGCTTCACAACTTCAGAGCGCCAGGCTAATGGAGAATCCTTCCCAGCATCCCAGTCTGGAAGCAAACCAAGATGAGAACTGTTTCCATTGTGTGCCAGGGCTGGCTCTGGCCCTGGGCTGGCGGCAGGGCTCCCGCTCGGGGCTGCTCCTGTGCCTTGGGCCTCTGGGCACTCAGGGCCAGCTCCGCAGCAGCTGCAGCGCCAGGGACGTTGCTGCACCAGTGCCGTTTCCCCGGGGCTCTGAACCAGCTCCAGAGGCCTGGAAGCCGAGGCGCCTCCAGCTTTGGCTGCTGCCGGGCCGGGCAAGGGCAGGCCCTGGGGGAAGAGCTGCTGCCACACAGCCCCGGCCAGGCCTGAGCCCGGCACAGCAATTACCTGCTGTGCCTGTGCCCGTGTCTGGCTTTGCCTTCCTTCCTGCAGCAGGGGCTGGCACCGAAGATGGAGTGCTTCCTTCAAGAAATGCCACCTTCCACTGAAGCACTATGTCCATCTCTTGACAAAGGAAGGGAGACAGCTGCATCAGATGGAGCTGTTCCCCACTTGGGTGGTGGCATCAGAGGTAATATTTGTGAAATTTATGGAGCAGGAAAATGGCCAGGTTACAGTGGCATGATGAGATCACTTCCACCACCAAACAGCCACCCTTTTCCTAATCTGCAGGGCTGGATATTGTGGGGGATCTCAGGGTGTCTTACAGTTTGGGCATGGCCTGTCAGCTGATGCCAAATAACTTCCTACAGAGGCTGGGCAGAAGCTGCAGCCAGGCCAGGCTGGGAAACAGCCCTGCAGGGCGTGAAAGCAGCAGCGGGGCAGCAAGGCTGCCATGGATCCCTTCCTGCTGTGCCGGGCATGGCGTGTCCAGATGTGCAGCCAAAGCCCCCGGCTGCTGACTCCCAGGGGAAGCATGAGGGAAATGCACCCACCTTCTCTTGTCGGCAGGGGTTCCTTCAGCTCTTGCCTCATCTGTTTGGATGGTTCCAGGGATATCTTATCTGTTGTATCTTGGATTTTCCCTGTTGGAGTACCTTAGAGAAAAATATTTCCATTTGCCAGGAATGGATCCCAGAAAAGCAGGGTTCAGCCTGTGGGGTCAGCAGGGACACACTACTCACCCCTGAGATGGGTGCTGGGCTTGAGTGCAGCATCCAAGGTAGCAGCTGGAGAAGCTGGAGAAGTCTTCCCTGTAGACACATCTGTAACACAACAGCCACAGAAGCTTCTGTCACCTGGTGCCTGCCCGCTTGTCTACAATTCTTCCTTGGTGGCACACTGAGAACATACCTGCAGGAGGCTCCAAGGGCTTCAAAACTTTCTTCATCCAAGCTGATGGAGAAGCCTTCCCAGCACCCTCATCTACAATGCAGCACAGATGAGAACATTTTCCAGTGTGTGCTGGGATCTCTTTCTGCCACAGGGAACTGGGCACTGCCAGGGAGTCGGGTAAGGCCATGGGAGCCAGATGTGAATAGACATGGCCAAAGCTGCCCAGGGGCCTGGGGAGCTCTGGGCTGGCTCCTGGTCACTCTCCACACTCTTTCCCTGCCCTCAGCAACATCCCTGGGAGGGGTGGCTGCAGCAGTGCAGGGACCTGGGACTCTCCCCCTCACACACAGAAGAAATCCTCCCTAAAGCATGGGGGAAAACTGCAGCAGGCAGTGCCACAGCTATCCATCCTGCCCTCCCTCTGTCCCTCCTGCCCTCCTTCTGTGGGGACACCCCCCAGAACCCAAGGGCAAACAGCCAGGCCCTCTCAGGACACACTGGAGCCTTGCTCTCCCCCTCTGTCCTTTCCCCACCGTGGGCACCCCGTGCAGTCACTCCCAGGTTTCAGGACATGTCTCCCATGGAGGGACCCCAGCAGGACTGCTCAGTGCCCTGCGCCTGCTCGGGATAATTCCCCTGGGCTGTGCTGCTCTAGTCCAGGCTGTGCCCGCACTGCCAAGCAGCAGAGAGGGCAGCTCAAGCCTCAGCAGGGCTCAGGCCCAGAGGCACAGCAATTACCTCCTGTGCCTGTGCCTGGCATGGCCTCCCTTCCTGGAGCTGAGGCTGGCATGCAACCACTGCTTCCTCCGGGAAATGCTTCTTTCTCCGCAGGCTCTCCTTTCATTTCTGGAGAATGGAAAAGAGACAGCTGCATCAGATGAAAACATTCCTGACTGGGAATGGGGAAGGGGACAATTTCAGGAGGCATCACTTGTGAAAGGAATGCATAAGGATCAGAAAACACCCAGGATTTTGGGACAACCCAAGGCTGCTTCCTTCCCCAAACAGCCCCAACATCTGATCTGCCTGGACACCAGGAAATTGCAGGGCATCTGAGGGTGGGCATGGCCTGTGGTGCATTTGGGGCTGTCTGCCAGCTGATGCCAAATGCCTTCTGGCAGAGGCTGGGCAGAAGCTGCAGCCAGGCCAGGCTGGCAAACAGCCCTGCAGGGCGTGAAAGCAGCAGCGGGGCAGCGAGGCTGCCATGGATCCCTTCCTGCTGTGCCGGGCACGGCGTGTCCAGATGTGCAGCCAAAGACCCCGGCTGCTGACTCCCAGGGGAAGCATGAGGGAAATGCACCCACCTTCTCTTGTCTGCAGGGGTTCCTTCAGCTCTTGCCTCATCTGATTGGATGGTTCCAGGGATATCTTATCTGTTGTATCTTGGATTTTCCCTGTTGGAGTACCTTAGAGAAAAATATTTCCATTTCCCAGGAATGGATCCTACAAAAGCAAGGCTCAGTCTGTGGGGTCAGCAGGGACACACTACTCACCCCTGTGATGGGAGATGGGCTTGAGTGCAACATCCAAGGTAGGAGCTGGAGAAGTCCTCCTTGTAGACACATCTGTAACACAACAGCCACAGAAGCTTCTGTCACCTGGTTCTTACCAGTCACTGAAACATTACGCCTTGGTGGGACAGTGAGAACATACCTGTAGAATGCTCGGAGGGGTTCACAACTTCAGAGCGCCAGGCTAATGGAGAATCCTTCCCAGCATCCCAGTCTGGAAGCAAACCAAGATGAGAACTGTTTCCATTGTGTGCCAGGGCTGGCTCTGGCCCTGGGCTGGCGGCAGGGCTCCCGCTCAGGGCTGCTCCTGTGCCTTGGGCCTCTGGGCACTCAGGGCTAGCTCCGCAGCAGCTGCAGCGCCAGGGACATTGCTGCACCAGTCCCGTTTCCCCGGGGCTCTGAACCAGCTCCAGAGGCCTGGAAGCCGAGGCGCCTCCAGCTTTGGCTGCTGCCGGACCGGGCAAGGGCAGGCCCTGGGGGAAGAGCTGCTGCCACACAGCCCCGGCCAGGGCTGAGCCCGGCACAGCAATTACCTGCTGTGCCTGTGCCCGTGTCTGGCTTTGCCTTCCTTCCTGCAGCAGGGGCTGGCACCGAAGATGGAGTGCTTCCTTCAAGAAATGCCACCTTCCACTGAAGCACTATGTCCATCTCTTGACAAAGGAAGGGAGACAGCTGCATCAGATGGAGCTGTTCCCCACTTGGGCGGTGGCATCAGAGGTAATATTTGTGAAATTTATGGAGCAGGAAAACGGCCAGGTTACAGTGGCATGATGAGAGCACTTCCACCACCAAACAGCCACCCTTTTCCTAAACTGCAGGGCTGCATATAGTGGGGGATCTCAGGGTGTGTTACAGTTTGGGCAGCCTGTCAGCTGATGCCAAATGCCTTCCTGCAGAGGCTGGGCAGAAGCTGCAGCCAGGCCAGGCTGGGAAACAGCCCTGCAGGATGTGAAGGCAGCAGCGGGGCAGCGAGGCTGCCATGGATCCCTTCCCGCTGTGCCGGGCACGGTGTGTCCAGATGTGCAGCCAAAGACCCCGGCTGCTGACTCCCAGGGGAAGCATGAGAGAAATGCACCCACCTTCTCTTGTCTGCAGGGGTTCCTTCAGCTCTTGCCTAATCCGTTAAGATGGTTGCAGGGACATCTTATCTGTTGTATCTTGGATTTTCCCTGTTGGAGTACCTTAGAGAAAAATATTTCCATTTCCCAGGAATGGATCCCACAAAAGTAAGGCTCCGCCTTTGAGGTCAGCAGGGACACACTGCTCACCACTGTGATGGGAGCTGGTCTTGCGTATAGCACCCAAGGTAGGAGCTGGAGAAGCTGGAGAAGTCCTCCCTGTAGACACATCTGTAACACAACAGCCACAGAAGCTTCTGTCACCTGGTGCCTGCCCGCTTGTCTATAATTCTTCCTTGGTGGCACACTGAGAACATACCTGCAGGAGGCTCCAAGGGCTTCAAAACTTTATTCATCCAAGCTGATGGAGAAGCCTTCCCAGCAACCTCATCTAGAACGGAGCACATATGAGAATACTTTCCAGAGTGTGCTGGGATCCCCTTCTGCCACAGAGAACTGGGCACTGCCAGGGGGTCGGGTAAGGCCCTGGGAGCCAGATGTGAATAGACATGACCGAAGGTGCCCAGGGGCCTGGGGAGCTCTGGGCTGGCTCCTGGTCACTCTCCACACTCTTTCCCTGCCCTCAGCAACATCCCTGGGAGGGGTGGCTGCAGCAGTGCAGGGCCCCCAAGTTCTCTCCCTCAGACACAGAGGAAATCCTCTCTAAAACCCCGGGGAAAACTGCAGCAGGCAGTGACACAGCTATCCATCCCTCCCTCTGTCCCTCCCGTCCTTCTTCTGCTGGGACAGCTCCCAGATCCCAAGGGCAAACAGCCAGGCCCGCTCAGGACACACTGGAGGCTTCCTCTCCCCCTCTGTCCTTTCTGCACCGTGGGCACCATTGCAGTCGCTCCCAGGTTTCAGGACATTAAATAAATGGGCAGGAGATCTTTCTCCTTTTTAATGCCTTTATTAAGAAGAATCAGCTCAGGTGGGGAGAAATTGACGGGTTGCGCCCTCGTCGCCGCTGCTCCCAGGCGTGGCATGAAGGAGGAGGATGATGCAGTTTGTCCGCTGGTCTGCAGACAGAACTGGGGACTCTGTCCTCACGGGAGAGTCGTTGAGTCCTTGGTTTGTTTTGTTTACAAACCCGGGGGGTCTCTTTAATCAGTGTCTTTTCAGGTTAGGTTGAGAAAATAAAAAGGTCCAAGCAGGTACGGGACTATGCTCCCATTCTTAGACCACTTAAGTCACTTGTTGGCTCGTGATTTTAGGGGTTTTTTTCTTGTAAAAACTGTAAAACTGTAAAAACCCAGGGTGCACTGCATTTCTTATTTGCATGTTGTCTCTGGTGTCACTGCCCATTCTCTTTACCCTGGAGGGTTTCCCTTGGTATCTTCTTGGCATGCAGCCAGCATCAGGGAAACAATCAGTTAATCACCTGCCATTAACAGGCATTTGAAGAGCTTTCCTTCGGCAGCGAAACTAAAGGAGTCTGACTCGGTCTGGCTTGGTTTTTTTTAAGTCTGAAACTTAAAAAAAATACAATTTTCTATTCATAACAGGACATGTCTCCCATGGAGGGACCCCAGCAGGACTGCTCAGTACCCGAGTGCCCTGAGCCTGCTCGGGATAATTCCCCTGGGCTGTGCCTGACTTGTCCAGGCTGTCCCTGCACTGTCAGGCAGCAGAGAGAGCAGCTCAAGCCTCAGACGGGCTCAGGCCCACAGGCACAACAATTACCTCCTGTGCCTGTGCCTGGCATCGCCTCTCTTCCTGCAGCAGAGGCTGGCACGGAACCACTGCTTCCTCTGGGAAACGCCGCCTCATGCCCAGCCTCTGCATCCACTTCTGGAGAAAGGAAGAGGGACAGCTGGATCAGGTGGGGCTGTTCCCCACTGGGGAGGTGGCGCCTTCAGAAGGGAATGCTTGTCAAAGACATGGCTAAGAATCAGGAAATCCCTATAAACATTTTGGGAAGGCCAGTGCCCTCCCTTCTCCGAACTGCTGAGCTTTCTGTTCTACCCGGCGACTGGAAAATTGCAGGGGATCTCAGGCTGTGGTGCAATTAGGTGGCCTGTCAGCTGATGCCAAATGCCTTCCTGCAGGGGCTGGGCAGAAGCTGCAGCCAGGCCAGGCTGGGAAACAGCCCTGCAGGGCGTCAAAGCAGCAGCAGCAGCTGTGGGGCAGAGAGGCTGCCATGGATGCCTTCCCGCTGTGCCAGACACAGCGTGTCCAGATGTGCAGCCAAAGCCCCCGGCTGCTGAGTCCCAGGGGAAGCATGAGGGAAATGCACCCACCTTGTCCTGCCTGCTGCATTTCCTTCAGCATTTGCCTCATGTTTTCGGATGGATCATGGGGTTTGTGGTGTCCTGTGGCTTGGTCCTTCCCCCTCGGAGGACCTTAGAGCAATAGAATTCCATTTCCCAGGAACAGATCCCACAAAAGCAGGGCTCAGCCTGTGGGGTCAGCAGGGACACACTACTCACCCCTGCGATGGTTGCCAGGCTTCTCTGTAGGAATCAGCAAAGGAGCTGGAGAAGTCCTCCCTGCAGACACACCTGTAACTCAACAGCCACAGAAGCTTCTGCCATCTCTGCTGATCTGCACGGGCACCACTGAGCCGCAGCAGCGGTGAGGGGATCGTGCAGAGCGCGGGCACACACGTGCATGGTTCTGTGCTGGCACCTGCAGCGATGCCCCCCTGGCCCAGCTTTGGGCTCTGAGCTGGCAGCTCTCCCAGGGGAAAGGCCTTGACCTACCCTCAGCATCTCCCACAGCCTCAGTCCTGGACGTGGCTTGGGAAGCTGCACCACCTTCACCAGCAGGTTCAGCTGCAAAGAAAGACAGGACAGGAGACCTGTAAATCCACCAACAGAAACACCAGCCGAACCTCACTAAAATGTCACCACTACTCCTTGAAGTAAAATAGACTGATGCATGTTAATACCTAAGCTTGTAAGCTGTAAAACCCATTGTTACGAGAAGTAAAATATTTTATTTTAAAGTGTATTATTCATGAGGTTGTTTTAAGTGAACTGAATATTTAAGGTGTGATATGCAAATTTATTTCAAAAAATAAAATATTTTAGTGCTTTTGTTATAACAGACAAAAGAAATAGAAGCAAAAGCTAATGAAACACTGTAAAGAATATATTAGAACAATAATATGATTCGTGAAAAATTGGAAAAAAAAAAGTATATAAGATACAAACCAGATTTAAGTTCCAAGAAACACTAAAAGTAACATTAAATCAGATAGGATATAACAAAATCCGTTAGATATTTAATAAGGATCAAATTAAAATAAAGGAAAAAAGCCAAGTATAGATGAAAGAAAGAGAAGTGTACAGACTAATTACAACTTTAGAGCTAAAATGTCAAAGAAATAAAACTATAACAATTAGAAATAAGCAGATGCTATCCTAAATCCTGAAAAACAATTTAAAAGGCTCTTATAAATCTTATGAAGTAAATACTGAGAATGAGACGAATGACGTCAGTGACTAGATCCCAAGGTGTAAGCTCTGCTACCAAGAAGATACACATCTTGGCCCTTTGGCTGCAACCCAAAGGGGCTTTGAGAGAGCTAGAGTGTTAAAACTGCAGAGGATTATTGTCACTGTATTAGTTATCCAAGCCCAAAAAGAATGAGCCATATGCACACTACCAAGTTAGTGTAGTACGCTATAATTTTAACAAATTCAGAAGGTGCACTATGAGTAGTAAAAGACACTGGAATAAAGAAAATGTGAAATATAGCAAAAAGAATAAAATGGCAAAATTTGTAAGCAATATATTAAAACTTTTTGTTCTGGAAGAGCTAGAGAAGAAATAAATCCTGAGAGTAGAATAAAGCAAATTGCTCAAGAATTAGAAAACAAGAACATGAGACAGTTATAAAGACACATTTTAGCAGGCAACATAAGAAAACATGAAAAACTTATTTTACAAATATTACCAGCCTTAAACGACTATGGAGTCAAAATATATCTAAATTACAATAAGCACATGCATTGATATAAAAAAAATATAATTGACAATCCAAAGAAAAGAAATTAAAGATTTAGAATAATCTACCTTATGAGAAGAGCTGTTAATTTTATACCCTGAGTAGTAGTATAAAAGCATAGTTGTTAAGTTTTATAAATACTAAACATAAAATTAGAAAATAAGTAAGCTTTGTCAAAGTGTATCCTAAAAGTACAAATTTAATAAATTAATAGGGAAAGGGAGGGATTCTGATAGATTGTATGTACAAATTCATGCTGAGACTACAGTAATCTCGCCTAATGAAAATCCTAGCATACCAAAAGAGGGTTCCGGGCAATCAACATGCACCAAAATCCTAGCCTGAATATTCGTCACCAGAAATGCTGATTCCAGAAGATTATTTCTCTGACCAAATCTCAGCAATGTGCATTCGATTTGCATCATCTATAAGATAAATGTGTGCCTCCTAGAATGCATATTGCAGGAGATTTTCCTCTAACAAAGTGAATTTTTTACCAGTTTTGGGGAAACTCTCAGCAAGAGCTGCAGCAAGAAAGGAAAAAATACATGAATATGCAAAAAGGATAAAAACAACCATAAGAAAGCAGAAAAACTCCTGCCCTCCACACCGCCTGGAGCTTGGAAATGGACAAAAAAGACTTTGAGAGAGCTGTCCCTTCGTGATGCACAGGGGAGAGAAATGCCCCACCTGTCTCACCTGACGCTGTCAGCCTGCTTCAGGGCCAATCTGATACTTGCTTCTAGATTTTCTACGACTGAATTTTAATTATGGAATAAATTCTCCTTATTAATCAAAAAAAGCTAATTCATTTAAAACATGCGGGACTCCCGGAACCCTCATCAGGCACCCCAAACTATCCCTTTGTGCCTCTTCAGGTCCAGGCCCAGATGATCCCACAGAAGGAAATGTGCCCTCAGCCCAGGGACGCTCAGCATGGGCTCCCCCATCCCCTCGGGGCCCCACCGCTGGGCACAGCAGCCCCTGCCTGGCTCCTGCCTGCCCACACCGTGGCCATCCACGGCTGCTCCTGGGCACGGAGCTCAGCCACTGCTGGTGCCAGGTGGGCTTTGCTGCTGCTACCACCCGACATAACTGTGAAAACTCCAACTCTTTATTTGAATATAAAATGTGGGCCACACCCTGCCCTGCCAGGCAAGGGCTGCCCACCTTCAGTCCTGGCCGGGGAACAGGACCAGGGGGCTCAGGGGCAGAGGTTCTCGTTGAGGAGCGGTGGGTTTTGGGATGGCCTCGTGACACTGCTGCAGCCATGGCAGGGCAGATAGGGGCAGAAGTGGAGAGCTGAGGTCATGGCTCAAATTCTCGCTGCCTGCGTTGTTAGGCTGGTCTTCTGGAGATGGAGAGGAGCACCTGTGTAGAGAGGAGGTGGCTGAGGCCCCAGCTGCCAGTGGCACACAGGGACCCTCCTGCATAGCAGGGCCCAGAGCTGATTTGGGAAGTGCTGTGCTGCCCCATGTCTTCAGCCCCACTAGCTGCCCACACCCACAGTGGCACTGGGCTGCCCCCAGAAAACTGTCGAATCTGGGCTGTGGCTGCAGGGCACAGCTGCTCTACAGCACAGGTGGACTGCCTTGGGGGTAGGACTGCCCTGAGGGTAGGGACAAGGAACAGGGTGAGGTCTGCTCTATGTTTTCCTAAGGTGATTACTCTACAGACCATCAGGGCCAGGCCAATACTGCATTAAAGGCACACACCAACTTACAAACTTGGCAGGGTCCCAGGGGAGGATCCAATCTTTAGCCAATTGGGAGAAACTGAGGGTGGAACACCAGGCGGGGAATACAAGGTTTAAACCAATTGGGGATTACAGGGGAGGGGAAGAACTTAAACAAACCAATGGGGTTCCGAAGGATACAAAATTGATAGGAAAATTTCTAGAGCAAGGGGCAGGCTTGGAGAGGGACTGACATGCAATGGGAGGAGGAACAGTGAACAAAAGGGCAGGTCTTTGGGGAGATGGACAAGTGGGGCAAAACCAACACATGGGGTAAAGGAGCAAGCCCTTGGTAATAAAATATGCTATAACAATAGAAAATTAGGGGAGGGGTATAAAACTGACTGCTAGGACCGAATTACAATCAAAGACATGAACTGCAGTGCCGAAGCTCTGAGTTGAGGTTCAGTTGAGCACTTCCAAATAATTTCCTGGCAGAAACAGATAGCCAGACTTGCCCTTATCACATGCAAACAGAGGGTTCCCCAACAGCAACCCATTCTGAGGCTCTTCTGGGCATGGGAAACATGTGTTGTGGGGTCGGCCGCATCTGTGGGAGCGTGAGCCCGTGCTGTGCTGCACTGCTGAGCTGGCAGCACGGTGGATACGGGCAGGACGTCCTCTGTTTCCCCCAGAGCTGGGGCCTGCAGGCACCTTGCCGGCACTTGGCACAGGCTGTGCCAGCCAACAAAGCCTAGCAGGCCGGGAGGAGAGCCCGGGGGCAGCGCAGCTGCTTGGGCAGTGGCTGCTGCCAGGGACACCAGCCAAAGCCATCCCTGAGCAGCCACTGCCACCCCTGGCCCTCCCTAACAAATTCTAGGTTACATCTGTGAATTGCATGCTACACTTTCCTTCATGTTTTTCCCAATACCAGGAAGTTTCTATATATAGTAATGCCCTTGAGAATCTCTGATTATTTTCAGTTTGGTGGTTTTTTTTTTTTTTTTTTTTTTTTTTTTGTTGTTGTTTTTGTTTTTGTTTTTTTTTTTTTTAATTGAGACAGATGAAACAGCCTTATTGGTTTTAGTTTTGGCAGGTCTGTTTTTTTTCTTTGCATGATGGTTTACTTATTATCTACATTTAAACTTGTTTTTATTTATGGTTATTTTTGTTCCCCAAGCAATTATTTTGACAGTCTTTTGTTCACTTCTTACTTAATGTTCCATAGATGAACAGTTTGGACTCTCTTTTTATAGGAATATAAAAATCTGAGAAAGCTCTATTTTTAATTTTGATAACATTCTCTCTCCCCGCTCCTAGCTTTCACAATGATCGTTTTTGAAACATCACTGAGGATAGATAGAGTTATTTGGGAAATAACCAATAGGCTTGGCTTAACCTGGGTATTGGATTATTATTTTCAGTGCTATAAACCTACATTGCTTCAAGGTTCACACCACGGTCCTGATTTGTGGCTCACTGCATGGATGCCTGCCTGAATTAAAACAATGTTTGTGAGGCAGCTGAAGAGCTTAGACCTCAGAGATTAAAATTCCTGGGAGGAGGAGGTGGAGGAAGAAAGGATAAAATCCTGATTCAAAGGGTTTTTTCTCACTTCTAGTATGCCAGAAGTATGGTAGACTACACCTGTATTCAAATGGCATTTACTTACAGAACAGCTCTCTACAGTGTCAGACTCCAGGAGAAATGACTCAACACTTTACCTCCCAATGCATCAGCTTTAATTCTAGTGAGAGGTAGGCCTTAATTACAGTCTGATTAGAGCAAATCAACAAAGCAGTCTTGCCATTGTGAGAGTGGCAAGAGGAATTTGCTTGTGAAGAGATGACTATGTCCCACTCAGTAATGAACAAAATTTGCCCTGACTTGGAAGAAAGTAGACAAGGAGCAATGCAGTATTTGGGGTTTATCCAGGGATAAATGGGGCAAGAAGCTGTAACAACTTAACCTGTTTAACAGAACACAAGTACTGATATAGCAAGTAATGCACCCACATGAAGGGATCTTCAGGACATTCCTTTATTTCTCTAACCAGGAATGCGCAGCAAAATGCTGGCATTTATCTGAACTGGAAGCCGTGTTCCTCTCCTGTTTCTCCTAGAGCACACTGAGTGTTATTTGCAGACTTCACTGTCCAGCCCATCAATCCTCTCGTGGCCAATTGCTAAATGGCACAAGTACCAAAATACAGGTGCCAGCATAATCAGCCCAGCACTAATGCAGCACTGCTTTGATGGTGCACAGGAGCACAGAATGGCTTGGGTTGGAAGGGACATTTAAAGGCCATCTAGTCCCAATGGCCTGCAGTGAGCAGGGACAGCTTGAACTAGGTGAGGTTTCTCAGAGCAGGAGCTTGAATGTCTGCAGGGATGGATGTCCAGCTCTCTGGGCAACCTGTGCGAGGGTTTCAAAAGCAAATGTGTAAAAAATGTGTTTCTTTCATCTAGTCTGAATTGACCATCTTTTAGATTAAAACCATTCCCTCTCTGTCTGGTCACAAAAGGCTCTACTAAAAATTCAGTCCCATCTCTTTACAAGCCCCCAGAAGACACTGAAAGGCAGCAATCAGGTGTCCCTGGAGTCTTCTCTCTTCCAGGCTGAACACTGCCAGCTCTCCCAGCCTGTCTCCAAAGCAGAAGGGCTCCAGCCCTCAGAGCATTTTGTCCCTCCTCTGGACTAGATCTCACGGGACCATGTCCTTCCTGTCTTGGGGACCCAGAGCAGGATGCAGTACTCTGTCGTGGGAGAGATCGAGACACTACAAGGCAACACACTCCATTTCCAGAAGGCTTCAAACCCTATTTTTATTCTAGCCTGCATGCTTTTTCTCCATTCTTACAAAGCTCTTAAGTTTATACTTTATTCATTGGTCACGAGATACAAACAAAATACTCATTGAAATAGGGAGTTGCAGGTTTCTCTTATTTATCCTTCTTTCTTTCTTGGTTTCTATGTCAACAACCTTGGTAGAAAATTCTTTCAGGGGTTAACATGGATCCTCTTATCAAACTTCTCGATGGCTCACAGAGGTCACTGTAAAACCTCTTCCACAGTACTCCAGGTGGGGTCTCACCAGAGCAGAGAGGTGGAATCACCTCCTTCAACCTGCTGGGCACTCTCCCTTGGATGCACATGGCTGCCTCATGTCCAGCCTCTCTTCTAGCAGCAACACGAAGTCCTTGGTGGAGCTGCTCTGCATCCCTTCATGTCCCAGCCTGTGAGAAATCAGCTGGGCTGGGACTGTGCCACAGCCCTTGGGCAGAGCAGCTGGGCAGGATGAGCTCACTCCCGAAGAAGGCAGATCCAGCTCCCGAAACAACTGCACCCTGGCCATGAGCTCACAGCAGGCTCTGAGGTTCCAGAGGTGCCAGAGCCCTGTGGTTGCACAGCAGCACAAGGAGCCAGCAGTCAGTCCTGGAGCACAACTGTTGCGGCAGCAGCGGCGGTGGCAGCAGCGGTGCTGACGTTGGGACAGCGGTGACAGGACAGCGGTGGCAGCAAGAGCTGCGGGACTGGCAGAGGGCAAGGCACCATGGCCATTGCTCTGCGCCTCCTACTCCTGCTGCTCCTGGCCGTGGCCCTGCCTGCCAGGGCTGCCCAGGCTGCTCCGCTGCAAGCGCGGCGAGCAGGTGAGCCGGCAGCCTGGCTGCCCTTTCCCGGCACAGCGCTCCCTGCTCCCCGGGAAGTGCTGGGGATGGTTTTGACAGGGCTTTGGGGAGGGGTTCTTCTGTGGGAGGGAGGGAGGGAGGGAGGGAGGGAGGGAGGGAGGGAGGGAGGGAGGGAGGGAGGGAGGGAGACCCCAGGGGCCTGGGGCTTCCTCAGTTTCCACTCCAAGGATGTTCCACAGAGCTAGGAAATAGTGTGGAGAGTGACCGGGGCAAGGCCATAGCTCCTCAGCCCCTGGTACTGCTTTGGTCATGGTCATTGACATCTGGCTCCCATGGCCTTATCCGACCCATCCTCATGAAGAGGAACTACCTTTCTCCAATGTCCTCGAAGAGACAAGACCCAAGACACAGAAGACAAAAAATCCCTGGATGCAGCCAAACATCTGGACCAGATGATGAGTGCACAGGTGAGACGCTATGGTCAGTGCATTTCCCTCCCTTGGTTAGTGCCCAGATCCCTAAGGCAGAAGAAGATTCCAGTACACCATGGAAACACTTCTGATCTGTGCTCCCTTCTAGATGAGGGTGCTGGGATGGCTTCTCCAGCAGTGGGGATGGAAGATGATTTGGAACCCTTGGGAATTTCTGCAGGTTAGTTCACCAGTTTCCCTCAGAGAATAATTATTGTAAGCCTGGAAGAACAAGGTGACAGAAGCTTCTGTGGCTGTTACAGGTGTGTCTGCAGGGAGGACTTTTCAAGCCCCAGGGCTGGATGCTGCACACAATCCCAGCTCCCATGGCAGGGGTGAGTAGTGTGTCCCTGCTGACACCGCAGGCTGAGTCCTATTTTTGTGGGATCCATCCACATGAACTGGAAGTACTTTTAAGGTCCTCCAACAGTCAGTACCAAAGAGGAGACAGCAAGTTCCTGGAGTCAGGAAAACATCTGGGCCAGATGCTGAGTGACCTGGAGAGATGCTGTGGTGGGTGCATTTCCCTCATGCTTCCCCTGGGACTCAGCAGCCGGGGCCTTTGGCTGCACATCTGGACATGCCGTGCCCGGCACAGCGGGAAGGGATCCATGGCAGCCTCGCTGCCCCGCTGCTGCTTTGACGCCCTGCAGGGCTGTTTCCCAGCCTGGCCTGGCTGCAGCTTCTGCCCAGCCTCTGCAGGAAGGCATTTGGCATCTCCTGCCAGGGAGCCCAAACTGCACCATGGGCCATGTCCACCCTGAGATCCCCTGCAATTTCCCAGTCTCCAGGCAGATCACAAAAGGTGGTGGTTTGGAGAAGGGAGGGGCCTGTCCAATCCCAAAAGCTCATCTGAATTCCTCATCCTTGTCCATGACTTTCACCAGTGTTAGCTTCTGAAGACGACACCTCCCCATGGGGAACTGTCCCATCTGATCCATCTGTCCCTTTTCTTTCTCCAGCGATGACCCAAAAGCTGACAGAGAAGGTGGCTGTTCCAGGATGAAGCAGCGGCTAAGTGGCAGCCTCTTCTGCAGGAGAACAGGCAGTTCCAGGCACTGGAACAGCAGGTGATTGCTCCAGTGTCTCCTGACAGGGCCTGAGCCTGTCCCCTGGGGCTGGGGGAGCTGTCACGGGGCAGGGAGGGCCAGGGGTGGCAGTGGCTGCTCAGGGATGGCTTTGGCCCATGTCCCTGGCAGCAGCCACTGCCCAAGCAGCTGCGCTGCCCCCGGGCTCTCCTCCCGGCCTGCTGGGCTTTGTTGGCTGGCACAGCCTGTGCCAAGGGCCGGCAAGGTGCCTGCAGGCCTCAGCTCTGGGGGAAACAGAGAACGTCTTGCCCGTATCCACCGTGCTGCCAGCTCAGCAGTGCAGCACAGCACGGGCTCACGGTCCCCATTGCTCCCACAGATGCAGCCGGCACCACAAGACCTGTTCCCAATGCCCAGAAGGGCCTCGGAAGGTGTTGCTATTTTTGGAACCCTCTGTTTGCATGGGATAAGGGCAAGTTTGGCTATCTGTTTCTGCCAGGAAATTATTTGAAGAGCTCATCCGAGCCTTGACTCAGAGCTTCTCCATTGCAGTTCATGTTGTAATAAATAGGTGTGATTCCTGCTGATAAAATTGTAAAGTAATCAATATTGATATAATAATTAATATTTGGAAACAGTAGAACAGTTAGAAGGTGTAATGCCAAGGAAGAAAGGGAGAGGAGGGGCTCCCCCCCTTCTCCTGCAGATGTTCAGAACAGGAAGAAGAAAGAGATAAGTATTACTGAATTTAGTTGGAAGAGAGGAAAGTTTGGTTGGACATCCAGGAAAATGTTAATTATAGGAGATTTATTGCTTTGATGCTAGAACATAGTATTGGCTTGTATGATATTAGCTTTGACTTACATTATACCAGCTTGTTGCGCATGTGTAATCCAAAAGGTGAATCAAAGGACATCGAGGAAGAGGAGAGGCCTTCATCAGAGATGACCCCAAAGAACAGTGCAACCACCTAAAAAACGGTGGAGCATGCGTGGTAAAACTGATAAGGAAGGTGGAGATACAAGCGTGACAAATTGAAAATGGGAGGAGACGGTGATGATGTACAGTGTAAAAAGGAGAATTTTAGGCTTGGCAATTTGTATGTGAGGGGACAGGGGTCAAGCCCTGCCCTCCGTACCCCTCGTGTACCCCGCACGATTATTTTTCCTTATGTGCTATTATAAGAACCAAATTATCCCTTATTATAACCAAATTATATTGTCAATATTTTGAGTGGATTCAATTTCATATACTTTTCAGCTACTTCATTAAAATTGCTGCAACATTTAATTTGCTTGGTTTTCTTTCATGATACAGTAATTGGAGAAATATAACAAAATTTTTGACTGTAATTCAGTCCTAGAAGTCAGTTTTATACCCCTCCCCTTATTTTCTATTGTTATAGCATATTTTATTACGAATGGGTTCCTCCTTTCCCCCCTGTGATGTTGGTTTTGCCACACTTGTCCATCTCTCCAAAGACCTGCCCTTTTTTTCACTCCTCCCATTGCATGTCAGTCCCTCTCCAAGCCTGCCCCTTGCTCTAGAAACTTCCCTATCAATTTTGTATCCTTCGGAATCCCATTGGTTTGTTTAAGTTCTTCCCCTCCCCTGTAATCCCCAATTGGTTTAAACCTTGTATTCCCCGCCTGGTGTTCCACCCTCAGTTTCTCCCAATTGGCTAAAGATTGTATCCTGCCCTGGGACCCTGCATTGTTTGTAAGTTGGTGTATGCCTTTAGTGCAGTGTTGGCCTGCTCCTGATGGTCTGTAGAGTAATCACCTTAGGAAAACATAGAGCAGACCTCACCCTGTTCCTTGTCCCTACCCTCAGGGCAGTCCTACCCCCAAGGCAGTCCACCTGTGCTGTAGAGCAGCTGTGCCCTGCAGCCACAGCCCAGATTCGACAGTTTTCTGGGGGCGGCCCAGTGCCACTGTGGGTGTGGGCAGCTAGTGGGGCTGAAGACATCGGGCAGCAGAGCACTTCCCAAATCAGCTCTTCTGTTGCAGTAGAGAGATGCAGCTGTGACCAGATTGTCCTGGTGGTAGCACCAGCAAAGCCCACCCGGCAGCAGCAGTGGCTGAGCTCCATGCCCAGGAGCAGCCATGGATGGCCACGGTGTGGGCAGGCAGGAGCCAGGCAGGGGCTGCTGTGCCCAGCGGCGGGGCCCCGAGGGGATGGGGGAGCCCATGCTGAGCATCCCTGGGCTGAGGGCACATTTCCTTGTGTGGGATCATCTGGGCCTGGACCTGAAGAGGCACAAAGGGATAGTTTGGGGTGCCTGATGAGGGTTCCAGGAGTCCCGGATGTTTTAAATGAATTAGCTTTTTTTGATTAATAAGGAGAATTTATTCCATAATTAAAATTCAGTCGTAGAAAATCTAGAAGCAAGTATCAGATTGGCCCTGAAGCAGGCTGACAGCGTCAGGTGAGACAGGTGGGGCATTTCTCTCCCCTGTGCATCACGAAGGGACAGCTCTCTCAAAGTCTTTTTTGTCCATTTCCAAGCTCCAGGCGGTGTGGAGGGCAGGAGTTTTTCTGCTTTCTTATGGTTGTTTTTATCCTTTTTGCATATTCATGTATTTTTTCCTTTCTTGCTGCAGCTCTTGCTGAGAGTTTCCCCAAAACTGGTAAAAAATTCACTTTGTTAGAGGAAAATCTCCTGCAATATGCATTCTAGGAGGCACACATTTATCTTATAGATGATGCAAATCGAATGCACATTGCTGAGGTTTGGTCAGAGAAATAATCTTCTGGAATCAGCATTTCTGGGGACGAATATTCAGGCTAGGATTTTGGTGCATGTTGATTGCCCGGAACCCTCTTTTGGTATGCTAGGATTTTCATTAGGCGAGATTACTGTAGTCTCAGCATGAATTTGTGCATACAATCTATCAGAATCCCTCCCTTTCTCTATAAATTTATTAAATTTGTACTTTTAGGATACACTTTGACAAAGCTTACTTATTTTCTAATTTTATGTTTAGTATTTATAAAACTTGACAACTACACTTTCATACTACTAGTCAGGGTATAAAATTAACAGCTCTTCTCATAAGGTAGATTATTCTAAATCTTTAATTTCTTTTCTTTGGATTGTCAATTATATTTTTTTTATATCAATGCATGTGCTTATTGTAATTTAGATATATTTTGACTCCATAGTCGTTTAAGGCTGGTAATATTTGTAAAATAAGTTTTTCATGTTTTCTTATGTTGCCTGCTAAAATGTGTCTTTATAACTGTCTCATGTTCTTGTTTTCTAATTCTTGAGCAATTTGCTTTATTCTACTCTCAGGATTTATTTCTTCTCTAGCTCTTCCAGAACAAAAAGTTTTAATATATTGCTTACAAATTTTGCCATTTTATTCTTTTTGCTCTATTTCACATTTTCTTTATTGCAGTCTTTTACTACTCATAGTGCACATTCTGAATTTGTTAAAATTATAGCGTACTACACTAACTTGGTAGTGTGCATATGGCTCATTCTTTTTGGGCTTGGATGACTAATACAGTGACAATAATCCTCTGCAGTTTTAACACTCTAGCTCTCTCAAAGCCCCTTTGGGTTGCAGCCAAAGGGCCAAGATGTGTATCTTCTTGGTAGCAGAGCTTACACCTTGGGATCTAGTCACTGGTGTCATTTGTCTCATTCTCAGTATTTACTTCATAAGATTTATAAGAGCCTTTTAAATTGTTTTTCAGGATTTAGGATAGCATCTGCTTATTTCTAATTGTTATAGTTTTATTTCTTTGACATTTTAGCTCTAAAGTTGTAATTAGTCTGTACACTTCTCTTTCTTTCAGCTATACTTGGCTTTTTTCCTTTATTTTAATTTGATCCTTATTAAATATCTAACGGCTTTTGTTATATCCTATCTGATTTAATGTTACTTTTAGTGTTTCTTGGAACTTAAATCTGGTTTGTATCTTATATATTTATTTTTTTCCGATTTTTCACGAATCATATTATTGTTCTAATATATTCTTTACAGTGTTTCATTAGCTTTTACTTCTATTTCTTTTGTCTGTTATAACAAAAGCACTAAAATATTTTATTTTTTGAAATAAATTTGCATATCACACCTTAAATATTCAGTTCACTTAAAACAATCTCATGAATAATACAGTTTAAATTAAAATATTTTACTTCTCCTAACAACGGGTTTTACAGCTTACAAGCTTAGGTATTAACATGCATCAGTCTATTTTACTTCAAGGAGTAGTGGTGACTTTTTTTTGTGAGGTTTGGCTGGTGTTTCTGTTGGTGGATTTACAGGTCTTCTGTCCTGTCTTTCTTTGCAGCTGAACCTGCTGGTGAAGGTGGTGCAGCTTCCCAAGCCACGTCCAGGACTGAGGCTGTGGGAGATGCTGAGGGTAGGTCAAGGCCTTTCCCCTGGGAGAGCTGCCAGCTCAGAGCACAAAGCTGGGCCAGGGGGGCATCGCTGCAGGTGCCAGCACAGAACCATGCACGTGTGTGCCCTCGCCCTGCGCGATCCCCTCACCGCTCCTGCGGCTCAGTGGTGCCCGTGCAGATCAGCAGAGATGGGAGAAGCTTCTGTGGCTGTTGAGTTACAGGTGTGTCTGCAGGGAGGACTTCTCCAGCTCCTTTGCTGATTCTTACACGGAAGCCTGGCTCCCATCGCAGAGGTGAGTAGTGTGTCCCTGCTGACCCCACAGGCTGAGCCCTGCTTTTGTGAGATCTGTTCCTGGGAAATGGACTTCTGTTGCTCCAAGGTCCTCCGAGGGGAAAGAACAAAGCTACAGGACACCAGAAACCCCATGATCCATCCGAAAACATGAGGCAAATGCTGAAGGAAATGCAGCAGGCAGGACAAGGTGGGTGCATTTCCCTCATGCTTCCCCTGGGACTCAGCAGCCAGGGGCTTTGGCTGCACATCTGGACACGCCGTGCCTGGCACAGCGGAAAGGCATCCATGGCAGCCTCGCTGCCCCGCTGCTGCTTTCACGCCCTGCAGGGCTGTTTCCCAGCCTGGCCTGGCTGCAGCTTCTGCCCAGCCCCTGCAGGAAGGCATTTGGCATCAGCTGACGGGCCGCCCAAACTGCACCATGGGCCTGAGATCTCCTGCGATTTTCCAGTCGCCGGGTAGAAGAGAAAGGGCACCTGTTTGGAGAAGGGAGGGCCCTGGCCTTCCCAAAATGTTTATAGGGATTTCCTGATTCTTAGCCATGTCTTTGACAAGCATTCCCTCCTGAAGGCGCCACCACCCCAGTGGGGAACAGCCCCACCTGATCCAGCTGTCCCTCTTCCTTTCGCCAAAAGTGGATGGAGAGGCTGGGCATAAGGCGGCGTTTCCCAGAGGAAGCAGGTGCTCCATTCCAGCCTCTGCTGCAGGAAGGGAGATGATGCCACGCACAGGCAGAGGAGGTAATTGCTGTGCCTCTGGGCCTGAGCCCTGCTGAGGCTTGAGCTGCCCTCTCTGCTGTTTGGCAGTGCGGGCACAGCCTGGACTAGAGCAGCACAGCCCAGGGGAATTATCCCGAGCAGGCTCAGGGCACTGAGCAGTCCTGCTGGGGTCCCTCCATGGGAGACATGTCCTGAAACCTGGGAGCGACTGCACGAGGTGCCCACGGTGGGGAAAGGACAGAGGGGGAGAGCAAGGCTGCAGTGTGTCTTGAGAGGGCCTGGCTGTTTGCCCTTGGGCTGTGGGAGGTGTCGAGGCAGAAGGAGGGCAGGAGGGACAGAGGGAGGGAGCGACAGCTGTGGCACTGCCTGCTGCAGTTTTCCCCGGGGCTTTTGTGAGGATTTCTTTTGTATGTGAAGGAGAGAGGCCCGGGGCCATGCGCTGCTCCAGCCACCCCTCCCAGGGATGTTGCCGAGGGCAGGGAAAGAGTGTGGAGAGTGACCAGGAGCCAGCCCAGAGCTCCCCAGGCCCCTGTGCACCTTTGGCCATGTCCATTCACATCTGGCTCCCACAGCCTTAGCCGACCCCCGGGCAGTGCCCAGTTCTCTGTGGCAGAAGGGGATCCCAGCACACCCTGGAAAGTGTTCTCATCTGTGCTCCGTTCTAGATGAGGGTGCTGGGAAGGCTTCTCCATCAGCTTGGATGAATAACGTTTTGAAGCCCTTGGAGCCTCCTGCAGGTATGTTCTCAGTGTGCCACCAAGGAAGAATTGTAGACAAGCGGGCAGGAAGCAGGTGACAGAAGCTTCTGTGGCTTTTGTGTTACAGATGTGTCTACAGGGAGGACTTCTCCAGCTCTTACCTTGGATGCTGCACTCAAGCCCAGCTCCCATCACAGTGGTGAGTAGTGTGTCCCTGCTGACCCCACAGGCTGAGCCTTGCTTGTGTGGGATCCATTCCTAGCTAATGGAAATATTTTTCTCTAAGGTACTCCAACAGGGAAGATCCAAGACAGAACAGACAAGATATCCCTGGAATCACCCAAAGAGATGAGGCAAGAGCTGAAGGAACTCCTGGAGACAAGACAAGGTGGGTGCATTTCCCTCATGCTTCCCCTGGGACTCAGCAGCCGGGGGCTTTGGCTGCACATCTGGACACGCCGTGCCCGGCACAGCGGGAAGGGATCCATGGCAGCCTTGCTGCCCCGCTGCTGCTTTCACGCCCTGCAGGGCTGTTTCCCAGCCTGGCCTGGCTGCAGCTTCTGCCCAGCCTCTGCAGGAAGGCATTTGGCATCAGCTGACAGGCAGCCCAAACTGTAACACATCCTGAGATCCCCCACAATATCCAGCCCTGCAGATTAGGAAAAGGGTGGCTGTTTGGAGGTGGAAGTGCTCTCATCATGCCACCATAACCTGACCATTTTCCTGCTAATTAAATTTGACAAATATTACCTCTGATGCCACCACCCAAGTGGGGAACAGCTCCATCTGATGCAGCTGTCTCCCTTCCTTTGTCAAGAGATGGACATAGTGCTTCAGTGGAAGGTGGCATTTCTTGAAGGAAGCACTCCATCTTCAATGCCAGCCCCTGCTGCAGGAAGGAAGGCGATGGCAGACACGGGCACAGGCACAGCAGGTAATTGCTGTGCCGGGCTCAGCCCTGGCCAGGGCTGTGTGGCAGCAGCTCTTCCCCCAGGGCCTGCCCTTGCCCGGCCCGGCAGCAGCCAAAGCTGGAGGTGCCTCGGCTTCCAGGCCTCTGGAGCTGGTTCAGAGCCCCGGGGAAACGGGACTGGTACAGCAACGTCCCTGGCGCTGCAGCTGCTGCGGAGCTGGCCCTGAGTGCCCAGAGGCCCAAGGCACAGGAGCAGCCCTGAGCGGGAGCCCTGCCGCCAGCCCAGGGCCAGAGCCAGCCCTGGCACACAATGGAAACAGTTCTCATCTTGGTTTGCTTCCAGACTGGGATGCTGGGAAGAATTCTCCATTAGCCTGGCGCTCTGAAGTTGTGAAGCCCTCTGGGCATTCTGCAGGTATGTTCTCACTGTCCCACCAAGGCGTAATGTTTGACTGACTGGTAAGTAGCAGGTGACAGAAGCTTCTGTGGATGTTGTGTTACAGATGTGTCTGCAGGGACGCCTTCAACAACTCCTACCTTGGATGCTGCACAAAAGCCCAGCTCCCATCACAGGGGTGAGTAGTGTGTCCCTGCTGACCCCACAGGCTGAGCCCTGCTTTTGTGGGATGCATTCCTGGGAAATGGAACTACTTTCTCTTAAGGTCCTCCACCAGAAGAGATCAAAGACATGGCAGGCAAGAAGTTCCAGAATCCATTAGAAATTACGTGGCAAATGCTGAAGGAAGTGCTGCAGGGAGGACAAGGTGGGTGCATTTGCCTCATGCTTCCCCTGGCACACAGGAGCCGGGGGCTTTGGCTGCACATCTGGACACACCGTGCCCGGCACAGCGGGAAAGGATCCATGGCAGCCTCGCTGCCCCGCTGCTGCTTTCACGCCCTGCAGGGCTGTTTCCCAGCCTGGCCTGGCTGCAGCTTCAGCCCAGCCTCTGCAGGAAGGCATTTGGCATCAGCTGACAGGCAGCCCAAACTGCACCACAGGCCATGCCCACCCTCAGATGCCCTGCGATTTTGTAGTCTCCAGGCTGATCACTTATGGCGGGTGTTTTGATGAAAGCGGGCCCTGTGCTACCCAGGATGTTTATGTCTTTGAGAAGAATTGCCTCTTGAAGATGCCACCTCTCCAGTGGGGGTCAGTCTTACCTGATGAGCTGTTGTTTTTCCTTCCTCCACAAGTGGATGGAGAGGCTGCACGGAAGGCGGTGTTTCCCGAAGGAAGCAGTGGCTCCATGCCAGCCTCTGCCGCAGGAAGAGAGGCCATGCCAGGCTCAGGCCCAGGAGGTAATTGCTGTGCCTCTGGGCCTGAGACATGCTGAGTCTTGAGCTGCCCTGTCTGCTGCCTGGCAGTGCGGGCACAGCCCAGACAAGACTGGCACAGCCCAGGGGAATTATCCCGAGCAGGCTCAGGGCACTCGGGTAACTGAGCAGTCCTGCTGGGGTCCCTGTGTGGGAGGCAGATCCTGAAACCTAGGAGCGACTGCATTCCCATGGTGGGGAAATGACAGAGCAGGACAGGAAGGCACCAGTGTGTCCGGAGAGGGCCTGGTTATGTCCTTTCCGTTCAGGGAGGAATTTCAGGGGGAAGAGGAATAGAGGGAGAGAAGAAATTAGGAAGGGAGGGAGGGAGGGAGGGAGGGAGGGAGGGAGGGAGGGAGGGAGGGAGGGAGGGATGATTGTGGCAGTGCCTGCTGCATTTTTTCAATAGTGCTTTAGCAAGAGTTTTACCTCTGGGAGTGGGAGAGCCCAAATGCACTCCGGGCTGCTCCAGCCACCTCACCAGGGATGTTACACAGGGCCTGCAAAGAGGATGGGGATTGGCCAGGAGCCTGCCCAGAGCTCCCCAGGCCCCTGTGCAGCTTTGGCCACGTCCATTCACATCTGGCTCCCACAACCTTACCCAACCCACTTGCAGTGCCCTGTTATCTGAGGCAGAGGGGGCCACAACACACCAGGGAAATGGTTCTGATCTGTGCTCCCTTCTAGATCGGGATGGCAAATTACATTATTTGGATGCCCTGCTGGATGATGGTTTAAGACTCTTGAAGAATGCTGGAGGCAAGTTGTCCCTGTGTCTTTCTTAACAATATCCTGACAGTGCTGCAGGTGCCAGCACAGAACCATGCACGTGTGTGCTCTCGACCTGTGCGATCCCCTCACCGCTCCTGCGGCTCAGTGGTGCCCGTGCAGATCAGCAGAGATGGCAGAAGCTTCTGTGGCTGTTGTGTTACAGGTGTGCCTGCAGGGAGGACTTTCCCAGGTCCTTTGGTGGATGTTGCACGCAAGCCCAGCTCCCATCGCAAGGGTGAGTGGTGTGTCCCTGCTGACCCCACAGGCTGAGCCCTGCTTTTGTGAGATCTGTTCCTGGGAAATGGAACTCTGTTGCTCTAAGGTCCTCCGAGGGGAAAGAACAAAGCTACCGGTCACAAGAAACCCCATG
This sequence comes from Passer domesticus, assembly GCF_036417665.1. Taxonomy (NCBI): domain Eukaryota; kingdom Metazoa; phylum Chordata; class Aves; order Passeriformes; family Passeridae; genus Passer; species Passer domesticus. The sequence goes on along the minus strand of NC_087482.1, from coordinate 9,435,164 downwards.
AGCCACTCAAAATCACGGGACAAATGGTGAAAGAATTACTGCAAGCCGAACAAGGTGGGTGCAGTTCCCTCATGCTTCCCCTGGGACTCAGCAGCTGGGGCCTTTGGCTGCACATCTGGACACGCCGTGCCCGGCACAGCAGGAAGGGATCCATGGCAGCCTCGCTGCCCCGCTGCTGCTTTCATGCCCTGCAGGGCTGCTTCCCAGCCTGTCCTGGCTGCAGCCTCTGCCCAGTCTCTGCAGGAAGGCATTTGGCATCAGCTGACAGGCAGCCCAAACTGCATCACGGGCCTGAGATTCCCTGCGATTTTCCAGTCACTGGGTAGAAGAGAAAGGGCACCTGTTTGGAGAAGGGAGGGCCCTGGCCTGCCCAAAAAGTTTATAGGAATTTTCCTGATTCTTACTGATGTCTTTGACAAGCATTCCCTCCTAAAGATGCCACCTCCCCAGTGGGGAACAGCCCCACCTGATCCAGCCATCCCTCTTGCTTTCTCCAGAAGTGGATGCAGAGGCTGGGCAGAAGGCGGCATTTCCCGAAGGAAGCAGTGGTTCCGTGCCAGCCTCTGCTGTAGGATTGGAGGCGATGCCAGGCACAGGCACAGGAGGTAATTGCTGTGCCTTTGGGCCTGGGCCCTGCTGAGATTTGAGCTGCTGTCTCTGCTGCCTGGAAGTGAGGGCACAACCCAGGGGAATTGTCCCGAGCAGGCTCAGGGCACTCGGGTACTGAGCAGTCCTGCTGGGGTCCGTCCGTGGGAGACACTTCCCGAAACCTGGGAGTGACTGCACGGGGTGCCCATGGTGGGGAAAGGACAGAGGGGCAGAGCAAGGCTCCAGTGTGTCCTGAGAGGGCTTACCTCTGTGCCCTTGGGCTGTGGGAGCTGTCCCAGCAGATCGAGGAAGGGCGGCTGGGAGGACAGGCAGGAGGGAGTTTGTGAGGGATACTTGCAGCACTGCCTGCTGCAGTTCTCCACAGGGATTCAAGGAGCATTTTCCTTGTGCGACTGAGAGAACCCCCACGGGCCCTGGGCTGCTCCAGCCACCTCTCCAGGGATGTTGCACAGGGCCTGCAAAGAGGATAGGGATTGACCATGAGCCTGCCCAGAGCTCCCCAGGCCCCTGAGCAGCTTTGGCCTTGTCCATTCACATCTGGCTCCCATGGCCTTACCCGACCTACATGCAGTGCCCAGTTCCCTGAGGCAGAAGGGGATCCCAGCACATCATGGAAATGGTTCTGATCCTTGCAAACTTCTAGGTTGGGATCAAGACATGGATTATCTGGAAAACCTGCTGGATTATGGCTTGAGACTCATGGGAAATCCTGGAGGCAAGTGCTCAATGTACCTTTCCGGAGAGAATACACAGTGAGCAGGTGGCAAGAGCTCATGCATTTGCCCTTTCACTTAAGATAATCTGAAGGTTGATGGAATATGGAAAATTTGCCCTGCTCCCTTCTGGAGCCCTGAGGGATCCCACAGGATCACTGTCAGTGGGAGGAAGGAGAATTTAGCTGTCCATCTTCCTCCCGTGTACAATGCCAGTGTGTCCTTCCATGTGCTCTGTGCAGCCACAGAGAACAGCAGAGAGGGAAGGGGCCGGGCCCAGGGCGGTGCCCCGGGGCTGAGCCTTGTGGGCAGCCTGAGGATCTCCTGCAGTGCCACAGCAGCTCTTCTGTCCTGCCTTTCTTTGCAGCTGAACCTGCTGGTGAAGGTGGTGCAGCTTCCCAAGCCACGTCCAGGACGGAGCCTCTGGGAGATGCTGAGGGTAGGTCAAGGCCTTTCCCCTGGGAGAGCTGCCAGCTCAGAGCCCAAAGCTGGGCCAGGGAGCCATCGCTGCAGGTGCCAGCACAGAACCATGCACGTGTGTGCCCTCGCCCTGCGCGATCCCCTCACCGCTCCTGTGGCTCAGGCATGGCAGCTGTTTGGAAACAGGAGAGCCCTGACACTGCCATGAAAGCCTAGACATTTTCTGAAACCTGTCGTTGTCGAGGTGGTCACGACACAAAGCAGGGACCACAAGCAGTTTCAGATGGCAACAGTTTATTATTGAACATGGCTGACCTTTTATACACTTTTTAATTGTTTATGTTTCTTCTACCCTAACTATTGGATACAATAAATCAACATAACATCATTGGTGAAAAGTTACAGTGACTTAACTAACTTTCTAAATATACTTCATGCAGCTGTGAAGTTCTTATCTTTCTTCAGTCTCTCAATTCTCTTGGTCTCCTTGGTTACAGCCTTGGAGAGAGGTCCTTATCAGCTTCTTCTTTCTTCTCAGCTTCTTCTTACTCCTTTAGCTAAGAGGCCTGCTGTTAGCCCCTTCCACAGAAACCTATCCCCATTTTAACGCGCATGACATCCTGAAGATGCCGGCACCCAAATCAGGAACTCTTCCATCTAATCCAACTGTCCTTTTTCCTGTCAGAAGTGATGGACCAAACATCTGTGCAGAAGGAGGCACATCCTGGAGGAAGCATTTTCCCATGGGGAGCCCCTGCTGCAGGGAGGAAGGCGATGCCAGACACGGGCACAGGCACAGCAGGTAATTGCAGGGAGCCCTGCCGCCAGCCCAGGGCCAGAGCCAGCCCTGGCTCCCGACTGGGCAGGGGCTGCGCTGGGTCCTGACAGGGCCTGAGCCTGTCCCCTGGGGCTGGGGGAGCTGTCACGGGACAGGGAGGGCCAGGGCTGGCAGTGGCTGCTCAGGGATGCCTTTGGCCCGTGTCCCTGGCAGCAGCCACTGCCCAAGCAGCTGCGCTGCCCCCGGGCTCTCCTCCCGGCCTGCTGGGCTTTGTTGGCTGGCACAGCCTGTGCCAAGGGCCAGCAAGGTGCCTGCAGGCCCCAGCTCTGGGGGAAACAGAGAACGTCCTGCCCGTATCCACCGTGCTGCCAGCTCAGCAGTGCAGCACAGCACGGGCTCACACTCTCCATTGCTCCCACAGATGCAGCCGGCACCACAACACGTCTTCCCCATGCCCAGAAGGGCCTCAGAAGTGTCTTCTATATGGGAACAGGCTGCTGGGCAGGGGTAATGGCAGGCCTGCTACTGTTGGGCCTTATTCTCATATTGTGCTGTGTCAGAATCTGGTGTTACTGGAAGAAGAAATGGTGAGTGGTCATCTTTCCCTGAAAGAGCTTCTTTTGAAAGTCTAATGTAGACAGGATCCATTCCCACTGAGGTTGCAGTGGAGTTGTGGCCAGTCCATGGTTCTCCAAATAACTCTGCTGAGGGTTCTGCTGCTGCCCAGTGCTTCCAGTGGCCTCTTAATTGCTGGGCCTTGTCCTGGCGGGCCCGCTGGGGCAGCAGCCAGTGCTGGCTCCCACTGAGGCTGCCTGGCCAAGAGCAGCCCCAGGGGCTCGGGGCAGAGGCAGAGGGAGGCGGGGAGGAGAAAGAGCAGGGCCGAGGTTGCCCTTGAAAGGCAGAGGCGCTCTGGGGCCCGCTCCTGGCCAGGGACCCTGCCCAGAGCCGTGCCCTGCTGGCCGGGGCCTTGAGGGGCAGCTGTCCAGTTGGGCCCAGCTGTGCCAGCAGCTCCAGCCGTGCTGGGGAGCCTTGCCAGCTCTGGGCCCTGCTGTGCAGGAGGCTCCCTGTTTGCCACTGGCAGCTGCGGCCTTGGCCACCTCCTTTCTCCACATGCGTGCCTCTGGAACTTCACTATAACAGCAAAAGTGTTCCATCAGGAAGACCTGTACCTGTACCTGCACCGATCATCAGCCATCCCCAAGCCAGTGTCCAACATCCCTGCCATGGCTGCATTATCACCTTGTTGCTAGGGACATGCTGCCATCACCCAGAACAGGAGCCTCTGGCCCTGAACATGCTGACATTGGTGTCCGGCCAGGACTGAAGGTGGGCCCCTCCTGCCAGGGAAGGGCTTGAGCAACACCTTTGGGCTTCACCTCTGCTCTCTGGGTGGCAGCAGCAGCACTGGCTGTGCTGATTTTCTGGGCACAGCCAGATTTGTGCAGACAGCAGCCGGGCATGGGTCTCCTGAGACTAGGAGCTGCTATATTTGTTTTTGATTTTGCAAGATTTAGGGACATTTGTCATAGAATATTCCCCTAATAATTCTTCCCCTTTTCCGGAATAGTTCTATATTTTTCAACATAATTTTAGAATTGGGAAAACATAGAACATTTTCACACTTCTAGAATAAAATATAAAATTGCATTTACTTGTTAATCTTTATTCCTGGAAGAACTAAGAAGAACTAAGAACTAATTAAAGACACCTTGTCTACTGCAGAGTGTCATTTCCTAGGGCAGATTTGTATCTTGTCACAATAACTAACAAAAAACCTTTTCCCTCATATTTTCTGGGATTTCTGACTAGCTCGCCTCTTAGTCTTCAGAGGCAAGCTTTGAGCACAGTCGGAATCTCTTTAAGTCACCATCTTTGTTTGCTTCTGCCAAGAACTGCCTCAGTTCTAGAGCAGAGGCTTCTCTCAGCTTCCTGCCGACCCGCTCTGCCCCAAGCCTGTCCTGAGCCCTCTCCTGCAGCTGCTGTGCTGCCCTGGAGCTGCTGTAAAACACAACAGCTCTGCCACAGCCGCTCAGCTGGATTGGAGAAGCTTTCTGGCCGTGTTTACATTAAGCTGGTGGCTCCTCGAAACACAAGCTGAGCTTCTGAATGCTGTGTTTCACCTGGCACAGGAACTGATGCTGCCTTTCTCATGCAGCCTAAACTCCCATGGGCTTTCAACGCTTTCTGGCCAGCATACGGCCTGGAAAACCATTTAATGCAGCCATTTAGTACTGAAAATGGCCCAGTCTGTGTATCAAAGGAACTTGTTTAAATGCTGGAGCCCACCAGTGCATCCTTCCAGGGCATATCTTTCTCCCCCACACCTCTCCCTCCATGACTGCCAAACAGCAACTTTGACAGTTCTTTCCTCCAGAAGCTGAATGGCACCATTTCATTTGGGGGAGGAAAATAAAGGAAATGTTCTGGGATACCATCACCATCATCATCATCAGAATGAGCTGCAAATCAGTTAAATGACATCAACAACTCAGACTGTGGACTTACTTCTCAGAGTGCAGCACTGGCTGTACTACCCCTTGAAAGTGCAGATGTGCTACAGTCTTTAAAATCAGATGGATGCAGACAAAATTTGGAGCCAAGCCCAGCTCTGGGAGAGCTTCAGGGACTGGGCCTCCACGGGCACCACTGTGTGCCTGGAGTAACCTGCCCCAAGCCATCTGCCACCTGAAGAGCCAAGTGGGGCACAGAAAAGCACAGGCTGCAGAGGGGCTGGGAGTGCAGGGAGCCCATCCTGGTCAGGACTAACACGCTCATCCCACCTTTGGACTGGGTTTGGATGGAGACCAGAACTCATAGCTGGCAAAAGGAAAAGAGGGTACAAATGTCCCTGGAGTCCCCTGCCCCAGTACCTCAGCCAGTGGGGAAAGGAAGAGGGCAATATGTGGCCGGGGGTATAAAACAAGGCTGTGTTCCCCACTAGCTGAGAGAGACAACCTCACAAGCGGATGTCCCAATGGACTCTTTCCCTATGTTCAAACAAAGCTGCAGGACCCCTCTGGCTCCTTTATGGACACTGGCTTTTCACAGCGTGATTTTTATGCACACCTGTTTCCTTGTATCAGACTATCAGCAGCCTGCAGTGACTCACTGCCACTCTGGTCTGCAGAGGAAATGGAACTAATTTCCATTGGGGCCCTCCCAGAGGGAAGAACAAACCCAGAGGAGAGAAGCAACCCCTGCAGGCATCCAAACTTCTGCACCAGAGGCTGAGTGAGCTGCAGAGGGGGCGTAGTGGGTGCATTTCCCTCAGCCTTCTCCCGAGACTCAGCAGCTGGGCACTTGCGCTGCACATGTGTGTTGGAGAATATGTCAAGTTTAATTTTTGTTTCATGTCTCCAGTCAGGCTTGGTTTGCCTTTGACTTGGGGAGAGGAATTCTCATGGCTTTTTTAAGGGAAATGAGCTTAACATCTCAATGAAATGGGAATAACCCAAAAGGTCCCCCAAAAGATAATGACCGTCAAGAACACATCAATGACCATCAGCAAACATCCAGGAACATCTGCCCCAGACACTGCCCCCTGGCATAGTTGGAGACACCTGGTCTAGAAGAGGCAGAGAAGAAAATCAAGGAGGGTAGACTTTATTAACATCAGAGTCCAAGAAATCTGGCTCCAGGAGAAAAACAAATACTAAGAACTATGTGACCTGAGATCAACGAATATTAAAGGAATGGAAAATTACATCTAGTTGAATATTAGGAAGTCTGAAGCTTAATTATGGAGCTTTGTGTATTGTGATGTGCTTTTTCTTATATTAGTTTATTTGTAATTTTGTAGTTTCCTTATGCTGTTCCTTTTGTCCCTGCCCTTTTCCCAGAACTTTCAGCACTTTTCTTTTATTAGATGCCAGTTTCTCCCCTCGAGAATTTTCAGTTTTGTATTTCTTCAAACTTTATTAGTTCACCGAAACCATTTTCCTCCCTTGAACTTCTTTATAGGTTTATACATTGTATTTCCCACCTTGATTTTACTCCCAATTTTCCTGATTTGTTAAAGATTGTATCCTCCCGCTGGGACCTGCCCCTGTCTATAAGTTACTGTTTGCCCTCAGTTCAGGGTCCTGGGATGATGAAGAGGGGAACTTTTACCATCAAATAAAGTTACCTTGGTACCTGTGTTTCTGTTCCTTCGTTTCATGCTGTGCCGTCACTGGCAGCTGGGATTTAGTGGAGCTCGGGGGAGGGGGATTGTTGCCCCCCGTCACCATCCAGCTGGGCCAAGCAACAGTGATGTGTAGTTATGTTGTTGTAGTTTAGACGTCCTCTGTTCTCCCCATAGTTCCCCTTTCCCCCCATGTATTGTTACCATCAGGCAGCCGGGCTTGTCAAGGCCAGGTAGAAGAAGGCGTGCACGTGTCCCTTACCTGGGGCAGTTGGGAATGGAGAAGCTTGTTGCCAAGGGGGTGCAGCATGGCAACACCTGATCTCCCATCAAGTTACAAGAAAGCAATCTCCACCGATAAATGGCAAAGAAGAGCTGACTGACAGACTTTGGGAGGGCCCAGGGCTGTCTGATGCAAGTCTCAGGGGTAGAACAGGCTGAGCACCAATCTTGAAAAAGAAGCAGCAACGTGGTCTCCACGAGGCCAGTTCCCAGCGCTGCAAATTTTTCCTTATATAGTCCTTTGTTGTATTTTTGTTAAGGTTTAATAAACCTTTTTACATTTTTAAAGTGAGCAGTTGTTTCTCACCAATAGAACTACTGTCAATATGCTTTTGCTTTGTGTGCTTGGTCAAAAAACTTTTGAAGTAAGTTGTAACATTAAGTTGTTGGTCTGCTGCCAGGGATGTGAGCTGCTGGCATCTTCCCATTGTTATAACCATGTAATGGAACTGATGCTGGAAAAGAAACAGCTTGAGACGCGTTCCCCAGCAGTCCCATCCCGTTTGTGATTTGTACGTAGACTCCCCGTCCGGCAATAAATGGTGCTCCTTAGTGAGGAGGATTTGTAGACTAGAGGAATATAAAAAAATAAAAAATAAGACCATGGACAGTGCTATTGCCAGAGGCCCAGGCTGTTAAAAGGAGGAATGGATCATGCCCTTTTTTGTCTGTAGCTGGTATGCTTGTAAGTAACAAGTAGCAACTTTAGGGGCTCCTGGGCAACGAGATGGGAAACCATCTATCTAAAACAGGAGGGGATGTCTTTTACCGGCTTCAGACAATTTTACAGGAAAAAGGACATTCAGACAGCTCAAAATATGAACTAAAAGACTTATTAATCTGGGTAAAAGTGAATACTCAAAATATGGACTTGAAGTCTGCTTTTACCTTTGATTTCTGGGACCAGATAAACTGGAAAATTTACAATCTAGTCTCTCTCAAAAGGAAGAGACTTTAGTCAAACCTGTTTCCAGAGCTTTATCATAGAGCTTTAAACAGAATGATCGTAACAGAGACTTTCTCAAACACCAAAACAGAACACCTAGTTCTAAGATGTTAATTCCGAGTGGTGCTAGGTCTTTGTCCTTCTCTGGGAGGATCTCGGGTTTTGTTTGTAGCTCTTTCCCTTCTCCTGTCATGTCTGGGGTTTCCCCAGGCAGTGTGAACAGCATCCCAATCCCCGCAAAGGGGGAATCAGATCAGCTTCCAGCTTCGGTCGTGTCCTCTGTTTCTTCCAGGATTCCCTGTGCCTCTGATGCTGTGACCAAGCATCCTTCATTCCTCCACAAAATCACCCACCCCTGGATTTCCCGGGAAAGCATTCGGGATTTTCGTTGTGCTCCGAGAATTTAGGGGGTCAGGAGTTGTGTTCTGAAGAGATTGGGAGTCAAACGGGTGTGAGAGATGAGAGTTTGGGGAAGGTTTGCAAAACAAGGGCTGCTGTTTCTGAGCCCTGTTCCGCTTGCAAACAAGTTGCGGTCGGATCTTGTTCTGAAGTTGTTCAGCAGGGCCTGCCAAGGGGGGCTCCAGATCCGCTTTGCCTGGACAAGGGGCTGTAGGAGTCACCCCTGCCACGGTTTCTTCCCGGGAAGTTATTCCCTCAGATCGGGCTCAGGCGGGCAGATTGTTTTGCAGTTCTGAGAATTCTTTTCATAGAGATTCCTCCACCAAGCCTCTTCCAGGGTTTTTGCCACTTTTAGCACCCCAGACTCTGGTTACAGCTAGTGGGGGGGCTATAGATTTAGCTCTGCCTGCAGGGAAGCAGGCAGGGGGACAAACAGAAGCAGCGGGAGGCAGCCAAGAGTCAAGCAGAGCTGGGATGGCTCTGCCCAGAGAGATGGATGGCGTGGAGGCGGGAGAGCTCAGGAAAGTTTCTGTGCAAACACAAAGAGTTCATTAGGAGCCTTGAAACCTCTCTCATTTGTTGCTGGGGGAGCTGGGGAGGAAAGCATGCTGAGATCGCAGCTCAGACCTGAGAGTTTTCCAGCTGAGTCCCTGTGGGTGGGGATGCGGTGTGGAACCTGTAACAGCTCATTGCAAAGTGTCACAAATACAAATTTGGGATCTACAGCTCTAGAGCAGCTTGATTTGTATGAATCTAAAAACCCCAATTTAGTGAATTGAGATGTGATTTAGCAAGCTCTAGCTTTCTTCCTCTAACCAATACAACACATTCCTCGGCCGCTACCTCCAGCGGCGGGCAGGGGAAGGGAGGTGGGGGGTGTGTTAAAAATGTAGAGCTCTCCTCCTCCACCCTTCCTGGCAGGGCTCCCGGGAAGGGCAACACCTCTGCCAAGAACTTGGAGCTTCTTGGCAAGGTTCCTGAGACAGCTGATTGCTGTGACAACACTACCTGTTCTTCTGTACCAGATACAGGAGTGATGAGAGCAAGAAACCACACACAGTCTAAATCAGAGGGAAACCTTCCACTTCAACTACCTAATTCATCTAATATTAGTCAAAGTTTAGAAAAAATTTAGACTTAAATAAACAGCTCCTTGCCTTAACCTGTAGGATATAGTCATAATGATGTAAATCCATGCTATGAAACTCATTCTCACTATGATATAAAAGAACTCCGTCAAGCTTTGAAAGAATGTAGGTTCTCTTCTCCTAATTTTAAGAATGTCTTGAAAAGTATATTTAATTCTTTTACTTTAGTCCCTGCTGATTGTGAAAATGTAGCTTCCTTGATCTGAACCAATTCACAATATCTTTTATGGGAATTACAATGGAAAAAATCTTCTTAATAAATCAGTTGAAAAATATAACAATACTCCTTATGAGAATATAGATATTATATACCCAACTAGCAAGTGATCCAACTTTCCACAGACCAGAAAATCAGGCTGTAGAATTGCCTCAGCCTATAGTCACAGATATTAAAAATGCTGCTAGAAAAGCTTTCCTTGCAGTTGAGCCAGCTGGTACCCATGTAAATGCTTACCCTACTATCAAACAAACTGATTTAGAACCCTTTAGTTCTTTCCTAGATAGATTACCCAAGCTGTTGAAAAACAGTGTCCAGGTGAACAAACTCATTTCTGTTTTATTCAAAACCTTGTTTTTGTCAATGCCAACGAAGAATGTAAAAAAATTATTTTAACTGTACCTGATCAGCCTCCAAGTGTAACACAGATGCTAACAGCTGGCAGTAAGCTCACCTCTCCACAACATCTGGCTAATGTACAAGTCAATGCTTTTGGAAAGCAGATTGCAGAATCGCAGCAAGAATAGTCTAGAAAAACATCGGGAGATAATTTAGGAAAAGCTTTAAGTGAAAATTTGAGACAACAAATGGAAAAGCTTGAAAAAGCCCTAGAAGCACAAACAAAAATTTTGTCAAAATCTGTTGGCACTTTACTGTTGGACTCTGATAAAAAAAATTTCTTGCTTTGCTTGTAGTAAAACAGGTCACATTAAAAAAGATTGTCCTTCAAAAACAATCCAACCTAAACAACTTTCTATTTGCCCTCAATGTCGGAAAGGGAAGCATCTTGCTAAGCACTGACACTCTCAGTTTGACATCGATGGCAAACCTTTGTCGTTAAACTCAAAAAAGATCGTGGATAAACTCTAAAAAGAGCGTGGATTAGCACCACCCCTTGACACAAGCAGTGGTACCTCCTGACAGTCAATTACCCAGCCAAGTGGCATTGGTACCTCCATCATTTATTCCGCAGTCAACCATTCCTCAAATGGTCCCAGCTCAATATGCTCAAGTACAAGGTTTGAATTTGCCTCCTCAAAATTAATGCAGCTTCAAAATAATTTTTGTTATGAAAGTATTCCTACTGGAATTATCAGGTTTTTTCAACAAAGACAAGATATTTTAATTATAGGCAAGGCCAGCAACACAATTTTCAGACTTTCAGTGCATCCAGCTGTTGTTTCAGTAAATTGTAACAAAGAGCTAGTAATTTTAGCTCTTGCACTTAATGTTCCTATAGTAATTCCACCAAAAACACCTATAGCTATTGCATTTCTTTTACCCATGAATACATCCAAGCAAAACAACTTCCAGAGAATTCAATTCTGTCTGTGCCATTTGGAACTCAGGTCCTGAGGTCTTTTGGGTGCAATCTTTAGACCACAGCCAACCAAAATTGACTTGCAGCCTGACTCACCGTGGTAAAACAATTTCCATTACAGGCATGCCAGGTACTGATGCAGATGTCACTGTAATTTCTCACATGTTTTGGCCCAGTGATTGGGATTTGGTAGCTCCTGCAAGTTCCCTCACAGGGATTGGAGGTGCTACTGCGTGTTTGCAAAGTGCATCCCTGATTAACATTACAAGTCCTGAAGGACAAACAGCCACGGTGCGTCCTTTTGTTGTTCAGAAGCCTCTCAGTGTCTGGGGGAGAGACATCCTGTCCCAACAGGGAGCAAAACTAAAAGTGAGCCTGTGATGGAAACCACACCAAAACCTGCCACTTTAAAGCTGAACTAAAACACTGATCATCCTATGGAGATTGATCAATAGCCTTTAACTGAGAAAAAATTAAATATCCTTAAAAGATTAGTGAAAGAACAGTTACAGCAAGGTCACATCACACCCACAAACAGTCCCTGAAATTCACCAGTATTTGTCAACCACAAGAAGACATCAGACAATCCTGGAAGTTGCTTCATGACCTAAAGAAGATCAATACAGTAACTGAAGACATGGGACCTCTTCAGCCTAGACTTCCTTCTTTATCAATGATCCCAAAACACTGGCCTCTTGTTGACATTGATTTAAACAACTGTTTTTTCCACATCACACTTCATCCCAGTGCTGCTCCAAGATTTGTCTTTTCAGTTCCAGTCAGTCATCAATCGAAGAGAACCCATCCAGAGATACCACCAGAAATCATTGCCTCAAAGAATAAAAAAAAAATTGCCTATAATTTGTCAATATTTTGTTGCACAAGTTTTGTCTCCAGGTTAACAGAAGCATCCAAGATCCATTATTCTACACTAGATAGATAATTTGCTCATCACAACTACAATGCAGCCAAGGAGAAAACAAACTCGTGCTAGTGTTGTTACTGAAATCCAAAATACTGGAGGTGAAATTTCTATGACCAAAATTCAAGTAGTTCCACCCTAGAAGTATCTAGGATGGAAAATGACTGAAAAAATCATTACAAAAGATACAGCTCCAGACCAGTATCAACAACCTACAAAATTTACAACAACTTCTAAGAGAAATCACTTAGGTCAGGACTGATTTGAGAATTACCAGTGATGAACTGAGACCACTTTTTAATTTACTGAGGAGACAAAGCTGTGACATCAATTCTCCTAAAACTCTAACACCTGAAGCTCTTGCAGGCCTTAACAAAGTCATAGAAGCTCTCCAAAGACGACAAGCTCATCACTGTATTCCAGAAAAGCCTTACTTTTTTGCTATTTTGAGAGAAAAAAATGCAACTTTGTAGACTCATCTTTTGATGAGACTCTTCTAAGAGAGATCCTTTGTTGATAAAAAAATAAGTCTTTCTTCCCTACAAGTTTCCAAAGGCTCTTTTTCCAGTTTTAGACATAATAGCACAAATTGTAATGAAAGCCAGAATAAAATTGTTAAGTTTAGCAGGTCAAGAATTTTAGTTATCTATTTACCATTGGAAAAAAAAAATCTTAATTAGGCAATGTAAAATTCTGATGATTTGCAATATGCATTGTTAAATTTTCCAAGTATTTGTTGTGTTCATTACCCAGCTCACAAATTATTGCAAGCAAAATTGAGTTGGAGAGAGAAACCTGTTAGGCAAAGAAGCTTTGAACGCAATAACTCTTTTCACTAACAAATCTAGCAAAAGTCACAAGTCAGTTGTAACTTAGTCGAACCAAACAACTAAAATTTAAGAATCAGATATTGCAATAGTAGAAGGATCTCCTCAAATTGTTAAGCTTGCTGCTGTAGTTTGGGCTTTTCATCTCTTTCTAAAACCTTTTAATTTAATCACAGATTCTGCTTATGTTGCTAATGTGGTTAAAATATTAGAAAGATCAGTTCCAAAAGATGTTATGTTGCTAATGTAGTTAAAAGAATAGAAAGATCAGTTTAAAGAATGTTAATAATGACACTTTATATCATTGGCTTTCATGTCTTTATACAACTTTGCAATCTAGAACTAATCCATATTTTGTTTCTCACATTAGGGCTCATTCCTTGCTTCCTAGATTTTTAGTGGAAGGAAACGCAGGAGCACAAAACCTGACAATGGTTATTTCAAACACTTTACCAAACATTTTTCAATAAGCAAATCTGAGTCATGCCTTTTTTCACCAAAATGCACAAGCACTTGTGCAAATGTTTCAAATTTCCAAAAGTGAAGCTAAGGCTACCGTCAGTACTTACACTCAGTCAGCTTGTGCAGCCTCCTGTTTCTACATAGAGCAGTCAACCCACAAAGCTTACAAAGCCTGCAGTTATGGCAAATGGATATCACTAAATATCCTTCCTTTGGTACATTTAAAAATATACATGTTTCAGTAGACACGTTCTCTTGCACAGTTTTTACTTCTGTTCACAAAAGTAAAACAAGTAATCATGCCTGTCAACCTTTTTTGCAAGCTTTTGCTTCATTAAGTGTACCCCAAGAAGGAAAAACTGACAATAGTCCTGCACATAGATCTCAAAAATTAGCCAAATTTTACGAAATATAAGTGTTCATCACAACTTTAGTATTCCTCATTCTCCCACAAGTCAAGCAATTATTGAGACAACACATCAAACATTAAAACATATTCTTCATCGACAGAAGGGGGAGTAGAGGTCACACCACAGATGAGGTTGAACAAAGCTTTCTATGTTTTGAATTTTTTAAACAGCTATGTTGCAGAACCCGATCCACCAATTTTTAGGCATTTTTCAAATAACACACAGATGAAACTGAAAGAAAACCCCCGTTTTAATTAGAAACCCTGAGACTGGACAAATTGGAGGTCCTTTTGGCTTTATCACTTGGGGCAAAGGGTGTGCTCCTGTCTCTACAGGTGCAGGAATTAAGTGGGTCCCAGCCAAAAACATCAAACCGTATCGCACCCCAGAACGTGTTGGCGAGTCCAAGACCGTGGAAGCGAGTACACAGACGTGAGCCCAACAGAGGCATCACGGGCCACGCCTGGCATTCCTTGTTCATCCCTGGAACCTGCAAAGTCTGATTGTATGCTATTTATCAATGTGTCAGTTGTGTGTTTCGTAGAATCTTTTTGGCAAATGCATGGGTTTTGTTTTGTTACATGATAGATCCCCCTACTGGATTTTCAAAGGTGAAATTCTTTTTAAAGGTCAAAAGCAAAGTTTTTAAATTGAGATATATAGGAAGATCTTTTGCCAAAAATATGCTCACTAAAAGGAAGGAGCGAAATTGAATGATACACTAGTGTTAGTTGGTTTTAATTGTTTCTTATAGTGCAAATTTACCTGTAGAACAACTAAAAACAAATGTTTGGGTGACCTTAGCCAAGGCAACAGGCTCAGATACCATATGCTTGTCTAATTCAGAAGCAGAAAACCTGTCCAGTTGGTGTGCCAGTAAAGGATTTGCCTTTGATTGAAGAACAATTTAATAGTAAGCCTAGTGAAATTGACAATGAGAGCAATCCTGTACTGAATTGGAACATTTGGGCCTAGGAACTTCCCAAAGCAGTGTCTGAACCCCAAGAATTAGAAATCCTTGGTTCTTTAACAATGGACTTTTGCCTTACGTTGACAGCTAATGACTGACCAGAAGGCGACCTTCCAAAGTACAATGTTAGTCCCCATTATTTTGCATACAGAAATTCAAGTTTTTAGTGTAGTGATTCAGACAGTTGGGATGTGCTTTCCGAGGCTGACCAATGTCCTTGACAATTGCCAAAAGGATATGGGCTCATTTGTGGAGATAGGGCTTGGCAAGGCTTTCCATCACGCCTTGAAGGTGGCCCATGTAGCATTGGAATGCTCACTGTGATAGCACCTACTGCTAAAGCAGTCATTAAGAAGAAACATAGGGGAACAAGATCCGCTCATCACTATGATGAGAATTGTAAGAGTGATTTCATGCCTTAGAATGCTGCCAAAAAGGTTTCAGCAGGTTTGTTTTTACCCCAAATGGCTTCAGCAAGGGCATTGAAACAATGAGATTGAGTTGGATGTTGGCTGAGTAAAGGAACTAATGCCACATCCACTGCAATCAGTGATATGCTGACAGATGTTAATGATGTTAGACATGCTACCCTTCAAAACAGAGCAGCAGTGGATTTTCTTTTACTGGCACATAGACAGGGTTGTGAGGAATTTGAAGGATTCTGTTGTATGATCCTGTCAGAGCATTCTGAATCCATCCAAACAGCATACAAAAGCTGAAAGATTTGACAGCTCCAATTAAAGAAGATGGTCTGTCATAGTTAGATGATTTGTTCCAAGAATGGAGCTTTGCACCTTGGCTAAGGGAACTCTGTAAGATAGGTCTATATGTGCTGAGTGTTTTGGTGGCCATACTAGTAGTGACACCTTGCAGACTTTGGTGCGACAAATGATGGACTATCAGAGAAGTTTTTATCATACAAGAGAGAAAAGCAGGAAATAGATTTCCACAAAGTTCTCCAAATCTTATAGAGATGGTAGATGAAGGTATAGCCATAGAAAAAGGTTTTGAATTAAAACCTTAGAACAGGCGAGAGTTTTTGAACAATGACTTGCAATTGTTATCAGACATGACTTATGCCCTTTGAACCGACTGGATTTACACTGCATTAAAATTGCTGTGTTGTAATATAGCAATACTTAATGTGAGCAAAAAGGAAGCTTTAAGCAAGTAACAAGCAGATATATTATAGGAAATCTACAAAACGCAAGGGAGTTAATAAAGGAGACAGTTAGGAAAGTTTCTTTTTAGTTGAACCAAGAGGGGGAATTGTGGGAATCCATAAAATCTGAGGGTTTTGGGAAAGCTGCAAAAGGCAAGCCTCAGTGACAGCAGAACTGCAATTAGAGCTAAAAAGTAATCATAAGATTTGTCAGCAGAAAAATTGTATAAGAAGTAGGTAAGTAAAGACTTAGAGAGCAATGGTCTATGTATTAACACTTGTCTAGAACAACTCCCTAACCTGCAGAAATGTCTATCTAGTTGAACATGAGGAAGTTCTAAGCTTAATAATGGAGCTCTGTGCGTTGTATTTTAAGCAGATATTGTATTTGAAATAAGCAAGCATTATTTTAACCAAAGGAATGTGTGCTTATAGTAATTGGATGGAATTAATGTCAATAGGTTTTGCTTTTTGTGATTGGCCAGGAAACTTCTAAAGTAAGTTGCAACATTAAGTTCTTGGTCTGCTGCTTGGGATGTGAGATGCTGGCATCTTCCCATGGTCATAACCATATAATGAGACTGATGCTGGAAAATGAAACTGCTCAAGGCACATTCCTGAGTAGTACTGTCCTGTTCGTGATTTCTACATAGATCCAGATCCAGCAATAAGGGGCAGCTGTCCAGCTGGGCCCAGCTGTGCCAGCAGCTCCAGCCGTGCTGGGGAGCCTTGCCAGCTCTAGGCCCTGCTGTGCACAAGGGTCCCTGTGTGCCACTGGCAGCTGGGGCCTCAGCCACCTCCTCTCTCCACAGGAGCACCTCTGCAGCTTCACAAGACCGGCCAAAGGCCTCAGTCATGGAGAACTGGGCCTGTCCTCTTGCATCTCCGTGCCAGTGCCCATTGTCCCTGCCATGGCTGCATGACCAGCTCATTGCTGGGCACATGCTGCTGCCACCATCACCCAGAACAGGAGCCTCTGTCCCCAGAGGTGCTGCTCCTAGTGTCCAGCCAGGACAGATGCTGCAGCCCTCCTGCCAGGGAAGGGCCTGAGCCCAGCAACATCTTTGGGCTTCAGCTCAGGTGTCTGTGAGCTACCACCAGCACTGGCTGAGCTGATTGTCTGGGCACAGCCTAGAGGGGCAGCCAGCAACCACATATAGGACTCCTGAGAAAAAGCGACCCCATTTTGTCTTTGATTTACATTTTGACATATTAGAAATTTTTAGAAATATTCAGCATTATTTTTCATAGGAAAAAATCCCCAAATGATTCTTACATTTTTCTATCGTCCTTTAGGATTTTTCAAATTACTTTTTGAATTAGAAAAATTTAGAACACTTTTACACTTGTAGAATAAAAAATAAAATTGCATTTAATTGGTAATCTTCACTCTAAGAAGAATGAATTCATCACAAGACACCCAGTGTACTGGAGAGACTCTTCTCACTGGAGATTTGTACCTAGTGAAAACAACCAACTTAAAACCTTTTCCCTGATATTTTCTGGGATTTCTGACAGCTCACGTCTCCATCTTCAGAGGCAAAATTTGAGCCCAGTGGGCATCTCCTGCAGTGCAGGAGGGTCTCTGTGTGCCAGCTGCAACTGGGGCCTCAGCCACCTCCTGTCTCAACAGGTGTCCATCTGCAGCTTTACAGGAACGGCCAAACACCTCAGTCTGGGACACCCGTAGCACACATTTCCCATCTCCATGCCCATGCCCGATGTCCCTGTGCCAGCTGCTTTAACATCTTGTTGCTGTGCAGATGCTGCCTCCAGCCAGACAAGGTCCTCTCCCGTGAAGGCGCTGGCCCTGCTTTCTGGCCCCTACTGAAGGTGGGCAGGGCTTGGCCCAGCTCTTCTCTTGCACTAAAGAGATGGAGCTGTCACCCCAGTGTCCGGGTGGTAGCAGCAGCAAAGCCCAGCCAGGATCAGTACTGGCTGAGCTCCGTGCCCAGGGGCAGCTGGGGATGGCCACGGGGTGGGCAGGCAGGAGCCAGGCAGGGGCTGCTGTGACCAGTGGAGGGTCCCTGGGGAGATGGGGCAGCCCATGCTGAGCGTCCCTGGGCTGAGGGACATTTCCTTGCCTGGGACCATCTGGGACTGGACCTCCTCCAGTGGCATGCCCAGGAAAATAGGAAAGACATCAAGGGCATCTCCAGGGACACAGCCTGACCAGCAATGTCAGCAGGTGAAAAATAAGGTTTTTCTGAGCAATGGAACTGTGATAAAGCAAAACAATCAGGGCAGTGCATTCATACAGATGGGGGCACACTCTGGGGGTACAGCTAAGGCCATGAGGTCACAGCAAGCTCAGGGGTCACAACAGGCTGAAGTCTCAGCAGGCCCTGATGTCACAGAGGTGCCAGAGGTGCCAGAGCCCCGTGGTTGCACAGCAGCACAAGGAGCCAGCAGTCAGTCCCTGAGCACAACTGTTGCGGCAGCAGCGGCGGTGGCAGCAGCGGTGCTGACCTTGGGACAGCGGTGACAGGACAGCGGTGGCAGCAAGAGCTGCGGGACTGGCAGAGGGCAAGGCACCATGGCCCTTGCTCTGCGCCTCCTCCTCCTGCTGCTCCTGGCCGTGGCCCTGCCTGCCAGGGCTGCCCAGGCTGCTCCGCTGCAAGCGCGGCGAGCAGGTGAGCTGGCAGCCTGGCTGCCCTTTCCCAGCACAGCGCTCCCTGCTCCCTGGGAAGCGCTGGGGATGGTTTTGCCCAGGTCTTCAGGGAATGTTTCCTCTGTGGGAGGGAGAGTGTCCCAAGGGGCCCTGGGTAGCCCCATTTCCCATTCCTGTCCCAGAATGTTACACAGGGCAGGTAAAGAGGGTGGAGAGTGACCAGAGCCAGTTCAGAGCTCCCCAGGCCCCCATGCACCTTTGGCCATGTCCATTCACATCTGGCTCCCATGGCCTTACCAGACACCCTTGCAGTGCCTGGTTCCCTGAGGCAGAAGGGGATCCCAGCACACACAGAAGTGGTTCTGGTGTTTGCCCCCTTCTAGATTTGGATCACGACTTACATGACTTGGAAGTCCTGGTTAATGACACTTTGAATGGCTTGGAGAATGCTGGAGGCAAGTTCTGCATTTCCGTTTTTACTGGCAGAATAATCAGTGTCCATGTGGAAAAAGCTCACTCATGGGCCATTTTTGTTAAGGTTAAGTCAGAGTGGAAAGATTCTAAAAACTTTGCCCTGCTCCCTTCTGGAGCCCTGAGAGATCCCACTGGATCACTGTCAGTGGGAGGAAGCAGCATTTAGCTGTCCATCTTCCTCCTGTGTGCAATGCCAGTGTGTCCTTCCGTGTGCTCTGTGCAGCCACAGAGAGGAGCAGAGAGGGAAGGGGCCAGGCCCAGGGCTGTGCCCCGGGGCTGAGCCTTGTGGGCAGCCTGAGGATCTCCTGCAGTGCCACAGCAGCTCTTCTGTCCTGCCTTTCTTTGCAGCTGAACCTGCTGGTGAAGGTGGTGCAGCTTCCCAGCTCACGTCCATTACTGAGCCTCTGGGTGATGCCGAGGGTAGGTCAAGGCCTTTCCCCTGGGAGAGCTGCCAGCTCAGAGCCCAAAGCTGGGCCAGGGGGGCATCGCTGCAGGTGCCAGCACAGAACCATGCACGTGTGTGCCCTTGCCCTGCGCGATCCCCTCCCTGCTCCTGCGGCTCAGTGGTGCCCGTGCAGATCAGCAGAGATGGCAGAAGCTTCTGTGGCTGTTTTGTTACAGGTGTGTCTGCAGGGAGGACTTTCCCAGGTCCTTTGGTGGATGTTGCACGCAAGCCCAGCTCCCATCACAGGGGTGAGTAGTTTGTTCCTGCTGACCCCACAGGCTGAGCCCTCGTTTTGTGGGATCCTTTCCTGGGAAACCGAAATATTACTCTTAAGGTCCTCCAAGACGGAAGAAGAAACCTACAGGAGCTCGTACATCCCTGGAGGAATCCAAATATCTGGAAAAACTCCTGAGTGATGTGGACAGCCAGCGTGGTGGGTGCATTTCCCTCAGCCTTCCCCTGGGACTCAGCAGCCGGGGGCATTGGCTGCACATGTGGACACACCGTGCCCGGCACAGCGGGAAGGCATCCATGCACCACAGGCCATGCACACCCTAAGATCCCCTGCAATTTCCCAGTCTCTGTGCACATCTGGAGGGGCCGCTCTGTGCAGGAGGGAGGGCCCTGGAGCAGCTCCAAAACCCTGGCCATTCTCCTTATCCATGTCTTTGACAAGTGTTGCCTGGAGCAGAAGGGCACAGCACAGAGGAATTATGGCATGCAGGCTCAGGTGGTTTGGGTACTGAGCATGCCTGTGCCAAGGGGCAGCAAGGTGCCTGCAGGCCCCAGCTCTGGGGGAAACAGGGAGTGAGAACGTCCTGCCTGTAACCACAGTGCTGCCAGCTCAGCAGTGCAGCTCAGCACGGGCTCACGCTCCCCATTGCTCCCACAGATGCAGCCAGCACCTCAACACATTCTGACATCATCTGGAAAAGCACGAGAAGAGTTTTCTGCTGTGGAACACCTTGTTTGATTAAGTTGATGGCCATTGTGGCTGGTGCGGCACTGTGCCTGATGATGTGCTGTGCAGGAATCTGGTATTCCTGGATGAGAAAATGGTGAGTGTTTTGCGATTCTCCACCTCAAACAGCTTCCTTTAAAGGCTGCTCATAGTCAGGGAACATTCCCAGAGAGTCTGCAGTGGAGTTGTGGCCAGTCCATGATTGTCCAAATAACTCTGCTGAGGCTTCTGCTGCTGCCCAGTGCTTCCATTGGCCTCTTAATTGCTGGGGCTTGTCCTGGGGAGACCTCTGGGGTAGCAGCCAGGGCTGGCTCCCACTGAGGCTGCCTGGCCAAGACCAGCCCCAGGGGCACAGGGCAGAGGCAGAGGGAGGTGGGGAGGAGAAAGAGCAGGGCCGAGGTTGCCCTTGAAAGGCAGAGGCGCTCTGGGGCCCGCTCCTGGCCAGGGACCCTGCCCAGAGCCATGCCCTGCTGGCTGGGGCCTTGAGGGGCAGCTGTCCAGCTGGGCCCAGCTGTGCCAGCAGCTCCAGCCGTGCTGGGGAGCCTTGCCAGCTCTGGGCCCTGCTGTGCAGGAGGGTCCCTGTGTGCCACTGGCAGCTGGGGCCTCAGCCACCTCCTCTCTTCACAGGTGCTCCTGTGTATCTCCAGAAGACCAGCCTAAAAACAGAGGCAATGACAACCTGACCGTTTATCCCAGGTCTTCACTTCCGCCCCTCTTTGACCTGCCGTGGCTGCATGAGCATCATGAGGCATCCCAAAACCCACCCCTCCTCAACAAGACCCTCTGCCCCTGAGCCCCCTGGTCCTGTTCCCTGGCCAGGACTGAAGGTGGGCAGCCCTTGTCTGCCAGGGCAGGGCTTGGCCCACATTTTATATTTAAATAAAGAAATAGAGTTTTTGCAGCTATGTTTGTGTGGTAGCACCAGCAAAGCCCACCCGACACCAGCACTGGCTGAGCTCCATGCCCAGGAGCAGCCGTGGATGCCCACGGTGTGGGCAGGCAGGAGCCAGGCAGGGGCTGCTGTGCCCAGCGGTGGGGCCCCGAGGGGATGGGGGAGCCCATGCTGAGCGTCCCTGGGCTGAGGGCACATTTCCTTCTGGGGGATCAGCTGGGCCTGGACCTCAGGAGGCACACAGGGATATTTTGGGGTCCCTGCTGAGAGGATCAGGGATCCCTCATGAGGCACAAAGGAGTATTGATGGCCTCTCCTACGTTGTGCAGGGATCCCTCATGCGTTGGGCAGCAGGGTTAAATTTGAGGAGGTTTTTTACTCTTCTCAGCACAGCACAGGGACACTTGGCCGAGGTTTTGCCAAGCTGGGAGAAAGCCTCTTGCAAAGGCTTGGGCCCAGCCTGTGGGCACAGCGGGCGGGCGCAGCCCATCCCCTGGGCCAGGCCGGGCTGCTCAGGCCGGGCCGGGCCGGGCCAGGCTCGGGCCCCGGCAGGGAAGGGCCGCGGCCCTGGGCTCTGCTGAGGCTGCTGAGCTCCGGCCTGCCCTGTGCTGCAGCCCAACACATTGACAGCCATGGCCGTGCCCTGGGCCACCGCAGGCACCCGGGGCTACAGCTGAGGCCGCGCCTTCTGCCACTGAAGGGAGGCTGGCTCTGTTCCCTCGGAGGGCACAGCTTAGCTCCCAGCACCTTTGTGAACCTTCCTGCCGGGCAAGTGCTGGGGGGCAGAGAGTTCCAACCCTTCTCACTGGGAACTGTGTCTGGTGATGTAGGGATTTCAAATTTTTTTCCCTCTAAATTTGTGTCCTGGCAGAGGGTTAAGTTTGCTTGCTCTCAGTAGGGCGCTTTTCTTCTTGGCAGTCAGTGGGGCTTCAATGCAGCCAGGGTTGAAGGAGGATCTCTGGCTGCTTGGGCCATGGTTGTGGGACACCTTGGCTTCATCCTTCCTTTGGCTGTTATTTGCACTGGTGCTTGTGCAGGCATTTTACAGTGAGTGGCTTCAGTTTGTTCCTCTTGGTACCAAAAACCGAGAATAAACCTCTTTAACACCACTGTAGTATTAAGAGGCAGGCCTTACTTTCTTGACTTGCTGGATTGCACAGGCCATTGGCATCACAGGGCCTTCTTGGTGGGGTCTTCAGATACCCTGGTGGTCACTGGAGAAGGAAGCTGAATTTTCTGGGAAAAAGATAGTTTCCCATGTGTGGAAAAGAATAACCTGTCACTTCCCCATCCCTTTCTATACAAAGTGATACAGGCAAGTGCATTCATCTATCTCTATCTTCCTTGTCTATCTATCTATCTATCTATCTATCTATCTATCTATCTATCTATCTATCATCTATCTATCTATCAACTATCTATCTTAATAATCTATTGTGGTGTTGCATTTTATTCAAATGGTATGCTCTGTCTCAAAAATGTACCTCTTGAAAATATATGGTTTATTCCAAGCTCTGTTCCTCCCCTGAAGTCCCATGAATCTACAATCCCATTTGCCCAAACCTTATTTCGCACCTACATTGAATTTCCCTCTTAAGCTGTGCGAGGAAGACCAGATTCTCTCATGGCCCATCTCTCCCCTAGGCTCGCCCTCTCTCCCCCTCTCTTTCCCTTTCCCCCTTCTCCCTCTGAAACCATGTTACTCCCGGGGCTGGGACCCCCAATAAACCCTCATCTAATCAGCACCCTCAGAAGCCGTGTGGAGTCTCCTTGCGTGCCTGCTGCTGCCAGCGAACTCACAGCCCAGGGGGCCCTCCGGGGACTCCCTGGGGAGCTCCCCTCAAAGGAACTGCTACAATCCATGAAATATTTCTATGCATGATATTTTGTTTATTGGTAAATTATGACACATCTCTTGAGAGCTGGAAAAGAATACCATCCATCTTTGATATAGAAAAGCTTGGGTGTAGGAGCAGACATGATCTGTGATTTCCTTCTTGCTAGGCATATGCTGGCTTGTTTAGATTGACTTTGAACTGAAATCCTACAAAGCTGGAAAATGACTGGTGGCCATCACTCTGATATCCTTAAAAGCCCTTTTTTCATTTTAATTTTTTTCATCTATGGTGGCTGGTAAATACCTTTCTTCCTTAAGCTATGTGCAGGCAATATTGGAGGTAGAAACTACCATAACACGGCATATTTTAGTTACTTGAAAATTTTCTTGTGAAATTTTATGGCAGTATCTCCTGCCTCACAGCTAAAGCAGCAGGTCAGCTACTGAGCACAACTTACTGCATAGCTGCAGCTCATGTTTCTACAGTGAATTGGCTTTTTGTTCTTCTGCATGGGTATGAAACACTACCAATTGAAAGGTTGATTACAGAGCAAAGAGCCTTGTTTAGTGTTGCCTGGACTTTGGGAAGGTGGTATCTGTTAGATGAATACCCAGCAAACGACCTAAGTTATTTTTTGTGACTACTCCCTCGTGATTTTGGCCTGGCTTCTTTAGGAGATTCTGTTTTCATTTAGAAATGGCACAGTGGAGCCAGTGCTGCCTCAGGACAGGTGGAGCTGGGACAAATGGCTCATTGATTTTGATCTCAACAAAAAGCCACCTGAGCTCCTCATGACAGCAACCCCACAGAATGGTAATGGATCCATTAAAACTAACTCATCACAGAGCTTTTAACTTGAGGCTCTGACATATGTTGCTTGTTCAGTTCTGCCATGGAGGAAGGGAGTTTGTAGACAAAGAGGTTTAGCAAGGAGATCCATGTACAACAAAAGTGCTTCTATTTCAGCAAATGAAGTATCTTAGGATGTAAACCCTAATCCATACTCCAGTCTTATCTCTCCATTACCCAAATTCTTGGTCTTAATTCCTTAGTCAGTAGGAAAATATGACAGGGAAGTGTAGATCCTCCTTTCCTTCTTCAGCTGGACAGCTTGTAATCTCGTCTTCTCCCACAGACAGGAGCAGACAAACGGGAATCTTGTGATGAAACCATACTTGGGCAAGTTTGCCCTGTGTTTGTTTTTGCCCTGAAGTAACTGAGATTCACCGGAATATTTACAAGCCATAAATGATGGATTTATTGGGGTTGCTAGAATCTTTCATATTTTATGACTTTTCTGCTGCAGAAGAGCCTGGCACTTGCAGAACTCTTACCCCATGCACTTCCCCAGTGCTTCTTGCAGAGAAGCTTTGGGAAGCACTCAGGAAAAGTGCCATGTTCATGTGTGGTTTGTGGAGCCCACAGGACAGGGAAATGTCTTTGCAGTGGGCACTGCCTTTTATTCCAAGGTGTAGAAGGATTCTTGGCTGAACAATGCCATGATATTCCCCTGTGGGAATTGGACAGCCCTGGTCTGCAGATTACAGAGTTACTCTGAAAACCATGTATCGTCCTCAAACAGGAACAAGATAGACCATGTGTTGTCCTCAAATAGATACAACAAGGAAGAATGAGCATTGTGCCAGGATGAAACCAAATGCGCCAAGCACGTCGTGGGAGCTGCTCATTTGGCACACCTTAGCTAAAGATGCTTATAGTGTGACAACCAATCAGTAATTAAGATGTATGTGTGAATATAGCTACTTAACCAATGAGCATTAAGCATTAGTGGCAGGAGACAGTGTATAGAGGAGGATAACTATGTCAAAGTTGCTTAATAAAGGAGAACGACATGTAGCCACATTGGCTGTGAGTGTCATTACTCAGCCGACTCTCCGTGGGACCCTCCTCACCAAGGAATTGTCATTGCTGTGAGCACTGGCTGTTATTCCAACACCTGTGTCATTTATTCTACTGGAATCCTTGTCAGAAAGGTTGTTCTTCGCCATTGAGATTTTTAGGTGACATTTTTGATCTCAAACAGCCCAAAGTTTTCCATCTCACAGGTTTCTGATGCTGGTTTTCCCTTTCCAGTCTGTTGTTGGCCAAGGAAGATGCTGCTTAGATTCTGCAGGCCCCCATACATGGATACTGTTATAGGTAAAAATCGATCCAGCCAATTGAATAAAAATAAAATATAAATTTATTCACAACCGATATGCAGCCACGACAGCCAACAATCAAGGACAGCACTGACCCCGGGATGGAAGCTGGGTGAACACAGATCCACCTTCTATCGCACCCAATCCCCCCTGTTCACCAATGCCGCTTGGCAGAATCCCTTCTTATACTCTTTTTCTAGCCCATGGCAGAGTCCCTTTGTCTTTCCTCAGGGTTCTTCACATTCATGATGCCTCTATTCTCCGTCCTGTGCTGGACAAAACCTTGTGCAGGAACTGATGTGTATCCACTCTTCGGTTACCGGAATCCCGTATGCAGATGTATGTCCTTGATGGTCCCCTCTGTCTAAGATGAACATCTCCATGGGCCACCATCGCTGGACCTCCTCCTGTTCACACCAGTGAGAACGACAATCTCCTGTGCCGGCTGGGTTCACTTCCTATGTTAATGACACTCCTCCTACCCGACTGCCAGCTGCGGTTTCCTCACCCTGTGAAGCAATCCCCTCTTCCCTTGCTACTGTGATTTCAAGTTTTATATTTTATTCTTATATATATATATATATACATATATATATATAGTATTAGTATGAATTACCATTATATATATATCTATGTATCTATCTATCTAGCTATATATATATATTCTATCAGCACGAATTACCATAATATACATAACAGGTACCAAGCTGAAAGTTCTCCAGTGCTCCACAGTAGTCCCGTTATCACAGGACGGCCAAGAGCAGCTCCATAAGCTCCAAGGGATTCTAACAGATGAATTTCTATCCCTCAGGAAGGCAGGGCTGGGTCTGAAGTAAAGGGTCTGACTCTGCACCCACTTTGCATTGCAGCAGCTGTCCCACACTTTGTGGAAGGCACATAACATGTGCCACTCTTAATTCAGCACTGGCTTAGTCAGTCTTATAAGCCTCTTAAAAAAACCTAGCCTGAGCAAATAATATTTGCGTTTTAGTTGCTTGGGGTGTTTTTGGGTTTTTTTGTTGTTTTTTTTTTTCCTTGGTTCTTTGCTTTGGTGCTCAGAGATCATGGAGGAAGAGGCAGATTTCCTGTTCAACTTGCCTGTCAGTATGCAAGGAGCAGGAAAAGAAGATCAGTGTTTCACCAGCTGGTTAAGGAGCTCTAAAAGCAATTGTGCTGTCCCTAATCAGGGGGTGGGGGCACTGCTAACAGCCTGGATTGCCCCCACCTGTGTTCCCCTCCTTACCAAAGTGCTGTGTAGATCCAGAGCCTTGTGCCTTGGCCTGATGGTGCAAAAATCCTCCCAATATCCATCCCTTCGCAAAAATAAAGGCTTTGTGCTCATTAAGATGAAAAGCTGTATGGGTAGCCTGCAGCTAATGTTGTTTTGTTGCCTGTACCCCAGTCAGTGCTTGTTATGATTAGAAACTTGTATTTTTTTTAAGTTTCAGAGTTAACAACAAGTCAGACCATCAGACCTCTTTAGTTTCACTGCCAAAGAAAAGCTCTTCAATTACCTGTTAATGTCCGGTGATTAACCATTGTTCCCCTGATGCTGGCTGCTTGCCAGGGACGGACTCAGGGACAGACCCTCCAAGTATGAAGAGAATAGGAGTGACATCAGAGCCAGTATGCAGATGAGAAATGCATTGCGCCCCAAATTTTTACAGTTTTACAGTTTTTACAGGAAAACCCCCTAAAATTACGAGCCAACAAGTGACCTAAGTGACGTCTAAGGATAGGAGCATTGTCCCGGACCTGCTTGGATCCTTTTTGCTTCTCACCCTATCCTGAAAAGATGTTGATTAAAGAGAAGCCCCGGGGTGTTAGACAAAAAAGCCAGGAATCTGCTAATCTCCCGTGAGGATGGAATCCCCAGCTCTGTCTGCAGACCAGTGGACAAAGCTGCATCACCCTCCTTCTCCGTGCCACGCCTGGGAGCAACGGCGGCGTGGGCGCAACCCGTCGATTTCTCCCCACCTGAGCTGATTCTTCTTAATAAAGGCATTAAAAAGTAGAAAGATCTCCTGTCCAATTATTTCAGTGCTCACATCTAAATGACTGACCAGCCCCAAGCTGCTCTTAAGACTGATTTGATCAAAGGCACTGAAGCTCTGTTGAGTGCAAATTCTTCAGGAAAACAAGCACAGGAACTTGGATAATGTTGCTGGAAAAAGCAGAGTGCAGAGTTGAACCTCTGAGGACACCTCCCTGCTGCCTCCCCCCACCCTTTTATTTTAAATTCATTTAATATTCTGAGTGTGAGCTCTTGCATGAAGTGGGTCCTCAGCAAGGAGCTGCTGAGCCTCCTGGCTGTGTCCCTTTGTGCTCCCAGTGCTTCTTGAAATAAATGGGGCAGGAGATCTTTCTCCTTTTTATTGCCTTTATTAAAAAGAATCAGCTCAGGTGGGGAGAAATCAAAAGGTCGCGCCCATGCCGCCGGTGCTCCCAGGCGTGGCACGGAGGAGGAGGATGATGCAGCTGTGTCCACTGGTCTGCAGGCAGAGCTGGGGATTCCGTCCTCACCAGAGATTAGGAGATTCCTATCTTTTTTGTCTAACACCCCGGGGCTTCTCTTTAATCAACATCTTTTCAGGTTAGGGTGAAAAACAAAAAGGATCCAAGCAGGCACTGGACTACGCTCCCATCCTTACACATCACCTAGGTCCCCTAGTTCTATGTTGGCTCCTTGTTTTTAGGGGTTTTCCTGGAAAACTGCAAAATTTGGTGCAATGCATTTCTCATCTGCATACCAGCTCTGATGCCACTCCCATTCTCCTGGTACCTGCAGGGACCCTGTGTCACTCCCTGGCAAGCCTCATGGGGACAATGGTTAATCACCAACCATTAACAGGTAATTGAAGAAGAACTCTTAACAATGAAGCTAACTGAACAGCAACTGGTCCAACTTGTTTTAACTCTGCAACCTTAAAAACATAGATAACTTTTTATTCATAACACTTCTGGTCTGGTTTGGCTGGGAAAATTGTCCATCCTGCCTCTGTGGCTGCTCCCTGTCATTCCAATGCACAGCCCTTTCCCGCTGCTTGGCATTTACAAGCTCTGATTACTTCATTGGGTAACTTGCATCTTGCACTCCATGACATTAAATTGTGTTTACTCAGACTCTGCCCTATCCTGAGTTTCTGGAACACATTTCTAAGCCTTCCAGCTGTAGCCCAAGGGAAGCTGTTTCTGTCTTGCATCACAAAATTGGCAATTTTTTTGCAAAGACAGCCCGTTACAAAGGACTTGCTGTGTGCATTAACATCTGAGGGGCTGCTTTCAAAGACAGGCAAAAAACCCATGAACAAACAGCAAACCAACCAAACAACATATTTTTAAAAATTACTTTATTGTTACCTCTTATTTTTAATCTTTTCCAAGCTGGCCTCCTTTTCCGCTGCAGTGTTTTTCTTTGGACAGAAAAGCCCCCTTGCCAGATGATGCGACTTCACAGGAAAACAAAACTCACACACAATGCATATATGAAAGCTAAACGTAGAGATTCCCATTATCACAATCACCATCATTGATTTTCAGTGTATTTTGATGTCAGATTGTTTCCAGAAGGGTGAGAACAGTATCTCAGATCCCCTGGCTAGTTTGGTGTCATACCCACTTATTATCTCTCCTTTCTTATTATCTTTCCTTTCTGCACTTCTGTAGTTGCTCTGCCCATTTGTTGCTCTTGGATCTCTGCCTCCTTCACCTGATTTTTACCTTTTTCTGGATTTGTGGGGATTTTTCTGTTGGTTTTGGCTTTTTCTTGGTGGTTGTTTTGTTTACCTATTTTATTTGGTCACAGTTTTGCTATAGTTTTTTGTGGGTTTTTTTTAATCCACTCAACAGCAGAATCAGCTTGTGATTTCTATTATGAAGTTTTGATATACAGGTGTAGCACATTAAGGTTGTTTTTGTTTTTAAAGTCATCTCAGACACAGACCTGCAAGCTCCTGTGACTTTGAGAACTGAGTGCTCTCAGACAGCAAATTGTGTATGAATAGGATACTTGTAGTACCTATCTCCATTACACACAGCTGAATGTCAAGTGGTTGGAATTGTTATAGATAGAAATTGATCAAGCCAATTTAATAAGAATTAAAAAAGAAAAGAATGGAATGTATTGCATGACTGATATACAGTCTTGAGATCCACAATCAAAGGGACAGCGTTGAGCCTGGATGGACACTGGGTGAACACTGATCCGACCTCTATCGCATCAGACCCGCTCTGTTCACTAAGGCAGTCTGGTACAGTCAGGTTTTATACCCTTTCTGTTGCTCGAGGCAGCGTCTCTCTTGTTCTTTTCATAGTCAAACACATTCATGATGTCCTCTTTCTCCAAGTTGCACTGGACAATGTGGTTCCTGGCAAGCTGTGAATGCTGAGAGTAGGGGGAACCTGGTATTGGGATGCAAGTTCCCTGATAACT
This sequence comes from Passer domesticus, assembly GCF_036417665.1. Taxonomy (NCBI): domain Eukaryota; kingdom Metazoa; phylum Chordata; class Aves; order Passeriformes; family Passeridae; genus Passer; species Passer domesticus. Next base: position 9,405,640 of record NC_087482.1, on the reverse strand, counting down.
TTTGCTATCTCAATCTCAGTGCTTGATGAGCGTTGAGCGCCCAGGTGGCCTTTGAGAAATGATCCATCTCCTTCCCCAGCTAGGCTCTTTTAATTGCAAATTAGACCCCCTCCTTCCTGCTGTCTGCAGTTTTGCAATGACATGCAGCAGTCTCTAAGCATGAAGCAATTCCATGTGGATTTGAAAATGCTTTTGTGTATTTCTTTTAAACATTATAACATATCTTCCTCTCATATTCTACATAAGCACAAGTTACCTATATCACATATTACAGAATGGTACCAATTCTAGCCTTTATTTTGCCTTCTTTTGCTGCCATGCATCAAACTGTGTCAGACTCATCAATGACCTGGGTTCTTCCAGGATGGGGTGTGCAAGGACGATCCCACAGCTCATGTGTGGACCTGGTGTGCACCAGGCCAGAGACGTGACTGTCATCCATAGCCAGCCCCTGTCTGCCAAGAGAACAGGGAGCTGCAGCTCTGAGGAACTCAGGGGTGAGGCAGCAAACAGCCCAAATGCCTAGTTTATATCAGTTACTGGTCAGGAGGATTTACTGCTGAGAGATTTTTATCGTCCTGCCCAGAGCTGGAAAAAAAGAACCCTGGCAGTTTGCTTTAGCTGTGAAGAGACTCTTTTCAACAGGTTCCAGCTCTGCTGCTTGTCTAAATTAAAAGCAGAGCCAAACTCTTCTGTTGGTCACATCAAACCAACATAAGTTTCAGGAGTGTGTGAAAAACATAAGAGTGTCAACATTATTTCATTTTATAATACTTACAGTCTTCTAATTCAGCCATGGGATACTTTGGCCATCACTGACTATATCAAAAAACGGGAAAAAGCACTGAAAAAGAAGTTTTTTTACAACTAAGTTTTAAAAACTAATGAAGGAATTTCATAACAAAAACCATGTAGTAAGAATACAGTAATTTAAACATCTCAAATCTCTTTGACAATGGAGCCCTGAGCCCCAGTCATGTGCAGTGCAGCCTCGGCTGTCCCTTTGAGGCCAGAGAACTGCCAAGGCTCAGGGCTGGGATGAGCCTTCACCCAAAACCAGTTCCAAGACTGATTTGGAATCAATCCAGAGCAAGGCTCACACAAAGAGCAAAGTCTCAAGGCCAAAGCCAAACCTTCATCATGTTGCATTTGTTTTCACACTGATCTGGAGCAAATTTGCTTGATCTGCAACACCACTCTTACTGTAAAACTTTACATGAGGTACTAAAAAAGCACTGTCCTGTCCTGTCCTGAGCTGTGCTGCCCAAATAATGTTGAGAACTTGCTCTACCTCTGCCCTGTGCCCCTGGGGCTGCTCTTGGCCAGGCAGCCTCAGTGGGAGCCAGCACTGGCTGCTGTCCCAGCTGGGCCCCCAGGACAAGGCCCAGCAATTAAGAGGCCAATGGAAGCACTGGGCAGCAGCAGAACCCTCAGCAGAGTTATTTGGACAACCATGGTCTGGCCACAACTCCACAGCAGCATGACTCCCAGTCAGGCTACCTATGCAGGAGCAGAGTTATAAGAAAACAGTGGAGAAAAATCAACAACTGACCATCTGTTCTCGTACAGCTTGTGAATGCCAAAATAGCAGCCGATCAGCACAAGTGGCACAGTGAACACTGTCACCACCGTGCCTATCATGCAGGTCCTGCGCACATCCTGGGGGCAGACAATTCTTGGGAAGTGCACTGGATCCGGGGCGTATATTCCTGTTTCATTGATAACGTCTGTGGGAGCGCTGGGGAGCGTGAGCCGGTGCTGTGCTGCACTGCTGAGGTGGCAGCACGGTGGATACGGGCAGGACGTTCTCTGTTTCCCCCAGAGCTGGGGCCTGCAGGCACCTTGCCGCCCCTGGGCACAGGCTGTGCCAGCCAGCAAAGCCCAGCAGGCTGGGAGGAGAGCCCGGGGGCAGCGCAGCTGCTTGGGCAGTGGCTGCTGCCAGGGACACAGGCCAAAGGCATCCCTGAGCAGCCACTGCCAGCCCTGGACCTCCCTGCCCCGTCACAGCTCCCCCAGCCCCGGGGGACAGTCAGGCCCTCTCAAGAGACACTGGAGCAATCACCTGCTGTTCCAGTGCCTGGAACCGCCTGTTCTCCTGCAGAAGAGGCTGCCACTGAGCCACTGCTTCTTCCTGGAACAGCCACCTTCTGTGCCAGCTTTTGGGTCATTGCTTGAGAAAGAAAAGGGACAGATGGATCAGATGGGACAGTTCCCCATTAGGGAGATATCGTCTTCAGAAGCTAATACTGGTGAAAGTCACGGACAATGATCAGGAAATCAGATGAGCTTTTGGGATTGGACAGGCCCCTCCTTTCTCCAAACCACCACCTCTCGTGATCTGCCTGGAGACTGGGAAATTGCAGGGGATCTCAGGGTGCGCATGGCCCATGGTCCAGTTTGGGCTCCCTGGCAGCAGATGCCAAATGCCTTCCTGCAGAGGCTGGGTAGAAGCTGCAGCCAGGCCAGGATGGGAAACAGCCCTGCAGGGCGTGAAAGCAGCAGCAGCAGCAGCGGGGCAGCAAGGCTGTCATGGATCCCTTCCCGCTGTGCCAGGCACGGCGTGTCCAGATGTGCAGCCAAAGCCCCCAGCTGCTGAGTCCCAGGGGAAGCATGAGGGAAATGCACTCACCATGGCACCTCTCCAGATCACTCAGCATCTTGTGCAGAGATTTGGCTGCCTCCAGAGACTTGCTGACTCCTGTGTCTTGGTTCTTCCATCTAGGAGGACCTTAATGGAAAGTGATTCAATTTCTCCTTCAGGCCTGAGTGGCAGTGAGGGCACCTGGGTGACTGGTGCCCTCCAAGGCACTCCCTCAGCTCTGCCTCCCACTCAGGAGCACAGGTGGTTTCTCAGTGAGCTTTGCTTGGGTGGTATGTGCAAAGTGGTGAATTATTGGTGGATCAGGCTCTGATGTTGTACAGTTCAAGAAGCTGATGACATAGAGAGCCTTGCAAAGTCTTTCAACTGGAGAAATTATTTTTGTTTCTCTCTATTGCTGATTGAGGACTCTTTTGAGGGTTTGATGCATCCTTTCTATGATGGATTGTCCTGTGGGGTTTGCAGGTATTCCTGTCTTGTGTTGTATTCCCCAGTCACTGAAGAACTCTTTCAACTTGCGAGAGGTATAGGCAGGTCCATTGTCTGTTTTGATCTCCTTTGGTACTCCCAGGGTAGCAAAGGCCAGGAAAAAATGTTTTATGGTGTGCTGCGAAGTTTTTCCTGGATGTGTTGATGCAAATACTGCTCCTGAAAATATATCGACCAATACATGCACATATTTTGACCTTCCAAAAGGTGCAAAGTGGGTTACATCTGTCTGCCACAGCTGGCAGCTGTTTAAACCTCGGGGATTGACTCCCGTCTCCATAGATGGTATCTGGTAGTTTTGACGGTTTGGGCATGTGGCAACAATAGCTTCTGCTTGATCTTTTGAATGCTTGAACATTCTGATAAGGGCAGGCACATTCTGATGAAAAAATGCATGTGACAACTTTGCCTGGGCACAGATGTTAGGGACATTAGCAGTCTCTATTGCCATGGCTAAGGTGTCTGCTTTCCTGTTCCCTTCTGTAATGAAACCTGGGAGGTCAGTGTGTGACCTCACATGCATTATATGGTAAGGTTGTTTTCTGTGGGAAATTAAGCGTGTTAATGTAGAAATCAATTGATATAAATTTGGATTGGAAACCTCTTTGAGAAGAGCATGTTCTGCTCTCATAGCTATGCCTGCAACATAAACTGAATCTTATGTGACCAGATTAAAAGGTTCGTTTTTTAATTTCTCAAAGGCTCTGACAACAGCTGCTAACTCTGCAATCTCTGAAGATCCCTCCACTATTTCTATGTCAGATTCCCAGTTTTTGGGTCTTAGGGTCTTTCCCGGTCCTTACCGACTTGTGGGATGACCCTGAGCCATCTGTAAAGATGGTTAGAGCTTTGAGAGGTGTTCTCCTTTGAATTAATTTTGGGGTCAGATGAAAGATTGCATCACGATTAAAAAGCTTATATTTTGAGATATGTACAGAAATTTGGCCTGTATAGCTGTCTAAGGCATACTGGAGATTTTCATTGGTCTGGAGCAAATGTTCCAGGTCCCCAGTGGTCACTGGCAAATATATGCATGTGAACTCACACCCTGCAGGGGAGCGGAGGCAAATTGTAGCTTTTTTGTTAAATGTGCCATAATTTCTTGGAAGGTGGTAATTGTTTTTGTGGGTTGGTTATTTGTAAAGATCCATTCCAGTATTAGTAAAGGGTCTCAAAGTTGAGTGTCCCATTGGAAGATCAGTCCATAGAACCAAGGTGCTTTTCCCAGAATGACGAACTGGAAAGGCAGGCTGGGCTCAAAGCGATGGGTTTTGAGTGAAGACAGGGCTTCTTGGACCTTGGTGATGGCATGTCGGGCTTCTGCTGTAAGAGTGCATGGAGAGTCCAGATCCTCCTTGCCCCGAAGAAGGTTGAACAGTGGAGCGAGATCCTCTGTTGTAATTCCTAGCAGTGGACGTACCCAGCTGATGGATCCGCACAGACTGTGTAAGTCTCTCAGGGTTTTTGGGTCGTCTCGGATGGCGAGCTGCTGGGGTACGATGGTCCTTTCCCGGAAATGGAGTCCAAGGTAAGTCCATGAATTGGTGTACTGTATTTTGTCCTCACGGATCTCAAATCTTGCCTTTTCTATGGTTTCAATAGTCTTTTTAACTGCTTTGTCCAAGTAAGCTTTTTCTGATGCACAGACTAGGATATCGTGCATATAGTGATGGATGATTGCATCTGGGAATAGGTTCCGAACAGGAGACAGGATGTGAGCAACATACCACTGGCATAGAGTGGGACTGCACTTGAGACCTATAGGAAGAAAAAGCCAATGATATATTTTGAGTGGAGCCTCTCTGTTAAGAGAGGGGACGGAGAAGGCAAACCGTGGGGCGTCCTGGGGATGCAGCGGGATGCTGAAGAAACAGTCTTTAATATCAATGATAGCAAGTGTCCAGTCTCTAGGCAGCATCGATGGTGAGGGCAGGCCAGGCTGGAGGGGACCCATGTCCTCGATGACCTCGTTGATTTTGCGAAGATCGTGGAGGAGCCTCCACCTGTCCGTTCCAGGCTTTTGCAGTACGAAGACTGGAGAATTCCAAGGGCTGGTGGTCTCTACGATGTGGCCTTTGGCGAGCTGTTCATCCACAAGGGCATGCAGTGCGCGCAGTTTGACTTTAGAGAGGGGCCACTGCTCGATCCAGATTGGGTTATGGCATTTCCAGGTGAGACGAGGAGTGTCTGGCAGTGTGCTCCTCAGTGGCCCCAATTAGAATTCCGGACTGGGAATATACGTAGGGAAGCACCCCACTGGAATAAAATGTGCCTGCCATAGAGGATGATGGGGGCCCTTACCACGAACGGACAGATGGTTGCCAACTTGCCTTCAGGCCCTTTGACGAGGATGTTGTACTTGCTCCGCATGGAAACTGTAGCTCCACCGATCCCTGTAATCATGCCTGCCACAGGTTGTAGTTCCCAGTGTGCTGGCCATTCTGAGCGAGCGATGATGGTCACGTCTGCACCGGTGTCCAGCACCCTGGTAGGTGGAACTTCTCTCCTCTGCAGGTAAGACCACACTCGATGACAGGCTTACTCGGTCCCACAACTTGTGTCCACATTGCTGTGGGGTTGAGAGGAAGCTGTTCCCTGTGATTCTTAGGGAGTAAAAAGGCTTGTGCAAACGGAGTACCCTTTGGAAGAAAAAATGGTAAGTCTGTGCAGTACATCTGGACAGAGATTTCTTGTCCCGAGTACACTGTTTGTACTTCTGGAACAACAAATATTTCCTTTGGGGTACGGAGAGTATCACCTATAATTAGGATGTTAGAAGGACCACCTTTTGGCCCACGTTTGCCTGTGGGAACACGATAAACATTGTCATTTTTAAAGTCAATGGACAGTGCAGTTACCAGTAGCTGGCAGGTTCCCCTCGGTATTGCTCTGTGTGTTGGGTCCTCCTCATGTGGTCTGGAATCTCCTGGGATGTTGCGTGACTGGCTGTGGATGGCCTTTGATTTGGTGTCCTTGCCTGGGGCCCCACCACGCTCCACTGGAAGTTTCCCGGACGCGGCTGATAGTACTGCTGATTCTGGGAACTTTGGTAGAAATTGCGAGGGTACCTGGTAGGTGACCTCTCTGGACAGTCCTTTATAAAATGTCCAAAGTCTCCGCAGTGGTAGCAGCGGACCTGGTCTTTAGAAGCTATTACTGCATATGCACCAGAAACTCCTTCTGCAACACCCTTAGTAACTGCTTGGGCCACTGTATCTTCAGTGGACAGGTGGCGTGTGCAGCTTTCCAGCATTTGCTCTATGGTAGATTCTGTGTCTAAGGGTAAGGCTATCAGAATTGCTTTACATTTTTCATTTGAGTTACTCATGGGAAGCTTGCACAACAGTTCTTTTCTTGCCTCTGTGCTCTCTATCTGTTTTTCCAGAGCATCCTTAATTCTATCCACAAATTTGATAAAGCTTTCATCTATTCCTTGTTTAATACTAGAAAAGTGTTGGGTAGAAATAGAGTCATCAGGGGTAAGAAGTAAGGAGGTTTCTGCTGCAATAACCATGTCTTGTAGTGTTGTCTTAGGTAAGGTATCAGCTTGGTCAGAGGGTTTCTGCAAATCCCCTTCACCAGCCAGCTGTTCGAGTGTAAAGTTTGACTTATCAGCATCAGCAGCATAGTTATCTGATAATGTTTTTAATTGCTTTTTCCAATGCCTTTCCCAAAGCATGTACTCGGCGGGAGAAAGGAGGCACTAGGCAATATTTTTAATATCGCGGGGTACCAGAACATGTGCTGAGAACGTAGATTCTAGGGAATTTCTAAAAATATGTGAACTTCTACCATGTTCTTTTGTACAAGTTCTTTATTTGTAATAGGCTCCCATGTCTTTCTAGTAGTAGCACGGCCCCTTTTTTCCTTTTTATAATCTACTGGAAAGGCAGTAATTCTCTGAGCCAAAACGGAAACAGGCGCAGTTGCACTCGGAGATAACGCAGAGCAAGGTCGCTCGCAGGATGCTGCGGGCTGCACAGTGGAATTCACGTCCAAGGGGGAGGGGGGGACACAGGCAGGAGCCTCGGGCACGGCAGGGGTGGGGGAGGCGGAACAAGGGGAGGGGGGACGGCAGGACACTAGGAACCAGGGGAAGAGTGGAGGGTGAAGGAATGTTATCAGCACGATTAGCATTTGATGGAAAGGGTTCTGGTGAAACAGATAAGTTAGCACTTTGTTCATAAAAGGTTCACACTGAAGTTACAGGTTTTTTGTTAGTTTTTTCTATGGCTTTGGTTATAATGTGAAATATAGGGATAAACTGAGTTACAGAAAAATCTTGGTTAGTTTGAAACTTATATATCGTGGTCCCAATTGTATCCCAAAAGGAGTCTAAAGTGGGAGTGTGTGTGTTAGTATCTGGAAAGTGGGAAAGAATCCATTTTATAAATTTTTTCAGGTTAGTTTTTGAAAGGTTACCTTTAGAAAAAGAAAAGTTGTTAGAAGACAGGATTTCTAGGATTAGTAAATATAAATCTCTCTCGTTCTGGGATCGTTTTAACGTACTGAGCTTTGATCCCATGTTCCCTTTCCCTGCCAGCAGAAAAAAAGAGAAAAAAATAAAAGAAAAAAAAAAAAACAAACAAAAAACAAACCAAAAAAAAGGACCCAAGGAAAAAGTTTTTTGCGTGCAAGAAAGGCTGTTTTAAAACTTACACTTCTTCAGCCAGATGTGGGTCAAAGGTCTGCCAGCAGGTAGTCTGCTGAATCAGTCTCCTCGAGCACTTTTTGTGCCCAGATGTCAGCGGTTTGAGGGTCGACTGACAGCCTTTCAGAAGAGTCCTGCTAAAACGGAGGGCTTCTTCTTCCAGGACGTCTGGTGAGCAAAGGCAGTGACAATTTCAAGAAGAAATGCTGCTCCTCTGAAATGCCAGGTCCAGCATTCAGTTTGGGTGCCAGTTTATCACGGCAGTTTCCCACCAGGCTGATGCCCAGCAGGGTGCCGGAGCCAGGATAACTCAGTGGAGGCTCAAGCAGCCTAGGCAAGCTATAGTGATTGGAGCTCTTGGTGATTATCAGCTCAGTGATTTCAGCTTGTGGCTTGCTAGGTGCTGCAGCAGCAGACGCAGGGAGAGAGAGGAGAAGGCCGTGTGAGGTTCCACAGGATTCTTTATGCAGGTGTGCCACGAAGGTTCCCAGTGACAGCTCTTGTGCCGAACCAGGCAGAATCAGGGGTTTTTATACCCTACAGGGGTTTTGAAAACTGTCCAATAGAAAGGGTCAGGGGAAAGTGACCTATGGGCTTACAGAGAGATAAGCAGGGTCCGAAAGGCGGAAGAGAGGGGCTGCTAGGGTCCAGTCATGCTGACCTGGCATTTCCTAGCTCAGGCGTCTGACTGCCAAGGAGGCCGTGCAGGCCCTGGGCCTGCTACACTGACCCACAGGGTGTCAGGTCCTGCTCTGACCCTGGCTGTGGGTTTTGGGTTTTTTTCGTTTGTACTGTTGCATTTGTATTTTCAGTTTTCCTAGTAAAGAACTGTTATTCCTATTCTCATATCTTTAACTGAGAACTTTTTAATTTCAAAATTACAACAATTTGAAGGGAGGGGGTTGACATTGTCCATTTCATGGAAGGCTCCTGCCTTCCTTAGCAAAAGCTGTCTTTTCCCACCAAGACACCTCCAATGCTCTTACAGAGAAAAAGAATATGGACACTTTATTAAGTAATCGATTTCTAAGCCACCTCCAATCTAGTACAGAAAACAAAGCCAACTCATATTTGGCAAGAACAATTCACGTCAAACCAATCCAGTTTCCTTTTCTGACAGGGCAAATGGCTCAATGGGTGAAAGAAGCAGTAGATGTGACATTTGTACTGTAGTAATATTTTAATGTGTGGTATTTTTAGAAACAACACTTAAAAATCATAGGATTCCATTAGAACATGGAAGATGTCACCTTGTGCTGCAGCAGAACTTAAAGCGGGGGAAAAAGGGAGTTTAGGGAATAGTGACCAATGATTTGTCCTGTGAGAATAAATCTCTGGGCACTGCATAAAAATGGACTTGCCTGACTTCCTAAACTCTCCTGTCATCAGGCACTGGCAACTACACACTCTTGATACAACACCAATGGTAAGTGTACAATTTCTTGTGATGTCTTTTTGCCCTGAAATGAATTGAACTCAAGCTTTTCAGGAAGGAGTTTATTGAAATGTACCTTTAAAGTTGAGCTGACTCACTAACTTGACAGGGATTAAAAAGTAAAAGCTGAAAGATAGTCCAGACACAAACCTGGCACACTCATCAGAGTAGGAAGATCAGGATGGGCACCTGAAGAAAAGAACTATGAACTATTTGGTCAACTAGGCTGGTTTAGGAACCCAGTGATGTGACAGGGGCAGTTCAAACCCTGGCATAGGAACCTGTGCTCTCAGAAGAAGTTCATGTTTAAGTCATACAGATTGCAGGAATATGAGTCTGGAATATGAAATCAGGAATAGGTGATTATAATTACACACTCCAATTTAGGACAACATTTAATCACTTGCAGGTACTTAAGCACTTTCTTGACTAAATGCAAACTGTTGTTTCCTGCATTAGGGATTATAACTTCAGGTCATGGCTGGGATTTCAGATCTAAGTGATAGCAAGTAGGTCTCAGATGAAGGTCTAGAAGAGGGATTTAGATGCTAAAAGAGCTTTTAAAATCTGAGCCTAAAAGGAGAAAGCATTTCCTTGATAAATATGAAACTATAAACATGAGCAGTGTGTAAAGCTTACAGGTTGGACTCTTTCTTGAATATGATCCTCTCTGGAAGAAAGTGGACTTTAGCTGGAGGAAACCTGTGGCTCACCAAGCCAGTTAATGGAGATTCTCAGAAGAGATATCTCCAATTGGCAATGCTTCCTGCAGAACACCCAAATACCCCCATTCCTCTCCAGCCCTACCTTGCAGCATTAGTTCTGGCCAAATCCAGACCCTGCTCACAAACTCTGTGTGGCACTTGGCAGGGAGGAAAACTGTTCACTGGAGTGGTGACTGAAACACAGCCAGACTTTAACAGGGCGGGTAACAGCAACTGAAACCCAGCCAGACTTAAGCAACAGGACAAGTGACACTCTTGCCAAGTGACAGAACCCTGTGGGTTCCCAGCTGTCCCTCCCTCTCCCCGCCTCAGCCAACCCATCTCTTCCCCTCAACAAAAGCAACAAGAGCAGTGGACTATTACATTTGTGACCAACTTTCTGACTTCTGCAAGCATTTATTTATGCTATTGCAAAAGTGGGGTTTAGTTGGCTAGTGGTTTTTGTTTCAGATTCCCACTCTATTATCTTGTGGGTTTAGGAACGTTTCAGCTTCTCTCCTCTATCACCTGTTCTGTCAGTGAAGAAGCAATGAAGTCACAGCAAGTTTCAACCCACTGGCCAGAAGTTGTCCTTGTGTGCTTTTCCCCAATTCCTAGGACAAGCTGAAGAGCTTTTATATGAAATGGAGACCCAGCCATCTGATTACAGCTGGCTTGGGATGGGACCTAAGGACCAGGAAAAGCAGCAAAAAAAAGTAAGTGTGCTGGAAATGGTTTCTGAAGGACTGTCAGCAATTTGTTTTGAGGCTTTCTTGAAGCATTACCATGCTGAGTTCTGTCGTTGTGTGTCTGAAGAGTAACTTCAGCTCTCTGTAGATCTGCACCCTGACTTTTGCCTGGAAGACTCCCACATCTCCTAAAGACCCCTACCAAGAAAATGCATGAGCAGCTTCTCATTTCCCTCTGGCCAGATTTCACAAGGTGTTTTGGAGACATCTAATAAGCCCCAGCCAGAGATTCTCAAACTCACTTGTGCCCCAAGCCAGTGATTTTATAGGCACTTTTTGTCAGACTCCAACCTACCTGTAGTGCTGCAGTTGTGATTCCAGCTGCTGGATGTGTATTTGCAGATGTGGCACCTCGTTAGCTCTCACTTCCAGCTCCTTCACTTTGCCAAGACTGTTCAGGACAGCCTGTCTGGCCTCTTCCACCTTCCTCCTCATCTCTGCCTGCTCCCTCTTCAGGTGACGGTTGCAATCTTCCAGGCTGACCAGAGCTTCCTGAGAGCTCTCCAGCTCCTTCTCCAGCTCCTGACTGAACCTGATGGCTTCTTCAACCTCCCCATCCCCGGAGCTCCGGATGAGCTCCATCTCCTCCAGGACACTTTGGAGATACTTGGACTGGGAGTGCTTCTGTGTTAACGCTCTCTTCCTCCCTGTGAAGCAGGATCCTTCTTCTCTATGGCTGGCACGGCTCTTCCGCAGTCCCACCTGTAATGACCAGGAGCACAAAGCAGGGAGAAATTGATGGGGTTTACTGAAGACTGAAAGTGGCTGGACTGTGCTTTGTTTTTATTTTGTTTTGTTTTGTTTTTTTTTAATCACATAGAGTTGATCAGCAACTAAAGCTACTTGACCTCTGCCAGATACAGAGACAAGAAAACAATCTCTGGAAAGTATTTTTTAATACCTAGCTATGCATTTAATTTTCAAACTACACACTATCATGTTATTGCACAAGTTTCTGTATAGCTTTAATGTCATTACTGTGGTGTCTACTCAGGAGTTAAGTAGTCTTCTGAAAAAGATATTTCCAATGAAGTTGTGTTCATGAGAAAAGAGCAGGGAGCAGCTGGGGGTGTTCTGGAGCTCTCCTCTTTGTCGTTTTCATTGTTCCTGGGACCTCTGACTGGTGACTTGGTGATGGAGAAGGAAGACTCGCTCACCATATGATGATCGACAAGTCTCGTCTTTATTCCCGAATCACCGATTATTATACACCCTTTAATTAGCTCATGCATAGTGCAAAATCCCAGCTCACCATTGGCTAACTAGCTATCAGCTAACTACGCGCTGTTTTTGGTATAACTATCACCACTTTCCCAGGCTATCCCGCTCCACCACCTGTGTCTGTGCATTACTTCATCCGTGGGCCAAGGACACAGTTTAATTAGAATGGCAACTCCCCTCATTTTCTATCTTGGTCAAATTAATCTCACTGTGAGATTTAGCTCGGAGCCAGCTTGTTACAAAGCTCTCAACAACTTGGTGTTTGCTGCTGATTTCCTTTCCTATTTTCAGATGAAAATGGTAGAAGTGCTGACCTGCCTTGCTGGACATTGTGAAGACAACAGTCATCTACTGCAAGTGGAAGTGTCACAGGTGGAGCAGAGTTCTGTGAGTGCTGTGTTAGTATCAAATCACACCTGGCCAGACCTGCCAGAACAATGGCTCCATGCTGCCCTTCCCTGCTCTGCCTGTTACACGCTATTTCATGCCAGCGGAATTTAACTGCTGTTAAGTGTGTATGTGTGTCAGTCGTGCCAGAACAGCAGAACCAGCAGAAACCAGCCCTGGAATAATGGGGCTCTGCAGAGGAGCCCCAGACTATTCATCAGCCTACCTGCAGAACTGGCTCCAACTCTGGACTCTCGTGACCACACTCTGAAGAAAACAGCCTTCTAGTATTTCTCATAGGCACTTCTGGCTGAGACACTGCTTGTGCTTGTGCAGGTAGCAATCCATAAGTTCTTTCTCACCTCAGGAAAAACCCTGCAGCGGTGCACACCCAGCATATGGTATCGGCACATCTTGACTGCACGTGTAGTAGAAGAAGCAGCAGCATTGTACGCGTGGGTCTGTAAAGCTGAACTCCCCTACACTTCTAACAGAGTGCTCATCACAACGATATTTAATGGTACGCCGGTGCCATACATTTCTCCTTAAAGCCTCCCCATAACTAAACTTTGCTAAAAAGTTACTGCCGAGGATGAACGAGCAACTTGGGTCTCAGTCTGGCAGTGGAGGGGTTATAAACGCTGACCGTCCGAGAGCAGCATCTCTCCTGAAGCCCTCGGGGCCAGCCGAGCCTCCCCGGGAGGCCGGTGCAGAAGCAGCCCGGACTCACCTGCAGCGCCAGGCACCACGCATCGCTGCTCTGCAGGGCGGCGCGCATGTCCTCCACCAGCTTCCGCAGGCTGCCGTTCTCCTCCTCCAGCTTGGCGAGGCGGTCCTTGGCCTGTGTTGTATTGTGCTTTTTGTTTTATTAGTAGGTTTATGGTTTGATTTGTGGTTTGGTGGTTTTCCTTGGTGCTGTTTTCTTTGTCTCCACCTTTTCCCAGTTACTTTGTCGGCTAGATTCTAGTTTCTATTTCTCCAAACTTTAGCTGTTTTTTGAAACCGTTTTTCCTCCCTTGGAAGTTTATTGGTTCACTATTGTTATCCCCGCCTAGGTTTTTACTCCCAACTCTCCTGATTTGTTGAAAGTTACACCTTTCCCTGACCTTCCCCCACATATAAGTCTTTGTTTGCCCCTTAATCGGGGTCCCAGGAGAGGAACAGGGGAAGTTTACCATCAAATAAAGTTTCCCTGGGACCCGTGTGTGCTGCCTGTGTTTCATATTGCGCCGAAACAATTGACAGCTGGGATTCAATGGAGCTCCAGGGGGAACCTGCCAATCCCCTCTCTCTTGTCGGGGAAAGACAAGCGGCAGGCCTGCTCCAGCGCCACGATCTCCTCGTAGCACTCTCGGGAGCAGGGCTCCGGCGGCCGCCGCTCAGCGCTGCCTGCGGCTCCGCTGCCGGCGGGGTCGGCGCGGCGGCGGCGGGGACTGCGCAGGCGGATCTGGGTCTCGATGTGCTCGCTCTCCCGGCTCAGCGGCAGCCGCGACTCCGCGCGGGTGCTGAAGTGGCCACAGAGCCGCGCGTGGAACTGGCGGAAGGTGAGCTCGGCCGAGAGCCCGTCCCACAGCCCCGCGCACTCCTCGGGCTCCGCCGCCTCCTCCAGCCCCAGCACCTGGCACAGCGTGTGGAAGTCCTCGCCGGGGATGCGGCCCGCCCCGGCGCAGTCCAGGTGGTGGAAGATCTCCTGCAGGTACTGGTCCAGGCCAGTGGCCAGCACAACGATCTCGTTCTCCACGCCGCGGTCCAGCCTGTAGTGGTAGGCGAGGGCGCTGACCAGCCACTGCATGCGCCGGGCCGGCTGCCCGTAGGGGTCCCAGCCCTCAGGCGGCTCCATCGTGCCCGCCCGGCCCGCGGCGCTGCCCGAGCATCCCGAGCGCCTGGCTCGCCCTGCAGCCAAGCCGCATCCGCCTTTGTCCGGCACAAAAAGGGATTCCGGCACAGTGGCCAGGTGCCACCCTGCTCCACTTGTCTGCCAAGCCTGCGCCCCAAGTGTGCTGCTCCTTTCTTAACTCATTTCTCCCTTCTGCTTTCTCTTTAACACAAGCGGCACAACAACATCGCACAATCCGCTTTGACAAGCAGCGCTTGTGAACGAGTGAGTGGTGCTTGCACTAAATTAAAAGCCCAACGTGCGTGAAAGCTGAGCTTCTGTTCGCTCAGACCTCCTCACCTGTGTAGATGACGTGACTTTATGGTGTTGCTGTGTGGGTTTTAAGAGGTCTGGGATAGAGGTGAGGAAGCGTTAAACTCCTTCAAAGGAGCTGCCCAAAGCAGTGCCTTCAGTCCCTCTTTGCCTGGGGAGTAGGACTGGTGCTGTTGAACGCAGGCAGCAGCACGAGCAGGGCTCCTGCACCAGCAGGGACATGCCACGAGCCAGCAGGGACCGTGGCACCAGAGGGGACCGTGGCACCAGAGGGGACCGTGGCACCAGCCGTGCCCAAGTCTGAACGGGGTCGCAAAGTCAGGTGCTGCTAACAGGCTGCATTAACAGCCCAGGCAAGGCGTGGTGAGCATCCACCAGTACTTTGGGAGCCATCCAAGGAGTCCTATCAAGAGCAAATTGTTCTAATATTCTCTAGGACAAAAAAGGAGCAAACCAATCTGGCTGATATGTGAGGAAAGAGAATTCAAGTTCATTTAAAGCACTGCTCAGTTCAGGGCTGACTTTCTTTTGAGTGAACTGATGCTAAGAAATATTTTCTCACATATGGTGGGGCTTCTATGCCAACATGCTTTGATGAGAAATTTCTGACCACATTTCTTTTGCTCTTTAAGATAAGTCAAGAACCTGCGTAGCTTTGTTGAGGAATGGAGAACTGTTTGTAGCTCAGGAAGAGGCTAACATTTTAGCACAGGAGGAAGGTAAGGCAAAGGTTTAGAAGCTTTCCCCTCCTGGAGGGACACACTTTGAGAGGAGTCTGTGAGGAGAAGTCCTCTCAGCCACTGCCAGGGCTGTCTGCCTCCTCTGCAGGCTCAGGATTCTGGGAGTTCCACGAGCCTCAGCTGCCAGTGAATTTTCCTCTGAATATTTCTTGTTGTGCAGTACACAGGGAGTGTACTATATTTTGTGTTAGATTTCCTTCTGGGCTTTGAGTTGAATCTCACTAATTGTGCTGATTTTTACATCCAGATGAACTTTCTATGGATAGGAAGGAAAAGGGAAGAAGTACCATGGAAAATTAATTGCTCAAAATGTGAGTGGCCCAACCACATTAAAAAGTAAATCTAAACTGAAGTATTTTTCATTTTTTTCCCCCGGTAGGTGGGGCAAAACATGCAGTGCAAATAAAGTCTATAAGAGATGCAACAAGCTGCCAAGTGTATGACAATCAAAGTGGCAAACGAGGAGACAGGGTATGGGAAGAATCTTCAGCCCTTCCTGTTGAAGATCCAAGAGTATGAAAACAGACTCTGGTTATTGCTCATAGGTAACGTGTTATTTGTAAAGGAGAGCAGGTGCCCCAAGCTGTTGGTGGCCCAAGCCCTGCCATGGCTGGCCCAGTTCCAGTCCTAGCTGGACCAGGGCGGTGGGCTGGGGAGGGGAGGAGGTGGGGGGATCTCGGGAGACTTCTGCTTCACGGCCGGGATGGGGGGCCGTGGGGGAGGCACGGAGGGCTGGTAGTCTGCTTTCTTGGGCAGCTGCTGCTGCTGCAGAGGCCATGTCTGATAGTTGCAAAACTCGAAGCTCTCTGGGCTCCCTGGGGGCCAGGGAGAGTCACACCTTCTCGGCTGGGATGCTGGAGCTGCGGCAGCGCGACTGCAGAGAGAGGAGGAGGCTGAGGCCCCAGCTGCCAGTGGCACACAGGGACCCTCGTGCACAGCAGGGCCCAGAGCTGACACGGCTCCCCAGCACGGCTGGAGCTGCTGGCACAGCTGGGCCCAGCTGGACAGCTGCCCCTCAAGGCCCCGGCCAGCAAGGCACGGCTCTGGGCAGGGTCCCTGGCCAGGAGCAGGCCCCAGAGCGCCTCTGACATTCAAGGGCAACCTCGGCCCTGCTCTTTCTCCTCCCCACCTCCCTCTGCCTCTGCCCTGTGCCCCTGGGGCTGCTCTTGGCCAGGCAGCCTCAGTGGGAGCCAGCACTGGCTGCTGCCCCAGCAGGGCCCCCAGGACAAGGCCCAGCAACAGAGAGGCCAATGGAAGCACTGGGCAGCAGCAGAACCCTCAGCAGAGTTATTTGGACAACCATGGACTGGCCACAACTCCACTGCAGACTCTCTGGGAATGTTCCTTCACTATGAGCAGCATTTAAAGAAGCTGGAGGGGAGAGATCAGCAACAACTTACTGTTTCTTTTCCTTCCACCACCGGAACCCAGCATAGCACAGCACCATGGAAAGTGGCACTGTGAACAGTGTCACCACCGTGCCTATCATGCAGGACCTGCGCACGTCCTGAGGGCAGACAATTCTTCGGTTGTTCTGTGGATTCTGGGCATTTGTGTCTGACTTGCCAAGAACTTCTGTGGGAGCAATGGGGAGCGTGAGCCCGTGCTGTGCTGCACTGCTGAGCTGGCAGCACGCTGGATACGGGCAGGACGTTCTCTGTTTCCCCCAGAGCTGGGGCCTGCAGGCACCCTGCTGGCCCTTGGCACAGGCTGTGCCAGCCAACAAAGCCCAGCAGGCCGGGAGGAGAGCCCGGGGGCAGCGCAGCTGCTTGGGCAGTGGCTGCTGCCAGGGACACGGGCCAAAGCCATCCCTGAGCAGCCACTGCCACCCCTGGCCCTCCCTGCCCCGTGACAGCTCCCCCAGCCCCAGGGGACAGGCTCAGGCCCTGTCAGGACCCAGCGCAGCCCCTGCTCACTCGGGAGCCAGGGCTGGCTCTGGCCCTGGGCTGGTGGCAGGGCTCCCGCTCGGGGCTGCTCCTGTGCCTTGGGCCTCTGGGCACTCAGGGCCAGCTCCGCAGCAGCTGCAGCGCCAGGGACGTTGCTGCACCAGTCCCGTTTCCCCGGGGCTCTGAACCAGCTCCAGAGGCCTGGAAGCCATGGGCAGGCCCTGGGGGAAGAGCTGCTGCCACACAGCCCTGCCCAGGGCTGAGCCCAGTACAGCAATTACCTCCTATGCCTTTGCCCATGTCTGGCAACTCCTCCTTTCCTCCATCAGGGACTGACACAGAGCCATTGCTTCCAGTATGATATGGCGCCATCTGCATGGACTTTTGCTCCATTGCTGTGGAAAGGAAAAAGTACAGCTGGACCAGATGGAACCATTCAGCATTGCGGAGGGTGGCATCATCAGGAATCAGTACTTGTGAAGTCATGGATAATGCTCAGGAAGATGGCCAGGTTGTTAGGTCTGGGCCAGGGCCCTCCCTCCTCCATGGAGCTGCCCCTCCACATGTGCTCAGAGACTGGGAAATTGCAAGGGATCTCAGGGTGGGCATGGCCCATGGTGCAGTTTGGGTTGCCTGCCAGCAGATGCCAAATGCCTTCCTGCAGGGGCTGGGCAGAAGCTGCAGCCAAGCCAGGCTGGGAAACAGCCCTGCAGGGCGTGAAAGCAGCAGCGGGGCAGTGAGGCTGCCATGGATTCCTTCCCGCTGTGTTTCCAAAGCCCCCGGCTTCTGAGACACAGGGGTAGGCTGAGGGAAATGCACCCACCACGGCGTCTCTCCAGGTCACTCAGCATCTCGTCCAGATGTTTGGCTGCTTCTAATTTCTTCCTGCCTGCCATCTCTTCCTTCTTAATTGCAGGAGGACCTTAATGGAAAATTGCTCCATTTCTCTTTCAGGCCTGAGTGGCAGTGAGGGCACCTGGGTGATTGATGCCCTCCAAGGCACTCCCTCAGCTCTGCCTCCCACTCAGGAGCAGGGGCAGGGGGAACATGTGCCTGCAGTGGCCCCACACTGGGATGGAAGGAGCCCCTTGCAGGGCAGTCTTGGCAGAAAGGACTCCCTGGAGCTGCCAGCAGCTCTAAACCGAGACACAGGCAGGGCCAGGGCTTGGCAGTGGCAGCAGGAGCAGCTCAGGATCCCCGGGGCTGGCAAAGGAGCTGCCAAAGGCTCAGCTCCGGGGCTCAGCCCTGGGCCCGGCCCCTTCCCTCTCTGCTCTTCTCCCTGGCTGCACAGAGCACACGGAAGGACACACTGGCATGGCACACGGGAGGAAGATGGACAGCTAAATGCTCCTTCCTCCCACAGATTGCAATCCTGTGAGATGACTCATGGTTCGAGAAAGGAGCATAGCCAGATTTCCAGATACTTTAAATCAAGAGATTATGTTAAGGGAAATGGCACATGAGGGAGCTCTTGCCACTTGGACACCAATTATTTTGTCAGGAAAGACACATGAAGAACTTGCCTCCACCATGCTCTGGAGTCTTCCAACTGTTATGCACTAGCTTTTCCATATAAGCCATGTCACGATCCCAATCTAGAAGGGAGCAAAGATCAGAAAATTTCCATGGTGTGCTGGGATTCCCCTCTCCCTTAAAGAACTGGGCACTGCAAGGGGGTCGGGTAATGCCTTGGCTGCCAGATGTCAATGGACAAGGCCAAAGCTGCACAGGGGCCTGGGGAGCTCTGGACTGGCTCTGGCCACACTCCACCCTCTTTGCAGGCCCTGTGCAACACCCCTGGGGTGGTGGCTGGAGCAGCAGAGAGGCCCGTGGCAGCTCTGTCCCTGCCACAGAGGAAAACCTCTTTAAAGCCCTGGGCAAAACCATCCCCAGCGCTTCCCAGGGAGCAGGGAGCGCTGTTGCGGGAAAGGGCAGCCAGGCTGCCGGCTCACCTGCTCGCCACACTTGGAGTGGAGCCGCCTGTGCAGCCCAGGCAGTCAGGGCCACGGCCAGGAGGAGCAGGAGTAGGAGGCGCAGAGCAAGGGCCATGGTGCCTTGCCCTCTGCCAGTCGCACAGCTCTTGCTGCCACCGCTGTCCTGACTCCGCTGTCCCAATGTCAGCACCGCTGCTGCCACCGCCGCTGCTGCCGCAACAGTTGTGCTCAGGGACTGACTGCTGGCTCCTTGTGCTGCTGTGCAACCGCGGGGCTCTGGACCTCTGTGATCTCAGAGCCTGCTTGTGACCTCATGGCCAGGGTGGAGCTGTGTGGAGTGGGTTCTGCTTTCTTCGGAAGGGAGCTCATCCTGCCCAGCTGCTCTGCCCAACGGCTGTGACACAGTACCAGCTCAGCTGATCTCACAGGTTGGGACATGAAGGGATGGAGAGCAGCTCTGCCGAGAAGGACTTGGGGGTACTGCTAGATGAGAGGTTGGACATGAGCCAGCGATGTGCATCCAAAGGAGAGTGCCCAGCAGGTTGAAGGAGGTGACTCCCCACTCTGCTCTGGTGGGACCCCACCTGGAGTACTGTGGAAGAAGTTTTACAGTGGCCTCTGTGAGCCATTGAGAAGTTAGGTAGGAGGATCCATGTTTACAACTAAAAGAATTTTCTAGTAATTTTCTATGTCATTGATCATAGAAACCAAGAAAGAAAGGATAAATAAGAGAAACCTGCAACTCCCTATTCCAATGAGCATTTGCTTGTCTCTTGTGACCAATGAATAAAGTGCAAACATAAGAGCTTTGTAAGAATGCAGAAAAGGCATGCAGGCTAGAATAAAAACAGGGTTTGAAGCCTTCTGGAAATGGACTGTGTTGCTTTGTAGTGTCTCAGTCTCTCCCACGACATAGTACTGCAACCATCTCTGGGTCCCCAAGAAAGGAAGGACATGGTCCTGTTGGATCTAGTCCAGAAGAGGGACAAAATGCTCTGAGGGCTGGAGCCCTTCTGCTTTGGAGACAGTCTGGGAGAGCTGGCAGTGTTCAGCCTGGAAGAGAGAAGACTCCAGGGACACCTGATTGCTGCCTTTCAGGGCCTTATGGGGGCTTGTAAAGAGATGGGGACAGAATTTTTAGCAGAGCCTTTCATGACCAGACCGAGGGGGAATGGTTTTAATCTAAAAAATGGTCGATTCAGACTAGATGAAAGAAACTCATTTTTTACACCCTTTGTTATGAAAACCTTGGCACAGGTTACCCAGAGAGGTGGACATCCATCCCTGCAGACATTCAAGATCCTGCTCTGGGCAACCTGACCTAGTTCAAGCTGTCCCTGCTCACTGCAGGCCATTGGGACTAGATGGCCTTTAAATGTCCCTTCCAAGCCAAGCCATTCTGTGCTCCTGTGCACCATCAAAGCAGTGCTGCATTAGTGCTGGGCTGATTATGCTGGCACCTGTATTTTGGTACTTGTGCCATTTAGCAATTGGCTACGAGAGGATTGATGGGCTGGGCAGTGAAGTCTGCAAATAACACTCAGTGTGCTCAAGGAGAAACAGGAGAGGAACACGGCTTCCAGTTCAGATAAATGCCAGCATTTTGCTGCGCATTCCTGGTTAGAGAAATAAAAGAATGTCCTGAAGATCCCTTCATGTGGGTGCATTACTTGCCATATCAGTACTTGTGTTCTGTAAAACAGGTAAGTTGTTACAGCTTCTTGCCCCATTTATCCCTGGATAAACCCCAAATACTGCATTGCTCCTTGTCTACTTTCTTCCAAGTCAGGGCAAATTTTTTTCATTACTGAGTGGGACATTATTCATCTGTTCACAAGCAAATTCCTCTTGCCACTCACACAATGGCAAGACTGCTTTGTTGATTTGCTCTAATCAGACTGTAATTAAGGCCTACCTCTCACTGGAATTAAAGCTGATGCATTGGGAGGCAAAGTGTTGAGTCATTTCTCCTGGAGTCTGACACTGTAGAGAGTTGTTCTGTAAGTAAATGACATCTGAAGACAGGTGTAGTCTACCATACTTCTGGCATACTAGAAGTGAGAAAAAACCCTTTGAATCAGGATTTTATCCTTTCTTCCTCCACCTCCTCCTCCCAGGAATTTTAATCTCTGAGGTCTATGCTCTTCAGCTGCCTCACAAACATTGTTTTAATTCAGACAGGCATCCATGCAGTGAGCCACAAATCAGGACCGTGGTGTGAACCTTGAAGCAATGTAGGTTTATAGCACTGAAAATAATAATCCAATACCCAGGTTAAGCCAAGCATTTCTCAAATAACTCCACATGTCCTCAGAGATGTTTCAAAAATGATCATTTAATAAGCTGGGAGTGGGGAGAGAGAATGTCCTCAAAATCAAAAACACAGCTTTTTGAGGTCTTTATATTCCTATAAAAAGAGAGTCCAAGTTGTTAATCTATGGAACATTAACTAAGAAGTGAATGACAGATTGTCAAAATAATTGCTTAGGGAACAAATGACCATAAATAAAAACAAGTTTACATGTAGATAATAAGTAAACCATCACACTAAAGAAAAAGCCCGACCTGCCAAAACTAAAACAAATAAAGCTGTTTCATCTGTCTCATAAAAGAAAAAAAAAAAGAAAATAATCAGAGATCATCAAGGGCATTACTATCTATAGAAACTTTTGGTATTGGGAAAAAAGGAAGGAAACTGTAGCATGCAATTCACAGATGTAACCTGGAATTTATTGGTGGATTTGTTGCAGAATTTCTGAGAGCAGAGTGGAAAAGCATAGGGGTTGATCAGACCATGTGTGGGCATTTACAGCAGTATGAGGGATGTTTCTGGGACCAGCTGCAGGGAGGAAAAGCAACACACGATTCCTGGGAAAATCTCTTTGCTGGCTGTGGACTTTTTGACAGTCCGTCCCCTGGGGCTGGGGGAGCTGTCACGGGGCAGGGAGGGCCAGGGGTGGCAGTGGCTGCTCAGGGATGGCTTTGGCCCGTGTCCCTGGCAGCAGCCACTGCCCAAGCAGCTGCGCTGCCCCCGGGCTCTCCTCCCGGCCTGCTGAGCTTTGTTGGGTGGCGCAGCCTGTGCCAAGGGCCGGCAAGGTGCCTGCAGGCCCCAGCTCTGGGGGAAACAGAGAACGTCCTGCCCGTATCCACCGTGCTGCCAGCTCAGCAGTGCAGCACAGCACGGGCTCACGCTCCCCATTGCTCCCACAGATGCAGCCAGCACCACAACACATTCTGACATCATCTGGAAAACATTGAGAAGAGTTTTCTGCTGGGGAACACCTTGTTTGATGAAGTTGATGGCCATTGTGGCTGGTGTGGCACTGTGCCTGATGATGTGCTGTGCTGGAATCTGGTATTGCTGGAAGATAAAACGGTGAGTGTTTTGCAACTCTCTGCCTCAAACTCTCTTCTTAAAAGGCTGCTCATAGTCAGGGAACATTCCCACTGAGGCTGCAGTGGAGCTGTGGCCAGACCGTGGTTTCCAAATAACTCTGCTGAGGGTTCTGCTGCTGCCCAATGCTTCCATTGGCCTCTTAATTGCTGGACGGTGTCCTGGGGGCCCCGCTGGGGCTGCAGCCAGTGCTGGCTCCCACTGAGGCTGCCTGGCCAAGAGCAGCCCTAAGGGCATGGGGCAGAGGCAGAGGGAGGTGGGGAGGAGAAAGAGCAGGGCCGAAATTACCCTTGAAAGGCAGAGGTGCTCTGGGGCCCGCTCCTGGCCAGGGACCCTGCCCAGAGCCGTGCCCTGCTGGCCGGGGCCTTGAGGGGCAGCTGTCCAGCTGGGCCCAGCTGTGCCAGCAGCTCCAGCCGTGATGGGGAGCCTTGCCAGCTCTGGGCCCTGCTGTGCACGAGGGTCCCTGTGCGCCACTGGCAGCTGGGGCCTCAGCCTCCTCCTCTCTTCACAGGTGCTCCTGTGCATGTTCAGAAGACGCACCTAAAAACAGAGGCAATGAGAACCTGAAACTTTATCCCACCTCTTCACTTCTGCCCCTATCTGCCCTGCCATGGCTGCATCCCCGCCATGAGGCCATCCCAAAACCCACCCCTCCACAACAAGACCCTCTGCCCCTCAGCCCCCTGGTCCTGTTCCCCGGCCAGGAATGAAGCTGGGCAGCCCTTGTCTGGCAGGGCAAAGCTTGTCCCACATTTTATGTTCAAATAAAGAAATAAGAGTTTTCACAGCTATGTCCATGTGGTGACAGCAGCAAAGCCCACCCGGCACCAGCACTGGCTGAGCTCCATGCCCAGGAGCAGCCATGGATGGCCACGGTGTGGGCAGGCAGGAGCCAGGCAGGGGCTGCTGTGCCCAGCGGCAGGGCCCCGAGGGGAAGGGGGAGCCCATGCTGAGCGTCCCTGGGCTGAGGGCACATTTCCTTCTGGGGGATCAGCTGGGCCTGGACCTGAAGAGGCTCAAAGGGATATTTTGGGGTCCCTGCTGAGAGGATCAGGGATCCCTCATGAGGCACAAAGGAGTATTGATGGCCTCTCCTAAGGGGTGCAGGGATCCCTCATGCGTTGGGCAGCAGGGTTAAATTTGAGGGGGTTTTTTACTCTTCTCAGCACAGCACAGGGACACTTTGCCGAGGTTTTGCCAAGCTGGGAGAAAGCCTCTTGCAAAGGCTTGGGCCCAGCCTGTGGGCACAGCGGGCGGGCGCAGCCCATCCCCTGGGCCAGTCCAGGCTGCTCAGGCCGGGCCGGGCCGGGCCAGGCTCGGGCCCCGGCAGGGAAGGGCCGCGGCCCTGGGCTCTGCTGAGGCTGCTGAGCTCCTGCCTGCCCTGTGCTGCAGCCCAACACATTGACAGCCATGGCCGTACCCTGGGCCACCGCAGGCACCCGGGGCTACAGCTGAGGCCGCGCCTTCTCCCACTGAAGGGAGGCTGGCTCTGTTCCCTCGCAGGGCACAGCTTAGCTCCCAGCACCTTTGTGAACCTGCCTGCTGGGCAAGTGCTGGGGGGCAGAGAGTTCCAACCCTTTTCACTGGGAAGTGTGGCTGGTGGTGCGGGGGTTTTAACATTCTTTTCCCTCTAAATTTGTGCCCTGGCAGAGGGTTAAGTTTGCTTGCTCTCAGTAGGGTGCTTTTCTTCTTGGCAGTCAGTGGGGCTTCAAAGCAGCCAGGGTTGAAGGAGGATCTCTGGCTGCTTGGGCTGTGGTTGTGGGACAGGACACCTTGGCTTCATCCTTCCTTTAAGTGTGACTTGCACTGGTGCTTGTGCAGGCATTTTACAGTACGTGGCTTCAGTTTGTTCCTCTTGCCACCAAAAACCAAGAATAAACCTCTTTAACACCACTGTAGTATTAAGAGGCAGGCCTTACTTTCTTGACTTGCTGGATGCACAGGCCATTGGCATCACAGTGCCTTCTTGGTGGGGTCTTCAGATACCGTGGTAGAAGAAGGAAGCTGATTTTCTGGGAAAAAGGTTGTTTCCCATGTGTGGAAAAGAATAACCTCTCACTTCCCCATCCCTTTCTATACAAAGTGGTACAGGCAAGTGCATTCATATATCTCTATCTTCCTTGTCAATCTGTGTATGTATGTATGTATGTATGTATGTATGTATGTATGTATTTATGTATGTATCTATCTATCTATCTATCTATCTATCTATCTATCTATCTATCTATATATCGTCTATCTATCTTACTAATCTATTGTGGTGTTGCATTTTATTCAAATAGTATGCTCTATCTCAAAAATGTACCCCTCAGAAATGTATGGTTTATTCCAAGCTGTGTTCCTCCCCTGAAGTCTCATCAGTCTGCAAACCCCTTGACCCAAATCTTATTTCGCACCTACTTTGAATTTCCCTCTTAAGCAGTGCAAAGAAGACCAGATTCTCTCATGGCCCATCTCTCCCCTAGGCTCGCCCTCTCTCCCCCTCCCTTTGCCTTTCCCCCTTCTCCCTCTGAAACCATGTTACACCTGGGGCTGGGACCCCAATAAACCCTCATCTAATCAGCACCCTCAGAAGCTGTGTGGAGTCTCCTTGCGTGCCTGCTGCTGCCAGCCAACTCACAGCCCAGGGGACCCTCTGGGGACCCCCCCGAGGAGTCTCCCCAAATAAACCTCCATAAATGGCGACCAGCATTCTGTAAGAGCACCAACAACCCTGAGATGAAAATGGACCTGCAGCACAGTGCAGGAAGCCCGTGGAACGCCGCTTCAGCACCGCCTTCGGCACCGTGGGGCGGCCGCGCGGGACTGCAGCCGTGGCCCTGAGCAGCCCCTCCAGCAGCATGCAGAGGCCCCGAGAGACACCACGCTGCCATCACACCACTGCCATCCCCCCACTGCCATCCCACCACTGCCATCCCACCACCCCCAGCCCGTCCTCACCCAGTCACACACTCAGCCCCAGCCTTCCTCTGCGTGCGCACCCCGGCACCCAGAGAAGCCCCGTGGAGCACACCCGGCCCGCTGCTCACAGCACCCTCCCCACATGGACGCCATGTGGCTGCCTGGGAGCCGGGAGCCACGGTCGCCGCAGGACTGAGCCTGGTGCCCCCTGCCCGGAGGTGACGGGGGGAGGGGGGCCCCGCAGAGCGGGTGGGCCCTGCCGATTGCTGCTCCCCACCAGCCGATGCCCTGGACCACAGCAGCAACTGCGAAGAAAGAACCAAAGCCCACCAGTTTCTGCAGAGGAGACACCAGACCAGCAAGATGCAGTTTTCAGCTTTGCCTGAACCCTGCATCCCCCAAAACTGGTTTATCCGTTCTGTGATCTCCTTCCTCAGTCTTACTCTCTCCCCACCTTGCTGCTCCTTCTCCCCAACTCCATCCCTAACCCGCCTTCCCCTTAACAAACCCCCGGGAGTCCACTCCGTCCTGCTAAACCAGGCACTGCAGCCACATGGCTAAGCCTCAATATTTCATTGAGTTGAAAATTCTGCTTTATGCTCTCCTTCCCCTGTTATTCCAAGAGCAGCATAATATCTTTCTGTGCAATCCATATATCTTTTTTCCTTATTTTGAGTAGTTCTCCTGGAGCAAACCGCTCGAAGGCACAGGGTACCCTGAAAAGGTTTTTCTTTTGCAGAGTCCCTGGCTCCCCCATAACTGCAGCCATGATATTTTAGGAAAAATCCCTTGCTAGGATTTTTCTCCTGAGAAGCTGAGGAGCCTCAGGAAAGAAATGTAAACAATTACAATCTGCTGCTGTGGAATGCAACAGCTGCATCTGTGATTGGTGCATGGTGGGTGTTTCTAATTAATGGCCAATGACAGTCAGCTGGCTCAGACTCTCTGAGAGTCACAAGCCTTGGTTATTCATTCAATTCTTGTCCTTTCTAGTCTTCTGATGAATCCTTTTCTCTCTATTCTTTTACTATAGTTTTAATATAGCATTTTAATATAATATATATCGTAATATAATAAATCAGCCTTCTGAAACATAGAGTCAAGATTCGCGTCTCCTCACATGGGGCATCAACCATACATAACCTCCCTAATTCCCAATCCCTGTCCACTTGTTTTATCTGAAAAGAGCTCATCAGCTAAAACTTTTATCCTAAAATCCTCTAACCTTTTTATTATTCTTATTCAATACCTGTCTTCTCTCCATTTCCCTCCTGTCTCATTGAAGTAGTTGTTACAATTAAGCTTTTCTAGTTTAAGTGTGTGTTCATATTGCAGATTGTCCTGTTTTGAGTTTTAGAAAGCAGGGGCCTATCAGGTCACAAGGGTAGATCCAAAGAGAAGCAGTTTTTGACTGTTTCTTTTATAGCAAGGGTTCAGATAGTATTAGACTGCTGAATCATAATTGATGTTGGGTTTATGCTGTCCTCAGTAGGTTCTGAGGGTGACTGATAACCTAAAATGGTGTCTGGGAAAGTATTTTGATGGTTTTTGTGCTGAATGCTCCCTGAGTATAGGTAGTAGCTGAAGCCAAATCAGTTTTTTTTCTTTTTGTTTTTTTTTTTTAATGACCTAAAACCAAAGTTTCCTCACCCTGTGAAGCAATCCCCTCTTCCCTTGCTACTGTGATTTCAAGGTTTGATATTTTATTCTTATATCTATATATATATATATATATATATATATATATATATATATATATATATATATATATATTCTCTCAGTACGAATTACCGTAATATACATAACAGGTACCAAGCTGAAAGTTCTCCAGTGCTCCACAGCAGCCCCATTTTCCACAGGAGGGCCAAGAGCAGCTCCAGACACTCCAATTGATTCTAACAGCTGAATTTCTGTCCCTCAGGAAGGCAGGGCTGGGTCTGAAGTAAAGGGTCTGATCCTGCACCCACATTTGCATGGCAGCAGCTGTCCCACACTTTGTGCAAGGCACATAACCTGTGCCACTCTTAATTCAGCACTGGCGTAGTCAGTCTTATAAAGTTCTAAAAAAAGCTTTGACTGAGCAAAAAATTATTTGTATTTTAGCTGTTTGGGTTTTTTTGTTGTTTTAGTTGTTGTTGTTCCTTGTTTTGGCTTTTTGGGGTTTTTTTGTGGTTCTTTGCTTTGGTGCTCAGAAATCATGGAGGAAGAGGCAGATTTTCTGTTCAACTTGCCTGGCAGTGTGCAGGGGGCAAGAAAAGGAGATGACTTTTTCACCAGCTGGTTAAGGAGCTCTAAAAGCAATTGTGCTGTCCCTAATCAGGGGGTGGGGGCACAGCTAACAGCCTGGATTGTCCCCTCCCGTGTTCCCCTCCTTACCAAAGTGCTGTGTCCCAACATCCCTCGGTTTGCACAAATAAAGGCTTTGTGCTCATTAAGGTGAAAAGCTGTATGGGTGGCCTGCAGCTAATGTTCTTTTGTTGCCTGGACCCCAGTCAGTGCTGACATCTAAATGACTGACCAGCCCCAAGCTGCTCTTAAGACTGATTTGATCAAAGGCACTGAAGCTCTGTTGAGTGCCAATTCTCCAGGAAAACAAGCACAGGAACTTGGATAATGTTGGTGGCAAAAGCATATTAAAGAATGGTACCAATTCTAGCCTTTATTTTGCCTTCTTTTGCTACCATGCATCAAACTGTGTCAGACTCATCAATGAACTGGGTTCTTACAGGATGGGGTGTGCAAGGATGACCCCACAGCTCATGTGTGGACCTGGTGTGCACCAGGCCAGAGACGTGACTGTCATCCATAGCCAGCCCCTGTCTGCCAAGAGAACAGGGAGCTGCAGCTCTGAGGAACTCAGAGGTTAGGCAGCTAACAGCCCAAATGCCTAGTTTATATCAGTTACTGGTCAGGAGGATTTACTGCGGAGAGATTTTTATCTTCCTACCCAGAGCTGGAAAAAAAGAACCCTGGCAGTTTGCTTTAGCGGTGAAGAGACTGTCTTCAACAGGTTCCAGCTCTGCTGCTTGTTTCAATTAAAAGCAGAGCCAAACTCTTCTGTTGGTCACATCAAACCAACATAAGTTTCAGGAGTCTGTGAAAGACATAAGAGTGTCAACATTATTTCATTTTATAATACTTACAGTCTTCTAATTCAGCCATGGGATACCTTGGCCATCACTGACTATATCAAATAACTGGAAAAAGCACTGGAAAAGAAGTTTTATTACAATTAAGTTTTAAAAACTAATGAAGGAATTTCATAACAAAAACCATGTAGTAAGAATACAGTAATTTAAACATCTCAACGCTCTTTGATAATGGAGCCCTGAACCCCAGTCATGTGCAGTGCAGCCTCAGCTCTCCCTTTGAGGCCAGAGAACTGCCAAGGATGAGCCTTCGCCCAAAACCAGCTCCAAGACTGACTGGGAATCAATCCATAGCAGAGCTCACACAAAGAGCAAAGTCTCAAGGCCAAAGCCAAACCTTCATCATGTTGGATTTGTTTTAACACTGATCTGGAGTAAATTTGCTTCTCCTGCAACACCACTCTTAATGTAAAACTTTACATGAGCTACTAAATAAGCACTGTCCTGTCCTATCTTGAGCTGTGCTGCCCAAATGCTGTTGAGAACTTGCTCTGCCTCTCCTTGTGCCCCTGGGGCTGCTCTTGGCCAGGCAGCCTCAGTGGGAGCCAGCACTGGCTGCAGCCCCAGCGGGCCCCCCAGGACAAGGCCCAGCAATTAAGAGGCCAATTGAAGCACTGGGCAGCAGCAGAACCCTCAGCAGAGTTATTTGGACAACCATGGACTGGCCACAATTCCACAGCAATATGACTCCCAGAGAGGCGACCAATGCCAGAAGCAGAGTTATAAGAAGACTGTGGAGAAAAATCAACAACTGACCGTCTGAGCTCGTACAGCTTGTGAATGCCAAGATAGCAGCCTATCAGCACAAGTGGCACAGTGAACACTGTCACTACCGTGCCTATCATGCAGGTCCTGCGCGCATCCTGGGGGCAGACAATTCTTGGGAGACGCACTGGATCCGGGGCATATATTCCTGTTTCATTGATAACGTCTGTGGGAGCAATGGGGAGCGTGAGCCTGTGCTGTGCTGCACTGCTGAGCTGGCAGCGTGGTGGATACGGGCAGGACGTTCTCTGTTTCCCCCAGAGCTGGGGCCTGCAGGCTCCTTGCCGGCCCTTGGCACAGGCTGTGCCAGCCAGCAAAGCCCAGCAGGCCGGGAGGAGAGCCCAGGGGCTGCGCAGCTGCTTGGGCAGTGGCGGCTGCCAGGGACACGGGCCAAAGCCATCCCTGAGCAGCCACTGCCACCCCTGGCCCTCCCTGCCCCGTGACAGCTCCCCCAGCCCCAGGGGACAGGCTCAGGCCCTCTCAAGAGACACTGGATCAATCATCTGCTGTGCCAGTGCCTGGAACTGCCTGTTCTCCTGCAGAAGAGGCTGCCACTGAGCCACTGCTTCATCCTGGAACAGACACCTTCTTGTGCCAGCTTTTGGGTAATCGCTGGAGAAAGAAAAGGGACAGATGGATCAGATGGGACAGTTCCCCATGTGGAGGTGTCGTCTTCAGAAGCTAACACTGGTGAAAGTCATGGACAAGGATGAGGAAATCAGATGAGCTTTTGGGATTGGACAGGCCCCTCCCTTCTCCAAACCACCACCTCTTGTGAACTGCCTGGAGACTGGGAAATTGCAGGGGAACTCAGGGTCGACATGGCCCATGGTGCAGTTTGGGCTCCCTGTCAGCTGCTGCCAAATGCCTTCCTGCAGGGGCTGGGCAGAAGCTGCAGCCAGGCCAGGCTGGGAAACAGCCCTCCAGGGCATGAAAGCAGCAGCAGCAGCAGCGAGGCTTCCATGGATCCCTTCCCACTGTGCCGGGCACGGCGTGTCCAGATGTGCAGCCAAAGCCCCCAGCTGCTGAGTCCCAGGGGAAGCATGAGGGAAATGCACCCACCACGGCGTCTCTCCAGGTCACTCAGCATCTTGTCCAGAAGTTGGGCTGCCTCCAGTGACTTGCTGTCTCCTGTGTCTTGATTCTTCCATGTTGGAGGACCTTAATGGAAAACGATTCAATTTCTCCTTTAGGCCCGAGTGGCAGTGAGGGCACCTGGGTTCTTGGTGCCCTCCAAGGCACTCCCTCAACTCTGCCTCCCACTCAGGAGCAGGAGCAGGGGGAGCACGTTCCTGCAGTGTCCCCACACTGGGATGGAAGGAGCCCCTTGCAGGGCAGTCATGGCAGAAAGGACACCCTGGAGCTGCCAGCAGCTCTAAACCCAGCCCCAGGCAGGGCCAGGGCCAGGTCTTGGCAGTGGCAGCAGGAGCAGCTCAGGCTCCTTGGGGACAGCAAAAGAGATGGCTCAGCCTTGGGGCACAGCCCTGGGTCCGGCCCCTTCCCTCTCTGCTCTTCTCCCTGGCTGCACAGAGCACACGGAAGGACACAGTGGCATTGCCTACGAGAAGAAGATGGACAGCTAAATGCTCCTTCCTCCCACTGACAGCGATCCTGTGGGATCCCTCAGGGCTCCAGAAGGGAACAGGCCAAGGCTTCCTGAATCTTTCAGTCCTGAGATTATGTTAAGGGAAATGGCACATGCGTGATCTCTTGCCACATGGACATAGATTATTTTCTCTGGAAAGGTACACGGAGAACTTGCCTCCAGCAATCTCCAGGGGTTCCAAGCCACCATCCAATAGGGCATCCAGGTAATCCATGTCACCATCCCAATCTAGAGGGGAGCAAAGATCACACTCATTACCATAGTATGATGGGATCGCCCTCTCCCTTAGGGAACAGGGCCCTGCAATGGGGTCGGGTAAGGCTCTGGGAGCCAGATGTCAGTGGACAAGGCCAAAGCTGCACAGGGGCCTGGGGAGCTCTGGACTGGCACTGGTCACTCTCCACCCTCTTTGCAGGCCCTGTGCAACATCCCTGGAGTGGTGGCTGGAGAAGCCCATGGCCCATGAGGGTTTCCACAGAGGGAACCCTCCCCAAAAGCCTGGGCAAAACCATCCCCAGCGCTTCCCAGGGAGCAGGGAGCGCTGTGCCAGGAAAGGGCAGCCAGGCTGCCGGCTCACCTGCTCGCCACGCTTGCAGCGGAGCAGCCTGGGCAGCCCTGTCAGGCAGGGCCACGGCCAGGAGGAGCAGGAGGAAGAGGCGCAGAGCAAGGGCCATGGTGCCTTGCCCTCTGCCAGTCCCGCAGCTCTTGCTGCCACTGCTGTCCTGACACCGCTGTCCCAATGTCAGCACCGCTGCTGCCACCGCCGCTGCTGCCACAACAGTTGTGCTCAGGGACTGAGTGCTGGCTCCTTGTGCTGCTGTGCAACCGCGGGGCTCTGGCACCTCTGTGATCTCAGAGCCTGCTTGTGACCTCATGGCCAGGGTGGAGTTGTTTGGAGAACTGAATCTGCCTTCTTTGGGAGGGAGCTCATCCTATCCAGCTGCTCTGCCCAAGGGCTGTGACACAGTCCCAGCCCAGCTGACCTCACAGGCTGGGACATGAAGGGATGGAGAGCAGCTCTGCCAAGAAGGATTGGGGATACTGCTAGAAGAGAGGCTGGACATGAGCCAGTATGTGCATTGAAGGGAGAGTGCCCAGCAAATTGAAGGCAGTGATTCCCCACCCCTGCTCAGGTGAGTCCGTACCAGGAGCACTCTTGAAGAGGTTTTACAGTGACCTCTGTGAGCCATTGAGAGGTTTGATAAGAGGATCCATGTTTACAACTAAAAGAATTTTCTACCAATGTTGTTGACATGGAAAGCAAGAAAGAAAGAAGAATAAATAAGAGAAACCTGCAACTCCCTATTCAATTGAGCATTTTGCTTGTCTCTCGTGACCCATGAATAAAGTGTAAACATAAGAGCTTTGTAAGAATGCAGAAAAGGCATGCAGGCTAGAATAAAAAAAGGGTTTGAAGCCTTCTGGAAATGGACTGTGTTGCTTTGTAGTGTCTCAGTCTCTACCACGACAGAGTACTGCATCCTCTCCCCAAGGCAGGATCAAGTTCATCAAGTCCAGAGGAGGGACAAAATGCTCTGAGGGCTGGAGCCCTTCTGCTTTGGAGACAGGAGCTGTCTCCTAGGAGAGCTGGCAGTGTTCAGCCTGGAAGAGAGAAGACTCCAGGGACACCTGATTGCTGCCTTTCAGTGCCTTCTGAGCGCTTGTAAAGAGATGGGACAGAATTTTTAGTAGAGCTTTTGTGACCAGACCAAGGGGGAATGCTTTTAATCTAAATAACGGTCGATTCAGACTAGATGAAAGAAACTCATTTTTTACACTATTGCTTTTGAAACCCTGGCAGAGGTTGCCCAGAGAGGTGGACATCCATCCCTGCAGGCATTCAAGCTCCTGCTAGGAGCAACCTGACCTAGTTCAAGGTGTCCCTGCTCACTGCAGGCCATTGGGACAAGATGGCCTTTAAATGTCCCTTCCAAGCCAAGCCATTCTGTGCTCCTGTGCACCATCAAAGCAGTGCTGCATTAGTGCTGGGCTGATTATGCTGGCACCTGTATTTTGGTACTTGTGCCATTTAGCAATTGGCTACGAGAGGATTGATGGGCTGGGCAGTGAAGTCTGCAAATAACACTCAGTGTGCTCAAGGAGAAAAAGGAGAGGAGCGCAGCTTCCAGTTCAGATAAATGCCAGCATTTTGCTGCCCATTCCTGGTTAGAGAAATAAAGGAATGTCCTGAAGATCCTTTCTTGTGGGTGCATTATTGGCCGTATCAGTACTTGTGTTCTGTAAAACAGGTTAAGTTGTTACAGCTTCTTGCCCCATTTATCCCTGGATAAACCCCAATACTGCATTGCTCCTTGTCTACTTTCATCCAAGTCAAGGCAAATTTTGTTCATTACTGAGTGGGACATATTCATCTGTTCACAAGCAAATTCCTCTTGCCACTCTCACAATGGCAAGACTGCTTTGTTGATTTGCTCTAATCGGACTGTAATTAAGGCCTACCTCTCACTAGAATTAAAGCTGATGCATTGGGAGGCAAAGTGTTGAGTCATTTCTCCTGGAGTCTGGCACTGTAGAGAGTTGTTCTGTAAGTAAATGACATCTGAAGACAGGTGTAGTCTACCATACTTCTGGCATACTAGAAGTGAGAAAAAACCCTTTGAATCAGAATTTTATCCTTTCTTCCTCCACCTACTCCTCCCAGGAATTTTAATCTCTGAGATCTAAGCTCTTCAGCTGCCTCACAAACATTGTTTTAATTCAGACAGGCATCCATGCAGTGAGCCACAAATCAGGACCGTGGTGTGAACCTTGAAGCAATGTAGGTTTATAGCACTGAAAATAATAATCCAATACCCAGGTTAAGCCAAGCCTATTGGTTATTTCCCAAATAACTCTACCTATCCTCAGAGATGTTTCAAAAACGATCATTGTAAAGGCTAGGAGTGTGGAGAGAGAATGTTATCAACATTAAAAATAGAGGTTTCTGAGCTCTTTATATTCCTATAAAAAGAGAGTCCAAACCGTTCATCTATGGAACATTAACTGACAAGTGAACAAAAGACTGTCAAAATAATTGCTTGGGGAACAAATAATGCATAAATAAAAACAAGTTTAAATGTAGATAATAAGTAAACCATCATGCAGAGAAAAAAAAAACAGGCCTGCCAAAACTAAAGCCAATAGGGCTATTTCATCTGTCTCAATTAAAAAAAAAAAAAACTAACAAAAGAAACCCCCCAAAAAAACCTGAAAAGAAGCAGAGATTCTCAAGGGCATTACTTTATATAGAAACTTCCAGGTATTGGGAAAAACATGAAGAAAACTGGAGCATGCAATTCACAGATGTAACCTAGAATTTGTTAGTGGCTTTGTTGCAGAATTTCTGAGAGCAGACTGGAACAGCATAGGGGCTGATCAGAGCACGTGTGGGCATTTAAAGCAGTCTGAGGGATGTTTTTGGAACCAGCTGGAGGGAAGAAAAGCAGCACACAATTCCTGGAACAATTTCTTTGCTGGCTGTGGAGTTTTTGACAGTCTGTCCCCTGGGGCTGGGGGAGCTGTCACGGGGCAGGGAGGGCCAGGGGTGGCAGTGGCTGCTCAGGGATGGCTTTGGCCCGTGTCCCTGGCAGCAGCCACTGCCCAAGCAGCTGCGCTGGCCCCGGGCTCTCCTCCCGGCCTGCTGGGCTTTGTTGGCTGGCACAGCCTGTGCCAAGGGCCGGCAAGGTGCCTGCAGGCCCCAGCTCTGGGGGAAACAGAGGACGTCCTGCCCGTATCCACCGTGCTGCCAGCTCAGCAGTGCAGCACAGCACGGGCTCACGCTCCCCATCGCTCCCACAGATGCAGCTGGCACCACAACACGAGTTCCCCACGCCCAGAAGAGCCTCAGAATGGGTTGCTGTTGGGGAACCCTCTGTTTGCATGCGATAAGGGCAAGTTTGGCTACCTGTTTCTGCCAGGAAATTCTTTAGAAGTGCTCAACTGAACATTGACTCAGAGCTTCGGCACTGCAGTTCATGTCTTTGATTGTAATTCCGGCCTAACAGTCAGTTTTATACCCCTCCCCTTATTTTCTATTGTTATAGCATATTTTATTACCAATGGGTTGCTCCTTTACCCCATGTGATGTTGGTTTTGCCCCACTTGTGCATCTCCCCAAAGACCTGCCCTTTTGTTCACTGTTCCTCCTCCCATTGCATGTCAGTCCCTCTCCAAGCCTGCCCCTTGCTCTAGAGACTTTCCTATCAATTTTGTATCCTTCGGAATCCCATTGGTTTGTTTAAGTTCTTCCCCTCCCCTTAATCCCCAATTGGTTTAAACCTTGTATTCCCCGCCTGGTGTTCCACCCTCAGTTTCTCCCAATTGGCTAGATTGGATCCTCCCCTGGGACCCTGCCAAGTTTGTAAGTTGGTGTATGCCTTTAGTGCAGTGTTGGCCTGCCCCTGATGGTCTGTAGCGTAATCACCTTCGGAAATCATAGAGCAGACCTCACCCTGTTCCTTGTCCCTACCCTCAGGGCAGTCCTACCCCCAAGGCAGTCCACCTGTGCTGTAGAGCAGCTGTGCCCTGCAGCCACAGCCCAGATTCGACAGTTTTCTGGAGGTGGCCCAGTGCCGCAGTGGGTGTGGGCAGCTAGTGGGGCTGAAGAAATGGGGCAACACAGCACTTCCCAAATCAGCTCTTCTGCTGCAATAAAGAGATGCAGCTGTGACCCAGTGTCCTGGTGGTAGCACAAGCAAAGCCCAACTGGCAAAAGCACTGGCTGAGCTCCATGCCCAGGAGCAGCTGTGGATGGCCACGGTGTGGGCAGGCAGGAGCCAGGCAGGGGCTGCTGTGCCCAGCGGCGGGGCCCTGAGGGGATGGGGGAGCCCATGCTGAGCGTCCCTGGGCTGAGGGCACATTTCCTTCTTTGGCATCATCTCGGCCTGGACCCCGTCCAGGGGCATGCCCAGGAAAAGAGGGAAACCACCTAGAAAGCGCTTGCCTTGAGATCAATGGAATGAGGCTGGACTCTGAAGGAAGTCCTTCATAGCCTGAGGGGTGAGCTCAGAGCCCAGAGACAGAGACTGAACCTGTGGCACCCGCAGATCTCTTATGAGCAGAGTGGCCATTTGCCCCCAAGCCTCATCTGTTCACCCAGGGCCACGTGGTGAGCACACACACAGAAGATGGCCCAGCCCTGTTGCTGCTCCCTGAGTGTTTTGTTTGGGTCCCTCTAAAAGGCACGCAGGGGCCTTAGGTCATCTCGGTGCTGTGCAAGGGGCTGGGGGCACCCAAAAATTGTGCTGGGAATTTACTGTATGTGGAAAGGTGTGCAGGGGTCAAGGGACACCTGTAAATTGAGCAGGGGTCTGGGGTCTCCTGTGAGGCACACAGGGGGATTTTAGGGTGGCTGAGGGTATAGCCATAAGATGTGCAGTGGGTTTGGGTGTCCCCTAAAGTGTGCAGTTACTCTGATGGCCTGTGTTGCATTACTTTTGTAAGCTATGGCATCAAGTCCTCCACTTGTGAAATAGGGGCCAAAGGCCAGCACAGCGCACAGCACGGACTTGGTGGGAGCGGGGCAGGGCTGGGGCTGCCTGCAATAGTGGGAATGGCCAACGTGAGTTGAATTTTGGACGTGACATTGCTTTGGCATGTAGAACCATGAAATGTCTCACATGCCCAATATTGTCTAACTCACTTCTGGTGAAAAAGAGCTAGATTGCACATAGCTACCAGCAGGGACACACTCTCCTTGCTGGAAGCGCACCTCTTGAGATCCTTTGCCACAAAAACCTGCCCCGGCCATGAGGTCACAGCAGGCTCAGGGGTCACAGCAGGCTGAGGACACAGCAGGCTCTGAGGTCACAGAGGTGCCAGAGGTCCCAGAGCCCCGTGGTTGCACAGCAGCACAAGGAGCCAGCAGTCAGTCCCTGAGCACAACTGTTGCGGCAGCAGCGGCGGTGGCAGCAGCGGTGCTGACATTGGGACAGCGGTGACAGGACAGCGGTGGCAGCAAGAGCTGCAGGACTGGCAGAGGGCAAGGCACCATGGCCCTTGCTCTGCGCCTCCTACTCCTGCTACTCCTGGCCGTGGCCCTGCCTGCCAGGGCTGCCCAGGCTGCTCCGCTGCAAGCGCGGCGAGCAGGTGAGCCGGCAGCCTGGCTGCCCTTTCCCGGGACAGCGCTCCCTGCTCCCCGGGAAGTGCTGGGGATGGTTTTGCCCGGGGCTTTAGGGAGGGTTTCCTCTGTGGGAGGGAGAGAACCCCCACGGGGCCTGGGCGGCTCCAGCCATTACTCCAGGGATGTTGCACAGCGCCAGCAAAGAGGGTGGAGAGTGACCAGGAGCCAGTCCAGAGCTCCCCAGGCCCCTGTGCAGCTTTGGCCTTGTCCACTGACATCTGGCTCCCACAGCCTTACCGGACCCCCTTGCAGGGCCCTGTTCTCTAAGGCAGAGGGGGATCCCAGCACACGATGGAAATGGGTCTGATCAGATCTGTGCTCCCCTCTAGATGAGCATGCTAGGAAGGCTTCTCCAGCAGCTTGGCTCCATGAAGATTTCCAGCCTCTTAACCCTCCAGCAGGTATGTTGTCAATGTTCCTAAAAGAATAATCATGGACAGCCTGGTAGGCACCAGGTGACAGGAGTTTCTGTGGCTGTTGAGTTACAGGTGTGTCTGCAAGAAAGACTTTTCAGGCTCCTTTCATGGTTGCTGCACACAAACCCCGCTCCCATGGCAGGGGTGAGTAGTGTGTGCCTGCTGACCCCACAGGCTGAGCCCAGGTTCTGTAGGATCCCTCCCAGGGACAATGCAAATAATTCTCTTAAAGTCCTCCAAGAGGGAGGAACAAACCTATAGGAGACAGGAAGTCCCTGGAGGCATCCAAACACATGAATCGGGTCCTGAGTGATGTGGACAGGCAGCGCGGTGGGTGCATTTCCCTCAGCCTTCCCCTGGGACTCATCACCCGCGGGCTTTGGCTGCACATCTGGACACACCGTGCCCGGCACAGTGGGAAGGGATCCATGGCAGCCTCGCTGCTGCTGCTGCTGCTTTCATGCCCTGCAGGGCTGTTTCCCAGCCTGGCCTGGCTGCAGCTTCTGCCCAGCCTCTGCAGGAAGGCATTTGGCATCAGCTGCGAGGGATCCCAAACTGCACCATGGGGCCATGCCCACCCTGAGATCCCCTGCAATTTCCCGGTCACTGGGGAGCTCCGGAGGGGTGGTGGTTTGGAGGAGGGAGGGCCCTGGTCCCGCTCCAAAGCTTGGATGACTTCCTGAACCTTATTAATATCTTCAACAAGCATTGCCTCCTGAAGATGCAGCCTTCCCATTGGGGAAGAGCCCCACCAGATTCATCTGTCCCTTCTCCTTTATGCAGAGATGGAAGGAAAGCCTGTGCTGAAGGCTGAGTTTCCCGGAGGAAGCAGTGGCTCATTGGCAGCCTCTGCTGCAGGAAGGGAGGCGATGCCAGGCACAGGCCCAGGAGGTAATTGCTGTGCCTCTGAGCCTGAGCCCTGCTGAGGCTTCAGCTGCCCTCTCTGCTGCTTGGCAATGCGGAAAGAGCCCGGAGAGGACCAGCACAGCCCAGGGGAATTATCCTGAGCAGGCTCAGGGGCACTCGGGTACTGAGCAGTCCTGCTGGGGTCCCTGCGTGGGGGACACAAACTGAAACTTGGGAGCCACTGCACAGGGTGTCCATGGTGGGGAAAGGACAGAGGGGGAGAGCAAGGCTCCAGTGTGTCCTGAGAGGGCCTGGGTATGTCCACGTGGGCTGGGGAAGCTGTCGCCGCAGAAGGAGGGACAGAGGTTGGGAGGGACACTTGTGGCACTGCCTGCTGCAGTCTTCCCCAAGGATTTAGTGTGGATTTCCTTTGTGGGAGGGACAGAGCCCCCACGGGCCCTGGGCTACTCCTGCCGCCCCTCCAGGGATGTTGCACAGGGCCTGCAAAGAGGGTGGAGAGTGACCAGAGCCAGTCCAGAGCTCTCCAGGCCCCTGTGCACCTTTGGCCTTGTCCACTGACATCTGGCAGCCAAGGCCTTACCTGACCCCCTTGCAGTGCCCACTTCCCTAAGGCAGAGGGGGATCCCAGCACACGATGGAAATGGGTCTGATCAGATCTGTGTTCCCCTCTAGATGAGAATGCTAGGAAGGCTTCTCCACCAGCTTGGCTTCATGAAGACTTTCAGCCTCTTAACCCTCCAGCAGGTATGTTGTCAATGTTCCTAAAAGAGTAATCATTGACAGCCTGGTAGGCACCAGGTGACAGGAGCTTCTGTGGCTGTTGAGTTACAGGTGTGTCTGCAGGAAAGACTTTTCAGGCTCCTTTCCTGGTTGCTGCACACAAGTCCCGCTCCCATGGCAGGGGTGAGTAGTGTGTGCCTGCTGACCCCACAGGCTGAGCCCAGGTTCTGTAGGATCCCTCCCAGGGAAAATGCAAATAATTCTCTTAAAGTCCTCCAAGAGGGAGGAACAAACCTATAGGAGACAGGAAGTCCCTGGAGGCATCCAAACACATGGATAGGGTCCTGAGTGAGGTGGACAGGCAGCGTGGTGGGTGCATTTCCCTCCTGCTTCCCCTGGGACTCAGCAGCCAGGGGCTTTGGCTGCACATCTGGACACGCCGTGCCCGGCACAGCGGGAAGGGATCCATGGCAGCCTCGCTGCCCCACTGCTGCTGCTGCTGCTTTGACGTCCTGCAGGGCTGTTTCCCAGCCTGGCCTGGCTGCAGCTTCTGCCCAGCCTCTGCAGGAAGGCATTTGGCATCAGCTGCGAGGGAGCCCAAACTGCACCATGGGCCATGCCCACCCTGACATCCCCTGCAATTTCCCAGTCTCTGAGCACATCTGGAGGGGCTGCTCTTTGGAGGAGGGAGGGCCCTGGAGCAGCCCCAGTAACCTGGTGACAAGCATTGCCTCCTGAAGATGCCACATTCCCACTGGGGAAGAGCCACACCTGATTCATCTGTCCCTTTTCCTTTCTGCAGAGATGGAAAGAAAGCCTGTGCTGAAGGCGGCATTTCCCAGAGGAAGCAGTGGCTCCATGGCAGCCTCTGCTGCAGGAAGGGAGGCCATGCCAGGCACAGGCACAGGAGGTAATTGCTGTGCCTCTGGGCCTGAGCCCTGCTGAGGCTTCAGCTGCCCTCTCTGCTGCGTGGCAGTCCAGGCACACAGCATTACCTGACCCCCTTGCAGTGCTCAGTTCCCTATACAAGGGGATCCCAGCACAGCATGGAACAGTTCCCATCTGTGCTCCTTTCTAGACTGGGAACGTGACTTCCGTCATTTGTTAAAGCACAGTTTAAGGGTGTTGGAGCTTGGTGAAGGTAGGTTATCAGCAACCCTTCGCTAACAGAATAATCATTGTCTAAGTGTAATCATTGTCCAGAGTAATATTCCTCTGTCACTTCCCTTAAGATCCTCCAAAGTTTGATGGATTCTGTAAATCCTAGCCTCCAAAATTTACTCTTGTACCCAACAATGATCCCACTGGATTGCTGTCAGTGGGAGGAAGGAGCATTTAGCTGTCCATCTTCCTCCTGTGGGCAATGCCAGTCTGTCCTTCCGTGTGCTCTGTGCAGCCAGGGAGAAGGGCAGAGAGGGAAGGGGCCGGGCCCAGGGCTGTGCCCCGGGGCTGAGCCTTTGGCAGCTCATTTACCGACCCCAGGGAGCCTGAGCTGCTCCTGTTGCCACTGCCAAGCCCTGGCCCTGCCTGGGGCTGGGTTTAGAGATGCTGGCAGCTGCAGGGAGTCCTTTCTGCCCCGACTGCCCCGCAAGGGACTCCTTCCATCCCAGTGTGGGGCCACTGCAGGAACGTGCTCCCCCTGCTCCTGCTCCTGAGTGGGAGGCAGAGCTGAGGGAGTGCCTTGGAGGGCACCAAGAACCCAGGTGCCCTCACTGCCACTCAGGCCTGAAGGAGAATCTTCTGTAGTGTCACAGGAGCTCTTCAGTCCTGCCTTTCTTTGCAGATGAACCTGATTATGATCCTGATGATGAATATGAGCCTGTTGACGAAGACTATCCTGTGAATGGAGATGACTTGGATTCCCAACGCATACCAATTACTGAGCCTCTGGGCGATGCTGAGGGTAGGTCAAGGCCTTTCCCCTGGGAGAGCTGCCAGCGCAGAGCCCAAAGCTGGGCCAGGGGGGCATCGCTGCAGGTGCCAGCACAGAACCATGCACGTGTGTGCCCTCTCCCTGCGCGATCCCCTCCCTGCTCCTGCGGCTCAGCGGTGCCCGTGCAGATCAGCAGAGATGGCAGAAGCTGTTTTGTTACAGGTGTGTCTGCAGGGAGGACTTTCCCAGGTCCTTTGGTGGATGTTGCACGCAAGCCCAGCTCCCATGGCAGGGGTGAGTAGTTTGTTCCTGCTGACCCCACAGGCTGAGCCCTCGTTTTGTGGGATCCTTTCCTGGGAAGCGGAAATATTTCTCTTAAGGTCCTCCAAGACGGAAGAAGAAACCTACAGGAGCTCGTACATCCCTGGAGGAATCCAAATATCTGAAAAAACTCCTGAGTGATGTGGACAGGCAGCGTGGTGGGTGCATTTCCCTCATGCTTCCCCTGGGACTCAGCAGCCGGGGGCATTGGCTGCACATGTGGACATGCCGTGCCCGGCACAGCGGGAAGGCATCCATGCACCACAGGCCATGCACACCCTAAGATCCCCTGCAATTTCCCAGTCTCTGTGCACATCTGGAGGGGCCGCTCTGTGCAGGAGGGAGGGCCCTGGAACAGCTCCAAAACCCTGGCCATTCTCCTTATCCATGTCTTTGACAAGTGTTGCCTGGAGCAGAAGGGCACAGCACAGAGGAATTATGGCATGCAGGCTCAGGGGGTTTGGGTAATGAGCAGGCCTGTGCCAAGGGGCAGCAAGGTGCCTGCAGGCCCCAGCTCTGGGGGAAACAGGGAGTGAGAACGTCCTGCCCATATCCACAGTGCTGCCAGCTCAGCAGTGCAGCACAGCATGGGCTCACGCTCCCCATTGCTCCCACAGATGCAGCCAGCACCTCAACACATTCTGACATCATCTGGAAAAGCATGAGAAGAGTTTTCTGCTGGGGAACACCTTGTTTGAAAAAGTTGATGGCCATTGTGGCTGGTGCGGCACTGTGCCTGATGATGTGCTGTGCAGGGTTCTGGTATTGCTGGAAGAGAAAATGGTGAGTGTTTTGCGATTCTCCACCTCAAACAGCTTCCTTTAAAGGCTGCTCATAGTCAGGGAACATTCTCAGAGAGTCTGCAGTGGAGTTGTGGCCACTCCATGATTGTCCAAATAACTCTGCTGAGGGTTCTACTGCTGCCCAGTGCTTCCATTGGCCTCTCAATTGCTGGGCCTTGTCCTGGGGGCCCGCTGGGGCTGCAGCCAGGGCTGGCTCCCACTGGGGCTGCCTGGCCAAGAGCAGCCCCAGGGGCACGGGGCAGAGGCAGAGGGAGGTGGGGAGGAGAAAGAGCAGGGCTGAGGTTGCCCTTGAAAGGCAGAGGCGCTCTGGGGCCCGCTCCTGGCCAGGGACCCTGCCCAGAGCCGTGCCCTGCTGGCCGGGGCCTTGAGAGGCAGCTGTCCAGCTAGGCCCAGCTGTGCCAGCAGCTCCAGCCATGCTGGGGAGCCTTGCCAGCTCTGGGCCCTGCTGTGCAGGAGGGTCCCTGTGTGCCACTGGCAGCTGGGGCCTCAGACACCTCCTCTCTTCACAGGTGCTCCTGTGCATGTTCAGAAGACGCACCTAAAAACAGAGGCAATGAGAACCTGAAACTTTATCCCACCTCTTCACTTCTGCCCCTATCTGCCCTGCCATGGCTGCATCCCCGCCATGAGGCCATCCCAAAACCCACCCCTCCTCAACGAGACCCTCTGCCCCTCAGCCCCCTGGTCCTGTTCCCTGGCCAGGAATGAAGGTGGGCAGCCCTTGTCTGGCAGGACAGAGCTTGTCCCACATTTTATGTTTAAATAAAGAATTAGAGTTTTCGCAGCTATGTCCATGTGGTAGCAGCAGCAAAGCCCACCCGGCACCAGCACTGGC
Organism: Passer domesticus; assembly: GCF_036417665.1. Classification (NCBI taxonomy): domain Eukaryota; kingdom Metazoa; phylum Chordata; class Aves; order Passeriformes; family Passeridae; genus Passer; species Passer domesticus. Next base: position 9,362,925 of record NC_087482.1, on the reverse strand, counting down.
TGAGCTCCATGCCCAGGAGCAGCCGTGGATGGCCACGGTGTGGGCAGGCAGGAGCCAGGCAGGGGCTGCTGTGCTCAGCGGCGGGGCCCCGAGGGGATGGGGGAGCCCATGCTGAGCGTCCTTGGGCTGAGGGCACATTTCCTTCTGTGGAATCACCTGGGCGTGGATCTGAAGAGGCTCAAAGGGATATTTTGGGGTCCCTGCTGAGGGGTGCAGGAATCCCTCATGAGGCACAAAGGAGTATTGATGGCCTCTCCTAAGGTGTGCAGGGATCCCTCATGCGTTGGGCAGTAGGGTTAAATTTGAGGGGGTTTTTTACTCTTCTCAGCACAGCACAGGGACACTTGGCCGAGGTTTTGCCAAGCTGGGAGAAAGCCTCTTGCAAAGGCTTGGGCCCAGCCTGTGGGCACAGCGGGCGGGCGCAGCCCATCCCCTGGGCCAGTCCGGGCTGCTCAGGCTGGGCCGGGCCGGGCCAGGCTCGGGCCCCGGCAGGGAAGGGCCGCGGCCCTGGGCTCTGCTGAGGCTGCTGAGCTCCGGCCTGCCCTGTGCTGCAGCCCAACACATTGACAGCCATGGCCGTGCCCTGGGCCACCGCAGGCACCCGGGGCTACAGCTGAGGCCGCGCCTTCTCCCACTGAAGGGAGGCTGGCTCTGTTCCCTCGGAGGGCACAGCTTAGCTCCCAGCACCTTTGTGAACCTTCCTGCCGGGCAAGTGCTGGGGGGCAGAGAGTTCCAACCCTTCTCACTGGGAACTGTGTCTGGTGATGTAGGGATTTCAAATTTTTTTCCCTCTAAATTTGTGTCCTGGCAGAGGGTTAAGTTTGGTTGCTCTCAGTAGGGCGCTTTTCTTCTTGGCAGTCAGTGGGGCTTCAATGCAGCCAGGGTTGAAGGAGGATCTCTGGCCGCTTGGGCTGTGGTTGTGGGACACCTTGGCTTCATCCTTCGTCTGTGATTTGTACTGGTGCTTGTTAAGGCATTTACGGCAAGTGGCTTCAGTTTGTTCCTCTTGCCAACAAAAACTGAGAATAAACCTCTTTAACACCACGGTAGTATTAAGAGGCCGGCCTTACTTTATGACTTGCTGGATGCACAGGCCATTGGCATCACAGGGCCTTCTTGGTGGGGTCTTCAGATACCCTGGTGGTCACTGAAGAAGGTAGTTGAATTTTCTGGGAAAAAGATAGTTTCCCATGTGTGGAAAAGAATAACCTCTCACTTCCCCATCCCTTTCTAGACAAAGTGATACAGGCAAGTGCATTCATATATCTCTATCTGCCTCTATGTATCTATCTATCTATCTATCTATCTATCTATCTATCTATCTATCTATCTATCTATTTATCTTATTAATCTATTGTGGTGTTGCATTGTATTCAAATGGTATGCTCTGTCTCGAAAATGTGCCTCTTGAAAATATATGGTTTGTTCCAATCTGTGTTCCTCCCCTGAAGTCTCATCAATCTGCAATCCCATTGGCCCAAATCTTATTTCGCACCCACTTTGAATTTCCCTCTTAAGCTGTACGAGGAAGACCAGATTCTCTCATGGCCCAACTCTCCCCTAGGCTCGCCCTCTCTCCCCATCTCTTTCCCTTTTCCCCCTTCTCCCTCTGAAGCCATGCTACACCCGGGGCTGGGACCCCCAATAAACCCTCATCTAATCAGCACCCTCAGAAGCCGTGTGGAGTCTCCTTGCGTGCCTGCTGCTGCCAGCGAACTCACAGCCCAGGGGGCCCTCTGGGGACTCCCTGGGGAGCTCCCCTCAAAGGAACTGCTACAATCTATGAAATATTTCTATGCATGATATTTTGTTTATTAGGAAATTATGACACATCTCTTGAGAGCTGGAACAGAATACCATCCATCTTTGATATAGCAAAGCTTGGGTGGAGGAGCAAACATGAACTGTGATTTCCTTCTTGCTAGACATATGCGGGCTTGTTTAGATTGACTTTGAACCAAAATCCTGCAAAGATGGAAAATGACTGGTGGCCATCACTCTGATTTCCTGAAAAGCCCTTTTTTCATTCTAATTTTTTCATCTATGATGGCTGGTAAATACCTGTCTTCCTTAAGCTATGTGCTGGCAATACTGGAGGTAGAAAATAACTTTATGCTGCATAGTTTAGATACTTGATAATTTTCTTGTGAAATTTTATGGCAGTATCTCCTGCCCCAAAACTAAAGCAGCAGGTCAGCTACTGAACACGACTCACTGCATAGCTGCAGCTCATGTTTCTACAGTGGAATTGGCATTTTGTTCTTCTGCATGGGTATGAAACACTACCAATTGAAAGGCTTCTTACAGAGCAAAGAGCCTTGTTGACTGTTGCCTGGACTTTGGGAAGGTGGTAGCTGTTAGATCAATACCCAGCAAACTGCCGAAATTAATTTTTGTGACTACTCTCTCGTGATTTTGGCCTGGCTTCTTTAGGAGGTTCAATTTTCATTTAGAAATGGCACAGTGGAGCCAGTGCTGCCTCAGGACAGGTGGAGCTGGGACAAATGGCTCATTGATTTTGATCTCAACAAAAAGCCACCTGAGCTCCTCATGACAGCAACCCCATGGACTGGTAACGGATCCATTAAAACTAACTCATCACAGAGCTTTTAACTCGAAGCTCTGACACATGGAGCTTGCTCAGTTCTGCCATGGAAGAAGGGAGTTTGAAGACAAAGAGGTTCAGGAAGGAGATCCATGTACAACAAAAGTGTTTGTATTTTAGCAAATGAAGTATCTTAGATGTGAAACTTCATCCGTACTCCAGTCTTATCCCTCCATTACCCAAATTCTTGGTCTTAATTCCTTTGTCAGTAGGAAAATATGACAGGGAAGTGTAGATCCTCCTTTCCTTCTTGAGCTGGGCAGCTTGTAACCTTGTCTTCTCCCACAAACAGGAGCAGACTAATGGGAATTTTGTCATGAAACCATACTTGGGAAAGTTTGCCCTGTGTTTGTTTTTGTCCCGAAGTAACTGAGATTCACCGGAATATTTACAAGCCATAAAGGATGGATTTATTTTGCTTGCTAGAATTTTGATTTTTTAGACCTTTTCTGCTGCACAAGAGCCTGGCACTTGCAGAACTCTTGCCCCATGCACTTCTCCAGTGGTTCTTGCAGAGAAGCTTTGGGAAGCACTCAGGAAAAGTGCCATGTTCATGTGTCGTTTATGGAGCCCACAGGACAGGGAAATGTCTTTGCAGTGGGCACTGCCTTTTATTCCAAGGTGTAGAAGGATTCTTGGCTGAACAATGCCATGATATTCCCCTGCGGGAATTGGACAGCCCTGGCCTGCAGGTTACAGAGTCACTCTGAAAACCATGTAGCGTCCTCAAACAGGAACAAGATAGACCATATGCTGTCCTCAAATAGTGCAACAAGGAAGAATGAGCATTGTGCCAGGATGAAACCAAATGCGCCAAGCACGTTGTGGGAGCTGCTCATTTGGCACACCTTAGCTAAAGATGCTTATAGTGTGACAACCAATCAGTAATTAAGATGTATGTGTGAATATAGCTACTTAACCAATCAGCATTATGCACCAGTGGCGTGAGACAGTGTATAGAGAAGGATAAATATGCCAAAGTTGCTTAATAAACAAGGATGACATGTAGCCACATTTGTTATGAGTGTCGTTACTCAGCCGACTCTCCGTGGGACCCTCCTCACCAAGGAATTGTCTTTGCTGTGGGCACTGGCTGTTATTCCAACACCTGTGTCATTTATTCTACTGGAATCCTTGTGAAAAAGGTTGTTCTTCGCCATTGAGATTTTTAGGTGACATTTTTGATCTCAAACAGCCCAAAGTTTTCCTTCTCACATGTTTCTGATGCTGTTTTTTCCTTTCCAGTCTGTTGTTGGCCAAGGAAGATGCTGCTTAGATTCTGCAGGCCCCCATACATGGGTACTGTTATAGGTAAAAATCGATCCAGCCAATTTAATAAAAATAAAATATAAATTTATTCACAACCGATATACAGTCCCGACAGCCAACAATCAAGGACAGCACCGACCCCGGGATGGAAGCTGGGTGAACACAGATCCGCCTTCTATCGCACCCAATCCCCCCTGTTCACCAATGCCGCGTGGCAGAATCCATTCTTATATTCTTTTTCTAGCCCATGGCAGAGTCCCTTTGTCTTTCCTCAGGGTTCTTCATATTCATGATGTCTCTATTCTCCGTCCTGTGCTGGACAAAACCTTGTCCGGGAACTGATGTGTATCCACTCTTCGGTTACCGGAATCCCGTATGCAGATGTATGTCCTTGATGGTCCCCTCTGTCTAAGATGAACATCTCCATGGGCCACCATCGCTGGGCCTCCTCCTGTTCACACCAGTGAGAACGACAATCTCCTGTGCCGGCTGGGTTCACTTCCTATGTTAATGACACTCCTCCTACCCGACTGCCAGCTGCGGTTTCCTCACCCTGTGAAGCACTCCCCTCTTCCCTTGCTACTGTGATTTCAAGGTTTGATATTTTATTCTTATATATATATATATATATATATTCTATCAGCAGGAATTACCATAATATACATAACAGGTACCAAGCTGAAAGTTCTCCGGTGCTCCACAGCAGCCCAGTTATCCACAGGAGGGCCAAGAGCAGCTCCAGAAGTTCCAAAGGATTCTAACAGATGAATTTCTGTCCCTCAGGAAGGCAGGGCTGTGTCTGAAGTAAAGGGTCTGACCCTGCACCCACGTTTGCATGGCAGCAGCTGTCCCATACTTTGTGCAAGACACATAACATGTGCCACTCTTAATTCAGCACTGGCTTAGTCAGTCTTATAAAGTTCTAATAAAAGCTTTGACTGGGCAAAAAATTATTTGTATTTTAGCTGTTTGGGTTTTTTGTTGTTGTAGTTGTTGTTATTGTTTGTTTTGGTTTTTTGGGGTTTTTTTGTGGTTCTTTGCTTTGGTGCTCAGAGAGCATGGAGGAAGAGGCAGATTTTCTGTTCAACTTGCCTGTCAGTATGCAGGGGGCAAGAAAAGAAGATCAGTGTTTCACCATCTGGTTAAGGAGCTCTAAAAGCAATTGTGCTGTCCCTAATCAGGGGGTGGGGGCACTGCTAACAGCCTGGATTGTCCCCTCCCGTGTTCCCCTCCTTACCAAAGTGCTGTGTAGATCCACAGCCTTGTGCCTTGGCCCAATGGTGCAAAAATCCTCCCAACATCCCTCCGTTGGCAAAAATAAAGGCTTTGTGCTCATTAAGATGAAAAGCTGTATGGATGGCCTGCAGCTTATGTTCTTTTGTTGCCTGGACCCCAGTCAGTGCTGACATCTAAATGACTGACCAGCCCCAAGCTGCTCTTAAGACTGATTTGATCAAAGGCACTGAAGCTCTGTTGAGTGCCAATTCTCCAGGAAAACAAGCACAGGAACTTGGATAATGTTGGTGGCAAAAGCATATTACAGAATGGTACCAATTCCAGCCTTTATTTTGCCTTCTTTTGCTGCCATGCATCAAACTGTGTCACACTCATCACTGACCTGGGCTCTTCCAGGATGGGATGTGCAAGGATGATCCCTCAGTTCGTGTGTGGACCTGGTGTGCACCAGGCCAGAGACGTGACTGTCATCCATAGCCAGCCCCTGTCTGCCAAGAGAACAGGGAGCTGCAGCTCTGAGGAACTCAGGGGTGAGGCAGCAAACAGCCCAAATGCCTAGTTTATATCAGTTACTGGTCAGGAGGATTTACTGCTGAGAGATTTTTATCGTCCTGCCCAGAGCTGGAATAAAAGAACCCTGGCAGTTCGCTTTAGCGGTGGAGAGACTCTTTTCAACAGGTTCCAGCTCTGCTGCTTGTTTAAATTAAAGCAGAGCCAAACTCTTCTGTTGGTCACATCAAGCTAACATAAGTTTCAGGAGTCTGTGAAAGACATAAGAGTGTCAAGATTATTTCATTTTATAATACTTACAGTCTTCTAATTCAGCCATGGGATACTTAGGCCGTCACTCACTATATCAAATAACTGGAAAAAGCACTGGAAGTTTTTTTACAGTTAAGTTTTAAAAACTAATTAACAAGTTTCATAAAGAAAACCATTTAGTAAGAATACAGTAATTGAAACACCTCAAAGCTCTTTGATGATGGAGCCCTGAACTCCAGTCATGTACAGTGCAGCCTCAGCTCTCCCTTTGAGGCCAGAGAACTGCCAAGGCTCAGGGCTGGGATGAGCCTTCGCCCAAAAGCTACTCCAAGACTGATTGGGAATCAATCCAGAGCAAGGCTCACACAAAGAGCAAAGTCTCAAGGCCAAAGACAAACCTTCATCACGTTGGATTTGTTTTAACACTGATCTGGAGCAAATTTGCTTGACCTGCAACACCACTGTTACCATGAATCTTTACACGGGCTACAAAAAAAGCACTGTCCTGTCCTGTCCTGCGCCGTGCTGCCAAAATACTGTTGAGAACTTGCTCTGCCTCTGTCCTGTGCCCCTGGGGCTGTTCTTGGCCAGGCAGCCTCAGTGGGAGCTGATGTTAAGGGAAGGGGCACATGAGTGAGCTTATGCCACATGGACACCGATTATTTTGTCAGGAAGTTCACACAGAGAACTTGCCTCCTGCATGCTGCAGAATCTTCAAACTCTCATTCACCAGCTTTCTCATATAAGTTATGTCACGATCTCAATCTAGATGGGAGCACAGACCAGACCCATTTCCATGGTGTGCTGGGATCCCTCGCTCCCTTAGGGAACTGGGCACTGCAAGGGGGTCAGGTAAGGCTCTGGGAGCCAGATGACAATGGACAAGGCCAAAGCTGCACAGGGGCCTGGGGAGCTCTGGACTGGCTCCTGGTCACTCTCCACCCTCTTTGCAGGCCCTGTGCAACATCCCTGGAGTGGTGGCTGGAGCATCCCCAGGCCCGTGGGGGCTCTCTCTCTCCCACAGAGGAAACCCTCCCCAAAGCCCTGGGTAAAACCATCCCCAGCACTTCCCGGGGAGCAGGGAGCGCTGTAGGAGGCCAGAGTAGCTTCCCCAGGCAGGTGCTGTCGGGGTGCCTGCAGCACCAAAAGCGTCTCCGCTTCGGGCAGCCTTGACAACTCCCCCAGCCCAGCAGACGCCTGAGCCCAGATGGAGTAATGACAGCCTCACCAGACAGACGAGGGCATTCTTGGCTCGGCAGATCCAGCAGGGTTTGTTTAGGGAAGATCCAGGGGTCCAGGTGGGGTGAGGGTGTGGAGAACAAACAGGAGCACAAGCTCTGCTGAAGGGAATCAGGGGCCAAGAGCGAGCAGCAGGGGATGGGCCAGGGTATATCACTGGGGGAAGGTAGGAGGGGTCAGGGTACAAATCATGCAATGGGGAGGGGAGTCAGGGGAGGAGTTGAAATGGGGTGACTGGGGGTCCACCAGAGGGGGAGCAGAGAGGGGGTGGTGTCCCAGGGAAAGCCAGTGGGGGGAGAGGGGGCACAGAACTCTCTAGAATAGGGAACAAACAGCAGTTGTGTGACAACAGCAAATTAACAACCAGAGACTCCTGGGGATTTGTGCCAGCCTCTCACCCTAACTAAACGGCACTGTCCTCCCAGGGCATTCCAGCCCCATCATTCCCATGACTGTCTCCCACATCTTCCCCCTTTCTCTTTATTAAATAAACATTTCCTAAAGTTTTGTCTCCGGTTTTCTTAAAACACTTCAGCACTGTTGAGAGTATAGCAACGATGAGGAAGACCCACCATAAACTCTTAAGAATAGGCTTAAGAATGGGGGCCACCCTCCCAGGAACGCCCCATTGCATAAGCATTTTGTCCATCATGTCCACAACCTTCTTATCAGTAAGAAGAGTCTTCATTTGGTCTTGCATTTGCTTGATGTTGGCTCGGATCAACGTGCTTGTTGAAGAAAGGTTAAAACAACAAAGTCCTTCAAAATCCTCACAACCATGGCCATGGGCGAGCAGCAGGAAGTTGATTCCTGCTCTGTTCTGGAGGGTGGCATGTCTGGTGGTTTCTTTGTCCACCAAGAGGTCTGATAGGGTGGTGGATGTAGCGTTGGTCTGCTTCCTGAGCCAGCACTCCAGGTGAGAAAGCTCACCGAGAGCCTTGGCGGCTGCGACCCATGGCAAAAATATGGACACAGCTACCCTCTTCGTCTTGCCCCTGTTGTAAATTTGGTCATCACAATTTTGGTTGAATTGAGAGTATGATAGTTTTTGGCATGTCAATTGAGTTTCTCACTTCCAATATTTAATTGGAGTAGTGTTGGGGTAAGGGTGGTAAGCTGATCAAGGCTGCAGGGGCCCCTTTTGATCTTCGAGGGGATCCCTGCCCAGACCTTGTGCTACAGATGAGAAACACTGCCCTGGGGAGCACTCTGGGAAATGGAGAGGACTTAGACAATGTTTCAGCAGTATAATTGCACCACTCAACAACCTTGTATCTTTTATCATTTGGAGATACATCTTTTCTCACAATCATCTGTGGCTTAGTTATTTCCAGACAATTTTGTTTGGGTGTTTCACAGAAAAAGCTTACACAGTAAGTCGCTTTTGAGGAGCCCAGTAGGTCTAGTTGCTGGGGCTCTTGTGGTGCATGTGGTAGAATCTTCATCCAATCATCCCAAGTGTACACTGGGGTGGGTTTCTTACCTGTATATGGGGATTCGTTTGGTGACAGGGGGATTCCCACCAGACATGTAGAGAGCAGGTCTTCCACGCTTCCCGTGGCCATGCAAAAATTATCTTGTTTGAGAGATTTGACTAGTGTGATCTATACATTTTCTTTCGGTTTTGGCATGACCCGTCCGACTGATGTTTGGATGCATAGGAGGGCAGTGATGGTGGTGGCAGCTCTTAAGATGTTTTGGCGTGTCCTGGGAGTGGCCATCTGGTTCTCAAACGAATCAGGTATAGACTGTTTGAGCACTGCTAGAAACAGGAATAGTAAAGTTAATTGTCACCGTTATTTTCTTTGTTTGGTCCCCACTATATTAAATCTTTGGTTTTCCTTTCTGTCTCCTCCCATATTTAAATTAATAGGTTAAAGACACAGGTAAGGTTGGTTATGGGGGTAATGGGGAGGGGTTACGGGAGAGATCGAGGGAAGTGGAATGAGGGAAATGCTACTGGGATTTCAGGAGAGGGTATAAAGGAACCTGTAGAGTCATTTAACATTGGAAAATATCTCTGGGAAATTAGAACTTCATCAATGATATTTGGCTGGACAGACTTCTTTCTTTGGCGTTGCCAGGCAACAGCATCTGCTGGCCCCAACTCTGGGGGAAACAGAGAATGTCGTGCCCCCATCCACTGTGCTGCCAGCTCAGCAGTGCAGCACAGCACAGGCTCACGCTCCCTATTGCTCCCACAGATGTACCCCGCAGCACAACACGTGTTCCCGATGCCCAGAAGGGCCTCGGAAGGGGCTTCTGTAAGGGAGCAGGCTGCTTGACAGGGTTACTGGCAGGCCTCCTTTTTTGGAGTTTATCTTCATCTTATGCTGTGTCCAAATTAATTTTTACTGGAAGAGAAAATGGAGTGCTTTCTTCATCTTTCGCTGAAACAGCTTCTTATGAAAATCTAATGCAGACATTAAACATTCGCAGGGAGGCCACAATGGAGTTGTGGCCATTTCATGGTTCTCCAAATAATTCTGCTGAGGGTTCTGCTGCTGCCCAGTGCTTCCAGTGGCCTCTTAATTGCTGAGCTTTGTCCTGGGGGCCCCGCTGGGGCTGCAGCCAGTGCTGGCTCCCACTGAGGCTGCCTGGCCAAGAGCAGCCCCAGGGGCACGGGGCAGAGGCAGAGGGAGGTGGGGAGGAGAAAGAGCAGGGCCGAGGTTGCCCTTGAAAGGCAGAGGCGCTGTGGGGCCCGCTCCTGGCCAGGGACCCCGCCCAGAGCCGTGCCCTGCTGGCCGGGGCCTTGAGGGGCAGCTGTCCAGCTGGGCCCAGCTGTGCCAGCAGCTCCAGCCGTGCTGGGGAGCCTTGCCAGCTCTGGGCCCTGCTGTGCAGGAGGCTCCCTGTGTGCCACTGGCAGCTGGGGCCTCAGCCACCTCCTCTCTCCACAGGAGCACCTCTGGGACTTCACAACACCAGCCAAAGAGTTCCATCAGGGAGACCTGTACCTGTACCTGCACCGATCATCAGCCATCCCCAAGCCAGTGTCCAACATCCCTGCCACGGCTGCATTATCACCTTGTTGCTAGGGACATGCTGCCACCACCCAGAACAGGAGCCTCTGGCCCTGAACGTGCTGGCATTGGTGTCCGGCCAGGACTGAAGGTGGGCCCCTCCTGCCAGGGAAGGGCTTGAGCAACACCTTTGGGCTTCACCTCTGCTCTCTGGGTGGCAGCACCAGCCATACCTGTGCTGATTTTTTGGGCACTGCCAGGTTTGTGCAGACAGCAGCCGGGCATGGGTCTCCTGAGAATAGGAGCTACTATATTTATTTTTGATTTTCCAAGATTTAGGAACATTTGTCATAGAATATTCCCCTAATGATTCTTCCCTGTTTCTACAATAGTTCTATATTTTTCTACGTAGTTTTAGAATTGGGAAAAACATAGAACATTTTCACACTTCTAGAATAAAATATAAAATTGCATTTAATTGGTAATCTTTATTCCTGAAAGAACTAAGACAATCAAAGACACCTAGTCTACTGCAGAGGCTCATTTCCCAGGGCAGATTTGTATCTTGTCACAATAACTAACAACAAACCTTTTCCCTCATATTTTCTGGGATTTCTGACAAGCTCACCTCTTAGTCTTCAGAGGCAAACTTTGAGCACAGTCGGAATCTCTTCAAGTCACCATCTTTGTTTGCTTCTGCCAAGAACTGCCTCAGTTCTAGAGCAGAGGCTTCTCTCAGCTTCCTGCCACCCCGCTCCGCCCCAAGCCTGTCCTGAGCCCTCTCCTGCAGCTGCTGTGCTGCCCTGGAGCTGCTGTAAAACACAACAGCTCTGCCACAGCCGCTCAGCTGGATTGGAGAAGCTTTCTGGCTGTGCTTACATTAGGCTGGTGGCTTCTTGAAACACAAGCTGAGCTTCTGAATGCTGTGTTTCACCTGGCACAGGAACTGATGCTGCCTTTCTCATGAAGCCTAATCTCCCATGGCCTTTCAACGCTTTCTGGCCAGCATACGGCCTGGAAAACCTTTTAATGCAGCCATTTAGTACTAAAAATTACCCAGTCTGTGTATCAAAGGAACTTGTTTAAATGCTGGAGCCCACCAGAGCATCCTTCCAGGCCATAATTTACTCCCCCGCACCTCCCCCTCCATGACTGACAAACAGCACCTTTGACAGTTCTTTCCTCCAGAAGCTGAATGGCACCATTTTATTTGGGGGAGGAAAAAAAAGGAAATGTTCTGGGATACAATCATCATCATCATCATCATCATCATCATCATCACAATGAGCCACAAATTAGTTAAATTACATCAACATCTCAGACTGTGGACTTACTTCTCAGAGTGCAGCACTGGCTGTACTACCTCCTGAAACTGCAGATGTGCTACAGTCTTTAAAATGAGGTGGACGCAGACAAAATTTGGAGCCAAGCACAGCTCTGGGAGAGCTTTAGGGATTGGGCCTCCACGGGCACCGCTGTGTGCCTGGAGTAACCTGCCCCAAGCCATCTGCCACCTGAAGAGCCAAGTGGGGCACGGAAAAGCACAGGCTGCAGAGGGGCTGGGAGTGCAGGGAGCCCATCCTGGTCAGGACTAACACGCTCATCCCACCTTTGGACTGGGTTTGGATGGAGACCAGCACTAATAGCTGGCAAAAGGAAAAGAGGGTACAAAGGTCCCTGGAGTCCCCTGCCCCAGTGCCTCAGCCAGTGGGGAAAGGAAGAGGGCAACATGTGGCCGGGGGTTTAAAAGGAGGCTGTGCTCCCCACTAGCTGAGAGAGACAACCCCACAACGGATGTCCCAATGGACTCGCTCCCTATGTTCAAACAAAGCTACAGGACTCCTCTGGCTCCTTTATGGACACTGGCTTTTCACAGCGTGATTTTTATGCACACCTGTTTCCTTGTATCAGACTATCAGCAGCCTGCAGTGACTCACTGCCACTCTGGTCTGCAGGGGAAATGGAACTAATTTCCATTGGGGTCCTCCCAGAGAGAAGAACAAACCTGGAGGAGACAAGCAACCCCTGCAGGCATCCAAACTTCTGCACCAGAGGCTGAGTGAGCTGCAGAGGGGGCGTAGTGGGTGCATTTCCCTCAGCAGCTGGGCACTTGCGCTGCACACGTGTGTTGGATAATATACCAAGTTTAATTTTTGTTTCATGTCTCCAGTCAGGCTTGGTTTGCCTTTGCCTTAGGGAAAGGAATTCTCATGGCTTTTTTAAGGGATCTTGCACCACTCTCAAGGGAAATGAGCTTAACATCTCAATGAACTGGGAATAACCCAAAAGGTCCACAAAAAGATAATGACCATCAAGAACACATCAATGACCATCAGCAAACATCAAGGAACATCTGCCCCAGACACTGCCCCCTGGCATAGTTGGAGACACCTGGTCTGCAAGAGGCTGGGACGAAAATCAAGGAGGGTGGACTTTTTATTAACATCAGAGGCCAAGAAATCTGGGTCCAGGAGGAAAACAAATACTAAAAACTATGTGACTTGAGACCAATAAATATTAAAGGAATGGAAAATTACATCTAGTTGAATATTAGGAAGTCTGAAGCTTAATTATGGAGCTCTGTGTATTGTGATGTGTTTTTTCTTTTATTAATTTGATTTGTAATTTTGAAGTTTCCTTATGCTGTTCCTTTTGTCCCTGCCCTTTTCCCAGAACTTTCAGCACTTTTCTTTTATTAGATGCCAGTTTCTCCCAGAGCCTGCCTCCCCTCGAAAATTTTCAGTTTTGTATTTCTTCAAACTTTATTTGTTCACTGAAACTGTTTTCCTCCCTTGAACTTCTTTATTGGTTTATGCATTGTATTTCCCGCCTTGTTTTTACTCCCAATTTTCCTGATTTGTTAAAGGTTGTATCCTCCCGCTGGGACCTGCCCCTGTCTATAAGTTACTGTTTGCCCTCAGTTCAGGGTCCTGGGATGATGAAGAGGGGAAGTTTTACCATCAAATAAAGTTACCCCGGGACCCGTGTTGCTGTTCCTTTGTTTCATGCTGTGCCATCACTGGCAGCTGGGATTTAGTGGAGCTCGGGGGAGGGGGATTGTTGCCCCTCTGTCACCATCCAGCTGGGCCAAGCAACAGTGATGTGTACTTATGTTATTTTAGTTTAGATGTCCTCTGTTCTCCCCATAGTTCCCCTTTCCCCCCATGTATTGTTACCATCAGGCAGCCGGGGTTGTCAAGGTCATGTAGAAGGCGGCGTGCACGTGTCCCTTACCTGGGGCAGTTGGGAATGGAGAAGCTTGTTGCCAAGGGGGTGCAGCATGGCAACACCTGATCTCCCATCAAGTTACAAGAAAGCAATCTCCACCGATAAATGGCAAAGAGCTGACTGAGAGACTTTGGCAGGGCCCAGGGCTGTCGGAAGCAACTCTCAGGGGTAGAAAAGTCTGAGTACCAATCTTGAAAATTAATCAGACACGTGGTCTCCATGAGGGCAGTTCCCAGCACTGCAAATTTTTTCTTATGTTGTCCTTTGCTGTATTTTTGTTAAGGTTTAATAAACCTTTTTTAAATTTTCAAAGTGAGCAGTTGTTTCTCACTGATAGAACTACTGTCAATATGCTTTTGCTTTGTGTGATTGGTCAAAAAACTTTTGAAGTAAGTTGTAACATTAAGTTCTTGGTCTGCTGCCAGGGATGTGTGCTGCTGGCATCTTCCCATTGTCATAACCATGTAATGGGACTGATGCTGGAAAACAAACAGCTCGAGACGCGTTCCCCAGCAGTCCCATCCTGTTCGTGATTTGTACGTAGACCCCCACCGGCCGGCAATAAATGGTGCTCCTCAGTGAGGAGGATTTGTAGACTAGAGGAATATAAAAAATAAAAAATAAGACCGTGGACAGTGCAATTGCCAGAGGCCCAGGCTGTTAAAAGGAGGAATGGATCATGCCCTTTGTTGTCTGTAGCTGGTATGCTTGTAAGTAACAAGTAGCAACTTTAGGGGCTCCTGGGCAACGAGATGGGAAACCATCTATCTAAAACAGGAGGGGATGTCTTTTACTGGCTTCAGACAATTTTACAGGAAAAAGGACATTCAGACAGCTCAAAACATGAACAAAAAGACTTATTAATCTGGGTAAAAGCAAATACTCAAAATATAGACTTGAAGTCTGCTTTTACCTTTGATTTCTGGGACCGGATAAACTGGAAAATTTACAATCTAGTCTCTCTCAAAAGGAAGAGACTTTAATCAAACCTGTTTCCAGAGCTTTATCATAGAGCTTTAAACAGAATGATCGTAACAGAGACTTTCTCAAACACCAAAACAGAACACCTAGTTCTAAGATGTTAATTCCGAGTGGTGCTAGGTCTTTGTCCATCTCTGGGAGGATCTCGGGTTTTGTTTGTAGCTTTTTCCCTTCTCCTGGCATGTCTGGGGTTTCCCCAGGCAGTGTGGACAGCATCCCAATCCCCGCAAAGGGGGAATCAGATCAGCTTCCAGCTTCGGTCGTGTCCTCTGTTTCTTCCAGGATTCCCTGTGCCTCTGATGCTGTGACCAGGCATCCTCCATTTCTCTGCAAAATCATCCACCCCTGGATTTCCTGGGAAAGCATTCAGGATTTTCGTTGTGCTCCGAGAATTTGGGGGGTCAGGAGTCGTGTTCTGGGGAGATTGGGAGTCAAACGGGTGTGAGAGATGAGAGTTTGGGGAAGGTTTGCAAAACGAGGGCTGCTGTTTCTGCGCCCTGTTCCTCTTCCAAACAAGTTGTGGTTGGATCTTGTTCTGAAGTTGTTCAGCAGGGTCTGCCAAGGGGGGCTCCAGATCCACTTTGCCTGGCCAAGGGGCTGTGGGAATCACCCCTGCCATGGTTTCTTCCCGGGAAGTCATTCCCTCAGATTGGGCTCAGGCGGGCAGATTGTTTTGCAGTTCTGAGAATTCTTTTCATAGAGATTCCTCCACCAAGCCTCTTCCAGGGTTTTTGCCACTTTTAGCACCCCAGACTCTGGTTACAGCTGCTGGGCAGGCTTTAGATTTAGCTCTGCCTGCAGGGAAGCAGGCAGGGGACAAACAGAAGCAGCGGGAGGCAGCCAGGAGTCGAGCAGAGCTGGGATGGCTCTGCCCAGAGAGATTGTCAAAAATGCGTATTTTATGATTGGCTTTTCGTAAATATTAAAATGAATCTTTTATGTGTTATGCTACAACGTTATGCTGTATTAATTTTCTTAAGTCGTGTGTTAAATATAGTTGGAGGTTTTATCATAATAGAAAGTTAAAATAGAAAGTATGCTATGTATGACATTTTTTTAAAGAAAGGACTTGCACCAGGTAGCAGCCACAGGACACCTACAACTTTCCGAGAAAGAGAATTTATTGTTCCCTTATCAGCAGTAAACTAACTTCTTCCTGTCTCACTCAGACATGAAGCTGGCATTAGCATTAAGACAAAGAAGTTGACGATGAACAGACAGAATCCTGTGTTTGAATAGAATTTATGCATCATGTAAGAGATGTATGAATATGCAATAGGCTGTTGTTTTTAAGGGTTGATCCTCTGTTAACAGGTGTCCTTTTTCGGGCTTGTGTTGCCCAGAAAAAGGTACACGAAAGTCTGTAACTCTTTGTTTTTATTGTCTCATATTATCTGAATCCAAATTGTCCAAATTTTTATTACTCTAATTATATTACTATTGTTATAACCATTTTATTATGATTAAACTTTTAAAAATTTTAAAAACAAGTGGTTGGCGTTTTTCACAGCAATTATTAAAATGAATGCTATATGTGTTATGTTAGAAAGTTATGTTGTATTAATCCTTTTAAGTAGTGTGGTAAATAAAGTTTTTCATCTACAGCATAATATTAAAATAGACCCTATATGATGTAAGATATGTTTTGTAACTAGCTCAAGGAATCTGTGAGAGAATGAAGAAATTCTGCGCATAGATATAACAGCTCCAAGACACCAAAATTCCACGAGAAGAATTATTAACTTCTTATCGGGAAGAACCAGACTTCTTCCAGACTCGAAAGAGGCAGAGGAATTGATTTACAAAATGAGGGGGGAGCAGAAGTTAAGCAGAAGACACCCTTTGTTTGAAAAGAATTTTTGAATCATGTATGAGATATATGAATATACAACAGGCTATTGCTTTTAAGGGTTAATCCTTTGTTAGCAAGCCATGCTTTTTGGGCCTTGGTGCCCAAGAAGCATCTGGACAATCAGAGTTAGGACAATAAAGGAGAATAAAAAGAAAAAAATTGCTTTTTATTCTCCTTTATTGTCCTAACTCTGATTGTCCAAATTAATATTGCTCTAATTTTTATTACTCATTTTAAAACTATTTTATTTACTATTAAACTTTTAAAATTTTAGAACAAGTGAATGGCATTTTTCGCAAGTGGTTATGTAATTTATTATATCAGCAAGTGTGTAACCAAGAAAGCCCTAATGCAGAAGAAGTAGAGTTAGTTACTTGCTGGGTCAAATTCTTAGAAGGAGATTCAAAGGTATACAAAGTAAAAAAAAGATAAAGAGCAGAAATCTGAGGGAAAGGATAAAGAAAACAAGAGAGTTATTCAAAAGAGGTGGGATCCCCTTGATTATGTAGCCCCACCAACTCTTCTTCCCAACTATCAAGCCACCCCCCCCTGCTTAACACCCAGCCTCCTGCTTCTCAAAACCAACCTTTACCCCCTCCAGTGATCCCCGCCTCTCCTCTGTATCCTCAGGGAATCTCCATGTCATTTTTACCCCCTCCAACAACTCCACTCCCCCATATATATCCACCCCTTGATGCTTTTCCTCTGCTGCCCCCTACACCCACTAACCTGCAGCATGCTCAACCTCTAAGTCAGAATACAACACTTTTCCCTGAGAAAAAGCCTCTGCATATATCCTCCAACCTAACAACTGCACCTTTCCGAAAATGATAACAAAGAATTAGAGAGCCAGTCGAATAACCCTTCAGATGCTGGCCCTTACTGTAATACCAGATCAAAAAGGGGTGTAAGGCCAAAGGTAAATCTGGAGAGGCTGTTTCCCCTGAGGGAAGTCCCTCTAGGAGGGGGTGTGGGAGGAATAGGTTTGTAAATGCACCCCTGACAGCCTCTGAAGAAAGAACCTTGAAAAAGGAACTGGGTAACCTGGTAGAAGATCCCATTGGGACAGCACAGCAATGAGATCAGTTCCTGGGTCCCAATATATATACCTGGGGGGAGCTGCATTCTGTTATGAACATCCTCTTCTCCCCAGAGGAAATATGCCTCATTAGGCCAGCAGGGTTAAGATCTGGGAGAAGGAAAACTGCACCAGACCCCCAGGTGAGCAAAAACTCCCTGTAGTGGACCCAAATTGGAATCCCATCCAGGAAGAGGGCCAGGGAAACATGCAAGACTACAGGAACCTAATTGTAAGAGGCATAAAAGAATCTGTACCCAAAAGCAGCAATTAGCATTTGATGGGAGTCAAGAAAAGGATGAGTCCCCGGGGGCATGGCTAAATCGATTAAAACAAAATTTTCAGTTACATTCCAGCATCGATCCTGATGGACCAGAGGGCCAAGTATTATTAAAACTATGGTTAGTTACCAAAGGTTGGCCTGACATCAGGCAGAAATTAGAAAAATTAAAAGACTGGAAAAATTGGAAGACTGGCAAGAAAGGGGAATTAAGGATCTGGGAAACTCTGAAAATTTATTTAAGGAGACATGAGGAGAACAGAACAAAAGCAAAAATTATGGTGGCAGTAACAAGAGGAAGCCTAGAAGTGGGAAGAGGGGAGCCAAAAGGGGGAGCAGAAAATAAAGTGAAGCTGGGTAAATGGAAAAAAACACCATTAGATTATGTGTATTGCTGTTACTGTGGCTAAAGAAAGCATGTTAAGCAGTCCTGTAAAAAAATTACAAATGGATGAAGCAATTGAGAAAGAACAGGACACCCTAGTATTGTAAACAAAGGGCCCCAATGAAGGCAGGGATGACGTGGAGGACTCCATGTTCTCCAAAAGCAAATTTATTACTTTATAATACTATATTATATTAAAGAATACTATACTGTACTATACTAAAGAATGCGGAAAAGATACTTACTCAATGCTAAAAAGATAATAATGAAAACTCGTGACTCTTTCCAGAGTCCCAACACAGCTTGGCACTAATTGGCCAATGAGTCAAAACAACTCACACCAGAGTCCAAAGCGGCAATCACCCTTGGGTAAACAATGTCCAAACACATTCCAGACGAGCACAACACAGGAGCAGCAAAGGAGATAAGAATTGTTTTCCTTTTCTCTGAGGCCTCTCTCACTACCTTTCAGCTTCCCAGGAGAAAAACCCTGGGCAAAGGGATTTTTCAGAGAATGTGAATGTCACATCCTAGAGAAGATTCTGAGAGGAGATGATGATTAGAGGTGTCAGGGGTCGACGCTGTGGGGGATGAGATTGGACACTAGATAGAGTCCCTGATAAACTTAGAAATTGGTCCCCAGAGTGAAGAATATGAGTTTTTAGTGGACACGGGTGCTGATCGATCCTGTGTGACAAAGCTTCCCAGAGGGGCTCAGCTAAGCAAAAAGATCTGCCAAATGTGGGGAGCAAAAGGGGAACCGTTCAGAGCCCAGGTTACAGAGAGCATAATTATACAAGGCAATTCAAAGGAATGTAGGGATGATTTCCTTTATATCCCAAAAATAACTTGTAACTTACTGGGGCGAGGCTTGCAAGTAAAGATGGGAATTGCAGTAGTGCCAAAGGAGGGGAGGATTTGGTACCCCAAATAATGTTATTAACTGGACAGGATTTGGGAGAAATTAACCCAGTAGTCTGGGCGGAAGGAGGAGGGCCAGGGTTGTTAAATATCCCACCAATTAAGACAGAAATGCAGTCAGAAATTCCCCCTGCTCAGGTTAAACAATACCCCATCTCCCCTGAAGGCCAGAGAGGACTAACAGCTGTGATCCAGGGACTCATGGAAGAAGGCGTACTAGAACCATGCATGTCACCACATAATACACCAATGTTAGCTGTCAAGAAGGCTGACGGAACCTATGAATTGGTGCAGGATTTGAGGGAAATTAACAAACAATTTCCAGATAGCCAATAGTATCAAATCCATATCCTCTTCTTAGTCAAACTCCACAAGAGCATGCATGGTTCTCAGTAACAGATTTGAAGGATGCCTTCTGGGCCCGTCCATTAGAGGTGGGGAGCAGGAATTTGTTTGCCTTTGAACGGGAAGACCCACACTGCAAATGTAAACAACAACACAGGTGGACCTGCCTCCCACAGGGATTCACAGAGTCCCCTAACCTATTTGGACGAGCCTTAGAGGATCCTTTAAAATCCTCTGTACCTGGGGAAGAAATACAAATTCTACAATATGTGGATGACCTGCTAATATCAGGCAAAGATCAAGAACAAGTCAAACAGGCCAGTATAAGTTTACTAAACTTTCTGGGAGATAAAGAATTAAAAGGATCAAAGAAAAACCTCCAATTTGTAGAAGAAGAGATAAAGTACCTGGGACATCTAATTGGAAAAGGGTAGAAAAAGCTCAGTCCTGAAAGAGTTGTGGGGATCCTGTCAATTCCACCACCCAAGACTAAAAAAGATGTAAGAAAGCTAATAGGTCTAATGGGCTCTTGTATATTATGGATTGATCAGTATACTCAAGCTGTAAAATTTTTGTATGAAAAATTAACAAGCACAGAACCTGTAGTCTGGACTCTGGAGGATACCGAACGGTTCCAAGACTTAAAGGCTCGATTGACGAAAACCCCAGTTTTGAGTCTGCCTAATTGAAGAAAACCATTTGATCTGTTTGTTAATGTTAATGAATGGATAGCATATGGAGTGATAACCCAAGGCTGGGGGGGAAGCAGGAAGCTGGTGGCTTATCTGTCAAAATTATTGGATGTGGTTGCAAGAGGGTGGCCAGCCTGTATTCAAGCTGTGGCAGCCACAGCTACCTTATTAGAAGACACTCCAAATCCTACATTAAATGGAAGGATTTCAGTACACACATCCCATTATTTGAGGACAGTGTTAAGCCAAAAACTCCTCAGTGGCTAACACACAGCTGAATCCTGAGGTATGAAATAACCCTGATGAATGTCAAGAATCTAGAGACTGTCACCTCAAAAGGTTGAAACCCTGCTCAATTCTTAACCGGGGAACCAAAAATGGAAAATTTAGATCATAATTGTATAGAGCTAATTGAGATGCAAACAAATGTAAGAGAAGAGCTAGAAGAAGACCCCTTACCATATGGAAGGATCCAGTATATAGATGGATCCTCCCAAACAGTAATGGGAAAATGGGCATCAGGATACGCCATTATTGAAGCAGAGGAAAACAAAGAAAAAGGGAAATTACCCTCAAATTGCTCTGCACAAACTGCGAGGTATATGCCCTAAAGAGAGGTTTTGATTTATTAGATGATATAGGGACAATCTACGTGGATTCTCAATATGCCTTTGGGATAGCTCATACCTTTGGAAAAATCTGGCCAGAGAGGGCATACCTTAACTCAAAGGGGAAAAATCTGGCACATGAAAGTCTGATAGGGAAGCACTTGAATCCCTCAGAGGACCAAAAGAAATTGCCACAATCCATATTAAAGGCTACTAAAAAGGGGATACCCCTGAAATCCAAGGAAACAAATTAGCAGACCGGGCAGCCAAAAAAGCAGCCTTTGAAATGCTGGACTCAGTCATAGTCCTAAGGGTAAAAAAAGACCACGGGAAAATAAAGGAAGAGGGGGTTCCAGTTTTCAAGGACAAGGAGCTAAAAGAAATAGAGCAAATGGGAGCAGTAAAAACAGGGGATGGAAAGTGCTGGACCCCAGATGGATGATAAATATTCAACTGAATAATAACCAGGAAAGTGATGGAAGAGATATACCAATTAACTCACTGGGGAACACAATGAATATATGATCTTTTCCTGAAATATTGCATGGGGACAGGAATATATGAAATGGCCAGATCCATCACAGGAGAATGTCTAACCTGCCAAAAAGTCAACAAAAAGGTAATGTGAAAAACAACTCCAGGAGGGAGGAAATTAGCCATAAGACCTTTCCAGAGTATTCAGGTTGATTTTACTGAATTAACTCCAGCCCCAGGGTATAAACACCTATTGGTCATAGTTAACCACCTAACCCACTGGGTTGAAGTGTTCCCCACAAGAAACTCAAACTGTGACAAAAGTTCTCTTGGAAGAAATTCTTCTGAGATATGGGCTAGTAAATCTTATTGATTTGGACTGTGGCCCCACTTTACATCCAGTGTTCTGCAACAAGTCATCAGGGCCCTGGGAATAAAGTGGGAGTTACACACCCCTTGGCACTCTCGGAGTTCTGGGAAGGGCGAGAGGGTGAATCAAACCTTAAAGCATATCTTAACAAAATTGGTCTTAGAAACCCAATAGAACTGGGTCAAATGTTTACATCTAGCCCTATTACAAATAAGAACAAGAGCCAGAACAGATCTAGGGGTCTCTCCTTATGAAATGCTGCTTGGGCTGCCTTTCTTGCTTACCCTGTACAGTACCAGGGAACATCTAGAAGGGGGCATGACAATGCAAAAATACTTAGAAACAGTAACAGCAACCCTGGAAGAACTAAGGGAAAAGGGACACCTTCCCCAAACTTCCCCACTGAACTGTAAAATACGTAGTATTAACCCAGGAGACCGGGTATTGATTAAATCATGGAAAACCTCTCCACTCACTGCTCGCTTTGAGGGCCCCTTCCAGGTGCTGCTTACAACAAACACCGCAGGAAGAGCAAAGGAGCGGGGGTGGACACATGCAAGTCCAGTGAAGGGTCCAGTACAACCCCCAGATGAGGCAAGCAAATGGACTATAGGCAGCAGAGACAATAAAGACTTGAAATTGGTCCTGAGGAAAACAGCAAAAGAAGCGCCACCCTGAACACAACCCCCCACGGGAAGCATCTACATTGTTATCCTTAAATCCTTAAAGCTTGTTAATGTTTGTTATAGTACAAGGTCAAGTTTTGTTCAGCTAAGAATGACAATCAAAATAAGATCTCAGTTTCTGGTACTGTTCCATAGAGCACTCTCCTTGCAACCCTAATTGGGACCAAATTGAAGAAAGGGAGTCGGTACAATAAAGGTCATGGCAGAATGTCTCCAGAAGAAGGGAAAACCAGAAGCGGGAGGCAAGACTGGATTGGGAACTACCTCCAGGAAATACTCTCTGGGCACCGAGAAAACCCCTGTGGTTCGAGAGGTGAGGAGGCCAGCCCGTACCAGACTCCCACTCGTAGCAATGCTACTACTCACCCACTTTGGAGGAAGTGGAGGAAACACTTGTGAGAAGTGTTACTATCCCTTGTATAGAGGAGATACAGTACGTGTACTCATCAGAGTACACACAGACATGAATCCCAAATGCATCGATCACTCCCAGTTAACAGCCTGTAAAGAAGAAAATAAACTATATGGGCTGGCTAAAAATATTGCAAACCCAAGCCAGAGGATGTCAGGAGAGTGCCCTGTGAAAGAAAGATGGGTATGCTTTGAACAAGGAAGTGAAACCAACTCAGAGGATACATTCAAAGAGAAAGAAGTGCAATTGAAAAGACAAAGGGATAGAGAGGGACAAATATACAGAAAGAATCTTTTTTATCAATATGGTACAAAAGAATTTAATTTGATTCATTGTTGAGTGTGCAGGGGGACAAACTTAAGTGAAATTTGGCCATGGGACAGTATCAGTTTAGGTCCCCTAGACATTTTTAAATGGATTACATCAAGAAAAAGCACAGTGGTACCCAAAAGAAGGGAAGGTGAGTGGAAGCTTAAATCAACAACAACAGAGGAAGAGTTCAATAACATTAAAAAGTGTGTGCTGGATTGGCACGGCTAACAAATCAGCCATGGCATTGCCTTCTGCTAAAAAATCTGGAAGAGAAGAATGTAAGCGAATGTGCATTACAAAGTAAAGTTCTTGTTGAATGGAAAGAAGTAGGATTAACTTTTTAAGCAAACCGTATAACTGATCATCAGAAACTTCTTTCAGCAGACATCCTTCTGCTCTTTCCACCACACCTGCAACGTAAATTGAATCCGTTACTAAATTAAAAGGAAATGTGAATTTTGAAAAGACCTGTACAACTGCTGCTAGCTCTGTAATCTGTGCAGAACCATCTACTTCCTCAATATCTGATTCCCATTTTTTTGTCTCTGAATTTTGCCAAGCAATCACAGACCTTTTAGACTTCCCAGAACCGTCTGTAAAAAACGTGATTGCCTCGAGGGGTGCATTACTTCTTAAAGGCTTATGAATTAATTTTAAAGATGAACTTAATAGCTCATGTTTGGGACAATTGACTGAAATTTTTCCTGCAAAATTTTCCAAAGCAAATTGCATGACTTCTGAATTTTGAATTAACCATTCTAAATAGATGGATGTGACAGGCAGGAAGATTTCTGCAAAATCTTTTCCTGCAAGGGAAAGCATTCGAGATCTAGCCTTGATAATCAATTGTGAAATAATTTCAGGGCAAGTTGTTATAGTTTTACCCAACTGACGCGATAGGAAAACCCACTCTAAGATTATCAGATGGTCCTTCTTCTCTAGATCCCACTGGAATATTAAACCATGAAGCTGTGGACTCTCTCCTAAAACTGCAAACAAAAAAGACAGGTTAGGATTATACCGATGAGCCTGGCACATCTGGATGGCTCTCATCACTTTGTCCAAAGCATTTTGAGCTTCTTTGTTGAATTCTCGCAGTGAGTTTAAGGCTGTGTCTCCTCTCAACAAATCTGCCAGAGGAGCCAAGTCCTGATTTGAAAGGCCTAGTAGTGGACGAAGCCAGTTCAGAGTCCCTACAAGCTGCTGCACTTCATTCCATGTCTTTGGATTTGTCCTCAGCTGGAGTGGCTGCGGGGTTACCGTTTGTTCTGTCATCCTGTATCCTAAATATTTCCAGGGAGGAAGTGTCTGTATTTTTTCCTTTGCTACAGCGAGTCCTGCTTTCTCCACTGCTGAGATGACCTGATCTGTTGTCTCTTGCATTGATGCTTGGTCCTTTGCTGCTACTAAGATATCATCCCTGTAATGTAATATGAGAGAATTTGGATATTGTGCACGAACTGAGGAAAGTATTTTTGCAACATACCACTGGCATATACTCAGGGAATTTCTCATTCCTTCTGGTAGAGAAAGCCAATGATATCTTTTCAAGGGTGCTTGCTGATTTATGGATGGGATGGAAAATGCAAAACTTGGTGCATCATCTGGATGCAAGGGAATATTGAAAAAACAGTCTTTTAAATCAATAACAGTTAACTTCCAATCTTTTGGAATCATAACAGGAGAGGGTAAACCTGGTTGTAAAGAACCCATTTCTTGAATCACTTCATTAACTTTTCTGAGATCCTGCAACAACCTCCACTTCCCACTGTTTGGCTTTTTGATTACAAAACCTGGGGTGTTCCAGGGACTAGTAGTTGGAGTTAAGTGACCTTTGTTTAACTGTTCCTGTACCAACTGCTCTAAAGCAGCAAGTTTCTCTTTGGGTAAGGGCCACTGGCTGACCCAGATGGGTGTATTAGATGTCCATGTCAGTTTTAAAGTGTTATGTCCATCAACAGCTTTTGTTAAAATCCAGTTTCTAACCTCACACCCCATTGCGACAAAATGTCCCGGCCCTAAAGAACAATATCAGCTCCTACAATGAATGGTCTTGTGGTGGCAACACGACCTTCAGGCCCCTCAAATGTGCCTGAGTGGGAGCTTCGAGAGCTCTCACAGTGACCACCAATAGCTGCCAGCTGATCCAGCGCAGGCACCGTGGCCCAGTCCTGTGGCCATTCCGGTGCCAGATGCCGTCTGCTCCGGGATCTGTCAGGCCACTGAGGGTGATGGCTGCCCGAGGGGCTGCAGCACACAGGTGAGCTGAGGCCGCCCGCGGCTGATGAGCCTGGTCCAGGCCATGGCAGCTGTGCTGTTCTGGGACTCTGGTAGGAGGAAAGCTTGTGCTGTGGTGAGTCCTTTGGGGAAAAAGCATGGAGGGCCTGGACACAAAGCTAACACTGTAATTTCCTGTGAACAGGTGACAGACAGCACAGCTGGAATGACATAAAAACCTTCTGCATGGGATCTGCTCACTCCCACGATGAGGAACTGATGTGGTTGTGGTTCAGGCCCCAGCTGTCCTGTGGGCACTGTGTGAGCAATGGCATTGGTCAGCACCACTGGCTGGGCTGGGGACAGCTCCAGTCTGGCACCTGGGGACATTGTGGTCGGCAGTCCTGCACAGACGTGCTGCAGCTCTGACCGTGGTGGCCTGTGGTGCTCTCTGCCCCTGGTGCAGGGTTCCTGTGTCATGGCAGCCACTGCCCCGTGCCGGGCTGCACGTTTCCCGGCAGATGGCACGGACAGCCCTGTGCTGGGTGACAGCTGTTAGCACGTGACAGAAACCTCTGCATCCACTGTTTCTGGGCAGTGGCCTTCTGCGGGCCCCAGGACATCCCCTTTGAAATGACCTCTCTGGCCACACGAATGGCACGTGTCCCTTGGAGTCTGCTGGTTTTCAATTGCACCTCTGAATGCTCTTAGAGCCTCTGCTAGGGCTTGTGTTTGCATTGCTGCTGCTTTTTCCTGCTGCTTTGGGGTGTTTTCCTGAGCTGCTGTGATGGCACTGGCCAGCACCTCTGCCTGCATGGCTGCTGCAGGCTCAGGGGTGCCCAGGCGGTTCAAGCATCCACGAGCTGGGTCAGGGTGGGCTCAGGATCCTGTGGCAATGCACCTAATACTTTTTTGCAGCTCAGGTTTGCATTAGAAATTGCAAGCCGTTTTAATAACTCCTGTCTGGCTCGGTCTATTGGAATTTGCTTTTCTAATGCTATTTTCAAACGGTCCAAAAACTTAATATAAGGCTCATCTATTCTGTGTTTTATTTCTATGAAATCTAATTCTGGTTTGTTGCCATCAGGAACCTGTAACAAAGCTGTTTTTGCTGCTTCTTTGATATCCTGTAATACTTGTTTATTGAGAGTTCGGGCTTGTGTTTGAGGATCTGTATGAGGTCCTCCACCTGAGCTGATCTATAGTCAAATTTGCAGTGGCTGGAGTTCCTGCATAACCTCCTAAAAGGTCATTTAACAAACGTTTCCATGCCAGTTCCCACAGAGAAAATTCTCTTGGGGACAGCAGGGATGTGCAAAGCTGCTTTAAATTGTGTGGAGTAAATACATTTGCTGTAAAGGTGGCTTGTAAAAGACTTCTGAAATATGCAGAATCGCTACCATACAAACGAGAGGCTCTGCAAATCTCTTTTAACTCAGCAAAACTGATCTGCTGCCAGCTCCCTCTCGGTGCAGGACCTGCTGTGCACCTCACAGGAAAAACTTTTAACTTTGATGCAATTCCCCACTCTCCTTCCTGAACTGCATCCTTTCTTATCCTCTGCCAGGTATCTGTGACTCCTCGTGTGTTAAACTCTTCCTTAGATTATTTGGAATTACAATTTGGAGCATAAGAATAATTTATTTTTTGTTCCGGCAAGGTGTCTGACATGGGCGCCGCCATCTTGGACAGGGTGACTTCCGGGCATCACATCCGGTTCCCACGCTCCGCGGGGAGGGGGCGTGCCCTCCCGGGCTGTGGGCGGGGAGCAGGGGCGGGGACACTGCCCAGGCTCCGCCCACAAAAAGGGGCGTGTCCCTGTTCTGATGGGCAGGAGCTCAGGGAGGAGCCACCCAGGGACTGCTGGGAGCCCGGGGAGGAGGGCGAGCCACGCCCACGAAGGGCGGGGCTGGGCCGGGGCCATCATGGCGTCTGCCATGAGCTCCTCTGTTCTCAGAGTGGGCACAATCGGCTCGGCTTTTTTCCATTGTACTGCCAAAATTCACCGATTTTGAGCACCAAAGGGAGCTTTTCAGAGGGAATACAGAGGACTTAGGTATGGCAGGGATTGTGAAAGATGTGGTTTGCAGAGGAGCCTGGCCAGGGCTGGTCTGCTCCCCTCTCTCCCAGGACGGGGGTGGGGAAGGGGGAGGGCGGCTGGCCTGGCCACCTCCCAGCCACTCCTCTGGGGTTTCTGGTTCTCGACTGGGATAAGTGAAGTCTTCTGGGTCCCCTCAGAACTCCTCTTTCTCCTCTCCTCCCGGTCCTGCTGTTGCTGCCTGCATTCTGCCCTGTCCCTGATCTTTGCTTGCTTGTGTGCATTCTTTGCTTGCTTTGCACTTTCCATTGTTACAAATTTTAACACCGTCCTGAATATTGGACGCAGCTTTAAGTTGGACTTCTTATTCTTTTCCATGTTATGTAATTTCAGTCCGACCGAATCCCGGAATTCTGGATCGAGTTTCTGAGACATGTCTGAGTTTGGGAACTCTGTTAAGACCCATTTTACAAGCTTTTTAAACTGTTTGTTGTCAAACTGAATATCTTGAATTTCTAACTTATAATTGAAATATGAAAAAAAATCCTGCTCAGCTAAAGACAACCGATTTCCCATGGTGGCACTCACCAGAGTTTTCCAGTTGTCTTTCTTGGTATGAAATTCCTCCCCGGTCCTGGGTCACAACAGTGACAAATCAGCTGAGCTGAGTGGCAGAGTCCTCTGAGGCTGCGGTGCTGCTCCAGTCCCGTCTCTGATTACAGCCTCCTCTTCACCAGTATGAGGCTTTGATTCGAGATTCCCTCTCAATCTCAAATGCCTTCTTCTGGGTTTTCTATTTTAAAGGGACAAAAAACTCAGGTGCAGGCCTGCTCCCTCAAAAACACAAATACCAAGGAAAAATGTCCTATTTTGATTGAGGTAATCAAAAAATCCCTAGACCATCTTCCTCAATAGGAGAAATACTGTCCGGGCGCCACGTGCTGGGTTCTTTTTTCTCGGGCCGGGTGTTATAAACCTTCAAAAGGGAACCCAGCACACCCAAGGACAGCTCAGCTATTACCTTTGGAGGCAAATAATGAGCAGGATGGCTTCTGCTGCAGTGTTAGAAACAAAAAGGTTTAATAAAAGGCAAAATAACAAACAGAAAAATCCGATGCAGGTACAGCAGTCTGCCACTGGTAGAAACACCTTCACAAAAGCCCTTTGGTTCTTTTGTCCTCCCCTTTTCTACCTGATGGGTCAGGCGGGACTTTTTGGCTTCTATCCAGTTAGGTGACCCAGAGTTTTTACTGAAGCCTCTGGGGTCCTTTGAGGTGGCTTGTCACCTGATCGTTGGGAGAAACTTCTGGGCTTCTTTCCTTTTTTGGGGGATAAAGGTTAGCTTTGCCACTCTGTAATTAGGGGGCACTCTCCTACATTCCTACATCCAAGGATGTTTCACAGGGCCTGAAAAGAGTCTGGAGTGTGACCAGGAGCCAGCCCAGAGCTCCCCAGGCTGCTGTGCAGCTTTGGCCTTATCCATTCACATCCGACTCCCACAAACTTACCTGAGCCCCTTGCAGTGCCCAGTTCCCTGAGGCAGAAGGGGACTCCAGCACACCATGGAAATGGGTCTGATCTCTGCTCCCTTCTAGATGAGGTGTCTGGGAAGGCTTCTCCATTAGTTTGGCTGCATAAAGTGTTGGTCCTATCTGAGCCACCGTCAGGTATGTTCTCAGTGTGCCACCAAGGAATAATTGTTGTGAACCTGGCAGGAATCAGGTGACAGAAGCTTCTGTGGCTCTTGTGTTCCAGGTGTGTCTGCAGGGAGGACTTGTCTAGCTGCTTTGCTGATTCCTACACAAAAGCCCAGCTCCCATGGCAGGGGTGAGTAGTGTGTCCCTGATGACCCCTCTGGCTGAGCCCTGCTTTTGTGGGATCCGTTCCTGGGAAATGGAACTCTGTTGCTCTAAGGTCCTCCGAGGGGAAAGAACAAAGCTACAGGACACCAGAAACCCCATGAGCCATCCAAAAACATGAGGCAAATGCTGAAAGAATTGCTGCAGGGAGGAGGACAAGGTGGGTGCATTTCCCTCATGCTTCCCCTGGGACTCAGCAGCCGGGGGCTTTGGCTGCACATCTGGACACGCCATGCCCAGCACAGCAGGAAGGGATCCATGGCAGCCTCGCTGCCCCGCTGCTGCTTTCACGCCCTGCAGGGCTGTTTCCCAGCCTGGCCTTGCTGCAGCTTCTGCCCAGCCTCTGCAGGAAGGCATTTGGCATCAGCTGACAGGCCATGCCCAAACTGTAACACACCCTGAGATCCCCCACTATATCCAGCCCTGCAGATTAGGAAAAGGGTGGCTGTTTGGTGGTGGAAGTGCTCTCATCATGCCACTGTAACCTGGCCATTTTCCTGCTCCATAAATTTCACAAATATTACCTCTGATGCCACCGTCCAAGTGGGAAACAGCTCCATCTGATGTAGCTGTCTCCCTTCCTTTGTCAAGAGATGGACATAGTGCTTCAGTGGAAGGTGGTATTTCTTGAACGAAGCACTCCATCTTCGGTGCCAGCCCCTGCTGCAGGAAGGAAGGCAAAGCCAGACACGGGCACAGGCACAGCAGGTAATTGCTGTGCCGGGCTCAGGCCTGGCCGGGGCTGTGTGGCAGCAGCTCTTCCCCCAGGGCCTGCCCTTGCCCGGCCCGGCAGCAGCCAAAGCTGGAGGCGCCTCGGCTTCCAGGCCTCTGGAGCTCGTTCAGAGCCCCAGGGAACCGGGACTGGTGCAGCAACGTCCCTGGGGCTGCAGCTGCTGCGGAGCTGGCCCTGAGTGCCCAGAGGCCCAAGGCACAGGAGCAGCCCCGAGCGGGAGCCCTGCTGCCAGCCCAGGGCCAGAGCCAGCCCCGGAACACAATGGAAACAGTTCTCATCTTGGTTTGCTTCCAGACTGGGATGCTGGGAAGGATTCTCCATTAGCCTGGCGCTCTGAAGTTGTGAAGCCCTCTGAGCATTCTGCAGGTATGTTCTCACTGTCCCACCAAGGCGTAATGTTTGACTGACTGGTAAGAACCAGGTGACAGAAGCTTCTGTGGCTGTTGTGTTACAGGCGTGTCTGCAGGGACGACCTCACCAACTCCTACCTTGGATGCTGCACAAAAGCCCAGCTCCCATGGCAGGGGTGAGTAGTGTGTCCCTGCTGACCCCTCAGGCTGAGCCCTGCTTTTGTGGGGTCCATTGCTGGGAAATGGAACTACTTTCTCTTAAGGTCCTCTGACAGGAGAGACCAAAGACATGGCAGGCAGGAAATTCCAGGACCCATTAGAAATCATGTGGCAAATGCTGAAGGAACGTCTGCAGAGAAGACAAGGTGGGTGCATTTCCCTCATGCTGCTCCTGGGACTCAGCAGCCGGGGGCTTTGGCTGCACATCTGGACACGCCGTGCCCGGCACAGCTGGAAGGGATCCATGGCAGCCTTGCTGCCCCGCTGCTGCTTTCACGCCCTGCAGGGCTGTTTCCCAGCCTGGCCTGGCTGCAGCTTCTGCCCAGCCTCTGCAGGAAGGCATTTGGCATCAGCTGGCAGACAGCCCCAAATGCACCACAGTCCATGCCCACCCTCAGATCCCCTGCAATTTCCTGGTGTCCAGGCAGATCAGATGTTGGGGCTGTTTGGGGAAGGAAGCAGCCTTGGGTTGTCCCAAAATCCTGGGTGTTTTCTGATCCTTATGCATTCCTTTCACAGGTGATGCCTCCTGAAATTGTCCCCTTCCCCATTCCCAGTCAGGAATGTTTTCATCTGATCCAGCTGTCTCTTTTCCATTCTCCAGAAATGAAAGGAGAGCCTGCGGAGAAAGAAGCATTTCCCGGAGGAAGCAGTGGTTGCATGCCAGCCTCAGCTCCAGGAAGGGAGGCCATGCCAGGCACAGGCACAGGAGGTAATTGCTGTGCCTCTGGGCCTGAGCCCTGCTGAGGCTTGAGCTGCCCTCTCTGCTGTTTGGCAGTGCGGGCACAGCCTGGATTGGACCGGCACAGCCCAGAGGAATTATCCCGAGCAGGCTCAGGGCACTCGGGTCCTGAGCAGTGCTGCTGGGGTCCCTCCATGGGAGACATGTCCTGAAACCTGGCAGTGACTGCATGGGGTACCCACGGTGGGGAAAGGACAGAGGGGGAGAGCAAGGCTGCAGTGTGTCCTGAGAGGGCCTGGCTGTTTGCTCTTGGGATCTTGGAGCTGTCCCAGCAGAAGGAGGGCAGGAGGGACTGTAGGAGGGAGGGATGGATAGCTGTGGCACTGCCTGCTGCAGTTTTCCCCAGGGCTTTAGGGAGGATTTTCTGTGAGTTTGAGCGAGAGAACCCCGGGGCCCTGCACTGCTGCAGCCACCCCTCCCAGGGATGTTGCTGAGGGCAGGGAAAGAGTGTGGAGAGTGACCAGGAGCCAGCCCAGAGCTCCCCAGGCCCCTGTGCAGCTTTGGCCATGTCCATTCCCATCTGGGTCCCATAGCCTTACCCGACCCCCTTGCAGTGCCCTTTTCCCTGTAGCATTAGGGGTTCCCAGCATTCCACAGATATGGTTCCGATCTCTGCTCCCTTTTAGACTGGAGTCGTGACATGGGTTTTCAGGAAGTCCTGATGAAGGATGGTTTGAAGTTCCTGGAGGATGCTGGAGGCAAGTTTTCATTCTGCCTTTCCAGAGTGAATAATCAGGATCAATGCAAAAAAAGCTCTTTTATAAACCATTTCCCTTAACATTATGTAAGGGCTGAAGGATTCTGAGAATCTTTCCCTGCTCCCTTCTGGATCTCTGAGGGATCCCACAGGATCGCTGTCAGTGGGAGGAAGGAGCATTGATCTTTCAGTCCTCCTCCCGTGTACTGTGCCAGTGTGTCCTTCCGTGTGCTCTGTGCAAAGAGAAGAGCAGAGAGGGAAGGGGTGGGGCCCAGGGCTGTGCCCCGGGGCTGAGCCTTGTGGGCAGCCTGAGGATCTCCTGCAGTGCCACAGGAGCTCTTCTGTCCTGCCTTTCTTTGCAGCTGAACCTGCCGGTGAAGGCCCCACATCCAGGACTGAGGCTCTGGGAGATGCTGAGGGTAGGTCAAGGCCTTTCCCCTGGGAGAGCTGCCAGCTCAGAGCCCAAAGCTGGGCCAGGGAGGCATCGCTGCAGGTGCCAGCACAGAACCATGCACGTGTATGCCCGCGCCCTGCACGATCCCCTCACCGCTCCTGCGGCTCAGTGGGGCCTGTGCAGATCAGCAGAGATGGCAGAAGCTTCTGTGGCTGTTGAGTTACAGGTGTGTCTGCAGGGAGGACTTCTCAAGCTCCAGGGCTGGATGCTTGGCCCCAACGCAGCTCCCATGGCAGGGGTGAGTAGTGTGTCCCTGCGACCCCACAGTCTGAGCCCCGCTTTTGTGGGATCCATTCCTGGGAAATGGAACTACTTTCTCTTCAGGTCCTCCAAAAGGGAAGACCCAAGATACTGCAGCTAAAAAGTCTCATGAAGCAGATGAATTTCTGACACAAACACAGAAGGAAGCACCCGGAGGACAAGGTGGGTGCATTTCTCTCATGCTTCCCCTGGGACTCGGCAGCCGGGGTCTTTGGCTGCACATCTGGACACGCCGTGCCCGGCACAGCAGGAAGGGATCCATGGCAGCCCCGCTGCCCTGCTGCTGCTTTCACACCCTGCAGGGCTGTTTCCCAGCCTGGCCTGGCTGCAGCTTCTGCCCAGCCTCTGCAGGATGGAATTTGGCATTAGCGGATAGGGTGCCCCAACTGTACTGTGGGCCTGAGATCCCCTGCCATTTCCCAGTCTTGAGAAGATCAGGAGGTGCAGCTGTTTGCTCAAGGGAGTGCACTGGCCTAGCCCCAGTTACCTGGGCTTTTTCCTGATCTTTACCTGTGACTTTGACAAGCATTTCCTGATGAAGATGACACATACCCAGTGGGGAATATTTCCATTTGATCCAGTTGTCCCTTTTTTCCTTTTTCAAGTGATGGACCAAAAGGCTGTTCAGGAGGAGGAACACTCAGGGAGAAGCAGTGGCTCATTGGTAGCCCTAGCTGCAGGAAGGAAGGTGATGCCAGACACGGGCACAGGCACAGCAGGTAATTGCTGTGCCGGGCTCAGCCCTGGCCGGGGCTGTGTGGCAGCAGCTCTTCCCCCAGGGCCTGCCCTTGCCCGGCCCGGCAGCAGCCAAAGCTGGAGGCGCCTCGGCTTCCAGGCCTCAAGCTGGTTCAGAGCCCCGGGGAAACGGGACTGGTGCAGCAAGATCCCTCCCGCTGCAGCTGCTGCGGAGCTGGCCCTGAGTGCCCAGAGGCCCAAGGCACAGGAGCAGCCCCGAGCGGGAGCCCTGCCGCCAGCCCAGGGCCAGAGCCAGCCCTGGCTCCCGACTGGGCAGGGGCTGCGCTGGGTCCTGACAGGGCCTGAGCCTGTCCCCTGGGGCTGGGGGAGCTGTCACGGGGCAGGGAGGGCCAGGGGTGGCAGTGGCTGCTCAGGGATGGCTTTGGCCCGTGTCCCTGGCAGCAGCCACTGCCCAAGCAGCTGCGCTGCCCCCGGGCTCTCCTCCCAGCCTGCTGGGCTTTGTTGGCTGGCACAGCCTGTGCCAAGGGCCGGCAAGGTGCCTGCAGGCCCCAGCTCTGGGGGAAACAGAGAACGTCCTGCCTGTATCCACCGTGCTGCCAGCTCAGCAGTGCAGCACAGCAGGGGCTCACGCTCCCCATTGCTCCCACAGATGTCGCCGGCACCACAAGACCTGTTCCCAATGCCCAGGATGGCCTCGGAAGGGGTTTCTGTCAGGGAACCGGCTGCTGGCTAGGGTGTCTGGCAGGCATGCTTTATTTGGAGCTTGTCTTCATGTTGTTCTGCATTGGAATCTGGTATTCTTGGAACAGAAAACAGTAAGTGTTTTGTTGCTCTCCCCCTCCAACAGCTTCTTTTGAAAGTCTAACGTGGACAGGGAACATTCCCATTGAGGCTGCAGTGGAGTTGTGGCCATTCCATGATTGTCCAAATAACTCTGGTGAGGCTTCTGCTGCTGCCCAGTGCTTCCATTGGCCTCTCAATTGCTGGGCCTTGTCGTGGGGGCCCCGCTGGGGCTGCAGCCAGAGCTGGCTCCCACTGAGGCTGCCTGGCCAAGAGCAGCCCCAGGGGCACGGGGCAGAGGCAGAGGGAGGTGGGGAGGAGAAAGAGCAGGGCCGAGGTTGCCCTTGAAAGGCAGAGGTGCTCTGGGGTCCGCTCCTGGCCAGGGACCCTGCCCAGAGCCGTGCCCTGCTGGCCGGGGCCTTGAGGGGCAGCTGTCCAGCTGGGCCCAGCTGTGCCAGCAGCTCCAGCCATGCTGGGGAGCCTTGCCAGCTCTGGGCCCTGCTGTGCACGAGGGTCCCTGTGTGCCACTGTCAGCTGGGGCCTCAGCCACCTCCTCTCTGCACAGGAGCACCTCAGGACAGGAGTTTAAAGACGGTGTCTGCACCTCACAGCCAGACAGCGTGAGCAGCTCCTCCAGCAGCAGGAACGGCCCGGACAGCCCTCTCAAGTCTTCTGTGAAGAAGACCCCAGAACAACCAACTACGAGGGAACCTCCTTTTACCCTGTAGATCCCACTGCCACCTGCTCTCCCCATGGGCCTCCCCAAGCTGCCTTCATCCCTTTTTTTATCTTTGTCTGTCCCATCCCAGCCAACTCGAGTACCTCTATGGACCCCAGGACCAGCCCAGCACCCTCCAGCCCTTCCTGAGACCAACACATCCCTCCCTCTGCCCCTGAGCCCCCTAGCCTTTCCCTCTAGGATTCACTGAAGGTGACACCCCACACCCCTCCCCCCCACCCCCCCGGCTTGCAGGGTAGGCAATGGCCTATTCTTCTGTTTAAATAAAGAGAAGGATCTGTGTTGTGGTTTCAAAGCAAAACCAGTGAGAGACTCCAAGTCAGAAATACAATTTATTAGGAAAAGGGAAAAAAACCAAAATACATGCAATAATACAAAAGAAAAACCACTGACAGGCTCAGAATACAGCCTGCTGACACCCTGCTAGTTAGGGTGGTGGAAGCAGTCCAGATGAAATGGACTTGTGGAAGTGGTGATCCTGTAGAAACAATCTGGTAGCTCTCATCCTCTGGAAAAGCAGTGGGTAAGGGCGACGGTTCCTCTGGGAATCCAGTGGAAAGACTGCTTGTTGTGTCCCAAAACCCAGATTATATCCAGCTGGGGATGCTTAGCTCCTCCCCCATGAGCAGAGCATCTCACAGTGGGCTGATATCATTCTGCCTCATGCTGTGGGTCCTTGATTAGCCATTAAACAGAAATGGCTCTGGGAGGGAGTTCTCTCTGAGTCACGTGGCAAGACATTGATGGGCCCATTAACAGGAGATAAGGAAGAAACAATGCCCCTCCTGGTTTCAGCAGCTCTTGAGGATGGGAATAGAACATAATTTTATATTATAACCTAGGACATAATCTAACCCTTCTTCTATTACCATCTATACCCAAACCAATATCCTCTTACTATATATATGTATCTATCTATATATATATGTATAATATAAAATGAAGCTTTACACACAATTCTCGCTTCAAATTAGGTTAGATTTCCTTGTGGTACACAACGACTTTCCTTGTCCTTCTGCATTACCCAGCCAGTGCAACCAGGTCCTTGAGCAAAAATTCCCACAGATGGGTTTGCCCTTGCTTGCGGTGGGATTAATCCAAACAGTCTTTCCTAAAATACCTTTCATGTGTATCACAGGAACTTTGTCTCCATCCCCTGTGTGCAGGGGTTCAGACTGGGCAGCACCAGGATTGATAGGTCCTCAGGTGTTGACCATCCAGATGGCTTTTGCTAAGTTC
This sequence comes from Passer domesticus, assembly GCF_036417665.1. Classification (NCBI taxonomy): domain Eukaryota; kingdom Metazoa; phylum Chordata; class Aves; order Passeriformes; family Passeridae; genus Passer; species Passer domesticus. The sequence continues at coordinate 9,327,206 of NC_087482.1, read as the reverse complement.
AGTTCCCAGTTCCTGAAGGTTCCTCCACCAAGTGCCTTCAGGATAGTCTTAAGTAGTCCGTTGCATGGTTCAACTTTCCCAGCAGCTGGTGCGTGATAGGGGATATGATATGTCCTTTCAATGCCATCTTCTCTGGCCCAGGTGTTGATAAGGCTGTTCTTGAAATGAATTCCATTGTCCGACTCAATTCTCTCAGGGGTGGCTTGTCTCCACAGGATTTGCTTTTCTAGGCCCAAGATGGTGTTCCAGGCAGTAGCATGAGGCACAGGGTAGGTTTCCAACCACTCTGTGGTAGGTTCTACCATGGTCAGCATGTAGCGCTTGCCTTGGCGGGTTTGGGGAAGCGTGATGAGGTCAGTTTGCCAGGCTTCCCCATACCTGTACTTCAACCATCGCCCACCGTACCACAGAGGCTTCACCCACTTGGCCTGTTTGATTGCAGCGCAGCTCTCGCAGTTGTGGATGACCTGTGAGATGTTGTCCATAGCAAGGCCCACCCCTCGGTCACGGGCCCATCGCTATGTTGCATCTCTCCCCTGACGACCAGAGGCACCGTGGGCCCAACGAGAGAGCTAGGAATGATTCTCCCTTGTGCTGCCAGTCTAGATCCACCTGTGATACTTTCACCTTGGCAGCTTGGTCCACCTGTTTGTTGTTGTGATGCTCTTCATTAGCCCGACTCTCGGGTACATGCACATCCACATGTCGAATCTCACGGTCAGCCTCTCTACTCGGGTGGCAATGTCCTGCCAAATCTTGGTGGCCCAGATGGGTTTCCCTCTGCGCTGCCAGTTGGCCTTTTTCCAGCAATGCAGCCATCCCCACAGAGCATTAGCTGCCATCCATGAATTGGCGTAGAGATAGAGCCTCGGCCACTTCTCTCGTTTGGCAATAGCCAAAGCCAGCTGGACAGCTTTAAGCTCTGCAACCTGACTTGATCCAGCTTGTCTCTCAGTAGCTTGTGCAACTTGTCCTGTGGGGTTCCACGCTGCAGCTTTCCATTTCCGGTTAGTGCCTATAATTCAGCAGGAACCATTAGAGAAGAGGGCATATTGTCTGTCAGGCTCTGGTAGCTCACTATATGGTGGGGCTTCCTTGGCACGTGCCACTTGCTCCTCTTCTTCTTCAGAAGACAATCCAAAAGTCTCCCCTTCAGGCCGGTTTGATAGAATTTCCAGAATGCCAGGGCCATTTGCATTTCCAATCTGGGTGCACTGCGTGATGAGGGTAATCCATTTGCTCCATGTGGTGTCGGTGGCGTGATGTGTGGAAGGAACATTTCCTTTAAACATCCAGCCCAGCACTGGTAGCTGGGGTGCCAGAAGCAGCTGCGTTTTGGTGCCAGTTACTTCTGAGGCAGCTTGAACTCCTTCATAGGCAGCCAAGATTTCCTTCTCTCTGGGAATGTAGTTTGCTTCAGAGCCTTCATAGCTCCATCTCCAGAGTCCTAGTGGTCAGCCTTGAGTCTCACCAGGCACCTCTGCCAAAGACTCCAGGACAAACCATGGTTCCCAGCTGCAGAGTAGAGCACATTCTTCACCTCTGGTCCCATCCTGACCGGGCCAAGGGCTACCGCATGAGCGATTGCCTGCTTAATCTGGGCAAGGACTTGTTGCTGTTCAGGACACCAGTGGAAATCGTTCTTCTTGTGGGTGACAAGGTAGAGAGGGCTCACAATCTGCCTGTCCTCGGGAATGTGCATTCTCCAAAAGCCTACGGCACCTAGGAAAACTTGTGTTTTCTTCTCCTTGGTAGGTGGAGACAGAGCGGTGATCTTGTTGATTAACAGGAGATAAGGCTCCTGGTTTCAGCAGCTCTTGAGGATGGGAATGGAATACATGTTTATACTGTAACCTAGGACAAGCGGTCACCCCAGTGTCCAGGTGGCAGCAGCAGCAAAGCCCACCCAGCACCAGCACTGACTGAGCTCAATGCCCAGGAGGAGCTGTGGATGCGCACAGTGTGGGCAGGCAGAAGCCAGGCAGGGACTGGAGGTTTTGAAATGGAGGTTTTGGGGGGTTCAATTAAGTTAGCAATATATGGACTAAGCATTTAAATTTTAAATTGTAGAATTATATGTTGAATTTTAACCTTTTACTTAAGAAAACTCTGCCAAGGTACAAAGGGCATAGGAAAATGCAAATTTCTGAAGCTTCTTGCTATGAAGGACAATACCAGTGTCATAAACAGGGCAGGAGAGCTTTCTCCTTTTTAATGCCTTTATTAAAAACATTCAGCTCAGGTTGGGGAGAAACGACAGGTTGCCCACAGCCCCGCTGCTCCCAGGAGTGGCACGGAGAAGGAGGATGATGCAGCTGTGTCCGCTGGTATGCAGGGAGAGCTGGGGCTTCCGTCCTCGAGGGAGTAGTGGGAATTCCACTTTTTTGGTCTAACATTCCAGGTCCTCTTCCTAGCTGACATCCTTTCAGGTTAGGGTGAGGAGTAAAAAGGATCTTAGCAGATACTGGATTAAGTTCCTCACCTTTAGACATTCCTTAGGTTTCATAATTCCATGTTGGCTTCTTGTTTTTAGGGTTTTTTTTTCCTGGAAAATTGCAAAATTTGGTGAAATGCATTCTCATCTGCATACCAGCTCTGATGTCACCTCCCCCACCCTGCTACCTGCAGGCTCTGGGGAAGCAGCAGGGGGACAATTGCACTTGATTTCTAACCATTGACAGGTAATTGAAGAAAAACTATTAACAAGAGGTGATTGCAACATGAAGCTATCAACAACAAATAGTCAACATTTCAACTCTCAGCAACTGGCCCAACCTGTTTAACTTTGCAGCCTTAAAAAAAATGGATAATTTGTTGGGGCGAACACCCCAGGTGTGGAGACACGAGGCTTGACTCCATTTCAGAAGGCTGATTTATTACATATTCTATTAAAATACTACAGTAAAACTATACTAAAACAACAGAGAGGAAAAAATGACCAGAAGGCTACAAAGAAGAAGAATTGAATGGAATGCATAACAAAAATCTTGTGACTGCTCACAGGCTCAACACAGTTGGCTGTGATTGGTCATCAAGTGAAAACAATCCACATGGACCAATGGAAGATGCACCTGTTGCATTCCACAGCAGCAGGTAGTTATTGTTTACATTTCTTTCCTGAGGCCCTCAGCTCCTCAGGAGGGGAAAAATCCTAGGAAAGGATTTTTAATAAAATATCATAGCTACAGATAACTTTTTTACTCATAACACCAGGAGAAGACCAGGGAATGCAGGAAGCCTAGACTAAGGAGCTCCTCTGTCTCCAAGCTGATCCAAACCAACAGACCTACTCAGATAAGCACCAGGGGACCACAGTGCACGCAGAAAGGAGAAAAGTTCAAAAGTTCAGTCATGAGGAAGACCACAGCCTTCAGCCTCAGAGACCACCAAAGACCCCAGTGTGACCACCACAGGAAACAACGTGTGCCCAGGAGGGCATGGATCTCATCGCCATGTGAGGGGAGGACAGGCGGGGCCAGGGGTTGAATGTGCATGAAGAGATTGTGTAATGTATTGCATATGGAACATGTTTGTGAACAAAGATGTGGCTCGGACTAGGGCTCAGGGCACAAGTTTTCACGAGAGCCATCTCGCCTGTGCCAGGCCCTGACACGCACACCCACTTCATAACTACATCAGGTTGTGGTGTGTCGCTATAGGACATGAAATAAAACAACACAGACACGCATCTCTCCAAGGTAAAAAAGAAGGCAGTTGAATTTCTGACTCCAACATTTACAGATTTCCAAAAGTGAGAGTGGATTGGAGGGTGAAAGTGCCACCTCTCCAATGACACTGGACAAACCAACAGTCCATCAAATTTCTCCTCCTGCAGAAAAGAATGCATAACAATACGTTATTTGCATAAAGTGCGTGAGAAAGTTTGCTACAAGAATGTAAACATCAGAAGGCTTAGAAGAACTTGTCCTAGGGTGAGGTTATGATGCTTGCATCCCCAGTCGTGTGTTCTGTTAATGCTGGATATTACGTACTGTGCCTTCACGACTGGCTCTGAAGAGCAAGGTTTGTTTTGGTTTGTTATCAGCCTGCTCCCCCACGGCTGGCAGGACAGACAGACGGCGCAGTTCATAGTGCAGCTTTTGCTTTTTGCTTTGCTTTCTGTTGCTTGCTTTGCTCTTGCTTCTGCTGTGCTCCTGCTTTACTTTTGCTTTTTGGCTTCTGCTTGTTAGTTTAGCTAAGCAGTCCACATTTTTCCCTGGACTGTTTTTCCTTTCCCTTTTTGGAACCACTCACACCTGCTCCGGACTGGGACCTGGGAAACACCGAGAGTTTGCGTCCTGTGGCTGCAGCAGCTATCCCCAGCGCCGGAGGGAGCGACAGCAGAGCCACCACTGCCAGGAAAGACTTTCTGAATTTGTCATCCTTTTCAGATGGGTGAAAGCATTGTCATCTGCTATTGTTCATTTTGTGTGCTGGGGGTGTTTTGCCTGTCAAATAAACAGGTTCTTTCCACTTCTCTCCAAGGAATCCTTCCCGACCCGCTGGGGGGAAGGGGCCATGTGGGGTTGCTTTCTGGGGGGGCCCGTTTGGAGGTTTTCTCCCAGATTTACCCTAATCCAGGACAGAACATTAAAAACCAGGGCGACAGTGGAGTCTATTTATTCTGCAGATCGCTTCACTGTGACCAGCGGTGGGGCCCCGAGGGGATGGGACAGCCCATGCTGAGCGTCCCTGGGCTGAGGGACATTTCCTTCCATGGGATCATCTGGGCCCAGACCTCCTCCAGTGCCATGCCCAAGAAAAGAGGGAAGCCATCAAGAGCATCTCCAGGGACCAGCAATGTCAGCAGGCAAAACAAAGCTCCTCCCTAATTAACACACACTTGATAGGACCTAATTGATGGGCCATCACCAATGCAGGGTGCTGCACAGGGTCTGCTGCTCTCAGCCAGGGCCAGAGGGAAGGGAAGGGAAGGGAAGGGAAGGGAAGGGAAGGGAAGGGAAGGGAAGGGAAGGGAAGGGAAGGGAAGGGAAGGGAAGGGAAGGGAAGGGAAGGGAAGGGAAGGGAAGGGAAGGGAAGGGAAGGGAAGGGAAGGGAAGGGAAGGGAAGGGAAGGGAAGGGAAGGGAAGGGAAGGGAAGGGAAGGGAAGGGAAGGGCTGTGTGGCCTCAGGGTCCGACAGGGCTGGTGAGCAGCCCCAGAGACACAACAACCCAGGTGAAACCAGGCTTGTTTTCCAGGTCGAAACACTCGGCATAGCTGGCCTGGACTTCCCTGTAGGGCACGTGGGGGCTTTGGAGTCCCCCTAAGCTGCACGAGGGGGTGGGGTCCCTCGTGGAACACCTAGGGATATTTTAGGTTTCCTCTGAGGCATGGAGGCCACTGGGGTCCCCTTCAAGTCGTGCAAGGGATTTGGAATCCTGTGTGAGGCATGCAGAGGGTTTGGGATCTCTCCCAAGGTGTGCAGGGTGCTGGGATCTCTCCTGTAGCACATGTCACGGTTCTGGGGTCTCATTTCACATGTAGAAAGGGCTGTGGACTCTCGTAAGCGTGCAGGTGCTTTGTGTCCCTCCTGCTGCACGCAGTGGGGCTGGAGTGTCTGCTGAGGCACGCAGGGGACGGGGAGCTCCGGCAGTCCCTCCCGGGCCCGTGCGGCTCGGGGCTGCCGCGGCCCAGGGCCAGCCGCCGTGCCGGGATGGCGGTGGCGAGGCGCCGAGGCGGAGCTGCCCCGCCGGGTCACGCTGCACCGGCACGGCACGGGCGGTGCTGAGCCCGGGCAGGCGGCACCACCAGCCCGGGGCCACAGCCCCGGCCCTGCCTCTTTTGGGGCCGGGCACAGACAGCCCCGCGGGACGGGCACCGCTCAGCGCCCGAGGGGACGGAACAGATGCCAGAGGAGCCCCAGGAGCCCTGGACAGGGCCCTGGCATTGCCCGCCCGGCTCCCCCGGGCCTGTGGCCATCCCGGGCAGCAGGGGCTCGCTCTGGGCCGTGCTCTCCCTGGCCAGCGGGGCTACGGGCCAGCACCCGGCTCCTGCCACTGCCCTGAGAATGCTGAGGGGATTTCGGGGCAGAACTGAACTTGACAGGGACAGAATTCATAGGAGACTTGTTTTGGCCTTTTACAAGTTTAACTAAGAAACAACTTAAAATCCCAGGCTAAATCGTGTGCTTTAATGCGTGGGGATTCCTTCAAGACCCTTCCTAACTCCCGTGGTGCCGGGCCGGGCCGCGTCCCAGCGAGCACCAACACCCAGCAGCTCGATGGATGCAGCACGGCTGGCACCAGGGAAATGAGTCAGTGTCCCTACAGCTGCCCGCTCTGCCTGCACGGCTGTCACGCAACAGCAATGTTCCAGAAGGCACAGGCATTTTTACATCCTCACGACCGTGTGATCTTTGGTCCTGGCGGTGGATCAGAGAGAAAAGCCAAATGTGACAGACTAAACTTGACTGTAGGAGAGGGATGCCTCAGCAGAGGGTCTGGGGACCTGTGGTGCCAGCCAGTGGCCCGGCACTCGGACACAGCAGGAAGACCCCAGACTATCACACTTCACCTGGGAGGGTAGAAAAGCTCAGGGGTTCTTTGTTCAAGGTCCTCCAGAGGCACCAGCTGAAGCTGCCACAGTTCCACCTTGATAAAATTGTTTAAAAAGATCCAGAGGTCTGACACTCTGCTGTGGAGGACATTCCACATGTTATATTTGCCAAATTTTCCAATCAAAAAAACCAAAAAAACAAACCCAAACAAAATGAAATATAACAGCAATTTTAATTATGTAGCTTAATATATATACAATTGAATAAACTCGAAACACTGACTATATAATTTGGTTTAAATTACAAATAATTTGGTCCTGATAATAGCGTATAAGCAAAACTAACCATGCGGGGTATGCGTGGGGTATGGTGTGCAGGGCTTTTGGACCCCCCGTCACCTCACGGACTAGCTTGTCAAGACAAAATTCCCCTTTTTATGCTGTATGTCATTACCATCTCCTCCCATTTTTGATTCGTCACACTTGTATCACCGCCCTCATCATCACCTTTACCACTCATGCTCCACATTTCTTTAAGTAAGTTGTACCACTCTTTGGGGATCTTCTTTGAGGAAAGCCTCTCCTCTTCCTCCATGTCCTGGAGTTCACCTTTTGGATTACACATGCGCACCAAGCTGGTACTGTATAAACCAATATTGTGTTCTAACATTAAAGCAGTGGATCTCATATAATCAACATTTTCCTGGTGTCCAACCAAATTCTCCTCTCTTCCAACTAAATTCAGTCATTGTTATCTCTTGCTTCTTCCTGTTCTGAACAGCTGCAGGAGAATGGTGGGGAGAGGAATAAACCCTCCATTCCCTTTCTTGCTTGACATTACACCTTTAACTGTTTTATTATTTCCAAATATTAATTACTTTATTAATATTGATTACTCTTTCAAACTTGTCAGCATGAATCATATCTATTTACCACAAACAGTTCTCATCTTTTGGGCATTTAGGAGCTTTTGATTTTGTTTTGCACCCAAGAAAAATATAGCCCCAAATGTGCACAAATAACTCCTTTAGCATGTCCTCCTTTTCAGCTGGTTTTTCCATTGTTCTCTGCTATCTTGTCCTCATCTTTCCACAATTCCTGTGTCTATTCAAGTCCAGCCTGGGACCGTGCACGCATTTGCTTTAGTTCTGTAGTGATTTATGCCCAGCCATCCTGCCAACCACACCCATTTCAATGTTGCAACAACCTGACTCTGGGCTGCAGTATGTGAATCACACTCTGCTGTGTGAGATGGCAGAGCACCAGAGCAGGCACTGAAGAAGGGGCATTCGGTACATTAGTGAAGTGAGTGCTGGAACCTGGGCTAGCTCTTAGAACTCCGGCACTACGGCAGGAGTCGGGAACTGCCTCGCTATGGGGATTTACCAGAAGCAGAGCCTTTAGTGCCACTTGCTCTCCAGTGCCAGACACAAGCCACGACAGGGACGAAGCACAGGAGAAAGGAGGAGGCTCCCTGTCTTCAGGTTCCGCAAGGAACACCTTAGTCCAGGCGAATAGAACAGGATGAGAAGCCCCTAGCTGTACTGCCCAAGGGGTTTTGTACACATACAAGTCATGGGGTGGATGCAAACAATGAACCAATAGGGAATCCTCAGGAGAGGAGTGAGGGGATTACATCAAGTGTCTGGGGCCAATTGGGGTAGGAGGGTGGAGAGGATGGGTCACAAGGGCCAATGGGGTTTCCAGGAGTACGGGAATTCCACAGGGGAATTGCAGTCATGGATTGCCCAAAGATTTGGGAACCAAGGGGCTGGGTTGCCTTGACAGGCAGGGAAAGAGCTGGAACAAGGGGTGGGGAAGTGCACGAGGGACAGTTTGTAGGGAGGGTAAAACCCACAGGTGAACCAAGTCAGGAAAAAATGGGGCACAACAGAGCCCTTAAACAAGACTTGAAATGGAATCAATAAAATAAATTTGAACTGCAACAATCAAGAGCATCTTGAGGGACGCAGCCTGACCAGCAACGTCAGCAGGCAAAAGAAAGGTTTTGCTGAGCAATGGCCCTTTGATGAAGCAAAACATTTACAATCAGGGCAGTCCATTCATGCGGACGGGCGCACACTCTGGGGGTACAGCTGAGGCCATGAGGTCACAGCAGGGCTCTGGGGTCACAGCAGGCTGAGCTCACAGCAGGCCCTGAGGTCACAGAGGTGCCAGAGGTGCCAGACCCCGTGGTTGCACAGCAGCACAAGGAGCCAGCAGTCAGTCCCTGAGCACAACTGTTGCGGCAGCAGCAGCGGTGGCAGCAGTGGGGCTGACGTTGGGACAGCGGTGTCGGGACAGCGGTGGCAGCAAGAGCTGCGGGACTGGCGGAGGACAAGGCACCATGGCCCTTGCTCTGCGCCTCCTACTCCTGCTGCTCCTGGCCGTGGCCCTGCCTGCCAGGGCTGCCCAGGCTGCTCCGCTGCAAGCGCGGCGAGCAGGTAAGCCGGCAGCCTGGCTGCCCTTTCCTGGGACAGCGCTCCCTGCTCCCTGGGAAGTGCTGGGAATGGTTTTGCCCAGGGCTTTAGGGAGGGTTTCCTCTGTGGGAGGGAGAGAGACCCCACGGGCCCTGGGCTACTCCAGCCACCCCTCCAGAGATGTTGCACAGGGCCTGCAAAGAGGTTGAAGAGTGACCAGGAGCCAGCCCAGAGCTCCACAGGCCCCTGTGCAGCTTTGGCCATGTCCATTCACATCTGGCTCCCACAGCCTTACCCAACACCCCTGCATTGCCCAGTTCCCTGTGGCAGAAGTGGATCCCAGCACACCATGGAAATGGTTCAGATCTCTGCTCCCTTTTAGACTGGAATCGTGACATGGGTTTTCAGGAAGTCCTGATGAAGGATGGTTTGAAGTTCCTGGAGGATGCTGGAGGCAAGTTTTCATTCTGTCTTTCCTGAGTGAATAATCAGGATCAATGCAACAAAAGCTCACTTACAAACCATTTCCCTTAAAATAATCTTAAGGTTGAAAGAATCTGGAAACCTTGCCCTGCTCCCTTCTGGATCCCTGAGGGATCCCACAGGATCACTGTCATTGGGAGGAAGGAGCATTTAGCTTTCAATCTTCCTCCCGTGTGCAATGCCAGTGTGTCCTTCCGTGTGCTCTGTGCAGCCAGAGAAGAGCAGAGAGGGAAGGGGCCGGGCCCAGGGCTGTGCCCCGGGGATGAGCCTTGTGGGCAGCCTGAGGATCTCCTGCAGTGCCACAGGAGCTCTTCTGTCCTGCCTTTCGTTGCAGCTGAACCTGCCGGTGAAGGCCCCACATCCAGGACTGAGGCTCTGGGAGATGCTGAGGGTAGGTCAAGGCCTTTCCCCTGGGAGAGCTGCCAGCTCAGAGCCCAAAGCTGGGCCAGGGAGGCATCGCTGCAGGTGCCAGCACAGAACCATGCACGTGTGTGCCCGCGCCCTGCACAATCCCCTCACCGCTGCTGCGGCTCAGTGGTGCCCGTGCAGATCAGCAGAGATGGCAGAAGCTTCTGTGGCTGTTGAGTTACAGGTGTGTCTGCAGGGAGGAGATTCATACGTCCTTTGGTGGTTATTGCCAACAAGACCAGCCCCCATGGCAGGGGTGAGTAGTGTGTCCCTGCTGACCCCACAAGTTGAGCACTGCTTTTGTGGGATGCATTCCTGGGAAATGGAAATATTTTTCTCTAAGTTCCTCCAAAGAGGAAGATGCAAGACACAACAGAGAATATATCCCTGGACCCATCCAAACAGAAGAGGCAAGTGCTGAAGAAAATGCTGCAGGGAGGACAAGGTGGGTGCATTTGCCTCATGCTTCCCCTGGGACTCAGCAACCGGGGGCTTTGGCTGCACATCTGAACACATGGTTCCCGGCACAGCGGGATGGGATCCATGGCCCATTCCCAATGAGGAATGTTTCCATCTGATCCCGCTGTCTCTTTTTCATTCTCCAGAAATGAAAGGAGAGCCTGTGCAGAAGGAAGCATTTCCCGGAGGAAGCAGTGGTTGCGTACCAGCCTCTGCTCCAGGAAGGGAGGCCATGGCAGGCACAGGAACAGGAGGTAATTGCTGTGCCTCTGGGCCTGAGCCCTGCTGAGGCTTGAGCTGCCCTCTCTGCTGCTTGGCAGTGCGGGCACAGCGTGGATTGGACCGGCACAGCCCAGGGGAATTATCCCGAGCAGGCTCAGAGCACTCGGGTCCTGAGCAGTCCTGCTGGGGTCCCTCCATGGGAGACATGTCCTGAAACCTGACAGCGACTGCACAGGGTGCCCACGGTGGGGAAAGGGCAGAAGGGGGGGAGCAAGGCTGCAGTGTGTCCTGAGAGGGCCTGGCTGTTTGCCCTTGGGATCTGGGAGCTGTCCCAGCAGAAGGAGGACAGGAGGGACAGAGGGAGGGAAGGAGGCATAATTGTGGCACTGCCTGCTGCAGTTTTCCCGAGGGTTTTTGTGAAGATTTCCCCTGTGTCTGAGGGAGAGAACACCAGGGCCCTGTGCTGCTCCAGTCACCCCTCCCAGGGATGTTGCTGAGGGCAGGGAAAGAGTGTGGAAAGTGACCAGGAGGCAGCCCAGAGCTCCCCAGGCCCCTGTGCACCTTTGGCCATGTCCATTCACATCTGGCTCCCACGGCCTTACCCGACCCCCTTGCAGTGCCCAGTTCCCTGTGGCAGAAGGGGATCCCAGCACACCCTGGAAAGTGTTCTCATCTGTACTCCGTTCTAGATGAGGTGTCAGGAAAGGCTTCTCCATCAGCTTGGATGAATAAAGTTTTGAAGCCCTTGGAGCCTCCTGCAGGTATGTTGTCAGTGTGCCACCAAGGAAGAATTGTAGACAAGCGAGCAGGAAGCAGGTGACAGAAGCTTCTGTGGCTGTTGTGTTACAGATGTGTCTACAGGGAGGACTTCTCCAGCTGCTACCTTGGATGCTGCACTCAAGCCCAGCACCCATCACAGGGGTGAGTAGTGTGTCCCTGCTGACCCCACAGGCTGAGCCTTGCTTTTGTAGGATCCATTCCTGGGAAATGGAAATATTTTTCTCTAAGGTACTCCAACAGGGAAAATCCAAGATACAACAGATACGATATCCCTGGAACCATCCAAACAGATGAGGCAAGAGCTGAAGGAACGTCTGCAGACAAGAGAAGGTGGGTGCATTTCCCTCATGCTTCCCCTGGGACTCAGCAGCCAGGGGCTTTGGCTGCACATCTGGACACGCCGTGCCCAGCACAGCGGGAAGGGATCCATGGCAGCCTCGCTGCCCCGCTGCTGCTTTCACGCCCTGCAGGGCTGTTTCCCAGCCTGGCCTGGCTGCAGCTTCTGCCCAGCCTCTGCAGGAAGGCATTTGGCATCAGCTGGCAGACAGCCCCAAATGCACCACAGGCCATGCCCACCCTCAGATCCCCTGCAATTTCCTGGAGTCCAGGCAGATCAGATGTTGGGGCTGTTTGGGGAAGGAAGCAGCCTTGGGTTGTCCCAAAATCCTGGGTGTTTTCTGATCCTTATGCATTCCTTTCACAAGTGATGCCTCCTGAAATTGTCCCCTTCCCCATTCCCAGTCAGGAATGTTTCCATCTGATCCAGCTGTCTCTTTTCCATTCTCCAGAAATGAAAGGAGAGCCTGCGGAGAAAGAAGCATTTCCCGGAGGAAGCAGTGGTTGCATGCCAGCCTCAGCTCCAGGAAGGGAGGCCATGCCAGGCACAGGCACAGGAGGTAATTGCTGTGCCTCTGGGCCTGAGCCCTGCTGAGGCTTGAGCTGCCCTCTCTGCTGCTTGGCAGTGCGGGCACAGCGTGGATTGGACCGGCACAGCCCAGGGGAATTATCCCGAGCAGGCTCAGGGCACTGAGCAGTCCTGCTGGGGTCCCTCCATGGGAGACATGTCCTGAAACCTGGGAGCGACTGCACGGGGTGCCCACGGTGGGGAAAGGACAGAGGGGGAGAGCAAGGCTGCAGTGTGTCCTGAGAGGGCCTGGCTGTTTGCCCTTGGGATCTGGGGGGTTTCCCCACAGAAGGAGGGCAGGAGGGACAGAGGGAGGGCAGGATGGATAGCTGTGGCACTGCCTGCTGCAGTTTTCCCCCATGCTTTAGGGAGGATTTCTTCTGTGTGTGAGGGGGAGAGTCCCAGGTCCCTGCACTGCTGCAGCCACCCCTCCCAGGGATGTTGCTGAGGGCAGGGAAAGAGTGTGGAGAGTGACCAGGAGCCAGCCCAGAGCTCCCCAGGCCCCTGGGCAGCTTTGGCCATGTCTATTCACATCTGGCTGCCATGGCCTTACCCGACTCCCTGGCAGTGCCCAGTTCCCTGTGGCAGAAAGAGATCCCAGCACACACTGGAAAATGTTCTCATCTGTGCTGCATTGTAGATGAGGGTGCTGGGAAGGCTTCTCCATCAGCTTGGATGAAGAAAGTTTTGAAGCCCTTGGAGCCTCCTGCAGGTATGTTCTCAGTGTGCCACCAAGGAAGAATTGTAGACAAGCGGGCAGGCACCAGGTGACAGAAGCTTCTGTGGCTGTTGTGTTACAGATGTGTCTACAGGGAAGATTCTCCACCTTCACAAGCTGCTACCTTGGATGCTGCACTCAAGCCCAGCTCCCTTCACAGTGGTGAGCAGTGTGTCCCTGCTGACCTCAAAGGCTGAGCCTTGCTTTTGTAGGATCCATTCCTGGCAAATGGAAATATTTTTCTCTAAGGTACTCCAACAGGGAAAGTCCAAGATACAACAGATAAGATGTCCCTGCAACCATCCAAACAGATTAGGCAAGAGCTGAAGGAACCCCTGCAGACAAGAGAAGGTGGGTGCATTTCTCTCATGCTTCCCCTGGGAGTCAGCAGCCGGGGTCTTTGGCTGCACATCTGGACACGCCGTGCCCGGCACAGCAGGAAGGGATCCATGGCAGCCTCGCTGCCCCGCTGCTGCTTTCACGCCCTGCAGGGCTGTTTCCCAGCCTGGCCTGGCTGCAGCTTGTGCCCAGCCTCTGTATGAAGGCATTTGGCATCAGCTGACAGGCAGCCCAAACTGTAACACACCCTGAGATCCCCCACTATATCCAGCCCTGCAGATTAGGAAAAGGGTGGCTGTTTGGAGGTGGAAGTGTTCACATCATGCCACTGGAATCTGGCCATTTTCCTGCTCCATAAATTTCACAATTACCTCTGATACCACCGCCCAAGTGGGGAAGAGCTCCATCTGATGCAGCTGTCTCCCTTCCTTTGTCAAGAGATGGACATAGTGCTTCAGTGGAAGGTGGCATTTCCTGAAGGAAGCACTCCATCTTCGGTGCCAGCCCCTGCTGCAGGAAAGAAGGCAAAGCCAGACACGGGCACAGGCACAGCAGGTAATTGCTGTGCCGGGCTCAGCCCTGGCCGGGGCTGTGTGGCAGCAGCTCTTCCCCCAGGGCCTGCCCTTGCCCGGCCCGGCAGCAGCCAAAGCTGGAGGCGCCTCGGCTTCCAGGCCTCTGGAGCTGGTTCAGAGCCCCCGGGAAACGGGACTGCTGCAGCAACGTCCCTGGCGCTGCAGCTGCTGCGGAGCTGGCCCTGAGTGCCCAGAGGCCCAAGGCACAGGAGCAGCCCCGAGCGGGAGCCCTGCCGCCAGCCCAGGGCCAGAGCCAGCCCTGGCTCCCGACTGGGCAGGGGCTGCGCTGGGTCCTGACAGGGCCTGAGCCTGTCCCCTGGGGCTGGGGGAGCTGTCACGGGGCAGGGAGGGCCAGGGCTGGCAGTGGCTGCTCAGGGATGGCTTTGGCCCGTGTCCCTGGCAGCAGCCACTGCCCAAGCAGCTGCGCTGGCCCCGGGCTCTCCTCCCGGCCTGCTGGGCTTTGTTGGCTGGCACAGCCTGTGCCAAGGGCCGGCAAGGTGCCTGCAGGCCCCAGCTCTGGGGGAAACAGAGAACGTCCTGCCCGTAACGTCCTGCCCGTATTCACCGTGCTGCCAGCTCAGCAGTGCAGCACAGCATGGTCTCACGGTCCCCATCGCTCCCACAGATGCAGCCGGCACCACAAGACCTGTTCCCAATGCCCAGGATGGCCTCGGAAGGGGTTTCTATCAGGAAACAGGCTGCTGGCTAGCGTTACTGGCATTTCTGCTTTGTTTGGAGCTTGTCTTCGTGTTGTGCTTGTTTGGAATCGGGTATTTGGAATCGGGAAGAGAAATCAGTGAGTGTTTTGTTGCTCTCCCCCTCAAACAGCTTCTTTTGAAAGTCCAGCGTGGTCAGGGAACATTCCCATTGAGGCTGCAGTGGAGTTGTGGCTAGTCCATGATAGTCCAAATAACTCTCCTGAGGGTTCTGCTGCTGCCCAGTGCTTCCATTGGCCTCTTAATTGCTGGGCCTTGTCCTGGGGGCCCCGCTGGGGCTGCAGCCAGTGCTGGCTCCCACTGAGGCTGCCTGGCCAAGAGCAGCCCCAGGGGCACGGGGCAGAGGCAGAGGGAGGTGGGGAGGAGAAAGAGCAGGGCCGAGGTTGCCCTTGAAAGGCAGAGGCGCTCTGGGGCCCGCTCCTGGTCAGGGACCCTGCCCAGAGCCGTGCCCTGCTGGCCGGGGCCTTGAGGGGCAGCTGTCCAGCTGGGCCCAGCTGTGCCAGCAGCTCCAGCCGTGCTGGGGAGCCTTGCCAGCTCTGGGCCCTGCTGTGCACGAGGGTCCCTGTGTGCCACTGGCAGCTGGGGCCTCAGCCACCTCCTCTCTGCACAGGAGCACCTCGGGACAGGAGTTGGAAGACGGTGGCTGCACCTCACACCCAGAGAGCAGCTCCTCCTCCAGCAGGAACGGCCTGGACAGCCCTCTCAAGTGTTCTGTGAAGAGGACCCCAGAACAACCGTCTACGAGGAAGCCTCTTATTGCCCCGTAGATCCCACTGCCACCTGCTCTCCCCATGGGCCTCCCCAAGCTTCCTTTATTCCTTTTTTTCTCTCCATCTGTCCCATCCCAGCCAACCCGAGTTCCGCTAGGGACCCCAGGACCAGCCCAGCACCTTCCAGCACCTCCTGAGACCAACACATCCCTCCCTCTGCCCCTGAGCCCCCTGGCCTTTCCCTCTAGGAATCACTGAAGGTGACACCCCACCCCACCCCACCCCACCCTCCCCCCCCCTCCAACTCCCGCTTGCAGGGTAGGTAATGGCCCATTCCTGTGTTCAAATAAAGAGATGGATTTGTGTCCTAGTTTGAAAGCAAAACCAGTGTGAGGCTCTCTTGTTTAAACTGCGACCCTTTGGACGAGGACACGAGGCTTGACTCCATTTTCATCAGAAGGCTGATTTATTATGTTATATATTATACTAAAATACTACATTACAACTATACTAAAAGGACAGAGAGAAGAAGATCAGAAGGCTACCAAGACAAGAATAGAATAGGAATCAATAACAAAAACCTGTGACTGCTCACAGCCTTGGCACAGGTGGCTGTGATTGGTCACTGGTTGAAAACAATCTACACGAACTAATGGAAGATGCACCCGTGGCATTCCACAGCAGCAGATAGCCATTTTTTACATATCTTTCCTGAGGCTCTCAGCTCCTCAGGACAGGAAAAGTCCTAGCAGAGGCTTTTTCCCTAAATTATCATGGAAACATCTCACCCTTTTAAATTATTAAATTAAATAGAAAAAGAAATGTTTGTAATTTCTTGTACTAGGGCTTTGTAGAAAAGAGAACAACACCTCTTGAGGTTCATCTGTTGCCAATCAAAATCTCAATCATTTGCTGATGTGGAATGGTCAGGGAAATTCTTCACCTGTAGAACATTCATGGAAATTCTTCACTTATCAAACATCTAATTATATCATATCACTAAAACAATCTTAAAAAATAAGAAAATGCAAAAACTCATGCAAGGAAAGTTCATTGTTTCAAGTCCAAGCAGCTGAATTTCAGGACAGAGTCCATGGACTGAAGATGTTCTTTTTTGACATCTCTGGAAGTCCCCTTTGGTCCTGAAACAGGCTTGCAGAATTCTGAAACAAAGAACTGCTAAAGAAAACAAGAATTAGCAAACAATTCATTGACAGCCATGAAACAATTCAGAGAAAATTTCTGGAATGCCCTGGCCACAGCCCTTCATTGAACCGCTTGGGCTGAGGCTAATTTTTGGCTTTTCAATGCTTTTGAGCTGCTAGCTCTTTCCACTTTTCTTTTTTTTTTTTTTTTTTTTTTTTTCATTAGAAGAAGAGTAGCAGCAGCAGAGTGTCTCTAGGACCCTTGGGTGGCTCTGGTCCTGGTGGGCGGACCAGAGAACTCAGACTTGGCTCACAGAATGGTGGCCTAGGTTCTTGTGGGGAAAGCAAAGTTTTTGAACTCAGCACTGGACGGGGCGATGGCCCCGGCCCAGGGAAATGAGTTAAACGGCTTAGAACTAGCTTGTGAGGCGGGCTCTGCACGCTCAGAACTTGGTAGGACTATGCTGCTAGTGTTTTGAGAGTAGAAATGACGAAATGGTTTTTTTTTAGAAGCACTGGTGCACACTGGCAGCTGGAGAAGAGAAGTTTTCTCAGGAATTGTTATTTTAGATTTGAGGGTTTCTTGTCTCCAGAGCAAGCGAGCAGTGCTTGCTTTGCTCTGTGTCTCTTGTTTTTGTAAGGTAAATGTTATTTTTTCTGCTTTTTGCTTTTTGGCACTACTTTTATCTCTACTGGGTTGGGAACTAGAGGTAGATGTTACAGGAGCCAACTCCCCCACGCCGCTGGGGCGCTCGGGGGAAGGCAGGCACTTTAACTTCTAGGGAGAAGCTCTCGACTATACGCGAAGTGATTTAAAAACTATATTGATTTTGAACACAGCCAGCCGAACTGCTCCTGCAGTCAGCTGGAGGGTTATGCTTTTTTTACGGAAGGACAGGCTTTTCGCAGGGTTTGATGTGAATGATGGAGTTTCGGAAACCTGCGGGACAACTGGGGTGGGTGGTGCAGGCAGCACGGGCGCTGGTGTCGACTTTTGAGGCGGTCTCGTGGGCTCAGCACTATTCTCAGCAAGCTCTTGCACTGCAATTGGATCGGCAGGGAGCGGCGGGACAGGCGGGGGCGGCGGGCTCGGAGCGGGGTCGGCCCGCGCAGGCGCCGCCTGCACCGTTGCGAATTCAGTTGCCGGCTGGGAGGCAGAGAAAGAAGACACGGAGGCAGCTCCTGCAGCTCCCGGGAGCAGCAGCACAGCCGGGGAATCACTGTTGTTGATCGCGCTGCCTGGCAACACGGGCGGATCGGCGGGAGGCGGTTCCGGGTGCCGCGGCGCAGGCGCAGTCATCAGAGCCGGCGGAGCTGGCCCGGGCGGCTGCGGGGCCGCGGGCGGAGCCGGCTGAGGCGGAGCCGCGGGGTCCGGCGCCTCCCGCGGGGCTGGCTGAGGCGGAGCCGCGGGGTCCGGCGCCTCCCGCGGGGCTGGCTGAGGCGGAGCCGCGGGGTCCGGCGCCTCCCGCGGGGCTGGCTGAGGCGGAGCCGCGGGGTCCGGCGCCTCCCGCGGGGCTGGCTGAGGCGGAGCCGCGGGGTCCGGCGCCTCCCGCGGGGCTGGCTGAGGCGGAGCCGGATCCGCTCTCTCCCGGGGTGGGGGAAGCGGAGAATTCCGCGGCGAAGCGGGCGGGGCCGGCCCGGAAAGCGGCGGGTTCGGTTTTTCATCCCCCCCAAGAGAAGGAGCGGGGGAGAAGGTAGATCTGTTTGCTCCAAGGGAGCGGAGAAAAACTTTTGCTCAGCTGTGGGCAGTGCGGGGGGAATGCAAACTCGCGGTTCGTCTTCTTTGAGAGGCTTCTCTCGTGCCGAAGCTGGCGGGGACAGAACGCGACTGCGCTCCCGAGCCATGATGTCCCCTGCAGCCCGTCCCCATTTCAAGATAACGCCATAAATCAGTACGTGCACTGCATGCATCATTGGGGATGAAACACGCTGGACTATTGTCCACCTAAAAAGAGCGTCCATGAACTCCCAAAAACCTAAATCAAGGGAGTCTACGACATTTGTAATAAATCTATGAAATTTTGCCCATCTGAAGAACTCATAACACCGTCTCTCCAACATACATTGAGGAATTCTGTCCCTGCGTCCCCATCTGCACCAGAGTTTAATAACTTTCTCCTCTGACGCAGTAAACGGAACCTGAGCTTCCGAAGGTACCTTTTCCCAACTTTCCTCCCACCTTTTGCGAATGGCAGGATCTTCAGAAAGGGAAAAAATAACAGTACCTCTAGACAGTGTCCTTGTGGATCCAGCTGTGCAGCTCTGCTGCTCTGCGGTCTCTGGACACAATCTCCAGGAAAGTCCAACAGGTTCTCCTGTTCGCCTTGGCTGTGAACTCTGCCCATCTTCAGGGTCTCGTTTCTTCAGCTCCAGGCTAGATTCCATGGTCACTCTTGGGGTGACCATCAGTTTCACACGTCCAGGGGTCACCAATTGTTGCTTTGACTTGGGCCCCTGGTGCGAGGACACGAGGCTTGACTCCATGTTGATCAGAAGGCTGATTTATTATGATATATATTATACTAAAATGCTACATTACAACTATACTAAAAGAACAGAGAGAAAGATCAGAAGGCTACAAAGACAAGAATAGAATAGGAATGAATAATAAAAATCCTGTGACTGCTCACAGCCTTGGCACAGGTGGCTGTGATTGGTCACTGATTGAAAACAATCCACATGGACCAATGGAAGATTCACCTGTGGCACTCCACAGCAGCAGACAGTTATTGTTTACATTTCTTTCCTGGGGCCCTCAGCTCCTCAGGACAGGAAAAATCCTAGCAGAGGCTTTTTCACTAAAAATCCTGGCAACAGAACGTTGTCAATACAATTTTTGTGAAATCTACATGAGAATCTGAGGAGATTACTACACAGCTTGGATGCTAGAGGAACTTCTGCAAATAGGTTACAGGGTATTTATTTAACTGATTCAGAACTTTGTATCAGCTGGCAATAGTTCAAGAATTTTATTTTCTAGTGTCTTTTGGTGGCCCACATTAAAAAACAAAAAAAACCCACAAAACAAAAAAAAAAAACCAAAGAACAAGTTCTGTCCTTTTCCAATTTCAAACAGATATTCTTTTTCTTTACCCATGAATTATGACAAAGCAAGTGACGTTCAAAGTCAGCATTCAGAAAGAGCCCTGAGAAGAGACTAGATGTATGCCAATTCCCTCTTGCTATTCAGCTGATTTTATATACTAGCTTTCTGTGTCTCTAGCTTTTTATATGATCTCTGTTACTACAGCCACTTCCAAATCTTGGTAAAAATTAGTAATTTCTCCACCTTCACTTCGTGGGAAATTGTGGGGGCAAAAAAGTAGCATTGTTTAGTCCAAGTTCAAGCAGAAAAACAGAAATTCAGAAATACATTCTGACCCTTGGCCAGTTTTAATTTTTATTTAACAGCACCCACAAGGACACCGTCCCCAAGTGAGGGGAGTGGGGCACGCAGAACTCACCGATTGTGAGGTCACGGGCACATCTCCAGGGAGGCCTGAGGTATAACCGTTGCTGTACATCAACATTGCACTCAGAGCTGAGGACAGGATCCCGAGAGGGAGCTTGCCCAAGGCTGCTGAGCGAGTTTTGGTGTCTCTGAGGCATCTCTCTTCACTCAAGGAAGGATTGGAAGGCTTTGTCAGGAGGAGAAAGGCCGGCAGTGCTGTGGCACAGACCGTCCAGGCATTCCTCCGTACCCACAATGGTGCAGCAGAACACTGCTAAGAGGCGTCCCCCTGGCAAGGAACGAGGTGAGAGCCAAGTCTCCCTCCCCACAGATGGCAGAGGGGGAGCGGCCAAGAGCAGCAGAAAGGGGAAACAGGAGATCCACAGAATCACCCCAGAGTAGAGGCCCTCCTCTCATGGGCCAGAGGAGCCAGGCTGGGCTGTGGGCACCGGCACTTCCCCTGCCCTTTAGCCAGCCAGCAGGGCCTTGTGGACAATGCTGCAGGGACATTTCCTGAGCTCTACAAGGTGCTCACTCCCCCTGCCCTCTCTCTCTCTCCCCAATGCACACCGTGTCACCGGGCAGAGGCAGACGCAGAGAGCGGCAGCTGCCTCTCCGGACATGCCAGGCCGGACCAGGCTCGTCGCCGTTCATGGAGACAGCAAGCACAAGACTCGGGCAGCCAGAAAGGAAAACGCATCCGGCTCAACCGCGTGCCACTGCTGCGTGCTGAGACCAGCAGCCCCAGCACCGCCCCTCAGGCGGTGTCAGGGCAGTCCCAGGCCGTGGGGCTGGTCACCAGCAGCAGCTTGCCCTGCCGAAAGCAGGGCCTGAAGCGAGGCCACCCACGGGGAGACACGGATCCTCAGGCACCCAAGAGCCCACTGGCAAAGCGCCGCAGGTTGGAGGATGGTCCAGCCCCTCAGGAGGTGTCAGGGTGGTCCCAGGCCATGGGGCTGGTCACCAGCAGCAGCTTGCCCTGCCGAAAGCAGGGCCTGAAGCGAGGCCACCCACGGGGAGACACGGATCCTCAGGCACCCAAGAGCCCACTGGCAAAGCGCCGCAGGTTGGAGGATGGTCCAACCCCTCAGGAGGTGTCAGGGTGGTCCCAGGCCGTGGGGCTGGTCACCAGCAGCAGCTTGCCCTGCCGAAAGCAGGGCCTGAAGCGAGGCCACCCACGGGGAGACACGGAGCCTCAGGCACCCAAGAGCCCACTGGCAAAGCGCCGCAGGTTGGAGGATGGTCCAACCCCTCAGGAGGTGTCAGGGTGGTCCCAGGCCATGGGGCTGGTCACCAGCAGCAGCTTGCCCTGCCGAAAGCAGGGCCTGAAGCGAGGCCACCCACGGGGAGACACGGATCCTCAGGCACCCAAGAGCCCACTGGCAAAGCGCCGCAGGTTGGAGGATGGTCCAGCCCAGAGTGCTGGTACCACCAGCCAGGTGGCATTGAGGCTGTCCCAGGAATCTCAGTCATCCAGGAAACAAACAGCCCCATACATACCCCCCTGGATCTTGCCCCGCTCCCAATCCGGGCCAATTCGTGTGAGGCACGTCTTGCGGCGGCAGCTGCGAGATAAAAAGCCCTACAGTCGGCCTGAAAACCAGGGCAGGACCAGACGAGCACCCACCCCTGTTGTTTGGCCCCCTCATCCCTCAAAATAAAGTTTTCTGGTTTGTTTGTTTGAACTGGGAGATGCCACATTCTTGTTTCCAGTCGTCTGCAGCTGATCTCCAAATAGGGGCCCCAAGCTCAGTGGGACAAGTGTGTGCCTTCAAGGACTCACCTGTCCCATGGCAACACCCAGCGTCACCATGTCCCCTGGTCTGGAGATACCAAAGGAGCACGGGGATTTTGCAAGCATTCCTGGCTGAGGCAGCCTCAGTGGGAGGGCACAGCTCTGCCTGCTGCAGGTGCCCAGGAGGGAAAATCATGGATGCAGTAGGATTATTCCCCTCTCAACCCAGCCCAGGCACAGTTCAATCTACCACTGCTGCCACTGGGGTTGCACGTACCAGCCTGGAGAGTAACTGGAATAAGAGAGAGTAACTTCCCAGCATCAGTGCAGCTGATGCTGGGAAGGTAAAACTAAACCCAGTCCTGCCCCCAGTAAAAATACACTGCACCTGAAAAAAAATAGCCAGCACCCTCCTGTTCTCTGCAAATGGGACCAAAAATTTCAAAAGCATTAAAAAAATTAACCAGGCTTTGGAGCAGTTACAGGTCAGACTACATGAGGCTGGAAAAGATTGTACAGGTGACAGTTCTCAGAGGAAAATTAGCAGGAAATCCCTTCTTTCTGCTATTAAAATCTCAGGCTGTTGCCATGAGACACTCAAGCCACAAGAAAAGTACTTCAGCACCAGCATCCAACTGAGCACCTGTTTGATCCACTTCAGTGGAAAGCCATCACTTTGCCAGCAGAATTCCTCCTCTGGGTTACACACAACATATTTTTTTCTATCTGGGAGTGCCACTGGATTTTTTTACCTAGCATTTAATATTAAATTGTGGAAGTATTTTAAATTAAAAGGGAATGAAAAGATGGACCCACGAGATGGGACAGGAGGAAGCCGGGCAGCCCTTTAAAGAGGGAGATGCTAAGCTGTACATCCAGGAGAGCTCCTCTGAGCACAGAGCAGCCACAGAGCACACCTGACCACAACATTTCTAGTTCACCTGTGTCCTTATAAATGGGAAAAGAACAAAACAGTGGCAGGAAAGGAGGCAGAAGTCAACTGTGAAAGTTTCATTCACAACACATGATACTCAAAATCAGAATGAAGGCCTATCAAGGAACACCAATAGCTATGAAAATATATGTAAGCAGCACAGACAGGTGCTATGTATGTCCCTTTTGCTTCCCAGCCTCAATGCAGACTCACTTTCAGGATGCAGTGGCATCCCAGGAAGCTGCAAATGCTCAGGAGTGCAGTGGCTCGTGCCTCACTGATAACCACTTGGGAAAACATACTGTTTCATATAAATTAGAGGAAACCTAGGAATCTAGCCTAAATCAAGTTCTAGGCAAGACCCCAACCAACATAAAATATGGAGAGGCACAAAAGTGCCTCCATTTTCCACTCCACCTCCCTTGAACTCAGCAAGAACTAATCCCCAAACCTCACAGCCGGAAGCAAATGCAGTTGGTTGGGAGAGGAAATCTAAAGTCTCCTTGCGAGGCAGCTTTCCAAGGCTGAGCCCCAGGAGAGGCAGCTCCCGCAGCACGTGTGCAGGTGGCACAAAAAGAACCTGTGTGCCATGACCAGCAGGACAGTGCCAGCCAAAGGGCTGCCTGAGGATGGCCACCGATGGTTTCACTGCCAGCCCTGGCTGAGGGGAAACCTGGACACAGGACAAGGCAGAGAGGGGCCAAATGTTCTACTCCTTCTCAAAACAAGTTGCTGTTTTTGTTTCCAAGCCTAGCACTCTTTGGATCTAATTAAATTTGAAGAGGGAAATGAGGAGTAAGCAAAATTCTTGGACAGCAGGCTGGTTTGTTCAGCTAGCTGGGGCTGCAAGCCATGCGTGAAAAGCAATGTCAGGTGCTAAAGCAAATCTCTGTGTCCTTCAACAGCAACAAGAGAAGTGTGAACAAGACAGAGAATATACCTATTTTAGGAATGTAATTGTTTTATAGGAAACACACCAACACCCAGTGTTCTTCTAATCTTGCTTTTTAATACTCAGCGCTTGTAAATTTCTTCAATCTGGGAAGTCCAAGATTTCATCTGATAGCATAAATATTTGTTCCGCACCATTTGGGTTTTTTTTTTTAATTCTTAATGTTTATATAAATATCACTTAGCGAACACTGGACCTGTGAAGAATTAAGGAAATATGCCTTTAACTACTCTGTGTAGGCCACCTGCAACAAATTTCATGGCAGAGGAGCTTCTGGAAGCCCCTGGTTTACCATCACTACCAAAACTTGGTAGCGATCTTCCAGAGACCCACCATGGAGAGGCCAAACAACTGTTACTGGTCTCAAAACAAAAAGAAAATTGCTCCATGGAGCTTAAGAGAGCATGCTGTCTTGGCATTAATTCCTACCAAGTCTGCTGACAGTACAGGGCAGTAAATAATGCAGATTTCTAATTTATACCTCTTAAAGCACAGCCTAAAAATAGGAAAGACTCCTATAACAAAGAATCCTCCATTGAGTGCTCAAGAAGGAATTCTTACATCTTCTTCAAGACCACACATAAACCAGGTGGAATCAGTTCTGAAGTCAGATTTTAATAGCTCTGAGAGAGATTTTCTTTCACAGTTGCATTATTGAAGCCATGTAAACTCCTGGAATCCATATCATCTTCTAACTATAAGCTGCAGAGATTAAATTTCTCACTGTGTGGAGAAATACCTGATTCAGTTTGTTTTGAATCTGCTGCCTGTCAACTTTTTTTGATCTTGTCAAAGGCTGTCTGGGGAGAACGTTGTCAATACAATTTTTGTGAAGTCTACATGAGAATCTGAGGAGATTACTACACAGCTTGGATGCTAGAGGAACTTCTGCAAATAGGTTACAGGGTATTTATTTAACTGATTCAGAACTTTGCTTCAGCTGGCAATAGTTCAAGAATTTTATTTTCTAGTGTCTTTTGGTGGCCCACATTAAAAAACAAAAAAAAAAACCCCACAAAACAAAAAAAAACAAAGAACAAGTTCTGTCCTTTTCCAATTTCAAACAGATATTCTTTTTCTTTACCCATGAATTATGACAAAGCAAGTGACGTTCAAAGTCAGCATTCAGAAAGAGCCCTGAGAAGAGACTAGATGTATGCCAATTCCCTCTTGCTATTCAGCTGATTTTATATACTAGCTTTCTGTGTCTCTAGCTTTTTATATGATCTCTGTTACTACAGCCACTTCCAAATCTTGGTAAAAGTTAGTAATTTCTCCACCTTCACTTTGTGGGAAATTGTGGGGGCAAAAAAGTAGCATTGTTTAGTCCAAGTTCAAGCAGAAAAACAGAAATTCAGAAATACATTCTGACCCTTGGCCAGTTTTAATTTTTATTTAACACATTCCAGTGGCCTCCTCCCTTCTCCTGGTGTGACAGAAAAGCAGATTATCAGATGACCCTTCTTGCCCACAGTGACTTAACCCAGGGACAGGCCAGGAGACCTGAACAGGTTCTCCCAAATTCCACAGCAGACCACTTGCGGTAGGACTATTTTGCCTGACTGCTCCAAGTCATTTAGGACACTGCAGCTTGGTATATTACTACAGTTAAAGGACAGCAGAGTCAATTTCCAGAGCTGTAACATTTTCTTAGAAGGAACAGATTTTTAAGAGCCACCCCCATCACAGGTGGGAAGCTTAATTAAATGCCTTGCAGTGTTGAAAGACCACATCAGATTTTACCTCTTATATACTCACTCCCTTATTACTTCAGCTTCATTCCCTGCTAGATTTTGGGTAACTCCACAAAGAACAGAAGAAAGTTTCCTCTTCTTTCAACAAATTTTTTCTAACGTCACAAAAAGGTGAAGAGAACCTGCAACATTCTGCAATAAATGTCTAATGTTCTTTTCACACACCACCTTTCAAACATGATTGAGAAGTATAGGTATGTTAGTGCTGCACTGCATAACCATCTGTTAGAAATCATCTGAAAACAAAGAGAAATTTAAATGTGAAGTATGTATAGCTTTGGTGAAAATAAACTGGATTTTATATGGATGAGGTAAAAGCTAACACCAATGTATTACAGTATTTAGTAGCTGAGCAGTTTGTTAATAATTCCTCTAAAAGTTGCAGAATCTTTGCTACATTTCATCTTAAGCAATTGTCTCAGGGCACAAATATTAACATCTAATTGTTTGATGGCAACAAAAAGCAATATTCAACATCACATATAAAAGGACACTTGGTGACCACTACTAAAGAAGTGAACTACCTCATTCTCTGACTAACAAGTTTTAAAAACTCTTCCACACCGCTTTTGGTTTCTGTAGACCCAGTTGCCTAAGCAATTTCATCATGCTCAAGCTGCAAACCCATCTAGAAGGGACTCACCAGGCAGCAGGAAAAGAGAAACTATGGCAATGGCTGGGTCAGCAGCTAGAGGAATAATGTCACTTCCCAGACTTTCCATGGAAAGTAATGGTTTCTCTTTTGCGGTAAAAAAAGGACACTCTAATAGTTCCAAGCAAAACAGGGCTCAGCTCAACTACAGCCCTCAGGTTTTGCATAGAGGATCTATTTAAAAAGCAGTGAAACATCATCCCAGCTGTAACTTTCTGTTGTTAAGGGATGCTTCAAAAAAAACATGCAGAGTGTACTTCAAAGTGGTCCTTAGATGAAAAATTACCCCATTTTGGAGCAAGCTTTAGATACTACAACGATGAATTTAATAACCTATCCTTTACTAGTCAAAACAAGAATTTGTTATCAAGATTCCTGCACAATTACCTTGATTTACAAAATTCAAGATCCTTTATGCTTCCGTGCACCATCACTGACAACATCCAGACAATAAAAACCATGTTCCCAACTCCCCAGTGGCTGGTTTTTCATGTGAACCATAAATAAAGATTATTAAAAGGGAAAAAATCATTGAAGAGGATATA
Source organism: Passer domesticus (assembly GCF_036417665.1). Classification (NCBI taxonomy): domain Eukaryota; kingdom Metazoa; phylum Chordata; class Aves; order Passeriformes; family Passeridae; genus Passer; species Passer domesticus. The sequence continues at coordinate 9,300,811 of NC_087482.1, read as the reverse complement.
TATTTAGAGAAACCTGCAGGAAAATAGGGGCAATATCAATTGTTTTGACTACAAAATCCACTAAATTATACACATTGTATACAAACATGGAGAGAGATCTTAAATAAAAAGAAATTTTAATAAAAAGCACAGCTTATTGTTGGTTCTCTTTTTCCAAAGAAAGGTTCACTTCTTGAAAGCTGTGAGAGACATGTGATTTCTTACCCATTTATAGGGCTAGCTTTGAATTTTTATGTGTTAGACAGTAACTCTTCTGTAACTTTCACACACACGGAAAAAAATATATTTAGTTCCCCAAAACAACGACTTCAAACAAGTTTGCAACCACTCAATACATTCCACACAAAGTGCACACATGGTCAGACTTCCATTTCTCTACAGTTCTGGCCCAGATCAAAAAAAAAAAGCAAAACATGCACTGAAATCTGTCAAAGTTTCATCCGAGTTGAAGTACAATTGTGCCGAGTTGCTGTCCGAGGTTTTTTCTCTACTCCCCCGGGCGGGGGAGGAGGCTGCACCGGCCGAGCTGTGGCACAGCAACTGACAACCGGGGGGGCACTGCCCAGATGCGCCGGGGGCGTCCGGGCAGCGCCTCAGCAGGAGGCAGCAGTGATCAGCAAGAAGGCGAAGTAGAAAAGAGGGACCCGAATCAGGGCAAAGTCCAGAGTGCTTTAATGTCTCCAGGGAACGCCAGCCGAGTCGGGACCACGAGGCAGGGGTACAGCCGATTAGAAAGGGACGGAACATAGAACATTTCAACCAATGAGAGAGAACTTGGGAGGGAACAAACTCGTGACAAATATGCCGGCTCGCCAATAGGGAATGCGACAGGGAGGGACCCTTGTTCCCGATCCAGTCACCCACCGAGGAGGGGAGAACTTTCTGGAAATAGGGAAGGGGACAGTGGCTGATGGACAGGAACTCAGGGAGGGATTGACAGAGGGTAACCAGGGGAACAGGGGTGGAGACAAAAAACTGACACTCTCAAAAGGAGGGGCTGCCAGGGGGGGTGGGGGGGGGGGGAACCCTAGGACCGAACCGTTATAACTTTAGGGGGAAACGGAAGAAACCAAATGAACCCTGCACCACAACACAATTGCAATAGTCATCAGATATTTAAAGATATTTAAAAGTCATATGCAGTACACAGTTACTTCTTAATTATTTTGTGGAAGATTGCTGATATATTCACTTGATCTTATTTAAGTTAATCCAAATTCCAGTGCACTGATTGTATGCTATAATGTGTATCATTGAAAATATTTCTGAAAAACCTCTGAATTAAAAACAATTTCATCTGGTTTTAAAATGCTTTCACAAAAATGTACACCATGTCCTTGGCTAACAACAACAGTTAAAAGGCATAAAGAAACTGATAACTTTTTTATTATCTATGTGCCCATGAAACAAAAGTGCAGGACATCTGGAACAAGCTGGATACTATCTGAACCTGGGGTTTGGATAAACCCCTCATAGCAAGTGAAGGCACATGAAAACCATGGACCTAAAGACATACCATACTCTGAAATTTTCCAAAATGTTGACGTTGAGAGCTGCATTACAGCCACATACACTGCTTAAAATTCAACAGTCTATGATAAAAAGATGACTTTACACTAAGAAAATTTACTCTTCATGGTAAAACCACAAGTGTTTAATACCTTAAAATTTACTCTTCATGACAAAACCACAAGTGTTTCATTGACCATATTCTTTGGCTGTGGGTACTTGTCCTTTACCTCTCCTAAAGTTTGTCCCAGCTACCTTCCACAAACTACTACCCCATCATCCCCACCACACAGAGGCAGCCCAGTTGCCCACTGCTAAATAGATATTTATACATAGACAACACGAGGAGAAAGGCCAGTCCACATGCTGTGGTTCTTGTTTCCATGTGAAGTTTAATATGATGATGGTTTCCATTTTTAGAGGGCAATTTTCTGAACTGATAGGCAGATCTGAATCATCTGTAAATAACAGTGTCTTCAGCTTGGCATCAGCTCTCTTCTCTGCAGCACTAACCTTTGTTCTTGCCCTAATGACTTCTCAGCCATAGTTTTCCCCAGACTCTAATAATGCTAAATTTAGATCACAACAGATATTTTTTATTATATTCTCTGGCATCTTTGCACTACAACCATTGCCTTACATTAGCTGCACTTTTTTAGCTCCACTGCTTTTACTCCCATAGCTCTTTTTCCAAGAGTGCTCTAACAACTAATTATGTGAGCTAACAGATAAGAAAAAAGTACTTATTTTTTTCAGACCCTCATGTGAATATAATCATATTGTTAAGTAGATTTTACCTACTTTCATCCACATATTTATTTTGAAAAGTAACTGAAATGGGATAGTTTAGTCTTCATTATCATACAGGATCAAAAACTTAAATACAGCAGATTTTTATTTTAGACTGGAAAATAAAATTTAAAAAAAGGCAAAAAACCCAGCAACAACAACCCAACATGGGAATAAGAAAACACTGGAAATCAAAAATACTCCATAGGCAAATGTAGTGAACCTTAGGAGTTTTTGACACATATTAAATTGTTAAAAAAAATTAAAAAAAGCTGGACCAAAACATTGTTTCCAATTTGTGGAATTAAGTCAGATGCAAAGAGCACTGAAGTCAAAGCTTCTTTTTGACATACTTCAAGGGGCTCTGAATTAGACTGTAAGTAATAACCTGCTTCAACTTTAGTTTCATGTTATTTTGTACATTTAAGCTATTCAACATCCACAATTCTTTGATAATGACAGTTACGCTTTCTTAGGAATGACTGATTTTTAGTCGACATCTGTGTTCCTTCCTAAACCTACCACAGTAAAAGAACTACTTTTCAGCTTGGTCTAACTGGACAATTTTTTTGAGAAAATTATGTAACACAGGCCCAGCATGGAATTCTTTTAACATGAGAGGCCTAAAAATAAGCAAAGTCTTCAGATTTTACAAGGTCCCCTGGGTGCTGTGGTGGGGGGAACAATCATCACTGATGACCTGTAGTAAGACCTGAGCCTACTCAAGCCCATAAACCTGTTGATGGACCTGTTCCCATTTCTCCTCTTCCCACCACAGCCATGCCTGACATGGACAAAGTCCCAGCCAGCACCCACAAGGACACCGTCCCCAAGTGAGGGGAGTGGGGCACGCAGAACTCACCGATTGTGAGGTCACGGGCACATCTCCAGGGAGGCCTGAGGTATAACCGTTGCTGTACATCAACATTGCACTCAGAGCTGAGGACAGGATCCCGAGAGGGAGCTTGCCCAAGGCTGCTGAGCGAGTTTTGGTGTCTCTGAGGCATCTCTCTTCACTCAAGGAAGGATTGGAAGGCTTTGTCAGGAGGAGAAAGGCCGGCAGTGCTGTGGCACAGACCGTCCAGGCATTCCTCCGTACCCACAATGGTGCAGCAGAACGCTGCTAAGAAGCGTCCCCCTGGCAAGGAGCGAGGTGAGAGCCAAGTCTCCCTCCCCACAGATGGCAGAGGGGGAGCGGCCAAGAGCAGCAGAAAGGGGAAACAGGAGATCCACAGAATCACCCCAGAGTAGAGGCCCTCCTCTCATGGGCCAGAGGAGCCAGGCTGGGCTGTGGGCACTGGCACTTCCCCTGCCCTTTAGCCAGCCAGCAGGGCCTTGGGGACAATGCTGCAGGGACATTTCCTGAGCTCTACAAGGTGCTCACTCCCCCTGCCCCCTCTCTCTCTCCCCAATGCACACCGTGTCACCGGGCAGAAGCAGACGCAGAGAGCGGCAGCTGCCTCTCCGGACATGCCAGGCCGGACCAGGCTCGTCGCCGTTCATGGAGACAGCAAGCACAAGACTCGGGCAGCCAGAAAGGAAAACGCATCCGGCTCAACCGCGTGCCACTGCTGCGTGCTGAGACCAGCAGCCCCAGCACCGCCCCTCAGGCGGTGTCAGGGCAGTCCCAGGCCGTGGGGCTGGTCACCAGCAGCAGCTTGCCCTGCCGAAAGCAGGGCCTGAAGCGAGGCCACCCACGGGGAGACACGGATCCTCAGGCACCCAAGAGCCCACTGGCAAAGCGCCGCAGGTTGGAGGATGGTCCAACCCCTCAGGAGGTGTCAGGGTGGTCCCAGGCCGTGGGGCTGGTCACCAGCAGCAGCTTGCCCTGCCGAAAGCAGGGCCTGAAGCGAGGCCACCCACGGGGAGACACGGATCCTCAGGCACCCAAGAGCCCACTGGCAAAGCGCCGCAGGTTGGAGGATGGTCCAGCCCAGAGTGCTGGTACCACCAGCCAGGTGGCATTGAGGCTGTCCCAGGAATCTCAGTCATCCAGGAAACAAACAGCCCCATACATACCCCCCTGGATCTTGCCCCGCTCCCAATCCGGGCCAATTCGTGTGAGGCACGTCTTGCGGCGGCAGCTGCGAGATAAAAAGCCCTACAGTCGGCCTGAAAACCAGGGCAGGACCAGACGAGCACCCACCCCTGTTGTTTGGCCCCCTCATCCCTCAAAATAAAGTTTTCTGGTTTGTTTGTTTGAACTGGGAGATGCCACATTCTTGTTTCCAGTCGTCTGCAGCTGATCTCCAAATAGGGGCCCCAAGCTCAGTGGGACAAGTGTGTGCCTTCAAGGACTCACCTGTCCCATGGCAACACCCAGCGTCACCATGTCCCCTGGTCTGGAGATACCAAAGGAGCACGGGGATTTTGCAAGCATTCCTGGCTGAGGCAGCCTCAGTGGGAGGGCACAGCTCTGCCTGCTGCAGGTGCCCAGGAGGGAAAATCATGGATGCAGTAGGATTATTTCCCTCTCAACCCAGCCCAGGCACAGTTCAATCTACCACTGCTGCCACTGGGGTTGCACGTACCAGCCTGGAGAGTAACTGGAATAAGAGAGAGTAACTTCCCAGCATCAGTGCAGCTGATGCTGGGAAGGTAAAACTAAACCCAGTCCCGCCCCCAGTAAAAATACACTGCACCTGAAAAAAAATAGCCAGCACCCTCCTGTTCTCTGCAAATGGGACCAAAAATTTCAAAAGCATTAAAAAAATTAACCAGGCTTTGGAGCAGTTACAGGTCAGACTACATGAGGCTGGAAAAGATTGTACAGGTGACAGTTCTCAGAGGAAAATTAGCAGGAAATCCCTTCTTTCTGCTATTAAAATCTCAGGCTGTTGCCATGAGACACTCAAGCCACAAGAAAAGTACTTCAGCACCAGCATCCAACTGAGCACCTGTTTGATCCACTTCAGTGGAAAGCCATCACTTTGCCAGCAGAATTCCTCCTCTGGGTTACACACAACATATTTTTTTCTATCTGGGAGTGCCACTGGATTTTTTTACCTAGCATTTAATATTAAATTGTGGAAGTATTTTAAATTAAAAGGGAATGAAAAGATGGACCCACGAGATGGGACAGGAGGAAGCCGGGCAGCCCTTTAAAGAGGGAGATGCTAAGCTGTACATCCAGGAGAGCTCCTCTGAGCACAGAGCAGCCACAGAGCACATCTGACCACAACATTTCTAGTTCACCTGTGTCCTTATAAATGGGAAAAGAACAAAACAGTGGCAGGAAAGGAGGCAGAAGTCAACTGTGAAAGTTTCATTCACAACACATGATTCTCTGCAAGAAGCACTGGAGAAGTGCATGGGGTAAGAGTTCTGCAAGTGCCAGGCTCTTCTGCAGCAGAAAAGGTCTAAAAAAATCAAAATTCTAGCAAGCAAAATAAATCCATCCTTTAGGGCTTGTAAATACTCCGATGAATCTCAGTTACTTTGGGACAAAAACAAACACAGGGCAAACTTTCCCAAGTATGGTTTCATGACAAAATTCCCATTTGTCTGCTCCTGTTTGTCGGAGAAGACAAGGTTACAAGCTGCCCAGCTCAAGAAGGAAAGGAGGATCTACACTTCCCTGTCATATTTTCCTACTGACAAAGGATTTAAGACAGAGAATTTGGGTAAATGGAAGGATAAGACTGGAGTACGGATGAAGTTTCACATCTAAGATACTTCATTTGCTAAAATAGAAGCACTTTTGTTGTACATGGATCTCCTTGCTAAACCTCTTTGTCTTCAAACTCCTTTCCTCCATGGCAGAACTGAGCAAGCTCCATGTGTCAGAGCTTCGAGTTAAAAGCTCTGTGAAGAGTTAGTTTTAATGGATCCATTTCCAGTCCGTGGGGTTGCTGTCATGAGGAGCTCAGGTGGCTTTTTGTTGAGATCAAAATCAATGAGCCATTTGTCCCAGCTCCACCTGTCCTGAGGCAGCACTGGCTCCACTGTGCCATTTCTAATGAAAATTGAACCTCCTAAAGAAGCCAGGCCAAAATCACAAGAGAGTAGTCACAAAAATTAATTTCGGCAGTTTACTGGGTATTGATCTAACAGCTACCACCTTCCCAAAGTCCAGGCAACAGTTAACAAGGCTCTTTGCTCTGTAAACGGCCTTTCAATTGGTAGTGTTTCATACCCATGCAGAAAAACAAAAAGCCACTTCCACTGTAGAAACATGAGCTGCAGCTATGCAGTAAGTTGTGCTCAGTAGCTGACCTGCTGCTTTAGTTTTGGGGCAGGAGATACTGCCATAAAATTTCATAAGGAAACTATCAAGTATCTAAACTATGCAGCATTATGTTATTTTCTACCTCCAGTATTGCCAGCACATAGCTTAAGGAAGACAGGTATTTACCAGCCACCATAGATGAAAAAATTAGAATGAAAAATGGCTTTTAAGGAAATCAGAGTGATGGCCACCAGTCATTTTCCAGCTTTGCAGGATTTTGGTTCACAGTCAATCTAAACAAGCCTGCATATGTCGAGCAAGAAGGAAATCACAGAAACATTTCATAGATTGTAGCAGTTTGTTTGGGGGGGGGGGTTCCTCGGGGAGTCCCCGGAGGGCCCCCTGGGCTGTGAGTTCGCTGGCAGCAGCAGGCACGCAAGGAGACTCCACACGGCTTCTGAGGGTGCTGATTAGATGAGGGTTTATTGGGGGCCCCAGCCCCGGGTGTAACATGGTTTCAGAGGGAGAAGGGGGAAAGGCAAAAGGAAGGGGGAGAGAGGGTGAGCCTAGGGGAGAGATGGGCCATGAGAGAATCTGGTCTTCCTCGCACAGCTTAAGAGGGAAATTCAAAGTGGGCACGAAATAAGATTTGGGCCAATGGGATTACAGATTCATGGGACTTCAGGGGAGGAACACAGGTTGGAATAAATCATACATTTTTGAGGGGTACATTTTCAAGATAGAGCATACCATTTGAATGAAATGCAACACCACAATAGATTAATATGATAGATGATAGATAGATAGATAGATAGATAGATAGATTGACAAGGAAAATAGAGATATATGAATGCACTTGCCTGTATAACTTTGTATAGAGAAGGATGGGGAAGTGAGAGGTTATTCTTTTCCACACATGGGAAACTGTCTTTTTCCCAGAAAAATCAGCTTCCTTCTTCAGTGACCACCAGGGTATCTGAAGACCCCACCAAGAAGGCCCTGTGATGCCATTGGCCTGTGCATCCAGCAAGTCAAGAAAGTAAGGCCTGCCTCTTAATACTACAGTGGTGTTAAAGAGGTTTATTCTCGGTTTTTGGTACCAAGAGGAACAAACTGAAGCCACTTGCCATAAAATGCCTGCACAAGCACCAGTGCAAATCACAGCCAAAGGAAGGATGAAGCCAAGGTGTCCCACAACCACAGCCCAAGCGGCCAGAGATCCTCCTTCAACCCTGGCTGCATTGAAGCCCCACTGACTGCCAAGAAGAAAAGCACCCTACTGAGAGCAAGCAAACTTAACCCTCTGGCAGGACACAAATTCAGAGGGAAAAAAATTTTAAAATCCCCACACCACCAGACACACTTCCCAGTGAGAAGGGTTGGAACACTCTGCCCCTCAGCACTTCCCCGGCAGGCAGGTTCCCAAAGGTGCTGGGAGCTAAGCTGTGCCCTGCGAGGGAACAGAGCCAGCCTCGCTTCAGTGGGAGAAGGCGCGGCCTCAGCTGTAGCCCCGGGTGCCTGCGGTGGCCCAGGGCACGGCCATAGCTGTCAATGTGTTGGGCTGCAGCACAGGGCAGGCCGGAGCTCAGCAGCCTCAGCAGAGCCCAGGGCCGCGGCCCTTCCCTGCCGGGGCCCGAGCCTGGCCCGGCCCGGCCCGGCCTGAGCAGCCCGGCCTGGCCCAGGGGATGGGCTGCGCCCGCCCGCTGTGCCCACAGGCTGGGCCCAAGCCTTTGCAAGAGGCTTTCTCCCAGCTTGGCAAAACCTCGGCCAAGTATCCCTGTGCTGTGCTGAGAAGAGTAAAAACCCCATCAAATTTAACCCTGCTGCCCAACGCATGAGGGATCCCTGCACACCTTAGGAGAGGCCATCAATACTCCTTTGTGCCTCATGAGGGATCCCTGCACCCCTCAGCAGGGACACCAAAATATCCCTTTGAGCCTCTTCAGGTCCAGGCCCAGATGATGCCACGGAAGGAAATGTGCCCTCAGCCCAGGGACGCTCAGCATGGGCTCCCCCATCCCCTCGGGGCCCCGCCGCTGGGCACAGCAGCCCCTGCCTGGCTCCTGCCTGCCCACACCGTGGGCATCCACGGCTGCTCCTGGGCATGGAGCTCAGTCAGTGCTGGTGCCGGGTGGGCTTTGTTGGTGCTACCAACCGGACATAGCTGTGAAAACTCTAATTCTTTATTTAAACATAAAATGTGGGACAAGCCCTGCCCTGCCAGGCAAGGGCTGCCCACCTTCAGTCCTGGCTGGGGAACAGGACCAGGGGGCTCAGGGGCAGAGGGTCTCCTTGAGGAGGGGTGGGTTTTGGGACGGCTGCATGGCGGGGATGCAGCCACAGCAGGGCAGATAGGGGCAGAAGGGAAGAGGTGGGATAAATTCTCAAGTTCTCATTGCCTGTGTTGTCAGGCTCATCTACTGAAGATGCACAGGAACACCTGTGAAGAGAGGAGGTGGCTGAGGCCCCAGCTTCCAGTGGCACACAGGGACCCTCCTGCACAGCAGGGCCCAAAGCTGGCAAGGCTCCCCAGCACGGCTGGAGCTGCTGGCACAGCTGGGCCCAGCTGGACAGCTGCCCCTCAAGCCCCCCGGCCAGCAGGGCACGGCTCTGGGCAGGGTCCCTGGCCAGGAGCGGGCCCCAGAGCGCCACTGCCTTTCAAGGGCAACCTCGGCCCTGCTCTTTCTCCTCCCCATCTTGCTCTGCCTCTGCCCTGTGCCCCTGGGGCTGCTCTTGGCCAGGCAGCCTCAGTGGGAGCCAGCACTGGCTGCAGCCCCAGCGGGGCCCCCAGGACAAGGCCCAGCAATTGAGAGGCCAATGGAAGCACTGGGCAGCAGCAGAACCCTCAGGAGAGTTATTTGGACTATCATGGACTGGCCACAACTCCACTGCAGCCTCAATGGGAATGTTCCCTGTCCACGTTAGACTTTCAAAAGAAGCTGTTGGAGGGGGAGAGCACAAAACACTCACTGTTTTCTGTTCCAAGAATACCAGATTCCAATGCAGCACAATATGAAGACAAGCTCCAAATAAAGCACGCCTGCCAGAAACCCTAGCCAGCAGCCTGTTCCCTGACAGAAACCACTTCCGAGGCCATCCTGGGCATCGGGAACACGTGTTCTGGTGCCGGCTGCATCTGTGGGAGCAATGGGGAGCGTGAGCCCGTGCTGTGCTGCACTGCTGAGCTGGCAGCACGGTGGATACGGGCAGGACGTTCTCTGTTTCCCCCAGAGCTGGGGCCTGCAGGCACCTTGCCGGCCCTTGGCACAGGCTGTGCCAGCCAACAAAGCCCAGCAGGCCGGGAGGAGAGCCCGGGGGCAGCGCAGCTGCTTGGGCAGAGGCTGCTGCCACGGACACGGGCCAAAGCCATCCCTGAGCAGCCACTGCCACCCCTGGCCCTCCCTGCCCCGTGACAGCTCCCCCAGCCCCAGGGGAGAGGCTCAGGCCCTCTCAGGAGACACTGGAGCAATCACCTGCTGTGCCAGTGCCTGGAACTGCCTGTTCTCCTGCAGAAGAGGCTGCCACTTAGCCGCTGCTTCATCCTGGAACAGCCACATTCTGTGCCAAGTTTTGGGTCATCGCTGGAGAAAGAAAAGGGACAGATGGATCAGATGGGACAGTTCCCCATGGGGAGGTGTCGTCTTCAGAAGCTAACACTGGTGAAAGTCATGGACAAGGATGAGGAAATCAGATGATCTTTTGGGATTGGACAGGCCCCTCCCTTCTCCAAACCACCACCTCTCGTGATCTGCCTGGAGACTGGGAAATTGCAGGGTAACTCAGGGTGGGCATGGCCCATGGTGCAGTTTGGGCTCCCTGGCAGGAGATGCCAAATGCCTTCCTGCAAAGGCTGGGCAGAAGCTGCAGCCAGGCCAGGCTGGGAAACAGCCCTGCAGGGCGTCAAAGCAGCAACAGCAGCAGCGGGGCAGCGAGGCTGCCATGGATCCCTTCCCACTGTGCCGCGCACGGCGTGTCCAGATGTGCAGCCAGAGCCCCCAGCTGCTGAGTCCCAGGGGCAGCATGAGGGAAATGCACTCACCATGGCACCTCTCCAGATCACTCAGCCTCTTGTGCAGAGATTTGGCTGCCTCCAGAGACTTGCTTCCTCCTGTGTCTTGGTTCTTCCATCTAGGGGGACCTTAATGGAAAGTGATTCAATTTCTCCTTCAGGCCTGAGTGGCAGTGAGGGCACCTGGGTGACTGGTGCCCTCCAAGGCACTCCCTCAGCTCTGCCTCCCACTCAGGAGCACAGGTGGTTTCTCAGTGAGCTTTGCTTGGGTGGTATGTGCAAAGTGGTGAAGTATTGGTGGATCAGGCTATGATGTTGTACAGTTCAAGAAGCTGATGACATAGAGAGCCTTGCAAAGTCTTTCAACTGGAGAAATGATTTTTGTTTCTCTCTATTGCTGATTGAGGACTCTTTTGAGGGTTTGATGCGTCCTTTCTAGGATGGATTGTCCTGTGGGTCTTGCAGGTATACCTGTCTTATGTTCTATTCCCCAGTCACTGAAGAACTCTTTCTACTTGCGAGAGGTATAGGCAGGTCCATTGTCTGTTTTGATCTCCTTTGGTACTCCCAGGGTAGCAAAGGCCAGGAAAAAATGTTTTATGGTGTGCTGCACAGTTTTTCCTGGTTGTGTTGATGCAAATACTGCTCCTGAAAATGTATCGACCGATACATGCAAGTATTTTGACTTTCCAAAAGGTGCAAAGTGGGTTACATCTGTCTGCCACAGCTGGCAGCTGTTTAAACCTGTTTAAACTCCCGTCCCCATAGATGGTATCTGGTAGTTTTGACAGTTCGGGCATGTGGCAACAATAGCTTCTGCTTGATCTTTTGAATGCTTGAACATTCTGATAAGGGCAGGCACATTTTGATGAAAAAACGCATGTGACAACTTTGCCTGGGCAAAGATGTTAGGGACATTAGCAGTCTCTATTGCCATGGCTAAGGTGTCTGCTTTCCTGTTCCCTTCTGTAATGAAACCTGGGAGGTCAGTGTGTGACCTCATGTGCATTATATGGTAAGGTTGTTTTCTGTGGGAAATTAAGCGTTTTAATGTAGAAATCAATTGGTATAACTTTGGATTGGAAACCTCTTTGAGAAGAGCATGTTCTGCTCTCATAGCTATGCCAGCAACATAAGCTGAATCTTATGTGACCAGATTAAAAGGTTCATTTTTGAATTTCTCAAAGGCTCTGATAACAGCTGCTAATTCTGCAATCTGTGGAGAGCGCTCCACTATTTCCGTGTCAGATTCCCAGTTTTGGGTCTTAGGGTCTTTCCATGTCATTACTGACTTGTGGGATGACCCTGAGCCATCTGTAAAGATGGTTAGAGCTTTGAGAGGTGTTCTACTTTGGATTAATTTTGGGGTCAGATGAAAGGTTACATCACAATTAAAAAGCTTATGTTTTGGGATATGTACTGAAATTTGGCCTGTATAGCTGTCTAAGGCATACTGGCGATTTTCATTGGTCTGGAGCAAATGTTCCACGTCCCCAGTGGTCACTGGCAAATATATGCATGTGAACTCACACCCTGCAAGGGAGTGGAGGCGAGTTCTAGCCTTTTTTATTAAATGTGCCATAATTTCTTGGAAGGTGGTAATTGTCTTTGTGGGTTGGTTATTTGTAAAGATCCATTCCAGTATTAGTAAAGGGTCTCGAAGTTGAGTGTCCCATTGGAAGATCAGTCCATAGAACCAAGGTGCTTTTCCCAGAATGACGAACTGGAAAGGCAGGCTGGGCTCAAAGCGATGGGTTTTGCGTGAAGACAGGGCTTCTTGGACCTTGGTGATGGCATCTCGGGCCTCTGGTGTTAGAGTGCATGGAGAGTCCAGATCCTCCTTGCCCCAAAGAAGGTTGAACAGTGGAGCGAGGTCCTCTGTTGTAATTCCTAGCAGTGGACATACCCAGCTGATGGATCCGCACAGACTGTGTAAGTCTCTCAGAGTTTTTGGGTTGTCTCGGATGGCGAGCTGCTGGGGTACGATGGTCCTTTCCCGGATCTGGAGTCCAAGGTAAGTCCATGGATTGGTGTACTGTATTTTGTCCTCACGGATCTCGAATCCTGCCTTTTCTATGGTTTCAATAGTCCTTTTAACTGCTTTGTCCAAGTACGTTTTTTCTGGTGCACAGACCAGGATATCGTCCACATAGTGATGGATGATTGCGTCTGGGAATAGGTTCCGAACAGGAGACAGGATGTGAGCAACATACCACTGGCATAGAGTGGGACTGCACTTGAGACCTATAGGAAGAAAAAGCCAATGATATCTTTTGAGTGGAGCCTCTCTGTTAAGAGAGGGGACGGAGAAGGCAAACCGTGGAGCATCCTGGGGATGCAGCTGGATGCTGAAGAAACAGTCTTTAATATCAATGATAGCAAGTGTCCAGTCTCTAGGCAGCATCAATGGTGAGGGCAGGCCAGGCTGGAGGTGACCCATGTCCTCGATGACCTCGTTGATTTTGCAAAGATTGTGGAGGAGCCTCCACCTGTCCATTCCAGGCTTTTGTAGTACGAAGACTGGAGAGTTCCAAGGGCTGGTGGTCTCTACGATGTGGCCTTTGGCAAGCTGTTCATCCACAAGGGCATGTAGTGCGCGCAGTTTGACTTTAGAGAGGGGCCACTGCTCGATCCAGATCGGGTTATGGCATTTCCAGGTGAGACGAGAAGTGTCTGGCAGTGCGCGCTCCTCAGTGGCCCCAGTTAGAAATCCGGACTGGGAATATACATAGGGAAGCACCCCACTGACATAAAATGTCCCGTCCGTACAAGGTGAGGGGGGCCCTTACCATGAACGGGCGGATGGTTGCCAGCTTGCCTTCAGGCCCTTCGACAAGGATGTTGTTCTTGCTCCGCATGGAAACTGTAGCTCCACCGATCCCTGTAATCATGCCTGCCACAGGTTGTAGTTCCCAGTGTGCTGGCCATTCTGAGCGGGTGATGATGGACACGTCTGCACTGGTGTCCAGCATCCCTGGTAGGTGGATCTTTTCTCCTCTGCAGGTAACACTGCACTCGATGACAGGCTTACTCGGTCCCACAGCTTGTGTCCACATTGCTGTGGGGTTGAGAGGAAGCTGTTCCCTGTGATTCTTAGGGAGTAAAAAGGCTTGTGCAAACGGAGTACCCTTTGGAAGAAAAAATGGTAAGCCTGTGCAGTACACCTGGACAGAGATTTCTTGTCCCGAGTACACTGTTTGTACTTCTGGAACAACAAATATTTCCTTTGGGCTACGGAGAGTATCACCTATAATTAGGATGTTAGAAGGACCACCTTTTGGCCCACGTTTGCCTGTGGGAACACGATAAACCTTGTCATTTTTAAAGTCAATGGACATAGCAGTTACCAGTAGCTGGCGGGTTCCCCTCGGTATTGCTCTGTGTGTTGGGTCCTCCTCATGTGGTCTGGAATCTCCTGGGATGGTGCGTGACTGGCTGTGGATGGCCTTTGATTTGGTGTCCTTGCCTGGGGCCCCACCACGCTCCACTGGAAGTTTCCCGGACGCGGCTGATAGTACTGCTGATTCTGGGACCTTTGGTAGAAATTGCGAGGGTACCTGGTAGGTGACCTCTCTGGACAGTCCTTTATAAAATGTCCAAAGTCTCTGCAGTGGTAGCAGCGGACCTGGTCTTTAGAAGCTATTGCTGCATATGCACCAGAAACTCCTTCTGCAACACCCTTAGTAACTGCTTGGGCCACTGTATCTTCAGTGGACAGGTGGCGTGTGCAGCTTTCCAGCATTTGCTCTATGGTAGGTTCTGTGTCTAAGGGTAAGACTCTCAGAATTGCTTTACATTTTTCTTTTGAATTACTCATGGCAAGCTTACACAACTGTTCTTTCCTTGCCTCTGTGCTCTCTATCTGTTTTTCCAGAGCATCCTTAATTCTATCTACAAATTTGATAAAGCTTTCATCTATTCCTTGTTTAATACTAGAAAAGTGTTGGGTAGAAATAGAGTCATCAGGGGTAAGAAGTAAGGAGGTTTCTGCTGCAATAACCATGTCTTGTAGTGTTGTCTTAGGTAAGGTATCAGCTTGGTGAGAGGGTTTCTGCAAATCCCCTTCACCAGCCAGCTGTTCGAGTGTAAGGTTTGACTTATCAGCATCAGCAGCATAGTTATCTGATAATGTTTTTAATTGCTTTTTCCAATGCCTTTCCCAAAGCATGTACTCAGCAGGAGAAAGGAGGCACTGGGCAATATTTTTAATATCGCGGGGTACCAGAACATGTGCTGAGAACGTAGATTCTAGGGAATTTCTAAAAATATGTGAACTTCTACCATGTTCTTTTGTACAAGTTCTTTATTTGTAATAGGTTCCCATGTCTTTCTAGTAGTAGCACCGCCCCTTTTTTCCTTTTTATAATCTACTGGAAAGGCAGTAATTCTCTGAGCCAAAACGGAAACAGGCGCAGTTGCACTTGGAGATAACGCAGAGCAAGGTCGCTCACAGGATGTCGTGGGCTGCACAGTGGAATTCACGTCCAAGGGGGAGGGGGGGACACAGGCAGGAGCCTCGGGCACGGCAGGGGTGGGGGAGGCGGCACAAGGGGAGGGGGGACGGCAGGACACTAGGAACCAGGGGAAGAGTGGAGAGTGAAGGAATGTTATCAGCACGATTAGCATTTGATGGAAAGGGTTCTGGTGAAACAGATAAGTTAGCACTTTGTTCATAAAAGGTTCGCACTGAAGTTACAGGTTTTTTGTTAGTTTTTTCTATGGCTTTGGTTATAATGTGAAATATAGGGATAAACTGAGTTACAGAAAAATCTTGGTTAGTGTGAAACTTATATATCGTGGTCCCAATTCTATCCCAATAGGAGTCTAAAGTGGTAGTGTGTGTGTTAGTATCTGGAAAGTGGGAAAGAATCCATTTTATAAATTTTTTCAGGTTAGTTTTTGAAGGGTTACCTTTAGAAAAAGAAAAGTTGTTAGAAGATAGGATTTCTAGGATTAGTAAATATAAATCTCTCTCGTTCTGGGATTGTTTTAACGTACTGAACTTCGATCCCATGTTCCCATTCCCTGCCAGCAGAAAAAAAAAGAAAAAAGAAAAAAAAAAAAAAAAAAAAAAAAAAAGGGGACCCAAGGAAAAAGTTTTTTGCGTGCAAGAAAGGCTGTTTTAAAACGTACACTTCTTCAGCCAGATGTGGGTCAAAGGTCTGCCAGCATGTAGTCTGCTGAATCAGTCTCCTCGAGCACTTTTTGTGCCCAGATGTCAGCGGTTTGTGGGTCGACTGACAGCCTTTCAGAAGAGTCCTGCTAAAACGGAGGGCTTCTTCTTCCAGGACGTCTGGTGAGCGAAGGCAGTGACAATTTCAAGAAGAAATGCTGCTCCTCTGAAATGCCAGGTCCAGCATTCAGTTTGGGTGCCAGTTTATCACGGCAGTTTCCCACCAGGCTGATGCCCAGCAGGGTGCCGGAGCCAGGATAACTCAGTGGAGGCTCAAGCAGCCTAGGCAAGCTATAGTGATTGGAGCTCTTAGTGATTATCAGCTCAGTGATTTCAGCTCGTGGCTTGCTAGGTGCTGCAGCAGCAGACGCAGGGAGAGAGAGGAGAAGGCCGTGTGAGGTTCCATAGGATTCTTTATGCAGGTGTGCCACGAAGGTTCCCAGTGACAGCTCTTCTGCCGAACCGGGCAGAATCAGGGGTTTTTATACCCTACAGGGGTTTTGAAAACTGTCCAACAGAAAGGGTCAGGGGAAAGTGACCTATGGGCTTACAGAGAGATAAGCAGGGTCGGAAAGGTGGAAGAGAAGGGCTGCTAGGGTCCAGTCATGCTGACCTGGCATTTCCTAGCTCAGGCCTCTGACCGCCAAGGAGGCCGTGCAGGCCCTGGGCCTGCTACACTGACCCACAGGGTGTCAGGTCCTGCTCTGACCCTGGCTGTGGGTTTTGGGTTTTTTTCTTTTGTATTGTTGCATTTGTATTTTTAGTTTTCCTAGTAAAGAACTGTTATTCCTATTCCCATATCTTTAACTGAGAACTTTTTAATTTCAAAATTATAGCAATTTGAAGGGAGGGGGTTGACATTGTCCATTTCATGGAAGGCTCCTGCCTTCCTTAGCAAAAGCTGTCTTTTCCCACCAAGACACCTCCAATGCTCTTACAGAGAAAAAGAATATGGACACTTTATTAAGTAATTGATTTCTAAGCCACCTCCAATCTAGTATAGAAAACAAAGCTAACTCATATTTGGCAAGAACAATTCACGTCAAACCAATCCAGTTTCCTTTTCTGACAGGGCAAATGGCTCAATGGGTGAAAGAAGCAGTAGATGTGACATTTGTACTGTAGTAATATTTTAATGTGTGGTATTTTTAGAAACAACACTTAAAAATCATAGGATTCCATTAGAACATGGAAGATGTCACCTTGTGCTGCAGCAGAACTTAGAGGGGGGGAAAAGGGAGTTTAGGGAATAGTGACCAATGATTTGTCCTGTGAGAATAAATCCCTGGGCACTGCATAAAAATGGGACTTGCCTGACTTCCTAAACTCTCCTGTCATCAGGCACTGGCAATTACACACTCTTGATACAACACCAATAGTAAGTATACAATTTCTTGTGATGTCTTTTGCACTGAAATGAATTGAACTCAAGCTTTTCAGGAAGGAATTTATTGAAATGTACCTTTAAAGTTGAGCTGACTCACTAACTTGACAGGGATTAAAAAGTAAAAGCTGAAAGATAGTCCAGACACAAACCTGGCACACTCATCAGAGTAGGAAGATCAGGATGGGCACCTGAAGAAAAGAACTATTTGGTCAACTAGGCTGGTTTAGGAACCCAGTGACATGACAGGGGCAGTTCAAACCCTGGCACAGGAACTTGTGCTCTCAGAAGAAGTTCATGTTTAAGTCATACAGATTGCAGGAATATGAGTCTGGAATATGAAATCAGGAATAGGTGATTATAATTACACACTCCAATTCAGGACAACATTTAATCACTTGCAGGTACTTAAGCACTTTCTTGACTAAATGCAAACTCTTGTTTCCTGCATTAGGGATTATAACTTAAGGTCATGGCTGGGATTTCAGATCTAAGTGATAGCAAATAGGTCTCAGATGAAGGTCTAGAAGAGGGATTTAGATGCTAAAAGAGCTTTTAAAATCTGAGCCTAAAAGGAGAAAGCATTTCCTTGATAAATATGAAACTATAAACGTGAGCAGTGTGTAAAGCTTACAGGTTGGACTCTTTCTTGAATATGATCCTCTCTGGAAGAAAGTGGACTTTAGCTGGAGGAAACCTGTGGCTCACCAAGCCAGTTAAGGTGAATTCTCAGGAGAGATATCTCCAATTGGCAGTGCTTCCTGCAGAACACCCAAATCCCCCCCCATTCCTCTCCAGCCCTACCTTGCAGCATTTACAGATGGCTCAGGGTCGTCCCACAAGTCGGTAAGGACCGGGAAAGACCCTAAGACCCAAAACTGGGAATCTGACATAGAAATAGTGGAGCGATCTCCACAGATTGCAGAATTAGCAGCTGTTGTCAGAGCCTTTGAGAAATTCAAAAATGAACCTTTTAATCTGGTCACATAAAACTCAGCTTATGTTGCTGGCATATCTATGAGAGCAGAACATGCTCTTCTCAAAGAGGTTTCCAATCCAAAGTTATACCAATTGATTTCTACATTAACACGCTTAATTTCCCACAGAAAACAACCTTACCATATAATGCACGTGAGGTCACACACTGACCTCCCAGGTTTCATTACAGAAGGGAACAGGAAAGCAGACACCTTAGCCATGGCAATAGAGACTGCTAATGTCCCTAACATCTTTGCCCAGGCAAAGTTGTCACACTCATTTTTTCATCAAAATGTGCCTGCCCTTATCAGAATGTTCAAGCATTCAAAAGATCAAGCAGAAGCTATTGTTGCCACATGCCCAAACCGTCAAAACAACCAGATACTATCTATGGAGACGGGAGTCAATCCCCGAGGTTTAAACAGCTGCCAGCTGTGGCAGACAGATGTAACCCACTTTGCAACTTTTGAAAGGTCAAAATATGTGCATGTATGGGTCAATATATTTTCAGGAGCAGTATTTGCATCAACACATCCAGGAAAAACTGCGCAGCACACCATAAAACAATTTTTCCTGGCCTTTGCTACCCTGGGAGTACCAAAGGAGATCAAAACAGACAATGGACCTGCCTATACCTCTCGCAAGTTGAAAGAGTTCTTCACTGAGTGGGGAATAGAACATAAGACAGGTATACCTGCAAGCCCCACAGGACAATCCGTCATAGAAAGGATGCATCAAACCCTCAAAAGAGTCCTCAATCAGCAATAGAGAGAAACAAAAATCATTTCTCCAGTTGCAAGACTTTGCAAGGCTCTCTATGTCATCAACTTCTTGAACTGTACAACATCAGAGCCTGATCCACCAATAATTCACAACTTTGCACATACCACCCAAGCAAAGCTCACTGAGAAACCACCTGTGCTCCTGAGTGGGAGGCAGAGCTGAGGGAGTGCCTTGGAGGGCACCAGTCACCCAGGTGCCCTCACTGCCACTCAGGCCTGAAGGAGAAATTGAATCACTTTCCATTAAGGTCCTCCTAGATGGAAGAACCAAGACACAGGAGGAAGCAAGTCACTGGAGGCCGCCAAATTTCTGAACAAGATGCTGAGTGATCTGGAGAGGTGCCGTGGTGAGTGTATTTCATTCATGCTTCCCCTGGGACTCAGCAGCTGGGGGCTTTGGCTGCACATCTGGACATGCCGTGCCCGGCACAGCGGGAAGGGATCCATGGCAGCCTCGCTGCCCCGCTGCTGCTGCTGCTGCTTTGATGCCCTGCAGGGCTGTTTCCCAGCCTGGCCTGGCTGCAGCTTCTGCCCAGCCCCTGCAGGAAGGCATTTGGCATCTGCTGCCAGGGAGCCCAAACTGCACCATGGGCCATGCCCACCCTGAGTTACCCTGCAATTTCCCAGTCTCCAGGCAGATCACGAGAGGTGGTGGTTTGGAGAAGGGAGGGGCCTGTCCAATCCCAAAAGCTCATCTGATTTCCTGATCATTGTCCGTGACTTTCACCAGTATTAGCTTCTGAAGACGATATCTCCCTAATGGGGAACTGTCCCATCTGATCCATCTGTCCCTTTTATTTCTCAAGCGATGACCCAAAAGCTGGCACAGAAGTTGGATGTTCCAGGAAGAAGCAGTGGCTCAGTGGCAGCCTCTTCTGCAGGAGAACAGGCGGTTCCAGGCACTGGCACAGCAGGTGATTGCTCCAGTGTCTCCTGACAGGGCCTGACTGTCCCCTGGGGCTGGGGGAGCAGTCATGGGGCAGGGAGGGCCAGGGCTGGCAGTGGCTGCTCAGGGATGGCTTTGGCCCGTGTCCCTGGCAGCAGCCACTGCCCAAGCAGCTGCGCAGCCCCCGGGCTCTCCTCCCGGCCTGCTGGGCTTTGTTGGGTGGCACAGCCTGTGCCAAGGGCTGGCAAGGTGCCTGCAGGCCCCAGCTCTGGGGGAAACAGAGAATGTCCTGCCCGTATCCACCGTGCTGCCAGCTCAGCAGTGCAGCACAGCACGGGCTCACACTCCCCATTGCTCCCACAGACGTTATCAATGGAACAGGAATATATGCCCCGGATCCAGTGCGCTTCCCAAGAATTGTCTGCCTCCAGGATGTGCGCAGGACCTGCATGATAGGCACGGTGGTGACAGTGTTCACTGTGCCACTTGTGCTGATAGGCTGCTATCTTGGCATTCGCAAGCTGTACGAGAACAGATGGTCAGTTGTTGATTTTTCTCCACAGTTTTCTTATAACTCTGCTCCTGCATACGTAGCCTGACTGGGAGTCATGCTGCAGTGGAGTTGTGGCCAGTCCATGGTTGTCCAAATAACTCTGCTGAGGCTTCTGCTGCTGCCCCGTGCTTCCATTGGCCTCTCAATTGCTGGGCCTTGTCCTGGGGGCCCGCTGGGGCTGCAGCCAGTGCTGGCTCCCACTGAGGCTGCCTGGCCAAGAGTAGCCCCAGGGGCACAGGGCAGAGGCAGAGCAAGTTCTCCACAGTATTTGGGCAGCACAGCTCAGGACAGGACAGGACAGTGCTTATTTAGTACCTCATGTAAAGTTTTACAGTAAGAGTGTTGTTGTAGGTCAAGCAAATTTGCTCCAGATCAGTGTTAAAACAAATCCAACATGATGAAGGTTTGGCTTTGGCCTTGAGACTTTCCTCTTTGTGTAGGCCTTGCTCTGGATTGATTCCAAATCAGTCTTGGAACTGGTTTTGGGTGAAGGCTCATCCCAGCCCTGAGCCTTGGCAGTTCTCTGGCCTCAAAGGGACAGCTGAGGCTGCACTGCACATGACTGGGATTCGGGGTTCCATTATCAAAGAGCTTTGAGATGTTTAAATTACTGTATTCTTACTACATGGTTTTCTTTATGAAATGCATTCATTAGTTTTTAAAACTTAGTTGTAAAAAAACTTCTTCTTCAGTGCTTTTTCCCGTTTTTTGATATAGTCAGTGATGGCCTAATTATCTCATGACTGAATTAGAAGACTGTAAGTATTATAAAATGAAATAATGTTGACACTCTTATGTCTTCCACAGACTCCTGAAACTTATGTTGGTTTGATGTGACCAACAGAAGAGTTTGGCTCTGCTTTTAATTTAGACAAGCAGAAGAGCTGGAACCTGTTGAAAAGAGTCTCTTCACAGCTAAAGCAAACTGCCAGGGTTCTTTTTTTCCAGCTCTGGGCCGGACAATAAAAATCTCTCAGCAGTAAATCCTCCTGACCAGTAACTGATATAAACTAGGCATTTGGGCTGTTTGCTGCCTCACCCCGGAGTTCCTCAGAGCTGCAGCTCCCTGTTCTCTTGGCAGACAGGGGCTGGCTATGGATGACACTCACGTCTCTGGCCTGGTGCACACCAGGTCCACACATGAGCTGAGGGATCGTCCTTGCACACCCCATCCTGGAAGAACCCAGTTCATTGATGAGTCTGACACAATTTGGTGCATGGCAGCAAAAGAAGGCAAAATAAAGGCTAGAATTGGTACCATTCTGTAATATGTGATATAGGTAATTTGTGCTTATGTAGAATATGAGAGGAAGATATGTTATAATGTTTAAAAGAAATACACAAAAGCATTTTCAAATCCACATGGAATTGCTTCATGCTTAGAGACTGCTGCATGTCATTGCAAAACTGCAGACAGCAGGAAGGAGGGGGTCTAATTTGCAATTAAAAGAGCCTAGCTGGGGAAGGAGATGGATCATTTCTCAAAGGCCACCTGGGCGGTCAATGCTCATCAAGCACTGAGATTGAGATAGCAGAAGTTATCAGGGAACTTGCATCCCAATACCAGGTTCCCCCTACTCTCAGCATTCACAGCTTGCCAGGAACCACATTGTCCAGTGCAACTTGGAGAAAGAGGACATCATGAATGTGTTTGACTATGAAAAGAACAAGAGAGACGCTGCCTCGAGCAACAGAAAGGGTATAAAACCTGACTGTACCAGACTGCCTTAGTGAACAGAGCGGGCCTGATGCGATAGAGGTCAGATCAGTGTTCACCCAGTGTCCATCCAGGCTCAACGCTGTCCCTTTGATTGTGGATCTCAAAACTGTGTATCAGTCACACAATAAATTATATACATATATTTATTATTATTAAATTGGTTTGATCAGTTTTTATCTACAACAATCTTAGTGACCCCTACATGATCTGATTTAGGGGTTCTGGGGACCCTCTTCCTCTGGTCATGAGGTGCCCTTGTCATTTCAGTGGCCCAACAAGGTTGGGAAGCCCTGTAGGACCAATCAGACAAACCAAAAGCTAAAAGATACAATCTGGGACGAGATTTAAAAAAAAAAAGGGGGCCCAAAAATAGCTCTCAGGTATTTGGAGGTGGGTCTCCGAGGCTGCGGCAACATTTTTTCACTCATAGAAGTCTACGTGCACGAAGAATCCACACGGAAAAAAGAATCATATCATGTGGTTGAGTGAGGTGTGATTGAGCGCGTGTGTGAGACATGATACTATCACAAAGCAAGTGCAAACTCCAAGATCCCAGCTCCCCTCTCCCTCGAGGGAAGGGGTCGGTCAAGGGGGAAGCAGAGGAGCTCATTTCACACGTAAAGCCTGTAACTCCGGGGAGGGGAGTTCAGGGGTTTGATCACAGGCGGACCAGAAAGGGAGGGTACGTTCCCAGGCGTTCGGAAGCTGGTAAATTTTTTTGGTCCAGGACTTCAGTAAGTCCAGGTAAGAGAGCCTTCTACCAGTCGGCAAACCGACACTGTGAGCCTAGCAGGCTGGTAACGTTCAATTAGGATTAAAAACAGGTACGGTACTGATTCAGGGAAAACTTTAGGACTCATATCGAAATACAACACAGGAACACGGTATGGAGAGACTAAAAGAAATAGACTCGAGGAAGGTGGGGCAGAAAAAGAGTAAGATGCAGGGAAAAACTCAGGGTAAATCAAAAAAGGGACAGGAGAACGGTTTACCTGAAATTCCGAGAAATAGTCCATTGGGGTGGATGTTAGAACACTGGGAGGACTGCCTCAAGAGAAGTATGAGATCCAAGGAACGAATGATACATTATTGCATTGAGGTATGGGGAGGAAAAGAGATTAAAAGACACCTAACGTGGCTGATGTTTGGCACTTTCGAAAGGTGGACTTGCCGAGCTTTGCACGACTACGTGTACGATGAGTACCTGCCAGAAAGTGAGGAGATGAGCTATGCCAAACTATGGGAATATGCTATCACAGTTAAAACTTACAGGAGTGCCATGATTCAGGGAGAAACGTGGGAGCCCTTAGATAACCTTCCGCCTCCATATCCTCTGCAGGCTCAGGTTCCTTTGCCTGCATCCTTGGGTCCTTCACACCCACCCACACAGGCACAGGCACCTCCGCTCCCAGTGCAGCAGCCGTAAGTCCTGCTCCCACAGGGACAGGCTTGGCTCCATAGTATCCACAAGATAGTGCTCAGCCCCCTCCCCTACTGCTGCCAGTGGAAAGCAAGTGGCAAGCCTGTCATACTGGGGAAACCAGTTCTCCTCCAGCCAGCCGAATACGGCACAAGACAAGGAGGGTGGCCAATGATGATAGTGAGAGCGAGGAGGACAAACAGAATCTCTTTAAGAGAAATGCCCATTGCCCCAGGAATAATTTGGTACGTAAATGTACCAATTAATACTGAGGATGTAAGGGCTTTCAAGAAAGAGATGGGGAGTTTGATGGACAATCCGATAGGAGTAGCAGAAAGCTAGATGAATTCCTGGGGACAAGCGTATACACTTACGATGATATAACGCCATACTAAGGTCATTGTCTTATCATAAGGGATATGATAAGACAAGTGGCGATATGAGACTGGGATCACAGGAATCCCCAAGGGACATGAGGGAACCAGAAGTGGCCAGATCAGAGGCTATCATGGAATGCTCAGAATGAGGAGGACTGAACAAAAATGATAGAACTGAGAAATATGGTAATACAGGGTATAGGGAAAGCAGTGCCAAAAGAACAAGATATCAGTAAGGTATTCCAGGAATGCCAATGAAAAGATGAGACACCCACAGAATGGCTAGAGAGACTAAGGAAAGGACTTTGAATGCATTCGGGGACAGATCCGGACTCCCCTGTCAGGGAGGTTATGCTAAAAACACAATTCGTTGCGAAATCATGGGAGGATATATAGAGAAAACTAGAGAAAATAGAAGGCTGGCAGGAAAAAGGATTACAGAAATTACTAAGGAAGGCTCAAAAGGTTTATATGAGAAGAGACGAGGAACAACAAAAAGAACAGGCAAAGGTACTGGTGGCCGCCGTCAGGGAAGCCCAAAAGCAGGAACGGACTCAAGACTCTATGAAACCAACACAGAGTCATCCGCCTCCGAGAAAGCCAAACCTTCCTCAGAGAAGGCACTCGAACAGTAACAAGTACAACCCCGAGTGCTTTTACTGCAAGCCCAGGGAGCACCTTCGGAGGGAATGCAAGAAAAGAGTGAAGGATGAGAAAATCTTTCAGGAAGATTAGAGGTGTCAGGGGCTTTTTAATTTGGGGTCCAGAACATCCAACGAGCCCTTAATAAAATTAAAGACAAGACCCCGAAACAGGAATTAACTTTTCTAGTAGATTCAGGAGCAGAGCAGAGCACCATTCAGCGGCTGCCACCAGGATGTATAAGAAGCAAAGACACCATGGTGGTGATCGGATTGAAGGGAGACCTTTTTAAGGTACCTGTGATTAAAAATGTTAAGATAGAATCAAAGTTTTGCTTCAGGAATATGTTACTGGTGGAAGAGGCAGATTATAACCTACTAGGAAGGGATCTGATGGTAGCCCTGGGGATAAGTATAATTGCACAGGAGTCTCAACTCATGCTAAGTTTATATAAACTAACCACTGAGGACAAAAGCAAAATAAATTCAAAGGTTCGGCATACACAAGGAGAGGCTGGGAGGCTGCATATGGAGCCAATTTGTATTGAAATCGAAAGACCAGAGGATCCAGTTAGAATTAGAAATACCCTATACCTATGGAAGGTAGAAAAGGGCTGAAAGCAATAATAGAGGAATTCATCACAAAAGGAACACTAGAACCGTGCATGTCTAGACATAATACTCCTATTCTGGCAGTATGGAAACCAGTTGGAAATTACAGATTAGTACAGGATTTGAGGGCTGTGAATGGGAGGACAAAAATGCTATTCCCCACAGTTTCCAATCCTTACACTCTGCTAAATAATATTTCTCCTGAGGGTACATGGTATAGCGTAATAGATTTAGAAGATGCTTTTTGGACCCGTCCTTTAGCTAAAGAAAGTAGGGACTATTTTGCATTTCAATGGGAGGATCCAGAGACGAATAGGAAGCAACAGCTCAGATGGACATCTGCCTCAGAGGTTCGTGGATTCACCAAACTTATTTGGACAGGCTCTTGAGCAATTTCTAAGCCAATTTGTACCGCCAGAGGGTATCAAGCTACTGCCGTATGCAGACGACTTACTGGTAGCAGGTCCTAAGGAGGAAGATGTAAGGGCCAGCACAATTTCATTGTTTCTTAGGAGACAAAGGATTAAAGGTCTCAAACTCCAAGCTACAGTTTACTGAGCCCGAGGTAAGATACTTGGGACGCTGGTTGTCCTGAAAGAGTGGCACGAATTGTTGCTTTACCCTCCCTGTGGACGAAGAGAGAAATCAGACAACTGTTGGGACTTTTAGGATATTGCAGGCAGTGGATCGAGGGATATAGTGAGAAGGTGAAGTTTTTCTATGAGAAATGGACCACTGACAGACTGAAATGGACACAGCAGGATGAGGAAGGATTTAAGCAGATAAAAGAGACCCTGACGGCAGCTCCGGTGTTAAGTTTGCCTGATATAAAAAGACAATTTCACTTGTTTGTGGACATGAGTAGCCATACTGCTCACGGGGTACTAATGCAGGATTGGGCAGGGGATAAGAAACCAGTAGGATATGTATCTAAGCCTTTAGACCCGGTGGTAGCCCACCTGTCTGCAAGCTATTGTAGCTGTGGCATTATTAGTGGAGGAAGCGAAAAAGGTAACTTTTGGAGCCCCACTAGTGGTATACACTCCTCATAGTGTGAGGAACATATTGCAACAAAAGGTCGAGAAATGGCTCACTGATGCCAGGCTTTTGAAATATGAAGCCATATTAATCCACTCCCGTGATCTTGAACTACAACTGACTACTGCAAAAAATCTGGCACAATCTTGTTCAGGGAAGCCTCAGGGGAACCAGCGCATGATTGCGTCGAGGTGGTGGAATTGCAGACCAAGATAAGACCTGACCTAGAGGAAGAGGAATTAGACGAGGGAGAGAAATGGTTTGTAGATGGCTCAGCCAGAGTCATAGAGGGGAATAGGAAATCTGGATATGCTGTAGTGGATGGTAAGATCAGAGAAGTAATAGAATCAGGACCCCTGAGTGTTAGCTGGTCAGCAGAAGCATGTGAATTATATGCAGTAATTACAGCCCTATGGAAATTAAAAGGCAAAAAGGGAACGGTTTTCATAGATTCTAAGCACTCGTTTGGGATAGTCCATACCTTCGGAAAAATTTGGGAGGAGTGAGGATTACTTAACACCAAGGGACGAGAACTAGTGCATGGAGAATTAATAAAGCAAATCTTAGAAGCCATCAGGGAGCCAGAGGCAATATCAACAGTCCATGTGAAAGGGCACCAAGCAGGAATGCAGTTCTGGACCCGAGGGAATAATCTAGCAGGGAAGCGAAAAACACTGCTCTATTGCAGGTAAGTACCCCAGAGATCAAAGAAAGCGGTACCCAGGAATATCCTCTGTATCCTTCTCCCAAAGAAATTGAAGGGTATGAGAAAATAGGGGGAAGATTAGAAGAAGGTAAGTGGAAATTACCAGATGGGAGAGAATTACTGTCTAAAGACTATACCAGAAGGATATTGAAAAGATTAAACCAGCAGACGCTTTGGGGCGCTCAGGCCCTTGCAGAACAGTTTCTAAAATTTTTCGGATGTAAGAGGATTTATGAATTAGCCAAACAAGGAATACAGGGATGTATGGTTTGCCAGAAAGTTAATTGAGCCAGGGCACGACAGGTAGCATTGGGAAGGCGTCCAACAGCATACTGTCCTTTGGAGAGGATTCAGGTGGATTTTACAGAACTGCCTAAGGAAGGAAGATGCAAATTTTTACTAGTACTAGTGGACAAAATGACCCATTGGGTAAAGGCCTTTCCAAGCTCTAGGGCTATGACTCAGGCAGTATCAATATTTTTACTAGAAGAAATCATACCTCGATATGGGTTGGTGAAATATACAGATTCAGATCAAAATATATAGATTCAGATCAAATTCTAAAATCATTAAGCAACTAGCAGGAGCCTTGGGGATCAGGTGGGAACACCATACTCCATGGCACCCACAGAGTTTGGGGCAGGTTGAAAGGATGAACCAGACGCTGAAGGCTCAATTATCAAAGCTGATACTTGAAACCAAGATGTCCTGGTCAAAGTGCCTCCCCTTAGCTTTGCTAAACATCAGGACCATGCCCCATTCAGAGACAGGGCTGTCACCTTTTGAAATGTAATATGGGATGCTGGTAGGACACCCAAGAAAAGAGGATGGCCAGATACAGCCATACCTGATAGAGATAAGAATCTGCAGGAATTACGAAAGCAGGATATAATAACTCAGGGCACCCCCTTGGGGTTTGCTGTACATAGGCTACAGCCCAGGGATTGAGTGCTCATAAAAACATGGAGGGAGGTCCCTCTCTCCTCACTGGGAAGGCCCTTTTCTCATCCTATTGACCACAGACACCGCCGTCGGGACAGCAGAGAAAGGCTGGACCCACGCGTCTCGAGTAAAAAAGATTGAGCACCGGGAGGAGATGCCTGAGTGGAAGGCTACCACTTCCCCTGGAGACCTAAAGATAACTTTATGTCGGCCAAGTAAATGACCAAACGGGATCAGATAAGTTGTGCAACTCCCAGGTGTAGATGTTATCCATTTGTGCATTTTAAGTGTGAATATTGTAACAAGGTGTGGGTGGTACATTGTAGAAGGGGATATCGACCAAAGGGCTTGTGTGATAAGTGCCTAGAGGACAAACTGTACCTGACTAGCCGTGTCTTAGAGCTCGCTACTGCTTTGGGTATAATAGAATTAGATTCCTGGGAATGGTTTCACCTGTTTCAAAACAGGGTGGGAGGAAAATTAAACTCCAGAGCTCAAATTATAACGGTTGAGTGCCAGAGGTTAAAAAAAAGTTCCCTGCAGCGCTGATGCCATTAAACTTGTGAGATGGGGCTCCTTTAAGAGGGTGTATGCAGTTCGGTCCAGGACCCTGGAAGAATATTCCTGCTGCTGAAAAGATGGCTTATCTCGCTGTTGGTGGCAACCCAGTGGGCGCAGGCAGAGGCAGAGGGATACAAATATGGGGAGTTCTGATGAGCCTGAGTCTAGTCACGTGCCACTTGATTAGCCTGCACCAAGAGAATTCACCCAGCCAGAAAGGGTCAAGTCTCGATAAGGGGTGCGGGCAGTGTGTGGAAATTGTCCGGGGGAGGACAAGGAGAAGCGGAGACTCTGGCATACCCAGCCCCAGGAAATTGCAACATGAATAAGCAAAGCAGGTTCTGCTTTATAAATGGCACTCAATATGTGAGTTGAATGGAAAGATGATATGTTATTCACAAAAGGCAATCTAAGGACAGGCAGTCAGAACATAGACTACATAAACAGAATGTTGAACAGATGTCTATTCCTATCTGTAACAAATGCAATCACACGGTATGGGTAGGAGGAAAAACAGAGTCAGGATTTGTAGCTTACTTTCAGGTTAACAAACTGTGTTATGATAATAGCCAACTGGAGATGTGTGCAATGGGAGGAAAACATATTGGGTTGGAAAGAACTTGAAATATGAAGGCAGGGTATCCCTCAGAAATGAACTGGTCTTTCTTGACCTCCTTGAGGAACATGATGACAGAGCCTGTCTACAGTTTGACAAAACATTCTGCCTTTCAAAGAATAAGGATGGTATAGACCCAGAGGGGAAAATGAAACAGGTAGCCCAAGAATTGAAAAGACAGGAATCAGAAATGAGGAAAAAGAGAATAGAGCAAGAAAGGCTAAGAACTCTAAGTGAACAATACAACCAATTGGAAAAGCAGTATACTGGCTGGGGGCTGCCTGCTTCAGAGAGAAATTTATTTATAGATCTAATGCAAGAAATTGCTACTGAACTGGGTTTATCAAATTGCTGGATTTGCAGAGGGCTTAAATCAGCGGACAAATGGCCTTGGAAAGGTGAGAGCTTAACTCCAGAGCAGCTGCTAAAATGGGATAACACTGAGATTTCAAGAACAATACAGAGGCCCCAGAGGTGGGTCTTGGACCAGTGGGGAATTGGGATGGTTTGTATCAGCCAAGAAGGGAGAGAATATAACAAGGTAGTGGGATATACCTCATTTATCTCTACCTTATCAGTAAATTCAACTAATAAAAGCAGGACCTGGCAACCAGAACCTCCTGCTGGATATTGGAGCCGGGAAAAAGGGACCACTTGTGAGTGGAACGAAATAATTGCGCTCTGCTGGAACAAAGGCTCTGGAGTTAATCCTTACCAATCCTTGGGAGACCTAAAGGGATACTGGAACTCCCCAAAGGGAGCCAGAAAATACCGAGGGGAATTGGAAAAACCCCAAATGGTATATATTGGATCTGTGGGAGAAAAGCATGCAAAAAATTACCCCTGAAATGGAAAGGGTCGTGCACCCTAGGAAAAATCAGGTTTTGTTCACACTCCCTATGTCAGAAAGTAGCTCATTGGGAGCACCCTTATATGAAACTTTAAGTAGGGGAAAAAGAGAAATAAAGAAGAAATTCCATGTGGTGGACGGTAGCCAGACATGGGGAGAGGAAGAGTGGCCTGCTGAGGGAATAATAGAATATTATGGCCCTGCCACGTAAGCCCCAGATGGAAGCTGGGGGTACAGAACCCTGATTTTTCTGTTGAACAGGCTAATATGACTTCAGGCTGTAGTTGAGATAATTTCAAAACATACATCAGATGCCCTCGAATTGTTATCTAGACAGCATTCCCAAATGCGGGTTTTTGTATATCAAAATCAGATAGCCCTGGATTATTTGTTAGCTGAAGAAGGGGGCATCTGTGGAAAATTTAACAAATCAGAATGTTGCATAGAAATTGGCCATTATGGGGAAACCATCTGAGGTCTGGCAGCAGAAATTAAGAGGGTAGCACATGTACCAGTTCAGAAATGGAATTCCATTCTCTAAGCATCCTGGTGGGATCACTTATTCGAAGGAGCCTGGTGGAAGAAAGTAGTATTCTTTATACTATGTTCAGTAGCCAGGGTTATATTCCTACCCTGTTTTAATACCTTGCTTTATTAGACTGCTGTACTCAGTTGTGTAAGGTATGTAAGTAGCAGCCATGCCCATAGACCTAGAATGTACTGCAGGAAAAGTAAGTCAAGTGTCTAAAATAATGAAATTAGAGGAAAAAGATAATAAAGCAGCTGAGGCCCTGGCAACATTTGAAAAACAAGTGAAGGGAGACAGGGCTGTCTGTAAAGTATATCAGGAGATATCCCAGGACAAATAGGAAAAAGACAGAGAGGCTGGGGAAAATTAAAAAGGTAACTATATTTCCTAAAAACACAAAATAGCTAACACACATAGATATTAAAGAAGTTACATGGGCTAAGGGAAAATTCACTAAATGAATTAAAGGATATTAGGACTCTAGCATGAATTAATGTGTTTATATAGAAGGGGAGGGATTGTAATATGTGATACAGGTAATTTGTGCTTATGTAGAATATGAGATGAAGATACGTTATAATGTTGAAAAGAAATACTCAAAAGCATTTTCAGCGGAAGCCAAGGAATTGCTTCATGTTTAGAGACTGCCACATGCCATTGCAAAACTGCATACAGCAGTGAGGAGGGGTCTGACTTGCAATTAAAAGAGCCTAGCTGGGGAAGGAGATGGATCCTTACTCAAATGCCACCTGGGCGGTCAACGCTCCTCAAGCTCTGAGATCAAGATAGCAGAAGTTATCAGGGAACTTGTATCCCAATACCAGGTTCCCCCTACCATCAGCATTCACAGCTTGCCAGGAACCACATTGTCCAGTGCAACTTGTAGAAAGAGGACATCATGAATGTGTTTGACTATGAAAAGAACAAGAGAGGTGCTGCCTTGAGCGACAGAAAGGGTATAAAACCTGACTGTACCAGACTGCCTTAGTGAACAGAGCGGGCCTGATGCGATAGAGGTCGGATCAGTGTTCACCCAGTGTCCATCCAGGCTCAACGCTGTCCCTTTGATTGTGGATCTCAAGACTGTATATCAGTCATGCAATACATTCCATTCTTTTCTTTTTTAATTCTTATTAAATTGGCTTGATCAATTTCTATCTATAACAATTCCAACCACTTGACATTCAGCTGTGTGTAATGGAGATCGGTACTACAAGTATCCTATTCATACACAATTTGCTGTCTGAGAGCACTCAGTTCTCAAAGTCACAGGAGCTTGCAGGTCTGTGTCTGAGATGACTTTAAAAACAAAAACAACCTTAATGTGCTACACCTGTATATCAAAACTTCATAATAGAAATCACAAGCTGATTCTGCTGTTGAGTGGATTAAAAAAAACCCACAAAAAACTATAGCAAAACTGTGACCAAATAAAATAGGTAAACAAAACAATCACCAAGAAAAAGCCAAAACCAACAGAAAAATCCCCAAAAATCCAGAAAAAGGTAAAAATCAGGTGAAGGAGGCAGAGATCCAAGAGCAACAAATGGGCAAAGCAACTACAGAAGTGCAGAAAGGAAAGATAATAAGAAAGGAGAGATAATAAGTGGGTATGACACCAAACTAGCCAGGGGATCTGAGATACTGTTCTCACCCTTCTGGAAACAATCTGACATCAAAATAAACTGAAAATCTATGATGGTGATTGTGATAATGGGAATCTCTACGTTTAGCTTTCATATATGCATTGTGTGTGAGTTTTGTTTTCCTGTGAAGTCGCATCATCTGGCAAGGGGGCTTTTCTGTCCAAAGAAAAACACTGCAGCGGAAAAGGAGGCCAGCTTGGAAAAGATTAAAAATAAGAGGTAAAAATAAAGTAATTTTTAATAATATGTTGTTTGGTTGGTTTGCTGTTTGTTCATGGGTTTTTTGCCTGTCTTTGAAAGCAGCCCCTCAGATGTTAATGCACACAGCAAGTCCTTTGTAACGGGCTGTCTTTGCAAAAAAATTGCCAATTTTGTTATGCAAGACAGAAACAGCTTCCCTTGGGCTACAGCTGGAAGGCTTAGAAATGTGTTCCAGAAACTCAGGATAGGGCAGAGTCTGAGTAAACACAATTTAATGTCATGGAGTGCAAGATACAAGTTACCCAATGAAGTAATCAGAGCTTGTAAATGCCAAGCAGTGGGAAAGGGCTGTGCATTAGAATGACAGGGAGCAGCCACAGAGGCAGGATGGACAAGTTTCCCAGCCAAACCAGACCAGAAATGTTATGAATAAAAAGTTATCTATGTTTTTAAGGTTGCAGAGTTAAAACAAGTTGGACCAGTTGCTGTTCAGTTAGCTTCATTGTTAAGAGTTCTTCTTCAATTACCTGTTAATGGTTGGTGATTAACCATTGTCCCCATGAGGCTTGCCAGGGAGTGACACAGGGTCCCTGCAGGTACCAGGAGAATGGGAGTGGCATCAGAGCTGGTATGCAGATGAGAAATGCATTGCACCAAATTTTGCAGTTTTCCAGGAAAACCCCTAAAAACAAGGAGCCAACATAGAACTAGGGGACCTAGGTGATGTCTAAGGATGGGAGCGTAGTCCAGTGCCTGCTTGGATCCTTTTTGTTTTTCACCCTAACCTGAAAAGATGTTGATTAAAGAGAAGCCCCAGGGTGTTAGACAAAAAAGATAGGAATCTCCTAATCTCTGGTGAGGACGGAATCCCCAGCTCTGCCTGCAGACCAGTGGACACAGCTGCATCATCCTCCTCCTCCGTGCCACGCCTGGGAGCACCGGCGGCGTGGGCGCGACCTTTTGATTTCTCCCCACCTGAGCTGATTCTTTTTAATAAAGGCAATAAAAAGGAGAAAGATCTCCTGCCCCATTTATTTCAAGAAGCACTGGGAGCACAAAGGGACACAGCCAGGAGGCTCAGCAGCTCCTTGCTGAGGACCCACTTCATGCAAGAGCTCACACTCAGAATATTAAATGAATTTAAAATAAAAGGGTGGGGGGAGGCAGCAGTGAGGTGTCCTCAGAGGTTCAACTCTGCACTCTGCTTTTTCCAGCAACATTATCCAAGTTCCTGTGCTTGTTTTCCTGAAGAATTTGCACTCAACAGAGCTTCAGTGCCTTTGATCAAATCAGTCTTAAGAGCAGCTTGGGGCTGGTCAGTCATTTAGATGTGAGCACTGAAATAAATGGACAGGAGATCTTTCTACTTTTTAATGCCTTTATTAAGAAGAATCAGCTCAGGTGGGGAGAAATCGACGGGTTGCGCCCACGCCGCCGTTGCTCCCAGGCGTGGCACGGAGAAGGAGGGTGATGCAGCTTTGTCCACTGGTCTGCAGACAGAGCTGGGGATTCCATCCTCACGGGAGATTAGCAGATTCCTGGCTTTTTTGTCTAACACCCCGGGGCTTCTCTTTAATCAACATCTTTTCAGGATAGGGTGAGAAGCAAAAAGGATCCAAGCAGGTCCGGGACAATGCTCCTATCCTTAGACGTCACTTAGGTCACTTGTTGGCTCATAATTTTAGGGGGTTTTCCTGTAAAAACTGTAAAACTGTAAAAATTTGGGGCGCAATGCATTTCTCATCTGCATACTGGCTCTGATGTCACTCCTATTCTCTTCATACTTGGAGGGTCTGTCCCTGTGTCCGTCCCTGGCAAGCAGCCAGCATCAGGGGAACAATGGTTAATCACCGGACATTAACAGGTAATTGAAGAGCTTTTCTTTGGCAGTGAAACTAAAGAGGTCTGATGGTCTGACTTGTTGTTAACTCTGAAACTTAAAAAAAATACAAGTTTCTAATCATAACAAGCACTGACTGGGGTACAGGCAACAAAACAACATTAGCTGCAGGCTACCCATACAGCTTTTCATCTTAATGAGCACAAAGCCTTTATTTTTGCGAAGGGATGGATATTGGGAGGATTTTTGCACCACCAGGCCGAGACAGAAGGCTCTGGATCTACACAGCACTTTGGTAAGGAGGGGAACACAGGTGGGGGCAATCCAGGCTGTTAGCAGTGCCCCCACCCCCTGATTAGGGACAGCACAATTGCTTTTAGAGCTCATTAACCAGATGGTGAAACACTGATCTTCTTTTCCTGCTCCTTGCATACTGACAGGCAAGTTGAACAGAAAATCTGCCTCTTCCTCCATGATCTCTGAGCACCAAAGCAAAGAACCAAGGAAAAAAAAAAAACAACAAAAAAACCCAAAAACACCCCAAGCAACTAAAACGCAAATATTATTTGCTCAGGCTAGGTTTTTTTAAGAGGCTTATAAGACTGACTAAGCCAGTGCTGATTTAAGAGTGGCACATGTTATGTGCCTTCCACAAAGTGTGGGACAGCTGCTGCAATGCAAAGTGGGTGCAGAGTCAGACCCTTTACTTCAGACCCAGCCCTGCCTTCCTGAGGAATAGAAATTCATCTGTTAGAATCCCTTGGAGCTTATGGAGCTGCTCTTGGCCCTCCTGTGATAACGGGACTACTGTGGAGCACTGGAGAACTTTCAGCTTGGTACCTGTTATGTATATTATGGTAATTCGTGCTGATAGAATATATATATATATAGCTAGATAGATAGATACATAGATATATATATAATGGTAATTCACACTCATACTATATATATATATGTATATATATATATATGTATAAGAATAAAATATAAAACTTGAAATCACAGTAGCAAGGGAAGAGGGGATTGCTTCACAGGGTGAGGAAACCGCAGCTGGCAGTCGGGTAGGAGGAGTGTCATTAACATAGGAAGTGAACCCAGCCGGCACAGGAGATTGTCGTTCTCACTGGTGTGAACAGGAGGAGGCCCAGCGATGATGGCCCATGGAGATGTTCATCTTAGACAGAGGGGACCATCAAGGACATACATCTGCATACGGGATTCCGGTAACCAAAGAGTGGATACACATCAGTTCCTGCACAAGGTTTTGTCCAGCACAGGACGGAGAATAGAGGCATCATGAATGTGAAGAACCCTGAGGAAAGACAAAGGGACTCTGCCATGGGCTAGAAAAAGAGTATAAGAAGGGATTCTGCCAAGCGGCATTGGTGAACAGGGGGGATTGGGTGCGATAGAAGGCGGATCTGTGTTCACCCAGCTTCCATCCCGGGGTCGGTGCTGTCCTTGATTGTTGGCTGTCGTGGCTGCATATCGGTTGTGAATAAATTTATATTTTATTTTTATTAAATTGGCTGGATCGATTTTTACCTATAACAGTATCCATGTATGGGGGCCTGCAGAATCTAAGCAGCATCTTCCTTGGCCAACAACAGACTGGAAAGGGAAAACCAGCATCAGAAACCTGTGAGATGGAAAACTTTGGGCTGTTTGAGATCAAAAATGTCACCTAAAAATCTCAATGGCGAAGAACAACCTTTCTGACAAGGATTCCAGTAGAATAAATGACACAGGTGTTGGAATAACAGCCAGTGCCCACAGCAATGACAATTCCTTGGTGAGGAGGGTCCCACGGAGAGTCGGCTGAGTAATGACACTCACAGCCAATGTGGCTACATGTCGTTCTCCTTTATTAAGCAACTTTGACATAGTTATCCTCCTTTATACACTGTCTCCTGCCACTAATGCTTAATGCTGATTGGTTAAGTAGCTATATTCACACATACATCTTAATTACTGATTGGTTGTCACACTATAAGCATCTTTAGCTAAGGTGTGCCAAATGAGCAGCTCCCACAACATGCTTGGCGCATTTGGTTTCATCCTGGCACAATGCTCATTCTTCCTTGTTGTATCTATTTGAGGACAGCACATGGTCTATCTTGTTCCTGCTTGAGGACGATACATGGTTTTCAGAGTAACTCTGTAATCTGCAGACCAGGGCTGTCCAATTCCCACAGGGGAATATCATGGCATTGTTCAGCCAAGAATCCTTCTACACCTTGGAATAAAAGGCAGTGCCCACTGCAAAGACATTTCCCTGTCCTGTGGGCTCCACAAACCACACAAGAACATAGCACTTTTCCTGAGTGCTTCCCAAAGCTTCTCTGCAAGAAGCACTGGGGAAGTGCATGGGGTAAGAGTTCTGCAAGTGCCAGGCTCTTGTGCAGCAGAAAAGTCATAAAATATGAAAGATTCTAGCAACCCCAATAAATCCATCATTTATGGCTTGTAAATATTCCGGTGAATCTCAGTTACTTCAGGGCAAAAACAAACACAGGGCAAACTTGCCCAAGTATGGTTTCATGACAAGATTCCTGTTTGGCTGCTCCTGTTTGTGGAAGAAGACAAGATTACAAGCTGTCCAGCTGAAGAAGGAAAGGAGGATCTACACTTCCCTGTCATATTTTCCTACTGACTAAGGAATTAAGACCAAGAATTTGGGTAATGGAGGGATAAGACTGGAGTATGGATTAGGGTTTACATCCTAAGATACTTCATTTGCTGAAATAGAAGCACTTTTATTGTACATGGATCTCCTTGCTAAACCTCTTTGTCTACAAACTCCCTTCCTCCATGGCAGAACTGAACAAGCAACATATGTCAGAGCCTCAAGTTAAAAGCTCTGTGATGAGTTAGTTTTAATGGATCCATTACCATTCTGTGGGGTTGCTGTCATGAGGAGCTCAGGTGGCTTTTTGTTGAGATCAAAATCAATGAGCCATTTGTCCCAGCTCCACCTGTCCTGAGGCAGCACTGGCTCCACTGTGCCATTTCTAAATGAAAACAGAATCTCCTAAAGAAGCCAGGCCAAAATCACGAGGGAGTAGTCAGGAAAAATAACTTAGGTAGCTTGCTGGGTATTCATCTAACAGATACCACCTTCCCAAAGTCCAGGCTACACTAAAAAAGGCTCTTTGCTCTGTAAGCAGCCTTTCAATTGGTAGTGTTTCATACCCATGCAGAAGAACAAAAAGCCACTTCCACTGTAGAAACATGAGCTGCAGCTATGCAGTAAGTTGTGCTCAGTAGCTGACCTGCTGCTTTAGCTGTGAGGCAGGAGATACTGCCATAAAATTTCACAAGAAAATTTTCAAGTATCTAAAATATGCCGTGTTATGTTATTTTCTACCTCCAATATTGCCTGCACATAGCTTAAGGAAGAAAGGTATTTACCAGCCAGCATAGATGAAAAAAATTAAAATGAAAAAAGGGCTTTTAAGGATATCAGAGTGATGGCCACCAGTCATTTTCCAGCTTTGTAGGATTTCAGCTGAAAGTCAATCTAAACAAGCCAGCATATGTCTAGCAAGAAGGAAATCACAGATCATCTCTGCTCCTACACCCAAGCTTTTCTATATCAAAGATGGATGGTATTCTTTTCCAGCTCTCAAGAGATGTGTCATAATTTACGAATAAACAAAATATCATGCATAGAAATATTTCATGGATTGTAGCAGTTCCTTTGAGGGGAGCTCCCCAGGGAGTCCCCGGAGGGCCCCCTGGGCTGTGAGTTCGCTGGCAGCAGCAGGCACGCAAGGAGACTCCACACGGCTTCTGAGGGTGCTGATTAGATGAGGGTTTATTGGGGGTCCCAGCCCCGGGAGTAACATGGTTTCAGAGGGAGAAGGGGGAAAGGGAAAGAGAGGGGGAGAGAGGGCGAGCCTAGGGGAGAGATGGGCCATGAGAGAATCTGGTCTTCCTCGCACAGCTTAAGAGGGAAATTCAATGTAGGTGCGAAATAAGGTTTGGGCAAATGGGATTGTAGATTCATGGGACTTCAGGGGAGGAACAGAGCTTGGAATAAACCATATATTTTCAAGAGCTACATTTTTGAGACAGAGCATACCATTTGAATAAAATGCAACACCACAATAGATTATTAAGATAGATAAATGATAGATAGATAGATGATAGATAGATAGATAGATAGATAGATAGATAGATAGATAGATAGATAGATAGATAGACAAGGCAGATAGAGATAGATGAATGCACTTGCCTGTATCACTTTGTATAGAAAGGGATGGGGAAGTGACAGGTTATTCTTTTCCACACATGGGAAACTATCTTTTATCCAGAAAATTCAGCTTCCTTCTTCAGTGACCACCAGGGTATCTGAAGACCCCACCAAGAAGGCCCTGTGATGCCAATGGCCTGTGCATCCAGCAAGTCAAGAAAGTAAGGCCTGCCTCTTAATACTACAGTGGTGTTAAAGAGGTTTATTCTCGGTTTTTGGTACCAAGAGGAACAAACTGAAGCCAGTTACTGTAAAATGCCTGCACAAGCACCAGTGCAAATAACAGCCAAAGGAAGGATGAAGCCAAGGTGTCCCACAACCATGGCCCAAGCAGCCAGAGATCCTCCTTCAACCCTGGCTGCATTGAAGCCCCACTGACTGCCAAGAAGAAAAGCGCCCTACTGAGAGCAAGCAAACTTAACCCTCTGCCAGGACACAAATTTAGAGGGAAAAAAATTTGAAATCCCTACATCACCAGACACAGTTCCCAGTGAGAAGGGTTGGAACTCTCTGCCCCCCAGCACTTGCCCGGCAGGCAGGTTCCCAAAGGTGCTGGGAGCTAAGCTGTGCCCTGTGAGGGAACAGAGCCAGCCTCCCTTCAGTGGGAGAAGGCGCGGCCTCAGCTGTAGCCCCGGGTGCCTGCGGTGGCCCAGGGCACGGCCATGGCTGTCAATGTGTTGGGCTGCAGCACAGGGCAGGCCGGAGCTCAGCAGCCTCAGCAGAGCCCAGGGCCGCGGCCCTTCCCTGCCGGGGCCCGAGCCTGGCCCGGCCCGGCCCGGCCTGAGCAGCCCGGACTGGCCCAGGGGATGGGCTGCGCCCGCCCGCTGTGCCCACAGGCTGGGCCCAAGCCTTTGCAAGAGGCTTTCTCCCAGCTTGGCAAAACCTCGGCCAAGTGTCCCTGTGCTGTGCTGAGAAGAGTAAAAAACCTCCTCAAATTTAACCCTGCTGCCCAACACATGAGGGATCCCTGCACAATGTAGGAGAGGCCATCAATACTCCTTTGTGCCTCATGAGGGATCCCTGCACCCCTCAGCAGCGACCCGAAAATATCCCTGTGTGCCTCCTGAGGTCCAGGCCCAGATGTTCCCCCGGAAGGAAATGTGTCCTCAGCGCAGGGACGCTCAGCATGGGCTCCCCCATCCCCTC
The DNA here is from genome assembly GCF_036417665.1 of Passer domesticus. Taxonomy (NCBI): domain Eukaryota; kingdom Metazoa; phylum Chordata; class Aves; order Passeriformes; family Passeridae; genus Passer; species Passer domesticus. Next base: position 9,261,480 of record NC_087482.1, on the reverse strand, counting down.
GGGGCCCCGCCGCTGGGCACAGCAGCCCCTGCCTGGCTCCTGCCTGCCCACACCGTGGCCATCCACGGCTGCTCCTGGGCATGGAGCTCAGCCAGTGCTGGTGTCGGGTGGGCTTTGCTGGTGCTACCACACAAACATAGCTGCGAAAACTCTATTTCTTTATTTAAATATAAAATGTGGGCCAAGCCCTGCCCTGGCAGACAAGGGCTGCCCACCTTCAGTCCTGGCCAGGGAACAGGACCAGGGGGCTCAGGGGCAGAGGGTCTCATTGAGGAGGGGTGGGTTTTGGGATGCCTCATGATGCTCATGCAGCCACGGCAGTTCAAAGAGGGGCGGAAGTGAAGAGCTGGGATAAACGGTCAGGTTGTCATTGCCTCTGTTTTTAGGCTGGTCTTCTGGAGATACACAGGAGCACCTGTGAAGAGAGGAGGTGGCTGAGGCCCCAGCTGCCAGTGGCACACAGGGACCCTCATGCACAGCAGGGCCCAGAGCTGGCAAGGGTCCCCAGCACGGCTGGAGCTGCTGGCACAGCTGGGCCCAGCTGGACAGCTGCCCCTCAAGGCCCCGGCCAGCAGGGCACGGCTCTGGGCAGGGTCCCTGGCCAGGAGCGGGCCCCAGAGCGCCTCTGCCTTTCAAGGGCAATCTCGGCCCTGCTCTTTCTCCTCCCCACCTCCCTCTGCCTCTGCCCTGTGCCCCTGGGGCTGCCCTTGGCCAGGCAGCCTCAGTGGGAGCCAGCCCTGGCTGCTGCCCCAGAGGGCTCCCCAGGACAAGCCCCAGCAATTGAGAGGCCAATAGAAGCACTGGGCAGCAGCAGAACCCTCAGGAGAGTTATTTGGACAATCATGGACTGGCCACAACTCCACTGCAGACTCTCTGGGAATGTTCCCTGACTATGAGCAGCCTTTAAAGGAAGCTGTTTGAGGTGGAGAATCGCAAAACACTCACCATTTTCTCGTCCAGCAATACCAGATTCCTGCACAGCACATCATCAGGCACAGTGCCGCACCAGCCACAATGGCCATCAACTTCATCAAACAAGGTGTTCCGCAGCAGAAAACTCTTCTCATGCTTTTCCAGATGATGTCAGAATGTGTTGAGGTGCTGGCTGCATCTGTGGGAGCAATGGGGAGCGTGAGCCCGTGCTGTGCTGCACTGCTGAGCTGGCAGCACTGTGGTTACAGGCAGGACGTTCTCACTCCCTGTTTCCCCCAGAGCTGGGGCCTGCAGGCACCTTGCTGCCCCTTGGCACAGGCATGCTCAGTACCCAAACCCCCTGAGCCTGCATGCCATAATTCCTCTGTGCTGTGCCCTTCTGCTCCAGGCAACACTTGTCAAAGACATGGATAAGGAGAATGGCCAGGGTTTTGGAGCTGCTCCAGGGCCCTCCCTCCTGCACAGAGCGGCCCCTCCAGATGTGCACAGAGACTGGGAAATTGCAGGGGATCTTAGGGTGTGCATGGCCTGTGGTGCATGGATGCCTTCCCGCTGTGCCGGGCACGGTGTGTCCAGATGTGCAGCCAATGCCCCCGGCTGCTGAGTCCCAGGGGAAGGCTGAGGGAAATGCACCCACCACTCTGGCTGTCCACATCACTCAGGAGTTTTTCCAGATATTTGGATTCCTCCGGGGATGTACGAGCTCCTGTAGGTTTCTTCTTCCGTCTTGGAGGACCTTAAGAGAAATATTTCCGTTTCCCAGGAAAGGATCCCACAAAACGAGGGCTCAGCCTGTGGGGTCAGCAGGAACAAACTACTCACCGCTGTGATGGGAGATGGGCTTGCGTGCAACATCCACCAAAGGACCTGGGAAAGTCCTCCCTGCAGACACACCTGTAACAAAACAGCCACAGAAGCTTCTGCCATCTCTGCTGATCTGCACAGGCACCGCTGAGCCGCAGGAGCAGGGAGGGGATCGCGCAGGGCAAGGGCACACACGTGCATGGTTCTGTGCTGGCACCTGCAGCGATGCCCCCCTGGCCCAGCTTTGGCCTCTGAGCTGGCAGCTCTCCCAGGGGAAAGAACTTGACCTACCCTCAGCATCACCCAGAGGCTCAGTAATGGACGTGAGCTGGGAAGCTGCACCACCTTCACCAGCAGGTTCAGCTGCAAAGAAAGGCAGGACAGAAGAGCTCCTGTGGCACTGCAGGAGATCCTCAGGCTGCCCACAAGGCTCAGCCCCGGGGCACAGCCCTGGGCCCGGCCCCTTCCCTCTCTGCTCCTCTCTGTGGCTGCACAGAGCACACGGAAGGACACACTGGCATTGCACACAGGAGGAAGATGGACAGCTAAATGCTGCTTCCTCCCACTGACAGTGATCCTGTGGGATCTCTCAGGGCTCCAGAAGGGAGCAGGGCAAAGTTTTTAGAATCTTTCCACTCTGACTTAACCTTAACAAAAATGGCCCATGAGTGAGCTTTATCCACATGGACACTGATTATTCTGCCAGTAAAAACGGAAATGCAGAACTTGCCTCCAGCATTCTCCAAGCCATTCAAAGTGTCATTAACCAGGACTTCCAAGTCATGTAAGTCGTGATCCAAATCTAGAAGGGGGCAAACACCAGAACCACTTCTGTGTGTGCTGGGATCCCCTTCTGCCTCAGGGAACCAGGCACTGCAAGGGTGTCTGGTAAGGCCATGGGAGCCAGATGTGAATGGACATGGCCAAAGGTGCATGGGGGCCTGGGGAGCTCTGAACTGGCTCTGGTCACTCTCCACCCTCTTTACCTGCCCTGTGTAACATTCTGGGACAGGAATGGGAAATGGGGCTACCCAGGGCCCCTTGGGACACTCTCCCTCCCACAGAGGAAACATTCCCTGAAGACCTGGGCAAAACCATCCCCAGCGCTTCCCAGGGAGCAGGGAGCGCTGTCCCGGGAAAGGGCAGCCAGGCTGCCGGCTCACCTGCTCGCCGCGCTTGCAGCGGAGCAGCCTGGGCAGCCCTGGCAGGCAGGGCCACGGCCAGGAGCAGCAGGAGGAGGAGGCGCAGAGCAAGAGCCATGCTGCCTTGCCCTCTGCCAGTCCCGCAGCTCTTGCTGCCACCGCTGTCCCAACACCGCTGTCCCAATGTCAGCACCGCTGCTGCCACCGCCGCTGCTGCCGCAACAGTTGTGCTCAGGGACTGACTGCTGGCTCCTTGTGCTGCTGTGCAACCACGGGGCTCTGGCACCTCTGGCACCTCTGTGACCTCAGGGCCTGCTGAGAGCTCAGCCTGCTGTGACCCCAGAGCCCTGCTGTGACCTCATGGCCTCAGCTGTACCCCCAGAGTGTGCCTCCATCTGTATGAATGCACTGCCCTGATTGTTTTGCTTTATCACAGTTCCATTGCTCAGAAAAACCTTATTTTTCACCTGCTGACATTGCTGGTCAGGCTCTGTCCCTGGAGATGCTCTTGATGTCTTTCCTATTTTCCTGGGCATGCCACTGGAGGAGGTCCAGTCCCAGATGGTCCCATGGAAGGAAATGTGCCCTCAGCCCAGGGATGCCCAGCATGGGCTGCCCCATCTCCCCAGGGACCCTCCACAGGTCACAGCAGCCTCTGCCTGGCTCCTGCCTGCCCACACCGTGGCCATCCCCAGCTGCCCCTGGGCATGGAGCTCAGCCAGTGCTGATCCTGGCTGGGCTTTGCTGCTGCTACCACCCGGACACTGGGGTGACAGCTCCATCTCTTTAGTGCAAGAGAAGAGCTGGGCCAAGCCCTGCCCACCTTCAGTAGGGGCCAGAAAGCAGGGCCAGCGCCTTCACGGGAGAGGACCTTGTCTGGCTGGAGGCAGCATCTGCACAGCAACAAGCTGTTAAAGCAGCTGGCACAGAGACATCGGGCGTGGGCATGGAGATGGGAAATGTGTGCTACGGGTGTCCCAGACTGAGGTGTTTGGCCGTTCCTGTAAAGCTGCAGATGGACACCTGTTGAGACAGGAGGTGGCTGAGGCCCCAGTTGCAGCTGGCACACAGAGACCCTCCTGCACTGCAGGAGATGCCCACTGGGCTCAAATTTTGCCTCTGAAGATGGAGACGTGAGCTGTCAGAAATCCTAGAAAATATCAGGGAAAAGGTTTTAAGTTGGTTGTTTTCACTAGGTACAAATCTCCAGTGAGAAAAGAGTCTCTCCAGTACACTGGGTGTCTTGTTATGAATTAATTCTTCTTAGAGTGAAGATTACCAATTAAATGCAATTTTATTTTTTATTCTACAAGTGTAAAAGTGTTCTAAATTTTTCTAATTCAAAAAGTAATTTGAAATATCCTAAAGGACTATAGAAAAATGTAAGAATCATTTGGGGATTTTTTCCTATGAAAAATAATGCTGAATATTTCTAAAAATTTCTAATATGTCAAAATGTAAATCAAAGACAAAATGGGGTCGCTTTTTCTCAGGAGTCCTATATGTGGTTGCTGGCTGCCCCTCTAGGCTGTGCCCAGACAATCAGCTCAGCCAGTGCTGGTGGTAGCTCACAGACACAGGAGCTGAAGCCCAAAGATGTTGCTGGGCTCAGGCCCTTCCCTGGCAGGAGGGCTGCAGCATCTGTCCTGGCTGGACACTAGGAGCAGCACCTCTGGGGACAGAGGCTCCTGTTCTGGGTGATGGTGGCAGCAGCATGTGCCCAGCAATGGTCATGCAGCCATGGCAGGGACAACGGGCACTGGCAAGGAGATGCAAGAGGACAGGCCCAGTTCTCCATGACTGAGGCCTTTGGCCGGTCTTGTGAAGCTGCAGAGGTGCTCCTGTGCAGAGAGGAGGTGGCTGAGGCCCCAGCTGCCAGTGGCATACAGGGACCCTCCTGCACAGCAGGGCCCAGAGCTGGCAAGGCTCCCCAGCACGGCTGGAGCTGCTGGCACAGCTGGGCCCAGCTGGACAGCTGCCCCTTATTGCTGGATCTGGATCTATGTAGAAATCACGAACAGGACAGTACTACTCAGGAATGTGCCTTGAGCAGTTTCATTTTCCAGCATCAGTCTCATTATATGGTTATGACCATGGGAAGATGCCAGCATCTCACATCCCAAGCAGCAGACCAAGAACTTAATGTTGCAACTTACTTTAAAAGTTTCCTGGCCAATCACAAAAAGCAAAACCTATTGACATTAGTTCCATCCAATTACTATAAGCACACATTCCTTTGGCTAAAGTAATGCTTGCTTATTTCAAATACAATATCTGCTTAAAATACAACGCACAGAGCTCCATTATTAAGCTTAGAACTTCCTCATGTTCAACTAGATAGACTTTTCTGCAGGTTAGGGAGTTGTTCTAGACAAGTGTTAATACATAGACCATTGCTCTCTAAGTCTTTACTTGCCTACTTCTTATACAATTTTTCTGCTGACAAATCTTATGATTACTTTTTAGCTCTAATTGCAGTTCTGCTGTCACTGAGGCTTGCCTTTTGCAGCTTTCCCAAAACCGTCAGATTTTATGGATTCCCACAATTCCCCCTCTTGGTTCAACTAAAAAGAAACTTTCCTAACTGTCTCCTTTATTAACTCCCTTGCGTTTTGTAGCTTTAATATATCTGCTTGTTACTTGCTTAAAGCTTCCTTTTTGCTCACATTAAGTATTGCTATATTACAACACAGCAATTTTAATGCAGTGTAAATCCAGTCGGTTCAAAGGGCATAAGTCATGTCTGATAACAATTACAACTCATTGTTCAAAAACTCTCGCCTGTTCTAAGGTTTTAATTCAAAACCTTTTTCTATGGCTATACCTTCATCTACCATCTCGGAAAGATTTGGAGAACTTTGTAGAAATCTATTTCCTGCTTTTCTCTCTTGTATGATAAAAACTTCTCTGATAGTTTTGTCCATCATTTGTCACACCAAAGTCTGCAAGGTGTCACTACTAGTATGGCCACCAAAACACTCTGCACATATAGACCTATCTTACAGAGTTCCCTTAGCCAAGGTGCAAAGCTCCATTCTTGGAACAAATCATCTAAGTATGACAGACCATCTTCTTTAATTTGAGCTGTCAAATCTTTCAGCTTTTGTATGCTGTTTGGATGGATTCAGAATGCTCTGACAGGATCATGCAACAGAATCCTTCAAATTCCTCACAACCCTGTCCATGTGCCAGTAAAAGAAAATCCACTGCTGCTCTGTTTTGAAGGGTAGCATGTCTAACACTAGTAACATCTGTCAGCATATCACTGATTGCAGTGGATGTGGCATTAGTTCCTTTACTCAGCCAACATCCCACTCAATCTCATTGTTTCAATGCCCTTGCTGAAGCCACTTGGGGTAAAAACAAACCTGCTGAAACCTTTTTGGCAGCATTCTAAGGCATGAAATCACTCTTACAATTCTCATCATAGTGATGAGCAGATCTTGTTCCCCTATGTTTCTTCTTAATGACTGCTTTAGCAGTAGGTGCTATCACAGTGAGCATTCCAATGCTACATGGGCCACCTTCAAGGCGTGATGGAAAGCCTTGCCAAGCCCTATCTCCACAAATGAGCCCATATCCTTTTGGCAATTGTCAAGGACATTGGTCAGCCTCGGAAAGCACATCCCAACTGTCTGAATCACTACACTAAAAACTTGAATTTCTGTATGCAAAATAATGGGGACTAACATTGTACTTTGGAAGGTCGCCTTCTGGTCAGTCATTAGCTGTCAACGTAAAGCAAAAGTCCATTGTTAAAGAACCGAGGATTTCTAATTCTTGGGGTTCAGACACTGCTTTGGGAAGTTCCTTGGCCCAAATGTTCCAATTCAGTACAGGATTGCTCTCATTGTCAATTTCACTAGGCTTACTATTAAATTGTTTTTCAATCAAAGGCAAATCCTTTACTGGCACACCAACTGGACAGGTTTTCTGCTTCTGAATTAGACAAGCATATGATATCTGAGCCTGTTGCCTTGGCTAAGGTCACCCAAACATTTGTTTTTAGTTGTTCTACAGGCAAATTTGCACTACAAGAAACAATTAAAACCAACTAACACTAGTGTATCACTCAATTTCGTTCCATCCTTTTAGTGAGTATATTTTTGGCAAAAGATCTTCCTATATATCTCAATTTAAAAACTTTGCTTTTGACCTTTAAAAAGAATTTCACCTTTGAAAATCCAGTAGGGGGATCTCTAATGTAACAAAACAAAACCCATGCATTTGCCAAAAAGATTCTACGAAACACACAACTGACACATTGATAAATAGCATACAATCAGACTTTGCAGGTTCCAGGGATGAACAAGGAATGCCAGGCATGGCCCGTGATGCCTCTGTTGGGCTCACGTCTGCGTACTCGCTTCCACGGTCTTGGACTCGCCAACACGTTCTGGGGTGCGATACGGTTTGATGGTTTTGGCTGGGACCCACTTAATTCCTGCACCTGTAGAGACAGGAGCACACCCTTTGCCCCAAGTGATAAAGCCAAAAGGACCTCCAATTTGTCCAGTCTCAGGGTTTCTAATTAAAACGGGGGTTTTCTTTCCGTTTCATCTGTCTTTTATTTGAAAAATGCCTAAAAATTGGTGGATCGGGTTCTGCAACAGAGCTGTTTAAAAAATTCAAAACATAGAAAGCTTTGTTCAACCTCATCTGTGGTGTGACCTCTACTCCCCCTTCTGTCGATGAAGAATATGTTTTAATGTTTGATGTGTTGTCTCAATAATTGCTTGACTTGTGGGAGAATGAGGAATACTAAAGTTGTGATGAACACTTATATTTCGTAAAATGTGGCTAATTTTTGAGATCTATGTGCAGAACTATTGTCAGTTTTTCCTTCTTGGGGTACACTTAATGAAGCAAAAGCTTGCAAAAAAGGTTGACAGGCATGATTACTTGTTTTACTTTTGTGAACAGAAGTAAAAATTGTGCAAGAGAACGTGTCTACTGAAACATGTATATTTTTAAATGTACCAAAGGAAGGATATTTAGTGATATCCATTTGCCATAACTGCAGGCTTTGTAAGCTTTGTGGGTTGACTGCTCTATGTAGAAACAGGAGGCTGCACAAGCTGACTGAGTGTAAGTACTGACGGTAGCCTTAGCTTCACTTTTGGAAATTTGAAACATTTGCACAAGTGCTTGTGCATTTTGGTGAAAAAAGGCATGACTCAGATTTGCTTATTGAAAAATGTTTGGTAAAGTGTTTGAAATAACCATTGTCAGGTTTTGTGCTCCTGCGTTTCCTTCCACTAAAAATCTAGGAAGCAAGGAATGAGACCTAATGTGAGAAACAAAATATGGATTAGTTCTAGATTGCAAAGTTGTATAAAGACATGAAAGCCAATGATATAAAGTGTCATTATTAACATTCTTTAAACTGATCTTTCTATTCTTTTAACTACATTAGCAACATAACATCTTTTGGAACTGATCTTTCTAATATTTTAACCACATTAGCAACATAAGCAGAATCTGTGATTAAATTAAAAGGTTTTAGAAAGAGCTGAAAAGCCCAAACTACAGCAGCAAGCTTAACAATTTGAGGAGATCCTTCTACTATTGCAATATCTGATTCTTAAATTTTAGTTGTTTGGTTCAACTAAGTTACAACTGACTTGTGACTTTTGCTAGATTTGTTAGTGAAAAGAGTTATTGCGTTCAAAGCTTCTTTGCCTAACAGGTTTCTCTCTCCAACTCAATTTTGCTTGCAATAATTTGTGAGCTGGGTAATGAACACAACAAATACTTGGAAAATTTAACAATGCATATTGCAAATCATCAGAATTTTACATTGCCTAATTAAGATTTTTTTTTTCCAATGGTAAATAGAAAACTAAAATTCTTGACCTGCTAAACTTAACAATTTTATTCCGGCTTTCATTACAATTTGTGCTATTATGTCTAAAACTGGAAAAAGAGTCTTTGGAAACTTGTAGGGAAGAAAGACTTATTTTTTTATCAACAAAGGATCTCTCTTAGAAGAGTCTCATCAAAAGATGAGGCTACAAAGTTGCATTTTTTTCTCTCAAAATAGCAAAAAAGTAAGGCTTTTCTGGAATACAGTGATGAGCTTGTCGTCTTTGGAGAGCTTCTATGACTTTGTTAAGGCCTGCAAGAGCTTCAGGTGTTAGAGTTTTAGGAGAATTGATGTCACAGATTTGTCTCCTCAGTAAATTAAAAAGTGGTCTGAGTTCATCACTGGTAATTCTCAAATCAGTCCTGACCTAAGTGATTTCTCTTAGAAGTTATTGTAAATTTTGTAGGTTGTTGATACTGGTCTGGAGCTGTATCTTTTGTAATGATTTTTTCAGTCATTTTCCATCCTAGATACTTCTAGGGTGGAACTTCTTGAATTTTGGTCATAGAAATTTCACCTCCAGTATTTTGGATTTCAGTAACAACACTAGCACGAGTTTGTTTTCTCCTTGGCTGCATTGTAGTTGTGATGAGCAAATTATCTATCTAGTGTAGAATAATGGATCTTGGATGCTTCTGTTAACCTGGAGACAAAACTTTGTGCAATAAAATATTGACAAATTATAGGCAATTTTTTTTTTATTCTTTGAGGCAATGATTTCTGGTGGTATCTCTGGATGGGTTCTCTTCGATTGATGACTGACTGGAACTGAAAAGACAAATCTTGGAGCAGCACTGGGATGAAGTGTGATGTGGAAAAAACAGTTGTTTAAATCAATGTCAACAAGAGGCCAGTGTTTTGGGATCATTGATAAAGAAGGAAGTCTAGGCTGAAGAGGTCCCATGTCTTCAGTTACTGTATTGATCTTCTTTAGGTCATGAAGCAACTTCCAGGATTGTCTGATGTCTTCTTGTGGTTGACAAATACTGGTGAATTTCAGGGACTCTTTGTGGGTGTGATGTGACCTTGCTGTAACTGTTCTTTCACTAATCTTTTAAGGATATTTAATTTTTTTCTCAGTTAAAGGCTATTGATCAATCTCCATAGGATGATCAGTGTTTTAGTTCAGCTTTAAAGTGGCAGGTTTTGGTGTGGTTTCCATCACAGGCTCACTTTTAGTTTTGCTCCCTGTTAGGACAGGATGTCTCTCCCCCAGACACTGAGAGGCTTCTGAACAACAAAAGGACGCACCGTGGCTGTTTGTCCTTCAGGACTTGTAATGTTAATCAGGGATGCACTTTGCAAACACGCAGTAGCACCTCCAATCCCTGTGAGGGAACTTGCAGGAGTTACCAAATCCCAATCACTGGGCCAAAACACGTGAGAAATTACAGTGACACCTGCACCAGTACCTGGCATGCCTGTAATGGAAATTGTTTTACCATGGTGAGTCAGGCTGCAAGTCAATTTTGGTTGGCTGTGGTCTAAAGATTGCACCCAAAAGACCTCAGGACCTGAGTTCCAAATGGCACAGACAGAATTGAATTCTCTGGAAAGTTGTTTTGCTTGGATGTATTCATGGGTAAAAGAAATGCAATAGCTATAGGTGTTTTTGGTGGAATTACTATAGGAACATTAAGTGCAAGAGCTAAAATTACTAGCTCTTTGTTACAATTTACTGAAACAACAGCTGGATGCACTGAAAGTCTGAAAATTGTGTTGCTGGCCTTGCCTATAATTAAAAGATCTTGTCTTTGTTGAAAAAACCTGATAATTCCAGTAGGAATACTTTCATAACAAAAATTATTTTGAAGCTGCATTAATTTTGAGGAGGCAAATTCAAACCTTGTACTTGAGCATATTGAGCTGGGACCATTTGAGGAATGGTTGACTGCGGAATAAATGATGGAGGTACCAATGCCACTTGGTTGGGTAATTGACTGTCAGAAGGTACCACTGCTTGTGTCAAGGGGTGGTGCTAATCCACGCTCTCTTTAGAGTTTATCCACGCTCTTGTTTGAGTTTAACGACAAAGGTTTGCCATCGATGTCAAACTGAGAGTGTCAGTGCTTAGCAAGATGCTTCCCTTTCTGACATCGAGGGCAAATAGAAAGTTGTTTAGGTTGGATTGTTTTTGAAGGACAATCTTTTTTAATGTGACCTGTTTTACTACAAGCAAAGCAAGAAATTTTTTTTATCAGAGTCCAACAGTAAAGTGCCAACAGATTTGGACAAAATTTTTGTTTGTGCTTCTAGGGCTTTTTCAAGCTTTTCCATTTGTTGTCTCAAATTTTCTCTTAAAGCTTTTCCTAAATTATCTCCTGATGCTTTTCTAGACTATTCTTGTGATTCTGCAATCTGCTTTCCAAAAGCATTGACTTGTACATTAGCCAGATGTTGTGGAGAGGTGAGCTTACTGCCAGCTGTTAGCATCTGTGTTACACTTGGAGGCTGATCAGGTACAGTTAAAATAATTTTTTTACATTCTTCGTTAGCATTGACAAAAGCAAGGTTTTGAATAAAACAGAAATGAGTTTGTTCACCTGGACACTGTTTTTCAACAGCTTGGGTAATCTATCTAGGAAAGAACTAAAGGGTTCTAAATCAGTTTGTTTGATAGTAGGGTAAGCATTTACATGGGTACCAGCTGGCTCAACTGCAAGGAAAGCTTTTCTGGCAGCATTTTTAATATCTGTGACTATAGGCTGAGGCAATTCTACAGCCTGATTTTCTGGTCTGTGGAAAGGTGGATCACTTGCTAGTTGGGTATATAATATCTATATTCTCATAAGGAGTATTGTTATATTTTTCAACTGATTTATTAAGAAGATTTTTTCCATTGTAATTCCCATAAAAGATATTGTGAATTGGTTCAGATCAAGGAAGCTACATTTTCACAATCAGCAGGGACTAAAGTAAAAGAATTAAATATACTTTTCAAGACATTCTTAAAATTAGGAGAAGAGAACCTACATTCTTTCAAAGCTTGACGGAGTTCTTTTATATCATAGTGAGAATGAGTTTCATAGCATGGATTTACATCATTATGGCTATATCCTACAGGTTAAGGCAAGGAGCTGTTTATTTGAGTCTAAATTTTTTCTAAACTTTGACTAATATTAGATGAATTAGGTAGTTGAAGTGGAAGGTTTCCCTCTGATTTAGACTGTCTGTGTGTGGTTTCTTGCTCTCATCACTCCTGTATCTGGTACAGAAGAACAGGTAGTGTTGTCACAGCAATCAGCTGTCTCAGGAACCTTGCCAAGAAGCTCCAAGTTCTTGGCAGAGGTGTCGCCCTTCCCGGGAGCCCTGCCAGGAAGGGTGGAGGAGGAGAGCTCTACATTTTTAACACACCCCCCACCTCCCTTCCCCTGCCCGCCGCTGGAGGTAGCGGCAGAGGAATGTGTTGTATTGGTTAGAGGAAGAAAGCTAGAGCTTGCTAAATCACATCTCAATTCACTAAATTGGGGTTTTTAGATTCATACAAATCAAGCTGCTCTAGAGCTGTAGATCCCAAATTTGTATTTGTGACACTTTGCAATGAGCTGTTACAGGTTCCACACCGCATCCCCACCCACAGGGACTCAGCTGGAAAACTCTCAGGTCTGAGCTGCGATCTCAGCATGCTTTCCTCCCCAGCTCCCCCAGCAACAAATGAGAGAGGTTTCAAGGCTCCTAATGAACTCTTTGTGTTTGCACAGAAACTTTCCTGAGCTCTCCCGCCTCCACCCCATCCATCTCTCTGGGCAGAGCCATCCCAGCTCTGCTTGACTCTTGGCTGCCTCCTGCTGCTTCTGTTTGTCCCCCTGCCCGCTTCCCTGCAGGCAGAGCTAAATCTAAAGCCCCCCCACTAGCTAAACCCCCCCCAGTCTGGGGTGCTAAAAGCGGCAAAAACCCTGGAAGAGGTTTGGTGGAGGAATCTCTATGAAAAGAATTCTCAGAACTGCAAAACAATCTGCCCACCTGAGCCCGATCTAAGGGAATGACTTCCCGGGAAGAAACCGTGGCAGGGGTGACTCCCACAGCCCCTCGGCCAGGCAAAGCGGATCTGGAGCCCCCCTTGGCAGACCCCGCTGAACAACTTCAGAACAAGATCCGACCACAACTTGTTTGGAAGAGGAACAGGGCGCAGAAACAGCAGCCCTTGTTTTGCAAACCTTCCCCAAACTCTCATCTCTCACACCCGTTTGACTCCCAATCTCCCCAGAACACGACTCCTTAACCCCCAAATTCTTGGAGCACAGCGAAAATCCCGAATGCTTTCCCAGGAAATCCAGGGGTGGATGATTTTGCGGAGAAATGGAGGATGCCTGGTCACAGCATCAGAGGCACAGGGAATCCTGGAAGAAACAGAGGACACGACCGAAGCTGGAAGCTGATCTGATTCCCCCTTTTGCGGGGATTGGGATGCTGTTCACACTGCCTGGGGAAACCTCAGACATGACAGGAGAAGGGAAAGAGCTACAAACAAAACCCGAGATCCTCCCAGAGAAGGACAAAGACCTAGCACCACTCGGAGTTAACATCTTAGAACTAGGTGTTCTGTTTTGGTGTTTGAGAAAGTCTCTGTTACGATCATTCTGTTTAAAGCTCTATGATAAAGCTCTGGAAACAGGTTTGACTAAAGTCTCTTCCTTTTGAGAGAGACTAGATTGTAAATTTTCCAGTTTATCCAGTCCCAGAAATCAAAGGCAAAAGCAGACTTCAAGTCTATATTTTGAGTATTCACTTTTACCCAGATTAATAAGTCTTTTCGTTCATGTTTTGAGCTGTCTGAATGTCCTTTTTCCTGTAAAATTGTCTGAAGCCGGTAAAAGACGTCCCCTCCTGTTTTAGATAGATGGTTTCCCATCTCATTGCCCAGGAGCCCCTAAAGTTGCTCCTTGTTACTTACAAGCATACCAGCTACAGACAAAAAAGGGCATGATCCATTCCTCCTTTTAACAGCCTGGGCCTCTGGCAATAGCACTGTCCACGGTCTTATTTTTTATTTTCTATATTCCTCTAGTCTACAAATCCTCCTCACTGAGGAGCACCATTTATTGCTGACCGGGGGAGTCTACGTACAAATCACGAATGGGATGGGACTGCTGGGGAATGCGTCTGAAGCTGTTTCTTTTCCAGCATCAGTCCCATTACATGGTTATGACAATGGGAAGATGCCAGCAGCTCACATCCCTGGCAGCAGACCAACAACTTAATATTACAACTTACTTCAAAAGTTTTTTGACCAATCACACAAAGCAAAAGCATATTGACAGTAGCTCTATCGGTGAGAAACAACTGCTCACTTTGAAAATTTAAAAAAGTTTTATTAAACCTTAACAAAAATACAACAAAGGACTATATAAGGAAAAATTTGCAGTGCTGGGAACTGGCCTCGTGGAGACCACGTTGCTGGCTCTTTTTCAAGATTGGTGCTCAGCCTGTTCTACCCCTGAGACTTGCATCAGACAGCCCTGGGCCCTGCCAAAGTCTGTCAGTCAGCACTTCTTTGCCATTTATTGGTGGAGATTGCTTTCTTGTAACTTGATGGGAGATCAGGTATTGCCATGCTGCACCCCCTTGGCAACAAGCTTCTCCATTCCCAACTGCCCCAGGTAAGGGACACGTGCACGCCTTCTTCTACCTGGCCTTGACAACCCCGGCTGCCTGATGGTAACAATACATGGGGGGAAAGGGAACTATGGGGAGAACAGAGGACATCTAAACTACAATAACATAACTACACATCACTGTTGCTTGGCCCAGATGGATGGTAACAGGGGGGCAACAATCCCCCTCCCCCGAGATCCACTAAATCCCAGCTGCCAGTGATGGCACAGCATGAAACAAAGGAACAGCAACACGGGTCCCAGAGTAACTTTATTTGATGGTAAAAGTTCCCCTCTTCATCATCCCAGGACCCTGAACTGAGGGCAAACAGTAACTTATAGACAGGGGCAGGTCCCAGCGGGAGGATACAATCTTTAACAAATCAGGAAAATTGGGAGTAAAAACAAGGCGGGAAATACAATGTAGAAACCAATAAAGAACTTCAAGGGAGCAAAACAGTTTCAGTGAACAAATAAAGTTTGAAGAAATACAAAACTGAAAATTCTCGAGGGGAGGCAGGCTCTGGGAGAAACTGGCATCTAATAAAAGAAAAGTGCTGAAAGTTCTGGGAAAAGGGCAGGGACAAAAGGAACAGCATAAGGAAACTTCAAAATTACAAATCAAATTAATAAAAGAAAAAACACATCACAATACACAGAGCTCCATAATTAAGCTTCAGACTTCCTAATATTCAACTAGATGTAATTTTCCATTCATTTAATATTTGTTGGTCTCAAGTCACATAGTTTTTAGTATTTGCTTTCCTCCTGGAGCCAGATTTCTTGGCCTCTGATGTTAATAAAAAGTCCACCCTCCTTGATTTTCGTCTCAGCCTCTTGCAGACCAGGTGTCTCCAACTATGCCAGGGGGCAGTGTCTGGGGCAGATGTTCCTTGATGTTTGCTGATGGTCATTGATGTGTTCTTGATGGTCATTATCTTTTTGTGGACCTTTTGGGTTATTCCCAGTTCATTGAGATGTTAAGCTCATTTCCCTTGAGAGTGGTGCAAGATCCCTTAAAAAAGCCATGAGAATTCCTTTCCCCAAGGCAAAGGCAAACCAAGCCTGACTGGAGACATGAAACAAAAATTAAACTTGGCATATTATCCAACACCCATGTGCAGCGCAAGTGCCCAGCTGCTGAGTCTCGGGAGAAGGCTGAGGGAAATGCACCCACTACGCCCCCTCTGCAGCTCACTCAGCCTCTGGTGCAGAAGTTTGGATGCCTGCAGGGGTTGCTTGTCTCCTCTGGGTTTCTTCGTCCCTCTGGGAGGGCCCCAATGGAAATTAGTTCCATTTCCCCTGCAGACCAGAGTGGCAGTGAGTCACTGTAGGCTGCTGATAGTCTGATACAAGGAAACAGGTGTGCATAAAAATCACGCTGTGAAAAGCCAGTGTCCATAAAGGAGCCAGAGGAGTCCTGCAGCTTTGTTTGAACATAGGGAGCGAGTCCATTGGGACATCTGCTTGTGGGGTTGTCTCTCTCAACTAGTGGGAAACACAGCCTCCTTTTCAATCCCCAGCCACATATTGCCCTCTTCCTTTCCTGGGGCAGGGGACTCCAGGGACCTTTGTACCCTCTTTTTCTTTTGCGAGCTATTAGCTCTGGTCTCCATCCAAACCCAGTCCAAAGGTGGGATGAGCGAGTTAGTCCTGACAAGGATGGGCTCCCTGCACTCCCAGCCCCTCTGCAGCCTGTGCTTTTCCGTGCCCCACTTGGCTCTTCAGGTGGCAGATGGCTTGGGGCAGGTTACTCCAGGCACACAGCGGTGCCCGTGGAGGCCCAGTCCCTAAAGCTCTCCCAGAGCTGGGCTTGGCTCCAAAGTTTGTCTGCGTCCACCTGATTTTAAAGACTGTAGCACATCTGCAGTCTCAAGGGGTAGTACAGCCAGTGCTGCACTCTGAGAAGTAAGTCCACAGTCTGAGTTGTTGATGTAATTTAACTGATTTGCATCTCATTGTGATGATGATGATGATGATGATGACGACAGTGATGATGATGATGGTATCCCAGAACATTTCCTTTATTTTTCTCCCCCAAATAAAATGGTGCCATTCATGTTCTGGAGGAAAGAACTGTCAAAGGTGCTGTTTGGCAGTCATGGAGGGAGAGGTGTGGGGGAGAAAGATATGCCCTGGAAGGATGCGCTGGTGTGCTCCAGCATTTAAACAAGTTCCTTTGGTACACAGACTGGGCCATTTTCAGTACTAAATGGCTGCATTAAATGGTTTTCCAGGCCATATGCTGGCCAGAAAGCATTGAAAGCCCATGGGAGTTTAGGCTCCATGAGAAAGGCAGCATCAGTTCCTGTGCCAGGTGAAACACAGCATTCAGAAGCTCAGCTTGTGTTTCGAGAAGCCACCAGCCTAATGTAAACACGGCCAGAAAGCTTCTCCAATCCAGCTGAGTGGCTGTGGCAGAGCTGTTGTGTTTTA
Source organism: Passer domesticus (assembly GCF_036417665.1). Classification (NCBI taxonomy): domain Eukaryota; kingdom Metazoa; phylum Chordata; class Aves; order Passeriformes; family Passeridae; genus Passer; species Passer domesticus. Next base: position 9,244,705 of record NC_087482.1, on the reverse strand, counting down.
CAGCAGCTCCAGGGCAGCACAGCAGCTGCAGGAGAGGGCTCAGGACAGGCTTGGGGCGGAGCGGGGCGGCAGGAAGCTGAGAGAATCCTCTGCTCTAGAACTGAGGCAGTTCTTGGCAGAAACAAACAAAGATGGTGACTTGAAGAGATTCCTACTGCGCTCAAAGTTTGCCTCTGAAGACTAAGAGGAGAGCTAGTCAGAAATCCCAGAAAATATAAGGGAAAAGGTTTTTCGTTAGTTGTTTTGACAAGACACAAATCTGCCCTAGGAAATGAGCCTCGGCAGTACACAGGTGCTTTTGGCTGTCTTAGCTCTTCCAGAAATAAAGAATACCAATTAAATGCAATTCTATGTTTTATTCTAGAAGTGTGAAAATGTCCTGTGTTTTTCCCAATTCTAAAACTACGTTGAAAAATATAGAACTATTGTAGAAACAGGGAAGAATCATTAGGGGAATATTCTATGACAAATGTTCCTAAATCTTGCAAAATTAAAAATAACTATAGTAGCTCCTAGTCTCAGGAGACCCATGGCCAGCTGCGGCCTGCACAAACCTGGCTGTGCCCAGAAAATCAGCAAAGGCAGAACTGGTGCTACCACCCAGAGAGCAGAGGTGAAAGGTGTTGCTCAAGCCCTTCCTTGGCAGGCGAGTCCCACCTTCAGTCCTGGCCGGACACCAGGGCCAGCACGTTCAGGGCCAGAGGCTCCTGTTCTGGGTGGTGGCAGCATGTCCCTAGCAACAAGCTGATAATGCAGCCGTGGCAGGGTCTTTGGACACTGGCTTAGAGAAGGCTGATGAGAAGCACAGGTACAGGTACAGGTCTCCCTGATGGAACTCTTTGGCTGGTCTTGTGAAGCTGCAGAGGCGCTCCTGTGGAGAGAGGAGGTGGCTGAGGCCCCAGCTGCCAGTGGCACACAGGGACCCTCGTGCACAGCAGGGCCCAGAGCTGGCAAGGCTCCCCAGCACGGCTGGAGCTGCTGGCACAGCTGGGCCCAACTGGACAGCTGCCCCTCAAGGCCCCGGCCAGCAGGGCACGGCTCTGGGCAGGGTCCCTGGCCAGGAGCGGGCCCCAGAGCGCCTCTGCCTTTCAAGGGCAACCTCGGCCCTGCTCTTTCTCCTCCCCACCTCCCTCTGCCTCTGCCCCGTGCCCCTGGGGCTGCTCTTGGCCACAATTGCTAATGCGTGATTGTTCTGTCAGGAAAGGGACATGGAGAAGTTGCCTCCAGCATGCAGTGCGGTCTTCACACTGTGACTGGCCAGGACTTCCAGTCAATCCATCTCTCGATCCCAGTGTCCAAGGGAGCACAGTTCAGAAGCGTCTCCATGCCATGCTGGCTTGCCCACGTGCTTTAGGGAAGTGGGCATTGCAAGGAGCTCCTTCCTCAGTGGGAGCAGGCACGGCCTCAGCTGCAGCCCCGGTGCCGCCTGTGGCGCAGGGAGCGGCCGTGGCTGTCCCTGTGCTCGGCTGCAGCACAGGGCCAGGCCGGAGCGGGGCCCTTGTTGTGCCTCCGCTGCTGCTCAGCAGCGCCGCCGGAGCCCGGGGCCGCGGCCCTTCCCCGCCGGGGCCGGGACCTGCCCGACAAGGGCGCGGCGGCTCCAGAGGCCCCGCCCGACCCCCAAGGATGGGCTCCGCCCGCCCGCCGGCCGCAAGGCTTGGCAGGAAGCTTTCTGCCCACTTTGCACAGCCTCCACCCAGAGTGGCCCTTTGCTGCGCTGAGGAGACTGAAAAACCCCGCTGCACATCTCATCAGGGATCCCTGCACACCTTAGGAGAGACCATCAATACGCCTTTGTGCCTCCTGAGGGATCCCTGCACCCCTCAGCAGAGACCCCAAAATATCCCTGCGTGCCTCGCAGGGAATCCGTGCTCACCAATGCAGAGACCCCAGGGCAGCCTCGTATGCCTCACAAAAGAGCCCAGCCTCCTGCCCACCTTAGGAAGGACTCAGCTCCTCTCCAGGCCTTGACGGCAAGCACTAAATCGCCATGTTAATCACGAGGAACTCAAGCTCCTGCCAGCCTTACAGATGTCTCCAGTCACCTGTGTGCCACAGAAGAGATCTCAAATCCCCTGAGAACCTCACGAGGAACCCCAGCCCCATGCACCACTTACAAAGGACGCAAAGCCCTGCATGCCTTCCTGCAAAACCCAACACCTACAAAACACCCCCTCCAGCTGGTGTGCCACATGAGGGACCCCGGCCAACTGCCATCCTTACAGGGGTCCCCCAATGCCCTGCATGCCATAGAAAAGCCAGGCTTGGCATTAACTCTAGCCAGCAGTGTGTTCCCTGGCAGAAACCAATTTCCTTCTGGGCATGGGGAAGACGTGTTGTGGTGCCGGCTGCATCTGTGGGAGTGATGGGAAGCGTGAGCCCGTGCTGTGCTGCACTGCTGAACTGGCAGCACGGTGGATACAGGCAGGACGCCCTCTGTTTCCCCCAGAGCTGGGGCCTGCAGGCACCTTGCCACCCCTTGGCACAGGCTGTGCCACCCAACAAAGCCCAGCAGGCCGGGAGGAGAGCCCGGGGGCAGCAGGAAGCTGCGAGAAGCCCCTGCTCTCGAACTTAGGCAGTTCTTGCAGAAGCAAACAAAGATGGTGACTTGAAGAGATTCTCACTGTGCTCAAAGTTTGCCTCTGAAGACTAAGAGGTGAGCTGGTCAAGAATCCCAGAAAGTATCTGGGAAAAGGTTTTACATTACTTGGTTGTGATTGGTACAAAGTTCCTGTGGGAAAAGATCTTTGCCTCTGCACCAGGCTGGGTGTCTTAGGGTGTCTTAGTTCTTTGCAGAGTAAAGTTTACCACTGAAATGCCATTTTATTTTATTTTTTATTGTATAAGTGCAAAAAAAACTTTCCTGAACTGTAAAACTACTTTCAAAAACACAGACATATTGTGGAAGTGGGGAAGAAACTCTGGGGGATTTGTATCTACAAAAACTATTTCTAAATATTTCTAAAAATGAAAAGCAAATAGAAAATAGGATTGCCTTCTCAGGATTCAAAAACTACTTTGAAAATTTGGAAGCTGATTTTGGAAGCTCTCAGTCAATCTTCACTTGAGAACTTCCCACAGCCTTTCCTGGGGGCTTTCGCCTTCGGCCCTGGAAGGAGGGGGCCTCAAGTCACCGTAGAGCTTGGTGGAGCTAAAATGAAAACTCGTCCGAATCAGAGATGCTGTTATTGCTCTTCCAGCAGTAGAGATCTTGTGACCAGCCAGTAGCTTTCAGTTTTTCTTCAATGTGATGCCTGTGCAGAGAGGAGGTGGCTGAGGCCCCAGCTGCCAGTGGCACACAGGGACCCTCGTGCACAGCAGGGCCCAGAGCTGGCAAGGCTCCCCAGCACGGCTGGAGCTGCTGGCACAGCTGGGCCCAGCTGGACAGCTGCCCCTCAAGGCCCCGGCCAGCAGGGCACGGCTCTGGGCAGGGTCCCTGGCCAGGAGCGGGCCCCAGAGCGCCTCTGCCTTTCAAGGGCAATCTCGGCCCTGCTCTTTCTCCTCCCCACCTCCCTCTGCCTCTGCCCCATGCCCCTGGTGCTGCTCTTGGCCAGGCAGCCTCAGTGGGAGCCAGCTCTGGCTGCAGCCCCAGCGGGGCCCCCAGGACAAGGCCCAGCAATTGAGAGGCCAATGGAAGCACTGGGCAGCAGCACAACCCTCAGCAGAGTTATTTGGAGAACCATGGACTGGCCACAACTCCACTGCAGCCTCAGTGGGAATGGTTCCTGTCTACATTAGACTTTCAAAAGAAGCTCTTTCAGGGAAAGATGACCACTCACCATTTCTTCTTCCAGTTACACCAGATTTTGACACAGCACAACATGAGAATAAGGTCCAAAAATAACAGGCCTGCCAGTAACCTTGCCCAGCAGCCTGTTCCCATATAGAAGACACTTCTGAGGCCTTTCTGGGCATCAGGAACACGTGTTGTGGTGCCGGCTGCATCTGTGGGAGCAATGGGGAGCATGAGCCCGTGCTGTGCTGTACTGCTGAGCTGGCAGCACGGTGGATAGGGGCAGGACGTTCTCTGTTTCCCCCAGAGCTGGGGCCTGCAGGCACCTTGCTGGCCCTTGGCACAGGCTGTGCCAGCCAACAAAGCCCAGCAGGCCGGGAGGAGAGCCCGGGGGCAGCGCAGCTGCTTGGGCAGTGGCTGCTGCCAGGGACACGAGCCAAAGCCATCCCTGAGCAGCCACTGCCACCCCTGGCCCTCCCTGCCCCGTGACAGCTCCCCCAGCCCCAGGGGACAGGCTCAGGCCCACTAAGGACACACTGGAGCCTTGCTCTTCCCCTCTGTCCTTTCCCCACCATGGGCACCTCGTGCAGTCACTCCCAGGTTTCGGGATGTGTCTCCCACGGAGGGACCCCAGCAGGACTGCTCAGAACCTGAGTGCCCTGAGCCTGCTTGGGATAATTCCCCTGAGCTATGCCAGTCTTTCCAGGCTGAGTAAGACTAAACATTAAGAATTAAAAGCAATTTTACTATTTATTGCCAATGTGTCAGAAGATTCTAGGTTTCCCTGACTGTAAAACTACTTGGACAAATACAGAAGTGTTGGAGGAAAGGGGAACAAATATCTGGTGTCCGTATTCTATGAAAAACATTTCTCAATGCTACAGAGGAAAAACATATCTAAATGTTTCAAAAGAAAAGACAAAGATAACATGAGAGTGCTGTTGGTCGAATGAGCCCCATGCCCAGCTGCTGCCTGCCTATGCCTGGCTGTGCCCAGACGAGCAGCTCCGCCAGTGCGGGTGGTAGCACACAGACACCTGAGCTGAAGCTGGACTCAAGCCTGTGATAGATGAGTAAAGTGACAGTTGACTCTCACAATTAAAGGATAAATGTCATGTATATATGTTAAGAGAAGTTTTATATATTTATAGATATGTTTTACCCCCTGATGTGTTATCTTGGCGTTACCTAAGTTTAGGACATATAAGAGGGTCAAATTGCTACGACAGCAGCACCTGACCTCCAAGTGAGATGTAAGGAAGTAAACACCACCACTGGGCATCAAAGAAGGAGTCGATGGACAGAACTTTAAGAAGGGCAAAAGAGTTAAAAGGTGAAACCTCCATTGTGTGGATGAGCATGTGGTGGGAAAAAACCTCTACTCCCGACGACGTAACATTTTCCTTATTCAGTGTCCTGTTATATTTCTAATAAGGTTTTTAATAAACATTTAAAATTTTTACAAATAAATATAACTTCTGGAACAATCCATTCCCTGGCTAGAGGGCTGCACCTCCTGTCCTGGATGGAGAGCGACGCCAGGCCCTTCAGGGAGAGACGGTTCTGTTCTAGGTACTGGCTGCAGCATATTTCCAGCAATAAGCTGGTAATACACCTCTGGAAGGGACAATGGACACTGGCACGGAGATGCATGATGACAGGCCCAGTTCTCCCGCACTGAGGCCTTTGGCTGGTCTTGTGAAGTGGGAGAGGTGCTCCTGTGGAGAGAGGAGGTGGCTGAGGCCCCAGCTGCCAGTGGCACACAGGGACCCTCGTGCACAGCAGGGCCCCGAGCTGGCAAGGCTCCCCAGCACGGCTGGAGCTGCTGGCACAGCTGGGCCCAGCTGGACAGCTGCCCCTCAAGGCCCCGGCCAGCAGGGCACGGCTCTGGGCAGGGTGCCTGGCCAGGAGCGGGCCCCAGAGCGCCTCTGCCTTTCAAGGGCAATCTCGGCCCTGCTCTTTCTCCTCCCCACCTCCCTCTGCCTCTGCCCTGTGCCCCTGGGGCTGCTCTTGGCCAGACAGCCTCAGTGGGAGCCAGCTCTGGCTGCAGCTCCAGCGGGGCCCCCAGGACAAGGCCCAGCAATTGAGAGGCCAATGGAAGCACTGGGCAGCAGCACAACCCTCAGCAGAGTTGTTTGGAGAACCATGGACTGGCCACAACTCCACTGCAGCCTCAGTGGGAATGCTTCCTGTCTACATTAGACTTTCAAAAGAAACTCTTTCAGGGAAAGATGACCACTCACCATTTCTTCTTCCAGTTACACCAGATTCTGACACAGCACAATATGAGAACAAGGTCCAACAGAAGCAGGCCTGCCATTAACCCTGCCCAGCAGCCTGTTCCCATATGGAAGACACTTCTGAGGCCATCCTGGGCATCACGAACACGTGTTGTGGTGCTGGCTGCATCTGTGGGAGCAATGGGGAGCGTGAGCCCGTGCTGTGCTGCACTGCTGAGCTGGCAGCAAGGTGGATACGGGCAGGACGTTCTCTGTTTCCCCCAGAGCTGGGGCCTGCAGGCACCTTGCCGGCCCTTGGCACAGGCTGTGCCAGCCAACAAAGCCCAGCAGGCCGGGAGGAGAGCCCGGGGGCAGCGCAGCTGCTTGGGCAGTGGCTGCTGCCAGGGACACGGGCCAAAGCCATCCCTGAGCAGCCATTGCCACCCCTGGCCCTCCCTGCCCCGTGACAGCTCCCCCAGCCCCAGGGGACAGGCTCAGGCCCTGTCAAGAACCAGCGCAGCCCCTGCCCAGTCGGGAGCCAGGGCTGGCTCTGGCCCTGGGCTGGCGGCAGGGCTGCTCCTGTGCCTTGGGCCTCTGGGCACTCAGGGCCAGCTCCGCAGCAGCTGCAGCGCCAGGGACGTTGCTGCACCAGTCCCATTTCCCTGGGGCTCTGAACCAGCTCCAGAGGCCTGGAAGCCGAGGCGCTTCCAGCTTTGGCTGCTGCCGGGATGGGCAAGGGCAGGCCCTGGGGGAAGAGCTGCTGCCACACAGCCCCGGCCAGGGCTGAGCCCGGCACAGCAATTACCTGCTGTGCCTGTCCCCCTGTCTGGCATCGCCTTTCTTCCTGCAGCAGGGGCTAACCATGAGGATATGCTTCCTCCAGGATGTGCCTCCTTCTGCACAGATGTTTGGTCCATCACTTCAGACAGGAAAAAGGACAGTTGGATTAGATGGAAGACTTCCTGATTTGGGTGCTGGCATCTTCAGGATGTCATGTGCGTTAAACATGGGGATACGTTTCAGAAAATGTCTTGGCTTTCAGGGCAGGGTCAGGGCTCTCCTGTTTCCAAACCGCTGCCGTGCCTGAGCCACAGGAGCAGGGAGGGAATGGCGCAGGGCGAGGGCACACATGTGCATGCTTCTGTGCTGGCACCTGCAGCAATGCCCCCCTGGCCCAGCTTTGGGCTCTGAGCTGGCAGCTCTCCCAGGGGGAAAGGCCTTGACCTACCCTCAGCATCTCCCAGAGCCTCAGTCCTGGACGTGGCTTGGGAAGCTGCACCACCTTCACCAGCAGGTTCAGCTGCAAAGAAAGGCAGGACAGAAGAGCTCCTGTGGCACTGGTGATCCTCAGGCTGCCCACAAGGCTCAGCCCCAGGGCACAGCCATGGGCCCGGCCCCTTCCCTCTCTGCTCTTCTCTGTGTCTGCACAGAGCACATGGAAGGACACATGGGCATTGCACACGGGAGGAAGATGGACAGCTAAATGCTCCTTCCTCCCACTGACAGTGATCCTGTGGGATCCCTCAGGGCTCCAGAAGGGAGAAGAGCAAATTTTCCATATTCCATCAACCTTCAGAAGATCTTAAGTGAAAGGGCAAATGTATGAGCTCTTGCCGCCTGGTCACTGTGTATTCTCTCAGGAAAGGTACATTGAGCACTTGCCTCCAGGATTTCCCATGAGTCTCAAGCCATAATCCAGCAGCTTTCCCAGATAATCCATGTCTTGATCCCAACCTAGAAGTTTGCAAAGATCAGAACCATTTCCATGATGTGCTGGGATCCCCTTCTGCCTCAGGGAACTGGGCACTGCATATAGATCAGGTAAGGCCATGGGAGCCAGATGTGAATGGACAAGGCCAAAGCTGCTCAGGGGCCTGGGGAGCTCTGGGCAGGCTCATGGTCAATCCCTATCTTATTTGCAGGCCCTGTGCAACATCTCTGGAGAGGTGGCTGGAGCAGCCCAGGGCCCGTGGCAGTTCTCAGTCGCACAAGGAAAATGCTCCTTGAATCCCTGGGGAGAACTGCAGCAGGCAGTGCTGCAAGTATCCCTCGCAAACTCCCTCCTGCTTGTCCTCCCAGCCGCCCTTCCTCCATCTGGGCTGGGAGAGCTCCCACAGCCCAAGGGGACCCAGCCAGGCCCTCTCAGGACACACTGGAACCTTGCTCTGCCCCTCTGTCCTTTCCCCACCATGGGCACCCCGTGCAGTCACTGCCAGGTTTCAGGAAGTGTCTCCCACACAGGGACCCCAGCAGGACTGCTCAGGACCCGAGTGCCCTGAGCCTGCTCGGGATAATTCCCCTGGGTTGTGCCCTCACTTCCAGGCAGCAGAGACAGCAGCTCAAGCCTCAGCAGGGCTCAGGCCCAGAGGCACAGCAATTACCTCCTGTGACTGTGCCTGGCATCGCCTCCAGTCCTACAGCAGAGGCTGTCATGGAGCCACTGCTTCCTTCGGGAAACGCCGCCTTCTGTACAGCCTCTCCATCCACTTCTGGAGAAAGGAAGAGGGACGGCTGGATCAGGTGGGGCTGTTCCCCATTGGGGAGGTGGCATCTTCAGCAGCCAGTACTTGTGAAAGTCATGGTTAAGGATCAGGAATCCACACAATTTTCTGGGTAGGCCAGGGTCCACTTTCATGATAACACCCGCCCTTAGTGATCATCCTGGAGACTATGAAATTTCAGGGAATCTCAGGCCCGTGGTGCAGTTTGGGCTCCCTATCAGCTGACGCCAAATGCCTTCCTGCAGAGACTGGGCACAAGCTGCAGCCAGGCCAGGCCGGGAAGTAGCCCTGCGGGGCGTGAAAGCAGCAGTGGGGCAGAGAGGCTGCCATGGATCCCTTCCTGCTGTGCCGGGCACGGTGTGTCCAGATGTGCAGCCAAAGGCCCTGACTGCTGAGTCCCAGGGGAAGCATGAGGGAAATGCACCCACCTTGTTCGGTTTGCAGTAATTCTTTCACCATTTGTCCCGTGATTTTGAGTGGCTCATGGGGTTTCTTGTGACCTGTAGCTTTGTTCTTTTGCCTCGGAGGACCTTAGAGCAACAGAGTTCCATTTCCCAGGAACAGATCCCACAAAAGCAGAGATCAGCCTGTGGGGTCAGCAGGGACACACTACTCACCCCTGCGATGGGAGCTGGGCTTGCGTGCAACATCCACCAAAGGACCTGGGAAAGTCCTCCCTGCAGGCACACCTGTAACACAACAGCCACAGAAGCTTCTGCCATCTCTGCTGATCTGCACAGGCACCACTGAGCCGCAGGAGCGGTGAGGGGATCGCGCAGGGCGAGGGCACACACGTGCAGGGATCTGTGCTGGCACCTGCAGCGCTGTCAGGATATTGTTAAGAAAGGCACAGGGACAACTTGCCTCCAGCATTCTTCAAGAGCCTTAAGCCATCATCCAGCAGGGCATCCAAATAGTGCAATCTGCCATCCCTATCTAGAAGGGAGCACAGATCAGAACCATTTCCCTGGTGTATTGTGGCCCCCTTTGCCTCAGATAACAGGGCATTGCAAGTGGGTCGGGTAAGGTTGTGGGAGCCAGATGTGAATGGACGTGGCCAAAGCTGTACAGGGGCCTCGGGAGCTCTGGGCAGGCTCCTGGCCAATCCCCATCCTCTCTGCAGGCCCTGTGTAACATCCCTGGCGAGGTGGCTGGAGCAGCCCGGGGTGCATTTGGGCTCTCCCACTCCCAGAGCTAAAACTCTTGCTAAAGCACTAGTGAAAAAATGCAGCAGGCACTGCCACAATCATCCCTCCCTCCCTCTGCCCTCTCTCCCTCCCTTCCTAATTTCTTCTCTCCCTCTATTCCTCTTCCCCCTGAAATTCCTCCCTGAATGGAGAGGACATAACCAGGCCCCTCAGGACACACTGGAGACTTCCTGTCCTGCTCTGTCAATTCCCCACCATGGGAATGCAGTCGCTCCTAGGTTTCAGGATCTGCCTCCCACGCAGGGACCCCAGCAGGACTGCTCAGTACCGAGTGCCCTGAGCCTGCTCGGGATAATTCCCCTGGGCTGTGCCCGCACTGCCAGGCAGCAGAGAGGGCAGCTCAAACCACAGCAAGTCTCAAGTCCAGAGGCACAGCAATTACCTCCCATGCCTGTGCCTGGCATCGCCTCTCTTCCTGCAGCAGAGGCTGGCATGGAGCCACTGCTTCCTTCGGGAAACGCCGCCTTCTGTACAGCCTCTCCATCCACTTGTGGAGAAAGGAAAAGCAACAGCTCATCAGGTAAGACTGATCCCCACTGGAGAGGCAGCATCTTCAAGAGGCAATTCTTGTCAAAGACATAAACATCCTAGGTAGTTTAGATGAAAGGGCCCACTTTCATCAAAACACCCGCCGTTAGTGATCAGCCTGGATACTGCAACATCGCAGGGGCATCTGAGGGTGGGCATGGCCTGTGGTGCAGTTTGGGCTGCCTGTCAGCTGATGCCTTCCTGCAGAGGCTGGGTAGAAGCCGCAGCCAGGCCAGGCTGGGAAGCAGCCCTGCAGGGCGTGAAAGCAGCAGCGGGGCAGAGAGGCTGCCATGGATCCCTTCCCACTGTGCCTGGCACGGCGTGTCCAGATGTGCAGCCAAAGCCCCCAGATGCTGAGTCCCAGGGGAAGCATGAGGGAAATGCATCCTCCATGGCATCATTCCAGATCACTCAGGATCTTCTCCATGTGTTTGGATGCCTCCAGGGACTTACTGTTCCTTCTGGGTTTGTTCTCCATTCTCAGGGGACCTTAAGAGGAATATTTCTATTTCCTCGGAACAGATCCCAGAAAAGCAGGGATCAGCCTGTGGGGTCAGCAGGGACACACTACTCACCCCTGCGATGGGAGGCAGGCTTCTCTGTAGGAATCAGCAAAGGAGCTGGAGAAGTCCTCCCTGCAGACACACCTGTAACAAAACAGCCACAGAAGCTTCTGCCATCTCTGCTGATCTGCACGGGCACCACTGAGCCGCAGCAGCGGTGAGGGGATCGTGCAGGGCGCAGGCACACACGTGCATGGTTCTGTGCTGGCACCTGCAGCGATGCCCCCCTGGCCCAGCTTTGGGCTCTGAGCTGGCAGCTCTCCCAGGGGGAAAGGCCTTGACCTACCCTCAGCATCTCCCAGAGCCTCAGTCCTGGACGTGGCTTGGGAAGCTTCACCACCTTCACCAGCAGGTTCAGCTGCAAAGAAAGGCAGGACAGAAGAGCTCCTGTGGCACTGCAGGAGATCCTCAGGCTGCTCACAAGGCACAGCCCCGCGGCACAGCCCTGGGCCCGGCCCCTTCCCTCTCTGCTCTTCTCTGTGGCTGCACAGAGCACATGGAAGGACACACTGGCATTGCACACGGGAGGAAGACTGACAACTAAATGCTCCTTCCTCCCACTGACAGCGATCCTGTGGGATGCCTCAGGGCTCCAGAAGGGAGCAGAGCAAATTTTTCAGCCTTTCAACCCTGACAGAACCTTGAGGAAAGTGGCATGAATGAGCTCTTGCCACATTGACACTGATTATTCTATCAGATAAAACAGAAATTCAGAACTTGCCTCCAGCATTTTCCAAGATCTTTAAAGTGTCATTCACCAGTACTTGCAAATAATTTATGTCGCCATCCAAATCTAGAGAGAGCAGAGATCATAACTATTTCCATGCTGTGTTTTATCCCCTTCTGCCTCAGGGAGCTGGGTACAGGAAATGGGAAAGAAAAGGCCATGGGAGCCAGTTGTGAATGGACATGGCCAAAGCTGCACAGGGGCCTGGGGAACACTGGGCTGGCTCCTGGCCACTCTCCACCCTCTTTCCCTGCCCTGTCTAACATTCTGGGAGAGGAAAGGGAAATGGGGCTGTCCAGGGCCCCTTGGGACCCTCTCCCTTCCACAGAGGAAACCCTCCCCAAAGCCCTGGGCAAAACCATCCCCAGTGCTTCCCAGGGAGCAGGGAGCGTTGTGCCGGGAAAGGGCAGCCAGGCTGCCGGCTCACCTGCTCGCCGCGCTTGCAGCGGAGCAGCCTGGGCAGCCCTGGCAGGCAGGGCCACAGCCAGGAGGAGCAGGAGTAGGAGGCGCAGAGCAAGGGCCATGGTGCCTTGTCCTCCGCCAGTCCCGCAGCTCTTGCTGCCACCGCTGTCCCGACACCGCTGTCCCAATGTCAGCACCGCTGCTGCCACAGCCGCTGCTGCCGCAACAGTTGTGCTCAGGGACTGACTGCTGGGTCCTTGTGCTGCTGTGCAACCATGGGGCTCTGGCACCTCTGGCACCTCTGTGACCTCAGGGCCTGCTGTGACCTCAGCCTGCTGTGACCCCAGAGCCCTGCTGTGACCTCATGGCCTTAGCTGTACCCCCAGAGTGTGCCCCCATCTCTATGAATGGCCTGCCCTGATTGTAAATGTTTTGCTTCATCAAAGGGCCATTCACAAAACTTTTTTTTCGCCTACTGACATTGCAGGTCAGGCTGTGTCCCTGGAGATGCTCAGTATTCATACAGAATTCACAGAATGACCAGGTTGGAAGAGACCTTCAAGATCATCCAGTCCAACACATGTCCCAACACCACAACTAAACCATGGCACCGAGTGCCACATTCAGTCTTTCTTTTAAACCCATCCAGGGATGGTGTCTCCACCACCTCCCCTGGCAGGCCATTCCAGAATTTTATCACTCTTTCTGTGGAAAATATTTTCATGATATCCAACCTACATTTCCCTTGATGCAGCTTGAGACTGTGTCCTCTGGTTCTGTCAGTGCTGTCTGGAGAAAGAAACCAACCCCACCTGACTACAACTACCCTTCAGGGAGCTGTGGAGTGATTAAGGTCACTTCGGAGTCTCCTTTTCTCCAGGGTAAGCACCCCCAGCTCCCTCAGTCATTCCTCACCAGGGCTTGTGCTCCCAGCCCCTCACCATCCTCGTTGCCCCCTCTGGATGTGCTCGAGCGACTCAATGTCCTTCCCAAACTGATGGCCCAGAACTGGACACAGCACTCGAGGTGCGGCCTCAGCAGTGCCAAGAACAGGGACAGAATGACCTCCCTGCTCCTGCTGGCCACACTGTTCCTGACACAGGCCAGGAGCCATTGGCCTCCTTGGCCACCAGGCCACACTGCTGGCTCATGTTCAGCTGGCTGTGACCAGTGCCCCCAGGTCCCTTTCTGCCTGGCCACTGTCCAGCCACACTATCCCCAGCCAAGAACACTGCAGGTGCTTCTTGTGGCCAATGTGCAGGACTGGGCACTTGCACCTACTGAGCTTCATCCCACTGGACTCTGCCCATCCCTCCAACCACTCCAGGTCTCCCTGCAGAGCCCTCCTACCTTCCAACAGATCAACACACTCTCCCAGCTTAGTGTTGTCTGCAGATTTGCCAATGAAAGACTCAATCCCCTCATCCATGTTGTCAATAAAACCATTGATCAGAGCTGGCCCCAGCACAGAGCCCGCAGGGACACCACTGGTGACTGGCTGCCAGCTGGGTGCAGCACCGTTCACCACCCCTCTCTGGGCCAGCCATCCAGCCAGTTCTGAGCCCAGCAAAGAGTGTTCCTCTCCCGGCCCTGGGCTGCAGCTTTTCCAGGAGCGTGCTGTGGAAGACAGTGCAAAGGCCTTTCTGCAGTCCAAATAGACACATCCACAGCCTTTCCTGCATCCATCAGGCAGGTCACTTGCTCATAAAAGGAGATCAGGTTGGTCAGACACGACGTACCCCTCCTAAACCCCTGCTGGCTGGGTCTGATACCCTGGCCATCCTGTAAGTGCCGTGTGATGACTCAGTATAAACTGTTACATCACCTTACTGGGTACTGAGGTCAGACTGACTGGCCTATAATTACCAGGATCCTGCTTCCCACCCTTGTTGTACATGGGCGTCACATTGGGAAGCTTCTGGTCATCTGGATCCTCACCAGTGAGCCAGGACTGCTGATAAATGATGGAGAGCGGCTTCAGCAGCTCATCTGCCAGCTCCCTCATCACCCTGGGGTGGATCCCATCTGGCCCCATAGATTTAGGAACATCCAAGCAGCTCAGCAGTTCTCTGGCTGCCTCCTCTTGGCTAACAGGGCCCGTTCTGCTCCCTGACACCATCTACCAGCCCAGCAGGACACTTGTCCTGAGGACAAGTCGTCTTCCTACTAAAGACTGAGGCAAAGAAGGTGTTCAGCGCCTCGGCCTTGTCCTCATCTGCAGTTCCTAAGTTCCCTCCCACATCTAAGAAAGAACAAAGGTTGGTCTTACCCTTCCTTTTATCGGTGATATATTTGTAAATACATTTTTTTATTATCCCTTACAGAAGTCACCATTTTAAGTTCAAACTGAGCTTTGGCCTCCCTAATTTTTTTTTTCCTACGTGCTCTAGCAGCTCCTTTAAAAACTTCCTGAGAGACTTGATCCTCCTTCCAAAGATGATACATCCTCTTTTTATTCCTAAATTCCTCCAAAACCTCCTTGCCCATCCAGGCTGGGCGTTTGCCTCATTGACTCATCTTTCGGCACCCAGGGACAGACTGTTCCTGTGCCCTCTAGATCTCTGTTTTGAAGCATGCCCACCTTTCCTGGACTCCTTGGTTTTTAAGGGCTGCTTCCCAAGGAACTCTCTGAAGAAGTCTCCTAAACAGGCCAAAGTCTGCTCTCTGAAAGTCATGTGTAAAAGTCTTATTGATGTTCCTCCTGTTTTCACAAAATACCAAGAATTCTTGATACATTGGTGTTCCCCTGTCTGAGACATAACATACAACAGACCACTCGTGTTTCCTCAGAAAAACAGCCTTGTTTATTGTCCGGAGTGTTCTTTTATAGCCCATTCAAATCTCCTGGGCCGAGACAGCTCATTGGTCTATCTGTGTGCCCCCAGACTCTGAACCAAGACAATGTCTGCATCCTAGGAGAGTTCCCACTGCATGTGAGCTTCTGTCAGTCAGACACAGAGGCTAGTTCATGGAGCTGAGCTGGACTGCTTCTTAGAACTTGATTAATGCTGACTACAGATCAGCTTGCAATGCAACAAATTCTATCATTTCATGATCACTCTGCCCCAAGCGGCCTCCAGCCACCACATGTCCCCCCAGCCCACCTCTATCTGCAAACAGCAGATCTAACATAGTCCCTCCCCTGCTGGGCTCACCCACCTGCTGCAACCAACACTTGTCCTCCACACACTCTACAAATTTCCTGGGCTGCTTTTTCTTCTGTTGTATTAAGTTCTCAGCAGATGTCTGGCAAGTTGAAGTCACCTACAAGAACAAGGGCTGATGATCCTGAAACATCCTCTAGCTGTTTATAGAATGAGTTGTCCACCACTTCTTCCTGGTTGGGTGGATGATAACAGACTCCCAGTAGGATGTCAGCCTTGTTGGCCTTCCCCCTCATTCTCACCCATAGGCATTCCACCTCATCATCATTAGTTTCAATATCCATGGTGTCCAAAGCCTCCCAAATATAAAGAGCCACACCTTCACCTCTTCTCCCTTTCCTGTCTCTCCTGAAGAGCTCGTAGCCATCCAGTGTAGTGCTCCAGCCATGTGAGGCACCCCACCACATTTCTGTGATGGCAATGACATCACAGCTCTGCTGCTGGACCATGGCCTCCAGCTCTTGCTGTTTGTTACCCATGCTGTGTGCACTGGTATCCATGTACCTCAGCTGGGCTGCTGATTTCATCCCTAACTCAGGCTTACCACCCTTGGGCCTGCTTCCAGACAGCCCAGCTGCATCCCGTTCCCTCTTCAAACCTAGTTTAAAGCCCTCTCAACAAGTTCTGCAAGCTCATCAGCTAAAAACCTTCTGCCCTTAACAGAGAGCTGGAGCCCATCTGTTTCATGCAGGCCAGGTGCCATAAAAGCTGCGCCATGATCAAAGAATCCAAAATTCTGCCAATGACACCAGCCCTTGAGCCACTTGTTGATGATATGAGCTCTCCTATTACTTTCACCATTTTTCTCAGCCAGCAAAGGGACTGAGGAAAAGACTACCTGTGTCCCTGTCCTATCAACCACTTGTCCCTGTGGCCTAAAGTCCCTTTCAATGGTCCTGACACTCCTCAATCTCATCACTTCCAGCCTGGAGTTTCAACAGTGGATAATAATCAGAGGACTGAATGAGCCCAGGAAGTCCCTGAGGAATATCCTGCACCTGGGCCCCAGGGAGGCAGCAGAGCTCTCTGTGGGGTGGGTCCCCTTGACATGGGGCCCTCTGTTCCCCTCAGAAGGGAGTCACCCACCACGATTACCATTCTTTCCTTTTTGATGTTAGAGGTGGCAATCCATGTATACAGAATTAGGAGGCTCTCCGGACAGATAATTTTCTTCTTAATCATTTGGCCGACTCTTTAGATCCAGGGGCTTATACCTATTCTGAAGTGGCCCCTGGCTAGGGGATGGGGGTCAGGAGGAATTTTTATCATAACCTCCCCGTGCAGGGACCATTTCCACTCCCCTTCATCTACCAGGTGTCCTTCTCTTGCCTGACAGTGTGCGGCATAGGAGTCCTGTGACTCTTGCTGGGCCTCCCATAAGGATGGAAGGGCTGAACTCCACCAATCTATTTCCCTTTCACTTTCCCTGATACTCCTTAGTCTTTAAACTTCCTCCCTAAGCTCGGCCACCAGTGAAAGGAGATCATTCACCTGTTCACACCGCAGGCAGCTTTTCTCCGCACTGCCCCCTGAAACCACTGCTAAGCTCAAACACTCTGCACAGGAATGGGTCAGGACAGACACATCCTTTTTGGAGGGTTCCATCTAGTTACATGCACTTGTACTAAATACAGTTTTCAATTGCGTAAAAACCACTACTGCCAGAAACCCCAAAACCAAGCAACCAACAGAAACACTGCAAACAACACACAGTAAACCTTCCTAGCAAGAAAACCTGCAACCCTGCCTGCTTGCCCTGCCTGTGCACACTGCCTCGTGAATTGTCTCTCAGAGACATGCCACGGCCCTGTTTGCCCACTCCTGTTTGCCACAAACCCTAGAGGCCTCTTTTAATCCGCCCGCTAACCAAGGAGGGAGGAAGCTGCACCCCATCCCTGCGTAACTCACAGGCTCTTGATGGCTTCCCTCTTTTCCTGGGCATGCCATTGGAGGAGGTCCAGGCCCAGATGGTCCCAGGGAAGGAAAGGTCCCTCAGCCCAGGGACGCTCAGCATGGGCTGCCCCATCCTCTCCGGGGACCCGCCACTGGTCACAGCAGCCCCTGCCTGGCTCCTGCCTGCCCACACCGTGGCCATCCCCAGCTGCCCCTGGGCACGCAGCTCAGCCAGTGCTGATCCTGGCTGGGCTTTGCTGCTGCTACCACCAGGACACTGGGGTGACAGCTCCATCTCTTTAGTGCAAGAGAAGAGCTGGGCCAAGCCCTGCCCACCTTCAGTAGGGGCCAGAGAGCAGGGCCAGTGCCTTCAGGGGGAGAGGACCTTGTCTGGCTGGAGGCAGCATCTGCACAGCAACAAGCTGTTAAAGCAGCTGGCACAGGGACATCGGGCATGGGCATGGAGATGTGCGATGCAATTAGAGGTCCAGTTCTCCCTTAGGTGTTTGGTGGGACATATGAAGGGAGAAAGATACAACTGTGAAAGAGGCCATGGCAAGTGACACAGTGAACAGAGGCTCTGCTATACCTATCATGCTCTGCTTGTGCCCGTCCTGCAAGCAGAAAATCATTGGGATTCATCAAAGTGGAATCAGGGCACGTGTTCCTGTCTTGCTTTGAACCTCCACAAGATCCGTGGGGAGAGTGAGCCCGTGCTGTGCTGCACTGCTGAGCTGGCAGCATGGTGGATACGGGCAGGACGTTCTCTGTTTCCCCCAGAGCTGGAGCCTGCAGGCACCTTGCCGGCCCTTGGCACAGGCTGTGCCAGCCAGCAAAACCCAGCAGGCCGGGAGGAGAGCCCGGGGGCAGCGCAGCTGCTTGGGCAGTGGCTGCTGCCAGGGACAGGGGCCAAAGCCACCCCTGAGCAGCCACTGCCACCCCTGGCCCTCCCTGCCCCGTGACAGCTCCCCCAGCCCCAGGGGACAGGCTCAGGCCCACTAAGGACACACTGGAGCCTTGCTCTCCCTCTCTGTCCTGTCCTCACCATGGGCACCCATGCAGTCACTCCCAGGTTTCGGGATGTGTCCCCATGGAGGGACCCCAGCAGGACTGCTCAGAACCCGAGTGCCCTGAGCCTGTTTGGGATAATTCCCCCGAGCTATGCCGGTCGTGCCTGGGCTGTGTAAGACTGAACATTAAGAATTAAAAGCAATTTTACTTTTTATTGCCAAAGTGTCAGAAGATTCTAGGTTTCCCTGACTGTAAAACTACTTTGTCAAATGCAGAACTGTTGGAGGAAAGGGGAACAAATATCTGGTGTCCGTATTCTATGAAAAACTCTCCTCAATGCTGCAAAGGAAAAATATATCTAAATGTTTTAAAATGAAAGACAAAGATAACATGAGGGTGCTGTTGGTCTGATGAGCCCCATGCCCAGCTGCTGCCTGCCCATGCCTGGCTGTGCCCAGACGAGCAGCTCCGCCAGTGCTGGTGGTAGCACACAGACACCTGAGCTGAACCTGGACTCAAGCCTGTGATAGATGAATAATGCGACAGTTGACTCTCACAATAAAGGATAAATATCATGTATATTTGTTAAGAGAAGTTTTATACATTTATAGATATGTTTTACCCCCTGTTGTGTTGTTATCTTGGGATTACCTGAGTTTGAGACATTTAAGAGGGTCACCTTGCTACGACAGCAGCACCTGACCTCCAAGCGAGATGTAAGGAAGTAAACTCCAGCACTGGACATCAAAGAAGGAGTCGATAGACAGAACTTTAAGAGGGGCAAAAGAGTTGAAAGGTGAAACCTCCATTGTGTGGATGAGAATGTGGTGGGAAAAATCCTCTACTCCCGGCACAGTAACATTGTCTTTATTCACTGTCCTGTTATATTTCTAATAAGGTTTTTAATAAACATCTAAAATTTTTACAAGTAAATATAACTTCTCGAATAATCTATTCCCTGGCTAGAGGGCTGCACATCCTGTCCTGGATGGGCAGCTAGGCCAGTCCCTTCAGGGAGAGACGGATCTGTTCTAGGCAGTGCTTGTAGCATACTTCCAGCTACAAGCTGGTAATACACCTGTGGAAGGGACAATGGACACTGGCACAGAGATGCACGACGACAGGCCAAGATCTCCATGACTGAGGTATTTGGCTGGACTTGTGAAGTTCCAGAGGTGCTCCTGTGGAGAGAGGAGGTGGCTGAGGCCCCAGCTGCCAGTGGCACACAGGGACCCTCGTGCACAGCAGGGCCCAGAGCTGGCAAGGCTCCCCAGCATGGCTGGAGCTGCTGGCACAGCTGGGCCCAGCTGGACAGCTGCCCCTCAAGGCCCTGGCCAGCAGGGCACGGCTCTGGGCAGGGTCCCTGGCCAGGAGCGGGCCCCGCAGCGCCTCTGCCTTTCAAGGGCAATCTCAGCCCTGCTCTTTCTCCTCCCCATCTCCCTCTGCCTCTGCCCCGTGCCCCTGGGGCTGCTTTTGGCCAGGCAGCCTCAGTGGGAGCCAGCCCTGGCTGCTGCCCCAGTGGGGCCCTAGGACAATGCCCACCAATTGAGAGGCCAATGGAAGCACTGGGCAGCAGCAGAACCCTCAGCAGAGCTGTTTGGAGAACCATGGACTGGCCACAGCTCCAATGCAGCCTCATTGGGAATGGTTCCTGTCTACATTACACTTTCAAAAGAAGCTCTTTCAGGGAAAGGTGACCACTCACCATTTCTTCTTCCAGTAACACCAGATTTTGACACAGCACAATATGAGAATAAGGTCCAAAATAAGCAGGCCTGCCATTACCCCTGCCCAGCAGCCTGTTCCCATATAGAAGCCCCTTCCGAGGCCATCCTCGGCAACAGGAACAGGTGTTGTGGTGCTGGCTGCATCTGTGGGAGCAATGGGGAGCGTGAGCCCGTGCTGTGCTGCACTGCTGAGCTGGCAGCACGGTGGATATGGGCAGGACGTTCTCTGTTTCCCCCAGAGCTGGGGCCTGCAGGCACCTTGCCGGCCCTTGGCACAGGCTGTGCCAGCCAACAAAGCCCAGCAGGCCGGGAGGAGAGCCCGGGGGCAGCGCAGCTGCTTGGGCAGTGGCTGCTGCCAGGGACACGGGCCAAAGCCATCCCTGAGCAGCCACTGCCAGCCCTGGCCCTCCCTGCCCCGTGACAGCTCCCCCAGCCCCAGGGGACAGGCTCAGGCCCTGTCAGGACCCAGCGCAGCCCCTGCCCAGTCGGGAGCCAGGGCTGGCTCTGGCCCTGGGCTGGCGGCAGGGCTGCTCCTGTGCCTTGGGCCTCTGGGCACTCAGGGCCAGCTCCGCAGCAGCTGCAGCGCCAGGGACGTTGCTGCACCAGTCCCGTTTCCCCGGGGCTCTGAACCAGCTCCAGAGGCCTGGAAGCCCAGGCGCCTCCAGCTTTGGCTGCTGCCGGGCCGGGCAAGGGCAGGCCCTGGGGGAAGAGCTGCTGCCACACAGCCCCAGCCAGGGCTGAGCCCGGCACAGCAATTACCTGCTGTGCCTGTGCCCGTGTCTGCCATCGCCTTCCTTTCTGCTGCAGGGGCTGCCAATGAGCCACTGCTTCCTCGGGGAAATACCTCCTTCAGCCCTGCCTTTTTGTCCATCACTTGAGAAACAAAAAAGGACAGTTGGATCAGATGGAACAATTCCCCATTCCTTTGCTGGCATCTTCAGGGCAGCATGATTATCAAAAATTGGGAAAAGATTCACAAAATATCTGGGCTTTTGTGGCTGGGCCAGGGCCCTCCCTTCCCCAGACAGCTGCCAGTGCTGAGCAGAAATCATGAGGGGATTGTGCAGGGCAAGAGGACACACGTGCATGGTTCTGTGCTGGCACCTGCAGCGCTGCCTCCTTGGCCAAGCTTTGGGCTCTTGAGCTGGCAACTCTTCCAGGGGAAAGGCCTTGACCTACCCTCAGCATCTCCCAGAGGCTCAATCCTGAACGTGGGTTGGGAAGCCAGATCACTTTCACCAACCGGGTTAGCTGCAAAGAACGGCAGGACAGAAGAGCTGCTGTGACACTGTTGAAGATTCTCCTTCAGGCCCGAGTGCAAGTGAGGGCACTTGGGTGACTGGTGCCCTCCAAGGCACTCCCTCAGCTCTGCCTTCCACTCAGGAGCAGGGGGACCTCGTGCCTGCAGTGGCCCCACACTGGGATGGAAGGGGCCCCTTGGGGGGCTGTGGGGGCAGAAAGGACTCCCTGGAGCTGCCAGCAGCTCTAAAGCCAGCCCCAGGCAGGGCCAGGGCTTGGCAGTGGCAACAGGAGCAGCTCAGGCTCCTTGGGGCTGGCAAAGGAGCTGCCAAAGGCTCAGCCCTGGGGCACATCCCTGGGCCCGGCCCCTTCCCTCTCTTCCCATCTCCCTGGCTGCACAGAGCACATGGAAGGACACACTGGCATTGCACATGGGAGGAAGATGTACAGCTAAATGCTCCTTCCTCCCACTGACAGCCATCCTGTGGGACCACTGTTGGGTACAAGAGTAGAAATTTGGAGGCTAGGATTTCCACAATCCATCAAACTTCAGAGGATCTCAAGGGAAATGACAGAGGAATATTACTCTGGACAATGATTACACTTGGACAATGATTGCTCTGTTAGCAAAGAGTTGCTGAAAACCTACCATCACCAAGCTCCAACATCCTTAAACTGTGCTTTAACAGCGTTTCCCAGTGATGGAAGTCACGTTCCCAATCTAGAAAGGAGCACAGATGGGAACTGTTCCATGCTGTGCTGGGATCCCCTTGTATAGGGAACCGAGCACTGCAAGGGGGTCAGGTAATGCTGTGTGCCTGCACTCCCAAGCAGCAGAGAGGGCAGCTGAAGCCTCAGCAGGGCTCAGGCCCAGAGGCACAGCAATTACCTCCTGGGCCTGTGCCTGGCATGGCCTCCCTTCCTGCAGCAGAGGCTACCATGGAGCCACTGCTTCCTCTGGGAAACTCAGCCTTCAGCACAGGCTCTCCTTCCATGTCTGCAGAAAGGAAAAAGGACAGGTGAATTAGGTGGGGTTGTTTCCCAATGGGAATGTGGCATCCTCAGGAGGCAATGCTTGTCTAAGTAATGGATAAGATTAAGGAGAAAGACCAGGGCCCTGCCTCCTCCAAAGAGCTGCCCCTCCAGATGCGCTCACAGACTGGGAAAGTGCAGGGGATCTCAGGGTGGGCCATGGTGCAGTTTGGGCTCCCTGGCAGCTGATGCCAAATGCCTTCCTGCAGAGGCTGGGCAGAAGCTGCAGCCAGGCCAGACTGGGAAACAGCCCTGCAGGGCGTGAAAGCAGCAGCAGCAGCATGGGGCAGCGAGGCTGCCATGGATGCCTTCCCGCTGTGCCGGGCACGGCGTGTCCAGATGTGCAGCCAAAGCCCCTGGCTGCTGAGTCCCAGGGGAAGCATGAGGGAAATGCACCCACCACGTTGTCTCTCCAGGTCACTCCAGATCCTGTCCATCTGTTTGGATGCCTCCAGGGACTTGCTGTCTCCTCTAGGTTTGTTCCTCCCTCTCGGAGGACCTTAAGAAAAGCATTTGCATTTCAGGTGAATGGATCCCACAGAACCAGGGCTCAGCCTGTGGGGTCAGCAGGGACACACTACTCACCCCTGCCATGGGAGCGGGGCTTGTGTGCAGCAACCAGGAAAGGAGCCTGAAAAGTCTTTCCTGCAGACACACCTGTAATTCAACAGCCACAGAAGCTCCTGTCACCTGCTTCCTGCCAGGTTCTCAATGATTATTCTTTTAGCAACATTGACAACATACCTGCTGGAGGGCTAAGACCCTGGAAATCTTCATTAAGCCAAGCTGCTGAAGAAGCCTTCCTAGTATGCTCATCTAGAGGGGAGCACAGATCTGATCAGACCCATTTCCATGGTGTGCTGGGATTCCCCTCTCCCTTAGAGAACTGGGCACTTCAAGGGGGTCGGGTAAGGCCTTGGCTGCCAGATGTCAGTGGACAAGGCCAAAGCTGCACAGGGGCCTGGGGAGCTCTGGACTGGCTCTGGTCACTCTCCACCCTCTTTGCAGGCCCTGTGCAACATCTCTGGAGGGGTGGCTGGAGGAGCCCAGGGACCATGGGGGCTCTCTCACTCCCACACAGGAAACCCTCCCTAAAGCCCTGTGCAAAACCATCCCCAGCGCTTCCCGGGGAGCAGGGAGCGCTGTCCCGGGAAAGGGCAGCCAGGCTGCCGGCTCACCTGCTCGCCGCGCTTGGAGTGGAGCAGCCTGGGCAGCCCTGGTAGACAGGGCCACGGCCAGGAGGAGCAGGAGGAAGAGGCGCAGAGCAAGGGCCATGGTGCCTTGCCCTCTGCCAGTCCCGCAGCTCTTGCTGCCACCGCTGTCCCGACACCGCTGTCCCAATGTCAGCACCGCTGCTGCCACCGCTGCTGCTGCCGCAACAGTTGTGCTCAGGGACTGACTGCTGGCTCCTTGTGCTGCTGTGCAACCACGGGGCTCTGGCGCCTCTGTGATCTCAGAGCCTTCTGTGACCTCAAGGCCAGGGTGGAATTGTTTTTGGAGCTGGATCTGCCTTCTTCGGAAGGGAGCTCATCCTGCCCAGCTGCTCTGCCCAAGGGCTGTGACACAGTCCCAGCTCAGCTGATCTCACTGGTTGGGGCATGAAGAGATGCAGAGCAGCCCTGCCGAGAAGGACTTGGTGTTGCAGCCAGATGAGAGGCTGGACATGAGCCAGCCATGTGCATCCAAAGGAGAGTGCCCAGCAGGTTGAAGGAGGTGATTCCCCACCTCTGCTCAGGTAAGACCCTACTGGGAGTACTCTGGAAGGGGTTTTATAGTGATTTCTGTGAGCCATCAAGAAGTTTGATAACAAGATCCATGTTTACCCCTGAAAGAATTTCCTACCAATGTTTTTGACATGAAAACCAAGAAAGAAAGATAAATAAGAGAAACCTGCAACTCCCTATTCCATTGAGCATTTTGCTTGTCTCTCGTGACCAATGAATAAAGTGTAAAGTTAAGAGCTTTGTAAGAATGGAGAAAAAGCATGCAGGCTAGAATAAAAACAGGGTTTGAAGCCTTCTGGAAATGGAGTGTGTTGCTTTGTAGTGTCTCGGTCTCTCCCACGACAGAGTACTGCATCCTGCTCTGGGTCCCCAAGGCAGGAAGGACACGGTCCTGTTGGATCTAGTCCAGAGGAGGGACAAACTGCTCTGAGGGCTGGAGCCCTTCTGCTTTGGAGACAGGCTGGGAGAGCTGACAGTGTTCAGCCTGGAAGAGAGAAGACTCCAGGGACACCTGATTGCTGCCTTTCAGGGCCTTCTGAGCGCTTGTAAAGAGATGGGACAGAATTTTTAGTAGAGTCTTTTGTGACCAAACCGAGGGGGAATGGTTTTAATCTAAAAGATGGTCAATTCAGACTAGATGAAAGAAACACATTTTTTACACTGTTTGTTATGAAAACCTGGCACAGGTTGCCCAGAGAGCTGGACATCCATCCCTGCAGACATTCAAACTCCTGCTCAGAGCAACCTGACCTAGTTCAAGGTGTCCCTGCTCACTGCAGGCCATTGGGACTAGATGGCCTTTAAATGTCCCTTCCAACACAAGCCATTCTGTGCTCCTGTGCACCATCAAAGCAGTGCTGCATTAGTGCTGGGCTGATTATGCTGGCACCTGTATTTTGGTACTTGTGCCATTTAGCAATTGGCCACGAGAGGATTGATGGGCTGGGCAGTGAAGTCTGCAAATAACAGTGTGCTCAAGGAGAAAAAGGAGAGGAACACGGCTTCCAGTTCAGATAAATGCCAGCATTTTGCTGCCCATTCCTGGTTAGAGAAATAAAGGAATGTCCTGAAGATCCCTTCATGTGGGTTCATTATTGGCCGTATCAGTACTTGTGTTCTGTAAAACAGGTTAAGTTGTTACAGCTTCTTGCCACATTTATCCCTGGATAAAACCCAAATACTGCATTGCTCCTTGTCTACTTTCTTCCAAGTCAAGGCAAATTTTGTTCATTACTGTGTGGGACATATTCATGTGTTCACAAGCAAATTCCTCTTGCCACTCACACAATGGCAAGACTGCTTTGTTGATTTGCTCTAATTGGACTGTAATTAAGGCTACCTCTCACTAGAATTAAAGCTGATGCATTGGGAGGCAAAGTGTTGAGTCATTTCTCCTGGAATCTGGCACTGTAGAGAGTTGTTCTGTAACTAAATGACATCCGAAGACAGGTGTAGTCTACCATACTTCTGGCATACTAGAAGTGAGAAAAAACCCTTTGAATCTGGATTTTATCCTTTCTTCTTTCTCCTCCTCCTCCTAGGAATTTTAATCTCTGAGGTCTAAGCTCTTCAGCTGCCTCACAAACATTGTTTTAATTCAGACAGTCATCCATGCAGTGAGCCACAAATCAGGACCGTGGTGTGAACCTTGAAGCAATGTAGGTTTATAGCACTGAAAATAATAATCCAATACCCAGGTTAAGCTAAGCATTTCCCAAAAAATCCACATGTCCTCAGATATGTTTCAAAAGGAATCACCGTTATAGGTGGGAGTGGGCAGAAAGAGTGTCATCAAAATAAAAAATTCAGCTTTCTGAGATCTTTCTATTCCTATAAAAAGAGAGTCCAAGTTGTTCATGTATGGAACATTAACTAGGAAGTGAATGACAGATTGTGAAAATAATTACTTGGGGAATGAATAACCATAAATAATAACAAGTTTACATATAGGTAATAAGTAAACCATCATGCTAAGAAAAAAAAACCAGACCTGCCAAAATAAAAACCAATAAGGCTGTTTCATATGTCTGAATAGAAAAAAAAATACTGAAAAGAATCAGAGATCCTCAAGGGCATTGCTATATATAGAAACTTCCAGCTATTCGGAAAAAATGAAGGAAACTGTAGTGTGCAACAAACAGAGGTAACCTGGAATTTATTGGTGGATTTGTTGCAGAATTTCAGAGTGCAGACTGGAAAAGCATAGGGGTTGATCAGACCATGTGTGGGCATTTACAGCAGTCTGATGGATGTTTCTGGGACCAGCTGCAGGAAGGAAAAGCAGCACACAATTCCTGGGACAATCTCTTTGCTGGCTGTGGACTTTTTGACAGCCTGTCCCCTGGGGCTGGGGGAGCTGTCACGGGGCAGGGAGGGCCAGGGGTGGCAGTGGCTGCTCAGGGATGGCTTTGGCCCGTGTCCCTGGCAGCAGCCACTGCCCAAGTAGCTGCGCTGCCCCCGGGCTCTCCTCCCGGCCTGCTGGGCTTTGTTGGCTGGCACAGCCTGTGCCAAGGGCCGGCAAGGTGCCTGCAGGCCCCAGCTCTGGGGGAAACAGAGAACGTCCTGCCCGTATCCACCGTGCTGCCAGCTCAGCAGTGCAGCACAGCACGGGCTCACGCTCCCCATTGCTCCCACAGATGCAGCCGGCACCACAACTCGTGTTCCCGATGCCCAGAAGGGCCTCGGAAGGTGTTGCTATTTTTGGAACCCTCTGTTTGCATGGGATAAGGGCAAGTTTGGCTATCTGTTTCTGCCAGGAAATTATTTGAAGAGCTCATCCAAGCCTTTACTCCGAGCTTCTCCATTGCAGTTCATGTTGTAATAAATAGGTGTGATTCCTGCTGATAAAATTGTAAAGTAATCAATATTGATATAATAATTAATATTTGGAAACAGTAAAACCGTTAGAAGGTGTACTGCCAAGGAAGAAAGGGAGAGGAGGGGCTCCCCCCCTTCTCCTGCAGATGTTCAGAACAGGAAGAAGCAAGAGATAAGTATTACTGAATTTAGTTGGAAGAGAGGAAAGTTTGGTTGGACATCCAGGAAAATGTTAATTATAGGAGATTTATTGCTTTGATGCTAGAACATAGTATTGGCTTGTATGATATTAGCTTTGGCTTACATTATACCAGCTTGGTGCGCATGTGTAATCCAAAAGGTGAATCAAAGGACATTGAGGAAGAGGAGAGGCCTTCATCAGAGATGACCCCAAAGAACAGTGCAACCACCTAAAAAATGGTGGAGCATGCGTGGTAAAAGTGATAATGAAGGTGGAGATACAAGTGTGACAAATTGAAAATGGGAAGAGATGGTGATGATGTACAGTGTAAAAAGGAGAATTTTAGGCTTGGCAATTTGTATGTGAGGGGACAGGGGTCAAGCCCTGCCCTCCGTACCCCCCGTGTACCCCGCACGGTTATTTTTCCTTATGCGCTATTATAAGAACCAAATTATCCCTTATCATAACCAAATTATATTGTCAATATTTTGAGTGGATTCAATTTCATATACTTTTCAGCTACTTCATTAAAATTGCTGCAACATTTAATTTGCTTGGTTTTCTTTCATGATACAGTAATTGGAGAAATATAACAAAATTTTTGACTGTAATTCAGTCCTAGAAGTCAGTTTTATACCCCTCCCCTTATTTTCTATTGTTATAGCATATTTTATTAGCAATGGGTTGCTCCTTCCCCCCCTGTGATGTTGGTTTTGCACCACTTGTCCATCTCTCCAAAGACCTGCCCTTTTGTTCACTGTTCCTCCTCCCATTGCATGTCAGTCCCTCTCCAAGCCTGCCCCTTGCTCTAGAAACTTCCCTATCAATTTTGTATCCTTCGGAATCCCATTGGTTTGTTTAAGTTCTTCCCCTCCCCTGTAATCCCCAATTGGTTTAAACCTTGTATTCCCCGCCTGGTGTTCCACCCTCAGTTTCTCCCAATTGGCTAAAGATTGGATCCTGCCCTGGGACCCTGCATTGTTTGTAAGTTGGTGTATGCCTTTAATGCAGTGTTGGCCTGCCCCTGATGGTCTGTAGAATAATCACCTTAGGAAAACATAGAGCAGACCTCACCCTGTTCCTTGTCCCTACTCTCAGGGCAGTCCTACCCCCAAGGCAGTCCACCTGTGCTGTAGAGCAGCTGTGCCCTGCAGCCACAGCCCAGATTCGACAGTTTTCTGGGGGCGGCCCAGTGCCACTGTGGGTGTGGGCAGCTAGTGGGGCTGAAGAAATGGGGCAGCACAGCACTTCCCAAATCAGCTCTTCTGTTGCAGTAGAGAGATGCAGCTGTGACCAGATTGTCCTGGTGGTAGCACCAGCAAAGCCCACCCGGCAGCAGCACTGCCTGAGCTCCATGCCCAGGAGCAGCCGTGGATGGCCACGGTGTGGGCAGGCAGGAGCCAGGCAGGGGCTGCTGTGCCCAGCGGTGGGGCCCCGAGGGGATGGGGGAGCCCATGCTGAGCGTCCCTGGGCTGAGGGCACATTTCCTTCTGGGGGATCATCTGGGCCTGGACCTGAAGAGGCACAAAGGGATATTTTGGGGTCCCTGATGAGGGTTCCAGGAGTCCCGGATGTTTTAAATGAATTAGCTTTTTCTGATTAATACGGAGAATTTATTCCATAATTAAAATTCAGTCGTAGAAAATCTAGAAGCAAATATCAGATTGGCCCTGAAGCAGGCTAACAGCGTCAGGTGAGACAGGTGGGGCATTTCTCTCCCCTGTGCATCACGAAGGGACAGCTCTCTCAAAGTCTTTTTTGTCCATTTCCAAGCTCCAAGCGGTGTGGAGGGCAGCAGTTTTTCTGCTTTCTTATGGTTGTTTTTATCCTTTTTGCATATTCATGTATTTTTTCCTTTCTTGCTGCAGCTCTTGCTGAGAGTTTCCCCAAAACTGGTAAAAAATTCACTTTGTTAGAAGAAAATCTCCTGCAATATGCATTCTAGGAGGCACACATTTATCTTATAGATGATGCAAATCGAATGCACATTGCTGAGGTTTGGTCAGAGAAATAATCTTCTGGAATCAGCATTTCTGGGGACGAATATTCAGGCTAGGATTTTGGTGCATGTTGATTGCCCTGAACCCTCCTTTGTTATGCTAGGATTTTCATTAGGCGAGATTACTGTAGTCTCAGCATGAATTTGTGCATACAATCTATCAGAATCCCTCCCTTTCTCTATTAATTTATTAAATTTGTACTTTTAGGATACACTTTGACAAAGCTTACTTATTTTCTAATTTTATGTTTAGTATTTATAAAACTTAACAACTACGCTTTTATACTACTAGTCAGGGTATAAAATTAACAGCTCTTCTCATAAGGTAGATTATTCTAAATCTTTAATTTCTTTTCTTTGGATTGTCAATTATATTTTTTTATATCAATGCATGTGCTTATTGTACTTTAGATATATTTTGACTCCCTAGTCGTTTAAGGCTGGTAATATTTGTAAAATAAGATTTTCATGTTTTCTTATGTTGCCTGCTAAAATGTGTTTTTATAACTGTCTCATGTTCTTGTTTTCTAATTCTTGAGCAATTTGCTTTATTCTACTCTCAGGATTTATTTCTTCTCTAGCTCTTCCAGAACAAAAAGTTTTAATATATTGCTTACAAATTTTGCCATTTTCTTCTTTTTGCTCTATTTCACATTTTCTTTATTCCAGTGTCTTTTACTACTCATAGTGCACCTTCTGAATTTGTTAAAATTATAGCGTACTACACTAACTTGGGAGTGTGCATATGGCTCATTCTTTTTGGGCTTGGATGACTGATACAGTGACAATAATCCTCTGCAGTTTTAACACTCTAGCTCTCTCAAAGCCCCTTTGGGTTGCAGCCAAAGGGCCAAGATGTGTATCTTCTTGGTAGCAGAGCTTACACCTTGGGATCTAGTCACTGGTGTAATTCGTCTCATTCTCAGTATTTATTTCATAAGATTTATAAGAGCCTTTTAAATTGTTTTTCAGGATTTAGGATAGCATCTGCTTATTTCTAATTATTATAATTTTATTTCTTTGACGTTTTAGCTCTAAAGTTGTAATTAGTCTGTACACTTCTCTTTCTTTCAGCTATACTTGGCTTTTTTCCTTTATTTTAATTTGATCCTTATTAAATATCTAACAGCTTTTGTTATATCCTATCTGATTTAATGTTACTTTTAGTGTTTCTTGGAACTTAAATCTGGTTTGTATCTTATATACTTAATTTTTTTTCCGATTTTTCACGAATCATATTATTGTTCTAATATATTCTTTACAGTGTTTCATTAGCTTTTACTTCTATTTCTTTTGTCTGTTATGACAAAAGCACTAAAATATTTTATTTTTTGAAATAAATTTGCATATCACACCTTAAATATTCAGTTCACTTAAAACAACCTCATGAATAATACAGTTTAAAATAAAATATTTTACTTCTCATAACAATGGGTTTTACAGCTTACAAGCTTAGGTATTAACATGCATCAGTCTATTTTACTTCAAGGAGTAGTGGTGACTTTTTAGTGAGGTTTGGCTGGTGTTTCTGCTGGTGGATTTACAGGTCTTCTGTCCTGCCTTTCTTTGCAGCTGAACCTGCTGGTGAAGGTGGTGCAGCTTCCCAAGCCACGTCCAGGACTGAGGCTCTGGGAGATGCTGAGGGTAGGTCAAGGCCTTTCCCCCTGGGAGAGCTGCCAGCTCAGAGCCCAAAGCTGGGCCAGGGGGGCATCGCTGCAGGTGCCAGCACAGAACCATGCACGTGTGTGCCCTCGCCCTGTGTGATTCCCTCACCGCTCCTGCGGCTCAGTGGTGCCCGTGCAGATCAGCAGAGATGGCAGAAGCTTCTGTGGCTGTTGAGTTACAGGTGTGTCTGCAGGGAGGACTTCTCCAGCTCCTTTGCTGATTCCTACACAGAAGCCTGGCAACCATCGCAGAGGTGACTAGTGTGTCCCTGCTGACCCCAAAGGCTGAGTCTTGCTTTTGTAGGATCCATTCCTGGGAAATGGAATTCTGTTGCTCTAAGGTCCTCCGAGGGGGAAGGACCAAGCTACAGGACACCAGAAACCCCATGATGCATCCGAAAACATGAGGCAAATGCTGAAGGAAAAGCAGCAGGCAGGAGAAGGTGGGTGCATTTCCCTCATGCTTCCCCTGGGACTCAGCATCTGGGGGCTTTGGCTGCACATCTGGACACGCCGTGCCTGGCACAGTGGGAAGGGATCCATGGCAGCCTCGCTGCCCCGCTGCTACTTTCACGCCCTGCAGGGCTGTTTCCCAGCCTGGCCTGGCTGCAGCTTCTGCCCAGCCCCTGCAGGAAGGCATTTAGCATCAGCTGACAGGCCGCCTAATTGCACCACAGGCCTGAGATCCCCTGCAATTTTCCAGTCGCCGGGTAGAATTAAAAGGGCAGCAGTTTGGAGAAGGGAGGGCCCTGGCCTTCCCAAAATGTTTATAGGGATTTCCTGATTCTTAGCCATGTCTTTGACAAGCATTCCCTCCTGAAGACGCCACCTCCCCAGTGGGGAACTGCCCCACCTGATCCAGCTGTCCCTCTTCCTTTCTCCAGAAGTGGATGCAGAGGCTGGACATAAGGCGGCGTTTCCCAGAGGAAGCAGTGGTTCTGTGCCAGCCTCTGCTGCAGGAAGGGAGGCGATGCCAGGCACAG
This sequence comes from Passer domesticus, assembly GCF_036417665.1. Lineage (NCBI taxonomy): Eukaryota > Metazoa > Chordata > Aves > Passeriformes > Passeridae > Passer > Passer domesticus. Next base: position 9,213,393 of record NC_087482.1, on the reverse strand, counting down.
GCACAGGAGGTAATTGCTGTGCCTCTGGGCCTGAGCCCGGCTGAGGCATGAGCTGCTCTCGCTGCTGCTTGGCAGTGTGGGCACAGCCTGGACTAGAGCGGCACAGCCCAGGGGAATTATCGCAAGCAGGCTCAGGGCACTCGGTACTGAGCAGTCCTGCTGGGGTCCCTCCATGGGAGACATGTCCTGAAACCTGGGAGGGACTGCACGGGGTGCCCACGGTGGGGAAAGGACAGAGGGGGAGAGCAAGGCTCCAGTGTGTCCTGAGAGGGCCTGGCTGTTTGTCCTTGGGATCTGGGAGCTGTCCCAGCAGAAGGAGGGCAGGAGGGAGTGTAGGAGGGAGGGATGGATAGCTGTGGCACTGCCTGCTGCAGTTTTCCCCCATGCTTTAGGGAGGATTTCTTCTGTGTGTGAGGGGGAGAGTCTCAGGTCCCTGCACTGCTGCAGCCACCCCTCCCAGGGATGTTGCTGAGGGCAGGGAAAGAGTGTGGAGAGTGATCAGGAGCCAGCCCAGAGCACCCCAGGCCCCTGTGCACCTTTGGCCATGTCCATTCACATCTGGCTCCCACGGCCTTAGCCGACCCCCTTGCAGTGCCCAGTTCCCTGTGGCAGAAGGGGATCCCAGCACACACTGGAAAGTGTTCTCATCTGTGCTGCATTGTAGATGAGGGTGCTGGGAAGGTTTCTCCATCAGCTTGGATGAATAAAGTTTTGAAGCCCTTGGAGCCTCCTGCAGGTATGTTGTCAGTGTGCCACCAAGGAAGAATTGTAGACAAGCGGGCAGGAACCAGGTGACAGAAGCTGTTGTGGCTGTTGTGTTACAGTTGTGTCTGCAGGGAGGACTTCTCCAGCTTCTCCAGCTCCTACCTTGGATGCTGCACTCAAGCCCAGCTCCCATCACAGTGCTGAGTACTGTGTCCCTGCTGACCTCAAAGGCTGAGCCTTGCTTTTGTAGGATCCATTGCTGGGAAATGGAAATATTTTTCTCTAAGGTACTCCAACAGGGAAAGTCCAAGATAGAACAGATAAGATGTCCCTGGAACCATCCAAACAGATGAGGCAAGAGCTGAAGGAACCCCTGCAGAGAAGGCAAGGTGGGTGCATTTCCCTCATGCTTCCCCTGGGAGTCAGCAGCCGGGGGCTTTGGCTGCACATCTGGACACGCCGTGCCCGGCACAGCGGGAAGGGATCCATGGCAGCCTCGCTGCCGCGCTGCTGCTTTCACGCCCTGCAGGGCTGTTTCCCTGCCTGGCCTGGCTGCAGCTACAGCCCAGCCTCTGCCGGAAGGCATTTGGCATCAGCTGTCAGGCAGCCCAAACTGTAACACACCCTGAGTTCCCCCACTATATCCAGCCCTCCAGATTAGGAAAAGGGTGGCTGTTTGGAGGTGGAAGTGCTCACATCATGCCACCATAACCTGGCCATTTTCCTGCTCCATAAATTTCACAAATATTACCTCTGATGCCACCGCCCAAGTGGGGAACAGCTCCATCTGATGTAGCTGTCTCCCTTCTTTTGTCAAGAGATGGGCATAGTGCTTCAGTGGAAGGTGGCATTTCTTGAAGGAAGCTCTCCATCTTCGGTGCCAGCCCCTGCTGCAGGAAGGAAGGCGATGGCAGACACGGGCACAGGCACAGCAGGTAATTGCTGTGCTGGGCTCAGCCCTGGCCGGGGCTGTGTGGCAGCAGCTCTTCCCCCAGGGCCTGCCCTTGCCCAGCCCGGCAGCAGCCAAAGCTGGAGGCGCCTGGGCTTCCAGGCCTCTGGAGCTGGTTCAGAGCCCCGGGGAAACGGGACAGGTGCAGCAACGTCCCTGGCGCTGCAGCTGCTGCGGAGCTGGCCCTGAGTGCCCAGAGGCCCAAGGCACAGGAGCAGCCCCGAGCGGGAGCCCTGCCGCCAGCCCAGGGCCAGAGCCAGCCCTGGCACACAATGGAAACAGTTCTCATCTTGGTTTGCTTCCAGACTGAGATGCTGGGACAGTTCCTCCATTAGCCTGGCACTCTGAAGTTGTGATGCCCTCCGAGCATTCGGCAGGTATGTTCTCACTGTCCCAACAAGGCGTAATGTTTGACTGACTGGTCAGGACCAGGTGACAGAAGCTTCTGTGGCTGTTGTGTTACAGATGTGTCTGCAGGGATGACTTCACCAACTCCTACCTTGGATACTGCACAAAAGCCTAGCTCCCATCACAGGGGTGAGTAGTGTGTCCCTGCTGACCCCAAAGGCTGAGCCCTGCTTTTGTGGGGTCCATTCCTGGGAAATGGAACTACTTTCTCTTAAGGTCCTCCGACAGGAGAGACCAAAGACATGGCAGGCAAGAAATTCCAGGACCCATTAGAAATCATGTGGCAAATGCTGAAGGAATGTCTGCAGAGGAGGCAAGGTGGGTACATTTCCCTCATGCTTCCCCTGGCACACAGGAGCCGGGGGCTTTGGCTGCACATCTGGACACGTCGTGCCCGGCACAGCAGGAAGGGATCCATGGCAGCCTCGCTGCCCCGCTGCTGCTTTCACGCCCTGCAGGGCGGTTTCCCAGCCTGGCCTGGCTGCAGCTTCTGCCCAGCCTCTGCAGGAAGGCATTTGGCATCAGCTGACAGGCAGCCCCAATTGCACCACAGGCCATGCCCACCCTCAGATCCCCTGCAAATTCCTTCTGTCCAGGCAGATCAGATGTTGGGGCTGTTTCGGGAAGGAAGCAGTCTTGGGTTGTCCCAAAATCCTGGGTGTTTTCTGATCCTTATCCATTCCTTTCACAAGTGATGCCTCACCTTCCCCATTCCCAGTGAGGAATGTTTCCATCTGATCCAGCTGTCTCTTTTCCATTTTCCAGAAATGAAAGGAGAGCCTGTGCAGAAGGAAGCATTTCGTGGAGGAAGCAGTGGTTCCGTGCCAGCCTCTGCTGCAGGAAGGGAGGCCATGCCAGGCACAGACACAGGAGGTAATTGCTGTGCCTCTGGGCCTGAACCCGGCTGAGGCATGAGCTGCTCTCGCTGCTGCTTGGCAGTGCGGGCACATCCTGGACTAGAGTGGCACAGCCCAGGGGAATTATCCCGAGCAGGCTCAGGGCACTCGGGTCCTGAGCAGCCCTGCTGGGGTCCCTCCATGGGAGACACGTCCTGAAACCTGGGAGTGACTGCACGGGGTGCCCACGGTGGGGAAAGGACAGAGGGGGAGAGCAAGGCTCCAGTGTGTCCTGAGAGGGCCTGGCTGTTTGCCCTTGGGATCTGGGAGCTGTCCCAGCAGAAGGAGGGCAGGAGGGAGTGTAGGAGGGAGGGATGGATAGCTGTGGCACTGCCTGCTGCAGTTTTCCCCAGGGTTTTAGAGAGGATTTTCTGTGAGTTTGAGGGAGAGAGCCCCGGGGCCCTGGGCTACTCCAGCCACCCCTCCCAGGGATGTTGCTGAGGGCAGGGAAAGAGTGTGGAGAGTGATCAGGAGCCAGCCCAGAGCACCCCAGGCCCCTGTGCAGCTTTGGCCATGTCCATTCCCATCTGGGTCCCATAACCTTACCCGACTCCCTTGCAGTGCCCTTTTCCCTGTAGCATTAGGGGTTCCCAGCATGCCACAGATATGGTTGTGATCTCTGCTCCCTTTTAGACATGGGTTTTCAGGAAGTCCTGATGAAGGATGGTTTGAAGTTCCTGGAGGATGCTGGAGGCAAGTTTTCATTCTGCCTTTCCTGAGTGAATAATCAGGATCAATGCAACAAAAGCTCATTTATAGACCCTTTCCCTTAACATTATGTAAGGGCTGAAGGATTCTGAGAATCTTTCCCTGCTCCCTTCTGGTTCCCTGAGGAATCCCACAGGATCGCTGTCAGTGGGAGGAAGGAGCATTGATCTTTCAGTCCTCCTCCCGTGTGCTGTGCCAGTGTGTCCTTCCGTGTGCTCTGTGCAGTCACAGAGAAGAGCAGAGAGGGAAGGGGCCGGGCCCAGGGCTGTGCCCCGGGGCTGAGCCTTGTGGGCAGCCTGAGGATCTCCTGCAGTGCCACAGGAGCTCTTCTGTCCTGCCTTTCTTTGCAGCTGAAACTGCCGGTGAAGACCCCACATCCAGGACTGAGGCTCTGGGAGATGCTGAGGGTAGGTCAAGGCCTTTCCCCTGGGAGAGCTGCCAGCTCAGAGCCCAAAGCTGGGCCAGGGGGGCATTGCTGCAGGTGCCAGCACAGAACCATGCACGCGTGTGCCCGCACCCTGCACGATCCCCTCACCGCTGCTGCGGCTCAGTGGTGCCCGTGCAGATCAGCAGAGATGGCAGAAGCTTCTGTGGCTGTTGAGTTACAGGTGTGTCTGCAGGGAGGACTTCTCCAGCTCCAGGGCTGGATGCTTGGCCCCAACCCAGCTCCCATGGCAGGGGTGAGTAGTGTGTCGCTTCTGACCTCACAGGCTGAGCCCTGCTTTTGTGGGATCCATTCCTGGGAAATGGAACTACTTTCTCTTAAGGTCCTCCAAAAGGAAAGACCCAAGATACTGCAGCCAAAACATCTCATGAGGCAGATGAATTCCTGAGACAATCACAGAAGCAAGCACCCCGAGGACAAGGTGGGTGCATTTCCCTCATGCTCCCCCTGGGACGCAGCAGCCCGGGGGCTTTGGCTGCACATCTGGACACGCCGTGCCCGGCACAGCAGGAAGGGATCCATGGCAGCCTCGCTGCCCCGCTGCTGCTTTGACGCCCTGCAGGGCTGTTTCCCAGCCTGGCCTTGCTTCAATTCCTCCCCAGCCTCTGCAGGATGGAATTTGGCATTAGCTGATAGGGTGCCCCAACTGTACCGTGGGCCTGAGATCCCCTGCCATTTCCCAGTCTCTGAGAAGATCAGGAGGTGCAGCTGTTTGCACAAGGGAGTGCACTGGCCCAGCCCCAGTTACCTGGGCTTTTTCCTGATCTTTACCTGTGACTTAGACAAGCATTGCCTCATGAAGGTGCCACCTCCCCAGTGGGGAATATTTCCATTTGATTCAGTTGTCCCTTTTTTCCTTTTTCAAGTGATGGAACAAAAGGCTGTTCAGGAGGAGGAACACTCAGGGAGAAGCAGTGGCTCATTGGCAGCCCTCGCTGCAGGAAGGAAGGCGATGCCAGACACGGGCACAGGCACAGCAGGTAATTGCTGTGCCGGGCTCAGCCGTGGCCGGGGCTGTGTGGCAGCAGCTCTTCCCCCAGGGCCTGCCCTTGCCCGGCCCGGCAGCAGCCAAAGCTGGAGGCGCCTCGGCTTCCAGGCCTCTGGAGCTGGTTCAGAGCCCCGGGGAAATGGGACTGGTGAAGCAACGTCCCTGGTGCTGCAGCTGCTGCGGAGCTGGCCCTGAGTGCCCAGAGGCCCAAGGCACAGGAGCAGCCCCGAGCGGGAGCCCTGCCGCCAGCCCAGGGCCAGAGCCAGCCCTGACTCCCGACTGGGCAGGGGCTGCGCTGGGTCCTGAGAGGGCCTGAGCCTGTCCCCTGGGGCTGGGGGAGCTGTCACGGGGCAGGGAGGGCCAGGGGTGGCAGTGGCTGCTCAGGGATGGCTTTGGCCCTTGTCCCTGGCAGCAGCCGCTGCCCAAGCAGCTCCACTGCCCCCAGGCTCTCCTCCCGGCCTGCTGGGCTTTGTTGGCTGGCACAGCCTGTGCCAAGGGCCGGCAAGGTGCCTGCAGGCCCCAGCTCTGGGGGAAACAGAGAACGTCCTGCCCGTATCCACCGTGCTGCCAGCTCAGAAGTGCAGCACAGCACGGGCTCACGCTCCCCATTGCTCCCACAGATGCAGCCGGCACCACAACTCGTGTTCCCAATGCCCAGAAGGGCCTAGGAAGGGGTTTCTGTCAGGGAAGAGGCTGCTGGCTAGGGTTACTGGCAGGCGTGCTTTCTTTGGAGCTTGTCTTCATGTTGTGCTGCTTTGGAATCGGGTATTCCTGGAACAGAAAACAGTGAGTGTTTTGTTGCTCTCCCCCTCAAACAGCTTCTTTTGAAAGTCTAACGTGGTCGGGGAACATTCCCATTGAGGCTGCAGTGGGGTTGTGGCCAGTCCATGATTGTCCAAATAACTCTGCTGAGGATTCTGCTGCTGCCCAGTGCTTCCATTGGCCTCTCAATTGCTGGGCCTTGTCCTGGGGGCCCCGCTGGGGCTGCAGCCAGAGCTGGCTCCCACTGAGGCTGCCTGGCCAAGAGCAGCCCCAGGGGCACAGGGCAGAGGCAGAGGGAGGTGGGGAGGAGAAAGAGCAGGGCCGAGGTTGCCCTTGAAAGGCAGAGGCGCTCTGGGGCCCGCTCCTGGCCAGGGACCCTGCCCAGAGCCGTGCCCTGCTGGCCGGGGCCTTGAGGGGCAGCTGTCCAGCTGGGCCCAGCTGTGCCAGCAGCTCCAGCCGTGCTGGGGAGCCTTGCCAGCTCGGGGCCCTGCTGTGCACGAGGGTCCCTGTGTGCCACTGGCAGCTGGGGCCTCAGCCACCTCCTCTCTCCACAGGAGCACCTCTCCCACTTCACAAGACCGGCCTAATACCTCAGCCATGGAGAACTTGGCCTGTCATCATGCATCTCCGTGCCAGTGTCCGTTGTCCTTACCACAGGTGTATTACCAGCTTGTAGCTGGAAGTATGCTACAACCACTGCCTAGAACAGATCCGTCTCTCCCTGAAGGGAATGACCTAGCTGCCCATCCAGGATAGGAGGTGCAGCCCTCTAGCCAGGGAATGGATTATTCGAAAAGTTATATTTACTTGTAAAAATTTTAGATGTTTATTAAAAACCTTATTAGAAATATAACAGGACAGTGAATAAAGACAATGTTACTGTGCCGGGAGTAGAGGATTTTTCCCACCACATTCTCATGCACGCAATGGATGTCTCACCTTTTAACTCTTTTGCCCTTCTTAAAGTTCTGTCTATCGACTCCTTCTTTGATGTCCAGTGCTGGAGTTTACTTCCTTACATCTCGATTGGAGGTCAGGTGCTGCTGTCGTAGCACGGTGACCCTCTTAAATGTCTCAAACTCAGGTAATCCCAAGATAACAACACAACAGGGGGTAAAACATATCTATATATATATAAAACTTCTCTTAACATATATGCATGATATTTATCCTTTAATTGTGAGAGTCAACTGTCGCATTATTCATCTATCACAGGCTTGAGTCCAGGTTCAGCTCAGGTGTCTGTGTGCTACCACCAGCACTGGCGGAGCTGCTCGTCTGGGCACAGCCAGGCATGGGCAGGCAGCAGCTGGGCATGGGGCTCATCAGACCAACAGCACCCTCATGTTATCTTTGTCTTTCATTTTAAAACATTTAGATATATTTTTCCTTTGTAGCATTGAGAAGAGTTTTTCATAGAATACGGACACCAGATATTTGTTCCCCTTTCCTCCAACAGTTCTGCATTTGACAAAGTAGTTTTACAGTTAAGGAAACCTAGAATCTTCTGCCACTTGGGCAATAAAAGTAAAATTGCCTTTAATTCTTAATGTTTAGTCTTACACAGCCCAGACAAGGCCAGCACAGCTCAGGGGAATTATCCCAAGCAGGCTCAGGGCACTCGGGTTCTGAGCAGTCCTGCTGGGGTCCTTCCATGGGGGACACATCCTGAAACCTGGGGAGTGACTGCATGGGGTGCCCATAATGGGGAAAGGACAGAGAGGGAGAGCAAGGCTCCAGTGTGTCCTTAGTGGGCCTGAGCCTGTCCCCTGGGGCTGGGGTAGCTGTCACGGGGCAGGGAGGGCCAGGGGTGGCAGTGGCTGCTCAGGGATGGCTTTGGCCCGTGTCCCTGGCAGCAGCCGCTGCCCAAGCAGCTGCGCTGCCCCCGGGCTCTCCTCCCGGCCTGCTGGGCTTTGTTGGGTGGCACAGCCTGTGCCAAGGGGTGGCAAGGTGCCTGCAGGCCCCAGCTCTGGGGGAAACAGAGGGCGTCCTGCCCGTATCCACCGTGCTGCCAGCTCAGCAGTGCAGCACAGCACGGGCTCACGCTCCCCATTGCTCCCACAGATGCAGCCGGCACCACAACACGTCTTCCCCATGCCCAGAAGGGAATTGGTTTCTGCCAGGGAACACACTGCTGGCTAGAGTTAATGACAAGCCAGGCTTTTCTATGGCATGCCGGGCATTGGGCATGCCATATAAAAGCCTGTAAGGATGGCAGTAGGCCAGGGTCCCTCATGTGGCACACCAGCTGGAGGGGGGGTTTTGTAGGTGTTGGGTTTTGCAGGAAGGCATGCAGGGCTTTGCGTCCTTTGTAGAGTGGTGCATGGGGCTGGGGTTCCTCGTGAGGTTCTCAGGGGATTTGAGATCTCTTCTGTGGCATACAGGGGACTGGAGACATCCGTAAGGCTGGCAGGGGCTTGAGTACCTCGTGATTAACGTGGCGGTTTAGTGCTTGCCGTCAAGGCCTGGAGAGGAGCTGAGTCCTTCCTAAGGTGGGCAGGAGGCTGTGGTCTTTTGTGAGGCACACAAGGCTGCCCTGGGGTCTCTGCATTGGTGAACACGGATTCTCTGCGAGGCACAGAGGGATATTTTGGGGTCTCTGCTGAGGGGTGCAGGGATCCCTCAGGAGGCATAAAGGAGTCTTGATGGTCTCTACTAAGGTGTGCAGGGATCCCTCATGAGATGTGCAGCGGGGTTTGTCAGTCTCCTCAGCGCAGCAAAGGGCCACTCTGGGTGGAGGCTGTGCAAAGTGGGCAGAAAGCTTCCTGCCAAGCCTTGCGGCCGGCGGGCGGGCGGAGCCCATCCTTGGGGGTCGGGCGGGGCCTCTGGAGCCGCCGCGCCCTTGTCGGGCAGGTCCCGGCCCCGGCGGGGAAGGGCCGCGGCCCCGGGCTCTGGCGGTGCTGCCGAGCAGCGGCGGAGGCACAACAAGGGCCCCGCTCCGGCCTGGCCCTGTGCTGCAGCCGAGCACAGGGACAGCCACGGCCGCTCCCTGCGCCACAGGCGGCACCGGGGCTGCAGCTGAGGCCGTGCCTGCTCCCACTGAGGAAGGAGCTCCTTGCAATGCCCACTTCCCTAAAGCACGTGGGCAAGCCAGCATGGCATGGAGACGCTTCTGAACTGTGCTCCCATGGACACTGGGATTGAGAGATGGATTGACTGGAAGTCCTGGTCCGTCACTGTGTGGAGATCACGCTGCATGCTGGAGGCAACTTCTCGATGCCCCTTTGCTGAGAGAACAATCACGGATTAGCAGTTGTGGCCAAGAGCAGCCCCAGGGGCACGGGGCAGAGGCAGAGGGAGGTGGGGAGGAGAAAGAGCAGGGCCGAGATTGCCCTTGAAAGGCAGAGGTGCTCTGGGGCCCGCTCCTGGCCAGGGACCCTGCCCAGAGCCGTGCCCTGCTGGCCGGGGCCTTGAGGGGCAGCTGTCCAGCTGGGCCCAGCTGTGCCAGCAGCTCCAGCCGTGCTGGGGAGCCTTGCCAGCTCTGGGCCCTGCTGTGCACGAGGGTCCCTGTGTGCCACTGGCATCTGGGGCCTCAGCCACCTCCTCTCTCCACAGGAGCGTCTCTGCAGCTTCACAAGACCGGCCAAAGAGTTCCATCAGGGAGACATGTACCTGCACCTGCGCCTCTCATCAGCCATCCCTAAGCCATGTCCAACATCCCTGCCACAGCTGCATTATCAGCTTGTTGCTAGGGACATAGTGCCACCACCCTGAACAGGAGCCTCTGTCCCCAAAGTGCTGGCCCTGGTGTCTTTTGCAGTGAGCAAGGGAGTGAGGGAAGCCATGACAAACATTAGCAATGTCCGTTGCTTTTACTGTGGCCAACTTGGACATTTCCAGAAAGACTGTCCTCACCTTCCTGTTGGGCAATTTATTAACTATGTTCCACCTCCTAGGCCTCCTCCTTTCCAACAGCCCTATCGGCCCACATACAACTTTCAGCAGCAATATTATCAGCCGACCCAGGGAAATGCTTAGCAGAGCATGGGGCCACGCCGCGCGACAACAGCAAATTACCGGCCTTGCCTGCAAAGCCCACCTCAGCTGCCAGCCATCCAGGAGTCCCCCGCCCCAACAGGCTCCTCGCAGAGGACCGCAGTCATGAGGACGGACTCCAGTTGTTCCGCAGAACCGGAACTTTCCCCCAAGCCTCCGACCAGTGTTAGTAAGTTCTGTCCATCTGCTTTTCCCCGACGAAGATCTAGTTTGAGTTCCAGCTGGGTACCTTGAGCCCCCTTTCCACCCTCAACCAACTACAGTCCTGCTGTTTGGGGACAGTGAACACACTCCAGATCAGGTAAGTATATTACCAGAAGTTGTGACTGTAAATCCAGGCAATGAAATTACTGTGTCAGTTGTTTGTTACAATCCACCATTTACATTGTTGAAATTTGCACCTTTTGCACAAATGTTAATTTTAACCGGCCAGGATTCAGAGGTTGAACCTGATTCAAATTTTGATGTGTTTGCATGTCACTAGATTTGTAAAGACAAACCCCTGATTGATTCTTGTATTTCCAAAAATGGGAAATCCATTGAACTTCATCTCATGGCTGACACAGGAGTGGACGTTACTATCCTCCCCGGGCAAAGTGGCCCCGCGACTGGGCGCTGGTGTCCCCTTGTGGCACAATCTCCGGTGTTGGTGGAGCTGTCAATTCCATGCAAAGTCCTCATCTTGTAAGCGTAGAGGGGCCTGAGGGGCAAGTCTCCACCATCCAACCATTTGTCGTGTCATCCAATATCTCCCTATTTGGCAGGGATGTTTTATCCCAGTGAGGTGCCTGCCTTTATATCCCTGACCCCAAGTGGGATTTTTGGCATGGGCCACTGCAGAGCAAATTTCCCCACCATTGAATTGGAAAACCGATGTTCCGATGTGGGTGGATCAGTGGCCCCTCCCATCAGACAAATTAAATGCGCTCATCGAATCAGTCAAGGAGCAAGAACAACTCGGGCAATTAGTTACATCAACTAGCCCGTGAAATACCTCAGATTTTGTCATCCGAAAGCTTGGCAAAAGCAGTTGGCGTCTGCTCCAAGACCTTCAAAAAATTAATGAGGTTATTGAGGATATGGTCCCCTTCAGCCTGGCCTCCCCTCCCCTTCTATGCTTCCCCACGATTGGCAGCTTGCTGTCCTTGCTATCAAGGACTGCTTCTTTGACATCCCACTCTACCCAGGAGATGCCCTCAGATTTGCATTTTCAGTACCATCTCTGAACAGAAGTGAGACTTTTAAAAGGTATCAATGGGTATCAATCCTCAAGGATTGAAAAACTGCCCCGTGTTATGCCAAATGTAGGTTGCTCAGGTTTTATCACCTGTCAGGAATCAGTTTCCTGAAGCTATCATAGTCCATTACATGGATGACATACTTATTTGTGCTGCCACCAAAAGTTACCTTAGTGCCGCTCTCGAAAAGACTGTTTCTACTATTGAGAAAGCAGGTTTTGTAATTGCTCAGGACAAAATACAAATGTCAGCACTGTGGAGATACCTTGGGTATCTCATCACTGGGAGAACTGTAACACCACAGATTTTTTCTATAAATGAACAGCCACAGGCTCTAGAGCACATTCAACGCATTTGTGGGATCATCACTTGGGTCCGGCCTTTGCTCGGCTTGACAAGGCAAGAGCTGGCTCCACTGTTCTCCTTGCTGAAGAAAGACACCGACCCCACAGCCCCACAGACCCTGACACCAGAGGCAGAGGAAACATTGCAGAAAGTAGCAGAGGCAATGAGGACACGACAGGCTGAACAGGTCAGAAAAAACCTTACGATTTAATTTGTCATCCTGGGAAAGTGCCCACACTTTCATGGGCTCCTATTTCAGTGGGACACAACACAGAAAGACCCACTCATCATACTCGAGTGGTTGTTTCTCCCACATCAGCCTGCGAAAACAGTGTATACACCATCAGAGTTGCTAGCAAAATTAATTGCCAAAAGTCACCATCGCCTCTGAAGCCCCGCAGGCTGTGATCCCTCATGCATTTACCTGCCTTTGAAGTTAGGTCAATTGGACGCCTTATTAAAAACAAATGAAAACATCCAAATTGCTTTAGATAGCTATCTCGGGAAAGTCTCAATTCACTACCCAAAGCACAAATTATTCAAAGATTCGTTCCATGTAGTTCCAAAAACTTTCCAAAGTCATCTTCCTATTAAAGGCGCTGTCACAGTGTTCACTGATGGGGCTGGCAGGTCCCACAGATTGGTATTTACCTGGAAAGACATGAACACTCAAAAGTGGGAATCTGATGTTCAGACCATCGAAGGTTCCCCTCAGATTGCAGAGCTTTTTGCAGTTGTGAGTGCCTTCAGGATATTCCAGCAACCATTTAACTTAGTGACTGATTCATCTTATGTTGCCGGGATAGCTGATGGAGCAGAGCATGCTCTGCTCAAAGACGTGCAAAACAAACAGCTGTTTTCCTTGCTTTCAGAATTAATCTGGCTCATCTCTCATCGAGAGCAACCCTATCATATTCTACATGTAAGATCCCACACTGACATGCCTGGCTTCCTTACTGAGGGGAACCAGAGGGCAGATGCATTGGCAATGACAGTCACCACCACAATTACTTCACCAACTTTACCTGATATTTTTAAACAAGCACAATTGAGCCTCCTGTTCTACCACCAAAACATGCCAGCCCTGGCACGTCAGTTGAAATTGTCACAAGAACAAGCCCGTGCCATTGTAGCCACAAGTCCAAATTGCCAATCCCATGCCCTTCCAACAGTATTAACAGGTATCAGTCCTAGGGGACTGAATGCATTTGACCTGTGGCAGTCAGACATTACTCATTACCCATGTTTTGGGAAATTAAAATATATTCACGTATGTATACATACATTTTCTGGTGCAATCTTTGCATCTCTGCATGTAGGAGAGAAAGCCAAAGATGTCACCAAGCACTTTTACATGGCCTTTGCTACCCTAGGAGTTCCAAAAAAGATTAAGACAGATAATGAACCAAGTTACACCTCCAAAGCATTTCAAAATTTTCTCTCAGTTTGGGGAAATCCCCATCACACCGGCATTCCTCGCAACCCTCAGGGACAATCAATAATAGAAGAAGGCACACACAAAGAAATTAACAACCTGTTAGGTTTACAAAAAGATTCTGCCCTTTTAATGACACCTCAAGAAAGACTCTGCAAAGCACTATATGTGCTCACTTTTCTTAACTGCCATTCAAAAGAGCCAAATCCTCCAATCCTTTGGCATTTGCATAACAACACATTTGCCCATCTCAAAGAACACCCACCTGTGCTCATCAGAGACCCTGAGTCCCACCAAATTAAAGGTCCTTTTCCACTAATAATCTGGGGCCAAGGGTACGTGTGCGGTTCAACAGAAACAGGGCCGAACTGGATTCCAGGCCACTTTGTCAAAACCTACCAGGATGCAAATCAGCCTGCTGACCCACCCAGGAAAAGCCAAGCTGCCAGATCTGATCAGCCAGACACCGCAGCAGATGCAGTCGCTTGGAAGCATCGGAAGAAGAAGACCAGAATTCCCAAAATTGTAGCACGAACTCTCATCACAAAAAAATATTTTCCCCTCTCATACCTTGCTGCAGAACCCCTCCTTTCCTCCCCAACTATCCCTATCCCTTTTCCCACATACCTTGCCCCCAACCCATCCCACAAGTCCCCACGCCTCTCTTTCCTGCTTGTGTCCTACGATTATTAGAAAAGGGGGAGGGTGAGGAGAGTGACTGAAAGAGTGTACAGAAATTTAATGTCATATGTTTCTCTTGCTATTTGCTACAGCAAAATCACCCTGGAAGGCCACCCTGGAAAGAATGAAATTCAAACAAGTGCTTTTCACTGCAATCACCATTCTGCTCCATCCGTGGATAGCAGAAGGGTGGATGGTGCAACAACCGACAGAAAATGTATGGCAGAATCTGGCGAAAACTCTGAAACAAGATCTGCTTGTCAATGGGCAGCGTGGACAATCCTCTATCTACGTGCCTGGTGGGAATGCCTCTGTCGCAAAAAGATTATCCATATGCGGGGAAGAAACCAAATCCAGTTGACACCTGGGACACCTGGACAAAGATTTGACCACATGCCAGACAAGAGCCTCAGGAGTTAGATCTCTTGGGCTCTGCTCCAGCTGCATACTGTGTTAGGTTTTTCTATCTACAAAACACACCCATTCGGCATGACTCTGCAGTCTCAGGCACAATAACTCAGAAAGATGTAACACCTAATAGCAGAAAGTATAATTCAGCCACATGGTGCAACTATACCTCTAGCACACCATCTGAGTCCAGTAATGTTCCCAGAGTGTCACCGAGAGGCGTGTTTCTTATCTGCGGCGACAGAGTGTGGGCAGGGATCCCATCAAAGATCAAAGGAGGTCCCTGCAGCCTCGAACAGCTGACTGTCCTCACCCCAAACACATCACAAATTATAAATTGGCAGAATCAAGAATGATTGGCATCAAAAAGAAATCTTACAGTCAATTCGACCCAAATTGCGATGACAAAATTTACGATTGGAGCAAATCCAAAAGAGTCTCTGCATCCATTTTTCTACCTTGGTACGCAGCTGCAAAGGCTCTCGGTGAAATTTCCCACCTGGGGTGTTGGCTCAGCCATCAGGCCAAAGCTGCCTCCGCAGCCCTGTCAGATCTGCTCACGGAAGAAGAAACCACCAGGCACGCCACCCTACAAAATAGAGCTGCCATTGATTTTCTCCTTCTGGCACACGGTCACAGCTGTCAGGACTTTGCTGGTCTGTGCTATTTTAATTTAACATCTAAAAGCACCTCCATACATGCCAGCATTCAGCAAATTCGAAACCAAGTGCAAGACCTCATGACGGAGACCAGAGACATCAATGTAGTAGGTAAAGCACTCACACAGTGGGGAATCCCTGGGTGGCTTGTACCAATTCTCAAAAATTTGGTGTGGATTTTAGTTGTCATTTTCATGATAATGGTTGCCCTGAGTTGTTTGAAAAGAGTAATAGAAAAGTCACTTGGAAAAATTTATTTAATAAAGAAAGAAGGGGGAGATGTGGGGGTCATGGGTGAGAAAGCTATCTCAGGAATGCCCTGGGAAAGCACCATTGTCTAAGTCAGGGAAAATTCATTCCTTTCCCATGGTTCGAATGCTGTACTCCCTTTCCCACCTCACTCATCCTGTACCCTTTGTATCTTTCATTAGTTACTCCTGTGAAAATTTTCCCCTCCCATCCCCCTCCATGTAGCTGTGCACAAAATCTGTAACTTTCCCCAGAGATCTCGCACTCGCCCTGGTATCCCTCTGCTGGTGTTACCATCCTTGCTGTCCCTTCGACTCACTGTGTGTCCCTCAGCCTACCCTCCATGTTTTCCTATCCTTTTTGGACCCTGCAATAAATCAGTTGAAATTATCCAGGACTCAAGCTGCCCTCCTTCTATCTAGTGAAGAGAAACATCTAGCCTGGGTCGAGCGGGTGAAAATCCTGACCCCAGCAACCTTGTTCTTATCAATTTCTATGACATCACACACAGTCCTTAAACACACACAGCCATCACCTATATACACTAGTACCGTTTCTTGGTTGGTATCTGGGTGGATCTCAAAGTGGCAAATGCCTTGGTCATTGTCAAGGCATATGTCTTGAGCACTAATCACATTACTGTCACAGATGAATCCCTGTTATTCTTGAGCAATGCAAGGTTCCAAGTTTACGGTTTGCCATCTCCCCTGGATTTTCCAAGCCCATACCCTGTATTCTGAGGGGTATAATGCTGGCTGCTTGTGACTGAGCCCTAAGGCAGCAATGGCGTGAATAGCGTGAACTGTGCCATTACACAGAGTGAGCACGAAGGCTGGAGCTGTGTTAGTGGGGGGATTATATGTAAAATTACCATGGCCCACCAAGACTGGAAATCTTTCTCAATGTCTGTAGCACTGCCCCAGACCACCTTTTGCACTTCAGTTGGAAAGACTCCTTCACTTCCTTCTCTTATGATTAAAGCAGCTGTTGACTGTACCCATAATTGTGTTTGCATATAGCTGAGGGCTAAAGATATGTTATCCTGTGCCCCCTTTAATGTGTCTGCTAGCAAGCTATGGTCTTGATCTTCAATATCTCTCCATTTCGGCAGCACCCTCAAGACTTGCCACTGACTGTTTTCCTATGCCAAAAGAGATGACTGTAAAGGCTGTTTTAATTT
Organism: Passer domesticus; assembly: GCF_036417665.1. Taxonomy (NCBI): domain Eukaryota; kingdom Metazoa; phylum Chordata; class Aves; order Passeriformes; family Passeridae; genus Passer; species Passer domesticus. Next base: position 9,197,341 of record NC_087482.1, on the reverse strand, counting down.
TATTGGATGGCTAGCTGCTACAGCTAATTTGTTCATTAATATTTCTGAGTCAATCCTATTCAAAACCCCTAGCCCAGTCCCTAACATCTTGGTTAAATCCCTTCTCATTCTGTCTCTGAAGTGCGCGTGTTTTTGTAGCCATCTTGTCCATCCCTTGAAGGATGACCTTATGAAGGGGGAACAAGGTGGCTGAACTGTCGAGATAGTAGTTTGCATTAACAGTTCGAAATGTCATAATCCTGGATTAAATAACTGTTGTTGTTGACCCGTATTCCTTATTATGTATGGGCCAATTTCATAAACTCTAGGTTCAAGCTTAAATGGCGTATTTTGGGTTTGTGCTTGAGTGCTGGGGTGGGTTGTAACAGGCTTAGCTATAGCATTTATTTTAAATTTGAAAGACAGCCCAATAGTGTTGCAGGCCCAGAGGCAAACCATGAGGACAGTTTGTCTTAATGTGAAGTTGTGCCAACAGTCCAATTCATTTGGACGATTGCAAATCTTCCAGTGCTTATTTACACTGATTTGGGTTGCTTTACTATAGGTAGTCCCAATAATCATTCTACACCCTATCTTAATTACCTCCCCCATGGTCCCTTGAAGTCACCACAACCTCTGTTTCTGCCACTGCAGCGTTTTTTATATTTGCTTTTTGCACATGACCACAGTTGTTAGGTTTAAACCTTTTAAATGGGAAGGTTTTCCCATGGATCCAGTGTATTGAGTAAGGGCTTGGGACCAAGGCCATTGAGCATTGTTCTGGCTAGGAGTACTTTCTAATTTTTGAATTACAGCAATGATTGTAAACAACACTTCAGCACAAATCCCCACCCACCATGATGCATTCATTTTGTGCGGGTAAGTTTCAGTTTCAGTTTACCATCACCCAGTGTTATTCTCCAAGGGGCTTCTGGAGCTTTCTTAACACGGCTGTGGTGGATCCAAGCACTTTGTTCCTTAGTCTTGATTGCAGTGAAGGTAGTAAGGAGCACTTGGTATGGTCCCTCCCATTGTGGTTGCAGGGCCTTCTCTGTAAGAGACTTAACATATACATAGTCTCCAGCCTGCACATCATGTACTGATGTATCGAGCCCTCTACCCCGAGTACCGGGGGTACCTCCAGGCCATCATGCTCCACTGGCTCCCCTTGGTTTCCACTGAGGAAGGAGGCTGGATTGACAATATTAGTCACCACAATGTCCACAGCATCTTGCTCCACCATAATAGCTTGGTATCTCAGAAATCGTTGCGGGAAAAGCCAATGTCCGCCTTTCACCTCCAGCACTGCAGACACCGTGTGAGACACTGGCACAGTCATTTTGTGGCCCAGGGTGAATTTACTTGCCTCTTGGATATTCAGTACGACTCCTGCAGCAGCTCTGAGGCATCCAGGCCAGCCTTTAGCTGCTGCATCCAATTGCTTAGAGAAGTAAGCAACTGGTCTCCGGTATGGGCAAGGTCCTGTGCTAATATTCCCAAGGCCATTCCTTGCTTCTCATTGGAGAACAAGAGGAAAGGCTTACTCACGTCTGGCAATCCCAGAGCTGGAGCTGACATGAGGGCTTTCTTCAGCTGGTGGAAGGCCTGCATAGCTTCCTTTGTCCAAAGGATTTCCCTGCTTTCAGTTGCAATAAGTTCATATAAGGGCTTAACAAACAGTCCATAGTAACAGATCCATAACCTGCACCACCTCGTCATCCCCAGGAAAGTTCCTAGTTCTTTTGCAGTCTGAGGTTTTGGGGTCTGGCATATTGCCTCCTTCCGGCTTTGGCCCAGGGTACATTGTCCAGTACTGACTTTGTATCCCAGATAAGTTAATTTCTGTTTTACTGCTTGAGCCTTTTTCTTTGATACCCGGCACCCTTGGAGTCCCAGAAAGTTCAAGAGGCTTACCGTCCAGGCCACGCATGCTTCACTTGTCTGTGTGGCTATGAGGATGGCATCTTCGTAGCAGCTTTGCTTCCTCTGGAGGGGCTTCCCAGGCCTCTAATTCCTTTGCAAGTTGTTCTCCAAACAAAGTGGGTGAGTTTTTAAATCCCTGTGGGGGTACTGTCCATGTAAGTTGAGTTCTTTGCCCACTTTTAGGACTTTCCCATTCAAATGCAAAAATTTTCTGGCTGGCTAGGTAGCTAGGAAGGCAAAAGAAGGCGTCTTTAAAACCTGAAACGGTAAACCAAGTTAGTTCAGGTGTTAAGCAATTTAATATCGTGTAGGGATTGGCCACCACATGATACAGATCCTCAGTTATCTTGTTCATGGCTTGCAGATCCTGTACTAACCTGTATGACTCATCAGGTTTGCTGGCTGGTAGGATAGGGGCATTAAAATCAGATTGACATTCTTTTAATAATCCTAGATGTAAAAAAGTTCTCAATTACTGGGCTAATTCCTTCCTTATCTTCCTTCCTCAGGGGATACTATTTAACTCTGCCAGGTTGCATTCCCTCTTTTAGTCTGATCTGAACAGGCGGAGCATTTTTTGCTCTCCCTGATACATCAGAGGCCCATACCCCAGGGAACACCTGATTCATTACGTCTTCATCAATTTCAGTTTCCCTTGTGACTTGACTGGTGGTTAATATCAAACTCAATATTTCTACATACTTTTGATCATTTCCCTCCAGAGTAATTTCCCCATTTTTGAATGCAATAGTTGGCGGTCATTGTCCCAGCAAATCTCTGTGCAGAAGTTGCTCAGGGGAGTTGGGCATATATAGAAATTTGTGGATCCCCCACTGCTTTCCCAGTTTGTATTTTAGTGGCCTAAAGAAAAATGCCTTTTCAGTTTGGCCAGTTCCTCCCGTAACTGTAGCATAATCATCCCTTACAAGCATCAAGGCTGTATTTAGAACCGAGTATCTTGTCCCAGGAAGGTACTCGCTTCTAAAGGTTGACTAGGAATTTCCCTTCTTTTTCCATTTCTCCCAGCTTTAGTTTTACAACCAGAGAGCCTGCTGGGGTAGTCTCCTCCAGCCCCCCCTAATCCTCTTGCACATGGGCAACCACCCCTCCTCTCCTTTGATTCCCTTGACCATTCTCTTTCTGCTTTGGAAAGTCCTTCTTCCAATGGCTCTGTTTCTTACAGTTTGCACATTGATTTCTGCCGGATCAAGGAGGGCCTTGCCTGGGTGCTCCCTGCCCGCTTTCACGTCTTTCTTTCCGTTCCTCCTGCACTATTGCTATTAAGTTTTTCATCCCTTGTTTATCCCCTTCTTCTCTGTTGCTAAAGACTCTCCAAGCCTCCTCCAATAAGTTTCTAAATTCCGTATATCTTCTTCTCAGACTTTTTAGAGTTTGCATCAAATATCCCCCTTGGACTGTCCCAAAAATAGATTAATTACTTGTTGTATCCCTCTCGGATTTCCTGCAGTCAGGATGACCCTCCCTGAGAGTTCTTTTTTCCCAGCCCGACGGTGGAAGAAAGAGTCAGAATTCTTCAGCTCTGGTTCACAAGGCTGTTTATTGTCTCTTATCTAAACCATTCTTTTTCAGACCTGCAGAGGCCTGATCTGCAGGTCTGTCATGGGCACGCTGCCCACCCCTGGGCTGGTGTCTACATTTTATATGAGGAATTACATGTACTTTATTTGTCATTGTTTTCCAATACCTATCACCTCTGTTAGACTGTCTACTTCTAGTCTAAACCAATCCAAATGTGCCACCATCACCAAGAAGATGGAAGCTAGGAAGAAGAAGGAAGAAAAATAGGACAATGCCCAAATCCCTCCATCTTGCCTCCTAGACCCCCTCTAGTAAAATCCCTGAAATTCCACTTTTCACCCTAGGATTAATTCATTATCACTCTACTTAAACTTCCGTGACTTGTGATTCTTCATACAAGGTTGGTAATTTGCTCCATGGGTTAAGATCAAAATCCCAAGTGTCTCTGGCTTCCTGCCAGGATTCCCCAGCCCTCTGCCAGGGGCACGTGTCATCCAGGGCACCCAGAGGGGTGTCCTGAGTTCCAGCATATCCCCAGATCAGATGCAGGGTCCAGTGGTGCATAGCGTCGCATTGTGTTTCTCAGGTGGTCTAGGAACTCTCTGGGGGATTCTGAGGGTGCCTGTTTAATAGCATATAAAGCTGACCAATTTATAGTTTCAGGCGTTGCTCTTTCCACTCCCAATGTAAGACAATCCTGATAATTTTTTAGCCTCTGTCTTTGTACTGGTTGGTTCAGGTTCCAGCCTGGGTCCTGGAAGTGGAAAATGTTCCTTTAGATCCCCTGGTTGTTGTGTAAAGTGGTCTGCTACCTGGTTCCTGGCTGTCTCTAAAACCATCTAGCTTTCTGTTTCAGTGAATGTGTCTAATAACAATTGAATAGCACCCCAGTCTGGATTGTGCTACTTCATAATGTATCCTAGATGTTTAGCAGTATTTATTTGATCATTTTGGTAATTTCCTGCAATCCTTTTCCAAGCTTCCAAATCAAGGGTGGAGAAGGGCACCTTAACTAATATCTTTTCTCTGCCTGGTTTTACTGTCTCCTGCAAAGGGGCCTGCAGTATTTGTCCTCTGGTTTGGGATGCTATTGGGCTGCCTGGAGGGGTTGGAGCTGGTGTCTTCTCCAAAGGAGGAGTAGGAGTAGGAGTAGGAGTAGTAGTGGAAGAGGTCGACTTGGTGGTGTAGGTGGTGGAGGTGGTGTAGATGGAGCCCCTCCCAAGTCTCTAGCCCTTCCCCCCTGCCCTCCCAAGTGAGGGGCAAATAGGTCAGCTAGATCTTGTTCTTGTTCCTCTAGTGCTGTGCGATAAACTTTATCTGTCCTGCTGCATCTCTGTCTTATGCTACAGGCCGAGCAGCCCCATTTGAGTTCTCCCATTTTGCTTCTGTTTTCTCTTTCAAGAGCCAAAACGAGGGGGCTCTGATGCCACAGTCCCTTTGCCAATCAGGGTTATTTTGGAGGGAGAAAAACATATCACAATAAGAAACCTCCTCCCATTTCCCTTCCCTCCACAGAAGCAACATTAGCTGTAACAGGGTATTCTATTCCAATGTACCTGTAGGAGGCCACCTTGCCCCATCCTCCAGGTGATAGAATGGCCACCAATGGGAGCAATATATAATTAGGCTTTTTAAAATTTTGAGTGCCCCCTTTGCCTGCTATTTCTCTCCAATGTGCTAAGACACACCCTAATGGGCTGGCTTTAGGTACTTCCTTACTCTGCCTTGTTCCCATGATGTCTTTTTAGAGCAAGCTTTAGCTTATTCAGTTCCGAATGTCCAGATGTGAGTCTCAAATCAAAACTCCTTTTTTCCCCCCCTTCTTCTGAGTTATTTTTAAAAAGTAATAATTAATCAAATAATCAATGTATAGAAATATTTATAACCAATTTAACAATCAATAATATTTTAATTAATTAAATGTTATTTACATTAAATACAACTTAATTTAATAATTAATATATAACAATCCACCATTAACTTTTCCTTGTTTGTTGTTTTCTCAGTCCCACACAAAGTTACAAACTCCTATGGGTACAATCCAAACCACTGGGGAGAAAAGAAAAGGAAAAATTTCCTTAATTCTTCCTTTTGATACGGCGGTGCCACTCCTTTATCCTTTCCCAATCCTCTTCAAAGATGTCTTCCCATGTCTCAGGGTCTAGGTGACTTTTTCCACAGATTAAATTCACTATTTCACACTTTGCATGTACCTCTTGGTTATAGTATCTTGGCAGTTCAGGGGTGCATGCATGGCATGCAGGTCTCTGTCTATATGAAACACAATACCACCTCCTCTGACACTTTCTGCACTGAAGGAGAACCCAAGCTGTGTGCCAGTCTGGCTCCCAGTGAAAAGCTGTCAGTCTGCACACAAAACAAGGAATCACCCCTTCAAGCCCCCAGGTCAAGGCGTTTCTAAGCACTCTTTCAGCTGCGGGGTGTTCCCAGTCAAAGGCTCGATAGCAACGTGTTGAACTGCGGTATATCCCTCCCAAGAACACTCTGTCTCTCCCTCCGTCCTCCCGTTCTATGACTCCCCAGCCCCTGACGGATGAAGAGACTGACTGGGTTCAAGCTGCAACCACCTGTGTAGAGCATGTCTCGGAGGCCGGGCTCTCCCAGCCCAGGCTTGAAGTTAGGCAGCCACCGTGGGCAAATCACCTCTCGCTTGTAGAAAAAAAAAAAACAAACCCCAAAACAACCCCAGCACACCCCTTAATGCAAAGGCTCTCCTAGTAACAGCTGTCAAGACTGAAGGGCAGTGTTATCGCACAGCAAACACTTAACTCTTAGCCCAGGCGGGCTTGCTGGCTGCCTTCAGGTGGTTCCTGCCCCTTACCAACCAGCGGCGCTTGCTTGCAAATGCCGACTTGTGCCGTGCTCCTGCTAGCTGTGCTATCAGCTAGCAGTGTTCAAAGCAACCCTACAAACCGCGGCTGATGCCCCGAGTGCCTGCCAGCCATGCTGTCGGCCCGCTGCGCCAAGAGCAATTTGGCAAGGCCCAGCTCATGGCCCTGCACCACGCTGGCCCCGCTCATTGGAGCCGCCCTGCACCACGCATGTGCTGCCGGCCAGGGGCTGCCTGCGCTGGGCATGCGCTGCTTGCTCTCCCAGGCGCTGCCGGCTGGCCGCCGCTGCCCCGGCTTTGCGCCGCCTCTGCCCGCCGCACCGACCTGCGCCACGCTCACGGCGACCCGGCGCCCTTGAAATGTTCTTTGAAAAACCACAGTTACCAGAGAAACTAAACCAAGACGTCACTCCCCGCAGCGTGTTTCACCGTTCACTCACACACACAAGCACGCACGTCCAGACGTGATAACCATACACAATCACAGTTCAAACCAACGCTCCGCCAGCTGCTCTGTCAGCTGGGGACCCCCCGCCACCGGCCTCTCCCCGGCAGACGATTGCTTGCAAACTGCTTGTGCAAAACTGCACACAAAGGCGTCTCTTGTGCGACTTATCAGTAGCCAACCCTAAAAAAAGGAAAGGAATACATACCACTTCTGTCCATCAGCTTGGAGACAGAGGAGCTCCTTAGTCTAGGTTTCCTGAATTCCCTGGTCTTCTCCTGGTCTTATGAGTAAAAAAGTTACCTGTAGCTATGATATTTTATTAAAAATCCTTTTCTAGGATTTTTCCCCTCCTGAGGAGCTGAGGGCCCCAGGAAAGAAATGCAAACAATAACTATCTGCTGCTGTGGAATGCAACAGGTGCATCTTCCATTGCTCCATGTGGATTGTTTTCACTTGATGACCAATCACAGCCAACTGTGTTGAGCCTGTGAGCAGTCACAAGATTTTTGTTATGCATTCCATTCTGTTCTTCTTCTTTGTAGCCTTCTGGTCATTTTTTCCTCTCGGTTCTTTTAGTATAGTTTTAACATAGTATTTTAATAGAATATATAATAAATCAGCCTTCTGAAATGGAGTCAAGCCTCGTGTCTCCACACCTGGGGTGTTCTCCCCAACAAATTATCCATTTTTTTTTAAGGCTGCAAAGTTAAACAGGTTGGGCCAGTTGTTGTGAGTTGAAATGTTGACTATTTGTTGTTGATAGCTTCATGTAGCAATCACCTCTTGTTAATAGTTTTTCTTCAATTACCTGTTAATGGTTAGAAATCAAGCGCAATTGTCCCCCTGCTGCTTCCCCAGAGCCTGCAGGTAGCAGGGTGGGGGGGTGACATCAGAGCTAGTATGCAGATGAGAATGCATTTCACCAAAGTTTGCAATTTTCCAGGAAAAAAACTCCTAAAAACAACAAGCCAACATGGAATTATGAAACCTAAGTAATGTCTAAAGGTGAGGAACTTAATCCTTAGTATCTGCTAAAATCCTTTTCACTTTTCACCCTAACCTGAAAGGATGTCAGCAAGAAAGAGGATCTGGAATGTTAGACCAAAAAAGCAGAATTCCCACTACTCCCTTGAGGACGGAAGCCCCAGCTCTGCCTGCATACCAGCGGGCACAGCTGCATCATCCTCTTCCTCCGTGCCACTCCTGGGAGCAGCGGGGGTGCGGGTGACCTGTCGTTTCCCACAACCTGAGCTGAATGTTTTTAATAAAGGCATTAAAAAGGAGAAAGATCTCCTGCCCTGTTTATGACACTGGTATTGTCCTTCATAGCAAGAAGCTTCAGAAATTTGCATTTTCCTATGCCCTTTGTACCATGGCAGAGGTTTCTTAAGTAAAAGGTTACAATTCAACACATAATTCTACAATTTAATATTTAAATGCTTAGTCCATATATTGCTAACTTAATTGAACCCGCCCAAAAACCTCCATTTCAACAGCAGCCCCAGCCTGGCTTCTGCCTGCCCACACCGTGGGCATCCACGGCTCCTCCTGGGCATGGAGCTCAGTCAGTGCTGGTGCTGGGTGGGCTTTGCTGCTGCTGCCACCTGGACACTGGGGTGACCGCTTGTCCTGGGTTGCAGTGTAAAGATGTATTCTAATGCCATCCTCAAGAGCTGCTGAAACCTGGAGGGGCATTGTTTCTTCCTTATCTCCTGTTAATGGGCCCATCAATGTCTTGCCACATGAGTCAGAGATAACTCCCTCCCAGAGCCATTTCTGTTTAGTGGCTAATCAAGGACCCACAGCATGAGGCAGAATGATATCAGCCCACTGTGAGATGCTCTGCCCTTGGGGGAGGAGCTAAGCATCCCCAGCTGGATATAATCTGGGTTTTGGGACACAACAAGCACTCTTTCCACTGGATTCCCAGAGGAACCGCCGCCCTTACCCACTGCTTTTCCAGAGGATGAGAGCTACCAGATGGTTTCTACAGGATCACCACTTCCACAAGTCCATTTCATCTGGACTGCTACCACCACCCTAACTAGCAGGGTGTCAGCAGGCTGTATTCTGACCCTGTCAGTGGTTTTTCTTTTGTATCATTGCATGTGTTTTGATTTTTTTCCCTTTTTCTAATAAATTGTATTTCTGACTTGGAGTCTCTCACTGGTTTTGCTTTCCAACCAGAACAAAGATCCTTCTCTTTATTTAAACAGAAGAATAGGCCATTGCCTACCCTGCAAGCGGGGGGGGTGGGGTGGGGTGGGGTGGGGGGGGTGTCACCTTCAGTGATTCCTAGAGGGCAAGGCCGGGGGGCTCAGGGGCAGAGGGAGGGATGTGTTGGTCTCAGGAAGGGCTGGAGGGTGCTGGGCTGCTCCTGGGGTCCCTAGAGGTACTCGAGTTGGCTGGGATGGGACAGACAAAGATAAAAAAAGGGATGAAGGCAGCTTGGGGAGGCCCATGGGGAGAGCAGGTGGCAGTGGGATTTACGGGGTAGAAGGAGGTTCCCTCGTAGACTGTTGTTCTGGGGTCCTCTTCACAGAAGACTTGAGAGGGCTGTCCAGGCCGTTCCTGCTGCTGGAGGAGCTGCTCACGCTGTCTGGGTGTGAGGTGCAGCCACCGTCTTCCAACTCCTGTCCCGAGGTGCTCCTGTGCAGAGAGGAGGTGGCTGAGGCCCCAGCTGCCAGTGGCACACAGGGACCCTCGTGCACAGCAGGGCCCAGAGCTGGCAAGGGTCCCCAGCACGGCTGGAGCTGCTGGCACAGCTGGGCCCAGCTGGACAGCTGCCCCTCAAGGCCCCGGCCAGCAGGGCACGGCTCTGGGCAGGGTCCCTGGCCAGGAGCGGGCCCCAGAGCGCCTCTGCCTTTCAAGGGCAACCTCGGCCCTGCTCTTTCTCTTCCCCACCTCCCTCTGCCTCTGCCCCGTGCCCCTGGGGCTGCTCTTGGCCAGGCAGCCTCAGTGGGAGCCAGCACTGGCTGCAGCCCCAGCGGGGCCCCCAGGACAAGGCCCAGCAATTGAGAGGCCAATGGAAGCACTGGGCAGCAGCAGAACCCTCAGCAGAGTTATTTGGACAATCATGGGCTGGCCACAACTCCACTGCAGCCTCAATGGGAATGTTCCCTGTCCATGCTGGACTTTGAAAAGAAGCTGTTGGAGGGGGCGGGCAATAAAACACTCACTGTTTTCTGTTCCAGGAATACCAGATTCCAAAGCAGCAGAATAGGAAGACAAGCTCCAAATAAAGCATGCCTGCCAGAAACCCTAGCCAGCAGTCGGTTCCCTGACAGAAGCCCCTTCCGAGGCCATCCTGGGCATCGGGAACAGGTCTTGTGGTGCCGGCTGCATCTGTGGGAGCGATGGGGAGCGTGAGCCCGTGCTGTGCTGCACTGCTGAGCTGGCAGCACGGTGGATACAGGCAGGACGTTCTCTGTTTCCCCCAGAGCTGGGGCCTGCAGGCACCTTGCCGGCCCTTGGCACAGGCTGTGCCAGCCAACAAAGCCCAGCAGGCCGGGAGGAGAGCGCCCGGGGGCAGCGCAGCTGCTTGGGCAGTGGCTGCTGCCAGGGACATGGGCCAAAGCCATCCCTGAGCAGCCACTGCCACCCCTGGCCCTCCCTTCCCCGTGACAGCTCCCCCAGCCCCAGGGGACAGGCTCAGGCCCTGTCAGGAGCCAGCGCAGCCCCTGCCCAGTCGGGAGCCAGGGCTGGCTCTGGCCCTGGGCTGGCGGCAGGGCTCCCGCTCAGGGCTGCTCCTGTGCCTTGGGCCTCTGGGCACTCAGGGCCAGCTCCGCAGCAGCTGCAGCGCCAGGGACGTTGCTGCACCCGTCCCGTTTCCCCGGGGCTCTGAACCAGCTCCAGAGGCCTGGAAGCCGAGGCGCCTCCAGCTTTGGCTGCTGCCGGGCCGGGCAAGGGCAGGCCCTGGGGGAAGAACTGCTGCCACACAGCCCCGGCCAGGGCTGAGCCCGGCACAGCAATTACCTGCTGTGCCTGTGCCCGTGTCTGCCATCGCCTTCCTTCCTGCAGCAGGGGCTGCCAATGAGCCACTGCTTCTCCCTGAGTGTTCCTCCTCCTGAACAGCCTTTTGGTCCATCACTTGAAAAAGGAAAAAAGGGACAACTGGATCAAATGGAAATATTCCCCACTGGGGAGGTGGCACCTTCAGGAGGCAATGCTTGTCTAAGTCACAGGTAAAGATCAGGAAAAAGCCCAGGTAATTGGGGCTGGGCCAGTGCACTCCCTTGTGCTAACAGCTGCACCTCCTGATCTTCTCAGAGACTGGGAAATGGCAGGGGATCTCAGGCCCACAGTACAGTTGGGGCACCCTATCAGCTAATGCCAAATTCCATCCTGCAGAGGCTGGGGAGGAATTGCAGCCAGGCCAGGTTGGGAAACAGCCCTGCAGGGCGTGAAAGCAGCACCGGGGCAGCAAGGCTGCCATGGATCCCTTCCTGCTGTGCCGGGCACGGCCTGTCCAGATGTGCAGCCAAAGCCCCCGGCTGCTGACTCCCAGGGGAAGCATGAGGGAAACGCACCCACCTTGTCCTCCGGGTGCTTCCTTCTGTGTTTGTCTCAGGAATTCATCTGAGTCATGAGACTTTTTGGCGGCAAAAACTTGGGTCTTTCCTTTTGGAGGACCTTAAGAGAAAGTAGTTCCATTTCCCAGGAATGGATCCCACAAAAGCAGGACTCAGCCTGTGGGGTCAGCAGGGACACACTACTCACCCCTGCCATGGGAGCTGGGTTGGGGCCAAGCATCCAGCCCTGGAGCTTGAGAAGTCCTCCCCGCAGACACACCTGTAACTCAACAGCCACAGAAGCTTCTGCCATCTCTGCTGATCTGCACGGGCACCACTAATCCGCAGGAGCGGTGAGGGGTTCGTGCAGGGCGAGGGCACACACGTGCATGGTTCTGTGCTGGCACCTGCAGCGCTGCCTCCCTGGCCCAGCTTTGGGCTCTGAGCTGGCAGCTCTCCCAGGGGAAAGGCCTTGACCGACCCTCAGCATCTCCCAGAGCCTCAGTCCTGGATGTGGGGCCTTCACCGGCAGGTTCAGCTGCAAAGAAAGGCAGGACAGAAGAGCTCCTGTGGCACTGCAGGAGATCCTCAGGCTGCCCACAAGGCTCAGCCCCGGGGCACAGCCCTGGGCCCGGCCCCTTCCCTCTCTGCTCTTCTCTTTGACTGCACAGAGCACACGGAAGGACACACTGGCATTGCACACGGGAGGAAAACTGAAAGATCAATGCTCCTTCGTCCTACTGACAGCGATCCTGAGGGATCCCTCAGGGATCCAGAAGGGAGAAGGGAAAGATTCTCAGAATCCTTCAGCCTTTACATAATGTTAAGGGAAATGGTTTATAAACGAGCTTTTGTTGCATTGATCCTGATTATTCACTCAGGAAGGGCAGAATGTAAACTTGCCTCCAGCATCCTCCAGGAACTTCAAACCATCCTTCATCAGGACTTCCTGAAAACCCATGTCACGATTCCAGTCTAAAAGGGAGCAGAGATCAGAACCATATCTGTGGCATGCTGGGATGCCCGAATGCTACAGGGAAAAGGGCACTGCAAGGGGGTCGTGTAAGGCTATGGGACCCAGATGGGAATGGACATGGCCAAAGCTGCACAGGGGCCTGGGGAGCTCTGGGCTGGCTCCTGATCACTCTCCACACTCTTTCCCTGCCCTCAGCAACACCCCTGGGAGGGGTGGCTGGAGTAGCCCAGGGCCCTGGGGCTCTCTCCCTCAAACTCACAGAATACCCTCCCTAAAGCCCTGGGGAAAACTGCAGCAGGCAGTGCCACAGCTATGCCTCCCTCCTACACTCCCTCCTGCCCTCCTTCTGCTGGGACAGCTCCCACATCCCAAGGGCAAACAGCCAGGCCCTCTCAGGACACACTGGAGCCTTGCTCTCCCCCTCTGTCCTTTCCCCGCCGTGGGCACCCCGTGCAGTCACTGCCAGGTTTCAGGACATGTCTCCCATGGAGGGACCCCAGCAGGACTGCTCAGTACCCGAGTGCCTTGAGCCTGCTCGGGATAATTCCCCTGGGCTGTGCCGCTCTAGTCCAGGCTGTGCCCGCGCTGCCAAACAGCAGAGAGGGCAGCTCAAGCCTCAGCAGGGCTCAGGCCCAGAGGCACAGCAATTACCTCCTGTGCCTGTGCCTGGCATGGCCTCCCTTCCTGGAGCTGAGGCTGGCATGCAACCACTGCTTCCTCCGGGAAATGCTTCTTTCTCCGCAGGCTCTCCTTTCATTTCTGGAGAATGGAAAAGAGACAGCTGGATCCGATGAAAACATTCCTGACTGGGAATGTGGAAGGGGACAATTTCAGGAGGCATCACTTGTGAAAGGAATGCATAAGGATCAGAAAACACCCAGGATTTTGGGACAACCCAAGGCTGCTTCCTTCCCCAAACAGCCCCAACATCTGATCTGCCTGGACACCAGGAAATTGCAGGGCATCTGAGGGTGGGCATGGCCTGTGGTGCATTTGGGGCTGTCTGCCAGCTGATGCCAAATGCCTTCCTGCAGAGGCTGGGCAGAAGCTGCAGCCAGGCCAGGCTGGGAAACAGCCCTGCAGGGCATGAAAGCAGCAGCGGGGCAGCAAGGCTGCCATGGATCCCTTCCTGCTGTGCCGGGCACGACGTGTCCAGATGTGCAGCCAACGCCCCCGGCTGCTGACTCCCAGGAGCAGCATGAGGGAAATGCACCCACCTTGTCTTCTCTGCAGACGTTCCTTCAGCATTTGCCACATGATTTCTAATGGGTCCTGGAATTTCCTGCCTGCCATGTCTTTGGTCTCTCCTGTCAGAGGACCTTAAGAGAAAGTAGTTCCATTTCCCAGGAATGGACCCCACAAAAGCAGGGCTCAGCCTGAGGGGTCAGCAGGGACACACTACTCACCCCTGCCATGGGAGCTGGCCTTTTGTGCAGCATCCAAGGTAGGAGTTGGTGAGGTCGTTCCTGCAGACACGCCTGTAACACAACAGCCACAGAAGCTTCTGTCACCTGGTTCTTACCAGTCAGTCAAACATTACGCCTTGGTGGGACAGTGAGAACATACCTGCAGAATGCTCAGAGGGCTTCACAACTTCAGAGCGCCAGGCTAATGGAGAATCCTTCCCAGCATCCCAGTCTGGAAGCAAACCAAGATGAGAACTGTTTCCATTGTGTGCCAGGGCTGGCTCTGGCCCTGGGCTGGCGGCAGGGCTCCCGCTCGGGGCTGCTCCTGTGCCTTGGGCCTCTGGGCACTCAGGGCCAGCTCCGCAGCAGCTGCAGCGCCAGGGACGTTGCTGCACCAGTCCCGTTTCCCCGGGGCTCTGAACCAGCTCCAGAGGCCTGGAAGCCGAGGCGCCTCCAGCTTTGGCTGCTGCCGGGCCGGGCAAGGGCAGGCCCTGGGGGAAGAGCTGCTGCCACACAGCCCCGGCCAGGGCTGAGCCCGGCACAGCAATTACCTGCTGTGCCTGTGCCCGTGTCTGCCATCGCCTTCCTTCCTGCAGCAGGGGCTCGCACCGAAGATGGAGTGCTTCCTTCAATAAATGCCACCTTCCACTGAAGCACTATGTCCATCTCTTGACAAAGGAAGGGAGACAGCTGCATCAGATGGGGCTGTTTCCCACTTGGGTGGTGGCATCAGAGGTAATATTTGTGAAATTTATGGAGCAGGAAAATGGCCAGGTTACAGTGGCATGATGAGAGCACTTCCACCACCAAACAGCCACCCTTTTCCTAATCTGCAGGGCTGGATATAGTGGGGGATCTCAGGGTGTGTTACAGTTTGGGCATGGCCTGTCGGCTGATGCCAAATAACTTCCGGCAGAGGCTGGGCAGAAGCTGCAGCCAGGCCAGGCTGGGAAACAGCCCTGCAGGGCGTGAAAGCAGCAGCGGGGCAGCGAGGCTGCCATGGATCCCTTCCCACTGTGCCGGGCATGGCGTGTCCAGATGTGCAGCCAAAGCCCCCAGATGCTGAGACCCAGGGGAAGCATGAGGGAAATGCACCCACCTTCTCTTCTCTGCAGGGGTTCCTTCAGCTCTTGCCTCATCTGTTTGGATGGTTCCAGGGATATCTTATCTGTTGTATCTTGGATTTTCCCTGTTGGAGTACCTTAGAGAAAAATATTTCCATTTCCCAGGAATGGATCCCAGAAAAGCAGGGTTCAGCCTGTGGGGTCAGCAGGGACACACTACTCACCCCTGAGATGGGAGCTGGGCTTGAGTGCAGCATCCAAGGTAGCAGCTGGAGAAGCTGGAGAAGTCTTCCCTGTAGACACATCTGTAACACAACAGCCACAGAAGCTTCTGTCACCTGGTGCCTGCCCGCTTGTCTACAATTCTTCCTTGGTGGCACACTGAGAACATACCTGCAGGAGGCTCCAAGGGCTTCAAAACTTTATTCATCCAAGCTGATGGAGAAGCCTTCCCAGCACCCTCATCTACAATGCAGCACAGATGAGAACATTTTCCAGTGTGTGCTGGGATCTCTTTCTGCCACAGGGAACTGGGCACTGCCAGGGAGTCGGGTAAGGCCATGGGAGCCAGATGTGAATAGACATGGCCAAAGCTGCCCAGGGGCCTGGGGAGCTCTGGGCTGGCTCCTGGTCACTCTCCACACTCTTTCCCTGCCCTCAGCAACATCCCTGGGAGGGGTGGCTGCAGCAGTGCAGGGACCTGGAACTCTCCCCCTCACACACAGAAGAAATCCTCCCTAAAGCATGGGGGAAAACTGCAGCAGGCAGTGCCACAGCTATCCATCCTGCCCTCCCTCTGTCCCTCCTGCCCTCCTTCTGTGGGGAAACCCCCCAGATCCCAAGGGCAAACAGCCAGGCCCTCTCAGGACACACTGGAGCCTTGCTCTCCCCCTCTGTCCTTTCCCCACCGTGGGCACCCCGTGCAGTCACTCCCAGGTTTCAGGACATGTCTCCCATGGAGGGACCCCAGCAGGACTGCTCAGTGCCCTGAGCCTGCTCGGGGTAATTCCCCTGGGCTGTGCTGCTCTAGTCCAGGCTGTGCCCGCACTGCCAAACAGCAGAGAGGGCAGCTCAAGCCTCAGCAGGGCTCAGGCCCAGAGGCACAGCAATTACCTCCTGTGCCTGTGCCTGGCATGGCCTCCCTTCCTGGAGCTGAGGCTGGCATGCAACCACTGCTTCCTCTGGGAAATGCTTCTTTCTCCGCAGGCTCTCCTTTCATTTCTGGAGAATGGAGAAGAGACAGCTGGATCAGATGAAAACATTCCTGACTGGGAATGGGGAAGGGGACAATTTCAGGAGGCATCACTTGTGAAAGGAATGCATAAGGATCAGAAAACAACCAGGATTTTGGGACAACCCAAGGCTGCTTCCTTCCCCAAACAGCCCCAACATCTGATCTGCCTGGACACCAGGAAATTGCAGGGCATCTGAGGGTGGGCATGGCCTGTGGTGCAATTGGGGCTGTCTGCCAGCTGATGCCAAATGCCTTCCTGCAGAGGCTGGGCAGAAGCTGCAGCCAGGCCAGGCTGGGAAACAGCCCTGCAGGGCGTGAAAGCAGCAGCGGGGCAGCAAGGCTGCCATGGATCCCTTCCCGCTGTGCCGGGCACGGCGTGTCCAGATGTGCAGCCAAAGCCCCCGGCTGCTGACTCCCAGGAGCAGCATGAGGGAAATGCACCCACCTTCTCTTCTCTGCATACGTTCCTTCAGCATTTGCCACATGATTTCTAATGGGTCCTGGAATTTCCTGCCTGCCATGTCTTTGGTCTCTCCTGTCAGAGGACCTTAAGAGAAAGTAGTTCCATTTCCCAGGAATGGACCCCACAAAAGCAGGGTTCAGCCTGAGGGGTCAGCAGGGACACACTACTCACCCCTGCCATGGGAGCTGGCCTTTTGTGCAGCATCCAAGGTAGGAGTTGGTGAGGTCGTCCCTGCAGACACGCCTGTAACACAACAGCCACAGAAGCTTCTGTCACCTGGTTCTTACCAGTCAGTCAAACATTACGCCTTGGTGGGACAGTGAGAACATACCTGCAGAATGCTCAGAGTGCTTCACAACTTCAGAGCGCCAGGCTAATGGAGAATCATTCCCAGCATCCCAGTCTGGAAGCAAACCAAGATGAGAACTGTTTCCATTGTGTGCCAGGGCTGGCTCTGGCCCTGGGCTGGTGGCAGGGCTCCCGCTCGGGGCTGCTCCTGTGCCTTGGGCCTCTGGGCACTCAGGGCCAGCTCCGCAGCAGCTGCAGCGCCAGGGACGTTGCTGCACCAGTCCCGTTTCCCCGGGGCTCTGAACCAGCTCCAGAGGCCTGGAAGCCGAGGCGCCTCCAGCTTTGGCTGCTGCCGGGCTGGGCAAGGGCAGGCCCTGGGGGAAGAGCTGCTGCCACACAGCCCCGGCCAGGCCTGAGCCCGGCACAACAATTACCTGCTGTGCCTGTGCCTGTGTCTGGCTTTGCCTTCCTTCCTGCAGCAGGGGCTGGCACCGAAGATGGAGTACATCCTTCAAGAAATGCCACCTTCCACTGAAGCACTATGTCCATCTCTTGAAAAAGGAAGGGAGACAGCTGCATCAGACGGAACTGTTCCCCACTTGGGTGGTGGCATCAGAGGTAATATTTGTGAAATTTATGGAGCAGGAAAATGGCCAGGTTACAGTGGCATGATGAGAGCACTTCCACCTCCAAACAGCCACCCTTTTCCTAATCTGCAGGGCTGGATATAGTGGGGGATCTCAGGGTGTCTTACAGTTTGGGCATGGCCTGTCAGCTGATGCCAAATAACTTCCTACAGAGGCTGGGCAGAAGCTGCAACCAGGCCAGGCTGGCAAACAGCCCTGCAGGGCGTGAAAGCAGCAGCGGGGCAGCGAGGCTGCCATGGATCCCTTCCCACTGTGCCGGGCACGGCGTGTCCAGATGTGCAGCCAAAGCCCCCGGCTGCTGAGTCCCAGGGGAAGCATGAGGGAAATGCACCCACCTTCTCTTCTCTGCAGGGGTTCCTTCAGCTCTTGCCTCATCTGTTTGGATGGTTCCAGGGATATCTTATCTGTTGTATCTTGGATTTTCCCTGTTGGAGTACCTTAGAGAAAAATATTTCCATTTCCCAGGAATGGATCCCAGAAAAGCAGGGCTCAGCCTGTGGGGTCAGCAGGGACACACTACTCACCACTGTGACGGGAGCTGGGCTTTAGTGTAACATCCATGGTAGGAGCTGGAGAAGTCTTCCCTGTAGACACATCTGTAACACAACAGCCACAGAAGCTTCTGTCACCTGGTTCCTGCCCGCTTGTCTACAATTCTTCCTTGGTGGCACACTGACAACATACCTGCAGGAGGCTCCAAGGGCTTCAAAACTTTATTCATCCAAGCTGATGGAGAAGCCTTCCCAGCACCCTCATCTACAATGCAGCACAGATGAGAACATTTTCCAGTGTGTGCTGGGATCTCTTTCTGCCACAGGGAACTGGGCACTGCCAGGGAGTCGGGTAAGGCCATGGGAGCCAGATGTGAATAGACATGGCCAAAGCTGCCCAGGGGCCTGGGGAGCTCTGGGCTGGCTCCTGGTCACTCTCCACACTCTTTCCCTGCCCTCAGCAACATCCCTGGGAGGGGTGGCTGCAGCAGTGCAGGGACCTGGAACTCTCCCCCTCACACACAGAAGAAATCCTCCCTAAAGCATGGGGGAAAACTGCAGCAGGCAGTGCCACAGCTATCCATCCTGCCCTCCCTCTGTCCCTCCTGCCCTCCTTCTGTGGGGAAACCCCCCAGATCCCAAGGGCAAACAGCCAGGCCCTCTCAGGACACACTGGAGCCTTGCTCTCCCCCTCTGTCCTTTCCCCACCGTGGGCACCCCGTGCAGTCACTCCCAGGTTTCAGGACATGTCTCCCATGGAGGGACCCCAGCAGGACTGCTCAGTGCCCTGAGCCTGCTCGGGGTAATTCCCCTGGGCTGTGCTGCTCTAGTCCAGGCTGTGCCCGCACTGCCAAACAGCAGAGAGGGCAGCTCAAGCCTCAGCAGGGCTCAGGCCCAGAGGCACAGCAATTACCTCCTGTGCCTGTGCCTGGCATGGCCTCCCTTCCTGGAGCTGAGGCTGGCATGCAACCACTGCTTCCTCTGGGAAATGCTTCTTTCTCCGCAGGCTCTCCTTTCATTTCTGGAGAATGGAAAAGAGACAGCTGGATCAGATGAAAACATTCCTGACTGGGAATGGGGAAGGGGACAATTTCAGGAGGCATCACTTGTGAAAGGAATGCATAAGGATCAGAAAACAACCAGGATTTTGGGACAACCCAAGGCTGCTTCCTTCCCCAAACAGCCCCAACATCTGATCTGCCTGGACACCAGGAAATTGCAGGGCATCTGAGGGTGGGCATGGCCTGTGGTGCAATTGGGGCTGTCTGCCAGCTGATGCCAAATGCCTTCCTGCAGAGGCTGGGCAGAAGCTGCAGCCAGGCCAGGCTGGGAAACAGCCCTGCAGGGCGTGAAAGCAGCAGCGGGGCAGCAAGGCTGCCATGGATCCCTTCCTGCTGTGCTGGGCACGACGTGTCCAGATGTGCAGCCAAAGCCCCCGGCTGCTGACTCCCAGGAGCAGCATGAGGGAAATGCACCCACCTTCTCTTCTCTGCATACGTTCCTTCAGCATTTGCCACATGATTTCTAATGGGTCCTGGAATTTCCTGCCTGCCATGTCTTTGGTCTCTCCTGTCAGAGGACCTTAAGAGAAAGTAGTTCCATTTCCCAGGAATGGACCCCACAAAAGCAGGGTTCAGCCTGAGGGGTCAGCAGGGACACACTACTCACCCCTGCCATGGGAGCTGGCCTTTTGTGCAGCATCCAAGGTAGGAGTTGGTGAGGTCGTCCCTGCAGACACGCCTGTAACACAACAGCCACAGAAGCTTCTGTCACCTGGTTCTTACCAGTCAGTCAAACATTACGCCTTGGTGGGACAGTGAGAACATACCTGCAGAATGCTCAGAGTGCTTCACAACTTCAGAGCGCCAGGCTAATGGAGAATCATTCCCAGCATCCCAGTCTGGAAGCAAACCAAGATGAGAACTGTTTCCATTGTGTGCCAGGGCTGGCTCTGGCCCTGGGCTGGTGGCAGGGCTCCCGCTCGGGGCTGCTCCTGTGCCTTGGGCCTCTGGGCACTCAGGGCCAGCTCCGCAGCAGCTGCAGCGCCAGGGACGTTGCTGCACCAGTCCCGTTTCCCCGGGGCTCTGAACCAGCTCCAGAGGCCTGGAAGCCGAGGCGCCTCCAGCTTTGGCTGCTGCCGGGCTGGGCAAGGGCAGGCCCTGGGGGAAGAGCTGCTGCCACACAGCCCCGGCCAGGCCTGAGCCCGGCACAACAATTACCTGCTGTGCCTGTGCCTGTGTCTGGCTTTGCCTTCCTTCCTGCAGCAGGGGCTGGCACCGAAGATGGAGTACATCCTTCAAGAAATGCCACCTTCCACTGAAGCACTATGTCCATCTCTTGAAAAAGGAAGGGAGACAGCTGCATCAGACGGAACTGTTCCCCACTTGGGTGGTGGCATCAGAGGTAATATTTGTGAAATTTATGGAGCAGGAAAATGGCCAGGTTACAGTGGCATGATGAGAGCACTTCCACCTCCAAACAGCCACCCTTTTCCTAATCTGCAGGGCTGGATATAGTGGGGGATCTCAGGGTGTCTTACAGTTTGGGCATGGCCTGTCAGCTGATGCCAAATAACTTCCTACAGAGGCTGGGCAGAAGCTGCAACCAGGCCAGGCTGGCAAACAGCCCTGCAGGGCGTGAAAGCAGCAGCGGGGCAGCGAGGCTGCCATGGATCCCTTCCCACTGTGCCGGGCACGGCGTGTCCAGATGTGCAGCCAAAGCCCCCGGCTGCTGAGTCCCAGGGGAAGCATGAGGGAAATGCACCCACCTTCTCTTCTCTGCAGGGGTTCCTTCAGCTCTTGCCTCATCTGTTTGGATGGTTCCAGGGATATCTTATCTGTTGTATCTTGGATTTTCCCTGTTGGAGTACCTTAGAGAAAAATATTTCCATTTCCCAGGAATGGATCCCAGAAAAGCAGGGCTCAGCCTGTGGGGTCAGCAGGGACACACTACTCACCACTGTGACGGGAGCTGGGCTTTAGTGTAACATCCATGGTAGGAGCTGGAGAAGTCTTCCCTGTAGACACATCTGTAACACAACAGCCACAGAAGCTTCTGTCACCTGGTTCCTGCCCGCTTGTCTACAATTCTTCCTTGGTGGCACACTGACAACATACCTGCAGGAGGCTCCAAGGGCTTCAAAACTTTATTCATCCAAGCTGATGGAGAAGCCTTCCCAGCACCCTCATCTACAATGCAGCACAGATGAGAACATTTTCCAGTGTGTGCTGGGATCTCTTTCTGCCACAGGGAACTGGGCACTGCCAGGGAGTCGGGTAAGGTCATGGGAGCCAGATGTGAATAGACATGGCCAAAGCTGCCCAGGGGCCTGGGGAGCTCTGGGCTGGCTCCTGGTCACTCTCCACACTCTTTCCCTGCCCTCAGCAACATCCCTGGGAGGGGTGGCTGGAGCAGTGCAGGGCCTCCGGGTTCTCTCCCTCAGACACAGAGGAAATCCTCTCTAAAACCCCGGGGAAAACTGCAGCAGGCAGTGACATAGGTATCCATCCCTCCCTCCCTCTGTCCCTCCTGCCCTCCTTCTGCTGGGACAGCTCCCAAATCCCAAGGGCAAACAGCCAGGCCCTCTCAGGACACACTGGAGCCTTGCTCTCCCCCTCTGTCCTTTCCCCACCGTGGGCACCCCGTGCAGTCGCTGCCAGGTTTCAGGACATGTCTCCCACGGAGGGACCCCAGCAGGACTGCTCAGTACCTGAGTGCCCTGAGCCTGCTTGGGATCATACCTCTGGCCTGTGCCTGACTTGTCCAGGCTGTCCCCGCACTGCCAAACAGCAGAGAGGGCAGCTCAAGCCTCAGCAGGGCTCAGGCCCAGAGGCACAGCAATTACCTCCTGTGCCTGTGCCTGGCATCGCCTCTCTTCCTGCAGCAGAGGCTGGCATGGAATCACTGCTTCCTCTGGGAAATGCCGCCTTATGCCCAGCCTCTCCATCCACTTCTGGAGAAAGGAAGAGGGACAGCTGGATCAGGTGGGGCTGTTCCCCACTGGGGAGGTGGCGCCTTCAGGAGGGAATGATTGTCAAAGACATGGCTAAGAATCAGGAAATCCCTATAAACATTTTGGGAAGGCCAGGGCCCTCCCTTCCCCAAACTGGTGCCGTTTCTGTTCTACCCAGCGACTGGAAAATTTCAGGGGATCTCAGGCCTGTGGTGCAATTAGGCGGCCTGTCAGCTGATGCCAAATGCCTTCTTGCAGGGGCTGGGCAGAAGCTGCAGCCAGGCCAGGCTGGGAAACAGCCCTGCAGGGCGTGAAAGCAGCAGCGGGGCAGCGAGGCTGCCATGGATCCCTTCCCACTGTGCCAGGCACGGCGTGTCCAGATGTGCAGCCAAAGCTCCCAGATGCTGAGACCCAGGGGAAGCACGAGGGAAATGCACCCACCTTCTCCTGCCTGCTGCATTTCCTTCAGCATTTGCCTCATGTTTTCGGATGGATCATGGGGTTTCTGGTGTCCTGTAGCTTGGTCCTTCCCCCTCGGAGGACCTTAGAGCAACAGAATTCCATTTCCCAGGAACAGATCCCACAAAAGTAGGGCTCAGCCTGTGGGGTCAGCAGGGACACACTACTCACCCCTGCGATGGTTGCCAGGCTTCAGTGTAGGAATCAGCAAAGGAGCTGGAGAAGTCCTCCCTGCAGACACACCTGTAACTCAACAGCCACAGAAGCTTCTGCCATCTCTGCTGATCTGCATGGGCACCACTGAGCCACAGGAGGGGTGAGGGAATCACACAGGGCGAGGGCACACACGTGCATCGTTCTGTGCTGGCACCTGCAGTGCTGCCTCCCTGGCCCAGCTTTGGGATCTGAGCTGGCAGCTCTCCCAGGGGAAAGGCCTTGACCTACCCTCAGCATCTCCCAGAGCCTCAGTCCTGGACGTGGCTTGGGAAGCTGCACCACCTTCACCAGCAGGTTCAGCTGCAAAGAAAGGCAGGACAGAAGACCTGTAAATCCACCAACAGAAACACCAGCCAAACCTCACTAAAAAGTCACCACTACTTCTTGAAGTAAAATAGACTGATGCATGTTAATACCTAAGCTTGTAAGCTGTAAAACCCATTGTTATGAGAAGTAAAATATTTTATTTTAAACTGTATTATTCATGAGGTTGTTTTAAGTGAACTGAATATTTAAGGTGTGATATGCAAATTTATTTCAAAAAATAAAATATTTTAGTGCTTTTGTTATAACAGACAAAAGAAATAGAAGTAAAAGCTAATGAAACACTGTAAAGAATATATTAGAACAATAATATGATTCGTGAAAAATCGGAAAAAAATTAAGTATATAAGATACAAACCAGATTTAAGTTCCAAGAAACACTAAAAGTAACATTAAATCAGATAGGATATAACAAAAGCCGTTAGATATTTAATAAGGCTCAAATTAAAATAAAGGAAAAAAGCCAAGTATAGCTGAAAGAAAGAGAAGTGTACAGACTAATTACAACTTTAGAGCTAAAATGTCAAAGAAACAAAACTATAACAATTAGAAATAAGCAGGTGCTATCCTAAATCCTGAAAAACAATTTAAAAGGCTCTTATAAATCTTATGAAGTAAATACTGAGAATGAGACGAATGATGTCAGTGACTAGATCCCAAGGTGTAAGCTCTGCTACCAAGAAGATACACATCTTGGCCCTTTGGCTGCAACCCAAAGGGGCTTTGAGAGAGCTAGAGTGTTAAAACTGCAGAGGATTATTGTCACTGTATTAGTTATCCAAGCCCAAAAAGAATGAGCCATATGCACACTACCAAGTTAGTGTAGTACGCTATAATTTTAACAAATTCAGAAGGTGCACTATGAGTAGTAAAAGACTGCAATAAAGAAAATGTGAAATAGAGCAAAAAGAATAAAATGGCAAAATTTGTAAGCAATATATTAAAACTTTTTGTTCTGGAAGAGCTAGAGAAGAAATAAATCCTGAGAGTAGAATAAAGCAAATTGCTCAAGAATTAGAAAACAAGAACATGAGAGAGTTATAAAGACACATTTTAGCAGGCAACATAAGAAAACATGAAAAACTTATTTTACAAATATTACCAGCCTTAAACGACTATGGAGTCAAAATATATCTAAATTACAATAAGCACATGCATTGATATAAAAAAATATAATTGACAATCCAAAGAAAAGAAATTAAAGATTTAGAATAATCTACCTTATGAGAAGAGCTGTTAATTTTATACCCTGACTAGTAGTATGAAAGTGTAGTTGTCAAGTTTTATAAATACTAAACATAAAATTAGAAAATAAGTAAGCTTTGTCAAAGTGTATCCTAAAAGTACAAATTTAATAAATTAAGAGAAAGGGAGGGATTCTGATAGATTGTATGCACAAATTCATGCTGAGACTACAGTAATCTCGCCTAATGAAAATCCTAGCATAACAAAGGAGGCTTCAGGGCAATCAACATGCACCAAAATCCTAGCCTGAATATTCGTCCCCAGAAATGCTGATTCCAGAAGATTATTTCTCTGACCAAATCTCAGCAATGTGCATTCGATTTGCATCATCTATAAGATAAATGTGTGCCTCCTAGAATGCATATTGCAGGAGATTTTCCTCTAACAAAGTGAATTTTTTACCAGTTTTGGGGAAACTCTCAGCAAGACCTGCAGCAAGAAAGGAAAAAATACATGAATATGCAAAAAGGATAAAAACAACCATAAGAAAGCAGAAAAACTGCTGCCCTCCACACTGCTTGGAGCTTGGAAATGGACAAAAAAGACTTTGAGAGAGCTGTCCCTTCGTGATGCACAGGGGAGAGAAATGCCCCACCTGTCTCACCTGACGCTGTCAGCCTGCTTCAGGGCCAATCTGATATTTGCTTCTAGATTTTCTACGACTGAATTTTAATTATGGAATAAATTCTCCGTATTAATCAAAAAAAGCTAATTCATTTAAAACATCCGGGACTCCTGGAACCCTCATCAGGCACCCCAAAATATCCCTTTGTGCCTCTTCAGGTCCAGGCCCAGATGATCCCACAGAAGGAAATGTGCCCTCAGCCCAGGGACGCTCAGCATGGGCTCCCCCATCCCCTCGGGGCCCCGCCGCTGGGCACAGCAGCCCCTGCCTGGCTCCTGCCTGCCCACACCGTGGCCATCCACGGCTGCTCCTGGGCACGGAGCTCAGCCACTGCTGGTGCCAGGTGGGCTTTGCTGCTGCTACCACCCGACATAACTGTGAAAACTCCAACTCTTTATTTGAATATAAAATGTGGGCCACACCCTGCCCTGCCAGGCAAGGGCTGCCCACCTTCAGTCCTGGCCAGGGAACAGGACCAGGGGGCTCAGGGGCAGAGGTTCTCATTGAGGAGCGGTGGGTTTTGGGATGGCCTCGTGACACTGCTGCAGCCATGGCAGGGCAGATAGGGGCAGAAGTGGAGAGCTGAGGTCATGGCTCAAATTCTCGCTGCCTGCGTTGTTAGGCTGGTCTTCTGGAGATGGAGAGGAGCACCTGTGTAGAGAGGAGGTGGCTGAGGCCCCAGCTGCCAGTGGCGCACAGGGACCCTCGTGCACAGCTGGGCCCAGTCCTGGCCTCCACGGCTGCTCCTGGACATGGAGCTCAGGCAGTGCTGCTGCCAGGTGGGCTTTGCTGGTGCTACCTCCCAGGCACTCGCGTGACAACTGCATCTCTTTATTGCAGCAGAAGAGCTGATTTGGGAAGTGCTGTGCTGCCCCATTTCTTCAGCCCCACTAGCTGCCCACACCCACAGTGGCACTGGGCCGCCCCCAGAAAACTGTCGAATCTGGGCTGTGGCTGCAGGGCACAGCTGCTCTACAGCACAGGTGGACTGCCTTGGGGGTAGGACTGCCCTGAGGGTAGGGACAAGGAACGGGGCGAGGTCTGCTCTATGTTTTCCAAAGGTGATTATTCTACAGACCATCAGGGGCAGGCCAACACTGCACTAAAGGCATACACCAACTTACAAACTTGGCAGGGTCCCAGGGGAGGATCCAATCTTTAGCCAATTGGGAGAAACTGAGGGTGGAACACCAGGCGGGGAATACAAGGTTTAAACCAATTGGGGATTACAGGGGAGGGGAAGAACTTAAACAAACCAATGGGGTTCCGAAGGATACAAAATTGATAGGAAAATTTCTAGAGCAAGGGGCAGGCTTGGAGAGGGACTGACATGCAATGGGAGGAGGAACAGTGAACAAAAGGGCAGGTCTTTGGGGAGATGGACAAGTGGGGCAAAACCAACACATGGGGTAAAGGAGCAAGCCCTTGGTAATAAAATATGCTATAACAATAGAAAATAAGGGGAGGGGTATAAAACTGACTGCTAGGACCGAATTACAATCAAAGACATGAACTGCAGTGCCGAAGCTCTGAGTTGAGGTTCAGTTGAGCACTTCCAAATAATTTCCTGGCAGAAACAGATAGCCAGACTTGCCCTTATCACATGCAAACAGAGGGTTCCCCAACAGCAACCCATTCTGAGGCTCTTCTGGGAATGGGAAACACGTGTTGTGGGGTCGGCCGCATCTGTGGGAGCAATGGGGAGCGTGAGCCCGTGCTGTGCTGCACTGCTGAGCTGGCAGCATGCTGGATACGGGCAGGACGTTCTCTGTTTCCCCCAGAGCTGGGGCCTGCAGGCACCTTGCCGGCCCTTGGCACAGGCTGTGCCAGCCAACAAAGCCCAGCAGGCCGGGAGGAGAGCCCGGGGGCAGCGCAGCTGCTTGGGCAGTGGCTGCTGCCAGGGACACGGGCCAAAGCCATCCCTGAGCAGCCACTGCCACCCCTGGCCCTCCCTAACAAATTCTAGGTTACATCTGTGAATTGCATGCTACACTTTCCTTCATGTTTTTCCCAATACCAGGAAGTTTCTATATATAGTAATGCCCTTGAGAATCTCTGATTATTTTCAGGTTTTATTTTTTTTTTTATTTATTTTTTTTTTTTAATTGAGACAGATGAAACAGCCTTATTGGTTTTAGTTTTGGCAGGTCTGTTTTTTTTCTCAGCATGATGGTTTACTTATTATCTACATTTAAACTTGTTTTTATTTATGGTTATTTTTGTTCCCCAAGCAATTATTTTGACAGTCTTTTGTTCACTTCTTACTTAATGTTCCATAGATGAACAGTTTGGACTCTCTTTTTATAGGAATATAAAAATCTGAGAAAGCTCTATTTTTAATTTTGATAACATTCTCTCTCCCCGCTCCTAGCTTTCACAATGATCGTTTTTGAAACATCACTGAGGATAGATAGAGTTATTTGGGAAATAACCAATAGGCTTGGCTTAACCTGGGTATTGGATTATTATTTTCAGTGCTATAAACCTACATTGCTTCAAGGTTCACACCACGGTCCTGATTTGTGGCTCACTGCATGGATGCTTGTCTGAATTAAAACAATGTTTGTGAGGCAGCTGAAGAGCTTAGACCTCAGAGATTAAAATTCCTGGGAGGAGGAGGTGGAGGAAGAAAGGATAAAATCCTGATTCAAAGGGTTTTTTCTCACTTCTAGTATGCCAGAAGTATGGTAGACTACACCTGTATTCAAATGGCATTTACTTACAGAACAACTCTCTACAGTGTCAGACTCCAGGAGAAATGACTCAACACTTTACCTCCCAATGCATCAGCTTTAATTCTAGTGAGAGGTAGGCCTTAATTACAGTCTGATTAGAGCAAATCAACAAAGCAGTCTTGCCATTGTGAGAGTGGCAAGAGGAATTTGCTTGTGAACAGATGAATATGTCCCACTCAGTAATGAACAAAATTTGCCCTGACTTGGAAGAAAGTAGACAAGGAGCAATGCAGTATTTGGGGTTTATCCAGGGATAAATGGGGCAAGAAGCTGTAACAACTTAACCTGTTTTACAGAACACAAGTACTGATATGGCCAATAATGCACCCACATGAAGGGATCTTCAGGACATTCCTTTCTTTCTCTAACCAGGAATGCGCAGCAAAATGCTGGCATTTATCTGAACTGGAAGCCGTGTTCCTCTCCTGTTTCTCCTTGAGCACACTGTGTGTTATTTGCAGACTTCACTGTCCAGCCCATCAATCCTCTCGTGGCCAATTGCTAAATGGCACAAGTACCAAAATACAGGTGCCAGCATAATCAGCCCAGCACTAATGCAGCACTGCTTTGATGGTGCACAGGAGCACAGAATGGCTTGGGTTGGAAGGGACATTTAAAGGCCATCTAGTCCCAATGGCCTGCAGTGAGCAGGGACAGCTTGAACTAGGTCAGGTTGCTCTGAGCAGGAGCTTGAATGTCTGGAGGGATGGATGTCCACCTCTCTGGGCAACCTGTGCCAGGGTTTCAAAAGCAAATGTGTAAAAAATGTGTTTCTTTCATCTAGTCTGAATTGGCCATCTTTTAGATTAAAACCATTCCCTCTCTGTCTGGTCACAAAAGGCTCTACTAAAAATTCAGTCCCATCTCTTTACAAGCCCCCATAAGGCCCTGAAAGGCAGCAATCAGGTGTCCCTGGAGTCTTCTCTCTTCCAGGCTGAACACTGCCAGCTCTCCCAGCCTGTGTCTCCACAGCAGAAGGGCTCCAGCCCTCAGAGCATTTTGTCCCTCCTCTGGACTAGATCCAACAGGTCCATGTCCTTCCTGTCTTGGGGACCCAGAGCAGGATGCAGTACTCTGTTGTGGGAGAGATCGAGACACTACAAGGCAACACACTCCATTTCCAGAAGGCTTCAAACCCTATTTTTATTCTAGCCTGCATGCTTTTTCTCCATTCTTACAAAGCTCTTAAGTTTATACTTTATTCATTGGTCACGAGATACAAACAAAATACTCATTGAAATAGGGAGTTGCAGGTTTCTCTTATTTATCCTTCTTTCTTTCTTGGTTTCTATGTCAACAACCTTGGTAGAAAATTCTTTCAGGGGTTAACATGGATCCTCTTATCAGACTTCTCGATGGCTCACAGAGGTCACTGTATAACCTCTTCCACAGTACTCCAGGTGGGGTCTCACCAGAGCAGAGAGGTGGAATCACCTCCTTCAACCTGCTGGGCACTCTCCCTTGGATGCACATGGCTGCCTCGTGTCCAGCCTCTCTTCTAGCAGCAACACGAAGTCCTTGGTGGAGCTGCTCTCCATCCCTTCATGTCCCAGCCTGTGAAATCAGCTGGGCTGGGACTGTGTCACAGCCCTTGGGCAGAGCAGCTGGGCAGGATGAGCTCACTCCCGAAGAAGGCAGATCCAGCTCCCGAAACAACTGCACCCTGGCCATGAGCTCACAGCAGGCTCTGAGGTCGCAGAGGTCCCAGAGCCCCGTGGTTGCACAGCAGCACAAGGAGCCAGCAGTCAGTCCCTGAGCACAACTGTTGCGGCAGCAGCGGCGGTGGCAGCAGCGGTGCTGATGTTGGGACAGCGGTGTCGGGACAGAGGTGGCAGCAAGAGCTGCGGGACTGGCAGAGGGCAAGGCAGCATGGCCCTTGCTCTGCGCCTCCTACTCCTGCTGCTCCTGGCCGTGGCCCTGCCTGCCAGGGCTGCCCAGGCTGCTCCGCTGCAAGCGCGGGGAGCAGGTGAGCCGGCAGCCTGGCTGCCCTTTCCCGGGACAGCGCTCCCTGCTCCCCGGGAAGTGCTGGGGATGGTTTTGATAGGGCTTTGGGGAGGGGTTCTTCTGTGGGAGGGAGGGAGGGAGGGAGGGAGGGAGGGAGGGAGGGAGGGAGGGAGGGAGGGAGGGAGGGAGACCCCAGGGGCCTGGGGCTTCCTCAGTTTCCACTCCAAGGATGTTCCACAGAGCTAGGAAATAGTGTGGAGAGTGACCGGGGCAAGGCCATAGCTCCTCAGCCCCTGGTACTGCTTTGGTCATGGTCATTGACATCTGGCTCCCATGGCCTTATCCGACCCATCCTCATGAAGAGGAACTACCTTTCTCCAATGTCCTCGAAGATACAAGACCCAAGACACAGAAGACAAAAAATCCATGGATGCAGCCAAACATCTGGACCAGATGATGAGTGCACAGGTGAGACGCCATGGTCAGTGCATTTCCCTCCCTTGGTCAGTGCCCAGATCCCTAAGGCAGAAGGAGATTCCAGTACACCATGGAAACACTTCTGATCTGTGCTCCCTTCTAGGTGAGGGTGCTGGGATGGCTTCTCCAGCAGTGGGGATGGAAGATGATTTGGAACCCTTGGGAATTTCTGCAGGTTAGTTCACCAGTTTCCCTGAGAGAATAATTATTGTAAGCCTGGAAGAACAAGGTGACAGAAGCTTCTGTGGCTGTTACAGGTGTGTCTGCAGGGAGGACTTTTCAAGCCCCAGGGCTGGATGCTGCACACAATCCCAGCTCCCATGGCAGGGGTGAGTAGTGTGTCCCTGCTGACACCGCAGGCTGAGTCCTATTTTTGTGGGATCCATCCACACGAACTGGAAGTACTTTTAAGGTCCTCCAACAGGCAGTACCAAAGAGGAGACAGTAAGTTCCTGGAGTCAGGAAAACATCTGGGCCAGATGCTGAGTGACCTGGAGAGATGCTGTGGTGGGTGCATTTCCCTCATGCTTCCCCTGGGACTCAGCAGCCGGGGCCTTTGGCTGCACATCTGGACACGCCGTGCCCGGCACAGCGGGGAGGGATCCATGGCAGCCTCGCTGCCCCGCTGCTGCTTTGACGCCCTGCAGGGCTGCTTCCCAGCCTGGCCTGGCTGCAGCTTCTGCCCAGCCTCTGCAGGAAGGCATTTGGCATCTGCTGCCAGGGAGCCCAAACTGCACCATTGGCCATGCCCACCCTGAGATACCCTGCAATTTCCCAGTCTCCAGGCAGATCACAAAAGGTGGTGGTTTGGAGAAGGGAGGAGCCTGTCCAATCCCAGAAGCTCATCTGATTTTGTGATCCTTGTCCATGACTTTCACCAGTTTTAGCTTCTGAAGATGACACCTCCCCGATGGGGAACTGTCCCATCTGATCCATCTGTCCCTTTTCTTTCTCCAGCGATGACCCAAAATCTGGCACAGAAGGTGGCTGTTCCAGGAAGAAGCAGTGGCTCAGTGGCAGCCTCTTCTGCAGGAGAACAGGCAGTTCCAGGCACTGGCACAGCAGGTGATTGCTCCAGTGTCTCCTGACAGGGCCTGAGCCTGTCCCCTGGGGCTGGGGGAGCTGTGACGGGGCAGGGAGGGCCAGGGCTGGCAGTGGCTGCTCAGGGATGGCTTTGGCCCGTGTCCCTGGCAGCAGCCACTGCCCAAGCAGCTGCGTTGCCCCCGGGCTCTCCTCCCGGCCTGCTGGGCTTTGTTGGCTGGCACAGCCTGTGCCAAGGGCCGGCAAGGTGCCTGCAGGCCCCAGCTCTGGGGGAAACAGAGAACGTCCTGCCCGTATCCAGCATGCTGCCAGCTCAGCAGTGCAGCACAGCACGGGCTCACGCTCCCCATTGCTCCCACAGACGTTATCAATGAAACAGGAATATATGCCCCGGATCCCGTGCGCCCCCCAAGAATTGTCTGCCCCCAGGATGTGCGCAGGACCTGCATGATAGGCACGGTGGTGACAGTGTTCACTGTGCCACTTGTGCTGATAGGCTGCTATCTTGGCATTCGCAAGCTGTACGGGCTCAGACGGTCAGTTGTTGATTTTTCTCCACAGTTTTCTTATAACTCTGCTCCTGCATAGGTAGTCTGACTGGGAGTCATGCTGCTGTGGAGTTGTGGCCAGTCCATGGTTGTCCAAATAACTCTGCTGAGGGTTCTGCTGCTGCCCAGTGCTTCCATTGGCCTCTCAATTGCTGGGCCTTGTCATGGGGGCCCGCTGGGGCTGCAGCCAGAGCTGGCTTCCACTGAGGCTGCCTGGCCAAGAGCAGCCCCAGGGGCACGGGGCAGAGGCAGAGCAAGTTCTCCACAGTATTTGGGCAGCACAGCTCAGGACAGGACAGTGCTTATTTAGTAGCTCATGTAAAGTTTTACAGTAAGACTGGTGTTGCAGGTCAGGCAAATTTGCTCCAGATCAGTGTGAAAACAAATCCAACATGATGAAGGTTTGGCTTTGGCCTTGAGAGTTTGCTCTTTGTGTGAGCCCTGCTCTGGATTGATTCCCAGTCAGTCTTGGAGCCGCTTTTGGACAAAGGATCATCCCACCCCTGAGCCTTGGCAGTTCTCTGGCCTCAAAGGCCTGAGGCTGCACTGCACATGGCTGGGGTTCAGGGCTCCATTATCAAAGAGCTTTGAGATATATAAATTACTGTATTCTTACTACATGGTTTTCTTTATGAAATTCATTCATTAGTTTTTAAAACTTAGTTGTAAAAAAACTTCTTTTCCAGTGGTTTTTCCAGTTATTTGATATAGTCAGTGATGGCCTAATTATCCCATGGCTGAATTAGAAGACTGTAAGTATTATAAAATGAAATAATATTGACACTCTTATGTTTTTCACAGACTCCTGAAACTTATGTTGGTTTGATGTGACCAACAGAAGAGTTTGGCTCTGTTTTTAATTGAAACAAGCAGCAGAGCTGGAACCTGTTGAAAAGAGTCTCTTCACAGAGAGAGAGCTCTTTTTTTCCAGCTCTGGGCAGGAAGATAAAAATCTCTCCGCAGTAAATCCTCCTGACCAGTAACTGATATAAACTAGGCATTTGGGCTGTTTGCTGCCTAACCCCTGAGTTCCTCAGAGCTGCAGCTCCCTGTTCTCTTGGCAGACAGGGGCTGGCTATGGATGACAGTCACGTCTCTGGCCTGGTGCACACCAGGTCCACACATGAGCTGAGGGATCATCCTTGCACACCCCATCCTGGAAGAACCCAGGTCATTGATGAGTCTGACCCAGTTTGATGCATGGCAGCAAAAGAAGGCAAAATAAAGGCTAGAATTGGTACCATTCTGTAATATGTGATATAGGTAATTTGTGCTTATGTAGAATATGAGAGGAAGATATGTTATAATGTTTAAAAGAAATACACAAAAGCATTTTCAAATCCACATGGAATTGCTTCATGCTTAGAGACTGCTGCATGTCATTGCAAAACTGCAGACAGCAGGAAGGAGGGGGTCTAATTTGCAATTAAAAGAGCCTAGCTGGGGAAGGAGATGGATCCTTACTCAAATGCCACCTGGGCGGTCAACGCTCATCAAGCTCTGAGATCAAGATAGCAGAAGTTATCAGGGAACTTGTATCCAAATACCAGGTTCCCCCTACTCTCAGCATTCACAGCTTGCCAGGAACCACATTGTCCAGTGCAACTTGGAGAAAGAGGACATCATGAATGTGTTTGACTATGAAAAGAACAAGAGAGGCGCTGCCTCGAGCAACAGAAAGGGTATAAAACCTGACTGTACCAGACTGCCTTAGTGAACAGAGCGGGTCTGATGCGATAGAGGTCGGATCAGTGTTCACCCAGTGTCCATCCAGGCTCAACCCTGTCCCTTTGATTGTGGATCTCAAAACTGTGTATCAGTCACACAATAAATTATATACATATATTTATTATTATTAAATTGGCTTGATCAATTTCTATCTACAACAATTCCAACCACTTTACATTTTGCTGTGTGTAATGGAGACGGGAACTACAAGTTTCCTATTCATGCACAATTTGCTGTCTGAGAGCACTCAGTTCTCAAAGTCACAGGAGCTTGCAGGTCTGTGTCTGAGATGGCTTTAAAAACAAGAACAACCTTTATGTGCTACACCTGTATATCAAAACTTCATAATAGAAGTCACAAGCTGATTCTGCTGTTGAGGGGATTAATAAAACCACAAAAAACTAAAGCACAACCGGACCTCTTGCTGGAGAGAGAGAGAGGAGGGGTAGGGGAAAAACGAAGAGGGGCCTCCAGAGTCAAAGATCGAGTCCTCATAGAAGTATGATCCATGCTCCATTTACTGTTAGTTTCAGGGTACATTTATATGGTTCCAGGGTTCAGGCGACATGGGAAAGTACCTGATTGGTTAACAAAGCACTTATACATAAAACAAAGACTATTTCTGAAACATATCTTGGTCACGTAACTCAGCTTGTCAGCAATATCAGTAGAACATTTTCTCATCCTCTGCTAGAATCTTCAGACCATGTTCTTTCACATCTTCTTCAGTTGGCAAACTTTCTCAGGCTGGCTGTCCAAGGGCAGCAAGCTTCTGCTATCAGGCACGTACCCGAAGTGTTGGCAAGCATGCTTCTAAATCCACAGAATTTCCATTGGTTTTTATCTGCAGGGTTGTGCACATAGGCCACAGCATCTGCCCAAAAGGCTCTCTAACAGGGACCAAATAAAATAGGCAAACAAAACAACCACCAAGAAAAAGCCAAAACCAACAGAAAAATCCCCACAAATCCAGAAAAAGATAAAAATCAGGTGAAGGAGGCAGAGATCCAAGAGCAACAAATGGGCAGAGCAACTACAAAACTGCAGAAAGGAAAGATAATAAGAAAGGAGAGATAATAAGTGGCTACGACACCAAAGTAGCCAGGGGATTGGAGATACTGTTGTCACCCTTCTGGAAACATTCTGACATCAAAATAAACTGAAAATCTATGATGATGATGATTGTGATAATGGGAATCTCCATGTTTAGCTTTCATATATGCATTGTGTGTGAGTTCTCTTTCCCTTGTGAAGTCGCATCATCTGGCAAGGGGGCTTTTCTGTCCAAAGAAAAACACAGCAGTGGAAATGGAGGCCAGCTTGGGAAATATTAAAAATAAGAGGTAAAAATAAAGTAATTTTTAAAAATATGTTGTTTGGTTGGTTTGCTGTTTGTTCATGGGTTTTTTGCCTGTCTTTGAAAGCAGCCCCTCAGATGTTAATGCACACAGCAAGTCCTTTGTAACGGGCTGTCTTTGCAAAAAGTCTGCCAATTTTGTGATGCAAGGCAGAAACAGTTTCCCTTGGGCTACAGCTGGAAGGCTTAGAAATGTGTTCCAGAAACTCAGGATAGGGCAGAGTCTGAGCAACACAATTTAATGTCATAGAGTGCAAGATGCAAGTTACCCAATAAAGTAATCAGAGCTTGTAAATGCCAAGCAGCGGGAAAGGGCTGTGCATTGGAATGACAGGAAGCAAACACAGAGGTCGGATGGACAAGTTTCCCAGCCAAAGCAGACCAGAAGCACTGGGAGCACAAAGGGACACAGCCAGGAGGCTCAGCAGCTCCTTGCCGAGGACCCACTTCATGCAAGAGCTCACACTCAGAATATTAAATGAATTTAAAATAAAAGGGTGAGGGGAGGCAGCAGTGAGGTGTCCTCAGAGGTTCAACTCTGCACTTTGCTTTTGTCACCAACATTATCCAAGTTCCTGTGCTTGTTTTCCTGGAGAATTGGCACTCAACAGAGCTTCAGTGCCTTTGATCAAAGCAGTCTTAAGAGCAGCTTGGGGCTGGTCAGTCATTTAGATGTGAGCACTGAAATAAATGGACAGGAGATCTTTCTCCTTTTTAATGCCTTTATTAAAAAGAATCAGCTCAGGTGGGGAGAAATCAAAAGGTCGCGCCCACGCCGCCGGTGCTCCCAGGCGTGGCACGGAGGAGGAGGATGATGCAGCTGTGTCCACTGGTCTGCAGGCAGAGCTGGGGATTCCGTCCTCACCAGAGATTAGGAGATTCCTATCTTTTTTGTCTAACACCCCGGGGCTTCTCTTTAATCAACATCTTTTCGGGTTAGGGTGAAAAACAAAAAGGATCCAAGCAGGCACTGGACTACGCTCCCATCCTTAGACATCACCTAGGTCCCCTAGTTCTATGTTGGCTCCTTGTTTTTAGGGGTTTTCCTGGAAAACTGCAAAATTTGGTGCAATGCATTTCTCATCTGCATACCAGCTCTGATGCCACTCCCATTCTCCTGGTACCTGCAGGGACCCTGTGTCACTCCCTGGCAAGCCTCAGGGGGACAATGGTTAATCGCCAACCATTAAGAGGTAATTGAAGAAGAACTCTTAACAATGAAGCTAACTGAACAGCAACTGGTCCAACTTGTTTTAACTCTGCAACCTTAAAAACATAGATAACTTTTTATTCATAACACTTCTGGTCTGGTTTGGCTGGGAAACTTGTCCATCCTGCCTCTGTGGCTGCTCCCTGTCATTCCAATGCACAGCCCTTTCCCGCTGCTTGGCATTTACAAGCTCTGATTACTTCATTGGGTAACTTGCATCTTGCACTCCATGACATTAAATTGTGTTTACTCAGACTCTGCCCTCCTTTTCCGCTGCAGTGTTTTTCTTTGGACAGAAAAGCCCCCTTGCCAGATGATGCGACTTCACAAGGAAAACAGAACTCACACACAATGCATATATGAAAGCTAAACGTAGAGATTCCCATTATCACAATCACCATCATTGATTTTCAGTGTATTCTGATGTCAGATTGTTTCCAGAAGGGTGAGAACAGTATCTCAGATCCCCTGGCTAGTTTGGTGTCATACCCACTTATTATCTCTCCTTTCTTATTATCTTTCCTTTCTGCACTTCTGTAGTTGCTCTGCCCATTTGTTGCTCTTGGATCACTGCCTCCTTCACCTGATTTTTACCTTTTTCTGGATTTGTGGGGATTTTTCTGTTGGTTTTGGCTTTTTCTTGGTGGTTGTTTTGTTTACCTATTTTATTTGGTCACAGTTTTGCTATAGTTTTTTGTGGGTTTTTTTTAATCCACTCAACAGCAGAATCAGCTTGTGATTTCTATTATGAAGTTTTGATATACAGGTGTAGCACATAAAGGTTGTTTTTGTTTTTAAAGTCATCTCAGACACAGACCTGCAAGCTCCTGTGACTTTGAGAACTGAGTGCTCTCAGACAGCAAATTGTGTATGAATAGGATACTTGTAGTACCTATCTCCATTACACACAGCTGAATGTCAAGTGGTTGGAATTGTTATAGATAGAAATTGATCAAGCCAATTTAATAAGAATTAAAAAAGAAAAGAATGGAATGTATTGCATGACTGATATACAGTCTTGAGATCCACAATCAAAGGGACAGTGTTGAGCCTGGATGGACACTGGGTGAACACTGATCTGACCTCTATCGCATCAGGCCCGCTCTGTTCACTAAGGCAGTCTGGTACAGTCAGGTTTTATACCCTTTCTGTTGCTCGAGGCAGCGTCTCTCTTGTTCTTTTCATAGTCAAACACATTCATGATGTCCTCTTTCTCCAAGTTGCACTGGACAATGTGGTTCCTGGCAAGCTGTGAATGCTGATGGTAGGGGGAACCTGGTATTGGGATATAAGTTCTCTGATAATTTCTGCTATCTTGATCTCAGAGCTTGAGGAGCGTTGACCGCCCAGGTGGCATTTGAGTAAGGATCCATCTCCTTCCCCAGCTAGGCTCTTTTAATTGCCAGTTAGACCCCTCCTCACTGCTGTATGCAGTTTTGCAATGGCATGTGGCAGTCTCTAAACATGAAGCAATTCCTTGGCTTCCGCTGAAAATGCTTTTGAGTATTTCTTTTCAACATTATAACGTATCTTCCTCTCATATTCTACATAAGCACAAATTACCTGTATCACATATTACAATCCCTCCCCTTCTATATAAACACATTAATTCATGCTAGAGTCCTAATATCCTTTAATTCATTTAGTGAATTTTCCCTTAGCCCATGTAACTTCTTTAATATCTATGTGTGTTAGCTATTTTGTGTTTTTAGGAAATATAGTTACCTTTTTAATTTTCCCCAGCCTCTCTGTCTTTTTCCTATTTGTCCTGGGATATCTCCTGATATACTTTACAGACAGCCCTGTCTCCCTTCACTTGTTTTTCAAATGTTGCCAGGGCCTCAGCTGCTTTATTATCTTTTTCCTCTAATTTCATTATTTTAGACACTTGACTTACTTTTCCTGCAGCACATTCTAGGTCTATGGGCATGGCTGCTACTTACATACCTTACACAACTGAGTACAGCAGTCTAATAAAACAAGGTATTAAAACAGGGTAGGAATATAACCCTGGCTACTGAACATAGTATAAAGAATACTACTTTCTTCCACCAGGCTCCTTCGAATAAGTGATCCCACCAGGATGCTTAGAGAATGGAATTCCATTTCTGAACTGGTACATGTGCTACCCTCTTAATTTCTGCTGCCAGACCTCAGATGGTTTCCCCATAATGGCCAATTTCTATGCAACATTCTGATTTGTTAAATTTTCCACAGATGCCCCCTTCTTCAGCTAACAAATAATCCAGGGCTATCTGATTTTGATATACAAAAACCCGCATTTGGGAATGCTGTCTAGATAACAATTCGAGGGCGTCTGACGTATGTTTTGAAATTATCTCAACTACAGCCTGAAGTCATATTAGCCTGTTCAACAGAAAAATCAGGGTTCTGTACCCCCAGCTTCCATCTGGGGCTTACGTGGCAGGGCCATAATATTCTATTATTCCCTCAGCAGGCCACTCTTCCTCTCCCCATGTCTGGCTACCGTCCACCACATGGAATTTCTTCTTTATTTCTCTTTTTCCCCTACTTAAAGTTTCATATAAGGGTGCTCCCAATGAGCTACTTTCTGACATAGGGAGTGTGAACAAAACCTGATTTTTCCTAGGGTGCACGACCCTTTCCATTTCAGGGGTAATTTTTTGTATGCTTCTCTCCCACAGATCCAATATATACCATTTGGGGTTTTTCCAATTCCCCTCGGTATTTTCTGGCTCCCTTTGGGGAGTTCCAGTATCCCTTTAGGTCTCCCAAGGATTGGTAAGGATTAACTCCAGAGCCTTTGTTCCAGCAGAGCGCAATTATTTCGTTCCACTCACAAGTGGTCCCTTTTTCCCGGCTCCAATATCCAGCAGGAGGTTCTGGTTGCCAGGTCCTGCTTTTATTAGTTGAATTTACTGATAAGGTAGAGATAAATGAGGTATATCCCACTACCTTGTTATATTCTCTCCCTTCTTGGCTGATACAAACCATCCCAATTCCCCACTGGTCCAAGACCCACCTCTCAGGCCTCTGTATTGTTCTTGAAATCTCAGTGTTATCCCATTTTAGCAGCTGCTCTGGAGTTAAGCTCTCACCTTTCCAAGGCCATTTGTCTGCTGATTTAAGCCCTCTGCAAATCCAGCAATTTGATAAACCCAGTTCAGTAGCAATTTCTTGCATTAGATCTATAAATAAATTTCTCTCTGAAGCAGGCAGCCCCCACCCAGTATACTGCTTTTCCAATTGGTCGTATTGTTCACTTAGAGTTCTTAGCCTTTCTTGCTCTATTCTCTTTTTCCTCATTTCTGATTCCTGTCTTTTCAATTCTTGGGTTACCTGTTTCATTTTCCCCTCTGGGTCTATACCATCCTTATTCTTTGAAAGGCAGAATGTTTTGTCAAACTGTAGATAGGCTCTGTCATCATGTTCCTCAAGGAGGTCAAGAAAGACCAGTTCATTTCTGAGGGATACCCTGCCTTCATATTTCAAGTTCTTTCCAACCCAATATGTTTTCCTCCCATTGCACACATCTCCAGTTGGCTATTATCATAACATAGTTTGTTAACCTGAAAGTAAGCTACAAATCCTGACTCTGTTTTTCCTCCTACCCTTACCGTGTGATTGCATTTGTTACAGATAGGAATAGACATCTGTTCAACATTCTGTTTATGTAGTCTATGTTCTGACTGCCTGTCCTTAGATTGCCTTTTGTGAATAACATATCATCTTTCCATTCAATTCACATATTGAGTGCCATTTATAAAGCAGAACCTGCTTTGCTTATTCATGTTGCAATTTCCTGGGGCTGGGTATGCCAGAGTCTCCGCTTCTCCTTGTCCTCCCCCGGACAATTTCCACACACTGCCCGCACCCGTTATCGAGACTTGACCCTTTCTGGCTGGGTGAATTCTCTTGGTGCAAGCTAATCAAGTGGCACGTGACTAGACTCAGGCTCATCAGAACTCCCCATATTTGTATCCCTCTGCCTCTGCCTGCGCCCACTGGGTTGCCACCAACAGCGAGATAAGCCATCTTTTCAGCAGCAGGAATATTCTTCCAGGGTCCTGGACCGAACTGCATACGTCCTCTTAAAGGAGCCCCACCTCACAAGTTTAATGGCATCAGTGCTGCAGGGAACTTTTTTTTAACCTCTGGCACTCAACCGTTATAATTTGAGCTCTGAAGTTTAATTTTCCTCCCACCCTGTTTTGAAACAGGTGAAACCATTCCCAGGAATCTAATTCTATTATACCCAAAGCAGTAGCGAGCTCTAAGACATGGCTAGTCAGGTACAGTTTGTCCTCTAGGCACTTATCACACAAGCCCTTTGGTCGATATCCCCTTCTACAATGTACCACCCACACCTTGTTACAATATTCACACTTAAAATGCACAAATGGATAAAATCTACACCTGGGAGTTGCACAACTTATCTGATCCCGTTTGGTCATTTACTTGGCCGACATAAAGTTATCTTTAGGTCTCCAGGGGAAGTGGTAGCCTTCCACTCAGGCATCTCCTCCCGGTGCTCAATCTTTTCTACTCTAGACACGTGGGTCCAGCCTTTCTCTGCTGTCCCGACGGCGGTGTCTGTGGTCAATAGGATGAGAAAAGGGCCTTCCCAGTGAGGAGAGAGGGACCTCTCTCCATGTTTTTATGAGCACTCAATCCCTGGGCTGTAGCCTATGTACAGCAAACCCCAAGGGGGTGCCCTGAGTTATTATATCCTGCTTTCGTAATTCCTGCAGATTCTTATCTCTATCAGGTATGGCTCTATCTGGCCATCCTCTTTTCTTGGGTGTCCTACCAGCATCCCATATTACATTTCAAAAGGTGACAGCCCTGTCTCTGAATGGGGCATGGTCCTGATGTTTAGCAAAGCTAAGGGGAGGCACTTTGACCAGGACATCTTGGTTTCAAGTATCAGCTTTGATAATTGAGCCTTCAGCGTCTGGTTCATCCTTTCAACCTGTCCCAAACTCTGTGGGTGCCATGGAGTATGGTGTTCCCACCTGATCCCCAAGGCTCCTGCTAGTTGCTTAATGATTTTAGAATTTGATCTGAATCTATATATTCTGATCTAAATCTGTATATTTCACCAACCCATATCGAGGTATGATTTCTTCTAGTAAAAATATTGATACTGCCTGAGTCATAGCCCTAGAGCTTGGAAAGGCCTTTACCCAATGGGTCATTTTGTCCACTAGTACTAGTAAAAATTTGCATCTTCCTTCCTTAGGCAGTTCTGTAAAATCCACCTGAATCCTCTCCAAAGGACAGTATGCTGTTGGACGCCTTCCCAATGCTACCTGTCGTGCCCTGGTTCAATTAACTTTCTGGCAAACCATACATCCCTGTATTCCTTGTTTGGCTAATTCATAAATCCTCTTACATCCAAAAAATTTTAGAAACTGTTCTGCAAGGGCCTGAGCGCCCCAAAGCGTCTGCTGGTTTAATCTTTTCAATATCCTTCTGGTATAGTCTTTAGACAGTAATTCTCTCCCATCTGGTAATTTCCACTTACCTTCTTCTAATCTTCCCCCTATTTTCTCATACCCTTCAATTTCTTTGGGAGAAGGATACAGAGGATATTCCTGGGTACCGCTTTCTTCGATCTCTGGGGTACTTACCTGCAATAGAGCAGTGTTTTTCGCTTCCCTGCTAGATTATTCCCTCGGGTCCAGAACTGCATTCCTGCTTGGTGCCCTTTCACATGGACTATTGATATTGCCTCTGGCTCCCTGATGGCTTCTAAGATTTGCTTTATTAATTCTCCATGCACTAGTTCTCGTCCCTTGGTGTTAAGTAATCCTCGCTCCTCCCAAATTTTTCCGAAGGTATGGACTATCCCAAACGAGTGCTTAGAATCTATGAAAACCGTTCCCTTTTTGCCTTTTAATTTCCATAGGGCTCTAATTACTGCATATAATTCACATGCTTCTGCTGACCAGCTAACACTCAGGGGTCCTGATTCTATTACTTCTCTGATCTTACCATCCACTACAGCATATCCAGATTTCCTATTCCCCTCTATGACTCTGGCTGAGCCGTCTACAAACCATTTCTCTCCCTCGTCTAAGTCCTCTTCCTCTAGGTCAGGTCTTATCTTGGTCTGCAATTCCACCACCTCGACGCAATCATACGCTGGTTCCCCTGAGGCTTCCCTGAACAA
The DNA here is from genome assembly GCF_036417665.1 of Passer domesticus. Lineage (NCBI taxonomy): Eukaryota > Metazoa > Chordata > Aves > Passeriformes > Passeridae > Passer > Passer domesticus. Next base: position 9,155,503 of record NC_087482.1, on the reverse strand, counting down.
GATTGTGCCAGATTTTTTGCAGTAGTCAGTTGTAGTTCAAGATCACGGGAGTGGATTAATATGGCTTCATATTTCAAAAGCCTGGCATCAGTGAGCCATTTCTCGACCTTTTGTTGCAATATGTTCCTCACACTATGAGGAGTGTATACCACTAGTGGGGCTCCAAAAGTTACCTTTTTCGCTTCCTCCACTAATAATGCCACAGCTACAATAGCTTGCAGACAGGTGGGCTACCACCGGGTCTAAAGGCTTAGATACATATCCTACTGGTTTCTTATCCCCTGCCCAATCCTGCATTAGTACCCCGTGAGCAGTATGGCTACTCATGTCCACAAACAACTGAAATTGTCTTTTTATATCAGGCAAACTCAACACCGGAGCTGCCGTCAGGGTCTCTTTTATCTGCTTAAATCCTTCCTCATCCTGCTGTGTCCATTTCAGTCTATCAGTGGTCCATTTCTCATAGAAAAACTTCACCTTCTCACTATATCCCTCGATCCACTGCCTGCAATATCCTAAAAGTCCCAACAGTTGTCTGATTTCTCTCTTCGTCCACAGGGAGGGTAAAGCAACAATTCGTGCCACTCTTTCAGGACAACCAGCGTCCCAAGTATCTTACCTCGGGCTCAGTAAACTGTAGCTTGGAGTTTGAGACCTTTAATCCTTTGTCTCCTAAGAAACAATGAAATTGTGCTGGCCCTTACATCTTCCTCCTTAGGACCTGCTACCAGTAAGTCATCTGCATACGGCAGTAGCTTGATACCCTCTGGTGGTACAAATTGGCTTAGAAATTGCTCAAGAGCCTGTCCAAATGAGTTTGGTGAATCCACGAACCTCTGAGGCAGATGTCCATCTGAGCTGTTGCTTCCTATTCGTCTCTGGATCCTCCCATTGAAATGCAAAATAGTCCCTACTTTCTTTAGCTAAAGGACGGGTCCAAAAAGCATCTTCTAAATCTATTATGCTATACCATGTACCCTCAGGAGAAATATTATTTAGCAGAGTGTAAGGATTGGAAACTGTGGGGAATAGCATTTTTGTCCTCCCATTCACAGCCCTCAAATCCTGTACTAATCTGTAATTTCCAACTAGTTTCCATACTGCCAGAATAGGAGTATTATGTCTAGACATGCACGGTTCTAGTGTTCCTTTTCTGATGAATTCCTCTATTATTGCTTTCAGCCCTTTTCTACCTTCCATAGGTATAGGGTATTTCTAATTCTAACTGGATCCTCTGGTCTTTCGATTTCAATACAAATTGGCTCCATATGCAGCCTCCCAGCCTCTCCTTGTGTATGCCGAACCTTTGAATTTATTTTGCTTTTGTCCTCAGTGGTTAGTTTATATAAACTTAGCATGAGTTGAGACTCCTGTGCAATTATACTTATCCCCAGGGCTACCATCAGATCCCTTCCTAGTAGGTTATAATCTGCCTCTTCCACCAGTAACATATTCCCGAAGCAAAACTTTGATTCTATCTTAACATTTTTAATCACAGGTACCTTAAAAAGGTCTCCCTTCAATCCGATCACCACCATGGTGTCTTTGCTTCTTATACATCCTGGTGGCAGCCGCTGAATGGTGCTCTGCTCTGCTCCTGAATCTACTAGAAAAGTTAATTCCTGTTTCGGGGTCTTGTCTTTAATTTTATTAAGGGCTCGTTGGATGTTCTGGACCCCAAATTAAAAAGCCCCTGACACCTCTAATCTTCCTGAAAGATTTTCTCATCCTTCACTCTTTTCTTGCATTCCCTCCGAAGGTGCTCCCTGGGCTTGCAGTAAAAGCACTCGGGGTTGTACTTGTTACTGTTCGAGTGCCTTCTCTGAGGAAGGTTTGGCTTTCTCGGAGGCGGATGACTCTGTGTTGGTTTCATAGAGTCTTGAGTCCGTTCCTGCTTTTGGGCTTCCCTGACCGCGGCCACCAGTACCTTTGCCTGTGCTTTTTGTTGTTCCTCGTCTCTTCTCATATAAACCTTTTGAGCCTTCCTTAGTAATTTCTGTAATCCTTTTTCCTGCCAGCCTTCTATTTTCTCTAGTTTTCTCTATATATCCTCCCATGATTTCGCAACGAATTGTGTTTTTAGCATAACCTCCCTGACAGGGAAGTCCGGATCTGTCCCCAAATGCATTCAAAGTCCTTTCCTTAGTCTCTCTAGCCATTCTGTGGGTGTCTCATCTTTTCATTGGCATTCCCAGAATACCTTACTGATATTTTGTTCTTTTGGCACTGCTTTCCCTATACCCTGTATTACCATATTTCTCAGTTCTATCATTTTTGTTCAGTCCTCCTCATTCTGAGCATTCCATGATAGCCTCTGATCTGGCCACTTCTGGTTCCCCCATGTCCCTTGGGGATTCCTGTGATCCCAGTCTCATATCGCCACTTGTCTTATCATATCCCTTATGATAAGACAATGACCTTAGTATGGCGTTATATCATCGTAAGTGTATACGCTTGTCCCCAGGAATTCATCTAGCTTTCTGCTACTCCTATCGGATTGTCCATCAAACTCCCCATCTCTTTCTTGAAAGCCCTTACATCCTCAGTATTAATTGGTACATTTACGTACCAAATTATTCCTGGGGCAATGGGCATTTCTCTTAAAGAGATTCTGTTTGTCCTCCTCGCTCTCACTATCATCATTGGCCACCCTCCTTGTCTTGTGCCGTATTCGGCTGGCTGGAGGAGAACTGGTTTCCCCAGTATGACAGGCTTGCCACTTGCTTTCCACTGGCAGCAGTAGGGGAGGGGGCTGAGCACTATCTTGTGGATACTATGGAGCCAAGCCTGTCCCTGTGGGAGCAGGACTTACGGCTGCTGCACTGGGAGCGGAGGTGCCTGTGCCTGTGTGGGTGGGTGTGAAGGACCCAAGGATGCAGGCAAAGGAACCTGAGCCTGCAGAGGATATGGAGGCGGAAGGTTATCTAAGGGCTCCCACGTTTCTCCCTGAATCATGGCACTCCTGTAAGTTTTAACTGTGCTAGCATATTCCCATAGTTTGGCATAGCTCATCTCCTCACTTTCTGGCAGGTACTCATCGTACACGTAGTCGTGCAAAGCTCGGCAAGTCCACCTTTCGAAAGTGCCAAACATCAGCCACGTTAGGTGTCTTTTAATCTCTTTTCCTCCCCATACCTCAATGCAATAATGTATCATTCGTTCCTTGGATCTCATACTTCTCTTGAGGCAGTCCTCCCAGTGTTCTAACATCCACCCCAATGGACTATTTCTCGGAATTTCAGGTAAACCGTTCTCCTGTTCCTTTTTTGATTTACCCTGAGTTTTTCCCTGCATCTTACTCTTTTTCTGCCCCACCTTCCTCGAGTCTATTTCTTTTAGTCTCTCCATACCGTGTTCCTGTGTTGTATTTCGATATGAGTCCTAAAGTTTTCCCTGAATCAGTACCGTACCTGTTTTTAATCCTAATTGAACGTTACCAGCCTGCTAGGCTCACAGTGTCGGTTTGCCGACTGGTAGAAGGCTTTCTTACCTGGACTTACTGAAGTCCTGGACCAAAAAAATTTACCAGCTTCCGAACGCCTGGGAACATACCCTCCCTTTCTGGTCCGCCCATGATCAAACCCCTGAACTCCCCTCCCCGGAGTTACAGGCTTTACGTGTGAAATGAGCTCCTCTGCTTCCCCCTTGACCGACCCCTTCCCTCGAGGGAGAGGGGAGCTGGGATCTTGGAGTTTGCACTCGCTTTGTGATAGGATCATGTCTCACACACGCGCTCAATCACACCTCACTCAACCACATGATATGATTCTTTTTTCCGTGTGGATTCTTCGTGCACGTAGACTTCTATGAGTGAAAAAATGTTGCCGCAGCCTCGGAGACCCACCTCCAAATACCTGAGAGCTATTTTTGGGCCCCCTTTTTTTTTTTAAATCTCGTCCCAGATTGTATCTTTTAGCTTTTGGTTTGTCTGATTGGTCCTACAGGGCTTCCCAACCTTGTTGGGCCACTGAAATGACCAGGGCACATCCTGACCAGAGGAAGGGGGTCCCCAGAACCCCTAAATCAGATCATGTAGGGGTCACTAAGATTGTTGTAGATAAAAACTGATCAAACCAATTTAATAATAATAAATATATGTATATAATTTATTGTTCGACTGATATACAGTTTTGAGATCCACAATCAAAGGGACAGCATTGAGCCTGGATGGACACTGGGTGAACACTGATCCGACCTCTATCGCATCAGGCCCGCTCTGTTCACTAAGGCAGTCTGGTACAGTCAGGTTTTATACCCTTTCTGTTGCTCGAGGCAGCGTCTCTCTTGTTCTTTTCATAGTCAAACACATTCATGATGTCCTCTTTCTCCAAGTTGCACTGGACAATGTGGTTCCTGGCAAGCTGTGAATGCTGAGAGTAGGGGGAACCTGGTATTGGGATGCAAGTTCCCTGATAACTTCTGCTATCTCAATCTCAGTGCTTGATGAGCGTTGACTGCCCAGGTGGCCTTTGAGAAATGATCCATCTCCTTCCCCAGCTAGGCTCTTTTAATTGCAAATTAGACCCCTCCGTCCTGCTGTCTGCAGTTTTGCAATGACATGCAGCAGTATCTAAGCATGAAGCAATTCCATGTGGATTTGAAAATGCTTTTGTGTATTTCTTTTAAACATTATAACATATCTTCCTCTCATATTCTACATAAGCACAAATTACCTATATCACATATTACAGAATGGTACCAATTCTAACCTTTATTTTGCCTTCTTTTGCTGCCATGCACCAAATTGTGTCAGACTCATCAATGAACTGGGTTCTTCCAGGATGGGGTATGCAAGGACGATCCCTCAGCTCATGTGTGGACCTGGTGTGCACCAGGCCAGAGACGTGAGTGTCATCCATAGCCAGCCCCTGTCTGCCAAGAGAACAGGGAGCTGCAGCTCTGAGGAACTCAGGGGTGAGGCAGCAAACAGCCCAAATGCCTAGTTTATATCAGTTACTGGTCAGGAGGATTTACTGCTGAGAGATTTTTATTGTCCTGCCCAGAGCTGGAAAAAAAGAACCCTGGCAGTTTGCTTTAGCTGTGAAGAGACTCTTTTCAACAGGTTCCAACTCTTCTGCTTGTCTAAATTAAAAGCAGAGCCAAACTCTTCTGTTGGTCACATCAAACCAACATAAGTTTCAGGAGTCTGTGGAAGACATAAGAGTGTCAACATTATTTCATTTTATAATACTTACAGTCTTCTAATTCAGTCATGAGATAATTAGGCCATCACTGACTATATCAAAAAACGGGAAAAAGCACTGAAGAAGAAGTTTTTTTACAACTAAGTTTTAAAAACTAATGAATGAATTTCATAAAGAAAACCATTTAGTAAGAATACAGTAATTTAAACATCTCAAATCTCTTTGATAATGGAACCCCGAATCCCAGTCATGTGCAGTGCAGCCTCAGCTGTCCCTTTGAGGCCAGAGAACTGCCAAGGCTCAGGGCTGGGATGAGCCTTCACCCAAAACCAGCTCCAAGACTGACTGGGAATCAATCCAGAGCAAGGCCTACACAAAGAGCAAAGTCTCAAGGCCAAAGCCAAACCTTCATCATGTTGGATTTGTTTTAACACTGATCTGGAGCAAATTTGCTTGACCTGCAACACCACTCTTACTGTAAAACTTTACATGAGCTACTAAATAAGCACTGTCCTGTCCTGTCCTGAGCTGTGCTGCCCAAATACTGTGGAGAACTTGCTCTGCCTCTGCCCCGTGCCCCTGGGGCTTCTCTTGGCCAGGCAGCCTCAGTGGGAGCCAGCACTGGCTGCTGCCCCAGCGGGCCACCAGGACAAGGCCCAGTAATTAAGAGGCCAATGGAAGCACGGGGCAGCAGCAGAAGCCTCAGCAGAGTTATTTGGACAACCATGGACTGGCCACAACTCCACTGCAGCATGACTCCCAGTCAGGCTACGTATGCAGGAGCAGAGTTATAAGAAAACTGTGGAGAAAAATCAACAACTGACCATCTGTTCTCGTACAGCTTGCGAATGCCAAGATAGCAGCCTATCAGCACAAGTGGCACAGTGAACACTGTCACCACCGTGCCTATCATGCAGGTCCTGCGCACATCCTGGAGGCAGACAATTCTTGGGAAGCGCACTGGATCCGGGGCATATATTCCTGTTTCATTGATAACGTCTGTGGGCGCAATGGGGAGCGTGAGCCGGTGCTGTGCTGCACTGCTCAGCTGGCAGCACGGTGGATACGGGCAGGACATTCTCTGTTTCCCCCAGAGCTGGGGCCTGCAGGCACCTTGCCGGCCCTTGGCACAGGCTGTGCCAGCCAACAAAGCCCAGCAGGCCGGGAGGAGAGCCCGGGGGCAGCGCAGCTGCTTGGGCAGTGGCTGCTGCCAGGGACATGGGCCAAAGCCATCCCTGAGCAGCCACTGCCACCCCTGGCCCTCCCTGCCCCGTGACAGCTCCCCCAGCCCCAGGGGACAGTCAGGCCCTCTCAGGAGACACTGGAGCAATCACCTGCTGTGCCAGTGCCTGGAACTGCCTGTTCTCCTGCAGAAGAGGCTGACACTGAGCCGCTGCTTCTTCCTGGAACAGCCACCTTCTGTGCCAGATTTTGGGTCATCGCTGGAGAAAGAAAAGGGACAGATGGATCAGATGGGACAGTTCCCCATTGGGGAGGTGTCATCTTCAGAAGCTAACACTGGTGAAAGTCATGGACAAGGATCACGAAATCAGATGAGCTTTTGGGATTGGACAGGCCCCTCCCTTCTCCAAACCACCACCTCTTGTGATCTGCCTGGAGACTGGGAAATTGCAAGGGATCTCAGGGTGGGCATGGCCCATGGTGCAGTTTGGGCTCCCTGTCAGCAGATGCCAAATGCCTTCCTGCAGAGGCTGGGCAGAAGATGCAGCCAGGCCAGGCTGGGAAACAGCCCTGCAGGGTGTGAAAGCAGCAGCGGGGCAGCGAGGCTGCCATGGATCCCTTCCCGCTGTGCCGGGCACGGCGTGTCCAGATGTGCAGCCAAAGCCCCCGGCTGCTGAGTCCCAGGGGAAGCATGAGGGAAATGCACCCACCTTGTCCTCCGGGTGCTTCCTTCTGTGTTTCTCTCAGGAATTCATCTGCCTCATGAGACATTTTGGCTGCAGTATCTTGGGTCTTCCCTTTTGGAGGACCTTAAGAGAAAGAGTTCCATTTCCCAGGAATGGGTCCCGCAAAAGCAGGGCTCAGCCTGTGGTGTCAGCAGGGACACACTACTCACCCCTGCCATGGGAGCTGGGTTGGGGCCAAGCATCCAGCCCTGGAGCTGGAGAAGTCCTCCCCGCAGACACACCTGTAACTCAACAGCCACAGAAGCTTCTGCCATCTCTGCTGATCTGCACGGGCACCACTGAGCTGCAGGAGTGGTGAGGGGATCGTGCAGGGCGCGGGCACACACGTGCATGGTTCTGTGCTGGCACCTGCAGCGCTGCCTCCCTGGCCCAGCTTTGGGCTCTGAGCTGGCAGCTCTCCCAGGGGAAAGGCCTTGACCTAGACTCAGCGTCTCCCAGAGCCTCAGTCCTGGATGTGGGGCCTTCACCGGCAGGTTCAGCTGCAAAGAAAGGCAGGACAGAAGAGCTCCTGTGGCACTGCAGGAGATCCTCAGGCTGCCCACAAGGCTCAGCCCCGGGGCACAGCCCTGGGCCCGGCCCCTTCCCTCCCTGCTCTTCTCTTTGACTGCACAGAGCACACGGAAGGACACACTGGCACAGCACACGGGAGGAGGACTGAAAGATCAATGCTCCTTCGTCCCACTGACAGCGATCCTGAGGGATCCCTCGAGGATCCAGAAGGGAGAAGGGAAAGATTCTCAGAATCCTTCAGCCTTTACATAATGTTAAGGGAAATGGTTTATAAATGAGCTTTTGTTGCATTGATCCTGATTATTCACTCAGGAAGGGCAGAATGAAAACTTGCCTCCAGCATCCTCCAGGAACTTCAAACCATCCTTCATCAGGACTTCCTGAAAACCCTTGTCACGATTCCAGTCTAAAAGGGAGCAGAGATCAGAACCGTATCTGCGGCATGCTGGGATGCCCGAATGCTACATGGAAAAGGGCACTGGAAGGGGGTCGTGTAAGGCTATGGGACCCAGATGGGAATGGACATGGCCAAAGCTGCACAGGGGCCTGGGGAGCTCTGGGCTGGCTCCTGATCACTCTCCACACTCTTTCCCTGCCCTCAGCAACATCCCTGGGAGGGGTGGCTGGAGTAGCCCAGGGCCCTGGGGCTCTCTCCCTCAAACTCACAGAATACCCTCCCTAAAGCCCTGGGGAAAACTGCAGCAGGCAGTGCCACAGCTGTCCCTCCCTCCTACACTCCCTCCTGCCCTCCTTCTGCTGGGACACCTCCCAGATCCCAAGGGCAAACAGCCAGGCCCTCTCAGGACACACTGGAGCCTTGCTCTCCCCCTCTGTCATTTCCCCATCGTGGGCACCCCGTGCAGTCACTCCCAGGTTTCAGGACATGTCTCCCATGGAGGGACCCCAGCAGGACTGCTCAGGACCCGAGTGCCTTGAGCCTGCTCGGGATAATTCCCCTGGGCTGTGCCGCTCTAGTCCAGGCTGTGCCCGCACTGCCAAGCAGCAGAGAGGGCAGCTCAAGCCTCAGCAGGGCTCAGGCCCAGAGGCACAGCAATTACCTCCTGTGCCTGTGCCTGGCATGGCCTCCCTTCCTGTAGCAGAGGCTGGCACGGAACCACTGCTTCCTCCGGGAAATGCTTCCTTCTGCAGAGCCTCTCCGTTCATTTCTGGAGAATGGAAAAGAGAAAGCTGGATCAGATGAAAACATTCCTGACTGGGAATGGGGAAGGTGAGGCATCACTTATGAAAGGAATGGATAAGGATCAGAAAACACCCAGGATTTTGGGACAACCCAAGGCTGCTTCCTTCCCCAAACAGCCCCAACATCTGATCAGCCTGGACACCAGGAAATTGCAGGGGATCTTAGGGAGGGCATGGCCTGTGGTGCAATTGGGGCCGTCTGCCAGCTGATGCCAAATGCCTTCCTGCAGAGGCTGGGCAGAAGCTGCAGCCAGGCCAGGCTGGGAAACAGCCCTGCAGGGCGTGAAAGCAGCAGCGGGGCAGCGAGGCTGCCATGGATCCCTTCCTGCTGTGCCGGGCACGACGTGTCCAGATGTGCAGCCAAAGCCCCCGGCTGCTACTCCCAGGAGCAGCATGAGGGAAATGCACCCACCTTGTCTTCTCTGCAGACATTCCTTCAGCATTTGCCACATGATTTCTAATGGGTCCTGGAATTTCTTGCCTGCCATGTCTTTGGTCTCTCCTGTCAGAGGACCTTAAGAGAAAGTAGTTCCATTTCCCAGGAATGGACCCCACAAAAGCAGGGCTCAGCCTTTGGGGTCAGCAGGGACACACTACTCACTCCTGTGATGGGAGCTAGGCTTTTGTGCAGCATCCAAGGTAGGAGTTGGTGAAGTCGTCGCTCCAGATATATCTGTAACACAACAGCCACAGAAGCTTCTGTCACCTGGTTCTTACCAGTCAGTCAAACATTACGCCTTGGTGGGACAGTGAGAACATACCTGAAGAATGCTCGGGGGGCTTCACAACTTCAGAGCGCCAGGCTAATGGAGAATCCTTCCCAGCATCCCAGTCTGGAAGCAAACCAAGATGAGAACTGTTTCCATAGTGTGCTAGGGCTGGCTCTGGCGCTGGGCTGGCGGCAGGGCTCCCACTCGGGGCTACTGCTGTGCCTTGGGCCTCTGGGCACTCAGGGCCAGCTCCGCAGCAGCTGCAGCGCCAGGGACGTTGCTGCACCAGTCCCGTTTCCCCGGGGCTCTGAACCAGCTCCAGAGGCCTGGAAGCCGAGGCGCCTCCAGCTTTGGCTGCTGCCGGGCTGGGCAAGGGCAGGCCCTGGGGGAAGAGCTGCTGCCACACAGCCCCGGCCAGGCCTGAGCCCGGCACAGCAATTACCTGCTGTGCCTGTGCCCGTGTCTGCCATCGCCTTCCTTCCTGCAGCAGGGGCTGGCATCGAAGATGGAGTGCTTCGTTCAAGAAATACCACCTTCCACTGAAGCACTATGTCCATCTCTTGACAAAGGAAGGGAGACAGCTGCATCAGATGGAGCTGTTTCCCACTTGGGTGGTGGCATCAGAGGTAATATTTGTGAAATTTATGGAGCAGGAAAATGGCCAGGTTACAGTGGCATGATGAGAGCACTTCCACCACCAAACAGCCACCCTTTTCCTAATCTGCAGGGCTGGATATAGTGGGGGATCTCAGGGTGTGTTACAGTTTGGGCATGGCCTGTCAGCTGATGCCAAATAACTTCCGGCAGAGGCTGGGCAGAAGCTGCAGCCAGGCCAGGCTGGGAAACAGCCCTGCAGGGCGTGAAAGAAGCAGCGGGGCAGCAAGGCTGCCATGGATCCCTTCCCGCCGTACCGGGCATGGCGTGTCCAGATGTGCAGCCAAAGCCCCCGGCTGCTGACTCCCAGGAGCAGCATGAGGGAAATGCACCCACCTTGTCTTCTCTGCAGACATTCCTTCAGCTCTTGCCTCATCTGTTTGGATGGTTCCAGGGATATCTTATCTGTTGTATCTTGGATTTTCCCTGTTGGAGTACCTTAGAGAAAAATAGTTCCATTTGCCAGGAATGGATCCCAGAAAAGCAGGGTTCAGCCTGTGGGGTCAGCAGGGACATACTACTCACCCCTGAGATGGGAGCTGGGCTTGAGTGCAGCATCCAAGGTAGCAGCTGGAGAAGCTGGAGAAGTCCTCCCTGTAGACACATCTGTAACACAACAGCCACAGAAGCTTCTGTCACCTGGTGCCTGCCCGCTTGTCTACAATTCTTCCTAGGTGGCACACTGAGAACATACCTGCAGGAGGCTCCAAGGGCTTCAAAACTTTATTCATCCAAGCTGATGGAGAAGCCTTCCCAGCACCCTCATCTACAATGCAGCACCGATGAGAACATTTTCCAGTGTGTGCTGGGATCTCTTTCTGCCCCAGGGAACTGGGCACTGCCAGGGAGTCGGGTAAGGCCATGGGAGCCAGATGTGAATAGACATGGCCAAAGCTGCCCAGGGGCCTGGGGAGCTCTGGGCTGGCTCCTGGTCACTCTCCACACTCTTTCCCTGCCCTCAGCAACATCCCTGGGAGGGCTGGCTGCAGCAGTGCAGGGACCTGGGACTCTCCCCCTCACACAGAGAAGAAATCCTCCCTAAAGCATGGGGGAAAACTGCAGCAGGCAGTGCCACAGCTATCCATCCTGCCCTCCCTCTGTCCCTCCTGCCCTCCTTCTGTGGGGAAACCCCCCAGATCCCAAGGGCAAACAGCCAGGCCCTCTCAGGACACACTGGAGCCTTGCTCTCCCCCTCTGTCCTTTCCCCACCGTGGGCACCCCGTGCAGTCACTCCCAGGTTTCAGGACATGTCTCCCATGGAGGGACCCCAGCAGGACTGCTCAGTGCCCTGAGCCTGCTCGGGATAATTCCCCTGGGCTGTGCTGCTCTAGTCCAGGCTGTGCCCGCACTGCCAAACAGCAGAGAGGGCAGCTCAAGCCTCAGCAGGGCTCAGGCCCAGAGGCACAGCAATTACCTCCTGTGCCTGTGCCTGGCATGGCCTCCCTTCCTGGAGCTGAGGCTGGCATGCAACCACTGCTTCCTCCGGGAAATGCTTCTTTCTCCGCAGGCTCTCCTTTCATTTCTGGAGAATGGAAAAGAGAAAGCTGGATCAGATGAAAACATTCCTGACTGGGAATGGGGAAGGGGACAATTTCAGGAGGCATCACTTGTGAAAGGAATGCACAAGGATCAGAAAACACCCAGGATTTTGGGACAACCCAAGGCTGCTTCCTTCCCCAAACAGCCCCAACATCTGATCTGCCTGGACACCAGGAAATTGCAGGGCATCTGAGGGTGGGCATGGCCTGTGGTGCAATTGGGGCTGTCTGCCAGCTGATGCCAAATGCCTTCCTGCAGAGGCTGGGCAGAAGCTGCAGCCAGGCCAGGCTGGGAAACAGCCCTGCAGGGCATGAAAGCAGCAGCGGGGCAGCAAGGCTGCCATGGATCCCTTCCTGCTGTGCCAGGCACGGCGTGTCCAGATGTGCAGCCAAAGCCCCCGGCTGCTGAGTCCCAGGAGCAGCATGAGGGAAATGCACCCACCTTGTCTTCTCTGCAGACGTTCCTTCAGCATTTGCCACATGATTTCTAATGGGTCCTGGAATTTCCTGCCTGCCATGTCTTTGGTCTTTCCTGTCAGAGGACCTTAAGAGAAAGTAGTTCCATTTCCCAGGAATGGACCCCACAAATGCAGGGCTCAGCCTGAGGGGTCAGCAGGGACACACTACTCACCCCTGTCATGGGAGCTGGCCTTTTGTGTAGCATCCAAGGTAGGAGTTGGTGAGGTCGTCCCTGCAGACACGCCTGTAACACAACAGCCACAGAAGCTTCTGTCACCTGGTTCTTACCAGTCAGTCAAACATTACGCCTTGGTGGGACAGTGAGAACATACCTGCAGAATGCTCAGAGGGCTTCACAACTTCAGAGCGCCAGGCTAATGGAGAATCCTTCCCAGCATCCCAGTCTGGAAGCAAACCAAGATGAGAACTGTTTCCATTGTGTGCCAGGGCTGGCTCTGGCCCTGGGCTGGCGGCAGGGCTCCCGCTCGGGGCTGCTCCTGTGCCTTGGGCCTCTGGGCACTCAGGGCCAGCTCCGCAGCAGCTGCAGCGCCAGGGACGTTGCTGCACCAGTCCCGTTTCCCCGGGGCTCTGAACCAGCTCCAGAGGCCTGGAAGCCGAGGCGCCTCCAGCTTTGGCTGCTGCCGGGCCGAGCAAGGGCAGGCCCTGGGGGAAGAGCTGCTGCCACACAGCCCCGGCCAGGCCTGAGCCCGGCACAGCAATTACCTCCTGTGCCTGTGCCCGCGTCTGCCATCGCCTTCCTTCCTGCAGCAGGGGCTGGCACCGAAGATGGAGTGCTTCGTTCAAGAAATATCACCTTCCACTGAAGCACTATGTCCATCTCTTGACAAAGGAAGGGAGACAGCTGCATCAGATGGAGCTGTTTCCCACTTGGGTGGTGGCATCAGAGGTAATATTTGTGAAATTTATGGAGCAGGAAAATGGCCAGGTTACAGTGGCATGATGAGAGCACTTCCACCACCAAACAGCCACCCTTTTCCTAATCTGTAGAGCTGGACATAGTGGGGGATCTCAGGGTGTGTTACAGTTTGGGCATGGCCTGTCAGCTGATGCCAAATAACTTGCGGCAGAGGCTGGGCAGAAGCTGCAGCCAGGCCAGGCTGGGAAACAGCCCTGCAGGGCGTGAAAGCAGCAGCGGGGCAGCAAGGCTGCCATGGATCCCTTCCCACTGTGCCGGGCATGGCGTGTCCACATGTGCAGCCAAAGCCCCCGGCTGCTGACTCCCAGGAGCAGCATGAGGGAAATGCACCCACCTTGTCTTCTCTGCAGACATTCCTTCAGCTCTTGCCTCATCTGTTTGGATGGTTCCAGGGATATCTTATCTGTTGTATCTTGGATTTTCCCTGTTGGAGTACCTTAGAGAAAAATAGTTCCATTTGCCAGGAATGGATCCCAGAAAAGCAGGGTTCAGCCTGTGGGGTCAGCAGGGACACACTACTCACCCCTGAGATGGGAGCTGGGCTTGAGTGCAGCATCCAAGGTAGCAGCTGGAGAAGCTGGAGAAGTCCTCCCTGTAGACACATCTGTAACACCACAGCCACAGAAGCTTCTGTCACCTGGTGCCTGCCCGCTTGTCTACAATTCTTCCTTGGTGGCACACTGAAAACATACCTGCAGGAGGCTCCAAGGGCTTCAAAACTTTATTCATCCAAGCTGATGGAGAAGCCTTCCCAGCACCCTCATCTACAATGCAGCACCGATGAGAACATTTTCCAGTGTGTGCTGGGATTTCTTTCTGCCACAGGGAACTGGGCACTGCCAGGGAGTCGGGTAAGGCCATGGGAGCCAGATGTGAATAGACATGGCCAAAGCTGCCCAGGGGCCTGGGGAGCTCTGGGCTGGCTCCTGGTCACTCTCCACACTCTTTCCCTGCCCTCAGCAACATCCCTGGGAGGGCTGGCTGCAGCAGTGCAGGGACCTGGGACTCTCCCCCTCACACACAGAAGAAATCCTCCCTAAAGCATGGGGGAAAACTGCAGCAGGCAGTGCCACAGCTATCCATCCTGCCCTCCCTCTGTCCCTCCTGCCCTCCTTCTGTGGGGAAACCCCCCAGATCCCAAGGGCAAACAGCCAGGCCCTCTCAGGACACACTGGAGCCTTGCTCTCCCCCTCTGTCCTTTCCCCACCGTGGGCACCCCGTGCAGTCACTCCCAGGTTTCAGGACATGTCTCCCATGGAGGGACCCCAGCAGGACTGCTCAGTGCCCTGAGCCTGCTTGGGATAATTCCCCTGGGCTGTGCTGCTCTAGTCCAGGCTGTGCCCGCACTGCCAAACAGCAGAGAGGGCAGCTCAAGCCTCAGCAGGGCTCAGGCCCAGAGGCACAGCAATTACCTCCTGTGCCTGTGCCTGGCATGGCCTCCCTTCCTGGAGCTGAGGCTGGCATGCAACCACTGCTTCCTCCGGGAAATGCTTCTTTCTCCGCAGGCTCTCCTTTCATTTCTGGAGAATGGAAAAGAGACAGCTGGATCAGATGAAAACATTCCTGACTAGGAATGGGGAAGGGGACAATTTCAGGAGGCATCACTTGTGAAAGGAATGCACAAGGATCAGAAAACACCCAGGATTTTGGGACAACCCAAGGCTGCTTCCTTCCCCAAACAGCCCCAACATCTGATCTGCCTGGACACCAGGAAATTGCAGGGCATCTGAGGGTGGGCATGGCCTGTGGTGCAATTGGGGCTGTCTGCCAGCTGATGCCAAATGCCTTCCTGCAGAGGCTGGGCAGAAGCTGCAGCCAGGCCAGGCTGGGAAACAGCCCTGCAGGGCGTGAAAGCAGCAGCGGGGCAGCAAGGCTGCCATGGATCCCTTCCCACTGTGCCGGGCATGGCATGTCCAGATGTGCAGCCAAAGCCCCCGGCTGCTGAGTCCCAGGAGCAGCATGAGGGAAATGCACCCACCTTGTCTTCTCTGCAGACATTCCTTCAGCATTTGCCACATGATTTCTAATGGGTCCTGGAATTTCCTGCCTGCCATGTCTTTGGTCTCTCCTGTCAGAGGACCTTAAGAGAAAGTAGTTCCATTTCCCAGGAATGGACCCCACAAAAGCAGGGCTCAGCCTGAGGGGTCAGCAGGGACACACTACTCACCCCTGCCATGGGACCTGGCCTTTTGTGCAGCATCCAAGGTAGGAGTTGGTGAGGTCGTCCCTGCAGACACGCCTGTAACACAACAGCCACAGAAGCTTCTGTCACCTGGTTCTTACCAGTCAGTCAAACATTACGCCTTGGTGGGACAGTGAGAACATACCTGCAGAATGCTCAGAGGGCTTCACAACTTCAGAGCGCCAGGCTAATGGAGAATCCTTCCCAGCATCCCAGTCTGGAAGCAAACCAAGATGAGAACTGTTTCCATTGTGTGCCAGGGCTGGCTCTGGCCCTGGGCTGGCGGCAGGGCTCCCGCTCGGGGCTGCTCCTGTGCCTTGGGCCTCTGGGCACTCAGGGCCAGCTCCGCAGCAGCTGCAGCGCCAGGGACGTTGCTGCACCAGTCCCGTTTCCCCGGGGCTCTGAACCAGCTCCAGAGGCCTGGAAGCCGAGGCGCCTCCAGCTTTGGCTGCTGCCGGGCTGGGCAAGGGCAGGCCCTGGGGGAAGAGCTGCTGCCACACAGCCCCGGCCAGGCCTGAGCCCGGCACAGCAATTACCTGCTGTGCCTG
This sequence comes from Passer domesticus, assembly GCF_036417665.1. Classification (NCBI taxonomy): domain Eukaryota; kingdom Metazoa; phylum Chordata; class Aves; order Passeriformes; family Passeridae; genus Passer; species Passer domesticus. The sequence continues at coordinate 9,139,693 of NC_087482.1, read as the reverse complement.
TGCCCGTGTCTAGCTTTGCCTTCCTTCCTGCAGCAGGGGCTGGCACCGAAGATGGAGTGCTTCCTTCAAGAAATACCACCTTCCACTGAAGCACTATGTCCATCTCTTGACAAAGGAAGGGAGACAGCTGCATCAGATGGAGCTGTTTCCCACTTGGGTGGTGGCATCAGAGGTAATATTTGTGAAATTTATGGAGCAGGAAAATGGCCAGGTTACAGTGGCATGATGAGAGCACTTCCACCTCCAAACAGCCACCCTTTTCCTAATCTGCAGGGCTGGATATAGTGGGGGATCTCAGGGTGTGTTACAGTTTGGGCATGGCCTGTCAGCTGATGCCAAATAACTTCCGGCAGAGGCTGGGCAGAAGCTGCAGCCAGGCCAGGCTGGGAAACAGCCCTGCAGGGCGTGAAAGAAGCAGCGGGGCAGCAAGGCTGCCATGGATCCCTTCCCGCTGTGCCGGGCATGGCGTGTCCAGATGTGCAGCCAAAGCCCCCGGCTGCTGACTCCCAGGAGCAGCATGAGGGAAATGCACCCACCTTGTCTTCTCTGCAGACATTCCTTCAGCTCTTGCCTCATCTGTTTGGATGGTTCCAGGGATATCTTATCTGTTGTATCTTGGATTTTCCCTGTTGGAGTACCTTAGAGAAAAATAGTTCCATTTGCCAGGAATGGATCCCAGAAAAGCAGGGTTCAGCCTGTGGGGTCAGCAGGGACACACTACTCACCCCTGAGATGGGAGCTGGGCTTGAGTGCAGCATCCAAGGTAGCAGCTGGAGAAGCTGGAGAAGTCCTCCCTGTAGACACATCTGTAACACCACAGCCACAGAAGCTTCTGTCACCTGGTGCCTGCCCGCTTGTCTACAATTCTTCCTTGGTGGCACACTGAGAACATACCTGCAGGAGGCTCCAAGGGCTTCAAAACTTTATTCATCCAAGCTGATGGAGAAGCCTTCCCAGCACCCTCATCTACAATGCAGCACCGATGAGAACATTTTCCAGTGTGTGCTGGGATCTCTTTCTGCCACAGGGAACTGGGCACTGCCAGGGAGTCGGGTAAGGCCATGGGAGCCAGATGTGAATAGACATGGCCAAAGCTGCCCAGGGGCCTGGGGAGCTCTGGGCTGGCTCCTGGTCACTCTCCACACTCTTTCCCTGCCCTCAGCAACATCCCTGGGAGGGGTGGCTGCAGCAGTGCAGGGACCTGGGACTCTCCCCCTCACACAGAGAAGAAATCCTCCCTAAAGCATGGGGGAAAACTGCAGCAGGCAGTGCCACAGCTATCCATCCTGCCCTCCCTCTGTCCCTCCTGCCCTCCTTCTGTGGGGAAACCCCCCAGATCCCAAGGGCAAACAGCCAGGCCCTCTCAGGACACACTGGAGCCTTGCTCTCCCCCTCTGTCCTTTCCCCACCGTGGGCACCCCGTGCAGTCACTCCCAGGTTTCAGGACATGTCTCCCATGGAGGGACCCCAGCAGGACTGCTCAGTACCCGAGTGCCCTGCGCCTGCTCGGGATAATTCCCCTGGGCTGTGCCGCTCTAGTCCAGGCTGTGCCCGCACTGCCAAACAGCAGAGAGGGCAGCTCAAGCCTCAGCAGGGCTCAGGCCCAGAGGCACAGCAATTACCTCCTGTGCCTGTGCCTGGCATGGCCTCCCTTCCTGGAGCTGAGGCTGGCATGCAACCACTGCTTCCTCCGGGAAATGCTTCTTTCTCCGCAGGCTCTCCTTTCATTTCTGGAGAATGGAAAAGAGAAAGCTGGATCAGATGAAAACATTCCTGACTGGGAATGGGGAAGGGGACAATTTCAGGAGGCATCACTTGTGAAAGGAATGCACAAGGATCAGAAAACACCCAGGATTTTGGGACAACCCAAGGCTGCTTCCTTCCCCAAACAGCCCCAACATCTGATCTGCCTGGACACCAGGAAATTGCAGGGCATCTGAGGGTGGGCATGGCCTGTGGTGCAATTGGGGCTGTCTGCCAGCTGATGCCAAATGCCTTCCTGCAGAGGCTGGGCAGAAGCTGCAGCCAGGCCAGGCTGGGAAACAGCCCTGCAGGGCATGAAAGCAGCAGCGGGGCAGCAAGGCTGCCATGGATCCCTTCCTGCTGTGCCAGGCACGGCGTGTCCAGATGTGCAGCCAAAGCCCCCGGCTGCTGAGTCCCAGGAGCAGCATGAGGGAAATGCACCCACCTTGTCTTCTCTGCAGACGTTCCTTCAGCATTTGCCACATGATTTCTAATGGGTCCTGGAATTTCCTGCCTGCCATGTCTTTGGTCTTTCCTGTCAGAGGACCTTAAGAGAAAGTAGTTCCATTTCCCAGGAATGGACCCCACAAATGCAGGGCTCAGCCTGAGGGGTCAGCAGGGACACACTACTCACCCCTGTCATGGGAGCTGGCCTTTTGTGTAGCATCCAAGGTAGGAGTTGGTGAGGTCGTCCCTGCAGACACGCCTGTAACACAACAGCCACAGAAGCTTCTGTCACCTGGTTCTTACCAGTCAGTCAAACATTACGCCTTGGTGGGACAGTGAGAACATACCTGCAGAATGCTCAGAGGGCTTCACAACTTCAGAGCGCCAGGCTAATGGAGAATCCTTCCCAGCATCCCAGTCTGGAAGCAAACCAAGATGAGAACTGTTTCCATTGTGTGCCAGGGCTGGCTCAGGCCCTGGGCTGGCGGCAGGGCTCCCGCTCGGGGCTGCTCCTGTGCCTTGGGCCTCTGGGCACTCAGGGCCAGCTCCGCAGCAGCTGCAGCGCCAGGGACGTTGCTGCACCAGTCCCGTTTCCCCGGGGCTCTGAACCAGCTCCAGAGGCCTGGAAGCCGAGGCGCCTCCAGCTTTGGCTGCTGCCGGGCCGAGCAAGGGCAGGCCCTGGGGGAAGAGCTGCTGCCACACAGCCCCGGCCAGGCCTGAGCCCGGCACAGCAAGTACCTGCTGTGCCTGTGCCCGTGTCTGGCTTTGCCTTCCTTCCTGCAGCAGGGGCTGGCACCGAAGATGGAGTGCTTCGTTCAAGAAATATCACCTTCCACTGAAGCACTATGTCCATCTCTTGACAAAGGAAGGGAGACAGCTGCATCAGATGGAGCTGTTTCCCACTTGGGTGGTGGCATCAGAGGTAATATTTGTGAAATTTATGGAGCAGGAAAATGGCCAGGTTACAGTGGCATGATGAGAGCACTTCCACCACCAAACAGCCACCCTTTTCCTAATCTGTAGAGCTGGACATAGTGGGGGATCTCAGGGTGTGTTACAGTTTGGGCATGGCCTGTCAGCTGATGCCAAATAACTTGCGGCAGAGGCTGGGCAGAAGCTGCAGCCAGGCCAGGCTGGGAAACAGCCCTGCAGGGCGTGAAAGCAGCAGCGGGGCAGCAAGGCTGCCATGGATCCCTTCCCACTGTGCCGGGCATGGCGTGTCCACATGTGCAGCCAAAGCCCCCGGCTGCTGACTCCCAGGAGCAGCATGAGGGAAATGCACCCACCTTGTCTTCTCTGCAGACATTCCTTCAGCTCTTGCCTCATCTGTTTGGATGGTTCCAGGGATATCTTATCTGTTGTATCTTGGATTTTCCCTGTTGGAGTACCTTAGAGAAAAATAGTTCCATTTGCCAGGAATGGATCCCAGAAAAGCAGGGTTCAGCCTGTGGGGTCAGCAGGGACACACTACTCACCCCTGAGATGGGAGCTGGGCTTGAGTGCAGCATCCAAGGTAGCAGCTGGAGAAGCTGGAGAAGTCTTCCCTGTAGACACATCTGTAACACAACAGCCACAGAAGCTTCTGTCACCTGGTGCCTGCCCGCTTGTCTACAATTCTTCCTTGGTGGCACACTGAAAACATACCTGCAGGAGGCTCCAAGGGCTTCAAAACTTTATTCATCCAAGCTGATGGAGAAGCCTTCCCAGCACCCTCATCTACAATGCAGCACCGATGAGAACATTTTCCAGTGTGTGCTGGGATTTCTTTCTGCCACAGGGAACTGGGCACTGCCAGGGAGTCGGGTAAGGCCATGGGAGCCAGATGTGAATAGACATGGCCAAAGCTGCCCAGGGGCCTGGGGAGCTCTGGGCTGGCTCCTGGTCACTCTCCACACTCTTTCCCTGCCCTCAGCAACATCCCTGGGAGGGGTGGCTGCAGCAGTGCAGGGACCTGGGACTCTCCCCCTCACACACAGAAGAAATCCTCCCTAAAGCATGGGGGAAAACTGCAGCAGGCAGTGCCACAGCTATCCATCCTGCCCTCCCTCTGTCCCTCCTGCCCTCCTTCTGTGGGGAAACCCCCCAGATCCCAAGGGCAAACAGCCAGGCCCTCTCAGGACACACTGGAGCCTTGCTCTCCCCCTCTGTCCTTTCCCCACCGTGGGCACCCCGTGCAGTCACTCCCAGGTTTCAGGACATGTCTCCCATGGAGGGACCCCAGCAGGACTGCTCAGTGCCCTGAGCCTGCTCGGGATAATTCCCCTGGGCTGTGCTGCTCTAGTCCAGGCTGTGCCCGCACTGCCAAACAGCAGAGAGGGCAGCTCAAGCCTCAGCAGGGCTCAGGCCCAGAGGCACAGCAATTACCTCCTGTGCCTGTGCCTGGCATGGCCTCCCTTCCTGGAGCTGAGGCTGGCATGCAACCACTGCTTCCTCCGGGAAATGCTTCTTTCTCCGCAGGCTCTCCTTTCATTTCTGGAGAATGGAAAAGAGACAGCTGGATCAGATGAAAACATTCCTGACTAGGAATGGGGAAGGGGACAATTTCAGGAGGCATCACTTGTGAAAGGAATGCACAAGGATCAGAAAACACCCAGGATTTTGGGACAACCCAAGGCTGCTTCCTTCCCCAAACAGCCCCAACATCTGATCTGCCTGGACACCAGGAAATTGCAGGGCATCTGAGGGTGGGCATGGCCTGTGGTGCAATTGGGGCTGTCTGCCAGCTGATGCCAAATGCCTTCCTGCAGAGGCTGGGCAGAAGCTGCAGCCAGGCCAGGCTGGGAAACAGCCCTGCAGGGCGTGAAAGCAGCAGCGGGGCAGCAAGGCTGCCATGGATCCCTTCCCACTGTGCCGGGCATGGCATGTCCAGATGTGCAGCCAAAGCCCCCGGCTGCTGAGTCCCAGGAGCAGCATGAGGGAAATGCACCCACCTTGTCTTCTCTGCAGACATTCCTTCAGCATTTGCCACATGATTTCTAATGGGTCCTGGAATTTCCTGCCTGCCATGTCTTTGGTCTCTCCTGTCAGAGGACCTTAAGAGAAAGTAGTTCCATTTCCCAGGAATGGACCCCACAAAAGCAGGGCTCAGCCTGAGGGGTCAGCAGGGACACACTACTCACCCCTGCCATGGGACCTGGCCTTTTGTGCAGCATCCAAGGTAGGAGTTGGTGAGGTCGTCCCTGCAGACACGCCTGTAACACAACAGCCACAGAAGCTTCTGTCACCTGGTTCTTACCAGTCAGTCAAACATTACGCCTTGGTGGGACAGTGAGAACATACCTGCAGAATGCTCAGAGGGCTTCACAACTTCAGAGCGCCAGGCTAATGGAGAATCCTTCCCAGCATCCCAGTCTGGAAGCAAACCAAGATGAGAACTGTTTCCATTGTGTGCCAGGGCTGGCTCTGGCCCTGGGCTGGTGGCAGGGCTCCCGCTCGGGGCTGCTCCTGTGCCTTGGGCCTCTGGGCACTCAGGGCCAGCTCCGCAGCAGCTGCAGCGCCAGGGACGTTGCTGCACCAGTCCCGTTTCCCCGGGGCTCTGAACCAGCTCCAGAGGCCTGGAAGCCGAGGCGCCTCCAGCTTTGGCTGCTGCCGGGCTGGGCAAGGGCAGGCCCTGGGGGAAGAGCTGCTGCCACACAGCCCCGGCCAGGCCTGAGCCCGGCACAGCAATTACCTGCTGTGCCTGTGCCCGTGTCTAGCTTTGCCTTCCTTCCTGCAGCAGGGGCTGGCACCGAAGATGGAGTGCTTCCTTCAAGAAATACCACCTTCCACTGAAGCACTATGTCCATCTCTTGACAAAGGAAGGGAGACAGCTGCATCAGATGGAGCTGTTTCCCACTTGGGTGGTGGCATCAGAGGTAATATTTGTGAAATTTATGGAGCAGGAAAATGGCCAGGTTACAGTGGCATGATGAGAGCACTTCCACCTCCAAACAGCCACCCTTTTCCTAATCTGCAGGGCTGGATATAGTGGGGGATCTCAGGGTGTGTTACAGTTTGGGCATGGCCTGTCAGCTGATGCCAAATAACTTCCGGCAGAGGCTGGGCAGAAGCTGCAGCCAGGCCAGGCTGGGAAACAGCCCTGCAGGGCGTGAAAGAAGCAGCGGGGCAGCAAGGCTGCCATGGATCCCTTCCCGCTGTGCCGGGCATGGCGTGTCCAGATGTGCAGCCAAAGCCCCCGGCTGCTGACTCCCAGGAGCAGCATGAGGGAAATGCACCCACCTTGTCTTCTCTGCAGACATTCCTTCAGCTCTTGCCTCATCTGTTTGGATGGTTCCAGGGATATCTTATCTGTTGTATCTTGGATTTTCCCTGTTGGAGTACCTTAGAGAAAAATAGTTCCATTTGCCAGGAATGGATCCCAGAAAAGCAGGGTTCAGCCTGTGGGGTCAGCAGGGACACACTACTCACCCCTGAGATGGGAGCTGGGCTTGAGTGCAGCATCCAAGGTAGCAGCTGGAGAAGCTGGAGAAGTCCTCCCTGTAGACACATCTGTAACACCACAGCCACAGAAGCTTCTGTCACCTGGTGCCTGCCCGCTTGTCTACAATTCTTCCTTGGTGGCACACTGAGAACATACCTGCAGGAGGCTCCAAGGGCTTCAAAACTTTATTCATCCAAGCTGATGGAGAAGCCTTCCCAGCACCCTCATCTACAATGCAGCACCGATGAGAACATTTTCCAGTGTGTGCTGGGATCTCTTTCTGCCACAGGGAACTGGGCACTGCCAGGGAGTCGGGTAAGGCCATGGGAGCCAGATGTGAATAGACATGGCCAAAGCTGCCCAGGGGCCTGGGGAGCTCTGGGCTGGCTCCTGGTCACTCTCCACACTCTTTCCCTGCCCTCAGCAACATCCCTGGGAGGGGTGGCTGCAGCAGTGCAGGGACCTGGGACTCTCCCCCTCACACAGAGAAGAAATCCTCCCTAAAGCATGGGGGAAAACTGCAGCAGGCAGTGCCACAGCTATCCATCCTGCCCTCCCTCTGTCCCTCCTGCCCTCCTTCTGTGGGGAAACCCCCCAGATCCCAAGGGCAAACAGCCAGGCCCTCTCAGGACACACTGGAGCCTTGCTCTCCCCCTCTGTCCTTTCCCCACCGTGGGCACCCCGTGCAGTCACTCCCAGGTTTCAGGACATGTCTCCCATGGAGGGACCCCAGCAGGACTGCTCAGTACCCTGAGCCTGCTCGGGATAATTCCCCTGGGCTGTGCTGCTCTAGTCCAGGCTGTGCCCGCACTGCCAAACAGCAGAGAGGGCAGCTCAAGCCTCAGCAGGGCTCAGGCCCAGAGGCACAGCAATTACCTCCTGTGCCTGTGCCTGGCATGGCCTCCCTTCCTGGAGCTGAGGCTGGCATGCAACCACTGCTTCCTCCGGGAAATGCTTCTTTCTCCGCAGGCTCTCCTTTCATTTCTGGAGAATGGAAAAGAGAAAGCTGGATCAGATGAAAACATTCCTGACTGGGAATGGGGAAGGGGACAATTTCAGGAGGCATCACTTGTGAAAGGAATGCACAAGGATCAGAAAACACCCAGGATTTTGGGACAACCCAAGGCTGCTTCCTTCCCCAAACAGCCCCAACATCTGATCTGCCTGGACACCAGGAAATTGCAGGGCATCTGAGGGTGGGCATGGCCTGTGGTGCAATTGGGGCTGTCTGCCAGCTGATGCCAAATGCCTTCCTGCAGAGGCTGGGCAGAAGCTGCAGCCAGGCCAGGCTGGGAAACAGCCCTGCAGGGCATGAAAGCAGCAGCGGGGCAGCAAGGCTGCCATGGATCCCTTCCTGCTGTGCCAGGCACGGCGTGTCCAGATGTGCAGCCAAAGCCCCCGGCTGCTGAGTCCCAGGAGCAGCATGAGGGAAATGCACCCACCTTGTCTTCTCTGCAGACGTTCCTTCAGCATTTGCCACATGATTTCTAATGGGTCCTGGAATTTCCTGCCTGCCATGTCTTTGGTCTTTCCTGTCAGAGGACCTTAAGAGAAAGTAGTTCCATTTCCCAGGAATGGACCCCACAAATGCAGGGCTCAGCCTGAGGGGTCAGCAGGGACACACTACTCACCCCTGTCATGGGAGCTGGCCTTTTGTGTAGCATCCAAGGTAGGAGTTGGTGAGGTCGTCCCTGCAGACACGCCTGTAACACAACAGCCACAGAAGCTTCTGTCACCTGGTTCTTACCAGTCAGTCAAACATTACGCCTTGGTGGGACAGTGAGAACATACCTGCAGAATGCTCAGAGGGCTTCACAACTTCAGAGCGCCAGGCTAATGGAGAATCCTTCCCAGCATCCCAGTCTGGAAGCAAACCAAGATGAGAACTGTTTCCATTGTGTGCCAGGGCTGGCTCAGGCCCTGGGCTGGCGGCAGGGCTCCCGCTCGGGGCTGCTCCTGTGCCTTGGGCCTCTGGGCACTCAGGGCCAGCTCCGCAGCAGCTGCAGCGCCAGGGACGTTGCTGCACCAGTCCCGTTTCCCCGGGGCTCTGAACCAGCTCCAGAGGCCTGGAAGCCGAGGCGCCTCCAGCTTTGGCTGCTGCCGGGCCGAGCAAGGGCAGGCCCTGGGGGAAGAGCTGCTGCCACACAGCCCCGGCCAGGCCTGAGCCCGGCACAGCAATTACCTCCTGTGCCTGTGCCCGCGTCTGCCATCGCCTTCCTTCCTGCAGCAGGGGCTGGCACCGAAGATGGAGTGCTTCGTTCAAGAAATATCACCTTCCACTGAAGCACTATGTCCATCTCTTGACAAAGGAAGGGAGACAGCTGCATCAGATGGAGCTGTTTCCCACTTGGGTGGTGGCATCAGAGGTAATATTTGTGAAATTTATGGAGCAGGAAAATGGCCAGGTTACAGTGGCATGATGAGAGCACTTCCACCACCAAACAGCCACCCTTTTCCTAATCTGTAGAGCTGGACATAGTGGGGGATCTCAGGGTGTGTTACAGTTTGGGCATGGCCTGTCAGCTGATGCCAAATAACTTGCGGCAGAGGCTGGGCAGAAGCTGCAGCCAGGCCAGGCTGGGAAACAGCCCTGCAGGGCGTGAAAGCAGCAGCGGGGCAGCAAGGCTGCCATGGATCCCTTCCCACTGTGCCGGGCATGGCGTGTCCACATGTGCAGCCAAAGCCCCCGGCTGCTGACTCCCAGGAGCAGCATGAGGGAAATGCACCCACCTTGTCTTCTCTGCAGACATTCCTTCAGCTCTTGCCTCATCTGTTTGGATGGTTCCAGGGATATCTTATCTGTTGTATCTTGGATTTTCCCTGTTGGAGTACCTTAGAGAAAAATATTTCCATTTCCCAGGAATGGATCCCAGAAAAGCAGGGTTCAGCCTGTGGGGTCAGCAGGGACACACTACTCACCCCTGAGATGGGAGCTGGGCTTGAGTGCAGCATCCAAGGTAGCAGCTGGAGAAGCTGGAGAAGTCTTCCCTGTAGACACATCTGTAACACAACAGCCACAGAAGCTTCTGTCACCTGGTGCCTGCCCGCTTGTCTACAATTCTTCCTTGGTGGCACACTGAAAACATACCTGCAGGAGGCTCCAAGGGCTTCAAAACTTTATTCATCCAAGCTGATGGAGAAGCCTTCCCAGCACCCTCATCTACAATGCAGCACCGATGAGAACATTTTCCAGTGTGTGCTGGGATTTCTTTCTGCCACAGGGAACTGGGCACTGCCAGGGAGTCGGGTAAGGCCATGGGAGCCAGATGTGAATAGACATGGCCAAAGCTGCCCAGGGGCCTGGGGAGCTCTGGGCTGGCTCCTGGTCACTCTCCACACTCTTTCCCTGCCCTCAGCAACATCCCTGGGAGGGGTGGCTGCAGCAGTGCAGGGACCTGGGACTCTCCCCCTCACACACAGAAGAAATCCTCCCTAAAGCATGGGGGAAAACTGCAGCAGGCAGTGCCACAGCTATCCATCCTGCCCTCCCTCTGTCCCTCCTGCCCTCCTTCTGTGGGGAAACCCCCCAGATCCCAAGGGCAAACAGCCAGGCCCTCTCAGGACACACTGGAGCCTTGCTCTCCCCCTCTGTCCTTTCCCCACCGTGGGCACCCCGTGCAGTCACTCCCAGGTTTCAGGACATGTCTCCCATGGAGGGACCCCAGCAGGACTGCTCAGTGCCCTGAGCCTGCTCGGGATAATTCCCCTGGGCTGTGCTGCTCTAGTCCAGGCTGTGCCCGCACTGCCAAACAGCAGAGAGGGCAGCTCAAGCCTCAGCAGGGCTCAGGCCCAGAGGCACAGCAATTACCTCCTGTGCCTGTGCCTGGCATGGCCTCCCTTCCTGGAGCTGAGGCTGGCATGCAACCACTGCTTCCTCCGGGAAATGCTTCTTTCTCCGCAGGCTCTCCTTTCATTTCTGGAGAATGGAAAAGAGACAGCTGGATCAGATGAAAACATTCCTGACTAGGAATGGGGAAGGGGACAATTTCAGGAGGCATCACTTGTGAAAGGAATGCACAAGGATCAGAAAACACCCAGGATTTTGGGACAACCCAAGGCTGCTTCCTTCCCCAAACAGCCCCAACATCTGATCTGCCTGGACACCAGGAAATTGCAGGGCATCTGAGGGTGGGCATGGCCTGTGGTGCAATTGGGGCTGTCTGCCAGCTGATGCCAAATGCCTTCCTGCAGAGGCTGGGCAGAAGCTGCAGCCAGGCCAGGCTGGGAAACAGCCCTGCAGGGCGTGAAAGCAGCAGCGGGGCAGCAAGGCTGCCATGGATCCCTTCCCACTGTGCCGGGCATGGCATGTCCAGATGTGCAGCCAAAGCCCCCGGCTGCTGAGTCCCAGGAGCAGCATGAGGGAAATGCACCCACCTTGTCTTCTCTGCAGACATTCCTTCAGCATTTGCCACATGATTTCTAATGGGTCCTGGAATTTCCTGCCTGCCATGTCTTTGGTCTCTCCTGTCAGAGGACCTTAAGAGAAAGTAGTTCCATTTCCCAGGAATGGACCCCACAAAAGCAGGGCTCAGCCTGAGGGGTCAGCAGGGACACACTACTCACCCCTGCCATGGGACCTGGCCTTTTGTGCAGCATCCAAGGTAGGAGTTGGTGAGGTCGTCCCTGCAGACACGGCTGTAACACAACAGCCACAGAAGCTTCTGTCACCTGGTTCTTACCAGTCAGTCAAACATTACGCCTTGGTGGGACAGTGAGAACATACCTGCAGAATGCTCAGAGGGCTTCACAACTTCAGAGCGCCAGGCTAATGGAGAATCCTTCCCAGCATCCCAGTCTGGAAGCAAACCAAGATGAGAACTGTTTCCATTGTGTGCCAGGGCTGGCTCTGGCCCTGGGCTGGCGGCAGGGCTCCCGCTCGGGGCTGCTCCTGTGCCTTGGGCCTCTGGGCACTCAGGGCCAGCTCCGCAGCAGCTGCAGCGCCAGGGACGTTGCTGCACCAGTCCCGTTTCCCCGGGGCTCTGAACCAGCTCCAGAGGCCTGGAAGCCGAGGCGCCTCCAGCTTTGGCTGCTGCCGGGCTGGGCAAGGGCAGGCCCTGGGGGAAGAGCTGCTGCCACACAGCCCCGGCCAGGCCTGAGCCCGGCACAGCAATTACCTGCTGTGCCTGTGCCCGTGTCTAGCTTTGCCTTCCTTCCTGCAGCAGGGGCTGGCACCGAAGATGGAGTGCTTCCTTCAAGAAATACCACCTTCCACTGAAGCACTATGTCCATCTCTTGACAAAGGAAGGGAGACAGCTGCATCAGATGGAGCTGTTTCCCACTTGGGTGGTGGCATCAGAGGTAATATTTGTGAAATTTATGGAGCAGGAAAATGGCCAGGTTACAGTGGCATGATGAGAGCACTTCCACCTCCAAACAGCCACCCTTTTCCTAATCTGCAGGGCTGGATATAGTGGGGGATCTCAGGGTGTGTTACAGTTTGGGCATGGCCTGTCAGCTGATGCCAAATAACTTCCGGCAGAGGCTGGGCAGAAGCTGCAGCCAGGCCAGGCTGGGAAACAGCCCTGCAGGGCGTGAAAGAAGCAGCGGGGCAGCAAGGCTGCCATGGATCCCTTCCCGCTGTGCCGGGCATGGCGTGTCCAGATGTGCAGCCAAAGCCCCCGGCTGCTGACTCCCAGGAGCAGCATGAGGGAAATGCACCCACCTTGTCTTCTCTGCAGACATTCCTTCAGCTCTTGCCTCATCTGTTTGGATGGTTCCAGGGATATCTTATCTGTTGTATCTTGGATTTTCCCTGTTGGAGTACCTTAGAGAAAAATAGTTCCATTTGCCAGGAATGGATCCCAGAAAAGCAGGGTTCAGCCTGTGGGGTCAGCAGGGACACACTACTCACCCCTGAGATGGGAGCTGGGCTTGAGTGCAGCATCCAAGGTAGGAGCTGGAGAAGCTGGAGAAGTCCTCCCTGTAGACACATCTGTAACACCACAGCCACAGAAGCTTCTGTCACCTGGTGCCTGCCCGCTTGTCTACAATTCTTCCTTGGTGGCACACTGAGAACATACCTGCAGGAGGCTCCAAGGGCTTCAAAACTTTATTCATCCAAGCTGATGGAGAAGCCTTCCCAGCACCCTCATCTACAATGCAGCACCGATGAGAACATTTTCCAGTGTGTGCTGGGATCTCTTTCTGCCACAGGGAACTGGGCACTGCCAGGGAGTCGGGTAAGGCCATGGGAGCCAGATGTGAATAGACATGGCCAAAGCTGCCCAGGGGCCTGGGGAGCTCTGGGCTGGCTCCTGGTCACTCTCCACACTCTTTCCCTGCCCTCAGCAACATCCCTGGGAGGGGTGGCTGCAGCAGTGCAGGGACCTGGGACTCTCCCCCTCACACAGAGAAGAAATCCTCCCTAAAGCATGGGGGAAAACTGCAGCAGGCAGTGCCACAGCTATCCATCCTGCCCTCCCTCTGTCCCTCCTGCCCTCCTTCTGTGGGGAAACCCCCCAGATCCCAAGGGCAAACAGCCAGGCCCTCTCAGGACACACTGGAGCCTTGCTCTCCCCCTCTGTCCTTTCCCCACCGTGGGCACCCCGTGCAGTCACTCCCAGGTTTCAGGACATGTCTCCCATGGAGGGACCCCAGCAGGACTGCTCAGTACCCGAGTGCCCTGCGCCTGCTCGGGATAATTCCCCTGGGCTGTGCCGCTCTAGTCCAGGCTGTGCCCGCACTGCCAAACAGCAGAGAGGGCAGCTCAAGCCTCAGCAGGGCTCAGGCCCAGAGGCACAGCAATTACCTCCTGTGCCTGTGCCTGGCATGGCCTCCCTTCCTGGAGCTGAGGCTGGCATGCAACCACTGCTTCCTCCGGGAAATGCTTCTTTCTCCGCAGGCTCTCCTTTCATTTCTGGAGAATGGAAAAGAGAAAGCTGGATCAGATGAAAACATTCCTGACTGGGAATGGGGAAGGGGACAATTTCAGGAGGCATCACTTGTGAAAGGAATGCACAAGGATCAGAAAACACCCAGGATTTTGGGACAACCCAAGGCTGCTTCCTTCCCCAAACAGCCCCAACATCTGATCTGCCTGGACACCAGGAAATTGCAGGGCATCTGAGGGTGGGCATGGCCTGTGGTGCAATTGGGGCTGTCTGCCAGCTGATGCCAAATGCCTTCCTGCAGAGGCTGGGCAGAAGCTGCAGCCAGGCCAGGCTGGGAAACAGCCCTGCAGGGCATGAAAGCAGCAGCGGGGCAGCAAGGCTGCCATGGATCCCTTCCTGCTGTGCCAGGCACGGCGTGTCCAGATGTGCAGCCAAAGCCCCCGGCTGCTGAGTCCCAGGAGCAGCATGAGGGAAATGCACCCACCTTGTCTTCTCTGCAGACGTTCCTTCAGCATTTGCCACATGATTTCTAATGGGTCCTGGAATTTCCTGCCTGCCATGTCTTTGGTCTTTCCTGTCAGAGGACCTTAAGAGAAAGTAGTTCCATTTCCCAGGAATGGACCCCACAAATGCAGGGCTCAGCCTGAGGGGTCAGCAGGGACACACTACTCACCCCTGTCATGGGAGCTGGCCTTTTGTGTAGCATCCAAGGTAGGAGTTGGTGAGGTCGTCCCTGCAGACACGCCTGTAACACAACAGCCACAGAAGCTTCTGTCACCTGGTTCTTACCAGTCAGTCAAACATTACGCCTTGGTGGGACAGTGAGAACATACCTGCAGAATGCTCAGAGGGCTTCACAACTTCAGAGCGCCAGGCTAATGGAGAATCCTTCCCAGCATCCCAGTCTGGAAGCAAACCAAGATGAGAACTGTTTCCATTGTGTGCCAGGGCTGGCTCAGGCCCTGGGCTGGCGGCAGGGCTCCCGCTCGGGGCTGCTCCTGTGCCTTGGGCCTCTGGGCACTCAGGGCCAGCTCCGCAGCAGCTGCAGCGCCAGGGACGTTGCTGCACCAGTCCCGTTTCCCCGGGGCTCTGAACCAGCTCCAGAGGCCTGGAAGCCGAGGCGCCTCCAGCTTTGGCTGCTGCCGGGCCGAGCAAGGGCAGGCCCTGGGGGAAGAGCTGCTGCCACACAGCCCCGGCCAGGCCTGAGCCCGGCACAGCAATTACCTCCTGTGCCTGTGCCCGCGTCTGCCATCGCCTTCCTTCCTGCAGCAGGGGCTGGCACCGAAGATGGAGTGCTTCGTTCAAGAAATATCACCTTCCACTGAAGCACTATGTCCATCTCTTGACAAAGGAAGGGAGACAGCTGCATCAGATGGAGCTGTTTCCCACTTGGGCGGTGGCATCAGAGGTAATATTTGTGAAATTTATGGAGCAGGAAAATGGCCAGGTTACAGTGGCATGATGAGAGCACTTCCACCTCCAAACAGCCACCCTTTTCCTAATCTGCAGGGCTGGATATAGTGGGGGATCTCAGGGTGTGTTACAGTTTGGGCATGGCCTGTCAGCTGATGCCAAATAACTTCCGGCAGAGGCTGGGCAGAAGCTGCAGCCAGGCCAGGCTGGGAAACAGCCCTGCAGGGCGTGAAAGAAGCAGCGGGGCAGCAAGGCTGCCATGGATCCCTTCCTGCTGTGCCAGGCACGGCGTGTCCAGATGTGCAGCCAAAGCCCCCGGCTGCTGAGTCCCAGGAGCAGCATGAGGGAAATGCACCCACCTTGTCTTCTCTGCAGACGTTCCTTCAGCATTTGCCACATGATTTCTAATGGGTCCTGGAATTTCCTGCCTGCCATGTCTTTGGTCTTTCCTGTCAGAGGACCTTAAGAGAAAGTAGTTCCATTTCCCAGGAATGGACCCCACAAATGCAGGGCTCAGCCTGAGGGGTCAGCAGGGACACACTACTCACCCCTGTCATGGGAGCTGGCCTTTTGTGTAGCATCCAAGGTAGGAGTTGGTGAGGTCGTCCCTGCAGACACGCCTGTAACACAACAGCCACAGAAGCTTCTGTCACCTGGTTCTTACCAGTCAGTCAAACATTACGCCTTGGTGGGACAGTGAGAACATACCTGCAGAATGCTCAGAGGGCTTCACAACTTCAGAGCGCCAGGCTAATGGAGAATCCTTCCCAGCATCCCAGTCTGGAAGCAAACCAAGATGAGAACTGTTTCCATTGTGTGCCAGGGCTGGCTCAGGCCCTGGGCTGGCGGCAGGGCTCCCGCTCGGGGCTGCTCCTGTGCCTTGGGCCTCTGGGCACTCAGGGCCAGCTCCGCAGCAGCTGCAGCGCCAGGGACGTTGCTGCACCAGTCCCGTTTCCCCGGGGCTCTGAACCAGCTCCAGAGGCCTGGAAGCCGAGGCGCCTCCAGCTTTGGCTGCTGCCGGGCCGAGCAAGGGCAGGCCCTGGGGGAAGAGCTGCTGCCACACAGCCCCGGCCAGGCCTGAGCCCGGCACAGCAATTACCTCCTGTGCCTGTGCCCGCGTCTGCCATCGCCTTCCTTCCTGCAGCAGGGGCTGGCACCGAAGATGGAGTGCTTCGTTCAAGAAATATCACCTTCCACTGAAGCACTATGTCCATCTCTTGACAAAGGAAGGGAGACAGCTGCATCAGATGGAGCTGTTTCCCACTTGGGCGGTGGCATCAGAGGTAATATTTGTGAAATTTATGGAGCAGGAAAATGGCCAGGTTACAGTGGCATGATGAGAGCACTTCCACCTCCAAACAGCCACCCTTTTCCTAATCTGCAGGGCTGGATATAGTGGGGGATCTCAGGGTGTGTTACAGTTTGGGCATGGCCTGTCAGCTGATGCCAAATAACTTCCGGCAGAGGCTGGGCAGAAGCTGCAGCCAGGCCAGGCTGGGAAACAGCCCTGCAGGGCGTGAAAGAAGCAGCGGGGCAGCAAGGCTGCCATGGATCCCTTCCCGCTGTGCCGGGCACGGCGTGTCCAGATGTGCAGCCAAAGCCCCCGGCTGCTGACTCCCAGGAGCAGCATGAGGGAAATGCACCCACCTTGTCTTCTCTGCAGACATTCCTTCAGCTCTTGCCTCATCTGTTTGGATGGTTCCAGGGATATCTTATCTGTTGTATCTTGGATTTTCCCTGTTGGAGTACCTTAGAGAAAAATAGTTCCATTTGCCAGGAATGGATCCCAGAAAAGCAGGGTTCAGCCTGTGGGGTCAGCAGGGACACACTACTCACCCCTGAGATGGGAGCTGGGCTTGAGTGCAGCATCCAAGGTAGCAGCTGGAGAAGCTGGAGAAGTCCTCCCTGTAGACACATCTGTAACACCACAGCCACAGAAGCTTCTGTCACCTGGTGCCTGCCCGCTTGTCTACAATTCTTCCTTGGTGGCACACTGAGAACATACCTGCAGGAGGCTCCAAGGGCTTCAAAACTTTATTCATCCAAGCTGATGGAGAAGCCTTCCCAGCACCCTCATCTACAATGCAGCACCGATGAGAACATTTTCCAGTGTGTGCTGGGATCTCTTTCTGCCACAGGGAACTGGGCACTGCCAGGGAGTCGGGTAAGGCCATGGGAGCCAGATGTGAATAGACATGGCCAAAGCTGCCCAGGGGCCTGGGGAGCTCTGGGCTGGCTCCTGGTCACTCTCCACACTCTTTCCCTGCCCTCAGCAACATCCCTGGGAGGGCTGGCTGCAGCAGTGCAGGGACCTGGGACTCTCCCCCTCACACAGAGAAGAAATCCTCCCTAAAGCATGGGGGAAAACTGCAGCAGGCAGTGCCACAGCTATCCATCCTGCCCTCCCTCTGTCCCTCCTGCCCTCCTTCTGTGGGGAAACCCCCCAGATCCCAAGGGCAAACAGCCAGGCCCTCTCAGGACACACTGGAGCCTTGCTCTCCCCCTCTGTCCTTTCCCCACCGTGGGCACCCCGTGCAGTCGCTGTCAGGTTTCAGGACATGTCTCCCACGGAGGGACCCCAGCAGGACTGCTCAGTGCCCTGAGCCTGCTCGGGATAATTCCCCTGGGCTGTGCTGCTCTAGTCCAGGCTGTGCCCGCACTGCCAAACAGCAGAGAGGGCAGCTCAAGCCTCAGCAGGGCTCAGGCCCAGAGGCACAGCAATTACCTCCTGTGCCTGTGCCTGGCATGGCCTCCCTTCCTGGAGCTGAGGCTGGCATGCAACCACTGCTTCCTCCGGGAAATGCTTCTTTCTCCGCAGGCTCTCCTTTCATTTCTGGAGAATGGAAAAGAGAAAGCTGGATCAGATGAAAACATTCCTGACTGGGAATGGGGAAGGGGACAATTTCAGGAGGCATCACTTGTGAAAGGAATGCACAAGGATCAGAAAACACCCAGGATTTTGGGACAACCCAAGGCTGCCTCCTTCCCCAAACAGCCCCAACATCTGATCTGCCTGGACACCAGGAAATTGCAGGGCATCTGAGGGTGGGCATGGCCTGTGGTGCAATTGGGGCTGTCTGCCAGCTGATGCCAAATGCCTTCCTGCAGAGGCTGGGCAGAAGCTGCAGCCAGGCCAGGCTGGCAAACAGCCCTGCAGGGCGTGAAAGCAGCAGCGGGGCAGCGAGGCTGCCATGGATCCCTTCCCACTGTGCCGGGCATGGCGTGTCCAGATGTGCAGCCAAAGCCCCCGGCTGCTGAGTCCCAGGAGCAGCATGAGGGAAATGCACCCACCTTGTCTTCTCTGCAGACATTCCTTCAGCTCTTGCCTCATCTGTTTGGATGGTTCCAGGGATATCTTATCTGTTGTATCTTGGATTTTCCCTGTTGGAGTACCTTAGAGAAAAATAGTTCCATTTGCCAGGAATGGATCCCAGAAAAGCAGGGTTCAGCCTGTGGGGTCAGCAGGGACACACTACTCACCCCTGTGATGGGAGCTGGGCTTGCGTATAGCATCCAAGGTAGCAGCTGGAGAAGCTGGAGAAGTCCTCCCTGTAGACACATCTGTAACACCACAGCCACAGAAGCTTCTGTCACCTGGTGCCTGCCCGCTTGTCTACAATTCTTCCTAGGTGGCACACTGAGAACATACCTGCAGGAGGCTCCAAGGGCTTCAAAACTTTATTCATCCAAGCTGATGGAGAAGCCTTCCCAGCACCCTCATCTACAATGCAGCACCGATGAGAACATTTTCCAGTGTGTGCTGGGATCTCTTTCTGCCCCAGGGAACTGGGCACTGCCAGGGAGTCGGGTAAGGCCATGGGAGCCAGATGTGAATAGACATGGCCAAAGCTGCCCAGGGGCCTGGGGAGCTCTGGGCTGGCTCCTGGTCACTCTCCACACTCTTTCCCTGCCCTCAGCAACATCCCTGGGAGGGGTGGCTGCAGCAGTGCAGGGACCTGGAACTCTCCCCCTCACACACAGAAGAAATCCTCCCTAAAGCATGGGGGAAAACTGCAGCAGGCAGTGCCACAGCTATCCATCCTGCCCTCCCTCTGTCCCTCCTGCCCTCCTTCTGTGGGGAAACCCCCCAGATCCCAAGGGCAAACAGCCAGGCCCTCTCAGGACACACTGGAGCCTTGCTCTCCCCCTCTGTCCTTTCCCCACCGTGGGCACCCCGTGCAGTCACTCCCAGGTTTCAGGACATGTCTCCCATGGAGGGACCCCAGCAGGACTGCTCAGTACCCGAGTGCCCTGCGCCTGCTCGGGATAATTCCCCTGGGCTGTGCCGCTCTAGTCCAGGCTGTGCCCGCACTGCCAAACAGCAGAGAGGGCAGCTCAAGCCTCAGCAGGGCTCAGGCCCAGAGGCACAGCAATTACCTCCTGTGCCTGTGCCTGGCATGGCCTCCCTTCCTGGAGCTGAGGCTGGCATGCAACCACTGCTTCCTCCGGGAAATGCTTCTTTCTCCGCAGCCTCTCCTTTCATTTCTGGAGAATGGAAAAGAGACAGCTGGATCAGATGAAAACATTCCTGACTGGGAATGGGGAAGGGGACAATTTCAGGAGGCATCACTTGTGAAAGGAATGCATAAGGATCAGAAAACACCCAGGATTTTGGGACAACCCAAGGCTGCTTCCTTCCCCAAACAGCCCCAACATCTGATCTGCCTGGACACCAGGAAATTGCAGGGGATCTGAGGGTGGGCATGGCCTGTGGTGCATTTGGGGCTGTCTGCCAGCTGATGCCAAATGCCTTCCTGCAGAGGCTGGGCAGAAGCTGCAGCCAGGCCAGGCTGGGAAACAGCCCTGCAGGGCGTGAAAGCAGCAGCGGGGCAGCGAGGCTGCCATGGATCCCTTCCCGCTGTGCCGGGCACGGCGTGTCCAGATGTGCAGCCAAAGCCCCCGGCTGCTGAGTCCCAGGAGCAGCATGAGGGAAATGCACCCACCTTGTCTTCTCTGCAGACATTCCTTCAGCATTTGCCACATGATTTCTAATGGGTCCTGGAATTTCCTGCCTGCCATGTCTTTGGTCTCTCCTGTCGGAGGACCTTAAAAGAAAGTAGTTCCATTTCCCAGGAATGGACCCCACAAAAGCAGGGCTCAGCCTGAGGGGTCAGCAGGGACACACTACTCACCCCTGCCATGGGACCTGGCCTTTTGTGCAGCATCCAAGGTAGGAGTTGGTGAGGTCGTCCCTGCAGACACGCCTGTAACACAACAGCCACAGAAGCTTCTGTCACCTGCTTCTTACCAGTCAGTCAAACATTACGCCTTGGTGGGACAGTGAGAACATACCTGCAGAATGCTCAGAGGGCTTCACAACTTCAGAGCGCCAGGCTAATGGAGAATCCTTCCCAGCATCCCAGTCTGGAAGCAAACCAAGATGAGAACTGTTTCCATTGTGTGCCAGGGCTGGCTCAGGCCCTGGGCTGGCGGCAGGGCTCCCGCTCGGGGCTGCTCCTGTGCCTTGGGCCTCTGGGCACTCAGGGCCAGCTCCGCAGCAGCTGCAGCGCCAGGGACGTTGCTGCACCAGTCCCGTTTCCCCGGGGCTCTGAACCAGCTCCAGAGGCCTGGAAGCCGAGGCGCCTCCAGCTTTGGCTGCTGCCGGGCCGGGCAAGGGCAGGCCCTGGGGGAAGAGCTGCTGCCACACAGCCCCGGCCAGGCCTGAGCCCGGCACAGCAATTACCTGCTGTGCCTGTGCCCGTGTCTGCCATCGCCTTCCTTCCTGCAGCAGGGGCTGGCACCGAAGATGGAGTACATCCTTCAAGAAATGCCACCTTCCACTGACACACTATGTCCATCTCTTGACAAAGGAAGGGAGACAGCTGCATCAGATGGAGCTGTTTCCCACTTGGGTGGTGGCATCAGAGGTAATATTTGTGAAATTTATGGAGCAGGAAAATGGCCAGGTTACAGTGGCATGATGAGAGCACTTCCACCACCAAACAGCCACCCTTTTCCTAATCTGCAGGGCTGGATATTGTGGGGGATCTCAGGGTGTGTTACAGTTTGGGCATGGCCTGTCAGCTGATGCCAAATAACTTCCTACAGAGGCTGGGCAGAAGCTGCAGCCAGGCCAGGCTGGGAAACAGCCCTGCAGGGCGTGAAAGCAGCAGCGGGGCAGCGAGGCTGCCATGGATCCCTTCCCACTGTGCCGGGCACGGCGTGTCCAGATGTGCAGCCAAAGACCCCGGCTGCTGACTCCCAGGGGAAGCATGAGGGAAATGCACCCACCTTCTCTTGTCTGCAGGGGTTCCTTCAGCTCTTGCCTCATCTGTTTGGATGGTTCCAGGGATATCTTATCTGTTGTATCTTGGATTTTCCCTGTTGGAGTACCTTCGAGAAAAATATTTCCATTTGCCAGGAATGGATCCCAGAAAAGCAGGGTTCAGCCTGTGGGGTCAGCAGGGACACACTACTCACCCCTGAGATGGGAGCTGGGTTTGAGTGCAGCATCCAAGGTAGCAGCTGGAGAAGCTGGAGAAGTCTTCCCTGTAGACACATCTGTAACACAACAGCCACAGAAGCTTCTGTCACCTGGTGCCTGCCCGCTTGTCTACAATTCTTCCTTGGTGGCACACTGACAACATACCTGCAGGAGGCTCCAAGGGCTTCAAAACTTTATTCATCCAAGCTGATGGAGAAGCCTTCCCAGCACCCTCATCTACAATGCAGCACAGATGAGAACATTTTCCAGTGTGTGCTGGGATCTCTTTCTGCCACAGGGAACTGGGCACTGCCAGGGAGTCGGGTAAGGCCATGGCAGCCAGATGTGAATAGACATGGCCAAAGCTGCCCAGGGGCCTGGGGAGCTCTGGGCTGGCTCCTGGTCACTCTCCACACTCTTTCCCTGCCCTCAGCAACATCCCTGGGAGGGCTGGCTGCAGCAGTGCAGGGACCTGGGACTCTCCCCCTCACACAGAGAAGAAATCCTCCCTAAAGCATGGGGGAAAACTGCAGCAGGCAGTGCCACAGCTATCCATCCTGCCCTCCCTCTGTCCCTCCTGCCCTCCTTCTGTGGGGAAACCCCCCAGATCCCAAGGGCAAACAGCCAGGCCCTCTCAGGACACACCGGAGCCTTGCTCTCCCCCTCTGTCCTTTCCCCACCGTGGGCACCCGGTGCAGTCTCTGTCAGGTTTCAGGACATGTCTCCCATGGAGGGACCCCAGCAGGACTGCTCAGTGCCCTGAGCCTGCTCGGGATAATTCCCCTGGGCTGTGCTGCTCTAGTCCAGGCTGTGCCCGCACTGCCAAACAGCAGAGAGGGCAGCTCAAGCCTCAGCAGGGCTCAGGCCCAGAGTCACAGCAATTACCTCCCGTGCCTGTGCCTGGCCTGGCCTCCCTTCCTGCAGCAGAGGCTGGCATGGAACCACTGCTTCCTCTGGGAAATGCTTCCTTCTGCACAGGCTCTCCTTTCATTTCTGGAGAAAGGAAGAGGGACAGCTGGATCAGATGGAGCTGTTCCCCAGTGGGGAGGTGTAGGAGAGTGCCCCCCTAATGACAGAGTGGCAAAGCTAGCCTTTGTCCCCCAAAAAAGGAAAAAAGCCCAGAAGTTTCTCCCAACGATCAGGTGAAAAGCCACCTCATAAGACCCCAGAGGCTTCACTAAAACCTTGGGGTCACCTAATTGGATAGAAGCGAAAAGGTCCTGCCTGGCCCATCAAGTAGAAAAGAGGAGGACAAAAGGACCACGAGGCTTTTGTGAAGGTGTTTATACCAGTGGCAGACTGCTGTACCTGCATCGGATTTTCTGTTTGTCATTTTGCCTTTTATTAAACCTTTTTGTTTCTAACACTGCAGCAGAAGCCATCCTGCTCATTATTTGCCTCCAAAGGTAATAGCTGAGCTATCCTTGGGTGTGCTGGGTTCCCTTTTGAAGGTTTATAACACCCGGCCTGAGAAAAAAGAAGCCAGCACGTGGCGCCTGGACAGTATTTCTCCTATTGAGGAAGATGGTCTAGGGATTTTTTGATTACCTCCATCAAAATAGGACATTTTTACTTGATATTTGCGTGTTTTGGGGGAGCAGGCCTGCACCTGAGTTTTTTGTCCCTTTAAAATAGAAAACCCAGAAGAAGGCATTTGAGATTGAGAGGGAATCTCGAATCAAAGCCTCATAATGGTGAAGAGGAGGCTGTAATCGGAGACGGGACTGGAGCAGCACCGCAGCCTCAGAGGACTCTGTCGCCCAGCTCAGCTGGTTTGTCACTGTTGTGACCCAGGACCGGGGAGGAATTTCATACCAAGAAGCACAACTGGAAAACTCTGGTGAGTGCCACCATGGGAAATCGGTTGTCTTTAGCTGAGCAGGATTTTTTTTCATATTTCAATTATAAGTTAGAAATTCAAGATATTCAGTTTGACAACAAACAGCTTAAAAAGCTTGTAAAATGGGTCTTAACAGAGTTCCCAAACTCAGACATGTCTCAGAAACTCGATCCAGACTTCTGGGATTCGGTCGGACTGAAATTACATAACATGGAAAAGAATAAGAAGTCCAACTTAAAGCTGCGTCCAATATTCAGGACGGTCTTAAAATTTGTAACAATGGAAAGTGCAAAGCAAGCAAAGAATGCACACAAGCAAGCAAAGATCAGGGACAGGGCAGAATGCAGGCAGCAACAGCAGGACCGGGAGGAGAGGAGAAAGAGGAGTTCTGAGGGGACCCAGAAGCCTTCCCTTATCCCAGTCGAGAACCAGAAACCCCGGAGGAGCGGCCGGGAGGTGGCCAGGCCAGCCGCACCCCCCTTCCCCACCCCCGTCCTGGGAGAGAGGGGAGCAGACCAGCCCTGGCCAGGCTCCTCTGCAAACCACATCTTTCACAATCCCTGCCATACCTAAGTCCTCTGTATTCCCTCTGAAAAGCTGCCTTTGGCGCTCGAAATCGGTGAATTTTGGCAGTACAATGGAAAAAAGCCGAGCCGATTGTGTCCACTCTGAGAACAGAGGAGCTCATGGCAGACGCCATGATGGCCCCGGCCCAGCCCCGCCCTTCGTGGGCGTGGCTCGCCCTCCTCCCCGGGCTCCCAGCAGTCCCTGGGTGGCTCCTCCCTGAGCTCCTGCCCATCAGAGCAGGGACACGCCCCTTTTGTGGGCGGAGCCCGGGCAGTGTCCCCGCCCCTGCTCCCCGCCCACAGCCCGGGAGGGCACGCCCCCTCCCCGCCGAGCGTGGGAACCGGATGTGAGCCCCGGAAGTCACCCTGTCCAAGATGGCGGCGCCCATGTCAGACACCTTGCCAGAACAAAAAATAAATTATTCTTATGCTCCAAATTGTAATTCCAAATAATCTGAGGAAGAGTTTAACACACGAGGAGTCACAGATACCTGGCAGAGGATAAGAAAGGATGCAGTTCAGGAAGGAGAGTGGGAAATTGCATCGAAGTTAAAAGTTTTTCCTGTGAGGTGCACAGCAGGTCCTGCACCGAGAGGGAGCTGGCAACAGATCAGTTTTGCTGAGTTAAAAGAGATTTGCAAAGCCTCTCGTTTGTATGGTAGCGATTCTGCATATTTCAGAAGTCTTTTACAAGCCACCTTTACAGCAAATGTATTTACTCCACACAATTTAAAGCAGCTTTGCACATCCCTGCTGTCCCCAAGAGAATTTTCTCTGTGGGAACTGGCATGGAAACGTTTGTTAAATGACCTTTTAGGAGGTTATGCAGGAACTCCAGCCACTGCAAATTTGACTATAGATCAGCTCAGGTGGAGGAGCTCATACAGATCCTCAAACACAAGCCCAGACTCTCAATAAACAAGTATTACAGGATATCAAAGAAGCAGCAAAAACAGCTTTGTTACAGGTTCCTGATGGCAACAAACCAGAATTAGATTTCACAGCAATAAAACACAGAATAGATGAGCCTTATATTAAGTTTTTGGACTGTTTGAAAATGGCATTAGAAAAGCAAATTCCAATAGACCGAGCCAGACAAGAGTTATTAAAACGGCTTGCAATTTCTAATGCAAACCCGAGCTGCAAAAAAGTATTAGGTGCATTGCCACAGGGTCCTGAGCCCAGCCTGACCCAGCTCGTGGATGCTTGAACCGCCTGGGCACCCCTGAGCCTGCAGCAGCCATGCAGGCAGAGGTGCTGGCCAGTGCCATCACAGCAGCTCAGGAAAACACCCCAAAGCAGCAGGAAAAAGCAGCAGAAATGCAAACACAAGCCCTAGCAGAGGCTCTAAGAGCATTCAGAGGTGCAATTGAAAACCAGCAGACTCCAAGGGACACGTGCCATTCGTGTGGCCAGAGAGGTCATTTCAGAGGGGATGTCCTGGGGCCCGCAGAAGGCCACTGCCCAGAAACAGTGGGTGCAGAGGTTTCTGTCACGTGCTAACAGCTGTCACCCAGCACAGGGCTGTCCGTGCCATCTGCTGGGAAACGTGCAGCCCGGCACGGGGCAGTGGCTGCCATGACACAGGAACCCTGCACCAGGGGCAGAGAGCACCACAGGCCACCACGGTCAGAGCTGCAGCACGTCTGTGCAGGACTGCCGACCACAATGTCCCCAGGTGCCAGACTGGAGCTGTCCCCAGCCCAGCCAGTGGTGCTGACCAATGCCATTGCTCACACAGTGCCCACAGGACAGCTGGGGCCTGAACCACAACCACGTCAGTTCCTCATCGTGGGAGTGAGCAGATCCCATGCAGAAGGTTTTTATGTCATTCCAGCTGTGCTCTCTGTCACCTGTTCACAGGAAATTACAGTGTTAGCTTTGTGTCCAGACCCTCCATGCTTTTTACCCAAAGGACTGACCACAGCACAAGCTTTCCTCCTACCAGAGTCCCAGAACAGCACAGCTGCCATGGCCTGGACCAGGCTCATCAGCCGCGGGCGGCCTCAGCTCACCTGTGTGCTGCAGCCCCTCGGGCAGCCATCACCCTCAGTGGCCTGACAGATCCCGGAGCAGACGGCATCTGGCACCGGAATGGCCACAGGACTGGGCCACGGTGCCTGCGCTGGATCAGCTGGCAGCTATTGGTGGTCACTGTGAGAGCTCTCGAAGCTCCCACTCAGGCACATTTGAGGGGCCTGCAGGTCGTGTTGCCACCACAAGACCATTCGTTGTAGGAGCTGATTTTGTTCTTTGGGGCCGGGGCATTTTGTCGCAATGGGGTCTGAGGTTAGAAACTGGATTTTAACAAAAGCTGTTGATGGACATAACACTTTAAAACTGACATGGACATCTAATACACCCATCTGGGTCAGCCAGTGGCCCTTACCCAAAGAGAAACTTGCTGCTTTAGAGCAGTTGGTACAGGAACAGTTAAACAAAGGTCACTTAACTCCAACTACTAGTCCCTGGAACACCCCAGTTTATGTAATCAAAAAGCCAAACAGTGGGAAGTGGAGGTTGTTGCAGGATCTCAGAAAAGTTAATGAAGTGATTCAAGAAATGGGTTCTTTACAACCAGGTTTACCCTCTCCTGTTATGATTCCAAAAGATTGGAAGTTAACTGTTATTGATTTAAAAGACTGTTTTTTCAATATTCCCTTGCATCCAGATGATGCACCAAGATTTGCATTTTCCATCCCATCCATAAATCAGCAAGCACCCTTGAAAAGATATCATTGGCTTTCTCTACCAGAAGGAATGAGAAATTCCCCGAGTATATGCCAGTGGTATGTTGCAAAAATACTTTCCTCAGTTCGTGCACAATATCCAAATTCTCTCATATTACATTACATGGAAGATATTTTAGTAGCAGCCAAGGACCAAGCATCAATGCAAGAGACAACAGATCAGGTCATCTCAGCAGAGGAGAAAGCAGGACTCACTGTAGCGAAAGAAAAAATACAGACACTTCCTCCCTGGAAATATTTAGGATACAGGATGACAGAACAAACGGTAACCCCGCAGCCACTCCAGGTAAGGACAAATCCAAAGACATTGAATGAAGTGCAGCAGCTCGTGGGGACTCTGAACTGGCTTCATCCACTACTAGGCCTTTCAAATCAGGACTTGGCTCCTCTGGCAGACTTGTTGAGAGGAGACACAGCCTTAAACTCACTGTGAGAATTCAACAAAGAAACTCAAAATGCTTTGGACAAAGTGATGAGAGCCATCCAGACGTGCCAGGCTCATCGGTATAATCCTAACCTGTCTTTTTTGTTTGCAGTTTTAGGAGACAGTCCACAGCTTCATGGTTTGATATTCCAGTGGGATCTAGAGAAGAAGGACCATCTGATAATCTTAGAGTGGGTTTTCCTGTCTCGTCAATTGGGTAAAACTATAACAACTTTCCCTGAAATTATTTCACAATTGATTATCAAGGCTAGATCTTGAATGCTTTCCCTTGCAGGAAAAGATTTTGCAGAAATCTTCCTGCCTGTCACATCCATCTATTTAGAATGGTTAATTCAAAATTCAGAAGTTATGCAATTTGCTTTGGAAAATTTTGCAGGAAAAATTTCAGTCAATTGTCCCAAACATGAGCTATTAAGTTCATCTTTAAAATTAATTCATAAACCTTTAAGAAGTAATGCACCCCTCGAGGCAATCACGTTTTTTACAGACGGTTCTGGGAAGTCTAAAAGGTCTGTGATTGCTTGGCAAAATTCAGAGACAAAAAAATGGGAATCAGATATTGAGGAAGTAGATGGTTCTGCACAGATTACAGAGCTAGCAGCAGTTGTACGGGTCTTTTCAAAATTCACATTTCCTTTTAATTTAGTAACGGATTCAATTTACGTTGCAGGTGTGGTGGAAAGAGCAGAAGGATGTCTGCTGAAAGAAGTTTCTGATGATCAGTTATACGGTTTGCTTAAAAAGTTAATCCTACTTCTTTCCATTCAACAAGAACTTTACTTTGTAATGCACATTCGCTCACGTTCTTCTCTTCCAGATTTTTTAGCAGAAGGCAATGCCATGGCTGATTTGTTAGCCGTGCCAATCCAGCACACACTTTTTAATGTTATTGAACTCTTCCCCTGTTGTTGTTGATTTAAGCTTCCACTCACCTTCCCTTCTTTTGGGTACCACTGTGCCTTTTCTTGATGTAATCCATTTAAAAATGTCTAGGGGACCTAAACTGATACTGTCCCATGGCCAAATTTCACTTAAGTGTGTCCCCCTGCACACTCAACAATGAGTCAAATTAAATTCTTTTGTACCATATTGATAAAAAAGATTCTTTCTGTATATTTGTCCCTCTCTATCCCTTTGTCTTTTCAATTGCACTTCTTTCTCTTTGTATGTATCACTTTCCTTGTGGTTTCACTTCCTTGTTCAAAGCATACCCATCTTTCTTTCACAGGGCACTCTCCTGACATCCTCTGGCTTGGGTTTGCAATATTTTTAGCCAGCCCATATAGTTTATTTTCTTCTTTACAGGTTGTTAACTGGGAGTGATCGATGCATTTGGGATTCATGTCTGTGTGTACTCTGATGAGTACACGTACTGTATCTCCTCTATACAAGGGATAGTAACACTTCTCACAAGTGTTTCCTCCACTTCCTCCAAAGTGGGTGAGTAGTAGCATTGCTACCAGTGGGAGTCTGGTACGGGCTGGCCTCTTCACCTCTCGAACCACAGGGGTTTTCTCGGTGCCTAGAGAGTATTTCCTGGAGGTAGTTCCCAATCCAGTCTTGCCTCCCACTTCTGGTTTTCCCTTCTTCTGGAGACATTCTGCCATGACCTTTATTGTACTGACTCCCTTTCTTCAATTTGGTCCCAATTAGGGTTGCAAGGAGAGCGCTCTATGGAACAGTACTGGAAACTGAGATCTTATTTTGATTGTCATTCTTAGCTGAACAAAACTTGACCTTGTACTATAACAAACATTAACAAGCTTTAAGGATTTAAGGATAACAATGTAGATGCTTCCCGTGGGGGGTTGTGTTCAGGGTTGCGCTTCTTTTGCTGTTTTCCTCAGGACCAATTTCAAGTCTTTATTGTCTCTGCTGCCTATAGTCCATTTGCTTGCCTCATTTGGGGGTTGTACTGGACCCTTCACTGGACTTGCATGTGTCCACCCCCGCTCCTTTGTTCTTCCTGCGGTGTTTGTTGTAAGCAGCACCTGGAAGGGGCCCTCAAAGCGAGCAGTGAGTGGAGAGGTTTTCCATGATTTAATCAATACCCAGTCTCCTGGGTTAATACTACGTATTTTACAGTTCAGTGGGGAAGTTTGGGGAAGGTGTCCCTTTTCCCTTAGTTCTTCCAGGGTTGCTGTTACTGTTTCTAAGTATTTTTGCATTGTCATGCCCCCTTCTAGATGTTCCCTGGGACTGTACAGGGTAAGCAAGAAAGGCAGCCCAAGCAGCATTTCATAAGGAGAGACCCCTAGATCTGTTCTGGCTCTTGTTCTTATTTGTAATAGGGCTAGATGTAAACATTTGACCCAGTTCTATTGGGTTTCTAAGACCAATTTTGTTAAGATATGCTTTAAGGTTTGATTCACCCTCTCGCCCTTCCCAGAACTCTGAGAGTGCCAAGGGGTGTGTAACTCCCACTTTATTCCCAGGGCCCTGATGACTTGTTGCAGAACACTGGATGTAAAGTGGGGGCCACAGTCCAAATCAGTAAGATTTACTAGCCCATATCTCAGAAGAATTTCTTCCAAGAGAACTTTTGTCACAGTTTGAGTTTCTTGTGGGGAACACTTCAACCCAGTGGGTTAGGTGGTTAAGTATGACCAATAGGTGTTGATACCCTGGGGCTGGAGTTAATTCAGTAAAATCAACCTGAATATTCTGGAAAGGTCTTATGGCTAATTTCCTCCCTCCTGGAGTTGTTTTTCACATTACCTTTTTGTTGACTTTTTGGCAGGTTAGACATTCTCCTGTGATGGATCTGGCCATTTCATATATTCCTGTCCCCATGCAATATTTCAGGAAATGATCATATATTCATTGTGTTCCCCAGTGAGTTAATTGGTATATCTCTTCCATCACTTTCCTGGTTATTATTCAGTTGAATATTTATCATCCATCTGGGGTCCAGCACTTTCCATCCCCTGTTTTTACTGCTCCCATTTGCTCTATTTCTTTTAGCTCCTTGTCCTTGAAAACTGGAACCCCCTCTTCCTTTATTTTCCCCTGGTCTTTTTTTACCCTTAGGACTATGACTGAGTCCAGCATTTCAAAGGCTGCTTTTTTGGCTGCCCGGTCTGCTAATTTGTTTCCTTGGATTTCAGGGGTATCCCCTTTTTAGTAGCCTTTAATATGGACTGTGGCAATTTCTTTTGGTCCTCTGAGGGATTCAAGTGCTTCCCTATCAGACTTTCATGTGCCAGATTTTTCCCCTTTGAGTTAAGGTATGCCCTCTCTGGCCAGATTTTTCCAAAGGTATGAGCTATCCCAAAGGCATATTGAGAATCCATGGAGATTGTCCCTATATCATCTAATAAATCAAAACCTCTCTTTAGGGCATATACCTCGCAGTTTGTGCAGAGCAATTTGAGGGTAATTTCCCTTTTTCTTTGTTTTCCTCTGCTTCAATAATGGCGTATCCTGATGCCCATTTTCCCATTACTGTTTGGGAGGATCCATCTATATACTGGATCCTTCCATATGGTAAGGGGTCTTCTTCTAGCTCTTCTCTTACATTTGTTTGCATCTCAATTAGCTCTATACAATTATGATCTAAATTTTCCATTTTTGGTTCCCCGGTTAAGAATTGAGCAGGGTTTCAACCTTTTGAGGTGACAGTCTCTAGATTCTTGACATTCATCAGGGTTATTTCATACCTCAGGATTCAGCTGTGTGTTAGCCACTGAGGAGTTTTTGGCTTAACACTGTCCTCAAATAATGGGATGTGTGTACTGAAATCCTTCCATTTAATGTAGGATTTGGAGTGTTTTCTAATAAGGTAGCTGTGGCTGCCACAGCTTGAA
The DNA here is from genome assembly GCF_036417665.1 of Passer domesticus. Taxonomy (NCBI): domain Eukaryota; kingdom Metazoa; phylum Chordata; class Aves; order Passeriformes; family Passeridae; genus Passer; species Passer domesticus. The sequence continues at coordinate 9,109,009 of NC_087482.1, read as the reverse complement.
TAGAGGCTGGCCACCCTCTTGCAACCACATCCAATAATTTTGACAGATAAGCCACCAGCTTCCTGCTTCCCCTCCAGCCTTGGGTTATCACTCCATATGCTATCCATTCATTAACATTAACAAACAGATCAAATGGTTTTCTTCAATTAGGCAGACTCAAAACTGGGGTTTTCGTCAATCGAGCCTTTAAGTCTTGGAACCGTTCGGTATCCTCCAGAGTCCAGACTACAGGTTCTGTCCTTGTTAATTTTTCATACAAAAATTTTACAGCTTGAGTATACTGATCAATCCATAATATACAAGAGCCCATTAGACCTATTAGCTTTCTTACATCTTTTTTAGTCTTGGGTGGTGGAATTGACAGGATCCCCACAACTCTTTCAGGACTGAGCTTTTTCTACCCTTTTCCAATTAGATGTCCCAGGTACTTTATCTCTTCTTCTACAAATTGGAGGTTGTTCTTTGATCCTTTTAATTCTTTATCTCCCAGAAAGTTTAGTAAACTTATACTGGCCTGTTTGACTTGTTCTTGATCTTTGCCTGATATTAGCAGGTCATCCACATATTGTAGAATTTGTATTTCTTCCCCAGGTACAGAGGATTTTAAAGGATCCTCTAAGGCTCGTCCAAATAGGTTAGGGGACTCTGTGAATCCCTGTGGGAGGCAGGTCCACCTGTGTTGTTGTTTACATTTGCAGTGTGGGTCTTCCCGTTCAAAGGCAAACAAATTCCTGCTCCCCACCTCTAATGGACGGGCCCAGAAGGCATCCTTCAAATCTATTACTGAGAACCATGCATGCTCTTGTGGAATTTGACTAAGAAGAGGATATGGATTTGATACTATTGGCTATCTGGAAATTGTTTGTTAATTTCCCTCAAATCCTGCACCAATTCATAGGTTCCGTTAGCCTTCTTGACAGCTAACATTGGTGTATTATGTGGTGACATGCATGGTTCTAGTATGCCTTCTTCCATGAGTCCCTGTATCACAGCTGTTAGTCCTCTCTGGCCTTCAGGGGAGATGGGGTATTGTTTATCCTGAGCAGGGGGAATTTCTGACTGCATTTCTGTCTTAATTGGTGGGATGTTTAACAACCCTGGCCCTCCTCCTTCCGCCCAGACTACTGGGTTAATTTCTCCCAAATCCTGTCCAGTTAATAACATTATTTGGGGTACCAAATCCTCCCCTCCTTTGGCACTACTGCAATTCCCATCTTTACTTGCAAGCCTTGCCCCAGTAAGTTACAAGTTATTTTTGGGATATAAAGGAAATCATCCCTACATTCCTTTGTAGGAATTGCCTTGTATAATTATGCTCTCTGTAACCTGGGCTCTGAACGGTTCCCCTTTTGCTCCCCACATTTGGCAGATCTTTTTGCTTAGCTGAGCCCCTCTGGGAAGCTTTGTCACACAGGATCGATCAGCACCCGTGTCCACTAAAAACTCATATTCTTCACTCTGGGGACCAATTTCTAAGTTTATCAGGGGCTCTATCTAGTGTCCAATCTCATCCCCCACAGCGTCAACCCCTGACACCCCTAATCATCATCTCCTCTCAGAATCTTCTCTAGGATGTGACATTCAGATTCTCTGAAAAATCCCTTTGCCCAGGGTTTTTCTCCTGGGAAGCTGAAAGGTAGTGAGAGAGGCCTCAGAGAAAAGGAAAACAGTTCTTATCTCCTTTGCTGCTCCTGTGTTGTGCTCGTCTGGAATGTGTTTGGACATTGTTTACCCAAGGGTGATTGCCGCTTTGGACTCTGGTGTGAGTTGTTTTGACTCATTGGCCAATTAGTGCCAAGCTGTGTTGGGATTCTGGAAAGAGTCACGAGTTTTCATTATTATCTTTTTAGCATTGAGTAAGTATCTTTTCCGTATTCTTTAGTATAGTACAGTATAGTATTCTTTAACATAATATAGTATTATAAAGTAATAAATTTGCTTTTGGAGAACATGGAGTCCTCCACGTCATCCCTGCCTACATTGGGGCCCTTTGTTTACAATACTAGGGTGTCCTGTTCTTTCTCAATTGCTTCATCCATTTGTAATTTTTCTACAGGACTGCTTAACATGCTTTCTTTAGCCACAGTAATAGCAATACACATAATCTAATGGTGTTTTTTTCCATTTACCCAGCTTCTCTTTATTTTCTGCTCCCCCTTTTGGCTCCCCTCTTCCCACTTCTAGGCTTTCTCTTGTTACTGCCACCATAATTTTTGCTTTTGTTCTGTTCTCCTCATGTCTCCTTAAATAAATTTTCAGAGTTTCCCAGATCCTTAATTCCCCTTTCTTGCCAGTCTTCCAATTTTTCCAGTCTTTTAATTTTTCTAATTTCTGCCTGATGTCAGGCCAACCTTTGGTAACAAACCATACTTTTAATAATACTTGGCCCTCTGGTCCATCAGGATCAATGCTGGAATGTAACTGAAAATTTTGTTTTAATCGATTTAGCCATGCCCCCGGGGACTCATCCTTTTCTTGACTCCCATCAAATGCTAATTGCTGCTTTTGGGTACAGATTCTTTTATGCCTCTTATAATTAGGTTCCTGTAGTCTTGCATGTTTCCCTGGCCCTCTTCCTGGATGGGATTCCAATTTGGGTCCACTACAGGGAGTTTTTGCTCACCTGGGGGTCTGGTGCAGTTTTCCTTCTCCCAGATCTTAACCCTGCTGGCCTAATGAGGCATATTTCCTCTGGGGAGAAGAGGATGTTCATAACAGAATCCAGCTCCCCCCAGGTATATATATTGGGACCCAGGAACTGATCTCATTGCTGTGCTGTCCCAATGGGATCTTCTACCAGGTTACCCAGTTCCTTTTTCAAGGTTCTTTCTTCAGAGGTTGTCAGGGGTGCATTTACAAACCTATTCCTCCTACGCCCCCTCCTAGAGGGACTTCCCTCAGGGGAAACAGCCTGTCCAGATTTACCTCTGGCCTTACACCCCTTTTTGATCTGGTATTACAGTAAGGGCCAGCATCTGAAGGGTTATTCGACTGGCTCACTAATTCTTTGTTATCATTTTCGGAAAGGTGCAGTTGTTAGGTTGGAGGATATATGCAGAGGCTTTTTCTCAGGGAAAAGTGTTGTATTCTGACTTAGAGGTTGAGCATGCTGCAGGTTAGTGGGTGTAGGGGGCAGCAGAGGAAAAGCATCAAGGGGTGGATATATATGGGGGAGTGGAGTTGTTGGAGGGGGTAAAAATGACATGGAGATTCCCTGAGGAGACAGAGGAGAGGCGGGGATCACTGGAGGGGGGTAAAGGTTGGTTTTGAGAAGCAGGAGGCTGGGTGTTAAGCAGGGGGGGGTGGCTTGATAGTTGGGAGGAAGAGTTGGTGGGGCTACATAATCAAGGGGATCCCACCTCTTTTGAATAACTCTCTTGTTTTCTTTATCCTTTCCCTCAGATTTCTGCTCTTTATCTTTTTTTACTTTGTATACCTTTGAATCTCCTTCTAAGAATTTGACCCAGCAAGTAACTAACTCTACTTCTTCTGCATTAGGGCTTTCTTGGTTACACACTTGCTGATATAATAAATTACATAACCACTTGCGAAAAATGCCAGTCACTTGTTCTAAAATTTTAAAAGTTTAATAGTAAATAAAATAGTTTTAAAATGAGTAATAAAAATTAGAGCAATATTAATTTGGACAATCAGAGTTAGGACAATAAAGGAGAATAAAAAGCAATTCTTTTCTTTTTATTCTCCTTTATTGTCCTAACTCTGATTGTCCAGATGCTTCTTGGGCACCAAGGCCCAAAAAGCATGGCTTGCTAACAAAGGATTAACCCTTAAAAGCAATAGCCTGTTGTATATTCATATATCTCATACATGATTCAAAAATTCTTTTCAAACAAAAGGTGTCTTCTGCTTAACTTCTGCTCCCCCCTCATCTTGTAAATCAATTCCTCTGCCTCTTTTGAGTCTGGAAGAAGTCTGGTTCTTCCCGATAAGAAGTTAATAATTCTTCTCGTGGAATTTTGGTGTCTTGGAGCTGTTATATCTATGCGCAGAATTTCTTCATCCTCTCGTAGATTCCTTGAGCTAGTTACAAAACATATCTTACATCATATAGGGTCTATTTTAATATTATGCTGTAGATGAAAAACTTTATTTACCACACTACTTAAAAGGATTAATACAACATAACTTTCTAACATAACACATATAGCATTCATTTTAATAATTGCTGTGAAAAACGCCAACCACTTGTTTTTAAAATTTTTAAAAGTTTAATCATAATAAAATGGTTATAACAATAGTAATATAATTAGAGTAATAAAAATTTGGACAATTTGGATTCAGATAATATGAGACAATAAAAACAAAGAGTTACAGACTTCCGTGTACCTTTTTCTGGGCAACACAAGCCCGAAAAAGGACACCTGTTAACAGAGGATCAACCCTTAAAAACAACAGCCTATTGCATATTCATACATCTCATACATGATGCATAAATTCTATTCAAACACAGGATTCTGTCTGTTCATCGTCAACTTCTTTGTCTTAATGCTAATGCCAACTTCATGTCTGAGTGAGACAGGAAGAAGTTAGTTTACTGCTGATAAGGGAACAATAAATTCTCTTTCTCGGAAAGTTGTAGGTGTCCTGTGGCTGCTACCTGGTGCAAGTCCTTTCTTTAAAAAAATGTCATACATAGGAATAAACCGTGGCAGGGGTGACTCCCACAGCCCCTCGGCCAGGCAAAGCGGATCTGGAGCCCCCCTTGGCAGACCCCGCTGAACAACTTCAGAACAAGATCCAACCACAACTTGTTTGGAAGAGGAACAGGGCGCAGAAACAGCAGCCCTTGTTTTGCAAACCTTCCCCAAACTCTCATCTCTCACACCCGTTTGACTCCCAATCTCCCCAGAACACGACTCCTGACCCCCCAAATTCTCGGAGCACAACGAAAATCCCGAATGCTTTCCCAGGAAATCCAGGGGTGGATGATTTTGCGGAGGAATGGAGGATGCCTGGTCGCAGCATCAGAGACACAGGGAATCCTGGAAGAAACAGAGGACACGACCGAAGCTGGAAGCTGATCTGATTCCCCTTTTGCGGGGATTGGGATGCTGTCCACACTGCCTGGGGAAACCCCAGACATGCCAGGAGAAGGGAAAGAGCTACAAACAAAACCCGAGATCCTCCCAGAGATGGACAAAGACCTAGCACCACTCGGAGTTAACATCTTAAAACTAGGTGTTCTGTTTTGGTGTTTGAGAAAGTCTCTGTTACGATCATTCTGTTTAAAGCTCTATGATAAAGCTCTGGAAACAGGTTTGATTAAAGTCTCTTCCTTTTCAGAGAGACTAGATTGTAAATTTTCCAGTTTATCCAGTCCCAGAAATCAAAGGTAAAAGCAGACTTCAAGTCTATATTTTGAGTATTCACTTTTACCCAGATTAATAAGTCTTTTCGTTCATGTTTTGAGCTGTCTGAATGTCCTTTTTCCTGTAAAATTGTCTGAAGCCGGTAAAAGACATCCCCTCCTGTTTTAGATAGATGGTTTCCCATCTCGTTGCCCAGGAGCCCCTAAAGTTGCTACTTGTTACTTACAAGGATACCAGCTACAGACAACAAAGGGCATGATCCATTCCTCCTTTTAACAGCCTGGGCCTCAGGCAATAGCACTGTCCACGGTTTTCTTTTTTATTTTTTATATTCCTCTAGTCTACAAATCCTCCTCACTGAGGAGCACCATTTATTGCCGGCCGGGGGGGTCTACGTACAAATCACGAATGGGATGGGACTGCTGGGGAATGGGTCTCGAGCTGTTTCTTTTCCAGCATCAGTCCCATTACATGGCTATGACAATGGGAAGATGCCAGCAGCTCACATCCCTGGCAGCAGACCAACAACTTAATATTACAACTTACTTTAAAAGTTTTTTGACCAATCACACAAAGCAAAAGCATATTGACAGTAGTTCTATCTGTGAGAAACAACTGCTCACTTTGAAAATTTAAAAAAGGTTTATTAAACCTTAACAAAAATACAACAAAGGACTATATAAGGAAAAATTTGCAGCGCTGGGAACTGGCCTTGTGGAGACCACGTTGCTGGTTCTTTTTGAAGATTGGTGCTCAGCCTGTTCTACCCCTGAGTGTTGCATCAGACAGCCCTGGGCCCTGCCAAAGTCTGTCAGTCAGCTCTTCTTTGCCATTTATCGGTGAGATTGCTTTCTTGTAACTTGATGGGAGATCAGGTATTGCCATGCTGCACCCCCTTGGCAACAAGCTTCTCCATTCCCAACTGCCCCAGGTAAGGGACACGTGCACGCCTTCTTCTACCCGGCCTTGACAACCCCGGCTGCCTGATGGTAACAATACATGGGGGGAAAGGGAACTATGGGGAGAACAGAGGACATCTAAACTACAATAACATAACTACACATCACTGTTGCTTGGCCCAGCTAGATGGTGACAGGGGGGCAACAATCCCCCTCCCCCGAGCTCCACTAAATCCCAGCTGCCAGTGATGGCACAGCATGAAACAAAGGAACAGCAACACGGGTCCTGGGGTAACTTTATTTGATGGTAAAAGTTCCCCTCTTCATCATCCCAGGACCCTGAACTGAGGGCAAACAGTAACTTATAGACAGGGGCAGGTCCCAGCGGGAGGATACAATCTTTAACAAATCAGGAAAATTGGGAGTAAAAACAAGGCGGGAAATACAATGTATAAACCAATAAAGAAGTTCAAGGGAGGAAAACAGTTTCAGTGAACTAATAAAGTTTGAAGAAATACAAAACTGAAAATTCTCAAGGGGAGGCAAGCTCCGGGAGAAACCAGCATCTAATAACATTAAAGGAAAAATGCTGAAAGTTCTGGGAAAAGGGCAGGGACAAAAGGAACAGCATAAGGAAACCACAAAATTACAAATCAAACTAATAAAAGAAAAAACACATCACAATACACAGAGCTCCATTATTAAGCTTCAGACTTCCTAATATTCAACTAGATGTAATTTTCCATTCCTTTAATATTCGTTGGTCTCAGGTCACATAGTTCTTAGTATTTGTTTTTCTCCTGAAGCCAGATTTCTTGGCCTCTGATGTTAATAAAGTCCACCCTCCTTGATTCTCTTCTCAACCTCTTCCAGACCAGGTGTCTCCAACTATGCCAGGGGGCAGCGTCTGGGGCAGATGTTCCTTGATGTTTGCTGATGGTCATTGATGTGTTCTTGATGGTCATTATCTTTTTGTGGACCTTTTGGGTTATTCCCAGTTCATTGAGATGTTCAGCTCATTTCCCTTGAGAGTGGTGCAAGATCCCTTAAAAAAGCCATGAGAATTCCTTTCCCTAAGGCAAAGGCAAACCAAGCCTGACTGGAGACATGAAACAAAAATTCAACTTGGTATATTATCCAACACACGTGTGCAGCGCAAGTGCCCAGCTGCTGAGGGAAATGCACCCACTAGGCCCCCTCTGCAGCTCACTCAGCCTCTGGTGCAGAAGTTTGGATGCCTGCAGGGGTTGTTTGTCTCCTCTGGGTTTGTTCTTCCCTCTGGGAGGGCCCCAATGGAAATTAGTTCCATTTCCCCTGCAGACCAGAGTGGCAGTGAGTCACTGCAGGCTGCTGATAGTCTGATACAAGGAAACAGGTGTGCATAAAAATCACGCTGTGAAAAGCCAGTGTCCATAAAGGAGCCAGAGGAGTCCTGTAGCTTTGTTTGAATATAGGGAGCGAGTCCATTGGGACATCCGCTTGTGGGGTTGTCTCTCTCAGCTAGTGGGGAACACAGCCTCCTTTTAAACCCCCGGCCACATATTGCCCTCTTCCTTTCCTGGGGCAGGGGACTCCAGGGACCTTTGTACCCTCTTTTCCTTTTGCCAGCTATTAGTTCTGGTCTCCATCCAAACCCAGTCCAAAGGTGGGATGAGCGTGTTAGTCCTGACAAGGATGGGCTCCCTGCACTCCCAGCCCCTCTGCAGCCTGTGCTTTTCCGTGCCCCACTTGGCTCTTCAGGTGGCAGATGGCTTGGGGCAGGTTACTCCAGGCACACAGCAGTGCCCGTGGAGGCCCAGTCCCTAAAGCTCTCCCAGAGCTGGGCTTGGCTCCAAAGTTTGTCTGCGTCCACCTGATTTTAAAGACTGTAGCACATCTGCAGTTTCAGGAGGTAGTACAGCCAGTGCTGCACTCTGAGAAGTAAGTCCACAGTCTGAGATGTTGATGTAATTTAACTAATTTGTGGCTCATTGTGATGATGATGATGATGATGATGATGATGATTGTATCCCAGAACATTTCCTTTTTTTTCCTCCCCCAAATGAAATGGTGCCATTCAGCTTCTGGAGGAAAGAACTGTCAAAGGTGCTGTTTGTCAGTCATGGAGGGGGAGGTGCGGGGGAGTAAATTATGGCCTGGAAGGATGCTCTGGTGGGCTCCAGCATTTTAAAAAGTTCCTTTGATACACAGACTGGGTAATTTTCAGTACTAAATGGCTGCATTAAAAGGTTTTCCAGGCTGTATGCTGGCCAGAAAGCATTGAAAGCCCATGGGAGATTAGGCTCCATGAGAAAGGTAGCATCAGTTCCTTTGCCAGGTGAAACACAGCATTCAGAAGCTCAGCTTGTGTTTCGAGAAGCCACCAGCCTAATGTAAGCACAGCCAGAAAGCTTCTCCAATCCAGCTGAGCGGCTGTGGCAGAGCTGTTGTGTTTTACAGCAGCTCCATGGCAGTGCAGCAGCTGCAGGAGAGGGCTCAGGACAGGCTTGGGGGGAGCGGGGCGGCAGGAAGCTGAGAGAATCCTCTGCTCTAGAACTGAGGCAGTTCTTGGCAGAAACAAACAAAGATGATGACTTGAGGAGATTCCTACTGTGCTCAAAGTTTGCCTCTGGAGACTAAGAGGTGAGCTTGTCAGAAATCCCAGAAAATATGAGGGAAAAGGTTCTTGGTTAGTTGTGAGAAGATACAAATCTGCCCTGGGCAATGAGCCTCTCCAGTAGACTATGTTTCTTCAGTGAACTTAGTTCTTCCAGGAATAAAGATTACCAATTAAATGCAATTTTTTTTTTTATTTTATTCTAGAAGTGTGAAAATATTCTGGTTTTCCAACTACTAAAACTACGCTGAGAAATATAGAACTGTTGTGGGAAAGGGGAAGAACTATTAGGGGAATATTCTATGACAAATGTTCCTAAATTTTGCAAAATTAAAAATAAATATATTAGATCCTAGTGTCAGGAGACACATGCCCGGCTGCTGTCTGCACAAACCTGGCGGTGCCCAGAAAATCAGCACAGGCAGGGCTGATGCTACCACCCAGAGAGCAGAGGTAAAAGACGTTGATCAAGCCCTTCCCTGGCAGGAGGGTCCCACCTTCAGTCCTGACTGGACACCAATGCCAGCACGTTTAGGGCCAGAGGCTCCTGTTCTGGGTGGTGGCAGCATGTCCCTAGCAACAAGCTGGTAATGCAGCCGTGGCAGGGACTTTGGACACTGGCATAGAGAAGGCTGATGAGAGGCGCAGGTGCAGGTGGCAGTCTCCCTGATGGAACTCTTTGGCCGGTCTTGTGAAGCTGCAGAGGCGCTCCTGTGAAGAGAGGAGGTGGCCGAGGCCCCAGCTGCCAGTGGCACACAGGGATCCTCGTGCACAGCAGGGCCCAGAGCTGGCAAGGCTCCCCAGCACGGCTGGAGCTGCTGGCACAGCTGGGCCCAGCTGGACAGCTGCCCCTCAAGGCCCCGGCCAGCAGGGCACGGCTCTGGGCAGGGTCCCTGGCCAGGAGCGGGCCCCAGAGCACCTCTGCCTTTCAAGGGCAACCTCGGCCCTGCTCTTTCTCCTCCCCACCTCCCTCTGCCTCTGCCCCGTGCCCCTGGGGCTGCTCTCGGCGACAATTGTTAATCTGTGATTGTTCTGTCAGCAAAGGGACATGGAGAAGTTGCCTCCAGCATCCAGCATGATCTTCACACTGTGACTGGCCAGGACTTCCAGTCAATCCATCTCTCGATCCCAGTGTCCATGGGAGCACAGTTCAGAAGTGTCTCCATGCCGTGCTGGCTTGCCCACGTGCTTTAGGGAAGTGGGCATTGCAAGGAGCCCCTTCCTCAGCGGGAGCAGGCACGGCCTCAGCTGCAGCCCCGGTGCCGCCTGTGGCGCAGGGAGCGGCCGTGGCTGTCCCTGTGCTCGGCTGCAGCACAGGGCCAGGCCAGAGCGGGGCCCTTGTTGTGCCTCCGCCGCTGCTCGGCAGCGCCGCCGGAGCCCGGGGCCGCGGCCCTTCCCCGCCGGGGCCGGGACCTGCCCGACAAGGGCACGGCGGCTCCAGAGGCCCCGCCCGACCCCCAAGGATGGGCTCCGCCCGCCCGCCGGCCGCAAGGCTTGGCAGGAAGCTTTCTGCCCACTTTGCACAGCCTCCACCCAGAGTGGCCCTTTGCTGCGCTGAGGAGACTGAAAAACCCCGCTGTACATCTCATGAGGGATCCCTGCACACCTTCGTAGAGATCATCAATACTTCTTTGTGCCTCCTGAGGGATCCCTGCACCCCTCAGCAGAGACCCCAAAATATCCCTGTGTGCCTCACAGAGAATCCGTGCTCACCAATGCAGAGACCCCAGGGCAGCCTTGTGTGCCTCACAAAAGAGCCCAGCCTCCTGCCCACCTTAGGAAGGACTCAGCTCCTCTCCAGGCCTTGACGGCAAGCACTAAACCACCACGTTAATCACGAGGTACTCAAGCCCCTGCCAGCCTTACAGATATCTCCAGTCCCCTGTACGCCACAGAAGAGATCTCAAATCCCCTAAGAACCTCACGAGGAACCCCAGCCCCGTGCACCACTTACAAAGGACGCAAAGCCCTGCATGCCTTCCTGCAAAACCCAACACCTACAAAACCCCCCCTCCAGTTCGTGTGCCACATGAGGGACCCCGGCCAAGTGCCATCCTTACAGGGGTCCCCCAATCCCCTGCATGCAATAGAAAAGCCAGGCTTGGCATTAACTCTAGCCAGCAGTGTGTTCCCTGGCAGAAACCAATTCCCTTCTGGGCATCGGGAAGACGTGTTGCGGTGCCGACTGCATCTGTGGGAGCGATGGGGAGCGTGAGCCCGTGCTGTGCTGCACTGCTGAGCTGGCAGCACGGTGGATACGGGCAGGACGTTCTCTGTTTCCCCCAGAGCTGGGGCCTGCAGGCACCTTGCCGGCCCTTGGCACAGGCTGTGCCAGCCAACAAAGCCCAGCAGGCCGGGAGGAGAGCCCGGGGGCAGCAGGAAGCTGAGAGAAGCCCCTGCTCTGGAACTGAGGCAGTTCTTGCACAAGCAAACAAAGATGGTGACTTGAAGAGATTCCCACTGTGCTCAAAGTTTGCCTCTGAAGACTAAGAGGTGAGCTTGTCAAGAATCCCAGGAAACATCTGGGAAAAGGTTTTACATAACGTGGTTGTGACTAGGTACAAAGTTCCTGTGGGAAAAGATCTTTGCCTCTGCAGCAGGCTGGGTGTCTTAGGGTGCCTTACTGCTTTGCAGAGTAAATATTACCACTGAAATGCCACTTTATTTTTTATTGTATAAGTGTAAAAAATTTTCCAGAACTGTAAAACTACTTTCAAAAATAGAAACATAATGTGGAAAAAGGGATGAACCATCTGGTGAACTGTCTCTACAAGAAGCATTTCTAAATATTTCTAAAAATTAGAAGTGAAGATAAAATAGGGTTGCTTTTTCAGGATTCTAAAACTGCTTTAGGAGTGAAGTCCTTAGTCCTTGAAAAATCCTTAAATTCTGTAGTACTCAGGAATAAATATTTCAGGAAATCTCTCTACAGTAAATACATTTAAAAATATTTCTAAAACTTTCTCATTTCTAAGAATTAAAAAAAAAGGCAAAATGGGGTGGCTTGTTCTTAGGAGCCCCATGCTGCTGCCTGCCCCCTGGGCTCCCCCATCCCCTCGGGGCCCCACCGCTGGGCACAGCAGCCCCTGCCTGGCTCCTGCCTGCCCACACCGTGGCCATCCCCAGCTGCCTCTGGGCATGGAGCTCAGTGAGTGCTGGTGCCGGGTGGGCTTTGCTGCTGCTACCACCCAGACACTGGGGTGACAGCTCCATCTCTCTATTGCAACAGAAGAAGGGGCCATCACCTACCGATTCATAGAATCACAGAATCACAGAATTTCAAGGTTGGAAGAGACCTTTAAGGTCATCGAGTCCAACCCATGTTCTAGCACCTCAACTAGATCATGGCACCAAAGTGCCACATCCAGTCTTTTTTTAAACACATCCAGGGATGATGACTCCACCACCTCCCTGGGCAGATGATTCCAGTGTTTGACCACTCTTGCTGTGAAAAACTCCCTCCTTAAGTCTAGCCTGTATCTCCCTTGGTGCAGCTTGAGACTGTATCCTCTTGTTCTATCTGTTGTTGCCCGGAGAAAGAGACCGACCCCCAGCTCACCACAGCCACCCTTCAGGAAGTTGAAGAGAGTGGTAAGGTCACCTCTGAGTCTCCTTTTCTCCAGGCTAAACAATCCCAGCTCCCTCAGCCGTTCCTCGTATGGCTTGTGTTCCAAGCCCCTCATCAGCCTTGTTGCTCTTCTTTGGACACACTCAAGCATCTCAACATCCCTCCTAAACTGAGGGGCCCAGAACTGGACACAGTACTCAAGGTGTGGCCTCACCAGTGCCGAGTACAGGGGAAGAACGACCTCCCTGCTCCTGCTGGCCACACTATTCCTGATACTGGCCAGGATGCCATTGGCCTTCTTGGCCACCTGGGCACACTGGTGGCTCATGTTCAGCCGACTGTCAACCAGCACCCCCAGGTCCCTTTCCACCTGAGCACTGTCCAGCCACACCGTCCCCAGCCTATAACGTTGCAGGGGGTTATTGTGGCCAACGTGCAGGACTCGGCACTTGGATTTATTGAACTTCATCCCAGAAGATTCTGCCCATCCATCCAACCGTTCCAAGTCCCTCTGCAAAGCCTTCCCTCCCTCTACCAGATCCACACATGCTCCCAGCTTAGTGTCATCTGCAAATTTACTAATAAAAGACTTTAAACCCTCATCCATATCATCAATAAAAATATTAAACAGAACTGGCCCCAGCACTGACCTCTGAGGGACACCCCTGGTGGCTGGCCGCCAGCTGGATGCAGCACCATTCACAACCACTCTCTGGGCCCGGCCATACAGCCAGCTCCTAACCCAGCACAGAGTGCTCTTGTCCAAGCCACGGGCTGCCAGTTTATCAAGGAGTATGCTGTGGGAGACAGTGTCAAAGGCCTTGCTGAAATCCAAATAAACAACATCTACAGCCTTCCCTGCATCCACTAGGCGGGTTACCTGGTCATAGAAGGTGACCAGGTTGGTTAAACATGACCTACTCCTCCTAAACCCATGCTGACTGGGCCTGATACCCTGGCCATCCTGTAAATTCTGTGTGATGGCACTTGATATAAACTGTTCCATTATTTTGCCAGGTACTGAGGTCAGGCTGATCGGTCTATAATTACCAGGATCCTCCTTTGCACCCTTTTTGTGAATGGGTGTCACATTGGCCAGCTTCCCGTCATCTGGAACCTCACCAGTGAGCCAGGACTGTTGGTAAATGATGGAGAGTGGCTTTATAAGCTCATGTGGCAGCTCTCCCATTACCCTGGGGTGGATCCCGTCAGGTCCCATAGATTTATGAACATCCAAGCATTTCAGTAGTTCTTTGACTGCCTCCTCTTGGATAATGGGGGGGACCATTCTGCTCCCTGACACCATCAACCAGCCCAGGCGGACAGGTGTCTTGAAGGCAAGTCCTCTTCCCACTAAAAACTGAGGCAAAGTAGGCATTAAGCACTTCTGCCCTCTCCTCATCTGCAGATACTGAGTTCCCTCCCTTGTCCAATAAAGAACAAAGGCTGGTCTTACCCTTCCTTCTAGCATTAATGTATTTGTAAAAATATTTTTTATTATCCTTTACAGAAGTCGCCATTCTATGTTCCAACTGAGCTTTGGCCTCCCTAATTTTTTTCCTGCATGCTCTAGCAGCCCTCTTGAATACTTCCTTAGAGACCTGACCCTCCTTCCAAAGCTGATACATCCTCTTTTTATTCTTAAGTTCCTCCTAAACCTCCTTGCCCAGCCAGGCTGGACGTTTACCCCACTGACTTATCTTTCGGCACACAGGGACAGTCTGTTCCTGTGCCCTCAAGATCTCTGTTTTGAGGCATGCCCACCCTTCCTGGATCCTTTGTTTTTAAGGGCTGCCTCCCAAGGGACACTCTGAATAAGTCTCCTAAACAGGCCAAAGTCTGTCCTCTGGAAGTCCAATGCAAGAGTCTTACTGGTGCTCCTCCTGACTTCACCAAATATTGAGAACTCTATTATGTCATGATCACTCTGCCCCAAGCGACCTCCAACCACCACATCTCCCACCAGCCCATCTCTATTTGCAAACAGCAGATCTAACATAGTCCCTCTCCTGGTGGGTTCACCCACCAGCTGCGACAAAAAGTTGTCCTCCATACACTCTAAGAATTTCCTGGACTGCCTCTTTACTGCTCTATTAAGTTCCCAGCAGATGTCTGGTAGGTTGAAGTCACCCACAAGAACAAGGGCTGATGATCCTGAAACATTACCTAGCTGCTTATAGAATAAGTCATCTACCTCTTCTTCCTGCTTGGGTGGACGATAACAGACTCCCAGTAGGGTGTCAGCCTTGTTGGCCTTCCCCTTAATTCTTACCCATAGACATTCAACTCCAGCTTCCTTAGTTTCAATTTCTATGGCATCAAAAGTCTGCTTAATATAAAGGGCCACCCCTCCACCTCTTCTTCCTTTCCCGTCTCTTCTGAAGAGCTTGTAGCCATCCAGTGCAGCACTCCAGCCATGTGGGGCATCCCACCATGTTTCCGTGATGGCAGCTACATCCTAGCTCTGCAGCTGCACCATGGCCTCCAGCTCATCATGTTTGTTGCCCAAGCTGCGTGCATTGGTATACACGCATCTCAGCTGGGCTACTGACTTCATCCCTAACTTAGCCTTGCAACCCTTGGGCCTGCTTCCAGAGAGCCCAGCTGCATCCCCTTCCCCCTTCAAACCTAGTTCAAAGCCCTCTCAATGAGCTCTGCCAGTTCATGAGCTAAAAACCTTTTGCCCTTAACAGAGAGATGTACCCCATCTGGTTCCAGCAGAGCAGATGCTGTAAAAGTTTCCCCATCATCAAAGAATCCAAAATGTTGCCGATGACACCAACCCTTAAGCCATTTGTTGGTGATGCGGATTCTCCTGTTTCTTTCATCATTTTCCTCCGCCACCAAAGGGACTGAGCAGAACACTACCTGTGCTCCTGCCCTATCAACTACCTGACCCAGTACCCTAAAGTCCTTTCTAATTGCCTTGACACTCCTCTTTTCAATCTCATCATTGCCAGCCTGGAGTATCAGCAGTGGATAATAATCAGAGGGCTGAATCAGCCCAGGAAGTCTCTCAGTGATATTTTGTACCCGGGCCCCAGGGAGGCAACAGACCTCCCTGTGGGATGGGTCTGATCGACATACGGGGCCCTCAGTTCCCTTCAGAAGGGAATCACCTACTACGATTACCCTTCTTTTCTTCTTGATGTTAGAGGTAGTGATCCATCTTATAGATGAATCATAATTGGGGGGCTCACTGGGCAGACAGTTTTCTTCTAAATCATCTAGTTGGGTCTTTAGTTCCAGGACCTCATACCTATTCTGTAGTGGGACCTGCCAGGATGATGGGGATGGGGAGGAGTTTTTGTTATTACCTCCCCGAATGGGGACCCATTTCCACTCCTCTTCATCCACCAGGTGCCCTTCTATTGCCTGACAGCGGGAGGCATAGAAGTCCTCAGTCTCTCGGTCAGAGGCCTCCCTTAAAGATGGAAGGGCCCAGCTCCACCAACCTATTTCCATTTCACTTTCCCTGATACTCCTTAACCTTTCAACTTCCTCCCTAAGCTCAGCCACCAGTGAAAGGAGGTCGTTCACCTGTTCACACCGCAGGCAGGTCTCCTCCACAACACTCCCTGAAGCCACCGATAAGCTCAAACATTCTGGGCTCGGATGGGTCTGTACAGACACATCCTTTTTGGAGGGCTCAACTCACTTACACTTATACCAGCCACAGTTTGTGACCGTGTAGAAACCATTACTAACAGACACCTCAAACACAAGCAGGCAGCAGAAAAACCTCAAACAACACAGAGGACTCCTTACTAGCAAGAAAGTTGGCAACCCCGCCTGTTTGCCCTGCCTGTGGGAACTGCCGTGCAAACTGCCTTGTATAAGCCCCAGAGACTCACCACACCCCTGTTTGCTCGCTCCTGTTCGCCCCGCTCCCCAGACACCTCTTATAATCAGCCACTCAGCAGCAACTCAGGTAGCTGCACCCCTTGCTCCTCGCTGACTCACAATGGCCCAATGGCGGGGCAGCAGGGCTTAGCTCCAGTGTTGTTTAGAGGGCAAGGCCAGGGAGCTCAGGGGCAGAGGAAGGGATGCGTTGGTCTCAGGAGGGGCTGGAGGCTGCTCGGCTAGTCTTGGGGTCTCTAGAAGAACTTGAGAAATGGCTGGGACAGGATACAGGGAGACCAAAAAAGGGATGAAGGCATCTTGGGGAGACCTATGGGGAGAGCAGGTGGCAGTGGGATCTACAGGGTAGGAGGAGGTTCCCTTGCAGATGGCTGTTCTGGGGTCCCTTTCACAGAGCACTTGAGAGGGCTGTCCAGGCCCTTATTACTGCTGGAGGAGCTGCTCACGCTGTCTGGGTGTGAAGTGCAGCCACCGTCTTTCAACTCCTGTCCCGAACTGCCCCTTTGGTGAGAGGAGGTGGCTGAGGCCCCAGCTGCCAGTGGCACACAGGGACCCTCCGGCACAGCAGGGTCCAGAGCTGGCAAGGCTCCCCAGCACGGCTGGAGCTGCTGGCACAGCTGGGCTCAGCTGGACAGCTGCCCCTTATTGCTGGATCTGGATCTATGTAGAAATCACAAACAGGACAGTACTACTCAGGAATGCGCCTTGAGCCGTTTCATTTTCCAGCATCAGTCTCATTATATAGTTATGACAATGGGAAGATGCAAGCATTTCACATCCCAAGCAGCAGACCAAGAACTTAATGTTGCAACTTACTTTAAAAGTTTCCTGGCCAGTCACAAAACCCAAAACCTATTGACAGTAGTTCCATCCAATTAATGTAAGCACACATTCCTTTGGTTAAAGTAATGCTTGCTTATTTCAAATACAATATCTGCTTAAAATACAATGCACAGAGCTCCATTATTAAGCTTAGAACTTCCTCACGTTCAACTAGATAGACTTTTCTGCAGGTTAGGGAGTTGTTTTAGACAAGTGTTAATACATAGACCATTGCTCTCTAAGTCTTTACTTGCCTACCTCTTATACAATTTTTCTGCTGACAAATCTTATGATTACTTTTTAGCTCTAATTGCAGTTCTGCTGTCACTGAGGCTTGCCTTTTGCAGCTTTCCCAAAACCCTCAGATTCTATGGATTCCCACAATTCCCCCTCTTGGTTCAACTAAAAAGAAACTTTCCTAACTGTCTCCTTTATTAACTCCCTTGCGTTTTGTAGATTTCCTATAATATATCTGCTTGTTACTTGCTTAAAGCTTCCTTTTTGCTCACATTAAGTATTGCTATACTAAAACACAGCAATTTTAATGCTGTGAAAGTCCAGTCAGTTCAAAGGGCATAAGTCATGTCTGATAATAATTACAAGTCATTGTTCAAAAAATCTCGCCTGTTCTAAGTTTAATTCAAAACATTTTTCTATGGCTATACCTTCATCTACCATCTCTGTAAGATTTTGACAACTTTCTGTGAATCTATTTCCTACTTTTCTCTCTTGTATGACAAAAACTTCTTTGATAGTTTTCTCCATCATTTGTCGCACAGAAGTCTGCAAGGTGTCACTACTAGTATGGCCACCAAAACACTCTGCACATATAGACCTATCTTACAGAGTTCCCTTAGCCAAGGTGCAAAGCTCCATTCTTGGAACAAATCATCTAAGTATGACAGACCATCTTCTTTAATTTGAGCTGTCAAATCTTTCAGCTTTTGTATGCTGTTTGGATGGATTCAGAATGCTCTGACAGGATCATGCAACAGAATCCTTCAAATTCCTCACAACCGTGTCCATGTGCCAGTAAAAGAAAATCTACTGCTGCCCTGTTTTGAAGGGTAGCATGTCTAACACTAGTAACATCTGTCAGCATATCACTGATTGCAGTGGATGTGGCATTAGTTTCTTTACTCAGCCAACATCCAACCCAATCTCATTGTTTCAATGCCCTTGCTGAAGCAACTTGGGGTAAAAACAAACCTGGCAGCCTGGGCAGCCCTGGCAGGCAGGGCCACGGCCAGGAGGAGCAGGAGGAAGAGGCGCAGAGCAAGGGCCATGGTGCCTTGCCCTCTGCCAGTCCCGCAGCTCTTGCTGCCACCGCTGTCCTGACACCGCTGTCCCAACGTCAGCACCGCTGCTGCCACCGCCGCTGCTGCCGCAACGGTTGTGCTCAGGGACTGACTGCTGGGTCCTTGTGCTGCTGTGCAACCACGGGGCTCTGGGAACTCAGAGCCTGCTCTGACATCATGGCCAGGGTGGAATTGTTTGGGAAGGTGGATCTGCCTTCTTCAGGAGCGAGCTCATCCTGCCCAGCTGCTCTGCCCAAGGGCTGTGACACAGTCCCAGCTGAGCTGATCTCACAGGCTGGGACATGAAGGGATGCAGAGCAGCTCTGCCAGGATGGACTTGGGGTTGCTGCTAGAAGAGAGGCTGGACGTGAGGCAGCCATGTGCATCCAAAGGAGAGTGCCCAGCAGGTTGAAGGAGGTGATTCCACCTCTCTGCTCTGGTGAGACCCCACCTGGAGTACTGTGGAGGAGGTTTTACAGTGGCCTCTGTGAGCCATCAGGATGTTTGATAAGAGGATCCACGTTAACCCTGGAAATAATTTTCTGCCAATTTTCTATGTCATTGACATAGAAACCAAGAAAGAAAGAAGGATAAATAAGAGAAACCTGCAATGGCCTATTCCAAGAAGAGCTTTGTAAGAATGTAGAAAAGGCATGCAGGCTAGAATAAAAACAGGGTTTGAAGCCTTCTGGAAATGGAGTGTGTTGCTTTGTAGTGTCTCGGTCTCTACCACAACAGAGTACTGCATCCTGCTGTGGGTCCCCAAGACAGGAAGGATCAAGTCCAGAGGAGGGACAAAATGCTCTGAGGGCTGGAGCCCTTCTGCTTTGGAGACAGGCTAGGAGAGCTGGCAGTGCTCAGCCTGGAAGAGAGAAGACTCCAGGGACACCTGATTGCTGCCTTTCAGTGCCTTATGGGGGCTTGTAAACAGATGGGACAGAATTTTTAGTAGAGACTTTTGTGACCAGACCGAGGGTCTTTTAATCTAAAAGATGGTCAATTCAGACTAGATGAAAGAAGGACATATTTTACACTATTGCTTTTGAAACCCTGGCACAGGTTGCCCAGAGAGCTGGACATCCATCCCTGCAGACATTCAAGCTCCTGCTCTGAGCAACCTGACCTAGTTCAAGGTGTCCCTGCTCACTGCAGGCCATTGGGACTAGATGGCCTTTAAATGTCCCTTCCAACCCAAGCCATTCTGTGCTCCTGTGCACCATCAAAGCAGTGCTGCATTAGTGCTGGGCTGATTATGCTGGCACCTGTATTTTGGTACTTGTGCCATTTAGCAATTGGCCACGAGAGGATTGATGGGCTGGACAGTGAAGTCTGCAAATAACACACAGTGTGCTCAAGGAGAAACAGGAGAGGAACACGGCTTCCACTTCAGATAAATGTCAGCATTTTGCTGCCCATTTCAGTTAAGAAATATAGGAATGTCCTGAAGATCCCTTCATGTGGGTGCATTATTGGCCATATCAGTACTTGTGTTCTGTAAAACAGGTTAAGTTGTTACAGCTTCTTGCCCCATTTATCCCTGGATAAACCCCAAATACTGCATTGCTCCTTGTCTACTTTCTTCCAAGTCAAGGAAAATTTTGTTCATTACTGAGTGGGACATAGTCATCTCTTCACAAGCAAATTCCTCTTGCCATTCACACAATGGCTAGACTGCTTTGTTGATTTGCTCTAATTGGACTGTAATTAAGGCCTACCTCTCACTAGAATTAAAGCTGATGCATTGGGAGGCAAAGTGTTGAGTCATTTCTCCTGGAGTCTGACACTGTAGAGAGTTGTTCTGTAAGTAAATGACATCTGAAGACAGGTGTAGTCTACCATACTTCTGGCATACTAGAAGTGAGAAAAACCCTTTGAATCAGGATTTTATCCTTTCTTCCTCCACCTACTCCTCCCAGGAATTTTAATCTCTGAGGTCTAAGCTCTTCAGCTGCCTCACAAACATTGTTTTAATTCAGACAGGCATCCATGCATTGAGCCACAAATCAGGACCGTGGTGTGAACCTTGAAGCAATGTAGGTTTATAGCACTGAAAATAATAATCCAATACCCAGGTTAAGCCAAGCCTATTGGTTATTTCCCAAATAACTCTACCTATCCTCAGTGATGTTTCAAAAATGATCATTGTAAAGGCTAGGAGCGGGGAGAGAGAATGTTATCAAAATTAAAAATAGAGCTTTCTGAGCTCTTTATATTCCTATAAAAAGAGAGTCCAAACCGTTCATCTATGGAACATTAAGTAAGAAGTGAACAAAAGACTGTCAAAATAATTGCTTGGGGAACAAAAAACGCATAAATAAATACAAGCTTAAATGTAGTGTTGCAGTGTTGGTCTGCCCCTGATTGCCTGTAGAATAATCACCTTTGGAAAACATAGAGAAGACCTCTCCCTGTTCCTTGTCCCTACCCTCAGGGCAGTCCTACCCCCAAGGCAGTCCACCTGTGCTGTAGAGCAGCTGTGCCCTGCAGCCACAGCCCAGATTTGACAGTTTTCTGGGGGCGGCCCAGTGCCACTGTGGGTGTGGGCAGCTAGTGGGGCTGAAGAAATGGGGCAACACAGCACTTCCCAAATCAGCTCTTCTGCTGCAATAAAGAGATGCAGCTGTGACCCAGTGTCCTGGTGGTAGCACAAGCAAAGCCCAACTGGCAAAAGCACTGGCTGAGCTCCATGCCCAGGAGCAGCCGTGGATGCCAGGACTGAGCCCAGCTGTGCACGAGGGTCCCTGTTTGCCACTGGCAACTGGGACCTCAGCCACCTCCTCTCTACACAGGTGCTCCTGTGCATATTCAGAAGACAAGCCGAAAAGCAGAAGCAATGAGAAGTTGACAGTTTATGCCAGGTCTTCGCTTCTGCCCCTATCTGCCCTGCTGTGGCTGCACCCCTGCCATGAGGCCGTCCCAAAACCCACCCCTCCACAACGAGACCCTCTGCCCCTGAGTCCCCTGGTCCTGTTCCCCGGCCAGCACTAAAGGTGGGCAGCCCTTGTCTGGCAGGGCAGGGCTTGTCCCACATTTTATGTTCAAATAAAGAGATGGAGTTGTCGCAACTATGTCCGAGTGGTAGCAGCAGCAAAGCCCACCAGGCACCAGCAGTGGCTGAGCTCCGTGCCCAGGAGCAGCCGTGGATGCCAACGGTGTGGGCAGGCAGGAGCCAGGCAGGGGCTGCTGTGCCCAGTGGCGGGGCCCCGAGGGGATGGGGGAGCCCATGCTGAGCGTCCCTGGGCTGAGGGCACATTTCCTTCTTTGGCATCATCTCGGCCTGGACCCCGTCCAGGGGCATGCCCAGGAAAAGAGGGAAACCACCTAGAAAGTGCTTGCCTTGAGATCAATGGAATGAGGCTGGACTCTGAAGGAAGTCCTTCATAGCCTGAGGGGTGAGCTCAGAGCCCAGAGACAGAGACTGAGCCTGTGGCACCGGCAGATCTCTTATGAGCAGAGTGGCCATTTGCCCCCAAGCCTCATCTGTTCACCCAGGGACACGTGGTGAGCACACACCGAAGATGGCTCAGCCCTGTTGCTGCTCCCTGAGTGTTATGTTTGGCTCCCTCTAAAAGGCATGCAGGGGCTTTAGGTCATCTCGGTGCTGTGCAAGGGGCTGGGGGCACCCAAAATTGTGCAGGGAATTTACTGTATGTGGAAAGGTGTGCAGGGGTCAAGGGACACCTGTAAATAGAGCAGGGGTGTGGGGTCTCTTGTGAGGCACACAGGGGGATTTTAGGGTGGCTGAGGGTATAGCCATAAGATGTGCAGTGGGTTTGGGTGTCCCCTAAAGTGTGCAGCTCCCCTGATGGCCTGTGTTGCATTACTTTTGTAAGCTATGGCATCAAGTCCTCCACTTTTGAAATAGGGGTCAAAGGCCAGCACAGCGCACAGCACGGACTTGGTGGGAGCGGGGCAGGGCTGGGGCTGCCTGCAATAGTGGGAATGGCCAACGTGAGATGAATTTTGGACATGACATTGCTTTGGCATGTAGAACCATGAAATGTCTCACATGCCCAATATTGTCTAACTCACTTCTGGTGAAAAAGAGCTAGATTGCACATAACTACCAGCAGGGACACACTCTCCTTGCTGGAAGGGCACCTCTTGAGATCCTTTGCCACAAAAACCTGCCCTGGCCATGAGGTCACAGCAGGCTCTGGGGTCACAGCAGGCTGAGCTCTCAGCAGGCTCTGAGGTCACAGAGGTGCCAGAGCCCCGTGGCTGCACAGCAGCACAAGGACCCAGCAGTCAGTCCCTGAGCACAACTGTTGCGGCAGCAGCGGCGGTGGCAGCAGCGGTGCTGACATTGGGACAGCGGTGTCGTGACAGCGGTGGCAGCAAGAGCTGCGGGACTGGCAGAGGGCAAGGCAGCATGGCCCTTGCTCTGCGCCTCCTACTCCTGCTGCTCCTGGCTGTGGCCCTGCCTGCCAGGGCTGCCCAGGCTGCTCCGCTGCAAGCGCGGCGAGCAGGTGAGCCGGCAGCCTGGCTGCCCTTTCCCGGGACAGCGCTCCCTGCTCCCAGGAAGCGCTGGGGATGGTTTTGGCCAGGGCTTTAGGGAGGGTTTCCTCTGTGGGAGGGACAGAGCCCCCACAGGGCCTGGGCATCTCCAGCCATCACTCCAAGGATGTTGCACAGGGCCTGCAAAGAGGGTGGAGAGTGACCAGGAGCCAGTCCAGAGCTCCCCAGGCCCCTGTGCACCTCTGGCCTTGTCCACTGACATCTGGCTCCCACAGCCTTACCCGACCCCCTTGCAGTACCCAGTTCTCTAAGGCAGAGGGGGATCCCAGCACACCATGGAAATGGGTCTGATCAGATCTTGCTCCCCTCTAGATGAGCATGCTAGGAAGGCTTCTCCAGCAGCTTGGCTCCATGAAGATTTTCAGCCTCTTAACCCTCCAGCAGGTATGTTGTCAATGTTCCTAAAAGAATAATCATGGACAGCCTGGTAGGCACCAGGTGACAGGAGCTCCTGTGGCTGTTGAGTTACAGGTGTGTCTGCAGCAAAGACTTTTCAGGCTCCTTTCCTGGTTGCTGCACACAAGCCCCGCTCCCATGGCAGGGGTGAGTAGTGTGTGCCTGCTGACCCCACAGGCTGAGCCCTTGTTCTGTGGGATCCCTCCCGGGGAAAATGCAAATGCTTCTCTTAAGGTCCTCAAAGAGGGAGGAACAAACCAAGAGGAGACAGGAAGTCCCTGGAGGCATCCAAACACATAGGGTTTCGATAGGGTCCTGAGTGAGGTGGACAGGCAGCGTGGTGGGTGCATTTCCCTCATGCTTCCCCTGGGACTCATCACCCGCGGGCTTTGGCTGCACATCTGGACACGCCGTGCCCGGCACAGCGGGAAGGGATCCATCGCAGCCTCGCTGCTGCTGCTGCTTTCATGCCCTGCAGGGCTGTTTCCCAGCCTGGCCTGGCTGCAGCTTCTGCCCAGCCTCTGCAGGAAGGCATTTGGCATCAGCTGCGAGGGAGCCCAAACTGCACCATGGGCCATGCCCACCCTGAGATCCTTTGCAATTTCCCTTCACTGGGGAGCTCCGGAGGGGTGGTGGTTTGGAGGAGGGAGGGCCCTGGTCCCGCTCCAAAGCTTGGATGACTTCCTGAACCTTATTAATATCTTCAACTAGCATTGCCTCCTGAAGATGCCGCCTTCCCATTGGGGAAGAGCCCCACCTGATTCATCTGTCCCTTCTCCTTTATGCAGAGATGGAAGGAAAGCCTGTGCTGAAGGCTGAGTTTCCCAGAGGAAGCAGTGGCTCATTGGCAGCCTCTGCTGCAGGAAGGGAGGCGATGCCAGGCACAGGCCCAGGAGGTAATTGCTGTGCCTCTGAGCCTGAGCCCTGCTGAGGCTTCAGCTGCCCTCTCTGCTGCTTGGCAATGCGGAAAGAGCCCGGAGAGGACCAGCACAGCCCAGGGGAATTATCCTGAGCAGGCTCAGGGGCACTCGGGTACTGAGCAGTCCTGCTGGGGTCCCTGCATGGGGGACACGAACTGAAACTTGGGAGCCACTGCACAGGGTGTCCATGGTGGGGAAAGGGCCGAGGGGGAGAGCAAGGCTCCAGTGTGTCCTGAGAGGGCCTGGGTATGTCCACGTGGGCTGGGGAAGCTGTCGC
This sequence comes from Passer domesticus, assembly GCF_036417665.1. Classification (NCBI taxonomy): domain Eukaryota; kingdom Metazoa; phylum Chordata; class Aves; order Passeriformes; family Passeridae; genus Passer; species Passer domesticus. The sequence continues at coordinate 9,084,524 of NC_087482.1, read as the reverse complement.
CGCAGAAGGAGGGACAGAGGTGGGGAGGGACACTTGTGGCACTGCCTGCTGCAGTCTTCCCCAAGGATTTAATGTGGATTTCCTTTGTGGGAGGGACAGAGCCCCCACGGGCCCTGGGCTACTCCTGCCGCCCCTCCAGGGATGTTGCACAGGGCCTGCAAAGAGGGTGGAGAGTGACCAGAGCCAGTCCAGAGCTCCCCAGGCCCCTGTGCACCTCTGGCCTTGTCCACTGACATCTGGCAGCCAAGACCTTACCCGACCCCCTTGCAGTGCCCACTTCCCTAAGGCAGAGGGGGATCCCAGCACACCATGGAAATGGGTCTGACCAGATCTGTGCTCCCCTCTAGATGAGCATGCTAGGAAGGCTTCTCCAGCAGCTTGGCTCCATGAAGATTTTCAGCCTCTTAAGCCTCCTGCTGGTATGTTGTCAATGTTCCTAAAAGAATAATCATTGACAGCCTGGTAGGCACCAGGTGACAGGAGCTCCTGTGGCTGTTGAGTTACAGGTGTGTCTGCAAGAAAGACTTTTCAGGCTCCTTTCTTGGTTGCTGCACACAAGCCCCGCTCCCATGGCAGGGGTGAGTAGTGTGTGCCTGCTGACCCCACAGGCTGAGCCCTTGTTCTGTGGGATCCCTCCCAGGGAAAATGCAAATAATTCTCTTAAAGTCCTCCAAGAGGGAGGAACAAACCTATAGGAGACAGGAAGTCCCTGGAGGCATCCAAACACATGGATAGGGTCCTGAGTGAGGTGGACAGGCAGCGTGGTGGGTGCATTTCCCTCAGCCTTCCCCTGGGACTCATCACCCGCGGGCTTTGGCTGCACATCTGGACACGCCGTGCCCGGCACAGCGGGAAGGGATCCATGGCAGCCTCGCTGCCCCGCTGCTGCTGCTGCTTTGACGCCCTGCAAGGCTGTTTCCCAGCCTGGCCTGGCTGCAGCTTCTGCCCAGCCTCTGCAGGAAGGCATTTGGCATCAGCTGCGAGGGAGCCCAAACTGCACCATGGGCCATGCCCACCCTGACATCCCCTGCAATTTCCCAGTCTCTGAGCACATCTGGAGGGGCCGCTCTTTGGAGGAGGGAGGGCCCTGGAGCAGCCCCAGTAACCTGGTGACAAGCATTGCCTCCTGAAGATGCCACATTCCCACTGGGGAAGAGCCACACCTGATTCAGCTGTCCCTTTTCCTTTCTGCAGAGATGGAAAGAAAGCCTGTGCTGAAGGCTGAGTTTCCCGGAGGAAGCAGTGGCTCCATGGCAGCCTCTGCTGCAGGAAGAGAGGCGATGCCAGGCACAGGCCCAGGAGGTAATTGCTGTGCCTCTGGGCCTGAGCCCTGCTGAGGTTTCAGCTGCCCTCTCTGCTCCTTGGCAGTGCGGGCACACAGCATTACCTGACCCCCTTGCAGTGCTCGGTTCCCTATACAAGGGGATCCCAGCACAGCATGGAACAGTTCCCATCTGTGCTCCTTTCTAGACTGGGAACGTGACTTCCGTCATTTGTTAAAGCACAGTTTAAGGATCTTGGAGCTTGGTGAAGGTAGGTCATCAGCAACCCTTCGCTAACAGAATAATCATTGTCTAAGTATAATCATTGTCCAGAGTAATATTCCTCTGTCACTTCCCTTAAGATCCTCCAAAGTTTGATGGATTCTGTAAATCCTAGCCTCCAAATTTTTACTCTTGTACCCAACAATGATCCCACAGGATTGCCGTCAGTGGGAGGAAGGAGCATTTAGCTGTCCATCTTCCTCCCGTGGGCAATGCCAGTCTGTCCTTCCGTGTGCTCTGTGCAGCCAGGGCGAAGAGCAGAGAGGGAAGGGGCCGGGCCCAGGGCTGTGCCCCGGGGCTGAGCCTTTGGCAGCTCCTTTACCGACCCCAGGGAGCCTGAGCTGCTCCTGTTGCCACTGCCAAGCCCTGGCCCTGCCCGTGGCTGGGTTTAGAGCTGCTGGCAGCTCCCGGGAGTCCTTTCTGCCCCGACTGCCCCGCAAGGGACTCCTTCCATCCCAATGTGGGTCCACTGCAGGAACGTGCTCCCCCTGCTCCTGCTCCTGAGTGGGAGGCAGAGCTGAGGGAGTGCCTTGGAGGGCACCAAGAATCCAGGTGCCCTCATTGCCACTTGGGCCTGAAGGAGAATCTTCAACAGTGTCACAGGAGCTCTTCAGTCCTGCCTTTCTTTGCAGATGAACCTGATGATGATCCTGATGATGAATATGAGCCTGTTGACGAAGACTATCCTGTGAATGGAGATGACTTGGATTCCCAACGCATATCCATTACTGAGCCTCTGGGCGATGCTGAGGGTAGGTCAAGGCCTTTCCCCTGGGAGAGCTGCCAGCACAGAGCCCAAAGCTGGGCCAGGGGGGCATTGCTGCAAGTACCAGCACAGAACCAGGCACGTGTGTGCCCTCTCCCTGCGCAATCCCCTCCCTGCTCCTGCGGCTCAGTGGTGCCCGTGCAGATCAGCAGAGATGGCAGAAGCTGTTTTGTTACAGGTGTGTCTGCAGGGAGGACTTTCCCAGGTCCTTTGGTGGATGTTGCACGCAAGCCCAGCTCCCATCACAGGGGTGAGTAGTTTGTTCCTGCTGACCCCACAGGCTGAGCCCTCGTTTTGTGGGATCCTTTCCTGGGAAACGGAAATATTTCTCTTCAGGTCCTCCAAGACGGAAGAAGAAACCTACAGGAGCTCGTACATCCCTGGAGGAATCCAAATATCTGGAAAAACTCCTGAGTGATGTGGACAGCCAGCGTGGTGGGTGCATTTCCCTCATGCTTCCCCTGGGACTCAGCAGCCGGGGGCATTGGCTGCACATGTGGACACACCGTGCCCGGCACAGCGCGAAGGCATCCATGCACCACAGGCCATGCACACCCTAATATCCCCTGCAATTTCCCAGTCTCTGCGCACATCTGGAGGGGCCGCTCTGTGCAGGAGGGAGGGCCCTGGAGCAGCTCCAAAACCCTGGCCATTGTCCTTATCCATGTCTTTGACAAGTGTTGCCTGGAGCAGAAGGGCACAACACAGAGGAATTATGGCATGCAGGCTCAGGGGGTTTGGGTACTGAGCAGGCCTGTGCCAAGGGGCAGCAAGGTGCCTGCAGGCCCCAGCTCTGGGGGAAACAGGGAGTGAGAACGTCCTTTCCGTATCCACAGTGCTGCCAGCTCAGCAGTGCAGCACAGCACGGGCTCACGCTCCCCATTGCTCCAACAGATGCAGACAGCACCTCAACACATTCTGACATCATCTGGAAAAGCATGAGAAGAGTTTTCTGCTGGGGAACACCTTGTTTGATTAAGTTGATGGCCATTGTGGCTGGTGTGGCACTGTGCCTGATGATGTGCTGTGCAGGAATCTGGTATTGCTGGAAGAGAAAATCGTGAGTGTTTTGCGATTCTCCACCTCAAACAGCTTCCTTTACAGGCTGCTCATAGTCAGGGAACATTCCCAGAGAGTCTGCAGTGGAGTTGTGGCCAGTCCATGATTTTCCAAATAACTCTGCTGAGGGTTCTACTGCTGCCCAGTGCTTCCATTGGCCTCTCAATTGCTGGGCCGTGTCCTGGGGGCCCCGCTGGGGCTGCAGCCAGTGCTGGCTCCCACTGAGGCTGCCTGGCCAAGAGCAGCCCCAGAGGCACGGGGCAGAGGCAGAGGGAGGTGGGAAGGAGAAAGAGCAGGGCCAAGATTGCCCTTGAAAGGCAGAGGCGCTCTGGGGCCCGCTCCTGGCCAGGGACCCTGCCCAGAGCTGTGCCCTGCTGGCCGGGGCCTTGAGGGGCAGCTGTCCAGCTGGGCCCAGCTGTGCCAGCAGCTCCAGCCGTGCTGGGGAGCCTTGCCAGCTCTGGGCCCTGCTGTGCACGAGGCTCCCTGTGTGCCACTGGCAGCTGGGGCCTCAGCCACCTCCTCTCTTCACAGGTGCTCCTGTGCATGTTCAGAAGACGCAACTAAAAACAGAGAAAATGAGAACCTGAAACTTTATCCCAGCTCTTCACTTCTGCCCCTATCTGCCCTGCCATGGCTGCATCCCCGCCATGAGGCCGTCCCAAAACCCACCCCTCCTCAATGAGAACCTCTGCCCCCGAGCCCTCTGGTCCTGTTCCCTGGCCAGGAATGAAGGTGGGCAGCCCTTGTCTGGCAGGACAGAGCTTGTCCCACATTTTATGTTTAAATAAAGAAATAAAGTTTTCACAACCATGTCCGGTTGGTAGCACCAACAAAGCCCACCCGGCAGCAGCAGCAGTGGCTGAGCTCCATGCCCAGGAGCAGCCATGGATGCCCACGGTGTGGGCAGGCAGGAGCCAGGCAGGAGCTGCTGTGCCCAGCGGCGGGGCCCCGAGGGGATGGGGGAGCCCATGCTGAGCGTCCCTGGGCTGAGGGCACATTTCCTTCCATGGCATCATCTGGGCCTGGACCTGAAGAGGCACAAAGGGATATTTTGGGGTCGCTGCTGAGGGGTGCAGGAATCCCTCATGAGGCACAAAGGAGTATTGATGGCCTCTCCTAAGGTGTGCAGGTATCCCTCATGCGTTGGGCAGCAGGGTTAAATTTGAGGGGGTTTTTTACTCTTCTCAGCACAGCACAGGGACACTTGGCCGAGGTTTTGCCAAGCTGGGAGAAAGCCTCTTGCAAAGGCTTGGGCCCAGCCTGTGGGCACAGCGGGCGGGCGCAGCCCATCCCCTGGGCCAGTCCGGGCTGCTCAGGCCGGGCCGGGCCGGGCCAGGCTCGGGCCCCGGCAGGGAAGGGCCGCGGCCCTGGGCTCTGCTGAGGCTGCTGAGCTCCAGCCTGCCCTGTGCTGCAGCCCAACACATTGACAGCCATGGCCGTGCCCTGGGCCACCGCAGGCACCCGGGGCTACAGCTGAGGCCGCGCCTTCTCCCACTGAAGGGAGGCTGGCTCTGTTCCCTCGCAGGGCACAGCTTAGCTCCCAGCACCATTGTGAACCTGCCTGCTGGGGAAGTGCTGGGGGACAGAGTGTTCCAACCCTTCTCATTGGGAAGTGTGTCTGGTGGTGTGGGGATTTTAAATTTTTTTCCCTCTAAATTTGTGTCCTGCCAGAGGGTTAAGTTTGGTTGCTCTCAGTAGGGCGCTTTTCTTCTTGGCAGTCAGTGGGGCTTCAATGCAGCCAGGGTTGAAGGAGGATCTCTGGCTGCTTGGGCTGTGGTGGTGGGACACCTTGGCTTCATCCTCCCTTTGGCTGTGATGTGCACTGGTGCTTGTGCAGGCATTTTATGGCAAGTGGCTTCAGTTCGTTCCTATGCCACCAAAAACCGAGAATAAACCACTTTTACCCCACTGTAGTATTAAGAGGCAGGCCTTACTTTCTTGTCTTGCTGGATGCACAGGCCATTGACATCACTGGGCCTTCTTGGTGGGGTCTTCAGATACCCTGGTGGTCACTAAAGAAGGAAGCTGATTTTTCTGGGAAAAAGATTGTTTCCCATGTGTGGAAAAGAATAACCTCTCACTTCCCCATCCCTTTCTATATAAAGTGATTCATCTATCTCTATCTGCCTTGTCTATCTATCTATCCATCTATCTATCTATCTATCTATCTATCTATCTATCTATTTATCTATCTCTATCTATCATCTATCTATCATCTATCATCTATGTTACTAATCTATTGTGATGTTGCATTTTATTCAAATGGTATGCTCTGTCTCAAAAATGTACCCCTCAAAAATATATGGTTTATTCCAATCTGTGTTCCTCCCCTGAAGTCCCATGAATCTGCAATCCCATTGGTCCAAATGTTATTTCGCACCCACTTTGAATTTCCCTCTTAAGCTGTGTGAGGAAGACCAGATTCTCTCATGGCCCATCTCTCCCCTGGGCTCCCCCTCTCTCCCCCTCCCTTTCCCTTTCCCCCTTCTCCCTCAGAAACCATGTTACTCCTGGGGCTGGGTCCCCAATAAGCCCTCATCTAATCAGCACCCTCAGAAGCCGTGTGGAGTCTCCTTGCGTGCCTGCTGCTGCCAGCGAACTCACAGCCCAGGGGGCCCTCCGGGGACTCCCCGGAGAGCTCCTCGCAAAGAAACTGCTACAATCTGTGAAATATTTCTATGTATGATATTTTGTTTATTTGGAAATTATGACACATCTCTTGAGAGCTGGAAAAGAATACCATCCATCTTTGATACAGCAAAGCTTGGGTGGAGGAGCAGAGATGATCTGTGATTTCCTTCTTGCTAGACACATGCGGGCTTGTTTAGATTGACTTTGAACTGAAATCCGGCAAAGCTGGAAAATGACTGGTGGCCATCACTCTGATTTCCTTAAAAGCCCTTTTTTCATTTTAATTTTTTTCATCTATGGTGGCTGGTAAATACCTTTCTTCCTTAAGCTATGTGCTGGCAATACTGGAGGTAGAAATAACATAATACTGCATAGTTTAGATAATGAATAGTTTTCTTGTGAAATTTTATGGCAGTATCTCCTGCCCCAAAACTAAAGCAGCAGGTCAGCTACTAAGCACAATTTAGTGCATAGCTGCAGCTCATGTTTCTACAGTGGAATTGGCTTTTTGTTCTTCTGCATGGGTATGAAACACTACCAATTGAAAGGCTGCTTACAGAGCAAAGAGCCTTTTTTAGGGTAGCCTGGACTTTGGGATGCTGGTAGCTGTTTGATCAATGCCCAGCAAACTACCTAAATTATTTTTCGTGACTACTCCCTCGTGATTTTGGCCTGGCTTCTTTAGGAGATTCAATTTTCATTTAGAAATGGCACAGTGGAGCTAGTGCTGCCTCAGGACAGGTGGAGCTGGGACAAATGGCTCATTGATTTTGATCTCAACAAAAAGCCACCTGAGCTCCTCATGACAGCAACCCCACGGACTGGTAATGGATCCATTAAAATTATCTCATCACAGAGCTTTTAACTTGAGGCTCTGACATATGGTGCTTGTTCAGTTCTGCCATGGAGGAAGGGAGTTTGAAGACAAAGAGGTTTAGCAAGGAGATCCATGTACAACAAAAGTGCTTCTATTTCAGCAAATGAAGTATCTTAGGATGTAAAACTTCATCCGTACTCCAGTCTTATCCCTCCATTTACCCAAATTCTTGGTCTTAATTCCTTTGTCAGTAGGAAAATATGACAGGGAAGTGTAGATCCTCCTTTCCTTCTTCAGCTGGACAGCTTGTAATCTTGTCTTCTTCCACAAACAGGAGCAGCCAAACAGGAATCTTGTCATGAAAGCACACTTGGGAAAGTTTGCCCTGTGTTTCTTTTTGCCCTGAAGCAACTGAGATTCACTGGAGTCTTTACAAGCCATAAATGATGGATTTATTGGGGTTGCTAGAATCTTTCATATTTTATGACTTTTCTGCTGCACAAGAGCCTGGCACTTGCACAACTCTTGCCCCATGCACTTCTCCAGTGCTTCTTGCAGAGAAGCTTTGGGAAGCACTCAGGAAAAGTGCCATGTTCTTGTGTGGTTTATGGAGCCCACAGGACAGGGAAATGTCTTTGCAGTGGGCACTGCCTTTTATTCCAAGGTGTAGAAGGATTCTTGGCTGAACAAGGCCATGATATTCCCCTGTGGGAATTGGACAGCCCTGGTCTGCAGATTACAGAGTTACTCTGAAAACCATGTATCGTCCTCGAACAGGAACAAGATAGACCATGCACTGTCCTCAAATAGATACAACAAGGAAGAATGAGCATTGTGTCAGGATGAAACCAAATGCGCCAAGCTCGTCGTGGGAGCTGCTCATTTGGCACACCTTAGCTAAAGATGCTTATAGCGTGACAACCAATCAGTAATTAAGATGTATGTGTGAATATAGCTACTTAACCAATCAGCATTAAGCACTAGTGGCGTGCGACAGTGTATAGAGAAGGATAAATATGCCAAAGTTGCTTAATAAAGGAGGATGACATGTAGCCACATTGGCTGTGAGTGTCATTACTCAGCCGACTCTCCAAGGAATTGGGACCCTCCTCACCAAGGAATTGTCATTGCTGTGGGCACTGGCTGTTATTCCAACACCTGTGTCATTTATTCTACTGGAATCTTTGTGAGAAAGGTTGTTCTTCACCACCGAGATTTTTAGTTGACATTTTTGATCTCAAACAGCCCAAAGTTTTCCATCTCTCAGGTTTCTGATGCTGTTTTTTCCTTTCCAGTCTGTTGTTGGCCAAGGAAGATGCTGCTTAGATTCTGCAGGCCCCCATACATGGGTACTGTTATAGGTAAAAATCGATCCAGCCAATTCAATAAAAATAAAATGTAAATTTATTCACAACCGATATACAGTCCCGACAGCCAACAATCAAGGACAGCACTGACCCTGGGATGGAAGCTGGGTGAACACAGATCCGCCTTCTATCGCACCCAATCCCCCCTGTTCACCAATGCTGCTTGGCAGAATCCCTTCTTATACTCTTTTTCTAGCCCGTGGCAGAGTCCCTTTGTCTTTCCTCAGGGTTCTTCACATTCATGATGTCTCTATTCTCCGTCCTGTGCTGGACAAAACCTTGTCCGGGAACTGATGTGTATCCACTCTTCGGTTACCGGAATCCCGTATGCAGATGTATGTCCTTGATGGTCCCCTCTGTCTAAGATGAACATCTCCATGGGCCATCATCGCTGGGCCTCCTCCTGTTCACACCAGTGAGAACGACAATCTCCTGTGCCGGCTGGGTTCACTTCCTATGTTAATGACACTCCTCCTACCCGACTGCCAGCTGCGGTTTCCTCACCCTGTGAAGCAATCCTCTCTTCCCTTGCTACTGTGATTTCAAGGTTTGATATTTTATTCTTTTATATATATATATTTGTGTTCTATCAGTACGAATTACCATAATATACATAACAGGAACCAAGCTGAAAGTTCTCCAGTGCTCCACAGCAACCCAGTTATCCACAGGAGGGCCAAGAGCAGCTCCAGAAGCTCCAAGGGATTCTAACAGATGAATTTCTGTCCCTCAGGAAAGCAGGGCTGTGTCTGAAGTTAAGGGTCTGACCCTGCACCCACGTTTGCATGGCAGCAGCTGTCCCATACTTTGTGCAAGACACATAACATGTTCCACTCTTAATTCAGCACTGGCTCAGTCAGTCTTATAAAGTTCTAAAAAAAGCTTTGACTGGTCAAAAAATTATTTGTATTTTAGCTGTTTGGGTTTTTTTCTTGTTGTAGTTGTTGTTGTTGTTTGTTTTGGTTTTTTGGGGTTTTTTTGTGGTTCTTTGCTTTGGTGCTCAGAAATCATGGAGGAAGAGGCAGATTTTCTGTTCAACTTGCCTGGCAGTGTGCAGGGGGCAAGAAAAGGAGATGACTTTTTCACCAGCTGGTTAAGGAGCTCTAAAAGCAATTGTGCTGTCCCTAATCAGGGGGTGGGGGCACTGCTAACAGCCTGGATTGCCCCCACCTGTGTTCCCCTCCTTACCAAAGTGCTGTGTAGATCCACAGCCTTGTGCCTTGGCCCAATGGTGCAAAAATCCTCCCAACATCCCTCCGTTGGCAAAAATAAAGGCTTTGTGCTCATTAAGGTGAAAAGCTGTATGGGTGGCCTGCAGCTTATGTTCTTTTGTTGCCTGGACCCCAGTCAGTACTGACATCTAAATGACTGACCAGCCCCAAGCTGCTCTTAAGACTGATTTGATCAAAGGCACTGAAGCTCTGTTGAGTGCCAATTCTCCAGGAAAACAAGCACAGGAACTTGGATAATGTTGGTGGCAAAAGCATATTACAGAATGGTACCAATTCTAGCCTTTATTTTGCCTTCTTTTGCTGCCATGCATCAAACTGGGTCAGACACATCACTGACCTGGATTCTTCCATGATGGGGTGTGCAAGGATGACCCCGCAGCTCATGTGTGAACCTGGTGTGCACCAGGCCAGGGACGTGACTGTCATCCATAGCCAGCCCCTGTCTGCCAAGAGAACAGGGAGCTGCAGCTCTGAGGAACTCAGGGGTGAGGCAGCAAACAGCCCAAATGCCTAGTTTATATCAGTTACTGGTCAGGAGGATTTACTGCTGAGAGATTTTTATCTTCCTGCCCAGAGCTGGAATAAAAGAACCTTGGCAGTTTGCTTTAGCTGTGAAGAGACTGTCTTCAACAGGTTCCAGCTCTGCTGCTTGTTTCAATTAAAAGCAGAGCCAAACTCTTCTGTTGGTCACATCAAACCAACATAAGTTTCAGGAATCTGTGAAAGACCTAAGAGTGTCAACATTATTTCATTTTATAGTACTTACAGTCTTTTAATACAGCCATGGGATACTTAGGCCATCACTGACTATATCAAATAACTGGAAAAAGCACTGGAAAAGAAATTTTATTACAACGAAGTTTTAAAAACTAATGAATGAATTTCATAAAGAAAACCATGTAGTAAGAATACAGTAATTTAAACATCTCAAAGCTCTTTGATAATGGAGCCCTGAACCCCAGTCATGTGCAGTGCAGCCTCAGCTGTCCATTTGAGGCCAGAGAACTACCAAGGCTCAGGGCTGGGATGAGCCTTTGTCCAAAAGGGGCTCCAAGACTGATTGGGAATCAATCCAGAGCAGGGCTCACACAAAGAGCAAAGTCTCAAGGCCAAAGCCAAACCTTCATCACGTTGGATTTGTTTTAACACAGATCTGGAGCAAATTTTCCTTCACTGCAACATCACTGTTACCATGAAATTTTACACAAGCTACTAAAAAAGCACTGTCCTGTTCTGTCGTGAGCTGTGCTGACCAAATGATGTACAGAAGTTTCTCTGCCTCTGCCCTGTGCTCTTGGCCAGGCAGCCTCAGTGGGAGCCAGCACTGGCTGCAGCCCCAGTGGCCCCCAGGACAAGGCCCAGCAATTGAGAGGCCAATGGAAGCACTGGGCAGCAGCAGAACCCTCAGCAGAATTATTTGGACAACCATTGACTGGCTACAACTCCCCAGTAGCATGACTCCCAGTCAGGCTACCTATGCAGGAGCAGAGTTATAAGAAAACTGTGGAGAGAAATCAACAACTGACTGTCTGTGCTCGTACAGCTTTCGAATGCCAAGATAGCAGCCTATCAGCACAAGTGGCATAGTGATCACTGTCACCACTGTGCCTATCATGCAGGTCCTACGCACATCCTGAGGGCAGACAATTCTTGGGAGGCGCACTTTCCGGGGCATATATTCCTGTTTCATTGATAATATCTGTGGGAGCAATTGAGAGCGTGAGCCGGTGCTGTGCTGCACTGCTGAGCTGGCAGCACGCTGGATACGGGCAGGACGTTCTCTGTTTCCCCCAGAGCTGGGGCCTGCAGGCACCTTGCCGGCCCTTGGCACAGGCTATGCCAGCCAACAAAGCCCAGCAGGCCAGGAGGAGAGCCCGGGGGCAGCGCAGCTGCTTGGGCAGTGGCTGCTGCCAGGGACACGGGCCAAAGCCATCCCTGAGCAGCCACTACCACCCCTGGCCCTCCCTGCCCCGTGACTGCTCCCCCAGCCCCAGGGGACAGGCTCAGGCCCTGTCAGGAGGCATGGGAGCCTTGCACTCCCCCTCTGCCCTTTCCCCACCATGGCCACCGTGTGCAGCTGCTCCCAGGTTTTGGGTCGTGTCTCCCATGGAAGGAGCCCAGCAGGAATGCTGAGCCTGGCTGAGCCTGGCACAGCAATCACCTTCTGTGGCACTGTCTAGCATCTCCTCCCTTTGTGCATCGGTGGCTGGCACTGAGCCATTGCTTCCTCCAGGAAGTGCTGCCTTCCGTAAAGGTTTTCGGTCCGTATATGGAGAAAGGAAAAAGGGCAGCTGGATCTGTTGGAACCATTCTCCATTAGGGTGGTGGCACCTTTAGGAAACACTACATGTCAAAGATATGGATAAGTATCAGGGAACGGCCAAGGCCCTTGGGGCTGCTCCTGGGCCCTCCCTTCTCCAAATAGTTGCCTTTCCAGATCTACCCAGAGACTAGGAAATTGCAGGGGATCTGAGGGTGGGCATGCCCTTTGGTGCAGTTTAGGCTGCCTGTCAGCTGATGCCAAATGCCTTCCTGCAGAGGCTGGGCAGAAGCTGCAGCCAGGCCAGGCTGGGAAACAGCCCTGCAGGGTGTCAAAGCAGCAGCAGCGGGGCAGCGAGGCTGCCATGGATCCCTGCCCACTGTGCCGGGCACGGCGTGTCCAGATGTGCAGCCAAAGCCCCCGGCTGCTGAGTCCCAGGGGAAGGCTGAAGAAAATGTACCCACCATGTTGTCTCTCCAGTCCAGTCAAGATTTGGTCTGCTTGTTTGGATTCCTCCAGGGACTTACTCTGTTTGGTAGTTTTTTTCCTCCCTCTCAGAGGACCTTAAGAGAAAGTATTTCCATTTCTCCAGAAATGGATTCCACAGGACCAGGGCTCAGCCTGAGGCATCAGCAGGGAAACACTACTCACCCCTGCGATGGGAGCTGGGCTTGTGTGCAGCAACCAGCCCTGGAGCTTGAAAAGTCCTCTCTGCAGACACATCCGTAACTCAACAGCCACAGAAACTCCTGTCACCTGGTTCCTGACAGTTTGTCAATCATTATTCTCAGAGGGGAAGTTGAGAACTTACCTGCAGAAGCCCCCAAGGGTTCCAAACCAACTTTCATCCCACCTGCTGGAGAACCTATTTCAGCACCCTCACCTAGAAAGGGAGCATAGATCAGAACCATTGCCATGGTGTGCTGGGATCCCCTTCTGCTTTTGGGAACTGGGCACTGCAAGAGGGTTGGGTAAAGCTGTGGGAGCCAGATGTCAATGGACAAGGCCAAAGCTGCACAGGGGCCTGGGGAGCTCTGGGCTGGCTCCTGGTCACTCTCCACCCTCTTCGCAGGCCCTGTGAAACATCCCTGGAGGGGCAGGCACTGACACAAAGCAGTAGAGAGGGCAGCTCAAGCCTCAGCAGGGCTCAGGCCCAGAGGCACAGCAATTACCTCCTGTGCCTGTGCCTGGCATCGCCTCCCTTCCTGCAGCAGAGGCTGCCAATGAGCTACTGCTTCCTCCAGGAAACTCAGTCTTCAGCACAGCCTTTCGTTTCATCTCTGCAGAAAGAAAAAGGAACAGTTGGATTAGGTGCAGATGTTCCCCTTTCTGGGAGTTGGAATCTTCAGGAGACAATACTGGTCAAACTGATAAATAAGGATCTGGAAATCATAAAAAACTTTTGGGATTGGACAGGGCACTCTCTTGTCCAAACAGCTGCCATTCCTGATCTGCCTGGTGACCGGGAAATTGCAGGGCATCTCAGCCCAATGGTGCAGTTTGGGCAGCCTGTCAGCTGATGCCAAATGCCTTCCTGCAGGGGCTGGGCAGAAGCTGCAGCCAGGCCAGGCTGGGAAACAGCCCTGCAGGGCGTGAAAGCAGCAGCGGGGCAGCGAGGATGCCATAGATCCCTTCCCACTGTCCCAGGCACGGCGTGTCCAGATGTGCAGCCAAAGGCCCCCGGCTGCTGAGTCCAAGGGGAAGCATGAAGGAAATGCACCCACCACGACGTCTCTCCAGGTCACTCAGCACCTTGTCTAGAAGTTTGGCTCCCTCCAGCGACTTCCTGTCTCCTGCGTCTTGGTTCTTCCATCTAGGAAGACCTTAATGGAAAGTGATTGAATTTCTCCTTCAGGTTGGAGTGGCAGTGAGGGCACCTGGGTGATTGGTGCCCTCCAAGGCACTCCCTCAGCTCTGCCTCCCACTCAGGAGCAGGGGGACCTCGTGCCTGCAGTGGCCCCACACTGGGATGGAAGGAGCCCCGTGAGGGGCAGTGGGGGCAGAAAGGACTCCCTGGAGCTGCCAGCAGCTCTAAAGCCAGCCCCTTGCAGGGCCAGGGCTTGGCAGTGGCAGCAGGAGCAGCTCAGGCTCCCTGGGGCTGGCAAAGGAGCTACCAAAGGCTCAGCCCTGGGGCACAGCCCTGGGCCCGGCCCCTTCCCTCTCTGCCCTTCTCCCTGGCTGCACAGAGCACATGGAAGGACACACTGCCATTGCACACAAGAGGAACATGGACAGCTAAATGCTCCCACTGACAGCAATCCTGTGGGATCCTTCAGAGCTCCAGAATGGAGCAGGGCAAGATTTCCTGAACGGATCAACCTTCAGAGGAACTTAAGGGAAATGCCACTTGACTGAGCTCTTGCCACATTGACACTGATTATCCTGTCAGGAAATGTACATTGAGAACTTGCCTCCAACATCTGGCAAGGACTTCAAAACACCATTCACCAGTGTTTCCAAGTAATCTAAGCCATGATCCCAATCTAAAAGGGAGCAGAGATCAGAACCATTTCCATGGTGTGCTGGGATCCCTTTCTGCCTTAAGGAATGGGGCACTGCAAGGGGGTTGGGTAAGGCTGTGGGAGCCTGTGGCTCCTGGTCACTCTCCACACTCTTCCCATGCCTTTTGCAACATCCCTGGAGGAGCTGCTGGAGCAGCTCAGGGTCCTGGGCCTCCCTCATTCCCACACAGGAACCCCTCACTAAATGCTTGGGGAAAACTGCAGCAGGCAGTGCCACAACTATCCCTCCCAACCTCTGTCCCTCCCTCCTGCTTGCCCACCTGCCCATGGAACAGCTCCCACAGCCCAAGAGCACATATCCAGGCTCTCTCAGGACACACTGAAGCCTTGCTCCCCTCCCCTGCCCTTTCCTCATCATGCGCACTCCGTGCAGTCGCTCCAAGGTTTCAGGAAGTGTCTCCCATGGAGGGACCCCAGCAGGACTGCTCAGTACCCGAGTGCCCTGAGCCTGCTCAGGATAAATCCCCTGGGCTGTGCCAGTCTTGTCCGGGCTGTGCCTGCACTGCCAGGCAGTACAGATGGTAGGCAGCTCAAGCCTCAGCAGGGCTCAGGCCCAGAGGCACAGCAATTACCTCCTGGGCCTGTGCCTGGCATCTCCTCCCTTCCTTCAGGAAATGCCACCTTCCACAGAGCCTCTCTGTCCATCCCTTGAGAAAGGAAGAGGCACAGCTAGATCAGATGGAATCATTATGCACCGGGGAGGTGGCCTCTTCAGGAGGCAACACATGTCCCAGTCATGGAGAAGGATCAGGAAAATCCTGATCCCTCCAGTGCCTTGGGGCTGGCTATGGCCCTCCCTCCTCCAAGCAGCCACCACTCCAGATGGGCCTGGGAATTGGGAAATTGCAGAGGATTTCAGGCCCTTAGTGCAGTTTGGGCTGCCTGTCAGCTGATGCCAAATGCCTTCCTGCAGAGGCTGGGCAGAAGCTGCAGCCAGGCCAGGCTGGGAAACAGCCCTGCAGGGTGTGAAAGCAGCAGCGGGGCAGCGAGGCTGCCATGGATCCCTTCCCGCTGTGCCGGGCACGGCGTGTCCAGATGTGCAGCCAAAGGCCCCGGCTGCTGAGCCCCAGGGGAAGGCAGAAGGAAATGGAAATGCTTTCACCATGCCCTTTGTGCAGTTCTGTCACGATTTGTTTCAGGATGTTGTTTGGCTCGTGGGGTTTGTTCTGTCCTTTGCCTTTGTTCTTCCCTCTCAGAGGACCTTAAGAGAAAGTAGTTCCATTTCCCAGGAATGGATCCCACAAAAGCAGGGCTCAGCCTGTGGGGTCAGAAGGAGCACACTACTCACCCCTGCCATGGGAGCCGGGCTTCCGTATAGGAATCAGCACAGGAGCAGGAAAAGTCCTCCCTGCAGACCCATCTGTAAGACAGGAGCCACAGAAGCTTCTGTCACCTGCTTCCTGCCAGGTTGTCAACAATTATTCCTTGGTGGCACACTGACAACATACCTGCAGGAGACTCCAAGGGCTTCAAAACTTTATGCAGCCAAGCTAATGGAGAAGCCTTCCGAGCAACCTCAGCTAGATCGGAGCACAGATGAGAACATTTTTCAGGGTGTGCTGGGATCCCCTTCTGCCTCAGGGAACTGGGCACTGCAAGGGGGCCGGGTAAGGCCGTGCGAGCCAGATATGAATGGACATGGCCAAAGCTGCCCAGGGGCCTGGGGAGCTCTGGGCTGGCTCCTGGTGCCTCTTTCCCTGCCCTTTGCAACATCCCTGGAGGGGCTGCTGGAGCAGCCCAGGGCCCTGGGTTTCTCTCCCACTCCCACACCTGAAACTCCTGCTAAAGCACTGGGGAAAACTGCAGCAGGCAGTGCTGCAAGTATCCCTCTATCCCTCCATCCCTCTGGTCTCTTTCTACCTTCTTCTGTCTCTCCATCTCTCTTTTCCCCTGGGACAAATCTTGCAGCGCAAGGGCACATATCCAGGCCCTCTCAGGACACACTGGAGCCTTGCTCTCCCCCTCGGCCCGTTCCCCACCATGGGCACCCCGTGCAGTCGCTCCCTGGTTTCAGGAAGTGTCTCCCACGGAGGGACCCCAGCAGGACTGCTCAGTTACCCGAGTGCCCTGAGCCTGCTCGGGATAATTCCCCTGGGCTGTGCCGCTCTAGTCCAGGCTGTGCCCGCACTGCCAAGCAGCAGAGAGGGCAGCTCAAGTCTCAGCAGGGCTCAGGCCCAGAGGCACAGCAATTACCTCCTGTGCCTGTGCCTGGCATGGCCTCCCTTCCTTCAGCAGAGGCTGGCACGGAACCACTGCTTCCTCCGGGAAATGCTTCCTTCTGCACAGGCTCACAATCCACTTCTGGAGAAAGGAAGAGGGACAGCTGGATCAGGTGGGGCTGTTCCCCACTGGGGAGGTGGCGCCTTTAGGAGGGAATGCTTGTCAAAGACATGGCTAAGAATCAGGAAATCCCTACAAACTTTTTGGGTAGGCCAGGGTCCTCCCTTCTCCAATCTGGTGCCCTTTCTGTTCTACGTGGTGACTGGAAAATTGCAGGGGATCTCAGGCCTGTGGTGCAATTAGGCAGCCTGTCAGCTGATGCCAAATGCCTTCCTGCAGGGGCTGGGCAGAAGCTGCAGCCAAGCCAGGCTGGGAAACAGCCCTGCAGGGCATGAAAGCAGCAGCAGGGCAGCGAGGCTGCCATGGATCCCTTCCCACTGTGCCGGGCATGGCGTGTCCAGACGTGCAGCCAAAGGCCCCGGCTGCTGAGTCCCAGGGGAAGCATGAGGGAAATGCACCCACCTTCTCCTGCCTGCTGCATTTCCTT
Source organism: Passer domesticus (assembly GCF_036417665.1). Classification (NCBI taxonomy): domain Eukaryota; kingdom Metazoa; phylum Chordata; class Aves; order Passeriformes; family Passeridae; genus Passer; species Passer domesticus. The sequence continues at coordinate 9,067,559 of NC_087482.1, read as the reverse complement.
CAGCATATGCCTCATGTTTTTGGATGGATCATGGGATTTCTGGTGTCCTGTAGCTTGGTCCTTCCCCCTCGGAGGACCTTAGAGCAACAGAATTCCATTTGCCAGGAACAGATCCCACAAAAGCAGGGCTCAGCCTGTGGGGTCAGCAGGGACACACTACTCACCCCTGCGATGGGAGGCAGGCTTCCGTGTAGGAATCAGCAAAGGAGCTGGAGAAGTCCTCCCTGCAGACACACCTGTAACAAAACAGCCACAGAAGCTTCTGCCATCTCTGCTGATCTGCACGGGCACCACTGAGCCGCAGCAGCGGTGAGGGGATCACACAGGGCGAGGGCACACACGTGCATGGTTCTGTGCTGGCACCTGCAGTGATGCCCCCCTGGCCCAGGTTTGGGTTCTGAGCTGGCAGCTCTCCCAGGGGAAAGGCCTTGACCTACCCTCAGCATCTCCCAGAGCCTCAGTCCTGGACGTGGCTTGGGAAGCTGCACCACCTTCACCAGCAGGTTCAGCTGCAAAGAAAGGCAGGACAGAAGACCTGTAAATCCACCAGCAGAAACACCAGCCAAACCTCACTAAAAAGTCACCACTACTTCTTGAAGTAAAATAGACTGATGCATGTTAATACCTAAGCTTGTAAGCTGTAAAACCCATTGTTATGAGAAGTAAAATATTTTATTTTAAACTGTATTATTCATGAGGTTGTTTTAAGTGAACTGAATATTTAAGGTGTGATATGCAAATTTATTTCAAAAAATAAAATATTTTAGTGCTTTTGTCATCACAGACAAAAGAAATAGAAGTAAAAGCTAATGAAACACTGTAAAGAATATATTAGAACAATAATATGATTCGTGAAAAATCGGGAAAAAATTAAGTATATAAGATACAAACCTGATTTAAGTTCCAAGAAACACTAAAAGTAACATTAAATCAGAGAGGATATAACAAAAGCCGTTAGATATTTAATAAGGATCAAATTAAAATAAAGGAAAACAGCCAAGTATAGCTGAAAGAAAGAGAAGTGTACAGACTAATTACAACTTTAGAGCTAAAATGTCAAAGAAATAAAAATATAACAATTAGAAATGAGGAGATGCTATCATAAATCCCGAAAAACAATTTAAAAGGCTCTTATAAATCTTATGAAGTAAATACTGAGAATGAGACGAATGACATCAGTGACTAGATCCCAAGGTGTAAGCTCTGCTACCAAGAAGATACACATCTTGGCCCTTTGGCTGCAACCCAAAGGGGCTTTGAGAGAGCAAGAGTGTTAAAACTGCAGAGGATTATTGTCACTGTATCAGTCATCCAAGCCCAAAAAGAATGAGCCATATGCACACTCCCAAGTTAGTGTAGTACGCTATAATGTTAACAAATTCAGAATGTGCACTATGAGTAGTAAAAGACACTGCAAAAAAGAAAATGGGAAATAGAGCAAAAAGAATAAAATGGCAAAATTTGTAAGTAATATATTAAAACTTTTTGCTCTGCAAGAGATAGAGAAGAAATAAATCCTGAGAGTAGAATAAAGCAAATTGCTCAAGAATTAGAAAACAAGAACATGAGACAGTTATAAAGACACATTTTAGCAGGCAACATAAGAAAACATGAAAAACTTATTTTACAAATATTACCAGCCTTAAACGACTATGGAGTCAAAATATATCTAAATTACAATAAGCACATGCATTGATATAAAAAAATATAATTGACAATCCAAAGAAAATAAATTAGAGATTTAGAATAATCTACCTTATGAGAAGAGCTGTTAATTTTATACCCTGACTAGTAGTATAAAAGCGTAGTGGTTAAGTTTTATAAATACTAAACATAAATAAGTAAGCTTTGTCAAACTGTATCCTAAAAGTACAAATTTAATAAATTAATAGAGAAAGGGAGGATTTCTGATAGATTGTTTGCACAAATTCATGCTGAGACTACAATAATCTCGCCTAATGAAAATCCTAGCATAACAAAGAAGGGTTCAGGGCAATCAACATGCACCAAAATCCTAGCCTGAATATTCGTCCCCAGAAATGCTGATTCCAGAAGATTATTTCTCTGACCAAACCTCAGCAATATGCATTCGATATGCATCATCTATAAGATAAATATGTGCCTCCTAGAATGCATATTGCAGGAGATTTTCCTCTAACAAAGTGAATTTTTTACCAGTTTTGGGGAAACTCTCAGCAAGAGCTGCAGCAAGAAAGGAAAAAATACATGAATATGCAAAAAGGATAAGAAAAGCAGAAAAACTCCTGCCCTCCACACCGCTTGGAGCTTGGAAATGGACAAAAAAGACTTTGAGAGAGCTGTCCCTTCGTGATGCACAGGGGAGAGAAATGCCCCACCTGTCTCACCTGATGCTGTTAGCCTGGTTCAGGGCCAATCTGATATTTGCTTCTAGGTTTTCTACGACTGAATTTTAATTATGGAATAAGTTCTCCTTATTAATCAAAAAAAGCTAGTTCATTTAAAACATGCGGGACTCCTGGAACCCTCATCAGGCAACCCAAAATATCCCTTTGTGCCTCTTCAGGTCCAGGCCCAGATGATCCCACAGAAGGAAATGTGCCCTCAGCCCAGGGACGCTCAGCATGGGCTCCCCCATCCCCTCGGGGCCCCGCCGCTGGGCACAGCAGCCCCTGCCTGGCTCCTGCCTGCCCACACCGTGGCCATCCACGGCTGCTCCTGGACATGGAGCTCAGCCACTGCTGCTGCCGGGTGGGCTTTGCTGCTGCTACCACCCGGACATAACTGTGAAAACTCCAACTCTTTATTTGAATATAAAATGTGGGCCACGCCCTGCCCTGCCAGGCAAGGGCTGCCCACCTTCAGTCCTGGCCAGGGAACAGGACCAGGGGGCTCAGGGGCAGAGGTTCTCATTGAGGAGCGGTGGGTTTTGGGATGGCCTCGTGACACTGCTGCAGCCATGGCAGGGCAAATAGGGGCAGAAGTGGAGAGCTGAGGTCATGGCTCAAATTCTCGCTGCCTGCGTTATTAGGCTGGTCTTCTGGAGATACACAGGAGCACCTGTGAAGAGAGGAGGTGTCTGAGGCCCCAGCTGCCAGTGGCACACAGGGACCCTCCTGCATAGCAGGGCCCAGAGCTGATTTGGGAAGTGCTGTGCTGCCCCATTTCTTCAGCCCCACTAGCTGCCCACACCCACAGTGGCACTGGGCCGCCCCCAGAAAACTGTCGAATCTGGGCTGTGGCTGCAGGGCACAGCTGCTCTACAGCACAGGTGGACTGCCTTGGGGGTAGGACTGCCCTGAGGGTAGGGACAAGGAACAGGGTGAGGTCTGCTCTATGTTTTCCAAAGGTGATTATTCTACAGACCATCAGGGGCAGGCCAACACTGCATTAAAGGCATACACCAACTTACAAACTTGGCAGGGTCCCAGGGGAGGATCCAATCTTTAGCCAATTGGGAGAAACTGAGGGTGGAACACCAGGCGGGGAATACAAGGTTTAAACCAATTGGGGATTACAGGGGAGGGGAAGAACTTAAACAAACCAATGGGGTTCCGAAGGATGCAAAATTGATAGGAAAATTTCTAGAGCAAGGGGCAGGCTTGGAGAGGGACTGACATGCAATGGGAGGAGGAACAGTGAACAAAAGGGCAGGTCTTTGGAGAGATGGACAAGTGGGGCAAAACCACCACATGGGGTAAAGGAGCAACCCATTGGTAATAAAATATGCTATAGCAATAGAAAATAAGGGGAGGGGTATAAAACTGTCTGTTAGGACCGAATTACAATCAAAGACATGAACTGCAGTGCCGAAACTCTGAGTTGAGGTTCAGTTGAGCACTTCCAAATAATTTCCTGGCAGAAACAGATAGCCAGACTTGCCCTTATCACATGCAAACAGAGGGTTCCCCAACAGCAACCCATTCTGAGGCTCTTCTGGGAATGGGAAACACGTGTTGTGGGGTCGGCCGCATCTGTGGGAGCGATGGGGAGCGTGAGCCCGTGCTGTGCTGCACTGCTGAGCTGGCAGCACGGTGGATACGGGCAGGACGTTCTCTGTTTCCCCCAGAGCTGGGGCCTGCAGGCACCTTGCCGGCCCTTGGCACAGGCTGTGCCAGCCAACAAAGCCCAGCAGGCCGGGAGGAGAGCCCGGGGGCAGCGCAGCTGCTTGGGCAGTGGCTGCTGCCAGGGACACGGGCCAAAGCCATCCCTGAGCAGCCACTGCCAGCCCTGGCCCTCCCTAACAAATTCTAGGTTACATCTGTGAATTGCATGCTACACTTTCCTTCATGTTTTTCCCAATACCAGGAAGTTTCTATATATAGTAATGCCCTTGAGAATCTCTAATTATTTTCAGGGGGGTTTTTTTGTTTGTTTGGTTTTTTTTGTTTGTTGTTTTTTTTTTTTTTTTTTTTTTTTTTTTAATTGAGACAGATGAAACAGCCTTATTGGTTTTAGTTTTGGCAGGTCTGTTTTTTATCTCTGCATGATGGTTTACTTATTATCTACATTTAAGCTTGTTTTTATTTATGGGTTTTTTGTTCCCCAAGCAATTATTTTGACAGTCTTTTGTTTACTTCTTACTTAATGTTCCATAGATGAACAGTTTGGACTCTCTTTTTATAGGAATATAAAGATCTCAGAAAGCTCTATTTCTAATTTTGATAACATTCTCTCTCCCCGCTCCTAGCTTTTACAATGATCGTTTTTGAAACATCACTGAGGATAGGTAGAGTTATTTGGGAAATAACCAATAGGCTTGGCTTAACCTGGGTATTGGATTATTATTTTCAGTGCTATAAACCTACATTGCTTCAAGGTTCACACCACGGTCCTGATTTGTGGCTCAATGCATGGACGCCTGTCTGAATTAAAAGAATGTTTGTGAGGCAGCTGAAGAGCTTAGACCCCAGAGATTAAAATTCCTGGGAGGAGGAGGTGGAGGAAGAAAGGATAAAATCCTGATTCAAAGGGTTTTTTCTCACTTTTAGTATGCCAGAAGTATGGTAGACTACACCTGTCTTCAAATGTCATTTAGTTACAGAACAACTCTCTACAGTGCCAGACTCCAGGAGAAATGACTCAACACTTTGCCTCCCAATGCATCAGCTTTAATTCTAGTGAAAGGTAGGCCTTAATTACAGTCTGATTAGAGCAAATCAACAAAGCAGTCTTACCATTGTGTGAATGGCAAGAGGAATTTGCTTGTGAAGAGATGACTATGTCCCACTCAGTAATGAACAAAATTTGCCCTGACTTGGAAGAAAGTAGACAAGGAGCAATGCAGTATTTGGGGTTTATCCAGGGATAAATGGGGCAAGAAGCTATAACAACTTACCTGTTTTACAGAACACAAGTACTGATACGGCCAATAATGAACCCACATGAAGGGATCTTCAGGACATTCCTATATTTCTTAACTGGAAATGGGCAGCAAAATGCTGACATTTATCTGAAGTGGAAGCCGTGTTGCTCTCCTTTTTCTCCTTGAGCACACTGAGTGTTATTTGCAGACTTCACCGTCCAGCCCATCAATCCTCTCGTGGCCAATTGCTAAATGGCACAAGTACCAAAATACAGGTGCCAGCACAATCAGCCCAGCACTAATGCAGCACTGCTTTGATGGTGCACAGAAGCACAGAATGGCTTGGCTTGGAAGGGACATTTAAAGGCCATCTTGTCCCAATGGCCTGCAGTGAGCAGGGACACCTTGAACTAGGTCAGGTTGCTCAGAGCAGGAGCTTGAATGTCTGCAGGGATGGATGTCCACCTCTCTGGGCAACCTGTGCCAGGGTTTCAAAAGCAATAGTGTAAAAAATGTGTTTCTTTCATCTAGTCTGAATTGACCATCTTTTAGATTAAAAGACCCTCGGTCTGGTCACAAAAGGCTCTACTAAAAATTCTGTCCCATTTCTTTACAAGCCCCCAGAAGGCCCTGAAAGGCAGCAATCAGGTGTCCCTGGAGTCTTCTCTCTTCCAGGCTGAACACTGCCAGCTCTCCTAGCCTGTCTCCAAAGCAGAAGGGCTCCAGCCCTCAGAGCATTTTGTCCCTCCTCTGGACTTGATCCTTCCTGTCTTGGGGACCCACAGCAGGATGCAGTACTCTGTTGTGGTAGAGACCGAGACACTACAAAGAAACACACTCCATTTCCAGAAGGCTTCAAACCCTGTTTTTATTCTAGCCTGCATGCCTTTTCTACATTCTTACAAAGCTCTTCTTGGAATAGGCCATTGCAGGTTTCTCTTATTTATCCTTCTTTCTTTCTTGGTTTCTATGTCAATGACATAGAAAATTGGCAGAAAATTATTTCCAGGGTTAACGTGGATCCTCTTACCAAACATCTTGATGGCTCACAGAGGCCACTGTATAACCTCTTCCACAGTATTCCAGGTGGGGTCTCACCAGAGCAGAAAGGTGGAATCACCTCCTTCAACCTGCTGGGCACTCTCCTTTGGATGCACATGGCTGCCTCACGTTCAGCCTCTCTTCTAGCAGCAACCCCAAGTCCATCCTGGCCGAGCTGCTCTCCATCCCTTCATGTCCCAGCCTGTGAGATCAGCTGAGCTGGGACTGTGTCACAGCCCTTGGGCAGAGCAGCTGGGCAGGATGAGCTCCCTCCCGAAGAAGGCAGATCCACCTTCCCAAACAATTCCACCCTGGCCATGATGTCAGAGCAGGCTCTGAGGTCCCAGAGCCCCGTGGATGCACAGCAGCACAAGGAGCCAGCAGTCAGTCCCTGAGCACAACTGTTGCGGCAGCAGCGGCGGTGGCAGCAGTGGTGCTGACGTTGGGACAGCGGTGTCAGGACAGCGGTGGCAGCAAGAGCTGCGGGACTGGCAGAGGGCAAGGCAGCATGGCCCTTGCTCTGCGCCTCCTACTCCTGCTGCTCCTGGCCGTGGCCCTGCCTGCCAGGCCTGCCCAGGCTGCCAGGTTTGTTTTTACCCCAAGTGGCTTCAGCAAGGGCATTGAAACAATGAGATTGAGTTGGATATTGGCTGAGTAAAGAAACTAATGCCACATCCACTGCAATCAGTGATATGCTGACAGATGTTACTAGTGTTAGTCATGCTACCCTTCAAAACAGAGCAGCAGTAGATTTTCTTTTACTGGCACATGGACACGGTTGTGAGGAATTTGAAGGATTCTGTGGCATGATCCTGTCAGAGCATTCTGAATCCATCCAAACAGCATACAAAAGCTGAAGGATTTGACAGCTCAAATTAAAGAAGATGGTCTGTCATAGTTAGATGATTTGTTCCAAGAATGGAGCTTTGCACCTTGGCTAAGGGAACTCTGTAAGATAGGTCTATATGTGCAGAGTGTTTTGGTGGCCATACTAGTAGTGACGCCTTGCAGACTTTGGTGCGACAAATGATGGACAAAACTATCAAAGAAATTTTTGTCATACAAGAGAGAAAAGTAGGAAATAGATTCACAGAAAGTTGTCAAAATCTTACAGAGATTGTAGATGAAGGTATAGCCATAGAAAAAATGTTTTGAATTAAAACCTTAGAACAGGTGAGATTTTTTGAACAATGACTTGTAATTGTTATCAGACATGACTTATGCCCTTTGAACTGACTGGACTTTCACAGCATTAAAATTGCTGTGTTGTAATATAGCAATACTTAATGTGAGCAAAAAGGAAGCTTTAAGCAAGTAACAAGCAGATATATTATAGGAAATCTACAAAATGCAAGGGAGTTAATAAAGGAGACAGTTAGGAAAGTTTCTTTTTAGTTGAACCAAGAGGGGGAATTGTGGGAATCCATAGAATCTGAGGGTTTTGGGAAAGCTGCAAAAGGCAAGCCTCAGTGACAGCAGAACTGCAATTACAGCTAAAAAGTAATCATAAGATTTCCCAGCAGAAAAATTGTATAAGAAGTAGGCAAGTAAAGACTTAGAGAGCAATGGTCTATGTATTAACACTTGTCTAGAACAACTCCCTAACCTGCAGAAACGTCTATCTAGTTGAACGTGAGGAAGTTCTAAGCTTAATAATGGAGCTCTGTGCGTTGTATTTTAAGCAGATATTGTATTTGAAATAAGCAAGCATTACTTTAGCCAAAGGAATGTGTGCTTACATTAATTGGATGGAACTACTGTCAATAGGTTTTGGGTTTTGTGATTGGCCAGGAAACTTTTAAAGTAAGTTGCAACATTAAGTTCTTGGTCTGCTGCTTGGGATGTGAAATGCTTGCATCTTCCCATTGTCATAACTATATAATGAGACTAATGCTGGAAAATGAAACGGCTGAAGGCACATTCCTGAGTAGTACTGTCCTGTTTGTGATTTCTACATAGATCCAGATCCAGCAATAAGGGGCAGCTGTCCAGCTGGGCCCAGCTGTGCCAGCAGCTCCAGCCGTGCTGGGGAGCCTTGCCAGCTCTGGGCCCTGCTGTGCACGAGGCTCCCTGTGTGCCACTGGCAGCTGGGGCCTCAGCCACCTCCTCTCACCACAGGGGCAGCTCTGGACAGGAGTTGGAAGACGGTGGCTGCACTTCACACCCAGACAGCGTGAGCAGCTCCTCCAGCAGTAATAAGGGCCTGGACAGCCCTCTCAGGTGGTCTGTGAAGGGGACCCCAGAACAGCCATCTGCAAGTGAACCTCCTCCTACCCTGTAGATCCCACTGCCACCTGCTCTCCCCATAGGTCTCCCCAAGATGCCTTCATCCCTTTTTTGGTCTCCCTGTATCCTGTCCCAGCCATTTCTCAAGTTCTTCTAGAGACCCCAAGACTAGCCGAGCAGCCTCCAGCCCCTCCTGAGACCAACGCATCCCTTCCTCTGCCCCTGAGCTCCCTGGCCTTGCCCTCTAAACAACACTGGAGTTAAGCCCTGCTGCCCCGCCATTGGGCCATTGTGAGTCAGTGAGGAGCAAGGGGTGCAGCTACCTGAGTTGCTGCTGAGTGGCTGATTATAAGAGGTGTCTGGGGAGTGGGGCGAACAGGAGCGAGCAAACAGGGGTGTGGTGAGTCTCTGGGGCTTATACAAGGCAGTTTGCGCGGCAGTTCCCACAGGCAGGGCAAACAGGCGGGGTTGCCAACTTTCTTGCTAGTAAGGAGTCCTCTGTGTTGTTTGAGGTTTTTCTGCTGCCTGCTTGTGTTTGAGGTGTCTGTTAGTAATGGTTTCTACACGGTCAGAAACTGTGGCTGGTATAAGTGTAAGTGAGTTGAGCCCTCCAAAAAGGATGTGTCTGCACAGACCCATCCAAGCCCAGAATGTTTGAGCTTATCGGTGGCTTCAGGGAGTGTTGTGGAGGAGACCTGCCTGCGGTGTGAACAGGTGAACAACCTCCTTTCACTGGTGGCTGAGCTTAGGGAGGAAGTTGAAAGGTTAAGGAGTATCAGGGAAAGTGAAATGGAAATAGGTTGGTGGAGCTGGGCCCTTCCATCTTTAAGGGAGGCCTCTGACCGAGAGACTGAGGACTTCTATGCCTCCCGCTGTCAGGCAATAGAAGGGCACCTGGTGGATGAAGAGGAGTGGAAATGGGTCCCCATTTGGGGAAGTAATAACAAAAACTCCTCCCCATCCCCATCATCCTGGCAGGTCCCACTACAGAATAGGTATGAGGTCCTGGAACTAAAGACCCAACTAGATGATTTAGAAGAAAACTGTCTGCCCAGTGAGCCCCCCAATTATGATTCATCTGTAAGATGGATCACTACCTCTAACATCAAGAAGAAAAGAAGGGTAATCGTAGTAGGTGATTCCCTTCTGAAGGGAACTGAGGGCCCTGTATGTCGATCAGACCCATCCCACAGGGAGGTCTGTTGCCTCCCTGGGGCCCGGGTACAAAATATCACTGAGAGACTTCCTGGGCTGATTCAGCCCTCTGATTATTATCCACTGCTGATACTCCAGGCTGGCAATGATGAGATTGAAAAGAGGAGTGTCAAGGCAATTAGAAAGGACTTTAGGGTACTGGGTCAGGTAGTTGATAGGGCAGGAGCACAGGTAGTGTTCTGCTCAGTCCCTTTGGTGGCGGAGGAAAATGATGAAAGAAACAGGAGAATCCGCATCACCAACAAATGGCTTAAGGGTTGGTGTCATCGGCAACATTTGGATTCTTTGATGATGGGGAAACTTTTACAGCATCTGCTCTGCTGGCACCAGATGGGGTACATCTCTCTGTTAAGGGCAAAAGGTTTTTAGCTCATGAACTGGCAGAGCTCATTGAGAGGGCTTTAAACTAGGTTTGAAGGGGGAAGGGGATGCAGCTGGGCTGTCTGGAAGCAGGCCCAAGAGTTGCAAGGCTAAGTTAGGGGTGAAGTCAGTAGCCCAGCTGAGATGCGTGTATACCAATGCACGCAGCTTGGGCAACAAACATGATGAGCTGGAGGCCATGGTGCAGCTGCAGAGCTAGGATGTAGCTGCCATCACGGAAACATGATGGGATGCCTCACATGGCTGGAGCGCTGCACTGGATGGCTACAAGCTCTTCAGAAGAGACGGGAAAGGAAGAAGAGGTGGAGGGGTGGCCCTTTATATTAAGCAGATTTTGATGCCGTAGCAATTGAAACTAAGGAAGCTGGAGTTGAATGTCTATGGGTAAGAATGAAGGGGAAGACCAACAAGGCTGACACCCTACTGGGAGTCTGTTATCGTCCACCCAAGCAGGAAGAAGAGGTAGATGACTTATTCTATAAGCAGCTAGGTAATGTTTCAGGATCATCAGCCCTTGTTCTTGTGGGTGACTTCAACCTACCAGACATCTGCTGGGAACTTAATAGAGCAGTAAAGAGGCAGTCCAGGAAATTCTTAGAGTGTATGGAGGACAACTTTTTGTCGCAGCTGGTGGGTGAACCCACCAGGAGAGGGACTATGTTAGATCTGCTGTTTGCAAATAGAGATGGGCTGGTGGGAGATGTGGTGGTTGGAGGTCGCTTGGGGCAGAGTGATCATGACATAATAGAGTTCTCAATATTTGGTGAAGTCAGGAGGAGCACCAGTAAGACTCTTGCACTGGACTTCCAGAGAGCAGACTTTGGCCTGTTTAGGATACTTATTCAGAGCTTCCCTTGGGAGGCAGCCCTTAAAAACAAAGGAGTCCAGGAAGGGTGGGCATGCCTCAAAACAGAGATCTTGAGGGCACAGGAACAGACTGTCCCTGTGTGCCGAAAGATAAGTCAGTGGGGTAAACGTCCAGCCTGGCTGGGCAAGGAGGTTTAGGAGGAACTTAGGAATAAAAAGAGGATGTATCAGCTTTGGAAGGAGGGTCAGGTCTCTAAGGAAGTATTCAAGAGGGCTGCTAGAGCATGCAGGAAAAAAATTAGGGAGGCCAAAGCTCAGTTTGAACATAGAATGGCGACTTCTGTAAAGGATAATAAAAAATATTTTTACAAATACATTAATGCTAGAAGGAAGGGTAAGACCAGCCTTTGTTCTTTATTGGGCAGGGGAGGGAACTTAGTATCTGCAGATGAGGAGAAGGCAGAAGTGCTTAATGCCTACTATGCCTCAGTTTCTAGTGGGAAGATGACTTGCCTTCAAGACACCTGTCCGCCTGGGCTGGTTGATGGTGTCAGGGAGCAGAATGGTCCCCCCCATTATCCAAGAGGAGGCAGTCAAAGAACTACTGAAATGCTTGGATGTTCATAAATCTATGGGACCTGACGGGATCCACCCCAGGGTAAGGGGAGAGCTGCCACATGAGCTTACAAAGCCACTCTCCATCATTTACCAACAGTCCTGGCTCACTGGTGAGGTTTCAGATGACGGGAAGCTGGCCAATGTGACACCCATTCACAAAAAGGGCACAAAGGAGGATTCTGGTAATTATAGACCAGTCAGCCTGATCTCAGTACCTGGCAAAATAATGGAACAGTTTATATTAAGTGCCATCACACAGAATTAATAGGATGGCCAGTGTATCAGACCCAATCAGCATGGGTTTAGGAGGAGTAGGTCATGTTTAACCAACCTGGTCACCTTCTATGACCAGGTAACCCGCCTAGTGGATGCAGGGAAGGCTGTAGATGTTGTTTATTTGGATTTCAGCAAGGCCTTTGACACCGTCTCCCACATCATACTCCTTGATAAACTGGCAGCCCGTGGCTTGGACAAGAGCACTCTGTGCTGGTTAGGAACTGGCTGCATGGCCGGGCCCAGAGAGTGGTTGTGAATGGTGCTGCATCCAGCTGGCGGCCAGCCACCAGTGGTGTCCCTCAGGGGTCTGTGCTGGGGCCAGTTCTGTTTAATATTTTTATTGATGATATGGATGAGGGTTTAAAATCTTTTATTAGTAAATTTGCAGATGACACTAAGCTGGGAGCATGTGTGGCTCTGTTACAGGGACGGAGGGCTTTGCAGAGGGACTTGGAATGGTTGGATGGATGGGAAGAATCTAATGGGATGAAGTTTAATAAATCCAAGTGCCAAGTCCTGCACTTTGGCCACAATAACCCCCTGCAACGTTATAGGCTGGGGACGGTGTGGCTGGACAGTGCTCAGGTGGAGAGGGACCTGGGGGTGCTGGTTGACAGTCGGCTGAACATGAGCCACCAGTGTGCCCAGGTGGCCAAGAAGGCCAATGGCATCCTGGCCAGTATCAGGAGTAGTGTGGCCAGCAGGAGCAGGGAGGTCATTCTTCCCCTGTACTCGGCACTGGTGAGGCCACACCTTGAGTACTGTGTCCAGTTCTGGGCCCCTCAGTTTAGGAGGGATGTTGAGATGCTTGAGTGTGTCCAAAGAAGAGCAACGAGGCTGGTGAGGGGCTTGGAACACAAGCCATACGAGGAACGGCTGAGGGAGCTGGGATTGTTTAGCCTGGAGAAAAGGAGACTCAGAGGTGACCTTACCACTCTCTTCAACTTCCTGAAGGGTGGCTGTGGTGAGCTGGGGGTCGGTCTCTTTCTCCGGGCAACAACAGATAGAACAAGAGGATACAGTCTCAAGCTGCACCAAGGGAGATACAGGCTAGACTTAAGGAGGGAGTTTTTCACAGCAAGAGTGGTCAAACACTGGAATCATCTGCCCAGGGAGGTGGTGGAGTCATCATCCCTGGATGTGTTTAAAAAAAGACTGGATGTGGCACTTTGGTGCCATGATCTAGTTGAGGTGCTAGAACATGGGTTGGACTCGATGATCTTAAAGGTCTCTTCCAACCTTGAAATTCTGTGATTCTGTGATTCTATGAATCGGTAGATGATGGCCCCTTCTTCTGTTGCAATAGAGAGATGGAGCTGTCACCCCAGTGTCTGGGTGGTAGCAGCAGCAAAGCCCACCCGGCACCAGCACTGGCTGAGCTCCATGCCCAGAGGCAGCTGGGGATGGCCACGGTGTGGGCAGGCAGGAGCCAGGCAGGGGCTGCTGTGCCCAGCGGCGGGGCCCCGAGGGAATGGGGGAGCCCAGGGGGCAGGCAGCAGCATGGGGCTCCTAAGAACAAGCCACCCCATTTTGCCTTTGTTTTTAATTCTTAGAAATGAGAAAGTTTTAGAAATATTTTTAAATGTATTTACTGTAGAGAGATTTCCTGAAATATTTATTCCTGAGTACTACAGAATTTAAGGATTTTTCAAGGACTAAGGACTTCACTCCTAAAGCAGTTTTAGAATCCTGAAAAAGCAACCCTATTTTATCTTCACTTCTAATTTTTAGAAATATTTAGAAATGCTTCTTGTAGAGACAGTTCACCAGATGGTTCATCCCTTTTTCCACATTATGTTTCTATTTTTGAAAGTAGTTTTACAGTTCTGGAAAATTTTTTACACTTATACAATAAAAAATAAAGTGGCATTTCAGTGGTAATATTTACTCTGCAAAGAAGTAAGGCACCCTAAGACACCCAGCCTGCTGCAGAGGCAAAGATCTTTTCCCACAGGAACTTTGTACCTAGTCACAACCACGTTATGTAAAACCTTTTCCCAGATGTTTCCTGGGATTCTTGACAAGCTCACCTCTTAGTCTTCAGAGGCAAACTTTGAGCACAGTGGGAATCTCTTCAAGTCACCATCTTTGTTTGCTTGTGCAAGAACTGCCTCAGTTCCAGAGCAGGGGCTTCTCTCAGCTTCCTGCTGCCCCCGGGCTCTCCTCCCGGCCTGCTGGACTTTGTTGGCTGGCACAGCCTGTGCCAAGGGCCGGCAAGGTGCCTGCAGGCCCCAGCTCTGGGGGAAACAGAGAACGTCCTGCCCACATCCACCGTGCTGCCAGCTCAGCAGTGCAGCACAGCACGGGCTCATGCTCCCCATCGCTCCCACAGATGCAGCCGGCACCACAAGACGTCTTCCCGATGCCCAGAAGGGAATTGGTTTCTGCCAGGGAACACACTGCTGGCTAGAGTTAATGACAAGCCTGGCTTTTCTATGGCATGCCGGGCATTGGGGGACCCCTGTAAGGATGGCACTTGGCCGGGGTCCCTCATGAGGCACACCAGCTGGAGGGGGGGTTTTGTAGGTGTTGGGTTTTGCAGGAAGGCATGCAGGGCTTTGCGTCCTTTGTAGAGTGGTGCATGGGGCTGGGGTTCCTCGTCAGGTTCTCAGGGGATTTGATATCTCTTCTGTGGCATACAGGGGACTGGAGACATCTGTAAGGCTGGCAGGGGCATGAGTACCTCGTGATTAACGTGGCGCTTTAGTGCTTGCCATCAAGGACTGGAGAGGAGCTGAGTCCTTCCTAAGGTGGGCAGGAGGCTGGGCTCTTTTGTGAGGCACACGAGGCTGTCCTGGGGTCTCTGCACTGGTGTGCACGGATTCCCTGTGAGGCACACAGGGATATTTTGGGGTCTCTGCTGAGGGGTGCAGGGATCCCTCAGGAGGCACAAAGGAGTCTTGATGGTCTCTACTAAGGTGTGCAGGGATCCCTCATGAGATGTGCAGCGGGGTTTTTAAGTCTCCTCAGCGCAGCAAAGGGCCACTCTGGGTGGAGGCTGTGCAAAGTGGGCAGAAAGCTTCCTGCCAAGCCTTGCGGCCGGCGGGCGGGCGGAGCCCATCCTTGGGGGTCGGGCGGGGCCTCTGGAGCCGCCGCGCCCTTGTCGGGCAGGTCCCGGCCCCGGCGGGGAAGGGCCGCGGCCCCGGGCTCCGGCGGCGCTGCCGAGCAGCGGCGGAGGCATAACAAGGGCCCCGCTCCGGCCTGGCCCTGTGCTGCAGCCGAGCACAGGGACAGCCACAGCCGCTCCCTGCGCCACAGGCGGCACCGGGGCTGCAGCTGAGGCCGTGCCTGCTCCCACTGAGGAAGGAGCTCCTTGCAATGCCCACTTCCCTAAAGCACGTGGGCAAGCCAGCACGGCATGGAGACGCTTCTGAACTGTGTTCCCATGGACACTGGGATCGAGAGATGGATTGACTGGAAGTCCTGGTCCGTCACTGTGTGAAGATCATGCTGCATGCTGGAGGCAACTTCTCCATGTCCCTTTGCTGACAGAACAATCACGGATTAGCAAGTGTGGCCAAGAGCAGCCCCAGGGGCACGGGGCAGAGGCAGAGGGAGGTGGGGAAGAGAAAGAGCAAGGCCGAGGTTGCCCTTGAAAGGCAGAGGCGCTGTGGGGCCCGCTCCTGGCCAGGGACCCTGCCCAGAGCCATGCCCTGCTGGCCAGGGCCTTGAGGGGCAGCTGTCCAGCTGGGCCCAGCTGTGCCAGCAGCTCCAGCCGTGCTGGGGAGCCTTGCCAGCTCTGGGCCCTGCTGTGCACGAGGGTCCCTGTGTGCCACTGGCAGCTGGGGCCTCAGCCACCTCCTCTCTCCACAGGAGCACCTCGGGACAGCAGTTGGAAGACGGTGGCTGCACCTCACACCCAGACAGCGTGAGCAGCTCCTCCAGCAGCAGGAACGGTCTGGACAGCCCTCTCAAGTCTTCTGTGAAGAGGACCCCAGAACAACTAACTACGAGGGAACCTCCTTTTACCCTGTAGATCCCACTGCCACCTGCTCTCCCCATGGGCCTCCCCAAGCTGCCTTCATCCCTTTTTTTCTCTCCATCTGTCCCTTCCCAGCCAACCCGAGTTCCTCTAGAGACCCCAGGACCAGCCCAGCACCCTCCAGCCCCTCCTGAGACCAACACATCCCTTCCTCTGCCCCTGAGCCCCCTGGCCTTGCCCACTAAGCAACACTGAAGGTGACACCCCACCCCACCACCCCACCACCCCCGCTTGCGGGGTAGGCAATGGCCCCTTCCTCTGTTCAAATAAAGAGATGGATCTGTGTTCTGGTTTGAAAGCAAAACCAGTGAGTGACTCCAAGTCAGAAATACAAATTTTTTGGAAAAGGGGAAAAAAACCCTCAAAACACATGCAATAATACAAAAGAAAAACCACTGACAGGGTCAGAATACAGCCTGACACCCTGCTAGTTGGGGTGGTGGTAGCAGTCCAGCTGAAATGGCCTTGTGGAAGTGGTGATCCTGTAGAAACCATCTGGTAGCTCTCATCCTCTGGAAAAGCAGTGGGTAAGGGCGGCGGTTCCTCTGGGAATCCAGTGGAAAGACTGCTTGTTGTGTCCCAAAACCAAGATTATATCCAGCTGGGGATGCTTAGCTCCTCCCCCATGGGCAGAGCATCTCACAGTGGGCTGATATCATTCTGCCTCATGCTGTGGGTCCTTGATTAGCCATTAAACAGAAATGGCTCTGGGAGGGAGTTATCTTTGAGTCATGTTGCAAGACATTGATGGGCCCATTAACAGGAGATAAGGAAGAAACAATGCCCCTCCTGGTTTCAGCAGCTCTTCAGGATGGGATTAGAACACATTTTTATATTGTAACCTAGGACATAATCCACCCCCTATTCTATTACCATCTATACCCAAACTAATATCCTCTTACTATATATATATATATATATATATATATATATATATATATATATATGTATAATATAAAATGAAACTTTACACACAATTGTCGCTTAAAATTAGGTTAGATTTTCTTGTGGTACACAACGGCTTTCCTTGTCCTTCTGCATTACCCAGCCAGTGCAACCAGGTCCTTGAGCAAAAAAATCGCACAGATGGGTTTGGCCCTGCTTGCAGTGGGATTAATCCAAACAGTCTTTCCTAAAATACCTTTCATGTGTATCACAGGAACTTTGTCTCCATCCCCTGTGTGCAGGGGTTCAGACTGGGCAGCACCAGGATTGATAGGTCCTCAGGTGTTGACCATCCAGATGGCTTTTGCTAAGTTCAGTTCCCAGTTCCTGAAGGTTCCTCCACCAAGTGCCTTCAGGATAGTCTTAAGTATTCCTTTGCATGGTTCAACTTTCCCGGCAGCTCGTGCATGATAAGGAATATGATATGTCCTTTCAATACCATCTTCTCTGGCCCAGGGGTTGATAAGCCTTTTCTTGAAATGAATTCCATTGTCTGACCTAATTCTCTCAGGGGTGCCTTGTCTCCACAGGATTTGCTTTTCCAGGCCCAAGATGCTGTTCCAGGCAGTAGCATGAGGCACAGGGTAGGTTTCCAACCACTCTGTGGTAGGTTCTACCATGGTCAGCATGTAGCGCTTGCCTTGGCGGGTTTGGGGAAGCGTGATGAGGTCAGTTTGCCAGGCTTCCCCATACCTGTACTTCAACCATCGCCCACCGTACCACAGAGGCTTCACCCGCTTGGCCTGTTTGATTGCAGCGCAGCTCTCGCAGTTGTGGATGACCTGTGAGATGTTGTCCATAGCAAGGCCCACCCCTCGGTCACGGGCCCATCGCTATGTTGCATCTCTCCCCTGACGACCAGAGGCACCGTGGGCCCAACGAGAGAGCTAGGAATGATTCTCCCTTGTGCTGCCAGACTAGATCCACCTGTGATACTTTCACCTTGGCAGCTTGGTCCACCTGTTTGTTGTTGTGATGCTCTTCATTAGCCCGACTCTCGGGTACATGCACATCCACATGTCGAATCTCACGGTCAGCCTCTCTACTCGGGTGGCAATGTCCTGCCAAATCTTGGTGGCCCAGATGGGTTTCCCTCTGCGCTGCCAGTTGGCCTTTTTCCAGCAATGCAGCCATCCCCACAGAGCATTAGCTGCCATCCATGAATCGGTGTAGAGATAGAGCCTCGGCCACTTCTCTCGTTTGGCAATAGCCAAAGCCAGCTGGACAGCTTTAAGCTCTGCAAACTGACTTGATCCAGCTTGTCTCTCAGTAGCTTGTGCAACTTGTCCTGTGGGGTTCCACGCTGCAGCTTTCCATTTCCGGTTAGTGCCTATAATTCAGCAGGAACCATTAGAGAAGAGGGCATATTGTCTGTCAGGCTCCGGTAGCTCACTATATGGTGGGGCTTCCTTGGCACGTGCCACTTGCTCCTCTTCTTCTTCAGAAGACAATCCAAAAGTCTCCCCTTCAGGCCGGTATGATAGAATTTCCAGAATGCCAGGGCCATTCGCATTTCCAATCTGGGTGCGCTGCGTGATGAGGGCAATCCATTTGCTCCATGTGGTGTCGGTGGCGTGATGTGTGGAAGGACCATTTCCTTTAAACATCCAGCCCAGCACTGGTAGCTGGGGTGCCAGAAGCAGCTGCGTTTTGGTGCCAGTTACTTCTGAGGCAGCTTGAACTCCTTCGTAGGCAGCCAAGATTTCCTTCTCTCTGGGAATGTAGTTTACTTCAGAGCCTTCATAGCTCCATCTCCAGAATCCTAGTGGTCAGCCTTGAGTCTCACCAGGCACCTCTGCCAAAGACTCCAGGACAAACCATGGTTCCCAGCTGCAGAGTAGAGCACATTCTTCACCTCTGGTCCCATCCTGACTGGGCCAAGGGCTACCGCATGAGCGATTGCCTGCTTAATCTGGGCAAGGACTTGTTGCTGTTCAGGACACCAGTGGAAATCGTTCTTCTTGTGGGTGACAAGGTAGAGAGGGCTCACAATCTGCCTGTCCTCGGGAATGTGAATTCTCCAAAAGCCTACGGCACCTAGGAAAACTTGTGTTTTCTTCTCCTTGGTAGGTGGAGACAGAGCGGTGATCTTGTTGATTAACAGGATGATAAGGAAGAAACAATGCCCCTCCAGGTTTCAGCAGCTCTTGAGGATGGGAAAAGAATACATGTTTATACTGTAACCTAGGACAAGCGGTCACCCCAGTGTCCAGGTGGCAGCAGCAGCAAAGCCCACCCAGCACCAGCACTGACTGAGCTCCATGCCCAGGAGGAGCCGTGGATGCCCACGGTGTGGGCAGGCAGAAGCCAGGCAGGGGCTGCTGTTGAAATGGAGGTTTTGGGGGGTTCAATTAAGTTAGCAATATATGGACTAAGCATTTAAATTTTAAATTGTAGAATTATGTGTTGAATTTTAACCTTTTACTTAAGAAACCTCTGCCAAGGTACAAAGGGCATAGGAAAATGCAAATTTCTGAAGCTTCTTGCTATGAAGGACAATACCAGTGTCATAAACAGGGCAGGAGATCTTTCTCCTTTTTAATGCCTTTATTAAAAACATTCAGCTCAGGTTGTGGGAAACGACAGGTCGCCCGCACCCCCGTTGCTCCCAGGAGTGGCACGGAGGAGGAGGATGATGCAGCTGTGTCCGCTGGTATGCAGGCAGAGCTGGGGCTTCCATCCTCGAGGGAGTAGTGGGAATTCCACTTTTTTGGTCTAACATTCCAGGTCCTCTTTCTAGCTGACATTCTTTCAGGTTAGGGTGAGGAGTAAAAAGGATCTTAGCAGATACTGGATTAAGTTCCTCACCTTTAGACATTCCTTAAGTTTCATAATTCCATGTTGGCTTCTTCTTTTTAGGTTTTTTTTTTTCCTGGAAAATTGCAAAATTTGGTGAAATGCATTCTCATCTGCATACTAGCTCTGATGTCACCTCCCCCTGCTACCTGCAGGCTCCTGGGAAGCAGCAGGGGGACAATTGTACTTGATTTCTAACCATTAACAGGTAATTGAAGAAAAACTATTAACAAGAGGTGATTGCTACATGAAGCTAGCAACAACAAATAGTCAACATTTCAACTCTCAGCAACTGGCCCAACCTGTTTAACTTTGCAGCCTTAAAAAAAATGGATAATTTGTTGGGGAGAACACCCCAGGTGTGGAGACACGAGGCTTGACTCCATTTCAGAAGGCTGATTTATTATATATTCTATTAAAATAGTACATTAAAACTATACTAAAACAACAGAGAGGAAAAAATGACCAGAAGGCTACAAAGAAGAAGAATAGAATGGAATGCATAACAAAAATCTTGTGACTGCTCACAGGCTCAACACAGTTGGCTGTGATTGGTCATTAAGTGAAAACAATCCACATGGACCAATGGAAGATGCACCTGTTGCATTCCACTGCAGCAGATAGTTATTGTTTACATTTCTTTCCTGAGGCCCTCAGCTCCTCAGGAGGGGAAAAATCCCAGGAAAGGATTTTTAATAAAATATCATAGCTACCGATAACTTTTTTACTCATAACACCAGGAGAAGACCAGGGAATGCAAGAAGCCTAGACTAAGGAACTCCTCTGTCTCCAAGCTGATCCAAACCAACAGACGTACTCAGATAAGCACCAAGGGACCAGAGTTCACGCACAAAGGAGAAAAGCTCAAAAGTTCAGTCATGAGCAAGACCACAGCCTTCGGCCTCAGAGACCACCAAAGACCCCAGTGTGACCACCACAGGAAACAACGCATGCCCAGAAGGCCGTGGATCTCATCGCCATGTGAGGGGAGGACAGGTGGGGCCAGGGGTTGAATGTGCATGAAGAGATTGTGTCATGCATTGCATATGGAACATGTTTGTGAACAAAGATGTGGCTCGGACCAGGGCTCGGGGCACAAGTTTTCACAAGAGCCATCTCGCCTGTGCCAGGCCCTGACACGCATACCCACATCATAACTACATCAGGTTGTGGAGTGTCGCTATAGGACATGAAATAAAACAACACAGACATGCATCTCTCCAAGGTAAAAAAGAGGGCAGTTGAATTTCTGACTCCAACATTTACAGATTTCCAAAAGTGACAGTGGATTGGAGGGTGAAAGTGCCACCTCTCCAATGACACTGGGCAAACCAACAGTCCATCAAATTTCTCCTCCTGCAGAAAAGAATGCATAACAATACGTTATTTGCATAAAATGCGTGAGAAAGTTTGTTACAAGAATGTAAACATCAGAAGGCTTAGAAGAACTTGTCCTAGGGTGAGGTTATGATGCTTGCATCCCCAGTCGTGTGTTCTGTTAATGCTGGATATTACGTACTGTGCCTTCACGACTGGCCCTGAAGAGCAAGGTTTGTTTTGGTTTGTTATCAGCCTGCTCCCCCACGGCTGGCAGGACAGACAGACGGCGCAGTACATAGTGCAGCTTTTGCTTTTTGCTTTGCTTTCTGTTGCTTGCTTTGCTCTTGCTTCTGCTGTGCTCCCGCTTTGCTTTTGCTTTTTGGCTTCTGCTTGTTAGTCAGTTTAGCTAAGCAGTCCAGATTTTTCCCTGGACTGTTTTTCCTTTCCCTTTTTCGAACCACTCACACCTGCTCCGGACTGGGACCTGGGAAACATTGAGAGTTTGCATCCTGTGGCTGCAGCAGCTATCCCCAGCGCCGGAGGGAGCGACAGCAGAGCCACCACTGCCAGGAAAGACTTTCTGAATTTGTCATCCTTTTCAGATCGGTGAAAGCATTGTCATCTGCTATTGTTCATTTTGTGTGCTGGGGGTGTTTTGCCTGTCAAATAAACAGGTTCTTTCCACTTCTCTCCAAGGAATCCTTCCCGACTTGCTGGGGGGAAGGGGCCATGTGGGGTTGCTTTCTGGGGGGGCCCCCTTTGGAGGTCTTCTCCCAGATTTACCCTAATCCAGGACAGAATATTAAAAACCAGGGTGACAGTGGAGTCTATTTATTCTGCAGATCGCTTCACTGTGACCAGCGGTGGGGCCCCGAGGGGATGGGGCAGCCCATGCTGAGCGTCCCTGGGCTGAGGGACATTTCCTTCTGTGGGATCATCCTTGCCCAGACCTCCTCCAGTGCCATGGCCAGGAAAAGAGGGAAGCCATCAAGAGTATCTCCAGGGACACAGCCTGACCAGCAATGTCAGCAGGCAAAACAAAGCTCCTCCCTAATTAACACACACTGGATAGGACCTAATTGATGGGCCATCACCAATGCAGGGTGCTGCACAGGGTCTGCTGCTCTCAGCCAGGGCCAGAAGGAAGGGAAGGGAAGGGAAGGGAAGGGAAGGGAAGGGAAGGGAAGGGAAGGGAAGGGAAGGGAAGGGAAGGGAAGGGAAGGGAAGGGAAGGGAAGGGAAGGGAAGGGAAGGGAAGGGAAGGGAAGGGAAGGGAAGGGAAGGGAAGGGAAGGGAAGGGAAGGGAAGGGAAGGGAAGGGAAGGGAAGGGAAGGGAAGGGAAGGGAAGGGAAGGGAAGGGCTGTGTAGCCTCAGGGTCCGACAGGGCTGGTGAGCAGCCCCAGAGACACAACAACCCAGGTCCAACCAGGCTTGATTTCCAGGTCAAAACACTCGGCGTAGCTGGCCTGGACTTCCCTGTAGGGCACGTGAGGGCTTTGGAGTCCCCCTAAGGTGCACGAGGGAGTGGGGTCCCTTGTGACACACCCAGGGATATTTTAGGCTTCCTCTGAGGCATGGAGGGCACTGGGGTCCACTTCAAATCATGCAAGGGATTTGGAATCCTGTGTGAGGCATGCAGAGGGTTTGGGATCTCTCCCAAGGTGTGCAGGGTGCTGGGATCTCTCCTGAGGCACATGTCACGGTTCTGGGGTCTCATTTCACATGTAGAAAGGGCTGTGGACTCTCGTAAGCATGCAGGTGCTTTGTGTCCCTCCTGCTGCACGCAGTGGGGCTGGAGTGTCTGCTGAGGCACGCAGGGGACGGGGACCTCCGGCAGTCCCTCCCGGGCCCGTGTGGCTCGGGGCTGCCGCGGCCCAGGGCCAGCCGCCGTGCCGGGATGGCGGTGGCGAGGCGCCGAGGCGGAGCTGCCCCGCCGGGTCACGCTGCACCGGCACGGCACGGGCGGTGCTGAGCGCCGGGCAGGCGGCACCGCCAGCCCAGGGGCCACAGCCCCGGCCCTGCCTCTTTTGGGGCCGGGCACAGACAGCCCCGCGGGACGGGCACCGCTCAGCGCCCGAGGGGACGGAACAGATGCCAGAGGAGCCCCAGGATCCCTGGACAGGGCCCTGGCGTTGCCCGCCAGGCTCCCCCAGGCCTGTGTCCATCCCGGGCAGCAGGGGCTCGCTCTGGGCCGTGCTCTCTCCGGCCAGCGGGGCTCCGGGTCAGCACCCGGCTCCTGCCACTGCCCTGAGAATGCTGAGGGGCTTTCGGGGCAGAACTGAACTTGACAGGGACAGAATTCATAGGAGACTTGTTTTGGCCTTTTATAAGGTTAACTGAGAAACAACTTAAAATCCCCGGCTAAATCGTCTGCTTTAACGCGTGGGGATTCCTTCAAGACCCTTCCTAACTCCCGTGGTGCCGGGCCGGGCCGCGTCCCAGCGAGCACCAACACCCAGCAGCTCGATGGATGCAGCACGGCTGGCACCAGGGAAACGAGTCAGTATCCCTACAGCTGCCCGCTCTGCCTGCACGGCTGTCACCAACAGCAATGTTCCAGAAGGAACAGGCATTTTTACATCCTCACGACCGTGTGATCTTTGGTCCTGGTGGTGGATCAGAGAGAAAAGCCAAATGTGACAGACTAAACTTGACTGTAGGAGAGGGATGCCTCAGCAGAGGATCTGGGGACCTGTGGTGCCAGCCAGTGGCCCGGCACTTGGACACAGCAGGAAGACCCCAGACTATCACACTTCACCTGGGAAGGTAGAAAAGCTCAGGCGTTCTTTGTTCAAGGTCCTCCAGAGGCACCAGCTGAAGCTGCCACAGTTCCACCTTGATAAAATTGTTTAAAAAGAGCCAGAGGTCTGACACTCTGCTGTGGAGGACATTCCACAGGTCATATTTGCCCAATTTTCCAATTAAAAAAAAAAAAAAAACGAAAAAACAACCAAACAAAATGAAACAAAACAGCAATTTGAATTATGTAGCTTAATAAATATAATTGAATACACTTAAAATATTGACAGTATCGTTTGCTGTAAATAACGAATAATTTCGTCCTGGTAATAGCGTATAAGCAAAAATAACCTCGCGGGGTATGCATGGGGTACAGAGTGCATGGCTTTTGGACCCCCGTCACCTCACGTACAAGCTTGTCAAGCCAACATTCCCCTTTTTATGCTGTATGTCATTACCATCTCCTCCCATTTTCAAATCAACACACTTGTATCACCGCCCTCATCATCACCTTTACCACTCATGCTCCACCATTCTTTAAGTAAGTTGCACCACTCTTTGGGGATCTTCTTTGAGGAAGGCCTCTCCTCTTCCTCGATATCCTGTAGTTCACCTTTTGGATTACACATGCACACCAAGCTGCTACAGTATAAGCCAATAGTGTGTTCTAACATTAAAGCAGTGAATCTCATATAATCAACATTTGCCTGGTGTCCAACCAAATTCTCCTCTCTTCCAACTAAATTTAGTCATAGTTATCTCTTGCTTCTCTCTTTTCTGAACATCTGCAGGAGACCTGTAGGGAGGGGGGCGGGGACCCTCCTCTCCCTTTCTTGCTTGGCATTACACCTTTAAATGCTTTATTATTTCCAAATATTAATTACTGTATCAGTATTTATTACTCTTTCAATTTTGTCAGCATGAATCATATCTATTTACCACACACAGTTCTCATCTTTTGGGCATTTAGGAGCTTTTCATTTTGCTTTGCACCCAAGAAAAATATACCCCCAAATGTGCACAAATAACTCCTTTAGCATGTCCTCCTTTTCAGCTGGCTTTTCCATTGTTCTCTGCTATCTTGTCCTCATCTTTCCACAATTCCTGTGTCTATTCAAGTCCAGCCTGGGACAGTGCACACATTTGCTTTAGTTCTGTAGTGATTTATGCCCAGCCATCCTGCCAACCACACCCATTTCAATGTTGCAACAACCTAACTCTGGGCTGCACTATGTGAATCACACTCTGCTGTGTGAGATGGCAGAGCACCAGAGCAGGCACTGAAGAAGGGGCATTCGGTACATTAGTGAAGTGAGTGCTGGAACCTGGGCTAGCTCTTAGAAATCCGGCACTACGGCAGGAGTCGGGAACTGCCTCGCTATGGGCATTTACCAGAGGCAGAGCCTTTAGTGCCACTTGCTCTCCAGTGCCAGACACAAGCCACGACAGGAACGAAGCACAGGAGAAAGGAGGAGGCTCCCTGTCTTCAGGTTCCGCAAGGAACAGCTTAGTCCAGGTGAAGAGAACAGGATGAGAAGCCCCTAGCTGTACTGCCCAAGGGGTTTTGTACACATACAAGTCATGGGGTGGATGCAAACAATGCATCCACAAATAGGGAATGCTCAGGAGAGGAGTGAGGGGATTACATCAAGTGTCTGGGGCCAATTCGGGTAGGAGGGTGGAGAGGATGGGTCACAAGGGCCAGTGGGGCTCCCAGGAGTAGGGGAATGCCAAAGGGGAGTTGCAGTCAGGGATTGGCCCAAAGGTTGGGAACCAAGGGGCTGGGTTGCCTTGGCAGGCAGGGAAAGAGCTGGAACAAGGGGTGGGGAAGGGCACGAGGGACAGTTTGGAGGGAGAGTAAAACCCACAGGTGAACCAACTCAGGAAAAAAATGGGGGCACAACAGAGCCCTTAAACAACACTTAAAATGAAATCAATAAAATAAATTTGAACTGCAACAATCAAGAGCATCTTGAGGGACGCAGCCTGACCAGCAATGTCAGCAGGCAAAAGAAAGGTTTTGCTGAGCAATGGCCCTTTGATGAAGCAAACCATTGACAATCAGGGCAGTCTATTCATGCGGACGGGCACACACTCTGGGGGTAGAGCTGAGGCCATGAGGTCACAGCAGGGCTCTGGGGTCACAGCAGGCTGAGCTCTCAGCAGGCCCTGATGTCACAGAGGTGCCAGAGGTGCCAGAGCCCCATGGTTGCACAGCAGCACAAGGAGCCAGCAGTCAGTCCCTGAGCACAACTGTTGCGGCAGCAGCGGCGGTGGCAGCAGCGGTGCTGACGTTGGGACAGCGGTGTCGGGACAGCAGTGGCAGCAAGAGTTGCGGGACTGGCGGAGGACAAGGCACCATGGCCCTTCTTCTGCGCCTCCTACTCCTGCTGCTCCTGGCCGTGGCCCTGCCTGCCAGGGCTGCCCAGGCTGCTCCGCTGCAAGCGCGGCGAGCAGGTGAGCCGGCAGCCTGGCTGCCCTTTCCCGGGACAGCGCTCCCTGCTCCCTGGGAAGCGCTGGGGATGGTTTTGCCCCGGGCTTTAGGGAGGGTTTCCTCTGTGGGAGGGAGAGAGACCCCACGGGCCCTGGGCTACTCCAGCCACCCCTCCGGAGATGTTGCAAAGGGCCTGCAAAGAGGTTGGAGAGTGACCAGGAGCCAGTCCAGAGCTCCACAGGCCCCTGTGCAGCATTGGCCATCTCCATTCGCATCTGGCTCCCACAGCCTTACCCAACCCCTGCAGTGACCAGTTCCCTAAGTCAGAAGGGGATCCCAGCACACCATGGAAATGGTTCTGATCTCTGCTCCCTTCTAGACTGGAATCATGACATGGGTTTTCAGGAAGTCCTGATGAAGGATGGTTTGAAGTTCCTGGAGGATACTGGAGGCAAGTTTTCACTCTGCCTTTCCTGAGTAAATAATCAGGATCAATTCAACAAAAGCTCACTTATTAACCAGTTCCCTTAACATAATCTTAAGGTTGAAAGAATCTGGAAACCTTGCCCTGCTCCCTTCTGGAGGCCTGAGGGCTCCCACAGAATCACTGTCAGTGGGAGGAAGGAGCATTTAGCTTTCAATCTTCCTCCCGTGTGCAATACCAGTGTGTCCTTCTGTGTGCTCTGTGCAGTCACAGAGAAGAGCAGAGAGGGAAGGGGCCGGGCCCAGGGCTGTGCCCCGGGGCTGAGCCTTGTGGGCAGCCTGAGGATCTCCTGCAGTGCCACAGGAGCTCTTCTGTCCTGCCTTTCTTTGCAGCTGAACCTGCCGGTGAAGGCCCCAATTCCAGGACTGAGCCTCTGGGAGATGGTGAGGGTAGGTCAAGGCCTTTCCCCTGGGAGAGCTGCCAGCTCAGAGCCCAAAGCTGGGCCAGGGAGGCAGCGCTGCAGGTGCCAGCACAGAACCATGCACGTGTGTGCCCTCGCCCTGCACGATCCCCTCACTGCCGCTGCTGCGGCTCAGTGGTGCCCATGCAGATCAGCAGAGATGGCAGAAGCTTCTGTGGCTGTTGAGTTACAGGTGTGTCTGCGGGGAGGACTTCTCCAGCTCCAGGGCTGGATGCTTGGCCCCAACCCAGCTCCCATGGCATGCGTGAGTAGTGTGACCCTGCTGACCTCAAAGGCTGAGCCCTGCATTTGTGGGATCCATTCCTGGGAAATGGAAGTATTTTTCTCTAAGTTCCTCTGACAGGGAAGATGCAAGACACAAGAGACAAGATATCCCTGGAACCACCCAAACAGACGAAGCAAGAGCTGAAGGAAATGCGGCAGGGAGGACAAGGTGGGTGCATTTCCCTCATGCTTCCCCTGGGACTCAGCAGCCGGGAGCTTTGGCTGCACATCTGGACACGTCGTGCCCGGCACAGCAGGAAGGGATCCATGGCAGCCTCGCTGCCCCGCTGCTGCTTTCACGCCCTGCAGGGCTGTTTCCCAGCCTGGCCTGGCTGCAGCTTCTGCCCAGCCTCTGTATGAAGGCATTTGGCATCAGCTGACAGGCAGCCCAAACTGCAACACACCCTGAGATCCCCCACAATATCCAACCCTGCAGATTAGGAAAAGGGTGGCTGTTTGGAGGTGGAAGTGCTCTCATTATGCCACTGTTATCCGGACATTTTCCTGCTCCATAAATTTCACAAATATTACCTCTGATGCCACCGCCCAAGTGGGAAACAGCCCCATCTGAGGTATCTGTCTCCCTTCCTTTGTCAAGAGATGGACATAGTGCTTCAGTGGAAGGTGGCATTTCTTGAAGGAAGCACTCCATCTTCGGTGCCAGCCCCTGCTGCAGGAAGGAAGGCAATGCCAGACACGGGCACAGCCACAGCAGGTAATTGCTGTGCCGGGCTCAGCCCTGGCCGGGGCTGTGTGGCAGCAGCTCTTCCCCCAGGGCCTGCCCTTGCCCGGCAGCAGCCAAAGCTGGAGGCGCCTGGGCTTCCAGGCCTCTGGAGCTGGTTCAGAGCCCCGGGGAAACGGGACTGGTGCAGCAACGTCCCTGGCGCTGCAGCTGCTGCGGAGCTGGCCCTGAGTGCCCAGAGGCCCAAGGCACAGGAGCAGCCCCGAGCGGGAGCCCTGCTGCCAGCCCACGGCTAGAGCCAGCCCTGGCACACAATGGAAACAGTTCTCATCTTGGTTTGCTTCCAGACTGGGAGGCTGGGAAGGATTCTCGATTAGCCTGGCGCTCTGAAGTTTTGAAGCCCTCCGAGCATTCTGCAGGTATGTTCTCACTATCTCTACAAGGCGTAATGTTTGACTGACTGGTCAGGACCAGGTGACAGAAGCTTCTGTGGCTGTTGTGTTACATGCGTGTCTGCAGGGACGACCTCACCAACTCCTACCTTGGATGGTGCACAAAAGCCCAGCTCCCATGGCAGGGGTGAGTAGTGTGTCCCTGCTGACCCCAAAGGCTGAGCCGTGCTTTTGGGAGATCCATTCCTGGGAAATGGAACTACTTTCTCTTAAGGTCCTACAACAGGAGATGCCAAAGACATGGCAGGCAAGAAATTTCGGGACCCATTAGAAATCATGTGGCATATGCTGAAGGAACGTCTGCAGAGAAGACAAGGTGGGTGCATTTCCCTCATGCTTCCCCTGGGACTCAGCAGCCGGGGCCTTTGGCTGCACATCTGGACACGCCGTGCCCGGCACAGCAGGAAGGGATCCATGGCAGCCTCGCTGCCCCGCTGCTGCTTTCACGCCCTGCAGGGCTGATTCCCAGCCTGGCCTGGCTGCAGCTTCTGCCCAGCCTCTGCAGGAAGGCATTTGGCATCAGCTGACAGGCAGCCCCAATTGCACCACAGTCCATGCCCACCCTCTGATCCCCTGCAATTTCCTGGTGTCCAGGCAGATCAGATGTTGGGGCTGTTTGGGGAAGGAAGCAGCCTTGGGTTGTCCCAAAATCCTGGGTGTTTTCTGATCCTTATCCATTGCTTTCACAAGTGATGCCTCCTGAAATTGTCCCCTTCCCCATTCCCAGTGAGGAATGTTTCCATCTGATCCAGCTGTCTCTTTTTCATTCTCCAGAAATCAAAGGAGAGCCTGCAGAGAAAGAAGCATTTCCCGGAGGAAGCAGTGGTTGCATGCCAGCCTCAGCTCCAGGAAGGGAGGCCATGCCAGGCACAGGCACAGGAGGTAATTGCTGTGCCTCTGGGCCTGAGCCCTGCTGAGGCTTGAGTTGCCCTCTCTGCTGCTTGGCAGTGCGGGCACAGCCTGGATTGGACCGGCACAGCCCAGGGGAATTATCCCGAGCAGGCTCAGGGCACTCGGGTACTGAGCAGTCCTGCTGGGGTCCCTCCATGGGAGACATGTCCTGAAACCTGGGAGTGACTGCACGGGGTGCCCACGGTGGGGAAAGGACAGAGGGGGAGAGCAAGGCTCCAGTGTGTCCTGAGAGGGCCTGGCTGTTTGCCCTTGGGATCTGGGGGGTTTCCCCACAGAAGGAGGGCATGAGGGACAGAGGGAGGGAGGGAGGCATAGCTGTGTCACTGCCTGCTGCAGTTTTCCCCCGTGCTTTAGGGAGGATTTCCTCTGTGTCTGAGGGAGAGAGCCCCAGGGCCCTGTGCTGCTACAGCCACCCCTCCCAGGGATGTTGCTGAGGGCAGGGAAAGAGTGTGGAGAGTGAGACCAGGAGCCAGCCCAGAGCTCCCCAGGCCCCTGTGCACCTTTGGCCATGTCTATTCACATCTGGCTCCCACGGCCTTACCCGACCCCCCTTGCAGTGCCCAGTTCCCTGTGGCAGAAGGGTATCCCAGCACACACTGGAAAGTGTTCTCATCTGTGCTGCATTGTAGATGAGGGTGCTGGGAAGGCTTCTCCATCAGCTTGGATGAATAAAGTTTTGAAGCCCTTGGAGCCTCCTGCAGGTATGTTCTCAGTGTGCCACCAAGGAAGAATTGTAGACAAGCGGGCAGGAAGCAGGTGACAGAAGCTTCTGTGGCTGTTGTGTTACAGATGTGTCTACAGGGAGGACTTCTCCAGCTTCTCCAGCTCCTACCTTGGATGCTATACGCAAGCCCAGCTCCCATCACAGGGGTGAGTAGTGTGTCCCTGCTGACCTCAAAGGCTGAGCCTTGCTTTTGTAGGATCCATTCCTGGGAAATGTAAATATTTTTCTCTAAGGTACTCCAACAGGGAAAGTCCAAGATAGAACAGATAAGATGTCCCTGCAACCATCCAAACAGATTAGGCAAGAGCTGAAGGAACCCCTGCAGACAAGAGAAGGTGGGTGCATTTCTCTCATGCTTCCCCTGGGACTCAGCAGCCGGGGGCTTTGGCTGCACATCTGGACACGCCGTGCCCGGCACAGCGGGAAGGGATCCATGGCAGCCTCGCTGCCCCGCTGCTGCTTTCATGCCCTGCAGGGCTGTTTCCCAGCCTGGCCTTGGCTGCAGCTTCTCCTCAGCCTCTG
Organism: Passer domesticus; assembly: GCF_036417665.1. Classification (NCBI taxonomy): domain Eukaryota; kingdom Metazoa; phylum Chordata; class Aves; order Passeriformes; family Passeridae; genus Passer; species Passer domesticus. The sequence continues at coordinate 9,037,035 of NC_087482.1, read as the reverse complement.
CCGGAAGGCATTTGGCATCAGCTGACAGGCAGCCCAAACTGTAACACACCCTGAGATCCCCCACTATATCCAGCCCTGCAGATTAGGAAAAGGGTGGCTGTTTGGAGGTGGAAGAGCTCTCATTATGCCACTGGAATCTGGCCATTTTCCTGCTCCATAAATTTCACAAATATTACCTCTGATGCCACCGCCCAAGTGGGGAACAGCCCCATCTGATGCAGCTGTCTCCCTTCCTTTGTCAAGAGATGGACATAGTGCTTCAGTGGAAGGTGGCATTTCTTGAAGGAAGCACTCCATCTTCGGTGCCAGCCCCTGCTGCAGGAAGGAAGGCAATGCCAGACACGGGCACAGGCACAGCAGGTAATTGCTGTGCCGGGCTCAGGCCTGGCCGGGGCTGTGTGGCAGCAGCTCTTCTCCCAGGGCCTGCCCTTGCCCGGCCCGGCAGCAGCCAAAGCTGGAGGCGCCTCGGCTTCCAGGCCTCTGGAGCTGGTTCAGAGCCCCGGGGAAACGGGACTGGTGCAGCAACGTCCCTCGTGCTGCAGCTGCTGCGGAGCTGGCCCTGAGTGCCCAGAGGCCCAAGGCACAGGAGCAGCCCCGAGCGGGAGCCCTGCCGCCAGCCCAGGGCCAGAGCCAGCCCTGGCACACAATGGAAACAGTTCTCATCTTGGTTTGCTTCCAGACTGGGAGGCTGGGAAGGATTCTCCATTACCGTGGCGCTCTGATGTTGTGAAGCCCCCCGAGCATTCTGCAGGTATGTTCTCACTGTCCCACCAAGGCGTAATGTTTGACTGACTGGTAAGAACCAGGTGACAGAAGCTTCTGTGGCTGTTGTGTTACAGATGTGTCTGCAGGGACGACATCACCAACTCCTACCTTGGATGCTGCACAAAAGCCCAGCTCCCATGGCAGGGGTGAGTAGTGTGTCCCTGCTGACCCCTCAGGCTGAGCCCTGCTTTTGTGGGGTCCATTCCTGGGAAATGGAACTACTTTCTCTTAAGGTCTTCCAACAGGAGAGACCAAAGACATGGCAGGCAAGAAATTCCAGGACCCATTAGAAATCATGTGGCAAATGCTGAAGGAATGTCTGCAGAGAAGACAAGGTGGGTGCATTTCCCTCATGCTGCTCCTGGGACTCAGCAGCTGGGGGCTTTGGCTGCACATCTGGACACGCCGTGCCTGGCACAGCAGGAAGGGATCCATGGCAGCCTCGCTGCCCCGCTGCTGCTTTGACGCCCTGCAGGGCTGTTTCCCAGCCTGGCCTGGCTGCAGCTTCTGCCCAGCCTCTGCAGGAAGGCATTTGGCATCAGCTGACAGACAGCCCCAATTGCACCACAGTCCATGCCCACCCTCTGATCCCCTGCAATTTCCTGATGTCCAGGCAGATCAGATGTTGGGGCTGTTTGAGGAAGGAAGCAGCCTTAGGTTGTCCCAAAATCCTGGGTGTTTTCCTGATCCTTATCCATTCCTTTCACAAGTGATGCCTCACCTTTCCCATTCCCAGTCAGGAATGTTTTCATCTGATCCAGCTGTCTCTTTTCCATTTTCCAGAAATCAAAGGAGAGCCTGTGCAGATGGAAGCACTCCCCAGAGGAAGCAGTGGTTCTGTGCCAGCCTCGGCTGCAGGAAGGGAGGCCATGCCAGGCACAGGCACAGGAGGTAATTGCCGTGCCTCTGGGCCTGAGCCCTGCTGAGGCTTGAGCTGCCCTCTCTGCTGCTTGGCAGTGCGGGCACAGCCTGGACTAGAGCGGCACAGCCCAGGGGAATTATCCCGAGCAGGCTCAGGGCACTCGGGTCCTGAGCAGTCCTGCTGGGGTCCCTCCATGGGAGACATGTCCTGAAACCTGGGAGTGACTGCACGGGGTGCCCACGGTGGGGAAAGGACAGAGGAGGAGAGGAAGGCTCCAGTGTGTCCTGAGACGGTCTGGCTGTTTGCCCTTGGGATCTGGGAGCTGTCCCAGCAGAAGGAGGGCAGGAGGGAGTGTAGGAGGGAGGCATAGCTGTGGCACTGCCTGCTGCAGTTTCCCCCAGGGCTTTAGGGAGGATTTTCTGTGAGTTTGAGGGAGAGAGCCCTCAAACTGGGCTACTCCAGCCACCCCTCCCAGGGATGTTGCTGAGGGCAGGTAAAGAGTGTGGAGAGTGATGAAGAGCCAGCCCAGAGCTCCCCAGGCCCCTGTGCAGCTTTGGCCATGTCCATTCCCATCTGGGTCCCATAGCCTTACCCGACCCCCTTGCAGTGCCCTTTTCCCTGTCTCATTAGGGCTTCCCAGCATGCCACAGATATGGTTCTGATCTCTGCTCCCTTCTAGACTGGAGTCGTGACATGGGTTTTCAGGAAGTCCTGATGAAGGATGGTTTGAAGTTCCTGGAGGATGCTGGAGGCAAGTTTTCATTCTGTCTTTCCTGAGTGAATAATCAGGATCAATGCAACCAAAGCTCATTTATAAACCATTTCCCTTAACATTATGTAAGGGCTGAAGGATTCTGAGAATCTTTCCCTGCTCCCTTCTGCATCCCTGAGGGATCCCACAGGATCACTGTCAGTGGGAGGAAGGAGCATTTAGCTTTCAGTCCTCCTCCCGTGTGCTGTGCCAGTGTGTCCTTCTGAGTGCTCTGTGCAGTCACAGAGAAGAGCAGAGAGGGAAGGGGCCGGGCCCAGGGCTGTGCCCCGGGGCTGAGCCTTGTGGGCAGCCTGAGGATCTCCTGCAGTGCCACAGGAGCTCTTCTGTCCTGCCTTTCTTTGCAGCTGAACCTGCCGGTGAAGGCCCCACATCCAGGACTGAGGCTCTGGGAGATGCTGAGGGTAGGTCAAGGCCTTTCCCCTGGGAGAGCTGCCAGCTCAGAGCCCAAAGCTGGGCCAGGGAGGCAGCGCTGCAGGTGCCAGCACAGAACCATGCACGTGTGTGCCCGCGCCCTGCACGATCCCCTCACCGCTGCTGCGGCTCAGTGGTGCCTGTGCAGATCAGCAGAGATGGCAGAAGCTTCTGTGGCTGTTGAGTTACAGGTGTGTCTGCAGGGAGGACTTCTCAAGCCCCAGGGCCAGATGCTTGGCCCCAACCCAGCTCCCATGGCATGGGTGAGTAGTGTGACCCTGCTGACCCCACAGGCTGAGTCCCGCTTTTGTGGGATCCATTCCTGGGAAATGGAACTACTTTCTCTTAAGGTCCTCCAAAAGGAAAGACCCAATTATTTGCCGCCAAAACGTCTCATGACTCAGATGAATTCTGGAGACAAACACAGAAGGAAGCACCCCGAGGACAAGGTAGGTGCATTTCTCTCATGCTTCCCCTGGGACTCAGCAGCCTTTGCCTTTGGCTGCAAATCTGGACACGCCGTGCCCGGCGCAGCAGGAAGGGATCCATGGCAGCCTCGCTGCCCCGCTGCTGCTTTCACACCCTGCAGGGCTGTTTCCCAGCCTGGCCTGGCTGCAATTCCTCCCCAGCCTCTGCAGGATGGAATTTGGCATTAGCTGATAGGGTGCCCCAACTGTACTGTGGGCCTGAGATCACCTGCCATTTCCCAGTCTCTGAGAAGATCAGGAGGTGCAGCTGTTTGCACAAGGGAGTGCACTGGCCCAGCCCCAATTACCTGGGCTTTTTCTTGATCTTTACCTGTGACTTAGACAAGCATTGCCTCCTGAAGGTGCCACCTCCCCAGTGGGGAATATTTCCATTTGATCCAGTTGTCCCTTTTTTCCTTTTTCAAGTGATGGAACAAAAGGCTGTTCAGGAGGAGGAACACTCAGGGAGAAGCAGTGGCTCATTGGCAGCCCTAGCTGCAGGAAGGAAGGCAATGCCAGACACGGGCACAGCCACAGCAGGTAATTGCTGTGCCGGGCTCAGCCCTGGCCGGGGCTGTGTGGCAGCAGCTCTTCCCCCAGGGCCTGCCCTTGCCCGGCCCGGCAGCAGCCAAAGCTGGAGGCGCCTCGGCTTCCAGGCCTCTGGAGCTGGTTCAGAGCCCCGGGGAAACGGGACTGGTGCAGCAACGTCCCTGGCGCTGCAGCTGCTGCGGAGCTGGCCCTGAGTGCCCAGAGGCCCAAGGCACAGGAGCAGCCCCGAGCGGGAGCCCTGCCGCCAGCCCAGGGCCAGAGCCAGCCCTGGCTCCCGAGTGAGCAGGGGCTGCGCTGGCTCCTGACAGGGCCTGAGCCTGTCCCCTGGGGCTGGGGGAGCTGTCACGGGGCAGGGAGGGCCAGGGGTGGCAGTGGCTGCTCAGGGATGGCTTTGGCCCGTGTCCCTGGCAGCAGCCACTGCCCAAGCAGCTGCGCTGCCCCCGGGCTCTCCTCCCGGCCTGCTGGGCTTTGTTGGCTGGCACAGCCTGTGCCAAGGGCCGGCAAGGTGCCTCCAGGCCCCAGCTCTGGGGAAACAGAGAACGTCCTGCCCGTATCCACCGTGCTGCCAGCTCAGCAGTGCAGCACAGCATGGTCTCACGGTCCCCATCGCACCCACAGATGCAGCCGGCACCACAACACCTGTTCCCAATGCCCAGGATGGCCTCGGAAGGGGTTTCTATCAGGAAACAGGCTACTGGCTAGCAATACTGGCATTTATGTTTTGTTTGGAGCTTGTCTTCGTGTTGTGCTTGTTTGGAATCCGGTATTTGGAATCGGGAAGAGAAAACAGTGAGTGTTTTGTTGCTCTCCCCCTCCAACAGCTTCTTTTGAAAGTCTAACGTGGTCAGGGAACATTCCCATTGAGACTGCAGTGGGGTTGTGGCCAGTCCATGATTGTCCAAATAACTCTGCTGAGGGTTCTGCTGCTGCCCAGTGCTTCCACTGGCCTCTCAATTGCTGGGCCTTGTCCTGGGGGCCCCGCTGGGGCTGCAGCCAGTGCTGGCTCCCACTGAGGCTGCCTGGCCAAGAGCAGCCCCAGGGGCACGGGGCAGAGGCAGAGGGAGGTGGGGAAGAGAAAGAGCAGGGCCGAGGTTGCCCTTGAAAGGCAGAGGTGCTCTGGGGCCCGCTCCTGGCCAGGGACCCTGCCCAGAGCCGTGCCCTGCTGGCCGGGGCCTTGAGGGGCAGCTGTCCAGCTGGGCCCAGCTGTGCCAGCAGCTCCAGCCGTGCTGGGGAGCCTTGCCAGCTCTGGGCCCTGCTGTGCACGAGGGTCCCTGTGTGCCACTGGCAGCTGGGGCCTCAGCCACCTCCTCTCTGCACAGGAGCACCTCGGGACAGGAGTTGAAAGACGGTGGCTGCACCTCACACCCAGAGAGCCTGAGCAGCTCCTCCAGCAGCAGGAACGGCCCGGACAGCCCTCTCAAGTGTTCTGTGAAGAGGACCCCAGAAGAGCCGTCGACAAGGAAGCGTCTTATTGCCCCGTAGATCCCACTGCCACCTGCTCTCCCCATGGGCCTCCCCAAGCTTCCTTTATTCCTTTTTTTCTCTCCGTCTGTCCCATCCCAGCCAACCCGAGTTCCGCTAGGGACCCCAGGACCAGCCCAGCACTTTCCAGCACCTCCTGAGACCAACACATCCCTTCCTCTGCCCCTGAGCCCCCTGGCCTTGCCCTCTAGGCAACACTGAAGGTTGTGGAGGATTTTGTGAACAGCTGGCTAGCTAACAAAGGTCACACTGACATAATACCGTTAATTAAGCAAGAAGGAGACGAGGATAGGAGTCAGCAGTCAGTGTCCAAACCTGGCAAGGGCACTGTGCCCTTGGTGCAACATCAGGATGGGGGAGAGGATCGTTAGTTAGAAACATGAAGAAAATATGTAAACAGCTGCAGCATAGTAGCCTCAAGAATGATAAGGTAGGCGTAGTTAGCTGATAAGTAACTAACCAATAATGAGCTCGCTTTTTGCAATATGTATTAGCCTCATTAACACCAATATAAATGTATGTGCCTATCAATAAAGTTTTGAGATTTGCTGATCACTCATATTGAGTGCCGCATTTCTTCCGCCGATTACCACAAATGGTGACCCCGGACGTGATATCGGTAATGGCAACCACGGTGGATCAGTGAACGAGTTCGGGTCCTACAGCAGCAAGGACGGCGAATAAGCACTGCTGAAAAAGCGAAAAGTGCCGCGCCCTGGGTGACCTTATAGAAGAGCCCGGCCGATACGTGCTGCCGAAACCTTGAAGGGCTGCAACAGCGCTGACGTTCTCAAAAATGGAAATGGAAAGGCAAGCAGCATATGATTTATTTACTTGCTTTTTAAAAAAGCGTCAGGTTAAGGGCATAGATTTGCAGAAAGAGCTCCCACAGTTGTTAGCCTATGGGTATGCACAAGGAGTTTTTCAAAATCCTCATACAGTGCATGAATTAACAGAGTGGCGTAAGCTCGGGGACAAGTTGTGGGAGGCAGCTATAGATGAGGATAAAACTGCAAGGAAGTTAGGAAAGCTATGGCGAGTCGTGCACAATGAGTTATTACAACATCAGGTAGAAAAGAAAGCTGCGCAGCAAGCTAGCGTAGCATATGATAAGAATAAGAGTCATGGGGACTGCTACGACTGTCCGTTACCCCCTACCACATCTACAGTCGTTTTGCCACCAACATCGGCTCCTCCTTCAAGCAGCAGCTCACCCCCCGCGGATGCTGTAACAGCACCGTCCGCACCACCTGTGCCATGGCCAGACCCTCCGTTTCCTCCTCCTTGTAATGAGCCGATCCCTGGGGCAAAAAGTGACCTAGCGGGGGCCGTCGCAAGGGAGCGAAGGGAGGCATGGGCGGCGGTAGCAAAAGAGATCATGGATTCGGGGGATAGTGGAGCTATAGCTGCAGCGGTGGAGGTTGCTTGTCCGGTGGTATTTTCGCCTGTGCAGGGGAACAGATATGAAGCCACAATTACAGCGCTGGACTGGAAGCTGCTGTCACAATTACGGTCCACAGTTAGTCAGTTTGGGGTGACCGGTGAGCCCACAAAACAGATACTTGATTACATCTGGGGGACTCAGGTATTACTGCCGGCTGATTGCAGAGGAGTAGCGAAGCTTATCTTCACTCAGCATCAGCGGCTCTTGTTTAATGCACACTGGCAGGCACTTTGCCAGGAATGTGTAGCGACACAACGGCAGCAAGGCGACCCGTTACACGGAATAACCCTGGATGAGCTAATGGGTTCAGGACCTTTTCTTCGTACAGAGCAGCAGGCATTAATTGGTCCTGAAAAATGTCGGGAGGCTATGCGCTTAGTACGAATGGCCATAGACAGGATAAAAGAGCCAGGCGGGGTCCCCTCTTATATGGGAATAAAGCAAGGAAGAGATGAATCATTTGGATCTTTTATAGATAAGGCAGCCGCTGCTATCGAAGGGGCGGGAGTCCCTGACTTTATGACAAGTGCTTTACTGAAACAATGTGCACTCCAGAATAGTAACCAGGCTACAAGGAACGTATTAAATACCTTAGGAGCTAATTGGTCTATAGAGGAAGCGTTAGAACGATTGGCAAATATGCCCATAGGGAATCAGCTGATGTTAGTAGAAGCTATTAAGGAGTTAGGTGTAGGATTGCAAAAACAAGCGGCAGCTTCGCAGAGTCAGGTATTAGCTGCTCTTGCACCCCTACAAGCGGCGGCTATAAATAAGCCACGGGCTCCATCTACTGGCCGATTTAAATGTTACCGGTGCGGAGGCATGGGACATACGCGACGAGACTGTCAGACAGCTGGCGTCTGGTGCCAGAGTTGTCGCTCGGATACCCACAGCACCGGAGCTTGCCGATACCGCTCGGGAAACATAAAGACGAGCGCGTTCAACAGCCGCCGCGCCCAGACACAAGTAGCCGCTGCCAACACCTCGGCCCAGCTGCACTCCAGCCAGCCACTGCCGGGAGCCTCGGGCTGGACGTGGCAGCCTCAGTAGCGATAACACTGATGACCACCCAACCGGAAAAGGTGCCGACTGGAATAAAGGGACCAAGCATCATTAATGGACAACCTATGGGAGCTTTGCTTCTGGGACGATCGTCGGCCACCATGATGGGATTATTTGTTTTACCTGGAGTAATAGATGCTGATTATACGGGAGAAATCTACGTCATGGTACATACTCCTTTTCCACCGATACAAATCGAGAAAGGGCAGAGGATAGCCCAATTGGTTCCATTGGAGCAGATTGCTAAAACATTGCCCCCTTGTCAATTACAGTCGAGGGGAGAACGAGGCTTTGGTTCCACTGGAGGACTTACTTTATTAACAATGAATTTGAATGATCGGCCTAAGCGCACTGTAACAATAGAGCATCTGGGGGGGAGACAAACCTTGGAAGGTTTATTAGATACTGGTGCGGACTCCAGCATTATTAGTCCAGATTACTGGCCTCACAACTGGCCATTACAGCCAACCACAATGACAGTTACCGGGGTTGGGGGCCTGACACTTGCTAGAAAGTCACCCATGTTGTCTGTAACTATTGATGGAAAAACTTTACGGAATGTTTTTTCAATTGTACCCTTACCCCCTACAGTGCAGTGCCTCATTGGTCGGGACATTCTGGCTCAACTGGGAATAGTGTTGACAAATGAGCACCCTTTGGGCTAGTGGCCATTGCGTGGACTTTCCCGATCCCGCTGACCTGGACCACGGATGTCCCAGTATGGGTTAAGCAATGGCCACTAAAAAGGGAAAGTCTGGAGCAAGCACATATGCTAGTACAAGAACAATATAAGCAAGGTCATTTGAAGTTGTCGACCAGCCCATGGAATACACCTATTTTTGTCATTAAAAAGAAATCAGGAAAGTATCGCTTGCTACATGATTTACGGGCTGTAAATGAACAAATGGAACCTATGGGAGCCTTACAACCAGGCTTACCTAACCCAGCAATGTTGCCAAAGGACTGGCCATTGTTAATTGTAGATCTTAAGGACTGCTTCTTTACTATTGCTCTTCACCCTAGAGATACCCGAAGGTTTGCTTTTACTTTACCGGCATTAAATAGGGAAGAGCCAGATAAGAGGTTTGAATGGGTTAAACTTCCACAGGGTATGAGAAACAACGCCACCTTATGTCAATTGTATGTTGACAATGCTTTACAACCCTTACGGCAAGCCTGGTCCGAAACCATCATTTATCATTATATGGACGATATTCTATTTGCTCAGCAGCAACCTTTTACAGGTCAACAAATTCAAAAAATACATGATGCTCTGAAACTACATGGGTTGGTTGTAGCTCCTGAAAAAATTCAACTATCTGCACCCTGGAAGTATCTAGGATGGACACTTACTGGTCAGGTTGTTACCCCCCAGAAACTGCAATTAAACGTTGAAATACGTACATTGAATGATGCCCAAAGGTTACTTGGTGATTTACAATGGCTGCGTCCTATTGTGGGCATCCCGAATGAGCTATTAGATAAACTTCGACCCTTACTAAAAGGAACTGATCCGGCACAGCCTGTTCATATAACCTCTGAGCAGGTTAGGACATTACAACAGATACTGGACTGTGTGACACAAGGCAGTGTCCGGAGACGAGACCTTAACCTCCCTATACAGCTGACAGTTTGGTGTGGAACTAAATACTTACTAGGTGCACTTACTCAGCAAAACAGAAAAATGGGGGAGGCGTGGGCTTTGGAATGGATATCTCCTCCACTTCAACAGCATAAAACCCTTCTTCAAAAAACTGAAATTTTGGCTGAGTTGCTCAAAAAGGGTTGTGAACGGACACTACAGGTCATGGGAAAGGAGCCTGCTCAGATACGGGTACCAATGAAGAAAGATACATTGACCTGGTACCTGTTAAACAGTGTGGAATTACAAGAGGCACTGTTGGGAGCTGGAAGTGTGATTGCCACTGATGATATCCCCAATATACCGTTGAATTGGATAGGGCAACGGGGTTGGATTCAATGCCCAAAAAGGTCACAGAAACCCCTGTCAGGATGCCATAACAGCCTACACGGATGCAGGAAGAAAATCCAGAATTGCTGCAGTGACCTGGCAGGAAAAGGGACAATGGCACCATCAGATTCTCCAGGCCTCCGAGTTGGATACTTTACAAACGATGGAGTTATTGGCTGTTGTTTGGGCCATGATGCATTTTTCTGGGCCCCTCAATATAGTGACAGATTCTTTATATGTCGCTGGAGTATGCGAGCGAATAGAAGATGCCTCTATAAAAGAGGTTCAGAACAGGAGGTTACATGAGCTGTTTATACAGTTACAGAGGGCAATTAAACTGAGGAAGTATCCTTTCTCTGTCATTCATATCAGAAGTCATAAGTGGGATATTGGTCTGGGAGAGGGTAATGCACAAGCAGATAAGCTAGTTTCAATCACACATGTGACTCCAATTCCCAGGCAGACTGTGGCCAGAGAGGCACACTCCATGTTTCACCAAAATGCAAAAGGCCTCCATAGAGAATTTCAAATATCTCTAGAAGAGGCACGGGCAATAGTCAAAGCCTGTCCCACATGTAGTCATCATAACGGGGGCTGCGGGTTAGGTCTAGGAGTTAACCCCAGAGGGCTGAATACAAATGAGACCTGGCAAATGGATGTCACACATGTTGCTGAGTTTGGAAGGATAAAGTATGTGCATGTTACTATAGACACCTACAGTCATTTTATATGGGCCACAGCACAAACTGGTGAGAAAGCAGGGCACGTGGAGAGGCATCTCAGTAGCTGCTTTGCTGTAATGGGAGTGCCACGACATATTAAGACAGACAATGGGCCTGCCTACTGCAGCAAAAGAATAAAACAGTTCATGCAAATGTGGGGGATTGAACACGTGACAGGCATCCCTAATTCTCCGACAGGACAAGCGATTGTAGAGAGAGCTAATCGTACTTTGAAAAAATATCTAGGTAAATACAAAGATATTAGAGAGCCGCAAGAAAGGTTGCTAAAGTGTCTATTTGTCTTAAAGCACCTGTGTGTTTTTGGGGAAAGCAAAGTTCCTGCTGTAATTCATCATTATGTAACAGAGAAAGATAGTGTGAGGCAGGACGTACGGGTAAAATACAGAGATCCCAAGACAGGACAATGGCAAGGTCCTGCTAAGGTATTATACTGGGGCCGCGGGTATCTTTGTGTTTCTACCCCTACAGGATCCTTGTGGGTAGCTGCTAAATGGACCCCAGCAGCCGTGTTAGATGGAACCAGACCCCAGACAACTGAGCGAAGAGGACGGTCGGCGAGTGGAGGCAAAGCTGCTGATCACCGTTTGACTGATAGTTCTCAAGCTGAAAGGACACTGTAGCTTTGCCATTGACCGAGTGATTGATCGGTGTCAATCCCTGGACAGTATACTAAGCCTGATTCCGGCGCTCCATACATTTTATTATAGAGGGCCTAAGAGATTAGCTTGTATTAAGTGTCAAAATACTCAGTGTGCTGCATGGATATTGTTCTTTTGCAGGGGGTGTCAGCAAACTAAGTGGGTGCATCAGTCACAGTTACCTGAACTGTGGTGCAGAAGCTGTGCATTTTATTGGCAGCGGGACTCCTGGCAAGCAGAACTTCAGACCTTTACAGGATTACCTGGCCGCCAAGGGTTACAGTTGTATGAGTCCCCAGAACAGAAAATTCTCGCATGGTTTAGGTGGGAAACCCAGCACTTTGCCAGACGCGCTTTAGGGCAATCTCAGTCGTGTATCTTACAGTCTAAGTGTGGTCGGGGCATTCCCCTCTCCCAGCTAGATGTAGTAGGTCCGATTCTGAGGGATCAAGATCCTAACCAAGCGTGGGACGATTGTTTAAGGGCTCTAAAAAGATTGTCTGGGCGGCTCAAGAAAGAAAAAGGGGAGAGGAAGGAAGAGACATTCTTAACGGTTTGTGGGCAACCTGTTAATTCCCTAAATGTCTGGATGGTTCAAAACAGCATCCGGGAAGATCAGGGTGATGTGGCAGACTTATGCTGCTGTTTTACTCGTATTTGCCCTCTTAATAGACAACCCAGACATTGCCAAAGGAGTGGGAACCCACCAAGCATGGGCCCCACCTCAGCCCAAGACTAATATTTGGATCACCATGGCAAATTTAACTAACCAGGAGGCTATTTGCTTGTCGTTATCTTCTCCCGGTAATCCATTTACAACCTGTTTGGTTGGACTGCCGGCAGATCCCTGGCCATGCCCATCGAAAATACCCACCTGCAAAACCAATGACGCCAGGGTCAGTGTAGATAACTGGGACCAATGGATTTCTCATTTTCCTATAGCACCGCAGGAACCCCAAGAGTTGGAACTGTTAGGCTCAGTAATGGCGGATGCATGCCTTAGGTTTAAGCATAAAAGTCAGCTGCCGGCCAAAAACTATTCTACTATTGTAACCTCCAGCATGGCCATTTACCGTAATGCAACAACCTGGTGCAATTATACCACAAAGAAGGTGTCGATCTCATAAAACGACCCTATTCAATTACCAGCAGGTTACTTTTTAATATGTGGGGATCGTGCGTGGCCCGGTGTCCCATCGATGCTGAGCGGGGGGCCATGTACAATTGGTCGCTTGTCTCTCCTCACACCCAATGCGTCAATGATCCTTAATATGAGCCGCCGCTATCACAGAATTAAAAGAATGGCCCATGCGTTTACTGCTGACTGCAAAGATGATGTAAAATTTTGGTCCCCAGGGGCCATAGTGGCAGCATCCTTTTTAGCTCCAGGGGTATCGGCAGCAGGTGCCCATGCCATTTTAAACAAGCTAGGATGCTGGCTGGCTAAACAAACTAATGCCACCTCTTTAGCACTTTCTAGCCTTTTGCTTGATGTTGATTCTATTCGCCATGCAACGCTTCAGAATAGAGCTGCAATTGATTTCCTTTTACTGGCACAGGGCCATGGTTGTGAAGATTTTGAGGGCATGTGTTGCATGAACCTCTCTGATCATTCCCAGTCCATTCACTCCCAGCTCTCTGAGCTGCGAAGGTTAACTGGAAACTTACAGGTAGAATCGGACTCTGGCATTGATGAGTGGCTCAAATCATTAGGCTTGGGATCATGGTTGCGCTCTATTGTTAGAGTCATTATTATAGTAGGCATTATGGCTTTGTTAGTGTCATGGTTTGACCCTAGCACAATGCTAGGGCTTCCATGAAGGGTATATTTCTAAAAGGGTTGCTGTGAGATGTGACCCGGGAACAGAACAAAGTAGGCTCCCATTCGGGGATGGAGGGAAATAAAGCAACACTTTATTTATTACAAATCTAAAAAGGAACACATACCAAGCTAAAAAATAAAAACCTTCCAGATACTTTCCTCCTCCCCCTCCTTTTCTCCACACACTCACCACTCCTCAAATTATTAACCCTCAAATTCATCCAGGAGAGAGGAGTCTCCCCTTGCCTCATGGGCCTCCCCCAGATGCACAATTAAAACTTCCTGTGCTTCCGCATCATCCATGGCCCCGCACAGAGAACATTGGCCCTCGTGACTTCTCCCCCCCCCATGTCCAGTGCTCTCACCACTGGACACAGGCCAGGACTGCTTTTAGGGCTCCCTGCCTAAAGATGCTTCACTCACTTCCAGAAGCAGCAGTCTCTCAACTTTGGGACACCAGTCCCCCCCAAATTTCACCCCCTGGGGCCGAGGGGCCTTGTGAACAGTCTCAGCTTTGGGACACCAGTCCCCCCCAAATTTCACCCCCTGGGGCCGAGGGGTCTCATGAGCAGAGATCTTCCTCTCCGTGGAGACAGAGGGCATCTCACACCCTCCTCAGCTGTTTCTGTTCACGCCGCTGCTTCACTCTTGAGTCCCTGGTGTTGCCTCCCCCTAAAATACAGTCTCTGGGTCACAGGGGAAAAACACGGGTTTGTCCATGGCTATACAAGAAAGAGTCCAGCCCAAGGCCACTCTATTATCTCTTCCACTCAGGACTCTTCTCTCCTCTTCCAGCTTTTTTCACGCTTGCCTATTTCATCTCTCATTTCTCTCTCTCACCTCATCCTGATTCAGGAGGATTCAGTATTTGTGAGGTTTCTATTAGTCTAAAAAGGGGTTAAAATTTTACTTTTGCCTGCTCAAGAACTCTCACAACTGCCAGGTACTTCTCTCGACGCATCCCCCGCTTCTGGCTGGCTGAACTGCCAGCACAATTTCTGTCCCTCTCACCGGGGGGGCTGCCCAGACATCCCAAGTCTCTTCCACCCCTGCATGTTCTCCTCCACCTCTGCACCTTCTGGGGCTCCCGGCCTCCTCCCTGTCATGGCCTCCCCCTCCCCCACCCAGACGCAGCTGGGCAGGGGAGAGGTCGGACCTTACTCACCAACGCCGGATTCCCAAAGAGGAAGTTCTCTGGGAATCTCCTGCTTTTAACCCACGTGTGTTCTCAGAGGCGTATCCAGACCCTTAGTGGCTATATCACATGCCAATTTTGAATTTGGCCACTGATTGGCCCGACTTAGACTTTTCTAGAAACACATTTCCGGCCAAACCACGACAGTTAGTAGTGTTAGTTTTGCCTTGTTTTGGCATGTGCTTACAGAACATGGTTCAAAGAATGATATTTGCTGCATCTAATCAGACTATGCTTGTGCAACAGAAAAACAGGGGAAGTGTGGAGGATTTTGTGAACAGCTGGCTAGCTAACAAAGGTCACACTGACATAATACCGTTAATTAAGCAAGAAGGAGACGAGGATAGGAGTCAGCAGTCAGTGTCCAAACCTGGCAAGGGCACTGTACCCTTGGTGCAACATCAGGATGGGGGAGAGGATCGTTAGTTAGAAACATGAAGAAAATATGTAAACAGCTGCAGCATAGTAGCCTCAAGAATGATAAGGTAGGCGTAGTTAGCTGATAAGTAACTAACCAATAATGAGCTCGCTTTTTGCAATATGTATTAGCCTCATTAACACCAATATAAATGTATGTGCCTAACAATAAAGTTTTGAGATTTGCTGATCACTCATATTGAGTGCTGCATTTCTTCCGCCGATTACCACAGAAGGTGACACCCCACCCCACCCTCCCCGCCCCTCCAACTCCCGCTTGCAGGGTAGGCAATGGCCCATTCCTGTGTTCAAATAAAGAGATGGATTTGTGTCCTAGTTTGAAAGCAAAACCAGTGTGAGGCTCTCTTGTTTAAACTGCGACCCTTTGGATGAGGACACGAGGCTTGACTCCATTTTCATCAGAAGGCTGATTTATTATGATATATATTATACTAAAATACTACATTACAACTATACTAAAAGGACAGAGAGAAGAAGATCAGAAGGCTACCAAGACAAGAATAGAATAGGAATCAATAACAAAAACCTGTGACTGCTCACAGCCTTGGCACAGGTGGCTGTGATTGGTCACTGGTTGAAAACAATCTACATGAACTAATGGAAGATGCACCCGTGGCATTCCACAGCAGCAGATAGCCATTGTTTACATTTCTTTCCTGAGGCTCTCAGCTCCTCAGGACAGGAAAAGTCCCAGCAGAGGCTTTTTCCCTAAATTATCATGGCAACATCTCACCCTTTTAAATTATTAAATTAAATAGAAAAAGAAATGTTTGCAATTTCTTGTACTAGGGCTTTGTAGAAGAGAGAACAACACCTCTTGAGGTTCATCTGTTGCCAATCAAAATCTCACTCATTTGCTGATGTGGAATGGTCAGGGAAATTCTTCACCTGTAGAACATTCAGGGAAATTCTTCACTTATCAAACATCTAATTATATCATATCACTAAAACAATCTTAAAAAATAAGAAAATGCAAAAACTCATGCAAGGAAAGTTCATTGTTTCAAGTCCAAGCAGCTGAATTTCAGGACAGAGTCCATGGACTGAAGATGTTCTTTTTTGACATCTCTGGAAGTCCCCTTTGGTCCTGAAACAGGCTTGCAGAATTCTGAAACAAAGAACTGCTAAAGAAAACAAGAATTAGCAAACAATTCATTGACAGTCATGAAACAATTCAGAGAAAATTTCTGGAATGCCCTGGCCACAGCCCTTCATTGAACCGCTTGGGCTGAGGCTAATTTTTGGCTTTTCAATGCTTTTGAGCTGCTAGCTCTTTCCACTTTTCTTTATTATTATTATTTTTTTTTTTTTCATTAGAAGAAGAGTAGCAGCAGCAGAGTGTCTCTAGGACCCTTGGGTGGCTCTGGTCCTGGTGGGCGGACCAGAGAACTCAGACTTGGCTCACAGAATGGTGGCCTAGGTTCTTGTGGGGAAAGCAAAGTTTTTGAACTCAGCACTGGACGGGGCGATGGCCCCGGCCCAGGGAAATGAGTTAAACGGCTTAGAACTAGCTTGTGAGGCGGGCTCTGCACGCTCAGAACTTGGTAGGACTATGCTGCTAGTGTTTTGAGAGTAGAAATGACGAAATGTTTTTTTTTTTTTAGAAGCACTGGTGCACACTGGCAGCTGGAGAAGAGAAGTTTTCTCAGGAATTGTTATTTTAGATTTGAGGGTTTCTTGTCTCCAGAGCAAGCGAGCAGTGCTTGCTTTGCTCTGTGTCTCTTGTTTTTGTAAGGTAAATGTTATTTTTTCTGCTTTTTGCTTTTTGGCACTACTTTTATCTCTACTGGGTTGGGAACTAGAGGTAGATGTTACAGGAGCCAACTCCCCCACGCCGCTGGGGCGCTCGGGGAAAGGCAGGCACTTTAACTTCTAGGGAGAAGCTCTCGACTATACGCGAAGTGATTTAAAAACTATATTGATTTTGAACACAGCCAGCCGAACTGCTCCTGCAGTCAGCTGGAGGGTTATGCTTTTTTTACGGAAGGACAGGCTTTTCGCAGGGTTTGATGTGAATGATGGAGTTTCGGAAACCTGCGGGACAACTGGGGTGGGTGGTGCAGGCAGCACGGGCGCTGGTGTCGACTCTTGAGGCGGTCTCGTGGGCTCAGCACTATTCTCAGCAAGCTCTTGCACTGCAATTGGATCGGCAGGGAGCGGCGGGACAGGCGGGGGCGGCGGGCTCGGAGCGGGGTCGGCCCGCGCAGGCGCCGCCTGCACCGTTGCGAATTCAGTTGCCGGCTGGGATGCAGAGAAAGAAGACACGGAGGCAGCTCCTGCAGCTCCCGGGAGCAGCAGCACAGCCGGGGAATCACTGTTGTTGATCGCGCTGCCTGGCAACACGGGCGGATCGGCGGGAGGCGGTTCCGGGTGCCGCGGCGCAGGCGCAGTCATCAGAGCCGGCGGAGCTGGCCCGGGCGGCTGCGGGGCCGCGGGCGGAGCCGGCTGAGGCGGAGCCGCGGGGTCCGGCGCCTCCCGCGGGGCTGGCTGAGGCGGAGCCGCGGGGTCCGGCGCCTCCCGCGGGGCTGGCTGAGGCGGAGCCGCGGGGTCCGGCGCCTCCCGCGGGGCTGGCTGAGGCGGAGCCGGATCCGCTCGCTCCCGGGGTGGGGGAAGCGGAGAATTTCGCGGCGAAGCGGGCGGGGCCGGCCCGGAAAGCGGCGGGTTCGGTTTTTCATCCCCCCCAAGAGAAGGAGCGGGGGGGGAAGGTAGATCTGTTTGCTCCAAGGGAGCGGAGAAAAACTTTTGCTCAGCTGTGGGCAGTGCGGGGGGAATGCAAACTCGCGGTTCGTCTTCTTTGAGAGGCTTCTCTCGTGCCGAAGCTGGCGGGGACAGAACGCGACTGTGCTCCCGAGCCATGATGTCCCCTGCAGCCCGTCCCCATTTCAAGATAACACCATAAAGCAGTGTGTGCACTGCATGCATCATTGGGGATGAAACACGCTGGACTATTGTCCACCTAAAAAGAGCGTCCATGAACTCCCAAAAACCTAAATCAAGGGAGTCTACGACATTTGTAATAAATCTATGAAATTTTGCCCATCTGAAGAACTCATAACACCGTCTCTCCAACATACATTGAGGAATTCTGTCCCTGCGTCCCCATCTGCACCAGTGTTTAATAACTTTCTCCTCTGACGCAGTAAACGGAACCTGAGCTTCCGAAGGTACCTTTTCCCAACTTTCCTCCCACCTTTTGCGAATGGCAGGATCTTCAGAAAGGGAAAAAATAACAGTACCTCTAGACAGTGTCCTTGTGGATCCAGCTGTGCAGCTCTGCTGCTCTGCGGTCTCTGGACACAATCTCCAGGAAAGTCCAACAGGTTCTCCTGTTTGCCTTGGCTGTGAACTCTGCCCATCTTCAGGGTCTCGTTTCTTCAGCTCCAGGCTAGATTCCATGGTCACTCTTGGGGTGACCATCAGTTTCACATGTCAGGGGTCACCAATTGTTGCTTTGACTTGGGCCCCTGGTGCGAGGACACGAGGCTTGACTCCATGTTGATCAGAAGGCTGATTTATTATGATATATATTATACTAAAATGCTACATTACAACTATACTAAAAGAACAGAGAGAGAAAGATCAGAAGGCTACAAAGACAAGAATAGAATAGGAATGAATAACAAAAATCCTGTGACTGCTCACAGCCTTGGCACAGGTGGCTGTGATTGGTCACTGATTGAAAACAATCCACATGGACCAATGGAAGATTCACCTGTGGCACTCCACAGCAGCAGACAGTTATTGTTTACATTTCTTTCCTGAGGTCCTCAGCTCCTCAGGACAGGAAAAATCCTAGCAGAGGCTTTTTCACTAAAAATCCTGGCAACAGAACGTTGTCAATACAATTTTTGTGAAATCTACATGAGAATCTGAGGAGATTACTACACAGCTTGGATGCTAGAGGAACTTCTGCAAATAGGTTACAGGGTATTTATTTAACTGATTCAGAACTTTGCTTCAGCTGGCAATAGTTCAAGAATTTTATTTTCTAGTGTCTTTTGGTGGCCCACATTAAAAAACAAAAAAAAAAAAACACAAAACAAAAAAAAAACCAAAGAACAAGTTCTGTCCTTTTCCAATTTCAAACAGATATTCTTTTTCTTTACCCATGAATTATGACAAAGCAAGTGACGTTCAAAGTCAGCATTCAGAAAGAGCCCTGAGAAGAGACTAGATGTATGCCAATTCCCTCTTGCTATTCAGCTGATTTTATATACTAGCTTTCTGTGTCTCTAGCTTTTTATATGATCTCTGTTACTACAGCCACTTCCAAATCTTGGTAAAAATTAGTAATTTCTCCACCTTCACTTTGTGGGAAATTGTGGGGGCAAAAAAGTAGCATTGTTTAGTCCAAGTTCAAGCAGAAAAACAGAAATTCAGAAATACATTCTGACCCTTGGCCAGTTTTAATTTTTATTTAACAGCACCCACAAGGACACCGTCCCCAAGTGAGGGGAGTGGGGCTCGCAGAACTCACCGATTGTGAGGTCACGGGCACATCTCCAGGGAGGCCTGAGGTATAACCGTTGCTGTACATCAACATTGCACTCAGAGCTGAGGACAGGATCCCGAGAGGGAGCTTGCCCAAGGCTGCTGAGCGAGTTTTGGTGTCTCTGAGACATCTCTCTTCACTCAAGGAAGGATTGGAAGGCTTTGTCAGGAGGAGAAAGGCTGGCAGTGCTGTGGCACAGACCGTCCAGGCATTCCTCCGTACCCACAATGGTGCAGCAGAACGCTGCTAAGAAGCGTCCCCCTGGCAAGGAGCGAGGTGAGAGCCAAGTCTCCCTCCCCACAGATGGCAGAGGGGGAGCGGCCAAGAGCAGCAGAAAGGGGAAACAGGAGATCCACAGAATCACCCCAGAGTAGAGGCCCTCCTCTCATGGGCCAGAGGAGCCAGGCTGGGCTGTGGGCACCGGCACTTCCCCTGCCCTTTAGCCAGCCAGCAGGGCCTTGGGGACAATGCTGCAGGGACATTTCCTGAGCTCTACAAGGTGCTCACTCCCCCTGCCCTCTCTCTCTCTCCCCAATGCACACCGTGTCACCGGGCAGAGGCAGACGCAGAGAGCGGCAGCTGCCTCTCCGGACATGCCAGGCCGGACCAGGCTCGTCGCCGTTCATGGAGACAGCAAGCACAAGACTCGGGCAGCCAGAAAGGAAAACGCATCCGGCTCAACCGCGTGCCACTGCTGCGTGCTGAGACCAGCAGCCCCAGCACCGCCCCTCAGGCGGTGTCAGGGCAGTCCCAGGCCGTGGGGCTGGTCACCAGCAGCAGCAGCAGCTTGCCCTGCCGAAAGCAGGGCCTGAAGCGAGGCCACCCACGGGGAGACACGGAGCCTCAGGCACCCAAGAGCCCACTGGCAAAGCGCCGCAGGTTGGAGGATGGTCCAGCCCCTCAGGAGGTGTCAGGGTGGTCCCAGGCCGTGGGGCTGGTCACCAGCAGCAGCTTGCCCTGCCAAAAGCAGGGCCTGAAGCGAGGCCACCCACGGGGAGACACGGATCCTCAGGCACCCAAGAGCCCACTGGCAAAGCGCCGCAGGTTGGAGGATGGTCCAACCCCTCAGGAGGTGTCAGGGTGGTCCCAGGCCGTGGGGCTGGTCACCAGCAGCAGCTTGCCCTGCCGAAAGCAGGGCCTGAAGCGAGGCCACCCACGGGGAGACACGGATCCTCAGGCACCCAAGAGCCCACTGGCAAAGCGCCGCAGGTTGGAGGATGGTCCAGCCCAGAGTGCTGGTACCACCAGCCAGGTGGCATTGAGGCTGTCCCAGGAATCTCAGTCATCCAGGGAACAAACAGCCCCATACATACCCCCCTGGATCTTGCCCCGCTCCCAATCCGGGCCAATTCGTGTGAGGCACGTCTTGCGGCGGCAGCTGCGAGATAAAAAGCCCTACAGTCGGCCTGAAAACCAGGGCAGGACCAGACGAGCACCCACCCCTGTTGTTTGGCCCCCTCATCCCTCAAAATAAAGTTTTCTGGTTTGTTTGTTTGAACTGGGAGATGCCACATTCTTTTTTCCAGTCGTCTGCAGCTGATCTCCAAATAGGGGCCCCAAGCTCAGTGGGACAAGTGTGTGCCTTCAAGGACTCACCTGTCCCATGGCAACACCCAGCGTCACCACGTTCCATGGCAACACCCAGTGCCACCATGTCCCCTGGTCTGGAGATACCAGCCCTGCTTCTGCCAGGGAAAAAACAGAACTGTGCAAAAGGAGCACGGGGATTTTGCAAGCATTCCTGGCTGAGGCAGCCTCAGTGGGAGGGCACAGCTCTGCCTGCTGCAGGTGCCCAGGAGGGAAAATCATGGATGCAGTAGGATTATTCCCCTCCCAACGCAGCCCAGGCACAGTTCAATCTACCACTGCTGCCACTGGGGTTGCACGTACCAGCCTGGAGAGTAACTGGAATAAGAGAGAGTAACTTCCCAGCATCAGTGCAGCTGATGCTGGGAAGGTAAAACTAAAGCCAGTCCCGCCCCCAGTAAAAATACACTGCACCTGAAAAAAAATAGCCAGCACCCTCCTGTTCTCTGCAAATGGGACCAAAAATTTCAAAAGCATTAAAAAAATTAACCAGGCTTTGGAGCAGTTACAGGTCAGACTACATGAGGCTGGAAAAGATTGTACAGGTGACAGTTCTCAGAGGAAAATTAGCAGGAAATCCCTTCTTTCTGCTATTAAAATCTCAGGCTGTTGTCATGAGACACTCAAGCCACAAGAAAAGTACTTCAGCACCAGCATCCAACTGAGCACCTGTTTGATCCACTTCAGTGGAAAGCCATCACTTTGCCAGCAGAATTCCTCCTCTGGGTTACACACAACATATTTTTTTTCTATCTGGGAGTGCCACTGGATTTTTTTACCTAGCATTTAATATTAAATTGTGGAAGTATTTTAAATTAAAAGGGAATGAAAAGATGGACCCACGAGATGGGACAGGAGGAAGCCGGGCAGCCCTTTAAAGAGGGAGATGCTAAGCTGTACATCCAGGAGAGCTCCTCTGAGCACAGAGCAGCCACAGAGCACATCTGACCACAACATTTCTAGTTCACCTGTGTCCTTATAAATGGGAAAAGAACAAAACAGTGGCAGGAAAGGAGGCAGAAGTCAACTGTGAAAGTTTCATTCACAACACATGATACTCAAAATCAGAATGAAGGCCTATCAAGGAACACCAATAGCTATGAAAATATATGTAAGCAGCACAGACAGGTGCTATGTATGTCCCTTCTGCTTCCCGGCCTCAATGCAGACTCAGTTTCAGGATGCAGCGGGTTCCCAGGAAGCTGCAAATGCTCAGGAGTGCAGTGGCTCGTGCCTCACTGATAACCACTTGGGAAAACATACTGTTTCATATAAATTAGAGGAAACCTAGGAATCTAGCCTAAATCAAGTTCTAGGCAAGACCCCAACCAACATAAAATATGGAGAGGCACAAAAGTGCCTCCATTTTCCACTCCACCTCCCTTGAACTCAGCAAGAACTAATCCCCAAACCTCACAGCCGGAGGCAAATGCAGTTGGTTGGGAGAGGAAATCTAAAGTCTCCTTGCGAGGCAGCTTTCCAAGGCTGAGCCCCAGGAGAGGCAGCTCCCGCAGCACGTGTGCAGGTCGCACAAAAAGAACCTGTGTGCCATGACCAGCAGGACAGTGCCAGCCAAAGGGCTGCCTGAGGATGGCCACCGATGGTTTCACTGCCAGCCCTGGCTGAGGGGAAACCTGGACACAGGACAAGGCAGAGAGGGGCCAAATGTTCTACTCCTTCTCAAAACAAGTTGCTGTTTTTGTTTCCAAGCCTAGCACTCTTTGGATCTAATTAAATTTGAAGAGGGAAATGAGGAGTAAGCAAAATTCTTGGACAGCAGGCTGGTTTGTTCAGCTAGCTGGGGCTGCAAGCCATGCGTGAAAAGCAATGTCAGGTGCTAAAGCAAATCTCTGTGTCCTTCAACAGCAACAAGAGAAGTGTGAACAAGACAGAGAATATACCTATTTTAGGAATGTAATTGTTTTATAGGAAACACACCAACACCCAGTGTTCTTCTAATCTTGCTTTTTAATACTCAGCGCTTGTAAATTTCTTCAATCTGGGAAGTCCAAGATTTCATCTGATAGCATAAATATTTGTTCCGCACCATTTGGGGGGTTTTTTTTAATTCTTAATGTTTATATAAATATCACTTAGCGAACACTGGACCTGTGAAGAATTAAGGAAATATGCCTTTAACTACTCTGTGTAGGTCACCTGCAACAAATTTCATGGCAGAGGAGCTTCTGGAAGCCCCTGGTTTACCATCACTACCAAAACTTGGTAGCGATCTTCCAGAGACCCACCATGGAGAGGCCAAACAACTGTTACTGGTCTCAAAACAAAAAGAAAATTGCTCCATGGAGCTTAAGAGAGCATGCTGTCTTGGCATTAATTCCTACCAAGTCTGCTGACAGTACAGGGCAGTAAATAATGCAGATTTCTAATTTATACCTCTTAAAGCACAGCCTAAAAATAGGAAAGACTCCTATAACAAAGAATCCTCCATTGAGTGCTCAAGAAGGAATTCTTGCATCTTCTTCAAGACCACACATAAACCAGGTGGAATCAGTTCTGAAGTCAGATTTTAATAGCTCTGAGAGAGATTTTCTTTCACAGTTGCATTATTGAAGCCATGTAAACTCCTGGAATCCATATCATCTTCTAACTATAAGCTGCAGAGATTAAATTTCTCACTGTGTGGAGAAATACCTGATTCAGTTTGTTTTGAATCTGCTGCCTGTCAACTTTTTTTGATCTTGTCAAAGGCTGTCTGGGGAGAACGTTGTCAATACAATTTTTGTGAAATCTACATGAGAATCTGAGGAGATTACTACACAGCTTGGATGCTAGAGGAACTTCTGCAAATAGGTTACAGGGTATTTATTTAACTGATTCAGAACTTTGCTTCAGCTGGCAATAGTTCAAGAATTTTATTTTCTAGTGTCTTTTGGTGGCCCACATTAAAAAACAAAAAAAAAAAACAAAAAAAAAAACACAAACCAAAAAAAAACAAAGAACAAGTTCTGTCCTTTTCCAATTTCAAACAGATATTCTTTTTCTTTACCCATGAATTATGACAAAGCAAGTGACGTTCAAAGTCAGCATTCAGAAAGAGCCCTGAGAAGAGACTAGATGTATGCCAATTCCCTCTTGCTATTCAGCTGATTTTATATACTAGCTTTCTGTGTCTCTAGCTTTTTATATGATCTCTGTTACTACAGCCACTTCCAAATCTTGGTAAAAATTAGTAATTTCTCCACCTTCACTTTGTGGGAAATTGTGGGGGCAAAAAAGTAGCATTGTTTAGTCCAAGTTCAAGCAGAAAAACAGAAATTCAGAAATACATTCTGACCCTTGGCCAGTTTTAATTTTTATTTAACAGCACCCACAAGGACACCGTCCCCAAGTGAGGGGAGTGGGGCTCGCAGAACTCACCGATTGTGAGGTCACGGGCACATCTCCAGGGAGGCCTGAGGTATAACCGTTGCTGTACATCAACATTGCACTCAGAGCTGAGGACAGGATCCCGAGAGGGAGCTTGCCCAAGGCTGCTGAGCGAGTTTTGGTGTCTCTGAGACATCTCTCTTCACTCAAGGAAGGATTGGAAGGCTTTGTCAGGAGGAGAAAGGCTGGCAGTGCTGTGGCACAGACCGTCCAGGCATTCCTCCGTACCCACAATGGTGCAGCAGAACGCTGCTAAGAAGCGTCCCCCTGGCAAGGAGCGAGGTGAGAGCCAAGTCTCCCTCCCCACAGATGGCAGAGGGGGAGCGGCCAAGAGCAGCAGAAAGGGGAAACAGGAGATCCACAGAATCACCCCAGAGTAGAGGCCCTCCTCTCATGGGCCAGAGGAGCCAGGCTGGGCTGTGGGCACCGGCACTTCCCCTGCCCTTTAGCCAGCCAGCAGGGCCTTGGGGACAATGCTGCAGGGACATTTCCTGAGCTCTACAAGGTGCTCACTCCCCCTGCCCTCTCTCTCTCTCCCCAATGCACACCGTGTCACCGGGCAGAGGCAGACGCAGAGAGCGGCAGCTGCCTCTCCGGACATGCCAGGCCGGACCAGGCTCGTCGCCGTTCATGGAGACAGCAAGCACAAGACTCGGGCAGCCAGAAAGGAAAACGCATCCGGCTCAACCGCATGCCACTGCTGCGTGCTGAGACCAGCAGCCCCAGCACCGCCCCTCAGGCGGTGTCAGGGCAGTCCCAGGCCGTGGGGCTGGTCACCAGCAGCAGCAGCAGCTTGCCCTGCCGAAAGCAGGGCCTGAAGCGAGGCCACCCACGGGGAGACACGGAGCCTCAGGCACCCAAGAGCCCACTGGCAAAGCGCCGCAGGTTGGAGGATGGTCCAGCCCCTCAGGAGGTGTCAGGGTGGTCCCAGGCCGTGGGGCTGGTCACCAGCAGCAGCTTGCCCTGCCAAAAGCAGGGCCTGAAGCGAGGCCACCCACGGGGAGACACGGATCCTCAGGCACCCAAGAGCCCACTGGCAAAGCGCCGCAGGTTGGAGGATGGTCCAACCCCTCAGGAGGTGTCAGGGTGGTCCCAGGCCGTGGGGCTGGTCACCAGCAGCAGCTTGCCCTGCCGAAAGCAGGGCCTGAAGCGAGGCCACCCACGGGGAGACACGGATCCTCAGGCACCCAAGAGCCCACTGGCAAAGCGCCGCAGGTTGGAGGATGGTCCAGCCCAGAGTGCTGGTACCACCAGCCAGGTGGCATTGAGGCTGTCCCAGGAATCTCAGTCATCCAGGGAACAAACAGCCCCATACATACCCCCCTGGATCTTGCCCCGCTCCCAATCCGGGCCAATTCGTGTGAGGCACGTCTTGCGGCGGCAGCTGCGAGATAAAAAGCCCTACAGTCGGCCTGAAAACCAGGGCAGGACCAGACGAGCACCCACCCCTGTTGTTTGGCCCCCTCATCCCTCAAAATAAAGTTTTCTGGTTTGTTTGTTTGAACTGGGAGATGCCACATTCTTTTTTCCAGTCGTCTGCAGCTGATCTCCAAATAGGGGCCCCAAGCTCAGTGGGACAAGTGTGTGCCTTCAAGGACTCACCTGTCCCATGGCAACACCCAGCGTCACCACGTTCCATGGCAACACCCAGTGCCACCATGTCCCCTGGTCTGGAGATACCAGCCCTGCTTCTGCCAGGGAAAAAACAGAACTGTGCAAAAGGAGCACGGGGATTTTGCAAGCATTCCTGGCTGAGGCAGCCTCAGTGGGAGGGCACAGCTCTGCCTGCTGCAGGTGCCCAGGAGGGAAAATCATGGATGCAGTAGGATTATTCCCCTCCCAACGCAGCCCAGGCACAGTTCAATCTACCACTGCTGCCACTGGGGTTGCACGTACCAGCCTGGAGAGTAACTGGAATAAGAGAGAGTAACTTCCCAGCATCAGTGCAGCTGATGCTGGGAAGGTAAAACTAAAGCCAGTCCCGCCCCCAGTAAAAATACACTGCACCTGAAAAAAAATAGCCAGCACCCTCCTGTTCTCTGCAAATGGGACCAAAAATTTCAAAAGCATTAAAAAAATTAACCAGGCTTTGGAGCAGTTACAGGTCAGACTACATGAGGCTGGAAAAGATTGTACAGGTGACAGTTCTCAGAGGAAAATTAGCAGGAAATCCCTTCTTTCTGCTATTAAAATCTCAGGCTGTTGTCATGAGACACTCAAGCCACAAGAAAAGTACTTCAGCACCAGCATCCAACTGAGCACCTGTTTGATCCACTTCAGTGGAAAGCCATCACTTTGCCAGCAGAATTCCTCCTCTGGGTTACACACAACATATTTTTTTTCTATCTGGGAGTGCCACTGGATTTTTTTACCTAGCATTTAATATTAAATTGTGGAAGTATTTTAAATTAAAAGGGAATGAAAAGATGGACCCACGAGATGGGACAGGAGGAAGCCGGGCAGCCCTTTAAAGAGGGAGATGCTAAGCTGTACATCCAGGAGAGCTCCTCTGAGCACAGAGCAGCCACAGAGCACATCTGACCACAACATTTCTAGTTCACCTGTGTCCTTATAAATGGGAAAAGAACAAAACAGTGGCAGGAAAGGAGGCAGAAGTCAACTGTGAAAGTTTCATTCACAACACATGATACTCAAAATCAGAATGAAGGCCTATCAAGGAACACCAATAGCTATGAAAATATATGTAAGCAGCACAGACAGGTGCTATGTATGTCCCTTCTGCTTCCCGGCCTCAATGCAGACTCAGTTTCAGGATGCAGCGGGTTCCCAGGAAGCTGCAAATGCTCGGGAGTGCAGTGGCTCGTGCCTCACTGATAACCACTTGGGAAAACATACTGTTTCATATAAATTAGAGGAAACCTAGGAATCTAGCCTAAATCAAGTTCTAGGCAAGACCCCAACCAACATAAAATATGGAGAGGCACAAAAGTGCCTCCATTTTCCACTCCACCTCCCTTGAACTCAGCAAGAACTAATCCCCAAACCTCACAGCCGGAGGCAAATGCAGTTGGTTGGGAGAGGAAATCTAAAGTCTCCTTGCGAGGCAGCTCTCCAAGGCTGAGCCCCAGGAGAGGCAGCTCCCGCAGCACGTGTGCAGGTCGCACAAAAAGAACCTGTGTGCCATGACCAGCAGGACAGTGCCAGCCAAAGGGCTGCCTGAGGATGGCCACCGATGGTTTCACTGCCAGCCCTGGCTGAGGGGAAACCTGGACACAGGACAAGGCAGAGAGGGGCCAAATGTTCTACTCCTTCTCAAAACAAGTTGCTGTTTTTGTTTCCAAGCCTAGCACTCTTTGGATCTAATTAAATTTGAAGAGGGAAATGAGGAGTAAGCAAAATTCTTGGACAGCAGGCTGGTTTGTTCAGCTAGCTGGGGCTGCAAGCCATGCGTGAAAAGCAATGTCAGGTGCTAAAGCAAATCTCTGTGTCCTTCAACAGCAACAAGAGAAGTGTGAACAAGACAGAGAATATACCTATTTTAGGAATGTAATTGTTTTATAGGAAACACACCAACACCCAGTGTTCTTCTAATCTTGCTTTTTAATACTCAGCGCTTGTAAATTTCTTCAATCTGGGAAGTCCAAGATTTCATCTGATAGCATAAATATTTGTTCCGCACCATTTGGGGGGTTTTTTTTAATTCTTAATGTTTATATAAATATCACTTAGCGAACACTGGACCTGTGAAGAATTAAGGAAATATGCCTTTAACTACTCTGTGTAGGTCACCTGCAACAAATTTCATGGCAGAGGAGCTTCTGGAAGCCCCTGGTTTACCATCACTACCAAAACTTGGTAGCGATCTTCCAGAGACCCACCATGGAGAGGCCAAACAACTGTTACTGGTCTCAAAACAAAAAGAAAATTGCTCCATGGAGCTTAAGAGAGCATGCTGTCTTGGCATTAATTCCTACCAAGTCTGCTGACAGTACAGGGCAGTAAATAATGCAGATTTCTAATTTATACCTCTTAAAGCACAGCCTAAAAATAGGAAAGACTCCTATAACAAAGAATCCTCCATTGAGTGCTCAAGAAGGAATTCTTGCATCTTCTTCAAGACCACACATAAACCAGGTGGAATCAGTTCTGAAGTCAGATTTTAATAGCTCTGAGAGAGATTTTCTTTCACAGTTGCATTATTGAAGCCATGTAAACTCCTGGAATCCATATCATCTTCTAACTATAAGCTGCAGAGATTAAATTTCTCACTGTGTGGAGAAATACCTGATTCAGTTTGTTTTGAATCTGCTGCCTGTCAACTTTTTTTGATCTTGTCAAAGGCTGTCTGGGGAGAACGTTGTCAATACAATTTTTGTGAAATCTACATGAGAATCTGAGGAGATTACTACACAGCTTGGATGCTAGAGGAACTTCTGCAAATAGGTTACAGGGTATTTATTTAACTGATTCAGAACTTTGCTTCAGCTGGCAATAGTTCAAGAATTTTATTTTCTAGTGTCTTTTGGTGGCCCACATTAAAAAACAAAAAAAAAAAAAACAAAAAAAAAAAACACAAACCAAAAAAAAACAAAGAACAAGTTCTGTCCTTTTCCAATTTCAAACAGATATTCTTTTTCTTTACCCATGAATTATGACAAAGCAAGTGACGTTCAAAGTCAGCATTCAGAAAGAGCCCTGAGAAGAGACTAGATGTATGCCAATTCCCTCTTGCTATTCAGCTGATTTTATATACTAGCTTTCTGTGTCTCTAGCTTTTTATATGATCTCTGTTACTACAGCCACTTCCAAATCTTGGTAAAAATTAGTAATTTCTCCACCTTCACTTTGTGGGAAATTGTGGGGGCAAAAAAGTAGCATTGTTTAGTCCAAGTTCAAGCAGAAAAACAGAAATTCAGAAATACATTCTGACCCTTGGCCAGTTTTAATTTTTATTTAACAGCACCCACAAGGACACCGTCCCCAAGTGAGGGGAGTGGGGCTCGCAGAACTCACCGATTGTGAGGTCACGGGCACATCTCCAGGGAGGCCTGAGGTATAACCGTTGCTGTACATCAACATTGCACTCAGAGCTGAGGACAGGATCCCGAGAGGGAGCTT
This sequence comes from Passer domesticus, assembly GCF_036417665.1. Lineage (NCBI taxonomy): Eukaryota > Metazoa > Chordata > Aves > Passeriformes > Passeridae > Passer > Passer domesticus. Next base: position 9,007,868 of record NC_087482.1, on the reverse strand, counting down.
GCCCAAGGCTGCTGAGCGAGTTTTGGTGTCTCTGAGACATCTCTCTTCACTCAAGGAAGGATTGGAAGGCTTTGTCAGGAGGAGAAAGGCTGGCAGTGCTGTGGCACAGACCGTCCAGGCATTCCTCCGTACCCACAATGGTGCAGCAGAACGCTGCTAAGAAGCGTCCCCCTGGCAAGGAGCGAGGTGAGAGCCAAGTCTCCCTCCCCACAGATGGCAGAGGGGGAGCGGCCAAGAGCAGCAGAAAGGGGAAACAGGAGATCCACAGAATCACCCCAGAGTAGAGGCCCTCCTCTCATGGGCCAGAGGAGCCAGGCTGGGCTGTGGGCACCGGCACTTCCCCTGCCCTTTAGCCAGCCAGCAGGGCCTTGGGGACAATGCTGCAGGGACATTTCCTGAGCTCTACAAGGTGCTCACTCCCCCTGCCCTCTCTCTCTCTCCCCAATGCACACCGTGTCACCGGGCAGAGGCAGACGCAGAGAGCGGCAGCTGCCTCTCCGGACATGCCAGGCCGGACCAGGCTCGTCGCCGTTCATGGAGACAGCAAGCACAAGACTCGGGCAGCCAGAAAGGAAAACGCATCCGGCTCAACCGCATGCCACTGCTGCGTGCTGAGACCAGCAGCCCCAGCACCGCCCCTCAGGCGGTGTCAGGGCAGTCCCAGGCCGTGGGGCTGGTCACCAGCAGCAGCAGCAGCTTGCCCTGCCGAAAGCAGGGCCTGAAGCGAGGCCACCCACGGGGAGACACGGAGCCTCAGGCACCCAAGAGCCCACTGGCAAAGCGCCGCAGGTTGGAGGATGGTCCAGCCCCTCAGGAGGTGTCAGGGTGGTCCCAGGCCGTGGGGCTGGTCACCAGCAGCAGCTTGCCCTGCCAAAAGCAGGGCCTGAAGCGAGGCCACCCACGGGGAGACACGGATCCTCAGGCACCCAAGAGCCCACTGGCAAAGCGCCGCAGGTTGGAGGATGGTCCAACCCCTCAGGAGGTGTCAGGGTGGTCCCAGGCCGTGGGGCTGGTCACCAGCAGCAGCTTGCCCTGCCGAAAGCAGGGCCTGAAGCGAGGCCACCCACGGGGAGACACGGATCCTCAGGCACCCAAGAGCCCACTGGCAAAGCGCCGCAGGTTGGAGGATGGTCCAGCCCAGAGTGCTGGTACCACCAGCCAGGTGGCATTGAGGCTGTCCCAGGAATCTCAGTCATCCAGGGAACAAACAGCCCCATACATACCCCCCTGGATCTTGCCCCGCTCCCAATCCGGGCCAATTCGTGTGAGGCACGTCTTGCGGCGGCAGCTGCGAGATAAAAAGCCCTACAGTCGGCCTGAAAACCAGGGCAGGACCAGACGAGCACCCACCCCTGTTGTTTGGCCCCCTCATCCCTCAAAATAAAGTTTTCTGGTTTGTTTGTTTGAACTGGGAGATGCCACATTCTTTTTTCCAGTCGTCTGCAGCTGATCTCCAAATAGGGGCCCCAAGCTCAGTGGGACAAGTGTGTGCCTTCAAGGACTCACCTGTCCCATGGCAACACCCAGCGTCACCATGTCCCCTGGTCTGGAGATACCAAAGGAGCACGGGGATTTTGCAAGCATTCCTGGCTGAGGCAGCCTCAGTGGGAGGGCACAGCTCTGCCTGCTGCAGGTGCCCAGGAGGGAAAATCATGGATGCAGTAGGATTATTCCCCTCCCAACCCAGCCCAGGCACAGTTCAATCTACCACTGCTGCCACTGGGGTTGCACGTACCAGCCTGGAGAGTAACTGGAATAAGAGAGAGTAACTTCCCAGCATCAGTGCAGCTGATGCTGGGAAGGTAAAACTAAAGCCAGTCCCGCCCCCAGTAAAAATACACTGCACCTGAAAAAAAATAGCCAGCACCCTCCTGTTCTCTGCAAATGGGACCAAAAGTTTCAAAAGCATTAAAAAAATTAACCAGGCTTTGGAGCAGTTACAGGTCAGACTACATGAGGCTGGAAAAGATTGTACAGGTGACAGTTCTCAGAGGAAAATTAGCAGGAAATCCCTTCTTTCTGCTATTAAAATCTCAGGCTGTTGCCATGAGACACTCAAGCCAGAAGAAAAGTACTTCAGCACCAGCATCCAACTGAGCACCTGTTTGATCCAGTGGAAAGCCATCACTTTGCCAGCAGAATTCCTCCTCTGGGTTACACACAACATATTTTTTTCTATCTGGGAGAGCCACTGGATTTTTTTACCTAGCATTTGTTATTAAATTGTGGAAGTATTTTAAATTAAAAGGGAATGAAAAGATGGACCCACGAGATGGGACAGGAGGAAGCCAGGCAGCCCTTTAAAGAGGGAGATGCTAAGCTGTACATCCAGGAGAGCTCCTCTGAGCACAGAGCAGCCACAGAGCACACCTGACCACAACATTTCTAGTTCACCTGTGTTCTTATAAATGGGAAAAGAACAAAACAGTGGCAGGAAAGGAGGCAGAAGTCAAATGTGAGAGTTTCATTCTCCACGCATGATTCTCTGCAAGAAGCACTGGAGAAGTGCATGGGGTAAGAGTTCTGCAAGTGCCAGGCTCTTCTGCAGCAGAAAAGGTCTAAAAAAATCAAAATTCTTGCAAGCAAAATAAATCCATCCTTTAGGGCTTGTAAATACTCCGATGAATCTCAGTTACTTTGGGACAAAAACAAACACAGGGCAAACTTTCCCAAGTATGGTTTCATGACAAAATTCCCATTTGTCTGCTCCTGTTTGTCGGAGAAGACAAGGTTACAAGCTGCCCAGCTCACGAAGGAAAGGAGGATCTACACTTCCCTGTCATATTTTCCTACTGACAAAGGATTTAAGACAGAGAATTTGGGTAAATGGAAGGATAAGACTGGAGTACGGATGAAGTTTCACATCTAAGATACTTCATTTGCTAAAATAGAAGCACTTTTGTTGTACATGGATCTCCTTGCTAAACCTCTTTGTCTTCAAACTCCCTTCCTCCATGGCAGAACTGAGCAAGCTCCATGTGTCAGAGCTTCGAGTTAAAAGCTCTGTGAAGAGTTAGTTTTAATGGATCCATTTCCAGTCCGTGGGGTTGCTGTCATGAGGAGCTCAGGTGGCTTTTTGTTGAGATCAAAATCAATGAGCCATTTGTCCCAGCTCCACCTGTCCTGAGGCAGCACTAGCTCCACTGTGCCATTTCTAATGAAAATTGAACCTCTTAAAGAAGCCAGACCAAAATCACAAGAGAGTAGTCACAAAAATTAATTTCGGCAGTTTACTGGGTATTGATCTAACAGCTACCACCTTCCCAAAGTCCAGGCAACAGTTAACAAGGCTCTTTGCTCTGTAAACGGCCTTTCAATTGGTAGTGTTTCATACCCATGCAGAAAAACAAAAAGCCACTTCCACTGTAGAAACATGAGCTGCAGCTATGCAGTAAGTTGTGCTCAGTAGCTGACCTGCTGCTTTAGTTTTGGGGCAGGAGATACTGCCATAAAATTTCACAAGGAAACTATCAAGTATCTAAACTATGCAGCATTATGTTATTTTCTACCTCCAGTATTGCCAGCACATAGCTTAAGGAAGAAAGGTATTTACCAGCCACCATAGATGAAAAAATTAGAATGAAAAATGGCTTTTAAGGAAATCAGAGTGATGGCCACCAGTCATTTTCCAGCTTTGCAGGATTTTGGTTCACAGTCAATCTAAACAAGCCTGCATATGTCTAGCAAGAAGGAAATCACAGAAACATTTCATAGATTGTAGCAGTTTGTTTGGGGGGGGGGGGGGGGGGGTTCCCCGGGGAGTCCCCGGAGGGCCCCCTGGGCTGTGAGTTCGCTGGCAGCAGCAGGCACGCAAGGAGACTCCACACGGCTTCTGAGGGTGCTGATTAGATGAGGGTTTATTGGGGGCCCCAGCCCCGGGTGTAACATGGTTTCAGAGGGAGAAGGGGGAAAGGCAAAAGGAAGGGGGAGAGAGGGCGAGCCTAGGGGAGAGATGGGCCATGAGAGAATCTGGTCTTCCTCGTACAGCTTAAGAGGGAAATTCAAAGTGGGCACGAAATAAGATTTGGGCCAATGGGTTTTCAGATTCATGGGACTTCAGGGGAGGAACACAGCTTGGAATAAACCATATATTTTTGAGGGGTACATTTTTGAGACAGAGCATACCATTTGAATAAAAGGCAACACCACAATAGATTAGTAAGATAGATGATAGATAGATAGATAGATAGATAGATAGATAGATAGATAGATAGATAGATAGACAAAGCAGATAGAGATATATGAACGCACTTGCCTGTATCACTTTACAAAGAAAGGGATGGGGAAGTGACAGGTTATTCTTTTCCACACATGGGAAACTATCTTTTTCCCAGAAAATCAGCTTCCTTCTTTTGTGACCACCAGGGTATCTGAAGACCCCACCAAGAAGGCCCTGTGATGCCAATGGCCTGTGCATCCAGCAAGTCAAGAAAGTAAGGCCTGCCTCTTAATACTTCAGTGGTGTTAAAGAGGTTTATTCTCAGTTTTTGGTGGCAAGAGGAACGAACTGAAGCCACTTACTGTAAAATGCCTGCACAAGCACCAGTGCACATCACTGCCAAAGGAAGGATGAAGCCAGTCCCACAACCACAGCCCAAGCAGCCAGAGATCCTCCTTCAACCCTGGCTGCACTGAAGCCCCACTGACTGCCAAGAAGAAAAGCGCCCTACTGAGAGCAAGCAAACTTAACCCTCTGCCAGGACACAAATTGAGAGGGAAATAATTTAAAATCCCTACACCACCAGACACACTTCCCAGTGAGAAGGGTTGGAACACTCTGCCCCCCAGCACTTCCCCGGCAGGCAGGTTCCCAAAGGTGCTGGGAGCTAAGCTGTGCCCTGCGAGGGAACAGAGCCAGCCTCCCTTCAGTGGGAGAAGGCGCGGCCTCAGCTGTAGCCCCGGGTGCCTGCGGTGGCCCAGGGCACGGCCATGGCTGTCAATGTGTTGGGCTGCAGCACAGGGCAGGCCGGAGCTCAGCAGCCTCAGCAGAGCCCAGGGCCGCGGCCCTTCCCTGCCGGGGCCCGAGCCTGGCCCGGCCCGGCCCGGCCTGAGCAGCCCGGACTGGCCCAGGGGATGGGCTGCGCCCGCCCGCCCGCTGTGCCCACAGGCTGGGCCCAAGCCTTTGCAAGAGGCTTTCTCCCAGCTTGGCAAAACCTCGGCCAAGTGTCCCTGTGCTGTGCTGAGAAGAGTAAAAACCCCATCAAATTTAACCCTGCTGCCCAACGCATGAGGGATCCCTGCACCCCTTAGGAGAGGCCATCAATACTCCTTTGTGCCTCATGAGGGATCCCTGCAGCCCTCAGCAGCGACCCCAAAATATCCCTGTGTGCCTCTTCAGGTCCAGGCCCAGATGATCCCCCAGAAGGAAATGTGCCCTCAGCCCAGGGACGCTCAGCATGGGCTCCCCCATCCCCTCGGGGCCCCGCCGCTGGGCACAGCAGCCCCTGCCTGGCTCCTGCCTGCCCACACCGTGGCCATCCACGGCTGCTCCTGGGCATGGAGCTCAGCCAGTGCTGGTGTCGGGTGGGCTTTGCTGGTGCTACCACACGAACATAGCTGTGAAAACTCTATTTCTTTATTTAAATATAAAATGTGGGCCAAGCCCTGCCCTGGCAGACAACGGCTGCCCGCCTTCAGTCCTGGCCAGGGAACAGGACCAGGGGGCTCAGGGGCAGAGGGTCTCATTGAGGAGGGGTGGGTTTTGGGATGCCTCATGATGCTCATGCAGCCACGGCAGGTCAAAGAGGGGCGGAAGTGACGACCTGGGATAAACGGTCAGGTTGTCATTGCCTCTGTTTTTAGGCTGGTCTTCTGGAGATACACAGGAGCACCTGTGAAGAGAGGAGGTGGCTGAGGCCCCAGCTGCCAGTGGCACACAGGGACCCTCGTGCACAGCAGGGCCCAGAGCTGGCAAGGCTCCCCAGCACGGCTGGAGCTGCTGGCACAGCTGGGCCCAGCTGGACAGCTGCCCCTCAAGGCCCCGGCCAGCAGGGCACGGCTCTGGGCAGGGTCCCTGGCCAGGAGCGGGCCCCAGAGCACCTCTGCCTTTCAAGGGCAATCTCGGCCCTGCTCTTTCTCCTCCCCACCTCCCTCTGCCTCTGCCCCGTGCCCCTGGGGTTGCTCTTGGCCAGGCAGCCTCAGTGGGAGCCAGCTCTGGCTGCAGCCCCAGCGGGGCCCCCATGACACGGCCCAACAATTGAGAGGCCAATGGAAGCACTGGGCAGCAGCAGAACCCTCAGCAGAGTTATTTGGAAAATCATGGACTGGCCACAACTCCACTGCAGACTCTCTGGGAATGTTCCCTGACTATGAGCAGCCTGTAAAGGAAGCTGTTTGAGGTGGAGAATCGCAAAACACTCACGATTTTCTCTTCCAGCAATACCAGATTCCTGCACAGCACATCATCAGGCACAGTGCCGCACCAGCCACAATGGCCATCAACTTAATCAAACAAGGTGTTCCCCAGCAGAAAACTCTTCTCATGCTTTTCCAGATGATGTCAGAATGTGTTGAGGTGCTGTCTGCATCTGTTGGAGCAATGGGGAGCGTGAGCCCGTGCTGTGCTGCACTGCTGAGCTGGCAGCACGGTGGATACGGGCAGGACGTTCTCACTCCCTGTTTACCCCAGAGCTGGGGCCTGCAGGCACCTTGCTGCCCCTTGGCACAGGCCAAACCCCCTGAGCCTGCATGCCATAATTCCTCTGTGCTGTGCCCTTCTGCTCCAGGCAACAGTTGTCAAAGACATGGATAAGGAGAATGGCCAGGGTTTTGGAGCTGCTCCATGGCCCTCCCTCCTGCACAGAGCGGCCCCTCCAGATGTGCCCAGAGACTGGGAAATTGCAGGGGATCTTAGGGTGTGCATGGCCTGTGGTGCATGGATGCCTTCCCGCTGTGCCGGGCACGGCGTGTCCACATGTGCAGCCAATGCCCCCGGCTGCTGAGTCCCAGGGGAAGCATGAGGGAAATGCACCCACCACGCTGGCTGTCCACATCACTCAGGAGTTTTTCCAGGTATTTGGATTCCTCCAGGGATGTACGAGCTCCTGTAGGTTTCTTCTTCCGTCTTGGAGGACCTTAAGAGAAATATTTCCGTTTCCCAGGAAAGGATCCCACAAAACGAGGGCTCAGCCTGTGGGGTCAGCAGGAACAAACTACTCACCCCTGTGATGGGAGCTGGGCTTGCGTGCAACATCCACCAAAGGACCTGGGAAAGTCCTCCCTGCAGACACACCTGTAACAAAACAGCTTCTGCCATCTCTGCTGATCTGCACGGGCACCACTGAGCCGCAGGAGCAGGGAGGGGATTGCGCAGGGAGAGGGCACACACGTGCCTGGTTCTGTGCTGGTACTTGCAGCAATGCCCCCCTGGCCCAGCTTTGGGATCTGCGCTGGCAGCTCTCCCAGGGGAAAGGCCTTGACCTACCCTCAGCATCGCCCAGAGGCTCAGTAATGGGTATGCGTTGGGAATCCAAGTCATCTCCATTCACAGGATAGTCTTCGTCAACAGGCTCATATTCAGCATCAGGATCATCATCAGGTTCATCTGCAAAGAAAGGCAGGACTGAAGAGCTCCTGTGACACTGTTGAAGATTCTCCTTCAGGCCCGAGTGGCAGTGAGGGCACCTGGATTCTTGGTGCTCTCCAAGGCACTCCCTCAGCTCTGCCTCCCACTCAGGAGCAGGAGCAGGGGGAGCACGTTCCTGCAGTGGCCCCACACTGGGATGGAAGGAGTCCCTTGCGGGGCAGTCGGGGCAGAAAGGACTCCCTGGAGCTGCCAGCAGCTCTAAACCCAGCCACGGGCAGGGCCAGGGCTTGGCAGTGGCAACAGGAGCAGCTCAGGCTCCCTGGGGTCGGTAAAGGAGCTGCCAAAGGCTCAGCCCCGAGGCACAGCCCTGGGCCCGGCCCCTTCCCTCTCTCCTCTTTGCCCTGGCTGCACAGAGCACACGGAAGGACAGACTGGCATTGCCCACGGGAGGAAGATGGACAGCTAAATGCTCCTTCCTCCCACTGACAGCAATCCTGTGGGATCATTGTTGGGTACAAGAGTAAAAATTTGGAGGCTAGGATTTACAGAATCCATCAAACCTTGGAGGATCTTAAGGGAAGTGACAGAGGAATATTACTCTGGACAATGATTACACTTAGACAATGATTATTCTGTTAGCGAAGGGCTGCTGATAACCTACCTTCACCAAGCTCCAACATCCTTAAAGTGTGCTTTAACAAATGATGGAAGTCACGTTCCCAGTCTAGAAAGGAGCACAGATGGGAACTGTTCCATGCTGTGCTGGGATCCCCTTGTATAGGAAACCGAGCACTGCAAGGGGGTCAGGTAATGCTGTGTGCCTGCACTGCCAAGCAGCAGAGAGGGCAGCTGAAGCCTCAGCAGGGCTCAGGCCCAGAGGCACAGCAATTACCTCCTGGGCCTGTGCCTGGCATCGCCTCCCTTCCTGCAGCAGAGGCTGCCATGGAGCCACTGCTTCCTCTGGGAAATGCTGCCTTCAGCACAGGCTTTCTTTCCATCTCTGCAGAAAGGAAAAGGGACAGCTGAATCAGGTGTGGCTCTTCCCCAGTGGGAATGTGGCATCTTCAGGAGGCAATGCTTGTCACCAGGTTACTGGGGCTGCTCCAGGGCCCTCCCTCCTCCAAAGAGCAGCCCCTCCAGATGTGCTCAGAGACTGGGAAATTGCAGGGGATCTCAGGGTGGGCATGGCCCATGGTGCAGTTTGGGCTCCCTCGCAGCTGATGCCAAATGCCTTCCTGCAGAGGCTGGGCAGAAGCTGCAGCCAGGCCAGGCTGGGAAACAGCCCTGCAGGGCGTCAAAGCAGCAGCAGCAGCGGGGCAGCGAGGCTGCCATGGATCCCTTCCCGCTGTGCCGGGCACGGCGTGTCCAGATGTGCAGCCAAAGCCCCTGGCTGCTGAGTCCCAGGGGAAGCAGGAGGGAAATGCACCCACCACGCTGCCTGTCCACCTCACTCAGGACCCTATCCATGTGTTTGGATGCCTCCAGGGACTTCCTGTCTCCTATAGGTTTGTTCCTCCCTCTTGGAGGACTTTAAGAGAATTATTTGCATTTTCCCTGGGAGGGATCCCACAGAACAAGGGCTCAGCCTGTGGGGTCAGCAGGCACACACTACTCACCCCTGCCATGGGAGCGGGGCTTGTGTGCAGCATCCAAGAAAGGAGCCTGAAAAGTCTTTCTTGCAGACACACCTGAAACTCAACAGCCACAGAAACTCCTGTCACCCCGTGCCTACAAGGCTGTCCATGATTATTCTTTTAGGAACATTGACAACATACCAGCAGGAGGCTTAAGAGGCTGAAAATCTTCATGGAGCCACGCTGCTGGAGAAGCCTTCCTAGCATGCTCATCTAGAGGGGAGCACAGATCTGATCAGACCCATTTCCATGGTGTGCTGGGATCCCCCTCTGCCTTAGGGAAGTGGGCACTGCAAGGGGGTCAGGTAAGGCCTTGGCTGCCAGATGTCAGTGGACAAGGCCAAAGGTGCACAGGGGCCTGGGGAGCTCTGGACTGGCTCTGGTCACTCTCCACCCTCTTTGCAGGCCCTGTACAACATCCCTGGAGGGGCGGCAGGAGTAGCCCAGGGCCCGTGGGGGCTCTGTCCCTCCCACAAAGGAAATCCACACTAAATCCTTGGGGAAGACTGCAGCAGGCAGTGCCACAAGTGTCCCTCCCAACCTCTGTCCCTCCTTCTGCGGCGACAGCTTCCCCAGCCCACGTGGACATACCCAGGCCCTCTCAGGACACACTGGAGCCTTGCTCTCCCCCTCGGCCCTTTCCCCACCATGGACACCCTGTGCAGTGGCTCCCAAGTTTCAGTTCGTGTCCCCCATGGAGGGACCCCAGCAGGACTGCTCAGTACCCGAGTGCCCCTGAGCCTGCCCAGGATAATTCCCCTGGGCTGTGCTGGTCCTCTCCGGGCTCTTTCCGCTTTGCCAAGCAGCAGAGAGGGCAGCTCAAGCCTCAGCAGGGCTCAGGCTCAGAGGCACAGCAATTACCTCCTGGGCCTGTGCCTGGCATGGCCTCCCTTCCTGCAGCAGAGGCTGCCAATGAGCCACTGCTTCCTCTGGGAAACTCAGCATTCAGCACAGGCTTTCCTTCCATCTCTGCATAAAGGAGAAGGGACAGATGAATCAGGTGGGGCTCTTCCCCAATGGGAAGGCGGCATCTTCAGGAGGCAATGCTAGTTGAAGATATTAATAAGGTTCAGGAAGTCATCCAAGCTTTGGAGCGGGACCAGGGCCCTCCCTCCTCCAAACCACCACCCCTCCGGAGCTCCCCAGTGAAGGGAAATGGCAAAGGATCTCAGGGTGGGCATGGCCCATGGTGCAGTTTGGGCTCCCTCGCAGCTGATGCCAAATGCCTTCCTGCAGAGGCTGGGCAGAAGCTGCAGCCAGGCCAGGCTGGGAAACAGCCCTGCAGGGCATGAAAGCAGCAGCTGTGGGGCAGCGAGGCTGCCATGGATCCCTTCCCGCTGTGCCGGGCACGGCGTGTCCAGATGTGCAGCCAAAGCCTGCGGGTGATGAGTCCCAGGGGAAGGCTGAGGGAAATGCACCCACCACGCTGCCTGTCCACCTCACTCAGGACCCTATCGAAACCCTATGTGTTTGGATGCCTCCAGGGACTTCCTGTCTCCTATAGGTTTGTTCCTCCCTCTTGGAGGACTTTAAGAGAATTATTTGCATTTTCCCCGGGAGGGATCCCACAGAACAAGGGCTCAGCCTGTGGGGTCAGCAGGCACACACTACTCACCCCTGCCATGGGAGCGGGGCTTGTGTGCAGCAACCAGGAAAGGAGCCTGAAAAGTCTTTCCTGCAGACACACCTGAAACTCAACAGCCACAGAAACTCCTGTCACCCCGTGCCTACAAGGCTGTCCATGATTATTCTTTTAGGAACATTGACAACATACCTGCTGGAGGGTTAAGAGGCTGGAAATCTTCACGGAGCCAAGCTGCTGGAGAAGCCTTCCTAGCATGCTCATCTAGAGGGGAGCAAGATCTGATCAGACCCATTTCCATGGTGTGCTGGGATCCCCCTCTGCCTTAGAGAACTGGGTACTGCAAGGGGGTCCGGTAAGGCTGTGGGAGCCAGATGTCAGTGGACAAGGCCAGAGGTGCACAGGGGCCTGGGGAGCTCTGGAATGGCTCTGGTCACTCTCCACCCTCTTTGCAGGCCCTGTGCAACATCCCTGGAGTGATGGCTGGAGCCGCCCAGGCCCTGTGGGGGCTCTGTCCCTCCCACAGAGGAAACCCTCCCTAAAGCCCTGGCCAAAACCATCCCCAGCGCTTCCCAGGGAGCAGGGAGCGCTGTCCCGGGAAAGGGCAGCCAGGCTGCCGGCTCACCTGCTCGCCGCGCTTGGAGTGGAGCCGCCTGGGCAGCCCTGGCAGGCAGGGCCACGGCCAGGAGCAGCAGGAGTAGGAGGCGCAGAGCAAGGGCCATGCTGCCTTGCCCTCCGCCAGTCCCGCAGCTCTTGCTGCCACCGCTGTCCCGACACCGCTGTCCCAATGTCAGCACCGCTGCTGCCACCGCTGCTGCTGCCGCAACAGTTGTGCTCAGGGACTGACTGCTGGCTCCTTGTGCTGCTGTGCAACCACGGGGCTCTGGCACCTCTGGCACCTCTGTGACCTCAGGGCCTGCTGTGAGCTCAGCCTGCTGTGACCCGTGAGCCTGCTGTGACCTCATGGCCGGGGCAGGTTTTTGTGGCAAAGGATCTCAAGAGGTGCCCTTCCAGCAAGGAGAGTGTGTCCCTGCTGGTAGTTATGTGCAATCTAGCTCTTTTTCACCAGAAGTGAGTTAGACAATATTGGGCATGTGAGACATTTCATGGTTCTACATGCCAAAGCAATGTCATGTCCAAAATTCATCTCACGTTGGCCATTCCCACTATTGTAGGCAGCCCCAGCTCTGCCCCGCTCCCACCAAGTCCGTGCTGTGCGCTGTGCTGGCCTTTGGCCTCTATTTCAAAAGTGAAGGACTTGATGCCATACAAAAGTAATGCAACACAGGCCATCAGGGGAGCTGCACACTTTAGGGGACACCCAAACCCACTGCACATCTTATGGCTATACCCTCAGCCACCCTAAAATCCCCCTGTGTGCCTCACAAGAGACCCCAGACCCCTGCTCTATTTACAGGTGTCCCTTGACCCCTGCACACCTTTCCACATACAGTAAATTCCCTGCACAATTTTGGGTGCCCCCAGCCCCTTGCACAGCACCGAGATAACCTAAAGCCCCTGCGTGCCTTTTAGAGGGAGCCAAACATAACACTCAGGGAGCAGCAACAGGGCTGAGCCATCTTCGGTGTGTGCTCACCACATGTCCCTGGGTGAACAGATGAGGCTTGGGGGCAAATGGCCTCTCTGCTCATAAGAGATCTGCGGGTGCCACAGGCTCAGTCTCTGTCTCTGGGCTCTGAGCTCACCCCTCAGGCTATGAAGGACTTCCTTCAGAGTCCAGCCTCATTCCATTGATCTCAAGGCAAGCACTTTCTAGGTGGTTTCCCTCTTTTCCTGGGCATGCCCCTGGACGGGGTCCAGGCCGAGATGATGCCAAAGAAGGAAATGTGCCCTCAGCCCAGGGACGCTCAGCATGGGCTCCCCCATCCCCTCGGGGCCCCGCCGCTGGGCACAGCAGCTCCTGCCTGGCTCCTGCCTGCCCACACCATGGCCATCCACGGCTGCTCCTGGGCACGGAGCTCAGCCACTGCTGGTGCCTGGTGGGCTTTGCTGCTGCTACCACTCGGACATAGTTGCGACAACTCCATCTCTTTATTTGAACATAAAATGTGGGACAAGCCCTGCCCTGCCAGACAAGCGCTGCCCACCTTTAGTCCTGGCCGGGGAACAGGACCAGGGGACTCAGGGGCAGAGGGTCTCGTTGTGGAGGGGTGGGTTTTGGGACGGCCTCATGGCAGGGGTGCAGCCACAGCAGGGCAGATAGGGGCAGAAGCGAAGACCTGGCATAAACTGTCAACTTCTCATTGCCTCTGCTTTTCTGCTTGTCTTCTGAATATGCACAGGAGCACCTGTGTAGAGAGGAGGTGGCTGAGGTCCCAGTTGCCAGTGGCAAACAGGGACCCTCCTGCACAGCTGGGCCCAGAGCTGGCATCCACGGCTGCTCCTGGGCATGGAGCTCAGCCAGTGCTTTTGCCAGTTGGGCTTTGCTTGTGCTACCACCAGGATACTGGGTCACAGCTGCATCTCTTTATTGCAGCAGAAGAGCTGATTTGGGAAGTGCTGTGCTGCCCCATTTCTTCAGCCCCACTAGCTGCCCACACCCACAGTGGCACTGGGCCGCCCCCAGAAAACTGTCGAATCTGGGCTGTGGCTGCAGGGCACAGCTGCTCTACAGCACAGGTGGACTGCCTTGGGGGTAGGACTGCACTGAGGGTAGGGACAAGGAACAGGGAGAGGTCTTCTCTATGTTTTCCAAAGGTGATTATTCTACAGGCAATCAGGGGCAGACCAACACTGCAACACTACATTTAAGCTTGTATTTATTTATGCGTTTTTTGTTCCCCAAGCAATTATTTTGACAGTCTTTTGTTCACTTCTCAGTTAATGTTCCATAGATGAACGGTTTGGACTCTCTTTTTATAGGAATATAAAGAGCTCAGAAAGCTCTATTTTTAATTTTGATAACATTCTCTCTCCCCGCTCCTAGCCTTCACAATGATCGTTTTTGAAACATCTCTGAGGATAGGTAGAGTTATTTGGGAAATAACCAATAGGCTTGGCTTAACCTGGGTATTGGATTATTATTTTCAGTGCTATAAACCTACATTGCTTCAAGGTTCACACCATGGTCCTGATTTGTGGCTCAATGCATGGATGCCTGTCTGAATTAAAACAATGTTTGTGAGGCAGCTGAAGAGCTTAGACCTCAGAGATTAAAATTCCTGGGAGGAGTAAGTGGAAGAAGAAAGGATAAAATCCTGATTCAAAGGGTTTTTCTCACTTCTAGTATGCCAGAAGTATGGTAGACTACACCTGTCTTCAGATGTCATTTAGTTACAGAACAACTCTCTACAGTGTCAGACTCCAGGAGAAATGACTCAGAGAGGTGGACAATGTGCTTTTCCAGTTATTTGATAGAGTGAATGATGGCATAATTACCTCATGACTTAATTAGAAGACTGTAAGTACTAGAAAATGAAATAATTTTGACACTCTTATATCTTTCACAGACTCCTGAAACTTATGTTGATGTGACCAACAGAAGAGTTTGGCTCTGCTTTTAATTGAAACAAGCAGCAGAGCTGGAACCTGTTGAAGAGAGTCTCTTCACAGCTAAAGCAAACTGCCAGGGTTCTTTTATTCCAGCTCTAAGCAGGAAAATAAAAATCTGTCCACAGTAAATCCTCCTGACCAGTAACTGATATAAACTAGGCATTTGGGCTGTTTGCTGCCTAACCCCTGAGTTCCTCAGAGCTGCAGCTCCCTGTTCTCTTGGCAGACAGGGGCTGGCTATGGATGACACTCACGTCTCTAGCCTGGTTCACACCAGGTCCACACACGAGCTGAGGGATCATTCTTGCACACCCCATCCTGGAAGAACCCGGGTCAGTGATGAGTCTGACACAATTTGATGCATGGCAGCAAAAGAAGGCAAAATAAAGGCTAGAATGGGTATCATTCCAACCACTTTACATTTTGCTGTGTATAATGGAGACAGGAGCTACAAGTTTCCTATTCATGCACAATTTTCTGTCTGAGAGCACTCAGTTCTCAAAGTCAAGGATCTTGCCGGTCTGTGTCTGAGATGACTGTAAAAACATAAACAGCATTTATGTGCTACACCTGTGTATCAAAACTTCACAACAGAAATCACAAGCTGATTCCGCTGTTAAGTAAATTAAAAAAAAAACAAAAAACACAAAACAAAAGCAAAACTGGCCAAATAAATCAGGCAAACAAAACAACCACCAAGAAAAACCAAAACCAACAGAAAAATCCCCACAAATCCAGAAAAAGGTAAAAATCAGGTGAAGGAGGCAGTGATCCAAGAGCAACAAATGGGCAGAGCAACTACAAAACTGCAGAAAGGAAAGATAATAAGAAAGGAGACATAATAAGTGGGTATGACACCAAACTAGCCAGGAGATCTGAGATACTGTTCTCACCCTTCTGGAAACAATCTGACATCAAAATACACTGAAAATCATTGATGATGATTGTGATAATGGGAATCTCTACGTTTAGGTTTCATATATGCATTGTGTGTGAGTTCTGTTTTCCTTGTGAAGTCGCATCATCTGGCAAGGGGGCTTTTCTGTCCAAAGAAAAACACTGCAGCGGAAAAGGAGGCCAGCTTGGAAAAGATTAAAAATAAGAGGTAAAAATAAAGTAGTTTTTAATAATATGTTGTTTGGTTGGTTTGCTGTTTGTTCATGGGTTTTTTGCCTGTCTTTGAAAGCAGCCCCTCAGATGTTAATGCACACAGCAAGTCCTTTGTAACAGGCTGTCTTTGCAAAAAATCTGCCAATTTTGTGATGTAAGGCAGAAACAGTTTCCCTTGGGCTACAGCTGGAAGGCTTAGAAATGTGTTCCAGAAACTCAGGATAACGCAGAGTCTGAGTAAACGCAATTTAATGTCATGGAGTGCAAGATGCAAGTTACCCAATAAAGTAATCAGAGTATTTAAATGCCAAGCAGCGGGAAAGGGCTGTGCATTAGAATGACAGGGAGCAGCCACAGAGGCAGGATGGACAAGTTTCCCAGCCAAACCAGACCAGAAGTGTTATGAATAAAAAGTTATCTATTTTTTTTAAGGTTGCAGAGTTAAAACAAGTTGGACCAGTTGCTGTTCAGTTGGCTTCATTGTTAAGAGTTCTTCTTCAATTACCTGTTAATGGTTGGTGATTAACCATATTCCCCCTGATGCTTGCCAGGGAGTGACACAGGGACCCTGCAGGTACCAGGAGAATGGGAGTGGCATCAGAGCTGGTATGCAGATGAGAAATGCATTGCACCAAATTTTGCAGTTTTCCAGGAAAACCCCTAAAAACAAGGAGCCAACATAGAACTAGGGGACCTAGGTGATGTCTAAGGATGGGAGCGTAGTCCAGTGCCTGCTTGGATCCTTTTTGCTTCTCACCCTAACCTGAAAGGATGTTGACTAGAGAGAGGACCCGAGGTGTTGGACCAAAAAGGCGGAATCTCCTAATCTCTGGTGAGGACGGAATCCCCAGCTCTGCCTGCAGACCAGCGGACACAGCTGCATCATCTTCCTCCTCCGTGCCACTCCTGGGAGCTCCGGCGGCATGGGCGCAACCCGTCGATTTCTCCCCACCTGAGCTGATTCCTTTTAATAAAGGCAGTAAAAAGGAGAAAGTTCTCCTGTCCCATTCATTTCAGCTTGGCGGCTCGTCCGGGATAGCCACACCTGAAGAGGACACCAGGACTGGGACGGCCGCCCACCCTGGACCTGCAGAACAGCTGGATATCAGGACCAGAGAAGATTGGCTTGGGACAGTGACACGGAGCAGCGCCGGACTGGTGAGAGTATCCGGCGGCAAGAGAGGGAGGCCAGCGAGTGTGTGTGAGTGAGACGAGGGCCGGCAGCCCGGCCCCTCGAAGCGAGCGAGGACCCCTCAGTACCGCGGTTCCGCACCCCCGCGAGGGGGCCGGCCGGGAACAGGGGGAAGCGAGTGGAACTGGTGATTGAGGTGCCTCCAAAGGGGTAAAGAGGACTCCCCTCCGGGCATGCAGAGGAAATAGCTGTGTGAGTGGCACGTACCCCAAAGGCCCTGATACAGGTCCTAACGAAGGAAGTTAGGTGATTTAGAATATCAGGCAGTTTTGTTTTTAAGTCCTGACGACAGAGGTCAGGCACGAGGTCTGGCAGAGGAAGCCTATCTTGAGTTTTTTCAAGCCCTGAAGCATAAGTCCTGACAGGGGAAGGTCAGGCAAACTGAAAATCAGGCAATACTTTTGTTTTAAGTCCTGACAAGAGAGGTTAGGCAAACTCAGAAGTCCCAAGAAGAATTTGGGCAAGTCTAAAAGTCCTGCAGGCAAACAAAGTCCTGATGAAGGAGGTCAGGCATACAGCCTCAGAAGCAAGGGTCTCGAGGAATTTTTTTGGTTCTTTTGTTTGTTTGTTGAGTCAGGGCGCGCGAGGCCAAGGCCTCAACAAAGTCCTGATGAAAAGGGTCAGAGAAATTGGAGTTTTGGCAGAGGAGGTCAGGACTTCTTAAGTAAGATATATTTCCTTTAAGATAAAATCATCTTTGTGATTTTTTTTGAGGCTGAAAAAATGAGAGGGTGCAATAGTAAGAAAAGTGGCCAGAGACTGAGAACTATACCTCCCCACAGTCCCCTAGGTGAACGATTAGAGAGATGGGACTCTATAGAAGCCACAGAAGGATTAGATAAAGTTAAGATGATTCACTATTGTCTAGAAGCGTGGCCAGAATTAGATGTACAAGGAGGATGGCTGTGGTGTGGGACAAAAGACAAGTGGATGTGTCAACAACTGAGTCAGTATCCGACATCTCAAGAGGATACTGATCCTGAGCAATTGTTCTATGTAGCTTGTTGGTTGAATACCATCAAGGATGAAGGAGTGCGAATTTGTAAAGTGCAGAGGAAGAAAGAGGGGAATGAAAGAGGGGATGCTGAAGTTAAAGAGATTGCCGAAAGGTGGGACCCCCTAGACTACTTGCCTCCTGATGCCCCTCCACCTTATAATCCTCTCCTTCGAGCACCTCAAATAGCAGATCCAGTTCTTCCCTCGGCGGCCATGGGGGCCATTCCCTCACCACCCCCTTCGACTCCTTTAGCTGCTTCTGCACCACCACTGATACCTACTCCACCTGCTGCATGCTCCACCCCTTCTCCAGCTCCACTTAACATGCACTCAAGCTCTTCTGCCCCTCCTACTGCTGTCCCTCCTCCTAACTGGGACACAAATGCTTCCTTACCTAGTAACCTCTTATCACCAGGTACAGCCGCTGACCTACAGCAGGTCCAAGCTAGTGCTAATACCCCTCAAATGAGTAATCTTGTGTCTGAAGATGGGCCATACTGCGGTACCCGATCCAAGACCTCCAAAGTAGAGAGACTTTTTCCTCTTAGAGTAGTTCCTATGGAAGCAGTAGCAAGAGGTGTTGCTTTTGTAAACGCTCCTCTACATGCCTCTGAGGTGAGAGCATTCAAGAAGGAGTTAGGGAATTTAGTTGAAGCCCCTGTGGGCATTGCTAACCAAGTGGATCAGTTCTTAGGTCCAAATATCTACACTTGGGGGGAGATGAATTCTATTCTAAATATATTATTTTCCCCAGAAGAGTCCCGAATGATTAGAGCCGCAAGCATAAGAATTTGGGAAAAAGGTAATCGTCCAGGACCCCAAGTGCCATCAGGTGAAGACAAATTGCCACTAGTGGATCCCAATTGGAACCCTAATCAGGAGGAAGGGAGGAAAGCCATGATGGAGTACAGGTCTCTGATCATTAGAAGGATCAGAGAATCAGTTCCCAAAGGAACTAATACAAAATTG
This sequence comes from Passer domesticus, assembly GCF_036417665.1. Lineage (NCBI taxonomy): Eukaryota > Metazoa > Chordata > Aves > Passeriformes > Passeridae > Passer > Passer domesticus. Next base: position 8,989,347 of record NC_087482.1, on the reverse strand, counting down.
GCATTCGCGGGCGCACAAGAGAAGGATGAAACTCCTGCTACTTGGCTTAATCGCCTAAAGCGGAACTTTCAATTGTATTCTAGAATAGACCCAGACACCAAAGAGGGTGAAGTGCTATTAAAGGTCCAGTTTGTTACTAAATCTTGGCCTGATATATGGAGAAAACTGGAAAAGAATTAAGATTGGCAAGAAAAAGACATTAATGAGTTATTGAAGGAAGCATTGAAAGTGTATTTAATGAGGGAAGAAGAAAAAGCAAAGGCCAAAGCTAGGATCATGGTCTCTATAGCTAGAGAAAGTGTTGGAGCAAACAATTCTTTCCTACAGTCCAAGGCCACAAAAGAGTAGAGGAATCCACCACCAGGAGCAGATAAGGATAGGCCAGTACCATCAGGTACAAGAGGAACGGAGGCCTCAAGTCCCTTCAAGTGAAAGGCGTTGCTGTTACTGTGGGCAGACTGGGCACATTAGAAGGTTTTGTAAAAAGCTGACCCTTGATGAAGCAATAGCCAAAGAACAAGAAGCCTTAGAGAAAATGCTTAGAGATGAGGATTAGGGGTGTCAAGGGCTCTGTACCTTAGGGGACCCAATGCAACATCTAGAGGAGCCCTTGGTAAACTTTGAAGTGGGAACCCAAAATAGGGAATTTGAATTTTTGGTTGATACAGGAGCAGATAAGTCCTGTCTCAAAAAAATACCAGAAGGTATGGTAATTTGTAGAAAATTTTGTGAAGTATTAGGGGCTGAAGGGAAACCATTTAGAGCCTCAGTGATCGAGAATGTAAAAATAATCGGAAACTCAAGGCAGTGTGAAGCAAATTTGATCTACCTGCCTAAACTAGAAAAAAGTTTGTTAGGGAGAGATCTACAAGTTCATTTGGGAGTAGGAATTGTCCCGAGAGAAGGGAAGATGGTGGTACAAATAATGAAGTTATCCCAAGGTGATGTTGCTGAAATAAGCCCAGAGGTGTGGGCTGAAGGAGGAAAGCGGGACATTCCTCCGATAACAATAAAAATGCAAGACGATACTTCACCCATATGGGTCAAACAGTATCCAATTTCCCTGGAAGGAAAGAGGGGGCTGGCCATAGTTATTGAACAATTGCTGCAAGAGGGAAGTTTGGAACCCTGTATGTCACCGCACAATACCCCTGTACTGGCAGTTAAGAAAGCTGAAGGGAAATGCAGGCTGGTACAAGACCTAAGAGAGGTAAACAAGAAAACCATTGCTAGACATCCGGTTGTGCCCAACCCGTATAATCTTCTAAGCTGAATTCCAAGAGAACATGCTTGGTTCACTATTATAGATTTGAAGGATGCTTTCTGGGCGTGTCCTCTGGCAGCAGAATGTAGAGATTGGTTTGCCTCGGAATGGGAAGACCCAAGTACAAAAAGAAAACAACAGCTAAGATGGACCCGATTACTGCAAGGGTTTACTGAATCACCCCACCTCTTTAGACAAGCCCTAGAGGGTTTGTTAGAACAGTTTGTTCCTGAAAAAGAGGTACAAATCCTGCAGTATGTTGATGACCTGATGGTATCAGGGAAAGGAAAAAATCAGGTCAGAACAACTAGCATTAAACTTTTGAATTTTCTGGGAGAGAAAAGATTAAAAGTTTCCCAAGAGAAGCTACAGTTCGTACAATCAGAAGTAACATACCTTGGGCACATAATAGGAGAGGGATATAAGAAATTGAGTCCTGACAGAATTTCAGGCATCCTATCTCTCCCAGCTCCACAAACAAAAAGAGATGTGAGAAAGCTTCTAGGCCTGTTTGGATACTGCACGTTATGGTTGGATCAATACACACAAAGTGTGACATTTTTATATGATAAGCTGGTAGCCCCAGATCCCATAATTTGAACAGCAGAAGACGATCAACAACTAGAGAACCTAAAAGAGAAGTTGTCTTCTGCTCCAGTCCTAAGCTTACCAGACCTCAAGAAGAGCTTTGATCTTTCTGTAAGTGCTGAAGGAAGTCTAGCCTACGGTGTACTAACTCAAGAGTGGGGAGGCTGCAGAAAACCTGTACCTTACATCTCCAAATTGTTAGAGCCAGTGGCTAGAGGCTGGCCACTTTGTATACAAGCAGTAGCAGCAACTGCTATTCTGATAGAAGAGACCCAAAAATTGACCTTACAAGGAAAAATTAAAGTACATACCCCTCACGATCTTAAAACAGTGCTGAGCCAAAGAGCTCAACAGTGGCTAACCAATGCAAGAATATTAAAATATGAAATAATACTAATGAACACAGATCATTTAGAATTCATTACATCAAACGCCCTCAATCCAACACAATTCCTTATGGGAGAGCCTATCGAGAATTTAGAACATGATTGCCTTGAATTGATAAGTCTCCAAAACAAAGTAAGAGAGGATTTAGAAAATCAACCTCTAACAACTGGAAGAATTTTGTTTATAGATGGCTCTTCAAGGGTAGTAGGTGGAAAAAGAGATTCAGGTTATGCCATCATAGACGGAAAAACTTTACAAATTGATGAAAAAGGAAAACTACCCCAAACCTGGTCAGCCCAAAGTTGTGAAATATATGCCCTGAAAAGAAGATTAGACTTATTGGAGGGAGACCGGGGAACCATTTCTACAAATTCCAAATATGCATTTAGGATATTACACACATTTGGGAAAATATGGGAGGAGCGTGGATATCTAAGCTCAAGTGGAAAAAGCTTAGCTCATGAGAATCTAGTCAAGTCTGTATTGGAATCTCTACAAAAACCAACAGAAATAGCAGTAGTCCATATAAAAGGGCACCAAAAAGGACACAGCCTTGAAGTTAAAGGAAACCGATTGGCTGATCAGATAGCAAAGGAAGCAGCTTTAGAACCAGGGGATCCAGTGAAAGTTTTTAAAACAGAAACCACACCCGAGGAGGAGGAAAGAGAAAAACCTATATTTAGTGAAAAAGAATTAAAGGCTATAAAAGATAGAAAGTTACACCAAAGGCAACGAGGGGAGTAGTTAACATCAGACGGAAAGGTGTTTTTTAACAAAGCACTTGCCGGGACAGTGCTAACAGAACTAAATAAATTAACCCACTGAGGAGTCCAAGGACTATGTGATCATTTCCTAAGAAATAACCTGTGCATACGTGTATATGACCTAGCAAAAGAAATCACAAAAGGGTGTTTAATTTGCCAAAAAGTAAATCAGAAAGTCATGAGAAAAGTAACACCTGGAGGGAGGGAACTAACTCTAAGACCTTTCCAAAGCATACAAATAGATTTTACTGAGATGCCCCCAGAACAAGGATACAAACATCTACTAGTTATAGTGGATCATCTCACTCACTGGGTAGAAGCCTTCCCAACCAAAAGGGAAACAGCCCAAGTCGTAGCAAGGGTAATCTTGGAAAACATTATCCCCAGATACAGAATGGTGAATACCATAGACTCAGACCGAGGTCCACACTTTGTGGCCCAAACATTGCAAAATGCAAAAAGCCTTAAGAATAAAATGGAGATTACATACTCCGTGGCACCCCCAGAGTTCTGGGAGGGTGGAACGGATGAACAAAACTCTCAAAAATGTATTGACTAAATTAATCAAAGAAACAAAAATGAATTGGCTAAAGTGTTTGCCCCTAGTGCTCTTGCGCATCAGAATAAGACCCCGGTCTGATATAAAGATTTCACCCTATGAAATGATGTTTGGACTGCCATTCTTGTTAACACCCTATAGCACAGGAGACTATTTGGAAGAAGAAGTTACCAGAAAATATTTAGAAGTCATTGGAAGAACCCTAGAAAGATTTAGAAAAAAAGGATACCTCCCCCAAACCTCCCCTCTTGATACAAAAGCACACGACATGAACCCAGGAGACTGGGTTCTGATAAAATCCTGGAATAGTAGACCATTAATGCCTAAATTTGAAGGCCCCTTTCAGGCACTTGTCATCGCTAATTCTGCTGTGCGGACCAGAGAAAAAGGTTAGACCCACATCACGAGAATTAAAGGACCAGTCCCACCCCCGGGCATTGGACAAGATTTGTCAGTGTCTCCCTCTGGTATTGGACCAGATTCCACACCATCCTCACACCCTAACTCAGGACAAGATTCAACCACATCAGGAGCCAATTCAGCTGAATATACTATTATAAAAGGACCAAATGACTTAAAGTTGACATATCAAAAAGACTGATGAACTGCATAAGACAAAAGTTTAGAATCATAACATGTCTTAAAGTGTTTCAAGAAATTTGTACAAGTTAAAAATTGTTAATAAGTAATTCTGGTGAAGTCCTCCCAACTTAGTACCAAAGACTCCAGGTTAATCTTCTGCAGAGTGCTCCCCTAGGAGAGACCAAATTAGCAGAGACAGATCAAGAGAGGTTTAACCAGAAGAGCAAGAGACTCTAAAGAGCTTGGAAACTTCTTCTCAGTAAAATCCTCAAGAGGCAAGGCCAGGTGGGCAAGCTGTGCAAGATGACACATACCGGACTCTTGGGAAGGGTAGTAGCAATGGCTCTGACTGCTGGGGGTGCTCTGGGGAGCCCAAGAGAGCCGTGCAGTGAGTGCTACCAACCTCCCTATGAGAAAGAAGTAAGTTCCTTGCTGAGAGTCCACACCAATTTAAACTATAATTGTGTTAATCTCTCCCAATTGATCCTTTATCAAGAGAACAAGAAAATATATTGCACAGCCCAGAACACTGCCACATTTAGGCAGCCACTCCTGGGAGAGCACCCTGTAGGAGAAGCCTGGTGGTGCTTTGAACGTGATGCTACTAAAGCAAGCCTGGTAAATCTGGTCAAAGGAAAAGATATTTCTAAATATTAGGAGAGCACAACAAAAGCTAATATATTTCAGGAAACCCCTAAACACCTGTTTTGGGTCAATGGTACCACAACATCCACTAAATTGCCAAGAGACTGGTCTGGCAGTTGCATCATTAGAATTATAAAACAAGCTTTCTTTATATTTCCCAAAGAATCTGGATCAAGTACAAGAGTCCCTATATACGATGAATTTAAGAAAAAACAAATTGAAGAAGCGGTATATATTAAACCAAATTATGAAGTTACAAGCAATATTAGAGATAATATCGAATCAGACCACATAAGCTCTTAACCATATTAATGACCAACTCACCCAAACCAAAACAGTAATTTATCAAATCAAATTAGCTGTAGCAGTCATGAGAGACATCTTAAATGAAATAAGAAAACTGGCATATGTAAGAAATCAAAAAAGGATTCCTGTACTTGATTCCAGTTGGTGGGATAATTTATGGACTTTCAAAAAAAGTTAGAAAACTACAACCTTCACAGTGTGTGCACTTGTTAGTTTGTTCTTATTTCCCTGCTTAATTAAAATAGTGATATCTGCTGTGCAGAATAACCTAAGGATCTCTAAAGAGATTAACCTGAAAAAACCAAAAAAAAAGTAATGAAGCTGGGTAAATATGATCACCAGAGTGCTCAGGAAATTTATAATCAATACAAAAAATATAAGAAATTCTATGTTAATGAGGCAAAAACTGTAAGTTGATGCAAGCTTAAGCTTAAGCCTGATCAAAGAAAAAGAGGGGGGACTGTTATGAATAAAAAGTTATCTATTTTTGTTTAAGCTTGCAAAGTTAAAACAAGTTGGACCAGTTGCTGTTCAGTTAGCTTCATTGTTAAGAGTTCTTCTTCAATTACCTGTTAATGGTTGGTGATTAACCATATTCCCCCTGATGCTTGCCAGGGAGTGACACAGGGACCCTGCAGGTACCAGGAGAATGGGAGTGGCATCAGAGCTGGTATGCAGACGAGAAATGCATTGCACCAAATTTTGCAGTTTTCCAGGAAAACCCCTAAAAACAAGGAGCCAACATAGAACTAGGGGACCTAGGTGATGTCTAAGGATGGGAGCGTAGTCCAGTGCCTGCTTGGATCCTTTTTGTTTCTCACCCTAACCTGAAAGGATGTTGACTAGAGAGAGGACCCGAGGCGTTGGACCGAAAAGGCGGAATCTCCTAATCTCTGGTGAGGACGGAATCCCCAGCTCTGCCTGCAGACCAGCGGACACAGCTGCATCATCCTCCTCCTCCGTGCCACTCCTGGGAGCTCTGGCGGCGTGGGCACGACCCTTTGATTTCTCCCCACCTGAGCTGATTCTTTTTAATAAAGGCAGTAAAAAGGAGAAAGATCTCCTGCCCCATTTATTTCAAGAAGCACTGGGAGCACAAAGGGACACAGCCAGGAGGCCCAGCAGCTCCTTGCTGAGGACCCATTTCATGCAAGAGCTCACACTCAGAATATGAAATGAATTTAAAATAAAAGGGTGGGGGGAGGCAGCAGTGAGGTGTCCTCAGAGGTTCAACTCTGCACTCTGCTTTTGTCACCAACATTATCCAAGTTCCTGTGCTTGTTTTCCTGGAGAATTTGCACTCAACAGAGCTTCAGTACCTTTGATCAAATCAGTCTTAAGAGCAGCTTGGGGCTGGTCAGTCATTTAGATGTCAGCACTGACTGGGGTCCAGGCAACAAAAGAACATAAGCTGCAGGCCACCCATACAGCTTTTCATCTTAATGAGAACACATTTTTGCAAACAGAGCAATGCTGGGAGGATTTTTGCACCATTGGGTCAAGGCACAAGGCTCTGGATCTGCACAGCACTTTGGTAAGGAGGGGAACACAGGTGGGGACAATCCAGGCTGTTAGCAGTGCCCCCACCCCCTGATTCGGGACAGCACAGTTGCTTTTAGAGCTTCTTAACCAGCTGGTGAAACACTGATCTTCTTTTCTTGCCCCCTGCACACTGACAGGCAAGTTGAACAGAAAATCTGTCTCTTCCTCCATGATCTCTGATCACCAAAGCAAAGAACCAAGAAAAAAAAAAGCCAAAAACACCCTAACCAATTAAATACAAATAATTTTTTGCCCGCTCTGTTTTTTTTTTTTGTAAGAGGTTTATAAGACTGACTAAGCCGGTGCTGAATTACGAGTGGCACATGTTATGTGCCTTGCACAAAGTGTGGGACAGCTGCTGCCATGCCAAGCTGGGTGCAGAGTCAGACCCTGTACTTCAGACCCAGCCCTGCCTTCCTGAGGGACAGAAATTCATCTGTTAGAATCCCTTGGAGCTTCTGGAGCTGCTCTTGGCCCTCCTGTGGATAACTGGGCTGCTGTGGAGCACTGGAGAACTTTCAGCTTGGTACCTGTTATGTATATTATGGTAATTCCTGCTGATAGACTATATATATATATATATATATATATATATAAGAATAAAATATCAAACCTTGAAATCACAGTAGCAAGGGAAGAGTGGATTGCTTCACAGGGTGAGGAAACCGCAGCTGGCAGTCGGGTAGGAGGAGTGTCATTAACATAGGAAGTGAACCCAGCTGGCACAGGAGATTGTCGTTCTCACTGGTGTGAACAGGAGGAGGCCCAGCGATGGTGGCCCATGGAGATGTTCATCTTAGACAGAGGGGACCATCAAGGACATACATCTGCATACGGGATTCCGGTAACCGAAGAGTGGATACACATCAGTTCCCGGACAAGGTTTTGTCCAGCACAGGACGGAGAATAGAGACATCATGAATATGAAGAACCCTGAGGAAAGACAAAGGGACTCTGCCACGGGCTAGAAAAAGAGTATAAGAAAGGATTCTGCCAAGCAGCATTGGTGAACAGGGGGGATTGGGTGCGATAGAAGGCGGATCTGTGTTCACCCAGCTTCCATCCCAGGGTCAGTGCTGTCCTTGGTTGTTGGCTGTCGTGACTGTATATTGGTTGTGAATAAATTTATATTTTATTTTTATTAAATTGCCTGGATCGATTTTTACCTGTAACAGTATCCATGTATGGGGGCCTGCAGAATCTAAGCAGCATCTTCCTTGGCCAACAACAGACTGGAAAGGAAAAACCAGCATCAGAAACACGTGAGATGGAAAACTTTGGGCTGTTTGAGATCAAAAATGTCACCTAAAAATCTCAATGGCGAAGAACAACCTTTCTGACAAGGATTCCAGTAGAACAAATGACACAGGTGTTGGAATAACAGCCAGTGCCCACAGCAATGACAATTCCTTGGTGAGGAGGGTCCCACGGAGAGTCGGCTGAGTAATGACACTCATAACAAATGTGGCTACATGTCGTCCTCCTTTATTAAGCAACTTTGGCATATTTATCCTTCTCTATACACAGTCTCACGCCACTGGTGCGTAATGCTGATTGGTTAAGTAGCTATATTCACACATACATCTTAATTACTGATTGGTTGTCACACTATAAGCATCTTTAGCTAAGGTGTGCCAAATTTGCAGCTCCCACAACGTGCTTGGCGCATTTGGTTTCATCCTGGCACAATGCTCGTTCTTCCTTGTTGCATCTATTTGAGGACAGTACATGGTCTATCTTGTTCCTGTTTGTGGACGGTACATGGTTTTCAGAGTAACTCTGTAACCTGCAGGCCAGGGCTGTCCAATTCCCGCAGGGGAATATCATGGCCCTGTTCAGCCAAGAATCCTTCTACACCTTGGAATAAAAGGCAGTGCCCACTGCAAACACATTTCCCTGTCCTGTGGGCTCCATAAACAACACATGAACATGGCACTTTTCCTGACTGCTTCCCAAAGCTTCTCTGCAAGAAGCACTGGAGAAGTGCATGGGGCAAGAGTTGTGCAAGTGCCAGGTACTTCTGCAGCAGAAAAGGTCTAAAAAAATCAAAATTCTAGCAAGCAAAATAAATCCATCATTTATGCCTTGTAAATACTCCAATGAATCTCAGTTACTTCGGGACAAAGACAAACACAGGGCAAACTTTCCCAAGTATGGTTTCATGACAAAATTCCCATTTGTCTGCTCCTGTTTGTGGGAGAAGAAAAGGTTACAAGCTGCCCAGCTCAAGAAGGAAAGGAGGATCTACACTTCCCTGTCATATTTTCCTACTGACTAAGGAATTAAGACAGAGAATTTGGGTAAATGGAAGGATAAGACTGGAGTACGGATGAAGTTTCACATCTAAGATACTTCATTTGCTAAAATACAAACACTTTTGTTGTACATGGATCTCCTTGCTGAACCTCTTTGTCTTCAAACTCCCTTCTTCCATGGCAGAAGTGAACAAGCTCCATGTGTCAGAGCTTTGAGTTAAAAGCTCTGTGATGAGTTAGTTTTAATGGATCCATTTCCAGTCCGTGGGGTTGCTGTCATGAGGAGCTCAGGTGGCTTTTTGTTGAGATCAAAATCAATGAGCCATTTGTCCCAGCTCCACCTGTCCTGAGGCAGCACTGGCTCCACTGTGCCATTTCTAATGAAAATTGAACCTCCTAAAGAAGCCAGGCCAAAATCACAAGAGAGTAGTCACAAAAAATAATTTCGGCAGTTTGCTGGGTATTGATCTAACAGCTACCAGCATCCCAAAGTCCAGGCAACAGTTAACAAGGCTCTTTGCTCTGTAAACGGCCTTTCAATTGGTAGTGTTTCATACCCATGCAGAAGAACAAAAAGCCACTTCCACTGTAGAAACATGAGCTGCATCTATGCAGTAAGTTGTGCTCAGTAGCTGACCTGCTGCTTTAGTTTTGGGGCAGGAGATACTGCCATAAAATTTCACAAGAAAACTATCAAGTATCTAAACTATGCAGCATTATGTTATTTTCTACCTCCAGTATTGCCAGCACATAGCTTAAGGAAGACAGGTATTTACCAGCCATCATAGATGAAAAAAAAATTAAAATGAAAAAAGGGCTTTTATGGAAATCAGAGTGATGGCCACCAGTCATTTTCCAGCTTTGCAGGATTTCAGTTCAAAGTCAATCTAAACAAGCCCGCATATGTCTAGCAAGAAGGAAATCACAGTTCAGGTTTGTTCCTCCACCCAAGCTTTGTTATATCAAAGATGGATGGTATTCTTTTCCAGCTCTCAAGAGATGTGTTATAATGTACGAATAAACAAAATATCATGCATAGAAATATTTCATAGATTGTAGCAGTTCCTTGGAGGGGAGCTCCCCGGGGAGTCCCCAGAGGGCCCCCTGGGCTGTGAGTTTGATGGCAGCAGCAGGCACGCAAGGAGACTCCACACGGCTTCTGAGGGTGCTGATTAGATGAGGGTTTATTGGGGGACCCAGCCCCGGGAGTAACATGGTTTCTGAGGGAGAAGGGGGAAAGGGAAAGGGAGGGGGAGAGAGGGGGAGCCTAGGGGAGAGATGGGCCATGAGAGAATCTGGTCTTCCTCGTACAGCTTAAGAGGGAAATTCAAAGTGGGTGCGAAATAAGATTTGGGTCAATGGGATTGCAGATTGATGAGACTTCAGGGGAGGAACACAGCTTGGAATAAACCATATATTTCTGAGGGGTACATTTTCGAGATAGAGCACACTATTTGAATAAAATGCAACACCACAATAAATTAGTAAGATAGATGATAGATAGATAGATAGATAGATAGATAGATAGATAGATAGATAGATAGATAGATAAATGGATTGGCAAGGCAGACAGAGATAGATGAATGCACATGCTTGTATCACTTTACAGAGAAAGGGATAGGGAAGTGACAGGTTATTCTTTTCCACACATGGGAAACTGTCTTTTTCCCAGAAAAATCAGCTTCCTTCTTCAGTGACCACCAGGGTATCTGAAGACCCCACCAAGAAGGCCCTGTGATGCCAATGGCCTGTGCATCCAGCAAGTCAAGAATGTAAGGCCTGCCTCTTAATACTAAAGAGGTTAAAGGGGTTTATTCTCAGTTTTTGGCAGCAAGAGGAACGAACTGAAGCCACTTACTGTAAAATGCCTCCGCAAGCACCAGTGCAAATCACAGACAAAGGAAGGATGAAGCCAAGGTGTCCCACAACCACCGCCCAAGCGGCCAGACATCCTCCTTCAACCCTGGCTGCATTGAAACCCCACTGACTGCCAAGAAGAAAAGCGCCCTACTGAGAGCAAGCAAACTTAACCCTCTGCCAGGACACAAATTTAGAGGGAAAAAAATTTTAAAATCCCCACACCACCAGACACACTTCCCAGTGAGAAGGGTTGGAACTCTCTGGCTCCCAGCACTTCCCCGGCAGGCAGGTTCCCAAAGGTGCTGGGAGCTAAGCTGTGCCCTGCGAGGGAACAGAGCCAGCCTCCCTTCAGTGGCAGAAGGCGCGGCCTCAGCTGTAGCCCCGGGTGCCTGCGGTGGCCCAGGGCACGGCCATGGCTGTCAATGTGTTGGGCTGCAGCACAGGGCAGGCCGGAGCTCAGCAGCCTCAGCAGAGCCCAGGGCCGCGGCCCTTCCCTGCCGGGGCCCGAGCCTGACCCAGCCCGGCCCGGCCTGAGCAGCCCGGACTGGCCCAGGGGATGGGCTGCGCCCGCCCGCTGTGCCCACAGGCTGGGCCCAAGCTTTTGCAAGAGGCTTTCTCCCAGCTTGGCAAAACCTCGGCCAAGTGTCCCTGTGCTGTGCTGAGAAGAGTAAAAAACCCCCTCAAATTTAACCCTGCTGCCCAACGCATGAGGGATCCCTGCACACCTTAGGAGAGGCCATCAATACTCCTTTGTGCCTCATGAGGGATCCCTGCACCCCTCAGCAGGGACACCAAAATATCCCTTTCTGCCTCTTCAGGTCCAGGCCCAGATGATCCCACAGAAGCAAATGTGCCCTCAGCCCAGGGATGCTCAGCATGGGCTCCCCCATCACCCCGGGGCCCCGCCGCTGGGCACAGCAGCCCCTGCCTGGCTCCTGCCTGCCCACACCGTGGCCATCCACGGCTGCTCCTGGGCACGGAGCTCAGCCACTGCTGCTGCCGGGTGGGCTTTGCTGGTGCTACCACCCGGATATAGTTGTGAAAACTTTATTCTTTTATTTAAATATGACATATGGGCCAAGCCCTGCCCTGGCGGACAGGGGATGCCCACCTTCATTCCTGGCCGGGGAACAGGACCAGGGGGCTCAGGGGAAGAGGGTCTCCTGGAAGGATGGGTTTTGGGATGGCCTCATGACGCTTCTGCAGCCACGGCAGGGCAGATATGGGCAGAAGTGGAGAGCTGGGATAAACTATCAAGTTCCCGCTGCCTGTGTTGTTAGGCCCATCTGCTGAAGATGCACAGGAGCACCTGTGGAGAGAGGAGGTGGCTGAGGCCCCAGCTGCCAGTGGCACACAGGGACCCTCGTGCACAGCAGGGCCCAGAGCTGGCAAGGCTCCCCAGCACGGCTGGAGCTGCTGGCACAGCTGGGCCCAGCTGGACAGCTGCCCCTCAAGGCCCCAGCTAGCAGGGCACGGCTCTGGGCAGGGTCCCTGGCCAGGAGCGGGCCCCAGAGCGCCTCTGCCTTTCAAGGGCAATCTCAGCCCTGCTCTTTCTCCTCCCCATCTTGCTCTGCCTCTGCCCTGTGCCCCTGGGGCTGCTCTTGGCCAGGCAGCCTCAGTGGGAACCAGCACTGGCTGCAGACCCAGCGGGGCCCCCAGGACAAGGCCCAGCAATTGAGAGGCCAATGGAAGCACTGGGCAGCAGCAGAACCCTCAGCAGACTTATTTGGACAATCATGGACTGGCCACAACTCCATGGCGGCCTCCCTGCGAATGCTGTCTGCATTAGATTTTCATAAGAAACTCTTTCAGGGGAAGATGACCACTCACCATTTTCTCTTCCAGTAATAATGAATTTGGACACAGCATAAGATGCAGATAAATGCCAGAAAAAGCAGGCCTGCCATTAACCCTGCCCAGCAGCCTGTTCCCATATAGAAGCCCCTTACGAGGCCCTTCTGGGCATTGGGAACATGTGCTGTGGTGCTGGCTGCATCTGTGGGAGCAATGGGGATCATGAGCTCGTGCTGTGCTGCACTGCTGAGCTGGCAGCATGGTGAATACGGGCAGGACATTCTCTGTTTCCCCCAGAGCTGGGGCCTGCAGGCACCTTGCCGGCCCTTGGCACAGGCTGTGCCAGCCAACAAAGCCCAGCAGGCCGGGAGGAGAGCCCGGGGGCAGCGCAGCTGCTTGGGCAGTGGCTGCTGCCAGGGACACGGGCCAAAGCCATCCCTGAGCAGCCACTGCCAGCCCTGGCCCTCCCTGCCCCGTGACAGCTCCCCCAGCCCCAGGGGACAGGCTCAGGCCCTGTCAGGACCCAGCGCAGCCCCTGCCCAGTCGGGAGCCAGGGCTGGCTCTGGCCCTGGGCTGGCGGCAGGGCTCCCGCTCGGGGCTGCTCCTGTGCCTTGGGCCTCTGGGCACTCAGGGCCAGCTCCGCAGCAGCTGCAGCGCCAGGGACGTTGCTGCACCAGTCCCGTTTCCCCGGGGCTCTGAACCAGCTCCAGAGGCCTGGAAGCCGAGGCGCCTCCAGCTTTGGCTGCTGCCGGGCCGGGCAAGGGCAGGCCCTGGGGGAAGAGCTGCTGCCACACAGCCCCGGCCAGGGCTGAGTCCCGCACAGCAATTACCTGCTGTGCCTGTGCCCGTGTCTGGCATCGCCTTCCTTCCTGCAGCAGGGGCTGCCAATGAGCCACTGCTTTCTTGGGGAAACACCTGCTTCAGCCCTGCCTTTTGGTCTATCACTTGAGAAACAAAAAAGGACAGTTGGATCAGATGGAACAGTTCCCCCTTTCTTTGCTGGCATCTTCAGGGCAGCATGATTATCAAAAATGGGGCAAAGATTCACAAAATATCTGGGCTTTTGTGGCTTGGCCACGGCCCTCCCTTCCCCAGAGAGCTGCCAGCGCTGAGCAGAAATCATGAGGGGATTGTGCAGGGCAAGGGCACACACGTGCATGGGTCTGTGCTGGCACCTGCAGCGCTGCCTCCTTGGCCAAGCTTTGGGGTCTTGAGCCACCAGTTCTCCCAGGGGAAAGGCCTTGACCTACCCTCAGCATCGCCCAGAGGCTCATTCCTGAACGTCGGTTGGGAAGCCAGATCACTTTCACCAACCGGGTTAGCTGCAAAGAACGGCAGGACAGAAGAGCTCCTGTGACCCTGTTGAAGATTCTCCTTCAGGCCCGAGTGGCAGTGAGGGCACTTGGGTGACTGGTGCCCTCCAAGGCACTCCCTCAGCTCTGCCTCCCCCTCAGGAGCAGGGGGACCTCGTGCCTGTAGTGGCCCCACACTGGGATGGAAGGAGCCCCTTGCAGGGCAGTCAGGGCAGGAAAGGACTCCCTGGAGCTGCCAGCAGCTCTAAAGCCAGCCCCGGGCAGGGCCAGGGCTTGGCAGTGGCAGCAGGAGCAGCTCAGGCTCCCTGGGGTAGGCAAAGGAGCTGCCAAAGGCTCAGCCCCGGGGCACAGCCCTGGGCCCGGCCCCTTCACTCTCTGCCCTTCTCGGTGGCTGCAACAGAGCACACGGAAGGACACACTGGCATTGCACATGAGAGGAAGATGGACAGATAAATGCTCCCATCGACAGCAATCCTGTGGGATCCTTCAGAGCTCCAGAATGGAGCAGGGCAAGACTTCCTGAACTGATCAACCTTCAGAGGAACTTAAGGGAAATGCCACTTGACTGAGCTCTTGCCACATTGACACTGATTATTCTGTCAGGAAATGTACATTGAGAACTTGCCTCCAACATCTGGCAAGGTCTTCAAACCACCATTCACCAGTGTTTCCAAGTAATCTAAGCCGTGATCCCAATCTAAAAGGGAGCAGAGATCATAAACATTTCCATGGTGTGCTGGGATTTCTTTCTGCCTTAAGGAACTGGGCACTGCAAGGGGGTTGGGTAAGACTGTGGGAGCCTGTGGCTCCTGTTCACTCTCCACACACTCTCCATGCCTTTTGCAACATCCCTGGAGGGGCTGCTGGAGCAGCCCAGGGCCCTGGGCCTCCCTCATTCCCACACAGGAACCCCTCACTAAATGCTTGGGGAAAACTGCAGTTGTGGCAGGCAGTGCCACAAGTATCCCTCCCAACCTCTGTCCCTCCCTCCTGCTTGCCCACCTGCCCATGGAACAGCTCCCACAGCCCAAGGGCAAACAGCCAGGCCCTCTCAGGACACACTGGAGCCTTGCTCTCCCCCTCTGTCCTTTCCTCACACTGGGCACCCCGTGCAGTCACTGCCAGGTTTCAGGACATGTCTCCCATGGAGGGACCCCAGCAGGACTGCTCAGTGCCCTGAGCCTGCTCGGGATAATTCCCCTGGGCTGTGCCGCTCTAGTCCAGGCTGTGCCCGCACTGCCAAGCAGCAGAGAGGGCAGCTCAAGCCTCAGCAGGGCTCAGGCCCAGAGGCACAGCAATTACCTTCTGGGACTGTGCCTGGCATCTCTTCCCTTCCTTCAGGAAATGCCACCTTCCACAGAGCCTCTCTGTCCATCCCTTGAGAAAGGAAGAGGCACAGCTGGATCAGATGGAATCATTATGCACTGGGGATGTGGCCTCTTCAGGAGGCAGCACATGTCGAAGTCATGGATAAGGATCAGGAAAATCCTGATCCCTTCAGTGCCCTGGGGCTGGCTATGGCCCTCCCTCCTCCAAGCAGCCACCACTCCGGATGGGACTGGGAATTGGGAAATTGCAGAGGATTTCAGGCCAGTGGTGCAGTTTGGGCTGCCTGTCAGCTGATGCCAAATGCCTTCCTGCAGAGGCTGGGCAGAAGCTGCAGCCAGGCCAGGCTGGGAAACAGCCCTGCAGGGCGTGAAAGCAGCAGTGGCGCAGCGGGGCTGCCATGGATCCCTTCCCGCTGTGCTGGGCACAGCGTGTCCAGATGTGCAGCCAAAGCCCTGGCTGCTGAGTCCCAGGGGAAGTATGAGGGAAATGAAAATGCTCTCACCATGCCCTTTCTGCAGTTCTGTCACGATGTGTTTCAGGATGTTGTTTGGCTCGTGGGGTTTCTTCTGTCGTTTGCCTTTGCTCTTCCCTCTCAGAGGACCTTAAGAGAAAGTAGTTCCGTTTCCCGGGAATGGATCCCACAAAAGCAGGGCTCAACCTTGGGGTCAGCAGGAGCACACTACTCACCCCTGCCATGGGAACCAGTCTTCTTTGTAGGAATAAGCAAAGGAGCAGGAAAAGTCCTCGCTGCAGACACATCTGTGACACAAGAGCCACAGAAGCTTCTGTCACCTGCTTCCTGCCAGGCTGTCAACAATTCTTCCTTGGTGGCACACTGAGAACATACCTGCAGGAGACTCCAAGGGCTTCAAAACTTTATGCAGCCAAGCTAATGGAGAAGCCTTCCGAGCAACCTCAGCTAGATCGGAGCACAGATTGAGAACATTTTTCAGGGTGTGCTGGGATTCCCTTCTGCCTCAGGGAACCGGGCACTGCAAGGGGGTCGTGTAAGGCCGTGGGAGCCAGATGTGAATGGATATGGCCAAAGCTGCACAGGGGCCTTAGGAACTCTGGGCTGGCTCCTGGTGCCTCTTTCCATGCCCTTTGCAACATCCCTGGAGGGGCTGCTGGAGCAGCCCAGGGCCCTGGGTCTCTCTCCCACTCCCACACCTGAAACTCTTGCTAAAGCACTGGGGAAAACTGCAGCAGGCAGTGCCACAACTTACCCTCTATCCCTCCATCCCTCCTGCCCTTGTCTCCCCCCCTTTCAATCTTCTTCTGTCTCTCCATACCTCTTTTCCCCTGGCACTAATCCCACAGCCCAAGGGCACATAGTCAAGCCCTCTCAGGACACACTGGAACCTTGCTCTCCCTCTCTGTCCTTTCCGCACCATGGGCACTCCGTGCAGTCGCTCCCAGGTTTCAGGAAATGTCTCCCATGGAGGGACCCCAGCAGGACGGCTCAGTACCCGAGTGCCCTGAGCCTGCTCAGGATAGTTCCCCTGGGCTGTGCCAGTCTTGTCTGGGCTGTCCCTGCACTGCCAGACAGCAGAGAGGGCAGCTCAAGCCTCAGCAGGGCTCAGGCCCAGAGGCACAGCAATTACCTCCTGGGCCTGGGCCTGGCATCGCCTCTCTTCCTGCAGCAGAGGCTGGCACGGAACCACTGCTTCCTCCGGGAAACACTGCCTTCTGCCCAGCCTCTCCATCCACTTCTGGAGAAAGGAAGAGGGACAGCTGGGTCAGGTGGGGATGTTCCCCACTGGGGAGGTGAGGCCTTCAGGAGGGAATGCTTGTTAAAGACATGGCTAGAAATCAGGAAATCCCTATAAACCTTTTGGGTAGGCCAGGGCCCTCCCTTCTCCAATCTGGTGCCCTTTCTATTCTACCCAGCAACTGGAAATTGCAGGGGATCTCAGGCCTGTGGTGTAACTGGGCTGCCTGTCAGCTGATGCCAAATGCCTTCCTGCAGGGGCTGGGCAGAAGCTGCAGCCAGGTCAGGCTGGGAAACAGCCCTGCAGGGCATGAAAGCAGCAGCAGCAGCAGCGGGGCAGCGAGGCTGCCATGGATGCCTTCCTGCTGTGCCGGCCACGGCGTGTCCAGATGTGCAGTCAAAGCCCCTGTCTGCTGAGACCCAGGCGAAGCCTGAGGAAAATGCACCCACCGTCTCCTGCCTGCTGCATTTCCTTCAGCATTTGCCTCATATTTTCGGATGGATCATGGGGTTTCTGGTGTCCTTTGCCTTTGTTCTTTCCCCTCAGAGGACCTTAGAGCAACAGAGTTCCATTTCCCAGGAATGGATCCCACAAAAGCAGGGCTCAGCCTGTGGGGTCAGCAGGGACACACTACTCACCCCTGCCATGGGAGCCAAGCTTCTTTGTAGGAATCAGCAAAGGAGCTGGAGAAGTCCTCCCTGCAGACACACCTGTAACTCAACAGCCACAGAAGCTTCTGCCATCTCTGCTGATCTGCATGGGCACCACTGAGCCGCAGGAGCGGTGAGGGGATCACACAGGGCGAGGGCACGTGCATGGTTCTGTGCTGGCACCTGCAGCGATGCCCCCCTGGCCCAGCTTTGGGCTCTGAGCTGGCAGCTCTCCCAGGGGAAAGGCCTTGACCTACCCTCAGCATCTCCCAGAGGCTCCGTCCTGGACGTGGCTTGGGACGCTGCACCACCTTCACCAGCAGGTTCAGCTGCAAAGAAAGGCAGGACAGAAGAGCTCCTGTGGCACTGCAGGTGATCCTCAGGCTGCCCACAAGGCTCAGCCCTGGGGCACAGCCCTGGGCCCTGCCCATTCCCTCTCTGCTCTTCTCTGCGGCTGCACAGAGGACATGGAAGGACACACTGCCATTGCACATGGGAGGAAGATGGACAGCTAAATGCTCCTTCCTCCCACTGACAGTGATCCAGTGGGATCCCTCAGGGCTCCAGAAGGGAGCAAGGCAAAGTTTTCAGAATCCTTCCACCCTGACTTAACCTTAACAAAAATGGCCCATGAGTGACCTATTGCCACATGGACATGGATTATTCTGCCAGTCAAAATGGAAATGCAGAACTTGCCTCCAGCATTGTCCAAGACATGCAAAATGTCATTCACCAGGACTTCCAAGTCACGTAATTCGCGATTCAATTCTAGAAGGGAGAAAAGACCAGAACCATTTCTGTGTGTGCTTGGACGCCTTCCTGCCTCAGGGAACAGGGAACGGGTTGGGTAAGGCTGTGGGAGCTAGATGTGAATAGACAAGGCCAAAACTGCACAGGGGCCTGGGGAGCTCGAGGCTGGCTTCTGGCCACGCTCCAGCCTCTTTGCAGGCCCTCTACAGCATCCCTGGAGGGGTGGGTGGAGCAGAACAGGGCCCATGGCTGCTGTCTCCCTCCCACCGAGAAAACCATTCCCAGCGCTTCCCGGGGAGCAGGGAGCGCTGTCCCGGGAAAGGGCAGCCAGGCTGCCGGCTCACCTGCTCGCCGCGCTTGCAGCGGAGCAGCCTGGGCAGCCCTGGCAGGCAGGGCCACGGCCAGGAGCAGCAGGAGTAGGAGGCGCAGAGCAAAGGCCATGGTGCCTTGCCCTCTGCCAGTCCCACAGCTCTTGCTGCCACCGCTGTCCTGTCACCACTGTCCCAACGTCAGCACCGCTGCTGCCACCGCCGCTGCTGCCGCAACAGTTGTGCTCAGGGACTGACTGCTGGGTCCTTGTGCTGCTGTGCAACCACGGGGCTCTGGCACCTCTGGCACCTCTGTGACCTCAGGGCCTGCTGAGAGCTCAGCCTGCTGTGACCCCAGAGCCCTGCTGTGACCTCATGGCCTTAGCTGTAACCCCCAGAGTGTGCCCCCATCTGTACCAATGGACTGCCCTGATTTGTTGGGAAGGATGAAAGTTTGACAAGAAAGTCTCACAGCTATGTGTGCTTGGCAGAGAGATTTTTGAATGTGGAATCTGAAGAAGAAATAGAGATGGAAGCAAGTTTTGATATAGAATAAAAGAATTGCTGAGCTACTCTTAGTGGATAACTAAGAAGGCAAATGGTGTGTTAGTGAGAAGGGGGCTTTATGATCTGGAGCAAAGGATAAACCCACCTGAAAGAAGAAGATGCTTTCAGCAAGCATGAAGATAGCACAGGGAACAAGATGGGTGACGTTGCAAGTAGAAAAAAGGTCTCAGAATTTTCAACAACTTCTAGTTTAAACTGCAATGTACTAACTTTTAGTGACTGGAGAACAATAACATGAATGTGGTAATTACAGTAGTTATGACAGGTTATAGGTAAATATTAAGGTACCGATTGGTTCTTCTCTCTTAAGATGCTCAGCAAAGAAAAGTACATAATGCATTGTAAGCAAAACTAAAGGGTCTTCAGGCTTGTGTGCAGCTGGAGCTGACAGCTGTAGGCACAGGCTCTGTCACCCACGACCCTGGACTACTGTAATGTCTTGGATGTAATAAAGTGCATTATGCAGAGCTGCCTGGAGTCCCGCATCCCCCATTAAGGCTATTACACTGATTGTAATTGCTTTGCTTCATCCGAGGGCCATTGCTCAGCAAAACCTGCAGGGACACAGGGTCTTGTTTGGGTGGAGGCAGCATCTGCACGGCAGCAACACGCTGGTAATGCAGCTGTGACAGGGACATCGGGCATGGGCATGGAGATGGGAAGTGTGTGCCAGGTGTGTCCCAGACTGAGGTGTTTGGCTGTTCTTGTGAACTTGCAGAGGGGCAGCTGTTGAGAGAGGAGGTAGCTGCAGCCCCAGTTGCAGCTGGGACACTGTCCTGGCATGACTTTATGATGCTTGTATCCCCATTTGTGGGTTGAGCCCAGAAATAAGTTTTGCACCTTTAGGTCTGGTTCCAAGAGTGAAGGGGGGACAAGAAGAATGGTGGAGTTTGTTATCAGAAACTGCTCTTGCACCTCTGCATCCTTCTCCTGCACTGTGTTGTCTGCGGCAAGGACAGACAGCAGGATAGAGCTCTACTTTGATTTTTAGTTAGTTTTAGCTAGCTAAAGCAGAGAATTTCTCTGGACTGTCGTTTTTCTTTTTTTGTGGAACTGTTTAAACCTCCTCTGGACTGAAAACCCAGAAGAGCACCAGCAGCTCACTGCTGTGGCCCACCGGGCTGGGCCAGGCTTGCAGCATTTCCAGTGCCAGAGGGACTGACCAGAGAATGAGTTAGCAGAGCTATAGGCCACGAAGGTGACTTTCTGAGCATGTCATCTCTTCTAAGTGGCGAGAGGTTTTATTGTTTAACATTGTTCATCATTTTTTCTGATGGTGAATTCCTTGCCTATTAAATAAAGAGGGTTTTTTTTCCATTTTCACAAAAAAAAAAAATCTTTTTCCCAATCTAGTTGGGGGAGGGGCCTCTTGAATGTGTTTCCTAGAGAATGCCTTTGGAGGTTATCTCCCAAATGTGCCCTAAACCAAGATCAAAACAGAGACCTACCTGCACAGCAGCAGATTAGCATTGTACTCAAAGTTTGCTGCTGAAGACTAAGAGCTAAGCTTGTCAGATATTCTGAAAAATATCAGGGAAAAGGTTTTTCATTGGTTGTTGTGACTAAGTAAAAATCTCCAGAGGGCAAATGGCTTCTCCAGTAGACAAGGTGTCTTGAGATGTCTTAGTTCTTCCTGGAGTAAAGATTGGCTATTAAATTCTGGTGTTTATTCTAGAATGGTAAAAATGTTCTACATTTTTTCCTATTCTAAAACTACTTTGAAAAACCCTAAACTGCTAAGGGAAAAGGGGGGAAATATTTGGGGGTTTCTTTCTACAAAAAGAAAAAAGTCTGGATATTTTTAAAAATTTCTAATTTCTAAAAAAGGAAAATGAAGACAAAACATGGTGCCTCAGGAGCCCCGTGCCCGGCTGCTGCCTGCGCACTCCTAGCTGTGGCAAGACAATCAGCTCAGCCAGTGCTGCGGCTACCAGCCAGAGAGCAGAGGTGAAGCCCAAAGGTGTTGCTCAAGCCCTTCCCTGGCAGAGGGGCCCCATCTTCAGTCCTGGCCAGACACCAGGGCCAGCACCTTTGGGGACAGAGACTCCTGTTCTGGGTGGTGGCAGCATGTCCCTAGCAACAAGCTGATAATGCAGCTGGGGCAGGGATGTTGGACATGGCTTGGGGATGGCTGATGACAGGTACAGGTACAGGTACAGGTCTCCCTGATGGAACTCTATGGCCAGTCTTACAGAAGACACTTCCAAGAATGGGGAAGACGTGTTGTGGTGCCGGCTGCATCTGTGGGAGCGATGGGGAGCGTGAGCCCGTGCTGTGCTGCACTGCTGAGCTGACAGCACGCTGGATACGGGCAGGACGTTCTCTGTTTCCCCCAGAGCTGGGGCCTGCAGGCACCTTGCCGGCCCTTGGCACAGGCTGTGCCAGCCAACAAAGCCCAGCAGGCCGGGAGGAGAGCCCGGGGGCAGCGCAGCTGCTTGGGCAGTGGCTGCTGCCAGGGACACGGGTCAAAGCCATCCCTGAGCAGCCACTGTCACCCCTGGCCCTCCCTGCCCCGTCACAGCTCCCCCGGCCCCAGGGGACAGGCTCAGGCCCACTAAGGACACACTGGAGCCTTGCTCTCCCCCTCTGTCCTTTCCCCACCATGGGCACCCCATGCAGTCACTGCCAGGTTTTGGGATGTGTCTCCCACGGAGGGACCCCAGCAGGACTGCTCAGTACCCGAGTGCCCTGAGACTGTTTGGGATATTTCCCCTGAGCTATGCCGGTCTTGTCCAGGCTGTGTAAGACTAAACATTAAAAATTAAAGGCAATTTTACTTTTTATCGCCAATGTGTCAGAAGATTCTAGGTTTCCCTGCCTGTAAAACTACTTGGACAAATACAGAAGTGTTGGAGGAAAGGGGAACAAATATCTGGTGTCTGTATTCTATGAAAAACGTTTCTCAATGCTACAAAGGATAAACATATCTAAATGTTTCAAAATGAAAGACAAAGATAACATGAGGGTGCTGTTGGTCGAATGAGCCCCATGCCCAGCTGCTGCCTGCCCATGCCTGGCTGTGCCCAGACGAGCAGCTCCGCCAGTGCAGGTGGTAGCACACAGACACCTGAGCTGAAGCTGGACTCAAGCCTGTGATAGATGAGCAATGTGACAGTTGACTCTCACAATTAAAGGATAAATATCATGCATATATGTTAAGAGAAGTTTTATATATTTATAGATATGTTTTACCCCCTGTTGCGTTATCATGGAGTTACCTGAGTTTGGGACATATAAGAGGGTCACCTTGCTACGACGGCAGCACCTGACCTCCAATCGAGATGTAAGGAAGTAAACTCCACCACTGGACATCAAAGAAGGAGTCGATGGACAGAACATTAATAAGAGCAAAACAGTTAAAAGGTGAAACCTCCATTGTGTGGATGAGCACATGGTGGGAAAAATCCTCTACTCCCGGCGCTGTAACATTGTCTTTATTCAGCGTCCTCTTATATTTCTAATAAGGTTTTTAATAAACATTTAAAAAATTTAGAAGTAATGATAACTTTTTAAACAATCCATGAAGTGGCTAGAAGGCTGCACCTCCTGTCCTGGATGGAGAGCGACGCCAGTCCCTTCAGGGAGAGGTGGTTCTGTTCTAGGCAGTGGTTGCGGCGTATTTGCAGTAATAAGGTGGTAATGCACCTCAGGAAGGGACAATGGACACTGGCACGCAGATGCATGATGACAGGCCAAGTTCTCCATGGCTGAGGCCTTTGGCCGGTCTTGTGAAGTGCCAGAGGTACTCCTGTGGAGAGAGGAGGTGGCTGAGGCCCCAGCTGCCAGTGGCACACAGGGAGCCTCGTGCACAGCAGGGCCCAGAGCTGGCAAGGCTCCCCAGCACGGCTGGAGCTGCTGGCACAGCTGGGCCCAGCTGGACAGCTGCCCCTCAAGGCCCCGGCCAGCAGGGCACGGCTCTGGGCAGGGTCCCTGGCCAGGAGCGGGCCCCAGAGCGCCTCTGCCTTTCAAGGGCAATCTCGGCCCTGCTCTTTCTCCTCCCCACCTCCCTCTGCCTCTGCCCTGTGCCCCTGGGGCTGCTCTTGGCCAGGCAGCCTCAGTGGGAGCCAGCTCTGGCTGCAGCCCCAGCGGGCCCCCAGGACAAGGCCCAGCAATTGAGAGGCCAATGGAAGCACTGGGCAGCAGCAGAACCCTCAGCAGACTTATTTGGAGAACCATGGACTGGCCACAACTCCACTGCAACCTCAGTGGGAATGGTTCCTGTCTACATTAGACTTTCAAAAGAAGCTCTTTCAGGGAAAGATGACCACTCACCATTTCTTCTTCCAGTAACACCAGATTCTGACACAGCACAATATGAGAATAAGGTCCAACAGTAGCAGGCCTGCCATTACCCCTGCCCAGCAGCCTGTTCCCATATAGAAGACACTTCTGAGGCCCTTCTGGGCATGGGGAACACGTGTTGTGGTGCCGGCTGCATCTGTGGGAGCAATGGAGAGTGTGAGCCCGTGCTGTGCTCCACTGCTGAGCTGGCAGCACGCTGGATACAGGCAGGACGTTCTCTGTTTCCCCCAGAGCTGGGGCCTGCAGGCACCTTGCCGGCCCTTGGCACAGGCTGTGCCAGCCAACAAAGCCCAGCAGGCCGGGAGGAGAGCCCGGGGGCAGCGCAGCTGCTTGGGCAGTGGCTGCTGCCAGGGACACGGGCCAAAGCCATCCCTGAGCAGCCACTGCCACCCCTGGCCCTCCCTGCCCCGTGACAGCTCCCCCAGCCCCAGGGGACAGGCTCAGGCCCTGTCAGGACCCAGCGCAGCCCCTGCCCAGTCGGGAGCCAGGGCTGGCTCTGGCCCTGGGCTGGCGGCAGGGCTCCCTGCAATTACCTGCTGTGCCTGTGCCCGTGTCTGGCATCGCCTTCCTCCCTGCAGCAGGGGCTCCCCATGGGAAAATGCTTCCTCCAGGATGTGCCTCCTTCTGCACAGATGTTTGGTCCATCACTTCTGACAGGAAAAAGGACAGTTGGATTAGATGGAAGAGTTCCTGATTTGGGTGCCGGCATCTTCAGGATGTCATGCGCGTTAAAATGGGGATAGGTTTCTGTGGAAGGGGCTAACAGCGGGCCTGTTAGCTAAAGGAGTAAGAAGAAGCTGAGAAGAAAGAAGAAGCTGATAAGGACCTCTCTCCAAGGCTGTAACCAAGGAGACCAAGAGAATTGAGAGACTGAAGAAAGATAAGAACTTCACAGCTGCATGAAGTATATTTAGAAAGTTAGTTAAGTCACTGTAACTTTTCACCAATGATGTTATGTTGATTTATTGTATCCAATAGTTAGGGTAGAAG
This sequence comes from Passer domesticus, assembly GCF_036417665.1. Taxonomy (NCBI): domain Eukaryota; kingdom Metazoa; phylum Chordata; class Aves; order Passeriformes; family Passeridae; genus Passer; species Passer domesticus. The sequence goes on along the minus strand of NC_087482.1, from coordinate 8,964,880 downwards.
AAACATAAACAATTAAAGAGTGTATAAAAGGTCAGCCATGTTCAATAATAAACTGTTGCCATCTGAAACTGCTTGTGGTCCCTGCTTTGTGTCGTGACCACCTCGACAACGACAGGTTTCAGAAAACGTCTAGGCTTTCATGGCAGTGTCAGGGCTCTCCTGTTTCCAAACAGCTGCCATGCCTGAGCCACAGGAGCAGTGAGGGGATCGCGCAGGGCGAGGGCACACACGTGCATGGTTCTGTGCTGGCACCTGCAGCGATGCCCCCCTGGCCCAGCTTTGGGCTCTGAGCTGGCAGCTCTCCCAGGGGAAAGGCCTTGACCTACCCTCAGCATCTCCCAGAGGCTCCGTCCTGGACGTGGCTTGGGAAGCTGCACCACCTTCACCAGCAGGTTCAGCTGCAAAGAAAGGCAAGACAGAAGAGCTGCTGTGGTACTGCAGGAGATCCTCAGGCTGCCCACAAGGCTCAGCCGCGGGGCACAGCCCTGGGCCCGGCCCCTTCCCTCTCTGCTCTTCTCTGTGGCTGCACAGAGCACATGGAAGGACACATGGGCATTGCACACGGGAGGAAGATGGACAGCTAAATTCTCCTTCCTCCCACTGACAGTGATCCTGTGGGATCCCTCAGGGCTCCAGAAGGGAGCAGGGCAAATTTTCCATATTCCATCAACCTTCAGATTATCTTAAGTGAAAGGGCAAATGTATGAGCTCTTGCCACCTGCTCACTGTGTATTCTCTCCGGAAAGGTACATTGAGCACTTGCCTCCAGGATTTCTCATGAGTCTCATGCCATAATCCAGCAGGTTTTTCCAGATAATCCATGTCTTGATCCCAACCTAGAAGTTTGCAAAGATCAGAACCATTTCCATGATGTGCTGGGATCCCCTTCTGCCTCAGGGAACTGGGCACTGCATGTAGGTCGGGTAAGGCCATGGGAGCCAGATGTGAATGGACAAGGCCAAAGCTGCTCAGGGGCCTGGGGAGCTCTGGGCAGGCTCATGGTCAATCCCTATCCTCTTTGCAGGCCCTGTGCAACATCCCTGGAGAGGTGCCTGGAGCAGCCCAGGGCCCGTGGGGGTTCTCTTAGTCGCACAAGGAAAATGCTCCTTGAATCCCTGTGGAGAACTGCAGCAGGCAGTGCTGCAAGTATCCCTCACAAACTCCCTCCTGCCTGTCCTCCCAGCCGCCCTTCCTCCATCTGCTGGGACAGCTCCCACAGCCCAAAGGGACCCAGCCAGGCCCACTAAGAACACGCTGGAGCCTTGCTCTGCCCCTCTGTCCTTTCCCCACCATGGGCACCCCGTGCAGTCACTCCCAGGTTTCGGGAAGTGTCTCCCACGGACGGACCCCAGCAGGACTGCTCAGTACCCGAGTGCCCTGTGCCTGCTCGGGACAATTCCCCTGGGTTGTGCCCTCACTTCCAGGCAGCAGAGACAGCAGCTCAAATCTCAGCAGGGCCCAGGCCCAAAGGCACAGCAATTACCTCCTGTGCCTGTGCCTGGCATCGCCTCCAATCCTACAGCAGAGTCTGGCACAGAACCACTGCTTCCTTCGGGAAACGCCGCCTTCTGCCCAGCCTCTGCATCCACTTCTGGAGAAAGCAAGAGGGATGGCTGGATCAGGTGGGGCTGTTCCCCACTGGGGAGGTGGCATCTTTAGGAGGGAATGCTTGTCAAAGACATCAGTAAGAATCAGGAAAATTCCTATAAACTTTTTGGGCAGGCCAGGGCCCTCCCTTCTCCGAACAGGTGCCCTTTCTCTTCTACCCAGTGACTGGAAAATCGCAGGGAATCTCAGGCCCGTGGTGCAGTTTGGGCTGCCTGTCAGCTGATGCCAAATGCCTTCCTGCAGAGGCTGGGCACAAGCTGCAGCCAGGCCAGGCAGGGAAACAGCCCTGCAGGGCGTGAAAGCAGCAGTGGGGCAGAGAGGCTGCCATGGATCCCTTCCCGTTGTGCCGGGCACGGCGTGTCCAGATGTGCAGCCAAAGGCCCCAGCTGCTGAGTCCCAGGGGAAGCATGAGGGAAATGCACCCACCTTGTTCGGCTTGCAGTAATTCTTTCACCATTTGTCCCGTGATTTTGAGTGGCTCATGGGGTTTCTTGTGACCGGTAGCTTTGTTCTTTCCCCTCGGAGGACCTTAGAGCCACAGAGTTCCATTTCCCAGGAACAGATCCCACAAAAGCAGGGCTCAGCCTGTGGGGTCAGCAGGGACACACCACTCACCCTTGCGATGGGAGCTGGGCTTGTGTGCAACATCCACCAAAGGACCTGGGAAAGTCCTCCCTGCAGGCACACCTGTAACACAACAGCCACAGAAGCTTCTGCCATCTCTGCTGATCTGCACGGGCACCACTGAGCCGCAGGAGCGGTGAGGGGATCGCACAGGTCGAGAGCACACACGTGCATGGTTCTGTGCTGGCACCTGCAGCACTGTCAGGATATTGTTAAGAAAGACACAGGGACAACTTGCCTCCAGCATTCTTCAAGAGTCTTAAACCATCATCCAGAAGGGCATCCAAATAATGCAATTTGCCATCCCGATCTAGAAGGGAGCACAGATCAGAACCATTTCCCTGGTGTGTTGTGGCCCCCTCTGCCTCAGATAACAGGGCACTGCAAGTGGGTTGGGTAAGGTTGTGGGAGCCAGATGTGAATGGACGTGGCCAAAGCTGCACAGGGGCCTCCGGAGCTCTGGGCAGGCTCCTGGCCAATCCCCATCCTCTCTGCAGGCCCTGTGTAACATCCCTGGCGAGGTGGCTGGAGCAGCCCGGAGTGCATTTGGGCTCTCCCACTCCCAGAGCTAAAACTCTTGCTAAAGCACTAGTGAAAAAATGCAGCAGGCACTGCCACAATCATCCCTCCCTCCCTCTGCCCTCTCTCCCTCCCTTCCTAATTTCTTCTCTCCCTCTATTCCTCTTCCCCCTGAAATTCCTCTCTGAATGGAAAGGACATAAGCAGGCCCCTCAGGACACACTGGAGCCTTCCTGTCCTGCTCTGTCAATTCCCCACCATGGGAATGCAGTCGCTCCTAGGTTTCAGGATCTGCCTCCCACGCAGGGACCCCAGCAGGACTGCTCAGTACCCGAGTGCCCTGAGCCTGCTCGGGATAATTCCCCAGGGCTGTGCCAGTCTTGTCTGGGCTGTGCCTGCACTGCCAGGCAGCAGAGAGGGCAGCTCAAACCGTAGCAGGTCTCAAGTCCAGAGGCACAGCAATTACCTCCCATGCCTGTGCCTGGCATCGCCTCTCTTCCTGCAGCCGAGGCTGGCATGGAGCCACTGCTTCCTTTGGGAAACGCCGCCTTCTGTACAGCCTCTCCATCAACTTGTGGAGAAAGGAAAAGCAACAGCTCATCACGTAAGACCGATTCCCACTGGAGAGGCGGCATCTTCAAGAGGCAATTCTTGTCAAAGACATAAACATCCTAGGTAGGACAGGGCCCACTTTCATCAAAACACCCGCCATTAGTGATCAGCCTGGAGACTGCAACATCGCAGGGGATCTCAGGGTGGGCATGGCCTGTGGTGCAGTTTGAGCTGCCTGTCAGCTGATGCCAAATGCCTTCCTGAAGAGGCTGGGCAGAAGCCGCAGCCAGGCCAAGCTGGGAAGCAGCCCTGCAGGGCGTGAAAGCAGCAGCGGGGCAGAGAGGCTGCCATGGATCCCTTCCCACTGTGCCAGGCACGGCGTCTGCAGATGTGCAACCAAAGCCCCGGCTGCTGAGTCCCAGGGGAAGCATGAGGGAAATGTATCCACCATGGCATCATTCCAGATCACTCGGCATCTTCTCCATGTGTTTGGATGCCTCCAGGGACTTACTGTTCCTTCTGGGTTTGTTCTCCATTCTCAGGGGACCTTAAGAGGAATATTTCTATTTCCTCGGAACAGATCCCACAAAAGCAGGGATCAGCCTGTGGGGTCAGCAGGGACACACTACTCACCCCTGCCATGGGAGGCAGGCTTCTCTGTAGGAATCAGCAAAGGAGCTGGAGAAGTCCTCCCTGCAGACACATCTGTAACACAACAGCCACAGAAGCTTCTGCCATCTCTGCTGATCTGCACGGGCACCACTGAGCCGCAGGAGCGGTGAGGGGATGGCGCAGGCCAAGGGCACACACGTGCATGGTTCTGTGCTGGCACCTGCAGTGATGCCCCCCTGGCCCAGCTTTGGGCTCTGAGCTGGCAGCTCTCCCAGGGGAAAGGCCTTGACCTACCCTCAGCATCTCCCAGAGGCTCTGTCCTGGACGTGGCTTGGGAAGCTGCACCACCTTCACCAGCAGGTTCAGCTGCAAAGAAAGGCAAGACAGAAGAGCTGCTGTGGCACTGCAGGAGATTCTCAGGCTGCCCACAAGGCTCAGCCCCAAGGCACAGCCCTGGGCCTGACCCCTTCCCTCTCTGCTCTTCTCTGTGGCTGCACAGAGCACATGGAAGGACACACTGGCATTGCACACGGGAGGAAGACTGACAACTAAATGCTCCTTCCTCCCACTGACAGCGATCCTGTGGGATCCCTCAGGGCTCCAGAAGGGAGCAGAGCAAATTTTTCAGCCTTTCAACCCTGACAGAACCTTGAGGAAAGTGGCATGAATGAGCTCCTGCCACATTGACACTGATTATTCTATCAGATAAAACAGAAATTCAGAACTTGCCTCCAGCATTTTCCAAGATCTTTAAAGTGTCATTCACCAGTACTTGCAAATAATTTATGTTGCCATCCAAATCTAGAGGGAGCAGAGATCATAACTATTTCCATGCTGCATTTTATCCCCTTCTGCCTCAGGGAGCTGGGTACAGGAAATGGGAAAGGAAAGGCCATGGGAGCCAGTTGTGAATGGACATGGCCAAAGCTGCACAGGGGCCTGGGGAGCTCTGGGCAGGCTCCTGGCCACTCTCCACCCTCTTTCCCTGCCCTGTGTAACATTCTGGGAGAGGAAAGGGAAATGAGGCTGCCCAGGGCCCCTTGGGACACTCTCCCTCCCACAGAGGAAACCCTCCCTAAAGCCCTGGGCAAAACCATCCCAGCGCTTCCCGGGGAGCAGGGAGCGCTGTCCTGGGAAAGGGCAGCCAGGCTGCCGGCTCACCTGCTCGCCGCGCTTGCAGCGGAGCAGCCTGGGCAGCCCTGGCAGGCAGGGCCACGGCCAGGAGCAGCAGGAGCAGGAGGCGCAGAGCAAGGGCCATGGTGCCTTGCCCTCTGCCAGTCCCGCAGCTCTTGCTGCCACCGCTGTCCTGTCACCACTGTCCCAACGTCAGCACCGCTGCTGCCACCGCCGCTGCTGCCGCAACAGTTGTGCTCAGGGACTGACTGCTGGCTCCTTGTGCTGCTGTGCAACCACGGGGCTCTGGCACCTCTGGCACCTCTGTGACCTCAGGGCCTGCTGTGACCTCAGCCTGCTGTGACCCCAGAGCCCTGCTGTGACCTCATGGCCTTAGCTGTACCCCCAGAGTGTGCCCCCATCTCTATGAATGGACTGCCCTGATTGTAAATGTTTTGCTTCATCAAAGGGCCATTCACAAAACTTATTTTTCACCTGCTGACATTGCTGGTCAGGCTGTGTCCCTGCAGATGCTCAGTATTCATACAGAATTCACAGAATGACCAGGTTGGAAGAGACCTTCAAGATCATCCACTCCAACCCATGTCCCAACACCACAACTAAACCATGGCACCAAGTGACACATTCAGTCTTTTTTAAACCCATCCAGGGATGGTGTCTCCACCACCTCCCCTGGCAGGCCATTCCAGAATTTTATCACTCTTTCTGTGGAAAATATTTTCTTAATATCCAACCTATCCAACCTATCCAATTTCCCTTGATGCAGCTTGAGACTGTGTCCTCTGGTTCTGTCAGTGCTGTCTGGAGAAAGAAACCAACCCCACCTGACTACAACTACCCTTCAGGGAGCTGTGGAGTGATAAGGTCACTTCGGAGTCTCCTTTTCTCCAGGGTAAACACCCCCAGCTCCCTCAGTCATTCCTCACCAGGGCTTGTGATCCCAGCCCCTCACCATCCTCGTTGCCCCCTCTGGATGTGCTCGAGTGACTCAATGTCCTTGCCAAACTGATGGCCCAGAACTGGACACAGCACTCGAGGTGCGGCCTCACCAGTGCCAAGTACAGGGACAGAATGACCTCCCTGCTCCTGCTGGCCACACTGTTCCTGACACAGGCCAGGAGCCATTGGCCTCCTTAGCCATCAGGCACACTGCTGGCTCATGTTCAGCTGGCTGTGACCAGTGCCCCCAGCTCCCTTTCTGCCTGGCCACTGTCCAGCCACACTATCCCCAGCCTAGAACACTACAGGTGCTTCTTGTGGCCAAAGTGCAGCACTGGGCACTTGCACCTACTGAGCTTCATCCCACTGGACTCTGCCCATCGCTCCAACCATTCCAGGTCTCCCTGCAGAGCCCTCCTACCTTCCAACAGATCAACACACTCTCCCAGCTTAGTGTTGTCTGCAGATTTGCTAATGAAAGACTCAATCCCCTCATCCATGTTGTCAATAAAACCATTGACCAGAGCTGGCCCCAGCACAGAGCCCGCAGGGACACCACTGGTGACTGGCTGCCAGCTGGGTGCAGCACCGTTCACCAGCCCTCTCTGGGCCAGCCATCCAGCCAGTTCTGAGCCCAGCAAAGAGTGTTCCTCTCCAAGCCCTGGGCTGCAGCTTCTCCAGGAGCGTGCTGTGGAAGACAGTGCAAAGGCCTTTCTGCAGTCCAAATAGACACATCCACAGCCTTTCCTGCATCCATCAGGCAGGTCACTTGCTCATAAAAGGAGATCAGGTTGGTCAGACACGACGTACCCCTCCTAAACCCCTGCTGGCTGGGTCTGCTACCCTGGCCATCCTGTAAGTGCTGTGTGATGACTCAGTATAAACTGTTACATCACCTTACTGGGTACTGAGGTCAGACTGACTGGCCTATAATTACAAGGATCCTCCTTCCCACCCTTGTTGTACATGGGCGTCACATTGGCCAGCTTCCAGTCATCTGGAACCTCACCAGTGAGCCAGGACTGTTGGTAAATGATGGAGAGCGGCTTCAGCAGCTCATCTGCCAGCTCCCTCATCACCCTGGGGTGGATCCCATCTGGCCCCATACATTTAGGAACATCCAAGCAGCTCAGCAGTTCTCTGGCTGCCTCCTCTTGGCTAACAGGGGGCCCATTCTGCTCCCGGACACCATCTACCAGCCCAGCAGGACACTTGTCCTGAGGACAAGTCGTCTTCCTACTAAAGACTGAGGCAAAGAAGGTGTTCAGCGCCTCTGCCTTGTCCTCATCTGCAGTTCCTAAGTTCCCTCCCACATCTAAGAAAGAACAAAGGTTGGTCTTACCCTTCCTTTTATCGGTGATATATTTGTAAATACATTTTTTTATTATCCCTTACAGAAGTCACCATTTTAAGTTCAAACTGAGCTTTGGCCTCCCTAATTTTTTTTTTCCTATGTGCTCTAGCAGCTCCTTTAAAAACTTCCTGAGAGACTTGATCCTCCTTCCAAAGATGATACATCCTCTTTTTATTCCTAAATTCCTCCAAAACCTCCTTGCCCATCCAGGCTGGGCGTTTGCCTCATTGACTCATCCTTTGGCACCCAGGGACAGACTGTTCCTGTGCCCTCAAGATCTCTGGTTTGAAGCATGCCCACCTTTCCTGGACTCCTTGGTTTTTAAGGGCTGCTTGCCAAGGAACTCTCTGAAGAAGTCTCCTAAACAGGCCAAAGTCTGCCCTCTGGAAGTCATGTGTAAAAGTCTTCTTGATGTTCCTCCTGTTTTCACAAAATACCAAGAATTCTTGATACATTGGTGTTCCCCTGTCTGAGACATAACATACAACAGACCACTCGTGTTTCCTCAGAAAAACAGCCTTGTTTATTGTCCGGAGTGTTCTTTTATCGCCCATTCAAATCTCCTGGGCCAAGACAGCTCATTGGTCTATCTGTGTGGCCCCAGGCTCTGAACCAAGACAATGTCTGCATCCTAGGAGAGTTCCCACTGCATGTGAGCTTCTGTCAGTCAAACACAGAGGTTAGTACATGGAGCTGAGCTGGACTGCTTCTTAGAACTTGATTAATGCTGACTACAGATCAGCTTGCAATGCAACAAATTCTATCATTTCATGATCACTGTGCCCCAAGAGGCCTCCAGCCACCACATGTCCCCCCAGCCCACCTCTATCTGCAAACAGCAGATCTAACATAGTCCCTCTCCTGCTGGGCTCACCCACCAGCTGCAACCAACACTTGTCCTCCACACACTCTACAAATTTCCTGGGCTGCTTTTTTTCTGTTGTATTAAGTTCCCAGCAGATGTCTGGCAAGTTGAAGTCGCCTACAAGAAGAAGGGCTGATGATCCTGAAACATCCTCTAGCTGTTCATAGAATGAGTTGTCCACCACTTCTTCCTGGTTGGGTGGATGATAGCAGACTCCCAGTAGGATGTCAGCCTTGTTGGCCTTCCCCCTAATGCTCACCCATAGGCATTTCACCTCATTATCATTAATTTCAATATCCATGGTGTCCAAAGCCTCTCTAATACAAAGAGCCACGCCTCCACCTCTTCTCCCTTTCCTGTCTCTCCTGAAGAGCTTGTAGCCATCCAGTGTAGTGCTCCAGCCATGTGAGGCATCCCACCACGTTTCTGTGATGGCAATGACATCACAGCTCTGCTGCTGGACCATGGCCTCCAGCTCTTGCTGTTTGTTACCCATGCTGTGTGCACTGCTATCCATGCACCTCAGCTGGGCTGCTGATTTCATCCCTAACTCAGGCTTACCACTCTTGGGCCTGCTTCCAGACAGCCCAGCTGCATCCCATCCCCTCTTCAAACCTACTTTAAAGCCCTCTCAACAAGTTCTGCAAGCTCATCAGCTAAAAACCTTCTGCCCTTAACAGAGAGCTGGAGCCCATCTGGTTCCAGCAGAGCAGGTGCCATCAAAGCTGCGCCATGATCAAAGAATCCAAAATTCTGCCAATGACACCAACCCTTGAGCCACTTGTTGATGATATGAGCTCTCCTATTGCTTTCACCATTTTTCTCAGCCACCAAAGGGACTGAGGAAAAAACTACCTGTGTCCCTGTCCTATCAACCACTTGTCCCTGTGGCCTGAAGTCCCTTTCAATGGTCCTGACACTCCTCTTCTCAATCTCATCACTGCCAGCCTGGAGTTTCAACAGTGGATAATAATCAGAGGACTGAATCAGCCCAGGAAGTCCCTGAGGAATATCCTGCACCTGGGCCCCAGGGAGGCAGCAGAGCTCTCTGTGGGGTGGGTCCGGTTGACATGGGGCCCTCTGTTCCCCTCAGAAGGGAATCACCCACCACGATTACCCTTCTTTCCTTTTTGATGTTAGAGGTGGCAATCCATGTTACAGATTAATCATAATTGGGAGGCTCTCTGGGCAGATAATTTTCTTCTTAATCATTTGGCTGACTCTCTAGATCCAGGGGCTCATACCTATTCTGAAGTGGCCCCTGGCTAGGGGATGGGGGTCGGGAGGAATTTTTATCATAACCTCCCCGTGCAGGGACCATTTCCACTCCCCTTCATCTACAGGTGTCCTTCTCTTGCCTGAGAGTGTGCGGCATAGGAGTCCTGTGACTCTTGCTGGGCCTTCCGTAAAGATGGAAGGGCTGAACTCCACCAATCTATTTCCCTTTCACTTTCCCTGATACTCCTTAGTCTTTAAACTTCCTCCCTAAGCTCGGCCACCAGTGAAAGGAGATCATTCACCTGTTCACACCACAGGCAGCTTTTCTCCTCACTGCCCCCTGAAACCACTGCTAAGCTCAAACACTCTGCACAGGAATGGGTCAGGACAGACACATCCTTTTTGGAGGGTTCCATCTAGTTACTTGTACTAACTACAGTTTTCGATTGCGTAAAAACCACTACTGCCAGAAACACCAAAACCAAGCAACCAACAGAAACACTGCAAACAACACACAGTAAAACTTCCTAACAAGAAAACCTGCAACCCTGCCTGCTCGCCCTGCCTGTGCACACTGCCTCGTGAATTGTCCCTCAGAGACATGCCACGGCCCTGTTTGCCCACTCCTGTTTGCCACAAACCCTAGAGGCCTCTTTTAATCCGCCCGCTAACCAAGGAGGGAGGAAGCTGCAGCCCATCCCTGCGTAACTCACAGGCGCTTGATGGCTTCCCTCTTTTCCTGGGCGTGCCACTGGAGGAGGTCCAGGCCCAGATGGTCCCAGGCAAGGAAATGTCCCTCAGCCCAGGGACGCTCAGCATGGGCTGCCCCATCCTCCCCGGGGACCCGCCACTGGTCACAGCAGCCCCTGCCTGGCTCCTGCCTGCCCACACCGTGGCCATCCCCAGCTGCCCCTGGACACGGAGCTCAGCCAGTGCTGATCCTGGCTGGGCTTTGCTGCTGCTACCACCCGCACACTGGGGTGACAGCTCCATCTCTTTAGTGCAAGAGAAGAGCTGGGCCAAGCCCTGCCCACCTTCAGTAGGGGCCAGAGAGCAGGGCCAGTGCCTTCAGGGGGAGAGGACCTTGTGTGGCTGGAGGCAGCATCTGCACAGCAACAAGCTGTTAAAGCAGCTGGGACAGGGACATCGGGCATGGGCATGGAGATGTGCGCTGCAATTAGAGGTCCAGTTCTCCCTTAGGTGTTTGGTGGGACATATGAAGGGGGAAAGATACAACTGTGAAAGAGGCCATGGCAAGAGACACAGTGAACAGAGGCTCTGCTATACCTATCATGCACTGCTTGTGCCCGTCCTGCAAGCAGAAAATCATTGGGATTCATCAAAGTGGAATCAGGGCACGTGTTCCTGTCTTGCTTTGAACCTCTACAAGATCCATGGGGAGAGTGAGCCCGTGCTGTGCTGCACTGCTGAGCTGGCAGCACGGTGGATACGGGCACAACATCCTCTGTTTCCCCCAGAGCTGGGGCCTGCAGACACCTTGCCGGCCCTTGGCACAGGCTGTGCCAGCCAACAAAGCCCAGCAGGCCGGGAGGAGAGCCCGGGGGCAGCGCAGCTGCTTGGGCAGTGGCTGCTGCCAGGGACACGGGCCAAAGCCATCCCTGAGCAGCCACTGCCACCCCTGGCCCTCCCTGCCCCGTGACAGCTCCCCCAGCCCCAGGGGACAGGCTCAGGCCCTGTCAGGACCCAGCGCAGCCCCTGCCCAGTCGGGAGCCAGGGCTGGCTCTGGCCCTGGGCTGGCGGCAGGGCTCCTGCTCGGGGCTGCTCCTGTGCCTTGGGCCTCTGGGCACTCAGGGCCAGCTCCGCAGCAGCTGCAGCGCCAGGGACGTTGCTGCACCAGTCCCGTTTCCCCGGGGCTCTGAACCAGCTCCAGAGGCCTGGAAGCCGAGGCGCCTCCAGCTTTGGCTGCTGCCGGGCCGGGCAAGGGCAGGCCCTGGGGGAAGAGCTGCTGCCACACAGCCCCGGCCAGGCCTGAGCCCGGCACAGCAATTACCTGCTGTGCCTGTGCCCGTGTCTGGCATTGCCTTCCTTCCTGCAGCAGGGGCTACCCATGGGGAAATGCTTCCTCCAGGATGTGCCTCCTTCTGCACAGATGTTTGGCCCATCACTTCAGACAGGAAAAAGGACAGTTGGATTAGATGGAAGACTTCCTGATTTGGGTGCCGGCATCTTCAGGATGTCATGCGTGTTAAACATGGGGATAGGTTTCAGAAAATGTCTTGGCTTTCAGGGCAGGGTCAGGGCTCCCCTGTTTCCAAACAGCTGCCATGCCTGAGCCGCAGGAGCGGTGAGGGGATCGCGCAGGGCGAGGGCACACACGTGCATGGTTCTGTGCTGGCACCTGCAGCGATGCCCCCCTGGCCCAGCTTTGGGCTCTGAGCTGGCAGCTCTCCCAGGGGAAAGGCCTTGACCTACCCTCAGCATCTCCCAGAGGCTCCGTCCTGGACGTGGCTTGGGAAGCTGCACCACCTTCACCAGCAGGTTCAGCTGCAAAGAAAGGCAGGACAGAAGAGCTCCTGTGGCACTGCAGGAGATCCTCAGGCTGCCCACAAGGCTCAGCCCCGGGGCACAGCCCTGGGCCCGGCCACTTCCCTCTCTGCTCTTCTCTGTGGCTGCACAGAACACATGGAAGGACACACTGGCATTGCACAGGAGGAAGATGGACAGCTAAATGCTCCTTCCTCCCACTGACAGTGATCCTGTGGGATCCCTCAGGGCTCCAGAAGGGAGCAGAGCAAATTTTCCATATTCCATCAACCTTCAGATGATCTTAAGTGAAAGGGCAAATGTATGAGCTCTTGACACCTGCTCACTGCGTATTCTCTCAGGAAAGGTACATTGAGCACTTGCCTCCAGGATTTCCCATGAGTCTCAAGCCGTAATCCAGCAGGTTTCCCAGATAATCCATGTCTTGATCCCAACCTAGAAGTTTGCAAAGATCAGAACCATTTCCATGATGTGCTGGGATCCCTTTCTGCCTCAGGGAACTGGGCACTGCATGTAGGTCAGGTAAGGCCATGGGAGCCAGATGTGAATGGACAAGGCCAAAGCTGCTCAGGGGCCTGGGGAGCTCTGGGCAGGCTCATGGTCAATCCCCATCCTCTTTGCAGGCCCTGTGCAACATCCCTGGAGAGGTGCCTGGAGCAGCCCAGGGCCCGTGGGGGTTCTCTCAGTCGCACAAGGAAAATGCTCCTTGAATCCCTGGGGAGAACTGCAGCAGGCAGTGCTGCAAGTATCCCTCGCAAACTCCCTCCTGCCTGTCCTCCCAGCCACCCTTCCTCCATCTGGGCTGGGAGAGCTCCCACAGCCCACAGGGACCCAGCCAGGCCCTCTCAGGACACGCTGGAGCCTTGCTCTCCCCCTCTGTCCTTTCCCCACCGTGGGCACCCCGTGCAGTCACTGCCAGGTTTCAGGACATGTCTCCCATGGAGGGACCCCAGCAGGGCTGCTCAGTGCCCGAGTGCCCTGAGCCTGCTCGGGATAATTCCCCTGGGCTGTGCCGCTCTAGTCCAGGCTGTGCCCGCACTGCCAAACAGCAGAGAGGGCAGCTCAAGCCTCAGCAGGGCTCAGGCCCAGAGGCACAGCAATTACCTCCTGTGACTGTGCCTGGCATCGCCTCCAGTCCTACAGCAGAGTCTGGCACGGAACCACTGCTTCCTCCGGTAAACGCCGCCTTCTGCCCAGCCTCTCCATCCACTTCTGGAGAAAGGAAGAGGGACGCCTGGATCAGGTGGGGCTGTTCCCCACTGGGGAGGTGGCGCCTTCAGCAGCCAGTACTTGTGAAAGTCATGGTTAAGGATCAGGAATCCACACAATTTTCTGGGTAGGCCAGGGTCCACTTTCATGATAACACCCGCCCTTAGTGATCATCCTGGAGACTATGAAATTTCAGGGGATCTCAGGCTCGTGGTGCAGTTTGGGCTCCCTGTCAGCTGATGCCAAATGCCTTCCTGCAGAGGCTGGGTAGAAGCTGCAGCCAGGTCAGCCTGGGAAGCAGCCCTGCAGGGCATGAAAGCAGCCGCAGGGCAGCGAGGCTGCCATGGATCCCTTCCCGCTGTGCCGGGCACGGCGTGTCCAGATGTGCAGCCAAAGGCCCTGACTGCTGAGTCCCAGGGGAAGCATGAGGGAAATGCACCCACCTTGTCCTCCTCCCTGCAGCAATTCTTTCAGCATTTGCCTCATGTTTTTGGATGGCTCATGGGGTTTCTGGTGTCCTGTAGCTTTGTTCTTTCCCCTCGGAGGACCTTAGAGCAACAGAGTTCCATTTCCCAGGAACAGATCCCACAAAAGCAGGGCTCAGCCTGTGGGGTCATCAGGGACACACTACTCACCCCTGCCATGGGAGCCGGGCTTTTGTGTAGGAATCAGCAAAGCAGCTAGACAAGTCCTCCCTGCAGACACACCTGGAACACAAGAGCCACAGAAGCTTCTGTCACCTGATTCCTGCCAGGTTCACAACAATTATTCCTTGGTGGCACACTGAGAACATACCTGACGGTGGCTCAGATAGGACCAACACTTTATGCAGCCAAGCTAATGGAGAAGCCTTCCCAGACACCTCATCTAGAAGGGAGCAGAGATCAGACCCATTTCCATGGTGTGCTGGAGTCCCCTTCTGCCTCAGGGAACTGGGCACTGCAAGGGGCTCAGGTAAGTTTGTGGGAGTCGGATGTGAATGGATAAGGCCAAAGCTGCACAGCAGCCTGGGGAGCTCTGGGCTGGCTCCTGGTCACACTCCAGACTCTTTTCAGGCCCTGTGAAACATCCTTGGATGTAGGAATGTAGGAGAGTGCCCCCTAATTACAGAGTGGCAAAGCTAACCTTTATCCCCCAAAAAAGGAAAGAAGCCCAGAAGTTTCTCCCAACGATCAGGTGACAAGCCACCTCAAAGGACCCCAGAGGCTTCAGTAAAAACTCTGGGTCACCTAACTGGATAGAAGCCAAAAAGTCCCGCCTGACCCATCAGGTAGAAAAGGGGAGGACAAAAGAACCAAAGGGCTTTGGTGAAGGTGTTTCTACCAGTGGCAGACTGCTGTACCTGCATCGGATTTTTCTGTTTGTTATTTTGCCTTTTATTAAACCTTTTTGTTTCTAACACTGCAGCAGAAGCCATCCTGCTCATTATTTGCCTCCAAAGGTAATAGCTGAGCTATCCTTGGGTGTGCTGGGTTCCCTTTTTGAAGGTTTATAACACCTGGCCCCAGAAAAAAGAACCCAGCATGTGGCGCCCGGACAGTATTTCTCCTATTGAGGAAGATGGTCTAGGGATTTTTTGATTACCTCAATCAAAATAGGACATTTTTCCTTGGTATTTGTGTTTTTGAGGGAGCAGGCCTGCACCTGAGTTTTTTGTCCCTTTAAAATAGAAAACCCAGAAGAAGGCATTTGAGATTGAGAGGGAATCTCGAATCAAAGCCTCATACTGGTGAAGAGGAGGCTGTAATCGGAGACGGGACTGGAGCAGCACCGCAGCCTCAGAGGACTCTGTCGCTCAGCTCAGCTGATTTGTCACTGTTGTGACCCAGGACCTGGGAAGAATTTCATACCAAGAAGGACAACTGGAAAACTCTGGTGAGTGCCACCATGGGAAATCGGTTGTCTTTAGCTGAGCAGGATTTTTTTCATATTTCAATTATAAGTTAGAAATTCAAGATATTCAGTTTGACAACAAACAGCTTAAAAAGCTTGTAAAATGGGTCTTAACAGAGTTCCCAAACTCAGACATGTCTCAGAAACTCGATCCAGACTTCTGGGATTTGGTTGGACTGAAATTATATAACATGGAAAAGAATAAGAAGTCCAACTTAAAGCTGCGTCCAATATTCAGGACGGTGTTAAAATTTGTAACAATGGAAAGTGCAAAGCAAGCAAAGAATGCACACAAGCAAGCAAAGATCAGGGACAGGGCAGAATGCAGGCAGCAACAGCAGGACCGGGAGGAGAGGAGAAAGAGGAGTTCTGAGGGGACCCAGAAGCCTTCCCTTATCCCAGTCGAGAACCAGAAACCCCGGAGGAGTGGCCGGGAGGTGGCCAGGCCAGCCGCCCTCCCCCTTCCCCACCCCCGTCCTGGGAGAGAGGGGAGCAGACCAGCCCTGGCCAGGCTCCTCTGCAAACCACATCTTTCACAATCCCTGCCATACCTAAGTCCTCTGTATTCCCTCTGAAAAGCTCCCTTTGGTGCTCGAAATCGGTGAATTTTGGCAGTACAATGGAAAAAAGCCGAGCCGATTGTGCCCACTCTGAGAACAGAGGAGCTCATGGCAGACGCCATGATGGCCCCGGCCCAGCTCCGCCCTTCGTGGGCGTGGCTCGCCCTCCTCCTCGGGCTCCCAGCAGTCCCTGGGTGGCTCCTCCCTGAGCTCCTGCCCATCAGAGCAGGGACACGCCCCTTTTGTGGGCGGAGCCCGGGCAGTGTCCCCGCCCCTGCTCCCCGCCCACAGCCCGGGAGGGCACGCCCCCTCCCCGCCGAGCGTGGGAACCGGAAGTGATGCCCCGGAAGTCACCCTGTCCAAGATGGCGGCGCCCATGTCAGACACCTTGCCGGAACAAAAAATAAATTATTCTTATGCTCCAAATTGTAATTCCAAATAATCTAAGGAAGAGTTTAACACACGAGGAGTCACAGATACCTGGCAGAGGATAAGAAAGGATGCAGTTCAGGAAGGAGAGTGGGGAATTGCATCAAAGTTAAAAGTTTTTCCTGTGAGGTGCACAGCAGGTCCTGCACCGAGAGGGAGCTGGCAGCAGATCAGTTTTGCTGAGTTAAAAGAGATTTGCAAAGCCTCTCGTTTGTATGGTAGCAATTCTGCATATTTCAGAAGTCTTTTACAAGCCACCTTTACAGCAAATGTATTTACTCCACACGATTTAAAGCAGCTTTGTACATCCCTGCTGTCCCCAAGAGAATTTTCTCTGTGGGAACTGGCATGGAAACGTTTGTTAAATGACCTTTTAGGAGGTTATGCAGGAACTCCAGCCACTGCAAATTTGACTATAGATCAGCTCAGGTGGAGGAGCTCATACAGATCCTCAAACACAAGCCCAAACTCTCAATAAACAAGTATTACAGGATATCAAAGAAGCAGCAAAAACAGCTTTGTTACAGGTTCCTGATGGCAACAAACCAGAATTAGATTTCACAGAAATAAAACACAGAATAGATAAGCCTTATATTAAGTTTTTGGACCGTTTGAAAATAGCATTAGAAAAGCAGATTACAATAGACCGAGCCAGACAAGAGTTATTAAAATGGCTTGCAATTTCTAATGCAAACCCGAGCTGCAAAAAAATATTAGGTGCATTGCCACAGGATCCTGAGCCCAGCCTGACCCAGCTCGTGGATGCTTGAACCGCCTGGGCACCCCTGAGCCTGCAGCAGCCATGCAGGCAGAGGTGCTGGCCAGTGCCATCACAGCAGCTCAGGAAAACACCCCAAAGCAGCAGGAAAAAGCAGCAGCAATGCAAACACAAGCCCTAGCAGAGGCTCTAAGAGCATTCAGAGGTGCAATTGAAAACCAGCAGACTCCAAGGGACACGTGCCATTCGTGTGGCCAGAGAGGTCATTTCAAAGGGGATGTCTTGGGGCCCGCAGAAGGCCACTGCCCAGAAACAGTGGATGCAGAGGTTTCTGTCACGTGCTAACAGCTGTCACCCAGCACAGGGCTGTCCGTGCCATCTGCCGGGAAACGTGCAGCCCGGCACGGGGCAGTGGCTGCCATGACACGGGAACCCTGCACCAGGGGCAGAGAGCACCACAGGCCACCAGGGTCAGAGCTGCAGCACGTCTGTGCAGGACTGCCGACCACAATGTCCCCAGGTGCCAGACTGGAGCTGTCCCCAGCCCAGCCAGTGGTGCTGACCAATGCCATTGCTCACACAGTGCCCACAGGACAGCTGGGGCCTGAACCACAACCACGTCAGTTCCTCATCGTGGGAGTGAGCAGATCCCATGCAGAAGGTTTTTATGTCATTCCAGCTGTGCTCTCTGTCACCTGTTCACAGGAAATTACAGTCTTAGCTTTGTGTCCAGACCCTCCATGCTTTTTACCCAAAGGACTGACCACAGCACAAGCTTTCCTCCTACCAGAGTCCCAGAACAGCACAGCTGCCATGGCCTGGACCAGGCTCATCAGCCGCGGGCGGCCTCAGCTCACCTGTGTGCTGCAGCCCCTCGGGCAGCCATCACCCTCAGTGGCCTGACAGATCCCGGAGCAGACGGCATCTGACACCGGAATGGCCACAGGACTGGGCCACGGTGCCTGCGCTGGCTCAGCTGGCAGCTATTGGTGGTCACTGTGAGAGCTCTCGAAGCTCCCACTCAGGCACATTTGAGGGGCCTGCAGGTCGTGTTGCCACCACAAGACCATTCGTTGTAGGAGCTGATTTTGTTCTTTGGGGCCGGGGCATTTTGTCGCAATGGGGTGTGAGGTTAGAAACTGGATTTTAACAAAAGCTGTTGATGGACATAACACTTTAAAACTGACATGGACATCTAATACACCCATTTGGGTCAGCCAGTGGCCCTTACCCGAAGAGAAACTTGCTGCTTTAGAGCAGTTGGTACAGGAACAGTTGAACAAAGGTCACTTAACTCCAACTACTAGTCCCTGGAACACCCCAGGTTTTGTAATCAAAAAGCCAAACAGTGGGAAGTGGAGGTTGTTGCAGGATCTCAGAAAAGTTAATGAAGTGATTCAAGAAATGGGTTCTTTACAACCAGGTTTACCCTCTCCTGTTATGATTCCAAAATATTGGAAGTTAACTGTTATTGATTTAAAAGACTGTTTTTTCAATATTCCCTTGCATCCAGATGATGCACCAAGATTTGCATTTTCCATCCCATCCATAAATCAGCAAGCACCCTTGAAAAGATATCATTGGCTTTCTCTACCAGAAGGAATGAGAAATTCCCCGAGTATATGCCAGTGGTATGTTGCAAAAATACTTTCCTCAGTTCGTGCACAATATCCAAATTCTCTCATATTACATTACATGGAAGATATTTTAGTAGCAGCCAAGGACCAAGCATCAATGCAAGAGACAACAGATCAGGTCATCTCAGCAGTGGAGAAAGCAGGACTCGCTGTAGCAAAGGAAAAAATACAGACACTTCCTCCCTGGAAATATTTAGGATACAGGATGACAGAACAAACGGTAACCCCGCAGCCACTCCAGCTAAGGACAAATCCAAAGACATTGAATGAAGTGCAGCAGCTCGTAGGGACTCTGAACTGGCTTCGTCCACTACTAGGCCTTTCAAATCAGGACTTGGCTCCTCTGGCAGACTTGTTGAGAGGAGACACAGCCTTAAACTCACGGTGAGAATTCAACAAAGAAGCTCAAAATGCTTTGGACAAAGTGATGAGAGCCATCCAGTCACATCAGGCTCATCGGTATAATCCTAACCTGTCTTTTTTGTTTGCAGTTTTAGGAGAGAGTCCATAGCTTCATGGTTTGATATTCCAGAGGGATCTAGAGAAGAAGGACCATCTGATAATCTTAGAGTGGGTTTTCCTATCGCGTCAATTGGGTAAAACTATAACAACTTGCCCTGAAATTATTTCACAATTGATTATCAAGGCTAGATCTTGAATGCTTTCCCTTGCAGGAAAAGATTTTGCAGAAATCTTCCTGCCTGTCACATCCATCTATTTAGAATGGTTAATTCAAAATTCAGAAGTCATGCAATTTGCTTTGGAAAATTTTGCAGGAAAAATTTCAGTCAATTGTCCCAAACATGAGCTATTAAGTTCATCTTTAAAATTAATTCATAAGCCTTTAAGAAATAATGCACCCCTCGAGGCAATCACATTTTTTACAGACGGTTCTGGGAAGTCTAAAAGGTCTGTGATTGCTTGGCAAAATTCAGAGACAAAAAAATGGGAATCAGGTATTGAGGAAGTAGATGGTTCTGCACAGATTACAGAGTTAGCAGCAGTTGTACGGGTCTTTTCAAAATTCACATTTCCTTTTAATTCAGTAACGGATTCAATTTACGTTGCAGGTGTGGTGGAAAGAGCAGAAGGATCTCTGCTGAAAGAAGTTTCTGATGATCAGTTATACGGTTTGCTTAAAAAGTTAATCCTACTTCTTTCCATTCAACAAGAACTTTACTTTGTAATGCACATTCACTTACATTCTTCTCTTCCAGATTTTTTAGCAGAAGGCAATGCCATGGCTGATTTGTTAGCCGTGCCAATCCAGCACACACTTTTTAATGTTATTGAACTCTTCCCCTGTTGTTGTTGATTTAAGCTTCCACTCACCTTACCTTCTTTTGGGTACCACTGTGCTTTTTCTTGATGTAATCCATTTAAAAATGTCTAGGGGACCTAAACTGATACTGTCCCATGGCCAAATTTCACTTAAGTGTGTCCCCCTGCACACTCAACAATGAATCAAATTAAATTCTTTTGTACCATATTGATAAAAAAGATTCTTTCTGTATATTTGTCCCTCTCTATCCCTTTGTCTTTTCAATTGCACTTCTTTCTCTTTGAATGTATCCTCTGAGTTGGTTTCACTTCCTTGTTCAAAGCATACCCATCTTTCTTTCACAGGGCACTCTCCTGACATCCTCTGGCTTGGGTTTGCAATATTTTTAGCCAGCCCATATAGTTTATTTTCTTCTTTACAGGTTGTTAACTGGGAGTGATTGATGCATTTGGGATTCATGTCTGTGTGTACTCTGATGAGTACACGTACTGTATCTCCTCTATACAAGGGATAGTAACACTTCTCACAAGTGTTTCCTCCACTTCCTCCAAAGTGGGTGAGTAGTAGCATTGCTACGAGTGGGAGTCTGGTACGGGCTGGCCTCCTCACCTCTCGAACCACAGGGGTTTTCTCGGTGCCCAGAGAGTATTTCCTGGAGGTAATTCCCAATCCAGTCTTGCCTCCCACTTCTGGTTTTCCCTTCTTCTGGAGACATTCTGCCATGACCTTTATTGTACCGACTCCCTTTCTTCAATTTGGTCCCAATTAGGGTTGCAAGGAGAGTGCTCTATGGAACAGTACCAGAAACTGAGATCTTATTTTGATAGTCATTCTTAGCTGAACAAAACTTGACCTTGTACTATAACAAACATTAACAAGCTTTAAGGATTTAAGGATAACAATGTAGATGCTTCCCGTGGGGGGTTGTGTTCAGGGTTGCGCTTCTTTTGCTGTTTTCCTCAGGACCAATTTCAAGTCTTTATTGTCTCTGCTGCCTATAGTCCATTTGCTTGCCTCATTTGGGGGTTGTACTGGACCCTTCACTGGACTTGCATGTGTCCACCCCCGCTCCTTTGCTCTTCCTGCGGTGTTTGTTGTAAGCAGCACCTGGAAGGGGCCCTCAAAGCGAGCAGTGAGTGGAGAGGTTTTCCATGATTTAATCAATACCCGGTCTCCTGGGTTAATACTACGTATTTTACAGTTCAGTGGGAAAGTTTGGGGAAGGTGTCCCTTTTCCCTTAGTTCTTCCAGGGTTGCTGTTTCTAAGTATTTTTGCATTGTCATGCCCCCTTCTAGATGTTCCCTGGTACTGTACAGGGTAAGCAAGAAAGGCAGCCCAAGCAGCATTTCATAAGGAGAGACCCCTAGATCTGTTCTGGCTCTTGTTCTTATTTGTAATAGGGCTAGATGTAAACATTTGACCCAGTTCTATTGGGTTTCTAAGACCAATTTTGTTAAGATATGCTTTAAGGTTTGATTCACCCTCTCGCCCTTCCCAGAACTCTGAGAGTGCCAAGGGGTGTGTAACTCCCACTTTATTCCCAGGGCCCTGATGACTTGTTGCAGAACACTGGATGTAAAGTGGGGGCCACAGTCCAAATCAATAAGATTTACTAGCCCATATCTCAGAAGAATTTCTTCCAAGAGAACTTTTGTCACAGTTTGAGTTTCTTGTGGGGAACACTTCAACCCAGTGGGTTAGGTGGTTAACTATGACCAATAGGTGTTGCTACCCTGGGGCTGGAGTTAATTCAGTAAAATCAACCTGAATACTCTGGAAAGGTCTTATGGCTAATTTCCTCCCTCCTGGAGTTGTTTTTCACATTACCTTTTTGTTGACTTTTTGGCAGGTTAGACATTCTCCTGTGATGGATCTGGCCATTTCATATATTCCTGTCCCCATGCAATATTTCAGGAAATGATCATATATTCATTGTGTTCCCCAGTGAGTTAATTGGTATATCTCTTCCATCACTTTCCTGGTTATTATTCAGTTGAATATTTATCATCCATCTGGGGTCCAGCACTTTCCATCCCCTGTTTTTACTGCTCCCATTTGCTCTATTTCTTTTAGCTCCTTGTCCTTGAAAACTGGAACCCCCTCTTCCTTTATTTTCCCGTGGTCTTTTTTTACCCTTAGGACTATGACTGAGTCCAGCATTTCAAAGGCTGCTTTTTTGGCTGCCCGGTCTGCTAATTTGTTTCCTTGGATTTCAGGGGTATCCCCTTTTTAGTAGCCTTTAATATGGACTGTGGCAATTTCTTTTGGTCCTCTGAGGGATTCAAGTGCTTCCCTATCAGACTTTCATGTGCCAGATTTTTCCCCTTTGAGTTAAGGTATGCCCTCTCTGGCCAGATTTTTCCAAAGGTATGAGCTATCCCAAAGGCATATTGAGAATCCATGGAGATTGTCCCTATATCATCTAATAAATCAAAACCTCTCTTTAGGGCATATACCTCGCAGTTTGTGCAGAGCAATTTGAGGGTAATTTCCCTTTTTCTTTGTTTTCCTCTGCTTCAATAATGGCGTATCCTGATGCCCATTTTCCCATTACTGTTTGGGAGGATCCATCTATATACTGGATCCTTCCATATGGTAAGGGGTCTTCTTCTAGCTCTTCTCTTACATTTGTTTGCATCTCAATTAGCTCTATACAATTATGCTCTAAATTTTCCATTTTTGGTTCCCCGGTTAAGAATTGAGCAGGGTTTCAACCTTTTGAGGTGACAGTCTCTAGATTCT
This sequence comes from Passer domesticus, assembly GCF_036417665.1. Classification (NCBI taxonomy): domain Eukaryota; kingdom Metazoa; phylum Chordata; class Aves; order Passeriformes; family Passeridae; genus Passer; species Passer domesticus. Next base: position 8,942,479 of record NC_087482.1, on the reverse strand, counting down.
TGACATTCATCAGGGTTATTTCATACCTCAGGATTCAGCTGTGTGTTAGCCACTGAGGAGTTTTTGGCTTAACACTGTCCTCAAATAATGGGATGTGTGTACTGAAATCCTTCCATTTAATGTAGGATTTGGAGTGTCTTCTAATAAGGTAGCTGTGGCTGCCACAGCTTGAATAGAGGCTGGCCACCCTCTTGCAACCGCATCCAATAATTTTGACAGATAAGCCACCAGCTTCCTGCTTCCCCCCCAGCCTTGGGTTATCACTCCATATGCTATCCATTCATTAACATTAACAAACAGATCAAATGGTTTTCTTCAATTAGGCAGACTCAAAACTGGGGTTTTCGTCAATCGAGCCTTTAAGTCTTGGAACCGTTCGGTATCCTCCAGAGTCCAGACTACAGGTTCTGTGCTTGTTAATTTTTCATACAAAAATTTTACAGCTTGAGTATACTGATCAATCCATAATATACAAGAGCCCATTAGACCTATTAGCTTTCTTACATCTTTTTTAGTCTTGGGTGGTGGAATTGACAGGATCCCCACAACTCTTTCAGGACTGAGCTTTTTCTACCCTTTTCCAATTAGATGTCCCAGGTACTTTATCTCTTCTTCTACAAATTGGAGGTTTTTCTTTGATCCTTTTAATTCTTTATCTGCCAGAAAGTTTAGTAAACTTATACTGGCCTGTTTGACTTGTTCTTGATCTTTGCCTGATATTAGCAGGTCATCCACATATTGTAGAATTTGTATTTCTTCCCCAGGTACAGAGGATTTTAAAGGATCCTCTAAGGCTCGTCCAAATAGGTTAGGGGACTCTGTGAATCCCTGTGGGAGGCAGGTCCACCTGTGTTGTTGTTTACATTTGCAGTGTGGGTCTTCCCGTTCAAAGGCAAACAAATTCCTGCTCCCCACCTCTAATGGATGGGCCCAGAAGGCATCCTTCAAATCTATTACTGAGAACCATCATGCTCTTGTGGAATTTGACTAAGAAGAGGATATGGATTGATACTATTGGCTATCTGGAAATTGTTTCTTAATTTCCCTCAAATCCTGCACCAATTCATAGGTTCCGTCAGCCTTCTTGACAGCTAACATTGGTGTATTATGTGGTGACATGCATGGTTCTAGTATGCCTTCTTCCATGAGTCCCTGTATCACAGCTGCTAGTCCTCTCTGGCCTTCAGGGGAGATGGGGTATTGTTTAACCTGAGCAGGGGGAATTTCTGACTGCATTTCTGTCTTAATTGGTGGGATATTTAACAACCCTGGCCCTCCTCCTTCCGCCCAGACTACTGGGTTAATTTCTCCCAAATCCTGTCCAGTTAATAACATTATTTGGGGTACCAAATCCTCCCCTCCTTTGGCACTACTGCAATTCCCATCTTTACTTGCAAGCCTCGCCCCAGTTACAAGTTATTTTTGGGATATAAAGGAAATCATCCCTACATTCCTTTGAATTGCCTTTTATAATTATGCTCTCTGTAACCTGGGCTCTGAACGGTTCCCCTTTTGCTCCCCACATTTGGCAGATCTTTTTGCTTAGCTGAGCCCCTCTGGGAAGCTTTGTCACACAGGATCGATCAGCACCCGTGTCCACTAAAAACTCATATTCTTCACTCTGGGGACCAATTTCTAAGTTTATCAGGGACTCTTATCTAGTGTCCAATCTCATCCCCCACAGCGTTGACTCCTGACACCCCTAATCATCATCTCCTCTCAGAATCTTCTCTAGGGTGTGACATTCAGATTCTCTGAAAAATCCCTTTGCCCAGGGTTTTTCTCCTGGGAAGCTGAAAGGTAGTGAGAGAGGCCTCAGAGAAAAGGAAAACAGTTCTTATCTCCTTTGCTGCTCCTGTGTTGTGCTCGTCTGGAATGTGTTTGGACATTGTTTACCCAAGGGTGATTGCCGCTTTGGACTCTGGTGTGAGTTGTTTTGACTCATTGGCCAATTAGTGCCAAGCTGTGTTGGGACTCTGGAAAGAGTCACGAGTTTTCATTATTATCTTTTTAGCATTGAGTAAGTATCTTTTCGGTATTCTTTAGTATAGTACAGTATAGTATTCTTTAATATAATATAGTATTATAAAGTAATAAATTTGCTTTTGGAGAACATGGAGTCCTCCACGTCATCCCTGCCTACATTGGGGCCCTTTGTTTACAATACTAGTGTGTCCTGTTCTTTCTCAATTGCTTCATCCATTTGTAATTTTTTTACAGGACTGCTTAACATGCTTTCTTTAGCCACAGTAACAGCAATACACATAATCTAATGGTGGTTTTTTCCATTTACCCAGCTTCACTTTATTTTCTGCTCCCCCTTTTGGCTCCCCTCTTCCCACTTCTAGGCTTCCTCTTGTTACTGCCACCATAATTTTTGCTTTTGTTCTGTTCTCCTCATGTCTCCTTAAATAAATTTTCAGAGTTTCCCAGATCCTTAATTCCCCTTTCTTGCCAGTCTTCCAATTTTTCCAGTCTTTTAATTTTTCTAATTTCTGCCTGATGTCAGGCCAACCTTTGGTAACAAACCATACTTTTAATAATACTTGGCCCTCTGGTCCATCAGGATCAATGCTGGAATGTAACTGAAAATTTTGTTTTAATCGATTTAGCCATGACCCCGGGGACTCATCCTTTTCTTGACTCCCATCAAATGCTAATTGCTGCTTTTGGGTACAGATTCTTTTATGCCTCTTATAATTCGGGTGCTGTAGTCTTGCATGTTTCCCTGGCCCTCTTCCTAGATGGGATTCCAATTTGGGTCCACTACAGGGAGTTTTTGCTCACCTGGGGGTCTGGTGCAGTTTTCCTTCTCCCAGATCTTAACCCTGCTGGCCTAATGAGGCATATCTCCTCTGGGGAGAAGAGGATGTTCATAACAGAATGCAGCTCCCCCCAGGTATATATATTGGGACCCAGGAACTGATCTCATTGCTGTGCTGTCCCAATGGGATCTTCTACCAGGTTACCCAGTTCCTTTTTCAAGGTTCTTTCTTCAGAGGCTGTCAGGGGTGCATTTACAAACCTATTCCTCCCACACCCCCTCCTAGAGGGACTTCCCTCAGGGGAAACAGCCTGTCCAGATTTACCTCTGGCCTTACACCCCTTTTTGATCTGGTATTACAGTAAGGGCCAGCATCTGAAGGGTTATTCGACTGGCTCACTAATTCTTTGTTATCATTTTCGGAAAGGTGCAGTTGTTAGGTTGGAGGATATATGCAGAGGCTTTTTCTCAGGGAAAAGTGTTGTATTTTGACTTAGAGGTTGAGCATGCTGCAGGTTAGTGGGTGTAGGGGGCAGCAGAGGAAAAGCATCAAGGGGTGGATATATATGGGGGAGTGGAGTTGTTGGAGGGGGTAAAAATGACATGGAGATTCCCTGAGGATACAGAGGAGAGGCGGGGATCACTGGAGGGGGTAAAGGTTGGTTTTGAGAAGCAGGAGGCTGGGTGTTAAGCAGGGGGGGGTGGCTTGATAGTTGGGAAGAAGAGTTGGTGGGGCTACATAATCAAGGGGATCCCACCTCTTTTGAATGACTCTCTTGTTTTCTTTATCCTTTCCCTCAGATTTCTGCTCTTTATCTTTTTTTTACTTTGTATACCTTTGAATCTCCTTCTAAGAATTTGACCCAGCAAGTAACTAACTCTACTTCTTCTGCATTAGGGCTTTCTTGGTTACACACTTGCTGATATAATAAATTACATAACCACTTGCGAAAAATGCCATTCACTTGTTCTAAAATTTTAAAAGTTTAATAGTAAATAAAATAGTTTTAAAATGAGTAATAAAAATTAGAGCAATATTAATTTGGACAATCAGAGTTAGGACAATAAAGGAGAATAAAAAGCAATTTTTTTCTTTTTATTCTCCTTTATTGTCCTAACTCTGATTGTCCAGATGCTTCTTGGGCACCAAGGCCCCAAAAGCATGGCTTGCTAACAAAGGATTAACCCTTAAAAGCAATAGCCTGTTGTATATTCATATATCTCATACATGATTCAAAAATTCTTTTCAAACAAAGGGTGTCTTCTGCTTAACTTCTGCTCCCCCCTCATTTTGTAAATCAATTCCTCTGCCTCTTTCGAGTCTGGAAGAAGTCTGGTTCTTCCCGATAAGAAGTTAATAATTCTTCTCGTGGAATTTTGGTGTCTTGGAGCTGTTATATCTATGCGCAGAATTTCTTCATTCTCTCACAGATTCCTTGAGCTAGTTACAAAACATATCTTACATCATATAGGGTCTATTTTAATATTATGCTGTAGATGAAAAACTTTATTTACCACACTACTTAAAAGGATTAATACAACATAACTTTCTAACATAACACATATAGCATTCATTTTAATAATTGCTGTGAAAAACGCCAACCACTTGTTTTTAAAATTTTTAAAAGTTTAATCATAATAAAATGGTTATAACAATAGTAATATAATTAGAGTAATAAAAATTTGGACAATTTGGATTCAGATAATATGAGACAATAAAAACAAAGAGTTACAGACTTTCGTGTACCTTTTTCTGGGCAACACAAGCCCGAAAAAGGACACCTGTTAACAGAGGACCAACCCTTAAAAACAACAGCCTATTGCATATTCATACATCTCATACATGATGCATAAATTCTATTCAAACACAGGATTCTGTCTGTTCATCGTCAACTTCTTTGTCTTAATGCTAATGCCAGCTTCATGTCTGAGTGAGACAGGAAGAAGTTAGTTTACTGCTGATAAGGGAACAATAAATTCTCTTTCTCGGAAAGTTGTAGGTGTCCTGTGGCTGCTACCTGGTGCAAGTCCTTTCTTTAAAAAAATGTCATACATAGCATACTTTCTATTTTAACTTTCTATTATGATAAATCCTCCAACTATATTTAACACACTACTAAAGAAAATTAATACAGCATAACGTTGTAGCATAACACATAAAAGATTCATTTTAATATTTACGAAAAGCCAATCATAAAATACGCATTTTTGACAATCTCTCTGGGCAGAGCCATCCCAGCTCTGCTCGACTCCTGGCTGCCTCCCGCTGCTTCTGTTTGTCCCCTGCCTGCTTCCCTGCAGGCAGAGCTAAATCTAAAGCCCCCCCACTAGCTGTAACCAGAGTCTGGGGTGCTAAAAGCAGCAAAAACCATGGAAGAGGCTTGGTGGAGGAATCTCTATGAAAAGAATTCTCAAAACTGCAAAACAATCTGCCCGCCTGAGCCCAATCTGAGGGAATGACTTCCCGGGAAGAAACCATGGCAGGGGTGATTCCCACAGCCCCTTGGCCAGGCAAAGCGGATCTGGAGCCCCCCTTGGCAGACCCCGCTGAACAACTTCAGAACAAGATCCAACCACAACTTGTTTGGAAGAGGAACAGGGCGCAGAAACAGCAGCCCTTGTTTTGCAAACCTTCCCCAAACTCTCATCTCTCACACCCGTTTGACTCCCAATCTCCCCAGAACACGACTCCTGACCCCCCAAATTCTCGCAGCGCAACGAAAATCCCGCATGCTTTCCCGGGAAATCCAGGGGTGGGTGATTTTGTGGAGGAATGCAGGACGCCCGGTGACAGCATCAGAGGCACAGGGAATCCTGGAAGAAACAGAGGACACAACCGAAGCTGGAAGCTGATCTGATTCCCCCTTTTGCGGGGATTGGGATGCTGTTCACACTGCCTGGGGAAACCCCAGACATGCCAGGAGAAGGGCAAGAGCTACAAACATAACCCCAGATCCTCCCAGAGGAGGACAAAGACCTAGAAACACTCGGAATTAACATCTTAGAACTAGGTGTTCTGTTTTGGTGTTTGAGAAAGTCTCTATTACGATCATTCTGTTTAAAGCTCTATGATAAAGCTCTGGAAACAGGTTTGATTAAAGTCTCTTCCTTTTCAGAGAGACTAGATTGTAAATTTTCCAGTTTATCCGGTCCCAGAAATCAAAGGCAAAAGCAGACTTCAAGTCTATATTTTGAGTATTCACTTTTACCCAGATTAATAAGTCTTTTCGTTCATGTTTTGAGCTGTCTGAATATCCTTTTTTCTGTAAAATTGTCTGAAGCCGGTAAAAGACATCCCCTCCTGTTTTAGATAGATGGTTTCCCATCTCATTGCCCAGGAGCCCCTAAAACTGCTACTTGTTACTTACAAGGATACCAGCTACAGACAACAAAGGGCATGATCCATTCCTCCTTTTAACAGCCTGGGCCTCTGGCAATAGCACTGTCCACGGTCTTATTTTTTATGTTTTAAATGCCCCTAGTCTAAAAATCCTCCTCACTGAGGGTCACCATTTATTGCCGGCCGGGGGGTCTACGTACAAATCACGAACGGGATGGGACTGCTGGGGAATGGGTCTCGAGCTGTTTCTTTTCCAGCATCAGTCCCATTACATGGTTATGACAATGGGAAGATGCCAGCAGCTCACATCCCTGGCAGCAGACCAAGAACTTAATGTTACAACTTACTTCAAAAGTTTTTTGACCAATCACACAAAGCAAAAGCATATTGACAGTAGTTCTATCAGTGAGAAACAACTGCTCACTTTGAAAATTTAAAAAAGGTTTATTAAACCTTAACAAAAATACAGCAAAGGACAACATAAGAAAACATTTGCAGTGCTGGGAACTGCCCTCATGGAGACCACGTGTCTGATAAATTTTCAAGATTGGTACTCAGACTTTTCTACCCCTGAGAGTTGCTTCTGACAGCCCTGGGCCCTGCCAAAGTCTGTCAGCTCTTCTTTGCCATTTATTGGTGGAGATTGCTTTCTTGTAACTTGATGGGAGATCAGGTGTTGCCATGCTGCACCCCCTTGGCAACAAGCTTCTCCATTCCCAACTGCCCCAGGTAAGGGACACGCCTTCTTCTACCTGGCCTTGACAACGCGGGCTGCCTGATGGTAACAATACATGGGGGGAAAGGGAACTATGGGGAGAACAGAGGACGTCTAAACTACAATAACATGACTACACATCACTGTTGCTTGGCCCAGCTGGATGGTGACAGAGGGGCAACAATCCCCCTACCCCGAGATCCACTAAATCCCAGCTGCCAGTGATGGCACAGCATGAAACAAAGGAACAGCAACACGGGTCCCGGGGTAACTTTATTTGATGGTAAAACTTCCCCTCTTCATCATCCCAGGACCCTGAACTGAGGGCAAACAGTAACTTATAGACAGGGGCAGGTCCCAGCGGGAGGATACAACCTTTAACAAATCAGGAAAATTGGGAGTAAAAACAAGGCGGGAAATACAATGTATAAACCAATAAAGAACTTCAAGGGAGCAAAACAGTCTCAATGAACAAATAAAGTTTGAAGAAATACAAAACTGAAAATTCTCGAGGGGAGGCAGGCTCTGGGAGAAACTGGCATCTAATAAAAGAAAAGTGCTGAAAGTTCTGGGAAAAGGGCAGGGACAAAAGGAACAGCATAAGGAAACCACAAAATTACAAATCAAATTAATAAAAGAAAAAACACATCACAATACACAGAGCTCCATAATTAAGCTTCAGACTTCCTAATATTCAACTAGATGCAATTTTCCATTCATTTAATATTTGTTGGTCTCAAGTCACATAGGTTTTAGTATTTGTTTTCCTCCTGGACCCAGATTTCTTGGCCTCTGATGTTAATAAAAAGTCCACCCTCCTTGATTTTCGTCTCAGCCTCTTGCAGACCAGGTGTCTCCAACTATGCCAGGGGGCAGTGTCTGGGGCAGATGTTCCTTGATGTTTGCTGATGGTCATTGATGTGTTCTTGATGGTCATTATCTTTTTGGGGACCTTTTGGGTTATTCCCAGTTCATTGAGATGTTCAGCTCATTTCCCTTGAGAGTGGTGCAAGATCCCTTAAAAAAGCCATGAGAATTCCTTTCCCCAAGGCAAAGGCAAACCAAGCCTGACTGGAGACATGAAACAAAAATTAAACTTGGTATATTATCCAACACACGTGTGCAGTGCAAGTGCCCAGCTGCTGAGTCTCGGGAGAAGGCTGAGGGAAATGCACCCACTAGGCCCCCTCTGCAGCTCACTCAGCGTCTGGTGCAGAAGTTTGGATGCCTGCAGGGGTTGCTTGTCTCCTCTGGGTTTCTTCGTCCCTCTGGGAAGGCCCCAATGAAAATTAGTTCCATTTCCCCTGCACACCAGAGTGGCAGTGAGTCACTGCAGGCTGCTGATAGTCTGATACAAGGAAACAGGTGTGCATAAAAATCACGCTGTGAAAAGCCAGTGTCCATAAAAGAGCCAGAGGAGTCCTGTAGCTTTGTTTGAACATAGGGAGCGAGTCCATTGGGACATCCGCTTGTGGGGTTGTCTCTCTCAACTAGTGGGGAACAGAGCCTCCTTTTAAATCCCCAGCCACATATTGCCTTCTTCCTTTCCTGGGGCAGGGGACTCCAGGGACCTTTGTACCCTCTTTTTCTTTTGCGAGCTATTAGTTCTGGTCTCCATCCAAACCCAGTCCAAAGGTGGGATGAGCGTGTTAGTCCTGACAAGGATGGGCTCCCTGCACTCCCAGCCCCTCTGCAGCCTGCGCTTTTCCGTGCCCCACTTGGCTCTTCAGGTGGCAGATGGCTTGGGGCAGGTTACTCCAGGCACACAGCGGTGCCCGTGGAGGCCCAATCCCTAAAGCTCTCCCAGAGCTGTGCTTGGCTCCAAATCTCATCTGCATCCACCTGATTTTAAAGACTGTAGCACATCTGCAGTTTCAGGAGGTAGTACAGCCAGTGCTGCACTCTGAGAAGTAAGTCCACAGTCTGAGATGTTGATGTCATTTAACTGATTTGCAGCTCATTGTGATGATGATGATGATGATGATGACGACAATGATGATGATGATGGTATCCCAGAACATTTCCTTTATTTTCCTCCCCCAAATAAAATGGTGCCATTCAGCTTCTGGAGGAAAGAACTGTCAAAGGTGCTGTTTGGCAGTCATGGAGGGAGAGGTGTGGGGGAGAAAGATATGCCCTGGAAGGATGCGCTGGTGTGCTCCAGCATTTAAACAAGTTCCTTTGGTACACAGACTGGGCCATTTTCAGTACTAAATGGCTGCATTAAAAGGTTTTCCAGGCTGTATGCTGGCCAGAAAGCGTTGAAAACCCATGGGAGTTTAGGCTCCATGAGAAAGGCAGCATCAGTTCCTGTGCCAGGTGAAACACAGCATTCAGAAGCTCACCTTGTGTTTCAAGAAGCCACCAGCCTAATGTAAAGACGGCCAGAAAGCTTTTCCAATCCAGCTGAGCGGCTGTGGCAGAGCTGTTGTGTTTTACAGCAGCTCCATGGCAGTGCAGCAGCTGCAGGAGAGGGCTCAGGACAGGCTTGGGGGGAGCGGGGCGGCAGGAAGCTGAAAGAAACCTCTGCTCTAGAACTGAGGCAGTTCTTGGCAGAAGCAAAAAAAGATGGTGACTTGAAGAGATTCCTACTGTGCTCAAAGTTTGCCTCTGAAGACTAAGAGGAGAGCTAGTCAGAAATCCCAGAAAATATAAGGGAAAAGGTTTTTCGTTAGTTGTTTTGACAAGACACAAATCTGCCCTAGGAAATGAGCCTCGGCAGTACACAGGTGCTTTTGGCTGTCTTAGCTCTTCCAGAAATAAAGATTACCAATTAAATGCAATTCTATGTTTTATTCTAGAAGTGTGAAAATGTCCTGTGTTTTTCCCAATTCTAAAACTACGTTGAAAAATATAGAACTATTGTAGAAACAGGGAAGAATCATTAGGGGAATATTCTATGACAAATGTTCCTAAATCTTGCAAAATTAAAAATAACTATAGTAGCTCCTAGTCTCAGGAGACCCATGGCCAGCTGCTGCCTGCACAAACCTGGCTGTGCCCAGAAAATCAGCAAAGGCAGAACTGGTGCTACCACCCAGAGAGCAGAGGTGAAAGGTGTTGCTCAAGCCCTTCCTTGGCAGGCGAGTCCCACCTTCAGTCCTGGCCGGACACCAGGGCCAGCACGTTCAGGGACAGAGGCTCCTGTTCTGGGTGGTGGCAGCATGTCCCTAGCAACAAGCTGATAATGCAGCCATGGCAGGGATGTTGGACACTGGCTTAGAGAAGGCTGATGAGAAGCACAGGTACAGGTACAGGTCTCCCTGATGGAACTCTTTGGCCAGTCTTGTGAAGCTGCAGAGGTGCTCCTGTGCAGAGAGGAGGTGGCTGAGACCCCAGCTGCCAGTGGCACACAGGGACCCTCGTGCACAGCAGGGCCCAGAGCTGGCAAGGCTCCCCAGCACGGCTGGAGCTGCTGGCACAGCTGGGCCCAGCTGGACAGCTGCCCCTCAAGGCCCCGGCCAGCAGGGCACGGCTCTGGGCAGGGTCCCTGGCCAGGAGCGGGCCCCAGAGCGCCTCTGCCTTTCAAGGGCAATCTCGGCCCTGCTCTTTCTCCTCCCCACCTCCCTCTGCCTCTGCCCCGTGCCCCTGGGGCTGCTCTTGGCCACAATTGCTAATGCGTGATTGTTCTGTCAGGAAAGGGACATGGAGAAGTTGCCTCCAGCATGCAGTGCGGTCTTCACACTGTGACTGGCCAGGACTTCCAGTCAATCCATCTCTCGATCCCAGTGTCCATGGGAGCACAGTTCAGAAGCGTCTCCATGCCGTGCTGGCTTGCCCACGTGCTTTAGGAACTCGGCATTGCAAGGAGCTCCTTCCTCAGTGGCAGCAGGCACGGCCTCAGCTGCAGCCCCGGTGCTGCCTGTGGCGCAGGGAGTGGCCGTGGCTGTCCCTGTGCTCGGCTGCAGCACAGGGCCAGGCCGGAGCGGGGCCCTTGTTGTGCCTCCGCCGCTGCTCGGCAGCGCCGCCGGAGCCCGGGGCCGCGGCCCTTCCCCGCCGGGGCCGGGACCTGCCCGACAAGGGCGCGGCGGCTCCAGAGGCCCCGCCCGACCCCCAAGGATGGGCTCCGCCCGCCTGCCGGCCGCAAGGCTTGGCAGGAAGCTTTCTGCCCACTTTGCACAGCCTCCACCCAGAGTGGCCCTTTGCTGCACTGAGGAGACTGAAAAACCCCGCTGCACATCTCATGAGGGATCCCTGCACACCTTCGTAGAGACCATCAATACTCCTTTGTGCCTCCTGAGGGATCCCTGCACCCCTCAGCAGAGACCCCAAAATATCCCTGTGTGCCTGGCAGGGAATCCGTGCTCACCAATGCAGAGACCCCAGGGCAGCCTCGTGTGCCTCACAAAGGAGCCCAGCCTCCTGCCCATCTTAGGAAGGACTCAGCTCCTCTCCAGGCATTGACGGCAAGCACTAAACCACCACGTTAATCACGAGGTACTCAAGCCCCTGCCAGCCTTACAGATATCTCCAGTCCCCTGTACGCCACAGAAGAGATCTCAAATCCCCTAAGAACCTCACGAGGAACCCCAGCCCCGTGCACCACTTACAAAGGATGCAAAGCCCTGCATGCCTTCCTGCAAAACCCAACACCTACAAACCCCCCCTCCAGTTCGTGTGCCACATGAGGGACCCCGGCCAAGTGCCATCCTTACAGGGGTCCCCCAATCCCCTGCATGCAATAGAAAAGCCAGGCTTGGCATTAACTCTAGCCAGCAGTGTGTTCCCTGGCAGAAACCAATTCCCTTCTGGGCATCGGGAAGACGTGTTGCGGTGCCGACTGCATCTGTGGGAGCGATGGGGAGCGTGAGCCCGTGCTGTGCTGCACTGCTGAGCTGGCAGCACGGTGGATACGGGCAGGATGTCCCCTGTTTCCCCCAGAGCTGGGGCCTGCAGGCACCTTGCCGGCTCTTGGCACAGGCTGTGCCAGCCAACAAAGCCCAGCAGGCCGGGAGGAGAGCCCGGGGGCAGCAGGAAGCTGCGAGAAGCCCCTGCTCTGGAACTGAGGCAGTTCTTGCAGAAGCAAACAAAGATGGTGACTTGAAGAGATTCCCACTGTGCTCAAAGTTTGCCTCTGAAGACTAAGAGGTGAGCTGGTCAAGAATCCCAGGAAACATCTGGGAAAAGGTTTTACATAACGTGGTTGTGACTAGGTACAAAGTTCCTGTGGGAAAAGATCTTTGCCTCTGCAGCAGGCTGGGTGTCTTAGGGTGCCTTACTTCTTTGCAGAGTAAAGATTACCACTGAAATGCCACTTTATTTTTTATTGTATAAGTGTAAAAAATTTTCCAGAACTGTAAAACTACTTTCAAAAATAGAAACATAATGTGGAAAAAGGGATGAACCATGTGGTGAACTGTCTCTACAAGAAGCATTTCTAAATATTTCTAAAAATTAAAAGTGAAGATAAAATAGGGTTGCTTTTTCAGGATTCTAAAACTGCTTTAGGAGTGAAGTCCTTAGTCCTTGAAAAGTCCTTAAATTCTGTAGTACTCAGGAATAAATATTTCAGGAAATCTCTCTACAGTAAATACATTTAAAAATATTTCTAAAACTTTCTCATTTCTAAGAATTAAAAACAAAGGCAAAATGGGGTGGCTTGTTCTTAGGAGCCCCATGCTGCTGCCTGCCCCCTGGGCTCCCCCATCCCCTCGGGGCCCCGCCGCTGGGCACAGCAGCCCCTGCCTGGCTCCTGCCTGCCCACACCGTGGCCATCCCCAGCTGCCTCTGGGCATGGAGCTCAGCCAGTGCTGCTGCCAGGTGGGCTTTGCTGCTGCTACCTCCCAGACACTGGGGTGACAGCTCCATCTCTCTATTGCAACAGAAGAAGGGGCCATCACCTACCGATTCATAGAATCACAGAATCACAGAATTTCAAGGTTGGAAGAGACCTTTAAAGTCATCGAGTCCAACCCATGTTCTAGCACCTCAACTAGATCATGGCACCAAAGTGCCACATCCAGTCTTTTTTTAAACACATCCAGGGATGGTGACTCCACTACCTCCCTGGGCAGATGATTCCAGTGTTTGACCACTCTTGCTGTGAAAAACTCCCTCCTTAAGTCTAGCCTGTATCTCCCTTGGTGCAGCTTGAGACTGTATCCTCTTGTTCTATCTGTTGTTGCCCGGAGAAAGAGACCGACCCCCAGCTCACCACAGCCACCCTTCAGGAAGTTGAAGAGAGTGGTAAGGTCACCTCTGAGTCTCCTTTTCTCCAGGCTAAACAATCCCAGCTCCCTCAGCCGTTCCTCGTATGGCTTGTGTTCCAAGCCCCTCACCAGCCTCGTTGCTCTTCTTTGGACACACTCAAGCATCTCAACATCCCTCCTAAACTGAGGGGCCCAGAACTGGACACAGTACTCAAGGTGTGGCCTCACCAGTGCCGAGTACAGGGGAAGAACGACCTCCCTGCTCCTGCTGGCCACACTATTCCTGATACTGGCCAGGATGCCATTGGCCTTCTTGGCCACCTGGGCACACTGGTGGCTCATGTTCAGCCGACTGTCAACCAGCACCCCCAGGTCCCTTTCCACCTGAGCACTGTCCAGCCACACCGTCCCCAGCCTATAACGTTGCAGGGGGTTATTGTGGCCAACGTGCAGGACTCGGCACTTGGACTTATTAAACTTCATCCCATTAGATTCTTCCCATCCATCCAACCGTTCCAAGTCCCTCTGCAAAGCCCTCCGTCCCTCTAACAGATCCACACATGCTCCCAGCTTAGTGTCATCTGCAAATTTACTAATAATAGACTTTAAACCCTCATCCATATCATCAATAAAAATATTAAACAGAACTGGCCCCAGCACAGACCCCTGAGGGACACCCATGGTGGCTGGCCGCCAGCTGGATGCAGCACCATTCACAACCACTCTCTGGGCCCGGCCATGCAGCCAGCTCCTAACCCAGCACAGAGTGCTCTTGTCCAAGCCACGGGCTGCCAGTTTATCAAGGAGTATGCTGTGGGAGACGGTGTCAAAGGCCTTGCTGAAATCCAAATAAACAAGATCTACAGCCTTCCCTGCATCCACTAGGCAGGTTACATGGTCATAGAAGGTGACCAGGTTGGTTAAACATGACCTACTCTTCCTAAACCCATGCTGATTGGGTCTGATACACTGGCCATCCTATTAATTCTGTGTGATGGCACTTAATATAAACTGTTCCATTATTTTGCCAGGTACTGAGGTCAGGCTGACTGGTCTATAATTACCAGAATCCTCCTTTGTGCCCTTTTTGTGAATGGGTGTCACATTGGCCAGCTTCCAGTCATCTGGAACCTCACCAGTGAGCCAGGACTGTTGGTAAATGATGGAGAGTGGCTTTGTAAGCTCATGTGGCAGCTCTCCCCTTACCCTGGGGTGGATCCCGTCAGGTCCCATAGATTTATGAACATCCAAGCATTTCAGTAGTTCTTTGACTGCCTCCTCTTGGATAATGGGGGGGGACCATTCTGCTCCCTGACACCATCAACCAGCCCAGGCGGACAGGTGTCTTGAAGGCAAGTCCTCTTCCCACTAAAAACTGAGGCAAAGTAGGCATTAAGCACTTCTGCCTTCTCCTCATCTGCAGATATTAAGTTCCCTCCCTTGCCCAATAAAGAACAAAGGCTGGTCTTACCCTTCCTTCTAGCATTAATGTATTTGTAAAAATATTTTTTATTATCCTTTACAGAAGTCGCCATTCTATGTTCAAACTGAGCTTTGGCCTCCCTAATTTTTTTCCTGCATGCTCTAGCAGCCCTCTTGAATACTTCCTTAGAGACCTGACCCTCCTTCCAAAGCTGATACATCCTCTTTTTATTCCTAAGTTCCTCCTAAACCTCCTTGCCCAGCCAGGCTGGACGTTTACCCCACTGACTTATCTTTCGGCACACAGGGACAGTCTGTTCCTGTGCCCTCAAGATCTCTGTTTTGAGGCATGCCCACCCTTCCTGGACTCCTTTGTTTTTAAGGGCTGCCTCCCAAGGGAAGCTCTGAATAAGTATCCTAAACAGGCCAAAGTCTGCTCTCTGGAAGTCCAGTGCAAGAGTCTTACTGGTGCTCCTCCTGACTTCACCAAATATTGAGAACTCTATTATGTCATGATCACTCTGCCCCAAGCGACCTCCAACCACCACATCTCCCACCAGCCCATCTCTATTTGCAAACAGCAGATCTAACATAGTCCCTCTCCTGGTGGGTTCACCCACCAGCTGCGACAAAAAGTTGTCCTCCATACACTCTAAGAATTTCCTGGACTGCCTCTTTACTGCTCTATTAAGTTCCCAGCAGATGTCTGGTAGGTTGAAGTCACCCACAAGAACAAGGGCTGATGATCCTGAAACATTACCTAGCTGCTTATAGAATAAGTCATCTACCTCTTCTTCCTGCTTGGGTGGACGATAACAGACTCCCAGTAGGGTGTCAGCCTTGTTGGCCTTCCCCTTAATTCTTACCCATAGACATTCAACTCCAGCTTCCTTAGTTTCAATTGCTACGGCATCAAAAGTCTGCTTAATATAAAGGGCCACCCCTCCACCTCTTCTTCCTTTCCCGTCTCTTCTGAAGAGCTTGTAGCCATCCAGTGCAGCGCTCCAGCCACGTGAGGCATCCCACCATGTTTCCGTGATGGCAGCTACATCCTAGCTCTGCAGCTGCACCATGGCCTCCAGCTCATCATGTTTGTTGCCCAAGCTGCGTGCATTGGTATACACGCATCTCAGCTGGGCTACTGACTTCACCCCTAACTTAGCCTTGCAACCCTTGGGCCTGCTTCCAGAGAGCCCAGCTGCATCCCCTTCCCCCTTCAAACCTAGTTCAAAGCCCTCTCAATGAGCTCTGCCAGTTCATGAGCTAAAAACCTTTTGCCCTTAACAGAGAGATGTACCCCATCTGGTTCCAGCAGAGCAGATGCTGTAAAAGTTTCCCCATCATCAAAGAATCCAAATGTTGCCGATGACACCAACCCTTAAGCCATTTGTTGGTGATGCGGATTCTCCTGTTTCTTTCATCATTTTCCTCCGCCACCAAAGGGACTGAGCAGAACACTACCTGTGCTCCTGCCCTATCAACTACCTGACCCAGTACCCTAAAGTCCTTTCTAATTGCCTTGACACTCCTCTTTTCAATCTCATCCTTGCCAGCCTGGAGTATCAGCAGTGGATAATAATCAGAGGGCTGAATCAGCCCAGGAAGTCTCTCAGTGATATTTTGTACCCGGGCCCCAGGGAGGCAACAGACCTCCCTGTGGGATGGGTCTGATCGACATATGGGGCCCTCAGTTCCCTTCAGAAGGGAATCACCTACTACGATTACCCTTCTTTTCTTCTTGATGTTAGAGGTAGTGATCCATCTTACAGATGAATCATAATTGGGGGGCTCACTGGGCAGACAGTTTTCTTCTAAATCATCTAGTTGGGTCTTTAGTTCCAGGACCTCATACCTATTCTGTAGTGGGACCTGCCAGGATGATGGGGATGGGGAGGAGTTTTTGTTATTACCTCCCCAAATGGGGACCCATTTCCACTCCTCTTCATCCACCAGGTGCCCTTCTATGGCCTGACAGCGGGAGGCATAGAAGTCCTCAGTCTCTCGGTCAGAGGCCTCCCTTAAAGATGGAAGGGCCCAGCTCCACCAACCTATTTCCATTTCACTTTCCCTGATACTCCTTAACCTTTCAACTTCCTCCCTAAGCTCAGCCACCAGTGAAAGGAGGTCGTTCACCTGTTCACACCGCAGGCAGGTCTCCTCCACAACACTCCCTGAAGCCACCGATAAGCTCAAACATTCTGGGCTCGGATGGGTCTGTACAGACACATCCTTTTTGGAGGGCTCAACTCACTTACACTTATACCAGCCACAGTTTGTGACTGTGTAGAAACCATTACTAACAGACACCTCAAACACAAGCAGGCAGCAGAAAAACCTCAAACAACACAGAGGACTCCTTACTAGCAAGAAAGTTGGCAACCCTGCCTGTTTGCCCTGCCTGTGGGAACTGCCGTGCAAACTGCCTTGTATAAGCCCCAGAGACTCACCACATCCCTGTTTGCTCGCTCCTGTTCGCCCCGCTCCCCAGACACCTCTTATAATCAGCCACTCAGCAGCAACTCAGGTAGCTGCACCCCTTGCTCCTCACTGACTCACAATGGCCCAATGGCGGGGCAGCAGGGCTTAACTCCAGTGTTGTTTAGAGGGCAAGGCCAGGGAGCTCAGGGGCAGAGGAAGGGATGTGTGGGTCTCAGGAGGGGCTGGAGGCTGCTCGGCTAGTCTTGGGGTCTCTAGAAGAACTTGAGAAATGGCTGGGACAGGATACAGGGAGACCAAAAAAGGGATGAAGGCATCTTGGGGAGACCTATGGGGAGAGCAGGTGGCAGTGGGATCTACAGGGTAGGAGGAGGTTCCCTTGCAGATGGCTGTTCTGGGGTCCCTTTCACAGAGCACTTGAGAGGGCTGTCCAGGCCCTTATTACTGCTGGAGGAGCTGCTCACGCTGTCTGGGTGTGAAGTGCAGCCACCGTCTTTCAACTCCTGTCCAGAGCTGCCCCTGTGGTGAGAGGAGGTGGCTGAGGCCCCAGCTGCCAGTGGCACACAGGGACCCTCCGGCACAGCAGGGTCCAGAGCTGGCAAGGCTCCCCAGCACGGCTGGAGCTGCTGGCACAGCTGGGCTCAGCTGGACAGCTGCCCCTTATTGCTGGATCTGGATCTATGTAGAAATCACAAACAGGACAGTACTACTCAGGAATGCGCCTTGAGCCGTTTCATTTTCCAGCATCAGTCTCATTATATAGTTATGACAATGGGAAGATGCAAGCATTTCACATCCCAAGCAGCAGACCAAGAACTTAATGTTGCAACTTACTTTAAAAGTTTCCTGGTCAATCACAAAACCCAAAACCTATTGACAGTAGTTCCATCCAATTAATGTAAGCACACATTCCTTTGGTTAAAGTAATGCTTGCTTATTTCAAATACAATATCTGCTTAAAATACAACGCACAGAGCTCCATTATTAAGCTTAGAACTTCCTCACGTTCAACTAGATAGACTTTTCTGCAGGTTAGGGAGTTGTTTTAGACAAGTGTTAATACATAGACCATTGCTCTCTAAGTCTTTACTTGCCTACCTCTTATACAATTTTTCTGCTGACAAATCTTATGATTACTTTTTAGCTCTTATTGCAGTTCTGCTGTCACTGAGGCTTGCCTTTTGCATCTTTCCCAAAACCCTCAGATTTTATGGATTCCCACAATTCCCCCTCTTGGTTCAACTAAAAAGAAACTTTTGTAATTGTCTCGTTTATTAACTCCCTTGCGTTTTGTAGATTTCCTATAATATATCTGCTTGTTACTTGCTTAAAGCTTCCTTTTTGCTCACATTAAGTATTGCTATATTACAACACAGCAATTTTAATGCTGTGAAAGTCCAGTCAGTTCAAAGGGCATAAGTCATGTCTGATAATAATTACAAGTCATTGTTCAAAAAATCTCGCCTGTTCTAAGTTTAATTCAAAACATTTTTCTATGGCTATACCTTCATCTACCATCTCTGTAAGATTTTGACAACTTTCTGTGAATCTATTTCCTGCT
This sequence comes from Passer domesticus, assembly GCF_036417665.1. Classification (NCBI taxonomy): domain Eukaryota; kingdom Metazoa; phylum Chordata; class Aves; order Passeriformes; family Passeridae; genus Passer; species Passer domesticus. The sequence goes on along the minus strand of NC_087482.1, from coordinate 8,924,092 downwards.
TTTCTCTCTTGTATGACAAAAACTTCTTTGATAGTTTTCTCCATCATTTGTCGCACAGAAGTCTGCAAGGTGTCACTACTAGTATGGCCACCAAAACACTCTGCACATATAGACCTATCTTACAGAGTTCCCTTAGCCAAGGTGCAAAGCTCCATTCTTGGAACAAATCATCTAAGTATGACAGACCATCTTCTTTAATTTGAGCTGTCAAATCTTTCAGCTTTTGTATGCTGTTTGGATGGATTCAGAATGCTCTGACAGGATCATGCAACAGAATCCTTCAAATTCCTCACAACCGTGTCCATGTGCCAGTAAAAGAAAATCTACTGCTGCCCTGTTTTGAAGGGTAGCATGTCTAACACTAGTAACATCTGTCAGCATATCACTGATTGCAGTGGATGTGGCATTAGTTTCTTTACTCAGCCAATATCCAACTCAATCTCATTGTTTCAATGCCCTTGCTGAAGCCACTTGGGGTAAAAACAAACCTGGCAGCCTGGGCAGCCCTGGCAGGCAGGGCCACGGCCAGGAGCAGCAGGAGTAGGAGGCGCAGAGCAAGGGCCATGGTGCCTAGCCCTCTGCCAGTCCCGCAGCTCTTGCTGCCACCGCTGTCCTGACACCGCTGTCCCAAGGTCAGCACCGCTGCTGCCACCGCCGCTGCTGCCGCAACGGTTGTGCTCAGGGACTGACTGCTGGCTCCTTGTGCTGCTCTGCAACCACGGGGCTCTGGGACCTCAGTGCCTGCTCTGACATCATGGCCAGGGTGGAATTGTTTGGGAAGGTGGATCTGCCTTCTTCAGGAGCGAGCTCATCCTACCCAGCTGCTCTGCCCAAGGGCTGTGACACAGTCCCAGCTCAGCTGATCTCACAGGCTGGGACATGAAGGGATGCAGAGCAGCTCTGCCAGGATGGACTTGGGGTTGCTGCTAGAAGAGAGGCTGGACGTGAGGCAGCCATGTGCATCCAAAGGAGAGTGCCCAGCAGGTTGAAGGAGGTGATTCCACCTCTCTGCTCTGGTGAGACCCCACCTGGAGTACTGTGGAGGAGGTTTTACAGTGGCCTCTGTGAGCCATCAAGATGTTTGATAAGAGGATCCACGTTAACCCTGGAAATAATTTTCTGCCAATTTTCTATGTCATTGACATAGAAACCAAGAAAGAAAGAAAGATAAATAAGAGAAACCTGCAATGGCCTATTCCAAGAAGAGCTTTGTAAGAATGTAGAAAAGGCATGCAGGCTAGAATAAAAACAGGGTTTGAAGCCTTCTGGAAATGGAGTGTGTTTCTTTGTAGTGTCTCGGTCTCTACCACAACAGAGTACTGCATCCTGCTGTGGGTCCCCAAGACAGGAAGGATCAAGTCCAGAGGAGGGACAAAATGCTCTGAGGGCTGGAGCCCTTCTGCTTTGGAGACAGGCTAGGAGAGCTGGCAGTGTTCAGCCTGGAAGAGAGAAGACTCCAGGGACACCTGATTGCTGCCTTTCAGTGCCTTATGGGGGCTTGTAAACAGATGGGACAGAATTTTTAGTAGAGCCTTTTGTGACCAGACCGAGGGTCTTTTAATCTAAAAGATGGTCAATTCAGACTAGATGAAAGAAGCACATATTTTACACTATTGCTTTTGAAACCCTGGCACAGGTTGCCCAGAGAGCTGGACATCCATCCCTGCAGACATTCAAGCTCCTGCTCTGAGCAACCTGACCTAGTTCAAGGTGTCCCTGCTCACTCCAGGCCATTGGGACTAGATGGCCTTTAAATGTCCCTTCCAACCCAAGCCATTCTGTGCTCCTGTGCACCATCAAAGCAGTGCTGCATTAGTGCTGGGCTGATTGTGCTGGCACCTGTATTTTGGTACTTGTGCCATTTAGCAATTGGCCACGAGAGGATTGATGGGCTGGACAATGAAGTCTGCAAATAACACACAGTGTGCTCAAGGAGAAACAGGAGAGGAACACGGCTTCCACTTCAGATAAATGTCAGCATTTTGCTGCCCATTTCCAGTTAAGAAATATAGGAATGTCCTGAAGATCCCTTCATGTGGGTGCATTATTGGCCATATCAGTACTTGTGTTCTGTAAAACAGGTTAAGTTGTTACAGCTTCTTGCCCCATTTATCCCTGGATAAAACCCAAATACTGCATTGCTCCTTGTCTACTTTCTTCCAAGTCAAGGCAAATTTTGTTCATTACTGAGTGGGACATAGTCATCGCTTCACAAGCAAATTCCTCTTGCCATTCACACAATGGCTAGACTGCTTTGTTGATTTGCTCTAATTGGACTGTAATTAAGGCCTACCTCTCACTAGAATTAAAGCTGATGCATTGGGAGGCAAAGTGTTGAGTCATTTCTCCTGGAGTCTGACACTGTAGAGAGTTGTTCTGTAAGTAAATGACATCTGAAGACAGGTGTAGTCTACCATACTTCTGGCATACTAGAAGTGAGAAAAACCCTTTGAATCAGGATTTTATCCTTTCTTCCTCCACCTACTCCTCCCAGGAATTTTAATCTCTGAGGTCTAAGCTCTTCAGCTGCCTCACAAACATTGTTTTAATTCAGACAGTCATCCATGCATTGAGCCACAAATCAGGACCATGGTGTGAACCTTGAAGCAATGTAGGTTTATAGCACTGAAAATAATAATCCAATACCCAGGTTAAGCCAAGCCTATTGGTTATTTCCCAAATAACTCTACCTATCCTCAGAGATGTTTCAAAAACGATCATTGTAAAGGCTAGGAGCGGGGAGAGAGAATGTTATCAAAATTAAAAATAGAGCTTTCTGAGCTCTTTATATTCCTATAAAAAGAGAGTCCAAACCGTTCATCTATGGAACATTAACTGAGAAGTGAACAAAAGACTGTCAAAATAATTGCTTGGGGAACAAAAAACGCATAAATAAATACAAGCTTAAATGTAGTGTTGCAGTGTTGGTCTGCCCCTGATTGCCTGTAGAATAATCACCTTTGGAAAACATAGAGAAGACCTCTCCCTGTTCCTTGTCCCTACCCTCAGTGCAGTCCTACCCCCAAGGCAGTCCACCTGTGCTGTAGAGCAGCTGTGCCCTGCAGCCACAGCCCAGATTTGACAGTTTTCTGGGGGCGGCCCAGTGCCACTGTGGGTGTGGGCAGCTAGTGGGGCTGAAGAAATGGGGCAACACAGCACTTCCCAAATCAGCTCTTCTGCTGCAATAAAGAGATGCAGCTGTGACCCAGTGTCCTGGTGGTAGCACAAGCAAAGCCCAACTGGCAAAAGCACTGGCTGAGCTCTATGCCCAGGAGCAGCCGTGGATGCCAGGACTGAGCCCAGCTGTGCAGGAGGGTCCCTGTTTGCCACTGGCAACTGGGACCTCAGCCACCTCCTCTCTACACAGGTGCTCCTGTGCATATTCAGAAGACAAGCAGAAAAGCAGAGGCAATGAGAAGTTGACAGTTTATGCCAGGTCTTCGCTTCTGCCCCTATCTGCCCTGCTGTGGCTGCACCCCTGCCATGAGGCCGTCCCAAAACCCACCCCTCCACAACGAGACCCTCTGCCCCTGAGTCCCCTGGTCCTGTTCCCCGGCCAGGACTAAAGGTGGGCAGCCCTTGTCTGGCAGGGCAGGGCTTGTCCCACATTTTATGTTCAAATAAAGAGATGGAGTTGTCGCAACTATGTCCGAGTGGTAGCAGCAGCAAAGCCCACCCGGCACCAGCAGTGGCTGAGCTCCATGCCCAGGAGCAGCCGTGGATGGCCACGGTGTGGGCAGGCAGGAGCCAGGCAGGGGCTGCTGTGCCCAGCGGCGGGGCCCCGAGGGGATGGGGGAGCCCATGCTGAGCGTCCCAGGGCTGAGGGCACATTTCCTTCTTTGGCATCATCTTGGCCTGGACCCCGTCCAGGGGCATGCCCAGGAAAAGAGGGAAACCACCTAGAAAGTGCTTGCCTTGAGATCAATGGAATGAGGCTGGACTCTGAAGGAAGTCCTTCATAGCCTGAGGGGTGAGCTCAGAGCCCAGAGACAGAGACTGAGCCTGTGGCACCCACAGATCTCTTATGAGCAGAGAGGCCATTTGCCCCCAAGCCTCATCTGTTCACCCAGGGACACGTGGTGAGCACACACCGAAGATGGCTCAGCCCTGTTGCTGCTCCCTGAGTGTTATGTTTGGCTCCCTCTAAAAGGCACGCAGGGGCTTTAGGTTATCTCGGTGCTGTGCAAGGGGCTGGGGGCACCCAAAATTGTGCAGGGAATTTACTGTATGTGGAAAGGTGTGCAGGGGTCAAGGGACACCTGTAAATAGAGCAGGGGTCTGGGGTCTCTTGTGAGGCACACAGGGGGATTTTAGGGTGGCTGAGGGTATAGCCATAAGATGTGCAGTGGGTTTGGGTGTCCCCTAAAGTGTGCAGCTCCCCTGATGGCCTGTGTTGCATTACTTTTGTAAGCTATGGCATCAAGTCCTCCACTTTTGAAATAGGGGTCAAAGGCCAGCACAGCGCACAGCACGGACTTGGTGGGAGCGGGGCAGGGCTGGGGCTGCCTGCAATAGTGGGAATGGCCAACGTGAGATGAATTTTGGACGTGACATTGCTTTGGCATGTAGAACCATGAAATGTCTCACATGCCCAATATTGTCTAACTCACTTCTGGTGAAAAAGAGCTAGATTGCACATAACTACCAGCAGGGACACACTCTCCTTGCTGGAAGGGCACCTCTTGAGATCCTTTGCCACAAAAACCTGCCCTGGCCATGAGGTCACAGCAGGCTCTGGGGTCACAGCAGGCTGAGCTCTCAGCAGGCTCTGAGGTCACAGAGGTGCCAGAGCCCCGTGGTTGCACAGCAGCACAAGGAGCCAGCAGTCAGTCCCTGAGCACAACTGTTGTGGCAGCAGCGGTGGTGGCAGCAGCGGTGCTGACGTTGGGACAGCGGTGTCGGGACAGCGGTGGCAGCAAGAGCTGCGGGACTGGCGGAGGGCAAGGCAGCATGGCCCTTGCTCTGCGCCTCCTACTCCTGCTGCTCCTGGCCGTGGCCCTGCCTGACAGGGCTGCCCAGGCTGCTCCGCTGCAAGCGCGGCGAGCAGGTGAGCCGGCAGCCTGGCTGCCCTTTCCCGGGACAGCGCTCCCTGCTCCCAGGAAGCGCTGGGGATGGTTTTGGCCAGGGCTTTAGGGAGGGTTTCCTCTGTGGGAGGGACAGAGCCCCCACAGGGCCTGGGCATCTCCAGCCATCACTCCAGGGATGTTGCACAGGGCCTGCAAAGAGGGTGGAGAGTGACCAGAGCCATTCCAGAGCTCCCCAGGCCCCTGTGCACCTCTGGCCTTGTCCACTGACATCTGGCTCCCACAGCCTTACCCGACCCCCTTGCAGTACCCAGTTCTCTAAGGCAGAGGGGGATCCCAGCACACCATGGAAATGGGTCTGATCAGATCTTGCTCCCCTCTAGATGAGCATGCTAGGAAGGCTTCTCCAGCAGCTTGGCTCCATGAAGATTTCCAGCCTCTTAACCCTCCAGCAGGTATGTTGTCAATGTTCCTAAAAGAATAATCATGGACAGCCTGGTAGGCACCAGGTGACAGGAGCTCCTGTGGCTGTTGAGTTACAGGTGTGTCTGCAAGAAAGACTTTTCAGGCTCCTTTCCTGGTTGCTGCACACAAGCCCCGCTCCCATGGCAGGGGTGAGTAGTGTGTGCCTGCTGACCCCACAGGCTGAGCCCTTGTTCTGTGGGATCCCTCCCGGGGAAAATGCAAATGCTTCTCTTAAGGTCCTCAAAGAGGGAGGAACAAACCAAGAGGAGACAGGAAGTCCCTGGAGGCATCCAAACACATAGGGTTTCGATAGGGTCCTGAGTGAGGTGGACAGGCAGCGTGGTGGGTGCATTTCCCTCAGCCTTCCCCTGGGACTCATCACCCGTGGGCTTTGGCTGCACATCTGGACACGCCGTGCCCGGCACAGCGGGAAGGGATCCATGGCAGCCTCGCTGCTGCTGCTGCTTTCATGCCCTGCAGGGCTGTTTCCCAGCCTGGCCTGGCTGCAGTTTCTGCCCAGCCTCTGCAGGAAGGCATTTGGCATCAGCTGCGAGGGAGCCCAAACTGCACCATGGGCCATGCCCACCCTGAGATCCTTTGCAATTTCCCTTCACTGGGGAGCTCCGGAGGGGTGGTGGTTTGGAGGAGGGAGGGCCCTGGTCCCGCTCCAAAGCTTGGATGACTTCCTGAACCTTATTAATATCTTCAACTAGCATTGCCTCCTGAAGATGCCGCCTTCCCATTGGGGAAGAGCCCCACCTGATTCATCTGTCCCTTCTCCTTTATGCAGAGATGGAAGGAAAGCCTGTGCTGAAGGCTGAGTTTCCCAGAGGAAGCAGTGGCTCATTGGCAGCCTCTGCTGCAGGAAGGGAGGCGATGCCAGGCACAGGCCCAGGAGGTAATTGCTGTGCCTCTGAGCCTGAGCCCTGCTGAGGCTTGAGCTGCCCTCTCTGCTGCTTGGCAATGCGGAAAGAGCCCGGAGAGGACCAGCACAGCCCAGGGGAATTATCCTGAGCAGGCTCAGGGGCACTCGGGTACTGAGCAGTCCTGCTGGGGTCCCTGCATGGGGGACACGAACTGAAACTTGGGAGACACTGCACAGGGTGTCCATGGTGGGGAAAGGGCCGAGGGGGAGAGCAAGGCTCCAGTGTGTCCTGAGAGGGCCTGGGTATGTCCACGTGGGCTGGGGAAGCTGTCGCCGCAGAAGGAGGGACAGAGGTGGGGAGGGACACTTGTGGCACTGCCTGCTGCAGTCTTCCCCAAGGATTTAATGTGGATTTCCTTTGTGGGAGGGACAGAGCCCCCACGGGCCCTGGGCTACTCCTGCCGCCCCTCCAGGGATGTTGCACAGGGCCTGCAAAGAGGGTGGAGAGTGACCAGAGCCAGTCCAGAGCTCCCCAGGCCCCTGTGCACCTTTGGCCTTGTCCACTGACATCTGGCAGCCAAGACCTTACCCGACCCCCTTGCAGTGCCCACTTCCCTAAGGCAGAGGGGGATCCCAGCACACCATGGAAATGGGTCTGATCAGATCTGTGCTCCCCTCTAGATGAGCATGCTAGGAAGGCTTCTCCAGCAGCTTGGCTCCATGAAGATTTTCAGCCTCTTAAGCCTCCTGCTGGTATGTTGTCAATGTTACTAAAAGAATAATCATTGACAGCCTGGTAGGCACCAGGTGACAGGAGCTCCTGTGGCTGTTGAGTTACAGGTGTGTCTGCAAGAAAGACTTTTCAGGCTCCTTTCTTGGATGCTGCACACAAGCCCCGCTCCCATGGCAGGGGTGAGTAGTGTGTGCCTGCTGACCCCACAGGCTGAGCCCTTGTTCTGTGGGATCCCTCCCAGGGAAAATGCAAATAATTCTCTTAAAGTCCTCCAAGAGGGAGGAACAAACCTATAGGAGACAGGAAGTCCCTGGAGGCATCCAAACACATGGATAGGGTCCTGAGTGAGGTGGACAGGCAGCGTGGTGGGTGCATTTCCCTCAGCCTTCCCCTGGGACTCATCACCCGCGGGCTTTGGCTGCACATCTGGACATGCCGTGCCCGGCACAGCGGGAAGGGATCCATGGCAGCCTCGCTGCCCCACTGCTGCTGCTGCTTTGACGCCCTGCAAGGCTGTTTCCCAGCCTGGCCTGGCTGCAGCTTCTGCCCAGCCTCTGCAGGAAGGCATTTGGCATCAGCTGCGAGGGAGCCCAAACTGCACCATGGGCCATGCCCACCCTGACATCCCCTGCAATTTCCCAGTGTCTGAGCACATCTGGAGGGGCCGCTCTTTGGAGGAGGGAGGGCCCTGGAGCAGCCCCAGTAACCTGGTGACAAGCATTGCCTCCTGAAGATGCCACATTCCCACTGGGGAAGAGCCACACCTGATTCAGCTGTCCCTTTTCCTTTCTGCAGAGATGGAAAGAAAGCCTGTGCTGAAGGCAGCATTTCCCAGAGGAAGCAGTGGCTTCATGGCAGCCTCTGCTGCAGGAAGGGAGGCGATGCCAGGCACAGGCCCAGGAGGTAATTGCTGTGCCTCTGGGCCTGAGCCCTGCTGAGGTTTCAGCTGCCCTCTCTGCTCCTTGGCAGTGCGGGCACACAGCATTACCTGACCTCCTTGCAGTGCTCGGTTCCCTATACAAGGGGATCCCAGCACAGCATGGAACAGTTCCCATCTGTGCTCCTTTCTAGACTGGGAACGTGACTTCCGTCATTTGTTAAAGCACAGTTTAAGGATCTTGGAGCTTGGTGAAGGTAGGTTATCAGCAACCCTTCGCTAACAGAATAATCATTGTCTAAGTGTAATCATTGTCCAGAGTAATATTCCTCTGTCACTTCCCTTAAGATCCTCCAAAGTTTGATGGATTCTGTAAATCCTAGCCTCCAAATTTTTACTCTTGTACCCAACAATGATCCCACAGGATTGCTGTCAGTGGGAGGAAGGAGCATTTAGCTGTCCATCTTCCTCCCGTAGGCAATGCCAGTCTGTCCTTCCGTGTGCTCTGTGCAGCCAGGGCGAAGAGCAGAGAGGGAAGGGGCCGGGCCCAGGGCTGTGCCCCGGGGCTGAGCCTTTGGCAGCTCCTTTACCGACCCCAGGGAGCCTGAGCTGCTCCTGTTGCCACTGCCAAGCCCTGGCCCTGCCCGTGGCTGGGTTTAGAGCTGCTGGCAGCTCCCGGGAGTCCTTTCTGCCCCGACTGCCCCGCAAGGGACTCCTTCCATCCCAATGTGGGGCCACTGCAGGAACGTGCTCCCCCTGCTCCTGCTCCTGAGTGGGAGGCAGAGCTGAGGGAGTGCCTTGGAGGGCACCAAGAATCCAGGTGCCCTCATTGCCACTTGGGCCTGAAGGAGAATCTTCAACAGTGTCACAGGAGCTCTTCAGTCCTGCCTTTCTTTGCAGATGAACCTGATGATGATCCTGATGATGAATATGAGCCTGTTGACGAAGACTATCCTGTGAATGGAGATGACTTGGATTCCCAACGCATATCCATTACTGAGCCTCTGGGCGATGCTGAGGGTAGGTCAAGGCCTTTCCCCTGGGAGAGCTGCCAGCACAGAGCCCAAAGCTGGGCCAGGGGGGCATTGCTGCAAGTACCAGCACAGAACCAGGCACGTGTGTGCCCTCTCCCTGCGCAATCCCCTCCCTTCTCCTGCGGCTCAGTGGTGCCCGTGCAGATCAGCAGAGATGGCAGAAGCTGTTTTGTTACAGGTGTGTCTGCAGGGAGGACTTTCCCAGGTCCTTTGGTGGATGTTGCACGCAAGCCCAGCTCCCATCACAGGGGTGAGTAGTTTGTTCCTGCTGACCCCACAGGCTGAGCCCTCGTTTTGTGGGATCCTTTCCTGGGAAACGGAAATATTTCTCTTAAGGTCCTCCAAGATGGAAGAAGAAACCTACAGGAGCTCGTACATCCCTGGAGGAATCCAAATATCTGGAAAAACTCCTGAGTGATGTGGACAGCCAGCGTGGTGGGTGCATTTCCCTCATGCTTCCCCTGGGACTCAGCAGCCGGGGGCATTGGCTGCACATGTGGACACACCGTGCCCGGCACAGCGCGAAGGCATCCATGCACCACAGGCCATGCACACCCTAAGATCCCCTGCAATTTCCCAGTCTCTGCGCACATCTGGAGGGGCCGCTCTGTGCAGGAGGGAGGGCCCTGGAGCAGCTCCAAAATCCTGGCCATTCTCCTTATCCATGTCTTTGACAACTGTTGCCTGGAGCAGAAGGGCACAACACAGAGGAATTATGGCATGCAGGCTCAGGGGGTTTGGGTACTGAGCAGGCCTGTGCCAAGGGGCAGCAAGGTGCCTGCAGGCCCCAGCTCTGGGGGAAACAGGGAGTGAGAACATCCTGCCCGTATCCACAGTGCTGCCAGCTCAGCAGTGCAGCACAGCACGGGCTCACGCTCCCCATTGCTCCAACAGATGCAGACAGCACCTCAACACATTCTGACATCATCTGGAAAAGCATGAGAAGAGTTTTCTGCTGGGGAACACCTTGTTTGATTAAGTTGATGGCCATTGTGGCTGGTGTGGCACTGTGCCTGATGATGTGCTGTGCAGGAATCTGGTATTGCTGGACGAGAAAATGGTGAGTGTTTTGCGATTCTCCACCTCAAACAGCTTCCTTTACAGGCTGCTCATAGTCAGGGAACATTCCCAGAGAGTCTGCAGTGGAGTTGTGGCCAGTCCATGATTTTCCAAATAACTCTGCTGAGGGTTCTGCTGCTGCCCAATGCTTCCATTGGCCTCTTAATTGCTGGGCCATGCCCTGGGGGCCCCGCTGGGGCTGCAGCCAGAGCTGGCTCCCACTGAGGCTGCCTGGCCAAGAGCAGCCCCAGGGGCACGGGGCAGAGGCAGAGGGAGGTGGGAAGGAGAAAGAGCAGGGCCAAGATTGCCCTTGAAAGGCAGAGGCGCTCTGGGGCCCGCTCCTGGTCAGGGACCCTGCCCAGAGCCATGCCCTGCTGGCCGGGGCCTTGAGGGGCAGCTGTCCAGCTGGGCCCAGCTGTGCCAGCAGCTCCAGCCGTGCTGGGGAGCCTTGCCAGCTCTGGGCCCTGCTGTGCACGAGGGTCCCTGTGTGCCACTGGCAGCTGGGGCCTCAGCCACCTCCTCTCTTCACAGGTGCTCCTGTGCATGTTCAGAAGACGCAACTAAAAACAGAGAAAATGAGAACCTGAAACTTTATCCCAGCTCTTCACTTCTGCCCCTATCTGCCCTGCCATGGCTGCATCCCCGCCATGAGGCCGTCCCAAAACCCACCCCTCCTCAACGAGACCCTCTGCCCCCGAGCCCTCTGGTCCTGTTCCCTGGCCAGGAATGAAGGTGGGCAGCCCTTGTCTGGCAGGACAGAGCTTGTCCCACATTTTATGTTTAAATAAAGAAATAGAGTTTTCACAACCATGTCCGGTTGGTAGCACCAACAAAGCCCACCCGGCAGCAGCAGCAGTGGCTGAGCTCCATGCCCAGGAGCAGCCGTGGATGCCCACGGTGTGGGCAGGCAGGAGCCAGGCAGGAGCTGCTGTGCCCAGCGGCGGGGCCCCGAGGGGATGGGGGAGCCCATGCTGAGCGTCCCTGGGCTGAGGGCACATTTCCTTCCATGGCATCATCTGGGCCTGGACCTGAAGAGGCACACAGGGATATTTTGGGGTCCCTGCTGAGGGGTGCAGGAATCCCTCATGAGGCACAAAGGAGTATTGATGGCCTCTCCTAAGGTGTGCAGGTATCCCTCATGCGTTGGGCAGCAGGGTTAAATTTGAGGGGGTTTTTTACTCTTCTCAGCACAGCACAGGGCCACTTGGCCGAGGTTTTGCCAAGCTGGGAGAAAGCCTCTTGCAAAGGCTTGGGCCCAGCCTGTGGGCACAGCGGGCGGGCGCAGCCCATCCCCTGGGCCAGTCCGGGCTGCTCAGGCCGGGCCGGGCCGGGCCAGGCTTGGGCCTCGGCAGGGAAGGGCCGCGGCCCTGGGCTCTGCTGAGGCTGCTGAGCTCCGGCCTGCCCTGTGCTGCAGCCCAACACATTGACAGCTATGGCCGGGCCCTGGGCCACCGCAGGCACCCGGGGCTACAGCTGAGGCCGCGCCTTCTCCCACTGAAGGGAGGCTGGCTCTGTTCCCTCGGAGGGCACAGCTTAGCTCCCAGCACCTTTGTGAACCTGCCTGCTGGGGAAGTGCTGGGGGACAGAGTGTTCCAACCCTTCTCATTGGGAAGTGTGTCTGGTGGTGTGGGGATTTTAAATTTTTTTCCCTCTAAATTTGTGTCCTGGCAGAGGGTTAAGTTTGGTTGCTCTCAGTAGGGCGCTTTTCTTCTTGGCAGTCAGTGGGGCTTCAATGCAGCCAGGGTTGAAGGAGGATCTCTGGCTGCTTGGGCTGTGGTTGTGGGACACCTTGGCTTCATCCTCCCTTTGGCTGTGATGTGCACTGGTGCTTGTGCAGGCATTTTATGGCAAGTGGCTTCAGTTCGTTCCTATGCCACCAAAAACCGAGAATAAACCACTTTTACCCCACTGTAGTATTAAGAGGCAGGCCTTACTTTCTTGTCTTGCTGGATGCACAGGCCATTGACATCACTGGGCCTTCTTGGTGGGGTCTTCAGATACCCTGGTGGTCACTAAAGAAGGAAGCTGATTTTTCTGGGAAAAAGATTGTTTCCCATGTGTGGAAAAGAATAACCTCTCACTTCCCCATCCCTTTCTATATAAAGTGATTCATCTATCTCTATCTGCCTTGTCTATCTATCCATCCATCCATCTATCTATCTATCTATCTATCTATTTATCTATCTCTATCTATCATCTATCTATCATCTATCATCTATGTTACTAATCTATTGTGATGTTGCATTTTATTCAAATGGTATGCTCTGTCTCAAAAATGTACCCCTCAAAAATATATGGTTTATTCCAACCTGTGTTCCTCCCCTGAAGTCCCATGAATCTGCAATCCCATTGGTCCAAATGTTATTTCGCACCCACTTTGAATTTCCCTCTTAAGCTGTGTGAGGAAGACCAGATTCTCTCATGGCCCATCTCTCCCCTGGGCTCCCCCTCTCTCCCCCTCCCTTTCCCTTTCCCCCTTCTCCCTCTGAAACCATGTTACTCCCGGGGCTGGGACCCCCAATAAACCCTCATCTAATCAGCACCCTCAGAAGCCGTGTGGAGTCTACTTGCGTGCCTGCTGCTGCCAGCCAACTCACAGCCCAGGGGGCCCTCCGGGGACTCCCCGGAGAGCTCCTCGCAAAGAAACTGCTACAATCTGTGAAATATTTCTATGTATGATATTTTGTTTATTTGGAAATTATGACACATCTCTTGAGAGCTGGAAAAGAATACCATCCATCTTTGATACAGCAAAGCTTGGGTGGAGGAGCAGACATGATCTGTGATTTCCTTCTTGCTAGACACATGCGGGCTTGTTTAGATTGACTTTGAACTGAAATCCGGCAAAGCTGGAAAATGACTGGTGGCCATCACTCTGATTTCCTTAAAAGCCCTTTTTTAATTTTAATTTTTTTCATCTATGGTGGCTGGTAAATACCTTTCTTCCTTAAGATATGTGCTGGCAATACTGGAGGTAGAAAATAACATAATACTGCATAGTTTAGATAATGAATAGTTTTCTTGTGAAATTTTATGGCAGTATCTCCTGCCCCAAAACTAAAGCAGCAGGTCAGCTACTAAGCACAATTTAGTGCATAGCTGCAGCTCATGTTTCTACAGTGGAATTGGCTTTTTGTTCTTCTGCATGGGTATGAAACACTACCAATTGAAAGGCTTCTTACAGAGCAAAGAGCCTTTTTTAGGGTAGCCTGGACTTTGGGATGCTGGTAGCTGTTTGATCAATACCCAGCAAACTACCTAAATTATTTTTCGTGACTACTCCCTAGTGATTTTGGCCTGGCTTCTTTAGGAGATTCAATTTTCATTTAGAAATGGCACAGTGGAGCCAGTGCTGCCTCAGGACAGGTGGAGCTGGGACAAATGGCTCATTGATTTGGGCCTCAACAAAAAGCCACCTGAGCTCCTCATGACAGCAACCCCACGGACTGGTAATGGATCCATTAAAATTATCTCATCACAGAGCTTTTAACTTGAGGCTCTGACATATGGTGCTTGTTCAGTTCTGCCATGGAGGAAGGGAGTTTGAAGACAAAGAGGTTTAGCAAGGAGATCCATGTACAACAAAAGTGCTTCTATTTCAGCAAATGAAGTATCTTAGGATGTAAAACTTCATCCGTACTCCAGTCTTATCCCTCCATTTACCCAAATTCTTGGTCTTAATTCCTTTGTCAGTAGGAAAATATGACAGGGAAGTGTACATCCTCCTTTCCTTCTTCAGCTGGACAGCTTGTAATCTTGTCTTCTTCCACAAACAGGAGCAGCCAAACAGGAATCTTGTCATGAAAGCACACTTGGGAAAGTTTGCCCTGTGTTTCTTTTTGCCCTGAAGCAACTGAGATTCACTGGAGTCTTTACAAGCCATAAATGATGGATTTATTTGGGTTGCTAGAATCTTTCATATTTTATGACTTTTCTGCTGCACAAGAGCCTGGCACTTGCACAACTCTTGCCCCATGCACTTCTCCAGTGCTTCTTGCAGAGAAGCTTTGGGAAGCACTCAGGAAAAGTGCCATGTTCTTGTGTGGTTTATGGAGCCCACAGGACAGGGAAATGTCTTTGCAGTGGGCACTGCCTTTTATTCCAAGGTGTAGAAGGATTCTTGGCTGAACAAGGCCATGATATTCTCCTGCGGGAATGGGACAGCCCTGGTCTGCAGATTACAGAGTTACTCTGAAAACCATGTATCGTCCTCAAACAGGAACAAGATAGACCATGCACTGTCCTCAAATAGATACAACAAGGAAGAATGAGCATTGTGTCAGGATGAAACCAAATGCGCCAAGCTCGTCGTGGGAGCTGCTCATTTGGCACACCTTAGCTAAAGATGCTTATAGCGTGACAACCAATCAGTAATTAAGATGTATGTGTGAATATAGCTACTTAACCAATCAGCATTAAGCACTAGTGGCGTGCGACAGTGTATAGAGAAGGATAAATATGCCAAAGTTGCTTAATAAAGGAGGATGACATGTAGCCACATTGGCTGTGAGTGTCGTTACTCAGCCGACTCTCCAAGGAATTGGGACCCTCCTCACCAAGGAATTGTCATTGCTGTGGGCACTGGCTGTTATTCCAACACCTGTGTCATTTATTCTACTGGAATCCTTGTCAGAAAGGTTGTTCTTCACCACCGAGATTTTCAGTTGACATTTTTGATCTCAAACAGCCCAAAGTTTTCCATCTCTCAGGTTTCTGATGCTGTTTTTTCCTTTCCAGTCTGTTGTTGGCCAAGGAAGATGCTGCTTAGATTCTGCAGGCCCCCATACATGGGTACTGTTATAGGTAAAAATCGATCCAGCCAATTCAATAAAAATAAAATGTAAATTTATTCACAACCGATATACAGTCCCGACAGCCAACAATCAAGGACAGCACTGACCCTGGGATGGAAGCTGGGTGAACACAGATCCGCCTTCTATCGCACCCAATCCCCCCTGTTCACCAATGCTGCTTGGCAGAATCCCTTCTTATACTCTTTTTCTAGCCCGTGGCAGAGTCCCTTTGTCTTTCCTCAGGGTTTTTCACATTCATGATGCCTCTATTCTCCGTCCTGTGCTGGACAAAACCTTGTGCAGGAACTGATGTGTATCCACTCTTTGGTTACCGGAATCCCGTATGCAGATGTATGTCCTTGATGGTCCCCTCTGTCTAAGATGAACATCTCCATGGGCCATCATCGCTGGGCCTCCTCCTGTTCACACCAGTGAGAACGACAATCTCCTGTGCCGGCTGGGTTCACTTCCTATGTTAATGACACTCCTCCTACCCGACTGCCAGCTGCGGTTTCCTCACCCTGTGAAGCAATCCTCTCTTCCCTTGCTACTGTGATTTCAAGGTTTGATATTTTATTCTTTTATATATATATATTTGTGTTCTATCAGTACAAATTACCATAATATACATAACAGGAACCAAGCTGAAAGTTCTCCAGTGCTCCACAGCAACCCAGTTATCCACAGGAGGGCCAAGAGCAGCTCCAGAAGCTCCAAGGGATTCTAACAGATGAATTTCTGTCCCTCAGGAAAGCAGGGCTGTGTCTGAAGTTAAGGGTCTGACCCTGCACCCACGTTTGCATGGCAGCAGCTGTCCCATACTTTGTGCAAGACACATAACATGTTCCACTCTTAATTCAGCACTGGCTCAGTCAGTCTTATAAAGTTCTAAAAAAAGCTTTGACTGGTCAAAAAATTATTTGTATTTTAGCTGTTTGGGTTTTTTTGTTGTTGTAGTTGTTGTTGTTGTTTGTTTTGGTTTTTTGGGTTTTGTTTGTGGTTCTTTGCTTTGGTGCTCAGAAATCATGGAGGAAGAGGCAGATTTTCTGTTCAACTTGCCTGGCAGTGTGCAGGGGGCAAGAAAAGGAGATGACTTTTTCACCAGCTGGTTAAGGAGCTCTAAAAGCAATTGTGCTGTCCCTAATCAGGGGGTGGGGGCACTGCTAACAGCCTGGATTGCCCCCACCTGTGTTCCCCTCCTTACCAAAGTGCTGTGTAGATCCACAGCCTTGTGCCTTGGCCCAATGGTGCAAAAATCCTCCCAACATCCCTCCGTTGGCAAAAATAAAGGCTTTGTGCTCATTATGGTGAAAAGCTGTATGGGTGGCCTGCAGCTTATGTTCTTTTGTTGCCTGGACCCCAGTCAGTACTGACATCTAAATGACTGACCAGCCCCAAGCTGCTCTTAAGACTGATTTGATCAAAGGCACTGAAGCTCTGTTGAGTGCAAATTCCCCAGGAAAACAAGCATAGGAACTTGGATAATGTTGGTGGCAAAAGCATATTAAAGAATGGTACCAATTCTAGGCTTTATTTTGCCTTCTTTTGCTACCATGCATCAAACTGTGTCAGACTCATCACTGACCTGGGTTCTTCCAGGATGGGGTGTGCAAGGACGATCCCACAGCTCATGTGTGGACCTGGTGTGCACCAGGCCAGAGACGTGAGTGTCATCCATAGCCAGCCCCTGTCTGCCAAGAGAACAGGGAGCTGCAGCTCTGAGGAACTCCGGGGTGAGGCAGCAAACAGCCCAAATGCCTAGTTTATATCAGTTACTGGTCAGGAGTATTTACTGCTGAGAGATTTTTATCTTCCTGCTTAGAGCTGGAATAAAAGAACCCTGTCAGTTTGCTTTAGCTGTGAAGAGACTCTCTTCAACAGGTTCCAGCTCTGCTGCTTGTTTCAATTAAAAGCAGAGCCAAACTCTTCTGTTGGTCACATCAAACCAACATAAGTTTCAGGAGTCTGTGAAAGACCTAAGAGTGTCAACATTATTTCATTTTATAATACTTACAGTCTTCTAATTCAGCCATGGGATACCTTGGCCATCACTGACTATATCAAATAACTGGAAAAAGCACTGGGAAAGAAGTTTTATTACAATTAAGTTTTAAAAACTAATGAAGGAATTTCATAACAAAAGCCATGTAGTAAGAATACAGTAATTTAAACATCTCAACACTCTTTGATAATGGAGCCTTGAACACCAGTCATGTGCAGTGCAGCCTCAGCTCTCCCTTTGAGGCCAGAGAACTGCCAAGGCTCAGGGCTGGGATGAGCCTTCGCCCAAAACCAGCTCCAAGATTGACTGGGAATCAATCCAGAGCAGGGCTCACACAAAGAGCAAAGTCTCAAGGCCAAAGCCAAACCTTCATCACGTTGGATTTGTTTTAACACTGATCTGGAGCAAATTTGCTTGACCTGCAACACCACTCTTACTGTAAAACTTTACATGAGGTACTAAATAAGCACTGTCCTTTCCTGTCCTGAGCTGTGCTGCCCAAATGCTGTTGAGAACTTGCTCTGCCTCTGCCCTGTGCCCCTGGGGCTGCTCTTGGCCAGGCAGCCTCAGTGGGAGCCAGCACTGGCTGCAGCCCCAGCGCACCCACAGAACAAGGCCCAGCAATTAAGAGGCCAATGGAAGCACTGGGCAGCAGCAGAACCCTCAGCAGAGTTCTTTGGACAACAATGGACTGGCCACAACTCCACAGTAGCATGACTCCCAGTCATGCTACCAATGCCAGAAGTAGAGTTATAAGAAAACTGTGGAGAAAAATCAACAACTGACCGTCTGAGCTCGTACAGCTTACGAATGCCAAGATAGCAGCCTATCAGCACAAGTGGCACAGTGAACACTGTCAACACCGTGCCTATCATGCAGGTCCTGAGCACATCCTGGGGGCAGACAATTCTTGGGAAGCGCGCTGGATCCGGGGCATATATTCCTGTTTCATTGATAACGTCTGTGGGAGCAATGGGGAGCGTGAGCCCGTGCTGTGCTGCACTGCTGAGCTGGCAGCACGGTGGATACGGGCAGGACGTTCTCTGTTTCCCCCAGAGCTGGGGCCTGCAGGCACCTTGCCGGCCCTTGGCACAGGCTGTGCCAGCCAACAAAGCCCAGCAGGCCGGGAGGAGAGCCCGGGGCCAGCGCAGCTGCTTGGGCAGTGGCTGCTGCCAGGGACACGGGCCAAAGCCATCCCTGAGCAGCCACTGCCACCCCTGGCCCTCCCTGCCCCGTGACAGCTCCCCCAGCCCCAGGGGACAGGCTCAGGCCCTCTCAAGAGACACTGGAGCAATCACCTGCTGTGCCAGTGCCTGGAACTGCCTGTTCTCCTGCAGAAGAGGCTGCCACTGAGCCGCTGCTTCTTCCTGGAACAGCCACCTTCTGTGCCAGATTTTGGGTCATCGCTGGAGAAAGAAAAGGGACAGATGGATCAGATGGGACAGTTCCCCATTGGGGAGGTGTCATCTTCAGAAGCTAACACTGGTGAAAGTCATGGACAAGGATCACGAAATCAGATGAGCTTTTGGGATTGGACAGGCCCCTCCCTTCTCCAAACCACCACCTCTTGTGATCTGCCTGGAGACTGGGAAATTGCAAGGGATCTCAGGGTGGGCATGGCCCATGGTGCAGTTTGGGCTCCCTGTCAGCAGATGCCAAATGCCTTCCTGCAGAGGCTGGGCAGAAGCTGCAGCCAGGCCAGGCTGGGAAACAGCCCTGCAGGGCGTGAAAGCAGCAGCAGCAGCGAGGCTGCCATGGATCCCTTCCTGCTGTGCCGGGCACGGAGTGTCCAGATGTGCAGCCAAAGGCCCTGGCTGCTGAGTCCCAGGGGAAGCATGAGGGAAATGCACCCACCACAGCATCTCTCCAGGTCACTCAGCATCTGGCCCAGATGTTTTCCTGACTCCAGGAACTTGCTGTCTCCTCTTTGGTACTGACTGTTGGAGGACCTTAAAAGTACTTCCAGTTCATGTGGATGGATCCCATAAAAATAGGACTCAGCCTGCGGTGTCAGCAGGGACACACTACTCACCCCTGCCATGGGAGCGGGGATTGTGTGCAGCATCCAGCCCTGGGGCTTGAAAAGTCCTCCCTGCAGACACACCTGGAACTCAACAGCCAGAGAAGCTTCTGTCACCTTGTTCTTCCAGGCTTACAATAATTATTCTCTGAGGGAAACTGGTGAACTAACCTGCAGAAATTCCCAAGGGCTCCAAATCATCTTCCATCCCCACTGCTGGAGAAGCCATCCCAGCACCCTCACCTAGAAGGGAGCACAGATCAGAAGTGTTTCCATGGTGTACTGGAATCTCCTTCTGCCTTAGGGATCTGGGCACTGCAAGGGAGGGAAATGCACTGACCATGGCGTCTCACCTGTGCACTCATCATCTGGTCCAGATGTTTGGCTGCCTCCAGGGATTTTTTGTCTTCTGTGTCTTGGGTCTTGTCTCTTCGAGGACATTAGAGAAAGGTAGTTCCTCTTCATGAGGATGGGTCGGATAAGGCCATGGGAGCCAGATGTCAATGGCCATGACCAAAGCAGTACCGGGGGATGGGGAGCTATGGCCTTGCCCCGGTCACTCTCCACACTATTTCCGAGCTCTGTGAAACATCCTTGGAGTGGAAACTGAGGAAGCCCCAGACCTCTGGGGTCTTCCTCCCACAGAGGAAACCCTCCCAAAAGCCCTGGGCAAAACCATCCCCAGCACTTCCCGGGGAGCAGGGAGCGCTGTTGCGGGAAAGGGCAGCCAGGCTGCCGGCTCACCTGCTCGTCGCGCTTGCAGCGGAGCAGCCTGGGCAGCCCTGGCAGGAAGGGCCACGGCCAGGAGCAGCAGGAGTAGGAGGCGCAGAGCAAGGGCCATGGTGCCTTGTCCTCCGCCAGTCCCGCAGCTCTTGCTGCCACCTCTGTCCTGACACCGCTGTCCCAACGTCAGCACCGCTGCTGCCACCGCCGCTGCTGCCGCAACAGTTGTGCTCAGGGACTGACTGCTGGCTCCTTGTGCTGCTGTGCAACCACGGGGCTCTGGCACCTCTGGCACCTCAGAGCCTGCTGTGAGCTCATGGCCAGGGTGCAGTTGTTTCGGGAGCTGGATCTGCCTTCTTCGGGAGGGAGCTCATCCTGCCCAGCTGCTCTGCCCAAGGGCTGTGACACAGTCCCAGCTCAGCTGATCTCACAGGCTGGGACATGAAGGGATGGAGAGCAGCTCCACCAAGGACTTGGGGTTGCTGCGAGAAGAGAGGCTGGACATGAGGCAGCCATGTGCATCCAAGGGAGAGTGCCCAGCAGGTTGAAGGAAGTGATTCCACCTCTCTGCTCTGGTGAGACCCCACCTGGAGTACTGTGGAAGAGGTTTTACAGTGACCTCTGTGAGCCATCGAGAAATTTGATAAGAGGATCCATGCTAACCCCTGAAAGAATTTTCTACCAAGGCTGTTGACATAGAAACCAAGAAAGAAAGAAGGATAAATAAGAGAAACCTGCAACTCCCTATTTCAATGAGTATTTTGTTTGTATCTCGTGACCAATGTGTAAAGTATAAACTTAAGAGCTTTGTAAGAATGGAGAAAAAGCATGCAGGCTAGAATAAAAACAGGGTTTGAAGCCTTCTGGAAATGGACTGTGTTGCTTTGTAGTGTCTCGATCTCTCCCACGACAGAGTACTGCATCCTGCTCTGGGTCCCCAAGGCAGGAAGGACATGGACCTGTTGGATCTAGTCCAGAAGAGGGACAACATGCTCTGAGGGCTGGAGCCCTTCTGCTTTGGAGACAGGCTGGGAGAGCTGGCAGTGTTCAGCCTGGAAGAGAGAAGACTCCAGGGACACCTGATTGCTGCCTTTCAGGGCCTTATGGGGGCTTGTAAACAGATGGGACAGAATTTTTAGTAGAGCCTTTTGTGACCAGACAGAGAGGGAATGGTTTTAATCTAAAAGATGGTCAATTCAGACTAGATGAAAGAAACACATTTTTTACACATTTGCTTTTGAAACCCTGGCACAGGTTGCCCAGAGAGCTGGACATCCATCCCTGCAGACATTCAAGCTCCTGCTCTGAGCAACCTGACCTAGTTCAAGGTGTCCCCTGCTCACTGCAGGGCATTGGGATTGATGGCCTTTAAATGTCCCTTCCAACCCAAGCCATTCTGTGCTCCTGTGCACCATCAAAGCAGTGCTGCATTAGTGCTGGGCTGATTATGCTGGCACCTGTATTTTGGTACTTGTGCCATTTAGCAATTGGCCACGAGAGGATTGATGGGCTGGACAGTGAAGTCTGCAAATAACACTCAGTGTGCTCAAGGAGAAACAGGAGAGCAACACGGCTTCCAGTTCAGATAAATGCCAGCATTTTGCTGCCCATTCCTGGTTAGAGAAATAAAGGAATGTCCTGAAGATCCCTTCATGTGGGTGCATTACTTGCCATATCAGTACTTGTGTTCTGTAAAACAGGTAAGTTGTTACAGCTTCTTGCCCCATTTATCCCTGAATAAAACCCAAATACTGCATTGCTCCTTGTCTACTTTCTTCCAAGTCAAGGCAAATTTTGTTAATTACTGTGTGGGACATATTCATCTGTTCACAAGCAAATTCCTCTTGCCACTCTCACAATGGCAAGACTGCTGTGTTGATTTGCTCTAATCGGACTGTAATTAAGGCCTACCTCTCACTAGAATTAAAGCTGATGCATTGGGAGGCAAAGTGTTCAGTCATTTCTCCTGGAGTCTGACACTGTAGAGAGTTGTTCTGTAAGTAAATGACATTTGAAGACAGGTGTAGTCTACCATACGTCTGGCATACTAGATGTGAGAAAAAACCCTTTGAATCTGGATTTTATCCTTTCTTCCTCCACCTACTCCTCCCAGGAATTTTAATCTCTGAGGTCTAAGCTCTTCAGCTGCCTCACAAACATTGTTTTAATTCAGACAGTCATCCATGCAGTGAGCCACAAATCAGGACCATGGTGTGAACCTTGAAGCAATGTAGGTTTATAACACTGAAAATAATAATCCAATACCCAGGTTAAGCCAAGCCTATTGGTTATTTCCCAAATAACTCTATCTATCCTCCGTGATGTTTCAAAAACAATCATTGTGAAAGCTAGGAGCGGGGAGAGAGAATGTTATCAAAATTAAAAATAGAGCTTTCTCAGATTTTTATATTCCTATAAAAAGAGAGTCCAAAATGTTCATCTATGGAACATCAAGTAAGAAGTGAACAAAAGACTGTCAAAATAATTGCTTGGGGACCAAAAATAACCATAAATAAAAACAAGTTTAAATGTAGATAATAAGTAAACCATCATGCTGAGAAAAAAAAACAGACCTGCCAAAACTAAAACCAATAAGACTGTTTCATCTGTCTCAAAAAAAAAAAAAAAAAAAAAGAAAAGAAAACCTGGAAATAATCAGAGATTCTCAAGGGCGTTACTATATATAGAAACTTCCTGGTATTGGGAAAAACATGAAGGAAAGTGCAGCATGCAATTTACAGATGTAACCTAGAATTTGTTAGGGAGGGCCGGGGTGGCAGTGGCTGCTCAGGGATGGCTTTGGCCCGTGTCCCTGGCAGCAGCCACTGCCCAAGCAGCTGCGCTGGCCCCGGGCTCTCCTCCCGGCCTGCTGGGCTTTGTTGGCTGGCACAGCCTGTGCCAAGGGCCGGCAAGGTGCCTGCAGGCCCCAGCTCTGGGGGAAACAGAGAACGTCCTGCCTGTATCCACCGTGCTGCCAGCTCAGCAGTGCAGCACAGCACGGGCTCACGCTCCCCATTGCTCCCACAGATGCGGCCGACCCCACAACACGTGTTTCCCATGCCCAGAAGAGCCTCAGAATGGGTTGCTGTTGGGGAACCCTCTGTTTGCATGTGATAAGGGCAAGTCTGGCTATCTGTTTCTGCCAGGAAATTATTTGGAAGTGCTCAACTGAACCTCGACTCAGAGCTTCGGCACTGCAGTTCATGTCTTTGATTGTAATTCGGTCCTAGCAGTCAGTTTTATACCCCTCCCCTTATTTTCTATTGTTACAGCATATTTTATTACCAAGGGCTTGCTCCTTTACCCCATTTGTTGGTTTTGCCCCACTTGTCCATCTCTCCAAAGACCTGCCCTTTTGTTCACTGTTCCTCCTCCCATTGCATGTCAGTCCCTCTCCAAACCTGCCCCTTGCTCTAGAAACTTCCGTATCAATTTTGTATCCTTCGGAACCCCATTGGTTTGTTTAAGTTCTTCCCCTCCCCTGTAATCCCCAATTGGTTTAAACCTTGTATTCCCCGCCTGGTGTTCCACCCTCAGTTTCTCCCAATTGGCTAAAGATTGGATCCTCCCCTGGGACCCTGCCAAGTTTGTAAGTTGGTGTATGCCTTTAGTGCAGTGTTGGCCTGCCCCTGGTCGTCTGTAGAATAATCACCTTCGGAAAACATAGAGCAGACCTCACCCCGTTCCTTGTCCCTACCCTCAGGGCAGTCCTACCCCCAAGGCAGTCCAGCTGTGCTGTAGAGCAGCTGTGCCCTGCAGCCACAGCCCAGATTTGACAGTTTTCTGGGGGTGGCCCAGTGCCACTGTGGGTGTGGGCAGCTAGTGGGGCTGAAGAAATGGGGCAGCACAGCACTTCCCAAATCAGCTCTTCTGCTGCAATAAAGAGATGCAGTTGTCACGCGAGTGCCTGGGAGGTAGCACCAGCAAAGCCCACCTGGCAGCAGCACTCCCTGAGCTCCATGTCCAGGAGCAGCCGTGGAGGCCAGGACTGGGCCCAGCTGTGCAGGAGGGTCCCTGTGTGCCACTGGCAGCTGGGGCCTCAGCCACCTCCTCTCTTAACAGGTGCTCCTCTCCATCTCCAGAAGACCAGCCTAACAACGCAGGCAGCGAGAATTTGAGCCATGACCTCAGCTCTCCACTTCTGCCCCTATCTACCCTGCCGTGGCTGCAGCAGTGTCACGAGGCCATCCCAAAACCCACCGCTCCTCAACGAGAACCTCTGCCCCTGAGCCCCCTGGTCCTGTTCCCCGGCCAGGACTGAAGGTGGGCAGCCCTTGCCTGGCAGGGCAGGGCGTGGCCCACATTTTATATTCAAATAAAGAGTTGGAGTTTTCACAGTTATGTTCGTGTGGTAGCAGCAGCAAAGCCCACCCGGCACCAGCAGTGGCTGAGCTCCGTGCCCAGGAGCAGCCGTGGATGGCCACGGTGCGGGCAGGCAGGAGCCAGGCAGGGGCTGCTGTGCCCAGCGGCGGGGCCCCGAGGGGATGGGGGAGCCCATGCTGAGCGTCCCTGGGCTGAGGGCACATTTCCTTCTGGGGGATCATCTGGGCCTGGACCTGAAGAGGCACAAAGGGATATTTTGGGTTGCCTGATGAGGGTTCCAGGAGTCCCGCATGTTTTAAATGAATTAGCTTTTTTTGATTAATAAGGAGAATTTATTCCATAATTAAAATTCAGTCGTAGAAAATCTAGAAGCAAATATCAGATTGGCCCTGAAGCAGGCTAACAGCGTCAGGTGAGACAGGTGGGGCATTTCTCTCCCCTGTGCATCACGAAGGGACAGCTCTCTCAAAGTCTTTTTTGTCCATTTCCAAGCTCCAAGCGGTGTGGAGGGCAGGAGTTTTTCTGCTTTCTTATGGTTGTTTTTATCCTTTTTGCATATTCATGTATTTTTTCCTTTCTTGCTGCAGCTCTTGCTGAGAGTTTCCCCAAAACTGGTAAAAAATTCACTTTGTTGGAGGAAAATCTCCTGCAATATGCATTCTAGGAGGCACACATTTATCTTATAGATGATGCAAATCGAATGCACATTGCTGAGGTTTGGTCAGAGAAATAATCTTCTGGAATCAGCATTTCTGGGGACGAATATTCAGGCTAGGATTTTGGTGCATGTTGATTGCCCTGAACCCTCCTTTGTTATGCTAGGATTTTCATTAGGCGAGATTACTGTAGTCTCAGCATGAATTTGTGCATACAATCTATCAGAATCCCTCCCTTTCTCTATTAATTCATTAAATTTGTACTTTTAGGATACACTTTGACAAAGCTTACTTATTTTCTAATTTTATGTTTAGTATTTATAAAACTTAAAACTACGCTTTTATACTACTAGTCAGGGTATAAAATTAACAGCTCTTCTCATAAGGTAGATTATTCTAAATCTTTAATTTCTTTTCTTTGGATTGTCAATTATATTTTTTTATATCAATGCATGTGCTTATTGTAATTTAGATATATTTTGACTCCATAGTCGTTTAAGGCTGGTAATATTTGTAAAATAAGTTTTTCATGTTTTCTTATGTTGCCTGCTAAAATGTGTCTTTATAACTCTCTCATGTTCTTGTTTTCTAATTCTTGAGCAATTTGCTTTATTCTACTCTCAGGATTTATTTCTTCTCTATCTCTTACAGAACAAAAAGTTTTAATATATTGCTTACAAATTTTGCCATTTTATTCTTTTTGCTCTATTTCACATTTTCTTTATTGCAGTGTCTTTTACTACTCATAGTGCACCTTCTGAATTTGTTAAAATTATAGCGTACTACACTAACTTGGGAGTGTGCATATGGCTCATTCTTTTTGGGCTTGGATGACTGATACAGTGACAATAATCCTCTGCAGTTTTAACACTCTAGCTCTCTCAAAGCCCCTTTGGGTTGCAGCCAAAGGGCCAAGATGTGTATCTTCTTGGTAGCAGAGCTTACACCTTGGGATCTAGTCAGTGATGTCATTTGTCTCATTCTCAGTATTTACTTCATAAGATTTATAAGAGCCTTTTAAATTGTTTTTCAGGATTTAGGATAGCATCTGCTTATTTCTAATTGTTATAGTTTTATTTCTTTGACATTTTAGCTCTAAAGTTGTAATTAGTCTGTACACTTCTCTTTCTTTCAGCTATACTTGGCTTTTTTCCTTTATTTTAATTTGATCCTTATTAAATATCTAACGGCTTTTGTTATATCCTATCTGATTTAATGTTACTTTTAGTGTTTCTTGGAACTTAAATCTGGTTTGTATCTTATATACTTAATTTTTTTCCGATTTTTCACGAATCATATTATTGTTCTAATATATTCTTTACAGTGTTTCATTAGCTTTTACTTCTATTTCTTTTGTCTGTTATAACAAAAGCACTAAAATATTTTATTTTTTGAAATAAATTTGCATATCACACCTTAAATATTCAGTTCACTTAAAACAATCTCATGAATAATACAGTTTAAAATAAAATATTTTACTTCTCCTAACAATGGGTTTTACAGCTTACAAGCTTAGGTCTGAACATGCATCAGTCTATTTTACTTCAAGGAGTAGTGGTGACTTTTTTAGTGAGGTTTGGCTGGTGTTTCTGTTGGTGGATTTACAGGTCTTCTGTCCTGCCTTTCTTTGCAGCTGAACCTGCTGGTGAAGGTGGTGCAGCTTCCCAAGCCACGTCCAGGACTGAGGCTCTGGGAGATGCTGAGGGTAGGTCAAGGCCTTTCCCCTGGGAGAGCTGCCAGCTCAGAGCCCAAAGCTGGGCCAGGGGGGCATCGCTGCAGGTGCCAGCACAGAACCATGCACGTGTGTGCCCGCGCCCTGCACGATCCCCTCACCGCTGCTGCGGCTCAGTGGTGCCCGTGCAGATCAGCAGAGATGGCAGAAGCTTCTGTGGCTGTTGAGTTACAGGTGTGTCTGCAGGGAGGACTTCTCCAGCTCCTTTGCTGATTCCTACACAGAAGCCTGGCAACCATCGCAGAGGTGAGTAGTGTGTCCCTGCTGACCCCACAGGCTGAGCCTTGCTTTTGTGGGATCTGTTCCTGGGAAATAGAATTCTGTTGCTCTAAGGTCCTCCGAGAGGGAAGGACCAAGCTACAGGACACCAGAAACCCCATGATCCATCCGAAAACATGAGGCAAATGCTGAAGGAAATGCAGCAGGCAGGAGAAGGTGGGTGCATTTCCCTCGTGCTTCCCCTGGGACTCAACATCTGGGGGCTTTGGCTGCACATCTGGACACGCCGTGCCTGGCACAGTGGGAAGGGATCCATGGCAGCCTCGCTGCCCCGCTGCTGCTTTCACGCCCTGCAGGGCTGTTTCCCAGCCTGGCCTGGCTGCAGCTTGTGCCCAGCCCCTGCAGGAAGGCATTTGGCATCAGCTGACAGGCCGCCTAATTGCACCACAGGCCTGAAATCCCCTGCAATTTTCCAGTCGCCGGGTAGAACAGAAAGTGCACCAGTTTGGAGAGGGGAGGGCCCTGGCCTTCCCAAAATGTTTATAGGGATTTCCTGATTCTTAGCCATGTCTTTGACAAGCATTCCCTCCGGAAGGCGCCACCTCCCCAGTGGGGAACAGCCCCACCTGATCCAGCTGTCCCTCTTCCTTTCTCCAGAAGTGGATGCAGAGGCTGGGCATAAGGCGGCGTTTCCCGGAGGAAGCAGTGGTTCCGTGCCTGCCTCTGCTGCAGGAAGAGAGGCGATGCCAGGCACAGGCCCAGGAGGTAATTGCTGTGCCTCTGGGCCTGAGCCCTGCTGAGGCTTGAGCTGCTCTCTCTGCTGCCTTGCAGTGCAGGGACAGCCTGGACAAGTCAGGCACAGCCCAGGGGAATTATCCCGAGCAGGCTCAGGGCACTCGGGTCCTGAGCAGTCCTGCTGGGGTCCCTCCATGGGAGACATGTCCTGAAACCTGGCAGTGACTGCATGGGGTGCCCATGGTGGGGAAAGGACAGAGGGGGAGAGCAAGGCTCCAGTGTGTCCTGAGAGGGCCTGGCTGTTTGCCCTTGGGATCTGGGAGCTGTCCCCACAGAAGGAGGGCAGGAGGGACAGAGGGAGGGATGGATAGCTGTGGCACTGCCTGCTGCAGTTTTCCCCGGGGTTTTAGAGAGGATTTCCTCTGTGTCTGAGGGAGAGAACCCGGGGGCCCTGCGCTGCTCCAGCCACCCATCCCAGGGATGTTGCTGAGGGCAGGGAAAGTGTGGAGAGTGATCAGGAGCCAGCCCAGAGCTCCCCAGGCCCCTGGGCACCTTTGGCCATGTCTATTCACATCTGGCTCCCATGGCCTTAGCCGACCGCCTTGCAGTGCCCAGTTCCCTGAGGCAGATGGGGATCCCAGCACACCCTGGAAAATGTTCTCATCTGTGCTCCGTTCTAGATGAGGTTGCTGGGAAGGCTTCTCCATCAGCTTGGATGAATAAAGTTTTGAAGCCCTTGGAGCCTCCTGCAGGTATGTTCTCAGCATGCCACCAAGGAAGAATTGTAGACAAGCGGGTAGGAACCAGGTGACAGAAGCTGCTGTGGCTGTTGTGTTACAGATGTGTCTACAGGGAGGACTTCTCCAGCTCCTACCTTGGATGCTGCACTCAAGCCCAGCTCCCATCACAGTGGTGAGTAGTGTGTCCCTGCTGACCCCACAGGCTGAGCCCTGCTTTTCTGGGATCCATTCCTGGGAAATGGAAATATTTTTCTCTAAGGTACTCCAGCAGGGAAAATCCAAGATACAACAGATAAGATGTCCCTGGAACCATCCAAACAGATGAGGCAAGAGCTGAAGGAACCCCTGCAGACAAGAGAAGGTGGGTGCATTTCCCTCATGCTTCCCCTGGGACTCAGCAGCCGGGACCTTTGGCTGCACATCTGGACATGCCATGCCCGGCACAGCGGGAAGGGATCCATGGCAGCCTCGCTGCCCCGCTGCTGCTTTCACACCCTGCAGGGCTGTTTCCCAGCCTGGCCTGGCTGCAGCTTCTGCCCAGCCTCTGCAGTATGGAATTTGGCATTAGCTGATAGATTGCCCCAACTCTACTGTGGGCCTGAGATCCCCTGCCATTTCCCAGTCTCTGAGAAGATCAGGCGGTGCAGCTGTTTGCACAAGGGAGTGCACTGGCCCAGCCCCAATTACCTGGGCTTTTTCCTGATCTTTACCTATGACTTAGACAAGCATTGCCTCCTGAAGGTGCCACCTCCCCAGTGGAGAATATTTCCATTTAAGCCAGTTGTCCCTTTTTTCCTTTTTCAAGTGATGGACCAAAAGGCTGTTCAGAAGGAGGAACACTCAGGGAGAAGCAGTGGCTCATTGGCAGCCCCTGCAGCAGAAAGGAAGGCGATGCCAGACACGGGCACAGGCACAGCAGGTAATTGCTGTGCCGGGCTCAGCCCTGGCCGGGGCTGTGTGGCAGCAGCTCTTCCCCCAGGGCCTGCCCTTGCCCGGCCCGGCAGCAGCCAAAGCTGGAGGCGCCTCGGCTTCCAGGCCTCTGGAGCTGGTTCAGAGCCCCGGGGAAACGGGACTGGTGCAGCAACGTCCCTGGCGCTGCATCTGCTGTGGAGCTGGCCCTGAGTGCCCAGAGGCCCGAGGCACAGGAGCAGCCCTGAGCCCTGCTGCCAGCCCAGGGCCAGAGCCAGCCCTGGCTCCCGACTGGGCAGGGGCTGCGCTGGGTCCTGACAGTGCCTGAGCCTGTCTCCTGGGGCTGGGGGAGCTGTCACGGGGCAGGGAGGGCCAGGGGTGGCAGTGGCTGCTCAGGGATGGCTTTGGCCCGTGTCCCTGGCAGCAGCCACTGCCCAAGCAGCTGCGCTGCCCCTGGGCTCTCCTCCCGGCCTGCTGGGCTTTGTTGGCTGGCACAGCCTGTGCCAAGGGCCGGCAAGGTGCCTGCAGGCCCCAGCTCTGGGGGAAACAGAGGACGTCCTGCCCGTATCCACCGTGCTGCCAGCTCAGCAGTGCAGCACAGCACGGGCTCACGCTCCCCATTGCTCCCACAGATGCAGCCAGTACCACAAGTCCAGTTCCCAATGCCCTGGATGGCCTCGGAAGGGGTTTCTGTCAGGGAACAGGCTGCTGGCTAAGGTTACTGGAAGGCGTCCTTTGTTTGGAGCTTGTCTTCATGTTGTGCTGCTTAGGAATCGGGTATTCCTGGAAGACAAAACAGTGAGTGTTTTGTTGCTCTCCCCCTCAAACAGCTTCTTTTGAAAGTCTAACGTGGTCGGGGAACATTCCCATTGAGGCTGCAGTGGGGTTGTGGCCAGTCCATGGTTGTCCAAAGAACTCTGCTGAGGGTTCTGCTGCTGCCCAGTGCTTCCATTGGCCTCTCAATTGCTGGGCCTTGTCCTGGGGGCCCCGCTGGGGCTGCAGCCAGAGCTGGCTCCCACTGAGGCTGCCTGGCCAAGAGCAGCCCCAGGGGCACAGGGCAGAGGCAGAGGGAGGTGGGGAGGAGAAAGAGCAGGGCCGAGGTTGCCCTTGAAAGGCAGAGGCGCTCTGGGGCCCGCTCCTGGCCAGGGACCCTGCCCAGAGCCGTGCCCTGCTGGCCGGGGCCTTGAGGGGCAGCTGTCCAGCTGGGCCCAGCTGTGCCAGCAGCTCCAGCCGTGCTGGGGAGCCTTGCCAGCTCTGGGCCCTGCTGTGCACGAGAGTCCCTGTGTGCCACTGGCAGCTGGGGCCTCAGCCACCTCCTCTCTGCACAGGAGCACCTCGGGACAGGAGTTGGAAGACGGTGGCTGCACCTCACACCCAGACAGTGTGAGCTGCTCCTCCAGCAGCAGTAAGGGCCTGGACAGCCCTCTCAAGTCTTCTGTGAAGAGGACCCCAGAACAACCGTGTACACAGAAGCCTCTTATTGCCCCGTCGATCCCACTGCCACCTGCTCTCCTCATGGGCCTCCCCAAGCTGCCTTCATCTTTTTTTTTTCTCTCCGTCTGTCCCATCCCAACCAACCCGAGTTCCTCTAGGGACCCCAGGACCAGCCCAGCACCTTCCAGCACCTCCTGAGACCAACACATCCCTTCCTCTGCCCCTGAGCCCCCTGGCCTGGCCCTCTAGGCAACACTGAAGATGACACCCCACCCCACCCCCACCCTCCTACCCGCTCCAACTCCCGCTTGCAGGGTAGGCAATGGCCCATTCCTCTGTGTTCAAATAAAGAGATGGATTTGTGTCCTAGTTTGAAAGCAAAACCAGTGAGAGGGTCCAAGTCAGAAATACAGTTTATTAGGAAAAGGGAAAAAAACCCAAAACACAGGCAATAATACAAAAGAAAAACCACTGACAGGGTCAGAATACAGCCTGCTGACACCCTGCTAGTTAGGGTGGTGGTAGCAGTCCAGATGAAATGGACTTGTGGAAGTGGTGATCCTGTAGAAACAATCTGGTAGCTCTCATCCTCTGGAAAAGCAGTGGGTAGGGGCAGCGGTTCCTCTGGGAATCCAGTGGAAAGACTGCTTGTTGTGTCCCAAAACCCAGATTATATCCAGCTGGGGATGCTTAGCTCCTCCCCCATGGGCAGACATCTCACAGTGGGCTGATATCATTCTGCCTCATGGGTCCTTGATTAGCCATGAAACAGAAATGGCTCTGGGAAGGAGTTATCTCTGAGTCATGTGGCAAGACATTGATGGGCCCATTAACAGGAGATAAGGAAGAAACAATGCCCCTCCTGGTTTCAGCAGCTCTTGAGGATGGCATTAGAATACATCTTTACACTACAACCCAGGACAAGCGGTCACCCCAGTGTCCAGGTGGCAGCAGCAGCAAAGCCCACCCAGCCCCAGCACTGACTGAGCTCCATGCCCAGGAGGAGCCGTGGATGCCCACGGTGTGGGCAGGCAGAAGCCAGGCAGGGGCTGCTGTTGAAATGGAGGTTTTGGGGGGTTCAATTAAGTTAGCAATATATGGACTAAGCATTTAAATTTTAAATTGTAGAATTATGTGTTGAATTTTAACCTTTTACTTAAGAAACCTCTGCCATGGTACAAAGGGCATAGAAAAATGCAAATTTCTGAAGCTTCTTGCTATGTAGGACAATACCAGTGTCATAAATAGGGCAGGAGATCTTTCTCCTTTTTAATGCCTTTATTAAAAACATTCAGCTCAGATTGGGGAGAAAGGACAGGTCGCCCGCACCCCCGCTGCTCCCAGGAGTGGCACGGAGGAGGAGGATGATGCAGCTGTGCCCGCTGGTATGCAGGCAGAGCTGGGGCTTCCGTCCTCGAGGGAGTAGTGGGAATTCCGCTTTTTTGGTCTAACATTCCAGATCCTCTTTCTAGCTGACATCCTTTCAAGTTAGGGTGAAAAGTAAAAAGGATCTTAGCAGATACTAAGGATTAAGTTCCTCACCTTTAGACATTACTTAGGTTTCTTTATTCCATGTTGGCTTCTTGTTTTTAGGAGTTTTTTTCCTGGAAAATTGCAAAATTTGGTGAAATGCATTCTCATCTGCATACTAGCTCTGATGTCACCTCCCCCTGCTACCTTCAGGCTCCTGGGAAGCAGCAGGGGGACAACTGCGCTTGATTTCTAACCATTAACAGGTAATTGAAGAAAAACTATTAACAAGAGGTGATTGCAACATGAAGCTAGCAACAACAAATAGTCAACATTTCAACTCTCAGCAACTGGCCCAACCTGTTTAACTTTGCAGCCTTAAAAAAAAAAAGGATAATTTGTGGGGGCGAACACACCAGGTGTGGAGACACGAGGCTTGACTCCATTTCAGAAGGCTGATTTATTATATATTCTATTAAAATAGTACATTAAAACTATACTAAAAGAACAGAGAGGAAAAAATGACCAGAAGGCTACAAAGAAGAACAATAGAATAGAATGCATAACAAAAATCTTGTGACTGCTCACAGGCTCAACACAGTTGGCTGTGATTGGTCATCAAGTGAAAACAATCCACATGGAGCAATGGAAGATGCACCTGGATGCAATGGAAGTTGCATTCCACAGCAGCAGATCGTTGTTGTTTACATATCTTTCCTGAGGCCCTCAGCTCCTCAGGAGGGGAAAAATCCTAGGAAAGGATTTTTAATAAAATATCATAGCTACAGATAACTTTTTTACTCATAACACCAGGAGAAGACCAGGGAATGCCAGAAGCCTAGACTAAGGAGCTCCTCTGTCTCCAAGCTGATCCATCCAACAGACGTACTCAGATAAGCACCAGGGGACCACAGTGCACGCACAAAGGAGAAAAGTTCAAAAGTTCAGTCATGAGCAAGACCACAGCCTTCGGCCTCAGAGACCACCAAAGACCCCAGTGTGACCACCACAGGAAACAACGCGTGCCCAGAAGGGCGTGGATCTCATCGCCATGTGAGGGGAGGACAGGCGGGGCCAGGGGTTGAATGTGCATGAAGAGATTGTGTAATGCATTGCATATGGAACATGTTTGTGAACAAAGATGTGGCTCGGACCAGGGCTCGGGGCACAAGTTTTCACGAGAGCCATCTCGCCTGTGCCAGGCCCTGACACGCATACCCACTTCATAACTACATCAGGTTGTGGAGTGTCTCTATAGGACATGAAATAAAACAACACAGACATGCATCTCTCCAAGGTAAAAAAGAGGGCAGTTGAATTTCTGACTCCAACATTTACAGATTTCCAAAAGTGAGAGTGGATTGGAGGGTGAAAGTGCCACCTCTCCAATGACACTGGGCAAACCAACAGTCCATCAAATTTCTCCTCCTGCAGAAAAGAATGCATAACAATAAGTTATTTGCATAAAATGCGTGAGAAAGTTTGCTACAAGAATGTAAACATCAGAAGGCTTAGAAGAACTTGTCCTAGGGTGAGGTTATGATGCTTGCATCCCCAGTCGTGTGTTCTGTTAATGCTGGATATTACGTACTGTGCCTTCACGACTGGCCCTGAAGAGCAAGGTTTGTTTTGGTTTGTTATCAGCCTGCTCCCCCACGGCTGGCAGGACAGACAGACGGCGCAGTACATAGTGCAGCTTTTGCTTTTTGCTTTGCTTTCTGTTGCTTGCTTTGCTCTTGCTTCTGCTGTGCTCCCGCTTTGCTTTTGCTTTTTGGCTTCTGCTTGTTAGTCAGTTTAGCTAAGCAGTCCAGATTTTTCCCTGGACTGTTTTTCCTTTCCCTTTTTCGAACCACTCACACCTGCTCCAGACTGGGACCTGGGAAACAC
Organism: Passer domesticus; assembly: GCF_036417665.1. Lineage (NCBI taxonomy): Eukaryota > Metazoa > Chordata > Aves > Passeriformes > Passeridae > Passer > Passer domesticus. The sequence goes on along the minus strand of NC_087482.1, from coordinate 8,890,392 downwards.
CGAGAGTTTGCATCCTGTGGCTGCAGCAGCTATCCCCAGCGCCGGAGGGAGCGACAGCAGAGCCACCACTGCCAGGAAAGACTTTCTGAATTTGTCATCCTTTTCAGATGGGTAAAAGCATTGTCATCTGCTATTGTTCATTTTGTGTGCTGGGGGTGTTTTGCCTGTCAAATAAACAGGTTCTTTCCACTTCTCTCCAAGGAATCCTTCCCGACCTGCTGGGGGGAAGGGGCCATGTGGGGTTGCTTTCTGGGAGGGCCCCCTTTGGAGGTCTTCTCCCAGATTGACCCTAGTCCAGGACAGAACATTAAAAACCAGGGTGACAGTGGAGTCTATTTATTCTGCAGATGGCTTCACTGTGACCAGCGGTGGGGCCCCGAGGGGATGGGGCAGCCCATGCTGAGCGTCCCTGGGCTGAGGGACATTTCCTTCCGTGGGATCATCTGGGCCCAGACCTCCTCCAGTGCCATGGCCAGGAAAAGAGGGAAGCCATCAAGAGTATCTCCAGGGACACAGCCTGACCAGCAATGTCAGCAGGCAAAACAAAGCTCCTCCCTAATTAACACACACTGGATAGGACCTAATTGATGGGCCATCACCAATGCAGGGTGCTGCACAGGGTCTGCTGCTCTCAGCCAGGGCCAGAAGGAAGGGAAGGGAAGGGAAGGGAAGGGAAGGGAAGGGAAGGGAAGGGAAGGGAAGGGAAGGGAAGGGAAGGGAAGGGAAGGGAAGGGAAGGGAAGGGAAGGGAAGGGAAGGGAAGGGAAGGGAAGGGAAGGGAAGGGAAGGGAAGGGAAGGGAAGGGAAGGGAAGGGAAGGGAAGGGAAGGGAAGGGAAGGGAAGGGAAGGGAAGGGAAGGGCTGTGTAGCCTCAGGGTCCGACAGGGCTGGTGAGCAGCCCCAGAGACACAACAACCCAGGTCCAACCAGGCTTGTTTTCCAGGTCAAAACACTCGGCGTAGCTGGCCTGGACTTCCCTGTAGGGCACATGGGGGCTTTGGAGTCCCCCTAAGGTGCACGAGGGAGTGGGGTCCCTTGTGACACACCCAGGAATATTTTAGGTGTCCTCTGAGGCATGGAGGGCACTGGGGTCCACTTCAAATCATGCAAGGGATTTGGAATCCTGTGTGAGGCATGCAGAGGGTTTGGGATCTCTCCCAAGGTGTGCAGGGTGCTGGGATCTCTCCTGAGGCACATGTCGGGGTTCTGGGGTCTCATTTCACATGTAGAAAGGGCTGTGGACTCTCGTAAGCGTGCAGGTGCTTTGTGTCCCTCCTGCTGCACGCAGTGGGGCTGGAGTGTCTGCTGAGGCACGCAGGGGACGGGGAGCTCCGGCAGTCCCTCCCGGGCCCGTGCGGCTCGGGGCTGCCGCGGCCCAGGGCCAGCCGCCGTGCCGGGATGGCAGTGGCGAGGCGCCGAGGCGGAGCTGCCCCGCCGGGTCACGCTGCATCGGCACAGCATGGGCAGTGCTGAGCGCCGGGCAGGCGGCACCGCCAGCCCAGGGGCCACAGCCCCGGCCCTGCCTATTTTGGGGCCGGGCACAGACAGCCCCGCAGGACGGGCACCGCTCAGCACTCGAGGGGACGGAACAGATGCCAGAGGAGCCCCAGGAGCCCTGGACAGGGCCCTGGCGTTGCCCGCCAGGCTCCCCCAGGCCTGTGGCCATCCCGGTCAGCAGGGGCTCGCTCTGGGCCATGCTCTCCCCGGCCAGCGGCGCTATGGGCCAGCACCCGGCTCCTGCCACTGCCCTGAGAATGCTGAGGGGATTTCGGGGCAGAACTGAACTTGACAGGGACAGAATTCATAGGAGACTTGTTTTGGCCTTTTACAAGGTTAACTGAGAAACAACTTAAAATCCCCGGCTAAATCGTCTGCTTTAACGCGTGGGGATTCCTTCAAGACCCTTCCTAACTCCCGTGGTGCCGGGCTGGGCCGCGTCCCAGCGAGCACCAACACCCAGCAGCTCGATGGATGCAGCACGGCTGGCACCAGGGAAACGAGTCAGTATCCCTACAGCTGCCCGCTCTGCCTGCACGGCTGTCACACAACAGCAATGTTCCAGAAGGAACAGGCATTTTTACATCCTCACGACCGTGTGATCTTTGGTCCTGGTGGTGGATCAGAGAGAAAAGCCAAATGTGACAGACTAAACTTGACTCTAGGAGAGGGATGCCTCAGCAGAGGGTCTGGGGACCTGTGGTGCCAGCCAGTGGCCTGGCACTCGGACACAGCAGGAAGACCCCAGACTATCACACTTCACCTGCGAGGGTAGAAAAGCTCAGGCGTTCTTTGTTCAAGGTCCTCCAGAGGCACCAGCTGAAGCTGCCACAGTTCCACCTTGATAAAATTGTTTAAAAAGATTCAGAGGTCTGACACTCTGCTGTGGAGGACATTCCACATGTTATATTTGCCAAATTTTCCAATCAAAAAAACCAAAAAAACAAACCCAAACAAAATTAAATAAAACAGCAATTTTAATTATGTAACTTAATATATATACAATTGAATAAACTCGAAACACTGACTATATAATTTGGTTTAAATTACGAATAATTTGGTCCTGATAATAGCGTATAAGCAAAACTAACCATGCGGGGTATGCATGGGGTACGGAGTGCAGGGCTTTTGGACCCCCATCACCTCACGGACTAGCTTGTGAAGACAAAATTCCCCTTTTTATGCTGTATGTCCTTACCATCTCCTCCCATTTTCGATTCGTCACACTTGTATCACCGCCCTCATCATCACCTTTACCACGCATGCTCCACACTTCTTTAAGTAAGTTGTACCACTCTTTGGGGATCTTCTTTGAGGAAGGCCTCTCCTCTTCCTCCATGTCCTGTAGTTCATCTTTTGGATTAAACATGCGCACCAAGCTGGTACTGTATAAACCAATATTGTGTTCTAACATTAAAGCAGTGAATCTCATATAATCAACATTTGCCTGGTGTCCAACCAAATTCTCCTCTCTTCCAACTAAATTCAGTCATTGTTATCTCTTGCTTCTTCCTGTTCTGAACAGCTGCAGGAGAACGGTGGGGAGAGGGATAACCCCTCCTCTCCCTTTCTTGCTTGGCATTACACCTTTAACTGTTTTATTATTTCCAAATATTAATTACTGTATCAGTATTGATTACTCTTTCAATTTTGTCAGCATGAATCATACCTATTTACCACACACAGTTCTCATCTTTTGGGCATTTAGGAGCTTTTCATTTTGCTTTGCACCCAAGAAAAATATAGCCCCAAATGTGCACAAATAACTCCTTTAGCATGTCCTCCTTTTCAGCTGGCATTTCCATTGTTCTCTGCTATCTTGTCCTCATCTTTCCACAATTCCTGTGTCTATTCAAGTCCAGCCTGGCACAGTGCACGCATATGCTTTAGTTCTGTAGTGATTTATGGCCAGCCATCCTGCCAACCACACCCATTTCAATGTTGCAACAACCTAACTCTGGGCTGCAGTATGTGAATCACACTCTGCTGTGTGAGATGGCAGAGCACCAGAGCAGGCACTGAAGAAGGGGCATTCGGTACATTAGTGAAGTGAGTGCTGGAACCTGGGCTAGCTCTTAGAACTCCGGCACTACGGCAGGAGTCGGGAACTGCCTCGCTATGGGCATTTACCAGAGGCAGAGCCTTTAGTGCCACTTGCTCTCCAGTGCCAGACACAAGCCACGACAGGAACGAAGCACAGGAGAAAGGAGGAGGCTCCCTGTCTTCAGGTTCTGCAAGGAATACCTTAGTCCAGGTGAAGAGAACAGGATGAGAAGCCCCTAGCTGTACTGCCCAAGGGGTTTTGTACACATACAAGTCATGGGGTGGATGCAAACAATGAACCAATAGGGAATGCTCAGGAGAGGAGTGAGGGGATTACATCAAGTGTCTGGGGCCAATTGGGGTAGGAGGGTGGAGAGGATGGGTCACAAGGGCCAATGGGGTTTCCAGGAGTAGGGGAATGCCAAAGGGGAGTTGCAGTCAGGGATTGGCCCAAAGGTTGGGGAACCAAGGGGCTGGGTTGCCTTGACAGGCAGGGAAAGAGCTGGAACAAGGGTTTGGGAAGGACACGAGGGACAGTTTGGAGGGAGGGTAAAACCCACAGGTAAACCAACTCAGGAAAAAAATGGGGGCACAACAGAGCCCTTAAACAACACTTAAAATGAAATCAATAAAATAAATTTGAACTGCAACAATCAAGAGCATCTTGAGGGACACAGCCTGACCAGCAATGTCAGCAGGCAAAAGAAAGGTTTTGCTGAGCAATGGCCCTTTGATGAAGCAAAACATTTACAATCAGGGCAGTCCATTCATGCAGACGGGCACACACTCTGGGGGTACAGCTGAGGCCATGAGGTCACAGCAGGGCTCTGGGGTCACAGCAGGCTGAGGTCACAGCAGACCCTGAGGTCACAGAGGTGCCAGAGGTGCCAGAGCCCCGTGGTTGCACAGCAGCACAGGGAGCCAGCAGTCAGTCCCTGAGCACAACTGTTGCGGCAGCAGCGGCGGTGGCAGCAGCGGTGCTGACGTTGGGACAGCGGTGTCGGGACAGCGGTGGCAGCAAGAGCTGCGGGACTGGTGGAGGACAAGGCACCATGGCCCTTGCTCTGCGCCTCCTACTCCTGCTGCTCCTGGCCGTGGCCCTGCCTGCCAGGGCTGCCCAGGCTGCTCCGCTGCAAGCGCGGCGAGCAGGTGAGCCTGCAGCCTGGCTGCCCTTTCCCGGCACAGCGCTCCCTGCTCCCTGGGAAGCGCTGGGGATGGTTTTGCCCCGGGCTTTAGGGAGGGTTTCCTCTGTGGGAGGGAGAGAGACCCCACGGGCCCTGGGCTACTCCAGCCACCCCTCCAGAGATGTTGCAAAGGGCCTGCAAAGAGGTTGGAGAGTGACCAGGAGCCAGCCCAGAGCTCCCCAGGCCCCTGGGCAGCTTTGGCCATGTCCATTCACATCTGGCTCCCACAGCCTTACCCAACACCCCTGCATTGCCCAGTTCCCTGTGGCAGAAGGGGATCCTAGCACACCATGGAAATGGTTCTGATCTCTGCTCCCTTCTAGACTGGAATCGTGACATGGGTTTTCAGGAAGTCCTGATGAAGGATGGTTTGAAGTTCTTTGAGGATGCTGGAGGCAAGTTTTCATTCTGTCTTTCCTGAGTGAATAATCAGGATTAATGCAACAAAAGTTCACTTACAAACCATTTCCCTTAACATAATCTTAAGGTTGAAAGAATCTGGAAACCTTGCCCTGCTCCCTTCTGGAGCCCTGAGGGCTCCCACAGGATCACTGTCATTGGGAGGAAGGAGCATTTAGCTTTCAATGTTCCTCCCGTGTGCAATGCCAGTGTGTCCTTCCGTGTGCTCTGTGCAGCCACAGAGAAGAGCAGAGAGGGAAGGGGCCGGGCCGGGCCCAGGGCTGTGCCCCAGGGCTGAGCCTTGTGGGCAGCCTGAGGATCTCCTGCAGTGCCACAGGAGCTCTTCTGTCCTGCCTTTCTTTGCAGCTGAACCTGCTGGTGAAGGCCCCACATCCAGGACTGAGGCTCTGGGAGATGCTGAGGGTAGGTCAAGGCCTTTCCCCTGGGAGAGCTGCCAGCTCAGAGCCCAAAGCTGGGCCAGGGAGGCAGCGCTGCAGGTGCCAGCACAGAACCATGCACGTGTGTGCCCTCGCCCTGCACGATCCCCTCACCGCTGCTGCGGCTCAGTGGTGCCCGTGCAGATCAGCAGAGATGGCAGAAGCTTCTGTGGCTGTTGAGTTACAGGTGTGTCTACAGGGAGGAGATTCATACGTACATTGGTGGTTATTGCCAACAAGACCAGTTTGCATGGCAGGGGTGAGTAGTGTGTCCCTGCTGACCTCACAAGTTGAGCACTGGTTTTGTGGGATGCATTCCTGGGAAATGGAAATATTTTTCTCTAAGTTCCTCCGAAGAGGAAGATGCAAGACACAACAGAGAAGATATCCCTGGAACCATCCAAACAGATGAGGCAAGTGCTGAAGAAAATGCTGCAGGGAGGACAAGGTGGGTGCATTTGCCTCATGCTTCCCCTGGGACTCAGCAGCCGGGGGCTTTGGCTGCACATCTGAACGCATGGTTCCCGGCACAGCAGGATGGGATCCATGGCTCATTCCCAATGAGGAATGTTTCCATCTGATCTAGATGTCTCTTTTGCATTCTCCAGAAATCAAAGGAGAGCCTGCGGAGAAAGAAGCATTTCCTGGAGGAAGCAGTGGTTCCGTGCCAGCATCTGTTGATGGAGGGGAGGCGATGCCAGGCACAGGCCTAGGAGGTAATTGCTGTGCCTCTGGGCCTGAGCCCTGCTGAGGCTTGAGCTGCCCTCTCTGCTGCCTGGCAGTGCGGGCACAGCCTGGACTAGAGCGGCACAGCCCAGGGGAATTATCCCGAGCAGGCTCAGGGCACTCGGGTACTGAGCAGTCCTGCTGGGGTCCCTCCATGGGAGACATGTCCTGAAACCTGGGAGTGACTGCACGGGGTGCCCATGGTGGGGAAAGGACAGAGGGGGAGAGCAAGGCTCCAGTGTGTCCTGAGAGGGCCTGGCTGTTTGCCCTTGGGATCTGGGAGCTGTCCCAGCAGAAGGAGGACAGGAGGGACAGAGGGAGGGATGGATAACTGTGTCACTGCCTGCTGCAGTTTTCGCCAGGGTTTTAGAGAGGATTTCCTCTGTGTCTGAGGGAGAGAACCCCGGGACCCTGCGCTGCTCCAGCCACCCCTCCCAGGGATGTTGCTGAGGGCAGGGAAAGAGTGTGGAAAGTGACCAGGAGCCAGCCCAGAGCTCCCCAGGCCCCTGTGCACCTTTGGCCATGTCTATTCACATCTGGCTCCCACGGCCTTAGCCGACCCCCTGGCAGTGCCCAGTTCCCTGTGGCAGAAGGGGATCCCAGCACACCCTGGAAAGTGTTCTCATCTGTGCTCCGTTCTAGATGAGGTTGCTGGGAAGGCTTCTCCATCAGCTTGGATGAATAAAGTTTTGAAGCCCTTGGAGCCTCCTGCAGGTATGTTCTCAGTTTGCCACCAAGGAAGAATTGTAGACAAGCAGGCAGGAACCAGGTGACAGAAGCTGCTGTGGCTGTTGTGTTACAGATGTGTCTACAGGGAAGACTTCTCCAGCTCCTACCTTGGATTTTGCACTCAAGCCCAGCTCCCATCACAGTGGTGAGTAGTGTGTCCCTGCTGAACCCACAGGCTGAGCCTTGCTTTTGTAGGATCCATTCCTGGGAAATGGAAATATTTTTCTCTAAGTTACTCCAACAGGGAAAGTCCAAGATACAACAGATAAGATGTCCCTGCAACCATCCAAACAGATGAGGAAAGAGCTGAAGGAACCCCTGCAGACAAGAGAAGGTGGGTGCATTTCTCTCATGCTTCCCCTGGGACTCAGCAGCCGGGGGCTTTGGCTGCACATCTGGACACGCCATGCCCGGCACAGCGGGAAGGGATCCATGGCAGCCTTGCTGCCCCGCTGCTGCTTTCACGCCCTGCAGGGCTGTTTCCCAGCCTGGCCTGGCTGCAGCTTCTGCCCAGCCTCTGCCGAAGGCATTTGGCATCAGCTGACAGGCCATGCCCAAACTGTAAGACACCCTGAGATCCCCCACTATATCCAGCCCTGCAGATTAGGAAAAGGGTGGCTGTTTGGAGGTGGAAGTGCTCACATCATGCCACTGTAACCTGGCCATTTTCCTGCTCCATAAATTTCACAAATATTACCTCTGATGCCACTGCCCAAGTGGGGAACAGCTCCATCTGATGCAGCTGTCTCCCTTCTTTTGTCAAGAGATGGACATAGTGCTTCAGTGGAAGGTGGCAATTCCTGAAGGAAGCACTCCATCTTCAATGCGAGCCCCTGCTGCAGGAAGGAAGGCGATGCCAGACACGGGCACAGGCACAGCAGGTAATTGCTGTGCCGGGCTCAGGCCTGGCCGGGGCTGTGTGGCAGCAGCTCTTCCCCAGGGCCTGCACTTGCCCGGCCCGGCAGCAGCCAAAGCTGGAGGCGCCTCGGCTTCCAGGCCTCTGGAGCTGGTTCAGAGCCCCGGGGAAACGGGACTGGTGCAGCAACGTCCCCGGCGCTGCAGCTGCTGCGGAGCTGGCCCTGAGTGCCCAGAGGCCCAAGGCACAGGAGCAGCCCCGAGCGGGAGCCCTGCCTCCAGCCCAGGGCCAGAGCCAGCCCTGGCACACAATGGAAACAGTTCTCATCTTGGTTTGCTTCCAGACTGGGATGCTGTGACGGTTCCTCCATTAGCCTGGCGCTCTGAAGTTGTGAAGCCCTCTGGGCATTCTGCGGGTGTGTTCTCACTGTCCCACCAAGGTGTAATGTTTGACTGACTGGTAAGAAGCAGGTGACAGAAGCTTCTGTGGCTGTTGTTTTACAGCCGTGTCTGCAGGGACAACTCCACCAACTCCTACCTTGGATGCTGCACATAAGCCCAGCTCCCATGGCAGGGGTGAGTAGTGTGTCCCTGCTGAACCCAAAGGCTGAGACCTGATTTTGTGGGATCCATTCCTGGGAAATGGAACTACTTTCTCTTAAGGTCCTCCACCAGAAGAGATCAAAGACATGGCAGAAAAGAAATTCCAGGACCCATTAGAAATCATGTGGCAAATGCTGAAGGAACGTCTGCAGAGAAGACAAGGTGGGTGCATTTCCCTCATGCTTCCCCTGGGTCTCAGCAGCCAGGGGCTTTGGCTGCACATCTGGACACACCATGCCCGGCACAGCAGGAAGGGATCCATGGCAGCCTCGATGCCCCGCTGCTGCTTTCACGCCCTGCAGGGCTGTTTCCCAGCCTGGCCTGGCTGCAGCTTCTGCCCAGCCTCTGCAGGAAGGCATTTGGCATCAGCTGACTGGCAGCCCCAGTTGCACCACAGTCCATGCCCACCCTCAGATCCCCTGCAATTTCCTGGTGTCCAGGCAGATCAGATGTTGGGGCTGTTTGGGGAAGGAAGCAGCCTTGGGTTGTCCCAAAATCCTGGGTGTTTTCTGATCCTTATGCATTCCTTTCACAATTGATGCCTCCTGAAATTGTCCCCTTCCCCATTCCCAGTCAGGAATGTTTCCATCTGATCCATCTGTCTCTTTTGCATTCTCCAGAAATCAAAGGAGAGCCTGCGGAGAAAGAAGCATTTCCCGGAGGAAGCAGGGGCTCCATGCCAGCCTCTGCTACAGGAAGGGAGGCCATGCCAGGCACAGGCACAGGAGGTAATTGCTGTGCCTCTGGGCCTGAGCCCTGCTGAGGCTTGAGCTGCCCTCTCTGCTGCTTGGCAGTGCGGGCACAGCCTGGACTAGAGCAGCACAGCCCAGGGGAATTATCCCGAGCAGGCTCAGGGCACTCGGGTCCTGAGCAGTCCTGCTGGGGTCCCTCCATGGGAGACATGTCCTGAAACCTGGGAGTGACTGCACGGGGTGCCCACGGTGGGGAAAGGACAGAGGGGGAGAGCAAGGCTCCAGTGTGTCCTGAGAGGGCCTGGCTGATTGCCCTTGGAATCTGGGGGGTTTCCCCACAGAAGGAGGGCAGGAGGGACAGAAGGAAGTAGGGAGGCATAACTGTGGCACTGCCTGCTGCAGTTTGCCTCAGGGATTTAGGGAGGATTTCCTCTGTGTCTGAGGGAGAGAGCCCCAGGGCCTTGTGCTGCTCCAGCCACCCCTTCCTGGGATGTTGCTGAGGGCAGGGAAAGAGTGTGGAGAGTGACCAACGAGCCAGCCCAGATCTCCCCAGGCCCCTGTGCACCTTTGGCCATGTCTATTCACATCTGGCTCCCACGGCCTTAGCCGACCCCCTGGCAGTGCCCAGTTCTCTGTGGCAGAAGGGGATCCCAGCACACCCTGGAAAGTGTTCTCATCTGTGCTCCGTTCTAGATGAGGTTGCTGGGAAGGCTTCTCCATCAGCTTGGATGAATAAAGTTTTGAAGCCCTTGGAGCCTCCTGCAGGTATGTTCTCAGTGTGTCACCAAGGAAGAATTGTAGACAAGCGGGCAGGCACCAGGTGACCGAAGCTTCTCTGGCTGTTGTGTTACAGATGTGTCTACAGGGAGGACTTCTCCAGCTTCTCCAGCTCCTACCTTGGATGCTATACGCAAGCCCAGCTCCCATCACAGTGGTGAGTAGTGTGTCCCTGCTGACCTCAAAGGCTGAGCCTTGCTTTTGTAGGATCCATTGCTGGGAAATGGAAATATTTTTCTCTAAGTTACTCCAACAGGGAAAGTCCAAGATACAACAGATAAGATGTCCCTGCAACCATCCAAACAGATGAGGCAAGAGCTGAAGGAACCCCTGCAGACAAGAGAAGGTGGGTGCATTTCTCTCATGCTTCCCCTGGGACTCAGCAGCCGGGGGCTTTGGCTGCACATCTGGACACGCCATGCCCGGCACAGCAGGAAGGGATCCATGGCAGCCTCGCTTCCCCGCTGCTGCTTTCACGCCCTGCAGGGCTGTTTCCCAGCCTGGCCTGGCTGCAGCTTCTGCCCAGCCTCTGCAGGAAGGCATTTGGCATCAGCTGACAGGCCGCCCAAACTGTAACACACCCTGAGATCCCCCACTATATCCAGTCCTGCAGATTAGGAAAAGGGTGGCTGTTTGGAGGTGGAAGTGCTCACATCATGCCACTGTAACCTGGCCATTTTCCTGCTCCATAAATTTCACAAATATTACCTCTGATGCCACCGCCCAAGTGGGGAACAGCTCCATCTGATGCAGCTGTCTCCCTTCCTTTGTCAAGAGATGGACATAGTGCTTCAGTGGAAGGTGGCATTTCTTGAAGGAAGCACTCCATCTTCGGTGCCAGCCCCTGCTGCCGGAAGGAAGGCAAAGCCAGACACGGGCACAGGCACAGCAGGTAATTGCTGTGCAGGGCTCAGGCCTGGCCGGGGCTGTGTGGCAGCAGCTCTTCCCCCAGGGCCTGCCCTTGCCCGGCCCGGCAGCAGCCAAAGCTGGAGGCACCTCGGCTTCCAGGCCTCTGGAGCTGGTTCAGAGCCCCGGGGAAACGCGACTGGTGCAGCAACGTCCCTGGCGCTGCAGCTGCTGCGGAGCTGGCCCTGAGTGCCCAGAGGCCCAAGGCACAGGAGCAGCCCTGAGCGGGAGCCCTGCCGCCAGCCCAGGGCCAGAGCCAGCCCTGGCTCCCGACTGGGCAGGGGCTGCGCTGGCTCCTGACAGGGCCTGAGCCTGTCCCCTGGGGCTGGGGGAGCTGTCACGGGGCAGGGAGGGCCAGGGGTGGCAGTGGCTGCTCAGGCATGGCTTTGGCCCGTGTCCCTGGCAGCAGCCACTGCCCAAGCAGCTGCGCTGCCCCCGGGCTCTCCTCCCGGCCTGCTGGGCTTTGTTGGCTGGCACAGCCTGTGCCAAGGGCCGGCAAGGTGCCTGCAGGCCCCAGCTCTGGGGGAAACAGAGAACGTCCTGCCTGTATCCACCGTGCTGCCAGCTCAGCAGTGCAGCACAGCACGGGCTCACGCTCCCCATCGCTCCCACAGATGCAGCCGGCACCACAAGACCTGTTCCCGATGCCCAGGATGGCCTCGGAAGGGGCTTCTGTCAGGGAACCGACTGCTGGCTAGGGTTTCTGGCAGGCATGCTTTATTTGGAGCTTGTCTTCCTATTCTGCTGCTTTGGAATCGGGTATTCCTGGAACAGAAAACAGTGAGTGTTTTATTGCCCGCCCCCTCCAACAGCTTCTTTTCAAAGTCCAGCATGGACAGGGAACATTCCCATTGAGGCTGCAGTGGAGTTGTGGCCAGCCCATGATTGTCCAAATAACTCTGCTGAGGGTTCTGCTGCTGCCCAGTGCTTCCATTGGCCTCTCAATTGCTGGGCCTTGTCCTGGGGGCCCCGCTGGGGCTGCAGCCAGGGCTGGCTCCCACTGAGGCTGCCTGGCCAAGAGCAGCCCCAGGGGCACGGGGCAGAGGCAGAGGGAGGTGGGGAGGAGAAAGAGCAGGGCCGAGGTTGCCCTTGAAAGGCAGAGGCGCTCTGGGGCCCGCTCCTGGCCAGGGACCCTGCCCAGAGCCGTGCCCTGCTGGCCGGGGCCTTGAGGGGCAGCTGTCCAGCTGGGCCCAGCTGTGCCAGCAGCTCCAGCCGTGCTGGGGAGCCTTGCCAGCTCTGGGCCCTGCTGTGCACGAGGGTCCCTGTGTGCCACTGGCAGCTGGGGCCTCAGCCACCTCCTCTCTGCACAGGAGCACCTCGGGACAGGAGTTGGAAGACAGTGGCTGCACCTCACACCCAGACAGCGTGAGCAGCTCCTCCAGCAGCAGGAACAGCCCGGACAACCCTCTCAAGTCTTCTGTGAAGAGGACCCCAGAACAACAGTCTACGAGGGAACCTCCTTCTACCCCGTAGATCCCACTGCCACCTGCTCTCCCCATGGGCCTCCCCAAGCTGCCTTCATCCCTTTTTTTATCTTTGTCTGTCCCATCCCAGCCAACTCGAGTACCTCTAGGGACCCCAGGAGCAGCCCAGCACCCTCCAGCCCTTCCTGAGACCAACACATCCCTTCCTCTGCCCCTGAGCCCCCTTGCCTTGCCCTCTAGGAATCACTGAAGGTGACACCCCCCCCACCCCCCGGGCTTGCAGGTTAGGCAATGGCCTATTCTTCTGTTGAAATAAAGAGAAGGATCTTTGTTCTGGTTGGAAAGCAAAACCAGTGAGAGACTCCAAGTCAGAAATACAATTTATTAGAAAAAGGGAAAAAAAATCAAAACACATGCAATGATACAAAAGAAAAACCACTGACAGGGTCAGAATACAGCCTGCTGACACCCTGCTAGTTAGGGTGGTGGTAGCAGTCCAGATGAAATGGACTTGTGGAAGTGGTGATCCTGTAGAAACAATCTGGTAGCTCTCATCCTCTGGAAAAGCAGTGGGTAAGGGCGGCGGTTCCTCTGGGAATCCAGTGGAAAGACTGCTTGTTGTGTCCCAAAACCCAGATTATATCCAGCTGGGGATGCTTAGCTCCTCCCCCAAGGGCAGAGCATCTCACAGTGGGCTGATATCATTCTGCCTCATGCTGTGGGTCCTTGATTAGCCACTAAACAGAAATGGCTCTGGGAGGGAGTTATCTCTGACTCATGTGGCAAGACATTGATGGGCCCATTAACAGGAGATAAGGAAGAAACAATGCCCCTCCTGGTTTCAGCAGCTCTTGAGGATGGCATTAGAATACATCTTTACACTGCAACCTAGGACAAGCGGTCACCCCAGTGTCCAGGTGGCAGCAGCAGCAAAGCCCACCCAGCACCAGCACTGACTGAGCTCCATGCCAAGGAGGAGCCGTGGATGCCCACGGTGTGGGCAGGCAGAAGCCAGGCCGGGGCTGCTGTTGAAATGGAGGTTTTTGGGCGGGTTCAATTAAGTTAGCAATATATGGACTAAGCATTTAAATATTAAATTGTAGAATTATGTGTTGAATTGTAACCTTTTACTTAAGAAACCTCTGCCATGGTACAAAGGGCATAGGCAAATGCAAATTTCTGAAGCTTCTCGCTATGAAGGACAATACCAGTGTCATAAACAGGGCAGGAGATCTTTCTCCTTTTTAATGCCTTTATTAAAAAAATTCAGCTCGGGTTGTGGGAAACGACAGGTCACCCGCACCCCCGCTGCTCCTAGGAGTGGCACGGAGGAAGAGGATGATGCAGCTGTGCCCGCTGGTATGCAGGCAGAGCTGGGGCTTCCATCCTCAAGGGAGTAGTGGGAATTCTGCTTTTTTGGTCTAACATTCCAGATCCTCTTTCTTGCTGACATCCTTTCAGGTTAGGGTGAAAAGTGAAAAGGATTTTAGCAGATACTAAGGATTAAGTTCCTCACCTTTAGACATTACTTAGGTTTCATAATTCCATGTTGGCTTGTTGTTTTTAGGAGTTTTTTTCCTGGAAAATTGCAAACTTTGGTGAAATGCATTCTCATCTGCATACTAGCTCTGATGTCACCCCCCCACCCTGCTACCTGCAGGCTCTGGGGAAGCAGCAGGGGGACAACTGCGCTTGATTTCTAACCATTAACAGGTAATTGAAGAAAAACTATTAACAAGAGGTGATTGCTACATGAAGCTATCAACAACAAATAGTCAACATTTCAACTCTCAGCAACTGGCCCAACCTGTTTAACTTTGCAGCCTTAAAAAAATTGGATAATTTGTTGGGGAGAACACCCCAGGTGTGGAGACACGAGGCTTGACTCCATTTCAGAAGGCTGATTTATTATATATTCTATTAAAATACTATGTTAAAACTATACTAAAAGAACCGAGAGGAAAAAATGACCAGAAGGCTACAAAGAAGAAGAACAGAATGGAATGCATAACAAAAATCTTGTGACTGCTCACAGGCTCAACACAGTTGGCTGTGATTGGTCATCAAGTGAAAACAATCCACATGGACCAATGGAAGATGCACCTGTTGCATTCCACAGCAGCAGATAGTTATTGTTTGCATTTCTTTCCTGGGGCCCTCAGCTCCTCAGGAGGGGAAAAATCCTAGAAAAGGATTTTTAATAAAATATCATAGCTACAGGTAACTTTTTTACTCATAAGACCAGGAGAAGACCAGGGAATTCAGGAAACCTAGACTAAGGAGCTCCTCTGTCTCCAAGCTGATGGACAGAAGTGGTATGTATTCCTTTCCTTTTTTTAGGGTTGGCTACTGATAAGTCGCACAAGAGACGCCTTTGTGTGCAGTTTTGCACAAGCAGTTTGCAAGCAATCGTCTGCCGGGGAGAGGCCGGTGGTGGGGGGTCCCCAGCTGACAGAGCAGCTGGCGGAGCGTTGTTTTGAACTGTGATTGTGTATGGTTATCACGTCTGGACGGGCGTGCTTGTGTGTGTGAGTGAACGGTGAAACACGCTGCGGGGAGTGAGGTCTTGGTTTAGTTTCTCTGGTAACTGTGGTTTTTCAAAGAACATTTCAAGGGCGCCGGGTCGCCGTGAGCGTGGCGCAGGTCGGCGCGGCGGGCAGAGGCGGCGCAAAGCCAGGGCAGCGGCGGCCAGCCGGCAGCGCCTGGGAGAGCAAGCAGCGCATGCCCAGCGCAGGCAGCCCCTGGCCGGCAGCACATGCGTGGTGCAGGGCGGCTCCAACGAGCGGGGCCAGCGCGGTGCAGGGCCATGAGCCGGGGCTTGCCAAATTGCTCTCGGGGCAGCGGGCCAACAGCACGGCTGGCAGGCACTCGGGGCATCAGCCGCGGTTTGTAGGGTTGCTTTGAACACCGCTAGCTGATAGCACAGCTAGCAGGAGCACGGTACAAGTCGGCATTTGCAAGCAAGCGCCGCTGGTTGGTAAGGGGCAGGAACCACCTGAAGGCAGCCAGCAAGCCCGCCTGGGCTAAGAGTTAAGTGTTTGCAGTGCGATAACACTGCCCTTCAGTCTTGACAGCTGTTACTAGGAGAGCCTTTGCATTAGGGGTTTTGCTGCTTTTTTTGGTTTTTTGTTTTTTTTTTTTTTCTACAAGCTGAAATAAATGGGCAGGAGATCTTTCTCCTCTTTAACGCCGTTATTTAAAAGGATCAGCTCAGGTTGAGAGCAATCGATGGATCATGCCCACGCCGCCGTTGCTCCCAGGAGTGGCACAGAGGAGGAGGGTGATGCAGCTTTGTCTGCTGGTCTGCAGGCAGAGCTGGGGATTCCATCCTCACGAGAGATTAGGAGATTCCACCTTTTTGGTCCATCACCTTGGTTCCTCTCTCTAGTCACCATTCTTTCCGGTTAGGGTGAGAAGCAAAAAGGATCCAAGCAGGCACTGGACTATGCTCCCATCCTTAGACATCACCTACGTACCCATAGTTCTATGTTGGCTCATTGTTTTTAGGGGTTTTCCTGGAAAACTGCAAAATTTGGTGCAATGCATTTGCCATCTGCATACTCGCTCTGATGCCACTCCCATTCTCCTGGTACTCGTAGGGTCCCGGCGTCCCTCCCTGGCAAGCCTCAGGGGGACAATGGTTAATCACCAACCATTAACAGGTAATTGAAGAAGAACTCTTAACAATGAAGCTAACTTAACAGCAACATGTCCAACTTGTTTTAACTCTGCAATCTGAAAAAAAATAGATAACAATTTATTCATAACGCAAGCGAGAGGTGATTTGCCCATGGTGGCTGCCTAACTTCAAGCCTGGGCTGGGAGAGCCCGGCCTCCGAGACATGCTCTACACAGGTGGTTTCAGCTTGAACCCAGTCAGTCTCTTCATCCGTCAGGGGCTGGGGAGTCATAGAACGGGAGGACGGAGGGAGAGACAGAGTGTTCTTGGGAGGGATATACCGCAGTTCAACACGTTGTTATCGAGCCTTTGACTGGGAACACCCCGCAGCTGAAAGAGTGCTTAGAAACGCCTTGACCTGGGGGCTTGAAGGGGTGATTCCCTGTTTTGTGTGCAGACTGACAGCTTTTCACTGGGAGCCAGACTGGCACACAGCTTGGGTTCTCCTTCAGTGCAGAAAGTGTCAGAGGAGGTGGTATTGTGTTTCATATAGACAGAGACCTGCATGCCGTGCATGCACCCCTGAACTGCCAAGATACCATAACCAAGAGGTACATGCAAGGTGTGAAATAGTGAATTTAATCTGTGGAAAAAGTCACCTAGACCCTGAGACATGGCAAGACATCTTTGAAGAGGATTGGGAAAGGATAAAGGAGTGGCACAGCTGTATCAAAAGGAAGGATTAAGGGATTTTTTTTCTTTTCTTTTCTCCCCAGTGGTTTGGATTGTACCCTTAGGAGTTTGTAACTTTGTGTGGGACTGAGCAAACAAGAAACAAGTAAAAGTTAATGGTGGATTGTTATATATTAATTATTAAATTAATTTGTATTTAATGTTAATAACATTTAATTATTTGAAGTATTATTGATTGTTAAATTGGTTATAAATATTTCTGTACATTGATTATTTGATTAATTATTACTTTTTAAAAATAACTCAGAAGAAGGGGAAAAAAGGAGTTTTGATTTGAGACTCACATCTGGACATTTGGAAATGAGTAAACTAAAGCTTGCTCTAAAAAGACATCATGGGAACAAGGCAGAGTTAGGAAGTACCTAAAGCCAGCCCATTAGGGTGTGTCTTAGCACATTGGAGAGAAATAGCAGGCAAAGGGGGCAGGCAAAATTTTAAAAAAGCCTAATTATATATTGCTCCCATTGGTGGCAATTATATCACCTGGAGGATGGGGCAAGGTGGCCTCCTACAGGTACATTGGAATAGAATACCCTGTTACAGCTAATGTTGTTTCCATAGAGGGAAGGAAATGGAAGGAGGTTTCTTATTGTGATATGTTTTTCTCCCTCCAAAATAACCCTGATTGGCAAAGGGACTGTGGCATCAGAGCCCCCTCTGACCCCCTCGTTTTGGCTCTTGAAAGAGAAAACAGAAGCAAAATGGGAGAACTGAAATGGGGCTGCTCGGCCTGTAGCATAAGACAGAGATGCAGCAGGACAGATAAAGTTTATCGCACAGCACTAGAGGAACAAGAACAAGATCTAGCTGACCTATTTAGCCCTCATTTGGGAGGGCAGAGGGGAAGGGGTAGAGACTTGGGAGGGGCTCCATCTACACCACCTACACCAGCAAGTCGACCTCTTCCACTCCTACTCCTACTCCTACTCCTACTCCTCCTCCTTTGGAGAAGACACCAGCTCCAACCCCTCTAGGCAGCCCAATAGCATCCCGAACCAGAGGACAAATACTGCAGGCCCCTTTGCAGGTGACAGTAAAACCAGGCAGAGAAAAGATATTAGTTAAGGTGCCCTTCTCCACCCTTGGTTTGGAAGCATGGGAAAGGGTTGCAGGAAATTACCAAAATGACCCAATAAACATTGCTAAATGTCTAGGAAACATTATGAAGCAGCACAATCCAGACTGGGGTGCTATTCAATTGTTATTAAACACATTCACTGAAACAGAAAGCTAGATGGTTTTAAAGACAGCCAGGAACCAGGGAGCAGATCACTTTAGACAACAACTAGTGGACCTAAAGGAACATTTTCCACTTCAGGACCCAGGCTGGAACCTGAACCAACCAGTACAAAGACAGAGGCTAAAAAATTATCAGGATTGGCTTCTATTGGGAGTGGAAAGAGCAACACCTGAAACTATAAATTGGTCAGCTTTATATGCTATTAAACAGGCACCCTCAGAATCCCCCAGAGAGTTCCTAGACCACCTGAGAAACACAATGTGACGCTATGCACCACTGGACCCTGCATCTGATCTGGGGATATGCTGGAACCCAGGACACCCCTCTGGGTGCCCTGGATGACACGTGCCCTTGGCAGAGGGCTGGGGAGCCCTAGCAGGAAGCCAGAGACACTTGGGATTTTAATCTTAACCCATGGAGCAAATTACCAACCTTGTATGAAGAATCACAAGTCACAGAAGTTTAAGTAGATTGATAATGAATTAATCCTAGGGTGAAAAGTGGAATTTCAGGGATTTTACTAGAGGGGGTCTAGGAGGCAAGATGGAGGGATTTGGGCGTTGTCCTATTTTTCTTCCTTCTTCTTCCTGGCTTCCATCTTCTTGGTGATGGTGGCACATTTGGATTGGTTTAGACTAGAAGTAGACAGTCTATCAGAGGTGATTGGTATTGGAAAATAATGATCAATGAAGTACATGTAATTCCTCGTATAAAATGTAGACACCAGCCCAGGGGCTGGCAGCGTGCCCATGACAGACCTGCAGATCAGACCTCTGCAGGTCTGAAAAAGAATGGTTTAGATAAGAGACAATAAACAACCTTGTGAACCAGAGCTGAAGAATTGCGACTCTTTCTTCCACCGTCGGGCTGGGAAAAAAGAACTCTCGGGGGGGGTCATCCTGAGTGCAGGAAACCCGAGAGGGATACAACAACTAATTAATCTATTTTTGGGACAGTCCAAGGGGGATATTTGGCACAAACTCCAAAAAGTCTTAGGAGAAGATATTCAGAATTTCGCCACTTTATTGGTGGAGGCTTGGAGAGTCTTTAGCAACAGAGAAGAAGGGGATAAACAAGAGATGAAAAACTTAATAGCAATAGTGCAGGAGGAACAGAAAGAAAGACGTGAAAGCAGGCAGGGAGCACCCAGGCAAGGCCCTCCTCGATCCGGCAGAAATCAATGTGCAAACTGTAAGAAACAGAGCCATTGGAAGAAGGACTGTCCAGAGCAGAAAGAGAATGGTCAAGGGAATCAAAGGAGAGGAGGGGTGGTTGCCCATGTGCAAGAGGATTAAAGGGGACTGGAGGAGACTACCCCAGCAGGCTCTCTGGTTGTCAAACTAAAGCTGGGGGAAATGGAAAAAGAAGGGAAATTCCTAGTCAACCTTTAGAAGCGAGTACCTTCCTGGGGCAAGGTACTCAGTTCTAAATACAGCCTTGATGCCTGTAGGGGATGATTATGCTACAGTTACGGGAGCGACTGGCCAAACTGAAAAGGCATTTTTCTTTAGGCCACTAAAATACAAACTGGGAAAGCAGTGGGGGATCCACAAATTTCTATATATGCCCAACTCCCCTGAGCAACTTCTGGACAGAGATTTGCTGGGACAATAACCGCCAACTATTGCATTCAAAAATGGGGAAATTACTCTGGAGGGAAATGATCAAAAGTATGTAGAAATATTGAGTTTGATATTAACCACTAGTCAAGTCACAAGGGAAACTGAAATCGATGAAGACGTAATGAATCAGGTGTTCCCTGGGGTATGGGCTTCTGATGTATCAGGGAGAGCAAAAAACGCTCCCCCTATACAGATCAGACTAAAAGAGGGAATGCAACCTGTCAGAGATAAACAGTATGCCCTGAGGAAGGAAGATAAGGAAGGAATTAGCCCAGTAATTGAGAAGTTTTTGCATCTAGGATTATTAAAAGAATGTCAATCTGATTTTAATGCCCCTATCCTACCAGCCAGCAAACCTGATGAGTCATACAGGTTAGTACACGATCTGCAAGCCATGAACAAGGTAACTGAGGATCTGTATCCTGTGGTGGCCAATCCCTACACGATATTAAATTGCTTAACACCTGAACTAACTTGGTTTACCGTTTCAGGTTTAAAAGATGCCTTCTTCTGCCTTCCTATCCACCTAGCCAGCCAGAAAATTTTTGCATTTGAATGGGAAAGTCCTAAAAGTGGGCAAAGAACTCAACTTACATGGACAGTACCCCCACAGGGATTTAAAAACTCACCCACTTTCTTTGGAGAACAACTTGCAAAGGAATTAGAGGCCTGGGAAGCCCCTCCAGAGGAAGCGAAGCTGCTATGAAGATGACATCCTCATAGCCACACGGACAAGTGAAGCATGCGTGGCCTGGACGGTAAGCCTCTTGAACTTTCTGGGACTCCAAGGGTACCGGGTATCAAAGAAAAAGGCTCAAGCAGTAAAACAGAAATTAACTTATCTGGGATACAAAGTCAGTACTGGACAATGTACCCTGGGCCAAAGCCGGAAGGAGGCAATATGCCAGACCCCAAAACCTCAGACTGCAAAAGAACTAGGAACTGTCCTGGGGATGATGAGTTGGTGCAGGTTACGGATCTGTTACTATGGACTGTTTGTTAAGCCCTTATATGAGCTTATTGCAACTGAAAGCAGGGAAATACAACGGACAGAGGAAGCTACGCAGGCCTTCCACCAGCTGAAGAAAGCCCTCATGTCAGCTCCAGCTCTGGGATTGCCAGACGTGAGTAAGCCTTTCCTCTTGTTCTCCAATGAGAAGCAAGGAATGGCCTTGGGAATATTAGCACAGGACCTCGGCCCGTTCCGGAGACCAGTTGCTTACTTCTCTAAGCAATTGGATGCAGCAGCTAAAGGGTGGCCTGGATGCCTCAGAGCTGCTGCAGGAGTTGTACTGAATATCCAAGAGGTAAGTCAATTCACCCTGGGCCACAAAATGACTGTGCCAGTGTCTCACACGGTGTCTGCAGTGCTGGAGGTGAAAGGCGGACATTGGCTTTTCCCACAACGATTTCTGAGATACCAAGCTATTATGGTGGAGCAAGATGCTGTGGACATTGTGGTGACTAATATTGTCAATCCAGCCTCCTTCCTCAGTGGAAACCAAGGGGAGCCAGTGGAGCATGACCGCCTGGAGGTACCCCCGGTACTCGGGGTACAGGGCTCGATGCATCAGTACATGATGTGCAGGCTGGAGACAATGTATATGTTAAGTCTCTTACAGAGAAGGCCCTGCAACCACAATGGGAGGGACCATACCAAGTGCTCCTTACTACCTTCACTGCAATCAAGACTAAGGAACAAAGTGCTTGGATCCACCACAGCCGTGTTAAGAAAGCTCCAGAAGCCCCTTGGAGAATAACACTGGGTGATGGTAAACTGAAACTGAAACTTACCCGCACAAAATGAATGCATCATGGTGGGTGGGGATTTGTGCTGAAGTGTTGTTTACAATCATTGCTGTAATCCAAAAATTAGAAAGTACTCCTAGCCAGAACAATGCTGAATGGCCTTGGTCCCAAGCCCTTACTCAATAGACCGGATCCATGGGAAAACCTTCCCATTTAAAAGGTTTAAACCTAACAACTGTGGTCATGTGCAAAAAGTAAATATAAAAAACGCTGCAATGGCAGAAACAGAGGTTGTGGTCACTTCAAGGGACCATGGGGGAGGTAATTAAGATAGGGTGTAGAATGATTATTGGGACTACCTATAGTAAAGCAACCCAAATCAGTGTAAATAAGCACTGGAAGATTTGCAATCGTCCAAATGAATTGGACTGTTGGCACAACTTCACATTAAGACAAACTGTCGACATGGTTTGCCTCTGGGCCTGCAACACTATTGGGCTGTCTTTCAAATTTAAAATAAATGCTATAGCTAAGCCTGTTACAACCCACCCCAGCACTCAAGCACAAACCCAAAATACGCCATTTAAGCTTGAACCTAGAGTTTATGAAATTGGCCCACACATAATAAGGAATACGGGTCAACAACAACAGTTATTTAATCCAGGATTATGACATTTCGAACTGTTAATGCAAACTACTATCTCGACAGTTCAGCCACCTTGTTCCCCCTTCATAAGGTCATCCTTCGAGGGATGGACAAGATGGCTACAAAAACAAGCGCACTTCAGAGACAGAATGCAAAGGGATTTAACCAAGATGTTAGGGACTGGGCTAGGGGTTTTGAATAGGATTGACTCAGAAATATTAATGAACAAATTAGCTGTAGCAGCTAGCCATCCAATAAAATTAAAACAGCCTTTACAGTCATCTCTTTTGGCATTGGGAAATAGTCAATGGCAAGTCTCGAGGGTGCTGCCGAAATGGAGAGAAATTGAAGATCAAGACCATAGCTTGCTAGCAGACACATTAATGGGGGCACAGGATAACATATCTTCAGCCCTCAGCTATATGCAAACACAATTATGGGTACAGTCAACAGCTGCTTTAATCATAAGAGAAGGAAGTAAAGGAGTCTTTCCCACTGAAGTGCTGAAGGTGGTCTGGGACAGTGCTACAGACATTGAGAAAGATTTCCAGTCTTGGTGGGCCATGGTAATTTTACATATAATCCCCCCACTAATACAGCTCCAGCCTTCGTGCTCACTCTGTGTAATGGCACAGTTCACGCTATTCACGCCATTGCTGCCTTAGGGCTCAGTCACAAGCAGCCAGCATTATACCCCTCAGAATACAGGGTATGGGCTTGGAAAATCCAGGGGAGATGGCAAACCGTAAACTTGGAACATTACATTGCTCAAGAACAACAGGGATTCATCTGTGACAGTAATGTGATTAGTGCTCAAGACATATGCCTTGACAATGACCAAGGCATTTGCCACTTTGAGATCCACCCAGATACCAACCAAGAAACGGTACTAGTGTATATAGGTGATGGCTGTGTGTGTTTAAGGACTGTGTGTGTGATGTCATAGAAATTGATAAGAACAAGGTTGCCGGGGTCAGGATTTTCACCCGCTCGACCCAGGCTAGATGTTTCTCTTCACCAGATAGAAGGAGGGCAGCTTGAGTCCTGGATAATTTCAACTGATTTATTGCAGGGTCCAAAAAGGATAGGAAAACATGGAGGGTAGGCTGAGGGACACACAGTGAGTCGAAGGGACAGCAGGGATGGTAACACCAGCAGAGGGATACCAGGGCGAGTGCGAGATCTCTGGGGAAAGTTACAGATTTTGTGCACAGCTACATGGAGGGGGATGGGAGGGGAAAAGTTTTCACAGGAGTAACTAATGAAAGATACAAAGGGTACAGGATGAGTGGGATGGGAAAGGGAGTACAGCATTCGAACCATGGGAAAGGAATGAATTTTCCCTGACTTAGACAATGGTGCTTTCCCAGGGCATTCCTGAGATAGCTTTCTCACCCATGACCCCCACATCTCCCCCTTCTTTCTTTATTAAATAAATTTTTCCAAGTGACTTTTCTATTACTCTTTTCAAACAACTCAGGGCAACCATTATCATGAAAATGACAACTTAAATCCACACCAAATTTTTGAGAATTGATACAAGCCACCTGGGGATTCCCCACTGTGTGAGTGCTTTACCTACTACATTGATGTCTCTGGTCTCCGTCATGAGGTCTTGCACTTGGTTTCGAATTTGCTGAATGCTGGCATGTATGGAGGTGCTTTTAGATGTTAAATTAAAACAGCACAGACCAGCAAAGTCCTGACAGCTGTGACCGTGCGCAAGAAGGAGAAAATCAATGTCAGCTGTATTTTGTAGGGTGGCGTGCCTGGTGGTTTCTTCTTCCGTGAGCAGATCTGACAGGGCTGCGGAGGCAGCTTTGGCCTGACGGCTGAGCCAACACCCCAGGTGGGAAATTTCACCGAGAGCCTTTGCAGCTGCGTACCAAGGTAGAAAAATGGATGCAGAGACTCTTTTGGATTCGCTCCAATCGTAAATTTTGTCATCGCAATTTGGGTCGAATTGACTGTAAGATCTCTTTTTGATGCCAATCCTTCTTGATTCTGCCAATTTATAATTTGTGATGTGTTTGGGGTGAGGACAGTCAGCTGTTCGAGGCTGGAGGGACCTCCTTTGATCTTTGATGGGATCCCTGCCCACACTCTGTCACCGCAGATAAGAAACACGCCTCTCGGTGACACTCTGGGAACATCACTGGACTCAGATGGTGTGCTATAGGTATACTTGCACCATGTGGCTGAATTATACTTTCTGCTATTAGGTGTTACATCTTTCTGAGTTACTGTGCCTGAGACTGCAGAGTCATGCCAAATGGGTGTGTTTTGTAGATAGAAAAACCTAACACAGTATGTAGCTGGAGCAGAGCCCAAGAGATCTAACTCCTGGGGCTCTTGTGTGGCATGTGGTAAAATCTTTGTCCAGGTGTCCCAGGTGTCAACCGGATTTGGTTTCTTCCCCGCATATGGATAATCTTTTTGCAACAGAGGCATTCCCACCAGGCACGTAGATAGAGGATTGTCCACGCTGCCCATTGGCAAGCAGATCTTATCTTGTTTCAGAGTTTTCGCCAGATTCTGCCATACATTTTCTGTCAGTTGTTGCACCATCCACCCTTCTGCTATTCACGGATGGAGCAGAATGGTGATTGCAGTGAAAAGCACTTGTTTGAATTTCATTCTTTCCAGGGTGGCCTTCCAGGGTGATTTTGCTGTAGCAAATAGCAAGAGAAACATATGACATTAAATTTCTGTACACTCTTTCAGTCACTCTCCTCACCCTCCCCCTTTTCTAATAATCGTAGGACACAAGCAGGAAAGAGAGGCGTGGGGACTTGTGGAATGGGTTGGGGGCAAGGTATGTGGGAAAAGGGATAGGGATAGTTGGGGAGGAAAGGAGGGGTTCTGCAGCAAGGTATGACAGTGGAAAATATTTTTTTGTGATGAGAGTTCGTGCTACAATGTTGGGAATTCTGGTCTTCTTGTTCCGACGCTTCCAAGTGACTGCATCTGCTGCGGTGTCTGGCTGATCAGATGCATCTTGGCTTTTCCTGGGTGGGTCAGCAGGCTGATTTGCATTCAGGTAGGGTTTGACAAAGTGGCCTGGAATCCAGTTCGGCCCTGTTTCTGTTGAAACGCACACGTACCCTTGGCCCCAGGTTATTAGTGGAAAAGGACCTTTAATTTGGTGGGACTCAGGGTCTCTGATGAGCACAGGTGGGTGTTCTTTGAGATGGGCAAATATGTTGTTATGCAAATGCCAAAGGATTGGAGGATTTGGCTCTTTTGAATGGCAGTTAAGAAAAGTGAGCACATATAGTGCTTTGCAGAGTCTTTCTTGAGGTGTCATTAAAAGGGCAGAATCTTTTTGTAAACCTAACAGGTTGTTAATTTCTTTGTGTGTGCCTTCTTCTATTGATTGTCCCTGAGGGTTGCGAGGAATGCCGGTGTGATGGTGATTTCCCCAAGCTGAGAGAAAATTTTGAAATGCTTTGGAGGTGTAACTTGGTTCATTATCTGTCTTAATCTTTTTTGGAACTCCTAGGGTAGCAAAGGCCATGTTAAAGTGCTTGGTGACATCTTTGGCTTTCTCTCCTACATGCAGAGATGCAAAGATTGCACCAGAAAATGTATGTATACATACGTGAATATATTTTAATTTCCCAAAAAGTGGGTAATGAGTAATGTCTGACTGCCACAGGTCAAATGCATTCAGTCCCCTAGGATTGATACCTGTTAATACTGTTGGAAGGGCACGGGATTGGCAATTTGGACATGTGGCTACAATGGCACAGGCTTGTTCTTGTGACAATTTCAACTGACGTGCCAGGGCTGGCGCGTTTTGGTGGTAAAACATGAGGCTCAATTGTGCTTGTTTAAAAATGTCAGGTAAAGTTGGTGAAGTAATTGTGGTGGTGACTGTCATTGCCAATGCATCTGCCCTCTGGTTCCCCTCAGTAAGGAAGCCAGGCATGTCGGTGTGGGATCTTACATGTAGAATATGATAGGGTTGCTCTCCATGAGAGATGAGCCAGATGAATTCTGAAAGCAAGGAAAACAGCTGTTTGTTTTGCACGTCTTTGAGCAGAGCATGCTCTGCTCCATCAACTATCCCGGCAACATAAGATGAATCAGTCACTAAGTTAAATGGTTGCTGGAATATCCTGAAGGCCCTCACAACTGCAAAAAGCTCCGCAATCTGGGGGGAACCTTCCATGGTCTGAACATCAGATTCCCACTTTTGAGTGTTCAGGTCTTTCCAGGTAAATACCGATCTGTGGGACCTGCCAGACCCATCAGTGAACACTGTGACAGCGCCTTTAATAGGAAGATGACTTTGGAAAGTTTTTGGAACTACATGGAACGAATCTTTGAATAATTTGTGCTTTGGGTAGTGAATTGAGACTTTCCCGAGATAGCTATCTAAAGCAATTTGGATGTTTTCATTTGTTTTTAATAAGGCGTCCAATTGACCTAACTTCAAAGGCAGGTAAATGCATGAGGGATCACAGCCTACGGGGCTTCAGAGGCGATGGTGACTTTTGGCAATTAATTTTGCTAGCAACTCTGATGGTGTATACACTGTTTTCGCAGGCTGATGTGGGAGAAACAACCACTCGAGTATGATGAGTGGGTCTTTCTGTGTTGTGTCCCACTGAAATAGGAGCCCATGAAAGTGTGGGCACTTTCCCAGGATGACAAATTCAATCGGAAGGTTTTTTCTGACCTGTTCAGCCTGTCGTGTCCTCATTGCCTCTGCTACTTTCTGCAATGTTTCCTCTGCCTCTGGTGTCAGGGTCTGTGGGGCTGTGGGGTCGGTGTCTTTCTTCAGCAAGGAGAACAGTGGAGCCAGCTCTTGCCTTGTCAAGCCGAGCAAAGGCCAGACCCAAGTGATGATCCCACAAATGCGTTGAATGTGCTCTAGAGCCTGTGGCTGTTCATTTATAGAAAAAATCTGTGGTGTTACAGTTCTCCCAGTGATGAGATACCCAAGGTATGTCCACAGTGCTGACATTTGTATTTTGTCCTGAGCAATTACAAAACCTGCTTTCTCAATAGTAGAAACAGTCTTTTCGAGAGCGGCACTAAGGTAACTTTTGGTGGCAGCACAAATAAGTATGTCATCCATGTAATGGACTATGATAGCTTCAGGAAACTGATTCCTGACAGGTGATAAAACCTGAGCAACCTACATTTGGCATAACACGGGGCAGTTTTTCAATTCTTGAGGATTGATACCCATTGATACCTTTTAAAAGTCTCACTTCTGTTCAGAGATGGTACTGAAAATGCAAATCTGAGGGCATCTCCTGGGTAAAGTGGGATGTTAAAGAAGCAGTCCTTGATAGCAAGGACAGCAAGCTGCCAATCGTGGGGAAGCATAGAAGGGGAGGGGAGGCCAGGCTGAAGGGGACCATATCCTCAATAACCTCATTAATTTTTTGAAGGTCTTGGAGCAGACGCCAACTGCTTTTGCCAAGCTTTCGGATGACAAAATCTGAGGTAATTCACGGGCTAGTTGATGTAACTAATTGCCCGAGTTGTTCTTGCTCCTTGACTGATTCGATGAGCGCATTTAATTTGTCTGATGGGAGGGGCCACTGATCCACCCACATCGGAACATCGGTTTTCCAATTCAATGGTGGGGAAATTCGCTCTGCAGTGGCCCATGCCAAAAATCCCACTTGGGGTCAGGGATATAAAGGCAGGCACCTCACTGGGATAAAACATCCCTGCCAAATAGGGAGATATTGGATGACACGACAAATGGTCAGATGGTGGAGACTTGCCCCTCAGGCCCCTCTACGCTTACAAGATGAGGACTTTGCATGGAATTGACAGCTCCACCAACACCGGAGATTGTGCCACAAGGGGACACCAGTGCCCAGTCGCGGGGCCACTTTGCCCTGGGGAGGATAGTAACGTCCACTCCTGTGTCAGCCATGAGACGAAGTTCAATGGATTTCCCATTTTTGGAAATACAAGAATCAATCAGGGGTTTGTCTTTACAAATCTAGTGACATGCAAATACATCAAAATTTGAATCAGGTTCAACCTCTGAATCCTGGCCAGTTAAAATTAACATTTGTGCAAAAGGTACAAATTTCAACAATGTAAATGGTGGATTGTAACAAACAACTGACACAGTAATTTCATTGCCTGGATTTACAGTCACAACTTCTGGTAATATACTTACCTGATCTGGAGTGTGTTCACTGTCCCCAAACAGCAGGACTGTAGTTGGTTGAGGGTGGAAAGGGGGCTCAAGGTACCCAGCTGGAACTCAAACTAGATCTTCGTCGGGGAAAAGCAGATGGACAGAACTTACTAACATTGGTCGGAGGCTTTGGGGAAAGTTCCGGTTCTGCGGAACAACTGGAGTCCGTCCTCATGACTGCGGTCCTCTGCGAGGAGCCTGTTGGGGCGGGGGACTCCTGGATGGCTGGCAGCTGAGGTGGGCTTTGCAGGCAAGGCCGGTAATTTGCTGTTGTCACGCGGCGTGGCCCCATGCTCTGCTAAGCATTTCCCTGGGTCGGCTGATAATATTGCTGCTGAAAGTTGTATGTGGGCCGATAGGGCTGTTGGAAAGGAAGAGGCCTAGGAGGTGGAACATAGTTAATAAATTGCCCAACAGGAAGGTGAGGACAGTCTTTCTGGAAATGTCCAAGTTGGCCACAGTAAAAGCAACGGACATTGCTAATGTTTGTCATGGCTTCCCTCACTCCCTTGCTCACTGCAAAAGACACCAGGGCCAGCACTTTGGGGACAGAGGCTCCTGTTCAGGGTGGTGGCACTATGTCCCTAGCAACAAGCTGATAATGCAGCTGTGGCAGGGATGTTGGACATGGCTTAGGGATGGCTGATGAGAGGCGCAGGTGCAGGTACATGTCTCCCTGATGGAACTCTTTGGCCGGTCTTGTGAAGCTGCAGAGACGCTCCTGTGGAGAGAGGAGGTGGCTGAGGCCCCAGCTGCCAGTGGCACACAGGGACCCTCCTGCACAGCAGGGCCCAGAGCTGGCAAGGCTCCCCAGCACGGCTGGAGCTGCTGGCACAGCTGGGCCCAGCTGGACAGCTGCCCCTCAAGGCCCCGGCCAGCAGGGCACGGCTCTGGGCAGGGTCCCTGGCCAGGAGCGGGCCCCAGAGCACCTCTGCCTTTCAAGGGCAATCTCGGCCCTGCTCTTTCTCCTCCCCACCTCCCTCTGCCTCTGCCCCGAGCCCCTGGGGCTGCTCTTGGCCACAACTGCTAATCCGTGATTGTTCTCTCAGCAAAGGGGCATCGAGAAGTTGCCTCCAGCATGCAGCGTGATCTCCACACAGTGACGGACCAGGACTTCCAGTCAATCCATCTCTCAATCCCAGTGTCCATGGGAGCACAGTTCAGAAGCGTTTCCATGCTGTGCTGGCTTGCCCACGTGCTTTAGGGAAGTGGGCATTGCAAGGAGCTCCTTCCTCAGTGGGAGCAGGCACGGCCTCAGCTGCAGCCCCGGTGCTGCCTGTGGCGCAGGGAGCGGCCGTGGCTGTCCCTGTGCTCGGCTGCAGCACAGGGCCAGGCCGGAGCGGGGCCCTTGTGCCTCCGCTGCTGCTCGGCAGCACCGCCGGAGCCCGGGGCCGCGGCCCTTCCCCGCCGGGGCCGGGACCTGCCCGACAAGGGCGCGGCGGCTCCAGAGGCCCCGCCCGACCCCCAAGGATGGGCTCCGCCCGCCCGCCGGCCGCAAGGCTTGGCAGGAAGCTTTCTGCCCACTTTGCACAGCCTCCACCCAGAGTGGCCCTTTGCTGCGCTGAGGAGACTGAAAAACCCCGCTGCACATCTCATGAGGGATCCCTGCACACCTTAGTAGAGACCATCAAGACTCCTTTATGCCTCCTGAGGGATCCCTGCACCCCTCAGCAGAGACCCCAAAATATCCCTCTGTGCCTCGCAGAGAATCAGTGTTCACCAATGCAGAGACCCCAGGGCAGCCTTGTGTGCCTCACAAAAGACCACAGCCTCCTGCCCACCTTAGGAAGGACTCAGCTCCTCTCCAGGCCTTGACGGCAAGCACTAAACCGCCACGTTAATCACAAGGTACTCAAGCCCCTGCCAGCCTTACGGATGTCTCCAGTCCCCTGTATGCCACAGAAGAGATCTCAAATCCCCTGAGAACCTCACGAGGAACCCCAGCCCCATGCACCACTCTACAAAGGACGCAAAGCCCTGCATGCCTTCCTGCAAAACCCAACACCTACAAAACCCCCCCTCCAGCTGGTGTGCCACATGAGGGACCCTGGCCTACTGCCATCCTTACAGGCTTTTATATGGCATGCCCAATGCCCGGCATGCCATAGAAAAGCCTGGCTTGTCATTAACTCTAGCCAGCAGTGTGTTCCCTGGCAGAAACCAATTCCCTTCTGGGCATGGGGAAGACGTGTTGTGGTGCCGGCTGCATCTGTGGGAGCAATGGGGAGCGTGAGCCCGTGCTGTGCTGCACTGCTGAGCTGGCAGCACGGTGAATACGGGCAGGACGTTCTCTGTTTCCCCCAGAGCTGGGGCCTGCAGGCACCTTGCCGGCCCTTGGCACAGGCTGTGCCAGCCAACAAAGCCCAGCAGGCCGGGAGGAGAGCCCGGGGGCAGCGCAGCTGATTGGGCAGCGGCTGCTGCCAGGGTCATGGGCCAAAGCCATCCCTGAGCAGCCACTGCCACCCCTGGCCCTCCCTGCCCCGTGACAGCTCCCCCAGCCCCAGGGGACAGGCTCAGGCCCACTAAGGACACACTGGAGCCTTGCTCTCCCTCTCTGTCCTTTCCCCACCATGGGCACCCCATGCAGTCACTCCCCAGGTTTCAGGATGTGTCCCCCATGGAAGGACCCCAGCAGGACTGCTCAGAACCCGAGTGCCCTGAGCCTGCTTGGGATAATTCCCCTGAGCTGTGCTGGTCTTGTCTGGGCTGTGTAAGACTAAACATTAAGAATTAAAGGCAATTTTACTTTTATTGCCCAAGTGTCAGAAGATTCTAGGTTTCCTTAACTGTAAAACTACTTTGTCAAATGCAGAACTGTTGGAGGAAAGGGGAACAAATATCTGGTGTCCGTATTCTATGAAAAACTCTTCTCAATGCTACAAAGGAAAAATATATCTAAATGTTTTAAAATGAAAGACAAAGATAACATGAGGGTGCTGTTGGTCTGATGAGCCCCATGCCCAGCTGCTGCCTGCCCATGCCTGGCTGTGCCCAGACGAGCAGCTCCGCCAGTGCTGGTGGTAGCACACAGACACCTGAGCTGAACCTGGACTCAAGCCTGTGATAGATGAATAATGCGACAGTTGACTCTCACAATTAAAGGATAAATATCATGCATATATGTTAAGAGAAGTTTTATATATATATAGATATGTTTTACCCCCTGTTGTGTTGTTATCTTGGGATTACCTGAGTTTGAGACATTTAAGAGGGTCACCTTGCTACGAGAGCAGCACCTGACCTCCAATCGAGATGTAAGGAAGTAAACTCCAGCACTGGACATCAAAGAAGGAGTCGATAGACAGAACTTTAAGAAGGGCAAAAGAGTTAAAAGGTGAGATCTCCATTGCGTGCATGAGAATGTGGTGGGAAAAATCCTCTACTCCCGGCACAGTAACATTGTCTTTATTCAGTGTCCTGTTATATTTCTAATAAGGTTTTTAATAAACATCTAAAATTTTTACAAGTAAATATAACTTTTTGAATAATCCATTCCCTGGCTAGAGGGCTGCACCTCCTGTCCTGGATGGGCAGCTAGGTCATTCCCTTCAGGGAGAGACGGATCTGTTCTAGACAGTGGTTGTAGCATACTTCCAGCTACAAGCTGGTAATACACCTGTGGTAAGGACAACGGACACTGGCACGGAGATGCATGATGACAGGCCAAGTTCTCCATGGCTGAGGTATTAGGCCGGTCTTGTGAAGTGGGAGAGGTGCTCCTGTGGAGAGAGGAGGTGGCTGAGGCCCCAGCTGCCAGTGGCACACAGGGACCCTCGTGCACAGCAGGGCCCGAGCTGGCAAGGCTCCCCAGCACGGCTGAAGCTGCTGGCACAGCTGGGCCCAGCTGGACAGCTGCCCCTCAAGGCCCTGGCCAGCAGGGCACGGCTCTGGGCAGGGTCCCTGGCCAGGAGCGGGCCCCAGAGCGCCTCTGCCTTTCAAGGGCAATCTCGGCCCTGCCCTTTCTCCTCCCCACCTCCCTCTGCCTCTGCCCCGAGCCCCTGGGGCTGCTCTTGGCCAGGCAGCCTCAGTGGGAGCCAGCTCTGGCTGCAGCCCCAGCGGGGCCCCCCAGGACAAGGCCCAGCAATTGAGAGGCCAATGGAAGCACTGGGCAGCAGCAGAACCCTCAGCAGAGTTATTTGGACAATCATGGACTGGCCACAACCCCACTGCAGCCTCAATGGGAATGTTCCCCGACCACGTTAGACTTTCAAAAGAAGCTGTTTGAGGGGGAGAGCAACAAAACACTCACTGTTTTCTGTTCCAGGAATACCCAATTCCAAAGCAGCACAACATGAAGACAAGCTCCAAAGAAAGCACGCCTGCCAGTAACCCTAGCCAGCAGCCTGTTCCCTGACAGAAACCCCTTCCGAGGCCATCCTGGGCATTGGGAACAGGTCTTGTGATGCTGGCTGCATCTGTGGGAGCGATGGGGAGCGTGAGCCCGTGCTGTGCTGCACTGCTGAGCTGGCAGCACGGTGAATACGGGCAGGACGTTCTCTGTTTCCCCCAGAGCTGGGGCCTGCAGGCACCTTGCCAGCCCTTGGCACAGGCTGTGCCAGCCAACAAAGCCCAGCAGGCCGGGAGGAGAGCCCGGGGGCAGCACAGCTGCTTGGGCAGTGGCTGCTGCCAGGGTCATGGGCCAAAGCCACCCCTGAGCAGCCACTGCCACCCCTGGCCCTCCCTAACAAATTCTAGGTTACATCTGTGAATTGCATGCTACACTTTCCTTCATGTTTTTCCCAATACCAGGAAGTTTCTGTATATAGTAACGCCCTTGAGAATCTCTAATTATTTTCAGGGGGTTTTTTTTTTGGTTTTTTTTTTTTTTTGGTTTTTTTTTTTTTTTTAATTGAGACAGATGAAACAGCCTTATTGGTTTTAGTTTTGGCAGGTCTGTTTTTTTTCTTTGCATGATGGTTTACTTATTATCTACATTTAAGCTTGTTTTTATTTATGGGTTTTTTGTTCCCCAAGCAATTATTTTGACAGTCTTTTGTTCACTTCTTACTTAATGTTCCATAGATGAATAGTTTGGACTCTCTTTTTATAGGAAAATAAAGATCTCAGAAAGCTCTATTTTTAATTTTGATAACATTCTCTCTCCCCGCTCCTAGCCTTCACAATGATCGTTTTTGAAACATCACTGAGGATAGGTAGAGTTATTTGGGAAATAACCAATAGGCTTGGCTTAACCTGGGTATTGGATTATTATTTTCAGTGCTATAAACCTACATTGCTTCAAGGTTCACACCACGGTCCTGATTTGTGGCTCAATGCATGGACGCCTGTCTGAATTAAAAGAATGTTTGTGAGGCAGCTGAAGAACTTAGACTCCAGAGATTAAAATTCCTGGGAGGAGGAGGTGGAGGAAGAAAGGATAAAATCCTGATTCAAAGGGTTTTTTCTCACTTTTAGTATGCCAGAAGTATGGTAGACTACACCTGTCTTCAAATGTCATTTGGTTACAGAACAGCTCTCTACAGTGTCAGACTCCAGGAGAAATGACTGAACACTTTGCCTCCCAATGCATCAGCTTTAATTCTAGTGAAAGGTAGGCCTTAATTACAGTCCAATTGGAGCAAATCAACAAAGCAGTCTAGCCATTGTGTGAATGGCAAGAGGAATTTGCTTGTGAACAGATGACTATGTCCCACTCAGTAATGAACAAAATTTGCCCTGACTTGGAAGAAAGTAGACAAGGAGCAATGCAGTATTTGGGGTTTATCCAGGGATAAATGGGGCAAGAAGCTGTAACAACTTAACCTGTTTTACAGAACACAAGTACTGATACGGCCAATAATGCACCCACATGAAGGGATCTTCAGGACATTCCTTTATTTCTCTAACCAGGAATGGGAAGCAAAATGCTGGCATTTATCTGAACTGGAAGCCGTGTTCCTCTCCTTTTTCTCCTTGAGCACACTGTGTGTTATTTGCAGACTTCACTGCCCAGCCCATCAATCCTCTCGTGGCCAATTGCTAAATGGCACAAGTACCAAAATACAGGTGCCAGCATAATCAGCCCAGCACTAATGCAGCACTGCTTTGATGGTGCACAGGAGCACAGAATGGCTTGGGTAGGAAGGGACATTTAAAGGCCATCTAGTCCCAATGGCCTGGAGTGAGCAGGGACACCTTGAACTAGGTCAGGTTGCTCAGAGCAGGAGCTTGAATGTCTGCAGGGATGGATGTCCGCCTCTCTGGGTAACCTGTGCCAGGGTTTCATAACAAACAGTGTAAAAAATGTGTTTCTTTCATCTAGTCTGAATTTACCATCTTTTAGATTAAAACCATTCCCCCTCGGTTTGGTCACAAAAGACTCTATTAAAAATTCTGTCCCCATCTCTTTACAAGCCCCCATAAGGCCCTGAAAGGCAGCAATCAGGTGTCCCTGGAGTCTTCTCTCTTCCAGGCTGAACACTGCCAGCTCTCCCAGCCTGTCTCCAAAGCAGAAGGGCTCCAGCCCTCAGAGCTTTTTGTCCCTCCTCTGGACTAGATCCAACAGGACCGTGTCCTTCCTGTCTTGGGGACCCAGAGCAGGATGCAGTACTCTGTCGTGGTAGAGACTGAGACACTACAAAGCAACACAGTCCATTTCCAGAAGGCTTCAAACCCTGTTTTTATTCTAGCCTGCATGCTTTTTCTGCATTTTTACAAAGCTCTTAACTTTATACTTTACTCATTGGTCGCGAGATACAAGCAAAATACTCATTGGAATAGGGAGTTGCAGGTTTCTTTTATTTATCCTTTCTTTCTTGGTTTCTATGATCAATGACATAGAAAATTGCTAGAAAACTATTTTAGTTGTAAACATGGATCCTCCTACCTAACTTCTCGATGGCTCACAGAGGTCACTGTAAAACGTCTTCCACAGTACTCCAGGTGGGGTCCCACCAGAGCAGAGGGGGGGAGTCACCTCCTTCAACCTGCTGGGCACTCTCCTTTGGATGCACATGGCTGGCTCATGTCCAGCCTCTCTTCTAGCAGCAACCCCAAGTCCTTCTCGGCAGAGCTGCTCTGCATCCCTTCATGTCCCAGCCTGTAAGATCAGCTGAGCTGGGACTGTGTCACAGCCCTTGGGCAGAGCAGCTGGGCAGGATGAGCTCCCTTCCGAAGAAAGCAGAACCCACTCCAAAGATCTCCACCCTGGCCATGAGGTCACAGAAGGCTCTGAGATCACAGAGGTGCCAGAGCCCCGTGGTTGCAGAGCAGCACAAGGAGCCAGCAGTCAGTCCCTGAGCACAACTGTTGCGGCGGCAGCAGCAGCGGTGGCAGCAGCGGTGCTGACATTGGGACAGCGGTGTCAGGACAGAGGTGGCAGCAAGAGCTGCGGGACTGGCAGAGGGCAAGGCAGCATGG
Organism: Passer domesticus; assembly: GCF_036417665.1. Taxonomy (NCBI): domain Eukaryota; kingdom Metazoa; phylum Chordata; class Aves; order Passeriformes; family Passeridae; genus Passer; species Passer domesticus. The sequence continues at coordinate 8,854,959 of NC_087482.1, read as the reverse complement.
CCCTTGCTCTGCACCTCTTCCTCCTGCTCCTCCTGGCCGTGGCCCTGCCTGCCAGGGCTGCACAGGCTGCTCCACTCCAAGTGTGGCGAGCAGGTGAGCCGGCAGCCTGGATCCCCTTTCCCGGCACAGCGCTCCCTGCTCCCCGGGAAGCGCTGGGGATGGTTTTGCCCAGGGCTTTGGGGAGGGTTTCCTCTGTGGGAGGGAGAGAGCCCCCATGGTCCCTGGGCTCCTCCAGCCACCACTCCAGGGATGTTGCACAGGGCCTGCAAAGTGGGTGGAGAGTGACCAGAGCCAGTCCAGAGCTCCCCAGGCCCGTGTGCTGCTTTGGCCTTGTCCACTGACAACTGGCAGCCAAGGCCTTACCCGACCCCCTTGCAGTGCCCAGTTCTCTAAGGCAGAGGAGGATCCCAGCACACCATGGAAATGGGTCTGATCTGATCTGTGCTCCCCTCTAGATGAGCATGCTAGGAAGGCTTCTCCAGCAGCTTGGCTTAATGATGATTTCCAGGGTCTTAACCCTCCACCAGGTATGTTTTCAATGTTGGTAAAAGAATAATCATTGAGAACCTTGCAGGAATCAGGTGACAGGAGCTTCTGTGGCTGTTGAGTTTCAGGTGTGTCTGCAGGAAAGACTTTTCAGGCTCCTTTCCTGGTTGCTGCACACAAGCCCCGCTCCCATGGCAGGGGTGAGTAGTGTGTGACTGCTGACCCCACAGGCTGAGCCCTGGTTCAGTGGGATCCATTCACCTGAAATGCAAATGCTTTTATTAAGGTCCTCCGAGAAGGAGGAACAAACCTGGAGGAGACAGGAAGTCCCTGGAGGCATCCAAACACATGCACAGGATCTGGAGTGACCTGGAGAGACAACGTGGTGGGTGCATTTCCCTCATGCTTCCCCTGGGACTCAGCAGCCGGGGGCTTTGGCTGCACATCTGGACACGCCGTGCCCGGCACAGTGGGAAGGGATCCATGGCAGCCTCGCTGCCCCGCTGCTGCTGCTGCTGCTGCTTTCATGCCCTGCAGGGCTGTTTCCCAGCCTGGCCTGGCTGCAGCTTCTGCCCAGCCTCTGCAGGAAGGCATTTGGCATCAGCTGCCAGGGAGCCCAAACTGCACCATGGGCCATGCCCACCCTGAGATCCCCTGCAATTTCCCAGTCTGTGAGCGCATCTGGAGGGGCAGTTCTTTGGAGGAGGAAGGGCCCTGGTCTTTCTCCTTAATCTTATCCATTACTTAAACAAGCATTGCCTCCTGAGAATGCCACATTCCCATTGGGAAACAAACCCACCTGATTCAGCTGTCCTTTTTCCTTTCTGCAGACATGGAAGGAGAGAGTGTGCTGACAGCTGCATTTCCCGGAGGAAGCAGTGGCTCCATGGCAGCCTCTGCCCCAGGAAGGGAGGCGATGCCAGGCAAAGGCCCCGGAGGTAATTGCTGTGCCTCTGGGCCTGAGCCCTGCTGAGGCTTCAGCTGCCCTCTCTGCTGCTTGGCAGTGCAGGCACACAGCATTACCTGACCCCCTTGCAGTGCTTGGTTCCCTATACAAGGGGATCCCAGCACAGCATGGAACAGTTCCCATCTGTGCTCCTTTCTAGACTGGGAACGTGACTTCCATCACTGGGAAACGCTGTTAAAGCACAGTTTAAGGATGTTGGAGCTTGGTGATGGTAGGTTTTCAGCAACTCTTTGCTAACAGAGCAATCATTGTCCAAGTGTAATCATTGTCCAGAGTGATATTCCTCTGTCATTTCCCTTAAGATCCTCCGAAGTTTGATGGATTCTGGAAATCCTGGCCTCCAAATTTCTACTCTTGTACCCTACAGTGATCCCACAGGATTGCTGTCAGTGGGAGGAAGGAGCGTTTAGCTGTCCATCTTCCTCCCGTGTGCAATGCCAGGGTGTCCTTCCATGTGCTCTGTGCAGCCAGGGAGAAGAGCAGAGAGGGAAGGGGCCGGGCCCAGGGCTGTGCCCCGGGGCTGAGCCTTTGGCAGCTCCTTTGCCAGCCCCAGGGAGCCTGAGCTGCTCCTGCTGCCACTGCCACACCCTGGCCCTGCCTGGGGCTGGCTTTAGAGCTGCTGGCAGCTCCAGGGAGTCCTTTCTGCCCCAACTGCCCCGCAAGGGGCTCCTTCCATGCCAGTGTGGGGCCACTGCAGGCACGTGCTCCCCATGCCCCTGCTCCTGAGTGGGAGGCAGAGCTGAGGGAGTGCCTTGGAGGGCACCAATCACCCAGGTGCCCTTACTGCCACTCGGGCCTGAAGGAGAATCTTCAACAGTGTCACAGGAGCTGTTCTGTCCGTCCTTTGCAGGTGAACCTGATGATGAAGACAATCCTGATGACGAAGATAATACGTTTGATGAAGATGATCTGGATTCCCAATGTGTACCCATTACTGAGCCTCTGGGAGATGCTGAGGGTAGGTCAAGGCCTTTTCCCTGGGAGAGCTGCCAGCTCAGAGCCCAAAGCTTGGCCAGGGGGGCATCACTGCAGGTGCCAGCACAGAACCAGGCACGTGTGTGCCCTCGCCCTGCGCGATCCCCTCACCGCTCCTGCGGCTCAGTGGTGCCCGTGCAGATCAGCAGAGATGGCAGAAGCTTCTGTGGCTGTTGAGTTTCAGGTGTGTCTGCAGGGAGGACTTTGGTGGATGTTGCACACAAGCCCCACTCCCATCGCAGGGGTGAGTAGTGTGTCCCTGCTGTCCCCACAGGCTGGGACTTCGTTTTGTGGGATCCATTCCTGGGAAACGGAAATATTTCTCTTAAGGTCCTCCAAGAAGGAAGAAGAAACCTACAGGAGCTCGTAAGTCCCTGGACATTTCCAAACATCTGGAACAAAAACAGAGTGGCGTGGACAGCCAGCGTGGTGGGTGCATTTCCCTCAGCCTTCCCCTGGGACAGAGTAACCGGGGACTTTGGCTGCACATCTGGACACGCCGTGCCCGGCACAGCGGGAAGTCATCCATGCACCACAGTCCATGCACACCCTAAGATCCCCCTGCAATTTCCCAGTCTCTGAGCATATCTGGAGGGGCCTGCTCTTTGCAGGAGAGAGGGCCCTGGAGCAGCTCCAAAATCCTGGCCATTTTCCTTGTCCTTATCCATGTCTTTGACAAGTGTTACCTGGAACAGAAGGGCACAGCACAGAGGAATTATAGCATGCAGGGTCAGGGGTTTGGGTACTGAGCAGTCCTGTGCCAAGGGGCAGCAAAATGCCTGCAGGCCCCAGCTCTGGGGGAAACAGGGAGTGAGGACGTCCTGCCCGTATGCACCACGCTGCATTTCAGCAGTGCAGCACAGCACGGGCTCACGCTCCCCATTGCTCCAACAGATGCAGCCGAGAACTCAACAGATTGGAAAAGCATGAGAAGAACTTTCAGCTCGGAAACATCCTTTTTGATTACGTTGATGGCCATTGTGGCACCTGCAGCACTGTCCCTGATGATGTGCTATGCCAGAATCTGGTATTGCTCGAAGAGAAAACGGTGAGTGTTTCGCGATTCTCTGTCTCAAGCAGCTTCCTTTAAAGGCTGCTCATAGTCAGGGAATATTCCCAGAGAGTTTGCAGTGGAGCTGTGGCCAGTCCCTGGTTGTCCAGATATCTCTGCTGAGGGTTCTGCTGCTGCCCAGTGCTTCCATTGGCCTCTCAATTGCTGGGCCTTGTCCTGGGGGCCCCGCTGGGGCTGCAGCCAGTGCTGGCTCCCACTGAGGCTGCCTGGCCAAGAGCAGCCCCAGGGGCACAGGGCAGAGGCAGAGGGAGGTGGGGAGGAGAAAGAGCAGGGCCGAGGTTGCCCTTGAAAGGCAGAGGCGCTCTGGGGCCCGCTCCTGGCCAGGGACCCTGCCCAGAGTCGTGCCCTGCTGGCCGGGGCCTTGAGGGGCAGCTGTCCAGCTGGGCCCAGCTGTGCCAGCAGCTCCAGCCGTGCTGGGGAGCCTTGCCAGCTCTGGGCCCTGCTGTGCAGGAGGCTCCCTGTGTGCCACTGGCAGCTGGGGCCTCAGCCACCTCCTCTCTGCACAGGAGCACCTCGGGACAGGAGTTGGAAGACGGTGGCTGCACCTCACACCCAGCCAGCGTGAGCAGCTCCTCCAGCAGCAGGGACGGTCTGGACAGCCCTCTCAAGTCTTCTGTGAAGAGGACCCCAGAACAACCAACTACGAGGGAACCTCCTTTTACCCTGTAGATCCCACTGCCACCTGCTCTCCCCATGGGCCTCCCCAAGCTGCCTTCATCCCTTTTTTTCTCTCCGTCTGTCCCATCCCAGCCAACTCGAGTTCCTCTAGGGACCCCAGGACCATCCCAGCACCTTCCAGCCCCTCCGGAGACCAACACATCCCTTCCTCTGCCTCTGAGACCCCTGGCCTTGCCCTCTAGGAATCACTGAAGGCGACACCCCACCCCACCGCCCCCCACCCTCCCCACTCCCAGTTGCAGGGTAGGCAGCGGCCCATTCTTCTGTTGAAATAAAGAGAAGGATCTGTGTTGTGGTTTCAAAGCAAAACCAGTGAGAGACTCCAAGTCAGAAATACAATTTATTAGAAAAAGGGAAAAAAAAAACCAAAATTCATGCAATAATACAAAAGAAAAACCACTGACAGGCTCAGAATACAGCCTGCTGACACCCTGCTAGTTAGGGTGGTGGTAGCAGTCCAGATGAAATGGACTTGTGGAAGTGGTGATCCTGTAGAAACAATCTGGTAGCTTTCACCCTCTGGAAAAGCAGTGGGTAAGGGCCGCGGTTCCTCTGGGAATCCAGTGGAAAGACTGCTTGTTGTGTTCCAAAACCCAGATTATATCCAGCTGGGGATGCTTAGCTCCTCCCCCATGGGCAGAGCATCTCACAGTGGGCTGATAACATTCTGCCTCATGCTGTGGGTCCTTGATTAGCCATGAAACAGAAATGGCTCTGGGAGGGAGTTATCTCTGAGTCATGTGGCAAGACATTGATGGACCCATTAACAGGAGATAAGGAAGAAACAATGCCTCTCCTGGTTTCAGCAGCTCTTGAGGATGGGAATAGAACATAATTTTATATTATAACCTAGGACATAATCTAACCCTTATTCTATTACCATCTATACCCAAGCCAATATCCTCTTACTATATATATGTATCTATCTATCTATATATATTATATAAAATGAAACTTTACACACAATTCTTGCTTAAAATTAGGTTAGATTTCCTTGTGGTACACAACAACTTTCCTTGTCCTTCTGCATTACCTAGCCAGTGCAACCAGGTCCTTGAGCAAAAATACCCACAGATGGGTTTGCCCCTGCTTGTGGTGGGATTAATCCAAACAGTCTTTCCTAAAATACCTTTCATGTGTATCACAGGAACTTTGTCTCCATCCCCTGTGTGCAGGGGTTCAGACTGGGCAGCACCAGGATTGATAGGTCCTCAGGTTTTGACCATCCAGATGGCTTTTGCTAAGTTCAGTTCCCAGTTCCTGAAGGTTCCTCCACCAAGTGCCTTCAGGATAGTCTTAAGTAGTGCGTTGCATCATTCAACTTTCCCGGCAGCTGGTGTGTGATAGGGGATATGATATGTCCTTTCAATGCCATGTTCTCTGGCCCAGGTGTTGATAAGGCTGTTCTTGAAATGAATTCCATTGTCTGACTCAATTCTCTCAGGGGTGCCTTGTCTCCACAGGATTTGCTTTTCTAGGCCCAAGATGGTGTTCCAGGCAGTAGCATGAGGCACAGGGTAGGTTTCCAACCACTCTGTGGTAGGTTCTACCATGGTCAGCATGTAGCGCTTGCCTTGGCAGGTTTGGGGAAGCGTGGTGAGGTCAGTTTGCCAGGCTTCCCCATACCTGTACTTCAACCATCGCCCACCGTACCACAGAGGCTTCACCCGCTTGGCCTGTTTGATTGCAGCGCAGCTCTCGCAGTTGTGGATGACCTGTGAGATGTTGTCCATAGCAAGGCCCACCCCTCGGTCACGGGCCCATCGCTATGTTGCATCTCTCCCCTGACGACCAGAGGCACCGTGGGCCCAACGAGAGAGCTAGGAATGATTCTCCCTTGTGCTGCCAGTCTAGATCCACCTGTGATACTTTCACCTTGGCAGCTTGGTCCACCTGTTTGTTGTTGTGATGCTCTTCATTAGCCCGACTCTCGGGTACATGCACATCCACATGTCGAATCTCACGGTCAGCCTCTCTACTCGGGTGGCAATGTCCTGCCAAATCTTGGTGGCCCAGATGGGTTTCCCTCTGCGCTGCCAGTTGGCCTTTTTCCAGCAATGCAGCCATCCCCACAGAGCATTAGCTGCCATCCATGAATCGGCGTAGAGATAGAGCCTCAGCCACTTCTCTCGTTTGGCAATAGCCAAAGCCAGCTGGACGGCTTTAAGCTGTGCAACCTGACTTGATCCAGCTTGTCCCTCAGTAGCTTGTGCAACTTGTCCTGTGGGGTTCCACGCTGCAGCTTTCCATTTCCAGTTAGTGCCTATAATTCAGCAGGAACCATTACAGAAGAGGGCATATTGTCTGATAGGCTCCGGTAGCTCACTATATGGTGGGGCTTCCTTGGCACATGCCACTTGCTCCTCTTCTTCTTCAGAAGACAATCCAAAAGTCTCCCCTTCAGGCCAGTTTGATAGAATTTCCCAAATGCCAGGGCCATTCGCATTTCCAATCTGGGTGCGCTGCGTGATGAGGGCAATCCATTTGCTCCATGTGGTGTCAGTGGCGTGATGTGTGGAGGGAACATTTCCTTTAAACATCCAGCCCAGCACTGGTAGCTGGGGTGCCAGAAGCAGCTGCGTTTTGGTGCCAGTTACTTCTGAGGCAGCTTGAACTCCTTCATAGGCAGCCAAGATTTCCTTCTCTCTGGGAATGTAGTTTACTTCAGAGCCTTCATAACTCCATCTCCAGAATCCTAGTGGTCAGCCTTGAGTCTCACCAGGCACCTCTGCCAAAGACTCCAGGACAAACCATGGTTCCCAGCTGCAGAGTAGAGCACATTCTTCACCTCTGGTCCCATCCTGACTGGGCCAAGAGCTACCGCATGAGCGATTGCCTGCTTAATCTGGGCAAGGACTTGTTGCTGTTCAGGACACCAGTGGAAATCGTTCTTCTTGTGGGTGACAAGGTAGAGAGGGCTCACAATCTGCCTGTCCTCGGGAATGTGCATTCTCCAAAAGCCTACGGCACCTAGGAAAACTTGTGTTTTCTTCTCCTTGGTAGGTAGAGACAGAGCGGTGATCTTGTTGATTAACAGGAGATAAGGCTCCTGGTTTCAGCAGCTCTTGAGGATGGGAATGGAATACATGTTTATACTGTAACCTAGGACAAGCGGTCACCCCAGTGTCCAGGTGGCAGCAGCAGCAAAGCCCACCCAGCACCAGCACTGACTGAGCTCCATGCCCAGGAGGAGCTGTGGATGCCCACGGTGTGGGCAGGCAGAAGCCAGGCAGGGACTGCTGTTGAAATGGAGGTTTTGGGGGGTTCAATTAAGTTAGCAATATATGGACTAAGCATTTAAATTTTAAATTGTAGAATTATGTGTTGAATTTTAACCTTTTACTTAAGAAACCTCTGCCAAGGTACAAAGGGCATAGGAAAATGCAAATTTCTGAAGCTTCTTGCTATGTAGGAGAATACCAGTGTCATAAACAGGGCAGGAGATCTTTCTCCTTTTTAATGCCTTTATTAAAAACATTCAGCTCAGGTTGGGGAGAAACAACAGGTCGCCCGCACCCCCGCTGCTGCCAGGAGTGGCACGGAGGAGGAGGATGATGCAGCTGTGTTCGCTGGTATGCAGGGAGAGCTGGGGCTTCCGTCCTCGAGGGAGTAGTGGGAATTCCGCTTTTTTGTTCTAACATTACAGGTCCTCTTTCTAGCTGACATCCTTTCAGGTTAGGGTGAAAAGTAAAAAGGATCTTAGCAGATACTAAGGATTAAGTTCCTCACTTTTAGACATTACTTAGGTTTAATAATTCCATGTTGGCTTCTTGTTTTTAGGGTTTTTTTTCCTGGAAAATTGCAAAATTTGGTGAAATGCATTCTCATCTGCATACCAGCTCTGATGTCACCTCCCCCTGCAACCTTCAGGCTCCTGGGAAGCAGCAGGGGGACAACTGCGCTTGATTTCTAACCATTGACAGGTAATTGAAGAAAAACTATTAACAAGAGGTGATTGCAACATGAAGCTATCAACAACAAATAGTCAACATTTCAACTCTCAGCAACTGGCCCAACCGGTTTAACTTTGCAGCATTAAAAAAAATGGATAATTTGTTGGGGCGAACACACCAGGTGTGGAGACACGAGGCTTGACTCCATTTCAGAAGGCTGATTTATTATATATTCTATTAAAATACTACAGTAAAACTATACAAAAACAACAGAGAGGAAAAAATGACCAGAAGGCTACAAAGAAGAAGAATAGAATAGAATAGAATGCATAACAAAAATCTTGTGACTGCTCACAGGCTCAACACAGTTGGCTGTGATTGGTCATCAAGTGAAAACAATCCACATGGACCAATGGAAGATGCACCTGTTGCATTCCACTGCAGCAGATAGTTATTGTTTACATTTCTTTCCTGAGGCCCTCAGCTCCTCAGGAGGGGAAAAATCCCAGGAAAGGATTTTTAATAAAATATCATAGCTACAGATAACTTTTTTACTCATAACACCAGGAGAAGACCAGGGAATGCAAGAAGACTAGACTAAGGAGCTCCTCTGTCTCCAAGCTGATCCAACCAACAGACGTACTCAGATAAGCACCAGGGGACCACAGTGCACGCAGAAAGGAGAAAAGTTCAAAAGTTCAGTCATGAGGAAGACCACAGCTTTCGGCCTCAGAGACCACCAAAGACCCCAGTGTGACCACCACAGGAAACAACGTGTGCCCAGAAGGGCATGGATCTCATCGCCATGTGAGGGGAGGACAGGTGGGGCCAGGGGTTGAATATGCATGAAGAGATTGTGTAATGTCTTGCATATGGAACATGTTTGTGAACAAAGATGTGGCTCAGTCCAGGGCTCGGGGCACGAGAGCCATCTCGCCTGTGCCAGGCCCTGACACGCATACCCACTTCATAAATACATCAGGTTGTGGAGTGTCACTATAGGACATGAAATAAAACAACACAGACACGCATCTCTCCAAGGTAAAAAAGAGGGGAGTTGAATTTCTGACTCCAACATTTACAGATTTCCAAAAGTGACAGTGGATTGGAGGGTGAAAGTGCCACCTCTCCAATGACACTGGACAAACCAACAGTCCATCAAATTTCTCCTCTTGCAGAAAAGAATGCATAACAATACGTTATTTGCATAAAGTGCGTGAGAAAGTTTGCTACAAGAATGTAAACATCAGAAGGCTTAGAAGAACTTGTCCTAGGGTGAGGTTATGATGCTTGCATCCCCAGTCGTGTGTTCTGTTAATGCTGGATATTACGTACTGTGCCTTCACGACTGGCCCTGAAGAGCAAGGTTTGTTTTGGTTTGTTATCAGCCTGTTCCCCCACGGCTGGCAGGACAGACAGACGGCGCAGTTCATAGTGCAGCTTTTGCTATTTGCTTTGCTTTCTGTTGCTTGCTTTGCTCTTGCTTCTGCTGTGCTCCCGCTTTGCTTTTGCTTTTTGGCTTCTGCTTGTTAGTTTAGCTAAGCAGTCCGGATTTTTCCCTGGACTGTTTTTCCTTTCCCTTTTTGGAACCACTCACACCTGCTCCGGACTGGGACCTGGGAAACACCGAGAGTTTGCATCCTGTGGCTGCAGCAGCTATCCCCAGCGCCGGAGGGAGCGACAGCAGAGCCACCACTGCCAGGAAAGACTTTCTGAATTTGTCATCCTTTTCAGATGGGTGAAAGCATTGTCATCTGGTATTGTTCATTTTGTGTGCTGGGGGTGTTTTGCCTGTGAAATAAACAGGTTCTTTCCACTTCTCTCCAAGGAATCCTTCCCGACCCGCTGGGGGGAAGGGGCCATGTGGGGTTGCTTTCTGGGGGGGCCCCTTTGGAGGTTTTCTCCCAGATTTACCCTAATCCAGGACAGAACATTAAAAACCAGGGCGACAGTGGAGTCTATTTATTCTGCAGATCGCTTCACTGTGAGCAGCGGTGGGGCCCCGAGGGGATGGGGCAGCCCATGCTGAGCGTCCCTGGGCTGAGGGACATTTCCTTCCGTGGGATCATCTGGGCCCAGACCTCCTCCAGTGCCATGCCCAGGAAAAGAGGGAAGCCATCAAGAGTATCTCCAAGGACACAGCCTGACCAGCAATGTCAGCAGGCAAAACAAAGCTTCTCCCTAATTAACACACACTTGATAGGACCTAATTGATGGGCCATCACCAATGCAGGGAGCTGCACAGGGTCTGCTGCTCTCAGCCAGGGCCAGAAGGAAGGGAAGGGAAGGGAAGGGAAGGGAAGGGAAGGGAAGGGAAGGGAAGGGAAGGGAAGGGAAGGGAAGGGAAGGGAAGGGAAGGGAAGGGAAGGGAAGGGAAGGGAAGGGAAGGGAAGGGAAGGGAAGGGAAGGGAAGGGAAGGGAAGGGAAGGGAAGGGAAGGGAAGGGAAGGGAAGGGAAGGGAAGGGAAGGGAAGGGAAGGGAAGGGAAGGGAAGGGGAGGGGAGGGGAGGGGAGGGGAGGGGAGGGGAGGGGAGGGGAGGGGAGGGGAGGGGAGGGGAGGGGAGGGGAGGGGAGGGGAGGGGAGGGGAGGGGAGGGGAGGGGAGGGGAGGGGAGGGGAGAGAGGGGAGGGGAGGGGAGGGGAGGGGAGGGGAGGGGAGGGGAGGGGAGGGGAGGGGAGGGGAGGGGAGGGGAGGGGAGGAGAGGAGAGGGCTGTGTAGCCTCAGGGTCCGACAGGGCTGGTGAGCAGCCCCAGAGACACAACAACCCAGGTGAAACCAGGCTTGTTTTCCAGGTCAAAACACTCGGCGTAGCTGGCCTGGACTTCCCTGTAGGGCACATGGGGGCTTTGGAGTCCCCCTAAGGTGCATGAGGGGCTGGGGTCCCTTGTGACACACCCAGGAATATTTTAGGTTTCCTCTGAGGCATGGAGGCCACTGGGGTCCACTTCAAGTCATGCAAGGGATTTGGAATCCTGTGTGAGTCATGCAGAGGGTTTGGGATCTCTCCCAAGGTGTGCAGGGTGCTGGGATCTCTCCTGAGGCAAATGTCACGGTTCTGGGGTCTCATTTCACATGTACAAAGGGCTGTGGACTCTCGTAAGCGTGCAGGTGCTTTGTGTCCCTCCTGCTGCACGCAGTGGGGCTGGAGTGTCTGCTGAGGCACGCAGGGGACGGGGACCTCCGGCAGTCCCTCCCGGGCCCGTGCGGCTCGGGGCTGCCGCGGCCCAGGGCCAGCCGCCGTGCCGGGATGGCGGTGGCGAGGCGCCGAGGCGGAGCTGCCCCGCCGGGTCACGCTGCATCGGCACAGCACGGGCGGTGCTGAGCGCCGGGCAGGCGGCACCGCCAGCCCAGGGGCCACAGCCCCGGCCCTGCCTCTTTTGGGGCCGGGCACAGACAGCCCCGCGGGACGGGCACCGCTCAGCGCCCGAGGGGACGGAACAGATGCCAGAGGAGCCCCAGGAGCCCTGGACAGGGCCCTGGCGTTGCCCGCCCAGCTCCCCCGGGCCTGTGGCCATCCCGGGCAGCAGGGGCTCGCTCTGGGCCATGCTCTCCCCGGACAGCAGGGCTCCGGGCCAGCACCCGGCTCCTGCCACTGCCCTGAGAATGCTGAGGGGCTTTCGGGGCGGAACTGAACTTGACAGGGACAGAATTCATAGGAGACTTGTTTTGGCCTTTTACAAGGTTAACTGAGAAACAACTTAAAATCCCCGGCTAAATTGTCTGCTTTAACGCGTGGGGATTCCTTCAAGACCCTTCCTAACTCCCGTGGTGCCGGGCCGGGCCGCGTCCCAGTGAGCACCAACACCCAGCAGCTCGATGGATGCAGCACGGCTGGCACCAGGGAAACGAGTCAGTATCCCTACAGCTGCCCGCTCTGCCTGCACGGCTGTCACACAACAGCAATGTTCCAGAAGGAACAGGCATTTTTACATCCTCACGACCGTGTGATCTTTGGTCCTGGTGGTGGATCAGAGAGAAAAGCCAAATGTGACAGACTAAACTTGACTCTAAGAGAGGGATGCCTCAGCAGAGGGTCTGGGGACCTGTGGTGCCAGCCAGTGGCCCGGCACTCGGACACAGCAGGAAGACCCCAGACTATCACACTTCACCTGGGAGGGTAGAAAAGCTCAGGGGTTCTTTGTTCAAGGTCCTCCAGAGGCACCAGCTGAAGCTGCCACAGTTCCATCTTGATAAAAGTGTTTAAAAAGATCCAGAGGTCTGACACTCTGCTGTGGAGGACATTCCACAGGTCATATTTGCCCAATTTTCCAATTAAAAAAAAAAAACACAAAAAAAAACCAACCAAACAAAATTAAATAAAACAGCAATTTGAATTATGTAGCTTAATATATATACAATTGAATACACTTAAAATATTGACAGTATCATTTGCTGTAAATAACGAATAATTTCCTCCTGATAATAGCGTATAGGCAAAAATAACCTCGCGGGGTATGCGTGGGGTACGGAGTGCAGGGCTTTTGGACCCCCCGTCACCTCACGTACAAGCTTGTCAAGCCAACATTCCCCTTTTTATGCTGTATTTGGCCATTACCATCTCCTCCCATTTTCAATTCATCACACTTGTATCACTGCCCTCATCATCACCTTTACCACTCATGCTCCACACTTCTTTAAGTAAGTTGCACCACTCTTTGGGGATCTTCTTTGAGGAAGGCCTCTCCTCTTCCTCCATGTCCTGTAGTTCACCTTTTGGATTACACATGAGCACCAAGCTGCTACAGTATAAGCCAATACTGTGTTCTAACATTAAAGCAGTGAATCTCATATAATCAACATTTGCCTGGTGTCCAACCAAATTCTCCTCTCTTCCAACTACATTTAGTCATTGTTATCTCTTGCTTCTTCCTGTTCTGAACAGCTGCCGGAGAACGGTGGGGAGAGGGATAACCCCTCCTCTCCTTTTCTTGCTTGGCATTAGACCTTTAACTGTTTTATTATTTCCAAATATTAATTACTGTATCAGTATTGATTACTGTTTCCATTTTGTGAATCAATCATCATGAATCATACCTATTTACCACACACAGTTCTCATCTGTTGGGCATTTAGGAGCTTTTCACTTTGCTTTGCACCCAAGAAAAATATAGCCCCAAATGTGCACAAATAACTCCTTTAGCATGTCCTCCTTTTCAGCTGGTTTTTCCATTGTTCTCTGCTATCTTGTCCTCGTCTTTCCACAATTCCTGTGTCTATTCAAGTCCAGCCTGGCACAGTGCACGCATATGCTTTAGTTCTGTAGTGATTTATGCCCAGCCATCCTGCCAACCACACCCATTTCAATGTTGCAACAACCTAACTCTGGGCTGCACTATGTGAATCACACTCTGCTGTGTGAGATGGCAGAGCACCAGAGCAGGCACTGAAGAAGGGGCATTCGGTACATTAGTGAAGTGAGTGCTGGAACCTGGGCTAGCTCTTAGAACTCCGGCACTACGGCAGGAGTCGGGAACTGCCTCGCTATGGGGATTTACCAGAGGCAGAGCCTTTAGTGCCACTTGCTCTCCAGTGCCAGACACAAGCCACGACAGGGACGAAGCACAGGAGAAAGGAGGAGGCTCCCTGTCTTCAGGTTCTGCAAGGAACACCTTAGTCCAGGTGAAGAGAACAGGATGAGAAGCCCCTAGCTGTACTGCCCAAGGGGTTTTGTACACATACAAGTCATGGGGTGGATGCAAACAATGAACCAATAGGGAATCCTCAGGAGAGGAGTGAGGGGATTACATCAAGTGTCTGGGGCCAATTGGGGTAGGAGGGTGGAGAGGATGGGTCACAAGGGCCAATGGGGCTTCCAGGAGTAGGGGAATTCCAAAGGGGAGTTGCAGTCAGGGATTGCCCAAAGGTTGGGGAACCAAGGGGCTGGGTTGCCTTGACAGGCAGGGAAAGAGCTGGACCAAGGGGTGGGGAAGGACACCAGGGACAGTTTGGAGGGAGGGTAAAACCCACAGGTGAACCAACTCAGGAAAAACATGGGGGCACAACAGAGCCCTTAAACAAGACTTAAAATGAAATCAATAAAATAAATTTGAACTGCAACAATCAAGAGCATCTTGAGGGACGCAGTCAGACCAGCAATGTCAGCAGGCAAAAGAAAGGTTTTGCTGAGCAATGGCCCTTTGATGAAGCAAAACATTTACAGTCAGGGCAGTCCATTCATGCAGACGGGCGCACACTCTGGGGTTACAGCTGAGGCCATGAGGTCACAGCAGGGCTCTGGGGTCACAGCAGGCTGAGCTCTCAGCAGGCCCTGAGGTCACAGAGGTGCCAGAGGTGCCAGAGCCCCGTGGTTGCACAGCAGCACAAGGAGCCAGCAGTCAGTCCCTGAGCACAACTGTTGCGGCAGCAGCGGCGGTGGCAGCAGCGGTGCTGACGTTGGGACAGCGGTGTCGGGACAGCGGTGGCAGCAAGAGCTGCGGGACTGGCGGAGGACAAGGCACCATGGCCCTTGCTCTGCACCTCCTACTCCTGCTGCTCCTGGCCGTGGCCCTGCCTGCCAGGGCTGCCCAGGCTGCTCCGCTGCAAGCGCGGCGAGCAGGTGAGCCGGCAGCCTGGCTGCCCTTTCCCGGGACAGCGCTCCCTGCTCCCTGGGAAGCGCTGGGGATGGTTTTGCCCCGGGCTTTAGGGAGGGTTTCCTCTGTGGGAGGGAGAGAGACCCCACGGGCCCTGGGCTACTCCAGCCACCCCTCCAGAGATGTTGCAAAGGGCCTGCAAAGAGGTTGGAGAGTGACCAGGAGCCAGCCCAGAGCTCCCCAGGCCCCTGTGCAGCTTTGGCCATGTCCATTCACATCTGGCTCCCACAGCCTTACCCAACACCCCTGCATTGCCCAGTTCCCTGTGGCAGAAGGGGATCCTAGCACACCATGGAAATGGTTCTGATCTCTGCTCCCTTCTAGACTGGAATAGTGACATGGGTTTTCAGGAAGTCCTGATGAAGGATGGTTTGAAGTTCTTTGAGGATGCTGGAGGCAAGTTTTCATTCTGTCTTTCCTGAGTGAATAATCAGGATTAATGCAACAAAAGCTCACTTACAAACCATTTCCCTTAACATAATCTTAAGGTTGAAAGAATCTGGAAACCTTGCCCTGCTCCCTTCTGGAGCCCTGAGGGCTCCCACAGGATCACTGTCATTGGGAGGAAGGAGCATTTAGCTTTCAATCTTCCTCCCGTGTGCAATGCCAGTGTGTCCTTCCGTGTGCTCTGTGCAGCAGAGGGGCCGGGCCCAGGGCTGTGCCCCAGGGCTGAGCCTTGTGGGCAGCCTGAGGATCTCCTGCAGTGCCACAGGAGCTCTTCTGTCCTGCCTTTCTTTGCAGCTGAACCTGCTGGTGAAGGCCCCACATCCAGGACTGAGGCTGTGGGAGATGCTGAGGGTAGGTCAAGGCCTTTCCCCTGGGAGAGCTGCCAGCTCAGAGCCCAAAGCTGGGCCAGGGAGGCATCGCTGCAGGTGCCAGCACAGAACCATGCACGTGTGTGCCCGCGCCCTGCACGATCCCCTCACCACTCCTGCGGCTCAGTGGTGCCCGTGCAGATCAGCAGAGATGGCAGAAGCTTCTGTGGCTGTTGAGTTACAGGTGTGTCTGCAGGGAGGAGATTCATACGTACATTGGTGGTTATTGCCAACAAGACCAGTCTGCATGGCAGGGGTGAGTAGTGTGTCCCTGCTGACCCCACAAGTTGAGCACTGGTTTTGTGGGATGCATTCCTGGGAAATGGAAATATTTTTCTCTAAGTTACTCCAACAGGGAAAGTCCAAGATACAACAGATAAGATGTCCCTACAACCATCCAAACAGATGAGGAAAGAGCTGAAGGAACCCCTGCAGACAAGAGAAGGTGGGTGCATTTCCCTCATGCTTCCCCTGGGAGTCAGCAGCCGGGGGCTTTGGCTGCACATCTGGACACGCCATGCCCGGCACAGCGGGAAGGGATCCATGGCAGCCTCGCTGCCCCGCTGCTGCTTTCACGCCCTGCAGGGCTGTTTCCCAGCCTGGCCTGGCTGCAGCTTCTGCCCAGCCTCTGCCGGAAGGCATTTGGCATCAGCTGACAGGCAGCCCAAACTGTAACACACCCTGAGATCCCCCACTATATCCAGCCCTGCAGATTAGGAAAAGGGTGGCTGTTTGGAGGTGGAAGTGCTCACATCATGCCACTGGAATCTGGCCATTTTCCTGCTCCATAAATTTCACAAATATTACCTCTGATGCCACTGCCCAAGTGGGGAACAGCTCCATCTGATGCAGCTGTCTCCCTTCCTTTGTCAAGAGATGGACATAGAGCTTCAGTGGAAGGTGGCAATTCCTGAAGGAAGCACTCCATCTTCAATGCGAGCCCCAGCTGCAGGAAGGAAGGCAATGCCAGACACGGGCACAGGCACAGCAGGTAATTGCTGTGCCGGGCTCAGCCCTGGCCGGGGCTGTGTGGCAGCAGCTCTTCCCCCAGGGCCTGCCCTTGCCCAGCCCGGCAGCAGCCAAAGCTGGAGGCGCCTCGGCTTCCAGGCCTCTGGAGCTCGTTCAGAGCCCCGGGGAAACGGGACTGGTGCAGCAACGTCCCTGGCACTGCAGCTGCTGCGGAGCTGGCCCTGAGTGCCCAGAGGCCCAAGGCACAGGATCAGCCCCGAGCAGGAGCCCTGCCTCCAGCCCAGGGCCAGAGCCAGCCCTGGCACACAATGGAAACAGTTCTCATCTTGGTTTGCTTCCAGACTGGGATGCTGGGAAGGATTCTCTATTAGCCTGGCGCTCTGAAGTTGTGAAGCCCTCCGAGCATTCTGCAGGTGTGTTCTCACTGTCCCACCAAGGTGTAATGTTTGACTGACTGGTAAGAACTAGGTGACAGAAGCTTCTGTGGCTGTTGTTTTACAGCCGTGTCTGCAGGGACAACTCCACCAACTCCTACCTTGGATGCTGCACATAAGCCCAGCTCCCATGGCAGGGGTGAGTAGTGTGTCCCTGCTGAACCCAAAGGCTGAGACCTGATTTTGTGGGATCCATTCCTGGGAAATGGAACTACTTTCTCTTAAGGTCCTCCACCAGAAGAGATCAAAGACATGGCAGACAAGAAATTCCTCGACCCATTAGAAATCATGTGGCAAATGCTGAAGGAACGTCTGCAGAGAAGACAAGGTGGGTGCATTTCCCTCATGCTGCTCCTGGGTCTCAGCAGCCAGGGGCTTTGGCTGCACATCTGGACACGCCGTGCCCGGCACAGCAGGAAGGCATCCATGGCAGCCTCGATGCCCCGCTGCTGCTTTCACGCCCTGCAGGGCTGTTTCCCAGCCTGGCCTGGCTGCAGCTTCTGCCCAGCCTCTGCAGGAAGGCATTTGGCATCAGCTGACTGGCAGCCCCAGTTGCACCACAGTCCATGCCCTCCCTCAGATCCCCTGCATTTTCCTGGTGTCCAGGCAGATCAGATGTTGGGGCTGTTTGCGGAAGGAAGCAGCCTTGGGTTGTCCCAAAATCCTGGGTGTTTTCTGATCCTTATCCATTCCTTTCACAAGTGATGCCTCCTGAAATTGTCACCTTCCCCATTCCCAGTCAGGAATGTTTCCATCTGATCCATCTGTCTCTTTTGCATTCTCCAGAAATCAAAGGAGAGCCTGCGGAGAAAGAAGCATTTCCCGGAGGAAGCAGGGGCTCCATGGCAGCCTCTGCTGCAGGAAGGGAGGCCATGCCAGGCACAGGCACAGGAGGTAATTGCTGTGCCTCTGGGCCTGAGCCCTGCTGAGGCTTGAGCTGCCCTCTCTGCTGCTTGGCAGTGCGGGCACAGCCTGGACTAGAGCGGCACAGACCAGGGGAATTATCCCGAGCAGGCTCAGGGCACTCGGGTACTGAGCAGTCCTGCTGGGGTCCCTCCATGGGAGACACGTCCTGAAACCTGACAGCGACTGCACGGGGTGCCCACGGTGGGGAAAGGACAGAGGAGGAGAGGAAGGCTCCAGTGTGTCCTGAGAGGGCCTGGCTGATTGCCCTTGGAATCTGGGGGGTTTCCCCACAGAAGGAGGGCAGGAGGGACAGAAGGAAGTAGGGAGGCATAACTGTGGCACTGCCTGCTGCAGTTTGCCTCAGGGATTTAGGGAGGATTTCCTCTGTGTCTGAGGGAGAGAGCCCCAGGGCCTTGTGCTGCTCCAGCCACCCCTTCCTGGGATGTTGCTGAGGGCAGGGAAAGAGTGTGGAGAGTGACCAGGAGCCAGCCCAGATCTCCCCAGGCCCCTGTGCACCTTTGGCCATGTCTATTCACATCTGGCTCCCACGGCCTTAGCCAACCCCCTGGCAGTGCCCAGTTCCCTGTGGCAGAAGGGGATCCAGCACACCCTGGAAAGTGTTCTCATCTGTGCTCCGTTCTAGATGAGGCTGGGAAGGCTTCTCCATCAGCTTGGATGAATAAAGTTTTGAAGCCCTTGGAGCCTCCTGCAGGTATGTTCTCGGTGTGTCACCAAGGAAGAATTGTAGACAAGCGGGCAGGAAGCAGGTGACAGAAGCTTCTGTGGCTGTTGTGTTACAGATGTGTCTACAGGGAGGACTTCTCCAGCTTCTCCAGCTCCTACCTTGGATGCTATACGCAAGCCCAGCTCCCATCACAGTGGTGAGTAGTGTGTCCCTGCTGACCTCAAAGGCTGAGCCTTGCTTTTGTAGGATCCATTGCTGGGAAATGGAAACATTTTTTTCTAAGTTACTCTAACAGGGAAAATCCAAGATACAACAGATAAGATGTCCCTGCAACCATCCAAACAGATGAGGAAAGAGCTGAAGGAACCCCTGCAGACAAGAGAAGGTGGGTGCATTTCTCTCATGCTTCCCCTGGGACTCAGCAGCCGGGGGCTTTGGCTGCACATCTGGACACGCCATGCCCGGCACAGCAGGAAGGGATCCATGGCAGCCTCGCTGCCCCGCTGCTGCTTTCACGCCCTGCAGGGCTGTTTCCCAGCCTGGCCTGGCTGCAGCTTCTGCCCAGCCTCTGTATGAAGGCATTTGGCATCAGCTGACAGGCAGCCCAAACTGTAACACACCCTGAGATCCCCCACTATATCCAGCCCTGCAGATTAGGAAAAGGGTGGCTGTTTGGAGGTGGAAGTGCTCTCATCATGCCACTGTAACCTGGCCATTTTCCTGCTCCATAAATTTCACAAATATTACCTCTTATGCCACCGCCCAAGTGGAGAACAACTCCATCTGATGCAGCTGTCTCCCTTCTTTTGTCAAGAGATGGACATAGTGCTTCAGTGGAAGGTGGCATGTCTTAAAGGAAGCACTCCATCTTCGGTGCCGGCCCCTGCTGCAGGAAGGAAGGCAAAGCCAGACACGGGCACAGGCACAGCAGGTAATTGCTGTGCCGGGCTCAGGCCTGGCCGGGGCTGTGTGGCAGCAGCTCTTCCCCCAGGGCCTGCCCTTGCCCGGCCCGGCAGCAGCCAAAGCTGGAGGCGCCTCGGCTTCCAGGCCTCTGGAGCTCGTTCAGAGCCCCGGGGAAACGGGACTGGTGCAGCAACGTCCCTGGCGCTGCAGCTGCTGCGGAGCTGGCCCTGAGTGCCCAGAGGCCCAAGGCACAGGAGCAGCCCCGAGCGGGAGCCCTGCCGCCAGCCCAGGGCCAGAGCCAGCCCTGGCACACAATGGAAACAGTTCTCATCTTGGTTTGCTTCCAGACTGGGAGGCTGGGAAGGATTCTCCATTAGCCTGGCGCTCTGAAGTTGTGAAGCCCTCCGAGCATTCTTCAGGTATGTTCTCACTGTCCCACCAAGGCGTAATGTTTGACTGACTGGTCAGGACCACATGACAGAAGCTTCTGTGGCTGTTGTGTTACAGATATATCTGGAGCAATGACTGCACCAACTCCTACCTTGGATGCTGCACAAAAGCCCAGCTCCCATGGCAAGGGTGAGTAGTGTGTCCCTGCTGACCCCTCAGGCTGAGCCCTGCTTTTGTGGGGTCCATTGCTGGGAAATGGAACTACTTTCTCTTAAGGTCCTCTGACAGGAGAGACCAAAGACATGGCAGGCAAGAAATTCCAGGACCCATTAGAAATCATGTGGCAAATGCTGAAGGAATGTCTGCAGAGAAGACAAGGTGGGTGCATTTCCCTCATCCTTCCCCTGGGACTCAGCAGCCAGGGGCTTTGGCTGCACATCTGGACACGCCGTGCCCTGCACAGCAGGAAGGGATCCATGGCAGCCTCGATGCCCCGCTGCTGCTTTCACACCCTGCAGGGCTGTTTCCCAGCCTGGCCTGGCTGCAGCTTCTGCCCAGCCTCTGCAGGAAGGCATTTGGCATCAGCTGACTGGCAGCCCCAGTTTCACCACAGTCCATGCCCTCCCTCAGATCCCCTGGAATTTCCTGGTGTCCAGGCAGATCAGATGTTGGGGCTGTTTGGGGAAGGAAGCAGCCTTGGGTTGTCCCAAAATCCTGGGTGTTTTCTGATCCTTATCCATTCCTTTCATAAGTGATGCCTCCTGAAATTGTCCCCTTCCCCATTCCCAGTCAGGAATGTTTCCATCTGATCCAGATGTCTCTTTTGCATTCTCCAGAAATGAAAGGAGAGCCTGCGGAGAAAGAAGCATTTCCCGGAGGAAGCAGTGGTTCCGTGCCAGCATCTGTTGAAGGAGGGGAGGCGATGCCAGGCACAGGCACAGGAGGTAATTGCTGTGCCTCTGGGCCTGAGCCCTGCTGAGGCTTGAGCTGCCCTCTCTGCTGTTTGGCAGTGCGGGCACAGCCTGGACTAGAGCAGCACAGCCCAGGGGAATTATCCCGAGCAGGCTCAGGGCACTGAGCAGTCCTGCTGGGGTCCCTCCATGGGAGACATGTCCTGAAACCTGGCAGTGACTGCACGGGGTGCCCACGATGGGGAAAGGACAGAGGGGGAGAGCAAGGCTCCAGTGTGTCCTGAGAGGGCCTGGCTGTTTGCCCTTGGGATGTGGGAGCTGTCCCAGCAGAAGGAGGGCAGGAGGGAGTGTAGGAGGGAGGGACAGCTGTGGCACTGCCTGCTGCAGTTTTCGCCAGGGCTTTAGGGAGGGTATTCTGTGAGTTTGAGGGAGAGAGCCCCAGGGCCCTGGGCTACTCCAGCCACCCCTCCCAGGGGTGTTGCTGAGGGCAGGGAAAGAGTGTGGAGAGTGATCAGGAGCCAGCCCAGAGCTCCCCAGGCCCCTGTGCAGCTTTGGCCATGTCCATTCCCATCTGGGTCCCATAGCCTTACACGACCCCCTTGCAGTGCCCTTTTCCCTGTAGCATTCGGGCATCCCAGCATGCCACAGATATGGTTCTGATCTCTGCTCCCTTTTAGACTGGAATCGTGACATGGGTTTTCAGGAAGTCCTGATGAAGGATGGTTTGAAGTTCCTGGAGGATGCTGGAGGCAAGTTTTCATTCTGCCCTTCCTGAGTGAATAATCAGGATCAATGCAACAAAAGCTCGTTTATAAACCATTTCCCTTAACATTATGTAAAGGCTGAAGGATTCTGAGAATCTTTCCCTTCTCCCTTCTGGATCCCTGAGGGATCCCTCAGGATCGCTGTCAGTAGGACGAAGGAGCATTGATCTTTCAGTTTTCCTCCCGTGTGCAATGCCAGTGTGTCCTTCCGTGTGCTCTGTGCAGTCAAAGAGAAGAGCAGAGAGGGAAGGGGCCGGGCCCAGGGCTGTGCCCCGGGGCTGAGCCTTGTGGGCAGCCTGAGGATCTCCTGCAGTGCCACAGGAGCTCTTCTGTCCTGCCTTTCTTTGCAGCTGAACCTGCCGGTGAAGGCCCCACATCCAGGACTGAGGCTCTGGGAGATGCTGAGGGTAGGTCAAGGCCTTTCCCCTGGGAGAGCTGCCAGCTCAGAGCCCAAAGCTGGGCCAGGGAGGCAGCGCTGCAGGTGCCAGCACAGAACCATGCACGTGTGTGCCCGCGCCCTGCACGATCCCCTCACCGCTCCTGCGGCTCAGTGGTGCCCGTGCAGATCAGCAGAGATGGCAGAAGCTTCTGTGGCTGTTGAGTTACAGGTGTGTCTGCAGGGAGGACTTCTCCAGCTCCAGGGCTGGATGCTTGGCCCCAACCCAGCTCCCATGGCAGGGGTGAGTAGTGTGTCCCTGCTGACCCCACAGGCTGAGCCCTGCTTTTGTGGGATCCATTCCTGGGAAATGGAACTACTTTCTCTTAAGGTCCTCCAAAAGGAAAGACCCAAGATACTGCAGCCAAAATGTCTCATGACTCAGATGAATTCCTGACACAAACACAGAAGAAAGCACCCGGAGGACAAGGTGGGTGCATTTCCCTCATGCTTCCCCTGGGACTCAGCAGCCGGGGGCTTTGGCTGCACATCTGGACACGCCGTGCCCAGCACAGCAGGAAGGGATCCATGGCAGCCTCGCTGCCCCGCTGCTGCTTTCACACCCTGCAGGGCTGTTTCCCAGCCTGGCCTGGCTGCAATTCCTCCCCAGCCTCTGCAGGATGGAATTTGGCATTAGCTGATAGGGTGCCCCGAGTGTACTGTGAGCCTGAGATCCCCTGCCATTTCCCAGTCTCTGAGAAGATCAGGCAGTGCAGCTGTTTGCACAAGGGAGTGCACTGGCCCAGCCCCAATTACCTGGGCTTTTTCCTGATCTTTACCTATGACTTAGACAAGCATTGCCTCCTGAAGGTGCCACCTCGCAGTGGGGAATATTTCCATTTGATCCAGTTGTCCCTTTTTTCCTTTTTCAAGTGATGGACCAAAAGGCTGTTCAGGAGGAGGAGCACTCAGGGAGAAGCAGTGGCTCATTGGCAGCCCTAGCTGCAGGAAGGAAGGCGATTCCAGACACGGGCACAGGCACAGCAGGTAATTGCTGTGCTGGGCTCAGCCCTGGCCGGGGCTGTGTGGCAGCAGCTCTTCTCCCAGGGCCTGCCCTTGCCCGGCCCGGCAGCAGCCAAAGCTGGAGGCGCCTCGGCTTCCAGGCCTCTGGAGCTCGTTCAGAGCCCCAGGGAAACGGGACTGGTGCAGCAACGTCCCTGGTGCTGCAGCTGCTGCAGAGCTGGCCCTGAGTGCCCAGAGGCCCAAGGCACAGGAGCAGCCCCGAGCGGGAGCCCTGCCGCCAGCCCAGGGCCAGAGCCAGCCCTTGCTCCCGACTGGGCAGGGGCTGCGCTGGCTCCTGACAGGGCCTGAGCCTGTCCCCTGGGGCTGGGGGAGCTGTCACGGGGCAGGGAGGGCCAGGGGTGGCAGTGGCTGCTCAGGGATGGCTTTGGCCCATCTCCCTGGCAGCAGCCACTGCCCAAGCAGCTGCGCTGCCCCCGGGCTCTCCTCCCGGCCTGCTGGGCTTTGTTGGCTGGCACAGCCTGTGCCAAGGGCCGGCAAGGTGCCTGCAGGCCCCAGCTCTGGGGGAAACAGAGGACGTCCTGCCCGTATCCACCGTGCTGCCAGCTCAGCAGTGCAGCACAGCACGGGCTCACACTCCCCATTGCTCCCACAGATGCAGCCGGCACCACAAGTCCAGTTCCGAATGCCCAGGATGGCCTCGGAAGGGGTTTCTATCAGGGAACAGGCTGCTGGCTAGGGTTACTGGCAGGCATCCTTTGTTTGGAGCTCGTCTTCATGTTGTGCTGCTTTGGATTCGGGTATTCCTGGAACAAAAAACAGTGAGTGTTTTGTTGCTCTCCCCCTCAAACAGCTTCTTTTGAAAGTCTAACGTGGACAGGGAACATTCCCTTTGAGGCTGCAGTGGAGTTGTGGCCAGTCCATGATTGTCCAAATAACTCTGCTGAGGGTTCTGCTGCTGCCCAGTGCTTCCACTGGCCTCTCAATTGCTGGGCCTTGTCCTGGGGCCCCGCTGGGGCTGCAGCCAGTGCTGGCTCCCACTGAGGCTGCCTGGCCAAGAGCAGCCCCAGGGGCACGGGGCAGAGGCAGAGGGAGGTGGGGAGGAGAAAGAGCAGGGCCGAGGTTGCCCTTGAAAGGCAGAGGCGCTCTGGGGCCCGCTCCTGGCCAGGGACCCTGCCCAGAGCCGTGCCCTGCTGGCCGGGGCCTTGAGGGGCAGCTGTCCAGCTGGGCCCAGCTGTGCCAGCAGCTCCAGCCGTGCTGGGGAGCCTTGCCAGCTCTGGGCCCTGCTGTGCACGAGGGTCCCTGTGTGCCACTGGCAGCTGGGGCCTCAGCCACCTCCTCTCTGCACAGGAACACCTCGGGACAGAAGTTGGAAGACGGTGTCTGCACCTCACAGCCAGACAGCGTGTGCAGCTCCTCCAGCAGCAGTAAGGGCCTGGACAGCCCTCTCAAGTCTTCTGTGAAGAGGACCCCAGAACAACCGTCTACGACGAAGCCTCCTCTTACACTGTAGATCCCACTGCCACCTGCTCTCCCCATGGGCCTCCCCAAGCTGCCTTCATCCCTTTTTTTATCTTTGTCTGTCCCATCCCAGCCAACTCGAGTACCTCCAGGGACCCCAGGAGCAGCCCAGCACCCTCCAGCCCTTCCTGAGACCAACACATCCCTCCCTCTGCCCCTGAGCCCCCTGGCCTTTCCCTCTAGGAATCACTGAAGGTGACACCCCCCCCACCCCACCCCCCCCAACCCCCCGCTTGCAGGGTAGGCAATGACCTATTCTTCTGTTTAAATAAAGAGAAGGATCTTTGTTCTGGTTGGAAAGCAAAACCAGTGAGAGACTCCAAGTCAGAAATACAATTTATTAGAAAAAGGGAAAAAAATCAAAACACATGCAATAATACAAAAGAAAAACCACTGACAGGCTCAGAATACAGCCTGCTGACACCCTGCTAGTTAGGGTGGTGGTAGCAGTCCAGATGAAATGGACTTGTGGAAGTGGTGATCCTGTAGAAACAATCTGGTAGCTCTCATCCTCTGGAAAAGCAGTGGGTAAGGGCGGCGGTTCCTCTGGGAATCCAGTGGAAAGACTGCTTGTTGTGTCCCAAAACCCAGATTATATCCAGCTGGGGATGCTTAGCTCCTCCCCCATGGGCAGAGCATCTCACAGTGGGCTGATATCATTCTGCCTCATGCTGTGGGTCCTTGATTAGCCATGAAACAGAAATGGCTCTGGGAGGGAGTTATCTCTGAGTCATGTGGCAAGACATTGATGGGCCCATTAACAGGAGATAAGGAAGAAACAATGCCCCTCCTGGTTTCAGCAGCTCTTGAGGATGGCATTAGAATACATCTTTACACTGCAACCCAGGACAAGCGGTCACCCCAGTGTCCAGGTGGCAGCAGCAGCAAAGCCCACCCAGCACCAGCACTGACTGAGCTCCATGCCCAGGAGGAGCCGTGGATGCCCACGGTGTGGGCAGGCAGAAGCCAGGCAGGGGCTGCTGTTGAAATGGAGGTTTTGGGGGGTTCAATTAAGTTAGCAATATATGGACTAAGCATTTAAATTTTAAATTGTAGAATTATGTGTTGAATTTTAACCTTTTACTTAAGAAACCTCTGCCATGGTACAAAGGGCATAGAAAAATGCAAATTTCTGAAGCTTCTTGCTATGTAGGACAATACCAGTGTCATAAATAGGGCAGGAGATCTTTCTCCTTTTTAATGCCTTTATTAAAAACATTCAGCTCAGATTGGGGAGAAAGGACAGGTCGCCCGCACCCCCGCTGCTCCCAGGAGTGGCACGGAGGAGGAGGATGCTGCAGCTGTGTCCGCTGGTATGCAGGCAGAGCTGGGGCTTCCGTCCTCGAGGGAGTAGTGGGAATTCCGCTTCTTTGGTCTAACATTCCAGGTCCTCTTCCTAGCTGACATCCTTTCAGGTTAGGGTGAGGAGTAAAAAGGACCTTAGCACATACTGGATTAAGTTCCTCACCTTTAGACCTTACTTAGGTTTCTTAATTTTATGTCGGCTCAATGTTTTTAGGGGTTTTTTCCTGGAAAATTGCAAAATTTGGTGAAATGCATTCTCATCTGCATACTAGCTCTGATGTCACCTCCCCCTGCTACCTGCAGGCTCCTGGGAAGCAGCAGGGGGACAACTGCGCTTGATTTCTAACCATTAACAGGTAATTGAAGAAAAACTATTAACAAGAGGTGATTGCAACATGAAGCTATCAACAACAAATAGTCAACATTTCAACTCTCAGCAACTGGCCCAACCGGTTTAACTTTGCAGCCTTAAAAAAACAAGGATAATTTGTGGGGAAGAACACACCAGGTGTGGAGACACAAGGCTTGACTCCATTTCAGAAGGCTGATTTATTATATATTCTATTAAAATACTACATTAAAACTATACTAAAAGAACAGAGAGGAAAAAATGACCAGAAGGCTACAAAGAAGAATAATAGAATAGAATGCATAACAAAAATCTTGTGACTGCTCACAGGCTCAACACAGTTGGCTGTGATTGGTCATCAAGTGAAAACAATCCACATGGACCAATGGAAGATGCATCTGTTGCATTCCACAGCAGCAGATCGTTATTGTTTACATTTCTTTCCTGAGGCACTCAGCTCCTCAGGAGGGGAAAAATCCTAGGAAAGGATTTTTAATAAAATATCATAGCTACAGATAACTTTTTTACTCATAACACCAGGAGAAGACCAGGGAATGCAGGTAGCCTAGACTAAGGAGCTCCTCTGTCTCCAAGCTGATCCAACCAACAGACGTACTCAGATAAGCACCAGGGGACCACAGTGCACGCACAAAGGAGAAAAGTTCAAAAGTTCAGTCATGAGCAAGACCACAGCCTTCGGCCTCAGAGACCACCAAAGACCCCAGTGTGACCACCACAGGAAACAACGCGTGCCCAGAAGGGCGTGGATCTAATCGCCATGTGAGGGGAGGACAGGCGGGGCCAGGGGTTGAATGTGCATGAAGAGATTGTGTAATGCATTGCATATGGAACATGTTTGTGAACAAAGATGTGGCTCGGACCAGGGCTCGGGGCACAAGTTTTCACGAGAGCCATCTCGCCTGGCCAGGCCCTGACACGCATACCCACATCATAACTACATCAGGTTGTGGAGTGTCACTATAGGACATGAAATAAAACAACACAGACACGCATCTCTCCAAGGTAAAAAAGAGGGCAGTTGAATTTCTGACTCCAACATTTACAGATTTCCAAAAGTGACAGTGGATTGGAGGGTGAAAGTGCCACCTCTCCAATGACACTGGACAAACCAACAGTCCATCAAATTTCTCCTCCTGCAGAAAAGAATGCATAACAATAAGTTATTTGCATAAAATGCGTGAGAAAGTTTGCTACAAGAATGGAAACATCAGAAGGCTGAGAAGAACTTGTCCTAGGGTGAGGTTATGATGCTTGCATCCCCAGTCGTGTGTTCTGTTAATGCTGGATATTACGTACTGTGCCTTCACGACTGGCCCTGAAGAGCAAGGTTTGTTTTGGTTTGTTATCAGCCCACGTGCTCCCCCACGGCTGGCAGGACAGACAGACGGCGCAGTACATAGTGCAGCTTTTGCTTTTTGCTTTGCTTTCTGTTGCTTGCTTTGCTCTTGCTTCTGCTGTGCTCCCGCTTTGCTTTTGCTTTTTGGCTTCTGCTTGTTAGTCAGTTTAGCTAAGCAGTCCAGATTTTTCCCTGGACTGTTTTTCCTTTCCCTTTTTCGAACCACTCACACCTGCTCCAGACTGGGACCTGGGAAACATTGAGAGTTTGCATCCTGTGGCTGCAGCAGCTATCCCCAGCGCCGGAGGGAGCGACAGCAGAGCCACCACTGCCAGGAAAGACTTTCTGAATTTGTCATCCTTTTCAGATGGGTGAAAGCATTGTCATCTGCTATTGTTCATTTTGTGTGCTGGGGGTGTTTTGCCTGTCAAATAAACAGGTTCTTTCCACTTCTCTCCAAGGAATCCTTCCCGACCTGCTGGGGGGAAGGGGCCATGTGGGGTTGCTTTCTGGGGGGGCCTCTTTGGAGGTTTTCTCCCAGATTTACCCTAATCCAGGACAGAACATTAAAAACCAGGGTGACAGTGGAATCTATTTATTCTGCAGATCGCTTCACTGTGAGCAGCGGTGGGGCCCCGAGGGGATGGGGCAGCCCATGCTGAGCGTCCCTGGGCTGAGGGACATTTCCTTCCGTGGGATCATCTGGGCCCAGACCTCCTCCAGTGCCATGCCCAGGAAAAGAGGGAAGCCATCAAGAGCATCTCCAAGGACACAGCCTGACCTGCAATGTCAGCAGGCAAAACAAAGCTCCTCCCTAATTAACACACACTGGATAGGACCTAATTGATGGGCCATCACCAATGCAGGGTGCTGCACAGGGTCTGCTGCTCTCAGCCAGGGCCAGAAGGAAGGGAAGGGAAGGGAAGGGAAGGGAAGGGAAGGGAAGGGAAGGGAAGGGAAGGGAAGGGAAGGGAAGGGAAGGGAAGGGAAGGGAAGGGAAGGGAAGGGAAGGGAAGGGAAGGGAAGGGAAGGGAAGGGAAGGGAAGGGAAGGGAAGGGAAGGGAAGGGAAGGGAAGGGAAGGGAAGGGAAGGGAAGGGAAGGGAAGGGAAGGGAAGGGAAGGGAAGGGAAGGGAAGGGAAGGGAAGGGAAGGGAAGGGAAGGGAAGGGAAGGGAAGGGAAGGGAAGGGAAGGGAAGGGAAGGGAAGGGCTATGTAGCCTCAGGGTCCGACAGGGCTGGTGAGCAGCCCCAGAGACACAACAACCCAGGTGAAACCAGGCTTGTTTTCCAGGTCAAAACACTCGGTGTAGCTGGCCTGGACTTCCCTGTAGGGCACGTGGGGGCTTTGGAGTCCCCCTAAGGTGCACGAGGGAGTGGGGTCCCTTGTGACACACCCAGGAATATTTTAGGTTTCCTCTGAGGCATGGAGGCCACTGGGGTCCACTTCAAGTCATGCAAGGGATTTGGAATCCTGTGTGAGTCATGCAGAGGGTTTGGGATCTCTCCCAAGGTGTGCAGGGTGCTGGGATCTCTCCTGAGGCAAATGTCACGGTTCTGGGGTCTCATTTCAGATGTACAAAGGGCTGTGGACTCTCGTAAGCGTGCAGGTGCTTTGTGTCCCTCCTGCTGCACGCAGTGGGGCTGGAGTGTCTGCTGAGGCACGCAGGGGACGGGGACCTCCGGCAGTCCCTCCCGGGCCCGTGCGGCTCGGGGCTGCCGCGGCCCAGGGCCAGCCGCCGTGCCGGGATGGCGGTGGCGAGGCGCCGAGGCGGAGCTGCCCCGCCGGGTCACGCTGCACCGGCACGGCACAGGCAGTGCTGAGCGCCGGGCAGGCGGCACCGCCAGCCCAGGGGCCACAGCCCCGGCCCTGCCTCTTTTGGGGCCGGGCACAGACAGCCCTGCGGGCCGGGCACCGCTCAGCGCCCGAGGGGACGGAACAGATGCCAGAGGAGCCCCAGGAGCCCTGGACAGGGCCCTGGCGTTGCCCGCCCAGCTCCCCCGGGCCTGTGGCCATCCCGGGCAGCAGGGGCTCGCTCTGGGCCGTGCTCTCCCCGGCCAGCGGGGCTACGGGCCAGCACCCGGCTCCTGCCACTGCCCTGAGAATGCTGAGGGGATTTCGGGGCAGAAATGAACTTGACAGGGACAAAATTCATAGGAGACTTGTTTTGGCCTTTTACAAGGTTAACTGAGAAACAACTTAAAATCCCCGGCTAAATCGTCTGCTTTAACGCGTGGGGATTCCTTCAAGACCCTTCCTAACTCCCGTGGTGCCGGGCCGGGCCGCGTCCCAGCGAGCTCCAACACCCAGCAGCTCGATGGATGCAGCACGGCTGGCACCAGGGAAACGAGTCAGTATCCCTACAGCTGCCCGCTCTGCCTGCACGGCTGTCACACAACAGCAATGTTCCAGAAGGAACAGGCATTTTTACATCCTCACGACCGTGTGATCTTTGGTCCTGGTGGTGGATCAGAGAGAAAAGCCAAATGTGACAGACTAAACTTGACTCTAAGAGAGGGATGCCTCAGCAGAGGGTCTGGGGACCTGTGGTGCCAGCCAGTGGCCCGGCACTCGGACACAGCAGGAAGACCTGAGATTATCACACTTCACCTGGGAGGGTAGAAAAGCTCAGGGGTTCTTTGTTCAAGTTCCTCCAGAGGCACCAGCTGAAGCTGCCACAGTTCCACCTTGATAAAATTGTTTAAAAAGATTCAGAGGTCTGACACTCTGCTGTGGAGGACATTCCACATGTTATATTTGCCAAATTTTCCAATCAAAAAAACCAAAAAAACAAACCCAAACAAAATTAAATAAAACAGCAATTTTAATTATGTAACTTAATATATATACAATTGAATAAACTCGAAACACTGACTATATAATTTCGTTTAAATTACGAATAATTTGGTCCTGATAATAGCGTATAAGCAAAACTAACCATGCGGGGTATGCGTGGGGTATGGTGTTCAGGGCTTTTGGACCCCCATCACCTCACGGACTAGCTTGTGAAGACAAAATTCCCCTTTTTATGCTGTATGTCATTACCATCTCCTCCCATTTTCGATTCGTCACACTTGTATCACCGCCCTCATCATCACCTTTACCACGCATGCTCCACACTTCTTTAAGTAAGTTGTACCACTCTTTGGGGATCTTCTTTGAGGAAGGCCTCTCCTCTTCCTCCATGTCCTGTAGTTCACCTTTTGGATTACACATGCGCACCAAGCTGGTACTGTATAAACCAATATTGTGTTCTAACATTAAAGCAGTGAATCTCATATAATCAACATTTGCCTGGTGTCCAACCAAATTCTCCTCTCTTCCAACTAAATTCAGTCATTGTTATCTCTTGCTTCTTCCTGTTCTGAACAGCTGCAGGAGAACGGTGGGGAGAGGGATAACCCATCCTCTCCCTTTCTTGCTTGGCATTACACCTTTAACTGTTTTATTATTTCCAAATATTAATTACTGTATCAGTATTGATTACTCTTTCAATTTTGTCAGCATGAATCATATCTATTTACCACACACAGTTCTCATCTTTTGGGCATTTAGGAGCTTTTCATTTTGCTTTGCACCCAAGAAAAATATAGCCCCAAATGTGCACAAATAACTCCTTTAGCATGTCCTCCTTTTCAGCTGGCTTTTCCATTGTTCTCTGCTATCTTGTCCTCATCTTTCCACAATTCCTGTGTCTATTCAAGTCCAGCCTGGCACGGTGCACACATTTGCTTTAGTTCTGTAGTGATTTATGCCCAGCCATCCTGCCAACCACACCCATTTCAATGTTGCAACAACCTAACTCTGGGCTGCACTATGTGAATCACACTCTGCTGTGTGAGATGGCAGAGCACCAGAGCAGGCACTGAAGAAGGGGCATTCGGTACATTAGTGAAGTGAGTGCTGGAACCTGGGCTAGCTCTTACAACTCCGGCACTACGGCAGGAGTCGGGAACTGCCTCGCTATGGGGATTTACCAGAGGCAGAACCTTTAGTGCCACTTGCTCTCCAGTGCCAGACACAAGCCACGACAGGGACGAGGCACAGGAGAAAGGAGGAGGCTCCCTGTCTTCAGGTTCTGCAAGGAACAGCTTAGTCCAGGCGAAGAGAACAGGATGAAAAGCCCCTAGCTGTACTGCCCAAGGGGTTTTGTACACATACAAGTCATGGCGTGGATGCAAACAATGAACCAATAGGGAATCCTCAGGAGAGGAGTGAGGGGATTACATCAAGTGTCTGGGGCCAATTGGGGTAGGAGGGTGGAGAGGATGGGTCACAAGGGCCAGTGGGGCTCCCAGGAGTAGGGGAATGCCAAAGGGGAGTTGCAGTCAGGGATTGGCCCAAAGGTTGGGGAACCAAGGGGCTGGGTTGCCTTGACAGGCAGGGAAAGAGCTGGAACAAGGGGTGGGGAAGGACACGAGGGACAGTTTGGAGGGAGGGTAAAACCCACAGGTAAACCAACTCAGGAAAAAAATGGGGGCACAACAGAGCCCTTAAACAACACTTAAAATGAAATCAATAAAATAAATTTGAACTGCAACAATCAAGAGCATCTTGAGGGACGCAGCCTGACCAGCAATGTCAGCAGGCAAAAGAAAGGTTTTGCTGAGCAATGGCCCTTTGATGAAGCAAAACATTTACAATCAGGGCAGTCCATTCATGCAGACGGGCACACACTCTGGGGGTACAGCTGAGGCCATGAGGTCACAGCAGGGCTCTGGGGTCACAGCAGGCTGAGCTCTCAGCAGGCCCTGAGGTCACAGAGGTGCCAGAGGTGCCAGAGCCCCGTGGTTGCACAGCAGCACAAGGAGCCAGCAGTCAGTCCCTGAGCACAACTGTTGCGGCAGCAGCGGCGGTGGCAGCAGCGGTGCTGACGTTGGGACAGCGGTGTCGGGACAGCGGTGGCAGCAAGAGCTGCGGGACTGGCGGAGGACAAGGCACCATGGCCCTTGCTCTGCGCCTCCTACTCCTGCTGCTCCTGGCCGTGGCCCTGCCTGCCAGGGCTGCCCAGGCTGCTCCGCTGCAAGCGCGGCGAGCAGGTGAGCCGGCAGCCTGGCTGCCCTTTCCCGGGACAGCGCTCCCTGCTCCCTGGGAAGCGCTGGGGATGGTTTTGCCCCAGGCTTTAGGGAGGGTTTCCTCTGTGGGAGGGAGAGAGACCCCACGGGCCCTGGGCTACTCCAGCCACCCCTCCAGAGATGTTGCAAAGGGCCTGCAAAGAGGTTGGAGTGACCAGGAGCCAGCCCAGAGCTCCCCAGGCCCCTGTGCAGCTTTGGCCATCTCCATTCACATCTGGCTCCCACAGCCTTACCCAACACCACTGCATTGCCCAGTTCCCTGTGGCAGAAGGGGATCCTAGCACACCATGGAAATGGTTCTGATCTCTGCTCCCTTCTAGACTGGAATAGTGACATGGGTTTTCAGGAAGTCCTGATGAAGGATGGTTTGAAGTTCTTTGAGGATGCTGGAGGCAAGTTTTCATTCTGTCTTTCCTAAATGAATAATCAGGATTAATGCAACAAAAGCTCACTTACAAACCATTTCCCTTAACATAATCTTAAGGTTGAAAGAATCTGGAAACCTTGCCCTGCTCCCTTCTGGAGCCCTGAGGGCTCCCACAGGATCACTGTCATTGGGAGGAAGGAGCATTTAGCTTTCAATCTTCCTCCCGTGTGCAATGCCAGTGTGTCCTTCCGTGTGCTCTGTGCAGCCACAGAGAAGAGCAGAGAGGGAAGGGGCCGGGCCGGGCCCAGGGCTGTGCCCCGGGGCTGAGCCTTGTGGGCAGCCTGAGGATCTCCTGCAGTGCCACAGGAGCTCTTCTGTCCTGCCTTTCTTTGCAGCTGAACCTGCCGGTGAAGGCCCCACATCCAGGACTGAGGCTCTGGGAGATGCTGAGGGTAGGTCAAGGCCTTTCCCCTGGGAGAGCTGCCAGCTCAGAGCCCAAAGCTGGGCCAGGGAGGCAGCGCTGCAGGTGCCAGCACAGAACCATGCACGTGTGTGCCCGTGCCCTGCACGATCCCCTCACCGCTCCTGCGGCTCAGTGGTGCCCGTGCAGATCAGCAGAGATGGCAGAAGCTTCTGTGGCTGTTGAGTTACAGGTGTGTCTACAGGGAGGAGATTCATACGTACATTGGTGGTTATTGCCAACAAGACCAGTCTGCATGGCAGGGGTGAGTAGTGTGTCCCTGCTGACCCCACAAGTTGAGCACTGGTTTTGTGGGATCCATTCCTGGGAAATGGAAATATTTTTCTCTAAGTTCCTCCGAAGAGGAAGATGCAAGACACAACAGAGAAGATATCCCTGGAACCATCCAAACAGATGAGGCAAGTGCTGAAGAAAATGCTGCAGGGAGGACAAGGTGGGTGCATTTGCCTCAAGCTTCCCCTGGGACTCAGCAGCCGGGGGCTTTGGCTGCACATCTGAACGCATGGTTCCCGGTACAGCAGGGTGGGATCCATGGCTCATTCCCAATGAGGAATGTTTCCATCTGATCCAGATGTCTCTTTTGCATTCTCCAGAAATGAAAGGAGAGCCTGCGGAGAAAGAAGCATTTCCCGGAGGAAGCAGTGGTTCCGTGCCAGCATCTGTTGAAGGAGGGGAGGCGATGCCAGGCACAGGCACAGGAGGTAATTGCTGTGCCTCTGGGCCTGAGCCCTGCTGAGGCTTGAGCTGCCCTCTCTGCTGTTTGGCAGTGCGGGCACAGCCTGGACTAGAGCAGCACAGCCCAGGGGAATTATCCCGAGCAGGCTCAGGGCACTGAGCAGTCCTGCTGGGGTCCCTCCGTGGGAGACACGTCCTGAAACCTGACAGTGACTGCACGGGGTGCCCACGGTGGGGAAAGGACAGAGGGGGAGAGCAAGGCTCCAGTGTGTCCTGAGAGGGCCTGGCTGTTTGCCCTTGGGATCTGGGAGCGGTCCCAGCAGAAGGAGGACAGGAGGGACAGAGGGAGGGATGGATACCTGTGTCACTGCCTGCTGCAGTTTTCGCCAGGGTTTTAGAGAGGATTTCCTCTGTGTCTGAGGGAGAGAACCCGGGACCCTGCGCTGCTCCAGCCACCCCTCCCGGGGATGTTGCTGAGGGCAGGGAAAGAGTGTGGAAAGTGATCAGGAGCCAGCCCAGAGCTCCCCAGGCCCCTGTGCACCTCTGGCCATGTCTATTCACATCTGGCTCCCACGGCCTTAGCCGACCCCCTGGCAGTGCACAGTTCCCTGTGGCAGAAAGAGATCCCAGCACACCCTGGAAAGTGTTCTCATCTGTGCTCCGTTCTAGATGAGGTTGCTTCTCCATCAGCTTGGATGAATAAAGTTTTGAAGCCCTTGGAGCCTCCTGCAGGTATGTTCTCAGTGTGCCACCAAGGAAGAATTGTAGACAAGCAGGCAGGAACCAGGTGACAGAAGCTGCTGTGGCTGTTGTGTTACAGATGTGTCTACAGGGAGGACTTCTCCAGCTTCTCCAGCTCCTACCTTGGATGCTGCACTCAAGCCCAGCTCCCATCACAGTGGTGAGTAGTGTGTCCCTGCTGAACCCACAGGCTGAGCCTTGCTTTTGTAGGATCCATTCCTGGGAAATGGAAATATTTTTCTCTAAGTTACTCCAACACGGAAAGTCCAAGATACAACAGATAAGATGTCCCTGCAACCATCCAAACAGATTAGGCAAGAGCTGAAGGAACCCCTGCAGACAAGAGAAGGTGGGTGCATTTCTCTCATGCTTCCACTGGGACTCAGCAGCCGGGGGCTTTGGCTGCACTTCTGGACACGCCATGCCCGGCACAGCAGGAAGGGATCCATGGCAGCCTCGCTGCCCCGCTGCTGCTTTCACGCCCTGCAGGGCTGTTTCCCAGCCTGGCCTGGCTGCAGCTTCTGCCCAGCCTCTGCCGGAAGGCATTTGGCATCAGCTGACAGGCCATGCCCAAACTGTAACACACCCTGAGATCCCCCACTATATCCAGCCCTGCAGATTAGGAAAAGGGTGGCTGTTTGGAGGTGGAAGTGCTCACATCATGCCACTGGAATCTGGCCATTTTCCTGCTCCATAAATTTCACAAATATTACCTCTGATACCACTGCCCAAGTGGGGAACAGCTCCATCTGATGCAGCTGTCTCCCTTCCTTTGTCAAGAGATGGACATAGAGCTTCAGTGGAAGGTGGCAATTCCTGAAGGAAGCACTCCATCTTCAATGCGAGCCCCAGCTGCAGGAAGGAAGGCAATGCCAGACACGGGCACAGGCACAGCAGGTAATTGCTGTGCCGGGCTCAGCCCTGGCCGGGGCTGTGTGGCAGCAGCTTTTCCCCCAGGGCCTGCCCTTGCCCGGCCCGGCAGCAGCCAAAGCTGGAGGCGCCTCGGCTTCCAGGCCTCTGGAGCTGGTTCAGAGCCCCGGGGAAACGGGACTGGTGCAGCAACGTCCCTGGTGCTGCAGCTGCTGCGGAGCTGGCCCTGAGTGCCCAGAGGCCCAAGGCACAGGAGCAGCCCCGAGCGGGAGCCCTGCCGCCAGCCCAGGACCAGAGCCAGCCCTGGCACACAATGGAAACAGTTCTCATCTTGGTTTGCTTCCAGACTGGGATGCTGGGAAGGATTCTCCATTAGCCTGGCGCTCTGAAGTTGTGAAGCCCTCTGGGCATTCTGCAGGTGTGTTCTCACTGTCCCACCAAGGCGTAATGTTTGACTGACTGGTAAGAGCCAGGTGACAGAAGCTTCTGTGGCTGTTGTTGTACAGCCGTGTCTGCAGGGACAACTACACCAACTCCTACCTTGGATGCTGCACATAAGCCCAGCTCCCATGGCAGCAGTGAGTAGTGTGTCCCTGCTGAACCCAAAGGCTGAGACCTGATTTTGTGGGATCCACTGCTGGGAAATGGAACTACTTTCTCTTAAGGTCCTCCACCAGAAGAGATCAAAGACATGGCAGACAAGAAATTCCTGGACCCATTAGAAATCATGTGGCAAATGCTGAAGGAATGTCTGCAGAGAAGGCAAGGTGGGTGCATTTCCCTCATGCTTCCCCTGGGTCTCAGCAGCCGGGGGCTTTGGCTGCACATCTGGACACGCGGTGCCCGGCACAGCAGGAAGGGATCCATGGCAGCCTCGCTGCCCCGCTGCTGCTTTCACGCCCTGCAGGGCTGTTTCCCAGCCTGGCCTGGCTGCAGCTTCTGCCCAGCCTCTGCAGGAAGGCATTTGGCATCAGCTGACTGGCAGCCCCAGTTGCACCACAGTCCATGCCCACCCTCAGATCCCCTGCAATTTCCTGGTGTCCAGGCAGATCAGATGTTGGGGCTGTTTGGGGAAGGAAGCAGCCTTGGGTTGTCCCAAAATCCTGGGTGTTTTCTGATCCTTATGCATTCCTTTCACAAGTGATGCCTCCTGAAATTGTCACCTTCCCCATTCCCAGTCAGGAATGTTTCCATCTGATCCATCTGTCTCTTTTTGCATTCTCCAGAAATCAAAGGAGAGCCTGTGGAGAAAGAAGCATTTCCCGGAGGAAGCAGGGGCTCCATGCCAGCCTCTGCTGTAGGAAGGGAGGCCATGCCAGGCACAGACACAGGAGGTAATTGCTGTGCCTCTGGGCCTGAGCCCTGCTGAGGCTTGAGCTGCCCTCTCTGCTGCTTGGCAGTGTGGGCACAGCCTGGACTAGAGCGGCACAGCCCAGGGGAATTATCCCGAGCAGGCTCAGGGCACTGAGCAGTCCTGCTGGGGCCCCTCCATGGGAGACATGTCCTGAAACCTGGCAGTGACTGCACGGGGTGTCCACGGTGGGGAAAGGACAGAGGGGGAGAGCAAGGCTCCAGTGTGTCCTGAGAGGGCCTGGCTGATTGCCCTTGGGATCTGGGGTGTTTCCCCACAGAAGGAGGGCAGGAGCGACAGAAGGAGGTAGGGAGGCATAACTGCGGCACTGCCTGCTGCAGTTTGCCTCAGGGATTTAGGGAGGATTTCCTCTGTGTCTGAGGGAGAGAGCCCCAGGGCCTTGCGCTGCTCCAGCCACCCCTCCCTGGGATGTTGCTGAGGGCGGGGAAAGAGTGTGGAGAGTGACCAGGAGCCAGCCCAGATCTCCCCAGGCCCCTGTGCACCTTTGGCCATGTCTATTCACATCTGGCTCCCACGGCCTTAGCCGACCCCCTGGCAGTGCACAGTTCCCTGTGGCAGAAGGGGATCCCAGCACACCCTGGAAAGTGTTCTCATCTGTGCTGCATTGTAGATGAGGGTGCTGGGAAGGCTTCTCCATCAGCTTGGATGAATAAAGTTTTGAAGCCCTTGGAGCCTCCTGCAGGTATGTTCTCGGTGTGTCACCAAGGAAGAATTGTAGACAAGCGGGCAGGAAGCAGGTGACAGAAGCTTCTGTGGCTTTTGTGTTACAGATGTGTCTACAGAGAGGACTTCTCCAGCTTCTCCATCTCCTACCTTGGATGCTATACGCAAGCCCAGCTACCATCACAGTGGTGAGTAGTGTGTCCCTGCTGACCTCAAAGGCTGAGCCTTGCTTTTGTAGGATCCATTGCTGGGAAATGGAAATATTTTTGTCTAAGTTACTCTAACAGGGAAAATCCAAGATACAACAGATAAGATGTCCCTGCAACCATCCAAACAGATGAGGAAAGAGCTGAAGGAACCCCTGCAGACAAGAGAAGGTGGGTGCATTTCTCTCATGCTTCCACTGGGACTCAGCAGCCGGGGTCTTTGGCTGCACATCTGGACACGCCATGCCCGGCACAGCAGGAAGGGATCCATGGCAGCCTCGCTGCCCCGCTGCTGCTTTCACGCCCTGCAGGGCTGTTTCCCAGCCTGGCCTGGCTGCAGCTTCTGCCCAGCCTCTGCCGGAAGGCATCAGCTGACAGGCAGCCCAAACTGTAACACACCCTGAGATCCCCCACTATATCCAGCCCTGCAGATTAGGAAAAGGGTGGCTGTTTGGTGGTGGAAGTGCTCACATCACGCTACTGTAATCGGGCCATTTTCCTGCTCCATAAATTTCACAAATATTACCTCTGATGCCACCGCCCAAGTGGGGAACAGCTCCATCTGATGCAGCTGTCTCCCTTCCTTTGTCAAGAGATGGACATAGTGCTTCAGTGGAAGGTGGCATTTCTTAAAGGAAGCACTCCATCTTCGGTGCCGGCCCCTGCTGCAGGAAAGCAGGCAAAGCCAGACACGGGCACAGGCACAGCAGGTAATTGCTGTGCCGGGCTCAGCCCTGGCCGGGGCTGTGTGGCAGCAGCTCTTCCCCCAGGGCCTGCCCTTGCCCGGCCCGGCAGCAGCCAAAGCTGGAGGCGCCTCGGCTTCCAGGCCTCTGGAGCTGGTTCAGAGTCCCGGGGAAACGGGACTGGTGCAGCAACGTCCCTGGTGCTGCAGCTGCTGCAGAGCTGACCCTGAGTGCCCAGAGGCCAAGGCACAGGAGCAGCCCCGAGTGGGAGCCCTGCCGCCAGCCCAGGGCCAGAGCCAGCCCTGGCACACAATGGAAACAGTTCTCATCTTGGTTTGCTTCCAGACTGGGAGGCTGGGAAGGATTCTCCATTAGCCTGGCGCTCTGAAGTTGTGAAGCCCTCCGAGCATTCTGCAGGTATGTTCTCACTGTCCCACCAAGGCGTAATGTTTGACTGACTGGTCAGGACCACATGACAGAAGCTTCTGTGGCTGTTGTGTTACAGATATATCTGGACCAACGACTGCACCAACTCCTACCTTGGATGCTGCACAAAAGGCCAGCTCCCATCACAGAAGTGAGTAGTGTGTCCCTGCTGACCCCTCTGGCTGATCTCTGCTTTTGTGGGGTCCATTGCTGGGAAATGGAACTACTTCCTCTTAAGGTCCTCTGACAGGAGAGACCAAAGACATGGCAGGCAAGAAATTCCAGGACCCATTAAAAATCATGTGGCAAATGCTGAAGGAATTTCTGCAGAGAAGGCAAGGTGGGTGCATTTCCCTCATCCTTCCCCTGGGACTCAGCAGCCAGGGGCTTTGGCTGCACATCTGGACACGCCGTGCCCGGCACAGCAGGAAGGGATCCATGGCAGCCTCGCTGCCCCGCTGCTGCTTTCACGCCCTGCAGGGCTGTTTCCCAGCCTGGCCTGGCTGCAGCTTCTGCCCAGCCTCTGCCGGAAGGCATTTGGCATCAGCTGACTGGCAGCCCCAGTTTCACCACAGTCCATGCCCTCCCTCAGATCCCCAGCAATTTCCTGGTGTCCAGGCAGATCAGATGTTGGGGCTGTTTGGGGAAGGAAGCAGCCTTGGGTTGTCCCAAAATCCTGGGTGTTTTCTGATCCTTATCCATTCCTTTCATAAGTGATGCCTCACCTTCCCCATTCCCAGTCAGGAATGTTTTCATCTGATCCAGCTGTCTCTTTTCCATTTTCCAGAAATGAACGGAGAGCCTGTGCAGAAGTAAGCATTTCCCGGAGGAAGCAGTGGTTCCGTGCCAGCCTCTGCTACAGGAAGGGAGGCCATGCCAGGCACAGGCACAGGAGGTAATTGCTGTGCCTCTGGGCCTGAGCCCTGCTGAGGCTTGAGCTGCCCTCTCTGCTGTTTGGCAGTGCGGGCACAGCCTGGACTAGAGCGGCACAGCCCAGGGGAATTATCCCGAGCAGGCTCAGGGCACTCGGGTACTGAGCAGTCCTGCTGGGGTCCCTCCATGGGAGACATGTCCTGAAACCTGGGAGCGACTGCACGGGGTGCCCACGGTGGGGAAAGGACAGAGGGGGAGAGCAAGGCTCCAGTGTGTCCTGAGAGGGCCTGGCTGTTTGCCCTTGGGATCTGGGAGCTGTCCCAGCAGAAGGAGGGCAGGTGGGAGTGTAGGAGGGAGGGATAGCTGTGGCACTGCCTGCTGCAGTTTTCCCCCATGCTTTAGGGAGGATATTCTGTGAGTTTGAGGGAGAGAGCCCCAGGGCCCTGGGCTACTCCAGCCACCCCTCCCAGGGATGTTGCTGAGGGCAGGGAAAGAGTGTGGAGAGTGATCAGGAGCCAGCCCAGAGCTCCCCAGGCCCCTTTGCAGCTTTGGCCATGTCCATTCCATCTGGCTCCCACGGCCTTACCCGACCCCCTTGCAGTGCCCTTTTCCCTGTAGCATTCGGGCATCCCAGCATGCCACAGATACGGTTCTGATCTCTGCTCCCTTTTAGACTGGAATCGTGACATGGGTTTTCAGGAAGTCCTGATGAAGGATGGTTTGAAGTTCCTGGAGGATGCTGGAGGCAAGTTTTCATTCTGCCCTTCCTGA
The DNA here is from genome assembly GCF_036417665.1 of Passer domesticus. NCBI lineage: Eukaryota > Metazoa > Chordata > Aves > Passeriformes > Passeridae > Passer > Passer domesticus. Next base: position 8,814,394 of record NC_087482.1, on the reverse strand, counting down.
GTGAATAATCAGGATCAATGCAACAAAAGCTCATTTATAAACCATTTCCCTTAACATTATGTAAAGGCTGAAGGATTCTGAGAATCTTTCCCTTCTCCCTTCTGGATCCCTGAGGGATCCCTCAGGATCGCTGTCAGTGGGAGGAAGGAGCATTGATCTTTCAGTCCTCCTCCCGTGTACTGTGCCAGTGTGTCCTTCCGTGTGCTCTGTGCAGTCAAAGAGAAGAGCAGAGAGGGAAGGGGCTGGGCCCAGGGCTGTGCCCCGGGGCTGAGCCTTGTGGGCAGCCTGAGGATCTCCTGCAGTGCCACAGGAGCTCTTCTGTCCTGCCTTTCTTTGCAGCTGAACCTACCGGCAAAGGCCCCACATCCAGGACTGAGCCTCTGGGAGATGCTGAGAGTAGGTCAAGGCCTTTCCCCCTGGGAGAGCTGCCAGCTCAGAGCCCAAAGCTGGGCCAGGGAGGCAGCGCTGCAGGTGCCAGCACAGAACCATGCACGTGTGTGCCCTCGCCCTGTGCAATCCCCTCACCACTGCTGCGGCTCAGTGGTGCCCGTGCAGATCAGCAGAGATGGCAGAAGCTTCTGTGGCTGTTGAGTTACAGGTGTGTCTGCAGGGAGGACTTCTCAAGCTCCAGGGCTGGATGCTTGGCTCCAACCCAGCTCCCATTACAGGGGTGAGTAGTGTGTCCCTGCTGACCCCACAGGCTGAGCCCCGCTTTTGTGGGATCCATTCCTGGGAAATGGAACTACTTTCTCTTAAGGTCCTCCAAAAGGAAAGACCCAAGATACTGCAGCCAAAACGTCTCATGAGGCAGATGAATTCCTGAGACAAACACAGAAGGAAGCACTCGGAGGACAAGGTGGGTGCGTTTCCCTCATGCTTCCCCTGGGACTCAGCAGCCGGGGGCTTTGGCTGCACATCTGGACACGCCGTGCCCGGCACAGCAGGAAGGCATCCATGGCAGCCTCGCTGCCCCGCTGCTGCTTTCACGCCCTGCAGGGCTGTTTCCCAGCCTGGCCTTGCTGCAATTCCTCCCCAGCCTCTGCAGGATGGAATTTGGCATTAGCTGATAGGGTGCCCCAGCTGTACCGTGGGCCTGAGTTCCCCTGCCATTTCCCAGTCTCTGAGAAGATCAGGAGGTGCAGCTGTTTGCATAAGGGAGTGCACTGGCCCAGCCCCAATTACCTGGGCTTTTTCCTGATCTTTACCTGTGACTTAGACAAGCATTGCCTCATGAAGGTGCCACCTCCCCAGTGGGGAGTGTTTCCATTTGATCCAGTTGTCCCTTTTTCAAGTGATGGACCAAAAGGCTGTGCAGAAGGAGGAGCACCCAGGGAGAAGCAGTGGCTCATTGGCAGCCCTAGCTGCAGGAACGAAGGCGATGCCAGACACGGGCACAGGCACAGCAGGTAATTGCTGTGCCGGGCTCAGCCCTGGCCGGGGCTGTGTGGCAGCAGCTCTTCCCCCAGGGCCTGCCCCTCCCCATCCCGGCAGCAGCCAAAGCTGGAGGCGCCTCGGCTTCCAGGCCTCTGGAGCTGGTTCAGAGCCCCGGGGAAACGGGACTGGTGCAGCAAGGTCCCTGGCGCTGCAGCTGCTGCGGAGCTGGCCCTGAGTGCCCAGGGGCCCAAGGCACAGGAGCAGCCCCGAGCGGGAGCCCTGCCGCCAGCCCAGGGCCAGAACCAGCCCTGGCTCCCGACTGGGCAGGGGCTGCGCTGGGTCCTGACAGGGCCTGAGCCTGTCCCCTGGGGCTGGGGGAGCTGTCACGGGGGAGGGAGGGCCAGGGCTGGCAGTGGCTGCTCAGGGATGGCTTTGGCCCGTGTCCCTGGCAGCAGCCACTGCCCAAGCAGCTGCGCTGCCCCCGGGCTCTCCTCCCGGCCTGCTGGGCTTTGTTGGCTGGCACAGCCTGTGCCAAGGGCCGGCAAGGTGCCTGCAGGCCCCAGCTCTGGGGAAACAGAGAACGTCCTGCCCGTATCCACCGTGCTGCCAGCTCAGCAGTGCAGCACAGCACGGGCTCACGCTCCCCATTGCTTCCACAGATGCAGCCGGCACCACAAGACCTGTTCCGAATGCCCAGGATGGCCTCAGCAGGGGTTTCTGTCAGGGAACCGGCTGCTGGCTAGGGTGTGTGGCAGGCATGCTTTATTTGGAGCTTGTCTTCATGTTGTTCTGCATTGGAATCTGGTATTCCTGGAACAGAAAACAGTGAGTGTTTTATTGCCTGCCCCCTCCAACAGCTTCTTTTCAAAGTCTAACGTGGACAGGGAACATTCCCATTGAGGCTGCAGTGGAGTTGTGGCCAGTCCATGATTGTCCAAATAACTCTGCTGAGGGTTGTGCTGCTGCCCAGTGCTTCCAGTGGCCTCTCAATTGCTGGGCCTTGTCCTGGGGGCCCCGCTGGGGCTGCAGCCAGGGCTGGCTCCCACTGAGGCTGCCTGGTCAAGAGTAGCCCCAGGGGCACGGGGCAGAGGCAGAGGGAGGTGGGGAGGAGAAAGAGCAGGGCCGAGGTTGCCCTTGAAAGGCAGAGGCGCTCTGGGGCCCGCTCCTGGCCAGGGACCCTGCCCAGAGCCGTGCCCTGCTGGCCGGGGCCTTGAGGGGCAGCTGTCCAGCTGGGCCCAGCTGTGCCAGCAGCTCCAGCCGTGCTGGGGAGCCTTGCCAGCTCTGGGCCCTGCTGTGCACGAGGGTCCCTGTGTGCCACTGGCAGCTGGGGCCTCAGCCACCTCCTCTCTGCACAGGAGCACCTCGGGACAGGAGTTGGAAGACGGTGGCTGCACCTCACACCCAGACAGCGTGGGCAGCTCCTCCAGCAGCAGTAACGGCCCGGACAGCCCTCTCAAGTCTTCTGTGAAGAGGACCCCAGAACAACAGTCTACGAGGGAACCTCCTTTTACCCTGTAGATCCCACTGCCACCTGCTCTCCCCATGGGCCTCCCCAAGCTGCCTTCATCCCTTTTTTTATCTTTGTCTGTCCCATCCCAGCCAACCCGAGTACCTCTAGGGACCCCAGGACCAGCCCAGCACCCTCCAGCCCTTCCTGAGACCAACACATCTCTCCCTCTGCCCCTGAGCCCCCTGGCCTTTCCCTCTAGGAATCACTGAAGGTGACACCCCCCCCACCCCACCCCCCCAACCCCCCGCTTGCAGGGTAGGCAATGACCTATTCTTCTGTTTAAATAAAGAGAAGGATCTTTGTTCTGGTTGGAAAGCAAAACCAGTGAGAGACTCCAAGTCAGAAATACAATTTATTAGAAAAAGGGAAAAAAATCAAAACACATACAATAATACAAAAGAAAAACCACTGACAGGCTCAGAATACAGCCTGCTGACACCCTGCTAGTTAGGGTGGTGGTAGCAGTCCAGATGAAATGGACTTGTGGAAGTGGTGATCCTGTAGAAACAATCTGGTAGCTCTCATCCTCTGGAAAAGCAGTGGGTAAGGGCGGCGGTTCCTCTGGGAATCCAGTGGAAAGACTGCTTGTTGTGTCCCAAAACCCAGATTATATCCAGCTGGGGATGCTTAGCTCCTCCCCCATGGGCAGAGCATCTCACAGTGGGGTGATATCATTCTGCCTCATGCTGTGGGTCCTTGATTAGCCACTAAACAGAAATGGCTCTGGGAGGGAGTTATCTCTGAGTCATGTGGCAAGACATTGATGGGCCCATTAACAGGAGATAAGGAAGAAACAATGCCCCTCCTGGTTTCAGCAGCTCTTGAGGATGGCATTAGAATACATCTTTACACTGCAACCCAGGACAAGCGGTCACCCCAGTGTCCAGGTGGCAGCAGCAGCAAAGCCCACCCAGCACCAGCACTGACTGAGCTCCATGCCCAGGAGGAGCTGTGGATGCCCACAGTGTGGGCAGGCAGAAACCAGGCAGGGGCTGCTGTTGAAATGGAGGTTTTGGGGGGTTCAATTAAGTTAGCAATATGGACTAAGCATTTAAATTTTAAATTGTAGAATTATGTGTTGAATTTTAACCTTTTACTTAAGAACCTTCTGCCAAGGTACAAAGGGCATAGGAAAATGCAAATTTCTGAAGCTTCTTGCTATGAAGGACAATACCAGTGTCATAAATAGGGCAGGAGATCTTTCTCCTTTTTAATGCCTTTATTAAAAACATTCAGCTCAGGTTGGGGAGAAACGACAGGTCACCCGCACCCCCGCTGCTCCCAGGAGTGGCACGGAGGAGGAGGATGATGATGCAGCTGTGTCCGCTGGTATGCAGGGAGAGCTGGGGCTTCCATCCTCGAGGGAGTAGTGGGAATTCTGCTTCTTTGGTCTAACATTCCAGGTCCTCTTTCTAGCTGACATCCTTTCAGGTTAGGGTGAGGAGTAAAAAGGATCTTAGCACATACTGGATTAAGTTCCTCACCTTTAGACCTTACTTAGGTTTCTTAATTTTATGTCGGCTCAATGTTTTTAGGGGTTTTTTCCTGGAAAATTGAAAAATTTGGTGAAATGCATTCTCATCTGCATACTAGCTCTGATGTCACCACCCCCACCCTGCTACCTGCAGGCTCTGGGGAAGCAGCAGGGGGACAATTGCGCTTGATTTCTAACCATTAACAGGTAATTGAAGAAAAACTATTAACAAGAGGTGATTGCAACATGAAGCTTGCAACAACAAATAGTCAACATTTCAACTCTCAGCAACTGGCCCAACCTGTTTAACTTTGCAGCCTTAAAAAAAATGGATAATCTGTTGGGGCGAACACCCCAGGTGTGGAGACACGAGGCTTGACTCCATTTCAGAAGGCTGATTTATTATATATTCTATTAAAATAGTACATTAAAACTATACTAAAAGAACAGAGAGGAAAAAATGACCAGAAGGCTACAAAGAAGAAGAATAGAATGGAATGCATAACAAAAATCTTGTGACTGCTCACAGGCTCAACACAGTTGGCTGTGATTGGTCATCAAGTGAAAACAATCCACATGGACCAATGGAAGATGCACCTGTTGCATTCCACAGCAGCAGATAGTTATTGTTTACATTTCTTTCCTGAGGCCCTCAGCTCCTCAGGAGGGGAAAAATCCTAGGAAAGGATTTTTAATAAAATATCATAGCTACAGATGAGTGTTTTACTCATAACAGGAGAAGACCAGGGAATGCAAGAAGCCTAGACTAAGGAGCTCCTCTGTCTCCAAGCTGATCCAAACCAACAGACGTACTCAGATAAGCACCAGGGGACCACAGTGCACGCACAATAGAGAAAAGTTCAAAAGTTCAGTCATGAGGAAGACCACAGCCTTCAGCCTCAGAGACCACCAAAGACCCCAGTGTGACCACCACAGGAAACAACGCGTGCCTGATGGAGAAGGAAGACTCGCTCACAATATGATGATCGACAAGTCTCGTCTTTATTCCCAAATCACCGATTATTATACACCTTTTAATTAGCTCATGCATAGTGCAAAATCCCAGCTCACCATTGGCTAACTAGCTATCAGCTATCTACGTGCTGTTTTTGGTATAACTATCACCACTTTCCCAGGCTATCCCGCTCCACCACCTGTGTCTGTGCATTTCTTCATCCGTGGGCCAAGGACACACAGTTTAATTGGAATGGCAACTCCCCTCATTCTCTATCTCGGTCAAATTAATCTCACTGTGAGCTTTAGCTCGGAGCCAGCTTGTTACAAAGCTCTCAACATTTCCCCCGTTTTCTTTTTGAGCCGGAAGTGTTGTTTTCCAAGCCCTTTCCATCATCTGACTCACCATTCTTTGTATGCAATTAAGCAAGCATGGTAATACAAGCATTAGCAATACTATCACACAATATCTCTATAGCATATTGATACAGAATGATCTGATAAATTCATACAACACATACTCTCAAATTCTTCACAACCATGGCCTTGAGCTAATAATAAGAAATCGATTGCTGCTCTATTCTGCAATACTGCATGATTTACACTTTGTACATCTTGAGACAGCATGTCCACTACCTGGGAGGTGGCGTTCAGTTCGTCTTTGGCCCAGCAGCCTAATTGCTTGGCCAAATTCATGGCCTTATTAGCTGCCCCTCCAGGTTAAAGTGTAGCTACTACTACCTGTTTCAGCTTGCTCCAGAATGTGGGTTGCCCTATTTGGCAGTCCCTCTGGAGCGAAGAGAACAGGACTTAAGTTGCTTGATGCAGTCGTCTAGTGCCTCCTCAACCCCACAGTCTTTTTTAATCGGTCCTACAGTGGATGTCTGTGTGAGGGGCACAAGCTTTCGACAGCGCGAAGCTATTATGTGAGTACGCACTTGCTTTTCTACTCGCTCACACAAGGTCTTAAGTTGCCAAGTAACATATGCCAAAATAATTTGCTCCGGGGCTTCATACAAGTCTAACGATCCTCTCAAATCAAGCCCTGTAAAATCCCTTAGTGCTTGCTGCCACGAGTTCTGCAAGTTCCAGGAGAATCGGCAGCTTGGGCACCAGTTCTGCCGAACGGTCGATTGCTCCAACCAAAACACCTTATTACAGCCTCCACAGTCTAGCACGATCCATGCAGCACATTTATTGTCCCCACAGTCCAAGCATGGCTGTGATTGAGGGGCTTTTACTTCTACCGTAAGGTCCTGACACCACTCGATCCAATCGTCAGGAAGATGAACACAGGCACATCGCGCATCGTTAGAGTAGGGCTTAAGGTGTTGCAAATAGGGTCGCAATATCAGCGTCAGTTTGTTGTGCACCCTCTCTTTGTCCTCCGGTGACAAGGCCGCGACAGTCCTCAACATCTGGTACAGCTCGAGTCCACTTCGCGGGGATCCACAAGGGTCCTGTTGGAGAGGAAACACAAAGATATCCCCTCCCCCAGTATAGTAGCCTGGCAGCTACTCCTGCTACATAAAGGGAGTCAGTCACAATATTCAAAGGACCTTTTAAATTCATCATTGACCATACTACAGCTAAAAGTTCCAATGTCTGTAGACTGTCCCTGGCATCTGCATCTAACAAATGTTGTCACCACTGTCTTTGCTGTTTCCATGTCACGGCTGCTCTCCTGGACTTTTTACCAGCGTCCGTAAAGGCCGTGATAGCCCCCCTTAATGGTGACAGACTCTGAATGGGCTTTGTTATCCAGTCCCATTCTGTCATCCACTGGAGGGGACTAGGATGCATTTTCCCAGTCTCCACGACAGCTCCAGCTCCTAAAAGGGCTTCCTGGAGCTCCCCAGAGTTCACCAAATACCAGTCAAGCGTGTCCTTTTTAATGGGCAATCGTATTGTTGAAGGCTCTGCTCCTGTAACTTGGATTGCCCTAAAACGTCCTTTCTTTATGAGGGATGCAATCATTTCAATTTTCAGTCTCACAGTTCTCTGTTGCTGTAGCGGTGGAGAGAGCCACTCCAATACCCTGAGCTCCCCCGTTTTCTTTTCAAGCTGAGACAGGGCACCTGTTAAAACACAAACAAATCCCACATCCCTGCAGGACTGAAGAATCTTCTCAAAATCTTGGAGGTGAAAAATGGGTCCTGGTTTCATTTTGCAATGTTACATAAAGAAATGTTAAAATAAAAGTAATTAGGAATTAATTTAGATAATACACACAGTCAACAACACATACAAAATAAAAAAATTACTAAACACTGTAACACCGAACTCTTATCCCAGAGTCTGCAACAGCTGACAAACCTTAAAATGACAGAGAATTGGAGAAACCATGTCCGGATTCATGTTTCTCCAAATCACCTCTGAAAATGGCTCAGCTGTCATAGATGGTCAAATTGCCAAGTCAAAAGGACTTGAATACTTTTTGATGCAGAAAACATCCGGGTTGATTGTCAGTCACTCCATCCAAATAGAGCTAGAGCTTGGCCAGAGCCCAAACTCTAATTGGTGAGTGTCACTTAACACATTTTTTAAACAGGGCTTTTAAAAACAACTGTTATAAACAAGAAACCTTAGGGTTACAAACCAATCAAACCAGCAAATAATTGAATCCTTCTGAAGTTTCTGTCAAGACAGAGATTTTCCAAACACAGCAAACTTCTTGAATTCTCTGCCGGAGTATTCCTGTAATAATAATTAAAAGAACTACAAAACTGGCAATTTGGATAAAAACCCTCAGAAACATCAAAATAGTTAGGAAATAAAAAGACAGGATCTTAAAGAGACACGTGTCTTGTAGGTGATCACACAAAAAAATAGAAAAACACATGAAAGCTGGCTGTAAATACTGCAACAATATCTTAATAATAATTCTTATCACAAAAATCTGAAAACTCCTTAACAAGAAGTGCTTGAAGGGGTTAAGACAACCTTCCTAAAGTATTCATCTGGTATTAACAACAGTCACTATCTATCAGCATTACTTACAAAAACTAAAAATAACAAAGATTATAAACTTAATATCAATAATTCTTAAAACTTTGAATCTTGGATAGATATTTTAAAACAAAACTGAAAAAGATGACAGATAATCTTAAACACAAATAATTTCACTTAAATTAAGGATAGTCAAAATAATTAGCACATTTACATCCATTTATCTAATGCCATCTCTTAATGAATAGAAGAAAGCAAAGACTATAAAGCCCATAGTATACAGAAATATTACAGTTTAAATCTTCTCATATGTAGTCCAAACAGAAACTAGGAAGTTTACTTAGACTCTGCCCCCCTAAAAGGTTGTTCTCGCCTCAGGCAAGGGAAAGGAAATGAAGTCATCAAACTCAAAGCCATCAAACCCAAATACTCAATCACTTTTAGAAAAGCAAACACATTTACAAAAAAAACTGGTAAACAAACCGTAAAGTCTGTGGAACAGTTGGGTGAAATGCCCCGTATAACATCTGGATGAAGCACTGTGTGAATTTTCAGAAGTTTTCTATCCTGATCTTGAAGGAAATTCCTGACCTGTTTTTTCTCAGACACTTGTTTGAATTGCTGCGATGGGCTGTCTGCTGTGGTTGCTAGGCAGCTGTGACAGGGCGGTGCTTTGAGGAATGTCTGCCCGCGCCCGTCTCCTGTGTGCTCCGGCACAGCCTCAGTCTGCGCTATCCCGGGGGTGCGGAAAGGAACGCTCTCGCCCGGACCCGCGCGGCCCCGATCTCCTTTGGGCTCCGCTCTGCCTGGATCTCCGCTCGGGCTGGTTCCCCCTGGCTCTGCGCCAGCACCCGCAGCCAGCGGGAGAATGTCCCACACCGCTGGTGCTTTTGTGCGCTTGCAAAAAGTGAAAAAGCCCTCCTAGCTCCAGCTTTCGGGTTTCGCGTTACTGGTGCGCGTCCGCCGCCGCTAGCACCTATTCGGCTGCCGCGTCTCGCTTTGGCCGGCTTGGCCCTGGCCGGCACTTCCCTCACGATCTGTGCGCTTTCCCCACGGACAGCTGCCGTGCGAGTTTTTGTCACCGCGCGTGTCACTGGACCCGCGGTGCGCGTAACCACCGCCGGCACCGAGTACGCCGCCTCCGCAGCGCTCGGTCCATTCCGCCACTGCAGCACCGGGAGCGCCGCCGGCATATGCGTTTTCGCCTCCGCGTCTGCCCCGGGCTGTCCCGCAGTGCGCGTAACCGCCCTCCTGGTCCCGAACTTACGCCACTCTGTTAGCTCATGGACCGTATGGGGGTTGAAAAACAACCCTGTAGCGTACCCGTAATCTAACAACTGTGGGAGCTCTCTCTGCAAGTCCATGTCTTTAATCTGCCGCTTTTTTAAAAAGCAAATAAATAAATCATATGCTGCTTGCCTTTCCATTTCTAATCAGCGCTGTTGCAAGGCTTACAGACTTCGGCAGCACGTAGGCTAGGACTATATTTATAGCTCCTAGGGCCGCGACCCGCAGTGGTCGTTTGCCGTCCCCCCCTTGCTTCAGAAGGACCCGCTCCTACTTCCCCATCCGTGGCAGCCGTGTCTGTCCGTAGTCGTCGACGTCGGGGTCACCATTTGATGGAGAAGGAAGACTTGCTCGCCATATGATGATCGACAAGTCTCGTCTTTATTCCCGAATTACGGATTATTATACACCTTTTAATTAGCTCATGCATAGTGCAAAATCCCAGCTCACCATTGGCTAACTAGCTATCAGCTATTTACGTGCTATTTTGGTATAACTACTTATTACTTTCCCAGGCTGTTTTTCTCCACCACCTGCTCGGTGCATTACTTCATCCGCAGGCCAAGGACACAGTTTAATTGGAAGGCAACTCCCCTCATTTTCTATCTTGGTCAAATTAATCTCACTGTGAGCTTTAGCTCGGAGCTAGCTTGTTACAAAGCTCTCAACACAGAACATATTTTCATTCTGAGTATCTTTCTGTAAATGAACATTCTGTCTCAACCAGGAGGTATTTTTGACCAGCTGTTAAAACTTCAGAAGTACACCTAGAAAAGAGGCAAAGACAGTTTCCTGAAACATCTGCCTTTTATTAAAAGTCCATCATATGGGTCAAAAGAAGGGTGAAAAAACCAAATCAGTCCTTTTACTTCTTCAGTATGTGATTTCACAGATACTTTTAATTTCATTTTAAAGAAAAAAAGGAAAGTAGCATGTACAGGGAGAACAATCCAATAGGAAATACTAAATCTGTACCTGTTTGTGTGTCAACTCACCCGCAAATGGTGAGTTAAAAGATAATTTGTAGCATTTGAAATGTCTTCAAGTAGCCTTTACACTCAGCAAAACTTTGGTCACAAGTGGATAAGGTGATCATGGGATCTGTTCCATGAAAAAAAAATATCCCCTTAGATTTTTTTTTTCCCTACTGTTTTTGATATATATTGCATATTGTGCCTTAAGGGCAGCAGCTACATAGAGATATCTCTCAGTATTCGTTCAGTATTTGACAGTTAGGCTGTTCCAATGTACCTTAGGGATTTTTATTCTAATTTTATGCTGTCAGACTTTTATTTCTCTGACTTTGTATCCTCTGTGGTAATATTACTAAAAGCTTTCCGGTTTTGTGGGTATTTTTATTAAAAGAAAAGTAATTGTATTAATCAGAGCTTAGTTTTTCTTGCCTTTTTCTTCCAGATTATCCCAATGGCATTCGGCTCACGTCAGCTGTTCCAGGAGCAGATATCAAAGTACTCATAAATTTCAATGCACCAAATCCTCAGGACAGGAAGAAGTTTACAGATGATTTGAGGGAATCAATTGCAGAAGTTCAAGAAATGGAAAAGCACAGAATAGAGTGTAAGTACAAAGGTACATATAATGGAGCATTTTCCAGCTAATCAAAATAATAAAAAGTAATATTACCCTTGGAAAATTTAAATTTTAAATTAAAAATTACCATTAATAAAAAGTATAAGAGTATAACACATTAGAACTCTGTAAAAGTTCAAAATAATGTGGGTTTTTCTGTGACTTTATCTTGAGAAGAAGGAAAAAGCCAATAATGCCTTAAGCCCCGGCTGAGTTCATTGACTACTATTTACTGCAGTGTAGCTGCAGTGGAATTCATCTTGGACAAGCTGCAAATAACAATGGGCAGAGGAGAGCTGGGTCTGTGATTTGTAGCATAAATTACAGGAAGAACTTTAGGGATAATTTGGACAGAAGAGAGCTGGGTCTGTGATTTGTAGTATAAATTACTGCAGGAATTTTTAGGGATAATGTGGAGAAGAAAGATGGATCCGTGATTTGTACTATAAATTCCTGTAAGAATTTTAGGGATAATGTGGACAGAGGAGAGCTGGCTCTGTGATTTGTATCACAAATTACAGCAGGAATTTTAAGGGCAATTTACCTCACACTGAAATTCCCAATGATGGCTCTTCCAATAAGCTTCATTGAATTTTTCTTCATTTCCGGGTTGCAATTCCTGTGGTCAGTAAGGAAGTCATGGTCCAAACCGATACATTTTGCTGGTAGTCCCGTGAGTGTCTGAAGATGAAATTTTATCCCATTTTCCCAAAAGAGAAATCCAGCTGTGGGTAGAGGGGTGAAACTCCCTGTGGGACGTTCTGGGTTGTTTCATGCCCACAAACACCCCTGTAAAAGCCCCCGTGTGTGTTGCAGCCGAGCTGGAGAAGCAGAAGGGGGTGGTGCGTCCCAGCATGTCGCAGTGCTCCAGCCTGAAGAAGGACTCCGGGAACGGGACCCTGCCCCGGGCGTGCCTGGACGACAGCTACGCCAGCGGCGAGGGGCTGAAGCGGAGCGCGCTCAGCTCCTCCCTGCGCGACCTGTCCGAAGCAGGTAAGAGCTGCCTCTCCTCCCCGGCTCGCTGCATGCCTCCACAAATAGCAGTGGTGGAATCTTACACTTCCAAGTAGCTCCTTACTCCCCCCTCCTCGGCTCGTGGTTAATTTCTGTTTGTTTTGGGTTGTTTTTTTTTTACCTTTGTTCTGTTAAGCGGCTGCTGTTTGAAAGTATTAAAGCCGTTGTAGGTTGCTATAGAAACTTTTAAAGGACAGTGAAGACAGAGGAAAAATTGTAAGTTTTTAATAAAACAGAAGTGACTGACTTGTGCTAGGAGCAATTCACTTGGTTTTCCTTTCTTTTTTTTTCATTGCCTTTGCTTTTTCCCCCTCATAGACTAGGCCTGGAAAGGGAAGGAAAGCTCCTGGTCTCTGTGTGACGAGCGCTTTCTGTGTACTCTGTGCTCAAGTGTACCTGTGTCACCACCTCGATGAATGAAACTGAGTGAAGCCCTACTAAATTCTCTCTAGAGCTGTGTAACACCAGTGTGCCCCTGATGCTCTTTTCTGGTTCTGTAACTCAGACACAGTTCCTAATTCTTGCAAAAAGAGGTTGTTGTGAAGTACTCTTTGCAACAGAACCAAAGAAGCCCTATTGGACAAGGATGCTGATAACCCACAAAGCCACTGATGTGTCTTAAGTTTTATTAACTGGTTAAAGACTGGAAAGCAGTGGTGATACAATTTGTTAGCCAAAGCAAGCCAGGGGAAGTTGGGCATGTTTTTATTTGATGGTTTGCCTCACACCTGGCATAGCCATGTAATCTTTCAGTGTTAAAGATTCCTGTCACTGACAAGAACTCTTATCTGAACACCATGTCCACTATTCAGAAAGTACTTCCATAGATAGTAGCAACTCTATTTTTTTTTAGTTATTTGGTTTTTAGTTCATAGGCTGTGTTGCATACTCTGCTTTGTTCTTTCAATTGCAGTGATGATGTCCAGTGTAGTCATAATTTCAATATTCTGTATATCTTTGGTAGTAGACACTACTTACCTATTTCCTTTTTTTTTTTCACTAAAGAGGAGACATTAGCTATGCTGCAATAAATAAAATTGTTGTAAACTGAAATGATAGCCTGTGTTTTGTGGGTATATGTATGTGCATACAAATATGTAGAGAGTGAGCTCTTTCAATTCTTTTCTTCTCTGTTTAGGCTTTCATACTCACATCTCCATGTGCTTCATTAAAAAGACTTAGGCCCTTGATCCAAAATCAGGCTGAAGTTGACTATTGGTGCTTGCTTGGCTCCAGCGGATTTAAGATCAAGCCCTAGTCTTCACCACTCTTATCTCTCAGATTTGAAGATACTTCATCTTTTTCTGTTGTTTTGGTTTTATTTCATTAGAATGAGAACTACCATATTGTTAATTTGTGAGTTCAGTGGGTATCTGTACCCCTAAATGTGATTTCTGATTAATTTTTTCATTCCATGAGAATTACTCATCCCTCTCTTTCAAACACTGCCATGTATTTGAATTCATATTATGGGTTTAATTCAACAAACCAACATTTGTAATCACAAACACATTTCACAGGGCATGCCTACAACTGGCATGCTTCTTACTGAAAATAACCTTTTTCCATGACAAAAAGTAGAAATCACTCACAGACTGCAGGGTTTATCAATGAGTTTGTTAAACCCAACTAAACTTAATTTTAACCTGAAATAACTGAGAATTATGGAGAGCTTCTGTTTGGTCTTGTGCAGTGCAACTGACTTGAGAAACAACCAGCCTGTTATTTGCTGTGTTATTTGGTGGAATGACTTAAGGGAGATGATCCATATCATTCTGCCTTCTCTCAGGGAATAGCTTGCATGTGAGGCTAATTTTATTTTTAATGTGGGAGAAGTGATCCACAGAAAAGCAAAGAAATCTCTTTCAGTTAGGAAGATACTGCCCCTCAGTGATTATCCCATATTAAATTGCTTCTCTAAAACAGGCCTGAGTTAGGTTCCCTCAAATCCTTCTGTGGATGAAGCACAGGATGAACAAGGAGGAGGAACAGGAGTGTGTGGGCCTGTAGGAAAGTAGATTTTTAGAGAGACCTTTCTACCTTGAATCAAAAATAAATCTAACAAACAAGAGAAAATGGCCTGATTTCATATTTATGCAGGAAGGCAGGTAAATGTCCAGTGAACATTGCAAACTCAAAATTTTAACTGTTTATTCAGTGAAGGGAAATGTGACTGAACAGCATTTGGCTGCACAGGTACTTGACAGAACTATTTAGGAAAAAAATCCATTGCTGTCCCCCAGACATCCCAGTAAATGGAGGCTGTGGAAATTACTAAATTTCTCTGAGTGACAATTCAGCAGCTTCTGAGATCTAGCAAATACCCTGACTGATTCTGCCTCCTAGGCTGGGCATGCACAGAAAAGCAGGATGTGTCCATCAGGTATCCTTTCCTGAGAGTGTTTCCATGCCTTGGCCACAGCAGCTCAACTCCCAGCTGTGGGAAGGATGTGCTGAGGATCTCTTCACTGGGAGATGCTGTTGTTCCTTGTGCCTTGACAGTTCTTTCCATGGAATATAAAACAGAATGTGACATCCAAGTGTTCCAAGATGCGAATATGTCAAAAATATTTAGGGCTTTATTTTTCTCTAAAGATAAATGTATAATTTTTATTGCACATTCTTGAGCTGGAAGAACTGAATTTATTTTTTCCAGACCTTGAAATTCTTAATTTATACAAAAATATTAGAGCCAGGCAAATTTTAATGAATCTAAAGCTGAGTTTTATGAGTTTACAGAAAGATGGGAAAAGTGTGATGTCCCCTCATGGCCACTGTTCCACAGGAAGAATGATTTGGTCACTAAAGCAGAGCAGAAAGAGTTGGACTGGCTGTGTTTCCCATTCTGTTTCTCCCAGAAACAGTCCCATTGCACTGATTTTAGGTTCTTCAATTTGAATTCCAGCCACTTTGAATTGCTGGGGGACCCATTGAGTTTACAGAGGAATTCGAACTTTATTCCCACATCACTAATCTGTAAGGTGGGAGTAGTATTTACACACTGAACTGGTTTAAAAATTGCAGTTTTCTTGTTTGCCCCAGTACTCCACAACTGGCACAGCCAGGTAGTACTGACCAGGTGAGGGTGGTGCAGTGGTTCCTGTTACTGAGAGCTGGGCTTGTCTAAAACAGCCACAGGCCAAAAAAGATTACTGCAAAATCAAAACAAAACCAAAGGTATTTCCAGGATTAAAATACTTCTGTTTCAGTGTGAAATCTTAAGATTGTACCTGTTTCACACAGAAACAAGCTGAAAATGTAAAGGTGGCAAACAGTACTTTCCCCCTCAAAAGTGGTCTCTCCAGTCATTGGAGAGAGTAATTTAACTTAAAACTTTTTTCCAAGCTTTCTCCCCCAAGACACTCAAAGCCAAATCATAATACTAAATCATAATATCAAATCATTGATAGTCTTTAGCTATCAGTTATCTCACTGGCCCAGAAGAGTTTCAAGAACTACAGAGCAGGAGTGAGAAATATTTCCATGTACTGAGCTGATCTGTAGCCTAAACTGTGAGATCACCACACATCCTGTGATGTGTCCTGCACACATCCATTCTGCAAGGTGCAGTGGCCTTTATTAATGAAGCTCAATATTCTTTTGGCATGGTTAAGTTTGTAAAAATCTTGTAATCACTTCATATCTCTACTATAAATTTGAAATGTTCTTGGCCCTATATAGTGCATGTTCATATATGAGGCATACACTTGTGTAAGTTCAAGATATTTCTTGCAAGGAATATTCATATCTAACAGATAAGGTTAAATTAATTGAAAATTTATTTTTATAAATTAAAGTCCACTCTAACAGCCTTAAAATATTAAAGTAAACTTAATATATTAAGCAAAACTAATCTTCAGATTTGATAAATACCACCTTGCTTTGTACCACAGCTACTAATTATCCTGCCAGTACATGCTTGGGTGCAGTTCTAGTTTAGAATTTCCCTGAGATGCATGTGAAGGCTGGAGCTCCAGGGAGGCATTTCTGCAATGGGATGCTATCCCAAAGACCAGGGAACAGTCTGGAATAAACACACATTGGCAGGGGGAATGCTCCAGGGGATTTACTGAGTAAACCCACCACACTGCATGTCAGCACAGAATCGGGATCAATTTGTTTTTAAGAAAAAGAACTAAGCCTCTGTACGGCAGTAGTGCCTATCTGAGGGAAATTACAGGCATTTAAGGTGGATTTTTCTGTTTGTTCTTGGCTTTGCAAGTACTACTTTGCCCTGGAGTTATTCTGAGCAAAATTCCATCTGTCGCTCTCTGTCCGTATTTACTGTGTCCGTGGTTATTTGATCAGACTGTGACTCCTGCCATATGCAAAAGGCATTGGATTGTTGTGTTTTCCTTCATTTTTGGCCACGTTTAATGCCCCGTGTCAGCTCTCAGTCTTATTTGCAACCCTGACTGCTAAGTTCCGAGGTGGCTGCCGCAGTGTGTTTGCATCAGCAAGCAAGAGTGGTTGGAGTGTTAATCAGTACTAATCCCGTTATCAGAGCAGAAAAATATCAAACCTGACTAGGAGTCAACATAAGGGATGAACAAACCCAGTTTTTCTTGGGGGACTCATAAGATAGTAGAGTTTGGCTGAGGCTAAAACTGCAGCAGGAGATGAAGCAGTGAGCTTTTGACAAAGAGCCCATCCAGGGAAATTGTTCCAAATCCCAATGAATTTCTCAAGTCAAACACAACACCTTGACCACAAACGCCTTCCCCTCAATTTAATGTCACTGCAGAGGGGTTGTACTGGGGAGCAACTCTTTTTAAGAGGGGAGAATGTTCCAGTAGCCTGGAACTGTAGCTCTTACAAGAAACTTGTTTCAGGGCAGTGTTCTGTGACCAACCAGGTCAATACTATGCTTATAAATCCAGCAGGTGGTAGTTTTTGGTCATCCTGATCCTTTGGGTAGTCTGAATTGCCCTGTGAGCAGTTCCACTGCTCTCTAGTTCTGATCACAGGTGCTTTTGGGGTGTCTGTGATGAGGGTACATCATTAATTGGTTAAGTGATGCTGAAATCCTCACATTCTCTGCCAAAACTACCTCTCCGTGTAGAAAACTCTGAATGCAGCCAATGCAGGGTGGAGACTGATATTTGGCCTTGCAGGAAAACAAGGAGAGAGTGCTGAGAAAGCTTTGGTTTCGAAAGCCCTGCAGATTTTAGGGAAGCTCTGAGCACCAGGAGGGCTCCTCAAAGCTCAGCTTTGTTTCTGCACCCTGCCAGGAAAGTATTCTGAAACTTTGCAAAGCAAAGCTCCACAAGTTAGCTTCTAAAAATCTCTATTTCCACTGCAGCCAGATGCTATTTTCTCTGCTGTGAAGTGAGAAAGAAAATCTGAGATCCTGTGTCCTATCCAGCCACTGAGGTCTTCTGGCTCTTTAGGCAAACTGTCTGGAGTTTCACGTGTGGGTTTAGGCAAAAGTTTTTGCAATTTGAGACTGTTGGAGTACAAATCCAACATGCTTAAAGATAAAGCACTGCACAGCTAAACAAACAAAATCTAGCCATAATGTCAAGACAGATTCCAGATTTACTGATCAAAAATTAAGTTTAGGTTTTTTTTAAACCTCATGAAAGAATATTGTATGAAATCCACTGAGGTTCAAAGCTGAAATTGAAATTATAAATTCGATAAAATGATAAAACCGATGAAGTGATAAAACTGATTAATTGATAAAACCGATGGCCCTCACAGTGCCCCACACTGAAGTTCAGAATATTTCAACGTTAAATTTTGCATTTAAGTTAATGCCACCCCACAATTATATCTCAATATTTAAAGAAAAAAAAACCTCCATGGCCTATTAGCTTCCAGTAAACCAAACCCTTTAAAATCATTGCTGCTCAGCATCACAAGCGCAGCACTAAACCCAGCTGCCCAAACACCTCTACTTCAAAAGTTGTGCAAATTACCAACAAAATAATCACCCCCCGCTCGTGTGAGCCGATCCCCAGCACCAGCAGCTCTCCAAATTTCCACTGATCCCCTAGAAACGCAGGCAGGTGCAGGGAGTTGCTGTCCCTGCCGGCCCTGAAGCTGTGGGGCTGTGGGGCCGCGGCTCCTGGCGCCGGTCGTGTCGCAGTCTCTAATCTCTGCTGTTGCATGTCCTGGGCAGGCAAGCGTGGGCGACGCAGCAGTGCAGGATCGCTAGACAGCAATATGGAAGTAAGTAGGAAGTTCCTGATGTCTAGCTGGATGTGATGATGTGCATTTCAAACCTTTCTTTTATATACATACATATTTTTTTGCTCTTTTTTCTTCTAACATATATATATATACACATATATATAACCTGCCTGCCACGAGTAAAATGCATGCCTAGGCTATTCACTCTGTATTCTTCCAGCTTACAAAGCACTGACAGCTTGTTTTAGAGCAATGCCATTTTTGGTTTGAGCTAACCTTGTTCCCTTTGTTCCTGCCAGCATGGTTAAATGGATATGATGTGTCCTTTTGCCACCATTTCAGTCTGGTCCCAGCTTAAAAGCCCACCTTGCTCTTTGTTACCAAGTACACTGTTCTTGCTGTTTGATATTTAGCTACAACTATTGACTGTCATGCTCAACCATCCCCATTGCTTATTTTCGAGTTCAATTGCTAAATGTATGCAGTCATGACACCATGGAATTGCACAGATAGGGCATGGGAGGACAAAAAAAATTATTCAGATAGGTGAATTCAATGTGGATTTCATGAGATTTCATTCATCTTCAAACCATTTATATATACTGTTCATGTCTCTGAATTCAGCTTGCAGATTTTTTCTTTTTTTTTTCTTTTTTCTTTTTTCTTTTTTTTTTTTTTTTTTGTGTTTGCTTTAGGTAGATTACAGTTTAAATCTAGCATACTTTGCCTAACTACTCTTGTGTCCCATAACTCTTTAAAAATACAAACCCTCAACTTCAGCAACTAAATTCCAGGCTAAATAATAGAGAATGTTGGACCATAGGTCAGAAAAATATAAGCACATAGAAATGTTAGTGGCAAAAATGGTATGGTTCCATTTAACACAAAATGCAGAGGTAGGCCTGAGAAGCAGCACTGTCATATATAGTAGTGGAAAACTGCTATAAATAAATATTTAAATACCATTTTAAAATCTGAGCTGTAACTGTAATATTTGCTGCTGTATGTTTAACTATTTAGGTTGCATTTAATCTAGCGCTTTTTTTTTTGTGGTAAAAAAGCAAGTATGGTATTTTTTGCAGTATTTTAAAATGTATTTTTCCTTTAAAAACACACTTGTAGGTCTTATATCATGTTACATTTCCGTGACATTTTTTTTTTTAATTTGAAGTCATATCACTTTATGTCAAAATATTGAGAGAAAATCACCCAATGCTTAACATCCTCTAAGAAGGGCATGAGTGCCCCACTGGCCACTTAGGGAAGGTGGAAATAAAATTTCCCCTAGAGCTCTCTAACATAATCCACCCATGTTAACCCTAAAGGAGGAGTTTGTGGGTCAGTGTGAACTTTTTCTTTTCTTTTTTTTTTTTAATTTTTTTTTCCCTTTCCGAACATTTCAAGATATTTTTTTTTTAATTTTTATTTTCTATTAATTTCTTTTTAGGGGTCCATCATTAGCAGTCCTCACATGCGCCGAAGAGCTACATCAACCCGAGAGTGTCCATCTCGCCCTCACCAGACTATGCCCAACTCCTCCTCACTCCTAGGGTCCCTGTTCGGTAGCAAGAGGGGCAAGCCCCCCTCGCAGAGCCACGCGGCCGCGCAGACCCCGCACCACGCGGAGGGCGCGGCCGCCGCGCCGCACCCGCACCACGCGCAGTTCTGCCACCAGAACCCGCCGCCCTACCACCACCACCACCACCACTACCACCCGCCCCTGCACCCGCACCCGCACCAGTACCACCAGCACGGGCACGGCCACGGGCACGGCCCCTACCTGCCGCACGCCCCGCACCACGGCCCGCACCACGGCCCGCACCACCACGGGCCGCCCCCGCCGCCCGCCGCCGCCAGCACCAAGCCCAAACACAGCGGCATCAGCACCATAGTCTAGGCCTAAAGACCCTCCTCGTGACTCTAGTTCCAAACCCAGCTGCAAAGGCACTTAGAGGAAGCAACAAAATCACACCGTCAGTTTTTACCCAGGCCATTTAATGAGCTTAAAGGCTTGCTGTTACTAAATAAAATAATTCCAGTTAGCCCAGGCCATACTGGTTTTACTTATCTACTGGATAGATGTTCACCACCATCTGGTTAGTTATTTCCAAACTTGCCTTGACAATGTGCTGCTTGCTGAATCTGAGGAAAGCTACCTTTTACACCAAACCCCTGGACAATTTTACACACATAATGAAAAGCTAGCCTATGGAAAAAAAACAGGGAAAAAAGTCAGACAGAACCAAGTGTTGCATTCTTGCTCTTTTACTCTCAATGGGCAAAAAAAATAAGTAGACCTGATATGGTTGATGAAAGTACGTAAGTAAACTTTATATAATATAAATATATACATATAAATATATATATATATATATATATATACTGTATAGTTAACATTTGTGCTTGGAAAGAAATTTTTTCAGTCCACAAAACTAGCAATATAGACTTTACAAGGAATTCCACTTACTTGATAGGACAGTATAATAGATGAATAGCATATGAAAGTAGACCAAAACCATTAAACGTTAGAAACCAATTTCAAACATTTCAGTATTTTCATCACAAGTCCCCTGGACTTGTTAAGATTTCTAAGCAATCATTACTAAATGTGCCAAGTAACATAGCATTTAAATGTTATAGTCCAATACTGCTTTGTATAAATCCTTATTTTATTAACACGATGATATCATACGTAATCAGTATTAGAGCTGCTCTGCTATTTCAGGTAAGCAAACTCGTTAAGATGCAGTAATTATTCCGTAGCAATGGAGGGTGCCCACCTACCAGGGGGCACCTCCGAGCATTGGTCACACAAGTTCTTAGACACTTTAAAGGCTGTGATAACTGTGAATTTACATGATCCACATTTCTTTTGTAAGCATATGGATTGAACGAGCACATGGGAAGAGTTCCGCCAGGTGCATGTAAACACTGCAAAAACATTCATCTCAAACATGAAAATGGCAAACCTCCATCCTTCTCAGCTACTTTGGTTCCTGTTTGCCATAATTGCTCATTTTTACCCCCAGCGAAGCTGAATTCTAGTCCAGAGTGTTTCCAGTGGAAGTGCTCTAAAACTTGAAGGTTTGCTTTAGAATTTAGTATAGGGTTTTTTTATATATATATATATATTAAAAAAAATTCAAAATCTGTAATTCCATGTAGCCATGTGCTAGCAATGAAGTGGCTTTACCATTTTTACTCATCACATTTGTTAGTTTGAAACACCCAGCACTCAGCAGGCTGAGTTTATGCTCAAACCTTCACTTCCATAGTCCAGTTAGTTGCAAGACATCACATAAAAATAGGCTGTGCTGTTGTTGCTTATGTGTTGTAACCAAACAATTTGCAAATTTCTCTACAATTTGTATCCCGAAATCCTGTACAAAGTTATCCATGGCACCTACTTTGTAGTTTCAGCACTTTGAGCCACTGCAAGGACTTAACACCTAAACAGTAGAGACAAAGGAATCACAACTGCAAAACTGTACCAGCCTAAAAGCAAACCTTGAAGAGGATGAGCAAAAAGTTCCAGTGAGAGATGGATAAAAGTAATCACAGCTCCAACCAGTCGGGTTTCTGTGGAACAGAAAACAAACAGTAATAAAAGCGTCCCAAATCGGGAGGACATGGGAGCAACAGAGTGACTTGTCCTGTTGGCTTGCTCATGGCATCTCTAGTGTGGGGAGGATGGGAGAGGTTCAGTCATTTTTTCCCTTTCATACCATGGATACCACAATACCAGCAGAACTGCAAACTGAGCACTTTGTTCACCTCCACAGAGAGCAAATACAGCAATCTAGAGTTTAGCCTTTTGTTTCCAGCAGTCCACGTTTGTTTCACACATGTGCAATATGTTTTCCCCTTCTGCTCCTTCTCCTCAGAATGATCTCCATGAAAAGAAAACAAGTGATTATTATTCTTTTTCTGTGTCACTCATTCTATTCTAAATTCTGCGGCTTACCTTAAGAGGGCTCACCTGGGTCCCCTGAGGCTCTGTTCCTTGCAGTTTAAAAAATATATACTGTTCTTATAAGGGAAAGTAGAACTGTCTGCATGTCATCTAATGTTATTAGTGTGAGGCTACACTCTACATATTGTATAATTGCAAAATATATCAGTGTTACTGTTGATATTAGTTGAAGTAAAGTGATAACATGTTTCAATATGTAGACTTTTCTTCATACATCTGTACCAATAGTAGAGTCTAACTGTAATTTATAGGTTGTTCCAGAAAAGATGAAGAACCATTTAGGTGCAAACATCTCTGAGAAACTGCATCTTTTAATTAAAACAGAGGTAAGAAAGCTCCTCTTCACTGGGTGATGGAGTCTGTACTTGTTTCAGATGCAGAGGCATAATGGAAGTAAAATTCTGTAGATGGAATAAAGGCAGAATATGCAGTAGCAGTGGAGAGGAAAATCTGACTCACTGTGTTGATTAACGCTGAAGGTGTTAAATCTCCCAGATCTGCATTTGCTTTGTGTTTAAAAAACCCTTTCATTCATTTAAATTAGAGTTACATATATTCTGTGCTTAAACAGTGAGCCACAGTTTAATGCCTGCCCACTGATTTTCCATGTGCAGTCAATGTATTTGTGAACCAAAGTGTTGAGGAGATGTCACAAATGTGCATGCACAGAAACATTTCCACATGGTTCCATGGACACTGGGGAGGAGAATGTGCCTGCCCTGGGCCTGCAGGGAGTGTGAAATCACAGATCACTTGGAGGCTGGTTAGAAACCAAAACTGGTAACCTGAGAGCACGGGATTTGGAAACTCTGTTCTTGCTCTTTCAAGCCAAGGAGGAGAAACAGTGGACTTTACTTTTTTTTTTTTCCTAGTTTTGTTCTGTTTTGTTTCTTAGACTATGTGTTTCTATGTACTCCAACCAAACAAAAGCGTCTTGGTGTCAGCACAAGTCTCCAGACCTTTGCTGCTTGTATAGGGTCATAGTAAAACCTCTCTGACTCCATCCTTGATCAACAGTTGCTTAGAGCAGTGTGGGTCGTGCCTAGAATAGGAGAATTCCAGCACTTAACACTGCCTGGGGTTAAGAAAATGAATTAAAATGAATTCTTCAGCCTGCAGACAGGAGTAGAATGGAGAGGGTTTTTTATCAGATACCATTGCCAATTACAAACTGGTACAGAACTGCATAGACTGACCGTGATTCTCTCTTCCCATAAACGATGTGGCAAAGCAGTAATGCTGATTTGGACAAATGAAAGGGAAATGTAAAGAATGAAGGTGTGGCAACAACAAAAAAAATCTTTTCTGGGACAACAATCAAATATATATTTGGGGTTTTTATTTTTTTAAGTTAAGAATGAAATGTAAAACAATGTAAAGAAACAAAAAATCAAAGTTCATCCTAATATAATGTGCGCCTTGTATTGCTAAAAAAAAGAGTCTAACATACAGTGTAGAATGATTTTCCCATCATGTACTGCATGCAGCAGAAGCCTCTTGTTTCTTGATAAAATGAGCTGAAAGACAGTCAGCAGATATTTAAACACTGAATCTCTAGATGTTGACTTGCTGTTCCATATGAAGCTGTGTGTTTTCTGCAGTTAAGCATGCATTTTGCTGTTCCCTTGTAAAATACCATCGCACTTCTTGACTGAAAAATGGATTCTCGTGTATATATTTCAAAGAAAAGTGGAACCAATAACAAGATTCAATTTGGAAAAGAGAAAAGGGGGTGGTGAAAATGGGACCAGTAGGGGGAATAGAGAATTATCTAAATTGTACATAGTGTGTAAATTAGCATTACTATAAGTCTGCAGTCACTTTGAGGTTGCCTATCTCCTGCTAGGAACTTAAATCAGCTTTGAGTTGTATTAAACTGTTAGAATTAGGTCTTGAATGCAGACTCTTAAAGACTTCAAAAATCATTATGCTTACAAGAAGCTTCTGTTCTGGGGAGGCTCGAGACCCTTTTGTAACTCTGGGGAAGAAAGGAGTGCTTTCATTTTAATATGCATTCTGTTTGTAAGTAGTAACAGACCCTATTGATGTAAAACTAACTGTGATCATGTGGAGAAATCAAATAAATAATTTAAAACTCTTTGTTTCTCATTTAATGCAATCCAAGAGCTTCAACTCTTCATATTTGAAATGAAGGAAATTCCTTCCAATGGTATCCTGGCCCTGCTGAGGCAGTGGGATTTGTGCTGCTCACTTCAGAGGGGCCAGGAACTGAGGATCAGGTGGAGGAGGTGGTGAGTGGAGTCTGTGACCCGTCCTCACTCAGCTTGGTGGGGTAGTGCTGAAATAAATTGAGTTCTAGAGTCACTAAAGAGCAATGAATCCAACAGCCAGATGTGCAGCCAGGGAGAGAGTGACTCCAGCACCCAGATGTGCAGACAGGGAAGCACGGCAGAGGTCCTGGTGGACAATTCCTAAACCCCTCGAGCCCCGGAGAGTGCTGGCAGCTTTGAGACCTTCTGTCCCAGGGGCTGTGTGTCCAGCTGACCCCAGGCAGCCTCAGGAGCTCCTGTCCAGGGCACTTGTGCCCTGCCTGGGCAGGGCCCCGTTTGTCCTTTCCAGGGTCAAGTCCTGGGCTGCTCCGTGGAACCCCCAGGAGCTGGCAGTGCCTCGTGGCCACGGGCAGGGAGCCCCGGACCCCTCAGCCCAGCACCGAGTAAGTACTGCCCAGTTACTCCTTGTCCTCTGTTTGTGTGTCTCAGTTTCCAGCCCTGAAGGATCCTTTGCCACACGTGACCTTCCCAGTGTTTGAATTGCAGTTACACTTTGACAATCACCTGTGGATATTCCATTGTGCCCTGAACTTGGTGCATTTCCAGCCTTTCCAGGAGATTGTAGTGTGTTCTGGAAAGCCTGGCCAAGCTAATGCTCAGCTGTCAGTTAAACTAAACACTATGTTTGCTTCTGTTTTCTACAAATTTTAGGACATTCTTGAATTATTTTGTGGGAATAGTCAACTATGACCTCTTTCTGGAGGGCTGTAATTTCAGGATGCGCATCTTCACCAATTTTTTTTTTTTGGTAGGTAAGTTCCCACTTACCATCATCCTCTGTGCCACTCTCTGAGCTGTGGGAGCCCTTTGAAGGTGATCAGTGAAACATCCTCTAGTGGAAGTAGAAGAATTTGCAGAGCTGTTCTTCACTGATGCTTCTATTCCTGGTTTAGAAATTAGGATTTGTAGAACTTTAGCAGATTTTGAGAAGACAAGAGGTTTGCACGTGGCAGTGCACTCACAGATTGTGGGAATGAGTCGTCATGCAATAAACAACTTCTCAAGCTCTTCTAAATAGCAACTTTTTAAAAACAGGTTCTTTCCCAAGAATTTTTGCCTTTTTTTTTTTTTGGTTGAAATAAAGAAATGCAAGATTAAAAGGACAGAAAAACAAAATAAAGATCTTCAAATGTTTTATCTGTATCTTTCTTCAGATTTTTGTTGACTTAACAATCAATGAATTCTATTTAACTTTGTTTTTTTCCAGTTGGCCTTAATGATTGATTTTGATTCAGAGTTTCATAAAAACAGGTATGGTATTTTAGCATATATTTATTTTAATAGTTGTGTAGTGTTTTATTCATCTCCACCCTGTGTTACAGCTGCATTAAATACACCTTTTCCAAAGGAATCTTTCTGGATTTTTACCCTGCTTAGTGATTTTGGTGCCATATTTTGTTGATGTAAAATTCCTGGAAGGGAACATAGCACAACCAATTTAATAGAAATAGCTGAACCACACAAAAAATTCATTTTAGGTGTAGTTTTTTTAAGTAAGCCTTCTTTCTGTTTCCTATTATTTCAAGAATTAAAGACAAATCCTGTATTACTCAGCAAAAGTAAATCAACTTCAGGATGAGACTGGTCATGAAAGTTAGGAAAATCTTAAATTAATATTTCTGCTGGAAGTACTTCCTCAGCTAAGCAAGACTTAAATGAAAGTTGTGTGTGCATGATGCTGACTTGAAGCCATCACTTCTTCACTTTTTCAAATCTTTAGATTTATCATTTTTGCCATGTGAATAATCACACATTTTTAGGGATAAAATGGAAAAAAAAAACAACAAAACCTTTATTTAGCATTTTTGCAGTAACTGAGATGTGAAATTAGCAGCATGGTTCACGAGACACAGCAGCTGAAAGCAGCCACAGGAGAGTGCAATCCATCAGCTCTGCTGGGTAACGGCACCACTGGAGCTTTCATTTATTTTTCATCCTTGGACACAGTGCTTTAGACAGGTCTGTGTAATGAGCAAAGCAAAAATAATCTGTCTTTAACAAGATGAGCAGAGGAAATTCATTCCAAGGCAAATGAAATATTAGGAGGGCATGATGGAAATGTCTTTTCTCTGCAGTTTCTCAGCTCTGCCACAGCACAGTGCCTGGTTTCTGATGAGGAGATGGGCCCTGGGTGAGTGTCCAGGGAAGTGGGAGAAGCAGGGACCGTGCAGGAGTTCTGTGACTCAGCAGTGGGATCAGAGTGAACCAAGGCTGGAAATTAGTTCATTTAACCATTGCCAGTCTGACTTTGTAGTGATTTTTTATAGGAGCAGAGCTCAGCTGAGTGTGGGGCCCTGAAGGGAGGTGCCCACCCCCTGAGCATCTTCCCCCTCCACCAGCTCCCCATGTTCTCTTGGCTGATATTCCTTCACTTGCTGGCTAATATTTCTTTATGTCCATCTCCAACAAGGAAGAACATTTTTATTTAATGATTCATCCTGTATATTGTCCTTGCCATCTTTCTGGTAGTCTCGTGTCTCTGATTCTGCCTCAGCCCTTACACCAGGCTCCAAAAAATGACTCTGCTGTAATTAAAAATAACATCCAAAAAAACCCCAACCAAACCCCAAAAAACCAACCAACCAAACACACCCCTGCAATCAGCAGAGTTTGAGATGCTTCTGTTGTCCTTCAACCCCTGAAACTGGAAGAGCAGCAACATTTTCCAGCCCAGTGACGAATGTGCTGAATATTCCAATTCAGACTTGGAGCATCCCACGTGTTTATAGCCCTGAATTTTCATGGCATTTCAGCAGGTTTTAAAAATGTCCTTGATTATGTGCTAACTCCTCTGCTATGCCAATCTGTACATCTTCAAAATCTTTTGTTTGTGTATTTTGTGCCTAAAGGAGGAGGAAACTTTGTTTCTGCTCTTCCTATTTTTTTTCTACTAGTACAATATGCAGTTTCCTGGGCTGTTGCAATATTCCATTACCCTCCTCACAAATTTCCAGACTGCCAGCATAGCTTCATGCAAAAAAACCCACAAAAAACCCAAACAAACAATAACAACAACAACAACAAAAAACAAACAAAACAAAACAAAAAAACCACAAACAAACAAAAAAACAAAAACAAAAACAAAAAAAAACCACAAACCCAACCTGTCTATATATTAGTAGTGAACCACAGGGGACATGTCCTCAGCAATTCCTCTGACTGCAGGAATTTGAAATGCCTTTGAAAAAAAGCTGGTGAAAAAGCACTGGCATTTTGGGTCATCTGTTTCTCTTCCCAGATGAGAAAAGGGAGAAACAGATGCCTCATTGAACTAATAAATAAATAATAAATTAAATTATAATAGAAATATTTAACATAAATATATAAATAAATTATTTAATAGAAATACTTAAATTATTTAATATAAATAATGTAAATAATAGTTTATTAATATTGTACTAATAATTATTAATGAAATGTTCTTGAGTTCATGGAGCTCTTCCCTTGTCTCTGACATTACAGTGCAATGAAGGTTATTTTGGCAAAGAGCTTCTTGACCCATGTCCCTTCTGTATCCATTAATAGTGCCAAGATGTGCTTTAACCAGTTGCTGCAAGGTCTTTTTATAGCCAGCCTTGGCCTCTCACTCATCACTGTCCCCTGGGTGTGACATAAAGGCAGCACTCTCCAGGCTGGCCCACAGCTCCTTGGGTGCAATCCCACAGCAACAGCTTCTTTCCTGCACTGAGCTCAGGTCACCTCCCCTCGCTGAGCCAGAAACTTGATTTCAATACACTCTCCGGCACATTTTCCCTTGCTTGAGAAACTAAATCTTATTTGGCTGTTAAAAAAATTATAGCGTGAAATAAAATATAAAATACTTCAAAACATGAGGCAATTTAGTGCTTCCTTTTAATCTAACATGGCAGAGCTGATGGACAATTTCCCTGCAAGTGCCACCTGACGTTGTGAGAGTCCCTTTGACTAACAGAATGTGTCTTTATTTTTCAGGTGGTTTCTTAGATGGCCACAGTCCAGTCAGTGTGAATGGACAAGAGCCTGGACGAATTTATTGATGTATTTATACAGTGACCATGTTAACATCTGGGTTTCAAACACATCACATCACTTGCACAGCCCACAACCAGGAGCAAAAGTGGAAATACCCGTTCCTGCCCTCACCTTTCCCAGGATTTCATATGTGAAACAGCTTTTTAAAAAAATGTTCCAAGTCAGGAGGTGATGCAATGAGCACATCATCGATGAGCACACGCCTGTGGGAAAGACAATTATGGATGTCAAGTGCAAAACTTTCATACCATCTGTCAGCTTGAACAGGAGCAAACAATGATTGCATAAAGAGAGGAGGAATTGTATGCATTTTCTTGGAAGTGTGCAAAGCCTGGTGAATGTTTTTGTAAAGTGGTTTAGTAACACTTTTTCAGTAAATAAAATATCTATGTCTCAAAGACCTAAATGTTATCAGGTCATTTTATTGCTGAATACCAGTTTTTAAGCAGCTGCTGGAAAAATATGGAAGAATAAAAAGGAAAGCTGAAGGGTATTTTTATTGTAGTCATTTACTGATCTCCACTTCTCTTGCATTAATTCCTTCTCAGGAAGAAATTTTTCCGCTTCTGTGTGGAATGGGCTGAAATGGACATCACTGTGGGAGTTGTGGTTGTTCACAAAATGTGGGTTATGAGGAGCTGTAACAGCTGAGGGATTGGATGGCCCAGGAAGGGAACCTGAAATGATGGGAACACATGGATGAATACCTCAGTGGCAGAGACAGCAGAGAGGAGTCATAAATAAAAGTGGGGAAAGGAAAAGGTTGGGCATATTGCTGAAGCAAAAGAGAAAAATACTGTTTTAACTTTTTTTTTAGTAGATGGTGCAGTTCTGTGCAAGGCAGTTTGAAGATGTGTCAGGTCAGGGTGGAGGGATTCTGCAGAGAACTGCAGCTGCCAGCAGTGTGATTTCAGCTGTGGTTACACACAGCACTGGATGGGAGAAGATCTGTGGTGTGGCACCACTGGTGCCAGCGCAGGGACAGAGCATTCTCTGTGCCAGTGATGGTCCACCTGCAGTTTCGTGCTGTGGGTGTGATATCACCCCCTGTGACTGGAAAACCCCAGGTGTTTATTTATTCAGGATATCCCCACAATGCCATCCTCATGCTTGCTGAGTGAACACACAGGGTGGGGTGTGCTGGCTGCTGCCTCAGTTCTTGTGAACTTCATGATGAGGCATCTTTTCCCTGTGCTTCCCAACTGCCCAGCCTTGTTTTCACTCTTTGGATCATTTTCTTCAAGCAGTTTGTACCACGCTCTGTTTATCCTTTCTTTCAAGCTGCCACATCACCCCTACATCACCAGAACCTGCCTGACTTGTCTCAGGAGAGGGTGGCCTCAGTTTAACCCTTTCATTCCTGATATTCAGTCTGGCAGGTGTTGTGGGACCTGCACCTCTCCTGCCCAGGAAGATAAAAAACTAATTTTTAAATCATTTTTTACCTCTCCTGCCCAGAGCTGGGATGTGACACTGCTGTGGCAGTGCCACCCAGGTCCCCTCAGAGGGACATGGTGTGGCTCTGCCCCATTAACCCCACGTGTCACAAGGCTGAGGCGTGTCCCCTTCTATCCATACCATCAAGCACTGGCACCTCATCACTGCACCCCAAAGATTGCCAAGTGCTGCACCCAGCTCAGCGTTCCCCACCCATTGTTTGCTGCCCGGGAGCATTAGACATCACCTCTTGCTTTTCCACCCTTCAAAAGCAAAAGAAGCAGGATAATGTTACTTAATGAGAGCTGAGCACATCCTCACCTTTTCCTGATCCCTCACTCTCAGCCCTTCTTGTTCCCTACTTGCAGTACAGTCGAGAGGCAACCAACATGGCAATTTATTTGGGTTACAACATTAAAGGATTTTCATTTTATGAGTCATAAGTACAGGAAGCAAAATAAGTGAGTTCATTAAGCCTGTGTTTACTTGTTCTTTTTGCAAATGCCATTTTGTCACATTCTGCAGTTCCACACAGACCAAAGCAAAGTGAAGGCAGGTGGACATGGACATGCCTAAAATGACAGAGTAGCAGCAGCCTTTAAAGGGATTATTTTATCTGAAATAAATAGTTCAAACAAATTAATTCTACCCTTGAGTAAATGAAGCTCAACACGCCTTTAACAGCCCTTCTGTGTCGGTGAGCAGCCCCAGCCACCTGCAGGTGAGGCAGCGGCTGTGGGGTGATGGTGCCACAAAACTGACCGTGACCTCCCGTACAGAAGGGGAGCACTGAGTGCTTCTCAGCCAGATTTCAGTGAATATCAGTAATTTCACACAGGTTTGGCACCTGGGTTTTTTAAAAAAAGACAAAACCTGCTGCCAGAGGGATGGCAGGGAAAGTGAAGGAGGAGGGGGATGCTCGGTGCAGGGCAGCGCTCTCGCAGGGCACAGCGAGCAGACAGGTCTTTGACACTTATTTATGCGTGGGAAGGGCTGCAGGAGTGCGGGGCCGCTCAGGGGAGGTTGGAGCTGCTCACACCATCCTGCCCCGGCTCCCGACACACGGAGCAGGGGGAGTTAGGCTTGGATTTGGGAGATTCGGGGGCGATTTCCACGCTGCAGCCCAGCGTGTCCCGCAGCTCCAGGAGGGGAAGCAGCGATCCCTGCCTGCGGTGCTGCTCGCGGGCTGGCCTGCGCCGCTGCTTTCGCTTCATGAGGGCGATTCAAAGGCTGCACCAAGAGCTGCTTCTCGGCGGGACCGTGCGGCTCGGGCAAGAGCTGCCGGGCCGGGGAGGGGAGGGCACCAGGGAAGCCGTGAGGAAGCCGTGAGGAAGCCGTGAGGAAGCCGTGAGCGGCGTTACTGCGGGCCCTGCGAGCGAAGCGCCGTGGGGCTGTGGGGCCGTGCCCGCCGCAGGTCACCCGGATGGAGCACATCCCCGCGGCTCCTGCGAGCGAAGCGCCGCCCCGTGAGGCGGTGAGGCCGCGGGGCTGTGGGGCTGCGGGCCGTGCCCCGCCCCGGCGGGGCCGGGCGCTCGGCGGTGCCGTCAGCGGAGCGCCGAGCGCGGCCATGAGCGCGGTGCTGCTGCTGCTGCGGGCCCTGTGCTCCGCCCGGCCCCGGCCCCAGCCCCAGCTCTAGCCCCAGCCCCGGGCCGGCCCCGCCGCCTGCGCACGGCCGCGCCCCGCCGCGCCTTCGCCAAGGAGCTGTTCCTCGGCACGCTGCGCAAGGTGGGTCCGCGGGGGGCGGTGGGGGCCGGCCGCGCCCGGGGGTCGCTGCCCTTTCACCGGCGGACAGCGGGGCTGGCACGCACCGGGGGCTCGTCCGCAGCAGCGCCAGGGCCTTTCCCAGCTGCTCATCCCAGCCCGGGCTGCGGGCGTTGCTGTGAGCCCTCGGCAGGGCCCGGCCCGGCCCGGCTGCCCCGCAGCCCCCGGGTCCAGCCCTGCGGAGCTCCCTGCCCTGGCTCTGTGTGCCCCTCAGCTGCAGCCGGGTAACTGAAGGGAGCCTTTGCACACAGAACAGGCGATGGGGCTCAGAGTGACCCAAACAACGCCGAGAGCCCCTGTGCCTGCCAGCCCCGCGGGTCCCCTGGGCGCTGCCTGTCGCCGTGCTCCCCCTCTGGGCATGCCGCTGAACTTGGATCGCTTCGTCCTCTGGTTGTTCTTCAAGGATGGAGGCTTCATGTAAATCTCTGCCTACAGTTCTGGTAGGAAAGATCGGTGTTCTTGTGGTGCCTTGAGATGCCACTGGACAAAGAAGTTAAAATCTGAGATGGAACGCTGTATTAAGCAGAGTTTGTTACTGCAGGGCTTAGAGTGTGCATTTATCAGAGATTGCAGGGTGAAGTAAACGGAAAGAAGGAATAATTCAAATCCACTGAAATGAGTTGAGCAATAAAGTCTCTTTCAACAGAGCTTGTCAGATAAGGTGTTAAAACAGGCAGCACTCAGGCTCCACTGTGTTAAACCCCTCTACAGATGTGTCTCGGGTGTTTCTTCCCTCAAGTTTCAACACAGCAGCTTTCTGAAAACCTCTAACATTTCACAGGTCCTGAATTTTTGATGCTGATATATTGCTCAGAGTACCATGAACAGATTTGTGTGGACAGAGATAAATTCTTCTGTTTAAAAGGGGAAAGGCAGTAAAAATCAGAAGTGTTCTTCTCACGTAGCCTCCCACTCCTTGTGTTCCTTGTTTGTATTTTTTACCAATTCCAACCTGTCAGGCTGTGCTGCTTCCAGTTCATGGCCAGAACACCCTGGGGATGATAAGGAGTGGTGGGGCTCACTCACCTTTGTCCTCGAGGCATTAGCAGGTGAAACGTGCTGGGTGTTCGCAAGGGACAGTGCTCATGGGCTGAGCTTTGGAAACATCAAACTCATTTTTATCAGTCCCTGAATAGGGTTAAAACTCATGGGTGATGAAGAACTTTTGCATCCTCGTGGTTCTTAAAAGATCTCTTGATTTCTCCCTCATGTTTCTGTTGTTCAGTTAACACCCTCTGGTCTGGTTTTGATGTGAAATAAAGTTGGGTCCTGTGGAGCCCTATTTCTGTTTCGGGACATTTTCCACAATTCTTAATTTGCACAGTGTTTTAGAGTCTTTGCAAGGCATATCTCCCATGATTTTTATTTTAACTGCATGGTTCGTGTATTAAAAATTATTAAATAATTCTCCTATTCTCCTATTTTAGGAAGAAGTTTTTCCTTACCCAGAAATTAGCAATGAAGAACTGGCAGAAATCAACCAGTTTGTGGGACCTGTTGAAAAGTTCTTCAATGAAGAAGGTATATTATTGTGTTTTTATCCATGCAAGTGATTTAGTGATTACAAAATTATTTCACTATAGCAGTTCTATAAGGTGTTTCAAACATTTAATTTAGTTTATGCATTTATTGCTGCTCACACAGTGATGCTGATTCTGTAGCATGTCCATTTGTGGCTTTTTTGGGAAGTATTTGGGTGCTGATCAGAAGAATTAAATCTCCAAAACAGGGGAAAAACCAAGGATGTAAAAGAATTCTGGGATAAAGATAGGATTTGAAATTGGTTTTAGCTCAGCTGAATTGTGCTTCTAACTACTTCATACATTGTGATTTTTTTTTTCCTAGTTCTAGTTCCTAGAACTTTATAGCTGTCCTACTCTGCTAAAACTGACCGTGGCAAAATGCAGCAGAGATACTCAGAAATGCTGGCTCGTTGAGGAGTTATGAAAAATCAAAAGCATTTCTGTTTTTTCAGTATTAGAGTAATAATTCCATTTGGGAAAGGCCTTATTACCCGTCTGCATTCCAGAGAGCATTGCAGGGTGTCCTTCCATTCCTGCTGCCTTGGATAAGCCAATTCCAGAGCAATTGCAGAATAGTGGTTTGCACAGACAGCAATTTCTGGGGCAGTTAAACAGCACTGTCTCAGCCTTCCCATTGACAGAGGTTTTCCAAACTCTGTAGGAGTTTGGAGAAGCCAGTGATTGTCACACATCACAATTGGCAAGATCCAGGTGATTTTAACTGTAAAATTGTAGTGTTGCTCACTGACAGTAAATAAAGGATTTATTCAAATTACATTTTTTAACTCTTTGCTCTGTGGGGGGGAACATGGTTCATGGAGTAAACAGCCTGATGTTTAGGGAAGGAATAAAAGGGTCAAATTATGGAGTCTGGAGAAAGTATGATTCCTGTTTGTTTTCACTGCCATGGTACAGAACAGCTCTCTTAATCCCCCAAGAATCTTAAAATCTCCTAAGAACAAGATTTTCTAATTTCCTCATTTATGTACTTTTTTTTTTCTTGTATTCACAACCTAGACTTAGTTCAGATAGAAAATCCTGAAAATACTTTGCTTATTCCAGTCTTGGAATCTGCTGGCATGCAGAACCAGTAGAAATGTTTGAGAAAATGAAATAAATGCTGCATTTTTCCCATTTCCAAGTCTTTTTCCTGAATATGTCGTGAGGACAAACAGGATGGTCAGGCTGCAGCTAGAAAGAAGAAATTCTTGTGAAGCTGGGAATGAGAAGGGTCATGAGTGACTGTGGCCCTGGTGGGGGAATCCTGTAGCCTCCCAGCTGCTCTGGGCACTGAGAAACACAGTGTCAAATGAGAAAAAATTCTGTATTTGTAGTGGACTCGAAGAAAATCGATCAAGATGCAAAAATCCCACCCGAAACCTTACAAGGACTGAAGGACCTGGGTCTCTTTGGCATGCAGATTCCAGAGGAATATGGTGAGTAAATGCCACAGAAGAACATCTAGGGGTGCATTTTGTGCCGCTTTTGTACCTCTCCAGTTAAAGCTGCTACATTCCTGTATTTCTGTACTTGAAATGGATTTTTGGGGGAGCGGGGAAGTGGCACAAAAAATGTACTGAAATAAAACCTGGTGCCTGTTCCAGGTGGGCTGGGCCTGTCAAACACCATGTATGCACGTCTGGGAGAAATCAGCTCCCTGGATGGCTCCATTGCAGTGACCCTGGCAGCTCACCAGGCCATTGGGCTGAAGGTAATGCTGCTGCTCTGGGGCCAGGGCTTCTGCACAGATTGCATGGAAAAGGTGAAGTGAAAAATGTGGGGCTTAGGGGGAGCAAATCAGAATTACTGGCAAAGCATAAATCAGGTTGTTGGTGTCTGCAGCAGCCTCTGCCACTGGTTCAGTGTGAGACAGAAAGGCTGCATAGGAAGTACACAAGGAAGTTACTATTAGGATAATTGTTCTTAGGTGAATGAGTCCAAGTTGTTTTTTTTTTAAATTGGCTAAACTTGTCTAAAGTACCTAGAATAAATAGAATTGAAACAGTATCAGGGGGGCTCAGGTGATGAGGAAGGAAAGAATTCAGAAAAGAGGAACTTTGGCTGGCTGGGGCTGCATGTTGGGGGGCCTAGAGGAGATAACTCATCTGAGAGAAAGTGTGTCAGTTTTGAACTTGAATATAGCCATAGGTATTTACCTTTTTAGTGCTGGGTGGATGGCAGAAAGAAGCTTGAAACCACACTCAGTTTGTTATAGCAAGAGAAGATTCCTTGTCGAATTGAGCAGAGAATGCTAATGAAAAAATATTTTAATGACTGACAAATAATACAGTCTTGTTGATTAAACTGTCTCTTGCTATGCCATAAAACTTGCAGATGAAGCTTTCTAAACATGCTGGAGCTTGTCAGCTCCCTCTCTTTTCCCACAGGGTGATGCTGCAAAGTTTCCTGTGCTTGTTTCTGCAGGGGATCCTCATTGCTGGCACCGAGGAGCAGAAGGCCAAGTACCTGCCCCGCCTGGCCTCGGGGGAGCACATTGCTGCCTTCTGCCTCACCGAGCCCGGCAGGTGCTGCTGCCCCACAGCCCCACAGGGGCTCACTGCCTTAGCTGCATTGCTTCATACCTTCAGGCTTCTTTATCTGGGGCCCATGGCTTCAGTATATACATCTGTGGCTTAGTTTTGGTATTTCAAGGAACACTCCAATTACTCTTTCCCCAACATGCTGCTTTTGGCAGTGTCCATGAAATCCTTGATTCTTGTTCTCATCCCAGGAATTCATTTACTTGAAAGGATGCTTTGTGCTACGTCAGAAATAATGTGCTGTGACTGTTCTGGGATGCTTTCAGTTCTTATTCAAAATATAAAAGCCTGTTTTGAAGGAGCTACCAAAACTAAAAGGAAGAATTTTTGTTGTCACTTAAGTGAGAGGCTCATTGTGTGTTCACATAGCTCAAAGTGTAGCTCCAAAATGTTGCTTTTGTGGCATTCTACACATTCTGGTCAGGTTATAATCCTGATAACATGGTAATGAGAAGAAATGTCCCCTCAGGTAACTTTTAGAACTGTTCAATCTAGTGAGCTTCCTTGTTAGTTAAAAGCTAAAATTTATATACTGCTATTTGAGACCCCCTCCTTTTTACAGAATAGGAAGAGGGGGAATATGCAGTTTTGTTTTTTTAAAGCGTGTTTACTTCTTTAAACATTAGTAACTTGTTTGTTTTCTAGTGGGAGTGATGCTGCATCCATCCAGACAAGGGCAACCCTGAGTGAAGATGGGAAACACTTCCTGTTAAATGGCTCCAAGGTACCTACTCACAGACTGGGAACAGGAAAGGGGTTTCTTACAAATGTAGGAAGTGTTCTTGTCTTTTGCATCAGTCTGGAACTGGGAGGTTTCCAAGCTAGAGGAGAATGACCCTGTCAAAAAGATTAGGCAGAAAGGGACTAGAAAATTATTGTTAGAGAATTACTGCATTAAACTCCTGGTAAGGAAAATGGAAAACTACCCTGGGTTCTTTCTCTGTTGGCCATTTGTGTGTTCAGCTTCAGGGCGGGTTGGTTTCTTAGTAAATCAGCCCCTTCCATGACAGCTTAGGTAAAAGGAAACCTGAACCTGTATTTGACATCTCTTCATTCTGCAGGCTAGATTTTAAAATACAACTTGATATTTAATTAGAAATAGGTCTGCCTGGAACCTTTCTGTTAAAAGAAACCGTGACAAAAGCCAGTCTTGAAGAAATCAGAGATGTCCTGGTTTCAGCAGTATTGGATGCGTTGCAGACTTGGTCTGTAGTTGTTGATCCATTTGTGGTGTGAAGAGACCCACCCTGGGGGAGAGGCTGATCAGAGAATTTCTCATCAGAGTTAATTTTTGGCCACAGGGTTTGTCCAGTCTGCATTGCCCCTGTATCTCTCAGGTGCCAGCAGCAGCAGGATGGACCAGCTTTTGTGGAAATGCACTGTGGATTTTAATTTAATGCATATTGATACTACATTCTGGTTTTAAAGTTGCTCTAAACTGAGCACATGTGGTCAGCTCTCCTCAGAAATGTGCTCACCCTGGGAGCAGACCCTCATTAGAACTGAAGGGAAGGAACAGCAATTTTTCAGCACTCTGTTCTTTTCCCAGCCTGTTACAAAACCCTGGAGGGCTGTGCCCACAAAATCAGCACATTTACCTTTCTTACACATCTTCCCTCTCTCAAAACAGGTCTGGATCTCCAATGGTGGCCTGGCCAGTATTTTCACAGTGTTTGCCAGGACAGAGATTGTGGACAAGGACGGGCAGGTGAAGGATAAAATCACTGCTTTCATCGTGGAGCGGGACTTCGGGGGCGTCACCCACGGGAAACCCGAGGATAAACTGGGCATTCGAGGCTCCAACAGTAAGAGCCACCTAAAACTGTTAGCAGAACTTGTTTTCATAGTTTAAGGTTTTATTTTGGTTGGATCATCTGAATTCAGGGGCAAATCAATACGTATTCCATGTTACAGTATAAGTTTCATGTTTCTTTAGCTGGCTTTTCCCAGGAGCCCTTCCTGACGCAGGGTCTGAAATAAGAAATCCAATTTGTGGAGTTCATTCACTGTGCAGTGAAAGAAATCATTCAGGAGACTCAGTGGCCAGTAGGTTTAATCTAGAAGTCCACGTTCTTCAGCTCTTCTAAGCTTTGTAATGATTGCATCTTTTCACCATCTTGGTGACTGTTCAGTCAGTTCCTTAGAACTAGAAATAAAGACCAAACTGTAGTTCTCTGTTTACACAGTGTATATTCATAATATTTTAAATATTTTACATCAATAACTGATGTCAGCTACAGCCTTTTCCCAAATTCTCACTTCTTTGGTGAAGCATGTATAATTCTGTCATAAACAATGCATTAGGAAGACTTCATTTCCTGCTACAAATAGTGACTTAAGTTCCTGAATGTTTTTTAAGTATTTCTGTGTCATATTTGATCAAGTGTTAATTCTGTGTTTCAGCCTGTGAAGTACATTTTGAAAACACCAAAGTGCCTATAGAGAATGTAATTGGAGAAGTTGGAGGGGGATTTAAGGTAAGCAGTGGAGAATAACTACTGGTGATTTATAGAAGTCTGAAGGAGGCTGTTTCCCCCCGTGCTGAAGTTTCCTTGTTGGTGGTGAGAGCACTGCCACACTCTAGGGTACAGGAGGAGAGATTCCCCCATTGATCTGTAAATTGGTGTCACTGGACAGTGCACAGTGTGCCATCATCTCAGATTTCTGTGTTTCTTCTCTTCTTGTTGGGCTTTTGGTTGTTTGTTGTGGTGTCCCCTCAGAAGAGGGAGTGACTTCAGCTGCCCTTCTGCCCTGAATGGAGGACATGTCCTCTGCTGGTTCCAGAGCAGAATGTGGGAAGGGAGACACCCTGGCACAGGCTGTGTGGATGTCACAGGGAGTGCTGGAGGCATGCCCAGCTCCAAGGTGCCCTGGCTGTCAGGTGCTTCTCCAGGGCTGCCCTGTTGCACAGGGAAATGCTGGCAGGACCCCAGGAGAGAAAACCACAGGTGGCCTTGCTGTGTAACCTTTCTCTGAGAGTGTGACCTGGGGAGTTGCTAACCTGCTCTTACTCCTTCTCCATTTCTTATTCCTGCTGTAGCAGGCAAGTCCAGGCCTAAGTGCTAAAAGAAATTATTTTCCTTAATGTAGTAGAGATTAAAAGAAGATTGTTATGGTGCCTTCCTGACAAGTTAAAATGTAGGACAGTGACTTCTTTCCTAACAGGCTTTGACATGAGTCACCCATGTTGAGAAACAACACTACAGACACCAGACTCCAAAACCTATTTTTTTTACGTTATTGGTCTGTATTTCATTTCTATACCTCCTTTCTTATCCCTTCTGTGATGTGTTGCTGAAAGCCACCTGAGGCAGAGAGCAGCCATCACAGGTCAGCTGCAAGGAGAAATACTGTGGTTTTCTTCATCTGATAAACTGGAGCCGTGCTGTCCAGCTGGAATGTTGTTTACCAGCTGCAGATAAATGCATTTTTATCTACATTTTACCTTCATCTAATTAGAGATTATTTCCAAGTCACCGGATCATCTACTTCAGATACAAAATTGGATGTAATGGGTGGCAGGAAAAGCCCAGTTTTGAAGCATTTTCCTTGGGATGCTGAGAGCTGTGGTGGCTGATGTGAGGGCACTCTCCAGGACTGGCAGTGTGTCCCAGTGAGGAGTGAAATCCAGGGAACACAGAAGCAGGAAGCAGTGACCTAAGGAGAATGTGGCCTAAACCCCATCTGTTTCTTCACAGGTTGCCATGAATATCCTCAACAGTGGAAGATTTAGCATGGGCAGTGCATCTGCTGGAATGATTAAGAAGTTGATAGGTGGGTGAATTGGGAGCTCTGCATGGCTGGGTGCCAGCAGAAACTGCTCTGCCTGAGGCAGATCATGCAAGACATTCAGAGTGGGAGCAGGAGTCTTGACCTTGTCATAACAGGCTTTGATATCTTTAAAACACGAAAATATGGTTTTGAAAAATTAAATTAAAAGCCTGCTTGCAGAGGTTTTGAAATAAAGGTCTTTTTCCTTTTGTACAGTGTAGATTCAGTTCATAGAGTGGGAGGTTATTGCCTCTGTTGGACTTCCCTGAGGTAAAATGTTATTCCCAACAAAAAAACCTCTGTACTATTGATTTTAGAAGGTGTAATCTCCCCTGGAACCTCCCACCTGAATAACTGGCTC
The DNA here is from genome assembly GCF_036417665.1 of Passer domesticus. Lineage (NCBI taxonomy): Eukaryota > Metazoa > Chordata > Aves > Passeriformes > Passeridae > Passer > Passer domesticus. The sequence continues at coordinate 8,774,439 of NC_087482.1, read as the reverse complement.
AAAGCTGCACACAGTAACTAGGGCTAAAACTGCTTTCTGCCAATTATTAGCCAAAACAGTAACAGAAGTCTCTCTAACCAATTAGCACCAAACCTGATCACTTCTCTTAAGAGTACAGGTTCATACCTCTGGTTCAAAAGCCTTTGACAGGCTGGTCCCACACTTGGTCAACAACATCAGTGTGAGGGTGATTTTCACAAAGTGCTGCTTCTGGAACAGCCAGGGGGCTCCTGGGCACAGACTGGAATGTCACCGCCCAGGGAAGGACACCAGCTGCTGGAATGGTCTGTCACAGCCCTTCTGAGAATGACTTGTTTTTCTTTCTTTGAAGAACTGACATCAGAGTATGCTTGCACCAGGAAACAATTCAATAAGAAACTCAGCCAGTTTGGATTAATTCAGGTAACAAAACATGAAACACCTAAATCTCTGTGCGAAGTGCCAGGACATAGATTGCATTGGGTGTATTTTGGCTGTACTGGTTTAAAGGATTTGCTAGAAATTTGTGTGAACCTGGTGCTGACTTCTGTACACTGATCTTTTAAATGTCCAGAATGATAAATGTATAAAAGTATTTTTTATTTATTGTTGTTTCAAAGTGGTACTTTTTATTGATTGATTAATTTGATGATGTAAAACATATAAGAACTGCAGGTCTTTTTAAGTTTGAGGGTTGATTGTGGACTTTTGCATCTGAATTTCTGTACGATTCCTCCTGTTGCTGTGTGGCAGGAGAAGTTTTGTTTGATGGCTGTGAAAGCCTACGTGATGGAGAGCATGGCTTACCTGACTGCAGGGATGATGGACAGGCCAGGCTTCCCTGACTGCTCCGTCGAGGCTGCCATGGTCAAGGTAACCAGGGCTGGGAAAAGGCTCAGTGTTCAGCCTGCAGAGGGCTGAGAACTCAGGGCTGCATTTAGAGGAGAGAAGCACTGCAGCCAGGTGGAATGACAGATACTGTTCTGTCTGTACCCCACAAGCTCAGACTCGTGCAAAATAAAACCAGCAGGGAACAGGTTGAGAATGTCACAGCCGCTGAGCTGGCGTCTGAGGAGGCCTCACATGAGCACTGGGACACTCAGTCACACTCCAGCTGCCATCCTGGCCAAGCTGCTGCTGTGCCAGCTTTCCCAGGGAGCTGATGGCACAACAAACCCTGTGGAATATCCAGGCTGTGGCTGTCAGGGTGTCCCTCATGGTCACTGCAGAAAACTCCTGCTCTGGGCTCCAGCCAAGCAGCTGCAGCTGCTCTCCCTGTGTGGGGCTGCCCCTGTCCCTGGAATGTGGAGAGTGCCCTGTGCATTGCATCACTAAATTTGACAAACCCCTGAGCCACAGGGATACTGCTCCAGGACCGGTGTAACACACAGAAAACGCTGCAGCAGTGTCCTGTGGATACAACCCCAGAGCAGGGCATCCTGTGTTTATTGCTGATTTATTATCTACTCTCTGCTGATCAAACCCTGTTCCATGGCAGGTGTTCAGCTCTGAAGGTGCCTGGGCATGTGTGAGTGAGGCTCTGCAGATCCTTGGAGGCCTTGGCTACATGAAGGATTATCCTTATGAACGCTACCTCAGAGACACCAGGATCCTGCTCATCTTTGAGGCAAGTACCAGGATCCCCTTTTTCTGCAAACTGCAGTTCACACCTCCTATAAAGGGGAGTAGAAACCTGAAGGTTTGATTGACCAGGATCTTGTTCCTTCAGCTGCAAAGTCTCTAACAGTAAAACTGCAGGACTAACCTTGTTTTCTTTGGAATATCAATAGTAGTTCCCTATAATAAAATAAGCTATGATGGCTTTTACAGACTGACCACAGTGTGAGTTACAGCAGTAACCTTTCCTCTTGTGTGCTTCTCACAAGAGAAGCAGAGAAACTCATAAAAGATCAACTTAGACATTTAATTAACTTATTGATGGCTATTTAAATTAAAAGAAAGGTTGGTTCTGAAGCTTGTTCTCTTTCCAAGCTGGATTGTCAGTGACCCATCATGTGCACATCAGAGTCACTGTCAGACTTGATTTTAACTCAGCTCATTTTGAGCAGTTCTACAACTGTTCAAATGTTCCTTCACTGGAACAGTGCAGAGCATTTTTAATCAAAATGCATTTTGTCTGTTTTCTTTTACATTGGGGTATATTTGTGTGTTTAATGATGAGGGGCTCAACTTCTGCAATGCCCCATGAAATCAGAATTAAAACTGAGATAAAGCAAAAGGCGGCAGTTTATGTGTGGGGAGAGTCATCATGTGATACTGGAGCAGTGGGAAGAGCACAGGGGCACAACAGACCTGCTTGGAAAACACTATTGTAAACTCTGGTTACCCACCTTCTCACTTTCTCTTCTGCTTTTTCCAGGGCACCAATGAAATCCTGAGAATGTACATTGCACTGACAGGGATGCAGCATGCAGGGAAGATCTTAACTGACAAAATTAAGTATGTTCTTATTTATTCTTAATAGTTTTAAATAAACTAAACAGAATCAGATAACTTTATAGATAAGAGGACAAACTGCAGGGAATACCTGCAGTATTTCTATTTATTGTCTGTAAAAGTTCACTGTTACAGGGACTCTGTGTTTTTAATGGGATGGTTCATAGATTTAGGAATTGTAGCATTTAATGCATTTTATCTTGGACTTTTACACAAGCTGTAATTATTTCTTTCAAGACCAGTAATTAATATTTTGTATCTGAATGAAGTTGTATTGACACAACAGCTGCATTGTGCATATTGAGTACTGGTCTCTGGAATTCCTTGTGGGTGTCTTGGAGAGCAGCTGATGACTCTTAAGGCTCCACAGTTGTTCTCCAGACTTCACAGCAGTGGATCAGGACTTGGTGCTAAAGTATTTGGAATTCCAACTGGTTGTGTCTGAACCTCTTGGAATTTTTTTTAACAGCCATTCTTTCCCCAACATTTCAGAGCAATCAAGAAAGGAAACGTGGGAGTGGCGCTGGGGGAGTTCCTGACCAGGTTACAGGACACCCTGGGCAGGAAGGTGGATCTGGGGCTTGTAGGTGACAGTGGGGTGGTGCATCCCAGCCTCCAGGTAAGGGCCTCTCTGCTGAGCTCTTGTGTTTGTTCCCTTTGCTGCTTGCCACAATTTCATCTCCTGGTTTTGCAAACCAAAATGTATACCTAGGGGCAGTGAGATTTTCCAGGGTAAGCAGATATTGGCACCATGACAGGGTAAGAAGTTACAGTTATTGTCCAGGTATCAAGGGAGGATGAAGGCTGCTCTAAGCCTGTGTTTATACCAAATCCAGTTTTAGATCCATTTGGATAATTTGTATAAATTGAGCCTTCACCATATGAAAGCGTTTTTAATAGCTGCCCTTTGTTATAAGGTTAGTTACAAAACAGGAGTTTTTCCTGTTTAATTGGAACAGAGTTTCAGGTCAGAATGACTGTGAATTACACATACACATACTTGCTTAATCACTTAGGAAAAGGTTTTTATGACCAAAAATGAATGTTCTGTTAATAGGAAAAAGATAAGGTATATTTTTCATGGGGCGTTCTGTTAGTTACTTTTGTTATCATAACCCTATACTAAAAGTTACTGAGAGTAAACTCCAGAAAATTGTAATGGATCTTTGAGAGAAAGAAATGTGCCTGTCTGGCTTTTAGCAGCAAGGTGGATGAATGTTAAAAAAGAGAAAATCCAGTATCCTCTTTAAATGGGGTGGGGGTATGTTGCTTTTCTGTTATAAGACTACTCAAATTGTTCTATTTTGTGTTTTGTTTTATAGGAGAATGCCAAGAAACTTGAAGAAAACGTTTATTATTTTGGAACTACAGTCAGGGGCCTGCTAAGTAGGTTTGGCAAGGTAACTATTTATTTTGTCTGTTGTCTTTGTTACTGAATAGTTTATCCTCAGGGCCCCACTGGAACCTGCAGGGGACTGAGTGTGGCAGGACCAGCACTTCCTTCACATGACACCTTCTCACTGGGTGTGAGAAAACACACTGACATTAGGTACTCAGTGTAATGGGCAAGTTACATTGTTAGAACCAAAACCAAAGTACCAGCACCCTCAGTGAATTGGTTGTTTTCTTCTTGTGTAAGCACAAATCCTGCTGCTACAGGCATTTAACAAAGTGGTTTAAGGCACACATCAATATTACAATTTTACAAGTAGAATTTAAAAGGTGCAGCTTAGTAAACCCAAAACTAACAATGATAATTTCTGACCTAGGCTAGAACCGGTTTATGCGAAATAAAGCTGGACCTAAACATGAAGTATGGACAGTGATATTTGGTTAAAGTTTTAAATTGGCAAACCACAAGCAGATAATGATTTTCTCTCTCCCAGACAATAGTGGATGAGCAGCTGGTGCTGAAGAGAGTGGCAGATGTGGTGATTAATTTGTATGCAATGACTGCAGCCATCTCCCGGGCCAGCCGCTCCATCAGCATCGGGCTCAGGAACCATGACCACGAGGTGAGTGTCCCTCAGCACCAACCATTCCCACTCAGGCTGTGCTCCTGGCAGCAGGCAGGCTGCATCTCTGGGGAATTACAGCAAACTCTCCCATAAAAGTGCAGCAGAACGTGGCTAAACCTGCCAGAGTGCAGGAGCCTCTCAGGGGCTCTGCTTGTTGAGCTGCACACTTTCAACATGTTTAAAATACTTCTTTAACACATACACAGACATTTAGAACCTCACCACAACTCTGCACGTTCTCTCAAATCTGTTAACACCATGCAGTTCTTCCCAAGCTCTTTCCATATAATCATTAATAAAAACACATAAGCACAACAGTATTTGGGCAGCACAGCTCAGGTCAGGACAGGACAGTGCTTATTTAGTAGCTCATGTAAAGTTTCATGGTAACAGTGGTGTTGCAGCACAAGAAAAATTTGCTCCAGATCAGTGTGAAAACAAATCCAACGTGATGAAGGTTTGGCTTTGGCCTTGAGACTTTGCTCTTTGTGTGAGCCCTGCTCTGGATTGATTCCCAATCAGTCTTGGAGTAGCTTTTGGGCGAAGGCTCATCCCAGCCCTGAGCCTTGGCAGTTCTCTGGCCTCAAAGGGACAGCTGAGGCTGCACTGCACATGACTGGGGTTCAGGGCACCATCATCAAAGAGCTTTGAGATGTTTCAATTACTGTATTCTTACTACATGGTTTTTGTTATGAAATTCATTCACTATTTTTAAACTCAGTTTTACTCCTTTTCCAGGTGCTTCTTACAAATATCTTCTGCACAGAAGCCTATTTCAAGAATAATTATGCCATGGCTCAATTAGAAAAATGTAAGTACTATAAAATAGTTCTTACGCTCTTCTGTCTTTCAGACTGTAATCAAAAAAAGGTGAGTTTGATGTGACCAACAGAAGAGTTTGGCTCCGCTTTTAATTGAAACAAGCAGCAGAGCTGGAACCTGTTGAAAAGAGTCTTCACTTCATAGCTAAAGCCAACTGCAAGAGTTCCTTATTGAGGAATATAATATCTACATTTCATGTATATACTTCTGACAAGTAGCTGATAGAAATGAGGGATTTGGACTCTTTGGGAAGTACTGACCAGCTGGGCATTGGGTCTCTGAAGCTCAGTCTGTAATAACCAATCTTTTTCAATAGAGAATGTTCAGTTTCTTCCTGGCCCTCACACTCTTGCATTTGTGTTCAAAAACACTTCTTGAAAGAAATTTACAACAGCTCTTTGTGGTCCCTTAGTTGACTTTTCTCTCTTTCTCCACAGATGCTGATGAAAACCTGGATGATTCCATTAAAAAAGCTGCAAAGCAGATCCTGGAGAAGAGGGCATACATCTGCTCTCACCCTCTGGACAGGACCTTCTGATTCCTCCCTGAGAGCAGGCACTCATGAATGTCAGTCAGGGAGGAATTTGCTGCAGTTCCAGTATTTGGCATCTTAAAAGCATCTGTTATTTAATGTCCTGACTAAATGTAACTGTGTAAAATAAAACTTCTTTCTAACCAAAATTTCATAGGAAAAGGATAAATACAGAGATTTCATTTAAAGCTGAAGTTATTTTATTACAGACATACATATATATATATATATATATATATATATATGTCTGTTTCCCCTGTAACTGGATAAAGACAGGTGAGGTTTAGATGGGGAGATGTTTCTTCCTAGGAAGGGACTGTGGGGTTTCTCAGTATTTTTGTACTTCAATCAGCTGCTCATTCACTGAGCAAGCCTGAAAGACTTGGGTATACCTCTGTTTGAGGATTCCAGGATGAGGGAAGAGATGAGAATCTTGACTCCATGTTTCAGAAGGCTGATATATGAGGATATTATATTAAATTAAAGTACTACACTACAACTATACTAAATAGGGAGAAAGAATTCATCAAAAAGCTGGAAGGGAAAGCAAAGGAATGAATAACAAATCTTGTGACTGTTCACAGCTTTAACACAGGTGGCTGTCATTGCTCATCAAGTAAAAACAATTTCACATGCTGGGTAACAATTCTCCAAATCACATTCCAAAGCAACAAAACATGGAGAAGCTGAAGCTTCCCAGCTTCACAGGAGAAAAGACCCTGGAAAAAGGATTTTTCATAAAATATGTCTGTGACACTCGTAGAATGAGAACAGTTCTGTTTGGGAGCCCAAACATTGGTGCTAAACAGGTTTATTCTCAGTTTTTGGGGGCAAGAGGAAAGAACTGAAGCCAGTTACTGTAAAATGCCTGCACAAGCACCAGTGCAAATAACAGCCAAAGGAAGGATGAAGCCAGTCCCACAACCACAGCCCAAGCGGCCAGAGATCCTCCTTCAACCCTGGCTGCATTGAAACCCCACTGACTGCCAAGAAGAAAAGCGCCCTACTGAGAGCAAGCAAACTTAACCCTCTGCCAGGACACAAATTTAGAGGGAAAAAAATTTAAAATCCCTACACCACCAGCCACACTTCCCAGTGAGAAGGGTTGGAACTCTCTGCCCCCCAGCACTTCCCCGGCAGGCAGGTTCACAAAGGTGCTGGGAGCTAAGCTGTGCCCTGCGAGGGAACAGAGCCAGCCTCCCTTCAGTGGGAGAAGGCGCGGCCTCAGCTGTAGCCCCGGGTGCCTGCGGTGGCCCAGGGCACGGCCATGGCTGTCAATGTGTTGGGCTGCAGCACAGGGCAGGCCGGAGCTCAGCAGCCTCAGCAGAGCCCAGGGCCGCGGCCCTTCCCTGCCGGGGCCCGAGCCTGGCCCGGCCCGGCCCGGCCTGAGCAGCCCGGCCTGGCCCAGGGGATGGGCTGCGCCCGCCCGCTGTGCCCACAGGCTGGGCCCAAGCCTTTGCAAGAGGCTTTCTCCCAGCTTGGCAAAACCTCGGCCAAGTGACCCTGTGCTGTGCTGAGAAGAGTAAAAAACCCCTCAAATTTAACCCTGCTGCCCACCGCATGAGGGATCCCTGCACACCTTAGGAGAGGCCATCAATACTCCTTTGTGCCTCATGAGGGATCTCTGCACCCCTCAGCAGGGACCCCAAAATATCCCTTTGTGCCTCTTCAGGTCCAGGCCCAGATGATGCCACAGAAGGAAATGTGCCCTCAGCCCAGGGACGCTCAGCATGGGCTCCCCCATCCCCTCGGGGCCCCGCCGCTGGGCACAGCAGCCCCTGCCTGGCTCCTGCCTGCCCACACCGTGGGCATCCACGGCTGCTCCTGGGCATGGAGCTCAGCCACTGCTGGTGCCGGGTGGGCTTTGCTGGTGCTACCACATGGACATAGCTGTGAAAACTCTAATTCTTTATTTCAACATAAAATGTGGGCCAAGCTTTGCCCTGGCAGACAAGGGCTGCCCACCTTCAGTCCTGGCCGGGGAACAGGACCAGGGGGCTGAGGGGGAGAGGGTCTTGTTGTGGAGGGGTGGGTTTTGGGACGGCCTCATGACGGTGATGCAGCCATGGCGGGGCAGATAGGGGCAGAAGGGAAGAGCTGGGATAAACTGCCAGGATTTCATTGCCTCTGTTTTTAGGTTCGTCGTCTGAAGATGCACAGGAGCATCTGTGAAGAGAGGAGGTGGCTGAGGCCCCAGCTGCCAGTGGCGCACAGGGACCCTCGTGCACAGCAGGGCCCAGAGCTGGCAAGGCTCCCCAGCACGGCTGGAGCTGCTGGCACAGCTGGGCCCAGCTGGACAGCTGCCCCTCAAGGCCCCGACCAGCAGGGCACGGCTCTGGGCAGGGTCCCTGGCCAGGAGCGGGCCCCAGAGCGCCTCTGCCTTTCAAGGGCAACCTCGGCCCTGCTCTTTCTCCTCCCCACCTTGCTCTGCCTCTGCCCTGTGCCCCTGGGGCTGCTCTTGGCCAGGCAGCCTCAGTGGGATCCAGCTCTGGCTGCAGCCCCAGCGGGGCCCCCAGGACAAGGCCCAGCAATTGAGAGGCCAATGGAAGCACTGGGCAGCAGCAGAACCCTCAGCAGAGTTATTAGGAGAAAACCATGGACTGGCCACAGCTCCACTGCAGGCTCTCTGGGAATGTTCCCTGACTATGAGCAGCCTTTAAAGAAGAGAGTTTGAGGCAGAGAGTTGTAAAACCCTCACCGTTTTATCTTCCAGCAATACCAGATTCCAGCACAGAACATCATCAGGCACAGTGCCACACCAGCCACAATGGCCATCAACTTCATCAAACAAGCTGTTCCCCAGCAGAAAGCTCTTCTCATGCTTTTCCAGATGATGTCAGAATGTGTTGAGGTGCCGGCTGCATCTGTGGGAGCAATGGGGAGCGTGAGCCCGTGCTGTGCTGCACTGCTGAGCTGGCAGCACGGTGGATACGGGCACGACGTTCTTTGTTTCCCCCAGAGCTGGGGCCTGCAGGCACCTTGCCGGCCCTTGGCACAGGCTGTGCCAGCCAACAAAGCCCAGCAGGCCGGGAGGAGAGCCCGGGGGCAGCGCAGCTGCTTGGGCAGTGGCTGCTGCCAGGGACACGGGCCAAAGGCATCCCTGAGCAGCCACTGCCAGCCCTGGCCCTCCCTGCGCCGTGACAGCTCCCCCAGCCCCAGGGGACAGACTGTCAAAAAGTCCACAGCCAGCAAAGAGATTGTCCCAGGAATTGTGTGCTGCTTTTCCTCTCTGCAGCTGGTCCCAGAAACATCCCTCAGACTGCTGTAAATGCCCACACATGGTCTGATCAGCCCCTATGCTTCTCCACTCTGCTCTCAGAAATTCTGCAACAAATCCACCAATAAATTCCAGGTTACATCTGTGAATTGCATGCTACAGTTTCCTTCCTTTTTTCCCAATACCCAAAAGTTTCTATAGATAATAATGCCCTTGAGGATCTCTGATTATTTTCTTTTTTTTTTTTCTTTTATGAGACATTTGAAACAGCTTTATTTGTTTTAGTTTTGGCAGGTCGGGCTTTTTCCTTAGTGTGATGGTTTACTTATTATCTACATTTAAACTTGTTTTTATTAATGGTCATTTGCTCCCTAAGCAATTATTTTGACAATCTGTCATTCACTTCTTAGTTAATGTTCCATAGATTAACAACTTGGACTCTCTTTTTATAGGAATATAAAGACTTCAAAAAGCTGTATTTTTGATTTTGAGGACATTCTCTCTCCCCACTCCCAGCTTATTAAATGATCATTTTTGAAACATCTCTGAGGACATGTGGAGTTATTTGAGAAATGCTTGGCTTAACCTGGGTATTGGATTATTATTTTCAGTGCTATAAACCTACATTGCTTCCAGGTTCACACCACGGTCCTGATTTGTGGCTCACTGCATGGATGCTTGTCTGAATTAAAACAATGTTTGTGAGGCAGCTGAAGAGCTTAGACCTCAGAGATTAAAATTCCTGGGAGGGGGAGGAGGAAGAAAGGATAAAATCCTGATTCAAAGGGTTTTTTCTCACTTCTAGTATGCCAGAAGTATGGTAGACTACACCTGTCTTCAGATGTCATTTACTTACAGAACAACTCTCTACAGTGTCAGACTGCAGGAGAAATGTCTCAACACTTTGCCTCCCAATGCATCAGCTTTAATTCTAGTGAGAGGTAGCCTTAATTACAGTCTGATTTGAGCAAATCAACAAAGCAGTCTTGCCATTGTGAGAGTGGCAAGAGGAATTTGCTTGTGAACAGATGAATATGTCCCACTCAGTAATGAACAAAATTTGCCCTGACTTGGAAGAAAATAGACAAGGAGCAAGCAGTATTTGGGGTTTATCCAGGGATAAATGTGGCAAGAAGCTGTAACAACTTAACCTGTTTTACAGAACACAAGTACTGATATGGCAAGTAATGCACCCACATGAAGGGATCTTCAGGACATTCCTTTATTTCTCTAACCAGGAATGGGCAGCAAAATGCTGGCATTTATCTGAACTGGAAGCCATGTTCCTCTCCTGTTTCTCCTTGAGCACACTGTGTGTTATTTGCAGACTTCACTGTCCAGCCCATCAATCCTCTTGTGGTCAATTGCTAAATGGCACAAGTACCAAAATACAGGTGCCAGCATAATCAGCCCAGCACTAATGCAGCACTGCTTTGATGGTGCACAGGAGCACAGAATGGCTTGGGTTGGAAGGGACATTTAAAGGCCATCTTGTCCCAATGGCCTGCAGTGAGCAGGGACACCTTGAACTAGGTCAGGTTGCTCAGAGCAGGAGCTTGAATGTCTGCAGGGATGGATGTCCACCTGTCTGGGCAACCTCTGCCAAGGTTTCATCAGCAATAGTGTAAAATATGTGTTTCTTTCATCTAGTCTGAATTGACCATTTTTTAGATTAAAACCATTCCCCCTCGGTCTGGTCATGAAAGGCTCTACTAAAAATTCTGTCCCCATCTCTTTACAAGCCCCCAGAAGGCCCTGAAAGGCAGCAATCAGGTGTCCCTGGAGTCTTCTCTCTTCCAGGCTGAACACTGCCAGCTCTCCCAGCCTGTCTCCAAAGCAGAAGGGCTCCAGACCTCAGAGCATTTAGTCCCTCCTCTGGACTAGATCCAACAGGACCGTGTCCTTCCTGTCTTGGGGACCCAGAGCAGGATGCAGTACTCTGTCGTGGGAGAGACCGAGACACTACAAAGCAACACAGTCCATTTCCAGAAGGCTTCAAACCCTGTTTTTATTCTAGCCTGCATGCTTTTTCTGCATTCTTACAAAGCTCTTATGTTTACACTTTATTCATTGGTCACAAGAGACAAGCAAAATGCTCATTGGAATAGGGAGTTGCAGGTTTCTCTTATTTATCCTTATTTCTTTCTTGGTTTCTATGATCAATGACATAGAAAATTACTAGAAAATTCTTTTAGTTGTAAACATGGATCCTCCTACCTAACTTCTCGATGGTTCACAGAGGTCACTGTAAAACGTCTTCCACAGTACTCCAGGTGGGGTCCCACCAGAGCAGAGGGGGGGAGTCACCTCCTTCAACCTGCTGGGCACTCTCCTTTGGATGCACATGGCTGCCTCATGTCCAACCTCTCATCTAGCAGTACCCCCAAGTCCTTCTCGGCAGAGCTGCTCTCCATCCCTTCATGTCCCAACCTGTGAGATCAGCTGAGCTGGGACTGTGTCACAGCCCTTAGGCAGAGCAGCTGAGCAGGATGAGCTCCCTTCCAAAGAAAGCAGAACCCACTCCACACAACTCCACCCTGGCCATGAGGTCACAAGCAGGCTCTGAGATCACAGAGGTCCCAGAGCCCCGCGGTTGCACAGCAGCACAAGGAGCCAGCAGTCAGTCCCTGAGCACAACTGTTGCGGCGGCAGCAGCAGCGGTGGCAGCAGCGGTGCTGACATTGGGACAGCGGAGTCAGGACAGCGGTGGCAGCAAGAGCTGCGGGACTGGCAGAGGGCAAGGCAGCATGGCCCTTGCTCTGCGCCTCCTACTCCTGCTCCTCCTGGCCGTGGCCCTGCCTGCCAGGGCTGCAAAGGCGGCTCCACTCCAAGCGCGGCGAGCAGGTGAGCCGGCTGCCTGGATCCCCTTTCCCGCAACAGCGCTCCCTGCTCCCCGGGAAGCGCTGGGGATGGTTTTGCCCAGGGCTTTAAAGAGGATTTCCTCTGTGGCAGGGACAGAGCTGCCATGGGCCTGGGGCTGCTCCAGCCACCACCCCAGGGGTGTTGCACAGGGCCTGCAAAGAGGGTGGAGAGTGACCAGAGCCAGTCCAGAGCTCCCCAGGCCCCTGTGCAGCTTTGGCCTTGTCCACTGACATCTGGCAGCCAAGGCCTTACCCGACCCCCTTGCAGTGCCCAGTTCTCTAAGGGAGAGGGGAATCCCAGCACACCATGGAAATTTTCTGATCTTTGCTCCCTTCTAGATTGGGATCGTGATATGGCTTATATGGAAAAGCTAGTGCATAACAGTTGGAAGACTCCAAAGCATGGTGGAGGCATGTTCTTCATGTGTCTTTCCTGACAAAATAATTGGTGTCCAAGTGGCAAGAGCTCCCTCATGTGCTATTTCCCTTAACATAATCTCTTGATTTAAAGTATCTGGAAATCTGGCTATGCTCCTTTCTCGAACCATGAATGATCTCACAGGATTGCAATCTGTGGGAGGAAGGAGCATTTAGCTGTCCATCTTCCTCCCGTGTGCCATGCCAGTGTGTCCTTCCGTGTGCTCTGTGCAGCCCGGCAGAAGAGCAGAGAGGGAAGGGGCCGGGCCCAGGGCTGAGCCCCGGAGCTGAGCCTTTGGCAGCTCCTTTGCCAGCCCCGGGGATCCTGAGCTGCTCCTGCTGCCACTGCTAAGCCCTGGCCCTGCCTGTGGCTCGGTTTAGAGCTGCTGGCAGCTCCAGGGAGTCCTTTCTGTCCCGAATGCCCGGCAAGGGGCTGCTTCCATCCCAGTGTGGGGCCACTGCAGGCACATGTTCCCCCTGCCCCTGCTCCTGAGTGGAAGGCAGAGCTGAGGGAGTACCTTGGAGGGCATCAATCACCCAGGTGCCCTCACTGCCACTCAGGCCTGAAAGAGAAATGGAGCAATTTTCCATTAAGGTCCTCCTACAATGAAGAAGGAAGAGATGGCAGGCCGTGGTGGGTGCATTTCCCTCAACCTACCCCTGTGTCGCAGCAGCCGGGGGCTTTGGCAACACAGCGGGAAGGGATCCATGGCAGCCTCACTGCCCCGCTGCTGCTTTCACACCCTGCAGGGCTGTTTCCCAGCCTGGCTTGACTGCAGCTTCTGCCCAGCCCCTGCAGGAAAGCATTTGGCATCTGCTGCCAGGCAACCCAAACTGCACCATGGGCCATGCCCACCCTGAGATCCCTTGCAATTTCCCAGTCTCTGAGCACATGTGGAGGGGCAGCTCCATGGAGGAGGGAGGACCCTGGCCCAGACCTAACAACCTGGCCATCTTCCTGAGCATTATCCATGACTTCACAAGTACTGATTCCTGATGATGCAACCCTCCACAATGCTGAATGGTTCCATCTGGTCCAGCTGTACTTTTTCCTTTCCACAGCAATGGAGCAAAAGTCCATGCAGATGGCGCCATATCATACTGGAAGCAATGGCTCTGTGTCAGATTCTGATGGAGGAAAGGAGGAGTTGCCAGACATGAGCAAAGGCATAGGAGGTAATTGCCGTGCTGGGCTCAGCCCTGGGCAGGGCTGTGTGGCAGCAGCTCTTCCCCCAGGGCCTGCCCTTGGCTTCCAGGCCTCTGGAGCTCGTTCAGAGCCCCAGGGAAATGGGACTGGTGCAGCAACGTCCCTCCCGCTGCAGCTGCTGCAGAGCTGGCCCTGAGTGCCCAGAGGCCCAAGGCACAGGAGCAGCCCCAGCCAGGGCCAGAGCCAGCCCTGGCTCCCGACTGGGCAGGGGCTGCGCTGGCTCCTGACAGGGCCTGAGCCTGTCCCCTGGGGCTGGGGGAGCTGTGACGGGGCAGGGAGGGCCAGGGCTGGCAGTGGCTGCTCAGGGATGGCTTTGGCCCGTGTCCCTGGCAGCAGCCACTGCCCAAGCAGCTGCGCTGCCCCCGGGCTCTCCTCCCGGCCTGCTGGGCTTTGTTGGCTGGCACAGCCTGTGCCAAGGGCCGGCAAGGTGCCTGCAGGCCCCAGCTCTGGGGGAAACAGAGAACGTCCTGCCCGTATCCAGCGTGCTGCCAGCTCAGCAGTGCAGCACAGCACGGGCTCACGCTTCCCATTGCTCCCACAGATGCAGCCGGCACCACAACACGTATTCCCAATGCCCAGGATGGCCTCGGAAGGGGTTTCTATCAGGAAACAGGCTGCTGGCTAGCAATACTGGCATTTCTGCTTTGTTTGGAGCTTGTCTTCGTGTTGTGCTTGTTTGGAATCCGGTATTTGGAATCGGGAAGAGAAAACAGTGAGTGTTTTGTTGCTCTCCCCCACAAACAGCTTCTTTTGAAAGTCTAACGTGGTCAGGGAACATTCCCATTGAGACTGCAGTGGGGTTGTGGCCAGTCCATGATTGTCCAAATAACTCTGCTGAGGGTTCTGCTGCTGCCCAGTGCTTCCATTGGCCTCTCAATTGCTGGGCCTTGTCCTGGGGGCCCCGCTGGGGCTGCAGCCAGAGCTGGCTCCCACTGGGGCTGCCTGGCCAAGAGCAGCCCCAGGGGCTCGGGGCAGAGGCAGAGGGAGGTGGGGAGGAGAAAGAGCAGGGCCGAGGTGCCCTTGAAAGGCAGAGGCGCTCTGGGGCCCGCTCCTGGCCAGGGACCCTGCCCAGAGCCGTGTCCTGCTGGCCGGGGCCTTGAGGGGCAGCTGTCCAGCTGGGCCCAGCTGTGCCAGCAGCTCCAGCCGTGCTGGGGAGCCTTGCCAGCTCTGGGCCCTGCTGTGCACGAGGGTCCCTGTGTGCCACTGGCAGCTGGGGCCTCAGCCACCTCCTCTCTTCACAGATGCTCCTGTGCATCGTCAGCAGATGAGACTAAGAACACAGGCAGCGGGAGGTTGACAGTTTATCCCAGCTCTCCACTTCTGCCCCTATCTGCCCTGCCATGGCTGCAGCAGCGTCAGGAGGCCGTCCCAAAACCCACCCCTCCACAACAAGACCCTCTGCCCCTCAGCCTCCTGGTCCTGTTCCCCGGCCAGGAATGAAGGTGGGCATCCCCTGTCTGCCAGGGCAGGGCTTGGCCCATATTTCATATTCAAATAAAAGAATAAAGTTTTCACAATTATGTCCGTGTGGTAAGAGCAGCAAAGCCCACCCGGCACCAGCACTGGCTGAGCTCCATGCCCAGGAGCAGCCATGGATGGCCACGGTGTGGGCAGGCAGGAGCCAGGCAGGGGCTGCTGTGCCCAGCGGCGGGGCCCCGAGGGGATGGGGGAGCCCATGCTGAGCGTCCTTGGGCTGAGGGCACATTTCCTTCTGTGGCATCATCTGGGCCTGGACCTGAAGAGGCACACAGGGATATTTTGAGGTCCCTGCTGAGGGGTGCAGGGATCCCTCATGAGGCACAAAGGAGTATTGATGGCCTCTCCTAAGGGGTGCAGGGATCCCTCATGCGTTGGGCAGCAGGGTTAAATTTGAGGGGGTTTTTTACTCTTCTCAGCACAGCACAGGGACACTTGGCCGAGGTTTTGCCAAGCTGGGAGAAAGCCTCTTGCAAAGGCTTGGGCCCAGCCTGTGGGCACAGTGGGCGGGCGCAGCCCATCCCCTGGGCCAGTCCGGGCTGCTCAGGCCGGGCCGGGCCGGGCCAGGCTCGGGCCCCGGCAGGGAAGGGCCGCGGCCCTGGGCTCTGCTGAGGCTGCTGAGCTCCGGCCTGCCCTGTGCTGCAGCCCAACACATTGACAGCCATGGCCGTGCCCTGGGCCACCGCAGGCACCCGGGGCTACAGCTGAGGCTGCGCCTTCTGCCACTGAAGGGTGGCTGGCTCTGTTCCCTCGGAGGGCACAGCTTAGCTCCCAGCACCTTTGTGAACCTGCCTGCTGGGCAAGTGCTGGGAGCCAGAGAGTTCCAACCCTTCTCACTGGGAAGTGTGGCTGGTGGTGTGGGGGTTTTAACATTTTTTTCCCTCTAAATTTGTGTCCTGCCATAGGGTTAAGTTTGCTTGCTCTCAGTAGGGCGCTTTTCTTCTTGGCAGTCAGTGGGGTTTCAATGCAGCCAGGGTTGAAGGAGGATCTCTGGCCACTTGGGCTGTGGTTGTGGGACACCTTGGCTTCATCCTTCCTTTGGCTGTGATTTGCACTGGTGCTTATGCAGGCATTTTACAGTAAGTGGCTTCAGTTTGTTCCTCTTTGTACCAAAAGCCAAGAATAAACCTCTTTAATACCACTGTAGTATTAAGAGGCAGGCCTTACTTTCTTGACTTGCTGGATGCACAGACCATTGGCATCACAGGGCCTTCTTGGTGGGGTCTTCAGATACCCTGGTGGTCACTGAAGAAGGAAGCTGAATTTTCTGGGAAAAAGATAGTTTCCCATGTGTGGAAAAGAATAACCTGTCACTTCCCCATCCCTTTCTATACAAAGTGATACAGGCAAGTGCATTCATCTATCTCTATCTGCCTTGTCTATCTATCTATCTATCTATCTATCTATCTATCTATCTATCTATCTATCTATCTATCTATCATCTATCTATCTATCAACTATCTATCTTAATAAACAATTGTGGTGTTGCATTTTATTCAAATGGTATGCTCTGTCTCAAAAATGTAGCTCTTGAAAATATATGGTTTATTCCAAGCTCTGTTCCTCCCCTGAAGTCCCATGAATCTACAATCCCATTTGCCCAAACCTTATTTCGCACCTACATTGAATTTCCCTCTTAAGCTGTGTGAGGAAGACCAGTTTCTCTCATGGCCCATCTCTCCCCTAGGCTCGCCCTCTCTCCCCCTCTCTTTCCCTTTCCCCCTTCTCCCTCTGAAACCATGTTACACCCGGGGCTGGGACCCCCAATAAACCCTCATCTAATCAGCACCCTCAGAAGCCGTGTGGAGTCTCCTTGCGTGCCTGCTGCTGCCAGCGAACTCACAGCCCAGGGGGCCCTCCGGGGACTCCCTGGGGAGCTCCCCTCAAAGGAACTGCTACAATCCATGAAATATTTCTATGCATGATATTTTGTTTATTCGTAAATTATGACACATCTCTTGAGAGCTGGAAAAGAATACCATCCATCTTTGATATAGAAAAGCTTGGGTGTAGGAGCAGAGATGATCTGTGATTTCCTTCTTGCTAGACATATGCTGGCTTGTTTAGATTGACTTTCAGCTGAAATCCTACAAAGCTGGAAAATGACTGGTGGCCATCACTCTGATATCCTTAAAAGCCCTTTTTTCATTTTAATTTTTTTCATCTATGGTGGCTGGTAAATACCTTTGTTCCTTAAGCTATGTGCAGGCAATATTGGAGGTAGAAAATAACATAACACGGCATATTTTAGATACTTGAAAATTTTCTTGTGAAATTTTATGGCAGTATCTCCTGCCTCACAGCTAAAGCAGCAGGTCAGCTACTGAGCACAACTTACTGCATAGCTGCAGCTCATGTTTCTACAGTGGAAGTGGCTTTTTGTTCTTCTGCATGGGTATGAAACACTACCAATTGAAAGGTTGATTACAGAGCAAAGAGCCTTGTTTAGTGTAGCCTGGACTTTGGGAAGGTGGTATCTGTTAGATGAATACCCAGCAAACGACCTAAGTTATTTTTTGTGACTACTCCCTCGTGATTTTGGCCTGGCTTCTTTAGGAGATTCTGTTTTCATTTAGAAATGGCACAGTGGAGCCAGTGCTGCCTCAGGACAGGTGGAGCTGGGACAAATGGCTCATTGATTTTGATCTCAACAAAAAGCCACCTGAGCTCCTCATGACAGCAACCCCACAGAATGGTAATGGATCCATTAAAACTAACTCATCACAGAGCTTTTAACTTGAGGCTCTGACTTATGTTGCTTGTTCAGTTCTGCCATGGAGGAAGGGAGTTTGTAGACAAAGAGGTTTAGCAAGGAGATCCATGTACAATAAAAGTGCTTCTATTTCAGCAAATGAAGTATCTTAGGATGTAAACCCTAATCCATACTCCAGTCTTATCCCTCCATTACCCAAATTCTTGGTCTTAATTCCTTAGTCAGTAGGAAAATATGACAGGGAAGTGTAGATCCTCCTTTCCTTCTTCAGCTGGACAGCTTGTAATCTCGTCTTCTCCCACAGACAGGAGCAGACAAATGGGAATCTTGTCATGAAATCATACTTGGGCAAGTTTGCCCTGTGTTTGTTTTTGCCCTGAAGTAACTGAGATTCACCGGAATATTTACAAGCCATAAATGATGGATTTATTTGGGTTGCTAGAATCTTTCATATTTTATGACTTTTCTGCTGCACAAGAGCCTGGCACTTGCAGAACTCTTACCCCATGCACTTCCCCAGTGCTTCTTGCAGAGAAGCTTTGGGAAGCACTCAGGAAAAGTGCCATGTTCATGTGTGGTTTGTGGAGCCCACAGGACAGGGAAATGTCTTTGCAGTGGGCACTGCCTTTTATTCCAAGGTGTAGAAGGATTCTTGGCTGAACAATGCCATGATATTCCCCTGTGGGAATTGGACAGCCCTGGTCTGCAGATTACTGAGTTACTCTGAAAACCATGTATCGTCCTCAAACAGGAACAAGATAGACCATGTGCTGTCCTCAAATACAACAAGGAAGAATGAGCATTGTGCCAGGATGAAACCAAATGCGCCAAGCACGTTGTGGGAGCTGCTAATTTGGCACACCTTAGCTAAAGATGCTTATAGTGTGACAACCAATCAGTAATTAAGATGTATGTGTGAATATAGCTACTTAACCAATGAGCATTAAGCATTAGTGGCAGGAGACAGTGTATAGAGGAGGATAACTATGTCAAAGTTGCTTAATAAAGGAGAACGACATGTAGCCACATTGGCTGTGAGTGTCATTACACAGCCGACTCTCCGTGGGACCCTCCTCACCAAGGAATTGTCATTGCTGTGGGCACTGGCTGTTATTCCAACACCTGTGTCATTTATTCTACTGGAATCCTTGTCAGAAAGGTTGTTCTTCGCCATTGAGATTTTTAGGTGACATTTTTGATCTCAAACAGCCCAAAGTTTTCCATCTCACAGGTTTCTGATGCTGGTTTTCCCTTTCCAGTCTGTTGTTGGCCAAGGAAGATGCTGCTTAGATTCTGCAGGCCCCCATACATGGATACTGTTATAGGTAAAAATCGATCCAGCCAATTTAATAAAAATAAAATATAAATTTATTCACAACCGATATGCAGCCACGACAGCCAACAATCAAGGACAGCACCGACCCCGGGATGGAAGCTGGGTGAACACAGATCCGCCTTCTATCGCACCCAATCCCCCCTGTTCACCAATGCCACTTGGCAGAATCCCTTCTTATACTCTTTTTCTAGCCCGTGGCGGAGTCCCTTTGTCTTTCCTCAGGGTTCTTCACATTCATGATGCCTCTATTCTCCGTCCTGTGCTGGACAAAACCTTGTGCAGGAACTGATGTGTATCCACTCTTTGGTTACCGGAATCCCGTATGCAGATGTATGTCCTTGATGGTCCCCTCTGTCTAAGATGAACATCTCCATGGGCCACCATCGCTGGGCCTCCTCCTGTTCACACCAGTGAGAACGACAATCTCCTGTGCCGGCTGGGTTCACTTCCTATGTTAATGACACTCCTCCTACCCGACTGCCAGCTGCGGTTTCCTCACCCTGTGAAGCAATCCCCTCTTCCCTTGCTACTGTGATTTCAAGTTTTATATTTTATTCTTATATATATATATATATACACATATATATATATAGTATGAGTATGAATTACCATTATATATATATCTATGTATCTATCTATCTAGCTATATATATATATATTCTATCAGCACGAATTACCATAATATATATAACAGGTACCAAGCTGAAAGTTCTCCAGTGCTCCACAGTAGTCCCGTTATCACAGGACGGCCAAGAGCAGCTCCATAAGCTCCAAGGGATTCTAACAGATGAATTTCTATCCCTCAGGAAGGCAGGGCTGGGTCTGAAGTAAAGGGTCTGACTCTGCACCCACTTTGCATTGCAGCAGCTGTCCCACACTTTGTGGAAGGCACATAACATGTGCCACTCTTAAATCAGCACTGGCTTAGTCAGTCTTATAAGCCTCTTAAAAAAACCTAGCCTGAGCAAATAATATTTGCGTTTTAGTTGCTTGGGGTGTTTTTGGGTTTTTTTGTTGTTTTTTTTTTTTTTTTCCTTGGTTCTTTGCTTTGGTGCTCAGAGATCATGGAGGAAGAGGCAGATTTTCTGTTCAACTTGCCTGTCAGTATGCAAGGAGCAGGAAAAGAAGATCAGTGTTTCACCATCTGGTTAATGAGCTCTAAAAGCAATTGTGCTGTCCCTAATCAGGGGGTGGGGGCACTGCTAACAGCCTGGATTGCCCCCACCTGTGTTCCCCTCCTTACCAAAGTGCTGTGTAGATCCAGAGCCTTCTGTCTCGGCCTGATGGTGCAAAAATTCTCCCAATATCCATCCCTTCGCAAAAATAAAGGCTTTGTGCTCATTAAGATGAAAAGCTGTATGGGTAGCCTGCAGCTAATGTTGTTTTGTTGCCTGTACCCCAGTCAGTGCTTGTTATGATTAGAAACTTGTTTTTTTTTTAAGTTTCAGAGTTAACAACAAGTCAGACCATCAGACCTCTTTAGTTTCACTGCCAAAGAAAAGCTCTTCAATTACCTGTTAATGTCCGGTGATTAACCATTGTTCCCCTGATGCTGGCTGCTTGCCAGGGACGGACTCAGGGACAGACCCTCCAAGTATGAAGAGAATAGGAGTGACATCAGAGCCAGTATGCAGATGAGAAATGCATTGCGCCCCAAATTTTTACAGTTTTACAGTTTTTACAGGAAAACCCCCTAACATTACGAGCCAACAAGTGACCTAAGTGAAGTCTAAGGATAGGAGCATTGTCCCGGACCTGCTTGGATCCTTTTTGCTTCTCACCCTATCCTGAAAAGATGTTGATTAAAGAGAAGCCCCGAGGTGTTAGACAAAAAAGCCAGGAATCTGCTAATCTCGCGTGAGGATGGAATCCCCAGCTCTGTCTACAGACCAGTGGACAAAGCTGCATCACCCTCCTTCTCCGTGCCATGCCTGGGAGCAACGGCGGCGTGGGCGCAACCCGTCGATTTCTCCCCACCTGAGCTGATTCTTCTTAATAAAGGCATTAAAAGTAGAAAGATCTCCTGTCCATTTATTTCAGTGCTGACATCTAAATGACTGACCAGCCCCAAGCTGCTCTTAAGACTGATTTGATCAAAGGCACTGAAGCTCTGTTGAGTGCAAATTCTTCAGGAAAACAAGCACAGGAACTTGGATAATGTTGCTGGAAAAAGCAGAGTGCAGAGTTGAACCTCTGAGGACACCTCACTGCTGCCTCCCCCCACCCTTTTATTTTAAATTCATTTAATATTCTGAGTGTGAGCTCTTGCATGAAGTGGGTCCTCAGCAAGGAGCTGCTGGGCCTCCTGGCTGTGTCCCTTTGTGCTCCCAGTGCTTCTTGAAATAAATGGGGCAGGAGATCTTTCTCCTTTTTAATGCCTTTATTAAAAAGAATCAGCTCAGGTGGGGAGAAATCAAAAGGTCGCGCCCACGCCGCCGGTGCTCCCAGGCGTGGCACGGAGGAGGAGGATGATGCAGCTGTGTCCACTGGTCTGCAGGCAGAGCTGGGGATTCCGTCCTCACCAGAGATTAGGAGATTCCTATCTTTTTTGTCTAACACCCCGGGGCTTCTCTTTAATCAACATCTTTTCGGGTTAGGGTGAAAAACAAAAAGGATCCAAGCAGGCACTGGACTACGCTCCCATCCTTAGACATCACCTAGGTCCCCTAGTTCTATGTTGGCTCCTTGTTTTTAGGGGTTTTCCTGGAAAACTGCAAAATTTGGTGCAATGCATTTCTCATCTGCATACCAGCTCTGATGCCACTCCCATTCTCCTGGTACCTGCAGGGACCCTGTGTCACTCCCTGGCAAGCATCAGGGGGACAATGGTTAATCGCCAACCATTAAGAGGTAAATGAAGAAGAACTCTTAACAATGAAGCTAACTGAACAGCAACTGGTCCAACTTGTTTTAACACTGCAACCTTAAAAACATAGATAACTTTTTATTCATAACACTTCTGGTCTGGTTTGGCTGGGAAACTTGTCCATCCTGCCTCTGTGGCTGCTCCCTGTCATTCCAATGCACAGCCCTTTCCCGCTGCTTGGCATTTACAAGCTCTGATTACTTCATTGGGTAACTTGCATCTTGCACTCCATGACATTAAATTGCGTTTACACAGACTCTGCCCTATCCTGAGTTTCTGGAACACATTTCTAAGCCTTCCAGCTGTAGCCCAAGGGAAGCTGTTTCTGTCTTGCATAACAAAATTGGCAATTTTTTTGCAAAGACAGCCCGTTACAAAGGACTTGCTGTGTGCATTAAGATCTGAGGGGCTGCTTTCAAAGACAGGCAAAAAACCCATGAACAAACAGCAAACCAACCAAACAACATATTTTTAAAAATTACTTTATTTTTACCTCTTATTTTTAATCTTTTCCAAACTGGCCTCCTTTTCCACTGCAGTGTTTTTCTTTGGACAGAAAAGCCCCCTTGCCAGATGATGCGACTTCACAGGAAAACAAAACTCACACACAATGCATATATGAAAGCTAAACGTAGAGATTCCCATTATCACAATCACCATCATTGATTTTCAGTGTATTTTGATGTCAGATTGTTTCCAGAAGGGTGAGAACAGTATCTCAGATCCCCTGGCTAGTTTGGTGTCATACCCACTTATTATCTCTCCTTTCTTATTATCTTTCCTTTCTGCACTTCTGTAGTTGCTCTGCCCATTTGTTGCTCTTGGATCTCTGCCTCCTTCACCTGATTTTTACCTTTTTCTGGATTTGTGGGGATTTTTCTGTTGGTTTTGGCTTTTTCTTGGTGGTTGTTTTGTTTACCTATTTTATTTGGTCACAGTTTTGCTATAGTTTTTTGTGGGTTTTTTTTAATCCACTCAACAGCAGAATCAGCTTGTGATTTCTATTATGAAGTTTTGATATACAGGTGTAGCACATAAAGGTTGTTTTTGTTTTTAAAGTCATCTCAGACACAGACCTGCAAGCTCCTGTGACTTTGAGAACTGAGTGCTCTCAGACAGCAAATTGTGTATGAATAGGATACTTGTAGTACCTATCTCCATTACACACAGCTGAATGTCAAGTGGTTGGAATTGTTATAGATAGAAATTGATCAAGCCAATTTAATAAGAATTAAAAAAGAAAAGAATGGAATGTATTGCATGACTGATATACAGTCTTGAGATCCACAATCAAAGGGACAGCATTGAGCCTGGATGGACACTGGGTGAACACTGATCTGACCTCTATCGCATCAGGCCCGCTCTGTTCACTAAGGCAGTCTGGTACAGTCAGGTTTTATACCCTTTCTGTCGCTCGAGGCAGCGTCTCTCTTGTTCTTTTCATAGTCAAACACATTCATGATGTCCTCTTTCTACAAGTTGCACTGGACAATGTGGTTCCTGGCAAGCTGTGAATGCTGATGGTAGGGGGAACCTGGTATTGGGATACAAGTTCCCTGATAACTTCTGCTATCTTGATCTCAGAGCTTGAGGAGCGTTGACCGCCCAGGTGGCATTTGAGTAAGGATCCATCTCCTTCCCCAGCTAGGCTCTTTTAATTGCAAGTTAGACCCCTCCTCACTGCTGTATGCAGTTTTGCAATGGCATGTGGCAGTCTCTAAACATGAAGCAATTCCTTGGCTTCCGCTGAAAATGCTTTTGAGTATTTCTTTTCAACATTATAACATATCTTCCTCTCATATTCTACATAAGCACAAATTACCTGTATCACATATTACAATCCCTCCCCTTCTATATAAACACATTAATTCATGCTAGAGTCCTAATATCCTTTAATTAATTTAGTGAATTTTCCCTTAGCCCATGTAACTTCTTTAATATCTATGTGTGTTAGCTATTTTGTGTTTTTAGGAAATATAGTTACCTTTTTAATTTTCCCCAGCCTCTCTGTCTTTTTCCTATTTGTCCTGGGATATCTCCTGATATACTTTACAGACAGCCCTGTCTCCCTTCACTTGTTTTTCAAATGTTGCCAGGGCCTCAGCTGCTTTATTATCTTTTTCCTCTAATTTCATTATTTTAGACACTTGACTTACTTTTCCTGCAGCACATTCTAGGTCTATGGGCATGGCTGCTACTTACATACCTTACACAACTGAGTACAGCAGTCTAATAAAACAAGGTATTAAAACAGGGTAGGAATATAACCCTGGCTACTGAACATAGTATAAAGAATACTACTTTCTTCCACCAGGCTCCTTCGAATAAGTGATCCCACCAGGATGCTTAGAGAATGGAATTCCATTTCTGAACTGGTACATGTGCTACCCTCTTAATTTCTGCTGCCAGACCTCAGATGGTTTCCCCATAATGGCCAATTTCTATGCAACATTCTGATTTGTTAAATTTTCCACAGATGCCCCCTTCTTCAGCTAACAAATAATCCAGGGCTATCTGATTTTGATATACAAAAACCCGCATTTGGGAATGCTGTCTAGATAACAATTTGAGGGCATCTGATGTATGTTTTGAAATTATCTCAACTACAGCCTGAAGTCATATTAGCCTGTTCAACAGAAAAATCAGGGTTCTGTACCCCCAGCTTCCATCTGGGGCTTACGTGGCAGGGCCATAATATTCTATTATTCCCTCAGCAGGCCACTCTTCCTCTCCCCATGTCTGGCTACCGTCCACCACATGGAATTTCTTCTTTATTTCTCTTTTTCCCCTACTTAAAGTTTCATATAAGGGTGCTCCCAATGAGCTACTTTCTGACATAGGGAGTGTGAACAAAACCTGATTTTTCCTAGGGTGCACGACCCTTTCCATTTCAGGGGTAATTTTTTGTATGCTTCTCTCCCACAGATCCAATATATACCATTTGGGGTTTTTCCAATTCCCCTCGGTATTTTCTGGCTCCCTTTGGGGAGTTCCAGTATCCCTTTAGGTCTCCCAAGGATTGGTAAGGATTAACTCCAGAGCCTTTGTTCCAGCAGAGCGCAATTATTTTGTTCCACTCACAAGTGGTCCCTTTTTCCCGGCTCCAATATCCAGCAGGAGGTTCTGGTTGCCAGGTCCTGCTTTTATTAGTTGAATTTACTGATAAGGTAGAGATAAATAAGGTATATCCCACTACCTTGTTATATTCTCTCCCTTCTTGGCTGATACAAACCATCCCAATTCCCCACTGGTCCAAGACCCACCTCTCAGGCCTCTGTATTGTTCTTGAAATCTCAGTGTTATCCCATTTTAGCAGCTGCTCTGGAGTTAAGCTCTCACCTTTCCAAGGCCATTTGTCCGCTGATTTAAGCCCTCTGCAAATCCAGCAATTTGATAAACCCAGTTCAGTAGCAATTTCTTGCATTAGATCTATAAATAAATTTCTCTCAGAAGCAGGCAGCCCCCAGCCAGTATACTGCTTTTCCAATTGGTTGTATTGTTCACTTAGAGTTCTTAGCCTTTCTTGCTCTATTCTCTTTTTCCTCATTTCTGATTCCTGTCTTTTCAATTCTTGGGCTACCTGTTTCATTTTCCCCTCTGGGTCTATACCATCCTTATTCTTTGAAAGGCAGAATGTTTTGTCAAACTGTAGACAGGCTCTGTCATCATGTTCCTTAAGGAGGTCAAGAAAGACCAGTTCATTTCTGAGGGATACCCTGCCTTCATATTTCAAGTTCTTTCCAATCCAATATGTTTTCCTCCCATTGCACACATCTCCAGTTGGCTATTATCATAACATAGTTTGTTAACCTGAAAGTAAGCTACAAATCCTGACTCTGTTTTTCCTCCTACCCATACCGTGTGATTGCATTTGTTACAGATAGGAATAGACATCTGTTCAACATTCTGTTTATGTAGTCTATGTTCTGACTGCCTGTCCTTAGATTGCCTTTTGTGAATAACATATCATCTTTCCATTCAACTCACATATTGAGTGCCATTTATAAAGCAGAACCTGCTTTGCTTATTCATGTTGCAATTTCCTGGGGCTGGGTATGCCAGAGTCTCCGCTTCTCCTTGTCCTCCCCCGGACAATTTCCACACACTGCCCGCACCCGTTATCGAGACTTGACCCTTTCTGGCTGGGTGAATTCTCTTGGTGCAGGCTAATCAAGTGGCACGTGACTAGACTCAGGCTCATCAGAACTCCCCATATTTGTATCCCTCTGCCTCTGCCTGCACCCACTGGGTTGCCACCAACAGCGAGATAAGCCATCTTTTCAGCAGCAGGAATATTCTTCCAGGGTCCTGGACCGAACTGCATACATCCTCTTAAAGGAGCCCCACCTCACAAGTTTAATGGCATCAGCGCTGCAGGGAACTTTTTTTTAACCTCTGGCACTCAACCGTTATAATTTGAGCTCTGGAGTTTAATTTTCCTCCCACCCTGTTTTGAAACAGGTGAAACCATTCCCAGGAATCTAATTCTATTATACCCAAAGCAGTAGCGAGCTCTAAGACACGGCTAGTCAGGTACAGTTTGTCCTCTAGGCACTTATCACACAAGCCCTTTGGTCGATATCCCCTTCTACAATGTACCACCCACACCTTGTTACAATATTCACACTTAAAATGCACAAATGGATAACATCTACACCTAGGAGTTGCACAACTTATCTGATCCCGTTTGGTCATTTACTTGGCCGACATAAAGTTATCTTTAGGTCTCCAGGGGAAGTGGTAGCCTTCCACTCAGGCATCTCCTCCCGGTGCTCAATCTTTTTTACTCGAGACGCGTGGGTCCAGCCTTTCTCTGCTGTCCCGACGGCGGTGTCTGTGGTCAATAGGATGAGAAAAGGGCCTTCCCAGTGAGGAGAGAGGGACCTCTCTCCATGTTTTTATGAGCACTCAATCCCTGGGCTGTAGCCTATGTATAGCAAACCCCAAGGGGGTGCCCTGAGTTATTATATCCTGCTTTCGTAATTCCTGCAGATTCTTATCTCTATCAGGTATGGCTGTATCTGGCCATCCTCTTTTCTTGGGTGTCCTACCAGCATCCCATATTACATTTCAAAAGGTGACAGCCCTGTCTCTGAATGGGGCATGGTCCTGATGTTTAGCAAAGCTAAGGGGAGGCACTTTGACCAGGACATCTTGGTTTCAAGTATCAGCTTTGATAATTGAGCCTTCAGCATCTGGTTCATCCTTTCAACCTGTCCCAAACTCTGTGGGTGCCATGGAGTATGGTGTTCCCACCTGATCCCCAAGGCTCCTGCTAGTTGCTTAATGATTTTAGAATTTGATCTGAATCTATATATTTTGATCTGAATCTGTATATTTCACCAACCCATATCGAGATAAGATTTCTTCTAGTAAAAATATTGATACTGCCTGAGTCATAGCCCTAGAGCTTGGAAAGGCCTTTACCCAATGGGTCATTTTGTCCACTAGTACTAGTAAAAATTTGCATCTTCCTTCCTTAGGCAGTTCTGTAAAATCCACCGGAATCCTCTCCAAAGGACAGTATGCTGTTGGACGCCTTCCCAATGCTACCTGTCGTGCCCTGGCTCAATTAACTTTCTGGCAAACCATACATCCCTGTATTCCTTGTTTGGCTAATTCATAAATCCTCTTACATCCGAAAAATTTTAGAAACTGTTCTGCAAGGGCCTGAGCGCCCCAAAGCGTCTGCTGGTTTAATCTTTTCAATATCCTTCTGGTATAGTCTTTAGACAGTAATTCTCTCCCATCTGGTAATTTCCACTTACCTTCTTCTAATCTTCCCCCTATTTTCTCATACCCTTCAATTTCTTTGGGAGAAGGATACAGAGGATATTCCTGGGTACCGCTTTCTTCGATCTCTGGGGTACTTACCTGCAATAGAGCAGTGTTTTTCGCTTCCCTGCTAGATTATTCCCTCGGGTCCAGAACTGCATTCCTGCTTGGTGCCCTTTCACATGGACTATTGATATTGCCTCTGGCTCCCTGATGGCTTCTAAGATTTGCTTTATTAATTCTCCATGCACTAGTTCTCGTCCCTTGGTGTTAAGTAATCCTCGCTCCTCCCAAATTTTTCCGAAGGTATGGACTATCCCAAACGAGTGCTTAGAATCTATGAAAACCGTTCCCTTTTTGCCTTTTAATTTCCATAGGGCTGTAATTACTGCATATAATTCACATGCTTCTGCTGACCAGCTAACACTCAGGGGTCCTGATTCTATTACTTCTCTGATCTTACCATCCACTACAGCATATCCAGATTTCCTATTCGCCTCTATGACTCTGGCTGAGCCGTCTACAAACCATTTCTCTCCCTCGTCTAAGTCCTCTTCCTCTAGGTCAGGTCTTATCTTGGTCTGCAATTCCACCACCTCGACGCAATCATACGCTGGTTCCCCTGAGGCTTCCCTGAACAAGATTGTGCCAGATTTTTTGCAGTAGTCAGTTGTAGTTCAAGATCACGGGAGTGGATTAATATGGCTTCATATTTCAAAAGCCTGGCATCAGTGAGCCATTTCTCGACCTTTTGTTGCAATATGTTCCTCACACTATGAGGAGTGTATACCACTAGTTGGGCTCCAAAAGTTACCTTTTTCGCTTCCTCCACTAATAATGCCACAGCTACAATAGCTTGCAGACAGGTGGGCTACCACCGGGTCTAAAGGCTTAGATACATATCCTACTGGTTTCTTATCCCCTGCCCAATCCTGCATTAGTACCCCGTGAGCAGTATGGCTACTCATGTCCACAAACAACTGAAATTGTCTTTTTATATCAGGCAAACTCAACACCGGAGCTGCCGTCAGGGTCTCTTTTGTCTGCTTAAATCCTTCCTCATCCTGCTGTGTCCATTTCAGTCTATCAGTGGTCCATTTCTCATAGAAAAACTTCACCTTCTCACTATATCCCTCGATCCACTGCCTGCAATATCCTAAAAGTCCCAACAGTTGTCTGATTTCTCTCTTCGTCCACAGGGAGGGTAAAGCAACAATTCGTGCCACTCTTTCAGGACAACCAGCGTCCCAAGTACCTCGGGCTCAGTAAACTGTAGCTTGGAGTTTGAGACCTTTAATCCTTTGTCTCCTAAGAAACAATGAAATTGTGCTGGCCCTTACATCTTCCTCCTTAGGACCTGCTACCAGTAAGTCATCTGCATACGGCAGTAGCTTGATACCCTCTGGCGGTACAAATTGGCTTAGAAATTGCTCAAGAGCCTGTCCAAATGAGTTTGGTGAATCCACGAACCTCTGAGGCAGATGTCCATCTGAGCTGTTGCTTCCTATTCGTCTCTGGATCCTCCCATTGAAATGCAAAATAGTCCCTACTTTCTTTAGCTAAAGGACGGGTCCAAAAAGCATCTTCTAAATCTATTATGCTATACCATGTACCCTCAGGAGAAATATTATTTAGCAGAGTGTAAGGATTGGAAACTGTGGGGAATAGCATTTTTGTTCTCCCATTCACAGCCCTCAAATCCTGTACTAATCTGTAATTTCCAACTGGTTTCCATACTGCCAGAATAGGAGTATTATGTCTAGACATGCACGGTTCTAGTGTTCCTTTTGTGATGAATTCCTCTATTATTGCTTTCAGCCCTTTTCTACCTTCCATAGGTATAGGGTATTTCTAATTCTAACTGGATCCTCTGGTCTTTCGATTTCAATACAAATTGGCTCCATATGCAGCCTCCCAGCCTCTCCTTGTGTATGCCGAACCTTTGAATTTATTTTGCTTTTGTCCTCAGTGGTTAGTTTATATAAACTTAGCATGAGTTGAGACTCCTGTGCAATTATACTTATCCCCAGGGCTACCATCAGATCCCTTCCTAGTAGGTTATAATCTGCCTCTTCCACCAGTAACATATTCCCGAAGCAAAACTTTGATTCTATCTTAACATTTTTAATCACAGGTACCTTAAAAAGGTCTCCCTTCAATCCGATCACCACCATGGTGTCTTTGCTTCTTATACATCCTGGTGGCAGCCGCTGAATGGTGCTCTGCTCTGCTCCTGAATCTACTAGAAAAGTTAATTCCTGTTTCGGGGTCTTGTCTTTAATTTTATTAAGGGCTCGTTGGATGTTCTGGACCCCAAATTAAAAAGCCCCTGACACCTCTAATCTTCCTGAAAGATTTTCTCATCCTTCACTCTTTTCTTGCATTCCCTCCGAAGGTGCTCCCTGGGCTTGCAGTAAAAGCACTCGGGGTTGTACTTGTTACTGTTCGAGTGCCTTCTCTGAGGAAGGTTTGGCTTTCTCGGAGGCAGATGACTCTGTGTTGGTTTCATAGAGTCTTGAGTCCGTTCCTGCTTTTGGGCTTCCCTGACGGCGGCCACCAGGACCTTTGCCTGTGCTTTTTGTTGTTCCTCGTCTCTTCTCATATAAACCTTTAGAGCCTTCCTTAGTAATTTCTGTAATCCTTTTTCCTGCCAGCCTTCTATTTTCTCTAGTTTTCTCTATATATCCTCCCATGATTTCGCAACGAATTGTGTTTTTAGCATAACCTCCCTGACAGGGGAGTCCGGATCTGTCCCCGAATGCATTCAAAGTCCTTTCCTTAGTCTCTCTAGCCATTCTGTGGGTGTCTCATCTTTTCATTGGCATTCCCGGAATACCTTACTGATATTTTGTTCTTTTGGCACTGCTTTCCCTATACCCTGTATTACCATATTTCTCAGTTCTATCATTTTTGTTCAGTCCTCCTCATTCTGAGCATTCCATGATAGCCTCTGATCTGGCCACTTCTGGTTCCCCCATGTCCCTTGGGGATTCCTGTGATCCCAGTCTCATATCGCCACTTGTCTTATCATATCCCTTATGATAAGACAATGACCTTCGTATGCCGTTATATCATCGTAAGTGTATACGCTTGTCCCCAGGAATTCATCTAGCTTTCTGCTACTCCTATCGGATTGTCCATCAAACTCCCCATCTCTTTCTTGAAAGCCCTTACATCTTCAGTATTAATTGGTACATTTACGTACCAAATTATTCCTGGGGCAATGGGCATTTCTCTTAAAGAGATTCTGTTTGTCCTCCTCACTCTCACTATCATCATTGGCCACCCTCCTTGTCTTGTGCCGTATTCGGCTGGCTGGAGGAGAACTGGTTTCCCCAGTATGACAGGCTTGCCACTTGCTTTCCACTGGCAGCAGTAGGGGGGGGGGCTAAGCACTATCTTGTGGATACTATGGAGCCAAGCCTGTCCCTGTGGGAGCAGGACTTACGGCTGCTGCACTGGGAGCGGAGGTGCCTGTGCCTGTGTGGGTGGGTGTGAAGGATCCAAGGATGCAGGCAAAGGAACCTGAGCCTGCAGAGGATATGGAGGCGGAAGGTTATCTAAGGGCTCCCACGTTTCTCCCTGAATCATGGCACTCCTGTAAGTTTTAACTGTGATAGCATATTCCCATAGTTTGGCATAGCTCATCTCCTCACTTTCTGGCAGGTACTCATCGTACACGTAGTCGTGCAAAGCTCGGCAAGTCCACCTTTCGAAAGTGCCAAACATCAGCCACGTTAGGTGTCTTTTAATCTCTTTTCCTCCCCATACCTCAATGCAATAATGTATCATTCGTTCCTTGGATCTCATACTTCTCTTGAGGCAGTCCTCCCAGTGTTCTAACATCCACCCCAATGGACTATTTCTCGGAATTTCAGGTAAACCGTTCTCCTGTTCCTTTTTTGATTTACCCTGAGTTTTTCCCTGCATCTTACTCTTTTTCTGCCCCACCTTCCTCGAGTCTATTTCTTTTAGTCTCTCCATACCGTGTTCCTGTGTTGTATTTCGATATGAGTCCTAAAGTTTTCCCTGAATCAGTACCGTACCTGTTTTTAATCCTAATTGAACGTTACAAGCCTGCTAGGCTCACAGTGTCGGTTTGCCGACTGGTAGAAGGCTCTCTTACCTGGACTTACTGAAGTCCTGGACCAAAAAAATTTACCAGCTTCCGAACGCCTGGGAACGTACCCTCCCTTTCTGGTCCGCCCGTGATCAAACCCCTGAACTCCCCTCCCCGGAGTTACAGGCTTTACGTGTGAAATGAGCTCCTCTGCTTCCCCCTTGACCGACCCCTTCCCTCGAGGGAGAGGGGAGCTGGGATCTTGGAGTCCACACTCGCTTCGTGATAGTATCATGTCTCACACACGCGCTCAATCACACCTCACTCAACCACATGATATGATTCTTTTTTCCGTGTGGATTCTTCGTGCACGTAGACTTCTATGAGTGAAAAAATGTTGCCGCAGCCTCGGAGACCCACCTCCAAATACCTGAGAGCTATTTTTGGGCCCCCTTTTTTTTTTTAAATCTCGTCCCAGATTGTATCTTTTAGCTTTTGGTTTGTCTGATTGGTCCTACAGGGCTTCCCAACCTTGTTGGGCCACTGAAATGACCAGGGCACATCCTGACCAGAGGAAGGGGGTCCCCAGAACCCCTAAATCAGATCATGTAGGGGTCACTAAGATTGTTGTAGATAAAAACTGATCAAACCAATTTAATAATAATAAATATATGTATATAATTTATTGTGCGACTGATATACAGTCTTGAGATCCACAATCAAAGGGACAGCATTGAGCCTGGATGGACACTGGGTGAACACTGATCCGACCTCTATCGCATCAGACCCGCTCTGTTCACTAAGGCAGTCTGGTACAGTCAGGTTTTATACTCTTTCTGTTGCTCGAGGCAGCGTCTCTCTTGTTCTTTTCATAGTCAAACACATTCATGATGTCCTCTTTCTCCAAGTTGCACTGGACAATGTGGTTCCTGGCAAGCTGTGAATGCTGAGAGTAGGGGGAACCTGGTATTGGGATACCAGTTCCCTGATAACTTCTGCTATCTCAATCTCAGTGCTTGATGAGCGTTGACCGCCCAGGTTTGGATTGTTTGAGAAATGATCCATCTCCTTCCCCAGCTAGGCTCTTTTAATTGCAAATTAGACCCCCTCCTTCCTGCTGTCTGCAGTTTTGCAATGACATGCAGCAGTCTCTAAGCATGAAGCAATTCCATGTGGATTTGAAAATGCTTTTGTGTATTTCTTTTAAACATTATAACATATCTTCCTCTCATATTCTACATAAGCACAAATTACCTATATCACATATTACAGAATGGTACCAATTCTAGCCTTTATTTTGCCTTCTTTTGCTGCCATGCACCAAATTGTGTCAGACTCATCAATGAACTGGGTTCTTCCAGGATGGGGTGTGCAAGGATGATCCCTCAGCTCATGTGTGGACCTGGTGTGCACCAGGCCAGAGACGTGAGTGTCATCCATAGCCAGCCCCTGTCTGCCAAGAGAACAGGGAGCTGCAGCTCTGAGGAACTCCGGGGTGAGGCAGCAAACAGCCCAAATGCCTAGTTTATATCAGTTACTGGTCAGGAGTATTTACTGCTGAGAGATTTTTATTGTCCTGCCCAGAGCTGGAAAAAAAGAACCCTGGCAGTTTGCTTTAGCTGTGAAGAGACTCTTTTCAACAGGTTCCAGCTCTTCTGCTTGTCTAAATTAAAAGCAGAGCCAAACTCTTCTGTTGGTCACATCAAACCAACATAAGTTTCAGGAGTCTGTGGAAGACATAAGAGTGTCAACATTATTTCATTTTATAATACTTACAGTCTTCTAATTCAGCCATGGGATAATTAGGCCATCACTCACTATATCAAAAAACGGGAAAAAGCACTGAAGAAGAAGTTTTTTTACAACTAAGTTTTAAAAACTAATGAATGAATTTCATAAAGAAAACCATATAGTAAGAATACAGTAATTTAAACATCTCAAATGTCTTTGATAATGGAACCCCGAATCCCAGTCATGTGCAGTGCAGCCTCAGCTATCCCTTTGAGGCCAGAGAACTGCCAAGGCTCAGGGCTGGGATGAGCCTTCACCCAAAACCAGTTCCAAGACTGATTTGGAATCAATCCAGAGCAAGGCCTACACAAAGAGGAAAGTCTCAAGGCCAAAGCCAAACCTTCATCATGTTGGATTTGTTTTAACACTGATCTGGAGCAAATTTGCTTGACCTGCAACAACACTCTTACTGTAAAACTTTACATGAGGTACTAAATAAGCACTGTCCTGTCCTGTCCTGAGCTGTGCTGCCCAAATACTGTGGAGAACTTGCTCTGCCTCTGCCCTGTGCCCCTGGGGCTTCTCTTGGCCAGGCAGCCTCAGTGGGAGCCAGCACTGGCTGCTGCCCCAGCGGGCCACCAGGACAAGGCCCAGTAATTAAGAGGCCAATGGAAGCACTGGGCAGCAGCAGAAGCCTCAGCAGAGTTATTTGGACAACCACGGACTGGCCACAACTCCACTGCAGCATGACTCCCAGTCAGGCTACGTATGCAGGAGCAGAGTTATAAGAAAACTGTGGAGAAAAATCAACAACTGACCATCTGTTCTCGTACAGCTTGCGAATGCCAAGATAGCACCCTATCAGCACAAGTGGCACAGTGAACACTGTCACCACCGTGCCTATCATGCAGGTCCTGCGCACATCCTGGAGGCAGACAATTCTTGGGAAGCGCACTGGATCCGGGGCATATATTCCTGTTTCATTGATAACGTCTGTGGGAGCAATGGGGAGCGTGAGCCGGTGCTGTGCTGCACTGCTCAGCTGGCAGCACGGTGGATACGGGCAGGACATTCTCTGTTTCCCCCAGAGATGGGGCCTGCAGGCACCTTGCCCGCCCTTGGCACAGGCTGTGCCAGCCAACAAAGCCCAGCAGGCCGGGAGGAGAGCCCGGGGGCAGAGCAGCTGCTTGGGCAGTGGCTGCTGCCAGGGACAGGGGCCAAAGCCATCCCTGAGCAGCCACTGCCACCCCTGGACCTCCCTGCCCCATGACTGCTCCCCCAGCCCCAGGGGACAGTCAGGCCCTGTCAGGAGACACTGGAGCAATCACCTGCTGTGCCAGTGCCTGGAACTGCCTGTTCTCCTGCAGAAGAGGCTGCCACTGAGCCACTGCTTCTTCCTGGAACAGCCACCTTCTGTGCCAGCTTTTGGGTCATCGCTTGAGAAATAAAAGGGACAGATGTATCAGATGGGACAGTTCCCCATTAGGGAGATATCGTCTTCAGAAGCTAATACTGGTGAAAGTCACAGACAATGATCAGGAAATCAGATGAGCTTTTGGGATTGGACAGGCCCCTCCCTTCTCCAAACCACCACCTCTCGTGATCTGCCTGGAGACTGGGAAATTGCAGGGGATCTCAGGGTGGGCATGGCCCATGGTGCAGTGTGGGCTCCCTGGTGGCAGATGCCAAATGCCTTCCTGCAGGGGCTGGGCAGAAGCTGCAGCCAGGCCAGGATGGGAAACAGCCCTGCAGGGCGTCAAAGCAGCAGCAGCAGCAGCGGGGCAGCGAGGCTGCCATGGATCCCTTCCCGCTGTGCCGGGCACGGCATGTCCAGATGTGCAGCCAAAGCCCCCAGCTGCTGAGTCCCAGGGGAAGCATGAGGGAAATACACTCACCACGGCACCTCTCCAGATCACTCAGCATCTTGTTCAGAAATTTGGCTGCCTCCAGTGACTTGCTTCCTCCTGTGTCTTGGTTCTTCCATCTAGGAGGACCTTAATGGAAAGTGATTCAATTTCTCCTTCAGGCCTGAGTTGCAGTGAGGGCACCTGGGTGACTGGTGCCCTCCAAGGCACTCCCTCAGCTCTGCCTCCCACTCAGGAGCACAGGTGGTTTCTCAGTGAGCTTTGCTTGGGTGGTATGTGCAAAGTGGTGAATTATTGGTGGATCAGGCTCTGATGTTGTACAGTTCAAGAAGCTGATGACATAGAGAGCCTTGCAAAGTCTTGCAACTGGAGAAATGATTTTTGTTTCTCTCTATTGCTGATTGAGGACTCTTTTGAGGGTTTGATGCATCCTTTCTATGACGGATTGTCCTGTGGGGCTTGCAGGTATACCTGTCTTATCTTCTATTCCCCAGTCACTGAAGAACTCTTTCAACTTGCGAGAGGTATAGGCAGGTCCATTGTCTGTTTTGATCTCCTTTGGTACTCCCAGGGTAGCAAAGGCCAGGAAAAATTGTTTTATGGTGTGCTGCGCAGTTTCTCCTGGATGTGTTGATGCAAATACTGCTCCTGAAAATATATTGACCCATACATGCACATATTTTGACCTTCCAAAAGTTGCAAAGTGGGTTACATCTGTCTGCCACAGCTGGCAGCTGTTTAAACCTCGGGGACTGACTCCCGTCCCCATAGATGGTATCTGGTAGTTTTGACAGTTCGGGCATGTGGCAACAATAGCTTCTGCTTGATCTTTTGAATGCTTGAACATTCTGATAAGGGCAGGCACATTTTGATGAAAAAATGAGTGTGACAGCTTTTCCTGGGCAAAGATGTTAGGGACATTAGCAGTCTCTATTGCCATGGCTAAGGTGTCTGCTTTCCTGTTCCCTTCTGGAATGAAACCTGGGAGGTCAGTGTGTGACCTCACGTGCATTATATGGTAAGGTTGTTTTCTGTGGGAAATTAAGTGTGTTAATGTAGAAATCAATTGGTATAACTTTGGATTGGAAACCTCTTTGAGAAGAGCATGTTCTGCTCTCATAGATATGCCAGCAACATAAGCTGAGTTTTATGTGACCAGATTAAAAGGTTCATTTTTGAATTTCTCAAAGGCTCTGACAACAGCTGCTAATTCTGCAATCTGTGGAGATCGCTCCACTATTTCTATGTCAGATTCCCAGTTTTGGGTCTTAGGGTCTTTCCCGGTCCTTACCGACTTGTGGGACGACCCTGAGCCATCTGTAAATGCTGCAAGGTAGGGCTGGAGAGGAATGGGGGGGGATTTGGGTGTTCTGCAGGAAGCACTGCCAATTGGAGATATCTCTCCTGAGAATTCACCTTAACTGGCTTGGTGAGCCACAGGTTTCCTCCAGCTAAAGTCCACTTTCTTCCAGAGAGGATCATATTCAAGAAAGAGTCCAACCTGTAAGCTTTACACACTGCTCACGTTTATAGTTTCATATTTATCAAGGAAATGCTTTCTCCTTTTAGGCTCAGATTTTAAAAGCTCTTTTAGCATCTAAATCCCTCTTCTAGACCTTCATCTGAGACCTACTTGCTATCACTTAGATCTGAAATCCCAGCCATGACCTGAAGTTATAATCCCTAATGCAGGAAACAAGAGTTTGCATTTAGTCAAGAAAGTGTTTAAGTACCTGCAAGTGATTAAATGTTGTCCTAAATTGGAGTGTGTAATTATAATCACCTATTCCTGATTTCATATTCCAGACTCATATTCCTGCAATCTGTATGACTTAAACATGAACTTCTTCTGAGAGCACAAGTTCCTGTGCCAGGGTTTGAACTGCCCCTGTCATGTCACTGGGTTCCTAAACCAGCCTAGTTGACCAAACAGTTCATAGTTCTTTTCTTCAGGTGCCCATCCTGATCTTCCTACTCTGATGCGTGTGCCAGGTTTGT
The DNA here is from genome assembly GCF_036417665.1 of Passer domesticus. Classification (NCBI taxonomy): domain Eukaryota; kingdom Metazoa; phylum Chordata; class Aves; order Passeriformes; family Passeridae; genus Passer; species Passer domesticus. The sequence goes on along the minus strand of NC_087482.1, from coordinate 8,737,109 downwards.
GTCTGGACTATCTTTCAGCTTTTACTTTTTAATCCCTGTCAAGTTAGTGAGTCAGCTCAACTTTAAAGGTACATTTCAATAAATTCCTTCCTGAAAAGCTTGAGTTCAATTCAATTCAGTGCAAAAGACATCACAAGAAATTGTATACTTACTATTGGTGTTGTATCAAGAGTGTGTAGTTGCCAGTGCCTGATGACAGGAGAGTTTAGGAAGTCAGGCAAGTCCCATTTTTATGCAGTGCCCAGGGATTTATTCTCACAGGACAAATCATTGGTCACTATTCCCTAAACTCCCTTTTTCCCCCCCTCTAAGTTCTGCTGCAGCACAAGGTGACATCTTCCATGTTCTAATGGAATCCTATGATTTTTAAGTGTTGTTTCTAAAAATACCACACATTAAAATATTACTACAGTACAAATGTCACATCTACTGCTTCTTTCACCCATTGAGCCATTTGCCCTGTCAGAAAAGGAAACTGGATTGGTTTGACGTGAATTGTTCTTGCCAAATATGAGTTAGCTTTGTTTTCTATACTAGATTGGAGGTGGCTTAGAAATCGATTACTTAATAAAGTGTCCATATTCTTTTTCTCTGTAAGAGCATTGGAGGTGTCTTGGTGGGAAAAGACAGCTTTTGCTAAGGAAGGCAGGAGCCTTCCATGAAATGGACAATGTCAACCCCCTCCCTTCAAATTGCTATAATTTTGAAATTAAAAAGTTCTCAGTTAAAGATATGGGAATACGAATAACAGTTCTTTACTAGGAAAACTAAAAATACAAATGCAACAATACAAAAGAAAAAAACCCAAAACCCACAGCCAGGGTCAGAGCAGGACCTGACACCCTGTGGGTCAGTGTAGCAGGCCCAGGGGCTGCAAGGCCTCCTTGGCAGTCAGAGGCCTGAGCTAGGAAATGCCAGGTCAGCATGACTGGACCCTAGCAGCCCTTCTCTTCCGCCTTTCCGACCCTGCTTATCTCTCTGTAAGCCCATAGGTCACTTTCCCCTGACCCTTTCTGTTGGACAGTTTTCAAAACCCCTGTAGGGTATAAAAACCCCTGATTCTGCCCGGTTCGGCAGAAGAGCTGTCACTGGGAACCTTCGTGGCACACCTGCATAAAGAATCCTGTGGAACCTCACACGGCCTTCTCCTCTCTCTCCCTGCGTCTGCTGCTGCAGCACCTAGCAAGCCACGAGCTGAAATCACTGAGCTGATAATCACTAAGAGCTCCAATCACTATAGCTTGCCTAGGCTGCTTGAGCCTCCACTGAGTTATCCTGGCTCCAGCACCCTGCTGGGCATCAGCCTGGCGGGAAACTGCCGTGATAAACTGGCACCCAAACTGAATGCTGGACCTGGCATTTCAGAGGAGCAGCATTTCTTCTTGAAATTGTCACTGCCTTCGCTCACCAGACGTCCTGGAAGAAGAAGCCCTCTGTTTTAGCAGGACTCTTCTGAAAGGCTGTCAGTCGACCCTCAAACCGCTGACATCTGGGCACAAAAAGTGCTCGAGGAGACTGATTCAGCAGACTACCTGCTGGCAGACCTTTGACCCACATCTGGCTGAAGAAGTGAAGAAGTGTACGTTTTGAAACAGCCTTTCTTGCACGCAAAAAACTTTTTCCTTGGGTCCCCTTTTTTTTTTTTTTTTTTCTTTTTTCTCTTTTTTTCTGCTGGCAGGGAACGGGAACATGGGATCGAAGCTCAGTACATTAAAACAATCCCAGAACGAGAGAGATTTATATTTACTAATCCTAGAAATCCTATCTTCTAACAACTTTTCTTTTTCTAAAGGTAACCTTTCAAAAACTAACCTGAAAAATTTATAAAATGGATTCTTTCCCACTTTCCAGATACTAACACACACACTACCACTTTAGACTCCTTTTGGGATACAATTGGGACCACGATATATAAGTTTCACACTAACCAAGATTTTTCTGTAACTCAGTTTATCCCTATATTTCACATTATAACCAAAGCCATAGAAAAAACTAACAAAAAACCTGTAACTTCAGTGCGAACCTTTTATGAACAAAGTGCTAACTTATCTGTTTCACCAGAACCCTTTCCATCAAATGCTAATCGTGCTGATAACATTCCTTCACTCTCCACTCTTCCCCTGGTTCCTAGTGTCCTGCTGTCCCCCCCTCCCCTTGTGCCGCCTCCCCCACCCCTGCCGTGCCCGAGGCTCCTGCCTGTGTCCCCCCCTCCCCCTTGGACGTGAATTCCACTGTGCAGCCCGCGGCATCCTGCGAGCGACCTTGCTCTGCGTTATCTCCGAGTGCAACTGTGCCTGTTTCCGTTTTGGCTCAGAGAATTACTGCCTTTCCAGTAGATTATAAAAAGGAAAAAAGGGGCGGTGCTACTACTAGAAAGACATGGGAACCTATTACAAATAAAGAACTTGTACAAAAGAACATGGTAGAAGTTCACATATTTTTAGAAATTCCCTAGAATCTACATTCTCAGCACATGTTCTGGTACCCCACGATATTGAAAATATTGCCCAGTGCCTCCTTTCTCCCGCCGAGTACATGCTTTGGGAAAGGCATTGGAAAAAGCAATTAAAAACATTATCAGATAACTATGCTGCTGATGCTGATAAGTCAAACTTTACACTCGAACAGCTGGCTGGTGAAGGGGATTTGCAGAAACCCTCTCACCAAGCTGATACCTTACCTAAGACAACACTACAAGACATGGTTATTGCAGCAGAAACCTCCTTACTTCTTACCCCTGATGACTCTATTTCTACCCAACACTTTTCTAGTATTAAACAAGGAATAGATGAAAGCTTTATCAAATTTGTAGATAGAATTAAGGATGCTCTGGAAAAACAGATAGAGAGCACAGAGGCAAGAAAAGAACTGTTGTGCAATCTTCCCATGAGTAACTCAAATGAAAAATGTAAAGCAATTCTGAGAGCCTTACCCTTAGACACAGAACCTACCATAGAGCAAATGCTGGAAAGCTGCACACGCCACCTGTCCACTGAAGATACAGTGGCCCAAGCAGTTACTAAGGGTGTTGCAGAAGGAGTTTCTGGTGCATATGCAATAATAGCTTCTAAAGACCAGGTCTGCTGCTACCACTGCGGAGACTGTGGACATTTTATAAAGGACTGTCCAGAGAGGTCACCTCCCAGGTACCCTCGCAATTTCTACCAAAGGTCCCAGAATCAGCAGTACTATCAGCCGCGTCCGGGAAACTTCCAGTGGAGCGTGGTGGGGCCCCAGGCAAGGACACCAAATCAAAGGCCATCCACAGCCAGTCACGCAACATCCCAGGAGATTCCAGACCACATGAGGAGGACCCAACACACAGAGCAATACCGAGGGGAACCTGCCAGCTACTGGTAACTGCACTGTCCATTGAATTTAAAAATGACAATGTTTATCGTGTTCCCACAGGCAAACGTGGGCCAAAAGGTGGTCCTTCTAACATCCTAATTATAGGTGATACTCTCCGTAGCCCAAAGGAAGTATTTGTTGTTCCAGAAGTACAAACAGTGTACCTGGGACAAGAAATCTCTGTCCAGGTGTACTGCACAGACTTACCATACTTTCTTCCAAAGGGTACTCCATTCGCACAGGCCTTTCTACTCCCTAAGAATCACAGGGAACAGCTTCCTCTCAACCCCACAGCAATGTGGACACAAGTTGTGGGACCGAGTAAGCCTGTCATCGAGTGCGGTCTTACCTGCAGAGGAGAAAAGATCCACCTACCAGGGTGCTGGACACCGGTGCAGACGTGACCATCATCGCCCGCTCAGAATGGCCAGCTCACTGGGAGCTACAACCTGTGGCAGGCATGATCACAGGGATCGGTGGAGCTACAGTTTCCATGCGGAGCAAGTACAACATCCTCGTCAAAGGGCCTGAAGGCAAGTTGGCAACCATCCGCCTGTTCATGGTAAGGGCCCCCATCATCCTCTATGGCAGGCACATTTTATTCCAGTGGGGTGCTTCCCTACGTATATTCCCAGTCCGGAATTCTAATTGGGGCCACTGAGGAGCGCGCACTGCCAGACACTCCTCGTCTCACCTGGAAATGCCATAACCCGATCTGGATCGAGCAGTGGCCCCTCTCTAAAGTCAAATTGCGCACACTACATGCCCTTGTGGATGAACAGCTCGCCAAAGGCCACATCGTAGAGACCACCAGCCCTTGGAACTCTCCAGTCTTCGTACTGCAAAAGCCTGGAACGGACAGGTGGAGGCTCCTCCACGATCTTCGCAAAATCAATGAGGTCATCGAGGACATGGGTCCCCTCCAGCCTGGCCTGCCCTCACCATCGATGCTGCCTAGAGACTGGACACTTGCTATCATTAATATTAAAGACTGTTTCTTCAGCATCCCGCTGCATCCCCAGGACACTCCACGGTTTGCCTTCTCCGTTCCCTCTCTTAACAGAGAGGCTCCACTCAAAAGATATCATTGGCTGTATCTTCCTCAGGGACTTGAATGCAGTTCCACTCTATACCAGTGGTATGTTGCTCACATCCTGTCTCCTGTTTGGAACCTATTCCCAGATGCGATCATCCATCACTATATGCACGATATCCTAGTCTGTGCATCAGGAAAAGCTTACTTGGACAAAGCAGTTAAAAAGACTATTGAAACCATAGAAAAGGCAGGATTCGAGATCTGTGAGGACAAAATACAGTACACCAATCCATGGACTTACCTTGGACTCCAGATCCGGGAAAGGACCATCGGACTCCAGCAGCTCACCATCCAAGACAAGCCAAATACCCTGAGAGACTTACACAGTCTGTGCGGATCCATCAGCTGGGTACGTCCACTGCTAGGAATTACAACAGAGGACCTCACTCCACTGTTCAACCTTCTTTGGGGCAAGGAGGATCTGGACTCTCCATGCACTCTTACAGCAGAAGCCCGAGATACCATCACCAAGGTCCAAGAAGCCCTGTCTTCACTCAAAGCCCATCGCTTTGAGCCCAGCCTGCCTTTCCAGTTCATCATTCTGGGAAAAGCACCTTGGTTCTATGGACTGATCTTCCAATGGGACACTCAACTTCGAGACCCTTTACTAATACTGGAATGGATCTTTACAAATAACCAACCCACAAAGACAATTACCACCTTCCAAGAAATTATGGCACATTTAATAAAAAAGGCTAGAACTCACCTCCGCTCCCTTGCAGGGTGTGAGTTCACATGCATATATTTGCCAGTGACCACTGGGGACGTGGAACATTTGCTCCAGACCAATGAAAATCTCCAGTATGCCTTAGACAGCTATACAGGCCAAATTTCAGTACATATCCCAAAACATAAGCTTTTTAATTGTGATGTAACCTTTCATCTGACCCCAAAATTAATCCAAAGTAGAACACCTCTCAAAGCTCTAACCATCTTTACAGATGGCTCAGGGTCATCCCACAAGTCGGTAATGACATGGAGAGACCCTAAGACCCAAAACTGGGAATCTGACATGGAAATAGTGGAGGGATCTCCACAGATTGCAGAATTAGCAGCTGTTGTCAGAGCCTTTGAGAAATTCAAAAACGAACCTTTTGATCTGGTCACAGATTCAGCTTATGTTGCTGGCATAGCTATGAGAGCAGAACATGCTCTTCTCAAAGAGGTTTCCAATCCAAAGTTATACCAATTGATTTCCACATTAACACGCTTAATTTCCCACAGAAAACAACCTTACCATATAATGCACGTGAGGTCACACACTGACCTCCCAGGTTTCATTCCAGAAGGGAACAGGAAAGCAGACACCTTAGCCATGGCAATAGAGACTGCTAATGTCCCTAACATCTTTGCCCAGGCAAAGCTGTCACACTCATTTTTTCATCAAAATGTGCCTGCCCTTATCAGAATGTTCAAGCATTCAAAAGATCAAGCAGAAGCTATTGTTGCCACATGCCCGAACTGTCAAAACTACCAGATACCATCTATGGGGACGGGAGTCAGTCCCCGAGGTTTAAACAGCTGCCAGCTGTGGCAGACAGATGTAACCCACTTTGCAACTTTTGGAAGGTCAAAATATGTGCATGTATGGGTCAATATATTTTCAGGAGCAGTATTTGCATCAACACATCCAGGAAAAACTGCGCAGCACACCATAAAACAATTTTTCCTGGCCTTTGCTACCCTGGGAGTACCAAAGGAGATCAAAACAGACAATGGACCTGCCTATACCTCTCGCAAGTTGAAAGAGTTCTTCAGTGACTGGGGAATAGAAGATAAGACAGGTATACCTGCAAACCCCACAGGACAATCCGTCATAGAAAGGACCCATCACACCCTCAAAAGAGTCCTCAATCAGCAAAAGAGAGAAACAAAAATCATTTCTCCAGTTGAAAGACTTTGCAAGGCTCTCTATGTCATCAGCTTCTTGAACTGTACAACATCAGAGCCTGATCCACCAATAATTCACCACTTTGCACATACCACCCAAGCAAAGCTCACTGAGAAACCACCTGTGCTCCTGAGTGGGAGGCAGAGCTGAGGGAGTGCCTTGGAGGGCACCAGTCACCCAGGTGCCCTCACTGCCACTCAGGCCTGAAGGAGAAATTGAATCACTTTCCATTAAGGTCCTCCTAGATGGAAGAACCAAGACACAGGAGACAGCAAGTCGCTGGAGGCAGCCAAATTTCTGAACATGATGCTGAGTGATCTGGAGAGACGCCGTGGTGAGTGTATTTCCCTGAGCCTTCCCCTGGGACTCAGCAGCCGGGGGCTTTGGCTGCACATCTGGACACGCCGTGCCCGGCACAGTGGGAAGGGATCCATGGCAGCCTCGCTGCCCCGCTGCTGCTTTCACGCCCTGCAGGGCTGTTTCCCAGCCTGGCCTGGCTGCAGCTTCTGCCCAGCCCCTGCAGGAAGGCATTTGGCATCAGCTGACAGGCTGCCCAAACTGCACCATTGGCCTGAGATGCCCTGAAATTTCCCGGTCTCCAGGCAGATCAGGAATGGCAGCTGCTTGGACAAGAGAGTGCCCTGTCCAATCCCAAAAGTTTTTTTGATTTCCAGATCCTTATCCATCAGTTAGACCAGTATTGTCTCCTGAAGATTCCAACTCCCAGAAAGGGGAACATCTGCACCTAATCCACCTGTTCCTTTTTCGTTCTGCAGATATGAAACGAAATGCTTTGCTGAAGACTGAGCTTCCCAGAGGAAGCATTGGCTCATTGGCAGCCTCTGCTGCAGGAAGGGAGGCGATGCCAGGCACAGGCCCAGGAGGTAATTGCTGTGCCTCTGAGCCTGAGCCCTGCTGAGGCTTCAGCTGCCCTCTCTGCTGCTGTGTGTCAGTGCCTGCCCCTTCAGGGATGTTTCACAGGGCCTGCAAAGAGGGTGGAGAGTGACCAGGAGCCAGCCCAGAGCTCCCCAGGCCCCTGTGCAGCTTTGGCCTTGTCCATTGACATCTGGCTCCCGCAGCCTTACTCGACCCCCTTGCAGTGCCCAGTTCCCAAAAGCAGAGGGGGATCCCAGCACACCATGGAAATGGGTCTGATCTATGCTCCCTTTCTAGGTGAGGTTGCTGGGATAGGTTCTCCAGCAGTTGGGATGGAAGATGGTTTGGAACACTTGGGAGCCTCTGCAGGTAAGTTCTCAACTTCCCCTCAGAGAATAATCATTGACACACTGTCAGGAACCAGGTGACAGGAGCTTCTGTGGCTGTTGAGTTACAGGTGTGTCTGCAGGGAAGACTTTTCTAGCTCCAGGGCTGATTGCTGCACAAAATCCCCGCTCCCATTGCAGGGGTGAGTAGTGCTTCCCTGCTGACGCCACAGGCTGTGCCCTGGTTCTGTGGAATCCATTTCTGGAGAAATGGAAATACTTCCTCTTAAGGTACTCAAGGAGGAAGGAAAAAACCTACAAATCAGAGTAAGTCCCTGGAGGAATCCAAACAAGTGGACCAAATCCTGAGTGAACCGGAGAGTTGTCGTGGTTTCCCTCAGCCATCTCCTGCGACTCAGCAGCCGGGGGCTTTGGCTGCACATCTGGACACGCCGTGCCCGGCACAGCAGGAAGGGATCCATGGCAGCCTCGCTGCCCCACTGCTGCTGCTGCTGCTGCTTTGACACCCTGCAGGGCTGTTTCCCAGCCTGGCCTGGCTGCAGCTTCTGCCCAGCCTCTGCAGGAAGGCATTTGGCATCTGCTGACAGGCTGCCTAAACTGCACCATGGGCCATGTCCACCCTGAGATCCCCTGCAAATTCCCAGTCTCCAGGCAGATCACGAGAGGTGGTGGTTTGGAGAAGGGAGGGGCCTGTCCAATCCCAAAAGCTCATCTGATTTCCTCATCCTTGTCCATGACTTTCACCAGTGTTAGCTTCTGAAGACAACACCTCCCGATGGGGAACTGTCCCATCTGATCCATCTGTCCCTTTTCTTTCTCCAGCGATGACCCAAAAGCTGGTACAGAAGGTGGCTGTTCCAGGAAGAAGCAGTGGCTCAGTGGCAGCCTCTTCTGCAGGAGAACAGGCAGTTCCAGGCACTGGCACAGCAGGTGATTGCTCCAGTGTCTCCTGACAGGGCCTGAGCCTGTCCCCTGGGGCTGGGGGAGCTGTCACGGGGCAGGGAGGGCCAGGGGTGGCAGTGGCTGCTCAGGGATGGCTTTGGCCCGTGTGCCTGGCAGCAGCCACTGCCCAAGCAGCTGCGCTGCCCCCGGGCTCTCCTCCCGGCCTGCTGGGCTTTGTTGGCTGGCACAGCCTGTGCCAAGTGCCGGCAAGGTGCCTGCAGGCCCCAGCTCTGGGGGAAACAGAGGACGTCCTGCCCGTATCCACCGTGCTGCCAGCTCAGCAGTGCAGCACAGCACGGGCTCACGCTCCCCATCGCTCCCACAGATGCGGCCGACCCCACAACACGTGTTTCCCATTCCCAGAAGAGCCTCAGAATGGCTTGCTGTTGGGGAACCCTCTCTTTGCATGTGATAAGGGCAAGTCTGGCTATCTGTTTCTGCCAGGAAATTATTTGGAAGTGCTCAACTGAACCTCAACTCAGAGTTTCGGCACTGCAGTTCATGTCTTTGATTGTAATTCGGTCCTAGCAGTCAGTTTTATACCCCTCCCCTTATTTTCTATTGTTATAGCATATTTTATTACCAAGGGCTTGCTCCTTTACCCCATGTGTTGGTTTTGCTCCACTTGTCCATTTCCCCAAAGACCTGCCCTTTTGTTCACTGTTCCTCCTCCCATTGCATGTCAGTCCCTCTCCAAGCTTGCCCCTTGCTCTAGAAATTTTCCTATCAATTTTGTATCCTTCGGAACCCCATTGGTTTGTTTAAGTTCTTCCCCTCCCCTGTAATCCCCAATTGGTTTAAACCTTGTATTCCCCGCCTGGTGTTCCACCCTCAGTTTCTCCCAATTGGCTAAAGATTGGATCCTCCCCTGGGACCCTGCCAAGTTTGGAAGTTGGTGTATGCCTTTAGTGCAGTGTTGGCCTGCCCCTGATGGTCTGTAGAATAATCACCTTCGGAAATCATAGAGCAGACCTCACCCTGTTCCTTGTCCCTACCCTCAGGGCAGTCCTACCCCCAAGGCAGTCCACCTGTGCTTTAGAGCAGCTGTGCCCTGCAGCCAGAGCCCAGATACGACAGTTTTCTGGGGGCGGCCCAGTGCCACTGTGGGTGTGGGCAGCTAGTGGGGCTGAAGACATGGGGCAGCACAGCACTTCCCAAATCAGCTCTGGGCCCTGCTATGCAGGAGGGTACCTGTGTGCCACTGGCAGCTGGGGCCTCATACACCTCCTCTCTTCACAGGTGCTCCTCTCCATCTCCAGAAGACCAGCCTAATAACGCAGGCAGCGAGAATTTGAGCCATGACCTCAGCTCTCCACTTCTGCCCCTATCTGCCCTGCCATGGCTGCAGCAGTGTCACGAGGCCATCCCAAAACCCACCGCTCCTCAATGAGAACCTTTGCCCCCGAGCCCCCTGGTCCTGTTCCCCGGCCAGGACTGAAGGTGGGCAGCCCTTGCCTGGCAGGGCAGGGCGTGGCCCACATTTTATATTCAAATAAAGAGTTGGAGTTTTCACAGTTATGTCTGGGTGGTAGCAGCAGCAAAGCCCACCCGGCACCAGCAGTGGCTGAGCTCCATGCCCAGGAGCAGCCATGGATGGCCACGGTGTGGGCAGGCAGGAGCCAGGCAGGGGCTGCTGTGCCCAGCGGCGGGGCCCCGAGGGGATGGGGGAGCCCATGCTGAGCATCCCTGGGCTGAGGGCACATTTCCTTCTGGGGGATCATCTGGGCCTGGACCTGAAGAGGCACAAAGGGATATTTTGGGTTGCCTGATGAGGGTTCCAGGAGTCCCGCATGTTTTAAATGAATTAGCTTTTTTGATTAATAAGGAGAATTTATTCCATAATTAAAATTCAGTCGTAGAAAATCTAGAAGCAAATATCAGATTGGCCCTGAAGCAGGCTAACAGCGTCAGATGAGACAGGTGGGGCATTTCTCTCCCCTGTGCATCACGAAGGGACAGCTCTCTCAAAGTCTTTTTTGTACATTTCCAAGCTCCAAGCGGTGTGGAGGGCAGGAGTTTTTCTGCTTTCTTATGGTTGTTTTTATCCTTTTTGCATATTCATGTATTTTTTCCTTTCTTGCTGCAGCTCTTGCTGAGAGTTTCCCCAAAACTGGTAAAAAATTCACTTTGTTAGAGGAAAATGCAATATGCATTCTAGGAGGCACACATTTATCTTATAGATGATGCAAATCGAATGCACATTGCTGAGGTTTGGTCAGAGAAATAATCTTCTGGAATCAGCATTTCTGGGGACGAATATTCAGGCTAGGATTCTGGTGCATGTTGATTGCCCTGAACCCTTCTTTGTTATGCTAGGATTTTCATTAGGCGAGATTACTGTAGTCTCAGCATGAATTTGTGCATACAATCTATCAGAATCCCTCCCTTTCTCTATTAATTTATTAAATTTGTACTTTTAGGATACACTTTGAAAAAGCTTACTTATTTTCTAATTTTATGTTTAGTATTTATAAAACTTGACAACTACACTTTCATACTACTAGTCAGGGTATAAAATTAACAGCTCTTCTCATAAGGTAGATTATTCTAAATCTTTAATTTCTTTTCTTTGGATTGTCAATTATATTTTTTTATATCAATGCATGTGCTTATTGTACTTTAGATATATTTTGACTCCATAGTCGTTTAAGGCTGGTAATATTTGTAAAATAAGTTTTTCATGTTTTCTTATGTTGCCTGCTAAAATGTATCTTTATAACTGTCTCATGTTCTTGTTTTCTAATTCTTGAGCAATTTGCTTTATTCTACTCTCAGGATTTATTTCTTCTCTAGCTCTTCCAGAACAAAAAGTTTTAATATATTGCTTACAAATTTTGCCATTTTATTCTTTTTGCTATATTTCACATTTTCTTTATTCCAGTGTCTTTTACTACTCATAGTGCACCTTCTGAATTTGTTAAACTTATAGCGTACTACACTAACTTGGGAGTGTGCATATGGCTCATTCTTTTTGGGCTTGGATGACTAATACGGTGACAATAATCCTCTGCAGTTTTAACACTCTAGCTCTCTCAAAGCCCCTTTGGGTTGCAGCCAAAGGGCCAAGATGTGTATCTTCTTGGTAGCAGAGCTTACACCTTGGGATCTAGTCACTGGTGTCATTCGTCTCATTCTCAGTATTTACTTCATAAGATTTATAAGAGCCTTTTAAATTGTTTTTCAGGATTTAGGATAGCATCTGCTTATTTCTAATTGTTATAGTTTTATTTCTTTGACATTTTAGCTCTAAAGTTGTAATTAGTCTGTACACTTCTCTTTCTTTCAGCTATACTTGGCTGTTTTCCTTTATTTTAATTTGATCCTTATTAAATATCTAACGGCTTTTGTTATATCCTATCTGATTTAATGTTACTTTTAGTGTTTCTTGGAACTTAAATCTGGTTTGTATCTTATATACTTAATTTTTTCCCAATTTTTCACAAATCATATTATTGTTCTAATATATTCTTTACAGTGTTTCATTAGCTTTTACTTCTATTTCTTTTGTCTGTTATGACAAAAGCACTAAAATATTTTATTTTTTGAAATAAATTTGCATATCACACCTTAAATATTCAGTTCACTTAAAACAACCTCATGAATAATACAGTTTAAAATAAAATATTTTACTTCTCATAACAATGGGTTTTACAGCTTACAAGCTTAGGTATTAACATGCATCAGTCTATTTTACTTCAAGGAGTAGTGGTGACTTTTTAGTGAGGTTTGGCTGGTGTTTCTGTTGGTGGATTTACAGGTCTTCTGTCCTGTCTTTCTTTGCAGCTGAACCTGCTGGTGAAGGTGGTGCAGCTTCCCAAGCCACGTCCAGGACTGAGGCTCTGGGAGATGCTGAGGGTAGGTCAAGGCCTTTCCCCTGGGAGAGCTGCCAGCTCAGAGCCCAAATCTTGGCCAGGGGGGCATCGCTGCAGGTGCCAGCACAGAACCATGCACGTGTGTGCCCTCGCCCTGCGCGATCCCCTCACCGCTCCTGCGGCTCAGCGGTGCCCGTGCAGATCAGCAGAGATGGCAGAAGCTTCTGTTGCTGTTTTGTTACAGGTGTGTCTGCGGGGAGGACTTCTCCAGCTCCTTTGCTGATTCCTACAGAGAAGCCTGGCTCCCATCGCAGAGGTGAGTAGTGTGTCCCTGCTGACCCCTCAGGCTGAGCCCTGCTTTTGTGGGATCCATTCCTGGGAAATGGAACTACTTTCTCTTAAGGTCCTCCACCAGAAGAGATCAAAGACATGGCAGACAAGAAATTCCAGAATCCATTAGAAATTATGTGGCAAATGCTGAAGCAAGTGCTGCAGGGAGGACAAGGTGGGTGCATTTGCCTCATGCTTCCCCTGGCACACAGGAGCCGGGGGCTTTGGCTGCCCATCTGGACACGCCGTGCCCGGCACAGCAGGAAGGGATCCATGGCAGCCTCGCTGCCCCGCTGCTGCTTTCACGCCCTGCAGGGCTGTTTCCCAGCCTGGCCTGGCTGCAGCTTGTGCCCAGCCTCTGCCGGAAGGCATTTGGCATCAGCTGACAGGCCGTGCCCAAACTGTAACACACCCTGAGATCCCCCACTATATCCAGCCCTGCAGATTAGGAAAAGGGTGGCTGTTTGGAGGTGGAAGTGCTCTCATCATGCCACTGTAACCTGGCCATTTTCCTGCTCCATAAATTTCACAAATATTACCTCTGATGCCACCACCCAAGTGGGGAACAGCCCCATCTGATGCAGCTGTCTCCCTTCCTTTGTCAAGAGATGGACATAGTGCTTCAGTGGAAGGTGGCATTTCTTGAAGGAAGCACTCCATCTTCGGTGCCAGCCCCTGCTGCAGGAAGGAAGGCAAAGCCAGACACGGGCACAGGCACAGCAGGTAATTGCTGTGCCGGGCTCAGGCCTGGCCGGGGCTGTGTGGCAGCAGCTCTTCCCCCAGGGCCTGCCCTTGCCCGGCCTGGCAGCAGCCAAAGCTGGAGGCGCCTCGGCTTCCAGGCCTCTGGAGCTGGTTCAGAGCCCCGGGGAAACGGGACTGCTGCAGCAACGTCCCTGGCGCTGCAGCTGCTGCGGAGCTGGCCCTGAGTGCCCAGAGGCCCAAGGCACAGGAGCAGCCCCGAGCGGGAGCCCTGCCGCCAGCCCAGGGCCAGAGCCAGCCCTGGCACACAATGGAAACAGTTCTCATCTTGGTTTGCTTCCAGACTGGGATGCTGGGAAGGATTCTCCATTAGCCTGGCGCTCTGAAGTTGTGAAGCACTCTGAGCATTCTGCAGGTATGTTCTCACTGTCCCACCAAGGCGTAATGTTTGACTGACTGATAAGAACCAGGTGACAGAAGCTTCTGTGGCTGTTGTGTTACAGGCGTGTCTGCAGGGACGACCTCACCAACTCCTACCTTGGATGCTGCACAAAAGGCCAGCTCCCATGGCAGGGGTGAGTAGTGTGTCCCTGCTGACCCCTCAGGCTGAGCCCTGCTTTTGTGGGGTCCATTCCTGGGAAATGGAACTACTTTCTCTTAAGGTCCTCTGACAGGAAAGACCAAAGACATGGCAGGCAGGAAATTCCAGGACCCATTAGAAATCATGTGGCAAATGCTGAAGGAACGTCTGCAGAGAAGAGAAGGTGGGTGCATTTCCCTCATGCTGCTCCTGGGACTCAGCAGCCGGGGGCTTTGGCTGCACATCTGGACACGCCGTGCCCGGCACAGCAGGAAGGGATCCATGGCAGCCTTGCTGCCCCGCTGCTGCTTTCATGCCCTGCAGGGCTGTTTCCCAGCCTGGCCTGGCTGCAGCTTCTGCCCAGCCTCTGCAGGAAGGCATTTGGCATCAGCTGGCAGACAGCCCCAAATGCACCACAGGCCATGCCCACCCTCAGATCCCCTGCAATTTCCTGGTGTCCAGGCAGATCAGATGTTGGGGCTGTTTGGGGAAGGAAGCAGCCTTGGGTTGTCCCAAAATCCTGGGTGTTTTCTGATCCGTATGCATTCCTTTCACAAGTGATGCCTCCTGAAATTGTCCCCTTCCCCATTCCCAGTCAGGAATGTTTTCATCTGATGCAGCTGTCTCTTTTCCATTCTCCAGAAATGAAAGGAGAGCCTGCGGAGAAAGAAGCATTTCCCGGACGAAGCAGTGGTTGCATGCCAGCCTCAGCTCCAGGAAGGGAGGCCATGCCAGGCACAGGCACAGGAGGTAATTGCTGTGCCTCTGGGCCTGAGCCCTGCTGAGGCTTGAGCTGCCCTCTCTGCTGTTTGGCAGTGCGGGCACAGCCTGGACTAGAGCAGCACAGCCCAGGGGAATTATCCCGAGCAGGCGCAGGGCACTGAGCAGTCCTGCTGGGGTCCCTCCATGGGAGACATGTCCTGAAACCTGGGAGCGACTGCACGGGGTGCCCACGGTGGGGAAAGGACAGAGGGGGAGAGCAAGGCTCCAGTGTGTCCTGAGAGGGCCTGGCTGTTTGCCCTTGGGATCTGGGGGGTTTCCCCACAGAAGGAGGGCAGGAGGGACAGAGGGAGGGCAGGATGGATAGCTGTGGCACTGCCTGCTGCAGTTTTCCCCCATGCTTTAGGGAGGATTTCTTCTGTGTGTGAGGGGGAGAGTCCCAGGTCCCTGCACTGCTGCAGCCACCCCTCCCAGGGATGTTGCTGAGGGCAGGGAAAGAGTGTGGAGAGTGACCAGGAGCCCGCCCAGAGCTCCCCAGGCCCCTGGGCAGCTTTGGCCATGTCTATTCACATCTGGCTCCCATGGCCTTACCCGACTCCCTGGCAGTGCCCAGTTCCCTGTGGCAGAAAGAGATCCCAGCACACACTGGAAAATGTTCTCATCTGTGCTGCATTGTAGATGAGGGTGCTGGGAAGGCTTCTCCATCAGCTTGGATGAATAAAGTTTTGAAGCCCTTGGAGCCTCCTGCAGGTGTGTTCTCAGCGTGCCACCAAGGAAGAATTGTAGACAAGCGGGCAGGCACCAGGTGACAGAAGCTTCTGTGGCTGTTGTGTTACAGATGTGTCTACAGGGAAGACTTCTCCAGCTTCTCCAGCTGCTACCTTGGATGCTGCACTCAAGCCCAGCTCCCATCTCAGGGGTGAGTAGTGTGTCCCTGCTGACCCCACAGGCTGAACCCTGCTTTTCTGGGATCCATTCCTGGCAAATGGAAATATTTTTCTCTAAGGTACTCCAACAGGGAAAATCCAAGATACAACAGATAAGATATCCCTGGAACCATCCAAACAGATGAGGCAAGAGCTGAAGGAACCCCTGCAGACAAGAGAAGGTGGGTGCATTTCCCTCATGCTTCCCCTGGGAGTCAGCAGCCGGGGGCTTTGGCTGCACATCTGGACACGCCGTGCCCGGCACAGTGGGAAGGGATCCATGGCAGCCTCGCTGCCCCGCTGCTGCTTTCACGCCCTGCAGGGCTGTTTCCCAGCCTGGCCTGGCTGCAGCTTCTGCCCAGCCTCTGCCGGAAGTTATTGGGCATCAGCTGACAGGCCATGCCCAAACTGTAATACACCCTGAGATCCCCCACTATATCCAGCCCTGCAGATTAGGAAAAGGGTGGCTGTTTGGAGGTGGAAGTGCTCTCATCATGCCACTGTAACCTGGCCATTTTCCTGCTCCATAAATTTCACAAATATTACCTCTGATGCCACCACCCAAGTGGGAAACAGCCCCATCTGATGCAGCTTTCTCCCTTCCTTTGTCAAGAGATGGACATAGTGCTTCATTGGAAGGTGGTATTTCTTGAAGGAAGCACTCCATCTTCGGTGCCAGCCCCTGCTGCAGGAAGGAAGGCAAAGCCAGACACGGGCACAGGCACAGCAGGTAATTGCTGTGCTGGGCTCAGGCCTGGCCGGGGCTGTGTGGCAGCAGCTCTTCTCCCAGGGCCTGCCCTTGCCCGGCCCGGCAGCAGCCAAAGCTGGAGGCGCCTCGGCTTCCAGGCCTCTGGAGCTGGTTCAGAGCCCCGGGGAAACGGGACTGGTGCAGCAACGTCCCTGGCGCTGCAGCTGCTGCGGAGCTGGCCCTGAGTGCCCAGAGGCCCAAGGCACAGGAGCAGCCCCGAGCGGGAGCCCTGCCGCCAGCCCAGGGCCAGAGCCAGCCCTGGCACACAATGGAAACAGTTCTCATCTTGGTTTGCTTCCAGACTGGGATGCTGGGAAGGATTCTCCATTAGCCTGGCGCTCTGAAGTTGTGAAGCCCTCTGAGCATTCTGCAGGTATGTTCTCACTGTCCCACCAAGGCGTAATGTTTGACTGACTGTTAAGAACCAGGTGACAGAAGCTTCTGTGGCTGTTGTGTTACAGGCGTGTCTGCAGGGACGACCTCACCAACTCCTTCCTTGGATGCTGCACAAAAGGCCAGCTCCCATGGCAGGGGTGAGTAGTGTGTCCCTGCTGACCCCTCAGGCTGAGCCCTGCTTTTGTGGGGTCCATTCCTGGGAAATGGAACTACTTTCTCTTAAGGTCCTCTGACAGGAAAGACCAAAGACATGGCAGGCAGGAAATTCCAGGACCCATTAGAAATCATATGGCAAATGCTGAAGGAACGTCTGCAGAGAAGAGAAGGTGGGTGCATTTCCCTCATGCTGCTCCTGGGACTCAGCAGCCGGGGGCTTTGGCTGCACATCTGGACACGTCGTGCCCGGCACAGCGGGAAGGGATCCATGGCAGCCTTGCTGCCCCGCTGCTGCTTTCATGCCCTGCAGGGCTGTTTCCCAGCCTGGCCTGGCTGCAGCTTCTGCCCAGCCTCTGCAGGAAGGCATTTGGCATCAGCTGACAGACAGCCCCAAATGCACCACAGGCCATGCCCACCCTCAGATCCCCTGCAATTTCCTGGTGTCCAGGCAGATCAGATGTTGGGGCTGTTTGGGGAAGGAAGCAGCCTTGGGTTGTCCCAAAATCCTGGGTGTTTTCTGATCCTTGTGCATTCCTTTCACAAGTGATGCCTCCTGAAATTGTCCCCTTCCCCATTCCCAGTCAGGAATGTTTTCATCTGATCCAGCTGTCTCTTTTCCATTCTCCAGAAATGAAAGGAGAGCCTGCGGTGAAAGAAGCATTTCCCAGAGGAAGCAGTGGTTGCATGCCAGCCTCAGCTCCAGGAAGGGAGGCCATGCCAGGCACAGACACAGGAGGTAATTGCTGTGCCTCTGAGCCTGAGCCCTGCTGAGGCTTGAGCTGCCCTCTCTGCTGTTTGGCAGTGCGGGCACAGCCTGGACTAGAGCAGCACAGCCCAGGGGAATTATCCCGAGCAGGCTCAGGGCACTGAGCAGTCCTGCTGGGGTCCCTCCATGGGAGACATGTCCTGAAACCTGGGAGCGACTGCACGGGGTGCCCACGGTGGGGAAAGGACAGAGGGGGAGAGCAAGGCTCCAGTGTGTCCTGAGAGGGCCTGGCTGTTTGCCCTTGGGATCTGGGGGGTTTCCCCACAGAAGGAGGGCAGGAGGGACAGAGGGAGGGCAGGATGGATAGCTGTGGCACTGCCTGCTGCAGTTTTCCCCCATGCTTTAGGGAGGATTTCTTCTGTGTGTGAGGGGGAGAGTCCCAGGTCCCTGCACTGCTGCAGCCACCCCTCCCAGGGATGTTGCTGAGGGCAGGGAAAGAGTGTGGAGAGTGACCAGGAGCCCGCCCAGAGCTCCCCAGGCCCCTGGGCAGCTTTGGCCATGTCTATTCACATCTGGCTCCCATGGCCTTAGCCGACTCCCTGGCAGTGCCCAGTTCCCTGTGGCAGAAAGAGATCCCAGCACACACTGGAAAATGTTCTCATCTGTGCTGCATTGTAGATGAGGGTGCTGGGAAGGCTTCTCCATCAGCTTGGATGAATAAAGTTTTGAAGCCCTTGGAGCCTCCTGCAGGTGTGTTCTCAGCGTGCCACCAAGGAAGAATTGTAGACAAGCGGGCAGGCACCAGGTGACAGAAGCTTCTGTGGCTGTTGTGTTACAGATGTGTCTACAGGGAAGACTTCTCCAGCTTCTCCAGCTGCTACCTTGGATGCTGCACTCAAGCCCAGCTCCCATCTCAGGGCTGAGTAGTGTGTCCCTGCTGACCCCACAGGCTGAACCCTGCTTTTCTGGGATCCATTCCTGGCAAATGGAAATATTTTTCTCTAAGGTACTCCAACAGGGAAAATCCAAGATACAACAGATAAGATATCCCTGGAACCATCCAAACAGATGAGGCAAGAGCTGAAGGAACCCCTGCAGACAAGAGAAGGTGGGTGCATTTCCCTCATGCTTCCCCTGGGACTCAGCAGCCTTGGCTGCACATCTGGACACGCCGTGCCCGGCACAGTGGGAAGGGATCCATGGCAGCCTCGCTGCCCCACTGCTGCTTTCACGCCCTGCAGGGCTGTTTGCCAGCCTGGCCTGGCTGCAGCTTCTGCCCAGCCTCTGCCGGAAGTTATTGGGCATCAGCTGACAGGCCATGCCCAAACTGTAACACACCCTGAGATCCCCCACTATATCCAGCCCTGCAGATTAGGAAAAGGGTGGCTGTTTGGAGGTGGAAGTGCTCTCATCATGCCACTGTAACCTGGCCATTTTCCTGCTCCATAAATTTCACAAATATTACCTCTGATGCCACCACCCAAGTGGGAAACAGCCCCATCTGATGCAGCTGTCTCCCTTCCTTTGTCAAGAGATGGACATAGTGCTTCATTGGAAGGTGGTATTTCTTGAAGGAAGCACTCCATCTTCGGTGCCAGCCCCTGTTGCAGGAAGAAAGGCAAAGCCAGACACGGGCACAGGCACAGCAGGTAATTGCTGTGCCAGGCTCAGGCCTGGCCGGGGCTGTGTGGCAGCAGCTCTTCCCCCAGGGCCTGCCCTTGCCCGGCCCGGCAGCAGCCAAAGCTGGAGGCGCCTCGGCTTCCAGGCCTCTGGAGCTGGTTCAGAGCCCCGGGGAAACGGGACTGGTGCAGCAACGTCCCTGGCGCTGCAGCTGCTGCGGAGCTGGCCCTGAGTGCCCAGAGGCCCAAGGCACAGGAGCAGCCCCGAGCGGGAGCCCTGCCGCCAGCCCAGGGCCAGAGCCAGCCCTGGCACACAATGGAAACAGTTCTCATCTTGGTTTGCTTCCAGACTGGGATGCTGGGAAGGATTCTCCATTAGCCTGGCGCTCTGAAGTTGTGAAGCCTTCTGAGCATTCTGCAGGTATGTTCTCACTGTCCCACCAAGGCGTAATGTTTGACTGACTGGTAAGAACCAGGTGACAGAAGCTTCTGTGGCTGTTGTGTTACAGGCGTGTCTGCAGGGACGACCTCACCAACTCCTACCTTGGATGCTGCACAAAAGGCCAGCTCCCATGGCAGGGGTGAGTAGTGTGTCCCTGCTGATCCCTCAGGCTGAGCCCTGCTTTTGTGGGGTCCATTCCTGGGAAATGGAACTACTTTCTCTTAAGGTCCTCTGACAGGAAAGACCAAAGACATGGCAGGCAGGAAATTCCAGGACCCATTAGAAATCATGTGGCAAATGCTGAAGGAACGTCTGCAGAGAAGAGAAGGTGGGTGCATTTCCCTCATGCTGCTCCTGGGACTCAGCAGCCGGGGGCTTTGGCTGCACATCTGGACACGCCGTGCCCGGCACAGCAGGAAGGGATCCATGGCAGCCTTGCTGCCCCGCTGCTGCTTTCATGCCCTGCAGGGCTGTTTCCCAGCCTGGCCTGGCTGCAGCTTCTGCCCAGCCTCTGCAGGAAGGCATTTGGCATCAGCTGGCAGACAGCCCCAAATGCACCACAGGCCATGCCCACCCTCAGATCCCCTGCAATTTCCTGGTGTCCAGGCAGATCAGATGTTGGGGCTGTTTGGGGAAGGAAGCAGCCTTGGGTTGTCCCAAAATCCTGGGTGTTTTCTGATCCGTATGCATTCCTTTCACAAGTGATGCCTCCTGAAATTGTCCCCTTCCCCATTCCCAGTCAGGAATGTTTTCATCTGATGCAGCTGTCTCTTTTCCATTCTCCAGAAATGAAAGGAGAGCCTGCGGAGAAAGAAGCATTTCCCGGAGGAAGCAGTGGTTGCATGCCAGCCTCAGCTCCAGGAAGGGAGGCCATGCCAGGCACAGGCACAGGAGGTAATTGCTGTGCCTCTGGGCCTGAGCCCTGCTGAGGCTTGAGCTGCCCTCTCTGCTGCTTGGCAGTGCGGGCACAGCCTGGACTAGAGCAGCACAGCCCAGGGGAATTATCCCGAGCAGGCTCAGGGCACTGAGCAGTCCTGCTGGGGTCCCTCCATGGGAGACATGTCCTGAAACCTGGGAGCGACTGCACGGGGTGCCCACGGTGGGGAAAGGACAGAGGGGGAGAGCAAGGCTCCAGTGTGTCCTGAGAGGGCCTGGCTGTTTGCCCTTGGGATCTGGGGGGTTTCCCCACAGAAGGAGGGCAGGAGGGACAGAGGGAGGGCAGGATGGATAGCTGTGGCACTGCCTGCTGCAGTTTTCCCCCATGCTTTAGGGAGGATTTCTTCTGTGTGTGAGGGGGAGAGTTCCAGGTCCCTGCACTGCTGCAGCCACCCCTCCCAGGGATGTTGCTGAGGGCAGGGAAAGACTGTGGAGAGGGACCAGGAGCCAGCCCAGAGCTCCCCAGGCCCCTGGGCAGCTTTGGCCATGTCTATTCACATCTGGCTCCCATGGCCTTACCCGACTCCCTGGCAGTGCCCAGTTCCCTGTGGCAGAAAGAGATCCCAGCACACACTGGAAAATGTTCTCATCTGTGCTGCATTGTAGATGAGGGTGCTGGGAAGGCTTCTCCATCAGCTTGGATGAATAAAGTTTTGAAGCCCTTGGAGCCTCCTGCAGGTGTGTTCTCAGCGTGCCACCAAGGAAGAATTGTAGACAAGCGGGCAGGCACCAGGTGACAGAAGCTTCTGTGGCTGTTGTGTTACAGATGTGTCTACAGGGAAGACTTCTCCAGCTTCTCCAGCTGCTACCTAGGATGCTGCACTCAAGCCCAGCTCCCATCTCAGGGGTGAGTAGTGTGTCCCTGCTGACCCCACAGGCTGAACCCTGCTTTTCTGGGATCCATTCCTGGCAAATGGAAATATTTTTCTCTAAGGTACTCCAACAGGGAAAATCCAAGATACAACAGATAAGATATCCCTGGAACCATCCAAACAGATGAGGCAAGAGCTGAAGGAACCCCTGCAGACAAGAGAAGGTGGGTGCATTTCCCTCATGCTTCCCCTGGGAGTCAGCAGCCGGGGGCTTTGGCTGCACATCTGGACACGCCGTGCCCGGCACAGTGGGAAGGGATCCATGGCAGCCTCGCTGCCCCACTGCTGCTTTCACGCCCTGCAGGGCTGTTTCCCAGCCTGGCCTGGCTGCAGCTTCTGCCCAGCCTCTGCAGGAAGGCATTTGGCATCAGCTGGCAGACAGCCCCAATTGCACCACAGGCCATGCCCACCCTCAGATCCCCTGCAATTTCCTGGTGTCCAGGCAGATCAGATGTTGGGGCTGTTTGGGGAAGGAAGCAGCCTTGGGTTGTCCCAAAATCCTGGGTGTTTTCTGATCCTTATGCATTCCTTTCACAAGTGATGCCTCCTGAAATTGTCCCCTTCCCCATTCCCAGTCAGGAATGTTTTCATCTGATGCAGCTGTCTCTTTTCCATTCTCCAGAAATGAAAGGAGAGCCTGCGGAGAAAGAAGCATTTCCCAGAGGAAGCAGTGGTTGCATGCCAGCCTCAGCTCCAGGAAGGGAGGCCATGCCAGGCACAGGCACAGGAGGTAATTGCTGTGCCTCTGGGCCTGAGCCCTGCTGAGGCTTGAGCTGCCCTCTCTGCTGTTTGGCAGTGCGGGCACAGCCTGGACTAGAGCGGCACAGCCCAGGGGAATTATCCCGAGCAGGCTCAGGGCACTCGGGTACTGAGCAGTCCTGCTGGGGTCCCTCCATGGGAGACATGTCCTGAAACCTGGGAGCGACTGCACGGGGTGCCCACGGTGGGGAAAGGACAGAGGGGGAGAGCAAGGCTCCAGTGTGTCCTGAGAGGGCCTGGCTGTTTGCCCTTGGGATCTGGGGGGTTTCCCCACAGAAGGAGGGCAGGAGGGACAGAGGGAGGGCAGGATGGATAGCTGTGGCACTGCCTGCTGCAGTTTTCCCCCATGCTTTAGGGAGGATTTCTTCTGTGTGTGAGGGGGAGAGTTCCAGGTCCCTGCACTGCTGCAGCCACCCCTCCCAGGGATGTTGCTGAGGGCAGGGAAAGAGTGTGGAGAGTGACCAGGAGCCAGCCCAGAGCTCCCCAGGCCCCTGGGCAGCTTTGGCCATGTCTATTCACATCTGGCTCCCATGGCCTTACCCGACTCCCTGGCAGTGCCCAGTTCCCTGTGGCAGAAAGAGATCCCAGCACACACTGGAAAATGTTCTCATCTGTGCTGCATTGTAGATGAGGGTGCTGGGAAGGCTTCTCCATCAGCTTGGATGAATAAAGTTTTGAAGCCCTTGGAGCCTCCTGCAGGTATGTTCTCAGCGTGCCACCAAGGAAGAATTGTAGACAAGCGGGCAGGCACCAGGTGACAGAAGCTTCTGTGGCTGTTGTGTTACAGATGTGTCTACAGGGAAGACTTCTCCAGCTTCTCCAGCTGCTACCTTGGATGCTGCACTCAAGCCCAGCTCCCATCTCAGGGGTGAGTAGTGTGTCCCTGCTGACCCCACAGGCTGAGCCCTGCTTTTCTGGGATCCATTCCTGGCAAATGGAAATATTTTTCTCTAAGGTACTCCAACAGGGAAAATCCAAGATACAACAGATAAGATATCCCTGGAACCATCCAAACAGATGAGGCAAGAGCTGAAGGAACCCCTGCAGACAAGAGAAGGTGGGTGCATTTCCCTCATGCTGCTCCTGGGACTCAGCAGCCGGGGGCTTTGGCTGCACATCTGGACACGCCGTGCCCGGCACAGCGGGAAGGGATCCATGGCAGCCTTGCTGCCCCGCTGCTGCTTTCACGCCCTGCAGGGCTGTTTGCCAGCCTGGCCTGGCTGCAGCTTCTGCCCAGCCTCTGCAGGAAGGCATTTGGCATCAGCTGACAGGCCATGCCCAAACTGTAACACACCCTGAGATCCCCCACTATATCCAGCCCTGCAGATTAGGAAAAGGGTGGCTGTTTGGTGGTGGAAGTGCTCTCATCATGCCACTGTAACCTGGCCATTTTCCTGCTCCATAAATTTCACAAATATTACCTCTGATGCCACCACCCAAGTGGGAAACAGCTCCATCTGATGCAGCTGTCTCCCTTCCTTTGTCAAGAGATGGACATAGTGCTTCAGTGGAAGGTGGTATTTCTTGAAGGAAGCACTCCATCTTCGGTGCCAGCCCCTGCTGCAGGAAGGAAGGCAAAGCCAGACACGGGCACAGGCACAGCAGGTAATTGCTGTGCCGGGCTCAGGCCTGGCCGGGGCTGTGTGGCAGCAGCTCTTCCCCCAGGGCCTGCCCTTGCCCGGCCCGGCAGCAGCCAAAGCTGGAGGCGCCTCGGCTTCCAGGCCTCTGGAGGTGGTTCAGAGCCCCGGGGAAACGGGACTGCTGCAGCAACGTCCCTGGCGCTGCAGCTGCTGCGGAGCTGGCCCTGAGTGCCCAGAGGCCCAAGGCACAGGAGCAGCCCCGAGCGGGAGCCCTGCCACCAGCCCAGGGCCAGAGCCAGCCCTGGCACACAATGGAAACAGTTCTCATCTTGGTTTGCTTCCAGACTGGGATGCTGGGAAGGATTCTCCATTAGCCTGGCGCTCTGAAGTTGTGAAGCCCTCTGAGCATTCTGCAGGTATGTTCTCACTGTCCCACCAAGGCGTAATGTTTGACTGACTGTTAAGAACCAGGTGACAGAAGCTTCTGTGGCTGTTGTGTTACAGGCGTGTCTGCAGGGACGACCTCACCAACTCCTACCTTGGATGCTGCACAAAAGGCCAGCTCCCATGGCAGGGGTGAGTAGTGTGTCCCTGCTGACCCCTCAGGCTGAGCCCTGCTTTTGTGGGGTCCATTCCTGGGAAATGGAACTACTTTCTCTTAAGGTCCTCTGACAGGAAAGACCAAAGACATGGCAGGCAGGAAATTCCAGGACCCATTAGAAATCATGTGGCAAATGCTGAAGGAACGTCTGCAGAGAAGACAAGGTGGGTGCATTTCCCTCATGCTGCTCCTGGGACTCAGTAGCCGGGGGCTTTGGCTGCACATCTGGAAACGCCGTGCCCGGCACAGTAGGAAGGGATCCATGGCAGCCTTGCTGCCCCGCTGCTGCTTTCACGCCCTGCAGGGCTGTTTCCCAGCCTGGCCTGGCTGCAGCTTCTGCCCAGCCTCTGTAGGAAGGCATTTGGCATCAGCTGGCAGACAGCCCCAATTGCACCACAGGCCATGCCCACCCTCAGATCCCCTGCAATTTCCTGGTGTCCAGGCAGATCAGATGTTGGGGCTGTTTGGGGAAGGAAGCAGCCTTGGGTTGTCCCAAAATCCTGGGTGTTTTCTGATCCTTGTGCATTCCTTTCACAAGTGATGCCTCCTGAAATTGTCCCCTTCCCCATTCCCAGTCAGGAATGTTTTCATCTGATCCAGCTGTCTCTTTTCCATTCTCCAGAAATGAAAGGAGAGCCTGTGGAGAAAGAAGCATTTCCCGGACGAAGCAGTGGTTGCATGCCAGCCTCAGCTCCAGGAAGGGAGGCCATGCCAGGCACAGGCACAGGAGGTAATTGCTGTGCCTCTGGGCCTGAGCCCTGCTGAGGCTTGAGCTGCCCTCTCTGCTGTTTGGCAGTGCGGGCACAGCCTGGACTAGAGCGGCACAGCCCAGGGGAATTATCCCGAGCAGGCTCAGGGCACTGAGCAGTCCTGCTGGGGTCCCTCCATGGGAGACATGTCCTGAAACCTGACAGCGACTGCACGGGGTGCCCACGGTGGGGAAAGGACAGAGGGGGAGAGCAAGGCTCCAGTGTGTCCTGAGAGGGCCTGGCTGTTTGCCCTTGGGATCTGGGGGGTTTCCCCACAGAAGGAGGGCAGGAGGGACAGAGGGAGGGCAGGATGGATAGCTGTGGCACTGCCTGCTGCAGTTTTCCCCCATGCTTTAGGGAGGATTTCTTCTGTGTGTGAGGGGGAGAGTTCCAGGTCCCTGCACTGCTGCAGCCACCCCTCCCAGGGATGTTGCTGAGGGCAGGGAAAGAGTGTGGAGAGTGACCAGGAGCCAGCCCAGAGCTCCCCAGGCCCCTGGGCAGCTTTGGCCATGTCTATTCACATCTGGCTCCCATGGCCTTACCCGACTCCCTGGCAGTGCCCAGTTCCCTGTGGCAGAAAGAGATCCCAGCACACACTGGAAAATGTTCTCATCTGTGCTGCATTGTAGATGAGGGTGCTGGGAAGGCTTCTCCATCAGCTTGGATGAATAAAGTTTTGAAGCCCTTGGAGCCTCCTGCAGGTATGTTCTCAGCGTGCCACCAAGGAAGAATTGTAGACAAGCGGGCAGGCACCAGGTGACGGAAGCTTCTGTGGCTGTTGTGTTACAGATGTGTCTACAGGGAAGACTTCTCCAGCTTCTCCAGCTGCTACCTTGGATGCTGCACTCAAGCCCAGCTCCCATCTCAGGGGTGAGTAGTGTGTCCCTGCTGACCCCACAGGCTGAGCCCTGCTTTTCTGGGATCCATTCCTGGCAAATGGAAATATTTTTCTCTAAGGTACTCCAACAGGGAAAATCCAAGATACAACAGATAAGATATCCCTGGAACCATCCAAACAGATGAGGCAAGAGCTGAAGGAACCCCTGCAGACAAGAGAAGGTGGGTGCATTTCCCTCATGCTGCTCGTGGGAGTCAGCAGCCGGTGTCTTTGGCTGCACATCTGGACACGCCATGCCCGGCACAGCAGGAAGGGATCCATGGCAGCCTTGCTGCCCCGCTGCTGCTTTCACGCCCTGCAGGGCTGTTTGCCAGCCTGGCCTGGCTGCAGCTTCTGCCCAGCCTCTGCAGGAAGGCATTTGGCATCAGCTGACAGGCCATGCCCAAACTGTAACACACCCTGAGATCCCCCACTATATCCAGCCCTGCAGAGTAGGAAAAGGGTGGCTGTTTGGTGGTGGAAGTGCTCTCATCATGCCACTGTAACCTGGCCATTTTCCTGCTCCATAAATTTCACAAATATTACCTCTGATGCCACCACCCAAGTGGGAAACAGCTCCATCTGATGCAGCTGTCTCCCTTCCTTTGTCAAGAGATGGACATAGTGCTTCAGTGGAAGGTGGTATTTCTTGAAGGAAGCACTCCATCTTCGGTGCCAGCCCCTGCTGCAGGAAGGAAGGCAAAGCCAGACACGGGCACAGGCACAGCAGGTAATTGCTGTGCCAGGCTCAGCCCTGGCCGGGGCTGTGTGGCAGCAGCTCTTCCCCCAGGGCCTGCCCTTGCCCGGCCCGGCAGCAGCCAAAGCTGGAGGCGCCTCGGCTTCCAGGCCTCTGGAGCTGGTTCAGAGCCCCGGGGAAACGGGACTGGTGCAGCAACGTCCCTGGCGCTGCAGCTGCTGCGGAGCTGGCCCTGAGTGCCCAGAGGCCCAAGGCACAGGAGCAGCCCCGAGCGGGAGCCCTGCCACCAGCCCAGGGCCAGAGCCAGCCCTGGCACACAATGGAAACAGTTCTCATCTTGGTTTGCTTCCAGACTGGGATGCTGGGAAGGATTCTCCATTAGCCTGGCGCTCTGAAGTTGTGAAGCCCTCTGAGCATTCTGCAGGTATGTTCTCACTGTCCCACCAAGGCGTAATGTTTGACTGACTGTTAAGAACCAGGTGACAGAAGCTTCTGTGGCTGTTGTGTTACAGGCGTGTCTGCAGGGACGACCTCACCAACTCCTACCTTGGATGCTGCACAAAAGGCCAGCTCCCATGGCAGGGGTGAGTAGTGTGTCCCTGCTGACCCCTCAGGCTGAGCCCTGCTTTTTTGGGGTCCATTCCTGGGAAATGGAACTACTTTCTCTTAAGGTCCTCTGACAGGAAAGACCAAAGACATGGCAGGCAGGAAATTCCAGGACCCATTAGAAATCATGTGGCAAATGCTGAAGGAACGTCTGCAGAGAAGACAAGGTGGGTGCATTTCCCTCATGCTGCTCCTGGGACTCAGTAGCCGGGGGCGTTGGCTGCACATCTGGACACGCCGTGCCCGGCACAGCAGGAAGGGATCCATGGCAGCCTTGCTGCCCCGCTGCTGCTTTCACGCCCTGCAGGGCTGTTTCCCAGCCTGGCCTGGCTGCAGCTTCTGCCCAGCCTCTGCAGGAAGGCATTTGGCATCAGCTGGCAGACAGCCCCAATTGCACCACAGGCCATGCCCACCCTCAGATCCCCTGCAATTTCCTGGTGTCCAGGCAGATCAGATGTTGGGGCTGTTTGGGGAAGGAAGCAGCCTTGGGTTGTCCCAAAATCCTGGGTGTTTTCTGATCCTTGTGCATTCCTTTCACAAGTGATGCCTCCTGAAATTGTCCCCTTCCCCATTCCCAGTCAGGAATGTTTTCATCTGATCCAGCTGTCTCTTTTCCATTCTCCAGAAATGAAAGGAGAGCCTGTGGAGAAAGAAGCATTTCCCGGAGGAAGCAGTGGTTGCATGCCAGCCTCAGCTCCAGGAAGGGAGGCCATGCCAGGCACAGGCACAGGAGGTAATTGCTGTGCCTCTGGGCCTGAGCCCTGCTGAGGCTTGAGCTGCCCTCTCTGCTGTTTGGCAGTGCGGGCACAGCCTGGACTAGAGCGGCACAGCCCAGGGGAATTATCCCGAGCAGGCTCAGGGCACTGAGCAGTCCTGCTGGGGTCCCTCCATGGGAGACATGTCCTGAAACCTGACAGCGACTGCACGGGGTGCCCACGGTGGGGAAAGGACAGAGGGGGAGAGCAAGGCTCCAGTGTGTCCTGAGAGGGCCTGGCTGTTTGCCCTTGGGATCTGGGGGGTTTCCCCACAGAAGGAGGGCAGGAGGGACAGAGGGAGGGCAGGATGGATAGCTGTGGCACTGCCTGCTGCAGTTTTCCCCCATGCTTTAGGGAGGATTTCTTCTGTGTGTGAGGGGGAGAGTTCCAGGTCCCTGCACTGCTGCAGCCACCCCTCCCAGGGATGTTGCTGAGGGCAGGGAAAGAGTGTGGAGAGTGACCAGGAGCCAGCCCAGAGCTCCCCAGGCCCCTGGGCAGCTTTGGCCATGTCTATTCACATCTGGCTCCCATGGCCTTACCCGACTCCCTGGCAGTGCCCAGTTCCCTGTGGCAGAAAGAGATCCCAGCACACACTGGAAAATGTTCTCATCTGTGCTGCATTGTAGATGAGGGTGCTGGGAAGGCTTCTCCATCAGCTTGGATGAATAAAGTTTTGAAGCCCTTGGAGCCTCCTGCAGGTATGTTCTCAGCGTGCCACCAAGGAAGAATTGTAGACAAGCGGGCAGGCACCAGGTGACGGAAGCTTCTGTGGCTGTTGTGTTACAGATGTGTCTACAGGGAAGACTTCTCCAGCTTCTCCAGCTGCTACCTTGGATGCTGCACTCAAGCCCAGCTCCCATCTCAGGGGTGAGTAGTGTGTCCCTGCTGACCCCACAGGCTGAGCCCTGCTTTTCTGGGATCCATTCCTGGCAAATGGAAATATTTTTCTCTAAGGTACTCCAACAGGGAAAATCCAAGATACAACAGATAAGATATCCCTGGAACCATCCAAACAGATGAGGCAAGAGCTGAAGGAACCCCTGCAGACAAGAGAAGGTGGGTGCATTTCCCTCATGCTGCTCGTGGGAGTCAGCAGCCGGGGGCTTTGGCTGCACATCTGGACACGCCGTGCCCGGCACAGCGGGAAGGGATCCATGGCAGCCTTGCTGCCCCGCTGCTGCTTTCACGCCCTGCAGGGCTGTTTGCCAGCCTGGCCTGGCTGCAGCTTCTGCCCAGCCTCTGCAGGAAGGCATTTGGCATCAGCTGACAGGCCATGCCCAAACTGTAACACACCCTGAGATCCCCCACTATATCCAGCCCTGCAGAGTAGGAAAAGGGTGGCTGTTTGGTGGTGGAAGTGCTCTCATCATGCCACTGTAACCTGGCCATTTTCCTGCTCCATAAATTTCACAAATATTACCTCTGATGCCACCACCCAAGTGGGAAACAGCTCCATCTGATGCAGCTGTCTCCCTTCCTTTGTCAAGAGATGGACATAGTGCTTCAGTGGAAGGTGGTATTTCTTGAAGGAAGCACTCCATCTTCGGTGCCAGCCCCTGCTGCAGGAAGGAAGGCAAAGCCAGACACGGGCACAGGCACAGCAGGTAATTGCTGTGCCGGGCTCAGCCCTGGCCGGGGCTGTGTGGCAGCAGCTCTTCTCCCAGGGCCTGCCCTTGCCCGGCCCGGCAGCAGCCAAAGCTGGAGGCGCCTCGGCTTCCAGGCCTCTGGAGCTGGTTCAGAGCCCCGGGGAAACGGGACTGCTGCAGCAACGTCCCTGGCGCTGCAGCTGCTGCGGAGCTGGCCCTGAGTGCCCAGAGGCCCAAGGCACAGGAGCAGCCCCGAGCGGGAGCCCTGCCGCCAGCCCAGGGCCAGAGCCAGCCCTGGCACACAATGGAAACAGTTCTCATCTTGGTTTGCTTCCAGACTGGGATGCTGGGAAGGATTCTCCATTAGCCTGGCGCTCTGAAGTTGTGAAGCCCTCTGAGCATTCTGCAGGTATGTTCTCACTGTCCCACCAAGGCGTAATGTTTGACTGACTGTTAAGAACCAGGTGACAGAAGCTTCTGTGGCTGTTGTGTTACAGGCGTGTCTGCAGGGACGACCTCACCAACTCCTTCCTTGGATGCTGCACAAAAGGCCAGCTCCCATGGCAGGGGTGAGTAGTGTGTCCCTGCTGACCCCTCAGGCTGAGCCCTGCTTTTGTGGGGTCCATTCCTGGGAAATGGAACTACTTTCTCTTAAGGTCCTCTGACAGGAAAGACCAAAGACATGGCAGGCAGGAAATTCCAGGACCCATTAGAAATCATGTGGCAAATGCTGAAGGAACGTCTGCAGAGAAGACAAGGTGGGTGCATTTCCCTCATGCTGCTCCTGGGACTCAGCAGCCGGGGGCTTTGGCTGCACATCTGGACACGCCGTGCCCGGCACAGCAGGAAGGGATCCATGGCAGCCTCGCTGCCCCGCTGCTGCTTTCACGCCCTGCAGGGCTGTTTCCCAGCCTGGCCTGGCTGCAGCTTCTGCCCAGCCTCTGCAGGAAGGCATTTGGCATCAGCTGGCAGACAGCCCCAATTGCACCACAGGCCATGCCCACCCTCAGATCCCCTGCAATTTCCTGGTGTCCAGGCAGATCAGATGTTGGGGCTGTTTGGGGAAGGAAGCAGCCTTGGGTTGTCCCAAAATCCTGGGTGTTTTCTGATCCTTGTGCATTCCTTTCACAAGTGATGCCTCCTGAAATTGTCCCCTTCCCCATTCCCAGTCAGGAATGTTTTCATCTGATCCAGCTGTCTCTTTTCCATTCTCCAGAAATGAAAGGAGAGCCTGTGGAGAAAGAAGCATTTCCCGGAGGAAGCAGTGGTTGCATGCCAGCCTCAGCTCCAGGAAGGGAGGCCATGCCAGGCACAGGCACAGGAGGTAATTGCTGTGCCTCTGGGCCTGAGCCCTGCTGAGGCTTCAGCTGCCCTCTCTGCTGTTTGGCAGTGCGGGCACAGCCTGGACTAGAGCGGCACAGCCCAGGGGAATTATCCCGAGCAGGCTCAGGGCACTGAGCAGTCCTGCTGGGGTCCCTCCATGGGAGACATGTCCTGAAACCTGGGAGCGACTGCACGGGGTGCCCACGGTGGGGAAAGGACAGAGGGGGAGAGCAAGGCTCCAGTGTGTCCTGAGAGGGCCTGGCTGTTTGCCCTTGGGATCTGGGGGGTTTCCCCACAGAAGGAGGGCAGGAGGGACAGAGGGAGGGCAGGATGGATAGCTGTGGCACTGCCTGCTGCAGTTTTCCCCCATGCTTTAGGGAGGATTTCTTCTGTGTGTGAGGGGGAGAGTTCCAGGTCCCTGCACTGCTGCAGCCACCCCTCCCAGGGATGTTGCTGAGGGCAGGGAAAGAGTGTGGAGAGTGACCAGGAGCCAGCCCAGAGCTCCCCAGGCCCCTGGGCAGCTTTGGCCATGTCTATTCACATCTGGCTCCCATGGCCTTACCCGACTCCCTGGCAGTGCCCAGTTCCCTGTGGCAGAAAGAGATCCCAGCACACACTGGAAAATGTTCTCATCTGTGCTGCATTGTAGATGAGGGTGCTGGGAAGGCTTCTCCATCAGCTTGGATGAATAAAGTTTTGAAGCCCTTGGAGCCTCCTGCAGGTATGTTCTCAGCGTGCCACCAAGGAAGAATTGTAGACAAGCGGGCAGGCACCAGGTGACAGAAGCTTCTGTGGCTGTTGTGTTACAGATGTGTCTACAGGGAAGACTTCTCCAGCTTCTCCAGCTGCTACCTTGGATGCTGCACTCAAGCCCAGCTCCCATCTCAGGGGTGAGTAGTGTGTCCCTGCTGACCCCACAGGCTGAGCCCTGCTTTTCTGGGATCCATTCCTGGCAAATGGAAATATTTTTCTCTAAGGTACTCCAACAGGGAAAATCCAAGATACAACAGATAAGATATCCCTGGAACCATCCAAACAGATGAGGCAAGAGCTGAAGGAACCCCTGCAGACAAGAGAAGGTGGGTGCATTTCCCTCATGCTGCTCGTGGGAGTCAGCAGCCGGGGGCTTTGGCTGCACATCTGGACACGCCGTGCCCGGCACAGCGGGAAGGGATCCATGGCAGCCTTGCTGCCCCGCTGCTGCTTTCACGCCCTGCAGGGCTGTTTGCCAGCCTGGCCTGGCTGCAGCTTCTGCCCAGCCTCTGCAGGAAGGCATTTGGCATCAGCTGACAGGCCATGCCCAAACTGTAACACACCCTGAGATCCCCCACTATATCCAGCCCTGCAGATTAGGAAAAGGGTGGCTGTTTGGTGGTGGAAGTGCTCTCATCATGCCACTGTAACCTGGCCATTTTCCTGCTCCATAAATTTCACAAATATTACCTCTGATGCCACCACCCAAGTGGGAAACAGCTCCATCTGATGCAGCTGTCTCCCTTCCTTTGTCAAGAGATGGACATAGTGCTTCAGTGGAAGGTGGTATTTCTTGAAGGAAGCACTCCATCTTCGGTGCCAGCCCCTGCTGCAGGAAGGAAGGCAAAGCCAGACACGGGCACAGGCACAGCAGGTAATTGCTGTGCCGGGCTCAGCCCTGGCCAGGGCTGTGTGGCAGCAGCTCTTCTCCCAGGGCCTGCCCTTGCCCGGCCCGGCAGCAGCCAAAGCTGGAGGCGCCTCGGCTTCCAGGCCTCTGGAGCTGGTTCAGAGCCCCGGGGAAACGGGACTGCTGCAGCAACGTCCCTGGCGCTGCAGCTGCTGCGGAGCTGGCCCTGAGTGCCCAGAGGCCCAAGGCACAGGAGCAGCCCCGAGCGGGAGCCCTGCCGCCAGCCCAGGGCCAGAGCCAGCCCTGGCACACAATGGAAACAGTTCTCATCTTGGTTTGCTTCCAGACTGGGATGCTGGGAAGGATTCTCCATTAGCCTGGCGCTCTGAAGTTGTGAAGCCCTCTGAGCATTCTGCAGGTATGTTCTCACTGTCCCACCAAGGCGTAATGTTTGACTGACTGTTAAGAACCAGGTGACAGAAGCTTCTGTGGCTGTTGTGTTACAGGCGTGTCTGCAGGGACGACCTCACCAACTCCTTCCTTGGATGCTGCACAAAAGGCCAGCTCCCATGGCAGGGGTGAGTAGTGTGTCCCTGCTGACCCCTCAGGCTGAGCCCTGCTTTTGTGGGGTCCATTCCTGGGAAATGGAACTACTTTCTCTTAAGGTCCTCTGACAGGAAAGACCAAAGACATGGCAGGCAGGAAATTCCAGGACCCATTAGAAATCATGTGGCAAATGCTGAAGGAACGTCTGCAGAGAAGACAAGGTGGGTGCATTTCCCTCATGCTGCTCCTGGGACTCAGCAGCCGGGGGCTTTGGCTGCACATCTGGACACGCCGTGCCCGGCACAGCAGGAAGGGATCCATGGCAGCCTCGCTGCCCCGCTGCTGCTTTCACGCCCTGCAGGGCTGTTTCCCAGCCTGGCCTGGCTGCAGCTTCTGCCCAGCCTCTGCAGGAAGGCATTTGGCATCAGCTGGCAGACAGCCCCAATTGCACCACAGGCCATGCCCACCCTCAGATCCCCTGCAATTTCCTGGTGTCCAGGCAGATCAGATGTTGGGGCTGTTTGGGGAAGGAAGCAGCCTTGGGTTGTCCCAAAATCCTGGGTGTTTTCTGATCCTTGTGCATTCCTTTCACAAGTGATGCCTCCTGAAATCGTCCCCTTCCCCATTCCCAGTCAGGAATGTTTTCATCTGATCCAGCTGTCTCTTTTCCATTCTCCAGAAATGAAAGGAGAGCCTGCGGAGAAAGAAGCATTTCCCGGAGGAAGCAGTGGTTGCATGCCAGCCTTAGCTCCAGGAAGGGAGGCCATGCCAGGCACAGGCACAGGAGGTAATTGCTGTGCCTCTGGGCCTGAGCCCTGCTGAGGCTTGAGCTGCCCTCTCTGCTGTTTGGCAGTGCGGGCACAGCCTGGACTAGAGCAGCACAGCCCAGGGGAATTATCCCGAGCAGGCTCAGGGCACTGAGCAGTCCTGCTGGGGTCCCTCCATGGGAGACATGTCCTGAAACCTGACAGCGACTGCACGGGGTGCCCACGGTGGGGAAAGGACAGAGGGGGAGAGCAAGGCTCCAGTGTGTCCTGAGAGGGCCTGGCTGTTTGCCCTTGGGATCTGGGGGGTTTCCCCACAGAAGGAGGGCAGGAGGGACAGAGGGAGGGCAGGATGGATAGCTGTGGCACTGCCTGCTGCAGTTTTCCCCCATGCTTTAGGGAGGATTTCTTCTGTGTGTGAGGGGGAGAGTTCCAGGTCCCTGCACTGCTGCAGCCACCCCTCCCAGGGATGTTGCTGAGGGCAGGGAAAGAGTGTGGAGAGTGACCAGGAGCCAGCCCAGAGCTCCCCAGGCCCCTGGGCAGCTTTGGCCATGTCTATTCACATCTGGCTCCCATGGCCTTAGCCGACTCCCTGGCAGTGCCCAGTTCCCTGTGGCAGAAAGAGATCCCAGCACACACTGGAAAATGTTCTCATCTGTGCTGCATTGTAGATGAGGGTGCTGGGAAGGCTTCTCCATCAGCTTGGATGAATAAAGTTTTGAAGCCCTTGGAGCCTCCTGCAGGTATGTTCTCAGCGTGCCACCAAGGAAGAATTGTAGACAAGCGGGCAGGCACCAGGTGACGGAAGCTTCTGTGGCTGTTGTGTTACAGATGTGTCTACAGGGAAGACTTCTCCAGCTTCTCCAGCTGCTACCTTGGATGCTGCACTCAAGCCCAGCTCCCATCTCAGGGGTGAGTAGTGTGTCCCTGCTGACCCCACAGGCTGAACCCTGCTTTTCTGGGATCCATTCCTGGCAAATGGAAATATTTTTCTCTAAGGTACTCCAACAGGGAAAATCCAAGATACAACAGATAAGATATCCCTGGAACCATCCAAACAGATGAGGCAAGAGCTGAAGGAACCCCTGCAGACAAGAGAAGGTGGGTGCATTTCCCTCATGCTTCCCCTGGGAGTCAGCAGCCGGGGGCTTTGGCTGCACATCTGGACACGCCGTGCCCGGCACAGTGGGAAGGGATCCATGGCAGCCTCGCTGCCCCGCTGCTGCTTTCACGCCCTGCAGGGCTGTTTCCCAGCCTGGCCTGGCTGCAGCTTCTGCCCAGCCTCTGTAGGAAGTTATTGGGCATCAGCTGACAGGCCATGCCCAAACTGTAACACACCCTGAGATCCCCCACTATATCCAGCCCTGCAGATTAGGAAAAGGGTGGCTGTTTGGAGGTGGAAGTGCTCTCATCATGCCACTGTAACCTGGCCATTTTCCTGCTCCATAAATTTCACAAATATTACCTCTGATGCCACCACCCAAGTGGGAAACAGCTCCATCTGATGCAGCTGTCTCCCTTCCTTTGTCAAGAGATGGACATAGTGCTTCAGTGGAAGGTGGTATTTCTTGAAGGAAGCACTCCATCTTCGGTGCCAGCCCCTGCTGCAGGAAGGAAGGCAAAGCCAGACACGGGCACAGGCACAGCAGGTAATTGCTGTGCCGGGCTCAGCCCTGGCCGGGGCTGTGTGGCAGCAGCTCTTCCCCCAGGGCCTGCCCTTGCCCGGCCCGGCAGCAGCCAAAGCTGGAGGCACCTCGGCTTCCAGGCCTCTGGAGCTGGTTCAGAGCCCCGGGGAAACGGGACTGGTGCAGCAACGTCCCTGGCGCTGCAGCTGCTGCGGAGCTGGCCCTGAGTGCCCAGAGGCCCAAGGCACAGGAGCAGCCCCGAGCGGGAGCCCTGCCGCCAGCCCGGGGCCAGAGCCAGCCCTGGCACACAATGGAAACAGTTCTCATCTTGGTTTGCTTCCAGACTGGGATGCTGGGAAGGATTCTCCATTAGCCTGGCGCTCTGAAGTTGTGAAGCCCTCTGAGCATTCTGCAGGTATGTTCTCACTGTCCCACCAAGGCGTAATGTTTGACTGACTGTTAAGAACCAGGTGACAGAAGCTTCTGTGGCTGTTGTGTTACAGGCGTGTCTGCAGGGACGACCTCACCAACTCCTACCTTGGATGCTGCACAAAAGGCCAGCTCCCATGGCAGGGGTGAGTAGTGTGTCCCTGCTGACCCCTCAGGATGAACCCTGCTTTTGTGGGGTCCATTCCTGGGAAATGGAACTACTTTCTCTTAAGGTCCTCTGACAGGAAAGACCAAAGACATGGCAGGCAGGAAATTCCAGGACCCATTAGAAATCATGTGGCAAATGCTGAAGGAACGTCTGCAGAGAAGACAAGGTGGGTGCATTTCCCTCATGCTGCTCCTGGGACTCAGCAGCCGGGGGCTTTGGCTGCACATCTGGACACGCCGTGCCCGGCACAGCAGGAAGGGATCCATGGCAGCCTTGCTGCCCCGCTGCTGCTTTCACGCCCTGCAGGGCTGTTTCCCAGCCTGGCCTGGCTGCAGCTTCTGCCCAGCCTCTGCAGGAAGGCATTTGGCATCAGCTGGCAGACAGCCCCAAATGCACCACAGGCCATGCCCACCCTCAGATCCCCTGCAATTTCCTGGTGTCCAGGCAGATCAGATGTTGGGACTGTTTGGGGAAGGAAGCAGCCTTGGGTTGTCCCAAAATCCTGGGTGTTTTCTGATCCTTGTGCATTCCTTTCACAAGTGATGCCTCCTGAAATTGTCCCCTTCCCCATTCCCAGTCAGGAATGTTTTCATCTGATCCAGCTGTCTCTTTTCCATTCTCCAGAAATGAAAGGAGAGCCTGTGGAGAAAGAAGCATTTCCCGGAGGAAGCAGTGGTTGCATGCCAGCCTCAGCTCCAGGAAGGGAGGCCATGCCAGGCACAGGCACAGGAGGTAATTGCTGTGCCTCTGGGCCTGAGCCCTGCTGAGGCTTCAGCTGCCCTCTCTGCTGTTTGGCAGTGCGGGCACAGCCTGGACTAGAGCGGCACAGCCCAGGGGAATTATCCCGAGCAGGCTCAGGGCACTGAGCAGTCCTGCTGGGGTCCCTCCATGGGAGACATGTCCTGAAACCTGACAGCGACTGCACGGGGTGCCCACGGTGGGGAAAGGACAGAGGGGGAGAGCAAGGCTCCAGTGTGTCCTGAGAGGGCCTGGCTGTTTGCCCTTGGGATCTGGGGGGTTTCCCCACAGAAGGAGGGCAGGAGGGACAGAGGGAGGGCAGGATGGATAGCTGTGGCACTGCCTGCTGCAGTTTTCCCCCATGCTTTAGGGAGGATTTCTTCTGTGTGTGAGGGGGAGAGTTCCAGGTCCCTGCACTGCTGCAGCCACCCCTCCCAGGGATGTTGCTGAGGGCAGGGAAAGAGTGTGGAGAGTGACCAGGAGCCAGCCCAGAGCTCCCCAGGCCCCTGGGCAGCTTTGGCCATGTCTATTCACATCTGGCTCCCATGGCCTTACCCGACTCCCTGGCAGTGCCCAGTTCCCTGTGGCAGAAAGAGATCCCAGCACACACTGGAAAATGTTCTCATCTGTGCTGCATTGTAGATGAGGGTGCTGGGAAGGCTTCTCCATCAGCTTGGATGAATAAAGTTTTGAAGCCCTTGGAGCCTCCTGCAGGTATGTTGTCAGTGTGCCACCAAGGAAGAATTGTAGACAAGCGGGCAGGCACCAGGTGACAGAAGCTTCTGTGGCTGTTGTGTTACAGATGTGTCTACAGGGAAGACTTCTCCAGCTTCTCCAGCTGCTACCTTGGATGCTGCACTCAAGCCCAGCTCCCATCTCAGGGGTGAGTAGTGTGTCCCTGCTGACCCCACAGGCTGAACCCTGCTTTTCTGGGATCCATTCCTGGCAAATGGAAATATTTTTCTCTAAGGTACTCCAACAGGGAAAATCCAAGATACAACAGATAAGATATCCCTGGAACCATCCAAACAGATGAGGCAAGAGCTGAAGGAACCCCTGCAGACAAGAGAAGGTGGGTGCATTTCCCTCATGCTTCCCCTGGGAGTCAGCAGCCGGGGGCTTTGGCTGCACATCTGGACACGCCGTGCCCGGCACAGTGGGAAGGGATCCATGGCAGCCTCGCTGCCCCGCTGCTGCTTTCACGCCCTGCAGGGCTGTTTCCCAGCCTGGCCTGGCTGCAGCTTCTGCCCAGCCTCTGTAGGAAGTTATTGGGCATCAGCTGACAGGCCATGCCCAAACTGTAACACACCCTGAGATCCCCCACTATATCCAGCCCTGCAGATTAGGAAAAGGGTGGCTGTTTGGAGGTGGAAGTGCTCTCATCATGCCACTGTAACCTGGCCATTTTCCTGCTCCATAAATTTCACAAATATTACCTCTGATGCCACCACCCAAGTGGGAAACAGCTCCATCTGATGCAGCTGTCTCCCTTCCTTTGTCAAGAGATGGACATAGTGCTTCAGTGGAAGGTGGTATTTCTTGAAGGAAGCACTCCATCTTCGGTGCCAGCCCCTGCTGCAGGAAGGAAGGCAAAGCCAGACACGGGCACAGGCACAGCAGGTAATTGCTGTGCCGGGCTCAGCCCTGGCCGGGGCTGTGTGGCAGCAGCTCTTCCCCCAGGGCCTGCCCTTGCCCGGCCCGGCAGCAGCCAAAGCTGGAGGCACCTCGGCTTCCAGGCCTCTGGAGCTGGTTCAGAGCCCCGGGGAAACGGGACTGGTGCAGCAACGTCCCTGGCGCTGCAGCTGCTGCGGAGCTGGCCCTGAGTGCCCAGAGGCCCAAGGCACAGGAGCAGCCCCGAGCGGGAGCCCTGCCGCCAGCCCGGGGCCAGAGCCAGCCCTGGCACACAATGGAAACAGTTCTCATCTTGGTTTGCTTCCAGACTGGGATGCTGGGAAGGATTCTCCATTAGCCTGGCGCTCTGAAGTTGTGAAGCCCTCTGAGCATTCTGCAGGTATGTTCTCACTGTCCCACCAAGGCGTAATGTTTGACTGACTGTTAAGAACCAGGTGACAGAAGCTTCTGTGGCTGTTGTGTTACAGGCGTGTCTGCAGGGACGACCTCACCAACTCCTACCTTGGATGCTGCACAAAAGGCCAGCTCCCATGGCAGGGGTGAGTAGTGTGTCCCTGCTGACCCCTCAGGATGAACCCTGCTTTTGTGGGGTCCATTCCTGGGAAATGGAACTACTTTCTCTTAAGGTCCTCTGACAGGAAAGACCAAAGACATGGCAGGCAGGAAATTCCAGGACCCATTAGAAATCATGTGGCAAATGCTGAAGGAACGTCTGCAGAGAAGACAAGGTGGGTGCATTTCCCTCATGCTGCTCCTGGGACTCAGCAGCCGGGGGCTTTGGCTGCACATCTGGACACGCCGTGCCCGGCACAGCGGGAAGGGATCCATGGCAGCCTCGCTGCCCCGCTGCTGCTTTCACGCCCTGCAGGGCTGTTTCCCAGCCTGGCCTTGCTGCAATTCCTCCCCAGCCTCTGCAGGATGGAATTTGGCATTAGCTGATAGGGTGCCCCAACTGTACCGTGGGCCTGAGATCCCCTGCCATTTCCCAGTCTCTGAGAAGATCATGCGGTGTAGCTGTTTGCTCATGGGAGTGCACTGGCCGAGCCCCAATTACCTGGGCTTTTTCCTGATCTTTACCTGTGACTTAGACAAGCATTGCCTCATGAAGGTGCCACCTCCCCAGTGGGGAGTGTTTCCATTTGATCCAGTTGACCCTTTTTCCCTTGTTCAAGTGATGGACCAAAAGGCTGTGCAGAAGGAGGAGCACCCAGGGAGAAGCAGTGGCTCATTGGCAGCTCGAGCTGCAGGAAGGAAGGCAATGCCAGACATGGGCACAGGCACAGCAGGTAATTGCTGTGCCGGGCTCAGCCCTGGCCAGGGCTGTGTGGCAACAGCTCTTCCCCCAGGGCCTGCCCTTGCCCGGCCCGGCAGCAGCCAAAGCTGGAGGCGCCTGGGCTTCCAGGCCTCTGGAGCTGGTTCAGAGCCCCGGGGAAACGGGACTGGTGCAGCAACGTCCCTGGCGCTGCAGCTGCTGCGGAGCTGGCCCTGAGTGCCCAGAGGCCCAAGGCACAGGAGCAGCCCCGAGCGGGAGCCCTGCCGCCAGCCCAGGGCCAGAACCAGCCCTTGCTCCCGACAGGCTCCTGACAGGGCCTGAGCCTGTCCCCTGGGGCTGGGGGAGCTGTCACGGGGCAGGGAGGGCCAGGGGTGGCAGTGGCTGCTCAGGGATGGCTTTGGCCCGTGTCCCTGGCAGCAGCCACTGCCCAAGCAGCTGCGCTGCCCCCGGGCTCTCCTCCCGGCCTGCTGGGCTTTGTTGGCTGGCGCAGCCTGTGCCAAGGGCCGGCAAGGTGCCTGCAGGCCCCAGCTCTGGGGGAAACAGAGGACGTCCTGCCCGTATCCACCGTGCTGCCAGCTCAGCAGTGCAGCACAGCACGGGCTCACGCTCCCCATCGCTCCCACAGATGCAACCGGCACCACAAGACCTGTTCGCAATGCCCAGGATGGCCTCGGAAGGGGCTTCTGTCAGGGAACAGGCTGCTGGCTAGGGTTACTGGCAGGCGTCCTTTGTTTGGAGCTTGTTTTCATGTTGTGCTGCTTTGGAATCTGGTATTCCTGGAACAGAAAACAGTGAGTGTTTTGTTGCTCTCCCCCTCAAACAGCTTCTTTTGAAAGTCTAACATGGTCAGGGAACATTCCCATTGAGGCTGCAGTGGAGTTGTGGCCAGTCCATGATTGTCCAAATAACTCTGCTGAGGGTTCTGCTGCTGCCCAGTGCTTCCATTGGCCCCTCAATTGCTGGGCCTTGTCCTGGGGGCCCCGCTGGGGCTGCAGCCAGAGCTGGCTCCCACTGAGGCTGCCTGGCCAAAAGCAGCCCCAGGGGCACGGGGCAGAGGCAGAGGCAGGTGGGGAGGAGAAAGAGCAGGGCCGAGGTTGCCCTTGAAAGGCAGAGGCGCTCTGGGGCCCGCTCCTGGCCAGGGACCCTGCCCAGAGCCGTCCCTGCTTTCCGGGGCCTTGAGGGGCAGCTGTCCAGCTGGGCCCGGCTGTGCCAGCAGCTCCAGCCGTGCTGGGGAGCCTTGCCAGCTCTGGGCCCTGCTGTGCACGAGGGTCCCTGTGTGCCACTGGCAGCTGGGGCCTCAGCCTCCTCCTCTCTTCACAGGAGCACCTCGGGACAGGAGTTGGAAGACGGTGGCTGCACCTGACACCCAGACAGCGTGAGCAGCTCCTCCAGCAGCAGGAACGGCCCGGACAGCCCTCTCAAGTCTTCTGTGAAGAGGACCCCAGAACAACCAACTACGAGGAAGCCTCTTATTGCCCCGTAGATCCCACTGCCACCTGCTCTCCCCATGGGCCTCCCCAAGCTGCCTTCATCCCTTTTTTTCTCTCCATCTGTCCCATCCCAGCCAACCCGAGTTCCTCTAGAGACCCCAGGACCAGCCCAGCACCTTCCAGCCCCTCCTCAGACAAACACATCCCTTCCTCTGCCCCTGAGCCCCCTGGCCTTGCCCTCTAGGCAGCACTGAAGGTGACACCCCACCCCACCCTCCCCCCCCGCCCCCCGCTTGCAGGGTAGGCAATGGCCCATTCCTCTGTTGAAATAAAGAGAAGGATCTGTGTTGTGGTTTGAAAGCAAAACCAGTGAGAGACTCCAAGTCAGAAATACAATTTATTAGGAAAAGGGAAAAAATCCCAAAATACATGCAATGATACAAAAGAAAAACCACTGACAGGCTCAGAATACAGCCTGCTGACACCCTGCTAGTTAGGGTGGTGGTAGCAGTCCAGATGAAATGGATTTGTGGAAGTGGTGATCCTGTAGAAACAATCTGGTAGCTCTCATCCTCTGGAAAAGCAGTGGGTAAGGGCGGCGGTTCCTCTGGGAATCCAGTGGAAAGACTGCTTGTTGTGTCCCAAAACCCAGATTATATCCAGCTGGGGATGCTTAGCTCCTCCCCCATGGGCAGAGCATCTCACAGTGGGCTGATATCATTCTGCCTCATGCTGTGGGTCCTTGATTAGCCATAAAACAGAAATGGCTCTGGGAGGGAGTTATCTCTGAGTCATGTGGCAAGACATTGATGGGCCCATTAACAGGAGATAAGGAAGAAACAATGCCCCTCCTGGTTTCAGCAGCTCTTGAGGATGGCATTAGAATACATCTTTACACTGCAACCCAGGACAAGCGGTCACCCCAGTGTCCAGGTGGCAGCAGCAGCAAAGCCCACCCAGCCCCAGCACTGACTGAGCTCCATGCCCAGGAGGAGCTGTGGATGCCCACGGTGTGGGCAGGCAGAAGCCAGGCCGGGGCTGCTGATGAAATGGAGGTTTTGGGCCGCTCACAGGCTCAACACAGTTGGCTGTGATTGGTCATCAAGTGAAAACAATCCACATGGACCAATGGAAGATGCACCTGTTGCATTCCACAGCAGCAGACAGTTATTGTTTCCATTTCTTTCCTGAGGCCCTCAGCTCCTCATGAGGGGAAAAATCCCAGGAAAGGATTTTTAATAAAATATCATAGCTACAGATAACTGTTTTACTCATAACACCAGGAGAAGACCAGGGAATGCAGGTAGCCTAGACTAAGGAGCTCCTCTGTCTCCAAGCTGATCCAAACCAACAGACCTACTCAGATAAGCACCAGGGGACCACAGTGCATGCACAAAGGAGAAAAGTTCAAAAGTTCAGTCATGAGGAAGACCACAGCCTTCGACCTCAGAGACCACCAAAGACCCCAGTGTGACCACCACAGGAAACAACGCGTGTCCAGAAGGCCGTGGATCTAATCGCCATGTGAGGGGAGGACAGGCGGGGCCAGGGGTTGAATGTGCATGGCGAGATTGTGTAAGGTATTGCATATGGAACATGTTTGTGAACAAAGATGTGGCTCAGTCCAGGGCTCGGGGCACAAGTTTTCACGAGAGCCATCTCGCTTGTGCCAGGCCCTGACACGCATACCCACTTCACAACTACATCAGGTTGTGGAGTGCCGCTATAGGACATGAAATAAAACAACGCAGACACGCATCTCTCCAAGGTAAAAAAGAAGGCAGTTGAATTTCTGACTCCAACATTTACAGATTTCCAAAAGTGACAGTGGATTGGAGGGTGAAAGTGCCACCTCTCCAATGACACTGGACAAACCAACAGTCCATCAAATTTCTCCTCTGCAGAAAAGAATGCAAAACAATAAGTTATTTACATAAAGTGTTTGGGAAAGTTTGCTACAAGAATGTAAACATCAGAAGGCTTAGAAGAACATTAAAAACCAGGGCGACAGTGGAGTCTATTTATTCTGCAGATGGCTTCACTGTGACCAGCGGTGGGGCCCCGAGGGGATGGGGCAGCCCATGCTGAGCGTCCCTGGGCTGAGGGACATTTCCTTCCATGGGATCATCTGGGCCCAGACCTCCTCCAGTGCCATGGCCAGGAAAAGAGGGAAGCCATCAAGAGTATCTCCAGGGACACAGCCTGACCAGCAATGTCAGCAGGCAAAACAAAGCTCCTCCCTAATTAACACACACTTGATAGGACCTAATTGATGGGCCATCACCAATGCAGGGTGCTGCACAGGGTCTGCTGCTCTCAGCCAGGGCCAGAAGGAAGGGAAGGGAAGGGAAGGGAAGGGAAGGGAAGGGAAGGGAAGGGAAGGGAAGGGAAGGGAAGGGAAGGGAAGGGAAGGGAAGGGAAGGGAAGGGAAGGGAAGGGAAGGGAAGGGAAGGGAAGGGAAGGGAAGGGAAGGGAAGGGAAGGGAAGGGCTGTGTGGCCTCAGGGTCTGACAGGGCTGGATAGCAGCCCCAGAGACACAACAACCCAGGTGCAACCAGACTTTATTTCCAGGTCGAAACACTCGGCACAGCTGGCCTGGACTTCCCTGTAGGGCACGTGGGGGCTTTGGAGTCCCCCTAAGGTGCATGAGGGGCTGGGGTCCCTTGCGGCACACCCAGGGATATTTTAGGTTTCCTCTGAGGCATGGAGGGCACTGGGGTCCACTTCAAGTCATGCAAGGGATTTGGAATCCTGTGTGAGGCATGCAGAGGGTTTGGGATCTCTCCCAAGGTGTGCAGTGAAATAAATGGGCAGGAGATCTTTCTCCTTTTTAATGCCTTTATTAAGAAGAATCAGCTCAGGTGGGGAGAAATTGACAGGTCGTGCCCACACCGCCGTTGCTCCCAGGCGTGGCACGAAGGAGGAGGATGATGCAGCTTTGTCCGCTGGTCTGCAGACAGAGCTGGGGACTCTGTCCTCACGGGAGAGTCGTAGAGTCCTAGCTTGTTTGTTTAAAAACCCAGGGTGTCTCTTTAATCAGTATCTTTTTAGGTTAGGGTGAGAAACAAAAAGGTCCAAGCAGGTATGGGACTATGCTCCCATCCTTAGACGTCACTTAAGTCACTTGTTGGCTCGTGATTTTAGGGGTTTTTCTTGTAAAAACTGTAAAACTGTAAAAACCCAGGGTGCAATGCATTTCTCATTTGCATGCTGGCTCTGGTGTCACTGCCCATTCTCTTTACCCTGGAGGGTCTTTCCTGGTGTCTTCTTGGCAAGCGGCCAGCATCAGGGAAACAATAGTTAATCACTGGCCATTAACGGGTAATTAAGAACTTTTTCTTTGGCAGAGAAACCAAAGAAGTCTGACCGGTCTGACTTGTTTTTTTTAACTCTGAAACTTAAAAAAAAATACAACTTTCTATTCATAACATGCAGGGTGCTGGGATCTCTCCTGAGGCACATGTCGGGGTTCTGGGGTCTCATTTCACATGTAGAAAGAGCTGTGGACTCTCATAAGCGTGCAGGTGCTTTGTGTCCCACCTGCTGCACGCAGTGGAGCTGGAGTGTCTGCTGAGGCACGCAGGGGACGGGGACCTCCAGCAGTCCCTCCCGGGCCCGTGCGGCTCGGGGCTACCGCGGCCCAGGGCCAGCCGCCGTGCCGGGATGGCGGTGGCGAGGCGCCGAGGCGGAGCTGCCCCGCCGGGTCACGCTGCACCGGCAGAGAAAAGC
This sequence comes from Passer domesticus, assembly GCF_036417665.1. NCBI lineage: Eukaryota > Metazoa > Chordata > Aves > Passeriformes > Passeridae > Passer > Passer domesticus. The sequence goes on along the minus strand of NC_087482.1, from coordinate 8,692,196 downwards.
CAAATGTGACAGACTAAACTTGACTCTAGGAAAGGGATGCCTCAGCAGAGGGTCTGGGGACCTGTGGTGCCAGCCAGTGGCCCGGCACTCGGACACAGCAGGAAGACCCCAGACTATCACACTTCACCTGGGAGGGTAGAAAAGCTCAGGGGTTCTTTGTTCAAGATCCCCCAGAGGCACCAGCTGAAGCTGCCATAGATCCACCTTGATAAAATTGTTTAAAAAGATCCAGAGGTCTGACACTCTGCTGTGGAGGACATTCCACAGGTCATATTTGCCCAATTATCCAATCAAAAAAAAACAAAAAAACAAACTCAAACAAAATTAAATAAAACAGCAATTTGAATTATGTAGCTTAATATATACACAATTGAATACACTCAAAATATTGACAATATCATTTCGGATAAATTACGAATAATTTGGTCGTGATAATAGCATATAAGCAAAAATAACCTCACGGGGTATGCGTGGGGTACGGAGTGCAGGGCTTTTGGACCCCCGTCACCTCACGTACAAGCTTGTCAAGCCAACATTCCCCTTTTTATGCTGTATGTCCTTACCATCTCCTCCCATTTTCAATTCATCACACTTGTATCACTGCCCTCATCATCACCTTTACCACTCATGCTCCACACTTCTTTAAGTAAGTTGTACCACTCTTTGGGGATCTTCTTTGAGGAAGGCCTCTCCTCTTCCTCCATGTCCTGGAGTTCACCTTTTGGATTACACATGCGCACCAAGCTGCTACAGTATAAGCCAATAGTGTGTTCTAACATTAAAACAGTGAATCTCATATAATCAACATTTTCCTGGTGTCCAACCAAATTCTCCTCTCTTCCAACTAAATTCAGTCATTGTTATCTCTTGCTTCCTCCTGTTCTGAACATCTGCAGGAGAACGGTGGGGAGGGGGGGGGGAACCCTCCATTCCTTTTCTTGCTTGGCATTACACCTTTAACTGTTTTATTATTTCCAAATATTAATTACTTTATCAATATTGATTACTCTTTCAATCTTGTCAGCATGAATCATATCTATTTACCACACACAGTTCTCATCTTTTGGGCATTTAGGAGCTTTTCACTTTGCTTTGCACCCAAGGAAAATATAGCCCCAAATGTGCACAAATAACTCCTTCAGCATGTCCTCCTTTCAGCTGTTTTTTCCATTGTTCTCTGCTATCTTGTCCTCATCTTTCCACAATTCCTGTGTCTATTCAAGTCCAGCCTGGGACCGTGCACGCACTTGCTTTAGTTCTGTAGTGATTTATGCCCAGCCATCCTGCCAACCACACCCATTTCAATGTTGCAACAACCTAACTCTGGGCTGCAGTATGTGAATCACACTCTGCTGTGTGAGCTGGCAGAGCACCAGAGCAGGCACTGAAGAAGGGACATTCGGTACATTAGTGAAGTGAGTGCTGGAACCTGGGCTAGCTCTTAGAACTCCGGCACTACGGCAGGAGTCGGGAACTGCCTCGCTATGGGGATTTACCAGAAGCAGAGCCTTTAGTGCCACTTGCTCTCCAGTGCCAGACACAAGCCACGACAGGGACGAGGCACAGGAGAAAGGAGGAGGCTCCCTGTCTTCAGGTTCCGCAAGGAACAGCTTAGTCCAGGCGAAGAGAACAGGATGAGAAGCCCCTAGCTGTACTGCCCAAGGGGTTTTGTACACATACAAGTCATGGGGTGGATGCAAACAATGAACCAATAGGGAATGCTCAGGAGAGGAGTGAGGGGATTACATCAAGTGTCTGGGGCCAATTGGGGTAGGAGGGTGGAGAGGATGAGTCACAAGGGCCAATGGGGTTTCCAGGAGTAGGGGAATTCCACAGGGGAATTGCAGTCATGGATTACCCAAAGATTTGGGAACCAAGGTGTTGGGTTGCCTTGACAGGCAGGGAAAGAGCTGGAACAAGGGGTGGGGAAGGGCACGAGGGACAGTTTGGAGGGAGGGTAAAACCCACAGGTAAACCAACTCAGGAAAAACATGGGGGCACAACAGAGCTCTTAAACAAGACTTGAAATGGAATCAATAAAATAAATTTGAACTGCAACAATCAAGAGCATCTTGAGGGACGCAGCCTGACCAGCAATGTCAGCAGGCAAAAGAAAGGTTTTGCTGAGCAATGGCCCTTTGATGAAGCAAACCATTTACAATCAGGGCCGTCCATTCATGCGGATGGGCGCACACTTTGGGGGTACAGCTGAGGCCATGAGGTCACAGCAGGGCTCTGGGGTCACAGCAGGCTGAGCTCTCAGCAGGCCCTGAGGTCACAGAGGTGCCAGAGGTGCCAGAGCCCCGTGGTTGCACAGCAGCACGGGGAGCCAGCAGTCAGTCCCTGAGCACAACTGTTGCGGCAGCAGCGGCGGTGGCAGCAGCGGTGCTGACGTTGGGACAGCGGTGTCGGGACAGCGGTGGCAGCAAGAGCTGCGGGAGTGGGGGAGGACAAGGCACCATGGCCCTTGCTCTGCACCTCCTACTCCTGCTGCTCCTGGCCGTGGCCCTGCCTGCCAGGGCTGCCCAGGCTGCTCCGCTGCAAGCGCGGCGAGCAGGTGAGCTGGCAGCCTGGCTGCCCTTTCCTGGGACAGCGCTCCCTGCTCCCTGGGAAGCGCTGGGGATGGTTTTGCCCAGGGCTTTAGGGAGGGTTTCCTCTGTGGGAGGGAGAGAGACCCCACGGGCCCTGGGCTACTCCAGCCACCCCTCCGGAGATGTTGCAAAGGGCCTGCAAAGAGGTTGAAGAGTGACCAGGAGCCAGTCCAGAGCTCCACAGGCCCCTGTGCAGCATTGGCCATCTCCATTCGCATCTGGCTCCCACAGCCTTACCCAACCCCTGCAGTGACCAGTTCCCTAAGTCAGAAGGGGATCCCAGCACACCATGGAAATGGTTCTGATCTCTGCTCCCTTCTAGACTGGAATCATGACATGGGTTTTCAGGAAGTCCTGATGAAGGATGGTTTGAAGTTCCTGGAGGATGCTGGAGGCAAGTTTTCACTCTGCCTTTCCTGAGTAAATAATCAGGATCAATTCAACAAAAGCTCACTTATTAACCAGTTCCCTTAACATAATCTTAAGGTTGAAAGAATCTGGAAACCTTGCCCTGCTCCCTTCTGGAGGCCTGAGGGCTCCCACAGAATCACTGTCAGTGGGAGGAAGGAGCATTTAGCTTTCAATCTTCCTCCTGTGTGCAATGCCAGTGTGTCCTTCTGTGTGCTCTGTGCAGTCACAGAGAAGAGCAGAGAGGGAAGGGGCCGGGCCCAGGGCTGTGCCCCGGGGCTGAGCCTTGTGGGCAGCCTGAGGATCTCCTGCAGTGCCACAGGAGCTCTTCTGTCCTGCCTTTCTTTGCAGCTGAACCTGCCGGTGAAGGTCCCACATCCAGGACTGAGCCTCTGGGAGATGGTGAGGGTAGGTCAAGGCCTTTCCCCTGGGAGAGCTGCCAGCTCAGAGCCCAAAGCTGGGCCAGGGAGGCAGCGCTGCAGGTGCCAGCACAGAACCATGCACGTGTGTGCCCTCGCCCTGCACGATCCCCTCACTGCCGCTGCTGCGGCTCAGTGGTGCCCATGCAGATCAGCAGAGATGGCAGAAGTTTCTGTGGCTGTTGAGTTACAGGTGTGTCTGTGGGGAGGACTTCTCCAGCTCCAGGGCTGGATGCTTGGCCCCAACCCAGCTCCCATGGCATGTGTGAGTAGTGTGACCCTGCTGACCTCAAAGGCTGAGCCCTGCAATTGTGGGATCCATTCCTGGGAAATGGAAGTATTTTTCTCTAAGTTCCTCTGACAGGGAAGATGCAAGACACAAGAGACAAGATATCCCTGGAACCACCCAAACAGACGAAGCAAGAGCTGAAGGAAATGCGGCAGGGAGGACAAGGTGGGTGCATTTCTCTCATGCTTCCCCTGGGACTCAGCAGCCGGGAGCTTTGGCTGCACATCTGGACATGTCGTGCCCGGCACAGCAGGAAGGGATCCATGGCAGCTTCGCTGCCCCGCTGCTGCTTTCACGCCCTGCAGGGCTGTTTCCCAGCCTGGCCTGGCTGCAGCTTCTGCCCAGCCTCTGTATGAAGGCATTTGGCATCAGCTGACAGGCCATGCCCAAACTGCAACACACCCTGAGATCCCCCACAATATCCAACCCTGCAGATTAGGAAAAGGGTGGCTGTTTGGAGGTGGAAGTGCTCTCATTATGCCACTGTTATCTGGACATTTTCCTGCTCCATAAATTTCACAAATATTACCTCTGATGCCACCACCCAAGTGGGAAACAGCCCCATCTGATGTATCTGTCTCCCTTCCTTTGTCAAGAGATGGACATAGTGCTTCAGTGGAAGGTGGCATTTCTTGAAGGAAGCACTCCATCTTCGGTGCCAGCCCCTGCTGCAGGAAGGAAGGCAATGCCAGACACGGGCACAGGCACAGCAGGTAATTGCTGTGCTGGGCTCAGGCCTGGCCGGGGCTGTGTGGCAGCAGCTCTTCCCCCAGGGCCTGCCCTTGCCCGGCCCGGCAGCAGCCAAAGCTGGAGGCGCCTGGGCTTCCAGGCCTCTGGAGCTGGTTCAGAGCCCCGGGGAAACGGGACTGGTGCAGCAACGTCCCTGGCGCTGCAGCTGCTGCGGAGCTGGCCCTGAGTGCCCAGAGGCCCAAGGCACAGGAGCAGCCCCGAGCGGGAGCCCTGCTGCCAGCCCAGGGCCAGAGCCAGCCCTGGCACACAATGGAAACAGTTCTCATCTTGGTTTGCTTCCAGACTGGGAGGCTGGGAAGGATTCTCCATTAGCCTGGCGCTCTGAAGTTGTGAAGCCCTCCGAGCATTCTGCAGGTATGTTCTCACTGTCCCACCAAGGCGTAATGTTTGACTGACTGGTCAGGACCAGGTGACAGAAGCTTCTGTGGCTGTTGTGTTACATGCGTGTCTGCAGGGACGACCTCACCAACTCCTACCTTGGATGCTGCACAAAAGGCCAGCTCCCATGGCAGGGGTGAGTAGTGTGTCCCTGCTGACCCCAAAGGCTGAGCCGTGCTTTTGGGAGATCCATTCCTGGGAAATGGAACTACTTTCTCTTAACGTCCTACAACAGGAGATGCCAAAGACATGGCAGGCAAGAAATTTCGGGACCCATTAGAAATCATGTGGCATATGCTGAAGGAACGTCTGCAGAGAAGACAAGGTGGGTGCATTTCCCTCATGCTGCTCCTGGGACTCAGTAGCCGGGGGCTTTGGCTGCACATCTGGACACGCAGTGCCCGGCACAGCAGGAAGGGATCCATGGCAGCCTCGCTGCCCCGCTGCTGCTTTCACGCCCTGCAGGGCTGTTTCCCAGCCTGGCCTGGCTGCAGCTTCTGCCCAGCCTCTGCAGGAAGGCATTTGGCATCAGCTGACAGGCAGCCCCAATTGCACCACAGTCCATGCCCACCCTCAGATGCCCTGCAATTTCCTGGTGTCCAGGCAGATCAGATGTTGGGGCTGTTTGGGGAAGGAAGCAGCCTTGGGTTGTCCCAAAATCCTGGGTGTTTTCTGATCCTTATGCATTCCTTTCACAAGTGATGCCTCCTGAAATTGTCCCCTTCCCCATTCCCAGTCAGGAATGTTTTCATCTGATGCAGCTGTCTCTTTTCCATTCTCCAGAAATCAAAGGAGAGCCTGCGGAGAAAGAAGCATTTCCCGGAGGAAGCAGTGGTTCTGTGCCAGCCTCTGCTGCAGGAAGGGAGGCCATGCCAGGCACAGGCACAGGAGGTAATTGCTGTGCCTCTGGGCCTGAGCCCTGCTGAGGCTTGAGCTGCCCTCTCTGCTGCTTGGCAGTGCGGGCACAGCCTGGACTAGAGCGGCACAGCCCAGGGGAATTATCCCGAGCAGGCTCAGGGCACTCGGGTACTGAGCAGTCCTGCTGGGGTGCCTCCATGGGAGACATGTCCTGAAACCTGGGAGTGACTGCACGGGGTGCCCACGGTGGGGAAAGGACAGAGGGGGAGAGCAAGGCTCCAGTGTGTCCTGAGAGGGCCTGGCTGTTTGCCCTTGGGATCTGGGGGGTTTCCCCACAGAAGGAGGGCAGGAGGGACAGAGGGAGGGCAGGATGGATAGCTGTGGCACTGCCTGCTGCAGTTTTCCCCCATGCTTTAGGGAGGATTTCTTCTGTGTGTGAGGGGGAGAGTTCCAGGTCCCTGCACTGCTGCAGCCACCCCTCCCAGGGATGTTGCTGAGGGCAGGGAAAGAGTGTGGAGAGTGACCAGGAGCCAGCCCAGAGCTCCCCAGGCCCCTGGGCAGCTTTGGCCATGTCTATTCACATCTGGCTCCCACGGCCTTACCCGACCCCCCTTGCAGTGCCCAGTTCTCTGTGGCAGAAGGGGATCCCAGCACACCCTGGAAAGTGTTCTCATCTGTGCTCCGTTCTAGATGAGGGTGCTGGGAAGGCTTCTCCATCAGCTTGGATGAATAAAGTTTTGAAGCCCTTGGAGCCTCCTGCAGGTATGTTCTCAGTGTGCCACCAAGGAAGAATTGTAGACAAGCGGGCAGGCACCAGGTGACAGAAGCTTCTGTGGCTGTTGTGTTACAGATGTGTCTACAGGGAGGACTTCTCCAGCTTCTCCAGCTCCTACCTTGGATGCTATACGCAAGCCCAGCTCCCATCACAGGGGTGAGTAGTGTGTCCCTGCTGACCTCAAAGGCTGAGCCTTGCTTTTGTAGGATCCATTCCTGGGAAATGGAAATATTTTTCTCTAAGGTACTCCAACAGGGAAAATCCAAGATACAACAGATAAGATATCCCTGGAACCATCCAAACAGATGAGGCAAGAGCTGAAGGAACCCCTGCAGACAAGAGAAGGTGGGTGCATTTCCCTCATGCTTCCCCTGGGACTCAGCAGCCGGGGGCTTTGGCTGCACATCTGGACATGCCGTGCCCGGCACAGCAGGAAGGGATCCATGGCAGCCTCGCTGCCCCGCTGCTGCTTTCACGCCCTGCAGGGCTGTTTCCCAGCCTGGCCTTGGCTGTAGCTTCTGCTCAGCCTCTGCCAGAAGGCATTTGGCATCAGCTGACAGGCAGCCCAAACGGTAACACACCCTGAGATCCCCCACTATATCCAGCCCTGCAGATTAGGAAAAGGGTGGCTGTTTGGAGGTGGAAGAGCTCTCATTATGCCACTGGAATCTGGCCATTTTCCTGCTCCATAAATTTCACAAATATTACCTCTGATGCCACTGCCCATGTGGGGTACAGCTCCATCTGATGCAGCTGTCTCCCTTCCTTTGTCAAGAGATGGACATAGTGCTTCAGTGGAAGGTGGTATTTCTTGAAGGAAGCACTCCATCTTCGGTGCCAGCCCCTGCTGCAGGAAGGAAGGCAAAGCCAGACACGGGCACAGGCACAGCAGGTAATTGCTGTGCCGGGCTCAGCCCTGGCCGGGGCTGTGTGGCAGCAGCTCTTCCCCCAGGGCCTGCCCTTGCCCGGCCCGGCAGCAGCCAAAGCTGGAGGTGCCTCGGCTTCCAGGCCTCTGGAGCTGGTTCAGAGCCCCGGGGAAACGGGACTGGTGCAGCAACGTCCCTGGCGCTGCAGCTGCTGCGGAGCTGGCCCTGAGTGCCCAGAGGCCCAAGGCACAGGAGCAGCCCCGAGCGGGAGCCCTGCCGCCAGCCCAGGGCCAGAGCCAGCCCTGGCACACAATGGAAACAGTTCTCATCTTGGTTTGCTTCCAGACTGGGATGCTGGGAAGGATTCTCCATTACCCTGGCGCTCTGATGTTGTGAAGCCCCCCGAGCATTCTGCAGGTATGTTCTCACTGTCCCACCAAGGCGTAATGTTTGATTGACTGGTCAGGACCAGGTGACAGAAGCTTCTGTGGCTGTTGTGTTACAGGCGTGTCTGCAGGGACGACATCACCAACTCCTACCTTGGATGCTGCACAAAAGCCCAGCTCCCATGGCAGGGGTGAGTAGTGTGTCCCTGCTGACCCCTCAGGCTGAGCCCTGCTTTTGTGGGGTCCATTCCTGGGAAATGGAACTACTTTCTCTTAAGGTCTTCCAACAGGAGAGACCAAAGACATGGCAGGCAAGAAATTCCAGGACCCATTAGAAATCATGTGGCAAATGCTGAAGGAATGTCTGCAGAGAAGACAAGGTGGGTGCATTTCCCTCATGCTTCCCCTGGGACTCAGCAGCCAGGGGCTTTGGCTGCACATCTGGACACGCCGTGCCCGGCACAGCAGGAAGGGATCCATGGCAGCCTCGCTGCCCCGCTGCTGCTTTCACGCCCTGCAGGGCTGTTTCCCAGCCTGGCCTGGCTGCAGCTTCTGCCCAGCCTCTGCAGGAAGGCATTTGGCATCAGCTGACATACAGCCCCAATTGCACCACACTCCATGCCCACCCTCTGATCCCCTGCAATTTCCTGATGTCCAGGCAGATCAGATGTTGGGGCTGTTTGAGGAAGGAAGCAGCCTTAGGTTGTCCCAAACTCCTGGGTGTTTTCCTGATCCTTATCCATTCCTTTAACAAGTGATGCCTCACCTTTCCCATTCCCAGTCAGGAATGTTTTCATCTGATCCAGCTGTCTCTTTTCCATTTTCCAGAAATCAAAGGAGAGCCTGTGCAGATGGAAGCACTCCCCAGAGGAAGCAGTGGTTCCGTGCCAGCCTCTGCTGCAGGAAGGGAGGCCATGCCAGGCACAGACACAGGAGGTAATTGCTGTGCCTCTGGGCCTGAGCCCTGCTGAGGCTTGAGCTGCCCTCTCTGCTGCTTGGCAGTGCGGGCACTGCCTGGATTGGACCGGCACAGCCCAGGGGAATTATCCCGAGCAGGCTCAGGGCACTTGGGTTCTGAGCAGTCCTGCTGGGGTCCCTCCATGGGAGACATGTCCTGAAACCTGGCAGTGACTGCACGGGGTGCCCATGGTGGGGAAAGGACAGAGGGGGAGAGCAAGGCTGCAGTGTGTCCTGAGACGGCCTGGCTGTTTGCCCTTGGGATCTGGGAGCTGTCCCAGCAGAAGGAGGGCAGGAGGGAGTGTAGGAGGGAGGCATAGCTGTGGCACTGCCTGCTGCAGTTTCCCCCAGGGCTTTAGGGAGGATTTTCTGTGAGTTTGAGGGAGAGAGCCCCAGGGCCCTGGGCTACTCCAGCCACCCCTCCCAGGGATGTTGCTGAGGGCAGGTAAAGAGTGTGGAGAGTGATGAGGAGCCAGCCCAGAGCTCCCCAGGCCCCTGTGCACCTTTGGCAATGTCCATTCCCATCTGGGTCCCATAGCCTTACCCGACCCCCTTGCAGTGCCCTTTTCCCTGTCGCATTAGGGGTTCCCAGCATGCCACAGATATGGTTCTGATCTCTGCTCCCTTCTAGACTGGAGTCGTGACATGGGTTTTCAGGAAGTCCTGATGAAGGATGGTTTGAATTTCCTGGAGGATGCTGGAGGCAAGTTTTCATTCTGCCTTTCCTGAGTGAATAATCAGGATCAATGCAACCAAAGCTCATTTATAAACCATTTCCCTTAACATTATGTAAGGGCTGAAGGATTCTGAGAATCTTTCCCTGCTCCCTTCTGCATCCCTGCGGGATCCCACAGGATCACTGTCAGTGGGAGGAAGGAGCATTTAGCTTTCAGTCCTCCTCCCGTGTGCTGTGCCAGTGTGTCCTTCTGTGTGCTCTGTGCAGTCACAGAGAAGAGCAGAGAGGGAAGGGGCCGGGCCCAGGGCTGTGCCCCGGGGCTGAGCCTTGTGGGCAGCCTGAGGATCTCCTGCAGTGCCACAGGAGCTCTTCTGTCCTGCCTTTCTTTGCAGCTGAACCTGCCGGTGAAGGCCCCACATCCAGGAATGAGCCTCTGGGAGATGCTGAGGGTAGGTCAAGGCCTTTCCCCTGGGAGAGCTGCCAGCTCAGAGCCCAAAGCTGGGCCAGGGAGACAGCGCTGCAGGTGCCAGCACAGAACCATGCACGTGTGTGCCCTTGCCCTGCACGATCCCCTCACCGCTGCTGCGGCTCAGTGGTGCCCATGCAGATCAGCAGAGATGGCAGAAGCTTCTGTGGCTGTTGAGTTACAGGTGTGTCTGCAGGGAGGACTTCTCAAGCCCCAGGGCCAGATGCTTGGCCCCAACCCAGCTCCCATGGCATGGGTGAGTAGTGTGACCCTGCTGACCCCACAGGCTGAGTCCCGCTTTTGTGGGATCCATTCCTGGGAAATGGAACTACTTTCTCTTAAGGTCCTCCGAAAGGAAAGACCCAATTATTTGCCGCCAAAACGTCTCATGACTCAGATGAATTCTGGAGACAAACACAGAAGGAAGCAACCCGAGGACAAGGTGGGTGCATTTCTCTCATGCTTCCCCTGGGACTCAGCAGCCTTTGCCTTTGGCTGCACATCTGGACACGCCGTGCCCGGCGCAGCAGGAAGGGATCCATGGCAGCCTCGCTGCCCCGCTGCTGCTTTCACACCCTGCAGGGCTGTTTCCCAGCCTGGCCTGGCTGCAATTCCTCCCCAGCCTCTGCAGGATGGAATTTGGCATTAGCTGATAGGGTGCCCCAACTGTACTGTGGGCCTGAGATCACCTGCCATTTCCCAGTCTCTGAGAAGATCAGGAGGTGCAGCTGTTTGCACAAGGGAGTGCACTGGCCCAGCCCCAATTACCTGGGCTTTTTCTTGGTCTTTACCTGTGACTTAGACAAGCATTGCCTCCTGAAGGTGCCACCTCCCCAGTGGGGAATATTTCCATTTGATCCAGTTGTCCCTTTTTTCCTTTTTCAAGTGATGGAACAAAAGGCTGTTCAGGAGGAGGAACACTCAGGGAGAAGCAGTGGCTCATTGGCAGCCCTAGCTGCAGGAAGGAAGGCAAAGCCAGACACGGGCACAGGCACAGCAGGTAATTGCTATGCCGGGCTCAGCCCTGGCCGGGGCTGTGTGGCAGCAGCTCTTCCCCCAGGGCCTGCCCTTGCCCGGCCCGGCAGCAGCCAAAGCTGGAGGCGCCTGGGCTTCCAGGCCTCTGGAGCTGGTTCAGAGCCCCGGGGAAACGGGACTGCTGCAGCAACGTCCCTGGCGCTGCAGCTGCTGCGGAGCTGGCCCTGAGTGCCCAGAGGCCCAAGGCACAGGAGCAGCCCCGAGCGGGAGCCCTGCCGCCAGCCCAGGGCCAGAACCAGCCCTGGCTCCCGAGTGAGCAGGGGCTGCGCTGGGTCCTGACAGGGCCTGAGCCTGTCCCCTGGGGCTGGGGGAGCTGTCACGGGGCAGGGAGGGCCAGGGCTGGCAGTGGCTGCTCAGGGATGGCTTTGGCCTGTGTCCCTGGCAGCAGCCACTGCCCAAGCAGCTGCGCTGCCCCCGGGCTCTCCTCCCGGCCTGCTGGGCTTTGTTGGCTGGCACAGCCTGTGCCAAGGGCCGGCAAGGTGCCTGCAGGCCCCAGCTCTGGGGGAAACAGAGGACGTCCTGCCCGTATCCACCGTGCTGCCAGCTCAGCAGTGCAGCACAGCATGGTCTCACGGTCCCCATCGCTCCCACAGATGCAGCCGGCACCACAAGACCTGTTCCCAATGCCCAGGATGGCCTCGGAAGGGGTTTCTATCAGGAAACAGGCTACTGGCTAGCAATACTGGCATTTCTGTTTTGTTTGGAGCTTGTCTTCGTGTTGTGCTTGTTTGGAATCCGGTATTTGGAATCGGGAAGAGAAAACAGTGAGTGTTTTGCTGCTCTCCCCCTCAAACAGCTTCTTTTGAAAGTCTAACGTGGTCAGGGAACATTCCCATTGAGACTGCAGTGGGGTTGTGGCCAGTCCATGATTGTCCAAATAACTCTGCTGAGGGTTCTGCTCCTGCCCAGTGCTTCCACTGGCCTCTCAATTGCTGGGCCTTGTCCTGGGGGCCCCGCTGGGGCTGCAGCCAGAGCTGGCTCCCACTGAGGCTGCCTGGCCAAGAGCAGCCCCAGGGGCACGGGGCAGAGGCAGAGGGAGGTGGGGAAGAGAAAGAGCAGGGCCGAGGTTGCCCTTGAAAGGCAGAGGTGCTCTGGGGCCCGCTCCTGGCCAGGGACCCTGCCCAGAGCCGTGCCCTGCTGGCCGGGGCCTTGAGGGGCAGCTGTCCAGCTGGGCCCAGCTGTGCCAGCAGCTCCAGCCGTGCTGGGGAGCCTTGCCAGCTCTGGGCCCTGCTGTGCACGAGGGTCCCTGTGTGCCACTGGCAGCTGGGGCCTCAGCCACCTCCTCTCTGCACAGGAGCACCTCGGGACAGGAGTTGAAAGACGGTGGCTGCACCTCACACCCAGAGAGCGTGAGCAGCTCCTCCAGCAGCAGGAACGGCCCGGACAGCCCTCTCCAGTGTTCTGTGAAGAGGACCCCAGAAGAGCCGTCGACAAGGAAGCGTCTTATTGCCCCGTAGATCCCACTGCCACCTGCTCTCCCCATGGGCCTCCCCAAGCTTCCTTTATTCCTTTTTTTCTCTCCGTCTGTCCCATCCCAGCCAACCCGAGTTCCGCTAGGGACCCCAGGACCAGCCCAGCACCTTCCAGCACCTCCTGAGACCAACACATCCCTTCCTCTGCCCCTGAGCCCCCTGGCCTTGCCCTCTAGGCAACACTGAAGGTTGTGGAGGATTTTGTGAACAGCTGGCTAGCTAACAAAGGTCACACTGACATAATACCGTTAATTAAGCAAGAAGGAGACGAGGGTAGGAGTCAGCAGTCAGTGTCCAAACCTGGCAAGGGCACTGTGCCCTTGGTGCAACATCAGGATGGGGGAGAGGATCGTTAGTTAGAAACATGAAGAAAATATGTAAACAGCTGCAGCATAGTAGCCTCAAGAATGATAAGGTAGGCGTAGTTAGCTGATAAGTAACTAACCAATAATGAGCTCGCTTTTTGCAATATGTATTAGCCTCATTAACACCAATATAAATGTATGTGCCTATCAATAAAGTTTTGAGATTTGCTGATCACTCATATTGAGTGCCGCATTTCTTCCGCCGATTACCACAAATGGTGACCCCGGACGTGATATCGGTAATGGCAACCACGGTGGATCGGTGAACGAGTTCGGGTCCTACAGCAGCAAGGACGGCGAATAAGCACTGCTGAAAAAGCGAAAAGCGCCGCGCCCTGGGTGACCTTATAGAAGAGCCCGGCCGATACGTGCTGCCGAAACCTTGAAGGGCTGCAACAGCGCTGACGTTCTCAAAAATGGAAATGGAAAGGCAAGCAGCATATGATTTATTTACTTGCTTTTTAAAAAAGCATCAGGTTAAGGGCATAGATTTGCAGAAAGAGCTCCCACAGTTGTTAGCCTATGGGTATGCATAAGGAGTTTTTCAAAATCCTCATACAGTGCATGAATTAACAGAGTGGCGTAAGCTCGGGGACAAGTTGTGGGAGGCAGCTATAGATGAGGATAAAACTGCAAGGAAGTTAGGAAAGCTATGGCGAGTCGTGCACAATGAGTTATTACAACATCAGGTAGAAAAGAAAGCTGCGCAGCAAGCTAGCGTAGCATATGATAAGAATAAGAGTCATGGGGACTGCTACGACTGTCCGTTACCCCCTACCACATCTACAGTCGTTTTGCCACCAACATCGGCTCCTCCTTCAAGCAGCAGCTCACCCCCCGCGGATGCTGTAACAGCACTGTCCGCACCGCCTGTGCCATGGCCAGACCCTCCGTTTCCTCCTCCTTGTAATGAGCCGATCCCTGGGGCAAAAAGTGACCTAGCGGGGGCCGTCGCAAGGGAGCAAAGGGAGGCATGGGCGGCGGTAGCAAAAGAGATCATGGATTCGGGGGATAGTGGAGCTATAGCTGCAGCGGTGGAGGTTGCTTGTCCGGTGGTATTTTCGCCTGTGCAGGGGAACAGATATGAAGCCACAATTACAGCGCTGGACTGGAAGCTGCTGTCACAATTACGGTCCACAGTTAGTCAGTTTGGGGTGACCGGTGAGCCCACAAAACAGATACTTGATTACATCTGGGGGACTCAGGTATTACTGCCGGCTGATTGCAGAGGAGTAGCGAAGCTTATCTTCACTCAGCATCAGCAGCTCTTGTTTAATGCACACTGGCAGGCACTTTGCCAGGAATGTGTAGCGACACAACGGCAGCAAGGCGACCCGTTACACGGAATAACCCTGGATGAGCTAATGGGTTCAGGACCTTTTCTTCGTACAGAGCAGCAGGCATTAATTGGTCCTGAAAAATGTCGGGAGGCTATGCGCTTAGTACGAATGGCCATAGACAGGATAAAAGAGCCAGGCGGGGTCCCCTCTTATATGGGAATAAAGCAAGGAAGAGATGAATCATTTGGATCTTTTATAGATAAGGCAGCCACTGCTATCGAACGGGCGGGAGTCCCTGACTTTATGACAGGTGCTTTACTGAAACAATGTGCACTCCAGAATAGTAACCAGGCTACAAGGAACGTATTAAATACCTTAGGAGCTAATTGGTCTATAGAGGAAGCGTTAGAACGATTGGCAAATATGCCCATAGGGAATCAGCTGATGTTAGTAGAAGCTATTAAGGAGTTAGGTGTAGGATTGCAAAAACAAGCGGCAGCTTCGCAGAGTCAGGTATTAGCTGCTCTTGCACCCCTACAAGCGGCGGCTATAAATAAGCCACGGGCTCCATCTACTGGCCGATTTAAATGTTACCGGTGCGGAGGCATGGGACATACGCGACGAGACTGTCAGACAGCTGGCGTCTGGTGCCAGAGTTGTCGCTCGGATACCCACGGCACCAGAGCTTGCCGATACCGCTCGGGAAACATAAAGACGAGCGCGTTCAACAGCCGCCGCGCCCAGACACAAGTAGCCGCTGCCAACACCTCGGCCCAGCTGCACTCCAGCCAGCCACTGCCGGGAGCCTCGGGCTGGACGTGGCAGCCTCAGTAGCAATAACACTGATGACCACCCAACCGGAAAAGGTGCCGACTGGAATAAAGGGACCAAGCATCATTAATGGACAACCTATGGGAGCTTTGCTTCTGGGACGATCGTCGGCCACCATGATGGGATTATTTGTTTTACCTGGAGTAATAGATGCTGATTATACGGGAGAAATCTACGTCATGGTACATACTCCTTTTCCACTGATACAAATCGAGAAAGGGCAGAGGATAGCCCAATTGGTTCCATTGGAGCAGATTGCTAAAACATTGCCCCCTTGTCAATTACAGTCGAGGGGAGAACGAGGCTTTGGTTCCACTGGAGGACTTACTTTATTAACAATGAATTTGAATGATCGGCCTAAGCGCACTGTAACAATAGAGCATCTGGGGGGGAGACAAACCTTGGAAGGTTTATTAGATACTGGTGCGGACTCCAGCATTATTAGTCCAGATTACTGGCCTCACAACTGGCCATTACAGCCAACCACAATGACAGTTACCGGGGTTGGGGGCCTGACACTTGCTAGAAAGTCACCCATGTTGTCTGTAACTATTGATGGAAAAACTTTACGGAATGTTTTTTCAATTGTACCCTTACCCCCTACAGTGCAGTGCCTCATTGGTCGGGACATTCTGGCTCAACTGGGAATAGTGTTGACAAATGAGCACCCTTTGGGCTAGTGGCCATTGCGTGGACTTTCCCGATCCCGCTGACCTGGACCACGGATGTCCCAGTATGGGTTAAGCAATGGCCACTAAAAAGGGAAAGTCTGGAGCAAGCACATATGCTAGTACAAGAACAATATAAGCAAGGTCATTTGAAGTTGTCGACCAGCCCATGGAATACACCTATTTTTGTCATTAAAAAGAAATCAGGAAAGTATCGCTTGCTACATGATTTACGGGCTGTAAATGAACAAATGGAACCTATGGGAGCCTTACAACCAGGCTTACCTAACCCAGAAATGTTGCCAAAGGACTGGCCATTGTTAATTGTAGATCTTAAGGACTGCTTCTTTACTATTGCTCTTCACCCTAGAGATACCCGAAGGTTTGCTTTTA
This sequence comes from Passer domesticus, assembly GCF_036417665.1. Classification (NCBI taxonomy): domain Eukaryota; kingdom Metazoa; phylum Chordata; class Aves; order Passeriformes; family Passeridae; genus Passer; species Passer domesticus. The sequence goes on along the minus strand of NC_087482.1, from coordinate 8,676,333 downwards.
CTTTACCGGCATTAAATAGGGAAGAGCCAGATAAGAGGTTTGAATGGGTTAATCTTCCACAGGGTATGAGAAACAGCGCCACCTTATGTCAATTGTATGTTGACAATGCTTTACAACCCTTACGGCAAGCCTGGTCCGAAACCATCATTTATCATTATATGGACGATATTCTATTTGCTCAGCAGCAACCTTTTACAGGTCAACAAATTCAAAAAATACATGATGCTCTGAAACTACATGGGTTGGTTGTAGCTCCTGAAAAAATTCAACTATCTGCACCCTGGAAGTATCTAGGATGGACACTTACTGGTCAGGTTGTTACCCCCCAGAAACTGCAATTAAACGTTGAAATACGTACATTGAATGATGCCCAAAGGTTACTTGGTGATTTACAATGGCTGCGTCCTATTGTGGGCATCCCAAATGAGCTATTAGATAAACTTCGACCCTTACTAAAAGGAACTGATCCGGCACAGCCTGTTCATATAACCTCTGAGCAGGTTAGGACATTACAACAGATACTGGACTGTGTGACACAAGGCAGTGTCCGGAGACGAGACCTTTACCTCCCTATACAGCTGACAGTTTGGTGTGGAACTAAATACTTACTAGGTGCACTTACTCAGCAAAACAGAAAAACGGGGGAGGCGTGGGCTTTGGAATGGATATCTCCTCCACTTCAACAGCATAAAACCCTTCTTCAAAAAATTGAAATTTTGGCTGAGTTGCTCAAAAAGGGTTGTGAACGGACACTACAGATCATGGGAAAGGAGCCTGATCAGATACGGGTACCAATGAAGAAAGATACATTGACCTGGTACCTGTTAAACAGTGTGGAATTACAAGAGGCACTGTTGGGAGCTGGAAGTGTGATTGCCACTGATGATATCCCCAATATACCGTTGAATTGGATAGGGCAACGGGGTTGGATTCAATGCCCAAAAAGGTCACAGAAACCCCTGTCAGGATGCCATAACAGCCTACATGGATGCAGGAAGAAAATCCAGAATTGCTGCAGTGACCTGGCAGGAAAAGGGACAATGGCACCATCAGATTCTCCAGGCCTCCGAATTGGATACTTTACAAACGATGGAGTTATTGGCTGTTGTTTGGGCCATGATGCATTTTTCTGGGCCCCTCAATATAGTGACAGATTCTTTATATGTCGCTGGAGTATGCGAGCGAATAGAAGATGCCTCTATAAAAGAAGTTCAGAACAGGAGGTTACATGAGCTGTTTATACAGTTACAGAGGGCAATTAAACTGAGGAAGTATCCTTTCTCTGTCATTCATATCAGAAGTCATAAGTGGGATATTGGTCTGGGAGAGGGTAATGCACAAGCAGATAAGCTAGTTTCAATCACACATGTGACTCCAATTCCCAGGCAGACTTTGGCCAGAGAGGCACACTCCATGTTTCACCAAAATGCAAAAGGCCTCCATAGGGAATTTCAAATATCTCTAGAAGAGGCACGGGCAATAGTCAAAGCCTGTCCCACATGTAGTCATCATAACGGGGGTATTAAGTTTTGTTTCGTCGGGCCAGGGTTTTATGAGCCTTTAAAAGAAAACTTAATACACACAAAGGATAGCTCAGCTATTACCTTTGGAGGCAAATAATGAGCAGGATGGCTTCTGCTGCAGTGTTGGAAACCAAACTGTTTAATAAAAGGAAAAACAATAAACAGAAAATCCGATCCAGGTACAGAGGTCTGCTCCTGGTAAAACACCTTCACAAAAGCCTCGCAGTTCTTTTGTCTTCTCTTTTTCTACCTGATGGCCCAGGCGGGATCTTTTGGCTCTCATCCAATTAGGTGACCCTAAGGTTTTAGTGAAGTCTCTGGGGTCCTATAAGGTGGCTTTTCACCTGATCGTTGGGAGAAACTTCTGGGCCATCTTCCTTTTTTGGGGGACAAAGGCTAGTTTGTCCCTCTCTCATTGGGGGCATCCCCCTACACTCCTTCACGGGGGCTGCGGGTTAGGTCTAGGAGTTAACCCCAGAGGGCTGAATACAAATGAGACCTGGCAAATGGATGTCACACATGTTGCTGAGTTTGGAAGGATAAAGTATGTGCATGTTACTATAGACACCTACAGTCATTTTATATGGGCCACAGCACAAACTGGTGAGAAAGCAGGGCACGTGGAGAGGCATCTCAGTAGCTGCTTTGCTGTAATGGGAGTGCCACGACATATTAAGACAGACAATGGGCCTGCCTACTGCAGCAAAAGAATAAAACAGTTCATGCAAATGTGGGGGATTGAACACGTGACAGGCATCCCTAATTCTCCGACAGGACAAGCGATTGTAGAGAGAGCTAATGGTACTTTGAAAAAATATCTAGGTAAATACAAAGATATTAGAGAGCCGCAAGAAAGGTTGCTAAAGTGTCTATTTGTCTTAAAGCACCTGTGTGTTTTTGGGGAAAGCAAAGTTCCTGCTGTAATTCATCATTATGTAACAGAGAAAGATAGTGTGAGGCAGGACGTACGGGTAAAATACAGAGATCCCAAGACAGGACAATGGCAAGGTCCTGCTAAGGTATTATACTGGGGCCGCGGGTATCTTTGTGTTTCTACCCCTACAGGATCCTTGTGGGTAGCTGCTAAATGGACCCCAGCAGCCGTGTTAGATGGAACCAGACCCCAGACAACTGAGCGAAGAGGACGGTCGGCGAGTGGAGGCAAAGCTGCTGATCACCATTTGACTGATAGTTCTCAAGCTGAAAGGACACTGTAGCTTTGCCATTGACCGAGTGATTGATCGGTGTCAATCCCTGGACAGTATACTAAGCCTGATTCCGGCACTTCATACATTTTATTATAGAGGGCCTAAGAGATTAGCTTGTATTAAGTGTCAAAATACTCAGTGTGCTGCATGGATATTGTTCTTTTGCGGGGGGTGTCAGCAAACTAAGTGGGTGCATCAGTCCCAGTTACCTGAACTGTGGTGCAGAAGCTGTGCATTTTATTGGCAGCGGGACTCCTGGCAAGCAGAACTTCAGACCTTTACAGGATTACCTGGCCGCCAAGGGTTATAGTTGTATGAGTCCCCAGAACAGAAAATTCTCGCATGGTTTAGGTGGGAAACCCAGCACTTTGCCAAACACGCTTTAGAGCAATCTCAGTCGTGTATCTTACAGTCTAAGTGTGGTCGGGGCATTCCCCTCTCCCAGCTAGATGTAGTAGGTCCGATTCTGAGGGATCAAGATCCTAACCAAGCGTGGGACGATTGTTTAAGGGCTCTAAAAAGATTAAGTCTGGGCGGCTCAAGAAAGAAAAAGGGGAGAGGAAGGAAGAGACATTCTTAACGGTTTGTGGGCAACCTGTTAATTCCCTAAATGTCTGGATGGTTCAAAACAGCGTCCGGGAAGATCAGGGTGATGTGGCAGACTTATGCTGCTGTTTTACTCATATTTGCCCTCTTAATAGACAGCCCAGACATTGCCAAAGGAGTGGGAACCCACCAAGCATGGGCCCCACCTCAGCCCAAGACTAATATTTGGATCACCATGGCAAATTTAACTAACCAGGAGGCTATTTGCTTGTCGTTATCTTCTCCCGGTAATCCATTTACAACCTGTTTGGTTGGACTGCCGGCAGATCCCTGGCCATGCCCATCGAAAATACCCACCTGCAAAACCAATGACGCCAGGGTCAGTGTAGATAACTGGGACCAATGGATTTCTCATTTTCCTATAGCACCGCAGGAACCCCAAGAGTTGGAACTGTTAGGCTCAGTGATGGCAGATGCATGCCTTAGGTTTAAGCATAAAAGTCAGCTGCTGGCCAAAAACTATTCTACTATTGTAACCTCCAGCATGGCCATTTACCGTAATGCAACAACCTGGTGCAATTATACCACAAAGAGGGTGTCGATCTCATCAAATGACCCTATTCAATTACCAGCAGGTTACTTTTTAATATGTGGGGATCGTGCGTGGCCCGGTGTCCCATCGATGCTGAGCGGGGGGCCATGTACAATTGGAGAGTTGTCTCTCCTCACACCCAATGCGTCAATGATCCTTAATATGAGCCGCCGCTATCACAGAATTAAAAGAATGGCCCATGCGATTACTGCTGACTGCAAAGATGATGTAAAATTTTGGTCCCCAGGGGCCATAGTGGCAGCATCCTTTTTAGCTCCAGGGGTATCGGCAGCAGGTGCCCATGCCATTTTAAACAAGCTAGGATGCTGGCTTGCTAAACAAACTAATGCCACTTCTTTGGCACTTTCTAGCCTTTTGCTTGATGTTGATTCTATTCGCCATGCAACGCTTCAGAATAGAGCTGCAATTGATTTCCTTTTACTGGCACAGGGCCATGGTTGTGAAGATTTTGAGGGCATGTGTTGCATGAACCTCTCTGATCATTCCCAGTCCATTCACTCCCAGCTCTCTGAGCTGCGAAGGTTAACTGGAAACTTACAGGTAGAATCGGACTCTGGCATTGATGAGTGGCTCAAATCATTAGGCTTGGGATCATGGTTGCGCTCTATTGTTAGAGTCATTATTATAGTAGGCATTATGGCTTTGTTAGTGTCATGGTTTGACCCTAGCACAATGCTAGGGCTTCCATGAAGGGTATATTTCTAAAAGGGTTGCTGTGAGATGTGACCCGGGAACAGAACAAAGTAGGCTCCCATTCGGGGATGGAGGGAAATAAAGCAACACTTTATTTATTACAAATCTAAAAAGGAACACATACCAAGCTAAAAAATAAAAACCTTCCAGATACTTTCCTCCTCCCCCTCCTTTTCTCCACACACTCACCACTCCTCAAACTATTAACCCTCAAATTCATCCGGGAGAGAGGAGTCCCCCCTTGCCTCATGGGCCTCCCCCAGAAGCACAATTAAAACTTCCTGTGCTTCCGCATCATCCATGGCCCCGCACAGAGAACATTGGCCCTCGTGACTTCTCCCCCCCCGCCATGTCCAGTGCTCTCACCACTGGACACGGGCCAGGACTGCTTTTAGGGCTCCCTGCCTAAAGATGCTTCACTCACTTCCAGAAGCAGCAGTCTCTCAACTTTGGGACACCAGTCCCCCCCAAATTTCACCCCCTGGGGCCGAGGGGCCTTGTGAACAGTCTCAGCTTCGGGACACCAGTCCCCCTCAAATTTCACCCCCTGGGGCCGAGGGGTCTCATGAGCAGAGATCTTCCTCTCCGTGGAGACAGAGGGCATCTCACACCCTCCTCAGCTGTTTCTGTTCACGCCGCTGCTTCACTCTTGAGTCCCTGCTGTTGCCTCCCCCTAAAATACAGTCTCTGGGTCACAGGGGAAAAACACGGGTTTGTCCATGGCTATACAAGAAAGAGTCCAGCCCAAGGCCACTCTATTATCTCTTCCACTCAGGACTCTTCTCTCCTCTTCCAGCTTTTTTCATGCTTGCCTATTTCATCTCTCATTTCTCTCTCTCACCTCATCCTGATTCAGGAGGATTCAGTATTTGTGAGGTTTCTATTAGTCTAAAAAGGGGTTAAAATTTTACTTTTGCCTGCTCAAGAACTCTCACAACTGCCAGGTACTTCTCTCGACGCATCCCCTGCTTCTGGCTGGCTGAACTGCCAGCACAATTTCTGTCCCTCTCTCCGGGGGGGCTGCCCAGACATCCCAAGTCTCTTCCACCCCTGCATGTTCTCCTCCACCTCTGCACCTTCTGGGGCTCCCGGCCTCCTCCCTGTCATGGCCTCCCCCTCCCCCACCCAGACGCAGCTGGGCAGGGGAGAGGTCGGACCTTACTCACCAACGCCGGATTCCCAAAGAGGAAGTTCTCTGGGAATCTCCTGCTTTTAACCCCTGTGTGTTCTCAGAGGCGTATCCAGACCCTTAGTGGCTATATCACATGCCAATTTTGAATTTGGCCACTGATTGGCCCGACTTAGACTTTTCTAGAAACACATTTCCGGCCAAACCATGACAGTTAGTAGTGTTAGTTTTGCCTTGTTTTTGCATGTGCTTACAGAACATGGTTCAAAGAATGATATTTGCTGCATCTAATCAGACTATGCTTGTGCAACAGAAAAACAGGGGAAGTGTGGAGGATTTTGTGAACAGCTGGCTAGCTAACAAAGGTCACACTGACATAATACCGTTAATTAAGCAAGAAGGAGATGAGGATAGGAGTCAGCAGTCAGTGTCTAAACCTGGCAAGGGCACTGTGCCCTTGGTGCAACATCAGGATGGGGGAGAGGATCGTTAGTTAGAAACATGAAGAAAATATGTAAACAGCTGCAGTATAGTAGCCTCAAGAATGATAAGGTAGGCGTAGTTAGCTGATAAGTAACTAACCAATAATGAGCTCGCTTTTTGCAATATGCATTAGCCTCATTAACACCAATATAAATGTATGTGCCTATCAATAAAGTTTTGAGATTTGCTGATCACTCATATTGAGTGCTGCATTTCTTCCGCCGATTACCACAGAAGGTGACACCCCACCCCACCCTCCCCGCCCCTCCAACTCCCGCTTGCAGGGTAGGCAATGGCCCATTCCTGTGTTCAAATAAAGAGATGGATTTGTGTCCTAGTTTGAAAGCAAAACCAGTGTGAGGCTCTCTTGTTTAAACTGCGACCCTTTGGACAAGGACACGAGGCTTGACTCCATTTTCATCAGAAGGCTGATTTATTATGTTATATATTATACTAAAATACTACATTACAACTATACTAAAAGGACAGAGAGAAGAAGATCAGAAGGCTACCAAGACAAGAATAGAATAGGAATCAGTAACAAAAACCTGTGACTGCTCACAGCCTTGGCACAGGTGGCTGTGATTGGTCACTGATTGAAAACAATCTACACGAACTAATGGAAGATGCACCCGTGGCATTCCACAGCAGCAGATAGCCATTGTTTACATTTCTTTCCTGAGGCTCTCAGCTCCTCAGGACAGGAAAAGTCCCAGCAGAGACTTTTTCCCTAAATTATCATGGCAACATCTCACCCTTTTAAATTATTAAATTAAATAGAAAAAGAAATGTTTGCAATTTCTTCTACTAGGGCTTTGTAGAAGAGAGAACAACACCTCTTGAGGTTCATCTGTTGCCAATCAAAATCTCAATCATTTGCTGATGTGGAATGGTCAGGGAAATTCTTCACCTGTAGAACATTCAGGGAAATTCTTCACTTATCAAACATCTAATTATATCATATCACTAAAACAATCTTAAAAAATAAGAAAATGCAAAAACTCATGCAAGGAAAGTTCATTGTTTCAAGTCCAAGCAGCTGAATTTCAGGACAGAGTCCATGGACTGAAGATGTTCTTTTTTGACATCTCTGGAAGTCCCCTTTGGTCCTGAAACAGGCTTGCAGAATTCTGAAACAAAGAACTGCTAAAGAAAACAAGAATTAGCAAACAATTCATTGACAGTCATCAAACAATTCAGAGAAAATTTCTGGAATGCCCTGGCCACAGCCCTTCATTGAACCGCTTGGGCTGAGGCTAATTTTTGGCTTTTCAATGCTTTTGAGCTGCTAGCTCTTTCCACTTTTCTTTATTATTATTTTTTTTTCATTAGAAGAAGAGTAGCAGCAGCAGAATGTCTCTAGGACCCTTGGGTGGCTCTGGTCCTGGTGGGCGGACCAGAGAACTCAGACTTGGCTCACAGAATGGTGGCCTAGGTTCTTGTGGGGAAAGCAAAGTTTTTGAACTCAGCACTGGACGGGGCGATGGCCCCGGCCCAGGGAAATGAGTTAAACGGCTTAGAACTAGCTTGTGAGGCGGGCTCTGCACGCTCAGAACTTGGTAGGACTATGCTGCTAGTGTTTTGAGAGTAGAAATGACGAAATGTTTTTTTTTTTTAGAAGCACTGGTGCACACTGGCAGCTGGAGAAGAGAAGTTTTCTCAGGAATTGTTATTTTAGATTTGAGGGTTTCTTGTCTCCAGAGCAAGCGAGCAGTGCTTGCTTTGCTCTGTGTCTCTTGTTTTTGTAAGGTAAATGTTATTTTTTCTGCTTTTTGCTTTTTGGCACTACTTTTATCTCTACTGGGTTGGGAACTAGAGGTAGATGTTACAGGAGCCAACTCCCCCACGCCGCTGGGGCGCTCGGGGGAAGGCAGGCACTTTAACTTCTAGGGAGAAGCTCTCGACTATACGCGAAGTGATTTAAAAACTATATTGATTTTGAACACAGCCAGCCGAACTGCTCCTGCAGTCAGCTGGAGGGTTATGCTTTTTTTACGGAAGGATAGGCTTTTCGCAGGGTTTGATGTGAATGATGGAGTTTCGGAAACCTGCGGGACAACTGGGGTGGGTGGTGCAGGCAGCACGAGCGCTGGTGTCGACTCTTGAGGCGGTCTCGTGGGCTCAGCACCATTCTCAGCAAGCTCTTGCACTGCAATTGGATCGGCAGGGAGCGGCGGGACAGGCGGGGGCGGCGGGCTCGGAGCGGGGTCGGCCCGCGCAGGCGCCGCCTGCACCGTTGCGAATTCAGTTGCCGGCTGGGATGCAGAGAAAGAAGACACGGAGGCAGCTCCTGCAGCTCCCGGGAGCAGCAGCACAGCCGGGGAATCACTGTTGTTGATCGCGCTGCCTGGCAACACGGGCGGATCGGCGGGAGGCGGTTCCGGGTGCTGCGGCGCAGGCGCAGTCATCAGAGCCGGCGGAGCTGGCCCGGGCGGCTGCGGGGCCGCGGGCGGAGCCGGCTGAGGCGGAGCCGCGGGGTCCGGCGCCTCCCGCGGGGCTGGCTGAGGCGGAGCCGCGGGGTCCGGCGCCTCCCGCGGGGCTGGCTGAGGCGGAGCCGCGGGGTCCGGCGCCTCCCGCGGGGCTGGCTGAGGCGGAATCGGATCCGCCCCCTCCCGGGGTGGGGGAAGCGGAGAATTTCGCGGCGAAGCGGGCGGGGCCGGCCCGGAAAGCGGCGGGTTCGGTTTTTCATCCCCCCCAAGAGAAGGAGCGGGGGGGGAAGGTAGATCTGTTTGCTCCAAGGGAGCGGAGAAAAACTTTTGCTCAGCTGTGGGCAGTGCGGGGGGAATGCAAACTCGCGGTTCGTCATCTTTGAGAGGCTTCTCTCGTGCCGAAGCTGGCGGGGACAGAACGCGACTGCGCTCCCGAGCCATGATGTCCCCCGCAGCCCGTCCCCATTTCAAGATAACGCCATAAATCAGTGTGTGCACTGCATGCATCATCGGGGATGAAACACGCTGGACTATTGTCCACCTAAAAAGAGCGTCCATGAACTCCCAAAAACCTAAATCAAGGGAGTCTATGACATTTGTAATAAATCTATGAAATTTTGCCCATCTGAAGAACTCATAACACCGTCTCTCCAACATACATTGAGGAATTCTGTCCCTGCGTCCCCATCTGCACCAGAGTTTAATAACTTTCTCCTCTGACGCAGTAAACGGAACCTGAGCTTCCGAAGGTACCTTTTCCCAACTTTCCTCCCACCTTTTGCGAATGGCAGGATCTTCAGAAAGGGAAAAAATAACAGTACCTCTAGACAGTGTCCTTGTGGATCCAGCTGTGCAGCTCTGCTGCTCTGCGGTCTCTGGACACAATCTCCAGGAAAGTCCAACAGGTTCTCCTGTTTGCCTTGGCTGTGAACTCTGCCCATCTTCAGGGTCTCGTTTCTTCAGCTCCAGGCTAGATTCCATGGTCACTCTTGGGGTGACCATCAGTTTCACACGTCCAGGGGTCACCAATTGTTGCTTTGACTTGGGCCCCTGGTGCGAGGACACGAGGCTTGACTTCATGTTGATCAGAAGGCTGATTTATTATGATATATATTATACTAAAATGCTACATTACAACTATACTAAAAGAACAGAGAGAAAGATCAGAAGGCTACAAAGACAAGAATAGAATAGGAATGAATAACAAAAATCCTGTGACTGCGCACAGCCTTGGCACAGGTGGCTGTGATTGGTCACTGATTGAAAACAATCCACATGGACCAATGGAAGATTCACCTGTGGCACTCCACAGCAGCAGACAGTTATTGTTTACATTTCTTTCCTGGGGCCCTGAGCTCCTCAGGACAGGAAAAATCCTAGCAGAGGCTTTTTCACTAAAAATCCTGGCAACAGAACGTTGTCAATACAATTTTTGTGAAATCTACATGAGAATCTGAGGAGATTACTACACAGCTTGGATGCTAGAGGAACTTCTGCAAATAGGTTACAGGGTATTTATTTAACTGATTCAGAACTTTGCTTCAGCTGGCAATAGTTCAAGAATTTTATTTTCTAGTGTCTTTTGGTGGCCCACATTAAAAAACAAAAAAAAAAAAACACAAAACAAAAAAAAAACCAAAGAACAAGTTCTGTCCTTTTCCAATTTCAAACAGATATTCTTTTTCTTTACCCATGAATTATGACAAAGCAAGTGACGTTCAAAGTCAGCATTCAGAAAGAGCCCTGAGAAGAGACTAGATGTATGCCAATTCCCTCTTGCTATTCAGCTGATTTTATATACTAGCTTTCTGTGTCTCTAGCTTTTTATATGATCTCTGTTACTACAGCCACTTCCAAATCTTGGTAAAAATTAGTAATTTCTCCACCTTCACTTTGTGGGAAATTGTGGGGGCAAAAAAGTAGCATTGTTTAGTCCAAGTTCAAGCAGAAAACAGAAATTCAGAAATACATTCTGACCCTTGGCCAGTTTTAATTTTTATTTAACAGCACCCACAAGGACACCGTCCCCAAGTGAGGGGAGTGGGGCTCGCAGAACTCACCGATTGTGAGGTCACGGGCACATCTCCAGGGAGGCCTGAGGTATAACCGTTGCTGTACATCAACATTGCACTCAGAGCTGAGGACAGGATCCCGAGAGGGAGCTTGCCCAAGGCTGCTGAGCGAGTTTTGGTGTCTCTGAGACATCTCTCTTCACTCAAGGAAGGATTGGAAGGCTTTGTCAGGAGGAGAAAGGCCGGCAGTGCTGTGGCACAGACCGTCCAGACATTCCTCTGTACCCACAATGGTGCAGCAGAACGCTGCTAAGAAGCGTCCCCCTGGCAAGGAGCGAGGTGAGAGCCAAGTCTCCCTCCCCACAGATGGCAGAGGGGGAGCGGCCAAGAGCAGCAGAAAGGGGAAACAGGAGATCCACAGAATCACCCCAGAGTAGAGGCCCTCCTCTCATGGGCCAGAGGAGCCAGGCTGGGCTGTGGGCACCGGCACTTCCCCTGCCCTTTAGCCAGCCAGCAGGGCCTTGGGGACAATGCTGCAGGGACATTTCCTGAGCTCTACAAGGTGCTCACTCCCCCTGCCCTCTCTCTCTCTCCCCAACGCACACCGTGTCACCGGGCAGAGGCAGACGCAGAGAGCGGCAGCTGCCTCTCCGGACATGCCAGGCCGGACCAGGCTCGTCGCCGTTCATGGAGACAGCAAGCACAAGACTCGGGCAGCCAGAAAGGAAAACGCATCCGGCTCAACCGCGTGCCACTGCTGCGTGCTGAGACCAGCAGCCCCAGCACCGCCCCTCAGGCGGTGTCAGGGCGGTCCCAGGCCGTGGGGCTGGTCACGAGCAGCAGCAGCAGCTTGCCCTGCCGAAAGCAGGGCCTGAAGCGAGGCCACCCACGGGGAGACACGGAGCCTCAGGCACCCAAGAGCCCACTGGCAAAGCGCCGCAGGTTGGAGGATGGTCCAGCCCCTCAGGAGGTGTCAGGGTGGTCCCAGGCCGTGGGGCTGGTCACCAGCAGCAGCTTGCCCTGCCGAAAGCAGGGCCTGAAGCGAGGCCACCCACGGGGAGACACGGATCCTCAGGCACCCAAGAGCCCACTGGCAAAGCGCCGCAGGTTGGAGGATGGTCCAACCCCTCAGGAGGTGTCAGGGTGGTCCCAGGCCGTGGGGCTGGTCACCAGCAGCAGCTTGCCCTGCCGAAAGCAGGGCCTGAAGCGAGGCCACCCACGGGGAGACACGGATCCTCAGGCACCCAAGAGCCCACTGGCAAAGCGCCGCAGGTTGGAGGATGGTCCAGCCCAGAGTGCTGGTACCACCAGCCAGGTGGCATTGAGGCTGTCCCAGGAATCTCAGTCATCCAGGAAACAAACAGCCCCATACATACCCCCCTGGATCTTGCCCCGCTCCCAATCCGGGCCAATTCGTGTGAGGCACGTCTTGCGGCGGCAGCTGCGAGATAAAAAGCCCTACAGTCGGCCTGAAAACCAGGGCAGGACCAGACGAGCACCCACCCCTGTTGTTTGGCCCCCTCATCCCTCAAAATAAAGTTTTCTGGTTTGTTTGTTTGAACTGGGAGATGCCACATTCTTTTTTCCAGTCGTCTGCAGCTGATCTCCAAATAGGGGCCCCAAGCTCAGTGGGACAAGTGTGTGCCTTCAAGGACTCACCTGTCCCATGGCAACACCCAGCGTCACCATGTCCCCTGGTCTGGCGATACCAAAGGAGCACGGGGATTTTGCAAGCATTCCTGGCTGAGGCAGCCTCAGTGGGAGGGCACAGCTCTGCCTGCTGCAGGTGCCCAGGAGGGAAAATCATGGATGCAGTAGGATTATTCCCCTCCCAACCCAGCCCAGGCACAGTTCAATCTACCACTGCTGCCACTGGGGTTGCACGTACCAGCCTGGAGAGTAACTGGAATAAGAGAGAGTAACTTCCCAGCATCAGTGCAGCTGATGCTGGGAAGGTAAAACTAAAGCCAGTCCCGCCCCCAGTAAAAATACACTGCACCTGAAAAAAAATAGCCAGCACCCTCCTGTTCTCTGCAAATGGGACCAAAAATTTCAAAAGCATTAAAAAAATTAACCAGGCTTTGGAGCAGTTACAGGTCAGACTACATGAGGCTGGAAAAGATTGTACAGGTGACAGTTCTCAGAGGAAAATTAGCAGGAAATCCCTTCTTTCTGCTATTAAAATCTCAGGCTGTTGCCATGAGACACTCAAGCCACAAGAAAAGTACTTCAGCACCAGCATCCAACTGAGCACCTGTTTGATCCACTTCAGTGGAAAGCCATCACTTTGCCAGCAGAATTCCTCCTCTGGGTTACACACAACATATTTTTTTCTATCTGGGAGTGCCACTGGATTTTTTTACCTAGCATTTAATATTAAATTGTGGAAGTATTTTAAATTAAAAGGGAATGAAAAGATGGACCCACGAGATGGGACAGGAGGAAGCCGGGCAGCCCTTTAAAGAGGGAGATGCTAAGCTGTACATCCAGGAGAGCTCCTCTGAGCACAGAGCAGCCACAGAGCACACCTGACCACAACATTTCTAGTTCACCTGTGTTGTTATAAATGGGAAAAGAACAAAACAGTGGCAGGAAAGGAGGCAGAAGTCAACTGTGAGAGTTTCATTCTCCACGCATGATTCTCTGCAAGAAGCACTGGAGAAGTGCATGGGGTAAGAGTTCTGCAAGTGCCAGACTCTTCTGCAGCAGAAAAGGTCTAAAAAAATCAAAATTCTAGCAAGCAAAATAAATCCATCCTTTAGGGCTTGTAAATACTCCGATGAATCTCAGTTACTTTGGGACAAAAACAAACACAGGGCAAACTTTCCCAAGTATGGTTTCATGACAAAATTCCCATTTGTCTGCTCCTGTTTGTCGGAGAAGACACGGTTACAAGCTGCCCAGCTCAAGAAGGAAAGGAGGATCTACACTTCCCTGTCATATTTTCCTACTGACAAAGGATTTAAGACAGAGAATTTGGGTAAATGGAAGGATAAGACTGGAGTACGGATGAAGTTTCACATCTAAGATACTTCATTTGCTAAAATAGAAGCACTTTTGTTGTACATGGATCTCCTTGCTAAACCTCTTTGTCTTCAAACTCCCTTCCTCCATGGCAGAACTGAGCAAGCTCCATGTGTCAGAGCTTCGACTTAAAAGCTCTGTGAAGAGTTAGTTTTAATGGATCCATTTCCAGTCCGTGGGGTTGCTGTCATGAGGAGCTCAGGTGGCTTTTTGTTGAGATCAAAATCAATGAGCCATTTGTCCCAGCTCCACCTGTCCTGAGGCAGCACTGGCTCCACTGTGCCATTTCTAATGAAAATTGAACCTCCTAAAGAAGCCAGGCCAAAATCACAAGAGAGTAGTCACAAAAATTAATTTCGGCAGTTTACTGGGTATTGATCTAACAGCTACCACCTTCCCAAAGTCCAGGCAACAGTTAACAAGGCTCTTTGCTCTGTAAACGGCCTTTCAATTGGTAGTGTTTCATACCCATGCAGAAAAACAAAAAGCCACTTCCACTGTAGAAACATGAGCTGCAGCTATGCAGTAAGTTGTGCTCAGTAGCTGACCTGCTGCTTTAGTTTTGGGGCAGGAGATCCTGCCATAAAATTTCACAAGGAAACTATCAAGTATCTAAACTATGCAGCATTATGTTATTTTCTACCTCCAGTATTGCCAGCACATAGCTTAAGGAAGACAGGTATTTACCAGCCACCATAGATGAAAAAATTAGAATGAAAAATGGCTTTTAAGGAAATCAGAGTGATGGCCACCAGTCATTTTCCAGCTTTGCAGGATTTTGGTTCACAGTCAATCTAAACAAGCCTGCATATGTCTAGCAAGAAGGAAATCACAGAAACATTTCATAGATTGTAGCAGTTTGTTTGGGGGGGGGGGTTCCTCGGGGAGTCCCCGGAGGGCCCCCTGGGCTGTGAGTTCGCTGGCAGCAGCAGGCACGCAAGGAGACTCCACACGGCTTCTGAGGGTGCTGATTAGATGAGGGTTTATTGGGGGCCCCAGCCCCGGGTGTAACATGGTTTCAGAGGGAGAAGGGGGAAAGGCAAAAGGAAGGGGGAGAGAGGGCGAGCCTAGGGGAGAGATGGGCCATGAGAGAATCTGGTCTTCCTCGCACAGCTTAAGAGGGAAATTCAAAGTGGGCACGAAATAAGATTTGGGCCAATGGGATTGCAGATTCATGGGACTTCAGGGGAGGAACACAGGTTGGAATAAATCATACATTTTTGAGGGGTACATTTTCAAGATAGAGCATACCATTTGAATGAAATGCAACACCACAATAGATTAATATGATAGATGATAGATAGATAGATAGATAGATAGATAGATAGATAGATAGATTGACAAGGAAAATAGAGATATATGAATGCACTTGCCTGTATAACTTTGTATAGAAAAGGATGGGGAAGTGAGAGGTTATTCTTTTCCACACATGGTAAACTGTCTTTTTCCCAGAAAAATCATCTTCCTTCTTCAGTGACCACCAGGGTATCTGAAGACCCCACCAAGAAGGCCCTGTGATGCCATTGGCCTGTGCATCCAGCAAGTCAAGAATGTAAGGCCTGCCTCTTAATACTACAGTGGTGTTAAAGAGGTTTATTCTCGGTTTTTGGTACCAAGAGGAACAAACTGAAGCCACTTGCCATAAAATGCCTGCACAAGCACCAGTGCAAATCACAGCCAAAGGAAGGATGAAGCCAAGGTGTCCCACAACCACAGCCCAAGCGGCCAGAGATCCTCCTTCAACCCTGGCTGCATTGAAGCCCCACTGACTGCCAAGAAGAAAAGCGCCCTACTGAGAGCAAGCAAACTTAACCCTCTGGCAGGACACAAATTCAGAGGGAAAAAAATTTTAAAATCCCCACACCACCAGACACACTTCCCAGTGAGAAGGGTTGGAACACTCTGCCCCTCAGCACTTCCCCGGCAGGCAGGTTCCCAAAGGTGCTGGGAGCTAAGCTGTGCCCTGCGAGGGAACAGAGCCAGCCTCCCTTCAGTGGGAGAAGGCGCGGCCTCAGCTGTAGCCCCGGGTGCCTGCGGTGGCCCAGGGCAGGGCCATAGCTGTCAATGTGTTGGGCTGCAGCACAGGGTAGGCCGGAGCTCAGCAGCCTCAGCAGAGCCCAGGGCCGCGGCCCTTCCCTGCCGGGACCCGAGCCTGGCCCGGCCCGGCCCGGCCTGAGCAGCCCGGACTGGCCCAGGGGATGGGCTGCGCCCGCCCGCTGTGCCCACAGGCTGGGCCCAAGCTTTTGCAAGAGGCTTTCTCCCAGCTTGGCAAAACCTCGGCCAAGTGTCCCTGTGCTGTGCTGAGAAGAGTAAAAACCCTCTCAAATTTAACCCTGCTGCCCAACGCATGAGGGATCCCTGCACACCTTAGGAGAGGCCATCAATACTCCTTTATGCCTCATGAGGGATCCCTGCACCCCTCAGCAGGGACACCAAAATATCCCTTTGAGCCTCTTCAGGTCCAGGCCCAGATGATGCCACGGAAGGAAATGTGTCCTCAGCGCAGGGACGCTAAGCATGGGCTCCCCCATCCCCTCGGGGCCCCGCCGCTGGGCACAGCAGCCCCTGCCTGGCTCCTACCTGCCCACACCGTGGGCATCCACGGCTGCTCCTGGGCATGGAGCTCAGTCAGTGCTGGTGCCGGGTGGGCTTTGTTGGTGCTACCAACCGGACATAGCTGTGAAAACTCTAATTCTTTATTTAAACATAAAATGTGGGACAAGCCCTGCCCTGCCAGGCAAGGGCTGCCCACCTTCAGTCCTGGCTGGGGAACAGGACCAGGGGGCTCAGGGACAGAGGGTCTCGTTGAGGAGGGGTGGGTTTTGGGACGGCCGCATGGCAGGGATGCAGCCACGGCAGGGCAGATAGGGGCAGAAGGGAAGAGCTGGGATAAACTGCCAGGTTGTCATTGCCTCTGTTTTTAGGTTTGTCTTCTGAAGATACACGCGAGCACCTGTGAATAGAGGTGGTGGCTGAGGCCCCAGCTGCCAGTGGCACACAGGGAGCCTCCTGCACAGCAGGGCCCATAACTGGCAAGGCTCCCCAGCACGGCTGGAGCTGCTGGCACAGCTGGGCCCAGCTGGACAGCTGCCCCTCAAGGCCCCGGCCAGCAGGGCACGGCTCTGGGCAGGGTCCCTGGCCAGGAGCGGGCCCCAGAGCGCCACTGCCTTTCAAGGGCAACCTCGGCCCTGCTCTTTCTCCTCCCCACCTCCCTCTGCCTCTGCCCCGTGCCCCTGGGGCTGCTCTTGGCCAGGCAGCCTCAGTGGGAGCCAGCTCTGGCTGCAGCCCCAGCGGGGCCCCCAGGACAAGGCCCAGCAATTGAGAGGCCAATGGAAGCACTGGGCAGCAGCAGAACCCTCAGCAGAGTTATTTGGACTATCATGGACTAGCCACAACTCCACTGCAGCCTCAATGGGAATGTTCCCTGTCCACGTTAGACATTCAAAAGAAGCTGTTGGAGGGGGAGAGCACAAAACACTCACTGTTTTCTGTTCCAAGAATACCAGATTCCAATGCAGCACAATATGAAGACAAGCTCCAAATAAAGCACGCCTGCCAGTAACCCTAGCCAGCAGCCGGTTCCCTGACAGAAACCACTTCCGAGGCCATCCTGGGCATTGGGAACAGGTCTTGTGGTGCCAGCTGCATCTGTGGGAGCAATGGGAAGCGTGAGCCCGTGCTGTGCTGCACTGCTGAGCTGGCAGCACGGTGGATACAGGCAGGACGTTCTCTGTTTCCCCCAGAGCTGGGGCCTGCAGGCACCTTGCCGGCCCTTGGCACAGGCTGTGCCAGCCAACAAAGCCCAGCAGGCCGGGAGGAGAGCCCGGGGGCAGCACAGCTGCTTGGGCAGTGGCTGCTGCCAGGGACACGGGCCAAAGCCATCCCTGAGCAGCCACTGCCACCCCTGGCCCTCCCTGCCCCGTGACAGCTCCCCCAGCCCCAGGGGACAGGCTCAGGCCCTGTCAGGACCCAGCGCAGCCCCTGCCCAGTCGGGAGCCAGGGCTGGCTCTGGCCCTGGGCTGGCGGCAGGGCTCCCGCTCGGGGCTGCTCCTGTGCCTTGGGCCTCTGGGCACTCAGGGCCAGCTCCGCAGCAGCTGCAGCGGGAGGGACGTTGCTGCACCAGTCCCGTTTCCCTGGAGCTCTGAACCAGCTCCAGAGGCCTGGAAGCCGAGGCGCCTCCAGCTTTGGCTGCTGCCGGGCCGGGCAAGGGCAGGCCCTGGGGGAAGAGCTGCTGCCACACAGCCCCGGCCAGGGCTGAGCCCGGCACAGCAATTACCTGCTGTGCCTGTGCCCATGTCTGGCATCGCCTTCCTTCCTGCAGCTAGCGCTGCCAGTGAGCCACTGCTTCTCCCTGAGTGTTCCTCCTCCTGCAGAGCCTTTTGGTCCATCACTTGAAAAAGGAAAAAAGGGACAACTGGATCAAATGGAAACACTCCCCACTGGGGAGGTGGCACCTTCATGTGGCAATGCTTGTCTAAGTCACAGGTAAAGATCAGGAAACAGCCCAGGTAATTGGGGCTGGGCCAGTGCACTCCCTTGTGCAAACAGCTGCACCTCCTGATCTTCTCAGAGATTGGGAAATGGCAGGGGATCTCAGGCCCACAGTACAGTTGGGGCACCCTATCAGCTAATGCCAAATTCCATCCTGCAGAGGCTGGGGAGGAATTGCAGCCAGGCCAGAATGGGAAACAGCCCTGCAGGGCGTGAAAGCAGCAGCGGGGCAGCGAGGCTGCCATGGATCCCTTCCCGCTGTGCCAGGCACGGCGTGTCCAGATGTGCAGCCAAAGCCCCCGGCTGCTGAGTCCCAGGGGAAGCATGAGGGAAATGCACCCACCTTGTCCTCCGGGTGCTTCCTTCTGTGTTTCTCTCAGGAATTCATCTGCCTCATGAGACATTTTGGCTGCAGTATCTTGGGTCTTCCCTTTTGGAGGACCTTAAGAGAAAGTAGTTCCATTTCCCAGGAATGGGTCCCGCAAAAGCAGGGCTCAGCCTGTGGGGTCAGCAGGGACCCACTACTCACCCCTGCCATGGGAGCTGGGTTGGGGCCAAGCATCCAGCCCTGGAGCCTGAGAAGTCCTCCCTGCAGACACACCTGTAACTCACCAGCCACAGAAGCTTCTGCCATCTCTGCTGATCTGCACGGGCACCACTGAGCCGCAGGAGTGGTGAGGGGATCGTGCAGGGCGCGGGCACACACGTGCATGGTTCTGTGCTGGCACCTGCAGCGCTGCCCCCCTGGCCCAGCTTTGGGCTCTGAGCTGGCAGCTCTCCCAGGGGAAAGGCCTTGACCTACCCTCAGCATCTCCCAGAGCCTCAGTCCTGGATGTGGGACCTTCACCAGCAGGTTCAGCTGCAAAGAAAGGCAGGACAGAAGAGCTCCTGTGGCACTGCAGGAGATCCTCAGGCTGCCCACAAGGCTCAGCCCCGGGGCACAGCCCTAGGCCCGGCCCCTTCCCTCTCTGCTCTTCTCTTTGACTGCACAGAGTACACAGAAGGACACACTGGCACAGCACACAGGAGGAAGATTGAAAGCTAAATGCTCCTTCCTCCCACTGACAGTGATCCTGTGGGAGCCCTCAGGCCTCCAGAAGGGAGCAGGGCAAGGTTTCCAGATTCTTTTAATCTTAAGATTATATTAAGGGAAATGGTTTATAAGTGAGCTTCTGTTGCACTGACCCTGATTATTCACTAAGGAAAGGCAGAATGAAAACTTGCCTCCAGCATCCTCCAGGAACTTCAAACCATCATTCATCAGGATTTCCGGAGAACCCATGTCACGATTCCAGTCTAGAAGGGAGCACAGATCAGAACCATTTCCATGGTGTGCTGGGATCCCCATCTGCCACAGGGAACTGGGCAATGCAGGGGTGTTGGGTAAGGCTGTGGGAGCCAGATGTGAATGGACATGGCTAAAGCTGCACAGGGGCCTGTGGAGCTCTGGGCTGGCTCCTTGTCACTCTCCAACCTCTTTGCAGGCCCTTTGCAACATCTCTGGAGGGGTGGCTGGAGTAGCCCAGGGCCCGTGGGGTCTCTCTCCCTCCCACAGAGGAAACCCTCCCTAAAGTCCTGGGCAAAACCATCCCCAGCGCTTCCCAGGGAGCAGGGAGCGCTGTCCCAGGAAAGGGCAGCCAGGCTGCCGGCTCACCTGCTCGCCGCGCTTGCAGCGGAGCAGCCTGGGCAGCCCTGGCAGGCAGGGCCACGGCCAGGAGCAGCAGGAATAGGAGGTGCAGAGCAAGGGCCATGGTGCCTTGTCCTCCCCCACTCCCGCAGCTCTTGCTGCCACCGCTGTCCCGACACCGCTGTCCCAACGTCAGCACCGCTGCTGCCACCGCCGCTGCTGCCGCAACAGTTGTGCTCAGGGAATGACTGCTGGCTCCCTGTGCTGCTGTGCAACCACGGGGCTCTGGCACCTCTGTGACCTCAGGGCCTGCTGAGACTTCAGCCTGTTGTGACCCCAGAGCCCTGCTGTGACCTCATGGCCTCAGCTGTACCCCCAGAGTGTGCGCCTGTCTGCATGAATGGACTGCCCTGACTGTAAATGTTTTGCTTCATCAAAGGGCCATTGCTCAGCAAAACCTTTCTTTTGCCTGCTGACATTGCTGGTCAGGCTGCGTCCCTCAAGATGCTCTTATTGTTGCAGTTCAAATTTATTTTATTGATTCCATTTCAAGTCTTGTTTAAGGGCTCTGTTGTGCCCCATTTTATCCTGACTTGGTTCACCTGTGGGTTTTACCCTCCCTCCAAACTGTCCCTTGTGCACTTCCCCACCCCTTGTTCCAGCTCTTTCCCTGCCTGTCAAGGCAACCCAACACCTTGGTTCCCAAATCTTTGGGCAATCCCTGACTGCAATTCCCCTTTGGAATTCCCCTACTCCTGGAAGCCCCATTGGCCCTTGTGACCCATCCTCTCCACCCTCCTACCCCAATTGGCCCCAGACACTTGATGTAATCCCCTCACTCCTCTCCTGAGCATTCCCTATTGGTTCATTGTTTGCATCCACCCCATGACTTGTATGTGTACAAAACCCCTTGGGCAGTACAGCTAGGGGCTTCTCATCCTGTTCTCTTCACCTGGACTAAGGTGTTCCTTGCGGAACCTGAAGACAGGGAGCCTCCTCCTTTCTCCTGTGCTTCGTCCCTGTCGTGGCTTGTGTCTGGCACTGGAGAGCAAGTGGCACTAAAGGTTCTGCCTCTGGTAAATGCCCATAGCGAGGCAGTTCCTGACTCCTGCCGTAGTGCCGGAGTTCTAAGAGCTAGCCCAGGTTCCAGCACTCACTTCACTAATGTACCGAATGCCCCTTCTTCAGTGCCTGCTCTGGTGCTCTGCCATCTCACACAGCAGAGTGTGATTCACATACTGCAGCCCAGAGTCAGGTTGTTGCAACATTGAAATAGGTGTGGTTGGCAGGATGGCTGGGCATAAATCACTACAGAACTAAAGCAAATGCATGCACGGTCCCAGGCTGGACTTGAATAGGCACAGGAATTATGGAAAGATGAGGACAAGATAGCAGAGAACAATGGAAAAACCAGCTGAAAAGGAGGACATGCTAAAGGAGTTATTTGTGCACATTTGGGGCTATATTTTTCTTGGGTGCAAAACAAAATCAAAAGCTCATAAATGCCCAAAAGATGAGAACTGTGTGTGGTAAATAGATATGATTCATGCTGACAAATTTGAAAGAGTAATCAATATTAATAAAGTAATTAATATTTGGAAATAATAAAACAGTTAAAGGTGTAATGCCAAGCAAGAAAGGGAATGGAGGGTTTATCCCTCTCCCCACCGTTTTCCTGCAGCTGTTCAGAACAGGAAGAAGCAAGAGATAACAATGACTGAATTTAGTTGGAAGAGAGGAGAATTTGGTTGGACACCAGGAAAATGTTGATTATATGAGATCCACTGCTTTAATGTTAGAACACAATATTGGCTTATACTGTAGCAGCTTGGTGCGCATGTGTAATCCAAAAGGTGAACTCCAGGACGTGGAGGAAGAGGAGAGGCTTTCCTCAAAGAAGATCCCCAAAGAGTGGTACAACTTACTTAAAGAAGTGTGGAGCATGAGTGGTAAAGGTGATGATGAGGGCGGTGATACAAGTGTGACGAATCAAAAATGGGAGGAGATGGTAATGGCATACAGCATAAAAAGGGGAATTTTGTCTTGACAAGCTAGTCCGTGAGGTGACGGGGGGTCCAAAAGCCCTGCACTCCATACCCCACACATACCCCGCATGGTTAGTTTTGCTTATACGCTATTATCAGGACCAAATTATTTGTAATTTAAACCAAATTATATAGTCAGTGTTTCGAGTTTATTCAATTGTATATAGATTAAGCGACATAATTAAAATTGCGGTTT
The DNA here is from genome assembly GCF_036417665.1 of Passer domesticus. Classification (NCBI taxonomy): domain Eukaryota; kingdom Metazoa; phylum Chordata; class Aves; order Passeriformes; family Passeridae; genus Passer; species Passer domesticus. Next base: position 8,654,314 of record NC_087482.1, on the reverse strand, counting down.
TATTTAATTTTGTTTGGGTTTGTTTTTTTGGTTTTTTTGATTGGAAAATTTGGCAAATATAACATGTGGAATGTCCTCCACAGCAGAGTGTCAGACCTCTGGATCTTTTTAAACAATTTTATCAAGGTGGAACTGTGGCAGCTTCAGCTGGTGCCTCTGGAGGACCTTGAACAAAGAACCCCTGAGCTTTTCTACCCTTCCAGGTGAAGTGTGATAGTCTGGGGTCTTGCTGCTGTGTCCGAGTGCCGGGCCACTGGCTGGCACCACAGGTCCCCAGACCCTCTGCTGAGGCATCCCTCTCTTAGAGTCAAGTTTAGTCTGTCACATTTGGCTTTTCTCTCTGATCCACCGCCAGGACCAAAGATCACACGGTCGTGAGGATGTAAAAATGCCTGTGCCTTCTGGAACATTGCTGTTGCGTGACAGCCCTGCAGGCAGAGCAGGCAGCTGTAGGGACACTGACTCATTTCCCTGGTGCCAGCCGTGCTGCATCCATCGAGCTGCTGGGTGTTGGTGCTCGTTGGGACGCGGCCCGGCCCGGCACCACGGGAGTTACGAAGGGTCTTGAAGAAATCCCCACGCATTAAAGCAGATGATTTAGCCTGGGATTTTAAGTTGTTTCTCAGTTAACCTTGTAAAAGGCCAAAACAAGTCTCCTATGAATTCTGTCCCTGTCAAGTTCAGTTCTGCCCCGAAAGCCCCTCAGCATTCTCAGGGCAGTGGCAGGAGCCGGGTGCTGGCCCGTAGCCCCGCTGGCCGGGGAGAGCACGGCCCAGAGCGAGCCCCTGCTGCCCGGGATGGCCACAGGCCTGGGGGAGCCTGGCGGGCAACGCCAGGGCCCTGTCCAGGGCTCCTGGGGCTCCTCTGGCACCTGTTCCGTCCCCTCGGGCGTTGAGCGGTGCCCGTCCTGCGGGGCTGTCTGTGCCCGGCCCCAAAAGAGGCAGGGCCAAGGCTGTGGCCCCTGGGCTGGCAGTGCCGCCTGCCCGGGCTCAGCACCGCCCGTGCCGTGCCGGCGCAGCGTGACCCGGCGGGGCAGCTCCGCCTTGGCGCCTCACCACCGCCATCCCGGCACGGCGGCTGGCCCTGGGCCGCGGCAGCCCCGAGCCGCACGGGCCCGGGAGGGACTGCCGGAGGTCCCCGTCCCCTGCGTGCCTCAGCAGACACTCCAGCCCCACTGCATGCAGCAGGAAGGACACAAAGCGCCTGCACGCTTACGAGAGTCCACAGCCCTTTCTACATGTGAAATGAGACCCCAGAACCATGACATGTGCCTCAGGAGAGATCCCAGCTCCCTGCACACCTTGGGAGAGATCCCAAACCCTCTGTATGACTCATACAGGATTCCAAATCCCTTGCATGACTTGAAGTGGACCCCAGTGCCCTCCATGCCTCAGAGGAAACCTAAAATATCCCTGGGTGTCTCACAAGGGACCCCAGCCCCTCGTGCACCTTAGGGGGCTCCAAAGCCCCCACGTGCCCTACAGGGAAGTCCAGGCCAGCTATGCCGAGTGTTTCAACCTGGAAATCAAGCCTGGTTGCACCTGGGTTGTTGTGTCTCTGGGGCTGCTCACCAGCCCTGTCGGACCCCAAGGCCACACAGCCCTTCCCTTCCCTTCCCTTCCCTTCCCTTCCCTTCCCTTCCCTTCCCTTCCCTTCCCTTCCCTTCCCTTCCCTTCCCTTCCCTTCCCTTCCCTTCCCTTCCCTTCCCTTCCCTTCCCTTCCCTTCCCTTCCCTTCCCTTCCCTTCCCTTCCCTTCCCTTCCCTTCCCTTCCCTTCCCTTCCCTTCCCTTCCCTCTGGCCCTGGCTGAGAGCAGCAGACCCTGTGCAGCACCCTGCATTGGTGATGGCCCATCAATTAGGTCCTATCAAGTGTGTGTTAATTAGGGAGGAGCTTTGTTTTGCCTGCTGACATTGCTGGTCAGGCTGTGTCCCTGGAGATACTCTTGATGGCTTCCCTCTTTTCCTGGGCATGGCACTGGAGGAGGTCTGGGCCCAGATGATCCCACGGAAGGAAATGTCCCTCAGCCCAGGGACGCTCAGCATGGGCTGCCCCATCCCCTCGGGGCCCCACCGCTGGTCACAGTGAAGCCATCTGCAGAATAAATAGACTCCACTGTCGCCCTGGTTTTTAATGTTCTTCTAAGCCTTCTGATGTTTACATTCTTGTAGCAAACTTTCCCAAACACTTTATGTAAATAACTTATTGTTTTGCATTCTTTTCTGCAGAGGAGAAATTTGATGGACTGTTGGTTTGTCCAGTGTCATTGGAGAGGTGGCACTTTCACCCTCCAATCCACTCTCACTTTTGGAAATCTGTAAATGTTGGAGTCAGAAATTCAACTGCCTTCTTTTTTACCTTGGAGAGATGCGTGTCTGCGTTGTTTTATTTCATGTCCTACAGCGGCACTCCACAACCTGATGTAGTTGTGAAGTGGGTATGCGTGTCAGGGCCTGGCACAAGCGAGATGGCTCTCGTGAAAACTTGTGCCCCGAGCCCTGGACTGAGCCACATCTTTGTTCACAAACATGTTCCATATGCAATACCTTACACAATCTCGCCATGCACATTCAACCCCTGGCCCTGCCTGTCCTCCCCTCACATGGCGATTAGATCCACGGCCTTCTGGGCACGCGTTGTTTCCTGTGGTGGTCACACTGGGGTCTTTGGTGGTCTCTGAGGTCGAAGGCTGTGGTCTTCCTCATGACTGAACTTTTGAACTTTTCTCCTTTGTGCATGCACTGTGGTCCCCTGGTGCTTATCTGAGTAGGTCTGTTGGTTTGGATCAGCTTGGAGACAGAGGAGCTCCTTAGTCTAGGCTACCTGCATTCCCTGGTCTTCTCCTGGCCTTATGAGTAAAACAGTTATCTGTAGCTATGATATTTTATTAAAAATCCTTTCCTGGGATTTTTCCCCTCATGAGGAGCTGAGGGCCTCAGGAAAGAAATGTAAACAATAACTGTCTGCTGCTGTGGAATGCAACAGGTGCATCTTCCATTGGTCCATGTGGATTGTTTTCACTTGATGACCAATCACAGCCAACTGTGTTGAGCCTGTGAGTGGCCCAAAACCTCCATTTCAACAGCAGCCCCGGCCTGGCTTCTGCCTGCCCACACCGTGGGCATCCACAGCTCCTCCTGGGCATGGAGCTCAGTCAGTGCTGGTGCTGGGTGGGCTTTGCTGCTGCTGCCACCTGGACACTGATGTATTCTAATGCCATCCTCAAGAGCTTCTGAAACCAGGAGGGGCATTGTTTCTTCCTCATCTCCTGTTAATGGGCCCATCAATGTCTTGCCACATGACTCAGAGATAACTCCCTCCCAGAGCCATTTCTGTTTCATGGCTAATCAAGGACCCACAGCATGAGGCAGAATGATATCAGCCCACTGTGAGATGCTCTGCCCATGGGGGAGGAGCTAAGCATCCCCAGCTGGATATAATCTGGGTTTTGGGACACAACAAGCAGTCTTTCCACTGGATTCCCAGAGGAACCGCTGCCCTTACCCACTGCTTTTCCAGAGGATGAGAGCTACCAGATTGTTTCTACAGGATCACCACTTCCACAAGGCCATTTCAGCTGGACTGCTACCACCACCCTAACTAGCAGGGTGTCAGGCTGTATTCTGACCCTGTCAGTGGTTTTTCTTTTGTATTATTGCATGTATTTTGTTTTTCTTTTTTCCCTTTTCCTAATAAATTGTATTTCTAACTTGGAGTCTCTCACTGGTTTTGCTTTCAAACCACAACACAGATCCTTCTCTTTATTTCAACAGAGGAATGGGCCATTGCCTACTCTGCAAGCCGGGGGGGGGGGGGGGGGGAGGGCGGGGTGTCACCTTCAGTGCTGCTTAGAGGGCAAGGCCAGGGGGCTCAGGGGCAGAGGAAGGGATGTGTTGGTCTCCGGAGGGGCTGGAAGGTGCTGGGCTGGTCCTGGGGTCTCTAGAGGAACTCGGGTTGGCTGGGATGGGACACATGGAGAGAAAAAAGGGATGAAGGCAGCTTGGGGAGGCCCATGGGGAGAGCAGGTGGCAGTGGGATCTACGCGGCAATAAGAGGCTTCCTCGTAGACGGTTGTTCGGGGGTCCTCTTCACAGAACACTTGAGAGGGCTGTCCAGGCCGTTCCTGCTGCTGGAGGAGCTGCTCACGCTGTCTGGGTGTCAGGTGCAGCCACCGTCTTCCAACTCCTGTCCCGAGGTGCTCCTGTGCAGAGAGGAGGTGGCTGAGGCCCCAGCTGCCAGTGGCACACAGGGACCCTCGTGCACAGCAGGGCCCAGAGCTGGCAAGGCTCCCCAGCACGGCTGGAGCTGCTGGCACAGCTGGGCCCAGCTGGACAGCTGCCCCTCAAGGCCCCGGCCAGCAGGGCACGGCTCTGGGCAGGGTCCCTGGCCAGGAGCGGGCCCCAGAGCGCCTCTGCCTTTCAAGGGCAACCTCAGCCCTGCTCTTTCTCCTCCCCACCTCCCTCTGCCTCTGCCCTGTGCCCCTGGGGCTGCTCTTGGCCAGGCAGCCTCAGTGGGAGCCAGCTCTGGCTGCAGCCCCAGCGGGGCCCCCAGGACAAGGCCCAGCAATTGAGAGGCTAATGGAAGCACTGGGCAGCAGCAGAACCCTCAGCAGAGTTATTTGGACAATCATGGACTGGCCACAAACCCACTGCAGTCTCAATGGGAGTGTTCCTTGACAACGTTAGACTTTCAAAAGAAGCTGTTTGTGGGGGAGAGCAACAAAACACTCACTGTTTTCTGTTCCAGGAATACCCGATTCCAAAGCAGCACAACATGAAGACAAGCTCCAAACAAAGGACGCCTGGCAGTAACCCCAGCCAGCAGCCGGTTCCCTGACAGAAACCCCTTCCGAGGCCATCCTGGGTATTGGGAACAGGTCTTGTGGTGCCGGCTGCATCTGTGGGAGCAATGGGGAGCGTGAGCCCGTGCTGTGCTGCACTGCTGAGCTGGCAGCATGGTGAATACGGGCAGGACGTTCTCTGTTTCCCCCAGAGCTGGGGCCTGCAGGCACCTTGCCGGCCCTTGGCACAGGCTGTGCCAGCCAACAAAGCCCAGCAGGCCGGGAGGAGAGCCCGGGGGCAGCGCAGCTGCTTGGGCAGTGGCTGCTGCCAGGGACACGGGCCAAAGCCATCCCTGAGCAGCCACTGCCACCCCTGGCCCTCCCTGCCCCGTGACAGCTCCCCCAGCCCCAGGGGACAGGCTCAGGCCCTGTCAGGAGCCAGCGCAGCCCCTGCCCAGTCGGGAGCCAGGGCTGGCTCTGGCCTGGGCTGGCGGCAGGGCTCCCACTCGGGGCTGCTCCTGTGCCTTGGGCCTCTGGGCACTCAGGGCCAGCTCCGCAGCAGCTGCAGCGCCAGGGACGTTGCTGCACCAGTCCCGTTTCCCCGGGGCTCTGAACCAGCTCCAGAGGCCTGGAAGCCGAGGCGCCTCCAGCTTTGGCTGCTGCCGGGCCGGGCAAGGGCAGGCCCTGGGGGAAGAGCTGCTGCCACACAGCCCCGGCCAGGGCTGAGCCTGCCACAGCAGTTACCTGCTGTGCCTGTGCCCGTGTCTGGCATCGCCTTCCTTTCTGCTGCAGGGGCTGCCAATGAGCCACTGCTTCTCCCTGGGTGCTCCTCCTTCTGCACAGCCTTTTGATCCATCACTTGAAAAAGGAAAAAAGGGACAACTGGATCAAATGGAAACATTCCCCACTGGGGATGTGTCATCTTCATGAGGCAATGCTTGTCAAAGTCACAGGTAAAGATCAGGAAAAATCCCAGGTAATTGGGGCTGGGCCAGTGCACTCCCTTGAGAAAACAGCTGCATCTCCTGATCTTCTCAGAGACTGGGAAATGGCAGGGGATCTCAGGCCCACAGTACAGTTGGGGCACCCTATCAGCTAATGCCAAATTCCATCCTGCAGAGGCTGGGCAGAAGCTGCAGCCAGGCCAGGTTGGGAAACAGCCCTGCAGGGCGTGAAAGCAGCAGCGGGGCAGCGAGGCTGCCATGGATCCCTTCCCGCTGTGCCGGGCACGGCGTGTCCAGGTGTGCAGCCAACGCCCCCGGCTGCTGAGTGCCAGGGGAAGCACGAGGGAAATGCACCCACCTTGTCCTCCGGGTGCTTCCTTCTGTGTTTGTGTCAGGAATTCATCTGACTCATGAGACATTTTGGCTGCAGTATCTTGGGTCTTTCCTTTTGGAGGACCTTAAGAGAAAGTAGTTCCATTTCCCAGGAATGGATCCCACAAACGCAGGGCTCAGCCTGTGCGGTCAGCAGGGACACACTACTCACCCCTGCCATGGGAGCTGGGTTGGGGCCAAGCATCCAGCCCTGGAGCTGGAGAAGTCCTCCCTGCAGACACACCTGTAACTCAACAGCCACAGAAGCTTCTGCCATCTCTGCTGATCTGCACGGGCACCACTGAGCCGCAGCAGCGGTGAGGGGATTGTGCAGGCCGAGGGCACACACGTGCATGGTTCTGTGCTGGCACCTGCAGCGCTGCCTCCCTGGACCAGCTTTGGGCTCTGAGCTGGCAGCTCTCCCAGGGGAAAGGCCTTGACCTACCCTCAGCATCTCCCAGAGCCTCAGTCCTGGATGTGGGGCCTTCACCGACAGGTTCAGCTGCAAAGAAAGGCAGGACAGAAGAGCTCCTGTGGCACTGCAGGAGATCCTCAGGCTGCCCACAAGGCTCAGCCCCGGGGCACAGCCCTGGGCCCGGCCCCTTCCCTCTCTGCTCTTCTCTGTGGCTGCACAGAGCACACGGAAGGACACACTGGCATTGCACACGGGAGGAAGACTGAAAGATCAATGCTCCTTCCTCCCAATGACAGCGATCCTGTGGGATCCCTCAGGGCTCCAGAAGGGAGCAGGGCAAGATTTTCAGAATCCTTCAGCCCTTAAATAATGTTAAGGGAAATGGCTTATGAGCGAGCTCTTGTCACATTGACACTGATTATTCTGTCAAGAAAGGCACACGGAGGAATAACCTCCAGCATCCTCCAGGAATTTCAAGCCATTTTCCAGCAGGGCTTCAAAAAAATCCAAGTCATGATTCCAGTCTAGAAGGGAGCAGAGATCAGAATGATCTCAGTGGCATTCTGGGATCCACTTCTGCCACAGAGAACTGGGCACTGCCAGGGGGTCGGCTAAGGCCGTGGGAGCCAGATGCGAATTGACATGCCCATAGTTGCACAGGGGCCTGGGGAGCTCTGGGCTGGCTCCTGGTCACTCTCCACACTCTTTCCCTGCCCTCAGCAACATCCCTGGGAGGGGTGGCTGGAGTAGCCCAGGGCCCCGGGGCTCTCTCCCTCACACACAGAGGAAATCCTCCCTAAAGCACGGGGGCAAACTGCAGCAGGCAGTGCCACCGCTATCCCTCCATCCCTCCCTCTGTCCCTCCTGCCCTCCTTCTGCGGCGACAGCTCCCAGATCCAAGAGCAAACAGCCAGGCCCTCTTAGGACACACTGGAGCCTTGCTCTCCCCCTCTGTCCTTTCCCCACCGTGGGCACCCTGTGCAGTCACTGCCAGGTTTCAGGACGTGTCTCCCATGGAGGGTCCCCAGCAGGAGTGCTCAGTACCCGAGTGCCCTGAGCCTGCTCGGGATAATTCCCCTGGGCTGTGCCGCTCTAGTCCAGGCTGTGCCCGCACTGCCAAGCAGCAGAGAGGGCAGCTCAAGCCTCAGCAGGGCTCAGGCCCAGAGGCACAGCAATTACCTCCTGTGCCTGTGCCTGGCATGGCCTCTCTTCCTGCAGCAGAGGCTGGCACAGAACCACTGCTTCCTCCGGCAAATGCTTCCTTCTGCACAGGCTCAAAATCCAATTCTGGAGAAAGGAAAGGCACAGCTGGATCAGGTGGAGTTGTTTCCATTTGGGAGGTGGCATCCTCAGGAGGCAATAGTTATCAAAAAAATTTATAAGGATCAGGAAAGGTCCACGGTCTTGGGTCTGGGCCAGAGCACTTCCTCCTCCAAATAGCTGTGTCTCCTGATCTGCTCAGAGACTGGGAAATCGCAGGAGATCTCAGGCCCATGGTGCAGTTTGGGCTGCCTGTCAGCTGATGCCCAATGCCTTCCTACAGAGGCTGGGCAGAAGCTGCAGCCAGGCCAGACTGGGAAACAGCCCTGCAGGGCGTGAAAGCAGCAGCGGGGCAGCGAGGCTACCATGGATCCCTTCCTGCTGTGCCGGGCATGGCGTGTCCAGATGTGCTGCCAAAGCCCCCGGCTGCTGACTCCCAGGGGAAGCATGAAGGAATTGCACCCACCTTGTCTTCTCTGCAGGGGTTCCTTCAGCATTTGCCACATGATTTCAAATGGGTTCTGGAATTTCTTGTCTGCCATGCCTTTGGTCGCTTCTGGTGGAGGACCTTAAGAGAAAGTAGTTCCATTTCCCAGGAATGGATCCCACAAAAGCAGGGCTCAGCCTGTGGGTCAGCAGGGACACACTACTCACCCCTGAGATGGGAGCTGGGCTTGAGTGCAGCATCCAAGGTAGCAGCTGGAGAAGCTGGAGAAGTCTTCCCTGTAGACACATCTGTAACAAAACAGCCCCAGCAGCTTCTGTCACCTGGTTCCTGCCCACTTGTCTACAATTCTTCCTTGGTGGCACACTTAGAACATACCTGTAGGAGGCTGCAAGGGCTTCAAAACTTTATTCATCCAAGCTGATGGAGAAGCCTTCCCAACACCCTCATCTAGAACGGAGCACAGATGAGAATACTTTCCAGGGTGTGCTGGGATCCCCTTCTGCCACAGAGAACTGGGCACTGCCAGGGAGTCGGGTAAGGCTATGGGAGCCAGATGTGAGTAGACATGGCCAAAGGTGCACAGGGGCCTGGGGAGCTCTGGGCTGGCTGCTGGCCACTCTCCACACTCTTTCCCTGCCCTCAGCAACATCCCTGGGAGGGGCGGCTGAAGCAGCGCAGGGCCCTGGGGCTCTCTCTTCACATACAAAAGAAATCCTCCCTAAAGCCCAGGGGAAAACTTGAGCAGGCAGTGCCACAGCTATCCCTCCCTCACTCCCTCCCTCCCTCCTGCCCTCCTTCTGCGGCGACAGCTCCCAGATCCCAAGGGCAAACAGCCAGGCCCTCTCAGGACACACTGGAGCCTTGCTCTCCCCCTCTGTCCTTTCCCCACCGTGGGCACCCTGTGCAGTCACTCCCACGTTTCAGGACATGTCTCCCCCAGAGGGTCCCCAGCAGGACTGCTCAGTGCCCGAGTGCCCTGAGCCTGCTCAGGATAATTTCCCTGGGCTGTGCCGCTCTAGTCCAGGCTGTGCCCGCACTGCCAAGCAGCAGAGAGGGCAGCTCAAGCCTCAGCAGGGCTCAGGCCCAGAGGCACAGCAATTACCTCCTGTGCCTGTGCCTGGCATGGCCTCCCTTCCTGCAGCAGAGGCTGGCACAGAACCACTGCTTCCTCCTGGAAGTGCTTCCTTCTGCACAGGCTCTCCTTTCATTTCTGGAGAATGGAGAAGAGACAGCTGGATCAGATGGAAACATTCCTGACTGGCAATGGGGATGGGACAATTTCAGGAGGCATCACTTGTGAAAGGAATGGATAAGGATCAGAAAACACCCAGGATTTTGGGACAACCCAAGGCTGCTTCCTTCCCCAAACAGCCCCAACATCTGATCTGCCTGGACACCAGGAAATTGCAGGGGATCTGAGGGTGGGCATGGCCTGTGGTGCAATTGGGGCTATCTGCCAGCTGATGCCAAATGCCTTCCTGCAGAGGCTGGGCAGAAGCTGCAGCCAGGCCAGGCTGGGAAACAGCCCTGCAGGGCGTGAAAGCAGCAGCGGGGCAGCGAGGCTGCCATGGATCCCTTCCCGCTGCGCCGGGCACGGCGTGTCCAGATGTGCAGCCAAAGCCCCCGGCTGCTGAGTCCCGGGGGAAGCATGAGGCAAATGCACCCACCTTGCCTTCTCTGCAGACATTCCTTCAGCATTTGCCACATGACTTCTAATGGGTCCTGGAATTTCTTGCCTGCCATGCCTTTGGTCTCTCCTGTCGTAGGACCTTAAGAGAAAGTAGTTTCATTTCCCAGGAATGGATCCCACAAAAGCAGGGCTCAGCCTGAGGGGTCAGCAGGGACACACTACTCACCCCTGCCATGGGAGCTGGGCTTTTGTGCAGCATCCAAGGTAGGAGTTGGTGAGGTCGTCCCTGCAGACACGCCTGTAACACAACAGCCACAGAAGCTTCTGTCACCTGGTTCTTACCAGTCAGTCAAACATTACGCCTTGTTGGGACAGTGAGAACATACCTGCAGAATGCTCAGACGGCTTCACAACTTCAGAGCGCCAGGCTAATGGAGAATCCTTCCCAGCCTCCCAGTCTGGAAGCAAGCCAAGATGAGAACTGTTTCCATTGTGTGCCAGGGCTGGCTCTGGCCTGGGCTGGCGGCAGGGCTCCCGCTCGGGGCTGCTCCTGTGCCTTGGGCCTCTGGGCACTCAGGGCCAGCTCCGCAGCAGCTGCAGCGCCAGGGACGTTGCTGCACCAGTCCCGTTTCCCCGGGGCTCTGAACCAGCTCCAGAGGCCTGGAAGCCGAGGCGCCTCCAGCTTTGGCTTCTGCCGGGCCGGGCAAGGGCAGGCCCTGGGGGAAGAGCTGCTGCCACACAGCCCCGGCCAGGCCTGAGCCCGGCACAGCAATTACCTGCTGTGCCTGTGCCCGTGTCTGGAATCGCCTTCCTTCCTGCAACAGGGGCTGGCACCAAAGATGGAGTGCTTCCTTCAAGAAATGCCAACTTCCACTGAAGCACTATGTCCAGCTCTTGAGAAAGGAAGGGAGACAGCTGCATCAGATGGGGCTGTTCCCCACTTGGGCGGTGGTAATATTTGTGAAATTTACGGAGCAGGAAAATGGCCAGATTACAGTGGCATGATGAGAGCACTTCCACCTCCTAACAGACACCCTTTTCCTAATCTTCAGGGCTGGATATTGTGGGGGATCTCAGGGTGTGTTCCAGTTTGGGCTGCCTGTCAGCTGATGCCAAACGCCTTCCTACAGAGGCTGGGCAGAAGCTGCAGCCAGGCCAGGCTGGGAAACAGCCCTGCAGGGCATGAAAGCAGCAGCGGGGCAGCGAGGCTGCCATGGATCCCTTCCCGCTGTGCCGGGCACGGCGTGTCCAGATGTGCAGCCAAAGCCCCTGGCTGCTGAGTCCCAGGGGAAGCATGAGGGAAATGCACCCACCTTGTCTTGTCTGCAGGGGTTCCTTCAGCTCTTGCCTCATCTGTTTGGATGGTTCCAGGGATATCTTATCTGTTGTATCTTGGATTTTTCCTGTTGGAGTACCTTAGAGAAAAATATTTCCATTTCCCTGGAATGGATCCTACAAAAGCAAGGCTCAGCCTGTGGGTCAGCAGGGACACACTACTCACTCCTGTGATGGGAGCTGGGCTTGAGTGCAACATCCAAGGAAGGAGCTGGAGAAGTCCTCCCTGTAGACACATCTGTAACACAACAGCCACAGAAGCTTCTGTCACCTGGTTCCTGCCCACTTGTCTACAATTCTTCCTTGGTGGCACGCTGACAACATACCTGCAGGAGGCTCCAAGGGCTTCAAAACTTTATTCATCCAAGCTGATGGAGAAGCCCTCCCAGACACCTCATCTAGAATGGAGCACAGATGAGAACATTTTCCAGGGTGTGTTGGGATCCCCTTCTGCCACAGAGAACTGGACACTGCAAGGGGGTCGGGTAAGGCTGTGGGAGCCAGATGTGAATAGACACGGCCAAAGGTGCACAGGGGCCTGGGGAGCTCTGGGCTGTCTCCTGGTCACTCTCCACACTCTTTCCCTGCCCTCAGCAACATCCCAGGGAGAGGTGGCTGGAGCAGCGCAGGGCCCCGGGGTTCTCTCCCTCAGACACAGGGGAAATCCTCTCTAAAACCCCGGGGAAAACTGCAGCAGGCAGTGACACAGGTATCCATTCCTCCCTCCCTCTGTCCCTCCTGCCCTCCTTCTGCGGCGACAGCTCCCAGGTCCCAAGGGCAAACAGCCAGGCCCTCTTAGGACACACTGGAGCCTTGCTCTCCCCCTCTGTCCTTTCCCCACCGTGGGCACCCCGTGCAGTTACTGCCAGGTTTCAGGACATGTCTCCCATGGAGGGACCCCAGCAGCACTGCTCAGTACCCGAGTGCCCTGAGCCTGCTCAGGATAATTCCCCTGGGCTGTGCCGCTCTAGTCCAGGCTGCGCCCGCACTGCCAAACAGCAGAGAGGGCAGCTCAAGCCTCAGCAGGGCTCAGGCCCAGAGGCACAGCAATTACCTCCTGTGCCTGTGCCTGGCATGGCCTCCCTTCCTTCAGCAGAGGCTGGCACAGAACCACTGCTTCCTCCGGGAAATGCTTCCATCTGCACAGGCTCTCCTTTCATTTCTGGAGAATGAAAAAAAGACAGCTGGATCAGATGGAAACATTCCTCATTGGGAATGAGCCATGGATCCCATCCCGCTGTGCCGGGAACCATGCGTTCAGATGTGCAGCCAATGCCCCCGGCTGCTGAGTCCCAGGGGAAGCATGAGGCAAATGCACCCACCTTGTCCTCCCTGCAGCATTTTCTTCAGCACTTGCCTCGTCTGTTTGGATGGTTCCAGGGATATCTTCTCTGTTGTGTCTTGCATCTTCCTCTTCGGAGGAACTTAGAGAAAAATATTTCCATTTCCCAGGAATGCATCCCACAAAAGCAGGGCTCAACTTGTGGGGTCAGCAGGGACACACTACTCACCCCTGCCATGGGGGCTGGTCTTGTTGGCAATAACCACCAAAGGACGTATGAATCTCCTCCCTGCAGACACACCTGTAACTCAACAGCCACAGAAGCTTCTGCCATCTCTGCTGATCTGCACGGGAACCACTGAGCCGCAGCAGCGGTGAGGGGATCGTGCAGGGCGCGGGCACACACGTGCATGGTTCTGTGCTGGCACCTGCAGCGCTGCCTCCCTGGCCCAGCTTTGGGCTCTGAGCTGGCAGCTCTCCCAGGGGAAAGGCCTTGACCTACCCTCAGCATCTCCCAGAGCCTCAGTCCTGGATGTGGGGCCTTCACTGACAGGTTCAGCTGCAATGAAAGGCAGGACAGAAGAGCTCCTGTGGCACTGCAGGAGATCCTCAGGCTGCCCACAAGGCTCAGCCCCAGGGCAGAGCTCTGGGCCCGGCCTCTTCCCTCTCTGCTCTTCTCTGTGACTGCACAGAGCACACGAAAGGACACACTGGCATTGCACACGGGAGGAAGATTGAAAGCTAAATGCTCCTTCCTCCCAATGACAGTGATCCTGTGGGAGCCCTCAGGGCTCCAGAAGGGAACAGGGCAAGGTTTCCAGATTCTTTCAACCTTAAGATTATGTTAAGGGAAATGGTTTGTAAGTGAGCTTTTGTTGCATTAACCCTGATTATTCACTCAGGAAAGACAGAATGAAAACTTGCCTCCAGCATCCTCCAGGAACTTCAAACCATGCTTCATCAGGACTTCCTGAAAACCCATGTCACGATTCCAGTCTAGAAGGGAGCAGAGATCAGAACCATTTCCATGGTGTGCTGGGATCCCCTTCTGCCACAGGAGACTGGGCAATGCAGGAGTGTTGGGTAAGGCTGTGGGAGCCAGATGTGAATGGAGATGTCCAAAGCTGCACAGGGGCCTGGGGAGCTCTGGGCTGGCTCCTGGTCACTCTCCAACCTCTTTGCAGGCCCTTTGCAACATCTCTGGAGTGGTGGCTGGAGTAGCCTAGGGCCCGTGGGGTCTCTCTCCCTCCCACAGAGGAAACTCTCCCTAAAGCCCTGGGCAAAACCATCCCCAGCGCTTCCCAGGGAGCAGGGAGCGCTGTCCCGGGAAAGGGCAGCCAGGCTGCCGGCTCACCTGCTCGCCGAGCTTGCAGCGGAGCAGCCTGGGCAGCCCTGGCAGGCAGGGCCACGGCCAGGAGCAGCAGGAGTAGGAGGTGCAGAGCAAGGGCCATGGTGCCTTGTCCTCCGCCAGTCCCGCAGCTCTTGCTGCCACCGCTGTCCCGACACTGCTGTCCCAACGTCAGCACCGCTGCTGCCACCGCCGCTGCTGCCGCAACAGTTGTGCTCAGGGACTGACTGCTGGCTCCCTGTGCTGCTGTGCAACCACGGGGTCTGGCACCTCTGTGACCTCAGGGCCTGCTGAGAGCTCAGCCTGCTGTGACCCCAGAGCCCTGCTGTGACCTCATGGCCTCAGCTGTACCCCCAGAGTGTGCGCCTGTCTGCATGAATGGACTGCCCTGACTGTAAATGTTTTGCTTCATCAAAGGGCCATTGCTCAGCAAAACCTTTCTTTTGCCTGCTGACATTGCTGGTCAGGCTGCGTCCCTCAAGATGCTCTTATTGTTGCAGTTCAAATTTATTTTATTGATTCCATTTCAAGTCTTGTTTAAGGGCTCTGTTGTGCCCCCATGTTTTTCCTGAGTTGGTTCACCTGTGGGTTTTACCCTCCCTCCAAACTGTCCCTCGTGCCCTTCCCCACCCCTTGTTCCAGCTCTTTCCCTGCCTCTCAAGGCAACCCAGCCCCTTGGTTCCCCAACCTTTGGGCAATCCCTGACTGCAACTCCCCTTTGGAATTCCCCTACTCCTGGAAGCCCCATTGGCCCTTGTGACCCATCCTCTCCACCCTCCTACCCCAATTGGCCCCAGACACTTGATGTAATCCCCTCACTCCTCTCCTGAGCATTCCCTATTGGTTCATTGTTTGCATCCACCCCATGACTTGTATGTGTACAAAACCCCTTGGGCAGTACAGCTAGGGGCTTCTCATCCTGTTCTCTTCACCTGGACTAAGGTGTTCCTTGCGGAACCTGAAGACAGGGAGCCTCCTCCTTTCTCCTGTGCTTCGTCCCTGTCGTGGCTTGTGTCTGGCACTGGAGAGCAAGTGGCACTAAAGGCTCTGCCTCTGGTAAATGCCCATAGCGAGGCAGTTCCTGACTCCTGCCGTAGTGCCGGAGTTCTAAGAGCTAGCCCAGGTTCCAGCACTCACTTCACTAATGTACCGAATGCCCCTTCTTCAGTGCCTGCTCTGGTGCTCTGCCATCTCACACAGCAGAGTGTGATTCACATACTGCAGCCCAGAGTCAGGTTGTTGCAACATTGAAATAGGTGTGGTTGGCAGGATGGCTGGGCATAAATCACTACAGAACTAAAGCAAATGCATGCACGGTCCCAGGCTGGACTTGAATAGGCACAGGAATTATGGAAAGATGAGGACAAGATAGCAGAGAACAATGGAAAAACCAGCTGAAAAGGAGGACATGCTAAAGGAGTTATTTGTGCACATTTGGGGCTATATTTTTCTTGGGTGCAAAACAAAATCAAAAGCTCATAAATGCCCAAAAGATGAGAACTGTGTGTGGTAAATAGATATGATTCATGCTGACAAATTTGAAAGAGTAATCAATATTAATAAAGTAATTAATATTTGGAAATAATAAAACAGTTAAAGGTGTAATGCCAAGCAAGAAAGGGAATGGAGGGTTTATCCCTCTCCCCACCGTTTTCCTGCAGCTGTTCAGAACAGGAAGAAGCAAGAGATAACAATGACTGAATTTAGTTGGAAGAGAGGAGAATTTGGTTGGACACCAGGAAAATGTTGATTATATGAGATCCACTGCTTTAATGTTAGAACACAATATTGGCTTATACTGTAGCAGCTTGGTGCGCATGTGTAATCCAAAAGGTGAACTCCAGGACGTGGAGGAAGAGGAGAGGCTTTCCTCAAAGAAGATCCCCAAAGAGTGGTACAACTTACTTAAAGAAGTGTGGAGCATGAGTGGTAAAGGTGATGATGAGGGCGGTGATACAAGTGTGACGAATCAAAAATGGGAGGAGATGGTAATGGCATACAGCATAAAAAGGGGAATTTTGTCTTGACAAGCTAGTCCGTGAGGTGACGGGGGGTCCAAAAGCCCTGCACTCCATACCCCACACATACCCCGCATGGTTAGTTTTGCTTATACGCTATTATCAGGACCAAATTATTTGTAATTTAAACCAAATTATATAGTCAGTGTTTCGAGTTTATTCAATTGTATATATATTAAGCGACATAATTAAAATTGCGGTTTTATTTAATTTTGTTTGGGTTTGTTTTTTTGGTTTTTTTGATTGGAAAATTTGGCAAATATAACATGTGGAATGTCCTCCACAGCAGAGTGTCAGACCTCTGGATCTTTTTAAACAATTTTATCAAGGTGGAACTGTGGCAGCTTCAGCTGGTGCCTCTGGAGGACCTTGAACAAAGAACCCCTGAGCTTTTCTACCCTTCCAGGTGAAGTGTGATAGTCTGGGGTCTTGCTGCTGTGTCCGAGTGCCGGGCCACTGGCTGGCACCACAGGTCCCCAGACCCTCTGCTGAGGCATCCCTCTCTTAGAGTCAAGTTTAGTCTGTCACATTTGGCTTTTCTCTCTGATCCACCGCCAGGACCAAAGATCACACGGTCATGAGGATGTAAAAATGCCTGTGCCTTCTGGAACATTGCTGTTGCGTGACAGCCCTGCAGGCAGAGCAGGCAGCTGTAGGGACACTGACTCATTTCCCTGGTGCCAGCCGTGCTGCATCCATCGAGCTGCTGGGTGTTGGTGCTCGTTGGGACGCGGCCCGGCCCGGCACCACGGGAGTTACGAAGGGTCTTGAAGAAATCCCCACGCATTAAAGCAGATGATTTAGCCTGGGATTTTAAGTTGTTTCTCAGTTAACCTTGTAAAAGGCCAAAACAAGTCTCCTATGAATTCTGTCCCTGTCAAGTTCAGTTCTGCCCCGAAAGCCCCTCAGCATTCTCAGGGCAGTGGCAGGAGCCGGGTGCTGGCCCGTAGCCCCGCTGGCCGGGGAGAGCACGGCCCAGAGCGAGCCCCTGCTGCCCGGGATGGCCACAGGCCTGGGGGAGCCTGGCGGGCAACGCCAGGGCCCTGTCCAGGGCTCCTGGGGCTCCTCTGGCACCTGTTCCGTCCCCTCGGGCGTTGAGCGGTGCCCGTCCCGCGGGGCTGTCTGTGCCCGGCCCCAAAAGAGGCAGGGCCAAGGCTGTGGCCCCTGGGCTGGCAGTGCCGCCTGCCCGGGCTCAGCACCGCCCGTGCCGTGCCGGCGCAGCGTGACCCGGCGGGGCAGCTCCGCCTTGGCGCCTCACCACCGCCATCCCGGCACGGCGGCTGGCCCTGGGCCACGGCAGCCCCGAGCCGCACGGGCCCGGGAGGGACTGCCGGAGGTCCCCGTCCCCTGCGTGCCTCAGCAGACACTCCAGCCCCACTGCATGCAGCAGGAAGGACACAAAGCGCCTGCACGCTTACGAGAGTCCACAGCCCTTTCTACATGTGAAATGAGACCCCAGAACCCCAACATGTGCCTCAGGAGAGATCCCAGCTCCCTGCACACCTTGGGAGAGATCCCAAACCATCTGCATGCCTCACACAGGATTCCAAATCCCTTGCATGACTTGAAGTGGACCCCAGTGTCCTCCATGCCTCAGAGGAAACCTAAAATATCCCTGGGTGTGCCGCAAGGGACCCCAGCCCCTCGTGCACCTTAGGGGGACTCCAAAGCCCCCACGTGCCTTACAGGGAAGTCCAGGCCAGCTACGCCGAGTGTTTCGACCTGGAAATCAAGCCTGGTTGCACCTGGGTTGTTGTGTCTCTGGGGCTGCTCACCAGCCCTGTCGAACCCCAAGGCCACACAGCCCTTCCCTTCCCTTCCCTTCCCTTCCCTTCCCTTCCCTTCCCTTCCCTTCCCTTCCCTTCCCTTCCCTTCCCTTCCCTTCCCTTCCCTTCCCTTCCCTTCCCTTCCCTTCCCTTCCCTTCCCTTCCCTTCCCTTCCCTTCCCTTCCCTTCCCTTCCCTTCCCTTCCCTTCCCTTCCCTTCCCTTCCCTTCCCTTCCCTTCCTTCTGGCCCTGGCTGAGAGCAGCAGACCCTGTGCAGCACCCTGCATTGGTGATGGCCCATCAATTAGGTCCTATCAAGTGTGTGTTAATTAGGGAGGAGCTTTGTTTTGCCTGCTGACATTGCTGGTCAGGCTGTGTCCCTGGAGATACTCTTGATGGCTTCCCTCTTTTCCTGGGCATGGCACTGGAGGAGGTCTGGGCCCAGATGATCCCACGGAAGGAAATGTCCCTCAGCCCAGGGACGCTCAGCATGGGCTGCCCCATCCCCTCGGGGCCCCACCGCTGGTCACAGTGAAGCCATATGCTAAATAAATAGACTCCACTGTCGCCCTGGTTTTTAATGTTCTTCTAAGCCTTCTGATGTTTACATTCTTGTAGCAAACTTTCCCAAACACTTTATGTAAATAACTTATTGTTTTGCATTCTTTTCTGCAGAGGAGAAATTTGATGGACTGTTGGTTTGTCCAGTGTCATTGGAGAGGTGGCACTTTCACCCTCCAATCCACTGTCACTTTTGGAAATCTGTAAATGTTGGAGTCAGAAATTCAACTGCCCTCTTTTTTACCTTGGAGAGATGCGTGTCTGCGTTGTGTTATTTCATGTCCTACAGCGGCACTCCACAACCTGATGTAGTTGTGAAGTGGGTATGCGTGTCAGGGCCTGGCACAAGCGAGATGGCTCTCGTGAAAACTTGTGCCCCGAGCCCTGGACTGAGCCACATCTTTGTTCACAAACATGTTCCATATGCAATACCTTACACAATCTCGCCATGCACATTCAACCCCTGGCCCTGCCTGTCCTCCCCTCACATGGCGATGAGATCCACGGCCTTCTGGGCACGCGTTGTTTCCTGTGGTGGTCACACTGGGGTCTTTGGTGGTCTCTGAGGTCGAAGGCTGTGGTCTTCCTCATGACTGAACTTTTGAACTTTTCTCCTTTGTGCATGCACTGTGGTCCCCTGGTGCTTATCTGAGTAGGTCTGTTGGTTTGGATCAGCTTGGAGACAGAGGAGCTCCTTAGTCTAGGCTACCTGCATTCCCTGGTCTTCTCCTGGCCTTATGAGTAAAACAGTTATCTGTAGCTATGATATTTTATTAAAAATCCTTTCCTGGGATTTTTCCCCTCATGAGGAGCTGAGGGCCTCAGGAAAGAAATGTAAACAATAACTGTCTGCTGCTGTGGAATGCAACAGGTGCATCTTCCATTGGTCCATGTGGTTTGTTTTCACTTGATGACCAATCACAGCCAACTGTGTTGAGCCTGTGAGCGTCCCAAAACCTCCATTTCAACAGCAGCCCCGGCCTGGCTTCTGCCTGCCCACACCGTGGGCATCCACAGCTCCTCCTGGGCATGGAGCTCAGTGCTGGTGCTGGGTGGGCTTTGCTGCTGCTGCCACCTGGACACTGATGTATTCTAATGCCATCCTCAAGAGCTGCTGAAACCAGGAGGGGCATTGTTTCTTCCTCATCTCCTGTTAATGGGCCCATCAATGTCTTGCCACATGACTCAGAGATAACTCCCTCCCAGAGCCATTTCTGTTTCATGGCTAATCAAGGACCCACAGCATGAGGCAGATTGATATCAGCCCACTGTGAGATGCTCTGCCCATGGGGGAGGAGCTAAGCATCCCCAGCTGGATATAATCTGGGTTTTGGGACACAACAAGCAGTCTTTCCACTGGATTCCCAGAGGAACCGCCGCCCTTACCCACTGCTTTTCCAGAGGATGAGAGCTACCAGATTGTTTCTACAGGATCACCACTTCCACAAGTCCATTTCATCTGGACTGCTACCACCACCCTAACTAGCAGGGTGTCAGCAGGCTGTATTCTGACTCTGTCAGTGGTTTTTCTTTTCTATTATTGCATGTGTTTTGATTTTTTTCCCTTTTTCTAATAAATTGTATTTCTGACTTGGAGTCTCTCACTGGTTTTGCTTTCCAACCAGAACAAAGATCCTTCTCTTTATTTCAACAGAAGAATAGGCCATTGCCTAACCTGCAAGCCCGGGGGGTGGGGGGGGTGTCACCTTCAGTGATTCCTAGAGGGAAAGGCAAGGGGGCTCAGGGGCAGAGGAAGGGATGTGTTTGTCTCAGGAAGGGCTGGAGGGTGCTGGGCTGGTCCTGGGGTCCCTAGAGGTACTCGAGTTGGCTGGGATGGGACAGACAAAGATAAAAAAAGGGATGAAGGCAGCTTGGGGAGGCCCATGGGGAGAGCAGGTGGAAGTGGGATCTACAGGGTAAAAGGAGGTTCCCTCGTAGACTGTTGTTCTGGGGTCCTCTTCGCAGAACACTTGAGAGGGCTGTCCGGGCCGTTACTGCTGCTGGAGGAGCTGCCCACGCTTTCTGGGTGTGAGGTGCAGCCACCGTCTTCCAACTCCTGTCCCGAGGTGCTCCTGTGCAGAGAGGAGGTGGCTGAGGCCCCAGCTGCCAGTGGCACACAGGGACCCTCGTGCACAGCTGGGCCCAGAGCTGGCAAGGCTCCCCAGCATGGCTGGAGCTGCTGGCACAGCTGGGCCCAGCTGGACAGCTGCCCCTCAAGGCCCCGGCCAGCAGGTAACGGCTCTGGGCAGGGTCCTTGGCCAGGAGCGGGCCCCAGAGCGCCTCTGCCTTTCAAGGGCAATCTCGGCCCTGCTCTTTCTCCTCCCCACCTGCCTCTGCCTCTGCCCTGTGCTCCTGGGGCTGCTCTTGGCCAGGCAGCCTCAGTGGGAGCCAGCACTGGCTGCAGCCCCAGCGGGGCCCCCAGGACAAGGCCCAGCAATTGAGAGGCCAATGGAAGCACTGGGCAGCAGCAGAACCCTCAGCAGAGTTATTTGGACAATCATGGACTGGCCACAAACCCACTGCAGCCTCAATGGGAATGTTCCCTGTCCACGCTGGATTTTGAAAAGAAGCTGTTGGAGGGGGCAGGCAATAAAACACTCACTGTTTTCTGTTCCAGGAATACCAGATTCCAATGCAGAACAACAAGAAGACAAGCTCCAAACAAAGCACGCCTGCCAGTAACCCTAGCCAGCAGCCTGTTCCCTGACAGAAACCCCTTCCGAGGCCATCCTGAGCATTGGGAACAGGTCTTGTGGTGCCAGCTGCATCTGAGGGAGCAATGGGGAGCGTGAGCCCGTGCTGTGCTGCACTGCTGAGCTGGCAGCACGCTGGATACGGGCAGGACGTTCTCTGTTTCCCCCAGAGCTGGGGCCTGCAGGCACCTTGCCGGCCCTTGGCACAGGCTGTGCCAGCCAACAAAGCCCAGCAGGCCGGGAGGAGAGCCCGGGGGCAGCGCAGCTGCTTGGGCAGTGGCTGCTGCCAGGGACACGAGCCAAAGCCATCCCTGAGCAGCCACTGCCACCCCTGGCCCTCCCTGCCCCGTGACAGCTCCCCCAGCCCCAGGGGACAGGCTCAGGCCCTGTCAGGAGCCAGCGCAGCCCCTGCCCAGTCGGGAGCCAGGGCTGGCTCTGGCCCTGGGCTGGCGGCAGGGCTCCCGCTCGGGGCTGCTCCTGTGCCTTGGGCCTCTGGGCACTCAGGGCCAGCTCCGCAGCAGCTGCAGCGCCAGGGACGTTGCTGCACCAGTCCCGTTTCCCCGGGGCTCTGAACGAGCTCCAGAGGCCTGGAAGCCGAGGCGCCTCCAGCTTTGGCTGCTGCCGGGCCGGGCAAGGGCAGGCCCTGGGGGAAGAGCTGCTGCCACACAGCCCCGGCCAGGGCTGAGCCCGGCACAGCAATTACCTGCTGTGCCTGTGCCCGTGTCTGCCATCGCCTTCCTTCCTGCAGCAGTGGCTCGCACCAAAGATGGAGTGCTTCCTTCAGGAATTGCCACCTTCCACTGAAGCTCTATGTCAATCTCTTGACAAAGGAAGGGAGACAGCTGCATCAGACGGAGCTCTTCCCCACTTGGGCGGTGGCATCAGAGGGAATATTTGTGAAATTTATGGAGCTGGAAAATGGCCAGGTTACAGTGGCATGATGAGAGCACTTCCAGCTCCAAAGAGCCACCCTTTCCGAATCTGCAGGGCTGGATATAGTGGGGGATCTCAGGGTGTGTTACAGTTTGGGCTGCCTGTCAGCTGATGCCAAATGCCTTCCTGCAGAGGCTGGGCAGAAGCTGCAGCCAGGCCAGGCTGGGAAACAGCCCTGCAGGGCGTGAAAGCAGCGGCGGGGCAGCGAGGCTGCCATGCATTCCTTCCCGCCGTGCCGGGCACGGCGTGTCCAGATGTGCAGCCAAAGCTCCTGGCTGCTGAGTCCCAGGGGAAGCATGAGGGAAATGCACCCACCTTGTCCTCCCTGCCGCATTTCCTTCAGCTCTTGCTCCGTCTGTTTGGGTGGTTCCAGGGATATCTTGTCTCTTGTGTCTTGGATCTTCCCTGTCAGAGGAACTTAGAGAAAAATACATCCATTTCCCAGGAATGGATCCCACAAAAGCAGGGCTCAGCCTGTGGGGTCAGCAGGGTCACACTACTCACCCCTGCCATGGGAGCTGGGTTGGGGACAAGCATCCAACCCTGGAGCTGGAGAAGTCCTCCCCGCAGACACACCTGTAACTCAAAAGCCACAGAAGCTTCTGCCATCTCTGCTGATCTGCACGGGCACCACTGAGCCGCAGCAGCGGTGAGGGGATCGTGCAGGGCGCGGGCACACACGTGCATGGTTCTGTGCTGGCACCTGCAGCGCTGCCTCCCTGGCCCAGCTTTGGCCTCTGAGCTGGCAGCTCTCCCAGGGGAAAGGCCTTGACCTACCCTCAGCATCTCCCAGAGCCTCAGTCCTGGATGTGGGGCCTTCACCGGCAGGTTCAGCTGCAAAGAAAGGCAGGACAGAAGAGCTCCTGTGGCACTGCAGGAGATCCTCAGGCTGCCCACAAGGCTCAGCCCCGGGGCACAGCCCTGGGCCCGGCCCCTTCCCTATCTGCTCTTCTCTGTGGCTGCACAGAGCACACGGAAGGACACACTGGCACAGTACACGGGAGGAGGACTGAAAGATCAATGCTCCTTCCTCCCACTGACAGCGATCCTGTGGAATCCCTCAGGGATGCAGAAAGGAGCAGGGAAAGATTCTCAGAATCCTTCAGCCCTTACATAATGTTAAGGGAAATGGTTTATAAATGAGCTTTTGTTGCATTGATCCTGATTATTCACTCAGGAAAGGCAGAATGAAAACTTGCTTCCAGCATCCTCCAGGAACTTCAAACCATCCTTCATCAGGACTTCCTGAAAACCCATGTCACGATTCCAGTCTAAAAGGGAGCAGAGATCACAACCATATCTGTGGCATGCTGGGAACCCCTAATGCTACAGGCAAAAGGGCACTGCAAGGGGGTCGGGTAAGTTTATGGGACCCAGATGGGAATGGACATGGCCAAAGCTGCCCAGGGGTCTGGGGAGCTCTGGGCTGGCTCCTGATCACTCTCCACACTCTTTCCCTGCCCTCAGCAACATCCCTGGGAGGGGTGGCTGGAGTAACCCAGGGCCCTGGGGCTCTCTCCCTCAAACTCACAGAAAATCCTCCCTAAAGCCCTGGGGTAACTGCAGCAGGGAGTGCCACAGCTATCCATCCCTCCCTCCTACACTCCCTCCTCCCCTCCTTCTGCTGGGACAGCTCCCAGATCCCAAGGGCAAACAGCCAGGCCCTCTCAGGACACACTGCAGCCTTGCTCTCCCCCTCTGTCCTTTCCCCACCGTGGGCACCCCGTGCAGTCGCTGCCAGGTTTCAGGACATGTCTACCATGGAGGGACCCCAGCAGGACTGCTCAGTGCCCTGAGCCTGCTCGGGATAATTCCCCCGGGCTGTGCTGCTCTAGTCCAGGCTGTGCCCGCACTGCCAAGCAGCAGAGAGGGCAGCTCAAGCCTCAGCAGGGCTCAGGCCCAGAGGCACAGCAATTACCTCCTGTGCCTGTGCCGGGCATGGCCTCCCTTCCTGCAGCAGAGGCTGCCACGAAGCCCCTGCTTCCTCCAGGAAATGCTTCTTTCTCCACAGGCTCTCCTTTCATTTCTGGAGAATGGAAAAGAGACAGCTGGATCAGATGGAAACATTCCTCACTGGGAATGGGGAAGGTGAGGCATCACTTGTGAAAGGAATGGATAAGGATCAGAAAACACCCAGGATTTTGGGACAACCCAAGGCTGCTTCCTTCCTCAAACAGCCCCAACATCTGATCTGCCTGGACATCAGGAAATTGCAGGGGATCTGAGGGTGGGCATGGACTGTGGTGCAACTGGGGCTGTCTGTCAGCTGATGCCAAATGCCTTCCTGCAGAGGCTGGGCAGAACCTGCCGCAAGGCCAGGCTGGCAAACAGCCCTGCAGGGTGTGAAAGCAGCAGGGGGGCAGCGAGGCTGCCATGGATCCCTTCCTGCTGTGCCGGGCACGACGTGTCCAGATGTGCAGCCAAAGCCCCCGGCTGCTGAGTCCCAGGGGCAGCATGAGGGAAATGCACCCACCTTCTCTTCTCTGCAGACATTCCTTCAGCATTTGCCACATGATTTCTAATGGGTCCTGGAATTTCTTGCCTGCCATGTCTTTGGTCTCTTCTGGTGGAGGACCCTAAGAGAAAGTAGTACCATTTCCCAGGAATGGACCCCACAAAAGCAGGGCTCAGCCTGAGGGGTCAGCAGGGACACACTACTCACCCCTGCCATGGGAGCTGGCCTTTTGTGCAGCATCCAAGGTAGGAGTTGGTGAGGTCGTCCCTGCAGACACGCCTGTAACACAACAGCCACAGAAGCTTCTGTCACCTGGTTCTTACCAATCAGTCAAACATTACGCCTTGGTGGGAGAGTGAGAACATACCTGCAGAATGCCCAGAGGGCTTCACAACTTCAGAGCGCCAGGCTAATGGAGAATTCTTCCCAGCATCCCAGTCTGGAAGCAAACCAAGATGAGAACTGTTTCCATTGTGTGCCAGGGCTGGCTCTGGCCCTGGGCTGGCGGCAGGGCTCCCGCTCGGGGCTGCTCCTGTGCCTTGGGCCTCTGGGCACTCAGGGCCAGCTCCGCAGCAGCTGCAGCGCCAGGGACGTTGCTGCACCAGTCCCGTTTCCCCGGGGCTCTGAACCAGCTCCAGAGGCCTGGAAGCCGTGGCGCCTCCAGCTTTGGCTGCTGCCGGGCCGGGCAAGGGCAGGCCCTGGGGGAAGAGCTGCTGCCACACAGCCCCGGCCAGGGCTGAGACCGGCACAGCAATTACCTGCTGTGCCTGTGCCCGTGTCTGCCATCGCCTTCCTTCCTGCAGCAGGGGCTGGCACCGAAGATGGAGTGCTTCCTTCAAGAAATGCCACCTTCCACTGAAGCTCTATGTCCATCTCTTGACAAAGGAAAGGAGACAGCTGCATCAGATGGAGCTGTTTCCCACTTGGGTGGTGGCATCAGAGGTAATATTTGTGAAATTTATGGAGCAGGAAAATGGCCAGGTTATAGTGGCATGATGAGAGCACTTCCACCTCCAAACAGCCACCCTTTTCCTAATCTGCAGGGCTGGATATAGTGGGGGATCTCAGGGTGTGTTACAGTTTGGGCATGGCCTGTCAGCTGATGCCAAATAACTTCCTACAGAGGCTGGGCAGAAGCTGCAACCAGGCCAGGCTGGGAAACAGCCCTGCAGGGCGTGAAAGCAGCAGCGGGGCAGCGAGGCTGCCATGGATCCCTTCCCACTGTGCCAGGCACGGCGTGTCCAGATGTGCAGCCAAAGCCCCCGGCTGCTGACTCCCAGGGGAAGCATGAGGGAAATGCACCCACCTTCTCTTGTCTGCAGGGGTTCCTTCAGCTCTTGCCTCATCTGTTTGGATGGTTCCCGGGATATCTTATCTGTTGTATCTTGGATTTTCCCTGTTGGAGTACCTTAGAGAAAAATATTTCCATTTCCCAGGAATGGATCCCAGAAAAGCAGGGTTCAGCCTGTGGGGTCAGCAGGGACACACTACTCACCCCTGAGATGGGAGCTGGGCTTGAGTGCAGCATCCAAGGTAGCAGCTGGAGAAGCTGGAGAAGTCTTCCCTGTAGACACATCTGTAACACAACAGCCACAGAAGCTTCTGTCACCTGGTGCCTGCCCGCTTGTCTATAATTCTTCCTTGGTGGCACACATAGAACATACCTGCAGGAAGCTCCAAGGGCTTCAAAAGTTTATTCATCCAAGCTGATGGAGAAGCCTTCCCAGCACCCTCATCTACAATGCAGCACAGATGAGAACATTTTCCAGTGTGTGCTGGGATCTCTTTCTGCCACAGGGAACTGGGCACTGCCAGGGAGTCGGGTAAGGCCATGGGAGCCAGATGTGAATAGACATGGCCAAAGCTGCCCAGGGGCCTGGGGAGCTCTGGGCTGCCTCTTGGTCACTCTCCACACTCTTTCCCTGCCCTCAGCAACATCCCTGGGAGGGGTGGCTGCAGCAGTGCAGGGACCTGGAACTCTCCCCCTCACACACAGAAGAAATCCTCCCTAAAGCATGGGGGAAAACTGCAGCAGGGAGTGCCACAGCTATCCATCCTGCCCTCCCTCTGTCCCTCCTGCCCTCCTTCTGTGGGGAAACCCCCCAGATCCCAAGGGCAAACAGCCAGGCCCTCTCAGGACACACTGCAGCCTTGCTCTCCCCCTCTGTCCTTTCCCCACCGTGGGCACCCGGTGCAGTCACTCCCAGGTTTCAGGACATGTCTCCCATGGAGGGACCCCAGCAGGACTGCTCAGTGCCCTGCGCCTGCTCGGGATAATTCCCCTGGGCTGTGCTGCTCTAGTCCAGGCTGTGCCCGCACTGCCAAACAGCAGAGAGGGCAGCTCAAGCCTCAGCAGGGCTCAGGCCCAGAGGCACAGCAATTACCTCCTGTGCCTGTGCCTGGCATGGCCTCCCTTCCTGGAGCTGAGGCTTGCATGCAACCACTGCTTCCTCCGGGAAATGCTTCTTTCTCCGCAGGCTCTCCTTTCATTTCTGGAGAATGGAAAAGAGACAGCTGCATCAGATGAAAACATTTCTGACTGGGAATGGGGAAGGGGACAATTTCAGGAGGCATCACTTGTGAAAGGAATGCATAAGGATCAGAAAACACCCAGGATTTTGGGACAACCCAAGGCTGCTTCCTTCCTCAAACAGCCCCAACATCTGATCTGCCTGGACACCAGGAAATTGCAGGGGATCTGAGGGTGGGCATGGCCTGTGGTGCATTTGGGGCTGTCTGCCAGCTGATGCCAAATGCCTTCCTGCAGAGGCTGGGCAGAAGCTGCAGCCAGGCCAGGCTGGGAAACAGCCCTGCAGGGCGTGAAAGCAGCAGCGGGGCAGCAAGGCTGCCATGGATCCCTTCCTGCTGTGCCGGGCATGGCGTGTCCAGATGTGCAGCCAAAGCCCCTGGCTGCTGAGTCCCAGGGGAAGCATGAGGGAAATGCACCCACCTTGTCCTCCCTGCCGCATTTCCTTCAGCTCTTGCTCCGTCTGTTTGGGTGGTTCCAGGGATATCTTGTCTCTTGTGTCTTGGATCTTCCCTGTCAGAGGAACTTAGAGAAAAATACATCCATTTCCCAGGAATGGATCCCACAAAAGCAGGGCTCAGCCTGTGGGGTCAGCAGGGTCACACTACTCACCCCTGCCATGGGAGCTGGGTTGGGGACAAGCATCCAACCCTGGAGCTGGAGAAGTCCTCCCTGCAGACACACCTGTAACTCAAAAGCCACAGAAGCTTCTGCCATCTCTGCTGATCTGCACGGGCACCACTGAGCCGCAGCAGCGGTGAGGGGATCGTGCAGGGCGCGGGCACACACGTGCATGGTTCTGTGCTGGCACCTGCAGCGCTGCCTCCCTGGCCCAGCTTTGGCCTCTGAGCTGGCAGCTCTCCCAGGGGAAAGGCCTTGACCTACCCTCAGCATCTCCCAGAGCCTCAGTCCTGGATGTGGGGCCTTCACCGGCAGGTTCAGCTGCAAAGAAAGGCAGGACAGAAGAGCTCCTGTGGCACTGCAGGAGATCCTCAGGCTGCCCACAAGGCTCAGCCCCGGGGCACAGCCCTGGGCCCGGCCCCTTCCCTATCTGCTCTTCTCTGTGGCTGCACAGAGCACACGGAAGGACACACTGGCACAGCACACGGGAGGAGGACTGAAAGATCAATGCTCCTTCCTCCCACTGACAGTGATCCTGTGGAATCCCTCAGGGATGCAGAAAGGAGCAGGGAAAGATTCTCAGAATCCTTCAGCCCTTACATAATGTTAAGGGAAATGGTTTATAAATGAGCTTTTGTTGCATTGATCCTGATTATTCACTCAGGAAAGGCAGAATGAAAACTTGCTTCCAGCATCCTCCAGGAACTTCAAACCATCCTTCATCAGGACTTCCTGAAAACCCATGTCACGAATCCAGTCTAATAGGGAGCAGAGATCAGAACCATATCTGTGGCATGCTGGGAACCCCTAATGCTACAGGCAAAAGGGCACTGCAAGGGGGTCGGGTAAGTTTATGGGACCCAGATGGGAATGGACATGGCCAAAGCTGCCCAGGGGCCTGGGGAGCTCTGGGCTGGCTCCTGATCACTCTCCACACTCTTTCCCTGCCCTCAGCAACATCCCTGGGAGGGGTGGCTGGAGTAACCCAGGGCCCTGGGGCTCTCTCCCTCAAACTCACAGAAAATCCTCCCTAAAGCCCTGGGGTAACTGCAGCAGGGAGTGCCACAGCTATCCATCCCTCCCTCCTACACTCCCTCCTCCCCTCCTTCTGCTGGGACAGCTCCCAGATCCCAAGGGCAAACAGCCAGGCCCTCTCAGGACACACTGCAGCCTTGCTCTCCCCCTCTGTCCTTTCCCCACCGTGGGCACCCCGTGCAGTCGCTGCCAGGTTTCAGGACATGTCTACCATGGAGGGACCCCAGCAGGACTGCTCAGTGCCCTGAGCCTGCTCGGGATAATTCCCCCGGGCTGTGCTGCTCTAGTCCAGGCTGTGCCCGCACTGCCAAGCAGCAGAGAGGGCAGCTCAAGCCTCAGCAGGGCTCAGGCCCAGAGGCACAGCAATTACCTCCTGTGCCTGTGCCGGGCATGGCCTCCCTTCCTGCAGCAGAGGCTGCCACGAAGCCCCTGCTTCCTCCAGGAAATGCTTCTTTCTCCACAGGCTCTCCTTTCATTTCTGGAGAATGGAAAAGAGACAGCTGGATCAGATGGAAACATTCCTCACTGGGAATGGGGAAGGTGAGGCATCACTTGTGAAAGGAATGGATAAGGATCAGAAAACACCCAGGATTTTGGGGCAACCCAAGGCTGCTTCCTTCCTCAAACAGCCCCAACATCTGATCTGCCTGGACATCAGGAAATTGCAGGGGATCTGAGGGTGGGCATGGACTGTGGTGCAACTGGGGCTGTCTGCCAGCTGATGCCAAATGCCTTCCTGCAGAGGCTGGGCAGAAGCTGCAGCCAGGCCAGGCTGGGAAACAGCCCTGCAGGGCGTGAAAGCAGCAGCGGGGCAGCGAGGCTGCCATGGATCCCTTCCTGCTGTGCCGGGCACGACGTGTCCAGATGTGCAGCCAAAGCCCCCGGCTGCTGAGTCCCAGGAGCAGCATGAGGGAAATGCACCCACCTTGTCTTCTCTGCAGACATTCCTTCAGCATTTGCCACATGATTTCTAATGGGTCCTGGAATTTCCTGCCTGCCATGTCTTTGATCTCTCCTGTCAGAGGACCTTAAGAGAAAGTAGTTCCATTTCCCAGCAATGGACCCCACAAAAGCAGGGCTCAGCCTGAGGGGTCAGCAGGGACACACTACTCACCCCTGCCATGGGAGCTGGCCTTTTGTGCAGCATCCAAGGTAGGAGTTGGTGAGGTCGTCCCTGCAGACACGCCTGTAACACAACAGCCACAGAAGCTTCTGTCACCTGCTTCTTACCAGTCAGTCAAACATTACGCCTTGGTGGGACAGTGAGAACATACCTGCAGAATGCTCAGAGTGCTTCACAACTTCAGAGCGCCAGGCTAATGGAGAATCGTTCCCAGCATCCCAGTCTGGAAGCAAACCTAGATGAGAACTGTTTCCATTGTGTGCCAGGGCTGGCTCTGGCCCTGGGCTGGTGGCAGGGCTCCCGCTCGGGGCTGCTCCTGTGCCTTGGGCCTCTGGGCACTCAGGGCCAGCTCCGCAGCAGCTGCAGCGCCAGGGACGTTGCTGCACCAGTCCCGTTTCCCCGGGGCTCTGAACCAGCTCCAGAGGCCTGGAAGCCGAGGCGCCTCCAGCTTTGGCTGCTGCCGGGCCGGGCAAGGGCAGGCCCTGGGGGAAGAGCTGCTGCCACACAGCCCCGGCCAGGCCTGAGCCCGGCACAGCAATTACCTGCTGTGCCTGTGCCCGTGTCTGCCATCGCCTTCCTTCCTGCAGCAGGGGCTGGCACCGAAGATGGAGTGCTTCCTTCAAGAAATGCCACCTTCCACTGAAGCACTATGTCCATCTCTTGACAAAGGAAGGGAGACAGCTGCATCAGATGGGGCTGTTCCCCACTTGGGTGGTGGCATCAGAGGTAATATTTGTGAAATTTATGGAGCAGGAAAATGGCCAGGTTACAGTGGCATGATGAGAGCATTTCCACTTCCAAACAGCCACCCTTTTCCTAATCTGCAGGGCTGGATATAGTGGGGGATCTCAGGGTGTGTTACAGTTTGGGCACGGCCTGTCAGCTGATGCCAAATAACTTCCAGCAGAGGCTGGGCAGAAGCTGCAGCCAGGCCAGGCTGGCAAACAGCCCTGCAGGGCGTGAAAGCAGCAGCGGGGCAGCAAGGCTGCCATGGATCCCTTCCTGCTGTGCCGGGCACGGCATGTCCAGATGTGCAGCCAAAGCCCCCGGCTGCTGAGTCCCAGGGGAAGCATGAGGGAAATGCACCCACCTTCTCTTGTGTGCAGGGGTTCCTTCAGCTCTTGCCTCATCTGTTTGGATGGTTCCAGGGATATCTTATCTGTTGTATCTTGGATTTTCCCTGTTGGAGTACCTTAGAGAAAAATATTTCCATTTCCCAGGAATGGATCCCAGAAAAGCAGGGTTCAGCCTGTGGGGTCAGCAGGGACACACTACTCACCCCTGAGATGGGAGCTGGGCTTGAGTGCAGCATCCAAGGTAGCAGCTGGAGAAGCTGGAGAAGTCTTCCCTGTAGACACATCTGTAACACAACAGCCACAGAAGCTTCTGTCACCTGGTGCCTGCCCGCTTGTCTACAATTCTTCCTTGGTGGCACACTGAGAACATACCTGCAGGAGGCTCCAAGGGCTTCAAAACTTTATTCATCCAAGCTGATGGAGAAGCCTTCCCAGCACCCTCATCTACAATGCAGCACAGATGAGAACATTTTCCAGTGTGTGCTGGGATCTCTTTCTGCCACAGGGAACTGGGCACGGCCAGGGAGTCGGGTAAGGCCATGGGAGCCAGATGTGAATAGACATGGCCAAAGCTGCCCAGGGGCCTGGGGAGCTCTGGGCTGGCTCCTGGTCACACTCCACACTCTTTCCCTGCCCTCAGCAACATCCCTGGGAGGGGTGGCTGCAGCAGTGCAGGGACCTGGAACTCTCCCCCTCACACACAGAAGAAATCCTCCCTAAAGCATGGGGGAAAACTGCAGCAGGCAGTGCCACAGCTATCCATCCTGCCCTCCCTCTGTCCCTCCTGCCCTCCTTCTGTGGGGAAACCCCTCAGATCCCAAGGGCAAACAGCCAGGCCCTCTCAGGACACACTGGAGCCTTGCTCTCCCCCTCTGTCCTTTCCCCACCGTGGGCACCCCGTGCAGTCACTCCCAGGTTTCAGGACATGTCTCCCATGGAGGGACCCCAGCAGGACTGCTCAGTGCCCTGAGCCTGCTCGGGATAATTCCCCTGGGCTGTGCTGCTCTAGTCCAGGCTGTGCCCGCACTGCCTAACAGCAGAGAGGGCAGCTCAAGCCTCAGCAGGGCTCAGACCCAGAGGCACGGCAATTACCTCCTGTGCCTGTGCCTGGCATGGCCTCCCTTCCTGGAGCTGAGGCTGGCATGCAACCACTGCTTCCTCCGGGAAATGCTTCTTTCTCCGCAGGCTCTCCTTTCATTTCTGGAGAATGGAAAAGAGACAGCTGGATCAGATGAAAACATTCCTGACTGGGAATGGGGAAGGGGACAATTTCAGGAGGCATCACTTGTGAAAGGAAAGCATAAGGATCAGAAAACACCCAGGATTTTGGGACAACCCAAGGCTGCTTCCTTCCCCAAACAGCCCCAACATCTGAACTGCCTGGACACCAGGAAATTGCAGGGGATCTGAAGGTGGGCATGGCCTGTGGTGCATTTGGGGCTGTCTGCCAGCTGATGCCAAATGCCTTCCTGCAGAGGCTGGGCAGAAGCTGCAGCCAGGCCAGGCTCGCAAACAGCTCTGCAGGGCGTGAAAGCAGCAGCGGGGCAGCGAGGCTGCCATGGATCCCTTCCTGCTGTGCCGGGCACGACGTGTCCAGATGTGCAGCCAAAGCCCCCGGCTGCTGAGTCCCAGGAGCAGCATGAGGGAAATGCACCCACCTTGTCTTCTCTGCAGACATTCCTTCAGCATTTGCCACATGATTTCTAATGGGTCCTGGAATTTCCTGCCTGCCATGTCTTTGATCTCTCCTGTCAGAGGACCTTAAGAGAAAGTAGTTCCATTTCCCAGCAATGGACCCCACAAAAGCAGGGCTCAGCCAGAGGGGTCAGCAGGGACACACTACTCACCCCTGCCATGGGAGCTGGCCTTTTGTGCAGCATCCAAGGTAGGAGTTGGTGAGGTCGTCCCTGCAGACACGCCTGTAACACAACAGCCACAGAAGCTTCTGTCACCTGCTTCTTACCAGTCAGTCAAACATTACGCCTTGGTGGGACAGTGAGAACATACCTGCAGAATGCTCAGAGGGCTTCACAACTTCAGAGCGCCAGGCTAATGGAGAATCCTTCCCAGCATCCCAGTCTGGAAGCAAACCAAGATGAGAACTGTTTCCATTGTGTGCCAGGGCTGGCTCTGGCCCTGGGCTGGCGGCAGGGCTCCCGCTCGGGGCTGCTCCTGTGCCTTGGGCCTCTGGGCACTCAGGGCCAGCTCCGCAGCAGCTGCAGCGCCAGGGACGTTGCTGCACCAGTCCCGTTTCCCCGGGGCTCTGAACCAGCTCCAGAGGCCTGGAAGCCGAGGCGCCTCCAGCTTTGGCTGCTGCCGGGCCGGGCAAGGGCAGGCCCTGGGGGAAGAGCTGCTGCCACACAGCCCCGGCCAGGGCTGAGCCCGGCACAGCAATTACCTGCTGTGCCTGTGCCCGTGTCTGCCATCGCCTTCCTTCCTGCAGCAGGGGCTGGCACCGAAGATGGAGTGCTTCCTTCAAGAAATGCCACCTTCCACTGAAGCACTATGTCCATCTCTTGACAAAGGAAGGGAGACAGCTGCATCAGATGGGGCTGTTCCCCACTTGGGTGGTGGCATCAGAGGTAATATTTGTGAAATTTATGGAGCAGGAAAATGGCCAGGTTACAGTGGCATGATGAGAGCACTTCCACCTCCAAACAGCCACCCTTTTCCTAATCTGCAGGGCTGGATATAGTGGGGGATCTCAGGGTGTGTTACAGTTTGGGCATGGCCTGTCAGCTGATGCCAAATAACTTCCGGCAGAGGCTGGGCAGAAGCTGCAGCCAGGCCAGGCTGGGAAACAGCCCTGCAGGGCGTGAAAGCAGCAGTGGGGCAGCGAGGCTGCCATGGATCCCTTCCTGCTGTGCCGGGCATGGCGTGTCCAGATGTGCAGCCAAAGCCCCCGGCTGCTGACTCCCAGGGGAAGCATGAGGGAAATGCACCCACCTTCTCTTGTCTGCAGGGGTTCCTTCAGCTCTTGCCTCATCTGTTTGGATGGTTCCAGGGATATCTTATCTATTGTATCTTGGATTTTCCCTCTTGGAGTACCTTAGAGAAAAATATTTCCATTTCCCAGGAATGGATCCCAGAAAAGCAGGGCTCAGCCTGTGGGGTCAGCAGGGACACACTACTCACCCCTGAGATGGGAGCTGGGCTTGAGTGCAGCATCCAAGGTAGCAGCTGGAGAAGCTGGAGAAGTCTTCCCTGTAGACACATCTGTAACACAACAGCCACAGAAGCTTCTGTCACCTGGTGCCTGCCCGCTTGTCTACAATTCTTCCTTGGTGGCACACTGAGAACATACCTGCAGGAGGCTCCAAGGGCTTCAAAACTTTCTTCATCCAAGCTGATGGAGAAGCCTTCCCAGCACCCTCATCTACAATGCAGCACAGATGAGAACATTTTCCAGTGTGTGCTGGGATCTCTTTCTGCCACAGGGAACTGGGCACTGCCAGGGAGTCGGGTAAGGCCATGGGAGCCAGATGTGAATAGACATGGCCAAAGCTGCCCAGGGGCCTGGGGAGCTCTGGGCTGGCTCCTGGTCACTCTCCACACTCTTTCCCTGCCCTCAGCAACATCCCTGGGAGGGGTGGCTGCAGCAGTGCAGGGACCTGGGACTCTCCCCCTCACACACAGAAGAAA
The DNA here is from genome assembly GCF_036417665.1 of Passer domesticus. NCBI lineage: Eukaryota > Metazoa > Chordata > Aves > Passeriformes > Passeridae > Passer > Passer domesticus. The sequence continues at coordinate 8,620,053 of NC_087482.1, read as the reverse complement.
TCCTCCCTAAAGCATGGGGGAAAACTGCAGCAGGCAGTGCCACAGCTATCCATCCTGCCCTCCCTCTGTCCCTCCTGCCCTCCTTCTGTGGGGAAACCCCCCAGATCCCAAGGGCAAACAGCCAGGCCCTCTCAGGACACACTGCAGCCTTGCTCTCCCCCTCTGTCCTTTCCCCACCGTGGGCACCCGGTGCAGTCGCTGTCAGGTTTCAGGACATGTCTCCCATGGAGGGACCCCAGCAGGACTGCTCAGTGCCCTGCGCCTGCTCGGGATAATTCCCCTGGGCTGTGCTGCTCTAGTCCAGGCTGTGCCCGCACTGCCAAACAGCAGAGAGGGCAGCTCAAGCCTCAGCAGGGCTCAGGCCCAGAGGCACAGCAATTACCTCCTGTGCCTGTGCCTGGCATGGCCTCCCTTCCTGGAGCTGAGGCTGGCATGCAACCACTGCTTCCTCCGGGAAATGCTTCTTTCTCCGCAGGCTCTCCTTTCATTTCTGGAGAATGGAAAAGAGACAGCTGGATCAGATGAAAACATTCCTGACTGGGAATGGGGAAGGGGACAATTTCAGGAGGCATCACTTGTGAAAGAAAGCATAAGGATCAGAAAACACCCAGGATTTTGGGACAACCCAAGGCTGCTTCCTTCCCCAAACAGCCCCAACATCTGATCTGCCTGGACACCAGGAAATTGCAGGGGATCTGAAGGTGGGCATGGCCTGTGGTGCAATTGGGGCTGTCTGCCAGCTGATGCCAAATGCCTTCCTGCAGAAGCTGGGCAGAAGCTGCAGCCAGGCCAGGCTGGCAAACAGCTCTGCAGGGCGTGAAAGCAGCAGCGGGGCAGCGAGGCTGCCATGGATCCCTTCCTGCTGTGCTGGGCACAGCGTGTCCAGATGTGCAGCCAAAGCCCCCGGCTGCTGAGTCCCAGGAGCAGCATGAGGGAAATGCACCCACCTTGTCTTCTCTGCAGACATTCCTTCAGCATTTGCCACATGATTTCTAATGGGTCCTGGAATTTCCTGCCTGCCATGTCTTTGGTCTCTCCTGTCAGAGGACCTTAAGAGAAAGTAGTTCCATTTCCCAGCAATGGACCCCACAAAAGCAGGGCTCAGCCAGAGGGGTCAGCAGGGACACACTACTCACCCCTGCCATGGGAGCTGGCCTTTTGTGCAGCATCCAAGGTAGGAGTTGGTGAGGTCGTCCCTGCAGACACGCCTCTAACACAACAGCCACAGAAGCTTCTGTCACCTGCTTCTTACCAGTCAGTCAAACATTACGCCTTGGTGGGACAGTGAGAACATACCTGCAGAATGCTCAGAGTGCTTCACAACTTCAGAGCACCAGGCTAATGGAGAATCGTTCCCAGCATCCCAGTCTGGAAGCAAACCAAGATGAGAACTGTTTCCTTTGTGTGCCAGGGCTGGCTCTGGCCCTGGGCTGGCGGCAGGGCTCCCGCTCGGGGCTGCTCCTGTGCCTTGGGCCTCTGGGCACTCAGGGCCAGCTCCGCAGCAGCTGCAGCGCCAGGGACGTTGCTGCACCAGTCCCGTTTCCCCGGGGCTCTGAACCAGCTCCAGAGGCCTGGAAGCCGAGGCGCCTCCAGCTTTGGCTGCTGCCGGGCCGGGCAAGGGCAGGCCCTGGGAGAAGAGCTGCTGCCACACAGCCCCGGCCAGGGCTGAGCCCGGCACAGCAATTACCTGCTGTGCCTGTGCCCGTGTCTGGCTTTGCCTTCCTTCCTGCAGCAGGGGCTCGCACCGAAGATGGAGTGCTTCCTTCAAGAAATACCACCTTCCACTGAAGCACTATGTCCATCTCTTGACAAAGGAAGGGAGACAGCTGCATCAGATGGAGCTGTTCCCCACTTGGGTGGTGGCATCAGAGGTAATATTTGTGAAATTTATGGAGCAGGAAAATGGCCAGGTTACAGTGGCATGATGAGAGCACTTCCACCTCCAAACAGCCACCCTTTTCCTAATCTGCAGGGCTGGATATAGTGGGGGATCTCAGGGTGTGTTACAGTTTGGGCACGGCCTGTCAGCTGATGCCAAATAACTTCTGGCAGAAGCTGGGCAGAAGCTGCAGCCAGGCCAGGCTGGCAAACAGCCCTGCAGGGCGTGAAAGCAGCAGCGGGGCAGCGAGGCTGCCATGGATCCCTTCCCACTGTGCTGGGCATGGCGTGTCCAGATGTGCAGCCAAAGCCCCTGGCTGCTGAGTCCCAGGGGAAGCATGAGGGAAATGCACCCACCTTCTCTGGTCTGCAGGGGTTCCTTCAGCTCTTGCCTCATCTGTTTGGATGGTTCCAGGGATGTCTTATCTGTTGTATCTTGGATTTTCCCTGTTGGAGTACCTTAGAGAAAAATATTTCCATTTCCCAGGAATGGATCCCAGAAAAGCAGGGTTCAGCCTGTGGGGTCAGCAGGGACACACTACTCACCCCTGAGATGGGAGCTGGGCTTGAGTGCAGCATCCAAGGTAGCAGCTGGAGAAGCTGGAGAAGTCTTCCCTGTAGACACATCTGTAACACAACAGCCACAGAAGCTTCTGTCACCTGGTGCCTGCCCGCTTGTCTATAATTCTTCCTTGGTGGCACACATAGAACATACCTGCAGGAAGCTCCAAGGGCTTCAAAACTTTCTTCATCCAAGCTGATGGAGAAGCCTTCCCAGCACCCTCATCTACAATGCAGCAGAGATGAGAACATTTTCCAGTGTGTGCTGGGATCTCTTTCTGCCACAGGGAACTGGGCACTGCCAGGGAGTCGGGTAAGGCCATGGGAGCCAGATGTGAATAGACATGGCCAAAGGTGCACAGGGGCCTGGGGACCTCTGGGCTGGCTGCTGGCCACTCTCCACACTCATTCCCTGCCCTCAGCAACATCCCTGGGAGGGGTGGCTGCAGCAGTGCAGGGACCTGGAACTCTCCCCCTCACACACAGAAGAAATCCTCCCTAAAGCATGGGGGAAAACTGCAGCAGGCAGTGCCACAGCTATCCATCCTGCCCTCCCTCTGTCCCTCCTGCCCTCCTTCTGTGGGGAAACACCCCAGATCCCAAGGGCAAACAGCCAGGCCCTCTCAGGACACACTGCAGCCTTGCTCTCCCCCTCTGTCCTTTCCCCACCGTGGGCGCCCAGTGCAGTCGCTGTCAGGTTTCAGGACATGTCTCCCATGGAGGGACCCCAGCAGGACTGCTCAGTGCCCTGCGCCTGCTCGGGATAATTCCCCTGGGCTGTGCTGCTCTAGTCCAGGCTGTGCCCGCACTGCCAAACAGCAGAGAGGGCAGCTCAAGCCTCAGCAGGGCTCAGGCCCAGAGGCACAGCAATTACCTCCTGTGCCTGTGCCTGGCATGGCCTCCCTTCCTGGAGCTGAGGCTGGCATGCAACCACTGCTTCCTCCGGGAAATGCTTCTTTCTCCGCAGGCTCTCCTTTCATTTCTGGAGAATGGAGAAGAGACAGCTGGATCAGATGAAAACATTCCTGACTGGGAATGGGGAAGGGGACAATTTCAGGAGGCATCACTTGTGAAAGGAAAGCATAAGGATCAGAAAACACCCAGGATTTTGGGACAACCCAAGGCTGCTTCCTTCCCCAAACAGCCCCAACATCTGATCTGCCTGGACACCAGGAAATTGCAGGGGATCTGAAGGTGGGCATGGCCTGTGGTGCATTTGGGGCTGTCTGCCAGCTGATGCCAAATGCCTTCCTGCAGAGGCTGGGCAGAAGCTGCAGCCAGGCCAGGCTGGGAAACAGCCCTGCAGGGCGTGAAAGCAGCAGCGCGGCAGCGAGGCTGCAATGGATCCCTTCCTGCTGTGCCGGGCACGGCGTGTCCAGATGTGCAGCCAAAGCCCCCGGCTGCTGAGTCCCAGGAGCAGCATGAGGGAAATGCACCCACCTTGTCTTCTCTGCAGACATTCCTTCAGCATTTGCCACATGTTTTCTAATGGGTCCTGGAATTTCCTGCCTGCCATGTCTTTGATCTCTCCTGTCAGAGGACCTTAAGAGAAAGTAGTTCCATTTCCCAGCAATGGACCCCACAAAAGCAGGGCTCAGCCAGAGGGGTCAGCAGGGACACACTACTCACCCCTGCCATGGGAGCTGGCCTTTTGTGCAGCATCCAAGGTAGGAGTTGGTGAGGTCGTCCCTGCAGACACGCCTGTAACACAACAGCCACAGAAGCTTCTGTCACCTGCTTCTTACCAGTCAGTCAAACATTACGCCTTGGTGGGACAGTGAGAACATACCTGCAGAATGCTCAGAGGGCTTCACAACTTCAGAGTGCCAGGCTAATGGAGAATCCTTCCCAGCATCCCAGTCTGGAAGCAAACCAAGATGAGAACTGTTTCCATTGTGTGCCAGGGCTGGCTCTGGCCCTGGGCTGGCGGCAGGGCTCCCGCTCGGGGCTGCTCCTGTGCCTTGGGCCTCTGGGCACTCAGGGCCAGCTCCGCAGCAGCTGCAGCGCCAGGGACGTTGCTGCACCAGTCCCGTTTCCCCGGGGCTCTGAACCAGCTCCAGAGGCCTGGAAGCCGAGGCGCCTCCAGCTTTGGCTGCTGCCGGGCCGGGCAAGGGCAGGCCCTGGGAGAAGAGCTGCTGCCACACAGCCCCGGCCAGGCCTGAGCCCGGCACAGAAATTACCTGCTGTGCCTGTGCCCGTGTCTGGCTTTGCCTTCCTTCCTGCAGCAGGGGCTCGCACCGAAGATGGAGTGCTTCCTTCAAGAAATACCACCTTCCACTGAAGCACTATGTCCATCTCTTGACAAAGGAAGGGAGACAGCTGCATCAGATGGAGCTGTTTCCCACTTGGGTGGTGGCATCAGAGGTAATATTTGTGAAATTTATGGAGCAGGAAAATGGCTAGGTTACAGTGGCATGATGAGAGCACTTCCACCTCCAAACAGCCACCCTTTTCCTAATCTGCAGGGCTGGATATAGTGGGGGATCACAGGGTGTGTTACAGTTTGGGCATGGCCTGTCAGCTGATGCCCAATAACTTCCGTCAGAGGCTGGGCAGAAGCTGCAGCCAGGCCAGGCTGGGAAACAGCCCTGCAGGGCGTGAAAGCAGCAGTGGGGCAGCGAGGCTGCCATGGATCCCTTCCTGCTGTGCCGGGCACGGCGTGTCCAGATGTGCAGCCAAAGCCCCTGGCTGCTGAGTCCCAGGGGAAGCATGAGGGAAATGCACCCACCTTCTCTTGTCTGCAGGGGTTCCTTCAGCTCTTGCCTCATCTGTTTGGATGGTTCCAGGGATATCTTATCTATTGTATCTTGGATTTTCCCTCTTGGAGTACCTTAGAGAAAAATATTTCCATTTCCCAGGAATGGATCCCAGAAAAGCAGGGCTCAGCCTGTGGGGTCAGCAGGGACACACTACTCACCCCTGAGATGGGAGCTGGGCTTGAGTGCAGCATCCAAGGTAGCAGCTGGAGAAGCTGGAGAAGTCTTCCCTGTAGACACATCTGTAACACAACAGCCACAGAAGCTTCTGTCACCTGGTGCCTGCCCGCTTGTCTACAATTCTTCCTTGGTGGCACACTGAGAACATACCTGCAGGAAGCTCCAAGGGCTTCAAAACTTTATTCATCCAAGCTGATGGAGAAGCCTTCCCAGCACCCTCATCTACAATGCAGCACAGATGAGAACATTTTCCAGTGTGTGCTGGGATCTCTTTCTGCCACAGGGAACTGGGCACTGCCAGGGAGTCGGGTAAGGCCATGGGAGCCAGATGTGAATAGACATGGCCAAAGGTGCACAGGGGCCTGGGGAGCTCTGGGCTGGCTCCTGGTCACTCTCCACACTCTTTCCCTGCCCTCAGCAACATCCCTGGGAGGGGTGGCTGCAGCAGTGCAGGGACCTGGGACTCTCCCCCTCACACACAGAAGAAATCCTCCCTAAAGCATGGGGGAAAACTGCAGCAGGCAGTGCCACAGCTATCCATCCTGCCCTCCCTCTGTCCCTCCTGCCCTCCTTCTGTGGGGAAACCCCCCAGATCCCAAGGGCAAACAGCCAGGCCCTCTCAGGACACACTGCAGCCTTGCTCTCCCCCTCTGTCCTTTCCCCACCGTGGGCACCCGGTGCAGTCGCTGTCAGGTTTCAGGACATGTCTCCCATGGAGGGACCCCAGCAGGACTGCTCAGTGCCCTGCGCCTGCTCGGGATAATTCCCCTGGGCTGTGCTGCTCTAGTCCAGGCTGTGCCCGCACTGCCAAACAGCAGAGAGGGCAGCTCAAGCCTCAGCAGGGCTCAGGCCCAGAGGCACAGCAATTACCTCCTGTGCCTGTGCCTGGCATGGCCTCCCTTCCTGGAGCTGAGGCTGGCATGCAACCACTGCTTCCTCCGGGAAATGCTTCTTTCTCCGCAGGCTCTCCTTTCATTTCTGGAGAATGGAAAAGAGACAGCTGGATCAGATGAAAACATTCCTGACTGGGAATGGGGAAGGGGACAATTTCAGGAGGCATCACTTGTGAAAGAAAGCATAAGGATCAGAAAACACCCAGGATTTTGGGACAACCCAAGGCTGCTTCCTTCCCCAAACAGCCCCAACATCTGATCTGCCTGGACACCAGGAAATTGCAGGGGATCTGAAGGTGGGCATGGCCTGTGGTGCAATTGGGGCTGTCTGCCAGCTGATGCCAAATGCCTTCCTGCAGAAGCTGGGCAGAAGCTGCAGCCAGGCCAGGCTGGCAAACAGCTCTGCAGGGCGTGAAAGCAGCAGCGGGGCAGCAAGGCTGCCATGGATCCCTTCCTGCTGTGCCGGGCACGGCGTGTCCAGATGTGCAGCCAAAGCCCCCGGCTGCTGAGTCCCAGGAGCAGCATGAGGGAAATGCACCCACCTTGTCTTCTCTGCAGACATTCCTTCAGCATTTGCCACATGATTTCTAATGGGTCCTGGAATTTCCTGCCTGCCATGTCTTTGGTCTCTCCTGTCAGAGGACCTTAAGAGAAAGTAGTTCCATTTCCCAGCAATGGACCCCACAAAAGCAGGGCTCAGCCTGAGGGGTCAGCAGGGACACACTACTCACCCCTGCCATGGGAGCTGGCCTTTTGTGCAGCATCCAAGGTAGGAGTTGGTGAGGTCGTCCCTGCAGACACGCCTGTAACACAACAGCCACAGAAGCTTCTGTCACCTGGTTCTTACCAGTCAGTCAAACATTACGCCTTGGTGGGACAGTGACAACATACCTGCAGAATGCTCAGAGTGCTTCACAACTTCAGAGCGCCAGGCTAATGGAGAATCGTTCCCAGCATCCCAGTCTGGAAGCAAACCTAGATGAGAACTGTTTCCATTGTGTGCCAGGGCTGGCTCTGGCCCTGGGCTGGCGGCAGGGCTCCCGCTCGGGGCTGCTCCTGTGCCTTGGGCCTCTGGGCACTCAGGGCCAGCTCCGCAGCAGCTGCAGCGCCAGGGACGTTGCTGCACCAGTCCCGTTTCCCCGGGGCTCTGAACCAGCTCCAGAGGCCTGGAAGCCGAGGCGCCTCCAGCTTTGGCTGCTGCCGGGCCGGGCAAGGGCAGGCCCTGGGGGAAGAGCTGCTGCCACACAGCCCCGGCCAGGCCTGAGCCCGGCACAGCAATTACCTGCTGTGCCTGTGCCCGTGTCTGCCATCGCCTTCCTTCCTGCAGCAGGGGCTGGCACCGAAGATGGAGTGCTTCCTTCAAGAAATGCCACCTTCCACTGAAGCACTATGTCCATCTCTTGACAAAGGAAGGGAGACAGCTGCATCAGATGGGGCTGTTCCCCACTTGGGTGGTGGCATCAGAGGTAATATTTGTGAAATTTATGGAGCAGGAAAATGGCCAGGTTACAGTGGCATGATGAGAGCACTTCCACTTCCAAACAGCCACCCTTTTCCTAATCTGCAGGGCTGGATATAGTGGGGGATCTCAGGGTGTGTTACAGTTTGGGCACGGCCTGTCAGCTGATGCCAAATAATTTCTGGCAGAAGCTGGGCAGAAGCTGCAGCCAGGCCAGGCTGGGAAACAGCCCTGCAGGGCGTGAAAGCAGCAGGGGGCAGCGAGGCTGCCATGGATCCCTTCCCACTGTGCTGGGCATGGCGTGTCCAGATGTGCAGCCAAAGCCCCTGGCTGCTGACTCCCAGGGGAAGCATGAGGGAAATGCACCCACCTTCTCTGGTCTGCAGGGGTTCCTTCAGCTCTTGCCTCATCTGTTTGGATGGTTCCAGGGATATCTTATCTGTTGTATCTTGGATTTTCCCTGTTGCAGTACCTTAGAGAAAAATATTTCCATTTCCCAGGAATGGATCCCAGAAAAGCAGGGTTCAGCCTGTGGGGTCAGCAGGGACACACTACTCACCCCTGAGATGGGAGCTGGGCTTGAGTGCAGCATCCAAGGTAGCAGCTGGAGAAGCTGGAGAAGTCTTCCCTGTAGACACATCTGTAACACAACAGCCACAGAAGCTTCTGTCACCTGGTGCCTGCCCGCTTGTCTATAATTCTTCCTTGGTGGCACACATAGAACATACCTGCAGGAAGCTCCAAGGGCTTCAAAACTTTATTCATCCAAGCTGATGGAGAAGCCTTCCCAGCACCCTCATCTACAATGCAGCACAGATGAGAACATTTTCCAGTGTGTGCTGGGATCTCTTTCTGCCACAGGGAACTGGGCACTGCCAGGGAGTCGGGTAAGGCCATGGGAGCCAGATGTGAATAGACATGGCCAAAGCTGCCCAGGGGCCTGGGGAGCTCTGGGCTGGCTCCTGGTCACTCTCCACACTCTTTCCCTGCCCTCAGCAACATCCCTGGGAGGGGTGGCTGCAGCAGTGCAGGGACCTGGAACTCTCCCCCTCACACACAGAAGAAATCCTCCCTAAAGCATGGGGGAAAACTGCAGCAGGCAGTGCCACAGCTATCCATCCTGCCCTCCCTCTGTCCCTCCTGCCCTCCTTCTGTGGGGAAACCCCCCAGATCCCAAGGGCAAACAGCCAGGCCCTCTCAGGACACACTGGAGCCTTGCTCTCCCCCTCTGTCCTTTCCCCACCTTGGGCACCCAGTGCAGTCGCTCTCAGGTTTCAGGACATGTCTCCCATGGAGGGACCCCAGCAGGACTGCTCAGTGCCCTGCGCCTGCTCGGGATAATTCCCCTGGGCTGTGCTGCTCTAGTCCAGGCTGTGCCCGCACTGCCAAACAGCAGAGAGGGCAGCTCAAGCCTCAGCAGGGCTCAGGCCCAGAGGCACAGCAATTACCTCCTGTGCCTGTGCCTGTGCCTGGCATGGCCTCCCTTCCTGGAGCTGAGGCTGGCATGCAACCACTGCTTCCTCCGGGAAATGCTTCTTTCTCCGCAGGCTCTCCTTTCATTTCTGGAGAATGGAGAAGAGACAGCTGGATCAGATGAAAACATTCCTGACTGGGAATGGGGAAGGGGACAATTTCAGGAGGCATCACTTGTGAAAGGAAAGCATAAGGATCAGAAAACACCCAGGATTTTGGGACAACCCAAGGCTGCTTCCTTCCCCAAACAGCCCCAACATCTGATCTGCCTGGAGACCAGGAAATTGCAGGGGATCTGAAGGTGGGCATGGCCTGTGGTGCATTTGGGGCTGTCTGCCAGCTGATGCCAAATGCCTTCCTGCAGAGGCTGGGCAGAAGCTGCAGCCAGGCCAGGCTGGGAAACAGCCCTGCAGGGCGTGAAAGCAGCAGCGCGGCAGCGAGGCTGCCATGGATCCCTTCCTGCTGTGCCGGGCACGGCGTGTCCAGATGTGCAGCCAAAGCCCCCGGCTGCTGAGTCCCAGGAGCAGCATGAGGGAAATGCACCCACCTTGTCTTCTCTGCAGACATTCCTTCAGCATTTGCCACATGTTTTCTAATGGGTCCTGGAATTTCCTGCCTGCCATGTCTTTGATCTCTCCTGTCAGAGGACCTTAAGAGAAAGTAGTTCCATTTCCCAGCAATGGACCCCACAAAAGCAGGGCTCAGCCAGAGGGGTCAGCAGGGACACACTACTCACCCCTGCCATGGGAGCTGGCCTTTTGTGCAGCATCCAAGGTAGGAGTTGGTGAGGTCGTCCCTGCAGACACGCCTGTAACACAACAGCCACAGAAGCTTCTGTCACCTGCTTCTTACCAGTCAGTCAAACATTACGCCTTGGTGGGACAGTGAGAACATACCTGCAGAATGCTCAGAGGGCTTCACAACTTCAGAGTGCCAGGCTAATGGAGAATCCTTCCCAGCATCCCAGTCTGGAAGCAAACCAAGATGAGAACTGTTTCCATTGTGTGCCAGGGCTGGCTCTGGCCCTGGGCTGGCGGCAGGGCTCCCGCTCGGGGCTGCTCCTGTGCCTTGGGCCTCTGGGCACTCAGGGCCAGCTCCGCAGCAGCTGCAGCGCCAGGGACGTTGCTGCACCAGTCCCGTTTCCCCGGGGCTCTGAACCAGCTCCAGAGGCCTGGAAGCCGAGGCGCCTCCAGCTTTGGCTGCTGCCGGGCCGGGCAAGGGCAGGCCCTGGGAGAAGAGCTGCTGCCACACAGCCCCGGCCAGGCCTGAGCCCGGCACAGAAATTACCTGCTGTGCCTGTGCCCGTGTCTGCCATCGCCTTCCTTCCTGCAGCAGGGGCTCGCACCGAAGATGGAGTGCTTCCTTCAAGAAATACCACCTTCCACTGAAGCACTATGTCCATCTCTTGACAAAGGAAGGGAGACAGCTGCATCAGATGGAGCTGTTTCCCACTTGGGTGGTGGCATCAGAGGTAATATTTGTGAAATTTATGGAGCAGGAAAATGGCTAGGTTACAGTGGCATGATGAGAGCACTTCCACCTCCAAACAGCCACCCTTTTCCTAATCTGCAGGGCTGGATATAGTGGGGGATCACAGGGTGTGTTACAGTTTGGGCATGGCCTGTCAGCTGATGCCCAATAACTTCCGTCAGAGGCTGGGCAGAAGCTGCAGCCAGGCCAGGCTGGGAAACAGCCCTGCAGGGCGTGAAAGCAGCAGTGGGGCAGCGAGGCTGCCATGGATCCCTTCCTGCTGTGCCGGGCACGGCGTGTCCAGATGTGCAGCCAAAGCCCCCGGCTGCTGAGTCCCAGGGGAAGCATGAGGGAAATGCACCCACCTTCTCTTGTCTGCAGGGGTTCCTTCAGCTCTTGCCTCATCTGTTTGGATGGTTCCAGGGATATCTTATCTATTGTATCTTGGATTTTCCCTCTTGGAGTACCTTAGAGAAAAATATTTCCATTTCCCAGGAATGGATCCCAGAAAAGCAGGGCTCAGCCTGTGGGGTCAGCAGGGACACACTACTCACCCCTGAGATGGGAGCTGGGCTTGAGTGCAGCATCCAAGGTAGCAGCTGGAGAAGCTGGAGAAGTCTTCCCTGTAGACACATCTGTAACACAACAGCCACAGAAGCTTCTGTCACCTGGTGCCTGCCCGCTTGTCTACAATTCTTCCTTGGTGGCACACTGAGAACATACCTGCAGGAGGCTCCAAGGGCTTCAAAACTTTCTTCATCCAAGCTGATGGAGAAGCCTTCCCAGCACCCTCATCTACAATGCAGCAGAGATGAGAACATTTTCCAGTGTGTGCTGGGATCTCTTTCTGCCACAGGGAACTGGGCACTGCCAGGGAGTCGGGTAAGGCCATGGGAGCCAGATGTGAATAGACATGGCCAAAGCTGCCCAGGGGCCTGGGGAGTTCTGGGCTGGCTCCTGGTCACTCTCCACACTCTTTCCCTGCCCTCAGCAACATCCCTGGGAGGGGTGGCTGCAGCAGTGCAGGGACCTGGGACTCTCCCCCTCACACACAGAAGAAATCCTCCCTAAAGCATGGGGGAAAACTGCAGCAGGCAGTGCCACAGCTATCCATCCTGCCCTCCCTCTGTCCCTCCTGCCCTCCTTCTGTGGGGAAACCCCCCAGATCCCAAGGGCAAACAGCCAGGCCCTCTCAGGACACACTGCAGCCTTGCTCTCCCCCTCTGTCCTTTCCCCACCGTGGGCACCCGGTGCAGTCGCTGTCAGGTTTCAGGACATGTCTCCCATGGAGGGACCCCAGCAGGACTGCTCAGTGCCCTGCGCCTGCTCGGGATAATTCCCCTGGGCTGTGCTGCTCTAGTCCAGGCTGTGCCCGCACTGCCAAACAGCAGAGAGGGCAGCTCAAGCCTCAGCAGGGCTCAGGCCCAGAGGCACAGCAATTACCTCCTGTGCCTGTGCCTGGCATGGCCTCCCTTCCTGGAGCTGAGGCTGGCATGCAACCACTGCTTCCTCCGGGAAATGCTTCTTTCTCCGCAGGCTCTCCTTTCATTTCTGGAGAATGGAAAAGAGACAGCTGGATCAGATGAAAACATTCCTGACTGGGAATGGGGAAGGGGACAATTTCAGGAGGCATCACTTGTGAAAGAAAGCATAAGGATCAGAAAACACCCAGGATTTTGGGACAACCCAAGGCTGCTTCCTTCCCCAAACAGCCCCAACATCTGATCTGCCTGGACACCAGGAAATTGCAGGGGATCTGAAGGTGGGCATGGCCTGTGGTGCAATTGGGGCTGTCTGCCAGCTGATGCCAAATGCCTTCCTGCAGAAGCTGGGCAGAAGCTGCAGCCAGGCCAGGCTGGCAAACAGCTCTGCAGGGCGTGAAAGCAGCAGCGGGGCAGCAAGGCTGCCATGGATCCCTTCCTGCTGTGCCGGGCACGGCGTGTCCAGATGTGCAGCCAAAGCCCCCGGCTGCTGAGTCCCAGGAGCAGCATGAGGGAAATGCACCCACCTTGTCTTCTCTGCAGACATTCCTTCAGCATTTGCCACATGATTTCTAATGGGTCCTGGAATTTCCTGCCTGCCATGTCTTTGGTCTCTCCTGTCAGAGGACCTTAAGAGAAAGTAGTTCCATTTCCCAGCAATGGACCCCACAAAAGCAGGGCTCAGCCTGAGGGGTCAGCAGGGACACACTACTCACCCCTGCCATGGGAGCTGGCCTTTTGTGCAGCATCCAAGGTAGGAGTTGGTGAGGTCGTCCCTGCAGACACGCCTGTAACACAACAGCCACAGAAGCTTCTGTCACCTGCTTCTTACCAGTCAGTCAAACATTACGCCTTGGTGGGACAGTGAGAACATACCTGCAGAATGCTCAGAGGGCTTCACAACTTCAGAGCGCCAGGCTAATGGAGAATCCTTCCCAGCATCCCAGTCTGGAAGCAAACCAAGATGAGAACTGTTTCCATTGTGTGCCAGGGCTGGCTCTGGCCCTGGGCTGGCGGCAGGGCTCCCGCTCGGGGCTGCTCCTGTGCCTTGGGCCTCTGGGCACTCAGGGCCAGCTCCGCAGCAGCTGCAGCACCAGAGACATTGCTGCACCAGTCCCGTTTCCCCGGGGCTCTGAACCAGCTCCAGAGGCCTGGAAGCCCAGGCGCCTCCAGCTTTGGCTGCTGCCGGGCCGGGCAAGGGCAGGCCCTGGGGGAAGAGCTGCTGCCACACAGCCCCGGCCAGGGCTGAGCCCGGCACAGCAATTACCTGCTGTGCCTGTGCCCGTGTCTGCCATCGCCTTCCTTCCTGCAGCAGGGGCTGGCACCGAAGATGGAGTGCTTCCTTCAAGAAATGCCACCTTCCACTGAAGCACTATGTCCACCTCTTGACAAAGGAAGGGAGACAGCTGCATCAGATGGGGCTGTTCCCCACTTGGGTGGTGGCATCAGAGGTAATATTTGTGAAATTTATGGAGCAGGAAAATGGCCAGGTTACAGTGGCATGATGAGAGCACTTCCACCTCCAAAGAGCCACCCTTTTCCTAATCTGCAGGGCTGGATATAGTGGGGGATCTCAGGGTGTGTTACAGTTTGGGCATGGCCTGTCAGCTGATGCCAAATAACTTCCTACAGAGGCTGGGCAGAAGCTGCAACCAGGCCAGGCAGGCAAACAGCCCTGCAGGGCGTGAAAGCAGCAGCGGGGCAGCGTGGCTGCCATGGATCCCTTCCCACTGTGCCGGGCATGGCGTGTCCATCTGTGCAGCCAAAGCCCCCGGCTGCTGAGTCCCAGGGGAAGCATGAGGGAAATGCACCCACCTTCTCTTGTCTGCAGGTGTTCCTTCAGCTCTTGCCTCATCTGTTTGGATGGTTCCAGGGATATCTTATCTGTTGTATCTTGGATTTTCCCTGTTGGAGTACCTAAGAGAAAAATATTTCCATTTCTCAGGAATGGATCCCAGAAAAGCAGGGTTTAGCCTGTCCGGTCAGCAGGGACACACTACTCACCCCTGAGATGGGAGCTGGGCTTGAGTGCAGCATCCAAGGTAGCAGCTGGAGAAGTCTTCCCTGTAGACACATCTGTAACACAACAGCCACAGAAGCTTCTGTCACCTGGTGCCTGCCCGCTTGTCTACAATTCTTCCTTGGTGGCACGCTGAGAACATACCTGCAGGAGGCTCCAAAGGCTTCAAAACTTTATTCATCCAAGCTGATGGAGAAGCCTTCCCAGCACCCTCATCTACAATGCAGCACAGATGAGAACATTTTCCAGTGTGTGCTGGCATCTCTTTCTGCCACAGGGAACTGGGCACTGCCAGGGCGTCGGGTAAGGCCATGGGAGCCAGATGTGAATAGACATGGCCAAAGCTGCCCAGGGGCCTGGGGAGCTCTGGGCTGGCTCCTGGTCACTCTCCACACTCTTTCCCTGCCCTCAGCAACATCCCTGGGAGGGGTGGCTGCAGCAGTGCAGGGACCTGGGACTCTCCCCCTCACACACAGAAGAAATCCTCCCTAAAGCATGGGGGAAAACTGCAGCAGGCAGTGCCACAGCTATCCATCCTGCCCTCCCTCTGTCCCTCCTGCCCTTCTTCTGTGGGGAAACCCCCCAGATCCCAAGGGCAAACAGCCAGGCCCACTCAAGACACACTGGAGCCTTGCTCTCCCCCTCTGTCCTTTCCCCACCGTGGGCACCCCGTGCAGTCGCTCCCAGGTTTCAGGACATGTCTCCCATGGAGGGACCCCAGCAGGACTGCTCAGTGCCCTGAGCCTGCTCGGGATAATTCCCCTGGGCTGTGCTGCTCTAGTCCAGGCTGTGCCCGCACTGCCAAACAGCAGAGAGGGCAGCTCAAGCCTCAGCAGGGCTCAGGCCCAGAGGCACAGCAATTACCTCCTGTGCCTGTGCCTGGCATGGCCTCCCTTCCTGGAGCTGAGGCTGGCATGCAACCACTGCTTCCTCCGGGAAATGCTTCTTTCTCCGCAGGCTCTCCTTTCATTTCTGGAGAATGGAGAAGAGACAGCTGGATCAGATGGAAACATTCCTGACTGGGAATGGGGAAGGGGACAATTTCAGGAGGCATCACTTGTGAAAGGAATGCATAAGGATCAGAAAACACCCAGGATTTTGGGACAACCCAAGGCTGCTTCCTTCCCCAAACAGCCCCAACATCTGAACTGCCTGGACAGCAGGAAATTGCAGGGGATCTGAGGGTGGGCATGGCCTGTGGTGCATTTGGGGCTGTCTGCCAGCTGATGCCAAATGCCTTCCTGCAGAGGCTGGGCAGAAGCTGCAGCCAGGCCAGGCTGGGAAACAGCCCTGCAGGGCGTGAAAGCAGCAGCGGGGCAGCGAGGCTGCCATGGATCCCTTCCTGCTGTGCCGGGCACGGCGTGTCCAGATGTGCAGCCAAAGCCCCCGGCTGCTGAGTCCCAGGAGCAGCATGAGGGAAATGCACCCACCTTGTCTTCTCTGCAGACGTTCCTTCAGCATTTGCCACATGATTTCTAATGGGTCCTGGAATTTCCTGCCTGCCATGTCTTTGGTCTCTCCTGTCAGAGGACCTTAAGAGAAAGTAGTTCCATTTCCCAGCAATGGACCCCACAAAAGCAGGGCTCAGCCAGAGGGGTCAGCAGGGACACACTACTCACCCCTGCCATGGGAGCTGGCCTTTTGTGCAGCATCCAAGGTAGGAGTTGGTGAGGTCGTCCCTGCAGACACGCCTGTAACACAACAGCCACAGAAGCTTCTGTCACCTGCTTCTTACCAGTCAGTCAAACATTACGCCTTGGTGGGACAGTGAGAACATACCTGCAGAAT
Organism: Passer domesticus; assembly: GCF_036417665.1. Classification (NCBI taxonomy): domain Eukaryota; kingdom Metazoa; phylum Chordata; class Aves; order Passeriformes; family Passeridae; genus Passer; species Passer domesticus. The sequence continues at coordinate 8,604,094 of NC_087482.1, read as the reverse complement.
GCTCAGAGGGCTTCACAACTTCAGAGCGCCAGGCTAATGGAGAATCCTTCCCAGCATCCCAGTCTGGAAGCAAACCAAGATGAGAACTGTTTCCATTGTGTGCCAGGGCTGGCTCTGGCCCTGGGCTGGCGGCAGGGCTCCCGCTCGGGGCTGCTCCTGTGCCTTGGGCCTCTGGGCACTCAGGGCCAGCTCCGCAGCAGCTGCAGCGCCAGGGACGCTGCTGCACCAGTCCCGTTTCCCCGGGGCTCTGAACCAGCTCCAGAGGCCTGGAAGCCGAGGCGCCTCCAGCTTTGGCTGCTGCCGGGCGGGGCAAGGGCAGGCCCTGGGGGAAGAGCTGCTGCCACACAGCCCCGGCCAGGGCTGAGCCCGGCACAGCAATTACCTGCTGTGCCTGTGCCCGTGTCTGGCTTTGCCTTCCTTCCTGCAGCAGGGGCTCGCACCGAAGATGGAGTGCTTCCTTCAAGAAATACCACCTTCCACTGAAGCACCATGTCCATCTCTTGACAAAGGAAGGGAGACAGCTGCATCAGATGGGGCTGTTCCCCACTTGGGTGGTGGCATCAGAGGTAATATTTGTGAAATTTATGGAGCAGGAAAATGGCCAGGTTACAGTGGCATGATGAGAGCACTTCCACCACCAAACAGCCACCCTTTTCCTAATCTGCAGGGCTGGATATAGTGGGGGATCTCAGGGTGTGTTACAGTTTGGGCATGGCCTGTCAGCTGATGCCAAATAACTTCCTAGAGAGGCTGGGCAGAAGCTGCAGCCAGGCCAGGCTGGGAAACAGCCCTGCAGGGCGTGAAAGCAGCAGCGGGGCAGCGAGGCTGCCATGGATCCCTTCCTGCTGTGCCGGGCATGGCGTGTCCAGAAGTGCAGCCAAAGACCCCGGCTGCTGACTCCCAGGGGAAGCATGAGGGAAATGCACCCACCTTCTCTTGTCTGCAGGTGTTCCTTCAGCTCTTGCCTCATCTGTTTGGATGGTTCCAGGGATATCTTATCTGTTGTATCTTGGATTTTCCCTGTTGGAGTACCTTAGAGAAAAATATTTCCATTTCCCAGGAATGGATCCCAGAAAAGCAGGGTTCAGCCTGTGGGGTCAGCAGGGACACACTACTCACCCCTGAGATGGGAGCTGGGCTTGAGTGCAGCATCCAAGGTGAAATAAATGGGCAGGAGGTCTTTCTCCTTTTTTAATGCTTTTATTAAGAAGAATCAGCTCAGGTGGGAAGAAATCGATGGGTTGCGCCCTCGCCGCCGCTGCTCCCAGGCGTGGCACGAAGCAGGAGGATGATGCAGCTTTGTCCGCTGGTCTGCAGACAGAACTGGGGACTCTGTCCTCACGGGAGAGTCGTTGAGTCCTTGGTTTGTTGGTTTAGAAACCCGGGGGGTCTGTTTAATCAGTTTCTTTTCAGGTCAGGGCGAGAAACAAAAAGATTCAAGCAGGTACGGGACAATGCTCCCATCCTCAGACGTCACTCTAAGTCACTTATTGGTTCGTGATTTTAGGGGTTTTTCTTATAAAAACTGTAAAACTGTAACAATCCAGGGTGCACTGCGTTTCTTATTTGCATGTTGTCTCTGGTGTCACTGCCTGTCTCTTTACCCTGGAGGGTTTCCCTTGGTATCTTCTTGGCATGCAGCCAGCATCAGGGAAACAATCAGTTAATCACCTGCCATTAACAGGTATTTGAAAAGCTTTCCTTCGGCAGCGAAACTAAAGGAGGCTGACTCGGTCTGGCTTGGTTTTTTTAACTCTGAAACTTTAAAAAAAATACAACTTTCTATTCATAACAGTTCCCCCCTATTTTTCTTTGATCAAGCTTAAGCTTGCATCAACTTATAATTTTTGGTTCATTAACATAGAATTTCCTATATTTTTTGTATTGATCATACATTTCCTCAGCACTTTGGTGATCATATTTACTAAGCTTCATTACTTTTTTTAGTTTTTTCAGGTTAATTCCTTTAGAGATCCTTAGGTTATTCTGTACAGCAGATGTCACTATTTTTGTTAAACATGGAAATAAGAACAGACTAACAAGTGTACCCACAGTGAAGGTTATAGTTTTCCAACTTTTTTTGAAAATCCATAGATTATCCCACCAACTGGAATCAAGTGTAAGAGTCTTTTGATTTTGTAAATATGCTAGTTCTTTTATTTCGTTTAAAGTATTTCTAATGACTGCCGCAATTAATTTGATTTGATAAACTACTGTTTTGGTTTGGTTGAGTTGGTCATTAATATGATTAAGAGCCAATGCGGTCTGATTAGATAGTACTTGTGTATTATAAAGACAGTTTGTTTTATAATTCTAATGATGCCACCACTAGACCAGCCTCTTGGCAATTCAGTGGATGTTGTGGTACCATTGACCCAAAACAGGTGTTTAGGGGTTTCCTGAAAGATATTAATTTTTGTCGTGCCCTCCCAATATTTAGAAATACTTTTTCCTTTTACTAGATTTACCAGGTTTGCTTCAGTAGCATCACGTTCAAAGCACCACCAGGTTTCTCCTACAGGGTGCTCTCTCAGGAGTGGCTGCCTAAAGGTGGCAGTGTTCTGGGCCATCCAATATATTTTCTTATTCTCTTGATAAAAGATCAATTGGGAGAGGTTAACACAATTGTTGTGGACTCTCAGCAAGGAGCTTACTTCTTTCTCATAGAAAGATTGGTAGTACTCATTGCACAGCTCTCCTGGGCTCCCCAGAGCACCACCAGCAATCAGAGCCAGCACTACTACCCTTCTCAAGAGTCCGGTATGGGTCATCCTGCACAGCCTGCCCACCCGGCCTTGCCTCTTGAGGATTTTACTGAAAAGAAGTCTCCAAGTTCTTTAGAGTCTCTTGCTCCTCTGGTTAAACCTCTCTTGATCTGTCCCTGCTAATTTGGTCCCTCCTAGGGGAGCACTCTGGAGAAGATTAACCTGGGGTCTTTGGTACTAAGTTAGGACGACTTAACCAGAATTACTTATTAACAATTTTTAACTTTTACAAATTTCTTAAAACACTTCAAGACATGTTATGATTCTAAACTTTTTTCTTACGCAGTTTATCAGTCTTTTTGAATGTCAATTTTAAGTCATTTGGTCTTTTTATAATAGTATACTCAGCTGAATTAACTCCTGATGCAGTTGAATCTTGTCCTGAGTTAGAGTGTGAGGGTGGTGTAGAATCTGGTCCAATACCAGAGGGAGACACTGACGAATCTTGTCCAATGCTCGGGGGTGAGAGTGGTGTGGAATCTGGTCCAATACCAGACACTGAAGAATTTTGTCCAATGCTCGGGGGTGGGACTGGTCCTTTAATTCTCGTAATGTGAGTCCAACCTTTTTCTCTGGTTCGCACGGCCGAATTAGCGATGAGGAGTACCTGAAAGGGGCCTTCAAATTTAGGTATTAATGGTCTATAATTCCAAGATTTTATTAAAACCCAATCTCCTGGGTTGATGTCGTGTGCTTTTGTATCCAGAGGGGAGGTTTGGGGGAGGTATCCTCTTTTTCTAAGTCCTTCTAGGGTCCTTCCAATTACTTCTAAATATTTCCTTGTAGCTTCTTCTCCTTCCAGGTAGTCTCCTGTGCTATAGGGTGTTAACAAGAATGGCAATCCGAACATCATTTCATAAGGTGAAATCCCTATATCAGACCGGGGTCTTGTCCTGATGCGCAAGAGCGCTAGGGGTAAACACTTTAGCCAATTCATTTTTGTTTCTTCGATCAATTTAGTTAATAGATTTTTGAGAGTTTTGTTCATTCGTTCCACCCTCCCAGAAATCTGGGGGTGCCACGGAGTATGCAATCTCCATTTTATTCCTAATACTTCAATTATATTGTGCAATGTTTGAGCTAAAAAATGTGGACCTCGGTCTGAGTCTATGGTATTCACCATTCCGTATCTGGGGATAATGTTTTCTAAGATTACCTTTGCTACTACTTGGGCTGTTTCTCTTTTGGTTGGGAAAGCTTCTACCCAGTGAGTGAGATGATCTACTATAACTAGTAAATATTTGTATCCTTGTACTGGTGGCATCTCAGTAAAATCTATTTGTATGCTCTGGAAAGATCTTAGAGTTAGTTCTCTCCCTCCAGGTGCTACTTTTCTCATGACTTTCTGGTTTACTTTTTGGCAAATTAAACACTCTTTTATAATTGTTTTTGCTAGGTCATATCCGCTTATGCACAGGTTATTTCTTAGGAAATAACCACATAGTCCTTGGACTCCCCAGTGGGTTAATTTCTGTAGTTCTGTTAGCACTATTCCAGCAAGTGCTTTGTTTAGCAACACCCGTCCGTCAGATATTAACCACTCCCCCATATCCCTTGATGTAACTTTAAATTTCACAAAATATGAGTTCTTTTTTTCTTTTTCCCCACTCGGGTGTGGTTTCTGCTTAAAAAAATTTTACCAGATTTTCTGGTCTTAAAGCTGCTTCCTTTGCTATCTTGATTAGCTAGCAAAGATTTCACAACTTTAGGCTAAACGCTCTGGGGGGGGTCCAGTTGCTCCACAGTAATAGCAGCAGCTTTCACTCAAAGGGACTCGAGGCCTCTCCATGCCTCCTGTCCCTGACAGTACTGGCCCATCCTTGCCTGCTCCTGGTGGTGGACTCCCCCACTCTTTTGTGGCCTTGTACTGTAGGGAAGGGTTGTTTACTCCCACACTTTCTCTGGCTATAGCAAGCATGATCTTGGCTTTGGCTATTGCTTTTTCTTCTTCCCTCCTTAAATACACTTTCAATGCTTCCCTCAATAACTCATTAATATCTTCATTCTCTTCTTTCTTGCTCTGCACTTTACAAATTTGCACTCCTTCTTTCTGTATAGCATTCAACCAACAAGCTACATATAATAATTCCTCAGCATCAGTATTTTCTCTAGCTGTCAGATAATTACTCAGCTGTTGACACATCCACTTGTCTTTCGTCCCACACCATGGCCATCCTCCTTGCACTTCTAATTCTGGCCACACTTCTGAACAGTAATGAATCATCTTAACTTTATCTAATCCTTCTGTACTTTCTATAAAGTCCCATTTCTCTAATAGTTCACCTAGGGGACTGTGGGGAGGTATATTCTTCAATCTTTGGCCACTTTTCTTACTACCACACCCTCCCATTATTTTCTGCCTCTAAACAAATCACAAGGTGTCTTTTTCTCTAAAGGAAATATATCTTATTTAAGAAGTCTCGACCTCCTGCCAAAACTCCAATTTCACTGACCCTTTTCGTCAGGACTTTGTTAAGACCTTGGCTTTCTTGCCAAGACTCAACAAACAACCAAAATACAAAAAAACATCCTCGAGGTCTTGACCTCTGAGGTTTGCCTGACCTCCTTCGTCAGGACTTAGAGAGACCTTGGCCTTCCCTTGCCAAGGCTCAAACAGTCAAACCTCGAAACCCTGGCTTCTGAGGCGCCCTTTGTCTGGGCCAAACTGCCTGATACCCTAACTTCTTTCGTTAGGACCTGTATCAGGGCCTTTGGGGTGCGTGCCACTCACACAGCTATTTCCTCCGCACGCCCGGAGGGGGGTCCTCTTTACCCCTTTGGAGGCGCCTCAATCACCAGTTCCACTCGCTTCCCCCTGTTCCCGGCCGGCCCCCTCGCGGGGGTGCGGAACCGCGGTACTGAGGGGTCCACACTCGCTTCGAGGGGCCGAGCTGCCGGCCCTCGTCTCAGTCACACACACTCGCTCGCCTCCCTCTCCCGCCGCCGGATATTCTCACCTATCCGACGCTGCTCCGTGTCACTGTCCCAAGCCGATCTTCTCTGGTCCTGATAGCCAGCTGTCCTGCAGGTCCAGGGTGGGCGGCCGTCCCAGTCCTGGTGTCCTCTTCTGGTGTGGCTATCCCGGACGAGTCCCCAAGCTGAAATAAATGGGCAGGAGATCTTTCTCCTTTTTTAATGCCTTTATTAAGAAGAATCAGCTCAGGTGGGAAGAAATCGACGGGTTGCGCCCTCGCCGCCGCTGCTCCCAGGCGTGGCACGAAGCAGGAGGATGATGCAGCTTTGTCCGCTGGTCTGCAGACAGAACTGGGGACTCTGTCCTCACGGGAGAGTCGTTGAGTCCTTGGTTTGTTGGTTTAGAAACCCGGGGGGTCTCTTTAATCAGTTTCTTTTCAGGTCAGGGCGAGAAACAAAAAGATTCAAGCAGGTACGGGACAATGCTCCCATCCTCAGACGTCACTCTAAGTCACTTATTGGTTCGTGATTTTAGGGGTTTTTCTTATAAAATCTGTAAAACTGTAACAATCCAGGGTGCACTGCGTTTCTTATTTGCATGTTGTCTCTGGTGTCACTGCCTGTCTCTTTACCCTGGAGGGTTTCCCTTGGTATCTTCTTGGCATGCAGCCAGCATCAGGGAAACAATCAGTTAATCACCTGCCATTAACAGGTATTTGAAAAGCTTTCCTTCGGCAGCGAAACTAAAGGAGGCTGACTCGGTCTGGCTTGGTTTTTTTAACTCTGAAACTTTAAAAAATATACAACTTTCTATTCATAACACAAGGTAGCAGCTGGAGAAGCTGGAGAAGTCTTCCCTGTAGACACATCTGTAACACAACAGCCACAGAAGCTTCTGTCACCTGGTGCCTGCCCGCTTGTCTACAATTCTTCCTTGGTGGCACACTGAGAACATACCTGCAGGAGGCTCCAAGGGCTTCAAAACTTTATTCATCCAAGCTGATGGAGAAGCCTTCCCAGCACCCTCATCTACAATGCAGCACAGATGAGAACATTTTCCAGTGTGTGCTGGCATCTCTTTCTGCCACAGGGAACTGGGCACTGCCAGGGAGTCGGCTAAGGCCATGGGAGCCAGATGTGAATAGACATGGCCAAAGCTGCCCAGGGGCCTGGGGAGCTCTGGGCTGGCTCCTGGTCACTCTCCACACTCTTTCCCTGCCCTCAGCAACATCCCTGGGAGGGGTGGCTGCAGCAGTGCAGGGACCTGGGACTCTCCCCCTCACACACAGAAGAAATCCTCCCTAAAGCATGGGGGAAAACTGCAGCAGGCAGTGCCACAGCTATCCATCCTGCCCTCCCTCTGTCCCTCCTGCCCTCTTTCTGTGGGGAAACCCCCCAGATCCCAAGGGCAAACAGCCAGGCCCTCTCAGGACACACTGGAGCCTTGCTCTCCCCCTCTGTCCTTTCCCCACCGTGGGCACCCCGTGCAGTCACTGCCAGGTTTCAGGACATGTCTCCCATGGAGGGACCCCAGCAGGACTGCTCAGTGCCCGGAGCCTGCTCGGGATAATTCCCCTGGGCTGTGCTGCTCTAGTCCAGGCTGTGCCCGCACTGCCAAACAGCAGAGAGGGCAGCTCAAGCCTCAGCAGGGCTCAGGCCCAGAGGCACAGCAATTACCTCCTGTGCCTGTGCCTGGCATGGCCTCCCTTCCTGGAGCTGAGGCTGGCATGCAACCACTGCTTCCTCCGGCAAATGCTTCTTTCTCCGCAGGCTCTCCTTTCATTTCTGGAGAAGGGAAAAGAGACAGCTGGATCAGATGAAAACATTCCTGACTGGGAATGGGGAAGGGGACAACTTCAGGAGGCATCACTTGTGAAAGGAATGCATAAGGATCAGAAAACACCCAGGATTTTGGGACAACCCAAGGCTGCTTCCTTCCCCAAACAGCCCCAACATCTGATCTGCCTGGACACCAGGAAATTGCAGGGGATCTTAGGGTGGGCATGGCCTGTGGTGCATTTGGGGCTGTCTACCAGCTGATGCCAAATGCCTTCCTGCAGAGGCTGGGCAGAAGCTGCAGCCAGGCCAGGCTGGCAAACAGCCCTGCAGGGCGTGAAAGCAGCAGCGGGGCAGCGAGGCTGCCATGGATCCCTTCCTGCTGTGCCGGGCACGGCGTGTCCAGATGTGCAGCCAAAGCCCCCGGCTGCTGAGTCCCAGGAGCAGCATGAGGGAAATGCACCCAACTTGTCTTCTCTGCAGACGTTCCTTCAGCATTTGCCACATGATTTCTAATGGGTCCTGGAATTTCCTGCCTGCCATGTCTTTGGTCTCTCCTGTCAGAGGACCTTAAGAGAAAGTAGTTCCATTTCCCAGCAATGGACCCCACAAAAGCAGGGCTCAGCCTGAGGGGTCAGCAGGGACACACTACTCACCCCTGCCATGGGAGCTGGCCTTTTGTGCAGCATCCAAGGTAGGAGTTGGTGAGGTCGTCCCTGCAGACACGCCTGTAACACAACAGCCACAGAAGCTTCTGTTACCTGCTTCTTACCAGTCAGTCAAACATTACGCCTTGGTGGGACAGTGAGAACATACCTGCAGAATGCTCAGAGGGCTTCACAACTTCAGAGCGCCAGGCTAATGGAGAATCCTTCCCAGCATCCCAGTCTGGAAGCAAACCAAGATGAGAACTGTTTCCATTGTGTGCCAGGGCTGGCTCTGGCCCTGGGCTGGCGGCAGGGCTCCCGCTCGGGGCTGCTCCTGTGCCTTGGGCCTCTGGGCACTCAGGGCCAGCTCCGCAGCAGCTGCAGCGCCAGGGACGTTGCTGCACCAGTCCTGTTTTCCCGAGGCTCTGAACCAGCTCCAGAGGCCTGGAAGCCGAGGTGCCTCCAGCTTTGGCTGCTGCCGGGCCGTGCAAGGGCAGGCCCTGGGGGAAGAGCTGCTGCCACACAGCCCCGGCCAGGCCTGAGCCCGGCACAGCAATTACCTGCTGTGCCTGTGCCCGTGTCTGCCATCGCCTTCCTTCCTGCAGCAGGGGCTGGCACCGAAGATGGAGTGCTTCCTTCAAGAAATGCCACCTTCCACTGAAGCACTATGTCCATCTCTTGACAAAGGAAGGGAGACAGCTGCATCAGATGGGGCTGTTCCCCACTTGGGCGGTGGCATCAGAGGTAATATTTGTGAAATTTATGGAGCAGGAAAATGGCCAGGTTACAGTGGCATGATGAGAGCACTTCCACCTCCAAACAGCCACCCTTTTCCTAATCTGCAGGGCTGGATATAGTGGGGGATCTCAGGGTGTGTTACAGTTTGGGCATGGCCTGTCAGCTGATGCCAAATAACTTCCTACAGAGGCTGGGCAGAAGCTGCAACCAGGCCAGGCTGGGAAACAGCCCTGCAGGGCGTGAAAGCAGCAGCGGGGCAGCGAGGCTGCCATGGATCCCTTCCCACTGTGCCAGGCACGGCGTGTCCAGATGTGCAGCCAAAGACCCCGGCTGCTGACTCCCAGGGGAAGCATGAGGGAAATGCACCCACCTTCTCTTGTCTGCAGGGGTTCCTTCAGCTCTTGCCTCATCTGTTTGGATGGTTCCAGGGATATCTTATCTGTTGTATCTTGGATTTTCCCTGTTGGAGTACCTTAGAGAAAAATGTTTCCATTTCCCAGGAATGGATCCCAGAAAAGCAGGGCTCAGCCTGTGGGGTCAGCAGGGACACACTACTCACCCCTGAGATGGGAGCTGGGCTTGAGTGCAGCATCCAAGGTAGCAGCTGGAGAAGCTGGAGAAGTCTTCCCTGTAGACACATCTGTAACACAACAGCCACAGAAGCTTCTGTCACCTGGTGCCTGCCCGCTTGTCTACAATTCTTCCTTGGTGGCACACTGACAACATACCTGCAGGAGGCTCCAAGGGCTTCAAAACTTTATTCATCCAAGCTGATGGAGAAGCCTTCCCAGCACCCTCATCTACAATGCAGCACAGATGAGAACATTTTCCAGTATGTGCTGGCATCTCTTTCTGCCACAGGGAACTGGGCACTGCCAGGGAGTCGGGTAAGGCCATGGGAGCCAGATGTGAATAGACATGGCCAAAGCTGCCCAGGGGCCTGGGGAGCTCTGGGCTGGCTCCTGGTCACTCTCCACACTCTTTCCCTGCCCTCAGCAACATCCCTGGGAGGGGTGGCTGCAGCAGTGCAGGGACCTGGAACTCTCCCCCTCACACACAGAAGAAATCCTCCCTAAAGCATGGGGGAAAACTGCAGCAGGCAGTGCCACAGCTATCCATCCTGCCCTCCCTCTGTCCCTCCTGCCCTCCTTCTGTGGGGAAACCCCTCAAATCCCAAGGGCAAACAGCCAGGCCCTCTCAGGACACACTGGAGCCTTGCTCTCCCCCTCTGTCCTTTCCCCACCGTGGGCACCCCGTGCAGTCACTCCCAGGTTTCAGGACATGTCTCCCATGGAGGGACCCCAGCAGGACTGCTCAGTGCCCTGAGCCTGCTCGGGATAATTCCCCTGGGCTGTGCTGCTCTAGTCCAGGCTGTGCCCGCACTGCCAAACAGCAGAGAGGGCAGCTCAAGCCTCAGCAGGGCTCAGGCCCAGAGGCACAGCAATTACCTCCTGTGCCTGTGCCTGGCATGGCCTCCCTTCCTGGAGCTGAGGCTGGCATGCAACCACTGCTTCCTCCGGCAAATGCTTCTTTCTCCGCAGGCTCTCCTTTCATTTCTGGAGAATGGAGAAGAGACAGCTGGATCAGATGAAAACATTCCTGACTGGGAATGGGGAAGGGGACAATTTCAGGAGGCATCACTTGTGAAAGGAATGGATGAGGATCAGAAAACACCCAGGATTTTGGGACAACCCAAGGCTGCTTCCTTCCCCAAACAGCCCCAACATCTGATCTGCCTGGACACCAGGAAATTGCAGGGCATCTGAGGGTGGGCATGGCCTGTGGTGCATTTGGGGCTGTCTGCCAGCTGATGCCAAATGCCTTCCGGCAGACGCTGGGCAGAAGCTGCAGCCAGGCCAGGCTGGGAAACAGCCCTGCAGGGCGTGAAAGCAGCAGTGGGGCAGCGAGGATGCCATGGATCCCTTCCCGCTGTGCCGGGCACGGCGTGTCCAGATGTGCAGCCAAAGCCCCTGGCTGCTGAGTCCCAGGAGCAGCATGAGGGAAATGCACCCACCTTGTCTTCTCTGCAGACGTTCCTTCAGCATTTGCCACATGATTTCTAATGGGTCCTGGAATTTCCTGCCTGCCATGTCTTTGGTCTCTCCTGTCAGAGGACCTTAAGAGAAAGTAGTTCCATTTCCCAGCAACGGACCCCACAAAAGCAGGGCTCAGCCTGAGGTGTCAGCAGGGACACACTACTCACCCCTGCCATGGGAGCTGGCCTTTTGTGCAGCATCCAAGGTAGGAGTTGGTGAGGTCGTCCCTGCAGACACGCCTGTAACACAACAGCCACAGAAGCTTCTGTCACCTGCTTCTTACCAGTCAGTCAAACATTACGCCTTGGTGGGACAGTGAGAACATACCTGCAGAATGCTCAGAGGGCTTCACAACTTCAGAGCGCCAGGCTAATGGAGAATCCTTCCCAGCATCCCAGTCTGGAAGCAAACCAAGATGAGAACTGTTTCCATTGTGTGCCAGGGCTGGCTCTGGCCCTGGGCTGGCGGCAGGGCACCCGCTCGGGGCTGCTCCTGTGCCTTGGGCCTCTGGGCACTCAGGGCCAGCTCTGCAGCAGCTGCAGCGCCAGGGACGCTGCTGCACCAGTCCCGTTTCCCCGGGGCTCTGAACCAGCTCCAGAGGCCTGGAAGCCGAGGCGCCTCCAGCTTTGGCTGCTGCCGGGCCGGGCAAGGGCAGGCCCTGGGGGAAGAGCTGCTGCCACACAGCCCCGGCCAGGCCTGAGCCCGGCACAGCAATTACCTGCTGTGCCTGTGCCCGTGTCTGGCTTTTCCTTCCTTCCTGCAGCAGGGGCTCGCACCGAAGATGGAGTGCTTCCTTCAAGAAATGCCACCTTCCACTGAAGCACTATGTCCATCTCTTGACAAAGGAAGGGAGACAGCTGCATCAGATGGGGCTGTTCCCCACTTGGGCGGTGGCATCAGAGGTAATATTTGTGAAATTTATGGAGCAGGAAAATGGCCAGGTTAGAGTGGCATGATGAGAGCACTTCCACCTCCAAACAGCCACCCTTTTCCTAATCTGCAGGGCTGGATATAGTGGGGGATCTCAGGGTGTGTTACAGTTTGGGCATGGCCTGTCAGCTGATGCCAAATAACTTCCTACAGAGGCTGGGCAGAAGCTGCAACCAGGCCAGGCTGGGAAACAGCCCTGCAGGGCGTGAAAGCAGCAGCGGGGCAGCGAGGCTGCCATGGATCCCTTCCCACTGTGCCAGGCACGGCGTGTCCAGATGTGCAGCCAAAGACCCCGGCTGCTGACTCCCAGGGGAAGCATGAGGGAAATGCACCCACCTTCTCTTGTCTGCAGGGGTTCCTTCAGCTCTTGCCTCATCTGTTTGGATGGTTCCAGGGATATCTTATCTGTTGTATCTTGGATTTTCCCTGTTGGAGTACCTTAGAGAAAAATGTTTCCATTTCCCAGGAATGGATCCCAGAAAAGCAGGGTTCAGCCTGTGGGGTCAGCAGGGACACACTACTCACCCCTGAGATGGGAGCTGGGCTTGAGTGCAGCATCCAAGGTAGCAGCTGGAGAAGCTGGAGAAGTCTTCCCTGTAGACACATCTGTAACACAACAGCCACAGAAGCTTCTGTCACCTGGTGCCTGCCCGCTTGTCTACAATTCTTCCTTGGTGGCACACTGAGAACATACCTGCAGGAGGCTCCAAGGGCTTCAAAACTTTATTCATCCAAGCTGATGGAGAAGCCTTCCCAGCACCCTCATCTACAATGCAGCACAGATGAGAACATTTTCCAGTGTGTGCTGGCATCTCTTTCTGCCACAGGGAACTGGGCACTGCCAGGGAGTCGGGTAAGGCCATGGGAGCCAGATGTGAATAGACATGGCCAAAGCTGCCCAGGGGCCTGGGGAGCTCTGGGCTGGCTCCTGGTCACTCTCCACACTCTTTCCCTGCCCTCAGCAACATCCCTGGGAGGGGTGGCTGCAGCAGTGCAGGGACCTGGAACTCTCCCCCTCACACACAGAAGAAATCCTCCCTAAAGCATGGGGGAAAACTGCAGCAGGCAGTGCCACAGCTATCCATCCTGCCCTCCCTCTGTCCCTCCTGCCCTCCTTCTGTGGGGAAACCCCTCAAATCCCAAGGGCAAACAGCCAGGCCCTCTCAGGACACACTGGAGCCTTGCTCTCCCCCTCTGTCCTTTCCCCACCGTGGGCACCCCGTGCAGTCACTCCCAGGTTTCAGGACATGTCTCCCATGGAGGGACCCCAGCAGGACTGCTCAGTGCCCTGAGCCTGCTCGGGATAATTCCCCTGGGCTGTGCTGCTCTAGTCCAGGCTGTGCCCGCACTGCCAAACAGCAGAGAGGGCAGCTCAAGCCTCAGCAGGGCTCAGGCCCAGAGGCACAGCAATTACCTCCTGTGCCTGTGCCTGGCATGGCCTCCCTTCCTGGAGCTGAGGCTGGCATGCAACCACTGCTTCCTCCGGCAAATGCTTCTTTCTCCGCAGGCTCTCCTTTCATTTCTGGAGAATGGAGAAGAGACAGCTGGATCAGATGAAAACATTCCTGACTGGGAATGGGGAAGGGGACAATTTCAGGAGGCATCACTTGTGAAAGGAATGCATGAGGATCAGAAAACACCCAGGATTTTGGGACAACCCAAGGCTGCTTCCTTCCCCAAACAGCCCCAACATCTGAACTGCCTGGACAGCAGGAAATTGCAGGGGATCTGAGGGTGGGCATGGCCTGTGGTGCAATTGGGGCTGTCTGCCAGCTGATGCCAAATGCCTTCCTGCAGAGGCTGGGCAGAAGCTGCAGCCAGGCCAGGCTGGCAAACAGCCCTGCAGGGCGTGAAAGCAGCAGCGGGGCAGCGAGGCTGCCATGGATCCCTTCCTGCTGTGCCGGGCACGGCGTGTCCAGATGTGCAGCCAAAGCCCCCGGCTGCTGAGTCCCAGGAGCAGCATGAGGGAAATGCACCCAACTTGTCTTCTCTGCAGACGTTCCTTCAGCATTTGCCACATGATTTCTAATGGGTCCTGGAATTTCCTGCCTGCCATGTCTTTGGTCTCTCCTGTCAGAGGACCTTAAGAGAAAGTAGTTCCATTTCCCAGCAATGGACCCCACAAAAGCAGGGCTCAGCCTGAGGGGTCAGCAGGGACACACTACTCACCCCTGCCATGGGAGCTGGCCTTTTGTGCAGCATCCAAGGTAGGAGTTGGTGAGGTCGTCCCTGCAGACACGCCTGTAACACAACAGCCACAGAAGCTTCTGTCACCTGCTTCTTACCAGTCAGTCAAACATTACGCCTTGGTGGGACAGTGAGAACATACCTGCAGAATGCTCAGAGGGCTTCACAACTTCAGAGCGCCAGGCTAATGGAGAATCCTTCCCAGCATCCCAGTCTGGAAGCAAACCAAGATGAGAATTGTTTCCATTGTGTGCCAGGGCTGGCTCTGGCCCTGGGCTGGCGGCAGGGCTCCCGCTCGGGGCTGCTCCTGTGCCTTGGGCCTCTGGGCACTCAGGGCCAGCTCCGCAGCAGCTGCAGCGCCAGGGACGTTGCTGCACCAGTCCTGTTTTCCCGAGGCTCTGAACCAGCTCCAGAGGCCTGGAAGCCGAGGTGCCTCCAGCTTTGGCTGCTGCCGGGCCGTGCAAGGGCAGGCCCTGGGGGAAGAGCTGCTGCCACACAGCCCCGGCCAGGCCTGAGCCCGGCACAGCAATTACCTGCTGTGCCTGTGCCCGTGTCTGCCATCGCCTTCCTTCCTGCAGCAGGGGCTGGCACCGAAGATGGAGTGCTTCCTTCAATAAATGCCACCTTCCACTGAAGCACTATGTCCATCTCTTGACAAAGGAAGGGAGACAGCTGCATCAGATGGGGCTGTTCCCCACTTGGGCGGTGGCATCAGAGGTAATATTTGTGAAATTTATGGAGCAGGAAAATGGCCAGGTTACAGTGGCATGATGAGAGCACTTCCACCTCCAAACAGCCACCCTTTTCCTAATCTGCAGGGCTGGATATAGTGGGAGATCTCAGGGTGTGTTACAGTTTGGGCATGGCCTGTCAGCTGATGCCAAATAACTTCCTACAGAGGCTGGGCAGAAGCTGCAACCAGGCCAGGCTGGGAAACAGCCCTGCAGGGCGTGAAAGCAGCAGCGGGGCAGCGAGGCTGCCATGGATCCCTTCCCACTGTGCCAGGCACGGCGTGTCCAGATGTGCAGCCAAAGACCCCGGCTGCTGACTCCCAGGGGAAGCATGAGGGAAATGCACCCACCTTCTCTTGTCTGCAGGGGTTCCTTCAGCTCTTGCCTCATCTGTTTGGATGGTTCCAGGGATATCTTATCTGTTGTATCTTGGATTTTCCCTGTTGGAGTACCTTAGAGAAAAATGTTTCCATTTCCCAGGAATGGATCCCAGAAAAGCAGGGCTCAGCCTGTGGGGTCAGCAGGGACACACTACTCACCCCTGAGATGGGAGCTGGGCTTGAGTGCAGCATCCAAGGTAGCAGCTGGAGAAGCTGGAGAAGTCTTCCCTGTAGACACATCTGTAACACAACAGCCACAGAAGCTTCTGTCACCTGGTGCCTGCCCGCTTGTCTACAATTCTTCCTTGGTGGCACACTGAGAACATACCTGCAGGAGGCTCCAAGGGCTTCAAAACTTTCTTCATCCAAGCTGATGGAGAAGCCTTCCCAGCACCCTCATCTACAATGCAGCACAGATGAGAACATTTTCCAGTGTGTGCTGGGATCTCTTTCTGCCACAGGGAACTGGGCACTGCCAGGGAGTCGGGTAAGGCCATGGGAGCCAGATGTGAATAGACATGGCCAAAGCTGCCCAGGGGCCTGGGGAGCTCTGGGCTGGCTCCTGGTCACTCTCCACACTCTTTCCCTGCCCTCAGCAACATCCCTGGGAGGGGTGGCTGCAGCAGTGCAGGGACCTGGAACTCTCCCCCTCACACACAGAAGAAATCCTCCCTAAAGCATGGGGGAAAACTGCAGCAGGCAGTGCCACAGCTATCCATCCTGCCCTCCCTCTGTCCCTCCTGCCCTCCTTCTGTGGGGAAACCCCTCAAATCCCAAGGGCAAACAGCCAGGCCCTCTCAGGACACACTGGAGCCTTGCTCTCCCCCTCTGTCCTTTCCCCACCGTGGGCACCCCGTGCAGTCACTCCCAGGTTTCAGGACATGTCTCCCATGGAGGGACCCCAGCAGGACTGCTCAGTGCCCTGAGCCTGCTCGGGATAATTCCCCTGGGCTGTGCTGCTCTAGTCCAGGCTGTGCCCGCACTGCCAAACAGCAGAGAGGGCAGCTCAAGCCTCAGCAGGGCTCAGGCCCAGAGGCACAGCAATTACCTCCTGTGCCTGTGCCTGGCATGGCCTCCCTTCCTGGAGCTGAGGCTGGCATGCAACCACTGCTTCCTCCGGGAAATGCTTCTTTCTCCGCAGGCTCTCCTTTCATTTCTGGAGAATGGAGAAGAGACAGCTGGATCAGATGAAAACATTCCTGACTGGGAATGGGGATGGGGACAATTTCAGGAGGCATCACTTGTGAAAGGAATGCATGAGGATCAGAAAACACCCAGGATTTTGGGACAACCCAAGGCTGCTTCCTTCCCCAAACAGCCCCAACATCTGAACTGCCTGGACAGCAGGAAATTGCAGGGGATCTGAGGGTGGGCATGGCCTGTGGTGCAATTGGGGCTGTCTGCCAGCTGATGCCAAATGCCTTCCTGCAGAGGCTGGGCAGAAGCTGCAGCCAGGCCAGGCTGGCAAACAGCCCTGCAGGGCGTGAAAGCAGCAGTGGGGCAGCGAGGCTGCCATGGATCCCTTCCTGCTGTGCCGGGCACGGCGTGTCCAGATGTGCAGCCAAAGCCCCCGGCTGCTGAGTCCCAGGAGCAGCATGAGGGAAATGCACCCAACTTGTCTTCTCTGCAGACATTCCTTCAGCATTTGCCACATGATTTCTAATGGGTCCTGGAATTTCCTGCCTGCCATGTCTTTGGTCTCTCCTGTCAGAGGACCTTAAGAGAAAGTAGTTCCATTTCCCAGCAATGGACCCCACAAAAGCAGGGCTCAGCCTGAGGGGTCAGCAGGGACACACTACTCACCCCTGCCATGGGAGCTGGCCTTTTGTGCAGCATCCAAGGTAGGAGTTGGTGAGGTCGTCCCTGCAGACACGCCTGTAACACAACAGCCACAGAAGCTTCTGTCACCTGCTTCTTACCAGTCAGTCAAACATTACGCCTTGGTGGGACAGTGAGAACATACCTGCAGAATGCTCAGAGGGCTTCACAACTTCAGAGCGCCAGGCTAATGGAGAATCCTTCCCAGCATCCCAGTCTGGAAGCAAACCAAGATGAGAATTGTTTCCATTGTGTGCCAGGGCTGGCTCTGGCCCTGGGCTGGCGGCAGGGCTCCCGCTCGGGGCTGCTCCTGTGCCTTGGGCCTCTGGGCACTCAGGGCCAGCTCCGCAGCAGCTGCAGCGCCAGGGACGTTGCTGCACCAGTCCTGTTTTCCCGAGGCTCTGAACCAGCTCCAGAGGCCTGGAAGCCGAGGTGCCTCCAGCTTTGGCTGCTGCCGGGCCGTGCAAGGGCAGGCCCTGGGGGAAGAGCTGCTGCCACACAGCCCCGGCCAGGCCTGAGCCCGGCACAGCAATTACCTGCTGTGCCTGTGCCCGTGTCTGCCATCGCCTTCCTTCCTGCAGCAGGGGCTGGCACCGAAGATGGAGTGCTTCCTTCAAGAAATGCCACCTTCCACTGAAGCACTATGTCCATCTCTTGACAAAGGAAGGGAGACAGCTGCATCAGATGGGGCTGTTCCCCACTTGGGCGGTGGCATCAGAGGTAATATTTGTGAAATTTATGGAGCAGGAAAATGGCCAGGTTACAGTGGCATGATGAGAGCACTTCCACCTCCAAACAGCCACCCTTTTCCTAATCTGCAGGGCTGGATATAGTGGGAGATCTCAGGGTGTGTTACAGTTTGGGCATGGCCTGTCAGCTGATGCCAAATAACTTCCTACAGAGGCTGGGCAGAAGCTGCAACCAGGCCAGGCTGGGAAACAGCCCTGCAGGGCGTGAAAGCAGCAGCGGGGCAGCAAGGCTGCCATGGATCCCTTCCCACTGTGCCAGGCACAGCGTGTCCAGATGTGCAGCCAAAGACCCCGGCTGCTGACTCCCAGGGGAAGCATGAGGGAAATGCACCCACCTTCTCTTGTCTGCAGGGGTTCCTTCAGCTCTTGCCTCATCTGTTTGGATGGTTCCAGGGATATCTTATCTGTTATATCTTGGATTTTCCCTGTTGGAGTATCTTAGAGAAAAATGTTTCCATTTCCCAGGAATGGATCCCAGAAAAGCAGGGCTCAGCCTGTGGGGTCAGCAGGGACACACTACTCACCCCTGAGATGGGAGCTGGGCTTGAGTGCAGCATCCAAGGTAGCAGCTGGAGAAGCTGGAGAAGTCTTCCCTGTAGACACATCTGTAACACAACAGCCACAGAAGCTTCTGTCACCTGGTGCCTGCCCGCTTGTCTACAATTCTTCCTTGGTGGCACACTGAGAACATACCTGCAGGAGGCTCCAAGGGCTTCAAAACTTTATTCATCCAAGCTGATGGAGAAGCCTTCCCAGCACCCTCATCTACAATGCAGCACAGATGAGAACATTTTCCAGTGTGTGCTGGCATCTCTTTCTGCCACAGGGAACTGGGCACTGCCAGGGAGTCGGGTAAGGCCATGGGAGCCAGATGTGAATAGACATGGCCAAAGCTGCCCAGGGGCCTGGGGAGCTCTGGGCTGGCTCCTGGTCACTCTCCACACTCTTTCCCTGCCCTCAGCAACATCCCTGGGAGGGGTGGCTGCAGCAGTGCAGGGACCTGGAACTCTCCCCCTCACACACAGAAGAAATCCTCCCTAAAGCATGGGGGAAAACTGCAGCAGGCAGTGCCACAGCTATCCATCCTGCCCTCCCTCTGTCCCTCCTGCCCTCCTTCTGTGGGGAAACCCCTCAAATCCCAAGGGCAAACAGCCAGGCCCTCTCAGGACACACTGGAGCCTTGCTCTCCCCCTCTGTCCTTTCCCCACCGTGGGCACCCCGTGCAGTCACTCCCAGGTTTCAGGACATGTCTCCCATGGAGGGACCCCAGCAGGACTGCTCAGTGCCCTGAGCCTGCTTGGGATAATTCCCCTGGGCTGTGCTGCTCTAGTCCAGGCTGTGCCCGCACTGCCAAACAGCAGAGAGGGCAGTTCAAGCCTCAGCAGGGCTCAGGCCCAGAGGCACAGCAATTACCTCCTGTGCCTGTGCCTGGCATGGCCTCCCTTCCTGGAGCTGAGGCTGGCATGCAACCACTGCTTCCTCCGGCAAATGCTTCTTTCTCCGCAGGCTCTCCTTTCATTTCTGGAGAATGGAGAAGAGACAGCTGGATCAGATGAAAACATTCCTGACTGGGAATGGGGAAGGGGACAATTTCAGGAGGCATCACTTGTGAAAGGAATGGATGAGGATCAGAAAACACCCAAGATTTTGGGACAACCCAAGGCTGCTTCCTTCCCCAAACAGCCCCAACATCTGAACTGCCTGGACAGCAGGAAATTGCAGGGGATCTGAGGGTGGGCATGGCCTGTGGTGCAATTGGGGCTGTCTGCCAGCTGATGCCAAATGCCTTCCGGCAGACGCTGGGCAGAAGCTGCAGCCAGGCCAGGCTGGGAAACAGCCCTGCAGGGCGTGAAAGCAGCAGTGGGGCAGCGAGGCTGCCATGGATCCCTTCCTGCTGTGCCGGGCACGGCGTGTCCAGATGTGCAGCCAAAGCCCCCACCTGCTGAGTCCCAGGAGCAGCATGAGGGAAATGCACCCACCTTGTCTTCTCTGCAGACGTTCCTTCAGCATTTGCCACATGATTTCTAATGGGTCCTGGAATTTCCTGCCTGCCATGTCTTTGGTCTCTCCTGTCAGAGGACCTTAAGAGAAAGTAGTTCCATTTCCCAGCAATGGACCCCACAAAAGCAGGGCTCAGCCTGAGGGGTCAGCAGGGACACACTACTCACCCCTGCCATGGGAGCTGGCCTTTTGTGCAGCATCCAAGGTAGGAGTTGGTGAGGTCGTCCCTGCAGACACGCCTGTAACACAACAGCCACAGAAGCTTCTGTCACCTGCTTCTTACCAGTCAGTCAAACATTACGCCTTGGTGGGACAGTGAGAACATACCTGCAGAATGCTCAGAGGGCTTCACAACTTCAGAGCGCCAGGCTAATGGAGAATCCTTCCCAGCATCCCAGTCTGGAAGCAAACCAAGATGAGAACTGTTTCCATTGTGTGCTAGGGCTGGCTCTGGCCCTGGCTGGCAGCAGGGCTCCCGCTCGGGGCTGCTCCTGTGCCTTGGGCCTCTGGGCACTCAGGGCCAGCTCCGCAGCAGCTGCAGCGCCAGGGACGTTGCTGCACCAGTCCCGTTTCCCCGGGGCTCTGAACCAGCTCCAGAGGCCTGGAAGCCGAGGCGCCTCCTACATTGGCTGCTGCCGGGCCGGGCAAGGGCAGGCCCTGGGAGAAGAGCTGCTGCCACACAGCCCCGGCCAGGCCTGAGCCCGGCACAGCAATTACCTGCTGTGCCTGTGCCCGTGTCTGCCATCGCCTTCCTTCCGGCAACAGGGGCTCGCACTGAAGATGGAGTGCTTCCTTCAAGAAATGCCACCTTCCACTGAAGCACTATGTCCATCTCTTACAAAGGAAGGGAGACAGCTGCATCAGATGGGGCTGTTCCCCACTTGGGCGGTGGCATCAGAGGTAATATTTGTGAAATTTATGGAGCAGGAAAATGGCCAGGTTACAGTGGCATGATGAGTGCACTTCCACCTCCAAACAGCCACCCTTTTCCTAATCTGCAGGGCTGGATATAGTGGGGGATCTCAGGGTGTGTTACAGTTTGGGCATGGCCTGTCAGCTGATGCCAAATAACTTCCTACAGAGGCTGGGCAGAAGCTGCAACCAGGCCAGGCTGGGAAACAGCCCTGCAGGGCGTGAAAGCAGCAGCGGGGCAGCGAGGCTGCCATGGATCCCTTCCCACTGTGCCAGGCACGGCGTGTCCAGATGTGCAGCCAAAGACCCCGGCTGCTGACTCCCAGGGGAAGCATGAGGGAAATGCACCCACCTTCTCTTGTCTGCAGGGGTTCCTTCAGCTCTTGCCTCATCTGTTTGGATGGTTCCAGGGATATCTTATCTGTTGTATCTTGGATTTTCCCTGTTGGAGTACCTTAGAGAAAAATGTTTCCATTTCCCAGGAATGGATCCCAGAAAAGCAGGGTTCAGCCTGTGGGGTCAGCAGGGACACACTACTCACCCCTGAGATGGGAGCTGGGCTTGAGTGCAGCATCCAAGGTAGCAGCTGGAGAAGCTGGAGAAGTCTTCCCTGTAGACACATCTGTAACACAACAGCCACAGAAGCTTCTGTCACCTGGTGCCTGCCCGCTTGTCTACAATTCTTCCTTGGTGGCACACTGAGAACATACCTGCAGGAGGCTCCAAGGGCTTCAAAACTTTATTCATCCAAGCTGATGGAGAAGCCTTCCCAGCACCCTCATCTACAATGCAGCACAGATGAGAACATTTTCCAGTGTGTGCTGGGATCTCTTTCTGCCACAGGGAACTGGGCACTGCCAGGGAGTCGGGTAAGGCCATGGGAGCCAGATGTGAATAGACATGGCCAAAGCTGCCCAGGGGCCTGGGGAGCTCTGGGCTGGCTCCTGGTCTCTCTCCACACTCTTTCCCTGCCCTCAGCAACATCCCTGGGAGGGGTGGCTGCAGCAGTGCAGGGACCTGGGACTCTCCCCCTCACACACAGAAGAAATCCTCCCTAAAGCATGGGGGAAAACTGCAGCAGGCAGTGCCACAGCTATCCATCCTGCCCTCCCTCTGTCCCTCCTGCCCTCCTTCTGTGGGGAAACCCCTCAAATCCCAAGGGCAAACAGCCAGGCCCTCTCAGGACACACTGGAGCCTTGCTCTCCCCATCTGTCCTTTCCCCACCGTGGGCACCCCGTGCAGTCACTGCCAGGTTTCAGGACATGTCTCCCATGGAGGGACCCCAGCAGGACTGCTCAGTGCCCTGAGCCTGCTCGGGATAATTCCCCTGGGCTGTGCTGCTCTAGTCCAGGCTGTGCCCGCACTGCCAAACAGCAGAGAGGGCAGCTCAAGCCTCAGCAGGGCTCAGGCCCAGAGGCACAGCAATTACCTCCTGTGCCTGTGCCTGGCATGGCCTCCCTTCCTGGAGCTGAGGCTGGCATGCAACCACTGCTTCCTCCGGCAAATGCTTCTTTCTCCGCAGGCTCTCCTTTCATTTCTGGAGAATGGAGAAGAGACAGCTGGATCAGATGAAAACATTCCTGACTGGGAATGGGGAAGGGGATAATTTCAGGAGGCATCACTTGTGAAAGGAATGGATGAGGATCAGAAAACACCCAGGATTTTGGGACAACCCAAGGCTGCTTCCTTCCCCAAACAGCCCCAACATCTGAAGTGCCTGGACAGCAGGAAATTGCAGGGGATCTGAGGGTGGGCATGGCCTGTGGTGCAATTGGGGCTGTCTGCCAGCTGATGCCAAATGCCTTCCGGCAGACGCTGGGCAGAAGCTGCAGCCAGGCCAGGCTGGGAAACAGCCCTGCAGGGCGTGAAAGCAGCAGTGGGGCAGCGAGGCTGCCATGGATCCCTTCCTGCTGTGCCGGGCACGGCGTGTCCAGATGTGCAGCCAAAGCCCCCGGCTGCTGAGTCCCAGGAGCAGCATGAGGGAAATGCACCCACCTTGTCTTCTCTGCAGATGTTCCTTCAGCATTTGCCACATGATTTCTAATGGGTCCTGGAATTTCCTGCCTGCCATGTCTTTGGTCTCTCCTGTCAGAGGACCTTAAGAGAAAGTAGTTCCATTTCCCAGCAATGGACCCCACAGAAGCAGGGCTCAGCCTGAGGGGTCAGCAGGGACACACTACTCACCTCTGCGATGGTTGCCAGGCTTCTGTGTAGGAATCAGCAAAGGAGCTGGAGAAGTCCTCCCTGCAGACACACCTGTAACTCAACAGCCACAGAAGTTTCTGCCATCTCTGCTGATCTGCACGGGCACCACTGAGCCACAGGAGAGGTGAGGGAATCGTGCAGGGCGAGGGCACACACGTGCATGGTTCTGTGCTGGCACCTGCAGCAATGCCCCCCTGGCCCAGCTTTGGGCTCTGAGCTGGCAGCTCTCCCAGGGGAAAGGCCTTGACCTACCCTCAGCATCTCCCAGAGCCTCAGTCCTGGACGTGGCTTGGGAAGCTGCACCACCTTCACCAGCAGGTTCAGCTGCAAAGAAAGGCAGGACAGAAGACCTGTAAATCCACCAACAGAAACACCAGCCAAACCTCACTAAAAAGTCTCCACTTCTCCTTGAAGTAAAATAGACTGATGCATGTTAATACCTAAGCTTGTAAGCTGTAAAACCCATTGTTAGGAGAAGTAAAATATTTTATTTTAAACTGTATTATTCATGAGGTTGTTTTAAGTGAACTGAATATTTAAGGTGTGATATGCAAATTTATTTCAAAAAATAAAATATTTTAGTGCTTTTGTTATAACAGACAAAAGAAATAGAAGTAAAAGCTAATGAAACACTGTAAAGAATATATTAGAACAATAATATGATTCATGAAAAATCGGAAAAAAATTAAGTATATAAGATACAAACCAGATTTAAGTTCCAAGAAACACTAAAAGTAACATTAAATCAGATAGGATATAACAAAAGCCGTTAGATATTTAATAAGGATCAAATTAAAATAAAGGAAAAAAGCCAAGTAGAGCTGAAAGAAAGAGAAGTGTACAGACTAATTACAACTTTAGAGCTAAAATGTCAAAGAAACAAAACTATAACAATTAGAAATAAGCAGGTGCTATCCTAAATCCTGAAAAACAATTTAAAAGGCTCTTATAAATCTTATGAAGTAAATACTGAGAATGAGACGAATGACATCAGTGACTAGATCCCAAGGTGTAAGCTCTGCTACCAAGAAGATACACATCTTGGCCCTTTGGCTGCAACCCAAAGGGGCTTTGAGAGAGCTAGAGTGTTAAAACTGCAGAGGATTATTGTCACTGTATCAGTCATCCAAGCCCAAAAAGAATGAGCCATATGCACACTCCCAAGTTAGTGTAGTACGCTATAATTTTAACAAATTCAGAAGGTGCACTATGAGTAGTAAAAGACACTGCAATAAAGAAAATGTGAAATAGAGCAAAAAGAATAAAATGGCAAAATTTGTAAGCAATATATTAAAACTTTTTGCTCTGCAAGAGATAGAGAAGAAATAAATCCTGAGAGTAGAATAAAGCAAATTGCTCAAGAATTAGAAAACAAGAACATGAGACAGTTATAAAGACACATTTTAGCAGGCAACATAAGAAAACATGAAAAACTTATTTTACAAATATTACCAGCCTTAAACGACTATGGAGTCAAAATATATCTAAATTACAATAAGCACATGCATTGATATAAAAAAATATAATTGACAATCCAAAGAAAAGAAATTAAAGATTTAGAATAATCTACCTTATGAGAAGAGCTGTTAATTTTATACCCTGACTAGTAGTATGAAAGTGTAGTTGTCAAGTTTTATAAATACTAAACATAAAATTAGAAAATAAGTAAGCTTTGTCAAAGTGTATCCTAAAAGTACAAATTTAATAAATTAATAGAGAAAGGGAGGGATTCTGATAGATTGTATGCACAAATTCATGCTGAGACTACAGTAATCTCGCCTAATGAAAATCCTAGCATAACAAAGGAGGGTTCAGGGCAATCAACATGCACCAAAATCCTAGCCTGAATATTCGTCCCCAGAAATGCTGATTCCAGAAGATTATTTCTCTGACCAAACCTCAGCAATGTGCATTCGATTTGCATCATCTATAAGATAAATGTGTGCCTCCTAGAATGCATATTGCAGGAGATTTTCCTCTAACAAAGTGAATTTTTTACCAGTTTTGGGGAAACTCTCAGCAAGAGCTGCAGCAAGAAAGGAAAAAATACATGAATATGCAAAAAGGATAAAAACAACCATAAGAAAGCAGAAAAACTGCTGCCCTCCACACCGCTTGGAGCTTGGAAATGGACAAAAAAGACTTTGAGAGAGCTGTCCCTTCGTGATGCACAGGGGAGAGAAATGCCCCACCTGTCTCACCTGACGCTGTCAGCCTGCTTCAGGGCCAATCTGATATTTGCTTCTAGATTTTCTACGACTGAATTTTAATTATGGAATAAATTCTCCGTATTAATCAAAAAAAGCTAATTCATTTAAAACATCCGGGACTCCTGGAACCCTCATCAGGCACCCCAAAATATCCCTTTGTGCCTCTTCAGGTCCAGGCCCAGATGATCCCAGAGAAGGAAATGTGCCCTCAGCCCAGGGACGCTCAGCATGGGCTCCCCCATCCCCTCGGGGCCCCGCCGCTGGGCACAGCAGCCCCTGCCTGGCTCCTGCCTGCCCACACCATGGCCATCCACGGCTGCTCCTGGGCATGGAGCTCAGCCACTGCTGGTGCCGGGTGGGCTTTGCTGCTGCTACCACACGAACATAACTGTGAAAACTCCAACTCTTTATTTGAATATAAAATGTGGGCCACGCCCTGCCCTGCCAGGCAAGGGCTGCCCACCTTCAGTCCTTGCCGGGGAACAGGACCAGGGGGCTCAGGGGCAGAGGTTCTCGTTGAGGAGCGGTGGGTTTTGGGATGGCCTCGTGACACTGCTGCAGCCACGGCAGGGTAGATAGGGGCAGAAGTGGAGAGCTGAGGTCATGGCTCAAATTCTCGCTGCCTGCGTTGTTAGGCTGGTCTTCTGGAGATGGAGAGGAGCACCTGTGTAGAGAGGAGGTGGCTGAGGCCCCAGCTGCCAGTGGCACACAGGGACCCTCCTGCACAGCTGGGCCCAGTCCTGGCCTCCACGGCTGCTCCTGGACATGGAGCTCAGGCAGTGCTGCTGCCAGGTGGGCTTTGCTGGTGCTACCTCCCAGGCACTCGCGTGACAGCTGCATCTCTTTATTGCAGCAGAAGAGCTGATTTGGGAAGTGCTGTGCTGCCCCATTTCTTCAGCCCCACTAGCTGCCCACACCCACAGTGGCACTGGGCTGCCCCCAGAAAACTGTCAAATCTGGGCTGTGGCTGCAGGGCACAGCTGCTCTACAGCACAGGTGGACTGCCTTGGGGGTAGGACTGCACTGAGGGTAGGGACAAGGAACGGGGCGAGGTCTGCTCTATGTTTTCCAAAGGCGATTATTCTACAGACCATCAGGGGCAGGCCAACACTGCACTAAAGGCATACACCAACTTACAAACTTGGCAGGGTCCCAGGGGAGGATCCAATCTTTAGCCAATTGGGAGAAACTGAGGGTGGAACACCAGGCGGGGAATACAAGGTTTAAACCAATTGGGGATTACAGGGGAGGGGAAGAACTTAAACAAACCAATGGGATTCCGAAGGATACAAAATTGATAGGGAAGTTTCTAGAGCAAGGGGCAGGCTTGGAGAGGGACTGACATGCAATGGGAGGAGGAACAGTGAACAAAAGGGCAGGTCTTTGGGGAGATGGACAAGTGGAACAAAACCAACGCATGGGGTAAAGGAGCAAGCCCTTGGTAATAAAATATGCTATAACAATAGAAAATAAGGGGAGGGGTATAAAACTGACTGCTAGGACTGAATTACAGTCAAAAATTTTGTTATATTTCTCCAATTACTGTATCATGAAAGAAAACCAAGCAAATTAAATGTTGCAGCAATTTTAATGAAGTAGCTGAAAAGTATATGAAATTGAATCCACTCAAAATATTGACAATATAATTTGGTTATGATAAGGGATAATTTGGTTCTTATAATAGCGCATAAAGAAAAATAACCGTGCGGGATACACGGGGGGTACGGAGGGCAGGGCTTGACCCCTGTCCCCTCACATACAAATTGCCAAGCCTAAAATTCTCCTTTTTACACTGTACATCATCACCATCTCTTCCCATTTTCAATTTGTCACACTTGTATCTCCACCTTCATTATCACTTTTATCACGCATGCTCCACCATTTTTTAGGTGGTTGCAGTGTTCTTTGGGGTCATCTCTGATGAAGGCCTATCCTCTTCCTCGATGTCCTTTGATTCACCTTTTGGATTACACATGCGCACCAAGCTGGTATAATGTAAGCCAAAGCTAATATCATACAAGCCAATACTATGTTCTAGCATCAAAGCAATAAATCTCCTACAATTAACATTTTCCTGGATGTCCAACCAAACTTTCCTCTCTTCTAACTAAATTCAGTAATACTTATCTCTTGCTTCTTCCTGTTCTGAACATCTGCAGGAGAAGGGGGGGAGCCCCTCCTCTCCCTTTCTTCCTTGGCATTACACCTTCTAACGGTTTTACTGTTTCCAAATATTAATTATTATATCAATATTGATTACTTTACAATTTTATCAGCAGGAATCACACCTATTTATTACAACATGAACTGCAATAGAGAAGCTCTGAGTCAAGGCTCGGATGAGCTCTTCAAATAATTTCCTGGCAGAAACAGATAGCCAAACTTGCCCTTATCCCATGCAAACAGAGGGTTCCAAAAATAGCAACACCTTCCGAGGCCCTTCTGGGCATGGGGAACACGTGTTGTGGTGCCGGCTGCATCTGTGGGAGCAATGGGGAGCGTGAGCCCGTGCTGTGCTGCACTGCTGAGCTGGCAGCACGGTGAATACGGGCAGGACGTTCTCTGTTTCCCCCAGAGCTGGGGCCTGCAGGCACCTTGCCGGCCCTTGGCACAGGCTGTGCCAGCCAACAAAGCCCAGCAGGCCGGGAGGAGAGCCCGGGGGCAGCGCAGCTGCTTGGGCAGTGGCTGCTGCCAGGGACACGGGCCAAAGCCATCCCTGAGCAGCCACTGCCACCCCTGGCCCTCCCTGCCCCGTGACAGCTCCCCCAGCCCCAGGGGACAGGCTGTCAAAAAGTCCACAGCCAGCAAAGAGATTGTCCCAGGAATTGTGTGCTGCTTTTCCTTCCTGCAGTTGGTCCCAGAAACATCCATCAGACTGCTGTAAATGCCCACACATGGTCTGATCAACCCCTATGCTTTTCCAGTCTGCTCTCTGAAATTCTGCAACAAATCCACCAATAAATTCCAGGTTACCTCTCTTTATTGCACACTACAGTTTCCTTCATTTTTTCCGAATAGCTGGAAGTTTCTATATATAGCAATGCCCTTGAGGATCTCTGATTCTTTTCAGTATTTTTTTTTTCTATTCAGACATATGAAACAGCCTTATTGGTTTTTATTTTGGCAGGTCTGTTTTTTTTCTTAGCATGATGGTTTACTTATTACCTATATGTAAACTTGTTATTATTTATGGTTATTCATTCCCCAAGTAATTATTTTCACAATCTGTCATTCACTTCCTAGTTAATGTTCCATACATGAACAACTTGGACTCTCTTTTTATAGGAATAGAAAGATCTCAGAAAGCTGAATTTTTTATTTTGATGACACTCTTTCTGCCCACTCCCACCTATAACGGTGATTCCTTTTGAAACATATCTGAGGACATGTGGAGTTTTTGGGAAATGCTTAGCTTAACCTGGGTATTGGATTATTATTTTCAGTGCTATAAACCTACATTGCTTCAAGGTTCACACCACGGTCCTGATTTGTGGCTCACTGCATGGATGACTGACTGAATTAAAACAATGTTTGTGAGGCAGCTGAAGAGCTTAGTCCTCAGAGATTAAAATTCCTAGGAGGAGGAGGAGAAAGAAGAAAGGATAAAATCCAGATTCAAAGGGTTTTTTCTCACTTCTAGTATGCCAGAAGTATGGTAGACTACACCTGTCTTCGGATGTCATTTACTTACAGAACAACTCTCTACAGTGCCAGATTCCAGGAGAAATGACTCAATACTTTGCCTTTCAATGCATCAGCTTTAATTCTAGTGAGAGGTAGCCTTAATTACAGTCCAATTAGAGCAAATCAACAAAGCAGTCTTGCCATTGTGTGAGTGGCAAGAGGAATTTGCTTGTGAACACATGAATATGTCCCACTCAGTAATGAACAAAATTTGCCTTGACTTGGAAGAAAGTAGACAAGGAGCAATGCAGTATTTGGGTTTTATCCAGGGATAAATGGGGCAAGAAGCTGTAACAACTTACCTGTTTTACAGAACACAAGTACTGATACGGCCAATAATGAACCCACATGAAGGGATCTTCAGGACATTCCTTTATTTCTCTAACCAGGAATGGGCAGCAAAATGCTGGCATTTATTTGAACTGGAAGCCGTGTTCCTCTCCTTTTTCTCCTTGAGCACACTGTGTGTTATTTGCAGACTTCACCGTCCAGCCCATCAATCCTCTCGTGGCCAATTGCTAAATGGCACAATACCAAAATACAGGTGCCAGCATAATCAGCCCAGCACTAATGCAGCACTGCTTTGATGGTGCACAGGAGCACAGAATGGCTTGGGTTGGAAGGGACATTTAAAGGCCATCTTCTCCCAATGGCCTGCAGTGAGCAGGGACAGCTTGAACTAGGTCAGGTTGCTCAGAGCAGGAGTTTGAATGTCTGCAGGGATGGATGTCCAGCTCTCTGGGCAACCTGTGCCAGGTTTTCATAACAAACAGTGTAAAAAATGTGTTTCTTTCATCTAGTCTGAATTTACCATCTTTTAGATTAAAACCATTCCCCCTCGGTTTGGTCACAAAAGACTCTACTAAAAATTCTGTCCCATCTCTTTACAAGCGCTCAGAAGGCCCTGAAAGGCAGCAATCAGGTGTCCCTGGAGTCTTCTCTCTTCCAGGCTGAACACTGTCAGCTCTCCCAGCCTGTCTCCAAAGCAGAAGGGCTCCAGCCCTCAGAGCATTTTGTCCCTCCTCTGGACTAGATCCAACATGTCCATGTCCTTCCTGTCTTGGGGACCCAGAGCAGGATGCAGTACTCTGTCGTGGGAGAGACCGAGACACTACAAAGCAACACAGTCCATTCCCAGAAGGCTTCAAACCCTGTTTTTATTCTAGCCTGCATGCTTTTTCTGCATTCTTACAAAGCTCTTATGTTTACACTTTATTCATTGGTCACGAGAGACAAGCAAAATGCTCAATGGAATAGGGAGTTGCAGGTTTCTCTTATTTATCTTTCTTTCTTGGTTTTCATGTCAAAAACATTGGTAGGAAATTCTTTCAGGGGTAAACATGGATCTTGTTATCAAACTTCTCGATGGCTCACAGAAATCACTATAAAACCCCTTCCAGAGTACTCCCAGTAGGGTCTTACCTGAGCAGAGGTGGGGAATCACCTCCTTCAACCTGCTGGGCACTCTCCTTTGGATGCACATGGCTGGCTCATGTCCAGCCTCTCATCTGGCTGCAACACCAAGTCCTTCTCGGCAGGGCTGCTCTGCATCTCTTCATGCCCCAACCAGTGAGATCAGCTGAGCTGGGACTGTGTCACAGCCCTTGGGCAGAGCAGCTGGGCAGGATGAGCTCCCTTCCGAAGAAGGCAGATCCAGCTCCAAAAACAATTCCACCCTGGCCTTGAGGTCACAGAAGGCTCTGAGATCACAGAGGCGCCAGAGCCCCGTGGTTGCACAGCAGCACTAGGAGCCAGCAGTCAGTCCCTGAGCACAACTGTTGCGGCTGCAGCAGCGGTGGCAGCAGCGGTGCTGACATTGGGACAGCGGTGTTGGGACAGCAGTGGCAGCAAGAGCTGCGGGACTGGCAGAGGGCAAGGCAGCATGGCCCTTGCTCTGCGCCTCTTCCTCCTGCTCCTCCTGGCCGTGGCCCTGTCTACCAGGGCTGCCCAGGCTGCTCCACTCCAAGCGCGGCGAGCAGGTGAGCCGGCAGCCTGGCTGCCCTTTCCCGGGACAGCGCTCCCTGCTCCCGGGAAGCGCTGGGGATGGTTTTGCACAGGGCTTTAGGGAGGGTTTCCTGTGTGGGAGTGAGAGAGCCCCCATGGTCCCTGGGCTCCTCCAGCCACCCATCCAGGGATGTTGCACAGGGCCTGCAAAGAGGGTGGAGAGTGACCAGAGCCAGTCCAGAGCTCCCCAGGCCCCTGTGCAGCTTTGGCCTTGTCCACTGACATCTGGCAGCCAAGGCCTTACCCGACCCCCTTACAGTGCCCAGTTCTCTAAGGGAGAGGGGAATCCCAGCACACCATGGAAATGGGTTCTGATCTGATCTGTGCTCCCCTCTAGATGAGCATACTAGGAAGGCTTCTTCAGCAGCTTGGCTTAATGAAGATTTCCAGCCTCTTAACCCTCCAGCAGGTATGTTGTCAATGTTGCTAAAAGAATAATCATTGAGAACCTGGCAGGAAGCAGGTGACAGGAGCTTCTGTGGCTGTTGAATTACAGGTGTGTCTGCAGGAAAGACTTTTCAGGCTCCTTTCCTGGTTGCTGCACACAAGCCCCGCTCCCATGGCAGGGGTGAGTAGTGTGTGCCTGCTGACCCCACAGGCTGAGCCCTGGTTCTGTGGGATCCATTCACCTGAAATGCAAATGCTTTTCTTAAGGTCCTCCGAGAGGGAGGAACAAACCTAGAGGAGACAGCAAGTCCCTGGAGGCATCCAAACAGATGGACAGGATCTGGAGTGACCTGGAGAGACAACGTGGTGGGTGCATTTCCCTCATGCTTCCCCTGGGACTCAGTAGCCGGGGGCTTTGGCTGTACATCTGGACACGCTGTGCCCGGCACAGCAGGAAGGGATCCATGGCAGCCTCGCTGCCCCATGCTGCTGCTGCTGCTTTGACGCGCTGCAGGGCTGTTTCCCAGTCTGGCCTGGCTGCAGCTTCTGCCCAGCCTCTGCAGGAAGGCATTTGGCATCAGCTGCCAGGGAGCCCAAACTGCACCATGGGCCATGCCCACCCTGAGATCCCCTGCAATTTCCCAGTCTGTGAGCGCATCTGGAGGGGCAGCTCTTTGGAGGAGGCAGGGCCCTGGTCTTTCTCCTTAATCTTATCCATTACTTAGACAAGCATTGCCTCCTGAGGATGCCACATTCCCATTGGGAAACAACCCCACCTAATTCACCTGTCCTTTTTCCTTTCTGCAGACATGGAAGGAGAGCCTGTGCTGAAGGCTGAGTTTCCCAGAGGAAGCAGTGGCTCCATGGTAGCCTCTGCTGCAGGAAGGGAGGCGATGCCAGGCACAGGCCCAGGAGGTAATTGCTGTGCCTCTGGGCCTGAGCCCTGCTGAGGCTTCAGCTGCCCTCTCTGCTGCTTGGCAGTGCAGGCACACAGCATTACCTGACCCCCTTGCAGTGCTCGGTTCCCTATACAAGGGGATCCCAGCACAGCATGGAACAGTTCCCATCTCTGCTCCTTTCTAGATTGGGAACGTGACTTCCATCACTGGGAAACGCTGTTAAAGCACAGTTTAAGGATGTTGGAGCTTGGTGATGGTAGGTTTTCAGCAACACTTTGCTAACAGAGCAATCATTGTCCAAGTGTAATCATTGTCCAGAGTAATATTCCTCTGTCATTTCCCTTGAGATCCTCTGAAGTTTGATGGATTGTGGAAATCCTAGCCTCCAAATTTCTACTCTTGTACCCTACAGTGATCCCACAGGATTGCTGGCAGTGGGAGGAAGGAGCATTTATCTGTCCATCTTCCTCCCGTGTGCAATGCCAGTGTGTCCTTCCATGTGCTCTGTGCAGCCAGGGAGAAGAGCAGAGAGGGAAGGGGCCGGGCCCAGGGCTGTGCCCCGGGGCTGAGCCTTTGGCAGCTCCTTTGCCAGCCCCAAGGAGCCTGAGCTGCTCCTGCTGCCACTGCCAAGCCCTGGCCCTGCCCGGGTCTGGGTTTAGAGCTGCTGGCAGCTCCAGGGAGTCCTTTCTGCCCACACAGCCCCCCAAGGGGCCCCTTCCATCCCAGTGTGGGGCCACTGCAGGCACGAGGTCCCCCTGCTCCTGAGTGGGAGGCAGAGCTGAGGGAGTGCTTTGGAGGGCACCAGTCACCCAGGTGCCCTCACTGCCACTCAGGCCAGAAGGAGAATCTTCAGCAGGGTCACAGCAGCTCTTCTGTCCTGCCGTTCTTTGCAGCTAACCCGGTTGGTGAAAGTGATCTGGCTTCCCAACCCACGTCCAGGACTGAGCCTCGGGGTGATGCTGAGGGTAGGTCAAGGCCTTTCCCCTGGAAGAGGTGCCAGCTCAAGAGCCCAAAGCTTGGCCACAGAGGCAGCGCTGCAGGTGCCAGCACAGAACCATGCACGTGTGTCCTCTTGCCCTGCACAATCCCCTCATGATTTCTGCTCAGCACTGGCAGCTGTCTGGGGAAGGGAGGGCCCTGGCCCAGACACAAAAGCCCAGATACTTTGTAAATCTTTTCCCAATTTTTGATAAGCATGCTGCCTTGAAGATGCCAGCAAAGGAATGGGGAATTGTTCCATCTGATCCAACTGTCCTTTTTTGTTTCTCAAGTGATGGACCAAAAGGCAGGGCTGAAGGAGGTGTTTCCCCAAGGAAGCAGGGGCTCACTGGCAGCCCCTGCTGCAGGAAGGAAGGCGATGGCAGACATGGGCACAGGCACAGCAGGTAATTGCTGTGCTGGGCTCAGCCCAGGCCAGGGCTGTGTGGCAGCAGCTCTTCCCCCAGGGCCTGCCCTTGCCCAGCCCAGCAGCAGCCAAAGCTGGAGGCGCCTCGGCTTCCAGGCCTCTGGAGCTGGTTCAGAGCCCCGGGGAAACGGGACTGGTGCAGCAGCGTCCCTGGCGCTGCAGCTGCTGCAGAGCTGGCCCTGAGTGCCCAGAGGCCCAAGGCACAGGAGCAGCCCCGAGCAGGAGCCCTGCCGCCAGCCCAGGGCCAGAGCCAGCCCTGGCTCCCGACTGGGCAGGGGCTGCGCTGGGTCCTGACAGGGCCTGAGCCTGTCTCCTGGGGCTGGGGGACCTGTCACGGGGCAGGGAGGGCCAGGGCTGGCAGTGGCTGCTCAGGGATGGCTTTGGCCCGTGTCCCTGGCAGCAGCCACTGCCCAAGCAGCTGCGCTTCCCCGGGCTCTCCTCCCGGCCTGCTGGGCTTTGTTGGGTGGCACAGCCTGTGCCAAGGGCCGGCAAGGTGCCTGCAGGCCCCAGCTCTGGGGGAAACAGAGAACGTCCTGCCCATATCCACCGTGCTGCCAGCTCAGCAGTGCAGCACAGCACGGGCTCACGCTCCCCATTGCTCCCACAGATGCAGCCGGCACCACAACACCTGTTCCTGATGCCGAGGATGGCCTGGGAAGGGGCTTCTATATGGGAACAGGCTGCTGGGCAGGGTTAATGGCAGGCCTGCTTATTTTGGACCTTATTCTCATATTGTGCTGTGTCAAAATCTGGTGTAACTGGAAGAAGAAATGGTGAGTGGTTATCTTTCCCTGAAAGAGCTTCTTTTGAAAGTGTAATGTAGACAGGAAGCATTCCCACAGAGGCTGCAGTGGAGCTGTGGCCAGTCCATGGTTCTCCAAATAACTCTGCTGAGGGTTCTGCTGCTGCCCAGTGCTTCCATTGGCCTCTCAATTGCTGGGCCTTGTCCTGGGGCCCCGCTGGGGCAGCAGCCAGTGCTGGCTCCCACTGAGGCTGCCTGGCCAAAAGCAGCCCCAGGGGCACGCGGCAGAGGCAGAGGGAGGTGGGGAGGAGAAAGAGCAGGGCTGAGATTGCCCTTGAAAGGCAGAGGCGCTCTGGGGCCCGCTTCTGGCCAGGGACCCTGCCCAGAGCCGTGCCCTGCTGGCCGTGGCCTTGAGGGGCAGCTGTCCAGCTGGGCCCAGCTGTGCCAGCAGCTCCAGCCGTGCTGGGGAGCCTTGCCAGCTCTGGGCCCTGCTGTGCACGAGGGTCCCTGTGTGCCACTGGCAGCTGGGGCCTCAGCCACCTCCTCTCTCCACAGGAGCACCTCTGGAACTTCACAAGTCCAGCCAAATACCTCAGTCATGGAGAACTTGGCCTGTCATCGTGCATCTCTGTGCCAGTGTCCATTGTCCCTTCCACAGGTGTATTACCAGCTTGTAGCTGGAAGTATGCTACAAGCACTGCCTAGAACAGCTCCGTCTCTCCCTGAAGGGACTGGCCTAGCTGCCCATCCAGGACAGGAGGTGCAGCCCTCTAGCCAGGGAATAGATTATTCGCAAAGTTATATTTACTTGTAAAAATATTAGATGTTTATTAAAAACCTTATTAGAAATATAACAGGACAGTGAATAAAGACAATGTTACTGTGCCGGGAGTAGAGGATTTTTCCCACCACATTCTCATCCACACAATGGAGGTTTCACCTTTCAACTCTTTTGCCCTTCTTAAAGTTCTGTCCATCGACTCCTTCTTTGATGTCCAGTGGTGGAGTTTACTTCCTTACATCTCGCTTGGAGGTCAGGTGCTGCTGTCGTAGCAAGGTGACCCTCTTAAATGTCTCAAACTCAGGTAATCCCAAGATAACAACACAACAGGGGGTAAAACATATCTATAAATATATAAAACTTCTCTTAACAAATATACATGATATTTATCCTTTATTGTGAGAGTCAACTGTCACTTTACTCATCTATCACAGGCTTGAGTCCAGGTTCAGCTCAGGTGTCTGTGTGCTACCACCAGCACTGGCGGAGCTGCTCGTCTGGGCACAGCCAGGCATGGGCAGGCAGCAGCTGGGCATGGGGCTCATTCGACCAACAGCACTCTCATGTTATCTTTGTCTTTCATTTTAAAACATTTAGATATATTTTTCCTTTGCAGCATGGAGGAGAGTTTTTCATAGAATACGGACAGCAGATATTTGTTCCCCTTTCCTCCAACAGTTCTGTAATTGATAAAGTAGTTTTACAGTCAGGGAAACCTAGAATCTTCTGACACTTTGGCAATAAAAAGTAAAATTGCTTTTAATTCTTAATGTTTAGTCTTACACAGCCCAGGCACGACCGGCATAGCTCGGGGGAATTATCCCAAACAGGCTCAGGGCACTCGGGTTCTGAGCAGTCCTGCTGGGGTCCCTCCATGGGGACACATCCTGAAACCTGGGAGTGACTGCATGGGGTGCCCATGGTGAGGACAGGACAGAGAGGGAGAGCAAGGCTCCAGTGTGTCCTTAGTGGGCCTGAGCCTGTCCCCTGGGGCTGGGGGAGCTGTCACGGGGCAGGGAGGGCCAGGGGTGGCAGTGGCTGCTCAGGGGTGGCTTTGGCCCCTGTCCCTGGCAGCAGCCACTGCCCAAGCAGCTGCGCTGCCCCCGGGCTCTCCTCCCGGCCTGCTGGGCTTTGCTGGCTGGCACAGCCTGTGCCAAGGGCCGGCAAGGTGCCTGCAGGCTCCAGCTCTGGGGGAAACAGAGAACGTCCTGCCCGTATCCAGCGTGCTGCCAGCTCAGCAGTGCAGCACAGCACGGGCTCACTCTCCCCACGGATCTTGTAGAGGTTCAAAGCAAGACAGGAACACGTGCCCTGCTTCCACTTTGATGAATCCCAATGATTTTCTGCTTGCAGGACGGGCACAAGCAGAGCATGATAGGTATAGCAGATCCTCTGTTCACTGTTTCACTTGCCATGGCCTCTTTCACAGTTGTATCTTTCTCCCTTCATATGTCCTGACAAACACCTAAGGGAGAACTGGACTTCTAATTGCATGGCACATCTCCAGGCCCATGCCCGATGTCCCTGTGCCAGCTGCTTTAGCAGCTTGTTGCTGTGCAGATGCTGCCTCCAGCCAGACAAGGTCCTCTCCCCCTGAAGGCACTGGCCCTGCTCTCTGGCCCCTACTGAAGGTGGGCAGGGCTTGGCCCAGCTCTTCTCTTGCACTAAAGAGATGGAGCTGTCACCCCAGTGTCCGGGTGGTAGCAGCAGCAAAGCCCAGCCAGGATCAGCACTGGCTGAGCTGCGTGCCCAGGGGCAGCTGGGGATGGCCACGGTGTGGGCAGGCAGGAGCCAGGCAGGGGCTGCTGTGACCAGTGGCGGGTCCCCGGAGAGGATGGGGCAGCCCATGCTGAGCGTCCCTGGGCTGAGGGACCTTTCCTTCCCTGGGACCATCTGGGCCTGGACCTCCTCCAATGGCATGCCCAGGAAAAGAGGGAAGCCATCAAGAGCCTGTGAGTTACACAGGGATGGGGTGCAGCTTCCTCCCTCCTTGGTTAGCGGGCGGATTAAAAGAGGCCTCTAGGGTTTGTGGCAAACAGGAGTGGGCAAACAGGGCCCTGGCATGTCTCTGAGGGACAATTCACGAGGCAGTGTGTACAGGCAGGGCAAGCAGGCAGGGTTGCAGGTTTTCTTGCTAGGAAGGTTTACTGTGTGTTGTTTGCAGTGTTTCTGTTGGTTGCTTGGTTTTGGGGTTTCTGGTAGTAGTGGTTTTTACGCAATTGAAAACTGTAGTTAGTACAAGTGCATGTAACTAGATGGAACCCTCCAAAAAGGATGTGTCTGTCCTGACCCATTCCTGTGCAGAGTGTTTGAGCTTAGCAGTGGTTTCAGGGGGCAGTGCGGAGAAAAGCTGCCTGCGGTGTGAACAGGTGAATGATCTCCTTTCACTGGTGGCCGAGCTTAGGGAGGAAGTTTAAAGACTAAGGAGTATCAGGGAAAGTGAAAGGGAAATAGATTGGTGGAGTTCAGCCCTTCCATCTTTACGGAAGGCCCAGCAAGAGTCACAGGACTCCTATGCCGCACACTGTCAGGCAAGAGAAGGACACCTGTAGAAGAAGGGGAGTGGAAATGGTCCCTGCACGGGGAGGTTATGATAAAAATTCCTCCTGACCCCCATCCCCTAGCCAGGGGCCACTTCAGAATAGGTATGACCCCCTGGATCTAAAGAGTCGGCCAAATGATTAAGAAGAAAATTATCTGTCCGGAGAGCCTCCTAATTATGATTAATCTGTATACAAGGATTGCCACCTCTCACATCAAAAAGGAAAGAATGGTAATCGTGGTGGGTGACTCCCTTCTGAGGGGAACAGAGGGCCCCATGTCAAGGGGATCCACCCCACAGAGAGGTCTGCTGCCTCCCTGGGGCCCAGGTGCAGGATATTCCTGAGGGACTTCCTGGGCTCATTCAGTCCTCTGATTATTATCCACTGTTGAAACTCCAGGCTGGCAGTGATGAGATTGAGGAGTGTCAGGACCATTGAAAGGGACTTTAGGGCACAGGGACAAGTGGTTGATAGGACAGGGACACAGGTAGTCTTTTCCTCAGTCCCTTTGCTGGCTGAGAAAAATGGTGAAAGTAATAGGAGAGCTCATATCATCAACAAGTGGCTCAAGGGCTGGTGTCATTGGCAGAATTTTGGATTCTTTGATTATGGCGCAGCTTTTATGGCACCTGGCCTGCTGGAACCAGATGGGCTCCAGCTCTCTGTTAAGGGCAGAAGGTTTTTAGCTGATGAGCTTGCAGAACTTGTTGAGAGGGCTTTAAACTAGGTTTGAAGAGGGAACGGGATGCAGCTGGGCTGTCTGGAAGCAGGCCCAAGGGTGGTAAGCCTGAGTTAGGGATGAAATCAGCAGCCCAGCTGAGGTGCATGGATACCAGTGCACACAGCATGGGTAACAAACAGCAAGAGCTGAAGGCCATGGTCCAGCAGCAGAGCTGTGATGTCATTGCCATCACAGAAATGTGATGGGATGCCTCACATGGCTGGAGCACTACACTGGATGGCTACGAGCTCTTCAGGAGAGACAGGAAAGGGAGAAGAGGTGGAGACGTGGCTCTTTTTATATTAGAGAGGCTTTGGACACCATGGATATTGAAACTAATGATGATGAAGTGGAATGCCTATGGATGAGAATGAGGGGGAAGGCCAACAAGGCTGACATCCTACTGGGAGTCTGTCATCATCCACCCAACCAGGAAGAAGTGGTGGACAACTCATTCTATGAACAGCTAGAGGATGTTTCAGGATCATCAGCCCTTGTTCTTGTAGGTGACTTCAACTTGCCAGACATCTGCTGGGAACTTAATACAACAGAAGAAAAAGCAGCCCAGGAAATTTGTAGAGTGTGTGGAGGACAAGTGTTGGTTGCAGCAGGTGGGTGAGCCCAGCAGGGGAGGGACTATGTTAGATCTGCTGTTTGCAGATAGAGGTGGGCTGGGGGGACATGTGGTGGCTGGAGGCCGCTTGGGGCATAGTGATCATGAAATGATGGAATTTGTTGCATTGTAAGCTGATCTGTAGTCAGCATTAATCAAGTTCTAAGAAGCAGTCCAGCTCAGCTCCATGAACTAGCCTCTGTGTTTGACTGACAGAAGCTCACATCCAATGGGAACTCTCCTAGGATGCAGACATTGTCTTGGTTCAGAGTCTGGGGGCACACAGATAGACCAATGAGCTGTCTTGGCCCAGAAAATTTAGGTGGGCTATAAAAGAACACTCCGGACAATAAACAAGGCTGTTTTTCTGAGGAAACACGAGTGGTCTGTCTTATGTCTCAGACAGGGGAACACCAATGTATGAAGAATTCTTGGTATTTTGTGAAAACAGGAGGAACATCAAGAAGACTTCTACACATGACTTTCAGAGGGCAGACTTTGGCCTGTTTAGGAGACTTCTTCAGAGAGTTCCTTGGCAAGCAGCCCTTAAAAACCAAGGAGTCCAGGAAAGGTGGGCATGCTTCAAAACAGAGATCTACAGGGCACAGGAACAGTCTGTCTCTGGGTGCCGAAAGATGAGTCAATGAGGCAAACGCCCAGCCTGGATGGGCAAGGAGGTTTTGGAGGAATTTAGGAATAAAAAGAGGATGTATCATCTTTGGAAGGAGGATCAAGTCTCTCAGGAAGTTTTTAAAGGAGCTGCTAGAGCACGTAGGAAAAAAAAAATTAGGGAGGCCAAAGCTCAGTTTGAACTTAAAATGGTGACTTCTGTAAGGGATAATAAAAAAAATGTATTTACAAATATATCACCGATAAAAGGAAGGGTAAGACCAACCTTTGTTCTTTGTTTGATGTGGGAGGGAACTTAGGAACTGCAGATGAGGACAAGGCAGAGGCACTGAACACCTTCTTTGCCTCAGTCTTTAGTAGGAAGACGACTTGTCCTCAAGACAAGTGTCCTGCTGGGCTGGTAGATGGTGTCAGGGAGCAGAATGGGCCCCCTGTTAGCCAAGAGGAGGCAGCCAGAGAACTGCTGAGCTGCTTGGATGTTCCTAAATCTATGGGGCCAGATGGGATCCACCCCAGGGTGATGAGGGAGCTGGCAGATGAGCTGGTGAAGCCGCTCTCCATCATTTACCAACAGTCCTGGCTCACTGGTGAGGTTCCAGATGACTGGAAGCTGGCCAATGTGACGCCCATGTACAACAAGGGTGGGAAGGAGGATCCTGGTAATTATAGGCCAGTCAGTCTGACCTCAGTACCCAGTAAGGTGATGTAACAGTTTATACTGAGTCATCACACGGCACTTACAGGATGGCCAGGGTATCAGACCCAGCCAGCAGGGGTTTAGGAGGGGTACGTCGTGTCTGACCAACCTGATCTCCTTTTATGAGCAAGTGACCTGCCTGATGGATGCAGGAAAGGCTGTGGATGTGTCTATTTGGACTGCAGAAAGGCCTTTGCACTGTCTTCCACAGCACGCTCCTGGAAAAGCTGCAGCCCAGGGCCGGGAGAGGAACACTCTTTGCTGGGCTCAGAACTGGCTGGATGGCTGGCCCGGAGAGGGGTGCTGAACGGTGCTGCACCCAGCTGGCAGCCAGTCACCAGTGGTGTCCCTGCAGGCTCTGTGCTGGGGCCAGCTCTGGTCAATGCTTTTATTGACAGCATGGATGAGGGGATTGAGTCTTTCATTAGCAAATCTGCAGACAACACTAAGCTGGGAGAGTGTGTTGATCTGTTGGAAGGTAGGAGGGCTCTGCAGGGAGACCTGGAATGGTTGGAGCAATGGGCAGAGTCCAGTGGGATGAAGCTCAGTAGGTGCAAGTGCCCAGTGCTGCACTTTGGCCACAAGAAGCACCTGCAGTGTTCTAGGCTGGGGATAGTGTGGCTGGACAGTGGCCAGGCAGAAAGGCACCTGGGGGCACTGGTCACAGCCAGCTGAACATGAGCCAGCAGTGTGGCCTGGTGGCCAAGGAGGCCAATGGCTCCTGGCCTGTGTCAGGAACAGCGTGGCCAGCAGGAGCAGGGAGGTCATTCTGTCCCTGTACTTGGCACTGGTGAGGCCGCACCTCGAGTACTGTGTCCAGTTCTGGGCCATCAGTTTGGGAAGGACATTGAGTTGCTCGAGCACATCCAGAGGGGCAACGAGGATGGTGAGGGGCTGGGAGCACAAGCCCTGGTGAGGAATGACTGAGGGAGCTGGGGGTGTTTACCCTGGAGAAAAGGAGAGTCCGAGGTGACCTTATCACTCCACAGCTCCCTGAAGGGTAGTTGTAGTCAGGTGAGGTTGGTTTCTTTCTCCAGACAGCACTGACAGAACCAGAGGACACAGTCTCAAGCTGCATCAAGGGAAATGTAGGTTGGATATCATGAAAATATTTTCCACAGAAAGAGTGATAAAATTCTGGAATGGCCTGCCAGGGGAGGTGGTGGAGACACCATCCCTGGATGGGTTTAAATAAGACTGAATGTGGCACTCGGTGCCATGGTTTAGTTGTGGTGTTGGGACATGGGTTGGACTGGATAATCTTGAAGGTCTCTTCCAACCTGGTCATTCTGTGAATTCTGTATGAA
The DNA here is from genome assembly GCF_036417665.1 of Passer domesticus. Lineage (NCBI taxonomy): Eukaryota > Metazoa > Chordata > Aves > Passeriformes > Passeridae > Passer > Passer domesticus. The sequence goes on along the minus strand of NC_087482.1, from coordinate 8,562,682 downwards.
TACTGAGCATCTCCAGGGACACAGCCTGACCTGCAATGTCAGTAGGCGAAAAAAAAGTTTTGTGAATGGCCCTTTGATGAAGCAAAACATTTACAATCAGGGCAGTCCATTCATAGAGATGGGGGCACACTCTGGGGGTACAGCTAAGGCCATGAGGTCACAGCAGGGCTCTGGGGTCACAGCTGGCTGAGCTCACAGCAGGCCCTGAGGTCACAGAGGTGCCAGAGGTGCCAGAGCCCCGTGGTTGCACAGCAGCACAAGGACCCAGCAGTCAGTCCCTGAGCACAACTGTTGCAGCAGCAGCGGCTGTGGCAGCAGCGGTGCTGACATTGGGACAGCGGTGTTGGGACAGCGGTGGCAGCAAGAGCTGCGGGACTGGCAGAGGGCAAGGCACCATGGCCCTTGCTCTGCGCCTCCTACTCCTGCTGCTCCTGGCCGTGGCCCTGCCTGCCAGGGCTGCCCAGGCTGCTCCGCTGCAAGCGCGGCGAGCAGGTGAGCCGGCAGCCTGGCTGCCCTTTCCCGGGACAGCGCTCCCTGCTCCCCGGGAAGCACTGGGGATGGTTTTGCCCAGGGCTTTGGGGAGGGTTTCCTCTGTGGGAGGGAGAGGGTCCCAAGGGGCCCTGGACAGCCCCATTTCCCTTTCCTCTCCCAGAATGTTACACAGGGCAGGGAAAGAGGGTGGAGAGTGGCCAGGAGCCAGCCCAGTGTTCCCCAGGCCCCTGTGCAGCTTTGGCCATGTCCATTCACAACTGGCTCCCATGGCCTTTCCTTTCCCATTTCCTGTACCCAGCTCCCTGAGGCAGAAGGGGATAAAACACAGCATGAAAATAGTTATGATCTCTGCTCTCTCTAGATTTGGATGGCAACATAAATTATTTGCAAGTACTGGTGAATGACACTTTAAAGATCTTGGAAAATGCTGGAGGCAAGTTCTGAATTTCTGTTTTATCTGATAGAATAATCAGTGTCAATGTGGCAAGAGCTCATTCATGCCACTTTCCTCAAGGTTCTGTCAGGGTTGAAAGGCTGAAAAATTTGCTCTGCTCCCTTCTGGAGCCCTGAGGGATCCCACAGGATCGCTGTCAGTGGGAGGAAGGAGCATTTAGTTGTCAGTCTTCCTCCTGTGTGCAATGCCAGTGTGTCCTTCCATGTGCTCTGTGCAGCCACAGAGAAGAGCAGAGAGGGAAGGGGCCGGGCCCAGGGCTGTGCCCCGGGGCTGAGCCTTGTGGGCAGCCTGAGGATCTCCTGCAGTGCCACAGGAGCTCTTCTGTCCTGCCTTTCTTTGCAGCTGAACCTGCTGGCGAAGGTGGTGTAGCTTCCCAAGCCACATCCAGGACGGAGCCTTTGGGTGATGCTGAGGGTAGGTCAAGGCCTTTCCCCCTGGGAGAGCTGCCAGCTCAGAGCCCAAAGCTGGGCCAGGGGGGCATCACTGCAGGTGCCAGCACAGAACCATGCACGTGTGTGCCCTCGCCCTGCGCGATCCCCTCACCGCTCCTGCGGCTCAGTGGTGCCCGTGCAGATCAGCAGAGATGGCAGAAGCTTCTGTGGCTGTTGTGTTACAGGTGTGTCTGCAGGGAGGACTTCTCCAGCTCCTTTGCTGATTCCTACAGAGAAGCCTGCCTCCCATGGCAGGGGTGAGTAGTGTGTCCCTGCTGACCCCACAGGCTGAGCCCTGCTTTTGTGGGATCTGTTCCGAGGAAATAGAAATATTCCTCTTAAGGTCCCCTGAGAATGGAGAACAAACCCAGAAGGAACAGTAAGTCCCTGGAGGCATCCAAACACATGGAGACGATGCTGAGTGATCTGGAATGATGCCGTGGAGGATGCATTTCCCTCATGCTTCTCCTGGGACTCAGCATCTGGGGGCTTTGGCTGCACATCTGGACACGCCGTGCCAGGCACAGTGGGAAGGGATCCATGGCAGCCTCTCTGCCCCGCTGCTGCTTTCACGCCCTGCAGGGCTGCTTCCCAGCTTGGCCTGGCTGCAGCTTCAGCCCAGCCTCTGCAGGAAGGCATTTGGCATCAGCTGACAGGCAGCCCAAACTGCACCACAGGCCATGCCCAACCTGAGGTCCCCTGCGATTTTGCAGTATCCAGGCTGATCACTAACAGTGGGTGTTTTGGTGAAAGTGGGCCCTGTCCTACCTAGGATGTTTATGTCTTTGACAAGAATTGCCTCTTGAAGATGCCGCCTCTCCAGTGGGGATCAGTCTTACCTGATGAGCTGTTGCTTTTCCTTTCTCCACAAGTGGATGGAGAGGCTGTACAGAAGGCGGCGTTTCCCGAAGGAAGCAGTGGCTCCATGCCAGCCTCTGCTGCAGGAAGAGAGGCGATGCCAGGCACAGGCATGGGAGGTAATTGCTGTGCCTCTGGACTTGAGACCTGCTGCGGTTTGAGCTGCCCTCTCTGCTGCTTGGCAGTGCAGGCACAGCCCAGGGGAATTATCCCGAGCAGGCTCAGGGCACTCGGTACTGAGCAGTCCTGCTGGGGTCCCTGCGTGGGAGGCAGACCCTGAAACCTAGGAGCGACTGCATTCCCATGGTGGGGAATTGACAGAGCAGGACAGGAAGTCTCCAGTGTGTCCTGAGGGGCCTGGTTATGTCCTCTCCCTTCAGGGAGGAATTTCAGGGGGAAGAGGAATAGAGGGAGAGAAGAAATTAGGAAGGGAGGGAGGGCAGAGGGAGGGAGGGATGATTGTGGCAGTGCCTGCTGCATTTTTTCACTAGTGCTTTAGCAAGAGTTTTAGCTCTGGGAGTGGGAGAGCCCAAATGCACTCCGGGCTGCTCCAGCCACCTCGCCAGGGATGTTACACAGGGCCTGCAGAGAGGATGGGGATTGGCCAGGAGCCTGCCCAGAGCTCCCGAGGCCCCTGTGCAGCTTTGGCCACGTCCATTCACATCTGGCTCCCACAACCTTACCCAACCCACTTGCAATGCCCTGTTATCTGAGGCAGAGGGGGCCACAACACACCAGGGAAATGGTTCTGATCTGTGCTCCCTTCTAGATCGGGATGGCAAATTGCACTATTTGGATGCCCTGCTGGATGATGGCTTAAGGCTCTTGAAGAATGCTGGAGGCAAGTTGTCCCTGTGCCTTTCTTAACAATATCCTGACAGCGCTGCAGGTGCCAGCACAGATCCATGCACGTGTGTGCCCTTGCCCTGCGCGATCCCCTCACAGCTCCTGCGGCTCAGTGGTGCCTGTGCAGATCAGCAGAGATGGCAGAAGCTTCTGTGGCTGTTGTGTTACAGGTGTGCCTGCAGGGAAGACTTTCCCAGGTCCTTTGGTGGATGTTGCACGCAAGCCCAGCTCCCATCGCAGGGGTGAGTAGTGTGTCCCTGCTGACCCCACAGGCTGAGCCCTGCTTTTGTGGGATCTGTTCCTGGGAAATGGAACTCTGTTGCTCTAAGGTCCTCCGAGGCAAAAGAACAAAGCTACAGGTTACAAGAAACCCCATGAGCCACTCAAAATCACGGGACAAATGGTGAAAGAATTACTGCAAACCGAACAAGGTGGGTGCATTTCCCTCATGCTTCCCCTGGGACTCAGCAGTCAGGGCCTTTGGCTGCACATCTGGACACACCGTGCCCAGCACAGCGGGAAGTGATCCATGGCAGCCTCTCTGCCCCACTGCTGCTATCACGCCCCGCAGGGCTACTTCCCAGCCTGGCCTGGCGGCAGCTTCTGCCCAGTCTCTGCAGGAAGGCATTTGGCGTCAGCTGACAGACAGCCCAAACTGCACCACGGGCCTGAGATTCCCTGAAATTTCATAGTCTCCAGGATGATCACTAAGGGCGGGTGTTATCATGAAAGTGGACCCTGGCCTACCCAGAAAATTGTGTGGATTCCTGATCCTTAACCATGACTTTCACAAGTACTGGCTGCTGAAGATGCCACCTCCCCAATGGGGAACAGCCCCACCTGATCCAGCCGTCCCTCTTCCTTTCTCCAGAAGTGGATGGAGAGGCTGGGCAGAAGGCGGCGTTTCCCGAAGGAAGCAGTGGCTCCATGACAGACTCTGCTGTAGGACTGGAGGCGATGCCAGGCACAGTCACAGGAGGTAATTGCTGTGCCTCTGGGCCTGAGCCCTGCTGAGGCTTGAGCTGCTCTCTCTGCTGCCTGGAAGTAAGGGCACAACCCAGGGGAATTATCCCGAGCACGCTCAGGGCACTCGGGTACTGAGCAGTCCTGCTGGGGTCCCTGTGTGGGAGACACTTCCTGAAACCTGGCAGTGACTGCACGGGGTGCCCATGGTGGGGAAAGGACAGAGGGGCAGAGCAAGGCTCCAGTGTGTCCTGAGAGGGCCTGGCTGGGTCCCCTTGGGCTGTGGGAGCTCTCCCAGCCCAGATGGAGGAAGGGTGGCTGGGAGGACAGGCAGGAGGGAGTTTGCGAGGGATACTTGCAGCACTGCCTGCTGCAGTTCTCCCCAGAGATTCAAGGAGCATTTTCCTTGTGCGACTGAGAACTGCCACGGGCCCTGGGCTGCTCCAGCCACCTCTCCAGGGATGTTGTACAGGGTCTGCAAAGAGGATAGGGATTGACCATGAGCCTGCCCAGAGCTCCCCAGGCCCCTGAGCAGCTTTGGCCTTGTCCATTCACATCTGGCTCCCATGGCCTTACCTGATCTATATGCAGTGCCCAGTTCCCTGAGGCAGAAGGGGATTCCAGCACATCATGGAAATGGTTCTGATCTTTGCAAACTTCTAGGTTGGGATCAAGACATGGATTATCTGGGAAAGCTGCTGGATTATGGCTTGAGACTCATGGGAAATCCTGGAGGCAAGTGCTCAATGTACCTTTCCTGAGAGAATACACAGTGACCAGGTGGCAAGAGCTCATACATTTGCCCTTTCACTTAAGATCATCTGAAGGTTGATGGAATATGGAAAATTTGCTCTGCTCCCTTCTGGAGCCCTGAGGGATCCCACAGGATCACTGTCAGTGGGAGGAAGGAGCATTTAGCTGTCCATCTTCCTCCCGTGTGCAATGCCCATGTGTCCTTCCATGTGCTCTGTGCAGCCACAGAGAAGAGCAGAGAGGGAAGGGGCCGGGCCCAGGGCTGTGCCCTGGGGCTGAGCCTTGTGGGCAGCCTGAGGATCTCCTGCAGTGCCACAGGAGCTCTTCTGTCCTGCCTTTCTTTGCAGCTGAACCTGCTGGTGAAGGTGGTGCAGCTTCCCAAGCCACGTCCAGGACGGAGCCTCTGGGAGATGCTGAGGGTAGGTCAAGGCCTTTCCCCCTGGGAGAGCTGCTAGCTCAGAGCCCAAAGCGGGGCCAGGGGGGCATCACTGCAGGTGCCAGCACAGAACCATGCACGTGTGTGCCCTCGCCCTGCGCGATCCCCTCCCTGCTCCTGTGGCTCAGGCACGGCAGCGGTTTGGAAACAGGAGAGCCCTGACCCTGCCCTGAAAGCCAAGACATTTTCTTAAACGTATCCCCATGTTTAACGCACATGACATCCTGAAGATGCCAGCACCCAAATCAGGAACTCTTCCATCTAATCCAACTGTCCTTTTTCCTGTCTGAAGTGATGGACCAAACATCTGTGCAGAAGGAGGCACATCCTGGAGGAAGCATATCCTCATGGGTAGCCCCTGCTGCAGGAAGGAAGGCGATGCCAGACACGGGCACAGGCACAGCAGGTAATTGCTGTGCCAGGCTCAGCCCTGGCTGGGGCTGTGTGGCAGCAGCTCTTCCCCCAGGGCCTGCCCTTGCCTGGCCCGGCAGCAGCCAAAGCTGGAGGCGCCTCGGCTTCCAGGCCTCTGGAGCTGGTTCAGAGCCCCGGGGAAACGGGACTGGTGCAGCAACGTCCCTGGCGCTGCAGCTGCTGCGGAGCTGGCCCTGAGTGCCCAGAGGCCCAAGGCACAGGAGCAGCCCCGAGCGGGAGCCCTGCCGCCAGCCCAGGGCCAGAGCCAGCCCTGGCTCCCGACTGGGCAGGGGCTGCGCTGGGTCCTGACAAGGCCTGAGCCTGTCCCCTGGGGCTGGGGGAGCTGTCACGGGGCAGGGAGGGCCAGGGGTGGCAGTGGCTGCTCAGGGATGGCTTTGGCCCGTGTCCCTGGCAGCAGCCACTGCCCAAGCAGCTGCGCTGCCCCCGGGCTCTCCTCCCGGCCTGCTGGGCTTTGTTGGCTGGCACAGCCTGTGCCAAGGGCCGGCAAGGTGCCTGCAGGCCCCAGCTCTGGGGGAAACAGAGAACGTCCTGCCCGTATCCACCTTGCTGCCAGCTCAGCAGTGCAGCACAGCACGGGCTCACGCTCCCCATTGCTCCCACAGATGCAGCCAGCACCACAACACGTGTTTGCGATGCCCAGAAAGGCCTCAGAAGTGTCTTCCATATGGGAACAGGCTGCTGGGCAGGGTTAATGGCAGGCCTGCTTCTGTTGGACCTTGTTCTCATATTGTGCTGTGTCAGAATCTGGTGTAACTGGAAGAAGAAATGGGGAGTGGTCATCTTTCCCTGAAAGAGTTTCTTTTGAAAGTCTAATGTAGACAGGAAGCATTCCCACTGAGGCTGCAGTGGAGTTGTGGCCAGTCCATGGTTCTCCAAACAACTCTGCTGAGGGTTCTGCTGCTGCCCAGTGCTTCCATTGGCCTCTCAATTGCTGGGCCTTGTCCTGGGGGCCCCGCTGGAGCTGCAGCCAGAGCTGGCTCCCACTGAGGCTGCCTGGCCAAGAGCAGCCCCAGGGGCACAGGGCATAGGCAGAGGGAGGTGGGGAGGAGAAAGAGCAGGGCCGAGATTGCCCTTGAAAGGCAGAGGCGCTCTGGGGCCCGCTCCTGGCCAGGGACCCTGCCCAGAGCCGTGCCCTGCTGGCCGGGGCCTTGAGGGGCAGCTGTCCAGCTGGGCCCAGCTGTGCCAGCAGCTCCAGCCGTGCTGGGGAGCCTTGCCAGCTCTGGGCCCTGCTGTGCACGAGGGTCCCTGTGTGCCCCTGGCAGCTGGGGCCTCAGCCACCTCCTCTCTCCACAGGAGCACCTCTGGAAATTCACAAGACCGGCCAATGGCCTCAGTCATGGAGAACTGGGCCTGTCATCTTCAATCTCTGTGCCAGTGTCCGTTGTCCCTGCCACGGCTGCATGACCAGCTCATTTCTGGGCATGTGCTGCTGCCACCACCACCCAGAACAGGAGCCTCTGTCCCTGAACGTGCTGGCCCTGGTGTCCAGCCAGGACTGAAGGTGGGCCCCTCCTGCCAGAGAAGGTCTTGATCAGCATCTTTCACCTCTGCTCTCTATGTGGTGGCACCAGCCCTGCCTGTGCTGATTTTCTGGGCACAGCCAGATTTGTGCTGGCAACAGCCGGGCATGGGTCTCCTGAGACTAGGAGCTACTATAGTTATTTTTAATTTTGCAAGATTTAGGAACATTTTTCATAAACTATTCCCCTAATAGTTCTTCCCCTTTTCCACAATAGTTCTATATTTTTCAACGTAGTTTTAGAATTTGGAAACACATAGAACATTTTCACACTTCTAGAATTAAAAAACTATTACATTTAATTGGTAATCTTTATTCCTGGAAGAACTAAGTTCACTGAAGAAACATAGTCTACTGCAGAGGCTCATTGCCCAGGGCAGATTTGTATCTTCTCACAAGTAACCAAGAACCTTTTTTCTCATATTTTCTGGGATTTCTGAGAAGCTCGCCTCTTGGTCTTCAGAGGCAAGCTTTGAGCACAGTAGGAATCTCTTCAAGTCACCATCTTTGTTTGCTTCTGCCAAGAACTGCCTCAGTTCCAGAGCAGAGGCTTCTCTCAGCTTCCTGCCGCCCCGCTCCGCCCCAAGCCTGTCCTGAGCCCTCTCCTGCAGCTGCTGCACTGCCGTGGAGCTGCTGTAAAACACAACAGCTCTGCCACAGCCGCTCAGCTGGATTGGAAAAGCTTTCTGGCCATGCTTACATTAGGCTGGTGGCTTCTCGAAACACAAGCTGAGCTTCTGAATGCTGTGTTTCACCTGGCAAAGGAACTGATACTGCCTTTCTCATGGAGCCTAAACTCCCATGGGTTTTCAACGCTTTCTGGCCAGCATACGGCCTGGAAAACCTTTTAATGCAGCCCTTTAGTACTGAAAATTACCCAGTCTGTGTACCAAAGGAACTTGTTTAAATGCTGGAGCCCACCAGAGCATCCTTCCAGGCCATAATTTACTCCCCCGCACCTCCCCCTCCATGACTGCCAAACAGCACCTTTGACAGTTCTTTCCTCCAGAAGCTGAATGGCACCATTTTATTTGGGGGAGGAAAAAAAAGGAAATGTTCTGGGATACAATCATCATCATCATCATCATCATCATCACAATGAGCCACAAATTAGTTAAATTACATCAACATCTCAGACTGTGGACTTATTTCTCAGAGTGCAGCACTGGCTGTACTACCTCCTGAAACTGCAGATGTGCTACAGTCTTTAAAATCAGGTGGATGCAGACGAGATTTGGAGCCAAGCCCAGCTCTGGGAGAGCTTTAGGGATTGGGCCTCCACGGGCACCGCTGTGTGCCTGGAGTAACCTGCCCCAAGCCATCTGCCACCTGAAGAGCCAAGTGGGGCACGGAAAAGCACAGGCTGCAGAGGGGCTGGGAGTGCAGGGAGCCCATCCTGGTCAGGACTAACACGCTCATCCCACCTTCGCACTGGGTTTGGATGGAGACCAGAACTAATAGCTGGCAAAAGGAAAAGAGGGTACAAAGGTCCCTGGAGTCCCCTGCCCCAGTACCTCAGCCAGTGGGGAAAGGAAGAGGCCAACATGTGGCCGGGGGTTTAAAAGGAGGCTGTGCTCCCCACGAGCTGAGAGAGACAACCCCACAAGGGGATGTCCCAATGGACTCTCTCCCTATGTTCAAACAAAGCTGCAGGACTTCTCTGGCTCCTTTATGGACACTGGCTTTTCACAGCGTGATTTTTATGCACACCTGTTTCCTTGTATCAGACTATCAGCAGCCTGCAGTGACTCACTGCCACTCTGGTGTGCAGGGGAAATGGAACTAATTTCCATTGGGGCCCTCCCAGAGGGAAGAACAAACCCAGAGGAGACAAGCAACCCCTGCAGGCATCCAAACTTCTGCACCAGAGGCTGAGTGAGCTGCAGAGGGGGCGTAGTGGGTGCATTTCCCTCAGCCTTCTCCCGAGACTCAGCAGCTGGGCACCTGCGCTGCACATGGGTGTTGGATAATATGCCAAGTTTAATTTTTGTTTCATGTCTCCAGTCAGGCTTGGTTTGCCTTTGCCTTGGGGAAAGGAATTCTCATGGCTTTTTTAAGGGATCTTGCACCACTCTCAAGGGAAATGAGCTTAACATCTCAATGAACTGGGAATAACCCAAAAGGTCCACAAAAAGATAATGACCATCAGCAAACATCAAGGAACATCTTCCCCAGACACTGCCCCCTGGCATAGTTGGAGACACCTGGTCTGCAAGAGGCTGGGACGAAAATCAAGGAGGGTGGACTTTTTATTAACATCAGAGGCCAAGAAATCTGGGTCCAGGAGGAAAACAAATACTAAAAACTATGTGACTTGAGACTAACAAATATTAAATGAATGGAAAATTGCATCTAGTTGAATATTAGGAAGTCTGAAGCTTAATTATGGAGCTCTGTGTATTGTGATGTGGTTTTTCTTTTATTAATTTGATTTGTAATTTTGAAGTTTCCTTATGCTGTTCCTTTTGTCCCTGCCCTTTTCCCAGAACTTTCCGCACTTTTCTTTTATTAGATGCCAGTTTCTCCCAGAGCCTGCCTCCCCTCGAGAATTTTCAGTTTTGTATTTCTTCAAACTTTATTTGTTCACTGAAACTGTTTTGCTCCCTTGAAGTTCTTTATTGGTTTCTACATTGTATTTCCCGCCTTGTTTTTACTCCCAATTTTCCTGATTTGTTAAAGGTTGTATCCTCCCGCTGGGACCTGCCCCTGTCTATAAGTTACTGTTTGCCCTCAGTTCAGGGTCCTGGGATGACGAAGAGGGGAAGTTTTACCATCAAATAAAGTTACCCCGGGACCCGTGTTGCTGTTCCTTCGTTTCATGCTGTGCCATCACTGGCAGCTGGGATTTAGTGGAGCTCGGGGGAAGGGGGATTGTTGCCCCTCTGTCACCATCCAGCTGGGCCAAGCAACAGTGATGTGTAGTTATGTTATTGTAGTTTAGATGTCCTCTGTTCTCCCCATAGTTCCCTTTCCCCCCATGTGTTGTTACCATCAGGCAGCTGGGGTTGTCAAGGCCAGGTAGAAGAAGGCGTGCACGTGTCCCTTACCTGGGGCAGTTGGGAATGGAGAAGCTTGTTGCCAAGGGGGTGCAGCATGGCAACACCTGATCTCCCACCAAGTTACAAGAAAGCAATCTCCACCGATAAATGGCAAAGAACTGACTGACAGACTTTGGCAGGGCCCAGGGCTGTCGGAAGCAACTCTCAGGGGTAGAAAAGTCTGAGTACCAATCTTGAAAATTAATCAGACACGTGGTCTCCATGAGGGCAGTTCCCAGCACTGCAAATTTTTTCTTATGTTGTCCTTTGCTGTATTTTTGTTAAGGTTTAATAAACCTTTTTTAAATTTTCAAAGTGAGCAGTTGTTTCTCACTGATAGAACTACTGTCAATATGCTTTTGCTTTGTGTGATTGGTCAAAAAACTTTTGAAGTAAGTTGTAACATTAAGTTCTTGGTCTGCTGCCAGGGATGTGTGCTGCTGGCATCTTCCCATTGTCATAACCATGTAATGGGACTGATGCTGGAAAAGAAACAGCTCGAGATGTGTTCCCCAGCAGTCCCATCCTGTTCGTGATTTGTACGTAGACCCCCACCGGCCGGCAATAAATGGTGCTCCTCAGTGAGGAAGATTTGTAGATTAGAGGAATATAAAAAATAAAAAATAAGACCGTGGACAGTGCTATTGCCAGAGGCCCAGGCTGTTAAAAGGAGGAATGGATCATGCCCTTTGTTGTCTGTAGCTGGTATGCTTGTAAGTAACAAGTAGCAACTTTAGGGGCTCCTGGGCAACGAGATGGGAAACCATCTATCTAAAACAGGAGGGGATGTCTTTTACTGGCTTCAGACAATTTTACAGGAAAAAGGACATTCAGACAGCTCAAAACATGAACGAAAAGACTTATTAATCTGGGTAAAAGCGAATACTCAAAATATAGACTTGAAGTCTGCTTTTACCTTTGATTTCTGGGACCGGATAAACTGGAAAATTTACAATCTAGTCTCTCTCAAAAGGAAGAGACTTTAATCAAACCTGTTTCCAGAGCTTTATCATAGAGCTTTAAACAGAATGATCGTAACAGAGACTTTCTCAAACACCAAAACAGAACACCTAGTTCTAAGATGTTAATTCCGAGTGGTGCTAGGTCTTTGTCCATCTCTGGGAGGATCTCGGGTTTTGTTTGTAGCTTTTTCCCTTCTCCTGGCATGTCTGGGGTTTCCCCAGGCAGTGTGGACAGCATCCCAATCCCCGCAAAGGGGGAATCAGATCAGCTTCCAGCTTCGGTCGTGTCCTCTGTTTCTTCCAGGATTCCCTGTGCCTCTGATGCTGTGACCAGGCATCCTCCATTTTTCTGCAAAATCATCCACCCCTGGATTTCCTGGGAAAGCATTCAGGATTTTCGTTGTGCTCCGAGAATTTGGGGGTTAAGGAGTCGTGTTCTGGGGAGATTGGGAGTCAAACGGGTGTGAGAGATGAGAGTTTGGGGAAGGTTTGCAAAACGAGGGCTGCTGTTTCTGCGCCCTGTTCCTCTTCCAAACAAGTTGTGGTTGGATCTTGTTCTGAAGTTGTTCAGCAGGGTCTGCCAAGGGGGGCTCCAGATCCACTTTGCCTGGCCAAGGGGCTGTGGGAATCACCCCTGCCATGGTTTCTTCCCGGGAAGTCATTCCCTCAGATTGGGCTCAGGCAGGCAGATTGTTTTGCAGTTCTTAGAATTCTTTTCATAGAGATTCCTCCACCAAGCCTCTTCCAGGGTTTTTGCCACTTTTAGCACCCCAGACTCTGGTTACAGCTGCTGGGCAGGCTTTAGATTTAGCTCTGCCTGCAGGGAAGCAGGCAGGGGCACAAACAGAAGCAGCGGGAGGCAGCCAGGAGTCGAGCAGAGCTGGGATGGCTCTGCCCAGAGAGATTGTCAAAAATGCGTATTTTATGATTGGCTTTTCGTAAATATTAAAATGAATCTTTTATGTGTTATGCTACAACGTTATGCTGTATTAATTTTCTTAAGTCGTGTGTTAAATATAGTTGGAGGTTTTATCATAATAGAAACTTAAAATAGAAAGTATGCTATGTATGACATTTTTTTAAAGAAAGGACTTGCACCAGCTAGCAGCCACAGGACACCTACAACTTTCCGAGAAAGAGAATTTATTGTTCCCTTATCAGCAGTAAACTAACTTCTTCCTGTCTCACTCAGACATGAAGCTGGCATTAGCATTAAGACAAAGAAGTTGACGATGAACAGACAGAATCCTGTGTTTGAATAGAATTTATGCATCATGTAAGAGATGTATGAATATGCAATAGGCTGTTGTTTTTAAGGGTTGATCCTCTGTTAACAGGTGTCCTTTTTCGGGCTTGTGTTGCCCAGAAAAAGGTACACGAAAGTCTGTAACTCTTTGTTTTTATTGTCTCATATTATCTGAATCCAAATTGTCCAAATTTTTATTACTCTAATTATATTACTATTGTTATAACCATTTTATTATGATTAAACTTTTAAAAATTTTAAAAACAAGTGGTTGGCGTTTTTCACAGCAATTATTAAAATGAATGCTATATGTGTTATGTTAGAAAGTTATGTTGTATTAATCCTTTTAAGTAGTGTGGTAAATAAAGTTTTTCATCTACAGCATAATATTAAAATAGACCCTATATGATGTAAGATATGTTTTGTAACTAGCTCAAGGAATCTGTGAGAGAATGAAGAAATTCTGCGCATAGATATAACAGCTCCAAGACACCAAAATTCCACGAGAAGAATTATTAACTTCTTATCGGGAAGAACCAGACTTCTTCCAGACTCGAAAGAGGCAGAGGAATTGATTTACAAGATGAGGGGGGAGCAGAAGTTAAGCAGAAGACACCCTTTGTTTGAAAAGAATTTTTGAATCATGTATGAGATATATGAATATACAACAGGCTATTGCTTTTAAGGGTTAATCCTTTGTTAGCAAGCCATGCTTTTGGGGCCTTGGTGCCCAAGAAGCATCTGGACAATCAGAGTTAGGACAATAAAGGAGAATAAAAAGAAAAAAATTGCTTTTTATTCTCCTTTATTGTCCTAACTCTGATTGCCCAAATTAATATTGCTCTAATTTTTATTACTCATTTTAAAACTATTTTATTTACTATTAAACTTTTAAAATTTTAGAACAAGTGAATGGCATTTTTCGCAAGTGGTTATGTAATTTATTATATCAGCAAGTGTGTAACCAAGAAAGCCCTAATGCAGAAGAAGTAGAGTTAGTTACTTGCTGGGTCAAATTCTTAGAAGGAGATTCAAAGGTATACAAAGTAAAAAAAAGATAAAGAGCAGAAATCTGAGGGAAAGGATAAAGAAAACAAGAGAGTTATTCAAAAGAGGTGGGATCCCCTTGATTATGTAGCCCCACCAACTCTTCTTCCCAACTATCAAGCCACCCCCCCCTGCTTAACACCCAGCCTCCTGCTTCTCAAAACCAACCTTTACCCCCTCCAGTGATCCCCGCCTCTCCTCTGTATCCTCAGGGAATCTCCATGTCATTTTTACCCCCTCCAACAACTCCACTCCCCCATATATATCCACCCCTTGATGCTTTTCCTCTGCTGCCCCCTACACCCACTAACCTGCAGCATGCTCAACCTCTAAGTCAGAATACAACACTTTTCCCTGAGAAAAAGCCTCTGCATATATCCTCCAACCTAACAACTGCACCTTTCCGAAAATGATAACAAAGAATTAGAGAGCCAGTCGAATAACCCTTCAGATGCTGGCCCTTACTGTAATACCAGATCAAAAAGGGGTGTAAGGCCAAAGGTAAATCTGGAGAGGCTGTTTCCCCTGAGGGAAGTCCCTCTAGGAGGGGGTGTGGGAGGAATAGGTTTGTAAATGCACCCCTGACAACCTCTGAAGAAAGAACCTTGAAAAAGGAACTGGGTAACCTGGTAGAAGATCCCACTGGGACAGCACAGCAATGAGATCAGTTCCTGGGTCCCAATATATATACCTGGGGGGAGCTGCATTCTGTTATGAACATCCTCTTCTCCCCAGAGGAGATATGCCTCATTAGGCCAGCAGGGTTAAGATCTGGGAGAAGGAAAACTGCACCAGACCCCCAGGTGAGCAAAAACTCCCTGTAGTGGACCCAAATTGGAATCCCATCCAGGAAGAGGGCCAGGGAAACATGCAAGACTACAGGAACCTAATTGTAAGAGGCATAAAAGAATCTGTACCCAAAGGCAGCAATTAGCATTTGATGGGAGTCAAGAAAAGGATGAGTCCCCGGGGGCATGGCTAAATCGATTAAAACAAAATTTTCAGTTACATTCCAGCATCGATCCTGATGGACCAGAGGGCCAAGTATTATTAAAAGTATGGTTTGTTACCAAAGGTTGGCCTGACATCAGGCAGAAATTAGAAAAATTAAAAGACTGGAAAAATTGGAAGACTGGCAAGAAAGGGGAATTAAGGATCTGGGAAACTCTGAAAATTTATTTAAGGAGACATGAGGAGAACAGAACAAAAGCAAAAATTATGGTGGCAGTAACAAGAGGAAGCCTAGAAGTGGGAAGAGGGGAGCCAAAAGGGGGAGCAGAAAATAAAGTGAAGCTGGGTAAATGGAAAAAAACACCATTAGATTATGTGTATTGCTGTTACTGTGGCTAAAGAAAGCATGTTAAGCAGTCCTGTAAAAAAATTACAAATGGATGAAGCAATTGAGAAAGAACAGGACACCCTAGTATTGTAAACAAAGGGCCCCAATGAAGGCAGGGATGACGTGGAGGACTCCATGTTCTCCAAAAGCAAATTTATTACTTTATAATACTATATTATATTAAAGAATACTATACTGTACTATACTAAAGAATGCGGAAAAGATACTTACTCAATGCTAAAAAGATAATAATGAAAACTCGTGACTCTTTCCAGAGTCCCAACACAGCTTGGCACTTATTGGCCAATGAGTCAAAACAACTCACACCAGAGTCCAAAGCGGCAATCACCCTTGGGTAAACAATGTCCAAACACATTCCAGACGAGCACAACACAGGAGCAGCAAAGGAGATAAGAATTGTTTTCCTTTTCTCTGAGGCCTCTCTCGCTACCTTTCAGCTTCCCAGGAGAAAAACCCTGGGCAAAGGGATTTTTCAGAGAATGTGAATGTCACATCCTAGAGAAGATTCTGAGAGGAGATGATGATTAGAGGTGTCAGGGGTCGACGCTGTGGGGGATGAGATTGGACACTAGACAGAGTCCCTGATAAACTTAGAAATTGCTCCCCAGAGTGAAGAATATGAGTTTTTAATGGACACAGGTGCTGATCGATCCTGTGTGACAAAGCTTCCCAGAGGGGCTCAGCTAAGCAAAAAGATCTGCCAAATGTGGGGAGCAAAAGGGAAACCGTTCAGAGCCCAGGTTACAGAGAGCATAATTATAAAAGGCAATTCAAAGGAATGTAGGGATGATTTCCTTTATATCCCAAAAATAACTTGTAACTTACTGGGGCGAGGCTTGCAAGTAAAGATGGGAATTGCAGTAGTGCCAAAGGAGGGGAGGATTTGGTACCCCAAATAATGTTAACTGGACAGGATTTGGGAGAAATTAAACCAGTAGTCTGGGCGGAAGGAGGAGGGCCAGGGTTGTTAAATATCCCACCAATTAAGACAGAAATGCAGTCAGAAATTCCCCCTGCTCAGGTTAAACAATACCCCATCTCCCCTGAAGGCCAGAGAGGACTAACAGCTGTGATCCAGGGACTCATGGAAGAAGGCGTACTAGAACCATGCATGTCACCACATAATACACCAATGTTAGCTGTCAAGAAGGCTGATGGAACCTATGAATTGGTGCAGGATTTGAGGGAAATTAACAAACAATTTCCAGATAGCCAATAGTATCAAATCCATATCCTCTTCTTAGTCAAACTCCACAAGAGCATGCATGGTTCTCAGTAACAGATTTGAAGGATGCCTTCTGGGCCCGTCCATTAGAGGTGGGGAGCAGGAATTTGTTTGCCTTTGAACGGGAAGACCCACACTGCAAATGTAAACAACAACACAGGTGGACCTGCCTCCCACAGGGATTCACAGAGTCCCCTAACCTATTTGGACGAGCCTTAGAGGATCCTTTAAAATCCTCTGTACCTGGGGAAGAAATACAAATTCTACAATATGTGGATGACCTGCTAATATCAGGCAAAGATCAAGAACAAGTCAAACAGGCCAGTATAAGTTTACTAAACTTTCTGGGAGATAAAGAATTAAAAGGATCAAAGAAAAACCTCCAATTTGTAGAAGAAGAGATAAAGTTCCTTGGACATCTAATTGGAAAAGGGTAGAAAAAGCTCAGTCCTGAAAGAGTTGTGGGGATCCTGTCAATTCCACCACCCAAGACTAAAAAAGATGTAAGAAAGCTAATAGGTATAATGGGCTCTTGTATATTATGGATTGATCAGTATACTCAAGCTGTAAAATTTTTGTATGAAAAATTAACAAGCACAGAACCTGTAGTCTGGACTCTGGAGGATACCGAACGGTTCCAAGACTTAAAGGCTCGATTGACGAAAACCCCAGTTTTGAGTCTGCCTAATTGAAGAAAACCATTTGATCTGTTTGTTAATGTTAATGAATGGATAGCATATGAAGTGATAACCCAAGGCTGGGGGGGAAGCAGGAAGCTGGTGGCTTATCTGTCAAAATTATTGGATGTGGTTGCAAGAGGGTGGCCAGCCTGTATTCAAGCTGTGGCAGCCACAGCTACCTTATTAGAAGACACTCCAAATCCTACATTAAATGGAAGGATTTCAGTACACACATCCCATTATTTGAGGACAGTGTTAAGCCAAAAACTCCTCAGTGGCTAACACACAGCTGAATCCTGAGGTATGAAATAACCCTGATGAATGTCAAGAATCTAGAGATTGTTACCTCAAAAGGTTGAAATCCTGCTCAATTCTTAACCGGGGAACCAAAAATGGAAAATTTAGAGCATAATTGTATAGAGCTAATTGAGATGCAAACAAATGTAAGAGAAGAGCTAGAAGAAGACCCCTTACCATATGGAAGGATCCAGTATATAGATGGATCCTCCCAAACAGTAATGGGAAAATGGGCATCAGGATACGCCATTATTGAAGCAGAGGAAAACAAAGAAAAAGGGAAATTACCCTCAAATTGCTCTGCACAAACTGCGAGGTATATGCCCTAAAGAGAGGTTTTGATTTATTAGATGATATAGGGACAATCTACGTGGATTCTCAATATGCCTTTGGGATAGCTCATACCTTTGGAAAAATCTGGCCAGAGAGGGCATACCTTAACTCAAAGGGGAAAAATCTGGCACATGAAAGTCTGATAGGGAAGCACTTGAATCCCTCAGAGGACCAAAAGAAATTGCCACAATCCATATTAAAGGCTACTAAAAAGGGGATACCCCTGAAATCCAAGGAAACAAATTAGCAGACCGGGCAGCCAAAAAAGCAGCCTTTGAAATGCTGGACTCAGTCATAGTCCTAAGGGTAAAAAAAGACCACGGGAAAATAAAGGAAGAGGGGGTTCCAGTTTTCAAGGACAAGGAGCTAAAAGAAATAGAGCAAATGGGAGCAGTAAAAACAGGGGATGGAAAGTGCTGGACCCCAGATGGATGATAAATATTCAACTGAATAATAACCAGGAAAGTGATGGAAGAGATATACCAATTAACTCACTGGGGAACACAATGAATATATGATCTTTTCCTGAAATATTGCATGGGGACAGGAATATATGAAATGGCCAGATCCATCACAGGAGAATGTCTAACCTGCCAAAAAGTCAACAAAAAGGTAATGTGAAAAACAACTCCAGGAGGGAGGAAATTAGCCATAAGACCTTTCCAGAGTATTCAGGTTGATTTTACTGAATTAACTCCAGCCCCAGGGTATAAACACCTATTGGTCATAGTTAACCACCTAACCCACTGGGTTGAAGTGTTCCCCACAAGAAACTCAAACTGTGACAAAAGTTCTCTTGGAAGAAATTCTTCTGAGATATGGGCTAGTAAATCTTACTGATTTGGACTGTGGCCCCCACTTTACATCCAGTGTTCTGCAACAAGTCATCAGGGCCCTGGGAATAAAGTGGGAGTTACACACCCCTTGGCACTCTCAGAGTTCTGGGAAGGTCTAGAGGGTGAATCAAACCTTAAAGCATATCTTAACAAAATTGGTCTTAGAAACCCAATAGAACTGGGTCAAATGTTTACATCTAGCCCTATTACAAATAAGAACAAGAGCCAGAACAGATCTAGGGGTCTCTCCTTATGAAATGCTGCTTGGGCTGCCTTTCTTGCTTACCCTGTACAGTCCCAGGGAACATCTAGAAGGGGGCATGACAATGCAAAAATACTTAGAAACAGTAACAGCAACCCTGGAAGAACTAAGGGAAAAGGGACACCTTCCCCAAACTTCCCCACTGAACTGTAAAATACGTAGTATTAACCCAGGAGACCGGGTATTGATTAAATCATGGAAAACCTCTCCACTCACTGCTCGCTTTGAGGGCCCCTTCCAGGTGCTGCTTACAACAAACACCGCAGGAAGAGCAAAGGAGCGGGGGTGGACACATGCAAGTCCAGTGAAGGGTCCAGTACAACCCCCAAATGAGGCAAGCAAATGGACTATAGGCAGCAGAGACAATAAAGACTTGAAATTGGTCCTGAGGAAAACAGCAAAAGAAGCGCAACCCTGAACACAACCCCCCACGGGAAGCATCTACATTGTTATCCTTAAATCCTTAAAGCTTGTTAATGTTTGTTATAGTACAAGGTCAAGTTTTGTTCAGCTAAGAATGACAATCAAAATAAGATCTCAGTTTCCGGTACTGTTCCATAGAGCACTCTCCTTGCAACCCTAATTGGGACCAAATTGAAGAAAGGGAGTCGGTACAATAAAGGTCATGGCAGAATGTCTCCAGAAGAAGGGAAAACCAGAAGTGGGAGGCAAGACTGGATTGGGAACTACCTCCAGGAAATACTCTCTGGGCACCGAGAAAACCCCTGTGGTTCGAGAGGTGAGGAGGCCAGCCCGTACCAGACTCCCACTGGTAGCAATGCTACTACTCACCCACTTTGGAGGAAGTGGAGGAAACACTTGTGAGAAGTGTTACTATCCCTTGTATAGAGGAGATACAGTACGTGTACTCATCAGAGTACACACAGACATGAATCCCAAATGCATCGATCACTCCCAGTTAACAACCTGTAAAGAAGAAAATAAACTATATGGGCTGGCTAAAAATATTGCAAACCCAAGCCAGAGGATGTCAGGAGAGTGCCCTGTGAAAGAAAGATGGGTATGCTTTGAACAAGGAAGTGAAACCAACTCAGAGGATACATTCAAAGAGAAAGAAGTGCAATTGAAAAGACAAAGGGATAGAGAGGGAAAAATATACAGAAAGAATCTTTTTTATCAATATGGTACAAAAGAATTTAATTTGATTCATTGTTGAGTGTGCAGGGGGACACACTTAAGTGAAATTTGGCCATGGGACAGTATCAGTTTAGGTCCCCTAGACATTTTTAAATGGATTACATCAAGAAAAAGCACAGTGGTACCCAAAAGAAGGGAAGGTGAGTGGAAGCTTAAATCAACAACAACAGGGGAAGATTTCAATAACATTAAAAAGTGTGTGCTGGATTGGCACGGCTAACAAATCAGCCATGGCATTGCCTTCTGCTAAAAAATCTGGAAGAGAAGAATGTGAGCGAATGTGCATTACAAAGTAAGGCTCTTGTCGAATGGAAAGAAGTAGGATTAACTTTTTAAGCAAACCGTATAACTGATCATCAGAAACTTCTTTCAGCAGACATCCTTCTGCTCTTTCCACCACACCTGCAACGTAAATTGAATCCGTTACTAAATTAAAAGGAAATGTGAATTTTGAAAAGACCTGTACAACTGCTGCTAGCTCTGTAATCTGTGCAGAACCATCTACTTCCTCAATATCTGATTCCCATTTTTTTGTCTCTGAATTTTGCCAAGCAATCACAGACCTTTTAGACTTCCCAGAACCGTCTGTAAAAAATGTGATTGCCTCGAGGGGTGCATTACTTCTTAAAGGCTTATGAATTAATTTTAAAGATGAACTTAATAGCTCATGTTTGGGACAATTGACTGAAATTTTTCCTGCAAAATTTTCCAAAGCAAATTGCATAACTTCTGAATTTTGAATTAACCATTCTAAATAGATGGATGTGACAGGCAGGAAGATTTCTGCAAAATCTTTTCCTGCAAGGGAAAGCATTCGAGATCTAGCCTTGATAATCAATTGTGAAATAATTTCAGGGCAAGTTGTTATAGTTTTACCCAATTGACGAGACAGGAAAACCCACTCTAAGATTATCAGATGGTCCTTCTTCTCTAGATCCCACTGGAATATCAAACCATGAAGCTGTGGACTCTCTCCTAAAACTGCAAACAAAAAAGACAGGTTAGGATTATACCGATGAGCCTGGCACATCTGGATGGCTCTCATCACTTTGTCTTAAAGCATTTTGAGCTTCTTTGTTGAATTCTCACGGTGAGTTTAAGGCTGTGTCTCCTCTCAACAAGTCTGCCAGAGGAGCCAAGTCCTGATTTGAAAGGCCTAGTAGTGGACGAAGCCAGTTCAGAGTCCCTACGAGCTGCTGCACTTCATTCAGTGTCTTTGGATTTGTCCTTAGCTGGAGTGGCTGCGGGGTTACCGTTTGTTCTGTCATCCTGTATCCTAAATATTTCCAGGGAGGAAGTGTCTGTATTTTTTCTTTCGCTACAGTGAGTCCTGCTTTCTCCACTGCTGAGATGACCTGATCTGTTGTCTCCTGCATTGATGCTTGGTCCTTGGCTGCTACTAAAATATCTTCCATGTAATGTAATATGAGAGAATTTGGATATTGTGCACAAACTGAGGAAAGTATTTTTGCAACATACCACTGGCATATACTCGGGGAATTTCTCATTCCTTCTGGTAGAGAAAGCCAATGGTATCTTTTCAAAGGTGCTTGCTGATTTATGGATGGGATGGAAAATGCAAATCTTGGTGCATCATCTGGATGCAAAGGAATATTGAAAAAACAGTCTTTTAAATCAATAACACTTAACTTCCAATCTTTTGGAATCATAACAGGAGAGGGTAAACCTGGTTGTAAAGAACCCATTTCTTGAATCACTTGATTAACTTTTCTGAGATCCTGCAACAACCTCCACTTCCCACTGTTTGGCTTTTTGATTGCATAAACTGGGGTGTTCCAGGGACTAGTAGTTGGAGTTAAGTGACCTTTGTTCAACTGTTCCTGTACCAACTGCTCTAAAGCAGCAAGTTTCTCTTTGGGTAAGGGCCACTGGCTGACCCAGATGGGTGTATTAGATGTCCATGTCAGTTTTAAAGTGTTATGTCCATCAACAGCTTTTGTTAAAATCCAGTTTCTAACCTCAGACCCCATTGCGACAAAATGTCCCGGCCCCAAAGAACAAAATCAGCTCCTACAACGAATGGTCTTGTGGTGGCAACACGACCTGCAGGCCCCTCAAATGTGCCTGAGTGGGAGCTTCGAGAGATCTCACAGTGACCACCAATAGCTGCCAGCTGATCCAGCGCAGGCACCGTGGCCCAGTCCTGTGGCCATTCCGGTGTCAGATGCCGTCTGCTCCGGGATCTGTCAGGCCACTGAGGGTGATGGCTGCCCGAGGGGCTGCAGCACACAGGTGAGCTGAGGCCGCCCGCGGCTGATGTGCCTGGTCCAGGCCATGGCAGCTGTGCTGTTCTGGGACTCTGGTAGGAGGAAAGCTTGTGCTGTGGTCAGTCCTTTGGGTAAAAAGCATGAAGGGTCTGGACACAAAGCTAAGACTGTAATTTCCTGTGAACAGGTGACAGAGAGCACAGCTGGAATGACATAAAAACCTTCTGCATGGGATCTGCTCACTCCCACGATGAGGAACTGACGTGGTTGTGGTTCAGGCCCCAGCTGTCCTGTGGGCGCTGTGTGAGCAATGGCATTGGTCAGCACCACTGGCTGGGCTGGGGACAGCTCCAGTCTGGCACCTGGGGACATTGTGGTCGGCAGTCCTGCACAGACGTGCTGCAGCTCTGACCCTGGTGGCCTGTGGTGCTCTCTGCCCCTGGTGCAGGGTTCCTGTGTCATGGCAGCCACTGCCCCGTGCCGGGCTGCACGTTTCCCGGCAGATGGCACGGACAGCCCTGTGCTGGGTGACAGCTGTTAGCACGTGACAGAAACCTCTGCATCCACTGTTTCTGGGCAGTGGCCTTCTGCGGGCCCCAGGACATCCCCTTTGAAATGACCTCTCTGGCCACACGAATGGCACGTGTCCCTTGGAGTCTGCTGGTTTTCAATTGCACCTCTGAATGCTCTTAGAGCCTCTGCTAGGGCTTGTGTTTGCATTTCTGCTGCTTTTTCCTGCTGCTTTGGGGTGTTTTCCTGAGCTGCTGTGATGGCACTGGCCAGCACCTCTGCCTGCATGGCTGCTGCAGGCTCAGGGGTGCCCAGGCGGTTCAAGCATCCACGAGCTGGGTCAGGCTGGGCTCAGGACCCTGTGGCAATGCACCTAACACTTTTTCGCAGCTCGGGTTTGCATTAGAAATTGCGAGCCATTTTAATAACTCTTGTCTGGCTCCGTCTATTGGAATTTGCTTTTCTAATGCCATTTTCAAACGGCCCAAAAACTTAATATAAGGCTCATCTATTCTGTGTTTTATTTCTGTGAAATCTAATTCTGGTTTGTTGCCATCAGGAACCTGTAACAAAGCTGTTTTTGCTGCTTCTTTGATATCCTGTAATACTTGTTTATTGAGAGTTCGGGCTTGTGTTTGAGGATCTGTATGAGCTCCTCCACCTGAGCTGATCTATAGTCAAATTTGCAGTGGCTGGAGTTCCTGCATAACCTCCTAAAAGGTCATTTAACAAACGTTTCCATGCCAGTTCCCACAGAGAAAATTCTCTTGGGGACAGCAGGGATGTGCAAAGCTGCTTTAAATCGTGTGGAGTAAATACATTTGCTGTAAAGGTGGCTTGTAAAAGACTTCTGAAATATGCAGAATCGCTACCATACAAACGAGAGGCTCTGCAAATCTCTTTTAACTCAGCAAAACTGATCTGCTGCCAGCTCCCTCTCGGTGCAGGACCTGCTGTGCACCTCACAGGAAAAACTTTTAACTTTGATGCAATTCCCCACTCTCCTTCCTGAACTGCATCCTTTCTTATCCTCTGCCAGGTATCTGTGACTCCTTGTGTGTTAAACTCTTCCTTAGATTATTTGGAATTACATTGTGGAGCATAGGAATAATTTGTTTTTTGTTCCGGCAAGGTGTCGGATATGGGCGCCGCCATCTTGGACAGGGTGACTTCCGGGGCATCACATCCGGTTCCCACGCTCGGCGGGGAGGGGGCGTGCCCTCCCGGGCTGTGGGCGGGTACAACACCCAGGCTCCGCCCACAAAAGGGGCGTGTCCCTGCTCTGATGGGCAGGAGCTCAGGGAGGAGCCACCCAGGGACTGCTGGGAGCCCGGGGAGGAGGGCGAGCCACGCCCACGAAGGGCGGGGCTGGGCCGGGGCCATCATGGCGTCTGCCATGAGCTCCACTGTCCTCAGAGTGGACACAATCGGCTCGGTTTTTTGCATTGTACTGCCAAAATTCACCGATTTCGAGCGCCAAAGGGAGCTTTTCAGAGGAAATACAGAGGACTTAGGTATGGCAGGGATTGTGAAAGATGTGGTTTGCAGAGGAGCCTGGCCAGGGCTGGTCTGCTCCCCTCTCTCCCAGGACGGGGGTGGGGAAGGGGGGGGGCGGCTGGCCTGGCCACCTCCCGGCCACTCCTCCGGGGTTTCTGGTTCTCGACTGGGATAAGGGAAGGCTTCTGGGTCCCCTCAGAACTCCTCTTTCTCCTCTCCTCCCAATCCTGCTGTTGCTGCCTGCATTCTGCCCTGTCCCTGATCTTTGCTTGCTTGTGTGCATTCTTTGCTTGCTTTGCACTTTCCATTGTTACAAATTTTAACACCGTCCTGAATATTGGATGCAGCTTTAAGTTGGACTTCTTATTCTTTTCCATGTTATGTAATTTCAGTCCGACCGAATCCCGGAATTCTGGATCGAGTTTCTGAGATATGTCTGAGTTTGGGAACTCTGTTAAGACCCATTTTACAAGCTTTTTAAGCTGTTTGTTGTCAAACAGAATATCTTGAATTTCTAACTTATAATTGAAATATGAAAAAAAATCCTGCTCAGCTAAAGACAACCGATTTCCCATGGTGGCACTCACCAGAGTTTTCCAGTTGTCCTTCTTGGTATGAAATTCTTCCCAGGTCCTGGGTCACAACAGTGACAAATCAGCTGAGCTGAGCGACAGAGTCCTCTGAGGCTGCGGTGCTGCTCCAGTCCCGTCTCTGATTACAGCCTCCTCTTCACCAGTATGAGGCTTTGATTCGAGATTCCCTCTCAATCTCAAATGCCTTCTTCTGGGTTTTCTATTTTAAAGCGACAAAAAACTCAGGTGCAGGCCTGCTCCCCCAAAACACGCAAATATCAAGTAAAAATGTCCTATTTTGATGGAGGTAATCAAAAAATCCCTAGACCATCTTCCTCAATAGGAGAAATACTGTCCGGGCGCCACGTGCTGGGTTCTTTTTTCTCGGGCCAGGTGTTATAAACCTTCAAAAAGGGAACCCAGCACACCCAAGGATAGCTCAGCTATTACCTTTGGAGGCAAATAATGAGCAGGATGGCTTCTGCTGCAGTGTTAGAAACAAAAAGGTTTAATAAAAGGCAAAATAACAAACAGAAAAATCCGATGCAGGTACAGCAGTCTGCCACTGGTAGAAACACCTTCACAAAAGCCCTTTGGTTCTTTTGTCCTCCCCTTTTCTACCTGATGGTTCAGGCGGGACTTTTTGGCTTCTATCCAGTTAGGTGACCCAGAGTTTTTACTGAAGCCTCTGGGGTCCTTTGAGGTGGCTTGTCACCTGATCGTTGGGAGAAACTTCTGGGCTTCTTTCCTTTTTTGGGGGATAAAGGTTAGCTTTGCCACTCTGTAATTAGGGGGGCACTCTCCTACATTCCTACATCCAAGGATGTTTCACAGGGCCTGAAAAGAGTCTGGAGTGTGACCAGGAGCCAGCCCAGAGCTCCCCAGGCTGCTGTGCAGCTTTGGCCTTATCCATTCACGTCCGACTCCCACAAACTTACCTGAGCCCCTTGCAGTGCCCAGTTCCCTGAGGCAGAAGGGGACTCCAGCACACCATGGAAATGGGTCTGATCTCTGCTCCCTTCTAGATGAGGTGTCTGGGAAGGCTTCTCCATTAGCTTGGCTGCATAAAGTCTTGGTCCTATCTGAGCCACCGTCAGGTATGTTCTCAGTGTGCCACCAAGGAATAATTGTTGTGAACCTGGCAGGAATCAGGTGACAGAAGCTTCTGTGGCTCTTGTGTTCCAGGTGTGTCTGCAGGGAGGACTTGTCTAGCTGCTTTGCTGATTCCTACACAAAAGCCCAGCTCCCATGGCAGGGGTGAGTAGTGTGTCCCTGATGACCCCACAGGCTGAACCCTGCTTTTGTGGGATCCATTCCCGGGAAATGGAACTCTGTTGCTCGAAGGTCCTCTGAGGGGAAAGAACAAAGCTACAGGACACCAGAAACCCCATGAGCCATCCAAAAACATGAGGCAAATGCTGAAAGAATTGCTGCAGGGAGGAGGACAAGGTGGGTGCATTTCCCTCATGCTTCCCCTGGGACTCAGCAGCCAGGGCCTCTGGCTGCACATCTGGACACGCCGTGCCCGGCACAGCGGGAAGGGATCCATGGCAGCCTCGCTGCCCTGCGGCTGCTTTCACGCCCTGCAGGGCTGTTTGCCAGCCTGGCCTGGCTGCAGCTTCTGCCCAGCCTCTGCCGGAAGTTATTTGGCATCAGCTGACAGGCCATGCCCAAACTGTAAGACACCCTGAGATCCCCCACAATATCCAGCCCTGCAGATTAGGAAAAGGGTGGCTGTTTGGAGGTGGAAGTGCTCTCATCATGCCACTGTAACCTGGCCATTTTCCTGCTCCATAAATTTCATAAATATTACCTCTGATGCCACCACCCAAGGGGGAAACAGCTCCATCTGATGCAGCTGTCTCCCTTCCTTTGTCAAGAGATGGACATAGTACTTCAGTGGAAGGTGGTATTTCTTGAAGGAAGCACTCCATCTTCGGTGCGAGCCCCTGCTGCAGGAAGGAAGGCAAAGCCAGACACGGGCACAGGCACAGCAGGTAATTGCTGTGCCGGGCTCAGGCCTGGCCGGGGCTGTGTGGCAGCAGCTCTTCCCCCAGGGCCTGCCCTTGCCCGGCCCGGCAGCAGCCAAAGTTGGAGGCGCCTCGGCTTCCAGGCCTCTGGAGCTGGTTCAGAGCCCCGGGGAAACGGGACTGGTGCAGCAACGTCCCTGGCGCAGCAGCTGCTGCGGAGCTGGCCCTGAGTGCCCAGAGGCCCAAGGCACAGGAGCAGCCCCGAGCGGGAGCCCTGCCGCCAGCCCAGGGCCAGAGCCAGCCCTGGCACACAATGGAAACAGTTCTCATCTTGGTTTGCTTCCAGACTGGGATGCTGGGAAGGATTCTCCATTAGCCTGGCACTCTGAAGTTGCGAAGCCCTCTGAGCATTCGGCAGGTATGTTCTCACTGTCCCACCAAGGCGTAATGTTTGACTGACTGGTAAGAACCAGGTGACAGAAGCTTCTGTGGCTGTTGTGTTACAGGCGTGTCTGCAGGGACAACCTCACCAACTCCTACCTTGGATGCTGCACAAAAGGCCAGCTCCCATGGCAGGGGTGAGTAGTGTGTCCCTGCTGACCCCAAAGGCTGAGCCCTGCTTTTGTGGGGTCCATTCCTGGGAAATGGAACTACTTTCTCTTAAGGTCCTCTGACAGGAGAGACCAAAGACATGGCAGGCAGGAAATTCCAGGACCCATTAGAAATCATGTGGCAAATGCTGAAGGAACGTCTGCAGAGAAGACAAGGTGGGTGCATTTCCCTCATGCTGCTCCTGGGACTCAGCAGCTGGGGGCTTTGGCTGCACATCTGGACACGCCGTGCCCGGCACAGCAGGAAGGGATCCATGGCAGCCTCGCTGCCCCGCTGCTGCTTTCACGCCCTGCAGGGCTGTTTCCCAGCCTGGCCTGGCTGTAGCTTCTCCCCAGCCTCTGCAGGAAGGCATTTGGCATCAGCTGGCAGTCAGCCCCAAATGCAGCACAGGCCATGCCCACCCTCAGATGCCCT
Organism: Passer domesticus; assembly: GCF_036417665.1. Lineage (NCBI taxonomy): Eukaryota > Metazoa > Chordata > Aves > Passeriformes > Passeridae > Passer > Passer domesticus. The sequence goes on along the minus strand of NC_087482.1, from coordinate 8,535,251 downwards.
GCAATTTCCTGGTGTCCAGGCAGATCAGATGTTGGGGCTGTTTGGGGAAGGAAGCAGCCTTGGGTTGTCCCAAAATCCTGGGTGTTTTCTGATCCTTATGCATTCCTTTCACAAGTGATGCCTCCTGAAATTGTCCCCTTCCCCATTCCCAGTCAGGAATGTTTCCATCCGATCCATGTGTTTCTTTTCCATTCTCCAGAAATGAAAGGAGAGCCTGTGCAGATGGAAGCATTTCCCGGAGGAAGCAGTGGTTCCGTGCCAGCCTCTGCTGCAGGAAGGGAGACCAGGCCAGGCACAGGCACAGGAGGTAATTGCTGTGCCTCTGGGCCTGAGCCCTGCTGAGGCTTGAGCTGCCCTCTCTGCTGCTTGGCAGTGCGGGCACAGCCTGGACTAGAGCGGCACAGCCCAGGGGAATTATCCCGAGCAGGCTCAGGGCACTCGGGTCCTGAGCAGTCCTGCTGGGGTCCCTCCATGGGAGACATGTCCTGAAACCTGGCAGTGACTGCACGGGGTGCCCACGGTGGGGAAAGGACAGAGGGGGAGAGCAAGGCTCCAGTGTGTCCTGAGAGGGCCTGGCTGTTTGCCCTTGGGATCTGGGGGAGGTGTCCCATCAGAAGGAGGGCAGGAGGGGAGAAGGAAGGGAGGGAGGGATAGCTGTGGCACTGCCTGCTGCAGTTTGCCCCCGTGCTTTAGGGAGGATTTCCTCTGTGTGTGAGGGAGAGAGTCCCAGGGCCCTGCGCTGCTGCAGCCACCCCTCTCAAGGGTGTTGCTGAGGGCAGGGAAAGAGTGTGGGGAGTGACCAGGAGCCAGCCCAGAGCTCCCCAGGCCCCTGGGCAGCTTTGGCCATGTCTATTCCCATCTGGCTCCCACGGCTTTACCCGACCCCCTTGCAGTGCCCAGTTCTCTGTGGCAGAAGGGGATCCCAGAATGCCACTGATATTGTTCTGTTCTCTGCTCCCTTCTAGACTGGAATCATGACTTTGATTTTTTGGAAGCCCTGCTGGAAAATGGCTTGAAATTCTTGGAGGATGCTGGAGGCTATTCCTCCGTGTGCCTTTCTTGACAGAATAATCAGGATCAATGCGACAAGAGCTCACTCATAAGCCATTTCCCTTAACATTATGTAAGGGCTGAAGGATTCTGAAAATCTTGCCCTGCTCCCTTCTGGAGCCCTGAGGGATCCCACAGGATCGCTGTCATTGGGAGGAAGGAGCATTTAGCTTTCAGTCTTCCTCCCATGTGCAATGCCAGTGTGTCCTACCATGTGCTCTGTGCAGTCAAAGAGAAGAGCAGAGAGGGAAGGGGCCGGGCCCAGGGCTGTGCCCCGGGGCTGAGCCTTGTGGGCAGCCTGAGGATCTCCTGCAGTGTCACAGGAGCTCTTCTGTCCTGCCTTTCTTTGCAGCTGAACCTGCTGGTGAAGGTCCCACATCCAGGACTGAGGCTCTGGGAGATGCTGAGGGTAGGTCAAGGCCTTTCCCCTGGGAGAGCTGCCAGCTCAGAGCCCAAAGCTGGGCCAGGGAGGCATCGCTGCAGGTGCCAGCACAGAACCAGGCACGTGTATGCCCTCGCCCTGCGCGATCCCCTCACCGCTCCTGCGGCTCAGTGGTGCCCGTGCAGATCAGCAGAGATGGCAGAAGCTTCTGTGGCTGTTGAGTTACAGGTGTGTCTGCAGGGAGGAGATTCATACATACTTTGGTGGTTATTGCCAACAAGGCCAGCCCCCATGGCTGGGGTGAGTAGTGTGTCCCTGCTGACCCCACAAGTTGAGCACTGCTTTTGTGGGATCCATTCCTGGGAAATGGAAATATTTTTCTCTAAGTTCATCCAAAGAGGAAGATGCAAGACACAACAGAGAAGATATCCCTGGAACCATCCAAACAGATGAGGCAAGTGCTGAAGAAAATGCTGCAGGGAGGACAAGGTGGGTGCATTTGCCTCATGCTTCCCCTGGGAGTCAGCAGCCGGGGGCTTTGGCTGCACATCTGAACGCATGGTTCCCGGCACAGCGGGATGGCATCCATGGCCCATTCCCAGTGAGGAATGTTTCCATCTGATCCAGCTGTCTCTTTTTCATTCTCCAGAAATGAAAGGAGAGCCTGTGCAGAAGGAAGCATTTCCCGGAGGAAGCAGTGGTTGCATGCCAGCCTCAGCTCCAGGAAGGCAGGCCATGCCAGGCACAGGCACAGGAGGTAATTGCTGTGCCTCTGGGCCTGAGCCCTGCTGAGGCTTGAGCTGCCCTCTCTGCTGCTTGGCAGTGCGGGCACAGCCTGGACTAGAGCGGCACAGCCCAGGGGAATTATCCCGAGCAGGCTCAGGGCATTCGGGTCCTGAGAAGTCCTGCTGGGGTCACTCCATGGGAGACATGTCCTGAAACCTGGGAGCGACTGCACAGGGTGCCCACGGTGGGGAAAGGACAGAGGGGGAGAGCAAGGCTCCAGTGTGTCCTGAGAGGGCCTGGCTGTTTGCCCTTGGGATCTGGGAGCTGTCCCAGCAGAAGGAGGGCAGGAGGGACAGAGGGAGGGCAGGATGGATAGCTGTGGCACTGCCTGCTGCAGTTTTCCCCCATGCTTTAGGGAGGATTCCTTCTGTGTGTGAGGGGGAGAGTTCCAGGTCCCTGCACTGCTGCAGCCACCCCTCCCAGGGATGTTGCTGAGGGCAGGGAAAGAGTGTGGAGAGTGACCAGGAGCCAGCCCAGAGCTCCCCAGGCCCCTGGGCAACTTTGGCCATGTCTATTCACATCTGGCTCCCACGGCCTTACCCGACTCCCTGGCAGTGCCCAGTTCCCTGTGGCAGAAAGAGATGCCAGCACACACTGGAAAATGTTCTCATCTGTGCTGCATTGTAGATGAGGGTGCTGGGAAGGCTTCTCCATCAGCTTGGATGAATAAAGTTTTGAAGCCCTTGGAGCCTCCTGCAGGTATGTTCTCAGTGTGCCACCAAGGAAGAATTGTAGACAAGCGGGCAGGCACCAGGTGACAGAAGCTTCTGTGGCTGTTGTGTTACAGATGTGTCTACAGGGAAGACTTCTCCAGCTTCTCCAGCTGCTACCTTGGATGCTGCACTCAAGCCCAGCTCCCATCTCAGGGGTGAGTAGTGTGTCCCTGCTGACCCCACAGGCTGAACCCTGCTTTTCTGGGATCCATTCCTGGGAAATGGAAATATTTTTCTCTAAGGTACTCCAACAGGGAAAATCCAAGATACAACAGATAAGATATCCCTGGAACCATCCAAAGAGATGAGGCAAGAGCTGAAGGAACCCCTGCAGACAAGAGAAGGTGGGTGCATTTCCCTCATGCTTCCCCTGGGAGTCAGCAGCCGGGGGCTTTGGCTGCACATCTGGACACGCCATGCCCGGCACAGTGGGAAGGGATCCATGGCAGCCTTGCTGCCCCGCTGCTGCTTTCACGCCCTGCTGGGCTGTTTCCCAGCCTGGCCTGGCTGCATCTTCTGCCCAGCCTCTGTAGGAAGTTATTTGGCATCAGCTGACAGGCCATGCCCTAACTGTAACCCACCCTGAGATCCCCCACAATATCCAGCCCTGCAGATTAGGAAAAGGGTGGCTGTTTGGTGGTGGAAGTGCTCTCATCATGCCACTGTAACCTGGCCATTTTCCTGCTCCATAAATTTCACAAATATTACCTCTGATGCCACCACCCAAGTGGGAAACAGCTCCATCTGATGCAGCTGTCTCCCTTCCTTTGTCAAGAGATGGACATTGTGCTTCAGTGGAAGGTGGTATTTCTTGAAGGAAGCACTCCATCTTCGGTGCCAGCCCCTGCTGCAGGAAGGAAGGCAAAGCCAGACACGGGCACAGGCACAGCAGGTAATTGCTGTGCCGGGCTCAGGCCTGGCCGGGGCTGTGTGGCAGCAGCTCTTCCCCCAGGGCCTGCCCTTGCCCGGCCCGGCAGCAGCCAAAGCTGGAGGCGCCTGGGCTTCCAGGCCTCTGGAGCTGGTTCAGAGCCCCGGGGAAACGGGACTGGTGCAGCAACGTCCCTGGCGCTGCAGCTGCTGCGGAGCTGGCCCTGAGTGCCCAGAGGCCCAAGGCACAGGAGCAGCCCCGAGCGGGAGCCCTGCCGCCAGCCCAGGGCCAGAGCCAGCCCTGGCACACAATGGAAACAGTTCTCATCTTGGTTTGCTTCCAGACTGGGATGCTGGGAAGGATTCTCCATTAGCCTGGCGCTCTGAAGTTGTGAAGCCCTCTGAGCATTCTGCAGGTATGTTCTCACTGTCCCACCAAGGCGTAATGTTTGACTGACTGTTAAGAACCAGGTGACAGAAGCTTCTGTGGCTGTTGTGTTACAGGCGTGTCTGCAGGGACGACCTCACCAACTCCTACCTTGGATGCTGCACAAAAGGCCAGCTCCCATGGCAGGGGTGAGTAGTGTGTCCCTGCTGACCCCAAAGGCTGAGCCCTGCTTTTGTGGGGTCCGTTCCTGGGAAATGGAACTACTTTCTCTTAAGGTCCTCTGACAGGAGAGACCAAAGACATGGCAGGCAGGAAATTCCAGGACCCATTCGAAATCATGTGGCAAATGCTGAAGGAACGTCTGCAGAGAAGACAAGGTGGGTGCATTTCCCTCATGCTGCTCCTGGGACTCAGCAGCCGGGGGCTTTGGCTGCACATCTGGACACGCCGTGCCCGGCACAGCAGGAAGGGATCCATGGCAGCCTCGCTGCCCCGCTGCTGCTTTCACGCCCTGCAGGGCTGTTTCCCAGTCTGGCCTGGCTGCAGCTTCTGCCCAGCCTCTGCAGGAAGTTATTTGGCATCAGCTGGCAGACAGCCCCAAATGCACCACAGGCCATGCCCACCCTCAGATGCCCTGCAATTTCCTGATGTCCAGGCAGATCAGATGTTGGGGCTGTTTGGGGAAGGAAGCAGCCTTGGGTTGTCCCAAAATCCTGGGTGTTTTCTGATCCTTATGCATTCCTTTCACAAGTGATGCCTCCTGAAATTGTCCCCTTCCCCATTCCCAGTCAGGAATGTTTTCATCTGATCCAGCTGTCTTTTTTCCATTCTCCAGAAATGAAAGGAGAGCCTGTGGAGAAAGAAGCATTTCCCGGAGGAAGCAGTGGTTGCATGCCAGCCTCAGCTCCAGGAAGGGAGGCCATGCCAGGCACAGGCACAGGAGGTAATTGCTGTGCCTCTGGGCCTGAGCCCTGCTGAGGCTTGAGCTGCCCTCTCTGCTGTTTGGCAGTGCGGGCACAGCCTGGACTAGAGCAGCACAGCCCAGGGGAATTATCCCGAGCAGGCTCAGGGCACTGAGCAGTCCTGCTGGGGTCCCTCCATGGGAGACATGTCCTGAAACCTGACAGCGACTGCACGGGGTGCACACGGTGGGGAAAGGACAGAGGGGGAGAGCAAGGCTCCAGTGTGTCCTGAGAGGGCCTGGCTGTTTGCCCTTGGGATCTGGGAGCTGTCCCAGCAGAAGGAGGGCAAGAGGGACAGAGGGAGGGAGGGATGGATAGCTGTGGCACTGCCTGCTGCAGTTTTCCCCCATGCTTTAGGGAGGATTTCTTCTGTGTGTGAGGGGGAGAGTCCCAGGTCCCTGCACTGCTGCAGCCACCCCTCCCAGGGATGTTGCTGAGGGCAGGGAAAGAGTGTGGAGAGTGACCAGGAGCCAGCCCAGAGCTCCCCAGGCCCCTGGGCAGCTTTGGCCATGTCTATTCACATCTGGCTCCCATGGCCTTAGCCGACTCCCTGGCAGTGCCCAGTTCCCTGTGGCAGAAAGAGATCCCAGCACACACTGGAAAATGTTCTCATCTGTGCTGCATTGTAGATGAGGGTGCTGGGAAGGCTTCTCCATCAGCTTGGATGAATAAAGTTTTGAAGCCCTTGGAGCCTCCTGCAGGTATGTTCTCAGTGTGCCACCAAGGAAGAATTGTAGACAAGCGGGCAGGCACCAGGTGACAGAAGCTTCTGTGGCTGTTGTGTTACAGATGTGTCTACAGGGAAGACTTCTCCAGCTTCTCCAGCTGCTACCTTGGATGCTGCACTCAAGCCAGGGTTGAGTAGTGTGTCTCAGGGGTGAGTAGTGTGTCCCTGCTGACCCCACAGGCTGAACCCTGCTTTTCTGGGATCCATTCCTGGCAAATGGAAATATTTTTCTCTAAGGTACTCCAACAGGGAAAATCCAAGATACAACAGATAAGATATCCCTGGAACCATCCAAACAGATGAGGCAAGAGCTGAAGGAACCCCTGCAGACAAGAGAAGGTGGGTGCATTTCCCTCATGCTTCCCCTGGGAGTCAGCAGCCGAGGGCTTTGGCTGCACATCTGGACACGCCATGCCCGGCACAGCGGGAAGGGATCCATGGCAGCCTTGCTGCCCCGCTGCTGCTTTCATGCCCTGCAGGGCTGTTTCCCAGCCTGGCCTGGCTGCAGCTTCTGCCCAGCCTCTGTAGGAAGTTATTTGGCATCAGCTGACAGGCCATGCCCAAACTGTAACACACCCTGAGATCCCCCACAATATCCAGCCCTGCAGATTAGGAAAAGGGTGGCTGTTTGGTGGTGGAAGTGCTCTCATCATGCCACTGTAACCTGGCCATTTTCCTGCTCCATAAATTTCACAAATATTACCTCTGATGCCACCACCCAAGTGGGAAACAGCTCCATCTGATGCAGCTGTCTCCCTTCCTTTGTCAAGAGATGGACATAGTGCTTCAGTGGAAGGTGGTATTTCTTGAAGGAAGCACTCCATCTTCGGTGCCAGCCCCTGCTGCAGGAAGGAAGGCAAAGCCAGACACGGGCACAGGCACAGCAGGTAATTGCTGTGCCGGGCTCAGGCCTGGCCGGGGCTGTGTGGCAGCAGCTCTTCCCCCAGGGCCTGCCCTTGCCCGGCCCGGCAGCAGCCAAAGCTGGAGGCGCCTCGGCTTCCAGGCCTCTGGAGCTGGTTCAGAGCCCCGGGGAAACGGGACTGCTGCAGCAACGTCCCTGGCGCTGCAGCTGCTGCGGAGCTGGCCCTGAGTGCCCAGAGGCCCAAGGCACAGGAGCAGCCCCGAGCGGGAGCCCTGCCGCCAGCCCGGGGCCAGAGCCAGCCCTGGCACACAATGGAAACAGTTCTCATCTTGGTTTGCTTCCAGACTGGGATGCTGGGAAGGATTCTCCATTAGCCTGGCGCTCTGAAGTTGTGAAGCCCTCTGAGCATTCTGCAGGTATGTTCTCACTGTCCCACCAAGGCGTAATGTTTGACTGACTGTTAAGAACCAGGTGACAGAAGCTTCTGTGGCTGTTGTGTTACAGGCGTGTCTGCAGGGACGACCTCACCAACTCCTACCTTGGATGCTGCACAAAAGGCCAGCTCCCATGGCAGGGGTGAGTAGTGTGTCCCTGCTGACCCCTCAGGCTGAGCCCTGCTTTTGTGGGGTCCATTCCTGGGAAATGGAACTACTTTCTCTTAAGGTCCTCTGACAGGAAAGACCAAAGACATGGCAGGCAGGAAATTCCAGGACCCATTAGAAATCATGTGGCAAATGCTGAAGGAATGTCTGCAGAGAAGACAAGGTGGGTGCATTTCCCTCATGCTGCTCCTGGGACTCAGTAGCCGGGGGCTTTGGCTGCACATCTGGCCACGTCGTGCCCGGCACAGCAGGAAGGGATCCATGGCAGCCTCGCTGCCCCGCTGCTGCTTTCACGCCCTGCAGGGCTGTTTGCCAGCCTGGCCTGGCTGCAGCTTCTGCCCAGCCTCTGCAGGAAGGCATTTGGCATCAGCTGGCAGACAGCCCCTAATGCACCACAGGCCATGCCCACCCTCAGATCCCCTGCAATTTCCTGGTGTCCAGGCAGATCAGATGTTGGGGCTGTTTGGGGAAGGAAGCAGCCTTGGGCTGTCCCAATATCCTGGGTGTTTTCTGATCCTTATGCATTCCTTTCACAAGTGATGCCTCCTGAAATTGTCCCCTTCCCCATTCCCAGTCAGGAATGTTTTCATCTGATCCAGCTGTCTCTTTTCCATTCTCCAGAAATGAAAGGAGAGCCTGTGGAGAAAGAAGCATTTCCCGGAGGAAGCAGTGGTTGCATGCCAGCCTCAGCTCCAGGAAGGGAGGCCATGCCAGGCACAGGCACAGGAGGTAATTGCTGTGCCTCTGGGCCTGAGCCCTGCTGAGGCTTGAGCTGCCCTCTCTGCTGTTTGGCAGTGCGGGCACAGCCTGGACTAGAGCGGCACAGCCCAGGGGAATTATCCCGAGCAGGCTCAGGGCACTGAGCAGTCCTGCTGGGGTCCCTCCATGGGAGACATGTCCTGAAACCTGGGAGCGACTGCACGGGGTGCCCACGGTGGGGAAAGGACAGAGGGGGAGAGCAAGGCTCCAGTGTGTCCTGAGAGGGCCTGGCTGTTTGCCCTTGGGATCTGGGGGGTTTCCCCACAGAAGGAGGGCAGGAGGGACAGAGGGAGGGCAGGATGGATAGCTGTGGCACTGCCTGCTGCAGTTTTCCCCCATGCTTTAGGGAGGATTTCTTCTGTGTGTGAGGGGGAGAGTTCCAGGTCCCTGCACTGCTGCAGCCACCCCTCCCAGGGATGTTGCTGAGGGCAGGGAAAGAGTGTGGAGAGTGACCAGGAGCCAGCCCAGAGCTCCCCAGGCCCCTGGGCAGCTTTGGCCATGTCTATTCACATCTGGCTCCCATGGCCTTAGCCGACTCCCTGGCAGTGCCCAGTTCCCTGTGGCAGAAAGAGATCCCAGCACACACTGGAAAATGTTCTCATCTGTGCTGCATTGTAGATGAGGGTGCTGGGAAGGCTTCTCCATCAGCTTGGATGAATAAAGTTTTGAAGCCCTTGGAGCCTCCTGCAGGTATGTTCTCAGTGTGCCACCAAGGAAGAATTGTAGACAAGCGGGCAGGCACCAGGTGACAGAAGCTTCTGTGGCTGTTGTGTTACAGATGTGTCTACAGGGAAGACTTCTCCAGCTTCTCCAGCTGCTACCTTGGATGCTGCACTCAAGCCCAGCTCCCATCTCAGGGGTGAGTAGTGTGTCCCTGCTGACCCCACAGGCTGAACCCTGCTTTTCTGGGATCCATTCCTGGGAAATGGAAATATTTTTCTCTAAGGTACTCCAACAGGGAAAATCCAAGATACAACAGATAAGATATCCCTGGAACCATCCAAACAGATGAGGCAAGAGCTGAAGGAATGTCTGCAGAGAAGACAAGGTGGGTGCATTTCCCTCATGCTGCTCCTGGGATTCAGCAGCCGGGGGCTTTGGCTGCACATCTGGACACGCCATGCCCGGCACAGTGGGAAGGGATCCATGGCAGCCTCGCTGCCCCGCTGCTGCTTTCACGCCCTGCAGGGCTGTTTCCCAGCCTGGCCTGGCTGCAGCTTCTGCCCAGCCTCTGCCGGAAGTTATTTGGCATCAGCTGACAGGCCATGCCCAAACTGTAACACACCCGGAGATCCCCCACTATATCCAGCCCTGCAGATTAGGAAAAGGGTGGCTGTTTGGTGGTGGAAGTGCTTTCATCATGCCACTGTAACCTGGCCATTTTCCTGCTCCATAAATTTCACAAATATTACCTCTGATGCCACCACCCAAGTGGGAAACAGCTCCATCTGATGCAGCTGTCTCCCTTCCTTTGTCAAGAGATGGACATAGTGCTTCAGTGGAAGGTGGTATTTCTTGAAGGAAGCACTCCATCTTCGGTGCCAGCCCCTGCTGCAGGAAGGAAGGCAAAGCCAGACACGGGCACAGGCACAGCAGGTAATTGCTGTGCCGGGCTCAGGCCTGGCCGGGGCTGTGTGGCAGCAGCTCTTCCCCCAGGGCCTGCCCTTGCCCGGCCCGGCAGCAGCCAAAGCTGGAGGCGCCTCGGCTTCCAGGCCTCTGGAGCTGGTTCAGAGCCCCGGGGAAACGGGACTGCTGCAGCAACGTCCCTGGCGCTGCAGCTGCTGCGGAGCTGGCCCTGAGTGCCCAGAGGCCCAAGGCACAGGAGCAGCCCCGAGCGGGAGCCCTGCCGCCAGCCCAGGGCCAGAGCCAGCCCTGGCACACAATGGAAACAGTTCTCATCTTGGTTTGCTTCCAGACTGGGATGCTGGGAAGGATTCTCCATTAGCCTGGCACTCTGAAGTTGTGAAGCCCTCTGAGCATTCTGCAGGTATGTTCTCACTGTCCCACCAAGGCGTAATGTTTGACTGACTGGTAAGAAGCAGGTGACAGAAGCTTCTGTGGCTGTTGTGTTACAGGTGTGTCTGCAGGGACGACCTCACCAACTCCTACCTTGGATGCTGCACAAAAGGCCAGCTCCCATGGCAGGGGTGAGTAGTGTGTCCCTGCTGACCCCTCAGGCTGAGCCCTGCTTTTGTGGGGTCCATTCCTGGGAAATGGAACTACTTTCTCTTAAGGTCCTCTGACAGGAAAGACCAAAGACATGGCAGGCAGGAAATTCCAGGACCCATTAGAAATCATGTGGCAAATGCTGAAGGAACGTCTGCAGAGAAGACAAGGTGGGTGCATTTCCCTCATGCTGCTCCTGGGACTCAGTAGCCGGGGGCTTTGGCTGCACATCTGGCCACGTCGTGCCCGGCACAGCAGGAAGGGATCCATGGCAGCCTCGCTGCCCCGCTGCTGCTTTCACGCCCTGCAGGGCTGTTTGCCAGCCTGGCCTGGCTGCAGCTTCTGCCCAGCCTCTGCAGGAAGGCATTTGGCATCAGCTGGCAGACAGCCCCTAATGCACCACAGGCCATGCCCACCCTCAGATCCCCTGCAATTTCCTGGTGTCCAGGCAGATCAGATGTTGGGGCTGTTTGGGGAAGGAAGCAGCCTTGGGCTGTCCCAATATCCTGGGTGTTTTCTGATCCTTATGCATTCCTTTCACAAGTGATGCCTCCTGAAATTGTCCCCTTCCCCATTCCCAGTCAGGAATGTTTTCATCTGATCCAGCTGTCTCTTTTCCATTCTCCAGAAATGAAAGGAGAGCCTGTGGAGAAAGAAGCATTTCCCGGACGAAGCAGTGGTTGCATGCCAGCCTCAGCTCCAGGAAGGGAGGCCATGCCAGGCACAGGCACAGGAGGTAATTGCTGTGCCTCTGGGCCTGAGCCCTGCTGAGGCTTGAGCTGCCCTCTCTGCTGTTAGGCAGTGCGGGCACAGCCTGGACTAGAGCGGCACAGCCCAGGGGAATTATCCCGAGCAGGCGCAGGGCACTGAGCAGTCCTGCTGGGGTCCCTCCATGGGAGACATGTCCTGAAACCTGGGAGCGACTGCACGGGGTGCCCACGGTGGGGAAAGGACAGAGGGGGAGAGCAAGGCTCCAGTGTGTCCTGAGAGGGCCTGGCTGTTTGCCCTTGGGATCTGGGGGGTTTCCCCACAGAAGGAGGGCAGGAGGGACAGAGGGAGGCCAGGATGGATAGCTGCGGCACTGCCTGCTGCAGTTTTCCCCCATGCTTTAGGGAGGATTTCTTCTGTGTGTGAGGGGGAGAGTTCCAGGTCCCTGCACTGCTGCAGCCACCCCTCCCAGGGATGTTGCTGAGGGCAGGGAAAGAGTGTGGAGAGTGACCAGGAGCCAGCCCAGAGCTCCCCAGGCCCCTGGGCAGCTTTGGCCATGTCTATTCACATCTGGCTCCCATGGCCTTAGCCGACTCCCTGGCAGTGCCCAGTTCCCTGTGGCAGAAAGAGATCCCATCACACACTGGAAAATGTTCTCATCTGTGCTGCATTGTAGATGAGGGTGCTGGGAAGGCTTCTCCATCAGCTTGGATGAATAAAGTTTTGAAGCCCTTGGAGCCTCCTGCAGGTATGTTCTCAGTGTGCCACCAAGGAAGAATTGTAGACAAGCGGGTAGTCACCAGGTGACAGAAGCTTCTGTGACTGTTGTGTTACAGATGTGTCTACAGGGAAGACTTCTCCAGCTTCTCCAGCTGCTACCTTGGATGCTGCACTCAAGCCCAGCTCCCATCTCAGGGGTGAGTAGTGTGTCCCTGCTGACCCCACAGGCTTAGCCCTGCTTTTCTGGGATCCATTCCTGGGAAATGGAAATATTTTTCTCTAAGGTACTCCAACAGGGAAAATCCAAGATACAACAGATAAGATATCCCTGGAACCATCCAAACAGATGAGGCAAGAGCTGAAGGAACCCCTGCAGACAAGAGAAGGTGGGTGCATTTCCCTCATGCTTCCCCTGGGAGTCAGCAGCCGGGGGCTTTGGCTGCACATCTGGACACGCCGTGCCTGGCACAGTGGGAAGGGATCCATGGCAGCCTCGCTGCCCCGTTGCTGCGTTCACGCCCTGCAGGGCTGTTTCCCAGCCTGGCCTGGCTGCAGCTTCTGCCCAGCCTCTGCCGGAAGTTATTTGGCATCAGCTGACAGGCCATGCCCAAACTGTAACACACCCTGAGATCCCCCACTATATCCAGCCCTGCAGATTAGGAAAAGGGTGGCTGTTTGGAGGTGGAAGTGCTCTCATCATGCCACTGTAACCTGGCCATTTTCCTGCTCCATAAATTTCACAAATATTACCTCTGATGCCACCACCCAAGTGGGAAACAGCTCCATCTGATGCAGCTGTCTCCCTTCCTTTGTCAAGAGATGGACATAGTGCTTCAGTGGAAGGTGGTATTTCTTGAAGGAAGCACTCCATCTTCGGTGCCAGCCCCTGCTGCAGGAAGGAAGGCAAAGCCAGACACGGGCACATGCACAGCAGGTAATTGCTGTGCCGGGCTCAGGCCCGGCCGGGGTTGTGTGGCAGCAGCTCTTCTCCCAGGGCCTGCCCTTGCCCGGCCCGGCAGCAGCCAAAGCTGGAGGCGCCTCGGCTTCCAGGCCTCTGGAGCTGGTTCAGAGCCCCGGGGAAACGGGACTGGTGCAGCAACGTCCCTGGCGCTGCAGCTGCTGCGGAGCTGGCCCTGAGTGCCCAGAGGCCCAAGGCACAGGAGCAGCCCCGAGCGGGAGCCCTGCCGCCAGCCCAGGGCCAGAGCCAGCCCTGGCACACAATGGAAACAGTTCTCATCTTGGTTTGCTTCCAGACTGGGATGCTGGGAAGGATTCTCCATTAGCCTGGCGCTCTGAAGTTGTGAAGCCCTCTGAGCATTCTGCAGGTATGTTCTCACTGTCCCAGCAAGGCGTAATGTTTGACTGACTGGTAAGAACCAGGTGACAGAAGCTTCTGTGGCTGTTGTGTTACAGGCGTGTCTGCAGGGACGTCCTCACCAACTCCTACCTTGGATGCTGCACAAAAGGCCAGCTCCCATGGCAGGGGTGAGTAGTGTGTCCCTGCTGACCCCTCAGGCTGAGCCCTGCTTTTGTGGGGTCCATTGCTGGGAAATGGAACTACTTTCTCTTAAGGTCCTCTGACAGGAAAGACCAAAGACATGGCAGGCAGGAAATTCCAGGACCCATTAGAAATCATGTGGCAAATGCTGAAGGAACATCTGCAGAGAAGACAAGGTGGGTGCATTTCCCTCATGCTGCTCCTGGGACTCAGCAGCCGGGGGCGTTGGCTGCACATCTGGACACGCCGTGCCCGGCACGGCAGGAAGGGATCCATGGCAGCCTCGCTGCCCCGCTGCTGCTTTCACGCCCTGCAGGGCTGTTTCCCAGCCTGGCCTGGCTGCAGCTTCTGCCCAGCCTCTGCAGGAAGGCATTTGGCATCAGCTGGCAGACAGCCCCAATTGCACCACAGGCCATGCCCACCCTCAGATCCCCTGCAATTTCCTGGTGTCCAGGCAGATCAGATGTTGGGGCTGTTTGGGGAAGGAAGCAGCCTTGGGTTGTCCCAAAATCCTGGGTGTTTTCTGATCCTTGTGCATTCCTTTCACAAGTGATGCCTCCTGAAATTGTCCCCTTCCCCATTCCCAGTCAGGAATATTTTCATCTGATCCAGCTGTCTCTTTTCCATTCTCCAGAAATGAAAGGAGAGCCTGTGGAGAAAGAAGCATTTCCCGGACGAAGCAGTGGTTGCATGCCAGCCTCAGCTCCAGGAAGGGAGGCCATGCCAGGCACAGGCACAGGAGGTAATTGCTGTGCCTCTGGGCCTGAGCCCTGCTGAGGCTTGAGCTGCCCTCTCTGCTGTTTGGCAGTGCGGGCACAGCCTGGACTAGAGCGGCACAGCCCAGGGGAATTATCCCGAGCAGGCGCAGGGCACTGAGCAGTCCTGCTGGGGTCCCTCCATGGGAGACATGTCCTGAAACCTGACAGCGACTGCATGGGGTGCCCACGGTGGGGAAAGGACAGAGGGGGAGAGCAAGGCTCCAGTGTGTCCTGAGAGGGCCTGGCTGTTTGCCCTTGAGATCTGGGGGGTTTCCCCACAGAAGGAGGGCAGGAGGGACAGAGGGAGGCCAGGATGGATAGCTGTGGCACTGCCTGCTACAGTTTTCCCCCATGCTTTAGGGAGGATTTCTTCTGTGTGTGAGGGGGAGAGTTCCAGGTCCCTGCACTGCTGCAGCCACCCCTCCCAGGGATGTTGCTGAGGGCAGGGAAAGAGTGTGGAGAGTGACCAGGAGCCAGCCCAGAGCTCCCCAGGCCCCTGGGCAGCTTTGGCCATGTCTATTCACATCTGGCTCCCATGGCCTTACCCGACTCCCTGGCAGTGCCCAGTTCCCTGTGGCAGAAAGAGATCCCAGCACACACTGGAAAATGTTCTCATCTGTGCTGCATTGTAGATGAGGGTGCTGAGAAGGCTTCTCCATCAGCTTGGATGAAGAAAGTTTTGAAGCCCTTGGAGCCTCCTGCAGGTATGTTCTCAGTGTGCCACCAAGGAAGAATTGTAGACAAGCGGGCCGGCACCAGGTGACGGAAGCTTCTGTGGCTGTTGTGTTACAGATGTGTCTACAGGGAAGACTTCTCCAGCTTCTCCAGCTGCTACCTTGGATGCTGCACTCAAGCCCAGCTCCCATCTCAGGGGTGAGTAGTGTGTCCCTGCTGACCCCACAGGCTGAACCCTGCTTTTCTGGGATCCATTCCTGGGAAATGGAAATATTTTTCTCTAAGGTACTCCAACAGGGAAAATCCAAGATACAACAGATAAGATATCCCTGGAACCATCCAAACAGATGAGGCAAGAGCTGAAGGAATGTCTGCAGAGAAGACAAGGTGGGTGCATTTCCCTCATGCTGCTCCTGGGACTCAGCAGCCGGGGGCTTTGGCTGCACATCTGGACACGCCATGCCCGGCACAGTGGGAAGGGATCCATGGCAGCCTCGCTGCCCCGTTGCTGCTTTCACGCCCTGCAGGGCTGTTTCCCAGCCTGGCCTGGCTGCAGCTTCTGCCCAGCCTCTGCCGGAAGTTATTTGGCATCAGCTGACAGGCCATGCCCAAACTGTAACACACCCGGAGATCCCCCACTATATCCAGCCCTGCAGATTAGGAAAAGGGTGGCTGTTTGGTGGTGGAAGTGCTTTCATCATGCCACTGTAACCTGGCCATTTTCCTGCTCCATAAATTTCACAAATATTACCTCTGATGCCACCACCCAAGTGGGAAACAGCTCCATCTGATGCAGCTGTCTCCCTTCCTTTGTCAAGAGATGGACATAGTGCTTCAGTGGAAGGTGGTATTTCTTGAAGGAAGCACTCCATCTTCGGTGCCAGCCCCTGCTGCAGGAAGGAAGGCAAAGCCAGACACGGGCACAGGCACAGCAGGTAATTGCTGTGCCGGGCTCAGGCCTGGCCGGGGCTGTGTGGCAGCAGCTCTTCCCCCAGGGCCTGCCCTTGCCCGGCCCGGCAGCAGCCAAAGCTGGAGGCGCCTCGGCTTCCAGGCCTCTGGAGCTGGTTCAGAGCCCCGGGGAAACGGGACTGCTGCAGCAACGTCCCTGGCGCTGCAGCTGCTGCGGAGCTGGCCCTGAGTGCCCAGAGGCCCAAGGCACAGGAGCAGCCCCGAGCGGGAGCCCTGCCGCCAGCCCAGGGCCAGAGCCAGCCCTGGCACACAATGGAAACAGTTCTCATCTTGGTTTGCTTCCAGACTGGGATGCTGGGAAGGATTCTCCATTAGCCTGGCGCTCTGAAGTTGTGAAGCCCTCTGAGCATTCTGCAGGTGTGTTCTCACTGTCCCACCAAGGCGTAATGTTTGACTGACTGGTAAGAACCAGGTGACAGAAGCTTCTGTGGCTGTTGTGTTACAGGTGTGTCTGCAGGGACGACCTCACCAACTCCTACCTTGGATGCTGCACAAAAGGCCAGCTCCCATGGCAGGGGTGAGTAGTGTGTCCCTGCTGACCCCTCAGGCTGAGCCCTGCTTTTGTGGGGTCCATTCCTGGGAAATGGAACTACTTTCTCTTAAGGTCCTCTGACAGGAAAGACCAAAGACATGGCAGGCAGGAAATTCCAGGACCCATTAGAAATCATGTGGCAAATGCTGAAGGAACGTCTGCAGAGAAGACAAGGTGGGTGCATTTCCCTCATGCTGCTCCTGGGACTCAGTAGCCGGGGGCGTTGGCTGCACATCTGGACACGCCGTGCCCGGCACAGCAGGAAGGGATCCATGGCAGCCTTGCTGCCCCTCTGCTGCTTTCATGCCCTGCAGAGCTGTTTCCCAGCCTGGCCTGGCTGCAGCTTCTGCCCAGCCTCTGCAGGAAGGCATTTGGCATCAGCTGGCAGACAGCCCCAATTGCACCACAGGCCATGCCCACCCTCAGATCCCCTGCAATTTCCTGGTGTCCAGGCAGATCAGATGTTGGGGCTGTTTGGGGAAGGAAGCAGCCTTGGGTTGTCCCAAAATCCTGGGTGTTTTCTGATCCTTGTGCATTCCTTTCACAAGTGATGCCTCCTGAAATTGTCCCCTTCCCCATTCCCAGTCAGGAATGTTTTCATCTGATCCAGCTGTCTCTTTTCCATTCTCCAGAAATGAAAGGAGAGCCTGTGGAGAAAGAAGCATTTCCCAGACGAAGCAGTGGTTGCATGCCAGCCTCAGCTCCAGGAAGGGAGGCCATGCCAGGCACAGGCACAGGAGGTAATTGCTGTGCCTCTGGGCCTGAGCCCTGCTGAGGCTTGAGCTGCCCTCTCTGCTGTTTGGCAGTGCGGGCACAGCCTGGACTAGAGCGGCACAGCCCAGGGGAATTATCCCGAGCAGGCGCAGGGCACTGAGCAGTCCTGCTGGGGTCCCTCCATGGGAGACATGTCCTGAAACCTGGGAGTGACTGCACGGGGTGCCCACGGTGGGGAAAGGACAGAGGGGGAGAGCAAGGCTCCAGTGTGTCCTGAGAGGGCCTGGTTTTTTCCCCTTGGGATCTGGGGGGTTTCCCCACAGAAGGAGGGCAGGAGGGACAGAGGGAGGGCAGCATGGATAGCTGTGGCACTGCCTGCTGCAGTTTTCCCCCATGCTTTAGGGAGGATTTCTTCTGTGTGTGAGGGGGAGAGTTCCAGGTCCCTGCACTGCTGCAGCCACCCCTCCCAGGGATGTTGCTGAGGGCAGGGAAAGAGTGTGGAGAGTGACCAGGAGCCAGCCCAGAGCTCCCCAGGCTCCTGGGCAGCTTTGGCCATGTCTATTCACATCTGGCTCCCATGGCCTTACCCGACTCCCTGGCAGTGCCCAGTTCCCTGTGGCAGAAAGAGATCCCATCACACACTGGAAAATGTTCTCATCTGTGCTGCATTGTAGATGAGGGTGCTGGGAAGGCTTCTCCATCAGCTTGGATGAATAAAGTTTTGAAGCCCTTGGAGCCTCCTGCAGGTATGTTCTCAGTGTGCCACCAAGGAAGAATTGTAGACAAGCGGGCAGGCACCAGGTGACGGAAGCTTCTGTGGCTGTTGTGTTACAGATGTGTCTACAGGGAAGACTTCTCCAGCTTCTCCAGCTGCTACCTTGGATGCTGCACTCAAGCCCAGCTCCCATCTCAGGGGTGAGTAGTGTGTCCCTGCTGACCCCACAGGCTGAACCCTGCTTTTCTGGGATCCATTCCTGGGAAATGGAAATATTTTTCTCTAAGGTACTCCAACAGGGAAAATCCAAGATACAACAGATAAGATATCCCTGGAACCATCCAAACAGATGAGGCAAGAGCTGAAGGAATGTCTGCAGAGAAGACAAGGTGGGTGCATTTCCCTCATGCTGCTCCTGGGATTCAGCAGCCGGGGGCTTTGGCTGCACATCTGGACACGCCATGCCCGGCACAGTGGGAAGGGATCCATGGCAGCCTTGCTGCCCCGCTGCTGCTTTCACGCCCTGCAGGGCTGTTTGCCAGCCTGGCCTGGCTGCAGCTTCTGCCCAGCCTCTGCCGGAAGTTATTTGGCATCAGCTGACAGGCCATGCCCAAACTGTAACACACCCGGAGATCCCCCACTATATCCAGCCCTGCAGATTAGGAAAAGGGTGGCTGTTTGGTGGTGGAAGTGCTTTCATCATGCCACTGTAACCTGGCCATTTTCCTGCTCCATAAATTTCACAAATATTACCTCTGATGCCACCACCCAAGTGGGAAACAGCTCCATCTGATGCAGCTGTCTCCCTTCCTTTGTCAAGAGATGGACATAGTGCTTCAGTGGAAGGTGGTATTTCTTGAAGGAAGCACTCCATCTTCGGTGCCAGCCCCTGCTGCAGGAAGGAAGGCAAAGCCAGACACGGGCACAGGCACAGCAGGTAATTGCTGTGCCGGGCTCAGGACTGGCCGGGGCTGTGTGGCAGCAGCTCTTCCCCCAGGGCCTGCCCTTGCCCGGCCCGGCAGCAGCCAAAGCTGGAGGCGCCTCAGCTTCCAGGCCTCTGGAGCTCGTTCAGAGCCCCGGGGAAACGGGACTGGTGCAGCAACGTCCCTGGCGCTGCAGCTGCTGCGGAGCTGGCCCTGAGTGCCCAGAGGCCCAAGGCACAGGAGCAGCCCCGAGCGGGAGCCCTGCCGCCAGCCCAGGGCCAGAGCCAGCCCTGGCACACAATGGAAACAGTTCTCATCTTGGTTTGCTTCCAGACTGGGATGCTGGGAAGGATTCTCCATTAGCCTGGCGCTCTGAAGTTGTGAAGCCCTCTGAGCATTCTGCAGGTATGTTCTCACTGTCCCACCAAGGCGTAATGTTTGACTGACTGGTAAGAAGCAGGTGACAGAAGCTTCTGTGGCTTTTGTGTTACAGGCGTGTCTGCAGGGACGACCTCACCAACTCCTACCTTGGATGCTGCACAAAAGGCCAGCTCCCATGGCAGGGGTGAGTAGTGTGTCCCTGCTGACCCCTCAGGCTGAGCCCTGCTTTTGTGGGGTCCATTCCTGGGAAATGGAACTACTTTCTCTTAAGGTCCTCTGACAGGAAAGACCAAAGACATGGCAGGCAGGAAATTCCAGGACCCATTAGAAATCATGTGGCAAATGCTGAAGGAACGTCTGCAGAGAAGACAAGGTGGGTGCATTTCCCTCATGCTGCTCCTGGGACTCAGTAGCCGGGGGCTTTGGCTGCACATCTGGACACGCCGTGCCCGGCACAGTAGGAAGGGATCCATGGCAGCCTTGCTGCCCCGCTGCTGCTTTCATGCCCTGCAGGGCTGTTTCCCAGCCTGGCCTGGCTGCAGCTTCTGCCCAGCCTCTGCAGGAAGGCATTTGGCATCAGCTGGCAGACAGCCCCAATTGCACCACAGGCCATGCCCACCCTCAGATCCCCTGCAATTTCCTGGTGTCCAGGCAGATCAGATGTTGGGGCTGTTTGGGGAAGGAAGCAGCCTTGGGTTGTCCCAAAATCCTGGGTGTTTTCTGATCCTTGTGCATTCCTTTCACAAGTGATGCCTCCTGAAATTGTCCCCTTCCCCATTCCCAGTCAGGAATGTTTTCATCTGATCCAGCTGTCTCTTTTCCATTCTCCAGAAATGAAAGGAGAGCCTGTGGAGAAAGAAGCATTTCCCGGACGAAGCAGTGGTTGCATGCCAGCCTCAGCTCCAGGAAGGGAGGCCATGCCAGGCACAGGCACAGGAGGTAATTGCTGTGCCTCTGGGCCTGAGCCCTGCTGAGGCTTGAGCTGCCCTCTCTGCTGTTTGGCAGTGCGGGCACAGCCTGGACTAGAGCGGCACAGCCCAGGGGAATTATCCCGAGCAGGCGCAGGGCACTGAGCAGTCCTGCTGGGGTCCCTCCATGGGAGACATGTCCTGAAACCTGGGAGCGACTGCACGGGGTGCCCACGGTTGGGAAAGGACAGAGGGGGAGAGCAAGGCTCCAGTGTGTCCTGAGAGGGCCTGGTTTTTTCCCCTTGGGATCTGGGGGGTTTCCCCACAGAAGGAGGGCAGGAGGGACAGAGGGAAGGCAGGATGGATAGCTGTGGCACTGCCTGCTGCAGTTTTCCCCCATGCTTTAGGGAGGATTTCTTCTGTGTGTGAGGGGGAGAGTTCCAGGTCCCTGCACTGCTGCAGCCACCCCTCCCAGGGATGTTGCTGAGGGCAGGGAAAGAGTGTGGAGAGTGACCAGGAGCCAGCCCAGAGCTCCCCAGGCTCCTGGGCAGCTTTGGCCATGTCTATTCACATCTGGCTCCCATGGCCTTACCCGACTCCCTGGCAGTGCCCAGTTCCCTGTGGCAGAAAGAGATCCCATCACACACTGGAAAATGTTCTCATCTGTGCTGCATTGTAGATGAGGGTGCTGGGAAGGCTTCTCCATCAGCTTGGATGAATAAAGTTTTGAAGCCCTTGGAGCCTCCTGCAGGTATGTTCTCAGTGTGCCACCAAGGAAGAATTGTAGACAAGCGGGCAGGCACCAGGTGACGGAAGCTTCTGTGGCTGTTGTGTTACAGATGTGTCTACAGGGAAGACTTCTCCAGCTTCTCCAGCTGCTACCTTGGATGCTGCACTCAAGCCCAGCTCCCATCTCAGGGGTGAGTAGTGTGTCCCTGCTGACCCCACAGGCTGAACCCTGCTTTTCTGGGATCCATTCCTGGCAAATGGAAATATTTTTCTCTAAGGTACTCCAACAGGGAAAATCCAAGATACAACAGATAAGATATCCCTGGAACCATCCAAACAGATGAGGCAAGAGCTGAAGGAATGTCTGCAGAGAAGACAAGGTGGGTGCATTTCCCTCATGCTGCTCCTGGGATTCAGCAGCCGGGGGCTTTGGCTGCACATCTGGACACGCCATGCCCGGCACAGTGGGAAGGGATCCATGGCAGCCTTGCTGCCCCGCTGCTGCTTTCACGCCCTGCAGGGCTGTTTGCCAGCCTGGCCTGGCTGCAGCTTCTGCCCAGCCTCTGCCGGAAGTTATTTGGCATCAGCTGACAGGCCATGCCCAAACTGTAACACACCCGGAGATCCCCCACTATATCCAGCCCTGCAGATTAGGAAAAGGGTGGCTGTTTGGTGGTGGAAGTGCTTTCATCATGCCACTGTAACCTGGCCATTTTCCTGCTCCATAAATTTCACAAATATTACCTCTGATGCCACCACCCAAGTGGGAAACAGCTCCATCTGATGCAGCTGTCTCCCTTCCTTTGTCAAGAGATGGACATAGTGCTTCAGTGGAAGGTGGTATTTCTTGAAGGAAGCACTCCATCTTCGGTGCCAGCCCCTGCTGCAGGAAGGAAGGCAAAGCCAGACACGGGCACAGGCACAGCAGGTAATTGCTGTGCCGGGCTCAGGCCTGGCCGGGGCTGTGTGGCAGCAGCTCTTCCCCCAGGGCCTGCCCTTGCCCGGCCCGGCAGCAGCCAAAGCTGGAGGCGCCTCGGCTTCCAGGCCTCTGGAGCTGGTTCAGAGCCCCGGGGAAACGGGACTGCTGCAGCAACGTCCCTGGCGCTGCAGCTGCTGCGGAGCTGGCCCTGAGTGCCCAGAGGCCCAAGGCACAGGAGCAGCCCCGAGCGGGAGCCCTGCCGCCAGCCCAGGGCCAGAGCCAGCCCTGGCACACAATGGAAACAGTTCTCATCTTGGTTTGCTTCCAGACTGGGATGCTGGGAAGGATTCTCCATTAGCCTGGCGCTCTGAAGTTGTGAAGCCCTCTGAGCATTCTGCAGGTGTGTTCTCACTGTCCCACCAAGGCGTAATGTTTGACTGACTGGTAAGAACCAGGTGACAGAAGCTTCTGTGGCTGTTGTGTTACAGGTGTGTCTGCAGGGACGACCTCACCAACTCCTACCTTGGATGCTGCACAAAAGGCCAGCTCCCATGGCAGGGGTGAGTAGTGTGTCCCTGCTGACCCCTCAGGCTGAGCCCTGCTTTTGTGGGGTCCATTCCTGGGAAATGGAACTACTTTCTCTTAAGGTCCTCTGACAGGAAAGACCAAAGACATGGCAGGCAGGAAATTCCAGGACCCATTAGAAATCATGTGGCAAATGCTGAAGGAACGTCTGCAGAGAAGACAAGGTGGGTGCATTTCCCTCATGCTGCTCCTGGGACTCAGTAGCCGGGGGCGTTGGCTGCACATCTGGACACGCCGTGCCCGGCACAGCAGGAAGGGATCCATGGCAGCCTTGCTGCCCCTCTGCTGCTTTCATGCCCTGCAGAGCTGTTTCCCAGCCTGGCCTGGCTGCAGCTTCTGCCCAGCCTCTGCAGGAAGGCATTTGGCATCAGCTGGCAGACAGCCCCAATTGCACCACAGGCCATGCCCACCCTCAGATCCCCTGCAATTTCCTGGTGTCCAGGCAGATCAGATGTTGGGGCTGTTTGGGGAAGGAAGCAGCCTTGGGTTGTCCCAAAATCCTGGGTGTTTTCTGATCCTTGTGCATTCCTTTCACAAGTGATGCCTCCTGAAATTGTCCCCTTCCCCATTCCCAGTCAGGAATGTTTTCATCTGATCCAGCTGTCTCTTTTCCATTCTCCAGAAATGAAAGGAGAGCCTGTGGAGAAAGAAGCATTTCCCAGACGAAGCAGTGGTTGCATGCCAGCCTCAGCTCCAGGAAGGGAGGCCATGCCAGGCACAGGCACAGGAGGTAATTGCTGTGCCTCTGGGCCTGAGCCCTGCTGAGGCTTGAGCTGCCCTCTCTGCTGTTTGGCAGTGCGGGCACAGCCTGGACTAGAGCGGCACAGCCCAGGGGAATTATCCCGAGCAGGCGCAGGGCACTGAGCAGTCCTGCTGGGGTCCCTCCATGGGAGACATGTCCTGAAACCTGGGAGTGACTGCACGGGGTGCCCACGGTGGGGAAAGGACAGAGGGGGAGAGCAAGGCTCCAGTGTGTCCTGAGAGGGCCTGGTTTTTTCCCCTTGGGATCTGGGGGGTTTCCCCACAGAAGGAGGGCAGGAGGGACAGAGGGAGGGCAGCATGGATAGCTGTGGCACTGCCTGCTGCAGTTTTCCCCCATGCTTTAGGGAGGATTTCTTCTGTGTGTGAGGGGGAGAGTTCCAGGTCCCTGCACTGCTGCAGCCACCCCTCCCAGGGATGTTGCTGAGGGCAGGGAAAGAGTGTGGAGAGTGACCAGGAGCCAGCCCAGAGCTCCCCAGGCTCCTGGGCAGCTTTGGCCATGTCTATTCACATCTGGCTCCCATGGCCTTACCCGACTCCCTGGCAGTGCCCAGTTCCCTGTGGCAGAAAGAGATCCCATCACACACTGGAAAATGTTCTCATCTGTGCTGCATTGTAGATGAGGGTGCTGGGAAGGCTTCTCCATCAGCTTGGATGAATAAAGTTTTGAAGCCCTTGGAGCCTCCTGCAGGTATGTTCTCAGTGTGCCACCAAGGAAGAATTGTAGACAAGCGGGCAGGCACCAGGTGACGGAAGCTTCTGTGGCTGTTGTGTTACAGATGTGTCTACAGGGAAGACTTCTCCAGCTTCTCCAGCTGCTACCTTGGATGCTGCACTCAAGCCCAGCTCCCATCTCAGGGGTGAGTAGTGTGTCCCTGCTGACCCCACAGGCTGAACCCTGCTTTTCTGGGATCCATTCCTGGGAAATGGAAATATTTTTCTCTAAGGTACTCCAACAGGGAAAATCCAAGATACAACAGATAAGATATCCCTGGAACCATCCAAACAGATGAGGCAAGAGCTGAAGGAATGTCTGCAGAGAAGACAAGGTGGGTGCATTTCCCTCATGCTGCTCCTGGGATTCAGCAGCCGGGGGCTTTGGCTGCACATCTGGACACGCCATGCCCGGCACAGTGGGAAGGGATCCATGGCAGCCTTGCTGCCCCGCTGCTGCTTTCACGCCCTGCAGGGCTGTTTGCCAGCCTGGCCTGGCTGCAGCTTCTGCCCAGCCTCTGCCGGAAGTTATTTGGCATCAGCTGACAGGCCATGCCCAAACTGTAACACACCCGGAGATCCCCCACTATATCCAGCCCTGCAGATTAGGAAAAGGGTGGCTGTTTGGTGGTGGAAGTGCTTTCATCATGCCACTGTAACCTGGCCATTTTCCTGCTCCATAAATTTCACAAATATTACCTCTGATGCCACCACCCAAGTGGGAAACAGCTCCATCTGATGCAGCTGTCTCCCTTCCTTTGTCAAGAGATGGACATAGTGCTTCAGTGGAAGGTGGTATTTCTTGAAGGAAGCACTCCATCTTCGGTGCCAGCCCCTGCTGCAGGAAGGAAGGCAAAGCCAGACACGGGCACAGGCACAGCAGGTAATTGCTGTGCCGGGCTCAGGACTGGCCGGGGCTGTGTGGCAGCAGCTCTTCCCCCAGGGCCTGCCCTTGCCCGGCCCGGCAGCAGCCAAAGCTGGAGGCGCCTCAGCTTCCAGGCCTCTGGAGCTCGTTCAGAGCCCCGGGGAAACGGGACTGGTGCAGCAACGTCCCTGGCGCTGCAGCTGCTGCGGAGCTGGCCCTGAGTGCCCAGAGGCCCAAGGCACAGGAGCAGCCCCGAGCGGGAGCCCTGCCGCCAGCCCAGGGCCAGAGCCAGCCCTGGCACACAATGGAAACAGTTCTCATCTTGGTTTGCTTCCAGACTGGGATGCTGGGAAGGATTCTCCATTAGCCTGGCGCTCTGAAGTTGTGAAGCCCTCTGAGCATTCTGCAGGTATGTTCTCACTGTCCCACCAAGGCGTAATGTTTGACTGACTGGTAAGAAGCAGGTGACAGAAGCTTCTGTGGCTTTTGTGTTACAGGCGTGTCTGCAGGGACGACCTCACCAACTCCTACCTTGGATGCTGCACAAAAGGCCAGCTCCCATGGCAGGGGTGAGTAGTGTGTCCCTGCTGACCCCTCAGGCTGAGCCCTGCTTTTGTGGGGTCCATTCCTGGGAAATGGAACTACTTTCTCTTAAGGTCCTCTGACAGGAAAGACCAAAGACATGGCAGGCAGGAAATTCCAGGACCCATTAGAAATCATGTGGCAAATGCTGAAGGAACGTCTGCAGAGAAGACAAGGTGGGTGCATTTCCCTCATGCTGCTCCTGGGACTCAGTAGCCGGGGGCTTTGGCTGCACATCTGGACACGCCGTGCCCGGCACAGTAGGAAGGGATCCATGGCAGCCTTGCTGCCCCGCTGCTGCTTTCATGCCCTGCAGGGCTGTTTCCCAGCCTGGCCTGGCTGCAGCTTCTGCCCAGCCTCTGCAGGAAGGCATTTGGCATCAGCTGGCAGACAGCCCCAATTGCACCACAGGCCATGCCCACCCTCAGATCCCCTGCAATTTCCTGGTGTCCAGGCAGATCAGATGTTGGGGCTGTTTGGGGAAGGAAGCAGCCTTGGGTTGTCCCAAAATCCTGGGTGTTTTCTGATCCTTGTGCATTCCTTTCACAAGTGATGCCTCCTGAAATTGTCCCCTTCCCCATTCCCAGTCAGGAATGTTTTCATCTGATCCAGCTGTCTCTTTTCCATTCTCCAGAAATGAAAGGAGAGCCTGTGGAGAAAGAAGCATTTCCCGGACGAAGCAGTGGTTGCATGCCAGCCTCAGCTCCAGGAAGGGAGGCCATGCCAGGCACAGGCACAGGAGGTAATTGCTGTGCCTCTGGGCCTGAGCCCTGCTGAGGCTTGAGCTGCCCTCTCTGCTGTTTGGCAGTGCGGGCACAGCCTGGACTAGAGCGGCACAGCCCAGGGGAATTATCCCGAGCAGGCGCAGGGCACTGAGCAGTCCTGCTGGGGTCCCTCCATGGGAGACATGTCCTGAAACCTGGGAGCGACTGCACGGGGTGCCCACGGTTGGGAAAGGACAGAGGGGGAGAGCAAGGCTCCAGTGTGTCCTGAGAGGGCCTGGTTTTTTCCCCTTGGGATCTGGGGGGTTTCCCCACAGAAGGAGGGCAGGAGGGACAGAGGGAAGGCAGGATGGATAGCTGTGGCACTGCCTGCTGCAGTTTTCCCCCATGCTTTAGGGAGGATTTCTTCTGTGTGTGAGGGGGAGAGTTCCAGGTCCCTGCACTGCTGCAGCCACCCCTCCCAGGGATGTTGCTGAGGGCAGGGAAAGAGTGTGGAGAGTGACCAGGAGCCAGCCCAGAGCTCCCCAGGCTCCTGGGCAGCTTTGGCCATGTCTATTCACATCTGGCTCCCATGGCCTTACCCGACTCCCTGGCAGTGCCCAGTTCCCTGTGGCAGAAAGAGATCCCATCACACACTGGAAAATGTTCTCATCTGTGCTGCATTGTAGATGAGGGTGCTGGGAAGGCTTCTCCATCAGCTTGGATGAATAAAGTTTTGAAGCCCTTGGAGCCTCCTGCAGGTATGTTCTCAGTGTGCCACCAAGGAAGAATTGTAGACAAGCGGGCAGGCACCAGGTGACGGAAGCTTCTGTGGCTGTTGTGTTACAGATGTGTCTACAGGGAAGACTTCTCCAGCTTCTCCAGCTGCTACCTTGGATGCTGCACTCAAGCCCAGCTCCCATCTCAGGGGTGAGTAGTGTGTCCCTGCTGACCCCACAGGCTGAACCCTGCTTTTCTGGGATCCATTCCTGGGAAATGGAAATATTTTTCTCTAAGGTACTCCAACAGGGAAAATCCAAGATACAACAGATAAGATATCCCTGGAACCATCCAAACAGATGAGGCAAGAGCTGAAGGAATGTCTGCAGAGAAGACAAGGTGGGTGCATTTCCCTCATGCTGCTCCTGGGATTCAGCAGCCGGGGGCTTTGGCTGCACATCTGGACACGCCATGCCCGGCACAGTGGGAAGGGATCCATGGCAGCCTTGCTGCCCCGCTGCTGCTTTCACGCCCTGCAGGGCTGTTTGCCAGCCTGGCCTGGCTGCAGCTTCTGCCCAGCCTCTGCCGGAAGTTATTTGGCATCAGCTGACAGGCCATGCCCAAACTGTAACACACCCGGAGATCCCCCACTATATCCAGCCCTGCAGATTAGGAAAAGGGTGGCTGTTTGGTGGTGGAAGTGCTTTCATCATGCCACTGTAACCTGGCCATTTTCCTGCTCCATAAATTTCACAAATATTACCTCTGATGCCACCACCCAAGTGGGAAACAGCTCCATCTGATGCAGCTGTCTCCCTTCCTTTGTCAAGAGATGGACATAGTGCTTCAGTGGAAGGTGGTATTTCTTGAAGGAAGCACTCCATCTTCGGTGCCAGCCCCTGCTGCAGGAAGGAAGGCAAAGCCAGACACGGGCACAGGCACAGCAGGTAATTGCTGTGCCGGGCTCAGGACTGGCCGGGGCTGTGTGGCAGCAGCTCTTCCCCCAGGGCCTGCCCTTGCCCGGCCCGGCAGCAGCCAAAGCTGGAGGCGCCTCAGCTTCCAGGCCTCTGGAGCTGGTTCAGAGCCCCGGGGAAACGGGACTGGTGCAGCAACGTCCCTGGCGCTGCAGCTGCTGCGGAGCTGGCCCTGAGTGCCCAGAGGCCCAAGGCACAGGAGCAGCCCCGAGCGGGAGCCCTGCCGCCAGCCCAGGGCCAGAGCCAGCCCTGGCACACAATGGAAACAGTTCTCATCTTGGTTTGCTTCCAGACTGGGATGCTGGGAAGGATTCTCCATTAGCCTGGCGCTCTGAAGTTGTGAAGCCCTCTGAGCATTCTGCAGGTATGTTCTCACTGTCCCACCAAGGCGTAATGTTTGACTGACTGGTAAGAAGCAGGTGACAGAAGCTTCTGTGGCTTTTGTGTTACAGGCGTGTCTGCAGGGACGACCTCACCAACTCCTACCTTGGATGCTGCACAAAAGGCCAGCTCCCATGGCAGGGGTGAGTAGTGTGTCCCTGCTGACCCCTCAGGCTGAGCCCTGCTTTTGTGGGGTCCATTCCTGGGAAATGGAACTACTTTCTCTTAAGGTCCTCTGACAGGAAAGACCAAAGACATGGCAGGCAGGAAATTCCAGGACCCATTAGAAATCATGTGGCAAATGCTGAAGGAACGTCTGCAGAGAAGACAAGGTGGATGCATTTCCCTCATGCTGCTCCTGGGACTCAGTAGCCGGGGGCTTTGGCTGCACATCTGGACACGCCGTGCCCGGCACAGTAGGAAGGGATCCATGGCAGCCTTGCTGCCCCGCTGCTGCTTTCATGCCCTGCAGGGCTGTTTCCCAGCCTGGCCTGGCTGCAGCTTCTGCCCAGCCTCTGCAGGAAGGCATTTGGCATCAGCTGGCAGACAGCCCCAATTGCACCACAGGCCATGCCCACCCTCAGATCCCCTGCAATTTCCTGGTGTCCAGGCAGATCAGATGTTGGGGCTGTTTGGGGAAGGAAGCAGCCTTGGGTTGTCCCAAAATCCTGGGTGTTTTCTGATCCTTGTGCATTCCTTTCACAAGTGATGCCTCCTGAAATTGTCCCCTTCCCCATTCCCAGTCAGGAATGTTTTCATCTGATCCAGCTGTCTCTTTTCCATTCTCCAGAAATGAAAGGAGAGCCTGTGGAGAAAGAAGCATTTCCCGGACGAAGCAGTGGTTGCATGCCAGCCTCAGCTCCAGGAAGGGAGGCCATGCCAGGCACAGGCACAGGAGGTAATTGCTGTGCCTCTGGGCCTGAGCCCTGCTGAGGCTTGAGCTGCCCTCTCTGCTGTTTGGCAGTGCGGGCACAGCCTGGACTAGAGCGGCACAGCCCAGGGGAATTATCCCGAGCAGGCGCAGGGCACTGAGCAGTCCTGCTGGGGTCCCTCCATGGGAGACATGTCCTGAAACCTGGGAGCGACTGCACGGGGTGCCCACGGTTGGGAAAGGACAGAGGGGGAGAGCAAGGCTCCAGTGTGTCCTGAGAGGGCCTGGTTTTTTCCCCTTGGGATCTGGGGGGTTTCCCCACAGAAGGAGGGCAGGAGGGACAGAGGGAAGGCAGGATGGATAGCTGTGGCACTGCCTGCTGCAGTTTTCCCCCATGCTTTAGGGAGGATTTCTTCTGTGTGTGAGGGGGAGAGTTCCAGGTCCCTGCACTGCTGCAGCCACCCCTCCCAGGGATGTTGCTGAGGGCAGGGAAAGAGTGTGGAGAGTGACCAGGAGCCAGCCCAGAGCTCCCCAGGCTCCTGGGCAGCTTTGGCCATGTCTATTCACATCTGGCTCCCATGGCCTTACCCGACTCCCTGGCAGTGCCCAGTTCCCTGTGGCAGAAAGAGATCCCATCACACACTGGAAAATGTTCTCATCTGTGCTGCATTGTAGATGAGGGTGCTGGGAAGGCTTCTCCATCAGCTTGGATGAATAAAGTTTTGAAGCCCTTGGAGCCTCCTGCAGGTATGTTCTCAGTGTGCCACCAAGGAAGAATTGTAGACAAGCGGGCAGGCACCAGGTGACGGAAGCTTCTGTGGCTGTTGTGTTACAGATGTGTCTACAGGGAAGACTTCTCCAGCTTCTCCAGCTGCTACCTTGGATGCTGCACTCAAGCCCAGCTCCCATCTCAGGGGTGAGTAGTGTGTCCCTGCTGACCCCACAGGCTGAACCCTGCTTTTCTGGGATCCATTCCTGGGAAATGGAAATATTTTTCTCTAAGGTACTCCAACAGGGAAAATCCAAGATACAACAGATAAGATATCCCTGGAACCATCCAAACAGATGAGGCAAGAGCTGAAGGAACCCCTGCAGACAAGAGAATGTGGGTGCATTTCCCTCATGCTTCTCCTGGGAGTCAGCAGCCGGGGGCTTTGGCTGCACATCTGGACACGCCGTGCCCGGCACAGTGGGAAGGGATCCATGGCAGCCTTGCTGCCCCGCTGCTGCTTTCACGCCCTGCAGGGCTGTTTCCCAGCCTGGCCTGGCTGCAGCTTCTACCCAGCCTCTGCAGGAAGGCATTTGGCATCAGCTGACAGGCCATGCCCAAACTGTAAGACACCCTGAGATCCCCCACTATATCCAGCCCTGCAGATTAGGAAAAGGGTGGCTGTTTGGTGGTGGAAGTGCTCTCATCATGCCACTGTAACCTGGCCATTTTCCTGCTCCATAAATTTCACAAATATTACCTCTGATGCCACCACCTAAGTGGGAAACAGCTCCATCTGATGCAGCTGTCTCCCTTCCTTTGTCAAGAGATGGACATAGTGCTTCAGTGGAAGGTGGTATTTCTTGAAGGAAGCACTCCATCTTCGGTGTGAGCCCCTGCTGCAGGAAGGAAGGCAAAGCCAGACACGGGCACAGGCACAGCAGGTAATTGCTGTGCCAGGCTCAGCCCTGGACGGGGCTGTGTGGCAGCAGCTCTTCCCCCAGGGCCTGCCCTTGCCCGGCCCGGCAGCAGCCAAAGCTGGAGGCGCCTCAGCTTCCAGGCCTCTGGAGCTGGTTCAGAGCCCCGGGGAAACGGGACTGGTGCAGCAACGTCCCTGGCGCTGCAGCTGCTGCGGAGCTGGCCCTGAGTGCCCAGAGGCCCAAGGCACAGGAGCAGCCCCGAGCGGGAGCCCTGCCGCCAGCCCAGGGCCAGAGCCAGCCCTGGCACACAATGGAAACAGTTCTCATCTTGGTTTGCTCTCAGACTGGGATGCTGGGAAGGATTCTCCATTAGCCTGGCGCTCTGAAGTTGTGAAGCCCTCTGAGCATTCTGCAGGTATGTTCTCACTGTCCCACCAAGGCGTAATGTTTGACTCACTGGTAAGAAGCAGGTGACAGAAGCTTCTGTGGCTGTTGTGTTACAGGCGTGTCTGCAGGGACGACCTCACCAACTCCTACCTTGGATGCTGCACAAAAGGCCAGCTCCCATGGCAGGGGTGAGTAGTGTGTCCCTGCTGACCCCTCAGGCTGAGCCCTGCTTTTGTGGGGTCCATTCCTGGGAAATGGAACTACTTTCTCTTAAGGTCCTCTGACAGGAAAGACCAAAGACATGGCAGGCAGGAAATTCCAGGACCCATTAGAAATCATGTGGCAAATGCTGAAGGAACGTCTGCAGAGAAGACAAGGTGGGTGCATTTCCCTCATGCTGCTCCTGGGACTCAGTAGCCGGGGGCGTTGGCTGCACATCTGGACACGCCGTGCCCGGCACAGCAGGAAGGGATCCATGGCAGCCTTGCTGCCCCGCTGCTGCTTTCACGCCCTGCAGGGCTGTTTCCCAGCCTGGCCTGGCTGCAGCTTCTGCCCAGCCTCTGCAGGAAGGCATTTGGCATCAGCTGGCAGACAGCCCCAATTGCACCACAGGCCATGCCCACCCTCAGATCCCCTGCAATTTCCTGGTGTCCAGGCAGATCAGATGTTGGGGCTGTTTGGGGAAGGAAGCAGCCTTGGGTTGTCCCAAAATCCTGGGTGTTGTCTGATCCTTGTGCATTCCTTTCACAAGTGATGCCTCCTGAAATTGTCCCCTTCCCCATTCCCAGTCAGGAATATTTTCATCTGATCCAGCTGTCTCTTTTCCATTCTCCAGAAATGAAAGGAGAGCCTGTGGAGAAAGAAGCATTTCCCGGAGGAAGCAGTGGTTGCATGCCAGCCTCAGCTCCAGGAAGGGAGGCCATGCCAGGCACAGGCACAGGAGGTAATTGCTGTGCCTCTGGGCCTGAGCCCTGCTGAGGCTTGAGCTGCCCTCTCTGCTGTTTGGCAGTGCGGGCACAGCCTGGACTAGAGCGGCACAGCCCAGGGGAATTATCCCGAGCAGGCGCAGGGCACTGAGCAGTCCTGCTGGGGTCCCTCCATGGGAGACATGTCCTGAAACCTGGGAGTGACTGCACGGGGTGCCCACGGTGGGGAAAGGACAGAGGGGGAGAGCAAGGCTCCAGTGTGTCCTGAGAGGGCCTGGTTTTTTCCCCTTGGGATCTGGGGGGTTTCCCCACAGAAGGAGGGCAGGAGGGACAGAGGGAGGGCAGCATGGATAGCTGTGGCACTGCCTGCTGCAGTTTTCCCCCATGCTTTAGGGAGGATTTCTTCTGTGTGTGAGGGGGAGAGTTCCAGGTCCCTGCACTGCTGCAGCCACCCCTCCCAGGGATGTTGCTGAGGGCAGGGAAAGAGTGTGGAGAGTGACCAGGAGCCAGCCCAGAGCTCCCCAGGCCCCTGGGCAGCTTTGGCCATGTCTATTCACATCTGGCTCCCATGGCGTTACCCGACTACCTGGCAGTGCCCAGTTCCCTGTGGCAGAAAGAGATCCCATCACACACTGGAAAATATTCTCATCTGTGCTGCATTGTAGATGAGGGTGCTGGGAAGGCTTCTCCATCAGCTTGGATGAATAAAGTTTTGAAGCCCTTGGAGCCTCCTGCAGGTATGTTCTCAGCGTGCCACCAAGGAAGAATTGTAGACAAGCGGGCAGGCACCAGGTGACGGAAGCTTCTGTGGCTGTTGTGTTACAGATGTGTCTACAGGGAAGACTTCTCCAGCTTCTCCAGCTGCTACCTTGGATGCTGCACTCAAGCCCAGCTCCCATCTCAGGGGTGAGTAGTGTGTCCCTGCTGACCCCACAGGCTGAACCCTGCTTTTCTGGGATCCATTCCTGGGAAATGGAAATATTTTTCTCTAAGGTACTCCAACAGGGAAAATCCAAGATACAACAGATAAGATATCCCTGGAACCATCCAAACAGATGAGGCAAGAGCTGAAGGAATGTCTGCAGAGAAGACAAGGTGGGTGCATTTCCCTCATGCTGCTCCTGGGATTCAGCAGCCGGGGGCTTTGGCTGCACATCTGGACACGCCATGCCCGGCACAGTGGGAAGGGATCCATGGCAGCCTCGCTGCCCCGCTGCTGCTTTCACGCCCTGCAGGGCTGTTTCCCAGCCTGGCCTGGCTGCAGCTTCTGCCCAGCCTCTGCCGGAAGTTATTTGGCATCAGCTGACAGGCCATGCCCAAACTGTAACACACCCGGAGATCCCCCACTATATCCAGCCCTGCAGATTAGGAAAAGGGTGGCTGTTTGGTGGTGGAAGTGCTTTCATCATGCCACTGTAACCTGGCCATTTTCCTGCTCCATAAATTTCACAAATATTACCTCTGATGCCACCACCCAAGTGGGAAACAGCTCCATCTGATGCAGCTGTCTCCCTTCCTTTGTCAAGAGATGGACATAGTGCTTCAGTGGAAGGTGGTATTTCTTGAAGGAAGCACTCCATCTTCGGTGTGAGCCCCTGCTGCAGGAAGGAAGGCAAAGCCAGACACGGGCACAGGCACAGCAGGTAATTGCTGTGCCGGGCTCAGGCCTGGCCGGGGCTGTGTGGCAGCAGCTCTTCCCCCAGGGCCTGCCCTTGCCCGGCCCGGCAGCAGCCAAAGCTGGAGGCGCCTCGGCTTCCAGGCCTCTGGAGCTGGTTCAGAGCCCCGGGGAAACGGGACTGGTGCAGCAACGTCCCTGGCGCTGCAGCTGCTGCGGAGCTGGCCCTGAGTGCCCAGAGGCCCAAGGCACAGGAGCAGCCCCGAGCGGGAGCCCTGCCGCCAGCCCAGGGCCAGAGCCAGCCCTGGCACACAATGGAAACAGTTCTCATCTTGGTTTGCTTCCAGACTGGGATGCTGGGAAGGATTCTCCATTAGCCTGGCACTCTGAAGTTGTGAAGCCCTCTGAGCATTCTGCAGGTATGTTCTCACTGTCCCACCAAGGCGTAATGTTTGACTGACTGGTAAGAACCAGGTGACAGAAGCTTCTGTGGCTGTTGTGTTACAGGTGTGTCTGCAGGGACGACCTCACCAACTCCTACCTTGGATGCTGCACAAAAGCCCAGCTCCCATGGCAGGGGTGAGTAGTGTGTCCCTGCTGACCCCTCAGGCTGAGCCCTGCTTTTGTGGGGTCCATTCCTGGGAAATGGAACTACTTTCTCTTAAGGTCCTCTGACAGGAAAGACCAAAGACATGGCAGGCAGGAAATTCCAGGACCCATTAGAAATCATGTGGCAAATGCTGAAGGAACGTCTGCAGAGAAGACAAGGTGGGTGCATTTCCCTCATGCTGCTCCTGGGACTCAGTAGCCGGGGGCGTTGGCTGCACATCTGGACACGCCGTGCCCGGCACAGCAGGAAGGGATCCATGGCAGCCTTGCTGCCCCTCTGCTGCTTTCATGCCCTGCAGAGCTGTTTCCCAGCCTGGCCTGGCTGCAGCTTCTGCCCAGCCTCTGCAGGAAGGCATTTGGCATCAGCTGGCAGACAGCCCCAATTGCACCACAGGCCATGCCCACCCTCAGATCCCCTGCAATTTCCTGGTGTCCAGGCAGATCAGATGTTGGGGCTGTTTGGGGAAGGAAGCAGCCTTGGGTTGTCCCAAAATCCTGGGTGTTTTCTGATCCTTGTGCATTCCTTTCACAAGTGATGCCTCCTGAAATTGTCCCCTTCCCCATTCCCAGTCAGGAATGTTTTCATCTGATCCAGCTGTCTCTTTTCCATTCTCCAGAAATGAAAGGAGAGCCTGTGGAGAAAGAAGCATTTCCCGGACGAAGCAGTGGTTGCATGCCAGCCTCAGCTCCAGGAAGGGAGGCCATGCCAGGCACAGGCACAGGAGGTAATTGCTGTGCCTCTGGGCCTGAGCCCTGCTGAGGCTTGAGCTGCCCTCTCTGCTGTTTGGCAGTGCGGGCACAGCCTGGACTAGAGCGGCACAGCCCAGGGGAATTATCCCGAGCAGGCGCAGGGCACTGAGCAGTCCTGCTGGGGTCCCTCCATGGGAGACATGTCCTGAAACCTGGGAGTGACTGCACGGGGTGCCCACGGTGGGGAAAGGACAGAGGGGGAGAGCAAGGCTCCAGTGTGTCCTGAGAGGGCCTGGTTTTTTCCCCTTGGGATCTGGGGGGTTTCCCCACAGAAGGAGGGCAGGAGGGACAGAGGGAGGGCAGCATGGATAGCTGTGGCACTGCCTGCTGCAGTTTTCCCCCATGCTTTAGGGAGGATTTCTTCTGTGTGTGAGGGGGAGAGTTCCAGGTCCCTGCACTGCTGCAGCCACCCCTCCCAGGGATGTTGCTGAGGGCAGGGAAAGAGTGTGGAGAGTGACCAGGAGCCAGCCCAGAGCTCCCCAGGCTCCTGGGCAGCTTTGGCCATGTCTATTCACATCTGGCTCCCATGGCCTTACCCGACTCCCTGGCAGTGCCCAGTTCCCTGTGGCAGAAAGAGATCCCATCACACACTGGAAAATGTTCTCATCTGTGCTGCATTGTAGATGAGGGTGCTGGGAAGGCTTCTCCATCAGCTTGGATGAATAAAGTTTTGAAGCCCTTGGAGCCTCCTGCAGGTATGTTCTCAGTGTGCCACCAAGGAAGAATTGTAGACAAGCGGGCAGGCACCAGGTGACGGAAGCTTCTGTGGCTGTTGTGTTACAGATGTGTCTACAGGGAAGACTTCTCCAGCTTCTCCAGCTGCTACCTTGGATGCTGCACTCAAGCCCAGCTCCCATCTCAGGGGTGAGTAGTGTGTCCCTGCTGACCCCACAGGCTGAACCCTGCTTTTCTGGGATCCATTCCTGGGAAATGGAAATATTTTTCTCTAAGGTACTCCAACAGGGAAAATCCAAGATACAACAGATAAGATATCCCTGGAACCATCCAAACAGATGAGGCAAGAGCTGAAGGAATGTCTGCAGAGAAGACAAGGTGGGTGCATTTCCCTCATGCTGCTCCTGGGATTCAGCAGCCGGGGGCTTTGGCTGCACATCTGGACACGCCATGCCCGGCACAGTGGGAAGGGATCCATGGCAGCCTCGCTGCCCCGCTGCTGCTTTCACGCCCTGCAGGGCTGTTTCCCAGCCTGGCCTGGCTGCAGCTTCTGCCCAGCCTCTGCCGGAAGTTATTTGGCATCAGCTGACAGGCCATGCCCAAACTGTAACACACCCGGAGATCCCCCACTATATCCAGCCCTGCAGATTAGGAAAAGGGTGGCTGTTTGGTGGTGGAAGTGCTTTCATCATGCCACTGTAACCTGGCCATTTTCCTGCTCCATAAATTTCACAAATATTACCTCTGATGCCACCACCCAAGTGGGAAACAGCTCCATCTGATGCAGCTGTCTCCCTTCCTTTGTCAAGAGATGGACATAGTGCTTCAGTGGAAGGTGGTATTTCTTGAAGGAAGCACTCCATCTTCGGTGCCAGCCCCTGCTGCAGGAAGGAAGGCAAAGCCAGACACGGGCACAGGCACAGCAGGTAATTGCTGTGCCGGGCTCAGGCCTGGCCGGGGCTGTGTGGCAGCAGCTCTTCCCCCAGGGCCTGCCCTTGCCCGGCCCGGCAGCAGCCAAAGCTGGAGGCGCCTCAGCTTCCAGGCCTCTGGAGCTCGTTCAGAGCCCCGGGGAAACGGGACTGGTGCAGCAACGTCCCTGGCGCTGCAGCTGCTGCGGAGCTGGCCCTGAGTGCCCAGAGGCCCAAGGCACAGGAGCAGCCCCGAGCGGGAGCCCTGCCGCCAGCCCGGGGCCAGAGCCAGCCCTGGCACACAATGGAAACAGTTCTCATCTTGGTTTGCTTCCAGACTGGGATGCTGGGAAGGATTCTCCATTAGCCTGGCGCTCTGAAGTTGTGAAGCCCTCTGAGCATTCTGCAGGTATGTTCTCACTGTCCCACCAAGGCGTAATGTTTGACTGACTGGTAAGAAGCAGGTGACAGAAGCTTCTGTGGCTTTTGTGTTACAGGCGTGTCTGCAGGGACGACCTCACCAACTCCTACCTTGGATGCTGCACAAAAGGCCAGCTCCCATGGCAGGGGTGAGTAGTGTGTCCCTGCTGACCCCTCAGGCTGAGCCCTGCTTTTGTGGGGTCCATTCCTGGGAAATGGAACTACTTTCTCTTAAGGTCCTCTGACAGGAAAGACCAAAGACATGGCAGGCAGGAAATTCCAGGACCCATTAGAAATCATGTGGCAAATGCTGAAGGAACGTCTGCAGAGAAGACAAGGTGGGTGCATTTCCCTCATGCTGCTCCTGGGACTCAGTAGCCGGGGGCTTTGGCTGCACATCTGGACACGCCGTGCCCGGCACAGTAGGAAGGGATCCATGGCAGCCTTGCTGCCCCGCTGCTGCTTTCATGCCCTGCAGGGCTGTTTCCCAGCCTGGCCTGGCTGCAGCTTCTGCCCAGCCTCTGCAGGAAGGCATTTGGCATCAGCTGGCAGACAGCCCCAATTGCACCACAGGCCATGCCCACCCTCAGATCCCCTGCAATTTCCTGGTGTCCAGGCAGATCAGATGTTGGGGCTGTTTGGGGAAGGAAGCAGCCTTGGGTTGTCCCAAAATCCTGGGTGTTTTCTGATCCTTGTGCATTCCTTTCACAAGTGATGCCTCCTGAAATTGTCCCCTTCCCCATTCCCAGTCAGGAATGTTTTCATCTGATCCAGCTGTCTCTTTTCCATTCTCCAGAAATGAAAGGAGAGCCTGTGGAGAAAGAAGCATTTCCCGGACGAAGCAGTGGTTGCATGCCAGCCTCAGCTCCAGGAAGGGAGGCCATGCCAGGCACAGGCACAGGAGGTAATTGCTGTGCCTCTGGGCCTGAGCCCTGCTGAGGCTTGAGCTGCCCTCTCTGCTGTTTGGCAGTGCGGGCACAGCCTGGACTAGAGCGGCACAGCCCAGGGGAATTATCCCGAGCAGGCGCAGGGCACTGAGCAGTCCTGCTGGGGTCCCTCCATGGGAGACATGTCCTGAAACCTGGGAGTGACTGCACGGGGTGCCCACGGTGGGGAAAGGACAGAGGGGGAGAGCAAGGCTCCAGTGTGTCCTGAGAGGGCCTGGTTTTTTCCCCTTGGGATCTGGGGGGTTTCCCCACAGAAGGAGGGCAGGAGGGACAGAGGGAGGGCAGGATGGATAGCTGTGGCACTGCCTGCTGCAGTTTTCCCCCATGCTTTAGGGAGGATTTCTTCTGTGTGTGAGGGGGAGAGTTCCAGGTCCCTGCACTGCTGCAGCCACCCCTCCCAGGGATGTTGCTGAGGGCAGGGAAAGAGTGTGGAGAGTGACCAGGAGCCAGCCCAGAGCTCCCCAGGCTCCTGGGCAGCTTTGGCCATGTCTATTCACATCTGGCTCCCATGGCCTTACCCGACTCCCTGGCAGTGCCCAGTTCCCTGTGGCAGAAAGAGATCCCATCACACACTGGAAAATGTTCTCATCTGTGCTGCATTGTAGATGAGGGTGCTGGGAAGGCTTCTCCATCAGCTTGGATGAATAAAGTTTTGAAGCCCTTGGAGCCTCCTGCAGGTATGTTCTCAGTGTGCCACCAAGGAAGAATTGTAGACAAGCGGGCAGGCACCAGGTGACGGAAGCTTCTGTGGCTGTTGTGTTACAGATGTGTCTACAGGGAAGACTTCTCCAGCTTCTCCAGCTGCTACCTTGGATGCTGCACTCAAGCCCAGCTCCCATCTCAGGGGTGAGTAGTGTGTCCCTGCTGACCCCACAGGCTGAACCCTGCTTTTCTGGGATCCATTCCTGGGAAATGGAAATATTTTTCTCTAAGGTACTCCAACAGGGAAAATCTAAGATACAACAGATAAGATATCCCTGGAACCATCCAAACAGATGAGGCAAGAGCTGAAGGAACCCCTGCAGACAAGAGAATGTGGGTGCATTTCCCTCATGCTTCTCCTGGGAGTCAGCAGCCGGGGGCTTTGGCTGCACATCTGGACACGCCGTGCCTGGCACAGTGGGAAGGGATCCATGGCAGCCTTGCTGCCCCACTGCTGCTTTCACGCCCTGCAGGGCTGTTTCCCAGCCTGGCCTGGCTGCAGCTTCTACCCAGCCTCTGCAGGAAGGCATTTGGCATCAGCTGACAGGCCATGCCCAAACTGTAAGACACCCTGAGATCCCCCACTATATCCAGCCCTGCAGATTAGGAAAAGGGTGGCTGTTTGGTGGTGGAAGTGCTCTCATCATGCCACTGTAACCTGGCCATTTTCCTGCTCCATAAATTTCACAAATATTACCTCTGATGCCACCACCTAAGTGGGAAACAGCTCCATCTGATGCAGCTGTCTCCCTTCCTTTGTCAAGAGATGGACATAGTGCTTCAGTGGAAGGTGGTATTTCTTGAAGGAAGCACTCCATCTTCGGTGCCAGCCCCTGCTGCAGGAAGGAAGGCAAAGCCAGACACGGGCACAGGCACAGCAGGTAATTGCTGTGCCAGGCTCAGCCCTGGCCGGGGCTGTGTGGCAGCAGCTCTTCCCCCAGGGCCTGCCCTTGCCCGGCCCGGCAGCAGCCAAAGCTGGAGGCGCCTCGGCTTCCAGGCCTCTGGAGCTGGTTCAGAGCCCCGGGGAAACGGGACTGGTGCAGCAACGTCCCTGGCGCTGCAGCTGCTGCGGAGCTGGCCCTGAGTGTCCAGAGGCCCAAGGCACAGGAGCAGCCCCGAGCGGGAGCCCTGCCGCCAGCCCAGGGCCAGAGCCAGCCCTGGCACACAATGGAAACAGTTCTCATCTTGGTTTGCTCTCAGACTGGGATGCTGGGAAGGATTCTCCATTAGCCTGGCGCTCTGAAGTTGTGAAGCCCTCTGAGCATTCTGCAGGTATGTTCTCACTGTCCCACCAAGGCGTAATGTTTGACTCACTGGTAAGAAGCAGGTGACAGAAGCTTCTGTGGCTGTTGTGTTACAGGCGTGTCTGCAGGGACGACCTCACCAACTCCTACCTTGGATGCTGCACAAAAGGCCAGCTCCCATGGCAGGGGTGAGTAGTGTGTCCCTGCTGACCCCTCAGGCTGAGCCCTGCTTTTGTGGGGTCCATTCCTGGGAAATGGAACTACTTTCTCTTAAGGTCCTCTGACAGGAAAGACCAAAGACATGGCAGGCAGGAAATTCCAGGACCCATTAGAAATCATGTGGCAAATGCTGAAGGAACGTCTGCAGAGAAGACAAGGTGGGTGCATTTCCCTCATGCTGCTCCTGGGACTCAGTAGCCGGGGGCGTTGGCTGCACATCTGGACACGCCGTGCCCGGCACAGCAGGAAGGGATCCATGGCAGCCTTGCTGCCCCGCTGCTGCTTTCACGCCCTGCAGGGCTGTTTCCCAGCCTGGCCTGGCTGCAGCTTCTGCCCAGCCTCTGCAGGAAGGCATTTGGCATCAGCTGGCAGACAGCCCCAATTGCACCACAGGCCATGCCCACCCTCAGATCCCCTGCAATTTCCTGGTGTCCAGGCAGATCAGATGTTGGGGCTGTTTGGGGAAGGAAGCAGCCTTGGGTTGTCCCAAAATCCTGGGTGTTGTCTGATCCTTATGCATTCCTTTCACAAGTGATGCCTCCTGAAATTGTCCCCTTCCCCATTCCCAGTCAGGAATGCTTTAATCTGATCCAGCTGTCTCTTTTCCATTCTCCAGAAATGAAAGGAGAGCCTGCGGAGAAAGAAGCATTTCCCGGAGGAAGCAGTGGTTGCATGCCAGCCTCAGCTCCAGGAAGGGAGGCCATGCCAGGCACAGGCACAGGAGGTAATTGCTGTGCCTCTGGGCCTGAGCCCTGCTGAGGCTTGAGCTGCCCTCTCTGCTGTTTGGCAGTGCGGGCACAGCCTGGACTAGAGCAGCACAGCCCAGGGGAATTATCCCGAGCAGGCTCAGGGCACTGAGCAGTCCTGCTGGGGTCCCTCCATGGGAGACATGTCCTGAAACCTGACAGCGACTGCACAGGGTGCCCACGGTGGGGAAAGGACAGAGGGGGAGAGCAAGGCTCCAGTGTGTCCTGAGAGGGCCTGGCTGTGTGCCCTTGAGATCTGGGGGGTTTCCCCACAGAAGGAGGGCAGGAGGGACAGAGGGAGGGCAGGATGGATAGCTGCGGCACTGCCTGCTGCAGTTTTCCCCCATGCTTTAGGGAGGATTTCTTCTGTGTGTGAGGGGGAGAGTTCCAGGTCCCTGCACTGCTGCAGCCACCCCTCCCAGGGATGTTGCTGAGGGCAGGGAAAGAGTGTGGAGAGTGACCAGGAGCCAGCCCAGAGCTCCCCAGGCCCCTGGGCAGCTTTGGCCATGTCTATTCACATCTGGCTCCCATGGCCTTACCCGACTCCCTGGCAGTGCCCAGTTCCCTGTGGCAGAAAGAGATCCCAGCACACACTGGAAAATGTTCTCATCTGTGCTGCATTGTAGATGAGGGTGCTGAGAAGGCTTCTCCATCAGCTTGGATGAATAAAGTTTTGAAGCCCTTGGAGCCTCCTGCAGGTATGTTCTCAGTGTGCCACCAAGGAAGAATTGTAGACAAGCGGGCAGGCACCAGGTGACAGAAGCTTCTGTGGCTGTTGTGTTACAGATGTGTCTACAGGGAAGACTTCTCCAGCTTCTCCAGCTGCTACCTTGGATGCTGCACTCAAGCCCAGCTCCCATCTCAGGGGTGAGTAGTGTGTCCCTGCTGACCCCACAGGCTGAACCCTGCTTTTCTGGGATCCATTCCTGGGAAATGGAAATATTTTTCTCTAAGGTACTCCAACAGGGAAAATCCAAGATACAACAGATAAGATATCCCTGGAACCATCCAAACAGATGAGGCAAGAGCTGAAGGAATGTCTGCAGAGAAGACAAGGTGGGTGCATTTCCCTCATGCTGCTCCTGGGACTCAGCAGCCGGGGGCTTTGGCTGCACTTCTGGACATGCCATGCCCGGCACAGTGGGAAGGGATCCATGGCAGCCTTGCTGCCCCGCTGCTGCTTTCACGCCCTGCAGGGCTGTTTGCCAGCCTGGCCTGGCTGCAGCTTCTGCCCAGCCTCTGTAGGAAGTTATTGGGCATCAGCTGACAGGCCATGCCCAAACTGTAAGACACCCTGAGATCCCCCACTATATCCAGCCCTGCAGATTAGGAAAAGGGTGGCTGTTTGGAGGTGGAAGTGCTCTCATCATGCCACTGTAACCTGGCCATTTTCCTGCTCCATAACTTTCACAAATATTACCTCTGATGCCACCACCCAAGTGGGAAACAGCTCCATCTGATGCAGCTGTCTCCCTTCCTTTGTCAAGAGATAGACATAGTGCTTCAGTGGAAGGTGGTATTTCTTGAAGGAAGCACTCCATCTTCGGTGCCAGCCCCTGCTGCAGGAAGGAAGGCAAAGCCAGACACGGGCACAGGCACAGCAGGTAATTGCTGTGCCAGGCTCAGCCCTGGCCGGGGCTGTGTGGCAGCAGCTCTTCTCCCAGGGCCTGCCCTTGCCCGGCCCGGCAGCAGCCAAAGCTGGAGGCGCCTCAGCTTCCAGGCCTCTGGAGCTGGTTCAGAGCCCCGGGGAAACGGGACTGCTGCAGCAACGTCCCTGGCGCTGCAGCTGCTGCGGAGCTGGCCCTGAGTGCCCAGAGACCCAAGGCACAGGAGCAGCCCTGAGCGGGAGCCCTGCCGCCAGCCCGGGGCCAGAGCCAGCCCTGGCACACAATGGAAACAGTTCTCATCTTGGTTTGCTTCCAGACTGGGATGCTGGGAAGGATTCTCCATTAGCCTGGCGCTCTGAAGTTGTGAAGCACTCTGAGCATTCTGCAGGTATGTTCTCACTGTCCCACCAAGGCGTAATGTTTGACTGACTGGTAAGAAGCAGGTGACAGAAGCTTCTGTGGCTGTTGTGTTACAGGCGTGTCTGCAGGGACGACCTCACCAACTCCTACCTTGGATGCTGCACAAAAGCCCAGCTCCCATGGCAGGGGTGAGTAGTGTGTCCCTGCTGACCCCTCAGGCTGAGCCCTGCTTTTGTGGGGTCCATTGCTGGGAAATGGAACAACTTTCTCTTAAGGTCCTCTGACAGGAAAGACCAAAGACATGGCAGGCAGGAAATTCCAGGACCCATTAGAAATCATGTGGCAAATGCTGAAGGAACATCTGCAGAGAAGACAAGGTGGGTGCATTTCCCTCATGCTGCTCCTGGGACTCAGTAGCCGGGGGCGTTGGCTGCACATCTGGACACGTCGTGCCCGGCACAGCAGGAAGGGATCCATGGCAGCCTTGCTGCCCCGCTGCTGCTTTCATGCCCTGCAGGGCTGTTTCCCAGCCTGGCCTGGCTGCAGCTTCTGCCCAGCCTCTGCAGGAAGGCATTTGGCATCAGCTGGCAGACAGCCCCAATTGCACCACAGGCCATGCCCACCCTCAGATCCCCTGCAATTTCCTGGTGTCCAGGCAGATCAGATGTTGGGGCTGTTTGGGGAAGGAAGCAGCCTTGGGTTGTCCCAAAATCCTGGGTGTTTTCTGATCCTTGTGCATTCCTTTCACAAGTGATGCCTCCTGAAATTGTCCCCTTCCCCATTCCCAGTCAGGAATGTTTTCATCTGATCCAGCTGTCTCTTTTCCATTCTCCAGAAATGAAAGGAGAGCCTGCGGAGAAAGAAGCATTTCCCGGAGGAAGCAGTGGTTGCATGCAAGCCTCAGCTCCAGGAAGGGAGGCCATGCCAGGCACAGGCACAGGAGGTAATTGCTGTGCCTCTGGGGCTGAGCCCTGCTGAGGCTTGAGCTGCCCTCTCTGCTGTTTGGCAGTGCGGGCACAGCCTGGACTAGAGCAGCACAGCCCAGGGGAATTATCCCGAGCAGGCTCAGGGCACTCGGGTCCTGAGCAGTCCTGCTGGGGTCCCTCCATGGGAGACATGTCCTGAAACCTGACAGCGACTGCACGGGGTGCCCACGGTGGGGAAAGGACATAGGAGGAGAGCAAGGCTGCAGTGTGTCCTGAGAGGGCCTGGCTGTTTGCCCTTGAGATCTGGGGGGTATCCCCACAGAAGGAGGGCAGGAGGGACAGAGGGAGGGCAGGATGGATACCTGTGGCACCGCCTGCTGCAGTTTTCCCCCATGCTTTAGGGAGGATTTCTTCTGTGTGTGAGGGGGAGAGTTCCAGGTCCCTGCACTGCTGCAGCCACCCCTCCCAGGGATGTTGCTGAGGGCAGGGAAAGAGTGTGGAGAGTGACCAGGAGCCAGCCCAGAGCACCCCAGGCCCCTGGGCAGCTTTGGCCATGTCTATTCCCATCTGGCTCCCATGGCCTTACCCGACTCCCTGGCAGTGCCCAGTTCCCTGTGGCAGAAAGAGATCCCAGCACACACTGGAAAATGTTCTCATCTGTGCTGCATTGTAGATGAGGGTGCTGGGAAGGCTTCTCCAT
The DNA here is from genome assembly GCF_036417665.1 of Passer domesticus. Taxonomy (NCBI): domain Eukaryota; kingdom Metazoa; phylum Chordata; class Aves; order Passeriformes; family Passeridae; genus Passer; species Passer domesticus. The sequence continues at coordinate 8,491,316 of NC_087482.1, read as the reverse complement.
CAGCTTGGATGAATAAAGTTTTGAAGCCCTTGGAGCCTCCTGCAGGTATGTTCTCAGTGTGCCACCAAGGAAGAATTGTAGACAAGCGGGCAGGAACCAGGTGACGGAAGCTTCTGTGGCTGTTGTGTTACAGATGTGTCTACAGGGAAGACTTCTCCAGCTTCTCCAGCTGCTACCTTGGATGCTGCACTCAAGCCCAGCTCCCATCTCAGGGGTGAGTAGTGTGTCCCTGCTGACCCTACAGGCTGAGCCCTGCTTTTCTGGGATCCATTCCTGGGAAATGGAAATATTTTTCTCTAAGGTACTCCAACAGGGAAAATCCAAGATACAACAGATAAGATATCCCTGGAACCATCCAAACAGATGAGGCAAGAGCTGAAGGAACCCCTGCAGACAAGAGAAGGTGGGTGCATTTCCCTCATGCTTCTCCTGGGAGTCAGCAGCCGGGGGCTTTGGCTGAACATCTGGACATGCCGTGCCCGGCACAGCGGGAAGGGATCCATGGCAGCCTTGCTGCCCCGCTGCTGCTTTCACGCCCTGCAGGGCTGTTTCCCAGCCTGGCCTGGCTGCAGCTTCTGCCCAGCCTCTGCCGGAAGTTATTTGGCATCAGCTGACAGGCCATGCCCAAACTGTAACACACCCTGAGATCCCCCACTATATCCAGCCCTGCAGATTAGGAAAAGGGTGGCTGTTTGGAGGTGGAAGTGCTCTCATCATGCCACTGTAACCTGGCCATTTTCCTGCTCCATAACTTTCACAAATATTACCTCTGATGCCACCACCCAAGTGGGAAACAGCTCCATCTGATGCAGCTGTCTCCCTTCCTTTGTCAAGAGATAGACATAGTGCTTCAGTGGAAGGTGGCATTTCTTGAAGGAAGCACTCCATCTTCGGTGCCAGCCCCTGCTGCAGGAAGGAAGGCAAAGCCAGACATGGGCACATGCACAGCAGGTAATTGCTGTGCCGGGCTCAGGCCTGGCCGGGGCTGTGTGGCAGCAGCTCTTCTCCCAGGGCCTGCCCTTGCCCGGCCCGGCAGCAGCCAAAGCTGGAGGCGCCTCAGCTTCCAGGCCTCTGGAGCTGGTTCAGAGCCCCGGGGAAACAGGACTGGTGCAGCAACGTCCCTGGCGCTGCAGCTGCTGCGGAGCTGGCCCTGAGTGCCCAGAGACCCAAGGCACAGGAGCAGCCCCGAGCGGGAGCCCTGCCGCCAGCCCAGGGCCAGAGCCAGCCCTGGCTCCCGACAGGCTCCTGACAGGGCCTGAGCCTGTCCCCTGGGGCTGGGGGAGCTGTCACGGGGCAGGGAGGGCCAGGGGTGGCAGTGGCTGCTCAGGGATGGCTTTGGCCCCTGTCCCTGGCAGCAGCCACTGCCCAAGCAGCTGCGCTGCCCCCGGGCTCTCCTCCCGGCCTGCTGGGCTTTGTTGGCTGGCGCAGCCTGTGCCAAGGGCCGGCAAGGTGCCTGCAGGCCCCAGCTCTGGGGGAAACAGAGTACGTCCTGCCCGTATCCACCGTGCTGCCAGCTCAGCAGTGCAGCACAGCACGGGCTCACGCTCCCCATCGCTCCCACAGATGCAGCCGGCACCACAAGACCTGTTCGCAATGCCCAGGATGGCCTCGGAAGGGGCTTCTGTCAGGGAACCGGCTGCTGGCTAGGGTTACTGGCAGGCGTGCTTTGTTTGGAGCTTGTTTTCATGTTGTGCTGCTTTGGAATCTGGTATTCCTGGAACAGAAAACAGTGAGTGTTTTGTTGCTCTCCCCCTCAAACAGCTTCTTTTGAAAGTCTAACATGGTCAGGGAACATTCCCATTGAGGCTGCAGTGGGGTTGTGGCCAGTCCATGATTGTCCAAATAACTCCGCTGAGGGTTCTGCTGCTGCTCAGTGCTTCCATTGGCCCCTCAATTGCTGGGCCTTGTCCTGGGGGCCCCGCTGGGGCTGCAGCCAGAGCTGGCTCCCACTGAGGCTGCCTGGCCAAGAGCAGCCCCAGGGGCACGGGGCAGAGGCAGAGGCAGGTGGGGAGGAGAAAGAGCAGGGCCGAGGTTGCCCTTGAAAGGCAGAGGCGCTCTGGGGCCCGCTCCTGGCCAGGGACCCTGCCCAGAGCCGTCCCTGCTTTCCGGGGCCTTGAGGGGCAGCTGTCCAGCTGGGCCCGGCTGTGCCAGCAGCTCCAGCCGTGCTGGGGAGCCTTGCCAGCTCTGGGCCCTGCTGTGCACGAGGGTCCCTGTGTGCCACTGGCAGCTGGGGCCTCAGCCTCCTCCTCTCTTCACAGGAGCACCTCGGGACAGGAGTTGGAAGACGGTGGCTGCACCTGACACCCAGACAGCGTGAGCAGCTCCTCCAGCAGCAGGAACGGCCCGGACAGCCCTCTCAAGTGTTCTGTGAAGAGGACCCCAGAACAACCGTCTATGAGGAAGCCTCTTATTGCCCCGTAGATCCCACTGCCACCTGCTCTCCCCATGGGCCTCCCCAAGCTGCCTTCATCCCTTTTTTTCTCTCCATCTGTCCCATCCCAGCCAACCCGAGTTCCTCTAGAGACCCCAGGACCAGCCCAGCACCTTCCAGCCCCTCCTCAGACAAACACATCCCTTCCTCTGCCCCTGAGCCCCCTGGCCTTGCCCTCTAGGCAGCACTGAAGGTGACACCCCACCCCACCCCACCCCACCCTCCCCCCCCGCTTGCAGAGTAGGCAATGGCCCATTCCTCTGTTTAAATAAAGAGAAGGATCTGTGTTGTGGTTTGAAAGCAAAACCAGTGAGAGACTCCAAGTCAGAAATACAATTTATTAGGAAAAGGGAAAAAATCCCAAAATACATGCAATGATACAAAAGAAAAACCACTGACAGGCTCAGAATACAGCCTGCTGACACCCTGCTAGTTAGGGTGGTGGTAGCAGTCCAGATGAAATGGACTTGTGGAAGTGGTGATCCTGTAGAAACAATCTGGTAGCTCTCATCCTCTGGAAAAGCAGTGGGTAAGGGCGGCGGTTCCTCTGGGAATCCAGTGGAAAGACTGCTTGTTGTGTCCCAAAACCCAGATTATATCCAGCTGGGGATGCTTAGCTCCTCCCCCATGGGCAGAGCATCTCACAGTGGGCTGGTATCATTCTGCCTCATGCTGTGGGTCCTTGATTAGCCATTAAACAGAAATGGCTCTGGGAGGGAGTTATCTCTGAGTCATGTGGCAAGACATTGATGGGCCCATTAACAGGAGATAAGGAAGAAACAATGCCCCTCCTGGTTTCAGCAGCTCTTGAGGATGGCATTAGAATACATCTTTACACTGCAACCTAGGACAAGCGGTCACCCCAGTGTCCAGGTGGCAGCAGCAGCAAAGCCCACCCAGCCCCAGCACTGACTGAGCTCCATGCCCAGGAGGAGCTGTGGATGCCCACGGTGTGGGCAGGCAGAAGCCAGGCCGGGGCTGCTGATGAAATGGAGGTTTTGGGCCGCTCACAGGCTCAACACAGTTGGCTGTGATTGGTCATCAAGTGAAAACAATCCACATGGACCAATGGAAGATGCACCTGTTGCATTCCACAGCAGCAGACAGTTATTGTTTACATTTCTTTCCTGAGGCCCTCAGCTCCTCATGAGGGGAAAAATCCCAGGAAAGGATTTTTAATAAAATATCATAGCTACAGATAACTGTTTTACTCATAACACCAGGAGAAGACCAGGGAATGCAGGAAGCCTAGACTAAGGAGCTCCTCTGTCTCCAAGCTGATCCAAACCAACAGACCTACTCAGATAAGCACCAGGGGACCACAGTGCATGCACAAAGGAGAAAAGTTCAAAAGTTCAGTCATGAGCAAGACCACAGCCTTCGACCTCAGAGACCACCAATGACCCCAGTGTGACCACCACAGGAAACAACACGTGCCCAGAAGGCCGTGGATCTAATCGCCATGTGAGGGGAGGACAGGCGGGGCCAGGGGTTGAATGTGCATGACGAGATTGTGTAAGGTATTGCATATGGAACATGTTTGTGAACAAAGATGTGGCTCAGTCCAGGGCTCGGGGCACAAGTTTTCACGAGAGCCGTCTCGCTTGTGCCAGGCCCTGACACGCATACCCACTTCACAACTACATCAGGTTGTGGAGTGCCGCTATAGGACATGAAATAAAACAACGCAGACACGCATCTCTCCAAGGTAAAAAAGAAGGCAGTTGAATTTCTGACTCCAACATTTACAGATTTCCAAAAGTGACAGTGGATTGGAGGGTGAAAGTGCCACCTCTCCAATGACACTGGACAAACCAACAGTCCATCAAATTTCTCCTCTGCAGAAAAGAATGCAAAACAATAAGTTATTTACATAAAGTGTTTGGGAAAGTTTGCTACAAGAATGTAAACATCAGAAGGCTTAGAAGAACATTAAAAACCAGGGCGACAGTGGAGTCTATTTATTCTGCAGATGGCTTCACTGTGACCAGCGGTGGGGCCCCGAGGGGATGGGGCAGCCCATGCTGAGCGTCCCTGGGCTGAGGGACATTTCCTTCCGTGGGATCATCTGGGCCCAGACCTCCTCCAGTGCCATGGCCAGGAAAAGAGGGAAGCCATCAAGAGTATCTCCAGGGACACAGCCTGACCAGCAATGTCAGCAGGCAAAACAAAGCTCCTCCCTAATTAACACACACTTGATAGGACCTAATTGATGGGCCATCACCAATGCAGGGTGCTGCACAGGGTCTGCTGCTCTCAGCCAGGGCCAGAAGGAAGGGAAGGGAAGGGAAGGGAAGGGAAGGGAAGGGAAGGGAAGGGAAGGGAAGGGAAGGGAAGGGAAGGGAAGGGAAGGGAAGGGAAGGGAAGGGAAGGGAAGGGAAGGGAAGGGAAGGGAAGGGAAGGGAAGGGAAGGGAAGGGAAGGGCTGTGTGGCCTTGGGGTTCGACAGAGCTGGTGAGCAGCCCCAGAGACACAACAACCCAGGTGCAACCAGGCTTGATTTCCAGGTCAAAACACTCGGCGTAGCTGGCCTGGACTTCCCTGTAAGGCACGTGGGGGCTTTGGAGTCCCCCTAAGGTGCATGAGGGGATGGGGTCCCTTGCGGCACACCCAGGGATATTTTAGGTTTCCTCTGAGGCATGGAGGGCACTGGGGTCCACTTCAAGTCATGCAAGGGATTTGGAATCCTGTGTGAGGCATGCAGAGGGTTTGGGATCTCTCCCAAGGTGTGCAGGGTGCTGGGATCTCTCCTGAGGCACATGTCATGGTTCTGGGGTCTCATTTCACATGTAGAAAGGGCTGTGGACTCTCGTAAGCGTGCAGGTGCTTTGTGTCCCTCCTGCTGCATGCAGTGGGGCTGGAGTGTCTGCTGAGGCACGCAGGGGACGGGGACCTCCAACAGTCCCTCCCGGGCCCGTGCGGCTCGGGGCTGCCGCGGCCCAGGGCCAGCCGCCGTGCCGGGATGGCGGTGGCGAGGCGCCAAGGCGGAGCTGCCCCGCCGGGTCACGCTGCATCGGCACGGCACGGGCGGTGCTGAGCGCTGGGCAGGCGGCACCGCCAGCCCAGGGGCCACAGCCCCGGCCCTGCCTCTTTTGGGGCCGGGCACAGACAGCTCCGCGGGACGGGCACCGCTCAGCACCTGAGGGGACGGAACAGATGCCAGAGGAGCCCCAGGAGCCCTGGACAGGGCCCTGGCGTTGCCTGCCTGGCTCCCCCGGGCCTGTGGCCATCCCGGGCAGCAGGGGCTCGCTCTGGGCCGCGCTCTCCCCGGCCAGCGGGGCTCCGGGCCAGCACCCGGCTCCTGCCACTGCCCTGAGAATGCTGACGGGCTTTCGGGGCAGAACTGACCTTGACAGGGACAGAATTCATAGGAGACTTGTTTTGGCCTTTTACAAGGTTAACTGAGAAACAACTTAAAATCCCAGGCTAAATCGTCTGCTTTAACGCGTGGGGATTCCTTCAAGACCCTTCCTAACTCCCGTGGTGCCGGGCCGGGCCGCGTCCCAGCGAGCACCAACACCCAGCAGCTCGATGGATGCAGCACGACTGGGTCCAGGGAAACGAGTCAGTATCCCTACAGCTGCCCGCTCTGCCTGCACGGCTGTCACACAACAGCAATGTTCCAGAAGGAACAGGCATTTTTACATCCTCAGGACCATGTGATCTTTGGTCCTGGTGGTGGATCAGAGAGAAAAGCCAAATGTGACAGACTAAACTTGACTGTAGGAGAGGGATGCCTCAGCAGAGGGTCTGGGGACCTGTGGTGCCAGCCAGTGGCCCGGCACTCGGACACAGCAGGAAGACCTGAGATTATCACACTTCACCTGGGAGGGTAGAAAAGCTCAGGGGTTCTTTGTTCAAGGTCCCCCAGAGGCACCAGCTGAAGCCGCCACAGCTCCACCTTGATAAAATTGTTTAAAAAGATCCAGAGGTCTGACACTCTGCTGTGGAGGACATTCCACATGTTATATTTGCCCAATTATCCAATCAAAAAAACGGAAAGAACAAACCCAAACAAAATGAAATGTAACAGCAATTTTAATTATGTAGCTTAATATATATACAATTGAATACACTCAAAATATTGACAATATAATTTGCTTTAAATTATGAATAATTTGTTTCTGATAATAGCGTATAATCAAAAATAACCTCGCGGGGTATGCGTGGGGTACGGGTGCAGGGCTTTTGGACCCCCGTCACCTCACGTACTAGCGTGTCAAGCCCAAATTCCCCTTTTTATGCTGCATGTCATTACCATCTCCTCCCATTTTCGATTCGTCACACTTGTATCACCGCCCTCATCATCACCTTCCCCACGCATGCTCCACACTTCTTTAAGTAAGTTGTACCACTCTTTGGGGATCTTCTTTGAGGAAGGCCTCTCCTCTTCCTCCATGGAGTCCTGGAGTTCACCTTTTGGATTACACATGCGCACCAAGCTGCTACAGTATAAACCAATACTGTGTTCTAACATTAAAGCAGTGAATCTCATATAATCAACATTTGCCTGGTGTCTAACCAAATTCTCCTCTCTTCCAAGGAAATTTAGTCATAGTTATCTCTTGCTTCCTCCTGTTCTGAACATCTGCAGGAGAAGGTTGGGGGTGGACCCCTCCTCTCCCTTTCTTGCTTGGCATGACTCCTTTAACTGGTTTTTTATTTCCAAATATTAATTATCAATATTGATTACTGTTTCAATTTTGTCAGCATGAATCATATCTATTTACCACACACAGTTCTCATCTTTTGGGCATTTAGAAGCTTTTGATTTTGCTTTGCACCCAAGGAAAATATACCCCCAAATGTGCACAAATAACTCCTTCAGCATGTCCTCCTTTTCAGCTGGTGTTTCCATTGTTCTCTGCTATCTTGTCCTCATCTTTCCACAATTCCTGTGCCTATTCAAGTCCAGCCTGGGACAGTGCACACATTTGCTTTAGTTCTGTAGTGATTTATGCCCAGCCATCCTGCCAACCACACCCATTTCAATGTTGCAACAACCTACCTCTGGGCTGCAGTATGTGAATCACACTCTGCTGTGTGAGATGGCAGAGCACCAGAGCAGGCACTGAAGAAGGGGCATTCGGTACATTAGTGAAGTGAGTGCTGGAACCTGGGCTAGCTCTTACAACTCCGGCACTACGGCAGGAGTCGGGAACTGCCTCGCTATGGGCATTTACCAGAGGCAGAACCTTTAGTGCCACTTGCTCTCCAGTGCCAGACACAAGCCACGACAGGGACGAGGCACAGGAGAAAGGAGGAGGCGTCCCGTCTTCAGGTTCTTCAAGGAACAGCTTAGTCCAGGTGAAGAGAACAGGATGAAAAGCCCCTAGCTGTACTGCCCAAGGGGTTTTGTACACATACAAGTCATGGGGTGGATGCAAACAATGAACCAATAGGGAATGCTCAGGAGAGGAGTGAGGGGATTACATCAAGTGTCTGGGGCCAGTTGGGGTAGGAGGGTGGAGAGGATGGGTCACAAGGGCCAATGGGGCTTCCAGGAGTAGGGGAATTCCAAAGGGGAGTTGCAGTCAGAGATTGGCCCAAAGGTTGGGGAACCAAGGGGCTGGGTTGCCTTGACAGGCAGGGAAAGAGCTGGAACAAGGGGTGGGGAAGGACACCAGGGACAGTTTGGAGGGAGGGTAAAACCCACAGGTGAACCAACTCAGGAAAAAAACGGGGGCACAACAGAGCCCTTAAACAAGACTTAAAATGAAATCAATAAAATAAATTTGAACTGCAACAATCAAGAGCATCTTGAGGGACGCAGCCTGACCAGCAATGTCAGCAGGCAAAAGAAAGGTTTTGCTGAGCAATGGCCCTTTGATGAAGCAAAACATTTACAGTCAGGGCAGTCCATTCATGCAGACGGGCGCACACTCTGGGGGTACAGCTGAGGCCATGAGGTCACAGCAGGGCTCCGGGGTCACAGCAGGCTGAGCTCTCAGCAGGCCCTGAGGTCACAGAGGTGCCAGAGGTGCCACAGCCCCGTGGTTGCACAGCAGCACAAGGAGCCAGCAGTCAGTCCCTGAGCACAACTGTTGCGGCAGCAGCGGCGGTGGCAGCAGCGGTGCTGACATTGGGACAGCGGTGTCGGGACAGCGGTGGCAGCAAGAGCTGCGGGACTGGCGGAGGACAAGGCAGCATGGCCCTTGCTCTGCGCCTCCTACTCCTGCTGCTCCTGGCCGTGGCCCTGCCTGCCAGGGCTGCCCAGGCTGCTCCGCTGCAGCCGCGGCGAGCAGGTGAGCCGGCAGCCTGGCTGCCCTTTCCCGGAACAGCGCTCCCTGCTCCCTGGGAAGCGCTGGGGATGGTTTTGCCCCGGGCTTTAGGGAGGGTTTCCTCTGTGGGAGGGAGAGAGACCCCACGGGCCCTGGGCTACTCCAGCCACCCTTCCAGGGATGCACAGGGCCTGCAATGAGGTTGGAGAGTGACCAGGACCCAGCCCAGAGCTCCCCAGGCCCCTGTGCAGCTTTGGCCATGTCCATTCCCATCTGGCTCCCACAGCCTTACCCAACAGCCCTGCATTGCCCAGTTCCCTGTGGCAGAAGGGGATCCCAGCACATCATGGAAATGGTTCTCATCTCTGCTCCCTTCTAGCCTGGAATCGTGACATGGGTTTTCAGGAAGTCCTCATGAAGCATGGTTTGAAGTTCCTGGAGGATGCTGGAGGTAAGTTTTCATTCTGCCTTTCCTGAGAGAATAATCAGGATCAGTTCAACAAAAGCTCACTTATTAACCAATTCCCTTAACATAAACTTAAGGTTGAAAGAATCCGGAAAATCTTGCCCTGCTCCCTTCTGGATCCCTGAGGGGTCCCACAGGATCACTGTCATTGGGAGGAAGGAGCATTTAGCTGTCCATCTTCCTCCCGTGTGCAATGCCAGTGTGTCCTTCCGTGTGCTCTGTGCAGTCACAGAGAAGAGCAGAGAGGGAAGGGGCCGGGCCTAGGGCTGTGCCCCGGGGCTGAGCCTTGTGGGCAGCCTGAGGATCTCCTGCAGTGCCACAGGAGCTCTTCTGTCCTGCCTTTCTTTGCAGCTGAACCTGCTGGTGAAGGCACCACATCCAGGACTGAGCCTCTGGGAGATGCTGAGGGTAGGTCAAGGCCTTTCCCCTGGGAGAGCTGCCAGCTCAGAGCCCAAAGCTGGGCCAGGGAGGCAGCGCTGCAGGTGCCAGCACAGAACCATGCATGTGTGTGCCCTCGCCCTGCACGATCCCCTCACCGCTCCTGCGGCTCAGTGGTGCCCGTGCAGATCAGCAGAGATGGCAGAAGCTTCTGTGGCTGTTGAGTTACAGGTGTGTCTGCAGGGAGGAGATTCATACGTCCTTTGGTAGTTATTGCTGACAAGACCAGCTCCCATAGCAGGGGTGAGTAGTGTGTCCCTGCTGACACCACAAGTTGAGCCCTGCTTTTGTGGAATGCATTCCTGGGAAATGGAAGTATTTTTCTCTAAGGTTCTCCGATAGGGAAGATCCAAAACACAAGAGACAAGATATCCCTGGAACCATCCAAACAGACGAGGCAAGTGCTGAAGAAAATGCTGCAGGGAGGACAAGGTGGGTGCATTTGCCTCATGCTTCCCCTGGGACTCAGCAGCCGGGGGCTTTGGCTGCACATCTGAACGCATGGTTCCCGGCACAGAGGGATGGGATCCATGGCCCATTCCCAGTGAGGAATGTTTCCATCTGATCCAGCTGTCACTTTTCCATTCTCCAGAAATGAAAGGAGAGCCTGTGGAGAAAGAAGCATTTCCCGGAGGAAGCAGTGGTTCCGTGCCAGCCTCAGCTCCAGGAAGGGAGGCCATGCCAGGCACAGGCACAGGAGGTAATTGCTGTGCCTCTGGGCCTGAGCCCTGCTGAGGCTTGAGCTGCCCTCTCTGCTGTTTGGCAGTGCGGGCACAGCCTGGACTAGAGCGGCACAGCCCAGGGGAATTATCCCGAGCAGGCTCAGGGCACTCGGGTAACTGAGCAGTCCTGCTGGGGTCCCTCCTTGGGAGACATGTCCTGAAACCTGGCAGCGACTGCACGGGTTGGTCACGGTGGGGAAAGGACAGAGGGGGAGAGCAAGGCTCCAGTGTGTCCTGAGAGGGCCTGGCTGTTTGCCCTTGGGATCTGGGGGGTGTCCCAGCAGAAGGAGGGCTGGAGGGACAGAGGGAGGGAGGGAGGGATGGATACCTATGTCACTGCCTGCTGCAGTTTTCCCCGGGGTTTTAGAGAGGATTTCCTCTGTGTCTGAGGGAGAGAACCCCGGGGCCCTGTGGTGCTCTAGCCACCCCTCCCAGGGATGTTGCTGAGGGCAGGGAAAGAGTGTGGAGGGTAATCAGGAGCCAGCCCAGAGCTCCCCAGGCCCCAACAGCTTTGGCCGTGTCCATTCATATCTGGCTCCCATGGCCTTAGCCGAACCCCTGGCAGTGCCCAGTTCCCTGTGCCAGAAGGGGATCCCAGCACACTCTGGAAAATGTTCTCATCTGTGATCCGTTCTAGATGAGGTGTCTGGGAGGGCTTCTCCATCAGCTTGGATGAATAAAGTTTTGAAGCCCTTGGAGCCTCCTGCAGGTATGTTCTCAGTGTGCCACCAAGGAAGAATTGTAGACAAGCGGGCAGGAACCAGGTGACAGAAGCTTCTGTGGCTGTTGTGTTACAGATGTCTCTACAGGGAGGATTTATCCAGCTCCTACCTTGGATGTTGCACTCAAACCCAGCTCCCATCACAGGAGTGAGTAGTGTGTCCCTGATGACCCCACAGGCTGAGACTTCCTTTTCTGGGATCCATTCCAGGGAAATGGAAATATTTTTCTCTAAGGTACTCCAACAGGTAAAATCCAAGACACAACAGATAAGATATCCCTGGAACCATTCAAACAGATGAGGCAAGAGCTGAAGGAACCCCTGCAGACAAGAGAAGGTGGGTGCATTTCCCTCATGCTTCCCCTGGGACTCAGCAGCCGGGGGCTTTGGCTGCACATCTGGACATGCCGTGCCCGGCACAGCGGGAAGGGATCCATGGCAGCCTTGCTGCCTCGCTGCTGCTTTCACGCCCTGCAGGGCTGTTTCCCAGCCTGGCCTGGCTGCAGCTTCTGCCCAGCCTCTGCAGGAAGGCACTTGGCATCAGCTGACAGGCAGCCCAAACTGTAACACACCCTGAAATCCCCCACAATATCCAGCCCTGCAGATTAGGAAAAGGGTGTCTGTTTGGAGCTGCAAGTGCTCTCATCATGCCACTGTAACCTGGCCATTTTCCTGCTCCATAAATTTCACAAATATTACCTCTGATGCCACCACCCAAGTGGGGAACAGCTCCATCTGATGCAGCTGTCTCCCTTCCTTTCTCAAGAGATGGACATAGTGCTTCAGTGGAAGGTGGCATTTCTTGAAGGAAGCACTCCATCTTCGGTGCCAGCCCCTGCTGCAGGAAGGAAGGCGATTCCAGACATGGGCACAGGCACAGCAGGTAATTGCTGTGCCGGGCTCAGGCCTGGCCGGGGCTGTGTGGCAGCAGCTCTTCCCCCAGGGCCTGCCCTTCCCCATCAGCAGCCAAAGCTGGAGGCGCCTCGGCTTCCAGGCCTCTGGAGCTGGTTCAGAGCCCCGGGGAAATGGGACTGGTGCAGCAACGTCCCTGGCGCTGCAGCTGCTGCGGAGCTGGCCCTGAGTGCCCAGAGGCCCAAGGCACAGGAGCAGCCCCGAGCGGGAGCCCTGCCGCCAGCCCAGGGCCAGAGCCAGCCCTAGCACACAATGGAAACAGTTCTCATCTTGGTTTGTTACCAGACTGGGATGCTGGGAAGGATTCTTCATTAGCCTGGCAAACTGAAGTTGTGAAGCCCTCCGAGCATTCTGCAGGTATGTTCTCACTGTCCCACCAAGGCGTAATGTTTGACTGACTGGTAAGAACCAGGTGACAGAAGCTTCTGTGGCTGTTGTGTTACAGGCGTGTCTGCAGGGACGCCTTCACCAACTCCTACCTCAGATGCTGCACAAAAGCCGAACTCCCATGGCAGGGGTGAGTAGTGTGTCCCTGCTGACCCCACAAGCTGAGCCCTGCTTTTGTGGGATCCATTCCTGGGAAATGGAACTACTTTCTCTTAAGGTCCTCCGACAGGAGAGACCAAAGACATGGCAGGCAAGAAATTCCAGGACCCATTAGAAGTCATGTGGCAAATGCTGAAGGAATGTCTGCAGAGAAGGCAAGGTGGGTGCATTTGCCTCATGCTTCCCCTGGGACTCAGCAGCCGGGGGCTTTGGCTGCACATCTGGACACGTCGTGCCCGGCACAGCAGGAAGGGATCCATGGCAGCCTTGCTGCCCTGCTGCTGCTTTCACGCCCTGCAGGGCTGTTTCCCAGCCTGGCCTGGCTGCAGCTTCTGCCCAGCCTCTGCAGGAAGGCATTTGGCATCAGCTGACAGGCAGCCCCAATTGCACCACAGGCCATGCCCACCCTCAGATCCCCTGCAATTTCCTGGTGTCCAGGCAGATCAGATGTTGGGGCTGTTTGGGGAAGGAAGCAGCCTTGGCTTGTTCCAAAATCCTGGGTGTTTTCTGATCCTTATGCATTCCATTCACAAGTGATGCTTCCTGAAGTTATCACCTTCCCCATTCCCAGTCAGGAATATTTTCATCTGATCCAGCTGTCTCTTTTCCATTCTCCAGAAATGAAAGGAGAGCCTGTGCAGAAGGAAGCATTTGCCGGAGGAAGCAGTGGTTCCGTGCCAGCCTCTGCTGCAGGAAGGGAGGCCATGCCAGGCACAGGCACAGGAGGTAATTGCCGTGCCTCTGGGCCTGAGCCCTGCTGAGGCTTGAGCTGCCCTCTCTGCTGCTTGGCAGTGCGGGCACAGCCTGGACAAGTCAGGCACAGCCCAGGGGAATTATCCCGAGCAGGCTCAGGGCACTCGGGTCCTGAGCAGTCCTGCTGGGGTCCCTCCATGGGAGACATGTCCTGAATCCTGGCAGCGACTGCACGGGGTGCCCATGGTGGGGAAAGGACAGAGGGGGAGAGCAAGGCTCCAGTGTGTCCTAAGAGGGCCTGGCTGTTTGCCCTTGGGATCTGGGAGCTGTCCCAGCAGAAGGAGGGCAGGAGGGACAGAGGGACGGAGGGATGGATAGCTGTGGCACTGCCTGCTGCAGTTTTCCCCAGGGCTTTTGCGAGGATTTCTTTTGTATGTGAAGAAGAGAGCCCCGGGGCCCTGTGGTGCTCTAGCCACCCCTCCCAGGGATGTTGCTGAGGGCAGGGAAAGAGTGTGGAGAGTGACCAGGAGCCAGCCCAGAGCTCCCCAGGCCCCTGTGCACCTTTGGCCATGTCTATTCCCATCTGGCTCCCACGGTCTTACCCGACACCCTGGCAGTGCCCATTTCCCTGTGCCAGAACGGGATCCCAGAATGCCACTGATATCGTTCTGATCTCTGATCCCTTCAAGACTGGAATCATGTCTTGGATTTTTTGGAAGCCCTGCTGGAAAATGGCTTGAAATTCCTGGAGGATGCTGGAGGCTATTCCTCCGTGTGCCTTTCTTGACAGAATAATCAGGATCAATGTGACAAGAGCTCACTCATAAGCCATTTCCCTTAACATTATTTAAGGGCTGAAGGATTCTGAAAATCTTGCCCTGCTCCCTTCTGGATCCCTGAGGAGTCGCACAGTATCACTGTCAGTGGGAGGAAGGAGCATTTAGCTTTCAATCTTCCTCCAGTGTGCAATGCCAGTGTGTCCTTCCATGTGCTCTGTGCAATCACAGAGAAGAGCAGAGAGGGAAGGGGCCGGGCCCAGGGCTGTGCCCCGGGGCTGAGCCTTGTGGGCAGCCTGAGGATCTCCTGCAGTGCCACAGGAGCTCTTCTCTCCTGCCTTTCTTTGCAGCTGAACCTGCCGGTGAAGGCCCCACATCCAGGACTGAGGCTGTGGGAGATGCTGAGGGTAGGTCAAGGCCTTTCCCCTGGGAGAGCTGCCAGCTCAGAGCCCAAAGCTGGGCCAGGGAGGCAGCGCTGCAGGTGCCAGCACAGAACCATGCACGTGTGTGCCCGTGCCCTGCACGATCCCCTCACCGCTCCTGCGGCTCAGTGGTGCCCGTGCAGATCAGCAGAGATGGCAGAAGCTTCTGTGGCTGTTGAGTTACAGGTGTGTCTGCAGGGAGGACTTCTCAAGCTCCAGGGCTGGATGCTTGGCCCCAACCCAGCTCCCATGGCAGGGGTGAGTAGTGTGTCCCTGCTAACCACACAGGCTGAGCCCCGCTTTTGTGGGACCCATTCCTGGGAAATGGAACTACTTTTTCTTAAGGTCCTCCAAAAGGGAAGACCCAAGATACTGCAGCCAAAATGTCTCATGAGGCAGATGAATTCCTGAGACAAACACAGAAGGAAGCACCCGGAGGACAAGGTGGGTGCATTTCCCTCATGCTTCCCCTGGGACTCAGCAGCTGGGGGCTTTGGCTGCACATCTGGACACGCCGTGCCCACCACAGTGGGAAGGGATCCATGACAGCCTCGCTGCCCCGCTGCTGCTTTGACGTCTTGCAGGGCTGTTTCCCATCCTGGCCTGGCTGCAGCTTCTGCCCAGCCTCTGCAGGATGGAATTTAGCATCAGCTGATAGGGTGCCTCAACTGTACTGTGGGCCTGAGATCCCCTGCCATTTCCCAGTCTCTGAGAAGATCAGGTGGTGTAGCTGTTTGCTCATGGGAGTGCACTGGCCTAGCCCCAATTACCTGGGCTTTTTCCTGATCTTTACCCGTGACTTTGACAAGCATTTCCTGATGAAGATGACACATCCCCAGTGGGAATGTTTCCATTTGATCCAGTTGTCTCTTTTTTCCTTTTTCAAGTGATGGACCAAAAGGCTGTTCAGGAGGAGGAACACTCAGGGAGAAGCAGTGGCTCATTGGCAGCCCCTGCTGCAGGAAGGAAGGCGATGCCAGACACGGGCACAGGCACAGCAGGTAATTGCTGTGCCAGGCTCAGCCCTGGCCGGGGCTGTGTGGCAGCAGCTCTTCCCCCAGGGCCTGCCCTTGCCCGGCCTGGCAGCAGCCAAAGCTGGAGGCGCCTGGGCTTCCAGGCCTCTGGAGCTGGTTCAGAGCCCCGAGGAAATGGGACTGGTGCAGCAACGTCCCTGGCGCTGCAGCCGCTGCGGAGCTGGCCCTGAGTGCCCAGAGGCCCAAGGCACAGGAGCAGCCCCGAGCGGGAGCCCTGCCACCAGCCCAGGGCCAGAGCCAGCCCTGGCTCCCGACTGGGCAGGGGCTGCGCTGGGTCCTGACAGGGCCTGAGCCTGTCCCCTGGGGCTGGAGGAGCTGTCACGGGGCAGGGAGTGCCAGGGCTGGCAGTGGCTGCTCAGGGATGGCTTTGGCCCCTGTCCCTGGCAGCAGCCACTGCCCAAGCAGCTGCGCTGCCCCCGGGCTCTCCTCCCGGCCTGCTGGGCTTTGTTGGCTGGCACAGCCTGTGCCAAGGGCCGGCAAGGTGCCTGCAGGCCCCAGCTCTGGGGGAAACAGAGAACGTCCTGCCCGTATTCACCGTGCTGCCAGCTCAGCAGTGCAGCACAGCACGGGCTCACGCTCCCCATCGCTCCCACAGATGCAGCCGGCACCACAAGACCTGTTCCCAATGCCCAGGATGGCCTCGGAAGGGGCTTCTGTCAGGGAACCGACTGCTGGCTAGTGTTTCTGGCAGGCATGCTTTATTTCGAGCTTGTCTTCCTATTCTGCTGCTTTGGATTCTGGTATTCCTGGAACAGAAAACAGTGAGTGTTTTATTGCCCGCCCCCTCCAACAGCTTCTTTTCAAAGTCCAGCATGGACAGGGAGCATTCCCATTGAGGCTGCAGTGGAGTTGTGGCCAGCCCATGATTGTCCAAATAACTCTGCTGAGGGTTCTGCTGCTGCCCAGTGCTTCCATTGGCCTCTCAATTGCTGGGCCTTGTCCTGGGGGCCCCGCTGGGGCTGCAGCCAGTACTGGCTCCCACTGAGGCTGCCTGGCCAAGAGCAGCCCCAGGGGCACGGGGCAGAGGCAGAGGCAGGTGGGGAGGAGAAAGAGCAGGGCCGAGGTTGCCCTTGAAAGGCAGAGGTGCTCTGGGGCCCGCTCCTGGCCAGGGACCCTGCCCAGAGCCGTGCCCTGCTGGCCGGGGCCTTGAGGGGCAGCTGTCCAGCTGGGCCCAGCTGTGCCAGCAGCTCCAGCCGTGCTGGGGAGCCTTGCCAGCTCTGGGCCCTGCTGTGCATGAGGGTCCCTGTGCGCCACTGGCAGCTGGGGCCTCAGCCACCTCCTCTCTGCACAGGAGCACCTCGGGACAGGAGTTGGAAGACGGTGGCTGCACCTCACACCAGACAGCGTGAGCAGCTCCTCCAGCAGCAGGAACGGCCTGGACAGCCCTCTCAAGTCTTCTGTGAAGAGGACCCCAGAACAACAGTCTACGAGGGAACCTCCTTTTACCCCGTAGATCCCACTGCCACCTGCTCTCCCCATGGGCCTCCCCAAGCTGCCTTCATCCCTTTTTTTCTCTCCATCTGTCCCATCCCAGCCAACTCAAGTACCTCTAGGGACCCTAGGACCAGCCCAGCACCTTCCAGCCCCTCCTCAGACAAACACATCCCTTCCTCTGCCCCTGAGCCCCCCGGCCTTGCCCTCTAGGAATCACTGAAGGTGACACCCCACCCCACCCCACCCCACCCCACCCCCCCCGCTTGCAGGGTAGGCAATGGCCCATTCTTCTGTTTAAATAAAGAGAAGGATCTTTGTTCTGGTTGGAAAGCAAAACCAGCGAGAGACTCCAAGTCAGAAATACAATTTATTAGAAAAAGGGAAAAAAATCAAAACACATGCAATGATACAAAAAAAAAACCACTGACAGGCTCAGAATACAGCCTGCTGACACCCTGCTAGTTAGGGTGGTGGTAGCAGTCCAGACGAAATGGATTTGTGGAAGTGGTGATCCTGTAGAAACAATCTGGTAGCTCTCATCCTCTGGAAAAGCAGTGGGTAAGGGCGGCGGTTCCTCTGGGAATCCAGTGGAAAGACTGCTTGTTGTGTCCCAAAACCCAGATTATATCCAGCTGGGGATGCTTAGCTCCTCCCCCGTGGGCAGAGCATCTCACAGTGGGCTGATATCATTCTGCCTCATGCTGTGGGTCCTTGATTAGCCATTAAACAGAAATGGCTCTGGGAGGGAGTTATCTCTAAGTCATGTGGCAAGACATTGATGGGCCCATTAACAGGAGATAAGGAAGAAACAATGCCCCTCCTGGTTTCAGCAGCTCTTGAGGATGGCATTAGAATACATCTTTACACTGCAACCTAGGACAAGTGGTCACCCCAGTGTCCAGGTGGCAGCAGCAGCAAAGCCCACCCAGCACCAGCACTGACTGAGCTCCATGCCCAGGAGGAGCCGTGGATGCCCACGGTGTGGGCAGGCAGAAGCCAGGCCGGGCCTGCTGATGAAATGGAGGTTTTTGGGCGGGTTCAATTAAGTTAGCAATATATGGACTAAGCATTTAAATATTAAATTGTAGAATTATGTGTTGAATTTTAACCTTTTACTTAAGAAACCTCTGCCATGGTACAAAGGGCATAGGAAAATGCAAATTTCTGAAGCTTCTTGCTATGAAGGACAATACCAGTGTCATAAATAGGGCCGGAGATCTTTCTCCTTTTTAATGCCTTTATTAAAAAAATTCAGCTCAGGTTGTGGGAAACGACAGGTCGCCCGCACCCCCGCTGCTCCCAGGAGTGGCACGGAGGAAGAGGATGATGCAGCTGTGTCCGCTGGTATGCAGGCAGAGCTGGGGCTTCCGTCCTCGAGGGAGTAGTGGGAATTCTGCTTTTTTGGTCTAACATTCCAGATCCTCTTTCTAGCTGACATCCTTTCAGGTTAGGGTGAAAAGTGAAAAGGATTTTAGCAGATACTAAGGATTAAGTTCCTCACCTTTAGACATTACTTAGGTTTCATAATTCCATGTTGGCTTGTTGTTTTTAGGAGTTTTTTTCCTGGAAAATTGCAAACTTTGGTGAAATGCATTCTCATCTGCATACTAGCTCTGATGTCACCCCCCCACCCTGCTATCTGCAGGCTCTGGGGAAGCAGCAGGGGGACAATTGCGCTTGATTTCTAACCATTAACAGGTAATTGAAGAAAAACTATTAACAAGAGGTGATTGCTACATGAAGCTATCAACAACAAATAGTCAACATTTCAACTCACAACAACTGGCCCAACCTGTTTAACTTTGCAGCCTTAAAAAAAATGCATAATTTGCTGGGGCGAACACCCCAGGTGTGGAGACACGAGGCTTGACTCCATTTCAGAAGGCTGATTTATTATATATTCTATTAAAATACTACAGTAAAACTGTACTAAAACAACAGAGAGGAAAAAATGACCAGAAGGCTACAAAGAAGAAGAACAGAATGGAATGCATAACAAAAATCTTGTGACTGCTCACAGGCTCAACACAGTTGGCTGTGATTGGTCATCAAGTGAAAACAATCCACATGGAGCAATGGAAGATGCACCTGTTGCATTCCACAGCAGCAGATAGTTATTGTTTGCATTTCTTTCCTGGGGCCCTCAGCTCCTCAGGAGGGGAAAAATCCTAGGAAAGGATTTTTAATAAAATATCATAGCTACAGATAACTTTTTTACTCATAAGACCAGGAGAAGACCAGGGAATTCAGGAAACCTAGACTAAGGAGCTCCTCTGTCTCCAAGCTGATGGACAGAAGTGGTATGTATTCCTTTCCTTTTTCTAGGGTTGGCTACTGATAAGTCGCACAAGAGACGCCTTTGTGTGCAGTTTTGCACAAGCAGTTTGCAAGCAATCGTCTGCCGGGGAGAGGCCGGTGGTGGGGGGTCCCCAGCTGACAGAGCAGCTGGCGGAGCGTTGGTTTGAACTGTGATTGTGTATGGTTATCACGTCTGGACGGGCGTGCTTGTGTGTGTGTGTGGGTGTGAGTGAACGGTGATACACGCTGCGGGGAGTGAGGTCTTGGTTTAGTTTCTCTGGTAACTGTGGTTTTTCAAAGAACATTTCAAGGGCGCCGGGTCGCCATGAGCGTGGCGCAGGTCGGCGCGGCGGGCAGAGGCGGCACAAAGCCGGGGCAGCGGCCGCCAGCCGGCAGCGCCTGGGAGAGCAAGCAGCGCATGCCCAGCGCAGGCAGCCCCTGGCCGGCAGCACATGCGTGGTGCAGGGCGGCTCTAACGAGCGGGGCCAGCGCGGTGCAGGGCCATGAGCCGGGCCTTGCCAAATTGCTCTCGGCGCAGCGGGCCGACAGCACGGCTGGCAGGCACTCGGGGCATCAGCCGCGGTTTGTAGGGTTGCTTTGAACACCGCTAGCTGATAGCACAGCTAGCAGGAGCACGGTACAAGTCGGCATTTGCAAGCAAGCGCCGCTGGTTGGTAAGGGGCAGGAACCACCTGAAGGCAGCCAGCAAGCCCGCCTGGGCTAAGAGTTAAGTGTTTGCAGTGCGATAACACTGCCCTTCAGTCTTGACAGCTGTTACTAGGAGAGCCTTTGCATTAAGGGTTTTGCTGCTTTTTGTGTTTTTTGTTTTTTTTTTTTTCCTACAAGCTGAAATAAATGGGCAGGAGATCTTTCTCCTCTTTAACGCCGTTATTTAAAAGGATCAGCTCAGGTTGAGAGCAATCGACGGATCATGCCCACGCCGCCGTTGCTCCCAGAAGTGGCACAGAGGAGGAGGGTGATGCAGCTTTGTCTGCTGGTCTGCAGGCAGAGCTGGGGATTCCATCCTCATGAGAGATTAGGAGATTCCACCTTTTTGGTCCATCACCTTGGTTCCTCTCTCTAGTCAACATTCTTTCCGGTTAGGGTGAGAAGCAAAAAGGATCCAAGCAGGCACTGGACTATGCTCCCATCCTTAGACATCACCTACGTACCCATAGTTCTATGTTGGCTCATTGTTTTTAGGGGTTTTCATGGAAAACTGCAAAATTTGGTGCAATGCATTTGCCATCTGCATACTCGCTCTGATGCCACTCCCATTCTCCTGGTACTCGTAGGGTCCCGGCGTCCCTCCCTGGCAAGCCTCAGGGGGACAATGGTTAATCACCAACCATTAACAGGTAATTGAAGAAGAACTCTTAACAATGAAGCTAACTTAACAGCAACTGGTCCAACTTGTTTTAACTCTGCAATCTGAAAAAAAATAGATAACTTTTTATTCATAACGCAAGCCAGAGGTGATTTGCCCACGGTGGCTGCCTAACTTCAAGCCTGGGCTGGGAGAGCCCGGCCTCCGAGACATGCTCTACGCAGGTGGTTTCAGCTTGAACCCAGTCAGTCTCTTCATCCATCAGGTGCTGGGTAGTCATAGAATGGGAGGACGGAGGGAGAGACAGAGTGTTCTTGGGAGGAATATACTGCCGTTCAACACGTTGCTATCGAGCCTTTGTCTGGGAACACCCCGCAGCTGAAAGAGTGCTTAGAAACGCCTTGACCTGGGGGCTTGAAGGGGTGATTCCCTGTTTTGTGTGCAGACTGACAGCTTTTCACTGGGAGCCAGACTGGCACACAGCTTGGGTTCTCCTTCAGTGCAGAAAGTGTCAGAGGAGGTGGTATTGTGTTTCATATAGACAGAGACCTGCATGCCGTGCATGTACCCCTGAACTGCCAAGATACTATAACCAAGAGGTACATGCAAGGTGTGAAATAGTGAATTTAATCTATGGAAAAAGTCACCTAGACCCTGAGACATGGGAAGACATCTTTGAAGAGGACTGGGAAAGGATAAAGGAGTGGCACAGCTGTATCAAAAGGAAGGATTAAGGAATTTTTTTTCTTTTCTTTTCTCCCCAGTGGTTTGGATTGTACCCTTAGGAGTTTGTAACTTTGTGTGAGACTAAGAAAACAACAAACAAGTAAAAGTTAATGGTGGATTGTTATATATTAATTATTAAATTAATTTCTATTTAATGTTAATAACATTTAATTATTTGAAGTATTATTGATTGTTAAATGGGTTATAAATATTTCTGTACATTGATTATTTGATTAATTATTACTTTTTAAAAATAACTCAGAAGAAGGGGAAAAAAGGAGTTTTGATTTGAGACTCACATCTGGACATTTGGAAATGAGTAAACTAAAGCTTGCTCTAAAAAGACATCATGGGAACGAGGCAGAGTAAGGAAGTACCTAAAGCCAGCCCATTAGGGTGTGTCTTAGCACACTGGAGAGAAATAGCAGGCAAAGGGGGCAGGCAAAATTTTAAAAAAGCCTAATTATATATTGCTCCCATTGGTGGCAATTATATCACCTGGAGGATGGGGCAAGGTGGCCTCCTACAGGTACATTGGAATAGAATACCCTGTTACAGCTAATGTTGTTTCCATAGAGGGAAGGAAATGGAAGGAGGTTTCTTATTGTGATATGTTTTTCCTCCCTCCAAAATAACCCTGATTGGCAAAGGGACTGTGGCATCAGAGCCCCCTCTGACCCCCTCGTTTTGGCTCTTGAAAGAGAAAACAGAAGCAAAATGGGAGAACTCAAATGGGGCTGCTCGGCCTGTAGCATAAGACAGAGATGCAGCAGGACAGATAAAGTTTATCGCACAGCACTAGAGGAACAAGAACAAGATCTAGCTGACCTATTTAGCCCTCACTTGGGAGGGCAGGGAGGAAGTGGTGGAGACTTGGGCGGGGCTCCATCTACACCACCTACACCTTCTACACCACCTACACCAGCTAGTCAACCTCTTCCACTATTCCTCCTACTCCTACTCCTCCTCCTTTGGAGAAGACACCAGCTCCAACCCCTCCAGGCAGCCCAATAGCATCCCGAACCAGAGGACAAATACTGCAGGCCCCTTTGCAGGTGACAGTAAAACCAGGCAGAGAAAAGATATTAGTTAAGGTGCCCTTCTCCACCCTTGATTTGGAAGCTAGGAAAAGGATTGCAGGAAATTACCAAAATGACCCAATAAACATTGCTAAACATCTAGGATACATTATGAAGCAGCACAATCCAGACTGGGGTGATATTCAATTGTTATTAGACACATTCACTGAAACAGAAAGCTAGATGGTTTTAAAGACAGCTGGGAACCAGGTAGCAGACCACTTTAGACAACAACCAGGGGATCTAAAGGAACATTTTCCACTTCAGGACCCAGGCTGGAACCTGAACCAACCAGTACAAAGACAGAGGCTAAAAAATTATCAGGATTGGCTTCTATTGGGAGTGGAAAGAGCAACACTTGAAACTATAAATTGGTCAGCTTTATATGCTATTAAACAGGCACCCTCAGAATCCCCCAGAGAGTTCCTAGACCACCTGAGAAACACAATGCGACGCTATGCACCACTGGACCCTGCATCTGATCTGGGGATATGCTGGAACCCAGGACACCCCCCTGGGTGCCCTGGATGACACGTGCCCCTGGCAGAGGGCTGGGGAATCCTGGCAGGAAGCCAGAGACACTTGGGATTTTGATCTTAACCCATGGAGCAAATTACCAACCTTGTGTGAAGAATCACAAGTCACAGAAGTTTAAGTGGAGTGATAATGAATTAATCCTAGGGTGAAAAGTGGAATTTCAGGGATTTTACTAGAGGGGGTCTAGGAGGCAAGATGGAGGGATTTGGGCGTTGTCCTATTTTTCTTCCTTCTTCTTCCTAGCTTCCATCTTCTTGGTGATGGTGGCACATTTGGATTGGTTTAGACTAGAAGTAGACAGTCTAACAGAGGTGATAGGTATTGGAAAATAATGACAAATAAAGTACATGTAATTCCTCGTATAAAATGTAGACACCAGCCCAGGGGCGGGCAGCGTGCCCATGACAGACCTGCAGATCAGACCTCTGCAGGTCTGAAAAAGAATGGTTTAGATAAGAGACAATAAACAACCTTGTGAACCAGAGCTGAAGAATTCCGACTCTTTCTTCCACCGTCGGGCTGGGAAAAAAGAACTCTCGGGGGGGGTCATCCTGACTGCAGGAAACCCGAGAGGGATACAACAAGTAATTAATCTATTTTTGGGACAGTCCAAGGGGGATATTTGGTGCAAACTCTAAAAAGTCTGAGAAGAAGATATACGGAATTTAGAAACTTTATTGGTGGAGGCTTGGAGAGTCTTTAGCAACAGAGAAGAAGGGGATAAACAAGGGATGAAAAACTTAATAGCAATAGTGCAGGAGGAACGGAAAGAAAGACGTGAAAGCAGGCAGGGAGCACCCAGGCAAGGCCCTCCTCGATCCGGCAGAAATCAATGTGCAAACTGTAAGAAACAGAGCCATTGGAAGAAGGACTGTCCAGAGCAGAAAGAGAATGGTGAAGGGAATCAAAGGAGAGGAGGGGTGGTTGCCCATGTGCAAGACAATTAGGGGGGACTGGAGGAGACTACCCCAGCAGGCTCTCTGGTTGTAAAACTAAAGCTGGGAGAAATGGAAAATGAAGGGAAATTCCTAGTCAACCTTTAGAAGCGAGTACCTTCCTGGGGCAAGGTACTCAGT
Organism: Passer domesticus; assembly: GCF_036417665.1. Taxonomy (NCBI): domain Eukaryota; kingdom Metazoa; phylum Chordata; class Aves; order Passeriformes; family Passeridae; genus Passer; species Passer domesticus. The sequence continues at coordinate 8,467,458 of NC_087482.1, read as the reverse complement.
TCTAAATACAGCCTTGATGCCCGTAGGCGATGATTATGCTACAGTTACGGGAGCGACTGGCCAAACTGAAAAGGCATTTGTCTTTAGGCCACTAAAATACAAACTGGGAAAGCAGTGGGGGATCTACAAAATTCTATATATGCCCAACTCCCCTGAGCAACTTCTGCACAGAGATTTGCTGGGACAATGACAGCCAACTATTGCGTTCAAAAATGGGGAAATTACTCTGGAGGGAAATGATCAAAAGTATGTAGAAATATTGAGTTTGATATTAACCACTAGTCAAGTCACAAGGGAAACTGAAATCGATGAAGACGTAATGAATCAGGTGTTCCCTGGGGTATGGGCCTCTGATGTATCAGGGAGAGCAAAAAATGCTCCGCCTGTTCAGATCAGACTAGAAGAGGGAATGCAACCTGGCAGAGTTAAACAGTATCCTCTGAGGAAGGAAGATAAGGAAGGAATTAGCCCAGTAATTGAGAAGTTTTTGCATCTAGGATTATTAAAAGAATGTCAATCTGATTTTAATGCCCCTATCCTACCAGCCAGCAAACCTGATGAGTCATACAGGTTAGTACACGATCTGCAAGCCATGAACAAGATAACTGAGGATCTGTATCCTGTGGTGGCCAATCCCTACACGATATTAAATTGCTTAACACCTGAACTAACTTGGTTTACCGTTTCAGGTTTAAAAGATGCCTTCTTTTGCCTTCCTATCCACCTAGCCAGCCAGAAAATTTTTGCATTTGAATGGGAAAGTCCTAAAAGTGGGCAAAGAATTCAACTTACATGGACAGTACCCCCACAGAGATTTAAAAACTCACCCACTTTGTTTGGAGAACAACTTGCAAAGGAATTAGAGGCCTGGGAAGCCCCTCCAGAGGAAGCGAAGCTGCTACAAAGATGACATCCTCATAGCCACACGGACAAGTGAAGCATGCGTGGCCTGGACAGTAAGCCTCTTGAACTTTCTGGGACTCCAAGGGTGCCGGGTATCAAAGAAAAAGGCTCAAGCAGTAAAACAGACATTAATTTATCTGGGATACAAAGTCAGTACTGGACAATGTACCCTGGGCCAAAGCCAGAAGGAGGCAATATGCCAGACCCCAAAACCTCAGACTGCAAAAGAACTAGGAACTTTCCTGGCAATGACGAGGTGGTGCAGGTTATGGATCTGTTACTATGGACTGTTTGTTAAGCCCTTATATGAACTTATTGCAACTGAAAGCAGGGAAATCCAATGGACAGAGGAAGCTATGCAGGCCTTCCACCAGCTGAAAAAAGCCCTCATGTCAGCTCCAGCTCTGGGATTGCCAGACGTGAGTAAGCCTTTCGTCTTGTTCTCCAATGAGAAGCAAGGAATGGCCTTGGGAATATTAGCACAGGACCTCGGCCCGTACCGGAGACCAGTTGCTTACTTCTCTAAGCAATTGGATGCAGCAGCTAAAGGCTGGCCTGGATGCCTCAGAGCTGCTGCAGGAGTTGTACTGAATATCCAAGAGGTAAGTCAATTCACCCTGGGCCACAAAATGACTGTGCCAGTGTCTCACACGGTGTCTGCAGTGCTGGAGGTGAAAGGCGGACATTGGCTTTTCCCACAACGATTTCAGAAATACCAAGCTATTATGGTGGAGCAAGATGCTGTGGACATTGTGGTGACTAATATTGTCAATCCAGCCTCCTTCCTCAGTGGAAACCAAGGGGAGCCAGTGGAGCATGACCGCCTGGAGGTACCCCCGGTACTCGGGGTACAGGGCTCGATGCATCAGTACATGATGTGCAGGCTGGAGACTATGTATATGTTAGGTCTCTTACAGAGAAGGCCCTGCAACCACAATGGGAGGGACCATACCAAGTGCTCCTTACTACCTTCACTGCAATCAAGACTAAGGAACAAAGTGCTTGGATCCACCACAGCCGTGTTAAGAAAGCTCCAGAAGCCCCTTGGAGAATAACACCGGGTGATGGTAAACTGAAACTGAAACTTACCCGCACAAAATGAATGCATCATGGTGGGTGGGGATTTGTGCTGAAGTGTTGTTTACAATCATCGCTGTCATCCAAAAATTAGAAAGTACTCCTAGCCAGAACAATGCTGAATGGCCTTGGTCCCAAGCCCTTACTCAATAGACCGGATCCATGGGTAAACCTTCCCATTTAAAAGGTTTAAACCTAACAACTGTGGTCATGTGCAAAAAGCAAATATAAAAAACACTGCAGTGGCAGAAACAGAGGTTGTGGTGACTTCAAGGGACCATGGGGGAGGTAATTAAGATAGGGTGTAGAATGATTAATGGGACTACCTATAGTAAAGCAACCCAAATCAGTGTAAATAAGCACTGGAAGATTTGCAATCATCCAAATGAATTGGACTGTTGGCACAACTTCACATTAAGACAAACTGTTGACATGGTTTGCTTCTGGGCCTGCAACATTATTGGGCTGTCTTTCAAATTTAAAATAAATGCTATAGCTAAGCCTGTTACAACCCACCCCAGCACTCAAGCACAAACCCAAAATACGCCATTTAAGCTTGAACCTAGAGTTTATGAAATTGGCCCATACATAATAAGGAATATGGGTCAACAACAACTGTTATTTAATCCAGAATTATGACATGTCAAACTGTTAATGCAAACTACTATCTCGACAGTTCAGCCAGCTTGTTCCTCCTTCATAAGGTCATCCTTCGAGGGATGGACAAGATGGCTACAAAAACAAGCGCACTTCAGAGACAGAATGCAAAGGGATTTAACCAAGATGTTAGGGACTGGGCTAGGGGTTTTGAATAGGATTGACTCAGAAATATTAATGAACAAATTAGCTGTAGCAGCTAGCCATCCAATAAAATTAAAACAGCCTTTACAGTCATCTCTTTTGGCATTGGGAAATAGTCAATGGCAAGTCTCGAGGGTGCTGCCGAAATGGAGAGAAATTGAAGATCAAGACCATAGCTTGCTAGCAGACACATTAAAGGGGGCACAGGATAACATATCTTCAGCCCTCAGCTATATGCAAACACAATTATGGGTACAGTCAACAGCTGCTTTAATCATAAGAGAAGGAAGTAAAGGAGTCTTTCCCACTGAAGTGCTGAAGGTGGTCTGGGGCAGTGCTACAGACATTGAGAAAGATTTCCAGTCTTGGTGGGCCATGGTAATTTTACATATAATCCCCCCACTAATACAGCTCCAGCCTTCGTGCTCACTCTGCATAATGGCACAGTTCACGCTATTCACGCCATTGCTGCCTTAGGGCTCAGTCACAAGCAGCCAGCATTATACCCCTCAGAATACAGGGTATGGGCTTGGAAAATCCAGGGGAGATGGCAAACCGTAAACTTGGAACATTACATTGCTCAAGAACAACAGGGATTCGTCTGTGACAGTAATGTGATTAGTGCTCAAGACATATGCCTTGACAATGACCAAGGCATTTGCCACTTTGAGATCCACCCAGATACCAACCAAGAAACGGTACTAGTGTATATAGGTGATGGCTGTGTGTGTTTAAGGACTGTGTGTGTGATGTCATAGAAATTGATAAGAACAAGGTTGCCGGGGTCAGGATTTTCACCCGCTCGACCCAGGCTAGATGTTTCTCTTCACCAGATAGAAGGAGGGCAGCTTGAGTCCTGGATAATTTCAACTGATTTATTGCAGGGTCCAAAAAGGATAGGAAAACATGGAGGGTAGGCTGAGGGACACACGGTGAGTCGAAGGGACAGCAGGGATGGTAACACCAGCAGAGGGATACCAGGGCGAGTGCGAGATCTCTGGGGAAAGTTACAGATTTTGTGCACAGCTACATGGAGGGGGATGGGAGGGGAAAAGTTTTCACAGGAGTAACTAATGAAAGATACAAAGGGTACAGGATGAGTGGGATGGGAAAGGGAGTACAGCATTCGAACCATGGGAAAGGAATGAATTTTCCCTGACTTAGACAATGGTGCTTTCCCAGGGCATTCCTGAGATAGCTTTCTCACCCATGACCCCCACATCTCCCCCTTCTTTCTTTATTAAATAAATTTTTCCAAGTGACTTTTCTATTACTCTTTTCAAACAACTCAGGGCAACCATTATCATGAAAATGACAACTTAAATCCACACCAAATTTTTGAGAATTGATACAAGCCACCTGGGGATTCCCCACTGTGTGAGTGCTTTACCTACTACATTGATGTCTCTGGTCTCCGTCATGAGGTCTTGCACTTGGTTTCGAATTTGCTGAATGCTGGCATGTATGGAGGTGCTTTTAGATGTTAAATTAAAACAGCACAGACCAGCAAAGTCCTGACAGCTGTGACCGTGCGCAAGAAGGAGAAAATCAATGTCAGCTGTATTTTGTAGGGTGGCGTGCCTGGTGGTTTCTTCTTCCGTGAGCAGATCTGACAGGGCTGCGGAGGCAGCTTTGGCCTGACGGCTGAGCCAACACCCCAGGTGGGAAATTTCACCGAGAGCCTTTGCAGCTGCGTACCAAGGTAGAAAAATGGATGCAGAGACTCTTTTGGATTCGCTCCAATCGTAAATTTTGTCATCGCAATTTGGGTCGAATTGACTGTAAGATCCCTTTTTGATGCCAATCCTTCTTGATTCTGCCAATTTATAATTTGTGATGTGTTTGGGGTGAGGACAGTCAGCTGTTCGAGGCTGGAGGGACCTCCTTTGATCTTTGATGGGATCCCTGCCCACACTCTGTCACCGCAGATAAGAAACACGCCTCTCGGTGACACTCTGGGAACATCACTGGACTCAGATGGTGTGCTAGAGGTATACTTGCACCATGTGGCTGAATTATACTTTCTGCTATTAGGTGTTGCATCTTTCTGAGTTACTGTGCCTGAGACTGCAGAGTCATGCCAAATGGGTGTGTTTTGTAGATAGAAAAACCTAACACAGTATGTAGCTGGAGCAGAGCCCAAGAGATCTAACTCCTGGGGCTCTTGTGTGGCATGTGGTAAAATCTTTGTCCAGGTGTCCCAGGTGTCAACCGGATTTGGTTTCTTCCCCGCATATGGATAATCTTTTTGCAACAGAGGCATTCCCACCAGGCACGTAGATAGAGGATTGTCCACGCTGCCCATTGGCAAGCAGATCTTATCTTGTTTCAGAGTTTTCGCCAGATTCTGCCATACATTTTCTGTCAGTTGTTGCACCATCCACCCTTCTGCTATTCACGGATGGAGCAGAATGGTGATTGCAGTGAAAAGCACTTGTTTGAATTTCATTCTTTCCAGGGTGGCCTTCCAGGGTGATTTTGCTGTAGCAAATAGCAAGAGAAACATATGACATTAAATTTCTGTACACTCTTTCAGTCACTCTCCTCACCCTCCCCCTTTTCTAATAATCGTAGGACACAAGCAGGAAAGAGAGGCGTGGGGACTTGTGGGATGGGTTGGGGGCAAGGTATGTGGGAAAAGGGATAGGGATAGTTGGGGGGGAAAGGAGGGGTTCTGCAGCAAGGTATGACAGTGGAAAATATTTTTTTGTGATGAGAGTTCGTGCTACAATGTTGGGAATTCTGGTCTTCTTGTTCCGACGCTTCCAAGTGACTGCATCTGCTGCGGTGTCTGGCTGATCAGATGCATCTTGGCTTTTCCTGGGTGGGTCAGCAGGCTGATTTGCATTCAGGTAGGGTTTGACAAAGTGGCCTGGAATCCAGTTCGGCCCTGTTTCTGTTGAAACGCACACGTACCCTTGGCCCCAGGTTATTAGTGGAAAAGGACCTTTAATTTGGTGGGACTCAGGGTCTCTGATGAGCACAGGTGGGTGTTCTTTGAGATGGGCAAATATGTTGTTATGCAAATGCCAAAGGATTGGAGGATTTGGCTCTTTTGAATGGCAGTTAAGAAAAGTGAGCACATATAGTGCTTTGCAGAGTCTTTCTTGAGGTGTCATTAAAAGGGCAGAATCTTTTTGTAAACCTAACAGGTTGTTAATTTCTTTGTGTGTGCCTTCTTCTATTGATTGTCCCTGAGGGTTGCGAGGAATGCCGGTGTGATGGTGATTTCCCCAAGCTGAGAGAAAATTTTGAAATGCTTTGGAGGTGTAACTTGATTCATTATCTGTCTTAATCTTTTTTGGAACTCCTAGGGTAGCAAAGGCCATGTTAAAGTGCTTGGTGACATCTTTGGCTTTCTCTCCTACATGCAGAGATGCAAAGATTGCACCAGAAAATGTATGTATACATACGTGAATATATTTTAATTTCCCAAAAAGTGGGTAATGAGTAATGTCTGACTGCCACAGGTCAAATGCATTCAGTCCCCTAGGATTGATACCTGTTAATACTGTTGGAAGGGCACGGGATTGGCAATTTGGACATGTGGCTACAATGGCACAGGCTTGTTCTTGTGACAATTTCAACTGACGTGCCAGGGCTGGCGCGTTTTGGTGGTAAAACATGAGGCTCAATTGTGCTTGTTTAAAAATGTCAGGTAAAGTTGGTGAAGTAATTGTGGTGGTGACTGTCATTGCCAATGCATCTGCCCTCTGGTTCCCCTCAGTAAGGAAGCCAGGCATGTCGGTGTGGGATCTTACATGTAGAATATGATAGGGTTGCTCTCCATGAGAGATGAGCCAGATGAATTCTGAAAGCAAGGAAAACAGCTGTTTGTTTTGCACGTCTTTGAGCAGAGCATGCTCTGCTCCATCAACTATCCCGGCAACATAAGATGAATCAGTCACTAAGTTAAATGGTTGCTGGAATATCCTGAAGGCCCTCACAACTGCAAAAAGCTCCGCAATCTGGGGGGAACCTTCCATGGTCTGAACATCAGATTCCCACTTTTGAGTGTTCAGGTCTTTCCAGGTAAATACCGATCTGTGGGACCTGCCAGACCCATCAGTGAACACTGTGACAGCGCCTTTAATAGGAAGATGACTTTGGAAAGTTTTTGGAACTACATGGAACGAATCTTTGAATAATTTGTGCTTTGGGTAGTGAATTGAGACTTTCCCGAGATAGCTATCTAAAGCAATTTGGATGTTTTCATTTGTTTTTAATAAGGCGTCCAATTGACCTAACTTCAAAGGCAGGTAAATGCATGAGGGATCACAGCCTACGGGGCTTCAGAGGCGATGGTGACTTTTGGCAATTAATTTTGCTAGCAACTCTGATGGTGTATACACTGTTTTCGCAGGCTGATGTGGGAGAAACAACCACTCGAGTATGATGAGTGGGTCTTCCTGTGTTGTGTCCCACTGAAATAGGAGCCCATGAAAGTGTGGGCACTTTCCCAGGATGACAAATTCAATCGGAAGGTTTTTTCTGACCTGTTCAGCCTGTCGTGTCCTCATTGCCTCTGCTACTTTCTGCAATGTTTCCTCTGCCTCTGGTGTCAGGGTCTGTGGGGCTGTGGGGTCGGTGTCTTTCTTCAGCAAGGAGAACAGTGGAGCCAGCTCTTGCCTTGTCAAGCCGAGCAAAGGCCAGACCCAAGTGATGATCCCACAAATGCGTTGAATGTGCTCTAGAGCCTGTGGCTGTTCATTTATAGAAAAAATCTGTGGTGTTACAGTTCTCCCAGTGATGAGATACCCAAGGTATGTCCACAGTGCTGACATTTGTATTTTGTCCTGAGCAATTACAAAACCTGCTTTCTCAATAGTAGAAACAGTCTTTTCGAGAGCGGCACTAAGGTAACTTTTGGTGGCAGCACAAATAAGTATGTCATCCATGTAATGGACTATGATAGCTTCAGGAAACTGATTCCTGACAGGTGATAAAACCTGAGCAACCTACATTTGGCATAACACGGGGCAGTTTTTCAATTCTTGAGGATTGATACCCATTGATACCTTTTAAAAGTCTCACTTCTGTTCAGAGATGGTACTGAAAATGCAAATCTGAGGGCATCTCCTGGGTAAAGTGGGATGTTAAAGAAGCAGTCCTTGATAGCAAGGACAGCAAGCTGCCAATCGTGGGGAAGCATAGAAGGGGAGGGGAGGCCAGGCTGAAGGGGACCATATCCTCAATAACCTCATTAATTTTTTGAAGGTCTTGGAGCAGACGCCAACTGCTTTTGCCAAGCTTTTGGATGACAAAATCTGAGGTATTTCACGGGCTAGTTGATGTAACTAATTGCCCGAGTTGTTCTTGCTCCTTGACTGATTCGATGAGCGCATTTAATTTGTCTGATGGGAGGGGCCACTGATCCACCCACATCGGAACATCGGTTTTCCAATTCAATGGTGGGGAAATTCGCTCTGCAGTGGCCCATGCCAAAAATCCCACTTGGGGTCAGGGATATAAAGGCAGGCACCTCACTGGGATAAAACATCCCTGCCAAATAGGGAGATATTGGATGACACGACAAATGGTCAGATGGTGGAGACTTGCCCCTCAGGCCCCTCTACGCTTACAAGATGAGGACTTTGCATGGAATTGACAGCTCCACCAACACCGGAGATTGTGCCACAAGGGGACACCAGTGCCCAGTCGCGGGGCCACTTTGCCCTGGGGAGGATAGTAACGTCCACTCCTGTGTCAGCCATGAGACGAAGTTCAATGGATTTCCCATTTTTGGAAATACAAGAATCAATCAGGGGTTTGTCTTTACAAATCTAGTGACATGCAAATACATCAAAATTTGAATCAGGTTCAACCTCTGAATCCTGGCCAGTTAAAATTAACATTTGTGCAAAAGGTACAAATTTCAACAATGTAAATGGTGGATTGTAACAAACAACTGACACAGTAATTTCATTGCCTGGATTTACAGTCACAACTTCTGGTAATATACTTACCTGATCTGGAGTGTGTTCACTGTCCCCAAACAGCAGGACTGTAGTTGGTTGAGGGTGGAAAGGGGGCTCAAGGTACCCAGCTGGAACTCAAACTAGATCTTCGTCGGGGAAAAGCAGATGGACAGAACTTACTAACATTGGTCGGAGGCTTTGGGGAAAGTTCCGGTTCTGCGGAACAACTGGAGTCCGTCCTCATGACTGCGGTCCTCTGCGAGGAGCCTGTTGGGGCGGGGGACTCCTGGATGGCTGGCAGCTGAGGTGGGCTTTGCAGGCAAGGCCGGTAATTTGCTGTTGTCGCGCGGCGTGGCCCCATGCTCTGCTAAGCATTTCCCTGGGTCGGCTGATAATATTGCTGCTGAAAGTTGTATGTGGGCCGATAGGGCTGTTGGAAAGGAAGAGGCCTAGGAAGTGGAACATAGTTAATAAATTGCCCAACAGGAAGGTGAGGACAGTCTTTCTGGAAATGTCCAAGTTGGCCACAGTAAAAGCAACGGACATTGCTAATGTTTGTCATGGCTTCCCTCACTCCCTTGCTCACTGCAAAAGACACCAGGGCCAGCACTTTGGGGACAGAGGCTCCTGTTCAGGGTGGTGGCACTATGTCCCTAGCAACAAGCTGATAATGCAGCTGTGGCAGGGATGTTGGACATGGCTTAGGGATGGCTGATGAGAGGCGCAGGTGCAGGTACATGTCTCCCTGATGGAACTCTTTGGCCGGTCTTGTGAAGCTGCAGAGACGCACCTGTGGAGAGAGGAGGTGGCTGAGGCCCCAGCTGCCAGTGGCACACAGGGACCCTCCTGCACAGCAGGGCCCAGAGCTGGCAAGGCTCCCCAGCACGGCTGGAGCTGCTGGCACAGCTGGGCCCAGCTGGACAGCTGCCCCTCAAGGCCCCGGCCAGCAGGGCACGGCTCTGGGCAGGGTCCCTGGCCAGGAGCGGGCCCCAGAGCACCTCTGCCTTTCAAGGGCAATCTCGGCCCTGCTCTTTCTCCTCCCCACCTCCCTCTGCCTCTGCCCCGAGCCCCTGGGGCTGCTCTTGGCCACAACTGCTAATCCTTGATTGTTCTCTCAGCAAAGGGGCATCGAGAAGTTGCCTCCAGCATGCAGCGTGATCTCCACACAGTGACGGACCAGGACTTCCAGTCAATCCATCTCTCAATCCCAGTGTCCATGGGAGCACAGTTCAGAAGCGTTTCCATGCTGTGCTGGCTTGCCCACGTGCTTTAGGGAAGTGGGCATTGCAAGAAGCTCCTTCCTCAGTGGGAGCAGGCACGGCCTCAGCTGCAGCCCCGGTGCTGCCTGTGGCGCAGGGAGCGGCCGTGGCTGTCCCTGTGCTCGGCTGCAGCACAGGGCCAGGCCGGAGCGGGGCCCTTGTGCCTCCGCTGCTGCTCGGCAGCACCGCCGGAGCCCGGGGCCGCGGCCCTTCCCCGCCGGGGCCGGGACCTGCCCGACAAGGGCGCGGCGGCTCCAGAGGCCCCGCCCGACCCCCAAGGATGGGCTCCGCCCGCCCGCTGGCCGCAAGGCTTGGCAGGAAGCTTTCTGCCCACTTTGCACAGCCTCCACCCAGAGTGGCCCTTTGCTGCGCTGAGGAGACTGAAAAACCCCGCTGCACATCTCATGAGGGATCCCTGCACACCTTAGTAGAGACCATCAAGACTCCTTTATGCCTCCTGAGGGATCCCTGCACCCCTCAGCAGAGACCCCAAAATATCCCTCTGTGCCTCGCAGAGAATCAGTGTTCACCAATGCAGAGACCCCAGGGCAGCCTTGTGTGCCTCACAAAAGACCACAGCCTCCTGCCCACCTTAGGAAGGACTCAGCTCCTCTCCAGGCCTTGACGGCAAGCACTAAACCGCCACGTTAATCACAAGGTACTCAAGCCCCTGCCAGCCTTACGGATGTCTCCAGTCCCCTGTATGCCACAGAAGAGATCTCAAATCCCCTGAGAACCTCACGAGGAACCCCAGCCCCATGCACCACTCTACAAAGGACGCAAAGCCCTGCATGCCTTCCTGCAAAACCCAACACCTACAAAACCCCCCCTCCAGCTGGTGTGCCACATGAGGGACCCTGGCCTACTGCCATCCTTACAGGCTTTTATATGGCATGCCCAATGCCCGGCATGCCATAGAAAAGCCTGGCTTGTCATTAACTCTAGCCAGCAGTGTGTTCCCTGGCAGAAACCAATTCCCTTCTGGGCATGGGGAAGACGTGTTGTGGTGCCGGCTGCATCTGTGGGAGCAATGGGGAGCGTGAGCCCGTGCTGTGCTGCACTGCTGAGCTGGCAGCACGGTGAATACGGGCAGGACGTTCTCTGTTTCCCCCAGAGCTGGGGCCTGCAGGCACCTTGCCGGCCCTTGGCACAGGCTGTGCCAGCCAACAAAGCCCAGCAGGCCGGGAGGAGAGCCCGGGGGCAGCGCAGCTGCTTGGGCAGCGGCTGCTGCCAGGGACACGGACCAAAGCCATCCCTGAGCAGCCACTGCCACCCCTGGCCCTCCCTGCCCCGTGACAGCTACCCCAGCCCCAGGGGACAGGCTCAGGCCCACTAAGGACACACTGGAGCCTTGCTCTCCCTCTCTGTCCTTTCCCCACCATGGGCACCCCATGCAGTCACTCCCCAGGTTTCAGGATGTGTCCCCCATGGAAGGACCCCAGCAGGACTGCTCAGAACCCGAGTGCCCTGAGCCTGCTTGGGATAATTCCCCTGAGCTGTGCTGGTCTTGTCTGGGCTGTGTAAGACTAAACATTAAGAATTAAAGGCAATTTTACTTTTATTGCCCAAGTGTCAGAAGATTCTAGGTTTCCTTAACTGTAAAACTACTTTGTCAAATGCAGAACTGTTGGAGGAAAGGGGAACAAATATCTGGTGTCCGTATTCTATGAAAAACTCTTCTCAATGCTACAAAGGAAAAATATATCTAAATGTTTTAAAATGAAAGACAAAGATAACATGAGGGTGCTGTTAGTCTGATGAGCCCCATGCCCAGCTGCTGCCTGCCCATGCCTGGCTGTGCCCAGACGAGCAGCTCCGCCAGTGCTGGTGGTAGCACACAGACACCTGAGCTGAACCTGGACTCAAGCCTGTGATAGATGAATAATGCGACAGTTGACTCTCACAATTAAAGGATAAATATCATGCATATATGTTAAGAGAAGTTTTATATATATATAGATATGTTTTACCCCCTGTTGTGTTGTTATCTTGGGATTACCTGAGTTTGAGACATTTAAGAGGGTCACCTTGCTACGAGAGCAGCACCTGACCTCCAATCGAGATGTAAGGAAGTAAACTCCAGCACTGCACATCAAAGAAGGAGTCGATAGACAGAACTTTAAGAAGGGCAAAAGAGTTAAAAGGTGAGATCTCCATTGCGTGCATGAGAATGTGGTGGGAAAAATCCTCTACTCCCGGCACAGTAACATTGTCTTTATTCAGTGTCCTGTTATATTTCTAATAAGGTTTTTAATAAACATCTAAAATTTTTACAAGTAAATATAACTTTTTGAATAATCCATTCCCTGGCTAGAGGGCTGCACCTCCTATCCTGGATGGGCAGCTAGGTCATTCCCTTCAGGGAGAGACGGATCTGTTCTAGACAGTGGTTGTAGCATACTTCCAGCTACAAGCTGGTAATACACCTGTGGTAAGGACAACGGACACTGGCACGGAGATGCATGATGACAGGCCAAGTTCTCCATGGCTGAGGTATTAGGCCGGTCTTGTGAAGTGGGAGAGGTGCTCCTGTGGAGAGAGGAGGTGGCTGAGGCCCCAGCTGCCAGTGGCACACAGGGACCCTCGTGCACAGCAGGGCCCGAGCTGGCAAGGCTCCCCAGCACGGCTGAAGCTGCTGGCACAGCTGGGCCCAGCTGGACAGCTGCCCCTCAAGGCCCTGGCCAGCAGGGCACGGCTCTGGGCAGGGTCCCTGGCCAGGAGCGGGCCCCAGAGCGCCTCTGCCTTTCAAGGGCAACCTCGGCCCTGCCCTTTCTCCTCCCCACCTCCCTCTGCCTCTGCCCCGAGCCCCTGGGGCTGCTCTTGGCCAGGCAGCCTCAGTGGGAGCCAGCTCTGGCTGCAGCCCCAGCGGGGCACCCCAGGACAAGGCCCAGCAATTGAGAGGCCAATGGAAGCACTGGGCAGCAGCAGAACCCTCAGCAGAGTTATTTGGACAATCATGGACTGGCCACAACCCCACTGCAGCCTCAATGGGAATGTTCCCCGACCACGTTAGACTTTCAAAAGAAGCTGTTTGAGGGGGAGAGCAACAAAACACTCACTGTTTTCTGTTCCAGGAATACCCAATTCCAAAGCAGCACAACATGAAGACAAGCTCCAAAGAAAGCACGCCTGCCAGTAACCCTAGCCAGCAGCCTGTTCCCTGACAGAAACCCCTTCCGAGGCCATCCTGGGCATTGGGAACAGGTCTTGTGATGCTGGCTGCATCTGTGGGAGCGATGGGGAGCGTGAGCCCGTGCTGTGCTGCACTGCTGAGCTGGCAGCACGGTGAATACGGGCAGGACGTTCTCTGTTTCCCCCAGAGCTGGGGCCTGCAGGCACCTTGCCGGCCCTTGGCACAGGCTGTGCCAGCCAACAAAGCCCAGCAGGCCGGGAGGAGAGCCCGGGGGCAGCGCAGCTGCTTGGGCAGTGGCTGCTGCCAGGGACATGGGCCAAAGCCACCCCTGAGCAGCCACTGCCACCCCTGGCCCTCCCTAACAAATTCTAGGTTACATCTGTGAATTGCATGCTACACTTTCCTTCATGTTTTTCCCAATACCAGGAAGTTTCTGTATATAGTAACGCCCTTGAGAATCTCTAATTATTTTCAGGGGGTTTTTTTTTTGGGTTTTTTTTTTTGGTTTTTTTTTTTTTTTTAATTGAGACAGATGAAACAGCCTTATTGGTTTTAGTTTTGGCAGGTCTGTTTTTTTTCTTTGCATGATGGTTTACTTATTATCTACATTTAAGCTTGTTTTTATTTATGGGTTTTTTGTTCCCCAAGCAATTATTTTGACAGTCTTTTGTTCACTTCTTACTTAATGTTCCATAGATGAATAGTTTGGACTCTCTTTTTATAGGAAAATAAAGATCTCAGAAAGCTCTATTTTTAATTTTGATAACATTCTCTCTCCCCGCTCCTAGCCTTCACAATGATCGTTTTTGAAACATCACTGAGGATAGGTAGAGTTATTTGGGAAATAACCAATAGGCCTGGCTTAACCTGGGTATTGGATTATTATTTTCAGTGCTATAAACCTACATTGCTTCAAGGTTCACACCACGGTCCTGATTTGTGGCTCAATGCATGGACGCCTGTCTGAATTAAAAGAATGTTTGTGAGGCAGCTGAAGAGCTTAGACTCCAGAGATTAAAATTCCTGGGAGGAGGAGGTGGAGGAAGAAAGGATAAAATCCTGATTCAAAGGGTTTTTTCTCACTTTTAGTATGCCAGAAGTATGGTAGACTACACCTGTCTTCAAATGTCATTTGGTTACAGAACAGCTCTCTACAGTGTCAGACTCCAGGAGAAATGACTGAACACTTTGCCTCCCAATGCATCAGCTTTAATTCTAGTGAAAGGTAGGCCTTAATTACAGTCCAATTGGAGCAAATCAACAAAGCAGTCTAGCCATTGTGTGAATGGCAAGAGGAATTTGCTTGTGAACAGATGACTATGTCCCACTCAGTAATGAACAAAATTTGCCCTGACTTGGAAGAAAGTAGACAAGGAGCAATGCAGTATTTGGGGTTTATCCAGGGATAAATGGGGCAAGAAGCTGTAACAACTTAACCTGTTTTACAGAACACAAGTACTGATACGGCCAATAATGAACCCACATGAAGGGATCTTCAGGACATTCCTTTATTTCTCTAACCAGGAATGGGAAGCAAAATGCTGGCATTTATCTGAACTGGAAGCCGTGTTCCTCTCCTTTTTCTCCTTGAGCACACTGTGTGTTATTTGCAGACTTCACTGCCCAGCCCATCAATCCTCTCGTGGCCAATTGCTAAATGGCACAAGTACCAAAATACAGGTGCCAGCATAATCAGCCCAGCACTAATGCAGCACTGCTTTGATGGTGCACAGGAACACAGAATGGCTTGGGTAGGAAGGGACATTTAAAGGCCATCTAGTCCCAATGGCCTGGAGTGAGCAGGGACACCTTGAACTAGGTCAGGTTGCTCAGAGCAGGAGCTTGAATGTCTGCAGGGATGGATGTCCGCCTCTCTGGGTAACCTGTGCCAGGGTTTCATAACAAACAGTGTAAAAAATGTGTTTCTTTCATCTAGTCTGAATTGACCATCTTTTAGATTAAAACCATTCCCCCTCGGTTTGGTCACAAAAGACTCTATTAAAAATTCTGTCCCCATCTCTTTACAAGCCCCCATAAGGCCCTGAAAGGCAGCAATCAGGTGTCCCTGGAGTCTTCTCTCTTCCAGGCTGAACACTGCCAGCTCTCCCAGCCTGTCTCCAAAGCAGAAGGGCTCCAGCCCTCAGAGCTTTTTGTCCCTCCTCTGGACTAGATCCAACAGGACCGTGTCCTTCCTGTCTTGGGGACCCAGAGCAGGATGCAGTACTCTGTCGTGGTAGAGACTGAGACACTACAAAGCAACACAGTCCATTTCCAGAAGGCTTCAAACCCTGTTTTTATTCTAGTCTGCATGCTTTTTCTGCATTTTTACAAAGCTCTTAACTTTATACTTTACTCATTGGTCGCGAGATACAAGCAAAATACTCATTGGAATAGGGAGTTGCAGGTTTCTTTTATTTATCCTTTCTTTCTTGGTTTCTATGATCAATGACATAGAAAATTGCTAGAAAACTATTTTAGTTGTAAACATGGATCCTCCTACCTAACTTCTCGATGGCTCACAGAGGTCACTGTAAAACGTCTTCCACAGTACTCCAGGTGGGGTCCCACCAGAGCAGAGGGGGGGAGTCACCTCCTTCAACCTGCTGGGCACTCTCCTTTGGATGCACATGGCTGGCTCATGTCCAGCCTCTCTTCTAGCAGCAACCCCAAGTCCTTCTCGGCAGAGCTGCTCTGCATCCCTTCATGTCCCAGCCTGTGAGATCAGCTGAGCTGGGACTGTGTCACAGCCCTTGGGCAGAGCAGCTGAGCAGGATGAGCTCCCTTCCGAAGAAAGCAGAACCCACTCCAAAGATCTCCACCCTGGCCATGAGGTCACAGAAGGCTCTGAGATCACAGAGGTGCCAGAGCCCCGTGGTTGCAGAGCAGCACAAGGAGCCAGCAGTCAGTCCCTGAGCACAACTGTTGCGGCGGCAGCAGCAGCGGTGGCAGCAGCGGTGCTGACATTGGGACAGCGGTGTCAGGACAGAGGTGGCAGCAAGAGCTGCGGGACTGGCAGAGGGCAAGGCAGCATGGCCCTTGCTCTGCACCTCTTCCTCCTGCTCCTCCTGGCCGTGGCCCTGCCTGCCAGGGCTGCACAGGCTGCTCCACTCCAAGTGTGGCGAGCAGGTGAGCCGGCAGCCTGGATCCCCTTTCCCGGCACAGCGCTCCCTGCTCCCCGGGAAGCGCTGGGGATGGTTTTGCCCAGGGCTTTGGGGAGGGTTTCCTCTGTGGGAGGGAGAGAGCCCCCATGGTCCCTGGGCTCCTCCAGCCACCACTCCAGGGATGTTGCACAGGGCCTGCAAAGTGGGTGGAGAGTGACCAGAGCCAGTCCAGAGCTCCCCAGGCCCGTGTGCTGCTTTGGCCTTGTCCACTGACAACTGGCAGCCAAGGCCTTACCCGACCCCCTTGCAGTGCCCAGTTCTCTAAGGCAGAGGAGGATCCCAGCACACCATGGAAATGGGTCTGATCTGATCTGTGCTCCCCTCTAGATGAGCATGCTAGGAAGGCTTCTCCAGCAGCTTGGCTTAATGATGATTTCCAGGGTCTTAACCCTCCACCAGGTATGTTTTCAATGTTGGTAAAAGAATAATCATTGAGAACCTTGCAGGAATCAGGTGACAGGAGCTTCTGTGGCTGTTGAGTTTCAGGTGTGTCTGCAGGAAAGACTTTTCAGGCTCCTTTCCTGGTTGCTGCACACAAGCCCCGCTCCCATGGCACGGGTGAGTAGTGTGTGACTGCTGACCCCGCAGGCTGAGCCCTGGTTCAGTGGGATCCATTCACCTGAAATGCAAATGCTTTTATTAAGGTCCTCCGAGAAGGAGGAACAAACCTGGAGGAGACAGGAAGTCCCTGGAGGCATCCAAACACATGCACAGGATCTGGAGTGACCTGGAGAGACAAAGTGGTGGGTGCATTTCCCTCATGCTTCCCCTGGGACTCAGCAGCCGGGGGCTTTGGCTGCACATCTGGACACGCCGTGCCCGGCACAGTGGGAAGGGATCCATGGCAGCCTCGCTGCCCCGCTGCTGCTGCTGCTGCTGCTTTCATGCCCTGCAGGGCTGTTTCCCAGCCTGGCCTGGCTGCAGCTTCTGCCCAGCCCCTGCAGGAAGGCATTTGGCATCAGCTGCCAGGGAGCCCAAACTGCACCATGGGCCATGCCCACCCTGAGATCCCCTGCACTTTCCCAGTCTGTGAGCGCATCTGGAGGGGCAGTTCTTTGGAGGAGGAAGGGCCCTGGTCTTTCTCCTTAATCTTATCCATTACTTAAACAAGCATTGCCTCCTGAGAATGCCACATTCCCATTGGGAAACAAACCCTCCTGATTCAGCTGTCCTTTTTCCTTTCTGCAGACATGGAAGGAGAGAGTGTGCTGACAGCTGCATTTCCCGGAGGAAGCAGTGGCTCCATGGCAGCCTCTGCCCCAGGAAGGGAGGCGATGCCAGGCAAAGGCCCCGGAGGTAATTGCTGTGCCTCTGGGCCTGAGCCCTGCTGAGGCTTCAGCTGCCCTCTCTGCTGCTTGGCAGTGCAGGCACACAGCATTACCTGACCCCCTTGCAGTGCTTGGTTCCCTATACAAGGGGATCCCAGCACAGCATGGAACAGTTCCCATCTGTGCTCCTTTCTAGACTGGGAACGTGACTTCCATCACTGGGAAACGCTGTTAAAGCACAGTTTAAGGATGTTGGAGCTTGGTGATGGTAGGTTTTCAGCAACTCTTTGCTAACAGAGCAATCATTGTCCAAGTGTAATCATTGTCCAGAGTGATATTCCTCTGTCATTTCCCTTAAGATCCTCCGAAGTTTGATGGATTCTGGAAATCCTGGCCTCCAAATTTCTACTCTTGTACCCTACAGTGATCTCACAGGATTGCTGTCAGTGGGAGGAAGGAGCGTTTAGCTGTCCATCTTCCTCCCGTGTGCAATGCCAGTGTGTCCTTCCATGTGCTCTGTGCAGCCAGGGAGAAGGGCAGAGAGGGAAGGGGCCGGGCCCAGGGCTGTGCCCCGGGGCTGAGCCTTTGGCAGCTCCTTTGCCAGCCCCAGGGAGCCTGAGCTGCTCCTGCTGCCACTGCCACACCCTGGCCCTGCCTGGGGCTGGCTTTAGAGCTGCTGGCAGCTCCAGGGAGTCCTTTCTGCCCCAACTGCCCTGCAAGGGGCTCCTTCCATGCCAGTGTGGGGCCACTGCAGGCACGTGCTCCCCATGCCCCTGCTCCTGAGTGGGAGGCAGAGCTGAGGGAGTGCCTTGGAGGGCACCAATCACCCAGGTGCCCTTACTGCCACTCGGGCCTGAAGGAGAATCTTCAACAGTGTCACAGGAGCTGTTCTGTCCGTCCTTTGCAGGTGAACCTGATGATGAAGACAATCCTGATGACGAAGATAATACGTTTGATGAAGATGATCTGGATTCCCAATGTGTACCCATTACTGAGCCTCTGGGAGATGCTGAGGGTAGGTCAAGGCCTTTTCCCTGGGAGAGCTGCCAGCTCAGAGCCCAAAGCTTGGCCAGGGGGGCATCACTGCAGGTGCCAGCACAGAACCAGGCACGTGTGTGCCCTCGCCCTGCGCGATCCCCTCACCGCTCCTGCAGCTCAGTGGTGCCCGTGCAGATCAGCAGAGATGGCAGAAGCTTCTGTGGCTGTTGAGTTTCAGGTGTGTCTGCAGGGAGGACTTTGGTGGATGTTGCACACAAGCCCCACTCCCATCGCAGGGGTGAGTAGTGTGTCCCTGCTGTCCCCACAGGCTGGGACTTCGTTTTGTGGGATCCATTCCTGGGAAACGGAAATATTTCTCTTAAGGTCCTCCAAGAAGGAAGAAGAAACCTACAGGAGCTCGTAAGTCCCTGGACATTTCCAAACATCTGGAACAAAAACAGAGTGGCGTGGACAGCCAGCGTGGTGGGTGCATTTCCCTCAGCCTTCCCCTGGGACAGAGTAACCGGGGACTTTGGCTGCACATCTGGACACGCCGTGCCCGGCACAGCGGGAAGTCATCCATGCACCACAGTCCATGCACACCCTAAGATCCCCCTGCAATTTCCCAGTCTCTGAGCATATCTGGAGGGGCCTGCTCTTTGCAGGAGAGAGGGCCCTGGAGCAGCTCCAAAATCCTGGCCATTTTCCTTGTCCTTATCCATGTCTTTGACAAGTGTTACCTGGAACAGAAGGGCACAGCACAGAGGAATTATAGCATGCAGGGTCAGGGGTTTGGGTACTGAGCAGTCCTGTGCCAAGGGGCAGCAAAATGCCTGCAGGCCCCAGCTCTGGGGGAAACAGGGAGTGAGGACGTCCTGCCCGTATGCACCACGCTGCATTTCAGCAGTGCAGCACAGCACGGGCTCACGCTCCCCATTGCTCCAACAGATGCAGCCGAGAACTCAACAGATTGGAAAAGCATGAGAAGAACTTTCAGCTCGGAAACATCCTTTTTGATTACGTTGATGGCCATTGTGGCACCTGCAGCACTGTCCCTGATGATGTGCTATGCCAGAATCTGGTATTGCTCGAAGAGAAAATGGTGAGTGTTTCGCGATTCTCTGTCTCAAGCAGCTTCCTTTAAAGGCTGCTCATAGTCAGGGAATATTCCCAGAGAGTTTGCAGTGGAGCTGTGGCCAGTCCCTGGTTGTCCAGATATCTCTGCTGAGGGTTCTGCTGCTGCCCAGTGCTTCCATTGGCCTCTCAATTGCTGGGCCTTGTCCTGGGGGCCCCGCTGGGGCTGCAGCCAGTGCTGGCTCCCACTGAGGCTGCCTGGCCAAGAGCAGCCCCAGGGGCACAGGGCAGAGGCAGAGGGAGGTGGGGAGGAGAAAGAGCAGGGCTGAGATTGCCCTTGAAAGGCAGAGGCGCTCTGGGGCCCGCTCCTGGCCAGGGACCCTGCCCAGAGTCGTGCCCTGCTGGCCGGGGCCTTGAGGGGCAGCTGTCCAGCTGGGCCCAGCTGTGCCAGCAGCTCCAGCCGTGCTGGGGAGCCTTGCCAGCTCTGGGCCCTGCTGTGCAGGAGGCTCCCTGTGTGCCACTGGCAGCTGGGGCCTCAGCCACCTCCTCTCTGCACAGGAGCACCTCGGGACAGGAGTTGGAAGACGGTGGCTGCACCTCACACCCAGCCAGCGTGAGCAGCTCCTCCAGCAGCAGGGACGGTCTGGACAGCCCTCTCAAGTCTTCTGTGAAGAGGACCCCAGAACCACCAACTACGAGGGAACCTCCTTTTACCCCGTAGATCCCACTGCCACCTGCTCTCCCCATGGGCCTCCCCAAGCTGCCTTCATCCCTTTTTTTCTCTCCGTCTGTCCCATCCCAGCCAACTCGAGTTCCTCTAGGGACCCCAGGACCAGCCCAGCACCTTCCAGCCCCTCCGGAGACCAACACATCCCTTCCTCTGCCTCTGAGACCCCTGGCCTTGCCCTCTAGGAATCACTGAAGGCGACACCCCACCCCACCGCCCCCCACCCTCCCCACTCCCAGTTGCAGGGTAGGCAGCGGCCCATTCTTCTGTTGAAATAAAGAGAAGGATCTGTGTTGTGGTTTCAAAGCAAAACCAGTGAGAGACTCCAAGTCAGAAATACAATTTATTAGAAAAAGGGAAAAAAAAAACCAAAATTCATGCAATAATACAAAAGAAAAACCACTGACAGGCTCAGAATACAGCCTGCTGACACCCTGCTAGTTAGGGTGGTGGTAGCAGTCCAGATGAAATGGACTTGTGGAAGTGGTGATCCTGTAGAAACAATCTGGTAGCTTTCATCCTCTGGAAAAGCAGTGGGTAAGGGCGGCGGTTCCTCTGGGAATCCAGTGGAAAGACTGCTTGTTGTGTTCCAAAACCCAGATTATATCCAGCTGGGGATGCTTAGCTCCTCCCCCATGGGCAGAGCATCTCACAGTGGGCTGATAACATTCTGCCTCATGCTGTGGGTCCTTGATTAGCCATGAAACAGAAATGGCTCTGGGAGGGAGTTATCTCTGAGTCATGTGGCAAGACATTGATGGACCCATTAACAGGAGATAAGGAAGAAACAATGCCTCTCCTGGTTTCAGCAGCTCTTGAGGATGGGAATAGAACATAATTTTATATTATAACCTAGGACATAATCTAACCCTTATTCTATTACCATCTATACCCAAGCCAATATCCTCTTACTATATATATGTATCTATCTATCTATATATATTATATAAAATGAAACTTTACACACAATTCTTGCTTAAAATTAGGTTAGATTTCCTTGTGGTACACAACAACTTTCCTTGTCCTTCTGCATTACCTAGCCAGTGCAACCAGGTCCTTGAGCAAAAATACCCACAGATGGGTTTGCCCCTGCTTGTGGTGGGATTAATCCAAACAGTCTTTCCTAAAATACCTTTCATGTGTATCACAGGAACTTTGTCTCCATCCCCTGTGTGCAGGGGTTCAGACTGGGCAGCACCAGGATTGATAGGTCCTCAGGTTTTGACCATCCAGATGGCTTTTGCTAAGTTCAGTTCCCAGTTCCTGAAGGTTCCTCCACCAAGTGCCTTCAGGATAGTCTTAAGTAGTGCGTTGCATCATTCAACTTTCCCGGCAGCTGGTGTGTGATAGGGGATATGATATGTCCTTTCAATGCCATGTTCTCTGGCCCAGGTGTTGATAAGGCTGTTCTTGAAATGAATTCCATTGTCTGACTCAATTCTCTCAGGGGTGCCTTGTCTCCACAGGATTTGCTTTTCTAGGCCCAAGATGGTGTTCCAGGCAGTAGCATGAGGCACAGGGTAGGTTTCCAACCACTCTGTGGTAGGTTCTACCATGGTCAGCATGTAGCGCTTGCCTTGGCAGGTTTGGGGAAG
Source organism: Passer domesticus (assembly GCF_036417665.1). Classification (NCBI taxonomy): domain Eukaryota; kingdom Metazoa; phylum Chordata; class Aves; order Passeriformes; family Passeridae; genus Passer; species Passer domesticus. The sequence goes on along the minus strand of NC_087482.1, from coordinate 8,445,564 downwards.
CGTGGTGAGGTCAGTTTGCCAGGCTTCCCCATACCTGTACTTCAACCATCGCCCACCGTACCACAGAGGCTTCACCCGCTTGGCCTGTTTGATTGCAGCGCAGCTCTCGCAGTTGTGGATGACCTGTGAGATGTTGTCCATAGCAAGGCCCACCCCTCGGTCACGGGCCCATCGCTATGTTGCATCTCTCCCCTGACGACCAGAGGCACCGTGGGCCCAACGAGAGAGCTAGGAATGATTCTCCCTTGTGCTGCCAGTCTAGATCCACCTGTGATACTTTCACCTTGGCAGCTTGGTCCACCTGTTTGTTGTTGTGATGCTCTTCATTAGCCCGACTCTCGGGTACATGCACATCCACATGTCGAATCTCACGGTCAGCCTCTCTACTCGGGTGGCAATGTCCTGCCAAATCTTGGTGGCCCAGATGGGTTTCCCTCTGCGCTGCCAGTTGGCCTTTTTCCAGCAATGCAGCCATCCCCACAGAGCATTAGCTGCCATCCATGAATCGGCGTAGAGATAGAGCCTCAGCCACTTCTCTCGTTTGGCAATAGCCAAAGCCAGCTGGACGGCTTTAAGCTCTGCAACCTGACTTGATCCAGCTTGTCCCTCAGTAGCTTGTGCAACTTGTCCTGTGGGGTTCCACGCTGCAGCTTTCCATTTCCAGTTAGTGCCTATAATTCAGCAGGAACCATTACAGAAGAGGGCATATTGTCTGATAGGCTCCGGTAGCTCACTATATGGTGGGGCTTCCTTGGCACATGCCACTTGCTCCTCTTCTTCTTCAGAAGACAATCCAAAAGTCTCCCCTTCAGGCCAGTTTGATAGAATTTCCCAAATGCCAGGGCCATTCGCATTTCCAATCTGGGTGCGCTGCGTGATGAGGGCAATCCATTTGCTCCATGTGGTGTCAGTGGCGTGATGTGTGGAGGGAACATTTCCTTTAAACATCCAGCCCAGCACTGGTAGCTGGGGTGCCAGAAGCAGCTGCGTTTTGGTGCCAGTTACTTCTGAGGCAGCTTGAACTCCTTCATAGGCAGCCAAGATTTCCTTCTCTCTGGGAATGTAGTTTACTTCAGAGCCTTCATAACTCCATCTCCAGAATCCTAGTGGTCAGCCTTGAGTCTCACCAGGCACCTCTGCCAAAGACTCCAGGACAAACCATGGTTCCCAGCTGCAGAGTAGAGCACATTCTTCACCTCTGGTCCCATCCTGACTGGGCCAAGAGCTACCGCATGAGCGATTGCCTGCTTAATCTGGGCAAGGACTTGTTGCTGTTCAGGACACCAGTGGAAATCGTTCTTCTTGTGGGTGACAAGGTAGAGAGGGCTCACAATCTGCCTGTCCTCGGGAATGTGCATTCTCCAAAAGCCTACGGCACCTAGGAAAACTTGTGTTTTCTTCTCCTTGGTAGGTGGAGACAGAGCGGTGATCTTGTTGATTAACAGGATGATAAGGAAGAAACAATGCCCCTCCTGGTTTCAGCAGCTCTTGAGGATGGGAATGGAATACATGTTTATACTGTAACCTAGGACAAGCGGTCACCCCATTGTCCAGGTGGCAGCAGCAGCAAAGCCCACCCAGCACCAGCACTGACTGAGCTCCATGCCCAGGAGGAGCCGTGGATGCCCACGGTGTGGGCAGGCAGAAGCCAGGCAGGGACTGCTGTTGAAATGGAGGTTTTGGGGGGTTCAATTAAGTTAGCAATATATGGACTAAGCATTTAAATTTTAAATTGTAGAATTATATGTTGAATTTTAACCTTTTACTTAAGAAAACTCTGCCAAGGTACAAAGGGCATAGGAAAATGCAAATTTCTGAAGCTTCTTGCTATGAAGGACAATACCAGTGTCATAAACAGGGCAGGAGATCTTTCTCCTTTTTAATGCCTTTATTAAAAACATTCAGCTCAGGTTGTGGGAAACGACAGGTCGCCCGCACCCACGCTGCTCCCAGGAGTGGCACGGAGGAGGAGGATGATGCAGCTGTGTCCGCTGGTATGCAGGCAGAGCTGGGGCTTCCATCCTCGAGGGAGTAGTGGGAATTCCGCTTTTTTGTTCTAACATTACAGGTCCTCTTTCTAGCTGACATCCTTTCAGGTTAGGGTGAAAAGTAAAAAGGATCTTAGCAGATACTAAGGATTAAGTTCCTCACTTTTAGACATTACTTAGGTTTAATAATTCCATGTTGGCTTCTTGTTTTTAGGGGTTTTTTTCCTGGAAAATTGCAAAATTTGGTGAAATGCATTCTCATCTGCATACTAGCTCTGATGTCACCTCCCCCTGCAACCTTCAGGCTCCTGGGAAGCAGCAGGGGGACAACTGCGCTTGATTTCTAACCATTAACAGGTAATTGAAGAAAAACTATTAACAAGAGGTGATTGCAACATGAAGCTATCAACAACAAATAGTCAACATTTCAACTCTCAGCAACTGGCCCAACCGGTTTAACTTTGCAGCCTTAAAAAAACAAGGATAATTTGTGGGGAAGAACACACCAGGTGTGGAGACACAAGGCTTGACTCCATTTCAGAAGGCTGATTTATTATATATTCTATTAAAATAGTACATTAAAACTATACTAAAAGAACAGAGAGGAAAAAATGACCAGAAGGCTACAAAGAAGAATAATAGAATAGAATGCATAACAAAAATCTTGTGACTGCTCACAGGCTCAACACAGTTGGCTGTGATTGGTCATCAAGTGAAAACAATCCACATGGAGCAATGGAAGATGCATCTGTTGCATTCCACAGCAGCAGATCGTTATTGTTTACATTTCTTTCCTGAGGCACTCAGCTCCTCAGGAGGGGAAAAATCCTAGGAAAGGATTTTTAATAAAATATCATAGCTACAGATCACTTTTTTACTCATAACACCAGGAGAAGACCAGGGAATGCAAGAAGCCTAGACTAAGGAGCTCCTCTGTCTCCAAGCTGATCCAACCAACAGACGTACTCAGATAAGCACCAGGGGACCACAGTGCACGCACAAAGGAGAAAAGTTCAAAAGTTCAGTCATGAGGAAGACCACAGCCTTCGGCCTCAGAGAACACCAAAGACCCCAGTGTGACCACCACAGGAAACAACGCGTGCCTGATGGAGAAGGAAGACTCGCTCACAATATGATGATCGACAAGTCTCGTCTTTATTCCCGAATCACCGATTATTATACACCTTTTAATTAGCTCATGCATAGTGCAAAATCCCAGCTCACCATTGGCTAACTAGCTATCAGCTATCTACGTGCTGTTTTTGGTATAACTATCACCACTTTCCCAGGCTATCCCGCTCCACCACCTGTGTCTGTGCATTACTTCATCCGTGGGCCAAGGACACAGTTTAATCGGGATAGCAACTCCCCTCATTCTCTATCTCGGTGAAATTAATCTCACTGTGAGCTTTAGCTCGGAGCCAGCTTGTTACAAAGCTCTCAACATTTCCCCCGTTTTCTTTTTGAGCCGGAAGTGTTGTTTTCCAAGCCCTTTCCATCATCTGACTCACCATTCTTTGTATGCAATTAAGCAAGCATGGTAATACAAGCATTAGCAATACTATCACACAATATCTCTATAGCATATTGATACAGAATGATCTGATAAATTCATAGAACACATACTCTCAAATTCTTCACAACCATGGCCTTGAGCTAATAATAAGAAATCGATTGCTGCTCTATTCTGCAATACTGCATGATTTACACTTTGTACATCTTGAGACAGCATGTCCACTACCTGGGAGGTGGCGTTCAGTTCGTCTTTGGCCCAGCAGCCTAATTGCTTGGCCAAATTCATGGCCTTATTAGCTGCCCCTCCAGGTAAAAGTGTAGCTACTACTACCTGTTTCAGCTTGCTCCAGAATGTGGGTTGCCCTATTTGGCAGTCCCTCTGGAGCGAAGAGAACAGGACTTAAGTTGCTTGATGCAGTCGTCTAGTGCCTCCTCAACCCCACAGTCTTTTTTAATCGGTCCTACAGTGGATGTCTGTGTGAGGGGCACAAGCTTTCGACAGCGCGAAGCTATTATGTGAGTACGCACTTGCTTTTCTACTCGCTCACACAAGGTCTTAAGTTGCCAAGTAACATATGCCAAAATAATTTGCTCCGGGGCTTCATACAAGTCTAACGATCCTCTCAAATCAAGCCCTGTAAAATCCCTTAGTGCTTGCTGCCACGAGTTCTGCAAGTTCCAGGAGAATCGGCAGCTTGGGCACCAGTTCTGCCGAACAGTCGATTGCTCCAACCAAAACACCTTATTACAGCCTCCACAGTCTAGCACGATCCATGCAGCGCATTTATTGTCCCCACAGTCCAAGCATGGCTGTGATTGAGGGGCTTTTACTTCTACTGTAAGGTCCTGACACCACTCGATCCAATCGTCAGGAAGATGAACACAGGCACATCGCGCGTCGTTAGAGTAGGGCTGGAGGTGTTGCAAATAGGGCCGCAATATCAGCGTCAGTTGGTTGTGCACCTTCTCTTTGTCCTCCGGTGACAAGGCCGCAATGGTCCTGAACATCAGCTCGAGTCCACTTCGCGGGGATCCACAAGGGTCCTGTTGGAGAGGAAACACAAAGATATCCCCTCCCCCAGTATAGTACCCTGGCAGCTACTCCTGCTACATAAAGGGAGTCAGTCACAATATTCAAAGGACCTTTTAAATTCATCATTGCCTATACTACAGCTAAAAGTTCCAATGTCTGTAGACTGTCCCTGGCATCTGCATCTAACAAATGTTGTCACCACTGTCTTTGCTGTTTCCATGTCACGGCTGCTCTCCTGGACTTTTTACCAGCGTCCGTAAAGGCCGTGATAGCCCCCCTTAATGGTGACAGACTCCAAATGGGCTTTGTTATCCAGTCCCATTCTGTCATCCACTGGAGGGGACTAGGATGCATTTTCCCAGTCTCCACGACAGCTCCAGCTCCTAAAAGGGCTTCCTGGAGCTCCCCAGAGTTCACCAAATACCAGTCAAGCGTGTCCTTTTTAATGGGCAATCGTATTGTGGAAGGCTCTGCTCCTGTAACTTGGATTGCCCTAAAACGTCCTTTCTTTATGAGGGATGCAATCATTTCAATTTTCAGTCTCACAGTTCTCTGTTGCTGTAGCGGTGGAGAGAGCCACTCCAATACCCTGAGCTCCCCCGTTTTCTTTTCAAGCTGAGACAGGGCACCTGTTAAAACAGAAACAAATCCCACATCCCTGCAGGACTGAAGAATATTCTCAAAATCTTGGAGGTGAAAAATGGGTCCTGGTTTCATTTTGCAATGTTACATAAAGAAATGTTAAAATAAAAGTAATTAGGAATTAATTTAGATAATACACACAATCAACAACACATACAAAATAAAAAAATTACTAAACACTGTAACACTGAACTCTTATCCCAGAGTCTGCGACAGCTGACAAACCTTAAAATGACAGAGAATTGGAGAAACCATGTCCGGATTCATGTTTCTCCAAATCACCTCTGAAAATGGCTCAGCTGTCATAGATGGTCAAATTGCCAAGTCAAAAGGACTTGAATACTTTTTGATGCAGAAAACATCTGGGTTGATTGTCAGTCACTCCATCCAAATAGAGCTAGAGCTTGGCCAGAGCCCAAACTCTAATTGGTGAGTGTCACTTAACACATTTTTTAAACAGGGCTTTTAAAAACAACTGTTATAAACAAGAAACCTTAGGGTTACAAACCAATCAAACCAGCAAATAATTGAATCCTTCTGAAGTTTCTGTCAAGACAGAGATTTTCCAAACACAGCAAACTTCTTGAATTCTCTGCTGGAGTATTTCTGTAATAATAATTAAAAGAACTACAAAACTGGCAATTTGGATAAAAACCCTCAGAAACATCAAAATAGTTAGGAAATAAAAAGACAGGATCTTAAAGAGACACGTGTCTTGTAGGTGATCACACAAAAAAATAGAAAAACACATGAAAGCTGGCTGTAAATACTGCAACAATATCTTAATAATAATTCTTATCACAAAAATCTGAAAACTCCTTAACAAGAAGTGCTTGAAGGGGTTAAGACAACCTTCCCAAAGTATTCATCTAGTATTAACAACAGTCACTATCTATCAGCATTACTTACAAAAACTAAAAATAACAAAGATTATAAACTTAATATCAATAATTCTTAAAACTTTGAATCTTGGATAGATATTTTAAAACAAAACTGAAAAAGATGACAGATAATCTTAAACACAAATAATTTCACTTAAATTAAGGATAGTCAAAATAATTAGCACATTTACATCCATTTATCTAATGCCATCTCTTAATGAATAGAAGAAAGCAAAGACTATAAAGCCCATAGTATACAGAAATATTACAGTTTAAATCTTCTCATATGTAGTCCAAACAGAAACTAGGAAGTTTACTTAGACTCTGCCCCCCTAAAAGGTTGTTCTTGCCTCAGGCAAGGGAAAGGAAATGAAGTCATCAAACTCAAAGCCATCAAACCCAAATACTCAATCACTTTTAGAAAAGCAAACACATTTACAAAAAAAACTGGTAAACAAACTGTAAAGTCTGTGGAACAGTTGGGTGAAATGCCCCGTATAACATCTGGATGAAGCACTGTGTGAATTTTCAGAAGTTTTCTATCCTGATCTTGAAGGAAATTCCTGACCTGTTTTTTCTCAGACACTTGTTTGAATTGCTGCGATGGGCTGTCTGCTGTGGTTGCTAGGCAGCTGTGACAGGCCGGTGCTTGAGGAATGTCTGCCCGCACTCGTCTCCTGTGTGCTCCGGCACAGCCTCAGTCTGCGCTATCCCGGGGGTGCGGAAAGGAACGCTCTCGCCCGGACCCGCGCAGCCCCGATCTCCTTTGGGCTCCGCTCGGCCTGGATCTCCGCTCGGGCTGGTTCCCCCTGGCTCTGCGCCAACACCCGCAGCCAGCGGGAGCACGTCCCACACCGCTGGTGCTTTTGTGCGCTTGCAAAAAGTGAAAAAGCCCTCCTAGTTCCAGCTTTCGGGTTTCGCGTTACTGGTGCGCGTCCACCACCGCCAGCACCTATTCGGCTGCCGCGTCTCGCTTTGGCCGGCTTGGCCCTGGCCGGCACTTCCCTCACGATCTGTGCGCTTTCCCCACGGACAGCTGCCGTGCGAGTTTTTGTCACTGCGCGTGTCACTGGACCCGCGGTGCGCGTAACCGCCGCCGGCACCGAGTACGCCGCCTCCGCAGCGCTCGGTCCGTTCCGCCGCCACAGCACCGGGAGCGCCGCCGGCATACGCGTTTTCGCCTCTGCGTCTGCCCCGGGCTGTCCCGCGGTGCGCGTAACCGCCCTCCTGGTCCCGAACTTACGCCACTCTGTTAGCTCATGGACCGTATGGGGGTTGAAAAACAACCCTGTAGCGTACCCGTAATCTAACAACTGTGGGAGCTCTCTCTGCAAGTCCATGTCTTTAATCTGCCGCTTTTTTAAAAAGCAAATAAATAAATCATATGCTGCTTGCCTTTCCATTTCTAATCAGCGCTGTTGCAAGGCTTACAGACTTCGGCAGCACGTAGGCTAGGACTATATTTATAGCTCCTAGGGCCGCGACCCGCAGTGGTCGTTTGCCGTCCCCCCCCTTGCTTCAGAAGGACCCGCTCCTACTTCCCCATCCGTGGCAGCCGTGTCTGTCCGTAGTCGTCGACGTCGGGGTCACCATTTGATGGAGAAGGAAGACTTGCTCACCATATGATGATCGACAAGTCTCGTCTTTATTCCCGAATTACGGATTATTATACACCTTTTAATTAGCTCATGCATAGTGCAAAATCCCAGCTCACCATTGGCTAACTAGCTATCAGCTATTTACGTGCTATTTTGGTATAACTACTTATTACTTTCCCAGGCTGTTTTTCTCCACCACCTGCTCGGTGCATTACTTCATCCGCAGGCCAAGGACACAGTTTAATTGGAAGGCAACTCCCCTCATTTTCTATCTTGGTCAAATTAATCTCACTGTGAGCTTTAGCTCGGAGCTAGCTTGTTACAAAGCTCTCAACACAGAACATATTTTCATTCTGAGTATCTTTCTGTAAATGAACATTCTGTCTCAACCAGGAGGTATTTTTGACCAGCTGTTAAAACTTCAGAAGTACACCTAGAAAAGAGGCAAAGACAGTTTCCTGAAACATCTGCCTTTTATTAAAAGTCCATCATATGGGTCAAAAGAAGGGTGAAAAAACCAAATCAGTCCTTTTACTTCTTCAGTATGTGATTTCACAGATACTTTTAATTTCATTTTAAAGAAAAAAAGGAAAGTAGCATGTACAGGGAGAACAATCCAATAGGAAATACTAAATCTGTACCTGTTTGTGTGTCAACTCACCCGCAAATGGTGAGTTAAAAGATAATTTGTAGCATTTGAAATGTCTTCAAGTAGCCTTTACACTCAGCAAAACTTTGGTCACAAGTGGATAAGGTGATCATGGGATCTGTTCCATGAAAAAAAAATATCCCCTTAGATTTTTTTTTCCCTACTGTTTTTGATATATATTGCATATTGTGCCTTAAGGGCAGCAGCTACATAGAGATATCTCTCAGTATTCGTTCAGTATTTGACAGTTAGGCTGTTCCAATGTACCTTAGGGATTTTTATTCTAATTTTATGCTGTCAGACTTTTATTTCTCTGACTTTGTATCCTCTGTGGTAATATTACTAAAAGCTTTCCGGTTTTGTGGGTATTTTTATTAAAAGAAAAGTAATTGTATTAATCAGAGCTTAGTTTTTCTTGCCTTTTTCTTCCAGATTATCCCAATGGCATTCGGCTCACGTCAGCTGTTCCAGGAGCAGATATCAAAGTACTCATAAATTTCAATGCACCAAATCCTCAGGACAGGAAGAAGTTTACAGATGATTTGAGGGAATCAATTGCAGAAGTTCAAGAAATGGAAAAGCACAGAATAGAGTGTAAGTACAAAGGTACATATAATGGAGCATTTTCCAGCTAATCAAAATAATAAAAAGTAATATTACCCTTGGGAAATTTAAATTTTAAATTAAAAATTACCATTAATAAAAAGTATAAGAGTATAACACATTAGAACTCTGTAAAAGTTCAAAATAATGTGGGTTTTTCTGTGACTTTATCTTGAGAAGAAGGAAAAAGCCAATAATGCCTTAAGCCCCGGCTGAGTTCATTGACTACTATTTACTGCAGTGTAGCTGCAGTGGAATTCATCTTGGACAAGCTGCAAATAACAATGGGCAGAGGAGAGCTGGGTCTGTGATTTGTAGCATAAATTACAGGAAGAACTTTAGGGATAATTTGGACAGAACAGAGCTGGGTCTGTGATTTGTAGTATAAATTACTGCAGGAATTTTTAGGGATAATGTGGAGAAGAAAGATGGATCCGTGATTTGTACTATAAATTCCTGTAAGAATTTTAGGGATAATGTGGACAGAGGAGAGCTGGCTCTGTGATTTGTATCACAAATTACAGCAGGAATTTTAAGGGCAATTTACCTCACACTGAAATTCCCAATGATGGCTCTTCCAATAAGCTTCATTGAATTTTTCTTCATTTCCGGGTTGCAATTCCTGTGGTCAGTAAGGAAGTCATGGTCCAAACCGATACATTTTGCTGGTAGTCCCGTGAGTGTCTGAAGATGAAATTTTATCCCATTTTCCCAAAAGAGAAATCCAGCTGTGGGTAGAGGGGTGAAACTCCCTGTGGGACGTTCTGGGTTGTTTCATGCCCACAAACACCCCTGTAAAAGCCCCCGTGTGTGTTGCAGCCGAGCTGGAGAAGCAGAAGGGGGTGGTGCGTCCCAGCATGTCGCAGTGCTCCAGCCTGAAGAAGGACTCCGGGAACGGGACCCTGCCCCGGGCGTGCCTGGACGACAGCTACGCCGGCGGCGAGGGGCTGAAGCGGAGCGCGCTCAGCTCCTCCCTGCGCGACGTGTCCGAAGCAGGTAAGAGCTGCCTCTCCTCCCCGGCTCGCTGCATGCCTCCACAAATAGCAGTGGTGGAATCTTACACTTCCAAGTAGCTCCTTACTCCCCCCTCCTCGGCTCGTGGTTAATTTCTGTTTGTTTTGGGTTGTTTTTTTTTTACCTTTGTTCTGTTAAGCGGCTGCTGTTTGAAAGTATTAAAGCCGTTGTAGGTTGCTATAGAAACTTTTAAAGGACAGTGAAGACAGAGGAAAATTGTAAGTTTTTAATAAAACAGAAGTGACTGACTTGTGCTAAGAGCAATTCACTTGGTTTTCCTTTCTTTTTTTTTCATTGCCTTTGCTTTTTCCCCCTCATAGACTAGGCCTGGAAAGGGAAGGAAAGCTCCTGGTCTCTGTGTGACGAGCGCTTTCTGTGTACTCTGTGCTCAAGTGTACCTGTGTCACCACCTCGATGAATGAAACTGAGTGAAGCCCTACTAAATTCTCTCTAGAGCTGTGTAACACCAGTGTGCCCCTGATGCTCTTTTCTGGTTCTGTAACTCAGACACAGTTCCTAATTCTTGCAAAAAGAGGTTGTTGTGAAGTACTCTTTGCAACAGAACCAAAGAAGCCCTATTGGACAAGGATGCTGATAACCCACAAAGCCACTGATGTGTCTTAAGTTTTATTAACTGGTTAAAGACTGGAAAGCAGTGGTGATACAATTTGTTAGCCAAAGCAAGCCAGGGGAAGTTGGGCATGTTTTTATTTGATGGTTTGCCTCACACCTGGCATAGCCATGTAATCTTTCAGTGTTAAAGATTCCTGTCACTGACAAGAACTCTTATCTGAACACCATGTCCACTATTCAGAAAGTACTTCCATAGATAGTAGCAACTCTATTTTTTTTAGTTATTTGGTTTTTAGTTCATAGGCTGTGTTGCATACTCTGCTTTGTTCTTTCAATTGCAGTGTTGATGTCCAGTGTAGTCATAATTTCAATATTCTGTATATCTTTGGTAGTAGACACTACTTACCTATTTCCTTTTTTTTTAACTAAAGAGGAGACATTAGCTATGCTGCAATAAATAAAATTGTTGTAAACTGAAATGATAGCCTGTGTTTTGTGGGTATATGTATGTGCATACAAATATGTAGAGAGTGAGCTCTTTCAATTCTTTTCTTCTCTGTTTAGGCTTTCATACTCACATCTCCATGTGCTTCATTAAAAAGACTTAGGCCCTTGATCCAAAATCAGGCTGAAGTTGACTATTGGTGCTTGCTTGGCTCCAGCGGATTTTAGATCAAGCCCTAGTCTTCACCACTCTTATCTCTCAGATTTGAAGATACTTCATCTTTTTCTGTTGTTTTGGTTTTATTTCATTAGAATGAGAACTACCATATTGTTAATATGTGAGTTCAGTGGGTATCTGTACCCCTAAATGTGATTTCTGATTAATTTTTTCATTCCATTAGAATTACTCATCCCTCTCTTTCAAACACTGCCATGTATTTGAATTCATATTATGGGTTTAATTCAACAAACCAACATTTGTAATCACAAACACATTTCACAGGGCATGCCTACAACTGGCATGCTTCTTACTGAAAATAACCTTTTTCCATGACAAAAAGTAGAAATCACTCACAGACTGCAGGGTTTATCAATGAGTTTGTTAAACCCAACTAAACTTAATTTTAACCTGAAATAACTGAGAATTATGGAGAGCTTCTGTTTGGTCTTGTGCAGTGCAACTGACTTGAGAAACAACCAGCCTGTTATTTGCTGTGTTATTTGGTGGAATGACTTAAGGGAGATGATCCATATCATTCTGCCTTCTCTCAGGGAATAGCTTGCATGTGAGGCTAATTTTATTTTTAATGTGGGAGAAGTGATCCACAGAAAAGCAAAGAAATCTCTTTCAGTTAGGAAGATACTGCCCCTCAGTGATTATCCCATATTAAATTGCTTCTCTAAAACAGGCCTGAGTTAGGTTCCCTCAAATCCTTCTGTGGATGAAGCACAGGATGAACAAGGAGGAGGAACAGGAGTGTGTGGGCCTGTAGGAAAGTAGATTTTTAGAGAGACCTTTCTACCTTGAATCAAAAATAAATCTAACAAACAAGAGAAAATGGCCTGATTTCATATTTATGCAGGAAGGCAGGTAAATGTCCAGTGAACATTGCAAACTCAAAATTTTAACTGTTTATTCAGTGAAGGGAAATGTGACTGAACAGCATTTGGCTGCACAGGTACTTGACAGAACTATTTAGGAAAAAAATCCATTGCTGTCCCCCAGACATCCCAGTAAATGGAGGCTGTGGAAATTACTAAATTTCTCTGAGTGACAATTCAGCAGCTTCTGAGATCTAGCAAATACCCTGACTGATTCTGCCTCCTAGGCTGGGCATGCACAGAAAAGCAGGATGTGTCCATCAGGTATCCTTTCCTGAGAGTGTTTCCATGCCTTGGCCACAGCAGCTCAACTCCCAGCTGTGGGAAGGATGTGCTGAGGATCTCTTCACTGGGAGATGCTGTTGTTCCTTGTGCCTTGACAGTTCTTTCCATGGAATATAAAACAGAATGTGACATCCAAGTGTTCCAAGATGCGAATATGTCAAAAATATTTAGGGCTTTATTTTTCTCTAAAGATAAATGTATAATTTTTATTGCACATTCTTGAGCTGGAAGAACTGAATTTATTTTTTCCAGACCTTGAAATTCTTAATTTATACAAAAATATTAGAGCCAGGCAAATTTTAATGAATCTAAAGCTGAGTTTTATGAGTTTACAGAAAGATGGGAAAAGTGTGATGTCCCCTCATGGCCACTGTTCCACAGGAAGAATGATTTGGTCACTAAAGCAGAGCAGAAAGAGTTGGACTGGCTGTGTTTCCCATTCTGTTTCTCCCAGAAACAGTCCCATTGCACTGATTTTAGGTTCTTCAATTTGAATTCCAGCCACTTTGAATTGCTGGGGGACCCAGTGCTTTTACATTGAGTTTACAGAGGAATTCAAACTTTATTCCCACATCACTAATCTGTAAGGTGGGAGTAGTATTTACACACTGAACTGGTTTAAAAATTGCAGTTTTCTTGTTTGCCCCAGTACTCCACAACTGGCACAGCCAGGTAGTACTGACCAGGTGAGGGTGGTGCAGTGGTTCCTGTTACTGAGAGCTGGGCTTGTCTAAAACAGCCACAGGCCAAAAAAGATTACTGCAAAATCAAAACAAAACCAAAGGTATTTCCAGGATTAAAATAGTTCTGTTTCAGTGTGAAATCTTAAGATTGTACCTGTTTCACACAGAAACAAGCTGAAAATGTAAAGGTGGCAAACAGTACTTTCCCCCTCAAAAGTGGTCTCTCCAGTCATTGGAGAGAGTAATTTAACTTAAAACTTTTTTCCAAGCTTTCTCCCCCAAGACACTCAAAGCCAAATCATAATACTAAATCATAATATCAAATCATTGATAGTCTTTAGCTATCAGTTATCTCACTGGCCCAGAAGAGTTTCAAGAACTACAGAGCAGGAGTGAGAAATATTTCCATGAACTGAGCTGATCTGTAGCCTAAACTGTGAGATCACCACACATCCTGTGATGTGTCCTGCACACATCCATTCTGCAAGGTGCAGTGGCCTTTATTAATGAAGCTCAATATTCTTTTGGCATGGTTAAGTTTGTAAAAATCTTGTAATCACTTCATATCTCTACTATAAATTTGAAATGTTCTTGGCCCTATATAGTGCATGTTCATATATGAGGCATACACTTGTGTAAGTTCAAGATATTTCTTGCAAGGAATATTCATATCTAACAGATAAGGTTAAATTAATTGAAAATTTATTTTTATAAATTAAAGTCCACTCTAACAGCCTTAAAATATTAAAGTAAGCTTAATATATTAAGCAAAACTAATCTTCAGATTTGATAAATACCACCTTGCTTTGTACCACAGCTACTAATTATCCTGCCAGTACATGCTTGGGTGCAGTTCTAGTTTAGAATTTCCCTGAGATGCATGTGAAGGCTGGAGCTCCAGGGAGGCATTTCTGCGATGGGATGCTATCCCAAAGACCAGGGAACAGTCTGGAATAAACACACATTGGCAGGGGGAATGCTCCAGGGGATTTACTGAGTAAACCCACCACACTGCATGTCAGCACAGAATCGGGATCAATTTGTTTTTAAGAAAAAGAACTAAGCCTCTGTACGGCAGTAGTGCCTATCTGAGGGAAATTACAGGCATTTAAAGTGGATTTTTCTGTTTGTTCTTGGCTTTGCAAGTACTACTTTGCCCTGGAGTTATTCTGAGCAAAATTCCATCTGTCGCTCTCTGTCCGTATTTACTGTGTCCGTGGTTATTTGATCAGACTGTGACTCCTGCCATATGCAAAAGGCATTGGATTGTTGTGTTTTCCTTCATTTTTGGCCACGTTTAATGCCCCGTGTCAGCTCTCAGTCTTATTTGCAACCCTGACTGCTAAGTTCCGAGGTGGCTGCCGCAGTGTGTTTGCATCAGCAAGCAAGAGGGGTTGGAGTGTTAATCAGTACTAATCCCGTTATCAGAGCAGAAAAATATCAAACCTGACTAGGAGTCAACATAAGGGATGAACAAACCCAGTTTTTCTTGGGGGACTCATAAGATAGTAGAGTTTGGCTGAGGCTAAAACTGCAGCAGGAGATGAAGCAGTGAGCTTTTGACAAAGAGCCCATCCAGGGAAATTGTTCCAAATCCCAATGAATTTCTCAAGTCAAACACAACACCTTGACCACAAATGCCTTCCCCTCAATTTAATGTCACTGCAGAGGGGTTGTACTGGGGAGCAACTCTTTTTAAGAGGGGAGAATGTTCCAGTAGCCTGGAACTGTAGCTCTTACAAGAAACTTGTTTCAGGGCAGTGTTCTGTGACCAACCAGGTCAATGCTATGCTTATAAATCCAGCAGGTGGTAGTTTTTGGTCATCCTGATCCTTTGGGTAGTCTGAATTGCCCTATGAGCAGTTCCACTGCTCTCTAGTTCTGATCACAGGTGCTTTTGGGGTGTCTGTGATGAGGGTGCATCATTAATTGGTTAAGTGATGCTGAAATCCTCACATTCTCTGCCAAAACTACCTCTCAGTGTAGAAAACTCTGAATGCAGCCAATGCAGGGTGGAGACTGATATTTGGCCTTGCAGGAAAACAAGGAGAGAGTGCTGAGAAAGCTTTGGTTTCGAAAGCCCTGCAGATTTTAGGGAAGCTCTGAGCACCAGGAGGGCTCCTCAAAGCTCAGCTTTGTTTCTGCACCCTGCCAGGAAAGTATTCTGAAACTTTGCAAAGCAAAGCTCCACAAGTTATCTTCTAAAAATCTCTATTTCCACTGCAGCCAGATGCTATTTTCTCTGCTGTGAAGTGAGAAAGAAAATCTGAGATCCTGTGTCCTATCCAGCCACTGAGGTCTTCTGGCTCTTTAGGCAAACTGTCTGGAGTTTCACGTGTGGGTTTAGGCAAAAGTTTTTGCAGTTTGAGACTGTTGGAGTACAAATCCAACATGCTTAAAGATAAAGCACTGCACAGCTAAACAAACAAAATCTAGCCATAATGTCAAGACAGATTCCAGATTTACTGATCAAAAATTAAGTTTAGTTTTTTTTTTAAACCTCATGAAAGAATATTGTATGAAATCCACTGAGGTTCAAAGCTGAAATTGAAATTATAAATTCGATAAAATGATAAAACCGATGAAGTGATAAAACGGATTAATTGATAAAACCGATGGCCCTCACAGTGCCCCACACTGAAGTTCAGAATATTTCAACGTTAAATTTTGCATTTAAGTTAATGCCACCCCACAACTATATCTCAATATTTAAAGAAAAAAAAACCTCCATGGCCGATTAGCTTCCAGTAAACCAAACCCTTTAAAATCATTGCTGCTCAGCATCACAAGCGCAGCACTAAACCCAGCTGCCCAAACACCTCTACTTCAAAAGTTGTGCAAATTACCAACAAAATAATCACCCCCCGCTCGTGTGAGCCGATCCCCAGCACCAGCAGCTCTCCAAATTTCCACTGATCCCCTAGAAACGCAGGCAGGTGCAGGGAGTTGCTGTCCCTGCTGGCCCTGAAGCTGTGGGGCTGTGGGGCCGCGGCTCCTGGCGCCGGTCGTGTCGCAGTCTCTAATCTCTGCTGTTGCATGTCCTGGGCAGGCAAGCGTGGGCGACGCAGCAGTGCAGGATCGCTAGACAGCAATATGGAAGTAAGTAGGAAGTTCCTGATGTCTAGCTGGATGTGATGATGTGCATTTCAAACCTTTCTTTTATATACATACATATTTTTTTGCTCTTTTTTCTTCTAACATATATATATATATACACATATATATAACCTGCCTGCCACGAGTAAAATGCATGCCTAGGCTATTCACTCTGTATTCTTCCAGCTTACAAAGCACTGACAGCTTGTTTTAGAACAATGCCATTTTTGGTTTGAGCTAACCTTGTTCCCTTTGTTCCTGCCAGCATGGTTAAATGGATATGATGTGTCCTTTTGCCACCATTTCAGTCTGGTCCCAGCTTAAAAGCCCACCTTGCTCTTTGTTACCAAGTACACTGTTCTTGCTGTTTGATATTTAGCTACAACTATTGACTGTCATGCTCAACCATCCCCATTGCTTATTTTCGAGTTCAATTGCTAAATGTATGCAGTCATGACACCATGGAATTGCACAGATAGGGCATGGGAGGACAAAAAAAATTATTCAGATAGGTGAATTCAATGTGGATTTAATGAGATTTCATTCATCTTCAAACCATTTATATATACTGTTCATGTCTCTGAATTCAGCTTACAGATTTTTTCTTTTTTTTTTCTTTTTTCTTTTTTCTTTTTTTTTTTTTTTGTGTTTGCTTTAGGTAGATTACAGTTTAAATCTAGCATACTTTGCCTAACTACTCTTGTGTCCCATAACTCTTTAAAAATACAAACCCTCAACTTCAGCAACTAAATTCCAGGCTAAATAATAGAGAATGTTGGACCATAGGTCAGAAAAATATAAGCACATAGAAATGTTAGTGGCAAAAATGGTATGGTTCCATTTACCACAAAATGCAGAGATAGGCCTGAGAAGCAGCACTGTCATATATAGTAGTGGAAAACTGCTATAAATAAATATTTAAATACCATTTTAAAATCTGAGCTGTAACTGTAATATTTGCTGCTGTATGTTTAACTATTTAGGTTGCATTTAATCTAGCGCTTTTTTTTTGTGGTAAAAAAGCAAGTATGGTATTTTTTGCAGTATTTTAAAATGTATTTTTCCTTTAAAAACACACTCGTAGGTCTTATATCATGTTACATTTCCATGACATTTTTTTTTTTAATTTGAAGTCATATCACTTTATGTCAAAATATTGAGAGAAAATCACCCAATGCTTAACATCCTCTAAGAAGGGCATGAGTGCCCCACTGGCCACTTAGGGAAGGTGGAGATAAAATTTCCCCTAGAGCTCTCTAACATAATCCACCCATGTTAACCCTAAAGGAGGAGTTTGTGGGTCAGTGTGAACTTTTTCTTTTTTTTTTTTTTTTTTTTTTTTCCCTTTCCGAACATTTCAAGATATATTTTTTTTTAATTTTTATTTTCTATTAATTTCTTTTTAGGGGTCCATCATTAGCAGTCCTCACATGCGCCGAAGAGCTACATCAACCCGAGAGTGTCCATCTCGCCCTCACCAGACTATGCCCAACTCCTCCTCACTCCTAGGGTCCCTGTTCGGTAGCAAGAGGGGCAAGCCCCCCTCGCAGAGCCACGCGGCCGCGCAGACCCCGCACCACGCGGAGGGCGCGGCCGCCGCGCCGCACCCGCACCACGCGCAGTTCTGCCACCAGAACCCGCCGCCCTACCACCACCACCACCACTACCACCCGCCCCCGCACCCGCACCCGCACCCGCACCCGCACCAGTACCACCAGCACGGGCACGGCCACGGGCACGGCCCCTACCTGCCGCACGCCCCGCACCACGGCCCGCACCACGGCCCGCACCACCACGGGCCGCCCCCGCCGCCCGCCGCCGCCAGCACCAAGCCCAAACACAGCGGCATCAGCACCATAGTCTAGGCCTAAAGACCCTCCTCGTGACTCTAGTTCCAAACCCAGCTGCAAAGGCACTTAGAGGAAGCAACAAAATCACACCGTCAGTTTTTACCCAGGCCGTTTAATGAGCTTAAAGGCTTGCTGTTACTAAATAAAATAATTCCAGTTAGCCCAGGCCATACTGGTTTTACTTATCTACTGGATAGATGTTCACCACCATCTGGTTAGTTCTTATTTCCAAACTTGCCTTGACAACGTGCTGCTTGCTGAATCTGAGGAAAGCTACCTTTTACACCAAACCCCTGGACAATTTTACACACATAATGAAAAGCTAGCCTATGGAAAAAAAACAGGGAAAAAAGTCAGACAGAACCAAGTGTTGCATTCTTGCTCTTTTACTCTCAATGGGCAAAAAAAATAAGTAGACCTGATATGGTTGATGAAAGTACGTAAGTAAACTTTATATAATATAAATATATACATATAAATATATATATATATATATATATATATACTGTATAGTTAACATTTGTGCTTGGAAAGAAATTTTTTCAGTCCACAAAACTAGCAATATAGACTTTACAAGGAATTCCACTTACTTGATAGGACAGTATAATAGATGAATAGCATATGAAAGTAGACCAAAACCATTAAACGTTAGAAACCAATTTCAAACATTTCAGTATTTTCATCACAAGTCCCCTGGACTTGTTAAGATTTCTAAGCAATCATTACTAAATGTGCCAAGTAACATAGCATTTAAATGTTATAGTCCAATACTGCTTTGTATAAATCCTTATTTTATTAACACGATGATATCATACGTAATCAGTATTAGAGCTGCTCTGCTATTTCAGGTAAGCAAACTCGTTAAGATGCAGTAATTATTCCGTAGCAATGGAGGGTGCCCACCTACCAGGGGGCACCTCCGAGCATTGGTCACACAAGTTCTTAGACACTTTAAAGGCTGTGATAACTGTGAATTTACATGATCCACATTTCTTTTGTAAGCATATGGATTGAACGAGCACATGGGAAGAGTTCCGCCAGGTGCATGTAAACACTGCAAAAACATTCATCTCAAACATGAAAATGGCAAACCTCCATCCTTCTCAGCTACTTTGGTTCCTGTTTACCATAATTGCTCATTTTTACCCCCAGCGAAGCTGAATTCTAGTCCAGAGTGTTTCCAGTGGAAGTGCTCTAAAACTTGAAGGTTTGCTTTAGAATTTAGTATAGGGTTTTTTTATATATATATATATATTAAAAAAAATTCAAAATCTGTAATTCCATGTAGCCATGTGCTAGCAATGAAGTGGCTTTACCATTTTTACTCATCACATTTGTTAGTTTGAAACACCCAGCACTCAGCAGGCTGAGTTTATGCTCAAACCTTCACTTCCATAGTCCAGTTAGTTGCAAGACATCACATAAAAATAGGCTGTGCTGTTGTTGCTTATGTGTTGTAACCAAACAATTTGCAAATTTCTCTACAATTTGTATCCCGAAATCCTGTACAAAGTTATCCATGGCACCTACTTTGTAGTTTCAGCACTTTGAGCCACTGCAAGGACTTAACACCTAAACAGTAGAGACAAAGGAATCACAACTGCAAAACTGTACCAGCCTAAAAGCAAACCTTGAAGAGGATGAGCAAAAAGTTCCAGTGAGAGATGGGTAAAAGTAATCACAGCTCCAACCAGTCGGGTTTCTGTGGAACAGAAAACAAACAGTAATAAAAGCGTCCCAAATCGGGAGGACATGGGAGCAACAGAGTGACTTGTCCTGTTGGCTTGCTCATGGCATCTCTAGTGTGGGGAGGATGGGAGAGGTTCAGTCATTTTTTCCCTTTCATACCATGGATACCACAATACCAGCAGAACTGCAAACTGAGCACTTTGTTCACCTCCACAGAGAGCAAATACAGCAATCTAGAGTTTAGCCTTTTGTTTCCAGCAGTCCACGTTTGTTTCACACATGTGCAATATGTTTTCCCCTTCTGCTCCTTCTCCTCAGAATGATCTCCATGAAAAGAAAACAAGTGATTATTATTCTTTTTCTGTGTCACTCATTCTATTCTAAATTCTGCGGCTTACCTTAAGAGGGCTCACCTGGGTCCCCTGAGGCTCTGTTCCTTGCAGTTTAAAAAATATATACTGTTCTTATAAGGGAAAGTAGAACTGTCTGCATGTCATCTAATGTTATTAGTGTGAGGCTACACTCTACATATTGTATAATTGCAAAATATATCAGTGTTACTGTTGATATTAGTTGAAGTAAAGTGATAACATGTTTCAATATGTAGACTTTTCTTCATACATCTGTACCAATAGTAGAGTCTAACTGTAATTTATAGGTTGTTCCAGAAAAGATGAAGAACCATTTAGGTGCAAACATCTCTGAGAAACTGCATCTTTTAATTAAAACAGAGGTAAGAAAGCTCCTCTTCACTGGGTGATGGAGTCTGTACTTGTTTCAGATGCAGAGGCATAATGGAAGTAAAATTCTGTAGATGGAATAAAGGCAGAATATGCAGTAGCAGTGGAGAGGAAAATCTGACTCACTGTGTTGATTAACGCTGAAGGTGTTAAATCTCCCAGATCTGCATTTGCTTTGTGTTTAAAAAACCCTTTCATTCATTTAAATTAGAGTTACATATATTCTGTGCTTAAACAGTGAGCCACAGTTTAATGCCTGCCCACTGATTTTCCATGTGCAGTCAATGCATTTGTGAACCAAAGTGTTGAGGAGATGTCACAAATGTGCATGCACAGAAACATTTCCACATGGTTCCATGGACACTGGGGAGGAGAATGTGCCTGCCCTGGGCCTGCAGGGAGTGTGAAATCACAGATCACTTGGAGGCTGGTTAGAAACCAAAACTGGTAACCTGAGAGCACGGGATTTGGAAACTCTGTTCTTGCTCTTTCAAGCCAAGGAGGAGAAACAGTGGACTTTTTTTTTTCCTAGTTTTGTTCTGTTTTGTTTCTTAGACTATGTGTTTCTATGTACTCCAACCAAACAAAAGTGTCTTGGTGTCAGCACAAGTCTCCAGACCTTTGCTGCTTGTATAGGGTCATAGTAAAACCTCTCTGACTCCATCCTTGATCAACAGTTGCTTAGAGCAGTGTGGGTCGTGCCTAGAATAGGAGAATTCCAGCACTTAACACTGCCTGGGGTTAAGAAAATGAATTAAAATGAATTCTTCAGCCTGCAGACAGGAGTAGAATGGAGAGGGTTTTTTATCAGATACCATTGCCAATTACAAACTGGTACAGAACTGCATAGACTGACCATGATTCTCTCTTCCCATAAACGATGTGGCAAAGCAGTAATGCTGATTTGGACAAATGAAAGGGAAATGTAAAGAATGAAGGTGTGGCAACAACAAAAAAAATCTTTTCTGGGACAACAATCAAATATATATTTGGGGTTTTTTTTTTTTTTAAGTTAAGAATGAAATGTAAAACAATGTAAAGAAACAAAAAATCAAAGTTCATCCTAATATAATGTGCGCCTTGTATTGCTAAAAAAAAGAGTCTAACATACAGTGTAGAATGATTTTCCCATCATGTACTGCATGCAGCAGAAGCCTCTTGTTTCTTGATAAAATGAGCTGAAAGACAGTCAGCAGATATTTAAACACTGAATCTCTAGATGTTGACTTGCTGTTCCATATGAAGCTGTGTGTTTTCTGCAGTTAAGCATGCATTTTGCTGTTCCCTTGTAAAATACCATCGCACTTCTTGACTGAAAAATGGATTCTCGTGTATATATTTCAAAGAAAAGTGGAACCAATAACAAGATTCAATTTGGAAAAGAGAAAAGGGGGTGGTGAAAATGGGACCAGTAGGGGGAATAGAGAATTATCTAAATTGTACATAGTGTGTAAATTAGCATTACTATAAGTCTGCAGTCACTTTGAGGTTGCCTATCTCCTGCTAGGAACTTAAATCAGCTTTGAGTTGTATTAAACTGTTAGAATTAGGTCTTGAATGCAGACTCTTAAAGACTTCAAAAATCATTATGCTTACAAGAAGCTTCTGTTCTGGGGAGGCTCGAGACCCTTTTGTAACTCTGGGGAAGAAAGGAGTGCTTTCATTTTAATATGCATTCTGTTTGTAAGTAGTAACAGACCCTATTGATGTAAAACTATAACTGTGATCATGTGGAGAAATCAAATAAATCATTTAAAACTCTTTGTTTCTCATTTAATGCAATCCAAGAGCTTCAACTCTTCATATTTGAAATGAAGGAAATTCCTTCCAATGGTATCCTGGCCCTGCTGAGGCAGTGGGATTTGTGCTGCTCACTTCAGAGGGGCCAGGAACTGAGGATCAGGTGGAGGAGGTGGTGAGTGGAGTCTGTGACCCGTCCTCACTCAGCTTGGTGGGGTAGTGCTGAAATAAATTGAGTTCTAGAGTCACTAAAGAGCAATGAATCCAACAGCCAGATGTGCAGACAGGGAGAGAGTGACTCCAGCACCCAGATGTGCAGACAGGGAAGCACGGCAGAGGTCCTGGTGGACAATTCCTAAACCCTCGAGCCCCGGAGAGTGCTGGCAGCTTTGAGACCTTCTGTCCCAGGGGCTGTGTGTCCAGCTGATCCCAGGCAGCCTCAGGAGCTCCTGTCCAGGGCACTTGTGCCCTGCCTGGGCAGGGCCCCGTTTGTCCTTTCCAGGGTCAAGTCCTGGGCTGCTCCGTGGAACCCCCAGGAGCTGGCAGTGCCTCGTGGCCACGGGCAGGGAGCCCCGGACCCCTCAGCCCAGCACCGAGTAAGTACTGCCCAGTTACTCCTTGTCCTCTGTTTGTGTGTCTCAGTTTCCAGCCCTGAAGGATCCTTTGCCACACGTGACCTTCCCAGTGTTTGAATTGCAGTTACACTTTGACAATCACCTGTGGATATTCCATTGTGCCCTGAACTTGGTGCATTTCCAGCCTTTCCAGGAGATTGTAGTGTGTTCTGGAAAGCCTGGCCAAGCTAATTCTCAGCTGTCAGTTAAACTAAACACTATGTTTGCTTCTGTTTTCTACAAATTTTAGGACATTCTTGAATTATTTTGTGGGAGTAGTCAACTATGACCTCTTTCTGGAGGGCTGTAATTTCAGGATGCACATCTTCACCAATTTTTTTTTTTGGTAGGTAAGTACCCACTTACCATCATCCTCTGTGCCACTCTGAGCTGTGGGAGCCCTTTGAAGGTGACCAGTGAAACATCCTCTAGTGGAAGTAGAAGAATTTGCAGAGCTGTTCTTCACTGATGCTTCTATTCCTGGTTTAGAAATTAGGATTTGTAGAACTTTAGCAGATTTTTAGAAGACAAGAGGTTTGCACGTGGCAGTGCACTCACAGATTGTGGGAATGAGTCGTCATGCAATAAACAACTTCTCAAGCTCTTCTAAATAGCAACTTTTTAAAAACAGGTTCTTTCCCAAGAATTTTTGCCTTTTTTTTTTTTTGTTGAAATAAAGAAATGCAAGATTAAAAGGACAGAAAAACAAAATAAAGATCTTCAAATGTTTTATCTGTATCTTTCTTCAGATTTTTGTTGACTTAACAATCAATGAATTCTATTTAACTTTGTTTTTTTCCAGTTGGCCTTAATGATTGATTTTCATTCAGAGTTTCATAAAAACAGGTATGGTATTTTAGCATATATTTATTTTAATAGTTGTGTAGTGTTTTATTCATCTCCACCCTGTGTTACAGCTGCATTAAATACACCTTTTCCAAAGGAATCTTTCTGGATTTTTACCCTGCTTAGTGATTTTGGTGCCATATTTTGTTGATGTAAAATTCCTGGAAGGGAACATAGCACAACCAATTTAATAGAAAGAGCTGAACCACACAAAAAATTCATTTTAGGTGTAGTTTTTTTAAGTAAGCCTTCTTTCTGTTTCCTATTATTTCAAGAATTAAAGACAAATCCTGTATTACTCAGCAAAAGTAAATCAACTTCAGGATGAGGCTGGTCATGAAAGTTAGGAAAATCTTAAATTAATATTTCTGCTGGAAGTACTTCCTCAGCTAAGCAAGACTTAAATGAAAGTTGTGTGTGCATGATGCTGACTTGAAGCCATCACTTCTTCACTTTTTCAAATCTTTAGATTTATCATTTTTGCCATGTGAATAATCACACATTTTTAGGGATAAAATGGAAAAAAAAAAAACCAACAAAACCTTTATTTAGCATTTTTGCAGTAACTGAGATGTGAAATTAGCAGCATGGTTCACGAGACACAGCAGCTGAAAGCAGCCACAGGAGAGTGCAATCCATCAGCTCTGCTGGGTAACGGCACCACTGGAGCTTTCATTTATTTTTCATCCTTGGACACAGTGCTTTAGACAGGTCTGTGTAATGAGCAAAGCAAAAATAATCTGTCTTTAACAAGATGAGCAGAGGAAATTCATTCCAAGGCAAATGAAATATTAGGAGGGCATGATGGAAATGTCTTTTCTCTGCAGTTTCTCAGCTCTGCCACAGCACAGTGCCTGGTTTCTGATGAGGAGATGGGCCCTGGGTGAGTGTCCAGGGAAGTGGGAGAAGCAGGGACCGTGCAGGAGTTCTGTGACTCAGCAGTGGGATCAGAGTGAACCAAGGCTGGAAATTAGTTCATTTAACCATTGCCAGTCTGACTTTGTAGTGATTTTTTATAGGAGCAGAGCTCAGCTGAGTGTGGGGCCCTGAAGGGAGGTGCCCACCCCCTGAGCATCTTCCCCCTCCACCAGCTCCCCATGTTCTCTTGGCTGATATTCCTTCACTTGCTGGCTAATATTTCTTTATGCCCATCTCCAACAAGGAAGAACATTTTTATTTAATGATTCATCCTGTATATTGTCCTTGCCATCTTTCTGGTAGTCTCGTGTCTCTGCTTCTGCCTCAGCCCTTACACCAGGCTCCAAAAAATGACTCTGCTGTAATTAAAAATAACATCCAAAAAAACCCCAACCAAACCCCAAAAAACCAACCAACCAAACACACCCCTGCAATCAGCAGAGTTTGAGATGCTTCTGTTGTCCTTCAACCCCTGAAATTGGAAGAGCAGCAACATTTTCCAGCCCAGTGACGAATGTGCTGAATATTCCAATTCAGACTTGGAGCATCCCACGTGTTTATAGCCCTGAATTTTCATGGCATTTCAGCAGGTTTTAAAAATGTCCTTGATTATGTGCTAACTCCTCTGCTATGCCAATCTGTACATCTTCAAAATCTTTTGTTTGTGTATTTTGTGCCTAAAGGAGGAGGAAACTTTGTTTCTGCTCTTCCTATTTTTTTTCTACTAGTACAATATGCAGTTTCCTGGGCTGTTGCAATATTCCATTACCCTCCTCACAAATTTCCAGACTGCCAGCATAGCTTCATGCAAAAAAACCCACAAAAAACCCAAACAAACAATAACAACAACAACAACAAAAAACAAACAAAACAAAACAAAAAACCCACAAACAAACAAAAAAACAAAAACAAAAACAAAAAAAACCCACAAACCCAACCTGTCTATATATTAGTAGTGAACCACAGGGGACATGTCCTCAGCAATTCCTCTGACTGCAGGAATTTGAAATGCCTTTGAAAAAAAGCTGGTGAAAAAGCACTGGCATTTTGGGTCATCTGTTTCTCTTCCCAGATGAGAAAAGGGAGAAACAGATGCCTCATTGAACTAATAAATAAATAATAAATTAAATTAATAGTAGAAATATTTAACATAAATATATAAATAAATTATTTAATAGAAATACTTAAATTATTTAATATAAATAATGTAAATAATAGTTTATTAATATTGTACTAATAATTATTAATGAAATGTTCTTGAGTTCATGGAGCTCTTCCCTTGTCTCTGACATTACAGTGCAATGAAGGTTATTTTGGCAAAGAGCTTCTTGACCCATGTCCCTTCTGTATCCATTAATAGTGCCAAGATGTGCTTTATCCAGTTGCTGCAAGGTCTTTTTATAGCCAGCCTTGGCCTCTCACTCATCACTGTCCCCTGGGTGTGACATAAAGGCAGCACTCTCCAGGCTGGCCCACAGCTCCTTGGGTGCAATCCCACAGCAACAGCTTCTTTCCTGCACTGAGCTCAGGTCACCTCCCCTCGCTGAGCCAGAAACTTGATTTCAATACACTCTCCGGCACATTTTCCCTTGCTTGAGAAACTAAATCTTATTTGGCTGTTAAAAAAATTATAGTGTGAAATAAAATATAAAATACTTCAAAACATGAGGCAATTTAGTGCTTCCTTTTAATCTAACATGGCAGAGCTGATGGACAATTTCCCTGCAAGTGCCACCTGACGTTGTGAGAGTCCCTTTGACTAACAGAATGTGTCTTTATTTTTCAGGTGGTTTCTT
The DNA here is from genome assembly GCF_036417665.1 of Passer domesticus. Lineage (NCBI taxonomy): Eukaryota > Metazoa > Chordata > Aves > Passeriformes > Passeridae > Passer > Passer domesticus. Next base: position 8,419,266 of record NC_087482.1, on the reverse strand, counting down.
AGATGGCCACAGTCCAGTCAGTGTGAATGGACAAGAGCCTGGACGAATTTATTGATGTATTTATACAGTGACCATGTTAACATCTGGGTTTCAAACACATCACATCACTTGCACAGCCCACAACCAGGAGCAAAAGTGGAAATACCCGTTCCTGCCCTCACCTTTCCCAGGATTTCATATGTGAAACAGCTTTTTAAAAAAATGTTCCAAGTCAGGAGGTGATGCAATGAGCACATCATCGATGAGCACACGCCTGTGGGAAAGACAATTATGGATGTCAAGTGCAGAACTTTCATACCATCTGTCAGCTTGAACAGGAGCAAACAATGATTGCATAAAGAGAGGAGGAATTGTATGCATTTTCCTGGAAGTGCTGCAAAGCCTGGTGAATGTTTTTGTAAAGTGGTTTAGTAACACTTTTTCAGTAAATAAAATATCTATGTCTCAAAGACCTAAATGTTATCAGGTCATTTTATTGCTGAATACCAGTTTTTAAGCAGCTGCTGGAAAAATATGGAAGAATAAAAAGGAAAGCTGAAGGGTATTTTTATTGTAGTCATTTACTGATCTCCACTTCTCTTGCATTAATTCCTTCTCAGGAAGAAATTTTTCCGCTTCTGTGTGGAATGGGCTGAAATGGACATCACTGTGGGAGTTGTGGTTGTTCACAAAATGTGGGTTATGAGGAGCTGTAACAGCTGAGGGATTGGATGGCCCAGGAAGGGAACCTGAAATGATGGGAACACATGGATGAATATCTCAGTGGCAGAGACAGCAGAGAGGAGTCATAAATAAAAGTGGGGAAAGGAAAAGGTTGGGCATATTGCTGAAGCAAAAGAGAAAAATACTGTTTTAACTTTTTTTTTAGTAGATGGTGCAGTTCTGTGCAAGGCAGTTTGAAGATGTGTCAGGTCAGGGTGGAGGGATTCTGCAGAGAACTGCAGCTGCCAGCAGTGTGATTTCAGCTGTGGTTACACACAGCACTGGATGGGACAAGATCTGTGGTGTGGCACCACTGGTGCCAGCGCAGGGACAGAGCATTCTCTGTGCCAGTGATGGTCCACCTGCAGTTTCGTGCTGTGGGTGTGATATCACCCCCTGTGACTGGAAAACCCCAGGTGTTGATTTATTTAGGATATCCCCACAATGCCATCCTCATGCTTGCTGAGTGAACACACAGGGTGGGGTGTGCTGGCTGCTGCCTCAGTTCTTGTGGACTTCATGATGAGGCATCTTTTCCCTGTGCTTCCCAACTGCCCAGCCTTGTTTTCACTCTTTGGATCATTTTCTTCAAGCAGTTTGTACCACGCTCTGTTTATCCTTTCTTTCAAGCTGCCACATCACCCCTACATCACCAGAACCTGCCTGACTTGTCTCAGGAGAGGGTGGCCTCAGTTTAACCCTTTCATTCCTGATATTCAGTCTGGCAGGTGTTGTGGGACCTGCACCTCTCCTGCCCAGGAAGATAAAAAACTAATTTTTTTTATCATTTTTTACCTCTCCTGCCCAGAGCTGGGATGTGGCACTGGTGTGGCAGTGCCACCCAGGTCCCCTCAGAGGGACATGGTGTGGCTCTGCCCCATTAACCCCACATGTCACAAGGCTGAGGCGTGTTCCCTTCTATCCATACCATCAAGCACTGGCACCTCATCACTGCACCCCAAAGATTGCCAAGTGCTGCACCCAGCTCAGCGTTCCCCACCCATTGTTTGCTGCCCGGGAGCATTAGACATCACCTATTGCTTTTCCACCCTTCAAAAGCAAAAGAAGCAGGATAATGTTACTTAATCAGAGCTGAGCACATCCTCACCTTTTCCTGATCCCTCACTCTCAGCCCTTCTTGTTCCCTACTTGCAGTACAGTCGAGAGGCAACCAACTTGGCAATTTATTTGTGCTACAACAGTAAAGGATTTTCATTTTATGAGTCATAAGTAAAGGAAGCAAAATAAGTGAGATCATTAAGCCTGTGTTTACTTGTTCTTTTTGCAAATGCCATTTTGTAACATTCTGCAGTTCCACACAGACCAAAGCAAAGTCAAGGCAGGTGGACATGGACATGCCTAAAATGACAGAGTAGCAGCAGCCTTTAAAGGGATTATTTTATCTGAAATAAATAGTTCAAACAAATTAATTCTACCCTTGAGTAAATGAAGCTTAAGCTCAACGCGCCTTTAACAGCCCTTCTGTGTCGGTGAGCAGCCCCAGCCACCTGCAGGTGAGGCAGCGGCTGTTGGGTGATGGTGCCACAAAACTGACCGTGACCTCCCGTACTGAGTGCTTCTCAGCCAGATTTCAGTGAATATCAGTAATTTCACACAGGTTTGGCACCTGGGTTTTTAAAAAAAGACAAAACCCGCTGCCAGAGGGATGGCAGGGGAAGTGAAGGAGGAGGGGGATGCTCGGTGCAGGGCAGCGCTCTCGCAGGGCACAGCGAGCAGACAGGTCTTTGACACTTGTTTATGTGCGGGAAGGGCTGCAGGAGTGCGGGGCCGCTCAGGGGAGGTTGGAGCTGCTCACACCATCCTGCCCCGGCTCCCGACACACGGAGGAGGGGGAGTCAGGCTTGGATTTGGGAGATTCGGGGGCGATTTCCACGCTGCAGCCCAGCGTGTCCCGCAGCTCCAGGAGGGGAAGCAGCGATCCCTGCCTGCGGTGCTGCTCGCGGGCTGGCCTGCGCCGCTGCTTTCGCTTCATGAGGGCGATTCAAAGGCTGCACCAAGAGCTGCTTCTCGGCGGGACCGTGCGGCTCGGGCAAGAGCTGCCGGGCCGGGGAGGGGAGGGCACCAGGGAAGCCGTGAGGAAGCCGTGAGGAAGCCGTGAGGAAGCCGTGAGCGGCGTTACTGCGGGCCCTGCGAGCGAAGCGCCGCGGGGCTGTGGGGCCGTGCCCGCCGCAGGTCACCCGGATGGAGCACATCCCCGCGGCTCCGGCGAGCGAAGCGCCGCCCCGTGAGGCGGTGAGGCCGCGGGGCTGTGGGGCTGCGGGCCGTGCCCCGCCCCGGCGGGGCCGGGCGCTCGGCGGTGCCGTCGGCGGAGCGCCGAGCGCGGCCATGAGCGCGGTGCTGCTGCTGCTGCGGGCCCTGCGCTCCGCCCGGTCCCGGCCCCAGCTCCAGCCCCAGCCCCGGGCCGGCCCCGCGGCCTGCGCACGGCCGCGCCCCGCCGCGCCTTCGCCAAGGAGCTGTTCCTCGGCACGCTGCGCAAGGTGGGTCCGCGGGGGGCGGTGGGGGCCGGCCGCGCCCGGGGGTCGCTGCCCTTTCACCGGCGGACAGCGGGGCTGGCACTCACCGGGGGCTCGTCCGCAGCAGCGCCAGGGCCTTTCCCAGCTGCTCATCCCAGCCCGGGCTGCGGGCGTTGCTGTGAGCCCTCGGCAGGGCCCGGCCCGGCCCGGCTGCCCCGCAGCCCCCGGGTCCAGCCCTGCGGAGCTCCCTGCCCTGGCTCTGTGTGTCCCTCAGCTGCAGCCGGGTAACTGAAGGGAGCCTTTGCACACAGAACAGGCGATGGGGCTCAGAGTGACCCAAACAACGCCGAGAGCCCCTGTGCCTGCCAGCCCCGCGGGTCCCCTGGGCGCTGCCTGTCGCCGTGCTCCCCCTCTGGGCATGCCGCTGAACTTGGATGGCTTCGTCCTCTGGTTGTTCTTCAAGGATGGAGGCTTCATGTAAATCTCTGCCTACAGTTTTGGTAGGAAAGATTGGTGTTCTTGTGGTGCCTTGAGATGCCACTGGACAAAGAAGTTAAAATCTGAGATGGAACGCTGTATTAAGCAGAGTTTGTTACTGCAGGGCTTAGAGTGTGCATTTATCAGAGATTGCAGGGTGAAGTAAACGGAAAGAAGGAATAACTCAAATCCACTGAAATAAGTTGAGCAATAAAGTCTCCTGCAATGGAGCTTGTCAGATAAGGTGTTAAAACAGGCAGCACTCAGGCTCCACTGTGTTAAACCCCTCTACAGATGTGTCTCGGGTGTTTCTTCCCTCAAGTTTCAACACAGCAGCTTTCTGAAAACCTCTAACATTTCACAGGTCCTGAATTTTTGATGCTGATATATTGCTCAGAGTACCATGAACAGATTTGTGTGGACAGAGATAAATTCTTCTGTTTAAAAGGGGAAAGGCAGTAAAAATCAGAAGTGTTCTTCTCACGTAGCCTCCCACTCCTTGTGTTCCTTGTTTGTATTTTTTACCAATTCCAACCTGTCAGGCTGTGCTGCTTCCAGTTCATGGCCAGAACACCCTGGGGATGATAAGGAGTGGTGGGGCTCACTCACCTTTGTCCTCGAGGCATTAGCAGGTGAAATGTGCTGGGTGTTCGCAAGGGACAGTGCTCATGGGCTGAGCTTTGGAAACATCAAACTCATTTTTATCAGTCCCTGAATAGGGTTAAAACTCATGGGTGATGAAGAACTTTTGCATCCTCGTGGTTCTTAAAAGATCTCTTGATTTCTCCCTCATGTTTCTGTTGTTCAGTTAACACCCTCTGGTCTGGTTTTGATGTGAAATAAAGTTGGGTCCTGTGGAGCCCTATTTCTGTTTCGGGACATTTTCCACAATTCTTAATTTGCACAGTGTTTTAGAGTCTTTGCAAGGCATATCTCCCATGATTTTTATTTTAACTGCATGGTTCGTGTATTAAAAATTATTAAATAATTCTCCTATTCTCCTATTTTAGGAAGAAGTTTTTCCTTACCCAGAAATTAGCAATGAAGAACTGGCAGAAATCAACCAGTTTGTGGGACCTGTTGAAAAGTTCTTCAATGAAGAAGGTATATTATTGTGTTTTTATCCATGCAAGTGATTTAGTGATTACAAAATTATTTCACTATAGCAGTTCCATAAGGTGTTTCAAACATTTAATTTAGTTTATGCATTTATTGCTGCTCACACAGTGATGCTGATTCTGTAGCATGTCCATTTGTGGCTTTTTTGGGAAGTATTTGGGTGCTGATCAGAAGAATTAAATCTCCAAAACAGGGGAAAAACCAAGGATGTAAAAGAATTCTGGGATAAAGATAGGATTTGAAATTGGTTTTAGCTCAGCTGAATTGTGCTTCTAACTACTTCATACATTGTGATTTTTTTTTTCCTAGTTCTAGTTCCTAGAACTTTATAGCTGTCCTACTCTGCTAAAACTGACCGTGGCAAAATGCAGCAGAGATACTCAGAAATGCTGGCTCGTTGAGGAGTTATGAAAAATCAAAAGCATTTCTGTTTTTCCAGTATTAGAGTAATAATTCCATTTGGGAAAGGCCTTATTACCCGTCTGCATTCCAGAGAGCATTGCAGGGTTTCCTTCCATTCGTGCTGCCTTGGATAAGCCAATTCCAGAGCAATTGCAGAATAGTGGTTTGCACAGACAGCAATTTCTGGGGCAGTTAAACAGCACTGTCTCAGCCTTCCCATTGACAGAGGTTTTCCAAACTCTGTAGGAGTTTGGAGAAGCCAGTGATTGTCACACATCACAATTGGCAAGATCCAGGTGATTTTAACTGTAAAATTGTAGTGTTGCTCACTGACAGTAAATAAAGGATTTATTCAAATTACATTTTTTAACTCTTTGCTCTGTGGGGGGGAACATGGTTCATGGAGTAAACAGCCTGATGTTTAGGGAAGGAATAAAAGGGTCAAATTATGGAGTCTGGAGAAAGTATGATTCCTGTTTGTTTTCACTGCCATGGTACAGAACAGCTCTCTTAATCCCCCAAGAATCTAAAATCTCCTAAGAACAAGATTTTCTAATTTCCTCATTTATGTACTTTTTTTTTCTTGTATTCACGACCTAGACTTAGTTCAGATAGAGAATCCTGAAAATACTTTGCTTATTCCAGTCTTGGAATCTGCTGGCATGCAGAACCAGTAGAAATGTTTGAGAAAATGAAATAAATGCTGTATTTTTCCCATTTGCAAGTCTTTTTCCTGAATATGTGGTGAGGACAAACAGGATGGTCAGGCTGAAGCTAGAAAGAAGAAATTCTTGTGAAGCTGGGAATGAGAAGGGTCATGAGTGACTGTGGCCCTGGTGGGGGAATCCTGTAGCCTCCCAGCTGCTCTGGGCACTGAGAAACACAGTGTCAAATGAGAAAAAAATTCTGTATTTGTAGTGGACTCGAAGAAAATCGATCAAGATGCAAAAATCCCACCCGAAACCTTACAAGGACTGAAGGACCTGGGTCTCTTTGGCATGCAGATTCCAGAGGAATATGGTGAGTAAATGCCACAGAAGAACATCTAGGGGTGCATTTTGTGCCGCTTTTGTACCTCTCCAGTTAAAGCTGCTACATTCCTGTATTTCTGTACTTGAAATGGATTTTTGGGGGAGCGGGGAAGTGGCACAAAAAATGTACTGAAATAAAACCTGGTGCCTGTTCCAGGTGGGCTGGGCCTGTCAAACACCATGTATGCACGTCTGGGAGAAATCAGCTCCCTGGATGGCTCCATTGCAGTGACCCTGGCAGCTCACCAGGCCATTGGGCTGAAGGTAATGCTGCTGCTCTGGGGCCAGGGCTTCTGCACAGATTGCATGGAAAAGGTGAAGTGAAAAATGTGGGGCTTAGGGGGAGCAAATCAGAATTACTGGCAAAGCATAAATCAGGTTGTTGGTGTCTGCAGCAGCCTCTGCCACTGGTTCAGTGTGAGACAGAAAGGCTGCATAGGAAGTACACAAGGAAGTTACTATTAGGATAATTGTTCTTAGGTGAATGAGTCCAAGTTGTTTTTTTTTTTTAAATTGGCTAAACTTGTTTAAAGTACCTAGAATAAATAGAATTGAAGCAGTATCAGGGGGGCTCAGGTGATGAGGAAGGAAAGAATTCAGAAAAGAGGAACTTTGGCTGGCTGGGGCTGCATGTTGGGGGGCCTAGAGGAGATAACTCATCTGAGAGAAAGTGTGTCAGTTTTGAACTTGAATATAGCCATAGGTATTTACCTTTTTAGTGCTGGGTGGATGGCAGAAAGAAGCTTGAAACCACACTCAGTTTGTTATAGCAAGAGAAGATTCCTTGTGGAATTGAGCAGAGAATGCTAATGAAAAAATATTTTAATGACTGACAAATAATACAGTCTTGTTGATTAAACTGTCTCTTGCTATGCCATAAAACTTGCAGATGAAGCTTTCTGAACATGCTGGAGCTTGTCAGCTCCCTCTCTTTTCCCACAGGGTGATGCTGCAAAGTTTCCTGTGCTTGTTTCTGCAGGGGATCCTCATTGCTGGCACCGAGGAGCAGAAGGCCAAGTACCTGCCCCGCCTGGCCTCGGGGGAGCACATTGCTGCCTTCTGCCTCACCGAGCCCGGCAGGTGCTGCTGCCCCACAGCCCCACAGGGGCTCACTGCCTTAGCTGCATTGCTTCATACCTTCAGGCTTCTTTATCTGGGGCCCATGGCTTCAGTATATACATCTGTGGCTTAGTTTTGGTATTTCAAGGAACACTCCAATTACTCTTTCCCCAGCATGCTGCTTTTGGCAGTGTCCATGAAATCCTTGATTCTTGTTCTCATCCCAGGAATTCATTTACTTGAAAGGATGCTTTGTGCTACGTCAGAAATAATGTGCTGTGACTGTTCTGGGATGCTTTCAGTTCTTATTCAAAATATAAAAGCCTGTTTTGAAGGAGCTACCAAAACTAAAAGGAAGAATTTTTGTTGTCACTTAAGTGAGAGGCTCATTGTGTGTTCACATAGCTCAAAGTGTAGCTCCAAAATGTTGCTTTTGTGGCATTCTACACATTCTGGTCAGGTTATAATCCTGATAACATGGTAATGAGAAGAAATGTCCCCTCAGGTAACTTTTAGAACTGTTCAATCTAGTGAGCTTGCTTGTTAGTTAAAAGCTAAAATTTATATACTGCTATTTGAGACCCCCTCCTTTTTACAGAATAGGAAGAGGGGGAATATGCAGTTTTGTTTTTTTAAAGCATGTTTACTTCTTTAAACATTCGTAACTTGTTTGTTTTCTAGTGGGAGTGATGCTGCATCCATCCAGACAAGGGCAACCCTGAGTGAAGATGGGAAACACTTCCTGTTAAATGGCTCCAAGGTACCTACTCACAGACTGGGAACAGGAAAGGGGTTTCTTACAAATGTAGGAAGTGTTCTTGTCTTTTGCATCAGTCTGGAACTGGGAGGTTTCCAAGCTAGAGGAGAATGACCCTGTCAAAAAGATTAGGCACAAAGGGAATAGAAAATTATTGTTAGAGAATTACTGCATTAAACTCCTGGTAAGGAAAATGGAAAACTACCCTGGGTTCTTTCTCTGTTGGCCATTTGTGTGTTCAGCTTCAGGGCGGGTTGGTTTCTTAGTAAATCAGCCCCTTCCATGACAGCTTAGGTAAAAGGAAACCTGAACCTGTATTTGACATCTCTTCATTCTGCAGGCTAGATTTTAAAATAAAACTTGATATTTAATTAGAAATAGGTCTGCTTGGAACCTTTCTGTTAAAAGAAACCGTGACAAAAGCCAGTCTTGAAGAAATCAGAGATGTCCTGGTTTCAGCAGTATTGGATGCGTTGCAGACTTGGTCTGTAGTTGTTGATCCATTTGTGGTGTGAAGAGACCCACCCTGGGGGAGAGGCTGATCAGAGAATTTCTCATCAGAGTTAATTTTTGGCCACAGGGTTTGTCCAGTCTGCATTGCCCCTGTATCTCTCAGGTGCCAGCAGCAGCAGGATGGACCAGCTTTTGTGGAAATGCACTGTGGATTTTAATTTAATGCATATTGATACTACATTCTGGTTTTAAAGTTGCTCTAAACTGAGCACATGTGGTCAGCTCTCCTCAGAAATGTGCTCACCCTGGGAGCAGACCCTCATTAGAACTGAAGGGAAGGAACAGCAATTTTTCAGCACTCTGTTCTTTTCCCAGCCTGTTACAAAACCCTGGAGGGCTGTGCCCACAAAATCAGCACATTTACCTTTCTTACACATCTTCCCTCTCTCAAAACAGGTCTGGATCTCCAATGGTGGCCTGGCCAGTATTTTCACAGTGTTTGCCAGGACAGAGATTGTGGACAAGGACGGGCAGGTGAAGGATAAAATCACTGCTTTCATCGTGGAGCGGGACTTCGGGGGCGTCACCCATGGGAAACCCGAGGATAAACTGGGCATTCGAGGCTCCAACAGTAAGAGCCACCTAAAACTGTTAGCAGAACTTGTTTTCATAGTTTAAGGTTTTATTTTGGTTGGATCATCTGAATTCAGGGGCAAATCAATACGTATTCCATGTTACAGTATAAGTTTCATGTTTCTTTAGCTGGCTTTTCCCAGGAGCCCTTCCTGACGCAGGGTCTGAAATAAGAAATCCAATTTGTGGAGTTCATTCACTGTGCAGCGAAAGAAATTATTCAGGAGTCTCAGTGGCCAATAGGTTTAATCTAGAAGTCCACGTTCTTCAGCTCTTCTAAGCTTTGTAATGATTGCATCTTTTCACCATCTTGGTGACTGTTCAGTCAGTTCCTTAGAACTAGAAATAAAGACCAAACTGTAGTTCTCTGTTTACACAGTGTATATTCATAATATTTTAAATATTTTACATCAATAACTGATGTCAACTACAGCCTTTTCCCAAATTCTCACTTCTTTGGCGAAGCATGTATAATTCTGTCATAAACAATGCATTAGGAAGACTTCATTTCCTGCTACAAATAGTGACTTAAGTTCCTGAATGTCTTTTAAGTATTTCTGTGTCATATTTGATCAAGTGTTAATTCTGTGTTTCAGCCTGTGAAGTACATTTTGAAAACACCAAAGTGCCTATAGAGAATGTAATTGGAGAAGTTGGAGGGGGATTTAAGGTAAGCAGTGGAGAATAACTACTGGTGATTTATAGAAGTCTGAAGGAGGCTGTTTCCCCCCGTGCTGAAGTTTCCTTGTGGGTGGTGTGAGCACTGCCACACTCTAGGGTACAGGAGGAGATATTCCCCCATTGATCTGTAAATTGGTGTCACTGGACAGTGCACAGTGTGCCATCATCTCAGATTTCTGTGTTTCTTCTCTTCTTGTTGGGCTTTTGGTTGTTTGTTGTGGTGTCCCCTCAGAAGAGGGAGTGACTTCAGCTGCCCTTCTGCCCTGAATGGAGGACATGTCCTCTGCTGGTTCCAGAGCAGAATGTGGGAAGGGAGACACCCTGGCACAGGCTGTGTGGATGTCACAGGGAGTGCTGGAGGCATGCCCAGCTCCAAGGTGCCCTGGCTGTCAGGTGCTTCTCCAGGGCTGCCCTGTTGCACAGGGAAATGCTGGCAGGACCCCAGGAGAGAAAACCACAGGTGGCCTTGCAGTGTAACCTTTCTCTGAGAGTGTGACCTGGGGAGTTGCTAACCTGCTCTTACTCCTTCTCCATTTCTTATTCCTGCTGTAGCAGGCAAGTCCAGGCCTAAGTGCTAAAAGAAATTATTTTCCTTAATGTAGTAGAGATTAAAAGAAGATTGTTATGGTGCCTTCCTGACAAGTTAAAATGTAGGACAGTGACTTCTTTCCTAACAGGCTTTGACATGAGTCACCCATGTTGAGAAACAACACTACAGACACCAGACTCCAAAATCTATTTTTTTTACGTTATTGGTCTGTATTTCATTTCTATACCTCCTTTCTTATCCCTTCTGTGATGTGTTGCTGAAAGCCACCTGAGGCAGAGAGCAGCCATCACAGGTCAGCTGCAAGGAGAAATACTGTGGTTTTCTTCATCTGATAAACTGGAGCCGTGCTGTCCAGCTGGAATGTTGTTTACCAGCTGCAGATAAATGCATTTTTATCTACATTTTACCTTCATCTAATTAGAGATTATTTCCAAGTCACCGGATCATCTACTTCAGATACAAAATTGGATGTAATGGGTGGCAGGAAAAGCCCAGTTTTGAAGCATTTTCCTTGGGATGCTGAGAGCTGTGGTGGCTGATGTGAGGGCACTCTCCAGGACTGGCAGTGTGTCCCAGTGAGGAGTGAAATCCAGGGAACACAGAAGCAGGAAGCAGTGACCTAAGGAGAATGTGGCCTAAACCCCATCTGTTTCTTCACAGGTTGCCATGAATATCCTCAACAGTGGAAGATTTAGCATGGGCAGTGCATCTGCTGGAATGATTAAGAAGTCGATAGGTGGGTGAATTGGGAGCTCTGCATGGCTGGGTGCCAGCAGAAACTGCTCTGCCTGAGGCAGATCATGCAAGACATTCAGAGTGGGAGCAGGAGTCTTGACCTTGTCATAACAGGCTTTGATATCTTTAAAACACGAAAATATGGTTTTGAAAAATTAAATTAAAAGCCTGCTTGCAGAGGTTTTGAAATAAAGGTCTTTTTCCTTTTGTACAGTGTAGATTCAGTTCATAGAGTGGGAGGTTATTGCCTCTGTTGGACTTCCCTGAGGTAAAATGTTATTCCCAACAAAAAAACCTCTGTACTATTGATTTTAGAAGGTGTAATCTCCCCTGGAACCTCCCACCTGAATAACTGGCTCAAAGCTGCACACAGTAACTAGGGCTAAAACTGCTTTCTGCCAATTATTAGCCAAAACAGTAACAGAAGTCTCTCTAACCAATTAGCACCAAACCTGATCACTTCTCTTAAGAGTACAGGTTCATACCTCTGGTTCAAAAGCCTTTGACAGGCTGGTCCCACACTTGGTCAACAACATCAGTGTGAGGGTGATTTTCACAAAGTGCTGCTTCTGGAACAGCCAGGGGGCTCCTGGGCACAGACTGGAATGTCACCGCCCAGGGAAGGACACCAGCTGCTGGAATGGTCTGTCACAGCCCTTCTGAGAATGACTTGTTTTTCTTTCTTTGAAGAACTGACATCAGAGTATGCTTGCACCAGGAAACAATTCAATAAGAAACTCAGCCAGTTTGGATTAATTCAGGTAACAAAACATGAAACACCTAAATCTCTGTGCGAAGTGCCAGGACATAGATTGCATTGGGTGTATTTTGGCTGTACTGGTTTAAAGGATTTGCTAGAAATTTGTGTGAACCTGGTGCTGACTTCTGTACACTGATCTTTTAAATGTCCAGAATGATAAATGTATAAAAGTATTTTTTATTTATTGTTGTTTCAAAGTGGTACTTTTTATTGATTGATTAATTTGATGATGTAAAACATATAAGAACTGCAGGTTTTTTTAAGTTTGAGGGTTGATTGTGGACTTTTGCATCTGAATTTCTGTACGATTCCTCCTGTTGCTGTGTGGCAGGAGAAGTTTTGTTTGATGGCTGTGAAAGCCTACGTGATGGAGAGCATGGCTTACCTGACTGCAGGGATGATGGACAGGCCAGGCTTCCCTGACTGCTCCGTCGAGGCTGCCATGGTCAAGGTAACCAGGGCTGGGAAAAGGCTCAGTGTTCAGCCTGCAGAGGGCTGAGAACTCAGGGCTGCATTTAGAGGAGAGAAGCACTGCAGCCAGGTGGAATGACAGATACTGTTCTGTCTGTACCCCACAAGCTCAGACTCGTGCAAAATAAAACCAGCAGGGAACAGGTTGAGAATGTCACAGCCGCTGAGCTGGCGTTTGAGGAGGCCTCACATGAGCACTGGGACACTCAGTCACACTCCAGCTGCCATCCTGGCCAAGCTGCTGCTGTGCCAGCTTTCCCAGGGAGCTGATGGCACAACAAACCCTGTGGAATATCCAGGCTGTGGCTGTCAGGGTGTTCCTCATGGTCACTGCAGAAAACTCCTGCTCTGGGCTCCAGCCAAGCAGCTGCAGCTGCTCTCCCTGTGTGGGGCTGCCCCTGTCCCTGGAATGTGGAGAGTGCCCTGTGCATTGCATCACTAAATTTGACAAACCCCTGAGCCACAGGGATACTGCTCCAGGACCGGTGTAACACACAGAAAACGCTGCAGCAGTGTCCTGTGGATACAACCCCAGAGCAGGGCATCCTGTGTTTATTGCTGATTTATTATCTACTCTCTGCTGATCAAACCCTGTTCCATGGCAGGTGTTCAGCTCTGAAGGTGCCTGGGCATGTGTGAGTGAGGCTCTGCAGATCCTTGGAGGCCTTGGCTACATGAAGGATTATCCTTATGAACGCTACCTCAGAGACACCAGGATCCTGCTCATCTTTGAGGCAAGTACCAGGATCCCCTTTTTCTGCAAACTGCAGTTCACACCTCCTATAAAGGGGAGTAGAAACCTGAAGGTTTGATTGACCAGGATCTTGTTCCTTCAGCTGCAAAGTCTCTAACAGTAAAACTGCAGGACTAACCTTGTTTTCTTTGGAATATCAATAGTAGTTCCCTATAATCAAATAAGCTATGATGGCTTTTACAGACTGACCACAGTGTGAGTTACAGCAGTAACCTTTCCTCTTGTGTGCTTCTCACGAGAGAAGCAGAGAAACTCATAAAAGATCAACTTAGACATTTAATTAACTTATTGATGGCTATTTAAATTAAAAGAAAGGTTGGTTCTGAAGCTTGTTCTCTTTCCAAGCTGGATTGTCAGTGACCCATCATGTGCACATCAGAGTCACTGTCAGACTTGATTTTAACTCAGCTCATTTTGAGCAGTTCTACAACTATTCAAATATTCCTTCACTGGAACAGTGCAGAGCATTTTTAATCAAAATGCATTTTGTCTGTTTTCTTTTACATTGGGGTATATTTGTGTGTTTAATGATGAGGGGCTCAACTTCTGCAATGCCCCATGAAATCAGAATTAAAACTGAGATAAAGCAAAAGGCGGCAGTTTATGTGTGGGGAGAGTCATCATGTGATACTGGAGCAGTGGGAAGAGCACAGGGGCACAACAGACCTGCTTGGAAAACACTATTGTAAACTCTGGTTACCCACCTTCTCACTTTCTCTTCTGCTTTTTCCAGGGCACCAATGAAATCCTGAGAATGTACATTGCACTGACAGGGATGCAGCATGCAGGGAAGATCTTAACTGACAAAATTAAGTATGTTCTTATTTATTCTTAATAGTTTTAAATAAACTAAACAGAATCAGATAACTTTATAGATAAGAGGACAAACTGCAGGGAATACCTGCAGTATTTCTATTTATTGTCTGTAAAAGTTCACTGTTACAGGGACTCTGTGTTTTTAATGGGATGGTTCATAGATTTAGGAATTGTAGCATTTAATGCATTTTATCTTGGACTTTTACACAAGCTGTAATTATTTCTTTCAAGACCAGTAATTAATATTTTGTATCTGAATGAAGTTGTATTGACACAACAGCTGCATTGTGCATATTGAGTACTGGTCTCTGGAATTCCTTGTGGGTGTCTTGGAGAGCAGCTGATGACTCTTAAGGCTCCACAGTTGTTCTCCAGACTTCACAGCAGTGGATCAGGACTTGGTGCTAAAGTATTTGGAATTCCAACTGGTTGTGTCTGAACCTCTTGGAATTTTTTTTAACAGCCATTCTTTCCCCAACATTTCAGAGCAATCAAGAAAGGAAACGTGGGAGTGGCGCTGGGGGAGTTCCTGACCAGGTTACAGGACACCCTGGGCAGGAAGGTGGATCTGGGGCTTGTAGGTGACAGTGGGGTGGTGCATCCCAGCCTCCAGGTAAGGGCCTCTCTGCTGAGCTCTTGTGTTTGTTCCCTTTGCTGCTTGCCACAATTTCATCTCCTGTTTTTGCAAACCAAAATGTATACCTAGGGGCAGTGAGATTTTCCAGGGTAAGCAGATGTTGGCACCATGACAGGGTAAGAAGTTACAGTTATTGTCCAGGTATCAAGGGAGGATGAAGGCTGCTCTAAGCCTGTGTTTATACCAAATCCAGTTTTAGATCCATTTGGATAATTTGTATAAATTGAGCCTTCACCATATGAAAGCGTTTTTAATGGCTGCCCTTTGTTATAAGGTTAGTTACAAAACAGGAGTTTTTCCTGTTTAATTGGAACAGAGTTTCAGGTCAGAATGACTGTGAATTACACATACACATACTTGCTTAATCACTTAGGAAAAGGTTTTTATGACCAAAAATGAATGTTCTGTTAATAGGAAAAAGATAAGGTATATTTTTCATGGGGCGTTCTGTTAGTTACTTTTGTTATCATAAGCCTATACTAAAAGTTACTGAGGGTAAACTCCAGAAAATTGTAATGGATCTTTGAGAGAAAGAAATGCGCCTGTCTGGCTTTTAGCAGCAAGGTGGATGAATGTTAAAAAAGAGAAAATCCAGTATCCTCTTTAAAGGGGGTGGGGGTATGTTGCTTTTCTGTTATAAGACTACTCAAATTGTTCTATTTTGTGTTTTGTTTTATAGGAGAATGCCAAGAAACTTGAAGAAAACGTTTATTATTTTGGAACTACAGTCAGGGGCCTGCTAAGTAGGTTTGGCAAGGTAACTATTTATTTTGTCTGTTGTCTTTGTTACTGAATAGTTTATGCTCAGGGCCCCACTGGAACCTGCAGGGGACTGAGTGTGGCAGGACCAGCACTTCCTTCACATGACACCTTCTCACTGGGTGTGAGAAAACACACTGACATTAGGTACTCAGTGTAATGGGCAAGTTACATTGTTAGAACCAAAACCAAAGTACCAGCACCCTCAGTGAATTGGTTGTTTTCTTCTTGTGTAAGCACAAATCCTGCTGCTACAGGCATTTAACAAAGTGGTTTAAGGCACACATCAATATTACAATTTTACAAGTAGAATTTAAAAGGTGCAGCTTAGTAAACCCAAAACTAACAATGATAATTTCTGACCTAGGCTAGAACCGGTTTATGCGAAATAAAGCTGGACCTAAACATGAAGTATGGACAGTGATATTTGGTTAAAGTTTTAAATTGGCAAACCACAAGCAGATAATGATTTTCTCTCTCCCAGACAATAGTGGATGAGCAGCTGGTGCTGAAGAGAGTGGCAGATGTGGTGATTAATTTGTATGCAATGACTGCAGCCATCTCCCGGGCCAGCCGCTCCATCAGCATCGGGCTCAGGAACCATGACCACGAGGTGAGTGTCCCTCAGCACCAACCATTCCCACTCAGGCTGTGCTCCTGGCAGCAGGCAGGCTGCATCTCTGGGGAATTACAGCAAACTCTCCCATAAAAGTGCAGCAGAACGTGGCTAAACCTGCCAGAGTGCAGGAGCCTCTCAGGGGCTCTGCTTGTTGAGCTGCACACTTTCAACATGTTTAAAATACTTCTTTAACACATACACAGACATTTAGAACCTCACCACAACTCTGCACGTTCTCTCAAATCTGTTAACACCATGCAGTTCTTCCCAAGCTCTTTCCATATAATCATTAATAAAAACACATAAGCACAACAGTATTTGGGCAGCACAGCTCAGGACAGGAAAGGACAGTGCTTATTTAGTAGCTCATGTAAAGTTTCATGGTAACAGTGGTGTTGCAGCACAAGAAAAATTTGCTCCAGATCAGTGTGAAAACAAATCCAACGTGATGAAGGTTTGGCTTTGGCCTTGAGACTTTGCTCTTTGTGTGAGCCCTGCTCTGGATTGATTCCCAATCAGTCTTGGAGTAGCTTTTGGGCGAAGGCTCATCCCAGCCCTGAGCCTTGGCAGTTCTCTGGCCTCAAAGGGACAGCTGAGGCTGCACTGCACATGACTGGGGTTCAGGGCACCATCATCAAAGAGCTTTGAGATGTTTCAATTACTGTATTCTTACTACATGGTTTTTGTTATGAAATTCATTCACTATTTTTAAACTCAGTTTTACTCCTTTTTCAGGTGCTTCTTACAAATATCTTCTGCACAGAAGCCTATTTCAAGAATAATTATGCCATGGCTCAATTAGAAAAATGTAAGTACTATAAAATAGTTCTTACGCTCTTCTGTCTTTCAGACTGTAATCAAAAAAAGGTGAGTTTGATGTGACCAACAGAAGAGTTTGGCTCCGCTTTTACTTGAAACAAGCAGCAGAGCTGGAACCTGTTGAAAAGAGTCTCTTCACTTCATAGCTAAAGCCAACTGCCAGCGTTCCTTATTGAGGAATATAATATCTACATTTCATGTATATACTTCTGACAAGTAGCTGATAGAAATGAGGGATTTGGACTCTTTGGGAAGTACTGACCAGCTGGGCATTGGGTCTCTGAAGCTCAGTCTGTAATAACCAATCTTTTTCAATAGAGAATGTTCAGTTTCTTCCTGGCCCTCACACTCTTGCATTTGTGTTCAAAAACACTTCTTGAAAGAAATTTACAACAGCTCTTTGTGGTCCCTTAGTTGACTTTTCTCTCTTTCTCCACAGATGCTGATGAAAACCTGGATGATTCCATTAAAAAAGCTGCAAAGCAGATCCTGGAGAAGAGGGCATACATCTGCTCTCACCCTCTGGACAGGACCTTCTGATTCCTCCCTGAGAGCAGGCACTCATGAATGTCAGTCAGGGAGGAATTTGCTGCAGTTCCAGTATTTGGCATCTTAAAAGCATCTGTTATTTAATGTCTTTACTAAATGTAACTGTGTAAAATAAAACTTCTTTCTAACCAAAATTTCATAGGAAAAGGATAAATACAGAGATTTCATTTAAAGCTGAAGTTATTTTATTACAGACATACATATATATATATATATATATATATGTCTGTTTCCCCTGTAACTGGATAAAGACAGGTGAGGTTTAGATGGGGAGATGTTTCTTCCTAGGAAGGGACTGTGGGGTTTCTCAGTATTTTTGTACTTCAATCAGCTGCTCATTCACTGAGCAAGCCTGAAAGACTTGGGTATACCTGTGTTTGAGGATTCCAGGATGAGGGAAGAGATGAGAATCTTGACTCCATGTTTCAGAAGGCTGATATATGAGGATATTATATTAAAGTACTACACTACAACTATACTAAATAGAGAGAAAGAATTCATCAAAAAGCTGGAAGGGAAAGCAAAGGAATGAATAACAAATCTTGTGACTGTTCACAGCTTTAACACAGGTGGCTGTCATTGCTCATCAAGTAAAAACAATTTCACATGCTGGGTAACAATTCTCCAAATCACATTCCAAAGCAACAAAACATGGAGAAGCTGAAGCTTCCCAGCTTCACAGGAGAAAAGACCCTGGAAAAAGGATTTTTCATAAAATGTGTCTGTGACACTTGTAGAATGAGAACAGTTCTGTTTAGGAGCCCAAACATTGGTGCTAAACAGGTTTATTCTCGGTTTTTGGGGGCAAGAGGAAAGAACTGAAGCCAGTTACTGTAAAATGCCTGCACAAGCACCGGTGCAAATCACAGCCAAAGGAAGGCTGAAGCCAGTCCCACAACCACAGCCCAAGCGGCCAGAGATCCTCCTTCAACCCTGGCTGCATTGAAACCCCACTGACTGCCAAGAAGAAAAGCGCCCTACTGAGAGCAAGCAAACTTAAACCTCTGCCAGGACACAAATTTAGAGGGAAAAAAATCAGACACACTTCCCAGTGAGAAGGGTTGGAACTCTCTGCCCCCCAGCACTTCCCCGGCAGGCAGGTTCACAAAGGTGCTGGGAGCTAAGCTGTGCCCTGCGAGGGAACAGAGCCAGCCTCCCTTCAGTGGGAGAAGGCGCGGCCTCAGCTGTAGCCCCGGGTGCCTGCGGTGGCCCAGGGCACGGCCATGGCTGTCAATGTGTTGGGCTGCAGCACAGGGCAGGCCGGAGCTCAGCAGCCTCAGCAGAGCCCAGGGCCGCGGCCCTTCCCTGCCAGGGCCCGAGCCTGGCCCGGCCCGGCCCGGCCTGAGCAGCCCGGCCTGGCCCAGGGGATGGGCTGCGCCCGCCCGCTGTGCCCACAGGCTGGGCCCAAGCCTTTGCAAGAGGCTTTCTCCCAGCTTGACAAAACCTCGGCCAAGTGTCCCTGTGCTGTGCTGAGAAGAGTAAAAAACCCCCTCAAATTTAACCCTGCTGCCCACCGCATGAGGGATCCCTGCACACCTTAGGAGAGGTCATCAATACTCCTTTGTGCCTCATGAGAGATCCCTGCACGCCTCTGCAGGGACCCCAAAATATCCCTTTGTGCCTCGTAAGGTCCAGGCCCAGATGATGCCATGGAAGGAAATTTGCCCTCAGCCCAGGGACGCTCAGCATGGGCTCCCCCTTCCCCTCGGGGCCCTGCGCTGGGCACAGCAGCCCCTGCCTGGCTCCTGCCTGCCCACACCGTGGCCTTCCACGGCTGCTCCTGGGCATGGAGCTCAGTCAGTGCTGGTGCCGGGGGGGCTTTGCTGGTGCTACCACATGGACATAGCTGTGAAAACTCTATTTCTTTATTTAAACATAAAATAGGGGCCAAGCCCTGCCCTGCCAGACAAGGGCTGCCCACCTTCAGTCCTGGCCGGGGAACAGGACCAGGGGACTCCGGGGCAGAGGGTCTCGTTGAGGAGGGATGGATTTGGGGATGCCTTCATTATGGTGGTGCAGCCACGGCAGGGCAGATAGGGGCAGAAGTGAAGAGCTGGGTTATATTGTCAAGTTGTCGTTGTCTCTATTTTTAGGATAATTTTCTGAAGATGCACAGGAGCACCTGTGAAGAGAGGAGGTGGCTGAGGCCCCAGCTGCCAGTGGCACACAGGGAGCCTCCTGCACAGCAGGGCCCAGAGCTGGCAAGGCTCCCCAGCACGGCTGGAGCTGCTGGCACAGCTGGGCCCAGCTGGACAGCTGCCCCTCAAGGCCCCGGCCAGCAGGGCACGGCTCTGGGCAGGGTCCCTGGCCAGGAGCGGGCCCCAGAGCGCCTCTGCCTTTCAAGGGCAACCTCGGCCCTACTCTTTCTCCTCCCCACCTCCCTCTGCCTCTGCCCCGTGCCCCTGGGGCTGCTCTTGGCCAGGCAGCCTCAGTGGGAGCCAGCTCTGGCTGCTGCCCCAGAGGGCCCCAAGGACAAGGCCCAGCAATTGAGAGGCCAATGGAAGCTCCGCAGAGCTATTTGTAGAATCATGGACTGGCCACAGCTCCACTGGAGACTCTCTGGGAATGTTCCCTGACTATGAGCAGCATTTAAAGGAAGCTGTTTGAGGCAGAGAATCGCAAAACACTCACGATTTTCTCTTCCAGCAATACCAGATTGCTGCACAGCACATCATCAGGCACAGTGCCGCACCAGCCACAATGGCCATCAACTTAATCAAACAAGGTGTTCCCCAGCAGAAAACTCTTCTCATGCTTTTCCAGATGATGTCAGAATGTGTTGAGGTGCTAGCTGCATCTGTGGGAGTGATGGGGAGCGTGAGCCCGTGCTGTGCTGCACTGCTGAGCTGGCAGCACGGTGGATACAGGCAGGATGTTCTCTGTTTCCCCCAGAGCTGGGGCCTGCAGGCACCTTGCTGCCCTTTGGCACAGGCCTGCTCAGTACCCAAACCCCTGAGCCTGCACACCGTAATTCCTCTGTGCTGTGCCATTCTGCTCCAGGCAACACTTGTTGAAGACATGGATAAGGAGAAGGAAAATGGCCAGCATTTTGGAGCTGCTCCAGGGCCCTCCCTCCTGCACAGAGCGGCCCCTCCAGATGTGCGCAGAGACTGGGAAATTGCAGGGGATCTTAGGGTGTGCATGGCCTGTGATGCATGGATGCCTTCCCACTGTGCCGGGCATGGCGTGTCCAGATGTGCAGCCAATGCCCCCGGCTGCTGAGTCCCAGGGGAAGCATGAGGGAAATGCACCCACCATGCTGGCTGTCCACACCACTCAGGAGTTTTTCCAGATGTTTGGATTCCTCCAGGGATGTACTAGCTCCTATAGGTTTCTTCTTCCTTCTTGGAGGACCTTAAGAGAAATATTTCCGTTTCCCAGGAATGGATCCCACAAAACGAGGGCTCAGCCTGTGGGGTCAGCAGGCACACGCTACTCACCCCTGCCATGGGAGCTGGGCCTGCGTGCAACATCCACCAAAGTCCTCCCTGCAGACACACCTGTAACACAACAGCCACAGAAGCTTCTGCCATCTCTGCTGATCTGCACGGGCACCACTGAGCCGCAGGAGCGGTGAGGGGATCGCGCAGGGTGAGGGCACACACGTGCATGGTTCTGTGCTGGCACCTGCAGCAATGCCCCCCCGGCCCAGCTTTGGGCTCTGAGCTGGCAGCTCTCCCAGGAGAAAGGCCTTGACCTACCCTCAGCATCTCCCAGAGGCTCAGTAATGGGTATGCGTAGGGAATCCAGATCATCTCCATTCACAGGATAGTCTTCGTCCACAGGATCATCTTTGTCAACAGGCTCATCTTCATCATCAGGATCATCATCAGGGTCATCTGCAAAGAAAGGCAGGACAGAACAGTTCCTTTGACCCTGCTGAAGGTTCTCCTTCAGGCCTGAGTGGCAGTGAGGGCACCTGGGTGATTGCTGCCCTCCAAGGCACTCCCTCAGCTCTGCCTCCCACTCAGGAGCAGGGGCAGGGGCAGGGGGACCTCGTGCCTGCAGTGGCCCCACACTGGGATGGAAGGAGCCCCTTGCAGGGCAGTCAGGGCAGAAAGGATTCCCTGGAGCTGCCAGCAGCTCTAAAGCCAGCCCCGGGCAGGGCCAGGGCTTGGCAGTGGCAGCAGGAGCAGCTCAGGCTCCCTGGGGCTGGCAAAGGAGCTGCCAAAGGCTCAGCCCCGGGGCACAGCCCTGGGCCCGGCCCCTTCCCTCTCTGCTCTTCTCCCTGGCTGCACAGAGCACATGGAAGGACACACTGGCATTGCCCACGGGAGGAAGATGGACAGCTAAATGCTCCTTCCTCCCACGGGCAGCAATCCTGTGAGATCATTGTTGGGTACAAGAGTACAAATTTGGAGGCCAGGATTTCCAGAATCCATCAAACTTTGGAGGATCTTAAGGGAAATCACAAAGGAATATTACTCTGGACAATGATTACACTTGGATTGTGATTGCTCTGTTAGCAAAGGGTTGCTGATAACCTACCACCACCAAGCTCCAAGATCCTTAAACTGTGCTTTAACAAATGACGGAAGTCACGTTCCCAGTCTAGAAAGGAGCACAGATGGGAACTGTTCCATGCTGTGCTGGGATCCCCTTGTATAGGGAACCGAGCACTGCAAGGGGGTCAGGTAATGCTGTGTGCCCGCACTGCCAGACAGCAGAGAGGGCAGCTGAAGCCTCAGCAGGGCTCAGGCCCAGAGGCACAGCAATTACCTCCGGGGCCTTTGCCTGGCATGGCCTCCCTTCCTGCAGCAGAGGCTGCCATGGAGGCACTGCTTCCTCTGGGAAATGCTGCCTTCAGCACAGGCTCTCCTTCCATCTCTGCAGAAAGGAGAAGGGAATGCTCCATCAGGTGAGGCTGTTCACCAATGGGAATGTGGCATCTTCAGGAGGCAATGCTTGTCTCAGTAATGGACAAGATTCAGGAGAAAGACCAGGTTATTGGGGCCGCTCCAGGGCCCTCCCTCCTCCAAGGAGCTGCCCCTCCAGATGTGCTCAGAGACTGGGAAATTGCAGGGGATGTCAGGGTGGGCATGGCCCATGGTGCAGTTTGGGCAGCCAGTCAGCTGATGCCAAATGCCTTCCTGCAGGGGCTGGGCAGAAGATGCAGCCAGGCCAGGCTGGGAAACAGCCCTGCAGGGCATGAAAGCAGCAGCAGCAGCGGGGCAGCGAGGCTGCCATGGATCCCTTCCCACTGTGCCGGGCACGAAGTGTCCAGATGTGCAGCCAAAGCCCCCGGCTGCTGAGTCCCAGGGGAAGCATGAGGGAAATGCACCCACCACGCTGCCTGTCCACATCACTCAGGACCCTATTCATGTGTTTGGATGCCTCCAGGGACTTCCTGTCTCCTATAGGTTTGTTCCTCCTTCTCGGAGGACCTTAAGAGAAGTATTTGCATTTCAGGTGAATGGATCCCACAGAACAAGGGCTCAGCCTGTGGGGTCAGCAGGCACACACTACTCACCCCTGCCATGGGAGTGGGGCTTGTGTGCAGCAACCAGGAAAGGAGCCTGAAAAGTCTTTGCTGCAGACACACCTGTAACTCAACAGCCACAGGAGCTCCTGTCACCTGGTGCCTACCAGGCTGTCCATGATTATTCTTTTAGGAACATTGACAACATACCTTCAGGAGGCTTAAGAGGCTGGAAGTCTTCATGGAGCCAAGCTGCTGGAGAAGCCTTCCTAGCATGCTCATCTAGAGGGGAGCACAGATCTGATCAGACCCATTTCCATGGTGTGCTGGGATCTCCCTCTGCCTGAGGGAACTGGGCACTGCAAGGGGGTCGGGTAAGGCCGTGGGAGCCAGATGGGAATGGACATGGCCAAAGCTGCACAGGGGCCTGGGGAGCTCTGGACTGGCTCTGGTCACTCTCCTCCCTCTTTGCAGGCCCTGTGCAACATCTCTGGAGTGGTGGCTGGAGGAGCCCAGAGCCCGTGGGGGCTCTCTCCCTCCCACAGAGGAAATCCACACTAAATCCTTGGGGGAAACTGCAGCAGGCAGTGCCACAAGTGTCCCTCCCAACCTCCGTCCCTCCTTCTGCTGGGACAGCTTCCGCAGCCCAAGGGCACATATCCAGGCTCTCTCAGGACACACTGGAGCCTTGCTCTCCCCCTCTGTCCTTTCCCCACCATGCGCACTCCGTGCAGTCACTCCCAGGTTTCAGGAAGTGTTTCCCACGCAGGGACCCCAGCAGGACTGCTCAGTACCCGAGTGCCCTGAGCCTGCTCGGGATAATTCCCCTGGGCTGTGCCAGTCTTGTCGGGGCTGTGCCTGCACTGCCAAGCAGCAGAGAGGGCAGCTCAAGCCTCAGCAGGGCTCAGGCCCAGAGGCACAGCAATTACCTCCTGGGCCTGTGCCTGGCATGGCCTCCCTTCCTGCAGCATAGGCTGGCACAGAACCACTGCTTCCTCCGGGAAACTCAATCTTCACCACAGGCTTTGCTTCCATCTCTGTAGAAAGGAAAAGGGACAGATGAATCAGATGGGGCTGTTCCCCAATGGGAAGGCGGCATCTTCAGGAGGCAATGCTTGTCAAACACATTAATAAGGTTCAGGAAGTCATCCAAGCTTTGGAGCGGGACCAGGGCCCTCCCTCCTCCAAATCACCACCCCTCTGGAAATGCCCTGTGACCGGGAAGTTGCAAGGGATCTCAGGGTGGGCATGGCCCATGGTGCAGTTTGGGCAGCCAGTCAGCAGATGCCAAATGCCTTCCTGCAGAGGCTGGGCAGAAGATGCAACCAGGCCAGGCTGGGAAACAGCCCTGCAGGGCGTGAAAGCAGCAGCAGCAGCGGGGCAGCGAGGCTGCCATGGATCCCTTCCCACTGTGCCGGGCACGAAGTGTCCAGATGTGCAGCCAAAGCCCGCGGCTGCTGAGTCCCAGGGGAAGCATGAGGGAAATGCACCCACCACGCTGCCTGTCCACATCACTCAGGACCCTATTCATGTGTTTGGATGCCTCCAGGGACTTCCTGTCTCCTATAGGTTTGTTCCTCCCTCTTGGAGGACCTTAAGAGAAGTATTTGCATTTTCCCCGGGAAGGATCCCACAGAACCAGGGCTCAGCCTATGGGGTCAGCAGGCACACACTACTCACCCCTGCCATGGGAGCGGGGCTTGTGTGCAGCAACCAGGAAAGGAGCCTGAAAAGTCTTTGCTGCAGACACACCTGTAACTCAACAGCCACAGGAGCTCCTGTCACCTGGTGCCTACCAGGCTGTCAATGATTATTCTTTTAGGAACATTGACAACATACCTTCAGGAGGCTTAAGAGGCTGGAAGTCTTCATGGAGCCAAGCTGCTGGAGAAGCCTTCCTAGCATGCTCGTCTAGAGGGGAGCACAGATCAGATCAGAACCCATTTCCATGGTGTGCTGGGATCCCCCTCTGCTTTAGGGAACTGGGCACTGCACGGGGGTCGGGTAAGGTCTTGGCTGCCAGATGTCAGTGGACAAGGCCAAAGCTGCACAGGGGCCTGGGGAGCTCTGGACTGGCTCTGGTCACTCTCCACCCTCTTTGCAGGCCCTGTGTAACATCCCTGGAAGGGTGGCTGGAGATGCCCAGGCCCTGTGGGGGCTCTGTCCCTCCCACAGAGGAAACCCTCCCTAAAGCCCTGGGCAAAACCATCCCCAGCACTTCCCGGGGAGCAGGGAGCGCTGTCCCGGGAAAGGGCAGCCAGGCTGCCGGCTCACCTGCTCGCCGCGCTTGCAGCGGAGCAGCCTGGGCAGCCCTGGCAGGCAGGGCCACGGCCAGGAGTAGTAGGAGGAAGAGGCGCAGAGCAAGGGCCATGGTGCCTTGCCCTCTGCCAGTCCCACAGCTCTTGCTGCCACCGCTGTCCCGACACCGCTGTCCCAATGTCAGCACCGCTGCTGCCACCGCCGCTGCTGCCGCAACAGTTGTGCTCAGGGACTGACTGCTGGGTCCTTGTGCTGCTGTGCAACCACGGGGCTCTGGCACCTCTGGCACCTCTGTGACCTCAGGGCCTGCTGAGAGCTCAGCCTGCTGTGACCCCAGAGCCTGCTGTGACCTCATGGCCGGGGCAGGTTTTTGTGGGAATGGATCTCAAGAGGTGCCCTTCCAGCAAGGAGAGTGTGTCCCTGCTGGTAGCTATGTGCAATCTAGCTCTTTTTCACAAGAACCGAGCTATACAATATTGGACACGTGAGACATTTCATGGTTCTACATGCCAAAGCAATGTCACGTCCAAAATTCATCTCACGTTGGCCATTCCCGCTATTGCAGGCAGCCCCAGCCCTGCCCCGCTCCCACCGAGTCCGTGCTGTGCGCTGTGCTGGCCTTTGACCCCTATTTCAAAAGTGAAGGGCTTGATGCCATAGCTTACAAAAGTAATGCAACACAGGCCATCAGGGGAGCTGCAAACTTTAGGGGACACCCAAACCCTCTGTACATCTTATGGCTATACCCTCAGCCACCCTAAAATCCCCCTGTGTGCCTCACAGGAGACCCCAGAACCCTGCTCAATTTACAGGTGTCCCTCGGCCCCTGCACACCTTTCCACATACAATAAATTCCCTGCACAATTTTTGGGTGCCCCCAGCCCCTTGCACAGCACAGAGATGATCCAAAGCTGCTGTGTGCCTTTAGAGGGAGCCAAACATAACACTCAGGGAGCAGCAACAGGGCTGAGCCACCTTCTGTGTGTGCTCACCATGTGTCCCTGGGGGAACAGATGAGGCTTGGGGGCAAATGGCCTCTCTGCTCATAAGAGATCTGGGAGTGCCACAGGTTCAGTCTCTGTCGGGCTCTGAGCTCACCCCTCAGGCTATGAAGGACTTCCTTCAGAGTCCAGCCTCATTCCATTGATCTCAAGGCATGCACTTTCTAGGTGGTTTCCCTCTTTTCCTAGGCATGCCCCTGGAGGAAGAACAGGCCCAGATGATGCCACGGAAGGAAATGTGCCCTCAGCCCAGGGACGCTCAGCATGGGCTCCCCCATCCCCTCGGGGCCCCGCCGCTGGGCACAGCAGCCCCTGCCTGGCTCCTGCCTGCCCACACCGTGGCCATCCACGGCTGCTCCTGGGCATGGAGCTCAGCCAGTGCTGGTGCCGGGTGGGCTTTGCTGCTGCTACCACCAGGACACTGGGTCACAGCTCCATCTCTTTATTGCAGCAGAAGAGCTGATTTGGGAAGTGCTGTGCTGCCCCATTTCTTCAGCCCCACTAGCTGCCCACACCCACAGTGGCACTGGGCCGCCCCCAGAAAACTGTCGAATCTGGGCTGTGGCTGCAGGGCACAGCTGCTCTACAGCACAGGTGGACTGCCTTGGGGGTAGGTCTGCCCTGAGGGTAGGGACAAGGAACGGGGTGAGGTCTGCTCTATGTTTTCCAAAGGTGATTATTCTACAGACGATCAGGGCCAGAACAACACTGCATTAAAGGCATACACCAACTTACAAACTTGGCAGGGTTCCAGGGCAGGATCCAATCTTTAGCCAATTGGGAGAAACTGAGGGTGGAACACCAGGCGGGGAATACAAGGTTTAAACCAATTGGGGATTACAGGGGAGGGGAAGAACTTAAACAAACCAATGGGGTTCCGAAGGATACAAAATTGATAGGGAAGTCTCTAGAGCAAGGGGCAGGCTTGGAGAGGGACTGACATGCAATGGGAGGAGGAACAGTGAACAAAAGGGCAGGTCTTTGGAGAGATGGACGAGTGGGGCAAAACCAACAACACAGTGGGAAAGGAGCAACCCATTAGTAATAAAATATGCTATAACAATACAAAATAAGGGGAGGGGTTTATAAAACTGTCTGTTAGGACCGAATTACAATCAAAGACATGAACTGCAGTGGGGAAGCTCTGATTCAAGGTTCAGTTGAGCACTTCCAAATTATTTCCTGGCAGAAACAGATGGCCCAACTTGCCCTTATCACATGGAAATAAAGGATTCCCCAACAGCAACCCATTCTGAGGCCCTTCTGGGCATCGGGAACAGGTGTTGTGGTGCCGGCTGCATCTGTGGGAGTGATGGGGAGCGTGAGCCCGTGCTGTGCTGCACTGCTGAGCTGGCAGCACGGTGGATACGGGCAGGACGTTCTCTGTTTCCCCCAGAGCTGGGGCCTGCAGGCACCTTGCCGGCCCTTGGCACAGGCTGTGCCAGCCAACAAAGCCCAGCAGGCCAGGAGGAGAGCCCGGGGGCAGCGCAGCTGCTTGGGCAGTGGCTGCTGCCAGGGACACGGGCCAAAGCCATCCCTGAGCAGCCACTGCCACCCCTGGCCCTCCCTGCCCCATGACAGCTCCCCCAACCCCAGGGGACAGACTGTCAAAAAGTCCACAGCCAGCAAAGAGATTGTCCCAGGAATTGTGTGCTGCTTTTCCTCCCTCCAGTTGTAAATCCCTCAGACTGCTGTAAATGCCCACACGTGGTCTGATCAGCCCCTATGCTTTTCCACTCTGCTCTCAGAAATTTTGCAACAAATCCACCAATAAATTCGAGGTTACATCTGTGAATTGCACACTACAGTTTCCTTCATTTTTCCCAGTACCTGGAAGTTTCTATATTTAGTAATGCCCTTGAGGATCTCTGATTCTTTTCAGTATTTGGGTTTTTTTGTATTGAGACAGACGATACAGCCTAATTCATTTTAGTTTTTGCAGGTCTGGGTTTTTCCTCAGCATGATGGTTTACTTATTATCTACATGTAAACTTGTTTTTATTTATGGTTTTTTTTGGTTCCCCAAGGAATTATTTTGACAATCTGTCATTCACTTCATAGTTAATGTTCCGTAGAAGAACAATTTGGACTCTCTTTCTATAGAAATATAAAGATCTCAGAAAGCTGTATTTTTAATTTTGAGGACACTCTTTCTTCCCACTCCCACCTATAACAGTGATCCCTTTTGAAACATCTCTGAGGACATGTGGAGTTATTTGGGAAATGCTTGGCTTAACCTGGGTAATGGGTTACTATTTTCAGTGCTATAAACCTACATTGCTTCAAGGTTCACACCACGGTCCTGATTTGTGGCTCAATGCATGGATACCTGCCTGAATTAAAAGAATGTTTGTGAGGCAGCTGAAGAGCTTAGACCTCAGTGATTAAAATTCCTGGGAGGAGGAGGTGGAGGAAGAAAGGATAAAATCCTGTTTCAAAAGCTGTTTTCTCACTTCTAGTATGCCAGAAGTATGGTAGATTACACCTATCTTCAAATGTCATTTACTTACAGAACAACTCTCTACAGTGCCAGACTCCAGGAGAAATGACTCAACACTTTGCCTCCCAATGCATCAGCTTTAATTCTAGTGAGAGGTAGGCCTTAATTACAGTCTGATTAGAGCAAATCAACAAAGCAGTCTTGCCGTTGTGTGAGTGGCAAGAGGAATTTGCTTGTGAACAGATGAATATGTCCCACTCAGTAATGAACAAAATTTGCCCTGACTTGGAAGAAAGTAGACAAGGAGCAATGCAGTATTTGGGGTTTATCCAGGGATAAATGGGGCAAGAAGCTGTAACAACTTACCTGTTTTACAGAACACAAGTACTGATATGGCCAATAATGCACCCACAAGAAAAGATCTTCAGGACATTCCTTTATTTCTCTAACCAGGAATGGGCAGCAAAATGCTGGCATTTATCAGAACTGGAAGCCGTGTTCCTCTCCTGTTTCTCCTTGAGCACACTGTGTGTTATTTGCAGACTTCACTGTCCAGCCCATCAATCCTCTCGTGGCCAATTGCTAAATGGCACAAGTACCAAAATACAGGTGCCAGCATAATCAGCCCAGCACTAATGCAGCACTGCTTTGATGGTGCACAGGAGCACAGAATGGCTTGGGTTGGAAGGGACATTTAAAGGCCATCTAGTCCCAATGGCCTGGAGTGAGCAGGGACACCTTGAACTAGGTCAGGTTGCTCAGAGCAGGAGCTTGAATGTCTGCAGAGATGGATGTCCACCTCTCTGGGCAACCTGTGCCAGGTTTTCATAACAAACAGTGTAAAAAATGTGTTTCTTTCATCTAGTCTGAATTGACCATCTTTTACATTAAAACCATTCCCCCTAGGTCTGGTCATGAAAGGCTCTGTTAAAATTCTGTCCCATCTGTTTACAAGCCCCCATAAGGCACTGAAAGGCAGCAATCAGGTGTCCCTGGAGTCTTCTCTCTTCCAGGCTGAACACTGCCAGCTCTCCCAGCCTGTCTCCAAAGCAGAAGGGCTCCAGCCCTCAGAGCATTTTGTCCCTCCTCTGGATTTGATCCAACAGGTCCATGTCCTTCCTGTCTTGGGGACCCAGAGCAGTATGCAGTACTCTGTCGTGGGAGAGACCGAGACACTACAAAGCAACACACTCCATTTCCAGAAGACTTCAAACCCTGTTTTTATTCTAGCCTGCATGCTTTTTCTCCATTTTTACAAAGCTCTTAAGTTTATACTTTACTCATTGGTCACGAGATACAAACAAAATACTCATTGAAATAGGGAGTTGTAGGTTTCTCTTATTTATCCATGTTTCTTTCTTGGTTTCTATGTCAACAACCTTAGTAGAAAGTTCTTTCAGGGGTTAGCACGGATCCTCTTATCAAACTTCTCAATGGCTCACAGAAATCACTGTAAAACCTCTTCCACAGTACTCCAGGTGGGGTCTCACCAGAGCAGAGAGGTGGAATCACCTCCTTCAACCTGCTGGGCACTCTCCCTTGGATGCACATGGCTGCCTCATGTCCAGCCTCTCTTCTAGCAGCAACCCCAAGTCCTTGGTGGAGCTGCTCTCCATCCCTTCATGCCCCAGCCTGTGAGATCAGCTGAGCTGGCACTGTGTCACAGCCCTTGGGCAGAGCAGCTGGGCAGGATGAGCTCCCTCCCGAAGAAGGCAGATCCAGCTCCCGAAACAACTGCACCCTGGCCATGAGCTCACAGCAGGCTCTGAGGTCCCAGAGGTGCCAGAGCCCCATGGTTGCATAGCAGCACAAGGAGCCAGCAGTCAGTCCCTGAGCACAACTGTTGCGGCAGCAGCGGCGGTGGCAGCAGCGGTGCTGACGTTGGGACAGCGGTGTCGGGACAGCGGTGGCAGCAAGAGCTGCGGGACTGGCGGAGGACAAGGCACCATGGCCCTTGCTCTGCGCCTCCTACTCCTGCTGCTCCTGGCCGTGGCCCTGCCTGCCAGGGCTGCCCAGGCTGCTCCGCTGCAAGCGCGGCGAGCAGGTGAGCCGGCAGCCTGGCTGCCCTTTCCCGGGACAGCGCTCCCTGCTCCCCGGGAAGTGCTGGGGATGGTTTTGCTCAGGGCTTTTGGGAGGGTTTCCTCTGTGGGAGGGAGACCCCAGAGGTCTGGGGCTTCCTCAGTTTCCACTCCAAGGATGTTTCACAGAGCTCGGAAATAGTGTGGAGAGTGACCGGGGCAAGGCCATAGCTCCCCATCCCCCGGTACTGCTTTGGTCATGGCCATTGACATCTGGCTCCCATGGCCTTATCCGACCCATCCTCATGAAGAGGAACTACCTTTCTCTAATGTCCTCGAAGAGATAAGACCCAAGACACAGAAGACAAAAAATCCCTGGAGGCAGCCAAACATCTGGACCAGATGATGAGTGCACAGGTGAGACGCCATGGTCAGTGCATTTCCCTCCCTTGCAGTGCCCAGATCCCTAAGGCAGAAGGAGATTCCAGTACACCATGGAAACACTTCTGATCTGTGCTCCCTTCTAGGTGAGGCTGCTGGGATGGCTTCTCCAGCAGTGGGGATGGAAGATGATTTGGAGCCCTTGGGAATTTCTGCAGGTTAGTTCACCAGTTTCCCTGAGAGAATAATTATTGTAAGCCTGGAAGAACAAGGTGACAGAAGCTTCTCTGGCTGTTGAGTTACAGGTGTGTCTGCAGGGAGGACTTTTCAAGCCCCAGGGCTGGATGCTGCACACAATCCCAGCTCCCATGGCAGGGGTGAGTAGTGTGTCCCTGCTGACACCGCAGGCTGAGTCCTATTTTTGTGGGATCCATCCACATGAACTGGAAGTACTTTTAAGGTCCTCCAACAGTCAGTACCAAAGAGGAGACAGCAAGTTCCTGGAGTCAGGAAAACATCTGGGCCAGATGCTGAGTGACCTGGAGAGATGCTGTGGTGGGTGCATTTCCCTCATGCTTCCCCTGGGACTCAGCAGCCAGGGCCTTTGGCTGCACATCTGGACACGCCGTGCCCGGCACAGCGGGAAGGGATCCATGGCAGCCTCGCTGCCCCGCTGCTGCTTTCACGCCCTGCAGGGCTGTTTCCCAGCCTGGCCTGGCTGCAGCTTCTGCCCAGCCTCTGCAGGAAGGCATTTGGCATCTGCTGACAGGGAGCCCAAACTGCACCATGGGCCATGCCCACCCTGAGATCCCTTGCAATTTCCCAGTCTCCAGGCAGATCACAAGAGGTGGTGGTTTGGAGAAGGGAGGGGCCTGTCCAATCCCAAAAGCTCATCTGATTTCGTGATCCTTGTCCATGACTTTCACCAGTGTTAGCTTCTGAAGATGACACCTCCCCAATGGGGAACTGTCCCATCTGATCCATCTGTCCCTTTTCTTTCTCCAGCGATGACCCAAAATCTGGCACAGAAGGTGGCTGTTCCAGGAAGAAGCAGCGGCTCAGTGGCAGCCTCTTCTGCAGGAGAACAGGCAGTTCCAGGCACTGGCACAGCAGGTGATAGCTCCAGTGTCTCTTGAGAGGGCCTGAGCCTGTCCCCTGGGGCTGGGGGAACTGTCACGGGGCAGGGAGGGCCAGGGGTGGCAGTGGCTGCTCAGGGATGGCTTTGGCCTGTGTCCCTGGCAGCAGCCACTGCCCAAGCAGCTGCGCTGCCCCCAGGCTCTCCTCCCGGCCTGCTGGGCTTTGTTGGCTGGCACAGCCTGTGCCAAGGGCCGGCAAGGTGCCTGCAGGCCCCAGCTCTGGGGGAAACAGAGAACGTCCTGCCTGTATCCACTGTGCTGCCAGCTCAGCAGTGCAGCACAGCACGGGCTCACGCTCCCCATTGCTCCCACAGACGTTATCAATGAAACAGGAATATATGCCCCGGATCCAGTGCGCTTCCCAAGAATTGTCTGCCCCCAGGATGTGCGCAGGACCTGCACGATAGGCACGGTGTTGACAGTGTTCACTGTGCCACTTGTGCTGATAGGCTGCTATCTTGGCATTCGTAAGCTGTACGAGCTCAGACGGTCAGTTGTTGATTTTTCTCCACAGTTTTCTTATAACTCTACTTCTGGCATTGGTAGCATGACTGGGAGTCATGCTACTGTGGAGTTGTGGCCAGTCCATTGTTGTCCAAAGAACTCTGCTGAGGGTTCTGCTGCTGCCCAGTGCTTCCATTGGCCTCTCAGTTGCTGGGCCTTGTCCTGGTGGCCCGCTGGGGCTGCAGCCAGAGCTGGCTCCCACTGAGGCTGCCTGGCCAAGAGCAGCCCCAGGGGCACAGGGCAGAGGCAGAGCAAGTTCTCAACAGCATTTGGGCAGCACAGCTCAGGACAGGAAAGGACAGTGCTTATTTAGTACCTCATGTAAAGTTTTACAGTAAGAGTGGTGTTGCAGGTCAAGCAAATTTGCTCCAGATCAGTGTTAAAACAAATCCAACGTGATGAAGGTTTGGCTTTGGCCTTGAGACTTTGCTCTTTGTGTGAGCCCTGCTCTGGAGTGATTCCCAGTCAATCTTGGAGCTGGTTTTGGGCGAAGGCTCATCCCAGCCCTGAGCCTTGGCAGTTCTCTGGCCTCAAAGGGAGAGCTGAGGCTGCACTGCACATGACTGGTGTTCAAGGCTCCATTATCAAAGAGTGTTGAGATGTTTAAATTACTGTATTCTTACTACATGGCTTTTGTTATGAAATTCCTTCATTAGTTTTTAAAACTTAATTGTAATAAAACTTCTTTCCCAGTGCTTTTTCCAGTTATTTGATATAGTCAGTGATGGCCAAGGTATCCCATGGCTGAATTAGAAGACTGTAAGTATTATAAAATGAAATAATGTTGACACTCTTAGGTCTTTCACAGACTCCTGAAACTTATGTTGGTTTGATGTGACCAACAGAAGAGTTTGGCTCTGCTTTTAATTGAAACAAGCAGCAGAGCTGGAACCTGTTGAAGAGAGTCTCTTCACAGCTAAAGCAAACTGCCAGGGTTCTTTTATTCCAGCTCTAAGCAGGAAGATAAAAATCTCTCAGCAGTTAATACTCCTGACCAGTAACTGATATAAACTAGGCATTTGGGCTGTTTGCTGCCTCACCCCTGAGTTCCTCAGAGCTGCAGCTCCCTGTTCTCTTGGCAGACAGGGGCTGGCTATGGATGACAGTCACGTCTCTGGCCTGGTGCACACCAGGTCCACACATGAGCTGTGGGATCGTCCTTGCACACCCCATCCTGGAAGAACCCAGGTCAGTGATGAGTGTGACACAGTTTGATGCATGGCAGCAAAAGAAGGCAAAATAAAGGCTAGAATTGGTACCATTCTGTAATATGCTTTTGCCACCAACATTATCCAAGTTCCTATGCTTGTTTTCCTGGAGAATTTGCACTCAACAGAGCTTCAGTGCCTTTGATCAAATCAGTCTTAAGAGCAGCTTGGGGCTGGTCAGTCATTTAGATGTCAGTACTGACTGGGGTCCAGGCAACAAAAGAACATAAGCTGCAGGCCACCCATACAGCTTTTCACCTTAATGAGCACAAAGCCTTTATTTTTGCCAACGAAGGGATGTTGGGAGGATTTTTGCACCATTGGGCCAAGGCACAAGGCTGTGGATCTACACAGCACTTTGGTAAGGAGGGGAACACAGGTGGGGGCAATCCAGGCTGTTAGCAGTGCCCCCACCCCCTGATTAGGGACAGCACAATTGCTTTTAGAGCTCCTTAACCAGCTGGTGAAAAAGTCATCTCCTTTTCTTGCCCCCTGCACACTGTCAGGCAAGTTGAACAGAAAATCTGCCTCTTCCTCCATGATTTCTGAGCACCAAAGCAAAGAACCACAAAAAAAACCCAAAAAACCAAAACAAACAACAACAACAACTACAACAACAAAAAAACCCAAACAGCTAAAATACAAATAATTTTTTGACCAGTCAAAGCTTTTTTTAGAACTTTATAAGACTGACTGAGCCAGTGCTGAATTAAGAGTGGAACATGTTATGTGTCTTGCACAAAGTATGGGACAGCTGCTGCCATGCAAACGTGGGTGCAGGGTCAGACCCTTAACTTCAGACACAGCCCTGCTTTCCTGAGGGACAGAAATTCATCTGTTAGAATCCCTTGGAGCTTCTGGAGCTGCTCTTGGCCCTCCTGTGGATAACTGGGTTGCTGTGGAGCACTGGAGAACTTTCAGCTTGGTTCCTGTTATGTATATTATGGTAATTCGTACTGATAGAACACAAATATATATATATAAAAGAATAAAATATCAAACCTTGAAATCACAGTAGCAAGGGAAGAGAGGATTGCTTCACAGGGTGAGGAAACCGCAGCTGGCAGTCGGGTAGGAGGAGTGTCATTAACATAGGAAGTGAACCCAGCCGGCACAGGAGATTGTCGTTCTCACTGGTGTGAACAGGAGGAGGCCCAGCGATGATGGCCCATGGAGATGTTAATCTTAGACAGAGGGGACCATCAAGGACATACATCTGCATACGGGATTCCGGTAACCAAAGAGTGGATACACATCAGTTCCCGGACAAGGTTCTGTCCAGCACAGGACGGAGAATAGAGGCATCATGAATGTGAAGAACCCTGAGGAAAGACAAAGGGACTCTGCCACGGGCTAGAAAAAGCGTATAAGAAGGGATTCTGCCAAGCAGCATTGGTGAACAGGGGGGATTGGGTGCGATAGAAGGCGGATCTGTGTTCACCCAGCTTCCATCCCAGGGTCAGTGCTGTCCTTGATTGTTGGCTGTCGGTACTGTATATCGGTTGTGAATAAATTTACATTTTATTTTTATTCAATTGGCTGGATCGATTTTTACCTATAACAGTATCCATGTATGGGGGCCTGCAGAATCTAAGCAGCATCTTCCTTGGCCAACAACAGACTGGAAAGGAAAAAACAGCATCAGAAACCTGAGAGATGGAAAACTTTGGGCTGTTTGAGATCAAAAATGTCAACTAAAAATCTCGGTGGTGAAGAACAACCTTTCTCACAAGGATTCCAGTAGAATAAATGACACAGGTGTTGGAATAACAGCCAGTGCCCACAGCAATGACAATTCCTTGGTGAGGAGGGTCCCAATTCCTTGGAGAGTCGGCTGAGTAACGACACTCACAGCCAATGTGGCTACATGTCATCCTCCTTTATTAAGCAACTTTGGCATATTTATCCTTCTCTATACACTGTCGCACGCCACTGGTGCTTAATGCTGATTGGTTAAGTAGCTATATTCACACATACATCTTAATTACTGATTGGTTGTCACGCTATAAGCATCTTTAGCTAAGGTGTGCCAAATAAGCAGCTCCCACGACGAGCTTGGCGCATTTGGTTTCATCCTGGCACAATGCTCATTCTTCCTTGTTGTATCTATTTGAGGACAGTGCATGGTCTATCTTGTTCCTGTTCGAGGACGGTACATGGTTTTCAGAGTAACTCTGTAATCTGCAGACCAGGGCTGTCCCATTCCCGCAGGAGAATATCATGGCCTTGTTCAGCCAAGAATCCTTCTACACCTTGGAATAAAAGGCAGTGCCCACTGCAAAGACATTTCCCTGTCCTGTGGGCTCCATAAACCACACAAGAACATGGCACTTTTCCTGAGTGCTTCCCAAAGCTTCTCTGCAAGAAGCACTGGAGAAGTGCATGGGGTAAGAGTTCTGCAAGTGCCAGGCTCTTGTGCAGCAGAAAAGTCATAAAATATGAAAGATTCTAGCAACCCAAATAAATCCATCATTTATGGCTTGTAAAGACTCCAGTGAATCTCAGTTGCTTCAGGGCAAAAAGAAACACAGGGCAAACTTTCCCAAGTGTGCTTTCATGACAAGATTCCTGTTTGGCTGCTCCTGTTTGTGGAAGAAGACAAGATTACAAGCTGTCCAGCTGAAGAAGGAAAGGAGGATGTACACTTCCCTGTCATATTTTCCTACTGACAAAGGAATTAAGACCAAGAATTTGGGTAAATGGAGGGATAAGACTGGAGTACGGATGAAGTTTTACATCCTAAGATACTTCATTTGCTGAAATAGAAGCACTTTTGTTGTACATGGATCTCCTTGCTAAACTTCTTTGTCTTCAAACTCCCTTCCTCCATGGCAGAACTGAACAAGCACCATATGTCAGAGCCTCAAGTTAAAAGCTCTGTGATGAGATAATTTTAATGGATCCATTACCAGTCCGTGGGGTTGCTGTCATGAGGAGCTCAGGTGGCTTTTTGTTGAGACCCAAATCAATGAGCCATTTGTCCCAGCTCCACCTGTCCTGAGGCAGCACTGGCTCCACTGTGCCATTTCTAAATGAAAATTGAATCTCCTAAAGAAGCCAGGCCAAAATCACGAGGGAGTAGTCACGAAAAATAATTTAGGTAGTTTGCTGGGTATTGATCAAACAGCTACCAGCATCCCAAAGTCCAGGCTACCCTAAAAAAGGCTCTTTGCTCTGTAAGAAGCCTTTCAATTGGTAGTGTTTCATACCCATGCAGAAGAACAAAAAGCCAATTCCACTGTAGAAACATGAGCTGCAGCTATGCACTAAATTGTGCTTAGTAGCTGACCTGCTGCTTTAGTTTTGGGGCAGGAGATACTGCCATAAAATTTCACAAGAAAACTATTCATTATCTAAACTATGCAGTATTATGTTATTTTCTACCTCCAGTATTGCCAGCACATAGCTTAAGGAAGAAAGGTATTTACCAGCCACCATAGATGAAAAAAATTAAAATTAAAAAAGGGCTTTTAAGGAAATCAGAGTGATGGCCACCAGTCATTTTCCAGCTTTGCCGGATTTCAGTTCAAAGTCAATCTAAACAAGCCCGCATGTGTCTAGCAAGAAGGAAATCACAGATCATGTCTGCTCCTCCACCCAAGCTTTGCTGTATCAAAGATGGATGGTATTCTTTTCCAGCTCTCAAGAGATGTGTCATAATTTCCAAATAAACAAAATATCATACATAGAAATATTTCACAGATTGTAGCAGTTTCTTTGCGAGGAGCTCTCCGGGGAGTCCCCGGAGGGCCCCCTGGGCTGTGAGTTCGCTGGCAGCAGCAGGCACGCAAGGAGACTCCACACGGCTTCTGAGGGTGCTGATTAGATGAGGGCTTATTGGGGACCCAGCCCCAGGAGTAACATGGTTTCAGAGGGAGAAGGGGGAAAGGGAAAGGGAGGGGGAGAGAGGGGGAGCCCAGGGGAGAGATGGGCCATGAGAGAATCTGGTCTTCCTCACACAGCTTAAGAGGGAAATTCAAAGTGGGTGCGAAATAACATTTGGACCAATGGGATTGTAGATTCATGGGACTTCAGGGGAGGAACACAGATTGGAATAAACCATATATTTTTGAGGGGTACATTTTTGAGACAGAGCATACCATTTGAATAAAATGCAACATCACAATAGATTAGTAACATAGATGATAGATGATAGATAGATGATAGATAGAGATAGATAAATAGATAGATAGATAGATAGATAGATAGATAGATAGATGGATGGATGGATAGATAGATAGACAAGGCAGATAGAGATAGATGAATCACTTTATATAGAAAGGGATGGGGAAGTGAGAGGTTATTCTTTTCCACACATGGGAAACAATCTTTTTCCCAGAAAAATCAGCTTCCTTCTTTAGTGACCACCAGGGTATCTGAAGACCCCACCAAGAAGGCCCTGTGATGCCAATGGCCTGTGCATCCAGCAAGACAAGAAAGTAAGGCCTGCCTCTTAATACTACAGTGGGGTAAAAGTGGTTTATTCTCGGTTTTTGGTGGCATAGGAACGAACTGAAGCCACTTGCCATAAAATGCCTGCATAAGCACCAGTGCACATCACAGCCAAAGGGAGGATGAAGCCAAGGTGTCCCACAACCACAGCCCAAGCAGCCAGAGATCCTCCTTCAACCCTGGCTGCATTGAAGCCCCACTGACTGCCAAGAAGAAAAGCACCCTACTGAGAGCAACCAAACTTAAACCTCTGCCAGGACACAAATTTAGAGGGAAAAAAATTTAAAATCCCCACACCACCAGACACACTTCCCAATGAGAAGGGTTGGAACACTCTGTCCCCCAGCACTTCCCCGGCAGGCAGGTTCACAAAGGTGCTGGGAGCTAAGCTGTGCCCTGCGAGGGAACAGAGCCAGCCTCCCTTCAGTGGGAGAAGGCGCGGCCTCAGCTGTAGCCCCGGGTGCCTGCGGTGGCCCAGGGCACGGCCATGGCTGTCAATGTGTTGGGCTGCAGCACAGGGCAGGCCGGAGCTCAGCAGCCTCAGCAGAGCCCAGGGCCGCGGCCCTTCCCTGCCGGGGCCCGAGCCTGGCCCGGCCCGGCCCGGCCTGAGCAGCCCGGACTGGCCCAGGGGATGGGCTGCGCCCGCCCGCTGTGCCCACAGGCTGGGCCCAAGCCTTTGCAAGAGGCTTTCTCCCAGCTTGGCAAAACCTCGGCCAAGTGTCCCTGTGCTGTGCTGAGAAGAGTAAAAAACCCCCTCAAATTTAACCCTGCTGCCCAACGCATGAGGGATACCTGCACACCTTAGGAGAGGCCATCAATACTCCTTTGTGCCTCATGAGGGATTCCTGCACCCCTCAGCAGGGACCCCAAAATATCCCTTTGAGCCTCTTCAGGTCCAGGCCCAGATGATGCCATGGAAGGAAATGTGCCCTCAGCCCAGGGACGCTCAGCATGGGCTCCCCCATCCCCTCGGGGCCCCGCCGCTGGGCACAGCAGCTCCTGCCTGGCTCCTGCCTGCCCACACCGTGGGCATCCACGGCTGCTCCTGGGCATGGAGCTCAGCCACTGCTGCTGCTGCCGGGTGGGCTTTGTTGGTGCTACCAACCGGACATGGTTGTGAAAACTCTATTTCTTTATTTAAATATAAAATGTGGGACAAGCTCTGTCCTGCCAGACAAGGGCTGCCCACCTTCATTCCTGGCCAGGGAACAGGACCAGAGGGCTCAGGGGCAGAGGGTCTTGTTGAGGAGGGGTGGGTTTTGGGACGGCCTCATGGCGGGGATGCAGCCATGGCAGGGCAGATAGGGGCAGAAGTGAAGAGCTGGGATAAAGTTTCAGGTTCTCATTTTCTCTGTTTTTAGTTGCGTCTTCTGAACATGCACAGGAGCATCTGTGGAGAGAGGAGGTGGCTGAGGCCCCAGCTGCCAGTGGCACACAGGGACCCTCGTGCACAGCAGGGCCCAGAGCTGGCAAGGCTCCCCAGCACGGCTGGAGCTGCTGGCACAGCTGGGCCCAGCTGGACAGCTGCCCCTCAAGGCCCCGGCCAGCAGGGCACGGCTCTGGGCAGGGTCCCTGGCCAGGAGCGGGCCCCAGAGCGCCTCTGCCTTTCAAGGGCAATCTTGGCCCTGCTCTTTCTCCTTCCCACCTCCCTCTGCCTCTGCCCCGTGCCTCTGGGGCTGCTCTTGGCCAGGCAGCCTCAGTGGGAGCCAGCTCTGGCTGCAGCCCCAGCGGGGCCCCCAGGACACGGCCCAGCAATTGAGAGGCCAATGGAAGCACTGGGCAGCAGCAGAACCCTCAGCAGAGTTCTTTGGAAAATCATGGACTGGCCACAACTCCACTGCAGACTCTCTGGGAATGTTCCCTGACTATGAGCAGCCTGTAAAGGAAGCTGTTTGAGGTGGAGAATCGCAAAACACTCACGATTTTCTCTTCCAGCAATACCAGATTCCTGCACAGCACATCATCAGGCACAGTGCCGCACCAGCCACAATGGCCATCAACTTAATCAAACAAGGTGTTCCCCAGCAGAAAACTCTTCTCATGCTTTTCCAGATGATGTCAGAATGTGTTGAGGTGCTGTCTGCATCTGTTGGAGCAATGGGGAGCGTGAGCCCGTGCTGTGCTGCACTGCTGAGCTGGCAGCACGGTGGATACGGGCAGGACGTTCTCACTCCCTGTTTACCCCACAGCTGGGGCCTGCAGGCACCTTGCTGCCCCTTGGCACAGGCCTGCTCAGTACCCAAACCCCCTGAGCCTGCATGCCATAATTCCTCTGTGTTGTGCCCTTCTGCTCCAGGCAACAGTTGTCAAAGACATGGATAAGGAGAATGGCCAGGGTTTTGGAGCTGCTCCAGGGCCCTCCCTCCTGCACAGAGCGGCCCCTCCAGATGTGCGCAGAGACTGGGAAATTGCAGGGGATCTTAGGGTGTGCATGGCCTGTGGTGCATGGATGCCTTCGCGCTGTGCCGGGCACCGTGTGTCCACATGTGCAGCCAATGCCCCCGGCTGCTGAGTCCCAGGGGAAGCATGAGGGAAATGCACCCACCACGCTGGCTGTCCACATCACTCAGGAGTTTTTCCAGATATTTGGATTCCTCCAGGGATGTACGAGCTCCTGTAGGTTTCTTCTTCCGTCTTGGAGGACCTTAAGAGAAATATTTCCGTTTCCCAGGAAAGGATCCCACAAAACGAGGGCTCAGCCTGTGGGGTCAGCAGGAACAAACTACTCACCCCTGTGATGGGAGCTGGGCTTGCGTGCAACATCCACCAAAGGACTTGGGAAAGTCCTCCCTGCAGACACACCTGTAACAAAACAGCTTCTGCCATCTCTGCTGATCTGCACGGGCACCACTGAGCCGCAGGAGCAGGGAGGAGATTGCGCAGGGAGAGGGCACACACGTGCCTGGTTCTGTGCTGGTACTTGCAGCAATGCCCCCCTGGCCCAGCTTTGGGCTCTGAGCTGGCAGCTCTCCCAGGGGAAAGGCCTTGACCTACCCTCAGCATCGCCCAGAGGCTCAGTAATGGATATGCGTTGGGAATCCAAGTCATCTCCATTCACAGGATAGTCTTCGTCAACAGGCTCATATTCATCATCAGGATCATTATCAGGTTCATCTGCAAAGAAAGGCAGGACTGAAGAGCTCCTGTGACACTGTTGAAGATTCTCCTTCAAGCCCAAGTGGCAATGAGGGCACCTGGATTCTTGGTGCCCTCCAAGGCACTCCCTCAGCTCTGCCTCCCACTCAGGAGCAGGAGCAGGGGGAGCACGTTCCTGCAGTGGCCCCACATTGGGATGGAAGGAGTCCCTTGTGGGGCAGTCGGGGCAGAAAGGACTCCCGGGAGCTGCCAGCAGCTCTAAACCCAGCCACGGGCAGGGCCAGGGCTTGGCAGTGGCAACAGGAGCAGCTCAGGCTCCCTGGGGTCGGTAAAGGAGCTGCCAAAGGCTCAGCCCCGGGGCACAGCCCTGGGCCCGGCCCCTTCCCTCTCTGCTCTTCGCCCTGGCTGCACAGAGCACACGGAAGGACAGACTGGCATTGCCCACGGGAGGAAGATGGACAGCTAAATGCTCCTTCCTCCCACTGACGGCAATCCTGTGGGATCATTGTTGGGTACAAGAGTAAAAATTTGGAGGCTAGGATTTACAGAATCCATCAAACTTTGGAGGATCTTAAGGAAAGTGACAGAGGAATATTACTCTGGACAATGATTACACTTAGACAATGATTATTCTG
The DNA here is from genome assembly GCF_036417665.1 of Passer domesticus. NCBI lineage: Eukaryota > Metazoa > Chordata > Aves > Passeriformes > Passeridae > Passer > Passer domesticus. The sequence goes on along the minus strand of NC_087482.1, from coordinate 8,377,460 downwards.
TTAGCGAAGGGTTGCTGATAACCTACCTTCACCAAGCTCCAAGATCCTTAAACTGTGCTTTAACAAATGACGGAAGTCACGTTCCCAGTCTAGAAAGGAGCACAGATGGGAACTGTTCCATGCTGTGCTGGGATCCCCTTGTATAGGGAACCGAGCACTGCAAGGGGTCAGGTAATGCTGTGTGCCCGCACTGCCAAGGAGCAGAGAGGGCAGCTGAAACCTCAGCAGGGCTCAGGCCCAGAGGCACAGCAATTACCTCCTGGGCCTGTGCCTGGCATCGCCTCCCTTCCTGGAGCAGAGGCTGCCATGGAGCCACTGCTTCCTCTGGGAAATGCTGCCTTCAGCACAGGCTTTCTTTCCATCTCTGCAGAAAGGAAAAGGGACAGCTGAATCAGGTGTGGCTCTTCCCCAGTGGGAATGTGGCATCTTCAGGAGGCAATGCTTGTCACCAGGTTACTGGGGCTGCTCCAGGGCCCTCCCTCCTCCAAAGAGCGGCCCCTCCAGATGTGCTCAGACACTGGGAAATTGCAGGGGATGTCAGGGTGGGCATGGCCCATGGTGCAGTTTGGGCTCCCTCGCAGCTGATGCCAAATGCCTTCCTGCAGAGGCTGGGCAGAAGCTGCAGCCAGGCCAGGCTGGGAAACAGCCCTGCAGGGCGTGAAAGCAGCAGCAGCAGCGGGGCAGCGAGGCTGCCATGGATCCCTTCCCGCTGTGCCGGGCACGGCGTGTCCAGATGTGCAGCCAAAGCCCGCGGGTGATGAGTCCCAGGGGAAGCATGAGGGAAATGCACCCACCACGCTGCCTGTCCACCTCACTCAGGACCCTATCGAAACCCTATGTGTTTGGATGCCTCCAGGGACTTCCTGTCTCCTCTTGGTTTGTTCCTCCCTCTTTGAGGACCTTAAGAGAAGCATTTGCATTTTCCCCGGGAGGGATCCCACAGAACAAGGGCTCAGCCTGTGGGGCCCGCAGGCACACACTACTCACCCCTGCCATGGGAGCGGGGCTTGTGTGCAGCAACCAGGAAAGGAGCCTGAAAAGTCTTTGCTGTGGACACACCTGTAACTCAACAGCCACAGGAGCTCCTGTCACCTGGTGCCTACCAGGCTGTCCATGATTATTCTTTTAGGAACATTGACAACATACCTGCTGGAGGGTTAAGAGGCTGGAAGTCTTCATGGAGCCAAGCTGCTGGAGAAGCCTTCCTAGCATGCTCGTCTAGAGGGGAGCAAGATCTGATCAGACCCATTTCCATGGTGTGCTGGGATCCCCCTCTGCCTTAGAGAACTGGGTACTGCAAGGGGGTCAGGTAAGGCTGTGGGAGCCAGATGTCAGTGGACAAGGCCAGAGGTGCACAGGGGCCTGGGGAGCTCTGGACTGGCTCCTGGTCACTCTCCACCCTCTTTGCAGGCCCTGTGCAACATCCCTGGAGTGATGGCTGGAGATGCCCAGGCCCTGTGGGGGCTCTGTCCCTCCCACAGAGGAAACCCTCCCTAAAGCCCTGGCCAAAACCATCCCCAGCACTTCCTGGGAGCAGGGAGCGCTGTCCCGGGAAAGGGCAGCCAGGCTGCCGGCTCACCTGCTCGCCGCGCTTGCAGCGGAGCAGCCTGGGCAGCCCTGGCAGGCAGGGCCACGGCCAGGAGGAGCAGGAGGAAGAGGCGCAGAGCAAGGGCCATGCTGCCTTGCCCTCCGTCAGTCCCGCAGCTCTTGCTGCCACCACTGTCCCGACACCGCTGTCCCAACGTCAGCACCGCTGCTGCCACCGCCGCTGCTGCCGCAACAGTTGTGCTCAGGGACTGACTGCTGGGTCCTTGTGCTGCTGTGCAACCACGGGGCTCTGGCACCTCTGTGACCTCAGGGCCTGCTGAGAGCTCAGCCTGCTGTGACCCGTGAGCCTGCTGTGACCTCATGGCCGGGGCAGGTTTTTGTGGCAAAGGATTTCAAGAGGTGCCCTTCCAGCAAGGAGAGTGTGTCCCAGCTGGTAGTTATGTGCAATCTAGCTCTTTTTCACCAGAAGTGAGTTAGACAATATTGGGCATGTGAGACATTTCATGGTTCTACATGCCAAAGCAATGTCATGTCCAAAATTCATCTCACGTTGGCCATTCCCACTATTGCAGGCAGCCCCAGCCCTGCCCCGCTCCCACCAAGTCCGTGCTGTGTGCTGTGCTGGCCTTTGACCCCTATTTCAAAAGTGGAGGACTTGATGCCATAGCTTACAAAAGTAATGCAACACAGGCCATCAGGGGAGCTGCACACTTTAGGGGACACCCAAACCCACTGCACATCTTATGGCTATACCCTCAGCCACCCTAAAATCCCCCTGTGTGCCTCACAAGAGACCCCAGACCCCTGCTCTATTTACAGGTGTCCCTTGACCCCTGCACACCTTTCCACATACAGTAAATTCCCTGCACAATTTTGGGTGCCCCCAGCCCCTTGCACAGCACCGAGATGACCTAAAGCCCCTGCGTGCCTTTTAGAGGGAGCCAAACATAACACTCAGGGAGCAGCAACAGGGCTGAGCCATCTTCGGTGTGTGCTCACCACGTGTCCCTGGGTGAACAGATGAGGCTTGGGGGCAAATGGCCACTCTGCTCATAAGAGATCTGCGGGTGCCACAGGCTCAGTCTCTGTCTCTGGGCTCTGAGCTCACCCCTCAGGCTATGAAGGACTTCCTTCAGAGTCCAGCCTCATTCCATTGATCTCAAGGCAAGCACTTTCTAGGTGGTTTCCCTCTTTTCCTGGGCATGCCCCTGGAGGGGGTCCAGGCCGAGATGATGCCAAAGAAGGAAATGTGCCCTCAGCCCAAGGACGCTCAGCATGGGCTCCCCCATCCCCTCGGGGCCCCGCCGCTGGGCACAGCAGCCCCTGCCTGGCTCCTGCCTGCCCACACCGTGGCCATCCACGGCTGCTCCTGGGCACGGAGCTCAGCCACTGCTGGTGCCTGGTGGGCTTTGCTGCTGCTACCACTCGGACATAGTTGCGACAACTCCATCTCTTTATTTGAACATAAAATGTGGGACAAGCCCTGCCCTGCCAGACAAGGGCTGCCCACCTTTAGTCCTGGCCGGGGAACAGGACCAGGGGACTCAGGGGCAGAGGGTCTTGTTGTGGAGGGGTGGGTTTTGGGACGGCCTCGTGGCAGGGGTGCAGCCACAGCAGGGCAGATAGGGGCAGAAGCGAAGACCTGGCATAAACTGTCAACTTCTCATTGCTTCTGCTTTTCGGCTTGTCTTCTGAATATGCACAGGAGCACCTGTGTAGAGAGGAGGTGGCTGAGGTCCCAGTTGCCAGTGGCAAACAGGGACCCTCGTGCACAGCTGGGCTCAGTCCTGGCATCCACGCCTGCTCCTGGGCATGGAGCTCAGCCAGTGCTTTTGCCAGTTGGGCTTTGCTTGTGCTACCACCAGGACACTGGGTCACAGCTGCATCTCTTTATTGCAGCAGAAGAGCTGATTTGGGAAGTGCTGTGTTGCCCCATTTCTTCAGCCCCACTAGCTGCCCACACCCACAGTGGCACTGGGCCGCCCCCAGAAAACTGTCGAATCTGGGCTGTGGCTGCAGGGCACAGCTGCTCTACAGCACAGGTGGACTGCCTTGGGGGTAGGACTGCACTGAGGGTAGGGACAAGGAACGGGGTGAGGTCTGCTCTATGTTTTCCAAAGGTGATTATTCTACAGGCAATCAGGGGCAGACCAACACTGCAACACTACATTTAAGCTTGTATTTATTTATGCGTTTTTTGTTCCCCAAGCAATTATTTTGACAGTTCACTTCTCAGTTAATGTTCCATAGATGAACGGTTTGGACTCTCTTTTTATAGGAATATAAAGAGCTCAGAAAGCTCTATTTTTAATTTTGATAACATTCTCTCTCCCTGCTCCTAGCCTTTACAATGATCATTTTTGAAACATCACTGAGGATAGGTAGAGTTATTTGGGAAATAACCAATAGGCTTGGCTTAACCTGGGTATTGGATTATTATTTTCAGTGCTATAAACCTACATTGCTTCAAGGTTCACACCATGGTCCTGATTTGTGGCTCAATGCATGCATGCCTGTCTGAATTAAAACAATGTTTGTGAGGCAGCTGAAGAGCTTAGACCTCAGAGATTAAAATTCCTGGGAGGAGTAGGTGGAGGAAGAAAGGATAAAATCCTGATTCAAAGGGTTTTTCTCACTTCTAGTATGCCAGAAGTATGGTAGACTACACCTGTCTTCAGATGTCATTTACTTACAGAACAACTCTCTACAGTGTCAGACTCCGGGAGAAATGACTGAACACTTTGCCTCCCAATGCATCAGCTTTAATTCTAGTGAGAGGTAGGCCTTAATTACAGTCCAATTAGAGCAAATCAACAAAGCAGTCTAGCCATTGTGTGAATGGCAAGAGGAATTTGCTTGTGAAGAGATGACTATGTCCCACTCAGTAATGAACAAAATTTTCCTTGACTTGGAAGAAAGTAGACAAGGAGCAATGCAGTATTTGGGGTTTATCCAGGGATAAATGGGGCAAGAAGCTGTAACAACTTAACCTGTTTTACAGAACACAAGTACTGATATGGCCAATAATGCACCCACATGAAGGGATCTTCAGGACATTCCTATATTTCTTAACTGAAATGGGCAGCAAAATGCTGGCATTTATCTGAACTGGAAGCCGTGTTCCTCTCCTGTTTCTCCTTGAGCACACTGTGTGTTATTTGCAAACTTCACTGTCCAGCCCATCAATCCTCTCGTGGCCAATTGCTAAATGGCACAACGACCAAAATACAGGTGCCAGCATAATCAGCCCAGCACTAATGCAGCACTGCTTTGATGGTGCACAGGAGCACAGAATGGCTTGTGTTGGAAGGGACATTTAAAGGCCATCTAGTCCCAATGGCCTGAAGTGAGCAGGGACACCTTGAACTAGGTCAGGTTGCTCAGAGCAGGAGCTTGAATGTCTGCAGGGATGGATGTCCAGCTCTCTGGGCAACCTGTGCCAGGGTTTCAAAAGCAATAGTGTAAAATATGTGCTTCTTTCATCTAGTCTGAATTGACCATCTTTTAGATTAAAAGACCCTCGGTCTGGTCACAAAAGTCTCTACTAAAAATTCTGTCCCATCTGTTTACAAGCCCCCAGAAGGCACTGAAAGGCAGCAATCAGGTGTCCCTGGAGTCTTCTCTCTTCCAGGCTGAGCACTGCCAGCTCTCCTAGCCTGTCTCCAAAGCAGAAGGGCTCCAGCCCTCAGAGCATTTTGTCCCTCCTCTGGACTTGATCCTTCCTGTCTTGGGGACCCACAGCAGGATGCAGTACTCTGTTGTGGTAGAGACCGAGACACTACAAAGCAACACACTCCATTTCCAGAAGGCTTCAAACCCTGTTTTTATTCTAGCCTGCATGCCTTTTCTACATTCTTACAAAGCTCTTCTTGGAATAGGCCATTGCAGGTTTCTCTAATTTATCCTTCTTTCTTTCTTGGTTTCTATGTCAATGACATAGAAAATTGGCAGAAAATTATTTCCAGGGTTAACGTGGATCCTCTTATCAAACATCCTGATGGCTCACAGAGGCCACTGTAAAACCTCCTCCACAGTACTCCAGGTGGGGTCTCACCAGAGCAGAGAGGTGGAATCACCTCCTTCAACCTGCTGGGCACTCTCCTTTGGATGCACATGGCTGCCTCACGTCCAGCCTCTCTTCTAGCAGCAACCCCAAGTCCATCCTGGCAGAGCTGCTCTGCATCCCTTCATGTCCCAGCCTGTGAGATCAGCTCAGCTGGGACTGTGTCACAGCCCTTGGGCAGAGCAGCTGGGCAGGATGAGCTCGCTCCTGAAGAAGGCAGATCCACCTTCCCAAACAATTCCACCCTGGCCATGATGTCAGAGCAGCCTCTGAGGTCCCAGAGCCCCGTGGTTGCACAGCAGCACAAGGACCCAGCAGTCAGTCCCTGAGCACAACTGTTGCGGCAGCAGCGGCGGTGGCAGCAGCGGTGCTGACGTTGGGACAGCGGTGTCGAGACAGCGGTGGCAGCAAGAGCTGCGGGACTGGCAGAGGGCAAGGCACCATGGCCCTTGCTCTGCGCCTCTTCCTCCTGCTCCTCCTGGCCGTGGCCCTGCCTGCCAGGGCTGCCCAGGCTGCCAGGTTTGTTTTTACCCCAAGTGGCTTCAGCAAGGGCATTGAAACAATGAGATTGAGTTGGATGTTGGCTGAGTAAAGAAACTAATGCCACATCCACTGCAATCAGTGATATGCTGACAGATGTTACTAGTGTTAGACATGCTACCCTTCAAAACAGGGCAGCAGTAGATTTTCTTTTACTGGCACATGGACACGGTTGTGAGGAATTTGAAGGATTCTGTTGCATGATCCTGTCAGAGCATTCTGAATCCATCCAAACAGCATACAAAAGCTGAAAGATTTGACAGCTCAAATTAAAGAAGATGGTCTGTCATAGTTAGATGATTTGTTCCAAGAATGGAGCTTTGCACCTTGGCTAAGGGAACTCTGTAAGATAGGTCTATATGTGCAGAGTGTTTTGGTGGCCATACTAGTAGTGACACCTTGCAGACTTTGGTGCGACAAATGATGGAGAAAACTATCAAAGAAGTTTTTGTCATACAAGAGAGAAAAGTAGGAAATAGATTCACAGAAAGTTGTCAAAATCTTACAGAGATGGTAGATGAAGGTATAGCCATAGAAAAATGTTTTGAATTAAACTTAGAACAGGCGAGATTTTTTGAACAATGACTTGTAATTATTATCAGACATGACTTATGCCCTTTGAACTGACTGGACTTTCACAGCATTAAAATTGCTGTGTTTTAGTATAGCAATACTTAATGTGAGCAAAAAGGAAGCTTTAAGCAAGTAACAAGCAGATATATTATAGGAAATCTACAAAACGCAAGGGAGTTAATAAAGGAGACAGTTAGGAAAGTTTCTTTTTAGTTGAACCAAGAGGGGGAATTGTGGGAATCCATAGAATCTGAGGGTTTTGGGAAAGCTGCAAAAGGCAAGCCTCAGTGACAGCAGAACTGCAATTAGAGCTAAAAAGTAATCATAAGATTTGTCAGCAGAAAAATTGTATAAGAGGTAGGCAAGTAAAGACTTAGAGAGCAATGGTCTATGTATTAACACTTGTCTAAAACAACTCCCTAACCTGCAGAAAAGTCTATCTAGTTGAACGTGAGGAAGTTCTAAGCTTAATAATGGAGCTCTGTGCGTTGTATTTTAAGCAGATATTGTATTTGAAATAAGCAAGCATTACTTTAACCAAAGGAATGTGTGCTTACATTAATTGGATGGGACTACTGTCAATAGGTTTTGGGTTTTGTGACTGGCCGGGAAACTTTTAAAGTAAGTTGCAACATTAAGTTCTTGGTCTGCTGCTTGGGATGTGAAATGCTTGCATCTTCCCATTGTCATAACTATATAATGAGACTGATGCTGGAAAATGAAACGGCTCAAGGCGCATTCCTGAGTAGTACTGTCCTGTTTGTGATTTCTACATAGATCCAGATCCAGCAATAAGGGGCAGCTGTCCAGCTGAGCCCAGCTGTGCCAGCAGCTCCAGCCGTGCTGGGGAGCCTTGCCAGCTCTGGACCCTGCTGTGCCGGAGGGTCCCTGTGTGCCACTGGCAGCTGGGGCCTCAGCCACCTCCTCTCACCACAGGGGCAGTTCGGGACAGGAGTTGAAAGACGGTGGCTGCACTTCACACCCAGACAGCGTGAGCAGCTCCTCCAGCAGTAATAAGGGCCTGGACAGCCCTCTCAAGTGCTCTGTGAAAGGGACCCCAGAACAGCCATCTGCAAGGGAACCTCCTCCTACCCTGTAGATCCCACTGCCACCTGCTCTCCCCATAGGTCTCCCCAAGATGCCTTCATCCCTTTTTTGGTCTCCCTGTATCCTGTCCCAGCCATTTCTCAAGTTCTTCTAGAGACCCCAAGACTAGCCGAGCAGCCTCCAGCCCCTCCTGAGACCAACGCATCCCTTCCTCTGCCCCTGAGCTCCCTGGCCTTGCCCTCTAAACAACACTGGAGTTAAGCCCTGCTGCCCCGCCATTGGGCCATTGTGAGTCAGTGAGGAGCAAGGGGTGCAGCTACCTGAGTTGCTGCTGAGTGGCTGATTATAAGAGGTGTCTGGGGAGCGGGGCGAACAGGAGCGAGCAAACAGGGGTGTGGTGAGTCTCTGGGGCTTATACAAGGCAGTTTGCACGGCAGTTCCCACAGGCAGGGCAAACAGGCAGGGTTGCCAACTTTCTTGCTAGTAAGGAGTCCTCTGTGTTGTTTGAGGTTTTTCTGCTGCCTGCTTGTGTTTGAGGTGTCTGTTAGTAATGGTTTCTACACGGTCACAAACTGTGGCTGGTATAAGTGTAAGTGAGTTGAGCCCTCCAAAAAGGATGTGTCTGTACAGACCCATCCGAGCCCAGAATGTTTGAGCTTATCGGTGGCTTCAGGGAGTGTTGTGGAGGAGACCTGCCTGCGGTGTGAACAGGTGAACGACCTCCTTTCACTGGTGGCTGAGCTTAGGGAGGAAGTTGAAAGGTTAAGGAGTATCAGGGAAAGTGAAATGGAAATAGGTTGGTGGAGCTGGGCCCTTCCATCTTTAAGGGAGGCCTCTGACCGAGAGACTGAGGACTTCTATGCCTCCCGCTGTCAGGCCATAGAAGGGCACCTGGTGGATGAAGAGGAGTGGAAATGGGTCCCCATTTGGGGAGGTAATAACAAAAACTCCTCCCCATCCCCATCATCCTGGCAGGTCCCACTACAGAATAGGTATGAGGTCCTGGAACTAAAGACCCAACTAGATGATTTAGAAGAAAACTGTCTGCCCAGTGAGCCCCCCAATTATGATTCATCTGTAAGATGGATCACTACCTCTAACATCAAGAAGAAAAGAAGGGTAATCGTAGTAGGTGATTCCCTTCTGAAGGGAACTGAGGGCCCCGTATGTCGATCAGACCCATCCCACAGGGAGGTCTGTTGCCTCCCTGGGGCCCGGGTACAAAATATCACTGAGAGACTTCCTGGGCTGATTCAGCCCTCTGATTATTATCCACTGCTGATACTCCAGGCTGGCAATGATGAGATTGAAAAGAGGAGTGTCAAGGCAATTAGAAAGGACTTTAGGGTACTGGGTCAGGTAGTTGATAGGGCAGGAGCACAGGTAGTGTTCTGCTCAGTCCCTTTGGTGGCGGAGGAAAATGATGAAAGAAACAGGAGAATCCGCATCACCAACAAATGGCTTAAGGGTTGGTGTCATCGGCAACATTTTGGATTCTTTGATGATGGGGAAACTTTTACAGCATCTGCTCTGCTGGAACCAGATGGGGTACATCTCTCTGTTAAGGGCAAAAGGTTTTTAGCTCATGAACTGGCAGAGCTCATTGAGAGGGCTTTGAACTAGGTTTGAAGGGGGAAGGGGATGCAGCTGGGCTGTCTGGAAGCAGGCCCAAGGGTTGCAAGGCTAAGTTAGGGATGAAGTCAGTAGCCCAGCTGAGATGCGTGTATACCAATGCACGCAGCTTGGGCAACAAACATGATGAGCTGGAGGCCATGGTGCAGCTGCAGAGCTAGGATGTAGCTGCCATCACGGAAACATGGTGGGATGCCCCACATGGCTGGAGTGCTGCACTGGATGGCTACAAGCTCTTCAGAAGAGACGGGAAAGGAAGAAGAGGTGGAGGGGTGGCCCTTTATATTAAGCAGACTTTTGATGCCATAGAAATTGAAACTAAGGAAGCTGGAGTTGAATGTCTATGGGTAAGAATTAAGGGGAAGGCCAACAAGGCTGACACCCTACTGGGAGTCTGTTATCGTCCACCCAAGCAGGAAGAAGAGGTAGATGACTTATTCTATAAGCAGCTAGGTAATGTTTCAGGATCATCAGCCCTTGTTCTTGTGGGTGACTTCAACCTACCAGACATCTGCTGGGAACTTAATAGAGCAGTAAAGAGGCAGTCCAGGAAATTCTTAGAGTGTATGTAGGACAACTTTTTGTCGCAGCTGGTGGGTGAACCCACCAGGAGAGGGACTATGTTAGATCTGCTGTTTGCAAATAGAGATGGGCTGGTGGGAGATGTGGTGGTTGGAGGTCGCTTGGGGCAGAGTGATCATGACATAATAGAGTTCTCAATATTTGGTGAAGTCAGGAGGAGCACCAGTAAGACTCTTGCACTGGACTTCCAGAGAGCAGACTTTGGCCTGTTTAGGAGACTTATTCAGAGTGTCCCTTGGGAGGCAGCCCTTAAAAACAAAGGATCCAGGAAGGGTGGGCATGCCTCAAAACAGAGATCTTGAGGGCACAGGAACAGACTGTCCCTGTGTGCCGAAAGATAAGTCAGTGGGGTAAACGTCCAGCCTGGCTGGGCAAGGAGGTTTAGGAGGAACTTAAGAATAAAAAGAGGATGTATCAGCTTTGGAAGGAGGGTCAGGTCTCTAAGGAAGTATTCAAGAGGGCTGCTAGAGCATGCAGGAAAAAAATTAGGGAGGCCAAAGCTCAGTTTGAACATAGAATGGCGACTTCTGTAAAGGATAATAAAAAATATTTTTACAAATACATTAATGCTAGAAGGAAGGGTAAGACCAGCCTTTGTTCTTTATTGGACAAGGGAGGGAACTCAGTATCTGCAGATGAGGAGAGGGCAGAAGTGCTTAATGCCTACTTTGCCTCAGTTTTTAGTGGGAAGAGGACTTGCCTTCAAGACACCTGTCCGCTTGGGCTGGTTGATGGTGTCAGGGAGCAGAATGGTCCCCCCCATTATCCAAGAGGAGGCAGTCAAAGAACTACTGAAATGCTTGGATGTTCATAAATCTATGGGACCTGACGGGATCCACCCCAGGGTAATGGGAGAGCTGCCACATGAGCTTATAAAGCCACTCTCCATCATTTACCAACAGTCCTGGCTCACTGGTGAGGTTCCAGATGACGGGAAGCTGGCCAATGTGACACCCATTCACAAAAAGGGTGCAAAGGAGGATCCTGGTAATTATAGACCGGTCAGCCTGACCTCAGTACCTGGCAAAATAATGGAACAGTTTATATCAAGTGCCATCACACAGAATTTACAGGATGGCCAGGGTATCAGGCCCAGTCAGCATGGGTTTAGGAGGAGTAGGTCATGTTTAACCAACCTGGTCACCTTCTATGACCAGGTAACCCGCCTAGTGGATGCAGGGAAGGCTGTAGATGTTGTTTATTTGGATTTCAGCAAGGCCTTTGACACTGTCTCCCACAGCATACTCCTTGATAAACTGGCAGCCCGTGGCTTGGACAAGAGCACTCTGTGCTGGGTTAGGAGCTGGCTGCATGGCCGGGCCCAGAGAGTGGTTGTGAATGGTGCTGCATCCAGCTGGCGGCCAGCCACCAGGGGTGTCCCTCAGGGGTCTGTGCTGGGGCCAGTTCTGTTTAATATTTTTATTGATGATATGGATGAGGGTTTAAAGTCTTTTATTAGTAAATTTGCAGATGACACTAAGCTGGGAGCATGTGTGGATCTGGTAGAGGGAGGGAAGGCTTTGCAGAGGGACTTGGAACGGTTGGATGGATGGGCAGAATCTTCTGGGATGAAGTTCAATAAATCCAAGTGCCGAGTCCTGCACGTTGGCCACAATAACCCCCTGCAACGTTATAGGCTGGGGACGGTGTGGCTGGACAGTGCTCAGGTGGAAAGGGACCTGGGGGTGCTGGTTGACAGTCGGCTGAACGTGAGCCACCAGTGTGCCCAGGTGGCCAAGAAGGCCAATGGCATCCTGGCCAGTATCAGGAATAGTGTGGCCAGCAGGAGCAGGGAGGTCGTTCTTCCCCTGTACTCGGCACTGGTGAGGCCACACCTTGAGTACTGTGTCCAGTTCTGGGCCCCTCAGTTTAGGAGGGATGTTGAGATGCTTGAGTGTGTCCAAAGAAGAGCAACAAGGCTGATGAGGGGCTTGGAACACAAGCCATACGAGGAACGGCTGAGGGAGCTGGGATTGTTTAGCCTGGAGAAAAGGAGACTCAGAGGTGACCTTACCACTCTCTTCAACTTCCTGAAGGGTGGCTGTGGTGAGCTGGGGGTCGGTCTCTTTCTCCGGGCAACAACAGATAGAACAAGAGGATACAGTCTCAAGCTGCACCAAGGGAGATACAGGCTAGACTTAAGGAGGGAGTTTTTCACAGCAAGAGTGGTCAAACACTGGAATCATCTGCCCAGGGAGGTGGTGGAGTCATCATCCCTGCATGTGTTTAAAAAAAGACTGGATGTGGCACTTTGGTGCCATGATCTAGTTGAGGTGCTAGAACATGGGTTGGACTCGATGACCTTAAAGGTCTCTTCCAACCTTGAAATTCTGTGATTCTGTGATTCTATGAATCGGTAGGTGATGGCCCCTTCTTCTGTTGCAATAGAGAGATGGAGCTGTCACCCCAGTGTCTGGGAGGTAGCAGCAGCAAAGCCCACCCGGCACCAGCACTGGCTGAGCTCCATGCCCAGAGGCAGCTGGGGATGGCCACGGTGTGGGCAGGCAGGAGCCAGGCAGGGGCTGCTGTGCCCAGCGGCAGGGGCCCCGAGGGGATGGGGGAGCCCAGGGGGCAGGCAGCAGCATGGGGCTCCTAAGAACAAGCCACCCCATTTTGCCTTTGTTTTTAATTCTTAGAAATGAGAAAGTTTTAGAAATATTTTTAAATGTATTTACTGTAGAGAGATTTCCTGAAATATTTATTCCTGAGTACTACAGAATTTAAGGATTTTTCAAGGACTAAGGACTTCACTCCTAAAGCAGTTTTAGAATCCTGAAAAAGCAACCCTATTTTATCTTCACTTCTAATTTTTAGAAATATTTAGAAATGCTTCTTGTAGAGACAGTTCACCACATGGTTCATCCCTTTTTCCACATTATGTTTCTATTTTTGAAAGTAGTTTTACAGTTCTGGAAAATTTTTTACACTTATACAATAAAAAATAAAGTGGCATTTCAGTGGTAATATTTACTCTGCAATGAAGTAAGGCACCCTAAGACACCCAGCCTGCTGCAGAGGCAAAGATCTTTTCCCACAGGAACTTTGTACCTACTCACAACCACGTTATGTAAAACCTTTTCCCAGATGTTTCCTGGGATTCTTGACCAGCTCACCTCTTAGTCTTCAGAGGCAAACTTTGAGCACAGTGGGAATCTCTTCAAGTCACCATCTTTGTTTGCTTGTGCAAGAACTGCCTCAGTTCCAGAGCAGGGGCTTCTCGCAGCTTCCTGCTGCCCCCGGGCTCTCCTCCCGGCCTGCTGGGCTTTGTTGGCTGGCACAGCCTGTGCCAAGGGCCGGCAAGGTGCCTGCAGGCCCCAGCTCTGGGGGAAACAGAGAACGTCCTGCCCGTATCCACCGTGCTGCCAGCTCAGCAGTGCAGCACAGCACGGGCTCACGCTCCCCATCGCTCCCACAGATGCAGTCGGCACCACAACACGTCTTCCCGATGCCCAGAAGGGAATTGGTTTCTGCCAGGGAACACACTGCTGGCTAGAGTTAATGCCAAGCCTGGCTTTTCTATTGCATGCAGGGGATTGGGGGACCCCTGTAAGGATGGCACTTGGCCGGGGTCCCTCATGTGGCACACGAACTGGAGGGGGGGTTTTGTAGGTGTTGGGTTTTGCAGGAAGGCATGCAGGGCTTTGCGTCCTTTGTAAGTGGTGCACGGGGCTGGGGTTCCTGGTGAGGTTCTCAGGAGATGTGAGATCTCTTCTGTGGCATACAGGGGACTGGAGATATCTGTAAGGCTGGCAGGGGCTTGAGTACCTCGTGATTAACGTGGTGGTTTAGTGCTTGCCGTCAAGGCCTGGAGAGGAGCTGAGTCCTTCCTAAGGTGGGCAGGAGGCTGTGGTCTTTTGTGAGGCACACAAGGCTGCCCTGGGGTCTCTGCATTGGTGAGCACGGATTCTCTGTGAGGCACACAGGGATATTTTGGGGTCTCTGCTGAGGGGTGCAGGGATCCCTCAGGAGGCACAAAGGAGTATTGATGGTCTCTACGAAGGTGTGCAGGGATCCCTCATGAGATGTACAGCGGGGTTTTTCAGTCTCCTCAGCGCAGCAAAGGGCCACTCTGGGTGGAGGCTGTGCAAAGTGGGCAGAAAGCTTCCTGCCAAGCCTTGCGGCCGGCGGCGGAGCCCATCCTTGGGGGTCGGGCGGGGCCTCTGGAGCCGCCGCACCCTTGTCGGGCAGGTCCCGGCCCCGGCGGGGAAGGGCCGCGGCCCCGGGCTCCGGCGGCGCTGCCGAGCAGCGGCGGAGGCACAACAAGGGCCCCGCTCCGGCCTGGCCCTGTGCTGCAGCCGAGCACAGGGACAGCCACGGCCGCTCCCTGCGCCACAGGCGGCACCGGGGCTGCAGCTGAGGCCGTGCCTTCTGCCACTGAGGAAGGAGCTCCTTGCAATGCCCACTTCCCTAAAGCACGTGGGCAAGCCAGCACGGCATGGAGACACTTCTGAACTGTGCTCCCATGGACACTGGGATCGAGAGATGGATTGACTGGAAGTCCTGGCCAGTCACAGTGTGAAGATCATGCTGGATGCTGGAGGCAACTTCTCCATGTCCCTTTGCTGACAGAACAATCACAGATTAGCAATTGTGGCCGAGAGCAGCCCCAGGGGCACGGGGCAGAGGCAGAGGGAGGTGGGGAGGAGAAAGAGCAGGGCCGAGGTTGCCCTTGAAAGGCAGAGGCGCTGTGGGGCCCGCTCCTGAGCAGGGACCCTGCCCAGAGCCGTGCCCTGCTGGCCGGGGCCTTGAGGGGCAGCTGTCCAGCTGGGCCCAGCTGTGCCAGCAGCTCCAGCCATGCTGGGGAGCCTTGCCAGCTCTGGGCCCTGCTGTGCACGAGGGTCCCTGTGTGCCACTGGCAGCTGGGGCCTCAGCCACCTCCTCTCTCCACAGGAGCGCCTCTGCAGCTTCACAAGACCGGCCAAAGAGTTCCATCAGGGAGACTGCCACCTGCACCTGCGCCTCTCATCAGCCTTCTCTATGCCAGTGTCCAAAGTCCCTGCCACGGCTGCATTACCAGCTTGTTGCTAGGGACATGCTGCCACCACCCAGAACAGGAGCCTCTGGCCCTAAACGTGCTGGCATTGGTGTCCAGCCAGGACTGAAGGTGGGACCCTCCTGCCAGGGAAGGGCTTGATCAACGTCTTTTACCTCTGCTCTCTGGGTGGTAGCATCAGCCCTGCCTGTGCTGATTTTCTGGGCACCGCCAGGTTTGTGCATACAGCAGCCAGGCATGTGTCTCCTGACACTAGGATCTAATATATTTATTTTTAATTTTGCAAAATTTAGGAACATTTGTCATAGAATATTCCCCTAATAGTTCTTCCCCTTTCCCACAACAGTTCTATATTTCTCAGCGTAGTTTTAGTAGTTGGAAAACCAGAATATTTTCACACTTCTAGAATAAAATAAAAAAAAAAAATTGCATTTAATTGGTAATCTTTATTCCTGGAAGAACTAAGTTCACTGAAGAAACATAGTCTACTGGAGAGGCTCATTGCCCAGGGCAGATTTGTATCTTCTCACAACTAACCAAGAACCTTTTCCCTCATATTTTCTGGGATTTCTGACAAGCTCACCTCTTAGTCTCCAGAGGCAAACTTTGAGCACAGTAGGAATCTCCTCAAGTCATCATCTTTGTTTGTTTCTGCCAAGAACTGCCTCAGTTCTAGAGCAGAGGATTCTCTCAGCTTCCTGCCGCCCCGCTCCCCCCAAGCCTGTCCTGAGCCCTCTCCTGCAGCTGCTGCACTGCCATGGAGCTGCTGTAAAACACAACAGCTCTGCCACA
This sequence comes from Passer domesticus, assembly GCF_036417665.1. Classification (NCBI taxonomy): domain Eukaryota; kingdom Metazoa; phylum Chordata; class Aves; order Passeriformes; family Passeridae; genus Passer; species Passer domesticus. Next base: position 8,361,690 of record NC_087482.1, on the reverse strand, counting down.
GCCGCTCAGCTGGATTGGAGAAGCTTTCTGACCCTGCTTACATTAGGCTGGTGGCTTCTCGAAACACAAGCTGAGCTTCTGAATGCTGTGTTTCACCTGGCAAAGGAACTGATGCTACCTTTCTCATGGAGCCTAATCTCCCATGGGCTTTCAATGCTTTCTGGCCAGCATACAGCCTGGAAAACCTTTTAATGCAGCCATTTAGTACTGAAAATTACCCAGTCTGTGTATCAAAGGAACTTTTTAAAATGCTGGAGCCCACCAGAGCATCCTTCCAGGCCATAATTTACTCCCCCGCACCTCCCCCTCCATGACTGACAAACAGCACCTTTGACAGTTCTTTCCTCCAGAAGCTGAATGGCACCATTTCATTTGGGGGAGGAAAAAAAAGGAAATGTTCTGGGATACAATCATCATCATCATCATCATCATCATCATCACAATGAGCCACAAATTAGTTAAATTACATCAACATCTCAGACTGTGGACTTACTTCTCAGAGTGCAGCACTGGCTGTACTACCTCCTGAAAGTGCAGATGTGCTACAGTCTTTAAAATCAGGTGGATGCAGACGAGATTTGGAGCCAAGCACAGCTCTGGGAGAGCTTTAGGGATTGGGCCTCCACGGGCACCGCTGTGTGCCTGGAGTAACCTCCCCCAAGCCATCTGCCACCTGAAGAGCCAAGTGGGGCACGGAAAAGCACAGGCTGCAGAGGGGCTGGGAGTGCAGGGAGCCCATCCTTGTCAGGACTAACACGCTCATCCCACCTTTGGACTGGGTTTGGATGGAGACCAGAACTAATAGCTGGCAAAAGGAAAAGAGGGTACAAAGGTCCCTGGAGTCCCCTGCCCCAGGAAAGGAAGAGGGCAATATGTGGCCGGGGGTTTAAAAGGAGGCTGTGTTCCCCACTAGCTGAGAGAGACAACCCCACAAGCGGATGTCCCAATGGACTCGCTCCCTATGTTCAAACAAAGCTGCAGGACTCCTCTGGCTCCTTTATGGACACTGGCTTTTCACAGCGTGATTTTTATGCACACCTGTTTCCTTGTATCAGACTATCAGCAGCCTGCAGTGACTCACTGCCACTCTGGTCTGCAGGGGAAATGGAACTAATTTCCATTGGGGCCCTCCCAGAGGGAAGAACAAACCCAGAGGAGACAAGCAACCCCTGCAGGCATCCAAACTTCTGCACCAGACGCTGAGTGAGCTGCAGAGGGGGCGTAGTGGGTGCATTTCCCTCAGCAGCTGGGCACTTGCGCTGCACACGTGTGTTGGATAATATACCAAGTTTAATTTTTGTTTCATGTCTCCAGTCAGGCTTGGTTTGCCTTTGCCTTAGGGAAAGGAATTCTCATGGCTTTTTTAAGGGATCTTGCACCACTCTCAAGGGAAATGAGCTTAACATCTCAATGAACTGGGAATGACCCAAAAGCTTGCCTCCCCTTGAGAATTTTCAGTTTTGTATTTCTTCAAACTTTATTAGTTCACTGAAACTGTTTTCCTCCCTTGAACTTCTTTATTGGTTTATACATTGTATTTCCCGCCTTGTTTTTACTCCCATTTTTCCTGATTTGTTAAAGATTTTATCCTCCTGCTGGGACCTGCCCCTGTCTATAAGTTACTGTTTGCCCTCAGTTCAGGGTCCTGGGATGATGAAGAGGGGAACTTTTACCATCAAATAAAGTTACCCCAGGACCCGTGTTGCTGTTCCTTTGTTTCATGCTGTGCCATCACTGGCAGCTGGGATTTAGTGGAGCTCGGGGGAGGGGGATTGTTGCCCCCCTGTCACCATCTAGCTGGGCCAAGCAACAGTGATGTGTAGTTATGTTATTGTAGTTTAGATGTCCTCTGTTCTCCCCATAGTTCCCTTTCCCCCCATGTATTGTTACCATCAGGCAGCCGGGGTTGTCAAGGCCGGGTAGAAAAAGGCGTGCACGTGTCCCTTACCTGGGGCAGTTGGGAATGGAGAAGCTTGTTGCCAAGGGGGTGCAGCATGGCAATACCTGATCTCCCATCAAGTTACAAGAAAGCAATCTCCACCGATAAATGGCAAAGAAGAGCTGACTGACAGACTTTGGCAGGGCCCAGGGCTGTCTGATGCAAGTCTCAGGGGTAGAACAGGCTGAGCACCAATCTTGAAAAAGAACCAGCAACGTGGTCTCCACAAGGCCAGTTCCCAGCGCTGCAAATTTTTCCTTATATAGTCCTTTGTTGTATTTTTGTTAAGGTTTAATAAACCTTTTTTAAATTTTCAAAGTGAGCAGTTGTTTCTCACAGATAGAACTACTGTCAATATGCTTTTGCTTTGTGTGATTGGTCAAAAAACTTTTAAAGTAAGTTGTAATATTAAGTTGTTGGTCTGCTGCCAGGGATGTGAGCTGCTGGCATCTTCCCATTGTCATAGCCATGTAATGGGACTGATGCTGGAAAAGAAACAGCTCGAGACCCATTCCCCAGCAGTCCCATCCCATTCGTGATTTGTACGTAGACCCCCCCGGCCGGCAATAAATGGTGCTCCTCAGTGAGGAGGATTTGTAGACTAGAGGAATATAAAAAATAAAAAAGAAAACCGTGGACAGTGCTATTGCCTGAGGCCCAGGCTGTTAAAAGGAGGAATGGATCATGCCCTTTGTTGTCTGTAGCTGGTATCCTTGTAAGTAACAAGTAGCAACTTTAGGGGCTCCTGGGCAATGAGATGGGAAACCATCTATCTAAAACAGGAGGGGATGTCTTTTACCGGCTTCAGACAATTTTACAGGAAAAAGGACATTCAGACAGCTCAAAACATGAACAAAAAGACTTATTAATCTGGGTAAAAGTGAATACTCAAAATATAGACTTGAAGTCTGCTTTTACCTTTGATTTCTGGGACTGGATAAACTGGAAAATTTACAATCTAGTCTCTCTGAAAAGGAAGAGACTTTAATCAAACCTGTTTCCAGAGCTTTATCATAGAGCTTTAAACAGAATGATCGTAACAGAGACTTTCTCAAACACCAAAACAGAACACCTAGTTCTAAGATGTTAACTCCGAGTGGTGCTAGGTCTTTGTCCATCTCTGGGAGGATCTCGGGTTTTGTTTGTAGCTCTTTCCCTTCTCCTGGCATGTCTGGGGTTTCCCCAGGCAGTGTGAACAGCATCCCAATCCCCCCGAAGGGGGAATCAGATCAGTTTCCAGCTTCGGTCGTGTCCTCTGTTTCTTCCAGGATTCCCTGTGCCTCTGATGCTGCGACCAGGTATCCTCCATTCCTCCGCAAAATCATCCACCCCTGGATTTCCCGGGAAAGCATGCGGGATTTTCGTTGCGCTGCGAGAATTTGGGGGGTCAGGAGTCATGTTCTGGGGAGATTGGGAGTCAAACGGGTGTGAGAGATGAGAGTTTGGGGAAGGTTTGCAAAACAAGGGCTGCTGTTTCTGCGCCCTGTTCCTCTTCCAAACAAGTTGTGGTTGGATCTTGTTCTGAAGTTGTTCAGCGGGGTCTGCCGAGGGGGGCTCCAGATCCACTTTGCCTGGCCGAGGGGTTGTGGGAGTCACCCCTGCCACGGTTTATTCCTATGTATGACATTTTTTTAAAGAAAGGATATGCACCAGGTAGCAGCCACAGGACATCTACAACTTTCCGAGAAAGAGAATTTATTGTTCCCTTATCAGCAGTAAACTAACTTCTTCCTGTCTCACTCAGACATGAAGTTGGCATTAGCATTAAGACAAAGAAGTTGACGATGAACAGACAGAATCCTGTGTTAGAATAGAATTTATGCATCATGTATGAGATGTATGAATATGCAATAGGCTGTTGTTTTTAAGGGTTGATCCTCTGTTAACAGGTGTCCTTTTTCGGGCTTGTGTTGCCCAGAAAAAGGTACACGGAAGTCTGTAACTCTTTGTTTTTATTGTCTCATATTATCTGAATCCAAATTGTCCAAATTTTTATTACTCTAATTATATTACTATTGTTATAACCATTTTATTATGATTAAACTTTTAAAAATTTTAAAAACAAGTGGTTGGCGTTTTTCACAGCAATTATTAAAATGAATGCTATATGTGTTATGTTAGAAAGTTATGTTGTATTAATCCTTTTAAATAGTGTGGTAAATAAAGTTTTTCATCTACAGCATAATATTAAAATAGACCCTATATGATGTAAGATATGTTTTGTAACTAGCTCAAGGAATCTGTGAGAGAATGAAGAAATTCTGCGCATAGATATAACAGCTCCAAGACACCAAAATTCCACGAGAAGAATTATTAACTTCTCATCGGAAAGAACCAGACTTCTTCCAGACTCAAAAGAGGCAGAGGAATTGATTTACAAGATGAGGGGGGAGCAGAAGTTAAGCAGAAGACACCTTTTGTTTGAAAAGAATTTTTGAATCATGTATGAGATATATGAATATACAACAGGGTATTGCTTTTAAGGGTTAATCCTTTGTTAGCAAGCCATGCTTTTTGGGCCTTGGTGCCCAAGAAGCATCTGGACAATCAGAGTTAGGACAATAAATGAGAATAAAAAGAAAAAAATTGCTTTTTATTCTCCTTTATTGTCCTAACTCTGATTGTCCAAATTAATATTGCTCTAATTTTTATTACTCATTTTAAAACTATTTTATTTACTATTAAACTTTTAAAATTTTAGAACAAGTGACTGGCATTTTTCACAAGTGGTTATGTAATTTATTATATCAGCAAGTGTGTAACCAAGAAAGCCCTAATGCAGAAGAAGTAGAGTTAGTTACTTGCTGGGTCAAATTCTTAGAAGGAGATTCAAAGGTATACAAAGTAAAAAAAAGATAAAGAGCAGAAATCTGAGGGAAAGGATAAAGAAAACAAGAGAGTTATTCAAAAGAGGTGGGATCCCCTTGATTATGTAGCCCCACCAACTCTTCCTCCCAACTATCAAGCCACCCCCCCCCTGCTTAACACCCAGCCTCCTGCTTCTCAAAACCAACCTTTACCCCCTCCAGTGATCCCCGCCTCTCCTCTGTCTCCTCAGGGAATCTCCATGTCATTTTTACCCCCTCCAACAACTCCACTCCCCCATATATATCCACCCCTTGATGCTTTTCCTCTGCTGCCCCCTACACCCACTAACCTGCAGCATGCTCAACCTCTAAGTCAGAATACAACACTTTTCCCTGAGAAAAAGCCTCTGCATATATCCTCCAACCTAACAACTGCACCTTTCCGAAAATGATAACAAAGAATTAGTGAGCCAGTCGAATAACCCTTCAGATGCTGGCCCTTACTGTAATACCAGATCAAAAAGGGGTGTAAGGCCAGAGGTAAATCTGGACAAGCTGTTTCCCCTGAGGGAAGTCCCTCTAGGAGGGGGCGTGGGAGGAATAGGTTTGTAAATGCACCCCTGACAACCTCTGAAGAAAGAACCTTGAAAAAGGAACTGGGTAACCTGGTAGAAGATCCCATTGGGACAGCACAGCAATGAGATCAGTTCCTGGGTCCCAATATATATACCTGGTGGGAGCTGCATTCTGTTATGAACATCCTCTTCTCCCCAGAGGAAATATGCCTCATTAGGCCAGCAGGGTTAAGATCTGGGAGAAGGAAAACTGCACCAGACCCCCAGGTGAGCAAAAACTCCCTGTAGTGGACCCAAATTGGAATCCCATCCAGGAAGAGGGCCAGGGAAACATGCAAGACTACAGGAACCTAATTGTAAGAGGCATAAAAGAATCTGTACCCAAAAGCAGCAATTAGCATTTGATGGGAGTCAAGAAAAGGATGAGTCCCCAGGGGCATGGCTAAATCGATTAAAACAAAATTTTCAGTTACATTCCAGCATTGATCCTGATGGACCAGAGGGCCAAGTATTATTAAAAGTATGGTTTGTTACCAAAGGTTGGCCTGACATCAGGCAGAAATTAGAAAAATTAAAAGACTGGAAAAATTGGAAGACTGGCAAGAAAGGGGAATTAAGGATCTGGGAAACTCTGAAAATTTATTTAAGGAGACATGAGGAGAACAGAACAAAAGCAAAAATTATGGTGGCAGTAACAAGAGGAAGGCTAGAAGTGGGAAGAGGGGAGCCAAAAGGGGGAGCAGAAAATAAAGAGAAGCTGGGTAAATGGAAAAAACCACCCTTAGATTATGTGTATTCCTATTACTGTGGCTAAAGAAAGCATGTTAAGCAGTCCTGTAGAAAAATTACAAATGGATGAAGCAATTGAGAAAGAACAGGACACCCTAGTATTGTAAACAAAGGGCCCCAATGTAGGCAGGGATGACGTGGAGAACTCCATGTTCTCCAAAAGCAAATTTATTACTTTATAATACTATATTATGTTAAAGAATACTATACTGTACTATACTAAAGAATACGGAAAAGATTATTATCTTTTTACTCAATGCTAAAAAGATAATAATGAAAACTCGTGACTCTTTCCAGAGTCCCAACACAGCTTGGCACTAATTGGCCAATGAGTCAAAACAACTCACACCAGAGTCCAAAGCGGCAATCACCCTTGGGTAAACAATGTCCAAACACATTCCAGACGAGCACAACACAGGAGCAGCAAAGGAGATAAGAACTGTTTTCCTTTTCTCTGAGGCCTCTCTCACTACCTTTCAGCTTCCCAGGAGAAAAACCCTGGGCAAAGGGATTTTTCAGAAAATATGAATGTCACATCCTAGAGAAGATTCTGAGAGGAGATGATGATTAGGGGTGTCAGGGGTTGATGCTGTGGGGGATGAGATTGGACACTAGATAGAGTCCCTGATAAACTTAGAAATTGGTCCCCAGAGTGAAGAATATGAGTTTTTAGTGGACACGGGTGCTGATCGATCCTGTGTGACAAAGCTTCCCAGAGGGGCTCAGCTAAGCAAAAAGATCTGCCAAATGTGGGGAGCAAAAGGGGAACCGTTCAGAGCCCAGGTTACAGAGAGCATAATTATACAAGGCAATTCAAAGGAATGTAGGGATGATTTCCTTTATATCCCAAAAATAACTTGTAACTTACTGGGGCAAGGCTTGCAAGTAAAGATGGGAATTGCAGTAGTGCCAAAGGAGGGGAGGATTTGGTACCCCAAATAATGTTATTAACTGGACAGGATTTGGGAGAAATTAACCCAGTAGTCTGGGCGGAAGGAGGAGGGCCAGGGTTGTTAAATATCCCACCAATTAAGACAGAAATGCAGTCAGAAATTCCCCCTGCTCAGGATAAACAATACCCCATCTCCCCTGAAGGCCAGAGAGGACTAACAGCTGTGATACAGGGACTCATGGAAGAAGGCATACTAGAACCATGCATGTCACCACATAATACACCAATGTTAGCTGTCAAGAAGGCTGACGGAACCTATGAATTGGTGCAGGATTTGAGGGAAATTAACAAACAATTTCCAGATAGCCAATAGTATCAAATCCATATCCTCTTCTTAGTCAAATTCCACAAGAGCATGCATGGTTCTCAGTAATAGATTTGAAGGATGCCTTCTGGGCCCGTCCATTAGAGGTGGGGAGCAGGAATTTGTTTGCCTTTGAACGGGAAGACCCACACTGCAAATGTAAACAACAACACAGGTGGACCTGCCTCCCACAGGGATTCACAGAGTCCCCTAACCTATTTGGACGAGCCTTAGAGGATCCTTTAAAATCCTCTGTATCTGGGGAAGAAATACAAATTCTACAATATGTGGATGACCTGCTAATATCAGGCAAAGATCAAGAACAAGTCAAACAGGCCAGTATAAGTTTACTAAACTTTCTGGCAGATAAAGAATTAAAAGGATCAAAGAAAAACCTCCAATTTGTAGAAGAAGAGATAAAGTACCTGGGACATCTAATTGGAAAAGGGTAGAAAAAGCTCAGTCCTGAAAGAGTTGTGGGGATCCTGTCAATTCCACCACCCAAGACTAAAAAAGATGTAAGAAAGCTAATAGGTCTAATGGGCTCTTGTATATTATGGATTGATCAGTATACTCAAGCTGTAAAATTTTTGTATGAAAAATTAACAAGCACAGAACCTGTAGTCTGGACTCTGGAGGATACCGAACGGTTCCAAGACTTAAAGGCTCGATTGACGAAAACCCCAGTTTTGAGTCTGCCTAATTGAAGAAAACCATTTGATCTGTTTGTTAATGTTAATGAATGGATAGCATATGGAGTGATAACCCAAGGCTGGGGGGGAAGCAGGAAGCTGGTGGCTTATCTGTCAAAATTATTGGATGTGGTTGCAAGAGGGTGGCCAGCCTCTATTCAAGCTGTGGCAGCCACAGCTACCTTATTAGAAGACACTCCAAATCCTACATTAAATGGAAGGATTTCAGTACACACATCCCATTATTTGAGGACAGTGTTAAGCCAAAAACTCCTCAGTGGCTAACACACAGCTGAATCCTGAGGTATGAAATAACCCTGATGAATGTCAAGAATCTAGAGACTGTCACCTCAAAAGGTTGAAACCCTGCTCAATTCTTAACCGGGGAACCAAAAATGGAAAATTTAGAGCATAATTGTATAGAGCTAATTGAGATGCAAACAAATGTAAGAGAAGAGCTAGAAGAAGACCCCTTACCATATGGAAGGATCCAGTATATAGATGGATCCTCCCAAACAGTAATGGGAAAATGGGCATCAGGATACGCCATTATTGAAGCAGAGGAAAACAAAGAAAAAGGGAAATTACCCTCAAATTGCTCTGCACAAACTGCGAGGTATATGCCCTAAAGAGAGGTTTTGATTTATTAGATGATATAGGGACAATCTCCATGGATTCTCAATATGCCTTTGGGATAGCTCATACCTTTGGAAAAATCTGGCCAGAGAGGGCATACCTTAACTCAAAGGGGAAAAATCTGGCACATGAAAGTCTGATAGGGAAGCACTTGAATCCCTCAGAGGACCAAAAGAAATTGCCACAGTCCATATTAAAGGCTACTAAAAAGGGGATACCCCTGAAATCCAAGGAAACAAATTAGCAGACCGGGCAGCCAAAAAAGCAGCCTTTGAAATGCTGGACTCAGTCATAGTCCTAAGGGTAAAAAAAGACCAGGGGAAAATAAAGGAAGAGGGGGTTCCAGTTTTCAAGGACAAGGAGCTAAAAGAAATAGAGCAAATGGGAGCAGTAAAAACAGGGGATGGAAAGTGCTGGACCCCAGATGGATGATAAATATTCAACTGAATAATAACCAGGAAAGTGATGGAAGAGATATACCAATTAACTCACTGGGGAACACAATGAATATATGATCATTTCCTGAAATATTGCATGGGGACAGGAATATATGAAATGGCCAGATCCATCACAGGAGAATGTCTAACCTGCCAAAAAGTCAACAAAAAGGTAATGTGAAAAACAACTCCAGGAGGGAGGAAATTAGCCATAAGACCTTTCCAGAGTATTCAGGTTGATTTTACTGAATTAACTCCAGCCCCAGGGTAGCAACACCTATTGGTCATAGTTAACCACCTAACCCACTGGGTTGAAGTGTTCCCCACAAGAAACTCAAACTGTGACAAAAGTTCTCTTGGAAGAAATTCTTCTGAGATATGGGCTAGTAAATCTTATTGATTTGGACTGTGGCCCCCACTTTACATCCAGTGTTCTGCAACAAGTCATCAGGGCCCTGGGAATAAAGTGGGAGTTACACACCCCTTGGCACTCTCGGAGTTCTGGGAAGGGCGAGAGGGTGAATCAAACCTTAAAGCATATCTTAACAAAATTGGTCTTAGAAACCCAATAGAACTGGGTCAAATGTTTACATCTAGCCCTATTACAAATAAGAACAAGAGCCAAAACAGATCTAGGGGTCTCTCCTTATGAAATGCTGCTTGGGCTGCCTTTCTTGCTTACCCTGTACAGTCCCAGGGAACATCTAGAAGGGGGCATGACAATGCAAAAATACTTAGAAACAGTAACAGCAACCCTGGAAGAACTAAGGGAAAAGGGACACCTTCCCCAAACTTCCCCACTGAACTGTAAAATACGTAGTATTAACCCAGGAGACCGGGTACTGATTAAATCATGGAAAACCTCTCCACTCACTGCTCGCTTTGAGGGCCCCTTCCAGGTGCTGCTTACAACAAACACCGCAGGAAGAACAAAGGAGTGGGGGTGGACACATGCAAGTCCAGTGAAGGGTCCAGTACAACCCCCAAATGAGGCAAGCAAATGGACTATAGGCAGCAGAGACAATAAAGACTTGAAATTGGTCCTGAGGAAAACAGCAAAAGAAGCGCAACCCTGAACACAACCCCCCACGGGAAGCATCTACATTGTTATCCTTAAATCCTTAAAGCTTGTTAATGTTTGTTATAGTACAAGGTCAAGTTTTGTTCAGCTAAGAATGACAATCAAAATAAGATCTCAGTTTCTGGTACTGTTCCATAGAGCACTCTCCTTGCAACCCTAATTGGGACCAAATTGAAGAAAGGGAGTCGGTACAATAAAGGTCATGGCAGAATGTCTCCAGAAGAAGGGAAAACCAGAAGTGGGAGGCAAGACTGGATTGGGAACTACCTCCAGGAAATACTCTCTGGGCACCGAGAAAACCCCTGTGGTTCGAGAGGTGAGGAGGCCAGCCCGTACCAGACTCCCACTCGTAGCAATGCTACTACTCACCCACTTTGGAGGAAGTGGAGGAAACACTTGTGAGAAGTGTTACTGTCCCTTGTATAGAGGAGATACAGTACGTGTACTCATCAGAGTACACACAGACATGAATCCCAAATGCATCGATCACTCCCAGTTAACAACCTGTAAAGAAGAAAATAAACTATATGGGCTGGCTAAAAATATTGCAAACCCAAGCCAGAGGATGTCAGGAGAGTGCCCTGTGAAAGAAAGATGGGTATGCTTTGAACAAGGAAGTGAAACCACAAGGAAAGTGATACATTCAAAGAGAAAGAAGTGCAATTGAAAAGACAAAGGGATAGAGAGGGACAAATATACAGAAAGAATCTTTTTTATCAATATGGTACAAAAGAATTTAATTTGATTCATTGTTGAGTGTGCAGGGGGACACACTTAAGTGAAATTTGGCCATGGGACAGTATCAGTTTAGGTCCCCTAGACATTTTTAAATGGATTACATCAAGAAAAAGCACAGTGGTACCCAAAAGAAGGGAAGGTGAGTGGAAGCTTAAATCAACAACAACAGAGGAAGAGTTCAATAACATTAAAAAGTGTGTGCTGGATTGGCACGGCTAACAAATCAGCCATGGCATTGCCTTCTGCTAAAAAATCTGGAAGAGAAGAATGTGAGCGAATGTGCATTACAAAGTAAGGCTCTTGTTGAATGGAAAGAAGTAGGATTAACTTTTTAAGCAAACCGTATAACTGATCATCAGAAACTTCTTTCAGCAGAGATCCTTCTGCTCTTTCCACCACACCTGCAACCACCACCACCACACCTGTAAATTGAATCCGTTACTAAATTAAAAGGAAATGTGAATTTTGAAAAGACCCGTACAACTGCTGCTAACTCTGTAATCTGTGCAGAACCATCTACTTCCTCGGTATCTGATTCCCATTTTTTTGTCTCTGAATTTTGCCAAGCAATCACAGACCTTTTAGACTTCCCAGAACCGTCTGTAAAAAATGTGATTGCCTCGAGGGGTGCATTACTTCTTAAAGGCTTATGAATTAATTTTAAAGATGAACTTAATAGCTCATGTTTGGGACAATTGACTGACATTTTTCCTGCAAAATTTTCCAAAGCAAATTGCATGACTTCTGAATTTTGAATTAACCATTCTAAATAGATGGATGTGACAGGCAGAAAGATTTCTGCAAAATCTTTTCCTGCAAGTGAAAGCATTCGAGATCTAGCCTTGATAATCAATTGTGAAATAATTTCAGGGCAAGTTGTTATAGTTTTACCCAATTGACGAGACAGGAAAACCCACTCTAAGATTATCAGATGGTCCTTCTTCTCTAGATCCCACTGGAATATCAAACCATGAAGCTGTGGACTCTCTCCTAAAACTGCAAACAAAAAAGACAGGTTAGGATTATACCGATGAGCCTGGCACATCTGGATGGCTCTCATCACTTTGTCCAAAGCATTTTGAGTTTCTTTGTTGAATTCTCGCGGTGAGTTTAAAGCTGTGTCTCCTCTCAACAAGTCTGCCAGAGGAGCCAAGTCCTGATTTGAAAGGCCTAGTAGTGGACGAAGCCAGTTCAGAGTCCCTACGAGCTGCTGCACTTCATTCCATGTCTTTGGATTTGTCCTTAGCTGGAGTGGCTGCGGGGTTACCGTTTGTTCTGTCATCCTGTATCCTAAATATTTCCAGGGAGGAAGTGTCTGTATTTTTTCCTTTGCTACAGCGAGTCCTGCTTTCTCCTCTGCTGAGATGACCTGATCTGTTGTCTCCTGCATTGATGCTTGGTCCTTGGCTGCTACTAAAATATCTTCCATGTAATGTAATATGAGAGAATTTGGATATTGTGCACGAACTGAGGAAAGTATTTTTGCAACATACCACTGGCATATACTCGGGGAATTTCTCATTCCTTCTGGTAGAGAAAGCCAATGATATCTTTTCAAGGGTGCTTGCTGATTTATGGATGGGATGGAAAATGCAAATCTTGGTGCATCATCTGGATGCAAAGGAATATTGAAAAAACAGTCTTTTAAATCAATAACAGACAACTTCCAATCTTTTGGAATCATAACAGGAGAGGGTAAACCTGGTTGTAAAGAACCCATTTCTTGAATCACTTCATTAACTTTTCTGAGATCCTGCAACAACCTCCACTTCCCACTGTTTGGCTTTTTGATTACAAAACCTGGGGTGTTCCAGGGACTAGTAGTTGGAGTTAAGTGACCTTTGTTTAACTGTTCCTGTACCAACTGCTCTAAAGCAGCAAGTTTCTCTTTGGGTAAGGGCCACTGGCTGACCCAGACGGGTGTATTAGATGTCCATGTCAGTTTTAAAGTGTTATGTCCATCAACAGCTTTTGTTAAAATCCAGTTTCTAACCTCACACCCCATTGCGACAAAATGTCCCGGCCCCAAAGAACAAAATCAGCTCCTACAACGAATGGTCTTGTGGTGGCAACACGAATTTCAGGCCCCTCAAATGTGCCTGAGTGGGAGCTTCGAAAGCTCTCACAGTGACCACCAATAGCTGCCAGCTGAGCCAGCGCAGGCACCATGGCCCAGTCCTGTGGCCATTCCGGTGTCAGATGCCGTCTGCTCCGGGATCTGTCAGGCCACTGAGGGTGATGGCTGCCCGAGGGGCTGCAGCACACAGGTGAGCTGAGGCCGCCCGCGGCTGATGAGCCTGGTCCAGGCCATGGCAGCTGTGCTGTTCTGGGACTCTGGTAGGAGGAAAGCTTGTGCTGTGGTCAGTCCTTTGGGGAAAAAGCATGGAGGGTCTGGACACAAAGCTAAGACTGTAATTTCCTGTGAACAGGTGACAGAGAGCACAGCTGGAATGACATAAAAACCTTCTGCATGGGATCTGCTCACTCCCACGATGAGGAACTGACGTGGTTGTGGTTCAGGCCCCAGCTGTCCTGTGGGCACTGTGTGAGCAATGGCATTGGTCAGCACCACTGGCTGGGCTGGGGACAGCTCCAGTCTGGCACCTGGGGACATTGTGGTCGGCAGTCCTACACAGACGTGCTGCAGCTCTGACCCTGGTGGCCTGTGGTGCTCTCTGCCCCTGGCGCAGTGGTTCCTGTGTCATGGCAGCCACTGCCCCGTGCCGGGCTGCACGTTTCCCGGCAGATGGCACGGACAGCCCTGTGCTGGGTGACAGCTGTTAGCACGTGACAGAAACCTCTGCATCCACTGTTTCTGGGCAGTGGCCTTCTGCGGGCCCCAGGACATCCCCTTTGAAATGACCTCTCTGGCCACACGAATGGCACGTGTCCCTTGGAGTCTGCTGGTTTTCAATTGCACCTCTGAATGCTCTTAGAGCCTCTGCTAGGGCTTGTGTTTGCATTGCTGCTGCTTTTTCCTGCTGCTTTGGGGTGTTTTCCTGAGCTGCTGTGATGGCACTGGCCAGCACCTCTGCCTGCATGGCTGCTGCAGGCTCAGGGGTGCCCAGGCGGTTCAAGCATCCACGAGCTGGGTCAGGGTGGGCTCAGGATCCTGTGGCAATGCACCTAACACTTTTTTGCAGCTCGGGTTTGCATTAGAAATTGCGAGCCATTTTAATAACTCTTGTCTGGCTCCGTCTATTGGAATCTGCTTTTCCAATGCTATTTTCAAACGGCCCAAAAACTTAATATAAGGCTCATCTATTCTGTGTTTTATTTCTGTGAAATCTAGTTCTGGTTTGTTGCCATCAGGAACCTGTAACAAAGCTGTTTTTGCTGCTTCTTTGATATCCTGTAATACTTGTTTATTGAGAGTTCGGGCTTGTGTTTGAGGATCTGTATGAGCTCCTCCACCTGAGCTGATCTATAGTCAAATTTGCAGTGGCTGGAGTTCCTGCATAACCTCCTAAAAGGTCATTTAACAAATGTTTCCATGCCAGTTCCCACAGAGAAAATTCTCTTGGGGACAGCAGGGATGTGCAAAGCTGCTTTAAATTGTGTGGAGTAAATACATTTGCTGTAAAGGTGGCTTGCAAAAGACTTCTGAAATATGCAGAATCGCTACCATACAAACGAGAGGCTCTGCAAATCTCTTTTAACTCAGCAAAACTGATCTGCTGCCAGCTCCCTCTCGGTGCAGGACCTGCTGTGCACCTCACAGGAAAAACTTTTAACTTTGATGCAATTCCCCACTCTCCTTCCTGAACTGCATCCTTTCTTATCCTCTGCCAGGTATCTGTGACTCCTTGTGTGTTAAACTCTTCCTTAGATTATTTGGAATTACAATGTGGAGCATAGGAATAATTTGGTTTTTGTTCCGGCAAGGTGTCGGATATGGGCGCCGCCATCTTGGACAGGGTGACTTCCGGGGCATCACATCCGGTTCCCACGCTCGGCGGGGAGGGGGCGTGCCCTCCCGGGCTGTGGGCGGGGAGCAGGGGCGGGGACACTGCCCGGGCTCCGCCCACAAAAGGGGCGTGTCCCTGCTCTGATGGGCAGGAGCTCAAGGAGGAGCCACCCAGGGACTGCTGGGAGCCTGAGGAGGAGGGCGAGCCACGCCCACGAAGGGCGGGGCTGGGCCGGGGCCATCATGGCGTCTGCCATGAGCTCCTCTGTTCTCAGAGTGGGCACAATCGGCTCGGCTTTTTTCCATTGTACTGCCAAAATTCACCGATTTCGAGCACCAAAGGGAGCTTTTCAGAGGGAATACAGAGGACTTAGGTATGGCAGGGATTGTGAAAGATGTGGTTTGCAGAGGAGCCTGGCCAGGGCTGGTCTGCTCCCCTCTCTCCCGGGACGGGGGTGGGGAAGGGGGAGGGCGGCTGGCCTGGCCACCTCCCAGCCGCTCCTCCGGGGTTTCTGGTTCTCGACTGGGATAAGGGAAGGCTTCTGGGTCCCCTCAGAACTCCTCTTTCTCCTCTCCTCCCGGTCCTGCTGTTGCTGCCTGCATTCTGCCCTGTCCCTGATCTTTGCTTGCTTGTGTGCATTCTTTGCTTGCTTTGCACTTTCCATTGTTACAAATTTTAAGACCGTCCTGAATATTGGACGCAGCTTTAAGTTGGACTTCTTATTCTTTTCCATGTTATATAATTTCAGTCCAACCAAATCCCAGAAGTCTGGATCGAGTTTCTGAGACATGTCTGAGTTTGGGAACTCTGTTAAGACCCATTTTACAAGCTTTTTAAGCTGTTTGTTGTCAAACTGAATATCTTGAATTTCTAACTTATAAATGAAATATGAAAAAAAAATCCTCCTCAGCTAAAGACAACCGATTTCCCATGGTGGCACTCACCAGAGTTTTCCAGTTGTGCTTCTTGGTATGAAATTCCTTCCAGGTCCTGGGTCACAACAGTGACAAATCAGCTGAGCTGAGTGGCAGAGTCCTCTGAGGCTGCGGTGCTGCTCCAGTCCCGTCTCTGATTACAGCCTCCTCTTCACCAGTATGAGGCTTTGATTCGAGATTCCCTCTCAATCTCAAATGCCTTCTTCTGGGTTTTCTATTTTAAAGGGACAAAAAACTCAGGTGCAGGCCTGCTCCCCCAAAACACGCAATTATCAAGTAAAAATGTCCTATTTTGATGGAGGTAATCAAAAAATCCCTAGACCATCTTCCTCAATAGGAGAAATACTGTCTGGGCGCCACGTGCTGGGTTCTTTTTTCTCGGGCCGGGTGTTATAAACCTTCAAAAGGGAACCCAGCACACTCAAGGATAGCTCAGCTATTACCTTTGGAGGCAAATAATGAGCAGGATGGCTTCTGCTGCAGTGTTAGAAACAAAAAGGTTTAATAAAAGGCAAAATAACAAACAGAAAAATCCGATGCAGGTACAGCAGTCTGCCACTGGTAGAAACACCTTCACAAAAGCCCTTTGGTTCTTTTGTCCTCCCCTTTTCTACCTGATGGGTCAGGCGGGACTTTTTGGCTTCTATCCAGTTAGGTGACCCAGAGTTTTTACTGAAGCCTCTGGGGTCCTTTGAGGTGGCTTGTCACCTGATCGTTGGGAGAAACTTCTGGGCTTCTTTCCTTTTTTGGGGGATAAAGGTTAGCTTTGCCACTCTGTAATTAGGGGGCCCTCTCCTACATTCCTACATCCAAGGATGTTTCACAGGGCCTGAAAAGAGTCTGGAGTGTGACCAGGAGCCAGCCCAGAGCTCCCCAGGCTGCTGTGCAGCTTTGGCTTTATCCATTCACATCCGACCCTCACAAACTTACCTGAGCCCCTTGCAGTGCCCAGTTCCCTGAGGCAGAAGGGGACTCCAGCACACCATGGAAATGAGTCTGATCTCTGCTCCCTTCTAGATGAGGTGTCTGGGAAGGCTTCTCCATTAGCTTGGCTGCATAAAGTGTTGGTCCTATCTGAGCCACCGTCAGGTATGTTCTCAGTGTGCCACCAAGGAATAATTGTTGTGAACCTGGCAGGAATCAGGTGACAGAAGCTTCTGTGGCTCTTGTGTTCCAGGTGTGTCTGCAGGGAGGACTTGTCTAGCTGCTTTGCTGATTCCTACACAAAAGCCCAGCTCCCATGGCAGGGGTGAGTAGTGTGTCCCTGATGACCCCACAGGCTGAGCCCTGCTTTTCTGGGATCCGTTCCTGGGAAATGGAACTCTGTTGCTCGAAGGTCCTCTGAGGGGAAAGAACAAAGCTACAGGACACCAGAAACCCCATGAGCCATCCAAAAACATGAGGCAAATGCTGAAAGAATCGCTGCAGGGAGGAGGACAAGGTGGGTGCATTTCCCTCATGCTTCCCCTGGGACTCAGCAGCCAGGGCCTTTGGCTGCACATCTGGACACGCCGTGCCCGGCACAGCGGGAAGGGGTCCATGGCAGCCTTGCTGCCCCGCTGCTGCTTTCACGCCCTGCAGGGCTGTTTCCCAGCCTGGCCTGGCTGCAGCTTCTGCCCAGCCTCTGCAGGAAGGCATTTGGCATCAGCTGACAGGCAGCCCCAATTGCACCACAGTCCATGCCCACCCTCAGATCCCCTGCAAATTACTTCTGTCCAGGCAGATCAGATGTTGGGGCTGTTTGGGGAAGGAAGCAGCCTTGGGTTGTCCCAAAATCCTGGGTGTTTTCTGATCCTTATGCATTCCTTTCACAAGTGATGCCTCCTGAAATTGTCCCCTTCCCCATTCCCAGTCAGGAATGTTTCCATCCGATCCATGTGTTTCTTTTCCATTCTCCAGAAATGAAAGGAGAGCCTGTGCAGATGGAAGCATTTCCCGGAGGAAGCAGTGGTTCCGTGCCAGCCTCTGCTGCAGGAAGGGAGGCCAGGCCAGGCACAGGCCCAGGAGGTAATTGCTGTGCCTCTGGGCCTGAGCCCTGCTGAGGCTTGAGCTGCCCTCTCTGCTGCTTGGCAGTGTGGGCACAGCCTGGACTAGAGCGGCACAGCCCAGGGGAATTATCCCGAGCAGGCTCAGGGCACTGAGCAGTCCTGCTGGGGTCCCTCCATGGGAGACATGTCCTGAAACCTGGGAGCGACTGCACGGGGTGCCCACGGTGGGGAAAGGACAGAGGGGGAGAGCAAGGCTCCAGTGTGTCCTGAGAGGGCCTGGCTGTTTGCCCTTGGGATCTGGGGGAGGTGTCCCATCAGAAGGAGGGCAGGAGGGGAGAAGGAAGGGAGGGAGGGATAGCTGTGGCACTGCCTGCTGCAGTTTTCCCCCGTGCCTTAGGGAGGATTTCCTCTGTGTGTGAGGGAGAGAGTCCCAGGTCCCTGCGCTGCTGCAGCCACCCCTCTCAAGGGTGTTGCTGAGGGCAGGGACAGAGTGTGGGGAGTGACCAGGAGCCAGCCCAGAGCTCCCCAGGCCCCTGGGCAGCTTTGGCCATGTCTATTCCCATCTGGCTCCCACGGCTTTACCCGACCCCCTTGCAGTGCCCAGTTCTCTGTGGCAGAAGGGGATCCCAGAATGCCACTGATATCGTTCTGTTCTCTGCTCCCTTCTAGACTGGAATCATGACTTTGATTTTTTGGAAGCCCTGCTGGAAAATGGCTTGAAATTCTTGGAGGATGCTGGAGGCTATTCCTCCGTGTGCCTTTCTTGACAGAATAATCAGGATCAATGCGACAAGAGCTCACTCATAAGCCATTTCCCTTAACATTATGTAAGGGCTGAAGGATTCTGAAAATCTTGCCCTGCTCCCTTCTGGAGCCCTGAGGGATCCCACAGGATCGCTGTCATTGGGAGGAAGGAGCACTTAGCTTTCAGTCTTCCTCCCGTGTGCAATGCCAGTGTGTCCTACCATGTGCTCTGTGCTGTCAAAGAGAAGAGCAGGGAGGGAAGGGGCCGGGCTGGGCCCAGGGCTGTGCCCCGGGGCTGAGCCTTGTGGGCAGCCTGAGGATCTCCTGCAGTGTCACAGGAGCTCTTCTGTCCTGCATTTCTTTGCAGCTGAACCTGCCGGTGAAGGTCCCACATCCAGGACTGAGGCTCTGGGAGATGCTGAGGGTAGGTCAAGGCCTTTCCCCTGGGATAGCTGCCAGCTCAGAGCCCAAAGCTGGGCCAGGGAGGCAGCGCTGCAGGTGCCAGCACAGAACCATGCACGTGTGTGCCCTCGCCCTGCACGATCCCCTCACCGCTGCTGCGGCTCAGTGGTGCCCGTGCAGATCAGCAGAGATGGCAGAAGCTTCTGTGGCTGTTGAGTTACAGGTGTGTCTGCAGGGAGGAGATTCATACGTCCTTTGGTGGTTATTGCCAACAAGGCCAGCCCCCATGGCAGGGGTGAGTAGTGTGTCCCTGCTGACCCGACAAGTTGAGCACTGCTTTTGTGGGATGCATTCCTGGGAAATGGAAATATTTTTCTCTAAGTTCATCCGAAGAGGAAGATGCAAGACACAACAGAGAAGATATCCCTGGAACCATCCAAACAGACGAAGCAAGTGCTGAAGAAAATGCTGCAGGGAGGACAAGGTGGGTGCATTTGCCTCATGCTTCCCCTGGGAGTCAGCAGCCGGGGGCTTTGGCTGCACATCTGAACGCATGGTTCCCGGCACAGCGGGATGGCATCCATGGCCCATTCCCAGTGAGGAATGTTTACATCTGATCCAGCTGTCTCTTTTTCATTCTCCAGAAATGAAAGGAGAGCCTGTGCAGAAGGAAGTATTTCCCGGAGGAAGCAGTGGTTCTGTGCCAGCCTCGGCTGCAGGAAGGGAGGTGATGCCAGGCACAGGCACAGGAGGTAATTGCTGTGCCTCTGGGCCTGAGCCCTGCTGAGGCTTGAGCTGCCCTCTCTGCTGCTTGGCAGTGCGGGCACAGCCTGGACTAGAGCGGCACAGCCCAGGGGAATTATCCCGAGCAGGCTCAGGGCACTCGGGTAACTGAGCAGTCCTGCTGGGGTCCCTCCATGGGAGACATGTCCTGAAACCTGGGAGCGACTGCACAGGGTGCCCACGGTGGGGAAAGGACAGAGGGGGAGAGCAAGGCTCCAGTGTGTCCTGAGAGGGCCTGGCTGTTTGCCCTTGGGATCTGGGAGCTGTCCCAGCAGAAGGAGGGCAGGAGGGACAGAGGGAGGGCAGGATGGATAGCTGTGGCACTGCCTGCTGCAGTTTTCCCCCATGCTTTAGGGAGGATTCCTTCTGTGTGTGAGGGGGAGAGTCCCAGGTCCCTGCACTGCTGCAGCCACCCCTCCCAGGGATGTTGCTGAGGGCAGGGAAAGAGTGTGGAGAGTGACCAGGAGCCAGCCCAGAGCTCCCCAGGCCCCTGGGCAGCTTTGGCCATGTCTATTCACATCTGGCTCCCATGGCCTTAGCCGACTCCCTGGCAGTGCCCAGTTCCCTGTGGCAGAAAGAGATCCCAGCACACACTGGAAAATGTTCTCATCTGTGCTGCATTGTAGATGAGGGTGCTGGGAAGGCTTCTCCATCAGCTTGGATGAATAAAGTTTTGAAGCCCTTGGAGCCTCCTGCAGGTATGTTCTCAGTGTGCCACCAAGGAAGAATTGTAGACAAGCGGGCAGGCACCAGGTGACAGAAGCTTCTGTGGCTGTTGTGTTACAGATGTGTCTAGAGGGAAGACTTCTCCAGCTTCTCCAGCTGCTACCTTGGATGCTGCACTCAAGCCCATCTCCCATCTCAGGGGTGAGTAGTGTGTCCCTGCTGACCCCACAGGCTGAACCCTGCTTTTCTGGGATCCATTCCTGGCAAATGGAAATATTTTTCTCTAAGGTACTCCAACAGGGAAAATCCAAGATACAACAGATAAGATATCCCTAGAACCATCCAAACAGATGAGGCAAGAGCTGAAGGAACCCCTGCAGATAAGACAAGGTGGGTGCATTTCCCTCATGCTGCTCCTGGGACTCAGCAGCCGGGGGCTTTGGCTGCACATCTGGACACGCCATGCCCAGCACAGTGGGAAGGGATCCATGGCAGCCTTGCTGCCCCGCTGCTGCTTTCACGCCCTGCAGGGCTGTTTCCCAGCCTGGCCTGGCTGCAGCTTCTCCCCAGCCTCTGCAGGAAGGCGTTTGGCATCAGCTGACAGGCCATGCCCAAACTGTAACACACCCTGAGATCCCCCACTATATCCAGCCCTGCAGATTAGGAAAAGGGTGGCTGTTTGGTGGTGGAAGTGCTCTCATCATGCCACTGTAACCTGGCCATTTTCCTGCTCCATAAATTTCACAAATATTACCTCTGATGCCACCACCCAAGTGGGAAACAGCTCCATCTGATGCAGCTGTCTCCCTTCCTTTGTCAAGAGATGGACATAGTACTTCAGTGGAAGGTGGTATTTCTTGAAGGAAGCACTCCATCTTCGGTGCCAGCCCCTGCTGCAGGAAGGAAGGCGATGGCAGACACGGGCACAGGCACAGCAGGTAATTGCTGTGCCGGGCTCAGGCCTGGCCGGGGCTGTGTGGCAGCAGCTCTTCCCCCAGGGCCTGCCCTTGCCCGGCCCGGCAGCAGCCAAAGCTGGAGGCACCTCGGCTTCCAGGCCTCTGGAGGTGGTTCAGAGCCCCGGGGAAACGGGACTGGTGCAGCAACGTCCCTGGCGCTGCAGCTGCTGCGGAGCTGGCCCTGAGTGCCCAGAGGCCCAAGGCACAGGAGCAGCCCCGAGCGGGAGCCCTGCCGCCAGCCCAGGGCCAGAGCCAGCCCTGGCACACAATGGAAACAGTTCTCATCTTGGTTTGCTTCCAGACTGGGATGCTGGGAAGGATTCTCCATTAGCCTGGCGCTCTGAAGTTGTGAAGCCCTCTGAGCATTCTGCAGGTATGTTCTCACTGTCCCACCAAGGCGTAATGTTTGACTGACTGGTAAGAACCAGGTGACAGAAGCTTCTGTGGCTGTTGTGTTACAGCCGTGTCTGCAGGGACGACCTCACCAACTCCTACATTGGATGCTGCAAATAAGGCCCAGCTCCCATGACAGGGGTGAGTAGTGTGTCCCTGCTGACCCCTCAGGCTGAGCCCTGCTTTTGTGGGGTCCATTGCTGGGAAATGGAACTACTTTCTCTTAAGGTCCTCTGACAGGAAAGACCAAAGACATGGCAGGCAGGAAATTCCAGGACACATTAGAAATCATGTGGCAAATGCTGAAGGAATGTCTGCAGAGAAGACAAGGTGGGTGCATTTCCCTCATGCTGCTCCTGGGACTCAGCAGCCAGGGCCTTTGGCTGCACATCTGGACACGCCATGCCCGGCACAGCGGGAAGGGATCCATGGCAGCCTTGCTGCCCCGCTGCTGCTTTCACGCCCTGCAGGGCTGTTTCCCAGCCTGGCCTGGCTGCAGCTTCTGCCCAGCCTCTGCAGGAAGGCATTTGGCATCAGCTGGCAGACAGCCCCAAATGCACCACAGGCCATGCCCACCCTCAGATGCCCTGCAATTTCCTGGTGTCCAGGCAGATCAGATGTTGGGGCTGTTTGGGGAAGGAAGCAGCCTTGGGTTGTCCCAAAATCCTGGGTGTTTTCTGATCCTTATGCATTCCTTTCACAAGTGATGCCTCCTGAAATTGTCCCCTTCCCCATTCCCAGTCAGGAATGTTTTCATCTGATCCAGCTGTCTCTTTTCCATTCTCCAGAAATGAAAGGAGAGCCTGCGGAGAAAGAAGCATTTCCCGGAGGAAGCAGTGGTTGCATGCCAGCCTCTGCTGCAGGAAGGGAGGCCATGCCAGGCACAGGCACAGGAGGTAATTGCCGTGCCTCTGGGCCTGAGCCCTGCTGAGGCTTGAGCTGCCCTCTCTGCTGTTAGGCAGTGCGGGCACAGCCTGGACTGGAGCAGCACAGCCCAGGGGAATTATCCCGAGCAGGCTCAGGGCACTGAGCAGTCCTGCTGGGGTCCCTCCATGGGAGACATGTCCTGAAACCTGACAGCGACTGCACGGGGTGCCCACGGTGGGGAAAGGACAGAGGGGGAGAGCAAGGCTCCAGTGTGTCCTGAGAGGGCCTGGCTGTTTGCCCTTGGGATCTGGGGGGTTTCCCCACAGAAGGAGGGCAGGAGGGACAGAGGGAGGGCAGGATGGAGAGCTGTGGCACTGCCTGCTGCAGTTTTCCCCCATGCTTTAGGGAGGATTTCTTCTGTGTGTGAGGGGGAGAGTCCCAGGTCCCTGCACTGCTGCAGCGACCCCTCCCAGGGATGTTGCTGAGGGCAGGGAAAGAGTGTGGAGAGTGACCAGGAGCCAGCCCAGAGCTCCCCAGGCCCCTGGGCAGCTTTGGCCATGTCTATTCACATCTGGCTGCCATGGCCTTACCCGACTCCCTGGCAGTGCCCAGTTCCCTGTGGCAGAAAGAGATCCCAGCACACACTGGAAAATGTTCTCATCTGTGCTGCATTGTAGATGAGGGTGCTGGGAAGGCTTCTCCATCAGCTTGGATGAATAAAGTTTTGAAGCCCTTGGAGCCTCCTGCAGGTATGTTCTCAGTGTGCCACCAAGGAAGAATTGTAGACAAGCGGGCAGGCACCAGGTGACAGAAGCTTCTGTGGCTGTTGTGTTACAGATGTGTCTACAGGGAAGACTTCTCCAGCTTCTCCAGCTGCTACCTTGGATGCTGCACTCAAGCCCAGCTCCCATCTCAGGGGTGAGTAGTGTGTCCCTGCTGACCCCACAGGCTGAACCCTGCTTTTCTGGGATCCATTCCTGGCAAATGGAAATATTTTTCTCTAAGGTACTCCAACAGGGAAAATCCAAGATACAACAGATAAGATATCCCTAGAACCATCCAAACAGATGAGGCAAGAGCTGAAGGAACCCCTGCAGAGAAGACAAGGTGGGTGCATTTCCCTCATGCTGCTCCTGGGAGTCAGCAGCCGGGGGCTTTGGCTGCACATCTGGAAACGCCATGCCCGGCACAGTGGGAAGGGATCCATGGCAGCCTTGCTGCCCCGCTGCTGCTTTCACGCCCTGCAGGGCTGTTTCCCAGCCTGGCCTGGCTGCAGCTTCTCCCCAGCCTCTGCAGGAAGGCGTTTGGCATCAGCTGACAGGCCATGCCCAAACTGTATCACACCCTGAGATCCCCCACTATATCCAGCCCTGCAGATTAGGAAAAGGGTGGCTGTTTGGTGGTGGAAGTGCTCTCATCATGCCACTGTAACCTGGCCATTTTCCTGCTCCATAAATTTCACAAATATTACCTCTGATGCCACCACCCAAGTGGGAAACAGCTCCATCTGATGCAGCTGTCTCCCTTCCTTTGTCAAGAGATGGACATAGTGCTTCAGTGGAAGGTGGTATTTCTTGAAGGAAGCACTCCATCTTCGGTGCCAGCCCCTGCTGCAGGAAGGAAGGCAAAGCCAGACACGGGCACAGGCACAGCAGGTAATTGCTGTGCCGGGCTCAGGCCTGGCCGGGGCTGTGTGGCAGCAGCTCTTCCCCCAGGGCCTGCCCTTGCCCGGCCCGGCAGCAGCCAAAGCTGGAGGCGCCTCGGCTTCCAGGCCTCTGGAGCTGGTTCAGAGCCCCGGGGAAACGGGACTGCTGCAGCAACGTCCCTGGCGCTGCAGCTGCTGCGGAGCTGGCCCTGAGTGCCCAGAGGCCCAAGGCACAGGAGCAGCCCCGAGCGGGAGCCCTGCCGCCAGCCCAGGGCCAGAGCCAGCCCTGGCACACAATGGAAACAGTTCTCATCTTGGTTTGCTTCCAGACTGGGATGCTGGGAAGGATTGTCCATTAGCCTGGCGCTCTGAAGTTGTGAAGCCCTCTGAGCATTCTGCAGGTATGTTCTCACTGTCCCACCAAGGCGTAATGTTTGACTGACTGGTAAGAACCAGGTGACAGAAGCTTCTGTGGCTGTTGTGTTACAGGCGTGTCTGCATGGACGACCTCACCAACTCCTACATTGGATGCTGCAAATAAGGCCCAGCTCCCATGACAGGGGTGAGTAGTGTGTCCCTGCTGACCCCTCAGGCTGAGCCCTGCTTTTGTGGGGTCCATTGCTGGGAAATGGAACTACTTTCTCTTAAGGTCCTCTGACAGGAAAGACCAAAGACATGGCAGGCAGGAAATTCCAGGACACATTAGAAATCATGTGGCAAATGCTGAAGGAATGTCTGCAGAGAAGACAAGGTGGGTGCATTTCCCTCATGCTGCTCCTGGGACTCAGCAGCCAGGGCCTTTGGCTGCACATCTGGACACGCCATGCCCGGCACAGCGGGAAGGGATCCATGGCAGCCTTGCTGCCCCGCTGCTGCTTTCACGCCCTGCAGGGCTGTTTCCCAGCCTGGCCTGGCTGCAGCTTCTGCCCAGCCTCTGCAGGAAGGCATTTGGCATCAGCTGGCAGACAGCCCCAAATGCACCACAGGCCATGCCCACCCTCAGATGCCCTGCAATTTCCTGGTGTCCAGGCAGATCAGATGTTGGGGCTGTTTGGGGAAGGAAGCAGCCTTGGGTTGTCCCAAAATCCTGGGTGTTTTCTGATCCTTATGCATTCCTTTCACAAGTGATGCCTCCTGAAATTGTCCCCTTCCCCATTCCCAGTCAGGAATGTTTTCATCTGATCCAGCTGTCTCTTTTCCATTCTCCAGAAATGAAAGGAGAGCCTGCGGAGAAAGAAGCATTTCCCGGAGGAAGCAGTGGTTGCATGCCAGCCTCTGCTGCAGGAAGGGAGGCCATGCCAGGCACAGGCACAGGAGGTAATTGCCGTGCCTCTGGGCCTGAGCCCTGCTGAGGCTTGAGCTGCCCTCTCTGCTGTTAGGCAGTGCGGGCACAGCCTGGACTGGAGCAGCACAGCCCAGGGGAATTAGCCCGAGCAGGCTCAGGGCACTGAGCAGTCCTGCTGGGGTCCCTCCATGGGAGACATGTCCTGAAACCTGACAGCGACTGCACGGGGTGCCCACGGTGGGGAAAGGACAGAGGGGGAGAGCAAGGCTCCAGTGTGTCCTGAGAGGGCCTGGCTGTTTGCCCTTGGGATCTGGGGGGTTTCCCCACAGAAGGAGGGCAGGAGGGACAGAGGGAGGGCAGGATGGAGAGCTGTGGCACTGCCTGCTGCAGTTTTCCCCCATGCTTTAGGGAGGATTTCTTCTGTGTGTGAGGGGGAGAGTCCCAGGTCCCTGCACTGCTGCAGCGACCCCTCCCAGGGATGTTGCTGAGGGCAGGGAAAGAGTGTGGAGAGTGACCAGGAGCCAGCCCAGAGCTCCCCAGGCCCCTGGGCAGCTTTGGCCATGTCTATTCACATCTGGCTGCCATGGCCTTACCCGACTCCCTGGCAGTGCCCAGTTCCCTGTGGCAGAAAGAGATCCCAGCACACACTGGAAAATGTTCTCATCTGTGCTGCATTGTAGATGAGGGTGCTGGGAAGGCTTCTCCATCAGCTTGGATGAATAAAGTTTTGAAGCCCTTGGAGCCTCCTGCAGGTATGTTCTCAGTGTGCCACCAAGGAAGAATTGTAGACAAGCGGGCAGGCACCAGGTGACAGAAGCTTCTGTGGCTGTTGTGTTACAGATGTGTCTACAGGGAAGACTTCTCCAGCTTCTCCAGCTGCTACCTTGGATGCTGCACTCAAGCCCAGCTCCCATCTCAGGGGTGAGTAGTGTGTCCCTGCTGACCCCACAGGCTGAACCCTGCTTTTCTGGGATCCATTCCTGGCAAATGGAAATATTTTTCTCTAAGGTACTCCAACAGGGAAAATCCAAGATACAACAGATAAGATATCCCTAGAACCATCCAAACAGATGAGGCAAGAGCTGAAGGAACCCCTGCAGAGAAGACAAGGTGGGTGCATTTCCCTCATGCTGCTCCTGGGAGTCAGCAGCCGGGGGCTTTGGCTGCACATCTGGAAACGCCATGCCCGGCACAGTGGGAAGGGATCCATGGCAGCCTTGCTGCCCCGCTGCTGCTTTCACGCCCTGCAGGGCTGTTTCCCAGCCTGGCCTGGCTGCAGCTTCTCCCCAGCCTCTGCAGGAAGGCGTTTGGCATCAGCTGACAGGCCATGCCCAAACTGTATCACACCCTGAGATCCCCCACTATATCCAGCCCTGCAGATTAGGAAAAGGGTGGCTGTTTGGTGGTGGAAGTGCTCTCATCATGCCACTGTAACCTGGCCATTTTCCTGCTCCATAAATTTCACAAATATTACCTCTGATGCCACCACCCAAGTGGGAAACAGCTCCATCTGATGCAGCTGTCTCCCTTCCTTTGTCAAGAGATGGACATAGTGCTTCAGTGGAAGGTGGTATTTCTTGAAGGAAGCACTCCATCTTCGGTGCCAGCCCCTGCTGCAGGAAGGAAGGCAAAGCCAGACACGGGCACAGGCACAGCAGGTAATTGCTGTGCCGGGCTCAGGCCTGGCCGGGGCTGTGTGGCAGCAGCTCTTCCCCCAGGGCCTGCCCTTGCCCGGCCCGGCAGCAGCCAAAGCTGGAGGCGCCTGGGCTTCCAGGCCTCTGGAGCTGGTTCAGAGCCCCGGGGAAACGGGACTGGTGCAGCAACGTCCCTGGCGCTGCAGCTGCTGCGGAGCTGGCCCTGAGTGCCCAGAGGCCCAAGGCACAGGAGCAGCCCCGAGCGGGAGCCCTGCCGCCAGCCCAGGGCCAGAGCCAGCCCTGGCACACAATGGAAACAGTTCTCATCTTGGTTTGCTTCCAGACTGGGATGCTGGGAAGGATTGTCCATTAGCCTGGCGCTCTGAAGTTGTGAAGCCCTCTGAGCATTCTGCAGGTATGTTCTCACTGTCCCACCAAGGCGTAATGTTTGACTGACTGGTAAGAACCAGGTGACAGAAGCTTCTGTGGCTGTTGTGTTACAGGCGTGTCTGCAGGGACGACCTCACCAACTCCTACCTTAGATGCTGCACAAAAGGCCAGCTCCCATGACAGGGGTGAGTAGTGTGTCCCTGCTGACCCCTCAGGCTGAGCCCTGCTTTTGTGGGGTCCATTGCTGGGAAATGGAACTACTTTCTCTTAAGGTCCTCTGACAGGAAAGACCAAAGACATGGCAGGCAGGAAATTCCAGGACCCATTAGAAATCATGTGGCAAATGCTGAAGGAACGTCTGCAGAGAAGACAAGGTGGGTGCATTTCCCTCATGCTGCTCCTGGGAGTCAGCAGCCGGGGGCTTTGGCTGCACATCTGGACACGCCGTGCCCAGCACAGCAGGAAGGGATCCATGGCAGCCTTGTTGCCCCGCTGCTGCTTTCACGCCCTGCAGGGCTGTTTCCCAGCCTGGCCTGGCTGCAGCTTCTGCCCAGCCTCTGCAGGAAGGCATTTGGCATCAGCTGGCAGACAGCCCCAATTGCACCACAGGCCATGCCCACCCTCAGATCCCCTGCAATTTCCTGTTGTCCAGGCCGATCAGATGTTGGGGCTGTTTGGGGAAGGAAGCAGCCTTGGGTTGTCCCAAAATCCTGGGTGTTTTCTGATCCTTGTGCATTCCTTTCACAAGTGATGCCTCCTGAAATTGTCCCCTTCCCCATTCCCAGTCAGGAATGTTTTCATCTGATCCAGCTGTCTCTTTTCCATTCTCCAGAAATGAAAGGAGAGCCTGCGGAGAAAGAAGCATTTCCCGGAGGAAGCAGTGGTTGCATGCCAGCCTCTGCTGCAGGAAGGGAGGCCAGGCCAGGCACAGGCCCAGGAGGTAATTGCTGTGCCTCTGGGCCTGAGCCCTGCTGAGGCTTGAGCTGCCCTCTCTGCTGCTTGGCAGTGCGGGCACAGCCTGGACTAGAGCAGCACAGCCCAGGGGAATTATCCCGAGCAGGCGCAGGGCACTGAGCAGTCCTGCTGGGGTCCCTCCATGGGAGACATGTCCTGAAACCTGGGAGCGACTGCACGGGGTGCCCACGGTGGGGAAAGGACAGAGGGGGAGAGCAAGGCTCCAGTGTGTCCTGAGAGGGCCTGGCTGTTTGCCCTTGGGATCTGGGGGGTTTCCCCACAGAAGGAGGGCAGGAGGGACAGAGGGAGGGCAGGATGGATAGCTGTGGCACTGCCTGCTGCAGTTTTCCCCCATGCTTTAGGGAGGATTTCTTCTGTGTGTGAGGGGGAGAGTCCCAGGTCCCTGCACTGCTGCAGCGACCCCTCCCAGGGATGTTGCTGAGGGCAGGGAAAGAGTGTGGAGAGTGATCAGGAGCCAGCCCAGAGCTCCCCAGGCCCCTGTGCAGCTTTGGCCATGTCCATTCCCATCTGGGTCCCATAGCCTTACACGACCCCCTTCCAGTGCCCTTTTCCATGTAGCATTCGGGCATCCCAGCATGCCGCAGATACGGTTCTGATCTCTGCTCCCTTTTAGACTGGAATCGTGACATGGGTTTTCAGGAAGTCCTGATGAAGGATGGTTTGAAGTTCCTGGAGGATGCTGGAGGCAAGTTTTCATTCTGCCCTTCCTGAGTGAATAATCAGGATCAATGCAACAAAAGCTCATTTATAAACCATTTCCCTTATCATTATGTAAAGGCTGAAGGATTCTGAGAATCTTTCCCTTCTCCCTTCTGGATCCCTGAGGGATCCCTCAGGATCGCTGTCAGTGGGAGGAAGGAGCATTGATCTTTCAGTCCTCCTCCCGTGTGCTGTGCCAGTGTGTCCTTCCGTGTGCTCTGTGCAGTCAAAGAGAAGAGCAGGGAGGGAAGGGGCCGGGCCCAGGGCTGTGCCCCGGGGCTGAGCCTTGTGGGCAGCCTGAGGATCTCCTGCAGTGCCACAGGAGCTCTTCTGTCCTGCCTTTCTTTGCAGCTGAACCTGCCGGTGAAGGCCCCACATCCAGGACTGAGGCTCTGGGAGACGCTGAGGGTAGGTCAAGGCCTTTCCCCTGGGAGAGCTGCCAGCTCAGAGCCCAAAGCTGGGCCAGGGAGGCAGCGCTGCAGGTGCCAGCACAGAACCATGCACGTGTGTGCCCGCGCCCTGCACGATCCCCTCACCGCTGCTGCGGCTCAGTGGTGCCCGTGCAGATCAGCAGAGATGGCAGAAGCTTCTGTGGCTGTTGAGTTACAGGTGTGTCTGCAGGGAGGACTTCTCCAGCTCCAGGGCTGGATGCTTGGCCCCAACCCAGCTCCCATGGCAGGGGTGAGTAGTGTGTCCCTGCTGACACCACAGGCTGAGCCCTGCTTTTGCGGGATCCATTCCTGGGAAATGGAACTCTTTCTCTTAAGGTCCTCCAAAAGGGAAGACCCAAGATACTGCAGCCAAAATGTCTCATGAGGCAGATGAATTCCTGAGAGAAACACAGAAGGAAGCACCCGGAGGACAAGGTGGGTGCATTTCCCTCATGCTTCCCCTGGGACTCATCAGCCGGGGGCTTTGGCTGCACATCTGGACACGCCGTGCCCGGCACAGCGGGAAGGGATCCATGGCAGCCTCGCTGCCCCGCTGCTGCTTTCACACCCTGCAGGGCTGTTTCCCATTCTGGCCTGGCTGCAATTCCTCCCCAGCCTCTGCAGGATGGAATTTGGCATTAGCTGATAGGGTGCCCCAACTGTACTGTGGGCCTGAGATCCCCTGCCATTTCCCAGTCTCTGAGAAATCAGGCGGTGTAGCTGTTTGCTCATGGGAGTGCACTGGCCTAGCCCAAATTACCTGGGATTTTTCCTGGTCTTTATCTGTGACTTTGACAAGCATTTCCTGATGAAGATGCCACTTCCCCAGTGGGGAATGTTTCCATTTGATCCAGTTGTCCCTTTTTTCCTTTTTCAAGTGATGGACCAAAAGGCTCTGCAGGAGGAGGAACACTCAGGGAGAAGCAGTGGCTCACTGGCAGCGCTAGCTGCAGGAAGGAAGGCGATGCCAGACATGGGCACAGGCACAGCAGGTAATTGCTGTGCCAGGCTCAGGCCTGGCCGGGGCTGTGTGGCAGCAGCTCTTCCCCCAGGGCCTGCCCTTGCCCAGCCCGGCAGCAGCCAAAGCTGGAGGCGCCTCGGCTTCCAGGCCTCTGGAGCTGGTTCAGAGCCCCGGGGAAACGGGACTGGTGCAGCAACGTCCCTGGCGCTGCAGCTGCTGCGGAACTGGCCCTGAGTGCCCAGAGGCCCAAGGCACAGGAGCAGCCCCAAGCGGGAGCCCTGCCGCCAGCCCAGGGCCAGAGCCAGCCCTGGCTCCCGACTGGGCAGGGGCTGCGCTGGGTCCTGACAGGGCCTGAGCCTGTCCCCTGGGGCTGGGGGAGCTGTCACGGGGCAGGGAGTGCCAGGGGTGGCAGTGGCTGCTCAGGGATGGCTTTGGCCCGTGTCCCTGGCAGCAGCCACTGCCCAAGCAGCTGCGCTGCCCCCGGGCTCTCCTCCCGGCCTGCTGGGCTTTGCTGGCTGGCACAGCCTGTGCCAAGGGCCGGCAAGGTGCCTGCAGGCCCCAGCTCTGGGGGAAACAGAGAACGTCCTGCCCGTATCCACCGTGCTGCCAGCTCAGCAGTGCAGCACAGCACGGGCTCACGCTTCCCATTGCTCCTACAGATGCAGCTGGCACCACAAGACCTGTTCCCAATGCCCAGGATGGCCTCGGAAGTGGTTTCTGTCAGGGAACAGGCTGCTGGCTAGGGTTTCTGGCAGGCGTGCTTTATTTGGAGCTTGTCTTCATATTGTGCTGCATTGGAATCTGGTATTCTTGGAACAGAAAACAGTGAGTGTTTTGTGCTCTCCCCCTCCAACAGCTTCTTTTCAAAGTCTAACGTGGACAGGGAACATTCCCATTGAGGCTGCAGTGGAGTTGTGGCCAGTCCATGATAGTCCAAATAACTCTCCTGAGGGTTCTGCTGCTGCCCAGTGCTTCCATTGGCCTCTCAATTGCTGGGCCTTGTCCTGGGGGCCCCGCTGGGGCTGCAGCCAGAGCTGGCTCCCACTGAGGCTGCCTGGCCAAGAGCAGCCCCAGGGGCACGGGGCAGAGGCAGAGGGAGGTGGGGAGGAGAAAGAGCAGGGCCGAGGTTGCTCTTGAAAGGCAGAGGCGCTCTGGGGCCCGCTCCTGGCCAGGGACCCTGCCCAGAGCCGTGCCCTGCTGGCCGGGGCCTTGAGGGGCAGCTGTCCAGCTGGGCCCAGCTGTGCCAGCAGCTCCAGCCGTGCTGGGGAGCCTTGCCAGCTCTGAGCCCTGCTGTGCAGGAGGCTCCCTGTGTGCCACTGGCAGCTGGGGCCTCAGCCACCACCTCTATTCACAGGTGCTCGCGTGTATCTTCAGAAGACAAACCTAAAAACAGAGGCAATGACAACCTGGCAGTTTATCCCAGCTCTTCCCTTCTGCCCCTATCTGCCCTGCCGTGGCTGCATCCCCGCCATGCGGCCGTCCCAAAACCCACCCCTCCTCAACGAGACCCTCTGCCCCTGAGCCCCCTGGTCCTGTTCCCCAGCCAGGACTGAAGGTGGGCAGCCCTTGCCTGGCAGGGCAGGGCTTGTCCCACATTTTATGTTTAAATAAAGAATTAGAGTTTTCACAGCTATGTCCGGTTGGTAGCACCAACAAAGCCCACCCGGCACCAGCACTGACTGAGCTCCGTGCCCAGGAGCAGCCGTGGATGGCCACGGTGTGGGCAGGCAGGAGCCAGGCAGGGGCTGCTGTGCCCAGCGGCGGGGCCCCGAGGGGATGGGGGAGCCCATGCTGAGCGTCCCTGGGCTGAGGGCACATTTCCTTCCGTGGCATCATCTGGGCCTGGACCTGAAGAGGCTCAAAGGGATATTTTGGTGTCCCTGCTGAGGGGTGCAGGGATCCCTCATGAGGCACAAAGGAGTATTGATGGCCTCTCCTAAGGTGTGCAGGGATCCCTCATGCGGTGGGCAGCAGGGTTAAATTTGAGAGGGTTTTTACTCTTCTCAGCACAGCACAGGGACACTTGGCCGAGGTTTTGCCAAGCTGGGAGAAAGCCTCTTGCAAAGGCTTGGGCCCAGCCTGTGGGCACAGCGGGCGGGCGCAGCCCATCCCCTGGGCCAGTCCGGGCTGCTCAGGCCGGGCCGGGCCGGGCCAGGCTCGGGCCCCGGCAGGGAAGGGCCGCGGCCCTGGGCTCTGCTGAGGCTGCTGAGCTCCGGCCTGCCCTGTGCTGCAGCCCAACACATTGACAGCCATGGCCGTGCCCTGGGCCACCGCAGGCACCCGGGGCTACAGCTGAGGCCGCGCCTTCTCCCACTGAAGGGAGGCTGGCTCTGTTCCCTCGCAGGGCACAGCTTAGCTCCCAGCACCTTTGGGAACCTGCCTGCCGGGGAAGTGCTGGGGGGCAGAGTGTTCCAACCCTTCTCACTGGGAAGTGTGTCTGGTGGTGTGGGGATTTTAAAATTTTTTTCCCTCTGAATTTGTGTCCTGCCAGAGGGTTAAGTTTGCTTGCTCTCAGTAGGGTGCTTTTCTTCTTGGCAGTCAGTGGGGCTTCAATGCAGCCAGGGTTGAAGGAGGATCTCTGGCCGCTTGGGCTGTGGTTGTGGGACACTTTGGCTTCATCCTTCCTTTGGCTGTGATTTGCACTGGTGCTTGTGCAGGCATTTTATGGCAAGTGGCTTCAGTTTGTTCCTCTTGGTACCAAAAACCGAGAATAAACCTCTTTAACACCACTGTAGTATTAAGAGGCAGGCCTTACTTTCTTGTCTTGCTGGATGCACAGGCCATTGGCATCACAGGGCCTTCTTGGTGGGGTCTTCAGATACCCTGGTGGTCACTGGAGAAGGAAGCTGATTTTTCTGGGAAAAAGACAGTTTCCCATGTGTGGAAAAGAATAACCTCTCACTTCCCCATCCTTTTCTATACAAAGTTATACAGGCAAGTGCATCCATATATCTCTATTTTCCTTGTCAATCTATCTATCTATCTACCTATCTATCTATCTATCTATCTATCATCTATCATATTAATCTATTGTGGTGTTGCATTTCATTCAAATGGTATGCTCTATCTTGAAAATGTACCCCTCAAAAATGTATGATTTATTCCAACCTGTGTTCCTCCCCTGAAGTCCCATGAATCTGCAATCCCATTGGCCCAAATCTTATTTCGTGCCCACTTTGAATTTCCCTCTTAAGCTGTGCGAGGAAGACCAGATTCTCTCATGGCCCATCTCTCCCCTAGGCTCGCCCTCTCTCCCCCTTCCTTTTGCCTTTCCCCCTTCTCCCTCTGAAACCATGTTACACCCGGGGCTGGGGCCCCCAATAAACCCTCATCTAATCAGCACCCTCAGAAGCCGTGTGGAGTCTCCTTGCGTGCCTGCTGCTGCCAGCGAACTCACAGCCCAGGGGGCCCTCCGGGGACTCCCCGGGGAACCCCCCCCCCCCCCCCAAACAAACTGCTACAATCTATGAAATGTTTCTGTGATTTCCTTCTTGCTAGACATATGCAGGCTTGTTTAGATTGACTGTGAACCAAAATCCTGCAAAGCTGGAAAATGACTGGTGGCCATCACTCTGATTTCCTTAAAAGCCATTTTTCATTCTAATTTTTTCATCTATGGTGGCTGGTAAATACCTGTCTTCCTTAAGCTATGTGCTGGCAATACTGGAGGTAGAAAATAACATAATGCTGCATAGTTTAGATACTTGATAGTTTCCTTGTGAAATTTTATGGCAGTATCTCCTGCCCCAAAACTAAAGCAGCAGGTCAGCTACTGAGCACAACTTACTGCATAGCTGCAGCTCATGTTTCTACAGTGGAAGTGGCTTTTTGTTTTTCTGCATGGGTATGAAACACTACCAATTGAAAGGCCGTTTACAGAGCAAAGAGCCTTGTTAACTGTTGCCTGGACTTTGGGAAGGTGGTAGCTGTTAGATCAATACCCAGTAAACTGCCGAAATTAATTTTTGTGACTACTCTCTTGTGATTTTGGCCTGGCTTCTTTAGGAGGTTCAATTTTCATTAGAAATGGCACAGTGGAGCCAGTGCTGCCTCAGGACAGGTGGAGCTGGGACAAATGGCTCATTGATTTTGATCTCAACAAAAAGCCACCTGAGCTCCTCATGACAGCAACCCCACGGACAGGAAATGGATCCATTAAAACTAACTCATCATAGAGCTTTTAACTCGAAGCTCTGACACATGGAGCTTGCTCAGTTCTGCCATGGAGGAAGGGAGTTTGAAGACAAAGAGGTTTAGCAAGGAGATCCATGTACAACAAAAGTGCTTCTATTTTAGCAAATGAAGTATCTTAGATGTGAAACTTCATCCGTACTCCAGTCTTATCCTTCCATTTACCCAAATTCTCTGTCTTAAATCCTTTGTCAGTAGGAAAATATGACAGGGAAGTGTAGATCCTCCTTTCCTTCTTGAGCTGGGCAGCTTGTAACCTTGTCTTCTCCGACAAACAGGAGCAGACAAATGGGAATTTTGTCATGAAACCATACTTGGGAAAGTTTGCCCTGTGTTTGTTTTTGTCCCAAAGTAACTGAGATTCATCGGAGTATTTACAAGCCCTAAAGGATGGATTTATTTTGCTTGCTAGAATTTTGATTTTTTCAGACCTTTTCTGCTGCAGAAGAGCCTGGCACTTGCAGAACTCTTACCCCATGCACTTCTCCAGTGCTTCTTGCAGAGAATCATGTGTTGTGAATGAAACTTTCACAGTTGACTTCTGCCTCCTTTCCTGCCACTGTTTTGTTCTTTTCCCATTTATAAGGACACAGGTGAACTAGAAATGTTGTGGTCAGATGTCCTCTGTGGCTGCTCTGTGCTCAGAGGAGCTCTCCTGGATGTACAGCTTAGCATCTCCCTCTTTAAAGGGCTGCCCGGCTTCCTCCTGTCCCATCTCGTGGGTCCATCTTTTCATTCCCTTTTAATTTAAAATACTTCCACAATTTAATATTAAATGCTAGGTAAAAAAATCCAGTGGCACTCCCAGATAGAAAAAAATATGTTGTGTGTAACCCAGAGGAGGAATTCTGCTGGCAAAGTGATGGCTTTCCACTGAAGTGGATCAAACAGGTGCTCAGTTGGATGCTGGTGCTGAAGTACTTTTCTTGTGGCTTGAGTGTCTCATGGCAACAGCCTGAGATTTTAATAGCAGAAAGAAGGGATTTCCTGCTAATTTTCCTCTGAGAACTGTCACCTGTACAATCTTTTCCAGCCTCATGTAGTCTGACCTGTAACTGCTCCAAAGCCTGGTTAATTTTTTTAATGCTTTTGAAATTTTTGGTCCCATTTGCAGAGAACAGGAGGGTGCTGGCTATTTTTTTTCAGGTGCAGTGTATTTTTACTGGGGGCGGGACTGGCTTTAGTTTTACCTTCCCAGCATCAGCTGCACTGATGCTGGGAAGTTACTCTCTCTTATTCCAGTTACTCTCCAGGCTGGTACGTGCAACCCCAGTGGCAGCAGTGGTAGATTGAACTGTGCCTGGGCTGGGTTGGGAGGGGAATAATCCTACTGCATCCATGATTTTCCCTCCTGGGCACCTGCAGCAGGCAGAGCTGTGCCCTCCCACTGAGGCTGCCTCAGCCAGGAATGCTTGCAAAATCCCCGTGCTCCTTTGGTATCTCCAGACCAGGGGACATGGTGACGCTGGGTGTTGCCATGGGACAGGTGAGTCCTTGAAGGCACACACTTGTCCCACTGAGCTTGGGGCCCCTATTTGGAGATCAGCTGCAGACGACTGGAAACAAGAATGTGGCATCTCCCAGTTCAAACAAACAAACCAGAAAACTTTATTTTGAGGGATGAGGGGGCCAAACAACAGGGGTGGGTGCTCGTCTGGTCCTGCCCTGGTTTTCAGGCCGACTGTAGGGCTTTTTATCTCGCAGCTGCCGCCGCAAGACGTGCCTCACACGAATTGGCCCGGATTGGGAGCGGGGCAAGATCCAGGGGGGTATGTATGGGGCTGTTTGTTTCCTGGATGACTGAGATTCCTGGGACAGCCTCAATGCCACCTGGCTGGTGGTACCAGCACTCTGGGCTGGACCATCCTCCAACCTGCGGCGCTTTGCCAGTGGGCTCTTGGGTGCCTGAGGATCCGTGTCTCCCCGTGGGTGGCCTCGCTTCAGGCCCTGCTTTCGGCAGGGCAAGCTGCTGCTGGTGACCAGCCCCATGGCCTGGGACCACCCTGACACCTCCTGAGGGGCTGGACCATCCTCCAACCTGCGGCGCTTTGCCAGTGGGCTCTTGGGTGCCTGAGGCTCCGTGTCTCCCCGTGGGTGGCCTCGCTTCAGGCCCTGCTTTCGGCAGGGCAAGCTGCTGCTGCTGCTGGTGACCAGCCCCACGGCCTGGGACTGCCCTGACACCGCCTGAGGGGCGGTGCTGGGGCTGCTGGTCTCAGCACGCAGCAGTGGCACGCGGTTGAGCCGGATGCGTTTTCCTTTCTGGCTGCCCGAGTCTTGTGCTTGCTGTCTCCATGAACGGCGACGAGCTTGGTCCGGCCTGGCATGTCCGGAGAGGCAGCTGCCGCTCTCTGAGTCTGCCTCTGCCCGGTGACACGGTGTGCATTGGGGAGAGAGAGAGAGGGCACGGGGAGTGAGCACCTTGTAGAGCTCAGGAAATGTCCCTGCAGCATTGTCCCCAAGGCCCTGCTGGCTGGCTAAAGGGCAGGGGAAGTGCCGGTGCCCACAGCCCAGCCTGGCTCCTCTGGCCCATGAGAGGAGGGCCTCTACTCTGGGGTGATTCTGTGGATCTCCTGTTTCCCCTTTCTGCTGCTCTTGGCCGCTCCCCCTCTGCCATCTGTGGGGAGGGAGACTTGGCTCTCACCTCGCTCCTTGCCAGGGGGGCGCTTCTTAGCAGCGTTCTGCTGCACCATTGTGGGTACGGAGGAATGCCTGGACGGTCTGTGCCACAGCACTGCCGGCCTTTCTCCTCCTGACAAAGCCTTCCAATCCTTCCTTGAGTGAAGCGAGATGTCTCAGAGACACCAAAACTCGCTCAGCAGCCTTGGGCAAGCTCCCTCTCGGGATCCTGTCCTCAGCTCTGAGTGCAATGTTGATGTACCGCAACGGTTATACCTCAGGCCTCCCTGGAGATGTGCCCGTGACCTCACAATCGGTGAGTTCTGCGAGCCCCACTCCCCTCACTTGGGGACGGTGTCCTTGTGGGTGCTGTTAAATAAAAATTAAAACTGGCCAAGGGTCAGAATGTATTTCTGAATTTCTGTTTTTCTGCTTGAACTTGGACTAAACAATGCTACTTTTTTGCCCCCACAATTTCCCACAAAGTGAAGGTGGAGAAATTACTAATTTTTACCAAGATTTGGAAGTGGCTGTAGTAACAGAGATCATATAAAAAGCTAGAGACACAGAAAGCTAGTATATAAAATCAGCTGAATAGCAAGAGGGAATTGGCATACATCTAGTCTCTTCTCAGGGCTCTTTCTGAATGCTGACTTTGAACGTCACTTGCTTTGTCATAATTCATGGGTAAAGAAAAAGAATATCTGTTTGAAATTGGAAAAGGACAGAACTTGTTCTTTGGTTTTTTTTTTTTTGTTTTGTGGTTTTTTTTTTTGTTTTTTAATGTGGGCCACCAAAAGACACTAGAAAGAAAATTTTCGAACTATTGCCAGCTGAAGCAAAGTTCTGAATCAGTTAAATAAATACCCTGTAACCTATTTGCAGAAGTTCCTCTAGCATCCAAGCTGTGTAGTAATCTCCTCAGATTCTCATGTAGATTTCACAAAAATTGTATTGACAACGTTCTCCCCAGACAGCCTTTGACAAGATCAAAAAAAGTTGACAGGCAGCAGATTCAAAACAAACTGAATCAGGTATTTCTCCACACAGTGAGAAATTTAATCTCTGCAGCTTATAGTTAGAAGATGATATGGATTCCAGGAGTTTACATGGCTTCAATAATGCAACTGTGAAAGAAAATCTCTCTCAGAGCTATTAAAATCTGACTTCAGAACTGATTCCACCTGGTTTATGTGTGGTCTTGAAGAAGATGTAAGAATTCCTTCTTGAGCACTCAATGGAGGATTCTTTGTTATAGGAGTCTTTCCTATTTTTAGGCTGTGCTTTAAGAGGTATAAATTAGAAATCTGCATTATTTACTGCCCTGTACTGTCAGCAGACTTGGTAGGAATTAATGCCAAGACAGCATGCTCTCTTAAGCTCCATGGAGCAATTTTCTTTTTGTTTTGAGACCAGTAACAGTTGTTTGGCCTCTCCGTGTTGGGTCTCTGGAAGATCACTACCAAGTTTTGGTAGTGATGGTAAACCAGGGGCTTCCAGAAGCTCCTCTGCCATGAAATTTGTTGCAGGTGACCTACACAGAGTAGTTAAAGGCATATTTCCTTAATTCTTCACAGGTCCAGTGTTCGCTAAGTGATATTTATATAAACATTAAGAATTAAAAAAAAAACCCCAAATGGTGCGGAACAAATATTTATGCTATCAGATGAAATCTTGGACTTCCCAGATTGAAGAAATTTACAAGCGCTGAGTATTAAAAAGCAAGATTAGAAGAACACTGGGTGTTGGTGTGTTTCCTATAAAACAATTACATTCCTAAAATAGGTATATTCTCTGTCTTGTTCACACTTCTCTTGTTGCTGTTGAAGGACACAGAGATTTGCTTTAGCACCTGACATTGCTTTTCACGCATGGCTTGCAGCCCCAGCTAGCTGAACAAACCAGCCTGCTGTCCAAGAATTTTGCTTACTCCTCATTTCCCTCTTCAAATTTAATTAGATCCAAAAAGTGCTAGGCTTGGAAACAAAAACAGCAACTTGTTTTGAGAAGGAGTAGAACATTTGGCCCCTCTCTGCCTTGTCCTGTGTCCAGGTTTCCCCTCAGCCAGGGCTGGCAGTGAAACCATCGGTGGCCGTCCTCAGGCAGCCCTTTGGCTGGCACTGTCCTGCTGGTCATGGCACACAGGTTCTTTTTGTGCCACCTGCACACGTGCTGCGGGAGCTGCCTCTCCTGGGGCTCAGCCTTGGAGAGCTGCCTCGCAAGGAGACTTTAGATTTCCTCTCCCAACCAACTGCATTTGCCTCCGGCTGTGAGGTTTGGGGATTAGTTCTTGCTGAGTTCAAGGGAGGTGGAGTGGAAAATGGAGGCACTTTTGTGCCTCTCCATATTTTATGTTGGTTGGGGTCTTGCCTAGAACTTGATTTAGGCTAGATTCCTAGGTTTCCTCTAATTTATATGAAACAGTATGTTTTTCCAAGTGGTTATCAGTGAGGCACGAGCCACTGCACTCCTGAGCATTTGCAGCTTCCTGGGATGCCGCTGCATCCTGAAACTGAGTCTGCATTGAGGCTGGGAAGCAGAAGGGACATACATAGCACCTGTCTCTGCTGCTTACCTATATTTTCATAGCTATTGGTGTTCCTTGATAGGCCTTCATTCTGATTTTGAGTATCATGTGTTGTGAATGAAACTTTCACTGTTGACTTCTGCCTCCTTTCCTGCCACTGTTTTGTTCTTTTCCCATTTATAAGGACACAGGTGAACTAGAAATGTTGTGGTCAGGTGTGCTCTGTGGCTGCTCTGTGCTCAGAGGAGCTCTCCTGGATGTACAGCTTAGCATCTCCCTCTTTAAAGGGCTGCCCGGCTTCCTCCTGTCCCATCTCGTGGGTCCATCTTTTCATTCCCTTTTAATTTAAAATACTTCCACAATTTAATATTAAATGCTAGGTAAAAAAATCCAGTGGCACTCCCAGATAGAAAAAAATATGTTGTGTGTAACCCAGAGGAGGAATTCTGCTGGCAAAGTGATGGCTTTCCACTGAAGTGGATCAAACAGGTGCTCAGTTGGATGCTGGTGCTGAAGTACTTTTCTTGTGGCTTGAGTGTCTCATGGCAACAGCCTGAGATTTTAATAGCAGAAAGAAGGGATTTCCTGCTAATTTTCCTCTGAGAACTGTCACCTGTACAATCTTTTCCAGCCTCATGTAGTCTGACCTGTAACTGCTCCAAAGCCTGGTTAATTTTTTTAATGCTTTTGAAATTTTTGGTCCCATTTGCAGAGAACAGGAGGGTGCTGGCTATTTTTTTTCAGGTGCAGTGTATTTTTACTGGGGGCGGGACTGGGTTTAGTTTTACCTTCCCAGCATCAGCTGCACTGATGCTGGGAAGTTACTCTCTCTTATTCCAGTTACTCTCCAGGCTGGTACGTGCAACCCCAGTGGCAGCAGTGGTAGATTGAACTGTGCCTGGGCTGGGTTGGGAGGGGAATAATCCTACTGCATCCATGATTTTCCCTCCTGGGCACCTGCAGCAGGCAGAGCTGTGCCCTCCCACTGAGGCTGCCTCAGCCAGGAATGCTTGCAAAATCCCCGTGCTCCTTTTGCACAGTTCTGTTTTTTCCCTGGCAGAAGCAGGGCTGGTATCTCCAGACCAGGGGACATGGTGACACTGGGTGTTGCCATGGAACGTGGTGACGCTGGGTGTTGCCATGGGACAGGTGAGTCCTTGAAGGCACACACTTGTCCCACTGAGCTTGGGGCCCCTATTTGGAGATCAGCTGCAGACGACTGGAAACAAGAATGTGGCATCTCCCAGTTCAAACAAACAAACCAGAAAACTTTATTTTGAGGGATGAGGGGGCCAAACAACAGGGGTGGGTGCTCGTCTGGTCCTGCCCTGGTTTTCAGGCCGACTGTAGGGCTTTTTATCTCGCAGCTGCCGCCGCAAGACGTGCCTCACACGAATTGGCCCGGATTGGGAGCGGGGCAAGATCCAGGGGGGTATGTATGGGGCTGTTTGTTTCCTGGATGACTGAGATTCCTGGGACAGCCTCAATGCCACCTGGCTGGTGGTACCAGCACTCTGGGCTGGACCATCCTCCAACCTGCGGCGCTTTGCCAGTGGGCTCTTGGGTGCCTGAGGATCCGTGTCTCCCCGTGGGTGGCCTCGCTTCAGGCCCTGCTTTCGGCAGGGCAAGCTGCTGCTGGTGACCAGCCCCACGGCCTGGGACCACCCTGACACCTCCTGAGGGGCTGGACCATCCTCCAACCTGCGGCGCTTTGCCAGTGGGCTCTTGGGTGCCTGAGGATCCGTGTCTCCCCGTGGGTGGCCTCGCTTCAGGCCCTGCTTTCGGCAGGGCAAGCTGCTGCTGGTGACCAGCCCCACGGCCTGGGACTGCCCTGACACCGCCTGAGGGGCGGTGCTGGGGCTGCTGGTCTCAGCACGCAGCAGTGGCACGCGGTTGAGCCGGATGCGTTTTCCTTTCTGGCTGCCCGAGTCTTGTGCTTGCTGTCTCCATGAACGGCGACGAGCCTGGTCCGGCCTGGCATGTCCGGAGAGGCAGCTGCCGCTCTCTGCGTCTGCTTCTGCCCGGTGACACGGTGTGCATTGGGGAGAGAGAGAGGGGGCAGGGGGAGTGAGCACCTTGTAGAGCTCAGGAAATGTCCCTGCAGCATTGTCCCCAAGGCCCTGCTGGCTGGCTAAAGGGCAGGGGAAGTGCCAGTGCCCACAGCCCAGCCTGGCTCCTCTGGCCCATGAGAGGAGGGCCTCTACTCTGGGGTGATTCTGTGGATCTCCTGTTTCCCCTTTCTGCTGCTCTTGGCCGCTCCCCCTCTGCCATCTGTGGGGAGGGAGACTTGGCTCTCACCTCGTTCCTTGCCAGGGGGACGCTTCTTAGCAGCGTTCTGCTGCACCATTGTGGGTATGGAGGAATGCCTGGATGGTCTGTGCCACAGCACTGCCGGCCTTTCTCCTCCTGACAAAGCCTTCCAATCCTTCCTTGAGTGAAGAGAGATGTCTCAGAGACACCAAAACTCGCTCAGCAGCCTTGGGCAAGCTCCCTCTCGGGATCCTGTCCTCAGCTCTGAGTGCAATGTTGATGTACCGCAACGGTTATACCTCAGGCCTCCCTGGAGATGTGCCCGTGACCTCACAATCGGTGAGTTCTGTGTGCCCCACTCCCCTCACTTGGGGACGGTGTCCTTGTGGGTGCTGGCTGGGACTTTGTCCATGTCAGGCATGGGTGTGGTGGGAAGAGGAGAAATGGGAACAGGTCCATCAACAGGTTTATGGGCTTGAGTAGGCTCAGGTCTTACTACAGGTCATCAGTGATGATTGTTCCCCCCACCACAGCACCCAGGGGACCTTGTAAAGTCTGAAGACTTTGCTTATTTTTAGGCCTCTCATGTTAAAAGAATTCCATGCTGGGCCTGTGTTACATAATTTTCTCAAAAAAATTGTCCAGTTAGACCAAGCTGAAAAGTAGTTCTTTTACTGTGGTAGGTTTAGGAAGGAACATAGATGTCGACTAAAAATCAGTCATTCCTAAGAAAGCGTAACTGTCATTATCAAAGAATTGTGGATGTTGAATAGCTTAAATGTACAAAATAACATAAAACTAAAGTTGAAGCAGGTTATTACTTACAGTCTAATTCAGAGCCCCTTGAAGTATGTCAAAAAGAAGCTTTGACTTCAGTGCTCTTTGCATCTGACTTAATTCCACAAATTGGAAACAATGTTTTGGTCAAGCTTTTTTTAATTTTTTTTAACAATTTAATATGTGTCAAAAACTCCTAAGGTTCACTACATTTGCCTATGGAGTATTTTTGATTTCCAGTGTTTTCTTATTCCCATGTTGGGTTGTTGTTGCTGGGTTTTTTGCCTTTTTTTAAATTTTATTTTCCAGTCTAAAATAAAAATCTGCTGTATTTAAGTTTTTGATCCTGTATGATAATGAAGACTAAACTATCCCATTTCAGTTACTTTTCAAAATAAATATGTGGATGAAAGTAGGTAAAATCTACTTAACAATATGATTATATTCACATGAGGGTCTGAAAAAAATAAGTACTTTTTTCTTATCTGTTAGCTCACATAATTAGTTGTTAGAGCACTCTTGGAAAAAGAGCTATGGGAGTAAAAGCAGTGGAGCTAAAAAAGTGCAGCTAATGTAAGGCAATGGTTGTAGTGCAAAGATGCCAGAGAATATAATAAAAAATATCTGTTGTGATCTAAATTTAGCATTATTAGAGTCTGGGGAAAACTATGGCTGAGAAGTCATTAGGGCAAGAACAAAGTTAGTGCTGCAGAGAAGAGAGCTGATGCCAAGCTGAAGACACTGTTATTTACAGATGATTCAGATCTGCCTATCAGTTCAGAAAATTGCCCTCTAAAAATGGAAACCATCATCATATTAAACTTCACATGGAAACAAGAACCACAGCATGTGGACTGGCCTTTCTCCTCGTGTTGTCTATGTATAAATATCTATTTAGCAGTGGGCAACTGGGCTGCCTCTGTGTGGTGGGGATGATGGGGTAGTAGTTTGTGGAAGGTAGCTGGGACAAACTTTAGGAGAGGTAAAGGACAAGTACCCACAGCCAAAGAATATGGTCAATGAAACACTTGTGGTTTTGTCATGAAGAGTAAATTTTAAGGAATTAAACACTTGTGGTTTTACCATGAAGAGTAAATTTTCTTAGTGTAAAGTCATCTTTTTATCATAGACTGTTGAATTTTAAGCAGTGTATGTGGCTGTAATGCAGCTCTCAACGTCAACATTTTGGAAAATTTCAGAGTATGGTATGTCTTTAGGTCCATGGTTTTCATGTGCCTTCACTTGCTATGAGGGGTTTATCCAAACCCCAGGTTCAGATAGTATCCAGCTTGTTCCAGATGTCCTGCACTTTTGTTTCATGGGCACATAGATAATAAAAAAGTTATCAGTTTCTTTATGCCTTTTAACTGTTGTTGTTAGCCAAGGACATGGTGTACATTTTTGTGAAAGCATTTTAAAACCAGATGAAATTGTTTTTAATTCAGAGGTTTTTCAGAAATATTTTCAATGATACACATTATAGCATACAATCAGTGCACTGGAATTTGGATTAACTTAAATAAGACCAAGTGAATATATCAGCAATCTTCCACAAAATAATTAAGAAGTAACTGTGTACTGCATATGACTTTTAAATATCTTTAAATATCTGATGACTATTGCAATTGTGTTGTGGTGCAGGGTTCATTTGGTTTCTTCCGTTTCCCCCTAAAGTTATAACGGTTCGGTCCTAGGGTTCCCCCCCCCCACCCCCCCTGGCAACCCCTCCTTTTGAGAGTGTCAGTTTTTTGTCTCCACCCCTGTTCCCCTGGTTACCCTCTGTCAATCCCTCCCTGAGTTCCTGTCCATCAGCCACTGTCCCCTTCCCTATTTCCAGAAAGTTCTCCCCTCCTCGGTGGGTGACTGGATCGGGAACAAGGGTCCCTCC
The DNA here is from genome assembly GCF_036417665.1 of Passer domesticus. Taxonomy (NCBI): domain Eukaryota; kingdom Metazoa; phylum Chordata; class Aves; order Passeriformes; family Passeridae; genus Passer; species Passer domesticus. Next base: position 8,316,829 of record NC_087482.1, on the reverse strand, counting down.
CTGTCGCATTCCCTATTGGCGAGCCGGCATATTTGTCACGAGTTTGTTCCCTCCCAAGTTCTCTCTCATTGGTTGAAATGTTCTATGTTCCGTCCCTTTCTAATCGGCTGTACCCCTGCCTCGTGGTCCCGACTCGGCTGGCGTTCCCTGGAGACATTAAAGCACTCTGGACTTTGCCCTGATTCGGGTCCCTCTTTTCTACTTCGCCTTCTTGCTGATCACTGCTGCCTCCTGCTGAGGCGCTGCCCGGACGCCCCCGGCGCATCTGGGCAGTGCCCCCCCGGCTGTCAGTTGCTGTGCCACAGCTCGGCCGGTGCAGCCTCCTCCCCCGCCCGGGGGAGTAGAGAAAAAACCTCGGACAGCAACTCGGCACAATTGTACTTCAACTCGGATGAAACTTTGACAGATTTCAGTGCATGTTTTGCTTTTTTTTTTGATCTGGGCCAGAACTGTAGAGAAATGGAAGTCTGACCATGTGTGCACTTTGTGTGGAATGTATTGAGTGGTTGCAAACTTGTTTGAAGTCGTTGTTTTGGGGAACTAAATATATTTTTTTCCGTGTGTGTGAAAGTTACAGAAGAGTTACTGTCTAACACATAAAAATTCAAAGCTAGCCCTATAAATGGGTAAGAAATCACATGTCTCTCACAGCTTTCAAGAAGTGAACCTTTCTTTGGAAAAAGAGAACCAACAATAAGCTGTGCTTTTTATTAAAATTTCTTTTTATTTAATATCTCTCTCCATGTTTGTATACAATGTGTATAATTTAGTGGATTTTGTAGTCAAAACAATTGATATTGCCCCTATTTTCCTGAAGGTTTCTCTAAATATATATCCTCTTCAATGATTTTTTCCCTTTTAATAATCTTTATTTATGGTTCACATGAAAAACCAGCCACTGGGGAGTTGGGAACATGGTTTTTATTGTCTGGATGTTGTCAGTGATGGTGCACGGAAGCATAAAGGATCTTGAATTTTGTAAACCAAGGTAATTGTGCAGGAATCTTGATAACAAATTCTTGTTTTGACTAGTAAAGGATAGGTTATTAAATTCATCGTTGTAGTATCTAAAGCTTGCTCCAAAATGGAGTAATTTTTCATCTAAGGACCACTTTGAAGTACACTCTGCATGTTTTTTTTGAAGCATCCCTTAACAACAGAAAGTTACAGCTGGGATGATGTTTCACTGCTTTTTAAATAGATCCTCAATGCAAAACCTGAGGGCTGTAGTTGAGCTGAGCCCTGTTTTGCTTGGAACTTTTTTGCCCCCACAATTTCCCACAAAGTGAATGTGGAGAAATTACTAACTTTTACTAAGAAAGATAATAGGTCTAATGGGCTCTTGTATATTATGGATTGATCAGTATACTCAAGCTGTAAAATTTTTGTATGAAAAATTAACAAGCACAGAACCTGTAGTCTGGACTCTGGAGGATACCGAACGGTTCCAAGACTTAAAGGCTCGATTGACGAAAACCCCAGTTTTGAGTCTGCCTAATTGAAGAAAACCATTTGATCTGTTTGTTAATGTTAATGAATGGATAGCATATGGAGTGATAACCCAAGGCTGGGGGGAAGCAGGAAGCTGGTGGCTTATCTGTCAAAATTATTGGATGTGGTTGCAAGAGGGTGGCCAGCCTCTATTCAAGCTGTGGCAGCCACAGCTACCTTATTAGAAGACACTCCAAATCCTACATTAAATGGAAGGATTTCAGTACACACATCCCATTATTTGAGGACAGTGTTAAGCCAAAAACTCCTCAGTGGCTAACACACAGCTGAATCCTGAGGTATGAAATAACCCTGATGAATGTCAAGAATCTAGAGACTGTCACCTCAAAAGGTTGAAACCCTGCTCAATTCTTAACCGGGGAACCAAAAATGGAAAATTTAGAGCATAATTGTATAGAGCTAATTGAGATGCAAACAAATGTAAGAGAAGAGCTAGAAGAAGACCCCTTACCATATGGAAGGATCCAGTATATAGATGGATCCTCCCAAACAGTAATGGGAAAATGGGCATCAGGATACGCCATTATTGAAGCAGAGGAAAACAAAGAAAAAGGGAAATTACCCTCAAATTGCTCTGCACAAACTGCGAGGTATATGCCCTAAAGAGAGGTTTTGATTTATTAGATGATATAGGGACAATCTCCATGGATTCTCAATATGCCTTTGGGATAGCTCATACCTTTGGAAAAATCTGGCCAGAGAGGGCATACCTTAACTCAAAGGGGAAAAATCTGGCACATGAAAGTCTGATAGGGAAGCACTTGAATCCCTCAGAGGACCAAAAGAAATTGCCACAGTCCATATTAAAGGCTACTAAAAAGGGGATACCCCTGAAATCCAAGGAAACAAATTAGCAGACCGGGCAGCCAAAAAAGCAGCCTTTGAAATGCTGGACTCAGTCATAGTCCTAAGGGTAAAAAAAGACCAGGGGAAAATAAAGGAAGAGGGGGTTCCAGTTTTCAAGGACAAGGAGCTAAAAGAAATAGAGCAAATGGGAGCAGTAAAAACAGGGGATGGAAAGTGCTGGACTCCAGATGGATGATAAATATTCAACTGAATAATAACCAGGAAAGTGATGGAAGAGATATACCAATTAACTCACTGGGGAACACAATGAATATATGATCATTTCCTGAAATATTGCATGGGGACAGGAATATATGAAATGGCCAGATCCATCACAGGAGAATGTCTAACCTGACAAAAAGTCAACAAAAAGGTAATGTGAAAAACAACTCCAGGAGGGAGGAAATTAGCCATAAGACCTTTCCAGAGTATTCAGGTTGATTTTACTGAATTAACTCCAGCCCCAGGGTAGCAACACCTATTGGTCATAGTTAACCACCTAACCCACTGGGTTGAAGTGTTCCCCACAAGAAACTCAAACTGTGACAAAAGTTCTCTTGGAAGAAATTCTTCTGAGATATGGGCTAGTAAATCTTATTGATTTGGACTGTGGCCCCCACTTTACATCCAGTGTTCTGCAACAAGTCATCAGGGCCCTGGGAATAAAGTGGGAGTTACACACCCCTTGGCACTCTCAGAGTTCTGGGAAGGGCGAGAGGGTGAATCAAACCTTAAAGCATATCTTAACAAAATTGGTCTTAGAAACCCAATAGAACTGGGTCAAATGTTTACATCTAGCCCTATTACAAATAAGAACAAGAGCCAGAACAGATATAGGGGTCTCTCCTTATGAAATGCTGCTTGGGCTGCCTTTCTTGCTTACCCTGTACAGTACCAGGGAACATCTAGAAGGGGGCATGACAATGCAAAAATACTTAGAAACAGTAACAGCAACCCTGGAAGAACTAAGGGAAAAGGGACACCTTCCCCAAACTTCCCCACTGAACTGTAAAATACGTAGTATTAACCCAGGAGACCGGGTACTGATTAAATCATGGAAAACCTCTCCACTCACTGCTCGCTTTGAGGGCCCCTTCCAGGTGCTGCTTACAACAAACACCGCAGGAAGAACAAAGGAGCGGGGGTGGACACATGCAAGTCCAGTGAAGGGTCCAGTACAACCCCCAAATGAGGCAAGCAAATGGACTATAGGCAGCAGAGACAATAAAGACTTGAAATTGGTCCTGAGGAAAACAGCAAAAGAAGCGCAACCCTGAACACAACCCCCCACGGGAAGCATCTACATTGTTATCCTTAAATCCTTAAAGCTTGTTAATGTTTGTTATAGTACAAGGTCAAGTTTTGTTCAGCTAAGAATGACTATCAAAATAAGATCTCAGTTTCTGGTACTGTTCCATAGAGCACTCTCCTTGCAACCCTAATTGGGACCAAATTGAAGAAAGGGAGTCGGTACAATAAAGGTCATGGCAGAATGTCTCCAGAAGAAGGGAAAACCAGAAGTGGGAGGCAAGACTGGATTGGGAACTACCTCCAGGAAATACTCTCTGGGCACCGAGAAAACCCCTGTGGTTCGAGAGGTGAGGAGGCCAGCCCGTACCAGACTCCCACTCGTAGCAATGCTACTACTCACCCACTTTGGAGGAAGTGGAGGAAACACTTGTGAGAAGTGTTACTATCCCTTGTATAGAGGAGATACAGTACGTGTACTCATCAGAGTACACACAGACATGAATCCCAAATGCATCGATCACTCCCAGTTAACAACCTGTAAAGAAGAAAATAAACTATATGGGCTGGCTAAAAATATTGCAAACCCAAGCCAGAGGATGTCAGGAGAGTGCCCTGTGAAAGAAAGATGGGTATGCTTTGAACAAGGAAGTGAAACCACAAGGAAAGTGATACATTCAAAGAGAAAGAAGTGCAATTGAAAAGACAAAGGGATAGAGAGGGACAAATATACAGAAAGAATCTTTTTTATCAATATGGTACAAAAGAATTTAATTTGACTCATTGTTGAGTGTGCAGGGGGACACACTTAAGTGAAATTTGGCCATGGGACAGTATCAGTTTAGGTCCCCTAGACATTTTTAAATGGATTACATCAAGAAAAAGCACAGTGGTACCCAAAAGAAGGGAAGGTGAGTGGAAGCTTAAATCAACAACAACAGAGGAAGAGTTCAATAACATTAAAAAGTGTGTGCTGGATTGGCACGGCTAACAAATCAGCCATGGCATTGCCTTCTGCTAAAAAATCTGGAAGAGAAGAATGTAAGCGAATGTGCATTACAAAGTAAAGTTCTTGTTGAATGGAAAGAAGTAGGATTAACTTTTTAAGCAAACCGTATAACTGATCATCAGAAACTTCTTTCAGCAGAGATCCTTCTGCTCTTTCCACCACACCTGCAACGTAAATTGAATCCGTTACTAAATTAAAAGGAAATGTGAATTTTGAAAAGACCCGTACAACTGCTGCTAACTCTGTAATCTGTGCAGAACCATCTACTTCCTCGGTATCTGATTCCCATTTTTTTGTCTCTGAATTTTGCCAAGCAATCACAGACCTTTTAGACTTCCCAGAACCGTCTGTAAAAAACGTGATTGCCTCGAGGGGTGCATTACTTCTTAAAGGCTTATGAATTAATTTTAAAGATGAACTTAATAGCTCATGTTTGGGACAATTGACTGACATTTTTCCTGCAAAATTTTCCAAAGCAAATTGCATAACTTCTGAATTTTGAATTAACCATTCTAAATAGATGGATGTGACAGGCAGGAAGATTTCTGCAAAATCTTTTCCTGCAAGGGAAAGCATTCAAGATCTAGCCTTGATAATCAATTGTGAAATAATTTCAGGGCAAGTTGTTATAGTTTTACCCAACTGACGCGATAGGAAAACCCACTCTAAGATTATCAGATAGTCCTTCTTCTCTAGATCCCACTGGAATATCAAACCATGAAGCTGTGGACTGTCTCCTAAAACTGCAAACAAAAAAGACAGGTTAGGATTATACCGATGAGCCTGGCACGTCTGGATGGCTCTCATCACTTTGTCCAAAGCATTTTGAGTTTCTTTGTTGAATTCTCACAGTGAGTTTAAGGCTGTGTCTCCTCTCAACAAATCTGCCAGAGGAGCCAAGTCCTGATTTGAAAGGCCTAGTAGTGGATGAAGCCAGTTCAGAGTCCCCACGAGCTGCTGCACTTCATTCAATGTCTTTGGATTTGTCCTTACCTGGAGTGGCTGCGGGGTTACCTTTTGTTCTGTCATCCTGTATCCTAAATATTTCCAGGGAGGAAGTGTCTGTATTTTTTCTTTCGCTACAGTGAGTCCTGCTTTCTCCACTGCTGAGATGACCTGATCTGTTGTCTCCTGCATTGATGCTTGGTCCTTGGCTGCTACTAAAATATCTTCCATGTAATGTAATATGAGAGAATTTGGATATTGTGCACGAACTGAGGAAAGTATTTTTGCAACATACCACTGGCATATACTCGGGGAATTTCTCATTCCTTCTGGTAGAGAAAGCCAATGATATCTTTTCAAGGGTGCTTGCTGATTTATGGATGGGATGGAAAATGCAAATCTTGGTGCATCATCTGGATGCAAGGGAATATTGAAAAAACAGTCTTTTAAATCAATAACACTTAACTTCCAATCTTTTGGAATCATAACAGGAGAGGGTAAACCTGGTTGTAAAGAACCCATTTCTTGAATCACTTCATTAACTTTTCTGAGATCCTGCAACAACCTCCACTTCCCACTGTTTGGCTTTTTGATTACATAAACTGGGGTGTTCCAGGGACTAGTAGTTGGAGTTAAGTGACCTTTGTTCAACTGTTCCTGTACCAACTGCTCTAAAGCAGCAAGTTTCTCTTTGGGTAAGGGCCACTGGCTGACCCAGATGGGTGTATTAGATGTCCATGTCAGTTTTAAAGTGTTATGTCCATCAACAGCTTTTGTTAAATTCCAGTTTCTAACCTCACACCCCATTGCGACAAAATGCCCCGGCCCCAAAGAACAAAATCAGCTCCTACAATGAATGGTCTTGTGGTGGCAACACGACCTGCAGGCCCCTCAAATGTGCCTGAGTGGGAGCTTCGAGAGCTCTCACAGTGACCACCAATAGCTGCCAGCTGAGCCAGCGCAGGCACCGTGGCCCAGTCCTGTGGCCATTCCGGTGTCAGATGCCGTCTGCTCCGGGATCTGTCAGGCCACTGAGGGTGATGGCTGCCCGAGGGGCTGCAGCACACAGGTGAGCTGAGGCCGCCCGCGGCTGATGAGCCTGGTCCAGGCCATGGCAGCTGTGCTGTTCTGGGACTCTGGTAGGAGGAAAGCTTGTGCTGTGGTCAGTCCTTTGGGGAAAAAGCATGGAGGGCCTGGACACAAAGCTAAGACTGTAATTTCCTGTGAACAGGTGACAGAGAGCACAGCTGGAATGACATAAAAACCTTCTGCATGGGATCTGCTCACTCCCACGATGAGGAACTGACGTGGTTGTGGTTCAGGCCCCAGCTGTCCTGTGGGCACTGTGTGAGCAATGGCATTGGTCAGCACCACTGGCTGGGCTGGGGACAGCTCCAGTCTGGCACCTGGGGACATTGTGGTCGGCACTCCTGCACAGACGTGCTGCAGCTCTGACCGTGGTGGCCTGTGGTGCTCTCTGCCCCTGGTGCAGGGTTCCTGTGTCATGGCAGCCACTGCCCCGTGCCGGGCTGCACGTTTCCCGGCAGATGGCACGGACAGCCCTGTGCTGGGTGACAGCTGTTAGCACGTGACAGAAACCTCTGCATCCACTGTTTCTGGGCAGTGGCCTTCTGCGGGCCCCAGGACATCCCCTTTGAAATGACCTCTCTGGCCACACGAATGGCACGTGTCCCTTGGAGTCTGCTGGTTTTCAATTGCACCTCTGAATGCTCTTAGAGCCTCTGCTAGGGCTTGTGTTTGCATTGCTGCTGCTTTTTCCTGCTGCTTTGGGGTGTTTTCCTGAGCTGCTGTGATGGCACTGGCCAGCACCTCTGCCTGCATGGCTGCTGCAGGCTCAGGGGTGCCCAGGCGGTTCAAGCATCCACGAGCTGGGTCAGGCTGGGCTCAGGACCCTGTGGCAATGCACCTAACACTTTTTTGCAGCTCGGGTTTGCATTAGAAATTGCAAGCCATTTTAATAACTCTTGTCTGGCTCGGTCTATTGGAATTTGCTTTTCTAATGCTATTTTCAAACAGTCCAAAAACTTAATATAAGGCTTATCTATTCTGTGTTTTATTTCTGTGAAATCTAGTTCTGGTTTGTTGCCATCAGGAACCTGTAACAAAGCTGTTTTTGCTGCTTCTTTGATATCCTGTAATACTTGTTTATTGAGAGTTCGGGCTTGTGTTTGAGGATCTGTATGAGCTCCTCCACCTGAGCTGATCTATAGTCAAATTTGCAGTGGCTGGAGTTCCTGCATAACCTCCTAAAAGGTCATTTAACAAACGTTTCCATGCCAGTTCCCACAGAGAAAATTCTCTTGGGGACAGCAGAGATGTGCAAAGCTGCTTTAAATTGTGTGGAGTAAATACATTTGCTGTAAAGGTGGCTTGTAAAAGACTTCTGAAATATGCAGAATCGCTACCATACAAACGAGAGGCTCTGCAAATCTCTTTTAACTCAGCAAAACTGATCTGCTGCCAGCTCCCTCTCGGTGCAGGACCTGCTGTGCACCTCACAGGAAAAACTTTTAACTTTGATGCAATTCCCCACTCTCCTTCCTGAACTGCATCCTTTCTTATCCTCTGCCAGGTATCTGTGACTCCTTGTGTGTTAAACTCTTCCTTAGATTATTTGGAATTACATTGTGGAGCATAGGAATAATTCGTTTTTTGTTCCGGCAAGGTGTCGGATATGGGCGCCGCCATCTTGGACAGGGTGACTTCCGGGCATCACATCCGGTTCCCACGCTCGGCGGGGAGGGGGCGTGCCCTCCCGGGCTGTGGGCGGGGAGCAGGGGCGGGGACACTGCCCGGGCTCCGCCCACAAAAGGGGCGTGTCCCTGCTCTGATGGGCAGGAGCTCAGGGAGGAGCCACCCAGGGACTGCTGGGAGCCCGAGGAGGAGGGCGAGCCACGCCCACGAAGGGTGGGGCTGGGCCGGGGCCATCATGGCGTCTGCCATGAGCTCCACTGTCCTCAGAGTGGGCACAATCGGCTCGGCTTTTTTCCATTGTACTGCCAAAATTCACCGATTTTGAGCACCAAAGGGAGCTTTTCAGAGGGAATACAGAGGACTTAGGTATGGCAGGGATTGTGAAAGATGTGGTTTGCAGAGGAGCCTGGCCAGGGCTGGTCTGCTCCCCTCTCTCCCGGGACGGGGGTGGGGAAGGGGGAGGGCGGCTGGCCTGGCCACCTCCCAGCCGCTCCTCCGGGGTTTCTGGTTCTCGACTGGGATAAGGGAAGGCTTCTGGGTCCCCTCAGAACTCCTCTTTCTCCTCTCCTCCCGGTCCTGCTGTTGCTGCCTGCATTCTGCCCTGTCCCTGATCTTTGCTTGCTTGTGTGCATTCTTTGCTTGCTTTGCACTTTCCATTGTTACAAATTTTAAGACTGTCCTGAATATTGGATGCAGCTTTAAGTTGGACTTCTTATTCTTTTCCATGTTATGTAATTTCAGTCCGACCGAATCCCAGAAGTCTGGATCGAGTTTCTGAGACATGTCTGAGTTTGGGAACTCTGTTAAGACCCATTTTACAAGCTTTTTAAGCTGTTTGTTGTCAAACTGAATATCTTGAATTTCTAACTTATAATTGAAATATGAAAAAAAATCCTGCTCAGCTACTGACAACCGATTTCCCATGGTGGCACTCACCAGAGTTTTCCAGTTGTGCTTCTTGGTATGAAATTCCTTCCAGGTCCTGGGTCACAACAGTGACAAATCAGCTGAGCTGAGCGACAGAGTCCTCTGAGGCTGCGGTGCTGCTCCAGTCCCGTCTCTGATTACAGCCTCCTCTTCACCAGTATGAGGCTTTGATTCGAGATTCCCTCTCAATCTCAAATGCCTTCTTCTGGGTTTTCTATTTTAAAGGGACAAAAAACTCAGGTGCAGGCCTGCTCCCCCAAAACACGCAAATATCAAGTAAAAATGTCCTATTTTAATGGAGGTAATCAAAAAATCCCTAGGCCATCTTCCTCAATATGAGAAATACTGTCCGGGCGCCACGTGCTGGGTTCTTTTTTCTCAGGCCGGGTGTTATAAACCTTCAAAAGGGAACCCAGCACACCCAAGGACAGCTTAGCTATTACCTTTGGCAAATAATGAGCAGGATGGCTTCTGCTGCAGTGTTAGAAACAAAAAGGTTTAATAAAAGGCAAAATGACAAACAGAAAATCCGATCCAGGTACAGCAGTCTGCCACTGGTATAAACACCTTCACAAAAGCCTCGTGGTCCTTTTGTCCTCCTCTTTTCTACCTGATGGGCCAGGCAGGACCTTTTCGCTTCTATCCAATTAGGTGACCCCAAGGTTTTAGTGAAGCCTCTGGGGTCTTATGAGGTGGCTTTTCACCTGATAGTTGGGAGAAACTTCTGGGCTTTTTTCCTTTTTTGGGGGACAAAGGCTAGCTTTGCCACTCTGTCATTAGGGGGGCACTCTCCTACACCTCCCCACTGGGGAACAGCTCCATCTGATCCAGCTGTCCCTCTTCCTTTCTCCAGAAATGAAAGGAGAGCCTGTGCAGAAGGAAGCATTTCCCAGAGGAAGCAGTGCTTCCATGCCAGCCTCTGCTGCAGGAAGAGAGGCGATGCCAGGCACAGGCCCAGGAGGTAATTGCTGTGCCTCTGGGCCTGGGCCCTGCTGAGGCTTGAGCTGTCCTCTCTGCTGCTTGGCAGTGCGGGCACACAGCATTACCTGACCCCCTTGCAGTGCTCGGTTCCCTATACAAGGGGATCCCAGCACACCATGGAACGCTTCCCATCTGTGCTCCTTTCTAGATTGGGATCGTGACTTGCATCATTTGGAAATGCTGGTAAACCATGGTTTAAGGATCTTGGAGCTTGGTGAAGGTAGGTTGTCGGCAACCCTTTCCTAACAGAGTAATCACTGTCCAAGTGTAATCGTTGTCCAGAGGAATATTCCTCTGTCATTTCCCTTGAGATCCTCTGAAGTTTGATGGATTCTGGAAATCCTGGCCTCAAAGTTTCTACTATTGTGCCCAACAGTGATCACGCAGGATCGCTGTCAGTGAGAGAAGGGAGCATTTAGCTTTCAGCCTTCCTCCTGTGTGCAAGGCCAGTGTGTCCTTCCATGTGCTCTGTGCAGCCAGGGAGAAGGGCAGAGAGGGAAGGGGCCGGGCCCAGGGCTGTGCCCCGGGGCTGAGCCTTTGGCAGCTCCTTTGCTAGCCCCAGGGAGCCTGAGCTGCTCATGCTGCCACTGCCAAGCCCTGGCCCTGCCCGGGGCTGGCTTTAGAGCTGCTGGCAGCTCCAGGGAGTCCTTTCTGCCCCGACTGCCCTGCAAGGGGCTCCTTCCATCCCAGTGTGGGGCCACTGCAGGCACGTGGTCCCCCTGCCCCTGCTCCTGAGTGGGAGGCAGAGCTGAGGGAGTGCCTTGGAGGGCAGCAAACACCCAGGTGCCCTCACTGCCACTCGGGCCTGAAGGAGAATCTTCAGCAGGGTCACAGGAGCTGTTGTGTCCTGGCTTTCTTTGCAGCTGAAGTTGATGAAGATGATGCTGTTGATGAAGATGATCGGGATTCCCAGCCCATACCCATTACTGAGCATCTGGGAGATGCTGAGGGTAGGTAAAGACTTTCCTCCCTGGGAGAGCTGCCAGCTCAGAGCCCAAAGCTGGGCCAGGGGGCATCGCTGCAGGTGCCAGCACAGAACCATGCACGTGTGTGCCCTCGCCCTGCGCCATCCCCTCACCACTGCTGCGGCTCAGTGGTGCCCGTGCAGATCAGCAGAGATGGCAGAAGCTTCTGTGGCTGTTGAGTTACAGGTGTGTCTGGAGGGAGGATTTCTCCTGCTCCTTTGCTGATCCCTACACAGAAGCCTGGCTCCCATCGCAGGGGTGAGTAGTATGTCCCTGCTGACCCCACAGGCTGAGCACTGGTTTTGTGGGATCCATTCCTGGGAAATGGAACTATTTCACTTCAGGTCCCCTGAGAATGGAGAACAAACTTAGAGGAGACACTAAGTCCTGGAGGCATCCAAACACATGGAGGAGATGCCGAGTGATCTAGAGAGACGCCATGGTGGGTGCATTTCCCTCATGCTTCCCCTGGGACTCAGCAGCCGGGGCCTTTGGCTGCACATCTGGACACGCCGTGCCCGGCACAGCGGGAAGGGATCCATGGCAGCCTCGCTGCCCCACTGCTGCTGCTGCTGCTGCTTTGACACCCTGCAGGGCTGTTTCCCAACCTGGCCTGGCTGTAGCTTTTTCCCAGCCCCTGCAGGAAGGCATTGGGCATTAGCTGACAGGCAGCCCAAACTGCACCATGTGCCTGAGATCCCCTGAAATTTCATAGTCTCCAGGATGATCACTAAGGGTGGGTATTATGATGAAGATGGGCCCTGGTCTACCCAGAAAATTGTGTGGATTCCTGATCCTTAACCATGACTTTCACAAGTACTGGCTGCTGAAGATGCCACCTCCCCAGTGGGGAACAGCCCCACCTGATCCAGCCGTCCCTCTTCCTTTCTCCAGAAGTGGATGGAGAGGCAGGGCAGAAGGAAGAATTTCCCAGGAGAAGCAGTGGCTCCATGCTAGCCTCTGCTGCAGGAAGGGAGGCGATGCCAGGCACAGGCACAGGAGGTAATTGCTGTGCCTCTGGGCCTGAGCCCTGCTGAGGCTTGAGCTGCCCTCTCTGCTGTTTGGCAGTGCGGGCACAGCCTGGACTAGAGCGGCACAGCCCAGGGGAATTATCCCGAGCAGGCTCAGGGCACTCGGGTAACTGAGCAGTCCTGCTGGGGTCCCTCCATGGGAGACATGTCCTGAAACCTGGCAGTGACTGCACGGGGTGCTCACGGTGGGGAAAGGACAAAGGGGGAGAGCAAGGCTCCAGTGTGTCCTGAGAGGGCCTGGCTGTTTGCCCTTGGGATCTGGGGGGTGTCCCAGCAGAAGGAGGGCAGGAGGGACAGAGGGAGGGAGGGATGGATAGCTGTGGCACTGCCTGCTGCAGTTTGCCCCCGTGCTTTAGGGAGGATTTCTTCTGTGTGTGAGGGAGAGAGCCACTGGGCCCTACACTGCTCCAGCCACCCCAACAAGGAATGTTGCTGAGGGCAGGGAAAGAGTGTGGAGAGTGATCAGGAGCCAGCCCAGAGCTCCCCAGGCCCCTGTGCAGCTTTGGCCATGTCTATTCACATCTGGCTCCCACGGCCTTACCCAACCCCCTTGCAGTGCCCAGTTCCCTGTGGCAGAAGGGGATCCCAGCACACCCTGGAAAATGTTCTCATCTGTGCTCCATTCTAGATGAGGTGTCTGGGAAGGCTTCTCCATCAGCTTGGATAAATAAAGTTTTGAAGCCCTTGGAGCCTCCTGCAGGTATGTTCTCAGTGTGCCACCAAGGAAGAATTGTAGACAAGCGGGCAGGCACCAGGTGACAGAAGCTTCTGTGGCTGTTGTGTTACAGATGTGTCTACAGGGAGGACTTCTCCAGCTGCTACCTTGGATGCTGCACTCAAGCCCAGCTCCCGTCACAGGGGTGAGTAGTGTGTCCCTGCTGACCCCACAGGCTGAGCCCTACTTTTGTCGGATCCATTCCTGGGAAATGGAAATATTTTTCTCTAAGGTGCTCCAACAGGGAAAATCCAAGATACAACAGATAAGATATCCCTGGAACCGTCCAAACAGATGAGGCAAGAGCTGAAGGAACTCCTGCAGACAAGAGAAGGTGGGTGCATTTCCCTCATGCTTCCCCTGGGACTCAGCAGCCGGGAGCTTTGGCTGCACATCTGGACACGCCGTGCCCGGCACAGCAGGAAGGGATCCCTGGCAGCCTCGCTGCCCTGCTGCTGCTTTCACGCCCTGCAGGGCTGTTTCCCAGCCTGGCCTGGCTGCAGCTTCTGCCCAGGCTCTGTATGAAGTTATTTGGCATCAGCTGACAGGCATCCCAAACTGTAACACACCCTGAGATCCCCCACAATATCCAGCCCTGCAGATTAGGAATAGGGTGTCTGTTTGGAGGTGGAAGTGCTCTCATCATGCCACTGTAATCTGGCCATTTTCCTGCTCAATAAATTTCACAAATATTACCTCTGATGCCACCACCCAAGTGGGGAACAGCCCCATCTGATGCAGCTGTCTCCCTTCCTTTGTCAAGAGATGGACATAGTGCTTCAGTGGAAGGTGGCATTTCCTGAAGGAAGCACTCCATCTTCGGTACCAGCCCCTGCTGCAGGGAGGAAGGCGATGCCAGACACGGGCACAGGCACAGCAGGTAATTGCTGTGCCAGGCTCAGCCCTGGCCGGGGCTGTGTGGCAGCAGCTCTTCCCCCAGGGCCTGCCCTTGCCCAGCCCGGCAGCAGCCAAAGCTGGAGGCGCCTCGGCTTCCAGGCCTCTGGAGCTGGTTCAGAGCCCCGGGGAAACGGGACTGGTGCAGCAACGTCCCTGGCGCTGCAGCTGCTGCGGAGCTGGCCCTGAGTGCCCAGAGGCCCAAGGCACAGGAGCAGCCCCGAGCGGGAGCCCTGCCGCCAGCCCAGGGCCAGAGCCAGCCCTGGCTCTCGACTGGGCAGGGGCTGCGCTGGGTTCTGACAGGGCCTGAGCCTGTCCCCTGGGGCTGGGGGAGCTGTCACGGGGCAGGGAGGGCCAGGGGTGGCAGTGGCTGCTCAGGGATGGCTTTGGCCCGTGTCCCTGGCAGCAGCCACTGCCCAAGCAGCTGCGCTGGCCCCGGGCTCTCCTCCCGGCCTGCTGGGCTTTGTTGGCTGGCACAGCCTGTGCCAAGGGCCGGCAAGGTGCCTGCAGGCCCCAGCTCTGGGGGAAACAGAGAACGTCCTGCCCGTATCCACCGTGCTGCCAGCTCAGCAGTGCAGCACAGCACGGGCTCACGCTCCCCATTGCTCCCACAGATGCAGCCGGCACCACAAGACTTGTTCCCAATGCCCAGGGTGGCCTCGGAAGGGGTTTCTGTCAGGGAGCAAGCTGCTGGCCAAGGTTAATGGCAGCCTGCTTCTTTCGGAGATTATCATTATTTTATGCTGTGTCTGAATTTGGAGTTACTGGATGAGAAAATGGTGTTTTCGACACCTTTCCCAGGAATAGGTTCTTATGAAAACCTAATGCAGAGAGGAAACATTCCCAGAGAGCCTGGGGTCGAGTTGTTGCCAGTCCATGATTGTCCAAATAACTCTGCTGAGGGTTCTGCTGCTGCTGATTTCATTCGTTGGCCTCTCAATTGCTGGGCTGGCTCCCACTGAGGCTGCCTGGCCAAGAGCAGCCCCAGGGGCACAGGGCAGAGGCAGAGGGAGGTGGGGAGGAGAAAGAGCAGGGCCGAGGTTGCCCTTGAAAGGCAGAGGCGCTCTTGGGCCCGCTCCTGGCCAGGGACCCTGCCCAGAGCCGTGCCCTGCTGGCCGGGGCCTTGAGGGGCAGCTGTCCAGCTGGGCCCAGCTGTGCCAGCAGCTCCAGCCATGCTGGGGAGCCTTGCCAGCTCTGGGCCCTGCTGTGCACGAGGGTCCCTGTGTGCCACTGGCAGCTGGGGCCTCAGCCACCTCCTTCACAGGAGCACCTCTGGACAGGAGTTGGAAGACGGTGGCTGCACCTCACACCCAGACAGCGTGAGCTGCTCCTCCCACAGTAATAACGGCCTGGACAGCCCTCTCAACTGTTCTGTGAAGGGAACCCAAGAACAGCCATCTACAAGGAAACCTCCTACTACCCTGTAGATCCCACTGTCGCCTGCTCTCTCTATAAGTCTCCCCAAGATGCCTTCATCCCTTTTTTGATCTCCCTGCATCCCATCCCAGCCAATTCTCAAGGTCTTCTGGAGACCCCAGGCCCAGCCGAGCACCCTCCAGCCCATCCTGAGACCAACACATCCCTGCCTCTGCCCCTGAGCTCCCTGGCCTTGCCCTCTAAACAACACTGGAGTTAAGCCCTGCTGCCCCACCAGGGTAGGCGATGGCCCCTTCTTCTGTTGCACTACAGAGATGGAGCTGCCACCCCAGTGTCTGGGTGGTAGCAGCAGCAAAGCCCACCTGGCACCAGCACTGGCTGAGCTCCGTGCCCAGGGGCAGCTGGGGATGGCCACGGTGTGGGCAGGCAGGAGCCAGGCAGGGGCTGCTGTGACCAGCGGCAGTGTCTCGATGGGCTGGGGGAGCCCAGGGGGCAGGCAGCAGTGTGGGGCTCCTGAGAACAAGCGACCCTATTTTGTCTTTGTTTTTCATTTTTAGAAATTTGTCTTTAAAAAAATATTTTAAATATTTTTTTTACTGTAGAGAGACATCCCTAAATATTTATTCCCGTGTAGTGCAGTAGTTAAGGACTTTACAAAGTAGTTTTAGAATCCCGAAAAGGCAACCCTATTTTTTCTGGACTTCTAATTTTTAGAAATATTTAGAAATATTTCTTGCTGAGACAATTCAGCACATAGTTCGTCCCTTTTTCTAGAATACATTTCTATGTTTGAAAGTAGTTTTGCAGAAAATAATTTACCAATATACAATAAAATATAAAGTGGCATTTCAGTGGTACTCTTTACTCTGTGAAGAACTAAGACACGCTAAGACAGCCAGCCTACTGCAGAGGCAAAGATCTTTTCCCACGGGAACTTTATATCTAGTCACAACCAAGTCACATAAAACCTTTTCCCAGATATTTCCTGGGATTCTTGACCAGCTCACCTCTTAGTTTTCAGAGGCAAACTTTGAGCACAGTGGGAATCTCTTCAAGTCACCATCTTTGCTTCTGCAAGAACTGCCTAAGTTCGAGAGCAGGGGCTTCTCTCAGCTTCCTGCTGCCCCCGGGCTCTCCTCCCGGCCTGCTGGGCTTTGTTGGCTGGCACAGCCTGTGCCAAGGGCCGGAAAGGTGCCTGCAGGCCCCAGCTCTGGGGGAAACAGAGAACGTCCTGCCCGTATCCACCGTGCTGCCAGCTCAGCAGTGCAGCACAGCACGGGCTCACGCTCCCCATCGCTCCCACAGATGCAGCCGGCACCACAACACGTCTTCCCGATGCCCAGAAGGGAATTGGTTTCTGCCAGGGAACACACTGCTGGCTAGAGTTAATGACAAGCCTGGCTTTTCTATGGCATGCAGGGCATTGGGGGACCCCTGTAAGGATGGCACTTGGCCGGGGTCCCTCATGAGGCACATGAGCTGGAGGGGGGGTTTTGTAGGTGTTGGGTTTTGCAGGAAGGCATGCAGGGCTTTGCGTCCTTTGTAAGTGGTGCACGGGGCTGGGGTTCCTCGTGAGGTTCTCAGGGGATTTGAGATCTCTTCTGTGGCGTACAGGGGACTGGAGACATCTGTAAGGCTGGCAGGGGCTTGAGTTCCTCGTGATTAACATGGCGGTTTAGTGCTTGCCATCAAGGCCTGGAGAGGAGCTGAGTCCTTCCTAAGGTGGGCAGGAGGCTGGGCTCATTTGTGAGGCACACGAGGCTGCCCTGGGGTCTCTGCATTGGTGTGCATGGATTCTCTGTGAGGCACACAGGGATATTTTGGGGTCTCTGCTGAGGGGTGCAGGGATCCCTCAGGAGGCAGAAAGGAGTCTTGATGGTCTCTACTAAGGTGTGCAGGGATCCCTCATGAGATGTGCAGTGGGGTTTTTCATCTCCTCAGCGCAGGAAAGGGCCACTCTGGGTGGAGGCTGTGCAAAGTGGGCAGAAAGCTTCCTGCCAAGCCTTGCGGCTGGCAGGCGGGCGGAGCCCATCCTTGGGGGTCGGGCGGGGTCTCTGGAGCTGCCGCACCCTTGTCGGGCAGGTCCCGGCCCCGGCGGGGAAGGGCCGCGGCCCCGGGCTCCGGCGGCGCTGCCGAGCAGCGGCGGAGGCACAACAAGGGCCCCGCTCCGGCCTGGCCCTGTGCTGCAGCCGAGCACAGCGACAGCCACGGCCGCTCCCTGTGCCACAGGCGGCACCGGGGCTGCAGCTGAGGCCGTGCCTGCTCCCACTGAGGAAGGAGCTCCTTGCAATGCCCACTTCCCTAAAGCACGTGGGCAAGCCAGCACGGCATGGAAACGCTTCTGAACTGTGCTCCCATGGGTACTGGGATCGAGAGATGGATTGACTGGAAGTCCTTGCCAGTCACAGTGTGAAGATCATGCTGCATGCTGGAGGCAGCTTCTCCATGTCCCTTTCCTGAGAGAACAATCACGCATTAGCAATTGTGGCCAAGAGCAGCCCCAGGGGCACGGGGCAGAGGCAGAGGGAGGTGGGGAGGAGAAAGAGCAGGGCCGAGGTTGCCCTTGAAAGGCAGAGGCGCTCTGGGGCCCGCTCCTGGCCAGGGACCCTGCCCAGAGCCGTGCCCTGCTGGCCGGGGCCTTGAGGGGCAGCTGTCCAGCTGGGCCCAGCTGTGCCAGCAGCTCCAGCCATGCTGGGGAGCCTTGCCAGCTCTGGGCCCTGCTGTGCACGAGGGTCCCTGTGTGCCACTGGCAGCTGGGGCCTCAGCCACCTCCTCTCTCCACAGGAGCATCTCTGCAGCTTCACAAGATCGGCCAAAGATTTCCATGAGGGAGACCTGTACCTGTACCTGCGCCTCTCATCAGCCATCCCCAAGCCATGTCCAACATCCCTGCCACAGCTGCATTTTCAGCTTGTTGCTAGGGACATACTGCCACCACCCTGAACAGGAGCCTCTGTCCCCAAAGTGCTGGCCCTGGTGTCTTTTGCAGTGAGTAAGGGAGTGAGGGAAGCCATGACAAACATTAGCAATGTCCGTTGCTTTTACTGTGCCCAACTTGGACATTTCCAGAAAGACTGTCCTCACCTTCCTGTTGGGCAATTTATTAACTATGTTCCACCTCCTAGGCCTCCTCCTTTCCAACAGCCCTATCGGCCCACATACAACTTTCAGCAGCAATATTATCAGCCAATCCAGGGAAACGCTTGGCAGAGCGCGGGGCCACACCGCGCTACAACAGCAAATTACCGGCCTTGCCTGCAAAGCCCACCTCAGCTGCCAGCCATCCAGGAGTCCCCCGCCCCAACAGGCTCCTCGCAGAGGACCGCAGTCATGCGGACGGACTCCGGTTCTTCCGCAGAACCCGGAACTTTCCCCCAAGCCTCCAACCAGTGTTAGTAAGTTCTGTCCATCTACTTTTCCCTGACGAAGATCTAGTTTGAGTTCCAGCTGGGTACCTTGAGCCCCCTTTCCACCCTCAACCAACTACAGTCCTGCTGTTTGGGGACAGTGAACACACTCCAGATCAGGTAAGTATATTACCAGAAGTTGTGACTGTAAATCCAGGCAATGAAATTACTGTGTCAGTTGTTTGTTACAATCCACCATTTACATTGTTAAAATTTGCACCTTTTGCACAAATGTTAATTTTAACCGGCCAGGATTCAGAGGTTGAACCTGATTCAAATTTTGATGCGTTTGCATGTCACTAGATTTGTAAAGACAAACCCCTGATTGATTCTTGTATTTCCAAAAATGGGAAATGCATTGAACTTCGTCTCATGGCTGACACAGGAGTGGACGTTACTATCCTCCCCAGGGCAAAGTGGCCCCGCGACTGGGCACTGGTGTCCCCTTGTGGCACAATCTCCGGTGTTGGTGGAGCTGTCAATCCCATGCAAAGTCCTCATCTTGTAAGCGTAGAGGGGCCTGAGGGGCAAGTCTCCACCATCTGACCATTTGTCGTGTCATCCAATATCTCTCTATTAGGCAGGGATGTTTTATCCCAGTGGGGTGCCCACCTTGATATCCCTGACCCCAAGTGGGATTTTTAGCATGGGCCACTGCAGAGCAAACTTCCCCACCATTGAATTGGAAAACCAATGTTCCAGTGCGGGTGGATCAGTGGCCCAGCCCATCAGACAAATTAAATGTGCTCATCGAATCAGTCAAGGAGCAAGAACAACTCGGGCAATTAGTTACATCAACTAGCCCGTGGAATACCTCAGATTTTGTCATCCGAAAGCTTGGCAAAAGCAGTTGGCATCTGCTCCAAGACCTTCAAAAAATTAATGAGGTTATTGAAGATATGGCCCCCTTCAGCCTGGCCTCCCCTCCCCTTCTATGCTTCCCCAAGATTGGCAGCTTGCTGTCCTTGCTATCAAGGACTGCTTCTTTAACATCCCACTTTACCCAGGAGATGCCCTCAGATTTGCATTTTCAGTACCATCTCTGAACAGAAGTGAGACTTTTAAAAGGTATCAATGGGTATCAATCCTCAATTTTTCAAGGATTGAAAAACTGCCCCGTGTTATGCCAAATGTAGGTTGCTCAGGTTTTATCACCTGTCAGGAATCAGTTTCCTGAAGCTATCATAGTCCATTACATGGATGACATACTTATTTGTGCTGCCACCAAAAGTTACCTTAGTGCCGCTCTCGAAAAGACTGTTTCTACTATTGAGAAAGCAGGTTTTGTAATTGCTCAGGACAAAATACAAATGTCAGCACTGTGGACATACCTTGGGTATCTCATCACTGGGAGAACTGTAACACCACAGATTTTTTCTATTAATGAACAGCCACAGACCCTAGAGGACATTCAACGCATTTGTGGGATCATCACTTGGGTCCGGCCTTTGCTCGGCTTGACAAGGCAAGAGCTGGCTCCACTGTTCTCCTTGCTGAAGAAAGACACCGACCCCACAGCCCCACGGACCCTGACACCAGAGGCAGAGGAAACATTGCAGAAAGTAGCAGAGGCAATGAGGACACGACAGGCTCAACATGTCAGAAAAAACCTTCCGATTGAATTTGTCATCCTGGGTAAGTGCCCACACTTTCATGGGCTCCTATTTCAGTGGGACACAACACAGAAAGACCCACTCATCATACTCGAGTGGTTGTTTCTCCCACATCAGCCTGCGAAAACAGTGTATACACCATCAGAGTTGCTAGCAAAATTAATTGCCAAAAGTCACCATCGCCTCTGAAGCCCCGCAGGCTGTGATCCCTCATGCATTTACCTGCCTTTGAAGTTAGATCAATTGGACGCCTTATTAAAAACAAATGAAAACATCCAAATTGCTTTAGATAGCTATCTCGGGAAAGTCTCAATTCACTACCCAAAGCACAAATTATTCAAAGATTCATTCCATTTAGTTCCAAAAACTTTCCAAAGTCATCTTCCTATTAAAGGCGCTGTCACAGTGTTCACTGATGGGTCTGGCAGGTCCCACAGATCGGTATTTACCTGGAAAGACCTGAACACTCAAAAGTGGGAAGCTGATGTTCAGACCATCGAAGGTTCCCCCCAGATTGCGGAGCTTTTTGCAGTTGTGAGGGCCTTCAGGATATTCCAGCAACCATTTAACTTAGTGACTGATTCATCTTATGTTGCCGGGATAGCTGATGGAGCAGAGCATGCTCTGCTCAAAGACGTGCAAAACAAACAGCTGTTTTCCTTGCTTTCAGAATTCATCTGGCTCATCTCTCATGGAGAGCAACCCTATCATATTCTACATGTAAGATCCCACACCGACATGCCTGGCTTCCTTACTGAGGGGAACCAGAGGGCAGATGCATTGGCAATGACAGTCACCACCACAATTACTTCACCAACTTTACCTGACATTTTTAAACAAGCACAATTGAGCCTCATGTTCTACCACCAAAACGCGCCAGCCCTGGCACGTCAGTTGAAATTGTCACAAGAACAAGCCTGTGCCATTGTAGCCACATGTCCAAATTGCCAATCCCGTGCCCTTCCAACAGTATTAACAGGTATCAATCCTAGGGGACTGAATGCATTTGATCTGTGGCAGTCAGACATTACTCATTACCCACTTTTTGGGAAATTAAAATATATTCACGTATGTATACATACATTTTCTGGTGCAATCTTTGCATCTCTGCATGCAGGAGAGAAAGCCAAAGATGTCACCAAGCACTTTAACATGGCCTTTGCTACCCTAGGAGTTCCAAAAAAGATTAAGACAGATAATGAACCAAGTTACACCTCCAAAGCATTTCAAAATTTTCTCTCAGCTTGGGGAAATCACCATCACACCGGCATTCCTCACAACTCTCAGGGACAATCAATAATAGAAGGCACACACAAAGAAATTAACAACCTGTTAGGTTTACAAAAAGATTCTGCCCTTTTAATGACACCTCAAGAAAGACTCTGCAAAGCACTATATGTGCTCACTTTTCTTAACTGCCATTCAAAAGAGCCAAATCCTCCAATCCTTTGGCATTTGCATAACAACATATTTGCCCATCTCAAAGAACACCCACCTGTGCTCATCAGAGACCCTGAGTCCCACCAAATTAAAGGTCCTTTTCCACTAATAACCTGGGGCCAAGGGTACGTGTGTGTTTCAACAGAAACAGGGCCGAACTGGATTCCAGGCCACTTTGTCAAACCCTACCTGAATGCAAATCAGCCTGCTGACCCACCCAGGAAAAGCCAAGATGCATCTGATCAGCCAGACACCGCAGCAGATGCAGTCACTTGGAAGCGTCGGAACAAGAAGACCAGAATTCCCAACATTGTAGCACGAACTCTCATCACAAAAAAATATTTTCCACTGTCATACCTTGCTGCAGAACCCCTCCTTTCCTCCCCAACTATCCCTATCCCTTTTCCCACATACCTTGCCCCCAACCCATCCCACAAGTCCCCACGCCTCTCTTTCCTGCTTGTGTCCTACGATTATTAGAAAAGGGGGAGGGTGAGGAGAGTGACTGAAAGAGTGTACAGAAATTTAATGTCATATGTTTCTCTTGCTATTTGCTACAGCAAAATCACCCTGGAAGGCCACCCGGGAAAGAATGAAATTCAAACAAGTGCTTTTCACTGCAATCACCATTCTGCTCCATCCGTGGATAGCAGAAGGGTGGATGGTGCAACAACCGACAGAAAATGTATGGCAGAATCTGGCGAAAACTCTGAAACAAGATAAGATCTGCTTGCCAATGGGCAGCGTGGACAATCCTCTATCTACGTGCCTGGTGGGAATGCCTCTGTCGCAAAAAGATTATCCATATGCGGGGAAGAAACCAAATCTGGTTGACACCTGGGACACCTGGACAAAGATTTTACCACATGCCACACAAGAGCCCCAGGAGTTAGATCTCTTGGGCTCTGCTCCAGCTACATACTGTGTTAGGTTTTTCTATCTACAAAACACACCCATTTGGCATGACTCTGCAGTCTCAGGCACAGTAACTCAGAAAGATGTAACACCTAATAGCAGAAAGTATAATTCAGCCACATGGTGCAACTATACCTCTAGCACACCACCTGAGTCCAGTGATGTTCCCAGAGTGTCACCGAGAGGCGTGTTTCTTATCTGCGGCGACAGAGTGTGGGCAGGGATCCCATCAAAGATCAAAGGAGGTCCCTGCAGCCTCGAACAGCTGACTGTCCTCACCCCAAACACATCACAAATTATAAATTGGCAGAATCAAGAAGGATTGGCATCAAAAAGAGATCTTACAGTCAATTCGACCCAAATTGCGATGACAAAATTTACGATTGGAGCGAATCCAAAAGAGTCTCTGCATCCATTTTTCTACCTTGGTACGCAGCTGCAAAGGCTCTCGGTGAAATTTCCCACCTGGGGTGTTGGCTCAGCCATCAGGCCAAAGCTGCCTCCACAGCCCTGTCAGATCTGCTCACGGAAGAAGAAACCACCAGGCACGCCACCCTACAAAATAGAGCTGCCATTGATTTTCTCCTTCTGGCGCACGGTCACAGCTGTCAGGACTTTGCTGGTCTGTGCTGTTTTAATTTAACATCTAAAAGCACCTCCATACATGCCAGCATTCAGCAAATTCGAAACCAAGTGCAAGACCTCATGACGGAGACCAGAGACATCAATGTAGTAGGTAAAGCACTCACACAGTGGGGAATCCCCAGGTGGCTTGTATCAATTCTCAAAAATTGGTGTGGATTTAAGTTGTCATTTTCATGATAATGGTTGCCCTGAGTTGTTTGAAAAGAGTAATAGAAAAGTCACTTGGAAAAATTTATTTAATAAAGAAAGAAGGGGGAGATGTGGGGGTCATGGGTGAGAAAGCTATCTCAGGAATGCCCTGGGAAAGCACCATTGTCTAAGTCAGGGAAAATTCATTCCTTTCCCATGGTTCGAATGCTGTACTCCCTTTCCCATCCCACTCATCCTGTACCCTTTGTATCTTTCATTAGTTACTCCTGTGAAAATTTTCCCCTCCCATCCCCCTCCATGTAGCTGTGCACAAAATCTGTAACTTTCCCCAGAGATCTCGCACTCGCCCTGGTATCCCTCTGCTGGTGTTACCATCCCTGCTGTCCCTTCGACTCACTGTGTGTCCCTCAGCCTACCCTCCATGTTTTCCTATCCTTTTTGGACCCTGCAATAAATCAGTTGAAATTATCCAGGACTCAAGCTGCCCTCCTTCTATCTGGTGAAGAGAAACATCTAGCCTGGGTCGAGCGGGTGAAAATCCTGACCCCGGCAACCTTGTTCTTATCAATTTCTATGACATCACACACACAGTCCTTAAACACACACAGCCATCACCTATATACACTAGTACCGTTTCTTGGTTGGTATCTGGGTGGATCTCAAAGTGGCAAATGCCTTGGTCATTGTCAAGGCATATGTCTTGAGCACTAATCACATTACTGTCACAGACGAATCCCTGTTGTTCTTGAGCAATGTAATGTTCCAAGTTTACGGTTTGCCATCTCCCCTGGATTTTCCAAGCCCATACCCTGTATTCTGAGGGGTATAATGCTGGCTGCTTGTGACTGAGCCCTAAGGCAGCAATGGCGTGAATAGCGTGAACTGTGCCATTACGCAGAGTGAGCACGAAGGCTGGAGCTGTGTTAGTGGGGGGATTATATGTAAAATTACCATGGTCCACCAAGACTGGAAATCTTTCTCAATGTCTGTAGCACTGCCCCAGACCACCTTTTGCACTTCAGTGGGAAAGACTCCTTCACTTCCTTCTCTTATGATTAAAGCAGCTGTTGACTGTACCCATAATTGTGTTTGCATATAGCTGAGGGCTGAAGATATGTTATCCTGTGCCCCCATTAATGTGTCTGCTAGCAAGCTATGGTCTTGATCTTCAATTTCTCTCCATTTCGGCAGCACCCTCGAGACTTGCCATTGACTATTTCCCAAAGCCAAAAGAGATGACTGTAAAGGCTGTTTTAATTTTATTGGATGGCTAGCTGCTACAGCTAATTTGTTCATTAATATTTCTGAGTCAATCCTATTCAAAACCCCTAGCCCAGTCCCTAACATCTTGGTTAAATCCCTTTGCATTCTGTCTCTGAAGTGCGCTTGTTTTTGTAGCCATCTTGTCCATCCCTCGAAGGATGACCTTATGAAGGGGGAACAAGGTGGCTGAACTGTCGAGATAGTAGTTTGCATTAACAGTTCGAAATGTCATAATCCTGGATTAAATAACTGTTGTTGTTGACCCGTATTCCTTATTATGTGTGGGCCAATTTCATAAACTCTAGGTTCAAGCTTAAATGGCGTATTTTGGGTTTGTGCTTGAGTGCTGGGGTGGGTTGTAACAGGCTTAGCTATAGCATTTATTTTAAATTTGAAAGACAGCCCAATAGTGTTGCAGGCCCAGAGGCAAACCATGTCGACAGTTTGTCTTAATGTGAAGTTGTGCCAACAGTCCAATTCATTTGGACGATTGCAAATCTTCCAGTGCTTATTTACACTGATTTGGGTTGCTTTACTATAGGTAGTCCCAATAATCATTCTACACCCTATCTTAATTACCTCCCCCATGGTCCCTTGAAGTGACCACAACCTCTGTTTCTGCCATTGCAGCGTTTTTTATATTTACTTTTTGCACATGACCACAGTTGTTAGGTTTAAACCTTTTAAATGGGAAGGTTTTCCCATGGATCCAGTCTATTGAGTAAGGGCTTGGGACCAAGGCCATTCAGCATTGTTCTGGCTAGGAGTACTTTCTAATTTTTGGATTACAGCAATGATTGTAAACAACACTTCAGCACAAATCCCCACCCACCATGATGCATTCATTTTGTGCGGGTAAGTTTCAGTTTCAGTTTACCATCACCCAGTGTTATTCTCCAAGGGGCTTCTGGAGCTTTCTTAACACGGCTGTGGTGGATCCAAGCACTTTGTTCCTTAGTCTTGATTGCAGTGAAGGTAGTAAGGAGCACTTGGTATGGTCCCTCCCATTGTGGTTGCAGGGCCTTCTCTGTAAGAGACTTAACATATACATTGTCTCCAGCCTGCACATCATGTACTGGTGCATCGAGCCCTGTACCCCGAGTACTGGGGGTACCTCCAGGCGGTCATGCTCCACTGGCTCCCCTTGGTTTCCACTGAGGAAGGAGGCTGGATTGACAATATTAGTCACCACAATGTCCACAGCATCTTGCTCCACCATAATAGCTTGGTATCTCAGAAATCGTTGTGGGAAAAGCCAATGTCCGCCTTTCACCTCCAGCACTGCAGACACCGTGTGAGACACTGGCACAGTCATTTTGTGGCCCAGGGTGAATTGACTTACCTCTTGGATATTCAGTACAACTCCTGCAGCAGCTCTGAGGCATCCAGGCCACCCTTTAGCTGCTGCATCCAATTGCTTAGAGAAGTAAGCAACTGGTCTCCGGAACGGGCCGAGGTCCTGTGCTAATATTCCCAAGGCCATTCCTTGCTTCTCATTGGAGAACAAGAGGAAAGGCTTACTCACGTCTGGCAATCCCAGAGCTGGAGCTGACATGAGGGCTTTCTTCAGCTGGTGGAAGGCCTGCGTAGCTTCCTCTGTCCATTGTATTTCCCTGCTTTCAGTTGCAATAAGCTCATATAAGGGCTTAACAAACAGTCCATAGTAACAGATCCGTAACCTGCACCAACTCATCATCCCCAGGACAGTTCCTAGTTCTTTTGCAGTCTGAGGTTTTGGGGTCTGGCATATTGCCTCCTTCCAGCTTTGGCCCAGGGTACATTGTCCAGTACTGACTTTGTATCCCAGATAAGTTAATATCTGTTTTACTGCTTGAGCCTTTTTCTTTGATACCCGGCACCCTTGGAGTCCCAGAAAGTTCAAGAGGCTTACCGTCCAGGCCACGCATGCTTCACTTGTCCGTGTGGCTATGAGGATGTCATCTTCATAGCAGCTTCGCTTCCTCTGGAGGGGCTTCCCAGGCCTCTAATTCCTTTGCAAGTTGTTCTCCAAAGAAAGTGGGTGAGTTTTTAAATCCCTGTGGGGGTACTGTCCATGTAAGTTGAGTTCTTTGCCCACTTTTAGGACTTTCCCATTCAAATGCAAAAATTTTCTGGCTGGCTAGGTGGATAGGAAGGCAGAAGAAGGCATCTTTTAAACCTGAAACGGTAAACCAAGTTAGTTCAGGTGTTAAGCAATTTAATATCGTTTAGGGATTGGCCACCACACGATACAAATCCTCAGTTATCTTGTTCATGGCTTGCAGATCGTGTACTAACCTGTATGACTCATCAGGTTTGCTGGCTGGTAGGATAGGGGCATTAAAATCAGATTGACATTCTTTTAATAATCCTAGATGCAAAAACTTCTCAATTACTGGGCTAATTCCTTCCTTATCTTCCTTCCTCAGGGCATACTGTTTATCTCTGACAGGTTGCATTCCCTCTTTTAGTCTGATCTGTATAGGGGGAGCGTTTTTTGCTCTCCCTGATACATCAGAAGCCCATACCCCAGGGAACACCTGATTCATTACGTCTTCATCGATTTCAGTTTCCCTTGTGACTTGACTAGTGGTTAATATCAAACTCAATATTTCTACATACTTTTGATCATTTCCCTCCAGAGTAATTTCCCCATTTTTGAATGCAATAGTTGGCGGTTATTGTCCCAGCAAATCTCTGTCCAGAAGTTGCTCAGGGGAGTTGGGCATATATAGAAATTTATGGATCCCCCACTGCTTTCCCAGTTTGTATTTTAGTGGCCTAAAGAAAAATGCCTTTTCAGTTTGGCCAGTCGCTCCCGTAACTGTAGCATAATCATCCCCTACAGGCATCAAGGCTGTATTTAGAACTGAGTACCTTGCCCCAGGAAGGTACTCGCTTCTAAAGGTTGACTAGGAATTTCCCTTCTTTTTCCATTTCCCCCAGCTTTAGTTTGACAACCAGAGAGCCTGCTGGGGTAGTCTCCTCCAGTCCCCTTTAATCCTCTTGCACATGGGCAACCACCCCTCCTCTCCTTTGATTCCCTTGACCATTCTCTTTCTGCTCTGGACAGTCCTTCTTCCAATGGCTCTGTTTCTTACAGTTTGCACATTGATTTCTGCCGGATCGAGGAGGGCCTTGCCTGGGTGCTCCCTGCCTGCTTTCACGTCTTTCTTTCTGTTCCTCCTGCACTATTGCTATTAAGTTTTTCATCCCTTGTTTATCCCCTTCTTCTCTGTTGCTAAAGACTCTCCAAGCCTCCACCAATAAAGTGGCGAAATTCTGAATATCTTCTCCTAAGACTTTTTGGAGTTTGTGCCAAATATCCCCCTTGGACTGTCCCAAAAATAGATTAATTAGTTGTTGTATCCCTCTCGGGTTTCCTGCACTCAGGATGACCCCCCCCGAGAGTTCTTTTTTCCCAGCCCGACGGTGGAAGAAAGAGTCGCAATTCTTCAGCTCTGGTTCACAAGGTTGTTTATTGTCTCTTATCTAAACCATTCTTTTTCAGACCTGCAGAGGTCTGATCTGCAGGTCTGTCATGGGCACGCTGCCAGCCCCTGGGCTGGTGTCTACATTTTATACGAGGAATTACATGTACTTCATTGATCATTATTTTCCAATACCAATCACCTCTGATAGACTGTCTACTTCTAGTCTAAACCAATCCAAATGTGCCACCATCACCAAGAAGATGGAGGCTAGGAAGAAGAAGGAAGAAAAATAGGACAACGCCCAAATCCCTCCATCTTGCCTCCTAGACCCCCTCTAGTAAAATCCCTGAAATTCCACTTTTCACCTTAGGATTAATTCATTATCAATCTACTTAAACGTCTGTGACTTGTGATTCTTCATACAAGGTTGGTAATTTGCTCCATGGGTTAAGATTAAAATCCCAAGTGTCTCTGGCTTCCTGCTAGGGCTCCCCAGCCCTCTGCCAGGGGCACGTGTCATCCAGGGCACCCAGAGGGGTGTCCTGGGTTCCAGCATATCCCCAGATCAGATGCAGGGTCCAGTGGTGCATAGCGTCACATTGTGTTTCTCAGGTGGTCTAGGAACTCTCTGGGGGATTCTGAGGGTGCCTGTTTAATAGCATATAAAGCTGACCAATTTATAGTTTCAGGTGTTGCTCTTTCCACTCCCAATAGAAGCCAATCCTGATAATTTTTTAGCCTCTGTCTTTGTACTGGTTGGTTCAGGTTCCAGCCTGGGTCCTGAAGTGGAAAATGTTCCTTTAGGTCCACTAGTTGTTGTCTAAAGTGATCTGCTCCCTGGTTCCTGGCTGTCTTTAAAACCATCTAGCTTTCTGTTTCAGTGAATGTGTTTAATAACAATTGAATAGCACCCCAGTCTGGATTGTGCTGCTTCATAATGTTTCCTAGACATTTAGCAATGTTTATTGGGTCATTTTGGTAATTTCCTGCAACCCTTTCCCATGCTTCCAAACCAAGGGTGGAGAAGGGCACCTTAACTAATATCTTTTCTCTGCCTGGTTTTACTGTCACCTGCAAAGGGGCCTGCAGTATTTGTCCTCTGGTTCGGGATGCTATTGGACTACCTGGAGGAGTTGGAGCTGGTGTCTTCTCCAAAGGAGGAGGAGTAGGAGTAGGAGTAGGAGTAGGAGTAGGAGTAAGAGTAGTAGTGGAAGAGGTCGACTTGCTGGTGTAGGTGGTGTAGATGGAGCCCCTCCCAAGTCTCTACCCCTTCCCCTCTGCCCTCCCAAATGAGGGCTAAATAGGTCAGCTAGATCTTGTTCTTGTTCCTCTAGTGCTGTGCGATAAACTTTATCTGTCCTGCTGCATCTCTGTCTTATGCTACAGGCCGAGCAGCCCCATTTGAGTTCTCCCATTTTGCTTCTGTTTTCTCTTTCAAGAGCCAAAACGAGGGGGTCAGAGGGGGCTCTGATGCCACAGTCCCTTTGCCAATCAGGGTTATTTTGGAGGGAGAAAAACATATCACAATAAGAAACCTCCTTCCATTTCCTTCCCTCTATGGAAACAACATTAGCTGTAACAGGGTATTCTATTCCAATGTACCTGTAGGAGGCCACCTTGCCCCATCCTCCAGGTGATATAATTGCCACCAATGGGAGCAATATATAAATTAGGCTTTTTTAAAATTTTGCCTGCCCCCTTTGCCTGCTATTTCTCTCCAATGTGCTAAGACACACCCTAATGGGCTGGCTTTAGGTACTTCCTTACTCTGCCTCGTTCCCATGATGTCTTTTTAGAGCAAGCTTTAGTTTACTCATTTCCAAATGTCCAGATGTGAGTCTCAAATCAAAACTCCTTTTTTCCCCTTCTTCTGAGTTATTTTTAAAAAGTAATAATTAATCAAATAATCAATGTACAGAAATATTTATAACCAATTTAACAATCAATAATACTTCAAATAATTAAATGTTATTAACATTAAATACAAATTAATTTAATAATTAATATATAACAATCCACCATTAACTTTTACTTGTTTCTTGTTTGCTCAGTCCCACACAAAGTTACAAACTCCTAAGGGTACAATCCAAACCACTGGGGAGAAAAGAAAAGAAAAAAAATCCCTTAATCCTTCCTTTTGATACAGCTGTGCCACTCCTTTATCCTTTCCCAATCCTCTTCAAAGATGTCTTGTCATGTCTCAGGGTCTAGGTGACTTTTTCCACAGATTAAATTCACTATTTCACACTTTGCATGTACCTCTTGGTTATGGTATCTTGGCAGTTCAGGGGTGCATGCATGGCATGCAGGTCTCTGTCTATATGAAACACAATACCACCTCCTCTGACACTTTCTGCACTGAAGGAGAACCCAAGCTGTGTGCCAGTCTGGCTCCCAGTGAAAAGCTGTCAGTCTGCACACAAAACAGGGAATCACCCCTTCAAGCCCCCAGGTCAAGGCGTTTCTAAGCACTCTTTCAGCTGCGGGGTGTTCCCAGTCAAAGGCTCTATAGCAACGTGTTGAACTGCGGTATATCCCTCCCAAGAACACTCTGTCTCTCCCTCCGTCCTCCCATTCTATGACTCCCCAGCCCCTGACGGATGAAGAGACTGACTGGGTTCAAGCTGAAACCACCTGTGTAGAGCATGTCTCGGAGGCCGGGCTCTCCCAGCCCAGGCTTGAAGTTAGGCAGCCACCATGGGCAAATCACCTCTCGCTTGCGTTATGAATAAATTGTTATCTATTTTTTTTCAGATTGCAGAGTTAAAACAAGTTGGACCAGTCGCTGTTAAGTTAGCTTCATTGTTAAGAGTTCTTCTTCAATTACCTGTTAATGGTTGGTGATTAACCATTGTCCCCCTGAGGCTTGCCAGGGAGGGACGCCGGGACCCTACGAGTACCAGGAGAATGGGAGTGGCATCAGAGCGAGTATGCAGATGGCAAATGCATTGCACCAAATTTTGCAGTTTTCCAGGAAAACCCCTAAAAACAATGAGCCAACATAGAACTATGGGTACGTAGGTGATGTCTAAGGATGGGAGCATAGTCCAGTGCCTGCTTGGATCCTTTTTGCTTCTCACCCTAACCGGAAAGAATGGTGACTAGAGAGAGGAACCAAGGTGATGGACCAAAAAGGTGGAATCTCCTAATCTCTCGTGAGGATGGAATCCCCAGCTCTGCCTGCAGACCAGCAGACAAAGCTGCATCACCGTCCTCCTCTGTGCCACTCCTGGGAGCAACGGCGGCGTGGGCATGATCCATCGATTGCTCTCAACCTGAGCTGATCCTTTTAAATAACGGCGTTAAAGAGGAGAAAGATCTCCTGCCCATTTATTTCAGCTTGTAGAAAAAAAAAAAAAACAAAAAACCAAAAAAAGCAGCAAAACCCCTAATGCAAAGGCTCTCCTAGTAACAGCTGTCAAGACTGAAGGGCAGTGTTACCACACAGCAAACACTTAACTCTTAGCCCAGGCGGGCTTGCTGGCTGCCTTCAGGTGGTTCCTGCCCCTTACCAACCAGCGGCGCTTGCTTGCAAATGCCGACTTGTACCGTGCTCCTGCTAGCTGTGCTATCAGCTAGCGGTGTTCAAAGCAACCCTACAAACCGCGGCTGATGCCCCGAGTGCCTGCCAGCCGTGCTGTCGGCCCGCTGCCCCGAGAGCAATTTGGCAAGCCCCGGCTCATGGCCCTGCACCGCGCTGGCCCCGCTCGTTGGAGCCGCCCTGCACCACGCATGTGCTGCCGGCCAGGGGCTGCCTGCGCTGGGCATGCGCTGCTTGCTCTCCCAGGCGCTGCCGGCTGGCCGCCGCTGCCCCGGCTTTGCGCCGCCTCTGCCCGCCGCGCCGACCTGCGCCACGCTCATGGCGACCCGGCGCCCTTGAAATGTTCTTTGAAAAACCACAGTTACCAGAGAAACTAAACCAAGACCTCACTCCCCGCAGCGTGTTTCACCGTTCACTCACACACACAAGCACGCCCGTCCAGACGTGATAACCATACACAATCACAGTTCAAACCAACGCTCCGCCAGCTGCTCTGTCAGCTGGGGACCCCCCACCACCGGCCTCTCCCCGGCAGACGATTGCTTGCAAACTGCTTGTGCAAAACTGCACACAAAGGCGTCTCTTGTGCGACTTATCAGTAGCCAACCCTAAAAAAAGGAAAGGAATACATACCACTTCTGTCCATCAGCTTGGAGACAGAGGAGCTCCTTAGTCTAGGTTTCCTGAATTCCCTGGTCTTCTCCTGGTCTTATGAGTAAAAAAGTTACCTGTAGCTATGATATTTTATTAAAAATCCTTTTCTAGGATTTTTCCCCTCCTGAGGAGCTGAGGGCCCCAGGAAAGAAATGCAAACAATAACTATCTGCTGCTGTGGAATGCAACAGGTGCATCTTCCATTGGTCCATGTGGATTGTTTTCACTTGATGACCAATCACAGCCAACTGTGTTGAGCCTGTGAGCAGTCACAAGATTTTTGTTATGCATTCCATTCTGTTCTTCTTCTTTGTAGCCTTCTGGTCATTTTTTCCTCTCGGTTCTTTTAGTATAGTTTTAACATAGTATTTTAATAGAATATATAATAAATCAGCCTTCTGAAATGGAGTCAAGCCTCGTGTCTCCACACCTGGGGTGTTCTCCCCAACAAATTATCCAATTTTTTTTAAGGCTGCAAAGTTAAACAGGTTGGGCCAGTTGTTGTGAGTTGAAATGTTGACTATTTGTTGTTGATAGCTTCATGTAGCAATCACCTCTTGTTAATAGTTTTTCTTCAATTACCTGTTAATGGTTAGAAATCAAGCGCAATTGTCCCCCTGCTGCTTCCCCAGAGCCTGCAGGTAGCAGGGTGGGGGTGGTGACATCAGAGCTAGTATGCAGATGAGAATGCATTTCACCAAAGTTTGCAATTTTCCAGGAAAAAAACTCCTAAAAACAACAAGCCAACATGGAATAAAGAAACCTAAGTAATGTCTAAAGGTGAGGAACTTAATTCTTAGTATCTGCTAAAATCCTTTTCACTTTTCACCCTAACCTGAAAGGATGTCAGCAAGAAAGAGGATCTGGAATGTTAGACCAAAAAAGCAGAATTCCCACTACTCCCTTGAGGACGGAAGCCCCAGCTCTGCCTGCAGACCAGCAGACAAAGCTGCATCATCCCCTTCCTCCGTGCCACTCCTGGGAGCAGCGGGGGT
The DNA here is from genome assembly GCF_036417665.1 of Passer domesticus. Classification (NCBI taxonomy): domain Eukaryota; kingdom Metazoa; phylum Chordata; class Aves; order Passeriformes; family Passeridae; genus Passer; species Passer domesticus. The sequence goes on along the minus strand of NC_087482.1, from coordinate 8,283,628 downwards.
GCGGGTGACCTGTCGTTTCCCACAACCTGAGCTGAATTTTTTTAATAAAGGCATTAAAAAGGAGAAAGATCTCCTGCCCTGTTTATGACACTGGTATTGTCCTTCATAGCAAGAAGCTTCAGAAATTTGCATTTTCCTATGCCCTTTGTACCATGGCAGAGGTTTCTTAAGTAAAAGGTTACAATTCAACACATAATTCTACAATTTAATATTTAAATGCTTAGTCCATATATTGCTAACTTAATTGAACCCGCCCAAAAACCTCCATTTCAACAGCAGCCCCGGCCTAGCTTCTGCCTGCCCACACCGTGGGCATCCACGGCTCCTCCTGGGCATGGAGCTCAGTCAGTGCTGGTGCTGGGTGGGCTTTGCTGCTGCTGCCACCTGGACACTGGGGTGACCGCTTGTCCTAGGTTGCAGTGTAAAGATGTATTCTAATGCCATCCTCAAGAGCTGCTGAAACCAGGAGGGGCATTGTTTCTTCCTTATCTCCTGTTAATGGGCCCATCAATGTCTTGCCACATGAGTCAGAGATAACTCCCTCCCAGAGCCATTTCTGTTTAGTGGCTAATCAAGGACCCACAGCATGAGGCAGAATGATATCAGCCCACTGTGAGATGCTCTGCCCTTGGGGGAGGAGCTAAGCATCCCCAGCTGGATATAATCTGGGTTTTGGGACACAACAAGCAGTCTTTCCACTGGATTCCCAGAGGAACCGCCGCCCTTACCCACTGCTTTTCCAGAGGATGAGAGCTACCAGATGGTTTCTACAGGATCACCACTTCCACAAGTCCATTTCATCTGGACTGCTACCACCACCCTAACTAGCAGGGTGTCAGCAGGCTGTATTCTGACCCTGTCAGTGGTTTTTCTTTTGTATCATTGCATGTGTTTTGATTTTTTTCCCTTTTTCTAATAAATTGTATTTCTGACTTGGAGTCTCTCACTGGTTTTGCTTTCCAACCAGAACAAAGATCCTTCTCTTTATTTAAACAGAAGAATGGGCCATTGCCTACCCTGCAAGCGGGGGGGGTGGGGAGGGGTGGGGTGGGGTGTCACCTTCAGTGATTCCTAGAGGGCAAGGCCGGGGGGCTCAGGGGCAGAGGGAGGGATGTGTTGGTCTCAGGAAGGGCTGGAGGGTGCTGGGCTGCTCCTGGGGTCCCTAGAGGTACTCGAGTTGGCTGGGATGGGACAGACAAAGATAAAAAAAGGGATGAAGGCAGCTTGGGGAGGCCCATGGGGAGAGCAGGTGGCAGTGGGATCTACGGGGTAGAAGGAGGTTCCCTCGTAGACTGTTGTTCTGGGGTCCTCTTCACAGAAGACTTGAGAGGGCTGTCCAGGCCGTTCCTGCTGCTGGAGGAGCTGCTCACGCTGTCTGGGTATGAGGTGCAGCCACCGTCTTCCAACTCCTGTCCCGAGGTGCTCCTGTGCAGAGAGGAGGTGGCTGAGGCCCCAGCTGCCAGTGGCACACAGGGACCCTCGTGCACAGCAGGGCCCAGAGCTGGCAAGGCTCCCCAGCACGGCTGGAGCTGCTGGCACAGCTGGGCCCAGCTGGACAGCTGCCCCTCAAGGCCCCGGCCAGCAGGGCACGGCTCTGGGCAGGGTCCCTGGCCAGGAGCGGGTCCCAGAGCGCCTCTGCCTTTCAAGGGCAACCTCGGCTCTGCTCTTTCTCCTCCCCACCTCCCTCTGCCTCTGCCCCGTGCCCCTGGAGCTGCTCTTGGCCAGGCAGCCTCAGTGGGAGCCAGCACTGGCTGCAGCCCCAGCGGGGCCCCCAGGACAAGGCCCAGCAATTGAGAGGCCAATGGAAGCACTGGGCAGCAGCAGAACCCTCAGCAGAGTTATTTGGACAATCATGGGCTGGCCACAACTCCACTGCACCCTCAATGGGAATGTTCCCTGTCCATGCTGGACTTTGAAAAGAAGCTGTTGGAGGGGGCGGGCAATAAAACACTCACTGTTTTCTGTTCCAGGAATACCAGATTCCAAAGCAGCAGAATAGGAAGACAAGCTCCAAATAAAGCATGCCTGCCAGAAACCCTAGCCAGCAGTCGGTTCCCTGACAGAAGCCCCTTCCGAGGCCATCCTGGGCATCGGGAACAGGTCTTGTGGTGCCGGCTGCATCTGTGGGAGCGATGGGGAGCGTGAGCCCGTGCTGTGCTGCACTGCTGAGCTGGCAGCACGGTGGATACAGGCAGGACGTTCTCTGTTTCCCCCAGAGCTGGGGCCTGCAGGCACCTTGCCGGCCCTTGGCACAGGCTGTGCCAGCCAACAAAGCCCAGCAGGCCGGGAGGAGAGCCCGGGGGCAGCGCAGCTGCTTGGGCAGTGGCTGCTGCCAGGGACACGGGCCAAAGCCATGCCTGAGCAGCCACTGCCACCCCTGGCCCTCCCTGCCCCGTCACAGCTCCCCCAGCCCCAGGGGACAGGCTCAGGCCCTGTCAGGACCCAGCGCAGCCCCTGCCCAGTCGGGAGCCAGGGCTGGCTCTGGCCCTGGGCTGGCGGCAGGGCTCCCGCTCGGGGCTGCTCCTGTGCCTTGGGCCTCTGGGCACTCAGGGCCAGCTCCGCAGCAGCTGCAGCGCCAGGGACGTTGCTGCACCAGTCCCGTTTCCCCGGGGCTCTGAACCAGCTCCAGAGGCCTGGAAGCCGAGGCGCCTCCAGCTTTGGCTGCTGCCGGGCCGGGCAAGGGCAGGCCCTGGGGGAAGAGCTGCTGCCACACAGCCCCGGCCAGGCCTGAGCCCGGCACAGCAATTACCTGCTGTGCCTGTGCCCATGTCTGGCATCGCCTTCCTTCCTGCAGCAGGGGCTGCCAATGAGCCACTGCTTCTCCCTGAGTGTTCCTCCTCCTTCTGCACAGCCTTTTGGTCCATCACTTGAAAAAGGAAAAAAGGGACAACTGGATCAAATGGAAATATTCCCCACTGGGGAGGTGGCACCTTCAGGAGGCAATGCTTGTCTAAGTCACAGGTAAAGATCAGGAAAAAGCCCAGGTAATTGGGGCTGGGCCAGTGCACTCCCTTGTGCAAACAGCTGCACCTCCTGATCTTCTCAGAGACTGGGAAATGGCAGGGGATCTCAGGCCCACAGTACAGTTGGGGCACCCTATCAGCTAATGCCAAATTCCATCCTGCAGAGGCTGGGGAGGAATTGCAGCCAGGCCAGGTTGGGAAACAGCCCTGCAGGGCGTGAAAGCAGCAGCGGGGCAGCGAGGCTGCCATGGATCCCTTCCCGCTGTGCCGGGCACGGCGTGTCCAGATGTGCAGCCAAAGGCACCGGCTGCTGAGTCCCAGGGGAAGCATGAGGGAAACGCACCCACCTTGTCCTCCGGGTGCTTCCTTCTGTGTTTGTCTCAGGAATTCATCTGAGTCATGAGACTTTTTGGCGGCAAAAACTTGGGTCTTTCCTTTTGGAGGACCTTAAGAGAAAGTAGTTCCATTTCCCAGGAATGGATCCCACAAAAGCGGGACTCAGCCTGTGGGGTCAGCAGGGACACACTACTCACCCCTGCCATGGGAGTTGGGTTGGGGCCAAGCATCCAGCCCTGGAGCTTGAGAAGTCCTCCACGCAGACACACCTGTAACTCAACAGCCACAGAAGCTTCTGCCATCTCTGCTGATCTGCACGGGCACCACTAATCCGCAGGAGCGGTGAGGGGTTCGTGCAGGGCGCGGGCACACACGTGCATGGTTCTGTGCTGGCACCTGCAGCGATGCCCCCCTGGCCCAGCTTTGGCCTCTGAGCTGGCAGCTCTCCCAGGGGAAAGGCCTTGACCTACCCTCAGCATCTCCCAGAGCCTCAGTCCTGGATGTGGGACCTTCACCGGCAGGTTCAGCTGCAAGGAAAGGCAGGACAGAAGAGCTCCTGTGGCACTGCAGGAGATCCTCAGGCTGCCCACAAGGCTCAGCCCCAGGGCACAGCCCTGGGCCCAGCCCCTTCCCTCTCTGCTCTTCTCTGTGGCTGCACAGAGCACACGGAAGGACACACTGGCACAGCACACGGGAGGAGGACTGAAAGATCAATGCTCCCTCCTCCCACTGACAGCGATCCTGTGGGAGCCCTCAGGCCTCCAGAAGGGAGCAGGGCAAGATTTTCAGAATCCTTCAGCCCTTACATAATGTTAAGGGAAATGGTTTATAAATGAGCTTTGGTTGCATTGATCCTGATTATTCACTAAGGAAAGGCCGAATGAAAACTTGCCCCCAGCATCCTCCAGGAACTTCAAACCATCCTTCATCGGGACTTCCTGAAAACCCATGTCACGATTCCAGTCTAAAAGGGAGCAGAGATCAGAACCATATCTGTGGCATGCTGGGATCCCCTAATGCTACAGGGAAAAGGGCACTGCAAGGGGGTCGGGTAAGGCTATGGGACCCAGATGGGAATGGACATGGCCAAAGGTGCACAGGGGCTTGGGGAGCTCTGAGCTGGCTCCTGATCACTCTCCACACTCTTTCCCTGTCCTCAGCAACATCCCTGGGAGGGGTGGCTGGAGTAGCCCAGGGCCCTGGGGCTCTCTCCCTCAAACTCACAGAAAATCCACACTAAATCCTTGGGGAAGACTGCAGCAGGCAGTGCCACAGCTATGCCTCCTTGCTACACTCGCTCCTGCCCTCCTTCTGCTGGGACAGCCACCCAGATCCCAAGGGCAAACAGTCAGGCCCTCTCAGGACACACTGGAGCCTTGCTCTCCCCCTCTGTCCTTTCCCCACCGTGGGCACCCCGTGCAGTCACTGCCAGGTTTCAGGACATGTCTCCCATGGAGGGACCCCAGCAGGACTGCTCAGTACCCGAGTGCCCTGAGCCTGCTCGGGATAATTCCCCTGGGCTGTGCCGCTCTAGTCCAGGCTGTGCCCGCACTGCCAAGCAGCAGAGAGGGCAGCTCAAGCCTCAGCAGGACTCAGGCCCAGAGGCACAGCAATTACCTCCTGTGCCTGTGCCTGGCATGGCCTCCCTTCCAGCAGCCGAGGCTGGCACGGAACCACTGCTTCCTCCGGGAAATGCATCCTTCTGCACAGGCTCTACTTTCATTTCTGGAAAATGGAAAAGAGACAGCTGGATCAGATGGAAACATTCCTCACTGGGAATGGGGAAGGTGACAATTTCAGGAGGCATCACTTGTGAAAGGAATGCATAAGGATCAGAAAACACCCAGGATTTTGGGACAACCCAAGGCTGCTTCCTTCCCCAAACAGCCCCAACATCTGATCTGCCTGGACACCAGGAAATTGCAGGGCATCTGAGGGTGGGCATGGCCTGTGGTGCAATTGGGGCTGTCTGCCAGCTGATGCCAAATGCCTTCCTGCAGAGGCTGGGCAGAAGCTGCAGCCAGGCCAGGCTGGCAAACAGCCCTGCAGGGCGTGAAAGCAGCAGCGGGGCAGCGAGGCTGCCATGGATCCCTTCCTGCTGTGCCGGGCACGGCGTGTCCAGATGTGCAGCCAAAGCCCCCGGCTGCTGAGTCCCAGGAGCAGCATGAGGGAAATGCACCCACCTTGTCTTCTCTGCAGACGTTCCTTCAGCATTTGCCACATGATTTCTAATGGGTCCTGGAATTTCCTGCCTGCCATGTCTTTGGTCTCTCCTGTCAGAGGACCTTAAGAGAAAGTAGTTCCATTTCCCAGGAATGGACCCCACAAAAGCAGGGCTCAGCCTGAGGGGTCAGCAGGGACACACTACTCACCCCTGCCATGGGAGCTGGCCTTTTGTGCAGCATCCAAGGTAGGAGTTGGTGAGGTCGTCCCTGCAGACACGCCTGTAACACAACAGCCACAGAAGCTTCTGTCACCTGGTTCTTACCAGTCAGTCAAACATTACGCCTTGGTGGGACAGTGAGAACATACCTGCAGAATGCTCAGAGGGCTTCACAACTTCAGAGCGCCAGGCTAATGGAGAATCCTTCCCAGCATCCCAGTCTGGAAGCAAACTAAGATGAGAACTGTTTCCATTGTGTGCCAGGGCTGGCTCTGGCCCTGGGCTGGCGGCAGGGCTCCCGCTCGGGGCTGCTCCTGTGCCTTGGGCCTCTGGGCACTCAGGGCCAGCTCCGCAGCAGCTGCAGCGCCAGGGACGTTGCTGCACCAGTCCCGTTTCCCCGGGGCTCTGAACCAGCTCCAGAGGCCTGGAAGCCGAGGCGCCTCCAGCTTTGGCTGCTGCCGGGCCGGGCAAGGGCAGGCCCTGGGGGAAGAGCTGCTGCCACACAGCCCCGGCCAGGCCTGAGCCCGGCACAGCAATTACCTGCTGTGCCTGTGCCCGTGTCTGCCTTTGCCTTCCTTCCTGCAGCAGGGGCTGGCACCGAAGATGGAGTGCTTCCTTCAAGAAATACCACCTTCCACTGAAGCACTATGTCCATCTCTTGACAAAGGAAGGGAGACAGCTGCATCAGATGGGGCTGTTCCCCACTTGGGCGGTGGCATCAGAGGTAATATTTGTGAAATTTATGGAGCAGGAAAATGGCCAGGTTACAGTGGCATGATGAGAGCACTTCCACCACCAAACAGCCACCCTTTTCCTAATCTGCAGGGCTGGATATAGTGGGGGATCTCAGGGTGTGTTACAGTTTGGGCATGGCCTGTCAGCTGATGCCAAATGCCTTCCTGCAGAGGCTAGGCAGAAGCTGCAGCCAGGCCAGGCTGGGAAACAGCCCTGCAGGGCGTGAAAGCAGCAGCGGGGCAGCAAGGCTGCCATGGATCCCTTCCTGCTGTGCCGGGCACGGCGTGTCCAGATGTGCAGCCAAAGCCCCCGGCTGCTGAGTCCCAGGGGAAGCATGAGGGAAAGGCACCCACCTTCTCTTGTCTGCAGGGGTTCCTTCAGCTCTTGCCTCATCTGTTTGGATGGTTCCAGGGATATCTTATCTGTTGTATCTTGGATTTTCCCTGTTGGAGTACCTTAGAGAAAAATATTTCCATTTCCCAGGAAGGGATCCCAGAAAAGCAGGGCTCAGCCTGTGGGGTCAGCAGGGACACACTACTCACCCCTGAGATGGGAGCTGGGCTTGAGTGCAGCATCCAAGGTAGCAGCTGGAGAAGCTGGAGAAGTCTTCCCTGTAGACACATCTGTAACACAACAGCCACAGAAGCTTCTGTCACCTGGTGCCTGCCCGCTTGTCTACAATTCTTCCTTGGTGGCACACTGAGAACATACCTGCAGGAGGCTCCAAGGGCTTCAAAACTTTATTCATCCAAGCTGATGGAGAAGCCTTCCCAGCACCCTCATCTACAATGCAGCACAGATGAGAACATTTTCCAGTGTGTGCTGGGATCTCTTTCTGCCACAGGGAACTGGGCACTGCCAGGGAGTCGGGAAAGGCCATGGGAGCCAGATGTGAATAGACATGGCCAAAGCTGCCCAGGGGCCTGGGGAGCTCTGGGCTGGCTCCTGGTCACTCTCCACACTCTTTCCCTGCCCTCAGCAACATCCCTGGGAGGGGTGGCTGCAGCAGTGCAGGGACCTGGAACTCTCCCCCTCACACACAGAAGAAATCCTCCCTAAAGCATGGGGGAAAACTGCAGCAGGCAGTGCCACAGCTATCCATCCTGCCCTCCCTCTGTCCCTCCTGCCCTCCTTCTGTGGGGAAACCCCCCAGATCCCAAGGGCAAACAGCCAGGCCCTCTCAGGACACACTGGAGCCTTGCTCTCCCCCTCTGTCCTTTCCCCACCGTGGGCACCCCGTGCAGTCGCTGCCAGGTTTCAGGACATGTCTCCCATGGAGGGACCCCAGCAGGACTGCTCAGTACCCTGAGCCTGCTCGGGATAATTCCCCTGGGCTGTGCTGCTCTAGTCCAGGCTGTGCCCGCACTGCCAAACAGCAGAGAGGGCAGCTCAAGCCTCAGCAGGGCTCAGGCCCAGAGGCACAGCAATTACCTCCTGTGCCTGTGCCTGGCATGGCCTCCCTTCCTGGAGCTGAGGCTGGCATGCAACCACTGCTTCCTCCGGGAAATGCTTCTTTCTCCGCAGGCTCTCCTTTCATTTCTGGAGAATGGAAAAGAGACACATGGATCGGATGGAAACATTCCTGACTGGGAATGGGGAAGGGGACAATTTCAGGAGGCATCACTTGTGAAAGGAATGCATAAGGATCAGAAAACACCCAGGATTTTGGGACAACCCAAGGCTGCTTCCTTCCCCAAACAGCCCCAACATCTGATCTGCCTGGACACCAGGAAATTGCAGGGGATCTGAGGGTGGGCATGGCCTGTGGTGCATTTGGGGCTGTCTGCCAGCTGATGCCAAATGCCTTCCTGCAGAGGCTGGGTAGAAGCTGCAGCCAGGCCAGGCTGGGAAACAGCCCTGCAGGGCGTGAAAGCAGCAGCGGGGCAGCGAGGCTGCCATGGATCCCTTCCTGCTGTGCCGGGCACGGTGTGTCCAGATGTGCAGACAAAGGCCCTGGCTGCTGAGTCCCAGGAGCAGCATGAGGGAAATGCACCCACCTTGTCTTCTCTGCAGACATTCCTTCAGCATTTGCCACATGATTTCTAATGGGTCCTGGAATTTCCTGCCTGCCATGTCTTTGGTCTCTCCTGTCAGAGGACCTTAAGAGAAAGTAGTTCCATTTCCCAGGAATGGACCCCACAAAAGCACGGCTCAGCCTGAGGGGTCAGCAGGGACACACTACTCACCCCTGCCATGGGAGCTGGCCTTTTGTGCAGCCTCCAAGGTAGGAGTTGGTGAGGTCGTCCCTGCAGACACGCCTGTAACACAACAGCCACAGAAGCTTCTGTCACCTGGTTCTTACCAGTCAGTCAAACATTACGCCTTGGTGGGACAGTGAGAACATACCTGCAGAATGCTCAGAGGGCTTTACAACTTCAGAGCGCCAGGCTAATGGAGAATCCTTCCCAGCATCCCAGTCTGGAAGCAAACCAAGATGAGAACTGTTTCCATTGTGTGCCAGGGCTGGCTCTGGCCCTGGGCTGGCGGCAGGGCTCCCGCTCGGGGCTGCTCCTGTGCCTTGGGCCTCTGGGCACTCAGGGCCAGCTCCGCAGCAGCTGCAGCGCCAGGGACGTTGCTGCACCAGTCCCGTTTCCCCGGGGCTCTGAACCAGCTCCAGAGGCCTGGAAGCCGAGGCACCTCCAGCTTTGGCTGCTGCCGGGCCGGGCAAGGGCAGGCCCTGGGGGAAGAGCTGCTGCCACACAGCCCCGGCCAGGCCTGAGCCCGGCACAGCAATTACCTGCTGTGCCTGTGCCCGTGTCTGCCTTTGCCTTCCTTCCTGCAGCAGGGGCTCGCACCGAAGATGGAGTGCATCCTTCAAGAAATGCCACCTTCCACTGAAGCACTATGTCCATCTCTTGACAAAGGAAGGGAGACAGCTGCATCAGATGGGGCTGTTCCCCACTTGGGCGGTGGCATCAGAGGTAATATTTGTGAAATTTATGGAGCAGGAAAATGGCCAGGTTATAGTGGCATGATGAGAGCACTTCCACCACCAAACAGCCACCCTTTTCCTAATCTGCAGGGCTGGATATATTGGGGGATCTCAGGGTGTGTTACAGTTTGGGCATGGCCTGTCAGCTGATGCCAAATGCCTTCCTGCAGAGGCTAGGCAGAAGCTGCAGCCAGGCCAGGCTGGGAAACAGCCCTGCAGGGCGTGAGAGCAGCAGCGGGGCAGCGAGGCTGCCATGGATCCCTTCCTGCTGTGCCGGGCACGGCGTGTCCAGATGTGCAGCCAAAGACCCCGGCTGCTGAGTCCCAGGGGAAGCATGAGGGAAATGCACCCACCTTCTCTTGTCTGCAGGGGTTCCTTCAGCTCTTGCCTCATCTGTTTGGATGGTTCCAGGGATATCTTATCTGTTGTATCTTGGATTTTCCCTGTTGGAGTACCTTAGAGAAAAATATTTCCATTTCCCAGGAAGGGATCCTAGAAAAGCAGGGTTCAGCCTGTGGGGTCAGCAGGGACACACTACTCACCCCTGAGATGGGAGCTGGGCTTTAGTGCAGCATCCAAGGTAGCAGCTGGAGAAGCTGGAGAAGTCTTCCCTGTAGGCACATCTGTAACACAACAGCCACAGAAGCTTCTGTCACCTGGTGCCTGCCCGCTTGTCTACAATTCTTCCTTGGTGGCACACTGAGAACATACCTGCAGGAGGCTCCAAGGGCTTCAAAACTTTATTCATCCAAGCTGATGGAGAAGCCTTCCCAGCACCCTCATCTACAATGCAGCACAGATGAGAACATTTTCCAGTGTGTGCTGGGATCTCTTTCTGCCACAGGGAACTGGGCACTGCCAGGGAGTCGGGAAAGGCCATGGGAGCCAGATGTGAATAGACATGGCCAAAGCTGCCCAGGGGCCTGGGGAGCTCTGGGCTGGCTCCTGGTCACTCTCCACACTCTTTGCCTGCCCTCAGCAACATCCCTGGGAGGGGTGGCTGCAGCAGTTCAGGGACCTGGAACTCTCCCCCTCACACACAGAAGAAATCCTCCCTAAAGCATGGGGGAAAACTGCAGCAGGCAGTGCCACAGCTATCCATCCTGCCCTCCCTCTGTCCCTCCTGCCCTCCTTCTGTGGGGAAACCCCCCAGATCCCAAGGGCAAACAGCCAGGCCCTCTCAGGACACACTGGAGCCTTGCTCTCCCCCTCTGTCCTTTCCCCACCGTGGGCACCCCGTGCAGTCGCTGCCAGGTTTCAGGACATGTCTCCCATGGAGGGACCCCAGCAGGACTGCTCAGTGCCCTGAGCCTGCTCGGGATAATTCCCCTGGGCGGTGCTGCTCTAGTCCAGGCTGTGCCCGCACTGCCAAACAGCAGAGAGGGCAGCTCAAGCCTCAGCAGGGCTCAGGCCCAGAGGCACAGCAATTACCTCCTGTGCCTGTGCCTGGCATGGCCTCCCTTCCTGGAGCTGAGGCTGGCATGCAACCACTGCTTCTTCCGGGAAATGCTTCTTTCTCTGCAGGCTCTCCTTTCATTTCTGGAGAATGGAAAAGAGACAGCTGGATCAGATGAAAACATTCCTGACTGGGAATGGGGAAGGGGACAATTTCAGGAGGCATCCCTTGTGAAAGGAATGCATAAGGATCAGAAAACACCCAGGATTTTGGGACAACCCAAGGCTGCTTCCTTCCCCAAACAGCCCCAACATCTGATCTGCCTGGACACCAGGAAATTGCAGGGCATCTGAGGGTGGGCATGGCCTGTGGTGCAATTGGGGCTGTCTGCCAGCTGATGCCAAATGCCTTCCTGCAGAGGCTGGGCAGAAGCTGCAGCCAGGCCAGGCTGGGAAACAGCCCTGCAGGGCGTGAAAGCAGCAGCGGGGCAGCGAGGCTGCCATGGATCCCTTCCTGCTGTGCCGGGCACGGCGTGTCCAGATGTGCAGCCAACGCCCCCGGCTGCTGAGTCCCAGGAGCAGCATGAGGGAAATGCACCCACCTTGTCTTCTCTGCAGACGTTCCTTCAGCATTTGCCACATGATTTCTAATGGGTCCTGGAATTTCCTGCCTGCCATGTCTTTGGTCTTTCCTGTCAGAGGACCTTAAGAGAAAGTAGTTCCATTTCCCAGCAATGGACCCCACAAAAGCAGGGCTCAGCCTGAGGGGTCAGCAGGGACACACTACTCACCCCTGCCATGGGAGATGGCCTTTTGTGCAGCATCCAAGGTAGGAGTTGGTGAGGTCGTCCCTGCAGACACGCCTGTAACACAACAGCCACAGAAGCTTCTGTCACCTGGTTCTTACCAGTCAGTCAAACATTACGCCTTGGTGGGACAGTGAGAACATACCTGCAGAATGCTCAGAGGGCTTCACAACTTCAGAGCGCCAGGCTAATGGAGAATCCTTCCCAGCATCCCAGTCTGGAAGCAAACCAAGATGAGAACTGTTTCCATTGTGTGCCAGGGCTGGCTCTGGCCCTGGGCTGGCGGCAGGGCTCCCGCTCGGGGCTGCTCCTGTGCCTTGGGCCTCTGGGCACTCAGGGCCAGCTCCACAGCAGCTGCAGCGCCAGGGACGTTGCTGCACCAGTCCCGTTTCCCCGGGGCTCTGAACCAGCTCCAGAGGCCTGGAAGCCGAGGCGCCTCCAGCTTTGGCTGCTGCCGGGCCGGGCAAGGGCAGGCCCTGGCGGAAGAGCTGCTGCCACACAGCCCCGGCCAGGCCTGAGCCCTGCACAGCAATTACCTGCTGTGCCTGTGCCCGTGTCTGCCTTTGCCTTCCTTCCTGCAGCAGGGGCTGGCACCTAAGATGGAGTGCTTCCTTCAAGAAATACCACCTTCCACTGAAGCACTATGTCCATCTCTTGACAAAGGAAGGGAGACAGCTGCATCAAATGGGGCTGTTTCCCACTTGGGTGGTGGCATCAGAGGTAATATTTGTGAAATTTATGGAGCAGGAAAATGGCCAGGTTACAGTGGCATGATGAGAGCACTTCCACCTCCAAACAGCCACCCTTTTCCTAATCTGCAGGGCTGGATATAGTGGGGGATCTCAGGGTGTGTTACAGTTTGGGCATGGCCTGTCAGCTGATGCCAAATGCCTTCCTGCAGAGGCTAGGCAGAAGCTGCAGCCAGGCCAGGCTGGGAAACAGCCCTGCAGGGCGTGAAAGCAGCAGCGGGGCAGCGAGGCTGCCATGGATCCCTTCCCGCTGTGCCGGGCATGGCGTGTCCAGATGTGCAGCCAAAGCCCCTGGCTGCTGACTCCCAGGGGAAGCATGAGGGAAATGCACCCACCTTCTCTTGTCTGCAGGGGTTCCTTCAGCTCTTGCCTCATCTGTTTGGATGGTTCCAGGGATATCTTATCTGTTGTATCTTGGATTTTCCCTGTTGGAGTACCTTAGAGAAAAATATTTCCATTTCCCAGGAATGGATCCCAGAAAAGCAGGGCTCAGCCTGTGGGGTCAGCAGGGACACACTACTCACCCCTGAGATGGGAGCTGGGCTTGAGTGCAGCATCCAAGGTAGCAGCTGGAGAAGCTGGAGAAGTCTTCCCTGTAGACACATCTGTAACACAACAGCCACAGAAGCTTCTGTCACCTGGTGCCTGCCCGCTTGTCTACAATTCTTCCTTGGTGGCACACTGAGAACATACCTGCAGGAGGCTCCAAGGGCTTCAAAACTTTCTTCATCCAAGCTGATGGAGAAGCCTTCCCAGCACCCTCATCTACAATGCAGCACAGATGAGAACATTTTCCAGTGTGTGCTGGGATCTCTTTCTGCCACAGGGAACTGGGCACTGCCAGGGAGTCGGGTAAGGCCATGGGAGCCAGATGTGAATAGACATGGCCAAAGCTGCCCAGGGGCCTGGGGAGCTCTGGGCTGGCTCCTGGTCACTCTCCACACTCTTACCCTGCCCTCAGCAACATCCCTGGGAGGGGTGGCTGCAGCAGTGCAGGGACCTGGGACTCTCCCCCTCACACACAGAAGAAATCCTCCCTAAAGCATGGGGGAAAACTGCAGCAGGCAGTGCCACAGCTATCCATCCTGCCCTCCCTCTGTCCCTCCTGCCCTCCTTCTGTGGGGAAACCCCCCAGATCCCAAGGGCAAACAGCCAGGCCCTCTCAGGACACACTGGAGCCTTGCTCTCCCCCTCTGTCCTTTCCCCACCGTGGGCACCCCGTGCAGTCACTCCCAGGTTTCAGGACATGTCTCCCATGGAGGGACCCCAGCAGGACTGCTCAGTGCCCTGAGCCTGCTCGGGATAATTCCCCTGGGCTGTGCCTCTCTAGTCCAGGCTGTGCCCGCACTGCCAAGCAGCAGAGAGGGCAGCTCAAGCCTCAGCAGGGCTCAGGCCCAGAGGCACAGCAATTACCTCCTGTGCCTGTGCCTGGCATGGCCTCCCTTCCTGGAGCTGAGGCTGGCATGCAACCACTGCTTCCTCCGGGAAATGCTTCTTTCTCCGCAGGCTCTCCTTTCATTTCTGGAGAATGGAAAAGAGACAACTGGATCAGATGAAAACATTCCTGACTGGAATGGGGAAGGGGACAATTTCAGGAGGCATCACTTGTGAAAGGAATGCATAAGGATCAGAAAACACGCAGGATTTTGGGACAACCCAAGGCTGCTTCCTTCCCCAAACAGCCCCAACATCTGATCTGTCTGGACACCAGGAAATTGCAGGGCATCTGAGGGTGGGCATGGCCTGTGGTGCAATTGGGGCTGTCTGGCAGCTGATGCCAAATGCCTTCCTGCAGAGGCTGGGCAGAAGCTGCAGCCAGGCCAGGCTGGGAAACAGCCCTGCAGGGCATGAAAGCAGCAGCGGGGCAGCGAGGCTGCCATGGATCCCTTCCTGCTGTGCCGGGCACGACGTGTCCAGATGTGCAGCCAAAGCCCCTGGCTGCTGAGTCCCAGGGGAAGCACGAGGGAAATGCACCCACCTTCTCCTGCCTGCTGCATTTCCTTCGGCATTTGCCTCATGTTTTCGGATGGATTATGGGGTTTCTGGTGTCCTGTAGCTTGGTCCTTCCCCTTCGGAGGACCTTAGAGCAACAGAATTCCATTTCCCAGGAACAGATCCCACAAAAGTAGGGCTCAGCCTGTGGGGTCAGCAGGGACACACTACTCACCTCTGCGATGGTTGCCAGGCTTCTGTGTAGGAATCAGCAAAGGAGCTGGAGAAGTCCTCCCTGCAGACACACCTGTAACTCAACAGCCACAGAAGCTTCTGCCATCTCTACTGATCTGCACGGGCACCACTGAGCCGCAGCAGCGGTGAGGGGATCGTGCAGGGCGCAGGCACACACGTGCATGGTTCTGTGCTGGCACCTGCAGCGCTGCCTCCCTGGCCCAGCTTTGGGATCTGAGCTGGCAGCTCTCCCAGGGGAAAGGCCTTGACCCACCCTCAGCATCTCCCAGAGCCTCAGTCCTGGACGTGGCTTGGGAAGCTGCACCACCTTCACCAGCAGGTTCAGCTGCAAAGAAAGTCAGGACAGAAGACCTGTAAATCCACCAACAGAAACACCAGCCAAACCTCACTAAAAAGTCACCACTACTCCTTGAAGTAAAATAGACTGATGCATGTTCAGACCTAAGCTTGTAAGCTGTAAAACCCATTGTTAGGAGAAGTAAAATATTTTATTTTAAACTGTATTGTTCATGAGGTTCTTTTAAGTGAACTGAATATTTAAGGTGTGATATGCAAATTTATTTCAAAAAATAAAATATTTTAGTGCTTTTGTTATAACAGACAAAAGAAATAGAAGTAAAAGCTAATGAAACACTGTAAAGAATATATTAGAACAATAATATGATTCGTGAAAAATCGGAAAAAAATTAAGTATATAAGATACAAACCAGATTTAAGTTCCAAGAAACACTAAAAGTAACATTAAATCAGATAGGATATAACAAAAGCCGTTAGATATTTAATAAGGATCAAATTAAAATAAAGGAAAAAAGCCAAGTATAGCTGAAAGAAAGAGAAGTGTACAGACTAATTACAACTTTAGAGCTAAAATGTCAAAGAAACAAAACTATAACAATTAGAAATAAGCAGGTGCTATCCTAAATCCTGAAAAACAATTTAAAAGGCTCTTATAAATCTTATGAAGTAAATACTGAGAATGAGACGAATGACGTCAGTGACTAGATCCCAAGGTGTAAGCTCTGCTACCAAGAAGATACACATCTTGGCCCTTTGGCTGCAACCCAAAGGGGCTTTGAGAGAGCTAGAGTGTTAAAACTGCAGAGGATTATTGTCACTGTATTAGTTATCCAAGCCCAAAAAGAATGAGCCATATGCACACTACCAAGTTAGTGTAGTACGCTATAATTTTAACAAATTCAGAAGGTGCACTATGAGTAGTAAAAGACACTGCAATAAAGAAAATGTGAAATAGAGCAAAAAGAATAAAATGGCAAAATTTGTAAGCAATATATTAAAACTTTTTGTTCTGGAAGAGCTAGAGAAGAAATAAATCCTGAGAGTAGAATAAAGCAAATTGCTCAAGAATTAGAAAACAAGAACATGAGACAGTTATAAAGACACATTTTAGCAGGCAACATAAGAAAACATGAAAAACTTATTTTACAAATATTACCAGCCTTAAACGACTATGGAGTCAAAATATATCTAAATTACAATAAGCACATGCATTGATATAAAAAAATATAATTGACAATCCAAAGAAAAGAAATTAAAGATTTAGAATAATCTACCTTATGAGAAGAGCTGTTAATTTTATACCCTGACTAGTAGTATGAAAGTGTAGTTGTCAAGTTTTATAAATACTAAACATAAAATCAGAAAATAAGTAAGCTTTGTCAAAGTGTATCCTAAAAGTACAAATTTAATAAATTAATAGAGAAAGGGAGGGATTCTGATAGATTGTATGCACAAATTCATGCTGAGACTACAGTAATCTCGCCTAATGAAAATCCTAGCATAACAAAGGAGGGTTCAGGGCAATCAACATGCACCAAAATCCTAGCCTGAATATTCATCCCCAGAAATGCTGATTCCAGAAGATTATTTCTCTGACCAAACCTCAGCAATGTGCATTCGATTTGCATCATCTATAAGATAAATGTGTGCCTCCTAGAATGCATATTCCAGGAGATTTTCCTCTAACAAAGTGAATTTTTTACCAGTTTTGGGGAAACTCTCAGCAAGAGCTGCAGCAAGAAAGGAAAAAATACATGAATATGCAAAAAGGATAAAAACAACCATAAGAAAGCAGAAAAACTCCTGCCCTCCACACCGCTTGGAGCTTGGAAATGGACAAAAAAGACTTTGAGAGAGCTGTCCCTTCGTGATGCACAGGGGAGAGAAATGCCCCACCTGTCTCATTTGACGCTGTTAGCCTGCTTCAG
This sequence comes from Passer domesticus, assembly GCF_036417665.1. Taxonomy (NCBI): domain Eukaryota; kingdom Metazoa; phylum Chordata; class Aves; order Passeriformes; family Passeridae; genus Passer; species Passer domesticus. The sequence goes on along the minus strand of NC_087482.1, from coordinate 8,266,917 downwards.
GGCCAATCTGATATTTGCTTCTAGATTTTCTACGACTGAATTTTAATTATGGAATAAATTCTCCTCATTAATCAAAAAAAGCTAATTCATTTAAAACATGCGGGACTCCTGGAACCCTCATCAGGCACCCCAAAATATCCCTTTGTGCCTCTTCAGGTCCAGGCCCAGATGATCCCACAGAAGGAAATGTGCCCTCAGCCCAGGGACGCTCAGCATGGGCTCCCCCATCCCCTCGGGGCCCCGCCGCTGGGCACAGCAGCCCCTGCCTGGCTCCTGCCTGCCCACACCGTGGCCATCCACGGCTGCTCCTGGGCACGGAGCTCAGCCAGTGCTGGTGCCGGGTGGGCTTTGCTGCTGCTACCACCAGGACAATCTGGTCACAGCTGCATCTCTCTACTGCAGCAGAAGAGCTGATTTGGGAAGTGCTGTGCTGCCCCATTTCTTCAGCCCCACTAGCTGCCCACACCCACAGTGGCACTGGGCCGCCCCCAGAAAACTGTCGAATCTGGGCTGTGGCTGCAGGGCACAGCTGCTCTACAGCACAGGTGGACTGCCTTGGGGGTAGGACTGCCCTGAGGGTAGGGACAAGGAACAAGGTGAGGTCTGCTCTATGTTTTCCGACGGTGATTATTCTACAGACCATCAGGGGCAGACCAATACTGCATTAAAGGCATACACCAACTTACAAACAATGCAGGGTCCCAGGGCAGGATACAATCTTTAGCCAATTGGGAGAAACTGAGGCTGGAACACCAGGCGGGGAATACAAGGTTTAAACCAATTGGGGATTACAGGGGAGGGGAAGAACTTAAACAAACCAATGGGATTCCGAAGGATACAAAATTGATAGGGAAGTTTCTAGAGCAAGGGGCAGGCTTGGAGAGGGACTGACATGCAATGGGAGGAGTGAAAAAAAGGGCAGGTCTTTGGGGAGATGGACAAGTGGGGCAAAACCAACATCACAGGGGGGAAAGGAGGAACCCATTGGTAATAAAATATGCTATAGCAATAGAAAATAAGGGGAGGGGTATAAAACTGACTTCTAGGACTGAATTACAGTCAAAAATTTTGTTATATTTCTCCAATTACTGTATCATGAAAGAAAACCAAGCAAATTAAATGTTGCAGCAATTTTAATGAAGTAGCTTAAAAGTATATGAAATTGAATCCACTCAAAATATTGACAATATAATTTGGTTATAATAAGGGATAATTTGGTTCTTATAATAGCACATAAGGAAAAATAATCGTGCGGGGTACACGAGGGGTACGGAGGGCAGGGCTTTACCCCTGTCCCCTCACATACAAATTGCCAAGCCTAAAATTCTCCTTTTTATACTGTACATCATCACCATCTCCTCCCATTTTCAATTTGTCACACTTGTATCTCCACCTTCATTATCACTTTTACCACGCATGCTCCACCGTTTTTTAGGTGGTTGCACTGTTCTTTGGGGTCATCTCTGATGAAGGCCTCTCCTCTTCCTCGATGTCCTTTGATTCACCTTTTGGATTACACATGCGCAACAAGCTGGTATAATGTAAGACAAAGCTAATATCATACAAGCCAATACTATGTTCTAGCATCAAAGCAATAAATCTCCTATAATTAACATTTTCCTGGATGTCCAACCAAACTTTCCTCTCTTCCAACTAAATTCAGTAATACTTATCTCTTTCTTCTTCCTGTTCTGAACATCTGCAGGAGAAGGGGGGGAGCCCCTCCGCTCCCTTTCTTCCTTGGCATTACACCTTCTAACTGTTCTACTGTTTCCAAATATTAATTGTTATATCAATATTGATTACTTTACAATTTTATCAGCAGGAATCACACCTATTTATTACAACATGAACTGCAATGGAGAAGCTCTGAGTCAAGGCTCGGATGAGCTCTTCAAATAATTTCCTGGCAGAAACAGATAGCCAAACTTGCCCTTATCACATGCAAACAGAGAGTTCCAAAAATAGCAACACCTTCCGAGGCCCTTCTGGGCATTGGGAACACGTGTTGTGGTGCCGGCTGCATCTGTGGGAGCAATGGGGAGCGTGAGCCGGTGCTGTGCTGCACTGCTGAGCTGGCAGCACGCTGGATACGGGCAGGACGTTCTCTATTTCCCCCAGAGCTGGGGCCTGCAGGCACCTTGCCGGCCCTTGGCACAGGCTGTGCCAGCCAACAAAGCCCAGCAGGCCGGGAGGAGAGCCCGGGGGCAGCGCAGCTGCTTGGGCAGTGGCTGCTGCCAGGGACAAGGGCCAAAGCCATCCCTGAGCAGCCACTGCCAGCCCTGGCCCTCCCTGCCCCGTGACAGCTCCCCCAGCCCCAGGGGACAGGCTAGGGCCCTCTCAGGAAACACTGGAGCAATCACCTGCTGTGCCAGTGCCTGGAACTGCCTGCTCTCCTGCAGAAGAGGCTGCCACTTAGCCGCTGCTTCATCCTGGAACAGCCACCTTCTCTGTCAGCTTTTGGGTCATCGCTGGAGAAAGAAAAGGGACAGATGGATCAGATGGGACAGTTCCCCATGGGGAGGTGTCGTCTTCAGAAGCTAACACTGGTGAAAGTGATGGACAAGGATGAGGAAATCAGATGAGCTTTTGGGATTGGACAGGCCCCTCCCTTCTCCAAACCACCACCTCTCGTGATCTGCCTGGAGACTGGGAAATTGCAGGGTAACTCAGGGTGGACATGGCCCATGGTGCAGTTTGGGCTCCCTGGCAGCAGATGCCAAATGCCTTCCTGCAGAGGCTGGGCAGAAGCTGCAGCCAGGCCAGGCTGGCAAACAGCCCTGCAGGGCGTGAAAGCAGCAGCGGGGCAGCGAGGCTGCCATGGATCCCTTCCTGCTGTGCCGGGCATGGCGTGTCCAGATGTGCAGCCAAAGCCCCCAGCTGCTGAGTCCCAGGGGCAGCATGAGGGAAATGCACTCACCATGGCACCTCTCCAGATCACTCAGCATCTTGTGCAGAGATTTGGCTGCCTCCAGAGACTTGCTGTCTCCTGTGTCTTGGTTCTTCCATCTAGGGGGACCTTAATGGAAAGTGATTCAATTTCTCCTTCAGGCCTGAGTGGCAGTGAGGGCACCTGGGTGACTGGTGCCCTCCAAGGCATTCCCTCAGCTCTGCCTCCCACTCAGGAGCACAGGTGGTTTCTCAGTGAGCTTTGCTGGGGTGGTATGTGCAAAGTGGTGAAGTATTGGTGGATCAGGCTCTGATGTTGTACAGTTCAAGAAGCTGATGACATAGAGAGCCTTGCAAAGTCTTTCAACTGGAGAAATGATTTTTGTTTCTCTCTATTGCTGATTGAGGACTCTTTTGAGGGTTTGATGCGTCCTTTCTAGGATGGATTGTCCTGTGGGGTTTGCAGGTATACCTGTCTTATGTTCTCTTCCCCAGTCACTGAAGAACTCTTTCAACTTGTGAGAGGTATAGGCAGGTCCATTGTCTGTTTTGATCTCCTTTGGTACTCCCAGGGTAGCAAAGGCCAGGAAAAAATGTTTTATGGTGTGCTGCGCAGTTTTTCCTGGTTGTGTTGATCCAAGTACTGCTCCTGAAAATGTATCGACCGATACATGCAAGTATTTTGACTTTCCAAAAGGTGCAAAGTGGGTTACATCTGTCTGCCACAGCTGGCAGCTGTTTAAACCTCGGGGATTGACTCCCGTCTCCATAGATGGTATCTGGTAGTTTTGACAGTTCGGGCACGTGGCAACAATAGCTCCTGCTTGATCTTTTGAATGCTTGAACATTCTGATAAGGACAGGCACATTTTGATGAAAAAACGCATGTGACAACTTTGCCTGGGCAAAGATGTTAGGGACATTAGCAGTCTCTATTGCCATGGCTAAGGTGTCTGCTTTCCTGTTCCCTTCTGGAATGAAACCTGGGAGGTCAGTGTGTGACCTCACGTGCATTATATGGTAAGGTTGTTTTCTGTGGGAAATTAAGCGTGTTAATGTAGAAATCAATTGGTATAACTTTGGATTGGAAACCTCTTTGAGAAGAGCATGTTCTGCTCTCATAGCTATGCCAGCAACATAAGCTGAATCTGTGACCAGATTAAAAGGTTCGTTTTTGAATTTCTCAAAGACTCTGATAACAGCTGCTAATTCTGCAATCTGTGGAGATCGCTCCACTATTTCCGTGTCAGATTCCCAGTTTTGGGTCTTAGGGTCTTTCCATGTTATTACCGACTTGTGGGATGACCCTGAGCCATCTGTGAAGATGGTTAGAGCTTTGAGAGGTGTTCTACTTTGGATTAATTTTGAGGTCAGATGAAATGTTACATCACTATTAAAAAGCTTATGTTTTGGGATATGTACTGAAATTTGGCCTGTATAGCTGTCTAAGGCATATTGGAGATTTTCGTTGGTCTGGAGCAAATGTTCCACGTTCCCAGTGGTCACTGGCAAATATATGCATGTGAACTCACACCCTGCAAGGGAGTGGAGGCGAGTTCTAGCCTTTTTTATTAAATGTGCCATAATTTCTTGGAAGGTGGTAATTTTCTTTGTGGGTTGGTTATTTGTAAAGATCCATTCCAGTATTAGTAAAGGGTCTCGAATTTGAGTGTCCCATTGGAAGATCAGTCCATAGAACCAAGGTGCTTTTCCCAGAATGACGAACTGGAAAGGCAGGCTGGGCTCAAAGCGATGGGCTTTGAGTGGAGACAGGGCTTCTTGGACCTTGGTGATGGCATCTCGGGCTTCTGCTGTAAGAGTGCATGGAGAGTCCAGATCCTCCTTGCCCCAAAGAAGGTTGAACAGTGGAGCGAGGTCCTCTGATGTAATTCCTAGCAGTGGACGTACCCAGCTGATGGATCCGCACAGACTGTGTAAGTCTCTCAGAGTTTTTGGGTTGTCTCGGATGGCGAGCTGCTGGGGTACGATGGTCCTTTCCCGGATCTGGAGTCCAAGGTAAGTCCATGGGTTGGTGTACTGTATTTTGTCCTATTTGTATCTCGAATCCTGCCTTTTCTATGGTTTCAATAGTCCTTTTAACTGCTTTGTCCATGTACGTTTTTTCTGGTGCACAGACCAGGATATCGTCCATATAGTGATGGATGATTGCATCTGGGAATAGATTCCGAACAGGAGACAGGATGTGAGCAACATACCACTGGCATAGAGTGGGACTGCACTTGAGACCTATAGGAAGAAAAAGCCAATGATATCTTTTGAGTGGAGCCTCTCTGTTAAGAGAGGGGACGGAGAAGGCAAACCGTGGGGCGTCCTGGGGATGCAGCTGGATGCTGAAGAAACAGTCTTTAATATCAATGATAGCAAGTGTCCAGTCTCTAGGCAGCATCGATGGTGAGGGCAGGCCAGGCTGGAGGTGACCCATGTCCTCGATGACCTCGTTGATTTTGCAAAGATTGTGGAGGAGCCTCCACCTGTCCGTTCCAGGCTTTTGTAGTACGAAGACTGGAGAATTCCAAGGGCTGGTGGTCTCTACGATGTGGCCTTTGGCGAGCTGTTCATTCACAAGGGCATGCAGTGCACGCAGTTTGACTTTAGAGAGGGGCCACTGCTCGATCCAGATTGGGTTATGGCATTTCCAGGTGAGACGAGGAGTGTCTGGCAGTGTGCGCTCCTCAGTGGCCCCAGTTAGAAATCCGGACTGGGAATATACGTAGGGAAGCACCCCACTGACATAAAATGTCCCGTCCATACAAGGTGAGGGGGGCCCTTACCACGAATGGGCGGATGGTTGCCAACTTGCCTTCAGGCCCTTCGACGAGGATGTTGTTCTTGCTCCGCATGGAAACTGTAGCTCCACCGATCCCTGTAATCATGCCTGCCACAGGTTGTAGTTCCCAGTGTGCTGGCCATTCTGAGCGGGCGATGATGGTCACGTCTGCACCGGTGTCCAGCATCCCTGATAGGTGGATCTTTTCTCCTCTGCAGGTAACACTGCACTCGATGACAGGCTTACTCGGTCCCACAGCTTGTGTCCACATTGCTGTGGGGTTTAGAGGAAGCTGTTCCCTGTGATTCTTAGGGAGTAGAAAGGCCTGTGCGAATGGAGTACCCTTTGGAAGAAAGTATGGTAAGTCTGTGCAGTACACCTGGACAGAGATTTCTTGTCCCAGGTACACTGTTTGTACTTCTGGAACAACAAATATTTCCTTTGGGCTATGGAGAGTATCACCTATAATTAGGATGTTAGAAGGACCACCTTTTGGCCCATGTTTGCCTGTGGGAACACGATAAACATTGTCATTTTTAAAGTCAATGGACAGTGCAGTTACCAGTTGGCGGCGGGTTCCCCTCGGTATCGCTCTGTGTGTTGGGTCCTCCTCATGTGGTCTGGAATCTCCTGGGATGGTGCGTGACTGGCTGTGGATGGCCTTTGATTTGGTGTCCTTGCCTGGGGCCCCACCATGCTCCACTGGAAGTTTCCCGGACGCGGCTGATAGTACTGCTGATTCTGGGGCCTTTGGTAGAAATTGCGAGGGTACCTGGTAGGTGACCTCTCTGGACAGTCTTTTATAAAATTGTCCAAAATCTCCGCAGTGGTAGCAGCGGACCTGGTCTTTAGAAGCTGTTATTGCATATGCACTAGAAACTCCTTCTGCAACACCCTTAGTAACTGCTTGGGCCACTGTATCTTCAGTGGACAGGTGGCGTGTGCAGCTTTCCAGCATTTGCTCTATGGTAGGTTCTGTGTCTAAGGGTAAGTCTCTCAGAATTGCTTTACATTTTTCATTCGAATTACTAATGGCAAGCTTACACAACAGTTCTTTCTTTGCCTCTGAGCTCTCTATCTGTTTTTCCAGAGCATCCTTAATTCTATCCACAAATTTCATAAAGCTTTCATCTATTCCTTGTTTAATAGTAGAAAAATATTGGGTAGGGGTAGAGTCATCAGGGGTAAGGAGTAAGGAGGTTTTTGCTGCTATAGCCACGTCTTGTAGTATTGCCTTAGGTAAAGTATCAGCTTGGTGAGAGGGTTTCTGCAAATCCCCTTCACCAGCCAGCTGTTCGAGTGTAAAGTTTGACTTATCAGCATCTGCAGCGTAGTTATCTGATAATGTTTGTAATTGCTTTTCCAATGCCTTTCCCAAAGCATGTACTCGGCAGGAGAAAGGAGGCACTGGGCAATATTTTTAATATCATGGGGTACCAGAACATGTGCTGAGAATGTAGCTTCTAGGAAATTTCTAAAAATATGTGAACTTCTGCCATGTTCTTTGGCAGTATTTCTTAATTGCACGAGTTCTTTATTTGTAATAGGTTCCCATGTCTTTCTAGTAGTAGCACCTCCCCTTTTTCCCTTTTTATAATCTACTGGAAAGGCAGTAATTCTCTGAGGTAATTGCCAGTCCTCTGCCTGTGTTGCTTCCATTTTTATTTTTGCCCATGGATCAATATACTCTATTTCCAAATCCGAATCGCTGTCACTGCTGTCATCAGATGACGAGAAGTGAGAGTTAGCAGGCCATGCCTTATGTTTCTTATGGCAGGCTGGAGCAACATTTGGCCGAGGGGCATGTGGCTGGTCAGAGTGTAAGGCAGCACATGGCAGAACGTGGCTACAGGGAGGCAGTGGGGCTGGAGTGGCTGTGCAATGCGTGGCACAGCAGGCACAGGACTGGGGGGCGTGGGGAGGGGGGGTGGTGCCGGGGGAAGTCTGGGAGGTCCCGACCGGGCGTCCCTGAGGGTGGGTGTGTGGCTGCAGAGCCTGGGTATGGGGGCAGGGGGGTGCGGGAGGGAGGAGGCGGCGGGACTGGAGGAGGGTGCCGCGGGTACGCAGGCGGGCTGATCCCCTGCCTCAGCAGGGATGATACCGGGGGCAGGGAAAGACGCCAAGGTGGCGGGGGGGGCAGGGGTGGGAGGGGCGGGAGAGGGAGTGGGGGGGCCGCGGCAGGGACAGGAGGGACGGCAGAGGGAATGGGGTTTGGGTCAGACTCGGCGAGAACTGGCGCAGATGCTCTCGGAGATAAAACAGAGCAAGGAGGCGCGCAGGGTGTAGCTCCTGACGGGGAGGCGGGGGGGAGGAGGGGTTGGGCAGGGGCCATGGGGGCAGCGGGGTCGGGGAGGTGCGGTGCAAGGGTAGTGGTGGATGGCAGGACGCTAGGACCCAGAGGAGTACTGGATTCCAGGGCGGATGGGGAGTTCTCTGCACGATTAGCATTTGAAAGAGGGACGTCTGTTGAGTCAGATAAGAGTTTGGAGCTTTGTTCAACAGAAGTTTGCCCTGAAGTTACTATTTTTTTGTTAGTTTTTTCTACAGCTTTAGTTGTAGTGTGAAATATAGGTAAAAACCGGGTTACAGAAAAGTCTTGGTTAGTTTGAAACTTATATATCGTGGTCCCAATTGTATCCCAAAAGGAATCTAAGGTAATAGTCTGTGTATTAGTATCTGGAAAGTGGCAGAGAATCCACGTTATAAATTTTTTCAGGTTAATTTTTGAAAGGTTACCTTTAGAAAAAGAAAAGTTGTTAGAAGATAGGATTTCTAGGATTAGTAAATATAAATCTCTCTCGTTCTGGGATCGTTTCAATGTACTAAGCTTTGATTCCATGTTCCCGTTCCCCGCCAGCAGAAAAAAGAGAAAAAAAGAGAAAAAACCCAAAAAAAAGGACCCAAGGAAAATGTATTTTGCGCGCAAGAAAGGCTGTTTTAAACTTACACTTCTTCAGCCAGTTGTGGGTCAAAGTTCTGCTGGGGGTCGTCTGCTTGTCAGCCTCCACGAACACTCGCGTGCTCAGGTGTCGTGTTACGGTTCGGCTGACCTCCTTTCCAGAAGAGTCCTTCTAAAACAGAGAGCTTCTTCTTCCAGGATTTCTGACGAGCGAAGGCAGTGACAATTTCAAGAAGAAATGCTGCTCCTCTGAAATGCCAGGTCTGGCATTCAGTTCCGCGGCCAGAATATCGCGGCGGTTCAGATGTCGGTCCAGAGGCCCCGGCTGTTCAGTGCGCCAGCTATGGCCAGGTCATTACCCTCAGGGCAGGAGCCCAGCAGGGAATGCCGGAGCCAGGATAGCTCAGCGGGGGGCTCAGGCAACCTAGGCAAGCTATAGTGATTTGCAGCTCTTAGTGATAATCAGCTCTTAGTGATTTCAGCTCGTAGCTTGCTAGGTGCCGCAGCAGCAGACACAGGGGAGAGAGATGTGAGAAATGCTGTATGGGTTCCGCAGGATTCTTTTATTCGGGTCTCCGCGAAGGGTCCAGTGACAGCTCTTCTGCCGAACCGGGCAGAATCAGGGGTTTTTATACCCTACAGGGGTTTTGAAAACTGTCCAATAGTAAGGGTCAGGGGAAAGTGACCTATGGGTTTACAGGGAGATAAGCAGGGTCCGACAGGCGGAAGAGAGGGGCTGCTAGGGTCCAGTCATGCTGACTTGGCATTTCCTAGCTCTTAGGCCTCTGACTGCCAAGGAGGCCGTGCAGGCCCTGTGCCTGCTACACTCAGTGAATGAGCAGCTTTAAAAAAAAAAAAATATTTTTTTTCTCCATTTCCTATGAGTTTTGATTAGAAAGAAATTTTATTTTATACAGTTACATTTAGTCAGGACATTAAATAACAGACGCTTTTAAGATGCCAAATGCTGGAACTGCAGCAAATTCCTCCCTGACTGACATTGCTCGCAGGAAGAAATCAGAAGGTCCTGTCCAGAGGGTGGGAGCAGATGTATTGCTCTCTTTTCCAGGAGCTTCTTTCCAGCTTCTTTAATGGCATCGTACAGGTTTTCAACGACGTCTGTGGAGAAAGAGAGAAAAGTCAACTAAGGGACCACAAAGAGCTGTTGTAAATTTCTTTCAAGAAGTGTTTTTCAATGCAAATGCAAGAGTGTGAGGGCCAGGAAGAAACTGAACATTCTCTTCTGAAAAAGAGTGGTTATTACAGACTGAGCTTCAGAGAGCCAATGCCCAACTGGTCAGTACTTCCCAAAGAGTCCAAATCCCTCATTTCTATCAGCTACTTGTCAGGAGTATATACATGAAATGTAGATATTATATTCCTCAATAAGAACCCTGGCTGTTTGCTTTAGATATGAAGTGAAGAGACTCTTTTCAACAGGTTCCAGCTCTGCTGCTTGTTTCAATTAAAAGCAGAGCCAAACTCTTCTGTTGGTCACATCAAACCAACATAAGTTTCAGGAGTCTGTGAAAGACATAAGAGTGTCAACATTATTTCATTTTATAATACTTACAGTCTTTTAATTCAACCATGGGATACCTAGGCCATCACTGACTATATCAAATAACTGGAAAAAGCACTGGAAAAGAAGTTTTATTACAATTAAGTTTTAAAAATTAATGAATGAATTTCATAACAAAAACCATGTAGTAAGAATACAATAATTTATATATCTCAAAGCTCTTTGATAATGGAGCCCTGAACCCCAGTCATGTGCAGTGCAGCCTCGGCTGTCCCTTTCAGGCCAGAGAACTGCCAAGGCTCAGGGCTGGGATGAGCCTTCGCCCAAAACCAGCTCCAAGACTGATTGGGAATCAATCCAGAGCAGGGCTCACACAAAGAGAAAAGTCTCAAGGCCAAAGCCAAACCTTCATCACATTGGATTTGTTTTAACACTGATCTGGAGCAAATTTGCTTCCCCTGCAACAACACTGTTACCATGAAACTTTATACGAGCTACTAAATAAGCACTGTTCTGTTCAGTCCTGAACAGTGCTGCCCAAATGCTGTTGAGAACTTGCTCTGCCTCTGCCCTGTGCCCCTGGGGCTGCTCTTGGCCAGGCAGCCTCAGTGGAAGCCAGCACTGGCTGCAGCCCCAGCGGGCCCCCAGGACAAGGCCCAGCAATTAAGAGGCCAATGGAAGCACTGGGCAGCAGCAGAAGCCTCAGCAGAGTTATTTGGACAACCATGGACTGGCCACAACTCCACAGCAGCATGACTCCCGGTCATGCTACCAATGCCAGAAGCAGAGTTTTAAGAGTTATAAGAAAACTGTGGAGAGAAATCAACAACTGACCGTCTGAGCTCGTACAGCTTGCGAATGCCAAGATAGCAGCCTATCAGCACAAGTGGCACAGTGAACACTGTCACTACCGTGCCTATCATGCAGGTCCTGCGCACATCCTGGGGGCAGACAATTCTTGGGAGACGCACTGGATCCGGGGCATATATTCCTGTTTCATTGATAACGTCTGTGGGAGCAATGGGGAGTGTGAGCCCGTGCTGTGCTGCACTGCTGAGCTGGCAGCACGGTGGATACGGGCAGGACGTTCTCTGTTTCCCCCAGAGCTGGGGCCTGCTGGCACCTTGCCGGCCCTTGGCACAGGCTGCGCCAGCCAACAAAGCCCAGCAGGCCGGGAGGAGAGCCCGCGGGCAGCGCAGCTGCTTGGGCAGTGGCTGCTGCCAGGGACACGGGCCAAAGCCATCCCTGAGCAGCCACTGCCACCCCTGGCCCTCCCTGCCCCGTGACAGCTCCCCCAGCCCCAGGGGACAGGCTCAGACCCCGTCAGGAGTCATGGGAGCCTTGCACACCCCCTCTGCCCTTTCCCCACCATGGCCACCCTGTGCAGCTGCTCCCAGGTTTTGGGACGTGTCTCCCAGGGAATGGGCCCAGCAGGACTGCTGAGCCTGGCTGAGCCTGGCACAGCAATCACCTTCTGTGGCACTGTCTGGCATCTCCTCCCTTTGTGCATCAGTGGCTGGCACTGAGCCATCGCTTCCTCCAGGAAGTGCTGCCTTCCGCAAACCTTTTTGGTCCACGTCTGGAGAAAGGAAAAAGGACAGCTGGATCTGGTGGAACCATTCCCCTTTGGAGAGGTGGCATTTTTATGAAACACTACGTATCAATGATATGGATAAGTATCAGGCAAAGGCCAAGGCTCTTGGTTCTGCTCCTGGGCCCTCCCTTCTCCAAATAGTTGCCTCTCCGGATCTACCCACAGACCAGGAAATTGCAGGGGATCTCAGGGTGGGCATGCCCTTTGGTGCAGTTTGGGCTGCCTGTCATCTGATGCCAAATGCTTTCCTGCAGGGCCTGGGCAGAAGCTGCAGGCAGGCCAGGCTGGGAAACAGCCCTGCAGGGCGTGAAAGCAGCAGCAGCAGCAGTGGGGCAGCGAGACTGCCATGGATCCCTTCCTGCTGTGCCGGGCATGGCGTGTCCAGATGTGCAGCCAAAGCCCCCGGCTGCTGAGTCCCAGGGGAAGCATGAGGGAAATGCACCCACCACGTTGTCTCTCCAGTCCAGTCAAGATTTGGTCTGCTTGTTTGGATTCCTCCAGGGACTTATTTTGTTTTGTAGGTTTTTTCCTCCCTCTCAGAGGACCTTAAGAGAAAGTATTTCCATTTCTCCAGAAATGGATTCCACAGGACCAGGGCTCAGCCTGTGGGGACAGCAGGGGTAACCTACTCACCCCTGCGATTGGAGCTGGGCTTGTGTGCAGCAACCAGCCCTGGAGCTTGAAAAGTCCTCCCTGCAGACACACCTGGAACTCAACAGCCACAGAAGCTCCTGTCACCTGGTTCCTGACAGTTTGTCAATGATTATTCTCTGAGGGGAAGTTGAGAACTTACCTGCAGAAGCTCCCAAGGGTTCCAAACCAACTTCCATCCCAGCTGCTGGAGAACCTATCCCAGTACCCTCACCTAGAAAGGGAGCATAGATCAGAACCCATTTCCATGGTGTGCTGGGATCCCCTTCTGCCTTTGGGAACTGGGCACTGCAAGGGGGTCGGGTAAGGCCGTGGGAGCCAGATGTCAATGGACAAGGCCAAAGCTGCACAGGGGCCTGGGGAGCTCTGGACTGGCTCTGGTCACTCTCCACCCTCTTTGCAGGCCCTGTGCAACATCCCTGAAGGGGCAGGCACTGACACACAGCAGCAGAGAGGGCATGTCAAGCCTCAGCAGGGCTCAGGCCCCGAGGCACAGCAATTACCTCCTGGGCCTGTGCCTGGCATCGCCTCCCTTCCTGCAGCAGAGGCTGCCAATGAGCCAATGCTTCCTCCGGGAAACTCAGTCTTCAGCACAGCCTTTCGTTTCATCTCTGCAGAAAGAAAAAGGAACAGTTGGATTAGGTGCAGATGTTCCTCTTTCTGGGAGTTGGAATCTTCAGGAGACAATATTGGTCAAACTGATGGATAAGGGTTTGGAAATCATAAAAACTTTTGGGATTGGACAGGGCACTCTCTTGTCCAAACAGCTGCCATTCCTGATCTGCCTGGAGACCAAATTGCAGGGCACCTCAAGCCAAAGCTGCAGTTTGTGCAGCCTGTCAGCTGATGCCAAATGCCTTCCTGCAGGGGCTGGGCAGAAGCTGCAGCCAGGCCAGGCTGGGAAACAGCCCTGCAGGGCGTGAAAGCAGCAGCAGCAGCAGTGGGGCAGCGAGGCTGCCATGGATCCCTTCCCACTGTGCCGGGCATGGCGTGTCCAGATGTGCAGCCAAAGCCCCCGGCTGCTGAGTCCCAGGGGAAGCATGAGGGAAATGCACTCACCACGACGTCTCTCCAGGTCACTCAGCATCTTGTCCAGAAGTTTGGCTGCCTCCAGCGACTTGCTGTCTCCTGCGTCTTGGTTCTTCCATCTAGGAAGACCTTAATGGAAAGTGATTGAATTTCTCCTTTAGGCCCAAGTGGCAGTAAGGGCACCTGGGTGACTGGTGCCCTCCAAGGCATTCCCTCAGACCTGCCTCCCACTCAGGAGCAGGGGCAGTGGCAGCACGTGCCTGCAGTGGCCCCACACTGGCATGGAAGGAGCCCCTTGCAGGGCAGTCGGGGCAGAAAGGACTCCCTGGAGCTGCCAGCAGCTCTAAAGCCAGCCCCGGGCAGGGCCAGGGCTTGGCAGTGGCAGCAGGAGCAGCTCAGGCTCCCGGTAGCCGGCAGAGGAGCTGCCAAAGGCTCAGCCGTGGGGCACAGCCCTGGGCCCGGCCCCTTCCCTCTCTGCTCTTCTCCCTGGCTGCACAGAGCACACGGAAGGACACACTGGCATTGCACACGGGAGGAAGATGGACAGCTAAATGCTCCTTGCTGCAACTGACAGTAATCCTGTGGGAGCCCTCAGGGTCTCAGTGGGGAGCAGGGCAAATTCTCAAGATTCTTTCAATCCTGAGATTATGTTGAGGGAAATGGCACACGAGTGATCTCTTGCCGCATGGACACAGAGTATTTTCTCTGAAAGGCTCACAGAGAACTTACCTCCAGCATTCTCCGGGGGTTTCAAGTCATTATCTGATAGGGCATCCAGATAGTCCATGACACCATCCCAGTCTAAAAGGGAGCAAAGATCAGAACCATTTCCATGATGTTCTGGGATTCCCCCTCTGTCTTGGGGAACTGGGCACTGCAAGGGGATCGGGTAAGACTGTGGGAACCAGATGTCAGTGGACAAGGCCAAAGCTACACAGGGATCTGGGGAGCTCTGAGCTGGCTCTGGTCACTCTCCACCCTCTTTTCAGGCCCTGTGCAACATCCCTGGAATGGTGGCTGGAGGAGCCCAGGGCCTGTGGGGACTCTCTCCCTCCCACAGAGGAAACCCTCCCTAAAGCCCTGGGCAAAACCATCCCCAGCTCTTCCCGGGGAGCAGGGAGCGCTGTGCCGGGAAAGGGGAGCCAGGCTGCCGGCTCACCTGCTCGCCGCGCTTGCAGCGGAGCAGCCTGGGCAGCCCTGGCAGGCAGGGCCACGGCCAGGAGCAGCAGGAGGAAGAGGCGCAGAGCAAGAGCCATGGTGCCTTGTCCTCTGCCAGTCCCGCAGCTCTTGCTGCCACCGCTGTCCCGACACCGCTGTCCCAACGTCAGCACCGCTGCTGCCACCGTCGCTGCTGCCGCAACAGTTGTGCTCAGGGACTGACTGCTGGCTCCTTGTGCTGCTGTGCAACCACGGGGCTCTGGCACCTCTGGCACCTCTGTGACCTCAGGGCCTGCTGTGACCTCAGCCTCCTGTAACCCCAGAGCCCTTCTGTGACCTCATGGCCCTAACTGTACCCCCAGGGTGTGCCCCCATCTGCATGAATGGATTGCCCTGAATGTAAATGGTTTGCTTCATCAAGGAGCCATTGCTCAGCAAAATTTGTGTTTTGCCTACTGACATTGCAGGTCAGGCTGTGTCCCTGGAGATGCTCTTGATGGCTTCCCTCTTTTCCTGGGCATCGCCCTGGAGGAGGTCCAGGCCCAGATGATCCCACAGAAGGAAATGTGCCCTCAGCCCAGGGATGCTCAGCATGGGCTGCCCCATCTCCCCAGGGACCCTCCACAGGTCACAGCAGCCTCTGCCTGGCTCCTGCCTGCCCACACCGTGGCCATCCCCAGCTGTCCCTGGGCACGCAGCTCAGCCAGTGCTGATCCTGGCTGGGCTTTGCTGCTGCTACCACCCGGACACTGGGGTGACAGCTCCATCTCTGTATTACAAGAGAAGAGCTGGGCCAAGCCCTGCCCACCTTCAGTAGGGTCAGAGAGCAGGGCCAGTATCTTCAGGGGCAGAGGACCTTGTCTGGCTGGAGGCAGCATCTGCACAGCAACAAGCTGTTAAAGCAGCTGGCACAGGGACATCGGGCATGGGCATGGAGATGGGAAATGTCTGCTACGGGTGTCCCAGACTGAGGTGTTTGGCCATTCCTGTAAAGCTGCAGATGGACACCTGTTGAGACAGGAGGTGGCTGAGGCCCCACTTGCAGCTGGCACACAGGGACCCTCCTCCACTGCAGGAGATGCCCACTGGGCTCAAATTTTGCCTCTGAAGATGGAGAGGTGAGCTGTCAGAAATCCCAGAAAATATCAGGGAAAAGGTTTTAAGTTGGTTGTTGTCACTAGGTACAAATCTCCAGTGAGAAAAGAGTCTCTCCAGTACACTGGGTGTCTTGTCATGACTTCATTCTTCTTAGAGCGAAGATTACCAATTAAATGCAATTTTATTTTTTATTCTACAAGTGTAAAAGTGTTCTAAATTTTTCTAATTCAAAAAGTACTTTGAAAATTCCTAAAGGACTATAGAAAAATGTAAGAGATATTTGGGGATTTTTTCCTATGAAAAATAATGCTGAATATTTCTAAAAATTTCTAATATGTCAAAATGTAAATTAAAGACAAAATGGGGTCGCTTTTTCTCAGGAGTCCTATGTGTGGTTGCTGGCTGCCCCTCCTAGCTGTGCCCAGACAAGCAGCTCAGCCAGTGCAGGTGGTGGCACACAGACACCTGAGCTGAAGCCCAAAGATGTTGCTGGGCTCAGGCCCTTCCCTGGCAGGAGGGCCGCATCACCTGTCCTGGCTGGACACTAGGAGCAGCACCTCTGGGGAGAGAGGCTCCTGTTCTGGGTGATGGTGGCAGCAGCATGTGCCCAGCAATGAGCTGGTCATGCAGCCATGGCAGGGACAACGGGCACTGGCACGGAGATGCAAGAGGACAGGCCCAGTTCTCCATGTCTGAGGCCTTTGGCCGGTCTTGTGAAGCTGCAGAGGCGCTCCTGTGGAGAGAGGAGGTGGCTGAGGCCCCAGCTGCCAGTGGCACACAGGGACCCTCCTGCACAGCAGGGTCCAGAGCTGGCAAGGCTCCCCAGCACGGCTGCAGCTGCTGGCACAGCTGGGCCCAGCTGGACAGCTGCCCCTTATTGCTGGATCTGGATCTATGTAGAAATCACAAACAAGACAGTACTACTCAGGAATGTGCCTTGAGTCGTTTCATTTTCCAGCATCAGTCTCATTATATGGTTATGACAATGGGAAGATGCAAGCATCTCACATCCCAAGCAGCAGACCAAGAACTTAATGTTGCAACTTACTTTAAAAGTTTCCTGGCCAATCACAAAACCCAAAACCTATTGACAGTAGTTCCATCCAATTAATGTAAGCACACATTCCTTTGGTTAAAATAATGCTTGCTTATTTCAAATACAATATCTGCTTAAAATACAACGCACAGAGCTTCATTATTAAGCTTAGAACTTCCTCACGTTCAACTAGATAGACGTTTCTGCAGGTTAGGGAGTTGTTCTAGACAAGTGTTAATACATAGACCATTGCTCTCTAAGTCTTTACTTGCCTACTTCTTATACAATTTTTCTGCTGACAAATCTTATGATTACTTTTTAGCTCTAATTGCAGTTCTGCTGTCACTGAGGCTTGCCTTTTGCAGCTTTCCCAAAACCCTCAGATTTTATGGATTCCCACAATTCCCCCTCTTGGTTCAACTAAAAAGAAACTTTCCTAACTGTCTCCTTTATTAACTCCCTTGCGTTTTGTAGCTTTAATATATCTGCTTGTTACTTGCTTAAAGCTTTCTTTTTGCTCACATTAAGTATTGCTATATTACAACACAGCAATTTTAATGCTGTGAAAGTCCAGTCAGTTCAAAGGGCATAAGTCATGTCTGATAATAATTACAAGTCATTGTTCAAAAAATCTCGCCTGTTCTAAGGTTTTAATTCAAAACCTTTTTCTATGGCTATACCTTCATCTAGCATCTCTGTAAGATTTGGAGAACTTTCTGTGAATCTATTTCCTACTTTTCTCTCTTGTATGATAAAAACTTCTCTGATAGTTTTGTCCATCATTTGTCACACCAAAGTCTGCAAGGTGTCACTACTAGTATGGCCACCAAAACACTCTGCACATATAGACCTATCTTACAGAGTTCCCTTAGCCAAGGTGCAAAGCTCCATTCTTGGAACAAATCATCTAACTATCTAACTATGACAGACCATCTTCTTTAATTTGAGCTGTTAAATCTTTCAGCTGTTTGGATGGATTCAGAATGCTCTGACAGGATCATACAACAGAATCCTTCAAATTCCTCACAACCCTGTCTATGTGCCAGTAAAAGGAAATCCACTGCTACTCTGTTTTGAAGGGTAGCATGTCTAACATTATTAACATCTGTCAGCATATCACTGATTGCAGTGGATGTGGTATTAGTTTCTTTACTCAGCCAACATCCAACTCAGTCTCATTGTTTCAATGGCCTTGCTGAAGCCATTTGGGGTAAAAACAATCCTGCTGAAACCCTTTTTAGCAGCATTCTAAGGCATGAAATCACTCTTACAATTCTCATCATAGTGATGAGCAGATCTTGTTCCCCTATGTTTCCTCTTAATGACTGCTTTAGCAGTAGGTGCTATCACAGTGAGCATTCCAATGCTACATGGGCCACCTTCAAGGCGTGATGGAAAGCCTTGCCAAGCCCTATCTCCACAAATGAGCCCATATCCTTTTGGCAATTGTCAAGGACATTGGTCAGCCTCGGAAAGCACATCCCAACTGTCTGAATCACTACACTAAAAACTTGAATTTCTGTATGCAAAATAATGGGGACTAACATTGTACTTTGGAAGGTCGCCTTCGGGTCAGAAGCTGTCAACGTAAGGCAAAAGTCCATTGTTAAAGAACCGAGGATTTCTAATTCTTGGGGTTCAGACACTGCTTTGGGAAGTTCCTTGGCCCAAATGTTCCAATTCAGTACAGGATTGCTCTCATTGTCAATTTCACTAGGCTTACTATTAAATTGTTTTTCAATCAAAGGCAAATCCTTTACTGGCACACCAACTGGACAGGTTTTCTGCTTCTGAATTAGACAAGCATATGATATCTGAGCCTGTTGCCTTGGCTAAGGTTACCCAAACATTTGTTTTTAGTTGTTCTACAGGCAAATTTGCACTACAAGAAACAATTAAAACCAACTAACACTAGTGTATCACTCAATTTCGTTCCATCCTTTTAGTGAGCATATTTTTGGCAAAAGATCTTCCTATATATCTCAATTTAAAAACTCTGCTTTTGACCTTTAAAAAGAATTTCACCTTTGAAAATCCAGTAGAGGGGGATCTATAATGTAACAAAACAAAACCCACGCATTTGCCAAAAAGATTCTACGAAACACACAATTGACACATTGATAAATAGCATACAATCAGACTTTTCAGGTTCCAGGGATGAACAAGGAATGCCAGGCGTGGCCCGTGATGCCTCTGTTGGGCTCACGTCTGCGTACTCGCTTCCACGGTCTTGGACTCGTCAACACGTTCTGGGGTGCGATACGGTTTGACGTTTTTGGCTGGGACCCACTTAATTCCTGCACCTGTAGAGACAGGAGCACACCCTTTGCCCCAAGTGATTAAGCCAAAAAGACCTCCAATTTGTCCAGTCTCAGGGTTTCTAATTAAAACAGGGGGATTTTCTTTCCGTTTCATCTGTCTATTATTTGAAAAATGCCTAAAAATTGGTGGATCGGGTTCTGCAACAGAGCTGTTTAAAAAATTCAAAACATAGAAAGCTTTGTTCAACCTCATCTGTGGTGTCACCTCTACTCCCCCTTCTGTCGATGAAGAATATGTTTTAATGTTTGATGTGTTGTCTCAATAATTGCTTGACTTGTGGGAGAATGAGGAATACTAAAGTTGTGATGAACACTTAATTTTTTTAAAATGTGGCTAATTTTTGAGATCTATATGCAGGACTATTGTCAGTTTTTCCTTCTTGGGGTACACTTAATGAAGCAAAAGCTTGCAAAAAAGGTTGACAGGCATGATTACTTGTTTTACTTTTGCGAGCAGAAGTAAAAACTGTGCAAGAGAACATGTCTACTGAAACATGTATATTTTTAAATGTACCAAAGGAAGGATATTTAGTGATATCCGTTTGCCATAATTCTGCAGGCTTTGTAAGCTTTGTGGGTTGACTGCTCTTGTAGAAACAGGAGGCTGCAGAAGCTGACTGAGTGTAAGTACTGACGATAGCCTTAGCTTCACTTTTGGAAATCTGAAACATTTGCACAAGTGCTTGTGCGTTTTGGTGAAAAAAGGCATGACTCAGTTTTCCTTATTCAAAAATGTTTGGTAAAGTGTTTGAAATAACCATTGTCAGGTTTTGTGCTCCTGCGTTTCCTTCCACTAAAAATCTAGGAAGCAAGGAATGAGCCCTAATGTGAGAAACAAAATATGGATTAGTTCTAGATTGCAAAGTTGTATAAAGACATGAAAGCCAACGATATAAAGTGTCATTATTAACATTCTTTAAACTGATCTTTCTATTCTTTGAACTACATTACCAACATAACATCTTCTAGAACTGATCTTTCTATTGTTTTAACTACATTAGCAACATAACATCTTTTGGAACTGATCTTTCTATTCTTTTAACCACATTAGCAACATAAGCAGAATCTGTGATTAAATTAAAAGGTTGTAGAAAGAGATGAAAAGCCCAAACTACAGCAGACAGCTTAACAATTTGAGGAGATCCTTCTACTATTGCAATATCTGATTCTTAAATTTTAGTTGTTTGGTTCAACTAAGTTACAACTGACTTGTGCCTTTTGCTAGATTTCTTAGTGAAAAGAGTTATTGCGTTCAAAGCTTCTTTGCCTAACATAGGTTTCTCTCTCCAACTCAATTTTGCTTGTGATAATTTGTGAGCTAGGTAATGAACACAACAAATACTTGGAAAATTTAACAATGCATATTGCAAATCATCAGAATTTTACATTGCCTAATTAAGATTTTTTTTTCCAGTGGTAAATAGAAAACTAAAATTCTTCACCTGCTAAAATTACAATTTTATTCTGGCTTTCATTACAATTTGTGCTATTATCTCTAAAACTGAAAAAAGAGTCTTTGGAAACTTGTAGGGAAGAAAGACTTATTTTATTATCAACAAAGGATCTCTCTTAGAAGAGTCTCATCAAAAGATGAGGCTACAAAGTTGCATTTTTTTCTCTCAAAATTGCAAAAAAGTAAGGCTTTTCTGGAATACAGCGATGATCTTGTCGTCTTTGGAGAGCTTCTATGACTTTGTTAAGGCCTGCAAGAGCTTCAGGTGTTAGAGTTTTAGGAGAATTGATGTCACAGCTTTGTCTCCTCAGTAAATTAAAAAGTGGTCTCAGTTCATCACTGGTAATTCTCAAATCAGTCCTGACCTAAGTGATTTCTCTTAGAAGTTGTTGTAAATTTTGTAGGTTGCTGATACTGGTCTGGAGCTGTATCTTTTGCAATGTTTTTTTCAGTCATTTTCCATCCTAGATACTTCTAGGGTGGAACTTCTTGAATTTTGGTCATAGAAATTTCAACTCCAGTATTTTGGATTTCAGTAACAACACTAGCACGAGTTTGTTTTCTCCTTGCATTGTAGTTGTGATGAGCAAATCATCTATCTAGTGTAGAATAATGGATCTTGGATGCTTCTGTTAACCTGGAGACAAAACTTGTGCAACAAAATATTGACAAATTATAGGCAATTATTTTATTCTTTGAGGCAATGATTTCTGGTGGTATCTCTGGATGGGTTCTCTTCGATCGATGACTGACTGGAACTGAAAAGACAAATCTTGGAGCATCACTAGGATGATGTGGGATGTGGAAAAAACAGTCGTTTAAATCAATGTCAACAAGAGGCCAGGGTTTTGGGATCATTGATAAAGAAGGAAGTCTAGGCTGAAGAGGTCCCATGTCTTCAATTACTTTATTGATCTTCTTTAGGTCATGAAGCAACTTCTAGGGTTGTCCAATGTCTTCTTGTGGTTGACAAATACTGGTGAATTTCAGGGACTGTTTGTGGGTGTGATGTGACCTTGCTGTAACTGTTCTTTTACTAATCTTTTAAGGATATTTAATTTTTTCTCAGTTAAAGGCAATTGATCAATCTCTATAGGATGATCAGTTTTTTAGTTCAGCTTTAAAGTGGCAGGTTTTGGTGTGGTTTCCATCACAGGCTCACTTTTAGTTTTGCTCCCTGTTGGGACAGGATGTCTCTCCCCCAGACACTGAGAGGCTTCTGAACAACAAAAGGATGCACCGTGGCTGTTTGTCCTTCAGGACCTTTGCACTTTGCAAACACGCAGTAGCACCTCCAGTCCCTGTGAGGGAACTTGCAGGAGTTACCAAATCCCAATTACTGGGCCAAAACACGTGAGAAATTACAGTGACATCTGCACCAGTACCTGGCATGCCTGTAATGGAAATTGTTTTACCACGGTGAGTCAGGCTACAAGTCAATTTTGGTTGGCTGTGGTCTAAAGATTGCACCCAAAAGACCTCAGGACCTGAGTTCCAAATAGCACAGACAGAATTGAATTCTCTGGAAAGTTGTTTTGCTTAGATGTATTCATGGAATGCAATAGCTATAGGTGTTTTTGGTGGAATTACTATAGGAACATTAAGTGCAAGAGCTAAAATTACTAGCTCTTTGTTACAATTTACTGAAACAACAGCTGGATGCACTGAAAGTCTGAAAATTTTGGTGCTGGCTTTGCCTATAATTAAAAGATCTTGTCTTAGTTGAAAAAAACCTGATAATTCCAGTAGGAATACTTTCATAACAAAATTTATTTAAAAGCTGTATTAATTTTGAGGAGGCCAATTCAAACCTTCTGCTTGAGGGTATGGAGCTGGGACCATTTGAGGAATGGTTGACTGCGGAATAAATGATGAAGGTACCAATGCCACTTGGCTGGGTAATTGACTGTCAGGAGGTACCACTGCTTGTGTCAAGGGGTGGTGCTAATCCACGCTCTTTTTAGAGATTATCCACGATCTTTTTTGAGTTTAACGACAAAGGTGTGCCATCGATGTCAAACTGAGAGTGTCAGTGCTTAGCAAGATGCTTCCCTTTCCAACATCGAGGGCAAATAGAAAGTTGTTTAAGTTGGAATGTTTTTGTAGGACAATATTTTTTAATGTGACCTGTTTTACTACAAGCAAAGCAAGAAATATTTTTTATCAGAGTCCAACAGTAAAGTGCCAACAGATTTGGACAAAATTTTTGTTTGTGCTTCTAGGGCTTTTTCAAGCTTTTCCATTTGTTGTCTCAAATTTTCACTTAAAGCTTTTCCTAAATTATCTCCTGATGTTTTTCTAGACTATTCTTGCGATTCTGCAATCTGCTTTCCAAAAGCATTGACTTGTACATTAGCCAGATGTTGTGGAGAGGTGAGCTTACTGCCAGCTGTTAGCATCTGTGTTACACTTGGAGACTGATCAGGTACAGTTAAAATAATTTTTTTACATTCTTCGTTAGCATTGACAAAAGCAAGGTTTTGAATAAAACAGAAATGAGTTTGTTCACCTGGACACTGTTTTTCAACAGCTTGGGTTAATCTATCTAGGAAAGAACTAAAGGGTTCTAAATCAGTTTGTTTGATAGTAGGGTAAGCATTTACATGGGTACCAGCTGGCTCAACTGCAAGGAAAGCTTTTCTAGCAGCATTTTTAATATCTGTGACTATAGGCTGAGGCAATTCTACAGCCTGATTTTCTGGTCTGTGGAAAGGTGGATCACTTGCTAGTTGGGTATATAATATCTATATTCTCATAAGGAGTATTGTTATATTTTTCAACTGATTTATTAAGAAGATTTTTTCCATTGTAATTCCCATAAAAGATATGGTGAATTG
The DNA here is from genome assembly GCF_036417665.1 of Passer domesticus. Classification (NCBI taxonomy): domain Eukaryota; kingdom Metazoa; phylum Chordata; class Aves; order Passeriformes; family Passeridae; genus Passer; species Passer domesticus. The sequence goes on along the minus strand of NC_087482.1, from coordinate 8,243,643 downwards.
GTTCAGATCAAGGAAGCTACATTTTGACAATCAGCAGGGACTAAAGTAAAATAATTAAATATACTTTTCAAGACATTCTTAAAATAAGGAGAAAAGAACCTACATTCTTTCAATGCTTGACGGAGTTCTTTTATATCATGGTGAGAATGAGTTTCATAGCATGGATTTACATCATTATGACTATATCCTACAGGTTAAGGCAAGGAGCTGTTTATTTGAGTCTAAATTTTTTCTAAACTTTGACTAATATTAGATGAATTAGGTAGTTGAAGTGGAAGGTTTCCCTCTGATTTAGACTGTGTGTGGTTTCTTCCTCTCATCACTCCTGTATCTGGTACAGCAGAGCAGGTAGTGTTGTCACAGCAATCAGCTGTCTCAGGAACCTTGCCAAGAAGCTCCAAGTTCTTGGCAGAGGTGTTGCCCTTCCCGGGAGCCCTGCCAGGAAGGGTGGAGGAGGAGAGCTCTACATTTTTAACACACCCCCCACCTCCCCTCCCCTGCCCGCCGCTGGAGGTAGCGGCCGAGGAATGTGTTGTATTGGTTAGAGGAAGAAAGCTAGAGCTTGCTAAATCACATCTCAATTCACTAAATTGGGGTTTATAGATTCATACAAATCAAGTTGCTCTACAGCTGCAGATCCCAAATTTGTATTTGTGACACTTTGCAATGAGCTGTTACAGGTTCCACACCGCATCCCCACCCACAGGGACTCAGCTGGAAAACTCTCAGGTCTGAGCTGCGATCTCAGCATGCTTTCCCCCCCGCCCAACCCCCAGCAACAAATGAGAGAGGTTTCAAGGCTTCTACTGAACTCTTTGTGTTTGCACAGAAACTTTCCTGAGCTCTCCCGCCTCCACCCCATCCATCTCTCTGGGCAGAGCCATCCCAGCTCTGCTCGACTCCTGGCTGCCTCCCACTGCTTCTGTTTGTCCCCCTGCCTGCTTCCCTGCAGGCAGAGCTAAATCTAAAGCCCCTCCACTAGCTGTAACCAGAGTCTGGGGTGCTAAAAGCAGCAAAAACCCTGGAAGAGGCTTGGTGGAGGAATCTCTATGAAAAGAATTCTCAGAACTGCAAAACAATCTGCCCGCCTGAGCCCGATCTGAGGGAATGACTTCCCGGGAAGAAACCGTGGCAGGGGTGACTCCCACAGCCCCTTGGCCAGGCAAAGTGGATCTGGAGCCCCCCTTGGCAGACCCCGCTGAACAACTTCAGAACAAGATCCGACCGCAACTTGTTTGGAAGAGGAACAGGGCGCAGAAACAGCAGCCCTTGTTTTGCAAACCTTCCCCAAACTCTCATCTCTCACACCCGTTTGACTCCCAATCTCCCCAGAACACGACTCCTTAACCCCCAAATTCTTGGAGCACAACGAAAATCCCTAATGCTTTCCCGGGAAATCCAAGGGTGGATGATTTTGCAGAGAAATGGAGGATGCCTGGTCACAGCATCAGAGGCACAGGGAATCCTGGAAGAAACAGAGGACACGACCGAAGCTGGAAGCTGATCTGATTCCCCCTTTGCGGGGATTGGGATGCTGTTCACACTGCCTGGGGAAACCCCAGACATGACAGGAGAAGGGAAAGAGCTACAAACAAAACCCGAGATCCTCCCAGAGAAGGACAAAGACCTAGCACCACTCGGAGTTAACATCTTAGAACTAGGTGTTCTGTTTTGGTGTTTGAGAAAGTCTCTGTTACCATCATTCTGTTTAAAACTCTATGATAAAGCTCTGGAAACAGGTTTGATTAAAGTCTCTTCCTTTTCAGAGAGACTAGATTGTAAATTTTCCAGTTTATCCAGTCTCAGAAATCAAAGGTAAAAGCAGACTTCAAGTCTATATTTTGAGTATTCACTTTTACCCAGATTAATAAGTCTTTTTGTTCATGTTTTGAGCTGTCTGAATGTCCTTTTTCCTGTAAAATTGTCTGAAGCCGGTAAAAGACATCCCCTCCTGTTCTAGATAGATGGTTTCCCATCTCGTTGCCCAGGAGCCCCTAAAGTTGCTACTTGTTACTTACAAGGATACCAGCGACAGACAACAAAGGGCATGATCCATTCCTCCTTTTAACAGCCTGGGCCTCAGGCAATAGCACTGTCCACGGTTTTCTTTTTTATTTTTTATATTCCTCTAGTCTACAAATCCTCCTCACTGAGGAGCACCATTTATTGCCGGCCGGGGGGGTCTACGTACAAATCACAAACGGGATGGAACTGCTGGGGAACACATCTCGAGCTGTTTCTTTTCCAGCATCAGTCCCATTACATGGCTATGACAATGGGAAGATGCCAGCAGCTCACATCCCTGGCAGCAGACCAACAACTTAATATTACAACTTACTTTAAAAGTTTTTTGACCAATCACACAAAGCAAAAGCATATTGACAGTAGTTCTATCAGTGAGAAACAACTGCTCACTTTGAAAATTTAAAAAAGGTTTATTAAACCTTAACAAAAATACAACAAAGGACTATATAAGGAAAAATTTGCAGCGCTGGGAACTGGCCTTGTGGAGACCACGTTGCTGGTTCTTTTTCAAGATTGGTGCTCAGCCTGTTCTACCCCTGAGTGTTGCATCAGACAGCCCTGGGCCCTGCCAAAGTCTGTCAGTCAGCTCTTCTTTGCCATTTATCGGTGGAGATTGCTTTCTTGTAACTTGATGGGAGATCAGATGTTGCCATGCTGCACCCCCTTGGCAACAAGCTTCTCCATTCCCAACTGCCCCAGGTAAGGGACACGTGCACACCTTCTTCTACCCGGCCTTGACAACCCCGGCTGCCTGATGGTAACAATACATGGGGGGAAAGGGAACTATGGGGAGAACAGAGGACGTCTAAACTACAATAACATAACTACACATCACTGTTGCTTGGCCCAGCTAGATGGTGACAGGGGGGCAACAATCCCCCTCCCCCGAGCTCCACTAAATCCCAGCTGCCAGTGATGGCACAGCATGAAACAAAGGAACAGCAACACGGGTCCCGGGGTAACTTTATTTGATGGTAAAACTTCCCCTCTTCATCATCCCAGGACCCTGAACTGAGGGCAAACAGTAACTTATAGACAGGGGCAGGTCCCAGCGGGAGGATACAACCTTTAACAAATCAGGAAAATTGGGAGTAAAAACACGGCGGGAAATACAATGTATAAACCAATAAAGAAGTTCAAGGGAGGAAAACAGTTTCAGTGAACTAATAAAGTTTGAAGAAATACAAAACTGAAAATTCTCAAGGGGAGGCAAGCTCTGGGAGAAACCAGCATCCTATAACATTAAAGGAAAAATGCTGAAAGTTCTGGGAAAAGGGCAGGGACAAAAGGAACAGCATAAGGAAACCACAAAATTACAAATCAAACTAATAAAAGAAAAAACACATCACAATACACAGAGCTCCATTATTAAGCTTCAGACTTCCTAATATTCAACTAGATGTAATTTTCCATTCCTTTAATATTCGTTGGTCTCAGGTCACATAGTTCTTAGTATTTGTTTTTCTCCTGAAGCCAGATTTCTTGGCCTCTGATGTTAATAAAGTCCACCCTCCTTGATTTTCTTCTCAACCTCTTCCAGACCAGGTGTCTCCAACTATGCCAGGGGGCAGTGTCTGGGGCAGATGTTCCTTGATGTTTGCTGATGGTCATTGATGTGTTCTTGATGGTCATTATCTTTTTGGGGACCTTTTGGGTTATTCCCAGTTCATTGAGATGTTCAGCTCATTTCCCTTGAGAGTGGTGCAAGATCCCTTAAAAAAGCCATGAGAATTCCTTTCCCTAAGGCAAAGGCAAACCAAGCCTGACTGGAGACATGAAACAAAAATTAAACTTGGTATATTATCCAACACACGTGTGCAGCGCAAGTGCCCAGCTGCTGAGGGAAATGCACCCACTAGGCCCCCTCTGCAGCTCACTCAGCGTCTGGTGCAGAAGTTTGGATGCCTGCAGGGGTTGCTTGTCTCCTCTGGGTTTGTTCTTCCCTCTGGGAGGGCCCCAAAGGAAATTAGTTCCATTTCCCCTGCAGACCAGAGTGGCAGTGAGTCACTGCAGGCTGCTGATAGTCTGATACAAGGAAACAGGTGTGCATAAAAATCACGCTGTGAAAAGCCAGTGTCCATAAAGGAGCCAGAGGAGTCCTGCAGCTTTGTTTGAACATAGGGAGCGAGTCCATTGGGACATCCGCTTGTGGGGTTGTCTCTCTCAGCTAGTGGGGAACACAGCCTCCTTTTAAACCCCCAGCCACATATTGCCCTCTTCCTTTCCTGGGGCAGGGGACTCCAGGGACCTTTGTACCCTCTTTTCCTTTTGCCAGCTATTAGTTCTGGTCTCCATCCAAACCCAGTCCAAAGGTGGGATGAGCGTGTTAGTCCTGACAAGGATGAGCTCCCTGCACTCCCAGCCCCTCTGCAGCCTGTGCTTTTCCGTGCCCCACTTGGCTCTTCAGGTGGCAGATGGCTTGGGGCAGGTTACTCCAGGCACACAGTGGTGCCTGTGGAGGCCCAATCCCTAAAGCTCTCCCAGAGCTGTGCTTGGCTCCAAATCTCGTCTGCATCCACCTGATTTTAAAGACTGTAGCACATCTGCACTTTCAGGAGGTAGTACAGCCAGTGCTGCACTCTGAGAAGTAAGTCCACAGTCTGAGATGTTGATGTAATTTAACTAATTTGTGGCTCATTGTGATGATGATGATGATGATGATGATGATGATGATGATGATGATTGTATCCCAGAACATTTCCTTTTTTTTCCTCCCCCAAATAAAATGGTGCCATTCAGCTTCTGGAGGAAAGAACTGTCAAAGGTGCTGTTTGTCAGTCATGGAGGGGGAGGTGCGGGGGAGTAAATTATGGCCTGGAAGGATGCTCTGGTGGGCTCCAGCATTTTAAAAAGTTCCTTTGATACACAGACTGGGTAATTTTCAGTACTAAATGGCTGCATTAAAAGGTTTTCCAGGCTGTATGCTGGCCAGAAAGCATTGAAAGCCCATGGGAGATTAGGCTCCATGAGAAAGGTAGCATCAGTTCCTTTGCCAGGTGAAACACAGCATTCAGAAGCTCAGCTTGTGTTTCGAGAAGCCACCAGCCTAATGTAAGCAGGGTCAGAAAGCTTCTCCAATCCAGCTGAGCGGCTGTGGCAGAGCTGTTGTGTTTTACAGCAGCTCCATGGCAGTGCAGCAGCTGCAGGAGAGGGCTCAGGACAGGCTTGGGGGGAGCGGGGCGGCAGGAAGCTGAGAGAATCCTCTGCTCTAGAACTGAGGCAGTTCTTGGCAGAAACAAACAAAGATGATGACTTGAGGAGATTCCTACTGTGCTCAAAGTTTGCCTCTGGAGACTAAGAGGTGAGCTTGTCAGAAATCCCAGAAAATATGAGGGAAAAGGTTCTTGGTTAGTTGTGAGAAGATACAAATCTGCCCTGGGCAATGAGCCTCTCCAGTAGACTATGTTTCTTCAGTGAACTTAGTTCTTCCAGGAATAAAGATTACCAATTAAATGCAATTTTTTTTTTTTATTTTATTCTAGAAGTGTGAAAATATTCTGGTTTTCCAACTACTAAAACTACGCTGAGAAATATAGAACTGTTGTGGGAAAGGGGAAGAACTATTAGGGGAATATTCTATGACAAATGTTCCTAAATTTTGCAAAATTAAAAATAAATATATTAGATCCTAGTGTCAGGAGACACATGCCCGGCTGCTGTCTGCACAAACCTGGCGGTGCCCAGAAAATCAGCACAGGCAGGGCTGATGCTACCACCCAGAGAGCAGAGGTAAAAGACGTTGATCAAGCCCTTCCCTGGCAGGAGGGTCCCACCTTCAGTCCTGGCTGGACACCAATGCCAGCACGTTTAGGGCCAGAGGCTCCTGTTCTGGGTGGTGGCAGCATGTCCCTAGCAACAAGCTGGTAATGCAGCCGTGGCAGGGACTTTGGACACTGGCATAGAGAAGGCTGATGAGAGGCGCAGGTGCAGGTGGCAGTCTCCCTGATGGAACTCTTTGGCCGGTCTTGTGAAGCTGCAGAGGCGCTCCTGTGGAGAGAGGAGGTGGCTGAGGCCCCAGCTGCCAGTGGCACACAGGGACCCTCGTGCACAGCAGGGCCCAGAGCTGGCAAGGCTCCCCAGCACGGCTGGAGCTGCTGGCACAGCTGGGCCCAGCTGGACAGCTGCCCCTCAAGGCCCCGGCCAGCAGGGCACGGCTCTGGGCAGGGTCCCTGGCCAGGAGCGGGCCCCAAAGCGTCTCTGCCTTTCAAGGGCAACCTCGGCCCTGCTCTTTCTCCTCCCCACCTCCCTCTGCCTCTGCCCCGTGCCCCTGGGGCTGCTCTCGGCCACAATTGCTGATCTGTGATTGTTCTGTCAGCAAAGGGACATGGAGAAGTTGCCTCCAGCATCCAGCATGATCTTCACACTGTGACTGGCCAGGACTTCCAGTCAATCCATCTCTCGATCCCAGTGTCCATGGGAGCACAGTTCAGAAGTGTCTCCATGCCGTGCTGGCTTGCCCACGTGCTTTAGGGAAGTGGGCATTGCAAGGAGCTCCTTCCTCAGTGGGAGCAGGCACGGCCTCAGCTGCAGCCCCGGTGCCGCCTGTGGCGCAGGGAGCGGCCGTGGCTGTCCCTGTGCTCGGCTGCAGCACAGGGCCAGGCCGGAGCGGGGCCCTTGTTGTGCCTCCGCCGCTGCTCGGCAGCGCCGCCGGAGCCCGGGGCCGTGGTCCTTCCCCGCCGGGGCCGGGACCTGCCCGACAAGGGCGCGGCGGCTCCAGAGGCCCCGCCCGACCCCCAAGGATGGGCTCCGCCCGCCCGCCGGCCGCAAGGCTTGGCAGGAAGCTTTCTGCCCACTTTGCACAGCCTCCACCCAGAGTGGCCCTTTGCTGCGCTGAGGAGACTGACAAACCCCGCTGCACATCTCATGAGGGATCCCTGCACACTTTCGTAGAGACCATCAATACTCCTTTGTTCCTCCTGAGCGATCCCTGCACCCCTCAGCAGAGACCCCAAAATATCCCTGTGTGCCTCACAGAGAATCCGTGCTCACCAATGCAGAGACCCCAGGGCAGCCTTGTGTGCCTCACAAAAGAGCCCAGCCTCCTGCCCACCTTAGGAAGGACTCAGCTCCTCTCCAGGCCTTGACGGCAAGCACTAAACCACCACGTTAATCACGAGGTACTCAAGCCCCTGCCAGCCTTACAGATATCTCCAGTCCCCTGTACACCACAGAAGAGATCTCAAATCCCCTAAGAACCTCACGAGGAACCCCAGCCCCGTGCACCACTTACAAAGGACGCAAAGCCCTGCATGCCTTCCTGCAAAACCCAACACCTACAAAACCCCCCCTCCAGTTCGTGTGCCACATGAGGGACCCCGGCCAAGTGCCATCCTTACAGGGGTCCCCCAATCCCCTGCATGCAATAGGAAAGCCAGGCTTGGCATTAACTCTAGCCAGCAGTGTGTTCCCTGGCAGAAACCAATTCCCTTCTGGGCATCGGGAAGACGTGTTGTGGTGCCGGCTGCATCTGTGGGAGCGATGGGGAGCGTGAGCCCGTGCTGTGCTGCACTGCTGAGCTGGCAGCACGGTGGATACGGGCAGGATGTCCCCTGTTTCCCCCAGAGCTGGGGCCTGCAGGCACCTTGCCGGCTCTTGGCACAGGCTGTGCCAGCCAACAAAGCCCAGCAGGCCGGGAGGAGAGCCCGCGGGCAGCAGGAAGCTGAGAGAAGCCCCTGCTCTGGAACTGAGGCAGTTCTTGCACATGAAAACAAAGATGGTGACTTGAAGAGATTCCCACTGTGCTCAAAGTTTGCCTCTGAAGACTAAGAGGTGAGCTTGTCAAGAATCCCAGGAAACATCTGGGAAAAGGTTTTACATAACGTGGTTGTGACTAGGTACAAAGTTCCTGTGGGAAAAGATCTTTGCCTCTGCAGCAGGCTGGGTGTCTTAGGGTGCCTTACTTCTTTGCAGAGTAAATATTACCACTGAAATGCCACTTTATTTTTTATTGTATAAGTGTAAAAAATTTTCCAGAACTGTAAAACTACTTTCAAAAATAGAAACATAATGTGGAAAAAGGGATGAACCATCTGGTGAACTGTCTCTACAAGAAGCATTTCTAAATATTTCTAAAAATTAGAAGTGAAGATAAAATAGGGTTGCTTTTTCAGGATTCTAAAACTGCTTTAGGAGTGAAGTCCTTAGTCCTTGAAAAGTCCTTAAATTCTGTAGTACTCAGGAATAAATATTTCAGGAAATCGCTCTACAGTAAATACATTTAAAAATATTTCTAAAACTTTCTCATTTCTAAAAATTAAAAAAAAAGGCAAAATGGGGTGGCTTGTTCTTAGGAGCCCCATGCTGCTGCCTGCCCCCTGGGCTCCCCCATCCCCTCGGGGCCCCGCCGCTGGGCACAGCAGCCCCTGCCTGGCTCCTGCCTGCCCACACCGTGGCCATCCACGGCTGCTCCTGGGCATGGAGCTCAGCCAGTGCTGCTGCCAGGTGGGCTTTGCTGCTGCTACCTCCCAGACACTGGGGTGACAGCTCCATCTCTCTATTGCAACAGAAGAAGGGGCCATCACCTACCGATTCATAGAATCACAGAATCACAGAATTTCAAGGTTGGAAGAGACCTTTAAGGTCATCAAGTCCAACCCATGTTCTAGCACCTCAACTAGATCATGGCACCAAAGTGCCACATCCAGTCTTTTTTTAAACACATGCAGGGATGATGACTCCACCACCTCCCTGGGCAGATGATTCCAGTGTTTGACCACTCTTGCTGTAAAAAACTCCCTCCTTAAGTCTAGCCTGTATCTCCCTTGGTTCAGCTTGAGACTGTATCCTCTTGTTCTATCTGTTGTTGCCCGGAGAAAGAGACCGACCCCCAGCTCACCACAGCCACCCTTCAGGAAGTTGAAGAGAGTGGTAAGGTCACCTCTGAGTCTCCTTTTCTCCAGGCTAAACAATCCCAGCTCCCTCAGCCGTTCCTCGTATGGCTTGTGTTCCAAGCCCCTCACCAGCCTCGTTGCTCTTCTTTGGACACACTCAAGCATCTCAACATCCCTCCTAAACTGAGGGGCCCAGAACTGGACACAGTACTCAAGGTGTGGACTCACCAGTGCCGAGTACAGGGGAAGAACGACCTCCCTGCTCCTGCTGGCCACACTATTCCTGATACTGGCCAGGATGCCATTAGCCTTCTTGGCCACCTGGGCACACTGGTGGCTCATGTTCAGCCGACTGTCAACCAGCACCCCCAGGTCCCTTTCCACCTGAGCACTGTCCAGCCACACCGTCCCCAGCCTATAACGTTGCAGGGGGTTATTGTGGCCAACGTGCAGGACTCGGCACTTGGATTTATTGAACTTCATCCCAGAAGATTCTGCCCATCCATCCAACCGTTCCAAGTCCCTCTGCAAAGCCTTCCCTCCCTCTACCAGATCCACACATGCTCCCAGCTTAGTGTCATCTGCAAATTTACTAATAAAAGACTTTAAACCCTCATCCATATCATCAATAAAAATATTAAACAGAACTGGCCCCAGCACAGACCCCTGAGGGACACCCCTGGTGGCTGGCCGCCAGCTGGATGCAGCACCATTCACAACCACTCTCTGGGCCCGGCCATGCAGCCAGCTCCTAACCCAGCACAGAGTGCTCTTGTCCAAGCCACGGGCTGCCAGTTTATCAAGGAGTATGCTGTGGGAGACAGTGTCAAAGGCCTTGCTGAAATCCAAATAAACAACATCTACAGCCTTCCCTGCATCCACTAGGCGGGTTACCTGGTCATAGAAGGTGACCAGGTTGGTTAAACATGACCTACTCCTCCTAAACCCATGCTGACTGGGCCTGATACCCTGGCCATCCTGTAAATTCTGTGTGATGGCACTTGATATAAACTGTTCCATTATTTTGCCAGGTACTGAGGTCAGGCTGACCGGTCTATAATTACCAGGATCCTCCTTTGCACCCTTTTTGTGAATGGGTGTCACATTGGCCAGCTTCCCATCATCTGGAACCTCACCAGTGAGCCAGGACTGTTGGTAAATGATGGAGAGTGGCTTTATAAGCTCATGTGGCAGCTCTCCCATTACCCTGGGGTGGATCCCGTCAGGTCCCATAGATTTATGAACATCCAAGCATTTCAGTAGTTCTTTGACTGCCTCCTCTTGGATAATGGGGGGGACCATTCTGCTCCCTGACACCATCAACCAGCCCAGGCGGACAGGTGTCTTGAAGGCAAGTCCTCTTCCCACTAAAAACTGAGGCAAAGTAGGCATTAAGCACTTCTGCCCTCTCCTCATCTGCAGATACTGAGTTCCCTCCCTTGCCCAATAAAGAACAAAGGCTGGTCTTACCCTTCCTTCTAGCATTAATGTATTTGTAAAAATATTTTTTATTATCCTCTACAGAAGTCGCCATTCTATGTTCCAACTGAGCTTTGGCCTCCCTAATTTTTTTCCTGCATGCTCTAGCAGCCCTCTTGAATACTTCCTTAGAGACCTGACCCTCCTTCCAAAGCTGATACATCCTCTTTTTATTCTTAAGTTCCTCCTAAACCTCCTTGCCCAGCCACGCTGGACATTTACCCCACTGACTTATCTTTCGGCACACAGGGACAGTCTGTTCCTGTGCCCTCAAGATCTCTGTTTTGAGGCATGCCCACCCTTCCTGGATCCTTTGTTTTTAAGGGCTGCCTCCCAAGGGACGCTCTGAATAAGTATCCTAAACAGGCCAAAGTCTGTCCTCTGGAAGTCCAGTGCAAGAGTCTTACTGGTGCTCCTCCTGACTTCATCAAATATTGAGAACTCTATTATGTCATGATCACTCTGCCCCAAGCGACCTCCAACCACCACATCTCCCACCAGCCCATCTCTATTTGCAAACAGCAGATCTAACATAGTCCCTCTCCTGGTGGGTTCACCCACCAGCTGCGACAAAAAGTTGTCCTCCATACACTCTAAGAATTTCCTGGACTGCCTCTTTACTGCTCTATTAAGTTCCCAGCAGATGTCTGGTAGGTTGAAGTCACCCACAAGAACAAGGGCTGATGATCCTGAAACATTACCTAGCTGCTTATAGAATAAGTCATCTACCTCTTCTTCCTGCTTGGGTGGACGATAACAGACTCCCAGTAGGGTGTCAGCCTTGTTGGCCTTCCCCTTCATTCTTACCCATAGACATTCAACTCCAGCTTCCTTAGTTTCAATTGCTACGGCATCAAAAGTCTGCTTAATATAAAGGGCCACCCCTCCACCTCTTCTTCCTTTCCCGTCTCTTCTGAAGAGCTTGTAGCCATCCAGTGCAGCGCTCCAGCCACGTGAGGCATCCCACCATGTTTCCGTGATGGCAGCTACATCCTAGCTCTGCAGCTGCACCATGGCCTCCAGCTCATCATGTTTGTTGCCCAAGCTGCGTGCATTGGTATACACGCATCTCAGCTGGGCTACTGACTTCACCCCTAACTTAGCCTTGCAACCCTTGGGCCTGCTTCCAGAGAGCCCAGCTGCATCCCCTTCCCCCTTCAAACCTAGTTTAAAGCCCTCTCAATGAACTCTGCCAGTTCATGAGCTAAAAACCTTTTGCCCTTAACAGAGAGATGTACCCCATCTGGTTCCAGCAGAGCAGATGCTGTAAAAGTTTCCCCATCATCAAAGAATCCAAATGTTGCCGATGACACCAACCCTTAAGCCATTTGTTGGTGATGCGGATTCTCCTGTTTCTTTCATCATTTTCCTCCGCCACCAAAGGGACTGAGCAGAACACTACCTGTGCTCCTGCCCTATCAACTACCTGACCCAGTACCCTAAAGTCCTTTCTAATTGCCTTGACACTCCTCTTTTCAATCTCATCATTGCCAGCCTGGAGTATCAGCAGTGGATAATAATCAGAGGGCTGAATCAGCCCAGGAAGTCTCTCAGTGATATTTTGTACCCGGGCCCCAGGGAGGCAACAGACCTCCCTGTGGGATGGGTCTGATCGACATACGGGGCCCTCAGTTCCCTTCAGAAGGGAATCACCTGCTACGATTACCCTTCTTTTCTTCTTGATGTTAGAGGTAGTGATCCATCTTACAGATGAATCATAATTGGGGGGCTCACTGGGCAGACAGTTTTCTTCTAAATAATCTAGTTGGGTCTTTAGTTCCAGGACCTCATACCTATTCTGTAGTGGGACCTGCCAGGATGATGGGGATGGGGAGGAGTTTTTGTTATTACCTCCCCAAATGGGGACCCATTTCCACTCCTCTTCATCCACCAGGTGCCCTTCTATTGCCTGACAGCAGGAGGCATAGAAGTCCTCAGTCTCTCGGTCAGAGGCCTCCCTTAAAGATGGAAGGGCCCAGCTCCACCAACCTATTTCCATTTCACTTTCCCTGATACTCCTTAACCTTTCAACTTCCTCCCTAAGCTCAGCCACCAGTGAAAGGAGGTCGTTCACCTGTTCACACCGCAGGCAGGTCTCCTCCACAACACTCCCTGAAGCCACCGATAAGCTCAAACATTCTGGGCTTGGATGGGTCTGTACAGACACATCCTTTTTGGAGGGCTCAACTCACTTCACACCAGCCACAGTTTGTGACCGTGTAGAAACCATTACTAACAGACACCTCAAACACAAGCAGGCAGCAGAAAAACCTCAAACAACACAGAGGACTCCTTACTAGCAAGAAAGTTGGCAACCCTGCCTGTTTGCCCTGCCTGTGGGAACTGCCATGCAAACTGCCTTGTATAAGCCCCAGAGACTCACCACACCCCTGTTTGCTCGCTCCTGTTCGCCCCGCTCCCCAGACACCTCTTATAATCAGCCACTCAGCAGCAACTCAGGTAGCTGCACCCCTTGCTCCTCACTGACTCACAATGGCCCAATGGCGGGGCAGCAGGGCTTAACTCCAGTGTTGTTTAGAGGGCAAGGCCAGGGAGCTCAGGGGCAGAGGAAGGGATGCGTTGGTCTCAGGAGGGGCTGGAGGCTGCTCGGCTAGTCTTGGGGTCTCTAGAAGAACTTGAGAAATGGCTGGGACAGGATACAGGGAGACCAAAAAAGGGATGAAGGCATCTTGGGGAGACCTATGGGGAGAGCAGGTGGCAGTGGGATCTACAGGGTAGGAGGAGGTTCCCTTGCAGATGGCTGTTCTGGGGTCCCTTTCACAGAGCACTTGAGAGGGCTGTCCAGGCCCTTATTACTGCTGGAGGAGCTGCTCACGCTGTCTGGGTGTGAGGTGCAGCCACCGTCTTTCAACTCCTGTCCAGAGCTGCCCCTGTGGTGAGAGGAGGTGGCTGAGGCCCCAGCTGCCAGTGGCACACAGGGAGCCTCCTGCACAGCAGGGTCCAGAGCTGGCAAGGCTCCCCAGCACGGCTGGAGCTGCTGGCACAGCTGGGCTCAGCTGGACAGCTGCCCCTTATTGCTGGATCTGGATCTATGTAGAAATCACAAACAGGACAGTACTACTCAGGAATGTGCCTTGAGCCGTTTCATTTTCCAGCACCAGTCTCATTATATAGTTATGACAATGGGAAGATGCAAGCATTTCACATCCCAAGCAGCAGACCAAGAACTTAATGTTGCAACTTACTTTAAAAGTTTCCTGGCCAATCACAAAACCCAAAACCTATTGACAGTAGTTCCATCCAATTAATGTAAGCACACATTCCTTTGGTTAAAGTAATGCTTGCTTATTTCAAATACAACATCTGCTTAAAATACAACGCACAGAGCTCCATTATTAAGCTTAGAACTTCCTCACGTTCAACTAGATAGACTTTTCTGCAGGTTAGGGAGTTGTTCTTGACAAGTGTTAATACATAGACCATTGCTCTCTAAGTCTTTACTTGCCTACTTCTTATACAATTTTTCTGCTGACAAATCTTATGATTACTTTTTAGCTCTAATTGCAGTTCTGCTGTCACTGAGGCTTGCCTTTTGCATCTTTCCCAAAACCCTCAGATTCTATGGATTCCCACAATTCCCCCTCTTGGTTCAACTAAAAAGAAACTTTCCTAACTGTCTCCTTTATTAACTCCCTTGCGTTTTGTAGATTTCCTATAATATATCTGCTTGTTACTTGCTTAAAGCTTCCTTTTTGCTCACATTAAGTATTGCTATACTAAAACACAGCAATTTTAATGCTATGAAAATCCAGTCAGTTCAAAGGGCATAAGTCATGTCTGATAATAATTACAAGTCATTGTTCAAAAAATCTCGCCTGTTCTAAGGTTTTAATTCAAAACCTTTTTTCTATGGCTATACCGTCATCTACCATCTCTGTAAGATTTTGACAACTTTCTGTGAATCTATTTCCTACTTTTCTCTCTTGTATGACAAAAACTTCTTTGATAGTTTTCTCCATCATTTGTCGCACCAAAGTCTGCAAGGTGTCACTACTAGTATGGCCACCAAAACACTCTGCACATATAGACCTATCTTACAGAGTTCCCTTAGCCAAGGTGCAAAGCTCCATTCTTGGAACAAATCATCTAACTATGACAGACCATCTTCTTTAATTTGAGCTGTCAAATCTTTCAGCTTTTGTATGCTGTTTGGATGGATTCAGAATGCTCTGACAGGATCATGCAACAGAATCCTTCAAATTCCTCACAACCGTGTCCATGTGCCAGTAAAAGAAAATCTACTGCTGCCCTGTTTTGAAGGGTAGCATGTCTAACACTAGTAACATCTGTCAGCATATCACTGATTGCAGTGGATGTGGCATTAGTTTCTTTACTCAGCCAATATCCAACTCAATCTCATTGTTTCAATGCCCTTGCTGAAGCCAGTTGGGGTAAAAACAAACCTGGCAGCCTGGGCAGCCCTGGCAGGCAGGGCCATGGCCAGGAGGAGCAGGAGGAAGAGGCGCAGAGCAAGGGCCATGCTGCCTTGCCCTCTGCCAGTCCCGCAGCTCTTGCTGCCACCGCTGTCCTGACACCGCTGTCCCAACGTCAGCACCGCTGCTGCCACCGCCGCTGCTGCCGCAACACTTGTGCTCAGGGACTGACTGCTGCCTCCTTGTGCTGCTGTGCAACCATGGGGCTCTGGGACCTCAGAGCCTGCTCTGACATCATGGCCAGGGTGGAATTGTTTGGGAAGGTGGATCTGCCTTCTTCAGGAGCGAGCTCATCCTGCCCAGCTGCTCTGCCCAAGGGTTGTGACACAGTCCCAGCTCAGCTGATCTCACAGGCTGGGACATGAAGGGATGCAGAGCAGCTCTGCCAGGATGGACTTGGGGTTGCTGCTAGAAGAGAGGCTGGACGTGAGGCAGCCATGTGCATCCAAAGGAGAGTGCCCAGCAGGTTGAAGGAGGTGATTCCACCTCTCTGCTCTGGTGAGACCCCACCTGGAGTACTGTGGAGGAGGTTTTACAGTGGCCTCTGTGAGCCATCAAGATGTTTGATAAGAGGATCCACGTTAACCCTGGAAATAATTTTCTGCCAATTTTCTATGTCATTGACATAGAAACCAAGAAAGAAAGAAGGATAAATAAGAGAAACCTGCAATGGCCTATTCCAAGAAGAGCTTTGTAAGAATGTAGAAAAGGCATGCAGGCTAGAATAAAAACAGGGTTTGAAGCCTTCTGGAAATGGAGTGTGTTTCTTTGTAGTGTCTCGGTCTCTACCACGACAGAGTACTGCATCCTGCTGTGGGTCCCCAAGACAGGAAGGATCAAGTCCAGAGGAGGGACAAAATGTTCTGAGGGCTGGAGCCCTTCTGCTTTGGAGACAGGCTAGGAGAGCTGGCAGTGTTCAGCCTGGAAGAGAGAAGACTCCAGGGACACCTGATTGCTGCCTTTCAGTGCCTTATGGGGGCTTGTAAACAGATGGGACAGAATTTTTAGTAGAGCCTATTGTGACCAGACCGAGGGTCTTTTAATCTAAAAGATGGTCAATTCAGACTAGATGAAAGAAGCACATATTTTACACTATTGCTTTTGAAACCCTGGCACAGGTTGCCCAGAGAGCTGGAGATCCATCCCTGCAAACATTCAAGCTCCTGCTCTGAGCAACCTGACCTAGTTCAAGGTGTCCCTGCTCACTGCAGGCCATTGGGACTAGATGGCCTTTAAATGTCCCTTCCAAGCCAAGCCATTCTGTGCTCCTGTGCACCATCAAAGCAGTGCTGCATTAGTGCTGGGCTGATTGTGCTGGCACCTGTATTTTGGTCGTTGTGCCATTTAGCAATTGGCCACGAGAGGATTGATGGGCTGGACAGTGAAGTCTGCAAATAACACACAGTGTGCTCAAGGAGAAACAGGAGAGCAACACGGCTTCCAGTTCAGATAAATGTCAGCATTTTGCTGCCCATTTCCAGTTAAGAAATATAGGAATGTCCTGAAGATCCCTTCATGTGGGTTCATTATTGGCCATATCAGTACTTGTGTTCTGTAAAACAGGTTAAGTTGTTACAGCTTCTTACCCCATTTATCCCTGGATAAAACCCAAATACTGCATTGCTCCTTGTCTACTTTCTTCCAAGTCAAGGCAAATTTTGTTCATTACTGAGTGGGACATAGTCATCTCTTCACAAGCAAATTCCTCTTGCCATTCACACAATGGCTAGACTGCTTTGTTGATTTGCTCTAATTGGACTGTAATTAAGGCCTACCTTTCACTAGAATTAAAGCTGATGCATTGGGAAGCAAAGTGTTCAGTCATTTCTCCTGGAGTCTGACACTGTAGAGAGTTGTTCTGTAAGTAAATGACATCTGAAGACAGGTGTAGTCTACCATACTTCTGGCATACTAGAAGTGAGAAAAAACCCTTTGAATCAGGATTTTATCCTTTCTTCCTCCACCTCCTCCTCCCAGGAATTTTAATCGCTGAGGTCTAAGCTCTTCAGCTGCCTCACAAACATTCTTTTAATTCAGGCAGGCATCCATGCATTGAGCCACAAATCAGGACCGTGGTGTGAACCTTGAAGCAATGTAGGTTTATAGCACTGAAAATAATAATCCAATACCCAGGTTAAGCCAAGCCTATTGGTTATGTCTCAAATAACTCTACCTATCCTCAGTGATGTTTCAAAAACGATCATTGTGAAAGCTAGGAGCGGGGAGAGAGAATGTTATCAAAATTAAAAATAGAGCTTTCTGAGATCTTTATATTCCTATAAAAAGAGAGTCCAAACTATTCATCTATGGAACATTAAGTAAGAAGTGAACAAAAGACTGTCAAAATAATTGCTTGGGGAACAAAAAACCCATAAATAAAAACAAGCTTAAATGTAGATAATAAGTAAACCATCATGCAAAGAAAAAAAACAGACCTGCCAAAACTAAAACCAATAAGGCTGTTTCATCTGTCTCATTTAAAAAAAAAAAAAAAAAAAAAAAAAAAAAAAAAACCAACCTGAAAATAATTAGAGATTCTCAAGGGCATTACTATATATAGAAACTTCCTGGTATTGGGAAAAACATGAAGGAAAGTGTAGCATGCAATTCACAGATGTAACCTAGAATTTGTTAGGGAGGGCCAGGGGTGGCAGTGGCTGCTCAGGGATGGCTTTGGCCCATGTCCCTGGCAGCAGCCACTGCCCAAGCAGCTGCGCTGCCCCCGGGCTCTCCTCCCGGCCTGCTGGGCTTTCTTGGCTGGCACAGCCTGTGCCAAGGGCCGGCAAGGTGCCTGCAGGCCCCAGCTCTGGGGGAAACAGAGAACGTCCTGCCCGTATCCACCATGCTGCCAGCTCAGCAGTGCAGCACAGCACGGGCTCACGCTCCCCATCACTCCCACAGATGCGGCCGACCCCACAACACGTGTTTCCCATTCCCAGAAGAGCCTCAGAATGGGTTGCTGTTGGGGAACCCTCTGTTTGCATGTGATAAGGGCAAGTCTGGCTATCTGTTTCTGCCAGGAAATTATTTGGAAGTGCTCAACTGAACCTCAACTCAGAGTTTCGGCACTGCAGTTCATGTCTTTGATTGTAATTCGGTCCTAGCAGTCAGTTTTATACCCCTCCCCTTATTTTCTATTGCTATAGCATATTTTATTACCAATGGGTTGCTCCTTTACCCCATGTGTTGGTTTTGCCCCACTTGTCCATCTCCCCAAAGACCTGCCCTTTTGTTCACTGTTCCTCCTCCCATTGCATGTCAGTCCCTCTCCAAGCCTGCCCCATGCTCTAGCAATTTTCCTATCAATTTTGTATCCTTCGGAACCCCATTGGTTTGTTTAAGTTCTTCCCCTCCCCTGTAATCCCCAATTGGTTTAAACCTTGTATTCCCCGCCTGGTGTTCCACCCTCAGTTTCTCCCAATTGGCTAAAGATTGGATCCTCCCCTGGGACCCTGCCAAGTTTGTAAGTTGGTGTATGCCTTTAATGCAGTATTGGTCTGCCCCTGATGGTCTGTAGAGTAATCACCTTAGGAAAACATAGAGCAGACCTCACCCTGTTCCTTGTCCCTACCCTCAGGGCAGTCCTACCCCCAAGGCAGCCCACCTGTGCTGTAGAGCAGCTGTGCCCTGCAGCCACAGCCCAGATTCGACAGTTTTCTGGGGGCAGCCCAGTGCCACTGTGGGTGTGGGCAGCTAGTGGGGCTGAAGAAATGGGGCAGCACAGCACTTCCCAAATCAGCTCTGGGCCCTGCTATGCAGGAGGGTCCCTGTGTGCCACTGGCAGCTGGGGCCTCAGCCACCTCCTCTCTACACAGGTGCTCCTCTCCATCTCCAGAAGACCAGCCTAACAACGCAGGCAGCGAGAATTTGAGCCATGACCTCAGCTCTCCACTTCTGCCCCTATTTGCCCTGCCATGGCTGCAGCAGTGTCACGAGGCCATCCCAAAACCCACCGCTCCTCAATGAGAACCTCTGCCCCTGAGCCCCCTGGTCCTGTTCCCCGGCCAGGACTGAAGGTGGGCAGCCCTTGCCTGGCAGGGCAGGGCGTGGCCCACATTTTATATTCAAATAAAGAGTTGGAGTTTTCACAGTTATGTCTGGGTGGTAGCAGCAGCAAAGCCCACCTGGCACCAGCAGTGGCTGAGCTCCGTGCCCAGGAGCAGCCGTGGATGGCCACGGTGTGAGCAGGCAGGAGCCAGGCAGGGGCTGCTGTGCCCAGCGGCGGGGCCCCGAGGGGATGGGGGAGCCCATGCTGAGCGTCCCTGGGCTGAGAGCACATTTCCTTCTGTGGGATCATCTGAGCCTGGACCTGAAGAGGCACAAAGGGATATTTTGGGTTGCCTGATGAGGGTTCCAGGAGTCCCGCATGTTTTAAATGAATTAGCTTTTTTTGATTAATAAGGAGAATTTATTCCATAATTAAAATTCAGTCGTAGAAAATATAGAAGCAAATATCAGATTGGCCCTGAAGCAGGCTAACAGCGTCAGATGAGACAGGTGGGGCATTTCTCTCCCCTGTGCATCACGAAGGGACAGCTCTCTCAAAGTTTTTTTGGTCATTTCCAAGCTCCAAGCGGTGTGGAGGGCAGGAGTTTTTCTGTTTCTTATGGTTGTTTTTATCCTTTTTGCATATTCATGTATTTTTTCCTTTCTTGCTGCAGCTCTTGCTGAGAGTTTCCCCAAAACTGGTAAAAGATTCACTTTGTTAGAGGAAAATGCAATATGCATTCTAGGAGGCACACATTTATCTTATAGATGATGCAAATCGAATGCACATTGCTGAGGTTTGGTCAGAGAAATAATCTTCTGGAATCAGCATTTCTGGGGACGAATATTCAGGCTAGGATTTTGGTGCATGTTGATTGCCCTGAACCCTCCTTTGTTATGCTAGGATTTTCATTAGGCGAGATTACTGTAGTCTCAGCATGAATTTGTGCATACAATCTATCAGAATCCCACCCTTTCTCTATTAATTTATTAAATTTGTACTTTTAGGGTACACTTTGACAAAGCTTACTTATTTTCTAATTTTATGTTTAGTATTTATAAAACTTGACAACTACACTTTCATACTACTAGTCAGGGTATAAAATTAACAGCTCTTCTCATAAGGTAGATTATTCTAAATCTTTAATTTCTTTTCTTTGGATTGTCAATTATATTTTTTTATATCAATGCATGTGCTTATTGTAATTTAGATATATTTTGACTCCATAGTCGTTTAAGGCTGGTAATATTTGTAAAATAAGTTTTTCATGTTTTCTTATGTTGCCTGCTAAAATGTGTCTTTATAACTGTCTCATGTTCTTGTTTTCTAATTCTTGAGCAATTTGCTTTATTCTACTCTCAGGATTTATTTCTTCTCTAGCTCTTCCAGAACAAAAAGTTTTAATATATTGCTTACAAATTTTGCCATTTTATTCTTTTTGCTATGTTTCACATTTTCTTTATTCCAGTGTCTTTTACTGGTTCCTGCCCGCTTGTCTACAATTCTTCCTTGGTGGCACGCTGAGAACATACCTTGGAGCAGGAGGCTCCAAGGGCTTCAAAACTTTATTCATCCAAGCTGATGGAGAAGCCTTCCCAGCACCCTCATCTACAATGCAGCACAGATGAGAACATTTTCCAGTGTGTGGAAAATAGTGCACATTCTGAATTTGTTAAAATTATAGCGTACTACACTAACTTGGAGTGTGCATATGGCTCATTCTTTTTGGGCTTGGATGACTAATACAGTGACAATAATCCTCTGCAGTTTTAACACTCTAGCTCTCTCAAAGCCCCTTTGGGTTGCAGCCAAAGGGCCAAGATGTGTATCTTCTTGGTAGCAGAGCTTACACCTTGGGATCTAGTCACTGACGTCATTCGTCTCATTCTCAGTATTTACTTCATAAGATTTATAAGAGCCTTTTAAATTGTTTTTCAGGATTTAGGATAGCATCTGCTTATTTCTAATTGTTATAGTTTTATTTCTTTGACATTTTAGCTCTAAAGTTGTAATTAGTCTGTACACTTCTCTTTCTTTCAGCTATACTTGGCTGTTTTCCTTTATTTTAATTTGATCCTTATTAAATATCTAACGGCTTTTGTTATATCCTATCTGATTTAATGTTACTTTTAGTGATTCTTGGAACTTAAATCTGGTTTGTATCTTATATACTTAATTTTTTTCCAATTTTTCACGAATCATATTATTGTTCTAATATATTCTTTACAGTGTTTCATTAGCTTTTACTTCTATTTCTTTTGTCTGTTATAACAAAAGCACTAAAATATTTTATTTTTTGAAATAAATTTGCATATCACACCTTAAATATTCAGTTCACTTAAAAGAACCTCATGAACAATACAGTTTAAAATAAAATATTTTACTTCTCCTAACAATGGGTTTTACAGCTTACAAGCTTAGGTATTAACATGCATCAGTCTATTGTACTTCAAGGAGTAGTGGTGACTGTTTAGTGAGGTTTGGCTGGTGTTTCTCTTGGTGGATTTACAGGTCTTCTGTCCTGTATTTCTTTGCAGCTGAACCTGCTGGTGAAGGTGGTGCAGCTTCCCAAGCCACGTCCAGGACTGAGGCTCTGGGAGATGCTGAGGGTAGGTCAAGGCCTTTCCCCTGGGAGAGCTGCCAGCTCAGAGCCCAAAGCTGGGCCAGGGAGGCAGCGCTGCAGGTGCCAGCACAGAACCATGCACGTGTGTGCCCTCGCCTTGCGCGATCCCCTCACCGCTGCTGCGGCTCAGTGGTGCCCGTGCAGATCAGCAGAGATGGCAGAAGCTCCTGTGGCTGTTGAGTTACAGGTGTGTCTGCAGGGAGGAGATTCATACGTCCTTTGGTGGTTATTGCCAACAAGACCAGTCTGCATGGCAGGGGTGAGTAGTGTGTCCCTGCTGACCCCACAAGTTGAGCACTGCTTTTGTGGGATGCATTCCTGGGAAATGGAAATATTTTTCTCTAAGTTCCTCCAAAGAGGAAGATGCAAGACACAACAGAGAAGATATGCCTGGAACCATCCAAACAGACGAGGCAAGTGCTGAAGAAAATGCTGCAGGGAGGACAAGGTGGGTGCATTTGCTTCATGCTTCCCCTGGGATTCAGCAGCCGGGGGCTTTGGCTGCACATCTGAACGCATGATTCCCGGCACAGCGGGATGGGATCCATGGCCCATTCCCAATGAGGAATGTTTCCATCTGATCCAGCTGTCTCTTTTTCATTCTCCAGAAATGAAAGGAGAGCCTGTGCAGAAGGAAGTATTTCCCGGAGGAAGCAGTGGTTCCGTGCCAGCCTCTGCTGAAGGAAGGGAGGCCATGCCAGGCACAGGCACAGGAGGTAATTGCTGTGCCTCTGGGCCTGAGCCCTGCTGAGGCTTGAGCTGCCCTCTCTGCTGCTTGGCAGTGCGGGCACAGCCTGGACTAGAGCGGCACAGCCCAGGGGAATTATCCCGAGCAGGCTCAGGGCACTCGGGTACAGAGCAGTGCTGCTGGGGTCCCTCCATGGGAGACATGTCCTGAAACCTGGGAGTGACTGCACGGGGTGCCCACGGTGGGGAAAGGACAGAGGGGGAGAGCAAGGCTCCAGTGTGTCCTGAGAGGGCCTGGCTGTTTGCCCTTGGGATCTGGGAGCTGTCGCCGCAGAAGGAGGGCAGGAGGGACAGAGGGAGAGAGGGATGGATAGCAGTGTCACTGCCTGCTGCAGTTTTCCCCGGGGTTTTAGAGAGGATTTCCTCTGTGTCTGAGGGAGAGAACCCCGGGGCCCTGCACTGCTCCAGCCACCACTCCCTGGGATGTTGCTGAGGGCAGGGAAAGAGTGTGGAGAGTGATCAGGAGCCAGCCCAGAGCTCCCCAGGCCCCTGGGCAGCTTTGGCCATGTCTGTTCACATCTGGCTCCCATGGCCTTACCCGACTCCCTGGCAGTGCCCAGTTCCCTGTGGCAGAAAGAGATCCCAGCACACACTGGAAAATGTTCTCATCTGTGCTGCATTGTAGATGAGGGTGCTGGGAAGGCTTCTCCATCAGCTTGGATGAATAAAGTTTTGAAGCCCTTGGAGCCTCCTGCTCCAAGGTATGTTCTCAGCGTGCCACCAAGGAAGAATTGTAGACAAGCGGGCAGGCACCAGGTGACAGAAGCTTCTGTGGCTGTTGTGTTACAGATGTGTCTACAGGGAAGACTTCTCCAGCTCCTACCTTGGATGTTGCACTCAAGCCCAGCTCCCATCACAGTGGTGAGTAGTGTGTCCCTGCTGACCCCACAGGCTGAGCCTTGCTTTTGTGGGATCCATTCCAGGGAAATGGAAATATTTTTCTCTAAGGTACTCCAACAGGGAAAATCCAAGATACAACAGATAAGATATCCCTGGAACCATCCAAACAGATGAGGCAAGAGCTGAAGGAACCCCTGCAGACAAGAGAAGGTGGGTGCATTTCCCTCATGCTTCCCCTGGGACTCAGCAGCCGGGGGCTTTGGCTGCACATCTGGACACGCCGTGCCCGGCACAGTGGGAAGGGATCCATGGCAGCCTCGCTGCCCCGCTGCTGCTTTCATGCCCTGCAGGGCTGTTTCCCAGCCTGGCCTGGCTGCAGCTTCTGCCCAGCCTCTGTAGGAAGGCGTTTGGCATCAGCTGACAGGCAGCCCAAACTGTAACACACCCTGAGATCCCCCACTATATCCAGCCCTGCAGATTAGGAAAAGGGTGTCTGTTTGGAGGTGGAAGTGCTCTCATCATGCCACTGTAACCTGGCCATTTTCCTGCACCATAAATTTCACAAATATTACCTCTGATGCCACCGCCCAAGTGGGAAACAGCCCCATCTGATGCAGCTGTCTCCCTTCCTTTGTCAAGAGATGGACATAGTGCTTCAGCGGAAGGTGGCATTTCCTGAAGGAAGCACTCCATCTTCGGTGCGAGCCCCTGCTGCAGGGAGGAAGGCAATGCCAGACACGGGCACAGGCACAGCAGGTAATTGCTGTGCCGGGCTCAGGCCTGGCCGGGGCTGTGTGGCAGCAGCTCTTCCCCCAGGGCCTGCCCTTGCCCGGCCCGGCAGCAGCCAAAGCTGGAGGCGCCTCGGCTTCCAGGCCTCTGGAGCTGGTTCAGAGCCCCGGGGAAACGGGACTGGTGCAGCAACGTCCCTGGCGCTGCAGCTGCTGCGGAGCTGGCCCTGAGTGCCCAGAGGCCCAAGGCACAGGAGCAGCCCCGAGCGGGAGCCCTGCCGCCAGCCAGGGCCAGAGCCAGCCCTGGCACACAATGGAAACAGTTCTCATCTTGGTTTGCTTCCAGACTGGGATGCTGGGAAGGATTCTCCATTAGCCTGGCGCTCTGAAGTTGTGAAGCCCTCTGAGCATTCTGCAGGTATGTTCTCACAGTCCCAACAAGGCGTAATGTTTGACTGACTGGTAAGAACCAGGTGACAGAAGCTTCTGTGGCTGTTTTGTTACAGATGTGTCTGCAGGGACGACCTCACCAACTCCTACCTTGGATGCTGCACTCAAGCCCAGCTCCCATCACAGGTGTGAGCAGTGTATCCCTGCTGACCCCACAAGCTGAGCTCTGCTTTTGTGGGATCCATTCCTGGGAAATGGAACTACTTTCTCTTAAGGTCCTACGACAGGAGAGACCAAAGGCATGGCAGGCAAGAAATTCCAGGACCCATTAGAAGTCATGTGGCATTTGGCATCAGCTGGCAGACAGCCCCAATTGCACCACACGCCATGCCCACCCTCAGATCCCCTGCAATTTCCTGGTGTCCAGGCAGATCAGATGTTGGGGCTGTTTGAGGAAGGAAGCAGCCTTGGGTTGTCCCAAAATCCTGGGTGTTTTCTGATCCATATCCATTCCTTTCACAAGTGATGCCTCCTGAAATTGTCCCCATCCCCATTGCCAGTCAGGAATGTTTCCATCTGATCCAGCTGTCTCTTTTTCATTCTCCAGAAATGAAAGGAGAGCCTGTGCAGAAGGAAGCACTTCCAGGAGGAAGCAGTGGTTCTGTGCCAGCCTCTGCTGCAGGAAGGGAGGCCATGCCAGGCACAGACACAGGAGGTAATTGCTGTGCCTCTAGGCCTGAGCCCTGCTGAGGCTTGAGCTGCCCTCTCTGCTGTTTGGCAGTGCGGGCACAGCCTGGACTAGAGCAGCACAGCCCAGGGGAATTATCCCGAGCAGGCTCAGGGCACTCGGGCACTGAGCAGTCCTGCTGGGGTCCCTCTGGGGGAGACATGTCCTGAAACCTGGCAGTGACTGCACGGGGTGCGCACGGTGGGGAAAGGACAGAGGGGGAGAGGAAGGCTCCAGTGTGTCCTGAGAGGGCCTGGCTGTTTGCCCTTGGGATCTGGGGGGTTTCCCCACAGAAGGAGGGCAGGAGGGACAGAAGGAGGTAGGGAGGCATAACTGTGTCTCTGCCTGCTGCAGTTTTCCCCAGGGCTTTAGGGAGGATTTCCTCTATGTCTGAGGGAGAGAACCCCGGGGCCCTGGGCTACTCCAGTCACCCCTCCCAGGGGTGTTGCTGAGGGCAGGGAAAGAGTGTGGAGAGTGATCAGGAGCCAGCCCAGAGCTCCCCAGGCCCCTGTGCAGCTTTGGCCATGTCCATTCCCATCTGGGTCCCATAGCCTTACACGACCCCCTTGCAGTGCCCTTTTCCATGTAGCATTCGGGCATCCCAGCATGCCACAGATATGGTTCTGATCTCTGCTCCCTTTTAGACTGGAATCGTGACATGGGTTTTCAGGAAGTCCTGATGAAGGATGGTTTGAAGTTCCTGGAGGATGCTGGAGGCAAGTTTTCATTCTGCCCTTCCTGAGTGAATAATCAGGATCAATGCAACAAAAGCTCATTTATAAACCATTTCCCTTAACATTATGTAAAGGCTGAAGGATTCTGAGAATCTTTCCCTTCTCCCTTCTGGATCCCTGAGGGATCCCTCAGGATCGCTGTCAGTGGGACGAAGGAGCATTGATCTTTCAGTCCTCCTCCCGTGTGCTGTGCCAGTGTGTCCTTCCGTGTGCTCTGTGCTGTCAAAGAGAAGAGCAGAGAGGGAAGGGGCCGGGCCCAGGGCTGTGCCCCGGGGCTGAGCCTTGTGGGCAGCCTGAGGATCTCCTGCAGTGCCACAGGAGCTCTTCTGTCCTGCCTTTCTTTGCAGCTGAACCTGCTGGTGAAGGCCCCACATCCAAGACTGAGCCTCTGGGAGATGCTGAGGGTAGGTCAAGGCCTTTCCCCTGGGAGAGCTGCCAGCTCAGAGCCCAAAGCTGGGCCAGGGAGGCAGCGCTGCAGGTGCCAGCACAGAACCATGCACGTGTGTGCCCGCGCCGTGGACGATCCCCTCACCACTCCTGCGGCTCAGTGGTGCCCGTGCAGATCAGCAGAGATGGCAGAAGCTTCTGTGGCTGTTGAGTTACAGGTGTGTCTGCAGGGAGGACTTCTCCAGCTCCAGGGCTGGATGCTTGGCCCCAACCCAGCTCCCAAGGCAGGGGTGAGTAGTGGGTCCCTGCTGACCCCACAGGCTGAGCCCTGCTTTTGCGGGACCCATTCCTGGGAAATGGAACTACTTTCTCTTAAGGTCCTCCAAAAGGAAAGACCCAAGTTTTTGCCGCCAAAATGTCTCATGAGGCAGATGAATTCCTGAGAGAAACACAGAAGGAAGCACCCGGAGGACAAGGTGGGTGCATTTCCCTCATGCTTCCCCTGGGACTCAGCAGCCGGGGGCTTTGGCTGCACATCTGGACACGCCGTTAACGGCACAGCAGGAAGGGATCCATGGCAGCCTCGCTGCCCCGCTGCTGCTTTCACACCCTGCAGGGCTGTTTCCCATTCTGGCCTGGCTGCAATTCCTCCCCAGCCTCTGCAGGATGGAATTTGGCATTAGCTGATAGGGTGCCCCAACTGTACTGTGGGCCTGAGATCCCCTGCCATTTCCCAGTCTCTGAGAAGATCAGGCGGTGTAGCTCTTTGCTCATGGGAGTGCACAGGCCTAGCCCAAATTACCTGGGCTTTTTCCTGGTCTTTATCTGTGACTTTGACAAGCATTTCCTGATGAAGATGCCACTTCCCCAGTGGGGAATGTTTCCATTTGATCCAGTTGTCCCTTTTTTCCTTTTTCAAGTGATGGACCAAAAGGCTCTGCAGGAGGAGGAACACTCAGGGAGAAGCAGTGGCTCACTGGCAGCGCTAGCTGAAGGAAGGAAGGCAATGCCAGACATGGGCACAGGCACAGCAGGTAATTGCTGTGCCGGGCTCAGCCCTGGCCGGGGCTGTGTGGCAGCAGCTCTTCCCCCAGGGCCTGCCCTTGCCCGGCCCGGCAGCAGCCAAAGCTGGAGGCGCCTCGGCTTCCAGGCCTCTGGAGCTCGTTCAGAGCTCCAGGGAAACGGGACTGGTGCAGCAACGTCCCTGGCGCTGCAGCTGCTGCGGAGCTGGCCCTGAGTGCCCAGAGGCCCAAGGCACAGGAGCAGCCCCGAGCGGGAGCCCTGCCGCCAGCCCAGGGCCAGAGCGAGCCCTGGCTCCTGACTGGGCAGGGGCTGCGCTGGGTCCTGACAGGGCCTGAGCCTGTCCCCTGGGGCTGGGGGAGCTGTCACGGGGCAGGGAGGGCCAGGGGTGGCAGTGGCTGCTCAGGGATGGCTTTGGCCCGTGTCCCTGGCAGCAGCCGCTGCCCAAGCAGCTGCGCTGCCCCTGGGCTCTCCTCCCGGCCTGCTGGGCTTTGTTGGCTGGCACAGCCTGTGCCAAGGGCCGGCAAGGTGCCTGCAGGCCCCAGCTCTGGGGGAAACAGAGAACGTCCTGCCCGTATCCACCGTGCTGCCAGCTCAGCAGTGCAGCACAGCACGGGCTCACGCTTCCCATTGCTCCCACAGATGCAGCTGGCACCACAAGACCTGTTCCCAATGCCCAGGATGGCCTCGGAAGTGGTTTCTGTCAGGGAACAGGCTGCTGGCTAGGGTTTCTGGCAGGCGTGCTTTATTTGGAGCTTGTCTTCATATTGTGCTGCATTGGAATCTGGTATTCTTGGAACAGAAAACAGTGAGTGTTTTGTGCTCTCCCCCTCCAACAGCTTCTTTTGAAAGTCTAACGTGGTCGGGGAACATTCCCATTGAGGCTGCAGTGGAGTTGTGGCCAGTCCATGATAGTCCAAATAACTCTCCTGAGGGTTCTGCTGTTGCCCAGTGCTTCCATTGGCCTCTCAATTGCTGGGCCTTGTCCTGGGGGCCCCGCTGGGGCTGCAGCCAGAGCTGGCTCCCACTGAGGCTGCCTGGCCAAGAGCAGCCCCAGGGGCACGGGGCAGAGGCAGAGGGAGGTGGGGAGGAGAAAGAGCAGGGCCGAGGTTGCCCTTGAAAGGCAGAGGCGCTCTGGGGCCCGCTCCTGGCCAGGGACCCTGCCCAGAGCCGTGCCCTGCTGGCCGGGGCCTTGAGGGGCAGCTGTCCAGCTGGGCCCAGCTGTGCCAGCAGCTCCAGCCGTGCTGGGGAGCCTTGCCAGTTATGGGCCCTGCTGTGCACGAGGGTCCCTGTGTGCCACTGGCAGCTGGGGCCTCAGCCACCACCTCTATTCACAGGTGCTCGCGTGTATCTTCAGAAGACAAACCTAAAAACAGAGGCAATGACAACCTGGCAGTTTATCCCAGCTCTTCCCTTCTGCCCCTATCTGCCCTGCCGTGGCTGCATCCCCGCCATGCGGCCGTCCCAAAACCCACCCCTCCTCAACGAGACCCTCTGCCCCTGAGCCCCCTGGTCCTGTTCCCCAGCCAGGACTGAAGGTGGGCAGCCCTTGCCTGGCAGGGCAGGGCTTGTCCCACATTTTATGTTTAAATAAAGAATTAGAGTTTTCACAGCTATGTCCGGTTGGTAGCACCAACAAAGCCCACCTGGCACCAGCACTGGCTGAGCTCCATGCCCAGGAGCAGCCGTGGATGGCCACGGTGTGGGCAGGCAGGAGCCAGGCAGGGGCTGAGCGTCCCTGGGCTGAGGGCACATTTCCTTCCGTGGCATCATCTGGGCCTGGACCTGAAGAGGCTCAAAGGGATATTTTGGTGTCCCTGCTGAGGGGTGCAGGGATCCCTCATGAGGCACAAAGGAGTATTGATGGCCTCTCCTAAGGTGTGCAGGGATCCCTCATGGGTTGGGCAGCAGGGTTAAATTTGAGAGGGTTTTTACTCTTCTCAGCACAGCACAGGGACACTTGGCCGAGGTTTTGCCAAGCTGGGAGAAAGCCTCTTGCAAAGGCTTGGGCCCAGCCTGTGGGCACAGCGGGCGGGCGCAGCCCATCCCCTGGGCCAGTCCGGGCTGCTCAGGCCGGGCCGGGCCGGGCCAGGCTCGGGCCCCGGCAGGGAAGGGCCGCGGCCCTGGGCTCTGCTGAGGCTGCTGAGCTCCGGCCTGCCCTGTGCTGCAGCCCAACACATTGACAGCCATGGCCGTGCCCTGGGCCACCGCAGGCACCCGGGGCTACAGCTGAGGCTGCACCTTCTCCCACTGAAGGGAGGCTGGCTCTGTTCCCTCGCAGGGCACAGCTTAGCTCCCAGCACCTTTGTGAACCTGCCTGCCGGGGAAGTGCTGAGGGGCAGAGTGTTCCAACCCTTCTCACTGGGAAGTGTGTCTGGTGGTGTGGGGATTTTAAAATTTTTTTCCCTCTGAATTTGTGTCCTGGCAGAGGGTTAAGTTTGCTTGCTCTCAGTAGGGTGCTTTTCTTCTTGGCAGTCAGTGGGGCTTCAATGCAGCCAGGGTTGAAGGAGGATCTCTGGCCACTTGGGCTGTGGTTGTGGGACACCTTGGCTTCATCCTTCCTTTGGCTGTGATTTGCACTGGTGCTTGTGCAGGCATTTTATGGCAAGTGGCTTCAGTTTGTTCCTCTTGGTACCAAAAACTGAGAATAAACCTCTTTAACACCACTGTAGTATTAAGAGGCAGGCCTTACTTTCTTGACTTGCTGGATGCACAGGCCAATGGCATCACAGGGCCTTCTTGGTGGGGTCTTCAGATACCCTGGTGGTCACTGAAGAAGGAAGCTGATTTTTCTGGGAAAAAGACAGTTTCCCATGTGTGGAAAAGAATAACCTCTCACTTCCCCATCCTTTTCTATACAAAGTTATACAGGCAAGTGCATTCATATATCTCTATTTTCCTTGTCTATCTATCTATCTATCTATCTATCTATCTATCTATCTATCTATCATCTATCATATTAATCTATTGTGGTGTTGCATTTCATTCAAATGGTATGCTCTATCTTGAAAATGTACCCCTCAAAAATGTATGATTTATTCCAACCTGTGTTCCTCCCCTGAAGTCCCATGAATCTGCAATCCCATTGGCCCAAATCTTATTTCGTGCCCACTTTGAATTTCCCTCTTAAGCTGTGCGAGGAAGACCAGATTCTCTCATGGCCCATCTCTCCCCTAGGCTTGCCCTCTCTCCCCCTTCCTTTTGCCTTTCCCCCTTCTCCCTCTGAAACCATGTTACACCCGGGGCTGGGGCCCCCAATAAACCCTCATCTAATCAGCACCCTCAGAAGCCGTGTGGAGTCTCCTTGCGTGCCTGCTGCTGCCAGCGAACTCACAGCCCAGGGGGCCCTCCGGGGACTCCCCGGGGAACCCCCCCCCCCCCCCCAAACAAACTGCTACAATCTATGAAATGTTTCTGTGATTTCCTTCTTGCTAGACATATGCAGGCTTGTTTAGATTGACTGTGAACCAAAATCCTGCAAAGCTGGAAAATGACTGGTGGCCATCACTCTGATTTCCTTAAAAGCCATTTTTCATTCTAATTTTTTCATCTATGGTGGCTGGTAAACACCTGTCTTCCTTAAGCTATGTGCTGGCAATACTGGAGGTAGAAAATAACATAATGCTGCATAGTTTAGATACTTGATAGTTTCCTTGTGAAATTTTATGGCAGTATCTCCTGCCCCAAAACTAAAGCAGCAGGTCAGCTACTGAGCACAACTTACTGCATAGCTGCAGCTCATGTTTCTACAGTGGAAGTGGCTTTTTGTTTTTCTGCATGGGTATGAAACACTACCAATTGAAAGGCCGTTTACAGAGCAAAGAGCCTTGTTAACTGTTGCCTGGACTTTGGGAAGGTGGTAGCTGTTAGATCAATACCCAGTAAACTGCCGAAATTAATTTTTGTGACTACTGTCTTGTGATTTTGGCCTGGCTTCTTTAGGAGGTTCAATTTTCATTAGAAATGGCACAGTGGAGCCAGTGCTGCCTCAGGACAGGTGGAGCTGGGACAAATGGCTCATTGATTTTGATCTCAACAAAAAGCCACCTGAGCTCCTCATGACAGCAACCCCACGGACTGGAAATGGATCCATTAAAACTAACTCTTCACAGAGCTTTTAACTTGAAGCACTGACACATGGAGCTTGCTCAGTTCTGCCATGGAGGAAGGGAGTTTGAAGACAAAGAGGTTTAGCAAGGAGATCCATGTACAACAAAAGTGCTTCTATTTTAGCAAATGAAGTATCTTAGATGTGAAACTTCATCCGTACTCCAGTCTTATCCCTCCATTTACCCAAATTCTCTGTCTTAAATCCTTTGTCAGTAGGAAAATATGACAGGGAAGTGTAGATCCTCCTTTCCTTCTTGAGCTGGGCAGCTTGTAACCTTGTCTTCTCCGACAAACAGGAGCAGACAAATGGGAATTTTGTCATGAAACCATACTTGGGAAAGTTTGCCCTGTGTTTGTTTTTGTCCCAAAGTAACTGAGATTCATCGGAGTATTTACAAGCCCTAAAGGATGGATTTATTTTGCTTGCTAGAATTTTGATTTTTTTAGACCTTTTCTGCTGCAGAAGAGCCTGGCACTTGCAGAACTCTTACCCCATGCACTTCTCCAGTGCTTCTTGCAGAGAATCATGCGTGGAGAATGAAACTCTCACAGTTGACTTCTGCCTCCTTTCCTGCCACTGTTTTGTTCTTTTCCCATTTATAAGAACACAGGTGAACTAGAAATGTTGTGGTCAGGTGTGCTCTGTGGCTGCTCTGTGCTCAGAGGAGCTCTCCTGGATGTACAGCTTAGCATCTCCCTCTTTAAAGGGCTGCCTGGCTTCCTCCTGTCCCATCTCGTGGGTCCATCTTTTCATTCCCTTTTAATTTAAAATACTTCCACAATTTAATATTAAATGCTAGGTAAAAAAATCCAGTGGCACTCCCAGATAGAAAAAAATATGTTGTGTGTAACCCAGAGGAGGAATTCTGCTGGCAAAGTGATGGCTTTCCACTGAAGTGGATCAAACAGGTGCTCAGTTGGATGCTGGTGCTGAAGTACTTTTCTTGTGGCTTGAGTGTCTCATGGCAACAGCCTGAGATTTTAATAGCAGAAAGAAGGGATTTCCTGCTAATTTTCCTCTGAGAACTGTCACCTGTACAATCTTTTCCAGCCTCATGTAGTCTGACCTGTAACTGCTCCAAAGCCTGGTTAATTTTTTTAATGCTTTTGAAATTTTTGGTCCCATTTGCAGAGAACAGGAGGGTGCTGGCTATTTTTTTTCAGGTGCAGTGTATTTTTACTGGGGGCGGGACTGGCTTTAGTTTTACCTTCCCAGCATCAGCTGCACTGATGCTGGGAAGTTACTCTCTCTTATTCCAGTTACTCTCCAGGCTGGTACGTGCAACCCCAGTGGCAGCAGTGGTAGATTGAACTGTGCCTGGGCTGGGTTGGGAGGGGAATAATCCTACTGCATCCGTGATTTTCCCTCCTGGGCACCTGCAGCAGGCAGAGCTGTGCCCTCCCACTGAGGCTGCCTCAGCCAGGAATGCTTGCAAAATCCCCGTGCTCCTTTTGCACAGTTCTGTTTTTTCCCTGGCAGAAGCAGGGCTGGTATCTCCAGACCAGGGGACATGGTGACACTGGGTGTTGCCATGGAACGTGGTGACGCTGGGTGTTGCCATGGGACAGGTGAGTCCTTGAAGGCACACACTTGTCCCACTGAGCTTGGGGCCCCTATTTGGAGATCAGCTGCAGACGACTGGAAAAAAGAATGTGGCATCTCCCAGTTCAAACAAACAAACCAGAAAACTTTATTTTGAGGGATGAGGGGGCCAAACAACAGGGGTGGGTGCTCGTCTGGTCCTGCCCTGGTTTTCAGGCCGACTGTAGGGCTTTTTATCTCGCTGCTGCCGCCGCAAGACGTGCCTCACACGAATTGGCCCGGATTGGGAGCGGGGCAAGATCCAGGGGGGTATGTATGGGGCTGTTTGTTTCCTGGATGACTGAGATTCCTGGGACAGCCTCAATGCCACCTGGCTGGTGGTACCAGCACTCTGGGCTGGACCATCCTCCAACCTGCGGCGCTTTGCCAGTGGGCTCTTGGGTGCCTGAGGCTCCGTGTCTCCCCGTGGGTGGCCTCGCTTCAGGCCCTGCTTTCGGCAGGGCAAGCTGCTGCTGGTGACCAGCCCCACGGCCTGGGACCACCCTGACACCTCCTGAGGGGTTGGACCATCCTCCAACCTGCGGCGCTTTGCCAGTGGGCTCTTGGGTGCCTGAGGATCCGTGTCTCCCCGTGGGTGGCCTCGCTTCAGGCCCTGCTTTCGGCAGGGCAAGCTGCTGCTGCTGCTGCTGACCAGCCCCACGGCCTGGGACTGCCCTGACACCGCCTGAGGGGCGGTGCTGGGGCTGCTGGTCTCAGCACGCAGCAGTGGCACGCGGTTGAGCCGGATGCGTTTTCCTTTCTGGCTGCCCGAGTCTTGTGCTTGCTGTCTCCATGAACGGCGACGAGCCTGGTCCAGCCTGGCATGTCCGGAGAGGCAGCTGCCGCTCTCTGCGTCTGCCTCTGCCCGGTGACACGGTGTGCGTTGGGGAGAGAGAGAGAGGGCAGGGGGAGTGAGCACCTTGTAGAGCTCAGGAAATGTCCCTGCAGCATTGTCCCCAAGGCCCTGCTGGCTGGCTAAAGGGCAGGGGAAGTGCCGGTGCCCACAGCCCAGCCTGGCTCCTCTGGCCCATGAGAGGAGGGCCTCTACTCTGGGGTGATTCTGTGGATCTCCTGTTTCCCCTTTCTGCTGCTCTTGGCCGCTCCCCCTCTGCCATCTGTGGGGAGGGAGACTTGGCTCTCACCTCGCTCCTTGCCAGGGGGACGCTTCTTAGCAGCGTTCTGCTGCACCATTGTGGGTACGGAGGAATGTCTGGACGGTCTGTGCCACAGCACTGCCGGCCTTTCTCCTCCTGACAAAGCCTTCCAATCCTTCCTTGAGTGAAGAGAGATGTCTCAGAGACACCAAAACTCGCTCAGCAGCCTTGGGCAAGCTCCCTCTCGGGATCCTGTCCTCAGCTCTGAGTGCAATGTTGATGTACAGCAACGGTTATACCTCAGGCCTCCCTGGAGATGTGCCCGTGACCTCACAATCGGTGAGTTCTGCGAGCCCCACTCCCCTCACTTGGGGACGGTGTCCTTGTGGGTGCTGTTAAATAAAAATTAAAACTGGCCAAGGGTCAGAATGTATTTCTGAATTTCTGTTTTCTGCTTGAACTTGGACTAAACAATGCTACTTTTTTGCCCCCACAATTTCCCACAAAGTGAAGGTGGAGAAATTACTAATTTTTACCAAGATTTGGAAGTGGCTGTAGTAACAGAGATCATATAAAAAGCTAGAGACACAGAAAGCTAGTATATAAAATCAGCTGAATAGCAAGAGGGAATTGGCATACATCTAGTCTCTTCTCAGGGCTCTTTCTGAATGCTGACTTTGAACGTCACTTGCTTTGTCATAATTCATGGGTAAAGAAAAAGAATATCTGTTTGAAATTGGAAAAGGACAGAACTTGTTCTTTGGTTTTTTTTTTTTGTTTTGTGGTTTTTTTTTGTTTGTTTTTTAATGTGGGCCACCAAAAGACACTAGAAAGAAAATTTTCGAACTATTGCCAGCTGAAGCAAAGTTCTGAATCAGTTAAATAAATACCCTGTAACCTATTTGCAGAAGTTCCTCTAGCATCCAAGCTGTGTAGTAATCTCCTCAGATTCTCATGTAGATTTCACAAAAATTGTATTGACAACGTTCTCCCCAGACAGCCTTTGACAAGATCAAAAAAAGTTGACAGGCAGCAGATTCAAAACAAACTGAATCAGGTATTTCTCCACACAGTGAGAAATTTAATCTCTGCAGCTTATAGTTAGAAGATGATATGGATTCCAGGAGTTTACATGGCTTCAATAATGCAACTGTGAAAGAAAATCTCTCTCAGAGCTATTAAAATCTGACTTCAGAACTGATTCCACCTGGTTTATGTGTGGTCTTGAAGAAGATGTAAGAATTCCTTCTTGAGCACTCAATGGAGGATTCTTTGTTATAGGAGTCTTTCCTATTTTTAGGCTGTGCTTTAAGAGGTATAAATTAGAAATCTGCATTATTTACTGCCCTGTACTGTCAGCAGACTTGGTAGGAATTAATGCCAAGACAGCATGCTCTCTTAAGCTCCATGGAGCAATTTTCTTTTTGTTTTGAGACCAGTAACAGTTGTTTGGCCTCTCCGTGTTGGGTCTCTGGAAGATCACTACCAAGTTTTGGTAGTGATGGTAAACCAGGGGCTTCCAGAAGCTCCTCTGCCATGAAATTTGTTGCAGGTGACCTACACAGAGTAGTTAAAGGCATATTTCCTTAATTCTTCACAGGTCCAGTGTTCGCTAAGTGATATTTATATAAACATTAAGAATTAAAAAAAACCCCCCAAATGGTGCGGAACAAATATTTATGCTATCAGATGAAATCTTGGACTTCCCAGATTGAAGAAATTTACAAGCGCTGAGTATTAAAAAGCAAGATTAGAAGAACACTGGGTGTTGGTGTGTTTCCTATAAAACAATTACATTCCTAAAATAGGTATATTCTCTGTCTTGTTCACACTTCTCTTGTTGCTGTTGAAGGACACAGAGATTTGCTTTAGCACCTGACATTGCTTTTCACGCATGGCTTGCAGCCCCAGCTAGCTGAACAAACCAGCCTGCTGTCCAAGAATTTTGCTTACTCCTCATTTCCCTCTTCAAATTTAATTAGATCCAAAGAGTGCTAGGCTTGGAAACAAAAACAGCAACTTGTTTTGAGAAGGAGTAGAACATTTGGCCCCTCTCTGCCTTGTCCTGTGTCCAGGTTTCCCCTCAGCCAGGGCTGGAAGTGAAACCATCGGTGGCCGTCCTCAGGCAGCCCTTTGGCTGGCACTGTCCTGCTGGTCATGGCACACAGGTTCTTTTTGTGCCACCTGCACACGTGCTGCGGGAGCTGCCTCTCCTGGTGCTCAGCCTTGGAGAGCTGCCTCGCAAGGAGACTTTAGATTTCCTCTCCCAACCAACTGCATTTGCCTCCGGCTGTGAGGTTTGGGGATTAGTTCTTGCTGAGTTCAAGGGAGGTGGAGTGGAAAATGGAGGCACTTTTGTGCCTCTCCATATTTTATGTTGGTTGGGGTCTTGCCTAGAACTTGATTTAGGCTAGATTCCTAGGTTTCCTCTAATTTATATGAAACAGTATGTTTTTCCAAGTGGTTATCAGTGAGGCACGAGCCACTGCACTCCTGAGCATTTGCAGCTTCCTGGGATGCCGCTGCATCCTGAAACTGAGTCTGCATTGAGGCTGGGAAGTAGAAGGGACATACATAGCACCTGTCTCTGCTGCTTACATATATTTTCATAGCTATTGGTGTTCCTTGATAGGCCTTCATTCTGATTTTGAGTATCATGTGTTGTGAATGAAACTCTCACAGTTGACTTCTGCCTCCTTTCCTGCCACTGTTTTGTTCTTTTCCCATTTATAAGGACACAGGTGAACTAGAAATGTTGTGGTCAGGTGTGCTCTGTGGCTGCTCTGTGCTCAGAGGAGCTCTCCTGGATGTACAGCTTAGCATCTCCCTCTTTAAAGGGCTGCCCGGCTTCCTCCTGTCCCATCTCGTGGGTCCATCTTTTCATTCCCTTTTAATTTAAAATACTTCCACAATTTAATATTAAATGCTAGGTAAAAAAAATCCAGTGGCACTCCCAGATAGAAAAAAATATGTTGTGTGTAACCCAGAGGAGGAATTCTGCTGGCAAAGTGATGGCTTTCCACTGAAGTGGATCAAACAGGTGCTCAGTTGGATGCTGGTGCTGAAGTACTTTTCTTGTGGCTTGAGTGTCTCATGGCAACAGCCTGAGATTTTAATAGCAGAAAGAAGGGATTTCCTGCTAATTTTCCTCTGAGAACTGTCACCTGTACAATCTTTTCCAGCCTCATGTAGTCTGACCTGTAACTGCTCCAAAGCCTGGTTAATTTTTTTAATGCTTTTGAAATTTTTGGTCCCATTTGCAGAGAACAGGAGGGTGCTGGCTATTTTTTTTCAGGTGCAGTGTATTTTTACTGGGGGCGGGACTGGCTTTAGTTTTACCTTCCCAGCATCAGCTGCACTGATGCTGGGAAGTTACTCTCTCTTATTCCAGTTACTCTCCAGGCTGGTACGTGCAACCCCAGTGGCAGCAGTGGTAGATTGAACTGTGCCTGGGCTGGGTTGGGAGGGGAATAATCCTACTGCATCCGTGATTTTCCCTCCTGGGCACCTGCAGCAGGCAGAGCTGTGCCCTCCCACTGAGGCTGCCTCAGCCAGGAATGCTTGCAAAATCCCCGTGCTCCTTTTGCACAGTTCTGTTTTTTCCCTGGCAGAAGCAGGGCTGGTATCTCCAGACCAGGGGACATGGTGACACTGGGTGTTGCCATGGAACGTGGTGACGCTGGGTGTTGCCATGGGACAGGTGAGTCCTTGAAGGCACACACTTGTCCCACTGAGCTTGGGGCCCCTATTTGGAGATCAGCTGCAGACGACTGGAAAAAAGAATGTGGCATCTCCCAGTTCAAACAAACAAACCAGAAAACTTTATTTTGAGGGATGAGGGGGTCAAACAACAGGGGTGGGTGCTCGTCTGGTCCTGCCCTGGTTTTCAGGCCGACTGTAGGGCTTTTTATCTCGCAGCTGCCGCCGCAAGACGTGCCTCACACGAATTGGCCCGGATTGGGAGCGGGGCAAGATCCAGGGGGGTATGTATGGGGCTGTTTGTTTCCTGGATGACTGAGATTCCTGGGACAGCCTCAATGCCACCTGGCTGGTGGTACCAGCACTCTGGGCTGGACCATCCTCCAACCTGCGGCGCTTTGCCAGTGGGCTCTTGGGTGCCTGAGGATCCGTGTCTCCCCGTGGGTGGCCTCGCTTCAGGCCCTGCTTTCGGCAGGGCAAGCTGCTGCTGGTGACCAGCCCCATGGCCTGGGACCACCCTGACACCTCCTGAGGGGTTGGACCATCCTCCAACCTGCGGCGCTTTGCCAGTGGGCTCTTGGGTGCCTGAGGATCCGTGTCTCCCCGTGGGTGGCCTCGCTTCAGGCCCTGCTTTCGGCAGGGCAAGCTGCTGCTGGTGACCAGCCCCACGGCCTGGGACCACCCTGACACCTCCTGAGGGGCTGGACCATCCTCCAACCTGCGGCGCTTTGCCAGTGGGCTCTTGGGTGCCTGAGGCTCCGTGTCTCCCCGTGGGTGGCCTCGCTTCAGGCCCTGCTTTCGGCAGGGCAAGCTGCTGCTGCTGCTGGTGACCAGCCCCACGGCCTGGGACTGCCCTGACACCGCCTGAGGGGCGGTGCTGGGGCTGCTGGTCTCAGCACGCAGCAGTGGCACGCGGTTGAGCCGGATGCGTTTTCCTTTCTGGCTGCCCGAGTCTTGTGCTTGCTGTCTCCATGAACGGCGACGAGCCTGGTCCGGCCTGGCATGTCCGGAGAGGCAGCTGCCGCTCTCTGCGTCTGCCTCTGCCCGGTGACACGGTGTGCGTTGGGGAGAGAGAGAGAGGGCAGGGGGAGTGAGCACCTTGTAGAGCTCAGGAAATGTCCCTGCAGCATTGTCCCCAAGGCCCTGCTGGCTGGCTAATGGGCAGGGGAAGTGCCGGTGCCCACAGCCCAGCCTGGC
Organism: Passer domesticus; assembly: GCF_036417665.1. Taxonomy (NCBI): domain Eukaryota; kingdom Metazoa; phylum Chordata; class Aves; order Passeriformes; family Passeridae; genus Passer; species Passer domesticus. The sequence continues at coordinate 8,204,989 of NC_087482.1, read as the reverse complement.
TCCTCTGGCCCATGAGAGGAGGGCCTCTACTCTGGGGTGATTCTGTGGATCTCCTGTTTCCCCTTTCTGCTGCTCTTGGCCGCTCCCCCTCTGCCATCTGTGGGGAGGGAGACTTGGCTCTCACCTCGCTCCTTGCCAGGGGGACGCTTCTTAGCAGCGTTCTGCTGCACCATTGTGGGTACGGAGGAATGTCTGGACGGTCTGTGCCACAGCACTGCCGGCCTTTCTCCTCCTGACAAAGCCTTCCAATCCTTCCTTGAGTGAAGAGAGATGTCTCAGAGACACCAAAACTCGCTCAGCAGCCTTGGGCAAGCTCCCTCTCGGGATCCTGTCCTCAGCTCTGAGTGCAATGTTGATGTACAGCAACGGTTATACCTCAGGCCTCCCTGGAGATGTGCCCGTGACCTCACAATCGGTGAGTTCTGCGAGCCCCACTCCCCTCACTTGGGGACGGTGTCCTTGTGGGTGCTGTTAAATAAAAATTAAAACTGGCCAAGGGTCAGAATGTATTTCTGAATTTCTGTTTTCTGCTTGAACTTGGACTAAACAATGCTACTTTTTTGCCCCCACAATTTCCCACAAAGTGAAGGTGGAGAAATTACTAATTTTTACCAAGATTTGGAAGTGGCTGTAGTAACAGAGATCATATAAAAAGCTAGAGACACAGAAAGCTAGTATATAAAATCAGCTGAATAGCAAGAGGGAATTGGCATACATCTAGTCTCTTCTCAGGGCTCTTTCTGAATGCTGACTTTGAACGTCACTTGCTTTGTCATAATTCATGGGTAAAGAAAAAGAATATCTGTTTGAAATTGGAAAAGGACAGAACTTGTTCTTTGGTTTTTTTTTTGTTTTGTGTTTTTTTTTTTTTTGTTTTTTAATGTGGGCCACCAAAAGACACTAGAAAATAAAATTCTTGAACTATTGCCAGCTGAAGCAAAGTTCTGAATCAGTTAAATAAATACCCTGTAACCTATTTGCAGAAGTTCCTCTAGCATCCAAGCTGTGTAGTAATCTCCTCAGATTCTCATGTAGATTTCACAAAAATTGTATTGACAACGTTCTCCCCAGACAGCCTTTGACAAGATCAAAAAAAGTTGACAGGCAGCAGATTCAAAACAAACTGAATCAGGTATTTCTCCACACAGTGAGAAATTTAATCTCTGCAGCTTATAGTTAGAAGATGATATGGATTCCAGGAGTTTACATGGCTTCAATAATGCAACTGTGAAAGAAAATCTCTCTCAGAGCTATTAAAATCTGACTTCAGAACTGATTCCACCTGGTTTATGTGTGGTCTTGAAGAAGATGTAAGAATTCCTTCTTGAGCACTCAATGGAGGATTCTTTGTTATAGGAGTCTTTCCTATTTTTAGGCTGTGCTTTAAGAGGTATAAATTAGAAATCTGCATTATTTACTGCCCTGTACTGTCAGCAGACTTGGTAGGAATTAATGCCAAGACAGCATGCTCTCTTAAGCTCCATGGAGCAATTTTCTTTTTGTTTTGAGACCAGTAACAGTTGTTTGGCCTCTCCGTGTTGGGTCTCTGGAAGATCACTACCAAGTTTTGGTAGTGATGGTAAACCAGGGGCTTCCAGAAGCTCCTCTGCCATGAAATTTGTTGCAGGTGACCTACACAGAGTAGTTAAAGGCATATTTCCTTAATTCTTCACAGGTCCAGTGTTCGCTAAGTGATATTTATATAAACATTAAGAATTAAAAAAAAACCCCCAAATGGTGCGGAACAAATATTTATGCTATCAGATGAAATCTTGGACTTCCCAGATTGAAGAAATTTACAAGCGCTGAGTATTAAAAAGCAAGATTAGAAGAACACTGGGTGTTGGTGTGTTTCCTATAAAACAATTACATTCCTAAAATAGGTATATTCTCTGTCTTGTTCACACTTCTCTTGTTGCTGTTGAAGGACACAGAGATTTGCTTTAGCACCTGACATTGCTTTTCACGCATGGCTTGCAGCCCCAGCTAGCTGAACAAACCAGCCTGCTGTCCAAGAATTTTGCTTACTCCTCATTTCCCTCTTCAAATTTAATTAGATCCAAAGAGTGCTAGGCTTGGAAACAAAAACAGCAACTTGTTTTGAGAAGGAGTAGAACATTTGGCCCCTCTCTGCCTTGTCCTGTGTCCAGGTTTCCCCTCAGCCAGGGCTGGAAGTGAAACCATCGGTGGCCGTCCTCAGGCAGCCCTTTGGCTGGCACTGTCCTGCTGGTCATGGCACACAGGTTCTTTTTGTGCCACCTGCACACGTGCTGCGGGAGCTGCCTCTCCTGGTGCTCAGCCTTGGAGAGCTGCCTCGCAAGGAGACTTTAGATTTCCTCTCCCAACCAACTGCATTTGCCTCCGGCTGTGAGGTTTGGGGATTAGTTCTTGCTGAGTTCAAGGGAGGTGGAGTGGAAAATGGAGGCACTTTTGTGCCTCTCCATATTTTATGTTGGTTGGGGTCTTGCCTAGAACTTGATTTAGGCTAGATTCCTAGGTTTCCTCTAATTTATATGAAACAGTATGTTTTTCCAAGTGGTTATCAGTGAGGCACGAGCCACTGCACTCCTGAGCATTTGCAGCTTCCTGGGATGCCGCTGCATCCTGAAACTGAGTCTGCATTGAGGCTGGGAAGTAGAAGGGACATACATAGCACCTGTCTCTGCTGCTTACATATATTTTCATAGCTATTGGTGTTCCTTGATAGGCCTTCATTCTGATTTTGAGTATCATGTGTTGTGAATGAAACTCTCACAGTTGACTTCTGCCTCCTTTCCTGCCACTGTTTTGTTCTTTTCCCATTTATAAGGACACAGGTGAACTAGAAATGTTGTGGTCAGGTGTGCTCTGTGGCTGCTCTGTGCTCAGAGGAGCTCTCCTGGATGTACAGCTTAGCATCTCCCTCTTTAAAGGGCTGCCCGGCTTCCTCCTGTCCCATCTCGTGGGTCCATCTTTTCATTCCCTTTTAATTTAAAATACTTCCACAATTTAATATTAAATGCTAGGTAAAAAAATCCAGTGGCACTCCCAGATAGAAAAAAATATGTTGTGTGTAACCCAGAGGAGGAATTCTGCTGGCAAAGTGATGGCTTTCCACTGAAGTGGATCAAACAGGTGCTCAGTTGGATGCTGGTGCTGAAGTACTTTTCTTGTGGCTTGAGTGTCTCATGGCAACAGCCTGAGATTTTAATAGCAGAAAGAAGGGATTTCCTGCTAATTTTCCTCTGAGAACTGTCACCTGTACAATCTTTTCCAGCCTCATGTAGTCTGACCTGTAACTGCTCCAAAGCCTGGTTAATTTTTTTAATGCTTTTGAAATTTTTGGTCCCATTTGCAGAGAACAGGAGGGTGCTGGCTATTTTTTTTCAGGTGCAGTGTATTTTTACTGGGGGCGGGACTGGCTTTAGTTTTACCTTCCCAGCATCAGCTGCACTGATGCTGGGACGTTACTCTCTCTTATTCCAGTTACTCTCCAGGCTGGTACGTGCAACCCCAGTGGCAGCAGTGGTAGATTGAACTGTGCCTGGGCTGGGTTGGGAGGGGAATAATCCTACTGCATCCATGATTTTCCCTCCTGGGCACCTGCAGCAGGCAGAGCTGTGCCCTCCCACTGAGGCTGCCTCAGCCAGGAATGCTTGCAAAATCCCCGTGCTCCTTTTGCACAGTTCTGTTTTTTCCCTGGCAGAAGCAGGGCTGGTATCTCCAGACCAGGGGACATGGTGACACTGGGTGTTGCCATGGAACGTGGTGACGCTGGGTGTTGCCATGGGACAGGTGAGTCCTTGAAGGCACACACTTGTCCCACTGAGCTTGGGGCCCCTATTTGGAGATCAGCTGCAGACGACTGGAAAAAAGAATGTGGCATCTCCCAGTTCAAACAAACAAACCAGAAAACTTTATTTTGAGGGATGAGGGGGTCAAACAACAGGGGTGGGTGCTCGTCTGGTCCTGCCCTGGTTTTCAGGCCGACTGTAGGGCTTTTTATCTCGCAGCTGCCGCCGCAAGACGTGCCTCACACGAATTGGCCCGGATTGGGAGCGGGGCAAGATCCAGGGGGGTATGTATGGGGCTGTTTGTTTCCTGGATGACTGAGATTCCTGGGACAGCCTCAATGCCACCTGGCTGGTGGTACCAGCACTCTGGGCTGGACCATCCTCCAACCTGCGGCGCTTTGCCAGTGGGCTCTTGGGTGCCTGAGGATCCGTGTCTCCCCGTGGGTGGCCTCGCTTCAGGCCCTGCTTTCGGCAGGGCAAGCTGCTGCTGGTGACCAGCCCCACGGCCTGGGACCACCCTGACACCTCCTGAGGGGTTGGACCATCCTCCAACCTGCGGCGCTTTGCCAGTGGGCTCTTGGGTGCCTGAGGCTCCGTGTCTCCCCGTGGGTGGCCTCGCTTCAGGCCCTGCTTTCGGCAGGGCAAGCTGCTGCTGGTGACCAGCCCCACGGCCTGGGACCACCCTGACACCTCCTGAGGGGCTGGACCATCCTCCAACCTGCGGCGCTTTGCCAGTGGGCTCTTGGGTGCCTGAGGCTCCGTGTCTCCCCGTGGGTGGCCTCGCTTCAGGCCCTGCTTTCGGCAGGGCAAGCTGCTGCTGCTGCTGGTGACCAGCCCCACGGCCTGGGACTGCCCTGACACCGCCTGAGGGGCGGTGCTGGGGCTGCTGGTCTCAGCACGCAGCAGTGGCACGCGGTTGAGCCGGATGCGTTTTCCTTTCTGGCTGCCCGAGTCTTGTGCTTGCTGTCTCCATGAACGGCGACGAGCCTGGTCCGGCCTGGCATGTCCGGAGAGGCAGCTGCCGCTCTCTGCGTCTGCCTCTGCCCGGTGACACGGTGTGCGTTGGGGAGAGAGAGAGAGGGCAGGGGGAGTGAGCACCTTGTAGAGCTCAGGAAATGTCCCTGCAGCATTGTCCCCAAGGCCCTGCTGGCTGGCTAAAGGGCAGGGGAAGTGCCGGTGCCCACAGCCCAGCCTGGCTCCTCTGGCCCATGAGAGGAGGGCCTCTACTCTGGGGTGATTCTGTGGATCTCCTGTTTCCCCTTTCTGCTGCTCTTGGCCGCTCCCCCTCTGCCATCTGTGGGGAGGGAGACTTGGCTCTCACCTCGCTCCTTGCCAGGGGGACGCTTCTTAGCAGCGTTCTGCTGCACCATTGTGGGTACGGAGGAATGTCTGGACGGTCTGTGCCACAGCACTGCCGGCCTTTCTCCTCCTGACAAAGCCTTCCAATCCTTCCTTGAGTGAAGAGAGATGTCTCAGAGACACCAAAACTCGCTCAGCAGCCTTGGGCAAGCTCCCTCTCGGGATCCTGTCCTCAGCTCTGAGTGCAATGTTGATGTACAGCAACGGTTATACCTCAGGCCTCCCTGGAGATGTGCCCGTGACCTCACAATCGGTGAGTTCTGCGAGCCCCACTCCCCTCACTTGGGGACGGTGTCCTTGTGGGTGCTGTTAAATAAAAATTAAAACTGGCCAAGGGTCAGAATGTATTTCTGAATTTCTGTTTTCTGCTTGAACTTGGACTAAACAATGCTACTTTTTTGCCCCCACAATTTCCCACAAAGTGAAGGTGGAGAAATTACTAATTTTTACCAAGATTTGGAAGTGGCTGTAGTAACAGAGATCATATAAAAAGCTAGAGACACAGAAAGCTAGTATATAAAATCAGCTGAATAGCAAGAGGGAATTGGCATACATCTAGTCTCTTCTCAGGGCTCTTTCTGAATGCTGACTTTGAACGTCACTTGCTTTGTCATAATTCATGGGTAAAGAAAAAGAATATCTGTTTGAAATTGGAAAAGGACAGAACTTGTTCTTTGGTTTTTTTTTTGTTTTGTTGTTTTTTTTTTTGTTTTTTAATGTGGGCCACCAAAAGACACTAGAAAATAAAATTCTTGAACTATTGCCAGCTGAAGCAAAGTTCTGAATCAGTTAAATAAATACCCTGTAACCTATTTGCAGAAGTTCCTCTAGCATCCAAGCTGTGTAGTAATCTCCTCAGATTCTCATGTAGATTTCACAAAAATTGTATTGACAACGTTCTCCCCAGACAGCCTTTGACAAGATCAAAAAAAGTTGACAGGCAGCAGATTCAAAACAAACTGAATCAGGTATTTCTCCACACAGTGAGAAATTTAATCTCTGCAGCTTATAGTTAGAAGATGATATGGATTCCAGGAGTTTACATGGCTTCAATAATGCAACTGTGAAAGAAAATCTCTCTCAGAGCTATTAAAATCTGACTTCAGAACTGATTCCACCTGGTTTATGTGTGGTCTTGAAGAAGATGTAAGAATTCCTTCTTGAGCACTCAATGGAGGATTCTTTGTTATAGGAGTCTTTCCTATTTTTAGGCTGTGCTTTAAGAGGTATAAATTAGAAATCTGCATTATTTACTGCCCTGTACTGTCAGCAGACTTGGTAGGAATTAATGCCAAGACAGCATGCTCTCTTAAGCTCCATGGAGCAATTTTCTTTTTGTTTTGAGACCAGTAACAGTTGTTTGGCCTCTCCGTGTTGGGTCTCTGGAAGATCACTACCAAGTTTTGGTAGTGATGGTAAACCAGGGGCTTCCAGAAGCTCCTCTGCCATGAAATTTATTGCAGGTGACCTACACAGAGTAGTTAAAGGCATATTTCCTTAATTCTTCACAGGTCCAGTGTTCGCTAAGTGATATTTATATAAACATTAAGAATTAAAAAAAAAACCCCAAATGGTGCGGAACAAATATTTATGCTATCAGATGAAATCTTGGACTTCCCAGATTGAAGAAATTTACAAGCGCTGAGTATTAAAAAGCAAGATTAGAAGAACACTGGGTGTTGGTGTGTTTCCTATAAAACAATTACATTCCTAAAATAGGTATATTCTCTGTCTTGTTCACACTTCTCTTGTTGCTGTTGAAGGACACAGAGATTTGCTTTAGCACCTGACATTGCTTTTCACGCATGGCTTGCAGCCCCAGCTAGCTGAACAAACCAGCCTGCTGTCCAAGAATTTTGCTTACTCCTCATTTCCCTCTTCAAATTTAATTAGATCCAAAGAGTGCTAGGCTTGGAAACAAAAACAGCAACTTGTTTTGAGAAGGAGTAGAACATTTGGCCCCTCTCTGCCTTGTCCTGTGTCCAGGTTTCCCCTCAGCCAGGGCTGGAAGTGAAACCATCGGTGGCCGTCCTCAGGCAGCCCTTTGGCTGGCACTGTCCTGCTGGTCATGGCACACAGGTTCTTTCTGTGCCACCTGCACACGTGCTGCGGGAGCTGCCTCTCCTGGTGCTCAGCCTTGGAGAGCTGCCTCGCAAGGAGACTTTAGATTTCCTCTCCCAACCAACTGCATTTGCCTCCGGCTGTGAGGTTTGGGGATTAGTTCTTGCTGAGTTCAAGGGAGGTGGAGTGGAAAATGGAGGCACTTTTGTGCCTCTCCATATTTTATGTTGGTTGGGGTCTTGCCTAGAACTTGATTTAGGCTAGATTCCTAGGTTTCCTCTAATTTATATGAAACAGTATGTTTTTCCAAGTGGTTATCAGTGAGGCACGAGCCACTGCACTCCTGAGCATTTGCAGCTTCCTGGGATGCCGCTGCATCCTGAAACTGAGTCTGCATTGAGGCTGGGAAGTAGAAGGGACATACATAGCACCTGTCTCTGCTGCTTACATATATTTTCATAGCTATTGGTGTTCCTTGATAGGCCTTCATTCTGATTTTGAGTATCATGTGTTGTGAATGAAACTCTCACAGTTGACTTCTGCCTCCTTTCCTGCCACTGTTTTGTTCTTTTCCCATTTATAAGGACACAGGTGAACTAGAAATGTTGTGGTCAGGTGTGCTCTGTGGCTGCTCTGTGCTCAGAGGAGCTCTCCTGGATGTACAGCTTAGCATCTCCCTCTTTAAAGGGCTGCCCGGCTTCCTCCTGTCCCATCTCGTGGGTCCATCTTTTCATTCCCTTTTAATTTAAAATACTTCCACAATTTAATATTAAATGCTAGGTAAAAAAATCCAGTGGCACTCCCAGATAGAAAAAAATATGTTGTGTGTAACCCAGAGGAGGAATTCTGCTGGCAAAGTGATGGCTTTCCACTGAAGTGGATCAAACAGGTGCTCAGTTGGATGCTGGTGCTGAAGTACTTTTCTTGTGGCTTGAGTGTCTCATGGCAACAGCCTGAGATTTTAATAGCAGAAAGAAGGGATTTCCTGCTAATTTTCCTCTGAGAACTGTCACCTGTACAATCTTTTCCAGCCTCATGTAGTCTGACCTGTAACTGCTCCAAAGCCTGGTTAATTTTTTTAATGCTTTTGAAATTTTTGGTCCCATTTGCAGAGAACAGGAGGGTGCTGGCTATTTTTTTTCAGGTGCAGTGTATTTTTACTGGGGGCGGGACTGGCTTTAGTTTTACCTTCCCAGCATCAGCTGCACTGATGCTGGGAAGTTACTCTCTCTTATTCCAGTTACTCTCCAGGCTGGTACGTGCAACCCCAGTGGCAGCAGTGGTAGATTGAACTGTGCCTGGGCTGGGTTGGGAGGGGAATAATCCTACTGCATCCATGATTTTCCCTCCTGGGCACCTGCAGCAGGCAGAGCTGTGCCCTCCCACTGAGGCTGCCTCAGCCAGGAATGCTTGCAAAATCCCCGTGCTCCTTTTGCACAGTTCTGTTTTTTCCCTGGCAGAAGCAGGGCTGGTATCTCCAGACCAGGGGACATGGTGACACTGGGTGTTGCCATGGAACGTGGTGACGCTGGGTGTTGCCATGGGACAGGTGAGTCCTTGAAGGCACACACTTGTCCCACTGAGCTTGGGGCCCCTATTTGGAGATCAGCTGCAGACGACTGGAAAAAAGAATGTGGCATCTCCCAGTTCAAACAAACAAACCAGAAAACTTTATTTTGAGGGATGAGGGGGTCAAACAACAGGGGTGGGTGCTCGTCTGGTCCTGCCCTGGTTTTCAGGCCGACTGTAGGGCTTTTTATCTCGCAGCTGCCGCCGCAAGACGTGCCTCACACGAATTGGCCCGGATTGGGAGCGGGGCAAGATCCAGGGGGGTATGTATGGGGCTGTTTGTTTCCTGGATGACTGAGATTCCTGGGACAGCCTCAATGCCACCTGGCTGGTGGTACCAGCACTCTGGGCTGGACCATCCTCCAACCTGCGGCGCTTTGCCAGTGGGCTCTTGGGTGCCTGAGGATCCGTGTCTCCCCGTGGGTGGCCTTGCTTCAGGCCCTGCTTTCGGCAGGGCAAGCTGCTGCTGGTGACCAGCCCCACGGCCTGGGACCACCCTGACACCTCCTGAGGGGTTGGACCATCCTCCAACCTGCGGCGCTTTGCCAGTGGGCTCTTGGGTGCCTGAGGCTCCGTGTCTCCCCGTGGGTGGCCTCGCTTCAGGCCCTGCTTTCGGCAGGGCAAGCTGCTGCTGGTGACCAGCCCCACGGCCTGGGACCACCCTGACACCTCCTGAGGGGCTGGACCATCCTCCAACCTGCGGCGCTTTGCCAGTGGGCTCTTGGGTGCCTGAGGCTCCGTGTCTCCCCGTGGGTGGCCTCGCTTCAGGCCCTGCTTTCGGCAGGGCAAGCTGCTGCTGCTGCTGGTGACCAGCCCCACGGCCTGGGACTGCCCTGACACCGCCTGAGGGGCGGTGCTGGGGCTGCTGGTCTCAGCACGCAGCAGTGGCACGCGGTTGAGCCGGATGCGTTTTCCTTTCTGGCTGCCCGAGTCTTGTGCTTGCTGTCTCCATGAACGGCGACGAGCCTGGTCCGGCCTGGCATGTCCGGAGAGGCAGCTGCCGCTCTCTGCGTCTGCCTCTGCCCGGTGACACGGTGTGCGTTGGGGAGAGAGAGAGAGGGCAGGGGGAGTGAGCACCTTGTAGAGCTCAGGAAATGTCCCTGCAGCATTGTCCCCAAGGCCCTGCTGGCTGGCTAAAGGGCAGGGGAAGTGCCGGTGCCCACAGCCCAGCCTGGCTCCTCTGGCCCATGAGAGGAGGGCCTCTACTCTGGGGTGATTCTGTGGATCTCCTGTTTCCCCTTTCTGCTGCTCTTGGCCGCTCCCCCTCTGCCATCTGTGGGGAGGGAGACTTGGCTCTCACCTCGCTCCTTGCCAGGGGGACGCTTCTTAGCAGCGTTCTGCTGCACCATTGTGGGTACGGAGGAATGTCTGGACGGTCTGTGCCACAGCACTGCCGGCCTTTCTCCTCCTGACAAAGCCTTCCAATCCTTCCTTGAGTGAAGAGAGATGTCTCAGAGACACCAAAACTCGCTCAGCAGCCTTGGGCAAGCTCCCTCTCGGGATCCTGTCCTCAGCTCTGAGTGCAATGTTGATGTACAGCAACGGTTATACCTCAGGCCTCCCTGGAGATGTGCCCGTGACCTCACAATCGGTGAGTTCTGCGAGCCCCACTCCCCTCACTTGGGGACGGTGTCCTTGTGGGTGCTGTTAAATAAAAATTAAAACTGGCCAAGGGTCAGAATGTATTTCTGAATTTCTGTTTTCTGCTTGAACTTGGACTAAACAATGCTACTTTTTTGCCCCCACAATTTCCCACAAAGTGAAGGTGGAGAAATTACTAATTTTTACCAAGATTTGGAAGTGGCTGTAGTAACAGAGATCATATAAAAAGCTAGAGACACAGAAAGCTAGTATATAAAATCAGCTGAATAGCAAGAGGGAATTGGCATACATCTAGTCTCTTCTCAGGGCTCTTTCTGAATGCTGACTTTGAACGTCACTTGCTTTGTCATAATTCATGGGTAAAGAAAAAGAATATCTGTTTGAAATTGGAAAAGGACAGAACTTGTTCTTTGGTTTTTTTTTTTGTTTTGTGGGTTTTTTTTGTTTTTTAATGTGGGCCACCAAAAGACACTAGAAAATAAAATTCTTGAACTATTGCCAGCTGAAGCAAAGTTCTGAATCAGTTAAATAAATACCCTGTAACCTATTTGCAGAAGTTCCTCTAGCATCCAAGCTGTGTAGTAATCTCCTCAGATTCTCATGTAGATTTCACAAAAATTGTATTGACAACGTTCTGTTGCCAGGATTTTTAGTGAAAAAGCCTCTGCTAGGATTTTTCCTGTCCTGAGGAGCTGAGGGCCCCAGGAAAGAAATGTAAACAATAACTGTCTGCTGCTGTGGAGTGCCACAGGTGAATCTTCCATTGGTTCATGTGGATTGTTTTCAATCAGTGACCAATCACAGCCACCTGTGCCAAGGCTGTGCGCAGTCACAGGATTTTTGTTATTCATTCCTATTCTATTCTTGTCTTTGTAGCCTTCTGATCTTTCTCTCTGTTCTTTTAGTATAGTTGTAATGTAGCATTTTAGTATAATATATATCATAATAAATCAGCCTTCTGATCAACATGAAGTCAAGCCTCGTGTCCTCGCACCAGGGGCCCAAGTCAAAGCAACAATTGGTGACCCCTGGACGTGTGAAACTGATGGTCACCCCAAGAGTGACCATGGAATCTAGCCTGGAGCTGAAGAAACGAGACCCTGAAGATGGGCAGAGTTCACAGCCAAGGCAAACAGGAGAACCTGTTGGACTTTCCTGGAGATTGTGTCCAGAGACCGCAGAGCAGCAGAGCTGCACAGCTGGATCCACAAGGACACTGTCTAGAGGTACTGTTATTTTTTCCCTTTCTGAAGATCCTGCCATTCGCAAAAGGTGGGAGGAAAGTTGGGAAAAGGTACCTTCGGAAGCTCAGGTTCCGTTTACTGCGTCAGAGGAGAAAGTTATTAAACTCTGGTGCAGATGGGGACGCAGGGACAGAATTCCTCAATGTATGTTGGAGAGATGGTGTTATGAGTTCTTCAGATGGGCAAAATTTCATAGATTTATTACAAATGTCATAGACTCCCTTGATTTAGGTTTTTGGGAGTTCATGGACGCTCTTTTTAGGTGGACAATAGTCCAGCGTGTTTCATCCCCGATGATGCATGCAGTGCACACACTGATTTATGGCGTTATCTTGAAATGGGGACGGGCTGCGGGGGACATCATGGCTCGGGAGCGCAGTCGCGTTCTGTCCCCGCCAGCTTCGGCACGAGAGAAGCCTCTCAAAGAAGACGAACCGCGAGTTTGCATTCCCCCCGCACTGCCCACAGCTGAGCAAAAGTTTTTCTCCGCTCCCTTGGAGCAAACAGATCTACCTTCCCCCCCCGCTCCTTCTCTTGGGGGGGATGAAAAACCGAACCCGCCGCTTTCCGGGCCGGCCCCGCCCGCTTCGCCGCGAAATTCTCCGCTTCCCCCACCCCGGGAGGGAGCGGATCCGGCTCCGCCTCAGCCAGCCCCGCGGGAGGCGCCGGACCCCGCGGCTCCGCCTCAGCCAGCCCCGCGGGAGGCGCCGGACCCCGCGGCTCCGCCTCAGCCAGCCCCGCGGGAGGCGCCGGACCCCGCGGCTCCGCCTCAGCCAGCCCCGCGGGAGGCGCCGGACCCCGCGGCTCCGCCTCAGCCGGCTCCGCCCGCGGCCCCGCAGCCGCCCGGGCCAGCTCCGCCTGCTCTGATGACTGCGCCTGCGCCGCGGCACCCGGAACCGCCTCCCGCCGATCCGCCCGTGTTGCCGGGCAGCGCGATCAACAACAGTGATTCCCCGGCTGTGCTGCTGCTCCCGGGAGCTGCAGGAGCTGCCTCCGTGTCTTCTTTCTCTGCATCCCAGCCGGCAACTGAATTCGCAACGGTGCAGGCGGCGCCTGCGCGGGCCGACCCCGCTCCGAGCCCGCCGCCCCCGCCTGTCCCGCCGCTCCCTGCCGATCCAATTGCAGTGCAAGAGCTTGCTGAGAATGGTGCTGAGCCCACGAGACTGCCTCAAGAGTCGACACCAGCGCCCGTGCTGCCTGCACCACCCACCCCAGTTGTCCCGCAGGTTTCCGAAACTCCATCATTCACATCAAACCCTGCGAAAAGCCTATCCTTCCGTAAAAAAAGCATAACCCTCCAGCTGACTGCAGGAGCAGTTCGGCTGGCTGTGTTCAAAATCAATATAGTTTTTAAATCACTTTGCGTATAGTCGAGAGCTTCTCCCTAGAAGTTAAAGTGCCTGCCTTCCCCCGAGCGCCCCAGCGGCGTGGGGGAGTTGGCTCCTGTAACATCTACCTCTAGTTCCCAACCCAGTAGAGATAAAAGTAGTGCCAAAAAGCAAAAAGCAGAAAAAATAACATTTACCTTACAAAAACAAGAGACACAGAGCAAAGCAAGCACTGCTCGCTTGCTCTGGAGACAAGAAACCCTCAAATCTGAAATAACAATTCCTGAGAAAACTTCTCTTCTCCAGCTGCCAGTGTGCACCAGTGCTTCAAAAAAAAAAAAACATTTCGTCATTTCTACTCTCAAAACACTAGCAGCATAGTCCTACCAAGTTCTGAGCGTGCAGAGCCCGCCTCACAAGCTAGTTCTAAGCCGTTTAACTCATTTCCCTGGGCCGGGGCCATCGCCCCGTCCAGTGCTGAGTTCAAAAACTTTGCTTTCCCCACAAGAACCTAGGCCACCATTCTGTGAGCCAAGTCTGAGTTCTCTGGTCCGCCCACCAGGACCAGAGCCACCCAAGGGTCCTAGAGACACTCTGCTGCTGCTGCTACTCTTCTTCTAATGAAAAAAAAAATAATAATAATAAAGAAAAGTGGAAAGAGCTAGCAGCTCAAAAGCATTGAAAAGCCAAAAATTAGCCTCAGCACAAGTGGTTCAATGAAGGGCTGTGGCCAGGGCATTCCAGAAATTTTCTCTGAATTGTTTGATGACTGTAAATGAATTGTTTGATAATTCTTGTTTTCTTTAGCAGTTCTTTGTTTCAGAATTCTGCAAGCCTGTTTCAGGACCAAAGGGGACTTCCAGAGATGTCAAAGAAGAACATCTTCAGTCCATGGACTCTGTCCTGAAACTCAGCTGCTTGGACTTGAAACAATGAACTTTCTCTGCATGTGTTCTTTGCATTTTCTTATTTTTTAAGATTGTTTTAGTGATATGATATAATTAGATGTTTGATAAGTGAAGAATTTCCCTGAATGTTTTACAGGTGAAGAGTTTCCCTGACCATTCCACATCAGCAGATGATTGAGATTTTGATTGGCAACAGATCAACCTCAAGAGGTGTTGTTCTCTCTTCTGCAAGGCCTCAGTAGAGGAGATTGCAAACATTTCTTTTTCTATTTAATTTAATAATTTAAAAGGGTGAGATGTTGCCAGGATTTTTAGTGAAAAAGCCTCTGCTAGGATTTTTCCTGTCCTGAGGAGCTGAGGGCCTCAGGAAAGAAATGTAAACAATGGCTATCTGCTGCTGTGGAATGCCACAGGTGAATCTTCCATTGGTTCATGTGGATTGTTTTCAATCAGTGACCAATCACAGCCACCTGTGCCAAGGCTGTGAGCAGTCACAGGATTTTTGTTATTCATTCCTCTTCTATTCTTGTCTTTGTAGCCTTCTGATTTTTCTCTCTCTGTTCTTTTAGTATAGCTGTAATGTAGCATTTTAGTATAATATATATCATAATAAATCAGCCTTCTGATCAACATGGAGTCAAGCCTCGTGTCCTCGCGCCAGGGGTTGCAGTCTAAGCAAGATTGCCCTGTGTTTGTTTTTGCCCTGAAGTAACTGAGATTCACTGGAATATTTACAAGCCATAAATGATGGATTTATTGGGGTTGCTAGAATCTTCCATATTTTATGACTTTTCTGCTGCACAAGAGCCTGGCACTTGCACAACTCTTGCCCCATGCACTTCCCCAGTGCTTCTTGCAGAGAAGCTTTGGGAAGCACTCAGGAAAAGTGCCATGTTCATGTGTGGTTTGTGGAGCCCACAGGACAGGGAAATGTCTTTGCAGTGGGCACTGCCTTTTATTCCAAGGTGTAGAAGGATTCTTGGCTGAACAATGCCATGATATTCCCCTGTGGGAATTGGACAGCCCTGGTCTGCAGATTACAGAGTTACTCTGAAAACCATGTACCGTCCTCGAACAGGAACAAGCTAGACCATGTGCTGTCCTCAAATAGATACAACAAGGAAGAATGAGCATTGTGCCAGGATGAAACCAAATGCGTCAAGCACGTTGTGGGAGCTGCTAATTTGGCACACCTTAGCTAAAGATGCTTATAGTGTGACAACCAATCAGTAATTAAGATGTATGTGTGAATGTAGCTACTTAACCAATGAGCATTAAGCATTAGTGGCAGGAGACAGTGTATAGAGGAGGATAACTATGTCAAAGTTGCTTAATAAAGGAGAACGACGTGTAGCCACATTGGCTGTGAGTGTCATTACTCAGCCGACTCTCCGTGGGACCCTCCTCACCAAGGAATTCTCATTGCTATGGGCACTGGCTGTTATTCCAACACCTGTGTCATTTATTCTACTGGAATCCTTGTCAGAAAGGTTGTTCTTTGCCATTGAGATTTTTAGGTGACATTTTTGATCTCAAACAGCCCAAAGTTTTCCATCTCACAGGTTTCTGATGCTGGTTTTCCCTTTCCAGTCTGTTGTTGGCCAAGGAAGATGCTGCTTAGATTCTTCAGGCCCCCATACATGGATACTGTTATAGGTAAAAATCGATCCAGCCAATTTAATAAAAATAAAATATAAATTTATTCACAACCGATATACAGTCCTGACAGCCAACAATCAAGGACAGCACTGACCCCGGGATGGAAGCTGGGTGAACACAGATCCGCCTTCTATCGCACCCACTCCCCCCTGTTCACCAATGCCGCTTGGCAGAATCCCTTCTTATACTCTTTTTCTAGCCCATGGCAGAGTCCCTTTGTCTTTCCTCAGGGTTCTTCACATTCATGATGCCTCTATTCTCCGTCCTGTGCTGGACAGAACCTTGTGCAGGAACTGATGTGTATCCACTCTTTGGTTACCGGAATCCCGTATGCAGATGTATGTCCTTGATGGTCCCCTCTGTCTAAGATGAACATCTCCATGGGCCATCATCGCTGGGCCTCCTCCTGTTCACACCAGTGAGAACGACAATCTCCTGTGCCGGCTGGGGTCACTTCCTATGTTAATGACACTCCTCCTACCCGACTGCCAGCTGCGGTTTCCTCACCCTATGAAGCAATCCCCTCTTCCCTTGCTACTGTGATTTCAAGGCTTGATATTTTATTCATATATATATATATATATTCTATCAGCACAAATTACCATAATATACATAACAGGTACCAAGCTGAAAATTCTTCAGTTCTCCACAGCAGCCCAGTTATCCACAGGAGGGCCAAGAGCAGCTCCATAAGCTCCAAGGGATTCTAACAGATGAATTTCTGTCCCTCAGGAAGGGAGGGCTGGGTCTGAAGTAAAGGGACTGACACTGCACCCACCTTTACATGGCAGCAGCTGTCCCACACTTTGTGAAAGGCACATAACATGTGACACTCTTAATTCAGCACTGGCTTAGTCAGTCTTATAAAGCTCTTAAAAAAAAAAAACCAAAACAGAGTGGGCAAAAAATTATTTGTATTTAATTGGTTGGGGTGTTTTTGGCTTTTTTTTTTTCTTGGTTCTTTGCTTTGGTGATCAGAGATCATGGAGGAAGAGGCAGATTTTCTGTTCAACTTGCCTGTCAGTATGCAGGGGGCATGAAAAGAAGATCAGTTTTTCACCAGCTGGTTAAGGAGCTCTAAAAGTAATTGTGCTGTCCTTAATGAGGGGGTGGGGGCACTGCTAACAGCCTGGATTGTCCCCACCTGTGTTCCCCTCCTACCAAAGTGCTGTGTAGATCCAGAGCCTTGTGCCTTGGCCCAATGGTGCAAAAATCCTCCCAACATCTATCTGTTTGCAAAAATGTGTTCTCATTAAGATGAAAAGCTGTATGGGTGGCCTGCAGCTAATGTTCTTTTGTTGCCTGGACCCCAGGCAGTGCTCACATCTAAATGACTGACCAGCCCCAAGCTGCTCTTAAGACTGATTTGATCAAAGGCACTGAAGCTCTGTTGAGTGCAAATTCTCCAGGAAAACAAGCACAGGAACTTGGATAATGTTGGTGACAAAAGCAGAGTGCAGAATTGAACCTATGAGGACACCTCACTGCTGCCTCCCCCCACCCTTTTATTTTAAATTCATTTCATATTTTGAGTGTGAGCTCTTGCATGAAGTGGGCCCTCAGCAAGGAGCTGCTGGGCCTCCTGGCTGTGTCCCTTTGTGCTCCCAGTGCTTCTTGAAATAAATGGGCTGGAGATCTTTCTCCTTTTTAAAGTCTTTATTAAAAAGAATCAGCTCAGGTGGGGAGAAATCGACGGGTCGCGCCCACACCGCCGGCACTCGAGGAATGGCACGGAGGAGGAGGATGATGCAGCTGTGTCCGCTGGTCTGCAGGCAGAGCTGGGGATTCCGTCCTCACCAGAGATTAGGAGATTCCGCCTTTTCGGTCCAACGCCTCGGGTCCTCTCTCTAGTCAACATCCTTTCAGGTTAGGGTGAAAAACAAAAAGGATCCAAGCAGGCACTGGACTACGCTCCCATCCTTAGACATCACCTAGGTCCCCTAGTTCTATGTTGGCTCCTTGTTTTTAGGGGTTTTCCTGGAAAACTGCAAAATTTGGTGCAATGCATTTCTCATCTGCATACCAGCTCTGATGCCACTGCCATTCTCCTGCTACCTGCAGGGTCCCTGTGTCACTCCCTGGCAAGCCTCATGGGGACAATGGTTAATCACCAACCATTAACAGGTAATTGAAGAAGAACTCTTAACAATGAAGCTAACTGAACAGAAACTGGTCCAACTTGTTTTAACTCTGCAACCTTAAAAAAAAATAGATAACTTTTTATTCATAACATTTCTCCCTCTTTTTCTTTGATCAGGAGTAAGCTTAAGATGGCCTCAACTTACAGTTTTTGCCTCATTAACATAGAATTTCTTATATTTTTTGTATTGATTATAAATTTCCTGAGCACTCTGGTGATCATATTTTCCCAACTTCCTTAATTTTGTTTGGTTTTTTCAGGTTAATCTCTTTAGAGATCCTTGGGTTATTCTGTACAGCAGATTTCACTATTTTAATTAAGCAGGGAAATAAGAACAACTAATGAGTGTACACACAGTGAAGGTTGTAGTTTTCTAGCTTTTTTTGAAAGTCCATAAATTATCCCACCAACTGGAATCAAGTACAGGAATGCTTTTTTGATTTCTTACATATGCCAGTTTTCTTATTTCATTTAAGATGTCTCTCATGACTGCTACAGTTAATTTGATTTGATAAATTACTGTTTTGGTTTGGGTGAGTTGGTCATTAATATGATTAAGAGCTAATGTGGTCTGATTCGATATTATCTCTGATATTGCTTGTAACTTCATAATTTGGTTTAATATATACTGCTTCTTCAATTTGTTTTTCCTTAAATCATCGTATATAGGGACTCTTGTACTTGATCCAGATTCTTTGGGAAATATAAAGAAAGCTTGTTTTATAATTCTAATGATGCAACTGCCAGACCAGTCTCTTGGCAATTCAGTGGATGCTGTGGTACCATTGACCCAAAACAGGTGTTTAGGGGTTTCCCGAAATATATTAGCTTTTGTTGTGCTCTCCTAATATTTAGAAATATCTTTTCCTTTGACCAGATTTACCAGGCTTGCTTTAGTAGCATCACGTTCAAAGCACCACCAGGCTTCTCCTACAGGGTACTCTCTCAGGAGTGGCTGCCTAAATGTGGCAGTGTTCTGGGCTGTGCAATATATTTTCTCATTCTCTTGATAAAGGATCAATTGGGAGAGGTTAACACAATTATAGTTTAAATTGGTGTGGACTCTCAGCAAGGAACTTACTTCTTTCTCATAGAGAGGTTGGTATCACTCACTGCACGGCTCTCTTGGGCTCCCCGGAACACCCCCAGCAGTCAGAGCCATTGCTACTACCCTTCCCAAGAGTCCGGTATGGGTCATCTTGCACAGCTTGCCCACCTGGCCTTGCCTCCTGAGGATTTTACTGAGAAGAAGTTTCCAAGCTCTTTAGAGTCTCTTGCTCTTCTGGTTAAACCTCTCTTGATCTGTCTCTGCTAATTTGGTCTCTCCTAGGGGAGCACTCTGCAGAAGATTAACCTGGAGTCTTTGGTACTAAGTTGGGAGGACTTCACCAGAATTACTTATTAACGATTTTTAACTTTTACAAATTTCTTGAAACACTTTAAGACATGTTATGATTCTAAACTTTTGTCTTATGCAGTTCATCAGTCTTTTTGATATGTCAACTTTAAGTCATTTGGTCCTTTTATAATAGTATATTCAGCTGAATTGGCTCCTGATGTGGTTGAATCTTGTCCTGAATTAGGGTGTGAGGGTGGTGTGGAATCTTGTCCAATACCAGAGGGAGACACTGACCAATCTTGTCCAATGCTCGGGGGTGGGACTGGTCTTTAATTCTCATGATGTGGGTCTAACCTTTTTCTCCGGTCCACACAGCAGAATTAGCGATGACTGGTACTTGAAAGGGGCCTTCAAATTTAGGCATTAATGGTCTACTATTCCAGGATTTTATCAAAACCCAGTCTCCTGGTTGATGTCATGTGCTTTTGTGTCAAGAGGGGAGGTTTGGGGAAGGTATCCTTTTTTTCTAAGTCTTTCTAGGGTTCTTCCAATGATTTCTAAATATTTTCTGGTAGCTTCTTCTCCTTCCAAATAGTCTCCTGTGCTATAGGGTGTTAACAAGAATGGCAGTCCAAACATCATTTCATAGGGTGAAATCTTTATATCAGACTGGGGTCTTGTTCTGATGCGCAAGAGCGCTAGGGGCAAACACTTTAGCCAATTCATTTTTGTTTTTTGATTAATTTAGTCAATACATTTTTGAGAGTTTTGTTCATCTGTTCCACCCTCACAGAACTCTGGGGGTGCCACGGAGTATGTAATCTCCATTTTATTCTTAAGGCTTCAATTACATTTTGCAATGTTTGGGCCACAAAGTGTGGACCTCGGTCTGAGTCTATGGTATTCACCATTCTGTATCTGGGGATAATGTTTTCCAAGATTACCTTTGCTACGACTTGGGCTGTTTCCCTTTTGGTTGGGAAGGCTTCTACCCAGTGAGTGAGATGATCCACTATAACTAGTAGATGTTTGTATCCTTGTTCTGGGGGCATCTCAGTAAAATTTATTTGTATGCTTTGGAAAGATCTTAGAGTTAGTTCCTTCCCTCCAGGTGTTACTTTTCTCATGACTTTCTGATTTACTTTTTGGCAAATTAAACACCCTTTTGTGATTGCTTTTGCTAGGTCACATACACCTATGCACAGGTTATTTCTTAGGAAATGATCACATAGTCCTTGGACTCCCCAGAGGGTTAATTTATGCAGTTCTGTTAGCACTGTCCCGGCAAGTGCTTTGTTTAAAAACACCCGTCCGTCTGATGTTAACTACTCCCCTCGTTGCCTTTGGTGTAACTTTAAATCTTTTATAGCCTTTAATTCTTTTTCACTAAATATGGGTTTTTCTCTTTCCTCCTCCTCGGGTGTGGTTACTGTTTTAAAAACTTTCACTGGATCCCCTGGTTCTAAAGATGCTTTCTTTGCTATCTGATCAGCCAATCGGTTTCCTTTAACTTCAAGGCTGTGTCCTTTTTGGTGCCCTTTTATATCTACTACTGCTATTTCTGTTGGTTTCTGTAAAGATTCCAATACAGACTTGACTAGATTCTCATGAGCTAAGCTTTTTCCACTTGAGCTTAGATATCCACGCTCCTCCCATATTTTCCCAAATGTGTGTAATATCCTAAATGCATATTGGGAATTTGTAGAAATGGTTCCCCGGTCTCCCTCCAATAAGTCTAATCTTCTTTTCAGGGCATATATTTCACAACTTTGGGCTGACCAGGTTTGGGGTAGTTTTCCTTTTTCATCAATTTGTAAAGTTTTTCCGTCTATGATGGCATAACCTGAATCTCTTTTTCCACCTACTACCCTTGAAGAGCCATCTATAAACAAAATTCTTCCAGTTGTTAGAGGTTGATCTTCTAAATCCTCTCTTTCTTTGGTTTGGAGACTGATCAATTCAAGGCATTCATGTTCTAGACTCTCTATAGGCTCTCCCATAAGGAATTGTGTTGGATTGAGGGTGTTTGATGTGATGAATTCTAAATGATCTGTGTTCATTAGTATTATTTCATATTTTAATATTCTTGCATTGGTTAGCCACTGTTGAGCTCTTTGGCTCAGCACTGTTTTAAGATCATGAGGGGTATGTACTTTAATTTTTCCTTGTAAAGTCAACTTCTGGGTCTCTTCTATCAGAATAGCAGTTGCTGCTACTGCTTGTATACAAACTGGCCAGCCTCTAGCCACTGGGTCTAACAATTTGGAGATGTAAGCTACAGGTTTTCTGCAGCCTCCCCACTCTTGAGTTAGTACACCGTAGGCTAGACTTCCTTCAGCACTTACAGAAAGATCAAAGCTCTTCTTGAGGTCTGGTAAGCTTAGGACTGGAGCAGAAGACAACTTCTCTTTTAGGTTCTCTAGTTGTTGATCGTCTTCTGCTGTTCAAATTATGGGATCTGGGGCTACCAGCTTATCATATAAAAATTTCACACTTTGTGTGTATTGATCCAACCATAACTTGCAGTATCCAAACAGGCCTAGAAGCTTTCTCACATCTCTTTTTGTTTGTGGAGCTGGGAGAGATAGGATGCCTGAAATTCTGTCAGGACTCAATTTCTTATATCCCTCTCCTATTATGTGTCCAAGGTATGTTACTTCTGATTGTACGAACTGTAGCTTCTCTTGGGAAACTTTTAATCTTTTCTCTCCCAGAAAATTCAAAAGTTTAATGCTAGTTGTTCTGACCTGATTTTTTCCTTTCCCTGATACCATCAAGTCATCAACATACTGCAGGATTTGTACTTCTTTTTCAGGAACAAACTGTTCTAACAAACCCTCCTAGGGATTGTCCAAAGAGATGGGGTGATTCAGTAAACCCTTGCGGTAATCGGGTCCATCTTAGCTGTTGTTTTCTTTTTGTACTTGGGTCTTCCCATTCAAAGGCAAACCAATCTCTACATTCTACTGCCAGAGGACACGCCCAGAAAGCATCCTTCAAATCTATAATAGTGAACCAAGCATGTTCTCTTGGAATTCAGCTTAGAAGATATATGGGTTGGGCACAACCAGATGTCTAGCAATGGTTTTCTTGTTTACCTCTCTTAGGTCTTGTACCAGCCTGCATTTCCCTTCAGCTTTCTTAACTGCCAGTACAGGGGTATTGTGTGGTGACATACAGGGTTCCAAACTTCCCTCTTGCAGCAATTGTTCAATAACTATGGCCAGCCCCCTCTTTCCTTCCAGGGAAATTGGATACTGTTTGACCCATATGGGTGAAGTATCGTCTTGCATTTTTATTGTTATCGGAGGAATGTCCCGCTTTCCTCCTTCAGCCCACACCTCTGGGCTTATTTCAGCAACATCACCTTGGGATAACTTCATTATTTGTACCACCATCTTCCCTTCTCTCGGGACAATTCCTACTCCCAAATGAACTTGTAGATCTCTCCCTAACAAACTTTTTTCTAGTTTAGGCAGGTAGATCAAATTTGCTTCACACTGCCTTGAGTTTCCGATTATTTTTACATTCTCGATCACTGAGGCTCTAAATGGTTTCCCTTCAGCCCCTAATACTTCACAAAATTTTCTACCAATTACCATACCTTCTGGTATTTTTTTGAGACAGGACTTATCTGCTCCTGTATCAACCAAAAATTCAAATTCCCTATTTTGGGTTCCCACTTCAAAGTTTACCAAGGGCTCCTCTAGATGTTGCATTGGGTCCCCTAAAGTACAGAGCCCTTGACACCCCTAATCATCATCTCTAAGCATTTTCTCTAAGGCTTCTTATTCTTTGGCTATTGCTTCATCAAGGGTCAGCTTTTTATAAAACCTTCTAATGTGCCCAGTCTGCCCACAGTAACAGCAACGCCTTTCACTTGAAGGGACTTGAGGCCTCCGTTCCTCTTGTACCTGATGGTACTGGCCTATCCTTATCTGCTCCTGGTGGTGGATTCCTCTACTCTTTTGTGGCCTTGGACTGTAGGAAAGAATTGTTTGCTCCAACACTTTCTCTAGCTATAGAGACCATGATCCTAGCTTTGGCCTTTGCTTTTTCTTCTTCCCTCATTAAATACACTTTCAATGCTTCCTTCAATAACTCATTAATGTCTTTTTCTTGCCAATCTTAATTCTTTTCCAGTTTTCTCCGTATATCAGGCGAAGATTTAGTAACAAACTGGACCTTTAATAGCACTTCACCCTCTTTGGTGTCTGGGTCTATTCTAGAATACAATTGAAAGTTCTGCTTTAGGCGATTAAGCCAAGTAGCAGGAGTTTCATCCTTCTCTTGTGCGCCCGCGAATGCCAATTTTGTATTAGTTCCTTTGGGAACTGATTCTCTGATCCTTCTAATGATCAGAGACCTGTACTCCATCATGGCTTTCCTCCCTTCCTCCTGATTAGGGTTCCAATTGGGATCCACTAGTGGCAATTTGTCTTCACCTGATGGCACTTGGGGTCCTGGACGATTACCTTTTTCCCAAATTCTTATGCTTGCGGCTCTAATCATTCGGGACTCTTCTGGGGAAAATAATATATTTAGAATAGAATTCATCTCCCCCCAAGTGTAGATATTTGGACCTAAGAACTGATCCACTTGGTTAGCAATGCCCACAGGGGCTTCAACTAAATTCCCTAACTCCTTCTTGAATGCTCTCACCTCAGAGGCAGTTTGAGGAGCGTTTACAAAAGCAACACCTCTTGCTACTGCTTCCATAGGAACTACTCTAAGAGGAAAAAGTCTCTCTACTTTGGAGGTCTTGGATCGGGTACCGCAGTATGGCCCATCTTCAGACACAAGATTACTCATTTGAGGGGTATTAGCACTAGCTTGGACCTGCTGTAGGTCAGCGGCTGTACCTGGTGATAAGAGGTTACTAGGTAAGGAAGCATTTGTGTCCCAGTTAGGAGGAGGGACAGCAGTAGGAGGGGCAGAAGAGCTTGAGTGCATGTTAAGTGGAGCTGGAGAAGGGGTGGAGCATGCAGCAGGTGGAGTAGGTATCAGTGGTGGTGCAGAAGCAGCTAAAGGAGTCGAAGGGGGTAGTGAGGGAATGGCCCCCATGGCCGCCGAGGGAAGAACTGGATCTGCTATTTGAGGTGCTCGAAGGAGAGGATTATAAGGTGGAGGGGCATCAGGAGGCAAGTAGTCTAGGGGGTCCCACCTTTCGGCAATCTCTTTAACTTCAGCATCCCCTCTTTCATTCCCCTCTTTCTTCCTCTGCACTTTACAAATTCGCACTCCTTCATCCTTGATGGTATTCAACCAACAAGCTACATAGAACAATTGCTCAGGATCAGTATCCTCTTGAGATGTCAGATACTGACTCAGTTGTTGACACATCCACTTGTCTTTTGTCCCACACCACAGCCATCCTCCTTGTACATCTAATTCTGGCCACGCTTCTAGACAATAGTGAATCATCTTAACTTTATCTAATCCTTCTGTGGCTTCTATAGAGTCCCATCTCTCTAATCGTTCACCTAGGGGACTGTGGGGAGGTATAGTTCTCAGTCTCTGGCCACTTTTCTTACTATTGCACCCTCTCATTTTTTCAGCCTCAAAAAAAATCACAAAGATGATTTTATCTTAAAGGAAATATATCTTACTTAAGAAGTCCCGACCTCCTCTGCCAAAACTCCAATTTCTCTGACCCTTTTCGTCAGGACTTTGTTGAGGCCTTGGCCTCGCGCGCCCTGACTCAACAAACAAACAAAAGAACCAAAAAAATTCCTCGAGACCCTGGCTTCTGAGGCTGTATGCCTGACCTCCTTCATCAGGACTTTGTTTGCCTGCAGGACTTTTAGACTTGCCCAAATTCTTCTTGGGACTTCTGAGTTTGCCTAACCTCTCTTGTCAGGACTTAAAACAAAAGTATTGCCTGATTTTCAGTTTGCCTGACCTTCCCCTGTCAGGACTTATGCTTCAGGGCTTGAAAAAACTCAAGATAGGCTTCCTCTGCCAGACCTCGTGCCTGACCTCTGTCGTCAGGACTTAAAAACAAAACTGCCTGATATTCTAAATCACCTCACTTCCTTCGTTAGGACCTGTATCAGGGCCTTTGGGGTACGTGCCACTCACACAGCTATTTCCTCTGCATGCCCGGAGGGGAGTCCTCTTTACCCCTTTGGAGGCACCTCAGTCACCAGTTCCACTCGCTTCCCCCTGTTCCCGGCCGGCCCCCTCGCGGGGGTGCGGAACCGCGGTACTGAGGGGTCCTCGCTCGCTTCGAGGGGCCGGGCTGCCGGCCCTCGTCTCACTCACACACACTCGCTGGCCTCCCTCTCTTGCCACCGGATACTCTCACCAGTCCGGCGCTGCTCCGTGTCACTGTCCCAAGCCAATCTTCTCTGGTCCTGATATCCAGCTGTTCTGCAGGTCCAGGGTGGGCGGCCGTCCCAGTCCTGGTGTCCTCTTCAGGTGTGGCTATCCCGGACGAGCCGCCAAGCTGAAATGAATGGGACAGGAGAACTTTCTCCTTTTTAATGCCTTTATTAAAAGGAATCAGCTCAGGTGGGGAGAAATCGACGGGTTGCGCCCATGCCGCCGGAGCTCCCAGGAGTGGCACGGAGGAGGAGGATGATGCAGCTGTGTCCGCTGGTCTGCAGGCAGAGCTGGGGATTCCGTCCTCACCAGAGATTAGGAGATTCCGCCTTTTTGGTCCAACACCTCGGGTCCTCTCTCTAGTCAACATCCTTTCAGGTTAGGGTGAGAAGCAAAAAGGATCCAAGCAGGCACTGGACTACGCTCCCATCCTTAGACATCACCTAGGTCCCCTAGTTCTATGTTGGCTCCTTGTTTTTAGGGGTTTTCCTGGAAAACTGCAAAATTTGGTGCAATGCATTTCTCATCTGCATACCAGCTCTGATGCCACTCCCATTCTCCTGCTACCTGCAGGGTCCCTGTGTCACTCCCTGGCAAGCATCAGGGGGAATATGGTTATTCACCAACCATTAACAGGTAATTGAAGAAGAACTCTTAACAATGAAGCCAACTTAACAGCAACTGGTCCAACTTGTTTTAACTCTGCAACCTTAAAAAAAATAGATAACTTTTTATTCATAACACTTCTGGTCTGCTTTGGCTGGGAAACTTGTCCATCCTGCCTCTGTGGCTGCTCCCTGTCATTCTAATGCACAGCCCTTTCCCGCTGCTTGGCATTTAAATACTCTGATTACTTTATTGGGTAACTTGCATCTTGCACTCCATGACATTAAATTGTGTTTACTCAGACTCTGCGTTATCCTGAGTTTCTGGAACACATTTCTAAGCCTTCCAGCTGTAGCCCAAGGGAAACTGTTTCTGCCTTACATCACAAAATTGGCAGATTTTTTGCAAAGACAGCCCGTTACAAAGGACTTGCTGTGTGCATTAACATCTGAGGGGCTGCTTTCAAAGACAGGCAAAAAACCCATGAACAAACAGCAAACCAACCAAACAACATATTATTAAAAACTACTTTATTTTTACCTCTTATTTTTAATCTTTTCCAAGCTGGCCTCCTTTTCCGCTGCAGTGTTTTTCTTTGGACAGAAAAGCCCCCTTGCCAGATGATGCGACTTCACAAGGAAAACAGAACTCACACACAATGCATATATGAAACCTAAACGTAGAGATTCCCATTATCACAATCATCATCAATGATTTTCAGTGTGTTTTGATGTCAGATTGTTTCCAGAAGGGTGAGAACAGTATCTCAGATCTCCTGGCTAGTTTGGTGTCATACCCACTTATTATGTCTCCTTTCTTATTATCTTTCCTTTCTGCAGTTTTGTAGTTGCTCTGCCCATTTGTTTCTCTTGGATCACTGCCTCCTTCACCTGATTTTTACCTTTTTCTGGATTTGTGGGGATGTTTCTGTTGGTTTTGGTTTTTCTTGGTGGTTGTTTTGTTTGCCTGATTTATTTGGCCAGTTTTGCTTTTGTTTTGTGGGTTTTTTTTGTTTTTTTTAATTTACTTAACAGCGGAATCAGCTTGTGATTTCTGTTGTGAAGTTCTGATACACAGGTGTAGCACATAAATGCTGTTTATGTTTTTACAGTCATCTCAGACACAGACCGGCAAGATCCTTGACTTTGAGAACTGAGTGCTCTCAGACAGCAAATTGTGCATGAATAGGAAACTTGTAGCTCCTGTCTCCATTATACACAGCAAAATGTAAAGTGGTTGGAATGATACCGATTCTAGCCTTTATTTTGCCTTCTTTTGCTGCCATGCATCAAATTGTGTCAGACTCATCACTGACCCGGGTTCTTCCAGGATGGGGTGTGCAAGAATGATCCCTCAGCTCGTGTGTGGACCTGGTGTGAACCAGGCTAGAGACGTGACTGTCATCCATAGCCAGCCCCTGTCTGCCAAGAGAACAGGGAGCTGCAGCTCTGAGGAACTCAGGGGTTAGGCAGCAAACAGCCCAAATGCCTAGTTTATATCAGTTACTGGTCAGGAGGATTTACTGTGGACAGATTTTTATTTTCCTGCTTAGAGCTGGAATAAAAGAACCCTGGCAGTTTGCTTTAGCTGTGAAGAGACTCTCTTCAACAGGTTCCAGCTCTGCTGCTTGTTTCAATTAAAAGCAGAGCCAAACTCTTCTGTTGGTCACATCAACATAAGTTTCAGGAGTCTGTGAAAGATATGAGTGTCAAAATTATTTCATTTTCTAGTACTTACAGTCTTCTAATTAAGACATGAGGTAATTATGCCATCATTCACTCTTTCAAATAACTGGAAAAGCACATTGTCCACCTCTCTGAGTCATTTCTCCTGGAGTCTGACACTGTAGAGAGTTGTTCTGTAAGTAAATGACATCTGAAGACAGGTGTAGTCTATCATACTTCTGGCATACTAGAAGTGAGAAAAACCCTTTGAATCAGGATTTTATCCTTTCTTCTTCCACCTACTCCTCCCAGGAATTTTAATCTCTGAGGTCTAAGCTCTTCAGCTGCCTCACAAACATTGTTTTAATTCAGACAGGCATCCATGCATTGAGCCACAAATCAGGACCATGGTGTGAACCTTGAAGCAATGTAGGTTTATAGCACTGAAAATAATAATCCAATACCCAGGTTAAGCCAAGCCTATTGGTTATTTCCCAAATAACTCTACCTATCCTCAGAGATGTTTCAAAAACGATCATTGTGAAGGCTAGGAGCGGGGAGAGAGAATGTTATCAAAATTAAAAATAGAGCTTTCTGAGCTCTTTATATTCCTATAAAAAGAGAGTCCAAACCGTTCATCTATGGAACATTAACTGAGAAGTGAACAAAAGACTGTCAAAATAATTGCTTGGGGAACAAAAAACGCATAAATAAATACAAGCTTAAATGTAGTGTTGCAGTGTTGGTCTGCCCCTGATTGCCTGTAGAATAATCACCTTTGGAAAACATAGAGAAGACCTCTCCCTGTTCCTTGTCCCTACGCTCAGGGCAGTCCTACCCCCAAGGCAGTCCAGCTGTGCTGTAGAGCAGCTGTGCCCTGCAGCCACAGCCCAGATTCGACAGTTTTCTGGGGGCGGCCCAGTGCCACTGTGGGTATGGGCAGCTAGTGGGGCTGAAGAAATGGGGCAACACAGCACTTCCCAAATCAGCTCTTCTGCTGCAATAAAGAGATGCAGCTGTGACCCAGTGTCCTGGTGGTAGCACAAGCAAAGCCCAACTGGCAAAAGCACTGGCTGAGCTCCATGCCCAGGAGCAGCCGTGGATGCCAGCTCTGGGCCCAGCTGTGCAGGAGGGTCCCTGTTTGCCACTGGCAACTGGGACCTCAGCCACCTCCTCTCTACACAGGTGCTCCTGTGCTATACAGAAGACAAGCAGAAAAGCAGAGGCAATGAGAAGTTGACAGTTTATGCCAGGTCTTCGCTTCTGCCCCTATCTGCCCTGCTGTGGCTGCACCCCTGCCATGAGGCCGTCCCAAAACCCACCCCTCCACAACGAGACCCTCTGCCCCTGAGTCCCCTGGTCCTGTTCCCCGGCCAGGACTAAAGGTGGGCAGCCCTTGCCTGGCAGGGCAGGGCTTGTCCCACATTTTATGTTCAAATAAAGAGATGGAGTTATCGCAACTATGTCCGAGTGGTAGCAGCAGCAAAGCCCACCAGGCACCAGCAGTGGCTGAGGTCCATGCCCAGGAGCAGCCGTGGATGGCCATGGTGTGGGCAGGCAGGAGCCAGGCAGGGGCTGCTGTGCCCAGCAGCGGGGCCCCGAGGGGATGGGGGAGCCCATGCTGAGCGTCCCTGGGCTGAGGCCACATTTCCTTCTTTGGCATCATCTCGGCCTGGACCCCGTCCAGGGGCATGCCCAGGAAAAGAGGGAAACCACCTAGAAAGTGCTTGCCTTGAGATCAATGGAATGAGGCTGGACTCTGAAGGAAGTCCTTCATAGCCTGAGGGGTGAGCTCAGAGCCCAGAGACAGAGACTGAGCCTGTGGCACCCGCAGATCTCTTATGAGCAGAGTGGCCATTTGCCCCCAAGCCTCATCTGTTCACCCAGGGACACGTGGTGAGCACACACCGAAGATGGCTCAGCCCTGTTGCTGCTCCCTGAGTGTTATGTTTGGCTCCGTCTAAAAGGCACGCAGGGGCTTTAGGTCATCTCGGTGCTGTGCAAGGGGCTGGGGGCACCCAAAATTGTGCAGGGAATTTACTGTATGTGGAAAGGTGTGCAGGGGTCAAGGGACACCTGTAAATAGAGCAGGGGTCTGGGGTCTCTTGTGAGGCACATAGGGGGATTTTAGGGTGGCTGAGGGTATAGCCATAAGATGTGCAGTGGGTTTGGGTGTCCCCTAAAGTGTGCAGCTCCCCTGATGGCCTGTGTTGCATTACTTTTGTAAGCTATGGCATCAAGTCCTCCACTTTTGAAATAGGGGTCAAAGGCCAGCACAGCGCACAGCACGGACTCGGTGGGAGCGGGGCAGGGCTGGGGCTGCCTGCAATAGTGGGAATGGCCAACGTGAGATGAATTTTGGACGTGACATTGCTTTGGCATGTAGAACCATGAAATGTCTCACATGCCCAATATTGTCTAACTCACTTCTGGTGAAAAAGAGCTAGATTGCACATAACTACCAGCAGGGACACACTCTCCTTGCTGGAAGGGCACCTCTTGAGATCCATTCCCACAAAAACCTGCCCCGGCCATGAGGTCACAGCAGGCTCACGGGTCACAGCAGGCTGAGCTCTCAGCAGGCTCTGAGGTCACAGAGGTGCCAGAGCCCCGTGGCTGCACAGCAGCACAGGGAGCCAGCAGTCAGTCCTTGAGCACAACTGTTGCGGCAGCAACGGCGGTGGCAGCAGCGGTGCTGACGTTGGGACAGCGGTTTCGGGACAGCGGTGGCAGCAAGAGCTGCGGGACTGGCGGAGGGCAAGGCAGCATGGCCCTTGCTCTGCGCCTCTTCCTCCTGCTCCTCCTGGCCGTGGCCCTGCCTGCCAGGGCTGCCCAGGCTGCTCCGCTGCAAGCGCGGCGAGCAGGTGAGCCGGCAGCCTGGCTGCCCTTTCCCGGGACAGCGCTCCCTGCTCCCAGGAAGCGCTGGGGATGGTTTTGCCCAGGGCTTTAGGGAGGGTTTCCTCTGTGGGAGGGACAGAGCCCCCACAGGGCCTGGGCATCTCCAGCCATCACTCCAGGGATGTTGCACAGGGCCTGCAAAGAGGGTGGAGAGTGACCAGGAGCCAGTCCAGAGCTCCCCAGGCCCCTGTGCACCTCTGGCCTTGTCCACTGACATCTGGCTCCCACAGCCTTACCCGACCCCCTTGCAGTGCCCAGTTCTCTAAGGCAGAGGGGGATCCCAGCACACCATGGAAATGGGTCTGATCAGATCTTGCTCCCCTCTAGATGAGCATGCTAGGAAGGCTTCTCCAGCAGCTTGGCTCCATGAAGACTTCCAGCCTCTTAACCCTCCAGCAGGTATGTTGTCAATGTTCCTAAAAGAATAATCATGGACAGCCTGGTAGGCACCAGGTGACAGGAGCTTCTGTGGCTGTTGAGTTACAGGTGTGTCCACAGCAAAGACTTTTCAGGCTCCTTTCCTGGTTGCTGCACACAAGCCCCGCTCCCATGGCAGGGGTGAGTAGTGTGTGCCTGCGGACCCCACAGGCTGAGCCCTTGTTCTGTGGGATCCCTCCCGGGGAAAATGCAAATGCTTCTCTTAAGGTCCTCAAAGAGGGAGGAACAAACCAAGAGGAGACAGGAAGTCCCTGGAGGCATCCAAACACATAAGGTTTCGATAGGGTCCTGAGTGAGGTGGACAGGCAGCCTGGTGGGTGCATTTCCCTCAGCCTTCCCCTGGGACTCATCACCCGCGGGCTTTGGCTGCACATCTGGACACGCCGTGCCCGGCACAGCGGGAAGGGATCCATGGCAGCCTCGCTGCTGCTGCTGCTGCTGCTTTCATGCCCTGCAGGGCTGTTTCCCAGCCTGGCCTGGCTGCAGCTTCTGCCCAGCCTCTGCAGGAAGGCATTTGGCATCAGCTGCGAGGGAGCCCAAACTGCACCATGGGCCATGCCCACCCTGAGATCCTTTCCAATTTCCCTTCACTGGGGAGCTCCGGAGGGGTGGTGGTTTGGAGGAGGGAGGGCCCTGGTCCCGCTCCAAAGCTTGGATGACTTCCTGAACCTTATTAATATCTTCAACTAGCATTGCCTCCTGAAGATGCCGCCTTCCCATTGGGGAAGAGCCCCACCTGATTCATCTGTCCCTTCTCCTTTATGCAGAGATGGAAGGAAAGCCTGTGCTGAAGGCTGAGTTTCCCAGAGGAAGCAGTGGCTCATTGGCAGCCTCTGCTGCAGGAAGGGAGGCGATGCCAGGCACAGGCCCAGGAGGTAATTGCTGTGCCTCTGAGCCTGAGCCCTGCTGAGGCTTCAGCTGCCCTCTCTGCTGCTTGGCAATGCGGAAAGAGCCCGGAGAGGACCAGCACAGCCCAGGGGAATTATCCTGAGCAGGCTCAGGGGCACTCGGGTACTGAGCAGTCCTGCTGGGGTCCCTGCATGGGGGACACGAACTGAAACTTGGGAGCCACTGCACAGGGTGTCCATGGTGGGGAAAGGGCCAAGGGGGAGAGCAAGGCTCCAGTGTGTCCTGAGAGGGCCTGGGTATGTCCACGTGGGCTGGGGAAGCTGTCACCGCAGAAGGAGGGACAGAGGTGGGGAGGGACACTTGTGGCACTGCCTGCTGCAGTCTTCCCCAAGGATTTAGTGTGGATTTCCTTTGTGGGAGGGACAGAGCCCCCACGGGCCATGGGCTACTCCTGCCGCCCCTCCAGGGATGTTGCACAGGGCCTGCAAAGAGGGTGGAGAGTGACCAGGAGCCAGTCCAGAGCTCCCCAGGCCCCTGTGCACCTTTGGCCTTGTCCACTGACATCTGGCAGCCAAGACCTTACCCGACCCCCTTGCAGTGCCCAGTTCCCTAAGGCAGAGGGGGATCCCAGCACACCATGGAAATGGGTCTGATCAGATCTGTGCTCCCCTCTAGATGAGCATGCTAGGAAGGCTTCTCCAGCAGCTTGGCTCCATGAAGATTTTCAGCCTCTTAAGCCTCCTGCTGGTATGTTGTCAATGTTCCTAAAAGAATAATCATGGACAGCCTGGTAGGCACCAGGTGACAGGAGGTCCTGTGGCTGTTGAGTTACAGGTGTGTCTGCAGCAAAGACTTTTCAGGCTCCTTTCTTGGTTGCTGCACACAAGCCCCACTCCCATGGCAGGGGTGAGTAGTGTGTGCCTGCTGACCCCACAGGCTGAGCCCTTGTTCTGTGGGATCCCTCCCAGGGAAAATGCAAATAATTCTCTTAAAGTCCTCCAAGAGGGAGGAACAAACCTATAGGAGACAGGAAGTCCCTGGAGGCATCCAAACACATGGATAGGGTCCTGAGTGAGGTGGACAGGCAGCGTGGTGGGTGCATTTCCCTCATGCTTCCCCTGGGACTCATCACCCGCGGGCTTTGGCTGCACATCTGGACACGCCGTGCCCGGCACAGCAGGAAGGGATCCATGGCAGCCTCGCTGCCCCGCTGCTGCTGCTGCTTTGACGCCCTGCAAGGCTGTTTCCCAGCCTGGCCTGGCTGCAGCTTCTGCCCAGCCTCTGCAGGAAGGCATTTGGCATCAGCTGCGAGGGAGCCCAAACTGCACCATGGGCCATGCCCACCCTGACATCCCCTGCAATTTCCCAGTCTCTGAGCACATCTGGAGGGGCCGCTCTTTGGAGGAGGGAGGGCCCTGAAGCAGCCCCAGTAACCTGGTGACAAGCATTGCCTCCTGAAGATGCCACATTCCCACTGGGGAAGAGCCACACCTGATTCAGCTGTCCCTTTTCCTTTCTGCAGAGATGGAAAGAAAGCCTGTGCTGAAGGCAGCATTTCCCAGAGGAAGCAGTGGCTCCATGGCAGCCTCTGCTCCAGGAAGGGAGGCGATGCCAGGCACAGGCCCAGGAGGTAATTGCTGTGCCTCTGGGCCTGAGCCCTGCTGAGGTTTCAGCTGCCCTCTCTGCTCCTTGGCAGTGCGGGCACACAGCATTACCTGACCCCTTGCAGTGCTCGGTTCCCTATACAAGGGGATCCCAGCACAGCATGGAACAGTTCCCATCTGTGCTCCTTTCTAGACTGGGAACGTGACTTCCGTCATTTGTTAAAGCACAGTTTAAGGATCTTGGAGCTTGGTGAAGGTAGGTTATCAGCAACCCTTCGCTAACAGAATAATCATTGTCTAAGTGTAATCATTGTCCAGAGTAATATTCCTCTGTCACTTCCCTTAAGATCCTCCAAAGTTTGATGGATTCTGTAAATCCTAGCCTCCAAATTTTTACTCTTGTACCCAACAATGATCCCACAGGATTGCTGTCAGTGGGAGGAAGGAGCATTTAGCTGTCCATCTTCCTCCCGTGGGCAATGCCAGTCTGTCCTTCCGTGTGCTCTGTGCAGCCAGGGCGAAGAGCAGAGAGGGAAGGGGCTGGGCCCAGGGCTGTGCCCTGGGGCTGAGCCTTTGGCAGCTCCTTTACCGACCCCAGGGAGCCTGAGCTGCTCCTGTTGCCACTGCCAAGCCCTGGCCCTGCCCGTGGCTGGGTTTAGAGCTGCTGGCAGCTCCCGGGAGTCCTTTCTGCCCCGACTGCCCCGCAAGGGACTCCTTCCATCCCAATGTGGGGCCACTGCAGGAACGTGCTCCCCCTGCTCCTGCTCCTGAGTGGGAGGCAGAGCTGAGGGAGTGCCTTGGAGGGCACCAAGAATCCAGGTGCCCTCATTGCCACTTGGGCTTGAAGGAGAATCTTCAACAGTGTCACAGGAGCTATTCAGTCCTGCCTTTCTTTGCAGATGAACCTGATGATGATCCTGATGATGAATATGAGCCTGTTGACGAAGACTATCCTGTGAATGGAGATGACTTGGATTCCCAACGCATATCCATTACTGAGCCTCTGGGCGATGCTGAGGGTAGGTCAAGGCCTTTCCCCTGGGAGAGCTGCCAGCTCAGAGCCCAAAGCTGGGCCAGGGGGGCATTGATGCAAGTACCAGCACAGAACCAGGCACGTGTGTGCCCTCTCCCTGCGCAATCTCCTCCCTGCTCCTGCGGCTCAGTGGTGCCCGTGCAGATCAGCAGAGATGGCAGAAGCTGTTTTGTTACAGGTGTGTCTGCAGGGAGGACTTTCCCAGGTCCTTTGGTGGATGTTGCACACAAGCCCAGCTCCCATCACAGGGGTGAGTAGTTTGTTCCTGCTGACCCCACAGGCTGAGCCCTCGTTTTGTGGGATCCTTTCCTGGGAAACGGAAATATTTCTCTTAAGGTCCTCCAAGACGGAAGAAGAAACCTACAGGAGCTCGTACATCCCTGGAGGAATCCAAATATCTGGAAAAACTCCTGAGTGATGTGGACAGCCAGCGTGGTGGGTGCATTTCCCTCATGCTTCCCCTGGGACTCAGCAGCCGGGGGCATTGGCTGCACACGTGGACACACCGTGCCCGGCACAGCGCGAAGGCATCCATGCACCACAGGCCATGCACACCCTAAGATCCCCTGCAATTTCCCAGTCTCTGCGCACATCTGGAGGGGCCGCTCTGTGCAGGAGGGAGGGCCCTGGAGCAGCTCCAAAACCCTGGCCATTCTCCTTATCCATGTCTTTGACAACTGTTGCCTGGAGCAGAAGGGCACAGCACAGAGGAATTATGGCATGCAGGCTCAGGTGGTTTGGGTACTGAGCATGCCTGTGCCAAGGGGCAGCAAGGTGCCTGCAGGCCCCAGCTGTGGGGTAAACAGGGAGTGAGAACGTCCTGCCCGTATCCACAGTGCTGCCAGCTCAGCAGTGCAGCACAGCACGGGCTCACGCTCCCCATTGCTCCAACAGATGCAGCCAGCACCTCAACACATTCTGACATCATCTGGAAAAGCATGAGAAGAGTTTTCTGCTGGGGAACACCTTGTTTGATTAAGTTGATGGCCATTGTGGCTGGTGCGGCACTGTGCCTGATGATGTGCTGTGCAGGAATCTGGTATTGCTGGAAGAGAAAATGGTGAGTGTTTTGCGATTCTCCACCTCAAACAGCTTCCTTTACAGGCTGCTCATAGTCAGGGAACATTCTCAGAGAGTCTGCAGTGGAGTTGTGGCCAGTCCATGATTTTCCAAAGAACTCTGCTGAGGGTTCTGCTGCTGCCCAGTGCTTCCATTGGCCTCTCAATTGCTGGGCCGTGTCCTGGGGGCCCCGCTGGGGCTGCAGCCAGAGCTGGCTCCCACTGAGGCTGCCTGGCCAAGAGCAGCCCCAGAGGCACGGGGCAGAGGCAGAGGGAGGTGGGAAGGAGAAAGAGCAGGGCCAAGATTGCCCTTGAAAGGCAGAGGCGCTCTGGGGCCCGCTCCTGGTCAGGGACCCTGCCCAGAGCCGTGCCCTGCTGGCCGGGGCCTTGAGGGGCAGCTGTCCAGCTGGGCCCAGCTGTGCCAGCAGCTCCAGCCGTGCTGGGGAGCCTTGCCAGCTCTGGGCCCTGCTGTGCACGAGGGTCCCTGTGTGCCACTGGCAGCTGGGGCCTCAGCCACCTCCTCTCTTCACAGGTGCTCCTGTGCATGTTCAGAAGACGCAACTAAAAACAGAGAAAATGAGAACCTGAAACTTTATCCCAGCTCTTCACTTCTGCCCCTATCTGCCCTGCCATGGCTGCATCCCCGCCATGAGGCCGTCCCAAAACCCACCTCTCCTCAACAAGACCCTCTGCCCCCGAGCCCTCTGGTCCTGTTCCCTGGCCAGGAATGAAGGTGGGCAGCCCTTGTCTGGCAGGACAGAGCTTGTCCCACATTTTATATTTAAATAAAGAAATAGAGTTTTCACAACCATGTCCGGTTGGTAGCACCAACAAAGCCCACTCGGCAGCAGCAGCAGTGGCTGAGCTCCATGCCCAGGAGCAGCCGTGGAAGGCCACAGTGTGGGCAGGCAGGAGCCAGGCAGGGGCTGCTGTGCCCATCGGCGGGGCCCCGAGGGGATGGGGGAGCCCATGCTGAGCGTCCCTGGGCTGAGGGCACATTTCCTTCCATGGCATCATCTGGGCCTGGACCTGAAGAGGCTCAAAGGGATATTTTGGGGTCCCTGCTGAGGGGTGCAGGAATCCCTCATGAGGCACAAAGGAGTATTGATGGCCTCTCCTAAGGTGTGCAGGTATCCCTCATGCGTTGGGCAGCAGGGTTAAATTTGAGGGGGTTTTTTACTCTTCTCAGCACAGCACAGGGACACTTGGCCGAGGTTTTGCCAAGCTGGGAGAAAGCCTCTTGCAAAGGCTTGGGCCCAGCCTGTGGGCACAGCGGGCGGGCGCAGCCCATCCCCTGGGCCAGTCCGGGCTGCTCAGGCCGGGCCGGGCCGGGCCAGGCTCGGGCCCCGGCAGGGAAGGGCCGCGGCCCTGGGCTCTGCTGAGGCTGCTGAGCTCCGGCCTGCCCTGTGCTGCAGCCCAACACATTGACAGCCATGGCAGTGCCCTGGGCCACCGCAGGCACCCGGGGCTACAGCTGAGGCCGTGCCTTCTCCCACTGAAGGGAGGCTGGCTCTGTTCCCTCGCAGGGCACAGCTTAGCTCCCAGCACCTTTGTGAACCTGCCTGCCGGGGAAGTGCTGGGGGACAGAGTGTTCCAACCCTTCTCATTGGGAAGTGTGTCTGGTGGTGTGGGGATTTTAAATTTTTTTCCCTCTAAATTTGTGTCCTGGCAGAGGTTTAAGTTTGGTTGCTCTCAGTAGGGTGCTTTTCTTCTTGGCAGTCAGTGGGGCTTCAATGCAGCCAGGGTTGAAGGAGGATCTCTGGCTGCTTGGGCTGTGGTTGTGGGACACCTTGGCTTCATCCTCCCTTTGGCTGTGATGTGCACTGGTGCTTGTGCAGGCATTTTATGGCAAGTGGCTTCAGTTCGTTCCTATGCCACCAAAAACCGAGAATAAACCACTTTTACCCCACTGTAGTATTAAGAGGCAGGCCTTACTTTCTTGTCTTGCTGGATGCACAGGCCATTGGCATCACAGGGCCTTCTTGGTGGGGTCTTCAGATACCCTGGTGGTCACTGAAGAAGGAAGCTGATTTTTCTGGGAAAAAGATTGTTTCCCATGTGTGGAAAAGAATAACCTCTCACTTCCCCATCCCTTTCTATATAAAGTGATTCATCTATCTCTATCTGCCTTGTCTATCTATCTATCCATCCATCTATCTATCTATCTATTTATCTATCTCTATCTATCATCTATCTATCATCTATCATCTATGTTACTAATCTATTGTGATGTTGCATTTCATTCAAATGGTATGCTCTGTCTCAAAAATGTACCCCTCAAAAATATATGGTTTATTCCAATCTGTGTTCCTCCCCTGAAGTCCCATGAATCTGCAATCCCATTGGTCCAAACCTTATTTCGCACCCACTTTGAATTTCCCTCTTAAGCTGTGTGAGGAAGACCAGATTCTCTCATGGCCCATCTCTCCCCTGGGCTCCCCCTCTCTCCCCCTCCCTTTCCCTTTCCCCCTTCTCCCTCAGAAACCATGTTACTCCTGGGGCTGGGTCCCCAATAAGCCCTCATCTAATCAGCACCCTCAGAAGCCGTGTGGAGTCTCCTTGCGTGCCTGCTGCTGCCAGCGAACTCACAGCCCAGGGGGCCCTCCGGGGACACCCCGGAGAGCTCCTCGCAAAGAAACTGCTACAATCTGTGAAATATTTCTATGTATGATATTTTGTTTATTTGGAAATTATGACACATCTCTTGAGAGCTGGAAAAGAATACCATCCATCTTTGATACAGCAAAGCTTGGGTGGAGGAGCAGACATGATCTGTGATTTCCTTCTTGCTAGACACATGCGGGCTTGTTTAGATTGACTTTGAACTGAAATCCGGCAAAGCTGGAAAATGACTGGTGGCCATCACTCTGATTTCCTTAAAAGCCCTTTTTTAATTTTAATTTTTTTCATCTATGGTGGCTGGTAAATACCTTTCTTCCTTAAGCTATGTGCTGGCAATACTGGAGGTAGAAAATAACATAATACTGCATAGTTTAGATACTTGATAATTTTCTTGTGAAATTTTATGGCAGTACCTCCTGCCCCAAAACTAAAGCAGCAGGTCAGCTACTAAGCACAATTTAGTGCATAGCTGCAGCTCATGTTTCTACAGTGGAATTGGCTTTTTGTTCTTCTGCATGGGTATGAAACACTACCAATTGAAAGGCTTCTTACAGAGCAAAGAGCCTTTTTTAGGGTAGCCTGGACTTTGGGATGCTGGTAGCTGTTTGATCAATACCCAGCAAACTACCTAAATTATTTTTCGTGACTACTCCCTCATGATTTTGGCCTGGCTTCTTTAGGAGATTCAATTTTCATTTAGAAATGGCACAGTGGAGCCAGTGCTGCCTCAGGACAGGTGGAGCTGGGACAAATGGCTCATTGATTTGGGTCTCAACAAAAAGCCACCTGAGCTCCTCATGACAGCAACCCCAAGGACTGGTAATGGATCCATTAAAATTATCTCATCACAGAGCTTTTAACTTGAGGCTCTGACATATGGTGCTTGTTCAGTTCTGCCATGGAGGAAGGGAGTTTGAAGACAAAGAGGTTTAGCAAGGAGATCCATGTACAACAAAAGTGCTTCTATTTCAGCAAATGAAGTATCTTAGGATGTAAAACTTCATCCGTACTCCAGTCTTATCCCTCCATTTACCCAAATTCTTGGTCTTAATTCCTTTGTCAGTAGGAAAATATGACAGGGAAGTGTACATCCTCCTTTCCTTCTTCAGCTGGACAGCTTGTAATCTTGTCTTCTTCCACAAACAGGAGCAGCCAAACAGGAATCTTGTCATGAAAGCACACTTGGGAAAGTTTGCCCTGTGTTTCTTTTTGCCCTGAAGCAACTGAGATTCACTGGAGTCTTTACAAGCCATAAATGATGGATTTATTTGGGTTGCTAGAATCTTTCATATTTTATGACTTTTCTGCTGCACAAGAGCCTGGCACTTGCACAACTCTTGCCCCATGCACTTCTCCAGTGCTTCTTGCAGAGAAGCTTTGGGAAGCACTCAGGAAAAGTGCCATGTTCTTGTGTGGGTTATGGAGCCCACAGGACAGGGAAATGTCTTTGCAGTGGGCACTGCCTTTTATTCCAAGGTGTAGAAGGATTCTTGGCTGAACAAGGCCATGATATTCTCCTGCGGGAATGGGACAGCCCTGGTCTGCAGATTACAGAGTTACTCTGAAAACCATGTACTGTCCTCAAACAGGAACAAGATAGACCATGCACTGTCCTCAAATAGATACAACAAGGAAGAATGAGCATTGTGTCAGGATGAAACCAAATGCGCCAAGCTCGTCGTGGGAGCTGCTCATTTGGCACACCTTAGCTAAAGATGCTTATAGCGTGACAACTAATCAGTAATTAAGATGTATGTGTGAATATAGCTACTTAACCAATC
Organism: Passer domesticus; assembly: GCF_036417665.1. Classification (NCBI taxonomy): domain Eukaryota; kingdom Metazoa; phylum Chordata; class Aves; order Passeriformes; family Passeridae; genus Passer; species Passer domesticus. The sequence goes on along the minus strand of NC_087482.1, from coordinate 8,165,130 downwards.
AGCATTAAGCACTAGTGGCGTGCGACAGTGTATAGAGAAGGATAAATATGCCAAAGTTGCTTAATAAAGGAGGATGACATGTAGCCACATTGGCTGTGAGTGTCGTTACTCAGCCGACTCTCCAAGGAATTGGGACCCTCCTCACCAAGGAATTGTCATTGCTGTGGGCACTGGCTGTTATTCCAACACCTGTGTCATTTATTCTACTGGAATCCTTGTGAGAAAGGTTGTTCTTCACCACCGAGATTTTTAGTTGACATTTTTGATCTCAAACAGCCCCAAGTTTTCCATCTCTCAGGTTTCTGATGCTGTTTTTTCCTTTCCAGTCTGTTGTTGGCCAAGGAAGATGCTGCTTAGATTCTGCAGGCCCCCATACATGGATACTGTTATAGGTAAAAATCGATCCAGCCAATTTAATAAAAATAAAATGTAAATTTATTCACAACCGATATACAGTCCCGACAGCCAACAATCAAGGACAGCACTGACCCTGGGATGGAAGCTGGGTGAACACAGATCCGCCTTCTATCGCACCCAATCCCCCCTGTTCACCAATGCTGCTTGGCAGAATCCCTTCTTATACTCTTTTTCTAGCCCATGGCAGAGTCCCTTTGTCTTTCCTCACGGTTTTTCACATTCATGATGCCTCTATTCTCCGTCCTGTGCTGGACAGAACCTTGTCCGGGAACTGATGTGTATCCACTCTTTGGTTACCGGAATCCCGTATGCAGATGTATGTCCTTGATGGTCCCCTCTGTCTAAGATGAACATCTCCATGGGCCATCATCGCTGGGCCTCCTCCTGTTCACACCAGTGAGAACGACAATCTCCTGTGCCGGCTGGGTTCACTTCCTATGTTAATGACACTCCTCCTACCCGACTGCCAGCTGCAGTTTCCTCACCCTGTGAAGCAATCCTCTCTTCCCTTGCTACTGTGATTTCAAGGTTTGATATTTTATTCTTTTATATATATATATTTGTGTTCTATCAGTACGAATTACCATAATATACATAACAGGAACCAAGCTGAAAGTTCTCCAGTGCTCCACAGCAACCCAGTTATCCACAGGAGGGCCAAGAGCAGCTCCAGAAGCTCCAAGGGATTCTAACAGATGAATTTCTGTCCCTCAGGAAAGCAGGGCTGTGTCTGAAGTTAAGGGTCTGACCCTGCACCCACGTTTGCATGGCAGCAGCTGTCCCATACTTTGTGCAAGACACATAACATGTTCCACTCTTAATTCAGCACTGGCTCAGTCAGTCTTATAAAGTTCTAAAAAAAGCTTTGACTGGTCAAAAAATTATTTGTATTTTAGCTGTTTGGGTTTTTTTGTTGTTGTAGTTGTTGTTGTTGTTGTTTGTTTTGGTTTTTTGGGTTTTTTTTGTGGTTCTTTGCTTTGGTGCTCAGAAATCATGGAGGAAGAGGCAGATTTTCTGTTCAACTTGCCTGGCAGTGTGCAGGGGGCAAGAAAAGGAGATGACTTTTTCACCAGCTGGTTAAGGAGCTCTAAAAGCAATTGTGCTGTCCCTAATCAGGGGGTGGGGGCACTGCTAACAGCCTGGATTGCCCCCACCTGTGTTCCCCTCCTTACCAAAGTGCTGTGTAGATCCACAGCCTTGTGCCTTGGCCCAATGGTGCAAAAATCCTCCCAACATCCCTTCGTTGGCAAAAATAAAGGCTTTGTGCTCATTAAGGTGAAAAGCTGTATGGGTGGCCTGCAGCTTATGTTCTTTTGTTGCCTGGACCCCAGTCAGTACTGACATCTAAATGACTGACCAGCCCCAAGCTGCTCTTAAGACTGATTTGATCAAAGGCACTGAAGCTCTGTTGAGTGCAAATTCTCCAGGAAAACAAGCATAGGAACTTGGATAATGTTGGTGGCAAAAGCATATTAAAGAATGGTACCAATTCTAGGCTTTATTTTGCCTTCTTTTGCTACCATGCATCAAACTGTGTCAGACTCATCACTGACCTGGGTTCTTCCAGGATGGGGTGTGCAAGGACGATCCCACAGCTCATGTGTGGACCTGGTGTGCACCAGGCCAGAGACGTGACTGTCATCCATAGCCAGCCCCTGTCTGCCAAGAGAACAGGGAGCTGCAGCTCTGAGGAACTCAGGGGTGAGGCAGCAAACAGCCCAAATGCCTAGTTTATATCAGTTACTGGTCAGGAGTATTAACTGCTGAGAGATTTTTATCTTCCTGCTTAGAGCTGGAATAAAAGAACCCTGGCAGTTTGCTTTAGCTGTGAAGAGACTCTCTTCAACAGGTTCCAGCTCTGCTGCTTGTTTCAATTAAAAGCAGAGCCAAACTCTTCTGTTGGTCACATCAAACCAACATAAGTTTCAGGAGTCTGTGAAAGACCTAAGAGTGTCAACATTATTTCATTTTATAATACTTACAGTCTTCTAATTCAGCCATGGGATACCTTGGCCATCACTGACTATATCAAATAACTGGAAAAAGCACTGGGAAAGAAGTTTTATTACAATTAAGTTTTAAAAACTAATGAAGGAATTTCATAACAAAAGCCATGTAGTAAGAATACAGTAATTTAAACATCTCAACACTCTTTGATAATGGAGCCTTGAACACCAGTCATGTGCAATGCAGCCTCAGCTCTCCCTTTGAGGCCAGAGAACTGCCAAGGCTCAGGGCTGGGATGAGCCTTCGCCCAAAACCAGCTCCAAGATTGACTGGGAATCAATCCAGAGCAGGGCTGACACAAAGAGCAAAGTCTCAAGGCCAAAGCCAAACCTTCATCACGTTGGATTTGTTTTAACACTGATCTGGAGCAAATTTGCTTGACCTGCAACACCACTCTTACTGTAAAACTTTACATGAGGTACTAAATAAGCACTGTCCTTTCCTGTCCTGAGCTGTGCTGCCCAAATGCTGTTGAGAACTTGCTCTGCCTCTGCCCTGTGCCCCTGGGGCTGCTCTTGGCCAGGCAGCCTCAGTGGGAGCCAGCACTGGCTGCAGCCCCAGCGCACCCACAGAACAAGGCCCAGCAATTAAGAGGCCAATGGAAGCACTGGGCAGCAGCAGAACCCTCAGCAGAGTTCTTTGGACAACAATGGACTGGCCACAACTCCACAGTAGCATGACTCCCAGTCATGCTACCAATGCCAGAAGTAGAGTTATAAGAAAACTGTGGAGAAAAATCAACAACTGACCGTCTGAGCTCGTACAGCTTACGAATGCCAAGATAGCAGCCTATCAGCACAAGTGGCACAGTGAACACTGTCAACACCGTGCCTATCATGCAGGCCCTGCGCACATCCTGGGGGCAGACAATTCTTGGGAAGCGCACTGGATCCGGGGCATATATTCCTGTTTCATTGATAACGTCTGTGGGAGCAATGGGGAGCGTGAGCCCGTGCTGTGCTGCACTGCTGAGCTGGCAGCACGGTGGATACAGGCAGGACGTTCTCTGTTTCCCCCAGAGCTGGGGCCTGCAGGCACCTTGCCGGCCCTTGGCACAGGCTGTGCCAGCCAACAAAGCCCAGCAGGCCGGGAGGAGAGCCCGGGGGCAGCGCAGCTGCTTGGGCAGTGGCTGCTGCCAGGGACACTGGCCAAAGGCATCCCTGAGCAGCCACTGCCAGCCCTGGCCCTCCCTGCCCCGTGACAGCTCCCCCAGCCCCAGGGGACAGGCTCAGGCCCTCTCAAGAGACACTGGAGCTATCACCTGCTGTGCCAGTGCCTGGAACTGCCTGTTCTCCTGCAGAAGAGGCTGCCACTGAGCCGCTGCTTCTTCCTGGAACAGCCACCTTCTGTGCCAGATTTTGGGTCATCGCTGGAGAAAGAAAAGGGACAGATGGATCAGATGGGACAGTTCCCCATTGGGGAGGTGTCATCTTCAGAAGCTAACACTGGTGAAAGTCATGGACAAGGATCACGAAATCAGATGAGCTTTTGGGATTGGACAGGCCCCTCCTTTCTCCAAAGCACCACCTCTTGTGATCTGCCTGGAGACTGGGAAATTGCAAGGGATCTCAGGGTGGGCATGGCCCATGGTGCAGTTTGGGCTCCCTGTCAGCAGATGCCAAATGCCTTCCTGCAGAGGCTGGGCAGAAGCTGCAGCCAGGCCAGGCTGGGAAACAGCCCTGCAGGGCGTGAAAGCAGCAGCGGGGCAGCGAGGCTGCCATGGATCCCTTCCCGCTGTGCCGGCCACGGCGTGTCCAGATGTGCAGCCAAAGGCCCTGGCTGCTGAGTCCCAGGGGAAGCATGAGGGAAATGCACCCACCACAGCATCTCTCCAGGTCACTCAGCATCTGGCCCAGATGTTTTCCTGACTCCAGGAACTTGCTGTCTCCTCTTTGGTACTGACTGTTGGAGGACCTTAAAAGTACTTCCAGTTCATGTGGATGGATCCCACAAAAATAGGACTCAGCCTGCGGTGTCAGCAGGGACACACTACTCACCCCTGCCATGGGAGCTGGGATTGTGTGCAGCATCCAGCCCTGGGGCTTGAAAAGTCCTCCCTGCAGACACACCTGTAACTCAACAGCCAGAGAAGCTTCTGTCACCTTGTTCTTCCAGGCTTACAATAATTATTCTCTGAGGGAAACTGGTGAACTAACCTGCAGAAATTCCCAAGGGCTCCAAATCATCTTCCATCCCCACTGCTGGAGAAGCCATCCCAGCACCCTCACCTAGAAGGGAGCACAGATCAGAAGTGTTTCCATGGTGTACTGGAATCTCCTTCTGCCTTAGGGATCTGGGCACTGCAAGGGAGGGAAATCCACTGACCATGGCGTCTCACCTGTGCACTCATCATCTGGTCCAGATGTTTGGCTGCCTCCAGGGATTTTTTGTCTTCTGTGTCTTGGGTCTTGTCTCTTCGAGGACATTAGAGAAAGGTAGTTCCTCTTCATGAGGATGGGTCGGATAAGGCCATGGGAGCCAGATGTCAATGGCCATGACCAAAGCAGTACCGGGGGATGGGGAGCTATGGCCTTGCCCCGGTCACTCTCCACACTATTTCCGAGCTCTGTGAAACATCCTTGGAGTGGAAACTGAGGAAGCCCCAGACCTCTGGGGTCTCCCTCCCACAGAGGAAACCCTCCCTAAAGCCCTGAGCAAAACCATCCCCAGCACTTCCCGGGGAGCAGGGAGCGCTGTCCCGGGAAAGGGCAGCCAGGCTGCCGGCTCACCTGCTCGTCGCGCTTGCAGCGGAGCAGCCTGGGCAGCCCTGGCAGGAAGGGCCACGGCCAGGAGCAGCAGGAGTAGGAGGCGCAGAGCAAGGGCCATGGTGCCTTGTCCTCTGCCAGTCCCGCAGCTCTTGCTGCCACCGCTGTCCCGACACCGCTGTCCCAAGGTCAGCACCGCTGCTGCCACCGCCGCTGCTGCCGCAACAGTTGTGCTCAGGGACTGACTGCTGGCTCCTTGTGCTGCTGTGCAACCATGGGGCTCTGGCACCTCTGGCACCTCAGAGCCTGCTGTGAGCTCATGGCCAGGGTGCAGTTGTTTCGGGAGCTGGATCTGCCTTCTTCGGGAGGGAGCTCATCCTGCCCAGCTGCTCTGCCCAAGGGCTGTGACACAGTCCCAGCTCAGCTGATCTCACAGGCTGGGGCATGAAGGGATGCAGAGCAGCTCCACCAAGGACTTGGGGTTGCTGCTAGAAGAGAGGCTGGACATGAGGCAGCCATGTGCATCCAAGGGAGAGTGCCCAGCAGGTTGAAGGAGGTGATTCCACCTCTCTGCTCTGGTGAGACCCCACCTGGAGTACTGTGGAAGAGGTTTTACAGTGATTTCTGTGAGCCATTGAGAAGTTTGATAAGAGGATCCGTGCTAACCCCTGAAAGAACTTTCTACTAAGGTTGTTGACATAGAAACCAAGAAAGAAACATGGATAAATAAGAGAAACCTACAACTCCCTATTTCAATGAGTATTTTGTTTGTCTCTCGTGACCAATGAGTAAAGTATAAACTTAAGAGCTTTGTAAAAATGCAGAAAAAGCATGCAGGCTAGAATAAAAACAGGGTTTGAAGTCTTCTGGAAATGGAGTGTGTTGCTTTGTAGTGTCTCGGTCTCTCCCACGACAGAGTACTGCATACTGCTCTGGGTCCCCAAGACAGGAAGGACATGGACCTGTTGGATCAAATCCAGAGGAGGGACAAAATGCTCTGAGGGCTGGAGCCCTTCTGCTTTGGAGACAGGCTGGGAGAGCTGGCAGTGTTCAGCCTGGAAGAGAGAAGACTCCAGGGACACCTGATTGCTGCCTTTCAGGGCCTTATGGGGGCTTGTAAACAGATGGGACAGAATTTTAACAGAGCCTTTCATGACCAGACCTAGGGGGAATGGTTTTAATCTAAAAGATGGTCAATTCAGACTAGATGAAAGAAACACATTTTTTACACTGTTTGTTATGAAAACCTGGCACAGGTTGCCCAGAGAGGTGGACATCCATCTCTGCAGACATTCAAGCTCCTGCTCTGAGCAACCTGACCTAGTTCAAGGTGTCCCTGCTCACTCCAGGCCATTGGGACTAGATGGCCTTTAAATGTCCCTTCCAAGCCAAGCCATTCTGTGCTCCTGTGCACCATCAAAGCAGTGCTGCATTAGTGCTGGGCTGATTATGCTGGCACCTGTATTTTGGTACTTGTGCCATTTAGCAATTGGCCACGAGAGGATTGATGGGCTGGACAGTGAAGTCTGCAAATAACACACAGTGTGCTCAAGGAGAAACAGGAGAGGAACACGGCTTCCAGTTCTGATAAATGCCAGCATTTTGCTGCCCATTCCTGGTTAGAGAAATAAAGGAATGTCCTGAAGATCTTTTCTTGTGGGTGCATTATTGGCCATATCAGTACTTGTGTTCTGTAAAACAGGTAAGTTGTTACAGCTTCTTGCCCCATTTATCCCTGGATAAACCCCAAATACTGCATTGCTCCTTGTCTACTTTCTTCCAAGTCAGGGCAAATTTTGTTCATTACTGAGTGGGACATATTCATCTGTTCACAAGCAAATTCCTCTTGCCACTCACACAACGGCAAGACTGCTTTGTTGATTTGCTCTAATCAGACTGTAATTAAGGCCTACCTCTCACTAGAATTAAAGCTGATGCATTGGGAGGCAAAGTGTTGAGTCATTTCTCCTGGAGTCTGGCACTGTAGAGAGTTGTTCTGTAAGTAAATGACATTTGAAGATAGGTGTAATCTACCATACTTCTGGCATACTAGAAGTGAGAAAACAGCTTTTGAAACAGGATTTTATCCTTTCTTCCTCCACCTCCTCCTCCCAGGAATTTTAATCACTGAGGTCTAAGCTCTTCAGCTGCCTCACAAACATTCTTTTAATTCAGGCAGGTATCCATGCATTGAGCCACAAATCAGGACCGTGGTGTGAACCTTGAAGCAATGTAGGTTTATAGCACTGAAAATAGTAACCCATTACCCAGGTTAAGCCAAGCATTTCCCAAATAACTCCACATGTCCTCAGAGATGTTTCAAAAGGGATCACTGTTATAGGTGGGAGTGGGAAGAAAGAGTGTCCTCAAAATTAAAAATACAGCTTTCTGAGATCTTTATATTTCTATAGAAAGAGAGTCCAAATTGTTCTTCTACGGAACATTAACTATGAAGTGAATGACAGATTGTCAAAATAATTCCTTGGGGAACCAAAAAAAACCATAAATAAAAACAAGTTTACATGTAGATAATAAGTAAACCATCATGCTGAGGAAAAACCCAGACCTGCAAAAACTAAAATGAATTAGGCTGTATCGTCTGTCTCAATACAAAAAAACCCAAATACTGAAAAGAATCAGAGATCCTCAAGGGCATTACTAAATATAGAAACTTCCAGGTACTGGGAAAAATGAAGGAAACTGTAGTGTGCAATTCACAGATGTAACCTCGAATTTATTGGTGGATTTGTTGCAAAATTTCTGAGAGCAGAGTGGAAAAGCATAGGGGCTGATCAGACCACGTGTGGGCATTTACAGCAGTCTGAGGGATTTACAACTGGAGGGAGGAAAAGCAGCACACAATTCCTGGGACAATCTCTTTGCTGGCTGTGGACTTTTTGACAGTCTGTCCCCTGGGGCTGGGGGAGCTGTCATGGGGCAGGGAGGGCCAGGGGTGGCAGTGGCTGCTCAGGGATGGCTTTGGCCCGTGTCCCTGGCAGCAGCCACTGCCCAAGCAGCTGCGCTGCCCCCGGGCTCTCCTCCTGGCCTGCTGGGCTTTGTTGGCTGGCACAGCCTGTGCCAAGGGCCGGCAAGGTGCCTGCAGGCCCCAGCTCTGGGGGAAACAGAGAACGTCCTGCCCGTATCCACCGTGCTGCCAGCTCAGCAGTGCAGCACTGCACGGGCTCACGCTCCCCATCACTCCCACAGATGCAGCCGGCACCACAAGACCTGTTCCCGATGCCCAGGATGGCCTCGGAAGGGGTTGCTGTTGGGGAACCCTTTATTTCCATGTGATAAGGGCAAGTTGGGCCATCTGTTTCTGCCAGGAAATAATTTGGAAGTGCTCAACTGAACCTTGAATCAGAGCTTCCCCACTGCAGTTCATGTCTTTGATTGTAATTCAGTCCTAACAGACAGTTTTATAAACCCCTCCCCTTATTTTGTATTGTTATAGCATATTTTATTACTAATGGGTTGGTCCTTTCCCACTGTGTTGTTGGTTTTGCCCCACTCGTCCATCTCTCCAAAGACCTGCCCTTTTGTTCACTGTTCCTCCTCCCATTGCATGTCAGTCCCTCTCCAAGCCTGCCCCTTGCTCTAGAGACTTCCCTATCAATTTTGTATCCTTCGGAACCCCATTGGTTTGTTTAAGTTCTTCCCCTCCCCTGTAATCCCCAATTGGTTTAAACCTTGTATTCCCCGCCTGGTGTTCCACCCTCAGTTTCTCCCAATTGGCTAAAGATTGGATCCTGCCCTGGGACCCTGCCAAGTTTGTAAGTTGGTGTATGCCTTTAATGCAGTGTTGTTCTGGCCCTGATCGTCTGTAGAATAATCACCTTTGGAAAACATAGAGCCGACCTCACCCTGTTCCTTGTCCCTACCCTCAGGGCAGTCCTACCCCCAAGGCAGTCCACCTGTGCTGTAGAGCAGCTGTGCCCTGCAGCCACAGCCCAGATTCGACAGTTTTCTGGGGGCGGCCCAGTGCCACTGTGGGTGTGGGCAGCTAGTGGGGCTGAAGAAATGGGGCAACACAGCACTTCCCAAATCAGCTCTTCTGCTGCAATAAAGAGATGGAGCTGTGACCCAGTGTCCTGGTGGTAGCAGCAGCAAAGCCCACCCGGCACCAGCAGTGGCTGAGGTCCATGCCCAGGAGCAGCCGTGGATGCCCACGGTGTGGGCAGGCAGGAGCCAGGCAGGGGCTGCTGTGCCCAGCGGCAGGGCCCCGAGGGGATGGGGGAGCCCATGCTGAGCGTCCCTGGGCTGAGGGCACATTTCCTTCCGTGGCATCATCTGGGCCTGTTCTTCCTCCAGGGGCATGCCCAGGAAAAGAGGGAAACCACCTAGAAAGTGCATGCCTTGAGATCAATGGAATGAGGCTGGACTCTGAAGGAAGTCCTTCATAGCCTGAGGGGTGAGCTCAGAGCCCGACAGAGACTGAACCTGTGGCACTCCCAGATCTCTTATGAGCAGAGAGGCCATTTGCCCCCAAGCCTCATCTGTTCCCCCAGGGACACATGGTGAGCACACACAGAAGGTGGCTCAGCCCTGTTGCTGCTCCCTGAGTGTTATGTTTGGCTCCCTCTAAAGGCACACAGCAGCTTTGGATCATCTCTGTGCTGTGCAAGGGGCTGGGGGCACCCAAAAATTGTGCAGGGAATTTATTGTATGTGGAAAGGTGTGCAGGGGCCGAGGGACACCTGTAAATTGAGCAGGGTTCTGGGGTCTCCTGTGAGGCACACAGGGGGATTTTAGGGTGGCTGAGGGTATAGCCATAAGATGTACAGAGGGTTTGGGTGTCCCCTAAAGTTTGCAGATCCCCTGATGGCCTGTGTTGCATTACTTTTGTAAGCTATGGCATCAAGCCCTTCACTTTTGAAATAGGGGTCAAAGGCCAGCACAGCGCACAGCACGGACTCGGTGGGAGCGGGGCAGGGCTGGGGCTGCCTGCAATAGTGGGAATGGCCAACGTGAGATGAATTTTGGACGTGACATTGCTTTGGCATGTAGAACCATGAAATGTCTCACGTGTCCAATATTGTATAGCTCGGTTCTTGTGAAAAAGAGCTAGATTGCACATAGCTACCAGCAGGGACACACTCTCCTTGCTGGAAGGGCACCTCTTGAGATCCATTCCCACAAAAACCTGCCCCGGCCATGAGGTCACAGCAGGCTCTGGGGTCACAGCAGGCTGAGGACACAGCAGGCCCTGATGTCACAGAGGTGCCAGAGGTGCCAGAGCCCCGTGGTTGCACAGCAGCAAAAGGAGCCAGCAGTCAGTCCTGGAGCACAACTGTTGCGGCAGCAGCGGCGGTGGCAGCAGCGGTGCTGACATTGGGACAGCGGTGTCGGGACAGCGGTGGCAGCAAGAGCTGTGGGACTGGCAGAGGGCAAGGCACCATGGCCCTTGCTCTGCGCCTCTTCCTCCTACTACTCCTGGCCGTGGCCCTGCCTGCCAGGGCTGCCCAGGCTGCTCCGCTGCAAGCGCGGCGAGCAGGTGAGCCGGCAGCCTGGCTGCCCTTTCCCGGGACAGCGCTCCCTGCTCCCCGGGAAGCGCTGGGGATGGTTTTGCCCAGGGCTTTAGGGAGGGTTTCCTCTGTGGGAGGGACAGAGCCCCCACAGGGCCTGGGCATCTCCAGCCACCCTTCCAGGGATGTTGCACAGGGCCTGCAAAGAGGGTGGAGAGTGACCAGAGCCAGTCCAGAGCTCCCCAGGCCCCTGTGCAGCTTTGGCCTTGTCCGCTGACATCTGGCAGCCAAGACCTTACCCGACCCCCGTGCAGTGCCCAGTTCCCTAAAGCAGAGGGGGATCCCAGCACACCATAGAAATGGGTTCTGATCTGATCTGTGCTCCCCTCTAGACGAGCATGCTAGGAAGGCTTCTCCAGCAGCTTGGCTCCATGAAGACTTCCAGCCTCTTAAGCCTCCTGAAGGTATGTTGTCAATGTTCCTAAAAGAATAATCATGGACAGCCTGGTAGGCACCAGGTGACAGGAGCTCCTGTGGCTGTTGAGTTACAGGTGTGTCTGCAGCAAAGACTTTTCAGGCTCCTTTCTTGGTTGCTGCACACAAGCCCCGCTCCCATGGCAGGGGTGAGTAGTGTGTGCCTGCTGACCCCATAGGCTGAGCCCTGGTTCTGTGGGATCCTTCCCGGGGAAAATGCAAATACTTCTCTTAAGGTCCTCCAAGAGGGAGGAACAAACCTATAGGAGACAGGAAGTCCCTGGAGGCATCCAAACACATGAATAGGGTCCTGAGTGATGTGGACAGGCAGCGTGGTGGGTGCATTTCCCTCATGCTTCCCCTGGGACTCAGCAGCCGCGGGCTTTGGCTGCACATCTGGACACGTCGTGCCCGGCACAGTGGGAAGGGATCCATGGCAGCCTCGCTGCCCCGCTGCTGCTGCTGCTTTCACGCCCTGCAGGGCTGTTTCCCAGCCTGGCCTGGTTGCATCTTCTGCCCAGCCTCTGCAGGAAGGCATTTGGCATCTGCTGACTGGCTGCCCAACCTGCACCATGGGCCATGCCCACCCTGAGATCCCTTGCAACTTCCCGGTCACAGGGCATTTCCAGAGGGGTGGTGATTTGGAGGAGGGAGGGCCCTGGTCCCGCTCCAAAGCTTGGATGACTTCCTGAACCTTATTAATGTGTTTGACAAGCATTGCCTCCTGAAGATGCCGCCTTCCCATTGGGGAACAGCCCCACCTGATTCATCTGTCCCTTTTCCTTTCTACAGAGATGGAAGCAAAGCCTGTGGTGAAGATTGAGTTTCCCGGAGGAAGCAGTGGTTCTGTGCCAGCCTCTGCTGCAGGAAGGGAGGCGATGCCAGGCACAGGCCCAGGAGGTAATTCCTGTGCCTCTGGGCCTGAGCCCTGCTGAGGCTTGAGCTGCCCTCTCTGCTGCTTGGCAGTGCAGGCACAGCCCCGACAAGACTGGCACAGCCCAGGGGAATTATCCCGAGCAGGCTCAGGGCACTCGGGTACTGAGCAGTCCTGCTGGGGTCCCTGCGTGGGAAACACTTCCTGAAACCTGGGAGTGACTGCACGGAGTGCGCATGGTGGGGAAAGGACAGAGGGGGAGAGCAAGGCTCCAGTGTGTCCTGAGAGGGCCTGGATATGTGCCCTTGGGCTGCGGAAGCTGTCCCAGCAGAAGGAGGGACGGAGGTTGGGAGGGACACTTGTGGCACTGCCTGCTGCAGTTTCCCCCAAGGATTTAGTGTGGATTTCCTCTGTGGGAGGGAGAGAGCCCCCACGGGCTCTGGGCTCCTCCAGCCACCACTCCAGAGATGTTGCACAGGGCCTGCAAAGAGGGAGGAGAGTGACCAGAGCCAGTCCAGAGCTCCCCAGGCCCCTGTGCAGCTTTGGCCTTGTCCATTGATATCTGGCTCCCACGGCCTTACCCGACCCCCTTGCAGTGCCCAGTTCCCTCAGGCAGAGGGAGATCCCAGCACACCATGGAAATGGGTCTGATCAGATCTGTGCTCCCCTCTAGATGAGCATGCTAGGAAGGCTTCTCCAGCAGCTTGGCTCCATGAAGACTTCCAACCTCTTAAGCCTCCTGAAGGTATGTTGTCAATGTTCCTAAAAGAATAATCATGGACAGCCTGGTAGGCACCAGGTGACAGGAGCTCCTGTGGCTGTTGAGTTACAGGTGTGTCTGCAGCAAAGACTTTTCAGGCTCCTTTCCTGGTTGCTGCACACAAGCCCCACTCCCATGGCAGGGGTGAGTAGTGTGTGCCTGCTGACCCCACAGGCTGAGCCCTTGTTCTGTGGGATCCATTCACCTGAAATGCAAATACTTCTCTTAAGGTCCTCCGAGAAGGAGGAACAAACCTAGAGGAGACAGGAAGTCCCTGGAGGCATCCAAACACATGAATAGGGTCCTGAGTGATGTGGACAGGCAGCGTGGTGGGTGCATTTCCCTCATGCTTCCCCTGGGACTCAGCAGCCGGGGGCTTTGGCTGCACATCTGGACACTTCGTGCCCGGCACAGTGGGAAGGGATCCATGGCAGCCTCGCTGCCCCGCTGCTGCTGCTGCTTTCATGCCCTGCAGGGCTGTTTCCCAGCCTGGCCTGGCTGCATCTTCTGCCCAGCCCCTGCAGGAAGGCATTTGGCATCAGCTGACTGGCTGCCCAAACTGCACCATGGGCCATGCCCACCCTGACATCCCCTGCAATTTCCCAGTCTCTGAGCACATCTGGAGGGGCAGCTCCTTGGAGGAGGGAGGGCCCTGGAGCGGCCCCAATAACCTGGTCTTTCTCCTGAATCTTGTCCATTACTGAGACAAGCATTGCCTCCTGAAGATGCCACATTCCCATTGGTGAACAGCCTCACCTGATGGAGCATTCCCTTCTCTTTTCTGCAGAGATGGAAGGAGAGCCTGTGCTGAAGGCAGCATTTCCCAGAGGAAGCAGTGGCTCCATGGCAGCCTCTGCTGCAGGAAGGGAGGCGATGCCAGGCAAAGGCCCCGGAGGTAATTGCTGTGCCTCTGGGCCTGAGCCCTGCTGAGGCTTCAGCTGCCCTCTCTGCTGCTTGGCAGTGCGGGCACACAGCATTACCTGACCCCCTTGCAGTGCTCGGTTCCCTATACAAGGGGATCCCAGCACAGCATGGAACAGTTCCCATCTGTGCTCCTTTCTAGACTGGGAACGTGACTTCCGTCATTTGTTAAAGCACAGTTTAAGGATCTTGGAGCTTGGTGGTGGTAGGTTATCAGCAACCCTTTGCTAACAGAGCAATCACAATCCAAGTGTAATCATTGTCCAGAGTAATATTCCTTTGTGATTTCCCTTAAGATCCTCCAAAGTTTGATGGATTCTGGAAATCCTGGCCTCCAAATTTGTACTCTTGTACCCAACAATGATCTCACAGGATTGCTGCCCGTGGGAGGAAGGAGCATTTAGCTGTCCATCTTCCTCCCGTGGGCAATGCCAGTGTGTCCTTCCATGTGCTCTGTGCAGCCAGGGAGAAGAGCAGAGAGGGAAGGGGCCGGGCCCAGGGCTGTGCCCCGGGGCTGAGCCTTTGGCAGCTCCTTTGCCAGCCCCAGGGAGCCTGAGCTGCTCCTGCTGCCACTGCCAAGCCCTGGCCCTGCCCGGGGCTGGCTTTACAGCTGCTGGCAGCTCCAGGGAATCCTTTCTGCCCTGACTGCCCTGCAAGGGGCTCCTTCCATCCCAGTGTGGGGCCACTGCAGGCACGAGGTCCCCCTGCCCCTGCCCCTGCTCCTGAGTGGGAGGCAGAGCTGAGGGAGTGCCTTGGAGGGCACCAAGAACCCAGGTGCCCTCACTGCCACTCAGGCCTGAAGGAGAACCTTCAGCAGGGTCAAAGGAACTGTTCTGTCCTGCCTTTCTTTGCAGATGACCCTGATGATGATCCTGATGATGAAGATGAGCCTGTTGACAAAGATGATCCTGTGGACGAAGACTATCCTGTGAATGGAAACGATCTGGATTCCCTACGCATACCCATTACTGAGCCTCTGGGAGATGCTGAGGGTAGGTCAAGGCCTTTCTCCTGGGAGAGCTGCCAGCTCAGAGCCCAAAGCTGGGCCAGGGGGGCATTGCTGCAGGTGCCAGCACAGAACCATGCACGTGTGTGCCCTCACCCTGCGCGATCCCCTCACCGCTCCTGCGGCTCAGCGGTGCCCGTGCAGATCAGCAGAGATGGCAGAAGCTTCTGTGGCTGTTGTGTTACAGGTGTGTCTGCAGGGAGGACTTTGGTGGATGTTGCACGCAGGCCCAGCTCCCATGGCAGGGGTGAGTAGCGTGTGCCTGCTGACCCCACAGGCTGAGCCCTCGTTTTGTGGGATCCATTCCTGGGAAACAGAAATATTTCTCTTAAGGTCCTCCAAGAAGGAAGAAGAAACCTATAGGAGCTAGTACATCCCTGGAGGAATCCAAACATCTGGAAAAAATCCTGAGTGGTGTGGACAGCCAGCGTGGTGGGTGCATTTCCCTCATGCTTCCCCTGGGACTCAGCAGCCGGGGGCATTGGCTGCACATCTGGACACGCCATGGCAGGCACAGTGGGAAGGCATCCATGCATCACAGGCCATGCACACCCTAAGATCCCCTGCAATTTCCCAGTCTCTGCGCACATCTGGAGGGGCCGCTCTGTGCAGGAGGGAGGGCCCTGGAGCAGCTCCAAAATGCTGGCCATTTTCCTTCTCCTTATCCATGTCTTCAACAAGTGTTGCCTGGAGCAGAATGGCACAGCACAGAGGAATTACGGTGTGCAGGCTCAGGGGTTCGGGTACTGAGCAGGCCTGTGCCAAAGGGCAGCAAGGTGCCTGCAGGCCCCAGCTCTGGGGGAAACAGAGAACATCCTGCCTGTATCCACCGTGCTGCCAGCTCAGCAGTGCAGCACAGCACGGGCTCACGCTCCCCATTGCTCCCACAGATGCAGCCAGCACCTCAACACATTCTGACATCATCTGGAAAAGCATGAGAAGAGTTTTCTGCTGGGGAACACCTTGTTTGATTAAGTTGATGGCCATTGTGGCTGGTGCGGCACTGTGCCTGATGATGTGCTGTGCAGCAATCTGGTATTGCTGGAAGAGAAAATCGTGAGTGTTTTGCGATTCTCTGCCTCAAACAGCTTCCTTTAAATGCTGCTCATAGTCAGGGAACATGCCCAGAGAGTCTCCAGTGGAGCTGTGGCCAGTCCATGATTCTACAAATAGCTCTGCGGAGCTTCCATTGGCCTCTCAATTGCTGGGCCTTGTCCTTGGGGCCCTCTGGGGCAGCAGCCAGAGCTGGCTCCCACTGAGGCTGCCTGGCCAAGAGCAGCCCCAGGGGCACGGGGCAGAGGCAGAGGGAGGTGGGGAGGAGAAAGAGTAGGGCCGAGGTTGCCCTTGAAAGGCAGAGGCGCTCTGGGGCCCGCTCCTGGCCAGGGACCCTGCCCAGAGCCGTGCCCTGCTGGCCGGGGCCTTGAGGGGCAGCTGTCCAGCTGGGCCCAGCTGTGCCAGCAGCTCCAGCCGTGCTGGGGAGCCTTGCCAGCTCTGGGCCCTGCTGTGCAGGAGGCTCCCTGTGTGCCACTGGCAGCTGGGGCCTCAGCCACCTCCTCTCTTCACAGGTGCTCCTGTGCATCTTCAGAAAATTATCCTAAAAATAGAGACAACGACAACTTGACAATATAACCCAGCTCTTCACTTCTGCCCCTATCTGCCCTGCCGTGGCTGCACCACCATAATGAAGGCATCCCCAAATCCATCCCTCCTCAACGAGACCCTCTGCCCCGGAGTCCCCTGGTCCTGTTCCCCGGCCAGGACTGAAGGTGGGCAGCCCTTGTCTGGCAGGGCAGGGCTTGGCCCCTATTTTATGTTTAAATAAAGAAATAGAGTTTTCACAGCTATGTCCATGTGGTAGCACCAGCAAAGCCCCCCCGGCACCAGCACTGACTGAGCTCCATGCCCAGGAGCAGCCGTGGAAGGCCACGGTGTGGGCAGGCAGGAGCCAGGCAGGGGCTGCTGTGCCCAGCGCAGGGCCCCGAGGGGAAGGGGGAGCCCATGCTGAGCGTCCCTGGGCTGAGGGCAAATTTCCTTCCGGGGGATCATCTGGGCCTGGACCTTACGAGGCACAAAGGGATATTTTGGGGTCCCTGCAGAGGCGTGCAGGGATCTCTCATGAGGCACAAAGGAGTATTGATGGCCTCTCCTAAGGTGTGCAGGGATCCCTCATGCGGTGGGCAGTAGGGTTAAATTTGAGGGGGTTTTTTACTCTTCTCAGCACAGCACAGGGACACTTGGCCGAGGTTTTGCCAAGCTGGGAGAAAGCCTCTTGCAAAGGCTTGGGCCCAGCCTGTGGGCACAGCGGGCAGGCGCAGCCCATCCCCTGGGCCAGGCCGGGCTGCTCAGGCCGGGCCGGGCCAGGCTCGGGCGCCGGCAGGGAAGGGCCACGGCCCTGGGCTCTGCTGAGGCTGCTGAGCTCCGGCCTGCCCTGTGCTGCAGCCCAACACATTGACAGCCATGGCCGTGCCCTGGGCCACCGCAGGCACCCGGGGCTACAGCTGAGGCCGCGCCTTCTCCCACTGAAGGGAGGCTGGCTCTGTTCCCTCGCAGGGCACAGCTTAGCTCCCAGCACCTTTGTGAACCTGCCTGCCGGGGAAGTGCTGGGGGGCAGAGAGTTCCAACCCTTCTCACTGGGAAGTGTGTCTGATTTTTTTCCCTCTAAATTTGTGTCCTGGCAGAGGGTTAAGTTTGCTTGCTCTCAGTAGGGCGCTTTTCTTCTTGGCAATCAGTGGGGCTTCAATGCAGCCAGGGTTGAAGGAGGATCTCTGGCCGCTTGGGCTGTGGTTGTGGGACTGGCTTCAGCCTTCCTTTGGCTGTGATTTGCACCGGTGCTTGTGCAGGCATTTTACAGTAACTGGCTTCAGTTCTTTCCTCTTGCCCCCAAAAACCGAGAATAAACCTGTTTAGCACCAATGTTTGGGCTCCTAAACAGAACTGTTCTCATTCTACGAGTGTCACAGACACATTTTATGAAAAATCCTTTTTCCAGGGTCTTTTCTCCTGTGAAGCTGGGAAGCTTCAGCTTCTCCATGTTTTGTTGCTTTGGAATGTGATTTGGAGAATTGTTACCCAGCATGTGAAATTGTTTTTACTTGATGAGCAATGACAGCCACCTGTGTTAAAGCTGTGAACAGTCACAAGATTTGTTATTCATTCCTTTGCTTTCCCTTCCAGCTTTTTGATGAATTCTTTCTCTCTATTTAGTATAGTTGTAGTGTAGTACTTTAATATAATATCCTCATATATCAGCCTTCTGAAACATGGAGTCAAGATTCTCATCTCTTCCCTCATCCTGGAATCCTCAAACACAGGTATACCCAAGTCTTTCAGGCTTGCTCAGTGAATGAGCAGCTGATTGAAGTACAAAAATACTGAGAAACCCCACAGTCCCTTCCTAGGAAGAAACATCTCCCCATCTAAACCTCACCTGTCTTTATCCAGTTACAGGGGAAACAGACATATATATATATATATATATATATATATATGTATGTCTGTAATAAAATAACTTCAGCTTTAAATGAAATCTCTGTATTTATCCTTTTCCTATGAAATTTTGGTTAGAAAGAAGTTTTATTTTACACAGTTACATTTAGTAAAGACATTAAATAACAGATGCTTTTAAGATGCCAAATACTGGAACTGCAGCAAATTCCTCCCTGACTGACATTCATGAGTGCCTGCTCTCAGGGAGGAATCAGAAGGTCCTGTCCAGAGGGTGAGAGCAGATGTATGCCCTCTTCTCCAGGATCTGCTTTGCAGCTTTTTTAATGGAATCATCCAGGTTTTCATCAGCATCTGTGGAGAAAGAGAGAAAAGTCAACTAAGGGACCACAAAGAGCTGTTGTAAATTTCTTTCAAGAAGTGTTTTTGAACACAAATGCAAGAGTGTGAGGGCCAGGAAGAAACTGAACATTCTCTATTGAAAAAGATTGGTTATTACAGACTGAGCTTCAGAGACCCAATGCCCAGCTGGTCAGTACTTCCCAAAGAGTCCAAATCCCTCATTTCTATCAGCTACTTGTCAGAAGTATATACATGAAATGTAGATATTATATTCCTCAATAAGGAACTCTTGCAGTTGGCTTTAGCTATGAAGTGAAGAGACTCTTTTCAACAGGTTCCAGCTCTGCTGCTTGTTTCAATTAAAAGCGGAGCCAAACTCTTCTGTTGGTCACATCAAACTCACCTTTTTTTGATTACAGTCTGAAAGACAGAAGAGCGTAAGAACTATTTTATAGTACTTACATTTTTCTAATTGAGCCATGGCATAATTATTCTTGAAATAGGCTTCTGTGCAGAAGATATTTGTAAGAAGCACCTGGAAAAGGAGTAAAACTGAGTTTAAAAATAGTGAATGAATTTCATAACAAAAACCATGTAGTAAGAATACAGTAATTGAAACATCTCAAAGCTCTTTGATGATGGTGCCCTGAACCCCAGTCATGTGCAGTGCAGCCTCAGCTGTCCCTTTGAGGCCAGAGAACTGCCAAGGCTCAGGGCTGGGATGAGCCTTCGCCCAAAAGCTACTCCAAGACTGATTGGGAATCAATCCAGAGCAGGGCTCACACAAAGAGCAAAGTCTCAAGGCCAAAGCCAAACCTTCATCACGTTGGATTTGTTTTCACACTGATCTGGAGCAAATTTTTCTTGTGCTGCAACACCACTGTTACCATGAAACTTTACATGAGCTACTAAATAAGCACTGTCCTGTCCTGACCTGAGCTGTGCTGCCCAAATACTGTTGTGCTTATGTGTTTTTATTAATGATTATATGGAAAGAGCTTGGGAAGAACTGCATGGTGTTAACAGATTTGAGAGAACGTGCAGAGTTGTGGTGAGGTTCTAAATGTCTGTGTATGTGTTAAAGAAGTATTTTAAACATGTTGAAAGTGTGCAGCTCAACAAGCAGAGCCCCTGAGAGGCTCCTGCACTCTGGCAGGTTTAGCCACGTTCTGCTGCACTTTTATGGGAGAGTTTGCTGTAATTCCCCAGAGATGCAGCCTGCCTGCTGCCAGGAGCACAGCCTGAGTGGGAATGGTTGGTGCTGAGGGACACTCACCTCGTGGTCATGGTTCCTGAGCCCGATGCTGATGGAGCGGCTGGCCCGGGAGATGGCTGCAGTCATTGCATACAAATTAATCACCACATCTGCCACTCTCTTCAGCACCAGCTGCTCATCCACTATTGTCTGGGAGAGAGAAAATCATTATCTGCTTGTGGTTTGCCAATTTAAAACTTTAACCAAATATCACTGTCCATACTTCATGTTTAGGTCCAGCTTTATTTCGCATAAACCCGTTCTAGCCTAGGTCAGAAATTATCATTGTTAGTTTTGGGTTTACTAAGCTGCACCTTTTAAATTCTACTTGTAAAATTGTAATATTGATGTGTGCCTTAAACCACTTTGTTAAATGCCTGTAGCAGCAGGATTTGTGCTTACACAAGAAGAAAACAACCAATTCACTGAGGGTGCTGGTACTTTGGTTTTGGTTCTAACAATGTAACTTGCCCATTACACTGAGTACCTAATGTCAGTGTGTTTTCTCACACCCAGTGAGAAGGTGTCATGTGAAGGAAGTGCTGGTCCTGCCACACTCAGTCCCCTGCAGGTTCCAGTGGGGCCCTGAGGATAAACTATTCAGTAACAAAGACAACAGACAAAATAAGTAGTTACCTTGCCAAACCTACTTAGCAGGCCCCTGACTGTAGTTCCAAAATAATAAACGTTTTCTTCAAGTTTCTTGGCATTCTCCTATAAAACAAAACACAAAATAGAACAATTTGAGTAGTCTTATAACAGAAAAGCAACATACCCCCACCCCCTTTAAAGAGGATACTGGATTTTCTCTTTTTTAACATTCATCCACCTTGCTGCTAAAAGCCAGACAGGCACATTTCTTTCTCTCAAAGATCCATTACAATTTTCTGGAGTTTACTCTCAGTAACTTTTAGTATAGGCTTATGATAACAAAAGTAACTAACAGAACGCCCCATGAAAAATATACCTTATCTTTTTCCTATTAACAGAACATTCATTTTTGGTCATAAAAACCTTTTCCTAAGTGATTAAGCAAGTATGTGTATGTGTAATTCACAGTCATTCTGACCTGAAACTCTGTTCCAATTAAACAGGAAAAACTCCTGTTTTGTAACTAACCTTATAACAAAGGGCAGCTATTAAAAACGCTTTCATATGGTGAAGGCTCAATTTATACAAATTATCCAAATGGATCTAAAACTGGATTTGGTATAAACACAGGCTTAGAGCAGCCTTCATCCTCCCTTGATACCTGGACAATAACTGTAACTTCTTACCCTGTCATGGTGCCAACATCTGCTTACCCTGGAAAATCTCACTGCCCCTAGGTATACATTTTGGTTTGCAAAAACAGGAGATGAAATTGTGGCAAGCAGCAAAGGGAACAAACACAAGAGCTCAGCAGAGAGGCCCTTACCTGGAGGCTGGGATGCACCACCCCACTGTCACCTACAAGCCCCAGATCCACCTTCCTGCCCAGGGTGTCCTGTAACCTGGTCAGGAACTCCCCCAGCGCCACTCCCACGTTTCCTTTCTTGATTGCTCTGAAATGTTGGGGAAAGAATGGCTGTTAAAAAAAATTCCAAGAGGTTCAGACACAACCAGTTGGAATTCCAAATACTTTAGCACCAAGTCCTGATCCACTGCTGTGAAGTCTGGAGAACAACTGTGGAGCCTTAAGAGTCATCAGCTGCTCTCCAAGACACCCACAAGGAATTCCAGAGACCAGTACTCAATATGCACAATGCAGCTGTTGTGTCAATACAACTTCATTCAGATACAAAATATTAATTCCTGGTCTTGAAAGAAATAATTACAGCTTGTGTAAAAGTCCAAGATAAAATGCATTAAATACTACAATTCCTAAATCTATGAACCATCCCATTAAAAACACAGAGTCCCTGTAACAGTGAACTTTTACAGACAATAAATAGAAATACTGCAGGTATTCCCTGCAGTTTGTCCTCTTATCTATAAAGTTATCTGATTCTGTTTAGTTTATTTAAAACTATTAAGAATAAATAAGAACATACTTAATTTTGTCAGTTAAGATCTTCCCTGCATGCTGCATCCCTGTCAGTGCAATGTACATTCTCAGGATTTCATTGGTGCCCTGGAAAAAGCAGAAGAGAAAGTGAGAAGGTGGGTAACCAGAGTTTACAATAGTGTTTTCCAAGCAGGTCTGTTGTGCCCCTGTGCTCTTCCCACTGCTCCAGTATCACATGATGACTCTCCCCACACATAAACTGCCGCCTTTTGCTTTATCTCAGTTTTAATTCTGATTTCATGGGGCATTGCAGAAGTTGAGCCCCTCATCATTAAACACACAAATATACCCCAATGTAAAAGAAAACAGACAAAATGCATTTTGATTAAAAATGCTCTGCACTGTTCCAGTGAAGGAATATTTGAATAGTTGTAGAACTGCTCAAAATGAGCTGAGTTAAAATCAAGTCTGACAGTGACTCTGATGTGCACATGATGGGTCACTGACAATCCAGCTTGGAAAGAGAACAAGCTTCAGAACCAACCTTTCTTTTAATTTAAATAGCCATCAATAAGTTAATTAAATGTCTAAGTTGATCTTTTATGAGTTTCTCTGCTTCTCTCGTGAGAAGCACACAAGAGGAAAGGTTACTGCTGTAACTCACACTGTGGTCAGTCTGTAAAAGCCATCATAGCTTATTTTATTATAGGGAACTACTATTGATATTCCAAAGAAAACAAGGTTAGTCCTGCAGTTTTACTGTTAGAGACTTTGCAGCTGAAGGAACAAGATCCTGGTCAATCAAACCTTCAGGTTTCTACTCCCCTTTATAGGAGGTGTGAACTGCAGTTTGCAGAAAAAGGGGATCCTGGTACTTGCCTCAAAGATGAGCAGGATCCTGGTGTCTCTGAGGTAGCGTTCATAAGGATAATCCTTCATGTAGCCAAGGCCTCCAAGGATCTGCAGAGCCTCACTCACACATGCCCAGGCACCTTCAGAGCTGAACACCTGCCATGGAACAGGGTTTGATCAGCAGAGAGTAGATAATAAATCAGCAATAAACACAGGATGCCCTGCTCTGGGGTTGTATCCACAGGACACTGCTGCAGCGTTTTCTGTGTGTTACACCGGTCCTGGAGCAGTATCCCTGTGGCTCAGGGGTTTGTCAAATTTAGTGATGCAATGCACAGGGCACTCTCCACATTCCAGGGACAGGGGCAGCCCCACACAGGGAGAGCAGCTGCAGCTGCTTGGCTGGAGCCCAGAGCAGGAGTTTTCTGCAGTGACCATGAGGGACACCCTGACAGCCACAGCCTGGATATTCCACAGGGTTTGTTGTGCCATCAGCTCCCTGGGAAAGCTGGCACAGCAGCAGCTTGGCCAGGATGGCAGCTGGAGTGTGACTGAGTGTCCCAGTGCTCATGTGAGGCCTCCTCAGACGCCAGCTCAGCGGCTGTGACATTCTCAACCTGTTCCCTGCAGGTTTTATTTTGCACGAGTCTGAGCTTGTGGGGTACAGACAGAACAGTATCTGTCATTCCACCTGGCTGCAGTGCTTCTCTCCTCTAAATGCAGCCCTGAGTTCTCAGCCCTCTGCAGGCTGAACACTGAGCCTTTTCCCAGCCCTGGTTACCTTGACCATGGCAGCCTCGACGGAGCAGTCAGGGAAGCCTGGCCTGTCCATCATCCCTGCAGTCAGATAAGCCATGCTCTCCATCACGTAGGCTTTCACAGCCATCAAACAAAACTTCTCCTGCCACACAGCAACAGGAGGAATCGTACAGAAATTCAGATGCAAAAGTCCACAATCAACCCTCAAACTTAAAAAGACCTGCAGTTCTTATATGTTTTACATCATCAAATTAATCAATCAATAAAAAGTACCACTTTGAAACAACAATAAATAAAAAATACTTTTATACATTTATCATTCTGGACATTTAAAAGATCAGTGTACAGAAGTCAGCACCAGGTTCACACAAATTTCTAGCAAATCCTTTAAACCAGTACAGCCAAAATACACCCAATGCAATCTATGTCCTGGCACTTCGCACAGAGATTTAGGTGTTTCATGTTTTGTTACCTGAATTAATCCAAACTGGCTGAGTTTCTTATTGAATTGTTTCCTGGTGCAAGCATACTCTGATGTCAGTTCTTCAAAGAAAGAAAAACAAGTCATTCTCAGAAGGGCTGTGACAGACCATTCCAGCAGCTGGTGTCCTTCCCTGGGCGGTGACATTCCAGTCTGTGCCCAGGAGCCCCCTGGCTGTTCCAGAAGCAGCACTTTGTGAAAATCACCCTCACACTGATGTTGTTGACCAAGTGTGGGACCAGCCTGTCAAAGGCTTTTGAACCAGAGGTATGAACCTGTACTCTTAAGAGAAGTGATCAGGTTTGGTGCTAATTGGTTAGAGAGACTTCTGTTACTGTTTTGGCTAATAATTGGCAGAAAGCAGTTTTAGCCCTAGTTACTGTGTGCAGCTTTGAGCCAGTTATTCAGGTGGGAGGTTCCAGGGGAGATTACACCTTCTAAAATCAATAGTACAGAGGTTTTTTTGTTGGGAATAACATTTTACCTCAGGGAAGTCCAACAGAGGCAATAACCTCCCACTCTATGAACTGAATCTACACTGTACAAAAGGAAAAAGACCTTTATTTCAAAACCTCTGCAAGCAGGCTTTTAATTTAATTTTTCAAAACCATATTTTCGTGTTTTAAAGATATCAAAGCCTGTTATGACAAGGTCAAGACTCCTGCTCCCACTCTGAATGTCTTGCATGATCTGCCTCAGGCAGAGCAGTTTCTGCTGGCACCCAGCCATGCAGAGCTCCCAATTCACCCACCTATCAACTTCTTAATCATTCCAGCAGATGCACTGCCCATGCTAAATCTTCCACTGTTGAGGATATTCATGGCAACCTGTGAAGAAACAGATGGGGTTTAGGCCACATTCTCCTTAGGTCACTGCTTCCTGCTTCTGTGTTCCCTGGATTTCACTCCTCACTGGGACACACTGCCAGTCCTGGAGAGTGCCCTCACATCAGCCACCACAGCTCTCAGCATCCCAAGGAATATGCTTCAAAACTGGGCTTTTCCTGCCACCCATTACATCCAATTTTGTATCTGAAGTAGATGATCCGGTGACTTGGAAATAATCTCTAATTAGATGAAGGTAAAATGTAGATAAAAATGCATTTATCTGCAGCTGGTAAACAACATTCCAGCTGGACAGCACGGCTCCAGTTTATCAGATGAAGAAAACCACAGTATTTCTCCTTGCAGCTGACCTGTGATGGCTGCTCTCTGCCTCAGGTGGCTTTCAGCAACACATCACAGAAGGGATAAGAAAGGAGGTATAGAAATGAAATACAGACCAATAACGTAAAAAAAATAGATTTTGGAGTCTGGTGTCTGTAGTGTTGTTTCTCAACATGGGTGACTCATGTCAAAGCCTGTTAGGAAAGAAGTCACTGTCCTACATTTTAACTTGTCAGGAAGGCACCATAACAATCTTCTTTTAATCTCTACTACATTAAGGAAAATAATTTCTTTTAGCACTTAGGCCTGGACTTGCCTGCTACAGCAGGAATAAGAAATGGAGAAGGAGTAAGAGCAGGTTAGCAACTCCCCAGGTCACACTCTCAGAGAAAGGTTACACAGCAAGGCCACCTGTGGTTTTCTCTCCTGGGGTCCTGCCAGCATTTCCCTGTGCAACAGGGCAGCCCTGGAGAAGCACCTGACAGCCAGGGCACCTTGGAGCTGGGCATGCCTCCAGCACTCCCTGTGACATCCACACAGCCTGTGCCAGGGTGTCTCCCTTCCCACATTCTGCTCTGGAACCAGCAGAGGACATGTCCCCCATTCAGGGCAGAAGGGCAGCTGAAGTCACTCCCTCTTCTGAGGGGACACCACAACAAACAACCAAAAGCCCAACAAGAAGAGAAGAAACACAGAAATCTGAGATGATGGCACACTGTGCACTGTCCAGTGACACCAATTTACAGATCAATGGGGGAATCTCTCCTCCTGTACCCTAGAGTGTGGCAGTGCTCACACCACCCACAAGGAAACTTCAGCACGGGAGGAAACAGCCTCCTTCAGACTTCTATAAATCACCAGTAGTTATTCTCCACTGCTTACCTTAAATCCCCCTCCAACTTCTCCAATTACATTCTCTATAGGCACTTTGGTGTTTTCAAAATGTACTTCACAGGCTGAAACACAGAATTAACACTTGATCAAATATGACACAGAAATACTTAAAAGACATTCAGGAACTTAAGTCAGTATTTGTAGCAGGAAATGAAGTCTTCCTAATGCATTGTTTATGACAGAATTATACATGCTTCGCCAAAGAAGTGAGAATTTGGGAAAAGGCTGTAGTTGACATCAGTTATTGATGTAAAATATTTAAAATATTATGAATATACACTGTGTAAACAGAGAACTACAGTTTGGTCTTTATTTCTAGTTCTAAGGAACTGACTGAACAGTCACCAAGATGGTGAAAAGATGCAATCATTACAAAGCTTAGAAGAGCTGAAGAACGTGGACTTCTAGATTAAACCTACTGGCCACTGAGTCTCCTGAATGATTTCTTTCACTGCACAGTGAATGAACTCCACAAATTGGATTTCTTATTTCAGACCCTGCGTCAGGAAGGGCTCCTGGGAAAAGCCAGCTAAAGAAACATGAAACTTATACTGTAACATGGAATACGTATTGATTTGCCCCTGAATTCAGATGATCCAACCAAAATAAAACCTTAAACTATGAAAACAAGTTCTGCTAACAGTTTTAGGTGGCTCTTACTGTTGGAGCCTCGAATGCCCAGTTTATCCTCGGGTTTCCCATGGGTGACGCCCCCGAAGTCCCGCTCCACGATGAAAGCAGTGATTTTATCCTTCACCTGCCCGTCCTTGTCCACAATCTCTGTCCTGGCAAACACTGTGAAAATACTGGCCAGGCCACCATTGGAGATCCAGACCTGTTTTGAGAGAGGGAAGATGTGTAAGAAAGGTAAATGTGCTGATTTTGTGGGCACAGCCCTCCAGGGTTTTGTAACAGGCTGGGAAAAGAACAGAGTGCTGAAAAATTGCTGTTCCTTCCCTTCAGTTCTAATGAGGGTCTGCTCCCAGGGAGAGCACATTTCTGAGGAGAGCTGACCACATGTGCTCAGTTTAGAGCAACTTTAAAACCAGAATGTAGTATCAATATGCATTAAATTAAAATCCACAGTGCATTTCCACAAAAGCTGGTCCATCCTGCTGCTGCTGGCACCTGAGAGATACAGGGGCAATGCAGACTGGACAAACCCTGTGGCCAAAAATTAACTCTGATGAGAAATTCTCTGATCAGCCTCTCCCCCAGGGTGGGTCTCTTCACACCACAAATGGATCAACAACTACAGACCAAGTCTGCAACGCATCCAATACTGCTGAAACCAGGACATCTCTGATTTCTTCAAGACTGGCTTTTGTCACGGTTTCTTTTAACAGAAAGGTTCCAGGCAGACCTATTTCTAATTAAATATCAAGTTGTATTTTAAAATCTAGCCTGCAGAATGAAGAGATGTCAAATACAGGTTCAGGTTTCCTTTTACCTAAGCTGTCATGGAAGGGGCTGATTTACTAAGAAACCAACCCGCCCTGAAGCTGAACACACAAATGGCCAACAGAGAAAGAACCCAGGGTAGTTTTCCATTTTCCTTACCAGGAGTTTAATGCAGTAATTCTCTAACAATAATTTTCTAGTCCCTTTGTGCCTAATCTTTTTGACAGGGTCATTCTCCTCTAGCTTGGAAACCTCCCAGTTCCAGACTGATGCAAAAGACAAGAACACTTCCTACATTTGTAAGAAACCCCTTTCCTGTTCCCAGTCTGTGAGTAGGTACCTTGGAGCCATTTAACAGGAAGTGTTTCCCATCTTCACTCAGGGTTGCCCTTGTCTGGATGGATGCAGCATCACTCCCACTAGAAAACAAACAAGTTACTAATGTTTAAAGAAGTAAACACGCTTTAAAAAAACAAAACTGCATATTCCCCCTCTTCCTATTCTGTAAAAAGGAGGGGGTCTCAAATAGCAGTATATAAATTTTAGCTTTTAACTAACAAGGAAGCTCACTAGATTGAACAGTTCTAAAAGTTACCTGAGGGGACATTTCTTCTCATTACCATGTTATCAGGATTATAACCTGACCAGAATGTGTAGAATGCCACAAAAGCAACATTTTGGAGCTACACTTTGAGCTATGTGAACACACAATGAGCCTCTCACTTAAGTGACAACAAAAATTCTTCCTTTTAGTTTTGGTAGCTCCTTCAAAACAGGCTTTTATATTTTGAATAAGAACTGAAAGCATCCCAGAACAGTCACAGCACATTATTTCTGACGTAGCACAAAGCATCCTTTCAAGTAAATGAATTCCTGGGATGAGAACAAGAATCAAGGATTTCATGGACACTGCCAAAAGCAGCATGCTGGGGAAAGAGTAATTGGAGTGTTCCTTGAAATACCAGAACTAAGCCACAGATGTATATACTGAAGCCATGGGCCCCAGATAAAGAAGCCTGAAGGTATGAAGCAATGCAGCTAAGGCAGTGAGCCCCTGTGGGGCTGTGGGGCAGCAGCACCTGCCGGGCTCGGTGAGGCAGAAGGCAGCAATGTGCTCCCCCGAGGCCAGGCGGGGCAGGTACTTGGCCTTCTGCTCCTCGGTGCCAGCAATGAGGATCCCCTGCAGAAACAAGCACAGGAAACTTTGCAGCATCACCCTGTGGGAAAAGAGAGGGAGCTGACAAGCTCCAGCACGTTCAGAAAGCTTCATCTGCAAGTTTTATGGCATAGCAAGAGACAGTTTAATCAACAAGACTGTATTATTTGTCAGTCATTAAAATATTTTTTCATTAGCATTCTCTGCTCAATTCCACAAGGAATCTTCTCTTGCTATAACAAACTGAGTGTGGTTTCAAGCTTCTTTCTGCCATCCACCCAGCACTAAAAAGGTAAATACCTATGGCTATATTCAAGTTCAAAACTGACACACTTTCTCTCAGATGAGTTATCTCCTCTAGGCCCCCCAACATGCAGCCCCAGCCAGCCAAAGTTCCTCTTTTCTGAATTCTTTCCTTCCTCATCACCTGAGCCCCCCTGATACTGCTTCAATTCTATTTATTCTAGGTACTTTAAACAAGTTTAGCCAATTTAAAAAAAAAAACAACTTGGACTCATTCACCTAAGAACAATTATCCTAATAGTAACTTCCTTGTGTACTTCCTATGCAGCCTTTCTGTCTCACACTGAACCAGTGGCAGAGGCTGCTGCAGACACCAACAACCTGATTTATGCTTTGCCAGTAATTCTGATTTGCTCCCCCTAAGCCCCACATTTTTCACTTCACCTTTTCCATGCAATCTGTGCAGAAGCCCTGGCCCCAGAGCAGCAGCATTACCTTCAGCCCAATGGCCTGGTGAGCTGCCAGGGTCACTGCAATGGAGCCATCCAGGGAGCTGATTTCTCCCAGACGTGCATACATGGTGTTTGACAGGCCCAGCCCACCTGGAACAGGCACCAGGTTTTATTTCAGTACATTTTTTGTGCCACTTCCCCGCTCCCCCAAAAATCCATTTCAAGTACAGAAATACAGGAATGTAGCAGCTTTAACTGGAGAGGTACAAAAGCGGCACAAAATGCACCCCTAGATGTTCTTCTGTGGCATTTACTCACCATATTCCTCTGGAATCTGCATGCCAAAGAGACCCAGGTCCTTCAGTCCTTGTAAGGTTTCGGGTGGGATTTTTGCATCTTGATCGATTTTCTTCGAGTCCACTACAAATAGAGAATTTTTTCTCATTTAACACTGTGTTTCTCAGTGCCCAGAGCAGCTGGGAGGCTACAGGATTCCCCCACCAGGGCCACAGTCACTCATGACCCTTCTCATTCCCAGCTTCACAAGAATTTCTTCTTTCTAGCTTCAGCCTGACCATCCTGTTTGTCCTCACCACATATTCAGGAAAAAGACTTGGAAATGGGAAAAATACAGCATTTATTTCATTTTCTCAAACATTTCTACTGGTTCTGCATGCCAGCAGATTCCAAGACTGGAATAAGCAAAGTATTTTCAGGATTCTCTATCTGAACTAAGTCTAGGTCGTGAATACAAGAAAAAAAAAAGTACATAAATGAGGAAATTAGAAAATCTTGTTCTTAGGAGATTTTAGATTCTTGGGGGATTAAGAGAGCTGTTCTGTACCATGGCAGTGAAAACAAACAGGAATCATACTTTCTCCAGACTCCATAATTTGACCCTTTTATTCCTTCCCTAAACATCAGGCTGTTTACTCCATGAACCATGTTCCCCCCCACAGAGCAAAGAGTTAAAAAATGTAATTTGAATAAATCCCTTATTTACTGTCAGTGAGCAACACTACAATTTTACAGTTAAAATCACCTGGATCTCGCCAATTGTGATGTGTGACAATCACTGGCTTCTCCAAACTCCTACAGAGTTTGGAAAACCTCTGTCAATGGGAAGGCTGAGACAGTGCTGTTTAACTGCCCCAGAAATTGCTGTCTGTGCAAACCACTATTCTGCAATTGCTCTGGAATTGGCTTATCCAAGGCAGCACGAATGGAAGGACACCCTGCAATGCTCTCTGGAATGCAGACGGGTAATAAGGCCTTTCCCAAATGGAATTATTACTCTAATACTGAAAAAACAGAAATGCTTTTGATTTTTCATAACTCCTCAACGAGCCAGCATTTCTGAGTATCTCTGCTGCATTTTGCCACGGTCAGTTTTAGCAGAGTAGGACAGCTATAAAGTTCTAGGAACTAGAACTAGGAAAAAAAAAATCACAATGTATGAAGTAGTTAGAAGCACAATTCAGCTGAGCTAAAACCAATTTCAAATCCTATCTTTATCCCAGAATTCTTTTACATCCTTGGTTTTTCCCGTTTTGGAGATTTAATTCTTCTGATCAGCACCCAAATACTTCCCAAAAAAGCCACAAATGGACATGCTACAGAATCAGCATCACTGTGTGAGCAGCAATAAATGCATAAACTAAATTAAATGTTTGAAACACCTTATGGAACTGCTATAGTGAAATAATTTTGTAATCACTAAATCACTTGCATGGATAAAACCACAATAATATACCTTCTTCATTGAAGAACTTTTCAACAGGTCCCACAAACTGGTTGATTTCTGCCAGTTCTTCATTGCTAATTTCTGGGTAAGGAAAAACTTCTTCCTAAAATAGGAGAATAGGAGAATTATTTAATAATTTTTAATACACGAACCATGCAGTTAAAATAAAAATCATGGGAGATATGCCTTGCAAAGACTCTAAAACACTGTGCAAATTAAGAATTGTGGAAAATGTCCCGAAACAGAAATAGGGCTCCACAGGACCCAACTTTATTTCACATCAAAACCAGACCAGAGGGTGTTAACTGAACAACAGAAACATGAGGGAGAAATCAAGAGATCCTTTAAGAACCACGAGGATGCAAAAGTTCTTCATCACCCATGAGTTTTAACCCTATTCAGGGACTGATAAAAATGAGTTTGATGTTTCCAAAGCTCAGCCCATGAGCACTGTCCCTTGCGAACACCCAGCACATTTCACCTGCTAATGCCTCGAGGACAAAGGTGAGTGAGCCCCACCACTCCTTATCATCCCCAGGGTGTTCTGGCCATGAACTGGAAGCAGCACAGCCTGACAGGTTGGAATTGGTAAAAAATACAAACAAGGAACACAAGGAGTGGGAGGCTACGTGAGAAGAACACTTCTAATTTTTACTGCCTTTCCCCTTTTAAACAGAAGAATTTATCTCTGTCCACACAAATCTGTTCATGGTACTCTGAGCAATATATCAGCATCAAAAATTCAGGACCTGTGAAATGTTAGAGGTTTTCAGAAAGCTGCTGTGTTGAAACTTGAGAGAAGAAACACTCCAGACATATCTGTAGAGGGGTTTAACACAGTGGAGCCTGAGTGCTGCCTGTTTTAACACCTTATCTGACAAGCTCTGTTGAAAGAGACTTTATTGCTCAACTTATTTCAGTGGATTTGAATTATTCCTTCTTTCCATTTACTTCACCCTGCAATCTCTGATAAATGCACACTCTAAGCCCTGCAGTAACAAACTCTGCTTAATACAGCGTTCCATCTCAGATTTTAACTTCTTTGTCCAGTGGCATCTCAAGGCACCACAAGAACACCAATCTTTCCTACCAAAACTGTAGGCAGAGATTTACATGAAGCCTCCATCCTTGAAGAACAACCAGAGGACGAAGCGATCCAAGTTCAGCGGCATGCCCAGAGGGGGAGCACGGCGACAGGCAGCGCCCAGGGGACCCGCGGGGCTGGCAGGCACAGGGGCTCTCGGCGTTGTTTGGGTCACTCTGAGCCCCATCGCCTGTTCTGTGTGCAAAGGCTCCCTTCAGTTACCCGGCTGCAGCTGAGGGACACACAGAGCCAGGGCAGGGAGCTCCGCAGGGCTGGACCCGGGGGCTGCGGGGCAGCCGGGCCGGGCCGGGCCCTGCCGAGGGCTCACAGCAACGCCCGCAGCCCGGGCTGGGATGAGCAGCTGGGAAAGGCCCTGGCGCTGCTGCGGACGAGCCCCCGGTGAGTGCCAGCCCCGCTGTCCGCCGGTGAAAGGGCAGCGACCCCCGGGCGCGGCCGGCCCCCACCGCCCCCCGCGGACCCACCTTGCGCAGCGTGCCGAGGAACAGCTCCTTGGCGAAGGCGCGGCGGGGCGCGGCCGTGCGCAGGCCGCGGGGCCGGCCCGGGGCTGGGGCTGGAGCTGGGGCCGGGGCCGGGGCCGGGCGGAGCGCAGGGCCCGCAGCAGCAGCAGCACCGCGCTCATGGCCGCGCTCGGCGCTCCGCTGACGGCACCGCCGAGCGCCCGGCCCCGCCGGGGCGGGGCACGGCCCGCAGCCCCACAGCCCCGCGGCCTCACCGCCTCACGGGGCGGCGCTTCGCTCGCAGGGCCCGCAGTAACGCCGCTCACGGCTTCCTCACGGCTTCCTCACGGCTTCCTCACGGCTTCCTCACGGCTTCCCTGGTGCCCTCCCCTCCCCGGCCCGGCAGCTCTTGCCCGAGCCGCACGGTCCCGCCGAGAAGCAGCTCTTGGTGCAGCCTTTGAATCGCCCTCATGAAGCGAAAGCCGCGGCGCAGGCCAGCCCGCGAGCAGCACCGCAGGCAGGGATCGCTGCTTCCCCTCCTGGAGCTGCGGGACACGCTGGGCTGCAGCGTGGAAATCGCCCCCGAATCTCCTAAATCCAAGCCTGACTCCCCCTCCTCCGTGTGTCGGGAGCCGGGGCAGGATGGTGTGAGCAGCTCCAACCTCCCCTGAGCGGCCCCGCACTCCTGCAGCCCTTCCCGCACATAAACAAGTGTCAAAGACCTGTCTGCTCGCTGTGCCTTGCGAGAGCGCTGCCCTGCACCGAGCATCCCCCTCCTCCTTCACTTCCCCTGCCATCCCTCTGGCAGCGGGTTTTGTCTTTTTTTAAAAACCCAGGTGCCAAACCTGTGTGAAATTACTGATATTCACTGAAATCTGGCTGAGAAGCACTCAGTACGGGAGGTCACGGTCAGTTTTGTGGCACCATCACCCCACAGCCGCTGCCTCACCTGCAGGTGGCTGGGGCTGCTCACCGACACAGAAGGGCTGTTAAAGGCGTGTTGAGCTTCATTTACTCAAGGGTAGAATTAATTTGTTTGAACTGTTTCTTTCAGATAAAATAAGCCCTTTAAAGGCTGCCGCTACTCTGTCATTTTAGGCATGTCCATGTCCACCTGCCTTGACTTTGCTTTGGTCTGTGTGGAACTGCAGAATGTGACAAAATGGCATTTGGAAAAAGAACAAGTAAACACAGGCTTAATGAACTCACTTATTTTGCTTCCTGTACTTATGACTCATAAAATGAAAATCCTTTAATGTTGTAACCCAAATAAATTGCCATGTTGGTTGCCTCTCGACTGTACTGCAAGTAGGGAACAAGAAGGGCTGAGAGTGAGGGATCAGGAAAAGGTAAGGATGTGCTCAGCTCTGATTAAGTAACATTATCCTGCTTCTTTTGGTTTTGAAAGGTGGAAAAGCAAGAGGTGATGTCTAATGCTCCCGGGCAGCAAACAATGGGTGGGGAACGCTGAGCTGGGTGCAGCACTTGGCAGTCTTTGGGGTGCAGTGATGAGGTGCCAGTGCTTGATGGTATGGATAGAAGGGAACACGCCTCAGCCTTGTGACACGTGGGGTTAATGGGGCAGAGCCACACCATGTCCCTCTGAGGGGACCTGGGTGGCACTGCCACAGCAGTGTCACATCCCAGCTCTGGGCAGGAGAGGTAAAAAATGATTAAAAAATTAGTTTTTTATCTTCCTGGGCAGGAGAGGTGCAGGTCCCACAACACCTGCCAGACTGAGTATCAGGAATGAAAGGGTTAAACTGAGGCCACCCTCTCCTGAGACAAGTCAGGCAGGTTCTGGTGATGTAGGGGTGATGTGGCAGCTTGAAAGAAAGGATAAACAGAGCGTGGTACAAACTGCTTGAAGAAAATGATCCAAAGAGTGAAAACAAGGCTGGGCAGTTGGGAAGCACAGGGAAAAGATGCCTCATCATGAAGTCCACAAGAACTGAGGCAGCAGCCAGCACACCCCACCCTGTGTGTTCACTCAGCAAGCATGAGGATGGCATTGTGGGGATATCCTGAATAAATAAACACCTGGGGTTTTCCAGTCACAGGGGGTGATATCACACCCACAGCACGAAACTGCAGGTGGACCATCACTGGCATGGGGAATGCTCTGTCCCTGCGCTGGCACCAGTGGTGCCACACCACAGATCTTCTCCCATCCAGTGCTGTGTGTAACCACAGCTGAAATCACACTGCTGGCAGCTGCAGTTCTCTGCAGAATCCCTCCACCCTGACCTGACACATCTTCAAACTGCCTTGCACAGAACTGCACCATCTACTAAAAAAAAAGTTAAAACAGTATTTTTCTCTTTTGCTTCAGCAATATGCCCAACCTTTTCCTTTCCCCACTTTTATTTATGACTCCTCTCTGCTGTCTCTGCCACTGAGATATTCATCCACGTGTTCCCATCATTTCAGGTTCCCTTCCTGGGCCATCCAATCCCTCAGCTGTTACAGCTCCTCATAACCCACATTTTGTGAACAACCACAACTCCCACAGTGATGTCCATTTCAGCCCATTCCACACAGAAGCGGAAAAATTTCTTCCTGAGAAGGAATTAATGCAAGAGAAGTGGAGATCAGTAAATGACTACAATAAAAATACCCTTCAGCTTTCCTTTTTATTCTTCCATATTTTTCCAGCAGCTGCTTAAAAACTGGTATTCAGCAATAAAATGACCTGATAACATTTAGGTCTTTGAGACATAGATATTTTATTTACTGAAAAAGTGTTACTAAACCACTTTACAAAAACATTCACCAGGCTTTGCAGCATTTCCGGGAAAATGCATACAATTCCTCCTCTCTTTATGCAATCATTGTTTGCTCCTGTTCAAGCTGACAGATGGTATGAAAGTTTTGCACTTGACATCCATAATTGTCTTTCCCACAGGCGTGTGCTCATCGATGATGTGCTCATTGCATCACCTCCTGACTTGGAACATTTTTTTAAAAAGCTGTTTCACATATGAAATCCTGGGAAAGGTGAGGGCAGGAACGGGTATTTCCACTTTTGCTCCTGGTTGTGGGCTGTGCAAGTGATGTGATGTGTTTGAAACCCAGATGTTAACATGGTCACTGTATAAATACATCAATAAATTCGTCCAGGCTCTTGTCCATTCACACTGACTGGACTGTGGCCATCTAAGAAACCACCTGAAAAATAAAGACACATTCTGTTAGTCAAAGGGACTCTCACAACGTCAGGTGGCACTTGCAGGGAAATTGTCCATCAGCTCTGCCATGTTAGATTAAAAGGAAGCACTAAATTGCCTCATGTTTTGAAGTATTTTATATTTTATTTCACGCTATAATTTTTTTTAACAGCCAAATAAGATTTAGTTTCTCAAGCAAGGGAAAATGTGCCGGAGAGTGTATTGAAATCAAGTTTCTGGCTCAGCGAGGGGAGGTGACCTGAGCTCAGTGCAGGAAAGAAGCTGTTGCTGTGGGATTGCACCCAAGGAGCTGTGGGCCAGCCTGGAGAGTGCTGCCTTTATGTCACACCCAGGGGACAGTGATGAGTGAGAGGCCAAGGCTGGCTATAAAAAGACCTTGCAGCAACTGGTTAAAGCACATCTTGGCACTATTAATGGATACAGAAGGGACATGGGTCAAGAAGCTCTTTGCCAAAATAACCTTCATTGCACTGTAATGTCAGAGACAAGGGAAGAGCTCCATGAACTCAAGAACATTTCATTAATAATTATTAGTACAATATTAATAAACTATTATTTACATTATTTATATCAAATAATTTAAGTATTTCTATTAAATAATTTATTTATATATTTATGTTAAATATTTCTATTATTAATTTAATTTATTATTTATTTATTAGTTCAATGAGGCATCTGTTTCTCCCTTTTCTCATCTGGGAAGAGAAACAGATGACCCAAAATGCCAGTGCTTTTTCACCAGCTTTTTTTCAAAGGCATTTCAAATTCCTGCAGTCAGAGGAATTGCTGAGGACATGTCCCCTGTGGTTCACTACTAATATATAGACAGGTTGGGTTTGTGGGGTTTTTTTGTTTTTGTTTTTGGGTTTTTTTTGTTTTTGTTTTTTTTTGTGTTTTTTTTTCTTTGTTTTTTTTTTTTTGTTTTGTTTTGTATGTTTTTTGTTGTTGTTGTTGTTATTGTTTGTTTGGGGTTTTTGTGGGTTTTTTTGCATGAAGCTATGCTGGCAGTCTGGAAATTTGTGAGGAGGGTAATGGAATATTGCAACAGCCCAGGAAACTGCATATTGTACTAGTAGAAAAAAAATAGGAAGAGCAGAAACAAAGTTTCCTCCTCCTTTAGGCACAAAATACACAAACAAAAGATTTTGAAAATGTACAGATTGGCATAGCAGAGGAGTTAGAACATAATCAAGGACATTTTTAAAACCTGCTGAAATGCCATGAAAAT
The DNA here is from genome assembly GCF_036417665.1 of Passer domesticus. Taxonomy (NCBI): domain Eukaryota; kingdom Metazoa; phylum Chordata; class Aves; order Passeriformes; family Passeridae; genus Passer; species Passer domesticus. Next base: position 8,128,367 of record NC_087482.1, on the reverse strand, counting down.
TCAGGGCTATAAACACGTGGGATGCTCCAAGTCTGAATTGGAATATTCAGCACATTCGTCACTGGGCTGGAAAATGTTGCTGCTCTTCCAATTTCAGGGGTTGAAGGACAACAGAAGCATCTCAAACTCTGCTGATTGCAGGGGTGTGTTTGGTTGGTTGGTTTTTTGGGGTTTGGTTGGGGTTTTTTTGGATGTTATTTTTAATTACAGCAGAGTCATTTTTTGGAGCCTGGTGTAAGGGCTGAGGCAGAATCAGAGACACGAGACTACCAGAAAGATGGCAAGGACAATATACAGGATGAATCATTAAATAAAAATGTTCTTCCTTGTTGGAGATGGGCATAAAGAAATATTAGCCAGCAAGTGAAGGAATATCAGCCAAGAGAACACGGGGAGCTGGTGGAGGGGGAAGATGCTCAGGGGGTGGGCACCTCCCTTCAGGGCCCCACACTCAGCTGAGCTCTGCTCCTATAAAAAATCACTACAAAGTCAGACTGGCAATGGTTAAATGAACTAATTTCCAGCCTTGGTTCACTCTGATCCCACTGCTGAGTCACAGAACTCCTGCACCGTCCCTGCTTCTCCCACTTCCCTGGACACTCACCCAGGGCCCATCTCCTCATCAGAAACCAGGCACTGTGCTGTGGCAGAGCTGAGAAACTGCAGAGAAAAGACATTTCCATCATGCCCTCCTAATATTTCATTTGCCTTGGAATGAATTTCCTCTGCTCATCTTGTTAAAGACAGATTATTTTTGCTTTGCTCATTACACAGACCTGTCTAAAGCACTGTGTCCAAGGATGAAAAATAAATGAAAGCTCCAGTGGTGCCGTTACCCAGCAGAGCTGATGGATTGAACTCTCCTGTGGCTGCTTTCAGCTGCTGTGTCTCGTGAACCATGCTGCTAATTTCACATCTCAGTTACTGCAAAAATGCTAAATAAAGGTTTTGTTGTTGTTTTTTTTTCCATTTTATCCCTAAAAATGTGTGATTATTCACATGGCAAAAATGATAAATCTAAAGATTTGAAAAAGTGAAGAAGTGATGGCTTCAAGTCAGCATCATGCACACACAACTTTCATTTAAGTCTTGCTTAGCTGAGGAAGTACTTCCAGCAGAAATATTAATTTAAGATTTTCCTAACTTTCATGACCAGCCTCATCCTGAAGTTGATTTACTTTTGCTGAGTAATACAGGATTTGTCTTTAATTCTTGAAATAATAGGAAACAGAAAGAAGGCTTACTTAAAAAAACTACACCTAAAATGAATTTTTTGTGTGGTTCAGATATTTCTATTAAATTGGTTGTGTTATGTTCCCTTCCAGGAATTTTACATCAACAAAATATGGCACCAAAATCACTAAGCAGGGTAAAAATCCAGAAAGATTCCTTTGGAAAAGGTGTATTTAATGCAGCTGTAACACAGGGTGGAGATGAATAAAACACTACACAACTATTAAAATAAATATATGCTAAAATACCATACCTGTTTTTATGAAACTCTGAATCAAAATCAATCATTAAGGCCAACTGGAAAAAAACAAAGTTAAATAGAATTCATTGATTGTTAAGTCAACAAAAATCTGAAGAAAGATACAGATAAAACATTTGAAGATCTTTATTTTGTTTTTCTGTCCTTTTAATCTTGCATTTCTTTATTTCAACAACAAAAAAAAAAAAGGCAAAAATTCTTGGGAAAGAACCTGTTTTTAAAAAGTTGCTATCTAGAAGAGCTTGAGAAGTTGTTTATTGGATGACGACTCATTCCCACAATCTGTGAGTGCACTGCCACGTGCAAACCTCTTGTCTTCTCAAAATCTGCTAAAGTTCTACAAATCCTAATTTCTAAACCAGGAATAGAAGCATCAGTGAAGAACAGCTCTACAAATTCTTCTACTTCCACTAGAGGATGTTTCACTGGTCACCTTCAAAGGGCTCCCACAGCTCAGAGTGGCACAGAGGATGATGGTAAGTGGGTACTTACCTACCAAAAAAAAAATTGGTGAAGATGCGCATCCTGAAATTACAGCCCTCCAGAAAGAGGTCATAGTTGACTATTCCCACAAAATAATTCAAGAATGTCCTAAAATTTGTAGAAAACAGAAGCAAACATAGTGTTTAGTTTAACTGACAGCTGAGCATTAGCTTGGCCAGGCTTTCCAGAACACACTACAATCTCCTGGAAAGGCTGGAAATGCACCAAGTTCAGGCCACAATGGAATATCCACAGGTGATTGTCAAAATGTAACTGCAATTCAAACTCTGGGAAGGTCACGTGTGGCAAAGGATCCTTCAGGGCTGGAAACTGAGACACACAAACAGAGGACAAGGAGTAACTGGGCAGTACTTACTCGGTGCTGGGCTGAGGGGTCCGGGGCTCCCTGCCCGTGGCCACGAGGCACTGCCAGCTCCTGGGGGTTCCACGGAGCAGCCCAGGACTTGACCCTGGAAAGGACAAACGGGGCCCTGCCCAGGCAGGGCACAAGTGCCCTGGACAGGAGCTCCTGAGGCTGCCTGGGGTCAGCTGGACACACAGCCCCTGGGACCGAAGGTCTCAAAGCTGCCAGCACTCTCCGGGGCTCGAGGGGTTTAGGAATTGTCCACCAGGACCTCTGCCGTGCTTCCCTGTCTGCACATCTGGGTGCTGGAGTCACTCTCTCCCTGGCTGCACATCTGGCTGTTGGATTCATTGCTCTTTAGTGACTCTAGAACTCAATTTATTTCAGCACTACCCCACCAAGCTGAGTGAGGACGGGTCACAGACTCCACTCACCACCTCCTCCACCTGATCCTCAGTTCCTGGCCCCTCTGAAGTGAGCAGCACAAATCCCACTGCCTCAGCAGGGCCAGGATACCATTGGAAGGAATTTCCTTCATTTCAAATATGAAGAGTTGAAGCTCTTGGATTGCATTAAATGAGAAACAAAGAGTTTTAAATGATTTATTTGATTTCTCCACATGATCACAGTTATAGTTTTACATCAATAGGGTCTGTTACTACTTACAAACAGAATGCATATTAAAATGAAAGCACTCCTTTCTTCCCCAGAGTTACAAAAGGGGTCTCGAGCCTCCCCAGAACAGAAGCTTCTTGTAAGCATAATGATTTTTGAAGTCTTTAAGAGTCTGCATTCAAGACCTAATTCTAACAGTTTAATACAACTCAAAGCTGATTTAAGTTCCTAGCAGGAGATAGGCAACCTCAAAGTGACTGCAGACTTATAGTAATGCTAATTTACACACTATGTACAATTTAGATAATTCTCTATTCCCCCTACTGGTCCCATTTTCACCACCCCCTTTTCTCTTTTCCAAATTGAATCTTGTTATTGGTTCCACTTTTCTTTGAAATATATACACGAGAATCCATTTTTCAGTCAAGAAGTGCGATGGTATTTTACAAGGGAACAGCAAAATGCATGCTTAACTGCAGAAAACACACAGCTTCATATGGAACAGCAAGTCAACATCTAGAGATTCAGTGTTTAAATATCTGCTGACTGTCTTTCAGCTCATTTTATCAAGAAACAAGAGGCTTCTGCTGCATGCAGTACATGATGGGAAAATCATTCTACACTGTATGTTAGACTCTTTTTTTTAGCAATACAAGGCGCACATTATATTAGGATGAACTTTGATTTTTTGTTTCTTTACATTGTTTTACATTTCATTCTTAACTTAAAAAAATAAAAACCCCAAATATATATTTGATTGTTGTCCCAGAAAAGATTTTTTTTGTTGTTGCCACACCTTCATTCTTTACATTTCCCTTTCATTTGTCCAAATCAGCATTACTGCTTTGCCACATCGTTTATGGGAAGAGAGAATCACGGTCAGTCTATGCAGTTCTGTACCAGTTTGTAATTGGCAATGGTATCTGATAAAAAACCCTCTCCATTCTACTCCTGTCTGCAGGCTGAAGAATTCATTTTAATTCATTTTCTTAACCCCAGGCAGTGTTAAGTGCTGGAATTCTCCTATTCTAGGCACGACCCACACTGCTCTAAGCAACTGTTGATCAAGGATGGAGTCAGAGAGGTTTTACTATGACCCTATACAAGCAGCAAAGGTCTGGAGACTTGTGCTGACACCAAGACACTTTTGTTTGGTTGGAGTACATAGAAACACATAGTCTAAGAAACAAAACAGAACAAAACTAGGGAAAAAAAAAAAGTAAAGTCCACTGTTTCTCCTCCTTGGCTTGAAAGAGCAAGAACAGAGTTTCCAAATCCCGTGCTCTCAGGTTACCAGTTTTGGTTTCTAACCAGCCTCCAAGTGATCTGTGATTTCACACTCCCTGCAGGCCCAGGGCAGGCACATTCTCCTCCCCAGTGTCCATGGAACCATGTGGAAATGTTTCTGTGCATGCACGTTTGTGACATCTCCTCAACACTTTGGTTCACAAATGCATTGACTGCACATGGAAAATCAGTGGGCAGGCATTAAACTGTGGCTCACTGTTTAAGCACAGAATATATGTAACTCTAATTTAAATGAATGAAAGGGTTTTTTAAACACAAAGCAAATGCAGATCTGGGAGATTTAACACCTTCAGCGTTAATCAACACAGTGAGTCAGATTTTCCTCTCCACTGCTACTGCATATTCTGCCTTTATTCCATCTACAGAATTTTACTTCCATTATGCCTCTGCATCTGAAACAAGTACAGACTCCATCACCCAGTGAAGAGGAGCTTTCTTACCTCTGTTTTAATTAAAAGATGCAGTTTCTCAGAGATGTTTGCACCTAAATGGTTCTTCATCTTTTCTGGAACAACCTATAAATTACAGTTAGACTCTACTATTGGTACAGATGTATGAAGAAAAGTCTACATATTGAAACATGTTATCACTTTACTTCAACTAATATCAACAGTAACACTGATATATTTTGCAATTATACAATATGTAGAGTGTAGCCTCACACTAATAACATTAGATGACATGCAGACAGTTCTACTTTCCCTTATAAGAACAGTATATATTTTTTAAACTGCAAGGAACAGAGCCTCAGGGGACCCAGGTGAGCCCTCTTAAGGTAAGCCGCAGAATTTAGAATAGAATGAGTGACACAGAAAAAGAATAATAATCACTTGTTTTCTTTTCATGGAGATCATTCTGAGGAGAAGGAGCAGAAGGGGAAAACATATTGCACATGTGTGAAACAAACGTGGACTGCTGGAAACAAAAGGCTAAACTCTAGATTGCTGTATTTGCTCTCTGTGGAGGTGAACAAAGTGCTCAGTTTGCAGTTCTGCTGGTATTGTGGTATCCATGGTATGAAAGGGAAAAAATGACTGAACCTCTCCCATCCTCCCCACGCTAGAGATGCCATGAGCAAGCCAACAGGACAAGTCACTCTGTTGCTCCCATGTCCTCCCGATTTGGGACGCTTTTATTACTGTTTGTTTTCTGTTCCACAGAAACCCGACTGGTTGGAGCTGTGATTACTTTTACCCATCTCTCACTGGAACTTTTTGCTCATCCTCTTCAAGGTTTGCTTTTAGGCTGGTACAGTTTTGCAGTTGTGATTCCTTTGTCTCTACTGTTTAGGTGTTAAGTCCTTGCAGTGGCTCAAAGTGCTGAAACTACAAAGTAGGTGCCATGGATAGCTTTGTACAGGATTTCGGGATACAAATTGTAGAGAAATTTGCAAATTGTTTGGTTACAACACATAAGCAACAACAGCACAGCCTATTTTTATGTGATGTCTTGCAACTAACTGGACTATGGAAGTGAAGGTTTGAGCATAAACTCAGCCTGCTGAGTGCTGGGTGTTTCAAACTAACAAATGTGATGAGTAAAAATGGTAAAGCCACTTCATTGCTAGCACATGGCTACATGGAATTACAGATTTTGAAATTTTTTTAATATATATATATATATGTCGTGGTTTGGCCCGGAAATGTGTTTTTGGAAAAGTCTAAGTCGGGCCAATCAGTGGCCAAATTCAAAATTGGCATGTGATATGGCCACTGAGAATCTGGATACGCCTCTGAGAACACACGGGGGTTAAAAGCAGGAGATTCCCAGAGAACTTCCTCTTTGGGAATCCGGCGTTGGTGAGTAAGGTCCGACCTCTCCCCTGCCCAGCTGCGTCTGGGTGGGGCAGGGGGAGGCCATGACAGGGAGGAGGCTGGGAGCCCCAAAAGGTGCAGAGGTGGAGGAAAACATGCAGGGGTTGATGAGAATTGAGATGTCTGGGCAGCCCCCCCCCGGAGAGAGAGACAGAAATTGTGCTGGCAACTCAGCCGGCCAGAAGCGGGGGATGCGTCGAGAGAAGGTGCCCGGCAGATGTGGGAGTCCTTGGGCAGGCAGAGTTGAAGATTTTAACCCCTTTGTAGACTAATAGAAACCTTACAAATACTGAATCCTCCTGAATCAAGATGAGGTGAGAGAGAGATGAGAGATGGGCAAGCGTGAGGAAAGCTGGAAGAGAGAAGAATCCTGAGTGAAAGAGATGATGGAGTGGCCTTGGGCTGGACTCTTTCTTGTATAGCCATGGACAGACCCGTGTTTTTTCCCTGTGACCCAGAGACTGTATTTAGGGGGAGGCAACACCCGGGAGTCAAGAGTGAAGCAGCGGCGTGAACAGAGACGGCTGAAGGGGGTGTGAGATGCCCTCTGTCTCCACGGAGAGGAAGATCTCTGTTCATGAGGCCCCTCGGCCCCAGGGGGTGAAATTTGGGGGGGACTGGTGTCCCAAGAGTTGAGAGACTGCTGCTTCTGGAAGTGGGTGGAGCATCTTTAAACGGGGAGCCCTAAAAGCAGTCCTGGCCCGTGTCCAGTGGTGAGAGCACTGGACATGGGGGGGAGAAGTCACGAGGGCCGATGTTCTTTGGGTGGGGCCATGGGTGACACGGAAGCACAGGAGGTTTCAATTGTGCTTCCGGAAAAAGCCCATGAGGCAAGGGGGGACTCCTCTCTCCCTGATGAATTTGAAGGTTGATAATTTGAGGGGTGGTGGATCTCTGGAGAAAAGGGAGGGGGAGGAGGAAGGTATCTGGAAGGTGTTCATTCTTAGTTTAGTATGTGTTCCTTTCTAAATTTGTAATAAATAAAGTGTTATGATTTTTTTCCCCTCCATCCCCGAATGAGAGCCTGCTTTGTTCTGTTCCCGAGTCACATCTCACAGCCACCATTTTAAAAATATACCCTTCATGGGGGCCCTAGCATTGTGCCAAGGTCAAACTATGACAATATATAAAAAAACCCTATACTAAATTCTAAAGCAAACCTTCAAGTTTTAGAGCACTTCCACTGGAAACACTCTGGACTAGAATTCAGCTTCGCTGGAGGTAAAAATGAGCAATTATGGTAAACAGGAACCAAAGTAGCTGAGAAGGATGGAGGTTTGCCATTTTCATGTTTGAGATGAATGTTTTTGCAGTGTTTACATGCACCTGGCGGAACTCTTCCCATGTGCTCGTTCAATCCATATGCTTACAAAAGAAATGTGGATCATGTAAATTCACAGTTATCACAGCCTTTAAAGTGTCTAAGAACTTGTGTGACCAATGCTCGGAGGTGCCCCCTGGTAGGTGGGCACCCTCCATTGCTACGGAATAATTACTGCATCTTAACGAGTTTGCTTACCTGAAATAGCAGAGCAGCTCTAATACTGATTACGTATGATATCATCGTGTTAATAAAATAAGGATTTATACAAAGCAGTATTGGACTATAACATTTAAATGCTATGTTACTTGGCACATTTAGTAATGATTGCTTAGAAATCTTAACAAGTCCAGGGGACTTGTGATGAAAATACTGAAATGTTTGAAATTGGTTTCTAACGTTTAATGGTTTTGGTCTACTTTCATATGCTATTCATCTATTATACTGTCCTATCAAGTAAGTGGAATTCCTTGTAAAGTCTATATTGCTAGTTTTGTGGACTGAAAAAATTTCTTTCCAAGCACAAATGTTAACTATACAGTATATATATATATATATATATATATATATATATATATATATATTTATATTTATATTTATATGTATATATTTATATTATATAAAGTTTACTTACGTACTTTCATCAACCATATCAGGTCTACTTATTTTTTTTGCCCATTGAGAGTAAAAGAGCAAGAATGCAACACTTGGTTCTGTCTGACTTTTTTCCCTGTTTTTTTTTCCATAGGCTAGCTTTTCATTATGTGTGTAAAATTGTCCAGGGGTTTGGTGTAAAAGGTAGCTTTCCTCAGATTCAGCAAGCAGCACGTTGTCAAGGCAAGTTTGGAAATAAGAACTAACCAGATGGTGGTGAACATCTATCCAGTAGATAAGTAAAACCAGTATAGCCTGGGCTAACTGGAATTATTTTATTTAGTAACAGCAAGCCTTTAAGCTCATTAAATGGCCTGGGTAAAAACTGACGGTGTGATTTTGTTGCTTCCTCTAAGTGCCTTTGCAGCTGGGTTTGGAACTAGAGTCACGAGGAGGGTCTTTAGGCCTAGACTATGGTGCTGATGCCGCTGTGTTTGGGCTTGGTGCTGGCGGCGGCGGGCGGCGGGGGCGGCCCGTGGTGGTGCGGGCCGTGGTGCGGGCCGTGGTGCGGGGCGTGCGGCAGGTAGGGGCCGTGCCCGTGGCCGTGCCCGTGCTGGTGGTACTGGTGCGGGTGCGGGTGCGGGGGCGGGGGCGGGTGGTAGTGGTGGTGGTGGTGGTAGGGCGGCGGGTTCTGGTGGCAGAACTGCGCGTGGTGCGGGTGCGGCGCGGCGGCCGCGCCCTCCGCGTGGTGCGGGGTCTGCGCGGCCGCGTGGCTCTGCGAGGGGGGCTTGCCCCTCTTGCTACCGAACAGGGACCCTAGGAGTGAGGAGGAGTTGGGCATAGTCTGGTGAGGGCGAGATGGACACTCTCGGGTTGATGTAGCTCTTCGGCGCATGTGAGGACTGCTAATGATGGACCCCTAAAAAGAAATTAATAGAAAATAAAAATTAAAAAAAATATATCTTGAAATGTTCGGAAAGGGAAAAAAAAAATTAAAAAATAAAAAAAAAGAAAAAGTTCACACTGACCCACAAACTCCTCCTTTAGGGTTAACATGGGTGGATTATGTTAGAGAGCTCTAGGGGAAATTTTATCTCCACCTTCCCTAAGTGGCCAGTGGGGCACTCATGCCCTTCTTAGAGGATGTTAAGCATTGGGTGATTTTCTCTCAATATTTTGACATAAAGTGATATGACTTCAAATTAAAAAAAAAAATGTCACGGAAATGTAACATGATATAAGACCTACGAGTGTGTTTTTAAAGGAAAAATACATTTTAAAATACTGCAAAAAATACCATACTTGCTTTTTTACCACAAAAAAAGCGCGCTAGATTAAATGCAACCTAAATAGTTAAACATACAGCAGCAAATATTACAGTTACAGCTCAGATTTTAAAATGGTATTTAAATATTTATTTATAGCAGTTTTCCACTACTATATATGACAGTGCTGCTTCTCAGGCCTACCTCTGCATTTTGTGTTAAATGGAACCATACCATTTTTGCCACTAACATTTCTATGTGCTTATATTTTTCTGACCTATGGTCCAACATTCTCTATTATTTAGCCTGGAATTTAGTTGCTGAAGTTGAGGGTTTGTATTTTTAAAGAGTTATGGGACACAAGAGTAGTTAGGCAAAGTATGCTAGATTTAAACTGTAATCTACCTAAAGCAAACACACAAAAAAAAAAAAAAAAAAAAAAAAAAAAAAAATCTGCAAGCTGAATTCAGAGACATGAACAGTATATATAAATGGTTTGAAGATGAATGAAATCTCATGAAATCCACATTGAATTCACCTATCTGAATAATTTTTTTTGTCCTCCCATGCCCTATCTGTGCAATTCCATGGTGTCATGACTGCATACATTTAGCAATTGAACTCGAAAATAAGCAATGGGGATGGTTGAGCATGACAGTCAATAGTGTAGCTAAATATCAAACAGCAAGAACAGTGTACTTGGTAACAAAGAGCAAGGTGGGCTTTTAAGCTGGGACCAGACTGAAATGGTGGCAAAAGGACACATCATATCCATTTAACCATGCTGGCAGGAACAAAGGGAACAAGGTTAGCTCAAACCAAAAATGGCATTGCTCTAAAACAAGCTGTCAGTGCTTTGTAAGCTGGAAGAATACAGAGTGAATAGCCTAGGCATGCATTTTACTCGTGGCAGGCAGGTTATATATATGTGTATATATATATATGTTAGAAGAAAAAAGAGCAAAAAAATATGTATGTATATAAAAGAAAGGTTTGAAATGCACATCATCACATCCAGCTAGACATCAGGAACTTCCTACTTACTTCCATATTGCTGTCTAGCGATCCTGCACTGCTGCGTCGCCCACGCTTGCCTGCCCAGGACATGCAACAGCAGAGATTAGAGACTGCGACACGACCGGCGCCAGGAGCCGCGGCCCCACAGCCCCACAGCTTCAGGGCCAGCAGGGACAGCAACTCCCTGCACCTGCCTGCGTTTCTAGGGGATCAGTGGAAATTTGGAGAGCTGCTGGTGCTGGGGATCGGCTCACACGAGCGGGGGGTGATTATTTTGTTGGTCATTTGCACAACTTTTGAAGTAGAGGTGTTTGGGCAGCTGGGTTTAGTGCTGCGCTTGTGATGCTGAGCAGCAATGATTTTAAAGGGTTTGGTTTACTGGAAGCTAATCGGCCATGGAGGTTTTTTTTCTTTAAATATTGAGATATAGTTGTGGGGTGGCATTAACTTAAATGCAAAATTTAACGTTGAAATATTCTGAACTTCAGTGTGGGGCACTGTGAGGGCCATCGGTTTTATCAATTAATCCGTTTTATCACTTCATCGGTTTTATCATTTTATCGAATTTATAATTTCAATTTCAGCTTTGAACCTCAGTGGATTTCATACAATATTCTTTCATGAGGTTTAAAAAAAACTAAACTTAATTTTTGATCAGTAAATCTGGAATCTGTCTTGACATTATGGCTAGATTTTGTTTGTTTAGCTGTGCAGTGCTTTATCTTTAAGCATGTTGGATTTGTACTCCAACAGTCTCAAACTGCAAAAACTTTTGCCTAAACCCACACGTGAAACTCCAGACAGTTTGCCTAAAGAGCCAGAAGACCTCAGTGGCTGGATAGGACACAGGATCTCAGATTTTCTTTCTCACTTCACAGCAGAGAAGATAGCATCTGGCTGCAGTGGAAATAGAGATTTTTAGAAGATAACTTGTGGAGCTTTGCTTTGCAAAGTTTCAGAATACTTTCCTGGCAGGGTGCAGAAACAAAGCTGAGCTTTGAGGAGCCCTCCTGGTGCTCAGAGCTTCCCTAAAATCTGCAGGGCTTTCGAAACCAAAGCTTTCTCAGCACTCTCTCCTTGTTTTCCTGCAAGGCCAAATATCAGTCTCCACCCTGCATTGGCTGCATTCAGAGTTTTCTACACTGAGAGGTAGTTTTGGCAGAGAATGTGAGGATTTCAGCATCACTTAACCAATTAATGATGTACCCTCATCACAGACACCCCAAAAGCACCTGTGATCAGAACTAGAGAGCAGTGGAACTGCTCATAGGGCAATTCAGACTACCCAAAGGATCAGGATGACCAAAAACTACCACCTGCTGGATTTATAAGCATAGTATTGACCTGGTTGGTCACAGAACACTGCCCTGAAACAAGTTTCTTGTAAGAGCTACAGTTCCAGGCTACTGGAACATTCTCCCCTCTTAAAAAGAGTTGCTCCCCAGTACAACCCCTCTGCAGTGACATTAAATTGAGGGGAAGGCGTTTGTGGTCAAGGTGTTGTGTTTGACTTGAGAAATTCATTGGGATTTGGAACAATTTCCCTGGATGGGCTCTTTGTCAAAAGCTCACTGCTTCATCTCCTGCTGCAGTTTTAGCCTCAGCCAAACTCTACTATCTTATGAGTCCCCCAAGAAAAACTGGGTTTGTTCATCCCTTATGTTGACTCCTAGTCAGGTTTGATATTTTGCTGCTCTGATAACGGGATTAGTACTGATTAACACTCCAACCCCTCTTGCTTGCTGATGCAAACACACTGCGGCAGCCACCTCGGAACTTAGCAGTCAGGGTTGCAAATAAGACTGAGAGCTGACACGGGGCATTAAACGTGGCCAAAAATGAAGGAAAACACAACAATCCAATGCCTTTTGCATATGGCAGGAGTCACAGTCTGATCAAATAACCACGGACACAGTAAATACGGACAGAGAGCGACAGATGGAATTTTGCTCAGAATAACTCCAGGGCAAAGTAGTACTTGCAAAGCCAAGAACAAACAGAAAAATCCACCTTAAATGCCTGTAATTTCCCTCAGATAGGCACTACTGCTGTACAGAGGCTTAGTTCTTTTTCTTAAAAACAAATTGATCCCGATTCTGTGCTGACATGCAGTGTGGTGGGTTTACTCAGTAAATCCCCTGGAGCATTCCCCCTGCCAATGTGTGTTTATTCCAGACTGTTCCCTGGTCTTTGGGATAGCATCCCATCGCAGAAATGCCTCCCTGGAGCTCCAGCCTTCACATGCATCTCAGGGAAATTCTAAACTAGAACTGCACCCAAGCATGTACTGGCAGGATAATTAGTAGCTGTGGTACAAAGCAAGGTGGTATTTATCAAATCTGAAGATTAGTTTTGCTTAATATATTAAGCTTACTTTAATATTTTAAGGCTGTTAGAGTGGACTTTAATTTATAAAAATAAATTTTCAATTAATTTAACCTTATCTGTTAGATATGAATATTCCTTGCAAGAAATATCTTGAACTTACACAAGTGTATGCCTCATATATGAACATGCACTATATAGGGCCAAGAACATTTCAAATTTATAGTAGAGATATGAAGTGATTACAAGATTTTTACAAACTTAACCATGCCAAAAGAATATTGAGCTTCATTAATAAAGGCCACTGCACCTTGCAGAATGGATGTGTGCAGGACACATCACAGGATGTGTGGTGATCTCATAGTTTAGGCTACAGATCAGCTCAGTACATGGAAATATTTCTCACTCCTGCTCTGTAGTTCTTGAAACTCTTCTGGGCCAGTGAGATAACTGATAGCTAAAGACTATCAATGATTTGATATTATGATTTAGTATTATGATTTGGCTTTGAGTGTCTTGGGGGAGAAAGCTTGGAAAAAAGTTTTAAGTTAAAATTACTCTCTCCAATGACTGGAGAGACCACTTTTGAGGGGGAAAGTACTGTTTGCCACCTTTACATTTTCAGCTTGTTTCTGTGTGAAACAGGTACAATCTTAAGATTTCACACTGAAACAGAACTATTTTAATCCTGGAAATACCTTTGGTTTTGTTTTGATTTTGCAGTAATCTTTTTTGGCCTGTGGCTGTTTTAGACAAGCCCAGCTCTCAGTAACAGGAACCACTGCACCACCCTCACCTGGTCAGTACTACCTGGCTGTGCCAGTTGTGGAGTACTGGGGCAAACAAGAAAACTGCAATTTTTAAACCAGTTCAGTGTGTAAATACTACTCCCACCTTACAGATTAGTGATGTGGGAATAAAGTTTGAATTCCTCTGTAAACTCAATGTAAAAGCACTGGGTCCCCCAGCAATTCAAAGTGGCTGGAATTCAAATTGAAGAACCTAAAATCAGTGCAATGGGACTGTTTCTGGGAGAAACAGAATGGGAAACACAGCCAGTCCAACTCTTTCTGCTCTGCTTTAGTGACCAAATCATTCTTCCTGTGGAACAGTGGCCATGAGGGGACATCACACTTTTCCCATCTTCCTGTAAACTCATAAAACTCAGCTTTAGATTCATTAAAATTTGCCTGGCTCTAATATGTTTGTATAAATTAAGAATTTCAAGGTCTGGAAAAAATAAATTCAGTTCTTCCAGCTCAAGAATGTGCAATAAAAATTATACATTTATCTTTAGAGAAAAATAAAGCCCTAAATATTTTTGACATATTCGCATCTTGGAACACTTGGATGTCACATTCTGTTTTATATTCCATGGAAAGAACTGTCAAGGCACAAGGAACAACAGCATCTCCCAGTGAAGAGATCCTCAGCACATCCTTCCCACAGCTGGGAGTTGAGCTGCTGTGGCCAAGGCATGGAAACACTCTCAGGAAAGGATACCTGATGGACACATCCTGCTTTTCTGTGCATGCCCAGCCTAGGAGGCAGAATCAGTCAGGGTATTTGCTAGATCTCAGAAGCTGCTGAATTGTCACTCAGAGAAATTTAGTAATTTCCACAGCCTCCATTTACTGGGATGTCTGGGGGACAGCAATGGATTTTTTTCCTAAATAGTTCTGTCAAGTACCTGTGCAGCCAAATGCTGTTCAGTCACATTTCCCTTCACTGAATAAACAGTTAAAATTTTGAGTTTGCAATGTTCACTGGACATTTACCTGCCTTCCTGCATAAATATGAAATCAGGCCATTTTCTCTTGTTTGTTAGATTTATTTTTGATTCAAGGTAGAAAGGTCTCTCTAAAAATCTACTTTCCTACAGGCCCACACACTCCTGTTCCTCCTCCTTGTTCATCCTGTGCTTCATCCACAGAAGGATTTGAGGGAACCTAACTCAGGCCTGTTTTAGAGAAGCAATTTAATATGGGATAATCACTGAGGGGCAGTATCTTCCTAACTGAAAGAGATTTCTTTGCTTTTCTGTGGATCACTTCTCCCACATTAAAAATAAAATTAGCCTCACATGCAAGCTATTCCCTGAGAGAAGGCAGAATGATATGGATCATCTCCCTTAAGTCATTCCACCAAATAACACAGCAAATAACAGGCTGGTTGTTTCTCAAGTCAGTTGCACTGCACAAGACCAAACAGAAGCTCTCCATAATTCTCAGTTATTTCAGGTTAAAATTAAGTTTAGTTGGGTTTAACAAACTCATTGATAAACCCTGCAGTCTGTGAGTGATTTCTACTTTTTGTCATGGAAAAAGGTTATTTTCAGTAAGAAGCATGCCAGTTGTAGGCATGCCCTGTGAAATGTGTTTGTGATTACAAATGTTGGTTTGTTGAATTAAACCCATAATATGAATTCAAATACATGGCAGTGTTTGAAAGAGAGGGATGAGTAATTCTAATGGAATGAAAAAATTAATCAGAAATCACATTTAGGGGTACAGATACCCACTGAACTCACATATTAACAATATGGTAGTTCTCATTCTAATGAAATAAAACCAAAACAACAGAAAAAGATGAAGTATCTTCAAATCTGAGAGATAAGAGTGGTGAAGACTAGGGCTTGATCTAAAATCCGCTGGAGCCAAGCAAGCACCAATAGTCAACTTCAGCCTGATTTTGGATCAAGGGCCTAAGTCTTTTTAATGAAGCACATGGAGATGTGAGTATGAAAGCCTAAACAGAGAAGAAAAGAATTGAAAGAGCTCACTCTCTACATATTTGTATGCACATACATATACCCACAAAACACAGGCTATCATTTCAGTTTACAACAATTTTATTTATTGCAGCATAGCTAATGTCTCCTCTTTAGTTAAAAAAAAAGGAAATAGGTAAGTAGTGTCTACTACCAAAGATATACAGAATATTGAAATTATGACTACACTGGACATCATCACTGCAATTGAAAGAACAAAGCAGAGTATGCAACACAGCCTATGAACTAAAAACCAAATAACTAAAAAAAATAGAGTTGCTACTATCTATGGAAGTACTTTCTGAATAGTGGACATGGTGTTCAGATAAGAGTTCTTGTCAGTGACAGGAATCTTTAACACTGAAAGATTACATGGCTATGCCAGGTGTGAGGCAAACCATCAAATAAAAACATGCCCAACTTCCCCTGGCTTGCTTTGGCTAACAAATTGTATCACCACTGCTTTCCAGTCTTTGACCAGTTAATAAAACTTAAGACACATCAGTGGCTTTGTGGGTTATCAGCATCCTTGTCCAATAGGGCTTCTTTGGTTCTGTTGCAAAGAGTACTTCACAACAACCTCTTTTTGCAAGAATTAGGAACTGTGTCTGAGTTACAGAACCAGAAAAGAGCATCAGGGGCACACTGGTGTTACACAGCTCTAGAGAGAATTTAGTAGGGCTTCACTCAGTTTCATTCATCGAGGTGGTGACACAGGTACACTTGAGCACAGAGTACACAGAAAGCACTCGTCACACAGAGACCAGGAGCTTTCCTTCCCTTTCCAGGCCTAGTCTATGAGGGGGAAAAAGCAAAGGCAATGAAAAAAAAAGAAAGGAAAACCAAGTGAATTGCTCCTAGCACAAGTCAGTCACTTCTGTTTTATTAAAAACTTACAATTTTTCCTCTGTCTTCACTGTCCTTTAAAAGTTTCTATAGCAACCTACAACGGCTTTAATACTTTCAAACAGCAGCCGCTTAACAGAACAAAGGTAAAAAAAAAAAACCCAAAACAAACAGAAATTAACCACGAGCCGAGGAGGGGGGAGTAAGGAGCTACTTGGAAGTGTAAGATTCCACCACTGCTATTTGTGGAGGCATGCAGCGAGCCGGGGAGGAGAGGCAGCTCTTACCTGCTTCGGACAGGTCGCGCAGGGAGGAGCTGAGCGCGCTCCGCTTCAGCCCCTCGCCGCCGGCGTAGCTGTCGTCCAGGCACGCCCGGGGCAGGGTCCCGTTCCCGGAGTCCTTCTTCAGGCTGGAGCGCTGCGACATGCTGGGACGCACCACCCCCTTCTGCTTCTCCAGCTCGGCTGCAACACACACGGGGGCTTTTACAGGGGTGTTTGTGGGCATGAAACAACCCAGAACGTCCCACAGGGAGTTTCACCCCTCTACCCACAGCTGGATTTCTCTTTTGGGAAAATGGGATAAAATTTCATCTTCAGACACTCACGGGACTACCAGCAAAATGTATCGGTTTGGACCATGACTTCCTTACTGACCACAGGAATTGCAACCCGGAAATGAAGAAAAATTCAATGAAGCTTATTGGAAGAGCCATCATTGGGAATTTCAGTGTGAGGTAAATTGCCCTTAAAATTCCTGCTGTAATTTGTGATACAAATCACAGAGCCAGCTCTCCTCTGTCCACATTATCCCTAAAATTCTTACAGGAATTTATAGTACAAATCACAGATCCATCTTTCTTCTCCACATTATCCCTAAAAATTCCTGCAGTAATTTATACTACAAATCACAGACCCAGCTCTCTTCTGTCCAAATTATCCCTAAAGTTCTTCCTGTAATTTATGCTACAAATCACAGACCCAGCTCTCCTCTGCCCATTGTTATTTGCAGCTTGTCCAAGATGAATTCCACTGCAGCTACACTGCAGTAAATAGTAGTCAATGAACTCAGCCGGGGCTTAAGGCATTATTGGCTTTTTCCTTCTTCTCAAGATAAAGTCACAGAAAAACCCACATTATTTTGAACTTTTACAGAGTTCTAATGTGTTATACTCTTATACTTTTTATTAATGGTAATTTTTAATTTAAAATTTAAATTTCCCAAGGGTAATATTACTTTTTATTATTTTGATTAGCTGGAAAATGCTCCATTATATGTACCTTTGTACTTACACTCTATTCTGTGCTTTTCCATTTCTTGAACTTCTGCAATTGATTCCCTCAAATCATCTGTAAACTTCTTCCTGTCCTGAGGATTTGGTGCATTGAAATTTATGAGTACTTTGATATCTGCTCCTGGAACAGCTGACGTGAGCCGAATGCCATTGGGATAATCTGGAAGAAAAAGGCAAGAAAAACTAAGCTCTGATTAATACAATTACTTTTCTTTTAATAAAAATACCCACAAAACCGGAAAGCTTTTAGTAATATTACCACAGAGGATACAAAGTCAGAGAAATAAAAGTCTGACAGCATAAAATTAGAATAAAAATCCCTAAGGTACATTGGAACAGCCTAACTGTCAAATACTGAACGAATACTGAGAGATATCTCTATGTAGCTGCTGCCCTTAAGGCACAATATGCAATATATATCAAAAACAGTAGGGAAAAAAAAATCTAAGGGGATATTTTTTTTTCATGGAACAGATCCCATGATCACCTTATCCACTTGTGACCAAAGTTTTGCTGAGTGTAAAGGCTACTTGAAGACATTTCAAATGCTACAAATTATCTTTTAACTCACCATTTGCGGGTGAGTTGACACACAAACAGGTACAGATTTAGTATTTCCTATTGGATTGTTCTCCCTGTACATGCTACTTTCCTTTTTTTCTTTAAAATGAAATTAAAAGTATCTGTGAAATCACATACTGAAGAAGTAAAAGGACTGATTTGGTTTTTTCACCCTTCTTTTGACCCATATGATGGACTTTTAATAAAAGGCAGATGTTTCAGGAAACTGTCTTTGCCTCTTTTCTAGGTGTACTTCTGAAGTTTTAACAGCTGGTCAAAAATACCTCCTGGTTGAGACAGAATGTTCATTTACAGAAAGATACTCAGAATGAAAATATGTTCTGTGTTGAGAGCTTTGTAACAAGCTAGCTCCGAGCTAAAGCTCACAGTGAGATTAATTTGACCAAGATAGAAAATGAGGGGAGTTGCCTTCCAATTAAACTGTGTCCTTGGCCTGCGGATGAAGTAATGCACCGAGCAGGTGGTGGAGAAAAACAGCCTGGGAAAGTAATAAGTAGTTATACCAAAATAGCACGTAAATAGCTGATAGCTAGTTAGCCAATGGTGAGCTGGGATTTTGCACTATGCATGAGCTAATTAAAAGGTGTATAATAATCCGTAATTCGGGAATAAAGACGAGACTTGTCGATCATCATATGGCGAGCAAGTCTTCCTTCTCCATCAAATGGTGACCCCGACGTCGACGACTACGGACAGACACGGCTGCCACGGATGGGGAAGTAGGAGCGGGTCCTTCTGAAGCAAGGGGGGGACGGCAAACGACCACTGCGGGTCGCGGCCCTAGGAGCTATAAATATAGTCCTAGCCTACGTGCTGCCGAAGTCTGTAAGCCTTGCAACAGCGCTGATTAGAAATGGAAAGGCAAGCAGCATATGATTTATTTATTTGCTTTTTAAAAAAGCGGCAGATTAAAGACATGGACTTGCAGAGAGAGCTCCCACAGTTGTTAGATTACGGGTACGCTACAGGGTTGTTTTTCAACCCCCATACGGTCCATGAGCTAACAGAGTGGCGTAAGTTCGGGACCAGGAGGGCGGTTACGCGCACCGCGGGACAGCCCGGGGCAGACGCGGAGGCGAAAACGCGTATGCCGGCGGCGCTCCCGGTGCTGCAGTGGCGGAATGGACCGAGCGCTGCGGAGGCGGCGTACTCGGTGCCGGCGGTGGTTACGCGCACCGCGGGTCCAGTGACACGCGCGGTGACAAAAACTCGCACGGCAGCTGTCCGTGGGGAAAGCGCACAGATCGTGAGGGAAGTGCCGGCCAGGGCCAAGCCGGCCAAAGCGAGACGCGGCAGCCGAATAGGTGCTAGCGGCGGCGGACGCGCACCAGTAACGCGAAACCCGAAAGCTGGAGCTAGGAGGGCTTTTTCACATTTGCAAGCGCACAAAAGCACCAGCGGTGTGGGACATTCTCCCGCTGGCTGCGGGTGCTGGCGCAGAGCCAGGGGGAACCAGCCCGAGCAGAGATCCAGGCAGAGCGGAGCCCAAAGGAGATCGGGGCCGCGCGGGTCCGGGCGAGAGCGTTCCTTTCCGCACCCCCGGGATAGCGCAGACTGAGGCTGTGCCGGAGCACACAGGAGACGGGCGCGGGCAGACATTCCTCAAAGCACCGCCCTGTCACAGCTGCCTAGCAACCACAGCAGACAGCCCATCGCAGCAATTCAAACAAGTGTCTGAGAAAAAACAGGTCAGGAATTTCCTTCAAGATCAGGATAGAAAACTTCTGAAAATTCACACAGTGCTTCATCCAGATGTTATACGGGGCATTTCACCCAACTGTTCCACAGACTTTACAGTTTGTTTACCAGTTTTTTTTGTAAATGTGTTTGCTTTTCTAAAAGTGATTGAGTATTTGGGTTTGATGGCTTTGAGTTTGATGACTTCATTTCCTTTCCCTTGCCTGAGGCGAGAACAACCTTTTAGGGGGGCAGAGTCTAAGTAAACTTCCTAGTTTCTGTTTGGACTACATATGAGAAGATTTAAACTGTAATATTTCTGTATACTATGGGCTTTATAGTCTTTGCTTTCTTCTATTCATTAAGAGAGGGCATTACATAAATGGATGTAAATGTGCTAATTATTTTGACTATCCTTAATTTAAGTGAAATTATTTGTGTTTAAGATTATCTGTCATCTTTTTCAGTTTTGTTTTAAAATATCTATCCAAGATTCAAAGTTTTAAGAATTATTGATATTAAGTTTATAATCTTTGTTATTTTTAGTTTTTGTAAGTAATGCTGATAGATAGTGACTGTTGTTAATACCAGATGAATACTTTAGGAAGGTTGTCTTAACCCCTTCAAGCACTTCTTGTTAAGGAGTTTTCAGATTTTTGTGATAAGAATTATTATTAAGATATTGTTGCAGTATTTACAGCCAGCTTTCATGTGTTTTTCTATTTTTTTGTGTGATCACCTACAAGACACGTGTCTCTTTAAGATCCTGTCTTTTTATTTCCTAACTATTTTGATGTTTCTGAGGGTTTTTATCCAAATTGCCAGTTTTGTAGTTCTTTTAATTATTATTACAGGAATACTCCGGCAGAGAATTCAAGAAGTTTGCTGTGTTTGGAAAATCTCTGTCTTGACAGAAACTTCAGAAGGATTAAATTATTTGCTGGTTTGATTGGTTTGTAACCCTAAGGTTTCTTGTTTATAACATTTGTTTTTAAAAGTCCTGTTTAAAAGGTATGTTAAGTGATACTCACCAATTAGAGTTCGAGCTCTGGCCAAGTTCTAACTCTATTTGGATGGAGTGACTGACAGTCAACCCAGATGTTTTCTGCATCAAAAAGTATTCAAGTCCTTTTGACTTGGCGATTTGACCATCTGTGACAGCTGAGCCATTTTCAGAGGTAATTTGGAGAAACATGAATCCGGACATGGTTTCTCCAATTCTCTGTCATTTTAAGGTTTATCAGCTGTCGCAGACTCTGGGATAAGAGTTCAGTGTTGTAGTGTTTAGTAATTTTTTGATTTTGTATGTGTTGTTGATTGTGTGTATTATCTAAATTAATTCCTAATTACTTTTATTTTAACATTTCTTTATGTAACATTGCAAAATGAAACCAGGACCCATTTTTCACCTCCAAGATTTTGAGAAGATTCTTCAGTCCTGCAGGGATGTGGGATTTGTTTGTGTTTTAACAGGTGCCCTGTCTCAGCTTGAAAAGAAAACGGGGGAGCTCAGGGTATTGGAGTGGCTCTCTCCACCGCTACAGCAACAGAAAACTGTGAGACTGAAAATTGAAATGATTGCATCCCTCATAAAGAAAGGACGTTTTAGGGCAATCCAAGTTACAGGAGCAGAGCCTTCAACAATACGATTGCCCATTAAAAAGGACACGCTTGACTGGTATTTGGTGAACTCTGGGGAGCTCCAGGAAGCCCTTTTAGGAGCTGGAGCTGTCGTGGAGACTGGGAAAATGCATCCTAGTCCCCTCCAGTGGATGACAGAATGGGACTGGATAACAAAGCCCATTCAGAGTCTGTAACCATTAAGGGGGGCTATCACGGCCTTTACGGACGCTGGTAAAAAGTCCAGGAGAGCAGCCGTGACATGGAAACAGCAAAGACAGTGGTGACAACATTTGTTAGATGCAGATGCCAGGGACAGTCTACAGACATTGGAACTTTTAGCTGTAGTATGGTCAATGATGAATTTAAAAGGTCCTTTGAATATTGTGACTGACTCCCTTTACGTAGCAGGAGTAGCTGCCAGGCTACTATACTGGGGGAGGGGATATCTTTGTGTTTCCTCTCCAACAGGACCCTTGTGGATCCCCGCGAAGTGGACTCGAGCTGTACCAGATGTTGAGGACTGTCGCGGCCTTGTCACCGGAGGACAAAGAGAGGGTGCACAACAAACTGACGCTGATATTGCGACCCTATTTGCAACACCTTAAGCCCTACTCTAACGATGCGCGATGTGCCTGTGTTCATCTTCCTGACGATTGGATCGAGTGGTGTCAGGACCTTACGGTAGAAGTAAAAGCCCCTCAATCACAGCCATGCTTGGACTGTGGGGACAATAAATGTGCTGCATGGATCGTGCTAGACTGTGGAGGCTGTAATAAGGTGTTTTGGTTGGAGCAATCGACCGTTCGGCAGAACTGGTGCCCAAGCTGCCGATGCTCCTGGAACTTGCAGAACTCGTGGCAGCAAGCACTAAGGGATTTTACAGGGCTTGATTTGAGAGGATCGTTAGACTTGTATGAAGCCCCGGAGCAAATTATTTTGGCATATGTTACTTGGCAACTTAAGACCTTGTGTGAGCGAGTAGAAAAGCAAGTGCGTACTCACATAATAGCTTCGCGCTGTCGAAAGCTTGTGGCCCTCACACAGACATCCACTGTAGGACCGATTAAAAAAGACTGTGGGGTTGAGGAGGCACTAGACGACTGCATCAAGCAACTTAAGTCCTGTTCTCTTCGCTCCAGAGGGACTGCCAAATAGGGCAACCCACATTCTGGAGCAAGCTGAAACAGGTAGTAGTAGCTACACTTTAACCTGGAGGGGCAGCTAATAAGGCCATGAATTTGGCCAAGCAATTAGGCTGCTGGGCCAAAGACGAACTGAACGCCACCTCCCAGGTAGTGGACATGCTGTCTCAAGATGTACAAAGTGTAAATCATGCAGTATTGCAGAATAGAGCAGCAATCGATTTCTTATTATTAGCTCAAGGCCATGGTTGTGAAGAATTTGAGAGTATGTGTTGTATGAATTTATCAGATCATTCTGTATCAATATGCTATAGAGATATTGTGTGATAGTATTGCTAATGCTTGTATTACCATGCTTGCTTAATTGCATACAAAGAATGGTGAGTCAGATGATGGAAAGGGCTTGGAAAACAACACTTCCGGCTCAAAAAGAAAACGGGGGAAATGTTGAGAGCTTTGTAACAAGCTGGCTCCGAGCTAAAGCTCACAGTGAGATTAATTTGACCGAGATAGAGAATGAGGGGAGTTGCCATTCCAATTAAACTGTGTGTCCTTGGCCCACGGATGAAGAAATGCACAGACACAGGTGGTGGAGCGGGATAGCCTGGGAAAGTGGTGATAGTTATACCAAAAACAGCACGTAGATAGCTGATAGCTAGTTAGCCAATGGTGAGCTGGGATTTTGCACTATGCATGAGCTAATTAAAGGGTGTATAATAATCAGTGATTCGGGAATAAAGACGAGACTTGTCGATCATCATATTGTGAGCGAGTCTTCCTTCTCCATCAGGCACGCGTTGTTTCCTGTGGTGGTCACACTGGGGTCTTTGGTGGTCTCTGAGGCTGAAGGCTGTGGTCTTCCTCATGACTGAACTTTTGAACTTTTCTCTATTGTGCGTGCACTGTGGTCCCCTGGTGCTTATCTGAGTACGTCTGTTGGTTTGGATCAGCTTGGAGACAGAGGAGCTCCTTAGTCTAGGCTTCTTGCATTCCCTGGTCTTCTCCTGTTATGAGTAAAACACTCATCTGTAGCTATGATATTTTATTAAAAATCCTTTCCTAGGATTTTTCCCCTCCTGAGGAGCTGAGGGCCTCAGGAAAGAAATGTAAACAATAACTATCTGCTGCTGTGGAATGCAACAGGTGCATCTTCCATTGGTCCATGTGGATTGTTTTCACTTGATGACCAATCACAGCCAACTGTGTTGAGCCTGTGAGCAGTCACAAGATTTTTGTTATGCATTCCATTCTATTCTTCTTCTTTGTAGCCTTCTGGTCATTTTTTCCTCTCTGTTCTTTTAGTATAGTTTTAACGTAGTATTTTAATAGAATATATAATAAATCAGCCTTCTGAAATGGAGTCAAGCCTCGTGTCTCCACACCTGGGGTGTTCGCCCCAACAGATTATCCATTTTTTTTAAGGCTGCAAAGTTAAACAGGTTGGGCCAGTTGCTGAGAGTTGAAATGTTGACTATTTGTTGTTGCAAGCTTCATGTTGCAATCACCTCTTGTTAATAGTTTTTCTTCAATTACCTGTTAATGGTTAGAAATCAAGCGCAATTGTCCCCCTGCTGCTTCCCCAGAGCCTGCAGGTAGCAGGGTGGGGGTGGTGACATCAGAGCTAGTATGCAGATGAGAATGCATTTCACCAAATTTTGCAATTTTCCAGGAAAAAACCCCTAAAAACATTGAGCCGACATAAAATTAAGAAACCTAAGTAAGGTCTAAAGGTGAGGAACTTAATCCAGTATGTGCTAAGATCCTTTTTACTCCTCACCCTAACCTGAAAGGATGTCAGCTAGAAAGAGGACCTGGAATGTTAGACCAAAGAAGCAGAATTCCCACTACTCCCTCGAGGATGGAAGCCCCAGCTCTCCCTGCATACCAGCGGACACAGCTGCATCATCATCCTCCTCCTCCGTGCCACTCCTGGGAGCAGCAGGGGTGCGGGTGACCTGTCGTTTCTCCCCAACCTGAGCTGAATGTTTTTAATAAAGGCATTAAAAAGGAGAAAGATCTCCTGCCCTATTTATGACACTGGTATTGTCCTTCATAGCAAGAAGCTTCAGAAATTTGCATTTTCCTATGCCCTTTGTACCTTGGCAGAAGGTTCTTAAGTAAAAGGTTAAAATTCAACACATAATTCTACAATTTAAAATTTAAATGCTTAGTCCATATTGCTAACTTAATTGAACCCCCCAAAACCTCCATTTCAACAGCAGCCCCTGCCTGGTTTCTGCCTGCCCACACTGTGGGCATCCACAGCTCCTCCTGGGCATGGAGCTCAGTCAGTGCTGGTGCTGGGTGGGCTTTGCTGCTGCTGCCACCTGGACACTGGGGTGACCGCTTGTCCTGGGTTGCAGTGTAAAGATGTATTCTAATGCCATCCTCAAGAGCTGCTGAAACCAGGAGGGGCATTGTTTCTTCCTTATCTCCTGTTAATGGGCCCATCAATGTCTTGCCACATGACTCAGAGATAACTCCCTCCCAGAGCCATTTCTGTTTAGTGGCTAATCAAGGACCCACAGCATGAGGCAGAATGATATCACCCCACTGTGAGATGCTCTGCCCTTGGTGGAGGAGCTAAGCATCCCCAGCTGGATATAATCTGGGTTTTGGGACACAACAAGCAGTCTTTCCACTGGATTCCCAGAGGAACCGCCGCCCTTACCCACTGCTTTTCCAGAGGATGAGAGCTACCAGATTGTTTCTACAGGATCACCACTTCCACAAGTCCATTTCATCTGGACTGCTACCACCACCCTAACTAGCAGGGTGTCAGCAGGCTGTATTCTGAGCCTGTCAGTGGTTTTTCTTTTGTATTATTGTATGTGTTTTGATTTTTTTCCCTTTTTCTAATAAATTGTATTTCTGACTTGGAGTCTCTCACTGGTTTTGCTTTCCAACCAGAACAAAGATCCTTCTCTTTATTTAAACAGAAGAATAGGTCATTGCCTACCCTGCAAGCGGGGGGTTGGGGGGGTGGGGTGGGGGGGGTGTCACCTTCAGTGATTCCTAGAGGGAAAGGCCAGGGGGCTCAGGGGCAGAGGGAGAGATGTGTTGGTCTCAGGAAGGGCTGGAGGGTGCTGGGCTGGTCCTGGGGTCCCTAGAGGTACTCGGGTTGGCTGGGATGGGACAGACAAAGATAAAAAAAGGGATGAAGGCAGCTTGGGGAGGCCCATGGGGAGAGCAGGTGGCAGTGGGATCTACAGGGTAAAAGGAGGTTCCCTCGTAGACTGTTGTTCTGGGGTCCTCTTCACAGAAGACTTGAGAGGGCTGTCCGGGCCGTTACTGCTGCTGGAGGAGCTGCCCACGCTGTCTGGGTGTGAGGTGCAGCCACCGTCTTCCAACTCCTGTCCCGAGGTGCTCCTGTGCAGAGAGGAGGTGGCTGAGGCCCCAGCTGCCAGTGGCACACAGGGACCCTCGTGCACAGCAGGGCCCAGAGCTGGCAAGGCTCCCCAGCACGGCTGGAGCTGCTGGCACAGCTGGGCCCAGCTGGACAGCTGCCCCTCAAGGCCCCGGCCAGCAGGGCACGGCTCTGGGCAGGGTCCCTGGCCAGGAGCGGGCCCCAGAGCGCCTCTGCCTTTCAAGGGCAACCTCGGCCCTGCTCTTTCTCCTCCCCACCTCCCTCTGCCTCTGCCCCGTGCCCCTGGGGCTACTCTTGACCAGGCAGCCTCAGTGGGAGCCAGCCCTGGCTGCAGCCCCAGCGGGGCCCCCAGGACAAGGCCCAGCAATTGAGAGGCCACTGGAAGCACTGGGCAGCAGCACAACCCTCAGCAGAGTTATTTGGACAATCATGGACTGGCCACAACTCCACTGCAGCCTCAATGGGAATGTTCCCTGTCCACGTTAGACTTTGAAAAGAAGCTGTTGGAGGGGGCAGGCAATAAAACACTCACTGTTTTCTGTTCCAGGAATACCAGATTCCAATGCAGAACAACATGAAGACAAGCTCCAAATAAAGCATGCCTGCCACACACCCTAGCCAGCAGCCGGTTCCCTGACAGAAACCCCTGCTGAGGCCATCCTGAGCATTGGGAACAGGTCTTGTGGTGCCGGCTGCATCTGTGGAAGCAATGGGGAGCGTGAGCCCGTGCTGTGCTGCACTGCTGAGCTGGCAGCACGGTGGATACGGGCAGGACGTTCTCTGTTTCCCCAGAGCTGGGGCCTGCAGGCACCTTGCCGGCCCTTGGCACAGGCTGTGCCAGACAACAAAGCCCAGCAGGCCGGGAGGAGAGCCCGGGGGCAGCGCAGCTGCTTGGGCAGTGGCTGCTGCCAGGGACACGGGCCAAAGCGTTCCCTGAGCAGCCACTGCCACCCCTGGCCCTCCCTGCCCCGTGACAGCTCCCCCAGCCCCAGGGGACAGGCTCAGGCCCTGTCAGGACCCAGCGCAGCCCCTGCCCAGTCGGGAGCCAGGGCTGGTTCTGGCCCTGGGCTGGCGGCAGGGCTCCCGCTCGGGGCTGCTCCTGTGCCTTGGGCCTCTGGGCACTCAGGGCCAGCTCCGCAGCAGCTGCAGCGCCAGGGACCTTGCTGCACCAGTCCCGTTTCCCCGGGGCTCTGAACCAGCTCCAGAGGCCTGGAAGCCGAGGCGCCTCCAGCTTTGGCTGCTGCCGGGATGGGGAGGGGCAGGCCCTGGGGGAAGAGCTGCTGCCACACAGCCCCGGCCAGGGCTGAGCCCGGCACAGCAATTACCTGCTGTGCCTGTGCCCGTGTCTGGCATCGCCTTCGTTCCTGCAGCTAGGGCTGCCAATGAGCCACTGCTTCTCCCTGGGTGCTCCTCCTTCTGCACAGCCTTTTGGTCCATCACTTGAAAAAGGGACAACTGGATCAAATGGAAACACTCCCCACTGGGGAGGTGGCACCTTCATGAGGCAATGCTTGTCTAAGTCACAGGTAAAGATCAGGAAAAAGCCCAGGTAATTGGGGCTGGGCCAGTGCACTCCCTTATGCAAACAGCTGCACCTCCTGATCTTCTCAGAGACTGGGAAATGGCAGGGGAACTCAGGCCCACGGTACAGCTGGGGCACCCTATCAGCTAATGCCAAATTCCATCCTGCAGAGGCTGGGGAGGAATTGCAGCAAGGCCAGGCTGGGAAACAGCCCTGCAGGGCGTGAAAGCAGCAGCGGGGCAGCGAGGCTGCCATGGATGCCTTCCTGCTGTGCCGGGCACGGCGTGTCCAGATGTGCAGCCAAAGCCCCCGGCTGCTGAGTCCCAGGGGAAGCACGAGGGAAACGCACCCACCTTGTCCTCGGGGTGCTTCCTTCTGTGTTTGTCTCAGGAATTCATCTGCCTCATGAGACGTTTTGGCTGCAGTATCTTGGGTCTTTCCTTTTGGAGGACCTTAAGAGAAAGTAGTTCCATTTCCCAGGAATGGATCCCACAAAAGCAGGGCTCAGCCTGTGGGGTCAGCAGGGACACACTACTCACCCCTGTAATGGGAGCTGGGTTGGAGCCAAGCATCCAGCCCTGGAGCTTGAGAAGTCCTCCCTGCAGACACACCTGTAACTCAACAGCCACAGAAGCTTCTGCCATCTCTGCTGATCTGCACGGGCACCACTGAGCCGCAGCAGTGGTGAGGGGATTGCACAGGGCGAGGGCACACACGTGCATGGTTCTGTGCTGGCACCTGCAGCGCTGCCTCCCTGGCCCAGCTTTGGGCTCTGAGCTGGCAGCTCTCCCAGGGGGAAAGGCCTTGACCTACCCTCAGCATCTCCCAGAGGCTCAGTCCTGGATGTGGGGCCTTTGCCGGTAGGTTCAGCTGCAAAGAAAGGCAGGACAGAAGAGCTCCTGTGGCACTGCAGGAGATCCTCAGGCTGCCCACAAGGCTCAGCCCCGGGGCACAGCCCTGGGCCTGGCCCCTTCCCTCTCTGCTCTTCTCTTTGACTGCACAGAGCACACGGAAGGACACACTGGCACAGTACACGGGAGGAGGACTGAAAGAGCAATGCTCCTTCCTCCCACTGACAGCGATCCTGAGGGATCCCTCAGGGATCCAGAAGGGAGAAGGGAAAGATTCTCAGAATCCTTCAGCCTTTATATAATGTTAAGGGAAATGGTTTATAAATGAGCTTTTGTTGCATTGATCCTGATTATTCACTCAGGAAGGGCAGAATGAAAACTTGCCTCCAGCATCCTCCAGGAACTTCAAACCATCCTTCATCAGGACTTCCTGAAAACCCATGTCACGATTCCAGTCTAAAAGGGAGCAGAGATCAGAACCGTATCTGTGGCATGCTGGGATGCCCGAATGCTACAGGGAAAAGGGCACTGCAAGGGGGTCGGGTAAGGCCGTGGGAGCCAGATGGAATGGACATGGCCAAAGCTGCACAGGGGCCTGGGGAGCTCTGGGCTGGCTCCTGATCACTCTCCACACTCTTTCCCTGCCCTCAGCAACATCCCTGGGAGGGGTGGCTGGAGTAGCCCAGGGCCCTGGGGCTCTCTCCCTCAAACTCACAGAATATCCTCCCTAAAGCATGGGGGAAAACTGCAGCAGGCAGTGCCACAGCTATCCCTCCCTCCTACACTCCCACCTGCCCTCCTTCTGCTGGGACAGCTCCCAGATCCCAAGGGCAAACAGCCAGGCCCTCTCAGGACACACTGGAGCCTTGCTCTCCCCCTCTGTCCTTTCCCCACCGTGGGCACCCCGTGCAGTCACTGCCAGGTTTCAGGACATGTCTCCCATGGAGGGACCCCAGCAGGACTGCTCAGTACCCGAGTGCCCTGAGACTGCTCGGGATAATTCCCCTGGGCTGTGCCGCTCTAGTCCAGGCTGTGCCCGCACTGCCAAACAGCAGAGAGGGCAGCTCAAGCCTCAGCAGGGCTCAGGCCCAGAGGCACAGCAATTACCTCCTGTGCCTGTGCCTGGCATGGCCTCCCTTCCTGTAGCAGAGGCTGGCACGGAACCACTGCTTCCTCCGGGAAATGCTTCCTTCTGCACAGGCTCTCCGTTCATTTCTGGAAAATGGAAAAGAGACAGCTGGATCAGATGAAAACATTCCTGACTGGGAATGGGGAAGGTGAGGCATCACTTATGAAAGGAATGGATAAGGATCAGAAAACACCCAGGATTTTGGGACAACCCAAGGCTGCTTCCTTCCCCAAACAGCCCCAACATCTGATCTGCCTGGACACCAGGAAATTGCTGGGGATCTGAGGGAGGGCATGGACTGTGGTGAAACTGGGGCTGCCAGTCAGCTGATGCCAAATGCCTTCCGGCAGAGGCTGGGCAGAAGCTGCAGCCAGGCCAGGCTGGGAAACAGCCCTGCAGGGCGTGAAAGCAGCAGCGGGGCAGCGAGGCTGCCATGGATCCCTTCCTGCTGTGCCGGGCACGGCGTGTCCAGATGTGCAGCCAAAGCCCCTGGCTGCTGAGTCCCAGGGGAAGGATGAGGGAAATGCACCCACCTTGCCTTCTCTGCAGACATTCCTTCAGCATTTGCCACATGATTTTTAATGGGTCCTGGAATTTCTTGCCTGCCATGTCTTTGGTCTCTCCTGTCCGAGGACCTTAAGAGGAAGTAGTTCCATTTCCCAGCAATGGACCCCACAAAAGCAGAGCTCAGCCAGAGGGGTCAGCAGGGACACACTACTCACTTCTGTGATGGGAGCTGGCCTTTTGTGCAGCATCCAAGGTAGGAGTTGGTGCAGTCGTTGGTCCAGATATATCTGTAACACAACAGCCACAGAAGCTTCTGTCATCTGGTCCTGACCAGTCAGTCAAACATTACGCCTTGGTGGGACAGTGAGAACATACCTGCAGAATGCTCAGAGGGCTTCACAACTTCAGAGCGCCAGGCTAATGGAGAATCCTTCCCAGCCTCCCAGTCTGGAAGCAAACCAAGATGAGAACTGTTTCCATTGTGTGCCAGGGCTGGCTCTGGCCCTGGGCTGGCGGCAGGGCTCCCGCTCGGGGCTGCTCCTGTGCCTTGGCCTCTGGGCACTCAGGGTCAGCTCTGCAGCAGCTGCAGCACCAGGGACGTTGCTGCAGCAGTCCCGTTTCCCCGGGACTCTGAACCAGCTCCAGAGGCCTGGAAGCCGAGGCGCCTCCAGCTTTGGCTGCTGCCGGGCCGGGCAAGGGCAGGCCCTGGGGGAAGAGCTGCTGCCACACAGCCCCGGCCAGGGCTGAGCCCGGCACAGCAAGTACCTGCTGTGCCTGTGCCCGTGTCTGGCTTTGCCTGCTTTCCTGCAGCAGGGGCCGGCACCGAAGATGGAGTGCTTCCTTTAAGAAATGCCACCTTCCACTGAAGCACTATGTCCATCTCTTGACAAAGGAAGGGAGACAGCTGCATCAGATGGAGCTGTTCCCCACTTGGGCGGTGGCATCAGAGGTAATATTTGTGAAATTTATGGAGCAGGAAAATGGCCCGATTACAGTAGCGTGATGTGAGCACTTCCACCACCAAACAGCCACCCTTTTCCTAATCTGCAGGGCTGGATATAGTGGGGGATCTCAGGGTGTGTTACAGTTTGGGCTGCCTGTCAGCTGATGCCTTCCGGCAGAGGCTGGGCAGAAGCTGCAGCCAGGCCAGGCTGGGAAACAGCCCTGCAGGGCGTGAAAGCAGCAGCGGGGCAGCGAGGCTGCCATGGATCCCTTCCTGCAGTGCCGGGCATGGCGTGTCCAGATGTGCAGCCAAAGACCCCGGCTGCTGAGTCCCAGTGGAAGCATGAGAGAAATGCACCCACCTTCTCTTGTCTGCAGGGGTTCCTTCAGCTCTTTCCTCATCTGTTTGGATGGTTGCAGGGACATCTTATCTGTTGTATCTTGGATTTTCCCTGTTAGAGTAACTTAGACAAAAATATTTCCATTTCCCAGCAATGGATCCTACAAAAGCAAGGCTCAGCCTTTGAGGTCAGCAGGGACACACTACTCACCACTGTGATGGTAGCTTGGCTTGCGTATAGCATCCAAGGTAGGAGATGGAGAAGCTGGAGAAGTCCTCCCTGTAGACACATCTGTAACACAACAGCCGCAGAAGCTTCTGTCACCTGGTGCCTGCCCGCTTGTCTACAATTCTTCCTTGGTGACACACCGAGAACATACCTGCAGGAGGCTCCAAGGGCTTCAAAACTTTATTCATCCAAGCTGATGGAGAAGCCTTCCCAGCACCCTCATCTACAATGCAGCACAGATGAGAACACTTTCCAGGGTGTGCTGGGATCCCCTTCTGCCACAGGGAACTGTGCACTGCCAGGGGGTCGGCTAAGGCCGTGGGAGCCAGATGTGAATAGACATGGCCAAAGGTGCACAGGGGCCTGGGGAGATCTGGGCTGGCTCCTGGTCACTCTCCACACTCTTTCCCCGCCCTCAGCAACATCCCAGGGAGGGGTGGCTGGAGCAGCGCAAGGCCCTGGGGCTCTCTCCCTCAGACACAGAGGAAATCCTCCCTAAATCCCTGAGGCAAACTGCAGCAGGCAGTGCCACAGTTATGCCTCCCTACCTCCTTCTGTCGCTCCTGCCCTCCTTCTGTGGGGAAACACCCCAGATCCCAAGGGCAATCAGCCAGGCCCTCTCAGGACACACTGGAGCCTTGCTCTCCCCCTCTGTCCTTTCCCCACCGTGGACACCCCGTGCAGTCACTGCCAGGTTTCAGGACATGTCTCCCATGGATGGGCCCCAGCAGGACTGCTCAGTGCCCTGAGCCTGCTCGGGATAATTCCCCTGGGCTGTGCCGCTCTAGTCCAGGCTGTGCCCACACTGCCAAGCAGCAGAGAGGGCAGCTCAAGCCTCAGCAGGGCTCAGGCCCAGAGGCACAGCAATTACCTCCTGTGTCTGTGCCTGGCATGGCCTCCCTTCCTTCAGCAGAGGCTGGCATGGAGCCCCTGCTTCCTCCGGGAAATGCTTCTTTCTCCACAGGCTCTCCTTTGATTTCTGGAGAATGCAAAAAGAGACAGATGGATCAGATGGAAACATTCCTGACTGGGAATGGGGAAGGTGACAATTTCAGGAGGCATCACTTGTGAAAGGAATGCATAAGGATCAGAAAACACCCAGGATTTTGGGACAACCCAAGGCTGCTTCCTTCCCCAAACAGCCCCAACATCTGATCTGCCTGGACACCAGGAAATTGCAGGGGATCTGAGGGTGGGCATGGACTGTGGTGCAACTGGGGCTGCCAGTCAGCTGATGCCAAATGCCTTCCTGCAGAGGCTGGGCAGAATCTGCAGCCAGGCCAGGCTGGGAAACAGCCCTGCAGGGCGTGAAAGCAGCAGCGGGGCAGCGAGGCTGCCATGGATCCCTTCCTGCTGTGCCGGGCACGGCGTGTCCAGATGTGCAGCCAAAGCCCCCGGCTGCTGAGACCCAGGGGAAGCATGAGGGAAATGCACCCACCTTGTCCTCTCTGCAGACGTTCCTTCAGCATTTGCCACATGATTTCTAATGGGTCCAGGAATTTCTTGTCTGCCATGTCTTTGATCTCTTCTGGTGGAGGACCTTAAGAGAAAGTAGTTCCATTTCCCAGCAGTGGATCCCACAAAATCAGGTCTCAGCCTTTGGGTTCAGCAGGGACACACTACTCACTGCTGCCATGGGAGCTGGGCTTATGTGCAGCATCCAAGGTAGGAGTTGGCGTAGTTGTCCCTGCAGACACGGCTGTACAACAACAGCCACAGAAGCTTCTGTCACCTGGCTCTTACCAGTCAGTCAAACATTACGCCTTGGTGGGACAGTGAGAACACACCTGCAGAATGCCCAGAGGGCTTCACAACTTCAGAGCGCCAGGCTAATGGAGAATCCTTCCCAGCATCCCAGTCTGGAAGCAAACCAAGATGAGAACTGTTTCCATTGTGTGCCAGGGCTGGCTCTGGTCCTGGGCTGGCGGCAGGGCTCCCGCTCGGGGCTGCTCCTGTGCCTTGGGCCTCTGGGCACTCAGGGCCAGCTCCGCAGCAGCTGCAGCACCAGGGACGTTGCTGCACCAGTCCCGTTTCCCCGGGGCTCTGAACCAGCTCCAGAGGCCTGGAAGCCGAGGCACCTCCAGCTTTGGCTGCTGCCGGGCCGGGCAAGGGCAGGCCCTGGGGGAAGAGCTGCTGCCACACAGCCCCGGCCAGGCCTGAGCCCGGCACAGCAATTACCTGCTGTGCCTGTGCCCGTGTCTGGCTTTGCCTTCCTTCCTGCAGCTGGGGCACGCATTGAAGATGGAGTGCTTCCTTCAGGAATTGCCACCTTCCACTGAAGCTCTATGTCCATCTCTTGACAAAGGAAGGGAGACAGCTGCATCAGATGGAGCTGTTCCCCACTTGGGCAGTGGTATCAGAGGTAATATTTGTGAAATTTATGGAGCAGGAAAATGGCCAGGTTACAGTGGCATGATGTGAGCACTTCCACCTCCAAACAGCCACCCTTTTCCTAATCTGCAGGGCTGGATATAGTGGGGGATCTCAGGGTGTGTTACAGTTTGGGCATGGCCTGTCAGCTGATGCCAAATGCCTTCCGGCAGAGGCTGGGCAGAAGCTGCAGCCAGGCCAGGCTGGGAAACAGCCCTGCAGGGCGTGAAAGCAGCAGCGGGGCAGCGAGGCTGCCATGGATCCCTTCCTGCTGTGCCGGGCATGGCGTGTCCAGAAGTGCAGCCAAAGCCCCCGGCTGCTGAGTCCCAGTGGAAGCATGAGGGAAATGCACCCACCTTCTCTTGTCTGCAGGGGTTCCTTCAGCTCTTTCCTCATCTGTTTGGATGGTTGCAGGGACATCTTATCTGTTGTATCTTGGACTTTCCGTGTTGGAGTAACTTAGAGAAAAATATTTCCATTTCCCAGGAATGGATCCTACAAAAGCAAGGCTCAGCCTGTGGGTTCAGCAGGGACACACTACTCACCACTGTGATGGGAGCTGGGCTTGAGTGCAGCATCCAAGGTAGGAGCTGGAGAAGCTGGAGAAGTCCTCCCTGTAGACACATCTGTAACACAACAGCCACAGCAGCTTCTGTCACCTGGTTCCTGCCTGCTTGTCTACAATTCTTCCTTGGTGGCACACTGAGAACATACCTGCAGGAGGCTCCAAGGGCTTCAAAACTTTATTCATCCAAGCTGATGGAGAAGCAACCTCATCTAGAACGGAGCACAGATGAGAACACTTTCCAGGGTGTGCTGGGATCTCTTTCTGCCACAGGGAACTGTGCACTGCCAGGGGGTCGGCTAAGGCCGTGGGAGCCAGATGTGAATAGACATGGCCAGAGGTGCACAGGGGCCTGGGGAGCTCTGGGCTGGCTCCTGATCACTTTCCACACTCTTTCCCTGCCCTCAGCAACATCCCTGGGAGGCGTGGCTGGAGCAGCGCAGGGTCCCGGATTCTCTCCCTCAGACACAGAGGAAATCCTCTCTAAAACCCTGGCGAAAACTGCAGCAGGCAGTGACACAGGTATCCATCCCTCCCTCTGTCCCTCCTGTCCTCCTTCTGCTGGGACCGCTCCCAGATCCCAAGGGCAAACAGCCAGGCCCTCTCAGGACACACTGGAGCCTTGCTCTCCCCCTCTGTCCTTTCCCCACCGTGGGCACCCCGTGCAGTCACTGTCAGGTTTCAGGACGTGTCTCCCACGGAGGGACCCCAGCAGGACTGCTCAGTGCCCTGAGCCTGCTCGGGATAATTCCCCTGGGCTGTGCTGCTCTAGTCCAGGCTGTGCCCGCACTGCCAAACAGCAGAGAGGGCAGCTCAAGCCTCAGCAGGGCTCAGGCCCAGAGGCACAGCAATTACCTCCTGTGCCTGTGCCTGGCATCGCCTCCCCTCCTTCAACAGATGCTGGCACGGAACCACTGCTTCCTCCGGGAAATGCTTCTTTCTCCGCAGGCTCTCCTTTCATTTCTGGAGAATGCAAAAGAGACATCTGGATCAGATGGAAACATTCCTCATTGGGAATGAGCCATGGATCCCACCCTGCTGTACCGGGAACCATGCGTTCAGATGTGCAGCCAAAGCCCCCGGCTGCTGAGTCCCAGGGGAAGCTTGAGGCAAATGCACCCACCTTGTCCTCCCTGCAGCATTTTCTTCAGCACTTGCCTCATCTGTTTGGATGGTTCCAGGGATATCTTCTCTGTTGTGTCTTGCATCTTCCTCTTCGGAGGAACTTAGAGAAAAATATTTCCATTTCCCAGGAATGGATCCCACAAAACCAGTGCTCAACTTGTGGGGTCAGCAGGGACACACTACTCACCCCTGCCATGCAGACTGGTCTTGTTGGCAATAACCACCAATGTACGTATGAATCTCCTCCCTGTAGACACACCTGTAACTCAACAGCCACAGAAGCTTCTGCCATCTCTGCTGATCTGCACGGGCACCACTGAGCCGCAGGAGCGGTGAGGGGATCGTGCAGGGCACGGGCACACACGTGCATGGTTCTGTGCTGGCACCTGCAGCGCTGCCTCCCTGGCCCAGCTTTGGGCTCTGAGCTGGCAGCTCTCCCAGGGGAAAGGCCTTGACCTACCCTCAGCATCTCCCAGAGCCTCAGTCCTGGATGTGGGGCCTTCACCGGCAGGTTCAGCTGCAAAGAAAGGCAGGACAGAAGAGCTCCTGTGGCACTGCAGGAGATCCTCAGGCTGCCCACAAGGCTCAGCCCCGGGGCACAGCCCTGGGCCCGGCCCGGCCCCTTCCCTCTCTGCTCTTCTCTGTGGCTGCACAGAGCACACGGAAGGACACACTGGCATTGCACACGGGAGGAAGATTGAAAGCTAAATGCTCCTTCCTCCCAATGACAGGGATCCTGTGGGAGCCCTCAGGGCTCCAGAAGGGAGCAGGGCAAGGTTTCCAGATTCTTTCAACCTTAAGATTATGTTAAGGGAAATGGTTTGTAAGTGAGCTTTTGTTGCATTAATCCTGATTATTCACTCAGGAAAGACAGAATGAAAACTTGCCTCCAGCATCCTCAAAGAACTTCAAACCATCCTTCATCAGGACTTCCTGAAAACCCATGTCACTATTCCAGTCTAGAAGGGAGCAGAGATCAGAACCATTTCCATGGTGTGCTAGGATCCCCTTCTGCCACAGGGAACTGGGCAATGCAGTGGTGTTGGGTAAGGCTGTGGGAGCCAGATGTGAATGGAGATGGCCAAAGCTGCACAGGGGCCTGGGGAGCTCTGGGCTGGCTCCTGGTCACTCTCCAACCTCTTTGCAGGCCCTTTGCAACATCTCTGGAGGGGTGGCTGGAGTAGCCCAGGGCCCGTGGGGTCTCTCTCCCTCCCACAGAGGAAACCCTCCCTAAAGCCTGGGGCAAAACCATCCCCAGCGCTTCCCAGGGAGCAGGGAGCGCTGTCCCGGGAAAGGGCAGCCAGGCTGCCAGCTCACCTGCTCGCCGCGCTTGCAGCGGAGCAGCCTGGGCAGCCCTGGCAGGCAGGGCCACGGCCAGGAGCAGCAGGAGTAGGAGGCGCAGAGCAAGGACCATGGTGCCTTGTCCTCCGCCAGTCCCGCAGCTCTTGCTGCCACCGCTGTCCCGACACCGCTGTCCCAATGTCAGCACCGCTGCTGCCACCGCCGCTGCTGCCGCAACAGTTGTGCTCAGGGACTGACTGCTGGCTCCTTGTGCTGCTGTGCAACCACGGGGCTCTGGCACCTCTGGCACCTCTGTGACCTCAGGGCCTGCTGAGAGCTCAGCCTGCTGTGACCCCAGAGCCCTGCTGTGACCTCATGGCCTCAGCTGTACCCCCAGAGTGTGTGCCCGTCTGCATGAATGGACTGCCCTGATTGTAAATGTTTTGCTTCATCAAAGGGCCATTGCTCAGCAAAACCTTTCTTTTGCCTGCTGACATTGCTGGTCAGGCTGCGTCCCTCAAGATGCTCTTGATTGTTGCAGTTCAAATTTATTTTATTGATTTCATTTTAAGTGTTGTTTAAGGGCTCTGTTGTGCCCCCATTTTTTTCCTGAGTTGGTTTACCTGTGGGTTTTACCCTCCCTCCAAACTGTCCCTCGTGCACTTCCCCACCCCTTGTTCCAGCTCTTTCCCTGCCTGTCAAGGCAACCCAGCCCCTTGGTTCCCCAACCTTTGGGCCAATCCCTGACTGCAACTCCCCTTTGGCATTCCCCTACTCCTGGGAGCCCCACTGGCCCTTGTGACCCATCCTCTCCACCCTCCTACCCCAATTGGCCCCAGACACTTGATGTAATCCCCTCACTCCTCTCCTGAGCATTCCCTATTGGTTCATTGTTTGCATCCACCCCATGACTTGTATGTGTACAAAACCCCTTGGGCAGTACAGCTAGGGGCTTCTCATCCTGTTCTCTTCGCCTGGACTAAGCTGTTCCTTGCAGAACCTGAAGACAGGGAGCCTCCTCCTTTCTCCTGTGCCTCGTCCCTGTCGTGGCTTGTGTCTGGCACTGGAGAGCAAGTGGCACTAAAGGCTCTGCCTCTGGTAAATCCCCATAGCGAGGCAGTTCCCGACTCCTGCCGTAGTGCCGGAGTTGTAAGAGCTAGCCCAGGTTCCAGCACTCACTTCACTAATGTACCGAATGCCCCTTCTTCAGTGCCTGCTCTGGGGCTCTGCCAGCTCACACAGCAGAGTGTGATTCACATACTGCAGCCCAGAGTTAGGTTGTTGCAACATTGAAATGGGTGTGCTTGGCAGGATGGCTGGGCATAAATCACTACAGAACTAAAGCAAATGTGTGCACCGTGCCAGGCTGGACTTGAATAGACACAGGAATTGTGGAAAGATGAGGACAAGATAGCAGAGAACAATGGAAAAGCCAGCTGAAAAGGAGGACATGCTAAAGGAGTTATTTGTGCACATTTGGGGGTATATTTTTCTTGGGTGCAAAGCAAAATGAAAAGCTCCTAAATGCCCAAAAGATGAGAACTGTGTGTGGTAAATAGATATGATTCATGCTGACAAAATTGAAAGAGTAATCAATACTGATACAGTAATTAATATTTGGAAATAATAAAACAGTTAAAGGTGTAATGCCAAGCAAGAAAGGGAGAGGATGGGTTATCCCTCTCCCCACCGTTCTCCGGCAGCTGTTCAGAACAGGAAGAAGCAAGAGATAACAATGACTGAATTTAGTTGGAAGAGAGGAGAATTTGGTTGGACACCAGGCAAATGTTGATTATATGAGATTCACTGCTTTAATGTTAGAACACAATATTGGTTTATACAGTACCAGCTTGGTGCGCATGTGTAATCCAAAAGGTGAACTACAGGACATGGAGGAAGAGGAGAGGCCTTCCTCAAAGAAGATCCCCAAAGAGTGGTACAACTTACTTAAAGAAGTGTGGAGCATGCGTGGTAAAGGTGATGATGAGGGCGGTGATACAAGTGTGACGAATCGAAAATGGGAGGAGATGGTAATGACATACAGCATAAAAAGGGGAATTTTGTCTTCACAAGCTAGTCCGTGAGGTGATGGGGGTCCAAAAGCCCTGAACACCATACCCCACGCATACCCCGCATGGTTAGTTTTGCTTATACGCTATTATCAGGACCAAATTATTCGTAATTTAAACCAAATTATATAGTCAGTGTTTCGAGTTTATTCAATTGTATATATATTAAGTTACATAATTAAAATTGCTGTTTTATTTAATTTTGTTTGGGTTTGTTTTTTTGGTTTTTTTGATTGGAAAATTTGGCAAATATAACATGTGGAATGTCCTCCACAGCAGAGTGTCAGACCTCTGAATCTTTTTAAACAATTTTATCAAGGTGGAACTGTGGCAGCTTCAGCTGGTGCCTCTGGAGGACCTTGAACAAAGAACCCTTGAGCTTTTCTACCTTCCCAGGTGAAGTGTGATAGTCTGGGGTCTTCCTGCTGTGTCCGAGTGCCAGGCCACTGGCTGGCACCACAGGTCCCCAGACCCTCTGCTGAGGCATCCCTCTCCGACAGTCAAGTTTAGTCTGTCACATTTGGCTTTTCTCTCTGATCCACCACCAGGACCAAAGATCACACGGTCCTGAGGATGTAAAAATGCCTGTTCCTTCTGGAACATTGCTGTTGTGTGACAGCCCTGCAGGCAGAGCGGGCAGCTGTAGGGATACTGACTCGTTTCCCTGGTGCCAGCCGTGCTGCATCCATCGAGCTGCTGGGTGTTGGTGCTCGCTGGGACGCGGCCCGGCCCGGCACCACGGGAGTTAGGAAGGGTCTTGAAGGAATCCCCACGCGTTAAAGCAGACGATTTAGCCGGGGATTTTAAGTTGTTTCTCAGTTAACCTTGTAAAAGGCCAAAACAAGTCTCCTATGAATTTTGTCCCTGTCAAGTTCATTTCTGCCCCGAAATCCCCTCAGCATTCTCAGGGCAGTGGCAGGAGCCGGGTGCTGGCCCGTAGCCCCGCTGGCCGGGGAGAGCATGGCCCAGAGCGAGCCCCTGCTGCCCGGGATGGCCACAGGCCCAGGGGAGCTGGGCGGGCAACGCCAGGGCCCTGTCCAGGGCTCCTGGGGCTCCTCTGGCATCTGTTCCGTCCCCTCGGGCGCTGAGCGGTGCCCGGCCCGCAGGGCTGTCTGTGCCCGGCCCCAAAAGAGGCAGGGCCGGGGCTGTGGCCCCTGGGCTGGCGGTGCCGCCTGCCCGGCGCTCAGCACTGCCTGTGCCGTGCCGGTGCAGCGTGACCCGGCGGGGCAGCTCCACCTCGGCGCCTCGCCACCGCCATCCCGGCACGGCGGCTGGCCCTGGGCCGCGGCAGCCCCGAGCCGCACGGGCCCGGGAGGGACTGCCGGAGGTCCCCGTCCCCTGCGTGCCTCAGCAGACACTCCAGCCCCACTGCGTGCAGCAGGAGGGACACAAAGCACCTGCACGCTTACGAGAGTCCACAGCCCTTTGTACATGTGAAATGAGACCCCAGAACCGTGACATTTGCCTCAGGAGAGATCCCAGCACCCTGCACACCTTGGGAGAGATCCCAAACCCTCTGCATGACTCACACAGGATTCCAAATCCCTTGCATGACTTGAAGTGGACCCCAGTGGCCTCCATGCCTCAGAGGAAACCTAAAATATTCCTGGGTGTGTCACAAGGGACCCCACTCCCTCGTGCACCTTAGGGGGACTCCAAAGCCCCCACGTGCCCTACAGGGAAGTCCAGGCCAGCTACGCCGAGTGTTTTGACCTGGAAAACAAGCCTGGTTGGACCTGGGTTGTTGTGTCTCTGGGGCTGCTCACCAGCCCTGTCGGACCCTGAGGCTACACAGCCCTCTCCTCTCCTCTCCTCTCCTCCCCTCCCCTCCCCTCCCCTCCCCTCCCCTCCCCTCCCCTCCCCTCCCCTCCCCTCCCCTCCCCTCCCCTCCCCTTCCCTCCCCTCCCCTCCCCTCCCCTCCCCTCCCCTCCCCTCCCCTCCCCTCCCCTCCCCTCCCCTCCCCTCCCCTCCCCTCCCCTCCCCTCCCCTCCCCTCCCCTCCCCTCCCCTCCCCTCCCCTCCCCTCCCCTCCCCTCCCCTCCCCTCCCCTCCCCTTCCCTTCCCTTCCCTTCCCTTCCCTTCCCTTCCCTTCCCTTCCCTTCCCTTCCCTTCCCTTCCCTTCCCTTCCCTTCCCTTCCCTTCCCTTCCCTTCCCTTCCCTTCCCTTCCCTTCCCTTCCCTTCCCTTCCCTTCCCTTCCCTTCCCTTCCCTTCCCTTCCCTTCCCTTCCCTTCCCTTCCCTTCCCTTCCCTTCCCTTCCCTTCCCTTCCCTTCCCTTCCCTTCCCTTCCCTTCCCTTCCCTTCCCTTCCCTTCCTTCTGGCCCTGGCTGAGAGCAGCAGACCCTGTGCAGCTCCCTGCATTGGTGATGGCCCATCAATTAGGTCCTATCAAGTGTGTGTTAATTAGGGAGAAGCTTTGTTTTGCCTGCTGACATTGCTGGTCAGGCTGTGTCCTTGGAGATACTCTTGATGGCTTCCCTCTTTTCCTGGGCATGGCACTGGAGGAGGTCTGGGCCCAGATGATCCCACGGAAGGAAATGTCCCTCAGCCCAGGGACGCTCAGCATGGGCTGCCCCATCCCCTCGGGGCCCCACCGCTGCTCACAGTGAAGCGATCTGCAGAATAAATAGACTCCACTGTCGCCCTGGTTTTTAATGTTCTGTCCTGGATTAGGGTAAATCTGGGAGAAAACCTCCAAAGGGGCCCCCCCAGAAAGCAACCCCACATGGCCCCTTCCCCCCAGCGGGTCGGGAAGGATTCCTTGGAGAGAAGTGGAAAGAACCTGTTTATTTCACAGGCAAAACACCCCCAGCACACAAAATGAACAATACCAGATGACAATGCTTTCACCCATCTGAAAAGGATGACAAATTCAGAAAGTCTTTCCTGGCAGTGGTGGCTCTGCTGTCGCTCCCTCCGGCGCTGGGGATAGCTGCTGCAGCCACAGGATGCAAACTCTCGGTGTTTCCCAGGTCCCAGTCCGGAGCAGGTGTGAGTGGTTCCAAAAAGG
Source organism: Passer domesticus (assembly GCF_036417665.1). Taxonomy (NCBI): domain Eukaryota; kingdom Metazoa; phylum Chordata; class Aves; order Passeriformes; family Passeridae; genus Passer; species Passer domesticus. The sequence continues at coordinate 8,086,531 of NC_087482.1, read as the reverse complement.
GAAAGGAAAAACAGTCCAGGGAAAAATCCGGACTGCTTAGCTAAACTAACAAGCAGAAGCCAAAAAGCAAAAGCAAAGCGGGAGCACAGCAGAAGCAAGAGCAAAGCAAGCAACAGAAAGCAAAGCAAATAGCAAAAGCTGCACTATGAACTGCGCCGTCTGTCTGTCCTGCCAGCCGTGGGGGAACAGGCTGATAACAAACCAAAACAAACCTTGCTCTTCAGGGCCAGTCGTGAAGGCACAGTACGTAATATCCAGCATTAACAGAACACACGACTGGGGATGCAAGCATCATAACCTCACCCTAGGACAAGTTCTTCTAAGCCTTCTGATGTTTACATTCTTGTAGCAAACTTTCTCACGCACTTTATGCAAATAACGTATTGTTATGCATTCTTTTCTGCAAGAGGAGAAATTTGATGGACTGTTGGTTTGTCCAGTGTCATTGGAGAGGTGGCACTTTCACCCTCCAATCCACTGTCACTTTTGGAAATCTGTAAATGTTGGAGTCAGAAATTCAACTCCCCTCTTTTTTACCTTGGAGAGATGCGTGTCTGTGTTGTTTTATTTCATGTCCTATAGTGACACTCCACAACCTGATGTATTTATGAAGTGGGTATGCGTGTCAGGGCCTGGCACAGGCGAGATGGCTCTCGTGAAAACTTGTGCCCCGAGCCCTGGACTGAGCCACATCTTTGTTCACAAACATGTTCCATATGCAAGACATTACACAATCTCTTCATGCATATTCAACCCCTGGCCCCACCTGTCCTCCCCTCACATGGCGATGAGATCCATGCCCTTCTGGGCACACGTTGTTTCCTGTGGTGGTCACACTGGGGTCTTTGGTGGTCTCTGAGGCCGAAAGCTGTGGTCTTCCTCATGACTGAACTTTTGAACTTTTCTCCTTTCTGCGTGCACTGTGGTCCCCTGGTGCTTATCTGAGTACGTCTGTTGGTTGGATCAGCTTGGAGACAGAGGAGCTCCTTAGTCTAGTCTTCTTGCATTCCCTGGTCTTCTCCTGGTGTTATGAGTAAAAAAGTTATCTGTAGCTATGATATTTTATTAAAAATCCTTTCCTGGGATTTTTCCCCTCCTGAGGAGCTGAGGGCCTCAGGAAAGAAATGTAAACAATAACTATCTGCTGCAGTGGAATGCAACAGGTGCATCTTCCATTGGTCCATGTGGATTGTTTTCACTTGATGACCAATCACAGCCAACTGTGTTGAGCCTGTGAGCAGTCACAAGATTTTTGTTATGCATTCTATTCTATTCTATTCTTCTTCTTTGTAGCCTTCTGGTCATTTTTTCCTCTCTGTTGTTTTTGTATAGTTTTACTGTAGTATTTTAATAGAATATATAATAAATCAGCCTTCTGAAATGGAGTCAAGCCTCGTGTCTCCACACCTGGTGTGTTCGCCCCAACAAATTATCCATTTTTTTTAATGCTGCAAAGTTAAACCGGTTGGGCCAGTTGCTGAGAGTTGAAATGTTGACTATTTGTTGTTGATAGCTTCATGTTGCAATCACCTCTTGTTAATAGTTTTTCTTCAATTACCTGTCAATGGTTAGAAATCAAGCGCAGTTGTCCCCCTGCTGCTTCCCAGGAGCCTGAAGGTTGCAGGGGGAGGTGACATCAGAGCTGGTATGCAGATGAGAATGCATTTCACCAAATTTTGCAATTTTCCAGGAAAAAAAACCCTAAAAACAAGAAGCCAACATGGAATTATTAAACCTAAGTAATGTCTAAAAGTGAGGAACTTAATCCTTAGTATCTGCTAAGATCCTTTTTACTTTTCACCCTAACCTGAAAGGATGTCAGCTAGAAAGAGGACCTGTAATGTTAGAACAAAAAAGCGGAATTCCCACTACTCCCTCGAGGACGGAAGCCCCAGCTCTCCCTGCATACCAGCGAACACAGCTGCATCATCCTCCTCCTCCGTGCCACTCCTGGCAGCAGCGGGGGTGCGGGCGACCTGTTGTTTCTCCCCAACCTGAGCTGAATGTTTTTAATAAAGGCATTAAAAAGGAGAAAGATCTCCTGCCCTGTTTATGACACTGGTATTCTCCTACATAGCAAGAAGCTTCAGAAATTTGCATTTTCCTATGCCCTTTGTACCTTGGCAGAGGTTTCTTAAGTAAAAGGTTAAAATTCAACACATAATTCTACAATTTAAAATTTAAATGCTTAGTCCATATATTGCTAACTTAATTGAACCCCCCAAAACCTCCATTTCAACAGCAGTCCCTGCCTGGCTTCTGCCTGCCCACACCGTGGGCATCCACAGCTCCTCCTGGGCATGGAGCTCAGTCAGTGCTGGTGCTGGGTGGGCTTTGCTGCTGCTGCCACCTGGACACTGGGGTGACCGCTTGTCCTAGGTTACAGTATAAACATGTATTCCATTCCCATCCTCAAGAGCTGCTGAAACCAGGAGCCTTATCTCCTGTTAATCAACAAGATCACCGCTCTGTCTCTACCTACCAAGGAGAAGAAAACACAAGTTTTCCTAGGTGCCGTAGGCTTTTGGAGAATGCACATTCCCGAGGACAGGCAGATTGTGAGCCCTCTCTACCTTGTCACCCACAAGAAGAACGATTTCCACTGGTGTCCTGAACAGCAACAAGTCCTTGCCCAGATTAAGCAGGCAATCGCTCATGCGGTAGCTCTTGGCCCAGTCAGGATGGGACCAGAGGTGAAGAATGTGCTCTACTCTGCAGCTGGGAACCATGGTTTGTCCTGGAGTCTTTGGCAGAGGTGCCTGGTGAGACTCAAGGCTGACCACTAGGATTCTGGAGATGGAGTTATGAAGGCTCTGAAGTAAACTACATTCCCAGAGAGAAGGAAATCTTGGCTGCCTATGAAGGAGTTCAAGCTGCCTCAGAAGTAACTGGCACCAAAACGCAGCTGCTTCTGGCACCCCAGCTACCAGTGCTGGGCTGGATGTTTAAAGGAAATGTTCCCTCCACACATCACGCCACTGACACCACATGGAGCAAATGGATTGCCCTCATCACGCAGCGCACCCAGATTGGAAATGCGAATGGCCCTGGCATTTGGGAAATTCTATCAAACTGGCCTGAAGGGGAGACTTTTGGATTGTCTTCTGAAGAAGAAGAGGAGCAAGTGGCATGTGCCAAGGAAGCCCCACCATATAGTGAGCTACCGGAGCCTATCAGACAATATGCCCTCTTCTGTAATGGTTCCTGCTGAATTATAGGCACTAACTGGAAATGGAAAGCTGCAGCGTGGAACCCCACAGGACAAGTTGCACAAGCTACTGAGGGACAAGCTGGATCAAGTCAGGTTGCACAGCTTAAAGCCGTCCAGCTGGCTTTGGCTATTGCCAAACGAGAGAAGTGGCTGAGGCTCTATCTCTACGCCGATTCATGGATGGCAGCTAATGCTCTGTGGGGATGGCTGCATTGCTGGAAAAAGGCCAACTGGCAGCGCAGAGGGAAACCCATCTGGGCCACCAAGATTTGGCAGGACATTGCCACCCGAGTAGAGAGGCTGACCGTGAGATTCGACATGTGGATGTGCATGTACCCGAGAGTCGGGCTAATGAAGAGCATCACAACAACAAACAGGTGGACCAAGCTGCCAAGGTGAAAGTATCACAGGTGGATCTAGACTGGCAGCACAAGGGAGAATCATTCCTAGCTCTCTCGTTGGGCCCACGGTGCCTCTGGTCGTCAGGGGAGAGATGCAACATAGCGATGGGCCCGTGACCGAGGGGTGGGCCTTGCTATGGACAACATCTCACAGGTCATCCACAACTGCGAGAGCTGCGCTGCAATCAAACAGGCCAAGCGGGTGAAGCCTCTGTGGTACGGTGGGCGATGGTTGAAGTACAGGTATGGGGAAGCCTGGCAAACTGACCTCACCACGCTTCCCCAAACCTGCCAAGGCAAGCGCTACATGCTGACCATGGTAGAACCTACCACAGAGTGGTTGGAAACCTACCCTGTGCCTCATGCTACTGCCTGGAACACCATCTTGGGCCTAGAAAAGCAAATCCTGTGGAGACAAGGCACCCCTGAGAGAATTGAGTCAGACAATGGAATTCATTTCAAGAACAGCCTTATCAACACCTGGGCCAGAGAACATGGCATTGAAAGGACATATCATATCCCCTATCACACACCAGCTGCCGGGAAAGTTGAATGATGCAACGCACTACTTAAGACTATCCTGAAGGCACTTGGTGGAGGAACCTTCAGGAACTGGGAACTGAACTTAGCAAAAGCCATCTGGATGGTCAAAACCTGAGGACCTATCAATCCTGGTGCTGCCCAGTCTGAACCCCTGCACACAGGGGATGGAGACAAAGTTCCTGTGATACACATGAAAGGTATTTTAGGAAAGACTGTTTGGATTAATCCCACCACAAGCAGGGGCAAACCCATCTGTGGGTATTTTTGCTCAAGGACCTGGTTGCACTGGCTAGGTAATGCAGAAGGACAAGGAAAGTTGTTGTGTACCACAAGGAAATCTAACCTAATTTTAAGCAAGAATTGTGTGTAAAGTTTCATTTTATATAATATATATAGATAGATAGATACATATATATAGTAAGAGGATATTGGCTTGGGTATAGATGGTAATAGAATAAGGGTTAGATTATGTCCTAGGTTATAATATAAAATTATGTTCTATTCCCATCCTCAAGAGCTGCTGAAACCAGGAGAGGCATTGTTTCTTCCTTATCTCCTGTTAATGGGTCCATCAATGTCTTGCCACATGACTCAGAGATAACTCCCTCCCAGAGCCATTTCTGTTTCATGGCTAATCAAGGACCCACAGCATGAGGCAGAATGTTATCAGCCCACTGTGAGATGCTCTGCCCATGGGGGAGGAGCTAAGCATCCCCAGCTGGATATAATCTGGGTTTTGGAACACAACAAGCAGTCTTTCCACTGGATTCCCAGAGGAACCGCCGCCCTTACCCACTGCTTTTCCAGAGGATGAAAGCTACCAGATTGTTTCTACAGGATCACCACTTCCACAAGTCCATTTCATCTGGACTGCTACCACCACCCTAACTAGCAGGGTGTCAGCAGGCTGTATTCTGAGCCTGTCAGTGGTTTTTCTTTTGTATTATTGCATGAATTTTGTTTTTTTTTTTCCCTTTTTCTAATAAATTGTATTTCTGACTTGGAGTCTCTCACTGGTTTTGCTTTGAAACCACAACACAGATCCTTCTCTTTATTTCAACAGAAGAATGGGCCGCTGCCTACCCTGCAACTGGGAGTGGGGAGGGTGGGGGGCGGTGGGGTGGGGTGTCGCCTTCAGTGATTCCTAGAGGGCAAGGCCAGGGGTCTCAGAGGCAGAGGAAGGGATGTGTTGGTCTCCGGAGGGGCTGGAAGGTGCTGGGATGGTCCTGGGGTCCCTAGAGGAACTCGAGTTGGCTGGGATGGGACAGACGGAGAGAAAAAAAGGGATGAAGGCAGCTTGGGGAGGCCCATGGGGAGAGCAGGTGGCAGTGGGATCTACAGGGTAAAAGGAGGTTCCCTCGTAGTTGGTTGTTCTGGGGTCCTCTTCACAGAAGACTTGAGAGGGCTGTCCAGACCGTCCCTGCTGCTGGAGGAGCTGCTCACGCTGGCTGGGTGTGAGGTGCAGCCACCGTCTTCCAACTCCTGTCCCGAGGTGCTCCTGTGCAGAGAGGAGGTGGCTGAGGCCCCAGCTGCCAGTGGCACACAGGGAGCCTCCTGCACAGCAGGGCCCAGAGCTGGCAAGGCTCCCCAGCACGGCTGGAGCTGCTGGCACAGCTGGGCCCAGCTGGACAGCTGCCCCTCAAGGCCCCGGCCAGCAGGGCATGGCTCTGGGCAGGGTGCCTGGCCAGGAGCGGGCCCCAGAGCGCCTCTGCCTTTCAAGGGCAACCTTGGCCCTGCTCTTTCTCCTCCCCACCTCCCTCTGCCTCTGCCCTGTGCCCCTGGGGCTGCTCTTGGCCAGGCAGCCTCAGTGGGAGCCAGCACTGGCTGCAGCCCCAGCGGGGCCCCCAGGACAAGGCCCAGCAATTGAGAGGCCAATGGAAGCACTGGGCAGCAGCAGAACCCTCAGCAGAGATATCTGGACAACCAGGGACTGGCCACAGCTCCACTGCAAACTCTCTGGGAATATTCCCTGACTATGAGCAGCCTTTAAAGGAAGCTGCTTGAGACAGAGAATCGCGAAACACTCACCGTTTTCTCTTCGAGCAATACCAGATTCTGGCATAGCACATCATCAGGGACAGTGCTGCAGGTGCCACAATGGCCATCAACGTAATCAAAAAGGATGTTTCCGAGCTGAAAGTTCTTCTCATGCTTTTCCAATCTGTTGAGTTCTCGGCTGCATCTGTTGGAGCAATGGGGAGCGTGAGCCCGTGCTGTGCTGCACTGCTGAAATGCAGCGTGGTGCATACGGGCAGGACGTCCTCACTCCCTGTTTCCCCCAGAGCTGGGGCCTGCAGGCATTTTGCTGCCCCTTGGCACAGGACTGCTCAGTACCCAAACCCCTGACCCTGCATGCTATAATTCCTCTGTGCTGTGCCCTTCTGTTCCAGGTAACACTTGTCAAAGACATGGATAAGGACAAGGAAAATGGCCAGGATTTTGGAGCTGCTCCAGGGCCCTCTCTCCTGCAAAGAGCAGGCCCCTCCAGATATGCTCAGAGACTGGGAAATTGCAGGGGGATCTTAGGGTGTGCATGGACTGTGGTGCATGGATGACTTCCCGCTGTGCCGGGCACGGCGTGTCCAGATGTGCAGCCAAAGTCCCCGGTTACTCTGTCCCAGGGGAAGGCTGAGGGAAATGCACCCACCACGCTGGCTGTCCACGCCACTCTGTTTTTGTTCCAGATGTTTGGAAATGTCCAGGGACTTACGAGCTCCTGTAGGTTTCTTCTTCCTTCTTGGAGGACCTTAAGAGAAATATTTCCGTTTCCCAGGAATGGATCCCACAAAACGAAGTCCCAGCCTGTGGGGACAGCAGGGACACACTACTCACCCCTGCCATGGGAGTGGGGCTTGTGTGCAACATCCACCAAAGTCCTCCCTGCAGACACACCTGAAACTCAACAGCCACAGAAGCTTCTGCCATCTCTGCTGATCTGCACGGGCACCACTGAGCCGCAGGAGCGGTGAGGGGATCGCGCAGGGCGAGGGCACACACGTGCCTGGTTCTGTGCTGGCACCTGCAGTGATGCCCCCCTGGCCAAGCTTTGGGCTCTGAGCTGGCAGCTCTCCCAGGGAAAAGGCCTTGACCTACCCTCAGCATCTCCCAGAGGCTCAGTAATGGGTACACATTGGGAATCCAGATCATCTTCATCAAACGTATTATCTTCGTCATCAGGATTGTCTTCATCATCAGGTTCACCTGCAAAGGACGGACAGAACAGCTCCTGTGACACTGTTGAAGATTCTCCTTCAGGCCCGAGTGGCAGTAAGGGCACCTGGGTGATTGGTGCCCTCCAAGGCACTCCCTCAGCTCTGCCTCCCACTCAGGAGCAGGGGCATGGGGAGCACGTGCCTGCAGTGGCCCCACACTGGCATGGAAGGAGCCCCTTGCAGGGCAGTTGGGGCAGAAAGGACTCCCTGGAGCTGCCAGCAGCTCTAAAGCCAGCCCCAGGCAGGGCCAGGGTGTGGCAGTGGCAGCAGGAGCAGCTCAGGCTCCCTGGGGCTGGCAAAGGAGCTGCCAAAGGCTCAGCCCCGGGGCACAGCCCTGGGCCCGGCCCCTTCCCTCTCTGCCCTTCTCCCTGGCTGCACAGAGCACATGGAAGGACACCCTGGCATTGCACACGGGAGGAAGATGGACAGCTAAACGCTCCTTCCTCCCACTGACAGCAATCCTGTGGGATCACTGTAGGGTACAAGAGTAGAAATTTGGAGGCCAGGATTTCCAGAATCCATCAAACTTCGGAGGATCTTAAGGGAAATGACAGAGGAATATCACTCTGGACAATGATTACACTTGGACAATGATTGCTCTGTTAGCAAAGAGTTGCTGAAAACCTACCATCACCAAGCTCCAACATCCTTAAACTGTGCTTTAACAGCGTTTCCCAGTGATGGAAGTCACGTTCCCAGTCTAGAAAGGAGCACAGATGGGAACTGTTCCATGCTGTGCTGGGATCCCCTTGTATAGGGAACCAAGCACTGCAAGGGGGTCAGGTAATGCTGTGTGCCTGCACTGCCAAGCAGCAGAGAGGGCAGCTGAAGCCTCAGCAGGGCTCAGGCCCAGAGGCACAGCAATTACCTCCGGGGCCTTTGCCTGGCATCGCCTCCCTTCCTGGGGCAGAGGCTGCCATGGAGCCACTGCTTCCTCCGGGAAATGCAGCTGTCAGCACACTCTCTCCTTCCATGTCTGCAGAAAGGAAAAAGGACAGCTGAATCAGGTGGGTTTGTTTCCCAATGGGAATGTGGCATTCTCAGGAGGCAATGCTTGTTTAAGTAATGGATAAGATTAAGGAGAAAGACCAGGGCCCTTCCTCCTCCAAAGAACTGCCCCTCCAGATGCGCTCACAGACTGGGAAAGTGCAGGGGATCTCAGGGTGGGCATGGCCCATGGTGCAGTTTGGGCTCCCTGGCAGCTGATGCCAAATGCCTTCCTGCAGAGGCTGGGCAGAAGCTGCAGCCAGGCCAGGCTGGGAAACAGCCCTGCAGGGCATGAAAGCAGCAGCAGCAGCAGCAGCGGGGCAGCGAGGCTGCCATGGATCCCTTCCCACTGTGCCGGGCACGGCGTGTCCAGATGTGCAGCCAAAGCCCCCGGCTGCTGAGTCCCAGGGGAAGCATGAGGGAAATGCACCCACCACGTTGTCTCTCCAGGTCACTCCAGATCCTGTGCATGTGTTTGGATGCCTCCAGGGACTTCCTGTCTCCTCCAGGTTTGTTCCTCCTTCTCGGAGGACCTTAATAAAAGCATTTGCATTTCAGGTGAATGGATCCCACTGAACCAGGGCTCAGCCTGCGGGGTCAGCAGTCACACACTACTCACCCCTGCCATGGGAGCGGGGCTTGTGTGCAGCAACCAGGAAAGGAGCCTGAAAAGTCTTTCCTGCAGACACACCTGAAACTCAACAGCCACAGAAGCTCCTGTCACCTGATTCCTGCAAGGTTCTCAATGATTATTCTTTTACCAACATTGAAAACATACCTGGTGGAGGGTTAAGACCCTGGAAATCATCATTAAGCCAAGCTGCTGGAGAAGCCTTCCTAGCATGCTCATCTAGAGGGGAGCACAGATCAGATCAGACCCATTTCCATGGTGTGCTGGGATCCTCCTCTGCCTTAGAGAACTGGGCACTGCAAGGGGGTCGGGTAAGGCCTTGGCTGCCAGTTGTCAGTGGACAAGGCCAAAGCAGCACACGGGCCTGGGGAGTTCTGGACTGGCTCTGGTCACTCTCCACCCACTTTGCAGGCCCTGTGCAACATCCCTGGAGTGGTGGCTGGAGGAGCCCAGGGACCATGGGGGCTCTCTCCCTCCCACAGAGGAAACCCTCCCCAAAGCCCTGGGCAAAACCATCCCCAGCGCTTCCCGGGGAGCAGGGAGCGCTGTGCCGGGAAAGGGGATCCAGGCTGCCGGCTCACCTGCTCGCCACACTTGGAGTGGAGCAGCCTGTGCAGCCCTGGCAGGCAGGGCCACGGCCAGGAGGAGCAGGAGGAAGAGGTGCAGAGCAAGGGCCATGCTGCCTTGGCCTCTGCCAGTCCCGCAGCTCTTGCTGCCACCTCTGTCCTGACACCGCTGTCCCAATGTCAGCACCGCTGCTGCCACCGCTGCTGCTGCCGCCGCAACAGTTGTGCTCAGGGACTGACTGCTGGCTCCTTGTGCTGCTCTGCAACCACGGGGCTCTGGCACCTCTGTGATCTCAGAGCCTTCTGTGACCTCATGGCCAGGGTGGAGATCTTTGGAGTGGGTTCTGCTTTCTTCGGAAGGGAGCTCATCCTGCCCAGCTGCTCTGCCCATGGGCTGTGACACAGTCCCAGCTCAGCTGATCTCACAGGCTGGGACATGAAGGGATGGAGAGCAGCTCTGCCGAGAAGGACTTGGGGTTGCTGCTAGAAGAGAGGCTGGACATGAGCCAGCCATGTGCATCCAAAGGAGAGTGCCCAGCAGGTTGAAGGAGGTGACTCCCCCCCTCTGCTCTGGTGGGACCCCACCTGGAGTACTGTGGAAGACGTTTTACAGTGACCTCTGTGAGCCATCGAGAAGTTAGGTAGGAGGATCCATGTTTACAACTAAAATAGTTTTCTAGCAATTTTCTATGTCATTGATCATAGAAACCAAGAAAGAAAGGATAAATAAAAGAAACCTGCAACTCCCTATTCCAATGAGTATTTTGCTTGTATCTCGCGACCAATGAGTAAAGTATAAAGTTAAGAGCTTTGTAAAAATGCAGAAAAAGCATGCAGGCTAGAATAAAAACAGGGTTTGAAGCCTTCTGGAAATGGACTGTGTTGCTTTGTAGTGTCTCAGTCTCTACCACGACAGAGTACTGCATCCTGCTCTGGGTCCCCAAGACAGGAAGGACACGGTCCTGTTGGATCTAGTCCAGAGGAGGGACAAAAAGCTCTGAGGGCTGGAGCCCTTCTGCTTTGGAGACAGGCTGGGAGAGCTGGCAGTGTTCAGCCTGGAAGAGAGAAGACTCCAGGGACACCTGATTGCTGCCTTTCAGGGCCTTATGGGGGCTTGTAAAGAGATGGGGACAGAATTTTTAATAGAGTCTTTTGTGACCAAACCGAGGGGGAATGGTTTTAATCTAAAAGATGGTAAATTCAGACTAGATGAAAGAAACACATTTTTTACACTGTTTGTTATGAAACCCTGGCACAGGTTACCCAGAGAGGCGGACATCCATCCCTGCAGACATTCAAGCTCCTGCTCTGAGCAACCTGACCTAGTTCAAGGTGTCCCTGCTCACTCCAGGCCATTGGGACTAGATGGCCTTTAAATGTCCCTTCCTACCCAAGCCATTCTGTGCTCCTGTGCACCATCAAAGCAGTGCTGCATTAGTGCTGGGCTGATTATGCTGGCACCTGTATTTTGGTACTTGTGCCATTTAGCAATTGGCCACGAGAGGATTGATGGGCTGGGCAGTGAAGTCTGCAAATAACACACAGTGTGCTCAAGGAGAAAAAGGAGAGGAACACGGCTTCCAGTTCAGAAAATGCCAGCATTTTGCTTCCCATTCCTGGTTAGAGAAATAAAGGAATGTCCTGAAGATCCCTTCATGTGGGTTCATTATTGGCCGTATCAGTACTTGTGTTCTGTAAAACAGGTTAAGTTGTTACAGCTTCTTGCCCCATTTATCCCTGGATAAACCCCAAATACTGCATTGCTCCTTGTCTACTTTCTTCCAAGTCAGGGCAAATTTTGTTCATTACTGAGTGGGACATAGTCATCTGTTCACAAGCAAATTCCTCTTGCCATTCACACAATGGCTAGACTGCTTTGTTGATTTGCTCCAATTGGACTGTAATTAAGGCCTACCTTTCACTAGAATTAAAGCTGATGCATTGGGAGGCAAAGTGTTCAGTCATTTCTCCTGGAGTCTGACACTGTAGAGAGCTGTTCTGTAACCAAATGACATTTGAAGACAGGTGTAGTCTACCATACTTCTGGCATACTAAAAGTGAGAAAAAACCCTTTGAATCAGGATTTTATCCTTTCTTCCTCCACCTCCTCCTCCCAGGAATTTTAATCGCTGAGGTCTAAGCTCTTCAGCTGCCTCACAAACATTCTTTTAATTCAGGCAGGCATCCATGCATTGAGCCACAAATCAGGACCGTGGTGTGAACCTTGAAGCAATGTAGGTTTATAGCACTGAAAATAATAATCCAATACCCAGGTTAAGCCAGGCCTATTGGTTATTTCCCAAATAACTCTACCTATCCTCAGTGATGTTTCAAAAACGATCATTGTGAAGGCTAGGAGCGGGGAGAGAGAATGTTATCAAAATTAAAAATAGAGCTTTCTGAGATCTTTATTTTCCTATAAAAAGAGAGTCCAAACTATTCATCTATGGAACATTAAGTAAGAAGTGAACAAAAGACTGTCAAAATAATTGCTTGGGGAACAAAAAACCCATAAATAAAAACAAGCTTAAATGTAGATAATAAGTAAACCATCATGCAAAGAAAAAAAACAGACCTGCCAAAACTAAAACCAATAAGGCTGTTTCATCTGTCTCAATTAAAAAAAAAAAAAAACCAAAAAAAAAAAAACCAAAAAAAAAACCCCCTGAAAATAATTAGAGATTCTCAAGGGCGTTACTATATACAGAAACTTCCTGGTATTGGGAAAAACATGAAGGAAAGTGTAGCATGCAATTCACAGATGTAACCTAGAATTTGTTAGGGAGGGCCAGGGGTGGCAGTGGCTGCTCAGGGGTGGCTTTGGCCCATGTCCCTGGCAGCAGCCACTGCCCAAGCAGCTGCGCTGCCCCCGGGCTCTCCTCCCGGCCTGCTGGGCTTTGTTGGCTGGCACAGCCTGTGCCAAGGGCTGGCAAGGTGCCTGCAGGCCCCAGCTCTGGGGGAAACAGAGAACGTCCTGCCCGTATTCACCGTGCTGCCAGCTCAGCAGTGCAGCACAGCACGGGCTCACGCTCCCCATCGCTCCCACAGATGCAGCCAGCATCACAAGACCTGTTCCCAATGCCCAGGATGGCCTCGGAAGGGGTTTCTCTCAGGGAACAGGCTGCTGGCTAGGGTTACTGGCAGGCGTGCTTTCTTTGGAGCTTGTCTTCATGTTGTGCTGCTTTGGAATTGGGTATTCCTGGAACAGAAAACAGTGAGTGTTTTGTTGCTCTCCCCCTCAAACAGCTTCTTTTGAAAGTCTAACGTGGTCGGGGAACATTCCCATTGAGGCTGCAGTGGGGTTGTGGCCAGTCCATGATTGTCCAAATAACTCTGCTGAGGGTTCTGCTGCTGCCCAGTGCTTCCATTGGCCTCTCAATTGCTGGGCCTTGTCCTGGGGGGCCCCGCTGGGGCTGCAGCCAGAGCTGGCTCCCACTGAGGCTGCCTGGCCAAGAGCAGCCCCAGGGGCTCGGGGCAGAGGCAGAGGGAGGTGGGGAGGAGAAAGGGCAGGGCCGAGGTTGCCCTTGAAAGGCAGAGGCGCTCTGGGGCCCGCTCCTGGCCAGGGACCCTGCCCAGAGCTGTGCCCTGCTGGCCAGGGCCTTGAGGGGCAGCTGTCCAGCTGGGCCCAGCTGTGCCAGCAGCTCCAGCCGTGCTGGGGAGCCTTGCCAGCTCGGGCCCTGCTGTGCACGAGGGTCCCTGTGTGCCACTGGCAGCTGGGGCCTCAGCCACCTCCTCTCTCCACAGGAGCACCTCTCCCACTTCACAAGACCGGCCTAATACCTCAGCCATGGAGAACTTGGCCTGTCATCATGCATCTCCGTGCCAGTGTCCGTTGTCCTTACCACAGGTGTATTACCAGCTTGTAGCTGGAAGTATGCTACAACCACTGTCTAGAACAGATCCGTCTCTCCCTGAAGGGAATGACCTAGCTGCCCATCCAGGACAGGAGGTGCAGCCCTCTAGCCAGGGAATGGATTATTCAAAAAGTTATATTTACTTGTAAAAATTTTAGATGTTTATTAAAAACCTTATTAGAAATATAACAGGACACTGAATAAAGACAATGTTACTGTGCCGGGAGTAGAGGATTTTTCCCACCACATTCTCATGCACGCAATGGAGATCTCACCTTTTAACTCTTTTGCCCTTCTTAAAGTTCTGTCTATCGACTCCTTCTTTGATGTCCAGTGCTGGAGTTTACTTCCTTACATCTCGATTGGAGGTCAGGTGCTGCTCTCGTAGCAAGGTGACCCTCTTAAATGTCTCAAACTCAGGTAATCCCAAGATAACAACACAACAGGGGGTAAAACATATCTATATATATATAAAACTTCTCTTAACATATATGCATGATATTTATCCTTTAATTGTGAGAGTCAACTGTCGCATTATTCATCTATCACAGGCTTGAGTCCAGGTTCAGCTCAGGTGTCTGTGTGCTACCACCAGCACTGGCGGAGCTGCTCGTCTGGGCACAGCCAGGCATGGGCAGGCAGCAGCTGGGCATGGGGCTCATCAGACCAACAGCACCCTCATGTTATCTTTGTCTTTCATTTTAAAACATTTAGATATATTTTTCCTTTGTAGCATTGAGAAGAGTTTTTCATAGAATACGGACACCAGATATTTGTTCCCCTTTCCTCCAACAGTTCTGCATTTGACAAAGTAGTTTTACAGTTAAGGAAACCTAGAATCTTCTGACACTTGGGCAATAAAAGTAAAATTGCCTTTAATTCTTAATGTTTAGTCTTACACAGCCCAGACAAGACCAGCACAGCTCAGGGGAATTATCCCAAGCAGGCTCAGGGCACTCGGGTTCTGAGCAGTCCTGCTGGGGTCCTTCCATGGGGGACACATCCTGAAACCTGGGGAGTGACTGCATGGGGTGCCCATGGTGGGGAAAGGACAGAGAGGGAGAGCAAGGCTCCAGTGTGTCCTTAGTGGGCCTGAGCCTGTCCCCTGGGGCTGGGGGAGCTGTCACGGGGCAGGGAGGGCCAGGGGTGGCAGTGGCTGCTCAGGGATGGCTTTGGCCCATGACCCTGGCAGCAGCCGCTGCCCAAGCAGCTGCGCTGCCCCCGGGCTCTCCTCCCGGCCTGCTGGGCTTTGTTGGCTGGCACAGCCTGTGCCAAGGGCCGGCAAGGTGCCTGCAGGCCCCAGCTCTGGGGGAAACAGAGAACGTCCTGCCCGTATTCACCGTGCTGCCAGCTCAGCAGTGCAGCACAGCACGGGCTCACGCTCCCCATTGCTCCCACAGATGCAGCCGGCACCACAACACGTCTTCCCCATGCCCAGAAGGGAATTGGTTTCTGCCAGGGAACACACTGCTGGCTAGAGTTAATGACAAGCCAGGCTTTTCTATGGCATGCCGGGCATTGGGCATGCCATATAAAAGCCTGTAAGGATGGCAGTAGGCCAGGGTCCCTCATGTGGCACACCAGCTGGAGGGGGGGTTTTGTAGGTGTTGGGTTTTGCAGGAAGGCATGCAGGGCTTTGCGTCCTTTGTAGAGTGGTGCATGGGGCTGGGGTTCCTCGTGAGGTTCTCAGGGGATTTGAGATCTCTTCTGTGGCATACAGGGGACTGGAGACATCCGTAAGGCTGGCAGGGGCTTGAGTACCTTGTGATTAACGTGGCGGTTTAGTGCTTGCCGTCAAGGCCTGGAGAGGAGCTGAGTCCTTCCTAAGGTGGGCAGGAGGCTGGGCTCTTTTGTGAGGCACACAAGGCTGCCCTGGGGTCTCTGCATTGGTGAACACTGATTCTCTGCGAGGCACAGAGGGATATTTTGGGGTCTGTGCTGAGGGGTGCAGGGATCCCTCAGGAGGCATAAAGGAGTCTTGATGGTCTCTACTAAGGTGTGCAGGGATCCCTCATGAGATGTGCAGCGGGGTTTTTCAGTCTCCTCAGCGCAGCAAAGGGCCACTCTGGGTGGAGGCTGTGCAAAGTGGGCAGAAAGCTTCCTGCCAAGCCTTGCGGCCGGCGGGCGGGCGGAGCCCATCCTTGGGGGTCGGGCGGGGCCTCTGGAGCCGCCGCGCCCTTGTCGGGCAGGTCCCGGCCCCGGCGGGGAAGGGCCGCGGCCCCGGGCTCCGGCGGTGCTGCCGAGCAGCAGCGGAGGCACAAGGGCCCCGCTCCGGCCTGGCCCTGTGCTGCAGCCGAGCACAGGGACAGCCACGGCCGCTCCCTGCGCCACAGGCAGCACCGGGGCTGCAGCTGAGGCCGTGCCTGCTCCCACTGAGGAAGGAGCTCCTTGCAATGCCCACTTCCCTAAAGCACGTGGGCAAGCCAGCACAGCATGGAAACGCTTCTGAACTGTGCTCCCATGGACACTGGGATTGAGAGATGGATTGACTGGAAGTCCTGGTCCGTCACTGTGTGGAGATCACGCTGCATGCTGGAGGCAACTTCTCGATGCCCCTTTGCTGAGAGAACAATCACGGATTAGCAGTTGTGGCCAAGAGCAGCCCCAGGGGCTCGGGGCAGAGGCAGAGGGAGGTGGGGAGGAGAAAGAGCAGGGCCGAGGTTGCCCTTGAAAGGCAGAGGTGCTCTGGGGCCCGCTCCTGGCCAGGGACCCTGCCCAGAGCCGTGCCCTGCTGGCCGGGGCCTTGAGGGGCAGCTGTCCAGCTGGGCCCAGCTGTGCCAGCAGCTCCAGCCGTGCTGGGGAGCCTTGCCAGCTCTGGGCCCTGCTGTGCAGGAGGGTCCCTGTGTGCCACTGGCAGCTGGGGCCTCAGCCACCTCCTCTCTCCACAGGAGCGTCTCTGCAGCTTCACAAGACCGGCCAAAGAGTTCCATCAGGGAGACATGTACCTGCACCTGCGCCTCTCATCAGCCATCCCTAAGCCATGTCCAACATCCCTGCCACAGCTGCATTATCAGCTTGTTGCTAGGGACATAGTGCCACCACCCTGAACAGGAGCCTCTGTCCCCAAAGTGCTGGCCCTGGTGTCTTTTGCAGTGAGCAAGGGAGTGAGGGAAGCCATGACAAACATTAGCAATGTCCGTTGCTTTTACTGTGGCCAACTTGGACATTTCCAGAAAGACTGTCCTCACCTTCCTGTTGGGCAATTTATTAACTATGTTCCACCTCCTAGGCCTCTTCCTTTCCAACAGCCCTATCGGCCCACATACAACTTTCAGCAGCAATATTATCAGCCGACCCAGGGAAATGCTTAGCAGAGCATGGGGCCACGCCGCGTGACAACAGCAAATTACCGGCCTTGCCTGCAAAGCCCACCTCAGCTGCCAGCCATCCAGGAGTCCCCCGCCCCAACAGGCTCCTCGCAGAGGACCGCAGTCATGAGGACGGACTCCAGTTGTTCCGCAGAACCGGAACTTTCCCCAAAGCCTCCGACCAATGTTAGTAAGTTCTGTCCATCTGCTTTTCCCCGACGAAGATCTAGTTTGAGTTCCAGCTGGGTACCTTGAGCCCCCTTTCCACCCTCAACCAACTACAGTCCTGCTGTTTGGGGACAGTGAACACACTCCAGATCAGGTAAGTATATTACCAGAAGTTGTGACTGTAAATCCAGGCAATGAAATTACTGTGTCAGTTGTTTGTTACAATCCACCATTTACATTGTTGAAATTTGTACCTTTTGCACAAATGTTAATTTTAACTGGCCAGGATTCAGAGGTTGAACCTGATTCAAATTTTGATGTATTTGCATGTCACTAGATTTGTAAAGACAAACCCCTGATTGATTCTTGTATTTCCAAAAATGGGAAATCCATTGAACTTCGTCTCATGGCTGACACAGGAGTGGACGTTACTATCCTCCCCAGGGCAAAGTGGCCCCGCGACTGGGCACTGGTGTCCCCTTGTGGCACAATCTCCGGTGTTGGTGGAGCTGTCAATTCCATGCAAAGTCCTCATCTTGTAAGCGTAGAGGGGCCTGAGGGGCAAGTCTCCACCATCTGACCATTTGTCGTGTCATCCAATATCTCCCTATTTGGCAGGGATGTTTTATCCCAGTGAGGTGCCTGCCTTTATATCCCTGACCCCAAGTGGGATTTTTGGCATGGGCCACTGCAGAGCGAATTTCCCCACCATTGAATTGGAAAACCGATGTTCCGATGTGGGTGGATCAGTGGCCCCTCCCATCAGACAAATTAAATGCGCTCATCGAATCAGTCAAGGAGCAAGAACAACTCGGGCAATTAGTTACATCAACTAGCCCGTGAAATACCTCAGATTTTGTCATCCGAAAGCTTGGCAAAAGCAGTTGGCGTCTGCTCCAAGACCTTCAAAAAATTAATGAGGTTATTGAGGATATGGTCCCCTTCAGCCTGGCCTCCCCTCCCCTTCTATGCTTCCCCACGATTGGCAGCTTGCTGTCCTTGCTATCAAGGACTGCTTCTTTAACATCCCACTTTACCCAGGAGATGCCCTCAGATTTGCATTTTCAGTACCATCTCTGAACAGAAGTGAGACTTTTAAAAGGTATCAATGGGTATCAATCCTCAAGAATTGAAAAACTGCCCCGTGTTATGCCAAATGTAGGTTGCTCAGGTTTTATCACCTGTCAGGAATCAGTTTCCTGAAGCTATCATAGTCCATTACATGGATGACATACTTATTTGTGCTGCCACCAAAAGTTACCTTAGTGCCGCTCTCGAAAAGACTGTTTCTACTATTGAGAAAGCAGGTTTTGTAATTGCTCAGGACAAAATACAAATGTCAGCACTGTGGACATACCTTGGGTATCTCATCACTGGGAGAACTGTAACACCACAGATTTTTTCTATAAATGAACAGCCACAGGCTCTAGAGCACATTCAACGCATTTGTGGGATCATCACTTGGGTCTGGCCTTTGCTCGGCTTGACAAGGCAAGAGCTGGCTCCACTGTTCTCCTTGCTGAAGAAAGACACCGACCCCACAGCCCCACAGACCCTGACACCAGAGGCAGAGGAAACATTGCAGAAAGTAGCAGAGGCAATGAGGACACGACAGGCTGAACAGGTCAGAAAAAACCTTCCGATTGAATTTGTCATCCTGGGAAAGTGCCCACACTTTCATGGGCTCCTATTTCAGTGGGACACAACACAGAAAGACCCACTCATCATACTCGAGTGGTTGTTTCTCCCACATCAGCCTGCGAAAACAGTGTATACACCATCAGAGTTGCTAGCAAAATTAATTGCCAAAAGTCACCATCGCCTCTGAAGCCCCGTAGGCTGTGATCCCTCATGCATTTACCTGCCTTTGAAGTTAGGTCAATTGGACGCCTTATTAAAAACAAATGAAAACATCCAAATTGCTTTCGATAGCTATCTCGGGAAAGTCTCAATTCACTACCCAAAGCACAAATTATTCAAAGATTCATTCCATGTAGTTCCAAAAACTTTCCAAAGTCATCTTCCTATTAAAGGCGCTGTCACAGTGTTCACTGATGGGTCTGGCAGGTCCCACAGATCGGTATTTACCTGGAAAGACCTGAACACTCAAAAGTGGGAATCTGATGTTCAGACCATGGAAGGTTCCCCCCAGATTGCGGAGCTTTTTGCAGTTGTGAGGGCCTTCAGGATATTCCAGCAACCATTTAACTTAGTGACTGATTCATCTTATGTTGCCGGGATAGTTGATGGAGCAGAGCATGCTCTGCTCAAAGACGTGCAAAACAAACAGCTGTTTTCCTTGCTTTCAGAATTCATCTGGCTCATCTCTCATGGAGAGCAACCCTATCATATTCTACATGTAAGATCCCACACCGACATGCCTGGCTTCCTTACTGAGGGGAACCAGAGGGCAGATGCATTGGCAATGACAGTCACCACCACAATTACTTCACCAACTTTACCTGACATTTTTAAACAAGCACAATTGAGCCTCATGTTTTACCACCAAAACGCGCCAGCCCTGGCACATCAGTTGAAATTGTCACAAGAACAAGCCTGTGCCATTGTAGCCACATGTCCAAATTGCCAATCCCGTGCCCTTCCAACAGTATTAACAGGTATCAATCCTAGGGGACTGAATGCATTTGACCTGTGGCAGTCAGACATTACTCATTACCCACTTTTTGGGAAATTAAAATATATTCACGTATGTATACATACATTTTCTGGTGCAATCTTTGCATCTCTGCATGTAGGAGAGAAAGCCAAAGATGTCACCAAGCACTTTAACATGGCCTTTGCTACCCTAGGAGTTCCAAAAAAGATTAAGACAGATAATGAACCAAGTTACACCTCCAAAGCATTTCAAAATTTTCTCTCAGCTTGGGGAAATCACCATCACACCGGCATTCCTCGCAACCCTCAGGGACAATCAATAGAAGAAGGCACACACAAAGAAATTAACAACCTGTTAGGTTTACAAAAAGATTCTGCCCTTTTAATGACACCTCAAGAAAGACTCTGCAAAGCACTATATGTGCTCACTTTTCTTAACTGCCATTCAAAAGAGCCAAATCCTCCAATCCTTTGGCATTTGCATAACAACACATTTGCCCATCTCAAAGAACACCCACCTGTGCTCATCAGAGACCCTGAGTCCCACCAAATTAAAGGTCCTTTTCCACTAATAACCTGGGGCCAAGGGTACGTGTGTGTTTCAACAGAAACAGGGCCGAACTGGATTCCAGGCCACTTTGTCAAACCCTACCTGAATGCAAATCAGCCTGCTGACCCACCCAGGAAAAGCCAAGATGCATCTGATCAGCCAGACACCGCAGCAGATGCAGTCACTTGGAAGCGTCGGAACAAGAAGACCAGAATTCCCAACATTGTAGCACGAACTCTCATCACAAAAAAATATTTTCCACTGTCATACCTTGCTGCAGAACCCCTCCTTTCCTCCCCAACTATCCCTATCCCTTTTCCCACATACCTTGCCCCCAACCCATTCCACAAGTCCCCACGCCTCTCTTTCCTGCTTGTGTCCTACGATTATTAGAAAAGGGGGAGGGTGAGGAGAGTGACTGAAAGAGTGTACAGAAATTTAATGTCATATGTTTCTCTTGCTATTTGCTACAGCAAAATCACCCTGGAAGGCCACCCTGGAAAGAATGAAATTCAAACAAGTGCTTTTCACTGCAATCACCATTCTGCTCCATCCGTGAATAGCAGAAGGGTGGATGGTGCAACAACTGACAGAAAATGTATGGCAGAATCTGGCGAAAACTCTGAAACAAGATAAGATCTGCTTGCCAATGGGCAGCGTGGACAATCCTCTATCTACGTGCCTGGTGGGAATGCCTCTGTTGCAAAAAGATTATCCATATGCGGGGAAGAAACCAAATCCGGTTGACACCTGGGACACCTGGACAAAGATTTTACCACATGCCACACAAGAGCCCCAGGAGTTAGATCTCTTGGGCTCTGCTCCAGCTACATACTGTGTTAGGTTTTTCTATCTACAAAACACACCCATTTGGCATGACTCTGCAGTCTCAGGCACAGTAACTCAGAAAGATGTAACACCTAATAGCAGAAAGTATAATTCAGCCACATGGTGCAAGTATACCTATAGCACACCATCTGAGTCCAGTGATGTTCCCAGAGTGTCACCGAGAGGCGTGTTTCTTATCTGCGGCGACAGAGTGTGGGCAGGGATCCCATCAAAGATCAAAGGAGGTCCCTCCAGCCTCGAACAGCTGACTGTCCTCACCCCAAACACATCACAAATTATAAATTGGCAGAATCAAGAAGGATTGGCATCAAAAAGAGATCTTACAGTCAATTCGACCCAAATTGCGATGACAAAATTTACGATTGGAGCGAATCCAAAAGAGTCTCTGCATCCATTTTTCTACCTTGGTACGCAGCTGCAAAGGCTCTCGGTGAAATTTCCCACCTGGGGTGTTGGCTCAGCCGTCAGGCCAAAGCTGCCTCCGCAGCCCTGTCAGATCTGCTCACGGAAGAAGAAACCACCAGGCACGCCACCCTACAAAATACAGCTGACATTGATTTTCTCCTTCTTGCGCACGGTCACAGCTGTCAGGACTTTGCTGGTCTGTGCTGTTTTAATTTAACATCTAAAAGCACCTCCATACATGCCAGCATTCAGCAAATTCGAAACCAAGTGCAAGACCTCATGACGGAGACCAGAGACATCAATGTAGTAGGTAAAGCACTCACACAGTGGGGAATCCCCAGGTGGCTTGTATCAATTCTCAAAAATTTGGTGTGGATTTAAGTTGTCATTTTCATGATAATGGTTGCCCTGAGTTGTTTGAAAAGAGTAATAGAAAAGTCACTTGGAAAAATTTATTTAATAAAGAAAGAAGGGGGAGATGTGGGGGTCATGGGTGAGAAAGCTATCTCAGGAATGCCCTGGGAAAGCACCATTGTCTAAGTCAGGGAAAATTCATTCCTTTCCCATGGTTCGAATGCTGTACTCCCTTTCCCATCCCACTCATCCTGTACCCTTTGTATCTTTCATTAGTTACTCCTGTGAAAACTTTTCCCCTCCCATCCCCCTCCATGTAGCTGTGCACAAAATCTGTAACTTTCCCCAGAGATCTCGCACTCGCCCTGGTATCCCTCTGCTGGTGTTACCATCCCTGCTGTCCCTTCGACTCACTGTGTGTCCCTCAGCCTACCCTCCATGTTTTCCTATCCTTTTTGGACCCTGCAATAAATCAGTTGAAATTATCCAGGACTCAAGCTGCCCTCCTTCTATCTGGTGAAGAGAAACATCTAGCCTGGGTCGAGCGGGTGAAAATCCTGACCCCGGCAACCTTGTTCTTATCAATTTCTATGACATCACACACACAGTCCTTAAACACACACAGCCATCACCTATATACACTAGTACCGTTTCTTGGTTGGTATCTGGGTGGATCTCAAAGTGGCAAATGCCTTGGTCATTGTCAAGGCATATGTCTTGAGCACTAATCACATTACTGTCACAGATGAATCCCTGTTGTTCTTGAGCAATGTAATGTTCCAAGTTTACGGTTTGCCATCTCCCCTGGATTTTCCAAGCCCATACCCTGTATTCTGAGGGGTATAATGCTGGCTGCTTGTGACTGAGCCCTAAGGCAGCAATGGCGTGAATAGCGTGAACTGTGCCATTACACAGAGTGAGCACGAAGGCTGGAGCTGTATTAGTGGGGGGATTATATGTAAAATTACCATGGCCCACCAAGACTGGAAATCTTTCTCAATGTCTGTAGCACTGCCCCAGACCACCTTCAGCACTTCAGTGGGAAAGACTCCTTTACTTCCTTCTCTTATGATTAAAGCAGCTGTTGACTGTACCCATAATTGTGTTTGCATATAGCTGAGGGCTGAAGATATGTTATCCTGTGCCCCCATTAATGTGTCTGCTAGCAAGCTATGGTCTTGATCTTCAATTTCTCTCCATTTCGGCAGCACCCTCGAGACTTGCCATTGACTATTTCCCAATGCCAAAAGAGATGACTGTAAAGGCTGTTTTAATTTTATTGGATGGCTAGCTGCTACAGCTAATTTGTTCATTAATATTTCTGAGTCAATCCTATTCAAAACCCCTAGCCCAGTCCCTAACATCTTGGTTAAATCCCTTTGCATTCTGTCTCTGAAGTGCGCTTGTTTTTGTAGCCATCTTGTCCATCCCTCGAAGGATGACCTTATGAAGGGGGAACAAGGTGGCTGAACTGTCGAGATAGTAGTTTGCATTAACAGTTCGAAATGTCATAATCCTGGATTAAATAACTGTTGTTGTTGACCCGTATTCCTTATTATGTGTGGGCCAATTTCATAAACTCTAGGTTCAAGCTTAAATGGCGTATTTTGGGTTTGTGCTTGAGTGCTGGGGTGGGTTGTAACAGGCTTAGCTATAGCATTTATTTTAAATTTGAAAGACAGCCCAATAGTGTTGCAGGCCCAGAGGCAAACCATGTCGACAGTTTGTCTTAATGTGAAGTTGTGCCAACAGTCCAATTCATTTGGACGATTGCAAATCTTCCAGTGCTTATTTACACTGATTTGGGTTGCTTTACTATAGGTAGTCCCAATAATCATTCTACACCCTATCTTAATTACCTCCCCCATGGTCCCTTGAAGTGACCACAACCTCTGTTTCTGCCATTGCAGCGTTTTTTATATTTACTTTTTGCACATGACCACAGTTGTTAGGTTTAAACCTTTTAAATGGGAAGGTTTTCCCATGGATCCGGTCTATTGAGTAAGGGCTTGGGACCAAGGCCATTCAGCATTGTTCTGGCTAGGAGTACTTTCTAATTTTTGGATTACAGCAATGATTGTAAACAACACTTCAGCACAAATCCCCACCCACCATGATGCATTCATTTTGTGCGGGTAAGTTTCAGTTTCAGTTTACCATCACCCAGTGTTATTCTCCAAGGGGCTTCTGGAGCTTTCTTAACACGGCTGTGGTGGATCCAAGCACTTTGTTCCTTAGTCTTGATTGCAGTGAAGGTAGTAAGGAGCACTTGGTATGGTCCCTCCCATTGTGGTTGCAGGGCCTTCTCTGTAAGAGACTTAACATATACATTGTCTCCAGCCTGCACATCATGTACTGATGCATCGAGCCCTGTACCCCGAGTACCGGGGGTACCTCCAGGCGGTCATGCTCCACTGGCTCCCCTTGGTTTCCACTGAGGAAGGAGGCTGGATTGACAATATTAGTCACCACAATGTCCACAGCATCTTGCTCCACCATAATAGCTTGGTATCTCAGAAATCGTTGTGGGAAAAGCCAATGTCCGCCTTTCACCTCCAGCACTGCAGACACCGTGTGAGACACTGGCACAGTCATTTTGTGGCCCAGGGTGAATTGACTTACCTCTTGGATATTCAGTACAACTCCTGCAGCAGCTCTGAGGCATCCAGGCCACCCTTTAGCTGCTGCATCCAATTGCTTAGAGAAGTAAGCAACTGGTCTCCGGAACGGGCCGAGGTCCTGTGCTAATATTCCCAAGGCCATTCCTTGCTTCTCATTGGAGAACAAGAGGAAAGGCTTACTCACGTCTGGCAATCCCAGAGCTGGAGCTGACATGAGGGCTTTCTTCAGCTGGTGGAAGGCCTGCGTAGCTTCCTCTGTCCGTTGTATTTCCCTGCTTTCAGTTGCAATAAGTTCATATAAGGGCTTAACAAACAGTCCATAGTAACAGATCCGTAACCTGCACCAACTCATCATCCCCAGGACAGTTCCTAGTTCTTTTGCAGTCTGAGGTTTTGGGGTCTGGCATATTGCCTCCTTCCGGCTTTGGCCCAGGGTACATTGTCCAGTACTGACTTTGTATCCCAGATAAGTTAATTTCTGTTTTACTGCTTGAGCCTTTTTCTTTGATACCCGGTACCCTTGGAGTCCCAGAAAGTTCAAGAGGCTTACCGTCCAGGCCACGCATGCTTCACTTGTCCGTGTGGCTATGAGGATGTCATCTTCATAGCAGCTTCGCTTCCTCTGGAGGGGCTTCCCAGGCCTCTAATTCCTTTGCAAGTTGTTCTCCAAAGAAAGTGGGTGAGTTTTTAAATCCCTGTGGGGGTACTGTCCATGTAAGTTGAGTTCTTTGCCCACTTTTAGGACTTTCCCATTCAAATGCAAAAATTTTCTGGCTGGCTAGGTGGATAGGAAGGCAGAAGAAGGCATCTTTTAAACCTGAAACGGTAAACCAAGTTAGTTCAGGTGTTAAGCAATTTAATATCGTGTAGGGATTGGCCACCACAGGATACAGATCCTCAGTTACCTTGTTCATGGCTTGCAGATCGTGTACTAACCTGTATGACTCATCAGGTTTGCTGGCTGGTAGGATAGGGGCATTAAAATCAGATTGACATTCTTTTAATAATCCTAGATGCAAAAACTTCTCAATTACTGGGCTAATTCCTTCCTTATCTTCCTTCCTCAGGGCATACTGTTTATCTCTGACAGGTTGCATTCCCTCTTTTAGTCTGATCTGTATAGGGGAAGCGTTTTTTGCTCTCCCTGATACATCAGAAGCCCATACCCCAGGGAACACCTGATTCATTACGTCTTCATCGATTTCAGTTTCCCTTGTGACTTGACTAGTGGTTAATATCAAACTCAATATTTCTACATACTTTTGATCATTTCCCTCCAGAGTAATTTCCCCCATTTTTGAATGCAATAGTTGGCGGTTATTGTCCCAGCAAATCTCTGTCCAGAAGTTGCTCAGGGGAGTTGGGCATATATAGAAATTTGTGGATCCCCCACTGCTTTCCCAGTTTGTATTTTAGTGGCCTAAAGAAAAATGCCTTTTCAGTTTGGCCAGTCGCTCCCGTAACTGTAGCATAATCATCCCCTACAGGCATCAAGGCTGTATTTAGAACTGAGTACCTTGCCCCAGGAAGGTACTCGCTTCTAAAGGTTGACTAGGAATTTCCCTTCTTTTTCCATTTCCCCCAGCTTTAGTTTGACAACCAGAGAGCCTGCTGGTGTAGTCTCCTCCAGTCCCCTTTAATCCTCTTGCACATGGGCAACCACCCCTCCTCTCCTTTGATTCCCTTGACCATTCTCTTTCTGCTCTGGACAGTCCTTCTTCCAATGGCTCTGTTTCTTACAGTTTGCACATTGATTTCTGCCGGATCGAGGAGGGCCTTGCCTGGGTGCTCCCTGCCTGCTTTCACGTCTTTCTTTCTGTTCCTCCTGCACTATTGCTATTAAGTTTTTCATCCCTTGTTTATCCCCTTCTTCTCTGTTGCTAAAGACTCTCCAAGCCTCCACCAATAAAGTGGCGAAATTCTGAATATCTTCTCCTAAGACTTTTTGGAGTTTGTGCCAAATATCCCCCTTGGACTGTCCCAAAAATAGATTAATTAGTTGTTGTATCCCTCTCGGGTTTCCTGCACTCAGGATGACCCCCCCCGAGAGTTCTTTTTTCCCAGCCCGACGGTGGAAGAAAGAGTCGCAATTCTTCAGCTCTGGTTCACAAGGTTGTTTATTGTCTCTTATCTAAACCATTCTTTTTCAGACCTGCAGAGGTCTGATCTGCAGGTCTGTCATGGGCACGCTGCCAGCCCCTGGGCTGGTGTCTACATTTTATACGAGGAATTACATGTACTTCATTGATCATTATTTTCCAATACCAATCACCTCTGATAGACTGTCTACTTCTAGTCTAAACCAATCCAAATGTGCCACCATCACCAAGAAGATGGAAGCCAGGAAGAAGAAGGAAGAAAAATAGGACAACGCCCAAATCCCTCCATCTTGCCTCCTAGACCCCCTCTAGTAAAATCCCTGAAATTCCACTTTTCACCTTAGGATTAATTCATTATCAATCTACTTAAACTTCTGTGACTTGTGATTCTTCATACAAGGTTGGTAATTTGCTCCATGGGTTAAGATTAAAATCCCAAGTGTCTCTGGCTTCCTGCTAGGGCTCCCCAGCCCTCTGCCAAGGGCACGTGTCATCCAGGGCACCCAGAGGGGTGTCCTGGGTTCCAGCATATCCCCACATCAGATGCAGGGTCCAGTGGTGCATAGCGTCACATTGTGTTTCTCAGGTGGTCTAGGAACTCTCTGGGGGATTCTGAGGGTGCCTGTTTAATAGCATATAAAGCTGACCAATTTATAGTTTCAGGTGTTGCTCTTTCCACTCCCAATAGAAGCCAATCCTGATAATTTTTTAGCCTCTGTCTTTGTACTGGTTGGTTCAGGTTCCAGCCTGGGTCCTGAAGTGGAAAATGTTCCTTTAGGTCCACTAGTTGTTGTCTAAAGTGATCTGCTCCCTGGTTCCTGGCTGTCTTTAAAACCATCTAGCTTTCTGTTTCAGTGAATGTGTTTAATAACAATTGAATAGCACCCCAGTCTGGATTGTGCTGCTTCATAATGTTTCCTAGACATTTAGCAATGTTTATTGGGTCATTTTGGTAATTTCCTGCAACCCTTTCCCATGCTTCCAAACCAAGGGTGGAGAAGGGCACCTTAACTAATATCTTTTCTCTGCCTGGTTTTACTGTCACCTGCAAAGGGGCCTGCAGTATTTGTCCTCTGGTTCGGGATGCTATTGGGCTACCTGGAGGAGTTGGAGCTGGTGTCTTCTCCAAAGGAGGAGGAGTAGGAGTAGGAGTAGGAGTAGGAGTAGGAGTGGAAGAGGTCGACTTGCTGGTGTAGGTGGTGTAGATGGAGCCCCTCCCAAGTCTCTACCCCTTCCCCTCTGCCCTCCCAAATGAGGGCTAAATAGGTCAGCTAGATCTTGTTCTTGTTCCTCTAGTGCTGTGCGATAAACTTTATCTGTCCTGCTGCATCTCTGTCTTATGCTACAGGCCGAGCAGCCCCATTTGAGTTCTCCCATTTTGCTTCTGTTTTCTCTTTCAAGAGCCAAAACGAGGGGGTCAGAGGGGGCTCTGATGCCACAGTCCCTTTGCCAATCAGGGTTATTTTGGAGGGAGAAAAACATATCACAATAAGAAACCTCCTTCCATTTCCTTCCCTCTATGGAAACAACATTAGCTGTAACAGGGTATTCTATTCCAATGTACCTGTAGGAGGCCACCTTGCCCCATCCTCCAGGTGATATAATTGCCACCAATGGGAGCAATATATAATTAGGCTTTTTTAAAATTTTGCCTGCCCCCTTTGCCTGCTATTTCTCTCCAATGTGCTAAGACACACCCTAATGGGCTGGCTTTAGGTACTTCCTAACTCTGCCTTGTTCCCATGATGTCTTTTTAGAGCAAGCTTTAGTTTACTCATTTCCAAATGTCCAGATGTGAGTCTCAAATCAAAACTCCTTTTTTCCCCTTCTTCTGAGTTATTTTTAAAAAGTAATAATTAATCAAATAATCAATGTACAGAAATATTTATAACCAATTTAACAATCAATAATACTTCAAATAATTAAATGTTATTAACATTAAATACAAATTAATTTAATAATTAATATATAACAATCCACCATTAACTTTTACTTGTTTCTTGTTTGCTCAGTCCCACACAAAGTTACAAACTCCTAAGGGTACAATCCAAACCACTGGGGAGAAAAGAAAAGAAAAAAAATCCCTTAATCCTTCCTTTTGATACAGCTGTGCCACTCCTTTATCCTTTCCCAATCCTCTTCAAAGATGTCTTGCCATGTCTCAGGGTCTAGGTGACTTTTTCCACAGATTAAATTCACTATTTCACACCTTGCATGTACCTCTTGGTTATGGTATCTTGGCAGTTCAGGGGTGCATGCACGGCATGCAGGTCTCTGTCTATATGAAACACAATACCACCTCCTCTGACACTTTCTGCACTGAAGGAGAACCCAAGCTGTGTGCCAGTCTGGCTCCCAGTGAAAAGCTGTCAGTCTGCACACAAAACAGGGAATCACCCCTTCAAGCCCCCAGGTCAAGGCGTTTCTAAGCACTCTTTCAGCTGCGGGGTGTTCCCAGTCAAAGGCTCTATAGCAACGTGTTGAACTGCGGTATATCCCTCCCAAGAACACTCTGTCTCTCCCTCCGTCCTCCCATTCTATGACTCCCCAGCCCCTGACGGATGAAGAGACTGACTGGGTTCAAGCTGAAACCACCTGTGTAGAGCATGTCTTGGAGGCCGGGCTCTCCCAGCCCAGGCTTGAAGTTAGGCAGCCACCATGGGCAAATCACCTCTCGCTTGCGTTATGAATAAATTGTTATCTATTTTTTTTCAGATTGCAGAGTTAAAACAAGTTGGACCAGTTGCTGTTAAGTTAGCTTCATTGTTAAGAGTTCTTCTTCAATTACCTGTTAATGGTTGGTGATTAACCATTGTCCCCCTGAGGCTTGCCAGGGAGGGACGCCGGGACCCTACGAGTACCAGGAGAATGGGAGTGGCATCAGAGCGAGTATGCAGATGGCAAATGCATTGCACCAAATTTTGCAGTTTTCCAGGAAAACCCCTAAAAACAATGAGCCAACATAGAACTATGGGTACGTAGGTGATGTCTAAGGATGGGAGCATAGTCCAGTGCCTGCTTGGATCCTTTTTGCTTCTCACCCTAACCAGAAAGAATGGTGACTAGAGAGAGGAACCAAGGTGATGGACCAAAAAGGTGGAATCTCCTAATCTCTCGTGAGGATGGAATCCCCAGCTCTGCCTGCAGACCAGCAGACAAAGCTGCATCACCCTCCTCCTCTGTGCCACTCCTGGGAGCAACGGCGGCGTGGGCATGATCCATCGATTGCTCTCAACCTGAGCTGATCCTTTTAAATAACGGCGTTAAAGAGGAGAAAGATCTCCTGCCCATTTATTTCAGCTTGTAGAAAAAAAAAAAAAAACAAAAAACCAAAAAAAGCAGCAAAACCCCTAATGCAAAGGCTCTCCTAGTAACAGCTGTCAAGACTGAAGGGCAGTGTTACCACACAGCAAACACTTAACTCTTAGCCCAGGCGGGCTTGCTGGCTGCCTTCAGGTGGTTCCTGCCCCTTACCAACCAGCGGCGCTTGCTTGCAAATGCCGACTTGTACCGTGCTCCTGCTAGCTGTGCTATCAGCTAGCGGTGTTCAAAGCAACCCTACAAACCGCGGCTGATGCCCCGAGTGCCTGCCAGCCGTGCTGTTGGCCCGCTGCCCCGAGAGCAATTTGGCAAGCCCCGGCTCATGGCCCTGCACCGCGCTGGCCCCGCTCGTTGGAGCCGCCCTGCACCACACATGTGCTGCCGGCCAGGGGCTGCCTGCGCTGGGCATGCGCTGCTTGCTCTCCCAGGCGCTGCCGGCTGGCCGCCGCTGCCCTGGCTTTGCGCCGCCTCTGCCCGCTGCGGCGACCTGCGCCACGCTCATGGCGACCCGGCGCCCTTGAAATGTTCTTTGAAAAACCACAGTTACCAGAGAAACTAAACCAAGACCTCACTCCCCGCAGCGTGTTTCACCGTTCACTCACACACACAAGCACGCCCGTCCAGACGTGATAACCATACACAATCACAGTTCAAACCAACGCTCCGCCAGCTGCTCTGTCAGCTGGGGACCCCCCACCACCGGCCTCTCCCCGGCAGACGATTGCTTGCAAACTGCTTGTGCAAAACTGCACACAAAGGCGTCTCTTGTGCGACTTATCAGTAGCCAACCCTAAAAAAAGGAAAGGAATACATACCACTTCTGTCCATCAGCTTGGAGACAGAGGAGCTCCTTAGTTTAGGTTTCCTGAATTCCGTGGTCTTCTCCTGGTCTTATGAGTAAAAAAGTTACCTGTAGCTACGATATTTTATTAAAAATCCTTTTCTAGGACTTTTCCCCTCCTGAGGAGCTGAGGGCCCCAGGAAAGAAATGCAAACAATAACTATCTGCTGCTGTGGAATGCAACAGGTGCATCTTCCATTGGTCCATGTGGATTGTTTTCACTTGATGACCAATCACAGCCAACTGTGTTGAGCCTGTGAGCAGTCACAAGATTTTTGTTATGCATTCCATTCTGTTCTTCTTCTTTGTAGCCTTCTGGTCATTTTTTCCTCTCGGTTCTTTTAGTATAGTTTTAACATAGTATTTTAATAGAATATATAATAAATCAGCCTTCTGAAATGGAGTCAAGCCTCGTGTCTCCACACCTGGGGTGTTCTCCCCAACAAATTATCCATTTTTTTTTAAGGCTGCAAAGTTAAACAGGTTGGGCCAGTTGTTGTGAGTTGAAATGTTGACTATTTGTTGTTGATAGCTTCATGTACCAATCACCTCTTGTTAATAGTTTTTCTTCAATTACCTGTTAATGGTTAGAAATCAAGCGCAATTGTCCCCCTGCTGCTTCCCCAGAGCCTGCAGGTAGCAGGGTGGGGGGGTGACATCAGAGCTAGTATGCAGATGAGAATGCATTTCACCAAAGTTTGCAATTTTCCAGGAAAAAAACTCCTAAAAACAACAAGCCAACATGGAATTATGAAACCTAAGTAATGTCTAAAGGTGAGGAACTTAATCCTTAGTATCTGCTAAAATCCTTTTCACTTTTCACCCTAACCTGAAAGGATGTCAGCTAGAAAGAGGATCTGGAATGTTAGACCAAAGAAGCAGAATTCCCACTACTCCCTCGAGGACGGAAGCCCCAGCTCTGCCTGCATACCAGCGGGCACAGCTGCATCATCCTCTTCCTCCGTGCCACTCCTGGGAGCAGCGGGGGTGCGGGTGACCTGTCGTTTCCCACAACCCGAGCTGAATTTTTTTAATAAAGGCATTAAAAAGGAGAAAGATCTCCTGCCCTGTTTATGACACTGGTATTGTCCTTCATAGCAAGAAGCTTCAGAAATTTGCATTTTCCTATGCCCTTTGTACCATGGCAGAGGTTTCTTAAGTAAAAGGTTACAATTCAACACATAATTCTACAATTTAATATTTAAATGCTTAGTCCATATATTGCTAACTTAATTGAACCCGCCCAAAAACCTCCATTTCAACAGCAGCCCCGGCCTGGCTTCTGCCTGCCCACACCGTGGGCATCCACGGCTCCTCCTGGGCATGGAGCTCAGTCAGTGCTGGTGCTGGGTGGGCTTTGCTGCTGCCACCTGGACACTGGGGTGACCGCTTGTCCTAGGTTGCAGTGTAAAGATGTATTCTAATGCCATCCTCAAGAGCTGCTGAAACCAGGAGGGGCATTGTTTCTTCCTTATCTCCTGTTAATGGGCCCATCAATGTCTTGCCACATGAGTCAGAGATAACTCCCTCCCAGAGCCATTTCTGTTTAGTGGCTAATCAAGGACCCACAGCATGAGGCAGAATGATATCAGCCCACTGTGAGATGCTCTGCCCTTGGGGGAGGAGCTAAGCATCCCCAGCTGGATATAATCTGGGTTTTGGGACACAACAAGCAGTCTTTCCACTGGATTCCCAGAGGAACCGCCGCCCTTACCCACTGCTTTTCCAGAGGATGAGAGCTACCAGATGGTTTCTACAGGATCACCACTTCCACAAGTCCATTTCATCTGGACTGCTACCACCACGCTAACTAGCAGGGTGTCAGCAGGCTGTATTCTGAGCCTGTCAGTGGTTTTTCTTTTGTATCATTGCATGTGTTTTGATTTTTTTCCCTTTTTCTAATAAATTGTATTTCTGACTTGGAGTCGCTCACTGGTTTTGCTTTCCAACCAGAACAAAGATCCTGCTCTTTATTTAAACAGAAGAATGGGCTATTGCCTACCCTGCAAGCGGGGGGGGTGGGGTGGGGTGGGGTGGGGTGTCATCTTCAGTGATTCCTAGAGGGCAAGGCCAGGGGGCTCAGGGGCAGAGGGAGAGATGTGTTGGTCTCAGGAAGGGCTGGAGGGTGCTGGGCTGGTCCTGGGGTCCCTAGAGGTACTCGAGTTGGCTGGGATGGGACAGACAAAGATAAAAAAAGGGATGAAGGCAGCTTGAGGAGGCCCATGGGGAGAGCAGGTGGCAGTGGGATTTACGGGGTAGAAGGAGGTTCCCTCGTAGACGGTTGTTCTGGGGTCCTCTTCACAGAAGACTTGAGAGGGCTGTCCAGGCCGTTCCTGCTGCTGGAGGAGCTGCTCACGCTGTCTGGGTGTGAGGTGCAGCCACCGTCTTCCAACTCCTGTCCCGAGGTGCTCCTGTGCAGAGAGGAGGTGGCTGAGGCCCCAGCTGGCAGTGGCACACAGGGACCCTCGTGCACAGCAGGGCCCAGAGCTGGCAAGGCTCCCCAGCACGGCTGGAGCTGCTGGCACAGCTGGGCCCAGCTGGACAGCTGCCCCTCAAGGCCCCGGCCAGCAGGGCACGGCTCTGGGCAGGGTCCCTGGCCAGGAGCGGGCCCCAGAGCGCCTCTGCCTTTCAAGGGCAACCTCGGCCCTGCTCTTTCTCCTCCCCACCTCCCTCTGCCTCTGCCCCGTGCCCCTGGGGCTGCTCTTGGCCAGGCAGCCTCAGTGGGAGCCAGCACTGGCTGCAGCCCCAGCGGGGCCCCCAGGACAAGGCCCAGCAATTGAGAGGCCAATGGAAGCACTGGGCAGCAGCACAACCCTCAGCAGAGTTATTTGGACAATCATGGGCTGGCCACAACTCCACTGCAGCCTCAATGGGAATGTTCCCTGTCCATGCTGGACTTTGAAAAGAAGCTGTTGGAGGGGGCGGGCAATAAAACACTCACTGTTTTCTGTTCCAGGAATACCAGATTCCAAAGCAGCAGAATAGGAAGACAAGCTCCAAATAAAGCATGCCTGCCAGAAACGCTAGCCAGCAGTCGGTTCCCTGACAGAAGCCCCTTCCGAGGCCATCCTGGGCATCGGGAACAGGTCTTGTGGTGCCGGCTGCATCTGTGGGAGCGATGGGGAGCGTGAGCCCGTGCTGTGCTGCACTGCTGAGCTGGCAGCACGGTGGATACAGGCAGGACGTTCTCTGTTTCCCCCAGAGCTGGGGCCTGCAGGCACCTTGCCGGCCCTTGGCACAGGCTGTGCCAGCCAACAAAGCCCAGCAGGCCGGGAGGAGAGCCCGGGGGCAGCGCAGCTGCTTGGGCAGTGGCTGCTGCCAGGGACACGGGCCAAAGGCATCCCTGAGCAGCCACTGCCACCCCTGGCCCTCCCTGCCCCGTGACAGCTCCCCCAGCCCCAGGGGACAGGCTCAGGCCCTGTCAGGAGCCAGCGCAGCCCCTGCCCAGTCGGGAGCCAGGGCTGGCTCTGGCCCTGGGCTGGCGGCAGGGCTCCCGCTCGGGGCTGCTCCTGTGCCTTGGGCCTCTGGGCACTCAGGGCCAGCTCCGCAGCAGCTGCAGCGCCAGGGACGTTGTTGCACCCGTCCCTTTTCCCCGGGGCTCTGAACCAGCTCCAGAGGCCTGGAAGCCGAGGCGCCTCCAGCTTTGGCTGCTGCCGGGCTGGGCAAGGGCAGGCCCTGGGAGAAGAGCTGCTGCCACACAGCCCCGGCCAGGCCTGAGCCCGGCACAGCAATTACCTGCTGTGCCTGTGCCCATGTCTGGCATCGCCTTCCTTCCTGCAGCAGGGGCTGCCAATGAGCCACTGCTTCTCCCTGAGTGTTCCTCCTCCTGAACAGCCTTTTGGTCCATCACTTGAAAAAGGAAAAAAGGGACAACTGGATCAAATGGAAATATTCCCCACTGGGGAGGTGGCACCTTCAGGAGGCAATGCTTGTCTAAGTCACAGGTAAAGATCAGGAAAAAGCCCAGGTAATTGGGGCTGGGCCAGTGCACTCCCTTGTGCAAACAGCTGCACCTCCTGATCTTCTCAGAGACTGGGAAATGGCAGGGGATCTCAGGCCCACAGTACAGTTGGGGCACCCTATCAGCTAATGCCAAATTCCATCCTGCAGAGGCTGGGGAGGAATTGCAGCCAGGCCAGGTTGGGAAACAGCCCTGCAGGCCGTGAAAGCAGCAGCGGGGCAGCGAGGCTGCCATGGATCCCTTCCTGCTGTGCCGGGCACGGCGTGTCCAGATGTGCAGCCAAAGCCCCCGGCTGCTGAGTCCCAGGGGAAGCATGAGGGAAACGCACCCACCTTGTCCTCCGGGTGCTTCCTTCTGTGTTTGTCTCAGGAATTCATCTGAGTCATGAGACTTTTTGGCGGCAAAAACTTGGGTCTTTCCTTTTGGAGGACCTTAAGAGAAAGTAGTTCCATTTCCCAGGAATGGATCCCACAAAAGCAGGACTCAGCCTGTGGGGTCAGCAGGGACACACTACTCACCCCTGCCATGGGAGCTGGGTTGAGGCCAAGCATCCAGCCCTGGAGCTTGAGAAGTCCTCCCCGCAGACACACCTGTAACTCAACAGCCACAGAAGCTTCTGCCATCTCTGCTGATCTGCACGGGCACCACTGAGCCGCAGGAGCGGTGAGGGGTTCGTGCAGGGCGAGGGTACACACGTGCATGGTTCTGTGCTGGCACCTGCAGCGCTGCCTCCCTGGCCCAGCTTTGGGCTCTGAGCTGGCAGCTCTCCCAGGGGAAAGGCCTTGACCTACCCTCAGCATCTCCCAGAGCCTCAGTCCTGGATGTGGGGCCTTCACCGGCAGGTTCAGCTGCAAGGAAAGGCAGGACAGAAGAGCTCCTGTGGCACTGCAGGAGATCCTCAGGCTGCCCACAAGGCTCAGCCCCGGGGCACAGCCCTGGGCCCAGCCCCTTCCCTCTCTGCTCTTCTCTGTGGCTGCACAGAGCACACGGAAGGACACACTGGCACAGCACACGGGAGGAGGACTGAAAGATCAATGCTCCTTCCTCCCACTGACAGCGATCCTGTGGGAGCCCTCAGGCCTCCAGAAGGGAGCAGGGAAAGATTCTCAGAATCCTTCAGCCCTTACATAATGTTAAGGGAAATGGTTTATAAATGAGCTTTGGTTGCATTGATCCTGATTATTCACTCAGGAAAGGCCGAATGGAAACTTGCCCCCAGCATCCTCCAGGAACTTCAAACCATCCTTCATCAGGACTTCCTGAAAACCCATGTCACGATTCCAGTCTAAAAGGGAGCAGAGATCAGAACCATATCTGTGGCATGCTGGGATCCCCTAATGCTACAGGGAAAAGGGCACTGCAAGGGGGTCGGGTAAGGCTATGGGAGCCAGATGGGAATGGACATGGCCAAAGGTGCACAGGGGCTTGGGGAGCTCTGAGCTGGCTCCTGATCACTCTCCACACTCTTTCCCTGCCCTCAGCAACATCCCTGGGAGGGGTGGCTGGAGTAGCCCAGGGCCCTGGGGCTCTCTCCCTCAAACTCACAGAAAATCCACACTAAATCCTTGGGGAAGACTGCAGCAGGCAGTGCCACAGCTATGCCTCCTTGCTACACTCCCTCCTGCCCTCCTTCTGCTGGGACAGCTCCCACATCCCAAGGGCAAACAGCCAGGCCCTCTCAGGACACACTGGAGCCTTGCTCTCCCCCTCTGTCCTTTCCCCACCGTGGGCACCCCGTGCAGTCACTGCCAGGTTTCAGGACATGTCTCCCATGGAGGGACCCCAGCAGGACTGCTCAGTACCCGAGTGCCCTGAGCCTGCTCGGGATAATTCCCCTGGGCTGTGCCGCTCTAGTCCAGGCTGTGCCCGCACTGCCAAACAGCAGA
Source organism: Passer domesticus (assembly GCF_036417665.1). NCBI lineage: Eukaryota > Metazoa > Chordata > Aves > Passeriformes > Passeridae > Passer > Passer domesticus. Next base: position 8,050,147 of record NC_087482.1, on the reverse strand, counting down.
GAGGGCAGCTCAAGCCTCAGCAGGGCTCAGGCCCAGAGGCACAGCAATTACCTCCTGTGCCTGTGCCTGGCATGGCCTCCCTTCCTGTAGCAGAGGCTGGCACGGAACCACTGCTTCCTCCGGGAAATGCTTCCTTCTGCACAGGCTCTCCGTTCATTTCTGGAAAATGGAAAAGAGACAGCTGGATCAGATGAAAACATTCCTGACTGGGAATGGGGAAGGTGAGGCATCACTTATGAAAGGAATGGATAAGGATCAGAAAACACCCAGGATTTTGGGACAACCCAAGGCTGCTTCCTTCCCCAAACAGCCCCAACATCTGATCTGCCTGGACACCAGGAAATTGCTGGGGATCTGAGGGAGGGCATGGACTGTGGTGAAACTGGGGCTGCCAGTCAGCTGATGCCAAATGCCTTCCGGCAGAGGCTGGGCAGAAGCTGCAGCCAGGCCAGGCTGGGAAACAGCCCTGCAGGGCGTGAAAGCAGCAGCGGGGCAGCGAGGCTGCCATGGATCCCTTCCTGCTGTGCCGGGCACGGCGTGTCCAGATGTGCAGCCAAAGCCCCTGGCTGCTGAGTCCCAGGGGAAGGATGAGGGAAATGCACCCACCTTGCCTTCTCTGCAGACATTCCTTCAGCATTTGCCACATGATTTTTAATGGGTCCTGGAATTTCTTGCCTGCCATGTCTTTGGTCTCTCCTGTCCGAGGACCTTAAGAGGAAGTAGTTCCATTTCCCAGCAATGGACCCCACAAAAGCAGAGCTCAGCCTGAGGGGTCAGCAGGGACACACTACTCACCCCTGCCATGGGAGCTGGCCTTTTGTGCAGCATCCAAGGTAGGAGTTGGTGAGGTCGTCCCTGCAGACACGCCTGTAACACAACAGCCACAGAAGCTTCTGTCACCTGGTTCTTACCAGTCAGTCAAACATTACGCCTTGGTGGGACAGTGAGAACATACCTGCAGAATGCTCAGAGGGCTTCACAACTTCAGAGCGCCAGGCTAATGGGGAATCCTTCCCAGCCTCCCAGTCTGGAAGCAAACCAAGATGAGAACTGTTTCCATTGTGTGCTAGGGCTGGCTCTGGCCCTGGGCTGGCGGCAGGGCTCCCGCTCGGGGCTGCTCCTGTGCCTTGGGCCTCTGGGCACTCAGGGCCAGCTCCGCAGCAGCTGCAGCGCAAGGGACGTTGCTGCACCAGTCCCGTTTCCCCGGGGCTCTGAACCAGCTCCAGAGGCCTGGAAGCCGAGGCGCCTCCAGCTTTGGCTGCTGCCGGGCCGGGCAAGTGCAGGCCCTGGGGGAAGAGCTGCTGCCACACAGCCCCGGCCAGGGCTGAGCCCTGCACAGCAGTTACCTGCTGTGCCTGTGCCCGTGTCTGGCTTTGCCTTCTTTCCGGCAGCAGGGGCTGGCACCGAAGATGGAGTGCTTCCTTTAAGAAATGCCACCTTCCACTGAAGCACTATGTCCATCTCTTGACAAAGGAAGGGAGACAGCTGCATCAGATGGAGCTGTTTCCCACTTGGGTGGTGGCATCAGAGGTAATATTTGTGAAATTTATGGAGCAGGAAAATGGCCAGATTACAGTGGCATGATGTGAGCACTTCCACCTCCAAACAGACACCCTTTTCCTAATCTGCAGGACTGGATATTGTGGGGGATCTCAGGGTGTGTTACAGTTTGGGCATGGCCTGTCAGCTGATGCCAAATGCCTTCCTGCAGAGGCTGGGCAGAAGCTGCAGCCAGGCCAGGCTGGGAAACAGCCCTGCAGGGCGTGAAAGCAGCAGCGGGGCAGCGAGGCTGCCATGGATCCCTTCCTGCTGTGCCGGGCACGGCGTGTCCAGATGTGCAGCCAAAGCCCCCGGCTGCTGAGTCCCAGGGGAAGCATGAGAGAAATGCACCCACCTTCTCTTGTCTGCAGGGGTTCCTTCAGCTCTTGCCTCATCTGTTTGGATGGTTCCAGGGACATCGTATCTGTTGTATCTTGGACTTTCCCTGTTGGAGTACCTTAGAGAAAAATATTTCCATTTCCCAGGAATGGATCCTACAAAAGCAAGGCTCAGCCTTTGAGGTCAGCAGGGACACACTACTCACCACTGTGATGGGAGCTGGGCTTGCGTATAGCATCCAAGGTAGGAGCTGGAGAAGCTGGAGAAGTCCTCCCTGTAGACACATCTGTAACACAACAGCCAGAGAAGTTTCTGTCACCTGCTTCCTGCCCGCTTGTCTACAATTCTTCCTTGGTGACACACCGAGAACATACCTGCAGGAGGCTCCAAGGGCTTCAAAACTTTCTTCATCCAAGCTGATGGAGAAGCCTTCCCAGCCTCATCTAGAACGGAGCACAGATGAGAACACTTTCCAGGGTGTGCTGGGATCCCCTTCTGCCACAGGGAACTGGGCACTGCCAGGGGGTCGGCTATGGCCGTGGGAGCCAGATGTGAATAGACATGGCCAAAGCTGCACAGGGGCCTGGGGAGCTCTGGGCTGGCTCCTGGTCACTCTCCACACTCTTTCCCTGCCCTCAGCAACATCCCAGGAAGGGGTGGCTGGAGCAGCACAAGGCCCTGGGGCTCTCTCCCTCAGACACAGAGGAAATCCTCCCTAAATCCCTGAGGCAAACTGCAGCAGGCAGTGCCACAGTTATGCCTCCCTACCTCCTTCTGTCCCTCCTGCCCTCCTTCTGTGGGGAAACCCCCCAGATCCCAAGGGCAATCAGCCAGGCCCTCTCAGGACACACTGGAGCCTTCCTCTCCTCCTCTGTCCTTTCCCCACCATGGGCACCCCGTGCAGTCACTGCCAGGTTTCAGGACATGTCTCCCATGGAGGGACCCCAGCAGGACTGCTCAGTGCCCTGAGCCTGCTTGGGATAATTCCCCTGGGCTGTGCCGCTCTAGTCCAGGCTGTGCCCGCACTGCCAAGCAGCAGAGAGGGCAGCTGAAGCCTCAGCAGGGCTCAGGCCCAGAGGCACAGCAATTACCTCCTGTGCCTGTGCCTGGCATGGCCTCCCTTCCTGGAGCTGAGGCTGGCATGCAACCACTGCTTCCTCCGGGAAATGCTTCTTTCTGCACAGGCTCTCCGTTCATTTCTGGAAAATGGAAAAGAGACAGATGGATAAGATGGAAACATTCCTGACTGGGAATGGGGAAGGTGAGGCATCACTTATGAAAGGAATGGATAAGGATCAGAAAACACCCAGGATTTTGGGACAACCCAAGGCTGCTTTCTTCCCCAAACAGCCCCAACATCTGATCTGCCTGGACACCAGGAAATTGCAGGGGATCTGAGGGAGGGCATGGACTGTGGTGCAACTGGGGCTGCCAGTCAGCTGATGCCAAATGCCTTCCTGCAGAGGCTGGGCAGAAGCTGCAGCCAGGCCAGGCTGGGAAACAGCCCTGCAGGGCGTGAAAGCAGCAGCGGGGCATCGAGGCTGCCATGGATGCCTTCCTGCTGTGCCGGGCACGGCGTGTCCAGATGTGCAGCCAACGCCCCCGGCTGCTGAGACCCAGGGGAAGCATGAGGGAAATGCACCCACCTTGTCTTCTCTGCAGACGTTCCTTCAGCATTTGCCACATGATTTCTAATGGGTCCTGGAATTTCTTTTCTGCCATGTCTTTGATCTCTTCTGGTGGAGGACCTTAAGAGAAAGTAGTTCCATTTCCCAGCAATGGACCCCACAAAAGCAGGGCTCAGCCTTTGGGTTCAGCAGGGACACACTACTCACCCCTGCCATGGGAGCTGGGCTTATGTGCAGCATCCAAGGTAGGAGTTGGTGGAGTTGTCCCTGCAGACACGGCTGTAAAACAACAGCCACAGAAGCTTCTGTCACCTGGTTCTTACCAGTCAGTCAAACATTACACCTTGGTGGGACAGTGAGAACACACCTGCAGAATGCCCAGAGGGCTTCACAACTTCAGAGCGCCAGGCTAATGGAGAATCCTTCCCAGCATCCCAGTCTGGAAGCAAACCAAGATGAGAACTGTTTCCATTGTGTGCCAGGGCTGGCTCTGGCCCTGGGCTGGCGGCAGGGCTCCCGCTCGGGGCTGCTCCTGTGCCTTGGGCCTCTGGGCACTCAGGGCCAGCTCTGCAGCAGCTGCAGCGCCAGGGACGTTGCTGCACCAGTCCCGTTTCCCCGGGGCTCTGAACCAGCTCCAGAGGCCTGGAAGCCGAGGCGCCTCCAGCTTTGGCTGCTGCCGGGCTGGGCAAGGGCAGGCCCTGGGGGAAGAGCTGCTGCCACACAGCCCCGGCCAGGGCTGAGCCCGGCACAGCAATTACCTGCTGTGCCTGTGCCCGTGTCTGGCATCGCCTTCCTTCCTGCAGCAGGGGCTCGCATTGAAGATGGAGTGCTTCCTTCAGGAATTGCCACCTTCCACTGAAGCTCTATGTCTATCTCTTGACAAAGGAAGGGAGACAGCTGCATCAGATGGAGCTGTTCCCCACTTGGGCAGTGGCATCAGAGGTAATATTTGTGAAATTTATGGAGCAGGAAAATGGCCAGGTTACAGTGGCATGATGTGAGCACTTCCACCTCCAAACAGCCACCCTTTTCCTAAGCTGCAGGGCTGGATATAGTGGGGGATCTCAGGGTGTGTTACAGTTTGGGCATGGCCTGTCAGCTGATGCCAAGTGCCTTCGGCAGAGGCTGGGCAGAAGCTGCAGCCAGGCCAGGCTGGGAAACAGCCCTGCAGGGCGTGAAAGCAGCAGCGGGGCAGCGAGGCTGCCATGGATCCCTTCCCGCTGTGCCGGGCATGGCGTGTCCAGATGTGCAGCCAAAGCCCCCGGCTGCTGAGTCCCAGGGGAAGCATGAGGGAAATGCACCCACCTTCTCTTGTCTGCAGGGGTTCCTTCAGCTCTTGCCTCATCTGTTTGGATGGTTGCAGGGACATCTTATCTGTTGTATCTTGGATTTTCCCTGTTGGAGTAACTTAGAGAAAAATATTTCCATTTCCCAGGAATGGATCCTACAAAAGCAAGGCTCAGCCTGTGGGTTCAGCAGGGACACACTACTCACCCCTGAGATGGGAGCTGGGCTTGAGTGCAAAATCCAAGGTAGGAGCTGGAGAAGTCCTCCCTGTAGACACATCTGTAACACAACAGCCACAGAAGCTTCTGTCACCTGGTTCCTGCCCGCTTGTCTACAATTCTTCCTTGGTGACAAACTGAGAACATACCTGCAGGAGGCTCCAAGGGCTTCAAAACTTTATTCATCCAAGCTGATGGAGAAGCCTTCCCAGCAACCTCATCTAGAACGGAGCACAGATGAGAACACTTTCCAGGGTGTGCTGGGATCCCCTTCTGCCACAGGGAACTGGGCACTGCCATGGGGTCGGCTAAGGCCGTGGGAGCCAGATGTGAATAGACATGGCCAAAGGTGCACAGGGGCCTGGGGAGCTCTGGGCTGGCTCCTGGTCACTCTCCACACTCTTCCCCTGCCCTCAGCAACATCCCTGGGAGGGGTGGCTGGAGCAGCGCAGGGTCCCGGGGTTCTCTCCCTCAGACACAGAGGAAATCCTCTCTAAAACCCTGGCGAAAACTGCAGCAGGCAGTGACACAGTTATCCATCCCTCCCTCTGTCCCTCCTGTCCTCCTTCTGCTGGGACAGCTCCCAGATCCCAAGGCCAAACAGCCAGGCCCTCTCAGGACACACTGGAGCCTTGCTCTCCCCCTCTGTCCTTTCCCCACCGTGGGCACCCCGTGCAGTCGCTGTCAGGTTTCAGGACATGTCTCCCATGGAGGGACCCCAGCAGGACTGCTCAGTGCCCTGAGCCTGCTCGGGATAATTCCCCTGGGCTGTGCCGCTCTAGTCCAGGCTGTGCCCGCACTGCCAAGCAGCAGAGAGGGCAGCTCAAGCCTCAGCAGGGCTCAGGCCCAGAGGCACAGCAATTACCTCCTGGGCCTGTGCCTGGCATGGCCTCCCCTCCTTCAACAGATGCTGGCACGGAACCACTGCTTCCTCCAGGAAATGCTTCTTTCTCCGCAGGCTCTCCTTTGATTTCTGGAGAATGCAAAAGAGACATCTGGATCAGATGGAAACATTCCTCATTGGGAATGAGCCATGGATCCCATCCTGCTGTGCCGGGAACCATGCGTTCAGATGTGTAGCCAAAGCCCCCGGCTGCTGAGTCCCAGGGGAAGCATGAGGCAAATGCACCCACCTTGTCCTCCCTGCAGCATTTTCTTCAGCACTTGCCTCATCTGTTTGGATGGTTCCAGGGATATCTTCTCTGTTGTGTCTTGCATCTTCCTCTTCGGAGGCACTTAGAGAAAAATATTTCCATTTCCCAGGAATGCATCCCACAAAACCAGTGCTCAACTTGTGAGGTCAGCAGGGACACACTACTCACCCCTGCCATGCAGACTGGTCTTGTTGGCAATAACCACCAATGTACGTATGAATCTCCTCCCTGTAGACACACCTGTAACTCAACAGCCACAGAAGCTTCTGCCATCTCTGCTGATCTGCACGGGCACCACTGAGCCGCAGCAGCGGTGATGGGATCGTGCAGGGCGAGGGCACACACGTGCATGGTTCTGTGCTGGCACCTGCAGCGCTGCCTCCCTGGCCCAGCTTTGGGCTCTGAGCTGGCAGCTCTCCCAGGGGAAAGGCCTTGACCTACCCTCAGCATCTCCCAGAGCCTCAGTCCTGGATGTGGGGCCTTCACCGGCAGGTTCAGCTGCAAAGAAAGGCAGGACAGAAGAGCTCCTGTGGCACTGCAGGAGATCCTCAGGCTGCCCACAAGGCTCAGCCCCGGGGCACAGCCCTAGGCCCGGCCCGGCCCCTTCCCTCTCTGCTCTTCTCTGTGGCTGCACAGAGCACATGGAAGGACACACTGGCATTGCACACGGGAGGAAGATTGAAAGCTAAATGCTCCTTCCTCCCAATGACAGTGATCCTGTGGGAGCCCTCAGGGCTCCAGAAGGGAGCAGGGCAAGGTTTCCAGATTCTTTCAACCTTAAGATTATGTTAAGGGAAATGGTTTGTAAGTGAGCTTTTGTTGCATTAATCCTGATTATTCACTCAGGAAAGACAGAATGAAAACTTGCCTCCAGCATCCTCAAAGAACTTCAAACCATCCTTCATCAGGACTTCCTGAAAACCCATGTCACTATTCCAGTCTAGAAGGGAGCAGAGATCAGAACCATTTCCATGGTGTGCTAGGATCCCCTTCTGCCACAGGGAACTGGGCAATGCAGTGGTGTTGGGTAAGGCTGTGGGAGCCAGATGTGAATGGAGATGGCCAAAGCTGCACAGGGGCCTGGGGAGCTCTGGGCTGGCTCCTGGTCACTCTCCAACCTCTTTGCAGGCCCTTTGCAACATCTCTGGAGGGGTGGCTGGAGTAGCCCAGGGCCCGTGGGGTCTCTCTCCCTCCCACAGAGGAAACCCTCCCTAAAGCCCGGGGCAAAACCATCCCCAGCGCTTCCCAGGGAGCCGGGAGCGCTGTCCCGGGAAAGGGCAGCCAGGCTGCCGGCTCACCTGCTCGCCGAGCTTGCAGCGGAGCAGCCTGGGCAGCCCTGGCAGGCAGGGCCACGGCCAGGAGCAGCAGGAGTAGGAGGCGCAGAGCAAGGGCCATGGTGCCTTGTCCTCCGCCAGTCCCGCAACTCTTGCTGCCACCGCTGTCCCGACACCGCTGTCCCAATGTCAGCACCACTGCTGCCACCGCCGCTGCTGCCGCAACAGTTGTGCTCAGGGACTGACTGCTGGCTCCTTGTGCTGCTATGCAACCACGGGGCTCTGGCACCTCTGGCACCTCTGTGACCTCAGGGCCTGCTGAGAGCTCAGCCTGCTGTGACCCCAGAGCCCTGCTGTGACCTCATGGCCTCAGCTGTACCCCCAGAGTGTGTGCCCGTCTGCATGAATGGACTGCCCTGATTGTAAATGTTTTGCTTCATCAAAGGGCCATTGCTCAGCAAAACCTTTCTTTTGCCTGCTGACATTGCTGGTCAGGCTGCTTCCCTCAAGATGCTCTTGATTGTTGCAGTTCAAATTTATTTTATTGATTTCATTTTAAGTGTTGTTTAAGGGCTCTGTTGTGCCCCCATTTTTTTCCTGAGTTGGTTTACCTGTGGGTTTTACCCTCCCTCCAAACTGTCCCTCGTGTCCTTCCCAAACCCTTGTTCCAGCTCTTTCCCTGCCTGTCAAGGCAACCCAGCCCCTTGGTTCCCCAACCTTTGGGCCAATCCCTGACTGCAACTCCCCTTTGGCATTCCCCTACTCCTGGGAGCCCCACTGGCCCTTGTGACCCATCCTCTCCACCCTCCTACCCCAATTGGCCCCAGACACTTGATGTAATCCCCTCACTCCTCTCCTGAGGATTCCCTATTGGTTCATTGTTTGCATCCACCCCATGACTTGTATGTGTACAAAACCCCTTGGGCAGTACAGCTAGGGGCTTCTCATCCTGTTCTCTTCACCTGGACTAAGGTGTTCCTTGCAGAACCTGAAGACAGGGAGCCTCCTCCTTTCTCCTGTGCTTCGTCCCTGTCGTGGCTTGTGTCTGGCACTGGAGAGCAAGTGGCACTAAAGGCTCTGCCTCTGGTAAATGCCCATAGCGAGGCAGTTCCCGACTCCTGCCGTAGTGCCGGAGTTGTAAGAGCTAGCCCAGGTTCCAGCACTCACTTCACTAATGTACCGAATGCCCCTTCTTCAGTGCCTGCTCTGGTGCTCTGCCATCTCACACAGCAGAGTGTGATTCACATACTGCAGCCCAGAATTAGGTTGTTGCAACATTGAAATGGGTGTGGTTGGCAGGATGGCTGGCCATAAATCACTACAGAACTAAAGCAAATGTGTGCACTGTGCCAGGCTGGACTTGAATAGACACAGGAATTGTGGAAAGATGAGGACAAGATAGCAGAGAACAATGGAAAAGCCAGCTGAAAAGGAGGACATGCTAAAGGAGTTATTTGTGCACATTTGGGGCTATATTTTTCTTGGGTGCAAAGCAAAATGAAAAGCTCCTAAATGCCCAAAAGATGAGAACTGTGTGTGGTAAATAGGTATGATTCATGCTGACAAAATTGAAAGAGTAATCAATACTGATACAGTAATTAATATTTGGAAATAATAAAACAGTTAAAGGTGTAATGCCAAGCAAGAAAGGGAGAGGAGGGGTTATCCCTCTCCCCACCGTTCTCCTGCAGCTGTTCAGAACAGGAAGAAGCAAGAGATAACAATGACTGAATTTAGTTGGAAGAGAGGAGAATTTGGTTGGACACCAGGCAAATGTTGATCATATGAGATTCACTGCTTTAATGTTAGAACTCAATATTGGTTTATACAGTACCAGCTTGGTGCGCATGTTTAATCCAAAAGATGAACTACAGAACATGGAGGAAGAGGAGAGGCCTTCCTCAAAGAAGATCCCCAAAGAGTGGTACAACTTACTTAAAGAAGTGTGGAGCATGCGTGGTAAAGGTGATGATGAGGGCGGTGATACAAGTGTGACGAATCGAAAATGGGAGGAGATGGTAATGACATACAGCATAAAAAGGGGAATTTTGTCTTCACAAGCTAGTCCGTGAGGTGATGGGGGTCCAAAAGCCCTGCACTCCGTACCCCATGCATACCCCGCATGGTTAGTTTTGCTTATACGCTATTATCAGGACCAAATTATTCGTAATTTAAACCAAATTATATAGTCAGTGTTTCGAGTTTATTCAATTGTATATATATTAAGTTACATAATTAAAATTGCTGTTTTATTTAATTTTGTTTGGGTTTGTTTTTTTGGTTTTTTTGATTGGAAAATTTGGCAAATATAACATGTGGAATGTCCTCCACAGCAGAGTGTCAGACCTCTGGATCTTTTTAAACAATTTTATCAAGGTGGAACTGTGGCAGCTTCAGCTGGTGCCTCTGGAGGACCTTGAACAAAGAACACCTGAGCTTTTCTACCCTCGCAGGTGAAGTGTGATAGTCTGGGGTCTTCCTGCTGTGTCCGAGTGCCAGGCCACTGGCTGGCACCACAGGTCCCCAGACCCTCTGCTGAGGCATCCCTCTCCGACAGTCAAGTTTAGTCTGTCACATTTGGCTTTTCTCTCTGATCCACCACCAGGACCAAAGATCACACGGTCCTGAGGATGTAAAAATGCCTGTTCCTTCTGGAACATTGCTGTTGTGTGACAGCCGTGCAGGCAGAGCGGGCAGCTGTAGGGATACTGACTCGTTTCCCTGGTGCCAGCCGTGCTGCATCCATCGAGCTGCTGGGTGTTGGTGCTCGCTGGGACGCGGCCCGGCCCGGCACCACGGGAGTTAGGAAGGGTCTTGAAGGAATCCCCACGCGTTAAAGCAGACGATTTAGCCGGGGATTTTAAGTTGTTTCTCAGTTAACCTTGTAAAAGGCCAAAACAAGTCTCCTATGAATTTTGTCCCTGTCAAGTTCATTTCTGCCCCGAAATCCCCTCAGCATTCTCAGGGCAGTGGCAGGAGCCGGGTGCTGGCCCGTAGCCCCGCTGGCCGGGGAGAGCATGGCCCAGAGCGAGCCCCTGCTGCCCGGGATGGCCACAGGCCCGGGGGAGCCGGACAGGCAACGCCAGGGCCCTGTCCAGGGCTCCTGGGGCTCCTCTGGCACCTGTTCTGTCCCCTCGGGCGCTGAGCGGTGCCCGTCCCGCGGGGCTGTCTGTGCCCAGCCCCAAAAGAGGCAGGGCCGGGGCTGTGGCCCCTGGGCTGGCGGTGCCGCCTGCCCGGCGCTCAGCACTGCCCGTGCTGTGCCGATGCAGCGTGACCCGGCGGGGCAGCTCCGCCTCGGCGCCTCGCCACCGCCATCCCGGCACGGCGGCTGGCCCTGGGCCGCGGCAGCCCCGAGCCGCACGGGCCCGGGAGGGACTGCCGGAGCTCCCCGTCCCCTGCGTGCCTCAGCAGACACTCCAGCCCCGCTGCGTGCAGCAGGAGGGACACAAAGCACCTGCACGCTTACGAGAGTCCACAGCCCTTTGTACATGTGAAATGAGACCTCAGAACTGTGACATGTGCCTCAGGAGAGATCCCAGCACCCTGCACACCTTGGGAGAGATCCCAAACCCTCTGCATGCCTCACACAGGATTCCAAATCCCTTGCATGATTTGAAGTGGACCCCAGTGCCCTCCATGCCTCAGAGGAAACCTAAAATATTCCTGGGTGTGTCACAAGGGACCCCACTCCCTCGTGCACCTTAGGGGGACTCCAAAGCCCCCACGTGCCCTACAGGGAAGTCCAGGCCAGCTACGCCGAGTGTTTTGACCTGGAAAACAAGCCTGGTTGGACCTGGGTTGTTGTGTCTCTGGGTCTGCTCACCAGCCCTGTCGGACCCTGAGGCTACACAGCCCTTCCCTTCCCTTCCCTTCCCTTCCCTTCCCTTCCCTTCCCTTCCCTTCCCTTCCCTTCCCTTCCCTTCCCTTCCCTTCCCTTCCCTTCCCTTCCCTTCCCTTCCCTTCCCTTCCCTTCCCTTCCCTTCCCTTCCCTTCCCTTCCCTTCCCTTCCCTTCCCTTCCCTTCCCTTCCCTTCCCTTCCCTTCCCTTCCCTTCCCTTCCCTTCCCTTCCCTTCCCTTCCCTTCCCTTCCCTTCCCTTCCCTTCCCTTCCCTTCCCTTCCCTTCCATCTGGCCCTGGCTGAGAGCAGCAGACCCTGTGCAGCACCCTGCATTGGTGATGGCCCATCAATTAGGTCCTATCCAGTGTGTGTTAATTAGGGAGGAGCTTTGTTTTGCCTGCTGACATTGCCGGTCAGGCTGTGTCCCTGGAGATACTCTTGATGGCTTCCCTCTTTTCCTGGCCATGGCACTGGAGGAGGTCTGGGCAAGGATGATCCCACAGAAGGAAATGTCCCTCAGCCCAGGGACGCTCAGCATGGGCTGCCCCATCCCCTCGGGGCCCCACCGCTGGTCACAGTGAAGCGATCTGCAGAATAAATAGACTCCACTGTCACCCTGGTTTTTAATATTCTGTCCTGGATTAGGGTCAATCTGGGAGAAGACCTCCAAAGGGGGCCCTCCCAGAAAGCAACCCCACATGGCCCCTTCCCCCCAGCAAGTCGGGAAGGATTCCTTGGAGAGAAGTGGAAAGAACCTGTTTATTTGACAGGCAAAACACCCCCAGCACACAAAATGAACAATAGCAGATGACAATGCTTTCACCCATCTGAAAAGGATGACAAATTCAGAAAGTCTTTCCTGGCAGTGGTGGCTCTGCTGTCGCTCCCTCCGGCGCTGGGGATAGCTGCTGCAGCCACAGGATGCAAACTCTCAATGTTTCCCAGGTCCCAGTCCGGAGCAGGTGTGAGTGGTTCCAAAAAGGGAAAGGAAAAACAGTCCAGGGAAAAATCTGGACTGCTTAGCTAAACTGACTAAGAAGCAGAAGCCAAAAAGCAAAAGCAAAGCGGGAGCACAGCAGAAGCAAGAGCAAAGCAAGCAACAGAAAGCAAAGCAAAAAGCAAAAGCTGCACTATGTACTGCGCCGTCTGTCTGTCCTGCCAGCCGTGGGGGAGCAGGCTGATAACAAACCAAAACAAACCTTGCTCTTCAGGGCCAGTCGTGAAGGCACAGTACGTAATATCCAGCATTAACAGAACACACGGCTGGGGATGCAAGCATCATAACCTCACCCTAGGACAAGTTCTTCTAAGCCTTCTGATGTTTACATTCTTGTAACAAACTTTCTCACGTATTTTATGCAAATAACGTATTGTTATGCATTCTTTTCTGCAGGAGAGAACTTTGATGGACTGTTGGTTTGCCCAGTGTCATTGGAGAGGTGGCACTTTCACCCTCCAATCCACTGTCACTTTTGGAAATCTGTAAATGTTGGAGTCAGAAATTCAACTGCCCTCTTTTTTACCTTGGAGAGATGCGTGTCTGCGTTGTTTTATTTCATGTCCTATAGTGACACTCCACAACCTGATGTAGTTATGATGTGGGTATGCATGTCAGGGCCTGGCACAGGCGAGATGGCTCTCGTGAAAACTTGTGCCCCGAGCCCTGGTCCGAGCCACATCTTTGTTCACAAACATGTTCCATATGCAATGCATTACACAATCTCTTCATGCACATTCAACCCCTGGCCCCGCCTGTCCTCCCCTCACATGGCGATTAGATCCACGGCCTTCTGGGCACGCGTTGTTTCCTGTGGTGGTCACACTGGGGTCTTTGGTGGTCTCTGAGGCCGAAGGCTGTGGTCTTGCTCATGACTGAACTTTTGAGCTTTTCTCCTTTGTGCGTGAACTCTGGTCCCTTGGTGCTTATCTGAGTACGTCTGTTGGTTGGATCAGCTTGGAGACAGAGGAGTTCCTTAGTCTAGGCTTCTGGCATTCCCTGGTCTTCTCCTGGTGTTATGAGTAAAAAAGTTATCTGTAGCTATGATATTTTATTAAAAATCCTTTTCTAGGATTTTTCCCCTCCTGAGGAGCTGAGGGCCTCAGGAAAGAAATGTAAACAATAACTATCTGCTGCAGTGGAATGCAACAGGTGCATCTTCCATTGGTCCATGTGGATTGTTTTCACTTGATGACCAATCACAGCCAACTGTGTTGAGCCTGTGAGCAGTCACAAGATTTTTGTTATGCATTCTATTCTATTCTTCTTCTTTGTAGCCTTCTGGTCATTTTTTCCTCTCTGTTATTTTAGTATAGTTTTAATGTACTATTTTAATAGAATATATAATAAATCAGCCTTCTGAAATGGAGTCAAGCCTCGTGTCTCCACACCTGGGGTGTTCTCCCCAACAAATTATCCATTTTTTTTAAGGCTGCAAAGTTAAACAGGTTGGGCCAGTTGCTGAGAGTTGAAATGTTGACTATTTGTTGTTGATAGCTTCATGTAGCAATCACCTCTTGTTAATAGTTTTTCTTCAATTACCTGTTAATGGTTAGAAATCAAGTATAATTGTCCCCCTGCTGCTTCCCAGGAGCATGAAGGTAGCAGGGGGAGGTGACATCAGAGCTAGTATGAAGATGAGAATGCATTTCACCAAATTTTGCAATTTTCCAGGAAAAAAAAAAACTTAAAAAGAAGAAGCCAACATGGAATTATGAAACTTAAGTAATGTCTAAAGGTGAGGAACTTAATCCAGTATCTGCTAAGATCCTTTTTACTCCTCACCCTAACCTGAAAGAATGTCAGCTAGGAAGAGGACCTGGAATGTTAGACCAAAAAAGTGGAATTCCCACTACTCCCTCGAGGATGGAAGCCCCAGCTCTGCCTGCATACCAGCGGACACAGCTGCATCATCCTCCTCCTCCATGCCACTCCTGGGAGCAGCGGGGGTGCGGGCGACCTGTCGTTTCCCACAACCTGAGCTGAATGTTTTTAATAAAGGCATTAAAAAGGAGAAAGATCTCCTGCCCTGTTTATGACACTGGTATTGTCCTACATAGCAAGAAGCTTCAGAAATTTGCATTTTCCTATGCCCTTTGTACCTTGGCAGAGGTTTCTTAAGTAAAAGGTTAAAATTCAACACATAATTCTACAATTTAAAATTTAAATGCTTAGTCCATATATTGCTAACTTAATTGAACCCCCCAAAACCTCCATTTCAACAGCAGCCCCTGCCTGGCTTCTGCCTGCCCACACCGTGGGCATCCACAGCTCCTCCTGGGCATGGAGCTCAGTCAGTGCTGGTGCTGGGTGGGCTTTGCTGCTGCTGCCACCTGGACACTGGGGTGACCACTTGTCCTGGGTTGCAGTATAAACATGTATTCTTTTCCCATCCTCAAGAGCTGCTGAAACCAGGAGGGGCATTGTTTCTTCCTTATCATCCTGTTAATCAACAAGATCACCGCTCTGTCTCCACCTACCAAGGAGAAGAAAACACAAGTTTTCCTAGGTGCCGTAGGCTTTTGGAGAATGCATATTCCCGAGGACAGGCAGATTGTGAGCCCTCTCTACCTTGTTACCCACAAGAAGAACGATTTCCACTGGTGTCCTGAACAGCAACAAGCCCTTGCCCAGATTAAGCAGGCAATCGCTCATGCGGTAGCTCTTGGCCCAGTCAGGATGGGACCAGAGGTGAAGAATGTGCTCTACTCTGCAGCTGGGAACCATGGTTTGTCCTGGAGTCTTTGGCAGAGGTGCCTGGTGAGACTCAAGGCTGACCACTAGGACTCTGGAGATGGAGCTATGAAGGCTCTGAAGCAAACTACATTCCCAGAGAGAAGGAAATCTTGGCTGCCTACGAAGGAGTTCAAGCTTCCTCAGAAGTAACTGGCACCAAAACGCAGCTGCTTCTGGCACCCCAGCTACCAGTGCTGGGCTGGATGTTTAAAGGAAATGTTCCTTCCACACATCACGCCACCGACACCACATGGAGCAAATGGATTGCCCTCATCACGCAGCGCACCCAGATTGGAATGCGAATGGCCCTGGCATTCTGGAAATTCTATCAAACCGGCCTGAAGGGGAGACTTTTGGATTGTCTTCTGAAGAAGTAGAGGAGCAAGTGGCACGTGCCAAGGAAGCCCCACCATATAGTGAGCTACCGGAGCCTATCAGACAATATGCCCTCTTCTCTAATGGTTCCTGCTGAATTATAGGCACTAACCGGAAATGGAAAGCTGCAGCATGGAACCCCACAGGACAAGTTGCACAAGCTACTGAGAGACAAGCTGGATCAAGTCAGGTTGCAGAGCTTAAAGCTGTCCAGCTGGCTTTGGCTATTGCCAAACGAGAGAAGTGGCTGAGGCTCTATCTCTACACTGATTCATGGATGGCAGCTAATGCTCTGTGGGGATGGCTGCATTGCTGGAAAAAGGCCAACTGGCAGCGCAGAGGGAAACCCATCTGGGCCACCAAGATTTGGCAGGACATTGCCACCCGAGTAGAGAGGCTGACCGTGAGATTCGACATGTGGATGTGCATGTACCCGAGAGTCGGGCTAATGAAGAGCATCACAACAACAAACAGGTGGACCAAGCTGCCAAGGTGAAAGTATCACAGGTGGATCTAGACTGGCAGCACAAGGGAGAATCATTCCTAGCTCTCTCGTTGGGCCCACGGTGCCTCTGGTCGTCAGGGGAGAGATGCAACATAGCGATGGGCCCGTGACCGAGGGGTGGGCCTTGCTATGGACAACATCTCACAGGTCATCCACAACTGCGAGAGCTGCGCTGCAATCAAACAGGCCAAGCGGGTGAAGCCTCTGTGGTACGGTGGGCGATGGTTGAAGTACAGGTATGGGGAAGCCTGGCAAACTGACCTCACCACGCTTCCCCAAACCCGCCAAGGCAAGCGCTACATGCTGACCATGGTAGAACCTACCACAGAGTGGTTGGAAACCTACCCTGTGCCTCATGCTACTGCCTGGAACAGCATCTTGGGCCTGGAAAAGCAAATCCTGTGGAGACAAGGCACCCCTGAGAGAATTAGGTCAGACAATGGAATTCATTTCAAGAAAAGGCTTATCAACCCCTGGGCCAGAGAAGATGGTATTGAAAGGAGATATCATATTCCTTATCATGCACGAGCTGCCGGGAAAGTTGAACCATGCAAAGGAATACTTCAGACTATCCTGAAGGCACTTGGTGGAGGAACCTTCAGGAACTGGGAACTGAACTTAGCAAAAGCCATCTGGATGGTCAACACCTGAGGACCTATCAATCCTGGTGCTGCCCAGTCTGAACCCCTGCACACAGGGGATGGAGACAAAGTTCCTGTGATACACATGAAAGGTATTTTAGGAAAGACTGTTTGGATTAATCCCACTGCAAGCAGGGCCAAACCCATCTGTGCGATTTTTTTGCTCAAGGACCTGGTTGCACTGGCTCGGTAATGCAGAAGAACAAGGAAAGCCGTTGTGTACCACAAGAAAATCTAACCTAATTTTAAGCGACAATTGTGTGTAAAGTTTCATTTTATATTATATATATATATATATATATATATATATATATATATATATACACATAAATATAGTAAGAGGATATTAGTTTGGGTATAGATGGTAATAGAATAGGGGGTGGATTATGTCCTAGGTTACAATATAAAAATGTGTTCTAATCCCGTCCTGAAGAGCTGCTGAAACCAGGAGGGGCATTGTTTCTTCCTTATCTCCTGTTAATGGGCCCATCAATGTCTTGCCACATGACTCAGAGATAACTCCCTCCCAGAGCCATTTCTGTTTAATGGCTAATCAAGGACCCACAGCATGAGGCAGAATGATATCAGCCCACTGTGAGATGCTCTGCCCATGGGGGAGGAGCTAAGCATCCCCAGCTGGATATAATCTGGGTTTTGGGACACAACAAGCAGTCTTTCCACTGGATTCCCAGAGGAACCGCCGCCCTTACCCACTGCTTTTCCAGAGGATGAGAGCTACCAGATTGTTTCTACAGGATCACCACTTCCACAAGTCCATTTCATCTGGACTGCTACCACCACCCTAACTAGCAGGGTGTCAGCAGGCTGTATTCTGACCCTGTCAGTGGTTTTTCTTTTGTATTATTGCATGTGTTTTGAGGGTTTTTTTCCCCTTTTCCAAAAAAATTGTATTTCTGACTTGGAGTCGCTCACTGGTTTTGCTTTCAAACCAGAACACAGATCCATCTCTTTATTTGAACAGAGGAAGGGGCCATTGCCTACCCTGCAAGCGGGGGGGGTGGGGTGGTGGGGTGGGGTGTCACCTTCAGTGTTACTTAGAGGGCAAGGCCAGGGGGCTCAGGGGCAGAGGAAGGGATGTGTTGGTCTCAGGAGGGGCTGGAGGGTGCTGGGCTGGTCCTGGGGTCTCTAGAGGAACTCGAGTTGGCTGGGAAGGGACAGATGGAGAGAAAAAAAGGGATGAAGGCAGCTTGGGGAGGCCCATGGGGAGAGCAGGTGGCAGTGGGATCTACAGGGTAAAAGGAGGTTCCCTCGTAGTTGGTTGTTCTGGGGTCCTCTTCACAGAAGACTTGAGAGGGCTGTCCAGACCGTTCCTGCTGCTGGAGGAGCTGCTCACGCTGTCTGGGTGTGAGGTGCAGCCACCGTCTTCCAACTTGTGTCCCGAGGTGCTCCTGTGGAGAGAGGAGGTGGCTGAGGCCCCAGCTGGCAGTGGCACACAGGGACCCTCGTGCACAGCAGGGCCCAGAGCTGGCAAGGCTCCCCAGCACGGCTGGAGCTGCTGGCACAGCTGGGCCCAGCTGGACAGCTGCCCCTCAAGGCCCCGGCCAGCAGGGCACGGCTCTGGGCAGGGTCCCTGGCCAGGAGCGGGCCCCAGAGCGCCTCTGCCTTTCAAGGGCAATCTCAGCCCTGCTCTTTCTCCTCCCCACCTCCCTCTGCCTCTGCCCCGTGCCCCTGGGGCTGCTCTCGGCCACAATTGCTAATCTGTGATTGTTCTGTCAGCAAAGGGACATGGAGAAGTTGCCTCCAGCATGCAGCATGATCTTCACACAGTGACGGACCAGGACTTCCAGTCAATCCATCTCTCGATCCCAGTGTCCATGGGAACACAGTTCAGAAGCGTCTCCATGCCATGCTGGCTTGCCCACGTGCTTTAGGGAAGTGGGCATTGCAAGGAGCTCCTTCCTCAGCGGGAGCAGGTACGGCCTCAGCTGCAGCCCCGGTGCTGCCTGTGGTGCAGGGAGCGGCCGTGGCTGTCCCTGTGCTGGGCTGCAGCACAGGGCCAGGCCGGAGCGGGGCCCTTGTTGTGCCTCCGCCGCTGCTCGGCAGCGCCGCCGGAGCCCGGGGCCGCGGCCCTTCCCCGCCGGGGCCGAGACCTGCCCGACAAGGGCGCGGCGGCTCCAGAGGCCCTGCCCGACCCCCAAGGATGGGCTCCGCCCGCCCGCCGGCCGCAAGGCTTGGCAGGAAGCTTTCTGCCCACTTTGCACAGCCTCCACCCAGAGTGGCCCTTTGCTGCGCTGAGGAGACTGACAAACCCCGCTGCACATCTCATGAGGGATCCCTGCACACCTTCGTAGAGACCATCAATACTCCTTTGTGCCTCCTGAGGGATCCCTGCACCCCTCAGCACAGACCCCAAAATATCCCTGTGTGCCTGGCAGGGAATCCGTGTTCACCAATGCAGAGACCCCAGGGCAGCCTTGTGTGCCTCACAAAAGAGCCCAGCCTCCTGCCCACCTTAGGAAGGACTCAGCTCCTCTCCAGGCCTTGACGGCAAGCACTAAAGTGCCACGTTAATCACGAGGTACTCAAGCCCCTGCCAGCCTTACAGATGTCTCCAGTCCCCTGTATGCCACAGAAGAGATCTCAAATCCCCTAAGAACCTCACGAGGAACCCCAGCCTCGTGCACCACTTACAAAGGACGCAAAGCCCTGCATGCCTTCCTGCAAAACCCAACACCTACAAACCCCCCCTCCAGTTCGTGTGCCTCATGAGGGACCCCGGCCAAGTGCCATCCTTACAGGAGTCCCCCAATGCCCTGCATGCCATAGAAAAGCCAGGCTTGGCATTAACTCTAGCCAGCAGTGTGTTCCCTGGCAGAAACCAATTCCCTTCTGGGCATCAGGAATACGTGTTGTGGGGTCGGCCGCATATGTGGGAGTGATGGGGAGAGTGAGCCCGTGCTGTGCTGCACTGCTGAGCTGGCAGCACGGTGGATACGGGCAGGATGTTCTCTGTTTCCCCCAGAGCTGGGGCCTGCAGGCACCTTGCCGGCCCTTGGCACAGGCTGTGCCAGCCAACAAAGCCCAGCAGGCTGGGAGGAGAGCCCGGGGGCAGCAGGAAGCTGAGAGAAGCCCCTGCTCTGGAACTGAGGCAGTTCTTGCAGAAGCAAAGAAAGATGGTGACTTGAAGAGATTCCCACTGTGCTCAAAGTTTGCCTCTGAAGACTAAGAGGTGAGCTTGTCAAGAATCCCAGGAAACATCTGGGAAAAGGTTTTACATAATGTGGTTGTGACTAGGTACAAAGTTCCTGTGGGAAAAGATCTTTGCTTCTGCAGCAGGCTGGGTGTCTTAGGGTGCCTTACTTCTTTGCAGAGTAAATATTACCACTGAAATGCCACTTTATTTTTTATTGTATAAGTGTAAAGAATTTTCCAGAACTGTAAGACTGCTTTCAAAAATAGAAACATATTGTGGAAAAAGGGATGAACCATGTGGTGAACTGTCTCTACAAGAAGCATTTCTAAATATTTCTAAAAATTAGAAGTGAAGATAAAATAGGGTTGCTTTTTCAGGATTCTAAAACTGCTTTAGGAGTGAAGTCCTTAGTCCTTGAAAAGTCCTTAAATTCTGTAGTACTCAGGAATAAATATTTAGGGTAGTCTCTCTACAATAAATAAATTTTAAAATATTTCTGAAACTTTCTCATTTCTAAAAATTCAAAACAAAGGCAAAATGGGGTGGCTTGTTCTCAGGAGCCCCATGCTGCTGCCTGCCCCCTGGGCTCCCCCATCCCCTCGGGGCCCCGCCGCTGGGCACAGCAGCCCCTGCCTGGCTCCTGCCTGCCCACACCGTGGCCATCCCCAGCTGCCTCTGGGCATGGAGCTCAGTGAGTGCTGCTGCCAGGTGGGCTTTGCTGCTGCTACCTCCCAGACACTGGGGTGGCAGCTCCATCTCTCTATTGCAACAGAAGAAGGGGCCATCACCTACTGATTCATAGAATCACAGAATCACAGAATTTCTAGGTTGGAAGAGACCTTTAAGATCATCGAGTCCATCCCATGTTCTAGCACCTCAACTAGATCATGGCACCAAAGTGCCACATCCAGTCTTTTTTTAAACACATCCAGGGATGGTGACTCCACCACCTCCCTGGGCAGATGAATCCCGTGTTTGACCACTCTTGCTGTGAAAAACTCCCTCCTTAAGTCTAGCCTGTATCTCCCTTGGTGCAGCTTGAGACTGTATCCTTTTGTTCTATCTGTTGTTGCCCAGAGAAAGAGACCGACCCCCAGCTCACCACAGCCACCCTTCAGGAAGTTGAAGAGAGTGGTAAGGTCACCTCTGAGTCTCCTTTTCTCCAGGCTAAACAATCCCAGCTCCCTCAGCCGTTCCTCGTATGGCTTGTGTTCCAAGCCCCTCACCAGCCTCGTTGCTCTTCTTTGGACACACTCAAGCATCTCAACATCCCTCCTAAACTGAGGGGCCCAGAACTGGACACAGTACTCAAGGTGTGGCCTCACCAGTGCCGAGTACAGGGGAAGAACGACCTCCCTGCTCCTGCTGGCCACACTATTCCTGATACTGGCCAGGATGCCATTGGCCTTCTTGGCCACCTGGGCACACTGGTGGCTCATGTTCAGCCGACTGTCAACCAGCACCCCCAGGTCCCTCTCCACCTGAGCACTGTCCAGCCACACCGTCCCCAGCCTATAATGTTGCAGGGGGTTATTGTGGCCAAAGTGCAGGACTCGGCACTTGGACTTATTAAACTTCATCCCATTAGATTCTTCCCATCCATCCAACCGTTCCAAGTCCCTCTGCAAAGCCCTACGTCCCTCTAACAGATCCACACATGCTCCCAGCTTAGTGTCATCTGCAAATTTACTAATAAAAGATTTAAAACCCTCATCCATATCATCAATAAAAATATTAAACAGAACTGGCCTCAGCACAGACCCCTGAGGGACACCCCTGGTGGCTGGCCGCCAGCTGGATGCAGCACCATTCACAACCACTGTCTGGGCCCGGCCATGCAGCCAGCTCCTAACCCAGCACAGAGTGCTCTTGTCCAAGCCACGGGCTGCCAGTTTATCAAGGAGTATGATGTGGGAGACAGTGTCAAAGGCCTTGCTGAAATCCAAATAAACAACATCTACAGCCTTCCCTGCATCCACTAGGCGGGTTACATGGTCATAGAAGGTGACCAGGTTGGTTAAACATGACCTACTCTTCCTAAACCCATGCTGACTGGGCCTGATACCCTGGCCATCCTGTAAATTCTGTGTGATGGCACTTGATATAAACTGTTCCATTATTTTGCCAGGTACTGAGGTCAGGCTGACTGGTCTATAATTACCAGAATCCTCCTTTGTGCCCTTTTTGTGAATGGGTGTCACATTGGCCAGCTTCCAGTCATCTGGAACCTCACCAGTGAGCCAGGACTGTTGGTAAATGATGGAGAGTGGCTTTGTAAGCTCATCTGCCAGCTCTCCCCTTACCCTGGGGTGGATTCCGTCAGGTCCCATAGATTTATGAACATCCAAGCATTTCAGTAGTTCTCTGACTGCCTCCTCTTGGATAATGGGGGGGACCATTCTGCTCCCTGACACCATCAACCAGCCCAGGCGGACAGGTGTCTTGAAGGCAGGTCCACTTCCCACTAAAAACTGAGGCAAAGTAGGCATTAAGCACTTCTGCCTTCTCCTCATCTGCAGATATTAAGTTCCCTCCCTTGCCCAGTAAAGAAGAAAGGCTGGTCTTACCCTTCCTTCTAGCATTAATGTATTTGTAAAAATATTTTTTATTATCCTTTACAGAAGTCGCCATTCTAAATTCCAACTGAGCTTGGCCTCCCTAATTAGGCCTCCCTAATTTTTTTCCTGCATGCTCTAGCAGCCCTCTTGAATACTTCCTTAGAGACCTGACCCTCCTTCCAAAGCTGATACATCCTCTTTTTATTCCTAAGTTCCTCCTAAACCTCCTTGCCCAGCCAGGCTGGACGTTTACCCCACTGACTTATCTTTCGGCACACAGGGACAGTCTGTTCCTGTGCCCTCAAGATCTCTGTTTTGAGGCATGCCCACCCTTCCTGGACTCCTTTGTTTTTAAGGGCTGCCTCCCAAGGGACGCTCTGAATAAGTATCCTAAACAGGCCAAAGTCTGTCCTCTGGAAGTCCAGTGCAAGAGTCTTACTGGTGCTCCTCCTGACTTCACCAAATATTGAGAACTCTATTATGTCATGATCACTCTGCCCCAAGCGACCTCCAACCACCACATCTCCCACCAGCCCATCTCTATTTGCAAACAGCAGATCTAACATAGTCCCTCTCCTGGTGGGTTCACCCACCAGCTGCAACAAAAAGTTGTCCTCCATACACTCTAAGAATTTCCTGGACTGCCTCTTTACTGCTCTATTAAGTTCCCAGCAGATGTCTGGTAGGTTGAAGTCACCCACAAGAACAAGGGCTGATGATCCTGAAACATTACCTAGCTGCTTATAGAATAAGTCATCTACCTCTTCTTCCTGCTTGGGTGGACGATAACAGACTCCCAGTAGGGTGTCAGCCTTGTTGGCCTTCCCTTTAATTCTTACCCATAGACATTCAACTCCAGCTTCCTTAGTTTCAATTGCTACGGCATCAAAAGTCTGCTTAATATAAAGGGCCACCCCTCCACCTCTTCTTCCTTTCCCGTCTCTTCTGAAGAGCTTGTAGCCATCCAGTGCAGCGCTCCAGCCATGTGAGGCATCCCATCATGTTTCCGTGATGGCAGCTACATCCTAGCTCTGCAGCTGCACCATGGCCTCCAGCTCATCATGTTTGTTGCCCAAGCTGCGTGCATTGGTATACACGCATCTCAGCTGGGCTACTGACTTCACCCCTAACTTAGCCTTGCAACCCTTGGGCCTGCTTCCAGAGAGCCCAGCTGCATCCCCTTCCCCCTTCAAACCTAGTTCAAAGCCCTCTCAATGAGCTCTGCCAGTTCATGAGCTAAAAACCTTTTGCCCTTAACAGAGAGATGTACCCCATCTGGTTCCAGCAGAGCAGATGCTGTAAAAGTTTCCCCATCATCAAAGTATCCAAATGTTGCCGATGACACCAACCCTTAAGCCATTTGTTGGTGATGCGGATTCTCCTGTTTCTTTCATCATTTTCCTCCGCCACCAAAGGGACTGAGCAGAACACTACCTGTGCTCCTGCCCTATCAACTACCTGACCCAGTACCCTAAAGTCCTTTCTAATTGCCTTGACACACCTCTTTTCAATCTCATCATTGCCAGCCTGGAGTATCAGCAGTGGATAATAATCAGAGGGCTGAATCAGCCCAGGAAGTCTCTCAGTGATATTTTGTACCCGGGCCCCAGGGAGGCAACAGACCTCCCTGTGGGATGGGTCTGATCGACATACAGGGCCCTCAGTTCCCTTCAGAAGGGAATCACCTACTACGATTACCCTTCTTTTCTTCTTGATGTTAGAGGTAGTGATCCATCTTACAGATGAATCATAATTGGGGGGCTCACTGGGCAGACAGTTTTCTTCTAAATCATCTAGTTGGGTCTTTAGTTCCAGGACCTCATACCTATTCTGTAGTGGGACCTGCCAGGATGATGGGGATGGGGAGGAGTTTTTGTTATTACTTCCCCAAATGGGGACCCATTTCCACTCCTCTTCATCCTTCTATTGCCTGACAGCGGGAGTCATAGAAGTCCTCAGTCTCTTGGTCAGAGGCCTCCCTTAAAGATGGAAGGGCCCAGCTCCACCAACCTATTTCCATTTCACTTTCCCTGATACTCCTTAACCTTTCAACTTCCTCCCTAAGCTCAGCCACCAGTGAAAGGAGGTCGTTCACCTGTTCACACCGCAGGCAGGTCTCCTCCACAACAATCCCTGAAGCCACCAATAAGCTCAAACATTCTGGGCTCTGATGTGTCTGTACAGACACATCCTTTTTGGAGGGCTCAACTCACTCACTTACACTTATACCAGCCACAGTTTGTGACCGTGTAGAGACCATTACTAACAGACACCTCAAACACAAGCAGGCAGCAGAAAAACCTCAAACAACACAGAGGACTCCTTACTAGCAAGAAAGTTGGCAACCCTGTCTGTTTGCCCTGCCTGTGGGAACTGCCGTGCAAACTGCCTTGTATAAGCCCCAGAGACTCACCACACCCCTGTTTGCTCGCTCCTGTTTGCCCTGCTCCCCAGACACCTCTTATAATCAGCCACTCAGCAGCAACTCAGGTAGCTGCACCCCTTGCTCCTCACTGACTCACAATGGCCCAATGGCGGGGCAGCAGGGCTTAACTCCAGTGTTGTTTAGAGGGCAAGGCCAGGGAGCTCAGGGGCAGAGGAAGGGATGCGTTGGTCTCAGGAGGGGCTGGAGACTGCTCGGCTAGTCTTGGGGTCTCTAGAAGAACTTGAGAAATGGCTGGGACAGGATACAGGGAGACCAAAAAAGAGATGAAGGCATCTTGGGGAGACCTATGGGGAGAGCAGGTGGCAGTGGGATCTACAGGGTAGGAGGAGGTTCCCTTGCAGATGGCTGTTCTGGGGTCCCCTTCACAGAGCACTTGAGAGGGCTGTCCAGGCCCTTATTACTGCTGGAGGAGCTGCTCACGCTGTCTGGTTGTGAGGTGCAGCCACCGTCTTTCAACTCCTGTCCCGAACTGCCCCTGTGGTGAGAGGAGGTGGCTGAGGCCCCAGCTGCCAGTGGCACACAGGGACCCTCCTGCACAGCAGGGTCCAGAGCTGGCAAGGCTCCCCAGCATGGCTGGAGCTGCTGGCACAGCTGGGCTCAGCTGGACAGCTGCCCCTTATTGCTGGATCTGGATCTATGTAGAAATCACAAACAGGACAGTACTACTCAGGAATGTGCCTTGAGCCGTTTCATTTTCCAGCACCAGTCTCATTATATAGTTATGACAATGGGAAGATGCAAGCATTTCACATCCCAAGCAGCAGACCAAGAACTTAATGTTGCAACTTACTTTAAAAGTTTCCTGGCCAATCACAAAACCCAAAACCTATTGACAGTAGTTCCATCCAATTAATGTAAGCACACATTCCTTTGGTTAAAATAATGCATGCTTATTTCAAATACAATATCTGCTTAAAATACAACGCACAGAGCTCCATTATTAAGCTTAGAACTTCCTCACGTTCAACTAGATAGACGTTTCTGCAGGTTAGGGAGTTGTTCTAGACAAGTGTTAATACATAGACCATTGCTCTCTAAGTCTTTACTTGCCTACTTCTTATACAATTTTTCTGCTGACAAATCTTATGATTACTTTTTAGCTCTAATTGCAGTTCTGCTGTCACTGAGGCTTGCCTTTTGCAGCTTTCCCAAAACTCTCAGATTCTATGGATTCCCACAATTCCCCCTCTTGGTTCAACTAAAAAGAAACTTTCCTAACTGTCTCCTTTATTAACTCCCTTGCGTTTTGTAGATTTCCTATAATATATCTGCTTGTTACTTGCTTAAAGCTTCCTTTTTGCTCACATTAAGTATTGCTATATTACAACACAGCAATTTTAATGCTGTGAAAGTCCAGTCAGTTCAAAGGGCATAAGTCATGTCTGATAACAATTACAAGTCATTGTTAGAAAAATGTCGCCTGTTCTAAGGTTTTAATTCAAAACCTTTTTTCTATGGCTATACGTTCATCTACCATCTCTGTAAGATTTTGACAACTTTCTGTGAATCTATTTCCTACTTTTCTCTCTTGTATGACAAAAACTTCTTTGATAGTTTTCTCCATCATTTGTCGCACCAAAGTCTGCAAGGTGTCACTACTAGTATGGCCACCAAAACACTCTGCACATATAGACCTATCTTACAGAGTTCCCTTAGCCAAGGTGCAAAGCTCCATTCTTGGAACAAATCATCTAACTATGACAGACCATCTTCTTTAATTTGAGCTGTCAAATCTTTCAGCTTTTGTATGCTGTTTGGATGGATTCAGAATGCTCTGACAGGATCATGCAACAGAATCCTTCAAATTCCTCACAACCGTGTCCATGTGCCAGTAAAAGAAAATCTACCACTGCCCTGTTTTGATGGGTAGCATGTCTAACACTAGTAACATCTGTCAGCATATCACTGATTGCAGTGGATGTGGCATTAGTTTCTTTACTCAGCCAATATCCAACTCAATCTCATTGTTTCAATGCCCTTGCTGAAGCCAGTTGGGGTAAAAACAAACCTGGCAGCCTGGGCAGCCCTGGCAGGCAGTGCCACGGCCAGGAGCAGCAGGAGTAGGAGGCGCAGAGCAAGGGCCATGGTGCCTAGCCCTCTGCCAGTCCCGCAGCTCTTGGTGCCACCGCTGTCCTGACACCGCTGTCCCAATGTCAGCACCGCTGCTGCCACCGCCGCTGCTGCCGCAACAGTTGTGCTCAAGGACTGACTGCTGGCTCCTTGTGCTGCTCTGCAACCACGGGGCTCTGGCACCTCAGAGCCTGCTCTGACATCATGGCCAGGGTGGAATTGTTTGGGAAGGTGGATCTGCCTTCTTCGGGAGCGAGCTCATCCTGCCCAGCTGCTCTGCCCAAGGGTTGTGACACAGTCCCAGCTCAGCTGATCTCACAGGCTGGGGCATGAAGGGATGCAGAGCAGCTCTGCCAGGATGGACTTGGGGTTGCTGCTAGAAGAGAGGCTGGACGTGAGGCAGCCATGTGCATCCAAAGGAGAGTGCCCAGCAGGCTGAAGGAGGTGATTCCACCTTTCTGCTCTGGTGAGACCCCACCTGGAGTACTGTGGAGGAGGTTTTACAGTGGCCTCTGTGAGCCATCAAGATGTTTGATAAGAGGATCCACGTTAAACCTGGAAATAATTTTCTGCCAATTTTCTATGTCATTGACAGAGAAACCAAGAAAGAAAGAAGGATAAATAAGAGAAACCTGCAATGGCCTATTCCAAGAAGAGCTTTGTAAGAATGTAGAAAAGGCATGCAGGTTAGAATAAAAACAGGGTTTGAAGCCTTCTGGAAAAGGAGTGTGTTGCTTTGTAGTGTCTCAGTCTCTACCACGACAGAGTACTGCATCCTGCTGTGGGTCCCCAAGACAGGAAGGATCAAGTCCAGAGGAGGGACAAAATGCTCTGAGGGCTGGAGCCCTTCTGCTTTGGAGACAGGATGGGAGAGCTGGCAGTGTTCAGCCTGGAAGAGAGAAGACTCCAGGGACACCTGATTGCTGCCTTTCAGTGCCTTATGGGGGCTTGCAAAGAGATGGGACAGAATTTTTAGTAGAGCCTTTTGTGACCAGACCGAGGGTCTTTTAATCTAAAAGATGGTCAATTCAGACTAGATGAAAGAAGCACATATTTTACACTATTGCTTTTGAAACCCTGGCACAGGTTGCCCAGAGAAGTGGACATCCATCCCTGCAGACATTCAAGCTCCTGCTCTGAGCAACCTGACCTAGTTCAACGTGTCCCCTGCTCACTGCAGGCCATTGGGACTAGATGGCCTTTAAATGTCCCTTCCAACCCAAGCCATTCTGTACTCCTGTGCACCATCAAAGCAGTGCTGCATTAGTGCTGGGCTGATTGTGCTGGCACCTGTATTTTGGTACTTGTGCCATTTAGCAATTGGCCATGAGAGGATTGATGGGCTGGACAGTGAAGTCTGCAAATAACACACAGTGTGCTCAAGGAGAAACAGGAGAGGAACACGGCTTCCACTTCAGATAAATGTCAGCATTTTGCTGCCCATTCCTGGTTAGAGAAATAAAGGAATGTCCTGAAGATCCCTTCATGTGGGTTCATTATTGGCCGTATCAGTACTTGTGTTCTGTAAAACAGGTTAAGTTGTTACAGCTTCTTGCCCCATTTATCCCTGAATAAAACCCAAATACTGCATTGCACCTTGTCTACTTTCTTCCAAGTCAAGGCAAATTTTGTTAATTACTGAGTGGGACATATTCATCTGTTCACAAGCAAATTCCTCTTGCCACTCTCACCATGGCAAGACTGCTGTGTTGATTTGCTCTAATCGGACTGTAATTAAGGCCTACCTTTCACTAGAATTAAAGCTGATGCATTGGGAGGAAAAGTGTTCAGTCATTTCTCCTGGAGTCTGACACTGTAGAGAGTTGTTCTGTAAGTAAATGACATTTGAAGACAGGTGTAGTCTACCATACTTCTGGCATACTAGAAGTGAGAAAAAACCCTTTGAATCAGGATTTTATCCTTTCTTCCTCCACCTCCTCCTCCCAGGAATTTTAATCTCTGAGGTCTAAGCTCTTCAGCTGCCTCACAAACATTCTTTTAATTCAGACAGTCATCCATGTGGTGAGCCACAAATCAGGACCATGGTGTGAACCTTGAAGCAATGTAGGTTTATAGCACTGAAAATAATAATCCAATACCCAGGTTTAGCCAAGCCTATTGGTTATTTCCCAAATAACTCTACCTATCCTCAGTGATGTTTCAAAAACGATCATTGTGAAAGCTAGGAGCGGGGAGAGAGAATGTTATCAAAATTAAAAATAGAGCTTTCTGAGATCTTTATATTCCTCTAAAAAGAGAGTCCAAACTATTCATCTATGGAACATTAAGTAAGAAGTGAACAAAAGACTGTCAAAATAATTGCTTGGGGAACAAAAAACCCATAAATAAAAACAAGCTTAAATGTAGATAATAAGTAAACCATCATGCAAAGAAAAAAAACAGACCTGCCAAAACTAAAACCAATAAGGCTGTTTCATCTGTCTCAATTAAAAAAAAAAAAACCAAAACAAAAAACAAAACAAAAAAAACCAAACAAAAGAAAAAAAACCAACCTGAAATAATCAGAGATTCTCAAGGGCATTACTATATATAGAAACTTCCTGGTATTGGGAAAAACATGAAGGAAAGTGTAGCATGCAATTCACAGATGTAACCTAGAATTTGTTAGGGAGGGCCAGGGGTGGCAGTGGCTGCTCAGGGATGGCTTTGGCCCGTGTCCCTGGCAGCAGCCACTGCCCAAGCAGCTGCGCTGCCCCCGGGCTCTCCTCCCGGCCTGCTGGGCTTTGTTGGCTGGCACAGCCTGTGCCAAGGGCCGGCAAGGTGCCTGCAGGCCCCAGCTCTGGGGGAAACAGAGAACGTCCTGCCCGTATCCACTGTGCTGCCAGCTCAGCAGTGCAGCACAGCACGGGCTCACACTCTCCATTGCTCCCACAGATGCAGCCGGCACCACAACACGTGTTTCCCATGCCCAGAAGAGCCTCAGAATGGGTTGCTGTTGGGGAACCGTCTGTTTGCATGTGATAAGGGCAAGTCTGGCTATCTGTTTCTGCCAGGAAATTATTTGGAAGTGCTCAACTGAACCTCAAGTCAGAGTTTCGGCACTGCAGTTCATGTCTTTGATTGTAATTCGGTCCTAGCAGTCAGTTTTATACCCCTCCCCTTATTTTCTATTGTTATAGCATATTTTATTACCAAGGGCTTGTTCCTTTACCCCATGTGTTGGTTTTGCTCCACTTGTCCATCTCCCCAAAGACCTGCCCTCTTGTTCACTGTTCCTCCTCCCATTGCATGTCAGTCCCTCTCCAAGCCTGCCCCTTGCTCTAGAAATTTTCCTATCAATTTTGTATCCTTCGGAAGCCCATTGGTTTGTTTAAGTTCTTCCCCTCCCCTGTAATCCCCAATTGGTTTAAACCTTGTATTCCCCGCCTGGTGTTCCACCCTCAGTTTCTCCCAATTGGCTAAAGATTGGATCCTCCCCTGGGACCCTGCCAAGTTTGTAAGTTGGTGTATGCCTTTAGTGCAGTGTTGGCTTGCCCCTGATGGTCTGTAGAGTAATCACCTTAGGAAAACATAGAGCAGACCTCACCCTGTTCCTTGTCCCTACCCTCAGGGCAGTCCTACCCCCAAGGCAGTCCACCTGTGCTGTAGAGCAGCTGTGCCCTGCAGCCACAGCCCAGATTCGACAGTTTTCTGGGGGCGGCCCAGTGCCACTGTGGGTGTGGGCAGCTAGTGGGGCTGAAGAAATGGGGCAGCACAGCACTTCCCAAATCAGCTCTTCTGCTGCAATAAAGAGATGGAGCTGTCACGCGAGTGCCTGGGAGGTAGCAGCAGCAAAGCCCACCTGGCAGCAGCACTGCCTGAGCTCCATGTCCAGGAGCAGCCGTGGAGGCCAGGACTGGGCCCAGCTGTGCAGGAGGGTCCCTGTGTGCCACTGGCAGCTGGGGCGTCAGCCACCTCCTCTCTTCACAGGTGCTCCTCTCCATCTCCAGAAGAGCAGCCTAACAACGCAGGCAGCAAGAATTTGAGCCATGACCTCAGCTCTCCACTTCTGCCCCTATCTGCCCTGCCATGGCTGCAGCAGTGTCACAAGGCCATCCCAAAACCCACCGCTCCTCAACGAGAACCTCTGCCCCTGAGCCCCCTGGTCCTGTTCCCCGGCCAGGACTGAAGGTGGGCAGCCCTTGCCTGGCAGGGCAGGGCGTGGCCCACATTTTATATTCAAATAAAGAGTTGGAGTTTTCACAGTTATGTCCGGGTGATAGCAGCAGCAAAGCCCACCCGGCACCAGCAGTGGCTGAGCTCCATGCCCAGGAGCAGCCGTGGATGGCCACGGTGTGGGCAGGCAGGAGCCAGGCAGGGGCTGCTGTGCCCAGCGGCGGGGCCCCGAGGGGATGGGGGAGCCCATGCTGAGCGTCCCTGGGCTGAGGGCACATTTCCTTCTGGGGGATCATCTGGGCCTGGACCTGAAGAGGCACAAAGGGATATTTTGGGTTGCCTGATGAGGGTTCCAGGAGTCCCGCATGTTTTAAATGAATTAGCTTTTTTTGATTAATAAGGAGAATTTATTCCATAATTAAAATTCAGTCGTAGAAAATCTAGAAGCAAATATCAGATTGGCCCTGAAGCAGGCTAACAGCGTCAGATGAGACAGGTGGGGCATTTCTCTCCCCTGTGCATCACGAAGGGACAGCTCTCTCAAAGTTTTTTTGGTCATTTCCAAGCTCCAAGCGGTGTGGAGGGCAGGAGTTTTTCTGTTTCTTATGGTTGTTTTTATCCTTTTTGCATATTCATGTATTTTTTCCTTTCTTGCTGCAGCTCTTGCTGAGAGTTTCCCCAAAACTGGTAAAAGATTCACTTTGTTAGAGGAAAATGCAATATGCATTCTAGGAGGCACACATTTATCTTATAGATGATGCAAATCGAATGCACATTGCTGAGGTTTGGTCAGAGAAATAATCTTCTGGAATCAGCATTTCTGGGGACGAATATTCAGGCTAGGATTTTGGTGCATGTTGATTGCCCTGAACCCTTCTTTGTTATGCTAGGATTTTCATTAGGCGAGATTACTGTAGTCTGAGCATGAATTTGTGCATACAATCTATCAGAATCCCTCCCTTTCTCTATTAATTTATTAAATTTGTACTTTTAGGGTACACTTTGACAAAGCTTACTTATTTTCTAATTTTATGTTTAGTATTTATAAAACTTGACAACTACACTTTCATACTACTAGTCAGGGTATAAAATTAACAGCTCTTCTCATAAGGTAGATTCTTCTAAATCTTTAATTTCTTTTCTTTGGATTGTCAATTATATTTTTTTATATCAATGCATGTGCTTATTGTACTTTAGATATATTTTGACTCCATAGTCGTTTAAGGCTGGTAATATTTGTAAAATAAGTTTTTCATGTTTTCTTATGTTGCCTGCTAAAATGTGTCTTTATAACTGTCTCATGTTCTTGTTTTCTAATTCTTGAGCAATTTGCTTTATTCTACTCTCAGGATTTATTTCTTCTCTAGCTCTTCCAGAACAAAAAGTTTTAATATATTGCTTACAAATTTTGCCATTTTATTCTTTTTGCTATGTTTCACATTTTCTTTATTCCAGTGTCTTTTACTACTCATAGTGCACATTCTGAATTTGTTAAAATTATAGCGTACTACACTAACTTGGGAGTGTGCATATGGCTCATTCTTTTTGGGCTTGGATGACTAATACAGTGACAATAATCCTCTGCAGTTTTAACACTCTAGCTCTCTCAAAGCCCCTTTGGGTTGCAGCCAAAGGGCCAAGATGTGTATCTTCTTGGTAGCAGAGCTTACACCTTGGGATCTAGTCACTGGTGTCATTCGTCTCATTCTCAGTATTTACATCATAAGATTTATAAGAGCCTTTTAAATTGTTTTTCAGGATTTAGGATAGCATCTGCTTATTTCTAATTGTTATAGTTTTATTTCTTTGACATTTTAGCTCTAAAGTTGTAATTAGTCTGTACACTTCTCTTTCTTTCAGCTATACTTGGCTGTTTTCCTTTATTTTAATTTGATCCTTATTAAATATCTAACGGCTTTTGTTATATCCTATCTGATTTAATGTTACTTTTAGTGTTTCTTGGAACTTAAATCTGGTTTGTATCTTATATACTTAATTTTTTTCCAATTTTTCACGAATCATATTATTGTTCTAATATATTCTTTACACTGTTTCATTAGCTTTTACTTCTATTTCTTTTGTCTGTTATAACAAAAGCACTAAAATATTTTATTTTTTGAAATAAATTTGCATATCACACCTTAAATATTCAGTTCACTTAAAAGAACCTCATGAACAATACAGTTTAAAATAAAATATTTTACTTCTCCTAACAATGGGATTTATAGCTTACAAGCTTAGGTATTAACATGCATCAGTCTATTTTACTTCAAGGAGTAGTGGTGACTGTTTAGTGAGGTTTGGCTGGTGTTTCTCTTGGTGGATTTACAGGTCTTCTGTCCTGTCTTTCTTTGCAGCTGAACCTGCTGGTGAAGGTGGTGCAGCTTCCCAAGACACGTCCAGGACTGAGGCTCTGGGAGATGCTGAGGGTAGGTCAAGGCCTTTCCCCTGGGAGAGCTGCCAGCTCAGAGCCCAAAGCTGGGCCAGGGAGGCATCGCTGCAGGTGCCAGCACAGAACCATGCACGTGTGTGCCCTCGCCTTGCGCGATCCCCTCACCGCTCCTGCAGCTCAGTGGTGCCCGTGCAGATCAGCAGAGATGGCAGAAGCTTCTGTGGCTGTTGAGTTACAGGTTTGTCTGCAGGGAGGAGATTCATACGTCCTTTGGTGGTTATTGCCAACAAGACCAGCCCCCATGGCAGGGGTGAGTAGTGTGTCCCTGCTGACCCCACAAGTTGAGCCCTGCTTTTGTGGGATGCATTCCTGGGAAATGGAAATATTTTTCTCTAAGTTCCTCCAAAGAGGAAGATGCAAGACACAACAGAGAAGATATGCCTGGAACCATCCAAACAGACGAGGCAAGTGCTGAAGAAAATGCTGCAGGGAGGACAAGGTGGGTGCATTTGCTTCATGCTTCCCCTGGGATTCAGCAGCCGGGGGCTTTGGCTGCACATCTGAAAGCATGGTTCCCGGCACAGCGGGATGGGATCCATGGCCCATTCCCAATGAGGAATGTTTCCATCTGATCCAGCTGTCTCTTTTTCATTCTCCAGAAATGAAAGGAGAGCCTGTGCAGAAGGAAGCATTTCCCGGAGGAAGCAGTGGTTCCGTGCCAGCCTCTGCTGAAGGAAGGGAGGCCATGCCAGGCACAGGCACAGGAGGTAATTGCTGTGCCTCTGGGCCTGAGCCCTGCTGAGGCTTGAGCTGCCCTCTCTGCTGCTTGGCAGTGCGGGCACAGCCTGGACTAGAGCAGCACAGCCCAGGGGAATTATCCCGAGCAGGCTCAGGGCACTGAGCAGTCCTGCTGGGGTCCCTCCATGGGAGACATGTCCTGAAACCTGGCAGTGACTGCACGGGGTGCCCACGGTGGGGAAAGGACAGAGGGGGAGAGCAAGGCTCCAGTGTGTCCTGAGAGGGCCTGGCTGTTTGCCCTTGGGATCTGGGAGCTGTCGCCGCAGAAGGAGGGCAGGAGGGACAGAGGGAGGGAGGGATGGATACCAGTGTCACTGCCTGCTGCAGTTTTCCCCGGGGTTTTAGAGAGGATTTCCTCTGTGTCTGAGGGAGAGAACCCCGGGGCCCTGCACTGCTCCAGCCACCACTCCCTGGGATGTTGCTGAGGGCAGGGAAAGAGTGTAGAGAGTGGCCAGCAGCCAGCCCAGAGCTCCCCAGGCCCGTGTGCACCTTTGGCCATGTCTATTCACATCTGGCTCCCATGGCCTTACCCGGCCCCCTGGCACTGCACAGTTCCCTGTGGCAGAAGTGGATCCCAGCACACCCTGGAAAATGTTCTCATCTGTGCTCCGTTCTAGATGAGGTTGCTGGGAAGGCTTCTCCATCAGCTTGGATGAAGAAAGTTTTGAAGCCCTTGGAGCCTCCTGCAGGTATGTTCTCAGCGTGCCACCAAGGAAGAATTGTAGACAAGCGGGCAGGCACCAGGTGACAGAAGCTTCTGTGGCTGTTGTGTTACAGATATGTCTCCAGGGAGGACTTCTCCAGCTCCTACCTTGGATGCTGCACCCAAGCCCAGCTCCCATGGCAGGGGTGAGTAGTGTGTCCCTGCTGACCCCACAGGCTGAGCCCTGCTTTTGTAGGATCCATTGCTGGGAAATGGAACTACTTTCTCTTAAGGTCCTCCACCAGAAGAGACCAAAGGCATGGCAGACAAGAAATTCCAGAACCCATTTGAAATCATGTGGCAAATGCTGAAGGAAATGCTGCAGAGAAGACAAGGTGGGGGGATTTCCCGCATGCTTCCCCTGGGACTCAGCAGCCGGGGGCTTTGGCTGCACATCTGGACACGCCATGCCCGGCACAGCAGGAAGGGATCCATGGCAGCCTCGCTGCCCCGCTGCTGCTTTCACGCCCTGCAGGGCTGTTTCCCAACCTGGCCTGGCTGCAGCTTCTGCCCAGCCTCTGCAGGAAGGCATTGGGCATCAGCTGACAGGCAGCCCAAACTGCACCATGGGCCTGAGATCTCCTGCGATTTCCCAGTCTCTGAGCAGATCAGGAGACACAGCTATTTGGAGGAGGAAGTGCTCTGGCCCAGACCCAAGACCGTGGACCTTTCCTGACCCTTATAAATTTTTTTGATGATTATTGCCTCCTGAGGATGTCACCTCCCCAATGGGAAACAACTCCACCTGATCCAGCTGTGCCTTTTCCTTTCTCCAGAAGTGGATTTTGAGCCTGTGCAGAAGGAAGCATTTGCCGGAGGAAGCAGTGGTTCTGTGCCAGCCTCTGCTGCAGGAAGAGAGGCCATGCCAGGCACAGGCACAGGAGGTAATTGCTGTGCCTCTGGGCCTGAGCCCTGCTGAGGCTTGAGCTGCCCTCTCTGCTGCTTGGCAGCGCGGGCACAGCCTGGACTAGTGCGGCACAGCCCAGGGGAATTATCCCGAGCAGGCGCAGGGCACTCGGGTACTGAGCAGTCCTGCTGGGGTCACTCTGTGGGAGACATGTCCTGAAACCTGGCAGCGACTGCACGGGGTGCCCACGGTGGGGAAAGGACAGAGGGGGAGAGCAAGGCTCCAGTGTGTCCTGAGAGGGCCTGGCTGTTTGCCCTTGGGATCTGGGAGCTGTCGCCGCAGAAGGAGGGCAGGAGGGACAGAGGGAGGGAGGGATGGATACCTGTGTCACTGCCTGCTGCATTTTTCCCCCGTGCTTTAGGGAGGATTTCCTCTGTGTGTGAGGGAGAGAGCCCCGGGGCCCTGGGCTACTCCAGCCACCCCATCCCAGGGATGTTGCTGAGGGCAGGGAAAGAGTGTGGAGAGTGACCAGGAGCCAGCCCAGAGCTCCCCAGGCCCCTGTGCAACTATGGGCATGTCAATTCGCATCTGGCTCCCACGGCCTTAGCCGACCCCCTGGCAGTGCCCAGTTCTCTGTGGCAGAAGGGGATCCCAGATTGCCACTGAGATCATTCTGATCTCTGCTCCCTTCTAGACTGGAATCATGACTTGGATTTTTTTGAAGCCCTGCTGGAAAATGGCTTGAAATTCCTGGAGGATGCTGGAGGCTATTCCTCCGTGTGCCTTTCTTGACAGAATAATCAGTGTCAATGTGACAAGAGCTCACTCATAAGCCATTTCCCTTAACATTATTTTAGGGCTGAAGGATTCTGAAAATCTTGCCCTGCTCCCTTCTGGAGCCCTGAGGGATCCCACAGGATCACTGTCATTGGGAGGAAGGAGCATTTAGCTTTCAATCTTCCTCCCGTGTGCAATGCCAGTGTGTCCTTCCGTGTGCTCTGTGCAGTCAAAGAGAAGAGCAGAGAGGGAAGGGGCCGGGCCCAGGGCTGTGCCCCGGGGCTGAGCCTTGTGGGCAGCCTGAGGATCTCCTGCAGTGCCACAGGAGCTCTTCTGTCCTGCCTTTCTTTGCAGCTGAACCTGCTGGTGAAGGCCCCACATCCAAGACTGAGGCTCTGGGAGATGCTGAGAGTAGGTCAAGGCCTTTCCCCTGGGACAGCTGCTAGCTCAGAGCCCAAAGCTGGGCCAGGGAGGCAGCGCTGCAGGTGCCAGCACAGAACCATGCACGTGTGTGCCCGCGCCCTGCATGATCCCCTCACCACTCCTGCGGCTCAGTGGTGCCCGTGCAGATCAGCAGAGATGGCAGAAGCTTCTGTGGCTGTTGAGTTACAGGTGTGTCTGCAGGGAGGACTTCTCCAGCTCCAGGGCTGGATGCTTGGC
Organism: Passer domesticus; assembly: GCF_036417665.1. Taxonomy (NCBI): domain Eukaryota; kingdom Metazoa; phylum Chordata; class Aves; order Passeriformes; family Passeridae; genus Passer; species Passer domesticus. The sequence continues at coordinate 8,013,096 of NC_087482.1, read as the reverse complement.
CCCAACCCAGCTCCCATGGCAGGGGTGAGTAGTGTGTCCCTGCTGACCCCACAGGCTGAGCCCTGCTTTTGTGGGATCCATTCCTGGGAAATGGAACTACTTTCTCTTAAGGTCCTCCAAAAGGAAAGACCCAAGATACTGCAGCCAAAATGTCTCATGAGTCAGATGAATTCCTGACACAAACACAGAAGGAAGCACCCGGAGGACAAGGTGGGTGCATTTCCCTCATGCTTCCCCTGGGACTCAGCAGCCAGGGGCTTTGGCTGCACATCTGGACACGCCGTGCCCGGCACAGTGGGAAGGGATCCATGGCAGCCTCGCTGCCCCGCTGCTGCTTTCACGCCCTGCAGGGCTGTTTCCCAACCAGGCCTGGCTGCAGCTTCTGCCCAGCCTCTGCAGGATGGAATTTGGCATTAGCTGATAGGGTGCCCCAACTGTACTGTGGGCCTGAGATCCCCTGCCATTTCCCAGTCTCTGAGAAGATCAGGAGGTGCAGCTGTTTTCTCAAGGGAGTGCACTGGCCCAGCCCCAATTACCTGGGATTTTTCCTGATCTTTACCTGTGACTTTGACAAGCATTGCCTCATGAAGATGACACATCGCCAGTGGGGAATGTTTCCATTTGATCCAGTTGTCCCTTTTTTCCTTTTTCAAGAGATGGACCAAAAGGCTGTGCAGAAGGAGGAGCACCCAGGGAGAAGCAGTGGCTCATTGGCAGCCCCTGCAGCAGAAAGGAAGGCGATGCCAGACATGGGCACAGGCACAGCAGGTAATTGCTGTGCCGGGCTCAGCCCTGGCCGGGGCTGTGTGGCAGCAGCTCTTCCCCCAGGGCCTGCCCTTGCCCGGCCCGGCAGCAGCCAAAGCTGGAGGCGCCTCAGCTTCCAGGCCTCTGGAGCAGCTTCAGAGCCCCGGGGAAACGGGACTGGTGCAGCAACGTCCCTGGCGCTGCAGCTGCTGCTGAGCTGGCCCTGAGTGCCCAGAGGCCCAAGGCACAGGAGCAGCCCCGAGCGGGAGCCCAGCCGCCAGCCCAGGGCCAGAGCCAGCCCTGGCTCCCGACTGAGCAGGGGCTGCGCTGGGTCCTGACAAGGCCTGAGCCTGTCCCCTGGGGCTGGGGGAGCTGTCACGGGGCAGGGAGGGCCAGGGGTGGCAGTGGCTGCTCAGGGATGCCTTTGGCCCGTGTCCCTGGCAGCAGCCACTGCCCAAGCAGCTGCGCTGCCCCCGGGCTCTCCTCCCAGCCTGCTGGGCTTTGTTGGCTGGCACAGCCTGTGCCAAGGGCCGGCAAGGTGCCTGCAGGCCCCAGCTCTGGGGGAAACAGAGAACGTCCTGCCCGTATTCACCATGCTGCCAGCTCAGCAGTGCAGCACAGCACGGGCTCACGCTCCCCATCGCTCCCACCGATGCAGCCGGCACCACAAGACCTGTTCCCAATGCCCAGGATGGCCTTGGAAGGGGTTTCTGTCAGGGAACAGGCTGCTGGCTAGGGTTACTGGCCGGCGTGCTTTGTTTGGAGCTTGTTTTCATGTTGTGCTGCTTTGGAATCGGGTATTCCTGGAACAGAAAACAGTGAGTGTTTTGTTGCTCTCCCCCTCCAACAGCTTCTTTTGAAAGTCTAACGTGGACAGGGAACATTCCTATTGAGACTGCAGTGGAGTTGTGGCCAGTCCATGATTGTCCAAATGACTCTGCTGAGGGTTCTGCTGCTGCCCAGTGCTTCCATTGGCCTCTCAATTGCTGGGCCTTGTCCTGGGGGCCCCGCTGGGGCTGCAGCCAGAGCTGGCTCCCACTGAGGCTGCCTGGCCAAGAGCAGCCCCAGGGGCACGGGGCAGAGGCAGAGGGAAGTGGGGAGGAGAAAGAGCAGGGCCGAGGTTGCCCTTGAAAGGCAGAGGCGCTCTGGGGCCCGCTCCTGGCCAGGCACCCTGCCCAGAGCCGTGCCCTGCTGGCCGGGGCCTTGAGGGGCAGCTGTCCAGCTGGGCCCAGCTGTGCCAGCAGCTCCAGCCGTGCTGGGGAGCCTTGCCAGCTCTGGGCCCTGCTGTGCACGAGGGTCCCTGTGTGCCACTGGCAGCTGGGGCCTCAGCCACCTCCTCTCTGCACAGGAGCACCTCGGGACAGGAGTTGGAAGACGGTGTCTGCACCTCACAGCCAGACAGCGTGTGCAGCTCCTCCAGCAGCAGTAAGGGCCTGGACAGCCCTCTCAAGTCTTCTGTGAAGAGGACCCCAGAACAACCGTCTACGACGAAGCCTCCTCTTACACTGTAGATCCCACTGCCACCTGCTCTCCCCATGGGCCTCCCCAAGCTGCCTTCATCCCTTTTTTTATCTTTGTCTGTCCCATCCCAGCCAACTCGAGTACCTCCAGGGACCCCAGGAGCAGCCCAGCACCCTCCAGCCCTTCCTGAGACCAACACATCCCTCCCTCTGCCCCTGAGCCCCCCGGCCTTGCCCTCTAGGAATCACTGAAGGTGACACCCCACCCCACCCCACCCCACCCCCCCTGCTTGCAGGGTAGGCAATGGCCTATTCTTCTGTTTAAATAAAGAGAAGGATCTTTGTTCTGGTTGGAAAGCAAAACCAGTGAGAGACTCCAAGTCAGAAATACAATTTATTAGAAAAAGGGAAAAAAATCAAAACACATGCAATGATACAAAAGAAAAACCACTGACAGGGTCAGAATACAGCCGCCTGACACCCTACTAGTTAGGGTGGTGGTAGCAGTCCAGATGAAATGGACTTGTGGAAGTGGTGATCCTGTAGAAACCATCTGGTAGCTCTCATCCTCTGGAAAAGCAGTGGGTAAGGGCGGCGGTTCCTCTGGGAATCCAGTGGAAAGACTGCTTGTTGTGTCCCAAAACCCAGATTATATCCAGCTGGGGATGCTTAGCTCCTCCCCCAAGGGCAGAGCATCTCACAGTGGGCTGATATCATTCTGCCTCATGCTGTGGGTCCTTGATTAGCCACTAAACAGAAATGGCTCTGGGAGGGAGTTATCTCTGAGTCATGTGGCAAGACATTGATGGGCCCATTAACAGGAGATAAGGAAGAAACAATGCCCCTCCTGGTTTCAGCAGCTCTTGAGGATGGCATTAGAATACATCTTTACACTGCAACCTAGGACAAGCGGTCACCCCAGTGTCCAGGTGGCAGCAGCAGGAAAGCCCACCCAGCACCAGCACTGACTGAGCTCCATGCCCAGGAGGAGCCGTGGATGCCCACGGTGTGGGCAGGCAGAAGCCAGGCCGGGGCTGCTGTTGAAATGGAGGTTTTTGGGCGGGTTCAATTAAGTTAGCAATATATGGACTAAGCATTTAAATATTAAATTGTAGAATTATGTGTTGAATTGTAACCTTTTACTTAAGAAACCTCTGCCATGGTACAAAGGGCATAGGCAAATGCAAATTTCTGAAGCTTCTTGCTATGAAGGACAATACCAGTGTCATAAACAGGGCAGGAGATCTTTCTCCTTTTTAATGCCTTTATTAAAAAAATTCAGCTCGGGTTGTGGGAAACGACAGGTCACCCGCACCCCCGCTGCTGCCAGGAGTGGCACGGAGGAAGAGGATGATGCAGCTGTGCCCGCTGGTATGCAGGCAGAGCTGGGGCTTCCGTCCTCAAGGGAGTAGTGGGAATTCTGCTTTTTTGGTCTAACATTCCAGATCCTCTTTCTAGCTGACATCCTTTCAGGTTAGGGTGAAAAGTGAAAAGGATTTTAGCAGATACTAAGGATTAAGTTCCTCACCTTTAGACATTACTTAGGTTTCATAATTCCATGTTGGCTTGTTGTTTTTAGGAGTTTTTTTCCTGGAAAATTGCAAACTTTGGTGAAATGCATTCTCATCTGCATACTAGCTCTGATGTCACCCCCCCACCCTGCTACCTGCAGGCTCTGGGGAAGCAGCAGGGGGACAATTGCTCTTGATTTCTAACCATTAACAGGTAATTGAAGAAAAACTATTAACAAGAGGTGATTGCTACATGAAGCTATCAACAACAAATAGTCAACATTTCAACTCACAACAACTGGCCCAACCTGTTTAACTTTGCAGCCTTAAAAAAAAATGGATAATTTGTTGGGGAGAACACCCCAGGTGTGGAGACACGAGGCTTGACTCCATTTCAGAAGGCTGATTTATTATATATTCTATTAAAATACTATGTTAAAACTATACTAAAAGAACCGAGAGGAAAAAATGACCAGAAGGCTACAAAGAAGAAGAACAGAATGGAATGCATAACAAAAATCTTGTGACTGCTCACAGGCTCAACACAGTTGGCTGTGATTGGTCATCAAGTGAAAACAATCCACATGGAGCAATGGAAGATGCACCTGTTGCATTCCACAGCAGCAGATAGTTATTGTTTGCATTTCTTTCCTGGGGCCCTCAGCTCCTCAGGAGGGGAAAAATCCTAGAAAAGGATTTTTAATAAAATATCATAGCTACAGGTAACTTTTTTACTCATAAGACCAGGAGAAGACCAGGGAATTCAGGAAACCTAGACTAAGGAGCTCCTCTGTCTCCAAGCTGATGGACAGAAGTGGTATGTATTCCTTTCCTTTTTTTAGGGTTGGCTACTGATAAGTCGCACAAGAGACGTCTTTGTGTGCAGTTTTGCACAAGCAGTTTGCAAGCAATCGTCTGCCGGGGAGAGGCCGGTGGCGGGGGGTCCCCAGCTGACAGAGCAGCTGGCGGAGCGTTGGTTTGAACTGTGATTGTGTATGGTTATCACGTCTGGACGGGCGTGCTTGTGTGTGTGAGTGAACGGTGAAACACGCTGCGGGGAGTGAGGTCTTGGTTTAGTTTCTCTGGTAACTGTGGTTTTTCAAAGAACATTTCAAGGGCGCCGGGTCGCCATGAGCGTGGCGCAGGTCGGCGCGGCAGGCAGAGGCGGCGCAAAGCCAGGGCAGCGGCGGCCAGCCGGCAGCGCCTGGGAGAGCAAGCAGCGCATGCCCAGCACAGGCAGCCCCTGGCCAGCAGCACATGCGTGGTGCAGGGCGGCTCCAACGAGCGGGGCCAGCGCGGTGCAGGGCCATGAGCCGGGGCTTGCCAAATTGCTCTCGGGGCAGCGGGCCAACAGCACGGCTGGCAGGCACTCGGGGCATCAGCCGCGGTTTGTAGGGTTGCTTTGAACACCGCTAGCTGATAGCACAGCTAGCAGGAGCACGGTACAAGTCGGCATTTGCAAGCAAGCGCCGCTGGTTGGTAAGGGGCAGGAACCACCTGAAGGCAGCCAGCAAGCCCGCCTGGGCTAAGAGTTAAGTGTTTGCTGTGTGGTAACACTGCCCTTCAGTCTTGACAGCTGTTACTAGGAGAGCCTTTGCATTAGGGGTTTTGCTGCTTTTTTTGGTTTTTTGTTGTTTTTTTTTTTTTTTTCTACAAGCTGAAATAAATGGGCAGGAGATCTTTCTCCTCTTTAACGCCGTTATTTAAAAGGATCAGCTCAGGTTGAGAGCAATCGATGGATCATGCCCACGCCGCCGTTGCTCCCAGGAGTGGCACAGAGGAGGAGGGTGATGCAGCTTTGTCTGCTGGTCTGCAGGCAGAGCTGGGGATTCCATCCTCACGAGAGATTAGGAGATTCCACCTTTTTGGTCCATCACCTTGGTTCCTCTCTCTAGTCACCATTCTTTCCGGTTAGGGTGAGAAGCAAAAAGGATCCAAGCAGGCACTGGACTATGCACCCATCCCTAGACATCACCTACGTACCCATAGTTCTATGTTGGCTCATTGTTTTTAGGGGTTTTCCTGGAAAACTGCAAAATTTGGTGCAATGCATTTGCCATCTGCATACTCGCTCTGATGCCACTCCCATTCTCCTGGTACTCGTAGGGTCCCGGCGTCCCTCCCTGGCAAGCCTCAGGGGGACAATGGTTAATCACCAACCATTAACAGGTAATTGAAGAAGAACTCTTAACAATGAAGCTAACTTAACAGCAACATGTCCAACTTGTTTTAACTCTGCAATCTGAAAAAAAATAGATAACAATTTATTCATAACGCAAGCGAGAGGTGATTTGCCCATGGTGGCTGCCTAACTTCAAGCCTGGGCTGGGAGAGCCCGGCCTCCGAGACATGCTCTACACAGGTGGTTTCAGCTTGAACCCAGTCAGTCTCTTCATCCGTCAGGGGCTGGGGAGTCATAGAATGGGAGGACGGAGGGAGAGACAGCGTGTTCTTGGGAGGGATATACCGCAGTTCAACACGTTGCTATCGAGCCTTTGACTGGGAACACCCCGCAGCTGAAAGAGTGCTTAGAAACGCCTTGACCTGGGGGCTTGAAGGGGTGATTCCCTGTTTTGTGTGCAGACTGACAGCTTTTCACTGGGAGCCAGACTGGCACACAGCTTGGGTTCTCCTTCAGTGCAGAAAGTGTCAGAGGAGGTGGTATTGTGTTTCATATAGACAGAGACCTGCATGCCATGCATGCACCCCTGAACTGCCAAGATACTATAACCAAGAGGTACATGCAAGGTGTGAAATAGTGAATTTAATCTGTGGAAAAAGTCACCTAGACCCTGAGACATGGCAAGACATCTTTGAAGAGGATTGGGAAAGGATAAAGGAGTGGCACAGCTGTATCAAAAGGAAGGATTAAGGGATTTTTTTTCTTTTCTTTTCTCCCCAGTGGTTTGGATTGTACCCTTAGGAGTTTGTAACTTTGTGTGGGACTGAGCAAACAAGAAACAAGTAAAAGTTAATGGTGGATTGTTATATATTAATTATTAAATTAATTTGTATTTAATGTTAATAACATTTAATTATTTGAAGTATTATTGATTGTTAAATTGGTTATAAATATTTCTGTACATTGATTATTTGATTAATTATTACTTTTTAAAAATAACTCAGAAGAAGGGGAAAAAAGGAGTTTTGATTTGAGACTCACATCTGGACATTTGGAAATGAGTAAACTAAAGCTTGCTCTAAAAAGACATCATGGGAACAAGGCAGAGTTAGGAAGTACCTAAAGCCAGCCCATTAGGGTGTGTCTTAGCACATTGGAGAGAAATAGCAGGCAAAGGGGGCAGGCAAAATTTTAAAAAAGCCTAATTATATATTGCTCCCATTGGTGGCAATTATATCACCTGGAGGATGGGGCAAGGTGGCCTCCTACAGGTACATTGGAATAGAATACCCTGTTACAGCTAATGTTGTTTCCATAGAGGGAAGGAAATGGAAGGAGGTTTCTTATTGTGATATGTTTTTCTCCCTCCAAAATAACCCTGATTGGCAAAGGGACTGTGGCATCAGAGCCCCCTCTGACCCCCTCGTTTTGGCTCTTGAAAGAGAAAACAGAAGCAAAATGGGAGAACTCAAATGGGGCTGCTCGGCCTGTAGCATAAGACAGAGATGCAGCAGGACAGATAAAGTTTATCGCACAGCACTAGAGGAACAAGAACAAGATCTAGCTGACCTATTTAGCCCTCATTTGGGAGGGCAGAGGGGAAGGGGTAGAGACTTGGGAGGGGCTCCATCTACACCACCTACACCAGCAAGTCGACCTCTTCCACTACTACTCCTACTCCTACTCCTACTCCTACTCCTACTCCTACTCCTACTCCTACTCCTACTCCTACTCCTACTCCTCCTCCTTTGGAGAAGACACCAGCTCCAACTCCTCCAGGTAGCCCAATAGCATCCCGAACCAGAGGACAAATACTGCAGGCCCCTTTGCAGGTGACAGTAAAACCAGGCAGAGAAAAGATATTAGTTAAGGTGCCCTTCTCCACCCTTGGTTTGGAAGCATGGGAAAGGGTTGCAGGAAATTACCAAAATGACCCAATAAACATTGCTAAATGTCTAGGAAACATTATGAAGCAGCACAATCCAGACTGGGGTGCTATTCAATTGTTATTAAACACATTCACTGAAACAGAAAGCTAGATGGTTTTAAAGACAGCCAGGAACCAGGGAGCAGATCACTTTAGACAACAACTAGTGGACCTAAAGGAACATTTTCCACTTCAGGACCCAGGCTGGAACCTGAACCAACCAGTACAAAGACAGAGGCTAAAAAATTATCAGGATTGGCTTCTATTGGGAGTGGAAAGAGCAACACCTGAAACTATAAATTGGTCAGCTTTATATGCTATTAAACAGGCACCCTCAGAATCCCCCAGAGAGTTCCTAGACCACCTGAGAAACACAATGTGACGCTATGCACCACTGGACCCTGCATCTGATGTGGGGATATGCTGGAACCCAGGACACCCCTCTGGGTGCCCTGGATGACACGTGCCCTTGGCAGAGGGCTGGGGAGCCCTAGCAGGAAGCCAGAGACACTTGGGATTTTAATCTTAACCCATGGAGCAAATTACCAACCTTGTATGAAGAATCACAAGTCACAGAAGTTTAAGTAGATTGATAATGAATTAATCCTAAGGTGAAAAGTGGAATTTCAGGGATTTTACTAGAGGGGGTCTAGGAGGCAAGATGGAGGGATTTGGGCGTTGTCCTATTTTTCTTCCTTCTTCTTCCTAGCCTCCATCTTCTTGGTGATGGTGGCACATTTGGATTGGTTTAGACTAGAAGTAGACAGTCTATCAGAGGTGATTGGTATTGGAAAATAATGATCAATGAAGTACATGTAATTCCTCGTATAAAATGTAGACACCAGCCCAGGGGCTGGCAGCGTGCCCATGACAGACCTGCAGATCAGACCTCTGCAGGTCTGAAAAAGAATGGTTTAGATAAGAGACAATAAACAACCTTGTGAACCAGAGCTGAAGAATTGCGACTCTTTCTTCCACCGTCGGGCTGGGAAAAAAGAACTCTCGGGGGGGGTCATCCTGAGTGCAGGAAACCCGAGAGGGATACAACAACTAATTAATCTATTTTTGGGACAGTCCAAGGGGGATATTTGGCACAAACTCCAAAAAGTCTTAGGAGAAGATATTCAGAATTTCGCCACTTTATTGGTGGAGGCTTGGAGAGTCTTTAGCAACAGAGAAGAAGGGGATAAACAAGGGATGAAAAACTTAATAGCAATAGTGCAGGAGGAACAGAAAGAAAGACGTGAAAGCAAGCAGGGAGCACCCAGGCAAGGCCCTCCTCGATCCGGCAGAAATCAATGTGCAAACTGTAAGAAACAGAGCCATTGGAAGAAGGACTGTCCAGAGCAGAAAGAGAATGGTCAAGGGAATCAAAGGAGAGGAGGGGTGGTTGCCCATGTGCAAGAGGATTAAAGGGGACTGGAGGAGACTACCCCAGCAGGCTCTCTGGTTGTCAAACTAAAGCTGGGGGAAATGGAAAAAGAAGGGAAATTCCTAGTCAACCTTTAGAAGCGAGTACCTTCCTGGGGCAAGGTACTCAGTTCTAAATACAGCCTTGATGCCTGTAGGGGATGATTATGCTACAGTTACGGGAGCGACTGGCCAAACTGAAAAGGCATTTTTCTTTAGGCCACTAAAATACAAACTGGGAAAGCAGTGGGGGATCCACAAATTTCTATATATGCCCAACTCCCCTGAGCAACTTCTGGACAGAGATTTGCTGGGACAATAACCGCCAACTATTGCATTCAAAAATGGGGAAATTACTCTGGAGGGAAATGATCAAAAGTATGTAGAAATATTGAGTTTGATATTAACCACTAGTCAAGTCACAAGGGAAACTGAAATCGATGAAGACGTAATGAATCAGGTGTTCCCTGGGGTATGGGCTTCTGATGTATCAGGGAGAGCAAAAAACGCTCCCCCTATACAGATCAGACTAAAAGAGGGAATGCAACCTGTCAGAGATAAACAGTATGCCCTGAGGAAGGAAGATAAGGAAGGAATTAGCCCAGTAATTGAGAAGTTTTTGCATCTAGGATTATTAAAAGAATGTCAATCTGATTTTAATGCCCCTATCCTACCAGCCAGCAAACCTGATGAGTCATACAGGTTAGTACACGATCTGCAAGCCATGAACAAGGTAACTGAGGATCTGTATCCTGTGGTGGCCAATCCCTACACGATATTAAATTGCTTAACACCTGAACTAACTTGGTTTACCGTTTCAGGTTTAAAAGATGCCTTCTTCTGCCTTCCTATCCACCTAGCCAGCCAGAAAATTTTTGCATTTGAATGGGAAAGTCCTAAAAGTGGGCAAAGAACTCAACTTACATGGACAGTACCCCCACAGGGATTTAAAAACTCACCCACTTTCTTTGGAGAACAACTTGCAAAGGAATTAGAGGCCTGGGAAGCCCCTCCAGAGGAAGCGAAGCTGCTATGAAGATGACATCCTCATAGCCACACGGACAAGTGAAGCATGCGTGGCCTGGACGGTAAGCCTCTTGAACTTTCTGGGACTCCAAGGGTACCGGGTATCAAAGAAAAAGGCTCAAGCAGTAAAACAGAAATTAACTTATCTGGGATACAAAGTCAGTACTGGACAATGTACCCTGGGCCAAAGCCGGAAGGAGGCAATATGCCAGACCCCAAAACCTCAGACTGCAAAAGAACTAGGAACTGTCCTGGGGATGATGAGTTGGTGCAGGTTACGGATCTGTTACTATGGACTGTTTGTTAAGCCCTTATATGAGCTTATTGCAACTGAAAGCAGGGAAATACAACGGACAGAGGAAGCTACGCAGGCCTTCCACCAGCTGAAGAAAGCCCTCATGTCAGCTCCAGCTCTGGGATTGCCAGACGTGAGTAAGCCTTTCCTCTTGTTCTCCAATGAGAAGCAAGGAATGGCCTTGGGAATATTAGCACAGGACCTCGGCCCGTTCCGGAGACCAGTTGCTTACTTCTCTAAGCAATTGGATGCAGCAGCTAAAGGGTGGCCTGGATGCCTCAGAGCTGCTGCAGGAGTTGTACTGAATATCCAAGAGGTAAGTCAATTCACCCTGGGCCACAAAATGACTGAGCCAGTGTCTCACACGGTGTCTGCAGTGCTGGAGGTGAAAGGCGGACATTGGCTTTTCCCACAACGATTTCTGAGATACCAAGCTATTATGGTGGAGCAAGATGCTGTGGACATTGTGGTGACTAATATTGTCAATCCAGCCTCCTTCCTCAGTGGAAACCAAGGGGAGCCAGTGGAGCATGACCGCCTGGAGGTACCCCCGGTACTCGGGGTACAGGGCTCGATGCATCAGTACATGATGTGCAGGCTGGAGACAATGTATATGTTAAGTCTCTTACAGAGAAGGCCCTGGAACCACAATGGGAGGGACCATACCAAGTGCTCCTTACTACCTTCACTGCAATCAAGACTAAGGAACAAAGTGCTTGGATCCACCACAGCCGTGTTAAGAAAGCTCCAGAAGCCCCTTGGAGAATAACACTGGGTGATGGTAAACTGAAACTGAAACTTACCCGCACAAAATGAATGCATCATGGTGGGTGGGGATTTGTGCTGAAGTGTTGTTTACAATCATTGCTGTAATCCAAAAATTAGAAAGTACTCCTAGCCAGAACAATGCTGAATGGCCTTGGTCCCAAGCCCTTACTCAATAGACCGGATCCATGGGAAAACCTTCCCATTTAAAAGGTTTAAACCTAACAACTGTGGTCATGTGCAAAAAGTAAATATAAAAAACGCTGCAATGGCAGAAACAGAGGTTGTGGTCACTTCAAGGGACCATGGGGGAGGTAATTAAGATAGGGTGTAGAATGATTATTGGGACTACCTATAGTAAAGCAACCCAAATCAGTGTAAATAAGCACTGGAAGATTTGCAATCGTCCAAATGAATTGGACTGTTGGCACAACTTCACATTAAGACAAACTGTCGATATGGTTTGCCTCTGGGCCTGCAACACTATTGGGCTGTCTTTCAAATTTAAAATAAATGCTATAGCTAAGCCTGTTACAACCCACCCCAGCACTCAAGCACAAACCCAAAATACGCCATTTAAGCTTGAACCTAGAGTTTATGAAATTGGCCCACACATAATAAGGAATACGGGTCAACAACAACAGTTATTTAATCCAGGATTATGACATTTCGAACTGTTAATGCAAACTACTATCTCGACAGTTCAGCCACCTTGTTCCCCCTTCATAAGGTCATCCTTCGAGGGATGGACAAGATGGCTACAAAAACAAGCGCACTTCAGAGACAGAATGCAAAGGGATTTAACCAAGATGTTAGGGACTGTGCTAGGGGTTTTGAATAGGATTGACTCAGAAATATTAATGAACAAATTAGCTGTAGCAGCTAGCCATCCAATAAAATTAAAACAGCCTTTACAGTCATCTCTTTTGGCATTGGGAAATAGTCAATGGCAAGTCTCGAGGGTGCTGCCGAAATGGAGAGAAATTGAAGATCAAGACCATAGCTTGCTAGCAGACACATTAATGGGGGCACAGGATAACATATCTTCAGCCCTCAGCTATATGCAAACACAATTATGGGTACAGTCAACAGCTGCTTTAATCATAAGAGAAGAAAGTAAAGGAGTCTTTCCCACTGAAGTGCTGAAGGTGGTCTGGGGCAGTGCTACAGACATTGAGAAAGATTTCCAGTCTTGGTGGGCCATGGTAATTTTACATATAATCCCCCCACTAATACAGCTCCAGCCTTCGTGCTCACTCTGCATAATGGCACAGTTCACGCTATTCACGCCATTGCTGCCTTATGGCTCAGTCACAAGCAGCCAGCATTATACCCCTCAGAATACAGGGTATGGGCTTGGAAAATCCAGGGGAGATGGCAAACCGTAAACTTGGAACATTACATTGCTCAAGAACAACAGGGATTCATCTGTGACAGTAATGTGATTAGTGCTCAAGACATATGCCTTGACAATGACCAAGGCATTTGCCACTTTGAGATCCACCCAGATACCAACCAAGAAACGGTACTAGTGTATATAGGTGATGGCTGTGTGTGTTTAAGGACTGTGTGTGTGATGTCATAGAAATTGATAAGAACAAGGTTGCCGGGGTCAGGATTTTCACCCGCTCGACCCAGGCTAGATGTTTCTCTTCACCAGATAGAAGGAGGGCAGCTTGAGTCCTGGATAATTTCAACTGATTTATTGCAGGGTCCAAAAAGGATAGGAAAACATGGAGGGTAGGCTGAGGGACACACAGTGAGTCGAAGGGACAGCAGGGATGGTAACACCAGCAGAGGGATACCAGGGCGAGTGCGAGATCTCTGGGGAAAGTTACAGATTTTGTGCACAGCTACATGGAGGGGGATGGGAGGGGAAAATTTTCACAGGAGTAACTAATGAAAGATACAAAGGGTACAGGATGAGTGGGATGGGAAAGGGAGTACAGCATTCGAACCATGGGAAAGGAATGAATTTTCCCTGACTTAGACAATGGTGCTTTCCCAGGGCATTCCTGAGATAGCTTTCTCACCCATGACCCCCACATCTCCCCCTTCTTTCTTTATTAAATAAATTTTTCCAAGTGACTTTTCTATTACTCTTTTCAAACAACTCAGGGCAACCATTATCATGAAAATGACAACTTAAATCCACACCAAATTTTTGAGAATTGATACAAGCCACCTGGGGATTCCCCACTGTGTGAGTGCTTTACCTACTACATTGATGTCTCTGGTCTCCGTCATGAGGTCTTGCACTTGGTTTCGAATTTGCTGAATGCTGGCATGTATGGAGGTGCTTTTAGATGTTAAATTAAAACAGCACAGACCAGCAAAGTCCTGACAGCTGTGACCGTGCGCAAGAAGGAGAAAATCAATGTCAGCTGTATTTTGTAGGGTGGCGTGCCTGGTGGTTTCTTCTTCCGTGAGCAGATCTGACAGGGCTGCGGAGGCAGCTTTGGCCTGACGGCTGAGCCAACACCCCAGGTGGGAAATTTCACCGAGAGCCTTTGCAGCTGCGTACCAAGGTAGAAAAATGGATGCAGAGACTCTTTTGGATTCGCTCCAATCGTAAATTTTGTCATCGCAATTTGGGTCGAATTGACTGTAAGATCTCTTTTTGATGCCAATCCTTCTTGATTCTGCCAATTTATAATTTGTGATGTGTTTGGGGTGAGGACAGTCAGCTGTTCGAGGCTGGAGGGACCTCCTTTGATCTTTGATGGGATCCCTGCCCACACTCTGTCGCCGCAGATAAGAAACACGCCTCTCGGTGACACTCTGGGAACATCACTGGACTCAGATGGTGTGCTATAGGTATACTTGCACCATGTGGCTGAATTATACTTTCTGCTATTAGGTGTTACATCTTTCTGAGTTACTGTGCCTGAGACTGCAGAGTCATGCCAAATGGGTGTGTTTTGTAGATAGAAAAACCTAACACAGTATGTAGCTGGAGCAGAGCCCAAGAGATCTAACTCCTGGGGCTCTTGTGTGGCATGTGGTAAAATCTTTGTCCAGGTGTCCCAGGTGTCAACCGGATTTGGTTTCTTCCCCGCATATGGATAATCTTTTTGCAACAGAGGCATTCCCACCAGGCACGTAGATAGAGGATTGTCCACGCTGCCCATTGGCAAGCAGATCTTATCTTGTTTCAGAGTTTTCGCCAGATTCTGCCATACATTTTCTGTCAGTTGTTGCACCATCCACCCTTCTGCTATTCACGGATGGAGCAGAATGGTGATTGCAGTGAAAAGCACTTGTTTGAATTTCATTCTTTCCAGGGTGGCCTTCCAGGGTGATTTTGCTGTAGCAAATAGCAAGAGAAACATATGACATTAAATTTCTGTACACTCTTTCAGTCACTCTCCTCACCCTCCCCCTTTTCTAATAATCGTAGGACACAAGCAGGAAAGAGAGGCGTGGGGACTTGTGGGATGGGTTGGGGGCAAGGTATGTGGGAAAAGGGATAGGGATAGTTGGGGAGGAAAGGAGGGGTTCTGCAGCAAGGTATGACAGTGGAAAATATTTTTTTGTGATGAGAGTTCGTGCTACAATGTTGGGAATTCTGGTCTTCTTGTTCCGACGCTTCCAAGTGACTGCATCTGCTGCGGTGTCTGGCTGATCAGATGCATCTTGGCTTTTCCTGGGTGGGTCAGCAGGCTGATTTGCATTCAGGTAGGGTTTGACAAAGTGGCCTGGAATCCAGTTCGGCCCTGTTTCTGTTGAAACACACACGTACCCTTGGCCCCAGGTTATTAGTGGAAAAGGACCTTTAATTTGGTGGGACTCAGGGTCTCTGATGAGCACAGGTGGGTGTTCTTTGAGATGGGCAAATATGTTGTTATGCAAATGCCAAAGGATTGGAGGATTTGGCTCTTTTGAATGGCAGTTAAGAAAAGTGAGCACATATAGTGCTTTGCAGAGTCTTTCTTGAGGTGTCATTAAAAGGGCAGAATCTTTTTGTAAACCTAACAGGTTGTTAATTTCTTTGTGTGTGCCTTCTTCTATTGATTGTCCCTGAGGGTTGCGAGGAATGCCGGTGTGATGGTGATTTCCCCAAGCTGAGAGAAAATTTTGAAATGCTTTGGAGGTGTAACTTGGTTCATTATCTGTCTTAATCTTTTTTGGAACTCCTAGGGTAGCAAAGGCCATGTTAAAGTGCTTGGTGACATCTTTGGCTTTCTCTCCTACATGCAGAGATGCAAAGATTGCACCAGAAAATGTATGTATACATACGTGAATATATTTTAATTTCCCAAAAAGTGGGTAATGAGTAATGTCTGACTGCCACAGGTCAAATGCATTCAGTCCCCTAGGATTGATACCTGTTAATACTGTTGGAAGGGCACGGGATTGGCAATTTGGACATGTGGCTACAATGGCACAGGCTTGTTCTTGTGACAATTTCAACTGACGTGCCAGGGCTGGCGCGTTTTGGTGGTAAAACATGAGGCTCAATTGTGCTTGTTTAAAAATGTCAGGTAAAGTTGGTGAAGTAATTGTGGTGGTGACTGTCATTGCCAATGCATCTGCCCTCTGGTTCCCCTCAGTAAGGAAGCCAGGCATGTTGGTGTGGGATCTTACATGTAGAATATGATAGGGTTGCTCTCCATGAGAGATGAGCCAGATGAATTCTGAAAGCAAGGAAAACAGCTGTTTGTTTTGCACGTCTTTGAGCAGAGCATGCTCTGCTCCATCAACTATCCCGGCAACATAAGATGAATCAGTCACTAAGTTAAATGGTTGCTGGAATATCCTGAAGGCCCTCACAACTGCAAAAAGCTCCGCAATCTGGGGGGAACCTTCCATGGTCTGAACATCAGATTCCCACTTTTGAGTGTTCAGGTCTTTCCAGGTAAATACCGATCTGTGGGACCTGCCAGACCCATCAGTGAACACTGTGACAGCGCCTTTAATAGGAAGATGACTTTGGAAAGTTTTTGGAACTACATGGAACGAATCTTTGAATAATTTGTGCTTTGGGTAGTGAATTGAGACTTTCCCGAGATAGCTATCGAAAGCAATTTGGATGTTTTCATTTGTTTTTAATAAGGCGTCCAATTGACCTAACTTCAAAGGCAGGTAAATGCATGAGGGATCACAGCCTACGGGGCTTCAGAGGCGATGGTGACTTTTGGCAATTAATTTTGCTAGCAACTCTGATGGTGTATACACTGTTTTCGCAGGCTGATGTGGGAGAAACAACCACTCGAGTATGATGAGTGGGTCTTTCTGTGTTGTGTCCCACTGAAATAGGAGCCCATGAAAGTGTGGGCACTTTCCCAGGATGACAAATTCAATCGGAAGGTTTTTTCTGACCTGTTCAGCCTGTCGTGTCCTCATTGCCTCTGCTACTTTCTGCAATGTTTCCTCTGCCTCTGGTGTCAGGGTCTGTGGGGCTGTGGGGTCGGTGTCTTTCTTCAGCAAGGAGAACAGTGGAGCCAGCTCTTGCCTTGTCAAGCCGAGCAAAGGCCAGACCCAAGTGATGATCCCACAAATGCGTTGAATGTGCTCTAGAGCCTGTGGCTGTTCATTTATAGAAAAAATCTGTGGTGTTACAGTTCTCCCAGTGATGAGATACCCAAGGTATGTCCACAGTGCTGACATTTGTATTTTGTCCTGAGCAATTACAAAACCTGCTTTCTCAATAGTAGAAACAGTCTTTTCGAGAGCGGCACTAAGGTAACTTTTGGTGGCAGCACAAATAAGTATGTCATCCATGTAATGGACTATGATAGCTTCAGGAAACTGATTCCTGACAGGTGATAAAACCTGAGCAACCTACATTTGGCATAACACGGGGCAGTTTTTCAATTCTTGAGGATTGATACCCATTGATACCTTTTAAAAGTCTCACTTCTGTTCAGAGATGGTACTGAAAATGCAAATCTGAGGGCATCTCCTGGGTAAAGTGGGATGTTAAAGAAGCAGTCCTTGATAGCAAGGACAGCAAGCTGCCAATCGTGGGGAAGCATAGAAGGGGAGGGGAGGCCAGGCTGAAGGGGACCATATCCTCAATAACCTCATTAATTTTTTGAAGGTCTTGGAGCAGACGCCAACTGCTTTTGCCAAGCTTTCGGATGACAAAATCTGAGGTATTTCACGGGCTAGTTGATGTAACTAATTGCCCGAGTTGTTCTTGCTCCTTGACTGATTCGATGAGCGCATTTAATTTGTCTGATGGGAGGGGCCACTGATCCACCCACATCGGAACATCGGTTTTCCAATTCAATGGTGGGGAAATTCGCTCTGCAGTGGCCCATGCCAAAAATCCCACTTGGGGTCAGGGATATAAAGGCAGGCACCTCACTGGGATAAAACATCCCTGCCAAATAGGGAGATATTGGATGACACGACAAATGGTCAGATGGTGGAGACTTGCCCCTCAGGCCCCTCTACGCTTACAAGATGAGGACTTTGCATGGAATTGACAGCTCCACCAACACCGGAGATTGTGCCACAAGGGGACACCAGTGCCCAGTCGCGGGGCCACTTTGCCCTGGGGAGGATAGTAACGTCCACTCCTGTGTCAGCCATGAGACGAAGTTCAATGGATTTCCCATTTTTGGAAATACAAGAATCAATCAGGGGTTTGTCTTTACAAATCTAGTGACATGCAAATACATCAAAATTTGAATCAGGTTCAACCTCTGAATCCTGGCCAGTTAAAATTAACATTTGTGCAAAAGGTACAAATTTCAACAATGTAAATGGTGGATTGTAACAAACAACTGACACAGTAATTTCATTGCCTGGATTTACAGTCACAACTTCTGGTAATATACTTACCTGATCTGGAGTGTGTTCACTGTCCCCAAACAGCAGGACTGTAGTTGGTTGAGGGTGGAAAGGGGGCTCAAGGTACCCAGCTGGAACTCAAACTAGATCTTCGTCGGGGAAAAGCAGATGGACAGAACTTACTAACATTGGTCGGAGGCTTTGGGGAAAGTTCCGGTTCTGCGGAACAACTGGAGTCCGTCCTCATGACTGCGGTCCTCTGCGAGGAGCCTGTTGGGGCGGGGGACTCCTGGATGGCTGGCAGCTGAGGTGGGCTTTGCAGGCAAGGCCGGTAATTTGCTGTTGTCACGCGGCGTGGCCCCATGCTCTGCTAAGCATTTCCCTGGGTCGGCTGATAATATTGCTGCTGAAAGTTGTATGTGGGCCGATAGGGCTGTTGGAAAGGAAGAGGCCTAGGAGGTGGAACATAGTTAATAAATTGCCCAACAGGAAGGTGAGGACAGTCTTTCTGGAAATGTCCAAGTTGGCCACAGTAAAAGCAACGGACATTGCTAATGTTTGTCATGGCTTCCCTCACTCCCTTGCTCACTGCAAAAGACACCAGGGCCAGCACTTTGGGGACAGAGGCTCCTGTTCAGGGTGGTGGCACTATGTCCCTAGCAACAAGCTGATAATGCAGCTGTGGCAGGGATGTTGGACATGGCTTAGGGATGGCTGATGAGAGGCGCAGGTGCAGGTACATGTCTCCCTGATGGAACTCTTTGGCCGGTCTTGTGAAGCTGCAGAGACGCTCCTGTGGAGAGAGGAGGTGGCTGAGGCCCCAGCTGCCAGTGGCACACAGGGACCCTCGTGCACAGCAGGGCCCAGAGCTGGCAAGGCTCCCCAGCACGGCTGGAGCTGCTGGCACAGCTGGGCCCAGCTGGACAGCTGCCCCTCAAGGCCCCGGCCAGCAGGGCACGGCTCTGGGCAGGGTCCCTGGCCAGGAGCGGGCCCCAGAGCACCTCTGCCTTTCAAGGGCAATCTCGGCCCTGCTCTTTCTCCTCCCCACCTCCCTCTGCCTCTGCCCCGAGCCCCTGGGGCTGCTCTTGGCCACAACTGCTAATCCGTGATTGTTCTCTCAGCAAAGGGGCATCGAGAAGTTGCCTCCAGCATGCAGCGTGATCTCCACACAGTGACGGACCAGGACTTCCAGTCAATCCATCTCTCAATCCCAGTGTCCATGGGAGCACAGTTCAGAAGCGTTTCCATGCTGTGCTGGCTTGCCCACGTGCTTTAGGGAAGTGGGCATTGCAAGGAGCTCCTTCCTCAGTGGGAGCAGGCACGGCCTCAGCTGCAGCCCCGGTGCTGCCTGTGGCGCAGGGAGCGGCCGTGGCTGTCCCTGTGCTCGGCTGCAGCACAGGGCCAGGCCGGAGCGGGGCCCTTGTGCCTCCGCTGCTGCTCGGCAGCACCGCCGGAGCCCGGGGCCGCGGCCCTTCCCCGCCGGGGCCGGGACCTGCCCGACAAGGGCACGGCGGCTCCAGAGGCCCCGCCCGACCCCCAAGGATGGGCTCCGCCCGCCCGCCGGCCGCAAGGCTTGGCAGGAAGCTTTCTGCCCACTTTGCACAGCCTCCACCCAGAGTGGCCCTTTGCTGCGCTGAGGAGACTGAAAAACCCCGCTGCACATCTCATGAGGGATCCCTGCACACCTTAGTAGAGACCATCAAGACTCCTTTATGCCTCCTGAGGGATCCCTGCACCCCTCAGCAGAGACCCCAAAATATCCCTCTGTGCCTCGCAGAGAATCAGTGTTCACCAATGCAGAGACCCCAGGGCAGCCTTGTGTGCCTCACAAAAGACCACAGCCTCCTGCCCACCTTAGGAAGGACTCAGCTCCTCTCCAGGCCTTGACGGCAAGCACTAAACCGCCACGTTAATCACAAGGTACTCAAGCCCCTGCCAGCCTTACGGATGTCTCCAGTCCCCTGTATGCCACAGAAGAGATCTCAAATCCCCTGAGAACCTCACGAGGAACCCCAGCCCCATGCACCACTCTACAAAGGACGCAAAGCCCTGCATGCCTTCCTGCAAAACCCAACACCTACAAAACCCCCCCTCCAGCTGGTGTGCCACATGAGGGACCCTGGCCTACTGCCATCCTTACAGGCTTTTATATGGCATGCCCAATGCCCGGCATGCCATAGAAAAGCCTGGCTTGTCATTAACTCTAGCCAGCAGTGTGTTCCCTGGCAGAAACCAATTCCCTTCTGGGCATGGGGAAGACGTGTTGTGGTGCCGGCTGCATCTGTGGGAGCGATGGGGAGCGTGAGCCCGTGCTGTGCTGCACTGCTGAGCTGGCAGCACGGTGAATACGGGCAGGACGTTCTCTGTTTCCCCCAGAGCTGGGGCCTGCAGGCACCTTGCCGGCCCTTGGCGCAGGCTGTGCCAGCCAACAAAGCCCAGCAGGCCAGGAGGAGAGCCCGGGGGCAGCGCAGCTGCTTGGGCAGCGGCTGCTGCCAGGGTCATGGGCCAAAGCCATCCCTGAGCAGCCACTGCCACCCCTGGCCCTCCCTGCCCCGTGACAGCTCCCCCAGCCCCAGGGGACAGGCTCAGGCCCACTAAGGACACACTGGAGCCTTGCTCTCCCTCTCTGTCCTTTCCCCACCATGGGCACCCCATGCAGTCACTCCCCAGGTTTCAGGATGTGTCCCCCATGGAAGGACCCCAGCAGGACTGCTCAGAACCCGAGTGCCCTGAGCCTGCTTGGGATAATTCCCCTGAGCTGTGCTGGTCTTGTCTGGGCTGTGTAAGACTAAACATTAAGAATTAAAGGCAATTTTACTTTTATTGCCCAAGTGTCAGAAGATTCTAGGTTTCCTTAACTGTAAAACTACTTTGTCAAATGCAGAACTGTTGGAGGAAAGGGGAACAAATATCTGGTGTCCGTATTCTATGAAAAACTCTTCTCAATGCTACAAAGGAAAAATATATCTAAATGTTTTAAAATGAAAGACAAAGATAACATGAGGGTGCTGTTGGTCTGATGAGCCCCATGCCCAGCTGCTGCCTGCCCATGCCTGGCTGTGCCCAGACGAGCAGCTCCGCCAGTGCTGGTGGTAGCACACAGACACCTGAGCTGAACCTGGACTCAAGCCTGTGATAGATGAATAATGCGACAGTTGACTCTCACAATTAAAGGATAAATATCATGCATATATGTTAAGAGAAGTTTTATATATATATAGATATGTTTTACCCCCTGTTGTGTTGTTATCTTGGGATTACCTGAGTTTGAGACATTTAAGAGGGTCACCTTGCTACGACAGCAGCACCTGACCTCCAATCGAGATGTAAGGAAGTAAACTCCAGCACTGGACATCAAAGAAGGAGTCGATAGACAGAACTTTAAGAAGGGCAAAAGAGTTAAAAGGTGAGATCTCCATTGCGTGCATGAGAATGTGGTGGGAAAAATCCTCTACTCCCGGCACAGTAACATTGTCTTTATTCAGTGTCCTGTTATATTTCTAATAAGGTTTTTAATAAACATCTAAAATTTTTACAAGTAAATATAACTTTTTGAATAATCCATTCCCTGGCTAGAGGGCTGCACCTCCTGTCCTGGATGGGCAGCTAGGTCATTCCCTTCAGGGAGAGACGGATCTGTTCTAGACAGTGGTTGTAGCATACTTCCAGCTACAAGCTGGTAATACACCTGTGGTAAGGACAACGGACACTGGCACGGAGATGCATGATGACAGGCCAAGTTCTCCATGGCTGAGGTATTAGGCCGGTCTTGTGAAGTGGGAGAGGTGCTCCTGTGGAGAGAGGAGGTGGCTGAGGCCCCAGCTGCCAGTGGCACACAGGGACCCTCGTGCACAGCAGGGCCCGAGCTGGCAAGGCTCCCCAGCACGGCTGAAGCTGCTGGCACAGCTGGGCCCAGCTGGACAGCTGCCCCTCAAGGCCCTGGCCAGCAGGGCACGGCTCTGGGCAGGGTCCCTGGCCAGGAGCGGGCCCCAGAGCGCCTCTGCCTTTCAAGGGCAACCTCGGCCCTGCCCTTTCTCCTCCCCACCTCCCTCTGCCTCTGCCCCGAGCCCCTGGGGCTGCTCTTGGCCAGGCAGCCTCAGTGGGAGCCAGCTCTGGCTGCAGCCCCAGCGGGGCCCCCCAGGACAAGGCCCAGCAATTGAGAGGCCAATGGAAGCACTGGGCAGCAGCAGAACCCTCAGCAGAGTTATTTGGACAATCATGGACTGGCCACAACCCCACTGCAGCCTCAATGGGAATGTTCCCCGACCACGTTAGACTTTCAAAAGAAGCTGTTTGAGGGGGAGAGCAACAAAACACTCACTGTTTTCTGTTCCAGGAATACCCAATTCCAAAGCAGCACAACATGAAGACAAGCTCCAAAGAAAGCACGCCTGCCAGTAACCCTAGCCAGCAGCCTGTTCCCTGACAGAAACCCCTTCCGAGGCCATCCTGGGCATTGGGAACAGGTCTTGTGATGCTGGCTGCATCTGTGGGAGCGATGGGGAGCATGAGCCCGTGCTGTGCTGCACTGCTGAGCTGGCAGCACGGTGGATACGGGCAGGACCTTCTCTGTTTCCCCCAGAGCTGGGGCCTGCAGGCACCTTGCCGGCCCTTGGCACAGGCTGTGCCAGCCAACAAAGCCCAGCAGGCCGGGAGGAGAGCCCGGGGGCAGCACAGCTGCTTGGGCAGTGGCTGCTGCCAGGGACATGGGCCAAAGCCACCCCTGAGCAGCCACTGCCACCCCTGGCCCTCCCTAACAAATTCTAGGTTACATCTGTGAATTGCATGCTACACTTTCCTTCATGTTTTTCCCAATACCAGGAAGTTTCTGTATATAGTAACGCCCTTGAGAATCTCTAATTATTTTCAGGGGGTTTTTTTTTTGGTTTTTTTTTTTTGGTTTTTTTTTTTTTTAATTGAGACAGATGAAACAGCCTTATTGGTTTTAGTTTTGGCAGGTCTGTTTTTTTTCTTTGCATGATGGTTTACTTATTATCTACATTTAAGCTTGTTTTTATTTATGGGTTTTTTGTTCCCCAAGCAATTATTTTGACAGTCTTTTGTTCACTTCTTACTTAATGTTCCATAGATGAATAGTTTGGACTCTCTTTTTATAGGAAAATAAAGATCTCAGAAAGCTCTATTTTTAATTTTGATAACATTCTCTCTCCCCGCTCCTAGCCTTCACAATGATCGTTTTTGAAACATCACTGAGGATACGTGGAGTTATTTGGGAAATAACCAATAGGCTTGGCTTAACCTGGGTATTGGATTATTATTTTCAGTGCTATAAACCTACATTGCTTCAAGGTTCACACCACGGTCCTGATTTGTGGCTCAATGCATGGACGCCTGTCTGAATTAAAAGAATGTTTGTGAGGCAGCTGAAGAACTTAGACTCCAGAGATTAAAATTCCTGGGAGGAGGAGGTGGAGGAAGAAAGGATAAAATCCTGATTCAAAGGGTTTTTTCTCACTTTTAGTATGCCAGAAGTATGGTAGACTACACCTGTCTTCAAATGTCATTTGGTTACAGAACAGCTCTCTACAGTGTCAGACTCCAGGAGAAATGACTGAACACTTTGCCTCCCAATGCATCAGCTTTAATTCTAGTGAAAGGTAGGCCTTAATTACAGTCCAATTGGAGCAAATCAACAAAGCAGTCTAGCCATTGTGTGAATGGCAAGAGGAATTTGCTTGTGAACAGATGACTATGTCCCACTCAGTAATGAACAAAATTTGCCCTGACTTGGAAGAAAGTAGACAAGGAGCAATGCAGTATTTGGGGTTTATCCAGGGATAAATGGGGCAAGAAGCTGTAACAACTTAACCTGTTTTACAGAACACAAGTACTGATATGGCCAATAATGAACCCACATGAAGGGATCTTCAGGACATTCCTTTATTTCTCTAACCAGGAATGGGAAGCAAAATGCTGGCATTTATCTGAACTGGAAGCCGTGTTCCTCTCCTTTTTCTCCTTGAGCACACTGTGTGTTATTTGCAGACTTCACTGCCCAGCCCATCAATCCTCTCGTGGCCAATTGCTAAATGGCACAAGTACCAAAATACAGGTGCCAGCATAATCAGCCCAGCACTAATGCAGCACTGCTTTGATGGTGCACAGGAGCACAGAATGGCTTGGGTAGGAAGGGACATTTAAAGGCCATCTAGTCCCAATGGCCTGGAGTGAGCAGGGACACCTTGAACTAGGTCAGGTTGCTCAGAGCAGGAGCTTGAATGTCTGCAGGGATGGATGTCCGCCTCTCTGGGTAACCTGTGCCAGGGTTTCATAACAAACAGTGTAAAAAATGTGTTTCTTTCATCTAGTCTGAATTTACCATCTTTTAGATTAAAACCATTCCCCCTCGGTTTGGTCACAAAAGACTCTATTAAAAATTCTGTCCCCATCTCTTTACAAGCCCCCATAAGGCCCTGAAAGGCAGCAATCAGGTGTCCCTGGAGTCTTCTCTCTTCCAGGCTGAACACTGCCAGCTCTCCCAGCCTGTCTCCAAAGCACAAGGGCTCCAGCCCTCAGAGCTTTTTGTCCCTCCTCTGGACTAGATCCAACAGGACCGTGTCCTTCCTGTCTTGGGGACCCAGAGCAGGATGCAGTACTCTGTCGTGGTAGAGACTGAGACACTACAAAGCAACACAGTCCATTTCCAGAAGGCTTCAAACCCTGTTTTTATTCTAGCCTGCATGCTTTTTCTGCATTTTTACAAAGCTCTTAACTTTATACTTTACTCATTGGTCGCGAGATACAAGCAAAATACTCATTGGAATAGGGAGTTGCAGGTTTCTTTTATTTATCCTTTCTTTCTTGGTTTCTATGCTCAATGACATAGAAAATTGCTAGAAAACTATTTTAGTTGTAAACATGGATCCTCCTACCTAACTTCTCGATGGCTCACAGAGGTCACTGTAAAACGTCTTCCACAGTACTCCAGGTGGGGTCCCACCAGAGCAGAGGGGGGGAGTCACCTCCTTCAACCTGCTGGGCACTCTCCTTTGGATGCACATGGCTGGCTCATGTCCAGCCTCTCTTCTAGCAGCAGCCCCAAGTCCTTCTCGGCAGAGCTGCTCTGCATCCCTTCATGTCCCAGCCTGTGAGATCAGCTGAGCTGGGACTGTGTCACAGCGCTTGGGCAGAGCAGCTGGGCAGGATGAGCTCCCTTCCGAAGAAAGCAGAACCCACTCCAAAGATCTCCACCCTGGCCATGAGGTCACAGAAGGCTCTGAGATCACAGAGGTGCCAGAGCCCCGTGGTTGCAGAGCAGCACAAGGAGCCAGCAGTCAGTCCCTGAGCACAACTGTTGCGGCGGCAGCAGCAGCGGTGGCAGCAGCGGTGCTGACATTGGGACAGCGGTGTCAGGACAGAGGTGGCAGCAAGAGCTGCGGGACTGGCAGAGGCCAAGGCAGCATGGCCCTTGCTCTGCACCTCTTCCTCCTGCTCCTCCTGGCCGTGGCCCTGCCTGCCAGGGCTGCACAGGCTGCTCCACTCCAAGTGTGGCGAGCAGGTGAGCCGGCAGCCTGGATCCCCTTTCCCGGCACAGCGCTCCCTGCTCCCCGGGAAGCGCTGGGGATGGTTTTGCCCAGGGCTTTGGGGAGGGTTTCCTCTGTGGGAGGGAGAGAGCCCCCATGGTCCCTGGGCTCCTCCAGCCACCACTCCAGGGATGTTGCACAGGGCCTGCAAAGTGGGTGGAGAGTGACCAGAGCCAGTCCAGAGCTCCCCAGGCCCGTGTGCTGCTTTGGCCTTGTCCACTGACAACTGGCAGCCAAGGCCTTACCCGACCCCCTTGCAGTGCCCAGTTCTCTAAGGCAGAGGAGGATCCCAGCACACCATGGAAATGGGTCTGATCTGATCTGTGCTCCCCTCTAGATGAGCATGCTAGGAAGGCTTCTCCAGCAGCTTGGCTTAATGATGATTTCCAGGGTCTTAACCCTCCACCAGGTATGTTTTCAATGTTGGTAAAAGAATAATCATTGAGAACCTTGCAGGAATCAGGTGACAGGAGCTTCTGTGGCTGTTGAATTTCAGGTGTGTCTGCAGGAAAGACTTTTCAGGCTCCTTTCCTGGTTGCTGCACACAAGCCCCGCTCCCATGGCAGGGGTGAGTAGTGTGTGACTGCTGACCCCGCAGGCTGAGCCCTGGTTCAGTGGGATCCATTCACCTGAAATGCAAATGCTTTTATTAAGGTCCTCCGAGAAGGAGGAACAAACCTGGAGGAGACAGGAAGTCCCTGGAGGCATCCAAACACATGCACAGGATCTGGAGTGACCTGGAGAGACAACGTGGTGGGTGCATTTCCCTCATGCTTCCCCTGGGACTCAGCAGCCGGGGGCTTTGGCTGCACATCTGGACACGCCGTGCCCGGCACAGTGGGAAGGGATCCATGGCAGCCTCGCTGCCCCGCTGCTGCTGCTGCTGCTGCTTTCATGCCCTGCAGGGCTGTTTCCCAGCCTGGCCTGGCTGCAGCTTCTGCCCAGCCTCTGCAGGAAGGCATTTGGCATCAGCTGCCAGGGAGCCCAAACTGCACCATGGGCCATGCCCACCCTGAGATCCCCTGCACTTTCCCAGTCTGTGAGCGCATCTGGAGGGGCAGTTCTTTGGAGGAGGAAGGGCCCTGGTCTTTCTCCTTAATCTTATCCATTACTTAAACAAGCATTGCCTCCTGAGAATGCCACATTCCCATTGGGAAACAAACCCACCTGATTCAGCTGTCCTTTTTCCTTTCTGCAGACATGGAAGGAGAGAGTGTGCTGACAGCTGCATTTCCCGGAGGAAGCAGTGGCTCCATGGCAGCCTCTGCCCCAGGAAGGGAGGCGATGCCAGGCAAAGGCCCCAGAGGTAATTGCTGTGCCTCTGGGCCTGAGCCCTGCTGAGGCTTCAGCTGCCCTCTCTGCTGCTTGGCAGTGCAGGCACACAGCATTACCTGACCCCCTTGCAGTGCTTGGTTCCCTATACAAGGGGATCCCAGCACAGCATGGAACAGTTCCCATCTGTGCTCCTTTCTAGACTGGGAACGTGACTTCCATCACTGGGAAACGCTGTTAAAGCACAGTTTAAGGATGTTGGAGCTTGGTGATGGTAGGTTTTCAGCAACTCTTTGCTAACAGAGCAATCATTGTCCAAGTGTAATCATTGTCCAGAGTGATATTCCTCTGTCATTTCCCTTAAGATCCTCCGAAGTTTGATGGATTCTGGAAATCCTGGCCTCCAAATTTCTACTCTTGTACCCTACAGTGATCCCACAGGATTGCTGTCAGTGGGAGGAAGGAGCGTTTAGCTGTCCATCTTCCTCCCGTGTGCAATGCCAGGGTGTCCTTCCATGTGCTCTGTGCAGCCAGGGAGAAGGGCAGAGAGGGAAGGGGCCGGGCCCAGGGCTGTGCCCCGGGGCTGAGCCTTTGGCAGCTCCTTTGCCAGCCCCAGGGAGCCTGAGCTGCTCCTGCTGCCACTGCCACACCCTGGCCCTGCCTGGGGCTGGCTTTAGAGCTGCTGGCAGCTCCAGGGAGTCCTTTCTGCCCCAACTGCCCTGCAAGGGGCTCCTTCCATGCCAGTGTGGGGCCACTGCAGGCACGTGCTCCCCATGCCCCTGCTCCTGAGTGGGAGGCAGAGCTGAGGGAGTGCCTTGGAGGGCACCAATCACCCAGGTGCCCTTACTGCCACTCGGGCCTGAAGGAGAATCTTCAACAGTGTCACAGGAGCTGTTCTGTCCGTCCTTTGCAGGTGAACCTGATGATGAAGACAATCCTGATGACGAAGATAATACGTTTGATGAAGATGATCTGGATTCCCAATGTGTACCCATTACTGAGCCTCTGGGAGATGCTGAGGGTAGGTCAAGGCCTTTTCCCTGGGAGAGCTGCCAGCTCAGAGCCCAAAGCTTGGCCAGGGGGGCATCACTGCAGGTGCCAGCACAGAACCAGGCACGTGTGTGCCCTCGCCCTGCGCGATCCCCTCACTGCTCCTGCGGCTCAGTGGTGCCCGTGCAGATCAGCAGAGATGGCAGAAGCTTCTGTGGCTGTTGAGTTTCAGGTGTGTCTGCAGGGAGGACTTTGGTGGATGTTGCACACAAGCCCCACTCCCATCGCAGGGGTGAGTAGTGTGTCCCTGCTGTCCCCACAGGCTGGGACTTCGTTTTGTGGGATCCATTCCTGGGAAACGGAAATATTTCTCTTAAGGTCCTCCAAGAAGGAAGAAGAAACCTACAGGAGCTCGTAAGTCCCTGGACATTTCCAAACATCTGGAACAAAAACAGAGTGGCGTGGACAGCCAGCGTGGTGGGTGCATTTCCCTCAGCCTTCCCCTGGGACAGAGTAACCGGGGACTTTGGCTGCACATCTGGACACGCCGTGCCCGGCACAGCGGGAAGGCATCCATGCACCACAGTCCATGCACACCCTAAGATCCCCCTGCAATTTCCCAGTCTCTGAGCATATCTGGAGGGGCCTGCTCTTTGCAGGAGAGAGGGCCCTGGAGCAGCTCCAAAATCCTGGCCATTTTCCTTGTCCTTATCCATGTCTTTGACAAGTGTTACCTGGAACAGAAGGGCACAGCACAGAGGAATTATAGCATGCAGGGTCAGGGGTTTGGGTACTGAGCAGTCCTGTGCCAAGGGGCAGCAAAATGCCTGCAGGCCCCAGCTCTGGGGGAAACAGGGAGTGAGGACGTCCTGCCCGTATGCACCACGCTGCATTTCAGCAGTGCAGCACAGCACGGGCTCACGCTCCCCATTGCTCCAACAGATGCAGCCGAGAACTCAACAGATTGGAAAAGCATGAGAAGAACTTTCAGCTCGGAAACATCCTTTTTGATTACGTTGATGGCCATTGTGGCACCTGCAGCACTGTCCCTGATGATGTGCTATGCCAGAATCTGGTATTGCTCGAAGAGAAAACGGTGAGTGTTTCGCGATTCTCTGTCTCAAGCAGCTTCCTTTAAAGGCTGCTCATAGTCAGGGAATATTCCCAGAGAGTTTGCAGTGGAGCTGTGGCCAGTCCCTGGTTGTCCAGATATCTCTGCTGAGGGTTCTGCTGCTGCCCAGTGCTTCCATTGGCCTCTCAATTGCTGGGCCTTGTCCTGGGGGCCCCGCTGGGGCTGCAGCCAGTGCTGGCTCCCACTGAGGCTGCCTGGCCAAGAGCAGCCCCAGGGGCACAGGGCAGAGGCAGAGGGAGGTGGGGAGGAGAAAGAGCAGGGCCAAGGTTGCCCTTGAAAGGCAGAGGCGCTCTGGGGCCCGCTCCTGGCCAGGGACCCTGCCCAGAGTCGTGCCCTGCTGGCCGGGGCCTTGAGGGGCAGCTGTCCAGCTGGGCCCAGCTGTGCCAGCAGCTCCAGCCGTGCTGGGGAGCCTTGCCAGCTCTGGGCCCTGCTGTGCAGGAGGCTCCCTGTGTGCCACTGGCAGCTGGGGCCTCAGCCACCTCCTCTCTGCACAGGAGCACCTCGGGACAGGAGTTGGAAGACGGTGGCTGCACCTCACACCCAGCCAGCGTGAGCAGCTCCTCCAGCAGCAGGGACGGTCTGGACAGCCCTCTCAAGTCTTCTGTGAAGAGGACCCCAGAACAACCAACTACGAGGGAACCTCCTTTTACCCTGTAGATCCCACTGCCACCTGCTCTCCCCATGGGCCTCCCCAAGCTGCCTTCATCCCTTTTTTTCTCTCCGTCTGTCCCATCCCAGCCAACTCGAGTTCCTCTAGGGACCCCAGGACCATCCCAGCACCTTCCAGCCCCTCCGGAGACCAACACATCCCTTCCTCTGCCTCTGAGACCCCTGGCCTTGCCCTCTAGGAATCACTGAAGGCGACACCCCACCCCACCGCCCCCCACCCTCCCCACTCCCAGTTGCAGGGTAGGCAGCGGCCCATTCTTCTGTTGAAATAAAGAGAAGGATCTTTGTTCTGGTTGGAAAGCAAAACCAGTGAGAGACTCCAAGTCAGAAATACAATTTATTAGAAAAAGGGAAAAAAAAAAACAAAATTCATGCAATAATACAAAAGAAAAACCACTGACAGGGTCAGAATACAGCCTGCTGACACCCTGCTAGTTAGGGTGGTGGTAGCAGTCCAGATGAAATGGACTTGTGGAAGTGGTGATCCTGTAGAAACAATCTGGTAGCTTTCATCCTCTGGAAAAGCAGTGGGTAAGGGCGGCGGTTCCTCTGGGAATCCAGTGGAAAGACTGCTTGTTGTGTTCCAAAACCCAGATTATATCCAGCTGGGGATGCTTAGCTCCTCCCCCATGGGCAGAGCATCTCACAGTGGGCTGATAACATTCTGCCTCATGCTGTGGGTCCTTGATTAGCCATGAAACAGAAATGGCTCTGGGAGGGAGTTATCTCTGAGTCATGTGGCAAGACATTGATGGACCCATTAACAGGAGATAAGGAAGAAACAATGCCTCTCCTGGTTTCAGCAGCTCTTGAGGATGGGAATAGAACATAATTTTATATTATAACCTAGGACATAATCTAACCCTTATTCTATTACCATCTATACCCAAGCCAATATCCTCTTACTATATATATGTATCTATCTATCTATATATATTATATAAAATGAAACTTTACACACAATTCTTGCTTAAAATTAGGTTAGATTTCCTTGTGGTACACAACAACTTTCCTTGTCCTTCTGCATTACCTAGCCAGTGCAACCAGGTCCTTGAGCAAAAATACCCACAGATGGGTTTGCCCCTGCTTGTGGTGGGATTAATCCAAACAGTCTTTCCTAAAATACCTTTCATGTGTATCACAGGAACTTTGTCTCCATCCCCTGTGTGCAGGGGTTCAGACTGGGCAGCACCAGGATTGATAGGTCCTCAGGTTTTGACCATCCAGATGGCTTTTGCTAAGTTCAGTTCCCAGTTCCTGAAGGTTCCTCCACCAAGTGCCTTCAGGATAGTCTTAAGTAGTGCGTTGCATCATTCAACTTTCCCGGCAGCTGGTGTGTGATAGGGGATATGATATGTCCTTTCAATGCCATGTTCTCTGGCCCAGGTGTTGATAAGGCTGTTCTTGAAATGAATTCCATTGTCTGACTCAATTCTCTCAGGGGTGCCTTGTCTCCACAGGATTTGCTTTTCTAGGCCCAAGATGGTGTTCCAGGCAGTAGCATGAGGCACAGGGTAGGTTTCCAACCACTCTGTGGTAGGTTCTACCATGGTCAGCATGTAGCGCTTGCCTTGGCAGGTTTGGGGAAGCGTGGTGAGGTCAGTTTGCCAGGCTTCCCCATACCTGTACTTCAACCATCGCCCACCGTACCACAGAGGCTTCACCCGCTTGGCCTGTTTGATTGCAGCGCAGCTCTCGCAGTTGTGGATGACCTGTGAGATGTTGTCCATAGCAAGGCCCACCCCTCGGTCACGGGCCCATCGCTATGTTGCATCTCTCCCCTGACGACCAGAGGCACCGTGGGCCCAACGAGAGAGCTAGGAATGATTCTCCCTTGTGCTGCCAGTCTAGATCCACCTGTGATACTTTCACCTTGGCAGCTTGGTCCACCTGTTTGTTGTTGTGATGCTCTTCATTAGCCCGACTCTCGGGTACATGCACATCCACATGTCGAATCTCACGGTCAGCCTCTCTACTCGGGTGGCAATGTCCTGCCAAATCTTGGTGGCCCAGATGGGTTTCCCTCTGCGCTGCCAGTTGGCCTTTTTCCAGCAATGCAGCCATCCCCACAGAGCATTAGCTGCCATCCATGAATCGGCGTAGAGATAGAGCCTCAGCCACTTCTCTCGTTTGGCAATAGCCAAAGCCAGCTGGACGGCTTTAAGCTGTGCAACCTGACTTGATCCAGCTTGTCCCTCAGTAGCTTGTGCAACTTGTCCTGTGGGGTTCCACGCTGCAGCTTTCCATTTCCAGTTAGTGCCTATAATTCAGCAGGAACCATTACAGAAGAGGGCATATTGTCTGATAGGCTCCGGTAGCTCACTATATGGTGGGGCTTCCTTGGCACATGCCACTTGCTCCTCTTCTTCTTCAGAAGACAATCCAAAAGTCTCCCCTTCAGGCCAGTTTGATAGAATTTCCCAAATGCCAGGGCCATTCGCATTTCCAATCTGGGTGCGCTGCGTGATGAGGGCAATCCATTTGCTCCATGTGGTGTCAGTGGCGTGATGTGTGGAGGGAACATTTCCTTTAAACATCCAGCCCAGCACTGGTAGCTGGGGTGCCAGAAGCAGCTGCGTTTTGGTGCCAGTTACTTCTGAGGCAGCTTGAACTCCTTCATAGGCAGCCAAGATTTCCTTCTCTCTGGGAATGTAGTTTACTTCAGAGCCTTCATAACTCCATCTCCAGAATCCTAGTGGTCAGCCTTGAGTCTCACCAGGCACCTCTGCCAAAGACTCCAGGACAAACCATGGTTCCCAGCTGCAGAGTAGAGCACATTCTTCACCTCTGGTCCCATCCTGACTGGGCCAAGAGCTACCGCATGAGCGATTGCCTGCTTAATCTGGGCAAGGACTTGTTGCTGTTCAGGACACCAGTGGAAATCGTTCTTCTTGTGGGTGACAAGGTAGAGAGGGCTCACAATCTGCCTGTCCTCGGGAATGTGCATTCTCCAAAAGCCTACGGCACCTAGGAAAACTTGTGTTTTCTTCTCCTTGGTAGGTGGAGACAGAGCGGTGATCTTGTTGATTAACAGGAGATAAGGCTCCTGGTTTCAGCAGCTCTTGAGGATGGGAATGGAATACATGTTTATACTGTAACCTAGGACAAGCGGTCACCCCATTGTCCAGGTGGCAGCAGCAGCAAAGCCCACCCAGCACCAGCACTGACTGAGCTCCATGCCCAGGAGGAGCCGTGGATGCCCACGGTGTGGGCAGGCAGAAGCCAGGCAGGGACTGCTGTTGAAATGGAGGTTTTGGGGGGTTCAATTAAGTTAGCAATATATGGACTAAGCATTTAAATTTTAAATTGTAGAATTATATGTTGAATTTTAACCTTTTACTTAAGAAAACTCTGCCAAGGTACAAAGGGCATAGGAAAATGCAAATTTCTGAAGCTTCTTGCTATGTAGGAGAATACCAGTGTCATAAACAGGGCAGGAGATCTTTCTCCTTTTTAATGCCTTTATTAAAAACATTCAGCTCAGGTTGGGGAGAAACAACAGGTCGCCCGCACCCCCGCTGCTGCCAGGAGTGGCACGGAGGAGGAGGATGATGCAGCTGTGTCCGCTGGTATGCAGGGAGAGCTGGGGCTTCCGTCCTCGAGGGAGTAGTGGGAATTCCGCTTTTTTGTTCTAACATTACAGGTCCTCTTTCTAGCTGACATCCTTTCAGGTTAGGGTGAAAAGTAAAAAGGATCTTAGCAGATACTAAGGATTAAGTTCCTCACTTTTAGACATTACTTAGGTTTAATAATTCCATGTTGGCTTCTTGTTTTTAAGGTTTTTTTTCCTGGAAAATTGCAAAATTTGGTGAAATGCATTCTCATCTGCATACCAGCTCTGATGTCACCTCCCCCTGCAACCTTCAGGCTCCTGGGAAGCAGCAGGGGGACAACTGCGCTTGATTTCTAACCATTGACAGGTAATTGAAGAAAAACTATTAACAAGAGGTGATTGCAACATGAAGCTATCAACAACAAATAGTCAACATTTCAACTCTCAGCAACTGGCCCAACCGGTTTAACTTTGCAGCCTTAAAAAAAATGGATAATTTGTTGGGGCGAACACACCAGGTGTGGAGACACGAGGCTTGACTCCATTTCAGAAGGCTGATTTATTATATATTCTATTAAAATACTACAGTAAAACTATACAAAAACAACAGAGAGGAAAAAATGACCAGAAGGCTACAAAGAAGAAGAATAGAATAGAATAGAATGCATAACAAAAATCTTGTGACTGCTCACAGGCTCAACACAGTTGGCTGTGATTGGTCATCAAGTGAAAACAATCCACATGGACCAATGGAAGATGCATCTGTTGCATTCCACAGCAGCAGATCGTTATTGTTTACATTTCTTTCCTGAGGCCCTCAGCTCCTCAGGAGGGGAAAAATCCCAGGAAAGGATTTTTAATAAAATATCATAGCTACAGATAACTTTTTTACTCATAACACCAGGAGAAGACCAGGGAATGCAAGAAGCCTAGACTAAGGAGCTCCTCTGTCTCCAAGCTGATCCAACCAACAGACGTACTCAGATAAGCACCAGGGGACCACAGTGCACGCACAAAGGAGAAAAGTTCAAAAGTTCAGTCATGAGGAAGACCACAGCTTTCGGCCTCAGAGACCACCAAAGACCCCAGTGTGACCACCACAGGAAACAACGTGTGCCCAGAAGGGCATGGATCTCATCGCCATGTGAGGGGAGGACAGGTGGGGCCAGGGGTTGAATATGCATGAAGAGATTGTGTAATGCATTGCATATGGAACATGTTTGTGAACAAAGATGTGGCTCAGTCCAGGGCTCGGGGCACAAGTTTTCACGAGAGCCATCTCGCCTGTGCCAGGCCCTGACACGCATACCCACTTCATAAATACATCAGGTTTTGGAGTGTCACTATAGGACATGAAATAAAACAACACAGACACGCATCTCTCCAAGGTAAAAAAGAGGGGAGTTGAATTTCTGACTCCAACATTTACAGATTTCCAAAAGTTACAGTGGATTGGAGGGTGAAAGTGCCACCTCTCCAATGACACTGGACAAACCAACAGTCCATCAAATTTCTCCTCTTGCAGAAAAGAATGCATAACAATACGTTATTTGCATAAAGTGCGTGAGAAAGTTTGCTACAAGAATGTAAACATCAGAAGGCTGAGAAGAACTTGTCCTAGGGTGAGGTTATGATGCTTGCATCCCCAGTCGTGTGTTCTGTTAATGCTGGATATTACGTACTGTGCCTTCACGACTGGCCCTGAAGAGCAAGGTTTGTTTTGGTTTGTTATCAGCCTGTTCCCCCACGGCTGGCAGGACAGACAGACGGCGCAGTTCATAGTGCAGCTTTTGCTATTTGCTTTGCTTTCTGTTGCTTGCTTTGCTCTTGCTTCTGCTGTGCTCCTGCTTTGCTTTTGCTTTTTGGCTTCTGCTTGTTAGTTTAGCTAAGCAGTCCGGATTTTTCCCTGGACTGTTTTTCCTTTCCCTTTTTGGAACCACTCACACCTGCTCCGGACTGGGACCTGGGAAACACCGAGAGTTTGCATCCTGTGGCTGCAGCAGCTATCCCCAGCGCCGGAGGGAGCGACAGCAGAGCCACCACTGCCAGGAAAGACTTTCTGAATTTGTCATCCTTTTCAGATGGGTGAAAGCATTGTCATCTGGTATTGTTCATTTTGTGTGCTGGGGGTGTTTTGCCTGTCAAATAAACAGGTTCTTTCCACTTCTCTCCAAGGAATCCTTCCCGACCTGCTGGGGGGAAGGGGCCATGTGGGGTTGCTTTCTGGGGGGGCCCCTTTGGAGGTTTTCTCCCAGATTTACCCTAATCCAGGACAGAACATTAAAAACCAGGGCGACAGTGGAGTCTATTTATTCTGCAGATGGCTTCACTGTGACCAGCGGTGGGGCCCCGAGGGGATGGGGCAGCCCATGCTGAGCGTCCCTGGGCTGAGGGACATTTCCTTCCGTGGGATCATCTGGGCCCAGCCCTCCTCCAGTGCCATGGCCAGGAAAAGAGGGAAGCCATCAAGAGTATCTCCAAGGACACAGCCTGACCAGCAATGTCAGCAGGCAAAACAAAGCTCCTCCCTAATTAACACACACTGGATAGGACCTAATTGATGGGCCATCACCAATGCAGGGTGCTGCACAGGGTCTGCTGCTCTCAGCCAGGGCCAGAAGGAAGGGAAGGGAAGGGAAGGGAAGGGAAGGGAAGGGAAGGGAAGGGAAGGGAAGGGAAGGGAAGGGAAGGGAAGGGAAGGGAAGGGAAGGGAAGGGAAGGGAAGGGAAGGGAAGGGAAGGGAAGGGAAGGGAAGGGAAGGGAAGGGAAGGGAAGGGAAGGGAAGGGGAGGGGAGGGGAGGGGAGGGGAGGGGAGGGGAGGGGAGGGGAGGGGAGGGGAGGGGAGGGGAGGGGAGGGGAGGGAAGGGAAGGGAAGGGAAGGGAAGGGAAGGGAAGGGAAGGGAAGGGAAGGGAAGGGAAGGGAAGGGAAGGGAAGGGAAGGGAAGGGAAGGGAAGGGAAGGGAAGGGAAGGGAAGGGAAGGGAAGGGAAGGGAAGGGAAGGGAAGGGAAGGGAAGGGAAGGGAAGGGAAGGGAAGGGAAGGGAAGGGAAGGGAAGGGAAGGGAAGGGAAGGGAAGGGAAGGGAAGGGAAGGGAAGGGAAGGGAAGGGAAGGGAAGGGAAGGGAAGGGAAGGGAAGGGAAGGGAAGGGAAGGGAAGAGGAGGGAAGGGAAGGGGAGGGGAGGGGAGGGGAGGGGAGGGGAGGGGAGGGGAGGGGAGGGGAGGGGAGGGGAGGGGAGGGGAGGGGAGGGGAGGGGAGGGGAGGGGAGGGGAGGGAAGGGGAGGGAAGGGGAGGGAAGGGAAGGGAAGGGAAGGGAAGGGAAGGGAAGGGAAGGGAAGGGAAGGGAAGGGAAGGGAAGGGAAGGGGAGGGGAGGGGAGGGGAGGGGAGGGGAGGGGAGGGGAGGGGAGGGGAGGGGAGGGGAGGGGAGGGGAGGGGAGGGGAGGGGAGGGGAGGGGAGGGCTGTGTAGCCTCAGGGTCCGACAGGGCTGGTGAGCAGCCCCAGAGACACAACAACCCAGGTCCAACCAGGCTTGTTTTCCAGGTCAAAACACTCGGCGTAGCTGGCCTGGACTTCCCTGTAGGGCACATGGGGGCTTTGGAGTCCCCCTAAGGTGCATGAGGGGCTGGGGTCCCTTGTGACACACCCAGGAATATTTTAGGTTTCCTCTGAGGCATGGAGGCCACTGGGGTCCACTTCAAGTCATGCAAGGGATTTGGAATCCTGTGTGAGTCATGCAGAGGGTTTGGGATCTCTCCCAAGGTGTGCAGGGTGCTGGGATCTCTCCTGAGGCAAATGTCACGGTTCTGGGGTCTCATTTCACATGTACAAAGGGCTGTGGACTCTCGTAAGCGTGCAGGTGCTTTGTGTCCCTCCTGCTGCACGCAGTGGGGCTGGAGTGTCTGCTGAGGCACGCAGGGGACGGGGACCTCCGGCAGTCCCTCCCGGGCCCGTGCGGCTCGGGGCTGCCGCGGCCCAGGGCCAGCCGCCGTGCCGGGATGGCGGTGGCGAGGCGCCGAGGCGGAGCTGCCCCGCCGGGTCACGCTGCATCGGCACGGCACAGGCAGTGCCGAGCGCCGGGCAGGCGGCACCGCCAGCCCAGGGGCCACAGCCTTGGCCCTGCCTCTTTTGGGGCCGGGCACAGACAGCCCCGCGGGACGGGCACCGCTCAGCGCCCGAGGGGACGCAACAGATGCCAGAGGAGCCCCAGGAGCCCTGGACAGGGCCCTGGCGTTGCCCGCCCAGCTCCCCCGGGCCTGTGGCCATCCCGGGCAGCAGGGGCTCGCTCTGGGCCATGCTCTCCCCGGACAGCAGGGCTCCGGGCCAGCACCCGGCTCCTGCCACTGCCCTGAGAATGCTGAGGGGCTTTCGGGGCGGAACTGAACTTGACAGGGACAGAATTCATAGGAGACTTGTTTTGGCCTTTTACAAGGTTAACTGAGAAACAACTTAAAATCCCCGGCTAAATTGTCTGCTTTAACGTGTGGGGATTCCTTCAAGACCCTTCCTAACTCCCGTGGTGCCGGGCCGGGCCGCGTCCCAGTGAGCACCAACACCCAGCAGCTCGATGGATGCAGCACGGCTGGCACCAGGGAAATGAGTCAGTGTCCCTACAGCTGCCCGCTCTGCCTGCACGGCTGTCACGCAACAGCAATGTTCCAGAAGGAACAGGCATTTTTACATCCTCACGACCGTGTGATCTTTGGTCCTGGTGGTGGATCAGAGAGAAAAGCCAAATGTGACAGACTAAACTTGACTCTAAGAGAGGGATGCCTCAGCAGAGGGTCTGGGGACCTGTGGTGCCAGCCAGTGGCCCGGCACTCGGACACAGCAGGAAGACCCCAGACTATCACACTTCACCTGGGAGGGTAGAAAAGCTCAGGGGTTCTTTGTTCAAGGTCCTCCAGAGGCACCAGCTGAAGCTGCCACAGTTCCATCTTGATAAAAGTGTTTAAAAAGATCCAGAGGTCTGACACTCTGCTGTGGAGGACATTCCACAGGTCATATTTGCCCAATTTTCCAATTAAAAAAAAAAAAACACAAAAAAAAAACCAACCAAACAAAATTAAATAAAACAGCAATTTGAATTATGTAGCTTAATATATATACAATTGAATACACTTAAAATATTGACAGTATCATTTGCTGTAAATAACGAATAATTTCCTCCTGATAATAGCGTATAGGCAAAAATAACCTCGCGGGGTATGCGTGGGGTACGGAGTGCAGGGCTTTTGGACCCCCCGTCACCTCACGTACAAGCTTGTCAAGCCAACATTCCCCTTTTTATGCTGTATTTGGCCATTACCATCTCCTCCCATTTTCAATTCATCACACTTGTATCACTGCCCTCATCATCACCTTTACCACTCATGCTCCACACTTCTTTAAGTAAGTTGCACCACTCTTTGGGGATCTTCTTTGAGGAAGGCCTCTCCTCTTCCTCCATGTCCTGTAGTTCACCTTTTGGATTACACATGAGCACCAAGCTGCTACAGTATAAGCCAATACTGTGTTCTAACATTAAAGCAGTGAATCTCATATAATCAACATTTGCCTGGTGTCCAACCAAATTCTCCTCTCTTCCAACTACATTTAGTCATTGTTATCTCTTGCTTCTTCCTGTTCTGAACAGCTGCCGGAGAACGGTGGGGAGAGGGATAACCCCTCCTCTCCTTTTCTTGCTTGGCATTAGACCTTTAACTGTTTTATTATTTCCAAATATTAATTACTGTATCAGTATTGATTACTGTTTCCATTTTGTGAATCAATCATCATGAATCATACCTATTTACCACACACAGTTCTCATCTGTTGGGCATTTAGGAGCTTTTCACTTTGCTTTGCACCCAAGAAAAATATAGCCCCAAATGTGCACAAATAACTCCTTTAGCATGTCCTCCTTTTCAGCTGGTTTTTCCATTGTTCTCTGCTATCTTGTCCTCATCTTTCCACAATTCCTGTGTCTATTCAAGTCCAGCCTGGCACAGTGCACGCATATGCTTTAGTTCTGTAGTGATTTATGCCCAGCCATCCTGCCAACCACACCCATTTCAATGTTGCAACAACCTAACTCTGGGCTGCACTATGTGAATCACACTCTGCTGTGTGAGATGGCAGAGCACCAGAGCAGGCACTGAAGAAGGGGCATTCGGTACATTAGTGAAGTGAGTGCTGGAACCTGGGCTAGCTCTTACAACTCCGGCACTACGGCAGGAGTCGGGAACTGCCTCGCTATGGGCATTTACCAGAGGCAGAGCCTTTAGTGCCACTTGCTCTCCAGTGCCAGACACAAGCCACGACAGGAACGAAGCACAGGAGAAAGGAGGAGGCTCCCTGTCTTCAGGTTCTGCAAGGAACACCTTAGTCCAGGTGAAGAGAACAGGATGAGAAGCCCCTAGCTGTACTGCCCAAGGGGTTTTGTACACATACAAGTCATGGGGTGGATGCAAACAATGAACCAATAGGGAATCCTCAGGAGAGGAGTGAGGGGATTACATCAAGTGTCTGGGGCCAGTTGGGGTAGGAGGGTGGAGAGGATGGGTCACAAGGGCCAGTGGGGCTCCCAGGAGTAGGGGAATTCCAAAGGGGAGTTGCAGTCAGGGATTGCCCAAAGGTTGGGGAACCAAGGGGCTGGGTTGCCTTGACAGGCAGGGAAAGAGCTGGACCAAGGGGTGGGGAAGGGCACGAGGGACAGTTTGGAGGGAGGGTAAAACCCACAGGTGAACCAACTCAGGAAAAACATGGGGGCACAACAGAGCCCTTAAACAAGACTTAAAATGAAATCAATAAAATAAATTTGAACTGCAACAATCAAGAGCATCTTGAGGGACACAGTCAGACCAGCAATGTCAGCAGGCAAAAGAAAGGTTTTGCTGAGCAATGGCCCTTTGATGAAGCAAAACATTTACAGTCAGGGCAGTCCATTCATGCAGACGGGCGCACACTCTGGGGTTACAGCTGAGGCCATGAGGTCACAGCAGGGCTCTGGGGTCACAGCAGGCTGAGCTCTCAGCAGGCCCTGAGGTCACAGAGGTGCCAGAGGTGCCAGAGCCCCGTGGTTGCACAGCAGCACAAGGAGCCAGCAGTCAGTCCCTGAGCACAACTGTTGCGGCAGCAGCGGCGGTGGCAGCAGCGGTGCTGACGTTGGGACAGCGGTGTCGGGACAGCGGTGGCAGCAAGAGCTGCGGGACTGGCGGAGGACAAGGCACCATGGCCCTTGCTCTGCACCTCCTACTCCTGCTGCTCCTGGCCGTGGCCCTGCCTGCCAGGGCTGCCCAGGCTGCTCCGCTGCAAGCGCGGCGAGCAGGTGAGCCGGCAGCCTGGCTGCCCTTTCCCGGGACAGCACTCCCTGCTCCCTGGGAAGCGCTGGGGATGGTTTTGCCCCGGGCTTTAGGGAGGGTTTCCTCTGTGGGAGGGAGAGAGACCCCACGGGCCCTGGGCTACTCCAGCCACCCCTCCGGAGATGTTGCAAAGGGCCTGCAAAGAGGTTGGAGAGTGACCAGGAGCCAGCCCAGAGCTCCCCAGGCCCCTGTGCAGCTTTGGCCATGTCCATTCACATCTGGCTCCCACAGCCTTACCCAACACCCCTGCATTGCCCAGTTCCCTGTGGCAGAAGGGGATCCTAGCACACCATGGAAATGGTTCTGATCTCTGCTCCCTTCTAGACTGGAATAGTGACATGGGTTTTCAGGAAGTCCTGATGAAGGATGGTTTGAAGTTCTTTGAGGATGCTGGAGGCAAGTTTTCATTCTGTCTTTCCTGAGTGAATAATCAGGATTAATGCAACAAAAGCTCACTTACAAACCATTTCCCTTAACATAATCTTAAGGTTGAAAGAATCTGGAAACCTTGCCCTGCTCCCTTCTGGAGCCCTGAGGGCTCCCACAGGATCACTGTCATTGGGAGGAAGGAGCATTTAGCTTTCAATCTTCCTCCCGTGTGCAATGCCAGTGTGTCCTTCTGTGTGCTCTGTGCAGTCACAGAGAAGAGCAGAGAGGGAAGGGGCTGGGCCGGGCCCAGGGCTGTGCCCCGGGGCTGAGCCTTGTGGGCAGCCTGAGGATCTCCTGCAGTGCCACAGGAGCTCTTCTGTCCTGCCTTTCTTTGCAGCTGAACCTGCTGGTGAAGGCCCCACATCCAGGACTGAGGCTGTGGGAGATGCTGAGGGTAGGTCAAGGCCTTTCCCCTGGGAGAGCTGCCAGCTCAGAGCCCAAAGCTGGGCCAGGGAGGCATCGCTGCAGGTGCCAGCACAGAACCATGCACGTGTGTGCCCGCGCCCTGCACGATCCCCTCACCACTCCTGCGGCTCAGTGGTGCCCGTGCAGATCAGCAGAGATGGCAGAAGCTTCTGTGGCTGTTGAGTTACAGGTGTGTCTGCAGGGAGGAGATTCATACGTACATTGGTGGTTATTGCCAACAAGACCAGTCTGCATGGCAGGGGTGAGTAGTGTGTCCCTGCTGACCCCACAAGTTGAGCACTGGTTTTGTGGGATGCATTCCTGGGAAATGGAAATATTTTTCTCTAAGTTACTCCAACAGGGAAAGTCCAAGATACAACAGATAAGATGTCCCTGCAACCATCCAAACAGATGAGGAAAGAGCTGAAGGAACCCCTGCAGACAAGAGAAGGTG
This sequence comes from Passer domesticus, assembly GCF_036417665.1. Classification (NCBI taxonomy): domain Eukaryota; kingdom Metazoa; phylum Chordata; class Aves; order Passeriformes; family Passeridae; genus Passer; species Passer domesticus. Next base: position 7,971,308 of record NC_087482.1, on the reverse strand, counting down.
GGTGCATTTCCCTCATGCTTCCCCTGGGAGTCAGCAGCCGGGGGCTTTGGCTGCACTTCTGGACACGCCATGCCCGGCACAGCGGGAAGGGATCCATGGCAGCCTCGCTGCCCCGCTGCTGCTTTCACGCCCTGCAGGGCTGTTTCCCAGCCTGGCCTGGCTGCAGCTTCTGCCCAGCCTCTGCCGGAAGGCATTTGGCATCAGCTGACAGGCAGCCCAAACTGTAACACACCCTGAGATCCCCCACTATATCCAGCCCTGCAGATTAGGAAAAGGGTGGCTGTTTGGAGGTGGAAGTGCTCACATCATGCCACTGTAACCTGGCCATTTTCCTGCTCCATAAATTTCACAAATATTACCTCTGATGCCACTGCCCAAGTGGGGAACAGCTCCATCTGATGCAGCTGTCTCCCTTCCTTTGTCAAGAGATGGACATAGAGCTTCAGTGGAAGGTGGCAATTCCTGAAGGAAGCACTCCATCTTCAATGCGAGCCCCAGCTGCAGGAAGGAAGGCAATGCCAGACACGGGCACAGGCACAGCAGGTAATTGCTGTGCCGGGCTCAGGCCTGGCCGGGGCTGTGTGGCAGCAGCTCTTCCCCCAGGGCCTGCCCTTGCCCGGCCCGGCAGCAGCCAAAGCTGGAGGCGCCTCGGCTTCCAGGCCTCTGGAGCTGGTTCAGAGCCCCGGACGTTGGTGCAGCAACATCCCTGGCGCTGCAGCTGCTGCGGAGCTGGCCCTGAGTGCCCAGAGGCCCAAGGCACAGGAGCAGCCCCGAGCGGGAGCCCTGCCGCCAGCCCAGGGCCAGAGCCAGCCCTGGCACACAATGGAAACAGTTCTCATCTTGGTTTGCTTCCAGACTGGGATGCTGGGAAGGATTCTCCATTAGCCTGGCGCTCTGAAGTTGTGAAGCCCTCCGAGCATTCTTCAGGTATGTTCTCACTGTCCCACCAAGGCGTAATGTTTGACTGACTGGTCAGGACCACATGACAGAAGCTTCTGTGGCTGTTGTGTTACAGATATATCTGGAGCAATGACTGCACCAACTCCTACCTTGGATGCTGCACAAAAGCCCAGCTCCCATGGCAGGGGTGAGTAGTGTGTCCCTGCTGACCCCTCAGGCTGAGCCCTGCTTTTGTGGGGTCCATTGCTGGGAAATGGAACTACTTTCTCTTAAGGTCCTCTGACAGGAGAGACCAAAGACATGGCAGGCAAGAAATACCAGGACCCATTAGAAATCATGTGGCAAATGCTGAAGGAATGTCTGCAGAGAAGACAAGGTGGGTGCATTTCCCTCATCCTTCCCCTGGGACTCAGCAGCCAGGGGCTTTGGCTGCACATCTGGACACGCCGTGCCCGGCACAGCAGGAAGGGATCCATGGCAGCCTCGATGCCCCGCTGCTGCTTTCACACCCTGCAGGGCTGTTTGCCAGCCTGGCCTGGCTGCAGCTTCTGCCCAGCCTCTGCAGGAAGGCATTTGGCATCAGCTGACTGGCAGCCCCAGTTGCACCACAGTCCATGCCCTCCCTCAGATCCCCTGCAATTTCCTGGTGTCCAGGCAGATCAGATGTTGGGGCTGTTTGGGGAAGGAAGCAGCCTTGGGTTGTCCCAAAATCCTGGGTGTTTTCTGATCCTTATCCATTCCTTTCATAAGTGATGCCTCACCTTCCCCATTCCCAGTCAGGAATGTTTCCATCTTATCCAGCTGTCTCTTTTCCATTTTCCAGAAATGAACAGAGAACCTGTGCAGAAAGAAGCATTTCCCGGAGGAAGCAGTGGTTGCATGCCAGCCTCAGCTCCAGGAAGGGAGGCCATGCCAGGCACAGGCACAGGAGGTAATTGCTGTGCCTCTGGGCCTGAGTCCTGCTGAGGCTTGAGCTGCCCTCTCTGCTGCTTGGCAGTGCGGGCACAGCCTGGACTAAAGCGGCACAGCCCAGGGGAATTATCCCGAGCAGGCTCAAGGCCCTCGGGTCCTGAGCAGTCCTGCTGGGGTCCCTCCATGGGAGACATGTCCTGAAACCTGGCAGTGACTGCACGGGGTGCCCACGATGGGGAAAGGACAGAGGGGGAGAGCAAGGCTCCAGTGTGTCCTGAGAGGGCCTGGCTGTTTGCCCTTGGGATGTGGGAGCTGTCCCAGCAGAAGGAGGGCAGGAGGGAGTGTAGGAGGGAGGGACAGCTGTGGCACTGCCTGCTGCAGTTTTCCCCAGGGCTTTAGGGAGGGTATTCTGTGAGTTTGAGGGAGAGAGCCCCAGGGCCCTGGGCTACTCCAGCCACCCCTCCCAGGGGTGTTGCTGAGGGCAGGGAAAGAGTGTGGAGAGTGATCAGGAGCCAGCCCAGAGCTCCCCAGGCCCCTGTGCAGCTTTGGCCATGTCCATTCCCATCTGGGTCCCATAGCCTTACACGACCCCCTTGCAGTGCCCTTTTCCCTGTAGCATTCGGGCATCCCAGCATGCCACAGATATGGTTCTGATCTCTGCTCCCTTTTAGACTGGAATCGTGACATGGGTTTTCAGGAAGTCCTGATGAAGGATGGTTTGAAGTTCCTGGAGGATGCTGGAGGCAAGTTTTCATTCTGCCCTTCCTGAGTGAATAATCAGGATTAATGCAACAAAAGCTCGTTTATAAACCATTTCCCTTAACATTATGTAAAGGCTGAAGGATTCTGAGAATCTTTCCCTTCTCCCTTCTGGATCCCTGAGGGATCCCTCAGGATCGCTGTCAGTAGGACGAAGGAGCATTGATCTTTCAGTTTTCCTCCCGTGTGCAATGCCAGTGTGTCCTTCCGTGTGCTCTGTGCAGTCACAGAGAAGAGCAGAGAGGGAAGGGGCCGGGCCCAGAGCTGTGCCCCGGGGCTGAGCCTTGTGGGCAGCCTGAGGATCTCCTGCAGTGCCACAGGAGCTCTTCTGTCCTGCCTTTCTTTGCAGCTGAACCTGCCGGTGAAGGCCCCACATCCAGGACTGAGGCTCTGGGAGATGCTGAGGGTAGGTCAAGGCCTTTCCCCTGGGAGAGCTGCCAGCTCAGAGCCCAAAGCTGGGCCAGGGAGGCAGCGCTGCAGGTGCCAGCACAGAACCATGCACGTGTGTGCCCGCGCCCTGCACGATCCCCTCACCGCTCCTGCGGCTCAGTGGTGCCCGTGCAGATCAGCAGAGATGGCAGAAGCTTCTGTGGCTGTTGAGTTACAGGTGTGTCTGCAGGGAGGACTTCTCCAGCTCCAGGGCTGGATGCTTGGCCCCAACCCAGCTCCCATGGCAGGGGTGAGTAGTGTGTCCCTGCTGACCCCACAGGCTGAGCCCTGCTTTTGTGGGATCCATTCCTGGGAAATTGAACTACTTTCTCTTAAGGTCCTCCAAAAGGAAAGACCCAAGATACTGCAGCCAAAATGTCTCATGACTCAGATGAATTCCTGACACAAACACAGAAGAAAGCACCCGGAGGACAAGGTGGGTGCATTTCCCTCATGCTTCCCCTGGGACTCAGCAGCCGGGGGCTTTGGCTGCACATCTGGACACGCCGTGCCCAGCACAGCAGGAAGGGATCCATGGCAGCCTCGCTGCCCCGCTGCTGCTTTCACACCCTGCAGGGCTGTTTCCCAGCCTGGCCTGGCTGCAATTCCTCCCCAGCCTCTGCAGGATGGAATTTGGCATTAGCTGATAGGGTGCCCCAACTGTACTGTGAGCCTGAGATCCCCTGCCATTTCCCAGTCTCTGAGAAGATCAGGCAGTGCAGCTGTTTGCACAAGGGAGTGCACTGGCCCAGCCCCAATTACCTGGGCTTTTTCCTGATCTTTACCTATGACTTAGACAAGCATTGCCTCCTGAAGGTGCCACCTCGCAGTGGGGAATATTTCCATTTGATCCAGTTGTCCCTTTTTTCCTTTTTCAAGTGATGGACCAAAAGGCTGTTCAGGAGGAGGAGCACTCAGGGAGAAGCAGTGGCTCATTGGCAGCCCTAGCTGCAGGAAGGAAGGCGATTCCAGACACGGGCACAGGCACAGCAGATAATTGCTGTGCTGGGCTCAGCCCTGGCCGGGGCTGTGTGGCAGCAGCTCTTCTCCCAGGGCCTGCCCTTGCCCGGCCCGGCAGCAGCCAAAGCTGGAGGCGCCTCGGCTTCCAGGCCTCTGGAGCTGGTTCAGAGCCCCGGGGAAACGGGACTGGTGCAGCAACGTCCCTGGTGCTGCAGCTGCTGCAGAGCTGGCCCTGAGTGCCCAGAGGCCCAAGGCACAGGAGCAGCCCCGAGCGGGAGCCCTGCCGCCAGCCCAGGGCCAGAGCCAGCCCTGGCTCCCGACTGGGCAGGGGCTGCGCTGGGTCCTGAGAGGGCCAGAGCCTGTCCCCTGGGGCTGGGGGAGCTGTCACGGGACAGGGAGGGCCAGGGGTGGCAGTGGCTGCTCAGGGATGGCTTTGGCCCATGTCCCTGGCAGCAGCCACTGCCCAAGCAGCTGCGCTGCCCCCGGGCTCTCCTCCCGGCCTGCTGGGCTTTGTTGGCTGGCACAGCCTGTGCCAAGGGCCGGCAAGGTGCCTGCAGGCCCCAGCTCTGGGGGAAACAGAGGACGTCCTGCCCGTATCCACCGTGCTGCCAGCTCAGCAGTGCAGCACAGCACGGGCTCACACTCCCCATTGCTCGCACAGATGCAGCCGGCACCACAAGTCCAGTTCCGAATGCCCAGGATGGCCTCGGAAGGGGTTTCTGTCAGGGAACAGGCTGCTGGCTAGGGTTACTGGCAGGCATCCTTTGTTTGGAGCTCGTCTTCATGTTGTGCTGCTTTGGATTCGGGTATTCCTGGAACAAAAAACAGTGAGTGTTTTGTTGCTCTCCCCCTCAAACAGCTTCTTTTGAAAGTCTAACGTGGACAGGGAACATTCCCTTTGAGGCTGCAGTGGAGTTGTGGCCAGTCCATGATTGTCCAAATAACTCTGCTGAGGGTTCTGCTGCTGCCCAGTGCTTCCACTGGCCTCTCAATTGCTGGGCCTTGTCCTGGGGCCCCGCTGGGGCTGCAGCCAGTGCTGGCTCCCACTGAGGCTGCCTGGCCAAGAGCAGCCCCAGGGGCACGGGGCAGAGGCAGAGGGAGGTGGGGAGGAGAAAGAGCAGGGCCGAGGTTGCCCTTGAAAGGCAGAGGCGCTCTGGGGCCCGCTCCTGGCCAGGGACCCTGCCCAGAGCCGTGCCCTGCTGGCCGGGGCCTTGAGGGGCAGCTGTCCAGCTGGGCCCAGCTGTGCCAGCAGCTCCAGCCGTGCTGGGGAGCCTTGCCAGCTGCCAGTGTGCCACTGGCAGCTGGGGCCTCAGCCACCTCCTCTCTGCACAGGTACACCTCGGGACAGAAGTTGGAAGACGGTGTCTGCACCTCACAGCCAGACAGCGTGTGCAGCTCCTCCAGCAGCAGTAAGGGCCTGGACAGCTCTCTCAAGTCTTCTGTGAAGAGGACCCCAGAACAACCGTCTACGACGAAGCCTCCTCTTACACTGTAGATCCCACTGCCACCTGCTCTCCCCATGGGCCTCCCCAAGCTGCCTTCATCCCTTTTTTTATCTTTGTCTGTCCCATCCCAGCCAACTCGAGTACCTCCAGGGACCCCAGGAGCAGCCCAGCACCCTCCAGCCCTTCCTGAGACCAACACATCCCTCCCTCTGCCCCTGAGCCCCCTGGCCTTTCCCTCTAGGAATCACTGAAGGTGACACCCCCCCCCACCCCACCCCCCCCAACCCCCCACTTGCAGGGTAGGCAATGACCTATTCTTCTGTTTAAATAAAGAGAAGGATCTTTGTTCTGGTTGGAAAGCAAAACCAGTGAGAGACTCCAAGTCAGAAATACAATTTATTAGAAAAAGGGAAAAAAATCAAAACACATGCAATAATACAAAAGAAAAACCACTGACAGGCTCAGAATACAGCCTGCTGACACCCTGCTAGTTAGGGTGGTGGTAGCAGTCCAGATGAAATGGACTTGTGGAAGTGGTGATCCTGTAGAAACAATCTGGTAGCTCTCATCCTCTGGAAAAGCAGTGGGTAAGGGCGGCGGTTCCTCTGGGAATCCAGTGGAAAGACTGCTTGTTGTGTCCCAAAACCCAGATTATATCCAGCTGGGGATGCTTAGCTCCTCCCCCATGGGCAGAGCATCTCACAGTGGGCTGATATCATTCTGCCTCATGCTGTGGGTCCTTGATTAGCCATGAAACAGAAATGGCTCTGGGAGGGAGTTATCTCTGAGTCATGTGGCAAGACATTGATGGGCCCATTAACAGGAGATAAGGAAGAAACAATGCCCCTCCTGGTTTCAGCAGCTCTTGAGGATGGCATTAGAATACATCTTTACACTGCAACCCAGGACAAACGGTCACCCCAGTGTCCAGGTGGCAGCAGCAGCAAAGCCCACCCAGCACCAGCACTGACTGAGCTCCATGCCCAGGAGGAGCCGTGGATGCCTACGGTGTGGGCAGGCAGAAGCCAGGCAGGGGCTGCTGTTGAAATGGAGGTTTTGGGGGGTTCAATTAAGTTAGCAATATATGGACTAAGCATTTAAATTTTAAATTGTAGAATTATGTGTTGAATTTTAACCTTTTACTTAAGAAACCTCTGCCATGGTACAAAGGGCATAGAAAAATGCAAATTTCTGAAGCTTCTTGCTATGTAGGACAATACCAGTGTCATAAATAGGGCAGGAGATCTTTCTCCTTTTTAATGCCTTTATTAAAAACATTCAGCTCAGGTTGGGGAGAAAGGACAGGTCGCCCGCACCCCCGCTGCTCCCAGGAGTGGCACGGAGGAGGAGGATGCTGCAGCTGTGTCCGCTGGTATGCAGGCAGAGCTGGGGCTTCCGTCCTCGAGGGAGTAGTGGGAATTCCGCTTCTTTGGTCTAACATTCCAGGTCCTCTTCCTAGCTGACATCCTTTCAGGTTAGGGTGAGGAGTAAAAAGGACCTTAGCACATACTGGATTAAGTTCCTCACCTTTAGACCTTACTTAGGTTTCTTAATTTTATGTCGGCTCAATGTTTTTAGGGGTTTTTTCCTGGAAAATTGCAAAATTTGGTGAAATGCATTCTCATCTGCATACTAGCTCTGATGTCACCTCCCCCTGCTACCTGCAGGCTCCGGGGAAGCAGCAGGGGGACAACTGCGCTTGATTTCTAACCATTAACAGGTAATTGAAGAAAAACTATTAACAAGAGGTGATTGCAACATGAAGCTATCAACAACAAATAGTCAACATTTCAACTCTCAGCAACTGGCCCAACCGGTTTAACTTTGCAGCCTTAAAAAAAATGGATAATTTGTGGGGAAGAACACACCAGGTGTGGAGATACAAGGCTTGACTCCATTTCAGAAGGCTGATTTATTATATATTCTATTAAAATAGTACATTAAAACTATACTAAAAGAACAGAGAGGAAAAAATGACCAGAAGGCTACAAAGAAGAAGAACAGAATAGAATGCATAACAAAAATCTTGTGACTGCTCACAGGCTCAACACAGTTGGCTGTGATTGGTCATCAAGTGAAAACAATCCACATGGACCAATGGAAGATGCATCTGTTGCATTCCACAGCAGCAGATCGTTATTGTTTACATTTCTTTCCTGAGGCCCTCAGCTCCTCAGGAGGGGAAAAATCCTAGGAAAGGATTTTTAATAAAATATCATAGCTACAGATAACTTTTTTACTCATAACACCAGGAGAAGACCAGGGAATGCAGGTAGCCTAGACTAAGGAGCTCCTCTGTCTCCAAGCTGATCCAACCAACAGACGTACTCAGATAAGCACCAGGGGACCACAGTGCACGCACAAAGGAGAAAAGTTCAAAAGTTCAGTCATGAGCAAGACCACAGCCTTCGGCCTCAGAGACCACCAAAGACCCCAGTGTGACCACCACAGGAAACAACGCGTGCCCAGAAGGGCGTGGATCTAATCGCCATGTGAGGGGAGGACAGGCGGGGCCAGGGGTTGAATGTGCATGAAGAGATTGTGTAATGCATTGCATATGGAACATGTTTGTGAACAAAGATGTGGCTTGGACCAGGGCTCGGGGCACAAGTTTTCACGAGAGCCATCTCGCCTGGCCAGGCCCTGACACGCATACCCACATCATAACTACATCAGGTTGTGGAGTGTCACTATAGGACATGAAATAAAACAACACAGACACGCATCTCTCCAAGGTAAAAAAGAGGGCAGTTGAATTTCTGACTCCAACATTTACAGATTTCCAAAAGTGACAGTGGATTGGAGGGTGAAAGTGCCACCTCTCCAATGACACTGGACAAACCAACAGTCCATCAAATTTCTCCTCCTGCAGAAAAGAATGCATAACAATAAGTTATTTGCATAAAATGTGTGAGAAAGTTTGCTACAAGAATGGAAACATCAGAAGGCTGAGAAGAACTTGTCCTAGGGTGAGGTTATGATGCTTGCATCCCCAGTCGTGTGTTCTGTTAATGCTGGATATTACGTACTGTGCCTTCACGACTGGCCCTGAAGAGCAAGGTTTGTTTTGGTTTGTTATCAGCCTGCTCCCCCACGGCTGGCAGGACAGACAGACGGCGCAGTACATAGTGCAGCTTTTGCTTTTTGCTTTGCTTTCTGTTGCTTGCTTTGCTCTTGCTTCTGCTGTGCTCCCGCTTTGCTTTTGCTTTTTGGCTTCTGCTTGTTAGTCAGTTTAGCTAAGCAGTCCAGATTTTTCCCTGGACTGTTTTTCCTTTCCCTTTTTGGAACCACTCACACCTGCTCCAGACTGGGACCTGGGAAACATTGAGAGTTTGCATCCTGTGGCTGCAGCAGCTATCCCCAGCGCCGGAGGGAGCGACAGCAGAGCCACCACTGCCAGGAAAGACTTTCTGAATTTGTCATCCTTTTCAGATGGGTGAAAGCATTGTCATCTGGTATTGTTCATTTTGTGTGCTGGGGGTGTTTTGCCTGTCAAATAAACAGGTTCTTTCCACTTCTCTCCAAGGAATCCTTCCCGACCTGCTGGGGGGAAGGGGCCATGTGGGGTTGCTTTCTGGGGGGGCCTCTTTGGAGGTTTTCTCCCAGATTTACCCTAATCCAGGACAGAACATTAAAAACCAGGGTGACAGTGGAGTCTATTTATTCTGCAGATCGCTTCACTGTGAGCAGCGGTGGGGCCCCGAGGGGATGGGGCAGCCCATGCTGAGCGTCCCTGGGCTGAGGGACATTTCCTTCCGTGGGATCATCTGGGCCCAGACCTCCTCCAGTGCCATGGCCAGGAAAAGAGGGAAGCCATCAAGAGTATCTCCAGGGACACAGCCTGACCTGCAATGTCAGCAGGCAAAACAAAGCTCCTCCCTAATTAACACACACTGGATAGGACCTAATTGATGGGCCATCACCAATGCAGGGTGCTGCACAGGGTCTGCTGCTCTCAGCCAGGGCCAGAAGGAAGGGAAGGGAAGGGAAGGGAAGGGAAGGGAAGGGAAGGGAAGGGAAGGGAAGGGAAGGGAAGGGAAGGGAAGGGAAGGGAAGGGAAGGGAAGGGAAGGGAAGGGAAGGGAAGGGAAGGGAAGGGAAGGGAAGGGAAGGGAAGGGAAGGGAAGGGAAGGGAAGGGAAGGGAAGGGAAGGGAAGGGAAGGGAAGGGAAGGGAAGGGAAGGGAAGGGCTGTGTAGCCTCAGGGTTCTACAGGGCTGGTGAGCAGCCCCAGAGACACAACAACCCAGGTCCAACCAGGCTTGTTTTCCAGGTCAAAACACTCGGCGTAGCTGGCCTGGACTTCCCTGTAGGGCACGTGGGGGCTTTGGAGTCCCCCTAAGGTGCACGAGGGAGTGGGGTCCCTTGTGACACACCCAGGAATATTTTAGGTTTCCTCTGAGGCATGGAGGGCACTGGGGTCCACTTCAAATCATGCAAGGGATTTGGAATCCTGTGTGAGGCATGCAGAGGGTTTGGGATCTCTCCCAAGGTGTGCAGGTTGCTGGGATCTCTCCTGAGGCACATGTCACGGTTCTGAGGTCTCATTTCACATGTAGAAAGGGCTGTGGACTCTCGTAAGCGTGCAGGTGCTTTGTGTCCCTCCTGCTGCACGCAGTGGGGCTGGAGTGTCTGCTGAGGCACGCAGGGGACGGGGAGCTCCGGCAGTCCCTCCCGGGCCCGTGCGGCTCGGGGCTGCCGCGGCCCAGGGCCAGCCGCCGTGCCGGGATGGCGGTGGCGAGGCGCCAAGGCGGAGCTGCCCCGCCGGGTCACGCTGCACCGGCACGGCACAGGCAGTGCTGAGCGCCGGGCAGGCGGCACCGCCAGCCCAGGGGCCACAGCCCCGGCCCTGCCTCTTTTGGGGCCGGGCACAGACAGCCCTGCGGGCCGGGCACCGCTCAGCGCCCGAGGGGACGGAACAGATGCCAGAGGAGCCCCAGGAGCCCTGGACAGGGCCCTGGCGTTGCCCGCCCAGCTCCCCCGGGCCTGTGGCCATCCCGGGCAGCAGGGGCTCGCTCTGGGCCATGCTCTCCCCGGACAGCGGGGCTACGGGCCAGCACCCGGCTCCTGCCACTGCCCTGAGAATGCTGAGGGGATTTCGGGGCAGAAATGAACTTGACAGGGACAAAATTCATAGGAGACTTGTTTTGGCCTTTTACAAGGTTAACTGAGAAACAACTTAAAATCCCCGGCTAAATCGTCTGCTTTAACGCGTGGGGATTCCTTCAAGACCCTTCCTAACTCCCGTGGTGCCGGGCCGGGCCGCGTCCCAGCGAGCACCAACACCCAGCAGCTCGATGTATGCAGCACGGCTGGGTCCAGGGAAACGAGTCAGTATCCCTACAGCTGCCCGCTCTGCCTGCACGGCTGTCACACAACAGCAATGTTCCAGAAGGAACAGGCATTTTTACATCCTCACGACCGTGTGATCTTTGGTCCTGGTGGTGGATCAGAGAGAAAAGCCAAATGTGACAGACTAAACTTGACTGTAGGAGAGGGATGCCTCAGCAGAGGGTCTGGGGACCTGTGGTGCCAGCCAGTAGCCTGGCACTCGGACACAGCAGGAAGACCCCAGACTATCACACTTCACCTGGGAAGGTAGAAAAGCTCAAGGGTTCTTTGTTCAAGGTCCTCCAGAGGCACCAGCTGAAGCTGCCACAGTTCCACCTTGATAAAATTGTTTAAAAAGATTCAGAGGTCTGACACTCTGCTGTGGAGGACATTCCACATGTTATATTTGCCAAATTTTCCAATCAAAAAAACCAAAAAAACAAACCCAAACAAAATTAAATAAAACAGCAATTTTAATTATGTAACTTAATATATATACAATTGAATAAACTCGAAACACTGACTATATAATTTGGTTTAAATTACGAATAATTTGGTCCTGATAATAGCGTATAGGCAAAACTAACCATGCGGGGTATGCATGGGGTACGGAGTGCAGGGCTTTTGGACCCCCATCACCTCACGGACTAGCTTGTGAAGACAAAATTCCCCTTTTTATGCTGTATGTCATTACCATCTCCTCCCATTTTCGATTCGTCACACTTGTATCACCGCCCTCATCATCACCTTTACCACGCATGCTCCATACTTCTTTAAGTAAGTTGTACCACTCTTTGGGGATCTTCTTTGAGGAAGGCCTCTCCTCTTCCTCCATGTCCTGTAGTTCATCTTTTGGATTACACATGCACACCAAGCTGGTACTGTATAAACCAATATTGAGTTCTAACATTAAAGCAGTGAATCTCATATAATCAACATTTGCCTGGTGTCCAACCAAATTCTCCTCTCTTCCAACTAAATTCAGTCATTGTTATCTCTTGCTTCTTCCTGTTCTGAACAGCTGCAGGAGAACGGTGGGGAGAGGGATAACCCCTCCTCTCCCTTTCTTGCTTGGCATTACACCTTTAACTGTTTTATTATTTCCAAATATTAATTACTGTATCAGTATTGATTACTCTTTCAATTTTGTCAGCATGAATCATACCTATTTACCACACACAGTTCTCATCTGTTGGGCATTTAGGAGCTTTTCATTTTGCTTTGCACCCAAGAAAAATATAGCCCCAAATGTGCACAAATAACTCCTTTAGCATGTCCTCCTTTTCAGCTGGCTTTTCCATTGTTCTCTGCTATCTTGTCCTCATCTTTCCACAATTCCTGTGTCTATTCAAGTCCAGCCTGGCACAGTGCACACATTTGCTTTAGTTCTGTAGTGATTTATGCCCAGCCATCCTGCCAACCACACCCATTTCAATGTTGCAACAACCTAACTCTGGGCTGCACTATGTGAATCACACTCTGCTGTGTGAGCTGGCAGAGCACCAGAGCAGGCACTGAAGAAGGGGCATTCGGTACATTAGTGAAGTGAGTGCTGGAACCTGGGCTAGCTCTTACAACTCCGGCACTACGGCAGGAGTCGGGAACTGCCTCGCTATGGGGATTTACCAGAGGCAGAGCCTTTAGTGCCACTTGCTCTCCAGTGCCAGACACAAGCCACGACAGGAACGAAGCACAGGAGAAAGGAGGAGGCTCCCTGTCTTCAGGTTCTGCAAGGAACACCTTAGTCCAGGTGAAGAGAACAGGATGAGAAGCCCCTAGCTGTACTGCCCAAGGGGTTTTGTACACATACAAGTCATGGGGTGGATGCAAACAATGAACCAATAGGGAATCCTCAGGAGAGGAGTGAGGGGATTACATCAAGTGTCTGGGGCCAGTTGGGGTAGGAGGGTGGAGAGGATGGGTCACAAGGGCCAGTGGGGCTCCCAGGAGTAGGGGAATGCCAAAGGGGAGTTGCAGTCAGGGATTGGCCCAAAGGTTGGGGAACCAAGGGGCTGGGTTGCCTTGACAGGCAGGGAAAGAGCTGGAACAAGGGGTGGGGAAGGACACGAGGGACAGTTTGGAGGGAGGGTAAAACCCACAGGTAAACCAACTCAGGAAAAAAATGGGGGCACAACAGAGCCCTTAAACAAGACTTAAAATGAAATCAATAAAATAAATTTGAACTGCAACAATCAAGAGCATCTTGAGGGACACAGCCTGACCAGCAATGTCAGCAGGCAAAAGAAAGGTTTTGCTGAGCAATGGCCCTTTGATGAAGCAAAACATTTACAGTCAGGGCAGTCCATTCATGCAGACGGGCGCACACTCTGGGGGTACAGCTAAGGCCATGAGGTCACAGCAGGGCTCTGGGGTCACAGCAGGCTGAGCTCTCAGCAGGCCCTGAGGTCACAGAGGTGCCAGAGGTGCCAGAGCCCCGTGGTTGCACAGCAGCACAAGGAGCCAGCAGTCAGTCCCTGAGCACAACTGTTGCGGCAGCAGCGGCGGTGGCAGCAGCGGTGCTGACGTTGGGACAGCGGTGTCGGGACAGCGGTGGCAGCAAGAGCTGCGGGACTGGTGGAGGACAAGGCACCATGGCCCTTGCTCTGCACCTCCTACTCCTGCTGCTCCTGGCCGTGGCCCTGCCTGCCAGGGCTGCCCAGGCTGCTCCGCTGCAAGCGCGGCGAGCAGGTGAGCCGGCAGCCTGGCTGCCCTTTCCCGGGACAGCACTCCCTGCTCCCTGGGAAGCGCTGGGGATGGTTTTGCCCCGGGCTTTAGGGAGGGTTTCCTCTGTGGGAGGGAGAGAGACCCCACGGGCCCTGGGCTACTCCAGCCACCCCTCCAGAGATGTTGCAAAGGGCCTGCAAAGAGGTTGGAGAGTGACCAGGAGCCAGCCCAGAGCTCCCCAGGCCCCTGTGCAGCTTTGGCCATGTCCATTCACATCTGGCTCCCACAGCCTTACCCAACACCCCTGCATTGCCCAGTTCCCTGTGGCAGAAGGGGATCCTAGCACACCATGGAAATGGTTCTGATCTCTGCTCCCTTCTAGACTGGAATAGTGACATGGGTTTTCAGGAAGTCCTGATGAAGGATGGTTTGAAGTTCTTTGAGGATGCTGGAGGCAAGTTTTCATTCTGTCTTTCCTGAGTGAATAATCAGGATTAATGCAACAAAAGCTCACTTACAAACCATTTCCCTTAACATAATCTTAAGGTTGAAAGAATCTGGAAACCTTGCCCTGCTCCCTTCTGGAGCCCTGAGGGCTCCCACAGGATCACTGTAATTGGGAGGAAGGAGCATTTAGCTTTCAATCTTCCTCCCGTGTGCAATGCCAGTGTGTCCTTCCGTGTGCTCTGTGCAGCCACAGAGAAGAGCAGAGAGGGAAGGGGCCGGGCCCAGGGCTGTGCCCCAGGGCTGAGCCTTGTGGGCAGCCTGAGGATCTCCTGCAGTGCCACAGGAGCTCTTCTGTCCTGCCTTTCTTTGCAGCTGAACCTGCTGGTGAAGGCCCCACATCCAGGACTGAGGCTCTGGGAGATGCTGAGGGTAGGTCAAGGCCTTTCCCCTGGGAGAGCTGCCAGCTCAGAGCCCAAAGCTGGGCCAGGGAGGCATCGCTGCAGGTGCCAGCACAGAACCATGCACGTGTGTGCCCTCGCCCTGCACGATCCCCTCACCGCTCCTGCGGCTCAGCGGTGCCGGTGCAGATCAGCAGAGATGGCAGAAGCTTCTGTGGCTGTTGAGTTACAGGTGTGTCTGCAGGGAGGAGATTCATACGTACATTGGTGGTTATTGCCAACAAGACCAGTCTGCATGGCAGGGGTGAGTAGTGTGTCCCTGCTGACCCCACAAATTGAGCACTGGTTTTGTGGGATGCATTCCTGGGAAATGGAAATATTTTTCTCTAAGTTACTCCAACAGGGAAAGTCCAAGATACAACAGATAAGATGTCCCTGCAACCATCCAAACAGATGAGGAAAGAGCTGAAGCAACCCCTGCAGACAAGAGAAGGTGGGTGCATTTCCCTCATGCTTCCCCTGGGAGTCAGCAGCCGGGGGCTTTGGCTGCACATCTGGACACGCCATGCCCGGCACAGCGGGAAGGGATCCATGGCAGCCTCACTGCCCCGCTGCTGCTTTCACGCCCTGCAGGGCTGTTTCCCAGCCTGGCCTGGCTGCAGCTTCTGCCCAGCCTCTGCCGGAAGGCATTTGGCATCAGCTGACAGACAGCCCAAACTGTAACACACCCTGAGATCCCCCACTATATCCAGCCCTGCAGATTAGGAAAAGGGTGGCTGTTTGGAGGTGGAAGTGCTCTCATCATGCCACTGGAATCTGGCCATTTTCCTGCTCCATAAATTTCACAAATATTACCTCTGATGCCACTGCCCAAGTGGGGAACAGCTCCATCTGATGCAGCTGTCTCCCTTCCTTTGTCAAGAGATGGACATAGAGCTTCAGTGGAAGGTGGCAATTCCTGAAGGAAGCACTCCATCTTCGGTGCGAGCCCCAGCTGCAGGAAGGAAGGCAAAGCCAGACACGGGCACAGGCACAGCAGGTAATTGCTGTGCCGGGCTCAGCCCTGGCCGGGGCTGTGTGGCAGCAGCTCTTCCCCCAGGGCCTGCCCTTGCCCGGCCCGGCAGCAGCCAAAGCTGGAGGCGCCTCGGCTTCCAGGCCTCTGGAGCTGGTTCAGAGCCCCGGGGAAACGGGACTGGTGCAGCAACGTCCCTGGCGCTGCAGCTGCTGCGGAGCTGGCCCTGAGTGCCCAGAGGCCCAAGGCACAGGATCAGCCCCGAGCGGGAGCCCTGCCGCCAGCCCAGGGCCAGAGCCAGCCCTGGCACACAATGGAAACAGTTCTCATCTTGGTTTGCTTCCGGACTGGGATGCTGGGAAGGATTCTCCATTAGCCTGGCGCTCTGAGGTTGTGAAGCCCTCCGAGCATTCTGCAGGTGTGTTCTCACTGTCCCACCAAGGTGTAATGTTTGACTGACTGGTAAGAACCAGGTGACAGAAGCTTCTGTGGCTGTTGTTTTACAGCCGTGTCTGCAGGGACAACTCCACCAACTCCTACCTTGGATGCTGCACAAAAGTCCAGCTCCCATGGCAGGGGTGAGTAGTGTGTCCCTGCTGACCCCACAGGCTGAGACCTGATTTTGTGGGATCCATTCCTGGGAAATGGAACTACTTTCTCTTAAGGTCCTCCACCAGAAGAGACCAAAGACATGGCAGACAAGAAATTCCTGGACCCATTAGAAATCATGTGGCAAATGCTGAAGGAACGTCTGCAG
The DNA here is from genome assembly GCF_036417665.1 of Passer domesticus. Taxonomy (NCBI): domain Eukaryota; kingdom Metazoa; phylum Chordata; class Aves; order Passeriformes; family Passeridae; genus Passer; species Passer domesticus. The sequence goes on along the minus strand of NC_087482.1, from coordinate 7,955,297 downwards.
AGAAGACAAGGTGGGTGCATTTCCCTCATGCTGCTCCTGGGTCTCAGCAGCCAGGGGCTTTGGCTGCACATCTGGACACGCCGTGCCCGGCACAGCAGGAAGGCATCCATGGCAGCCTCGATGCCCCGCTGCTGCTTTCACGCCCTGCAGGGCTGTTTGCCAGCCTGGCCTGGCTGCAGCTTCTGCCCAGCCTCTGCAGGAAGGCATTTGGCATCAGCTGACTGGCAGCCCCAGTTGCACCACAGTCCATGCCCTCCCTCAGATCCCCTGCATTTTCCTGGTGTCCAGGCAGATCAGATGTTGGGGCTGTTTGTGGAAGGAAGCAGCCTTGGGTTGTCCCAAAATCCTGGGTGTTTTCTGATCCTTATCCATTCCTTTCACAATTGATGCCTCCTGAAATTGTCACCTTCCCCATTCCCAGTCAGGAATGTTTCCATCTGATCCATCTGTCTCTTTTGCATTCTCCAGAAATCAAAGGAGAGCCTGCGGAGAAAGAAGCATTTCCCGGAGGAAGCAGGGGCTCCATGGCAGCCTCTGCTACAGGAAGGGAGGCCATGCCAGGCACAGGCACAGGAGGTAATTGCTGTGCCTCTGGGCCTGAGCCCTGCTGAGGCTTGAGCTGCCCTCTCTGCTGCTTGGCAGTGCGGGCACAGCCTGGACTAGAGCGGCACAGCCCAGGGGAATTATCCCGAGCAGGCTCAGGGCACTCGGGTACTGAGCAGTCCTGCTGGGGTCCCTCCATGGGAGACATGTCCTGAAACCTGGCAGCGACTGCACGGGGTGCCCACGGTGGGGAAAGGACAGAGGAGGAGAGGAAGGCTCCAGTGTGTCCTGAGAGGGCCTGGCTGATTGCCCTTGCAATCTGGGGGGTTTCCCCACAGAAGGAGGGCAGGAGGGACAGAAGGAGGTAGGGAGGCATAACTGTGGCACTGCCTGCTGCAGTTTGCCTCAGGGATTTAGGGAGGATTTCCTCTGTGTCTGAGGGAGAGAGCCCCAGGGCCTTGTGCTGCTCCAGCCACCCCTTCCTGGGATGTTGCTGAGGGCAGGGAAAGAGTGTGGAGAGGGACCAGGAGCCAGCCCAGATCTCCCCAGGCCCCTGAGCACCTTTGGCCATGTCTATTCACATCTGGCTCCCACGGCCTTAGCCAACCCCCTGGCAGTGCCCAGTTCCCTGTGGCAGAAGGGGATCCCAGCACACCCTGGAAAGTGTTCTCATCTGTGCTCCGTTCTAGATGAGGCTGGGAAGGCTTCTCCATCAGCTTGGATGAATAAAGTTTTGAAGCCCTTGGAGCCTCCTGCAGGTATGTTCTCAGTGTGCCACCAAGGAAGAATTGTAGACAAGCGGGCAGGCACCAGGTGACGGAAGCTTCTGTGGCTGTTGTGTTACAGATGTGTCTACAGGGAGGACTTCTCCAGCTTCTCCAGCTCCTACCTTGGATGCTATACGCAAGCCCAGCTCCCATCACAGTGGTGAGTAGTGTGTCCCTGCTGACCTCAAAGGCTGAGCCTTGCTTTTGTAGGATCCATTGCTGGGAAATGGAAACATTTTTGTCTAAGTTACTCTAACAGGGAAAATCCAAGATACAACAGATAAGATGTCCCTGCAACCATCCAAACAGATGAGGAAAGAGCTGAAGGAACCCCTGCAGACAAGAGAAGGTGGGTGCATTTCCCTCATGCTTCCCCTGGGACTCAGCAGCCGGGGGCTTTGGCTGCACATCTGGACACGCCATGCCCGGCACAGCAGGAAGGGATCCATGGCAGCCTCGCTGCCCCGCTGCTGCTTTCACGCCCTGCAGGGCTGTTTCCCAGCCTGGCCTGGCTGCAGCTTCTGCCCAGCCTCTGCCGGAAGGCATTTGGCATCAGCTGACAGGCCATGCCCAAACTGTAACACACCCTGAGATCCCCCACTATATCCAGCCCTGCAGATTAGGAAAAGGGTGGCTGTTTGGAGGTGGAAGTGCTCTCATCATGCCACTGTAACCTGGCCATTTTCCTGCTCCATAAATTTCACAAATATTACCTCTTATGCCACCGCCCAAGTGGGGAACAGCTCCATCTGATGCAGCTGTCTCCCTTCTTTTGTCAAGAGATGGACATAGTGCTTCAGTGGAAGGTGGCATTTCTTGAAGGAAGCACTCCATCTTCGGTGCGAGCCCCTGCTGCAGGAAGGAAGGCAAAGCCAGACACGGGCACAGGCACAGCAGGTAATTGCTGTGCCGGGCTCAGGCCTGGCCGGGGCTGTGTGGCAGCAACTCTTCCCCCAGGGCCTGCCCTTGCCCGGCCCGGCAGCAGCCAAAGCTGGAGGCGCCTCGGCTTCCAGGCCTCTGGAGCTGGTTCAGAGCCCCGGGGAAACGGGACTGGTGCAGCAACGTCCCTGGCGCTGCAGCTGCTGCGGAGCTGGCCCTGAGTGCCCAGAGGCCCAAGGCACAGGAGCAGCCCCGAGCGGGAGCCCTGCCGCCAGCCCAGGGCCAGAGCCAGCCCTGGCATACAATGGAAACAGTTCTCATCTTGGTTTGCTTCCAGACTGGGAGGCTGGGAAGGATTCTCCATTAGCCTGGCGCTCTGAAGTTGTGAAGCCCTCCGAGCATTCTTCAGGTATGTTCTCACTGTCCCACCAAGGCGTAATGTTTGACTGACTGGTCAGGACCACATGACAGAAGCTTCTGTGGCTGTTGTGTTACAGATATATCTGGAGCAACGACTGCACCAACTCCTACCTTGGATGCTGCACAAAAGCCCAGCTCCCATGGCAGGGGTGAGTAGTGTGTCCCTGCTGACCCCTCAGGCTGAGCCCTGCTTTTGTGGGGTCCATTGCTGGGAAATGGAACTACTTTCTCTTAAGGTCCTCTGACAGGAGAGACCAAAGACATGGCAGGCAAGAAATTCCAGGACCCATTAGAAATCATGTGGCAAATGCTGAAGGAACGTCTGCAGAGAAGACAAGGTGGGTGCATTTCCCTCATGCTGCCCCTGGGACTCAGCAGCCAGGGGCTTTGGCTGCACATCTGGACACGCCGTGCCCGGCACAGCAGGAAGGGATCCATGGCAGCCTCGCTGCCCCGCTGCTGCTTTCACGCCCTGCAGGGCTGTTTCCCAGCCTGGCCTGGCTGCAATTCCTCCCCAGCCTCTGCAGGATGGAATTTGGCATTAGCTGATAGGGTGCCCCAAGTGTACTGTGAGCCTGAGATCCCCTGCCATTTCCCAGTCTCTAAGAAGATCAGGCAGTGCAGCTGTTTGCACAAGGGAGTGCACTGGCCCAGCCCCAATTACCTGGGCTTTTTCCTGATCTTTACCTATGACTTAGACAAGCATTGCCTCCTGAAGGTGCCACCTCGCAGTGGGGAATATTTCCATTTGATCCAGTTGTCCCTTTTTTCCTTTTTAAAGTGATGGACCAAAAGGCTGTTCAGGAGGAGGAGCACTCAGGGAGAAGCAGTGGCTCATTGGCAGCCCTAGCTGCAGGAAGGAAGGCGATGGCAGACACGGGCACAGGCACAGCAGGTAATTGCTGTGCCGGGCTCAGCCCTGGCCGGGGCTGTGTGGCAGCAGCTCTTCCCCCAGGGCCTGCCCTTGCTCAGCCCGGCAGCAGCCAAAGCTGGAGGCGCCTCGGCATCCAGGCCTCTGGAGCTGGTTCAGAGCCCCGGGGAAACGGGACTGGTGCAGCAACGTCCCTGGCGCTGCAGCTGCTGCAGAGCTGGCCCTGAGTGCCCAGAGGCCCAAGGCACAGGAGCAGCCCCGAGCGGGAGCCCTGCCGCCAGCCCAGGGCCAGAGCCAGCCCTGGCTCCCGACTGGGCAGGGGCTGCGCTGGGTCCTGACAGGGCCAGAGCCTGTCCCCTGGGGCTGGGGGAGCTGTCACGGGGCAGGGAGGGCCAGGGCTGGCAGTGGCTGCTCAGGGATGGCTTTGGCCTGTCTCCCTTGCAGCAGCCACTGCCCAAGCAGCTGCGCTGCCCCCGGGCTCTCCTCCCGGCCTGCTGGGCTTTGTTGGCTGGCACAGCCTGTGCCAAGGGCCGGCAAGGTGCCTGCAGGCCCCAGCTCTGGGGGAAACAGAGGACGTCCTGCCCGTATCCACCGTGCTGCCAGCTCAGCAGTGCAGCACAGCACGGGCTCACACTCCCCATTGCTCGCACAGATGCAGCCGGCACCACAAGTCCAGTTCCGAATGCCCAGGATGGCCTCGGAAGGGGTTTCTGTCAGGGAACAGGCTGCTGGCTAGGGTTACTGGCAGGCATCCTTTGTTTGGAGCTCGTCTTCATGTTGTGCTGCTTTGGATTCGGGTATTCCTGGAACAAAAAACAGTGAGTGTTTTGTTGCTCTCCCCCTCAAACAGCTTCTTTTGAAAGTCTAACGTGGACAGGGAACATTCCCTTTGAGGCTGCAGTGGAGTTGTGGCCAGTCCATGATTGTCCAAATAACTCTGCTGAGGGTTCTGCTGCTGCCCAGTGCTTCCACTGGCCTCTCAATTGCTGGGCCTTGTCCTGGGGGCCCGCTGGGGCTGCAGCCAGAGCTGGCTCCCACTGAGGCTGCCTGGCCAAGAGCAGCCCCAGGGGCACGGGGCAGAGGCAGAGGGAAGTGGGGAGGAGAAAGAGCAGTCCCGAGGTTGCCCTTGAAAGGCAGAGGCGCTCTGGGGCCCGCTCCTGGCCAGGGACCCTGCCCAGAGCCGTGCCCTGCTGGCCGGGGCCTTGAGGGGCAGCTGTCCAGCTGGGCCCAGCTGTGCCAGCAGCTCCAGCCGTGCTGGGGAGCCTTGCCAGCTCTGGGCCCTGCTGTGCACGAGGGTCCCTGTGTGCCACTGGCAGCTGGGGCCTCAGCCACCTCCTCTCTGCACAGGAACACCTCGGGACAGAAGTTGGAAGACGGTGTCTGCACCTCACAGCCAGACAGCATGTGCAGCTCCTCCAGCAGCAGTAAGGGCCTGGACAGCCCTCTCAAGTCTTCTGTGAAGAGGACCCCAGAACAACCGTCTACGACGAAGCCTCCTCTTACACTGTAGATCCCACTGCCACCTGCTCTCCCCATGGGCCTCCCCAAGCTGCCTTCATCCCTTTTTTTATCTTTGTCTGTCCCATCCCAGCCAACTCGAGTACCTCTAGGGACCCCAGGACCAGCCCAGCACCCTCCAGCCCTTCCTGAGACCAACACATCCCTCCCTCTGCCCCTGAGCCCCCTGGCCTTTCCCTCTAGGAATCACTGAAGGTGACACCCCCCCCACCCCACCCCCCCAACCCCCCGCTTGCAGGGTAGGCAATGACCTATTCTTCTGTTTAAATAAAGAGAAGGATCTTTGTTCTGGTTGGAAAGCAAAACCAGTGAGAGACTCCAAGTCAGAAATACAATTTATTAGAAAAAGGGAAAAAAATCAAAACACATGCAATAATACAAAAGAAAAACCACTGACAGGCTCAGAATACAGCCTGCTGACACCCTGCTAGTTAGGGTGGTGGTAGCAGTCCAGATGAAATGGACTTGTGGAAGTGGTGATCCTGTAGAAACAATCTGGTAGCTCTCATCCTCTGGAAAAGCAGTGGGTAAGGGCGGCGGTTCCTCTGGGAATCCAGTGGAAAGACTGCTTGTTGTGTCCCAAAACCCAGATTATATCCAGCTGGGGATGCTTAGCTCCTCCCCCAAGGGCAGAGCATCTCACAGTGGGCTGATATCATTCTGCCTCATGCTGTGGGTCCTTGATTAGCCATGAAACAGAAATGGCTCTGGGAGGGAGTTATCTCTGAGTCATGTGGCAAGACATTGATGGGCCCATTAACAGGAGATAAGGAAGAAACAATGCCCCTCCTGGTTTCAGCAGTTCTTGAGGATGGGATTAGAATACATCTTTACACTGCAACCCAGGACAAGTGGTCACTCCAGTGTCCAGGTGGCAGCAGCAGCAAAGCCCACCCAGCACCAGCACTGACTGAGCTCCATGCCCAGGAGGAGCCGTGGATGCCCACAGTGTGGGCAGGCAGAAGCCAGTCAGGGGCTGCTGTTGAAATGGAGGTTTTGGGGGGTTCAATTAAGTTAGCAATATGGACTAAGCATTTAAATTTTAAATTGTAGAATTATGTGTTGAATTTTAACCTTTTACTTAAGAAACCTCTGCCAAGGTACAAAGGGCATAGGAAAATGCAAATTTCTGAAGCTTCTTGCTATGAAGGACAATACCAGTGTCATAAATAGGGCAGGAGATCTTTCTCCTTTTTAATGCCTTTATTAAAAACATTCAGCTCAGGTTGGGGAGAAAGGACAGGTCGCCCGCACCCCCGCTGCTCCCAGGAGTGGCACGGAGGAGGAGGATGATGCAGCTGTGCCCGCTGGTATGCAGGCAGAGCTGGGGCTTCCATCCTCGAGGGAGTAGTGGGAATTCTGCTTCTTTGGTCTAACATTCCAGGTCCTCTTTCTAGGTGACATCCTTTCAGGTTAGGGTGAGGAGTAAAAAGGACCTTAGCACATACTGGATTAAGTTCCTCACCTTTAGACCTTACTTAGGTTTCTTAATTTTATGTCGGCTCAATGTTTTTAGGGGTTTTTTCCTGGAAAATTGCAAAATTTGGTGAAATGCATTCTCATCTGCATACTAGCTCTGATGTCACCACCCCCACCCTGCTACCTGCAGGCTCTGGGGAATCAGCAGGGGGACAATTGCGCTTGATTTCTAACCATTAACAGGTAATTGAAGAAAAACTATTAACAAGAGGTGATTGCTACATGAAGCTAGCAACAACAAATAGTCAACATTTCAACTCACAACAACTGGCCCAACCTGTTTAACTTTGCAGCCTTAAAAAAAATGGGTAATCTGTTGGGGCGAACACCCCAGGTGTGGAGACACGAGGCTTGACTCCATTTCAGAAGGCTGATTTATTATATATTCTATTAAAATAGTACGTTAAAACTATACTAAAAGAACAGAGAGGAAAAAATGACCAGAAGGCTACAAAGAAGAAGAATAGAATGGAATGCATAACAAAAATCTTGTGACTGCTCACAGGCTCAACACAGTTGGCTGTGATTGGTCATCAAGTGAAAACAATCCACATGGACCAATGGAAGATGCACCTGTTGCATTCCACAGCAGCAGATCGTTATTGTTTACATTTCTTTCCTGAGGCCCTCAGCTCCTCAGGAGGGGAAAAATCCTAGGAAAGGATTTTTAATAAAATATCATAGCTACAGATCACTTTTTTACTCATAACACCAGGAGAAGACCAGGGAATGCAGGAAGCCTAGACTAAGGAGCTCCTCTGTCTCCAAGCTGATCCAACCAACAGACGTACTCAGATAAGCACCAGGGGACCACAGTGCACGCACAATAGAGAAAAGTTCAAAAGTTCAGTCATGAGGAAGACCACAGCCTTCGGCCTCAGAGACCACCAAAGACCCCAGTGTGACCACCACAGGAAACAACGCGTGCCTGATGGAGAAGGAAGACTCGCTCACAATATGATGATCGACAAGTCTCGTCTTTATTCCCGAATCACCGATTATTATACACCCTTTAATTAGCTCATGCATAGTGCAAAATCCCAGCTCACCATTGGCTAACTAGCTATCAGCTATCTACGTGCTGTTTTTGGTATAACTATCACCACTTTCCCAGGCTATCCCGCTCCACCACCTGTGTCTGTGCATTACTTCATCCGTGGGCCAAGGACACAGTTTAATCGGGATAGCAACTCCCCTCATTCTCTATCTCGGTGAAATTAATCTCACTGTGAGCTTTAGCTCGGAGCCAGCTTGTTACAAAGCTCTCAACATTTCCCCCGTTTTCTTTTTGAGCCGGAAGTGTTGTTTTCCAAGCCCTTTCCATCATCTGACTCACCATTCTTTGTATGCAATTAAGCAAGCATGGTAATACAAGCATTAGCAATACTATCACACAATATCTGTATAGCATATTGATACAGAATGATCTGATAAATTCATAGAACACATACTCTCAAATTCTTCACAACCATGGCCTTGAGCTAATAATAAGAAATCGATTGCTGCTCTATTCTGCAATACTGCATGATTTACACTTTGTACATCTTGAGACAGCATGTCCACTACCTGGGAGGTGGCGTTCAGTTCGTCTTTGGCCCAGCAGCCTAATTGCTTGGCCAAATTCATGGCCTTATTAGCTGCCCCTCCAGGTAAAAGTGTAGCTACTACTACCTGTTTCAGCTTGCTCCAGAATGTGGGTTGCCCTATTTGGCAGTCCCTCTGGAGCGAAGAGAACAGGACTTAAGTTGCTTGATGCAGTCGTCTAGTGCCTCCTCAACCCCACAGTCTTTTTTAATCGGTCCTACAGTGGATGTCTGTGTGAGGGGCACAAGCTTTCGACAGCGCGAAGCTATTATGTGAGTACGCACTTGCTTTTCTACTCGCTCACACAAGGTCTTAAGTTGCCAAGTAACATATGCCAAAATAATTTGCTCCGGGGCTTCATACAAGTCTAACGATCCTCTCAAATCAAGCCCTGTAAAATCCCTTAGTGCTCGCTGCCACGAGTTCTGCAAGTTCCAGGAGAATCGGCAGCTTGGGCACCAGTTCTGCCGAACGGTCGATTGCTCCAACCAAAACACCTTATTACAGCCTCCACAGTCTAGCACGATCCATGCAGCGCATTTATTGTCCCCACAGTCCAAGCATGGCTGTGATTGAGGGGCTTTTACTTCTACTGTAAGGTCCTGACACCACTCGATCCAATCGTCAGGAAGATGAACACAGGCACATCGCGCGTCGTTAGAGTAGGGCTGGAGGCGTTGCAAATAGGGCCGCAATATCAGCGTCAGTTGGTTGTGCACCTTCTCTTTGTCCTCCGGTGACAAGGCCGCAATGGTCCTGAACATCAGCTCGAGTCCACTTCGCGGGGATCCACAAGGGTCCTGTTGGAGAGGAAACACAAAGATATCCCCTCCCCCAGTATAGTACCCTGGCAGCTACTCCTGCTACATAAAGGGAGTCAGTCACAATATTCAAAGGACCTTTTAAATTCATCATTGCCTATACTACAGCTAAAAGTTCCAATGTCTGTAGACTGTCCCTGGCATCTGCATCTAACAAATGTTGTCACCACTGTCTTTGCTGTTTCCATGTCACGGCTGCTCTCCTGGACTTTTTACCAGCGTCCGTAAAGGCCGTGATAGCCCCCCTTAATGGTGACAGACTCCAAATGGGCTTTGTTATCCAGTCCCATTCTGTCATCCACTGGAGGGGACTAGGATGCATTTTCCCAGTCTCCACGACAGCTCCAGCTCCTAAAAGGGCTTCCTGGAGCTCCCCAGAGTTCACCAAATACCAGTCAAGCGTGTCCTTTTTAATGGGCAATCGTATTGTGGAAGGCTCTGCTCCTGTAACTTGGATTGCCCTAAAACGTCCTTTCTTTATGAGGGATGCAATCATTTCAATTTTCAGTCTCACAGTTTTCTGTTGCTGTAGTGGTGGAGAGAGCCACTCCAATACCCTGAGCTCCCCCGTTTTCTTTTCAAGCTGAGACAGGGCACCTGTTAAAACAGAAACAAATCCCACATCCCTGCAGGACTGAAGAATCTTCTCAAAATCTTGGAGGTGAAAAATGGGTCCTGGTTTCATTTTGCAATGTTACATAAAGAAATGTTAAAATAAAAGTAATTAGGAATTAATTTAGATAATACACACAATCAACAACACATACAAAATAAAAAAATTACTAAACACTGTAACACTGAACTCTTATCCCAGAGTCTGCGACAGCTGACAAACCTTAAAATGACAGAGAATTGGAGAAACCATGTCCGGATTCATGTTTCTCCAAATCACCTCTGAAAATGGCTCAGCTGTCATAGATGGTCAAATTGCCAAGTCAAAAGGACTTGAATACTTTTTGATGCAGAAAACATCTGGGTTGATTGTCAGTCACTCCATCCAAATAGAGCTAGAGCTTGGCCAGAGCCCAAACTCTAATTGGTGAGTGTCACTTAACACATTTTTTAAACAGGGCTTTTAAAAACAACTGTTATAAACAAGAAACCTTAGGGTTACAAACCAATCAAACCAGCAAATAATTGAATCCTTCTGAAGTTTCTGTCAAGACAGAGATTTTCCAAACACAGCAAACTTCTTGAATTCTCTGCTGGAGTATTTCTGTAATAATAATTAAAAGAACTACAAAACTGGCAATTTGGATAAAAACCCTCAGAAACATCAAAATAGTTAGGAAATAAAAAGACAGGATCCTGAAGAGACACGTGTCTTGTAGGTGATCACACAAAAAAATAGAAAAACACATGAAAGCTGGCTGTAAATACTGCAACAATATCTTAATAATAATTCTTATCACAAAAATCTGAAAACTCCTTAACAAGAAGTGCTTGAAGGGGTTAAGACAACCTTCCCAAAGTATTCATCTAGTATTAACAACAGTCACTATCTATCAGCATTACTTACAAAAACTAAAAATAACAAAGATTATAAACTTAATATCAATAATTCTTAAAACTTTGAATCTTGGATAGATATTTTAAAACAAAACTGAAAAAGATGACAGATAATCTTAAACACAAATAATTTCACTTAAATTAAGGATAGTCAAAATAATTAGCACATTTACATCCATTTATCTAATGCCATCTCTTAATGAATAGAAGAAAGCAAAGACTATAAAGCCCATAGTATACAGAAATATTACAGTTTAAATCTTCTCATATGTAGTCCAAACAGAAACTAGGAAGTTTACTTAGACTCTGCCCCCCTAAAAGGTTGTTCTTGCCTCAGGCAAGGAAAAGGAAATGAAGTCATCAAACTCAAAGCCATCAAACCCAAATACTCAATCACTTTTAGAAAAGCAAACACATTTACAAAAAAAACTGGTAAACAAACTGTAAAGTCTGTGGAACAGTTGGGTGAAATGCCCCGTATAACATCTGGATGAAGCACTGTGTGAATTTTCAGAAGTTTTCTATCCTGATCTTGAAGGAAATTCCTGACCTGTTTTTTCTCAGACACTTGTTTGAATTGCTGCGATGGGCTGTCTGCTGTGGTTGCTAGGCAGCTGTGACAGGCCGGTGCTTGAGGAATGTCTGCCCGCACCCGTCTCCTGTGTGCTCCGGCACAGCCTCAGTCTGCGCTATCCCGGGGGTGCGGAAAGGAACGCTCTCGCCCGGACCCGCGCAGCCCCGATCTCCTTTGGGCTCCGCTCGGCCTGGATCTCCGCTCGGGCTGGTTCCCCCTGGCTCTGCGCCAACACCCGCAGCCAGCGGGAGCACGTCCCACACCGCTGGTGCTTTTGTGCGCTTGCAAAAAGTGTAAAAGCCCTCCTAGTTCCAGCTTTCGGGTTTCGCGTTACTGGTGCGCGTCCACCACCGCTAGCACCTATTTGGCTGCCGCGTCTCGCTTTGGCCGGCTTGGCCCTGGCCGGCACTTCCCTCACGATCTGTGCGCTTTCCCCACGGACAGCTGCCGTGCGAGTTTTTGTCACTGCGCGTGTCACTGGACCCGCGGTGCGCGTAACCGCCGCCGGCACCGAGTACGCCGCCTCCGCAGCGCTCGGTCCGTTCCGCCGCCACAGCACCGGGAGCGCCGCCGGCATACGCGTTTTCGCCTCCGCGTCTGCCCCGGGCTGTCCCGCGGTGCGCGTAACCGCCCTCCTGGTCCCGAACTTACGCCACTCTGTTAGCTCATGGACCGTATGGGGGTTGAAAAACAACCCTGTAGCGTACCCGTAATCTAACAACTGTGGGAGCTCTCTCTGCAAGTCCATGTCTTTAATCTGCCGCTTTTTTAAAAAGCAAATAAATAAATCATATGCTGCTTGCCTTTCCATTTCTAATCAGCGCTGTTGCAAGGCTTACAGACTTCGGCAGCACGTAGGCTAGGACTATATTTATAGCTCCTAGGGCCGCGACCCGCAGTGGTCGTTTGCCGTCCCCCCCTTGCTTCAGAAGGACCCGCTCCTACTTCCCCATCCGTGCCAGCCGTGTCTGTCCGTAGTCGTCGACATCGGGGTCACCATTTGATGGAGAAGGAAGACTTGCTCACCATATGATGATCGACAAGTCTCGTCTTTATTCCCGAATTACCGATTATTATACACCTTTTAATTAGCTCATGCGTAGTGCAAAATCCCAGCTCACCATTGGCTAACTAGCTATCAGCTATTTACGTGCTATTTTGGTATAACTACTTATTACTTTCCCAGGCTGTTTTTCTCCACCACCTGCTCGGTGCATTACTTCATCCGCGGGCCAAGGACACAGTTTAATTGGAAGGCAACTCCCCTCATTTTCTATCTTGGTCAAATTAATCTCACTGTGAGCTTTAGCTCGGAGCTAGCTTGTTACAAAGCTCTCAACACAGAACATATTTTCATTCTGAGTATCTTTCTGTAAATGAACATTCTGTCTCAACCAGGAGGTATTTTTGACCAGCTGTTAAAACTTCAGAAGTACACCTAGAAAAGAGGCAAAGACAGTTTCCTGAAACATCTGCCTTTTATTAAAAGTCCATAATATGGGTCAAAAGAAGGGTGAAAAAACCAAATCAGTCCTTTTACTTCTTCAGTATGTGATTTCACAGATACTTTTAATTTCATTTTAAAGAAAAAAAGGAAAGTAGCATGTACAGGGAGAACAATCCAATAGGAAATACTAAATCTGTACCTGTTTGTGTGTCAACTCACCCGCAAATGGTGAGTTAAAAGTAAAAGATAATTTGTAGCATTTGAAATGTCTTCAAGTAGCCTTTACACTCAGCAAAACTTTGGTCACAAGTGGATAAGGTGATCATGGGATCTGTTCCATGAAAAAAAAATATCCCCTTAGATTTTTTTTTTCCCTACTGTTTTTGATATATATTGCATATTGTGCCTTAAGGGCAGCAGCTACATAAAGATATCTCTCAGTATTTGTTCAGTATTTGACAGTTAGGCTGTTCCAATGTACCTTAGGGATTTTTATTCTAATTTTATGCTGTCAGACTTTTATTTCTCTGACTTTGTATCCTCTGTGGTAATATTACTAAAAGCTTTCCGGTTTTGTGGGTATTTTTATTAAAAGAAAAGTAATTGTATTAATCAGAGCTTAGTTTTTCTTGCCTTTTTCTTCCAGATTATCCCAATGGCATTCGGCTCACGTCAGCTGTTCCAGGAGCAGATATCAAAGTACTCATAAATTTCAATGCACCAAATCCTCAGGACAGGAAGAAGTTTACAGATGATTTGAGGGAATCAATTGCAGAAGTTCAAGAAATGGAAAAGCACAGAATAGAGTGTAAGTACAAAGGTACATATAATGGAGCATTTTCCAGCTAATCAAAATAATAAAAAGTAATATTACCCTTGGAAAATTTAAATTTTAAATTAAAAATTACCATTAATAAAAAGTATAAGAGTATAACACATTAGAACTCTGTAAAAGTTCAAAATAATGTGGGTTTTTCTGTGACTTTATCTTGAGAAGAAGGAAAAAGCCAATAATGCCTTAAGCCCCGGCTGAGTTCATTGACTACTATTTACTGCAGTGTAGCTGCAGTGGAATTCATCTTGGACAAGCTGCAAATAACAATGGGCAGAGGAGAGCTGGGTCTGTGATTTGTAGCATAAATTACAGGAAGAATTTTAGGGATAATTTGGACAGAAGAGAGCTGGGTCTGTGATTTGTAGTATAAATTACTGCAGGAATTTTTAGGGATAATGTGGAGAAGAAAGATGGATCCGTGATTTGTACTATAAATTCCTGTAAGAATTTTAGTGATAATGTGGACAGAGGAGAGCTGGCTCTGTGATTTGTATCACAAATTACAGCAGGAATTTTAAGGGCAATTTACCTCACACTGAAATTCCCAATGATGGCTCTTCCAATAAGCTTCATTGAATTTTTCTTCATTTCCGGGTTGCAATTCCTGTGGTCAGTAAGGAAGTCATGGTCCAAACCGATACATTTTGCTGGTAGTCCCGTGAGTGTCTGAAGATGAAATTTTATCCCATTTTCCCAAAAGAGAAATCCAGCTGTGGGTAGAGGGGTGAAACTCCCTGTGGGACGTTCTGGGTTGTTTCATGCCCACAAACACCCCTGTAAAAGCCCCCGTGTGTGTTGCAGCCGAGCTGGAGAAGCAGAAGGGGGTGGTGCGTCCCAGCATGTCGCAGTGCTCCAGCCTGAAGAAGGACTCCGGGAACGGGACCCTGCCCCGGGCGTGCCTGGACGACAGCTACGCCGGCGGCGAGGGGCTGAAGCGGAGCGCGCTCAGCTCCTCCCTGCGCGACCTGTCCGAAGCAGGTAAGAGCTGCCTCTCCTCCCCGGCTCGCTGCATGCCTCCACAAATAGCAGTGGTGGAATCTTACACTTCCAAGTAGCTCCTTACTCCCCCCTCCTCGGCTCGTGGTTAATTTCTGTTTGTTTTGGGTTGTTTTTTTTTACCTTTGTTCTGTTAAGCGGCTGCTGTTTGAAAGTATTAAAGCCGTTGTAGGTTGCTATAGAAACTTTTAAAGGACAGTGAAGACAGAGGAAAAATTGTATGTTTTTAATAAAACAGAAGTGACTGACTTGTGCTAGGAGCAATTCACTTGGTTTTCCTTTCTTTTTTTTTCATTGCCTTTGCTTTTTCCCCCTCATAGACTAGGCCTGGAAAGGGAAGGAAAGCTCCTGGTCTCTGTGTGACGAGCGCTTTCTGTGTACTCTGTGCTCAAGTGTACCTGTGTCACCACCTCGATGAATGAAACTGAGTGAAGCCCTACTAAATTCTCTCTAGAGCTGTGTAACACCAGTGTGCCCCTGATGCTCTTTTCTGGTTCTGTAACTCAGACACAGCTCCTAATTCTTGCAAAAAGAGGTTGTTGTGAAGTACTCTTTGCAACAGAACCAAAGAAGCCCTATTGGACAAGGATGCTGATAACCCACAAAGCCACTGATGTGTCTTAAGTTTTATTAACTGGTTAAAGACTGGAAAGCAGTGGTGATACAATTTGTTAGCCAAAGCAAGCCAGGGGAAGTTGGGCATGTTTTTATTTGATGGTTTGCCTCACACCTGGCATAGCCATGTAATCTTTCAGTGTTAAAGATTCCTGTCACTGACAAGAACTCTTATCTGAACACCATGTCCACTATTCAGAAAGTACTTCCATAGATAGTAGCAACTCTATTTTTTTTTAGTTATTTGGTTTTTAGTTCATAGGCTGTGTTGCATACTCTGCTTTGTTCTTTCAATTGCAGTGATGATGTCCAGTGTAGTCATAATTTCAATATTCTGTATATCTTTGGTAGTAGACACTACTTACCTATTTCCTTTTTTTTTAACTAAAGAGGAGACATTAGCTATGCTGCAATAAATAAAATTGTTGTAAACTGAAATGATAGCCTGTGTTTTGTGGGTATATGTATGTGCATACAAATATGTAGAGAGTGAGCTCTTTCAATTCTTTTCTTCTCTGTTTAGGCTTTCATCCTCACATCTCCATGTGCTTCATTAAAAAGACTTAGGCCCTTGATCCAAAATCAGGCTGAAGTTGACTATTGGTGCTTGCTTGGCTCCAGCGGATTTTAGATCAAGCCCTAGTCTTCACCACTCTTATCTCTCAGATTTGAAGATACTTCATCTTTTTCTGTTGTTTTGGTTTTATTTCATTAGAATGAGAACTACCATATTGTTAATATGTGAGTTCAGTGGGTATCTGTACCCCTAAATGTGATTTCTGATTAATTTTTTCATTCCATTAGAATTACTCATCCCTCTCTTTCAAACACTGCCATGTATTTGAATTCATATTATGGGTTTAATTCAACAAACCAACATTTGTAATCACAAACAGATTTCACAGGGCATGCCTACAACTGGCATGCTTCTTACTGAAAATAACCTTTTTCCATGACAAAAAGTAGAAATCACTCACAGACTGCAGGGTTTATCAATGAGTTTGTTAAACCCAACTAAACTTAATTTTAACCTGAAATAACTGAGAATTATGGAGAGCTTCTGTTTGGTCTTGTGCAGTGCAACTGACTTGAGAAACAACCAGCCTGTTATTTGCTGTGTTATTTGGTGGAATGACTTAAGGGAGATGATCCATATCATTCTGCCTTCTCTCAGGGAATAGCTTGCATGTGAGGCTAATTTTATTTTTAATGTGGGAGAAGTGATCCACAGAAAAGCAAAGAAATCTCTTTCAGTTAGGAAGATACTGCCCCTCAGTGATTATCCCATATTAAATTGCTTCTCTAAAACAGGCCTGAGTTAGGTTCCCTCAAATCCTTCTGTGGATGAAGCACAGGATGAACAAGGAGGAGGAACAGGAGTGTGTGGGCCTGTAGGAAAGTAGATTTTTAGAGAGACCTTTCTACCTTGAATCAAAAATAAATCTAACAAACAAGAGAAAATGGCCTGATTTCATATTTATGCAGGAAGGCAGGTAAATGTCCAGTGAACATTGCAAACTCAAAATTTTAACTGTTTATTCAGTGAAGGGAAATGTGACTGAACAGCATTTGGCTGCACAGGTACTTGACAGAACTATTTAGGAAAAAAATCCATTGCTGTTCCCCAGACATCCCAGTAAATGGAGGCTGTGGAAATTACTAAATTTCTCTGAGTGACAATTCAGCAGCTTCTGAGATCTAGCAAATACCCTGACTGATTCTGCCTCCTAGGCTGGGCATGCACAGAAAAGCAGGATGTGTCCATCAGGTATCCTTTCCTGAGAGTGTTTCCATGCCTTGGCCACAGCAGCTCAACTCCCAGCTGTGGGAAGGGTGTGCTGAGGATCTCTTCACTGGGAGATGCTGTTGTTCCTTGTGCCTTGACAGTTCTTTCCATGGAATATAAAACAGAATGTGACATCCAAGTGTTCCAAGATGCGAATATGTCAAAAATATTTAGGGCTTTATTTTTCTCTAAAGATAAATGTATAATTTTTATTGCACATTCTTGAGCTGGAAGAACTGAATTTATTTTTTCCAGACCTTGAAATTCTTAATTTATACAAAAATATTAGAGCCAGGCAAATTTTAATGAATCTAAAGCTGAGTTTTATGAGTTTACAGAAAGATGGGAAAAGTGTGATGTCCCCTCATGGCCACTGTTCCACAGGAAGAATGATTTGGTCACTAAAGCAGAGCAGAAAGAGTTGGACTGGCTGTGTTTCCCATTCTGTTTCTCCTAGAAACAGTCCCATTGCACTGATTTTAGGTTCTTCAATTTGAATTCCAGCCACTTTGAATTGCTGGGGGACCCAGTGCTTTTACATTGAGTTTACAGAGGAATTCAAACTTTATTCCCACATCACTAATCTGTAAGGTGGGAGTAGTATTTACACACTGAACTGGTTTAAAAATTGCAGTTTTCTTGTTTGCCCCAGTACTCCACAACTGGCACAGCCAGGTAGTACTGACCAGGTGAGGGTGGTGCAGTGGTTCCTGTTACTGAGAGCTGGGCTTGTCTAAAACAGCCACAGGCCAAAAAAGATTACTGCAAAATCAAAACAAAACCAAAGGTATTTCCAGGATTAAAATAGTTCTGTTTCAGTGTGAAATCTTAAGATTGTACCTGTTTCACACAGAAACAAGCTGAAAATGTAAAGGTGGCAAACAGTACTTTCCCCCTCAAAAGTGGTCTCTCCAGTCATTGGAGAGAGTAATTTAACTTAAAACTTTTTTCCAAGCTTTCTCCCCCAAGACACTCAAAGCCAAATCATAATACTAAATCATAATATCAAATCATTGATAGTCTTTAGCTATCAGTTATCTCACTGGCCCAGAAGAGTTTCAAGAACTACAGAGCAGGAGTGAGAAATATTTCCATGTACTGAGCTGATCTGTAGCCTAAACTGTGAGATCACCACACATCCTGTGATGTGTCCTGCACACATCCATTCTGCAAGGTGCAGTGGCCTTTATTAATGAAGCTCAATATTCTTTTGGCATGGTTAAGTTTGTAAAAATCTTGTAATCACTTCATATCTCTACTATAAATTTGAAATGTTCTTGGCCCTATATAGTGCATGTTCATATATGAGGCATACACTTGTGTAAGTTCAAGATATTTCTTGCAAGGAATATTCATATCTAACAGATAAGGTTAAATTAATTGAAAATTTATTTTTATAAATTAAAGTCCACTCTAACAGCCTTAAAATATTAAAGTAAGCTTAATATATTAAGCAAAACTAATCTTCAGATTTGATAAATACCACCTTGCTTTGTACCACAGCTACTAATTATCCTGCCAGTACATGCTTGGGTGCAGTTCTAGTTTAGAATTTCCCTGAGATGCATGTGAAGGCTGGAGCTCCAGGGAGGCATTTCTGCGATGGGATGCTATCCCAAAGACCAGGGAACAGTCTGGAATAAACACACATTGGCAGGGGGAATGCTCCAGGGGATTTACTGAGTAAACCCACCACACTGCATGTCAGCACAGAATCGGGATCAATTTGTTTTTAAGAAAAAGAACTAAGCCTCTGTACGGCAGTAGTGCCTATCTGAGGGAAATTACAGGCATTGAAGGTGGATTTTTCTGTTTGTTCTTGGCTTTGCAAGTACTACTTTGCCCTGGAGTTATTCTGAGCAAAATTCCATCTGTCGCTCTCTGTCCGTATTTACTGTGTCCGTGGTTATTTGATCAGACTGTGACTCCTGCCATATGCAAAAGGCATTGGATTGTTGTGTTTTCCTTCATTTTTGGCCACGTTTAATGCCCCGTGTCAGCTCTCAGTCTTATTTGCAACCCTGACTGCTAAGTTCCGAGGTGGCTGCCGCAGTGTGTTTGCATCAGCAAGCAAGAGGGGTTGGAGTGTTAATCAGTACTAATCCCGTTATCAGAGCAGAAAAATATCAAACCTGACTAGGAGTCAACATAAGGGATGAACAAACCCAGTTTTTCTTGGGGGACTCATAAGATAGTAGAGTTTGGCTGAGGCTAAAACTGCAGCAGGAGATGAAGCAGTGAGCTTTTGACAAAGAGCCCATCCAGGGAAATTGTTCCAAATCCCAATGAATTTCTCAAGTCAAACACAACACCTTGACCACAAACGCCTTCCCCTCAATTTAATGTCACTGCAGAGGGGTTGTACTGGGGAGCAACTCTTTTTAAGAGGGGAGAATGTTCCAGTAGCCTGGAACTGTAGCTCTTACAAGAAACTTGTTTCAGGGCAGTGTTCTGTGACCAACCAGGTCAATACTATGCTTATAAATCCAGCAGGTGGTAGTTTTTGGTCATCCTGATCCTTTGGGTAGTCTGAATTGCCCTATGAGCAGTTCCACTGCTCTCTAGTTCTGATCACAGGTGCTTTTGGGGTGTCTGTGATGAGGGTACATCATTAATTGGTTAAGTGATGCTGAAATCCTCACATTCTCTGCCAAAACTACCTCTCCGTGTAGAAAACTCTGAATGCAGCCAATGCAGGGTGGAGACTGATATTTGGCCTTGCAGGAAAACAAGGAGAGAGTGCTGAGAAAGCTTTGGTTTCGAAAGCCCTGCAGATTTTAGGGAAGCTCTGAGCACCAGGAGGGCTCCTCAAAGCTCAGCTTTGTTTCTGCACCCTGCCAGGAAAGTATTCTGAAACTTTGCAAAGCAAAGCTCCACAAGTTAGCTTCTAAAAATCTCTATTTCCACTGCAGCCAGATGCTATTTTCTCTGCTGTGAAGTGAGAAAGAAAATCTGAGATCCTGTGTCCTATCCAGCCACTGAGGTCTTCTGGCTCTTTAGGCAAACTGTCTGGAGTTTCACGTGTGGGTTTAGGCAAAAGTTTTTGCAGTTTGAGACTGTTGGAGTACAAATCCAACACGCTTAAAGATAAAGCACTGCACAGCTAAACAAACAAAATCTAGCCATAATGTCAAGACAGATTCCAGATTTACTGATCAAAAATTAAGTTTAGGTTTTTTTTAAACCTCATGAAAGAATATTGTATGAAATCCACTGAGGTTCAAAGCTGAAATTGAAATTATAAATTCGATAAAATGATAAAACCGATGAAGTGATAAAACGGATTAATTGATAAAACCGATGGCCCTCACAGTGCCCCACACTGAAGTTCAGAATATTTCAACGTTAAATTTTGCATTTAAGTTAATGCCACCCCACAACTATATCTCAATATTTAAAGAAAAAAAAACCTCCATGGCCGATTAGCTTCCAGTAAACCAAACCCTTTAAAATCATTGCTGCTCAGCATCACAAGCGCAGCACTAAACCCAGCTGCCCAAACACCTCTACTTCAAAAGTTGTGCAAATGACCAACAAAATAATCACCCCCCGCTCGTGTGAGCCGATCCCCAGCACCAGCAGCTCTCCAAATTTCCACTGATCCCCTAGAAACGCAGGCAGGTGCAGGGAGTTGCTGTCCCTGCTGGCCCTGAAGCTGTGGGGCTGTGGGGCCGCGGCTCCTGGCGCCGGTCGTGTCGCAGTCTCTAATCTCTGCTGTTGCATGTCCTGGGCAGGCAAGCGTGGGCGACGCAGCAGTGCAGGATCGCTAGACAGCAATATGGAAGTAAGTAGGAAGTTCCTGATGTCTAGCTGGATGTGATGATGTGCATTTCAAACCTTTCTTTTATATACATACATATTTTTTTGCTCTTTTTTCTTCTAACATATATATATATACACACATATATATAACCTGCCTGCCACGAGTAAAATGCATGCCTAGGCTATTCACTCTGTATTCTTCCAGCTTACAAAGCACTGACAGCTTGTTTTAGAGCAATGCCATTTTTGGTTTGAGCTAACCTTGTTCCCTTTGTTCCTGCCAGCATGGTTAAATGGATATGATGTGTCCTTTTGCCACCATTTCAGTCTGGTCCCAGCTTAAAAGCCCACCTTGCTCTTTGTTACCAAGTACACTGTTCTTGCTGTTTGATATTTAGCTACAACTATTGACTGTCATGCTCAACCATCCCCATTGCTTATTTTCGAGTTCAATTGCTAAATGTATGCAGTCATGACACCATGGAATTGCACAGATAGGGCATGGGAGGACAAAAAAAATTATTCAGATAGGTGAATTCAATGTGGATTTCATGAGATTTCATTCATCTTCAAACCATTTATATATACTGTTCATGTCTCTGAATTCAGCTTGCAGATTTTTTCTTTTTTTTTTTCTTTTTTCTTTTTTATTTTTTTTTTTTTTTTGTGTTTGCTTTAGGTAGATTACAGTTTAAATCTAGCATACTTTGCCTAACTACTCTTGTGTCCCATAACTCTTTAAAAATACAAACCCTCAACTTCAGCAACTAAATTCCAGGCTAAATAATAGAGAATGTTGGACCATAGGTCAGAAAAATATAAGCACATAGAAATGTTAGTGGCAAAAATGGTATGGTTCCATTTAACACAAAATGCAGAGGTAGGCCTGAGAAGCAGCACTGTCATATATAGTAGTGGAAAACTGCTATAAATAAATATTTAAATACCATTTTAAAATCTGAGCTGTAACTGTAATATTTGCTGCTGTATGTTTAACTATTTAGGTTGCATTTAATCTAGCGCCTTTTTTTTGTGGTAAAAAAGCAAGTATGCTATTTTTTGCAGTATTTTAAAATGTATTTTTCCTTTAAAAACACACTTGTAGGTCTTATATCATGTTACATTTCCGTGACATTTTTTTTTTTAATTTGAAGTCATATCACTTTATGTCAAAATATTGAGAGAAAATCACCCAATGCTTAACATCCTCTAAGAAGGGCATGAGTGCCCCACTGGCCACTTAGGGAAGGTGGAGATAAAATTTCCCCTAGAGCTCTCTAACATAATCCACCCATGTTAACCCTAAAGGAGGAGTTTGTGGGTCAGTGTGAACTTTTTCTTTTTTTTTTTTTTTTTTAATTTTTTTTTCCCTTTCCGAACATTTCAAGATATATTTTTTTTAATTTTTATTTTCTATTAATTTCTTTTTAGGGGTCCATCATTAGCAGTCCTCACATGCGCCGAAGAGCTACATCAACCCGAGAGTGTCCATCTCGCCCTCACCAGACTATGCCCAACTCCTCCTCACTCCTAGGGTCCCTGTTCGGTAGCAAGAGGGGCAAGCCCCCCTCGCAGAGCCACGCGGCCGCGCAGACCCCGCACCACGCGGAGGCCACGGCTGCCGCGCCGCACCCGCACCACGCGCAGTTCTGCCACCAGAACCCGCCGCCCTACCACCACCACCACCACCACTACCACCCGCCCCCGCACCCGCACCCGCACCCGCACCAGTACCACCAGCACGGGCACGGCCACGGGCACGGCCCCTACCTGCCGCACGCCCTGCACCACGGCCCGCACCACGGCCCGCACCACCACGGGCCGCCCCCGCCGCCCGCCGCCGCCAGCACCAAGCCCAAACACAGCGGCATCAGCACCATAGTCTAGGCCTAAAGACCCTCCTCGTGACTCTAGTTCCAAACCCAGCTGCAAAGGCACTTAGAGGAAGCAACAAAATCACATCGTCAGTTTTTACCCAGGCCGTTTAATGAGCTTAAAGGCTTGCTGTTACTAAATAAAATAATTCCAGTTAGCCCAGGCCATACTGGTTTTACTTATCTACTGGATAGATGTTCACCACCATCTGGTTAGTTCTTATTTCCAAACTTGCCTTGACAACGTGCTGCTTGCTGAATCTGAGGAAAGCTACCTTTTACACCAAACCCCTGGACAATTTTACACACATAATGAAAAGCTAGCCTATGGAAAAAAAACAGGGAAAAAAGTCAGACAGAACCAAGTGTTGCATTCTTGCTCTTTTACTCTCAATGGGCAAAAAAAATAAGTAGACCTGATATGGTTGATGAAAGTACGTAAGTAAACTTTATATAATATAAATATATACATATAAATATATATATATATATATATATACTGTATAGTTAACATTTGTGCTTGGAAAGAAATTTTTTCAGTCCACAAAACTAGCAATATAGACTTTACAAGGAATTCCACTTACTTGATAGGACAGTATAATAGATGAATAGCATATGAAAGTAGACCAAAACCATTAAACGTTAGAAACCAATTTCAAACATTTCAGTATTTTCATCACAAGTCCCCTGGACTTGTTAAGATTTCTAAGCAATCATTACTAAATGTGCCAAGTAACATAGCATTTAAATGTTATAGTCCAATACTGCTTTGTATAAATCCTTATTTTATTAACACGATGATATCATATGTAATCAGTATTAGAGCTGCTCTGCTATTTCAGGTAAGCAAACTCGTTAAGATGCAGTAATTATTCCGTAGCAATGGAGGGTGCCCACCTACCAGGGGGCACCTCCGAGCATTGGTCACACAAGTTCTTAGACACTTTAAAGGCTGTGATAACTGTGAATTTACATGATCCACATTTCTTTTGTAAGCATATGGATTGAACGAGCACACGGGAAGAGTTCCGCCAGGTGCATGTAAACACTGCAAAAACATTCATCTCAAACATGAAAATGGCAAACCTCCATCCTTCTCAGCTACTTTGGTTCCTGTTTACCATAATTGCTCATTTTTACCCCCAGCGAAGCTGAATTCTAGTCCAGAGTGTTTCCAGTGGAAGTGCTCTAAAACTTGAAGGTTTGTTTTAGAATTTAGTATAGGGTTTTTTTATATATATATATATATATTTAAAAAAAATTCAAAATCTGTAATTCCATGTAGCCATGTGCTAGCAATGAAGTGGCTTTACCATTTTTACTCATCACATTTGTTAGTTTGAAACACCCAGCACTCAGCAGGCTGAGTTTATGCTCAAACCTTCACTTCCATAGTCCAGTTAGTTGCAAGACATCACATAAAAATAGGCTGTGCTGTTGTTGCTTATGTGTTGTAACCAAACAATTTGCAAATTTCTCTACAATTTGTATCCCGAAATCCTGTACAAAGTTATCCATGGCACCTACTTTGTAGTTTCAGCACTTTGAGCCACTGCAAGGACTTAACACCTAAACAGTAGAGACAAAGGAATCACAACTGCAAAACTGTACCAGCCTAAAAGCAAACCTTGAAGAGGATGAGCAAAAAGTTCCAGTGAAAGATGGGTAAAAGTAATCACAGCTCCAACCAGTCGGGTTTCTGTGGAACAGAAAACAAACAGTAATAAAAGCGTCCCAAATCGGGAGGACATGGGAGCAACAGAGTGACTTGTCCTGTTGGCTTGCTCATGGCATCTCTAGCGTGGGGAGGATGGGAGAGGTTCAGTCATTTTTTCCCTTTCATACCATGGATACCACAATACCAGCAGAACTGCAAACTGAGCACTTTGTTCACCTCCACAGAGAGCAAATACAGCAATCTAGAGTTTAGCCTTTTGTTTCCAGCAGTTCACGTTTGTTTCACACATGTGCAATATGTTTTCCCCTTCTGCTCCTTCTCCTCAGAATGATCTCCATGAAAAGAAAACAAGTGATTATTATTATTTTTCTGTGTCACTCATTCTATTCTAAATTCTGCGGCTTACCTTAAGAGGGCTCACCTGGGTCCCCTGAGGCTCTGTTCCTTGCAGTTTAAAAAAATATATACTGTTCTTATAAGGGAAAGTAGAACTGTCTGCATGTCATCTAATGTTATTAGTGTGAGGCTACACTCTACATATTGTATAATTGCAAAATATATCAGTGTTACTGTTGATATTAGTTGAAGTGATAACATATTTCAATATGTAGACTTTTCTTCATACATCTGTACCAATAGTAGAGTCTAACTGTAATTTATAGGTTGTTCCAGAAAAGATGAAGAACCATTTAGGTGCAAACATCTCTGAGAAACTGCATCTTTTAATTAAAACAGAGGTAAGAAAGCTCCTCTTCACTGGGTGATGGAGTCTGTACTTGTTTCAGATGCAGAGGCATAATGGAAGTAAAATTC
The DNA here is from genome assembly GCF_036417665.1 of Passer domesticus. NCBI lineage: Eukaryota > Metazoa > Chordata > Aves > Passeriformes > Passeridae > Passer > Passer domesticus. The sequence continues at coordinate 7,930,526 of NC_087482.1, read as the reverse complement.
TGTAGATGGAATAAAGGCAGAATATGCAGTAGCAGTGGAGAGGAAAATCTGACTCACTGTGTTGATTAACGCTGAAGGTGTTAAATCTCCCAGATCTGCATTTGCTTTGTGTTTAAAAAACCCTTTCATTCATTTAAATTAGAGTTACATATATTCTGTGCTTAAACAGTGAGCCACAGTTTAATGCCTGCCCACTGATTTTCCATGTGCAGTCAATGTATTTGTGAACCAAAGTGTTGAGGAGATGTCACAAATGTGCATGCACAGAAACATTTCCACATGGTTCCATGGACACTGGGGAGGAGAATGTGCCTGCCCTGGGCCTGCAGGGAGTGTGAAATCACAGATCACTTGGAGGCTGGTTAGAAACCAAAACTGGTAACCTGAGAGCACGGGATTTGGAAACTCTGTTCTTGCTCTTTCAAGCCAGGGAGGAGAAACAGTGGACTTTACTTTTTTTTTTTCCTAGTTTTGTTCTGTTTTGTTTCTTAGACTATGTGTTTGTATGTACTCCAACCAAACAAAAGTGTCTTGGTGTCAGCACAAGTCTCCAGACCTTTGCTGCTTGTATAGGGTCATAGTAAAACCTCTCTGACTCCATCCTTGATCAACAGTTGCTTAGAGCAGTGTGGGTCGTGCCTAGAATGGGAGAATTCCAGCACTTAACACTGCCTGGGGTTAAGAAAATGAATTAAAATGAATTCTTCAGCCTGCAGACAGGAGTAGAATGGAGAGGGTTTTTTATCAGATACCATTGCCAATTACAAACTGGTACAGAACTGCATAGACTGACCGTGATTCTCTCTTCCCATAAACGATGTGGCAAAGCAGTAATGTTGATTTGGGTAAAAGAAAGGGAAATGTAAAGAATGAAGGTGTGGCAACAACAAAAAAAATCTTTTCTGGGACAACAATCAAATATATATTTGGGGTTTTTATTTTTTTAAGTTAAGAATGAAATGTAAAACAATGTAAAGAAACAAAAAATCAAAGTTCATCCTAATATAATGTGCGTCTTGTATTGCTAAAAAAAAAGAGTCTAACATACAGTGTAGAATGATTTTCCCATCATGTACTGCATGCAGCAGAAGCCTCTTGTTTCTTGATAAAATGAGCTGAAAGACAGTCAGCAGATATTTAAACACTGAATCTCTAGATGTTGACTTGCTGTTCCATATGAAGCTGTGTGTTTTCTGCAGTTAAGCATGCATTTTGCTGTTCCCTTGTAAAATACCATTGCACTTCTTGACTGAAAAATGGATTCTCGTGTATATATTTCAAAGAAAAGTGGAACCAATAACAAGATTCAATTTGGAAAAGAGAAAAGGGGGTGGTGAAAATGGGACCAGTAGGGGGAATAGAGAATTATCTAAATTGTACATAGTGTGTAAATTAGCATTACTATAAGTCTGCAGTCACTTTGAGGTTGCCTATCTCCTGCTAGGAACTTAAATCAGCTTTGAGTTGTATTAAACTGTTAGAATTAGGTCTTGAATGCAGACTCTTAAAGACTTCAAAAATCATTATGCTTACAAGAAGCTTCTGTTCTGGGGAGGCTTGAGACCCCTTTTGTAACTCTGGGGAAGAAAGGAGTGCTTTCATTTTAATATGCATTCTGTTTGTAAGTAGTAACAGACCCTATTGATGTAAAACTATAACTGTGATCATGTGGAGAAATCAAATAAATCATTTAAAACTCTTTGTTTCTCATTTAATGCAATCCAAGAGCTTCAACTCCTCATATTTGAAATGAAGGAAATTCCTTCCAATGGTATCCTGGCCCTGCTGAGGCAGTGGGATTTGTGCTGCTCACTTCAGAGGGGCCAGGAACTGAGGATCAGGTGGAGGAGGTGGTGAGTGGAGTCTGTGACCCGTCCTCACTCAGCTTGGTGGGGTAGTGCTGAAATAAATTGAGTTCTAGAGTCACTAAAGAGCAATGAATCCAACAGCCAGATGTGCAGCCAGGGAGAGAGTGACTCCAGCACCCAGATGTGCAGACAGGGAGGCACAGCAGAGGTCCTGGTGGACAATTCCTAAACCCCTCGAGCCCCGGAGAGTGCTGGCAGCTTTGAGACCTTCTGTCCCAGGGGCTGTGTGTCCAGCTGACCCCACGCAGCCTCAGGAGCTCCTGTCCAGGGCACTTGTGCCCTGCCTGGGCAGGGCCCCGTTTGTCCTTTCCAGGGTCAAGTCCTGGGCTGCTCCGTGGAACCCCCAGGAGCTGGCAGTGCCTCGTGGCCACGGGCAGGGAGCCCCGGACCCCTCAGCCCAGCACCGAGTAAGTACTGCCCAGTTACTCCTTGTCCTCTGTTTGTGTGTCTCAGTTTCCAGCCCTGAAGGATCCTTTGCCACACGTGACCTTCCCAGTGTTTGAATTGCAGTTACACTTTGACAATCACCTGTGGATATTCCATTGTGCCCTGAACTTGGTGCATTTCCAGCCTTTCCAGGAGATTGTAGTGTGTTCTGGAAAGCCTGGCCAAGCTAATGCTCAGCTGTCAGTTAAACTAAACACTATGTTTGCTTCTGTTTTCTACAAATTTTAGGACATTCTTGAATTATTTTGTGGGAGTAGTCAACTATGACCTCTTTCTGGAGGGCTGTAATTTCAGGATGCGCATCTTCATCAGTTTTTTTTTTTTAGTAGGTAAGTACCCACTTACCATCATCCTCTGTGCCACTCTCTGAGCTGTGGGAGCCCTTTGAAGGTGATCAGTGAAACATCCTCTAGTGGAAGTAGAAGAATTTGCAGAGCTGTTCTTCACTGATGCTTCATAAACATATTCCTGGTTTAGAAATTAGGATTTGTAGAACTTTAGCAGATTTTGAGAAGACAAGAGGTTTGCACGTGGCAGTGCACTCACAGATTGTGGGAATGAGTCGTCATGCAATAAACAACTTCTCAAGCTCTTCTAGATAGCAACTTTTTAAAAACAGGTTCTTTCCCAAGAATTTTTGCCTTTTTTTTTTTTTTTGGTTGAAATAAAGAAATGCAAGATTAAAAGGACAGAAAAACAAAATAAAGATCTTCAAATGTTTTGTCTGTATCTTTCTTCAGATTTTTGTTGACTTAACAATCAATGAATTCTATTTAACTTTTTTTTTTCCAGTTGGCCTTAATGATTGATTTTCATTCAGAGTTTCATAAAAACAGGTATGGTATTTTAGCATATATTTATTTTAATAGTTGTGTAGTGTTTTATTCATCTCCACCCTGTGTTACAGCTGCATTAAATACACCTTTTCCAAAGGAATCTTTCTAGATTTTTACCCTGCTTAGTGATTTTGGTGCCATATTTTGTTGATGTAAAATTCCTGGAAGGGAACATAGCACAACCAATTTAATAGAAATATCTGAACCACACAAAAAATTCATTTTAGGTGTAGTTTTTTAAAGTAAGCCTTCTTTCTGTTTCCTATTATTTCAAGAATTAAAGACAAATCCTGTATTACTCAGCAAAAGTAAATCAACTTCAGGATGAGGCTGGTCATGAAAGTTAGGAAAATCTTAAATTAATATTTCTGCTGGAAGTACTTCCTCAGCTAAGCAAGACTTAAATAAAAGTTGTGTGTGGGTGATGCTCACTTGAAGCCATCACTTCTTCACTTTTTCAAATCTTTAGATTTATCATTTTTGCCATGTGAATAATCACACATTTTTAGGGATAAAATGGAAATAAAAAACAACAACAAAACCTTTATTTAGCATTTTTGCAGTAACTGAGATGTGAAATTAGCAGCATGGTTCACGAGACACAGCAGCTGAAAGCAGCCGCAGGAGAGTGCAATCCATCAGCTCTGCTGGGTAACGGCACCACTGGAGCTTTCATTTATTTTTCATCCTTGGACACAGTGCTTTAGACAGGTCTGTGTAATGAGCAAAGCAAAAATAATCTGTCTTTAACAAGATGAGCAGAGGAAATTCATTCCAAGGCAAATGAAATATTAGGAGGGCATGATGGAAATGTCTTTTCTCTGCAGTTTCTCAGCTCTGCCACAGCACAGTGCCTGGTTTCTGATGAGGAGATGGGCCCTGGGTGAGTGTCCAGGGAAGTGGGAGAAGCAGGGACCGTGCAGGAGTTCTGTGACTCAGCAGTGGGATCAGAGTGAACCAAGGCTGGAAATTAGTTCATTTAACCATTGCCAGTCTGACTTTGTAGTGATTTTTTATAGGAGCAGAGCTCAGCTGAGTGTGGGGCCCTGAAGGGAGGTGCCCACCCCCTGAGCATCTTCCCCCTCCACCAGCTCCCTGTGTTCTCTTGGCTGATATTCCTTCACTTGCTGGCTAATATTTCTTTATGTCCATCTCCAACAAGGAAGAACATTTTTATTTAATGATTCATCCTGTATATTGTCCTTGCCATCTTTCTGGTAGTCTCGTGTCTCTGCTTCTGCCTCAGCCCTTACACCAGGCTCCAAAAAATGACTCTGCTGTAATTAAAAATAACATCCAAAAAAACCCCAACCAAACCCCAAAAAACCAACCAACCAAACACACCCCTGCAATCAGCAGAGTTTGAGATGCTTCTGTTGTCCTTCAACCCCTGAAACTGGAAGAGCAGCAACATTTTCCAGCCCAGTGACGAATGCGCTGAATATTCCAATTCAGACTTGGAGCATCCCACGTGTTTATAGCCCTGAATTTTCATGGCATTTCAGCAGGTTTTAAAAATGTCCTTGATTATGTGCTAACTCCTCTGCTATGCCAATCTGTACATTTTCAAAATCTTTTGTTTGTGTATTTTGTGCCTAAAGGAGGAGGAAACTTTGTTTCTGCTCTTCCTATTTTTTTTCTACTAGTACAATATGCAGTTTCCTGGGCTGTTGCAATATTCCATTACCCTCCTCACAAATTTCCAGACTGCCAGCATAGCTTCATGCAAAAAAACCCACAAAAAACCCAAAAAACAAACAATAACAACAACAACAACAAAACAAAACCAAAAACCAAAAAAAAAAACCCACCAAAGAAAAAACCCCACAAACCCAACCTGTCTATATATTAGTAGTGAACCACAGGGGACATGTCCTCAGCAATTCCTCTGACTGCAGGAATTTGAAATGCCTTTGAAAAAAAGCTGGTGAAAAAGCACTGGCATTTTGGGTCATCTGTTTCTCTTCCCAGATGAGAAAAGGGAGAAACAGATGCCTCATTGAACTAATAAATAAATAATAAATTAAATTAATAATAGAAATATTTAACATAAATATATAAATAAATTATTTAATAGAAATACTTAAATTATTTGATATAAATAATGTAAATAATAGTTTATTAATATTGTACTAATAATTATTAATGAAATGTTCTTGAGTTCATGGAGCTCTTCCCTTGTCTCTGACATTACAGTGCAATGAAGGTTATTTTGGCAAAGAGCTTCTTGACCCATGTCCCTTCTGTAACCATTAATAGTGCCAAGATGTGCTTTATCCAGTTGCTGCAAGGTCTTTTTATAGCCAGCCTTGGCCTCTCACTCATCACCGTCCCCTGTGTGTGACATAAAGGCAGCACTCTCCAGGCTGGCCCACAGCTCCTTGGGTGCAATCCCACAGCAACAGCTTCTTTCCTGCACTGAGCTCAGGTCACCTCCCCTCGCTGAGCCAGAAACTTGATTTCAATACACTCTCCGGCACATTTTCCCTTGCTTGAGAAACTAAATCTTATTTGGCTGTTAAAAAAAATTATAGCGTGAAATAAAATATAAAATACTTCAAAACATGAGGCAATTTAGTGCTTCCTTTTAATCTAACATGGCAGAGCTGATGGACAATTTCCCTGCAAGTGCCACCTGACGTTGTGAGAGTCCCTTTGACTAACAGAATGTGTCTTTATTTTTCAGGTGGTTTCTTAGATGGCCACAGTCCAGTCAGTGTGAATGGACAAGAGCCTGGACGAATTTATTGATGTATTTATACAGTGACCATGTTAACATCTGGGTTTCAAACACATCACATCACTTGCACAGCCCACAACCAGGAGCAAAAGTGGAAATACCCGTTCCTGCCCTCACCTTTCCCAGGATTTCATATGTGAAACAGCTTTTTAAAAAAATGTTCCAAGTCAGGAGGTGATGCAATGAGCACATCATCGATGAGCACACGCCTGTGGGAAAGACAATTATGGATGTCAAGTGCAAAACTTTCATACCATCTGTCAGCTTGAACAGGAGCAAACAATGATTGCATAAAGAGAGGAGGAATTGTATGCATTTTCCTGGAAATGCTGCAAAGCCTGTTGAATGTTTTTGTAAAGTGGTTTAGTAACACTTTTTCAGTAAATAAAATATCTATGTCTCAAAGACCTAAATGTTATCAGGTCATTTTATTGCTGAATACCAGTTTTTAAGCAGCTGCTGGAAAAATATGGAAGAATAAAAAGGAAAGCTGAAGGGTATTTTTATTGTAGTCATTTACTGATCTCCACTTCTCTTGCATTAATTCCTTCTCAGGAAGAAATTTTTCCGCTTCTGTGTGGAATGGGCTGAAATGGACATCACTGTGGGAGTTGTGGTTGTTCACAAAATGTGGGTTATGAGGAGCTGTAACAGCTGAGGGATTGGATGGCCCAGGAAGGGAACCTGAAATGATGGGAACACGTGGATGAATATCTCAGTGGCAGAGACAGCAGAGAGGAGTCATAAATAAAAGTGGGGAAAGGAAAAGGTTGGGCATATTGCTGAAGCAAAAGAGAAAAATACTGTTTTAACTTTTTTTTTAGTAGATGGTGCAGTTCTGTGCAAGGCAGTTTGAAGATGTGTCAGGTCAGGGTGGAGGGATTCTGCAGAGAACTGCAGCTGCCAGCAGTGTGATTTCAGCTGTGGTTACACACAGCACTGGATGGGACAAGATCTGTGGTGTGGCACCACTGGTGCCAGCGCAGGGACAGAGCATTCTCTGTGCCAGTGATGGTCCACCTGCAGTTTCGTGCTGTGGGTGTGATATCACCCCCTGTGACTGGAAAACCCCAGGTGTTTATTTATTCAGGATATCCCCACAATGCCATCCTCATGCTTGCTGAGTGAACACACAGGGTGGGGTGTGCTGGCTGCTGCCTCAGTTCTTGTGAACTTCATGATGAGGCATCTTTTCCCTGTGCTTCCCAGCTGCCCAGCCTTGTTTTCACTCTTTGGATCATTTTCTTCAAGCAGTTTGTACCACGCTCTGTTTATCCTTTCTTTCAAGCTGCCACATCACCCCTACATCACCAGAACCTGCCTGACTTGTCTCAGGAGAGGGTGGCCTCAGTTTAACCCTTTCATTCCTGATATTCAGTCTGGCAGGTGTTGTGGGACCTGCACCTCTCCTGCCCAGGAAGATAAAAAACTAATTTTTTAATCATTTTTTACCTCTCCTGCCCAGAGCTGGGATGTGACACTGCTGTGGCAGTGCCACCCAGGTCCCCTCAGAGGGACATGGTGTGGCTCTGCCCCATTAACCCCACGTGTCACAAGGCTGAGGCGTGTCCCCTTCTATCCATACCATCAAGCACTGGCACCTCATCACTGCACCCCAAAGACTGCCAAGTGCTGCACCCAGCTCAGCGTTCCCCACCCATTGTTTGCTGCCTGGGAGGATTAGACATCACCTCTTGCTTTTCCACCCTTCAAAAGCAAAAGAAGCAGGATAATGTTACTTAATCAGAGCTGAGCACATCCTCACCTTTTCCTGATCCCTCACTCTCAGCCCTTCTTGTTCCCTACTTGCAGTACAGTCGAGAGGCAACCAACATGGCAATTTATTTGGGTTACAACATTAAAGGATTTTCATTTTATGAGTCATAAGTACAGGAAGCAAAATAAGTGAGTTCATTAAGCCTGTGTTTACTTGTTCTTTTTGCAAATGCCATTTTGTAACATTCTGCAGTTCCACACAGACCAAAGCAAAGTGAAGGCAGGTGGACATGGACATGCCTAAAATGACAGAGTAGCAGCAGCCTTTAAAGGGATTATTTTATCTGAAATAAATAGTTCAAACAAATTAATTCCACCCTTGAGTAAATGAAGCTCAACACGCCTTTAACAGCCCTTCTGTGTCGGTGAGCAGCCCCAGCCACCTGCAGGTGAGGCAGCGGCTGGGGGGTGATGGTGCCACAAAACTGACCGTGACCTCCCGTACTGAGTGCTTCTCAGCCAGATTTCAGTGAATATCAGTAATTTCACACAGGTTTGGCACCTGGGTTTTTTAAAAAAAGACAAAACCTGCTGCCAGAGGGATGGCAGGGAAAGTGAAGGAGGAGGGGGATGCTCGGTGCAGGGCAGCGCTCTCGCAGGGCACAGCGAGCAGACAAGTCTTTGACACTTGTTTATGTGCGGGAAGGGCTGCAGGAGTGCGGGGCCGCTCAGGGGAGGTTGGAGCTGCCCACACCATCCTGCCCCGGCTCCCGACACACGGAGCAGGGGGAGTCAGGCTTGGATTTGGGAGATTCGGGGGCGATTTCCACGCTGCAGCCCAGCGTGTCCCGCAGCTCCAGGAGGGGAAGCAGCGATCCCTGCCTGCGGTGCTGCTCGCGGGCTGGCCTGCGCCGCGGCTTTCGCTTCATGAGGGCGATTCAAAGGCTGCACCAAGAGCTGCTTCTCGGCGGGACCGTGCGGCTCGGGCAAGAGCTGCCGGGCCGGGGAGGGGAGGGCACCAGGGAAGCCGTGAGGAAGCCGTGAGGAAGCCGTGAGGAAGCCGTGAGGAAGCCGTGAGCGGCGTTACTGCGGGCCCTGCGAGCGAAGCGCCGCGGGGCTGTGGGGCCGTGCCCGCCGCAGGTCACCCGGATGGAGCACATCCCCGCGGCTCCTGCGAGCGAAGCGCCGCCCCGTGAGGCGGTGAGGCCGCGGGGCTGTGGGGCTGCGGGCCGTGCCCCGCCCCGGCGGGGCCGGGTGCTCGGCGGTGCCGTCAGCGGAGCGCCGAGCGCGGCCATGAGCGCGGTGCTGCTGCTGCTGCGGGCCCTGCGCTCCGCCCGGCCCCGGCCCCGGCCCCAGCTCCAGCCCCAGCCCCGGGCCGGCCCCGCGGCCTGCGCACGGCCGCGCCCCGCCGCGCCTTCGCCAAGGAGCTGTTCCTCGGCACGCTGCGCAAGGTGGGTCCGCGGGGGGCGGTGGGGGCCGGCCGCGCCCGGGGGTCGCTGCCCTTTCACCGGCGGACAGCGGGGCTGGCACTCACCGGGGGCTCGTCCGCAGCAGCGCCAGGGCCTTTCCCAGCTGCTCATCCCAGCCCGGGCTGCGGGCGTTGCTGTGAGCCCTCGGCAGGGCCCGGCCCGGCCCGGCTGCCCCGCAGCCCCCGGGTCCAGCCCTGCGGAGCTCCCTGCCCTGGCTCTGTGTGTCCCTCAGCTGCAGCCGGGTAACTGAAGGGAGCCTTTGCACACAGAACAGGCGAAGGGGCTCAGAGTGACCCAAACAACGCCGAGAGCCCCTGTGCCTGCCAGCCCCGCGGGTCCCCTGGGCGCTGCCTGTCGCCGTGCTCCCCCTCTGGGCATGCCGCTGAACTTGGATCGCTTCGTCCTCTGGTTGTTCTTCAAGGATGGAGGCTTCATGTAAATCTCTGCCTACAGTTTTGGTAGGAAAGATTGGTGTTCTTGTGGTGCCTTGAGATGCCACTGGACAAAGAAGTTAAAATCTGAGATGGAACGCTGTATTAAGCAGAGTTTGTTACTGCAGGGCTTAGAGTGTGCATTTATCAGAGATTGCAGGGTGAAGTAAACGGAAAGAAGGAATAATTCAAATCCACTGAAATGAGTTGAGCAATAAAGTCTCTTTCAACAGAGCTTGTCAGATAAGGTGTTAAAACAGGCAGCACTCAGGCTCCACTGTGTTAAACCCCTCTACAGATGTGTCTCGGGTGTTTCTTCCCTCAAGTTTCAACACAGCAGCTTTCTGAAAACCTCTAACATTTCACAGGTCCTGAATTTTTGATGCTGATATATTGCTCAGAGTACCATGAACAGATTTGTGTGGACAGAGATAAATTCTTCTGTTTAAAAGGGGAAAGGCAGTAAAAATCAGAAGTGTTCTTCTCACGTAGCCTCCCACTCCTTGTGTTCCTTGTTTGTATTTTTTACCAATTCCAACCTGTCAGGCTGTGCTGCTTCCAGTTCATGGCCAGAACACCCTGGGGATGATAAGGAGTGGTGGGGCTCACTCACCTTTGTCCTCGAGGCATTAGCAGGTGAAATGTGCTGGGTGTTCGCAAGGGACAGTGCTCATGGGCTGAGCTTTGGAAACATCAAACTCATTTTTATCAGTCCCTGAATAGGGTTAAAACTCATGGGTGATGAAGAACTTTTGCATCCTCGTGCTTCTTAAAAGATCTCTTGATTTCTCCCTCATGTTTCTGTTGTTCAGTTAACACCCTCTGGTCTGGTTTTGATGTGAAATAAAGTTGGGTCCTGTGGAGCCCTATTTCTGTTTCGGGACATTTTCCACAATTCTTAATTTGCACAGTGTTTTAGAGTCTTTGCAAGGCATATCTCCCATGATTTTTATTTTAACTGCATGGTTCGTGTATTAAAAATTATTAAATAATTCTCCTATTCTCCTATTTTAGGAAGAAGTTTTTCCTTACCCAGAAATTAGCAATGAAGAACTGGCAGAAATCAACCAGTTTGTGGGACCTGTTGAAAAGTTCTTCAATGAAGAAGGTATATTATTGTGGTTTTATCCATGCAAGTGATTTAGTGATTACAAAATTATTTCACTATAGCAGTTCTATAAGGTGTTTCAAACATTTAATTTAGTTTATGCATTTATTGCTGCTCACACAGTGATGCTGATTCTGTAGCATGTCCATTTGTGGCTTTTTTGGGAAGTATTTGGGTGCTGATCAGAAGAATTAAATCTCCAAAACAGGGGAAAAACCAAGGATGTAAAAGAATTCTGGGATAAAGATAGGATTTGAAATTGGTTTTAGCTCAGCTGAATTGTGCTTCTAACTACTTCATACATTGTGATTTTTTTTTTCCTAGTTCTAGTTCCTAGAACTTTATAGCTGTCCTACTCTGCTAAAACTGACCGTGGCAAAATGCAGCAGAGATACTCAGAAATGCTGGCTCGTTGAGGAGTTATGAAAAATCAAAAGCATTTCTGTTTTTTCAGTATTAGAGTAATAATTCCATTTGGGAAAGGCCTTATTACCCGTCTGCATTCCAGAGAGCATTGCAGGGTGTCCTTCCATTCGTGCTGCCTTGGATAAGCCAATTCCAGAGCAATTGCAGAATAGTGGTTTGCACAGACAGCAATTTCTGGGGCAGTTAAACAGCACTGTCTCAGCCTTCCCATTGACAGAGGTTTTCCAAACTCTGTAGGAGTTTGGAGAAGCCAGTGATTGTCACACATCACAATTGGCGAGATCCAGGTGATTTTAACTGTAAAATTGTAGTGTTGCTCACTGACAGTAAATAAGGGATTTATTCAAATTACATTTTTTAACTCTTTGCTCTGTGGGGGGGAACATGGTTCATGGAGTAAACAGCCTGATGTTTAGGGAAGGAATAAAAGGGTCAAATTATGGAGTCTGGAGAAAGTATGATTCCTGTTTGTTTTCACTGCCATGGTACAGAACAGCTCTCTTAATCCCCCAAGAATCTTAAAATCTCCTCAGAACAAGATTTTCTAATTTCCTAATTTATGTACTTTTTTTTTTTCTTGTATTCACAACCTAGACTTAGTTCAGATAGAAAATCCTGAAAATACTTTGCTTATTCCAGTCTTGGAATCTGCTGGCATGCAGAACCAGTAGAAATGTTTGAGAAAATGAAATAAATGCTGCATTTTTCCCATTTCCAAGTCTTTTTCCTGAATATGTCATGAGGACAAACAGGATGGTCAGGCTGAAGCTAGAAAGAAGAAATTCTTGTGAAGCTGGGAATGAGAAGGGTCATGAGTGACTGTGGCCCTGGTGGGGGAATCCTGTAGCCTCCCAGCTGCTCTGGGCACTGAGAAACACAGTGTTAAATGAGAAAAAATTCTCTATTTGTAGTGGACTCGAAGAAAATCGATCAAGATGCAAAAATCCCACCCGAAACCTTACAGGGACTGAAGGACCTGGGTCTCTTTGGCATGCAGATTCCAGAGGAATATGGTGAGTAAATGCCACAGAAGAACATCTAGGGGTGCATTTTGTGCCGCTTTTGTACCTCTCCAGTTAAAGCTGCTACATTCCTGTATTTCTGTACTTGAAATGGATTTTTGGGGGAGCGGGGAAGTGGCACAAAAAATGTACTGAAATAAAACCTGGTGCCTGTTCCAGGTGGGCTGGGCCTGTCAAACACCATGTATGCACGTCTGGGAGAAATCAGCTCCCTGGATGGCTCCATTGCAGTGACCCTGGCAGCTCACCAGGCCATTGGGCTGAAGGTAATGCTGCTGCTCTGGGGCCAGGGCTTCTGCACAGATTGCATGGGAAAGGTGAAGTGAAAAATGTGGGGCTTAGGGGGAGCAAATCAGAATTACTGGCAAAGCATAAATCAGGTTGTTGGTGTCTGCAGCAGCCTCTGCCACTGGTTCAGTGTGAGACAGAAAGGCTGCATAGGAAGTACACAAGGAAGTTACTATTAGGATAATTGTTCTTAGATGAATGAGTCCAAGTTGGTTTTTTTTAAATTGGCTAAACTTGTCTAAAGTACCTAGAATAAATAGAATTGAAACAGTATCAGGGGGGCTCAGGTGATGAGGAAGGAAAGAATTCAGAAAAGAGGAACTTTGGCTGGCTGGGGCTGCATGTTGGGGGGCCTAGAGGAGATAACTCATCTGAGAGAAAGTGTGTCAGTTTTGAACTTGAATATAGCCATAGGTATTTACCTTTTTAGTGCTGGGTGGATGGCAGAAAGAAGCTTGAAACCACACTCAGTTTGTTATAGCAAGAGAAGATTCCTTGTCGAATTGAGCAGAGAATGCTAATGAAAAAATATTTTAATGACTGACAAATAATACAGTCTTGTTGATTAAACTGTCTCTTGCTATGCCATAAAACTTGCAGATGAAGCTTTCTAAACATGCTGGAGCTTGTCAGCTCCCTCTCTTTTCCCACAGGGTGATGCTGCAAAGTTTCCTGTGCTTGTTTCTGCAGGGGATCCTCATTGCTGGCACCGAGGAGCAGAAGGCCAAGTACCTGCCCCGCCTGGCCTCGGGGGAGCACATTGCTGCCTTCTGCCTCACCGAGCCCGGCAGGTGCTGCTGCCCCACAGCCCCACAGGGGCTCACTGCCTTAGCTGCATTGCTTCATACCTTCAGGCTTCTTTATCTGGGGCCCATGGCTTCAGTATATACATCTGTGGTTTAGTTTTGGTATTTCAAGGAACACTCCAATTACTCTTTCCCCAACATGCTGCTTTTGGCAGTGTCCATGAAATCCTTGATTCTTGTTCTCATCCCAGGAATTCATTTACTTGAAAGGATGCTTTGTGCTACGTCAGAAATAATGTGCTGTGACTGTTCTGGGATGCTTTCAGTTCTTATTCAAAATATAAAAGCCTGTTTTGAAGGAGCTACCAAAACTAAAAGGAAGAATTTTTGTTGTCACTTAAGTGAGAGGCTCATTGTGTGTTCACATAGCTCAAAGTGTAGCTCCAAAATGTTGCTTTTGTGGCATTCTACACAGTCTGGTCAGGTTATAATCCTGATAACATGGTAATGAGAAGAAATGTCCCCTCAGGTAACTTTTAGAACTGTTCAATCTAGTGAGCTTCCTTGTTAGTTAAAAGCTAAAATTTATATACTGCTATTTGAGACCCCCTCCTTTTTACAGAATAGGAAGAGGGGGAATATGCAGTTTTGTTTTTTTAAAGCGTGTTTACTTCTTTAAACATTAGTAACTTGTTTGTTTTCTAGTGGGAGTGATGCTGCATCCATCCAGACAAGGGCAACCCTGAGTGAAGATGGGAAACACTTCCTGTTAAATGGCTCCAAGGTACCTACTCACAGACTGGGAACAGGAAAGGGGTTTCTTACAAATGTAGGAAGTGTTCTTGTCTTTTGCATCAGTCTGGAACTGGGAGGTTTCCAAGCTAGAGGAGAATGACCCTGTCAAAAAGATTAGGCACAAAGGGAATAGAAAATTATTGTTAGAGAATTACTGCATTAAACTCCTGGTAAGGAAAATGGAAAACTACCCTGGGTTCTTTCTCTGTTGGCCATTTGTGTGTTCAGCTTCAGGGCGGGTTGGTTTCTTAGTAAATCAGCCCCTTCCATGACAGCTTAGGTAAAAGGAAACCTGAACCTGTATTTGACATCTCTTCATTCTGCAGGCTAGATTTTAAAATACAACTTGATATTTAATTAGAAATAGGTCTGCCTGGAACCTTTCTGTTAAAAGAAACCGTGACAAAAGCCAGTCTTGAAGAAATCAGAGATGTCCTGGTTTCAGCAGTATTGGATGCGTTGCAGACTTGGTCTGTAGTTGTTGATCCATTTGTGGTGTGAAGAGACCCACCCTGGGGGAGAGGCTGATCAGAGAATTTCTCATCAGAGTTAATTTTTGGCCACAGGGTTTGTCCAGTCTGCATTGCCCCTGTATCTCTCAGGTGCCAGCAGCAGCAGGATGGACCAGCTTTTGTGGAAATGCACTGTGGATTTTAATTTAATGCATATTGATACTACATTCTGGTTTTAAAGTTGCTCTAAACTGAGCACATGTGGTCAGCTCTCCTCAGAAATGTGCTCACCCTGGGAGCAGACCCTCATTAGAACTGAAGGGAAGGAACAGCAATTTTTCAGCACTCTGTTCTTTTCCCAGCCTGTTACAAAACCCTGGAGGGCTGTGCCCACAAAATCAGCACATTTACCTTTCTTACACATCTTCCCTCTCTCAAAACAGGTCTGGATCTCCAATGGTGGCCTGGCCAGTATTTTCACAGTGTTTGCCAGGACAGAGATTGTGGACAAGGACGGGCAGGTGAAGAATAAAATCACTGCTTTCATCGTGGAGCGGGACTTCGGGGGTGTCACCCATGGGAAACCCGAGGATAAACTGGGCATTCGAGGCTCCAACAGTAAGAGCCACCTAAAACTGTTAGCAGAACTTGTTTTCATAGTTTAAGGTTTTATTTTGGTTGGATCATCTGAATTCAGGGGCAAATCAATACGTATTCCATGTTACAGTATAAGTTTCATGTTTCTTTAGCTGGCTTTTCCCAGGAGCCCTTCCTGACGCAGGGTCTGAAATAAGAAATCCAATTTGTGGAGTTCATTCACTGTGCAGTGAAAGAAATCATTCAGGAGACTCAGTGGCCAATAGGTTTAATCTAGAAGTCCACGTTCTTCAGCTCTTCTAAGCTTTGTAATGATTGCATCTTTTCACCATCTTGGTGACTGTTCAGTCAGTTCCTTAGAACTAGAAATAAAGACCAAACTGTAGTTCTCTGTTTACACAGTGTATATTCATAATATTTTAAATATTTTACATCAATAACTGATGTCAACTACAGCCTTTTCCCAAATTCTCACTTCTTTGGCGAAGCATGTATAATTCTGTCATAAACAATGCATTAGGAAGACTTCATTTCCTGCTACAAATAGTGACTTAAGTTCCTGAATGTCTTTTAAGTATTTCTGTGTCATATTTGATCAAGTGTTAATTCTGTGTTTCAGCCTGTGAAGTACATTTTGAAAACACCAAAGTGCCTATAGAGAATGTAATTGGAGAAGTTGGGGGGGGATTTAAGGTAAGCAGTGGAGAATAACTACTGGTGATTTATAGAAGTCTGAAGGAGGCTGTTTCCCCCCGTGCTGAAGTTTCCTTGTGGGTGGTGTGAGCACTGCCACACTCTAGGGTACAGGAAGAGAGATTCCCCCATTGATCTGTAAATTGGTGTCACTGGACAGTGCACAGTGTGCCATCATCTCAGATTTCTGTGTTTCTTCTCTTCTTGTTGGGCTTTTGGTTGTTTGTTGTGGTGTCCCCTCAGAAGAGGGAGTGACTTCAGCTGCCCTTCTGCCCTGAATGGAGGACATGTCCTCTGCTGGTTCCAGAGCAGAATGTGGGAAGGGAGACACCCTGGCTGTGTGGATGTCACAGGGAGTGCTGGAGGCATGCCCAGCTCCAAGGTGCCCTGGCTGTCAGGTGCTTCTCCAGGGCTGCCCTGTTGCACAGGGAAATGCTGGCAGGACCCCAGGAGAGAAAACCACAGGTGGCCTTGCTGTGTAACCTTTCTCTGAGAGTGTGACCTGGGGAGTTGCTAACCTGCTCTTACTCCTTCTCCATTTCTTATTCCTGCTGTAGCAGGCAAGTCCAGGCCTAAGTGCTAAAAGAAATTATTTTCCTTAATGTAGTAGAGATTAAAAGAAGATTGTTATGGTGCCTTCCTGACAAGTTAAAATGTAGGACAGTGACTTCTTTCCTAACAGGCTTTGACATGAGTCACCCATGTTGAGAAACAACACTACAGACACCAGACTCCAAAATCTATTTTTTTTACGTTATTGGTCTGTATTTCATTTCTATACCTCCTTTCTTATCCCTTCTGTGATGTGTTGCTGAAAGCCACCTGAGGCAGAGAGCAGCCATCACAGGTCAGCTGCAAGGAGAAATACTGTGGTTTTCTTCATCTGATAAACTGGAGCCGTGCTGTCCAGCTGGAATGTTGTTTACCAGCTGCAGATAAATGCATTTTTATCTACATTTTACCTTCATCTAATTAGAGATTATTTCCAAGTCACCAGATCATCTGCTTCAGATACAAAGTTGGATGTAATGGGTGGCAGGAAAAGCCCAGTTTTGAAGCATTTTCCTTGGGATGCTGAGAGCTGTGGTGGCTGATGTGAGGGCACTCTCCAGGACTGGCAGTGTGTCCCAGTGAGGAGTGAAATCCAGGGAACACAGAAGCAGGAACCAGTGACCTAAGGAGAATGTGGCCTAAACCCCATCTGTTTCTTCACAGGTTGCCATGAATATCCTCAACAGTGGAAGATTTAGCATGGGCAGTGCATCTGCTGAAATGATTAAGAAGTTGATAGGTGGGTGAATTGGGAGCTCTGCATGGCTGGGTGCCAGCAGAAACTGCTCTGCCTGAGGCAGATCATGCAAGACATTCAGAGTGGGAGCAGGAGTCTTGACCTTGTCATAACAGGCTTTGATATCTTTAAAACACGAAAATATGGTTTTGAAAAATTAAATTAAAAGCCTGCTTGCAGAGGTTTTGAAATAAAGGTCTTTTTCCTTTTGTACAGTGTAGATTCAGTTCATAGAGTGGGAGGTTATTGCCTCTGTTGGACTTCCCTGAGGTAAAATGTTATTCCCAACAAAAAAACCTCTGTACTATTGATTTTAGAAGGTGTAATCTCCCCTGGAACCTCCCACCTGAATAACTGGCTCAAAGCTGCACACAGTAACTAGGGCTAAAACTGCTTTCTGCCAATTATTAGCCAAAACAGTAACAGAAGTCTCTCTAACCAATTAGCACCAAACCTGATCACTTCTCTTAAGAGTACAGGTTCATACCTCTGGTTCAAAAGCCTTTGACAGGCTGGTCCCACACTTGGTCAACACCATCAGTGTGAGGGTGATTTTCACAAAGTGCTGCTTCTGGAACAGCCAGGGGGCTCCTGGGCACAGACTGGAATGTCACCGCCCAGGGAAGGACACCAGCTGCTGGAATGGTCTGTCACAGCCCTTCTGAGAATGACTTGTTTTTCTTTCTTTGAAGAACTGACATCAGAGTATGCTTGCACCAGGAAACAATTCAATAAGAAACTCAGCCAGTTTGGATTAATTCAGGTAACAAAACATGAAACACCTAAATCTCTGTGCGAAGTGCCAGGACATAGATTGCATTGGGTGTATTTTGGCTGTACTGGTTTAAAGGATTTGCTAGAAATTTGTGTGAACCTGGTGCTGACTTCTGTACACTGATCTTTTAAATGTCCAGAATGATAAATGTATAAAGGTATTTTTTATTTATTGTTGTTTCAAAGTGGTACTTTTTATTGATTGATTAATTTGATGATGTAAAACATATAAGAACTGCAGGTCTTTTTAAGTTTGAGGGTTGATTGTGGACTTTTGCATCTGAATTTCTGTACAATTCCTCCTGTTGCTGTGTGGCAGGAGAAGTTTTGTTTGATGGCTGTGAAAGCCTACGTGATGGAGAGCATGGCTTACCTGACTGCAGGGATGATGGACAGGCCAGGCTTCCCTGACTGCTCCGTCGAGGCTGCCATGGTCAAGGTAACCAGGGCTGGGAAAAGGCTCAGTGTTCAGCCTGCAGAGGGCTGAGAACTCAGGGCTGCATTTAGAGGAGAGAAGCACTGCAGCCAGGTGGAATGACAGATACTGTTCTGTCTGTACCCCACAAGCTCAGACTCGTGCAAAATAAAACCTGCAGGGAACAGGTTGAGAATGTCACAGCCGCTGAGCTGGCGTCTGAGGAGGCCTCACATGAGCACTGGGACACTCAGTCACACTCCAGCTGCCATCCTGGCCAAGCTGTTGCTGTGCCAGCTTTCCCAGGGAGCTGATGGCACAACAAACCCTGTGGAATATCCAGGCTGTGGCTGTCAGGGTGTCCCTCATGGTCACTGCAGAAAACTCCTGCTCTGGGCTCCAGCCAAGCAGCTGCAGCTGCTCTCCCTGTGTGGGGCTGCCCCTGTCCCTGGAATGTGGAGAGTGCCCTGTGCATTGCATCACTAAATTTGACAAACCCCTGAGCCACAGGGATACTGCTCCAGGACCGGTGTAACACACAGAAAACGCTGCAGCAGTGTCCTGTGGATACAACCCCAGAGCAGGGCATCCTGTGTTTATTGCTGATTTATTATCTACTCTCTGCTGATCAAACCCTGTTCCATGGCAGGTGTTCAGCTCTGAAGGTGCCTGGGCATGTGTGAGTGAGGCTCTGCAGATCCTTGGAGGCCTTGGCTACATGAAGGATTATCCCTATGAACGCTACCTCAGAGACACCAGGATCCTGCTCATCTTTGAGGCAAGTACCAGGATCCCCTTTTTCTGCAAACTGCAGTTCACACCTCCTATAAAGGGGAGTAGAAACCTGAAGGTTTGATTGACCAGGATCTTGTTCCTTCGGCTGCAAAGTCTCTAACAGTAAAACTGCAGGACTAACCTTATTTTCTTTGGAATATCAATAGTAGTTCCCTATAATAAAATAAGCTATGATGGCTTTTAAAGACTGACCACAGTGTGAGTTACAGCAGTAACCTTTCCTCTTGTGTGCTTCTCACAAGTGAAGCAGAGAAACTCATAAAAGATCAACTTAGATGTTTAATTAACTTATTGATGGGCATTTAAATTAAAAGAAAAGTTGGTTCTGAAGCTTGTTCTCATTCCAAGCTGGATTGTCAGTGACCCATCGTGTGCATATCAGACTCACTGTCAGACTTGATTTTAACTCAGCTCATTTTGAGCAGTTCTACAACTATTCAAATATTCCTTCACTGGAACAGTGCAGAGCATTTTTAATCAAAATGCATTTTGTCTGTTTTCTTTTACATTGGGGTATATTTGTGTGTTTAATGATGAGGGGCTCAACTTCTGCAATGCCCCATGAAATCAGAATTAAAACTGAGATAAAGCAAAAGGCGGCAGTTTATGTGTGGGGAGAGTCATCATGTGGTACTGGAGCAGTGAGAAGAGCACAGGGGCACAACAGACCTGCTTGGAAAACACTATTGTAAACTCTGGTTACCCACCTTCTCACTTTCTCTTCTGCTTTTTCCAGGGCACCAATGAAATCCTGAGAATGTACATTGCACTGACAGGGATGCAGCATGCAGGGAAGATCTTAACTGACAAAATTAAGTATGTTCTTATTTATTCTTAATAGTTTTAAATAAACTAATCAGAATCAGATAACTTTATAGATAAGAGGATAAACTGCAGGGAATACCTGCAGTATTTCTATTTATTGTCTGTAAAAGTTCACTGTTACAGGGACTCTGTGTTTTTAATGGGATGGTTCATAGATTTAGGAATTGTAGCATTTAATGCATTTTATCTTGGACTTTTACACAAGCTGTAATTATTTCTTTCAAGACCAGTAATGAATATTTTGTATCTGAATGAAGTTGTGTTGGCACAACAGCTGCATTGTGCATATTGAGTACTGGTCTCTGGAATTCCTTGTGGGTGTCTTGGAGAGCAGCTGATGACTCTTAAGGCTCCACAGTTGTTCTCCAGACTTCACAGCAGTGGATCAGGACTTGGTGCTAAAGTATTTGGAATTCCAACTGGTTGTGTCTGAACCTCTTGGAATTTTTTTTAACAGCCATTCTTTCCCCAACATTTCAGAGCAATCAAGAAAGGAAACGTGGGAGTGGCGCTGGGGGAGTTCCTGACCAGGTTACAGGACACCCTGGGCAGGAAGGTGGATCTGGGGCTTGTAGGTGACAGTGGGGTGGTGCATCCCAGCCTCCAGGTAAGGGCCTCTCTGCTGAGCTCTTGTGTTTGTTCCCTTTGCTGCTTGCCACAATTTCATCTCCTGTTTTTGCAAACCAAAATGTATACCTAGGGGCAGTGAGATTTTCCAGGGTAAGCAGATGTTGGCACCATGACAGGGTAAGAAGTTACAGTTATTGTCCAGGTATCAAGGGAGGATGAAGGCTGCTCTAAGCCTGTGTTTATACCAAATCCAGTTTTAGATCCATTTGGATAATTTGTATAAATTGAGCCTTCACCATATGAAAGCGTTTTTAATAGCTGCCCTTTGTTATAAGGTTAGTTACAAAACAGGAGTTTTTCCTGTTTAATTGGAACAGAGTTTCAGGTCAGAATGACTGTGAATTACACATACACATACTTGCTTAATCACTTAGGAAAAGGTTTTTATGACCAAAAATGAATGTTCTGTTAATAGGAAAAAGATAAGGTATATTTTTCATGGGGCGTTCTGTTAGTTACTTTTGTTATCATAAGCCTATACTAAAAGTTACTGAGGGTAAACTCCAGAAAATTGTAATGGATCTTTGAGAGAAAGAAATGCGCCTGTCTGGCTTTTAGCAGCAAGGTGGATGAATGTTAAAAAAGAGAAAATCCAGTATCCTCTTTAAAGGGGGTGGGGGTATGTTGCTTTTCTGTTATAAGACTACTCAAATTGTTCTATTTTGTGTTTTGTTTTATAGGAGAATGCCAAGAAACTTGAAGAAAACGTTTATTATTTTGGAACTACAGTCAGGGGCCTGCTAAGTAGGTTTGGCAAGGTAACTATTTATTTTGTCTGTTGTCTTTGTTACTGAATAGTTTATGCTCAGGGCCCCACTGGAACCTGCAGGGGACTGAGTGTGGCAGGACCAGCACTTCCTTCACATGACACCTTCTCACTGGGTGTGAGAAAACACACTGACATTAGGTACTCAGTGTAATGGGCAAGTTACATTGTTAGAACCAAAACCAAAGTACCAGCACCCTCAGTGAATTGGTTGTTTTCTTCTTGTGTAAGCACAAATCCTGCTGCTACAGGCATTTAACAAAGTGGTTTAAGGCACACATCAATATTACAATTTTACAAGTAGAATTTAAAAGGTGCAGCTTAGTAAACCCAAAACTAACAATGATAATTTCTGACCTAGGCTAGAACCGGTTTATGCGAAATAAAGCTGGACCTAAACATGAAGTATGGACAGTGATATTTGGTTAAAGTTTTAAATTGGCAAACCACAAGCAGATAATGATTTTCTCTCTCCCAGACAATAGTGGATGAGCAGCTGGTGCTGAAGAGAGTGGCAGATGTGGTGATTAATTTGTATGCAATGACTGCAGCCATCTCCCGGGCCAGCCGCTCCATCAGCATCGGGCTCAGGAACCATGACCACGAGGTGAGTGTCCCTCAGCACCAACCATTCCCACTCAGGCTGTGCTCCTGGCAGCAGGCAGGCTGCATCTCTGGGGAATTACAGCAAACTCTCCCATAAAAGTGCAGCAGAACGTGGCTAAACCTGCCAGAGTGCAGGAGCCTCTCAGGGGCTCTGCTTGTTGAGCTGCACACTTTCAACATGTTTAAAATACTTCTTTAACACATACACAGACATTTAGAACCTCACCACAACTCTGCACGTTCTCTCAAATCTGTTAACACCATGCAGTTCTTCCCAAGCTCTTTCCATATAATCATTAATAAAAACACATAAGCACAACAGTATTTGGGCAGCACAGCTCAGGACAGGAAAGGACAGTGCTTATTTAGTAGCTCATGTAAAGTTTCATGGTAACAGTGGTGTTGCAGCACAAGAAAAATTTGCTCCAGATCAGTGTGAAAACAAATCCAACGTGATGAAGGTTTGGCTTTGGCCTTGAGACTTTGCTCTTTGTGTGAGCCCTGCTCTGGATTGATTCCCAATCAGTCTTGGAGTAGCTTTTGGGCGAAGGCTCATCCCAGCCCTGAGCCTTGGCAGTTCTCTGGCCTCAAAGGGACAGCTGAGGCTGCACTGCACATGACTGGGGTTCAGGGCACCATTATCAAAGAGCTTTGAGATGTTTCAATTACTGTATTCTTACTACATGGTTTTTGTTATGAAATTCATTCACTATTTTTAAACTCAGTTTTACTCCTTTTCCAGGTGCTTCTTACAAATATCTTCTGCACAGAAGCCTATTTCAAGAATAATTATGCCATGGCTCAATTAGAAAAATGTAAGTACTATAAAATAGTTCTTACGCTCTTCTGTCTTTCAGACTGTAATCAAAAAAAGGTGAGTTTGATGTGACCAACAAAAGAGTTTGGCTCCGCTTTTAATTGAAACAAGCAGCAGAGCTGGAACCTGTTGAAAAGAGTCTCTTCACTTCATAGCTAAAGCCAACTGCCAGCGTTCCTTATTGAGGAATATAATATCTACATTTCATGTATATACTTCTGACAAGTAGCTGATAGAAATGAGGGATTTGGACTCTTTGGGAAGTACTGACCAGCTGGGCATTGGGTCTCTGAAGCTCAGTCTGTAATAACCAATCTTTTTCAATAGAGAATGTTCAGTTTCTTCCTGGCCCTCACACTCTTGCATTTGTGTTCAAAAACACTTCTTGAAAGAAATTTACAACAGCTCTTTGTGGTCCCTTAGTTGACTTTTCTCTCTTTCTCCACAGATGCTGATGAAAACCTGGATGATTCCATTAAAAAAGCTGCAAAGCAGATCCTGGAGAAGAGGGCATACATCTGCTCTCACCCTCTGGACAGGACCTTCTGATTCCTCCCTGAGAGCAGGCACTCATGAATGTCAGTCAGGGAGGAATTTGCTGCAGTTCCAATATTTGGCATCTTAAAAGCATCTGTTATTTAATGTCTTTACTAAATGTAACTGTGTAAAATAAAACTTCTTTCTAACCAAAATTTCATAGGAAAAGGATAAATACAGAGATTTCATTTAAAGCTGAAGTTATTTTATTACAGACATACATACATATATATATATATATATATGTCTGTTTCCCCTGTAACTGGATAAAGACAGGTGAGGTTTAGATGGGGAGATGTTTCTTCCTAGGAAGGGACTGTGGGGTTTCTCAGTATTTTTGTACTTCAATCAGCTGCTCATTCACTGAGCAAGCCTGAAAGACTTGGGTATACCTCTGTTTGAGGATTCCAGGATGAGGGAAGAGATGAGAATCTTGACTCCATGTTTCAGAAGGCTGATATATGAGGATATTATATTAAAGTACTACACTACAACTATACTAAATAGAGAGAAAGAATTCATCAAAAAGCTGGAAGGGAAAGCAAAGGAATGAATAACAAATCTTGTGACTGTTCACAGCTTTAACACAGGTGGCTGTCATTGCTCATCAAGTAAAAACAATTTCACATGCTGGGTAACAATTCTCCAAATCACATTCCAAAGCAACAAAACATGGAGAAGCTGAAGCTTCCCAGCTTCACAGGAGAAAAGACCCTGGAAAAAGGATTTTTCATAAAATGTGTCTGTGACACTCGTAGAATGAGAACAGTTCTGTTTAGGAGCCCAAACATTGGTGCTAAACAGGTTTATTCTCGGTTTTTGGGGGCAAGAGGAAAGAACTGAAGCCAGTTACTGTAAAATGCCTGCACAAGCACCGGTGCAAATCACAGCCAAAGGAAGGCTGAAGCCAGTCCCACAACCACAGCCCAAGCGGCCAGAGATCCTCCTTCAACCCTGGCTGCATTGAAGCCCCACTGACTGCCAAGAAGAAAAGCGCCCTACTGAGAGCAAGCAAACTTAAACCTCTGCCAGGACACAAATTTAGAGGGAAAAAAATCAGACACACTTCCCAGTGAGAAGGGTTGGAACTCTCTGCCCCCCAGCACTTCCCCGGCAGGCAGGTTCACAAAGGTGCTGGGAGCTAAGCTGTGCCCTGCGAGGGAACAGAGCCAGCCTCCCTTCAGTGGGAGAAGGCGCGGCCTCAGCTGTAGCCCCGGGTGCCTGCGGTGGCCCAGGGCACGGCCATGGCTGTCAATGTGTTGGGCTGCAGCACAGGGCAGGCCGGAGCTCAGCAGCCTCAGCAGAGCCCAGGGCCGCGGCCCTTCCCTGCCGGGGCCCGAGCCTGGCCCGGCCCGGCCCGGCCTGAGCAGCCCGGACTGGCCCAGGGGATGGGCTGCGCCCGCCCGCTGTGCCCACAGGCTGGGCCCAAGCCTTTGCAAGAGGCTTTCTCCCAGCTTGGCAAAACCTCGGCCAAATGTCCCAATGCCGTGCTGAGAAGAGTAAAAACCCCCTCAAATTTAACCCTGCTGCCCACCGCATGAGGGATCCCTGCACACCTTAGGAGAGGCCATCAATACTCCTTTGTGCCTCATGAGAGATCCCTGCACGCCTCTGCAGGGACCCCAAAATATCCCTTTGTGCCTCGTAAGGTCCAGGCCCAGATGATCCCCCGGAAGGAAATTTGCCCTCAGCCCAGGGACGCTCAGCATGGGCTCCCCCTTCCCCTCGGGGCCCTGCGCTGGGCACAGCAGCCCCTGCCTGGCTCCTGCCTGCCCACACCGTGGCCTTCCACGGCTGCTCCTGGGCATGGAGCTCAGTCAGTACTGGTGCCGGGGGGGCTTTGCTGGTGCTACCAACCGGACATGGTTGTGAAAACTCTATTTCTTTATTTAAACATAAAATGTGGGACAAGCTCTGTCCTGCCAGACAAGGGCTGCCCACCTTCATTCCTGGCCAGGGAACAGGACCAGAGGGCTCGGGGGCAGAGGGTCTCGTTGAGGAGGGGTGGGTTTTGGGACGGCCTCATGGCGGGGATGCAGCCATGGCAGGGCAGATAGGGGCAGAAGTGAAGAGCTGGGATAAAGTTTCAGGTTCTCATTTTCTCTGTTTTTAGTTGCGTCTTCTGAACATGCACAGCAGCACCTGTGAAGAGAGGAGGTGGCTGAGGCCCCAGCTGCCAGTGGCACACAGGGACCCTCGTGCACAGCAGGTCCCAGAGCTGGCAAGGCTCCCCAGCACGGCTGGAGCTGCTGGCACAGCTGGGCCCAGCTGGACAGCTGCCCCTCAAGGCCCCGGCCAGCAGGGCACGGCTCTGGGCAGGGTCCCTGGCCAGGAGCGGGCCCCAGAGCGCCTCTGCCTTTCAAGGGCAACCTCGGCCCTGCTCTTTCTCCTTCCCACCTCCCTCTGCCTCTGCCCCGTGCCTCTGGGGCTGCTCTTGGCCAGGCAGCCTCAGTGGGAGCCAGCTCTGGCTGCAGCCCCAGCGGGGCCCCCAGGACACGGCCCAGCAATTGAGAGGCCAATGGAAGCACTGGGCAGCAGCAGAACCCTCAGCAGAGTTCTTTGGAAAATCATGGACTGGCCACAACTCCACTGCAGACTCTCTGGGAATGTTCCCTGACTATGAGCAGCCTGTAAAGGAAGCTGTTTGAGGTGGAGAATCGCAAAACACTCACGATTTTCTCTTCCAGCAATACCAGATTCCTGCACAGCACATCATCAGGCACAGTGCCGCACCAGCCACAATGGCCATCAACTTAATCAAACAAGGTGTTCCCCAGCAGAAAACTCTTCTCATGCTTTTCCAGATGATGTCAGAATGTGTTGAGGTGCTGGCTGCATCTGTTGGAGCAATGGGGAGCGTGAGCCCGTGCTGTGCTGCACTGCTGAGCTGGCAGCACTGTGGATACGGGCAGGACGTTCTCACTCCCTGTTTCCTCCAGAGCTGGGGCCTGCAGGCACCTTGCTGCCCCTTGGCACAGGCCTGCTCAGTACCCAAACCCCCTGACCCTGCATGCCATAATTCCTCTGTGTTGTGCCCTTCTGCTCCAGGCAACAGTTGTCAAAGACATGGATAAGGAGAATGGCCAGGGTTTTGGAGCTGCTCCAGGGCCCTCCCTCCTGCACAGAGCGGCCCCTCCAGATGTGCGCAGAGACTGGGAAATTGCAGGGGATCTTAGGGTGTGCATGGCCTGTGGTGCATGGATGCCTTCGCGCTGTGCCGGGCACGGTGTGTCCACATGTGCAGCCAATGCCCCCGGCTGCTGAGTCCCAGGGGAAGCATGAGGGAAATGCACCCACCACGCTGGCTGTCCACATCACTCAGGAGTTTTTCCAGATATTTGGATTCCTCCAGGGATGTACGAGCTCCTGTAGGTTTCTTCTTCCGTCTTGGAGGACCTTAAGAGAAATATTTCCGTTTCCCAGGAAAGGATCCCACAAAACGAGGGCTCAGCCTGTGGGGTCAGCAGGAACAAACTACTCACCCCTGTGATGGGAGCTGGGCTTGCGTGCAACATCCACCAAAGGACCTGGGAAAGTCCTCCCTGCAGACACACCTGTAACAAAACAGCTTCTGCCATCTCTGCTGATCTGCACGGGCACCACTGAGCCGCAGGAGCAGGGAGGGGATTGCGCAGGGAGAGGGCACACACGTGCCTGGTTCTGTGCTGGTACTTGCAGCAATGCCCCCCTGGCCCAGCTTTGGGCTCTGCGCTGGCAGCTCTCCCAGGGGAAAGGCCTTGACCTACCCTCAGCATCGCCCAGAGGCTCAGTAATGGATATGCGTTGGGAATCCAAGTCATCTCCATTCACAGAATAGTCTTCGTCAACAGGCTCATATTCATCATCAGGATCATCATCAGGTTCATCTGCAAAGAAAGGCAGGACTGAAGAGCTCCTGTGACACTGTTGAAGATTCTCCTTCAGGCCCAAGTGGCAATGAGGGCACCTGGATTCTTGGTGCCCTCCAAGGCACTCCCTCAGCTCTGCCTCCCACTCAGGAGCAGGAGCAGGGGGAGCACGTTCCTGCAGTGGCCCCACATTGGGATGGAAGGAGTCCCTTGCGGGGCAGTCGGGGCAGAAAGGAGTCCCGGGAGCTGCCAGCAGCTCTAAACCCAGCCCCGGGCAGGGCCAGGGCTTGGCAGTGGCAACAGGAGCAGCTCAGGCTCCCTGGGGTCGGTAAAGGAGCTGCCAAAAGCTGCCAAAAGCTGCCAAAGGCTCAGCCCCGGGGCACAGCCCTGGGCCCGGCCCCTTCCCTCTCTGCTCTTCTCCCTGGCTGCACAGAGCACACGGAAGGACAGACTGGCATTGCACACGGGAGGAAGATGGACAGCTAAATGCTCCTTCCTCCCACTGACAGCAATCCTGTGGGATCATTGTTGGGTACAAGAGTAAAAATTTGGAGGCTAGGATTTTTGGAGGATCTTAAGGGAAGTGACAGAGGAATATTACTCTGGACAATGATTACACTTAGACAATGATTATTCTGTTAGCGAAGGGTTGCTGATGACCTACCTTCACCAAGCTCCAAGATCCTTAAACTGTGCTTTAACAAATGACGGAAGTCACGTTCCCAGTCTAGAAAGGAGCACAGATGGGAACTGTTCCATGCTGTGCTGGGATCCCCTTGTATAGGGAACCGAGCACTGCAAGGGGGTCAGGTAATGCTGTGTGCCCGCACTGCCAAGCAGCAGAGAGGGCAGCTGAAACCTCAGCAGGGCTCAGGCCCAGAGGCACAGCAATTACCTCCTGGGCCTGTGCCTGGCATCGCCTCCCTTCCTGCAGCAGAGGCTGCCATGGAGCCACTGCTTCCTCTGGGAAATGCTGCCTTCAGCACAGGCTTTCTTTCCATCTCTGCAGAAAGGAAAAGGGACAGCTGAATCAGGTGTGGTTCTTCCCCAGTGGGAATGTGGCATCTTCAGGAGGCAATGCTTGTCACCAGGTTACTGGGGCTGCTCCAGGGCCCTCCCTCCTCTAAAGAGCGGCCCCTCCAGATGTGCTCAGAGACTGAGAAATTGCAGGGGATGTCAGGGTGGGCATGGCCCATGGTGCAGTTTGGGCTCCCTCGCAGCTGATGCCAAATGCCTTCCTGCAGAGGCTGGGCAGAAGCTGCAGCCAGGCCAGGCTGGGAAACAGCCTTGCAGGGCGTCAAAGCAGCAGCAGCAGCGGGGCAGCGAGGCTGCCATGGATCCCTTCCCGCTGTGCCGGGCACGGCGTGTCCAGATGTGCAGCCAAAGCCCGCGGGTGATGAGTCCCAGGGGAAGCATGAGGGAAATGCACCCACCACGCTGCCTGTCCACCTCACTCAGGACCCTATCCATGTGTTTGGATGCCTCCAGGGACTTCCTGTCTCCTATAGGTTTGTTCCTCCCTCTTGGAGGACTTTAAGAGAATTATTTGCATTTTCCCACAGAACAAGGGCTCAGCCTGTGGGGTCAGCAGGCACACACTACTCACCCCTGCCATGGGAGCGGGGCTTGTGTGCAGCAACCAAGAAAGGAGCCTGAAAAGTCTTTCCTGCAGACACACCTGTAACTCAACAGCCACAGGAGCTCCTGTCACCTGGTGCCTACCAGGCTGTCAATGATTATTCTTTTAGGAACATTGACAACATACCAGCAGGAGGCTTAAGAGGCTGAAAATCTTCATGGAGCCAAGCTGCTGGAGAAGCCTTCCTAGCATGCTCATCTAGAGGGGAGCACAGATCTGATCAGACCCATTTCCATGGTGTGCTGGGATCTCCCTCTGCCTTAGGGAAGTGGGCACTGCAAGGGGGTCGGGTAAGGTCTTGGCTGCCAGATGTCAGTGGACAAGGCCAAAGGTGCACAGGGGCCTGGGGAGCTCTGGACTGGCTCTGGTCACTCTCCACCCTCTTTGCAGGCCCTGTGCAACATCCCTGGAGGGGCGGCAGGAGTAGCCCAGGGCCCGTGGGGGCTCTGTCCCTCCCACAAAGGAAATCCACACTAAATCCTTGGGGAAGACTGCAGCAGGCAGTGCCACAAGTGTCCTTCCCCACCTCTGTCCCTCCTTCTGCGGCGACAGCTTCCCCAGCCCACGTGGACATACCCAGGCCCTCTCAGGACACACTGGAGCCTTGCTCTCCCCCTCGGCCCTTTCCCCACCATGGACACCCTGTGCAGTGGCTCCCAAGTTTCAGTTCGTGTCCCCCATGCAGGGACCCCAGCAGGACTGCTCAGTACCCGAGTGCCCCTGAGCCTGCTCAGGATAATTCCCCTGGGCTGTGCTGGTCCTCTCCGGGCTCTTTCCGCATTGCCAAGCAGCAGAGAGGGCAGCTGAAGCCTCAGCAGGGCTCAGGCTCAGAGGCACAGCAATTACCTCTTGGGCCTGTGCCTGGCATCGCCTCCCTTCCTGCAGCAGAGGCTGCCAATGAGCCACTGCTTCCTCTGGGAAACTCAGCCTTCAGCACAGGCTTTCCTTCCATCTCTGCATAAAGGAGAAGGGACAGATGAATCAGGTGGGGCTCTTCCCCAATGGGAAGGCGGCATCTTCAGGAGGCAATGCTAGTTGAAGATATTAATAAGGTTCAGGAAGTCATCCAAGCTTTGGAGCGGGACCAGGGCCCTCCCTCCTCCAAACCACCACCCCTCCGGAGCTCCCCAGTGAAGGGAAATTGCAAAGGATCTCAGGGTGGGCATGGCCCATGGTGCAGTTTGGGCTCCCTCGCAGCTGATGCCAAATGCCTTCCTGCAGAGGCTGGGCAGAAGCTGCAGCCAGGCCAGGCTGGGAAACAGCCCTGCAGGGCATGAAAGCAGCAGCAGCAGCAGCAGCGAGGCTGCCATGGATCCCTTCCCGCTGTGCCGGGCACGGCGTGTCCAGATGTGCAGCCAAAGCCCGCGGGTGATGAGTTCCAGGGGAAGGCTGAGGGAAATGCACCCACCACGCTGCCTGTCCACCTCACTCAGGACCCTATCGAAACCCTATGTGTTTGGATGCCTCCAGGGACTTCCTGTCTCCTCTTGGTTTGTTTCTCCCTCTTTGAGGACTTTAAGAGAATTATTTGCATTTTCCCCGGGAGGGATCCCACAGAACAAGGGCTCAGCCTGTGGGGTCAGCAGGCACACACTACTCACCCCTGCCATGGGAGCGGGGCTTGTGTGCAGCAACCAGGAAAGGAGCCTGAAAAGTCTTTGCTGCGGACACACCTGTAACTCAACAGCCACAGAAGCTCCTGTCACCTGGTGCCTACCAGGCTGTCCATGATTATTCTTTTAGGAACATTGACAACATACCTGCTGGAGGGTTAAGAGGCTGGAAATCTTCATGGAGCCAAGCTGCTGGAGAAGCCTTCCTAGCATGCTCATCTAGAGGGGAGCAAGATCTGATCAGACCCATTTCCATGGTGTGCTGGGATCCCCCTCTGCCTTAGAGAACTGGGTACTGCAAGGGGGTCGGGTAAGGCTGTGGGAGCCAGATGTCAGTGGACAAGGCCAGAGGTGCACAGGGGCCTGGGGAGCTCTGGACTGGCTCCTGGTCACTCTCCACACTCTTTGCAGGCCCTGTGCAACATCCCTGGAGTGATGGCTGGAGATGCCCAGGCCCTGTGGGGGCTCTGTCCCTCCCACAGAGGAAACCCTCCCTAAAGCCCTGGCCAAAACCATCCCCAGCGCTTCCTGGGAGCAGGGAGCGCTGTCCCGGGAAAGGGCAGCCAGGCTGCCGGCTCACCTGCTCGCCGCGCTTGCAGCGGAGCAGCCTGGGCAGCCCTGGCAGGCAGGGCCACGGCCAGGAGTAGTAGGAGGAAGAGGCGCAGAGCAAGGGCCATGGTGCCTTGCCCTCCGCCAGTCCCGCAGCTCTTGCTGCCACCGCTGTCCCGACACCGCTGTCCCAACGTCAGCACCGCTGCTGCCACCGCCGCTGCTGCCGCAACAGTTGTGCTCAGGGACTGACTGCTGGCTCCTTGTGCTGCTGTGCAGCCACGGGGCTCTGGCACCTCTGTGACCTCAGAGCCTGCTGAGAGCTCAGCCTGCTGTGACCCGTGAGCCTGCTGTGACCTCATGGCCGGGGCAGGTTTTTGTGGCAAAGGATCTCAAGAGGTGCCCTTCCAGCAAGGAGAGTGTGTCCCTGCTGGTAGTTATGTGCAATCTAGCTCTTTTTCACCAGAAGTGAGTTAGACAATATTGGGCATGTGAGACATTTCATGGTTCTACATGCCAAAGCAATGTCATGTCCAAAATTCATCTCACGTTGGCCATTCCCACTATTGCAGGCAGCCCCAGCCCTGCCCCGCTCCCACCAAGTCCGTGCTGTGCGCTGTGCTGGCCTTTGACCCCTATTTCAAAAGTGGAGGACTTGATGCCATAGCTTACAAAAGTAATGCAACACAGGCCATCAGGGGAGCTGCACACTTTAGGGGACACCCAAACCCACTGCACATCTTATGGCTATACCCTCAGCCACCCTAAAATCCCCCTGTGTGCCTCACAAGAGACCCCAGACCCCTGCTCTATTTACAGGTGTCCCTTGACCCCTGCACACCTTTCCACATACAATAAATTCCCTGCACCATTTTGGGTGCCCCCAGCCCCTTGCACAGCACCGAGATGACCTAAAGCCCCTGCGTGCCTTTTAGAGGGAGCCAAACATAACACTCAGGGAGCAGCAACAGGGCTGAGCCATCTTCGGTGTGTGCTCACCACGTGTCCCTGGGTGAACAGATGAGGCTTGGGGGCAAATGGCCACTCTGCTCATAAGAGATCTGCGGGTGCCACAGGCTCAGTCTCTGTCTCTGGGCTCTGAGCTCACCCCTCAGGCTATGAAGGACTTCCTTCAGAATCCAGCCTCATTCCATTGATCTCAAGGCAAGCACTTTCTAGGTGGTTTCCCTCTTTTCCTGGGCATGCCCCTGGACGGGGTCCAGGCCGAGATGATGCCACGGAAGGAAATGTGCCCTCAGCCCAGGGACGCTCAGCATGGGCTCCCCCATCCCCTCGGGGCCCCGCCGCTGGGCACAGCAGCCCCTGCCTGGCTCCTGCCTGCCCACACCGTGGCCATCCACGGCTGCTCCTGGGCACGGAGCTCAGCCAGTGCTGGTGCCTGGTGGGCTTTGCTGCTGCTACCACTCGGACATAGTTGCGACAACTCCATCTCTTTATTTGAACATAAAATGTGGGACAAGCCCTGCCCTGCCAGACAAGGGCTGCCCA
Source organism: Passer domesticus (assembly GCF_036417665.1). Taxonomy (NCBI): domain Eukaryota; kingdom Metazoa; phylum Chordata; class Aves; order Passeriformes; family Passeridae; genus Passer; species Passer domesticus. The sequence goes on along the minus strand of NC_087482.1, from coordinate 7,898,281 downwards.
CCTTTAGTCCTGGCCGGGGAACAGGACCAGGGGACTCAGGGGCAGAGGGTCTCGTTGTGGAGGGGTGGGTTTTGGGACGGCCTCATGGCAGGGGTGCAGCCACAGCAGGGCAGATAGGGGCAGAAGCGAAGACCTGGCATAAACTGTCAACTTCTCATTGCCTCTGCTTTTCTGCTTGTCTTCTGAATATGCACAGGAGCACCTGTGTAGAGAGGAGGTGGCTGAGGTCCCAGTTGCCAGTGGCAAACAGGGACCCTCCTGCACAGCTGGGCTCAGTCCTGGCATCCACGGCTGCTCCTGGGCATGGAGCTCAGCCAGTGCTTTTGCCAGTTGGGCTTTGCTTGTGCTACCACCAGGACACTGGGTCACAGCTGCATCTCTTTATTGCAGCAGAAGAGCTGATTTGGGAAGTGCTGTGTTGCCCCATTTCTTCAGCCCCACTAGCTGCCCACACCCACAGTGGCACTGGGCCGCCCCCAGAAAACTGTCGAATCTGGGCTGTGGCTGCAGGGCACAGCTGCTCTACAGCACAGGTGGACTGCCTTGGGGGTAGGACTGCCCTGAGGGTAGGGACAAGGAACAGGGAGAGGTCTTCTCTATGTTTTCCAAAGGTGATTATTCTACAGGCAATCAGGGGCAGACCAACACTGCAACACTACATTTAAGCTTGTATTTATTTATGCGTTTTTTGTTCCCCAAGCAATTATTTTGACAGTCTTTTGTTCACTTCTCAGTTAATGTTCCATAGATGAACGGTTTGGACTCTCTTTTTATAGGAATATAAAGAGTTCAGAAAGCTCTATTTTTAATTTTGATAACATTCTCTCTCCCCGCTCCTAGCCTTTACAATGATCGTTTTTGAAACATCTCTGAGGATAGGTAGAGTTATTTGGGAAATAACCAATAGGCTTGGCTTAACCTGGGTATTGGATTATTATTTTCAGTGCTATAAACCTACATTGCTTCAAGGTTCACACCATGGTCCTGATTTGTGGCTCAATGCATGGATGCCTGTCTGAATTAAAACAATGTTTGTGAGGCAGCTGAAGAGCTTAGACCTCAGAGATTAAAATTCCTGGGAGGAGTAGGTGGAGGAAGAAAGGATAAAATCCTGATTCAAAGGGTTTTTCTCACTTCTAGTATGCCAGAAGTATGGTAGACTACACCTGTCTTCAGATGTCATTTACTTACAGAACAACTCTCTACAGTGTCAGACTCCAGGAGAAATGACTCAACACTTTGCCTCCCAATGCATCAGCTTTAATTCTAGTGAGAGGTAGCCTTAATTACAGTCTGATTTGAGCAAATCAACAAAGCAGTCTAGCCATTGTGTGAATGGCAAGAGGAATTTGCTTGTGAAGAGATGACTATGTCCCACTCAGTAATGAACAAAATTTGCCTTGACTTGGAAGAAAGTAGACAAGGAGCAATGCAGTATTTGGGTTTTATCCAGGGATAAATGGGGCAAGAAGCTGTAACAACTTAACCTGTTTTACAGAACACAAGTACTGATATGGCCAATAATGCACCCACATGAAGGGATCTTCAGGACATTCCTATATTTCTTAACTGGAAATGGGCAGCAAAATGCTGACATTTATCTGAACTGGAAGCCGTGTTCCTCTCCTGTTTCTCCTTGAGCACACTGAGTGTTATTTGCAAACTTCACTGTCCAGCCCATCAATCCTCTCGTGGCCAATTGCTAAATGGCACAACGACCAAAATACAGGTGCCAGCACAATCAGCCCAGCACTAATGCAGCACTGCTTTGATGGTGCACAGGAGCACAGAATGGCTTGGGTTGGAAGGGACATTTAAAGGCCATCTAGTCCCAATGGCCTGGAGTGAGCAGGGACACCTTGAACTAGGTCAGGTTGCTCAGAGCAGGAGCTTGAATGTCTGCAGGGATGGATGTCCAGCTCTCTGGGCAACCTGTGCCAGGGTTTCAAAAGCAATAGTGTAAAATATGTGTTTCTTTCATCTAGTCTGAATTGACCATCTTTTAGATTAAAAGACCCTCGGTCTGGTCACAAAAGTCTCTACTAAAAATTCTGTCCCATCTGTTTACAAGCCCCCATAAGGCACTGAAAGGCAGCAATCAGGTGTCCCTGGAGTCTTCTCTCTTCCAGGCTGAGCACTGTCAGCTCTCCCAGCCTGTCTCCAAAGCAGAAGGGCTCCAGCCCTCAGAGCATTTTGTCCCTCCTCTGGACTTGATCCTTCCTGTCTTGGGGACCCACAGCAGGATGCAGTACTCTGTTGTGGTAGAGACCGAGACACTACAAAGAAACACACTCCATTTCCAGAAGGCTTCAAACCCTGTTTTTATTCTAGCCTGCATGCCTTTTCTACATTCTTACAAAGCTCTTCTTGGAATAGGCCATTGCAGGTTTCTCTTATTTATCCTTCTTTCTTTCTTGGTTTCTATGTCAATGACATAGAAAATTGGCAGAAAATTATTTCCAGGGTTAACGTGGATCCTCTTATCAAACATCTTGATGGCTCACAGAGGCCACTGTAAAACCTCCTCCACAGTACTCCAGGTGGGGTCTCACCAGAGCAGAGAGGTGGAATCACCTCCTTCAACCTGCTGGGCACTCTCCTTTGGATGCACATGGCTGCCTCACGTCCAGCCTCTCTTCTAGCAGCAACCCCAAGTCCATCCTGGCAGAGCTGCTCTGCATCCCTTCATGTCCCAGCCTGTGAGATCAGCTGAGCTGGGACTGTGTCACAGCCCTTGGGCAGAGCAGCTGGGTAGGATGAGCTCGCTCCTGAAGAAGGCAGATCCACCTTCCCAAACAATTCCACCCTGGCCATGATGTCAGAGCAGCCTCTGAGGTCCCAGAGCCCCGTGGTTGCACAGCAGCACAAGGAGCCAGCAGTCAGTCCCTGAGCACAACCGTTGCGGCAGCAGCGGCGGTGGCAGCAGCGGTGCTGACGTTGGGACAGCGGTGTCAGGACAGCGGTGGCAGCAAGAGCTGCGGGACTGGCAGAGGGCAAGGCACCATGGCCCTTGCTCTGCGCCTCTTCCTCCTGCTCCTCCTGGCTGTGGCCCTGCCTGCCAGGGCTGCCCAGGCTGCCAGGTTTGTTTTTACCCCAACTGGCTTCAGCAAGGGCATTGAAACAATGAGATTGAGTTGGATATTGGCTGAGTAAAGAAACTAATGCCACATCCACTGCAATCAGTGATATGCTGACAGATGTTACTAGTGTTAGACATGCTACCCTTCAAAACAGGGCAGCAGTAGATTTTCTTTTACTGGCACATGGACACGGTTGTGAGGAATTTGAAGGATTCTGTTGCATGATCCTGTCAGAGCATTCTGAATCCATCCAAACAGCATACAAAAGCTGAAAGATTTGACAGCTCAAATTAAAGAAGATGGTCTGTCATACTTAGATGATTTGTTCCAAGAATGGAGCTTTGCACCTTGGCTAAGGGAACTCTGTAAGATAGGTCTATATGTGCTGAGTGTTTTGGTGGCCATACTAGTAGTGACACCTTGCAGACTTTGGTGCGACAAATGATGGAGAAAACTATCAAAGAAGTTTTTGTCATACAAGAGAGAAAAGTAGGAAATAGATTCACAGAAAGTTGTCAAAATCTTACAGAGATGGTAGATGAAGGTATAGCCATAGAAAAATGTTTTGAATTAAACTTAGAACAGGCGAGATTTTTTGAACAATGACTTGTAATTATTATCAGACATGACTTATGCCCTTTGAACTGACTGGACTTTCACAGCATTAAAATTGCTGTGTTTTAGTATAGCAATACTTAATGTGAGCAAAAAGGAAGCTTTAAGCAAGTAACAAGCAGATATATTATAGGAAATCTACAAAACGCAAGGGAGTTAATAAAGGAGACAGTTAGGAAAGTTTCTTTTTAGTTGAACCAAGAGGGGGAATTGTGGAAATCCATAGAATCTGAGGGTTTTGGGAAAGCTGCAAAAGGCAAGCCTCAGTGACAGCAGAACTGCAATTAGAGCTAAAAAGTAATCATAAGATTTGTCAGCAGAAAAATTGTATAAGAGGTAGGCAAGTAAAGACTTAGAGAGCAATGGTCTATGTATTAACACTTGTCTAAAACAACTCCCTAACCTGCAGAAAAGTCTATCTAGTTGAACGTGAGGAAGTTCTAAGCTTAATAATGGAGCTCTGTGCGTTGTATTTTAAGCAGATATTGTATTTGAAATAAGCAAGCATTACTTTAACCAAAGGAATGTGTGCTTACATTAATTGGATGGAACTACTGTCAATAGGTTTTGGGTTTTGTGATTGGCCAGGAAACTTTTAAAGTAAGTTGCAACATTAAGTTCTTGGTCTGCTGCTTGGGATGTGAAATGCTTGCATCTTCCCATTGTCATAACTATATAATGAGACTGATGCTGGAAAATGAAACGGCTCAAGGCGCATTCCTGAGTAGTACTGTCCTGTTTGTGATTTCTACATAGATCCAGATCCAGCAATAAGGGGCAGCTGTCCAGCTGAGCCCAGCTGTGCCAGCAGCTCCAGCCGTGCTGGGGAGCCTTGCCAGCTCTGGACCCTGCTGTGCCGGAGGGTCCCTGTGTGCCACTGGCAGCTGGGGCCTCAGCCACCTCCTCTCACCACAGGGGCAGTTCGGAACAGGAGTTGAAAGACGGTGGCTGCACCTCACACCCAGACAGCGTGAGCAGCTCCTCCAGCAGTAATAAGGGCCTGGACAGCCCTCTCAAGTGCTCTGTGAAAGGGACCCCAGAACAGCCATCTGCAAGGGAACCTCCTCCTACCCTGTAGATCCCACTGCCACCTGCTCTCCCCATAGGTCTCCCCAAGATGCCTTCATCCCTTTTTTGGTCTCCCTGTATCCTGTCCCAGCCATTTCTCAAGTTCTTCTAGAGACCCCAAGACTAGCCGAGCAGCCTCCAGCCCCTCCTGAGACCAACGCATCCCTTCCTCTGCCCCTGAGCTCCCTGGCCTTGCCCTCTAAACAACACTGGAGTTAAGCCCTGCTGCCCCGCCATTGGGCCATTGTGAGTCAGTGAGGAGCAAGGGGTGCAGCTACCTGAGTTGCTGTTGAGTGGCTGATTATAAGAGGTGTCTGGGGAGCGGGGCGAACAGGAGCGAGCAAACAGGGGTGTGGTGAGTGTCTGGGGCTTATACAAGGCAGTTTGCACGGCAGTTCCCACAGGCAGGGCAAACAGGCAGGGTTGCCAACTTTCTTGCTAGTAAGGAGTCCTCTGTGTTGTTTGCGGTTTTTCTGCTGCCTGCTTGTGTTTGAGGTGTCTGTTAGTAATGGTTTCTACACGGTCACAAACTGTGGCTGGTATAAGTGTAAGTGAGTTGAGCCCTCCAAAAAGGATGTGTCTGTACAGACCCATCCGAGCCCAGAATGTTTGAGCTTATCGGTGGCTTCAGGGAGTGTTGTGGAGGAGACCTGCCTGCGGTGTGAACAGGTGAACGACCTCCTTTCACTGGTGGCTGAGCTTAGGGAGGAAGTTGAAAGGTTAAGGAGTATCAGGGAAAGTGAAATGGAAATAGGTTGGTGGAGCTGGGCCCTTCCATCTTTAAGGGAGGCCTCTGACCGAGAGACTGAGGACTTCTATGCCTCCCGCTGTCAGGCAATAGAAGGGCACCTGGTGGATGAAGAGGAGTGGAAATGGGTCCCCATTTGGGGAGGTAATAACAAAAACTCCTCCCCATCCCCATCATCCTGGCAGGTCCCACTACAGAATAGGTATGAGGTCCTGGAACTAAAGACCCAACTAGATGATTTAGAAGAAAACTGTCTGCCCAGTGAGCCCCCCCAATTATGATTCATCTGTAAGATGGATCACTACCTCTAACATCAAGAAGAAAAGAAGGGTAATCGTAGTAGGTGATTCCCTTCTGAAGGGAACTGAGGGCCCCGTATGTCGATCAGACCCATCCCACAGGGAGGTCTGTTGCCTCCCTGGGGCCCGGGTACAAAATATCACTGAGAGACTTCCTGGGCTGATTCAGCCCTCTGATTATTATCCACTGCTGATACTCCAGGCTGGCAATGATGAGATTGAAAAGAGGAGTGTCAAGGCAATTAGAAAGGACTTTAGGGTACTGGGTCAGGTAGTTGATAGGGCAGGAGCACAGGTAGTGTTCTGCTCAGTCCCTTTGGTGGCGGAGGAAAATGATGAAAGAAACAGGAGAATCCGCATCACCAACAAATGGCTTAAGGGTTGGTGTCATCGGCAACATTTTGGATTCTTTGATGATGGGGAAACTTTTACAGCATCTGCTCTGCTGGAACCAGATGGGGTACATCTCTCTGTTAAGGGCAAAAGGTTTTTAGCTCATGAACTGGCAGAGCTCATTGAGAGGGCTTTGAACTAGGTTTGAAGGGGGATGGGGATGCAGCTGGGCTGTCTGGAAGCAGGCCCAAGGGTTGCAAGGCTAAGTTAGGGATGAAGTCAGTAGCCCAGCTGAGATGCGTGTATACCAATGCACGCAGCTTGGGCAACAAACATGATGAGCTGGAGGCCATGGTGCAGCTGCAGAGCTAGGATGTAGCTGCCATCACGGAAACATGGTGGGATGCCCCACATGGCTGGAGCGCTGCACTGGATGGCTACAAGCTCTTCAGAAGAGACGGGAAAGGAAGAAGAGGTGGAGGGGTGGCCCTTTATATTAAGCAGACTTTTGATGCCATAGAAATTGAAACTAAGGAAGCTGGAGTTGAATGTCTATGGGTAAGAATTAAGGGGAAGGCCAACAAGGCTGACACCCTACTGGGAGTCTGTTATCGTCCACCCAAGCAGGAAGAAGAGGTAGATGACTTATTCTATAAGCAGCTAGGTAATGTTTCAGGATCATCAGCCCTTGTTCTTGTGGGTGACTTCAACCTACCAGACATCTGCTGGGAACTTAATAGAGCAGTAAAGAGGCAGTCCAGGAAATTCTTAGAGTGTATGGAGGACAACTTTTTGTCGCAGCTGGTGGGTGAACCCACCAGGAGAGGGACTATGTTAGATCTGCTGTTTGCAAATAGAGATGGGCTGGTGGGAGATGTGGTGGTTGGAGGTCGCTTGGGGCAGAGTGATCATGACATAATAGAGTTCTCAATATTTGGTGAAGTCAGGAGGAGCACCAGTAAGACTCTTGCACTGGACTTCCAGAGAGCAGACTTTGGCCTGTTTAGGAGACTTATTCAGAGCGTCCCTTGGGAGGCAGCCCTTAAAAACAAAGGATCCAGGAAGGGTGGGCATGCCTCAAAACAGAGATCTTGAGGGCACAGGAACAGACTGTCCCTGTGTGCCGAAAGATAAGTCAGTGGGGTAAACGTCCAGCCTGGCTGGGCAAGGAGGTTTAGGAGGAACTTAAGAATAAAAAGAGGATGTATCAGCTTTGGAAGGAGGGTCAGGTCTCTAAGGAAGTATTCAAGAGGGCTGCTAGAGCATGCAGGAAAAAAATTAGGGAGGCCAAAGCTCAGTTTGAACATAGAATGGCGACTTCTGTAAAGGATAATAAAAAATATTTTTACAAATACATTAATGCTAGAAGGAAGGGTAAGACCAGCCTTTGTTCTTTATTGGACAAGGGAGGGAACTCAGTATCTGCAGATGAGGAGAGGTCAGAAGTGCTTAATGCCTACTTTGCCTCAGTTTTTAGTGGGAAGAGGACTTGCCTTCAAGACACCTGTCCGTCTGGGCTGGTTGATGGTGTCAGGGAGCAGAATGGTCCCCCCCATTATCCAAGAGGAGGCAGTCAAAGAACTACTGAAATGCTTGGATGTTCATAAATCTATGGGACCTGACGGGATCCACCCCAGGGTAATGGGAGAGCTGCCACATGAGCTTATAAAGCCACTCTCCATCATTTACCAACAGTCCTGGCTCACTGGTGAGGTTCCAGATGACGGGAAGCTGGCCAATGTGACACCCATTCACAAAAAGGGTGCAAAGGAGGATCCTGGTAATTATAGACCGGTCAGCCTGACCTCAGTACCTGGCAAAATAATGGAACAGTTTATATCAAGTGCCATCACACAGAATTTACAGGATGGCCAGGGTATCAGGCCCAGTCAGCATGGGTTTAGGAGGAGTAGGTCATGTTTAACCAACCTGGTCACCTTCTATGACCAGGTAACCCGCCTAGTGGATGCAGGGAAGGCTGTAGATGTTGTTTATTTGGATTTCAGCAAGGCCTTTGACACTGTCTCCCACAGCATACTCCTTGATAAACTGGCAGCCCGTGGCTTGGACAAGAGCACTCTGTGCTGGGTTAGGAGCTGGCTGCATGGCCGGGCCCAGAGAGTGGTTGTGAATGGTGCTGCATCCAGCTGGCGGCCAGCCACCAGGGGTGTCCCTCAGGGGTCAGTGCTGGGGCCAGTTCTGTTTAATATTTTTATTGATGATATGGATGAGGGTTTAAAGTCTTTTATTAGTAAATTTGCAGATGACACTAAGCTGGGAGCATGTGTGGATCTGGTAGAGGGAGGGAGGGCTTTGCAGAGGGACTTGGAACGGTTGGATGGATGGGCAGAATCTTCTGGGATGAAGTTCAATAAATCCAAGTGCCGAGTCCTGCACGTTGGCCACAATAACCCCCTGCAACGTTATAGGCTGGGGACGGTGTGGCTGGACAGTGCTCAGGTGGAAAGGGACCTGGGGGTGCTGGTTGACAGTCGGCTGAACATGAGCCACCAGTGTGCCCAGGTGGCCAAGAAGGCTAATGGCATCCTGGCCAGTATCAGGAATAGTGTGGCCAGCAGGAGCAGGGAGGTCGTTCTTCCCCTGTACTCGGCACTGGTGAGGCCACACCTTGAGTACTGTGTCCAGTTCTGGGCCCCTCAGTTTAGGAGGGATGTTGAGATGCTTGAGTGTGTCCAAAGAAGAGCAACAAGGCTGATGAGGGGCGTGGAACACAAGCCATACGAGGAACGGCTGAGGGAGCTGGGATTGTTTAGCCTGGAGAAAAGGAGACTCAGAGGTGACCTTACCACTCTCTTCAACTTCCTGAAGGGTGGCTGTGGTGAGCTGGGGGTCGGTCTCTTTCTCCGGGCAACAACAGATAGAACAAGAGGATACAGTCTCAAGCTGCACCAAGGGAGATACAGGCTAGACTTAAGGAGGGAGTTTTTCACAGCAAGAGTGGTCAAACACCGGAATCATCTGCCCAGGGAGGTGGTGGAGTCATCATCCCTGGATGTGTTTAAAAAAAGACTGGATGTGGCACTTTGGTGCCATGATCTAGTTGAGGTGCTAGAACATGGGTTGGACTCGATGACCTTAAAGGTCTCTTCCAACCTTGAAATTCCGTGATTCTGTGATTCTATGAATCGGTAGGTGATGGCCCCTTCTTCTGTTGCAATAGAGAGATGGAGCTGTCACCCCAGTGTCTGGGTGGTAGCAGCAGCAAAGCCCACCCGGCACCAGCACTGGCTGAGCTCCATGCCCAGGAGCAGCCGTGGATGGCCACGGTGTGGGCAGGCAGGAGCCAGGCAGGGGCTGCTGTGCCCAGCGGCGGGGCCCCGAGGGGATGGGGGAGCCCAGGGGCAGGCAGCAGCATGGGGCTCCTAAGAACAAGCCACCCCATTTTGCCTTTGTTTTTAAATCTTAGAAATGAGAAAGTTTTAGAAATATTTTTAAATGTATTTACTGTAGAGAGATTTCCTGAAATATTTATTCCTGAGTACTACAGAATTTAAGGACTTTTCAAGGACTAAGGACTTCACTCCTAAAGCAGTTTTAGAATCCTGAAAAAGCAACCCTATTTTATCTTCACTTCTAATTTTTAGAAATATTTAGAAATGCTTCTTGTAGAGACAGTTCACCACATGGTTCATCCCTTTTTCCACATTATGTTTCTATTTTTGAAAGTAGTTTTACAGTTCTGGAAAATTTTTTGCACTTATACAATAAAAAATAAAGTGGCATTTCAGTGGTAATATTTACTCTGCAAAGAAGTAAGGCACCCTAAGACACCCAGCCTGCTGCAGAGGCAAAGATCTTTTCCCACAGGAACTTTGTACCTAGTCACAACCACGTTATGTAAAACCTTTTCCCAGATGTTTCCTGGGATTCTTGACAAGCTCACCTCTTAGTCTTCAGAGGCAAACTTTGAGCACAGTGGGAATCTCTTCAAGTCACCATCTTTGTTTGCTTGTGCAAGAACTGCCTCAGTTCCAGAGCAGGGGCTTCTCTCAGCTTCCTGCTGCCCCCGGGCTCTCCTCCCGGCCTGCTGGACTTTGTTGGCTGGCACAGCCTGTGCCAAGGGCCGGCAAGGTGCCTGCAGGCCCCAGCTCTGGGGGAAACAGAGACCGTCCTGCCCGTATCCAGCGTGCTGCCAGCTCAGCAGTGCAGCACAGCACGGGCTCACGCTCCCCATCGCTCCCACAGATGCAGCCGGCACCGCAACACGTCTTCCCGATGCCCAGAAGGGAATTGGTTTCTGCCAGGGAACACACTGCTGGCTAGAGTTAATGCCAAGCCTGGCTTTTCTATTGCATGCAGGGGATTGGGGGACCCCTGTAAGGATGGCACTTGGCCGGGGTCCCTCATGTGGCACACGAACTGGAGGGGGGGTTTTGTAGGTGTTGGGTTTTGCAGGAAGGCATGCAGGGCTTTGCGTCCTTTGTAAGTGGTGCACGGGGCTGGGGTTCCTCGTGAGGTTCTTAGGGGATTTGAGATCTCTTCTGTGGCGTACAGGGGACTGGAGATATCTGTAAGGCTGGCAGGGGCTTGAGTACCTCATGATTAACGTGGTGGTTTAGTGCTTGCCGTCAAGGCCTGGAGAGGAGCTGAGTCCTTCCTAAGGTGGGCAGGAGGCTGGGCTCTTTTGTGAGGCACACAAGGCTGCCCTGGGGTCTCTGCATTGGTGAGCACGGATTCTCTGTGAGGCACACAGGGATATTTTGGGGTCTCTGCTGAGGGGTGCAGGGATCCCTCAGGAGGCACAAAGGAGTATTGATGGTCTCTACGAAGGTGTGCAGGGATCCCTCATGAGATGTACAGCGGGGTTTTTCAGTCTCCTCAGGGCAGCAAAGGGCCACTCTGGGTGGAGGCTGTGCAAAGTGGGCAGAAAGCTTCCTGCCAAGCCTTGCGGCCGGCGGGCGGGCGGAGCCCATCCTTGGGGGTCGGGCGGGGCCTCTGGAGCCGCCGCACCCTTGTCGGGCAGGTCCCGGCCCCGGCGGGGAAGGGCCGCGGCCCCGGGCTCCGGCGGTGCTGCCGAGCAGCGGCGGAGGCACAACAAGGGCCCCGCTCCGGCCTGGCCCTGTGCTGCAGCCGAGCACAGGGACAGCCACGGCCGCTCCCTGCGCCACAGGCGGCACCGGGGCTGCAGCTGAGGCCGTGCCTGCTCCCACTGAGGAAGGAGCTCCTTGCAATGGCCACATCCCTAAAGCACGTGGGCAAGCCAGCACGGCATGGAAACGCTTCTGAACTGTGCTCCCATGGACACTGGGATCGAGAGATGGATTGACTGGAAGTCCTGGCCAGTCACAGTGTGAAGATCATGCTGCATGCTGGAGGCAATTTCTCCATTTCCCTTTCCCGACAGAAAAATCACAGATTAGCAAGTGTGGCCAAGAGCAGCCCCAGGGGCACGGGGCAGAGGCAGAGGGAGGTGGGGAGGAGAAAGAGCAGGGCCGAGGTTGCCCTTGAAAGGCAGAGGCACTCTGGGGCCCGCTCCTGGCCAGGGACCCTGCCCAGAGCCGTGCCCTGCTGGCCGGGGCCTTGAGGGGCAGCTGTCCAGCTGGGCCCAGCTGTGCCAGCAGCTCCAGCCGTGCTGGGGAGCCTTGCCAGCTCTGGGCCCTGCTGTGCACGAGGGTCCCTGTGTGCCACTGGCAGCTGGGGCCTCAGCCACCTCCTCTCTCCACAGGAGCGCCTCTGCAGCTTCACAAGACCAGCCAAAGAGTTCCATCAGGAATACCTGTACCTGTATCTGTGCTTCTCATCAGCCTTCTCGAAGCCAGTGTCCAAAGACTCTGCCACAGCTGCATTATCAGCTTGTTGCTTGGGACATGCTGCCACCACCCAGAACAGGAGCCTCTAGCCCTGAACGTGCTGGCCCTGGTGTCCGGCCAGGACTGAAGGTGGGACTCACCTGCCAAGGAAGGGCTTGATCAACACCTTTCACCTCTGCTCTCTGGGTGGTAGCACCAGTTCTGCCTTTGCTGATTTTCTGGGCACAGCCAGGTTTGTGCAGGCAGCAGCTGGCCATGGGTCTCCTGAGACTAGGAGCTATTATAGTTATTTTTAATTTTGCAAGATTTAGGAACATTTGTCATAGAAAATTCCCCTAATAATTCTTCCCTGTTTCTACAATAGTTCTATATTTTTCAACGTAGTTTTAGAATTGGGAAAAACACAGGACATTTTCACACTTCTAGAATAAAACATAGAATTGCATTTAATTGGTAACCTTTATTTCTGGAAGAGCTAAGACAGCCAAAAGCACCTGTGTACTGCAGAGGCTCATTTCCTAGGGCAGATTTGTGTCTTGTCAAAACAACTAACAACAAAGAGCACAGTAGGAATCTCTTCAAGTCACCATCTTTTTTTGCTTCTGCCAAGAACTGCCTCAGTTCTAGAGCAGAGGCTTCTCTCAGCTTCCTGCCGCCCCGCTCCGCCCCAAGCCTGTCCTGAGCCCTCTCCTGCAGCTGCTGCACTGCCATGGAGCTGCTGTAAAACACAACAGCTCTGCCACAGCCGCTCAGCTGGATTGGAGAAGCTTTCTGACCCTGCTTACATTAGGCTGGTGGCTCCTCGAAACACAAGCTGAGCTTCTGAATGCTGTGTTTCACCTGGCGCAGGAACTGATGCTGCCTTTCTCATGGAGCCTAAACTCCCATGGGTTTTCAACGCTTTCTGGCCAGCATACGGCCTGGAAAACCATTTAATGCAGCCATTTAGTACTGAAAATGGCCCAGTCTGTGTATCAAAATAACTTGTTTAAATGCTGGAGCCCACCAGAGCATTCTTCCAGGGCATATCTTTCTCCCCCACACCTCTCCCTCCATGACTGCCAAACAGCACCTTTGACAGTTCTTTCCTCCAGAAGCTGAATGGCACCATTTTATTTGGGGGAGGAAAATAAAGGAAATGTTCTGGGATACCATCATCATGGCCATCATCATCATCATCCTCGTCATCATCATCATCATCATCATCACCATCGTCATCATCATCAACAACACAATGAGCTGCAAATCAGTTAAATGACATCAACAACACAAACTGTGGACTTACTTCTCAGAGTGCAGCACTGGCTGTACTACCTCCTGAAACTGCAGATGTGCTACAGTCTTTAAAATCAGATGGATGCAGATGAAATTTGGAGCCAAGCCCAGCTCTGGGAGAGCTTTAGGGATTGGGCCTCCAAGGGCACCGCTGTGTGCCTGGAGTAACCTGCCCCAAGCCATCTGCCACCTGAAGAGCCAAGTGGGGCACGGAAAAGCACAGGCTGCAGAGGGGCTGGGAGTGCAGGGAGCCCATCCTTGTCAGGACTAACACGCTCATCCCACCTTTGGACTGGGTTTGGATGGAGACCAGAACTAATAGCTGGCGAAAGGAAAAGAGGGTACAAAGGTCCCTGGAGTCCCCTGCCCCAGTACCTCAGCCAGTGGGGAAAGGAAGAGGCCAACATGTGGCCGGGGGTTTAAAAGGAGGCTGTGCTCCCCACGAGCTGAGAGAAACAACCCCACAAGGGGATGTCCCAATGGATTCGCTCCCTATGTTCAAACAAAGCTGCAGGACTCCTCTGGCTCCTTTATGGACACTGGCTTTTCACAGCGTGATTTTTATGCACACCTGTTTCCTTGTATCAGACTATCAGCAGCCTGCAGTGACTCACTGCCACTCTGGTCTGCAGGGGAAATGGAACTAATTTCCATTGGGGCCCTCCCAGAGGGAAGAACAAACCCAGAGGAGACAAGCAACCCCTGCAGGCATCCAAACTTCTGCACCAGAGGCTGAGTGAGCTGCAGAGGGGGCCTAGTGGGTGCATTTCCCTCAGCCTTCTCCCGAGACTCAGCAGCTGGGCACCTGCGCTGCATATGGGTGTTGGATAATATGCCAAGTTTAATTTTTGTTTCATGTCTCCAGTCAGGCTTGGTTTGCCTTTGCCTTGGGGAAAGGAATTCTCATGGCTTTTTTAAGGGATCTTGCACCACTCTCAAGGGAAATGAGCTGAACATCTCAATGAACTGGGAATAACCCAAAAGGTCCACAAAAAGATAATGACCATCAGCAAACATCAAGGAACATCTTCCCCAGACACTGCCCCCTGGCATAGTTGGAGACACCTGGTCTGCAAGAGGCTGGGACGAAAATCAAGGAGGGTGGACTTTATTAACATCAGAGGCCAAGAAATCTGGGTCCAGGAGGAAAACAAATACTAAAAACTATGTGACTTGAGACTAACAAATATTAAATGAATGGAAAATTGCATCTAGTTGAATATTAGGAAGTCTGAAGCTTAATTATGGAGCTCTGTGTATTGTGATGTGGTTTTTCTTTTATTAATTTGATTTGTAATTTTGAAGTTTCCTTATGCTGTTCCTTTTGTCCCTGCCCTTTTCCCAGAACTTTCAGCACTTTTCTTTTATTAGATGCCAGTTTCTCCCAGAGGCTGCCTCCCCTCGAGAATTTTCAGTTTTGTATTTCTTCAAACTTTATTTGTTCACTGAAACTGTTTTGCTCCCTTGAAGTTCTTTATTGGTTTCTACATTGTATTTCCCACCTTGATTTTACTCCCAATTTTCCTGATTTGTTAAAGGTTGTATCCTCCCGCTGGGACCTGCCCCTGTCTATAAGTTACTGTTTGCCCTCAGTTCAGGGTCCTGGGATGATGAAGAGGGGAAGTTTTACCATCAAATAAAGTTACCCCGGGACCCGTGTTGCTGTTCCTTCGTTTCATGCTGTGCCATCACTGGCAGCTGGGATTTAGTGGAGCTCGGGGGAGGGGGATTGTTGCCCCCCTGTCACCATCCAGCTGGGCCAAGCAACAGTGATGTGTAGTTATGTTATTTTAGTTTAGATGTCCTCTGTTCTCCCCATAGTTCCCCTTTCCCCCCATGTATTGTTACCATCAGGCAGCCGGGGTTGTCAAGGTCATGTAGAAGGCGGCGTGCACGTGTCCCTTACCTGGGGCAGTTGGGAATGGAGAAGCTTGTTGCCAAGGGGGTGCAGCATGGCAACACCTGATCTCCCATCAAGTTACAAGAAAGCAATCTCCACCGATAAATGGCAAAGAGCTGACTGACAGACTTTGGCAGGGCCCAGGGCTGTCAGAAGCAACTCTCAGGGGTAGAAAAGTCTGAGTACCAATCTTGAAAATTAATCAGACACGTGGTCTCCATGAGGCCAGTTCCCAGCACTGCAAATTTTTTCTTATGTTGTCCTTTGCTGTATTTTTGTTAAGGTTTAATAAACCTTTTTTAAATTTTCAAAGTGAGCAGTTGTTTCTCACTGATAGAACTACTGTCAATATGCTTTTGCTTTGTGTGATTGGTCAAAAAACTTTTGAAGTAAGTTGTAACATTAAGTTCTTGGTCTGCTGCCAGGGATGTGAGCTGCTGGCATCTTCCCATTGTCATAACCATGTAATGGGACTGATGCTGGAAAAGAAACAGCTCGAGACGTGTTCCCCAGCAGTTCCATCCCGTTCGTGATTTGTACGTAGACTCCCCGGTCAGCAATAAATGGTGCTCCTCAGTGAGGAGGATTGGTAGACTAGAAGAATATAAAAAATAAAAAATAAGACCGTGGACAGTGCAATTGCCAGAGGCCCAGGCTGTTAAAAGGAGGAATGGATCATGCCCTTTGTTGTCTGTCGCTGGTATGCTTGTAAGTAACAAGTAGCAGTTTTAGGGGCTCCTGGGCAATGAGATGGGAAACCATCTATCTAAAACAGGAGGGGATGTCTTTTACCGGCTTCAGACAATTTTACAGGAAAAAGGACATTCAGACAGCTCAAAACATGAACGAAAAGACTTATTAATCTGGGTAAAAGCGAATACTCAAAATATAGACTTGAAGTCTGCTTTTGCCTTTGATTTCTGGGACCAGATAAACTGGAAAATTTACAGTCTAGTCTCTCTCAAAAGGAAGAGACTTTAATCAAACCTGTTTCCAGAGCTTTATCATAGAGCTTTAAACAGAATGATCGTAACAGAGACTTTCTCAAACACCAAAACAGAACACCTAGTTCTAAGATATTAATTCCGAGTGGTGCTAGGTCTTTGTCCATCTCTGGGAGGATCTCGGGTTTTGTTTGTAGCTCTTTCCCTTCTCCTGTCATGTCTGGGGTTTCCCCAGGCAGTGTGGACAGCATCCCAATCCCCGCAAAGGGGGAATCAGATCAGCTTCCAGCTTTGGTCGTGTCCTCTGTTTCTTCCAGGATTCCCTGTGCCTCTGATGCTGCGACCAGGCATCCTCCATTCCTCCACAAAATCATCCACCCCTGGATTTCCCGGGAAAGCATTCGGGATTTTCGTTGCGCTGCGAGAATTTGGGGGGTCAGGAGTCGTGTTCTGGGGAGATTGGGAGTCAAACGGGTGTGAGAGATGAGAGTTTGGGGAAGGTTTGCAAAACGAGGGCTGCTGTTTCTGAGCCCTGTTCCTCTTCCAAACAAGTTGTGGTCGGATCTTGTTCTGAAGTTGTTCAGCGGGGCCTGCCAAGGGGGCTCCAGATCCACTTTGCCTGGCCGAGGGGCTGTGGGAGTCACCCCTGCCACGGTTTCTTCCCGGGAAGTCATTCCCTCAGATCGGGCTCAGGCGGGCAGATTGTTTTGCAGTTCTGAGAATTCTTTTCATAGAGATTCCTCCACCAAGCCTCTTCCAGCGTTTTTGCTGCTTTTAGCACCCCAGACTCTGGTTACAGCTAGTGGGGGGGCTTTAGATTTAGCTCTGCCTGCAGGGAAGCAGGCAGGGGGACAAACAGAAGCAGCGGGAGGCAGCCAAGAGTCAAGCAGAGCTGGGATGGCTCTGCCCAGAGAGATGGATGGGGTGGAGGCGGGAGAGCTCAGGAAAGTTTCTGTGCAAACACAAAGAGTTCAGTAAAAGCCTTGAAACCTCTCTCATTTGTTGCTGGGAGGGCGGGGGGGAAAGCATGCTGAGATCGCAGCTCAGACCTGAGAGTTTTCCAGCTGAGTCCCTGTGGGTGGGGATGCGGTGTGGAACCTGTAACAGCTCATTGCAAAGTGTCACAAATACAAATTTGGGATCTACAGCTCTAGCGCAGCTTGATTTGTATGAATCTATAAACCCCAATTTAGTGAATTGAGATGTGATTTAGCAAGCTCTAGCTTTCTTCCTCTAACCAATACAACACATTCCTCGGCCGCTACCTCCAGCGGTGGGCAGGGGAAGGGAGGTGGGGGGTGTGTTAAAAATGTAGAGCTCTCCTCCTCCACCCTTCCTGGCAGGGCTCCCGGGAAGGGCGACACCTCTGCCAAGAACTTGGAGCTTCTTGGCAAGGTTCCTGAGACAGCTGATTGCTGTGACAACACTACCTGTTCTTCTGTACCAGATACAGGAGTGATAAGAGGAAGAAACCACACACAGTCTAAATCAGAGGGAAACCTTCCACTTCAACTACCTAATTCATCTAATATTAGTCAAAGTTTAGAAAAAATTTAGACTCAAATAAACAGTTCCTTGCCTTAACCTGCAGGATATAGTCATAATGATGTAAATCCATGCTATGAAACTCATTCTCACCATGATATAAAAGAACTCCGTCAAGCTTTGAAAGAATGTAGGTTCTCTTCTCCTTATTTTAAGAATGTCTTGAAAAGTATATTTAATTCTTTTACTTTAGTCCCTGCTGATTGTCAAAATGTAGCTTCCTTGATCTGAACCAATTCACAATATCTTTTATGGGAATTACAATGGAAAAAATCTTCTTAATAAATCAGTTGAAAAATATAACAATACTCCTTATGAGAATATAGATATTATATGCCCAACTAGCAAGTGATCCAACTTTCCACAGACCAGAAAATCAGGCTGTAGAATTGCCTCAGCCTATAGTCATAGATATTAAAAATGCTGCTAGAAAAGCTTTCCTTGCAGTTGAGCCAGCTGGTACCCATGTAAATGCTTACCCTACTATCAAACAAACTGATTTAGAACCCTTTAGTTCTTTCCTAGATAGATTACCCAAGCTGTTGAAAAACAGTGTCCAGGTGAACAAACTCATTTCTGTTTTATTCAAAACCTTGCTTTGGTCAATGCTAATGAAGAATGTAAAAAAATTATTTTAACTGTACCTGATCAGCCTCCAAGTGTAACACAGATGCTAACAGCTGGCAGTAAGCTCACCTCTCCACAACATCTGGCTAATGTACAAATCAATGCTTTTGGAAAGCAGATTGCAGAATCGCAAGAATAGTCTAGAAAAACATCGGGAGATAATTTAGGAAAAGCTTTAAGAGAAAATTTGAGACAACAAATGGAAAAGCTTGAAAAAGCCCTAGAAGCACAAACAAAAATTTTGTCCAAATCTGTTGGCACTTTACTCTTGGACTCTGATAAAAAAATTTCTTGCTTTGCTTGTAGTAAAACAGGTCACATTAAAAAATATTGTCCTACAAAAACATTCCAACCTAAACAACTTTCTATTTGCCCTCGATGTCGGAAAGGGAAGCATCTTGCTAAGCACTGACACTCTCAGTTTGACATCGATGGCAAACCTTTGTCGTTAAACTCAAAAAAGATCGTGGATAAACTCTAAAAAGACCGTGGATTAGCCTCGACACAAGCAGTGGTACCTCCTGACAGTCAATTACCCAGCCAAGTGGCATTGGTTCCTCCATCATTTATTCCGCAGTCAACCATTTCTCAAATTGTCCCAGCTCAATACCCTCAAGCAGAAGGTTTGAATTGGCCTCCTCAAAATTAATACAGCTTTTAAATAAATTTTGTTATGAAAGTATTTCTACTGGAATTATCAGGTTTTTTTCAACTAAGACAAGATCTTTTAATTATAGGCAAGGCCAGCAACAAAATTTTCAGACTTTCAGTGCATCCAGCTGTTGTTTCAGTAAATTGTAACAAAGAGCTAGTAATTTTAGCTCTTGCACTTAATGTTCCTATAGTAATTCCACCAAAAACACCTATAGCTATTGCATTTCTTTTACCCATGAATACATCTAAGCAAAACAACTTTCCAGAGAATTCAATTCTGTCTGTGCCATTTGGAACTCAGGTCCTGAGGTCTTTTGGGTGCAATCTTTAGACCACAGCCAACCAAAATTGACTTGCAGCCTGACTCACCGTGGTAAAACAATTTCCATTACAGGCATGCCAGGTACTGGTGCAGATGTCACTGTAATTTCTCACGTGTTTTGGCCCAGTGATTGCGATTTGGTAGCTCCTGCAAGTTCCCTCACAGGGACTGGAGGTGCTACCGCGTGTTTGCAAAGTGCATCCCTGATTAACATTACAAGTCCTGAAGGACAAAGAGCGACACTGTGTCCTTTTGTTGTTCAGAAGCCTCTCAGTGTCTGGGGGAGAGACATCCTGTCCCAACAGGGAGCAAAACTAAAAGTGAGCCTGTGATGGAAACCACACCAAAACCTGCCACTTTAAAGCTGAACTAAAAAACTGATCATCCTATAGAGATTGATCAATTGCCTTTAACTGAGAAAAAATTAAATATCCTTAAAAGATTAGTAAAAGAACAGTTACAGCAAGGTCACATCACACCCACAAACAGTCCCTGAAATTCACCACTATTTGTCAACCACAAGAAGACATCGGACAACCCTAGAAGTTGCTTCATGACCTAAAGAAGATCAATAAAGTAATTGAAGACATGGGACCTCTTCAGCCTAGACTTCCTTCTTTATCAATGATCCCAAAACACTGGCCTCTTGTTGACATTGATTTAAACTATTGTGTTTTCCACATCCCACTTCACCCTAGTGATGCTCCAAGATTTGTCTTTTCAGTTCCAGTCAGTCATCGATCGAAGAGAACCCATCCAGAGATGCCACCAGAAATCATTGCCTCAAAGAATAAAATAATTGCCTATAATTTGTCAATATTTTGTTGCACAAGTTTTGTCTCCAGGTTAACAGAAGCATCCAAGATCCATTATTCTACACTAGATAGATGATTTGCTCATCACAACTACAATGCAGCCAAGGAGAAAACAAACTCGTGCTAGTGTTGTTACTGAAATCCAAAATACTGGAGATGAAATTTCTATGACCACAACTCAAGAAGTTCCACCCTAGAAGTATCTAGGATGGAAAATGACTGAAAAAACAATACAAAAGATACAGCTCCAGACCAGTATCAGCAACCCACAAAATTTACAACAACTTCTAAGAGAAATCACTTAGGTCAGGACTGATTTGAGAATTACCAGTGATGAACTGAGACCACTTTTTAATTTACGGAGAAGAAGCTGTGACATCAATTCTCCTAAAACTCTAATATCTGAAGCTCTTGTAGGCCTTAACAAAGTCATAGAAGCTCTCCAAAGACGACAAGCTCATCACTGTATTCCAGAAAAGCCTTACTTTTTTGCTATTTTGAGAGAAAAAAATGCAACTTTGTAGCCTCATCTTTTGATGAGACTCCTCTAAGAGACATCCTTTGTTGATAATAAAACAAGTCTTTCTTCCCTACAAGTTTCCAAAGACTCTTTTTTCAGTTTTAGAGATAATAGCACAAATTGTAATGAAAGCCAGAATAAAATTGTTAAGTTTAGCAGGTCAAGAGTTTACAGTTATCTATTTACCATTGGAGAAAAAAATATCTTAAATAGGCAAAGTAAAATTCTGATGATTTGCAATATGCATTGTTAAATTTTCCAAGTATTTGTTGTGTTCATTACCCAGCTCACAAATTATTGCAAGCAAAATTGAGTTGGAGAGAGAAACCTATGTTAGGCAAAGAACCCTTGAACGCAAAAACTCTTTTCTCTTTTCACTAACAAATCTAGCAAAAGTCACAAGTCAGTCGTAACTAAGTTGAACCAAACAACTAATACTTAAGAATCAGATATTAGAATAGCAGAAGGATCTCCTCAAATTGTTAAGCTTGCTGCTGTAGTTTGGGCTTTTCAGCTCTTTCTACAACCTTTTAATTTAATCACAGATTCTGCTTATGTTGCTAATGTGGTTAAAATATAAGAAAGATCAGTTCCAAAATATGTTATGCTGCTAATGTAGTTCAAAGAATAGAAAGATCAGTTTTAAAGAATGTTAATAATGACACTTTATATCGTTGGCTTTCATGTCTTTATACAACTTTGCAATCTAGAACTAATCCATATTTGATTTCTCACACTAGGGCTCATTCCTTGCTTCCTAGATTTTTAGTGGAAGGAAACACAGGAGCACCAAACCTGACAATGGTTATTTCAAACACTTTACCAAGCAATTTTTGAATAAGCAAAACTGAGTCATGCCTTTTTTCACCAAAATGCACAAGCATTTGTGCAAATGTTTGAAATTTCCAAAAGTGAAGCTAAGGCTATCGTCAGTACTTGCACTCACCATCAGCTTGTGCAGCCTCCTGTTTCTACAAGAGCAGTCAACCCACAAAGCTTACAAAGCCTGCAGTTATGGCAAATGGATATCACTAAATATCCTTCCTTTGGTAAATTTAAAAATATGCAGGTTTCAGTAGACACGTTCTCTTGCACAGTTTTTACTTCTGTTCGCAAAAGTAAAACAAGTAATCATGCCTGTCAACCTTTTTTGCAAGCTTTTGCTTCATTAAGTGTACCCCAAGATAGAAAAACTGACAATAGTCCTGCATATAGATCTAAAAATTAGCCACATTTAAAAAAATTTAAGTGTTCATCACATCTTTAGTATTCCTCATTTTCCCACAAGTCAAGCAATTATTGAGACAACACATCAAACATTAAAACATATTCTTCATCGACAGAAGGGGGATTAGAGGTGACACCACAGATGAGGTTGAACAAAGCTTTCTATGTTTTGAATTTTTTAAACAGCTCTGTTGCAGAACCCGATCCACCAATTTTCAGGCATTTTTCAAATAATAGACAGATAAAACGGAAAGAAAATCCCCCTGTTTTAATTAGAAACCCTGAGACTGGACAAATTGGAGGTCCTTTTTGCTTAATCACTTGGGGCAAAGGGTGTGCTCCTGTCTCTACAGGTGCAGGAATTAAGTGGGTCCCAGCCAAAAACGTCAAACCGTATCGCACCCCAGAACGTGTTGGCGAGTCCAAGGCCGTGGAAGCGAGTACGCAGACGTGAGCCCAACAGAGGCATCACAGGTCACGCCTGGCATTCCTTGCTCATCCCTGGAACCTGCAAAGTCTGATTGTATGCTATTTATCAACGTGTCAATTGTGTGTTTCGTAGAATCTTTTTGGCAAATGTGTGGGTTTTGTTTTGTTACATTAGAGATCCCCCTACTGGATTTTCAAAGGTGAAATTCTTTTTAAAGGTCAAAAGCAAAGTTTTTAAATTGAGATATATAGGAAGACCTTTTTGCCAAAAATATGCTCACTAAAAGGAAGGAGCGAAATTGAATGATACACTAGTGTTAGTTGGTTTTAATTGTTTCTTATAGTGCAAATTTACCTGTAGAACAACTAAAAACAAATGTTTGGGTGACCTTAGCCAAGGCAACAGGCTCAGATACCATATGCTTGTCTAATTCAGAAGCAGAAAAACCTGTCTAGTCGGTGTGCCAGTAAAGGATTTGCCTTTGATTGAAAAACAATTTAATAGTAAGCCTAGTGAAATTGACAATGAGAGCAATCCTGTACTGAATTCGAACATTTGGGCCTAGGAACTTCCCAAAGCAGTGTCTGAACCCCAAGAATTAGAAATCCTTGGTTCTTTAACAATGGACTTTTGCCTTACGTTGACAGCTAATGACTCACCAGAAGGTGACCTTCCAAAGTACAATGTTAGTCCCCATTATTTTGCATACAGAAATTCAAGTTTTTAGTGTAGTGATTCAGACAGTTGGGATGTGCTTTCCGAGGCTGACCAATGTCCTTGACAATTGCCAAAAGGATATGGGCTCAATTGTGGAGATAGGGCTTGGCAAGGCTTTCCATCACGCCTTGAAGGTGGCCCATGTAGCATTGGAATGCTCACTGTGATAGCACCTACTGCTAAAGCAGTCATTAAGAAGAAACATAGGGGAACAAGATCTGCTCATCACTATGATGAGAATTGTAAGAGTGATTTCATGCCTTAGAATGCTGCCAAAAAGGGTTCCAGCAGGTTTGTTTTTACCCCAAATGGCTTCAGCAAGGGCATTGAAACAATGAGATTGAGTTGGATGTTGGCTGAGTAAAGGAACTAATGCCACATCCACTGCAATCAGTGATATGCTGACAGATGTTAATAATGTTAGACATGCTACCCTTCAAAACAGAGCAGCAGTGGATTTTCTTTTACTGGCACATGGACAGGGTTGTGAGGAATTTGAAGGATTCTGTTGCATGATCCTGTCAGAGCATTCTGAATCCATCCAAACAGCATACAAAAGCTGAAAGATTTGACAGCTCAAATTAAAGAAGATGGTCTGTCATACTTAGATGATTTGTTCCAAGAATGGAGCTTTGCACCTTGGCTAAGGGAACTCTGTAAGATAGGTCTATATGTGCTGAGTGTTTTGGTGGCCATACTAGTAGTGACACCTTGCAGACTTTGGTGCGACAAATGATGGACAAAACTATCAGAGAAGTTTTTATCATACAAGAGAGAAAAGCAGGAAATAGATTCACAGAAAGTTCTCCAAATCTTTCCGAGATGGTAGATGAAGGTATAGCCATAGAAAAAGGTTTTGAATTAAAACCTTAGAACAGGCGAGAGTTTTTGAACAATGAGTTGTAATTGTTATCAGACATGACTTATGCCCTTTGAACTGACTGGATTTACACTGCATTAAAATTGCTGTGTTGTAATATAGAAATACTTAATGTGAGCAAAAAGGAAGCTCTAAGCAAGTAACAAGCAGATATATTAGAGTAACGCTACAAAACGCAAGGGAGTTAATAAAGGAGACAGTTAGGAAAGTTTCTTTTTAGTTGAACCAAGAGGGGGAATTGTGGGAATCCATAAAATCTGAGGGTTTTGGGAAAGCTGCAAAAGGCAAGCCTCAGTGACAGCAGAACTGCAATTAGAGCTAAAAAGTAATCATAAGATTTGTCAGCAGAAAAATTGTATAAGAAGTAGGTAAGTAAAGACTTAGAGAGCAATGGTCTATGTATTAACACTTGTCTAGAACAACTCCCTAACCTGCAGAAAAGTCTATCTAGTTGAACATGAGGAAGTTCTAAGCTTAATAATGGAGCTCTGTGCGTTGTATTTTAAGCAGATATTGTATTTGAAATAAGCAAGCATTATTTTAACCAAAGGAATGTGTGCTTATAGTAATTGGATGGAACTAATGTCAATAGGTTTTGCTTTTTGTGATTGGCCAGGAAACTTTTAAAGTAAGTTGCAACATTAAGTTCTTGGTCTGCTGCTTGGGATGTGAGATGCTGGCATCTTCCCATGGTCATAACCATATAATGAGACTGATGCTGGAAAATGAAACTGCTCAAGGCACATTCCTGAGTAGTACTGTCCTGTTCGTGATTTCTACATAGATCCAGATCCAGCAATAAGGGGCAGCTGTCCAGCTGGGCCCAGCTGTGCCAGCAGCTCCAGCCGTGCTGGGGAGCCTTGCCAGCTCTGGGCCCTGCTGTTCAGGAGTCTCCCTGTGTGCCACTGGCAGCTGGGGCCTCAGCCACCTCCTCTCTCCACAGGAGCACCTCTGCAGCTTCACAAGACCGGCCAAAGGCCTCAGTCATGGAGAACTGGGCCTGTCCTCTTGCATCTCCGTGCCAGTGCCCGTTGTCCCTGCCATGGCTGCATGACCAGCTCATTGCTGGGCACATGCTGCTGCCACCACCACCCAGAACAGGAGCCTCTGTCCCCAGAGGTGCTGCTCCTAGTGTCCAGCCAGGACAGGTGATGCGGCCCTCCTGCCAGGGAAGGGCCTGAGCCCAGCAACATCTTTGGGCTTCAGCTCCTGTGTCTGTGTGCTACCACCAGCACTGGCTGAGCTGCTTGTCTGGGCACAGCTAGGAGGGGCAGCCAGCAACCACACATAGGACTCCTGAGAAAAAGCGACGCCATTTTGTCTTTAATTTACATTTTGACATATTAGAAATTTTTAGAAATATTCAGCATTATTTTTCATAGGAAAAAATCCCCAAATATCTCTTACATTTTTCTATAGTCCTTTAGGAATTTTCAAAGTACTTTTTGAATTAGAAAAATTTAGAACACTTTTACACTTGTAGAATAAAAAATAAAATTGCATTTAATTGGTAATCTTCTCTCTAAGAAGAATGAAGTCATGACAAGACACCCAGTGTACTGGAGAGACTCTTTTCTCACTGGAGATTTGTACCTAGTGACAACAACCAACTTAAAACCTTTTCCCTGATATTTTCTGGGAATTCTGACAGCTCACCTCTCCATCTTCAGAGGCAAAATTTGAGACCAGTGGGCATCTCCTGCAGTGCAGGAGGGTCTCTGTGTGCCAGCTGCAACTGGGGCCTCAGCCACCTCCTGTCTCAACAGGTGTCCATCTGCAGCTTTACAGGAACGGCCAAACACCTCAGTCTGGGACACCCGTAGCAGACATTTCCCATCTCCATCCCCATGCCTGATGTCCCTGTGCCAGCTGCTTTAACAGCTTGTTGCTGTGCAGATGCTGCCTCCAGCCAGACAAGGTCCTCTGCCCCTGAAGGCACTGGCCCTGCTGTCTGGCCCCTACTGAAGGTGGGCAGGGCTTGGCCCAGCTCTTCTCTTGCACTAAAGAGATGGAGCTGTCACCCCAGTGTGCGGGTGGTAGCAGCAGTAAAGCCCAGCCAGGATCAGCACTGGCTGAGCTCCGTGCCCAGGGACAGCTGGGGATGGCCACGGGGTGGGCAGGCAGGAGCCAGGCAGAGGCTGCTGTGACCTGTGTGGAGGGTCCCTGGGGAGATGGGGCAGCCCATGCTGAGCATCCCTGGGCTGAGGGACATTTCCTTGCCTGGGACCATCTGGGCCTGGACCTCCTCCAGGGCGATGCCCAGGAAAAGAGGGAAGCCATCAAGAGCATCTCCAGGGACACAGCCTGACCAGCAATGTCAGTAGGCAAAACACAAATTTTGCTGAGCAATGGCTCATTGATGAAGCAAACCATTTACATTCGGGGCAATCCATTCATGCAGATGGGGGCACACCATGGGGGTACAGTTAGGGCCATGAGGTCACAGAAGGGCTCTGGGGTTACAGCAGGCTGAGGTCACAGCAGGCCCTGAGGTCACAGAGGTGCCAGAGGTGCCAGAGCCCCGTGGTTGCACAGCAGCACAAGGAGCCAGCAGTCAGTCCCTGAGCACAACTGTTGCGGCAGCAGCGGCGGTGGCAGCAGCGGTGCTGACGTTGGGACAGCGGTGTCAGGACAGCGGTGGCAGCAAGAGCTGCGGGACTGGCAGAGGGCAAGGCACCATGGCCCTTGCTCTGCGCCTCCTCCTCCTGCTGCTCCTGGCCGTGGCCCTGCCTGCCAGGGCTGCCCAGGCTGCTCCGCTGCAAGCGCGGCGAGCAGGTGAGCCGGCAGCCTGGCTGCCCTTTCCCGGCACAGCGCTCCCTGCTCCCCGGGAAGAGCTGGGGATGGTTTTGCCCAGGGCTTTGGGGAGGGTTTCCTCTGCGGGAGGGTGAGAGTCCCAAGGGGCCCTGGGCTGCTCCAGCCACCACTCCAGGGATGTTGCACAGGGCCTGAAAAGAGGGTGGAGAGTGACCAGAGCCAGCTCAGAGCTCCCCAGACCCCTGTGTAGCTTTGGCCTTGTCCACTGACATCTGGTTCCCACAGTCTTACCCGATCCCCTTGCAGTGCCCAGTTCTCCAAGCCAGAGGGGGAATCCCAGAACATCATGGAAATGGTTCTGATCTTTGCTCCCTTTTAGACTGGGATGGTGTCATGGACTATCTGGATGCCCTATCAGATAATGACTTGAAACCCCCGGAGAATGCTGGAGGTAAGATCTCTGTGAGCCTTTCAGAGAAAATACTCTGTGTCCATGCGGCAAGAGATCACTCGTGTGCCATTTCCCTCAACATAATCTCAGGATTGAAAGAATCTTGAGAATTTGCCCTGCTCCCCACTGAGACCCTGAGTGATCCCACAGGATCACTGTCAGTGGGAGGAAGGAGCATTTAGCTGTCCATCTTCCTCCCGTGTGCAATGCCAGTGTGTCCTTCCGTGTGCTCTGTGCAGCCAGGGAGAAGAGCAGAGAGGGAAGGGGCCAGGCCCAGGGCTGTGCCCCACGGCTGAGCCTTTTGCAGCTCCTCTGCCGGCTACAGGGAGCCTGAGCTGCTCCTGCTGCCACTGCCAAGCCCTGGCCCTGCCCGTGGCTGGCTTTAGAGCTGCTGGCAGTTCCAGGGAGTCCTTTCTGCCCCGACTGCCCTGCAAGGGGCTCCTTCCATGCCAGTGTGGGGCCACTGGCAGGCACGTGCTGCCACTGCCCCTGCTCCTGAGTGGGAGGCAGGTCTGAGGGAATGCCTTGGAGGGCACCAATCACCCAGGTGCACTCACTGCCACTTGGGCCTAAAGGAGAAATTCAATCACTTTCCATTAAGGTCTTCCTAGATGGAAGAACCAAGACGCAGGAGACAGCAAGTCGCTGGAGGCAGCCAAACTTCTGGACAAGATGCTGAGTGACCTGGAGAGACGTCGTGGTGAGTGCATTTCCCTCATGCTTTCCCTGGGACTCAGCAGCCGGGGGCTTTGGCTGCACATCTGGACACGCCATGCCCGGCACAGTGGGAAGGGATCCATGGCAGCCTCGCTGCCCCACTGCTGCTTTCACGCCCTGCAGGGCTGTTTCCCAGCCTGGCCTGGCTGCAGCTTCTGCCCAGCCTCTGCAGGAAGGCATTTGGCATCAGCTGACAGGCTGCACAAACTGCAGCTTTGGCTTGAGGTGCCCTGCAATTTGGTCTCCAGGCAGATCAGGAATGGCAGCTGTTTGGACAAGAGAGTGCCCTGTCCAATCCCAAAAGTTTTTATGATTTCCAAATCCTTATCCATCAGTTTGACCAATATTGTCTCCTGAAGATTCCAACTCCCAGAAAGAGGAACATCTGCACCTAATCCAACTGTTCCTTTTTCTTTCTGCAGAGATGAAACGAAAGGCTGTGCTGAAGACTGAGTTTCCTGGAGGAAGCAGTGGCTCATTGGCAGCCTCTGCAGCAGGAAGGGTGTCGATGCCAGGCACAGGCCCAGGAGGTAATTGCTGTGCCTCGGGGCCTGAGCCCTGCTGAGGCTTGACATGCCCTCTCTGCTGCTGTGTGTCAGTGCCTGCCCCTCCAGGGATGTTGCACAGGGCCTGCAAAGAGGGTGGAGAGTGACCAGAGCCAGTCCAGAGCTCCCCAGGCCCCTGTGCAGCTTTGGCCTTGTCCATTGACATCTGGCTCCCACGGCCTTACCCGACCCCCTTGCAGTGCCCAGTTCCCAAAGGCAGAAGGGGATCCCAGCACACCATGGAAATGGGTTCTGATCTATGCTCCCTTTCTAGGTGAGGGTGCTGGGATAGGTTCTCCAGCAGCTGGGATGGAAGTTGGTTTGGAACCCTTGGGAGCTTCTGCAGGTAAGTTCTCAATTTCCCCTCAGAGAATAATCATTGACAAACTGTCAGGAACCAGGTGACAGGAGCTTCTGTGGCTGTTGAGTTCCAGGTGTGTCTGCAGGGAGGACTTTTCAAGCTCCAGGGCTGGTTGCTGCACACAAGCCCAGCTCCCATGGCAGGGGTGAGTAGGTTACCCCTGCTGTCCCCACAGGCTGAGCCCTGGTCCTGTGGAATCCATTTCTGGAGAAATGGAAATACTTTCTCTTAAGGTCCTCTGAGAGGGAGGAAAAAACCTACAAAACAAAATAAGTCCCTGGAGGAATCCAAACAAGCAGACCAAATCTTGACTGGACTGGAGAGACAACGTGGTGGGTGCATTTCCCTCATGCTTCCCCTGGGACTCAGCAGCCGGGGGCTTTGGCTGCACATCTGGACACGCCGTGCCCGGCACAGCAGGAAGGGATCCATGGCAGCCTCGCTGCCCCGCTGCTGCTTTGATGCCCTGCAGGGCTGTTTCCCAGCCTGGCCTGGCTGCAGCTTCTGCCCAGCCCCTGCAGGAAAGCATTTGGCATCAGATGACAGGCAGCCCAAACTGCACCAAAGGGCATGCCCACCCTGAGATCCCCTGCAATTTCCTGGTCTGTGGGTAGATCCGGAGAGGCAACTATTTGGAGATGGGAGGGCCCAGGAGCAGAACCAAGAGCCTTGGCCTTTCCTGATACTTTTCCATATCATTGACACGTAGTGTTTCATAAAAATGCCACCTCTCCAAAGGGGAATGGTTCCACCAGATCCAGCTGTCCTTTTTCCTTTCTCCAGACGTGGACCAAAAAGGTTTGTGGAAGGCAGCACTTCCTGGAGGAAGCGATGGCTCAGTGCCAGCCACTGATGCACAAAGGGAGGAGATGCCAGACAGTGCCACAGAAGGTGATTGCTGTGCCAGGCTCAGCCAGGCTCAGCATTCCTGCTGGGCTCCTTCCATGGGAGACACGTCCCAAAACCTGGGAGCAGCTGCACAGGGTGGCCATGGTGGGGAAAGGGCAGAGGGGGTGTGCAAGGCTCCCATGACTCCTGACGGGGTCTGAGCCTGTCCCCTGGGGCTGGGGGAGCTGTCACGGGGCAGGGAGGGCCAGGGCTGGCAGTGGCTGCTCAGGGATGGCTTTGGCCCGTGTCCCTGGCAGCAGCCACTGCCCAAGCAGCTGCGCTGCCCCCGGGCTCTCCTCCCGGCCTGCTGGGCTTTGTTGGCTGGCACAGCCTGTGCCAAGGGCCGGCAAGGTGCCTGCAGGCCCCAGCTCTGGGGGAAACAGAGAACGTCCTGCCCGTATCCACCGTGCTGCCACCTCAGCAGTGCAGCACAGCATGGGCTCACGCTCCCCATTGCTCCCACAGACGTTATCAATGAAACAGGAATATATGCCCCGGATCCAGTGCGTCTCCCAAGAATTGTCTGCCCCCAGGATGCGCGCAGGACCTGCATGATAGGCACGGTAGTGACAGTGTTCACTGTGCCACTTGTGCTGATAGGCTGCTATCTTGCCATTCGCAAGCTTTACGAGCTCAGACGGTCAGTTGTTGATTTCTCTCCACAGTTTTCTTATAACTCTTATAACTCTGCTTCTGGCATTGGTAGCATGACTGGGAGTCATGCTGCTGTGGAGTTGTGGCCAGTCCATGGTTGTCCAAATAACTCTGCTGAGGCTTCTGCTGCTGCCCAGTGCTTCCATTGGCCTCTCAATTGCTGGGCCTTGTCCTGGGGGCCCGCTGGGGCTGCAGCCAGTGCTGGCTCCCACTGAGGCTGCCTGGCCAAGAGCAGCCCCAGGGGCACAGGGCAGAGGCAGAGCAAGTTCTCAACAGTATTTGGGCAGCACTGTTCAGGACTGAACAGAACAGTGCTTATTTAGTAGCTCGTATAAAGTTTCATGGTAACAGTGGTGTTGCAGGTCAAGCAAATTTACTCCAGATCAGTATTAAAAAAAATCCAACGTGATGAAGGTTTGGCTTTGGCCTTGAGACTTTGCTCTTTGTGTGAGCCCTGCTCTGGATTGATTCCCAATCAGTCTTGGAGCTGGTTTTGGGCAAAGGCTCATCCCAGCCCTGAGCCTTGGCAGTTCTCTGGCCTCAAAGGGACAGCTGAGGCTGCACTGCACATGACTGGGGTTCAGGGCTCCATTATCAAAGAGCTTTGAGATATATAAATTACTGTATTCTTACTACATGGTTTTTGTTATGAAATTCATTCATTAGTTTTTAAAACTTAATTGTAATAAAACTTCTTTCCCAGTGCTTTTTCCAGTTATTTGATATAGTCAGTGATGGCCTAGGTATCCCATGGCTGAATTAGAAGACTGTAAGTATTATAAAATGAAATAATCTTGACACTCTTATGTCTTTCACAGACTCCTGAAACTTATGTTGGTTTGATGTGACCAACAGAAGAGTTTGGCTCTGCTTTTAATTGAAACAAGCAGCAGAGCTGGAACCTGTTGAAAAGAGTCTCTTCACTTCATAGCTAAAGCAAACAGCCAGGGTTCTTATTGAGGAATATAATATCTACATTTCATGTATATACTCCTGACAAGTAGCTGATAGAAATGAGGGATTTGGACTCTTTGGGAAGTACTGACCAGTTGGGCATTGGCTCTCTGAAGCTCAGTCTATAATAACCAATCTTTTTCAGAAGAGAATGTTCAGTTTCTTCCTGGCCCTCACACTCTTGCATTTGCATTGAAAAACACTTCTTGAAAGAAATTTACAACAGCTCTTTGTGGTCCCTTAGTTGACTTTTCTCTCTTTCTCCACAGACGTCGTTGAAAACCTGTACGATGCCATTAAAGAAGCTGGAAAGAAGCTCCTGGAAAAGAGAACAATACATCTGCTCCCACCCTCTGGACAGGACCTTCTGATTTCTTCCTGCGAGCAGGCACTCATGAATGTCAGTCAGGGAGGAATTTGCTGCAGTTCCAGCATTTGGCATCTTAAAAGCGTCTGTTATTTAATGTCCTGACTAAATGTAACTGTATAAAATAAAATTTCTTTCTAATCAAAACTCATAGGAAAAGGAGAAAAAAAATACTTTTTTTTTTTTTTTAAAGCTGCTCATTCACTGAGTGTAGCAGGCACAGGGCCTGCACGGCCTCCTTGGCGGTCAGAGGCCTAAGAGCTAGGAAATGCCAAGTCAGCATGACTGGACCCTAGCAGCCCCTCTCTTCCGCCTGTCGGACCCTGCTTATCTCCCTGTAAACCCATAGGTCACTTTCCCCTGACCCTTACTATTGGACAGTTTTCAAAACCCCTGTAGGGTATAAAAACCCCTGATTCTGCCCGGTTCGGCAGAAGAGCTGTCACTGGACCCTTCGCGGAGACCCGAATAAAAGAATCCTGAGGAACCCATACAGCGCTTCTCACATCTCTCTCCCCTGTGTCTGCTGCTGCGGCACCTAGCAAGCTACGAGCTGAAATCACTAAGAGCTGATTATCACTAAGAGCTGCAAATCACTATAGCTTGCCTAGGTTGCCTGAGCCCCCCGCTGAGCTATCCTGGCTGGCCGGCATTCCCTGCTGGGCTCCTGCCCTGAGGGTAATGACCTGGCCATAGCTGGTGCACCGAACAGCCGGGGCCTCTGGACCGACATCTGAACCGCCGCGATATTCTGGCCGCGGAACTGAATGCCAGACCTGGCATTTCAGAGGAGCAGCATTTCTTCTTGAAATTGTCACTGCCTTCGCTCGTCAGAAATCCTGGAAGAAGAAGCTCTCTGTTTTAGAACGACTCTTCTGGAAAGGAGGTCAGCCGAACCGTAACACGACACCTGAGCACGCGAGTGTTCGTGGAGGCTGACAAGCAGACGACCCCCAGCAGAACTTTGACCCACAACTGGCTGAAGAAGTGTAAGTTTAAAACAGCCTTTCTTGCGCGCAAAATACTTTTTCCTTGGGTCCTTTTTTTTGTTTTTTTTCTCTTTTTTTCTCTTTTTTCTGCTGGCGGGGAACGGGAACATGGAATCAAAGCTTAGTACATTGAAACGATCCCAGAACGAGAGAGATTTATATTTACTAATCCTAGAAATCCTATCTTATAACAACTTTTCTTTTTCTAAAGGTAACCTTTCAAAAATTAACCTGAAAAAATTTATAACGTGGATTCTCTGCCACTTTCCAGATACTAATACACAGACTATTACCTTAGATTCCTTTTGGGATACAATTGGGACCACGATATATAAGTTTCAAACTAACCAAGACTTTTCTGTAACCCGGTTTTTACCTATATTTCACACTACAACTAAAGCTGTAGAAAAAACTAACAAAAAAATAGTAACTTCAGGGTAAACTTCTGTTGAACAAAGCTCCAAACTCTTATCTGACTCAACAGACGTCCCTCTTTCAAATGCTAATCGCGCAGAGAACTCCCCATCCGCCCTGGAATCCAGTACTCCTCTGGGTCCTAGCGTCCTGCCATCCACCACTACCCTTGCACCGCACCTCCCCGACCCCGCTGCCCCCACGGCCCCTGCCCAACCCCTCCTCCCCCCCGCCTCCCCGTCAGGAGCTACACCCTGCGCACCTCCTTGCTCTGTTTTATCTCCGAGAGCATCTGCGCCAGTTCCCGCCGAGTCTGACTCAAACCCCATTCCCTCTGCCGTCCCTCCTGCCCCTGCCGCGGCCCCCCCACTCCCTCTCCCGCCCCTCCCACCCCTGCCCCCCCCGCCACCTTGGCGTCTTTCCCTGCCCCCGGTATCATCCCTGCTGAGGCAGGGGATCAGCCCGCCTGTGTACCCGCGGCACCCTCCTCCAGTCCCGCCGCCTCCTCCCTCCCGCACCCCCCTGCCCCCATACCCAGGCTCTGCAGCCACACACCCACCCTCAGGGACCCCCGGTCGGGACCTCCCAGACTTCCCCCGGCACCACCCCCCCTCCCCACGCCCCCCAGTCCTGTGCCTGCTGTGCCACGCATTGCACGGCCACTCCAGCCCCACTGCCTCCCTGTAGCCACGTTCTGCCATGTGCTGCCTTACACTCTGACCAGCCACATGCCCCTCGGCCAAATGTTGCTCCAGCCTGCCATAAGAAACATTAAGGCACGGCCTGCTAACTCTCACTTCTCGTCATCTGATGACAGCAGTGACAGCGATTCGGATTCGGAAATAGAGTATATTGATCCATGGGCAAAAATAAAAATGGAAGCAACACAGGCAGAGGACTGGCAATTACCTCAGAGAATTACTGCCTTTCCAGTAGATTATAAAAAGGGAAAAAGGGGAGGTGCTACTACTAGAAAGACATGGGAACCTATTACAAATAAAGAACTCGTGCAATTAAGAAATACTGCCAAAGAACAGGGCAGAAGTTCACATATTTTTAGAAATTTCCTAGAAGCTACGTTCTCAGCACATGTTCTGGTACCCCACGATATTAAAAATATTGCCCAGTGCCTCCTTTCTCCCGCCGAGTACATGCTTTGGGAAAGGCATTGGAAAAGCAATTACAAACATTATCAGATAACTACGCTGCAGATGCTGATAAGTCAAACTTTACACTCGAACAGCTGGCTGGTGAAGGGGATTTGCAGAAACCCTCTCACCAAGCTGATACTTTACCTAAGGCAACACTACAAGACGCGCCTATAGCAGCAAAAACCTCCTTACTCCTTACCCCTGATGACTCTACCCCTACCCAATATTTTTCTACTATTAAACAAGGAATAGATGAAAGCTTTATCAAATTTGTAGATAGAATTAAGGATGCTCTGGAAAAACAGATAGAGAGCTCAGAGGCAAAGAAAGAACTGTTGTGTAAGCTTGCCATGAGTAATTCGAATGAAAAATGTAAAGCAATTCTGAGAGACTTACCCTTAGACACAGAACCTACCATAGAGCAAATGCTGGAAAGCTGCACACGCCACCTGTCCACTGAAGATACAGTGGCCCAAGCAGTTACTAAGGGTGTTGCAGAAGGAGTTTCTAGTGCATATGCAATAATAGCTTCTAAAGACCAGGTCCGCTGCTACCACTGCGGAGACTGTGGACAATTTTATAAAAGACTGTCCAGAGAGGTCACCTACCAGGTACCCTCGCAATTTCTACCAAAGGCCCCAGAATCAGCAGTACCATCAGCCATGTCCGGGAAACTTCCAGTGGAGCGTGGTGGGGCCCCACGCAAGGACACCAAATCAAAGGCCATCCAGAGCCAGTCACATACCATCCCAGGAGATTCCAGACCACATGAGGAGGACCCAACACACGGAGCGATACCGAGGGGAACCCGCCGCCAACTGGTAACTGCACTGTCCATTGACTTCAAAAATGACAATGTTTATCATGTTCCCACAGGCAAACGTGGGCCAAAAGGTGGTCCTTCTAACATCCTAATTATAGGTGATACTCTCCATAGCCCAAAGGAAATATTTGTTGTTCCAGAAGTACAAACAGTGTACCTGGGACAAGAAATCTCTGTCCAGGTGTACTGCACAGACTTACCATACTTTCTTCCAAAGGGTACTCCATTCGCACAGGCCTTTCTACTCCCTAAGAATCACAGGGAACAGCTTCCTCTAAACCCCACAGCAATGTGGACACAAGCTGTGGGACCGAGTAAGCCTGTCATCGAGTGCAGTATTACCTGCAGAGGAGAAAAGATCCACCTATCAGGGATGCTGGACACTGGTGCAGACGTGACCATCATCGCTCGCTCAGAATGGCCAGCACACTGGGAACTACAACCTGTGGCAGGCATGATTACAGGGATCGGTGGAGCTACAGTTTCCATGCGGAGCAAGAACAACATCCTCGTCGAAGGGCCTGAAGGCAAGTTGGCAACCATCCGCCCATTCGTGGTAAGGGCCCCCCTCACCTTGTATGGACGGGACATTTTATGTCAGTGGGGTGCTTCCCTACGTATATTCCCAGTCCGGATTTCTAACTGGGGCCACTGAGGAGCGCGCACTGCCAGACACTCCTCGTCTCACCTGGAAATGCCATAACCCGATCTGGATCGAGCAGTGGCCCCTCTCTAAAGTCAAACTGCATGCACTGCATGCCCTTGTGAATGAACAGCTCGCCAAAGGCCACATCGTAGAGACCACCAGCCCTTGGAATTCTCCAGTCTTCGTACTACAAAAGCCTGGAACGGCCAGGTGGAGGCTCCTCCACAATCTTTGCAAAATCAACGAGGTCATCGAGGACATGGGTCACCTCCAGCCTGGCCTGCCCTCACCATCGATGCTGCCTAGAGACTGGACACTTGCTATCATTGATATTAAAGACTGTTTCTTCAGCATCCAGCTGCATCCCCAGGACGCCCCACGGTTTGCCTTCTCCATCCCCTCTCTTAACAGAGAGGCTCCACTCAAAAGATATCATTGGCTTTTTCTCCCTATAGGTCTCAAGTGCAGTCCCACTCTATGCCAGTGGTATGTTGCTCACATCCTGTCTCCTGTTCGGAATCTATTCCCAGATGCAATCATCCATCACCATATGGACAATATCCTGGTCTGTGCACCAGAAAAAACGTACTTGGACAAAGCAGTTAAAAGGACTATTGAAACCATAGAAAAGGCAGGATTCGAGATCCGTGAGGACAAAATACAGTACACCAACCCATGGACTTACCTTGGACTCCAGATCCGGGAAAGGACCATCGTACCCCAGCAGCTCGCCATCCGAGACAACCCAAAAACTCTGAGAGACTTACACAGTCTGTGCGGATCCATCAGCTGGGTACGTCCACTGCTAGGAATTACAACAGAGGACCTCGCTCCACTGTTCAACCTTCTTTGGGGCAAGGAGGATCTGGACTCTCCATGCACTCTTACAGCAGAAGCCCGAGATGCCATCACCAAGGTCCAAGAAGCCCTGTCTTCACTCAAAACCCATCGCTTTGAGCCCAGCCTGCCTTTCCAGTTCGTCATTCTGGGAAAAGCACCTTGGTTCTATGGACTGATCTTCCAATGGGACACTCAACTTCGAGACCCTTTACTAATACTGGAATGGATCTTTACAAATAACCAACCCACAAAGACAATTACCACCTTCCAAGAAATTATGGCACATTTAACAAAAAAGCTACAATTTGCCTCCGCTCCCCTGCAGGGTGTGAGTTCACATGCATATATTTGCCAGTGACCACTGGGGACGTGGAACATTTGCTCCAGACCAATGAAAATCTCCAGTATGCCTTAGACAGCTATACAGGCCAAATTTCAGTACATATCCCAAAACATAAGCTTTTTAATAGTGATGTAACATTTCATCTGACCTCAAAATTAATCCAAAGTAGAACACCTCTCAAAGCTCTAACCATCTTCACAGATGGCTCAGGGTCATCCCACAAGTCGGTAATAACATGGAAAGACCCTAAGACCCAAAACTGGGAATCTGACACGGAAATAGTGGAGCGCTCTCCACAGATCGCAGAATTAGCAGCTGTTATCAGAGCCTTTGAGAAATTCAAAAACGAACCTTTTAATCTGGTCACATAAGATTCAGCTTATGTTGCTGGCATAGCTATGAGAGCAGAACATGCTCTTCTCAAAGAGGTTTCCAATCCAAAGTTATACCAATTGATTTCTACATTAACACGCTTAATTTCCCACAGAAAACAACCTTACCATATAATGCACGTGAGGTCACACACTGACCTCCCAGGTTTCATTACAGAAGGGAACAGGAAAGCAGACACCTTAGCCATGGCAATAGAGACTGCTAATGTCCCTAACATCTTTGCCCAGGCAAAGTTGTCACACGCGTTTTTGCATCAAAATGTGCCTGTCCTTATCAGAATGTTCAAGCATTCAAAAGATCAAGCAGGAGCTATTGTTGCCACGTGCCCGAACTGTCAAAACTACCAGATACCATCTATGGGGATGGGAGTCAATCCCCGAGGTTTAAACAGCTGCCAGCTGTGGCAGACAGATGTAACCCACTTTGCACCTTTTGGAAAGTCAAAATACTTGCATGTATCGGTCGATATATTTTCAGGAGCAGTACTTGGATCAACACAACCAGGAAAAACTGCGCAGCACACCATAAAACATTTTTTCCTGGCCTTTGCTACCCTGGGAGTACCAAAGGAGATCAAAACAGACAATGGACCTGCCTATACCTCTCACAAGTTGAAAGAGTTCTTCAGTGACTGGGGAATAGAACATAAGACAGGTATACCTGCAAACCCCACAGGACAATCCATCCTAGAAAGGACGCATCAAACCCTCAAAAGAGTCCTCAATCAGCAATAGAGAGAAACAAAAATCATTTCTCCAGTTGAAAGACTTTGCAAGGCTCTCTATGTCATCAGCTTCTTGAACTGTACAACATCAGAGCCTGATCCACCAATACTTCACCACTTTGCACATACCACCCCAGCAAAGCTCACTGAGAAACCACCTGTGCTCCTGAGTGGGAGGCAGAGCTGAGGGAGTGCCTTGGAGGGCACCAGTCACCCAGGTGCCCTCACTGCCACTCAGGCCTGAAGGAGAAATTGAATCACTTTCCATTAAGGTCCCCCTAGATGGAAGAACCAAGACACAGGAGACAGCAAGTCTCTGGAGGCAGCCAAATCTCTGCACAAGATGCTGAGTGATCTGGAGAGGTGCCA
This sequence comes from Passer domesticus, assembly GCF_036417665.1. Taxonomy (NCBI): domain Eukaryota; kingdom Metazoa; phylum Chordata; class Aves; order Passeriformes; family Passeridae; genus Passer; species Passer domesticus. The sequence continues at coordinate 7,860,128 of NC_087482.1, read as the reverse complement.
TGGTGAGTGCATTTCCCTCATGCTGCCCCTGGGACTCAGCAGCTGGGGGCTTTGGCTGCACATCTGGACATGCCGTGCCCGGCACAGCAGGAAGGGATCCATGGCAGCCTCGCTTCCCCGCTGCTGCTGCTGCTGCTTTGACGCCCTGCAGGGCTGTTTCCCAGCCTGGCCTGGCTGCAGCTTCTGCCCAGCCTCTGCAGGAAGGCATTTGGCATCTGCTGCCAGGGAGCCCAAACTGCACCATGGGCCATGTCCACCCTGAGTTACCCTGCAATTTCCCAGTCTCCAGGCAGATCACGAGAGGTGGTGGTTTGGAGAAGGGAGGGGCCTGTCCAATCCCAAAAGCTCATCTGATTTCCTCATCCTTGTCCATGACTTTCACCAGTGTTAACTTCTGAAGACGACACCTCCCCATGGGGAACTGTCCCATCTGATCCATCTGTCCCTTTTCTTTCTCCAGCGATGACCCAAAAGCTGACAGAGAAGGTGGCTGTTCCAGGATGAAGCAGCGGCTAAGTGGCAGCCTCTTCTGCAGGAGAACAGGCAGTTCCAGGCACTGGCACAGCAGGTGATTGCTCCAGTGTCTCCTGACAGGGCCTGAGCCTGTCCCCTGGGGCTGGGGGAGCTGTCACGGGGCAGGGAGGGCCAGGGCTGGCAGTGGCTGCTCAGGGATGGCTTTGGCCCATGTCCCTGGCAGCAGCCACTGCCCAAGCAGCTGCGCTGCCCCCGGGCTCTCCTCCCGGCCTGCTGGGCTTTGTTGGCTGGCACAGCCTGTGCCAAGGGCCGGCAAGGTGCCTGCAGGCCCCAGCTCTGGGGGAAACAGAGAACGTCTTGCCCGTATCCACCGTGCTGCCAGCTCAGCAGTGCAGCACAGCACGGGCTCACGCTCCCCATTGCTCCCACAGATGCAGCCGGCACCACAACACGTGTTCCCAATGCCCAGAAGGGCCTCGGAAGGTGTTGCTATTTTTGGAACCCTCTGTTTGCATGGGATAAGGGCAAGTTTGGCTATCTGTTTCTGCCAGGAAATTATTTGAAGAGCTCATCCGAGCCTTGACTCAGAGCTTCTCCATTGCAGTTCATGTTGTAATAAATAGGTGTGATTCCTGCTGATAAAATTGTAAAGTAATCAATATTGATATAATAATTAATATTTGGAAACAGTAGAACAGTTAGAAGGTGTAATGCCAAGGAAGAAAGGGAGAGGAGGGGCTCCCCCCCTTCTCCTGCAGATGTTCAGAACAGGAAGAAGAAAGAGATAAGTATTACTGAATTTAGTTGGAAGAGAGAAAAGTTTGGTTGGACATCCAGGAAAATGTTAATTATAGGAGATTTATTGCTTTGATGCTAGAACATAGTATTGGCTTGTATGATATTAGCTTTGACTTACATTATACCAGCTTGTTGCGCATGTGTAATCCAAAAGGTGAATCAAAGGACATCGAGGAAGAGGAGAGGCCTTCATCAGAGATGACCCCAAAGAACAGTGCAACCACCTAAAAAACGGTGGAGCATGCGTGGTAAAAGTGATAATGAAGGTGGAGATACAAGTGTGACAAATTGAAAATGGGAGGAGATGGTGATGATGTACACGGTAAAAAGGAGAATTTTAGGCTTGGCAATTTGTATGTGAGGGGACAGGGGTCAAGCCCTGCCCTCCGTACCCCCCGTGTACCCCGCACGGTTATTTTTCCTTATGCGCTATTATAAGAACCAAATTATCCCTTATCATAACCAAATTATATTGTCAATATTTTGAGTGGATTCAATTTCATATACTTTTCAGCTACTTCATTAAAATTGCTGCAACATTTAATTTGCTTGGTTTTCTTTCATGATACAGTAATTGGAGAAATATAACAAAATTTTTGACTGTAATTCAGTCCTAGCAGTCAGTTTTATACCCCTCCCCTTATTTTCTATTGTTATAGCATATTTTATTACCAATGGGTTGCTCCTTTACCCCATGTGATGTTGGTTTTGCCCCACTTGTCCATCTCCCCAAAGACCTGCCCTTTTGTTCACTGTTCCTCCTCCCATTGCATGTCAGTCCCTCTCCAAGCCTGCCCCTTGCTCTAGAAACTTCCCTATCAATTTTGTATCCTTCGGAATCCCATTGGTTTGTTTAAGTTCTTCCCCTCCCCTGTAATCCCCAATTGGTTTAAACCTTGTATTCCCCGCCTGGTGTTCCACCCTCAGTTTCTCCCAATTGGCTAAAGATTGTGTCCTGCCCTGGGACCCTGCCAAGTTTGTAGGTTGATGTATGCCTTTAATGCAGTATTGGTCTGGCCCTGATGGTCTGTAGAGTAATCACCTTTGGAAAACATAGAGAACACCTCACCCTGTTCCTTGTCCCTACCCTCAGGGCAGTCCTACCCCCAAGGCAGTCCAGCTGTGCTGTAGAGCAGCTGTGCCCTGCAGCCACAGCCCAGATTCGACAGTTTTCTGGGGGCGGCCCAGTGCCACTGTGGGTGTGGGCAGCTAGTGGGGCTGAAGAAATGGGGCAACACAGCACTTCCCAAATCAGCTCTTCTGCTGCAATAAAGAGATGCAGCTGTGACCCAGTGTCCTGGTGGTAGCAGCAGCAAAGCCCACCTGGCAGCAGCACTGGCTGAGCTCCATGTCCAGGAGCAGCCGTGGATGGCCACGGTGTGGGCAGGCAGGAGCCAGGCAGGGGCTGCTGTGCCCAGCGGTGGGGCCCCGAGGGGATGGGGGAGCCCATGCTGAGTGTCCCTGGGCTGAGGGCACATTTCCTTCTGTGGGAACATCTGGGCCTGGACCTGAAGAGGCACAAAGGGATATTTTGGGGTCCCTGATGAGGGTCCCAGGAGTCCTGCATGTTTTAAATAATTAGCTTTTTTTGATTAATAAGGAGAATTTATTTCATAATTAAAATACAGTCTTAGAATGTCTAGAAGCAAATATCAGATGGCCCTGAAGCAGGCTGACAGCGTCAGGTGAGACAGGTGGGGCATTTCTCTCCCCTGTGCATCTCGAAGGGACAGCTTTCACAAAGTTTTTTTGTACATTTCCAAGCTCCAAGGGTTGTTGGGGGCAGGCGTTTTTCTGCTTTCTTATGGTCGATCTTATCCTTTTTGCATTTTCATGTAGTTTTTCCTTTCTTGCTGCAGCTCTTGCTGAGAGTTTCCCCAAAACTGGTCAATAATTCACATTGTTAGAAGAAAATCTCCTGCAATATGCATTCTAGGACGCACACATTTATCTTATAGATGATGCAAATCATTGCTGAGATTTGGTCAGACAAATAACCTTCTGGAATCAGCATTTCTGGGGACAAATATTCAGGCTAGGATTTTGGTGCATGTTGATTGCCCTGAACCCTCCTTTGTTATGCTAGGATTTTCATTAGGCAAGATTACTGTAGTCTCAGCATGAATTTGTACATACAATCTATCAGAATCCCTCCCTTTCTCTATTAATTTATTAAATTTGTACTTTTAGGATACACTTTGACAAAGCTTACTTATTTTCTAATTTTATGTTTAGTATTTATAAAACTTAACAACTACACTTATATACTACTTGTCAGGGTATAAAATTAACAGCTCTTTTCATAAGGTAGATTATTCTAAATCTTTAATTTTTTTTCTTTGGATTGTCAATTATATTTTTTTATATCAATGCATGTGCTTATTGTACTTTAGATATATTTTGACTCCATAGTCGTTTAAGGCTGGTAATATTTGTAAAATAAGTTTTTCATGTTTTCTTATGTTGCCTGCTAAAATGTGTCTTTATAACTGTCTCATGTTCTTGTTTTCTAATTCTTGAGCAATTTGCTTTATTCTACTCTCAGGATTTATTTCTTCTCTATCTCTTACAGAACAAAAAGTTTTAATATATTGCTTACAAATTTTGCCATTTTATTCTTTTTGCTATATTTCACATTTTCTTTATTCCAGTGTCTTTTACTACTCATAGTGCACATTCTGAATTTGTTAAAATTATAGCGTACTACACTAACTTGGGAGTGTGCATATGGCTCATTCTTTTTGGGCTTGGATAACTAATACAGTGACAATAATCCTCTGCAGTTTTAACACTCTAGCTCTCTCAAAGCCCCTTTGGGTTGCAGCCAAAGGGCCAAGATGTGTATCTTCTTGGTAGCAGAGCTTACACCTTGGGATCTAGTCACTGATGTCATTCGTCTCATTCTCAGTATTTACTTCATAAGATTTATAAGAGCCTTTTAAATTGTTTTTCAGGATTTAGGATAGCATCTGCTTATTTCTAATTGTTATAGTTTTATTTCTTTGACATTTTAGCTGTAAAGTTGTAATTAGTCTGTACACTTATCTTTCTTTCAGCTATACTTGGCTGTTTTCCTTTATTTTAATTTGATCCTTATTAAATATCTAACGGCTTTTGTTATATCCTATCTGATTTAATGTTACTTTTAGTGTTTCTTGGAACTTAAATCTGGTTTGTATCTTATATACTTAATTTTTTCCCAATTTTTCACGAATCATATTATTGTTCTAATATATTCTTTACAGTGTTTCATTAGCTTTTACTTCTATTTCTTTTGTCTGTTATAACAAAAGCACTAAAATATTTTATTTTTTGAAATAAATTTGCATATCACACCTTAAATATTCAGTTCACTTAAAACAACCTCATGAATAATACAGTTTAAAATAAAATATTTTACTTCTCCTAACAATGGGTTTTACAGCTTACAAGTTTAGGTATTATCATGCATCAGTCTATTTTACTTCAAGGAGTAGTGGTGACTGTTTAGTGAGGTTTGGCTGGTGTTTCTGTTGGTGGATTTACAGGTCTTCTGTCCTGCCTTTCTTTGCAGCTGAACCTGCTGGTGAAGGTGGTGCAGCTTCCCAAGCCACGTCCAGGACTGAGGCTCTGGGAGATGCTGAGGGTAGGTCAAGGCCTTTCCCCTGGGAGAGCTGCCAGCTCAGAGCCCAAAGCTGGGCCAGGGAGGCAGCGCTGCAGGTGCCAGCACAGAACCATGCACGTGTGTGCCCTCGCCCTGCACGATCCCCTCACCACTGCTGTGGCTCAGTGGTGCCCGTGCAGATCAGCAGAGATGGCAGAAGCTTCTGTGGCTGTTGAGTTACAGGTGTGTCTGCAAGGGAGGACTTCTCCAGCTGCTTTGCTGATTCCTACACAGAAGCCTGGCAACCATCGCAGAGGTGAGTAGTGTGTCCCTGTTGACCCCACAGGCTGAGCCCTACTTTTGTGGGATCTGTTCCTGGGAAATGGAATTCTGTTGCTCTAAGGTCCTCCGAGGGGGAAGGACCAAGCTACAGGACACCAGAAACCCCATGATCCATCCGAAAACATGAGGCAAATGCTGAAGGAAATGCAGCAGGCAGGAGAAGGTGGGTGCATTTCCCTCATGCTTCCCCTGGGTCTCAGCATCTGGGGGCTTTGGCTGCACATCTGGACACGCCGTGCCTGGCACAGTGGGAGGGGATCCATGGCAGCCTCGCTGCCCTGCTGCTGCTTTGACGTCTTGCAGGGCTGTTTCCCAGCCTGGCCTGGCTGCAGCTTCTGCCCAGCCCCTGCAGGAAGGCATTTGGCATCAGCTGACAGGCCGCCTAATTGCACCACAGGCCTGAGATCCCCTGCAATTTTCCAGTCGCCGGGTAGAACAGAAACAGCACCAGTTTGGGGAAGGGAGGGCCCTGGCCTTCCCAAAATGTTTATAGGGATTTCCTGATTCTTAGCCATGTCTTTGACAATCAATCCCTCCTGAAGGCGCCACCTCCCCAGTGGGGAACAGCCCCACCTGATCCAGCCATCCCTCTTCCTTTCTCCAGAAGTGGATGCAGAGGCTGGGCATAAGGCGGCATTTCCCAGAGGAAGCAGTGGTTCCATGCCAGCCTCTGCTGCAGGAAGAGAGGCGATGCCAGGCACAGGCACAGCAGGTAATTGCTGTGCCTCTGGGCCTGAGCCCTGCTGAGGCTTGAGCTGCTCTCGCTACTGCCTGGCAGTGCAGGGACAGCCTGAACAAGTCAGGCACAGCCCAGAGGTATTATCCCAAGCAGGCTCAGGGCACTCAGGTACTGAGCAGTCCTGCTGGGGTCCCTCCATGGGAGACATGTCCTGAAACCTGGCAGCGACTGCACGGGGTGCCCACGGTGGGGAAAGGATAGAGGGGGAGAGCAAGGCTCCAGTGTGTCCTGAGAGGGCCTGGCTGTTTGCCCTTGGGATCTGGGAGCTGTCCCAGCAGAAGGAGGGCAGGAGGGACAGAGGGAGGGATGGATACCTATGTCACTGCCTGCTGCAGTTTTCCCTGGGGTTTTAGAGAGGATTTCCTCTGTGTCTGAGGGAGAGAACCCGGAGGCCCTGCGCTGCTCCAGACACCCCTCCCAGGGATGTTGCTGAGGGCAGGGAAAGAGTGTGGAAAGTGACCAGGAGCCAGCCCAGAGCTCCCCAGGCCCCTGTGCAGCTTTGGCCATGTCTATTCTCATCTGGCTCCCACGGCCTTAGCCGACCCCCTTGCAGTGCCCAGTTCCCTGTGGCAGAAGGGGATCCCAGCACACCCTGGAAAGTGTTCTCATCTGTGCTCCTTTCTAGATGAGGTTGCTGGGAAGGCTTCTCCATCAGCTTGGATGAATAAAGTTTTGAAGCCCTTGGAGCCTCCTGCAGGTATGTTCTCAGTGTGCCACCAAGGAAGAATTGTAGACAAGCGGGCAGGCACCAGGTGACAGAAGCTTCTGTGGCTGTTGTGTTACAGATGTGTCTACAGGGAAGACTTCTCCAGCTTCTCCAGCTGCTACCTTGGATGCTGCACTCAAGCCCAGCTCCCATCTCAGGGGTGAGTAGTGTGTCCCTGCTGACCCCACAGGCTGAGCCCTGCTTTTCTGGGATCCATTCCTGGCAAATGGAAATATTTTTCTCTAAGGTACTCCAACAGGGAAAATCCAAGATACAACAGATAAGATATCCCTGGAACCATCCAAACAGATGAGGCAAGAGCTGAAGGAACCCCTGCAGACAAGAGAAGGTGGGTGCATTTCCCTCATGCTTCCCCTGGGAGTCAGCAGCCGGTGCCTTTGGCTGCACATCTGGACACGCCATGCCCGGCACAGTGGGAAGGGATCCATGGCAGCCTCGCTGCCCCGCTGCTGCGTTCACGCCCTGCAGGGCTGTTTCCCAGCCTGGCCTGGCTGCAGCTTCTGCCCAGCCTCTGCCGGAAGTTATTGGGCATCAGCTGACAGGCCATGCCCAAACTGTAAGACACCCTGAGATCCCCCACTATATCCAGCCCTGCAGATTAGGAAAAGGGTGGCTGTTTGGAGGTGGAAGTGCTCTCATCATGCCACTGTAACCTGGCCATTTTCCTGCTCCATAAATTTCACAAATATTACCTCTGATGCCACCACCCAAGTGGGAAACAGCCCCATCTGATGCAGCTGTCTCCCTTCCTTTGTCAAGAGATGGACATAGTGCTTCAGTGGAAGGTGGTATTTCTTGAAGGAAGCACTCCATCTTCGGTGCCAGCCCCTGCTGCAGGAAGGAAGGCAAAGCCAGACACGGGCACAGGCACAGCAGGTAATTGCTGTGCCGGGCTCAGGCCTGGCTGGGGCTGTGTGGCAGCAGCTCTTCCCCCAGGGCCTGCCCTTGCCCGGCCCGGCAGCAGCCAAAGCTGGAGGCGCCTCGGCTTCCAGGCCTCTGGAGCTGGTTCAGAGCCCCGGGGAAACGGGACTGGTGCAGCAACGTCCCTGGCGCTGCAGCTGCTGCGGAGATGGCCCTGAGTGCCCAGAGGCCCAAGGCACAGGAGCAGCCCCGAGCGGGAGCCCTGCCGCCAGCCCAGGGCCAGAGCCAGCCCTGGCACACAATGGAAACAGTTCTCATCTTGGTTTGCTTCCAGACTGGGATGCTGGGAAGGATTCTCCATTAGCCTGGCGCTCTGAAGTTGTGAAGCCCTCTGAGCATTCTGCAGGTATGTTCTCACTGTCCCACCAAGGCGTAATGTTTGACTGACTGGTAAGAAGCAGGTGACAGAAGCTTCTGTGGCTGTTGTGTTACAGGCGTGTCTGCAGGGACGACCTCACCAACTCCTACCTTGGATGCTGCACAAAAGGCCAGCTCCCATGGCAGGGGTGAGTAGTGTGTCCCTGCTGACCCCTCAGGCTGAGCCCTGCTTTTGTGGGGTCCATTCCTGGGAAATGGAACTACTTTCTCTTAAGGTCCTCTGACAGGAAAGACCAAAGACATGGCAGGCAGGAAATTCCAGGCAGGACCCATTAGAAATCATGTGGCAAATGCTGAAGGAACGTCTGCAGAGAAGACAAGGTGGGTGCATTTCCCTCATGCTGCTCCTGGGACTCAGCAGCCGGGGGCTTTGGCTGCACATCTGGACACGCCGTGCCCGGCACAGCAGGAAGGGATCCATGGCAGCCTCGCTGCCCCGCTGCTGCTTTCACGCGCTGCAGGGCTGTTTCCCAGCCTGGCCTGGCTGCAGCTTCTGCCCAGGCTCTGCAGGAAGGCATTTGGCATCAGCTGTCAGACAGCCCCAATTGCACCACAGGCCATGCCCACCCTCAGATGCCCTGCAATTTCCTGGTGTCCAGGCAGATCAGATGTTGGGGCTGTTTGGGGAAGGAAGCAGCCTTGGGTTGTCCCAAAATCCTGGGTGTTTTCTGATCCTTATGCATTCCTTTCACAAGTGATGCCTCCTGAAATTGTCCCCTTCCCCATTCCCAGTCAGGAATGTTTTCATCTGATCCAGCTGTCTCTTTTCCATTCTCCAGAAATGAAAGGAGAGCCTGCGGAGAAAGAAGCATTTCCCGGAGGAAGCAGTGGTTGCATGCCAGCCTCAGCTCCAGGACGGGAGGCCATGCCAGGCACAGGCACAGGAGGTAATTGCTGTGCCTCTGGGCCTGAGACCTGCTGAGGCTTGAGCTGCCCTCTCTGCTGTTTGGCAGTGCGGGCACAGCCTGGACTAGAGCGGCACAGCCCAGGGGAATTATCCCGAGCAGGCTCAGGGCACTGGGCAGTCCTGCTGGGGTCCCTCCATGGGAGACATGTCCTGAAACCTGGCAGCGACTGCACGGGGTGCCCACGGTGGGGAAAGGACAGAGGGGGAGAGCAAGGCTCCAGTGTGTCCTGAGAGGGCCTGGCTGTTTGCCCTTGGGATCTGGGGGGTTTCCCCACAGAAGGAGGGCAGGAGGGACAGAGGGAGGGCAGGATGGATAGCTGTGGCACTGCCTGCTGCAGTTTTCCCCCATGCTTTAGGGAGGATTTCTTCTGTGTGTGAGGGGGAGAGTCCCAGGTCCCTGCACTGCTGCAGCCACCCCTCCCAGGGATGTTGCTGAGGGCAGGGAAAGAGTGTGGAGAGTGACCAGGAGCCAGCCCAGAGCTCCCCAGGCCCCTGGGCAGCTTTGGCCATGTCTATTCACATCTGGCTGCCATGGCCTTACCCGACTCCCTGGCAGTGCCCAGTTCCCTGTGGCAGAAAGAGATCCCAGCACACACTGGAAAATGTTCTCATCTGTGCTGCATTGTAGATGAGGGTGCTGAGAAGGCTTCTCCATCACCTTGGATGAATAAAGTTTTGAAGCCCTTGGAGCCTCCTGCAGGTATGTTCTCAGTGTGCCACCAAGGAAGAATTGTAGACAAGCGGGCAGGCACCAGGTGACAGAAGCTTCTGTGGCTGTTGTGTTACAGATGTGACTACAGGGAAGACGTCTCCAGCTTCTCCAGCTGCTACCTTGGATGCTGCACTCAAGCCCAGCTCCCATCTCAGGGGTGAGTAGTGTGTCCCTGCTGACCCCACAGGCTGAACCCTGCTTTTCTGGGATCCATTCCTGGGAAATGGAAATATTTTTCTCTAAGGTACTCCAACAGGGAAAATCCAAGATACAACAGATAAGATATCCCTGGAACCATCCAAACAGATGAGGCAAGAGCTGAAGGAACCCCTGCAGACAAGAGAAGGTGGGTGCATTTCCCTCATGCTTCCCCTGGGAGTCAGCAGCCGGGGCTTTGGCTGCACATCTGGACACGCCATGCCCGGCACAGTGGGAAGGGATCCATGGCAGCCTTGCTGCCCCGCTGCTGCTTTCACGCCCTGCAGGGCTGTTTCCCAGCCTGGCCTGGCTGCAGCTTCTGCCTAGCCTCTGCCGGAAGTTATTTGGCATCAGCTGTCAGGCAGCCCAAACTGTAAGACACCCTGAGATCCCCCACTATATCCAGCCCTGCAGATTAGGAAAAGGGTGGCTGTTTGGAGGTGGAAGTGCTCTCATCATGCCACTGTAACCTGGCCATTTTCCTGCTCCATAAATTTCACAAATATTACCTCTGATGCCACCACCCAAGTGGGAAACAGCTCCATCTGATGCAGCTGTCTCCCTTCCTTTGTCAAGAGATGGACATAGTGCTTCAGTGGAAGGTGGTATTTCTTGAAGGAAGCACTCCATCTTTGGTGCCAGCCCCAGTTGCAGGAAGGAAGGCGATTCCAGACACGGGCACAGGCACAGCAGGTAATTGCTGTGCCGGGCTCAGCCCTGGCCAGGGCTGTGTGGCAGCAGCTCTTCCCCCAGGGCCTGCCCTTGCCCGGCCCGGCAGCAGCCAAAGCTGGAGGCGCCTCGGCTTCCAGGCCTCTGGAGCTGGTTCAGAGCCCTGGGGAAACGGGACTGGTGCAGCAACGTCCCTGGCGCTGCAGCTGCTGCAGAGCTGGCCCTGAGTGCCCAGAGGCCCAAGGCACAGGAGCAGCCCCGAGCGGGAGCCCTGCTGCCAGCCCAGGGCCAGAGCCAGCCCTGGCACACAATGGAAACAGTTCTCATCTTGGTTTGCTTCCAGACTGGGATGCTGGGAAGGATTCTCCATTAGCCTGGCGCTCTGAAGTTGTGAAGCACTCTGAGCATTCTGCAGGTATGTTCTCACTGTCCCACCAAGGCGTAATGTTTGACTGACTGGTAAGAACCAGGTGACAGAAGCTTCTGTGGCTGTTGTGTTACAGGCGTGTCTGCAGGGACGACCTCACCAACTCCTACCTTGGATGCTGCACAAAAGCCCAGCTCCCATGGCAGGGGTGAGTAGTGTGTCCCTGCTGACCCCTCAGGCTGAGCCCTGCTTTTGTGGGGTCCATTCCTGGGAAATGGAACTACTTTCTCTTAAGGTCCTCTGACAGGAGAGACCAAAGACATGGCAGGCAGGAAATTCCAGGACCCATTAGAAATCATGTGGCAAATGCTGAAGGAACGTCTGCAGAGAAGACAAGGTGGGTGCATTTCCCTCATGCTGCTCCTGGGACTCAGCAGCCGGGGGCTTTGGCTGCACATCTGGACACGTCGTGCCCGGCACAGCAGGAAGGGATCCATGGCAGCCTCGCTGCCCCGCTGCTGCTTTCACGCCCTGCAGGGCTGTTTCCCAGCCTGGCCTGGCTGCAGCTACTGCCCAGCCTCTGCCGGAAGGCATTTGGCATCAGCTGACTGGCAGCCCCAGTTGCACCACAGTCCATGCCCTCCCTCAGATGCCCTGCAATTTCCTGGTGTCCAGGCAGATCAGATGTTGGGGCTGTTTGGGGAAGGAAGCAGCCTTGGGTTGTCCCAAAATCCTGGGTGTTTTCTGATCCTTATCCATTCCTTTCATAAGTGATGCCTCACCTTCTCCATTCCCAGTCAGGAATGTTTTCATCTGATCCAGCTGTCTCTTTTCCATTCTCCAGAAATGAACGGAGAGCCTGTGCAGAAGGAAGCATTTCCCGGAGGAAGCAGTGGTTCCGTGCCAGCCTCTGCTACAGGAAGGGAGGCCATGCCAGGCACAGGCACAGGAGGTAATTGCTGTGCCTCTGGGCCTGAGCCCTGCTGAGGCTTGAGCTGCCCTCTCTGCTGCTTGGCAGTGCAGGCACAGCCTGGACTAGAGCGGCACAGCCCAGGGGAATTATCCCGAGCAGGCTCAGGGCACTCGGGTCCTGAGCAGTCCTGCTGGGGTCCCTCCATGGGAGACATGTCCTGAAACCTGGGAGCGACTGCACGGGGTGCCCACGGTGGGGAAAGGACAGAGGGGGAGAGCAAGGCTCCAGTGTGTCCTGAGAGGGCCTGGCTGTTTGCCCTTGGGATCTGGGGGGTTTCCCCACAGAAGGAGGGCAGGAGGGACAGAGGGAGGGCAGGATGGATAGCTGTGGCACTGCCTGCTGCAGTTTTCCCCCATGCTTTAGGGAGGATTTCTTCTGTGTGTGAGGGGGAGAGTTCCAGGTCCCTGCACTGCTGCAGCCACCCCTCCCAGGGATGTTGCTGAGGGCAGGGAAAGAGTGTGGAGAGTGACCAGGAGCCAGCCCAGAGCTCCCCAGGCCCCTGGGCAGCTTTGGCCATGTCTATTCACATCTGGCTCCCATGGCCTTACCCGACTCCCTGGCAGTGCCCAGTTCCCTGTGGCAGAAAGAGATCCCAGCACACACTGGAAAATGTTCTCATCTGTGCTGCATTGTAGATGAGGGTGCTGGGAAGGCTTCTCCATCAGCTTGGATGAATAAAGTTTTGAAGCCCTTGGAGCCTCCTGCAGGTATGTTCTCAGTGTGCCACCAAGGAAGAATTGTAGACAAGCGGGCAGGCACCAGGTGACAGAAGCTTCTGTGGCTGTTGTGTTACAGATGTGTCTACAGGGAAGACTTCTCCAGCTTCTCCAGCTGCTACCTTGGATGCTGCACTCAAGCCCAGCACCCATCTCAGGGGTGAGTAGTGTGTCCCTGCTGACCCCACAGGCTGAGCCCTGCTTTTCTGGGATCCATTCCTGGGAAATGGAACTACTTTCTCTTAAGGTCCTCTGACAGGAAAGACCAAAGACATGGCAGGCAGGAAATTCCAGGACCCATTAGAAATCATGTGGCAAATGCTGGAGGAACGTCTGCAGAGAAGAGAAGGTGGGTGCATTTCCCTCATGCTGCTCCTGGGACTCAGCAGCCGGGGGCTTTGGCTGCACATCTGGACACGTCGTGCCCGGCACAGCAGGAAGGGATCCATGGCAGCCTCGCTGCCCCACAGCTGCTTCTGCTGCTTTCATGCCCTGCAGGGCTGTTTGCCAGCCTGGCCTGGCTGCAGCTTCTGCCCAGCCTCTGCAGGAAGGCATTTGGCATCAGCTGGCAGACAGCCCCAAATGCACCACAGGCCATGCCCACCCTCAGATCCCCTGCAATTTCCTGGTGTCCAGGCAGATCAGATGTTGGGGCTGTTTGGGGAAGGAAGCAGCCTTGGGTTGTCCCAAAATCCTGGGTGTTTTCTGATCCTTATGCATTCCTTTCACAAGTGATGCCTCCTGAAATTGTCCCCTTCCCCATTCCCAGTCAGGAATGTTTTCATCTGATCCAGCTGTCTCTTTTCCATTCTCCAGAAATGAAAGGAGAGCCTGCGGAGAAAGAAGCATTTCCCGGAGGAAGCAGTGGTTGCATGCCAGCCTCAGCTCCAGGAAGGGAGGCCATGCCAGGCACAGGCACAGGAGGTAATTGCTGTGCCTCTGGGCCTGAGCCCTGCTGAGGCTTGAGCTGCCCTCTCTGCTGTTTGGCAGTGCGGGCACAGCCTGGACTAGAGCAGCACAGCCCAGGGGAATTATCCCGAGCAGGCTCAGGGCACTGAGCAGTCCTGCTGGAGTCCCTCCATGGGAGACATGTCCTGAAACCTGGGAGCGACTGCACGGGGTGCCCACGGTGGGGAAAGGACAGAGGGGGAGAGCAAGGCTCCAGTGTGTCCTGAGAGGGCCTGGCTGTTTGCCCTTGGGATCTGGGGGGTTTCCCCACAGAAGGAGGGCAGGAGGGACAGAGGGAGGGCAGGATGGATAGCTGTGGCACTGCCTGCTGCAGTTTTCCCCCATGCTTTAGGGAGGATTTCTTCTGTGTGTGAGGGGGAGAGTCCCAGGTCCCTGCACTGCTGCAGCCACCCCTCCCAGGGATGTTGCTGAGGGCAGGGAAAGAGTGTGGAGAGTGACCAGGAGCCAGCCCAGAGCTCCCCAGGCCCCTGGGCAGCTTTGGCCATGTCTATTCACATCTGGCTCCCATGGCCTTAGCCGACTCCCTGGCAGTGCCCAGTTCCCTGTGGCAGAAAGAGATCCCAGCACACACTGGAAAATGTTCTCATCTGTGCTGCATTGTAGATGAGGGTGCTGGGAAGGCTTCTCCATCAGCTTGGATGAATAGAGTTTTGAAGCCCTTGGAGCCTCCTGCAGGTATGTTCTCAGTGTGCCACCAAGGAAGAATTGTAGACAAGCGGGCAGGCACCAGGTGACAGAAGCTTCTGTGGCTGTTGTGTTACAGATGTGACTACAGGGAAGACTTCTCCAGCTTCTCCAGCTGCTACCTTGGATGCTGCACTCAAGCCCAGCTCCCATCTCAGGGGTGAGTAGTGTGTCCCTGCTGACCCCACAGGCTGAACCCTGCTTTTCTGGGATCCATTCCTGGCAAATGGAAATATTTTTCTCTAAGGTACTCCAACAGGGAAAATCCAAGATACAACAGATAAGATATCCCTGGAACCATCCAAACAGATGAGGCAAGAGCTGAAGGAAACCCTGCCGACAAGAGAAGGTGGGTGCATTTCCCTCATGCTTCCCCTGGGAGTCAGCAGCCGGGGGCTTTGGCTGCACATCTGGACACGCCGTGCCCGGCACAGCAGGAAGGGCTCCATGGCAGCCTTGCTGCCCCGCTGCTGCTTTCACGCCCTGCAGGGCTGTTTGCCAGCCTGGCCTGGCTGCAGCTTCTGCCCAGCCTCTGCCGGAAGTTATTTGGCATCAGCTGACAGGCCATGCCCAAACTGTAACACACCCTGAGATCCCCCACTATATCCAGCCCTGCAGATTAGGAAAAGGGTGGCTGTTTGGAGGTGGAAGTGCTCTCATCATGCCACTGTAACCTGGCCATTTTCCTGCTCCATAAATTTCACAAATATTACCTCTGATGCCACCACCCAAGTGGGAAACAGCTCCATCTGATGCAGCTGTCTCCCTTCCTTTGTCAAGAGATGGACATAGTGCTTCAGTGGAAGGTGGCATTTCTTGAAGGAAGCACTCCATCTTCGGTGCCAGCCCCTGCTGCAGGATGGAAGGCGATGGCAGACACGGGCACAGGCACAGCAGGTAATTGCTGTGCCGGGCTCAGCCCTGGCCGGGGCTGTGTGGCAGCAGCTCTTCCCCCAGGGCCTGCCCTTGCCCGGCCCGGCAGCAGCCAAAGCTGGAGGCGCCTCGGCTTCCAGGCCTCTGGAGCTGGTTCAAGCCCCGGGGAAACGGGACTGGTGCAGCAACGTCCCTGGCGCTGCAGCTGCTGCGGAGCTGGCCCTGAGTGCCCAGAGGCCCAAGGCACAGGAGCAGCCCCGAGCGGGAGCCCTGCCGCCAGCCCAGGGCCAGAGCCAGCCATGGCACACAATGGAAACAGTTCTCATCTTGGTTTGCTTCCAGACTTGGATGCTGGGAAGGATTCTCCATTAGCCTGGCGCTCTGAAGTTGTGAAGCCCTCTGAGCATTCTGCAGGTATGTTCTCACTGTCCCACCAAGGCGTAATGTTTGACTGACTGGTAAGAACCAGGTGACAGAAGCTTCTGTGGCTGTTGTGTTACAGGCGTGTCTGCAGGGACGACCTCACCAACTCCTACCTTGGATGCTGCACAAAAGGCCAGCTCCCATGGCAGGGGTGAGTAGTGTGTCCCTGCTGACCCCTCAAGCTGAGCCCTGCTTTTGTGGGGTCCATTGCTGGGAAATGGAACTACTTTCTCTTAAGGTCCTCTGACAGGAGAGACCAAAGACATGGCAGGCAGGAAATTCCAGGACCCAATAGAAATCATGTGGCAAATGCTGAAGGAATGTCTGCAGAGAAGACAAGGTGGGTGCATTTCCCTCATGCTGCTCCTGGGACTCAGCAGCCGGGGGCTTTGGCTGCACATCTGGACACGTCGTGCCCGGCACAGCAGGAAGGGATCCATGGCAGCCTCGCTGCCCCGCTGCTGCTTTCACGCCCTGCAGGGCTGTTTCCCATCCTGGCCTGGCTGCAGCTTCTGCCCAGCCTCTGCAGGAAGGCATTTGGCATCAGCTGACAGACAGCCCCAATTGCACCAGCTGACAGACAGTCCATGCCCACCCTCAGATGCCCTGCAATTTCCTGGTGTCCAGGCAGATCAGATGTTGGGGCAGTTTGGGGAAGGAAGCAGCCTTGGGTTGTCCCAAAATCCTGGGTGTTTTCTGATCCTTATGCATTCCTTTCACAAGTGATGCCTCCTGAAATTGTCCCCTTCCCCATTCCCAGTCAGGAATGTTTTCATCTGATCCAGCTGTCTCTTTTCCATTCTCCAGAAATGAAAGGAGAGCCTGCGGAGAAAGAAGCATTTCCCGGAGGAAGCAGTGGTTGCATGCCAGCCTCAGCTCCAGGAAGGGAGGCCATGCCAGGCACAGGCACAGGAGGTAATTGCTGTGCCTCTGGGCCTGAGCCCTGCTGAGGCTTGAGCTGCCCTCTCTGCTGCTTGGCAGTGCGGGCACAGCCTGGACTAGAGCAGCACAGCCCAGGGGAATTATCCCGAGCAGGCGCAGGGCACTGAGCAGTCCTGCTGGGGTCCCTCCATGGGAGACATGTCCTGAAACCTGGGAGCGACTGCACGGGGTGCCCACGGTGGGGAAAGGACAGAGGGGGAGAGCAAGGCTCCAGTGTGTCCTGAGAGGGCCTGGCTGTTTGCCCTTGGGATCTGGGGGGTTTCCCCACAGAAGGAGGGCAGGAGGGACAGAGGGAGGGCAGGATGGATAGCTGTGGCACTGCCTGCTGCAGTTTTCCCCCATGCTTTAGGGAGGATTTCTTCTGTGTGTGAGGGGGAGAGTCCCAGGTCCCTGCACTGCTGCAGCCACCCCTCCCAGGGATGTTGCTGAGGGCAGGGAAAGAGTGTGGAGAGTGACCAGGAGCCAGCCCAGAGCTCCCCAGGCCCCTGGGCAGCTTTGGCCATGTCTATTCACATCTGGCTCCCATGGCCTTAGCCGACTCCCTGGCAGTGCCCAGTTCCCTGTGGCAGAAAGAGATCCCAGCACACACTGGAAAATGTTCTCATCTGTGCTGCATTGTAGATGAGGGTGCTGGGAAGGCTTCTCCATCAGCTTGGATGAATAGAGTTTTGAAGCCCTTGGAGCCTCCTGCAGGTATGTTCTCAGTGTGCCACCAAGGAAGAATTGTAGACAAGCGGGCAGGCACCAGGTGACAGAAGCTTCTGTGGCTGTTGTGTTACAGATGTGACTACAGGGAAGACTTCTCCAGCTTCTCCAGCTGCTACCTTGGATGCTGCACTCAAGCCCAGCTCCCATCTCAGGGGTGAGTAGTGTGTCCCTGCTGACCCCACAGGCTGAACCCTGCTTTTCTGGGATCCATTCCTGGCAAATGGAAATATTTTTCTCTAAGTTACTCTAACAGGGAAAATCCAAGATACAACAGATAAGATATCCCTGGAACCATCCAAACAGATGAGGCAAGAGCTGAAGGAACCCCTGCCGACAAGAGAAGGTGGGTGCATTTCCCTCATGCTTCCCCTGGGAGTCAGCAGCCGGGGGCTTTGGCTGCACATCTGGACACGCCGTGCCCGGCACAGCAGGAAGGGCTCCATGGCAGCCTTGCTGCCCCGCTGCTGCTTTCACGCCCTGCAGGGCTGTTTGCCAGCCTGGCCTGGCTGCAGCTTCTGCCCAGCCTCTGTAGGAAGTTATTTGGCATCAGCTGACAGGCCATGCCCAAACTGTAACACACCCTGAGATCCCCCACTATATCCAGCCCTGCAGATTAGGAAAAGGGTGGCTGTTTGGAGGTGGAAGTGCTCTCATCATGCCACTGTAACCTGGCCATTTTCCTGCTCCATAAATTTCACAAATATTACCTCTGATGCCACCACCCAAGTGGGAAACAGCCCCATCTGATGCAGCTGTCTCCCTTCCTTTGTCAAGAGATGGACATAGTGCTTCAGTGGAAGGTGGTATTTCTTGAAGGAAGCACTCCATCTTCGGTGCCAGCCCCTGCTGCAGGAAGGAAGGCAAAGCCAGACACGGGCACAGGCACAGCAGGTAATTGCTGTGCCGGGCTCAGGCCTGGCCGGGGCTGTGTGGCAGCAGCTCTTCCCCCAGGGCCAGCCCTTTCCCGGCCCGGCAGCAGCCAAAGCTGGAGGCGCCTCGGCTTCCAGGCCTCTGGAGCTGGTTCAGAGCCCCGGGGAAACGGGACTGGTGCAGCAACGTCCCTGGCGCTGCAGCTGCTGCGGAGCTGGCCCTGAGTGCCCAGAGGCCCAAGGCACAGGAGCAGCCCCGAGCGGGAGCCCTGCCGCCAGCCCAGGGCCAGAGCCAGCCATGGCACACAATGGAAACAGTTCTCATCTTGGTTTGCTTCCAGACTGGGATGCTGGGAAGGATTCTCCATTAGCCTGGCGCTCTGAAGTTGTGAAGCCCTCTGAGCATTCTGCAGGTATGTTCTCACTGTCCCACCGAGGCGTAATGTTTGACTGACTGGTAAGAACCAGGTGACAGAAGCTTCTGTGGCTGTTGTGTTACAGGCGTGTCTGCAGGGACGACCTCACCAACTCCTACCTTGGATGCTGCACAAAAGGCCAGCTCCCATGGCAGGGGTGAGTAGTGTGTCCTTGCTGACCCCTCAGGCTGAGCCCTGCTTTTGTGGGGTCCATTCCTGGGAAATGGAACTACTTTCTCTTAAGGTCCTCTGACAGGAGAGACCAAAGACATGGCAGGCAGGAAATTCCAGGACCCATTAGAAATCATGTGGCAAATGCTGAAGGAATGTCTGCAGAGAAGACAAGGTGGGTGCATTTCCCTCATGCTGCTCCTGGGACTCAGCAGCCGGGGGCTTTGGCTGCACATCTGGACACGTCGTGCCCGGCACAGCAGGAAGGGATCCATGGCAGCCTCGCTGCCCCGCTGCTGCTTTCACGCCCTGCAGGGCTGTTTCCCATCCTGGCCTGGCTGCAGCTTCTGCCCAGCCTCTGCAGGAAGGCATTTGGCATCAGCTGACAGACAGCCCCAATTGCACCAGCTGACAGACAGTCCATGCCCACCCTCAGATGCCCTGCAATTTCCTGGTGTCCAGGCAGATCAGATGTTGGGGCTGTTTGGGGAAGGAAGCAGCCTTGGGTTGTCCCAAAATCCTGGGTGTTTTCTGATCCTCATCCATTCCTTTCACAAGTGATGCCTCACCTTCTCCATTCCCAATCAGGAATGTTTCCATCTGATCCAGCTATCTCTTTTCCCTTCTCCAGAAATGAAAGGAGAGCCTGTGCAGAAGGAAGTATTTCCCGGAGGAAGCAGTGGTTCCGTGCCAGCCTCTGCTGAAGGAAGGGAGGCCATGCCAGGCACAGGCACAGGAGGTAATTGCTGTGCCTCTGGGCCTGAGCCCTGCTGAGGCTTGAGCTGCCCTCTCTGCTGCTTGGCAGTGCGGGCACAGCCTGGATTGGACCGGCACAGCCCAGGGGAATTATCCCGAGCAGGCTCAGGGCACTCGGGTCCTGAGCAGTCCTGCTGGAGTCCCTCCATGGGAGACATGTCCTGAAACCTGGCAGCGACTGCACTGGGTGCCCACGGTGGGGAAAGGACAGAGGGGGAGAGCAAGGCTGCAGTGTGTCCTGAGAGGGCCTGGCTGTTTGCCCTTGGGATCTGGGAGCTGTCCCAGCGGAAGGAGGGGAGGAGGGAGTGTAGGAGGGAGGGATGGATAGCTGTGGCACTGCCTGCTGCAGTTTTCCCCAGGGCTTTAGGGAGGATTTTCTGTGAGTTTGAGGGAGAGAGCCCCAGGGCCCTGGGCTACTCCAGCCACCCCTCCCAGGGATGTTGCTGAGGGCAGGGAAAGAGTGTGGAGAGTGATCAGGAGCCAGCCCAGAGCTCCCCAGGCCCCTGGGCAGGTTTGGCCATGTCCATTCCCATCTGGGTCCCATAGCCTTACCCGACCCCCTTGCAGTGCCCTTTTCCCTGTCGCATTAGGGGATCCCAGCATGCCACAGATATGGTTCTGATCTCTGCTCCCTTTTAGACTGGAATCGTGACATGGGTTTTCAGGAAGTCCTGATGAAGGATGGTTTGAAGTTCCTGGAGGATACTGGAGGCAAGTTTTCATTCTGCCTTTCCTGAGTGAATAATCAGGATCAATGCAACAAAAGCTCATTTATAAACCATTTCCCTTAACATTATGTAAGGGCTGAAGGATTCTGAGAATCTTTCCCTGCTCCCTTCTGGATCCCTGAGGGATCCCACAGGATCGCTGTCAGTGGGAGGAAGGAACATTGATCTTTCAGTCCTCCTCCCGTGTGCTGTGCCAGTGTGTCCTTCCGTGTGCTCTGTGCAGCCACAGAGAAGAGCAGAGAGGGAAGGGGCCGGGCCCAGGGCTGTGCCCCGGGGCTGAGCCTTGTGGGCAGCCTGAGGATCTCCTGCAGTGCCACAGGAGCTCTTCTGTCCTGCCTTTCTTTGCAGCTGAACCTGCCGGTGAAGGCCCCACATCCAGGAATGAGGCTCTGGGAGATGCTGAGGGTAGGTCAAGGCCTTTCCCCTGGGAGAGCTGCCAGCTCAGAGCCCAAAGCTGGGCCAGGGAGGCATCGCTGCTCCTGCGGCTCAGTGGTGCCCGTGCAGATCAGCAGAGATGGCAGAAGCTTCTCTGGCTTTTGAGTTACAGGTGTGTCTGTGGGGAGGACTTCTCAAGCTCCAGGGCTGGATGCTTGGCCCCAACCCAGCTCCCATGGCAGGGGTGAGTAGTGTGTCCTTGCTGATCCCACAGGCTGAGCCCCGCTTTTGTGGGATCCATTCCTGGGAAATGGAACTACTTTCTCTTAAGGTCCTCCAAAAGGAAAGACCCAAGATACTGCAGCCAAAACGTCTCATGAGGCAGATGAATTCCTGAGACAAACACAGAAGGAAGCACCCCGAGGACAAGGTGGGTTCATTTCCCTCATTCTTCCCCTGGGACTCAGCAGCCGGGGCCTTTGGCTGCACATCTGGACATGCCGTGCCCGGCACAGCAGGAAGGGATCCATGGCAGCCTTGCTGCCCCGCTGCTGCTTTCACGCCCTGCAGGGCTGTTTCCCAACCTGGCCTGGCTGCAGCTTCTGCCCAGCCTCTGCAGGAAGGCATTTGGCATTAGCTGATAGGGTGCCCCAACTGTACCGTGGGCCGGAGATGCCCTGCCATTTCCCAGTCTCTGAGAAGATCAGGAGGTGCAGCTGTTTGCACAAGGGAGTGCACTGGCCCAGCCCCAATTACCTGGGCTTTTTCCTGATCTTTACCTGTGACTTAGACAAGCATTGCCTCATGAAGGTGCCACCTCCCCAGTGGGGAGTGTTTCCATTTGATCCAGTTGTCCCTTTTTCCCTTTTTCAAGTGATGGACCAAAAAGCTGTGCAGAAGGAGGAGCACCCAGGGAGAAGCAGTGGCTCACTGGCAGCCCCTGCTGCAGGAAGGAAGGTGATGGCAGAGACGGGCACAGGCACAGCAGGTAATTGCTGTGCCGGGCTCAGCCCTGGCCGGGGCTGTGTGGCAGCAGCTCTTCCCCCAGGGCCTGCCCTTGCCCGGCCCGGCAGCAGCCAAAGCTGGAGGCGCCTCGGCTTCCAGGCCTCTGGAGCTGGTTCAGAGCCCCAGGAAATGGGACTGGTGCAGCAACGTCCCTGGCGCTGCAGCTGCTGCGGAGCTGGCCCTGAGTGCCCAGAGGCCCAAGGCACAGGAGCAGCCCCGAGCGGGAGCCCTGCCGCCAGCCCAGGGCCAGAGCCAGCCCTGGCTCCCGACTGGGCAGGGGCTGCGCTGGGTCCTGACAGGGCCTGAGCCTGTCCCCTGGGGCTGGGGGAGCTGTCACGGGGCAGGGAGGGCCAGGGCTGGCAGTGGCTGCTCAGGGATGGCTTTGGCCCTTGTCCCTGGTAGCAGCCACTGCCCAAGCAGCTGCGCTGCCCCCGGGCTCTCCTCCCGGCCTGCTGGGCTTTGTTGGCTGGCACAGCCTGTGCCAAGGGCTGGCAAGGTGCCTGCAGGCCCCAGCTCTGGGGGAAACAGAGAACGTCCTGCCCGTATCCAGCGTGCTGCCAGCTCAGCAGTGCAGCACAGCACGGGCTCACGCTCCCCATCGCTCCCACAGATGCAGCCAGCATCACAAGACCTGTTCCCAATGCCCAGGATGGCCTTGGAAGGGGTGTCTGTCAGGGAACAGGCTGCTGGCTAGGGTTACTGGCCGGCGTGCTTTGTTTGGAGCTTGTTTTCATGTTGTGCTGCTTTGGAATCGGGTATTCCTGGAACAGAAAACAGTGAGTGTTTTGTTGCTCTCCCCCTCCAACAGCTTCTTTTGAAAGTCTAACGTGGACAGGGAACATTCCTATTGAGACTGCAGTGGAGTTGTGGCCAGTCCATGATTGTCCAAATAACTCTGCTGAGGGTTCTGCTGCTGCCCAGTGCTTCCATTGGCCTCTCAATTGCTGGGCCTTGTCCTGGGGGCCCCGCTGGGGCTGCAGCCAGTGCTGGCTCCCACTGAGGCTGCCTGGCCAAGAGCAGCCCCAGGGGCACACGACAGAGGCAGAGGGAGGTGGGGAGGAGAAAGAGCAGGGCCGAGGTTGCCCTTGAAAGGCAGAGGCGCTCTGGGGCCCGCTCCTGGCCAGGGACCCTGCCCAGAGCCGTGCCCTGCTGGCCGTGACCTTGAGGGGCAGCTGTCCAGCTGGGCCCAGCTGTGCCAGCAGCTCCAGCCGTGCTGGGGAGCCTTGCCAGCTCTGGGCCCTGCTGTGCACGAGGGTCCCTGTGTGCCACTGGCAGCTGGGGCCTCAGCCACCTCCTCTCTGCACAGGAGCACCTCGGGACAGGAGTGGGAAGACGGTGGCTGCACCTCACACCAGACAGCGTGAGCAGTTCCTCCAGCAGCAGTAAGGGCCTGGACAGCCCTC
Organism: Passer domesticus; assembly: GCF_036417665.1. Lineage (NCBI taxonomy): Eukaryota > Metazoa > Chordata > Aves > Passeriformes > Passeridae > Passer > Passer domesticus. The sequence goes on along the minus strand of NC_087482.1, from coordinate 7,837,302 downwards.
TCAAGTCTTCTGTGAAGAGGAGCCCAGAACAACCGTCTACGAGGAAGCCTCTTATTGCCCCGTAGATCCCACTGCCACCTGCTCTCCCCATGGGCCTCCCCAAGCTGCCTTCATCCCTTTTTTCTCTCAATCTGTCCCATCCCAGCCAACCCGAGTTCCTCTAGAGACCCCAGGACCAGCCCAGCACCTTCCAGCCCCTCCTGAGACCAACACATCCCTTCCTCTGCCCCTGAGCCCCCTGGCCTTGCCCTCAAAGCAGCACTGAAGGTGACACCCCACCCCTCCCCCCCCCCCCCTTGCAGAGTAGGCAATGGCCCATTCCTCTGTTGAAATAAAGAGAAGGATCTGTGTTGTGGTTTGAAAGCAAAACCAGTGAGAGACTCCAAGTTAGAAATACAATTTATTAGGAAAAGGGAAAAAAAACCCCAAAATACATGCAATAAAACAAAAGAAAAACCACTGACAGGGTCAGAATACAGCCTGACACCCTGCTAGTTAGGGTGGTGGTAGCAGTCCAGCTGAAATGGCCTTGTGGAAGTGGTGATCCTGTAGAAACAATCTGGTAGCTCTCATCCTCTGGAAAAGCAGTGGGTAAGGGCGGCGGTTCCTCTGGGAATCCAGTGGAAAGACTGCTTGTTGTGTCCCAAAACCCAGATTATATCCAGCTGGGGATGCTTAGCTCCTCCCCCATGGGCAGAGCATCTCACAGTGGGCTGATATCATTCTGCCTCATGCTGTGGGTCCTTGATTAGCCATGAAACAGAAATGGCTCTGGGAGGGAGTTATCTCTGAGTCATGTGGCAAGACATTGATGGGCCCATTAACAGGAGATGAGGAAAAAACAATGCCCCTCCTGGTTTCAGTAGCTCTTGAGGATGGCATTAGAATACATCTTTACACTGCAACCTAGGACAAGCGGTCACCCCAGTGTCCAGGTGGCAGCAGCAGCAAAGCCCACCCAGCACCAGCACTGACTGAGCTCCATGCCCAGGAGGAGCTGTGGATGCCCACAGTGTGGGCAGGCAGAAGCCAGGCCGGGGCTGCTGATGAAATGGAGGTTTTGGGCCGCTCACAGGCTCAACACAGTTGGCTGTGATTGGTCATCAAGTGAAAACAATCCACATGGACCAATGGAAGATGCACCTGTTGCATTCCACAGCAGCAGACAGTTATTGTTTACATTTCTTTCCTGAGGCCCTCAGCTCCTCATGAGGGGAAAAATCCCAGGAAAGGATTTTTAATAAAATATCATAGCTACAGATAACTGTTTTACTCATAACACCAGGAGAAGACCAGGGAATGCAGGTAGCCTAGACTAAGGAGCTCCTCTGTCTCCAAGCTGATCCAAACCAACAGACCTACTCAGATAAGCACCAGGGGACCACAGTGCATGCACAAAGGAGAAAAGTTCAAAAGTTCAGTCATGAGGAAGACCACAGCCTTCGACCTCAGAGACCACCAAAGACCCCAGTGTGACCACCACAGGAAACAACGCGTGCCCAGAAGGCCGTGGATCTAATCGCCATGTGAGGGGAGGACAGGCAGGGCCAGGGGTTGAATGTGCATGGCGAGATTGTGTAAGGTATTTCATATGGAACATGTTTGTGAACAAAGATGTGGCTCAGTCCAGGGCTCGGGGCACAAGTTTTCACGAGAGCCATCTCGCTTGTGCCAGGCCCTGACACGCATACCCACTTCACAACTACATCAGGTTGTGGAGTGCCGCTATAGGACATGAAATAAAACAACGCAGACACGCATCTCTCCAAGGTAAAAAAGAAGGCAGTTGAATTTCTGACTCCAACATTTACAGATTTCCAAAAGTGACAGTGGATTGGAGGGTGAAAGTGCCACCTCTCCAATGACACTGGACAAACCAACAGTCCATCAAATTTCTCCTCTGCAGAAAAGAATGCAAAACAATAAGTTATTTACATAAAGTGTTTGGGAAAGTTTGCTACAAGAATGTAAACATCAGAAGGCTTAGAAGAACATTAAAAACCAGGGCGACAGTGGAGTCTATTTATTCTGCAGATGGCTTCACTGTGACCAGCGGTGGGGCCCCGAGGGGATGGGGCAGCCCATGCTGAGCGTCCCTGGGCTGAGGGACATTTCCTTCCGTGGGATCATCTGGGCCCAGACCTCCTCCAGTGCCATGCCCAGGAAAAGAGGGAAGCCATCAAGAGTATCTCCAGGGACACAGCCTGACCAGCAATGTCAGCAGGCAAAACAAAGCTCCTCCCTAATTAACACACACTTGATAGGACCTAATTGATGGGCCATCACCAATGCAGGGTGCTGCACAGGGTCTGCTGCTCTCAGCCAGGGCCAGAAGGAAGGGAAGGGAAGGGAAGGGAAGGGAAGGGAAGGGAAGGGAAGGGAAGGGAAGGGAAGGGAAGGGAAGGGAAGGGAAGGGAAGGGAAGGGAAGGGAAGGGAAGGGAAGGGAAGGGAAGGGAAGGGAAGGGAAGGGAAGGGAAGGGCTGTGTGGCCTTGGGGTTCGACAGGGCTGGTGAGCAGCCCCAGAGACACAACAACCCAGGTGCAACCAGGCTTGATTTCCAGGTCAAAACACTCGGCGTAGCTGGCCTGGACTTCCCTGTAAGGCACGTGGGGGCTTTGGAGTCCCCCTAAGGTGCACGAGGGGCTGGGGTCCCTTGCGGCACACCCAGGGATAATTTAGGTTTCCTCTGAGTTATGGAGGGCACTGGGGTCCACTTCAAGTCATGCAAGGGATTTGGAATCCTGTGTGAGGCATGCAGAGGGTTTGGGATCTCTCCCAAGGTGTGCAGGGTGCTGGGATCTCTCCTGAGGCACATGTCGGGGTTCTGGGGTCTCATTTCACATGTAGAAAGGGCTGTGGACTCTCGTAAGCGTGCAGGTGCTTTGTGTCCCTCCTGCTGCACGCAGTGGGGCTGGAGTGTCTGCTGAGGCACGCAGGGGACGGGGACCTCCGGCAGTCCCTCCCGGGCCCGTGCGGCTCGGGGCTGCTGCGGCCCAGGGCCAGCCGCCGTGCCGGGATGGCGGTGGCGAGGCGCCGAGGCGGAGCTGCCCCGCCGGGTCACGCTGCATCGGCACGGCACGGGCGGTGCTGAGCGCCGGGCAGGCGGCACCGCCAGCCCAGGGGCCACAGCCCCGGCCCTGCCTCTTTTGGGGCCGGGCACAGACAGCCCCGCGGGACGGGCACCGCTCAGCGCCCGAGGGGACGGAACAGATGCCAGAGGAGCCCCAGGAGCCCTGGACAGGGCCCTGGCGTTGCCCGCCCGGCTCCCCTGGGCCTGTGGCCATCCCGGGCAGCAGGGGCTCGCTCTGGGCCGTGCTCTCCCCAGCCAGTGGGGCTCCGGGCCAGCACCCGGCTCCTGCCACTGCCCTGAGAATGCTGAGGGGATTTCGGGGCAGAACTGAACTTGACAGGGACAGAATTCATAGGAGACTTGTTTTGGCCTTTTACAAGGTTAACTGAGAAACAACTTAAAATCCCCGGCTAAATCGTCTGCTTTAACGCGTGGGGATTCCTTCAAGACCCTTCCTAACTCCCGTGGTGCCGGGCCGGGCCGCGTCCCAGCGAGCTCCAACACCCAGCAGCTCGATGGATGCAGCACGGCAGGCACCAGGGAAACGAGTCAGTATCCCTACAGCTGCCCGCTCTGCCTGCACGGCTGTCACACAACAGCAATGTTCCAGAAGGAACAGGCATTTTTACATCCTCAGGACCGTGTGATCTTTGGTCCTGGTGGTGGATCAGAGAGAAAAGCCAAATGTGACAGACTAAACTTGACTGTAGGAGAGGGATGCCTCAGCAGAGGGTCTGGGGACCTGTGGTGCCAGCCAGTGGCCCGGCACTCGGACACAGCAGGAAGACCTGAGATTATCACACTTCACCTGGGAGGGTAGAAAAGCTCAGGCGTTCTTTGTTCAAGGTCCCCCAGAGGCACCAGCTGAAGCCGCCACAGCTCCACCTTGATAAAAGTGTTTAAAAAGATCCAGAGGTCTGACACTCTGCTGTGGAGGACATTCCACATGTTATATTTGCCCAATTATCCAATCAAAAAAACCGAAAGAACAAACCCAAACAAAATGAAATGTAACAGCAATTTTAATTATGTAGCTTAATATATATACAATTGAATACACTCAAAATATTGACAATATAATTTGCTTTAAATTATGAATAATTTGTTTCTGATAATAGCGTATAAGCAAAAATAACCTCGCGGGGTATGCGTGGGGTAGGGGTGCAGGGCTTTTGGACCCCCGTCACCTCACGTACTAGCGTGTCAAGCCCAAATTCCCCTTTTTATGCTGTATGTCATTACCATCTCCTCCCATTTTCGATTCGTCACACTTGTATCACTGCCCTCATCATCACCTTCCCCACGCATGCTCCACACTTCTTTAAGTAAGTTGTACCACTCTTTGGGGATCTTCTTTGAGGAAGGCCTCTCCTCTTCCTCCGTGTCCTGGAGTTCACCTTTTGGATTACACATGCGCACCAAGCTGCTACAGTATAAGCCAATATTGTGTTCTAACATTAAAGCAGTGAATCTCATATAATCAACATTTGCCTGGTGTCCAACCAAATTCTCCTCTCTTCCAACAAAATTTAGTCATAGTTATCTCTTGCTTCCTCCTGTTCTGAACATCTGCAGGAGAAGGTTGGGGGTGGACCCCTCCTCTCCCTTTCTTGCTTGGCATGACTCCTTTAACTGGTTTTTTATTTCCAAATATTAATTATCAATATCGATTACTGTTTCAATTTTGTCAGCATGAATCATATCTATTTACCACACACAGTTCTCATCTTTTGGGCATTCAGAAGCTTTTGATTTTGCTTTGCACCCAAGGAAAATATACCCCCAAATGTGCACAAATAACTCCTTTAGCACGTCCTCCTTTTCAGCTGGCTTTTCCATTGTTCTCTGCTATCTTGTCCTCATCTTTCCACAATTCCTGTGTCTATTCAAGTCCAGCCTGGGACAGTGCACGCATTTGCTTTAGTTCTGTAGTGATTTATGCCCAGCCATCCTGCCAACCACACCCATTTCAATGTTGCAACAACCTAACTCTGGGCTGCAGTATGTGAATCACACTCTGCTGTGTGAGCTGGCAGAGCACCAGAGCAGGCACTGAAGAAGGGGCATTCGGTACATTAGTGAAGTGAGTGCTGGAACCTGGGCTAGCTCTTACAACTCCGGCACTACGGCAGGAGTCGGGAACTGCCTCGCTATGGGGATTTACCAGAGGCAGAGCCTTTAGTGCCACTTGCTCTCCAGTGCCAGACACAAGCCACGACAGGGACAAGGCACAGGAGAAAGGAGGAGGCGTCCCGTCTTCAGGTTCCGCAAGGAACAGCTTAGTCCAGGCGAAGAGAACAGGATGAAAAGCCCCTAGCTGTACTGTCCAAGGGGTTTTGTACACATACAAGTCATGGGGTGGATGCAAACAATGAACCAATAGGGAATGCTCAGGAGAGGAGTGAGGGGATTACATCAACTGTCTGGGGCCAGTTGGGGTAGGAGGGGGGAGAGGATGGTCACAAGGGCCAATGGGGCTTCCAGGAGTAGGGGAATTCCAAAGGGGAGTTGCAGTCAGGGATTGGCCCAAAGGTTGGGGAACCAAGGGGCTGGGTTGCCTTGACAGGCAGGGAAAGAGCTGGAACAAGGGGTGGGGAAGGGCACGAGGGACAGTTTGGAGGGAGGGTAAAACCCACAGGTGAACCAACTCAGGAAAAAATGGGGGCAAAACAGAGCCCTTAAACAAGACTTGAAATGGAATCAATAAAATAAATTTGAACTGCAACAATCAAGAGCATCTTCTGGGACGCAGCCTGACCAGCAATGTCAGCAGGCAAAAGAAAGGTTTTGCTGAGCAATGGCCCTTTGATGAAGCAAAACATTTACAGTCAGGGCAGTCCATTCATGCAGACGGGCGCACACTCTGGGGTTACAGCTGAGGCCATGAGGTCACAGCAGGGCTCTGGGGTCACAGCAGGCTGAGCTCTCAGCAGGCCCTGAGGTCACAGAGGTGCCAGAGGTGCCAGAGCCCCGTGGTTGCACAGCAGCACAGGGAGCCAGCAGTCAGTCCCTGAGCACAACTGTTGCGGCAGCAGCGGCGGTGGCAGCAGCGGTGCTGACGTTGGGACAGCGGTGTCGGGACAGCGGTGGCAGCAAGAGCTGCGGGACTGGCGGAGGACAAGGCACCATGGCCCTTGCTCTGCACCTCCTACTCCTGCTGCTCCTGGCCGTGGCCCTGCCTGCCAGGGCTGCCCAGGCTGCTCCGCTGCAAGCGCGGCGAGCAGGTGAGCCGGCAGCCTGGCTGCCCTTTCCCGGGACAGCGCTCCCTGCTCCCTGGGAAGCGCTGGGGATGGTTTTGCCCCGGGCTTTAGGGAGGGTTTCCTCTGTGGGAGGGAGAGAGACCCCACGGGCCCTGGGCTACTCCAGCCACCCCTCCAGAGATGTTGCAAAGGGACTGCAAAGAGGTTGGAGAGTGACCAGGAGCCAGCCCAGAGCTCCCCAGGCCCCTGTGCAGCTTTGGCCATGTCCATTCACATCTGGCTCCCACAGCCTTACCCAACACCCCTGCATTGCCCAGTTCCCTGTGGCAGAAGGGGATCCTAGCACACCATGGAAATGGTTCTGATCTCTGCTCCCTTCTAGACTGGAATAGTGACATGGGTTTTCAGGAAGTCCTGATGAAGGATGGTTTGAAGTTCTTTGAGGATGCTGGAGGCAAGTTTTCATTCTGTCTTTCCTGAGTGAATAATCAGGATTAATGCAACAAAAGCTCACTTACAAACCATTTCCCTTAACATAATCTTAAGGTTGAAAGAATCTGGAAACCTTGCTCTGCTCCCTTCTGGAGCCCTGAGGGGTCCCACAGGATCACTGTAATTGGGAGGAAGGAGCATTTAGCTTTCAATCTTCCTCCCGTGTGCAATGCCAGTGTGTCCTTCCGTGTGCTCTGTGCAGCCACAGAGAAGAGCAGAGAGGGAAGGGGCCGGGCCCAGGGCTGTGCCCCAGGGCTGAGCCTTGTGGGCAGCCTGAGGATCTCCTGCAGTGCCACAGGAGCTCTTCTGTCCTGCCTTTCTTTGCAGCTGAACCTGCTGGTGAAGGCCCCACATCCAGGACTGAGGCTCTGGGAGATGCTGAGGGTAGGTCAAGGCCTTTCCCCTGGGAGAGCTGCCAGCTCAGAGCCCAAAGCTGGGCCAGGGAGGCATCGCTGCAGGTGCCAGCACAGAACCATGCACGTGTGTGCCCTCGCCCTGCACGATCCCCTCACCGCTGCTGCGGCTCAGTGGTGCCCGTGCAGATCAGCAGAGATGGTAGAAGCTTCTGTGGCTGTTGAGTTACAGGTGTGTCTGCAGGGAGGAGATTCATACGTACATTGGTGGTTATTGCCAACAAGACCAGTCTGCATGGCAGGGGTGAGTAGTGTGTCCCTGCTGACCCCACAAGTTGAGCACTGGTTTTGTGGGATGCATTCCTGGGAAATGGAAATATTTTTCTCTAAGTTCTTCCGAAGAGGAAGATGCAAGACACAACGGAGAAGATATCCCTGGAACCATCCAAACAGATGAGGCAAGTGCTGAAGAAAATGCTGCAGAGAGGACAAGGTGGGTGCATTTGCCTCATGCTTCCCCTGGGACTCAGCAGCCGGGGGCTTTGGCTGCACATCTGAACGCATGGTTCCCGGCACAGCAGGATGGGATCCATGGCTCATTCCCAATGAGGAATGTTTCCATCTGATCCAGATGTCTCTTTTGCATTCTCCAGAAATCAAAGGAGAGCCTGCGGAGAAAGAAGCATTTCCTGGAGGAAGCAGTGGTTCCGTGCCAGCATCTGTTGAAGGAGGGGAGGCCATGCCAGGCACAGGCACAGGAGGTAATTGCTGTGCCTCTGGGCCTGAGCCCTGCTGAGGCTTGAGCTGCCCTCTCTGCTGCTTGGCAGTGCAGGCACAGCCTGGACTAGAGCGGCACAGCCCAGGGGAATTATCCCGAGCAGACTCAGGGCACTCGGGTAACTGAGCAGTCCTGCTGGGGTCCCTCCATGGGAGACATGTCCTGAAACCTGACAGTGACTGCACGGGGTGCCCACGGTGGGGAAAGGACAGAGGGGGAGAGCAAGGCTCCAGTGTGTCCTGAGAGGGCCTGGCTGTTTGCCCTTGGGATGTGGGAGCTGTCCCAGCAGAAGGAGGACAGGAGGGACAGAGGGAGGGAGGGATAACTGTGTCACTGCCTGCTGCAGTTTTCGCCAGGGTTTTAGAGAGGATTTCCTCTGTGTCTGAGGGAGAGAACCCCGGGACCCTGCGCTGCTCCAGCCACCCCTCCCAGGGATGTTGCTGAGGGCAGGGAAAGAGTGTGGAGAGTGACCAGGAGCCAGCCCAGAGCTACCCAGGCCCCTGTGCACCTTTGGCCATGTCTATTCACATCTGGCTCCCACGGCCTTAGCCAACCCCCTGGCAGTGCACAGTTCCCTGTGGCAGAAGGGGATCCCAGCACACCCTGGAAAGTGTTCTCATCTGTGCTCCGTTCTAGATGAGGTTGCTTCTCCATCAGCTTGGATGAATAAAGTTTTGAAGCCCTTGGAGCCTCCTGCAGGTATGTTCTCAGTTTGCCACCAAGGAAGAATTGTAGACAAGCAGGCAGGAACCAGGTGACAGAAGCTGCTGTGGCTGTTGTGTTACAGATGTGTCTACAGGGAGGACTTCTCCAGCTCCTACCTTGGATTTTGCACTCAAGCCCAGCTCCCATCACAGTGGTGAGTAGTGTGTCCCTGCTGAACCCACAGGCTGAGTCTTGCTTTTGTAGGATCCATTGCTGGGAAATGGAAATATTTTTCTCTAAGTTACTCCAACAGGGAAAGTCCAAGATACAACAGATAAGATGTCCCTGCAACCATCCAAACAGATGAGGCAAGAGCTGAAGGAACCCCTGCAGACAAGAGAAGGTGGGTGCATTTCCCTCATGCTTCCCCTGGGACTCAGCAGCCGGGGGCTTTGGCTGCACATCTGGACACGCCGTGCCTGGCACAGCGGGAAGGGATCCATGGCAGCCTCGCTGCCCCGCTGCTGCTTTCACGCCCTGCAGGGCTGTTTCCCAGCCTGGCCTGGCTGCAGCTTCTGCCCAGCCTCTGCCGGAAGGCATTTGGCATCAGCTGACAGGCAGCCCAAACTGTAACACACCCTGAGATCCCCCACAATATCCAGCCCTGCAGATTAGGAAAAGGGTGGCTGTTTGGAGGTGGAAGTGCTCACATCATGCCACTGGAATCTGGCCATTTTCCTGCTCCATAAATTTCACAAATATTACCTCTGATGCCACTGCCCAAGTGGGGAACAGCTCCATCTGATGCAGCTGTCTCCCTTCTTTTGTCAAGAGATGGACATAGAGCTTCAGTGGAAGGTGGCAATTCCTGAAGGAAGCACTCCATCTTCAATGCGAGCCCCAGCTGCAGGAAGGAAGGCAATGCCAGACACGGGCACAGGCACAGCAGGTAATTGCTGTGCCGGGCTCAGTCCTGGCCGGGGCTGTGTGGCAGCAGCTCTTCCCCCAGGGCCTGCCCTTGCCCAGCCCGGCAGCAGCCAAAGCTGGAGGCGCCTCGGCTTCCAGGCCTCTGGAGCTCGTTCAGAGCCCTGGGGAAACGGGACTGCTGCAGCAAGGTCCCTGGCGCTGCAGCTGCTGCGGAGCTGGCCCTGAGTGCCCAGAGGCCCAAGGCACAGGAGCAGCCCTGAGCAGGAGCCCTGCCTCCAGCCCAGGGCCAGAGCCAGCCCTGGCACACAATGGAAACAGTTCTCATCTTGGTTTGCTTCCAGACTGGGATGCTGGGAAGGATTCTCCATTAGCCTGGCGCTCTGAAGTTGTGAAGCCCTCCGACCATTCTGCACGTGTGTTCTCACTGTCCCACCAAGGTGTAATGTTTGACTGACTGGTAAGAACCAGGTGACAGAAGCTTCTGTGGCTGTTGTGTTACAGCCGTGTCTGCAGGGACAACTCCACCAACTCCTACCTTGGATGCTGCACATAAGCCCAGCTCCCATGGCAGGGGTGAGTAGTGTGTCCCTGCTGAACCCAAAGGCTGAGACCTGATTTTGTGGGATCCATTCCTGGGAAATGGAACTACTTTCTCTTAAGGTCCTCCACCAGAAGAGACCAAAGACATGGCAGACAAGAAATTCCTGGACCCATTAGAAATCATGTGGCAAATGCTGAAGGAACGTCTGCAGAGAAGGCAAGGTGGGTGCATTTCCCTCATGCTTCCCCTGGGTCTCAGCAGCCAGGGGCTTTGGCTGCACATCTGGACACGCCGTGCCCGGCACAGCGGGAAGGGATCCATGGCAGCCTCGATGCCCCGCTGCTGCTTTCACGCCCTGCAGGGCTGTTTGCCAGCCTGGCCTGGCTGCAGCTTCTGCCCAGCCTCTGCAGGAAGGCATTTGGCATCAGCTGACTGGCAGCCCCAGTTGCACCACAGTCCATGCCCTCCCTCAGATCCCCTGCAATTTCCTGGTGTCCAGGCAGATCAGATGTTGGGGCTGTTTGGGGAAGGAAGCAGCCTTGGGTTGTCCCAAAATCCTGGGTGTTTTCTGATCCTTATGCATTCCTTTCACAAGTGATGCCTCCTGAAATTGTCCCCTTCCCCATTCCCAGTCAGGAATGTTTCCATCTGATCCATCTGTCTCTTTTGCATTCTCCAGAAATGAAAGGAGAGCCTGCGGAGAAAGAAGCATTTCCCGGAGGAAGCAGGGGCTCCATGCCAGCCTCTGCTACAGGAAGGGAGGCCATGCCAGGCACAGGCACAGGAGGTAATTGCTGTGCCTCTGGGCCTGAGCCCTGCTGAGGCTTGAGCTGCCCTCTCTGCTGCTTGGCAGTGCGGGCACAGCCTGGACTAGAGTGGCACAGCCCAGGGGAATTATCCCGAGCAGGCTCAGGGCACTCGGGTACTGAGCAATCCTGCTGGGGTCCCTCCATGGGAGACATGTCCTGAAACCTGGCAGTGACTGCACGGGGTGCCCATGGTGGGGAAAGGACAGAGGAGGAGAGGAAGGCTCCAGTGTGTCCTGAGAGGGCCTGGCTGATTGCCCTTGGGATCTGGGGGGTTTCCCCACAGAAGGAGGGCAGGAGGGACAGAGGGAGGGCAGGATGGATAGCTGTGGCACTGCCTGCTGCAGTTTTCCCCCATGCTTTAGGGAGGATTTCTTCTGTGTGTGAGGGGGAGAGTCCCAGGTCCCTGCACTGCTGCAGCCACCCCTCGCAGGGATGTTGCTGAGGGCAGGGAAAGAGTGTGGAGAGTGACCAGGAGCCAGCCCAGAGCTCCCCAGGCCCCTGGGCAGCTTTGGCCATGTCTATTCACATCTGGCTCCCATGGCCTTACCCGACTCCCTGGCAGTGCCCAGTTCCCTGTGGCAGAAAGAGATCCCAGCACACACTGGAAAATGTTCTCATCTGTGCTGCATTGTAGATGAGGGTGCTGGGAAGGCTTCTCCATCAGCTTGGATGAATAAAGTTTTGAAGCCCTTGGAGCCTCCTGCAGGTATGTTCTCGGTGTGTCACCAAGGAAGAATTGTAGACAAGCGGGCAGGAAGCAGGTGACAGAAGCTTCTGTGGCTGTTGTGTTACAGATGTGTCTACAGGGAGGACTTCTCCAGCTTCTCCAGCTCCTACCTTGGATGCTATACGCAAGCCCAGCTCCCATCACAGTGGTGAGTAGTGTGTCCCTGCTGACCTCAAAGGCTGAGCCTTGCTTTTGTAGGATCCATTGCTGGGAAATGGAAATATTTTTCTCTAAGTTACTCTAACAGGGAAAATCCAAGATACAACAGATAAGATGTCCCTGCAACCATCCAAACAGATGAGGAAAGAGCTGAAGGAACCCCTGCAGACAAGAGAAGGTGGGTGCATTTCCCTCATGCTTCCCCTGGGAGTCAGCAGCCGGGGGCTTTGGCTGCACATCTGGACACGCCGTGCCTGGCACAGTGGGAAGGGATCCATGGCAGCCTCGCTGCCCCGCTGCTGCTTTCACGCCCTGCAGGGCTGTTTGCCAGCCTGGCCTGGCTGCAGCTTCTGCCCAGCCTCTGCAGGAAGGCATTTGGCATCAGCTGACAGGCAGCCCAAACTGTAACACACCCTGAGATCCCCCACTATATCCAGCCCTGCAGATTAGGAAAAGGGTGGCTGTTTGGAGGTGGAAGTGCTCACATCACGCTACTGTAACCTGGCCATTTTCCTGCTCCATAAATTTCACAAATATTACCTCTTATGCCACCGCCCAAGTGGGGAACAGCTCCATCTGATGCAGCTGTCTCCCTTCTTTTGTCAAGAGATGGACATAGTGCTTCAGTGGAAGGTGGCATTTCTTAAAGGAAGCACTCCATCTTCGGTGCCGGCCCCTGCTGCAGGAAAGCAGGCAAAGCCAGACACGGGCACAGGCACAGCAGGTAATTGCTGTGCCGGGCTCAGTCCTGGCCGGGGCTGTGTGGCAGCAGCTCTTCCCCCAGGGCCTGCCCTTGCCCAGCCCGGCAGCAGCCAAAGCTGGAGGCGCCTCGGCTTCCAGGCCTCTGGAGCTGGTTCAGAGCCCCGGGGAAACGGGACTGGTGCAGCAACGTCCCTGGCGCTGCAGCTGCTGCGGAGCTGGCCCTGAGTGCCCAGAGGCCCAAGGCACAGGAGCAGCCCCGAGCGGGAGCCCTGCCGCCAGCCCAGGGCCAGAGCCAGCCCTGGCACACAATGGAAACAGTTCTCATCTTGGTTTGCTTCCAGACTGGGAGGCTGGGAAGGATTCTCCATTAGCCTGGCGCTCTGAAGTTGTGAAGCCCTCCGACCATTCTGCACGTGTGTTCTCACTGTCCCACCAAGGTGTAATGTTTCACTGACTGGTCAGGACCACATGACAGAAGCTTCTGTGGCTGTTGTGTTACAGATATATCTGGAGCAACGACTGCACCAACTCCTACCTTGGATGCTGCACAAAAGGCCAGCTCCCATGGCAGGGGTGAGTAGTGTGTCCCTGCTGACCCCTCAGGCTGAGCCCTGCTTTTGTGGGGTCCATTGCTGGGAAATGGAACTACTTTCTCTTAAGGTCCTCTGACAGGAGAGACCAAAGACATGGCAGGCAAGAAATTCCGGGACCCATTAGAAATCATGTGGCAAATGCTGAAGGAATGTCTGCAGAGAAGACAAGGTGGGTGCATTTCCCTCATCCTTCCCCTGGGACTCAGCAGCCAGGGGCTTTGGCTGCACATCTGGACACGCCGTGCCCGGCACAGCAGGAAGGGATCCATGGCAGCCTCGCTGCCCCGCTGCTGCTTTCACGCCCTGCAGGGCTGTTTCCCAGCCTGGCCTGGCTGCAGCTTCTGCCCAGCCTCTGCAGGAAGGCATTTGGCATCAGCTGACTGGCAGCCCCAGTTGCACCACAGTCCATGCCCTCCCTCAGATCCCCTGCAATTTCCTGCTGTCCAGGCAGATCAGATATTGGGGCTGTTTGGGGAAGGAAGCAGCCTTGGGTTGTCCCAAAATCCTGGGTGTTTTCTGATCCTTATCCATTCCTTTCATAAGTGATGCCTCACCTTCCCCATTCCCAGTCAGGAATGTTTCCATCTTATCCAGCTGTCTCTTTTCCATTTTCCAGAAATGAACGGAGAGCCTGTGCAGAAAGAAGCATTTCCCGGAGGAAGCAGTGGTTCCGTGCCAGCCTCTGCTACAGGAAGGGAGGCCATGCCAGGCACAGGCACAGGAGGTAATTGCTGTGCCTCTGGGCCTGAGTCCTGCTGAGGCTTGAGCTGCCCTCTCTGCTGCTTGGCAGTGCGGGCACAGCCTGGACTAGAGCGGCACAGCCCAGGGGAATTATCCCGAGCAGGCTCAAGGCCCTCGGGTCCTGAGCAGTCCTGCTGGGGTCCCTCCATGGGAGACATGTCCTGAAACCTGGCAGTGACTGCACAGGGTGCCCACGATGGGGAAAGGACAGAGGGGGAGAGCAAGGCTCCAGTGTGTCCTGAGAGGGCCTGGCTGTTTGCCCTTGGGATGTGGGAGCTGTCCCAGCAGAAGGAGGGCAGGAGGGAGTGTAGGAGGGATGGATAACTGTGGTACTGCCTGCTGCAGTTTTCCCCAGGGCTTTAGGGAGGGTATTCTGTGAGTTTGAGGGAGAGAGCCCCAGTGCCCTGGGCTACTCCAGCCACCCCTCCCATGGGTGTTGCTGAGGGCAGGGAAAGAGTGTGGAGAGTGATCAGGAGCCAGCCCAGAGCTCCCCAGGCCCCTGTGCAGCTTTGGCCATGTCCATTCCCATCTGGGTCCCATAGCCTTACACGACCCCCTTGCAGTGCCCTTTTCCCTGTAGCATTCGGGCATCCCAGCATGCCACAGATATGGTTCTGATCTCTGCTCCCTTTTAGACTGGAATCGTGACATGGGTTTTCAGGAAGTCCTGATGAAGGATGGTTTGAAGTTCCTGGAGGATGCTGGAGGCAAGTTTTCATTCTGCCCTTCCTGAGTGAATAATCAGGATCAATGCAACAAAAGCTCATTTATAAACCATTTCCCTTAACATTATGTAAAGGCTGAAGGATTCTGAGAATCTTTCCCTTCTCCCTTCTGGATCCCTGAGGGATCCCTCAGGATCGCTGTCAGTAGGACGAAGGAGCATTGATCTTTCAGTTTTCCTCCCGTGTGCAATGCCAGTGTGTCCTTCCGTGTGCTCTGTGCAGTCAAAGAGAAGAGCAGAGAGGGAAGGGGCCGGGCCCAGGGCTGTGCCCCGGGGCTGAGCCTTGTGGGCAGCCTGAGGATCTCCTGCAGTGCCACAGGAGCTCTTCTGTCCTGCCTTTCTTTGCAGCTGAACCTGCTGGTGAAGGCCCCACATCCAGGACTGAGGCTCTGGGAGATGCTGAGGGTAGGTCAAGGCCTTTCCCCTGGGAGAGCTGCCAGCTCAGAGCCCAAAGCTGGGCCAGGGAGGCAGCGCTGCAGGTGCCAGCACAGAACCATGCACGTGTGTGCCTGCGCCCTGCACGATCCCCTCACCGCTGCTGCGGCTCAGTGGTGCCCGTGCAGATCAGCAGAGATGGCAGAAGCTTCTGTGGCTGTTGAATTACAGGTGTGTCTGCAGGGAGGACTTCTCCAGCTCCAGGGCTGGATGCTTGGCCCCAACCCAGCTCCCATGGCAGGGGTGAGTAGTGTGTCCCTGCTGACCCCACAGGCTGAGCCCTGCTTTTGTGGGATCCATTCCTGGGAAATGGAACTATTTTCTCTTAAGGTCCTCCAAAAGGAAAGACCCAAGATACTGCAGCCAAAATGTCTCATGACTCAGATGAATTCCTGACACAAACACAGAAGAAAGCACCCGGAGGACAAGGTGGGTGCATTTCCCTCATGCTTCCCCTGGGACTCAGCAGCCGGGGGCTTTGGCTGCACATCTGGACACGCCGTGCCCGGCGCAGCAGGAAGGGATCCATGGCAGCCTCGCTGCCCCGCTGCTGCTTTCACGCCCTGCAGGGCTGTTTCCCAGCCTGGCCTGGCTGCAATTCCTCCCCAGCCTCTGCAGGATGGAATTTGGCATTAGCTGATAGGGTGCCCCAAGTGTACAGTGAGCCTGAGATCCCCTGCCATTTCCCAGTCTCTGAGAAGATCAGGCGGTGCAGCTGTTTGCACAAGGGAGTGCACTGGCCCAGCCCCAATTACCTGGGCTTTTTCCTGATCTTTACCTATGACTTAGACAAGCATTGCCTCCTGAAGGTGCCACCTCGCAGTGGGGAATATTTCCATTTGATCCAGTTGTCCCTTTTTTCCTTTTTCAAGTGATGGACCAAAAGGCTGTTCAGGAGGAGGAGCACTCAGGGAGAAGCAGTGGCTCATTGGCAGCCCTAGCTGCAGGAAGGAAGGCGATTCCAGACACGGGCACAGGCACAGCAGGTAATTGCTGTGCCGGGCTCAGCCCTGGCCGGGGCTGTGTGGCAGCAGCTCTTCCCCCAGGGCCTGCCCTTGCCCGGCCCGGCAGCAGCCAAAGCTGGAGGCACCTCGGCTTCCAGGCCTCTGGAGCTGGTTCAGAGCCCCGGGGAAACGGGACTGGTGCAGCAACGTCCCTGGCGCTGCAGCTGCTGCGGAGCTGGCCCTGAGTGCCCAGAGGCCCAAGGCACAGGAGCAGCCCCGAGCGGGAGCCCTGCCGCCAGCCCAGGGCCAGAGCCAGCCCTGACTCCCGACTGGGCAGGGGCTGCGCTGGCTCCTGACAGGGCCTGAGCCTGTCCCCTGGGGCTGGGGGAGCTGTCACGGGGCAGGGAGGGCCAGGGCTGGCAGTGGCTGCTCAGGGATGGCTTTGGCCCGTGTCCCTGGCAGCAGCCACTGCCCAAGCAGCTGCGCTGACCCCGGGCTCTCCTCCCGGCCTGCTGGGCTTTGTTGGCTGGCACAGCCTGTGCCAAGGGCCGGCAAGGTGCCTGCAGGCCCCAGCTCTGGGGGAAACAGAGGACGTCCTGCCCGTATCCACCGTGCTGCCAGCTCAGCAGTGCAGCACAGCACGGGCTCACACTCCCCATCGCTCCCACAGATGCAGCCGGCACCACAAGTCCAGTTCCGAATGCCCAGGATGGCCTCGGAAGGCGTTTCTGTCAGGGAACAGGCTGCTGGCTAGGGTTACTGGCAGGCGTCCTTTGTTTGGAGCTTGTTTTCATGTTGTGCTGCTTTGGATTCGGGTATTCCTGGAACAAAAAACAGTGAGTGTTTTGTTGCTCTCCCCCTCCAACAGCTTCTTTTGAAAGTCTAACGTGGACAGGGAACATTCCCTTTGAGGCTGCAGTGGAGTTGTGGCCAGTCCATGATTGTCCAAATAACTCTGCTGAGGGTTCTGCTGCTGCCCAGTGCTTCCACTGGCCTCTCAATTGCTGGGCCTTGTCCTGGGGGCCCCGCTGGAGCTGCAGCCAGTGCTGGCTCCCACTGAGGCTGCCTGGCCAAGAGCAGCCCCAGGGGCACAGGGCAGAGGCAGAGGGAGGTGGGGAGGAGAAAGAGCAGGGCCGAGGTTGCCCTTGAAAGGCAGAGGCGCTCTGGGGCCCGCTCCTGGCCAGGGACCCTGCCCAGAGCCGTGCCCTGCTGGCCGGGGCCTTGAGGGGCAGCTGTCCAGCTGGGCCCAGCTGTGCCAGCAGCTCCAGCCGTGCTGGGGAGCCTTGCCAGCTCTGGGCCCTGCTGTGCACGAGGGTCCCTGTGTGCCACTGGCAGCTGGGGCCTCAGCCACCTCCTCTCTGCACAGGAACACCTCGGGACAGAAGTTGGAAGACGGTGTCTGCACCTCACAGCCAGACAGCCTGTGCAGCTCCTCCAGCAGCAGTAAGGGCCTGGACAGCCCTCTCAAGTCTTCTGTGAAGAGGACCCCAGAACAACCGTCTACGACGAAGCCTCCTCTTACACTGTAGATCCCACTGCCACCTGCTCTCCCCATGGGCCTCCCCAAGCTGCCTTCATCCCTTTTTTTATCTTTGTCTGTCCCATCCCAGCCAACTCGAGTACCTCTAGGGACCCCAGGACCAGCCCAGCACCCTCCAGCCCTTCCTGAGACCAACACATCCCTCCCTCTGCCCCTGAGCCCCCTGGCCTTTCCCTCTAGGAATCACTGAAGGTGACACCCCCCCCACCCCACCCCCCCAACCCCCCGCTTGCAGGGTAGGCAATGACCTATTCTTCTGTTTAAATAAAGAGAAGGATCTTTGTTCTGGTTGGAAAGCAAAACCAGTGAGAGACTCCAAGTTAGAAATACAATTTATTAGAAAAAGGGAAAAAAATCAAAACACATGCAATAATACAAAAGAAAAACCACTGACAGGCTCAGAATACAGCCTGCTGACACCCTGCTAGTTAGGGTGGTGGTAGCAGTCCAGATGAAATGGACTTGTGGAAGTGGTGATCCTGTAGAAACAATCTGGTAGCTCTCATCCTCTGGAAAAGCAGTGGGTAAGGGCGGCGGTTCCTCTGGGAATCCAGTGGAAAGACTGCTTGTTGTGTCCCAAAACCCAGATTATATCCAGCTGGGGATGCTTAGCTCCTCCCCCATGGGCAGAGCATCTCACAGTGGGCTGATATCATTCTGCCTCATGCTGTGGGTCCTTGATTAGCCATGAAACAGAAATGGCTCTGGGAGGGAGTTATCTCTGAGTCATGTGGCAAGACATTGATGGGCCCATTAACAGGAGATAAGGAAGAAACAATGCCCCTCCTGGTTTCAGCAGTTCTTGAGGATGGGATTAGAATACATCTTTACACTGCAACCCAGGACAAGTGGTCACTCCAGTGTCCAGGTGGCAGCAGCAGCAAAGCCCACCCAGCACCAGCACTGACTGAGCTCCATGCCCAGGAGGAGCTGTGGATGCCCACAGTGTGGGCAGGCAGAAGCCAGGCAGGGGCTGCTGTTGAAATGGAGGTTTTGGGGGGTTCAACTAAGTTAGCAATATGGACTAAGCATTTAAATTTTAAATTGTAGAATTATGTGTTGAATTTTAACCTTTTACTTAAGAAACCTCTGCCAAGGTACAAAGGGCATAGGAAAATGCAAATTTCTGAAGCTTCTTGCTATGAAGGACAATACCAGTGTCATAAACAGGGCAGGAGATCTTTCTCCTTTTTAATGCCTTTATTAAAAACATTCAGCTCAGGTTGGGGAGAAAGGACAGGTCGCCCGCACCCCCGCTGCTCCCAGGAGTGGCACGGAGGAGGAGGATGCTGCAGCTGTGTCCGCTGGTATGCAGGCAGAGCTGGGGCTTCCATCCTCGAGGGAGTAGTGGGAATTCTGCTTCTTTGGTCTAACATTCCAGGTCCTCTTTCTAGCTGACATCCTTTCAGGTTAGGGTGAGGAGTAAAAAGGATCTTAGCACATACTGGATTAAGTTCCTCACCTTTAGACCTTACTTAGGTTTCTTAATTTTATGTCGGCTCAATGTTTTTAGGGGTTTTTTCCTGGAAAATTGCAAAATTTGGTGAAATGCATTCTCATCTGCATACTAGCTCTGATGTCACCACCCCCTGCAACCTTCAGGCTCCTGGGAAGCAGCAGGGGGACAACTGCGCTTGATTTCTAACCATGAACAGGTAATTGAAGAAAAACTATTAACAAGAGGTGATTGCAACATGAAGCTAGCAACAACAAATAGTCAACATTTCAACTCACAACAACTGGCCCAACCTGTTTAACTTTGCAGCCTTAAAAAAAATGGGTAATCTGTTGGGGCGAACACCCCAGGTGTGGAGACACGAGGCTTGACTCCATTTCAGAAGGCTGATTTATTATATATTCTATTAAAATAGTACGTTAAAACTATACTAAAAGAACAGAGAGGAAAAAATGACCAGAAGGCTACAAAGAAGAAGAATAGAATGGAATGCATAACAAAAATCTTGTGACTGCTCACAGGCTCAACACAGTTGGCTGTGATTGGTCATCAAGTGAAAACAATCCACATGGACCAATGGAAGATGCACCTGTTGCATTCCACAGCAGCAGACAGTTATTGTTTACATTTCTTTCCTGAGGCCCTCAGCTCCTCAGGAGGGGAAAAATCCTAGGAAAGGATTTTTAATAAAATATCATAGCTACAGATAACTTTTTTACTCATAACACCAGGAGAAGACCAGGGAATGCAGGAAGCCTAGACTAAGGAGCTCCTCTGTCTCCAAGCTGATCCAAACCAACAGACGTACTCAGATAAGCACCAGGGGACCACAGTGCACGCACAATAGAGAAAAGTTCAAAAGTTCAGTCATGAGGAAGACCACAGCCTTCGGCCTCAGAGACCACCAAAGACCCCAGTGTGACCACCACAGGAAACAACGCGTGCTGATGGAGAAGGAAGACTCGCTCACAATATGATGATCGACAAGTCTCGTCTTTATTCCCGAATCACCGATTATTATACACCTTTTAATTAGCTCATGCATAGTGCAAAATCCCAGCTCACCATTGGCTAACTAGCTATCAGCTATCTACGTGCTGTTTTTGGTATAACTATCACCACTTTCCCAGGCTATCCTGCTCCACCACCTGTGTCTGTGCATTACTTCATCCGTGGGCCAAGGACACAGTTTAATTGGGATAGCAACTCCCCTCATTCTCTATCTCGGTGAAATTAATCTCACTGTGAGCTTTAGCTCGGAGCCAGCTTGTTACAAAGCTCTCAACATTTCCCCCGTTTTCTTTTTGAGCCGGAAGTGTTGTTTTCCAAGCCCTTTCCATCATCTGACTCACCATTCTTTGTATGCAATTAAGCAAGCATGGTAATACAAGCATTAGCAATACTATCACACAATATCTCTATAGCATATTGATACAGAATGATCTGATAAATTCATAGAACACATACTCTCAAATTCTTCACAACCATGGCCTTGAGCTAATAATAAGAAATCGATTGCTGCTCTATTCTGCAATACTGCATGATTTACACTTTGTACATCTTGAGACAGCATGTCCACTACCTGGGAGGTGGCGTTCAGTTCGTCTTTGGCCCAGCAGCCTAATTGCTTGGCCAAATTCATGGACTTATTAGCTGCCCCTCCAGGTAAAAGTGTAGCTACTACTACCTGTTTCAGCTTGCTCCAGAATGTGGGTTGCCCTATTTGGCAGTCCCTCTGGAGCGAAGAGAACAGGACTTAAGTTGCTTGATGCAGTCGTCTAGTGCCTCCTCAACCCCACAGTCTTTTTTAATCGGTCCTACAGTGGATGTCTGTGTGAGGGGCACAAGCTTTCGACAGCGCGAAGCTATTATGTGAGTACGTACTTGCTTTTCTACTCGCTCACACAAGGTCTTAAGTTGCCAAGTAACATATGCCAAAATAATTTGCTCCGGGGCTTCATACAAGTCTAATGATCCTCCCAAATCAAGCCCTGTAAAATCCCTTAGTGCTCGCTGCCACGAGTTCTGCAAGTTCCAGGAGAATCGGCAGCTTGGGCACCAGTTCTGCCGAACGGTCGATTGCTCCAACCAAAACACCTTATTACAGCCTCCACAGTCTAGCACGACCCATGCAGCACATTTATTGTCCCCACAGTCCAAGCATGGCTGTGATTGAGGGGCTTTTACTTCTACTGTAAGGTCCTAACACCACTCGATCCAATCGTCAGGAAGATGAACACAGGCACATCGCGCGTCGTTAGAGTAGGGCTGGAGGCGTTGCAAATAGGGCCGCAATATCAGTGTCAGTTTGTTGTGCACCTTCTCTTTGTCCTCCGGTGACAAGGCCGCAATGGTCCTGAACATCAGCTCGAGTCCACTTCGCGGGGATCCACAAGGGTCCTGTTGGAGAGGAAACACAAAGATATCCCCTCCCCCAGTATAGTACCCTGGCAGCTACTCCTGCTACATAAAGGGAGTCAGTCACAATATTCAAAGGACCTTTTAAATTCATCATTGCCCATACTACAGCTAAAAGTTCCAATGTCTGTAGACTGTCCCTGGCATCTGCATCTAACAAATGTTGTCACCACTGTCTTTGCTGTTTCCATGTCACGGCTGCTCTCCTGGACTTTTTACCAGCGTCCGTAAAGGCCGTGATAGCCCCCCTTAATGGTGACAGACTCCGAATGGGCTTTGTTATCCAGTCCCATTCTGTCATCCACTGGAGGGGACTAGGATGCATTTTCCCAGTCTCCACGACAGCTCCAGCTCCTAAAAGGGCTTCCTGGAGCTCCCCAGAGTTCACCAAATACCAGTCAAGCGTGTCCTTTTTAATGGGCAATCGTATTGTGGAAGGCTCTGCTCCTGTAACTTGGATTGCCCTAAAACGTCCTTTCTTTATGAGGGATGCAATCATTTCAATTTTCAGTCTCACAGTTTTCTGTTGCTGTAGCGGTGGAGAGAGCCACTCCAATACCCTGAGCTCCCCCGTTTTCTTTTCAAGCTGAGACAGGGCACCTGTTAAAACACAAACAAATCCCACATCCCTGCAGGACTGAAGAATCTTCTCAAAATCTTGGAGGTGAAAAATGGGTCCTGGTTTCATTTTGCAATGTTACATAAAGAAATGTTAAAATAAAAGTAATTAGGAATTAATTTAGATAATACACACAGTTAACAACACATACAAAATAAAAAAATTACTAAACACTGTAACACTGAACTCTTATCCCAGAGTCTGCGACAGCTGACAAACCTTAAAATGACAGAGAATTGGAGAAACCATGTCCGGATTCATGTTTCTCCAAATCACCTCTGAAAATGGCTCAGCTGTCATAGATGGTCAAATTGCCAAGTCAAAAGGACTTGAATACTTTTTGATGCAGAAAACATCTGGGTTGATTGTCAGTCACTCCATCCAAATAGAGCTAGAGCTTGGCCAGAGCCCAAACTCTAATTGGTGAGTGTCACTTAACACATTTTTTAAACAGGGCTTTTAAAAACAACTGTTATAAACAAGAAACCTTAGGGTTACAAACCAATCAAACCAGCAAATAATTGAATCCTTCTGAAGTTTCTGTCAAGACAGAGATTTTCCAAACACAGCAAACTTCTTGAATTCTCTGCTGGAGTATTTCTGTAATAATAATTAAAATAACTACAAAACTGGCAATTTGGATAAAAACCCTCAGAAACATCAAAATAGTTAGGAAATAAAAAGACAGGATCCTGAAGAGACACGTTTCTTGTAGGTGATCACACAAAAAAATAGAAAAACACATGAAAGCTGGCTGTAAATACTGCAACAATATCTTAATAATAATTCTTATCACAAAAATCTGAAAACTCCTTAACAAGAAGTGCTTGAAGGGGTTAAGACAACCTTCCCAAAGTATTCATCTAGTATTAACAACAGTCACTATCTATCAGCATTACTTACAAAAACTAAAAATAACAAAGATTATAAACTTAATATCAATAATTCTTAAAACTTTGAATCTTGGATAGATATTTTAAAACAAAACTGAAAAAGATGACAGATAATCTTAAACACAAATAATTTCACTTAAATTAAGGATAGTCAAAATAATTAGCACATTTACATCCATTTATCTAATGCCATCTCTTAATGAATAGAAGAAAGCAAAGACTATAAAGCCCATAGTATACAGAAATATTACAGTTTAAATCTTCTCATATGTAGTCCAAACAGAAACTAGGAAGTTTACTTAGACTCTGCCCCCCTAAAAGGTTGTTCTTGCCTCAGGCAAGGGAAAGGAAATGAAGTCATCAAACTCAAAGCCATCAAACCCAAATACTCAATCACTTTTAGAAAAGCAAACACATTTACAAAAAAAACTGGTAAACAAACTGTAAAGTCTGTGGAACAGTTGGTTGAAATGCCCCGTATAACATCTGGATGAAGCACTGTGTGAATTTTCAGAAGTTTTCTATCCTGATCTTGAAGGAAATTCCTGACCTGTTTTTTCTCAGACACTTGTTTGAATTTCTGCGATGGGCTGTCTGCTGTGGTTGCTAGGCAGCTGTGACAGGGCGGTGCCCTGAGGAATGTCTGCCCGCGCCCGTCTTCTATGTGCTCCGGCACAGCCTCAGTCTGCGCTATCCCGGGGGTGCGGAAAGGAACGCTCTCACCCGGACCCGCGCAGCCCCGATCTCCTTTGGGCTCCGCTCGGCCTGGATCTCTGCTCGGGCTGGTTCCCCCTGGCTCTGCGCCAACACCCGCAGCCAGCGGGAGAATGTCCCACACCGCTGGTGCTTTTGTGCGCTTGCAAAAAGTGAAAAAGCCCTCCTAGCTCCAGCTTTCGGGTTTCGCGTTACTGGTGCGCGTCCACCGCCGCTAGCACCTATTCGGCTGCCGCGTCTCGCTTTGGCCGGCTTGGCCCTGGCCGGCACTTCCCTCACGATCTGTGCGCTTTCCCCACGGACAGCTGCCGTGCGAGTTTTTGTCACCGCGCGTGTCACTGGACCCGCGGTGCGCGTAACCGCTGCCGGCACCGAGTACACCGCCTCCGCAGCGCTCGGTCCGTTCCGCCACCGCAGCACCGGGAGCGCCGCCGGCATACGCGTTTTCGCCTCCGCGTCTGCCCCGGGCTGTCCCGCGGTGCGCGTAACCGCCCTCCTGGTCCCGAACTTACGCCACTCTGTTAGCTCATGGACCATATGGGGGTTGAAAAACAACCCTGTAGCGTACCCGTAATCTAACAACTGTGGGAGCTCTCTCTGCAAGTCCATGTCTTTAATCTGCCGCTTTTTTAAAAAGCAAATAAATAAATCATATGCTGCTTGCCTTTCCATTTCTAATCAGCGCTGTTGCAAGGCTTACAGACTTCGGCAGCACGTAGGCTAGGACTATATTTATAGCTCCTAGGGCCGCGACCCGCAGTGGTCGTTTGCCGTCCCCCCCCTTGCTTCAGAAGGACCCGCTCCTACTTCCCCATCCGTGGCAGCCGTGTCTGTCCGTAGTCGTCGACGTCGGGGTCACCATTTGATGGAGAAGGAAGACTTGCTCACCATATGATGATCGACAAGTCTCGTCTTTATTCCCGAATTACGGATTATTATACACCTTTTAATTAGCTCATGCATAGTGCAAAATCCCAGCTCACCATTGGCTAACTAGCTATCAGCTATTTACGTGCTATTTTGGTATAACTACTTATTACTTTCCCAGGCTGTTTTTCTCCACCACCTGTGTCTGTGCATTACTTCATCCGCGGGCCAAGGACACAGTTTAATTGGAAGGCAACTCCCCTCATTTTCTATCTTGGTCAAATTAATCTCACTGTGAGCTTTAGCTCGGAGCTAGCTTGTTACAAAGCTCTCAACACAGAACATATTTTCATTCTGAGTATCTTTCTGTAAATGAACATTCTGTCTCAACCAGGAGGTATTTTTGACCAGCTGTTAAAACTTCAGAAGTACACCTAGAAAAGAGGCAAAGACAGTTTCCTGAAACATCTGCCTTTTATTAAAAGTCCATCATATGGGTCAAAAGAAGGGTGAAAAAACCAAATCAGTCCTTTTACTTCTTCAGTATGTGATTTCACAGATACTTTTAATTTCATTTTAAAGAAAAAAAGGAAAGTAGCATGTACAGGGAGAACAATCCAATAGGAAATACTAAATCTGTACCTGTTTGTGTGTCAACTCACCCGCAAATGGTGAGTTAAAAGTAAAAGATAATTTGTAGCATTTGAAATGTCTTCAAGTAGCCTTTACACTCAGCAAAACTTTGGTCACAAGTGGATAAGGTGATCATGGGATCTGTTCCATGAAAAAAAAATATCCCCTTAGATTTTTTTTTTTTCCCTACTGTTTTTGATATATATTGCATATTGTGCCTTAAGGGCAGCAGCTACATAAAGATATCTCTCAGTATTTGTTCAGTATTTGACAGTTAGGCTGTTCCAATGTACCTTAGGGATTTTTATTCTAATTTTATGCTGTCAGACTTTTATTTCTCTGACTTTGTATCCTCTGTGGTAATATTACTAAAAGCTTTCCGGTTTTGTGGGTATTTTTATTAAAAGAAAAGTAATTGTATTAATCAGAGCTTAGTTTTTCTTGCCTTTTTCTTCCAGATTATCCCAATGGCATTCGGCTCACGTCAGCTGTTCCAGGAGCAGATATCAAAGTACTCATAAATTTCAATGCACCAAATCCTCAGGACAGGAAGAAGTTTACAGATGATTTGAGGGAATCAATTGCAGAAGTTCAAGAAATGGAAAAGCACAGAATAGAGTGTAAGTACAAAGGTACATATAATGGAGCATTTTCCAGCTAATCAAAATAATAAAAAGTAATATTACCCTTGGAAAATTTAAATTTTAAATTAAAAATTACCATTAATAAAAAGTATAAGAGTATAACACATTAGAACTCTGTAAAAGTTCAAAATAATGTGGGTTTTTCTGTGACTTTATCTTGAGAAGAAGGAAAAAGCCAATAATGCCTTAAGCCCCGGCTGAGTTCATTGACTACTATTTACTGCAGTGTAGCTGCAGTGGAATTCATCTTGGACAAGCTGCAAATAACAATGGGCAGAGGAGAGCTGGGTCTGTGATTTGTAGCATAAATTACAGGAAGAATTTTAGGGATAATTTGGACAGAAGAGAGCTGGGTCTGTGATTTGTAGTATAAATTACTGCAGGAATTTTTAGGGATAATGTGGAGAAGAAAGATGGATCCGTGATTTGTACTATAAATTCCTGTAAGAATTTTAGAGATAATGTGGACAGAGGAGAGCTGGCTCTGTGATTTGTATCACAAATTACAGCAGGAATTTTAAGGGCAATTTACCTCACACTGAAATTCCCAATGATGGCTCTTCCAATAAGCTTCATTGAATTTTTCTTCATTTCCGGGTTGCAATTCCTGTGGTCAGTAAGGAAGTCATGGTCCAAACCGATACATTTTGCTGGTAGTCCCGTGAGTGTCTGAAGATGAAATTTTATCCCATTTTCCCAAAAGAGAAATCCAGCTGTGGGTAGAGGGGTGAAACTCCCTGTGGGACGTTCTGGGTTGTTTCATGCCCACAAACACCCCTGTAAAAGCCCCCGTGTGTGTTGCAGCCGAGCTGGAGAAGCAGAAGGGGGTGGTGCGTCCCAGCATGTCGCAGTGCTCCAGCCTGAAGAAGGACTCCGGGAACGGGACCCTGCCCCGGGCGTGCCTGGAGGACAGCTACGCCGGCGGCGAGGGGCTGAAGCGGAGCACGCTCAGCTCCTCCCTGCGCGACCTGTCCGAAGCAGGTAAGAGCTGCCTCTCCTCCCCGGCTCGCTGCATGCCTCCACAAATAGCAGTGGTGGAATCTTACACTTCCAAGTAGCTCCTTACTCCCCCCTCCTCGGCTCGTGGTTAATTTCTGTTTGTTTTGGGTTGTTTTTTTTTTACCTTTGTTCTGTTAAGCGGCTGCTGTTTGAAAGTATTAAAGCCGTTGTAGGTTGCTATAGAAACTTTTAAAGGACAGTGAAGACAGAGGAAAAATTGTAAGTTTTTAATAAAACAGAAGTGACTGACTTGTGCTAGGAGCAATTCACTTGGTTTTCCTTTCTTTTTTTTTCATTGCCTTTGCTTTTTCCCCCTCATAGACTAGGCCTGGAAAGGGAAGGAAAGCTCCTGGTCTCTGTGTGACGAGCGCTTTCTGTGTACTCTGTGCTCAAGTGTACCTGTGTCACCACCTCGATGAATGAAACTGAGTGAAGCCCTACTAAATTCTCTCTAGAGCTGTGTAACACCAGTGTGCCCCTGATGCTCTTTTCTGGTTCTGTAACTCAGACACAGTTCCTAATTCTTGCAAAAAGAGGTTGTTGTGAAGTACTCTTTGCAACAGAACCAAAGAAGCCCTATTGGACAAGGATGCTGATAACCCACAAAGCCACTGATGTGTCTTAAGTTTTATTAACTGGTTAAAGACTGGAAAGCAGTGGTGATACAATTTGTTAGCCAAAGCAAGCCAGGGGAAGTTGGGCATGTTTTTATTTGATGGTTTGCCTCACACCTGGCATAGCCATGTAATCTTTCAGTGTTAAAGATTCCTGTCACTGACAAGAACTCTTATCTGAACACCATGTCCACTATTCAGAAAGTACTTCCATAGATAGTAGCAACTCTATTTTTTTTAGTTATTTGGTTTTTAGTTCATAGGCTGTGTTGCATACTCTGCTTTGTTCTTTCAATTGCAGTGATGATGTCCAGTGTAGTCATAATTTCAATATTCTGTATATCTTTGGTAGTAGACACTACTTACCTATTTCCTTTTTTTTTTCACTAAAGAGGAGACATTAGCTATGCTGCAATAAATAAAATTGTTGTAAACTGAAATGATAGCCTGTGTTTTGTGGGTATATGTATGTGCATACAAATATGTAGAGAGTGAGCTCTTTCAATTCTTTTCTTCTCTGTTTAGGCTTTCATACTCACATCTCCATGTGCTTCATTAAAAAGACTTAGGCCCTTGATCCAAAATCAGGCTGAAGTTGACTATTGGTGCTTGCTTGGCTCCAGTGGATTTTAGATCAAGCCCTAGTCTTCACCACTCTTATATCTCAGATGAAGATACTTCATATTTTTCTGTTGTTTTGGTTTTATTTCATTAGAATGAGAACTACCATATTGTTAATATGCGAGTTCAGTGGGTATCTGTACCCCTAAATGTGATTTCTGATTAATTTTTTCATTCCATTAGAATTACTCATCCCTCTCTTTCAAACACTGCCATGTATTTGAATTCATATTATGGGTTTAATTCAACAAACCAACATTTGTAATCACAAACACATTTCACAGGGCATGCCTACAACTGGCATGCTTCTTACTGAAAATAACCTTTTTCCATGACAAAAAGTAGAAATCACTCACAGACTGCAGGGTTTATCAATGAGTTTGTTAAACCCAACTAAACTTAATTTTAACCTGAAATAACTGAGAATTATGGAGAGCTTCTGTTTGGTCTTGTGCAGTGCAACTGACTTGAGAAACAACCAGCCTGTTATTTGCTGTGTTATTTGGTGGAATGACTTAAGGGAGATGATCCATATCATTCTGCCTTCTCTCAGGGAATAGCTTGCATGTGAGGCTAATTTTATTTTTAATGTGGGAGAAGTGATCCACAGAAAAGCAAAGAAATCTCTTTCAGTTAGGAAGATACTGCCCCTCAGTGATTATCCCATATTAAATTGCTTCTCTAAAACAGGCCTGAGTTAGGTTCCCTCAAATCCTTCTGTGGATGAAGCACAGGATGAACAAGGAGGAGGAACAGGAGTGTGTGGGCCTGTAGGAAAGTAGATTTTTAGAGAGACCTTTCTACCTTGAATCAAAAATAAATCTAACAAACAAGAGAAAATGGCCTGATTTCATATTTATGCAGGAAGGCAGGTAAATGTCCAGTGAACATTGCAAACTCAAAATTTTAACTGTTTATTCAGTGAAGGGAAATGTGACTGAACAGCATTTGGCTGCACAGGTACTTGACAGAACTATTTAGGAAAAAAATCCATTGCTGTCCCCCAGACATCCCAGTAAATGGAGGCTGTGGAAATTACTAAATTTCTCTGAGTGACAATTCAGCAGCTTCTGAGATCTAGCAAATACCCTGACTGATTCTGCCTCCTAGGCTGGGCATGCACAGAAAAGCAGGATGTGTCCATCAGGTATCCTTTCCTGAGAGTGTTTCCATGCCTTGGCCACAGCAGCTCAACTCCCAGCTGTGGGAAGGATGTGCTGAGGATCTCTTCACTGGGAGATGCTGTTGTTCCTTGTGCCTTGACAGTTCTTTCCATGGAATATAAAACAGAATGTGACATCCAAGTGTTCCAAGATGCGAATATGTCAAAAATATTTAGGGCTTTATTTTTCTCTAAAGATAAATGTATAATTTTTATTGCACATTCTTGAGCTGGAAGAACTGAATTTATTTTTTCCAGACCTTGAAATTCTTAATTTATACAAAAATATTAGAGCCAGGCAAATTTTAATGAATCTAAAGCTGAGTTTTATGAGTTTACAGAAAGATGGGAAAAGTGTGATGTCCCCTCATGGCCACTGTTCCACAGGAAGAATGATTTGGTCACTAAAGCAGAGCAGAAAGAGTTGGACTGGCTGTGTTTCCCATTCTGTTTCTCCCAGAAACAGTCCCATTGCACTGATTTTAGGTTCTTCAATTTGAATTCCAGCCACTTTGAATTGCTGGGGGACCCAGTGCTTTTACATTGAGTTTACAGAGGAATTCAAACTTTATTCCCACATCACTAATCTGTAAGGTGGGAGTAGTATTTACACACTGAACTGGTTTAAAAATTGCAGTTTTCTTGTTTGCCCCAGTACTCCACAACTGGCACAGCCAGGTAGTACTGACCAGGTGAGGGTGGTGCAGTGGTTCCTGTTACTGAGAGCTGGGCTTGTCTAAAACAGCCACAGGCCAAAAAAGATTACTGCAAAATCAAAACAAAACCAAAGGTATTTCCAGGATTAAAATAGTTCTGTTTCAGTGTGAAATCTTAAGATTGTACCTGTTTCACACAGAAACAAGCTGAAAATGTAAAGGTGGCAAACAGTACTTTCCCCCTCAAAAGTGGTCTCTCCAGTCATTGGAGAGAGTAATTTAACTTAAAACTTTTTTCCAAGCTTTCTCCCCCAAGACACTCAAAGCCAAATCATAATACTAAATCATAATATCAAATCATTGATAGTCTTTAGCTATCAGTTATGTCACTGGCCCAGAAGAGTTTCAAGAACTACAGAGCAGGAGTGAGAAATATTTCCATGTACTGAGCTGATCTGTAGCCTAAACTGTGAGATCACCACACATCCTGTGATGTGTCCTGCACACATCCATTCTGCAAGGTGCAGTGGCCTTTATTAATGAAGCTCAATATTCTTTTGGCATGGTTAAGTTTGTAAAAATCTTGTAATCACTTCATATCTCTACTATAAATTTGAAATGTTCTTGGCCCTATATAGTGCATGTTCATATATGAGGCATACACTTGTGTAAGTTCAAGATATTTCTTGCAAGGAATATTCATATCTAACAGATAAGGTTAAATTAATTGAAAATTTATTTTTATAAATTAAAGTCCACTCTAACAGCCTTAAAATATTAAAGTAAACTTAATATATTAAGCAAAACTAATCTTCAGATTTGATAAATACCACCTTGCTTTGTACCACAGCTACTAATTATCCTGCCAGTACATGCTTGGGTGCAGTTCTAGTTTAGAATTTCCCTGAGATGCATGTGAAGGCTGGAGCTCCAGGGAGGCATTTCTGTGATGGGATGCTATCCCAAAGACCAGGGAACAGTCTGGAATAAACACACATTGGCAGGGGGAATGCTCCAGGGGATTTACTGAGTAAACCCACCACACTGCATGTCAGCACAGAATCGGGATCAATTTGTTTTTAAGAAAAAGAACTAAGCCTCTGTACGGCAGTAGTGCCTATCTGAGGGAAATTACAGGCATTGAAGGTGGATTTTTCTGTTTGTTCTTGGCTTTGCAAGTACTACTTTGCCCTGGAGTTATTCTGAGCAAAATTCCATCTGTCGCTCTCTGTCCGTATTTACTGTGTCCGTGGTTATTTGATCAGACTGTGACTCCTGCCATATACAAAAGGCATTGGATTGTTGTGTTTTCCTTCATTTTTGGCCACGTTTAATGCCCCGTGTCAGCTCTCAGTCTTATTTGCAACCCTGACTGCTAAGTTCCGAGGTGGCTGCCGCAGTGTGTTTGCATCAGCAAGCAAGAGTGGTTGGAGTGTTAATCAGTACTAATCCCGTTATCAGAGCAGAAAAATATCAAACCTGACTAGGAGTCAACATAAGGGATGAACAAACCCAGTTTTTCTTGGGGGACTCATAAGATAGTAGAGTTTGGCTGAGGCTAAAACTGCAGCAGGAGATGAAGCAGTGAGCTTTTGACAAAGAGCCCATCCAGGGAAATTGTTCCAAATCCCAATGAATTTCTCAAGTCAAACACAACACCTTGACCACAAACGCCTTCCCCTCAATTTAATGTCACTGCAGAGGGGTTGTACTGGGGAGCAACTCTTTTTAAGAGGGGAGAATGTTCCAGTAGCCTGGAACTGTAGCTCTTACAAGAAACTTGTTTCAGGGCAGTGTTCTGTGACCAACCAGGTCAATACTATGCTTATAAATCCAGCAGGTGGTAGTTTTTGGTCATCCTGATCCTTTGGGTAGTCTGAATTGCCCTATGAGCAGTTCCACTGCTCTCTAGTTCTGATCACAGGTACTTTTGGGGTGTCTGTGATGAGGGTACATCATTAATTGGTTAAGTGATGCTGAAATCCTCACATTCTCTGCCAAAACTACCTCTCAGTGTAGAAAACTCTGAATACAGCCTATGCAGGGTGGAGACTGATATTTGGCCTTGCAGGAAAACAAGGAGAGAGTGCTGAGAAAGCTTTGGTTTCGAAAGCCCTGCAGATTTTAGGGAAGCTCTGAGCACCAGGAGGGCTCCTCAAAGCTCAGCTTTGTTTCTGCACCCTGCCAGGAAAGTATTCTGAAACTTTGCAAAGCAAAGCTCCACAAGTTATCTTCTAAAAATCTCTATTTCCACTGCAGCCAGATGCTATTTTCTCTGCTGTGAAGTGAGAAAGAAAATCTGAGATCCTGTGTCCTGTCCAGCCACTGAGGTCTTCTGGCTCTTTAGGCAAACTGTCTGGAGTTTCACGTGTGGGTTTGGGCAAAAGTTTTTGCAATTTGAGACTGTTGGAGTACAAATCCAACATGCTTAAAGATAAAGCACTGCACAGCTAAACAAACAAAATCTAGCCATAATGTCAAGACAGATTCCAGATTTACTGATCAAAAATTAAGTTTAGTTTTTTTTTAAACCTCATGAAAGAAGATTGTATGAAATCCACTGAGGTTCAAAGCTGAAATTGAAATTATAAATTCGATAAAATGATAAAACCGATGAAGTGATAAAACTGATTAATTGATAAAACCGATGGCCCTCACAGTGCCCCACACTGAAGTTCAGAATATTTCAACGTTAAATTTTGCATTTAAGTTAATGCCACCCCACAACTATATCTCAGTATTTAAAGAAAAAAAAACCTCCATGGCCGATTAGCTTCCAGTAAACCAAACCCTTTAAAATCATTGCTGCTCAGCATCACAAGCGCAGCACTAAACCCCACTGCCCAAACACCTCTACTTCAAAAGTTGTGCAAATTACCAACAAAATAATCACCCCCCGCTCGTGTGAGCCGATCCCCAGCACCAGCAGCTCTCCAAATTTCCACTGATCCCCTAGAAACGCAGGCAGGTGCAGGGAGTTGCTGGCCCTGCTGGCCCTGAAGCTGTGGGGCTGTGGGGCCGCGGCTCCTGGTGCCGGTCGTGTCGCAGTCTCTAATCTCTGCTGTTGCATGTCCTGGGCAGGCAAGCGTGGGCGACGCAGCAGTGCAGGATCGCTAGACAGCAATATGGAAGTAAGTAGGAAGTTCCTGATGTCTAGCTGGATGTGATGATGTGCATTTCAAACCTTTCTTTTATATACATACATATTTTTTTGCTCTTTTTTCTTCTAACATATATATATATACACATATATATAACCTGCCTGCCACGAGTAAAATGCATGCCTAGGCTATTCACTCTGTATTCTTCCAGCTTACAAAGCACTGACAGCTTGTTTTAGAGCAATGCCATTTTTGGTTTGAGCTAACCTTGTTCCCTTTGTTCCTGCCAGCATGGTTAAATGGATATGATGTGTCCTTTTGCCACCATTTCAGTCTGGTCCCAGCTTAAAAGCCCACCTTGCTCTTTGTTACCAAGTACACTGTTCTTGCTGTTTGATATTTAGCTACAACTATTGACTGTCATGCTCAACCATCCCCATTGCTTATTTTCGAGTTCAATTGCTAAATGTATGCAGTCATGACACCATGGAATTGCACAGATAGGGCATGGGAGGATAAAAAAAATTATTCAGATAGGTGAATTCAATGTGGATTTCATGAGATTTCATTCATCTTCAAACCATTTATATATACTGTTCATGTCTCTGAATTCAGCTTGCAGATTTTTTCTTTTTTTTTTCTTTTTTCTTTTTTCTTTTTTTTTTTTTTGTGTTTGCTTTAGGTAGATTACAGTTTAAATCTAGCATACTTTGCCTAACTACTCTTGTGTCCCATAACTCTTTAAAAATACAAACCCTGAACTTCAGCAACTAAATTCCAGGCTAAATAATAGAGAATGTTGGACCATAGGTCAGAAAAATATAAGCACATAGAAATGTTAGTGGCAAAAATGGTATGGTTCCATTTAACACAAAATGCAGAGGTAGGCCTGAGAAGCAGCACTGTCACATATAGTAGTGGAAAACTGCTATAAATAAAGATTTAAATACCATTTTAAAATCTGAGCTGTAACTGTAATATTGGCTGCTGTATGTTTAACTATTTAGGTTGCATTTAATCTAGCGCTTTTTTTTTTGTGGTAAAAAAGCAAGTATGGTATTTTTTGCAGTATTTTAAAATGTATTTTTCCTTTAAAAACACACTCGTAGGTCTTATATCATGTTACATTTCCGTGACATTTTTTTTTTAATTTGAAGTCATATCACTTTATGTCAAAATATTGAGAGAAAATCACCCGATGCTTAACATCCTCTAAGAAGGGCATGAGTGCCCCACTGGCCACTTAGGGAAGGTGGAGATAAAATTTCCCCTAGAGCTCTCTAACATAATCCACCCATGTTAACCCTAAAGGAGGAGTTTGTGGGTCAGTGTGAACTTTTTCTTTTTTTTTTTTTTTTAATTTTTTTTCCCTTTTCGAACATTTCAAGATATTTTTTTTTTAATTTTTATTTTCTATTAATTTCTTTTTAGGGGTCCATCATTAGCAGTCCTCACATGCGCCGAAGAGCTACATCAACCCGAGAGTGTCCATCTCGCCCTCACCAGACTATGCCCAACTCCTCCTCACTCCTAGGGTCCCTGTTCGGTAGCAAGAGGGGCAAGCCCCCCTCGCAGAGCCACGCGGCCGCGCAGACCCCGCACCACGCGGAGGGCGCGGCCGCCGCGCCGCACCCGCACCACGCGCAGTTCTGCCACCAGAACCCGCCGCCCTACCACCACCACCACCACTACCACCCGCCCCCGCACCCGCACCCGCACCAGTACCACCAGCACGGGCACGGCCACGGGCACGGCCCCTACCTGCCGCACGCCCCGCACCACGGCCCGCACCACGGCCCGCACCACCACGGGCCGCCCCCGCCGCCCGCCGCCGCCAGCACCAAGCCCAAACACAGCGGCATCAGCACCATAGTCTAGGCCTAAAGACCCTCCTCGTGACTCTAGTTCCAAACCCAGCTGCAAAGGCACTTAGAGGAAGCAACAAAATCACACCGTCAGTTTTTACCCAGGCCATTTAATGAGCTTAAAGGCTTGCTGTTACTAAATAAAATAATTCCAGTTAGCCCAGGCCATACTGGTTTTACTTATCTACTGGATAGATGTTCACCACCATCTGGTTAGTTCTTATTTCCAAACTTGCCTTGACAACGTGCTGCTTGCTGAATCTGAGGAAAGCTACCTTTTACACCAAACCCCTGGACAATTTTACACACATAATGAAAAGCTAGCCTATGGAAAAAAAACAGGGAAAAAAGTCAGACAGAACCAAGTGTTGCATTCTTGCTCTTTTATTCTCAATGGGCAAAAAAAATAAGTAGACCTGATATGGTTGATGAAAGTACGTAAGTAAACTTTATATAATATAAATATATACATATAAATATATATATATATATATATACTGTATAGTTAACATTTGTGCTTGGAAAGAAATTTTTTCAGTCCACAAAACTAGCAATATAGACTTTACAAGGAATTCCACTTACTTGATAGGACAGTATAATAGATGAATAGCATATGAAAGTAGACCAAAACCATTAAACGTTAGAAACCAATTTCAAACATTTCAGTATTTTCATCACAAGTCCCCTGGACTTGTTAAGATTTCTAAGCAATCATTACTAAATGTGCCAAGTAACATAGCATTTAAATGTTATAGTCCAATACTGCTTTGTATAAATCCTTATTTTATTAACACGATGATATCATACGTAATCAGTATTAGAGCTGCTCTGCTATTTCAGGTAAGCAAACTCGTTAAGATGCAGTAATTATTCCGTAGCAATGGAGGGTGCCCACCTACCAGGGGGCACCTCCGAGCATTGGTCACACAAGTTCTTAGACACTTTAAAGGCTGTGATAACTGTGAATTTACATGATCCACATTTCTTTTGTAAGCATATGGATTGAACGAGCACACGGGAAGAGTTCCGCCAGGTGCATGTAAACACTGCAAAAACATTCATCTCAAACATGAAAATGGCAAACCTCCATCCTTCTCAGCTACTTTGGTTCCTGTTTACCATAATTGCTCATTTTTACCCCCAGCGAAGCTGAATTCTAGTCCAGAGTGTTTCCAGTGGAAGTGCTCTAAAACTTGAAGGTTTGTTTTAGAATTTAGTATAGGGTTTTTTTATATATATATATATATTAAAAAAAAATTCAAAATCTGTAATTCCATGTAGCCATGTGCTAGCAATGAAGTGGCTTTACCATTTTTACTCATCACATTTGTTAGTTTGAAACATCCAGCACTCAGCAGGCTGAGTTTATGCTCAAACCTTCACTTCCATAGTCCAGTTAGTTGCAAGACATCACATAAAAATAGGCTGTGCTGTTGTTGCTTATGTGTTGTAACCAAACAATTTGCAAATTTCTCTACAATTTGTATCCTGAAATCCTGTACAAAGTTATCCATGGCACCTACTTTGTAGTTTCAGCACTTTGAGCCACTGCAAGAACTTAACACCTAAACAGTAGAGACAAAGGAATCACAACTGCAAAACTGTACCAGCCTAAAAGCAAACCTTGAAGAGGATGAGCAAAAAGTTCCAGTGAGAGATGGGTAAAAGTAATCACAGCTCCAACCAGTCGGGTTTCTGTGTAACAGAAAACAAACAGTAATAAAAGCGTCCCAAATCGGGAGGACATGGGAGCAACAGAGTGACTTGTCCTGTTGGCTTGCTCATGGCATCTCTAGCGTGGGGAGGATGGGAGAGGTTCAGTCATTTTTTCCCTTTCATACCATGGATACCACAATACCAGCAGAACTGCAAACTGAGCACTTTGTTCACCTCCACAGAGAGCAAATACAGCAATCTAGAGTTTAGCCTTTTGTTTCCAGCAGTTCACGTTTGTTTCACACATGTGCAATATGTTTTCCCCTTCTGCTCCTTCTCCTCAGAATGATCTCCATGAAAAGAAAACAAGTGATTATTATTCTTTTTCTGTGTCACTCATTCTATTCTAAATTCTGCGGCTTACCTTAAGAGGGCTCACCTGGGTCCCCTGAGGCTCTGTTCCTTGCAGTTTAAAAAATATATACTGTTCTTATAAGGGAAAGTAGAACTGTCTGCATGTCATCTAATGTTATTAGTGTGAGGCTACACTCTACATATTGTATAATTGCAAAATATATCAGTGTTACTGTTGATATTAGTTGAAGTAAAGTGATAACATGTTTCAATATGTAGACTTTTCTTCATACATCTGTACCAATAGTAGAGTCTAACTGTAATTTATAGGTTGTTCCAGAAAAGATGAAGAACCATTTAGGTGCAAACATCTCTGAGAAACTGCATCTTTTAATTAAAACAGAGGTAAGAAAGCTCCTCTTCACTGGGTGATGGAGTCTGTACTTGTTTCAGATGCAGAGGCATAATGGAAGTAAAATTCTGTAGATGGAATAAAGGCAGAATATGCAGTAGCAGTGGAGAGGAAAATCTGACTCACTGTGTTGATTAACGCTGAAGGTGTTAAATCTCCCAGATCTGCATTTGCTTTGTGTTTAAAAAACCCTTTCATTCATTTAAATTAGAGTTACATATATTCTGTGCTTAAACAGTGAGCCACAGTTTAATGCCTGCCCACTGATTTTCCATGTGCAGTCAATGTATTTGTGAACCAAAGTGTTGAGGAGATGTCACAAATGTGCATGCACAGAAACATTTCCACATGGTTACATGGACACTGGGGAGGAGAATGTGCCTGCCCTGGGCCTGCAGGGAGTGTGAAATCACAGATCACTTGGAGGCTGGTTAGAAACCAAAACTGGTAACCTGAGAGCACGGGATTTGGAAACTCTGTTCTTGCTCTTTCAAGCCAGGGAGGAGAAACAGTGGACTTTACTTTTTTTTTTTCCTAGTTTTGTTCTGTTTTGTTTCTTAGACTATGTGTTTCTATGTACTCCAACCAAACAAAAGTGTCTTGGTGTCAGCACAAGTCTCCAGACCTTTGCTGCTTGTATAGGGTCATAGTAAAACCTCTCTGACTCCATCCTTGATCAACAGTTGCTTAGAGCCGTGTGGGTCGTGCCTAGACTGGGAGAATTCCAGCACTTAACACTGCCTGGGGTTAAGAAAATGAATTAAAATGAATTCTTCAGCCTGCAGACAGGAGTAGAATGGAGAGGGTTTTTTATCAGATACCATTGCCAATTACAAACTGGTACAGAACTGCATAGACTGACCGTGATTCTCTCTTCCCATAAACGATGTGGCAAAGCAGTAATGTTGATTTGGGCAAATGAAAGGGAAATGTAAAGAATGAAGGTGTGGCAACAACAAAAAAAAATCTTTTCTGGGACAACAATCAAATATATATTTGGGGTTTTTATTTTTTTAAGTTAAGAATGAAATGTAAAACAATGTAAAGAAACAAAAAATCAAAGTTCATCCTAATATAATGTGCGTCTTGTATTGCTAAAAAAAAAGAGTCTAACATACAGTGTAGAATGATTTTCCCATCATGTACTGCATGCAGCAGAAGCCTCTTGTTTCTTGATAAAATGAGCTGAAAGACAGTCAGCAGATATTTAAACACTGAATCTCTAGATGTTGACTTGCTGTTCCATATGAAGCTGTGTGTTTTCTGCAGTTAAGCATGCATTTTGCTGTTCCCTTGTAAAATACCATCGCACTTCTTGACTGAAAAATGGATTCTCGTGTATATATTTCAAAGAAAAGTGGAACCAATAACAAGATTCAATTTGGAAAAGAGAAAAGGGGGTGGTGAAAATGGGACCAGTAGGGGGAATAGAGAATTATCTAAATTGTACATAGTGTGTAAATTAGCATCACTATAAGTCTGCAGTCACTTTGAGGTTGCCTATCTCCTGCTAGGAACTTAAATCAGCTTTGAGTTGTATTAAACTGTTAGAATTAGGTCTTGAATGCAGACTCTTAAAGACTTCAAAAATCATTATGCTTACAAGAAGCTTCTGTTCTGGGGAGGCTCGAGACCCCTTTTGTAACTCTGGGGAAGAAAGGAGTGCTTTCATTTTAATATGCATTCTGTTTGTAAGTAGTAACAGACCCTATTGATGTAAAACTATAACTGTGATCATGTGGAGAAATCAAATAAATCATTTAAAACTCTTTGTTTCTCATTTAATGCAATCCAAGAGCTTCAACTCCTCATATTTGAAATGAAGGAAATTCCTTCCAATGGTATCCTGGCCCTGCTGAGGCAGTGGGATTTGTGCTGCTCACTTCAGAGGGGCCAGGAACTGAGGATCAGGTGGAGGAGGTGGTGAGTGGAGTCTGTGACCCGTCCTCACTCAGCTTGGTGAGGTAGTGCTGAAATAAATTGAGTTCTAGAGTCACTAAAGAGCAATGAATCCAACAGCCAGATGTGCAGCCAGGGAGAGAGTGACTCCAGCACCCAGATGTGCAGACAGGGAGGCACAGCAGAGGTCCTGGTGGACAATTCCTAAACCCCTCGAGCCCCGGAGAGTGCTGGCAGCTTTGAGACCTTCTGTCCCAGGGGCTGTGTGTCCAGCTGACCCCAGGCAGCCTCAGGAGCTCCTGTCCAGGGCACTTGTGCCCTGCCTGGGCAGGGCCCCGTTTGTCCTTTCCAGGGTCAAGTCCTGGGCTGCTCCGTGGAACCCCCAGGAGCTGGCAGTGCCTCGTGGCCACGGGCAGGGAGCCCCGGACCCCTCAGCCCAGCACCGAGTAAGTACTGCCCAGTTACTCCTTGTCCTCTGTTTGTGTGTCTCAGTTTCCAGCCCTGAAGGATCCTTTGCCACACGTG
The DNA here is from genome assembly GCF_036417665.1 of Passer domesticus. Taxonomy (NCBI): domain Eukaryota; kingdom Metazoa; phylum Chordata; class Aves; order Passeriformes; family Passeridae; genus Passer; species Passer domesticus. Next base: position 7,797,812 of record NC_087482.1, on the reverse strand, counting down.
ACCTTCCCAGTGTTTGAATTGCAGTTACACTTTGACAATCACCAGTGGATATTCCATTGTGCCCTGAACTTGGTGCATTTCCAGCCTTTCCAGGAGATTGTAGTGTGTTCTGGATAGCCTGGCCAAGCTCAGCTGTCAGTTAAACTAAACACTATGTTTGCTTCTGTTTTCTACAAATTTTAGGACATTCTTGAATTATTTTGTGGGAATAGTCAACTATGACCTCTTTCTGGAGGGCTGTAATTTCAGGATGCGCATCTTCATCAATTTTTTTTTTTAGTAGATAAGTACCCACTTACCATCATCCTCTGTGCCACTCTGAGCTGTGGGAGCCCTTTGAAGGTGACCAGTGAAACATCCTCTAGTGGAAGTAGAAGAATTTGCAGAGCTGTTCTTCACTGATGCTTCTATTCCTGGTTTAGAAATTAGGATTTGTAGAACTTTAGCAGATTTTGAGAAGACAAGAGGTTTGCACGTGGCAGTGCACTCACAGATTGTGGGAATGAGTCGTCATGCAATAAACAACTTCTCAAGCTCTTCTAGATAGCAACTTTTTAAAAACAGGTTCTTTCCCAAGAATTTTTGCCTTTTTTTTTTTTTTGGTTGAAATAAAGAAATGCAAGATTAAAAGGACAGAAAAACAAAATAAAGATCTTCAAATGTTTTATCTGTATCTTTCTTCAGATTTTTGTTGACTTAACAATCAATGAATTCTATTTAACTTTGTTTTTTTCCAGTTGGCCTTAATGATTGATTTTGATTCAGAGTTTCATAAAAACAGGTATGGTATTTTAGCATATATTTATTTTAATAGTTGTGTAGTGTTTTATTCATCTCCACCCTGTGTTACAGCTGCATTAAATACACCTTTTCCAAAGGAATCTTTCTGGATTTTTACCCTGCTTAGTGATTTTGGTGCCATATTTTGTTGATGTAAAATTCCTGGAAGGGAACATAGCACAACCAATTTAATAGAAATATCTGAACCACACAAAAAATTCATTTTAGGTGTAGTTTTTTTAAGTAAGCCTTCTTTCTGTTTCCTATTATTTCAAGAATTAAAGACAAATCCTGTATTACTCAGCAAAAGTAAATCAACTTCAGGATGAGGCTGGTCATGAAAGTTAGGAAAATCTTAAATTAATATTTCTGCTGGAAGTACTTCCTCAGCTAAGCGAGACTTAAATGAAAGTTGTGTGTGGGTGATGCTGACTTGAAGCCATCACTTCTTCACTTTTTCAAATCTTTAGATTTATCATTTTTGCCATGTGAATAATCACACATTTTTAGGGATAAAATGGAAAAAACAACAACAACAAAACCTTTATTTAGCATTTTTGCAGTAACTGAGATGTGAAATTAGCAGCATGGTTCACGAGACACAGCAGCTGAAAGCAGCCACAGGAGAGTGCAATCCATCAGCTCTGCTGGGTAACGGCACCACTGGAGCTTTCATTTATTTTTCATCCTTGGACACAGTGCTTTAGACAGGTCTGTGTAATGAGCAAAGCAAAAATAATCTGTCTTTAACAAGATGAGCAGAGGAAATTCATTCCAAGGCAAATGAAATATTAGGAGGGCATGATGGAAATGTCTTTTCTCTGCAGTTTCTCAGCTCTGCCACAGCACAGTGCCTGGTTTCTGATGAGGAGATGGGCCCTGGGTGAGTGTCCAGGGAAGTGGGAGAAGCAGGGACCGTGCAGGAGTTCTGTGACTCAGCAGTGGGATCAGAGTGAACCAAGGCTGGAAATTAGTTCATTTAACCATTGCCAGTCTGACTTTGTAGTGATTTTTTATAGGAGCAGAGCTCAGCTGAGTGTGGGGCCCTGAAGGGAGGTGCCCACCCCCTGAGCATCTTCCCCCTCCACCAGCTCCCCGTGTTCTCTTGGCTGATATTCCTTCACTTGCTGGCTAATATTTCTTTATGTCCATCTCCAACAAGGAAGAACATTTTTATTTAATGATTCATCCTGTATATTGTCCTTGCCATCTTTCTGGTAGTCTCGTGTCTCTGCTTCTGCCTCAGCCCTTACACCAGGCTCCAAAAAATGACTCTGCTGTAATTAAAAATAACATCCAAAAAAACCCCAACCAAACCCCAAAAAACCAACCAACCAAACACACCCCTGCAATCAGCAGAGTTTGAGATGCTTCTGTTGTCCTTCAACCCCTGAAATTGGAAGACCAGCAACATTTTCCAGCCCAGTGACGAATGTGCTGAATATTCCAATTCAGACTTGGAGCATCCCACATGTTTATAGCCCTGAATTTTCATGGCATTTCAGCAGGTTTTAAAAATGTCCTTGATTATGTGCTAACTCCTCTGCTATGCCAATCTGTACATTTTCAAAATCTTTTGTTTGTGTATTTTGTGCCTAAAGGAGGAGGAAACTTTGTTTCTGCTCTTCCTATTTTTTTTCTACTAGTACAATATGCAGTTTCCTGGGCTGTTGCAATATTCCATTACCCTCCTCACAAATTTCCAGACTGCCAGCATAGCTTCATGCAAAAAAACCCACAAAAAACCCAAAAAAACAAACAAACAATAACAACAACAACAACAACAAAAAACCTAAACAAAACAAAACGAAAAAAAAAAGAAAAAGAAAAAAAAAACCACAAACCCAACCTGTCTATATATTAGTAGTGAACTACAGGGGACATGTCCTCAGCAATTCCTCTGACTGCAGGAATTTGAAATGCCTTTGAAAAAAAGCTGGTGAAAAAGCACTGGCATTTTGGGTCATCTGTTTCTCTTCCCAGATGAGAAAAGGGAGAAACAGATGCCTCATTGAACTAATAAATAAATAATAAATTAAATTAATAATAGAAACATTTAACATAAATATATAAATAAATTATTTAATAGAAATACTTAAATTATTTAATATAAATAATGTAAATAATAGTTTATTAATATTGTACTAATAATTATTAATGAAATGTTCTTGAGTTCATGGAGCTCTTCCCTTGTCTCTGACATTACAGTGCAATGAAGGTTATTTTGGCAAAGAGCTTCTTGACCCCTGTCCCTTCTGTATCCATTAATAGTGCCAAGATGTGCTTTATCCAGTTGCTGCAAGGTCTTTTTATAGCCAGCCTTGGCCTCTCACTCATCACTGTCCCCTGGGTGTGACATAAAGGCAGCACTCTCCAGGCTGGCCCACAGCTCCTTGGGTGCAATCCCACAGCAACAGCTTCTTTCCTGCACTGAGCTCAGGTCACCTCCCCTCGCTGAGCCAGAAACTTGATTTCAATACACTCTCCGGCACATTTTCCCTTGCTTGAGAAACTAAATCTTATTTGGCTGTTAAAAAAATTATAGTGTGAAATAAAATATAAAATACTTCAAAACATGAGGCAATTTAGTGCTTCCTTTTAATCTAACATGGCAGAGCTGATGGACAATTTCCCTGCAAGTGCCACCTGACGTTGTGAGAGTCCCTTTGACTAACAGAATGTGTCTTTATTTTTCAGGTGGTTTCTTAGATGGCCACAGTCCAGTCAGTGTGAATGGACAAGAGCCTGGACGATTTTTATTGATGTATTTATACAGTGACCATGTTAACATCTGGGTTTCAAACACATCACATCACTTGCACAGCCCACAACCAGGAGCAAAAGTGGAAATACCCGTTCCTGCCCTCACCTTTCCCAGGATTTCATATGTGAAACAGCTTTTTAAAAAAATGTTCCAAGTCAGGAGGTGATGCAATGAGCACATCATCGATGAGCACACGCCTGTGGGAAAGACAATTATGGATGTCAAGTGCAAAACTTTCATACCATCTGTCAGCTTGAACAGGAGCAAACAATGATTGCATAAAGAGAGGAGGAATTGTATGCATTTTCCTGGAAATGCTGCAAAGCCTGGTGAATGTTTTTGTAAAGTGGTTTAGTAACACTTTTTCAGTAAATAAAATATCTATGTCTCAAAGACCTAAATGTTATCAGGTCATTTTATTGCTGAATACCAGTTTTTAAGCAGCTGCTGGAAAAATATGGAAGAATAAAAAGGAAAGCTGAAGGGTATTTTTATTGTAGTCATTTACTGATCTCCACTTCTCTTGCATTAATTCCTTCTCAGGAAGAAATTTTTCCGCTTCTGTGTGGAATGGGCTGAAATGGACATCACTGTGGGAGTTGTGGTTGTTCACAAAATGTGGGTTATGAGGAGCTGTAACAGCTGAGGGATTGGATGGCCCAGGAAGGGAACCTGAAATGATGGGAACACGTGGATGAATATCTCAGTGGCAGAGACAGCCGAGAGGAGTCATAAATAAAAGTGGGGAAAGGAAAAGGTTGGGCATATTGCTGAAGCAAAAGAGAAAAATACTGTTTTAACTTTTTTTTTAGTAGATGGTGCAGTTCTGTGCAAGGCAGTTTGAAGATGTGTCAGGTCAGGGTGGAGGGATTCTGCAGAGAACTGCAGCTGCCAGCAGTGTGATTTCAGCTGTGGTTACACACAGCACTGGATGGGAGAAGATCTGTGGTGTGGCACCACTGGTGCCAGCGCAGGGACAGAGCATTCCCCATGCCAGTGATGGTCCACCTGCAGTTTCGTGCTGTGGGTGTGATATCACCTCCTGTGACTGGAAAACCCCAGGTGTTTATTTATTCAGGATATCCCCACAATGCCATCCTCATGCTTGCTGAGTGAACACACAGGGTGGGGTGTGCTGGCTGCTGCCTCAGTTCTTGTGAACTTCATGATGAGGCATCTTTTCCCTGTGCTTCCCAACTGCCCAGCCTTGTTTTCACTCTTTGGATCATTTTCTTCAAGCAGTTTGTACCACGCTCTGTTTATCCTTTCTTTCAAGCTGCCACATCACCCCTACATCACCAGAACCTGCCTGACTTGTCTCAGGAGAGGGTGGCCTCAGTTTAACCCTTTCATTCCTGATATTCAGTCTGGCAGGTGTTGTGGGACCTGCACCTCTCCTGCCCAGGAAGATAAAAAACTAATTTTTTAATCATTTTTTACCTCTCCTGCCCAGAGCTGGGATGTGACACTGCTGTGGCAGTGCCACCCAGGTCCCCTCAGAGGGACATGGTGTGGCTCTGCCCCATTAACCCCACGTGTCACAAGGCTGAGGCGTGTCCCCTTCTATCCATACCATCAAGCACTGGCACCTCATCACTGCACCCCAAAGACTGCCAAGTGCTGCACCCAGCTCAGCGTTCCCCACCCATTGTTTGCTGCCCGGGAGCATTAGACATCACCTCTTGCTTTTCCACCCTTCAAAAGCAAAAGAAGCAGGATAATGTTACTTAATCAGAGCTGAGCACATCCTTACCTTTTCCTGATCCCTCACTCTCAGCCCTTCTTGTTCCCTACTTGCAGTGCAGTCGAGAGGCAACCAACATGGCAATTTATTTGGGTTACAACATTAAAGGATTTTCATTTTATGAGTCATAAGTACAGGAAGCAAAATAAGTGAGTTCATTAAGCCTGTGTTTACTTGTTCTTTTTGCAAATGCCATTTTGTCACATTCTGCAGTTCCACACAGACCAAAGCAAAGTGAAGGCAGGTGGACATGGACATGCCTAAAATGACAGAGTAGCAGCAGCCTTTAAAGGGATTATTTTATCTGAAATAAATAGTTCAAACAAATTAATTCTACCCTTGAGTAAATGAAGCTCAACACGCCTTTAACAGCCCTTCTGTGTCGGTGAGCAGCCCCAGCCACCTGCAGGTGAGGCAGCGGCTGGGGGGTGATGGTGCCACAAAACTGACTGTGATCTCCCGTACTGAGTGCTTCTCAGCCAGATTTCAGTGAATATCAGTAATTTCACACAGGTTTGGCACCTGGGTTTTTAAAAAAAGACAAAACCCGCTGCCAGAGGGATGGCAGGGAAAGTGAAGGAGGAGGGGGATGCTCGGTGCAGGGCAGCGCTCTCGCAGGGCACAGCGAGCAGACAGGTCTTTGACACTTGTTTATGTGCGGGAAGGGCTGCAGGAGTGCGGGGCCGCTCAGGGGAGGTTGGAGCTGCCCACACCATCCTGCCCCGGCTCCCGACACACGGAGCAGGGGGAGTTAGGCTTGGATTTAGGAGATTCGGGGGCGATTTCCACGCTGCAGCCCAGCGTGTCCCGCAGCTCCAGGAGGGGAAGCAGCGATCCCTGCCTGCGGTGCTGCTCGCGGGCTGGCCTGCGCCGCTGCTTTCGCTTCATGAGGGCGATTCAAAGGCTGCACCAAGAGCTGCTTCTCGGCGGGACCGTGCGGCTCGGGCAAGAGCTGCCGGGCCGGGGAGGGGAGGGCACCAGGGAAGCCGTGAGGAAGCCGTGAGGAAGCCGTGAGGAAGCCGTGAGCGGCGTTACTGCGGGCCCTGCGAGCGAAGCGCCGCGGGGCTGTGGGGCCGTGCCCGCCGCAGGTCACCCGGATGGAGCACATCCCCGCGGCTCCTGCGAGCGAAGCGCCGCCCCGTGAGGCGGTGAGGCCGCGGGGCTGTGGGGCTGCGGGCCGTGCCCCGCCCCGGCGGGGCCGGGCGCTCGGCGGTGCCGTCAGCGGAGCGCCGAGCGCGGCCATGAGCGCGGTGCTGCTGCTGCTGCTGCGGGCCCTGCGCTCCGCCCGGCCCCGGCCCCAGCTCCAGCCCCAGCCCCGGGCCGGCCCCGCGGCCTGCGCACGGCCGCGCCCCGCCGCGCCTTCGCCAAGGAGCTGTTCCTCGGCACGCTGCGCAAGGTGGGTCCGCGGGGGGCGGTGGGGGCCGGCCGCGCCCGGGGGTCGCTGCCCTTTCACCGGCGGACAGCGGGGCTGGCACTCACCGGGGGCTCGTCCGCAGCAGCGCCAGGGCCTTTCCCAGCTGCTCATCCCAGCCCGGGCTGCGGGCGTTGCTGTGAGCCCTCGGCAGGGCCCGGCCCGGCCCGGCTGCCCCGCCGCCCCCGGGTCCAGCCCTGCGGAGCTCCCTGCCCTGGCTCTGTGTGTCCCTCAGCTGCAGCCGGGTAACTGAAGGGAGCCTTTGCACACAGAACAGGCGATGGGGCTCAGAGTGACCCAAACAACGCCGAGAGCCCCTGTGCCTGCCAGCCCCGCGGGTCCCCTGGGCGCTGCCTGTCGCCGTGCTCCCCCTCTGGGCATGCCGCTGAACTTGGATGGCTTCGTCCTCTGGTTGTTCTTCAAGGATGGAGGCTTCTTGTAAATCTCTGCCTACAGTTTTGGTAGGAAAGATTGGTGTTCTTGTGGTGCCTTGAGATGCCACTGGACAAAGAAGTTAAAATCTGAGATGGAACGCTGTATTAAGCAGAGTTTGTTACTGCAGGGCTTAGAGTGTGCATTTATCAGAGATTGCAGGGTGAAGTAAATGGAAAGAAGGAATAATTCAAATCCACTGAAATGAGTTGAGCAATAAAGTCTCTTTCAACAGAGCTTGTCAGATAAGGTGTTAAAACAGGCAGCACTCAGGCTCCACTGTGTTAAACCCCTCTACAGATGTGTCTCGGGTGTTTCTTCCCTCAAGTTTCAACACAGCAGCTTTCTGAAAACCTCTAACATTTCACAGGTCCTGAATTTTTGATGCTGATATATTGCTCAGAGTACCATGAACAGATTTGTGTGGACAGAGATAAATTCTTCTGTTTAAGAGGGGAAAGGCAGTAAAAATTAGAAGTGTTCTTCTCACGTAGCCTCCCACTCCTTGTGTTCCTTGTTTGTATTTTTTACCAATTCCAACCTGTCAGGCTGTGCTGCTTCCAGTTCATGGCCAGAACACCCTGGGGATGATAAGGAGTGGTGGGGCTCACTCACCTTTGTCCTCGAGGCATTAGCAGGTGAAATGTGCTGGGTGTTCGCAAGGGACAGTGCTCATGGGCTGAGCTTTGGAAACATCAAACTCATTTTTATCAGTCCCTGAATAGGGTTAAAACTCATGGGTGATGAAGAACTTTTGCATCCTCGTGGTTCTTAAAAGATCTCTTGATTTCTCCCTCATGTTTCTGTTGTTCAGTTAACACCCTCTGGTCTGGTTTTGATGTGAAATAAAGTTGGGTCCTGTGGAGCGCTATTTCTGTTTCGGGACATTTTCCACAATTCTTAATTTGCACAGTGTTTTAGAGTCTTTGCAAGGCATATCTCCCATGATTTTTATTTTAACTGCATGGTTCGTGTATTAAAAATTATTAAATAATTCTCCTATTCTCCTATTTTAGGAAGAAGTTTTTCCTTACCCAGAAATTAGCAATGAAGAACTGGCAGAAATCAACCAGTTTGTGGGACCTGTTGAAAAGTTCTTCAATGAAGAAGGTATATTATTGTGTTTTTATCCATGCAAGTGATTTAGTGATTACAAAATTATTTCACTATAGCAGTTCCATAAGGTGTTTCAAACATTTAATTTAGTTTATGCATTTATTGCTGCTCACACAGTGATGCTGATTCTGTAGCATGTCCATTTGTGGCTTTTTTGGGAAGTATTTGGGTGCTGATCAGAAGAATTAAATCTCCAAAACAGGGGAAAAACCAAGGATGTAAAAGGATTCTGGGATAAAGATAGGATTTGAAATTGGTTTTAGCTCAGCTGAATTGTGCTTCTAACTACTTCATACATTGTGATTTTTTTTTTCCTAGTTCTAGTTCCTAGAACTTTATAGCTGTCCTACTCTGCTAAAACTGACCGTGGCAAAATGCAGCAGAGATACTCAGAAATGCTGGCTCGTTGAGGAGTTATGAAAAATCAAAAGCATTTCTGTTTTTTCAGTATTAGAGTAATAATTCCATTTGGGAAAGGCCTTATTACCCGTCTGCATTCCAGACAGCATTGCAGGGTGTTCTTCCATTCGTGCTGCCTTGGATAAGCCAATTCCAGAGCAATTGCAGAATAGTGGTTTGCACAGACAGCAATTTCTGGGGCAGTTAAACAGCACTGTCTCAGCCTTCCCATTGACAGAGGTTTTCCAAACTCTGTAGGAGTTTGGAGAAGCCAGTGATTGTCACACATCACAATTGGCGAGATCCAGGTGATTTTAACTGTAAAATTGTAGTGTTGCTCACTGACAGTAAATAAAGGATTTATTCAAATTACATTTTTTAACTCTTTGCTCTGTGGGGGGGAATATGGTTCATGGAGTAAACAGCCTGATGTTTAGGGAAGGAATAAAAGGGTCAAATTATGGAGTCTGGAGAAAGTATGATTCCTGTTTGTTTTCACTGCCATGGTACAGAACAGCTCTCTTAATCCCCCAAGAATCTTAAAATCTCCTAAGAACAAGATTTTCTAATTTCCTCATTTATGTACTTTTTTTTTTCTTGTATTCACGACCTAGACTTAGTTCAGATAGAAAATCCTGAAAATACTTTGCTTATTCCAGTCTTGGAATCTGCTGGCATGCAGAACCAGTAGAAATGTTTGAGAAAATGAAATAAATGCTGTATTTTTCCCATTTCCAAGTCTTTTTCCTGAATATGTCGTGAGGACAAACAGGATGGTCAGGCTGCAGCTAGAAAGAAGAAATTCTTGTGAAGCTGGGAATGAGAAGGGTCATGAGTGACTGTGGCCCTGGTGGGGGAATTCTGTAGCCTCCCAGCTGCTCTGGGCACTGAGAAACACAGTGTCAAATGAGAAAAAATTCTGTATTTGTAGTGGACTCAAAGAAAATCGATCAAGATGCAAAAATCCCACCCGAAACCTTACAAGGACTGAAGGACCTGGGTCTCTTTGGCATGCAGATTCCAGAGGAATATGGTGAGTAAATGCCACAGAAGAACATCTAGGGGTGCATTTTGTGCCGCTTTTGTACCTCTCCAGTTAAAGCTGCTACATTCCTGTATTTCTGTACTTGAAATGGATTTTTGGGGGAGCGGGGAAGTGGCACAAAAAATGTACTGAAATAAAACCTGGTGCCTGTTCCAGGTGGGCTGGGCCTGTCAAACACCATGTATGCACGTCTGGGAGAAATCAGCTCCCTGGATGGCTCCATTGCAGTGACCCTGGCAGCTCACCAGGCCATTGGGCTGAAGGTAATGCTGCTGCTCTGGGGCCAGGGCTTCTGCACAGATTGCATGGAAAAGGTGAAGTGAAAAATGTGGGGCTTAGGGGGAGCAAATCAGAATTACTGGCAAAGCATAAATCAGGTTGTTGGTGTCTGCAGCAGCCTCTGCCACTGGTTCAGTGTGAGACAGAAAGGCTGCATAGGAAGTACACAAGGAAGTTACTATTAGGATAATTGTTCTTAGGTGAATGAGTCCAAGTTGTTTTTTTTTTTTTTAATTGGCTAAACTTGTTTAAAGTACCTAGAATAAATAGAATTGAAACAGTATCGGGGGGCTCAGGTGATGAGGAAGGAAAGAATTCAGAAAAGAGGAACTTTGGCTGGCTGGGGCTGCATGTTGGGGGGCCTAGAGGAGATAACTCATCTGAGAGAAAGTGTGTCAGTTTTGAACTTGAATATAGCCATAGGTATTTACCTTTTTAGTGCTGGGTGGATGGCAGAAAGAAGCTTGAAACCACACTCAGTTTGTTATAGCAAGAAAAGATTCCTTGTGGAATTGAGCAGAAAATGCTAATGAAAAAATATTTTAATGACTGACAAATAATACAGTCTTGTTGATTAAACTGTCTCTTGCTATGCCATAAAACTTGCAGATGAAGCTTTCTAAACATGCTGGAGCTTGTCAGCTCCCTCTCTTTTCCCACAGGGTGATGCTGCAAAGTTTCCTGTGCTTGTTTCTGCAGGGGATCCTCATTGCTGGCACCGAGGAGCAGAAGGCCAAGTACCTGCCCCGCCTGGCCTCGGGGGAGCACATTGCTGCCTTCTGCCTCACCGAGCCCGGCAGGTGCTGCTGCCCCACAGCCCCACAGGGGCTCACTGCCTTAGCTGCATTGCTTCATACCTTCAGGCTTCTTTATCTGGGGCCCATGGCTTCAGTATATACATCTGTGGCTTAGTTTTGGTATTTCAAGGAACACTCCAATTACTCTTTCCCCAACATGCTGCTTTTGGCAGTGTCCATGAAATCCTTGATTCTTGTTCTCATCCCAGGAATTCATTTACTTGAAAGGATGCTTTGTGCTACGTCAGAAATAATGTGCTGTGACTGTTCTGGGATGCTTTCAGTTCTTATTCAAAATATAAAAGCCTGTTTTGAAGGAGCTACCAAAACTAAAAGGAAGAATTTTTGTTGTCACTTAAGTGAGAGGCTCATTGTGTGTTCACATAGCTCAAAGTGTAGCTCCAGAATGTTGCTTTTGTGGCATTCTACACATTCTGGTCAGGTTATAATCCTGATAACATGGTAATGAGAAGAAATGTCCCCTCAGGTAACTTTTAGAACTGTTCAATCTAGTGAGCTTCCTTGTTAGTTAAAAGCTAAAATTTATATACTGCTATTTGAGACCCCCTCCTTTTTACAGAATAGGAAGAGGGGGAATATGCAGTTTTGTTTTTTTAAAGCGTGTTTACTTCTTTAAACATTAGTAACTTGTTTGTTTTCTAGTGGGAGTGATGCTGCATCCATCCAGACAAGGGCAACCCTGAGTGAAGATGGGAAACACTTCCTGTTAAATGGCTCCAAGGTACCTACTCACAGACTGGGAACAGGAAAGGGGTTTCTTACAAATGTAGGCAGTGTTCTTGTCTTTTGCATCAGTCTGGAACTGGGAGGTTTCCAAGCTAGAGGAGAATGACCCTGTCAAAAAGATTAGGCACAAAGGGACTAGAAAATTATTGTTAGAGAATTACTGCATTAAACTCCTGGTAAGGAAAATGGAAAACTACCCTGGGTTCTTTCTCTGTTGGCCATTTGTGTGTTCAGCTTCAGGGCGGGTTGGTTTCTTAGTAAATCAGCCCCTTCCATGACAGCTTAGGTAAAAGGAAACCTGAACCTGTATTTGACATCTCTTCATTCTGCAGGCTAGATTTTAAAATACAACTTGATATTTAATTAGAAATAGGTCTGCCTGGAACCTTTCTGTTAAAAGAAACCGTGACAAAAGCCAGTCTTGAAGAAATCAGAGATGTCCTGGTTTCAGCAGTATTGGATGCGTTGCAGACTTGGTCTGTAGTTGTTGATCCATTTGTGGTGTGAAGAGACCCACCCTGGGGGAGAGGCTGATCAGAGAATTTCTCATCAGAGTTAATTTTTGGCCACAGGGTTTGTCCAGTCTGCATTGCCCCTGTATCTCTCAGGTGCCAGCAGCAGCAGGATGGACCAGCTTTTGTGGAAATGCACTGTGGATTTTAATTTAATGCATATTGATACTACATTCTGGTTTTAAAGTTGCTCTAAACTGAGCACATGTGGTCAGCTCTCCTCAGAAATGTGCTCACCCTGGGAGCAGACCCTCATTAGAACTGAAGGGAAGGAACAGCAATTTTTCAGCACTCTGTTCTTTTCCCAGCCTGTTACAAAACCCTGGAGGGCTGTGCCCACAAAATCAGCACATTTACCTTTCTTACACATCTTCCCTCTCTCAAAACAGGTCTGGATCTCCAATGGTGGCCTGGCCAGTATTTTCACAGTGTTTGCCAGGACAGAGATTGTGGACAAGGACGGGCAGGTGAAGGATAAAATCACTGCTTTCATCGTGGAGCGGGACTTCGGGGGCGTCACCCACGGGAAACCCGAGGATAAACTGGGCATTCGAGGCTCCAACAGTAAGAGCCACCTAAAACTGTTAGCAGAACTTGTTTTCATAGTTTAAGGTTTTATTTTGGTTGGATCATCTGAATTCAGGGGCAAATCAATACGTATTCCATGTTACAGTATAAGTTTCATGTTTCTTTAGCTGGCTTTTCCCAGGAGCCCTTCCTGACGCAGGGTCTGAAATAAGAAATCCAATTTGTGGAGTTCATTCACTGTGCAGTGAAAGAAATCATTCAGGAGACTCAGTGGCCAGTAGGTTTAATCTAGAAGTCCACGTTCTTCAGCTCTTCTAAGCTTTGTAATGATTGCATCTTTTCACCATCTTGGTGACTGTTCAGTCAGTTCCTTAGAACTAGAAATAAAGACCAAACTGTAGTTCTCTGTTTACACAGTGTATATTCATAATATTTTAAATATTTTACATCAATAACTGATGTCAGCTACAGCCTTTTCCCAAATTCTCACTTCTTTGGTGAAGCATGTATAATTCTGTCATAAACAATGCATTAGGAAGACTTCATTTCCTGCTACAAATAGTGACTTAAGTTCCTGAATGTTTTTTAAGTATTTCTGTGTCATATTTGATCAAGTGTTAATTCTGCGTTTCAGCCTGTGAAGTACATTTTGAAAACACCAAAGTGCCTATAGAGAATGTAATTGGAGAAGTTGGAGGGGGATTTAAGGTAAGCAGTGGAGAATAACTACTGGTGATTTATAGAAGTCTGAAGGAGGCTGTTTCCCCCCGTGCTGAAGTTTCCTTGTTGGTGGTGAGAGCACTGCCACACTCTAGGGTACAGGAGGAGAGATTCCCCCATTGATCTGTAAATTGGTGTCACTGGACAGTGCACAGTGTGCCATCATCTCAGATTTCTGTGTTTCTTCTCTTCTTGTTGGGCTTTTGGTTGTTTGTTGTGGTGTCCCCTCAGAAGAGGGAGTGACTTCAGCTGCCCTTCTGCCCTGAATGGAGGACATGTCCTCTGCTGGTTCCAGAGCAGAATGTGGGAAGGGAGACACCCTGGCACAGGCTGTGTGGATGTCACAGGGAGTGCTGGAGACATGCCCAGCTCCAAGGTGCCCTGGCTGTCAGGTGCTTCTCCAGGGCTGCCCTGTTGCACAGGGAAATGCTGGCAGGACCCCAGGAGAGAAAACCACAGGTGGCCTTGCTGTGTAACCTTTCTCTGAGAGTGTGACCTGGGGAGTTGCTAACCTGCTCTTACTCCTTCTCCATTTCTTATTCCTGCTGTAGCAGGCAAGTCCAGGCCTAAGTGCTAAAAGAAATTATTTTCCTTAATGTAGTAGAGATTAAAAGAAGATTGTTATGGTGCCTTCCTGACAAGTTAAAATGTAGGACAGTGACTTCTTTCCTAACAGGCTTTGACATGAGTCACCCATGTTGAGAAACAACACTACAGACACCAGACTCCAAAATCTATTTTTTTTACGTTATTGGTCTGTATTTCATTTCTATACCTCCTTTCTTATCCCTTCTGTGATGTGTTGCTGAAAGCCACCTGAGGCAGAGAGCAGCCATCACAGGTCAGCTGCAAGGAGAAATACTGTGGTTTTCTTCATCTGATAAACTGGAGCCGTGCTGTCCAGCTGGAATGTTGTTTACCAGCTGCAGATAAATGCATTTTTATCTACATTTTACCTTCATCTAATTAGAGATTATTTCCAAGTCACCGGATCATCTACTTCAGATACAAAATTGGATGTAATGGGTGGCAGGAAAAGCCCAGTTTTGAAGCATTTTCCTTGGGATGCTGAGAGCTGTGGTGGCTGATGTGAGGGCACTCTCCAGGACTGGCAGTGTGTCCCAGTGAGGAGTGAAATCCAGGGAACACAGAAGCAGGAAGCAGTGACCTAAGGAGAATGTGGCCTAAACCCCATCTGTTTCTTCACAGGTTGCCATGAATATCCTCAACAGTGGAAGATTTAGCATGGGCAGTGCATCTGCTGGAATGATTAAGAAGTTGATAGGTGGGTGAATTGGGAGCTCTGCATGGCTGGGTGCCAGCAGAAACTGCTCTGCCTGAGGCAGATCATGCAAGACATTCAGAGTGGGAGCAGGAGTCTTGACCTTGTCATAACAGGCTTTGATATCTTTAAAACACGAAAATATGGTTTTGAAAAATTAAATTAAAAGCCTGCTTGCAGAGGTTTTGAAATAAAGGTCTTTTTCCTTTTGTACAGTGTAGATTCAGTTCATAGAGTGGGAGGTTATTGCCTCTGTTGGATTTCCCTGAGGTAAAATGTTATTCCCAACAAAAAAACCTCTGTACTATTGATTTTAGAAGGTGTAATCTCCCCTGGAACCTCCCACCTGAATAACTGGCTCAAAGCTGCACACAGTAACTAGGGCTAAAACTGCTTTCTGCCAATTATTAGCCAAAACAGTAACAGAAGTCTCTCTAACCAATTAGCACCAAACCTGATCACTTCTCTTAAGAGTACAGGTTCATACCTCTGGTTCAAAAGCCTTTGACAGGCTGGTCCCACACTTGGTCAACAACATCAGTGTGAGGGTGATTTTCACAAAGTGCTGCTTCTGGAACAGCCAGGGGGCTCCTGGGCACAGACTGGAATGTCACCGCCCAGGGAAGGACACCAGCTGCTGGAATGGTCTGTCACAGCCCTTCTGAGAATGACTTGTTTTTCTTTCTTTGAAGAACTGACATCAGAGTATGCTTGCACCAGGAAACAATTCAATAAGAAACTCAGCCAGTTTGGATTAATTCAGGTAACAAAACATGAAACACCTAAATCTCTGTGCGAAGTGCCAGGACATAGATTGCATTGGGTGTATTTTGGCTGTACTGGTTTAAAGGATTTGCTAGAAATTTGTGTGAACCTGGTGCTGACTTCTGTACACTGATCTTTTAAATGTCCAGAATGATAAATGTATAAAAGTATTTTTTATTTATTGTTGTTTCAAAGTGGTACTTTTTATTGATTGATTAATTTGATGATGTAAAACATATAAGAACTGCAGGTCTTTTTAAGTTTGAGGGTTGATTGTGGACTTTTGCATCTGAATTTCTGTACGATTCCTCCTGTTGCTGTGTGGCAGGAGAAGTTTTGTTTGATGGCTGTGAAAGCCTACGTGATGGAGAGCATGGCTTACCTGACTGCAGGGATGATGGACAGGCCAGGCTTCCCTGACTGCTCCGTCGAGGCTGCCATGGTCAAGGTAACCAGGGCTGGGAAAAGGCTCAGTGTTCAGCCTGCAGAGGGCTGAGAACTCAGGGCTGCATTTAGAGGAGAGAAGCACTGCAGCCAGGTGGAATGACAGATACTGTTCTGTCTGTACCCCACAAGCTCAGACTCGTGCAAAATAAAACCAGCAGGGAACAGGTTGAGAATGTCACAGCCGCTGAGCTGGCGTCTGAGGAGGCCTCACATGAGCACTGGGACACTCAGTCACACTCCAGCTGCCATCCTGGCCAAGCTGCTGCTGTGCCAGCTTTCCCAGGGAGCTGATGGCACAACAAACCCTGTGGAATATCCAGGCTGTGGCTGTCAGGGTGTCCCTCATGGTCACTGCAGAAAACTCCTGCTCTGGGCTCCAGCCAAGCAGCTGCAGCTGCTCTCCCTGTGTGGGGCTGCCCCTGTCCCTGGAATGTGGAGAGTGCCCTGTGCATTGCATCACTAAATTTGACAAACCCCTGAGCCACAGGGATACTGCTCCAGGACCGGTGTAACACACAGAAAACGCTGCAGCAGTGTCCTGTGGATACAACCCCAGAGCAGGGCATCCTGTGTTTATTGCTGATTTATTATCTACTCTCTGCTGATCAAACCCTGTTCCATGGCAGGTGTTCAGCTCTGAAGGTGCCTGGGCATGTGTGAGTGAGGCTCTGCAGATCCTTGGAGGCCTTGGCTACATGAAGGATTATCCCTATGAACGCTACCTCAGAGACACCAGGATCCTGCTCATCTTTGAGGCAAGTACCAGGATCCCCTTTTTCTGCAAACTGCAGTTCACACCTCCTATAAAGGGGAGTAGAAACCTGAAGGTTTGATTGACCAGGATCTTGTTCCTTCAGCTGCAAAGTCTCTAACAGTAAAACTGCAGGACTAACCTTGTTTTCTTTGGAATATCAATAGTAGTTCCCTATAATAAAATAAGCTATGATGGCTTTTACAGACTGACCACAGTGTGAGTTACAGCAGTAACCTTTCCTCTTGTGTGCTTCTCACAAGAGAAGCAGAGAAACTCATAAAAGATCAACTTAGACATTTAATTAACTTATTGATGGCTATTTAAATTAAAAGAAAGGTTGGTTCTGAAGCTTGTTCTCTTTCCAAGCTGGATTGTCAGTGACCCATCATGTGCACATCAGAGTCACTGTCAGACTTGATTTTAACTCAGCTCATTTTGAGCAGTTCTACAACTGTTCAAATGTTCCTTCACTGGAACAGTGCAGAGCATTTTTAATCAAAATGCATTTTGTCTGTTTTCTTTTACATTGGGGTATATTTGTGTGTTTAATGATGAGGGGCTCAACTTCTGCAATGCCCCATGAAATCAGAATTAAAACTGAGATAAAGCAAAAGGCGGCAGTTTATGTGTGGGGAGAGTCATCATGTGATACTGGAGCAGTGGGAAGAGCACAGGGGCACAACAGACCTGCTTGGAAAACACTATTGTAAACTCTGGTTACCCACCTTCTCACTTTCTCTTCTGCTTTTTCCAGGGCACCAATGAAATCCTGAGAATGTACATTGCACTGACAGGGATGCAGCATGCAGGGAAGATCTTAACTGACAAAATTAAGTATGTTCTTATTTATTCTTAATAGTTTTAAATAAACTAAACAGAATCAGATAACTTTATAGATAAGAGGACAAACTGCAGGGAATACCTGCAGTATTTCTATTTATTGTCTGTAAAAGTTCACTGTTACAGGGACTCTGTGTTTTTAATGGGATGGTTCATAGATTTAGGAATTGTAGCATTTAATGCATTTTATCTTGGACTTTTACACAAGCTGTAATTATTTCTTTCAAGACCAGTAATTAATATTTTGTATCTGAATGAAGTTGTATTGACACAACAGCTGCATTGTGCATATTGAGTACTGGTCTCTGGAATTCCTTGCGGGTGTCTTGGAGAGCAGCTGATGACTCTTAAGGCTCCACAGTTGTTCTCCAGACTTCACAGCAGTGGATCAGGACTTGGTGCTAAAGTATTTGGAATTCCAACTGGTTGTGTCTGAACCTCTTGGAATTTTTTTTAACAGCCATTCTTTCCCCAACATTTCAGAGCAATCAAGAAAGGAAACGTGGGAGTGGCGCTGGGGGAGTTCCTGACCAGGTTACAGGACACCCTGGGCAGGAAGGTGGATCTGGGGCTTGTAGGTGACAGTGGGGTGGTGCATCCCAGCCTCCAGGTAAGGGCCTCTCTGCTGAGCTCTTGTGTTTGTTCCCTTTGCTGCTTGCCACAATTTCATCTCCTGGTTTTGCAAACCAAAATGTATACCTAGGGGCAGTGAGATTTTCCAGGGTAAGCAGATATTGGCACCATGACAGGGTAAGAAGTTACAGTTATTGTCCAGGTATCAAGGGAGGATGAAGGCTGCTCTAAGCCTGTGTTTATACCAAATCCAGTTTTAGATCCATTTGGATAATTTGTATAAATTGAGCCTTCACCATATGAAAGCGTTTTTAATAGCTGCCCTTTGTTATAAGGTTAGTTACAAAACAGGAGTTTTTCCTGTTTAATTGGAACAGAGTTTCAGGTCAGAATGACTGTGAATTACACATACACATACTTGCTTAATCACTTAGGAAAAGGTTTTTATGACCAAAAATGAATGTTCTGTTAATAGGAAAAAGATAAGGTATATTTTTCATGGGGCGTTCTGTTAGTTACTTTTGTTATCATAAGCCTATACTAAAAGTTACTGAGAGTAAACTCCAGAAAATTGTAATGGATCTTTGAGAGAAAGAAATGTGCCTGTCTGGCTTTTAGCAGCAAGGTGGATGAATGTTAAAAAAGAGAAAATCCAGTATCCTCTTTAAAGGGGGTGGGGGTATGTTGCTTTTCTGTTATAAGACTACTCAAATTGTTCTATTTTGTGTTTTGTTTTATAGGAGAATGCCAAGAAACTTGAAGAAAACGTTTATTATTTTGGAACTACAGTCAGGGGCCTGCTAAGTAGGTTTGGCAAGGTAACTATTTATTTTGTCTGTTGTCTTTGTTACTGAATAGTTTATCCTCAGGGCCCCACTGGAACCTGCAGGGGACTGAGTGTGGCAGGACCAGCACTTCCTTCACATGACACCTTCTCACTGGGTGTGAGAAAACACACTGACATTAGGTACTCAGTGTAATGGGCAAGTTACATTGTTAGAACCAAAACCAAAGTACCAGCACCCTCAGTGAATTGGTTGTTTTCTTCTTGTGTAAGCACAAATCCTGCTGCTACAGGCATTTAACAAAGTGGTTTAAGGCACACATCAATATTACAATTTTACAAGTAGAATTTAAAAGGTGCAGCTTAGTAAACCCAAAACTAACAATGATAATTTCTGACCTAGGCTAGAACGGGTTTATGCGAAATAAAGCTGGACCTAAACATGAAGTATGGACAGTGATATTTGGTTAAAGTTTTAAATTGGCAAACCACAAGCAGATAATGATTTTCTCTCTCCCAGACAATAGTGGATGAGCAGCTGGTGCTGAAGAGAGTGGCAGATGTGGTGATTAATTTGTATGCAATGACTGCAGCCATCTCCCGGGCCAGCCGCTCCATCAGCATCGGGCTCAGGAACCATGACCACGAGGTGAGTGTCCCTCAGCACCAACCATTCCCACTCAGGCTGTGCTCCTGGCAGCAGGCAGGCTGCATCTCTGGGGAATTACAGCAAACTCTCCCATAAAAGTGCAGCAGAACGTGGCTAAACCTGCCAGAGTGCAGGAGCCTCTCAGGGGCTCTGCTTGTTGAGCTGCACACTTTCAACATGTTTAAAATACTTCTTTAACACATACACAGACATTTAGAACCTCACCACAACTCTGCACGTTCTCTCAAATCTGTTAACACCATGCAGTTCTTCCCAAGCTCTTTCCATATAATCATTAATAAAAACACATAAGCACAACAGTATTTGGGCAGCACAGCTCAGGTCAGGACAGGACAGTGCTTATTTAGTAGCTCATGTAAAGTTTCATGGTAACAGTGGTGTTGCAGCACAAGAAAAATTTGCTCCAGATCAGTGTGAAAACAAATCCAACGTGATGAAGGTTTGGCTTTGGCCTTGAGACTTTGCTCTTTGTGTGAGCCCTGCTCTGGATTGAGTAGCTTTTGGGCGAAGGCTCATCCCAGCCCTGAGCCTTGGCAGTTCTCTGGCCTCAAAGGGAGAGCTGAGGCTGCACTGCACATGACTGGGGTTCAGGGCACCATCATCAAAGAGCTTTGAGATGTTTCAATTACTGTATTCTTACTACATGGTTTTTGTTATGAAATTCATTCACTATTTTTAAACTCAGTTTTACTCCTTTTCCAGGTGCTTCTTACAAATATCTTCTGCACAGAAGCCTATTTCAAGAATAATTATGCCATGGCTCAATTAGAAAAATGTAAGTACTATAAAATAGTTCTTACGCTCTTCTGTCTTTCAGACTGTAATCAAAAAAAGGTGAGTTTGATGTGACCAACAAAAGAGTTTGGCTCCGCTTTTAATTGAAACAAGCAGCAGAGCTGGAACCTGTTGAAAAGAGTCTCTTCACTTCATAGCTAAAGCCAACTGCCAGCGTTCCTTATTGAGGAATATAATATCTACATTTCATGTATATACTTCTGACAAGTAGCTGATAGAAATGAGGGATTTGGACTCTTTGGGAAGTACTGACCAGCTGGGCATTGGGTCTCTGAAGCTCAGTCTGTAATAACCAATCTTTTTCAATAGAGAATGTTCAGTTTCTTCCTGGCCCTCACACTCTTGCATTTGTGTTCAAAAACACTTCTTGAAAGAAATTTACAACAGCTCTTTGTGGTCCCTTAGTTGACTTTTCTCTCTTTCTCCACAGATGCTGATGAAAACCTGGATGATTCCATTAAAAAAGCTGCAAAGCAGATCCTGGAGAAGAGGGCAATACATCTGCTCTCACCCTCTGGACAGGACCTTCTGATTCCTCCCTGAGAGCAGGCACTCATGAATGTCAGTCAGGGAGGAATTTGCTGCAGTTCCAGTATTTGGCATCTTAAAAGCATCTGTTATTTAATGTCTTTACTAAATGTAACTGTGTAAAATAAAACTTCTTTCTAACCAAAATTTCATAGGAAAAGGATAAATACAGAGATTTCATTTAAAGCTGAAGTTATTTTATTACAGACATACATATTTTTATATATATATATATATATATATATATATGTCTGTTTCCCCTGTAACTGGATAAAGACAGGTGAGGTTTAGATGGGGAGATGTTTCTTCCTAGGAAGGGACTGTGGGGTTTCTCAGTATTTTTGTACTTCAATCAGCTGCTCATTCACTGAGCAAGCCTGAAAGACTTGGGTATACCTGTGTTTGAGGATTCCAGGATGAGGGAAGAGATGAGAATCTTGACTCCATGTTTCAGAAGGCTGATATATGAGGATATTATATTAAAGTACTACACTACAACTATACTAAATAGAGAGAAAGAATTCATCAAAAAGCTGGAAGGGAAAGCAAAGGAATGAATAACAAATCTTGTGACTGTTCACAGCTTTAACACAGGTGGCTGTCATTGCTCATCAAGTAAAAACAATTTCACATGCTGGGTAACAATTCTCCAAATCACATTCCAAAGCAACAAAACATGGAGAAGCTGAAGCTTCCCAGCTTCACAGGAGAAAAGACCCTGGAAAAAGGATTTTTCATAAAATGTGTCTGTGACACTCGTAGAATGAGAACAGTTCTGTTTAGGAGCCCAAACATTGGTGCTAAACAGGTTTATTCTCGGTTTTTGGGGGCAAGAGGAAAGAACTGAAGCCAGTTACTGTAAAATGCCTGCACAAGCACCGGTGCAAATCACAGCCAAAGGAAGGCTGAAGCCAGTCCCACAACCACAGCCCAAGCGGCCAGAGATCCTCCTTCAACCCTGGCTGCATTGAAGCCCCACTGACTGCCAAGAAGAAAAGCGCCCTACTGAGAGCAAGCAAACTTAAACCTCTGCCAGGACACAAATTTAGAGGGAAAAAAATCAGACACACTTCCCAGTGAGAAGGGTTGGAACTCTCTGCCCCCCAGCACTTCCCCGGCAGGCAGGTTCACAAAGGTGCTGGGAGCTAAGCTGTGCCCTGCGAGGGAACAGAGCCAGCCTCCCTTCAGTGGGAGAAGGCGCGGCCTCAGCTGTAGCCCCGGGTGCCTGCGGTGGCCCAGGGCACGGCCATGGCTGTCAATGTGTTGGGCTGCAGCACAGGGCAGGCCGGAGCTCAGCAGCCTCAGCAGAGCCCAGGGCCGCGGCCCTTCCCTGCCGGGGCCCGAGCCTGGCCCGGCCCGGCCCGGCCTGAGCAGCCCGGACTGGCCCAGGGGATGGGCTGCGCCCGCCCGCTGTGCCCACAGGCTGGGCCCAAGCCTTTGCAAGAGGCTTTCTCCCAGCTTGGCAAAACCTCGGCCAAGTGTCCCTGTGCTGTGCTGAGAAGAGTAAAAAACCCCCTCAAATTTAACCCTACTGCCCACCGCATGAGGGATCCCTGCACACCTTAGGAGAGGTCATCAATACTCCTTTGTGCCTCATGAGAGATCCCTGCACGCCTCTGCAGGGACCCCAAAATATCCCTTTGTGCCTCGTAAGGTCCAGGCCCAGATGATCCCCCGGAAGGAAATGTGCCCTCAGCCCAGGGACGCTCAGCATGGGCTCCCCCATCCCCTCGGGGCCCTGCGCTGGGCACAGCAGCCCCTGCCTGGCTCCTGCCTGCCCACACCGTGGCCATCCACGGCTGCTCCTGGGCATGGAGCTCAGTCAGTGCTGGTGCCGGGGGGGCTTTGCTGGTGCTACCACATGGACATAGCTGTGAAAACTCTATTTCTTTATTTAAACATAAAATAGGGGCCAAGCCCTGCCCTGCCAGACAAGGGCTGCCCACCTTCAGTCCTGGCCGGGGAACAGGACCAGGGGACTCCGGGGCAGAGGGTCTCGTTGAGGAGGGATGGATTTGGGGATGCCTTCATTATGGTGGTGCAGCCACGGCAGGGCAGATAGGGGCAGAAGTGAAGAGCTGGGATAAATTGTCAAGTTGTCGTTGTCTCTATTTTTAGGATAATTTTCTGAAGATGCACAGGAGCACCTGTGAAGAGAGGAGGTGGCTGAGGCCCCAGCTGCCAGTGGCACACAGGGAGCCTCCTGCACAGCAGGGCCCAGAGCTGGCAAGGCTCCCCAGCACGGCTGGAGCTGCTGGCACAGCTGGGCCCAGCTGGACAGCTGCCCCTCAAGGCCCCGGCCAGCAGGGCACGGCTCTGGGCAGGGTCCCTGGCCAGGAGCGGGCCCCAGAGCGCCTCTGCCTTTCAAGGGCAACCTCGGCCCTACTCTTTCTCCTCCCCACCTCCCTCTGCCTCTGCCCAGGCAGCCTCAGTGGGAGCCAGCTCTGGCTGCTGCCCCAGAGGGCCCCAAGGACAAGGCCCAGCAATTGAGAGGCCAATGGAAGCTCCGCAGAGCTATTTGTAGAATCATGGACTGGCCACAGCTCCACTGGAGACTCTCTGGGAATGTTCCCTGACTATGAGCAGCATTTAAAGGAAGCTGTTTGAGGCAGAGAATCGCAAAACACTCACGATTTTCTCTTCCAGCAATACCAGATTGCTGCACAGCACATCATCAGGCACAGTGCCGCACCAGCCACAATGGCCATCAACTTAATCAAACAAGGTGTTCCCCAGCAGAAAACTCTTCTCATGCTTTTCCAGATGATGTCAGAATGTGTTGAGGTGCTGGCTGCATCTGTGGGAGCAATGGGGAGCGTGAGCCCGTGCTGTGCTGCACTGCTGAGCTGGCAGCACGGTGGATACAGGCAGGATGTTCTCTGTTTCCCCCAGAGCTGGGGCCTGCAGGCACCTTGCTGCCCTTTGGCACAGGCCTGCTCAGTACCCGAACCCCTGAGCCTGCACACCGTAATTCCTCTGTGCTGTGCCATTCTGCTCCAGGCAACACTTGTTGAAGACATGGATAAGGAGAAGGAAAATGGCCAGCATTTTGGAGCTGCTCCAGGGCCCTCCCTCCCGCACAGAGCGGCCCCTCCAGATGTGCGCAGAGACTGGGAAATTGCAGGGGATCTTAGGGTGTGCATGGCCTGTGATGCATGGATGCCTTCCCACTGTGCCTGCCATGGCGTGTCCAGATGTGCAGCCAATGCCCCCGGCTGCTGAGTCCCAGGGGAAGGCTGAGGGAAATGCACCCACCACGCTGGCTGTCCACACCACTCAGGAGTTTTTCCAGATGTTTGGATTCCTCCAGGGATGTACTAGCTCCTATAGGTTTCTTCTTCCTTCTTGGAGGACCTTAAGAGAAATATTTCCGTTTCCCAGGAATGGATCCCACAAAACGAGGGCTCAGCCTGTGGGGTCAGCAGGCACACGCTACTCACCCCTGCCATGGGAGCTGGGCCTGCGTGCAACATCCACCAAAGTCCTCCCTGCAGACACACCTGTAACACAACAGCCACAGAAGCTTCTGCCATCTCTGCTGATCTGCACGGGCACCACTGAGCCGCAGCAGCGGTGAGGGGATCGCGCAGGGTGAGGGCACACACGTGCATGGTTCTGTGCTGGCACCTGCAGCAATGCCCCCCTGGCCCAGCTTTGGGCTCTGAGCTGGCAGCTCTCCCAGGAGAAAGGCCTTGACCTACCCTCAGCATCTCCCAGAGGCTCAGTAATGGGTATGCGTAGGGAATCCAGATCGTCTCCATTCACAGGATAGTCTTCGTCCACAGGATCATCTTTGTCAACAGGCTCATCTTCATCATCAGGATCATCATCAGGGTCATCTGCAAAGAAAGGCAGGACAGAACAGTTCCTTTGACCCTGCTGAAGGTTCTCCTTCAGGCCTGAGTGGCAGTGAGGGCACCTGGGTTCTTGGTGCCCTCCAAGGCACTCCCTCAGCTCTGCCTCCCACTCAGGAGCAGGGGCAGGGGCAGGGGGACCTCGTGCCTGCAGTGGCCCCACACTGGGATGGAAGGAGCCCCTTGCAGGGCAGTCAGGGCAGAAAGGACTCCCTGGAGCTGCCAGCAGCTGTAAAGCCAGCCCCGGGCAGGGCCAGGGCTTGGCAGTGGCAGCAGGAGCAGCTCAGGCTCCCTGGGGCTGGCAAAGGAGCTGCCAAAGGCTCAGCCCCGGGGCACAGCCCTGGGCCCGGCCCCTTCCCTCTCTGCTCTTCTCCCTGGCTGCACAGAGCACATGGAAGGACACACTGGCATTGCCCACGGGAGGAAGATGGACAGCTAAATGCTCCTTCCTCCCACGGGCAGCAATCCTGTGAGATCATTGTTGGGTACAAGAGTACAAATTTGGAGGCCAGGATTTCCAGAATCCATCAAACTTTGGAGGATCTTAAGGGAAACCACAAAGGAATATTACTCTGGACAATGATTACACTTGGATTGTGATTGCTCTGTTAGCAAAGGGTTGCTGATAACCTACCACCACCAAGCTCCAAGATCCTTAAACTGTGCTTTAACAAATGACGGAAGTCACGTTCCCAGTCTAGAAAGGAGCACAGATGGGAACTGTTCCATGCTGTGCTGGGATCCCCTTGTATAGGGAACCGAGCACTGCAAGGGGGTCAGGTAATGCTGTGTGCCCGCACTGCCAGACAGCAGAGAGGGCAGCTGAAGCCTCAGCAGGGCTCAGGCCCAGAGGCACAGCAATTACCTCCGGGGCCTTTGCCTGGCATCGCCTCCCTTCCTGCAGCAGAGGCTGCCATGGAGCCACTGCTTCCTCTGGGAAATGCTGCCTTCAGCACAGGCTCTCCTTCCATCTCTGCAGAAAGGAGAAGGGAATGCTCCATCAGGTGAGGCTGTTCACCAATGGGCATCTTCAGGAGGCAATGCTTGTCTCAGTAATGGACAAGATTCAGGAGAAAGACCAGGTTATTGGGGCCGCTCCAGGGCCCTCCCTCCTCCAAGGAGCTGCCCCGCCAGATGTGCTCAGAGACTGGGAAATTGCAGGGGATGTCAGGGTGGGCATGGCCCATGGTGCAGTTTGGGCAGCCAGTCAGCTGATGCCAAATGCCTTCCTGCAGGGGCTGGGCAGAAGCTGCAGCCAGGCCAGGCTGGGAAACAGCCCTGCAGGGCGTGAAAGCAGCAGCGGGGCAGCGAGGCTGCCATGGATGCCTTCCTGCTGTGCCGGGCACGAAGTGTCCAGATGTGCAGCCAAAGCCCCCGGCTGCTGAGTCCCAGGGGAAGCATGAGGGAAATGCACCCACCACGCTGCCTGTCCACATCACTCAGGACCCTATTCATGTGTTTGGATGCCTCCAGGGACTTCCTGTCTCCTATAGGTTTGTTCCTCCTTCTCGGAGGACCTTAAGAGAAGTATTTGCATTTCAGGTGAATGGATCCCACAGAACAAGGGCTCAGCCTGTGGGGTCAGCAGGCACACACTACTCACCCCTGCCATGGGAGTGGGGCTTGTGTGCAGCAACCAGGAAAGGAGCCTGAAAAGTCTTTCCTGCAGACACACCTGTAACTCAACAGCCACAGGAGCTCCTGTCACCTGGTGCCTACCAGGCTGTCAATGATTATTCTTTTAGGAACATTGACAACATACCTTCAGGAGGCTTAAGAGGCTGGAAGTCTTCATGGAGCCAAGCTGCTGGAGAAGCCTTCCTAGCATGCTCATCTAGAGGGGAGCACAGATCTGATCAGACCCATTTCCATGGTGTGCTGGGATCTCCCTCTGCCTGAGGGAACTGGGCACTGCAAGGGGGTCGGGTAAGGCCGTGGGAGCCAGATATCAATGGACAAGGCCAAAGCTGCACAGGGGCCTGGGGAGCTCTGGACTGGCTCTGGTCACTCTCCTCCCTCTTTGCAGGCCCTGTGCAACATCTCTGGAGTGGTGGCTGGAGGAGCCCAGAGCCCGTGAGGGCTCTCTCCCTCCCACAGAGGAAATCCACACTAAATCCTTGGGGGAAACTGCAGCAGGCAGTGCCACAAGTGTCCCTCCCAACCTCCGTCCCTCCTTCTGCTGGGACAGCTTCCGCAGCCCAAGGGCACATATCCAGGCTCTCTCAGGACACACTGGAGCCTTGCTCTCCCCCTCTGTCCTTTCCCCACCATGCGCACTCCGTGCAGTCACTCCCAGGTTTCAGGAAGTGTTTCCCACGCAGGGACCCCAGCAGGACTGCTCAGTACCCGAGTGCCCTGAGCCTGCTCGGGATAATTCCCCTGGGCTGTGCCAGTCTTGTCGGGACTGTGCCTGCACTGCCAAGCAGCAGAGAGGGCAGCTCAAGCCTCAGCAGGGCTCAGGCCCAGAGGCACAGCAATTACCTCCTGGGCCTGTGCCTGGCATCGCCTCCCTTCCTGCAGCAGAGGCTGGCACAGAACCACTGCTTCCTCCGGGAAACTCAGTCTTCACCACAGGCTTTGCTTCCATCTCTGTAGAAAGGAAAAGGGACAGATGAATCAGGTGGGGCTGTTCCCCAATGGGAAGGCGGCATCTTCAGGAGGCAATGCTTGTCAAACACATTAATAAGGTTCAGGAAGTCATCCAAGCTTTGGAGCGGGACCAGGGCCCTCCCTCCTCCAAATCACCACCCCTCTGGAAATGCCCTGTGACTGGGAAGTTGCAAGGGATCTCAGGGTGGGCATGGCCCATGGTGCAGGTTGGGCAGCCAGTCAGCAGATGCCAAATGCCTTCCTGCAGAGGCTGGGCAGAAGATGCAACCAGGCCAGGCTGGGAAACAGCCCTGCAGGGCGTGAAAGCAGCAGCAGCAGCGGGGCAGCGAGGCTGCCATGGATCCCTTCCCACTGTGCCGGGCACGAAGTGTCCAGATGTGCAGCCAAAGCCCGCGGCTGCTGAGTCCCAGGGGAAGCATGAGGGAAATGCACCCACCACGCTGCCTGTCCACATCACTCAGGACCCTATTCATGTGTTTGGATGCCTCCAGGGACTTCCTGTCTCCTATAGGTTTGTTCCTCCCTCTTGGAGGACCTTAAGAGAAGTATTTGCATTTTCCCCGGAAAGGATCCCACAGAACCAGGGCTCAGCCTATGGGGTCAGCAGGCACACACTACTCACCCCTGCCATGGGAGCGGGGCTTGTGTGCAGCAACCAGGAAAGGAGCCTGAAAAGTCTTTGCTGCAGACACACCTGTAACTCAACAGCCACAGGAGCTCCTGTCACCTGGTGCCTACCAGGCTGTCAATGATTATTCTTTTAGGAACATTGACAACATACCTTCAGGAGGCTTAAGAGGCTGGAAGTCTTCATGGAGCCAAGCTGCTGGAGAAGCCTTCCTAGCATGCTCGTCTAGAGGGGAGCACAGATCAGATCAGAACCCATTTCCATGGTGTGCTGGGATCCCCCTCTGCCTTAGGGAACTGGGCACTGCACGGGGGTCGGGTAAGGTCTTGGCTGCCAGATGTCAGTGGACAAGGCCAAAGCTGCACAGGGGCCTGGGGAGCTCTGGACTGGCTCTGGTCACTCTCCACCCTCTTTGCAGGCCCTGTGCAACATCCCTGGAAGGGTGGCTGGAGATGCCCAGGCCCTGTGGGGGCTCTGTCCCTCCCACAGAGGAAACCCTCCCTAAAGCCCTGGGCAAAACCATCCCCAGCGCTTCCCGGGGAGCAGGGAGCGCTGTCCCGGGAAAGGGCAGCCAGGCTGCCGGCTCACCTGCTCGCCGCGCTTGCAGCGGAGCAGCCTGGGCAGCCCTGGCAGGCAGGGCCACGGCCAGGAGGAGCAGGAGGAAGAGGCGCAGAGCAAGGGCCATGCTGCCTTGCCCTCTGCCAGTCCCACAGCTCTTGCTGCCACCGCTGTCCCGACACCGCTGTCCCAATGTCAGCACCGCTGCTGCCACCGCTGCTGCTGCCACAACAGTTGTGCTCAGGGACTGACTGCTGGCTCCTTTTGCTGCTGTGCAACCACGGGGCTCTGGCACCTCTGGCACCTCTGTGACATCAGGGCCTGCTGTGTCCTCAGCCTGCTGTGACCCCAGAGCCTGCTGTGACCTCATGGCCGGGGCAGGTTTTTGTGGGAATGGATCTCAAGAGGTGCCCTTCCAGCAAGGAGAGTGTGTCCCTGCTGGTAGTTATGTGCAATCTAGCTCTTTTTCACAAGAACCGAGCTATACAATATTGGACACGTGAGACATTTCATGGTTCTACATGCCAAAGCAATGTCACGTCCAAAATTCATCTCACGTTGGCCATTCCCACTATTGCAGGCAGCCCCAGCCCTGCCCCGCTCCCACCGAGTCCGTGCTGTGCGCTGTGCTGGCCTTTGACCCCTATTTCAAAAGTGAAGGACTTGATGCCATACAAAAGTAATGCAACACAGGCCATCAGGGGAGCTGCAAACTTTAGGGGACACCCAAACCCTCTGTACATCTTGTGGCTATACCCTCAGCCACCCTAAAATCCCCCTGTGTGCCTCACAGGAGACCCCAGAACCCTGCTCAATTTACAGGTGTCCCTCGGCCCCTGCACACCTTTCCACATACAATAAATTCCCTGCACAATTTTTGGGGGCCCCCAGCCCCTTGCACAGCACAGAAATGATCCAAAGCTGCTGTGTGCCTTTAGAGGGAGCCAAACATAACACTCAGGGAGCAGCAACAGGGCTGAGCCACCTTCTGTGTGTGCTCACCATGTGTCCCTGGGTGAACAGATGAGGCTTGGGGGCAAATGGCCTCTCTGCTCATAAGAGATCTGGGAGTGCCACAGGTTCAGTCTCTGTCGGGCTCTGAGCTCACCCCTCAGGCTATGAAGGACTTCCTTCAGAGTCCAGCCTCATTCCATTGATCTCAAGGCATGCACTTTCTAGGTGGTTTCCCTCTTTTCCTGGGCATGCCCCTGGACGGGGTCCAGGCCGAGATGATGCCACGGAAGGAAATGTGCCCTCAGCCCAGGGACGCTCAGCATGGGCTCCCCCATCCCCTCGGGGCCCCGCCGCTGGGCACAGCAGCCCCTGCCTGGCTCCTGCCTGCCCACACCGTGGGCATTCACGGCTGCTCCTGGGCATGGACCTCAGCCACTGCTGGTGCCGGGTGGGCTTTGCTGCTGCTACCACCAGGACACTGGGTCACAGCTCCATCTCTTTATTGCAGCAGAAGAGCTGATTTGGGAAGTGCTGTGTTGCCCCATTTCTTCAGCCCCACTAGCTGCCCACACCCACAGTGGCACTGGGCCGCCCCCAGAAAACTGTCGAATCTGGGCTGTGGCTGCAGGGCACAGCTGCTCTACAGCACAGGTGGACTGCCTTGGGGGTAGGACTGCCCTGAGGGTAGGGACAAGGAACGGGGTGAGGTCTGCTCTATGTTTTCCAAAGGTGATTATTCTACAGACGATCAGGGCCAGAACAACACTGCATTAAAGGCATACACCAACTTACAAACTTGGCAGGGTCCCAGGGCAGGATCCAATCTTTAGCCAATTGGGAGAAACTGAGGGTGGAACACCAGGCGGGGAATACAAGGTTTAAACCAATTGGGGATTACAGGGGAGGGGAAGAACTTAAACAAACCAATGGGGTTCCGAAGGATACAAAATTGATAGGGAAGTCTCTAGAGCAAGGGGCAGGCTTGGAGAGGGACTGACATGCAATGGGAGGAGGAACAGTGAACAAAAGGGCAGGTCTTTGGAGAGATGGACGAGTGGGGCAAAACCAACAACACAGTGGGAAAGGAGCAACCCATTAGTAATAAAATATGCTATAACAATACAAAATAAGGGGAGGGGTTTATAAAACTGTCTGTTAGGACCGAATTACAATCAAAGACATGAACTGCAGTGGGGAAGCTCTGATTCAAGGTTCAGTTGAGCACTTCCAAATTATTTCCTGGCAGAAACAGATGGCCCAACTTGCCCTTATCACATGGAAATAAAGGGTTCCCCAACAGCAACCCCTTCCGAGGCCATCCTGGGCATCGGGAACAGGTCTTGTGGTGCCGGCTGCATCTGTGGGAGTGATGGGGAGCGTGAGCCCGTGCTGTGCTGCACTGCTGAGCTGGCAGCACGGTGGATACGGGCAGGACGTTCTCTGTTTCCCCCAGAGCTGGGGCCTGCAGGCACCTTGCCGGCCCTTGGCACAGGCTGTGCCAGCCAACAAAGCCCAGCAGGCCGGGAGGAGAGCCTGGGGGCAGCGCAGCTGCTTGGGCAGTGGCTGCTGCCAGGGACACGGGCCAAAGCCATCCCTGAGCAGCCACTGCCACCCCTGGCCCTCCCTGCCCCGTGACAGCTCCCCCAGCCCCAGGGGACAGACTGTCAAAAAGTCCACAGCCAGCAAAGAGATTGTCCCAGGAATTGTGTGCTGCTTTTCCTCCCTCCAGTTGTAAATCCCTCAGACTGCTGTAAATGCCCACACGTGGTCTGATCAGCCCCTATGCTTTTCCACTCTGCTCTCAGAAATTTTGCAACAAATCCACCAATAAATTCGAGGTTACATCTGTGAATTGCACACTACAGTTTCCTTCATTTTTCCCAGTACCTGGAAGTTTCTATATTTAGTAATGCCCTTGAGGATCTCTGATTCTTTTCAGTATTTGGGTTTTTTTGTATTGAGACAGACGATACAGCCTAATTCATTTTAGTTTTTGCAGGTCTGGGTTTTTCCTCAGCATGATGGTTTACTTATTATCTACATGTAAACTTGTTTTTATTTATGGTTTTTTTTGGTTCCCCAAGGAACTGTTTTGACAATCTGTCATTCACTTCATAGTTAATGTTCCGTAGAAGAACAATTTGGACTCTCTTTCTATAGAAATATAAAGATCTCAGAAAGCTGTATTTTTAATTTTGAGGACACTCTTTCTTCCCACTCCCACCTATAACAGTGATCCCTTTTGAAACATCTCTGAGGACATGTGGAGTTATTTGGGAAATGCTTGGCTTAACCTGGGTAATGGGTTACTATTTTCAGTGCTATAAACCTACATTGCTTCAAGGTTCACACCACGGTCCTGATTTGTGGCTCAATGCATGGATACCTGCCTGAATTAAAACAATGTTTGTGAGGCAGCTGAAGAGCTTAGACCTCAGCGATTAAAATTCCTGGGAGGAGGAGGTGGAGGAAGAAAGGATAAATACCTGTTTCAAAAGCTGTTTTCTCACTTCTAGTATGCCAGAAGTATGGTAGATTACACCTATCTTCAAATGTCATTTACTTACAGAACAACTCTCTACAGTGCCAGACTCCAGGAGAAATGACTCAACACTTTGCCTCCCAATGCATCAGCTTTAATTCTAGTGAGAGGTAGGCCTTAATTACAGTCTGATTAGAGCAAATCAACAAAGCAGTCTTGCCGTTGTGTGAGTGGCAAGAGGAATTTGCTTGTGAACAGATGAATATGTCCCACTCAGTAATGAACAAAATTTGCCCGGACTTGGAAGAAAGTAGACAAGGAGCAATGCAGTATTTGGGGTTTATCCAGGGATAAATGGGGCAAGAAGCTGTAACAACTTACCTGTTTTACAGAACACAAGTACTGATATGGCCAATAATGCACCCACAAGAAAAGATCTTCAGGACATTCCTTTATTTCTCTAACCAGGAATGGGCAGCAAAATGCTGGCATTTATCAGAACTGGAAGCCGTGTTCCTCTCCTGTTTCTCCTTGAGCACACTGTGTGTTATTTGCAGACTTCACTGTCCAGCCCATCAATCCTCTCGTGGCCAATTGCTAAATGGCACAAGTACCAAAATACAGGTACCAGCATAATCAGCCCAGCACTAATGCAGCACTGCTTTGATGGTGCACAGGAGCACAGAATGGCTTGGGTAGGAAGGGACATTTAAAGGCCATCTAGTCCCAATGGCCTGGAGTGAGCAGGGACACCTTGAACTAGGTCAGGTTGCTCAGAGCAGGAGCTTGAATGTCTGCAGAGATGGATGTCCACCTCTCTGGGCAACCTGTGCCAGGTTTTCATAACAAACAGTGTAAAAAATGTGTTTCTTTCATCTAGTCTGAATTGACCATCTTTTAGATTAAAACCATTCCCCCTAGGTCTGGTCATGAAAGGCTCTGTTAAAATTCTGTCCCATCTCTTTACAAGCCCCCATAAGGCACTGAAAGGCAGCAATCAGGTGTCCCTGGAGTCTTCTCTCTTCCAGGCTGAACACTGCCAGCTCTCCCAGCCTGTCTCCAAAGCAGAAGGGCTCCAGCCCTCAGAGCATTTTGTCCCTCCTCTGGATTTGATCCAACAGGTCCATGTCCTTCCTGTCTTGGGGACCCAGAGCAGTATGCAGTACTCTGTCGTGGGAGAGACCGAGACACTACAAAGCAACACACTCCATTTCCAGAAGACTTCAAACCCTGTTTTTATTCTAGCCTGCATGCTTTTTCTCCATTTTTACAAAGCTCTTAAGTTTATACTTTACTCATTGGTCACGAGATACAAACAAAACACTCATTGAAATAGGGAGTTGTAGGTTTCTCTTATTTATCCATGTTTCTTTCTTGGTTTCTATGTCAACAACCTTAGTAGAAAGTTCTTTCAGGGGTTAACATGGATCCTCTTATCAAACTTCTCAATGGCTCACAGAAATCACTGTAAAACCTCTTCCACAGTACTCCAGGTGGGGTCTCACCAGAGCAGAGAGGTGGAATCACCTCCTTCAACCTGCTGGGCACTCTCCCTTGGATGCACATGGCTGCCTCATGTCCAGCCTCTCTTCTAGCAGCAACCCCAAGTCCTTGCTGGAGCTGCTCTCCATCCCTTCATGCCCCAGCCTGTGAGATCAGCTGAGCTGGGACTGTGTCACAGCCCTTGGGCAGAGCAGCTGGGCAGGATGAGCTCCCTCCCAAAGAAGGCAGATCCAGCTCCCGAAACAACTGCACCCTGGCCATGAGCTCACAGCAGGCTCTGAGGTGCCAGAGGTGCCAGAGCCCCGTGGTTGCACAGCAGCACAAGGAGCCAGCAGTCAGTCCCTGAGCACAACTGTTGCGGCAGCAGCGGCGGTGGCAGCAGCGGTGCTGACGTTGGGACAGCGGTGTCGGGACAGCGGTGGCAGAAAGAGCTGCGGGACTGGCGGAGGACAAGGCACCATGGCCCTTGCTCTGCGCCTCCTACTCCTGCTGCTCCTGGCCGTGGCCCTTCCTGCCAGGGCTGCCCAGGCTGCTCCGCTGCAAGCGCGACGAGCAGGTGAGCCAGCAGCCTGGCTGCCCTTTCCCGGGACAGCGCTCCCTGCTCCCCGGGAAGTGCTGGGGATGGTTTTGGCCAGGGCTTTAGGGAGGGTTTCCTCTGTGGGAGGGAGACCCCAGAGGTCTGGGGCTTCCTCAGTTTCCACTCCAAGGATGTTTCACAGAGCTCGGAAATAGTGTGGAGAGTGACCGGGGCAAGGCCATAGCTCCCCATCCCCCGGTACTGCTTTGGTCATGGCCATTGACATCTGGCTCCCATGGCCTTATCCGACCCATCCTCATGAAGAGGAACTACCTTTCTCTAATGTCCTCGAAGAGACAAGACCCAAGACACAGAAGACAAAAAATCCCTGGAGGCAGCCAAACATCTGGACCAGATGATGAGTGCACAGGTGAGACGCCATGGTCAGTGGATTTCCCTCCCTTGCAGTGCCCAGATCCCTAAGGCAGAAGGAGATTCCAGTACACCATGGAAACACTTCTGATCTGTGCTCCCTTCTAGGTGAGGGTGCTGGGATGGCTTCTCCAGCAGTGGGGATGGAAGATGATTTGGAGCCCTTGGGAATTTCTGCAGGTTAGTTCACCAGTTTCCCTCAGAGAATAATTATTGTAAGCCTGGAAGAACAAGGTGACAGAAGCTTCTCTGGCTGTTGAGTTACAGGTGTGTCTGCAGGGAGGACTTTTCAAGCCCCAGGGCTGGATGCTGCACACAATCCCAGCTCCCATGGCAGGGGTGAGTAGTGTGTCCCTGCTGACACCGCAGGCTGAGTCCTATTTTTGTGGGATCCATCCACATGAACTGGAAGTACTTTTAAGGTCCTCCAACAGTCAGTACCAAAGAGGAGACAGTACGTTCCTGGAGTCAGCAAAACATCTGGGCCAGATGCTGAGTGACCTGGAGAGATGCTGTGGTGGGTGCATTTCCCTCATGCTTCCCCTGGGACTCAGCAGCCAGGGCCTTTGGCTGCACATCTGGACACGCCGTGCCCGGCACAGCGGGAAGGGATCCATGGCAGCCTCGCTGCCCCGCTGCTGCTTTCACGCCCTGCAGGGCTGTTTCCCAGCCTGGCCTGGCTGCAGCTTCTGCCCAGCCTCTGCAGGAAGGCATTTGGCATCTGCTGACAGGGAGCCCAAACCGCACCATGGGCCATGCCCACCCTGAGATCCCTTGCAATTTCCCAGTCTCCAGGCAGATCACAAGAGGTGGTGGTTTGGAGAAGGGAGGGGCCTGTCCAATCCCAAAAGCTCATCTGATTTCGTGATCCTTGTCCATGACTTTCACCAGTGTTAGCTTCTGAAGATGACACCTCCCCAATGGGGAACTGTCCCATCTGATCCATCTGTCCCTTTTCTTTCTCCAGCGATGACCCAAAATCTGGCACAGAAGGTGGCTGTTCCAGGAAGAAGCAGCGGCTCAGTGGCAGCCTCTTCTGCAGGAGAACAGGCAGTTCCAGGCACTGGCACAGCAGGTGATTGCTCCAGTGTCTCTTGAGAGGGCCTGAGCCTGTCCCCTGGGGCTGGGGGAGCTGTCACGGGGCAGGGAGGGCCAGGGGTGGCAGTGGCTGCTCAGGGATGGCTTTGGCCCGTGTCCCTGGCAGCAGCCACTGCCCAAGCAGCTGCGCTGCCCCCAGGCTCTCCTCCCGGCCTGCTGGGCTTTGTTGGCTGGCACAGCCTGTGCCAAGGGCCGGCAAGGTGCCTGCAGGCCCCAGCTCTGGGGGAAACAGAGAACGTCCTGCCCGTATCCACCGTGCTGCCAGCTCAGCAGTGCAGCACAGCACGGGCTCACGCTCCCCATTGCTCCCACAGACGTTATCAATGAAACAGGAATATATGCCCCGGATCCAGTGCGCTTCCCAAGAATTGTCTGCCCCCAGGATGTGCGCAGGACCTGCATGATAGGCACGGTGTTGACAGTGTTCACTGTGCCACTTGTGCTGATAGGCTGCTATCTTGGCATTCGTAAGCTGTACGAGCTCAGACGGTCAGTTGTTGATTTTTCTCCACAGTTTTCTTATAACTCTACTTCTGGCATTGGTAGCATGACTGGGAGTCATGCTACTGTGGAGTTGTGGCCAGTCCATGGTTGTCCAAAGAACTCTGCTGAGGGTTCTGCTGCTGCCCAGTGCTTCCATTGGCCTCTCAATTGCTGGGCCTTGTCCTGGGGGCCCGCTGGGGCTGCAGCCAGTGCTGGCTCCCACTGAGGCTGCCTGGCCAAGAGCAGCCCCAGGGGCACAGGGCAGAGGCAGAGCAAGTTCTCAACAGCATTTGGGCAGCACAGCTCAGGACAGGAAAGGACAGTGCTTATTTAGTACCTCATGTAAAGTTTTACAGTAAGAGTGGTGTTGCAGGTCAAGCAAATTTGCTCCAGATCAGTGTTAAAACAAATCCAACGTGATGAAGGTTTGGCTTTGGCCTTGAGACTTTGCTCTTTGTGTGAGCCCTGCTCTGGATTGATTCCCAGTCAATCTTGGAGCTGGTTTTGGGCGAAGGCTCATCCCAGCCCTGAGCCTTGGCAGTTCTCTGGCCTCAAAGGGAGAGCTGAGGCTGCACTGCACATGACTGGTGTTCAAGGCTCCATTATCAAAGAGTGTTGAGATGTTTAAATTACTGTATTCTTACTACATGGCTTTTGTTATGAAATTCCTTCATTAGTTTTTAAAACTTAATTGTAATAAAACTTCTTTCCCAGTGCTTTTTCCAGTTATTTGATATAGTCAGTGATGGCCAAGGTATCCCATGGCTGAATTAGAAGACTGTAAGTATTATAAAATGAAATAATGTTGACACTCTTAGGTCTTTCACAGACTCCTGAAACTTACGTTGGTTTGATGTGACCAACAGAAGAGTTTGGCTCTGCTTTTAATTTAGACAAGCAGCAGAGCTGGAACCTGTTGAAGAGAGTCTCTTCACAGCTAAAGCAAACTGCCAGGGTTCTTTTATTCCAGCTCTAAGCAGGAAGATAAAAATCTCTCAGCAGTTAATACTCCTGACCAGTAACTGATATAAACTAGGCATTTGGGCTGTTTGCTGCCTCACCCCTGAGTTCCTCAGAGCTGCAGCTCCCTGTTCTCTTGGCAGACAGGGGCTGGCTATGGATGACAGTCACGTCTCTGGCCTGGTGCACACCAGGTCCACACATGAGCTGTGGGATCGTCCTTGCACACCCCATCCTGGAAGAACCCAGGTCAGTGATGTGTCTGACACAGTTTGATGCATGGTAGCAAAAGAAGGCAAAATAAAGCCTAGAATTGGTACCATTCTTTAATATGCTTTTGCCACCAACATTATCCAAGTTCCTATGCTTGTTTTCCTGGAGAATTTGCACTCAACAGAGCTTCAGTGCCTTTGATCAAATCAGTCTTAAGAGCAGCTTGGGGCTGGTCAGTCATTTAGATGTCAGTACTGACTGGGGTCCAGGCAACAAAAGAACATAAGCTGCAGGCCACCCATACAGCTTTTCACCTTAATGAGCACAAAGCCTTTATTTTTGCCAACGGAGGGATGTTGGGAGGATTTTTGCACCATTGGGCCAAGGCACAAGGCTGTGGATCTACACAGCACTTTGGTAAGGAGGGGAACACAGGTGGGGGCAATCCAGGCTGTTAGCAGTGCCCCCACCCCCTGATTAGGGACAGCACAATTGCTTTTAGAGCTCCTTAACCAGCTGGTGAAAAAGTCATCTCCTTTTCTTGCCCCCTGCACACTGCCAGGCAAGTTGAACAGAAAATCTGCCTCTTCCTCCATGATTTCTGAGCACCAAAGCAAAGAACCACAAAAAAAACCCAAAAAACCAAAACAAACAACAACAACAACTACAACAACAAAAAAACCCAAACAGCTAAAATACAAATAATTTTTTGACCAGTCAAAGCTTTTTTTAGAACTTTATAAGACTGACTGAGCCAGTGCTGAATTAAGAGTGGAACATGTTATGTGTCTTGCACAAAGTATGGGACAGCTGCTGCCATGCAAACGTGGGTGCAGGGTCAGACCCTTAACTTCAGACACAGCCCTGCTTTCCTGAGGGACAGAAATTCATCTGTTAGAATCCCTTGGAGCTTCTGGAGCTGCTCTTGGCCCTCCTGTGGATAACTGGGTTGCTGTGGAGCACTGGAGAACTTTCAGCTTGGTTCCTGTTATGTATATTATGGTAATTCGTACTGATAGAACACAAATATATATATATAAAAGAATAAAATATCAAACCTTGAAATCACAGTAGCAAGGGAAGAGAGGATTGCTTCACAGGGTGAGGAAACCGCAGCTGGCAGTCGGGTAGGAGGAGTGTCATTAACATAGGAAGTGAACCCAGCCAGCACAGGAGATTGTCGTTCTCACTGGTGTGAACAGGAGGAGGTCCAGCGATGATGGCCCATGGAGATGTTCATCTTAGACAGAGGGGACCATCAAGGACATACATCTGCATACGGGATTCCGGTAACCGAAGAGTGGATACACATCAGTTCCCGGACAAGGTTCTGTCCAGCACAGGACGGAGAATAGAGGCATCATGAATGTGAAAAACCCTGAGGAAAGACAAAGGGACTCTGCCACGGGCTAGAAAAAGAGTATAAGAAGGGATTCTGCCAAGCAGCATTGGTGAACAGGGGGGATTGGGTGCGATAGAAGGCGGATCTGTGTTCACCCAGCTTCCATCCTGGGGTCAGTGCTGTCCTTGATTGTTGGCTGTTGTGGCTGCATATCGGTTGTGAATAAATTTATATTTTATTTTTATTAAATTGGCTGGATCGATTTTTACCTATAATAGTACCAGGGTATAGGGGCCTGCAGAATCTAAGCAGCATCTTCCTTGGCTAACAACAGACTGGAAAGGGAAAACCAGCATCAGAAACCTGTGAGATGGAAAACTTTGGGCTGTTTGAGATCAAAAATGTCACCTAAAAATCTCAATGGCGAAGAACAACCATTCTCACAAGGATTCCAGTAGAATAAATGACACAGGTGTTGGAATAACAGCCAGTGCCCACAGCAATGACAATTCCTTGGTGAGGAGGGTCCCACGGAGAGTCGGCTGAGTAATGACACTCACAGCCAATGTGGCTACACGTCGTTCTCCTTTATTAAGCAACTTTGACATAGTTATCCTCCTCTATACACTGTCTCCTGCCACTAATGCTTAATGCTGATTGGTTAAGTAGCTATATTCACACATACATCTTAATTACTGATTGGTTGTCACACTATAAGCATCTTTAGCTAAGGTGTGCCAAATTAGCAGCTCCCACAACGTGCTTGGCGCATTTGGTTTCATCCTGGCACAATGCTCATTCTTCCTTGTTGTATCTATTTGAGGACAGCACATGGTCTATCTTGTTCCTGTTTGAGGACGATACATGGTTTTCAGAGTAACTCTGTAATCTGCAGACCAGGGCTGTCCAATTCCCACAGGGGAATATCATGGCATTGTTCAGCCAAGAATCCTTCTACACCTTGGAATAAAAGGCAGTGCCCACTGCAAAGACATTTCCCTGTCCTGTGGGCTCCACAAACCACACATGAACATGGCACTTTTCCTGAGTGCTTCCCAAAGCTTCTCTGCAAGAAGCACTGGGGAAGTGCATGGGGTAAGAGTTCTGCAAGTGCCAGGTTCTTGTGCAGCAGAAAAGTCATAAAATATGAAAGATTCTAGCAACCCCAATAAATCCATCATTTATGGCTTGTAAATATTCTGGTGAATCTCAGTTACTTCAGGGCAAAAACAAACACAGGGCAAACTTGCCCAAGTATGGTTTCATGACAAGATTCCCGTTTGTCTGCTCCTGTCTGTGGGAGAAGACGAGATTACAAGCTGTCCAGCTGAAGAAGGAAAGGAGGATCTACACTTCCCTGTCATATTTTCCTACTGACTAAGGAATTAAGACCAAGAATTTGGGTAATGGAGGGATAAGACTGGAGTATGGATTAGGGTTTACATCCTAAGATACTTCATTTGCTGAAATAGAAGCACTTTTATTGTACATGGATCTCCTTGCTAAACCTCTTTGTGTACAAACTCCCTTCCTCCATGGCAGAACTGAACAAGCAACATATGTCAGAGCCTCAAGTTAAAAGCTCTGTGATGAGTTAGTTTTAATGGATCCATTACCATTCTGTGGGGTTGCTGTCATGAGGAGCTCAGGTGGCTTTTTGTTGAGATCAAAATCAATGAGCCATTTGTCCCAGCTCCACCTGTCCTGAGGCAGCACTGGCTCCACTGTGCCATTTCTAAATGAAAACAGAATCTCCTAAAGAAGCCAGGCCAAAATCATGAGGGAGTAGTCACAAAAAATAACTTAGGTCGTTTGCTGGGTATTCATCTAACAGATACCACCTTCCCAAAGTCCAGGCAACAGTTAACAAGGCTCTTTGCTCTGTAATCAACCTTTCAATTGGTAGTGTTTCATACCCATGCAGAAGAACAAAAAGCCACTTCCACTGTAGAAACATGAGCTGCAGCTATGCAGTAAGTTGTGCTCAGTAGCTGACCTGCTGCTTTAGCTGTGAGGCAGGAGATACTGCCATAAAATTTCACAAGAAAATTTTCAAGTATCTAAAATATGCCGTGTTATGTTATTTTCTACCTCCAATATTGCCTGCACATAGCTTAAGGAAGAAAGGTATTTACCAGCCACCATAGATGAAAAAAATTAAAATGAGAAAAGGGCTTTTAAGGATATCAGAGTGATGGCCACCAGTCATTTTCCAGCTTTGTAGGATTTCAGTTGAAAGTCAATCTAAACAAGCCAGCATATGTCTAGCAAGAAGGAAATCACAGATCATGTCTGCTCCTACACCCAAGCTTTTCTATATCAAAGATGGATGGTATTCTTTTCCAGCTCTCAAGAGATATGTCATAATTTACGAATAAACAAAATATCATGCATAGAAATATTTCATAGATTGTAGCAGCTCCTTTGAGGGGAGCTCCCCGGGGAGTCCCCGGAGGGCCCCCTGGGCTGTGAGTTCGCTGGCAGCAGCAGGCACGCAAGGAGACTCCACACGGCTTCTGAGGATGCTGATTAGATGAGGGTTTATTGGGGGACCCAGCCCCGGGAGTAACATGGTTTCAGAGGGAGAAGGGAGAAAGGGAAAGAGAGGGGGAGAGAGGGGGAGCCTAGGGGAGAGATGGGCCATGAGAGAATCTGGTCTTCCTCGCAGAGCTTAAGAGGGAAATTCAGTGTAGGTGTGAAATAAGGTTTGGGCAAATGGGATTGTAGATTCATGGGACTTCAGGGGAGGAACACAGCTTGGAATAAACCATATATTTTCAAGAGGTACATTTTTGAGACAGAGCATACAATTTGAATAAAATGCAACACTACAATAGATTATTAAGATAGATAGATGATAGATAGATAGATAGATAGATAGATAGATAGATAGATAGATAAATGGATTGACAAGGCAGATAGAGATAGATGAATG
This sequence comes from Passer domesticus, assembly GCF_036417665.1. Taxonomy (NCBI): domain Eukaryota; kingdom Metazoa; phylum Chordata; class Aves; order Passeriformes; family Passeridae; genus Passer; species Passer domesticus. Next base: position 7,756,531 of record NC_087482.1, on the reverse strand, counting down.
CACTTGCCTGTATCACTTTGTATAGAAAGGGAGGGGGAAGTGACAGGTTATTCTTTTCCACACATGGGAAACTATCTTTTTCCCAGAAAATTCAGCTTCCTTCTTCAGTGACCACCAGGGTATCTGAAGACCCCACCAAGAAGGCCCTGTGATGCCAATGGCCTGTGCAATCCAGCAAGTCAAGAAAGTAAGGCCTGCCTCTTAATACTACAGTGGTGTTAAAGAGGTTTATTCTCGGTTTTTGGTACCAAGAGGAACAAACTGAAACCAGTTACTGTAAAATGCCTTCACAAGCACCAGTGCAAATCACAGACAAAGGAAGGATGAAGCCAAGGTGTCCCACAACCATGGCCCAAGCAGCCAGAGATCCTCCTTCAACCCTGGCTGCATTGAAGCCCCACTGACTGCCAAGAAGAAAAGCGCCCTACTGAGAGCAAGCAAACTTAACCCTCTGCCAGGACACAAATTTAGAGGGAAAAAAATTTGAAATCCCTACATCACCAGACACAGTTCCCAGTGAGAAGGGTTGGAACACTCTGCCCCCCAGCACTTCCCCGGCAGGCAGGTTCACAAAGGTGCTGGGAGCTAAGCTGTGCCCTGCGAGGGAACAGAGCCAGCCTCCCTTCAGTGGGAGAAGGCGCGGCCTCAGCTGTAGCCCCGGGTGCCTGCGGTGGCCCAGGGCACGGCCATGGCTGTCAATGTGTTGGGCTGCAGCACAGGGCAGGCCGGAGCTCAGCAGCCTCAGCAGAGCCCAGGGCCGCGGCCCTTCCCTGCCGGGGCCCGAGCCTGGCCCGGCCCGGCCCGGCCTGAGCAGCCCGGCCTGGCCCAGGGGATGGGCTGCGCCCGCCCGCTGTGCCCACAGGCTGGGCCCAAGCCTTTGCAAGAGGCTTTCTCCCAGCTTGGCAAAACCTCGGCCAAGTGTCCCTGTGCTTTGCTGAGAAGAGTAAAAACCCTATCAAATTTAACCCTGCTGCCCAACACATGAGGGATCCCTGCACACCTGAGGAGAGGCCATCAATACTCCTTTGTGCCTCATGAGGGATCCCTGCACCCCTCAGCAGCGACCCCAAAATATCCCTGTGTGCCTCTTCAGGTCCAGGCCCAGATGATCCCCCAGAAGGAAATGTGCCCTCAGCCCAGGGACGCTCAGCATGGGCTCCCCCATCCCCTCGGGGCCCCGCCGCTGGGCACAGCAGCCCCTGCCTGGCTCCTGCCTGCCCACACCGTGGCCATCCACGGCTGCTCCTGGGCATGGAGCTCAGCCAGTGCTGGTGTCGGGTGGGCTTTGCTGGTGCTACCACACGAACATAGCTGCGAAAACTCTATTTCTTTATTTAAATATAAAATGTGGGCCAAGCCCTGCCCTGGCAGACAACGGCTGCCCGCCTTCAGTCCTGGCCAGGGAACAGGACCAGGGGGCTCAGGGGCAGAGGGTCTCATTGAGGAGGGGTGGGTTTTGGGATGCCTCATGATGCTCATTCAGCCACCGCAGGTCAAAGAGGGGCGGAAGTGAAGATCTGGGGTAAACTATCAGGTTGTCATTGCCTCTGTTTTTAGGCTGGTCTTCTGGAGATACACAGGAGCACCTGTGGAGAGAGGAGGTGGCTGAGGCCCCAGCTGCCTGTGGCACACAGGGACCCTCGTGCACAGCAGGGCCCAGAGCTGGCAAGGCTCCCCAGCACGGCTGGAGCTGCTGGCACAGCTGGGTCCAGGTGGACAGCTGCCCCTCAAGGCCCCGGCCAGCAGGGCACGGCTCTGGGCAGGGTCCCTGGCCAGGAGCGGGCCCCAGAGCACCTCTGCCTTTCAAGGGCAATCTCGGCCCTGCTCTTTCTCCTCCCCACCTCCCTCTGCCTCTGCCCCGTGCCCCTGGGGTTGCTCTTGGCCAGGCAGCCTCAGTGGGAGCCAGCTCTGGCTGCAGCCCCAGCGGGGCCCCCAGGACACGGCCCAACAATTGAGAGGCCAATGGAAGCACTGGGCAGCAGCAGAACCCTCAGCAGAGTTATTTGGAAAATCATGGACTGGCCACAACTCCACTGCAGACTCTCTGGGAATGTTCCCTGACTATGAGCAGCCTGTAAAGGAAGCTGTTTGAGGTGGAGAATCGCAAAACACTCACGATTTTCTCTTCCAGCAATACCAGATTCCTGCACAGCACATCATCAGGCACAGTGCCGCACCAGCCACAATGGCCATCAACTTAATCAAACAAGGTGTTCCCCAGCAGAAAACTCTTCTCATGCTTTTCCAGATGATGTCAGAATGTGTTGAGGTGCTGGCTGCATCTGTGGGAGCAATGGGGAGCGTGAGCCCGTGCTGTGCTGCACTGCTGAGCTGGCAGCACGGTGGATACGGGCAGGACGTTCTCACTCCCTGTTTACCCCACAGCTGGGGCCTGCAGGCACCTTGCTGCCCCTTGGCACAGGCCAAACCCCCTGAGCCTGCATGCCATAATTCCTCTGTGCTGTGCCCTTCTGCTCCAGGCAACAGTTGTCAAAGACATGGATAAGGAGAATGGCCAGGGTTTTGGAGCTGCTCCAGGGCCCTCCCTCCTGCACAGAGCGGCCCCTCCAGATGTGCCCAGAGACTGGGAAATTGCAGGGGATCTTAGTGTGTGCATGGCCTGTGGTGCATGGATGCCTTCCCGCTGTGCCGGGCACGGCGTGTCCAGATGTGCAGCCAATGCCCCCAGCTGCTGAGTCCCAGGGGAAGCATGAGGGAAATGCACCCACCACGCTGGCTGTCCACATCACTCAGGAGTTTTTCCAGATATTTGGATTCCTCCAGGGATGTACGAGCTCCTGTAGGTTTCTTCTTCCGTCTTGGAGGACCTTAAGAGAAATATTTCCGTTTCCCAGGAAAGGATCCCACAAAACGAGGGCTCAGCCTGTGGGGTCAGCAGGAACAAACTACTCACCCCTGTGATGGGAGCTGGGCTTGCGTGCAACATCCACCAAAGGACCTGGGAAATTCCTCCCTGCAGACACACCTGTAACAAAACAGCTTCTGCCATCTCTGCTGATCTGCACGGGCACCACTGAGCCGCAGGAGCAGGGAGGGGATTGCGCAGGGAGAGGGCACACACGTGCCTGGTTCTGTGCTGGTACTTGCAGCAATGCCCCCCTGGCCCAGCTTTGGGATCTGCGCTGGCAGCTCTCCCAGGGGAAAGGCCTTGACCTACCCTCAGCATCACCCAGAGGCTCAGTAATGGGTATGCGTTGGGAATCCAAGTCATCTCCATTCACAGGATAGTCTTCGTCAACAGGCTCATATTCATCATCAGGATCATCATCAGGTTCATCTGCAAAGAAAGGCAGGACTGAAGAGCTCCTGTGACACTGTTGAAGATTCTCCTTCAGGCCCGAGTGGCAATGAGGGCACCTGGATTCTTGGTGCTCTCCAAGGCACTCCCTCAGCTCTGCCTCCCACTCAGGAGCAGGAGCAGGGGGAGCACGTTCCTGCAGTGGCCCCACACTGGGATGGAAGGAGTCCCTTGTGGGGCAGTCGGGGCAGAAAGGACTCCCTGGAGCTGCCAGCAGCTCTAAACCCAGCCACGGGCAGGGCCAGGGCTTGGCAGTGGCAACAGGAGCAGCTCAGGCTCCCTGGGGTCGGTAAAGGAGCTGCCAAAGGCTCAGCCCCGGGGCACAGCCCTGGGCCCGGCCCCTTCCCTCTCTGCTCTTCGCCCTGGCTGCACAGAGCACACGGAAGGACAGACTGGCATTGCCCACGGGAGGAAGATGGACAGCTAAATGCTCCTTCCTCCCACTGACAGCAATCCTGTGGGATCATTGTTGGGTACAAGAGTAAAAATTTGGAGGCTAGGATTTACAGAATCCATCAAACTTTGGAGGATCTTAAGGGAAGTGACAGAGGAATATTACTCTGGACAATGATTACACTTAGACAATGATTATTCTGTTAGCGAAGGGTTGCTGATAACCTACCTTCACCAAGCTCCAACATCCTTAAACTGTGCTTTAACAAATGATGGAAGTCACGTTCCCAGTCTAGAAAGGAGCACAGATGGGAACTGTTCCATGCTGTGCTGGGATCCCCTTGTATAGGAAACCGAGCACTGCAAGGGGGTCAGGTAATGCTGTGTGCCCGCACTGCCAGACAGCAGAGAGGGCAGCTGAAGCCTTAGCAGGGCTCAGGCCCAGAGGCACAGCAATTACCTCCTGGGCCTGTGCCTGGCATCGCCTCCCTTCCTGGGGCAGAGGCTGCCATGGAGCCACTGCTTCCTCTGGGAAATGCTGCCTTCAGCACAGGCTTTCTTTCCATCTCTGCAGAAAGGAAAAGGGACAGCTGAATCAGGTGTGGCTCTTCCCCAGTGGGAATGTGGCATCTTCAGGAGGCAATGCTTGTCACCAGGTTACTGGGGCTGCTCCAGGGCCCTCCCTCCTCCAAAGAGCGGCCCCTCCAGATGTGCTCAGAGACTGGGAAATTGCAGGGGATCTCAGGGTGGGCATGGCCCATGGTGCAGTTTGGGCTCCCTCGCAGCTGATGCCAAATGCCTTCCTGCAGAGGCTGGGCAGAAGCTGCAGCCAGGCCAGGCTGGGAAACAGCCTTGCAGGGCGTCAAAGCAGCAGCAGCAGTGGGGCAGCGAGGCTGCCATGGATCCCTTCCCGCTGTGCCGGGCACGGCGTGTCCAGATGTGCAGCCAAAGCCCCTGGCTGCTGAGTCCCAGGGGAAGCAGGAGGGAAATGCACCCACCACGCTGCCTGTCCACCTCACTCAGGACCCTATCCATGTGTTTGGATGCCTCCAGGGACTTCCTGTCTCCTATAGGTTTGTTCCTCCCTCTTGGAGGACTTTAAGAGAATTATTTGCATTTTCCCTGGGAGGGATCCCACAGAACAAGGGCTCAGCCTGTGGGGTCAGCAGGCACACACTACTCACCCCTGCCATGGGAGCGGGGCTTGTGTGCAGCATCCAAGAAAGGAGCCTGAAAAGTCTTTCTTGCAGACACACCTGTAACTCAACAGCCACAGAAACTCCTGTCACCCCGTGCCTACAAGGCTGTCCATGATTATTCTTTTAGGAACATTGACAACATACCAGCAGGAGGCTTAAGAGGCTGAAAATCTTCATGGAGCCACGCTGCTGGAGAAGCCTTCCTAGCATGCTCATCTAGAGGGGAGCACAGATCTGATCAGACCCATTTCCATGGTGTGCTGGGATCCCCCTCTGCCTTAGGGAAGTGGGCACTGCAAGGGGGTCAGGTAAGGCCTTGGCTGCCAGATGTCAGTGGACAAGGCCAAAGGTGCACAGGGGCCTGGGGAGCTCTGGACTGGCTCTGGTCACTCTCCACCCTCTTTGCAGGCCCTGTACAACATCCCTGGAGGGGCGGCAGGAGTAGCCCAGGGCCCGTGGGGGCTCTGTCCCTCCCACAAAGGAAATCCACACTAAATCCTTGGGGAAGACTGCAGCAGGCAGTGCCACAAGTGTCCCTCCCAACCTCTGTCCCTCCTTCTGCGGCGACAGCTTCCCCAGCCCACGTGGACATACCCAGGCCCTCTCAGGACACACTGGAGCCTTGCTCTCCCCCTCGGCCCTTTCCCCACCATGGACACCCTGTGCAGTGTCTCCCAAGTTTCAGTTCGTGTCCCCCATGGAGGGACCCCAGCAGGACTGCTCAGTACCCGAGTGCCCCTGAGCCTGGTCAGGATAATTCCCCTGGGCTGTGCTGGTCCTCTCCGGGCTCTTTCCGCATTGCCAAGCAGCAGAGAGGGCAGCTCAAGCCTCAGCAGGGCTCAGGCTCAGAGGCACAGCAATTACCTCCTGGGCCTGTGCCTGGCATGGCCTCCCTTCCTGCAGCAGAGGCTGCCAATGAGCCACTGCTTCCTCTGGGAAACTCAGCCTTCAGCACAGGCTTTCCTTCCATCTCTGCATAAAGGAGAAGGGACAGATGAATCAGGTGGGGCTGTTCCCCAATGGGAAGGCGGCATCTTCAGGAGGCAATGCTAGTTGAAGATATTAATAAGGTTCAGGAAGTCATCCAAGCTTTGGAGCGGGACCAGGGCCCTCCCTCCTCCAAACCACCACCCCTCCGGAGCTCCCCAGTGAAGGGAAATGGCAAAGGATCTCAGGGTGGGCATGGCCCATGGTGCAGTTTGGGCTCCCTCGCAGCTGATGCCAAATGCCTTCCTGCAGAGGCTGGGCAGAAGCTGCAGCCAGGCCAGGCTGGGAAACAGCCCTGCAGGGCATGAAAGCAGCAGCTGTGGGGCAGCGAGGCTGCCATGGATCCCTTCCCGCTGTGCCGGGCACGGCGTGTCCAGATGTGCAGCCAAAGCCCGCGGGTGATGAGTCCCAGGGGAAGCAGGAGGGAAATGCACCCACCACGCTGCCTGTCCACCTCACTCAGGACCCTATCGAAACCCTATGTGTTTGGATGCCTCCAGGGACTTCCTGTCTCCTATAGGTTTGTTCCTCCCTCTTGGAGGACCTTAAGACAAGCATTTGCATTTTCCCTGGGAGGGATCCCACAGAACAAGGGCTCAGCCTGTGGGGTCAGCAGGCACACACTACTCACCCCTGCCATGGGAGCGGGGCTTGTGTGCAGCCACCAGGAAAGGAGCCTGAAAAGTCTTTCCTGCAGACACACCTGTAACTCAACAGCCACAGAAGCTCCTGTCACCTGGTGCCTACCAGGCTGTCCATGATTATTCTTTTAGGAACATTGACAACATACCTGCTGGAGGGTTAAGAGGCTGGAAATCTTCACGGAGCCAAGCTGCTGGAGTAGCCTTCCTAGCATGCTCATCTAGAGGGGAGCACAGATCAGATCAGAACCCATTTCCATGGTGTGCTGGGATCCCCCTCTGCCTTAGAGAACTGGGTACTGCAAGGGGGTCCGGTAAGGCTGTGGGAGCCAGATGTCAGTGGACAAGGCCAGAGGTGCACAGGGGCCTGGGGAGCTCTGGACTGGCTCTGGTCACTCTCCACCCTCTTTGCAGGCCCTGTGCAACATCCCTGGAAGGGTGGCTGGAGATGCCCAGGCCCTGTGGGGGCTCTGTCCCTCCCACAGAGGAAACCCTCCCTAAAGCCCTGGGCAAAACCATCCCCAGCGCTTCCCAGGGAGCAGGGAGCGCTGTGCCGGGAAAGGGCAGCCAGGCTGCCGGCTCACCTGCTCGCCGCGCTTGCAGCGGAGCAGCCTGGGCAGCCCTGGCAGGCAGGGCCACGGCCAGGAGGAGCAGGAGGAAGAGGCGCAGAGCAAGGGCCATGCTGCCTTGCCCTCTGCCAGTCCCACAGCTCTTGCTGCCACCGCTGTCCCGACACCGCTGTCCCAATGTCAGCACCGCTGCTGCCACCGCTGCTGCTGCCACAACAGTTGTGCTCAGGGACTGACTGCTGGCTCCTTTTGCTGCTGTGCAACCACGGGGCTCTGGCACCTCTGGCACCTCTGTGACATCAGGGCCTGCTGTGTCCTCAGCCTGCTGTGACCCCAGAGCCTGCTGTGACCTCATGGCCGGGGCAGGTTTTTGTGGGAATGGATCTCAAGAGGTGCCCTTCCAGCAAGGAGAGTGTGTCCCTGCTGGTAGTTATGTGCAATCTAGCTCTTTTTCACAAGAACCGAGCTATACAATATTGGACACGTGAGACATTTCATGGTTCTACATGCCAAAGCAATGTCACGTCCAAAATTCATCTCACGTTGGCCATTCCCACTATTGCAGGCAGCCCCAGCCCTGCCCCGCTCCCACCGAGTCCGTGCTGTGCGCTGTGCTGGCCTTTGACCCCTATTTCAAAAGTGAAGGGCTTGATGCCATAGCTTACAAAAGTAATGCAACACAGGCCATCAGGGGAGCTGCAAACTTTAGGGGACACCCAAACCCTCTGTACATCTTATGGCTATACCCTCAGCCACCCTAAAATCCCCCTGTGTGCCTCACAGGAGACCCCAGAACCCTGCTCAATTTACAGGTGTCCCTCGGCCCCTGCACACCTTTCCACATACAATAAATTCCCTGCACAATTTTGGGTGCCCCCAGCCCCTTGCACAGCACCGAGATGACCTAAAGCCCCTGCATGCCTTTTAGAGGGAGCCAAACATAACACTCAGGGAGCAGCAACAGGGCTGAGCCACCTTCTGTGTGTGCTCACCATGTGTCCCTGGGTGAACAGATGAGGCTTGGGGGCAAATGGCCTCTCTGCTCATAAGAGATCTGCGGGTGCCACAGGCTCAGTCTCTGTCTCTGGGCTCTGAGCTCACCCCTCAGGCTATGAAGGACTTCCTTCAGAGTCCAGCCTCATTCCATTGATCTCAAGGCAAGCACTTTCTAGGTGGTTTCCCTCTTTTCCTGGGCATGCCCCTGGACGGGGTCCAGGCCGAGATGATGCCAAAGAAGGAAATGTGCCCTCAGCCCAGGGACGCTCAGCATGGGCTCCCCCATCCCCTCGGGGCCCCGCCGCTGGGCACAGCAGCCCCTGCCTGGCTCCTGCCTGCCCACACCATGGCCATCCACGGCTGCTCCTGGGCACGGAGCTCAGCCACTGCTGGTGCCTGGTGGGCTTTGCTGCTGCTACCACTCGGACATAGTTGCGACAACTCCATCTCTTTATTTGAACATAAAATGTGGGACAAGCCCTGCCCTGCCAGACAAGGGCTGCCCACCTTTAGTCCTGGCCGGGGAACAGGACCAGGGGACTCAGGGGCAGAGGGTCTCGTTGTGGAGGGGTGGGTTTTGGGACGGCCTCATGGCAGGGGTGCAGCCACAGCAGGGCAGATAGGGGCAGAAGCGAAGACCTGGCATAAACTGTCAACTTCTCATTGCCTCTGCTTTTCTGCTTGTCTTCTGAATATGCACAGGAGCACCTGTGTAGAGAGGAGGTGGCTGAGGTCCCAGTTGCCAGTGGCAAACAGGGACCCTCCTGCACAGCTGGGCCCAGAGCTGGCATCCACGGCTGCTCCTGGGCATGGAGCTCAGCCAGTGCTTTTGCCAGTTGGGCTTTGCTTGTGCTACCACCAGGACACTGGGTCACAGCTGCATCTCTTTATTGCAGCAGAAGAGCTGATTTGGGAAGTGCTGTGCTGCCCCATTTCTTCAGCCCCACTAGCTGCCCACACCCACAGTGGCACTGGGCCGCCCCCAGAAAACTGTCGAATCTGGGCTGTGGCTGCAGGGCACAGCTGCTCTACAGCACAGGTGGACTGCCTTGGGGGTAGGACTGCACTGAGGGTAGGGACAAGGAACAGGGAGAGGTCTTCTCTATGTTTTCCAAAGGTGATTATTCTACAGGCAATCAGGGGCAGACCAACACTGCAACACTACATTTAAGCTTGTATTTATTTATGCGTTTTTTGTTCCCCAAGCAATTATTTTGACAGTCTTTTGTTCACTTCTCAGTTAATGTTCCATAGATGAACGGTTTGGACTCTCTTTTTATAGGAATATAAAGAGCTCAGAAAGCTCTATTTTTAATTTTGATAACATTCTCTCTCCCCGCTCCTAGCCTTTACAATGATCGTTTTTGAAACATCTCTGAGGATAGGTAGAGTTATTTGGGAAATAACCAATAGGCTTGGCTTAACCTGGGTATTGGATTATTATTTTCAGTGCTATAAACCTACATTGCTTCAAGGTTCACACCATGGTCCTGATTTGTGGCTCAATGCATGGATGCCTGTCTGAATTAAAACAATGTTTGTGAGGCAGCTGAAGAGCTTAGACCTCAGAGATTAAAATTCCTGGGAGGAGTAAGTGGAAGAAGAAAGGATAAAATCCTGATTCAAAGGGTTTTTCTCACTTCTAGTATGCCAGAAGTATGGTAGACTACACCTGTCTTCAGATGTCATTTAGTTACAGAACAACTCTCTACAGTGTCAGACTCCAGGAGAAATGACTCAGAGAGGTGGACAATGTGCTTTTCCAGTTATTTGATAGAGTGAATGATGGCATAATTACCTCATGACTTAATTAGAAGACTGTAAGTATTATAAAATGAAATAATGTTGACACTCATATCTTTCACAGACTCCTGAAACTTATGTTGATGTGACCAACAGAAGAGTTTGGCTCTGCTTTTAATTGAAACAAGCAGCAGAGCTGGAACCTGTTGAAGAGAGTCTCTTCACAGCTAAAGCAAACTGCCAGGGTTCTTTTATTCCAGCTCTAAGCAGGAAAATAAAAATCTGTCCACAGTAAATCCTCCTGACCAGTAACTGATATAAACTAGGCATTTGGGCTGTTTGCTGCCTAACTCCTGAGTTCCTCAGAGCTGCAGCTCCCTGTTCTCTTGGCAGACAGGGGCTGGCTATGGATGACAGTCACGTCTCTAGCCTGGTGCACACCAGGTCCACACATGAGCTGAGGGATCATTCTTGCACACCCCATCCTGGAAGAACCCGGGTCAGTGATGAGTCTGACACAATTTGATGCATGGCAGCAAAAGAAGGCAAAATAAAGGCTAGAATGGGTATCATTCCAACCACTTTACATTTTGCTGTGTATAATGGAGACAGGAGCTACAAGTTTCCTATTCATGCACAATTTTCTGTCTGAGAGCACTCAGTTCTCAAAGTCAAGGATCTTGCCGGTCTGTGTCTGAGATGACTGTAAAAACATAAACAGCATTTATGTGCTACACCTGTGTATCAGAACTTCACAACAGAAATCACAAGCTGATTCCGCTGTTAAGTAAATTTAAAAAAAAAACAAAACCACAAAACAAAAGCAAAACTGGCCAAATAAATCAGGCAAACAAAACAACCACCAAGAAAAACCAAAACCAACAGAAAAATCCCCACAAATCCAGAAAAAGGTAAAAATCAGGTGAAGGAGGCAGTGATCCAAGAGCAACAAATGGGCAGAGCAACTACAAAACTGCAGAAAGGAAAGATAATAAGAAAGGAGACATAATAAGTGGGTATGACACCAAACTAGCCAGGAGATCTGAGATACTGTTCTCACCCTTCTGGAAACAATCTGACATCAAAACACACTGAAAATCATTGATGATGATTGTGATAATGGGAATCTCTACGTTTAGGTTTCATATATGCATTGTGTGTGAGTTCTGTTTTCCTTGTGAAGTCGCATCATCTGGCAAGGGGGCTTTTCTGTCCAAAGAAAAACACTGCAGCGGAAAAGGAGGCCAGCTTGGAAAAGATTAAAAATAAGAGGTAAAAATAAAGTAGTTTTTAATAATATGTTGTTTGGTTGGTTTGCTGTTTGTTCATGGGTTTTTTGCCTGTCTTTGAAAGCAGCCCCTCAGATGTTAATGCACACAGCAAGTCCTTTGTAACGGGCTGTCTTTGCAAAAAATCTGCCAATTTTGTGATGTAAGGCAGAACCAGTTTCCCTTGGGCTACAGCTGGAAGGCTTAGAAATGTGTTCCAGAAACTCAGGATAACGCAGAGTCTGAGTAAACACAATTTAATGTCATGGAGTGCAAGATGCAAGTTACCCAATAAAGTAATCAGAGTATTTAAATGCCAAGCAGCGGGAAAGGGCTGTGCATTAGAATGACAGGGAGCAGCCACAGAGGCAGGATGGACAAGTTTCCCAGCCAAAGCAGACCAGAAGTGTTATGAATAAAAAGTTATCTATTTTTTTTAAGGTTGCAGAGTTAAAACAAGTTGGACCAGTTGCTGTTAAGTTGGCTTCATTGTTAAGAGTTCTTCTTCAATTACCTGTTAATGGTTGGTGATTAACCATATTCCCCCTGATGCTTGCCAGGGAGTGACACAGGGACCCTGCAGGTACCAGGAGAATGGCAGTGGCATCAGAGCTGGTATGCAGATGAGAAATGCATTGCACCAAATTTTGCAGTTTTCCAGGAAAACCCCTAAAAACAAGGAGCCAACATAGAACTAGGGGACCTAGGTGATGTCTAAGGATGGGAGCGTAGTCCAGTGCCTGCTTGGATCCTTTTTGCTTCTCACCCTAACCTGAAAGGATGTTGACTAGAGAGAGGACCCGAGGTGTTGGACCAAAAAGGCGGAATCTCCTAATCTCTGGTGAGGACGGAATCCCCAGCTCTGCCTGCAGACCAGCGGACACAGCTGCATCATCCTCCTCCTCCGTGCCACTCCTGGGAGCTCCGGCGGCATGGGCGCAACCCGTCGATTTCTCCCCACCTGAGCTGATTCCTTTTAATAAAGGCATTAAAAAGGAGAAAGTTCTCCTGTCCCATTCATTTCAGCTTGGCGGCTCGTCCGGGATAGCCACACCTGAAGAGGACACCAGGACTGGGACGGCCGCCCACCCTGGACCTGCAGAACAGCTGGATATCAGGACCAGAGAAGATTGGCTTGGGACAGTGACACGGAGCAGCGCCGGACTGGTGAGAGTATCCGGCGGCAAGAGAGGGAGGCCAGCGAGTGTGTGTGAGTGAGACGAGGGCCGGCAGCCCGGCCCCTCGAAGCGAGCGAGGACCCCTCAGTACCGGGGTTCCGCACCCCCGCGAGGGGGCCGGCCGGGAACAGGGGGAAGCGAGTGGAACTGGTGATTGAGGTGCCTCCAAAGGGGTAAAGAGGACTCCCCTCCGGGCATGCAGAGGAAATAGCTGTGTGAGTGGCACGTACCCCAAAGGCCCTGATACAGGTCCTAACGAAGGAAGTTAGGTGATTTAGAATATCAGGCAGTTTTGTTTTTAAGTCCTGACGACAGAGGTCAGGCACGAGGTCTGGCAGAGGAAGCCTATCTTGAGTTTTTTCAAGCCCTGAAGCATAAGTCCTGACAGGGGAAGGTCAGGCAAACTGAAAATCAGGCAATACTTTTGTTTTAAGTCCTGACAAGAGAGGTTAGGCAAACTCAGAAGTCCCAAGAAGAATTTGGGCAAGTCTAAAAGTCCTGCAGGCAAACAAAGTCCTGATGAAGGAGGTCAGGCATACAGCCTCAGAAGCCAGGGTCTCGAGGAATTTTTTTGGTTCTTTTGTTTGTTTGTTGAGTCAGGGCGCGCGAGGCCAAGGCCTCAACAAAGTCCTGACGAAAAGGGTCAGAGAAATTGGAGTTTTGGCAGAGGAGGTCGGGACTTCTTAAGTAAGATATATTTCCTTTAAGATAAAATCATCTTTGTGATTTTTTTTGAGGCTGAAAAAATGAGAGGGTGCAATAGTAAGAAAAGTGGCCAGAGACTGAGAACTATACCTCCCCACAGTCCCCTAGGTGAACGATTAGAGAGATGGGACTCTATAGAAGCCACAGAAGGATTAGATAAAGTTAAGATGATTCACTATTGTCTAGAAGCGTGGCCAGAATTAGATGTACAAGGAGGATGGCTGTGGTGTGGGACAAAAGACAAGTGGATGTGTCAACAACTGATTCAGTATCTGACATCTCAAGAGGATACTGATCCTGAGCAATTGTTCTATGTAGCTTGTTGGTTGAATACCATCAAGGATGAAGGAGTGCGAATTTGTAAAGTGCAGAGGAAGAAAGAGGGGAATGAAAGAGGGGATGCTGAAGTTAAAGAGATTGCCGAAAGGTGGGACCCCCTAGACTACTTGCCTCCTGATGCCCCTCCACCTTATAATCCTCTCCTTCGAGCACCTCAAATAGCAGATCCAGTTCTTCCCTCGGCGGCCATGGGGGCCATTCCCTCACCACCCCCTTCGACTCCTTTAGCTGCTTCTGCACCACCACTGATACCTACTCCACCTGCTGCATGCTCCACCCCTTCTCCAGCTCCACTTAACATGCACTCAAGCTCTTCTGCCCCTCCTACTGCTGTCCCTCCTCCTAACTGGGACACAAATGCTTCCTTACCTAGTAACCTCTTATCACCAGGTACAGCCGCTGACCTACAGCAGGTCCAAGCTAGTGCTAATACCCCTCAAATGAGTAATTTTGTGTCTGAAGATGGGCCATACTGCGGTACCCGATCCAAGACCTCCAAAGTAGAGAGACTTTTTCCTCTTAGAGTAGTTCCTATGGAAGCAGTAGCAAGAGGTGTTGCTTTTGTAAACGCTCCTCTACATGCCTCTGAGGTGAGAGCATTCAAGAAGGAGTTAGGGAATTTAGTTGAAGCCCCTGTGGGCATTGCTAACCAAGTGGATCAGTTCTTAGGTCCAAATATCTACACTTGGGGGGAGATGAATTCTATTCTAAATATATTATTTTCCCCAGAAGAGTCCCGAATGATTAGAGCCGCAAGCATAAGAATTTGGGAAAAAGGTAATCGTCCAGGACCCCAAGTGCCATCAGGTGAAGACAAATTGCCACTAGTGGATCCCAATTGGAACCCTAATCAGGAGGAAGGGAGGAAAGCCATGATGGAGTACAGGTCTCTGATCATTAGAAGGATCAGAGAATCAGTTCCCAAAGGAACTAATACAAAATTGGCATTCGCGGGCGCACAAGAGAAGGATGAAACTCCTGCTACTTGGCTTAATCGCCTAAAGCGGAACTTTCAATTGTATTCTAGAATAGACCCAGACACCAAAGAGGGTGAAGTGCTATTAAAGGTCCAGTTTGTTACTAAATCTTGGCCTGATATACGGAGAAAACTGGAAAAGAATTAAGATTGGCAAGAAAAAGACATTAATGAGTTATTGAAGGAAGCATTGAAAGTGTATTTAATGAGGGAAGAAGAAAAAGCAAAGGCCAAAGCTAGGATCATGGTCTCTATAGCTAGAGAAAGTGTTGGAGCAAACAATTCTTTCCTACAGTCCAAGGCCACAAAAGAGTAGAGGAATCCACCACCAGGAGCAGATAAGGATAGGCCAGTACCATCAGGTACAAGAGGAACGGAGGCCTCAAGTCCCTTCAAGTGAAAGGCGTTGCTGTTACTGTGGGCAGACTGGGCACATTAGAAGGTTTTGTAAAAAGCTGACCCTTGATGAAGCAATAGCCAAAGAATAAGAAGCCTTAGAGAAAATGCTTAGAGATGATGATTAGGGGTGTCAAGGGCTCTGTACTTTAGGGGACCCAATGCAACATCTAGAGGAGCCCTTGGTAAACTTTGAAGTGGGAACCCAAAATAGGGAATTTGAATTTTTGGTTGATACAGGAGCAGATAAGTCCTGTCTCAAAAAAATACCAGAAGGTATGGTAATTGGTAGAAAATTTTGTGAAGTATTAGGGGCTGAAGGGAAACCATTTAGAGCCTCAGTGATCGAGAATGTAAAAATAATCGGAAACTCAAGGCAGTGTGAAGCAAATTTGATCTACCTGCCTAAACTAGAAAAAAGTTTGTTAGGGAGAGATCTACAAGTTCATTTGGGAGTAGGAATTGTCCCGAGAGAAGGGAAGATGGTGGTACAAATAATGAAGTTATCCCAAGGTGATGTTGCTGAAATAAGCCCAGAGGTGTGGGCTGAAGGAGGAAAGCGGGACATTCCTCCGATAACAATAAAAATGCAAGACGATACTTCACCCATATGGGTCAAACAGTATCCAATTTCCCTGGAAGGAAAGAGGGGGCTGGCCATAGTTATTGAACAATTGCTGCAAGAGGGAAGTTTGGAACCCTGTATGTCACCACACAATACCCCTGTACTGGCAGTTAAGAAAGCTGAAGGGAAATGCAGGCTGGTACAAGACCTAAGAGAGGTAAACAAGAAAACCATTGCTAGACATCCGGTTGTGCCCAACCCATATATCTTCTAAGCTGAATTCCAAGAGAACATGCTTGGTTCACTATTATAGATTTGAAGGATGCTTTCTGGGCGTGTCCTCTGGCAGTAGAATGTAGAGATTGGTTTGCCTTTGAATGGGAAGACCCAAGTACAAAAAGAAAACAACAGCTAAGATGGACCCGATTACCGCAAGGGTTTACTGAATCACCCCATCTCTTTGGACAATCCCTAGGAGGGTTTGTTAGAACAGTTTGTTCCTGAAAAAGAAGTACAAATCCTGCAGTATGTTGATGACCTGATGGTATCAGGGAAAGGAAAAAATCAGGTCAGAACAACTAGCATTAAACTTTTGAATTTTCTGGGAGAGAAAAGATTAAAAGTTTCCCAAGAGAAGCTACAGTTCGTACAATCAGAAGTAACATACCTTGGGCACATAATAGGAGAGGGATATAAGAAATTGAGTCCTGACAGAATTTCAGGCATCCTATCTCTCCCAGCTCCACAAACAAAAAGAGATGTGAGAAAGCTTCTAGGCCTGTTTGGATACTGCAAGTTATGGTTGGATCAATACACACAAAGTGTGAAATTTTTATATGATAAGCTGGTAGCCCCAGATCCCATAATTTGAACAGCAGAAGACGATCAACAACTAGAGAACCTAAAAGAGAAGTTGTCTTCTGCTCCAGTCCTAAGCTTACCAGACCTCAAGAAGAGCTTTGATCTTTCTGTAAGTGCTGAAGGAAGTCTAGCCTACGGTGTACTAACTCAAGAGTGGGGAGGCTGCAGAAAACCTGTACCTTACATCTCCAAATTGTTAGACCCAGTGGCTAGAGGCTGGCCAGTTTGTATACAAGCAGTAGCAGCAACTGCTATTCTGATAGAAGAGACCCAGAAGTTGACTTTACAAGGAAAAATTAAAGTACATACCCCTCATGATCTTAAAACAGTGCTGAGCCAAAGAGCTCAACAGTGGCTAACCAATGCAAGAATATTAAAATATGAAATAATACTAATGAACACAGATCATTTAGAATTCATCACATCAAACACCCTCAATCCAACACAATTCCTTATGGGAGAGCCTATAGAGAGTCTAGAACATGAATGCCTTGAATTGATCAGTCTCCAAACCAAAGAAAGAGAGGATTTAGAAGATCAACCTCTAACAACTGGAAGAATTTTGTTTATAGATGGCTCTTCAAGGGTAGTAGGTGGAAAAAGAGATTCAGGTTATGCCATCATAGACGGAAAAACTTTACAAATTGATGAAAAAGGAAAACTACCCCAAACCTGGTCAGCCCAAAGTTGTGAAATATATGCCCTGAAAAGAAGATTAGACTTATTGGAGGGAGACCGGGGAACCATTTCTACAAATTCCCAATATGCATTTAGGATATTACACACATTTGGGAAAATATGGGAGGAGCGTGGATATCTAAGCTCAAGTGGAAAAAGCTTAGCTCATGAGAATCTAGTCAAGTCTGTATTGGAATCTTTACAGAAACCAACAGAAATAGCAGTAGTAGATATAAAAGGGCACCAAAAAGGACACAGCCTTGAAGTTAAAGGAAACCGATTGGCTGATCAGATAGCAAAGGAAGCAGCTTTAGAACCAGGGGATCCAGTGAAAGTTTTTAAAACAGTAACCACACCCGAGGAGGAGGAAAGAGAAAAACCCATATTTAGTGAAAAAGAATTAAAGGCTATAAAAGATTTAAAGTTACACCAAAGGCAACGAGGGGAGTAGTTAACATCAGACGGACGGGTGTTTTTAAACAAAGCACTTGCCGGGACAGTGCTAACAGAACTGCATAAATTAACCCTCTGGGGAGTCCAAGGACTATGTGATCATTTCCTAAGAAATAACCTGTGCATAGGTGTATGTGACCTAGCAAAAGCAATCACAAAAGGGTGTTTAATTTGCCAAAAAGTAAATCAGAAAGTCATGAGAAAAGTAACACCTGGAGGGAAGGAACTAACTCTAAGATCTTTCCAAAGCATACAAATAAATTTTACTGAGATGCCCCCAGAACAAGGATACAAACATCTACTAGTTATAGTGGATCATCTCACTCACTGGGTAGAAGCCTTCCCAACCAAAAGGGAAACAGCCCAAGTCGTAGCAAAGGTAATCTTGGAAAACATTATCCCCAGATACAGAATGGTGAATACCATAGACTCAGACCGAGGTCCACACTTTGTGGCCCAAACATTGCAAAATGTAATTGAAGCCTTAAGAATAAAATGGAGATTACATACTCCGTGGCACCCCCAGAGTTCTGGGAGGGTGGAACAGATGAACAAAACTCTCAAAAATGTATTGACTAAATTAATCAAAAAACAAAAATGAATTGGCTAAAGTGTTTGCCCCTAGCGCTCTTGCGCATCAGAACAAGACCCCAGTCTGATATAAAGATTTCACCCTATGAAATGATGTTTGGACTGCCATTCTTGTTAACACCCTATAGCACAGGAGACTATTTGGAAGGAGAAGAAGCTACCAGAAAATATTTAGAAATCATTGGAAGAACCCTAGAAAGACTTAGAAAAAAAGGATACCTTCCCCAAACCTCCCCTCTTGACACAAAAGCACATGACATCAACCAGGAGACTGGGTTTTGATAAAATCCTGGAATAGTAGACCATTAATGCCTAAATTTGAAGGCCCCTTTCAAGTACCAGTCATCGCTAATTCTGCTGTGTGGACCGGAGAAAAAGGTTAGACCCACATCATGAGAATTAAAGACCAGTCCCACCCCCGAGCATTGGACAAGATTGGTCAGTGTCTCCCTCTGGTATTGGACAAGATTCCACACCACCCTCACACCCTAATTCAGGACAAGATTCAACCACATCAGGAGCCAATTCAGCTGAATATACTATTATAAAAGGACCAAATGACTTAAAGTTGACATATCAAAAAGACTGATGAACTGCATAAGACAAAAGTTTAGAATCATAACATGTCTTAAAGTGTTTCAAGAAATTTGTAAAAGTTAAAAATCGTTAATAAGTAATTCTGGTGAAGTCCTCCCAACTTAGTACCAAAGACTCCAGGTTAATCTTCTGCAGAGTGCTCCCCTAGGAGAGACCAAATTAGCAGAGACAGATCAAGAGAGGTTTAACCAGAAGAGCAAGAGACTCTAAAGAGCTTGGAAACTTCTTCTCAGTAAAATCCTCAGGAGGCAAGGCCAGGTGGGCAAGCTGTGCAAGATGACCCATACCGGACTCTTGGGAAGGGTAGTAGCAATGGCTCTGACTGCTGGGGGTGTTCCGGGGAGCCCAAGAGAGCCGTGCAGTGAGTGCTACCAACCTCTCTATGAGAAAGAAGTAAGTTCCTTGCTGAGAGTCCACACCAATTTAAACTATAATTGTGTTAACCTCTCCCAATTGATCCTTTATCAAGAGAATGAGAAAATATATTGCACAGCCCAGAACACTGCCACATTTAGGCAGCCACTCCTGAGAGAGTACCCTGTAGGAGAAGCCTGGTGGTGCTTTGAACGTGATGCTACTAAAGCAAGCCTGGTAAATCTGGTCAAAGGAAAAGATATTTCTAAATATTAGGAGAGCACAACAAAAGCTAATATATTTCGGGAAACCCCTAAACACCTGTTTTGGGTCAATGGTACCACAGCATCCACTGAATTGCCAAGAGACTGGTCTGGCAGTTGCATCATTAGAATTATAAAACAAGCTTTCTTTATATTTCCCAAAGAATCTGGATCAAGTACAAGAGTCCCTATATACGATGATTTAAGGAAAAACAAATTGAAGAAGCAGTATATATTAAACCAAATTATGAAGTTACAAGCAATATCAGAGATAATATCGAATCAGACCACATTAGCTCTTAATCATATTAATGACCAACTCACCCAAACCAAAACAGTAATTTATCAAATCAAATTAACTGTAGCAGTCATGAGAGACATCTTAAATGAAATAAGAAAACTGGCATATGTAAGAAATCAAAAAAGCATTCCTGTACTTGATTCCAGTTGGTGGGATAATTTATGGACTTTCAAAAAAAGCTAGAAAACTACAACCTTCACTGTGTGTACACTCATTAGTTGTTCTTATTTCCCTGCTTAATTAAAATAGTGAAATCTGCTGTACAGAATAACCCAAGGATCTCTAAAGAGATTAACCTGAAAAAACCAAACAAAATTAAGGAAGTTGGGAAAATATGATCACCAGAGTGCTCAGGAAATTTATAATCAATACAAAAAATATAAGAAATTCTATGTTAATGAGGCAAAAACTGTAAGTTGAGGCCATCTTAAGCTTACTCCTGATCAAAGAAAAAGAGGGAGAAATGTTATGAATAAAAAGTTATCTATTTTTTTTTAAGGTTGCAGAGTTAAAACAAGTTGGACCAGTTTCTGTTCAGTTAGCTTCATTGTTAAGAGTTCTTCTTCAATTACCTGTTAATGGTTGGTGATTAACCATTGTCCCCATGAGGCTTGCCAGGGAGTGACACAGGGACCCTGCAGGTAGCAGGAGAATGGCAGTGGCATCAGAGCTGGTATGCAGATGAGAAATGCATTGCACCAAATTTTGCAGTTTTCCAGGAAAACCCCTAAAAACAAGGAGCCAACATAGAACTAGGGGACCTAGGTGATGTCTAAGGATGGGAGCGTAGTCCAGTGCCTGCTTGGATCCTTTTTGTTTCTCACCCTAACCTGAAAGGATGTTGACTAGAGAGAGGACCCGAGGCGTTGGACCGAAAAGGCGGAATCTCCTAATCTCTGGTGAGGACGGAATCCCCAGCTCTGCCTGCAGACCAGCGGACACAGCTGCATCATCCTCCTCCTCCGTGCCATTCCTGGGAGTGCCGGCGGTGTGGGCGCGACCCGTCGATTTCTCCCCACCTGAGCTGATTCTTTTTAATAAAGACTTTAAAAAGGAGAAAGATCTCCAGCCCATTTTTTTCAAGAAGCACTGGGAGCACAAAGGGACACAGCCAGGAGGCCCAGCAGCTCCTTGCTGAGGGCCCACTTCATGCAAGAGCTCACACTCAAAATATGAAATGAATTTAAAATAAAAGGGTGGGGGGAGGCAGCAGTGAGGTGTCCTCATAGGTTCAATTCTGCACTCTGCTTTTGTCACCAACATTATCCAAGTTCCTGTGCTTGTTTTCCTGGAGAATTTGCACTCAACAGAGCTTCAGTGCCTTTGATCAAATCAGTCTTAAGAGCAGCTTGGGGCTGGTCAGTCATTTAGATGTGAGCACTGCCTGGGGTCCAGGCAACAAAAGAACATTAGCTGCAGGCCACCCATACAGCTTTTCATCTTAATGAGAACACATTTTTGCAAACAGATAGATGTTGGGAGGATTTTTGCACCATTGGGCCAAGGCACAAGGCTCTGGATCTACACAGCACTTTGGTAGGAGGGGAACACAGGTGGGGACAATCCAGGCTGTTAGCAGTGCCCCCACCCCCTCATTAAGGACAGCACAATTACTTTTAGAGCTCCTTAACCAGCTGGTGAAAAACTGATCTTCTTTTCATGCCCCCTGCATACTGACAGGCAAGTTGAACAGAAAATCTGCCTCTTCCTCCATGATCTCTGATCACCAAAGCAAAGAACCAAGAAAAAAAAAAAGCCAAAAACACCCCAACCAATTAAATACAAATAATTTTTTGCCCACTCTGTTTTGGTTTTTTTTTTTTAAGAGCTTTATAAGACTGACTAAGCCAGTGCTGAATTAAGAGTGTCACATGTTATGTGCCTTTCACAAAGTGTGGGACAGCTGCTGCCATGTAAAGGTGGGTGCAGTGTCAGTCCCTTTACTTCAGACCCAGCCCTCCCTTCCTGAGGGACAGAAATTCATCTGTTAGAATCCCTTGGAGCTTATGGAGCTGCTCTTGGCCCTCCTGTGGATAACTGGGCTGCTGTGGAGAACTGAAGAATTTTCAGCTTGGTACCTGTTATGTATATTATGGTAATTTGTGCTGATAGAATATATATATATATATATGAATAAAATATCAAGCCTTGAAATCACAGTAGCAAGGGAAGAGGGGATTGCTTCATAGGGTGAGGAAACCGCAGCTGGCAGTCGGGTAGGAGGAGTGTCATTAACATAGGAAGTGACCCCAGCCGGCACAGGAGATTGTCGTTCTCACTGGTGTGAACAGGAGGAGGCCCAGCGATGGTGGCCCATGGAGATGTTCATCTTAGACAGAGGGGACCATCAAGGACATACATCTGCATACGGGATTCCGGTAACCGAAGAGTGGATACACATCAGTTCCTGCACAAGGTTTTGTCCAGCACAGGACGGAGAATAGAGGCATCATGAATGTGAAGAACCCTGAGGAAAGACAAAGGGACTCTGCCATGGGCTAGAAAAAGAGTATAAGAAGGGATTCTGCCAAGCGGCATTGGTGAACAGGGGGGATTGGGTGCGATAGAAGGCGGATCTGTGTTCACCCAGCTTCCATCCCGGGGTCAGTGCTGTCCTTGATTGTTGGCTGTCAGGACTGTATATCGGTTGTGAATAAATTTATATTTTATTTTTATTAAATTGGCTGGATCGATTTTTACCTATAACAGTATCCATGTATGGGGGCCTGAAGAATCTAAGCAGCATCTTCCTTGGCCAACAACAGACTGGAAAGGGAAAACCAGCATCAGAAACCTGTGAGATGGAAAACTTTGGGCTGTTTGAGATCAAAAATGTCACCTAAAAATCTCAATGGCAAAGAACAACCTTTCTGACAAGGATTCCAGTAGAATAAATGACACAGGTGTTGGAATAACAGCCAGTGCCCATAGCAATGAGAATTCCTTGGTGAGGAGGGTCCCACGGAGAGTCGGCTGAGTAATGACACTCACAGCCAATGTGGCTACACGTCGTTCTCCTTTATTAAGCAACTTTGACATAGTTATCCTCCTCTATACACTGTCTCCTGCCACTAATGCTTAATGCTCATTGGTTAAGTAGCTACATTCACACATACATCTTAATTACTGATTGGTTGTCACACTATAAGCATCTTTAGCTAAGGTGTGCCAAATTAGCAGCTCCCACAACGTGCTTGGCGCATTTGGTTTCATCCTGGCACAATGCTCATTCTTCCTTGTTGTATCTATTTGAGGACAGCACATGGTCTATCTTGTTCCTGTTTGAGGACGATACATGGTTTTCAGAGTAACTCTGTAATCTGCAGACCAGGGCTGTCCAATTCCCACAGGGGAATATCATGGCATTGTTCAGCCAAGAATCCTTCTACACCTTGGAATAAAAGGCAGTGCCCACTGCAAAGACATTTCCCTGTCCTGTGGGCTCCACAAACCACACATGAACATGGCACTTTTCCTGAGTGCTTCCCAAAGCTTCTCTGCAAGAAGCACTGGGGAAGTGCATGGGGCAAGAGTTCTGCAAGTGCCAGGCTCTTGTGCAGCAGAAAAGTCATAAAATATGGAAGATTCTAGCAACCCCAATAAATCCATCATTTATGGCTTGTAAATATTCCAGTGAATCTCAGTTACTTCAGGGCAAAAACAAACACAGGGCAATCTTGCTTAGACTGCAACCCCTGGCGCGAGGACACGAGGCTTGACTCCATTTTGATCAGAAGGCTGATTTATTATGATATATATTATACTAAAATGCTACATTACAGCTATACTAAAAGAACAGAGAGAGAAAAATCAGAAGGCTACAAAGACAAGAATAGAAGAGGAATGAATAACAAAAATCCTGTGACTGCTCACAGCCTTGGCACAGGTGGCTGTGATTGGTCACTGATTGAAAACAATCCACATGAACCAATGGAAGATTCACCTGTGGCATTCCACAGCAGCAGATAGCCATTGTTTACATTTCTTTCCTGAGGCCCTCAGCTCCTCAGGACAGGAAAAATCCTAGCAGAGGCTTTTTCACTAAAAATCCTGGCAACATCTCACCCTTTTAAATTATTAAATTAAATAGAAAAAGAAATGTTTGCAATCTCCTCTACTGAGGCCTTGCAGAAGAGAGAACAACACCTCTTGAGGTTGATCTGTTGCCAATCAAAATCTCAATCATCTGCTGATGTGGAATGGTCAGGGAAACTCTTCACCTGCAAAACATTCAGGGAAATTCTTCACTTATCAAACATCTAATTATATCATATCACTAAAACAATCTTAAAAAATAAGAAAATGCAAAGAACACATGCAGAGAAAGTTCATTGTTTCAAGTCCAAGCAGCTGAGTTTCAGGACAGAGTCCATGGACTGAAGATGTTCTTCTTTGACATCTCTGGAAGTCCCCTTTGGTCCTGAAACAGGCTTGCAGAATTCTGAAACAAAGAACTGCTAAAGAAAACAAGAATTATCAAACAATTCATTTACAGTCATCAAACAATTCAGAGAAAATTTCTGGAATGCCCTGGCCACAGCCCTTCATTGAACCGCTTGGGCTGAGGCTAATTTTTGGCTTTTCAATGCTTTTGAGCTGCTAGCTCTTTCCACTTTTCTTTATTATTATTATTATTTTTTCATTAGAAGAAGAGTAGCAGCAGCAGCAGAGTGTCTCTAGGACCCTTGGGTGGCTCTGGTCCTGGTGGGCGGACCAGAGAACTCAGACTTGGCTCACAGAATGGTGGCCTAGGTTCTTGTGGGGAAAGCAAAGTTTTTGAACTCAGCACTGGACGGGGCGATGGCCCCGGCCCAGGGAAATGAGTTAAACGGCTTAGAACTAGCTTGTGAGGCGGGCTCTGCACGCTCAGAACTTGGTAGGACTATGCTGCTAGTGTTTTGAGAGTAGAAATGACGAAATGTTTTTTTTTTTTAGAAGCACTGGTGCACACTGGCAGCTGGAGAAGAGAAGTTTTCTCAGGAATTGTTATTTTAGATTTGAGGGTTTCTTGTCTCCAGAGCAAGCGAGCAGTGCTTGCTTTGCTCTGTGTCTCTTGTTTTTGTAAGGTAAATGTTATTTTTTCTGCTTTTTGCTTTTTGGCACTACTTTTATCTCTACTGGGTTGGGAACTAGAGGTAGATGTTACAGGAGCCAACTCCCCCACGCCGCTGGGGCGCTCGGGGGAAGGCAGGCACTTTAACTTCTAGGGAGAAGCTCTCGACTATACGCAAAGTGATTTAAAAACTATATTGATTTTGAACACAGCCAGCCGAACTGCTCCTGCAGTCAGCTGGAGGGTTATGCTTTTTTTACGGAAGGATAGGCTTTTCGCAGGGTTTGATGTGAATGATGGAGTTTCGGAAACCTGCGGGACAACTGGGGTGGGTGGTGCAGGCAGCACGGGCGCTGGTGTCGACTCTTGAGGCGGTCTCGTGGGCTCAGCACCATTCTCAGCAAGCTCTTGCACTGCAATTGGATCGGCAGGGAGCGGCGGGACAGGCGGGGGCGGCGGGCTCGGAGCGGGGTCGGCCCGCGCAGGCGCCGCCTGCACCGTTGCGAATTCAGTTGCCGGCTGGGATGCAGAGAAAGAAGGCACGGAGGCAGCTCCTGCAGCTCCCGGGAGCAGCAGCACAGCCGGGGAATCACTGTTGTTGATCGCGCTGCCTGGCAACACGGGCGGATCGGCGGGAGGCGGTTCCGGGTGCCGCGGCGCAGGCGCAGTTATCAGAGCCGGCGGAGCTGGCCCGGGCGGCTGCGGGGCCGCGGGCGGAGCCGGCTGAGGCGGAGCCGCGGGGTCCGGCGCCTCCCGCGGGGCTGGCTGAGGCGGAGCCGCGGGGTCCGGCGCCTCCCGCGGGGCTGGCTGAGGCGGAGCCGGATCCGCTCCCTCCCGGGGTGGGGGAAGCGGAGAATTTCGCGGCGAAGCGGGCGGGGCCGGCCCGGAAAGCGGCGGGTTCGGTTTTTCATCCCCCCCAAGAGAAGGAGCGCGGGGGGAAGGTAGATCTGTTTGCTCCAAGGGAGCGGAGAAAAACTTTTGCTCAGCTGTGGGCAGTGCGGGGGGAATGCAAACTCGCGGTTCGTCTTCTTTGAGAGGCTTCTCTCGTGCCGAAGCTGGCGGGGACAGAACGCGACTGCGCTCCCGAGCCATGATGTCCCCCGCAGCCCGTCCCCATTTCAAGATAACGCCATAAATCAGTGTGTGCACTGCATGCATCATCGGGGATGAAACACGCTGGACTATTGTCCACCTAAAAAGAGCGTCCATGAACTCCCAAAAACCTAAATCAAGGGAGTCTATGACATTTGTAATAAATCTATGAAATTTTGCCCATCTGAAGAACTCATAACACCGTCTCTCCAACATACATTGAGGAATTCTGTCCCTGCGTCCCCATCTGCACCAGAGTTTAATAACTTTCTCCTCTGACGCAGTAAACGGAACCTGAGCTTCCGAAGGTACCTTTTCCCAACTTTCCTCCCACCTTTTGCGAATGGCAGGATCTTCAGAAAGGGAAAAAATAACAGTACCTCTAGACAGTGTCCTTGTGGATCCAGCTGTGCAGCTCTGCTGCTCTGCGGTCTCTGGACACAATCTCCAGGAAAGTCCAACAGGTTCTCCTGTTTGCCTTGGCTGTGAACTCTGCCCATCTTCAGGGTCTCGTTTCTTCAGCTCCAGGCTAGATTCCATGGTCACTCTTGGGGTGACCATCAGTTTCACACGTCCAGGGGTCACCAATTGTTGCTTTGACTTGGGCCCCTGGTGCGAGGACACGAGGCTTGACTTCATGTTGATCAGAAGGCTGATTTATTATGATATATATTATACTAAAATGCTACATTACAACTATACTAAAAGAACAGAGAGAAAGATCAGAAGGCTACAAAGACAAGAATAGAATAGGAATGAATAACAAAAATCCTGTGACTGCGCACAGCCTTGGCACAGGTGGCTGTGATTGGTCACTGATTGAAAACAATCCACATGGACCAATGGAAGATTCACCTGTGGCACTCCACAGCAGCAGACAGTTATTGTTTACATTTCTTTCCTGGGGCCCTCAGCTCCTCAGGACAGGAAAAATCCTAGCAGAGGCTTTTTCACTAAAAATCCTGGCAACAGAACGTTGTCAATACAATTTTTGTGAAATCTACATGAGAATCTGAGGAGATTACTACACAGCTTGGATGCTAGAGGAACTTCTGCAAATAGGTTACAGGGTATTTATTTAACTGATTCAGAACTTTGCTTCAGCTGGCAATAGTTCAAGAATTTTATTTTCTAGTGTCTTTTGGTGGCCCACATTAAAAAACAAAAAAAAAAAAAACACAAAACAAAAAAAACCCAAAGAACAAGTTCTGTCCTTTTCCAATTTCAAACAGATATTCTTTTTCTTTACCCATGAATTATGACAAAGCAAGTGACGTTCAAAGTCAGCATTCAGAAAGAGCCCTGAGAAGAGACTAGATGTATGCCAATTCCCTCTTGCTATTCAGCTGATTTTATATACTAGCTTTCTGTGTCTCTAGCTTTTTATATGATCTCTGTTACTACAGCCACTTCCAAATCTTGGTAAAAATTAGTAATTTCTCCACCTTCACTTTGTGGGAAATTGTGGGGGCAAAAAAGTAGCATTGTTTAGTCCAAGTTCAAGCAGAAAACAGAAATTCAGAAATACATTCTGACCCTTGGCCAGTTTTAATTTTTATTTAACAGCACCCACAAGGACACCGTCCCCAAGTGAGGGGAGTGGGGCTCGCAGAACTCACCGATTGTGAGGTCACGGGCACATCTCCAGGGAGGCCTGAGGTATAACCGTTGCTGTACATCAACATTGCACTCAGAGCTGAGGACAGGATCCCGAGAGGGAGCTTGCCCAAGGCTGCTGAGCGAGTTTTGGTGTCTCTGAGACATCTCTCTTCACTCAAGGAAGGATTGGAAGGCTTTGTCAGGAGGAGAAAGGCCGGCAGTGCTGTGGCACAGACCGTCCAGACATTCCTCCGTACCCACAATGGTGCAGCAGAACGCTGCTAAGAAGCGTCCCCCTGGCAAGGAGCGAGGTGAGAGCCAAGTCTCCCTCCCCACAGATGGCAGAGGGGGAGCGGCCAAGAGCAGCAGAAAGGGGAAACAGGAGATCCACAGAATCACCCCAGAGTAGAGGCCCTCCTCTCATGGGCCAGAGGAGCCAGGCTGGGCTGTGGGCACCGGCACTTCCCCTGCCCTTTAGCCAGCCAGCAGGGCCTTGGGGACAATGCTGCAGGGACATTTCCTGAGCTCTACAAGGTGCTCACTCCCCCTGCCCCCTCTCTCTCTCCCCAATGCACACCGTGTCACCGGGCAGAGGCAGACGCAGAGAGCGGCAGCTGCCTCTCCGGACATGCCAGGCCGGACCAGGCTCGTCGCCGTTCATGGAGACAGCAAGCACAAGACTCGGGCAGCCAGAAAGGAAAACGCATCCGGCTCAACCGCGTGCCACTGCTGCGTGCTGAGACCAGCAGCCCCAGCACCGCCCCTCAGGCGGTGTCAGGGCAGTCCCAGGCCGTGGGGCTGGTCACCAGCAGCAGCAGCAGCTTGCCCTGCCGAAAGCAGGGCCTGAAGCGAGGCCACCCACGGGGAGACACGGAGCCTCAGGCACCCAAGAGCCCACTGGCAAAGCGCCGCAGGTTGGAGGATGGTCCAGCCCCTCAGGAGGTGTCAGGGTGGTCCCAGGCCGTGGGGCTGGTCACCAGCAGCAGCTTGCCCTGCCGAAAGCAGGGCCTGAAGCGAGGCCACCCACGGGGAGACACGGATCCTCAGGCACCCAAGAGCCCACTGGCAAAGCGCCGCAGGTTGGAGGATGGTCCAGCCCAGAGTGCTGGTACCACCAGCCAGGTGGCATTGAGGCTGTCCCAGGAATCTCAGTCATCCAGGAAACAAACAGCCCCATACATACCCCCCTGGATCTTGCCCCGCTCCCAATCCGGGCCAATTCGTGTGAGGCACGTCTTGCGGCGGCAGCTGCGAGATAAAAAGCCCTACAGTCGGCCTGAAAACCAGGGCAGGACCAGACGAGCACCCACCCCTGTTGTTTGACCCCCTCATCCCTCAAAATAAAGTTTTCTGGTTTGTTTGTTTGAACTGGGAGATGCCACATTCTTTTTTCCAGTCGTCTGCAGCTGATCTCCAAATAGGGGCCCCAAGCTCAGTGGGACAAGTGTGTGCCTTCAAGGACTCACCTGTCCCATGGCAACACCCAGCGTCACCACGTTCCATGGCAACACCCAGTCTCACCATGTCCCCTGGTCTGGAGATACCAGCCCTGCTTCTGCCAGGGAAAAAACAGAACTGTGCAAAAGGAGCACGGGGATTTTGCAAGCATTCCTGGCTGAGGCAGCCTCAGTGGGAGGGCACAGCTCTGCCTGCTGCAGGTGCCCAGGAGGGAAAATCATGGATGCAGTAGGATTATTCCCCTCCCAACCCAGCCCAGGCACAGTTCAATCTACCACTGCTGCCACTGGGGTTGCACGTACCAGCCTGGAGAGTAACTGGAATAAGAGAGAGTAACTTCCCAGCATCAGTGCAGCTGATGCTGGGAAGGTAAAACTAAAGCCAGTCCCGCCCCCAGTAAAAATACACTGCACCTGAAAAAAAATAGCCAGCACCCTCCTGTTCTCTGCAAATGGGACCAAAAATTTCAAAAGCATTAAAAAAATTAACCAGGCTTTGGAGCAGTTACAGGTCAGACTACATGAGGCTGGAAAAGATTGTACAGGTGACAGTTCTCAGAGGAAAATTAGCAGGAAATCATTTCTTTCTGCTATTAAAATCTCAGGCTGTTGCCATGAGACACTCAAGCCACAAGAAAAGTACTTCAGCACCAGCATCCAACTGAGCACCTGTTTGATCCACTTCAGTGGAAAGCCATCACTTTGCCAGCAGAATTCCTCCTCTGGGTTACACACAACATATTTTTTTCTATCTGGGAGTGCCACTGGATTTTTTTACCTAGCATTTAATATTAAATTGTGGAAGTATTTTAAATTAAAAGGGAATGAAAAGATGGACCCACGAGATGGGACAGGAGGAAGCCGGGCAGCCCTTTAAAGAGGGAGATGCTAAGCTGTACATCCAGGAGAGCTCCTCTGAGCACAGAGCAGCCACACAGCACACCTGACCACAACATTTCTAGTTCACCTGCGTTCTTATAAATGGGAAAAGAACAAAACAGTGGCAGGAAAGGAGGCAGAAGTCAACTGTGAGAGTTTCATTCACAACACATGATACTCAAAATCAGAATGAAGGCCTATCAAGGAACACCAATAGCTATGAAAATATATGTAAGCAGCAGAGACAGGTGCTATGTATGTCCCTTCTACTTCCCAGCCTCAATGCAGACTCAGTTTCAGGATGCAGCGGCATCCCAGGAAGTTGCAAATGCTCAGGAGTGCAGTGGCTCGTGCCTCACTGATAACCACTTGGAAAAACATACTGTTTCATATAAATTAGAGGAAACCTAGGAATCTAGCCTAAATCAAGTTCTAGGCAAGACCCCAACCAACATAAAATATGGAGAGGCACAAAAGTGCCTCCATTTTCCACTCCACCTCCCTTGAACTCAGCAAGAACTAATCCCCAAACCTCACAGCCGGAGGCAAATGCAGTTGGTTGGGAGAGGAAATCTGAAGTCTCCTTGCGAGGCAGCTCTCCAAGGCTGAGCACCAGGAGAGGCAGCTCCCGCAGCACGTGTGCAGGTGGCACAAAAAGAACCTGTGTGCCATGACCAGCAGGACAGTGCCAGCCAAAGGGCTGCCTGAGGACGGCCACCGATGGTTTCACTGCCAGCCCTGGCTGAGGGGAAACCTGGACACAGGACAAGGCAGAGAGGGGCCAAATGTTCTACTCCTTCTCAAAACAAGTTGCTGTTTTTGTTTCCAAGCCTAGCACTCTTTGGATCTAATTAAATTTGAAGAGGGAAATGAGGAGTAAGCAAAATTCTTGGACAGCAGGCTGGTTTGTTCAGCTAGCTGGGGCTGCAAGCCATGCGTGAAAAGCAATGTCAGGTGCTAAAGCAAATCTCTGTGTCCTTCAACAGCAACAAGAGAAGTGTGAACAAGACAGAGAATATACCTATTTTAGGAATGTAATTGTTTTATAGGAAACACACCAACACCCAGTGTTCTTCTAATCTTGCTTTTTAATACTCAGCGCTTGTAAATTTCTTCAATCTGGGAAGTCCAAGATTTCATCTGATAGCATAAATATTTGTTCCGCACCATTTGGGGGTTTTTTTTTAATTCTTAATGTTTATATAAATATCACTTAGCGAACACTGGACCTGTGAAGAATTAAGGAAATATGCCTTTAACTACTCTGTGTAGGTCACCTGCAACAAATTTCATGGCAGAGGAGCTTCTGGAAGCCCCTGGTTTACCATCACTACCAAAACTTGGTAGTGATCTTCCAGAGACCCAACACGGAGAGGCCAAACAACTGTTACTGGTCTCAAAACAAAAAGAAAATTGCTCCATGGAGCTTAAGAGAGCATGCTGTCTTGGCATTAATTCCTACCAAGTCTGCTGACAGTACAGGGCAGTAAATAATGCAGATTTCTAATTTATACCTCTTAAAGCACAGCCTAAAAATAGGAAAGACTCCTATAACAAAGAATCCTCCATTGAGTGCTCAAGAAGGAATTCTTACATCTTCTTCAAGACCACACATAAACCAGGTGGAATCAGTTCTGAAGTCAGATTTTAATAGCTCTGAGAGAGATTTTCTTTCACAGTTGCATTATTGAAGCCATGTAAACTCCTGGAATCCATATCATCTTCTAACTATAAGCTGCAGAGATTAAATTTCTCACTGTGTGGAGAAATACCTGATTCAGTTTGTTTTGAATCTGCTGCCTGTCAACTTTTTTTGATCTTGTCAAAGGCTGTCTGGGGAGAACGTTGTCAATACAATTTTTGTGAAATCTACATGAGAATCTGAGGAGATTACTACACAGCTTGGATGCTAGAGGAACTTCTGCAAATAGGTT
This sequence comes from Passer domesticus, assembly GCF_036417665.1. NCBI lineage: Eukaryota > Metazoa > Chordata > Aves > Passeriformes > Passeridae > Passer > Passer domesticus. The sequence continues at coordinate 7,725,145 of NC_087482.1, read as the reverse complement.
ACAGGGTATTTATTTAACTGATTCAGAACTTTGCTTCAGCTGGCAATAGTTCAAGAATTTTATTTTCTAGTGTCTTTTGGTGGCCCACATTAAAAAACAAAAAAAAAAAACACAAAACAAAAAAAACCCAAAGAACAAGTTCTGTCCTTTTCCAATTTCAAACAGATATTCTTTTTCTTTACCCATGAATTATGACAAAGCAAGTGACGTTCAAAGTCAGCATTCAGAAAGAGCCCTGAGAAGAGACTAGATGTATGCCAATTCCCTCTTGCTATTCAGCTGATTTTATATACTAGCTTTCTGTGTCTCTAGCTTTTTATATGATCTCTGTTACTACAGCCACTTCCAAATCTTGGTAAAAATTAGTAATTTCTCCACCTTCACTTTGTGGGAAATTGTGGGGGCAAAAAAGTAGCATTGTTTAGTCCAAGTTCAAGCAGAAAACAGAAATTCAGAAATACATTCTGACCCTTGGCCAGTTTTAATTTTTATTTAACAGCACCCACAAGGACACCGTCCCCAAGTGAGGGGAGTGGGGCTCGCAGAACTCACCGATTGTGAGGTCACGGGCACATCTCCAGGGAGGCCTGAGGTATAACCGTTGCTGTACATCAACATTGCACTCAGAGCTGAGGACAGGATCCCGAGAGGGAGCTTGCCCAAGGCTGCTGAGCGAGTTTTGGTGTCTCTGAGACATCTCTCTTCACTCAAGGAAGGATTGGAAGGCTTTGTCAGGAGGAGAAAGGCCGGCAGTGCTGTGGCACAGACCGTCCAGACATTCCTCCGTACCCACAATGGTGCAGCAGAACGCTGCTAAGAAGCGTCCCCCTGGCAAGGAGCGAGGTGAGAGCCAAGTCTCCCTCCCCACAGATGGCAGAGGGGGAGCGGCCAAGAGCAGCAGAAAGGGGAAACAGGAGATCCACAGAATCACCCCAGAGTAGAGGCCCTCCTCTCATGGGCCAGAGGAGCCAGGCTGGGCTGTGGGCACCGGCACTTCCCCTGCCCTTTAGCCAGCCAGCAGGGCCTTGGGGACAATGCTGCAGGGACATTTCCTGAGCTCTACAAGGTGCTCACTCCCCCTGCCCTCTCTCTCTCTCCCCAACGCACACCGTGTCACCGGGCAGAGGCAGACGCAGAGAGCGGCAGCTGCCTCTCCGGACATGCCAGGCCGGACCAGGCTCGTCGCCGTTCATGGAGACAGCAAGCACAAGACTCGGGCAGCCAGAAAGGAAAACGCATCCGGCTCAACCGCGTGCCACTGCTGCGTGCTGAGACCAGCAGCCCCAGCACCGCCCCTCAGGCGGTGTCAGGGCAGTCCCAGGCCGTGGGGCTGGTCACCAGCAGCAGCAGCAGCTTGCCCTGCCGAAAGCAGGGCCTGAAGCGAGGCCACCCACGGGGAGACACGGAGCCTCAGGCACCCAAGAGCCCACTGGCAAAGCGCCGCAGGTTGGAGGATGGTCCAGCCCCTCAGGAGGTGTCAGGGTGGTCCCAGGCCGTGGGGCTGGTCACCAGCAGCAGCTTGCCCTGCCGAAAGCAGGGCCTGAAGCGAGGCCACCCACGGGGAGACACGGAGCCTCAGGCACCCAAGAGCCCACTGGCAAAGCGCCGCAGGTTGGAGGATGGTCCAGCCCCTCAGGAGGTGTCAGGGTGGTCCCAGGCCGTGGGGCTGGTCACCAGCAGCAGCTTGCCCTGCCGAAAGCAGGGCCTGAAGCGAGACCACCCACGGGGAGACACGGATCCTCAGGCACCCAAGAGCCCACTGGCAAAGCGCCGCAGGTTGGAGGATGGTCCAACCCCTCAGGAGGTGTCAGGGTGGTCCCAGGCCGTGGGGCTGGTCACCAGCAGCAGCTTGCCCTGCCGAAAGCAGGGCCTGAAGCGAGGCCACCCACGGGGAGACACGGATCCTCAGGCACCCAAGAGCCCACTGGCAAAGCGCCGCAGGTTGGAGGATGGTCCAGCCCAGAGTGCTGGTACCACCAGCCAGGTGGCATTGAGGCTGTCCCAGGAATCTCAGTCATCCAGGAAACAAACAGCCCCATACATACCCCCCTGGATCTTGCCCCGCTCCCAATCCGGGCCAATTCGTGTGAGGCACGTCTTGCGGCGGCAGCTGCGAGATAAAAAGCCCTACAGTCGGCCTGAAAACCAGGGCAGGACCAGACGAGCACCCACCCCTGTTGTTTGGCCCCCTCATCCCTCAAACTAAAGTTTTCTGGTTTGTTTGTTTGAACTGGGAGATGCCACATTCTTTTTTCCAGTCGTCTGCAGCTGATCTCCAAATAGGGGCCCCAAGCTCAGTGGGACAAGTGTGTGCCTTCAAGGACTCACCTGTCCCATGGCAACACCCAGCGTCACCATGTCCCCTGGTCTGGCGATACCAAAGGAGCACGGGGATTTTGCAAGCATTCCTGGCTGAGGCAGCCTCAGTGGGAGGGCACAGCTCTGCCTGCTGCAGGTGCCCAGGAGGGAAAATCATGGATGCAGTAGGATTATTCCCCTCCCAACCCAGCCCAGGCACAGTTCAATCTACCACTGCTGCCACTGGGGTTGCACGTACCAGCCTGGAGAGTAACTGGAATAAGAGAGAGTAACTTCCCAGCATCAGTGCAGCTGATGCTGGGAAGGTAAAACTAAAGCCAGTCCCGCCCCCAGTAAAAATACACTGCACCTGAAAAAAAATAGCCAGCACCCTCCTGTTCTCTGCAAATGGGACCAAAAATTTCAAAAGCATTAAAAAAATTAACCAGGCTTTGGAGCAGTTACAGGTCAGACTACATGAGGCTGGAAAAGATTGTACAGGTGACAGTTCTCAGAGGAAAATTAGCAGGAAATCATTTCTTTCTGCTATTAAAATCTCAGGCTGTTGCCATGAGACACTCAAGCCACAAGAAAAGTACTTCAGCACCAGCATCCAACTGAGCACCTGTTTGATCCACTTCAGTGGAAAGCCATCACTTTGCCAGCAGAATTCCTCCTCTGGGTTACACACAACATATTTTTTTCTATCTGGGAGTGCCACTGGATTTTTTTACCTAGCATTTAATATTAAATTGTGGAAGTATTTTAAATTAAAAGGGAATGAAAAGATGGACCCACGAGATGGGACAGGAGGAAGCTGGGCAGCCCTTTAAAGAGGGAGATGCTAAGCTGTACATCCAGGAGAGCTCCTCTGAGCACAGAGCAGCCACACAGCACACCTGACCACAACATTTCTAGTTCACCTGCGTTCTTATAAATGGGAAAAGAACAAAACAGTGGCAGGAAAGGAGGCAGAAGTCAACTGTGAGAGTTTCATTCTCCACGCATGATTCTCTGCAAGAAGCACTGGAGAAGTGCATGGGGTAAGAGTTCTGCAAGTGCCAGACTCTTCTGCAGCAGAAAAGGTCTAAAAAAATCAAAATTCTAGCAAGCAAAATAAATCCATCCTTTAGGGCTTGTAAATACTCCGATGAATCTCAGTTACTTTGGGACAAAAACAAACACAGGGCAAACTTTCCCAAGTATGGTTTCATGACAAAATTCCCATTTGTCTGCTCCTGTTTGTCGGAGAAGACAAGGTTACAAGCTGCCCAGCTCAAGAAGGAAAGGAGGATCTACACTTCCCTGTCATATTTTCCTACTGACAAAGGATTTAAGACAGAGAATTTGGGTAAATGGAAGGATAAGACTGGAGTACGGATGAAGTTTCACATCTAAGATACTTCATTTGCTAAAATAGAAGCACTTTTGTTGTACATGGATCTCCTTGCTAAACCTCTTTGTCTTCAAACTCCCTTCCTCCATGGCAGAACTGAGCAAGCTCCATGTGTCAGAGCTTCGAGTTAAAAGCTCTGTGAAGAGTTAGTTTTAATGGATCCATTTCCAGTCCGTGGGGTTGCTGTCATGAGGAGCTCAGGTGGCTTTTTGTTGAGATCAAAATCAATGAGCCATTTGTCCCAGCTCCACCTGTCCTGAGGCAGCACTGGCTCCACTGTGCCATTTCTAATGAAAATTGAACCTCCTAAAGAAGCCAGGCCAAAATCACGAGAGAGTAGTCACAAAAATTAATTTCGGCAGTTTACTGGGTATTGATGTAACAGCTACCACCTTCCCAAAGTCCAGGCAACAGTTAACAAGGCTCTTTGCTCTGTAAACGGCCTTTCAATTGGTAGTGTTTCATACCCATGCAGAAAAACAAAAAGCCACTTCCACTGTAGAAACATGAGCTGCAGCTATGCAGTAAGTTGTGCTCAGTAGCTGACCTGCTGCTTTAGTTTTGGGGCAGGAGATCCTGCCATAAAATTTCACAAGGAAACTATCAAGTATCTAAACTATGCAGCATTATGTTATTTTCTACCTCCAGTATTGCCAGCACATAGCTTAAGGAAGACAGGTATTTACCAGCCACCATAGATGAAAAAATTAGAATGAAAAATGGCTTTTAAGGAAATCAGAGTGATGGCCACCAGTCATTTTCCAGCTTTGCAGGATTTTGGTTCACAGTCAATCTAAACAAGCCTGCATATGTCTAGCAAGAAGGAAATCACAGAAACATTTCATAGATTGTAGCAGTTTGTTTGGCGGGGGGGGGTTCCTCGGGGAGTCCCCGGAGGGCCCCCTGGGCTGTGAGTTCGCTGGCAGCAGCAGGCACGCAAGGAGACTCCACACGGCTTCTGAGGGTGCTGATTAGATGAGGGTTTATTGGGGGCCCAAGCCCCGGGTGTAACATGGTTTCAGAGGGAGAAGGGGGAAAGGCAAAAGGAAGGGGGAGAGAGGGCGAGCCTAGGGGAGAGATGGGCCATGAGAGAATCTGGTCTTCCTCGCACAGCTTAAGAGGGAAATTCAAAGTGGGCACGAAATAAGATTTGGGCCAATGGGATTGCAGATTCATGGGACTTCAGGGGAGGAACACAGGTTGGAATAAATCATACATTTTTGAGGGGTACATTTTCAAGATAGAGCATACCATTTGAATGAAATGCAACACCACAATAGATTAATATGATAGATGATAGATAGATAGATAGATAGATAGATAGATAGATAGATAGATAGATAGATAGACAAGGAAAATAGAGATATATGAATGCACTTGCCTGTATAACTTTGTATAGAAAAGGATGGGGAAGTGAGAGGTTATTCTTTTCCACACATGGGAAACTGTCTTTTTCCCAGAAAAATCATCTTCCTTCTTCAGTGACCACCAGGGTATCTGAAGACCCCACCAAGAAGGCCCTGTGATGCCATTGGCCTGTGCATCCAGCAAGTCAAGAAAGTAAGGCCTGCCTCTTAATACTACAGTGGTGTTAAAGAGGTTTATTCTCGGTTTTTGGTACCAAGAGGAACAAACTGAAGCCACTTGCCATAAAATGCCTGCACAAGCACCAGTGCAAATCACAGACAAAGGAAGGATGAAGCCAAGGTGTCCCACAACCACAGCCCAAGCGGCCAGAGATCCTCCTTCAACCCTGGCTGCATTGAAGCCCCACTGACTGCCAAGAAGAAAAGCACCCTACTGAGAGCAAGCAAACTTAACCCTCTGGCAGGACACAAATTCAGAGGGAAAAAAATGTTAAAATCCCCACACCACCAGACACACTTCCCAGTGAGAAGGGTTGGAACACTCTGCCCCTCGGCACTTCCCCGGCAGGCAGGTTCCCAAAGGTGCTGGGAGCTAAGCTGTGCCCTGCGAGGGAACAGAGCCAGCCTCCCTTCAGTGGGAGAAGGCGCGGCCTCAGCTGTAGCCCCGGGTGCCTGCGGTGGCCCAGGGCACGGCCATAGCTGTCAAGGTGTTGGGCTGCAGCACAGGGTAGGCCGGAGCTCAGCAGCCTCAGCAGAGCCCAGGGCCGCGGCCCTTCCCTGCCGGGGCCCGAGCCTGGCCCGGCCCGTCCCGGCCTGAGCAGCCCGGACTGGCCCAGGGGATGGGCTGCGCCCGCCCGCTGTGCCCACAGGCTGGGCCCAAGCCTTTGCAAGAGGCTTTCTCCCAGCTTGGCAAAACCTCGGCCAAGTGTCCCTGTGCTGTGCTGAGAAGAGTAAAAACCCTCTCAAATTTAACCCTGCTGCCCAACGCATGAGGGATCCCTGCACACCTTAGGAGAGGCCATCAATACTCCTTTATGCCTCATGAGGGATCCCTGCACCCCTCAGCAGGGACACCAAAATATCCCTTTGAGCCTCTTCAGGTCCAGGCCCAGATGATGCCACGGAAGGAAATGTGTCCTCAGCGCAGGGACGCTCAGCATGGGCTCCCCCATCCCCTCGGGGCCCCGCCGCTGGGCACAGCAGCCCCTGCCTGGCTCCTACCTGCCCACACCGTGGGCATCCACGGCTGCTCCTGGGCATGGAGCTCAGTCAGTGCTGGTGCCGGGTGGGCTTTGTTGGTGCTACCAACCGGACATAGCTGTGAAAACTCTAATTCTTTATTTAAACATAAAATGTGGGACAAGCCCTGCCCTGCCAGGCAAGGGCTGCCCACCTTCAGTCCTGGCTGGGGAACAGGACCAGGGGGCTCAGGGGCAGAGGGTCTCGTTGAGGAGGGGTGGGTTTTGGGACGGCCGCATGGCAGGGATGCAGCCACGGCAGGGCAGATAGGGGCAGAAGGGAAGAGCTGGGATAAACTGCCAGGTTGTCATTGCCTCTGTTTTTAGGTTTGTCTTCTGAAGATACACGCGAGCACCTGTGAATAGAGGTGGTGGCTGAGGCCCCAGCTGCCAGTGGCACACAGAGAGCCTCCTGCACAGCAGGGCCCAGAGCTGGCAAGGCTCCCCAGCACGGCTGGAGCTGCTGGCACAGCTGGGCCCAGCTGGACAGCTGCCCCTCAAGGCCCCGGCCAGCAGGGCACGGCTCTGGGCAGGGTCCCTGGCCAGGAGCGGGCCCCAGAGCGCCACTGCCTTTCAAGGGCAACCTCGGCCCTGCTCTTTCTCCTCCCCACCTCCCTCTGCCTCTGCCCCGTGCCCCTGGGGCTGCTCTTGGCCAGGCAGCCTCAGTGGGAGCCAGCTCTGGCTGCAGCCCCAGCGGGGCCCCCAGGACAAGGCCCAGCAATTGAGAGGCCAATGGAAGCACTGGGCAGCAGCAGAACCCTCAGCAGAGTTATTTGGACTATCATGGACTAGCCACAACTCCACTGCAGCCTCAATGGGAATGTTCCCTGTCCACGTTAGACATTCAAAAGAAGCTGTTGGAGGGGGAGAGCACAAAACACTCACTGTTTTCTGTTCCAAGAATACCAGATTCCCATGCAGCACAATATGAAGACAAGCTCCAAATAAAGCACGCCTGCCAGAAACCCTAGCCAGCAGCCGGTTCCCTGACAGAAACCACTTCCGAGGCCATCCTGGGCATTGGGAACAGGTCTTGTGGTGCCAGCTGCATCTGTGGGAGCAATGGGAAGCGTGAGCCCGTGCTGTGCTGCACTGCTGAGCTGGCAGCACGGTGGATACGGGCAGGACGTTCTCTGTTTCCCCCAGAGCTGGGGCCTGCAGGCACCTTGCCGGCCCTTGGCACAGGCTGTGCCAGCCAACAAAGCCCAGCAGGCCGGGAGGAGAGGCCGGGGGCAGCGCAGCTGCTTGGGCAGTGGCTGCTGCCAGGGACACGGGCCAAAGCCATCCCTGAGCAGCCACTGCCACCCCTGGCCCTCCCTGCCCCGTCACAGCTCCCCCAGCCCCAGGGGACAGGCTCAGGCCCTGTCAGGACCCAGCGCAGCCCCTGCCCAGTCGGGAGCCAGGGCTGGCTCTGGCCCTGGGCTGGCGGCAGGGCTCCCGCTCGGGGCTGCTCCTGTGCCTTGGGCCTCTGGGCACTCAGGGCCAGCTCTGCAGCAGCTGCAGCGGGAGGGACGTTGCTGCACCAGTCCCGTTTCCCTGGAGCTCTGAACGAGCTCCAGAGGCCTGGAAGCCGAGGCGCCTCCAGCTTTGGCTGCTGCCGGGCCGGGCAAGGGCAGGCCCTGGGGGAAGAGCTGCTGCCGCACAGCCCCGGCCAGGGCTGAGCCCGGCACAGCAATTACCTGCTGTGCCTGTGCCCATGTCTGGCATCGCCTTCCTTCCTGCAGCTAGCGCTGCCAGTGAGCCACTGCTTCTCCCTGAGTGTTCCTCCTCCTGCAGAGCGTTTTGGTCCGTCACTTGAAAAAGGAAAAAAGGGACAACTGGATCAAATGGAAACACTCCCCACTGGGGAGGTGGCACCTTCATGTGGCAATGCTTGTCTAAGTCACAGGTAAAGATCAGGAAACAGCCCAGGTAATTGGGGCTGGGCCAGTGCACTCCCTTGTGCAAACAGCTGCACCTCCTGATCTTCTCAGAGATTGGGAAATGGCAGGGGATCTCAGGCCCACAGTACAGTTGGGGCACCCTATCAGCTAATGCCAAATTCCATCCTGCAGAGGCTGGGGAGGAATTGCAGCAAGGCCAGGCTGGGAAACAGCCCTGCAGGGTGTGAAAGCAGCAGCGGGGCAGCGAGGCTGCCACGGATCCCTTCCCGCTGTGCCAGGCACGGCGTGTCCAGATGTGCAGCCAAAGCCCCCGGCTGCTGAGTCCCAGGGGAAGCATGAGGGAAATGCACCCACCTTGTCCTCCGGGTGCTTCCTTCTGTGTTTCTCTCAGGAATTCATCTGCCTCATGAGACATTTTGGCTGCAGTATCTTGGGTCTTCCCTTTTGGAGGACCTTAAGAGAAAGTAGTTCCATTTCCCAGGAATGGGTCCCGCAAAAGCAGGGCTCAGCCTGTGGGGTCAGCAGGGACCCACTACTCACCCCTGCCATGGGAGCTGGTTTGGGGCCAAGCATCCAGCCCTGGAGCTGGAGAAGTCCTCCCTGCAGACACACCAGTAACTCAACAGCCACAGAAGCTTCTGCCATCTCTGCTGATCTGCACGGGCACCACTGAGCCGCAGGAGTGGTGAGGGGATCGTGCAGGGCGCGGGCACACACGTGCATGGTTCTGTGCTGGCACCTGCAGCGCTGCCTCCCTGGCCCAGCTTTGGGCTCTGAGCTGGCAGCTCTCCCAGGGGAAAGGCCTTGACCTACCCTCAGCATCTCCCAGAGCCTCAGTCCTGGATGTGGGGCCTTCACCGGCAGGTTCAGCTGCAAAGAAAGGCAGGACAGAAGAGCTGCTGTGGCACTGCAGGAGATCCTCAGGCTGCCCACAAGGCTCAGCCCCGGGGCACAGCCCTGGGCCCGGCCCCTTCCCTCTCTGCTCTTCTCTTTGACTGCACAGAGCACACGGAAGGACACACTGGCACAGCACACGGGAGGAGGACTGAAAGATCAATGCTCCTTCCTCCCACTGACAGCGATCCTGAGGGATCCCTCAGGGATCCAGAAGGGAGAAGGGAAAGATTCTCAGAATCCTTCAGCCTTTACATAATGTTAAGGGAAATGGTTTATAAATGAGCTTTTGTTGCATTGATCCTGATTATTCACTCAGGAAGGGCAGAATGAAAACTTGCCTCCAGCATCCTCCAGGAACTTCAAACCATCCTTCATCAGGACTTCCTGAAAACCCATGTCACGATTCCAGTCTAAAAGGGAGCAGAGATCAGAACCATATCTGTGGCATGCTGGGATGCCCGAATGCTACATGGAAAAGGGCACTGCAAGGGGGTCGTGTAAGGCTATGGGACCCAGATGGGAATGGACATGGCCAAAGCTGCACAGGGGCCTGGGGAGCTCTGGGCTGGCTCCTGATCACTCTCCACACTCTTTCCCTGCCCTCAGCAACACCCCTGGGAGGGGTGACTGGAGTAGCCCAGGGCCCCGGGGTTCTCTCCCTCAGACACAGAGGAAATCCTCTCTAAAACCCCGGCGAAAACTGCAGCAGGCAGTGACACAGTTATGCCTCCCTACCTCCTTCTGTCCCTCCTGCCCTCCTTCTGTGGGGAAACCCCCCAGATCCCAAGGGCAAACAGCCAGGCCCTCTCAGGACACACTGGAGCCTTGCTCTCCCCCTCTGTCCTTTCCCCACCATGGGCACCCCGTGCAGTCCCTGCCAGGTTTAAGGACATGTCTCCCCCAGAGGGTCCCCAGCAGGACTGCTCAGGACCCGAGTGCCCTGAGCCTGCTCGGGATAATTCCCCTGGGCTGTGCCGCTCTAGTCCAGGCTGTGCCCGCACTGCCAAGCAGCAGAGAGGGCAGCTCAAGCCTCAGCAGGGCTCAGGCCCAGAGGCACAGCAATTACCTCCTGTGCCTGTGCCTGGCATGGCCTCCCTTCCTTCAACAGATGCTGGCACGGAACCACTTCCTCCGGGAAATGGTTCCATCTGCACAGGCTCTCCTTTCATTTCTGGAGAAGGAAAAGGGACAGCTGGATCAGATGGAAACATTCCTCATTGGGAATGGGCCATGGATCCCATCCTGCTGTGCCGGGAACCATGCGTTCAGATGTGCTGCCAAAGCCCCCGGCTGCGGAGTCCCAGGGGAAGCATGAGGCAAATGCACCCACCTTGTCCTCCCTGCAGCATTTTCTTCAGCACTTGCCTCATCTGTTTGGATGGTTCCAGGGATATCTTCTCTGTTGTGTCTTGCATCTTCCTCTTCGGAGGAACTTAGAGAAAAATATTTCCATTTCCCAGGAATGGATCCCACAAAAGCAGTGCTCAACTTGTGGGGTCAGCAGGGACACACTACCCACCCCTGCCATGCAGACTGGTCTTGTTGGCAATAACCACCAACGTACGTATGAATCTCCTCCCTGTAGACACACCTGTAACTCAACAGCCACAGAAGCTTCTGCCATCTCTGCTGATCTGCACGGGCACCACTGAGCCGCAGGAGTGGTGAGGGGATCGTGCAGGGCGCGGGCACACACGTGCATGGTTCTGTGCTGGCACCTGCAGCGCTGCCCCCCTGGCCCAGCTTTGGGCTCTGAGCTGGCAGCTCTCCCAGGGGAAAGGCCTTGACCTACCCTCAGCATCTCCCAGAGCCTCAGTCCTGGATGTGGGGCCTTCACCAGCAGGTTCAGCTGCAAAGAAAGGCAGGACAGAAGAGCTCCTGTGGCACTGCAGGAGATCCTCAGGCTGCCCACAAGGCTCAGCCCCGGGGCACAGCCCTAGGCCCGGCCCCTTCCCTCTCTGCTCTTCTCTTTGACTGCACAGAGTACACAGAAGGACACACTGGCACAGCACACAGGAGGAAGATTGAAAGCTAATGCTCCTTCCTCCCACTGACAGTGATCCTGTGGGAGCCCTCAGGCCTCCAGAAGGGAGCAGGGCAAGGTTTCCAGATTCTTTTAATCTTAAGATTATATTAAGGGAAATGGTTTATAAGTGAGCTTCTGTTGCACTGACCCTGATTATTCACTAAGGAAAGGCAGAATGAAAACTTGCCTCCAGCATCCTCCAGGAACTTCAAACCATCATTCATCAGGATTTCCGGAGAACCCATGTCACGATTCCAGTCTAGAAGGGAGCACAGATCAGAACCATTTCCATGGTGTGCTGGGATCCCCATCTGCCACAGGGAACTGGGCAATGCAGGGGTGTTGGGTAAGGCTGTGGGAGCCAGATGTGAATGGAGATGTCCAAAGCTGCACAGGGGCCTGGGGAGCTCTGGGCTGGCTCCTTGTCACTCTCCAACCTCTTTGCAGGCCCTTTGCAACATCTCTGGAGGGGTGGCTGGAGTAGCCCAGGGCCCGTGGGGTCTCTCTCCCTCCCACAGAGGAAACCCTCCCTAAAGTCCTGGGCAAAACCATCCCCAGCGCTTCCCAGGGAGCAGGGAGCGCTGTGCCGGGAAAGGGCAGCCAGGCTGCCGGCTCACCTGCTCGCCGCGCTTGCAGCGGAGCAGCCTGGGCAGCCCTGGCAGGCAGGGCCACGGCCAGGAGCAGCAGGAATAGGAGGTGCAGAGCAAGGGCCATGGTGCCTTGTCCTCCGCTAGTCCCGCAGCTCTTGCTGCCACCGCTGTCCCGACACCGCTGTCCCAACGTCAGCACCGCTGCTGCCACCGCCGCTGCTGCCACAACAGTTGTGCTCAGGGACTGACTGCTGCCTCCTTGTGCTGCTCTGCAACCACTGGGTCTGGCACCTCTGTGACCTCAGGGCCTGCTGAGAGCTCAGCCTGCTGTGACCCCAGAGCCCTGCTGTGACCTCATGGCCTCAGCTGTACCCCCAGAGTGTGCGCCTGTCTGCATGAATGGACTGCCCTGACTGTAAATGTTTTGCTTCACAAAGGGCCATTGCTCAGCAAAACCTTTCTTTTGCCTGCTGACATTGCTGGTCAGGCTGCGTCCCTCAAGATGCTCTTATTGTTGCAGTTCAAATTTATTTTATTGATTCCATTTCAAGTCTTGTTTAAGGGCTCTGTTGTGCCCCATTTTTTCCTGACTTGGTTCACCTGTGGGTTTTACCCTCCCTCCAAACTGTCCCTTGTGCACTTCCCCACCCCTTGTTCCAGCTCTTTCCCTGCCTGTCAAGGCAACCCAACACCTTGGTTCCCAAATCTTTGGGCAATCCATGACTGCAATTCCCCTTTGGAATTCCCCTACTCCTGGAAGCCCCACTGGCCCTTGTGACCCATCCTCTCCACCCTCCTACCCCAATTGGCCCCAGACACTTGATGTAATCCCCTCACTCCTCTCCTGAGCATTCCCTATTGGTTCATTGTTTGCATCCACCCCATGACTTGTATGTGTACAAAACCCCTTGGGCAGTACAGCTAGGGGCTTCTCATCCTGTTCTCTTCACCTGGACTAAGGTGTTCCTTGCGGAACCTGAAGACAGGGAGCCTCCTCCTTTCTCCTGTGCTTCGTCCCTGTCGTGGCTTGTGTCTGGCACTGGAGAGCAAGTGGCACTAAAGGCTCTGCCTCTGGTAAATGCCCATAGCGAGGCAGTTCCCGACTCCTGCCGTAGTGCCGGAGTTGTAAGAGCTAGCCCAGGTTCCAGCACTCACTTCACTAATGTACCGAATGCCCCTTCTTCAGTGCCTGCTCTGGTGCTCTGCCAGCTCACACAGCAGAGTGTGATTCACATACTGCAGCCCAGAGTTAGGTTGTTGCAACATTGAAATGGGTGTGGTTGGCAGGATGGCTGGGCATAAATCACTACAGAACTAAAGCAAATGTGTGCACTGTCCCAGGCTGGACTTGAATAGGCACAGGAATTGTGGAAAGATGAGGACAAGATAGCAGAGACCAATGGAAACACCAGCTGAAAAGGAGGACATGCTAAAGGAGTTATTTGTGCACATTTGGAGGTATATTTTCCTTGGGTGCAAAGCAAAATCAAAAGCTTCTAAATGCCCAAAAGATGAGAACTGTGTGTGGTAAATAGATATGATTCATGCTGACAAAATAGAAACAGTAATCAGTATTGATAATTAATATTTGGAAATAAAAAACCAGTTAAAGGAGTCATGCCAAGCAAGAAAGGGAGAGGAGGGGTCCACCCCCAACCTTCTCCTGCAGATGTTCAGAACAGGAGGAAGCAAGAGATAACTATGACTAAATTTCGTTGGAAGAGAGGAGAATTTGGTTGGACACCAGGCAAATGTTGATTATATGAGATTCACTGCTTTAATGTTAGAACACAGTATTGGCTTATACTGTAGCAGCTTGGTGCGCATGTGTAATCCAAAAGGTGAACTCCAGGACATGGAGGAAGAGGAGAGGCCTTCCTCAAAGAAGATCCCCAAAGAGTGGTACAACTTACTTAAAGAAGTGTGGAGCATGCGTGGGGAAGGTGATGATGAGGGCAGTGATACAAGTGTGACGAATCGAAAATGGGAGGAGATGGTAATGACATACAGCATAAAAAGGGGAATTTGGGCTTGACAAGCTAGTCCGTGAGGTGACGGGGGTCCAAAAGCCCTGCACCCGTACCCCACGCATACCCCGCGAGGTTATTTTTGCTTGTACGCTATTATCAGAAACAAATTATTCATAATTTAAAGCAAATTATATTGTCAATATTTTGAGTGTATTCAATTGTATATATATTAAGCTACATAATTAAAATTGCTGTTACATTTCATTTTGTTTGGGTTTGTTCTTTCGGTTTTTTTGATTGGATAATTGGGCAAATATAACATGTGGAATGTCCTCCACAGCAGAGTGTCAGACCTCTGGATCTTTTTAAACAATTTTATCAAGGTGGAACTGTGGCAGCTTCAGCTGGTGCCTCTGGAGGACCTTGAACAAAGAACCCCTGAGCTTTTCTACCCTTCCAGGTGAAGTGTGATAGTCTGGGGTCTTGCTGCTGTGTCCGAATGCCGGGCCACTGGCTGGCACCACAGGTCCCCAGACCCTCTGCTGAGGCATCCCTCTCTTAGAGTCAAGTTTAGTCTGTCACATTTGGCTTTTCTCTCTGATCCACCGCCAGGACCAAAGATCACACGGTCGTGAGGATGTAAAAATGCCTGTGCCTTCTGGAACATTGCTGTTGCGTGACAGCCCTGCAGGCAGAGCAGGCAGCTGTAGGGACACTGACTCATTTCCCTGGTGCCAGCCGTGCTGCATCCATCGAGCTGCTGGGTGTTGGTGCTCGTTGGGACGCGGCCCGGCCCGGCACCACGGGAGTTAGGAAGGGTCTTGAAGGAATCCCCACGCATTAAAGCACACGATTTAGCCTGGGATTTTAAGTTGTTTCTCAGTTAACCTTGTAAAAGGCCAAAACAAGTCTCCTATGAATTCTGTCCCTGTCAAGTTCAGTTCTGCCCCGAAAGCCCCTCAGCATTCTCAGGGCAGTGGCAGGAGCCGGGTGCTGGCCCGGAGCCCCACTGGCCGGGGAGAGCACGGCCCAGAGCGAGCCCCTGCTGCCCAGGATGGCCACAGGCCCGGGGGAGCCGGGCGGGCAACGCCAGGGCCCTGTCCAGGGCTCCTGGGGCTCCTCTGGCACCTGTTCCGTCCCCTCGGGCGCTGAGCGGTGCCCGTCCCGCGGGGCTGTCTGTGCCCGGCCCCAAAAGAGGCAGGGCCGGGGCTGTGGCCCCTGGGCTGGCGGTGCCGCCTGCCCGGCGCTCAGCACCGCCCGTGCTGTGCCGATGCAGCGTGACCCGGCGGGGCAGCTCCGCCTCGGCGCCTCGCCACCGCCATCCCGGCACGGCGGCTGGCCCTGGGCCGCGGCAGCCCCGAGCCGCACGGGCCCGGGAGGGACTGCCGGAGGTCCCCGTCCCCTGCGTGCCTCAGCAGACACTCCAGCCCCACTGCGTGCAGCAGGAGGGACACAAAGCACCTGCACGCTTACGAGAGTCCACAGCCCTTTCTACATGTGAAATGAGACCCCAGAAACCCAACATGTGCCTCAGGAGAGATCCCAGCACCCTGCACACCTTGGGAGAGATCCCAAACCCTCTGCATGCCTCACACAGGATTCCAAATCCCTTGCATGACTTGAAGTGGACCCCAGTGCCCTCCATGCCTCAGAGGAAACCTAAAATATCCCTGGGTGTGCCACGAGGGACCCCAGCCCCTCATGCACCTTAGGGGGACTCCAAAGCCCCCACGTGCCTTACAGGGAAGTCCAGGCCAGCTACGCCGAGTGTTTCGACCTGGAAATCAAGCCTGGTTGCACCTGGGTTGTTGTGTCTCTGGGGCTGCTCACCAGCCCTGTCGAACCCCAAGGCCACACAGCCCTTCCCTTCCCTTCCCTTCCCTTCCCTTCCCTTCCCTTCCCTTCCCTTCCCTTCCCTTCCCTTCCCTTCCCTTCCCTTCCCTTCCCTTCCCTTCCCTTCCCTTCCCTTCCCTTCCCTTCCCTTCCCTTCCCTTCCCTTCCCTTCCCTTCCCTTCCCTTCCCTTCCCTTCCCTTCCCTTCCTTCTGGCCCTGGCTGAGAGCAGCAGACCCTGTGCAGCACCCTGCATTGGTGATGGCCCATCAATTAGGTCCTATCAAGTGTGTGTTAATTAGGGAGGAGCTTTGTTTTGCCTGCTGACATTGCTGGTCAGGCTGTGTCCCTGGAGATACTCTTGATGGCTTCCCTCTTTTCCTGGCCATGGCACTGGAGGAGGTCTGGGCCCAGATGATCCCACGGAAGGAAATGTCCCTCAGCCCAGGGACGCTCAGCATGGGCTGCCCCATCCCCTCGAGGCCCCACCGCTGGTCACAGTGAAGCCATCTGCAGAATAAATAGACTCCACTGTCGCCCTGGTTTTTAATGTTCTTCTAAGCCTTCTGATGTTTACATTCTTGTAGCAAACTTTCCCAAACACTTTATGTAAATAACTTATTGTTTTGCATTCTTTTCTGCAGAGGAGAAATTTGATGGACTGTTGGTTTGTCCAGTGTCATTGGAGAGGTGGCACTTTCACCCTCCAATCCACTGTCACTTTTGGAAATCTGTAAATGTTGGAGTCAGAAATTCAACTGCCTTCTTTTTTACCTTGGAGAGATGCGTGTCTGCGTTGTTTTATTTCATGTCCTATAGCGGCACTCCACAACCTGATGTAGTTGTGAAGTGGGTATGCGTGTAAGGGCCTGGCACAAGCGAGATGGCTCTCGTGAAAACTTGTGCCCCGAGCCCTGGACTGAGCCACATCTTTGTTCACAAACATGTTCCATATGCAATACCTTACACAATCTCTTCATGCACATTCAACCCCTGGCCCCGCCTGTCCTCCCCTCACATGGCGATGAGATCCACGCCCTTCTGGGCACGCGTTGTTTCCTGTGGTGGTCACACTGGGGTCTTTGGTGGTCTCTGAGGTCGAAGGCTGTGGTCTTCCTCATGACTGAACTTTTGAACTTTTCTCCTTTGTGCATGCACTGTGGTCCCCTGGTGCTTATCTGAGTAGGTCTGTTGGCTTGGATCAGCTTGGAGACAGAGGAGCTCCTTAGTGTAGGCTACCTGCATTTCCTGGTCTTCTCCTGGCCTTATGAGTAAAACAGTTATCTGTAGCTATGATATTTTATTAAAAATCCTTTCCTGGGATTTTTCCCCTCATGAGGAGCTGAGGGCCTCAGGAAAGAAATGTAAACAATAACTGTCTGCTGCTGTGGAATGCAACAGGTGCATCTTCCATTGGTCCATGTGGATTGTTTTCACTTGATGACCAATCACAGCCAACTGTGTTGAGCCTGTGAGTGGCCCAAAACCTCCATTTCAACAGCAGCCCCGGCCTGGCTTCTGCCTGCCCACACCGTGGGCATCCACAGCTCCTCCTGGGCATGGAGCTCAGTCAGTGCTGGTGCTGGGTGGGCTTTGCTGCTGCTGCCACCTGGACACTGGGGTGACCGCTTGTCCTGGGTTGCAGTGTAAAGATGTATTCTAATGCCATCCTCAAGAGCTACTGAAACCAGGAGGGGCATTGTTTCTTCCTCATCTCCTGTTAACGGGCCCATCAATGTCTTGCCACATGACTCAGAGATAACTCCCTCCCAGAGCCATTTCTGTTTCATGGCTAATCAAGGACCCACAGCATGAGGCAGAATGATATCAGCCCACTGTGAGATGCTCTGCCCATGGGGGAGGAGCTAAGCATCCCCAGCTGGATATAATCTGGGTTTTGGGACACAACAAGCAGTCTTTCCACTGGATTCCCAGAGGAACCGCCGCCCTTACCCACTGCTTTTCCAGAGGATGAGAGCTACCAGATTGTTTCTACAGGATCACCACTTCCACAAGGCCATTTCAGCTGGACTGCTACCACCACCCTAACTAGCAGGGTGTCAGGCTGTATTCTGACCCTGTCAGTGGTTTTTCTTTTGTATTATTGCATGTATTTTGTTTTTCTTTTTTCCCTTTTCCTAATAAATTGTATTTCTAACTTGGAGTCTCTCACTGGTTTTGCTTTCAAACCACAACACAGATCCTTCTCTTTATTTCAACAGAGGAATGGGCCATTGCCTACTCTGCAAGCGGGGGGGGGGGGGGGGGAGGGCGGGGTGTCACCTTCAGTGCTGCTTAGAGGGCAAGGCCAGGGGGCTCAGGAGCAGAGGAAGGGATGTGTTGGTCTCAGGAGGGGCTGGAAGGTGCTGGGCTGGTCCTGGGGTCTCTAGAGGAACTCGGGTTGGCTGGGATGGGACAGATGGAGAGAAAAAAGGGATGAAGGCAGCTTGGGGAGGCCCATGGGGAGAGCAGGTGGCAGTGGGATCTACGGGGCAATAAGAGGCTTCCTCGTAGACGGTTGTTCGGGGGTCCTCTTCACAGAACACTTGAGAGGGCTGTCCAGGCCGTTCCTGCTGCTGGAGGAGCTGCTCACGCTGTCTGGTGTGAGGTGCAGCCACCGTCTTCCAACTCCTGTCCCGAGCTGCTCCTGTGCAGAGAGGAGGTGGCTGAGGCCCCAGCTGCCAGTGGCACACAGGGACCCTCGTGCACAGCAGGGCCCAGAGCTGGCAAGGCTCCCCAGCACGGCTGGAGCTGCTGGCACAGCTGGGCCCAGCTGGACAGCTGCCCCTCAAGGCCCCGGCCAGCAGGGCACGGCTCTGAGCAGGGTCCCTGGCCAGGAGCGGGCCCCAGAGCACCTCTGCCTTTCAAGGGCAACCTCGGCCCTGCTCTTTCTCCTCCCCACCTCCCTCTGCCTCTGCCCTGTGCCCCTGGGGCTGCTCTTGGCCAGGCAGCCTCAGTGGGAGCCAGCTCTGGCTGCAGCCCCAGCGGGCCCCCAGGACAAGGCCCAGCAATTGAGAGGCTAATGGAAGCACTGGGCAGCAGCAGAACCCTCAGCAGAGTTATTTGGACAATCATGGACTGGCCACAAACCCACTGCAGTCTCAATGGGAGTGTTCCTTGACAACGTTAGACTTTCAAAAGAAGCTGTTTGTGGGGGAGAGCAACAAAACACTCACTGTTTTCTGTTCCAGGAATACCCGATTCCAAAGCAGCACAACATGAAGACAAGCTCCAAACAAAGGACGCCTGGCAGTAACCCCAGCCAGCAGCCGGTTCCCTGACAGAAACCCCTTCCGAGGCCATCCTGGGTATTGGGAACAGGTCTTGTGGTGCCGGCTGCATCTGTGGGAGCAATGGGGAGCGTGAGCCCGTGCTGTGCTGCACTGCTGAGCTGGCAGCATGGTGAATACGGGCAGGACGTTCTCTGTTTCCCCCAGAGCTGGGGCCTGCAGGCACCTTGCCGGCCCTTGGCACAGGCTGTGCCAGCCAACAAAGCCCAGCAGGCCGGGAGGAGAGCCCGGTGGCAGCGCAGCTGCTTGGGCAGTGGCTGCTGCCAGGGACATGGGCCAAAGCCATCCCTGAGCAGCCACTGCCACCCCTGGCCCTCCCTGCCCCGTGACAGCTCCCCCAGCCCCAGGGGACAGGCTCAGGCCCTCTCAGGACCCAGCGCAGCCCCTGCCCAGTCGGGAGCCAGGGCTGGCTCTGGCCTGGGCTGGCGGCAGGGCTCCCACTCGGGGCTGCTCCTGTGCCTTGGGCCTCTGGGCACTCAGGGCCAGCTCAGCAGCAGCTGCAGCGCCAGGGACCTTGCTGCACCAGTCCCGTTTCCCCGGGGCTCTGAACCAGCTCCAGAGGCCTGGAAGCCGAGGCGCCTCCAGCTTTGGCTGCTGCCGGGCCGCGCAAGGGCAGGCCCTGGGGGAAGAGCTGCTGCCACACAGCCCCGGCCAGGGCTGAGCCTGGCACAGCAATTACCTGCTGTGCCTGTGCCCGTGTCTGGCATCGCCTTCCTTTCTGCTGCAGGGGCTGCCAATGAGCCACTGCTTCTCCCTGGGTGTTCCTCCTTCTGCACAGCCTTTTGATCCATCACTTGAAAAAGGAAAAAAGGGACAACTGGATCAAATGGAAACATTCCCCACTGGGGATGTGTCATCTTCATGAGGCAATGCTTGTCAAAGTCACAGGTAAAGATCAGGAAAAATCCCAGGTAATTGGGGCTGGGCCAGTGCACTCCCTTGAGAAAACAGCTGCATCTCCTGATCTTCTCAGAGACTGGGAAATGGCAGGGGATCTCAGGCCCACAGTACAGTTGGGGCACCCTATCAGCTAATGCCAAATTCCATCCTGCAGAGGCTGGGCAGAAGCTGCAGCCAGGCCAGGCTGGCAAACAGCCCTGCAGGGCGTGAAAGCAGCAGCGGGGCAGCGAGGCTGCCATGGATACCTTCCCGCTGTGCCGGGCACGGCGTGTCCAGGTGTGCAGCCAACGCCCCCGGCTGCTGAGTGCCAGGGGAAGCACGAGGGAAATGCACCCACCTTGTCCTCCGGGTGCTTCCTTCTGTGTTTGTGTCAGGAATTCATCTGACTCATGAGACATTTTGGCTGCAGTATCTTGGGTCTTTCCTTTTGGAGGACCTTAAGAGAAAGTAGTTCCATTTCCCAGGAATGCATCCCACAAACACAGGGCTCAGCCTGTGGGGTCAGCAGGGACACACTACTCACCCCTGCCATGGGAGCTGGGTTGGGGCCAAGCATCCAGCCCTGGAGCTGGAGAAGTCCTCCCTGCAGACACACCTGTAACTCAACAGCCACAGAAGCTTCTGCCATCTCTGCTGATCTGCACGGGCACCACTGAGCTGCAGCAGCGGTGAGGGGATTGTGCAGGCCGAGGGCACACACGTGCATGGTTCTGTGCTGGCACCTGCAGCGCTGCCTCCCTGGACCAGCTTTGGGCTCTGAGCTGGCAGCTCTCCCAGGGGAAAGGCCTTGACCTACCCTCAGCATCTCCCAGAGCCTCAGTCCTAGATGTGGGGCCTTCACCGGCAGGTTCAGCTGCAAAGAAAGGCAGGACAGAAGAGCTCCTGTGGCACTGCAGGAGATCCTCAGGCTGCCCACAAGGCTCAGCCCCGGGGCACAGCCCTGGGCCCGGCCCCTTCCCTCTCTGCTCTTCTCTGTGACTGCACAGAGCACACGGAAGGACACACTGGCATTGCACACGGGAGGAAGACTGAAAGATCAATGCTCCTTCCTCCCAATGACAGCGATCCTGTGGGATCCCTCAGGGCTCCAGAAGGGAGCAGGGCAAGATTTTCAGAATCCTTCAGCCCTTAAATAATGTTAAGGGAAATGGCTTATGAGCGAGCTCTTGTCACATTGACACTGATTATTCTGTCAAGAAAGGCACACGGAGGAATAACCTCCAGCATCCTCCAGGAATTTCAAGCCATTTTCCAGCAGGGCTTCAAAAAAATCCAAGTCATGATTCCAGTCTAGAAGGGAGCAGAGATCAGAATGATCTCAGTGGCATTCTGGGATCCACTTCTGCCACAGAGAACTGGGCACTGCCAGGGGGTCGGCTAAGGCCGTGGGAGCCAGATGCGAATTGACATGCCCATAGTTGCACAGGGGCCTGGGGAGCTCTGGGCTGGCTCCTGGTCACTCTCCACACTCTTTCCCTGCCCTCAGCAACATCCCTGGGAGGGGTGGCTGAAGCACCGCAGGGCCCTGGGGCTCTCTCTTCACATACAAAAGAAATCCTCCCTAAAGCACGGGGGCAAACTGCAGCAGGCAGTGCCACCGCTATCCCTCCCTCACTCCCTCCCTCCCTCCTGCCCTCCTTCTGCGGCGACAGCTCCCAGATCCAAGAGCAAACAGCCAGGCCCTCTCAGGACACACTGCAGCCTTGCTCTCCCCCTCTGTCCATTCCCCACCGTGGGCACCCTGTGCAGTCACTGCCAGGTTTCAGGACGTGTCTCCCATGGAGGGTCCCCAGCAGGAGTGCTCAGTACCCGAGTGCCCTGAGCCTGCTCGGGATAATTCCCCTGGGCTGTGCCGCTCTAGTCCAGGCTGTGCCCGCACTGCCAAGCAGCAGAGAGGGCAGCTCAAGCCTCAGCAGGGCTCAGGCCCAGAGGCACAGCAATTACCTCCTGTGCCTGTGCCTGGCATGGCCTCCCTTCCTGGAGCTGAGGCTGGCACAGAACCACTGCTTCCTCCGGGAAATGCTTCCTTCTGCACAGGCTCAAAATCCAATTCTGGAGAAAGGAAAGGCACAGCTGGATCAGGTGGAGTTGTTTCCATTTGGGAGGTGACATCCTCAGGAGGCAATAGTTATCAAAAAAATTTATAAGGATCAGGAAAGGTCCACGGTCTTGGGTCTGGGCCAGAGCACTTCCTCCTCCAAATAGCTGTGTCTCCTGATCTGCTCAGAGACTGGGAAATCGCAGGAGATCTCAGGCCCATGGTGCAGTTTGGGCTGCCTGTCAGCTGATGCCCAATGCCTTCCTACAGAGGCTGGGCAGAAGCTGCAGCCAGGCCAGACTGGGAAACAGCCCTGCAGGGCGTGAAAGCAGCAGCGGGGCAGCGAGGCTACCATGGATCCCTTCCTGCTGTGCCGGGCATGGCGTGTCCAGATGTGCTGCCAAAGCCCCCGGCTGCTGACTCCCAGGGGAAGCATGAAGGAATTGCACCCACCTTGTCTTCTCTGCAGCATTTCCTTCAGCATTTGCCACATGATTTCAAATGGGTTCTGGAATTTCTTGTCTGCCATGCCTTTGGTCGCTTCTGGTGGAGGACCTTAAGAGAAAGTAGTTCCATTTCCCAGGAATGGATCCCACAAAAGCAGGGCTCAGCCTGTGGGTCAGCAGGGACACACTACTCACCCCTGAGATGGGAGCTGGGCTTGAGTGCAGCATCCAAGGTAGCAGCTGGAGAAGCTGGAGAAGTCTTCCCTGTAGACACATCTGTAACAAAACAGCCCCAGCAGCTTCTGTCACCTGGTTCCTGCCCACTTGTCTACAATTCTTCCTTGGTGGCACACTTAGAACATACCTGTAGGAGGCTGCAAGGGCTTCAAAACTTTATTCATCCAAGCTGATGGAGAAGCCTTCCCAACACCCTCATCTAGAACGGAGCACAGATGAGAATACTTTCCAGGGTGTGCTGGGATCCCCTTCTGCCACAGAGAACTGGGCACTGCCAGGGAGTCGGGTAAGGCTATGGGAGCCAGATGTGAGTAGACATGGCCAAAGGTGCACAGGGGCCTGGGGAGCTCTGGGCTGGCTGCTGGCCACTCTCCACACTCTTTCCCTGCCCTCAGCAACATCCCTGGGAGGGGTGGCTGAAGCACCGCAGGGCCCTGGGGCTCTCTCTTCACATACAAAAGAAATCCTCCCTAAAGCCCAGGGGAAAACTTGAGCAGGCAGTGCCACAGCTATCCCTCCCTCACTCCCTCCCTCCCTCCTGCCCTCCTTCTGCGGCGACAGCTCCCAGATCCCAAGGGCAAACAGCCAGGCCCTCTCAGGACACACTGGAGCCTTGCTCTCCCCCTCTGTCCTTTCCCCACCGTGGGCACCCTGTGCAGTCACTCCCACGTTTCAGGACATGTCTCCCCCAGAGGGTCCCCAGCAGGACTGCCCAGTGCCCGAGTGCCCTGAGCCTGCTCAGGATAATTCCCCTGGGCTGTGCCGCTCTAGTCCAGGCTGTGCCCGCACTGCCAAGCAGCAGAGAGGGCAGCTCAAGCCTCAGCAGGGCTCAGGCCCAGAGGCACAGCAATTACCTCCTGTGCCTGTGCCTGGCATGGCCTCCCTTCCTGCAGCAGAGGCTGGCACAGAACCACTGCTTCCTCCTGGAAGTGCTTCCTTCTGCACAGGCTCTCCTTTCATTTCTGGAGAATGGAGAAGAGACAGCTGGATCAGATGGAAACATTCCTGACTGGCAATGGGGATGGGGACAATTTCAGGAGGCATCACTTGTGAAAGGAAAGCATAAGAATCAGAAAACACCCAGGATTTTGGGACAACCCAAGGCTGCTTCCTTCCCCAAACAGCCCCAACATCTGATCTGCCTGGACACCAGGAAATTGCAGGGGATCTGAGGGTGGGCATGGCCTGTGGTGCAATTGGGGCTATCTGACAGCTGATGCCAAATGCCTTCCTGCAGAGGCTGGGCAGAAGCTGCAGCCAGGCCAGGCTGGGAAACAGCCCTGCAGGGTGTGAAAGCAGCAGCGGGGCAGCGAGGCTGCCATGGATCCCTTCCCGCTGCGCCGGGCACGGCGTGTCCAGATGTGCAGCCAAAGCCCCCGGCTGCTGAGTCCCAGGGGAAGCATGAGGCAAATGCACCCACCTTGCCTTCTCTGCAGACATTCCTTCAGCATTTGCCACATGACTTCTAATGGGTCCTGGAATTTCTTGCCTGCCATGCCTTTGGTCTCTCCTGTCGTAGGACCTTAAGAGAAAGTAGTTTCATTTCCCAGGAATGGACCCCACAAAAGCAGGGCTCAGCCTGAGGGGTCAGCAGGGACACACTACTCACCCCTGCCATGGGAGCTGGCCTTTTGTGCAGCATCCAAGGTAGGAGTTGGTGAGGTCGTCCCTGCAGACACGCCTGTAACACAACAGCCACAGAAGCTTCTGTCACCTGGTTCTTACCAGTCAGTCAAACATTACGCCTTGTTGGGACAGTGAGAACATACCTGCAGAATGCTCAGACGGCTTCACAACTTCAGAGCGCCAGGCTAATGGAGAATCCTTCCCAGGCTCCCAGTCTGGAAGCAAGCCAAGATGAGAACTGTTTCCATTGTGTGCCAGGGCTGGCTCTGGCCCTGGGCTGGCGGCAGGGCTCCCGCTCGGGGCTGCTCCTGTGCCTTGGGCCTCTGGGCACTCAGGGCCAGCTCCGCAGCAGCTGCAGCGCCAGGGACGTTGGTGCAGCAGTCCCGTTTCCCCGGGGCTCTGAACCAGCTCCAGAGGCCTGGAAGCCGAGACGCCTCCAGCTTTGGCTGCTGCCGGGCCGGGCAAGGGCAGGCCCTGGGGGAAGAGCTGCTGCCAAACAGCCCCGGCCAGGGCTGAGCCTGCCACAGCAATTACCTGCTGTGCCTGTGCCCGTGTCTGGAATCGCCTTCCTTCCTGCAACAGGGGCTGGAACCAAAGATGGAGTGCTTCCTTCAAGAAATGCCAACTTCCACTGAAGCACTATGTCCAGCTCTTGAGAAAGGAAGGGAGACAGCTGCATCAGACGGAGCTGTTCCCCACTTGGGCGGTGGTAATATTTGTGAAATTTACGGAGCAGGAAAATGGCCAGATTACAGTGGCATGATGAGAGCACTTCCACCTCCTAACAGACACCCTTTTCCTAATCTGCAGGGCTGGATATTGTGGGGGATCTCAGGGTGTGTTCCAGTTTGGGCTGCCTATCAGCTGATGCCAAATGCCTTCCTACAGAGGCTGGGCAGAAGCTGCAGCCAGGCCAGGCTGGGAAACAGCCCTGCAGGGCATGAAAGCAGCAGCGGGGCAGCGAGGCTGCCATGGATCCCTTCCAACTGTGCCGGGCACGGCGTGTCCAGATGTGCAGCCAAAGCCCCTGGCTGCTGAGTCCCAGGGGAAGCATGAGGGAAATGCACCCACCTTGTCTTGTCTGCAGGGGTTCCTTCAGCTCTTGCCTCATCTGTTTGGATGGTTCCAGGGATATCTTATCTGTTGTATCTTGGATTTTCCCTGTTGGAGTACCTTAGAGAAAAATATTTCCATTTCCCTGGAATGGATCATACAAAAGCAAGGCTCAGCCTGTGGGTCAGCAGGGACACACTACTCACTCCTGTGATGGGAGCTGGGCTTGAGTGCAACATCCAAGGAAGGAGCTGGAGAAGTCTTCCCTGTAGACACATCTGTAACACAACAGCCACAGAAGCTTCTGTCACCTGGTTCCTGCCCACTTGTCTACAATTCTTCCTTGGTGGCACGCTGACAACATACCTGCAGGAGGCTCCAAGGGCTTCAAAACTTTATTCATCCAAGCTGATGGAGAAGCCCTCCCAGACACCTCATCTAGAATGGAGCACAGATGAGAACATTTTCCAGGGTGTGTTGGGATCCCCTTCTGCCACAGAGAACTGGACACTGCAAGGGGGTCGGGTAAGGCCGTGGGAGCCAGATGTGAATAGACACGGCCAAAGGTGCACAGGGGCCTGGGGAGCTCTGGGCTGTCTCCTGGTCACTCTCCACACTCTTTCCCTGCCCTCAGCAACATCCCAGGGAGAGGTGGCTGGAGCAGCGCAGGGCCCCGGGGTTCTCTCCCTCAGACACAGGGGAAATCCTCTCTAAAACCCCGGGGAAAACTGCAGCAGGCAGTGACACAGGTATCCATTCCTCCCTCCCTCTGTCCCTCCTGCCCTCCTTCTGCGGCGACAGCTCCCAGGTCCCAAGGGCAAACAGCCAGGCCCTCTTAGGACACACTGGAGCCTTGCTCTCCCCCTCTGTCCTTTCCCCACCGTGGGCACCCCGTGCAGTTACTGCCAGGTTTCAGGACATGTCTCCCATGGAGGGACCCCAGCAGCACTGCTCAGTGCCCTGAGCCTGCTCGGGATAATTCCCCTGGGCTGTGCCGCTCTAGTCCAGGCTGCGCCCGCACTGCCAAGCAGCAGAGAGGGCAGCTCAAGCCTCAGCAGGGCTCAGGCCCAGAGGCACAGCAATTACCTCCTGTGCCTGTGCCTGGCATGGCCTCCCTTCCTTCAGCAGAGGCTGGCACAGAACCACTGCTTCCTCCGGGAAATGCTTCTTTCTCCGCAGGCTCTCCTTTCATTTCTGGAGAATGAAAAAAAGACAGCTGGATCAGATGGAAACATTCCTCATTGGGAATGAGCCATGGATCCCATCCCGCTGTGCCGGGAACCATGCGTTCAGATGTGCAGCCAAAGCCCCCGGCTGCTGAGTCCCAGGGGAAGCATGAGGCAAATGCACCCACCTTGTCCTCCCTGCAGCATTTTCTTCAGCACTTGCCTCGTCTGTTTGGATGGTTCCAGGGATATCTTCTCTGTTGTGTCTTGCATCTTCCTCTTCGGAGGAACTTAGAGAAAAATATTTCCATTTCCCAGGAATGCATCCCACAAAAGCAGGGCTCAACTTGTGGGGTCAGCAGGGACACACTACTCACCCCTGCCATGGGGGCTGGTCTTGTTGGCAATAACCACCAAAGGACGTATGAATCTCCTCCCTGCAGACACACCTGTAACTCAACAGCCACAGAAGCTTCTGCCATCTCTGCTGATCTGCACGGGAACCACTGAGCCGCAGGAGCGGTGAGGGGATCGTGCAGGGCGCAGGCACACACGTGCATGGTTCTGTGCTGGCACCTGCAGCGCTGCCTCCCTGGCCCAGCTTTGGGCTCTGAGCTGGCAGCTCTCCCAGGGGAAAGGCCTTGACCTACCCTCAGCATCTCCCAGAGCCTCAGTCCTGGATGTGGGGCCTTCACTGACAGGTTCAGCTGCAAAGAAAGGCAGGACAGAAGAGCTCCTGTGGCACTGCAGGAGATCCTCAGGCTGCCCACAAGGCTCAGCCCCAGGGCAGAGCTCTGGGCCCGGCCTCTTCCCTCTCTGCTCTTCTCTGTGACTGCACAGAGCACACGAAAGGATACACTGGCATTGCACACGGGAGGAAGATTGAAAGCTAAATGCTCCTTCCTCCCAATGACAGTGATCCTGTGGGAGCCCTCAGGGCTCCAGAAGGGAACAGGGCAAGGTTTCCAGATTCTTTCAACCTTAAGATTATGTTAAGGGAAATGGTTTGTAAGTGAGCTTTTGTTGCATTAACCCTGATTATTCACTCAGGAAAGACAGAATGAAAACTTGCCTCCAGCATCCTCCAGGAACTTCAAACCATGCTTCATCAGGACTTCCTGAAAACCCATGTCACGATTCCAGTCTAGAAGGGAGCAGAGATCAGAACCATTTCCATGGTGTGCTGGGATCCCCTTCTGCCACAGGGAACTGGGCAATGCAGGGGTGTTGGGTAAGGCTGTGGGAGCCAGATGTGAATGGAGATGGCCAAAGCTGCACAGGGGCCTGGGGAGCTCTGGGCTGGCTCCTGGTCACTCTCCAACCTCTTTGCAGGCCCTTTGCAACATCTCTGGAGGGGTGGCTGGAGTAGCCTAGGGCCCGTGGGGTCTCTCTCCCTCCCACAGAGGAAACTCTCCCTAAAGCCCTGGGCAAAACCATCCCCAGCGATTCCCAGGGAGCAGGGAGCGCTGTCCCGGGAAAGGGCAGCCAGGCTGCCGGCTCACCTGCTCGCCGCGCTTGCAGCGGAGCAGCCTGGGCAGCCCTGGCAGGCAGGGCCACGGCCAGGAGCAGCAGGAGTAGGAGGTGCAGAGCAAGGGCCATGGTGCCTTGTCCTCCGCCAGTCCCGCAGCTCTTGCTGCCACCGCTGTCCCGACACCGCTGTCCCAACGTCAGCACCGCTGCTGCCACCGCCGCTGCTGCCGCAACAGTTGTGCTCAGGGACTGACTGCTGGCTCCCTGTGCTGCTGTGCAACCACGGGGTCTGGCACCTCTGTGACCTCAGGGCCTGCTGAGAGCTCAGCCTGCTGTGACCCCAGAGCCCTGCTGTGACCTCATGGCCTCAGCTGTACCCCCAGAGTGTGCGCCTGTCTGCATGAATGGACTGCCCTGACTGTAAATGTTTTGCTTCATCAAAGGGCCATTGCTCAGCAAAACCTTTCTTTTGCCTGCTGACATTGCTGGTCAGGCTGCATCCCTCAAGATGCTCTTATTGTTGCAGTTCAAATTTATTTTATTGATTCCATTTCAAGTCTTGTTTAAGGGCTCTGTTGTGCCCCCATGTTTTTCCTGAGTTGGTTCACCTGTGGGTTTTACCCTCCCTCCAAACTGTCCCTCGTGCCCTTCCCCACCCCTTGTTCCAGCTCTTTCCCTGCCTCTCAAGGCAACCCAGCCCCTTGGTTCCCCAACCTTTGGGCAATCCCTGACTGCAACTCCCCTTTGGAATTCCCCTACTCCTGGAAGCCCCATTGGCCCTTGTGACCCATCCTCTCCACCCTCCTACCCCAATTGGCCCCAGACACTTGATGTAATCCCCTCACTCCTCTCCTGAGCATTCCCTATTGGTTCATTGTTTGCATCCACCCCATGACTTGTATGTGTACAAAACCCCTTGGGCAGTACAGCTAGGGGCTTCTCATCCTGTTCTCTTCACCTGGACTAAGCTGTTCCTTGCGGAACCTGAAGACGGGACGCCTCCTCCTTTCTCCTGTGCCTCGTCCCTGTCGTGACTTGTGTCTGGCACTGGAGAGCAAGTGGCACTAAAGGCTCTGCCTCTGGTAAATGCCCATAGCGAGGCAGTTCCCGACTCCTGCCGTAGTGCCGGAGTTGTAAGAGCTAGCCCAGGTTCCAGCACTCACTTCACTAATGTACCGAATGCCCCTTCTTCAGTGCCTGCTCTGGTGCTCTGCCAGCTCACACAGCAGAGTGTGATTCACATACTGCAGCCCAGAGTTAGGTTGTTGCAACATTGAAATGGGTGTGCTTGGCAGGATGGCTGGGCATAAATCACTACAGAACTAAAGCAAATGTGTGCACTGTCCCAGGCTGGACTTGAATAGGCACAGGAATTGTGGAAAGATGAGGACAAGATAGCAGAGACCAATGGAAACACCAGCTGAAAAGGAGGACATGCTAAAGGAGTTATTTGTGCACATTTGGAGGTATATTTTCCTTGGGTGCAAAGCAAAATCAAAAGCTTCTAAATGCCCAAAAGATGAGAACTGTGTGTGGTAAATAGATATGATTCATGCTGACAAAATAGAAACAGTAATCAGTATTGATAATTAATATTTGGAAATAAAAAACCAGTTAAAGGAGTCATGCCAAGCAAGAAAGGGAGAGGAGGGGTCCACCCCCAACCTTCTCCTGCAGATGTTCAGAACAGGAGGAAGCAAGAGATAACTATGACTAAATTTCGTTGGAAGAGAGGAGAATTTGGTTGGACACCAGGCAAATGTTGATTATATGAGATTCACTGCTTTAATGTTAGAACACAGTATTGGCTTATACTGTAGCAGCTTGGTGCGCATGTGTAATCCAAAAGGTGAACTCCAGGACATGGAGGAAGAGGAGAGGCCTTCCTCAAAGAAGATCCCCAAAGAGTGGTACAACTTACTTAAAGAAGTGTGGAGCATGCGTGGGGAAGGTGATGATGAGGGCAGTGATACAAGTGTGACGAATCGAAAATGGGAGGAGATGGTAATGACATACAGCATAAAAAGGGGAATTTGGGCTTGACACGCTAGTACGTGAGGTGACGGGGGTCCAAAAGCCCTGCACCCGTACCCCACGCATACCCCGCGAGGTTATTTTTGCTTGTACGCTATTATCAGAAACAAATTATTCATAATTTAAAGCAAATTATATTGTCAATATTTTGAGTGTATTCAATTGTATATATATTAAGCTACATAATTAAAATTGCTGTTACATTTCATTTTGTTTGGGTTTGTTCTTTCGGTTTTTTTGATTGGATAATTGGGCAAATATAACATGTGGAATGTCCTCCACAGCAGAGTGTCAGACCTCTGGATCTTTTTAAACAATTTTATCAAGGTGGAACTGTGGCAGCTTCAGCTGGTGCCTCTGGAGGACCTTGAACAAAGAACCCCTGAGCTTTTCTACCCTTCCAGGTGAAGTGTGATAGTCTGGGGTCTTCCTGATGTGTCCGAGTGCCGGGCCACTGGCTGGCACCACAGGTCCCCAGACCCTCTGCTGAGGTATCCCTCTCCTACAGTCAAGTTTAGTCTGTCACATTTGGCTTTTCTCTCTGATCCACCACCAGGACCAAAGATCACATGGTCCTGAGGATGTAAAAATGCCTGTTCCTTCTGGAACATTGCTGTTGTGTGACAGCCGTGCAGGCAGAGCGGGCAGCTGTAGGGACACTGACTCGTTTCCCTGGACCCAGCCGTGCTGGATACATCGAGCTGCTGGGTGTTGGAGCTCACTGGGACGCGGCCCGGCCCGGCACCACGGGAGTTAGGAAGGGTCTTGAAGGAATCCCCACGCGTTAAAGCAGACGATTTAGCCGGGGATTTTAAGTTGTTTCTCAGTTAACCTTGTAAAAGGCCAAAACAAGTCTCCTATGAATTCTGTCCCTGTCAAGTTCAGTTCTGCCCCGAAATCCCCTCAGCATTCTCAGGGCAGTGGCAGGAGCCGGGTGCTGGCCCGGAGCCCCACTGGCTGGGGAGAGCACGGCCCAGAGCGAGCCCCTGCTGCCCGGGATGGCCACAGGCCTGGGGGAGCCGGGCGGGCAACGCCAGGGCCCTGTCCAGGGCTCCTGGGGCTCCTCTGGCACCTGTTCCGTCCTTTCGGGCGCTGAGCGGTGCCCGTCCCGCGGGGCTGCCTGTGCCCGGCCCCAAAAGAGGCAGGGCCAAGGCTGTGGCCCCTGGGCTGGCGGTGCCGCCTGCCCGGCGCTCAGCACCGCCCGTGCTGTGCCGATGCAGCGTGACCCGGCGGGGCAGCTCCGCCTTGGCGCCTCGCCACCGCCATCCCGGCACGGCGGCTGGCCCTGGGCCGCGGCAGCCCCGAGCCACACGGGCCCGGGAGGGACTGCCGGAGGTCCCCGTCCCCTGCGTGCCTCAGCAGACACTCCAGCCCCACTGCGTGCAGCAGGAGGGACACAAAGCACCTGCAGGCTTACGAGAGTCCACAGCCCTTTCTACATGTGAAATGAGACCCCAGAACCCCAACATGTGCCTCAGGAGAGATCCCAGCACCCTGCACACCTTGGGAGAGATCCCAAACCATCTGCATGCCTCACACAGGATTCCAAATCCCTTGCATGACTTGAAGTGGACCCCAGTGCCCTCCATGACTCAGAGGAAACCTAAAATATCCCTGGGTGTGCCGCAAGGGACCCCAGCCCCTCGTGCACCTTAGGGGGACTCCAAAGCCCCCACGTGCCTTACAGGGAAGTCCAGGCCAGCTACGCCGAGTGTTTCGACCTGGAAATCAAGCCTGGTTGCACCTGGGTTGTTGTGTCTCTGGGGCTGCTCACCAGCCCTGTCAAACCCCAAGGCCACACAGCCCTTCCCTTCCCTTCCCTTCCCTTCCCTTCCCTTC
Organism: Passer domesticus; assembly: GCF_036417665.1. Classification (NCBI taxonomy): domain Eukaryota; kingdom Metazoa; phylum Chordata; class Aves; order Passeriformes; family Passeridae; genus Passer; species Passer domesticus. The sequence goes on along the minus strand of NC_087482.1, from coordinate 7,693,550 downwards.
CCTTCCCTTCCCTTCCCTTCCCTTCCCTTCCCTTCCCTTCCCTTCCCTTCCCTTCCCTTCCCTTCCCTTCCCTTCCCTTCCCTTCCCTTCCCTTCCCTTCCCTTCCCTTCCCTTCCCTTCCCTTCCCTTCCCTTCCCTTCCCTTCCCTTCCCTTCCCTTCCCTTCCCTTCCCTTCCCTTCCTTCTGGCCCTGGCTGAGAGCAGCAGACCCTGTGCAGCACCCTGCATTGGTGATGGCCCATCAATTAGGTCCTATCAAGTGTGTGTTAATTAGGGAGGAGCTTTGTTTTGCCTGCTGACATTGCTGGTCAGGCTGTGTCCCTGGAGATACTCTTGATGGCTTCCCTCTTTTCCTGGGCATGGCACTGGAGGAGGTCTGGGCCCAGATGATCCCACGGAAGGAAATGTCCCTCAGCCCAGGGACGCTCAGCATGGGCTGCCCCATCCCCTCGGGGCCCCACCGCTGGTCACAGTGAAGCCATCTGCAGAATAAATAGACTCCACTGTCGCCCTGGTTTTTAATGTTCTTCTAAGCCTTCTGATGTTTACATTCTTGTAGCAAACTTTCCCAAACACTTTATGTAAATAACTTATTGTTTTGCATTCTTTTCTGCAGAGGAGAAATTTGATGGACTGTTGGTTTGTCCAGTGTCATTGGAGAGGTGGCACTTTCACCCTCCAATCCACTGTCACTTTTGGAAATCTGTAAATGTTGGAGTCAGAAATTCAACTGCCTTCTTTTTTACCTTGGAGAGATGCGTGTCTGCGTTGTTTTATTTCATGTCCTATAGCGGCACTCCACAACCTGATGTAGTTGTGAAGTGGGTATGCGTGTAAGGGCCTGGCACAAGCGAGATGGCTCTCGTGAAAACTTGTGCCCCGAGCCCTGGTCCGAGCCACATCTTTGTTCACAAACATGTTCCATATGCAATACCTTACACAATCTCGCCATGCACATTCAACCCCTGGCCCTGCCTGTCCTCCCCTCACATGGCGATGAGATCCACGGCCTTCTGGGCACGCGTTGTTTCCTGTGGTGGTCACACTGGGGTCTTTGGTGGTCTCTGAGGTCGAAGGCTGTGGTCTTCCTCATGACTGAACTTTTGAACTTTTCTCCTTTGTGCATGCACTGTGGTCCCCTGGTGCTTATCTGAGTAGGTCTGTTGGTTTGGATCAGCTTGGAGACAGAGGAGCTCCTTAGTCTAGGCTACCTGCATTCCCTGGTCTTCTCCTGGTGTTATGAGTAAAACAGTTATCTGTAGCTATGATATTTTATTAAAAATCCTTTCCTGGGATTTTTCCCCTCATGAGGAGCTGAGGGCCTCAGGAAAGAAATGTAAACAATAACTGTCTGCTGCTGTGGAATGCAACAGGTGCATCTTCCATTGGTCCATGTGGTTTGTTTTCACTTGATGACCAATCACAGCCAACTGTGATGAGCCTGTGAGCGGCCCAAAACCTCCATTTCAACATCAGCCCCGGCCTGGCTTCTGCCTGCCCACACCGTGGGCATCCACAGCTCCTCCTGGGCATGGAGCTCAGTCAGTGCTGGTGCTGGGTGGGCTTTGCTGCTGCTGCCACCTGGACACTGGGGTGACCGCTTGTCCTGGGTTGCAGTGTAAAGATGTATTCTAATGCCATCCTCAAGAGCTGCTGAAACCAGGAGGGGCATTGTTTCTTCCTCATCTCCTGTTAATGGGCCCATCAATGTCTTGCCACATGACTCAGAGATAACTCCCTCCCAGAGCCATTTCTGTTTCATGGCTAATCAAGGACCCACAGCATGAGGCAGAATGATATCAGCCCACTGTGAGATGCTCTGCCCATGGGGGAGGAGCTAAGCATCCCCAGCTGGATATAATCTGGGTTTTGGGACACAACAAGCAGTCTTTCCACTGGATTCCCAGAGGAACCGCCGCCCTTACCCACTGCTTTTCCAGAGGATGAGAGCTACCAGATTGTTTCTACAGGATCACCACTTCCACAAGTCCATTTCATCTGGACTGCTACCACCACCCTAACTAGCAGGGTGTCAGCAGGCTGTATTCTGACTCTGTCAGTGGTTTTTCTTTTCTATTATTGCATGTGTTTTGATTTTTTTCCCTTTTTCTAATAAATTGTATTTCTGACTTGGAGTCTCTCACTGGTTTTGCTTTCCAACCAGAACAAAGATCCTTCTCTTTATTTCAACAGAAGAATAGGCCATTGCCTAACCTGCAAGCCCGGGGGGTGGGGGGGGGTGTCACCTTCAGTGATTCCTAGAGGGAAAGGCAAGGGGGCTCAGGGGCAGAGGAAGGGATGTGTTGGTCTCAGGAAGGGCTGGAGGGTGCTGGGCTGGTCCTGGGGTCCCTAGAGGTACTCGAGTTGGCTGGGATGGGACAGACAAAGATAAAAAAAGGGATGAAGGCAGCTTGGGGAGGCCCATGGGGAGAGCAGGTGGAAGTGGGATCTACAGGGTAAAAGGAGGTTTGCGCGTAGACTGTTGTTCTGGGGTCCTCTTCACAGAAGACTTGAGAGGGCTGTCCGGGCCGTTCCTGCTGCTGGAGGAGCTGCCCACGCTTTCTGGGTGTGAGGTGCAGCCACCGTCTTCCAACTCCTGTCCCGAGGTGCTCCTGTGCAGAGAGGAGGTGGCTGAGGCCCCAGCTGCCAGTGGCACACAGGGACCCTCGTGCACAGCTGGGCCCAGAGCTGGCAAGGCTCCCCAGCACGGCTGGAGCTGCTGGCACAGCTGGGCCCAGCTGGACAGCTGCCCCTCAAGGCCCCGGCCAGCAGGGCACGGCTCTGGGCAGGGTCCCTGGCCAGGAGCGGGCCCCAGAGCGCCTCTGCCTTTCAAGGGCAATCTCGGCCCTGCTCTTTCTCTTCCCCACCTCCCTCTGCCTCTGCCCTGTGCTCCTGGGGCTGCTCTTGGCCAGGCAGCCTCAGTGGGAGCCAGCACTGGCTGCAGCCCCAGCGGGGCCCCCAGGACAAGGCCCAGCAATTGAGAGGCCAATGGAAGCACTGGGCAGCAGCAGAACCCTCAGCAGAGTTATTTGGGCAATCATGGACTGGCCACAACTCCACTGCAGCCTCAATGGGAATGTTCCCTGTCCACGCTGGATTTTGAAAAGAAGCTGTTGGAGGGGGCAGGCAATAAAACACTCACTGTTTTCTGTTCCAGGAATACCAGATTCCAATGCAGAACAACAAGAAGACAAGCTCCAAACAAAGCACGCCTGCCAGTAACCCTAGCCAGCAGCCTGTTCCCTGACAGAAACCCCTTCCGAGGCCATCATGAGCATTGGGAACAGGTCTTGTGGTGCCAGCTGCATCTGAGGGAGCAATGGGGAGCGTGAGCCCGTGCTGTGCTGCACTGCTGAGCTGGCAGCGTGGTGGATACGGGCAGGACGTTCTCTGTTTCCCCCAGAGCTGGGGCCTGCAGGCACCTTGCCGGCCCTTGGCACAGGCTGTGCCAGCCAACAAAGCCCAGCAGGCCGGGAGGAGAGCCCGGGGGCAGCGCAGCTGCTTGGGCAGTGGCTGCTGCCAGGGACACGGGCCAAAGCCATCCCTGAGCAGCCACTGCCAGCCCTGGCCCTCCCTGCCCCGTGACAGCTCCCCCAGCCCCAGGGGACAGGCTCAGGCCCTGTCAGGACCCAGCACAGCCCCTGCCCAGTCGGGAGCCAGGGCTGGCTCTGGCCCTCGGCTGGCGGCAGGGCTCCCGCTCGGGGCTGCTCCTGTGCCTTGGGCCTCTGGGCACTCAGGGCCAGCTCCGCAGCAGCTGCAGCGCCAGGGACGTTGCTGCACCAGTCCCGTTTCCCCGGGGCTCTGAACCAGCTCCAGAGGCCTGGAAGCCGTGGCGCCTCCAGCTTTGGCTGCTGCCGGGCCGGGCAAGGGCAGGCCCTGGGGGAAGAGCTGCTGCCACACAGCCCCGGCCAGGGCAGAGACCGGCACAGCAATTACCTGCTGTGCCTGTGCCCGTGTCTGCCATCGCCTTCCTTCCTGCAGCAGGGGCTGGCACCGAAGATGGAGTGCTTCCTTCAAGAAATGCCACCTTCCACTGAAGCACTATGTCCATCTCTTGACAAAGGAAAGGAGACAGCTGCATCAGATGGAGCTGTTTCCCACTTGGGTGGTGGCATCAGAGGTAATATTTGTGAAATTTATGGAGCAGGAAAATGGCCAGGTTACAGTGGCATGATGAGAGCACTTCCACCACCAAACAGCCACCCTTTTCCTAATCTGCAGGGCTGGATATAGTGGGGGATCTCAGGGTGTGTTACAGTTTGGGCATGGCCTGTCAGCTGATGCCAAATAACTTCCGGCAGAGGCTGGGCAGAAGCTGCAGCCAGGCCAGGCTGGCAAACAGCCCTGCAGGGCGTGAAAGCAGCAGCGGGGCAGCGAGGCTGCCATGGATCCCTTCCCACTGTGCCGGGCATGGTGTGTCCAGATGTGCAGCCAAAGCCCCCGGCTGCTGACTCCCAGGGGAAGCATGAGGGAAATGCACCCACCTTCTCTTGTCTGCAGGGGTTCCTTCAGCTCTTGCCTCATCTGTTTGGATGGTTCCAGGGATATCTTATCTGTTGTATCTTGGATTTTCCCTGTTGGAGTACCTTAGAGAAAAATATTTCCATTTCCCAGGAATGGATCCCAGAAAAGCAGGGTTCAGCCTGTGGGGTCAGCAGGGACACACTACTCACCCCTGAGATGGGAGCTGGGCTTGAGTGCAGCATCCAAGGTAGCAGCTGGAGAAGCTGGAGAAGTCTTCCCTGTAGACACATCTGTAACACAACAGCCACAGAAGCTTCTGTCACCTGGTGCCTGCCCGCTTGTCTACAATTCTTCCTTGGTGGCACACATAGAACATACCTGCAGGAAGCTCCAAGGGCTTCAAAACTTTATTCATCCAAGCTGATGGAGAAGCCTTCCCAGCACCCTCATCTACAATGCAGCACAGATGAGAACATTTTCCAGTGTGTGCTGGGATCTCTTTCTGCCACAGGGAACTGGGCACTGCCAGGGAGTCGGGTAAGGCCATGGGAGCCAGATGTGAATAGACATGGCCAAAGCTGCCCAGGGGCCTGGGGAGCTCTGGGCTGGCTCCTGGTCACTCTCCACACTCTTTCCCTGCCCTCAGCAACATCCCTGGGAGGGGTGGCTGCAGCAGTGCAGGGACCTGGGACTCTCCCCCTCACACACAGAAGAAATCCTCCCTAAAGCATGGGGGAAAACTGCAGCAGGCAGTGCCACAGCTATCCATCCTGCCCTCCCTCTGTCCCTCCTGCCCTCCTTCTGTGGGGAAACCCCCCAGATCCCAAGGGCAAACAGCCAGGCCCTTTCAGGACACACTGGAGCCTTGCTCTCCCCCTCTGTCCTTTCCCCACCGTGGGCACCCTGTGCAGTCACTCCCAGGTTTCAGGACATGTCTCCCATGGAGGGACCCCAGCAGGACTGCTCAGTGCCCTGCGCCTGCTCGGGATAATTCCCCTGGGCTGTGCTGCTCTAGTCCAGGCTGTGCCCGCACTGCCAAACAGCAGAGAGGGCAGCTCAAGCCTCAGCAGGGCTCAGGCCCAGAGGCACAGCAATTACCTCCTGTGCCTGTGCCTGGCATGGCCTCCCTTCCTGGAGCTGAGGCTTGCATGCAACCACTGCTTCCTCCGGGAAATGCTTCTTTCTCCGCAGGCTCTCCTTTCATTTCTGGAGAATGGAAAAGATACAGCTGCATCAGATGAAAACATTTCTGACTGGGAATGGGGAAGGGGACAATTTCAGGAGGCATCACTTGTGAAAGGAATGCATAAGGATCAGAAAACACCCAGGATTTTGGGACAACCCAAGGCTGCTTCCTTCCTCAAACAGCCCCAACATCTGATCTGCCTGGACACCAGGAAATTGCAGGGGATCTGAGGGTGGGCATGGCCTGTGGTGCATTTGGGGCTGTCTGCCAGCTGATGCCAAATGCCTTCCTGCAGAGGCTGGGCAGAAGCTGCAGCCAGGCCAGGCTGGGAAACAGCCCTGCAGGGCGTGAAAGCAGCAGCGGGGCAGCAAGGCTGCCATGGATCCCTTCCTGCTGTGCCGGGCACGGCGTGTCCAGATGTGCAGCCAAAGCCCCTGGCTGCTGAGTCCCAGGAGCAGCATGAGGGAAATGCACCCACCTTGTCTTCTCTGCAGACGTTCCTTCAGCATTTGCCACATGATTTCTAATGGGTCCTGGAATTTCCTGCCTGCCATGTCTTTGGTCTCTCCTGTCAGAGGACCTTAAGAGAAAGTAGTTCCATTTCCCATGAATGGACCCCACAAAAGCAGGGCTCAGCCTGAGGGGTCAGCAGGGACACACTACTCACCCCTGCCATGGGAGCTGGGCTTTTGTACAGCATCCAAGGTAGGAGTTGGTGAGGTCGTCCCTGCAGACACGCCTGTAACACAACAGCCACAGAAGCTTCTGTCACCTGGTTCTTACCAGTCAGTCAAACATTACGCCTTGGTGGGACAGTGAGAACATACCTGCAGAATGCTCAGAGTGCTTCACAACTTCAGAGCGCCAGGCTAATGGAGAATCCTTCCCAGCATCCCAGTCTGGAAGCAAACCAAGATGAGAACTGTTTCCATTGTGTGCCAGGGCTGGCTCTGGCCCTGGGCTGGCGGCAGGGCTCCCGCTCAGGGCTGCTCCTGTGCCTTGGGCCTCTGGGCACTCAGGGCCAGCTCCGCAGCAGCTGCAGCGCCAGGGACGTTGCTGCACCAGTCCCGTTTCCCCGGGGCTCTGAACCAGCTCCAGAGGCCTGGAAGCCGAGGCGCCTCCAGCTTTGGCTGCTGCCGGGCCGGGCAAGGGCAGGCCCTGGGGGAAGAGCTGCTGCCACACAGCCCCGGCCAGGCCTGAGCCCGGCACAGCAATTACCTGCTGTGCCTGTGCGCGTGTCTGCCATCGCCTTCCTTCCTGCAGCAGGGGCTGGCACCAAAGATGGAGTGCTTCCTTCAAGAAATGCCACCTTCCACTGAAGCTCTATGTCCATCTCTTGACAAAGGAAGGGAGACAGCTGCCTCAGATGGAGCTGTTTCCCACTTGGGTGGTGGCATCAGAGGTAATATTTGTGAAATTTATGGAGCAGGAAAATGGCCAGGTTACAGTGGCATGATGAGAGCACTTCCACCACCAAACAGCCACCCTTTTCCTAATCTGCAGGGCTGGATATAGTGGGGGATCTCAGGGTGTGTTACAGTTTGGGCATGGCCTGTCAGCTGATGCCAAATAACTTCTGGCAGAAGCTGGGCAGAAGCTGCAGCCAGGCCAGGCTGGCAAACAGCCTTGCAGGGCGTGAAAGCAGCAGCGGGGCAGCGAGGCTGCCATGGATCCCTTCCCACTGTGCCGGGCATGGCGTGTCCAGATGTGCAGCCAAAGCCCCTGGCTGCTGAGTCCCAGGGGAAGCATGAGGGAAATGCACCCACCTTCTCTTGTCTGCAGGGGTTCCTTCAGCTCTTGCCTCATCTGTTTGGATGGTTCCAGGGATATCTTATCTGTTGTATCTTGGATTTTCCCTGTTGGAGTACCTTAGAGAAAAATATTTCCATTTCCCAGGAATGGATCCCAGAAAAGCAGGGTTCAGCCTGTGGGGTCAGCAGGGACACACTACTCACCCCTGAGATGGGAGCTGGGCTTGAGTGCAGCATCCAAGGTAGCAGCTGGAGAAGCTGGAGAAGTCTTCCCTGTAGACACATCTGTAACACAACAGCCACAGAAGCTTCTGTCACCTGGTGCCTGCCCGCTTGTCTACAATTCTTCCTTGGTGGCACACATAGAACATACCTGCAGGAAGCTCCAAGGGCTTCAAAACTTTATTCATCCAAGCTGATGGAGAAGCCTTCCCAGCACCCTCATCTACAATGCAGCACAGATGAGAACATTTTCCAGTGTGTGCTGGGATCTCTTTCTGCCACAGGGAACTGGGCACTGCCAGGGAGTCGGGTAAGGCCATGGGAGCCAGATGTGAATAGACATGGCCAAAGGTGCACAGGGGCCTGGGGAGCTCTGGGCTGGCTCCTGGTCACTCTCCACACTCTTTCCCTGCCCTCAGCAACATCCCTGGGAGGGGTGGCTGCAGCAGTGCAGGGACCTGGAACTCTCCCCCTCACACACAGAAGAAATCCTCCCTAAAGCATGGGGGAAAACTGCAGCAGGCAGTGCCACAGCTATCCATCCTGCCCTCCCTCTGTCCCTCCTGCCCTCCTTCTGTGGGGAAACCCCCCAGATCCCAAGGGCAAACAGCCAGGCCCTCTCAGGACACACTGCAGCCTTGCTCTCCCCCTCTGTCCTTTCCCCACCGTGGGCACCCTGTGCAGTCACTCCCAGGTTTCAGGACATGTCTCCCATGGAGGGACCCCAGCAGGACTGCTCAGTGCCCTGCGCCTGCTCGGGATAATTCCCCTGGGCTGTGCTGCTCTAGTCCAGGCTGTGCCCGCACTGCCAAACAGCAGAGAGGGCAGCTCAAGCCTCAGCAGGGCTCAGGCCCAGAGGCACAGCAATTACCTCCTGTGCCTGTGCCTGGCATGGCCTCCCTTCCTGGAGCTGAGGCTTGCATGCAACCACTGCTTCCTCCGGGAAATGCTTCTTTCTCCGCAGGCTCTCCTTTCATTTCTGGAGAATGGAAAAGATACAGCTGCATCAGATGAAAACATTTCTGACTGGGAATGGGGAAGGGGACAATTTCAGGAGGCATCACTTGTGAAAGGAATGCATAAGGATCAGAAAACACCCAGGATTTTGGGACAACCCAAGGCTGCTTCCTTCCTCAAACAGCCCCAACATCTGATCTGCCTGGACACCAGGAAATTGCAGGGGATCTGAGGGTGGGCATGGCCTGTGGTGCATTTGGGGCTGTCTGCCAGCTGATGCCAAATGCCTTCCTGCAGAGGCTGGGCAGAAGCTGCAGCCAGGCCAGGCTGGGAAACAGCCCTGCAGGGCGTGAAAGCAGCAGCGGGGCAGCAAGGCTGCCATGGATCCCTTCCTGCTGTGCCGGGCACGGCGTGTCCAGATGTGCAGCCAAAGCCCCTGGCTGCTGAGTCCCAGGAGCAGCATGAGGGAAATGCACCCACCTTGTCTTCTCTGCAGACGTTCCTTCAGCATTTGCCACATGATTTCTAATGGGTCCTGGAATTTCCTGCCTGCCATGTCTTTGGTCTCTCCTGTCAGAGGACCTTAAGAGAAAGTAGTTCCATTTCCCATGAATGGACCCCACAAAAGCAGGGCTCAGCCTGAGGGGTCAGCAGGGACACACTACTCACCCCTGCCATGGGAGCTGGGCTTTTGTACAGCATCCAAGGTAGGAGTTGGTGAGGTCGTCCCTGCAGACACGCCTGTAACACAACAGCCACAGAAGCTTCTGTCACCTGGTTCTTACCAGTCAGTCAAACATTACGCCTTGGTGGGACAGTGAGAACATACCTGCAGAATGCTCAGAGTGCTTCACAACTTCAGAGCGCCAGGCTAATGGAGAATCCTTCCCAGCATCCCAGTCTGGAAGCAAACCAAGATGAGAACTGTTTCCATTGTGTGCCAGGGCTGGCTCTGGCCCTGGGCTGGCGGCAGGGCTCCCGCTCAGGGCTGCTCCTGTGCCTTGGGCCTCTGGGCACTCAGGGCCAGCTCCGCAGCAGCTGCAGCGCCAGGGACGTTGCTGCACCAGTCCCGTTTCCCCGGGGCTCTGAACCAGCTCCAGAGGCCTGGAAGCCGAGGCGCCTCCAGCTTTGGCTGCTGCCGGGCCGGGCAAGGGCAGGCCCTGGGGGAAGAGCTGCTGCCACACAGCCCCGGCCAGGCCTGAGCCCGGCACAGCAATTACCTGCTGTGCCTGTGCGCGTGTCTGCCATCGCCTTCCTTCCTGCAGCAGGGGCTGGCACCAAAGATGGAGTGCTTCCTTCAAGAAATGCCACCTTCCACTGAAGCTCTATGTCCATCTCTTGACAAAGGAAGGGAGACAGCTGCCTCAGATGGAGCTGTTTCCCACTTGGGTGGTGGCATCAGAGGTAATATTTGTGAAATTTATGGAGCAGGAAAATGGCCAGGTTACAGTGGCATGATGAGAGCACTTCCACCACCAAACAGCCACCCTTTTCCTAATCTGCAGGGCTGGATATAGTGGGGGATCTCAGGGTGTGTTACAGTTTGGGCATGGCCTGTCAGCTGATGCCAAATAACTTCTGGCAGAAGCTGGGCAGAAGCTGCAGCCAGGCCAGGCTGGCAAACAGCCTTGCAGGGCGTGAAAGCAGCAGCGGGGCAGCGAGGCTGCCATGGATCCCTTCCCACTGTGCCGGGCATGGCGTGTCCAGATGTGCAGCCAAAGCCCCTGGCTGCTGAGTCCCAGGGGAAGCATGAGGGAAATGCACCCACCTTCTCTTGTCTGCAGGGGTTCCTTCAGCTCTTGCCTCATCTGTTTGGATGGTTCCAGGGATATCTTATCTGTTGTATCTTGGATTTTCCCTGTTGGAGTACCTTAGAGAAAAATATTTCCATTTCCCAGGAATGGATCCCAGAAAAGCAGGGTTCAGCCTGTGGGGTCAGCAGGGACACACTACTCACCCCTGAGATGGGAGCTGGGCTTGAGTGCAGCATCCAAGGTAGCAGCTGGAGAAGCTGGAGAAGTCTTCCCTGTAGACACATCTGTAACACAACAGCCACAGAAGCTTCTGTCACCTGGTGCCTGCCCGCTTGTCTACAATTCTTCCTTGGTGGCACACATAGAACATACCTGCAGGAAGCTCCAAGGGCTTCAAAACTTTATTCATCCAAGCTGATGGAGAAGCCTTCCCAGCACCCTCATCTACAATGCAGCACAGATGAGAACATTTTCCAGTGTGTGCTGGGATCTCTTTCTGCCACAGGGAACTGGGCACTGCCAGGGAGTCGGGTAAGGCCATGGGAGCCAGATGTGAATAGACATGGCCAAAGGTGCACAGGGGCCTGGGGAGCTCTGGGCTGGCTCCTGGTCACTCTCCACACTCTTTCCCTGCCCTCAGCAACATCCCTGGGAGGGGTGGCTGCAGCAGTGCAGGGACCTGGAACTCTCCCCCTCACACACAGAAGAAATCCTCCCTAAAGCATGGGGGAAAACTGCAGCAGGCAGTGCCACAGCTATCCATCCTGCCCTCCCTCTGTCCCTCCTGCCCTCCTTCTGTGGGGAAACCCCCCAGATCCCAAGGGCAAACAGCCAGGCCCTCTCAGGACACACTGCAGCCTTGCTCTCCCCCTCTGTCCTTTCCCCACCGTGGGCACCCTGTGCAGTCACTCCCAGGTTTCAGGACATGTCTCCCATGGAGGGACCCCAGCAGGACTGCTCAGTGCCCTGCGCCTGCTCGGGATAATTCCCCTGGGCTGTGCTGCTCTAGTCCAGGCTGTGCCCGCACTGCCAAACAGCAGAGAGGGCAGCTCAAGCCTCAGCAGGGCTCAGGCCCAGAGGCACAGCAATTACCTCCTGTGCCTGTGCCTGGCATGGCCTCCCTTCCTGGAGCTGAGGCTTGCATGCAACCACTGCTTCCTCCGGGAAATGCTTCTTTCTCCGCAGGCTCTCCTTTCATTTCTGGAGAATGGAAAAGATACAGCTGCATCAGATGAAAACATTTCTGACTGGGAATGGGGAAGGGGACAATTTCAGGAGGCATCACTTGTGAAAGGAATGCATAAGGATCAGAAAACACCCAGGATTTTGGGACAACCCAAGGCTGCTTCCTTCCTCAAACAGCCCCAACATCTGATCTGCCTGGACACCAGGAAATTGCAGGGGATCTGAGGGTGGGCATGGCCTGTGGTGCAATTGGGGATGTCTGCCAGCTGATGCCAAATGCCTTCCTGCAGAGGCTGGGCAGAAGCTGCAGCCAGGCCAGGCTGGGAAACAGCCCTGCAGGGCGTGAAAGCAGCAGCGGGGCAGCAAGGCTGCCATGGATCCCTTCCTGCTGTGCCGGGCACGGCGTGTCCAGATGTGCAGCCAAAGCCCCTGGCTGCTGAGTCCCAGGAGCAGCATGAGGGAAATGCACCCACCTTGTCTTCTCTGCAGACGTTCCTTCAGCATTTGCCACATGATTTCTAATGGGTCCTGGAATTTCCTGCCTGCCATGTCTTTGGTCTCTCCTGTCAGAGGACCTTAAGAGAAAGTAGTTCCATTTCCCATGAATGGACCCCACAAAAGCAGGGCTCAGCCTGAGGGGTCAGCAGGGACACACTACTCACCCCTGCCATGGGAGCTGGGCTTTTGTACAGCATCCAAGGTAGGAGTTGGTGAGGTCGTCCCTGCAGACACGCCTGTAACACAACAGCCACAGAAGCTTCTGTCACCTGCTTCTTACCAGTCAGTCAAACATTACGCCTTGGTGGGACAGTGAGAACATACCTGCAGAATGCTCAGAGTGCTTCACAACTTCAGAGCGCCAGGCTAATGGAGAATCCTTCCCAGCATCCCAGTCTGGAAGCAAACCAAGATGAGAACTGTTTCCATTGTGTGCCAGGGCTGGCTCTGGCCCTGGGCTGGCGGCAGGGCTCCCGCTCAGGGCTGCTCCTGTGCCTTGGGCCTCTGGGCACTCAGGGCCAGCTCCGCAGCAGCTGCAGCGCCAGGGACGTTGCTGCACCAGTCCCGTTTCCCCGGGGCTCTGAACCAGCTCCAGAGGCCTGGAAGCCGAGGCGCCTCCAGCTTTGGCTGCTGCCGGGCCGGGCAAGGGCAGGCCCTGGGGGAAGAGCTGCTGCCACACAGCCCCGGCCAGGCCTGAGCCCGGCACAGCAATTACCTGCTGTGCCTGTGCGCGTGTCTGCCATCGCCTTCCTTCCTGCAGCAGGGGCTGGCACCAAAGATGGAGTGCTTCCTTCAAGAAATGCCACCTTCCACTGAAGCTCTATGTCCATCTCTTGACAAAGGAAGGGAGACAGCTGCATCAGATGGAGCTGTTTCCCACTTGGGTGGTGGCATCAGAGGTAATATTTGTGAAATTTATGGAGCAGGAAAATGGCCAGGTTACAGTGGCATTATGAGAGCACTTCCACCACCAAACAGCCACCCTTTTCCTAATCTGCAGGGCTGGATATTGTGGGGGATCTCAGGGTGTGTTACAGTTTGGGCATGGCCTGTCAGCTGATGCCAAATAACTTCTGGCAGAAGCTGGGCAGAAGCTGCAGCCAGGCCAGGCTGGCAAACAGCCTTGCAGGGCGTGAAAGCAGCAGCGGGGCAGCGAGGCTGCCATGGATCCCTTCCCACTGTGCCGGGCATGGCGTGTCCAGATGTGCAGCCAAAGCCCCTGGCTGCTGAGTCCCAGGGGAAGCATGAGGGAAATGCACCCACCTTCTCTTGTCTGCAGGGGTTCCTTCAGCTCTTGCCTCATCTGTTTGGATGGTTCCAGGGATATCTTATCTGTTGTATCTTGGATTTTCCCTGTTGGAGTACCTTAGAGAAAAATATTTCCATTTCCCAGGAATGGATCCCAGAAAAGCAGGGTTCAGCCTGTGGGGTCAGCAGGGACACACTACTCACCCCTGAGATGGGAGCTGGGCTTGAGTGCAGCATCCAAGGTAGCAGCTGGAGAAGCTGGAGAAGTCTTCCCTGTAGACACATCTGTAACACAACAGCCACAGAAGCTTCTGTCACCTGGTGCCTGCCCGCTTGTCTACAATTCTTCCTTGGTGGCACACATAGAACATACCTGCAGGAAGCTCCAAGGGCTTCAAAACTTTATTCATCCAAGCTGATGGAGAAGCCTTCCCAGCACCCTCATCTACAATGCAGCACAGATGAGAACATTTTCCAGTGTGTGCTGGGATCTCTTTCTGCCACAGGGAACTGGGCACTGCCAGGGAGTCGGGTAAGGCCATGGGAGCCAGATGTGAATAGACATGGCCAAAGGTGCACAGGGGCCTGGGGAGCTCTGGGCTGGCTCCTGGTCACTCTCCACACTCTTTCCCTGCCCTCAGCAACATCCCTGGGAGGGGTGGCTGCAGCAGTGCAGGGACCTGGAACTCTCCCCCTCACACACAGAAGAAATCCTCCCTAAAGCATGGGGGAAAACTGCAGCAGGCAGTGCCACAGCTATCCATCCTGCCCTCCCTCTGTCCCTCCTGCCCTCCTTCTGTCGGGAAACACCCCAGATCCCAAGGGCAAACAGCCAGGCCCTCTCAGGACACACTGGAGCCTTGCTCTCCCCCTCTGTCCTTTCCCCACCGTGGGCACCCAGTGCAGTCGCTGTCAGGTTTCAGGACATGTCTCCCATGGAGGGACCCCAGCAGGACTGCTCAGTGCCCTGAGCCTGCTCGGGATAATTCCCCTGGGCTGTGCTGCTCTAGTCCAGGCTGTGCCCGCACTGCCAAACAGCAGAGAGGGCAGCTCAAGCCTCAGCAGGGCTCAGGCCCAGAGGCACAGCAATTACCTCCTGTGCCTGTGCCTGGCATGGCCTCCCTTCCTGGAGCTGAGGCTGGCATGCAACCACTGCTTCCTCCGGGAAATGCTTCTTTCTCCGCAGGCTCTCCTTTCATTTCTGGAGAATGGAGAAGAGACAGCTGGATCAGATGAAAACATTCCTGACTGGGAATGGGGAAGGGGACAATTTCAGGAGGCATCACTTGTGAAAGGAAAGCATAAGGATCAGAAAACACCCAGGATTTTGGGACAACCCAAGGCTGCTTCCTTCCCCAAACAGCCCCAACATCTGATCTGCCTGGACACCAGGAAATTGCAGGGGATCTGAGGGTGGGCATGGCCTGTGGTGCATTTGGGGCTGTCTGCCAGCTGATGCCAAATGCCTTCCTGCAGAGGCTGGGCAGAAGCTGCAGCCAGGCCAGGCTGGCAAACAGCTCTGCAGGGCGTGAAAGCAGCAGCGGGGCAGCGAGGCTGCCATGGATCCCTTCCTGCTGTGCCGGGCACGGCGTGTCCAGATGTGCAGCCAAAGCCCCCGGCTGCTGAGTCCCAGGAGCAGCATGAGGGAAATGCACCCACCTTGTCTTCTCTGCAGACATTCCTTCAGCATTTGCCACATGATTTCTAATGGGTCCTGGAATTTCCTGCCTGCCATGTCTTTGGTCTCTCCTGTCAGAGGACCTTAAGAGAAAGTAGTTCCATTTCCCATGAATGGACCCCACAAAAGCAGGGCTCAGCCAGAGGGGTCAGCAGGGACACACTACTCACCCTGCCATGGGAGCTGGGCTTTTGTGCAGCAACCAAGGTAGGAGTTGGTGAGGTCGTCCCTGCATACACGCCTGTATCACAACAGCCACAGAAGCTTCTGTCACCTGGTTCTTACCAGTCAGTCAAACATTACGCCTTGGTGGGACAGTGAGAACATACCTGCAGATAGCTCAGAGTGCTTCACAACTTCAGAGCGCCTGGCTAATGGAGAATCCTTCCCAGCATCCCAGTCTGGAAGCAAACCAAGATGAGAACTGTTTCCATTGTGTGCCAGGGCTGGCTCTGGCCCTGGGCTGGCGGCAGGGCTCCCGCTCAGGGCCAGCTCCGCAGCAGCTGCAGCGCCAGGGACGTTGCTGCACCAGTCCCGTTTCCCCGGGGCTCTGAACCAGCTCCAGAGGCCTGGAAGCCGAGGCGCCTCCAGCTTTGGCTGCTGCCGGGCCGGGCAAGGGCAGGCCCTGGGAGAAGAGCTGCTGCCACACAGCCCCGGCCAGGGCTGAGACCGGCACAGCAATTACCTGCTGTGCCTGTGTCCATGTCTGGCTTTGCCTTCCTTCCTGCAGCAGGGGCTCGCACCGAAGATGGAGTGCTTCCTTCAAGAAATGCCACCTTCCACTGAAGCACTATGTCCATCTCTTGACAAAGGAAGGGAGACAGCTGCATCAGATGGAGCTGTTTCCCACTTGGGTGGTGGCATCAGAGGTAATATTTGTGAAATTTATGGAGCAGGAAAATGGCCAGGTTACAGTGGCATGATGAGAGCACTTCCACCACCAAACAGCCACCCTTTTCCTAATCTGCAGGGCTGGATATAGTGGGGGATCTCAGGGTGTGTTACAGTTTGGGCATGGCCTGTCAGCTGATGCCAAATAACTTCTGGCAGAAGCTGGGCAGAAGCTGCAGCCAGGCCAGGCTGGCAAACAGCCCTGCAGGGCGTGAAAGCAGCAGCGGGGCAGCGAGGCTGCCATGGACCCTTCCCGCTGTGCCGGGCATGGTGTGTCCAGATGTGCAGCCAAAGCCCCCGGCTGCTGACTCCCAGGGGAAGCATGAGGGAAATGCACCCACCTTCTCTTGTCTGCAGGGGTTCCTTCAGCTCTTGCCTCATCTGTTTGGATGGTTCCAGGGATATCTTATCTGTTGTATCTTGGATTTTCCCTGTTGGAGTACCTTAGAGAAAAATATTTCCATTTCCCAGGAATGGATCCCAGAAAAGCAGGGTTCAGCCTGTGGGGTCAGCAGGGACACACTACTCACCCCTGAGATGGGAGCTGGGCTTGAGTGCAGCATCCAAGGTAGCAGCTGGAGAAGCTGGAGAAGTCTTCCCTGTAGACACATCTGTAACACAACAGCCACAGAAGCTTCTGTCACCTGGTTCCTGCCCACTTGTCTACAATTCTTCCTTGGTGGCACACTGAGAACATACCTGCAGGAGGCTCCAAGGGCTTCAAAACTTTATTCATCCAAGCTGATGGAGAAGCCTTCCCAGCACCCTCATCTACAATGCAGCACAGATGAGAACATTTTCCAGTGTGTGCTGGGATCTCTTTCTGCCACAGGGAACTGGGCACTGCCTGGGAGTCGGGTAAGGCCATGGGAGCCAGATGTGAATAGACATGGCCAAAGCTGCCCAGGGGCCTGGGGAGCTCTGGGCTGGCTCCTGGTCACTCTCCACACTCTTTCCCTGCCCTCAGCAACATCCCTGGGAGGGGTGGCTGCAGCAGTGCAGGGACCTGGGACTCTCCCCCTCACACACAGAAGAAATCCTCCCTAAAGCATGGGGGAAAACTGCAGCAGGCAGTGCCACAGCTATCCATCCTGCCCTCCCTCTGTCCCTCCTGCCCTCCTTCTGTCGGGAAACACCCCAGATCCCAAGGGCAAACAGCCAGGCCCTCTCAGGACACACTGGAGCCTTGCTCTCCCCCTCTGTCCTTTCCCCACCGTGGGCACCCCGTGCAGTCACTCCCAGGTTTCAGGACATGTCTCCCATGGAGGGACCCCAGCAGGACTGCTCAGTGCCCTGCGCCTGCTCGGGATAATTCCCCTGGGCTGTGCTGCTCTAGTCCAGGCTGTGCCCGCACTGCCAAACAGCAGAGAGGGCAGCTCAAGCCTCAGCAGGGCTCAGGCCCAGAGGCACAGCAATTACCTCCTGTGCCTGTGCCTGGCATGGCCTCCCTTCCTGGAGCTGAGGCTTGCATGCAACCACTGCTTCCTCCGGGAAATGCTTCTTTCTCCGCAGGCTCTCCTTTCATTTCTGGAGAATGGAAAAGAGACAGCTGCATCAGATGAAAACATTCCTGACTGGGAATGGGGAAGGGGACAATTTCAGGAGGCATCACTTGTGAAAGGAATGCATAAGGATCAGAAAACACCCAGGATTTTGGGACAACCCAAGGCTGCTTCCTTCCTCAAACAGCCCCAACATCTGATCTGCCTGGACACCAGGAAATTGCAGGGGATCTGAGGGTGGGCATGGCCTGTGGTGCATTTGGGGCTGTCTGCCAGCTGATGCCAAATGCCTTCCTGCAGAGGCTGGGCAGAAGCTGCAGCCAGGCCAGGCTGGGAAACAGCCCTGCAGGGCATGAAAGCAGCAGCGGGGCAGCAAGGCTGCCATGGATCCCTTCCTGCTGTGCCGGGCACGGCGTGTCCAGATGTGCAGCCAAAGCCCCTGGCTGCTGAGTCCCAGGAGCAGCATGAGGGAAATGCACCCACCTTGTCTTCTCTGCAGACGTTCCTTCAGCATTTGCCACATGATTTCTAATGGGTCCTGGAATTTCCTGCCTGCCATGTCTTTGGTCTCTCCTGTCAGAGGACCTTAAGAGAAAGTAGTTCCATTTCCCATGAATGGACCCCACAAAAGCAGGGCTCAGCCTGAGGGGTCAGCAGGGACACACTACTCACCCCTGCCATGGGAGCTGGGCTTTTGTACAGCATCCAAGGTAGGAGTTGGTGAGGTCGTCCCTGCAGACACGCCTGTAACACAACAGCCACAGAAGCTTCTGTCACCTGGTTCTTACCAGTCAGTCAAACATTACGCCTTGGTGGGACAGTGAGAACATACCTGCAGAATGCTCAGAGTGCTTCACAACTTCAGAGCGCCAGGCTAATGAAGAATCCTTCCCAGCATCCCAGTCTGGAAGCAAACCAAGATGAGAACTGTTTCCATTGTGTGCCAGGGCTGGCTCTGGCCCTGGGCTGGCGGCAGGGCTCCCGCTCGGGGCTGCTCCTGTGCCTTGGGCCTCTGGGCACTCAGGGCCAGCTCCGCAGCAGCTGCAGCGCCAGGGACGTTGCTGCACCAGTCCCGTTTCCCCGGGGCTCTGAACCAGCTCCAGAGGCCTGGAAGCCGAGGCGCCTCCAGCTTTGGCTGCTGCCGGGCCGGGCAAGGGCAGGCCCTGGGGGAAGAGCTGCTGCCACACAGCCCCGGCCAGGCCTGAGCCCGGCACAGAAATTACCTGCTGTGCCTGTGTCCATGTCTGGCTTTGCCTTCCTTCCTGCAGCAGGGGCTGGCACCGAAGATGGAGTGCTTCCTTCAAGAAATGCCACCTTCCACTGAAGCTCTATGTCCATCTCTTGACAAAGGAAGGGAGACAGCTGCATCAGATGGAGCTGTTTCCCACTTGGGTGGTGGCATCAGAGGTAATATTTGTGAAATTTATGGAGCAGGAAAATGGCCAGGTTACAGTGGCATGATGAGAGCACTTCCACCACCAAACAGCCACCCTTTTCCTAAACTGCAGGGCTGGATATTGTGGGGGATCTCAGGGTGTGTTACAGTTTGGGCATGGCCTGTCAGCTGATGCCAAATAACTTCTGGCAGAAGCTGGGCAGAAGCTGCAGCCAGGCCAGGCTGGGAAACAGCCCTGCAGGGCGTGAAAGCAGCAGCGGGGCAGCGAGGCTGCCATGGATCCCTTCCCGCTGTGCCGGGCACGGCGTGTCCAGATGTGCAGCCAAAGCCCCTGGCTGCTGAGTCCCAGGGGAAGCATGAGGGAAATGCACCCACCTTCTCTGGTCTGCAGGGGTTCCTTCAGCTCTTGCCTCATCTGTTTGGATGGTTCCAGGGATATCTTATCTGTTGTATCTTGGATTTTCCCTGTTGGAGTACCTTAGAGAAAAATATTTCCATTTCCCAGGAATGGATCCCAGAAAAGCAGGGTTCAGCCTGTGGGGTCAGCAGGGACACACTACTCACCCCTGAGATGGGAGCTGGGCTTGAGTGCAGCATCCAAGGTAGCAGCTGGAGAAGCTGGAGAAGTCTTCCCTGTAGACACATCTGTAACACAACAGCCACAGAAGCTTCTGTCACCTGGTGCCTGCCCGCTTGTCTACAATTCTTCCTTGGTGGCACACATAGAACATACCTGCAGGAAGCTCCAAGGGCTTCAAAACTTTATTCATCCAAGCTGATGGAGAAGCCTTCCCAGCACCCTCATCTACAATGCAGCACAGATGAGAACATTTTCCAGTGTGTGCTGGGATCTCTTTCTGCCACAGGGAACTGGGCACTGCCAGGGAGTCGGGTAAGGCCATGGGAGCCAGATGTGAATAGACATGGCCAAAGCTGCCCAGGGGCCTGGGGAGCTCTGGGCTGGCTCCTGGTCACTCTCCACACTCTTTCCCTGCCCTCAGCAACATCCCTGGGAGGGGTGGCTGCAGCAGTGCAGGGACCTGGGACTCTCCCCCTCACACACAGAAGAAATCCTCCCTAAAGCATGGGGGAAAACTGCAGCAGGCAGTGCCACAGCTATCCATCCTGCCCTCCCTCTGTCCCTCCTGCCCTCCTTCTGTGGGGAAACACCCCAGATCCCAAGGGCAAACAGCCAGGCCCTCTCAGGACACACTGCAGCCTTGCTCTCCCCCTCTGTCCTTTCCCCACCGTGGGCACCCAGTGCAGTCACTCCCAGGTTTCAGGACATGTCTCCCATGGAGGGACGCCAGCAGGACTGCTCAGTGCCCTGCGCCTGCTCGGGATAATTCCCCTGGGCTGTGCTGCTCTAGTCCAGGCTGTGCCCGCACTGCCAAACAGCAGAGAGGGCAGCTCAAGCCTCAGCAGGGCTCAGGCCCAGAGGCACAGCAATTACCTCCTGTGCCTGTGCCTGGCATGGCCTCCCTTCCTGGAGCTGAGGCTGGCATGCAACCACTGCTTCCTCCGGGAAATGCTTCTTTCTCCGCAGGCTCTCCTTTCATTTCTGGAGAATGGAAAAGAGACAGCTGCATCAGATGAAAACATTTCTGACTGGGAATGGGGAAGGGGACAATTTCAGGAGGCATCACTTGTGAAAGGAATGCATAAGGATCAGAAAACACCCAGGATTTTGGGACAACCCAAGGCTGCTTCCTTCCCCAAACAGCCCCAACATCTGATCTGCCTGGACACCAGGAAATTGCAGGGGATCTGAAGGTGGGCATGGCCTGTGGTGCATTTGGGGCTGTCTGCCAGCTGATGCCAAATGCCTTCCGGCAGAGGCTGGGCAGAAGCTGCAGCCAGGCCAGGCTGGGAAACAGCCCTGCAGGGTGTGAAAGCAGCAGCGGGGCAGCGAGGCTGCCATGGATCCCTTCCCGCTGTGCCGGGCACGGCGTGTCCAGATGTGCAGCCAAAGCCCCCGGCTGCTGAGTCCCAGGGGAAGCATGAGGGAAATGCACCCACCTTCTCTTGTCTGCAGGGGTTCCTTCAGCTCTTGCCTCATCTGTTTGGATGGTTCCAGGGATATCTTATCTATTGTATCTTGGATTTTCCCTGTTGGAGTACCTTAGAGAAAAATATTACCATTTCCCAGGAATGGATCCCAGAAAAGCAGGGCTCAGCCTGTGGGGTCAGCAGGGACACACTACTCACCCCTGAGATGGGAGCTGGGCTTGAGTGCAGCATCCAAGGTAGCAGCTGGAGAAGCTGGAGAAGTCTTCCCTGTAGACACATCTGTAACACAACAGCCACAGAAGCTTCTGTCACCTGGTGCCTGCCCGCTTGTCTACAATTCTTCCTTGGTGGCACACTGGGAACATACCTGCAGGAGGCTCCAAGGGCTTCAAAACTTTCTTCATCCAAGCTGATGGAGAAGCCTTCCCAGCACCCTCATCTACAATGCAGCACAGATGAGAACATTTTCCAGTGTGTGCTGGGATCTCTTTCTGCCACAGGGAACTGGGCACTGCCAGGGAGTCGGGTAAGGCCATGGGAGCCAGATGTGAATAGACATGGCCAAAGCTGCCCAGGGGCCTGGGGAGCTCTGGGCTGGCTCCTGGTCACTCTCCACACTCTTTCCCTGCCCTCAGCAACATCCCTGGGAGGGGTGGCTGCAGCAGTGCAGGGACCTGGAACTCTCCCCCTCACACACAGAAGAAATCCTCCCTAAAGCATGGGGGAAAACTGCAGCAGGCAGTGCCACAGCTATCCATCCTGCCCTCCCTCTGTCCCTCCTGCCCTCCTTCTGTCGGGAAACACCCCAGATCCCAAGGGCAAACAGCCAGGCCCTCTCAGGACACACTGGAGCCTTGCTCTCCCCCTCTGTCCTTTCCCCACCGTGGGCACCCCGTGCAGTCACTCCCAGGTTTCAGGACATGTCTCCCATGGAGGGACCCCAGCAGGACTGCTCAGTGCCCTGAGCCTGCTCGGGATAATTCCCCTGGGCTGTGCTGCTCTAGTCCAGGCTGTGCCCGCACTGCCAAGCAGCAGAGAGGGCAGCTCAAGCCTCAGCAGGGCTCAGGTCCAGAGGCACAGCAATTACCTCCTGTGCCTGTGCCTGGCATGGCCTCCCTTCCTGGAGCTGAGGCTGGCATGCAACCACTGCTTCCTCCGGGAAATGCTTCTTTCTCCGCAGGCTCTCCTTTCATTTCTGGAGAATGGAAAAGAGACAGCTGGATCAGATGAAAACATTCCTGACTGGGAATGGGGAAGGGGACAATTTCAGGAGGCATCACTTGTGAAAGGAATGCATAAGGATCAGAAAACACCCAGGATTTTGGGACAACCCAAGGCTGCTTCCTTCCCCAAACAGCCCCAACATCTGATCTGCCTGGACACCAGGAAATTGCAGGGGATCTGAAGGTGGGCATGGCCTGTGGTGCAATTGGGGCTGTCTGCCAGCTGATGCCAAATGCCTTCCTGCAGAGGCTGGGCAGAAGCTGCAGCCAGGCCAGGCTGGCAAACAGCCCTGCAGGGTGTGAAAGCAGCAGCGGGGCAGCGAGGCTGCCATGGATCCCTTCCTGCTGTGCCGGGCACGGCGTGTCCAGATGTGCAGCCAAAGCCCCCGGCTGCTGAGTCCCAGGAGCAGCATGAGGGAAATGCACCCACCTTGTCTTCTCTGCAGACGTTCCTTCAGCATTTGCCACATGATTTCTAATGGGTCCTGGAATTTCCTGCCTGCCATGTCTTTGGTCTCTCATGTCAGAGGACCTTAAGAGAAAGCAGTTCCATTTCCCAGCAATGGACCCCACAAAAGCAGGGCTCAGCCTGAGGGGTCAGCAGGGACACACTACTCACCCCTGCCATGGGAGCTGGCCTTTTGTGCAGCATCCAAGGTAGGAGTTGGTGAGGTCGTCCCTGCAGACACGCCTGTAACACAACAGCCACAGAAGCTTCTGTCACCTGCTTCTTACCAGTCAGTCAAACATTACGCCTTGGTGGGACAGTGAGAACATACCTGCAGAATGCTCAGAGGGCTTCACAACTTCAGAGCGCCAGGCTAATGGAGAATCCTTCCCAGCATCCCAGTCTGGAAGCAAACCAAGATGAGAACTGTTTCCATTGTGTGCCAGGGCTGGCTCTGGCCCTGGGCTGGCGGCAGGGCTCCCGCTCGGGGCTGCTCCTGTGCCTTGGGCCTCTGGGCACTCAGGGCCAGCTCCGCAGCAGCTGCAGCGCCAGGGACGTTGCTGCACCAGTCCCGTTTCCCCGGGGCTCTGAACCAGCTCCAGAGGCCTGGAAGCCCAGGCGCCTCCAGCTTTGGCTGCTGCCGGGCCGGGCAAGGGCAGGCCCTGGGAGAAGAGCTGCTGCCACACAGCCCCGGCCAGGCCTGAGCCCGGCACAGCAATTACCTGCTGTGCCTGTGTCCATGTCTGGCTTTGCCTTCCCTCCTGCAGTAGGGGCTGGCACCGAAGATGGAGTGCTTCCTTCAAGAAATACCACCTTCCACTGAAGCACTATGTCCATCTCTTGACAAAGGAAGGGAGACAGCTGCATCAGATGGAGCTGTTTCCCACTTGGGTGGTGGCATCAGAGGTAATATTTGTGAAATTTATGGAGCAGGAAAATGGCCAGGTTACAGTGGCATGATGAGAGCACTTCCACCACCAAACAGCCACCCTTTTCCTAATCTGCAGGGCTGGATATAGTGGGGGATCTCAGGGTGTGTTACAGTTTGGGCATGGCCTGTCAGCTGATGCCAAATAACTTCTGGCAGAAGCTGGGCAGAAGCTGCAGCCAGGCCAGGCTGGCAAACAGCCCTGCAGGGCGTGAAAGCAGCAGCGGGGCAGCGAGGCTGCCATGGACCCTTCCCGCTGTGCCGGGCATGGTGTGTCCAGATGTGCAGCCAAAGCCCCCGGCTGCTGACTCCCAGGGGAAGCATGAGGGAAATGCACCCACCTTCTCTTGTCTGCAGGGGTTCCTTCAGCTCTTGCCTCATCTGTTTGGATGGTTCCAGGGATATCTTATCTGTTGTATCTTGGATTTTCCCTGTTGGAGTACCTTAGAGAAAAATATTTCCATTTCCCAGGAATGGATCCCAGAAAAGCAGGGTTCAGCCTGTGGGGTCAGCAGGGACACACTACTCACCCCTGAGATGGGAGCTGGGCTTGAGTGCAGCATCCAAGGTAGCAGCTGGAGAAGCTGGAGAAGTCTTCCCTGTAGACACATCTGTAACACAACAGCCACAGAAGCTTCTGTCACCTGGTTCCTGCCCACTTGTCTACAATTCTTCCTTGGTGGCACACTGAGAACATACCTGCAGGAGGCTCCAAGGGCTTCAAAACTTTATTCATCCAAGCTGATGTAGAAGCCTTCCCAGCACCCTCATCTACAATGCAGCACAGATGAGAACATTTTCCAGTGTGTGCTGGGATCTCTTTCTGCCACAGGGAACTGGGCACTGCCTGGGAGTCGGGTAAGGCCATGGGAGCCAGATGTGAATAGACATGGCCAAAGCTGCCCAGGGGCCTGGGGAGCTCTGGGCTGGCTCCTGGTCACTCTCCACACTCTTTCCCTGCCCTCAGCAACATCCCTGGGAGGGGTGGCTGCAGCAGTGCAGGGACCTGGGACTCTCCCCCTCACACACAGAAGAAATCCTCCCTAAAGCATGGGGGAAAACTGCAGCAGGCAGTGCCACAGCTATCCATCCTGCCCTCCCTCTGTCCCTCCTGCCCTCCTTCTGTCGGGAAACACCCCAGATCCCAAGGGCAAACAGCCAGGCCCTCTCAGGACACACTGGAGCCTTGCTCTCCCCCTCTGTCCTTTCCCCACCGTGGGCACCCCGTGCAGTCACTCCCAGGTTTCAGGACATGTCTCCCATGGAGGGACCCCAGCAGGACTGCTCAGTGCCCTGCGCCTGCTCGGGATAATTCCCCTGGGCTGTGCTGCTCTAGTCCAGGCTGTGCCCGCACTGCCAAACAGCAGAGAGGGCAGCTCAAGCCTCAGCAGGGCTCAGGCCCAGAGGCACAGCAATTACCTCCTGTGCCTGTGCCTGGCATGGCCTCCCTTCCTGGAGCTGAGGCTTGCATGCAACCACTGCTTCCTCCGGGAAATGCTTCTTTCTCCGCAGGCTCTCCTTTCATTTCTGGAGAATGGAAAAGAGACAGCTGCATCAGATGAAAACATTTCTGACTGGGAATGGGGAAGGGGACAATTTCAGGAGGCATCACTTGTGAAAGGAATGCATAAGGATCAGAAAACACCCAGGATTTTGGGACAACCCAAGGCTGCTTCCTTCCTCAAACAGCCCCAACATCTGATCTGCCTGGACACCAGGAAATTGCAGGGGATCTGAGGGTGGGCATGGCCTGTGGTGCATTTGGGGCTGTCTGGCAGCTGATGCCAAATGCCTTCCTGCAGAGGCTGGGCAGAAGCTGCAGCCAGGCCAGGCTGGGAAACAGCCCTGCAGGGCATGAAAGCAGCAGCGGGGCAGCAAGGCTGCCATGGATCCCTTCCTGCTGTGCCGGGCACGGCGTGTCCAGATGTGCAGCCAAAGCCCCTGGCTGCTGAGTCCCAGGAGCAGCATGAGGGAAATGCACCCACCTTGTCTTCTCTGCAGACGTTCCTTCAGCATTTGCCACATGATTTCTAATGGGTCCTGGAATTTCCTGCCTGCCATGTCTTTGGTCTCTCCTGTCAGAGGACCTTAAGAGAAAGTAGTTCCATTTCCCATGAATGGACCCCACAAAAGCAGGGCTCAGCCTGAGGGGTCAGCAGGGACACACTACTCACCCCTGCCATGGGAGCTGGGCTTTTGTACAGCATCCAAGGTAGGAGTTGGTGAGGTCGTCCCTGCAGACACGCCTGTAACACAACAGCCACAGAAGCTTCTGTCACCTGGTTCTTACCAGTCAGTCAAACATTACGCCTTGGTGGGACAGTGAGAACATACCTGCAGAATGCTCAGAGTGCTTCACAACTTCAGAGCGCCAGGCTAATGAAGAATCCTTCCCAGCATCCCAGTCTGGAAGCAAACCAAGATGAGAACTGTTTCCATTGTGTGCCAGGGCTGGCTCTGGCCCTGGGCTGGCGGCAGGGCTCCCGCTCGGGGCTGCTCCTGTGCCTTGGGCCTCTGGGCACTCAGGGCCAGCTCCGCAGCAGCTGCAGCGCCAGGGACGTTGCTGCACCAGTCCCGTTTCCCCGGGGCTCTGAACCAGCTCCAGAGGCCTGGAAGCCGAGGCGCCTCCAGCTTTGGCTGCTGCCGGGCCGGGCAAGGGCAGGCCCTGGGGGAAGAGCTGCTGCCACACAGCCCCGGCCAGGCCTGAGCCCGGCACAGAAATTACCTGCTGTGCCTGTGCGCGTGTCTGCCATCACCTTCCTTCCTGCAGCAGGGGCTGGCACCGAAGATGGAGTGCTTCCTTCAAGAAATGCCACCTTCCACTGAAGCTCTATGTCCATCTCTTGACAAAGGAAGGGAGACAGCTGCATCAGATGGAGCTGTTTCCCACTTGGGTGGTGGCATCAGAGGTAATATTTGTGAAATTTATGGAGCAGGAAAATGGCCAGGTTACAGTGGCATGATGAGAGCACTTCCACCACCAAACAGCCACCCTTTTCCTAAACTGCAGGGCTGGATATTGTGGGGGATCTCAGGGTGTGTTACAGTTTGGGCATGGCCTGTCAGCTGATGCCAAATAACTTCTGGCAGAAGCTGGGCAGAAGCTGCAGCCAGGCCAGGCTGGGAAACAGCCCTGCAGGGCGTGAAAGCAGCAGCGGGGCAGCGAGGCTGCCATGGATCCCTTCCCGCTGTGCCGGGCACGGCGTGTCCAGATGTGCAGCCAAAGCCCCTGGCTGCTGAGTCCCAGGGGAAGCATGAGGGAAATGCACCCACCTTCTCTGGTCTGCAGGGGTTCCTTCAGCTCTTGCCTCATCTGTTTGGATGGTTCCAGGGATATCTTATCTGTTGTATCTTGGATTTTCCCTGTTGGAGTACCTTAGAGAAAAATATTTCCATTTCCCAGGAATGGATCCCAGAAAAGCAGGGTTCAGCCTGTGGGGTCAGCAGGGACACACTACTCACCCCTGAGATGGGAGCTGGGCTTGAGTGCAGCATCCAAGGTAGCAGCTGGAGAAGCTGGAGAAGTCTTCCCTGTAGACACATCTGTAACACAACAGCCACAGAAGCTTCTGTCACCTGGTGCCTGCCCGCTTGTCTACAATTCTTCCTTGGTGGCACACATAGAACATACCTGCAGGAAGCTCCAAGGGCTTCAAAACTTTATTCATCCAAGCTGATGGAGAAGCCTTCCCAGCACCCTCATCTACAATGCAGCACAGATGAGAACATTTTCCAGTGTGTGCTGGGATCTCTTTCTGCCACAGGGAACTGGGCACTGCCAGGGAGTCGGGTAAGGCCATGGGAGCCAGATGTGAATAGACATGGCCAAAGCTGCCCAGGGGCCTGGGGAGCTCTGGGCTGGCTCCTGGTCACTCTCCACACTCTTTCCCTGCCCTCAGCAACATCCCTGGGAGGGGTGGCTGCAGCAGTGCAGGGACCTGGGACTCTCCCCCTCACACACAGAAGAAATCCTCCCTAAAGCATGGGGGAAAACTGCAGCAGGCAGTGCCACAGCTATCCATCCTGCCCTCCCTCTGTCCCTCCTGCCCTCCTTCTGTGGGGAAACACCCCAGATCCCAAGGGCAAACAGCCAGGCCCTCTCAGGACACACTGCAGCCTTGCTCTCCCCCTCTGTCCTTTCCCCACCGTGGGCACCCAGTGCAGTCACTCCCAGGTTTCAGGACATGTCTCCCATGGAGGGACGCCAGCAGGACTGCTCAGTGCCCTGCGCCTGCTCGGGATAATTCCCCTGGGCTGTGCTGCTCTAGTCCAGGCTGTGCCCGCACTGCCAAACAGCAGAGAGGGCAGCTCAAGCCTCAGCAGGGCTCAGGCCCAGAGGCACAGCAATTACCTCCTGTGCCTGTGCCTGGCATGGCCTCCCTTCCTGGAGCTGAGGCTGGCATGCAACCACTGCTTCCTCCGGGAAATGCTTCTTTCTCCGCAGGCTCTCCTTTCATTTCTGGAGAATGGAAAAGAGACAGCTGCATCAGATGAAAACATTTCTGACTGGGAATGGGGAAGGGGACAATTTCAGGAGGCATCACTTGTGAAAGGAATGCATAAGGATCAGAAAACACCCAGGATTTTGGGACAACCCAAGGCTGCTTCCTTCCCCAAACAGCCCCAACATCTGATCTGCCTGGACACCAGGAAATTGCAGGGGATCTGAAGGTGGGCATGGCCTGTGGTGCATTTGGGGCTGTCTGCCAGCTGATGCCAAATGCCTTCCGGCAGAGGCTGGGCAGAAGCTGCAGCCAGGCCAGGCTGGGAAACAGCCCTGCAGGGTGTGAAAGCAGCAGCGGGGCAGCGAGGCTGCCATGGATCCCTTCCCGCTGTGCCGGGCACGGCGTGTCCAGATGTGCAGCCAAAGCCCCCGGCTGCTGAGTCCCAGGGGAAGCATGAGGGAAATGCACCCACCTTCTCTTGTCTGCAGGGGTTCCTTCAGCTCTTGCCTCATCTGTTTGGATGGTTCCAGGGATATCTTATCTATTGTATCTTGGATTTTCCCTGTTGGAGTACCTTAGAGAAAAATATTACCATTTCCCAGGAATGGATCCCAGAAAAGCAGGGCTCAGCCTGTGGGGTCAGCAGGGACACACTACTCACCCCTGAGATGGGAGCTGGGCTTGAGTGCAGCATCCAAGGTAGCAGCTGGAGAAGCTGGAGAAGTCTTCCCTGTAGACACATCTGTAACACAACAGCCACAGAAGCTTCTGTCACCTGGTGCCTGCCCGCTTGTCTACAATTCTTCCTTGGTGGCACACTGGGAACATACCTGCAGGAGGCTCCAAGGGCTTCAAAACTTTATTCATCCAAGCTGATGTAGAAGCCTTCCCAGCACCCTCATCTACAATGCAGCACAGATGAGAACATTTTCCAGTGTGTGCTGGGATCTCTTTCTGCCACAGGGAACTGGGCACTGCCAGGGAGTCGGGTAAGGCCATGGGAGCCAGATGTGAATAGACATGGCCAAAGCTGCCCAGGGGCCTGGGGAGCTCTGGGCTGGCTCCTGGTCACTCTCCACACTCTTTCCCTGCCCTCAGCAACATCCCTGGGAGGGGTGGCTGCAGCAGTGCAGGGACCTGGAACTCTCCCCCTCACACACAGAAGAAATCCTCCCTAAAGCATGGGGGAAAACTGCAGCAGGCAGTGCCACAGCTATCCATCCTGCCCTCCCTCTGTCCCTCCTGCCCTCCTTCTGTGGGGAAACACCCCAGATCCCAAGGGCAAACAGCCAGGCCCTCTCAGGACACACTGGAGCCTTGCTCTCCCCCTCTGTCCTTTCCCCACCGTGGGCACCCCGTGCAGTCAGTGCCAGGTTTCAGGACATGTCTCCCATGGAGGGACCCCAGCAGGACTGCTCAGTGCCCTGAGCCTGCTCGGGATAATTCCCCTGGGCTGTGCTGCTCTAGTCCAGGCTGTGCCCGCACAGCCAAGCAGCAGAGAGGGCAGCTCAAGCCTCAGCAGGGCTCAGGTCCAGAGGCACAGCAATTACCTCCTGTGCCTGTGCCTGGCATGGCCTCCCTTCCTGGAGCTGAGGCTGGCATGCAACCACTGCTTCCTCCGGGAAATGCTTCTTTCTCCGCAGGCTCTCCTTTCATTTCTGGAGAATGGAAAAGAGACAGCTGGATCAGATGAAAACATTCCTGACTGGGAATGGGGAAGGGGACAATTTCAGGAGGCATCACTTGTGAAAGGAATGCATAAGGATCAGAAAACACCCAGGATTTTGGGACAACCCAAGGCTGCTTCCTTCCCCAAACAGCCCCAACATCTGATCTGCCTGGACACCAGGAAATTGCAGGGGATCTGAAGGTGGGCATGGCCTGTGGTGCAATTGGGGCTGTCTGCCAGCTGATGCCAAATGCCTTCCTGCAGAGGCTGGGCAGAAGCTGCAGCCAGGCCAGGCTGGCAAACAGCCCTGCAGGGTGTGAAAGCAGCAGCGGGGCAGCGAGGCTGCCATGGATCCCTTCCTGCTGTGCCGGGCACGGCGTGTCCAGATGTGCAGCCAAAGCCCCCGGCTGCTGAGTCCCAGGAGCAGCATGAGGGAAATGCACCCACCTTGTCTTCTCTGCAGACGTTCCTTCAGCATTTGCCACATGATTTCTAATGGGTCCTGGAATTTCCTGCCTGCCATGTCTTTGGTCTCTCATGTCAGAGGACCTTAAGAGAAAGCAGTTCCATTTCCCAGCAATGGACCCCACAAAAGCAGGGCTCAGCCTGAGGGGTCAGCAGGGACACACTACTCACCCCTGCCATGGGAGCTGGCCTTTTGTGCAGCATCCAAGGTAGGAGTTGGTGAGGTCGTCCCTGCAGACACGCCTGTAACACAACAGCCACAGAAGCTTCTGTCACCTGCTTCTTACCAGTCAGTCAAACATTACGCCTTGGTGGGACAGTGAGAACATACCTGCAGAATGCTCAGAGGGCTTCACAACTTCAGAGCGCCAGGCTAATGGAGAATCCTTCCCAGCATCCCAGTCTGGAAGCAAACCAAGATGAGAACTGTTTCCATTGTGTGCCAGGGCTGGCTCTGGCCCTGGGCTGGCGGCAGGGCTCCCGCTCGGGGCTGCTCCTGTGCCTTGGGCCTCTGGGCACTCAGGGCCAGCTCCGCAGCAGCTGCAGCGCCAGGGACGTTGCTGCACCAGTCCCGTTTCCCCGGGGCTCTGAACCAGCTCCAGAGGCCTGGAAGCCCAGGCGCCTCCAGCTTTGGCTGCTGCCGGGCCGGGCAAGGGCAGGCCCTGGGAGAAGAGCTGCTGCCACACAGCCCCGGCCAGGGCTGAGACCGGCACAGCAATTACCTGCTGTGCCTGTGTCCATGTCTGGCTTTGCCTTCCCTCCTGCAGTAGGGGCTGGCACCGAAGATGGAGTGCTTCCTTCAAGAAATACCACCTTCCACTGAAGCACTATGTCCATCTCTTGACAAAGGAAGGGAGACAGCTGCATCAGATGGAGCTGTTTCCCACTTGGGTGGTGGCATCAGAGGTAATATTTGTGAAATTTATGGAGCAGGAAAATGGCCAGGTTACAGTGGCATGATGAGAGCACTTCCACCACCAAACAGCCACCCTTTTCCTAATCTGCAGGGCTGGATATAGTGGGGGATCTCAGGGTGTGTTACAGTTTGGGCATGGCCTGTCAGCTGATGCCAAATAACTTCTGGCAGAAGCTGGGCAGAAGCTGCAGCCAGGCCAGGCTGGCAAACAGCCCTGCAGGGCGTGAAAGCAGCAGCGGGGCAGCGAGGCTGCCATGGACCCTTCCCGCTGTGCCGGGCATGGTGTGTCCAGATGTGCAGCCAAAGCCCCCGGCTGCTGACTCCCAGGGGAAGCATGAGGGAAATGCACCCACCTTCTCTTGTCTGCAGGGGTTCCTTCAGCTCTTGCCTCATCTGTTTGGATGGTTCCAGGGATATCTTATCTGTTGTATCTTGGATTTTCCCTGTTGGAGTACCTTAGAGAAAAATATTTCCATTTCCCAGGAATGGATCCCAGAAAAGCAGGGTTCAGCCTGTGGGGTCAGCAGGGACACACTACTCACCCCTGAGATGGGAGCTGGGCTTGAGTGCAGCATCCAAGGTAGCAGCTGGAGAAGCTGGAGAAGTCTTCCCTGTAGACACATCTGTAACACAACAGCCACAGAAGCTTCTGTCACCTGGTTCCTGCCCACTTGTCTACAATTCTTCCTTGGTGGCACACTGAGAACATACCTGCAGGAGGCTCCAAGGGCTTCAAAACTTTATTCATCCAAGCTGATGGAGAAGCCTTCCCAGCACCCTCATCTACAATGCAGCACAGATGAGAACATTTTCCAGTGTGTGCTGGGATCTCTTTCTGCCACAGGGAACTGGGCACTGCCTGGGAGTCGGGTAAGGCCATGGGAGCCAGATGTGAATAGACATGGCCAAAGCTGCCCAGGGGCCTGGGGAGCTCTGGGCTGGCTCCTGGTCACTCTCCACACTCTTTCCCTGCCCTCAGCAACATCCCTGGGAGGGGTGGCTGCAGCAGTGCAGGGACCTGGGACTCTCCCCCTCACACACAGAAGAAATCCTCCCTAAAGCATGGGGGAAAACTGCAGCAGGCAGTGCCACAGCTATCCATCCTGCCCTCCCTCTGTCCCTCCTGCCCTCCTTCTGTCGGGAAACACCCCAGATCCCAAGGGCAAACAGCCAGGCCCTCTCAGGACACACTGGAGCCTTGCTCTCCCCCTCTGTCCTTTCCCCACCGTGGGCACCCCGTGCAGTCACTCCCAGGTTTCAGGACATGTCTCCCATGGAGGGACCCCAGCAGGACTGCTCAGTGCCCTGCGCCTGCTCGGGATAATTCCCCTGGGCTGTGCTGCTCTAGTCCAGGCTGTGCCCGCACTGCCAAACAGCAGAGAGGGCAGCTCAAGCCTCAGCAGGGCTCAGGCCCAGAGGCACAGCAATTACCTCCTGTGCCTGTGCCTGGCATGGCCTCCCTTCCTGGAGCTGAGGCTGGCATGCAACCACTGCTTCCTCCGGGAAATGCTTCTTTCTCCGCAGGCTCTCCTTTCATTTCTGGAGAATGGAAAAGAGACAGCTGCATCAGATGAAAACATTTCTGACTGGGAATGGGGAAGGGGACAATTTCAGGAGGCATCACTTGTGAAAGGAATGCATAAGGATCAGAAAACACCCAGGATTTTGGGACAACCCAAGGCTGCTTCCTTCCTCAAACAGCCCCAACATCTGATCTGCCTGGACACCAGGAAATTGCAGGGGATCTGAGGGTGGGCATGGCCTGTGGTGCATTTGGGGCTGTCTGCCAGCTGATGCCAAATGCCTTCCTGCAGAGGCTGGGCAGAAGCTGCAGCCAGGCCAGGCTGGGAAACAGCCCTGCAGGGCATGAAAGCAGCAGCGGGGCAGCAAGGCTGCCATGGATCCCTTCCTGCTGTGCCGGGCACGGCGTGTCCAGATGTGCAGCCAAAGCCCCTGGCTGCTGAGTCCCAGGAGCAGCATGAGGGAAATGCACCCACCTTGTCTTCTCTGCAGACGTTCCTTCAGCATTTGCCACATGATTTCTAATGGGTCCTGGAATTTCCTGCCTGCCATGTCTTTGGTCTCTCCTGTCAGAGGACCTTAAGAGAAAGTAGTTCCATTTCCCATGAATGGACCCCACAAAAGCAGGGCTCAGCCTGAGGGGTCAGCAGGGACACACTACTCACCCCTGCCATGGGAGCTGGGCTTTTGTACAGCATCCAAGGTAGGAGTTGGTGAGGTCGTCCCTGCAGACACGCCTGTAACACAACAGCCACAGAAGCTTCTGTCACCTGGTTCTTACCAGTCAGTCAAACATTACGCCTTGGTGGGACAATGAGAACATACCTGCAGAATGCTCAGAGTGCTTCACAACTTCAGAGCGCCAGGCTAATGAAGAATCCTTCCCAGCATCCCAGTCTGGAAGCAAACCAAGATGAGAACTGTTTCCATTGTGTGCCAGGGCTGGCTCTGGCCCTGGGCTGGCGGCAGGGCTCCCGCTCGGGGCTGCTCCTGTGCCTTGGGCCTCTGGGCACTCAGGGCCAGCTCCGCAGCAGCTGCAGCGCCAGGGACGTTGCTGCACCAGTCCCGTTTCCCCGGGGCTCTGAACCAGCTCCAGAGGCCTGGAAGCCGAGGCGCCTCCAGCTTTGGCTGCTGCCGGGCCGGGCAAGGGCAGGCCCTGGGGGAAGAGCTGCTGCCACACAGCCCCGGCCAGGCCTGAGCCCGGCACAGAAATTACCTGCTGTGCCTGTGCGCGTGTCTGCCATCACCTTCCTTCCTGCAGCAGGGGCTGGCACCGAAGATGGAGTGCTTCCTTCAAGAAATGCCACCTTCCACTGAAGCTCTATGTCCATCTCTTGACAAAGGAAGGGAGACAGCTGCATCAGATGGAGCTGTTTCCCACTTGGGTGGTGGCATCAGAGGTAATATTTGTGAAATTTATGGAGCAGGAAAATGGCCAGGTTACAGTGGCATGATGAGAGCACTTCCACCACCAAACAGCCACCCTTTTCCTAAACTGCAGGGCTGGATATTGTGGGGGATCTCAGGGTGTGTTACAGTTTGGGCATGGCCTGTCAGCTGATGCCAAATAACTTCTGGCAGAAGCTGGGCAGAAGCTGCAGCCAGGCCAGGCTGGGAAACAGCCCTGCAGGGCGTGAAAGCAGCAGCGGGGCAGCGAGGCTGCCATGGATCCCTTCCCGCTGTGCCGGGCACGGCGTGTCCAGATGTGCAGCCAAAGCCCCTGGCTGCTGAGTCCCAGGGGAAGCATGAGGGAAATGCACCCACCTTCTCTGGTCTGCAGGGGTTCCTTCAGCTCTTGCCTCATCTGTTTGGATGGTTCCAGGGATATCTTATCTGTTGTATCTTGGATTTTCCCTGTTGGAGTACCTTAGAGAAAAATATTTCCATTTCCCAGGAATGGATCCCAGAAAAGCAGGGTTCAGCCTGTGGGGTCAGCAGGGACACACTACTCACCCCTGAGATGGGAGCTGGGCTTGAGTGCAGCATCCAAGGTAGCAGCTGGAGAAGCTGGAGAAGTCTTCCCTGTAGACACATCTGTAACACAACAGCCACAGAAGCTTCTGTCACCTGGTGCCTGCCCGCTTGTCTACAATTCTTCCTTGGTGGCACACTGGGAACATACCTGCAGGAGGCTCCAAGGGCTTCAAAACTTTCTTCATCCAAGCTGATGGAGAAGCCTTCCCAGCACCCTCATCTACAATGCAGCACAGATGAGAACATTTTCCAGTGTGTGCTGGGATCTCTTTCTGCCACAGGGAACTGGGCACTGCCAGGGAGTCGGCTAAGGCCATGGGAGCCAGATGTGAATAGACATGGCCAAAGCTGCCCAGGGGCCTGGGGAGCTCTGGGCTGGCTCCTGGTCACTCTCCACACTCTTTCCCTGCCCTCAGCAACATCCCTGGGAGGGGTGGCTGCAGCAGTGCAGGGACCTGGAACTCTCCCCCTCACACACAGAAGAAATCCTCCCTAAAGCATGGGGGAAAACTGCAGCAGGCAGTGCCACAGCTATCCATCCTGCCCTCCCTCTGTCCCTCCTGCCCTCCTTCTGTGGGGAAACACCCCAGATCCCAAGGGCAAACAGCCAGGCCCTCTCAGGACACACTGGAGCCTTGCTCTCCCCCTCTGTCCTTTCCCCACCGTGGGCACCCCGTGCAGTCACTCCCAGGTTTCAGGACATGTCTCCCATGGAGGGACCCCAGCAGGACTGCTCAGTGCCCTGAGCCTGCTCGGGATAATTCCCCTGGGCTGTGCTGCTCTAGTCCAGGCTGTGCCCGCACTGCCAAGCAGCAGAGAGGGCAGCTCAAGCCTCAGCAGGGCTCAGGTCCAGAGGCACAGCAATTACCTCCTGTGCCTGTGCCTGGCATGGCCTCCCTTCCTGGAGCTGAGGCTGGCATGCAACCACTGCTTCCTCCGGGAAATGCTTCTTTCTCCGCAGGCTCTCCTTTCATTTCTGGAGAATGGAAAAGAGACAGCTGGATCAGATGAAAACATTCCTGACTGGGAATGGGGAAGGGGACAATTTCAGGAGGCATCACTTGTGAAAGGAATGCATAAGGATCAGAAAACACCCAGGATTTTGGGACAACCCAAGGCTGCTTCCTTCCCCAAACAGCCCCAACATCTGATCTGCCTGGACACCAGGAAATTGCAGGGGATCTGAAGGTGGGCATGGCCTGTGGTGCAATTGGGGCTGTCTGCCAGCTGATGCCAAATGCCTTCCTGCAGAGGCTGGGCAGAAGCTGCAGCCAGGCCAGGCTGGCAAAGAGCCCTGCAGGGTGTGAACGCAGCAGCGGGGCAGCGAGGCTGCCATGGATCCCTTCCTGCTGTGCCGGGCACGGCGTGTCCAGATGTGCAGCCAAAGCCCCCGGCTGCTGAGTCCCAGGAGCAGCATGAGGGAAATGCACCCACCTTGTCTTCTCTGCAGACGTTCCTTCAGCATTTGCCACATGATTTCTAATGGGTCCTGGAATTTCCTGCCTGCCATGTCTTTGGTCTCTCATGTCAGAGGACCTTAAGAGAAAGCAGTTCCATTTCCCAGCAATGGACCCCACAAAAGCAGGGCTCAGCCTGAGGGGTCAGCAGGGACACACTACTCACCCCTGCCATGGGAGCTGGCCTTTTGTGCAGCATCCAAGGTAGGAGTTGGTGAGGTCGTCCCTGCAGACACGCCTGTAACACAACAGCCACAGAAGCTTCTGTCACCTGCTTCTTACCAGTCAGTCAAACATTACGCCTTGGTGGGACAGTGAGAACATACCTGCAGAATGCTCAGAGGGCTTCACAACTTCAGAGCGCCAGGCTAATGGAGAATCCTTCCCAGCATCCCAGTCTGGAAGCAAACCAAGATGAGAACTGTTTCCATTGTGTGCCAGGGCTGGCTCTGGCCCTGGGCTGGCGGCAGGGCTCCCGCTCGGGGCTGCTCCTGTGCCTTGGGCCTCTGGGCACTCAGGGCCAGCTCCGCAGCAGCTGCAGCGCCAGGGACGTTGCTGCACCAGTCCCGTTTCCCCGGGGCTCTGAACCAGCTCCAGAGGCCTGGAAGCCCAGGCGCCTCCAGCTTTGGCTGCTGCCGGGCCGGGCAAGGGCAGGCCCTGGGAGAAGTGCTGCTGCCACACAGCCCCGGCCAGGGCTGAGACCGGCACAGCAATTACCTGCTGTGCCTGTGTCCATGTCTGGCTTTGCCTTCCCTCCTGCAGTAGGGGCTGGCACCGAAGATGGAGTGCTTCCTTCAAGAAATACCACCTTCCACTGAAGCACTATGTCCATCTCTTGACAAAGGAAGGGAGACAGCTGCATCAGATGGAGCTGTTTCCCACTTGGGTGGTGGCATCAGAGGTAATATTTGTGAAATTTATGGAGCAGGAAAATGGCCAGGTTACAGTGGCATGATGAGAGCACTTCCACCTCCAAACAGCCACCCTTTTCCTAATCTGCAGGGCTGGATATAGTGGGGGATCTCAGGGTGTGTTACAGTTTGGGCATGACCTGTCAGCTGATGCCAAATAACTTCCGGCAGAGGCTGGGCAGAAGCTGCAGCCAGGCCAGGCTGGCAAACAGCCCTGCAGGGCGTGAAAGCAGCAGTGGGGCAGCGAGGCTGCCATGGATCCCTTCCTGCTGTGCCGGGCACGGCGTGTCCAGATGTGTAGCCAAAGCCCCTGGCTGCTGAGTCCCAGGGGAAGCACGAGGGAAATGCACCAATACACCCACTTTGTCTTCTCTGCAGACATTCCTTCAGCATTTGCCACATGATTTCTAATGGGTCCTGGAATTTCCTGCCTGCCATGTCTTTGGTCTCTCCTGTCAGAGGACCTTAAGAGAAAGTAGTTCCATTTCCCATGAATGGATCCCAAGAAAGCAGGGCTCAGACTGTGGGGTCAGCAGGGACACACTGCTCACCACTGCCATGGGAGCTGGGCTTCTGTGCAGCAGCCAAGGTAGGAGTTGGTGAAATCGTCCCTGCAGACACGCCTGTAACACAACAGCCACAGAAGCTTCTGTCACCTGCTTCTTACCAGTCAGTCAAACATTACGCCTTGGTGGGACAGTGAGAACATACCTGCAGAATGCTCAGACGGCTTCACAACTTCAGAGCGCCAGGCTAATGGAGAATCCTTCCCAGCATCCCAGTCTGGAAGCAAACCAAGATGAGAACTGTTTCCATTGTGTGCCAGGGCTGGCTCTGGCCCTGGGCTGGCGGCAGGGCTCCCGCTCGGGGCTGCTCCTGTGCCTTGGGCCTCTGGGCACTCAGGGCCAGCTCCGCAGCAGCTGCAGCGCCAGGGACGTTGCTGCACCAGTCCCGTTTCCCCGGGGCTCTGAACGAGCTCCAGAGGCCTGGAAGCCGTGGCGCCTCCAGCTTTGGCTGCTGCCGGGCCGGGCAAGGGCAGGCCCTGGGGGAAGAGCTGCTGCCACACAGCCCCGACCAGGGCTGAGCCCGGCACAGAAATTACCTGCTGTGCCTGTGCCCATGTCTGGCTTTGCCTTCCTTCCTGCAACAGGGGCTGGCACCGAAGATGGAGTGCTTCCTTCAAGAAATGCCATCTTCCACTGAAGCACTATGTCCATCTCTTGACAAAGGAAGGGAGACAGCTGCATCAGATGGAGCTGTTCCCCACTTGGGCGGTGGTATCAGAGGTAATATTTGTGAAATTTATGGAGCAGGAAAATGGCCAGGTTACAGTGGCATGATGAGAGCACTTCCACCACCAAACAGCCACCCTTTTCCTAAACTGCAGGGCTGGATATAGTGGGGGATCTCAGGGTGTGTTACAGTTTGGGCAGCCTGTCAGCTGATGCCATATGCCTTCCTGCAGAGGCTGGGCAGAAGGTGCAGCCAGGCCAGGCTGGGAAACAGCCCTGCAGGATGTGAAGGCAGCAGCGGGGCAGCGAGGCTGCCATGGATCCCTTCCCGCTGTGCCGGGCATGGCGTGTCCAGATGTGCAGCCAAAGCCCCCGGCTGCTGAGTCCCAGGGGAAGCATGAGAGAAATGCACTCACCTTCTCTTGTCTTCAGGGGTTCCTTCAGCTCTTGCCTAATCCGTTAGGATGGTTGCAGGGACATCTTATCTGTTGTATCTTGGATTTTCCCTGTTGGAGTACCTTAGAGAAAAATATTTCCATTTCCCAGGAATGGATCCCACAAAAGTAAGGCTCCGCCTTTGAGGTCAGCAGGGACACACTGCTCACCATTGTGATGGGAGATGGGCTTGCATATAGCATCCAAGGTAGGAGCTGGAGAAGCTGGAGAAGTCTTCCCTGTAGACACATCTGTAACACAACAGCCACAGAAGCTTCTGTCACCTGCTTCCTGCCCGCTTGTCTACAATTCTTCCTTGGTGGCACACTGAGAACATACCTGCAGGAGGCTCCAAGGGCTTCAAAACTTTATTCATCCAAGCTGATGGAGAAGCCTTCCCAGCACCCTCATCTACAATGCAGCACAGATGAGAACAAAAAATAAAACCTTGAAATCACAGTAGCAAGGGAAGAGGGGATTGCTTCACAGGCTGAGGAAACCACAGCTGGCAGTCGGGTAGGAGGAGTGTCATTAACATAGGAAGTGAACCCAGCCGGCACAGGGGATTGTCGTTCTCACTGGTGTGAACAGGAGGAGGCCCAGCGATGGTGGCCCATGGAGATGTTCATCTTAGACAGGGGGGACCATCAAGGACATACATCTGCATACGGGATTCCGGTAACCGAAGAGTGGATACACATCAGTTCCCGGACAAGGTTTTGTCCAGCACAGGAAGGAGAATAGAGGCATCATGAATGTGAAGAACCCTGAGGAAAGACAAAGGGACTCCGCCACGGGCTAGAAAAAGAGTATAAGAACGGACTCTGCCAAGCAGCATTGGTGAACAGGGGGGATTGGGTGCGATAGAAGGCGGATCTTTGTTCACCCAGCTTCCATCCCGGGGTCGGTGCTGTCCTTGATTGTTGGCTGTCGGGACTGTATATCGGTTGTGAATAAATTTATATTTTATTTTTATTAAATTGGCTGGATCGATTTTTACCTGTAACAGTATCCATGTATGGGGGCCTGCAGAATTTAAGCGGCATCCTCCTTGGCCAACAACAGACTGGAAAGGGAAAACCAGCATCAGAAACCTGAGAGATGGAAAACTTTGAGCTGTTAGAGATCAAAAATGTCACCTAAAAATCTCAATGGCGAAGAACAACCTTTCTGACAAGGATTCCAGTAGAACAAATGACACAGGAGTTGGAATAACAGCCAGTGGCCACAGCAATGACAATTCCTTGGTGAGGAGGGTCCCACGGAGAGTCGGCTGAGTAACGACACTCACAGCCAATGTGACTACATGTCATCCTCCTTTATTAAGCAACTTTGGCATATTTATCCTTCACTATACACTGTCTCACACCACTGGTGCATAATGCTGATTGGTTAAGTAGCTATATTCACACATACATCTTAATTACTGATTGGTTGTCACACTATAAGCATCTTTAGCTAAGGTGTGCCAAATGAGCTACTCCCACAACGTGCTTGGCGCATTTGGTTTCATCCTGACACAATGCTCATTCTTCCTTGTTGCATCTATTTGAGGACAGTGCATGGTCTATCTTGTTCCTGTTCGAGTACGGTACATGGTTTTCAGAGTAACTCTGAAATCTGCAGGCCAGGGCTGTCCAATTCCCGCAGGAGAATATCATGGCCCTATCTTCAGCCAAGAATCCTTCTACACCTTGGAATAAAAGGCAGTGCCCACTGCAAAGACATTTCCCTGGCCTGTGAGCTCCATAAACCACACAAGAAAATGGCACTTTTCCTGAGTGCTTCCCAAAGCTTCTCTGCAAGAAGCACTGGAGAAGTGCATGGGGCAAACATTCTCCAAGTGCCAAGCTCTTGTGCAGCAGAAAAGGTCTAAAAAATCAAAATTCTAGCAAACGAAATAAATCCATCATTCATGGCTTTTAAATTCTCTGATGAATCTCAGTTACTTTGGGACAAAAACAAACACAGGGCAAACTTTCCCAAGTATGGTTTCATGACAAAATTCCCATTTGGCTGCTCCTGTTTATGGAAAAAGATGAGATAACAAGCTGCTCAGCTCAAGAAGGAAA
This sequence comes from Passer domesticus, assembly GCF_036417665.1. Lineage (NCBI taxonomy): Eukaryota > Metazoa > Chordata > Aves > Passeriformes > Passeridae > Passer > Passer domesticus. The sequence continues at coordinate 7,653,113 of NC_087482.1, read as the reverse complement.
GGAGGATCTACACTTCCCTGTCATATTTTCCTACTGACAAAGGAATTAAGACCAAGAATTTGGGTAAATGGAGGGATAAGACTGGGGTATGGATGTGGTTTTACATCCTAAGATACTTCATTTGCTAAAATAGAAGCACTTTTGTTGTACATGGATCTCCTTGCTAAACCTCTTTGTCTTCAAACTCCCTTCTTCCATGGCAGAACAGAGCAAGCTCCATCTGTCAGAGCTTCAAGTTAAAAGCTCTGTGATGAGTTATTTTTAATGGACCCATTACCAGTCCGTGGGGTTGCTGTCATGAGGAGCTCAGGTGGCTTTTTGTTGAGATCAAAATCAATGAGCCATTTGCCCCAGCTCCACCTGTCCTGAGGCAGCACTGGCTCCACTGTGCCATTTCTAAATGAAAATTGAATCTCCTAAAGAAGCCAGGCCAAAATCACGAGGGAGGAGTCATGAAAAATAACTTAGGTAGTTTGCTGGGTATTGGTCTAACAGCTACCACCTTCACAAAGTCCAGGCTACACTTAATGAGGCTCTTTGCTCGGTAAGCAACCTTTCAATTGGTAGAGTTTCATACCCATGCAGAAGAACAAAAAGCCACTTCCACTGTAGAAACATGAGCTGCAGCTTTGCAGTGAGTTGTGCTCAGTAGCTGACCTGCTGCAGTAGTTTTGCGGCAGTTTTAGGCAGGAGATACTGCCATAAAATTTCACAAGAAAATTTTCAAGTATCTAAACTATGCAGTATTATGTTATTTTCTACCTCCAATATTGCCAGCACATGGCTTAAGGAAGAAAGGTATTTACCAGCCATCATAGATGAAAAAAATTAAAATGAAAAAAGGGCTTTTCAGGAAATCATAGTGATGGCCACCAGTCATTTTCCAGCTTTGCAGGATTTCGGTTCAAAGTCAATCTAAACAATCCAGCATATGTCTAGCAAGAAGGAAATCACAGATCATCTCTGCTCCTACACCCAAGCTTTTCTATATCAAAGATGGATGGTATTCTTTTCCAGCTCTCAAGAGATGTGTCATAATTTACCAATAAACAAAATATCATGCATAGAAATATTTCATGGATTGTAGCAGTTCCTTTGAGGGGAGCTCCCCAGGGAGTCCCCGGAGGGCCCCCTGGGCTGTGAGTTCGCTGGCAGCAGCAGGCACGCAAGGAGACTCCACACGGCTTCTGAGGGTGCTGATTAGATGAGGGTTTATTGGGGGATCCCAGCCCCGGGAGTAACATGGTTTCAGAGGGAGAAGGGGGAAATGGAAAGGGAGGGGGAGAGAGGGCGAGCCTAGGGGAGAGATGGGCCATGAGAGAATCTGGTCTTCCTCGCAGTTTAAGAGGGAAATTCAAAGTGGGTACGAAATAAGATTTGGGTCAATGGGATTGCAGATTCATGGGACTTCAGAGGAGGAACACAGCTTGGAATAAACCATATATTTTCAAGAGGTACATTTTCGAGATAGAGCATATCATTTGAATAAAATACAACACCACAATAGATTAGTAAGATAGATGACAGATAGATAGATTAGATAGATAGATAGATAGATAGATAGATAGATAGATAGATAGATAGAGAGAGAGATAAGGCAGACAGAGATAGATGAATGCACATGCTTGTATCACTTTACAGAGAAAGGGATAGGGAAGTGACAGGTTATTCTTTTCCATACATGGGAAACAATCTTTTTCCCAGAAAAATCAGCTTCCTTCTTCAATGACCACCAGGGTATCTGAAGACCCCACCAAGAAGGCCCTGTGATGCCAGTGCCCTGTGCATCCAGCAAGTCAAGAAAGTAAGGCCGGCCTCTTAATACTAAAGAGGTTAAAGAGGTTTATTCTCAGTTTTTGGCAGCAAGAGGAACAAACTGAAGCCAGTTACTGTAAAATGCCTCCACAAGCACCAGTGCAAATCACAGCCAAAGGAAGGATGACAGCCCAAGCAGACAGAGATCCTCCTTCAACCCTGGCTGCATTGAAGCCCCACTGACTGCCAAGAAGAAAAGCACCCTACTGAGAGCAAGCAAACTTAACCCTCTACCAGGACACAAATTTAGAGGGAAAAAAAATTTTAAAATCCCTACACCACCAGACATACTTCCCAGTGAGAAGGGTGGGAACAGTCTGCCCCCCAGCACTTCCCCGGCAGGCAGGTTCCCAAAGGTGCTGGGAGCTAAGCTGTGCCCTGCGAGGGAACAGAGCCAGCCTCCCTTCAGTGGGAGAAGGCGCGGCCTCAGCTGTAGCCCCCGGTGCCTGCGGTGGCCCAGGGCACGGCCATGGCTGTCAATGTGTTGGGCTGCAGCACAGGGCAGGCCGGAGCTCAGCAGCCTCAGCAGAGCCCAGGGCCGCGGCCCTTCCCTGCCGGGGCCCGAGCCTGGCCCGGCCCGGCCCGGCCTGAGCAGCCCGGACTGGCCCAGGGGATGGGCTGCGCCCGCCCGCTGTGCCCACAGGCTGGGCCCAAGCCTTTGCAAGAGTCTTTCTCCCAGCTTGGCAAAACCTCGGCCAAGTGTCCCTGTGCTGTGCTAAGAGTAAAAAACCCCCTCAAATTTAACCCTGCTGCCCACCGCATGAGGGATCCCTGCACACCTTAGGAGAGGCCATCAATACTCCTTTGTGCCTCATGAGGGATCCCTGCACGCCTCTGCAGGGACCCCAAAATATCCCTTTGAGCCTCTTCAGGTCCAGGCACAGATGATGCCCCAGAAGGAAATGTGCCCTCAGCCCAGGGACGCTCAGCATGGGCTCCCCCATCCCCTTGGGGCCCCGCCGCTGGGCACAGCAGCCCCTGCCTGGCTCCTGCCTGCCCACACCGTGGCCATCCACGGCTGCTCCTGGGCATGGAGCTCAGCCAGTGCTGGTGCCGGGGGGGCTTTGATGCTGCTACCACCCGGATATAGTTATGAAAACTTTGTTCTTTTATTTAAATATGAAATATGGGCCAAGCCCTGCCCTCTCGGACAGGGGATGCCCACCTTCAGTCCTGGCCGGGGAACAGGACCAGGGGGCTCAGGGGAAGAGGGTCTCGTGGAAGGATGGGTTTTGGGATGGCCTCATGACGCTGCTGCAGCCACGGCAGGGCAGATATGGGCAGAAGTGGAGAGCTGTTATAAACTATCAAGTTCCCGCTGCCTGTGTTTTTAGGCCCATCTGCTGAAGATGCACAGAAGCACCTGTGAAGAGAGGAGGTGGCTGAGGCCCCAGCTGCCAGTGGCACACAGGGAGCCTCGTGCACAGCAGGGCCCAGAGCTGGCAAAGCTCCCCAGCACGGCTGGAGCTGCTGGCACAGCTGGGCCCAGCTGGACAGCTGCCCCTCAAGGCCCCGGCCAGCAGGGACGGCTCTGGGCAGGGTCCCTGGCCAGGAGCGGGCCCCAGAGCGCCTCTGCCTTTCAAGGGCAATCTCGGCCCTGCTCTTTCTCTTCCCCACCTCCCTCTGCCTCTGCCCCGTGCCCCTGGGGCTGCTCTTGGCCAGGCAGCCTCAGTGGGAACCAGCACTGGCTGCAGCCCCAGCGGGCCCCCCAGGACAAGGCCCAGCAATTAAGAGGCCAATGGAAGCACTGGGCAGCAGCAGAACCCTCAGCAGAATTATTTGGACAATCATGGACTGGCCACAACTCCATGGCGGCCTCCCTGCGAATGTTTAATGTCTGCATTAGATTTTCATAAGAAACTGTTTCAGGGGAAGATGAAGAAAACACTCACCATTTTCTCTTCCAGTAATAATGAATTTGGACACAGCATAAGATGAAGATAAACGCCAAAAAAAGCAGGCCTGCCATTAACCCTGCCCAGCAGCCTGTTCCCATATCGAAGCCCCTTCTGAGGCCCTTCTGGGCATCGGGAACAGGTCTTGTGGTGCCGGCTGCATCTGTGGGAGCGGTGGGGAGCGTCAGCCCGTGCTGTGCTGCACTGCTGAGCTGGCAGCACGGTGCATACGGGCAGGACTTTCTCTGTTTCCCCCAGAGCTGGAGCCTGCAGGCGCCTTGCCGGCCCTTGGCACAGGCTGTGCCAGCCAACAAAGCCCAGCAGGCCGGGAGGAGAGCCCGGGGGCAGCGCAGCTGCTTGGGCAGTGGCTGCTGCCAGGGACACGGGCCAAAGCCATCCCTGAGCAGCCACTGCGACCCCTGGCCCTCCCTGCCCCGTGACTGCTCCCCCAGCCCCAGGGGACAGGCTCAGGCCCTGTCAGGACCCAGCGCAGCCCCTGCCCAGTCGGGAGCCAGGGCTGGCTCTGGCCCTCGGCTGGCGGCAGGGCTCCCGCTCGGGGCTGCTCCTGTGCCTTGGGCCTCTGGGCACTCAGGGCCAGCTCCGCAGCAGCTGCAGCACGAGGGACGTTGCTGCACCAGTCCCGTTTCCCCAGGGCTCTGAACGAGCTCCAGAGGCCTGGAAGCCGAGGCGCCTCCAGCTTTGGCTGCTGCCGGGCCGGGCAAGGGCAGGCCCTGGGGGAAGAGCTGCTGCCACACAGCCCCACCCAGGGCTGAGCCCGGCACAGCAATTACCTGCTGTGCCTGTGCCCGTGTCTGGCATTGCCTTCCTTCCTGCTGCAGGGGCTGTCCATGGGGAAATGCTTCCTCCAAGATGTGCCTCCTTCTGCACGGATGTTTGGTCCATCACTTCAGACAGGAAAAAGGACAGCTGGATTAGATGGAAGAGTTCCTGATTTGGGTGCTGGCATCTTCAGGATGTCATGCTTGTCCAACATGGGGATAGGTTTCAGAAAATGTCTTGGCTTTCAGGGCAGGGCCAGGGTTCTCACTTTCCAAACAGCTGCCATGCCTGAGCCGCAGGATTGGGGAGGGGATCGCAAAGATCGAGGGCACACATGTGCATGGTTCTGTGCTGGCACCTGCAACGATGCCCCCTGGCCCAGCTTTGGGCTCTGAGCTGGCAGCTCTCCCAGGGGAAAGGCCTTGACCTACCCTCACCATCTCCCAGAGGCTCCGTCCTGGACGTGGGTTGGGAAGCTGCACCACCTTCACCAGCAGGTCCAGCTGCAAAGAAAGGCAGGACAGAAGAGCTCCTGTGGCACTGCAGGAGATCCTCAGGCTGCCCAGAAGGCTCAGCCCCGGGGCACAGCCCTGGGCCCGGCCCCTTCCCTCTCTGCCCTTCTCTGTGGCTGCACAGAGCACATGGAATGTTCTGGCACTGGCATTGCACACGGGAGGAAGATGGAGCAGCTAAATGCTCCTTCCTCCCACTGACAGTGATCCTGTGGGATCCCTCAGGGCTCCAGAAGGGAGGAGGGCAAATTTTCCATATTCCATCAACCTTCAGATGATCTTAAGTGAAAGGGCAAATGTATGAGCTCTTGCCACCTGGTCACTGTGTATTCTCTCAGGAAAGGTACATTGAGCACTTGCCTCCAGGATTTCCCATGAATCTCAAGCCATAATCCAGCAGGTTTTCCAGATAATCCATGTCTTTATCCCATCCTAGAAGTTTGCAAAGATCAGAACAATTTCCATGATGTGCTGGGATCCCCTTCTGCCACAGGGAACTGGGCACTGCTTGTAGGTCAGGTAAGGCCATGGGAGCCAGATGTGAATGGACAAGGCCAAAGCTGCTCAGGGGCCTGGGGAGCTCTGGGAAGGCTCATGGTCAATCCCTATCTTATTTGCAGACCCTGTGCAACATCCCTGGAGAGGTGCCTGGAGCAGCCCAGGGCCTGTGCGGGTTCTCTTAGTCGCACAAGGGAAATGCTCCTTGAATCCTTGGAGAGAACTGCAGCAGGCAGTGCTGCAAGTATACCCTGCAAACTCCCTCCTGCCTGTCCTCCCAGCCACCCTTCCTCCATCTGCTGGGACAGCTCCCAGATCCCAAAGGCACATAGTCAAGCACTGTCAGGACACACTGGAGCCTTGATCTCCCCCTCTGTCCCTTCCCCACCATGGGCACCCCATGCAGTCACTCCCAGATTTCAGGAAGTGTCTCCCACACAGGTACCCCAGCAGGACTGCTCAGTACCAGAGTGCCCTGAGCCTGCTCGGGATAATTCCCCTGGGTTGTGCCCTCACTTCCAGGCAGCAGAGACAGCAGATCAAGCCTCAGCAGGGCTCAGGCCCAGAGGCACAGATATTACCTCCTGTGCTTGTGCCTGGCATCGCCTCCAGTCCTACAGCAGAGGCTGTCATGGAGCCACTGCTTCCTTCGGGAAATGCCGCCTTCTGCCCAGCCTCTGCATCCACTTCTGGAGAAAGGAAGAGGGACGGCTGGATCAGGTGGGGCTGTTCCCCACTGGGCCCTGGCATCTTCAGCAGCCAGTACTTGTGAAAGACATGGTTAAGGATCAGGAATCCATAAAATTTTCTGGGTAGACCAGGGTCCACTTTCATCATAACACCGTCTCTTAGTGATCATGCTGGAGACTATGAAATTTCAGGGGATCTCAGGCTCGTGGTGCAGTTTGGGCTGCCTGTCAGCTGATGCCAAATGCCTTCCTGCAGGGGCTGGGCAGAAGCTGCAGCCAGGCCAGGCTGGCAAACAGCCCTGCAGGGCGTCAAAGCAGCAGCAGGGCAGCGAGGCTGCCATGGATCCCTTCCTACTGTGCCGGGCACGGCGTGTCCAGATGTGCAGCCAAAGCCCCCGGCTGCTGAGTCCCAGGGGAAGCATGAGGGAAATGCACCCACCTTGTCTTCTCTCCAGATCACTCAGCATCTTCTCCATGTGTTTGGATGCCTCCAGGAACTTACTCTCTCCTCTAAGTTTGTTCTCCAATCTCAGGAGACCTTAAGAGAAATATTTCCATTTCCCAGGAATGGGTCCCACTAAACCAGTGCTCAGCCTGTGGGGTCATCAGGCAGACACTACTCACCCCTGCCATGGGAGCTGGGCCTGCGTGCAACATCCACCAATGGACCTGGGAAAGTCCTCCCTGCAGACACACCTGTAACTCAACAGCCACGGAAGCTTCTGCCATCTCTGCTGATCTGCACTGGTACCACTGAGCCACAGGAGCGGTGAGGGGATCGTGCAGGGCGCGGGCACACACGTGCCTGGTTCTGTGCTGGCACCTGCAGCGATGCCTCCCTGGCCCAGCTTTGGGCTCTGAGCTGGCAGCTCTCCCAGGGGAAAGGCCTTGACCTACCCTCAGCACCTCCCAGAGGCTCATTCCTGAATGTGGGTTGGGAAGCCAGATCAGTTTCACCAACCGGGTTAGCTGCAAAGAAAGGCAGGACAGAACAGCTGCTGTGACTCTGCTGAAGATTCTCCTTCAGGCCCAAGTGGCAGTGGGTGCACCTGGGTGTTTGGTGCCCTCCAAGGCACTCCCTCAGCTCTGCCTTCCACTCAGGAGCAGGAGCAGGGGGACCTCGTGCCTGCAGTGGCCCCACACTGGGATGGAAGGAGCCCCTTGCGGGGCAGTCGGGGCAATAAGGACTCCCTGGAGCTGCCAGCAGCTCTAAAGCCAGCCCCGGGCAGGGCCAGGGCTTGGCAGTGGCAGCAGGAGCAGCTCAGGCTCCCTGGGGCTGGCAAAGGAGCTGCCAAAGGCTCAGCCCTGGGGCACAGCCCTGGGCCCGGCCCCTTCCCTCTCTGCTCTTCTCCCTGGCTGCACAGAGCACATGGAAGGACACACTGGCATTGCACATGGGAGGAAGATGGACAGCTAAATGCTCCTTCCTCCTACTGACAGCAATCCTGTGGGATCCTTCAGGGCTCCAGATGGGAGCAGGGCAAGGCTTCCAGAATTCAACAACCTTCCTACTCTTAAGGAAAGTGGGACATGCATGACCTTTTGCCACACTGACACTGATTATTCTCTAAGTAAAAAGGGACTTTGCGAACTTACCTCTACTATCTGCCGAGGTCTTCAAACTCTCATCCAGAAAGACAAGCATGGAATCCATGTCACGATCCCAATCTAGAAGGGAGCATAAAACGGAACTGCTTCCATGCTCTGCTGGGTTCCCCTTTGGCCTTTGGGAACTGGGCACTGCAAGGGGGTTGGGTAAGGTCGTGGGAGTCAGATGTGAATGGCTATGGCCAAAGCTGCACAGGGACCTGGGGAGCTCTGGGCTGGCTCCTGGTTAATCTCCACATCCTTTACAATCTTTGCCCCCCATAGACCTTATGCAACATCCCTAGAAGGGCAGCTGGAGCAGCCCAGGGCCCTGGGGCTCTCTCGCTCCTCACTGAGGGAGACTTCCCTAAATCCCTGGGGATAACTGCAGTATGTAGTGCCAGAACCACTCCTACCTCCTTCCCTCCTGCAGTCCCTCTCTCCCTCCATCTCTTGGCACAGCTCCCCCAGCCCAAGGGCACATAGCCAGGCCCTTACAGGACACATTGGAGCCTTGCTCTCCCCCTCTGTCCTTTCCCCACCATGGGAATGCAGTCGCTCCCAGGTTTCAGGATCTCCCTCCCACGCAGGGACCCCAGCAGGACTGCTCAGTACCCGAGTGCCCTGAGCCTGCTCGGGATAATTCCCCTGGGGTCTGCCAGTCTTGTCTGAGCTGTGCCCGCACTGCCAGGCAGCAGAGAGGGCAGCTCAAACCGTAGCAGGTCTCTGGTCCAGAGGTACAACAATTACCTCCTCTGCCTGTGCCTGGCATCACCTCCCTTCCTGCAGCAGAGGCTGGCATGGAGTCACTGCTTCCTTCGGGAAACGCCACCTTCTGCCCAGCCTCTCCATCCACTTGTGGAGAAAGGAAAAGCAACAGCTCATCAGGTAAGACTGATCCCCATTGGAGAGGTGGCATCTTCAGGAGGCAATAATTGTCAAAGACATAAACATCCTGGGTAGGACAGGGCCCACTTTCATCAAAACACCCGCCATTAGTGATCAGCCTGGATACTGCAAAATCGCAGGGGACCTCAGGTTGGGCATGGCCTGTGGTGCATTTTGGGCTGCCTGTCAGCTGATGCCAAATGCCTTCCAGCAGAGGCTGGGCAGAAGCTGCAGCCAGGCCAGGCTGGGAAACAGCCCTGCAGGGCGTCAAAGCAGCAGCGGGGCAGCGAGGCTGCCATGGATTCCTTCCCGCTGTGCCGGGCACGGCGTGTCCAGATGTGCAGCCAAAGCCCCTGGCTGCTGAGTCCCAGGGGAAGCATGAGAGAAATGCACCCACCTTGTCCTGCCTGCAGCAATTCTTTCAGCATTTGCCTCATGTTTTTGGATGGCTCATGGGGTTTCTGGTGTCCTTTGCCTTTGTTCTTTCCCCTCGTAGGATCTTAGAGCAACAGAGTTCCATTTCCCAGGAACGGATCCCACAAAAGCAGGGCTCAGCCTGTGGGGTCAGCAGGGACAAACTACTCACCCCTGTGATGGGAGCTGGGCTTCTGTGTACGAATCAGCAAAGGAGCTGGAGAAGTCCTCCCTGCAGACACACCTGTAACACAACAGCCACAGAAGCTTCTGTCACCTGATTCCTGCCAGGCTGTCAACAATTATTCCTTGGTGGCTCACTGAGAACATACCTGACAGTGGCTCAGATAGGACCAAAACTTTATGCAGCCAAGTTAATGGAGAAGCCTTCCCAGACACTTCATCTAGAAGGGAGCAGAGATAAGAACCATTTCCATGGTGTGCTGGAGTCCCCTTCTGCCTCAGGGAACTGGGCACTGCAATGGGGTCGGGTAAGTTTGTGGGAGTCGGATATGAATGGATAAGGCCAAAGCTGCACAGCAGCCTGGGGAGCTCTGGGCTGGCTCCTGGTCACACTCCAGACTCTTTTCAGGCCCTGTGAAACATCCCTGGAAAGGTGGGGGAACACCCCAGGGCCTTGCAAGACTCTCTCATTTCCACTGCAGAAACCCTCCCTAAAGGCCTGAGAAAAACTACAGGCAGCCATGCCACAGATGTCACTCATTTCACCACTCCCTGCCCCGTGACAGCTCCCCCAGCCCCAGGGGACAGGCTCAGGCCCTGTCAGGACCCAGCGCAGCCCCTGCCCAGTCGGGAGCCAGGGCTGGCTCTGGCCCTGGGCTGGCGGCAGGGCTCCCGCTCGGGGCTGCTCCTGTGCCTTGGGCCTCTGGGCACTCAGGGCCAGCTCCGCAGCAGCTGCAGCGCGAGGGACGTTGCTGCATCAGTCCCGTTTCCCCGGGGCTCTGAACCAGCTCCAGAGGCCTGGAAGCCGAGGCGCCTCCAGCTTTGGCTGCTGCCGGGCCGGGCAAGAGCAGGCCCTGGGGGAAGAGCTGCTGCCACACAGCCCCGGCCAGGGCTGAGCCCGGCATAGCAATTACCTGCTGTGCCTGTGCCCGTGTCTGGCATCGCCTTCCTTCCTGCAGGGCCTTCCAATGAGCCGCCACTTACCCCGGGAAATGCCACCTTCAGTACAGCTTTTTGGTCCATCGCTTGATAAAGGAAACGGACAGCTGGATCAGATGGAACTATTGCCTACTGGGGAGGCGGCATTTTCAGAGGGAATGCTTTTCAAAGGGTTAGGCTCAGGAAGATGGCCAGACTCTTCATGCTGAACTAGACCCCTCCTTTCTCCAAACAGGTGCCCTTCCTGATCTCCCAAGAGACCAAGAAATTGAAGGGGATCTCAGGCCCATGGTGCATTTTGGGCTGCCTGTCAGCTGATGCCAAATGCCTTCCGGCAGAGGCTGGGCAGAAGCTGCAGCCAGGCCAGGCTGGGAAACAGCCCTGCAGGGCGTCAAAGCAGCAGTGGGGCAGTGAGGCTGCCATGGATCCCTTCCCGCTGTGCCGGGCACGGCGTATCCAGATGTGCAGCCAAAGCCCCCGGCTGCTGAGTCCCAGGGGAAGCATGAGGGAAATGCACCCACCTTGTCCTTCCTGCTGCATTTCCTTCAGTACTTGCATCTTGACTATGGCTGGCTCATGGGGTTTCTTGTGACCTGTAGCTGGGTAATTCCCTGTCAGAGAAACTTAGAGCAACATAGTTCCATTTCCCATTGGATTTCACAAAACCAGGGCTCTAGCCACAGAAGCTTCTGTCATCTCTGCTGATCTGCATGGGCACCACTGAGCCGCAGGAGCGGTGAGGGGATCGTGCAGGCCGAGGGCACACACGTGCATGGTTCTGTGCTGGCACCTGCAACGATGCCCCCCTGGCCCAGCTTTGGGCTCTGAGCTGGCAGCTCTCCCAGGGGAAAGGCCTTGCCCTACCCTCACCATCTCCCAGAGCCTCAGTCCTGGACATGGTTTGGGAAGCTGCACCACCTTCACCAGCAGGTTCAGCTGCAAAGAAAGGCAGGACAGAAGAGCTGCTGTGGCACTGCAGGAGATCCTCAGGCTGCCCACAAGGCTCAGCCCCGGGGCACAGCCCTGGGCCCGGCCCCTTCACTCTCTGCTCTTCTCTGTGGCTGCACAGAACACATGGAAGGACACACTGGCATTGCATATGGAAGGAAGATGGAGAGCTAAATGCTCCTTCCTCCCACTGACAGTGATCCTGTGGATCCCTCAGGGCTCCAGAAGGGCAAGGTTTGCTGAATACATCAACCTTCAGAAGAACTTACGGGAAATGTTACAAGTAATCTCTTGCTGGATTGACACTATTTTTTTGTCAGGAAAGGTACATTGAGGACTTGCCTCCAGCATCTGGCGAGGTTTTCAAATCATCATTCACCAGTATTTCCAAATAATCCAAGTCACGATCCACATCTGGAATGGAACACAGACCAGAACCATATCCAATGTGTGCTGGGATCCTCTTTTGCCTTAGGAAACTGGGCACTGCAGGAGGGTTGGGTAAGGCCATGGGAGACAGATGTGAATAGACAAGGCCAAAACTGCACAGGGGCTGGCTCTGGTCACTCTCCACCCTCTTTGCAGGCCCTTTGCAACTTCCCTGGAGGGGTGTCTGGAGCAGCCCAGGGCCCGTGGGTACTGTCTCCCTCCCACAGAGGAAACCCTCCCTAAAGCCCTGGGCAAAACCATCCCCAGCGCTTCCCAGGGAGCAGGGAGCGCTGTGCCGGGAAAGGGCAGCCAGGCTGCCGGCTCACCTGCTCGCCGCGCTTGCAGTGGAGCAGCCTGGGCAGCCCTGGCAGGCAGGGCCACGGCCAGGAGCAGCAGGAGTAGGAGGCGCAGAGCAAAGGCCATGGTGCCTTGCCCTCTGCCAGTCCCACAGCTCTTGCTGCCACCGCTGTCCCGACACCGCTGTCCCAACGTCAGCACCGCTGCTGCCACCGCCGCTGCTGCCGCAACAGTTGTGCTCAGGGACTGACTGCTGGCTCCTTGTGCTGCTGTGCAACCACGGGGCTCTGGCACCTCTGGCACCTCTGTGACCTCAGGGCCTGCTGTGACCTCAGCCTGCTGTGACCCCAGAGCCCTGCTGTGACCTCATGGCCTTAGCTGTACCCCCAAAGTATGCCCCCATCTCTACCAATGGACTGCCCTGATTTGTTGGGAAGGATGAAAGTTTGACAAGAAAGTCTCACAGCTATGTGTGCTTGGCAGAGAGATTTTTGAATGTGGAATCTGAAGAAGAAATAGAGATGGAAGCAAGTTTTGATATAGAATAAAAGAATTGCTGAGCCACTCTTAGTGGATAACTAAGAAGGTAAATGGTGTGTTAGTTCGAAGGGGGCTTTATGATCTGGAGCAAAGGAGAAACCCACTTGAAAGAAGCAGATGCTTTCACCAGTCATGAAGATAGCACAGGGAACAAGACAGGTGATGTTGCAAGTAGAAAGAAGCTCTCAGAATTTTCAACAACTTCTAGTTTAAACTGTAATGTACTAACTTTTACTGATTGGAGAACAATAACATGAATGTGGTAATTACAGTAGTTATGACAGCTTATAGGTAAATGTTAAGGTACCGACTGGTTCTTCTCTCTTAAGATGCCCAGCAAAGAAAAGTACATAATGCATTGTCAGCAAAACTAAAGGGTCTTCAGGCTTGTGTGCAGCTGGAGCTGACAGCTGCAGGCACAGGCTCTGTCACCCACGACCCTGGACTGCTGTAATGTCTTGGATGTAAGAAAGTGCATTATGCAGAGCTGCCTGGAGTCCCGCATCCCCCATTAAGGCTATTACACTGATTGTAATTGCTTTGCTTCATCCAAGGGCCATTGCTCAGCAAAACCTGCAGGGACACAGGGTCTTGTTTGGGTGGAGGCAGCATCTGCACGGCAGCATGCTGGTAATGCAGCTGTGACAGGGACATCGGGCATGGGCATGGAGATGGGAAGTGTGTGCCAGGTGTGTCCCAGACTGAGGTGTTTGGCTGTTCTTGTGAACTTGCAGAGGGGTAGCTGTTGAGAGAGGAGGTAGCTGCAGCCCCAGTTGCAACTGGGACACTGTCCTGGCATGACTTTATGATGCTTCTATCCCCATTTGTGGGTTGAGCCCAGAAATAAGTTTTGCACCTTTAGGTCTGGTTCCAAGAGTGAAGGGGGAACAAGAAGAATCGTGGAGTTTGTTATCAGAAACTGCACTTGCACCTCTGCATCCTTCTCCTGCACTGTGTTGTCTGAGGCAAGGACAGACAACAGGATAGAGCTCTACTTTGATTTTTAGTTAGTTTTAGCTAGCTAAGGCAGAGAATTTCTCTGGACTGTGGTTTTTCTTTTTTTGTGGAACTGTTTAAACCTCCTCTGGACTGAAAACCCAGAAGAGCACCAGCAGCTCACTGCTGTGGCCCACTGGGCTGGGCCAGGCTTGCAGCATTTCCAGTGCCAGAGGGACTGAGAAGAGAATGAGTTAGGAGAGCTATAGCCCACGGAGGTGACTTTCCGAGCATGTCATCTCTTCTAAGTGGCGAGAGGTTTTATTGTTTAACATTGTTCATCATTTTTTCTGATGGTGAATTCCTTGCCTATTAAATAAAGAGGGTTTTTATCCCATTTTCACAAAAAAAAAAATCTTTTTCCCAATCTAGTTGGGGGAGGGGCCTCTTGAATGTGATTCCTAGAGAATGCCTTTGGAGGTTATCTCCCAAATCTGCCCTAAACCAAGATAACAACAGAGACCTACCTGCACAGCAGCAGATTAGTATTGTACTCAAAGTTTTCTGCTGAAGACTAAGAGCTAAGCTTGTCAGATATTCTGAAAAATATCAAGAAAAAGGTTTTTCATTGGTTGTTGTGACTACGTAAAAATCTCCAGAGGGAAAGTGGCTTCTCCAGTAGACTAGGTGTCTTGAGATGTCTTAGTTTTTCCTGGAGTAAAAATTGGCTATTAAATTCTGGTGTTTATTCTAGAAGGGCAAAAATGTTCTACATTATTCCCTATTCTAAAACTACTTTGAAAATCTTATGCTACTATGGAAAAAGGGGAGAAATATTTGGGGATTTCTTTCTACAAAAAAGAAAAGTCTGAATATTTTTAAAAATTTCTAATTTCTAAAAAAGAAAAATGAAGACAAAACATGGTGGCTCAGGAGCCCCATGCCCGGCTCCAGCCTGCACACTCCTGGCTGTGCTCAGCCAGTGCTGCTGCTACCAGCCAGAGAGCAGAAGTGAAGCCCAAAGGGATTGCTCAAGCCCTTTCCTAGCAGGGGTGGGCCCATCTTCAGTCCTGGCCGGACACCAGGGCCAGCAGCTTTGGGGACAGAGGCTCCTGTTCTGGGTGGTGGCAGCATGTCCCTAGCAACAAGCTGGTAATGCAGCTGTGGCAGGGATGTTTGACACAGGCTTGGGGATGGCTGATGACAGGTACAGGTACAGGTACAGGTCTCCCTGATGGAACTCTTTGGCCGGTCTTGTGAAGCTGCAGAGGCGCTCCTGTGAAGAGAGGAGGTGGCTGAGGCCCCAGCTGCCAGTGGCACAAAGGGACCCTCGTGCACAGCACGGTCCAGAGCTGGCAAGGCTCCCCAGCACGGCTGGAGCTGCTGGCACAGCTGGGCCCAGCTGGACAGCTGCCCCTCAAGGCCCCGGCCAGCAGGGCACGGCTCTGGGCAGGGTCCCTGGCCAGGAGCGGGCCCCAGAGCGCCTCTGCCTTTCAAGGGCAATCTCGGCCCTGCTCTTTCTCCTCCCCACCTCCCTCTGCCTCTGCCCTGTGCCCTTGGGGCTGCTCTTGGCCACAATTGCTAATCTGTGATTGTTCTGTCAGCAAAGGGACATGGAGAAGTCGCCTCCAGCATGCAGCATGATCTTCACACTGTGACTGGCCAGGACTTCCAGTCAATCCATCTCTCAATCTACAGTGTCCATGGGAGCACAGTTCAGAAGCGTCTCCATGCCGTGCTGGCTTGCCCACGTGCTTTAGGGAAGTGGGCATTGCAAGGAGCTCCTTCCTCAGTGGCAGCAGGCATGGCCTCAGCTGCAGCCCCGGTGCCGCCTGTGGCGCAGGGAGCGGCCGTGGCTGTCCCTGTGCTCGGCTGCAGCACAGGGCCAGGCCGGAGCGGGGCCCTTGTTGTGCCTCCGCCACTGCTCGGCAGCGCCGCTGGAGGCCGGGGCCGGGGCCCTTCCCCGCCGGGGCCGGGACCTGCCCGACAAGGGCGCGGCGGCTCCAGAGGACCCGCCCGACCCCCAAGGATGGGCTCCGCCCGCCCGCCGGCCGCAAGGCTTGGCAGGAAGCTTTCTGCCCACTTTGCACAGCCTCCACCCAGAGTGGCCCTTTGCTGCCCTGAGGAGACTGAAAAACCCCGCTGCACATCTCATGAGGGATCCCTGCACACCTTAGTAGAGACCATCAATACTCCTTTGTGCCTCCTGAGGGATCCCTGCACCCCTCAGCAGAGACCCCAAAATATCCCTGTGTGCCTCACAGGGAATCCATGCACACCAATGCAGAGACCCCAGGACAGCCTTTTGTGCCTCGCAAAAGAGCCTAACCTCCTGCCCACTGAAATAAATGGGCAGGAGATCTTTGTCCTTTTTAATGCCTTTATTAAGAAGAATCAGCTCAGGTGGGGAGAAATCGATGGGTCGCGCCCACGCCGCCGCTGCTCCCAGGCGTGGCACGGAGAAGGAGGGTGATGCAGCTTTGTCCACTGGTCTGCAGACAGAGCTGGGGATTCCGTCCTCACCAGAGAATAGGAGATTCCTATCTTTTTTGTCTAACACCTCGGGACGTCTCTTTAATCAACATCTTTTCAGGTTATGGTGAGAAGAAAAAAGGATCCAAGCAGGTATGGGACTACGCTCCCATCCTTAGGCGTCACTTAGGTCACTTGTTGGCTCGTAATTTTAGGGGTTTTCCTGGGAAAACTGTAAAAATCCGGGGCGCAATGCATTTCTCATCTGCATACTGGCTCATCCATATCATCAATAAAAATATTAAACAGAACTGGCCCCAGCACAGACCCCTGAGGGACACCCCTGGTGGCTGGCCGCCAGCTGGATGCAGCACCATTCTCAACCACTCTCTGGGCCCGGCCATGCAGCCAGCTCCTAACCCAGCACAGAGTGCTCTTGTCCAAGCCACGGGCTGCCAGTTTATCAAGGAGTATGATGTGGGAGACGGTGTCAAAGGCCTTGCTGAAATCCAAATAAACAACATCTACAGCCTTCCCTGCATCCACTAGGCGGGTTACATGGTCATAGAAGGTGACCAGGTTGGTTAAACATGACCTACTCCTCCTAAACCTATGCTGATTGGGTCTGATACACTGGCCATCCTACAAATTCTGTGTGATGGCACTTAATATAAACTGTTCCATTATTTTGCCAGGTACTGAGGTCAGGCTGACTGGTCTATAATTACCAGAATCCTCCTTTGTGCCCTTTTTGTGAATGGGTGTCACATTGGCCAGCTTCCAGTCATCTGGAACCTCACCAGTGAGCCAGGACTGTTGGTAAATGATGGAGAGTGGCTTTGTAAGCTCATCTGCCAGCTCTCCCCTTACCCTGGGGTGGATCCCGTCAGGTCCCATAGATTTATGAACATCCAAGCATTTCAGTAGTTCTTTGACTGCCTCCTCTTGGATAATGGGGGGGACCATTCTGCTCCCTGACACCATCAACCAGCCCAGGCGGACAGGTGTCTTGAAGGCAAGTCCTCTTCCCACTAAAAACTGAGGCAAAGTAGGCATTAAGCACTTCTGCCTTCTCCTCATCTGCAGATATTAAGTTCCCTCCCTTGCCCAATAAAGAACAAAGGCTGGTCTTACCCTTCCTTCTAGCATTAATGTATTTGTAAAAATATTTTTTATTATCCTTTACAGAAGTCGCCATTCTAAATTCCAGCTGAGCTTTGGCCTCCCTAATTTTTTTCCTGCATGCTCTAGCAGCCCTCTTGAATACTTCCTTAGAGACCTGACCCTCCTTCCAAAGCTGATACATCCTCTTTTTATTCCTAAGTTCCTCCTAAACCTCCTTGCCCAGCCAGGCTGGACGTTTACCCCACTGACTTATCTTTCGGCACACAGGGACAGTCTGTTCCTGTGCCCTCAAGATCTCTGTTTTGAGGCATGCCCACCCTTCCTGGATCCTTTGTTTTTAAGGGCTGCCTCCCAAGGGACGCTCTGAATAAGTCTCCTAAACAGGCCAAAGTCTGCTCTCTGGAAGTCCAGTGCAAAAGTCTTACTGGTGCTCCTCCTGACTTCACCAAATATTGAGAACTCTATTATGTCATGATCACTCTGCCCCAAGCGACCTCCAACCACCACATCTCCCACCAGCCCATCTCTATTTGCAAACAGCAGATCTAACATAGTCCCTCCCCTGCTGGGTTCACCCACCAGCTGCGACAAAAAGTTGTCCTCCATACACTCCAAGAATTTCCTGGACTGCCTCTTTACTGCTCTATTAAGTTCCCAGCAGATGTCTGGTAGGTTGAAGTCACCCACAAGAACAAGGGCTGATGATCCTGAAACATTACCTAGCTGCTTATAGAATAAGTCATCTACCTCTTCTTCCTGCTTGGGTGGACGATAACAGACTCCCAGTAGGGTGTCAGCCTTGTTGGCCTTCCCCTTAATTCTTACCCATAGACATTCAACTCCAGCTTCCTTAGTTTTAATTTCTATGGCATCAAAAGTCTGCTTAATATAAAGGGCCACCCCTCCACCTCTTCTTCCTTTCCCGTCTCTTCTGAAGAGCTTGTAGCCATCCAGTGCAGCGCTCTAGCCATGTGAGGCATCCCACCATGTTTCCGTGATGGCAGCTACATCCTAGCTCTGCAGCTGCACCATGGCCTCCAGCTCATCATGTTTGTTGCCCAAGCTGCGTGCATTGGTATACACGCATCTCAGCTGGGCTACTGACTTCACCCCTAACTTAGCCTTGCAACTCTTGGGCCTGCTTCCAGACAGCCCAGCTGCATCCCCTTCCCCCTTCAAACCTAGTTTAAAGCCCTCTCAATGAGCTCTGCCAGTTCACGAGCTAAAAACCTTTTGCCCTTAACAGAGAGATGTACCCCATCTGGTTCCAGCAGAGCAGATGCTGTAAAAGTTTCCCCATCATCAAAGAATCCAAAATGTTGCCGATGACACCAACCCTTAAGCCATTTGTTGGTGATGCGGATTCTCCTGTTTCTTTCATCATTTTCCTCCGCCACCAAAGGGACTGAGCAGAACACTACCTGTGCTCCTGCCCTATCAACTACCTGACCCAGTACCCTAAAGTCCTTTCTAATTGCCTTGACACTCCTCTTTTCAATCTCATCCTTGCCAGCCTGGAGTATCAGCAGTGGATAATAATCAGAGGGCTGAATCAGCCCAGGAAGTCTCTCAGTGATATTTTGTACCCGGGCCCCAGGGAGGCAACAGACCTCCCTGTGGGATGGGTCTGATCGACATACAGGGCCCTCAGTTCCCTTCAGAAGGGAATCACCTACTACGATTACCCTTCTTTTCTTCTTGATGTTAGAGGTAGTGATCCATCTTACAGATGAATCATAATTGGGGGGCTCACTGGGCAGACAGTTTTCTTCTAAATCATCTAGTTGGGTCTTTAGTTCCAGGACCTCATACCTATTCTGTAGTGGGACCTGCCAGGATGATGGGGATGGGGAGGAGTTTTTGTTATTACTTCCCCAAATGGGGACCCATTTCCACTCCTCTTCATCCACCAGGTGCCCTTCTATGGCCTGACAGCGGGAGGCATAGAAGTCCTCAGTCTCTCGGTCAGAGGCCTCCCTTAAAGATGGAAGGGCCCAGCTCCACCAACCTATTTCCATTTCACTTTCCCTGATACTCCTTAACCTTTCAACTTCCTCCCTAAGCTCAGCCACCAGTGAAAGGAGGTTGTTCACCTGTTCACACCGCAGGCAGGTCTCCTCCACAACACTCCCTGAAGCCACCGATAAGCTCAAACATTCTGGGCTTGGATGGGTCTGTGCAGACACATCCTTTTTGGAGGGCTCAACTCACTTACACTTATACCAGCCACAGTTTTTGACCGTGTAGAAACCATTACTAACAGACACCTCAAACACAAGCAGGCAGCAAAAAACCTCAAACAACACAGAGGACTCCTTACTAGCAAGAAAGTTGGCAACCCTGCCTGTTTGCCCTGCCTGTGGGAACTGCCGCGCAAACTGCCTTGTATAAGCCCCAGAGACTCACCACACCCCTGTTTGCTCGCTCCTGTTCGCCCCGCTCCCCAGACACCTCTTATAATCAGCCACTCAGCAGCAACTCAGGTAGCTGCACCCCTTGCTCCTCACTGACTCACAATGGCCCAATGGTGGGGCAGCAGGGCTTAACTCCAGTGTTGTTTAGAGGGCAAGGCCAGGGAGCTCAGGGGCAGAGGAAGGGATGCGTTGGTCTCAGGAGGGGCTGGAGGCTGCTCGGCTAGTCTTGGGGTCTCTAGAAGAACTTGAGAAATGGCTGGGACAGGATACAGGGAGACCAAAAAAGGGATGAAGGCATCTTGGGGAGACCTATGGGGAGAGCAGGTGGCAGTGGGATCTACAGGGTAGGAGGAGGTTCCCTTGCAGATGGCTGTTCTGGGGTCCCCTTCACAGACCACCTGAGAGGGCTGTCCAGGCCCTTATTACTGCTGGAGGAGCTGCTCACGCTGTCTGGGTATGAAGTGCAGCCACTGTCTTTCAACTCCTGTCCAGAGCTGCCCCTGTGGTGAGAGGAGGTGGCTGAGGCCCCAGCTGCCAGTGGCACACGGGGACCCTCCGGCACAGCAGGGTCCAGAGCTGGCAAGGCTCCCCAGCACGGCTGGAGCTGCTGGCACAGCTGGGCTCAGCTGGACAGCTGCCCCTTATTGCTGGATCTGGATCTATGTAGAAATCACAAACAGGACAGTACTACTCCGGAATGTGCCTTCAGCCGTTTCATTTTCCAGCATTAGTCTCATTATATAGTTATGACAATGGGAAGATGCAAGCATTTCACATCCCAAGCAGCAGACCAAGAACTTAATGTTGCAACTTACTTTAAAAGTTTCCTGGCCAATCACAAAACCCAAAACCTATTGACAGTAGTTCCATCCAATTAATGTAAGCACACATTCCTTTGGCTAAAGTAATGCTTGCTTATTTCAAATACAATATCTGCTTAAAATACAACGCACAGAGCTCCATTATTAAGCTTAGAACTTCCTCACGTTCAACTAGATAGACGTTTCTGCAGGTTAGGGAGTTGTTCTAGACAAGTGTTAATACATAGACCATTGCTCTCTAAGTCTTTACTTGCCTACTTCTTATACAATTTTTCTGCTGGGAAATCTTATGATTACTTTTTAGCTCTAATTGCAGTTCTGCTGTCACTGAGGCTTGCCTTTTGCAGCTTTCCCAAAACCCTCAGATTCTATGGATTCCCACAATTCCCCCTCTTGGTTCAACTAAAAAGAAACTTTCCTAACTGTCTCCTTTATTAACTCCCTTGCATTTTGTAGATTTCCTATAATATATCTGCTTGTTACTTGCTTAAAGCTTCCTTTTTGCTCACATTAAGTATTGCTATATTACAACACAGCAATTTTAATGCTGTGAAAGTCCAGTCAGTTCAAAGGGCATAAGTCATGTCTGATAACAATTACAACTCATTGTTCAAAAAATCTCGCCTGTTCTAAGGTTTTAATTCAAAACATTTTTTCTATGGCTATACCTTCATCTACCATCTCTGTAAGATTTTGACAACTTTCTGTGAATCTATTTCCTACTTTTCTCTCTTGTATGACAAAAACTTCTTTGATAGTTTTCTCCATCATTTGTCGCACAGAAGTCTGCAAGGTGTCACTACTAGTATGGCCACCAAAACACTCCGCATGTATAGACCTATCATACAGAGTTCCCTTAGCCAAGGTGCAAAGCTCCATTCTTGGAACAAATCATCTAACTATGACAGACCATCTTCTTTAATTTGAGCTGTCAAATCTTTCAGCTTTTGTATGCTGTTTGGATGGATTCAGAATGCTCTGACAGGATCATGCAACAGAATCCTTCAAATTCCGCACAACCGTGTCCATGTGCCAGTAAAAGAAAATCTACTGCTGCCCTGTTTTGAAGGGTAGCATGTCTAACACTATTAACATCTGTCAGCATATCACTGGTTGCAGTGGATGTGGAATTAGTTTCTTTACTCAGCCAATATCCAACTCAATCTCATTGTTTCAATGCCCTTGCTGAAGCCAGTTGGGGTAAAAACAAACCTGGCAGCCTGGGTAGGCCTGGCAGGCAGGGCCACGGCCAGGAGCAGCAGGAGCAGGAGGCGCAGAGCAAGGGCCATGGTGCCTTGCCCTCTGCCAGTCCCGCAGCTCTTGCTGCCACCGCTGTCCTGACACCGCTGTCCCAACGTCAGCACCGCTGCTGCCACCGCCGCTGCTGCCAAAAGAGTTGTGCTCAGGGACTGACTGCTGGCTCCTTGTGCTGCTGTGCAACCACGGGGCTCTGGGACCTCAGAGCCTGCTCTGACATCATGGCCAGGGTGGAATTGTTTGGGAAGGTGGATCTGCCTTCTTCGGGAGGGAGCTCATCCTGCCCAGCTGCTCTGCCCAAGGGCTGTGACACAGTCCCAGCTCAGCTGATCTCACAGGCTGGGGCATGAAGGGATGCAGAGCAGCTCTGCCAGGATGGACTTGGGGTTGCTGCTAGAAGAGAGGCTGGACGTGAGGCAGCCATGTGCATCCAAAGGAGAGTGCCCAGCAGGCTGAAGGAGGTGATTCCACCTCTCTGCTCTGGTGAGACCCCACCTGGAGTACTGTGGAGGAGGTTTTACAGTGGCCTCTGTGAGCCATCAAGATGTTTGATAAGAGGATCCACGTTAACCCTGGAAATAATTTTCTGCCAATTTTCTATGTCATTGACATAGAAACCAAGAAAGAAAGAAGGATAAATAAGAGAAACCTGCAATGGTCTATTCCAAGAAGAGCTTTGTAAGAATGTAGAAAAGGCATGCAGGCTAGAATAAAAACAGGGTTTGAAGCCTTCTGGAAATGGAGTGTGTTGCTTTGTAGTGTCTCGGTCTCTACCACGACAGAGTACTGCATCCTGCTCTGGGTCCCCAAGACAGGAAGGATCAAGTCCAGAGGAGGGACAACATGCTCTGAGGGCTGGAGCCCTTCTGCTTTGGAGACAGGCTAGGAGAGCTGGCAGTGTTCAGCCTGGAAGAGAGAAGACTCCAGGGACACCTGATTGCTGCCTTTCAGGGCCTTCTGGGGGCTTGTAAACAGATGGGACAGAATTTTTAGTAGAGCCTTTTGTGACCAGACCGAGGGTCTTTTAATCTAAAAGATGGTCAATTCAGACTAGATGAAAGAAGCACATATTTTACACTATTGCTTTTGAAACCCTGGCACAGGTTGCCCAGAGAGGTGGACATCCATCCCTGCAGACATTCAAGCTCCTGCTCTGAGCAACCTGACCTAGTTCAAAGTGTCCCTGCTCACTGCAGGCCATTGGGACTAGATGGCCTTTAAATGTCCCTTCCAAGCCAAGCCATTCTGTGCTTCTGTGCACCATCAAAGCAGTGCTGCATTAGTGCTGGGCTGGTTGTGCTGGCACCTGTATTTTGGTACTTGTGCCATTTAGCAATTGGCCACAAGAGGATTGATGGGCTGGACGGTGAAGTCTGCAAATAACACTCAGTGTGCTCAAGGAGAAAAAGGAGAGCAACACGGCTTCCAGTTCAGATAAATGCCAGCATTTTGCTGCCCATTCCTGGTTAGAGAAATAAAGGAATGTCCTGAAGATCCCTTCATGTGGGTTCATTATTGGCCGTATCAGTACTTGTGTTCTGTAAAACAGGTAAGTTGTTATAGCTTCTTGCCCCATTTATCCCTGGATAAACCCCAAATACTGCATTGCTCCTTGTCTACTCTCTTCCAAGTCAAGGCAATTTTTGTTCATTACTGAGTGGGACATTATTCATCTGTTCACAAGCAAATTCCTCTTGCCACTCTCACCATGGCAAGACTGCTTTGTTGATTTGCTCTAATCAGACTGTAATTAAGGCCTACCTTTCACTAGAATTAAAGCTGATGCATTGGGAGGCAAAGTGTTGAGTCATTTCTCCTGGAGTCTGACACTGTAGAGAGTTGTTCTGTAACTAAATGACATCTGAAGACAGGTGTAGTCTACCATACTTCTGGCATACTGAAAGTGAGAAAAAACCCTTTGAATCAGGATTTTATCCTTTCTTCCTCCACCTCCTCCTCCCAGGAATTTTAATCTCTGGGGTCTAAGCTCTTCAGCTGCCTCACAAACATTGTTTTAATTCAGACAGTCATCCATGCAGTGAGCCACAAATCAGGACCATGGTGTGAACCTTGAAGCAATGTAGGTTTATAGCACTGAAAATAATAATCCAATACCCAGGTTAAGCCAAGCCTATTGATTATTTCCCAAATAACTCTACCTATCCTCAGTGATGTTTCAAAAACGATCATTGTGAAGGCTAGGAGCGGGGAGAGAGAATGTTATCAAAATTAAAAATAGAGCTTTCTGAGATCTTTATATTCCTATAAAAAGAGAGTCCAAACTATTCATCTATGGAACATTAAGTAAGAAGTGAACAAAAGACTGTCAAAATAATTGCTTGGGGAACAAAAAACCCATAAATAAAAACAAGCTTAAATGTAGATAATAAGTAAACCATCATGCAAAGAAAAAAAACAGACCTGCCAAAACTAAAACCAATAAGGCTGTTTCATCGGTCTCAATTAAAAAAAAAAAAAAAAAAAAAACCCTGAAAATAATCAGAGATTCTCAAGTCTCAAGGGCATTTACTATATATAGAAACTTCCTGGTATTGGGAAAAACATGAAGGAAAGGGCAGCATGCAATTTACAGATGTAACCTAGAATTTGTTAGGGAGGGCCAGGGGTGGCAGTGGCTGCTCAGGGATGGCTTTGGCCCGTGTCCCTGGCAGCAGCCACTGCCCAAGCAGCTGCGCTGCCCCCGGGCTCTCCTCCCGGCCTGCTGGGCTTTGTTGGCTGGCACAGCCTGTGCCAAGTGCCGGCAAGGTGCCTGCAGGCCCCAGCTCTGGGGGAAACAGAGAACATCCTGCCCGTATCCACCGTGCTGCCAGCTCAGCAGTGCAGCACAGCACGGGCTCACGCTCCCCATCGCTCCCACAGATGCCGCCGACCCCACAACACGTGTTTCCCATGCCCAGAAGAGCCTCAGAATGGGTTGCTGTTGGGGAACCCTCTGTTTGCATGTGATAAGGGCAAGTCTGGCTATCTGTTTCTGCCAGGAAATTATTTGGAAGTGCTCAACTGAACCTCAACTCAGAGTTTCGGCACTGCAGTTCATGTCTTTGATTGTAATTCGGTCCTAGCAGTCAGTTTTATACCCCTCCCCTTATTTTCTATTGCTATAGCATATTTTATTACCAATGGGTTGCTCCTTTACCCCATGTGTTGGTTTTGCCCCACTTGTCCATCTCTCCAAAGACCTGCCCTTTTGTTCACTGTTCCTCCTCCCATTGCATGTCAGTCCCTCTCCAAGCCTGCCCCTTGCTCTAGAAATTTTCTTATCAATTTTGTATCCTTCGGAATCCCATTGGTTTGTTTAAGTTCTTCCCCTCCCCTGTAATCCCCAATTGGTTTAAACCTTGTATTCCCCGCCTGGTGTTCCACCCTCAGTTTCTCCCAATTGGCTAAAGATTGGATCCTCCCCTGGGACCCTGCCAGGTTTGTAAATTGGTGTATGCCTTTAGTGCAGTGGTAGCCTGCCCCTGATGGTCTGTAGAATAATCACCTTAGGAAAACATAGAGCAGACCTCACCCTGTTCCTTGTCCCTACCCTCAGGGCAGTCCTACCCCCAAGGCAGTCCAGCTGTGCTGTAGAGCAGCTGTGCCCTGCAGCCAGAGCCCAGATTCGACAGTTTTCTGGGGGCGGCCCAGTGCCACTGTGGGTGTGGGCAGCTAGTGGGGCTGAAGAAATAGGGCAGCACAGCACTTCCCAAATCAGCTCTGGGCCCTGCTATGCAGGAGGGTCCCTGTGTGCCACTGGCAGCTGGGGCCTCAGACACCTCCTCTCTTCACAGGTGCTTCTCTCCATCTCCAGAAGACCAGCCTAATAACGCAGGCAGCGAGAATTTGAGCCATGACCTCAGCTCTCCACTTCTGCCCCTATCTGCCCTGCCATGGCTGCAGCAGTGTCACGAGGCCATCCCAAAACCCACCGCTCCTCAACGAGAACCTCTGCCCCTGAGCCCCCTGGTCCTGTTCCCCAGCCAGGACTGAAGGTGGGCAGCCCTTGCCTGGCAGGGCAGGGCGTGGCCCACATTTTATATTCAAATAAAGAGTTGGAGTTTTCACAGTTATGTCTGGGTGGTAGCACCAGCAAAGCCCACCCGGCAGCAGCACTGGCTGAGCTCCGTGCCCAGGAGCAGCCGTGGATGGCCACGGTGTGGGCAGGCAGGAGCCAGGCAGGGGCTGCTGTGTCCAGCGGCGGGGCCCCGAGGGGATGGGGGAGCCCATGCTGATCATCCCTGGGCTGAGGGCACATTTCCTTCTGTGGGATCATCTGAGCCTGGACCTGAAGAGGCACAAAGGGATATTTTGGGTTGCCTGATGAGGGTTCCAGGAGTCCCGCATGTTTTAAATGAATTAGCTTTTTTTGATTAATAAGGAGAATTTATTCCATAATTAAAATTCAGTCGTAGAAAATCTAGAAGCAAATATCAGATTGGCCCTGAAGCAGGCTAACAGCGTCAGGTGAGACAGGTGGGGCATTTCTCTCCCCTGTGCATCACGAAGGGACAGCTCTCTCAAAGTCTTTTTTGTTCATTTCCAGGCTCCAGGCGGTGTGGAGGGCAGGAGTTTTTCTGCTTTCTTATGGTTGTTTTTATCCTTTTTGCATATTCATGTATTTTTTCCTTTCTTGCTGCTGCTCTTGCTGAGAGTTTCCCCAAAACTGGTAAAAGATTCACTTTGTTAGAGGAAAATGCAATATGCATTCTAGGAGGCACACATTTTTCTTATAGATGATGCAAATCGAATGCACATTGCTGAGGTTTGGTCAGAGAAATAATCTTCTGGAATCAGCATTTCTGGGGACGAATATTCAGGCTAGGATTTTGGTGCATGTTGATTGCCCTGAACCCTCCTTTGTTATGCTAGGATTTTCATTAGGCGAGATTACTGTAGTCTCAGCATGAATTTGTGCATACAATCTATCAGAATCCCTCCCTTTCTCTATTAATTTATTAAATTTGTACTTTTAGGATACACTTTGACAAAGCTTACTTATTTTCTAATTTTATGTTTAGTATTTATAAAACTTGACAACTACACTTTCATACTACTAGTCAGGGTATAAAATTAACAGCTCTTCTCATAAGGTAGATTATACTAAATCTTTAATTTCTTTTCTTTGGATTGTCAATTATATTTTTTTATATCAATGCATGTGCTTATTGTAATTTAGATATATTTTGACTCCATAGTCGTTTAAGGCTGGTAATATTTGTAAAATAAGTTTTTCATGTTTTCTTATGTTGCCTGCTAAAATGTGTCTTTATAACTCTCTCATGTTCTTGTTTTCTAATTCTTGAGCAATTTGCTTTATTCTACTCTCAGGATTTATTTCTTCTCTAGCTCTTCCAGAACAAAAAGTTTTAATATATTGCTTACAAATTTTGCCATTTTATTATTTTTGCTATATTTCACATTTTCTTTTTTGCAGTGTCTTTTACTACTCATAGTGCACATTCTGAATTTGTTAACATTATAGCGTACTGCACTAACTTGGGAGTGTGCATATGGCTCATTCTTTTTGGGCTTGGATGACTGATACAGTGACAATAATCCTCTGCAGTTTTAACTCTGTAGCTCTCTCAAAGCCCCTTTGGGTTGCAGCCAAAGGGCCAAGATGTGTATCTTCTTGGTAGCAGAGCTTACACCTTGGAATCAAGTCACTGGTGTCATTCGTCTCATTCTCAGTATTTACTTCATAAGATTTATAAGAGCCTTTTAAATTGTTTTTCAGGATTTAGGATAGCATCTGCTTATTTCTAATTGTTATAGTTTTATTTCTTTGACATTTTAGCTCTAAAGTTGTAATTAGTCTGTACACTTCTCTTTCTTTCAGCTATACTTGGCTGTTTTCCTTTATTTTAATTTGATCCTTATTAAATATCTAACGGCTTTTGTTATACCCTATCTGATTTAATGTTACTTTTAGTGTTTGTTGGAACTTAAATCTGGTTTGTATCTTATATACTTAATTTTTTCCCAATTTTTCACGAATCATATTATTGTTCTAATATATTCTTTCCAGTGTTTCATTAGCTTTAACTTCTATTTCTTTAGTCTGTTATAACAAAAGCACTAAAATATTTTATTTTTTGAAATAAATTTGCATATCACACCTTAAATATTCAGTTCACTTAAAACAACCTCATGAATAATACAGTTTAAAATAAAATATTTTACTTCTCCTAACAATGGGTTTTACAGCTTACAAGCTTAGGTATGAACATGCATCAGTCTATTTTACTTCAAGGAGTAGTGGTGACTTTTTAGTGAGGTTTGGCTGGTGTTTCTGTTGGTGGATTTAGAGGTCTTCTGTCCTGCCTTTCTTTGCAGCTGAACCTGCTGGTGAAGGTGGTGCAGCTTCCCAAGCCACGTCCAGGACTGAGGCTCTGGGAGATGCTGAGGGTAGGTCAAGGCCTTTCCCCTGGGAGAGCTGCTAGCTCAGAGCCCAAAGCTGGGCCAGGGGGCATCGCCGCAGGTGCCAGCACAGAACCATGCACGTGTGTGCCCTCGCCTTGCGCGATCCCCTCACTGCTCCTGCGGCTCAGCGGTGCCCGTGCAGATCAGCAGAGATGGCAGAAGCTTCTTGAGTTACAGGTGTGTCTGCAGGGAGGACTTCTCCAGCTCCTTTGCTGATTCCTACAGAGAAGCCTGGCAACCATCGCAGAGGTGAGTAGTGTGTCCCTGCTGACCCCACAGGCTGAGCCCTGCTTTTGTGGGATCCACTGCTGGGAAATGGAACTACTTTCTCTTAAGGTCCTCCACCAGAAGAGATCAAAGACATGGCAGACAAGAAATTCCAGAATCCATTAGAAATTATGTGGCAAATGCTGAAGGAAGTGCTGCAGGGAGGACAAGGTGGGTGCATTTGCCTCATGCTTCCCCTGGCACACAGGAGCCGGGGGCTTTGGCTGCACATCTGGACACGCCGTGCCCGGCACCGCGGGAAGGAATCCATGGCAGCCTCGCTGCCCCGCTGCTGCTTTCACGCCCTGCAGGGCTGTTTCCCAGCCTGGCCTGGCTGCAGCTTCTGCCCAGCCTCTGCTGGAAGGCATTTGGCATCAGCTGACAGGCAGCCCAAAATGCACCACAGGCCATGCCCAACCTGAGGTCCCCTGCAATTTCCTGGTGTCCAGGCAGATCATATGTTGGGGCTGTTTGGGGAAGGAAGCAGCCCTGGGTTGTCCCAAAATCCTGGTTGTTTTCTGATCCTCATCCATTCCTTTCACAAGCGATGCCTCCTGAAATTGTCACCTTCCCCATTCCCAGTGAGGAATGTTTCCATCTGATCCAGCTGTCTCTTTTCCATTCTCCAGAAATGAAAGGAGAGCCTGTGCAGATGGAAGCACTCCCCAGAGGAAGCAGTGGTTCTGTGCCAGCCTCTGCTGCAGGAAGGGAGGCCATGCCAGGCACAGACACAGGAGGTAATTGCTGTGCCTCTGGGCCTGAGCCCTGCTGAGGCTTGAGCTGCCCTCTCTGCTGCTTGGCAGTGCGGGCACAGGATGGAATAGAGCGACACAGCCCAGGGGAATTATCCCGAGCAGGCTCAGGGCACTCGGGTAACTCAGCAGTCCTGCTGGGGTCCCTCTGTGGGAGACATGTCCTGAAACCTGGCAGCGACTGCACGGGGTGCCCACGGTGGGGAAAGGACAGAGGGGGAGGGCAAGGCTCCAGTGTGTCCTGAGAGGGCCTGGCTGTTGGCCCTTGGGATCTGGGAGGTGTCGCCGCAGAAGGAGGGGAGGAGGGACAGAGGGAGGGATGGATACCTGTGTCACTGCCTGCTGCAGTTTGCCCCAGGGCTTTTGTGAGGATTTCTTTTGTATGTGAAGGAGAGAGGCCCAGGGCCATGCGCTGCTCCAGCCACCCCTCCCTGGGATGTTGCTGAGGGCAGGGAAAGAGTGTGGAGAGTGAGACCAGGAGCCAGCCCAGAGCTCCCCAGGCCCCTGGGCAGCTTTGGCCATGTCCATTCCCATCTGGCTCCCACGGCCTTACCCGACCCCCTTGCAGTGCCCTTTTCCCTGTAGCATTAGGGGATCCCAGCATGCCACAGATACGGTTCTGATCTCTGCTCCCTTTTAGACTGGAATCGTGACATGGGTTTTCAGGAAGTCCTGATGAAGGATGGTTTGAAGTTCCTGGAGGATGCTGGAGGCAAGTTTTCATTCTGCCTTTCCTGAGTGAATAATCAGGATCAATGCAACAAAAGCTCAATTATAAACCATTTCCCTTAACATTATGTAAGGGCTGAAGGATTCTGAGAATCTTTCCCTGCTCCCTTCTGCATCCCTGAGGGATCCCACAGGATTGCTGTCAGTGCAAGGAAGGAGCATTGATCTTTCAGTCCTCCTCCCGTGTGCTGTGCCAGTGTGTCCTTCCGTGTGCTCTGTGCAGTCAAAGAGAAGAGCAGAGAGGGAAGGGGCCGGGCCCAGGGCTGTGCCCCAGGGCTGAGCCTTGTGGGCAGCCTGAGGATCTCCTGCAGTGCCACAGGAGGTCTTCTGTCCTGCCTTTCTTTGTAGCTGAACCTGCCGGTGAAGGTCCCACATCCAGGACTGAGGCTCTGGGAGATGCTGAGGGTAGGTCAAGGCCTTTCCCCTGGGAGAGCTGCCAGCTCAGAGCCCAAAGCTCGGCCAGGGAGGCAGCGCTGCTCCTGCGGCTCAGTGGTGCCCGTGCAGATCAGCAGAGATGGCAGAAGCTTCTCTGGCTTTTGAGTTACAGGTGTGTCTGCGGGGAGGACTTCTCAAGCTCCAGGGCTGGATGCTTGGCCCCAATCCAGCTCCCATGGCAGGGGTGAGTAGTGTGTCCCTGCTGACCCCACAGGCTGAGCCCTGCTTTTGTGGGATCCATTCCTGGGAAATGGAACTACTTTCTCTTAAGGTCCTCCAAAAGGAAAGACCCAAGATACTGCAGCCAAAAAGTCTCATGAGGCAGATGAATTCCTGAGACAAACACAGAAGGAACCACCCCGAGGACAAGGTGGGTGCATTTCTCTCATGCTTCCCCTGGGACTCAGCAGCCGGGGGCTTTGGCTGCACATCTGGACACGCCGTTAACGGCACAGCAGGAAGGGATCCATGGCGGCCTCGCTGCCCCGCTGCTGCTTTCACGCCCTGCAGGGCTGTTTCCCACCCTGGCCTGGCTGCAATTCCTCCCCAGCCTCTGCAGGATGGAATTTGGCATCAGCTGATAGGGTGCCCCAACTGTACTGTGGGCCTGAGATCCTCTGCCATTTCCCAGTCTCTGAGAAGATCAGGAGGTGCAGCTGTTTGCACAAGGGAGTGCACTGGCCCAGCCCCAATTACCTGGGCTTTTTCCTGATCTTTACCTGTGACTTAGACAAGCATTGCCTCATGAAGGTGCCACCTCCCCAGTGGGGAGTGTTTCCATTTGATCCAGTTGTCCCTTTTTCCCTTTTTCAAGTGATGGACCAAAAGGCTGTGCAGAAGGAGGAGCACCCAGGGAGAAGCAGTGGCTCATTGGCAACTCGAGCTGCAGGAAGGAAGGCAAAGCCAGACACAGGCACAGGCACAGCAGGTAATTGCTATGCCGGGCTCAGCCCTGGCCGGGGCTGTGTGGCAGCAGCTCTTCCCCCAGGGCCTGCCCTTGCCTGGCCCGGCAGCAGCCAAAGCTGGAGGCGCCTCGGCTTCCAGGCCTCTGGAGCTGGTTCAGAGCCCCGGGGAAACGGGACTGATGCAGCAACGTCCCTCGCGCTGCAGCCGCTGCGGAGCTGGCCCTGAGTGCCCAGAGGCCCAAGGCACAGGAGCAGCCCCGAGCGGGAGCCCAGCCGCCAGCCCAGGGCCAGAGCCAGCCCTGGCTCCCGACTGGGCAGGGGCTGCGCTGGCTCCTGACAGGGCCTGAGCCTGTCCCCTGGGGCTGGGGGAGCTGTCACGGGGCAGGGAGGGCCAGGGGTGGCAGTGGCTGCTCAGGGATGGCTTTGGCCCGTGTCCCTGGCAGCAGCCACTGCCCAAGCAGCTGCGCTGCCCCCGGGCTCTCCTCCCGGCCTGCTGGGCTTTGTTGGCTGGCGCAGCCTGTGCCCAGGGACGGCAAGGTGCCTGCAGGCCCCAGCTCTGGGGGAAACAGAGAACGTCCTGCCCGTATTCACCGTGCTGCCAGCTCAGCAGTGCAGCACAGCACGGGCTCACACTCCCCATTGCTCCCACAGATGCAGCCGGCACCACAAGACCTGTTCCCAATGCCCAGGATGGCCTCGGAAGGGGTTTCTGTCAGGGAGCAGGCTGCTGGCTAGCGTTACTGGCAGGCATGCTTTATTTGGAGCTTGTTTTCATGTTGTTCTGCATTGGAATCTGGTATTCCTGGAACAGAAAACAGTGAGTGTTTTATTGCCTGCCCCCTCCAACAGCTTCTTTTCAAAGTCTAACATGGACAGGGAACATTCCATTGAGGCTGCAGTGGAGTTGTGGCCAGTCCATGATTGTCCAAATGACTCTGCTGAGGGTTCTGCTGCTGCCCCGTGCTTCCATTGGCCTCTCAATTGCTGGGGCTTGTCCTGGGGGCCCCGCTGGGGCTGCAGCCAGTGCTGGCTCCCACTGAGGCTGCCTGGTCAAGAGCAGCCCCAGGGGCACGGGGCAGAGGCAGAGGGAGGTGGGGAGGAGAAAGAGCAGGGCCGAGATTGCCCTTGAAAGGCAGAGGCGCTCTGGGGCCCGCTCCTGGCCAGGGACCCTGCCCAGAGCCGTGCCCTGCTGGCCGGGGCCTTGAGGGGCAGCTGTCCAGCTGGGCCCAGCTGTGCCAGCAGCTCCAGCCGTGCTGGGGAGCCTTGCCAGCTCTGGGCCCTGCTGTGCACGAGGGTCCCTGTGTGCCACTGGCAGCTGGGGCCTCAGCCACCTCCTCTCTGCACAGGAGCACCTCGGGACAGGAGTTGGAAGATGGTGGCTGCACCTCACACCCAGACAGCGTGGGCAGCTCCTCCAGCAGCAGGAACGGCCTGGACAGCCCTCTCAAGTCTTCTGTGAAGGGGACCCCAGAACAACCAACTACAAGGGAACCTCCTTTTACCCTGTAGATCCCACTGCCACCTGCTCTCCCCATGGGCCTCCCCAAGCGGCCTTCATCCCTTTTTTTCTCTCTGTCTGTCCCATCCCAGTCAACTCGAGTACCTCTAGGGACCCCAGGACCAGCCCAGCACCCTCCAGCCCTTCCTGAGACCAACACATCCCTCCCTCTGCCCCTGAGCCCCCTGGCCTTTCCCTCTAGGAATCACTGAAGGTGACACCCCCCCCCCCACCCCTCCCCCCCCACCCCCCCGGCTTGCAGGGTAGGCAATGGCCTATTCTTCTGTTGAAATAAAGAGAAGGATCTTTGTTCTGGTTGGAAAGCAAAACCAGTGAGAGACTCCAAGTCAGAAATACAATTTATTAGAAAAAGGGAAAAAAATCAAAACACATGCAATAATACAAAAGAAAAACCACTGACAGGCTCAGAATACAGCCTGCTGACACCCTGCTAGTTAGGGTGGTGGTAGCAGTCCAGATGAAATGGACTTGTGGAAGTGGTGATCCTGTAGAAACAATCTGGTAGCTCTCATCCTCTGGAAAAGCAGTGGGTAAGGGCGGCGGTTCCTCTGGGAATCCAGTGGAAAGACTGCTTGTTGTGTCCCAAAACCCAGATTATATCCAGCTGGGGATGCTTAGCTCCTCCCCCATGGGCAGAGCATCTCACAGTGGGCTGATATCATTCTGCCTCATGCTGTGGGTCCTTGATTAGCCATGAAACAGAAATGGCTCTGGGAGGGAGTTATCTCTGAGTCATGTGGCAAGACATTGATGGGCCCATTAACAGGAGATAAGGAAGAAACAATGCCCCTCCTGGTTTCAGCAGCTCTTGAGGATGGCATTAGAATACATCTTTACACTGCAACCCAGGACAAGTGGTCACCCCAGTGTCCAGGTGGCAGCAGCAGCAAAGCCCACCCAGCACCAGCACTGACTGAGCTCCATGCCCAGGAGGAGCTGTGGATGCGCACAGTGTGGGCAGGCAGAAGCCAGGCAGGGGCTGCTGTTGAAATGGAGCTTTTGGGGGGGTTCAATTAAGTTAGCAATATGGACTAAGCATTTAAATTTTAAATTGTAGAATTATGTGTTGAATTTTAACCTTTTACTTAAGAAACCTCTGCCAAGGTACAAAGGGCATAGGAAAATGCAAATTTCTGAAGCTTCTTGCTATGAAGAACAATACCAGTGTCATAAACAGGGCAGGAGATCTTTCTCCTTTTTAATGCCTTTATTAAAAAAATTCAGCTCAGGTTATGGGAAACAACAGGTCGCCCGCACCCCCGCTGCTCCCAGGAGTGGCACGGAGGAGGAGGATGATGCAGCTGTGTCCGCTGGTATGCAGGCAGAGCTGGGGCTTCCATCCTCGAGGGAGTAGTGGGAATTCCGCTTCTTTGGTCTAACATTCCAGGTCCTCTTTCTAGCTGACATCCTTTCAGGTTAGGGTGAAAAGTAAAAAGGATCTTAGCAGATACTGGATTAAGTTCCTCATCTTTAGACATTACTTAGGTTTCTTAATTCCATGTTGGCTTGTTGTTTTTAGGAGTTTTTTTCCTGGAAAATTGCAAACTTTGGTGAAATGCACTCTCATCTGCATACTAGCTCTGATGTCACCCCCCCACCCTGCTACCTGCTTGCTCTGGGGAAGCAGCAGGGGGACAATTGCGCTTGATTTCTAACCATTAACAGGTAATTGAAGAAAAACTATTAACAAGAGGTGATTGCAACATGAAGCTATCAACAACAAATAGTCAACATTTCAACTCGCAACAACTGGCCCAACCTGTTTAACTTTGCAGCCTTAAAAAAAATGGATAATTTGTTGGGGAGAACACACCAGGTGTGGAGACACGAGGTTTGACTCCATTTCAGAAGGCTGATTTATTATATATTCTATTAAAATACTATGTTAAAACTATACTAGAAGAACAGAGAGGAAAAAATGACCAGAAGGCTACAAAGAAGAAGAACAGAATGGAATGCATAACAAAAATCTTGTGACTGCTCACAGGCTCAACACAGTTGGCTGTGATTGGTCATCAAGTGAAAACAATCCACATGGACCAATGGAAGATGCACCTGTTGCATTCCACTGCAGCAGATAGTTATTGTTTGCATTTCTTTCCTGAGGCCCTCAGCTCCTCAGGAGGGGAAAAATCCTAGGAAAGGATTTTTAATAAAATATCATAGCTACAGATAACTTTTTTACTCATAACACCAGGAGCAGACCAGGGAATTCAGGAAACCTAGACTAAGGAGCTCCTCTGTCTCCAAGCTGATGGACAGAAGTGGTATGTATTCCTTTCCTTTTTTTAGGGTTGGCTACTGATAAATCACATAAGAGACGTCTTTGTGTGTAGTTTTGCACAAGCAGTTTGCAAGCAATCGTCTGCCAGGGAGAGGCCGGTGGTGGGGGGTCCCCAGCTGACAGAGCAGCTGGCAGAGCGTTGGTTTGAACTGTGATTGTGTATGGTTATCACGTCTGGAGGTGCGTGCTTGTGTGTGTGTGTGGGTGTGAGTGAACGGTGAAACACGCTGGGGGGAGTGAGGTCTTGGTTTAGTTTCTCTGGTAACTGTTAAGAATAGAATATTGTATTTTTTTTAGTTTCAGAGTTAAAAAAAAAAAAAAAAGGCAAGTCAAACCGGTCAGACTCCTTTAGGTTCGCTGCCAAAGAAAAGCTCTTCGAATACCTGTTAATGGCTGGTGATTAACTGATTGTTTCCCTGATGCTGGCCACTTACCAAAAAAAAAGACACCAGGACAGACCCCTCCGAGGTAAAGAAAATAAGGAGTGACATCAGAGCCAGTATGCAAATAAGAAATGCAGTGCACCTTGGGTTTTTACAGTTTTACAGTTTTTACAAGAAAAACCCCTAAAATCACGAGCCAACAAGTGACTTAAGTGACGTCTAAGGATGGGAGCATAGTCCCGTACCTGCTTGAACCTTTTTATTTTCTCACCCTAACCTGAAAAGAAACTGATTAAAGAGACACCTCGGGTTTTTAAACAAACAAGCTACGACTCCACGACTCTCCTGTGAGGACAGAGTCCCCAGCTCTGTCTGCAGACCAGCGGACAAAACTGCATCATCCTCCTCCTTCGTGCCACGCCTGGGAGCAACGGCGGCGAGGGCACGACCTGTCAATTTCTCCCTACCTGAGCTGATTCTTCTTAATAAAGGCATTAAAAAGGAGAAAGATCTCCTGCCCATTTATTTCACTGCACACCTTGGGAGAGATCCCAAACCCTCTGCATGCCTCACACAGGATTCCAAATCCCTTGCATGACTTGAAGTGGACCCCAGTGCCCTCCATGCCTCAGAGGAAACCTAAAATATCCCTGGGTGTACTGAAAGGGACCCCAGCCCCTCGTGCACCTTAGGGGGACTGCAAAGCCCCCACGTGTCCTACAGGGAAGTCCAGGCCAGCTGTGCCGAGTGTTTCGACCTGGAAATAAAGTCTGGTTGCACCTGGGTTGTTGTGTCTCTGGGGCTGCTATCCAGCCCTGTCGGACCCTGAGGCCACACAGCCCTTCCCTTCCCTTCCCTTCCCTTCCCTTCCCTTCCCTTCCCTTCCCTTCCCTTCCCTTCCCTTCCCTTCCCTTCCCTTCCCTTCCCTTCCCTTCCCTTCCCTTCCCTTCCCTTCCCTTCCCTTCCCTTCCCTTCCCTTCCCTTCCCTTCCCTTCCCTTCCCTTCCCTTCCCTTCCCTTCCCTTCCCTTCCCTTCCCTTCCTTCTGGCCCTGGCTGAGAGCAGCAGACCCTGTGCAGCACCCTGCATTGGTGATGGCCCATCAATTAGGTCCTATCAAGTGTGTGTTAATTAGGGAGGAGCTTTGTTTTGCCTGCTGACATTGCTGGTCAGGCTGTGTCCCTGGAGATACTCTTGATGGCTTCCCTCTTTTCCTGGGCATGGCACTGGAGGAGGTCTGGGCCCAGATGATCCCACGGAAGGAAATGTCCCTCAGCCCAGGGACGCTCAGCATGGGCTGCCCCATCCCCTCGGGGCCCCACCGCTGGTCGCAGCAGCCCCTGCCTGGCTCCTGCCTGCCCACACCATGCCCATCCCCAGCTGCCCCTGGGCACAGAGCTCAGCCAGTGCTGGTGCCAGGTGGCCTTTGCTGCTACTTCCATCAGAGACTGGGGTGACAGCTCCATCTCTTTATTGAAAGGGAAGAGGTGATTTTGGAAGCTCTCCAAGAGTGCTAACTTGAGCACTTCTAAATCCTGTTCTAGGGCTGCCCACCTTCAGCCCTGCATGGAGTGCTGGGCCTGTCGCCTCAAAGCACCACAGGGGTTGGAGGGGCAAATATACACTCATCAGACTCATAATCGGACTCAGAACTGCTGCTATTGCTCTTTTGGCTGTAGAGGTCTCGTGACCAGCCACCAGCTTTCAGCTTTTCTTCAAGGTGGTGCCTGTGAAGAGAGGAGGTGGCTGAGGCCCCAGCTGCCAGTGGCACACAGGGACCCTCGTGCACAGCAGGGCCCAGAGCTGGCAAGGCTCCCCAGCACGGCTGGAGCTGCTGGCACAGCTGGGCCCAGCTGGACAGCTGCCCCTCAAGGCCCCGGCCAGCAGGGCACGGCTCTGGGCAGGGTCCCTGGCCAGGAGCGGGCCCCAGAGCGCCTCTGCCTTTCAAGGGCAACCTCGGCCCTGCTCTTTCTCCTTCCCACCTCCCTCTGCCTCTGCCCCGTGCCCCTGGGGCTGCTCTTGGCCAGGCAGCCTCAGTGGAAGCCAGCCCTGGCTGCTGCCCCAGAGGGCTCCCCAGGACAAGCCCCAGCAATTAAGAGGCCAATGGAAGCATTGGGCAGCAGCAGAACCCTCAGCAGAGTTCTTTGGAAAATCATGGACTGGCCACAACTCCACTGCAGACTCTCTGGGAATGTTCCCTGACTATGAGCAGCCTTTAAAGGAAGCTGTTTGAGGTGGAGAATCGCAAAACACTCACCATTTTCTCGTCCAGCAATACCAGATTCCTGCACAGCACATCATCAGGCACAGTGCCGCACCAGCCACAATGGCCATCAACTTAATCAAACAAGGTGTTCCCCAGCAGAAAACTCTTCTCATGCTTTTCCAGATGATGTCAGAATGTGTTGAGGTGCTGGCTGCATCTGTGGGAGCAATGGGGAGCGTGAGCCCGTGCTGAGCTGCACTGCTGAGCTGGCAGCACCATGGATACGGGCAGGACGTTCTCGCTCCCTGTTTCCCCCAGAGCTGGGGCCTGCAGGCACCTTGCTGCCCCTTGGCACAGGCCTGCTCAGTACCCAAACCACCTGAGCCTGCATGCCATAATTCCTCTGTGCTGTGCCCTTCTGCTCCAGGCAACACTTGTCAAAGACATGGATAAGGAGAATGGCCAGGGTTTTGGAGCTGCTCCAGGGCCCTCTCTCCTGCACAGAGCAGCCCCTCCAGATGTGCACAGAGACTGGGAAATTGCAGGGGATCTTAGGGTGTGCATGGCCTGTGGTGCATGGATGCCTTCCCGCTGTGCCGGGCATGGCATGTCCACATGTGCAGCCAATGCCCCCGGCTGCTGAGTCCCAGGGGAAGCATGAGGGAAATGCACCCACCACGCTGGCTGTCCACATCACTCAGGAGTTTTTTCAGATATTTGGATTCCTCCAGGGATGTACAAGCTCCTGTAGGTTTCTTCTTCCGTCTTGGAGGACCTTAAGAGTAATATTTCCGTTTCCCAGGAATGGATCCCACAAAAGCAGAGATCAGCCTGTGGGGTCAGCAGGGACACACTACTCACCCCTGCCATGGGAGCTGGGCTTGCATGCAACATCCACCAAAGGACCTGGGAAAGTCCTCCCTGCAGACACACCTGTAACTCAACAGCCACAGAAGCTTCTGCCATCTCTGCTGATCTGCACGGGCACCGCTGAGCCGCAGCAGCGGTGAGGGGATTGTGCAGGCCGAGGGCACACACGTGCATGGTTCTGTGCTGGCACCTGCAGCGCTGCCTCCCTGGACCAGCTTTGGGCTCTGAGCTGGCAGCTCTCCCAGGGGAAAGGACTTGACCTACCCTCAGCATTGCCCAGAGGCTCAGTAATGGACATGAGCTGGGAAGCTGCACCACCTTCACCAGCAGGTTCAGCTGCAAAGAAAGGCAGGACAGAAGAGCTGCTGTGGCACTGCAGGAGATCCTCAGGCTGCCCACAAGGCTCAGCCCCGGGGCACAGCCCTGGGCCTGGCCCCTTCCCTCTCTGCTCCTCTCTGTGGCTGCACAGAGCACATGGAAGGAC
Organism: Passer domesticus; assembly: GCF_036417665.1. Classification (NCBI taxonomy): domain Eukaryota; kingdom Metazoa; phylum Chordata; class Aves; order Passeriformes; family Passeridae; genus Passer; species Passer domesticus. The sequence continues at coordinate 7,614,416 of NC_087482.1, read as the reverse complement.
ACACTGGCATTGCACACAGGAGGAAGATGGACAGCTAAATGCTCCTTCCTCCCACTGACAGTGATCCAGTGGGATCCCTCAGGGCTCCAGAAGGGAACAGGGCAAAGTTTTTAGAATCTTTCCACTCTGACTTAACCTTAACAAAAATGGCCCATGAGTGAGCTTTATCCACATGGACACTGATTATTCTGCCAGTAAAAACGGAAATGCAGAACTTGCCTCCAGCATTCTCCAAGCCATTCAAAGTGTCATTAACCAGGACTTCCAAGTCATGTAAGTCGTGATCCAAATCTAGAATGGGGCAAAGACCAGAACCACTTCTGTGTGTGCTGGGATCCCCTTCTGCCTCAGGGAACCGGGCACTGCAAGGGCGTCGGGTAAGGCTGTGGAAGCTGGATGTGAATGGACATGGCCAAAGGTGCATGGGGGCCTGGGGAGCTCTGAACTGGCTCTGGTCACTCTCCACCCTCTTTCCCTGCCCTGTGTAAGATTCTGGGACAGAAATGGGAAATGGGGCTACCCAGGGCCCCTTGGGACACTCTCCCTCCCACAGAGGAAACCCTCCCTAATGCCCTGGGCAAAGCCATTCCCAGCGCTTCCCGGGGAGCAGGGAGCGCTGTCCCGGGAAAGGGCAGCCAGGCTGCCGGCTCACCTGCTCGCCGCGCTTGCAGCGGAGCAGCCTGGGCAGCCCTGGCAGGCAGGGCCACGGCCAGGAGCAGCAGGAGTAGGAGGCGCAGAGCAAGGGCCATGTTGCCTTGCCCTCTGCCAGTCCCGCAGCTCTTGCTGCCACCGCTGTCCTGTCACCACTGTCCCAACCTCAGCACCGCTGCTGCCACCGCTGCTGCTGCCGCAACAGTTGTGCTCAGGGACTGACTGCTGCCTCCTTGTGCTGCTGTGCAACCACGGGGCTCTGGCACCTCTGGCACCTCTGTGACCTCAGGGCCTGCTGAGAGCTCAGCCTGCTGTGACCCCAGAGCCCTGCTGTGACCTCATGGCCTTAGCTGTACCCCCAGAGTGTGCCCCCATCTGTATGAATGGACTGCCCTGATTGTTTTGCTTTATCAGAGTTCCATTGCTCAGAAAAACCTTATTTTTCACCTGCTGACATTGCTGGTCAGGCTGTGTCCCTGGAGATGCTCTTGATGTCTTCCCTCTTTTCCTGGGCATGCCACTGGAGGAGGTCCAGTCCCAGATGGTCCCATGGAAGGAAATGTGCCCTCAGCCCAGGGATGCTCAGCATGGGCTCCCCCATCCCCCCGGGACACCTGTTGAGACAGGAGGTGGCTGAGGCCCCGTTGCAGCTGGCACACAGAGGCCCTCCTGCACTGCAGGAGATGCCCACCGTGCTCAAAGTTTGCCTCTGAAGACAGAGAGGTGAGCTTGTGAGACATCCCAGAAAATATCAGGGAAAAGGTTTTAAGTTGGTTGTTGTCACTAGGTACAAATCTTCAGTGAGAAAAGAGCCTCTCCAGTACACTGGGTGTCTTGTCATGACTTCATTCTTCTTAGAGCGAAGATTACCAATTAAATGCAATTTTATTTTTTATTCTACAAGTGTAAAAGTGTTCTAAATTTTTCTAATTCGAAAAGTATTTTGAAGAATCCTAAAGGACAATAGAAAAATGTAAGAAATATTTGGGGATTTTTTTCCTATGAAAAATAATGCTGAATATTTCTAAAAATTTCTAATATGTCAAAATGTAAAACAAAGACAAAATGGGGTCGCTTTTTCTCAGGAGTCCTATATGTGGTTGCTGGCTGCCCCTCCTGGCTGTGCCAGACAATCAGCTCAGCCAGTGCTGGTGGTAGCTCACAGACACCTGAGCTGAAGCCCAAAGATGTTGCTGGGCTCAGGCCCTTCCCTGGCAGGAGGGCCACAGCATCTGTCCTGGCTGGACACCAGGGCCAGCACCTCTGGGGACAGAGGCTCCTGTTCTGGGTGATGGTGGCAGCAGCATGTGCCCAGCAATGAGCTGGTCATGCAGCCATGGCAGGGACAACGGGCACTGGCACGGAGATGCAAGATGACAGGTCCAGTTCTGCATGACTGAGGCCTTTGGCCGGTCTTGTGAAGCTGCAGAGGTGCTCCTGTGGAGAGAGGAGGTGGCTGAGGCCCCAGCTGCCAGTGGCACACAGGGACCCTCGTGCACAGCAGGGCCCAGAGCTGGCAAGGCTCCCCAGCACGGCTGGAGCTGCTGGCACAGCTGGGCCCAGCTGGACAGCTGCCCCTTATTGCTGGATCTGGATCTATGTAGAAATCACAAACAAGACAGTACTACTCCGGAATGTGCCTTGAGTCGTTTCATTTTCCAGCATCAGTCTCATTATATGGTTATGACAATGGGAAGATGCAAGCATTTCACATCCCAAGCAGCAGACCAAGAACTTAATGTTGCAACTTACATTAAAAGTTTCCTGGCCAATACAAAACCCAAAACCTATTGACAGTAGTTCCATCCAATTACTATAAGCAAACATTCCTTTGGTTAAAATAATGCTTGCTTATTTAATATACAATATCTGCTTAAAATACAATGCACAGAGCTTCATTATTATTAGCTTAGAACTTCCTCACGTTCAACTAGATAGACGTTTCTGCAGGTTAGGGAGTTGTTCTAGACAAGTGTTAATACATAGACCATTGCTCTCTAAGTCTTTACTTGCCTACTTCTTATACAATTTTTCTGCTGACAAATCTTATGATTACTTTTTAGCTCTAATTGCAGTTCTGCTGTCACTGATGCTTGCCTTTTGCAGCTTTCCCAAAACCCTCAGATTTCATGGATTCCCACAATTCCCCCTCTTGGTTCAACTAAAAAGAAACTTTCCTAACTGTCTCCTTTATTAACTCCCTTGCGTTTTGTAGCTTTAATATATCTGCTTGTTACTTGCTTAGAGCTTCCTTTTTGCTCACATTAAGTATTGCTATATTACAACACAGCAATTTTAATGTTGTGAAAGTCCAGTCGGTTCAAAGGGCATAAGTCATGTCTGATAACAATTACAAGTCATTGTTAGAAAAATCTCGCCTGTTCTAAGGTTTTAATTCAAAACCTTTTTCTATGGCTATACCTTCATCTACCATCTCTGTAAGATTTGGAGAACTTTCTGTGAATCTATTTCCTACTTTTTTCTCTTGTATGACAAAAACTTCTTTGATAGTTTTCTCCATCATTTGTCGCACCAAAGTCTGCAAGGTGTCACTACTAGTATGGCCACCAAAACACTCAGCACGTATAGACCTATCTTACAGAGTTCCCTTAGCCAGGGTGCAAAGCTCCATTCTTGGAACAAATCATCTAACTATGACAGACCATCTTCTTTAATTGGAGCTGTCAAATCTTTCAGCTTTTGTATGCTGTTTGGATGGATTCAGAATGCTCTGACAGGATCATGCAACAGAATCCTTCAAATTCCTCACAACCGTGTCCATGTGCCAGTAAAAGAAAATCTACTGCTGCTCTGTTTTGAAGGGTAGCATGTCTAACACTATAAACATCTGTCAGCATATCACTGATTACAGTGGATGTGGCATTAGTTTCTTTACTCAGCCAACATTCAACTCCATCTCATTGTTTCAATGCCCTTGCTGAAGCCAGTTGGGGTAAAAACAAACCTGCTGAAACCCTTTTTAGCAGCATTCTAAGGCATGAAATCACTCTTACAATTCTCATCATAGTGATGAGCAGATCTTGTTCCCCTATGTTTCTTCTTAATGACTGCTTTAGCAGTAGGTGCTATCACAGTGAGCATTCCAATGCTACATGGGCCACCTTCAAGGCGTGATGGAAAGCCTTGCCAAGCCCTATCTCCACAAATGAGCCCATATCCTTTTGGCAATTGTCAAGGACATTGGTCAGCCTCGGAAAGCACATCCCAACTGTCTGAATCACTACACTAAAAACTTGAATTTCTGTATGCAAAATAATGGGGACTAACATTGTACTTTGGAAGGTCACCTTCTGGTGAGTCATTATCTGTCAACGTAAGGCAAAAGTCCATTGTTACAGAACCAAGGATTTCTAATTCTTGGGGTTCAGACACTGCTTTGGGAAGTTCCTTGGCCCAAATGTTCCAATTCAGTACAGGATTGCTCTCATTGTCAATTTCACTAGGCTTACTATTAAATTGTTTTTCAATCAAAGGCAAATCCTTTACTGGCACACCAACTGGACAGGTTTTCTGCTTCTGAATTAGACAAGCATATGATATCTGAGCCTGTTGCCTTGGCTAAGGTCACCCAAACATTTGTTTTTAGTTGTTCTACAGGCAAATTTGCACTACAAGAAACAATTAAAACCAACTAACACTAGTGTATCACTCAATTTCGTTCCATCCTTTTAGTGAGCATATTTTTGGCAAAAGATCTTCCTATACATCTCAATTTAAAAACTCTGTTTTTGACCTTTAAAAAGAATTTCACCTTTGAAAATCCAGTAGAGGGGGATCTATAATGTAACAAAACAAAACCCACACATTTGCCAAAAAGATTCTACGAAACACACAATTGACACATTGATAAATAGCATACAATCAGACTTTGCAGGTTCCAGGGATGAACAAGGAATGCCAGGCGTGGCCCGTGATGCCTCTGTTGGGCTCACGTCTGCGTACTCGCTTCCACGGTCTTGGACTCGCCAACACGTTCTGGGGTGCGATACGGTTTGACGTTTTTGGCTGGGACCCACTTAATTCCTGCACCTGTAGAGACAGGAGCACACCCTTTGCCCCAAGTGATTAAGCCAAAAAGACCTCCAATTTGTCCAGTTTCAGGGTTTCTAATTAAAACAGGGGGATTTTCTTTCCGTTTCATCTGTCTTTTATTTGAAAAATGCCTAAAAATTGGTGGATTGGGTTCTGCAACAGAGCTGTTTAAAAAATTCAAAACATAGAAAGCTTTGTTCAACCTCATCTGTGGTGTGACCTCTAATCCCCCTTCTGTCGATGAAGAATATGTTTTAATGTTTGATGTGTTGTCTCAATAATTGCTTGACTTGTGGGAGAATGAGGAATACTAAAGATGTGATGAACACTTAAATTTTTTAAAATGTGGCTAATTTTTGAGATCTATGTGCAGAACTATTGTCAGTTTTTCCTTCTTGGGGTACACTTAATGAAGCAAAAGCTTGCAAAAAAGGTTGACAGGCATGATTACTTGTTTTACTTTTGTGAGCAGAAGTAAAAACTGTGCAAGAGAACATGTCTACTGAAACATGTATGTTTTTAAATGTACCAAAGGAAGGATATTTAGTGATATCCGTTTGCCATAACTGCAGGCTTTGTAAGCTTTGTGGGTTGACTGCTCTTGTAGAAACAGGAGGCTGCACAAGCTGATGGTGAGTGCAAGTACTGACGATAGCCTTAGCTTCACTTTTGGAAATCTGAAACATTTGCACAAGTGCTTGTGCGTTTTGGTGAAAAAAGGCATGACTCAGTTTTCCTTATTCAAAAATGTTTGGTAAAGTGTTTGAAATAACCATTGTCAGGTTTTGTGCTCCTGCGTTTCCTTTCACTAAAAATCTAGGAAACAAGGAATGAGACCTAATGTGAGAAACAAAATATGGATTAGTTCTAGATTGCAAAGTTGTATAAAGACATGAAAGCCAACCATATAAAGTGTCATTATTAACATTCTTTAAACTGATCTTTCTATTCTTTGAACTACATTAGCAACATAACATCTTTTGGAACTGATCTTTCTATTCTTTTAACTACATTAGCAACATAAGCAGAATCTGTGATTAAATTAAAAGGTTGTAGAAAGAGATGAAAAGCCCAAACTACAGCAGCAAGCTTAACAATTTGAGGAGATCCTTCTACTATTGCAATATCTGATTCTTAAATTTTAGTTGTTTGGTTCAACTAAGTTACAACTGACTTGTGCCTTTTGCTAGATTTGTTAGTGAAAAGAGTTATTGCGTTCAAAGCTTCTTTGCCTAACATAGGTTTCTCTCTCCAACTCAATTTTGCTTGCGATAATTTGTGAGCTGGGTAATGAACACAACAAATACTTGGAAAATGCAACAATGCATATTGCAAATCATCAGAATTTTACATTGCCTAATTAAGATTTTTTTTTTCCAATGGTAAATAGAAAACTAAAATTCTTGACCTGCTAAACTTACAATTTTATTCTGGCTTTCATTACAATTTGTGCTATTATCTCTAAAACTGGAAAAAGAGTCTTTGGAAACTTGTAGGGAAGAAAGACTTATTTTATTATCAACAAAGGATCTCTCTTAGAAGAGTCTCATCAAAAGATGAGGCTACAAAGTTGCATTTTTTTCTCTCAAAATTGCAAAAAAGTAAGGTTTTCTGGAATACAGAGATGATCTTGTCGTCTTTGGAGAGCTTCTATGACTTTGTTAAAGCCTGCAAGAGCTTCAGGTGTTAGAGTTTTAGGAGAATTGATGTCACAGCTTTGTCTCCTCAGTAAATTAAAAAGTGGTCTCAGTTCATCACTGGTAATTCTCAAATCAGTCCTGACCTAAGTGATTTCTCTTAGAAGTTGTTGTAAATTTTGTAGGTTGCTGATACTGGTCTGGAGCTGTATCTTTTGTAATGTTTTTTTCAGTCATTTTCCATCCTAGATACTTCTAGGGTGGAACTTCTTGAATTTTGGTCATAGAAATTTCAACTCCAGTATTTTGGATTTCAGTAACAACACTAGCACGAGTTTGTTTTCTCCTTGGCTGCATTGTAGTTGTGATGAGCAAATCATCTATCTAGTGTAGAATAATGGATCTTGGATGCTTCTGTTGACCTGGAGACAAAACTTGTGCAACAAAATATTGACAAATTATAGGCAATTATTTTATTCTTTGAGGCAATGATTTCTGGTGGCATCTCTGGATGGGTTCTCTTCGATCGATGACTGACTGGAACTGAAAAGACAAATCTTGGAGCATCACTAGGATGATGTGGGATGTGGAAAAAACAGTCATTTAAATCAATGTCAACAAGAGGCCAGTGTTTTGGGATCATTGATAAAGAAGGAAGTCTAGGCTGAAGAGGTCCCATGTCTTCAATTACTTTATTGATCTTCTTTAGGTCATGAAGCAACTTCTAGGGTTGTCCGATGTCTTCTTGTGGTTGACAAATACTGGTGAATTTCAGGGACTGTTTGTGGGTGTGATGTGACCTTGCTGTAACTGTTCTTTCACTAATCTTTTAAGGATATTTAATTTTTTCTCAGTTAAAGGCAATTGATCAATCTCTATAGGATGATCAGTTTTTTAGTTCAGCTTTAAAGTGGCAGGTTTTGGTGTGGTTTCCATCACAGGCTCACTTTTAGTTTTGCTCCCTGTTGGGACAGGATGTCTCTGCCCCAGACACTGAGAGGCTTCTGAACAACAAAAGGACGCACCGTGGCTGTTTGTCCTTCAGGACTTGTAATGTTAATCAGGGATGCACTTTGCAAACACGCAGTAGCACCTCCAATCCCTGTGAGGGAACTTGCAGGAGTTACCAAATCCCAATCACTGGGCCAAAACACGTGAGAAATTACAGTGACACCTGCACCAGTACCTGGCATGCCTGTAATGGAAATTGTTTTACCACGGTGAGTCAGGCTGCAAGTCAATTTTGGTTGGCTGTGGTCTAAAGATTGCACCCAAAAGACCTCAGGACCTGAGTTCCAAATGGCACAGACAGAATTGAATTCTCTGGAAAGTTGTTTTGCTTGGATGTATTCATGGGTAAAAGAAATGCAATAGCTATAGGTGTTTTTGGTGGAATTACTATAGGAACATTAAGTGCAAGAGCTAAAATTACTAGCTCTTTGTTACAATTTACTGAAACAACAGCTGGATGCACTGAAAGTCTGAAAATTGTGTTGCTGGCCTTGCCTATAATTAAAAGATCTTGTCTTTGTTGAAAAAACCTGATAATTCCAGTAGAAATACTTTCATAACAAAAATTATTTTGAAGCTGCATTAATTTTGAGGAGGCCAATTCAAACCTTGTACTTGAGCGTATTGAGCTGGGACCATTTGAGGAATGGTTGACTGCGGAAAAAATGATGGAGGTACCAATGCCACTTGGCTGGGTAATTGACTGTCAGGAGGTACCACTGCTTGTGTCAAGGGGTGGTGCTAATCCACGCTCTTTTTAGAGTTTATCCACGCTCTTGTTTGAGTTTAACGACAAAGGTTTGCCATCGATGTCAAACTGAGAGTGTCAGTGCTTAGCAAGATGCTTCCCTTTCTGACATCGAGGGCAAATAGAAAGTTGTTTAGGTTGGATTGTTTTTGAAGGACAATCTTTTTTAATGTGACCTGTTTTACTACAAGCAAAGCAAGAAATTTTTTTTATCAGAGTCCAACAGTAAAGTGCCAACAGATTTGGACAAAATTTTTGTTTGTGCTTCTAGGGCTTTTTCAAGCTTTTCCATTTGTTGTCTCAAATTTTCTCTTAAAGCTTTTCCTAAATTATCTCCCGATGCTTTTCTAGACTATTCTTGCGATTCTGCAATCTGCTTTCCAAAAGCATTGACTTGTACATTAGCCAGATGTTGTGGAGAGGTGAGCTTACTGCCAGCTGTTAGCATCTGTGTTACACTTGGAGGCTGATCAGGTACAGTTAAAATAATTTTTTTACATTCTTCGTTAGCATTGACAAAAGCAAGGTTTTGAATAAAACAGAAATGAGTTTGTTCACCTGGACACTGTTTTTCAACAGCTTGGGTAATCTATCTAGGAAAGAACTAAAGGGTTCTAAATCAGTTTGTTTGATAGTAGGGTAAGCATTTACATGGGTACCAGCTGGCTCAACTGCAAGGAAAGCTTTTCTGGCAGCATTTTTAATATCTGTGACTATAGGCTGAGGCAATTCTACAGCCTGATTTTCTGGTCTGTGGAAAGGTGGATCACTTGCTAGTTGGGTATATAATATCTATATTCTCATAAGGAGTATTGTTATATTTTTCAACTGATTTATTAAGAAGATTTTTTCCATTGTAATTCCCATAAAAGATATTGTGAATTGGTTCAGATCAAGGAAGCTACATTTTGACAATCAGCAGGGACTAAAGTAAAAGAATTAAATATACTTTTCAAGACATTCTTAAAATTAGGAGAACAGAACCTACATTCTTTCAAAGCTTGACGGAGTTCTTTTATATCATAGTGAGAATGAGTTTCATAGCATGGATTTACATCATTATGACTATATCCTACAGGTTAAGGCAAGGAGCTGTTTATTTGAGTCTAAATTTTTTCTAAACTTTGACTAATATTAGATGAATTAGGTAGTTGAAGTGGAAGGTTTCCCTCTGATTTAGACTGTGTGTGGTTTCTTGCTCTCATCACTCCTGTATCTGGTACAGAAGAACAGGTAGTGTTGTCACAGCAATCAGCTGTCTCAGGAACCTTGCCAAGAAGCTCCAAGTTCTTGGCAGAGGTGCCGCCCTTCCCGGGAGCCCTGCCAGGAAGGGTGGAGGAGGAGAGCTCTACATTTTTAACACACCCCCCACCTCCCTTCCCCTGCCCGCCGCTGGAGGTAGCGGCCGAGGAATGTGTTGTATTGGTTAGAGGAAGAAAGCTAGAGCTTGCTAAATCACATCTCAATTCACTAAATTGGGGTTTTTAGATTCATACAAATCAAGCTGCTCTAGAGCTCTAGATCCCAAATTTGTATTTGTGACACTTTGCAATGAGCTGTTACAGGTTCCACACCGCATCCCCACCCACAGGGACTCAGCTGGAAAACTCTCAGGTCTGAGCTGCGATCTCAGCATGCTTTCCCCCCCGCCCAACCCCCAGCAACAAATGAGAGAGGTTTCAAGGCTCCTAATGAACTCTTTGTGTTTGCACAGAAACTTTCCTGAGCTCTCCCGCCTCCACCCCATCCATCTCTCTGGGCAGAGCCATCCCAGCTCTGCTTGACTCTTGGCTGCCTCCCGCTGCTTCTGTTTGTCCCCCTGCCTGCTTCCCTGCAGGCAGAGCTAAATCTATAGCCCCCCCACTAGCTGTAACCAGAGTCTGGGGTGCTAAAAGTGGCAAAAACCCTGGAAGAGGCTTGGTGGAGGAATCTCTATGAAAAGAATTCTCAGAACTGCAAAACAATCTGCCCGCCTGAGCCCGATCTGAGGGAATAACTTCCCGGGAAGAAACCGTGGCAGGGGTGACTCCTACAGCCCCTTGTCCAGGCAAAGCGGATCTGGAGCCCCCCTTGGCAGGCCCTGCTGAACAACTTCAGAACAAGGTCTGACCGCAACTTGTTTGCAAGCGGAACAGGGCTCAGAAACAGCAGCCCTTGTTTTACAAACCTTCCCCAAACTCTCATCTCTCACACCCATTTGACTCCCAATCTCTTCAGAACACAACTCCTGACCCCCTAAATTCTCGGAGCACAACGAAAATCCCGAATGCTTTCCCGGGAAATCCAGGGGTGGGTGATTTTGTGGAGGAATGAAGGATGCTTGGTCGTAGCATCAGAGGCACAGGGAATCCTGGAAGAAACAGAGGACACGACCGAAGCTGGAAGCTGATCTGATTCCCCCTTCGCGGGGATTGGGATGCTGTTCACACTGCCTGGGGAAACCCCGGACATGACAGGAGAAGGGAAAGAGCTACAAACAAAACCCGAGATCCTCCCAGAGAAGGACAAAGACCTAGCACCACTCGGAATTAACATCTTAGAACTAGGTGTTGTGTTTTGGTGTTTGAGAAAGTCTCTGTTACGATCATTTGTTTAAAGCTCTATGATAAAGCTCTGGAAACAGGTTTGACTAAAGTCTCTTCCTTTTGAGAGAGACTAGATTGTAAATTTTCCAGTTTATCTGGTCCCAGAAATCAAAGGTAAAAGCAGACTTCAAGTCCATATTTTGAGTATTCACTTTTACCCAGATTAATAAGTCTTTTAGTTCATATTTTGAGCTGTCTGAATGTCCTTTTTCCTGTAAAATTGTCTGAAGCTGGTAAAAGACATCCCCTCCTGTTTTAGATAGATGGTTTCCCATCTCGTTGCCCAGGAGCCCCTAAAGTTGCTACTTGTTACTTACAAGCATACCAGCTACAGACAAAAAAGGGCATGATCCATTCCTCCTTTTAACAGCCTGGGCCTCTGGCAATAGCACTGTCCACGGTCTTATTTTTTATTTTTTTATATTCCTCTAGTCTACCAATCCTCCTCACTGAGGAGCACCATTTATTGCCGGACGGGGAGTCTACGTACAAATCACAAACGGGATGGGACTGCTGGGGAACGCGTCTCAAGCTGTTTCTTTTCCAGCATCAGTTCCATTACATGGTTATAACAATGGGAAGATGCCAGCAGCTCACATCCCTGGCAGCAGACCAACAACTTAATGTTACAACTTACTTCAAAAGTTTTTTGACCAAGCACACAAAGCAAAAGCATATTGACAGTAGTTCTATTGGTGAGAAACAACTGCTCACTTTGAAAATGTAAAAAGGTTTATTAAACCTTAACAAAAATACAACAAAGGACTATATAAGGAAAAATTTGCAGTGCTGGGAACTGGCCTCGTGGAGACCACGTTGCTGCTTCTTTTTCAAGATTGGTGCTCAGCCTGTTCTACCCCTGAGACTTGCATCAGACAGCCCTGGGCCCTCCCAAAGTCTGTCAGTCAGCTCTTCTTTGCCATTTATCGGTGGAGATTGCTTTCTTGTAACTTGATGGGAGATCAGGTGTTGCCATGCTGCACCCCCTTGGCAACAAGCTTCTCCATTCCCAACTGCCCCAGGTAAGGGACACGTGCACGCCTTCTTCTACCCGGCCTTGACAACCCGGGCTGCCTGATGGTAACAATACATGGGGGGAAAGGGAACTATGGGGAGAACAGAGGACGTCTAAACTACAACAACATAACTACACATCACTGTTGCTTGGCCCAGCTAGACGGTGACAGGGGGGCAACAATCCCCCTCCCCCGAGCTCCACTAAATCCCAGCTGCCAGTGATGGCACAGCATGAAACAAAGGAACAGCAACACGGGTCCCGGGGTAACTTTATTTGATGGTAAAACTTCCCCTCTTCATCATCCCAGGACCCTGAACTGAGGGCAAACAGTAACTTATAGACAGGGGCAGGTCCCAGCGGGAGGATACAATCTTTAACAAATCAGGAAAATTGGGAGTAAAATCAAGATGGGAAATACAATGTATAAACCAATAAAGAAGTTCAAGGGAGGAAAATGGTTTCGGTGAACTAATAAAGTTTGAAGAAATACAAAACTGAAAATTCTCAAGGGGAGAAACTGGCATCTAATAAAAGAAAAGTGCTGAAAGTTCTGGGAAAAGGGCAGGGACAAAAGGAACAGCATAAGGAAACTACAAAATTACAAATAAACTAATATAAGAAAAAGCACATCACAATACACAAAGCTCCATAATTAAGCTTCAGACTTCCTAATATTCAACTAGATGTAATTTTCCATTCCTTTAATATTCGTTGGTCTCAGGTCGCATAGTTCTTAGTATTTGTTTTTCTCCTGGAGCCAGATTTCTTGGACTCTGATGTTAATAAAGTCTACCCTCCTTGATTTTCTTCTCTGCCTCTTCTAGACCAGGTGTCTCCAACTATGCCAGGGGGCAGTGTCTGGGGCAGATGTTCCTGGATGTTTGCTGATGGTCATTAATGTGTTCTTGACGGTCATTATCTTTTGGGGGACCTTTTGGGTTATTCCCATTTCATTGAGATGTTAAGCTCATTTCCCTTAAAAAAGCCATGAGAATTCCTCTCCCCAAGGCAAAGGCAAACCAAGCCTGACTGGAGACATTAAACAAAAATTAAACTTGATATATTATCCAACACTCATGTGCAGCGCAAGTGCCCAGCTGCTGAGTCTCGGGAGAAGGCTGAGGGAAATGCACCCACTACGCCCCCTCTGCAGCTCACTCAGCCTCTGGTGCAGAAGTTTGGATGCCTGCAGGGGTTGCTTCTCTCCTCTGGGTTTGTTCTTCCCTCTGGGAGGGCCCCAATGGAAATTAGTTCCATTTCCTCTGCAGACCAGAGTGGCAGTGAGTCACTGCAGGCTGCTGATAGTCTGATACAAGGAAACAGGTGTGCATAAAAATCACGCTGTGAAAAGCCAGTGTCCATAAAGGAGCCAGAGGAGTCCTGCAGCTTTGTTTGAACATAGGGAAAGAGTCCATTGGGACATCCGCTTGTGAGGTTGTCTCTCTCAGCTAGTGGGGAACACAGCCTTGTTTTATACCCCCGGCCACATATTGCCCTCTTCCTTTCCCCACTGGCTGAGGTACTGGGGCAGGGGACTCCAGGGACATTTGTACCCTCTTTTCCTTTTGCCAGCTATGAGTTCTGGTCTCCATCCAAACCCAGTCCAAAGGTGGGATGAGCGTGTTAGTCCTGACATGGATGGGCTCCCTGCACTCCCAGCCCCTCTGCAGCCTGTGCTTTTCTGTGCCCCACTTGGCTCTTCAGGTGGCAGATGGCTTGGGGCAGGTTACTCCAGGCACACAGTGGTGCCCGTGGAGGCCCAGTCCCTGAAGCTCTCCCAGAGCTGGGCTTGGCTCCAAATTTCGTCTGCATCCATCTGATTTTAAAGACTGTAGCACATCTGCACTTTCAAGGGGTAGTACAGCCAGTGCTGCACTCTGAGAAGTAAGTCCACAGTCTGAGTTGTTGATGTCATTTAACTGATTTGCAGCTCATTCTGATGATGATGATGGTGATGGTATCCCAGAACATTTCCTTTATTTTCCTCCCCCAAATGAAATGGTGCCATTCAGCTTCTGGAGGAAAGAACTGTCAAAGGTGCTGTTTGTCAGTCATGGAGGGGGAGGCGCGGGGGAGAAAGATATGCCCTGGAAGGATGCACTGGTGGGCTCCAGCATTTAAACAAGTTCCTTTGATACACAGACTGGGCCATTTTCAGTACTAAATGGCTGCATTAAATGGTTTTCCAGGCCGTATGCTGGCCAGAAAGCGTTGAAAGCCCATGGGAGTTTAGGCTGCATGAGAAAGGCAGCATCAGTTCCCGTGCCAGGTGAAACACAGCATTCAGAAGCTCAGCTTGTGTTTCAAGGAGCCACCAGCCTAATGTAAGCAGGGTCAGAAAGCTTCTCCAATCCAGCTGAGCGGCTGTGGCAGAGCTGTTGTGTTTTACAGCAGCTCCACGGCAGCGCAGCAGCTGCAGGAGAGGGCTCAGGACAGGCTTGGGGCAGAGCGGGGCGGCAGGAAGCTGAGAGAAGCCTCTGCTCTGGAACTGAGGCAGTTCTTGGCAGAAGCAAACAAAGATGGTGACTTAAAGAGATTCCGACTGTGCTCAAAGCTTGCCTCTGAAGACTAAGAGGCGAGCTAGTCAGAAATCCCAGAAAATATGAGGGAAAAGGTTTTTTGTTAGTTATTGTGACAAGATACAAATCTGCCCTAGGAAATGACCCTCTGCAGTAGACAAGGTGTCTTTAATTAGTTCTTAGTTCTTCTTAGTTCTTCCAGGAATAAAGATTAACAAGTAAATGCAATTTTATATTTTATTCTAGAAGTGTGAAAATGTTCTATGTTTTCCCAATTCTAAAACTATGTTGAAAAATATAGAACTATTCCGGAAAAGGGGAAGAATTACTAGGGGAATATTCTATGACAAATGTCCCTAAATCTTGCAAAATCAAAAACAAATATAGCAGCTCCTAGTCTCAGGAGACCCATGCCCGGCTGCTGTCTGCACAAATCTGGCTGTGCCCAGAAAATCAGCACAGCCAGTGCTGCTGCTGCCACCCAGAGAGCAGAGGTGAAGCCCAAAGGTGTTGCTCAAGCCCTTCCCTGGCAGGAGGGGCCCACCTTCAGTCCTGGCCGGACACCAATGCCAGCACGTTCAGGGCCAGAGGCTCCTGTTCTGGGTGATGGCAGCATGTCCCTAGCAACAAGGTGATAATGCAGCCATGGCAGGGATGTTGGACACTGGCTTGGGGATGGCTGATGATCGGTGCAGGTACAGGTACAGGTCTTCCTGATGGAACACTTTTGCTGTTATAGTGAAGTTCCAGAGGCACTCATGTGGAGAAAGGAGGTGGCCAAGGCCCCAGCTGCCAGTGGCAAACAGGGAGCCTCCTGCACAGCAGGGCCCAGAGCTGGCAAGGCTCCCCAGCATGGCTGGAGCTGCTGGCACAGCTGGGCCCAGCTGGACAGCTGCCCCTCAAGGCCCCGGCCAGCAGGGCACGGCTCTGGGCAGGGTCCCTGGCCAGGAGTGAGCCCCAGAGCACCTCTGCCTTTCAAGGGCAACCTCGGCCCTGCTCTTTCTCCTCCCCGCCTCCCTCTGCCTCTGCCCCGTGCCCCTGGAGCTGCTCTTGGCCAGGCAGCCTCAGTGGGAGCCAGCTCTGGCTGCAGCCCCAGCGGGGCCCCCAGGACAATGCCCAGCAATTAAGAGGCCAATGGAAGCACTGGGCAGCAGCAGAACCCTCAGCAGAGTTATTTGGACAACCACGGACTGGCCACAACTCCATTGTGGCCTCCCTGCGAATGTTTCCCGACTGCATTAGATTTTCATAAGAAGCTGTTTCAGGGAAAGATGAAGAAAGCACTCCATTTTCTCTTCCAGTAAAAATTAATTTGGTCACAGCATAACATGAAGATAAACTCCAAAAAAACCAGGCCTGCCATTAACCCTGCCCAGCAGCCTACTCCCTTACAGAAGCCCCTTCCGAGGCCCTTCTGGGCATCAGAGAGACGTGTTGTGGTGCCAGCTGCATCTGTGGGAGCGATGGGGAGCGTGAGCCCGTGCTGTGCTGCACTGCTGAGCTGACAGCACGGTGGATACGGGCAGGACGTTCTCTGTTTCCCCCAGAGCTGGGGCCTGCAGGCACCTTGCCGGCCCTTGGCACAGGCTGTGCCAGCCAACAAAGCCCAGCAGGCCGGGAGGAGAGCCCGGGGTCAGCGCAGCTGCTTGGGCAGTGGCTGCTGCCAGGGACACGGGCCAAAGCCATCCCTGAGCAGCCACTGCCAGCCCTGGCCCTCCCTGCCCCGTGACAGCTCCCCCGGCCCCAGGGGACAGGCTCAGGCCCACTAAGGACACACTGCAGCCTTGCTCTCCCCCTCTGTCCTTTCCCCACCATGGGCACCACATGCAGTCACTGCCAGGTTTTGGGATGTGTCTCCCACGGAGGGACCCCAGCAGGACTGCTCAGAACCCGAGTGCCCTGAGACTGTTTGGGATATTTCCCCTGAGCTATGCCGGTCTTGTCCAGGCTGTGTAAGACTAAACATTAAAAATTAAAGGCAATTTTACTTTTTAATGCCAATGTGTCAGAAGATTCTAGGTTTCCCTGCCTGTAAAACTACTTGGACAAATACAGAAGTGTTGGAGGAAAGGGGAACAAATATCTGGTGTCTGTATTCTATGAAAAACGTTTCTCAATGCTACAAAGGATAAACATATCTAAATGTTTCAAAATGAAAGACAAAGATAACATGAGGGTGCTGTTGGTCGAATGAGCCCCATGCCCAGCTGCTGCCTGCCCATGCCTGGCTGTGCCCAGACGAGCAGCTCTGCCAGTGCAGGTGGTAGCACACAGACACCTGAGCTGAAGCTGGACTCAAGCCTGTGATAGATGAGTAATGTGACAGTTGACTCTCACAATTAAAGGATAAATATCATGCATATATGTTAAGAGAAGTTTTATATATTTATAGATATGTTTTACCCCCTGTTGTGTTATCATGGAGTTACCTGAGTTTGGGACATATAAGAGGGTCACCTTGCTACGACGGCAGCACCTGACCTCCAATCGAGATGTAAGGAAGTAAACTCCACCACTGGACATCAAAGAAGGAGTCGATGGACAGAACATTAATAAGAGCAAAACAGTTAAAAGGTGAAACCTCCATTGTGTGGATGAGCACATGGTGGGAAAAATCCTCTACTCCCGGCGCCGTAAAATTGTCTTTATTCAGTGTCCTCTTATATTTCTAATAAGGTTTTTAATAAACATTTAAAAATTTTAGAAGTAATGATAACTTTTTCAACAATCCATGAAGTGGCTAGAAGGCTGCACCTCCTGTCCTGGATGGAGAGCGACGACAGTCCCTTCAGGGAGAGGTGGTTCTGTTCTAGGCAGTGGTTGCGGCGTATTTGCAGTAATAAGGTGGTAATGCACCTCAGGAAGGGACAATGGACACTGGCACGCAGATGCATGATGACAGGCCAAGTTCTCCCACACTGAGGCCTTTGGCTGGTCTTGTGAAGTGCCAGAGGTGCTCCTGTGGAAAGAGGAGGTGGCTGAGGCCCCAGCTGCCAGTGGCACACAGGGACCCTCGTGCACAGCAGGGCCCAGAGCTGGCAAGGCTCCCCAGCACGGCTGGAGCTGCTGGCACAGCTGGGCCCAGCTGGACAGCTGCCCCTCAAGGCCCTGGCCAGCAGGGCACGGCTCTGGGCAGGGTCCCTGGCCAGGAGCGGGCCCCAGAGCGCCTCTGCCTTTCAAGGGCAATCTCGGCCCTGCTCTTTCTCCTCCCCACTTCCCTCTGCCTCTGCCCTGTGCCCCTGGGGCTGCTCTTGGCCAGGCAGCCTCAGTGGGAGCCAGCTCTGGCTGCAGCCCCAGCGGGGCCCCAGGACAAGGCCCAGCAATTGAGAGGCCAATGGAAGCACTGGGCAGCAGCAGAACCCTCACCAGAGTTATTTGGACAACCATGGACTGGCCACAACTCCACTGCAACCTCAGTGGGAATGCTTCCTATCTACATTAGACTTTCAAAAGAAGCTCTTTCAGGGAAAGATGACCACTCACCATTTCTTCTTCCAGTAACACCAGATTCTGACACAGCACAATATGAGAATAAGGTCCAACAGTAGCAGGCCTGCCATTACCCCTGCCCAGCAGCCTGTTCCCATATAGAAGACACTTCTGAGGCCCTTCTGGGCATGGGGAAGACGTGTTGTGGTGCCGGCTGCATCTGTGGGAGCAATGGAGAGTGTGAGCCCGTGCTGTGCTCCACTGCTGAGCTGGCAGCACGGTGGATACGGGCAGGACGTTCTCTGTTTCCCCCAGAGCTGGGGCCTGCAGGCACCTTGCCGGCCCTTGGCACAGGCTGTGCCAGCCAACAAAGCCCAGCAGGCCGGGAGGAGAGCCCGGGGGCAGCGCAGCTGCTTGGGCAGTGGCTGCTGCCAGGGACACGGGCCAAAGCCATCCCTGAGCAGCCACTGCCAGCCCTGGCCCTCCCTGCCCCGTGACAGCTCCCCCAGCCCCAGGGGACAGGCTCAGGCCCTGTCAGGACCCAGCGCAGCCCCTGCCCAGTCAGGAGCCAGGGCTGGCTCTGGCCCTGGGCTGGCGGCAGGGCTCCCTGCAATTACCTGCTGTGCCTGTGCCCGTGTCTGGCATCGCCTTCCTCCCTGCAGCAGGGGCTCCCCATGGGAAAATGCTTCCTCCAGGATGTGCCTCCTTCTGCACAGATGTTTGGTCCATCACTTCTGACAGGAAAAAGGACAGTTGGATTAGATGGAAGAGTTCCTGATTTGGGTGCCGGCATCTTCAGGATGTCATGCGCGTTAAAATGGGGATAGGTTTCTGTGGAAGGGGCTAACAGCGGGCCTCTTAGCCAAAGGAGTAAGAAGAAGCTGAGAAGAAAGAAGAAGCTGATAAGGACCTCTCTCCAAGGCTGTAACCAAGGAGACCAAGAGAATTGAGAGACTGAAGAAAGATAAGAACTTCACAGCTGCATGAAGTATATTTAGAAAGTTAGTTAAGTCACTGTAACTTTTCACCAATGATGTTATGTTGATTTATTGTATCCAATAGTTTGGGTAGAAGAAACATAAACAATTAAAAAGTGTATAAAAGGTCAGCCATGTTCAATAATAAACTGTTGCCATCTGAAACTGCTTGTGGTCCCTGCTTTGTGTCGTGACCACCTCGACAACGACAGGTTTCAGAAAATGTCTAGGCTTTCATGGCAGTGTCAGGGCTCTCCTGTTTCCAAACAGCTGCCATGCCTGAGCCACAGGAGCAGTGAGGGGATCGCGCAGGGCGAGGGCACACACGTGCATGGTTCTGTGCTGGCACCTGCAGCGCTGCCCCCCTGGCCCAGCTTTGGGCTCTGAGCTGGCAGCTCTCCCAGGGGAAAGGACTTGACCTACCCTCAGCATCTCCCAGAGGCTCCGTCCTGGACGTGGCTTGGGAAGCTGCACCACCTTCACCAGCAGGTTCAGCTGCAAAGAAAGGCAGGACAGAAGAGCTCCTGTGGCACTGCAGGAGATCCTCAGGCTGCCCACAAGCCTCAGCCCCAAGGCACAGCCCTGGGCCCGGCCCCTTCCCTCTCTGCTCTTCTCTGTGGCTGCACAGAACACATGGAAGGACACACTGGCATTGTACACAGGAGGAAGATGGACAGCTAAATTCTCCTTCCTCCCACTGACAGTGATCCTGTGGGATCCCTCAGGGCTCCAGAAGGGAGCAGGGCAAATTTTCCATATTCCATCAACCTTCAGATTATCTTAAGTGAAAGGGCAAATGTATGAGCTCTTGCCACCTGGTCACTGTGTATTCTCTCAGGAAAGGTACATTGAGCACTTGCCTCCAGGATTTCTCATGAGTCTCAAGCCATAATCCAGCAGGTTTTCCAGATAATCCATGTCTTGATCCCAACCTAGAAGTTTGCAAAGATCAGAACCATTTCCATGATGTGCTGGGATCCCCTTCTGCCTCACGGAACTGGGCACTGCATATAGGTCGGGTAAGGCCATGGGAGCCAGATGTGAATGGACAAGGCCAAAGCTGCTCAGGGGCCTGGGGAGCTCTGGGCAGGCTCATGGTCAATCCCTATCCTCTTTGCAGGCCCTGTGCAACATCCCTGGAGAGGTGCCTGGAGCAGCCCAGGGCCCGTGGGGGTTCTCTCAGTCGCACAAGGAAAATGCTCCTTGAATCCCTGTGGAGAACTGCAGCAGGCAGTGCTGCAAGTATCCCTCGCAAACTCCCTCCTGCCTGTCCTCCCAGCCGCCCTTCCTCCATCTGCTGGGACAGCTCCCACGGCCCAAGGGCACAGAGGTAAGCCCTCTCAGGACACACTGGAGCCTTGCTCTGCCCCTCTGTCCTTTCCCCACCATGGGCACCCCGTGCAGTCACTCCCAGGTTTCGGGAAATGTCTCCCACGGAGGGACCCCAGCAGGACTGCTCAGTACCCGAGTGCCCTGTGCCTGCTCGGGACAATTCCCCTGGGTTGTGCCCTCACTTCCAGGCAGCAGAGACAGCAGCTCAAATCTCAGCAGGGCCCAGGCCCAAAGGCACAGCAATTACCTCCTGTGTCTGTGCCTGGCATCGCTTCCAATCCTACAGCAGAGGCTGTCATGGAGCCACTGCTTCCTTCGGGAAACGCCGCCTTCTGCCCAGCCTCTGCATCCACTTCTGGAGAAAGCAAGAGGGATGGCTGGATCAGGTGGGGCTGTTCCCCACTGGGGAGGTGGCATCTTTAGGAGGGAATGCTTGTCAAAGACATCAGTAAGAATCAGGAAAATTCCTATAAACTTTTTGGGCAGGCCAGGGCCCTCCCTTCTCCGAACAGGTGCCCTTTCTCTTCTACCCAGTGACTGGAAAATCGCAGGGAATCTCAGGCCCGTGGTGCAGTTTGGGCTGCCTGTCAGCTGATGCCAAATGCCTTCCTGCAGAGGCTGGGCACAAGCTGCAGCCAGGCCAGGCAGGGAAACAGCCCTGCAGGGCGTGAAAGCAGCAGTGGGGCAGCGAGGCTGCCATGGATCCCTTCCCGTTGTGCCGGGCACGGCGTGTCCAGATGTGCAGCCAAAGGCCCCAGCTGCTGAGTCCCAGGGGAGGCATGAGGGAAATGCACCCACCTTGTTCGGCTTGCAGTAATTCTTTCACCATTTGTCCCGTGATTTTGAATGGCTCATGGGGTTTCTTGTGACCGGTAGCTTTGTTCTTTCCCCTCGGAGGACCTTAGAGCAACAGAGTTCCATTTCCCAGGAACAGATCCCACAAAAGCAGGGCTCAGCCTGTGGGGTCAGCAGGGACACACCACTCACCCTTGCGATGGGAGCTGGGCTTGCGTGCAACATCCACCAAAGGACCTGGGAAAGTCCTCCCTGCAGGCACACCTGTAACACAACAGCCACAGAAGCTTCTGCCATCTCTGCTGATCTGCACGGGCACCACTGAGCCGCAGGAGCGGTGAGGGGATCGCACAGGTCGAGAGCACACACGTGCATGGTTCTGTGCTGGCACCTGCAGCACTGTCAGGATATTGTTAAGAAAGACACAGGGACAACTTGCCTCCAGCATTCTTCAAGAGTCTTAAACCATCATCCAGAAGGGCATCCAAATAATGCAATTTGCCATCCCGATCTAGAAGGGAGCACAGATCAGAACCATTTCCCTGGTGTGTTGTGGCCCCCTCTGCCTCAGATAACAGGGCACTGCAAGTGGGTTGGGTAAGGTTGTGGGAGCCAGATGTGAATGGACGTGGCCGAAGCTGCACAGGGGCCTGGGGAGCTCTGGGCAGGCTCCTGGCTAATCCCCATCCTCTTTGCAGGCCCTGTGTAACATCCCTGGCGAGGTGGCTGGAGCAGCCCGGAGTGCATTTGGGCTCTCCCACTCCCAGAGCTAAAACTCTTGCTAAAGCACTATTGAAAAAATGCAGCAGGCACTGCCACAATCATCCCTCCCTCCCTCCCTCCCTCCCTCCCTCCCTCCCTCCCTCCCTCCCTCCCTCCCTCCCTCCCTCCCTCCCTCCCTCCCTCCCTCCCTCCCTCCCTCCCTCCCTCCCTCCCTCCCTCCCTCCCTCCCTCCCTCCCTCCCTCCCTCCCTCCCTCCCTCCCTCCCTCCCTCCCTTCCTAATTTCTTCTCTCCCTCTATTCCTCTTCCCCCTGAAATTCCTCCCTGAACGGAAAGGACATAACCAGGCCCTCTCCAGACACACTGGTGCCTTCCTGTCCTGCTCTGTCATTTCCCCACCATGGGAATGCAGTCGCTCCTAGGTTTCAGGATCTGCCTCCCACGCAGGGACCCCAGCAGGACTGCTCAGTACCCGAGTGCCCTGAGCCTGCTCGGGATAATTCCCCTGGGCTGTGCCAGTCTTGTCTGGGCTGTGCCCGCACTGCCAGGCAGCAGACAGGGCAGCTCAAGCCTCAGCATGTCTCAGGTCCAGAGGCACAGCAATTACCTCCTGGGCCTGAGCCTGGCATGGCCTCTCTTCCTGCGGCAGAGGCTGGCATGGAGCCACTGCTTCCTTCGGGAAACGCCGCCTTCCGTGCAGCCTCTCCATCCACTTGTGGAGAAAGGAAAAACAACAGCTCATCAGGTACGACTGATCCCCACTGGAGAGGTGGCATCTTCAAGAGGCAATTCTTCTCAAAGACATAAACATCCTGGGTAGCACAGGGCCCGCTTTCATCAAAACACCCGCCATAAATGATCAGCCTGGAGACTGCAAAATTGCAGGGGATCTCAGGGTGGGCATGGCCTGTGGTGCATTTGGGGCTGTCTGCCACCTGATGCCAAATGCCTTCCTGCAGAGGCTGGGCAGAAGCTGCAGCCAGGCCAGGCTGGGAAACAGCCCTGCAGGGCGTGAAAGCAGCAGCAGGGCAGCGAGGCTGCCATGGATCCCTTCCCGCTGTGCCGGGCACGGCGTGTCCAGATATGCAGCCAAAGGCCCTGGCTGCTGAGTCCCAGGGGAAGCATGAGGGAAATGTATCCTCCACGGCATCATTCCAGATCACTCGGCATCTTCTCCATGTGTTTGAATGCCTCCAGGGACTTACTGTTCCTTCTGGGTTTGTTCTCCATTCTCAGGGGACCTTAAGAGGAATCTTTCCATTTCCTCGGTACGGATCCCACAAAAGCAGGGCTCAGCCTGTGCGGTCAGCAGGGACACACGACTCACCCCTGCCATGGGAGCCAGGCTTCTGTGTAGGGGTCAGCAAAGGAGCAGGAAAAGTCCTCCCTGCAGACACATCTGTAACACAAGAGCCACAGAGGCTGCTGCCATCTCTGCTGCTCTGCACGGGCACCACTGAGCCGCAGGAGCGGTGAGGGGATCGTGCAGGGCGAGGGCACACACGTGCATGCTTCTGTGCTGGCACCTGCAGCGATGCCTCCCTGGCCCAGCTTTGGGCTCTGAGCTGGCAGCTCTCCCAGGGGAAAGGCCTTGACCTACCCTCAGCATCTCCCAGAGGCTCTGTCCTGGACGTGGCTTGGGAAGCTGCACCACCTTCACCAGCAGGTTCAGCTGCAAAGAAAGGCAGGACAGAAGAGCTGCTGTGGCACTGCAGGAGATTCTCAGGCTGCCCACAAGGCTCAGCCCCAAGGCACAGCCCTGGGCCCGACCCCTTCCCTCTCTGCTCTTCTCTGTGGCTGTACAGAGCACATGGAAGGACACACTGGCATTGCACACGGGAGGAAGACTGACAACTAAATGCTCCTTCCTCCCACTGACAGCGATCCTGTGGGATCCCTCAGGGCTCCAGAAGGGAGCAGAGCAAATTTTTCAGCCTTTCAACCCTGACAGAACCTTGAGGAAAGTGGCATGAATGAGCTCCTGCCACATTGACACTGATTATTCTATCAGATAAAACAGAAATTCAGAACTTGCCTCCAGCATTTTCCAAGATCTTTAAAGTGTCATTCACCAGTACTTGCAAATAATTTATGTTGCCATCCAAATCTAGAGGGAGCAGAGATCATAACTATTTCCATGCTGCATTTTATCCCCTTCTGCCTCAGGGAGCTGGGTACAGGAAATGGGAAAGGAAAGGCCATGGGAGCCAGTTGTGAATGGACATGGCCAAAGCTGCCCAGGGGCCTGGGGAGCTCTGGGCAGGCTCCTGGCCACTCTCCACCCTCTTTCCCTGCCCTGTGTAACATTCTGGGAGAGGAAAGGGAAATGGGGCTGCCCAGGGCCCCTTGGGACACTCTCCCTCCCACAGAGGAAACCCTCCCCAAAGCCCTGGGCAAAACCATCCCCAGCGCTTCCCGGGGAGCAGGGAGCGCTGTCCCAGGAAAGGGCAGCCAGGCTGCCGGCTCACCTGCTCGCCGCGCTTGCAGCGGAGCAGCCTGGGCAGCCCTGGCAGGCAGGGCCACGGCCAGGAGCAGCAGGAGCAGGAGGCGCAGAGCAAGGGCCATGGTGCCTTGCCCTCTGCCAGTCCCGCAGCTCTTGCTGCCACCACTGTCCTGTCACCACTGTCCCAACGTCAGCACCGCTGCACCGCCGCTGCTGCCGCAACAGTTGTGCTCAGGGACTGACTGCTGGCTCCTTGTGCTGCTGTGCAACCACAGGGCTCTGGCACCTCTGTGACCTCAGGGCCTGCTGTGAGCTCAGCCTGCTGTGACCCCAGAGCCCTGCTGTGACCTCATGGCCTTAGCTGTACCCCCAGAGTGTGCCCCCATCTCTATGAATGGACTGCCCTGATTGTAAATGTTTTGCTTCATCAAAGGGCCATTCACAAAACTTATTTTTCACCTGCTGACATTGCTGGTCAGGCTGTGTCCCTGCAGATGCTCAGTATTCATACAGAATTCACAGAATGACCAGGTTGGAAGAGACCTTCAAGATCATCCACTCCAACCCATGTCCCAACACCACAACTAAACCATGGCACCAAGTGACACATTCAGTCTTTTTTAAACCCATCCAGGGATGGTGTCTCCACCACCTCCCCTGGCAGGCCATTCCAGAATTTTATCACTCTTTCTGTGGAAAATATTTTCTTAATATCCAACCTACATTTCCCTTGATGCAGCTTGAGACTGTGTCCTCTGGTTCTGTCAGTGCTGTCTGGAGAAAGAAACCAACCCCACCTGACTACAACTACCCTTCAGGGAGCTGTGGAGTGATAAGGTCACTTCGGAGTCTCCTTTTCTCCAGGGTAAACACCCCCAGCTCTCTCAGTCATTCCTCACCAGGGCTTGTGCTCCCAGCCCCTCACCATCCTCGTTGCCCCCTCTGGATGTGCTCGAGCGACTCAATGTCCTTCCCAAACTGATGGCCCAGAACTGGACACAGCACTCGAGGTGCGGCCTCACCAGTGCCAAGTACAGGGACAGAATGACCTCCCTGCTCCTGCTGGCCACGCTGTTCCTGACACAGGCCAGGAGCCATTGGCCTCCTTGGCCACCAGGCCACACTGCTGGCTCATGTTCAGCTGGCTGTGACCAGTGCCCCCAGGTCCCTTTCTGCCTGGCCACTGTCCAGCCACACTATCCCCAGACTAGAACACTGCAGGTGCTTCTTGTGGCCAAAGTGCAGCACTGGGCACTTGCACCTACTGAGCTTCATCCCACTGGACTCTGCCCATCCCTCCAACCATTCCAGGTCTCCCTGCAGAGCCCTCCTACCTTCCAACAGATCAACACACTCTCCCAGCTTAGTGTTGTCTGCAGATTTGCTAATGAAAGACTCAATCCCCTCATCCATGTTGTCAATAAAACCATTGATCAGAGCTGGCCCCAGCACAGAGCCCGCAGGGACACCACTGGTGACTGGCTGCCAGCTGGGTGCAGCACCGTTCACCAGCCCTCTCTGGGCCAGCCATCCAGCCAGTTCTGAGTCCAGCAAAGAGTGTTCCTCTCCCGGCCCTGGGCTGCAGCTTTTCCAGGAGCGTGCTGTGGAAGACAGTGCAAAGGCCTTTCTGCAGTCCAAATAGACACATCCACAGCCTTTCCTGCATCCGCCAGGCAGGTCACTTGCTCATGAAAGGAGATCAGGTTGGTCGGACACGACGTACCCCTCCTAAACCCCTGCTGGCTGGGTCTGATACCCTGGCCATCCTGTAAGTGCTGTGTGATGGCACTCAGTATAAACTGTTACATCACTTTACTGGGTACTGAGGTCAGACTGACTGGCCTATGATTACCAGGATCCTCCTTCCCACCCTTGTTGTACGTGGATGTCACATTGGGCAGCTTCCAGTCATCTGGAACTTCACCAGTGAGCCAGGACTGCTGATAAATGATGGAGAGCGGCTTCAGCAGCTCATCTGCCAGCTCCCTCATCACCCTGGGGTGGATCCCATCTGGCCCCATAGATTTAGGAACATCCAAGCAGCTCAGCAGTTCTCTGGCTGCCTCCTCTTGGCTAACAGGGGGCCCATTCTGCTCCCTGACACCATCTACCAGCCCAGCAGGACACTTGTCCTGAGGCCAAGTCGTCTTCCTACTAAAGACTGAGGCAAAGAAGGTGTTCAGCGCCTCTGCCTTGTCCTCATCTGCACTTCCTAAGTTCCCTCCCACATCAAACAAAGAACAAAGGTTGGTCTTACCCTTCCTTTTATCGGTGATATATTTGTAAATACATTTTTTTATTATCCCTTACAGAAGTCGCCATTTAAATTTCAAACTGAGCTTTGGCCTCCCTAGTTTTTTTTTTTCCTACGTGCTCTAGCAGCTCCTTTAAAAACTTCCTGAGAGACTTGACCCTCCTTCCAAAGATGACACATCCTCTTTTTATTCCTAAATTCCTCCAAAGCCTCCTTGCCCATCCAGGCTGGGCGTTTGCCTCATTGACTCATCCTTTGGCACCCAGGGACAGACTGTTCCTGTGCCCTCAAGATCTCTGTTTTGAAGCATGCCCACCTTTCCTGGACTCCTTGGTTTTTAAGGGCTGCTTGCCAAGGAACTCTCTGAAGAAGTCTCCTAAACAGGCCAAAGTCTGCCCTCTGAAAGTCATGTGTAAAAGTCTTATTGATGTTCCTCCTGTTTTCACAAAATACCAAGAATTCTTGATACATTGGTGTTCCCCTGTCTGAGACATAACATACAACAGACCACTCGTGTTTCCTCAGAAAAACAGCCTTGTTTATTGTCCGGAGTGTTCTTTTATAGCCCACTCAAATCTCCTGGGCCGAGACAGCTCATTGGTCTATCTGTGTGCCCCCAGACTCTGAACCAAGACAATGTCTGCATCCTAGGAGAGTTCCCACTGCATGTGAGCTTCTGTCAGTCAGACACAGAGGCTAGTTCATGGAGCTGAGCTGGACTGCTTCTTAGAACTTGATTAATGCTGACTACAGATCAGCTTGCAATGCAACAAATTCTATCATTTCATGATCACTGTGCCCCAAGAGGCCTCCAGCCACCACATGTCCCCCCAGCCCACCTCTATCTGCAAACAGCACATCTAACATAGTCCCTCCCCTGCTGGGCTCACCCACCTGCTGCAACCAACACTTGTCCTCCACACTCTCTACAAATTTCCTGGGCTGCTTTTTCTTCTGTTGTATTAAGTTCCCAGCAGATGTCTGGCAAGTTGAAGTCACCTACAAGAACAAGGGCTGATGATCCTGAAACATCCTCTGGCTGTTTGTAGAATGAGTTGTCCACCACTTCTTCCTGGTTGGGTGGATGATAACAGACTCCCAGTAGGATGTCAGCCTTGTTGGCCTTCCCCCTCATTCTCATCCATAGGCATTCTACTTCATCATCATTAGTTTCAATATCCATGGTGTCCAAAGCCTCTCTAATATAAAAAAAAGCCACGTCTCCACCTCTTCTCCCTTTCCTGTCTCTCCTGAAGAGCTTGTAGCCATCCAGTGTAGTGCTCCAGCCATGTGAGGCATCCCACCACGTTTCTGTGATGGCAATGACATCACAGCTCTGCTGCTGGACCATGGCCTCCAGCTCTTGCTGTTTGTTACCCATGCTGTGTGCACTGGTATCCATGCACCTCAGCTGGGCTGCTGATTTCATCCCTAACTCAGGCTTACCACCCTTGGGCCTGCTTCCAGACAGCCCAGCTGCATCCCGTTCCCTCTTCAAACCTACTTTAAAGCCCTCTCAACAAGTTCTGCAAGCTCATCAGCTAAAAACCTTCTGCCCTTAACAGAGAGATGGAGCCCATCTGGTTCCAGCAGGCCAGGTGCCATCAAAGCTGCACCATGATCAAAGAATCCAAAATTCTGCCAGGGACTCCAGACCTTGAGCAACTTGTTGGTGATATGAGCTCTCCTATTGCTTTCACCATTTTTCTCAGCCACCAGAGGGACTGAGGAAAAGACTACCTGTGTCCCTGTTCTATGAACCACTTGTCCCTGTGGCCTGAAGTCCCTTTCAATGGTCCTGACACTCCTCTTCTCAATCTCATCACTGCCAGCCTGGAGTTTCAACAGTGAATAATAATCAGAGGACTGAATCAGCCCAGGAAGTCCATCAGGACTATCCTGTACCTGGGCCCCAGGGAGGCAGCAGAGCTCTCTGTGGGGTGGGTCCGGTTGACATGGGGCCCTCTGTTCCCCTCAGAAGGGAATCACCCACCACGATTACCATTCTTTCCTTTTTGATGTTAGAGGTGGCAATCCATGTTACAGATTAATCATAACTGGGAGGCTCTCTGGGCAGATAATTTTCTTCTTAATCATTTGGCTAACTCTCTAGATCCAGGGGCTCATACCTTTTCTGAAGTGGCCCCTGGCTAGGGGATGGGGGTCGGGAGGAATTTTTATCATAACCTCCCCGTTCAGGGACCATTTCCACTCCCCTTCATCTACCAGGTGTCCTTCTCTTGCCTGACAGTGTGCGGCATAGGAGTCCTGTGACTCTTGCTGGGCCTCCCGTAAGGATGGAAGGGCTGAACTCCACCAATCTATTTCCCTTTCACTTTCCCAGATACTCATTAGTCTTTAAACTTCCTCCCTAAGCTCGGCCACCAGTGAAAGAGATCATTCACCTGTTCACACTGCAGGCAGCTTTTCTCTGCACTGCCCCCTGAAACCACTGCTAAGCTCAAACACTCTGCATAGGAATGGGTCAGGACAGACACATCCTTTTTGGAGGGTTCCATCTAGTTACATGCATTTGTACTAACTACAGTTTTCGATTGCGTAAAAACCACTACTGCCAGAAACCCCAAAACCACAGAAACACTGCAAACAACACACAGTAAACATTCCTAAGAAGAAAACATGCAACCCTGCCTGCTTGCCCTGCCTGTGCACACTGCCTCGTGAATTGTCCCTCAGAGACATGCCACGGCCCTGTTTGCCCACTCCTGTTTGCCGTAAACCCTAGAGGCCTCTTTTAATCCGCCCGCTAACCAAGGAGGGAGGAAGCTGCAGCCCATCCCTGCGTAACTCACAGGCTCTTGATGGCTTCCCTCTTTTCCCGGGCATGCCAATGGAGGAGGTCCAGGCCCAGATGGTCCCAGGCAAGGAAATGTCCCTCAGCCCAGGGACGCTCAGCATGGGCTGCCCCATCCTCCCGGGGACTCGCCACTGGTCACAGCAGCCCCTGCCTGGCTCCTGCCTGCCCACACCGTGGCCATCCCCAGCTGCCCCTGGGCACGCAGCTCAGCCAGTGCTGATCCTGGCTGGGCTTTGCTGCTGCTACCACCCGGACACTGGGGTGACAGCTCCATCTCTTTAGTGCAAGAGAAGAGCTGGGCCAAGCCCTGCCCACCTTCAGTAGGGGCCAGAGAGCAGGGCCAGTGCCTTCAGGGGGAGAGGACCTTGTCTGGCTGGAGGCAGCATCTGCACAGCAACAAGCTGCTAAAGCAGCTGGCACAGGGACATCAGGCATGGGCCTGGAGATGTGCCATGCAATTAGAAGTCCAGTTCTCCCTTAGGTGTTTGTCAGGACATATGAAGGGAGAAAGACACAACTGTGAAAGAGGCCATGGCAAGTGACACAGTGAACAGAGGCTCTGCTATACCTGTCATGCTCTGCTTGTGCCCGTCCTGCAAGCAGAAAATCATTGGGATTCATCAAAGTGGAATCAGGGCACGTGTTCCTGTCTTGCTGTGAACCTCTACGAGATCTGTGGGGAGAGTGAGCCCGTGCTGTGCTGCACTGCTGAGCTGGCAGCACGGTGGATACGGGCAGGACGTTCTCTGTTTTCCCCAGAGCTAGGGCCTGCAGGCACCTTGCCGGCCCTTGGCACAGGCTGTGCCAGCCAACAAAGCCCAGCAGGCCGGGAGGAGAGCCCGGGGGCAGCGCAGCTGCTTGGGCAGTGGCTGCTGCCAGGGACACGGGCCAAAGCCATCCCTGAGCAGCCACTGCCAGCCCTGGCCCTCCCTGCCCCGTGACAGCTCCCCCAGCCCCAGGGAACAGGCTCAGGCCCTGTCAGGACCCAGCGCAGCCCCTGCCCAGTCGGGAGCCAGGGCTGGCTCTGGCCCTGGGCTGGTGGCAGGGCTCCCGCTCAGGGCTGCTTCTGTGCCTTGGGCCTCTGGGCACTCAGGGCCCGCTCCGCAGCAGCTGCAGCGCCAGGGACGTTGCTGCACCAGTCCTGTTTCCCCGGGGCTCTGAACCAGCTCCAGAGGCCTGGAAGCCGAGGCGCCTCCAGCTTTGGCTGCTGCCGGGCCGGGCAAGGGCAGGCCCTGGGGGAAGAGCTGCTGCCACACAGCCCCGGCCAGGGCTGAGCCCGGCACAGCAATTACCTGCTGTGCCTGTGCCCGTGTCTGGCTTTGCCTTCCTTCCTGCAGCAGGGGCTGTCCATGGGGAAATGCTTCCTCCAGGATGTGCCTCCTTCTGCCCAGATGTTTGGTCCATCACTTCAGACAGGAAAAAGACAGTTGGATTAGATGGAAGAGTTCCTGATTTGGGCGCTGGCATCTTCAGGATGTCATGCGCGTTAAACATGGGGATAGGTTTCAGAAAATATCTTGGCTTTCAGGGCAGGGTCAGAGCTCCCCTCTTTCCAAAGAGCTGCCATGCCTGAGCCACAGGAGCAGGGAGGGGATGGCGCAGGGTGAGGGCACACACGTGCATAGTTCTGTGTTGGCACCTGCAGCAATGCTCCCCTGGCCCAGATTTGGGCTCTGAGCTGGCAGCTCTCCCAGGGGAAAGGCCTTGACCTACCCTCAGCATCTCCCAGAGGCTCAGTCCTGGACGTGGTTTGGGAAGCTGCTCCACCTTCACCAGCAGGTTCAGCTGCAAAGAAAGGCAGGACAGAAGAGCTCCTGTGGCACTGCAGGAGATCCTCAGGCTGCCCACAAGGCTCAGCCCCGGGGCACAGCCCTGGGCCCGGCCCCTTCCCTCTCTGCTCTTCTCTGTGGCTGCACAGAGCACATGGAAGGACACACTGGCATTGCACACAGGAGGAAGACTGACAACTAAATGCTCCTTCCTCCCACTGACAGCGATCCTGTGGGAGCCCTCAGGGCTCGAGAAGGGAGCAGAGCAAATTATCCATATTCCATCAACCTTCAGATTATCTTAAGTGAAAGGTCAAATGTATGAGCTCTTGACACCTGGTCACTGTGTATTCTCTCAGGAAAGGTACATTGAGCAGTTGCCTCCAGGATTTCCCATGAGTCTCAAGCCATAATCCAGCAGGTTTCCCAGATAATCCATGTCTTGATCCCAACCTAGAGGTTTGCAAGGATCAGAACCATTTCCATGATGTGCTGGGATCCCCTTCTGCCTCAGGGAACTGGGCACTGCATGTAGGTCAGGTAAGGCCATGGGAGCCAGATGTGAATGGACAAGGCCAAAGCTGCTCAGGGGCCTGGGGAGCTCTGGGCAGGCTCATGGTCAATCCCTATCCTCTTTGCAGGCCCTGTGCAACATCCCTGGAGAGGTGCCTGGAGCAGCCCAGGGCCCGTGGGGATTCTCTCAGTCGCACAAGGAAAATGCTCCTTGAATCCCTGTGGAGAACTGCAGCAGGCAGTGCTGCAAGTATCCCTCGCAAACTCCCTCCTGCCTGTC
Organism: Passer domesticus; assembly: GCF_036417665.1. NCBI lineage: Eukaryota > Metazoa > Chordata > Aves > Passeriformes > Passeridae > Passer > Passer domesticus. The sequence continues at coordinate 7,582,863 of NC_087482.1, read as the reverse complement.
CTCCCAGCCGCCCTTCCTCCATCTGCTGGGACAGCTCCCACAGCCCAAAGGGACCCAGCCAGGCCCACTAAGGACACGCTGGATTCTTGCTCTGCCCCTCTGTCCTTTCCCCACCATGGGCAACCCATGCAGTCTCTCCCAGGTTTCGGGACGTCTCCCACACAGGGACCCCAGCAGGACTGCTCAGTACCAGAGTGCCCTGAGCCTGCTCGGGACAATTCCCCTGGGCTGTGCCCTCACTTCCAGGCAGCAGAGACAGCAGCTCAAGTCTCAGCATGGCTCAGGCCCAGAGGCACAGCAATTACCTCCTGTGACTGTGCCTGGCATCGCCTCCAGTCCTACAGCAGAGGCTGGCATGGAACCACTGCTTCCTTCAGGAAACACCGCCTTCTGCCCAGCCTCTCCATCCACTTCTGCAGAAGGGAAGAGGGATGGCTGGATCAGGTGGGGCTGTTCCCCATTGGGGAGGTGGCATCGTCAGCAGCCAGTACTTGTGAAAGTCATGGTTAAGGATCAGGAATCCACACAATTTTCTGGGTAGGCCAGGGTCCACTTTCAGGATAACACCCGCCCTTAGTGATCATCCTGGAGACTATGAAATTTCAGGGGATCTCAGACCAGTGGTGCAGTTTGGGCTGCCTGTCAGCTGATGCCAAATGCCTTCCTGCAGGGGCTGGGCAGAAGCTGCAGCCAGGTCAGGCTGGGAAACAGCCCTGCAGGGAGTGAAAGCAGCAGCGGGGCAGCAAGGCTGCCATGGATCCCTTCCTGCTATGCCGGGCACGGCGTGTCCAGATGTGCAGCCAAAGCCCCCGGCTGCTGAGTCCCAGGGGAAGCATGAGGGAAATGCACCCACCTTGTCCTCCTCCCTGCAGCAATTCTTTCAGCATTTGCCTCATGTTTTTGGATGGCTCATGGTGTTTCTGGTGTCCTGTAGCTTTGTTCTTTCCCCTCGGAGGACCTTAGAGCAACAGAGTTCCATTTCCCAGGAACGGATCCCACAAAAGCAGGGCTCAGCTGGTGGGGTCATCAGGGACACACTACTCACCTCTGCCATGGGAGCTGGGCTTTTGTGTAGGAATCAGCAAAGCAGCTGGACAAGTCCTCCCTGCAGACACACCTGGAACACAAGAGCCACAGAAGCTTCTGTCACCTGATTCCTGCCAGGTTCACAACAATTATTCCTTGGTGGCACACTGAGAACATACCTGACGGTGGCTCAGATAGGACCAAGGCTTTATGCATCCAAGCTAATGGAGAAGCCTTCCCAGACACCTCATCTAGAAGGGAGCAGAGATCAGACCCATTTCCATGGTGTGCTGGAGTCCCCTTCTGCCTCAGGGAACTGGGCACTGCAAGGGGCTCAGGTAAGTTTGTGGGAGTCGGACGTGAATGGATAAGGCCAAAGCTGCACAGCAGCCTGGGGAGCTCTGGGCTGGCTCCTGGTCACACTCCAGACTCTTTTCAGGCCCTGTGAAACATCCTTGGATGTAGGAATGTAGGAGAGTGCCCCCTAATTACAGAGTGGCAAAGCTAACCTTTATCCCCCAAAAAAGGAAAGAAGCCCAGAAGTTTCTCCCAACGATCAGGTGACAAGCCACCTCAAAGGACCCCAGAGGCTTCAGTAAAAACTCTGGGTCACCTAACTGGATAGAAGCCAAAAAGTCCCGCCTGACCCATCAGGTAGAAAAGGGGAGGACAAAAGAACCAAAGGGCTTTTGTGAAGGTGTTTCTACCAGTGGCAGACTGCTGTACCTCGATCGGATTTTTCTGTTTGTTATTTTGCCTTTTATTAAACCTTTTTGTTTCTAACACTGCAGCAGAAGCCATCCTGCTCATTATTTGCCAAAGGTAATAGCTGAGCTATCCTTGGGTGTGCTGGGTTCCCTTTTTGAAGGTTTATAACACCTGGCCCCAGAAAAAAGAACCCAGCATGTGGCGCCCGGACAGTATTTCTCCTATTGAGGAAGATGGTCTAGGGATTTTTTGATTACCTCAATCAAAATAGGACATTTTTCCTTGGTATTTGTGTTTTTGAGGGAGCAGGCCTGCACCTGAGTTTTTTGTCCCTTTAAAATAGAAAACCCAGAAGAAGGCATTTGAGATTGAGAGGGAATCTCGAATCAAAGCCTCATACTGGTGAAGAGGAGGCTGTAATCAGAGACGGGACTGGAGCAGCACCGCAGCCTCAGAGGACTCTGCCGCTCAGCTCAGCTGATTTGTCACTGTTGTGACCCAGGACCGGGGAGGAATTTCATACCAAGAAGCACAACTGGAAAACTCTGGTGAGTGCCACCATGGGAAATCGGTTGTCTTTAGCTGAGCAGGATTTTTTTTTCATATTTCATTTATAAGTTAGAAATTCAAGATATTCAGTTTGACAAGAAACAGCTTAAAAAGCTTGTAAAATGGGTCTTAACAGAGTTCCCAAACTCAGACATGTCTCAGAAACTCGATCCAGACTTCTGGGATTCGGTCGGACTGAAATGACATAACATGGAAAAGAATAAGAAGTCCAACTTAAAGCTGCGTCCAATATTCAGGACGGTGTTAAAATTTGTAACAATGGAAAGTGCAAAGCAAGCAAAGAATGCACACAAGCAAGCAAAGATCAGGGACAGGGCAGAATGCAGGCAGCAACAGCAGGACCGGGAGGAGAGGAGAAAGAGGAGTTCTGAGGGGACCCAGAAGCCTTCCCTTATTCCACTTGAGAACCAGAAACCCCAGAGGAGTGGCCGGGAGGTGGCCAGGCCAGCCGCACCCCCCTTCCCCACCCCCGTCCTGGGAGAGAGGGGAGCAGACCAGCCCTGGCCAGGCTCCTCTGCAAACCACATCTTTCACAATCCCTGCCATACCTAAGTCCTCTGTATTCCCTCTGAAAAGCTGCCTTTGGCGCTCGAAATCGGTGAATTTTGGCAGTACAATGGAAAAAAGCCGAGCCGATTGTGCCCACTCTGAGAACAGTGGAGCTCATGGCAGACGCCATGATGGCCCCGGCCCAGCTCCGCCCTTCGTGGGCGTGGCTCGCCCTCCTCCCCGGGCTCCCAGCAGTCCCTGGGTGGCTCCTCCCTGAGCTCCTGCCCATCAGAGCAGGGACACGCCCCTTTTGTGGGCGGAGCCCGGGCAGTGTCCCCGCCCCTGCTCCCCGCCCACAGCCCGGAGGGCACGCCCCCTCCCCGCCGAGCGTGGGAACTGGATGTGATGCCCGGAAGTCACCCTGTCCAAGATGGCGGCGCCCATGTCCGACAATTTACTGGAACAAAAAATAAATTATTCTTATGCTCCACAATGTAATTCCAAATAATCTAAGGAAGAGTTTAACACAGAAGTTGTCACAGATACCTGGCAGAGGATAAGAAAGGATGCAGTTCAGGAAGGAGAGTGGGGAATTGCATCAAAGTTAAAAGTTTTTCCTGTGAGGTGCACAGCAGGTCCTGCACCAAGAGGGACCTGGCAGCAGATCAGTTTTGCTGAGTTAAAAGAGATTTGCAAAGCCTCTCGTTTGTATGGTAGCAATTCTGCATATTTCAGAAGTCTTTTACAAGCCACCTTTACAGCAAATGTATTTACTGCACACGATTTAAAGCAGCTTTATACATCCCTGCTGTCCCCAACGGCATTTTCTCAGTGGGAACTGGCATGGAAACGTTTGTTAAATGACCTTTTAGGAGGTTATGCAGGAACTCCATCCACTGCAAATTTGACTATAGATCAGCTCTCAGGTGGAGGAGCTCATACAGATCCTCAAACACAAGCCCGAACTCTCAATAAACAAGTATTACAGGATATCAAAGAAGCAGCAAAAACAGCTTTGTTACAGGTTCCTGATGGCAACAAACCAGAACTAGATTTCACAGAAATAAAACACAGAATAGATGAGCCTTATATTAAGTTTTTGGACCGTTTGAAAATGGCATTAGAAAAGCAAATTCCAATAGACGGAGCCAGACAAGAGTTATTAAAATGGCTCGCAATTTCTAATGCAAACCCGAGCTGCGAAAAAGTATTAGGTGCATTGCCACAGGGTCCTGAGCCCAGCCTGACCCAGCTCGTGGATGCTTGAACCGCCTGGGCACCCCTGAGCCTGCAGCAGCCATGCAGGCAGAGGTGCTGGCCAGTGCCATCACAGCAGCTCAGGAAAACACCCCAAAGCAGCAGGAAAAAGCAGCAGAAATGCAAACACAAGCCCTAGCAGAGGCTCTAAGAGCATTCAGAGGTGCAATTGAAAACCAGCAGACTCCAAGGGACACGTGCCATTCGTGTGGCCAGAGAGGTCATTTCAAAGGGGATGTCCTGGGGCCCGCAGAAGGCCACTGCCCAGAAACAGTGGATGCAGAGGTTTCTGTCACGTGCTAACAGCTGTCACCCAGCACAGGGCTGTCCGTGCCATCTGCCGGGAAACGTGCAGCCCGGCACGGGGCAGTGGCTGCCATGACACAGGAACCCTGCACCAGGGGCAGAGAGCACCACAGGCCACCACGGTCAGAGCTGCAGCACGTCTGTGCAGGACTGCCGACCACAATGTCCCCAGGTGCCAGACTGGAGCTGTCCCCAGCCCAGCCAGTGGTGCTGACCAATGCCATTGCTCACACAGCGCCCACAGGACAGCTGGGGCCTGAACCACAACCACGTCAGTTCCTCATCGTGGGAGTGAGCAGATCCCATGCAGAAGGTTTTTATGTCATTCCAGCTGTGCTCTCTGTCACCTGTTCACAGGAAATTACAGTCTTAGCTTTGTGTCCAGACCCTCCATGCTTTTTACCCAAAGGACTGACCACAGCACAAGCTTTCCTCCTACCAGAGTCCCAGAACAGCACAGCTGCCATGGCCTGGACCAGGCTCATCAGCCGCGGGCGGCCTCAGCTCACCTGTGTGCTGCAGCCCCTCGGGCAGCCATCACCCTCAGTGGCCTGACAGATCCCGGAGCAGACGGCATCTGACACCGGAATGGCCACAGGACTGGGCCACGGTGCCTGCGCTGGATCAGCTGGCAGCTATTGGTGGTCACTGTGAGATCTCTTGAAGCTCCCACTCAGGCACATTTGAGGGGCCTGCAGGTCGTGTTGCCACCACAAGACCATTCATTGTAGGAGCTGATTTTGTTCTTTGGGGCCGGGACATTTTGTCGCAATGGGGTGTGAGGTTAGAAACTGGATTTTAACAAAAGTTGTTGATGGACATAACACTTTAAAACTGACATGGACATCTAATACATCCATCTGGGTCAGCCAGTGGCCCTTACCCGAAGAGAAACTTGCTGCTTTAGAGCAGTTGGTACAGGAACAGTTGAACAAAGGTCACTTAACTCCAACTACTAGTCCCTGGAACACCCCAGGTTTTGTAATCAAAAAGCCAAACAGTGGGAAGTGGAGGTTGTTGCAGGATCTCAGAAAAGTTAATGAAGTGATTCAAGAAATGGGTTCTTTACAACCAGGTTTACCCTCTCCTGTTATGATTCCAAAAGATTGGAAGTTGTCTGTTATTGATTTAAAAGACTGTTTTTTCAATATTCCTTTGCATGCAGATGATGCACCAAGATTTGCATTTTCCATCCCATCCATAAATCAGCAAGCACCCTTGAAAAGATATCATTGGCTTTCTTTACCAGAAGGAATGAGAAATTCCCCGAGTATATGCCAGTGGTATGTTGCAAAAATACTTTCCTCAGTTCGTGCACAATATCCAAATTCTCTCATATTACATTACAGGGATGATATCTTAGTAGCAGCAAAGGACCAAGCATCAATGCAAGAGACAACAGATCAGGTCATCTCAGCAGAGGAGAAAGCAGGACTCGCTGTAGCAAAGGAAAAAATACAGACACTTCCTCCCTGGAAATATTTAGGATACAGGATGACAGAACAAACGGTAACCCCGCAGCCACTCCAGGTAAGGACAAATCCAAAGACATTGAATGAAGTGCAGCAGCTCGTGGGGACTCTGAACTGGCTTCGTCCACTACTAGGCCTTTCAAATCAGGACTTGGCTCCTCTGGCAGACTTGTTGAGAGGAGACACAGCCTTAAACTCACTGTGAGAATTCAACAAAGAAACTCAAAATGCTTTGGACAAAGTGATGAGAGCCATCCAGTCACGTCAGGCTCATCGGTATAATCCTAACCTGTCTTTTTTGTTTGCAGTTTTAGGAGAGAGTCCACAGCTTCATGGTTTGATATTCCAGTGGGATCTAGAGAAGAAGGACCATCTGATAATCTTAGAGTGGGTTTTCCTGTCTCGTCAATTGGGTAAAACTATAACAACTTGCCCTGAAATTATTTCACAATTGATTATCAAGGCTAGATCTCGAATGCTTTCACTTGCAGGAAAAGATTTTGCAGAAATCTTTCTGCCTGTCACATCCATCTATTTAGAATGGTTAATTCAAAATTCAGAAGTCATGCAATTTGCTTTGGAAAATTTTGCAGGAAAAATTTCAGTCAATTGTCCCAAACATGAGCTATTAAGTTCATCTTTAAAATTAATTCATAAGCCTTTAAGAAATAATGCACCCCTCGAGGCAATCACATTTTTTACAGACGGTTCTGGGAAGTCTAAAAGGTCTGTGATTGCTTGGCAAAATTCAGAGACAAAAAAATGGGAATCAGATACCGAGGAAGTAGATGGTTCTGCACAGATTACAGAGTTAGCAGCAGTTGTACGGGTCTTTTCAAAATTCACATTTCCTTTTAATTTAGTAACGGATTCAATTTACAGGTGTGGTGGTGGTGGTTGCAGGTGTGGTGGAAAGAGCAGAAGGATCTCTGCTGAAAGAAGTTTCTGATGATCAGTTATACGGTTTGCTTAAAAAGTTAATCCTACTTCTTTCCATTCAACAAGAACTTTACTTTGTAATGCACATTCGCTCACATTCTTCTCTTCCAGATTTTTTAGCAGAAGGCAATGCCATGGCTGATTTGTTAGCCGTGCCAATCCAGCACACACTTTTTAATGTTATTGAACTCTTCCTCTGTTGTTGTTGACTTAAGCTTCCACTCACCTTCCCTTCTTTTGGGTACCACTGTGCTTTTTCTTGATGTAATCCATTTAAAAATGTCTAGGGGTCCTAAACTGATACTGTCCCATGGCCAAATTTCACTTAAGTTTGTCCCCCTGCACACTCAACAATGAATCAAATTAAATTCTTTTGTACCATATTGATAAAAAAGATTCTTTCTGTATATTTGTCCCTCTCTATCCCTTTGTCTTTTCAATTGCACTTCTTTCTCTTTGAATGTATCACTTTCCTTGTGGTTTCACTTCCTTGTTCAAAGCATACCCATCTTTCTTTCACAGGGCACTCTCCTGACATCCTCTGGCTTGGGTTTGCAATATTTTTAGCCAGCCCATATAGTTTATTTTCTTCTTTACAGGTTGTTAACTGGGAGTGATCGATGCATTTGGGATTCATGTCTGTGTGTACTCTGATGAGTACACGTACTGTATCTCCTCTATACAAGGGATAGTAACACTTCTCACAAGTGTTTCCTCCACTTCCTCCAAAGTGGGTGAGTAGTAGCATTGCTACGAGTGGGAGTCTGGTACGGGCTGGCCTCCTCACCTCTCGAACCACAGGGGTTTTCTCGGTGCCCAGAGAGTATTTCCTGGAGGTAGTTCCCAATCCAGTCTTGCCTCCCGCTTCTGGTTTTCCCTTCTTCTGGAGACATTCTGCCATGACCTTTATTGTACCGACTCCCTTTCTTCAATTTGGTCCCAATTAGGGTTGCAAGGAGAGTGCTCTATGGAACAGTACCAGAAACTGAGATCTTATTTTGATTGTCATTCTTAGCTGAACAAAACTTGACCTTGTACTATAACAAACATTAACAAGCTTTAAGGATTTAAGGATAACAATGTAGATGCTTCCCGTGGGGGGTTGTGTTCAGGGTTGCGCTTCTTTTGCTGTTTTCCTCAGGACCAATTTCAAGTCTTTATTGTCTCTGCTGCCTATAGTCCATTTGCTTGCCTCATTTGGGGGTTGTACTGGACCCTTCACTGGACTTGCATGTGTCCACCCCCGCTCCTTTGTTCTTCCTGCGGTGTTTGTTGTAAGCAGCACCTGGAAGGGGCCCTCAAAGCGAGCAGTGAGTGGAGAGGTTTTCCATGATTTAATCAATACCCGGTCTCCTGGGTTAATACTACGTATTTTACAGTTCAGTGGGGAAGTTTGGGGAAGGTGTCCCTTTTCCCTTAGTTCTTCCAGGGTTGCTGTTACTGTTTCTAAGTATTTTTGCATTGTCATGCCCCCTTCTAGATGTTCCCTGGTACTGTACAGGGTAAGCAAGAAAGGCAGCCCAAGCAGCATTTCATAAGGAGAGACCCCTAGATCTGTTCTGGCTCTTGTTCTTATTTGTAATAGGGCTAGATGTAAACATTTGACCCAGTTCTATTGGGTTTCTAAGACCAATTTTGTTAAGATATGCTTTAAGGTTTGATTCACCCTCTCGCCCTTCCCAGAACTCTGAGAGTGCCAAGGGGTGTGTAACTCCCACTTTATTCCCAGGGCCCTGATGACTTGTTGCAGAACACTGGATGTAAAGTGGGGGCCACAGTCCAAATCAATAAGATTTACTAGCCCATATCTCAGAAGAATTTCTTCCAAGAGAACTTTTGTCACAGTTTGAGTTTCTTGTGGGGAACACTTCAACCCAGTGGGTTAGGTGGTTAACTATGACCAATAGGTGTTTATACCCTGGGGCTGGAGTTAATTCAGTAAAATCAACCTGAATATTCTGGAAAGGTCTTATGGCTAATTTCCTCCCTCCTGGAGTTGTTTTTCACATTACCTTTTTGTTGACTTTTTGGCAGGTTAGACATTCTCCTGTGATGGATCTGGCCATTTCATAGATTCCTGTCCCCATGCAATATTTCAGGAAATGATCATATATTCATTGTGTTCCCCAGTGAGTTAATTGGTATATCTCTTCCATCACTTTCCTGGTTATTATTCAGTTGAATATTTATCATCCATCTGGGGTCCAGCACTTTCCATCCCCTGTTTTTACTGCTCCCATTTGCTCTATTTCTTTTAGCTCCTTGTCCTTGAAAACTGGAACCCCCTCTTCCTTTATTTTCCCCTGGTCTTTTTTTACCCTTAGGACTATGACTGAGTCCAGCATTTCAAAGGCTGCTTTTTTGGCTGCCCGGTCTGCTAATTTGTTTCCTTGGATTTCAGGGGTATCCCCTTTTTAGTAGCCTTTAATATGGACTGTGGCAATTTCTTTTGGTCCTCTGAGGGATTCAAGTGCTTCCCTATCAGACTTTCATGTGCCAGATTTTTCCCCTTTGAGTTAAGGTATGCCCTCTCTGGCCAGATTTTTCCAAAGGTATGAGCTATCCCAAAGGCATATTGAGAATCCACGTAGATTGTCCCTATATCATCTAATAAATCAAAACCTCTCTTTAGGGCATATACCTCGCAGTTTGTGCAGAGCAATTTGAGGGTAATTTCCCTTTTTCTTTGTTTTCCTCTGCTTCAATAATGGCCTATCCTGATGCCCATTTTCCCATTACTGTTTGGGAGGATCCATCTATATACTGGATCCTTCCATATGGTAAGGGGTCTTCTTCTAGCTCTTCTCTTACATTTGTTTGCATCTCAATTAGCTCTATACAATTATGCTCTAAATTTTCCATTTTTGGTTCCCCGGTTAAGAATTGAGCAGGGTTTCAACCTTTTGAGGTGACAGTCTCTAGATTCTTGACATTCATCAGGGTTATTTCATACCTCAGGATTCAGCTGTGTGTTAGCCACTGAGGAGTTTTTGGCTTAACACTGTCCTCAAATAATGGGATGTGTGTACTGAAATCCTTCCATTTAATGTAGGATTTGGAGTGTCTTCTAATAAGGTAGCTGTGGCTGCCACAGCTTGAATAGAGGCTGGCCACCCTCTTGCAACCACATCCAATAATTTTGACAGATAAGCCACCAGCTTCCTGCTTCCCCCCCAGCCTTGGGTTATCACTCCATATGCTATCCATTCATTAACATTAACAAACAGATCAAATGGTTTTCTTCAATTAGGCAGACTCAAAACTGGGGTTTTCGTCAATCGAGCCTTTAAGTCTTGGAACCGTTCGGTATCCTCCAGAGTCCAGACTACAGGTTCTGTGCTTGTTAATTTTTCATACAAAAATTTTACAGCTTGAGTATACTGATCAATCCATAATATACAAGAGCCCATTAGACCTATTATCTTTCTTAGTAAAAGTTAGTAATTTCTCCACCTTCACTTTGTGGGAAATTGTGGGGGCAAAAAAGTTCCAAGCAAAACAGGGCTCAGCTCAACTACAGCCCTCAGGTTTTGCATAGAGGATCTATTTAAAAAGCAGTGAAACATCATCCCAGCTGTAACTTTCTGTTGTTAAGGGATGCTTCAAAAAAAACATGCAGAGTGTACTTCAAAGTGGTCCTTAGATGAAAAATTACCCCATTTTGGAGCAAGCTTTAGATACCACAACGATGAATTTAATAACCTATCCTTTACTAGTCAAAACAAGAATTTGTTATCAAGATTCCTGCACAATTACCTTGGTTTACAAAATTCAAGATCCTTTATGCTTCCGTGCACCATCACTGACAGCATCCAGACAATAAAAACCATGTTCCCAACTCCCCAGTGGCTGGTTTTTCATGTGAACCATAAATAAAGATTATTAAAAGGGAAAAAATCATTGAAGAGGATATATATTTAGAGAAACCTGCAGGAAAATAGGGGCAATATCAATTGTTTTGACTACAAAATCCACTAAATTATACACATTGTATACAAACATGGAGAGAGATATTAAATAAAAAGAAATTTTAATAAAAAGCACAGCTTATTGTTGGTTCTCTTTTTCCAAAGAAAGGTTCACTTCTTGAAAGCTGTGAGAGACATGTGATTTCTTACCCATTTATAGGGCTAGCTTTGAATTTTTATGTGTTAGACAGTAACTCTTCTGTAACTTTCACACACACGGAAAAAAATATATTTAGTTCCCCAAAACAACAACTTCAAACAAGTTTGCAACCACTCAATACATTCCACACAAAGTGCACACATGGTCAGACTTCCATTTCTCTACAGTTCTGGCCCAGATCAAAAAAAAAAGCAAAACATGCACTGAAATCTGTCAAAGTTTCATCCGAGTTGAAGTACAATTGTGCCGAGTTGCTGTCCGAGGTTTTTTCTCTACTCCCCCGGGCGGGGGAGGAGGCTGCACCGGCCGAGCTGTGGCACAGCAGCTGACAGCCGGGGGGGCACTGCCCAGATGCGCCGGGGGCGTCCGGGCAGCGCCTCAGCAGGAGGCAGCAGTGATCAGCAAGAAGGCGAAGTAGAAAAGAGGGACCCGAATCAGGGCAAAGTCCAGAGTGCTTTAATGTCTCCAGGGAACGCCAGCCGAGTCGGGACCACGAGGCAGGGGTACAGCCGATTAGAAAGGGACGGAACATAGAACATTTCAACCAATGAGAGAGAACTTGGGAGGGAACAAACTCGTGACAAATATGCCGGCTCGCCAATAGGGAATGCGACAGGGAGGGACCCTTGTTCCCGATCCAGTCACCCACCGAGGAGGGGAGAACTTTCTGGAAATAGGGAAGGGGACAGTGGCTGATGGACAGGAACTCAGGGAGGGATTGACAGAGGGTAACCAGGGGAACAGGGGTGGAGACAAAAAACTGACACTCTCAAAAGGAGGGGTTGCCAGGGGGGGTGGGGGGGGGGGGAACCCTAGGACCGAACCGTTATAACTTTAGGGGGAAACGGAAGAAACCAAATGAACCCTGCACCACAACACAATTGCAATAGTCATCAGATATTTAAAGATATTTAAAAGTCATATGCAGTACACAGTTACTTCTTAATTATTTTGTGGAAGATTGCTGATATATTCACTTGATCTTATTTAAGTTAATCCAAATTCCAGTGCACTGATTGTATGCTATAATGTGTATCATTGAAAATATTTCTGAAAAACCTCTGAATTAAAAACAATTTCATCTGGTTTTAAAATGCTTTCACAAAAATGTACACCATGTCCTTGGCTAACAACAACAGTTAAAAGGCATAAAGAAACTGATAACTTTTTTATTATCTATGTGCCCATGAAACAAAAGTGCAGGACATCTGGAACAAGCTGGATACTATCTGAACCTGGGGTTTGGATAAACCCCTCATAGCAAGTGAAGGCACATGAAAACCATGGACCTAAAGACATACCATACTCTGAAATTTTCCAAAATGTTGACGTTGAGAGCTGCATTACAGCCACATACACTGCTTAAAATTCAACAGTCTATGATAAAAAGATGACTTTACACTAAGAAAATTTACTCTTCATGGTAAAACCACAAGTGTTTAATTCCTTAAAATTTACTCTTCATGACAAAACCACAAGTGTTTCATTGACCATATTCTTTGGCTGTGGGTACTTGTCCTTTACCTCTCCTAAAGTTTGTCCCAGCTACCTTCCACAAACTACTACCCCATCATCCCCACCACACAGAGGCAGCCCAGTTGCCCACTGCTAAATAGATATTTATACATAGACAACACGAGGAGAAAGGCCAGTCCACATGCTGTGGTTCTTGTTTCCATGTGAAGTTTAATATGATGATGGTTTCCATTTTTAGAGGGCAATTTTCTGAACTGATAGGCAGATCTGAATCATCTGTAAATAACAGTGTCTTCAGCTTGGCATCAGCTCTCTTCTCTGCAGCACTAACCTTTGTTCTTGTCCTAATGACTTCTCAGCCATAGTTTTCCCCAGACTCTAATAATGCTAAATTTAGATCACAACAGATATTTTTTATTATATTCTCTGGCATCTTTGCACTACAACCATTGCCTTACATTAGCTGCACTTTTTTAGCTCCACTGCTTTTACTCCCATAGCTCTTTTTCCAAGAGTGCTCTAACAACTAATTATGTGAGCTAACAGATAAGAAAAAAGTACTTATTTTTTTCAGACCCTCATGTGAATATAATCATATTGTTAAGTAGATTTTACCTACTTTCATCCACATATTTATTTTGAAAAGTAACTGAAATGGGATAGTTTAGTCTTCATTATCATACAGGATCAAAAACTTAAATACAGCAGATTTTTATTTTAGACTGGAAAATAAAATTTAAAAAAAGGCAAAAAACCCAGCAACAACAACCCAACATGGGAATAAGAAAACACTGGAAATCAAAAATACTCCATAGGCAAATGTAGTGAACCTTAGGAGTTTTTGACACATATTAAATTGTTAAAAAAAATTAAAAAAAGCTTGACCAAAACATTGTTTCCAATTTGTGGAATTAAGTCAGATGCAAAGAGCACTGAAGTCAAAGCTTCTTTTTGACATACTTCAAGGGGCTCTGAATTAGACTGTAAGTAATAACCTGCTTCAACTTTAGTTTCATGTTATTTTGTACATTTAAGCTATTCAACATCCACAATTCTTTGATAATGACAGTTACGCTTTCTTAGGAATGACTGATTTTTAGTCGACATCTGTGTTCCTTCCTAAACCTACCACAGTAAAATAACTACTTTTCAGCTTGGTCTAATTGGACAATTTTTTTGAGAAAATTATGTAACACAGGCCCAGCATGGAATTCTTTTAACATGAGAGGCCTAAAAATAAGCAAAGTCTTCAGATTTTACAAGGTCCCCTGGGTGCTGTGGTGGGGGGAACAATCATCACTGATGACCTGTAGTAAGACCTGAGCCTACTCAAGCCCATAAACCTGTTGATGGACCTGTTCCCATTTCTCCTCTTCCCACCACAGCCATGCCTGACATGGACAAAGTCCCAGCCAGCACCCACAAGGACACCGTCCCCAAGTGAGGGGAGTGGGGCACGCAGAACTCACCGATTGTGAGGTCACGGGCACATCTCCAGGGAGGCCTGAGGTATAACCGTTGCTGTACATCAACATTGCACTCAGAGCTGAGGACAGGATCCCGAGAGGGAGCTTGCCCAAGGCTGCTGAGCGAGTTTTGGTGTCTCTGAGACATCTCTCTTCACTCAAGGAAGGATTGGAAGGCTTTGTCAGGAGGAGAAAGGCCGGCAGTGCTGTGGCACAGACCGTCCAGACATTCCTCCGTACCCACAATGGTGCAGCAGAACGCTGCTAAGAAGCGTCCCCCTGGCAAGGAGCGAGGTGAGAGCCAAGTCTCCCTCCCCACAGATGGCAGAGGGGGAGCGGCCAAGAGCAGCAGAAAGGGGAATCAGGAGATCCACAGAATCACCCCAGAGTAGAGGCCCTCCTCTCATGGGCCAGAGGAGCCAGGCTGGGCTGTGGGCACCGGCACTTCCCCTGCCCTTTAGCCAGCCAGCAGGGCCTTGGGGACAATGCTGCAGGGACATTTCCTGAGCTCTACAAGGTGCTCACTCCCCCTGCCCCCTCTCTCTCTCCCCAATGCACACCGTGTCACCGGGCAGAAGCAGACGCAGAGAGCGGCAGCTGCCTCTCCGGACATGCCAGGCCGGACCAGGCTCGTCGCCGTTCATGGAGACAGCAAGCACAAGACTCGGGCAGCCAGAAAGGAAAACGCATCCGGCTCAACCGCGTGCCACTGCTGCGTGCTGAGACCAGCAGCCCCAGCACCGCCCCTCAGGCGGTGTCAGGGCAGTCCCAGGCCGTGGGGCTGGTCACCAGCAGCAGCTTGCCCTGCCGAAAGCAGGGCCTGAAGCGAGGCCACCCACGGGGAGACACGGAGCCTCAGGCACCCAAGAGCCCACTGGCAAAGCGCCGCAGGTTGGAGGATGGTCCAGCCCCTCAGGAGGTGTCAGGGTGGTCCCAGGCCGTGGGGCTGGTCACCAGCAGCAGCTTGCCCTGCCGAAAGCAGGGCCTGAAGCGAGGCCACCCACGGGGAGACACGGATCCTCAGGCACCCAAGAGCCCACTGGCAAAGCGCCGCAGGTTGGAGGATGGTCCAGCCCAGAGTGCTGGTACCACCAGCCAGGTGGCATTGAGGCTGTCCCAGGAATCTCAGTCATCCAGGAAACAAACAGCCCCATACATACCCCCCTGGATCTTGCCCCGCTCCCAATCCGGGCCAATTCGTGTGAGGCACGTCTTGCGGCGGCAGCTGCGAGATAAAAAGCCCTACAGTCGGCCGGAAAACCAGGGCAGGACCAGACGAGCACCCACCCCTGTTGTTTGGCCCCCTCATCCCTCAAAATAAAGTTTTCTGGTTTGTTTGTTTGAACTGGGAGATGCCACATTCTTTTTTCCAGTCGTCTGCAGCTGATCTCCAAATAGGGGCCCCAAGCTCAGTGGGACAAGTGTGTGCCTTCAAGGACTCACCTGTCCCATGGCAACACCCAGCGTCACCACGTTCCATGGCAACACCCAGTGTCACCATGTCCCCTGGTCTGGAGATACCAGCCCTGCTTCTGCCAGGGAAAAAACAGAACTGTGCAAAAGGAGCACGGGGATTTTGCAAGCATTCCTGGCTGAGGCAGCCTCAGTGGGAGGGCACAGCTCTGCCTGCTGCAGGTGCCCAGGAGGGAAAATCATGGATGCAGTAGGATTATTCCCCTCCCAACCCAGCCCAGGCACAGTTCAATCTACCACTGCTGCCACTGGGGTTGCACGTACCAGCCTGGAGAGTAACTGGAATAAGAGAGAGTAACTTCCCAGCATCAGTGCAGCTGATGCTGGGAAGGTAAAACTAAAGCCAGTCCCGCCCCCAGTAAAAATACACTGCACCTGAAAAAAAATAGCCAGCACCCTCCTGTTCTCTGCAAATGGGACCAAAAATTTCAAAAGCATTAAAAAAATTAACCAGGCTTTGGAGCAGTTACAGGTCAGACTACATGAGGCTGGAAAAGATTGTACAGGTGACAGTTCTCAGAGGAAAATTAGCAGGAAATCCCTTCTTTCTGCTATTAAAATCTCAGGCTGTTGCCATGAGACACTCAAGCCACAAGAAAAGTGCTTCAGCACCAGCATCCAACTGAGCACCTGTTTGATCCACTTCAGTGGAAAGCCATCACTTTGCCAGCAGAATTCCTCCTCTGGGTTACACACAACATATTTTTTTCTATCTGGGAGTGCCACTGGATTTTTTTACCTAGCATTTAATATTAAATTGTGGAAGTATTTTAAATTAAAAGGGAATGAAAAGATGGACCCACGAGATGGGACAGGAGGAAGCCGGGCAGCCCTTTAAAGAGGGAGATGCTAAGCTGTACATCCAGGAGAGCTCCTCTGAGCACAGAGCAGCCACAGAGCACACCTGACCACAACATTTCTAGTTCACCTGTGTCCTTATAAATGGGAAAAGAACAAAACAGTGGCAGGAAAGGAGGCAGAAGTCAACTGTGAAAGTTTCATTCACAACACATGATACTCAAAATCAGAATGAAGGCCTATCAAGGAACACCAATAGCTATGAAAATATAGGTAAGCAGCACAGACAGGTGCTATGTATGTCCCTTCTGCTTCCCAGCCTCAATGCAGACTCAGTTTCAGGATGCAGCGGCATCCCAGGAAGCTGCAAATGCTCAGGAGTGCAGTGGCTCGTGCCTCACTGATAACCACTTGGAAAAACATACTGTTTCATATAAATTAGAGGAAACCTAGGAATCTAGCCTAAATCAAGTTCTAGGCAGGACCCCAACCAACATAAAATATGGAGAGGCACAAAAGTGCCTCCATTTTCCACTCCACCTCCCTTGAACTCAGCAAGAACTAATCCCCAAACCTCACAGCCGGAGGCAAATGCAGTTGGTTGGGAGAGGAAATCTAAGGTCTCCTTGCGAGGCAGCTCTCCAAGGCTGAGCCCCAGGAGAGGCAGCTCCCGCAGCACGTGTGCAGGTGGCACAAAAAGAACCTGTGTGCCATGACCAGCAGGACAGTGCCAGCCAAAGGGCTGCCTGAGGACGGCCACCGATGGTTTCACTGCCAGCCCTGGCTGAGGGGAAACCTGGACACAGGACAAGGCAGAGAGGGGCCAAATGTTCTACTCCTTCTCAAAACAAGTTGCTGTTTTTGTTTCCAAGCCTAGCACTCTTTGGATCTAATTAAATTTGAAGAGGGAAATGAGGAGTAAGCAAAATTCTTGGACAGCAGGCTGGTTTGTTCAGCTAGCTGGGGCTGCAAGCCATGCGTGAAAAGCAATGTCAGGTGCTAAAGCAAATCTCTGTGTCCTTCAACAGCAACAAGAGAAGTGTGAACAAGACAGAGAATATACCTATTTTAGGAATGTAATTGTTTTATAGGAAACACACCAACACCCAGTGTTCTTCTAATCTTGCTTTTTAATACTCAGCGCTTGTAAATTTCTTCAATCTGGGAAGTCCAAGATTTCATCTGATAGCATAAATATTTGTTCCGCACCATTTGGGGTTTTTTTTTTAATTCTTAATGTTTATATAAATATCACTTAGCGAACACTGGACCTGTGAAGAATTAAGGAAATATGCCTTTAACTACTCTGTGTAGGTCACCTGCAACAAATTTCATGGCAGAGGAGCTTCTGGAAGCCCCTGGTTTACCATCACTACCAAAACTTGGTAGTGATCTTCCAGAGACCCAACACGGAGAGGCCAAACAACTGTTACTGGTCTCAAAAAGAAAATTGCTCCATGGAGCTTAAGAGAGCATGCTGTCTTGGCATTAATTCCTACCAAGTCTGCTGACAGTACAGGGCAGTAAATAATGCAGATTTCTAATTTATACCTCTTAAAGCACAGCCTAAAAATAGGAAAGACTCCTATAACAAAGAATCCTCCATTGAGTGCTCAAGAAGGAATTCTTACATCTTCTTCAAGACCACACATAAACCAGGTGGAATCAGTTCTGAAGTCAGATTTTAATAGCTCTGAGAGAGATTTTCTTTCACAGTTGCATTATTGAAGCCATGTAAACTCCTGGAATCCATATCATCTTCTAACTATAAGCTGCAGAGATTAAATTTCTCACTGTGTGGAGAAATACCTGATTCAGTTTGTTTTGAATCTGCTGCCTGCCAACTTTTTTTGATCTTGTCAAAGGCTGTCTGGGGAGAACGTTGTCAAGACAATTTTTGTGAAATCTACATGAGAATCTGAGGAGATTACTACACAGCTTGGATGCTAGAGGAACTTCTGCAAATAGGTTACAGGGTATTTATTTAACTGATTCAGAACTTTGCTTCAGCTGGCAATAGTTCGAAAATTTTATTTTCTAGTGTCTTTTGGTGGCCCACATTAAAAAACAAAAAAATCCACAAAACAAAAAAAAAACAAAGAACAAGTTCTGTCCTTTTCCAATTTCAAACAGATATTCTTTTTCTTTACCCATGAATTATGACAAAGCAAGTGACATTCAAAGTCAGCATTCAGAAAGAGCCCTGAGAAGAGACTAGATGTATGCCAATTCCCTCTTGCTATTCAGCTGATTTTATATACTAGCTTTCTGTGTCTCTAGCTTTTTATATGATCTCTGTTACTACAGCCACTTCCAAATCTTGGTAAAAGTTAGTAATTTCTCCACCTTCACTTTGTGGGAAATTGTGGGGGCAAAAAAGTAGCATTGTTTAGTCCAAGTTCAAGCAGAAAAACAGAAATTCAGAAATACATTCTGACCCTTGGCCAGTTTTAATTTTTATTTAACAGCACCCACAAGGACACCGTCCCCAAGTGAGGGGAGTGGGGCTCGCAGAACTCACCAATTGTGAGGTCACGGGCACATCTCCAGGGAGGCCTGAGGTATAACCGTTGCTGTACATCAACATTGCACTCAGAGCTGAGGACAGGATCCCGAGAGGGAGCTTGCCCAAGGCTGCTGAGCGAGTTTTGGTGTCTCTGAGACATCTCTCTTCACTCAAGGAAGGATTGGAAGGCTTTGTCAGGAGGAGAAAGGCCGGCAGTGCTGTGGCACAGACCGTCCAGGCATTCCTCCGTACCCACAATGGTGCAGCAGAACGCTGCTAAGAAGCGTCCCCCTGGCAAGGAGCGAGGTGAGAGCCAAGTCTCCCTCCCCACAGATGGCAGAGGGGGAGCGGCCAAGAGCAGCAGAAAGGGGAAACAGGAGATCCACAGAATCACCCCAGAGTAGAGGCCCTCCTCTCATGGGCCAGAGGAGCCAGGCTGGGCTGTGGGCACCGGCACTTCCCCTGCCCTTTAGCCAGCCAGCAGGGCCTTGGGGACAATGCTGCAGGGACATTTCCTGAGCTCTACAAGGTGCTCACTCCCCCTGCCCCCTCTCTCTCTCCCCAATGCACACCGTGTCACCGGGCAGAAGCAGACGCAGAGAGCGGCAGCTGCCTCTCCGGACATGCCAGGCCGGACCAAGCTCGTCGCCGTTCATGGAGACAGCAAGCACAAGACTCGGGCAGCCAGAAAGGAAAACGCATCCGGCTCAACCGCGTGCCACTGCTGCGTGCTGAGACCAGCAGCCCCAGCACCGCCCCTCAGGCGGTGTCAGGGCAGTCCCAGGCCATGGGGCTGGTCACCAGCAGCAGCAGCAGCTTGCCCTGCCGAAAGCAGGGCCTGAAGCGAGGCCACCCACGGGGAGACACGGATCCTCAGGCACCCAAGAGCCCACTGGCAAAGCGCCGCAGGTTGGAGGATGGTCCAGCCCCTCAGGAGGTGTCAGGGTGGTCCCAGGCCATGGGGCTGGTCACCAGCAGCAGCTTGCCCTGCCGAAAGCAGGGCCTGAAGCGAGGCCACCCACGGGGAGACACGGATCCTCAGGCACCCAAGAGCCCACTGGCAAAGCGCCGCAGGTTGGAGGATGGTCCAGCCCAGAGTGCTGGTACCACCAGCCAGGTGGCATTGAGGCTGTCCCAGGAATCTCAGTCATCCAGGAAACAAACAGCCCCATACATACCCCCCTGGATCTTGCCCCGCTCCCAATCCGGGCCAATTCGTGTGAGGCACGTCTTGCGGCGGCAGCTGCGAGATAAAAAGCCCTACAGTCGGCCGGAAAACCAGGGCAGGACCAGACGAGCACCCACCCCTGTTGTTTGGCCCCCTCATCCCTCAAAATAAAGTTTTCTGGTTTGTTTGTTTGAACTGGGAGATGCCACATTCTTTTTTCCAGTCGTCTGCAGCTGATCTCCAAATAGGGGCCCCAAGCTCAGTGGGACAAGTGTGTGCCTTCAAGGACTCACCTGTCCCATGGCAACACCCAGCGTCACCACGTTCCATGGCAACACCCAGTGTCACCATGTCCCCTGGTCTGGAGATACCAGCCCTGCTTCTGCCAGGGAAAAAACAGAACTGTGCAAAAGGAGCACGGGGATTTTGCAAGCATTCCTGGCTGAGGCAGCCTCAGTGGGAGGGCACAGCTCTGCCTGCTGCAGGTGCCCAGGAGGGAAAATCATGGATGCAGTAGGATTATTCCCCTCCCAACCCAGCCCAGGCACAGTTCAATCTACCACTGCTGCCACTGGGGTTGCACGTACCAGCCTGGAGAGTAACTGGAATAAGAGAGAGTAACTTCCCAGCATCAGTGCAGCTGATGCTGGGAAGGTAAAACTAAAGCCAGTCCCGCCCCCAGTAAAAATACACTGCACCTGAAAAAAAATAGCCAGCACCCTCCTGTTCTCTGCAAATGGGACCAAAAATTTCAAAAGCATTAAAAAAATTAACCAGGCTTTGGAGCAGTTACAGGTCAGACTACATGAGGCTGGAAAAGATTGTACAGGTGACAGTTCTCAGAGGAAAATTAGCAGGAAATCCCTTCTTTCTGCTATTAAAATCTCAGGCTGTTGCCATGAGACACTCAAGCCACAAGAAAAGTGCTTCAGCACCAGCATCCAACTGAGCACCTGTTTGATCCACTTCAGTGGAAAGCCATCACTTTGCCAGCAGAATTCCTCCTCTGGGTTACACACAACATATTTTTTTCTATCTGGGAGTGCCACTGGATTTTTTTACCTAGCATTTAATATTAAATTGTGGAAGTATTTTAAATTAAAAGGGAATGAAAAGATGGACCCACGAGATGGGACAGGAGGAAGCCGGGCAGCCCTTTAAAGAGGGAGATGCTAAGCTGTACATCCAGGAGAGCTCCTCTGAGCACAGAGCAGCCACAGAGCACACCTGACCACAACATTTCTAGTTCACCTGTGTCCTTATAAATGGGAAAAGAACAAAACAGTGGCAGGAAAGGAGGCAGAAGTCAACTGTGAAAGTTTCATTCACAACACATGATTCTCTGCAAGAAGCACTGGAGAAGTGCATGGGGTAAGAGTTCTGCAAGTGCCAGGCTCTTCTGCAGCAGAAAAGGTCTAAAAAAATCAAAATTCTAGCAAGCAAAATAAATCCATCCTTTAGGGCTTGTAAATACTCCGATGAATCTCAGTTACTTTGGGACAAAAACAAACACAGGGCAAACTTTCCCAAGTATGGTTTCATGACAAAATTCCCATTTGTCTGCTCCTGTTTGTCGGAGAAGACAAGGTTACAAGCTGCCCAGCTCAAGAAGGAAAGGAGGATCTACACTTCCCTGTCATATTTTCCTACTGACAAAGGATTTAAGACAGAGAATTTGGGTAAATGGAAGGATAAGACTGGAGTACGGATGAAGTTTCACATCTAAGATACTTCATTTGCTAAAATAGAAGCACTTTTGTTGTACATGGATCTCCTTGCTAAACCTCTTTGTCTTCAAACTCCCTTCCTCCATGGCAGAACTGAGCAAGCTCCATGTGTCAGAGCTTCGAGTTAAAAGCTCTATGATGAGTTAGTTTTAATGGATCCGTTACCAGTCCGTGGGGTTGCTGTCATGAGGAGCTCAGGTGGCTTTTTGTTGAGATCAAAATCAATGAGCCATTTGTCCCAGCTCCACCTGTCCTGAGGCAGCACTGGCTCCACTGTGCCATTTCTAATGAAAATTGAACCTCCTAAAGAAGCCAGGCCAAAATCACAAGAGAGTAGTCACAAAAATTAATTTCGGCAGTTTACTGGGTATTGATCTAACAGCTACCACCTTCCCAAAGTCCAGGCAACAGTTAACAAGGCTCTTTGCTCTGTAAACGGCCTTTCAATTGGTAGTGTTTCATACCCATGCAGAAAAACAAAAAGCCACTTCCACTGTAGAAACATGAGCTGCAGCTATGCAGTAAGTTGTGCTCAGTAGCTGACCTGCTGCTTTAGTTTTGGGGCAGGAGATACTGCCATAAAATTTCACAAGGAAACTATCAAGTATCTAAACTATGCAGCATTATGTTATTTTCTACCTCCAGTATTGCCAGCACATAGCTTAAGGAAGACAGGTATTTACCAGCCACCATAGATGAAAAAATTAGAATGAAAAATGGCTTTTAAGGAAATCAGAGTGATGGCCACCAGTCATTTTCCAGCTTTGCAGGATTTTGGTTCACAGTCAATCTAAACAAGCCTGCATATGTCTAGCAAGAAGGAAATCACAGAAACATTTCATAGATTGTAGCAGTTTGTTTGGGGGGGGGGGGGGTTCCCCGGGGAGTCCCCGGAGGGCCCCCTGGGCTGTGAGTTCGCTGGCAGCAGCAGGCACGCAAGGAGACTCCACACGGCTTCTGAGGGTGCTGATTAGATGAGGGTTTATTGGGGGTCCCAGCCCCGGGAGTAACATGGTTTCAGAGGGAGAAGGGGGAAAGGCAAAAGGAAGGGGGAGAGAGGGCGAGCCTAGGGGAGAGATGGGCCATGAGAGAATCTGGTCTTCCTCGCACAGCTTAAGAGGGAAATTCAAAGTGGGCACGAAATAAGATTTGGGCCAATGGGATTGCAGATTCATGGGACTTCAGGGGAGGAACACAGGTTGGAATAAATCATACATTTTTGAGGGGTACATTTTCAAGATAGAGCATACCATTTGAATGAAATGCAACACCACAATAGATTAATATGATAGATGATAGATAGATAGATAGATAGATAGATAGATAGATAGATAGATAGATTGACAAGGAAAATAGAGACATATGGATGCACTTGCCTGTATAACTTTGTATAGAAAAGGATGGGGAAGTGAGAGGTTATTCTTTTCCACACATGGGAAACTGTCTTTTTCCCAGAAAAATCATCTTCCTTCTTCAGTGACCACCAGGGTATCTGAAGACCCCACCAAGAAGGCCCTGTGATGCCATTGGCCTGTGCATCCAGCAAGTCAAGAAAGTAAGGCCTGCCTCTTAATACTACAGTGGTGTTAAAGAGGTTTATTCTCAGTTTTTGGTACCAAGAGGAACAAACTGAAGCCACTTGCCATAAAATGCCTGCACAAGCACCAGTGCAAATCACAGCCAAAGGAAGGATGAAGCCAAGGTGTCCCACAACCACAGCCCAAGCGGCCAGAGATCCTCCTTCAACCCTGGCTGCATTGAAGCCCCACTGACTGCCAAGAAGAAAAGCACCCTACTGAGAGCAAGCAAACTTAACCCTCTGGCAGGACACAAATTCAGAGGGAAAAAAATTTTAAAATCCCCACACCACCAGACACACTTCCCAGTGAGAAGGGTTGGAACACTCTGCCCCTCAGCACTTCCCCGGCAGGCAGGTTCCCAAAGGTGCTGGGAGCTAAGCTGTGCCCTGCGAGGGAACAGAGCCAGCCTCCCTTCAGTGGGAGAAGGCGCGGCCTCAGCTGTAGCCCCGGGTGCCTGCGGTGGCCCAGGGCACGGCCATAGCTGTCAATGTGTTGGGCTGCAGCACAGGGCAGGCCGGAGCTCAGCAGCCTCAGCAGAGCCCAGGGCCGCGGCCCTTCCCTGCCGGGGCCCGAGCCTGGCCCGGCCCGGCCCGGCCTGAGCAGCCCGGACTGGCCCAGGGGATGGGCTGCGCCCGCCCGCTGTGCCCACAGGCTGGGCCCAAGCCTTTGCAAGAGGCTTTCTCCCAGCTTGGCAAAACCTCGGCCAAGTGTCCCTGTGCTGTGCTGAGAAGAGTAAAAAACCCCCTCAAATTTAACCCTGCTGCCCAACGCATGAGGGATCCCTGCACACCTTAGGAGAGGCCATCAATACTCCTTTGTGCCTCATGAGGGATCCCTGCACCCCTCAGCAGGGACACCAAAATATCCCTTTGAGCCTCTTCAGGTCCAGGCCCAGATGATGCCACGGAAGGAAATGTGCCCTCAGCCCAGGGACGCTCAGCATGGGCTCCCCCATCCCCTCGGGGCCCCGCCGCTGGGCACAGCAGCCCCTGCCTGGCTCCTGCCTGCCCACACCGTGGCCATCCACGGCTGCTCCTGGGCATGGAGCTCAGTCAGTGCTGGTGCCGGGTGGGCTTTGTTAGTGCTACCAACCGGACATAGCTGTGAAAACTCTAATTCTTTATTTAAACATAAAATGTGGGACAAGCCCTGCCCTGCCAGGCAAGGGCTGCCCACCTTCAGTCCTGGCTGGGGAACAGGACCAGGGGGCTCAGGGGCAGAGGGTCTCGTTGAGGAGGGGTGGGTTTTGGGACGGCCGCATGGCGGGGATGCAGCCACGGCAGGGCAGATAGGGGCAGAAGGGAAGAGCTGGGATAAACTGCCAGGTTGTCATTGCCTCTGTTTTTAGGTTTGTCTTCTGAAGATACACGCGAGCACCTGTGAATAGAGGGGTGGCTGAGGCCCCAGCTGCCAGTGGCACACAGGGACCCTCGTGCACAGCAGGGCCCAGAGCTGGCAAGGCTCCCCAGCACGGCTGGAGCTGCTGGCACAGCTGGGCCCAGCTGGACAGCTGCCCCTCAAGGCCCCGGCCAGCAGGGCACGGCTCTGGGCAGGGTCCCTGGCCAGGAGCGGGCCCCAGAGCGCCACTGCCTTTCAAGGGCAACCTCGGCCCTGCTCTTTCTCCTCCCCACCTCCCTCTGCCTCTGCCCCGTGCCCCTGGGGCTGCTCTTGGCCAGGCAGCCTCAGTGGGAGCCAGCTCTGGCTGCAGCCCCAGCGGGGCCCTCAGGACAAGGCCCAGCAATTGAGAGGCCAATGGAAGCACTGGGCAGCAGCAGAACCCTCAGGAGAGTTATTTGGACTATCATGGACTGGCCACAACTCCACTGCAGCCTCAATGGGAATGTTCCCTGTCCATGTTAGTCTTTCAAAAGAAGTTGTTGGAGGGGGAGAGCACAAAACACTCACTGTTTTCTGTTCCAAGAATACCAGATTCCAATGCAGAACAATATGAAGACAAGCTCCAAATAAAGCACGCCTGCCAGAAACCCTAGCCAGCAGCCTGTTCACTGACAGAAACCACTTCCGAGGCCATCCTGGGCATTGGGAACAGGTCTTGTGGTGCCAGCTGCATCTGTAGGAGCAATGGGAAGCGTGAGCCCGTGCTGTGCTGCACTGCTGAGCTGGCAGCACGGTGGATACGGGCAGGACGTTCTCTGTTTCCCCCAGAGCTGGGGCCTGCAGGAACCTTGCCGGCCCTTGGCACAGGCTGTGCCAGCCAACAAAGCCCAACAGGCCGGGAGGAGATCCCGGGGCAGCGCAGCTGCTTGGGCAGTGGCTGCTGCCAGGGACATGGGCCAAAGCCATCCCTGAGCAGCCACTACCACCCCTGGCACTCCCTGCCCCGTGACAGCTCCCCCAGCCCCAGGGGACAGGCTCAGGCGCTGTCAGGACCCAGCGCAGCACCTGCCCAGTCAGGAGCCAGGGCTGGCTCTGGCCCTGGGCTGGCGGCAGGGCTCCCGCTCGGGGCTGCTCCTGTGCCTTGGGCCTCTGGGCACTCAGGGCCAGCTCCGCAGCAGCTGCAGCGCCAGGGACGTTGCTGCACCAGTCCCGTTTCCCCGGGGCTCTGAACCAGCTCCAGAGGCCTGGAAGCCGAGGCGCCTCCAGCTTTGGCTGCTGCCGGGCCGGGCAAGGGCAGGCCCTGGGGGAAGAGCTGCTGCCACACAGCCCCGGCCAGGGCTGAGCCTGGCACAGCAATTACCTGCTGTGCCTGTGCCCGTGTCTGGCTTTGCCTTCCTTCCTGCAGCACGGGCTCGCACCGAAGATGGAGTGCTTCCTTCAAGAAATGCCACCTTCCACTGAAGCACTATGTCCATCTCTTGACAAAGGATGGGAGACAGCTGCATCAGATGGGGCTGTTCCCCACTTGGGCGGTGGCATCAGAGGTAATATTTGTGAAATTTATGGAGCAGGAAAATGGCCAGGTTACAGTGGCATGATGAGAGCACTTCCACCTCCAAACAGCCACCCTTTTCTTAATCAGCAGGGCTGGATATAGTGGGGGATCTCAGGGTGTGTTACAGTTTGGGCATGGCCTGTCAGCTGATGCCAAATAACTTCCAGCAGAGGCTGGGCAGAAGCTGCAGCCAGGCCAGGCTGGCAAACAGCCCTGCAGGGCGTGAAAGCAGCAGCGGGGCAGCAAGGCTGCCATGGATCCCTTCCCACTGTGCCAGGCACGGCGTGTCCAGAAGTGCAGCCAAAGCCCCCGGCTGCTGAGTCCCAGGGGAAGCATGAGGGAAATGCACCCACCTTCTCTTGTCTGCAGGGGTTCCTTCAGCTCTTGCCTCATCTGTTTGGATGGTTCCAGGGATATCTTATCTGTTGTATCTTGGATTTTCCCGGTTGGAGTACCTTAGAGAAAAATATTTCCATTTCCCAGGAATGGATCCCAGAAAAGCAGGGCTCAGCCTGTGGGGTCAGCAGGGACACACTACTCACCCCTGAGATGGGAGCTGGGCTTGAGTGCAGCATCCAAGGTAGCAGCTGGAGAAGCTGGAGAAGTCTTCCCTGTAGACACATCTGTAACACAACAGCCACAGAAGCTTCTGTCACCTGGTGCCTGCCCGCTTGTCTACAATTCTTCCTTGGTGGCACACTGAGAACATACCTGCAGGAGGCTCCAAGGGCTTCAAAACTTTATTCATCCAAGCTGATGGAGAAGCCTTCCCAGCACCCTCATCTACAATGCAGCACAGATGAGAACATTTTCCAGGGTGTGCTGGGATCTCTTTCTGCCACAGGGAACTGGGCACTGCCAGGGAGTCGGCTAAGGCCATGGGAGCCAGATGTGAACAGACATGGCCAAAGCTGCCCAGGGGCCTGGGGAGCTCTGGGCTGGCTCCTGGTCACTCTCCACACTCTTTCCCTGCCCTCAGCAACATCCCTGAGAGGGGTGGCTGCAGCAGTGCAGGGACCTGGGACTCTCCCCCTCCCACACAGAAGAAATCCTCCCTAAAGCATGGGGGAAAACTGCAGCAGGCAGTGCCACAGCTATCCATCCTGCCCTCCCTCTGTCCCTCCTGCCCTCCTTCTGTGGGGAAACCCCCCAGATCCCAAGGGCAAACAGCCAGGCCCTCTCAGGACACACTGGAGCCTTGCTCTCCCCCTCTGTCCTTTCCCCACCGTGGGCACCCCGTGCAGTTGCTGTCAGGTTTCAGGACATGTCTCCCATGGAGGGACCCCAGCAGGACTGCTCAGTGCCCTGAGCCTGCTCGGGATAATTCCCCTGGGCTGTGCTGCTCTAGTCCAGGCTGTGCCCGCACTGCCAAACAGCAGAGAGGGCAGCTCAAGCCTCAGCAGGGCTCAGGCCCAGAGGCACAGCAATTACCTCCTGTGCCTGTGCCTGGCATGGCCTCCCTTCCTGGAGCTGAGGCTGGCATGCAACCACTGCTTCTTCCGGGAAATGCTTCTTTCTCCGCAGGCTCTCCTTTCATTTCTGGAGAATGGAGAAGAGACAGCTGGATCAGATGAAAACATTCCTGACTGGGAATGGGGAAGGGGACAATTTCAGGAGGCATCACTTGTGAAAGGAATGCATAAGGATCAGAAAACACCCAGGATTTTGGGACAACCCAAGGCTGCTTCCTTCCCCAAACAGCCCCAACATCTGATCTGCCTGGACACCAGGAAATTGCAGGGCATCTGAGGGTGGGCATGGCCTGTGGTGCATTTGGGGCTGTCTGCCAGCTGATGCCAAATGCCTTCCTGCAGAGGGTGGGCAGAAGCTGCAGCCAGGCCAGGCTGGCAAACAGCCCTGCAGGGCATGAAAGCAGCAGCGGGGCAGCGAGGCTGCCATGGATCCCTTCCTGCTGTGCTGGGCACGACGTGTCTAGATGTGCAGCCAAAGCCCCCGGCTGCTGAGTCCCAGGAGCAGCATGAGGGAAATGCACCCACCTTGTCTTCTCTGCAGACATTCCTTCAGCATTTGCCACATGATTTCTAATGGGTCCTGGAATTTCCTGCCTGCCATGTCTTTGGTCTCTCCTGTCGGAGGACCTTAAAAGAAAGTAGTTCCATTTCCCAGGAATGGACCTCCCAAAAGCACGGCTCAGCCTTTGGGGTCAGCAGGGACACACTACTCACCCCTGCCATGGGAGCTGGGCTTTTGTGCAGCATCCAAGGTAGGAGTTGGTGAGGTCGTCCCTGCAGACACGCCTGTAACACAACAGCCACAGAAGCTTCTGTCACCTGGTTCTTACCAGTCAGTCAAACATTACGCCTTGGTGGGACAGTGAGAACATACCTGCAGAATGCTCAGAGGGCTTCACAACTTCAGAGCGCCAGGCTAATGGAGAATCCTTCCCAGCATCCCAGTCTGGAAGCAAACCAAGATGAGAACTGTTTCCATTGTGTGCCAGGGCTGGCTCTGGCCCTGGGCTGGCGGCAGGGCTCCCGCTCGGGGCTGCTCCTGTGCCTTGGGCCTCTGGGCACTCAGGGCCAGCTCCGCAGCAGCTGCAGCGCCAGGGACGTTGCTGCACCAGTCCCGTTTCCCCGGGGCTCTGAACCAGCTCCAGAGGCCTGGAAGCCGAGGCGCCTCCAGCTTTGGCTGCTGCCGGGCCGGGCAAGGGCAGGCACTGGGGGAAGAGCTGCTGCCACACAGCCCCGGCCAGGGCTGAGCCCGGCACAGCAATTACCTGCTGTGCCTGTGCCCGTGTCTGGCTTTGCCTTCCTTCCTGCAGCACGGGCTGGCACCGAAGATGGAGTGCTTCCTTCAAGAAATGCCACCTTCCACTGAAGCACTATGTCCATCTCTTGACAAAGGAAGGGAGACAGCTGCATCAGATGGGGCTGTTCCCCACTTGGGTGGTGGCATCAGAGGTAATATTTGTGAAATTTATGGAGCAGGAAAATGGCCAGGTTACAGTGGCATGATGAGAGCACTTCCACCTCCAAACAGCCACCCTTTTCTTAATCAGCAGGGCTGGATATAGTGGGGGATCTCAGGGTGTGTTACAGTTTGGGCATGGCCTGTCAGCTGATGCCAAATAACTTCCAGCAGAGGCTGGGCAGAAGCTGCAGCCAGGCCAGGCTGGCAAACAGCCCTGCAGGGCGTGAAAGCAGCAGCGGGGCAGCAAGGCTGCCATGGATCCCTTCCCACTGTGCCAGGCACGGCGTGTCCAGAAGTGCAGCCAAAGCCCCCGGCTGCTGAGTCCCAGGGGAAGCATGAGGGAAATGCACCCACCTTCTCTTGTCTGCAGGGGTTCCTTCAGCTCTTGCCTCATCTGTTTGGATGGTTCCAGGGATATCTTATCTGTTGTATCTTGGATTTTCCCGGTTGGAGTACCTTAGAGAAAAATATTTCCATTTCCCAGGAATGGATCCCAGAAAAGCAGGGCTCAGCCTGTGGGGTCAGCAGGGACACACTACTCACCCCTGAGATGGGAGCTGGGCTTGAGTGCAGCATCCAAGGTAGCAGCTGGAGAAGCTGGAGAAGTCTTCCCTGTAGACACATCTGTAACACAACAGCCACAGAAGCTTCTGTCACCTGGTGCCTGCCCGCTTGTCTACAATTCTTCCTTGGTGGCACACTGAGAACATACCTGCAGGAGGCTCCAAGGGCT
Source organism: Passer domesticus (assembly GCF_036417665.1). Lineage (NCBI taxonomy): Eukaryota > Metazoa > Chordata > Aves > Passeriformes > Passeridae > Passer > Passer domesticus. Next base: position 7,553,217 of record NC_087482.1, on the reverse strand, counting down.
TCAAAACTTTATTCATCCAAGCTGATGGAGAAGCCTTCCCAGCACCCTCATCTACAATGCAGCACAGATGAGAACATTTTCCAGGGTGTGCTGGGATCTCTTTCTGCCACAGGGAACTGGGCACTGCCAGGGAGTCGGCTAAGGCCATGGGAGCCAGATGTGAACAGACATGGCCAAAGCTGCCCAGGGGCCTGGGGAGCTCTGGGCTGGCTCCTGGTCACTCTCCACACTCTTTCCCTGCCCTCAGCAACATCCCTGAGAGGGGTGGCTGCAGCAGTGCAGGGACCTGGGACTCTCCCCCTCCCACACAGAAGAAATCCTCCCTAAAGCATGGGGGAAAACTGCAGCAGGCAGTGCCACAGCTATCCATCCTGCCCTCCCTCTGTCCCTCCTGCCCTCCTTCTGTGGGGAAACCCCCCAGATCCCAAGGGCAAACAGCCAGGCCCTCTCAGGACACACTGGAGCCTTGCTCTCCCCCTCTGTCCTTTCCCCACCGTGGGCACCCCGTGCAGTTGCTGTCAGGTTTCAGGACATGTCTCCCATGGAGGGACCCCAGCAGGACTGCTCAGTGCCCTGAGCCTGCTCGGGATAATTCCCCTGGGCTGTGCTGCTCTAGTCCAGGCTGTGCCCGCACTGCCAAACAGCAGAGAGGGCAGCTCAAGCCTCAGCAGGGCTCAGGCCCAGAGGCACAGCAATTACCTCCTGTGCCTGTGCCTGGCATGGCCTCCCTTCCTGGAGCTGAGGCTGGCATGCAACCACTGCTTCTTCCGGGAAATGCTTCTTTCTCCGCAGGCTCTCCTTTCATTTCTGGAGAATGGAGAAGAGACAGCTGGATCAGATGAAAACATTCCTGACTGGGAATGGGGAAGGGGACAATTTCAGGAGGCATCACTTGTGAAAGGAATGCATAAGGATCAGAAAACACCCAGGATTTTGGGACAACCCAAGGCTGCTTCCTTCCCCAAACAGCCCCAACATCTGATCTGCCTGGACACCAGGAAATTGCAGGGCATCTGAGGGTGGGCATGGCCTGTGGTGCATTTGGGGCTGTCTGCCAGCTGATGCCAAATGCCTTCCTGCAGAGGGTGGGCAGAAGCTGCAGCCAGGCCAGGCTGGCAAACAGCCCTGCAGGGCATGAAAGCAGCAGCGGGGCAGCGAGGCTGCCATGGATCCCTTCCTGCTGTGCTGGGCACGACGTGTCTAGATGTGCAGCCAAAGCCCCCGGCTGCTGAGTCCCAGGAGCAGCATGAGGGAAATGCACCCACCTTGTCTTCTCTGCAGACATTCCTTCAGCATTTGCCACATGATTTCTAATGGGTCCTGGAATTTCCTGCCTGCCATGTCTTTGGTCTCTCCTGTCGGAGGACCTTAAAAGAAAGTAGTTCCATTTCCCAGGAATGGACCTCCCAAAAGCACGGCTCAGCCTTTGGGGTCAGCAGGGACACACTACTCACCCCTGCCATGGGAGCTGGGCTTTTGTGCAGCATCCAAGGTAGGAGTTGGTGAGGTCGTCCCTGCAGACACGCCTGTAACACAACAGCCACAGAAGCTTCTGTCACCTGGTTCTTACCAGTCAGTCAAACATTACGCCTTGGTGGGACAGTGAGAACATACCTGCAGAATGCTCAGAGGGCTTCACAACTTCAGAGCGCCAGGCTAATGGAGAATCCTTCCCAGCATCCCAGTCTGGAAGCAAACCAAGATGAGAACTCTTTCCATTGTGTGCCAGGGCTGGCTCTGGCCCTGGGCTGGCGGCAGGGCTCCCGCTCGGGGCTGCTCCTGTGCCTTGGGCCTCTGGGCACTCAGGGCCAGCTCCGCAGCAGCTGCAGCGCCAGGGACGTTGCTGCACCAGTCCCGTTTCCCCGGGGCTCTGAACCAGCTCCAGAGGCCTGGAAGCCGAGGCGCCTCCAGCTTTGGCTGCTGCCGGGCCGGGCAAGGGCAGGCACTGGGGGAAGAGCTGCTGCCACACAGCCCCAGCCAGGGCTGAGCCCGGCACAGCAATTACCTGCTGTGCCTGTGCCCGTGTCTGGCTTTGCCTTCCTTCCTGCAGCACGGGCTGGCACCGAAGATGGAGTGCTTCCTTCAAGAAATGCCACCTTCCACTGAAGCACTATGTCCATCTCTTGACAAAGGAAGGGAGACAGCTGCATCAGATGGGGCTGTTCCCCACTTGGGTGGTGGCATCAGAGGTAATATTTGTGAAATTTATGGAGCAGGAAAATGGCCAGGTTACAGTGGCATGATGAGAGCACTTCCACCTCCAAACAGCCACCCTTTTCCTAATCTGCAGGGCTGGATATAGTGGGGGATCTCAGGGTGTGTTACAGTTTGGGCATGGCCTGTCAGCAGATGCCAAATAACTTCCAGCAGAGGCAGGGAAGAAGCTGCAGCCAGGCCAGGCTGGGAAACAGCCCTGCAGGGCGTGAAAGCAGCAGCGGGGCAGCGAGGCTGCCATGGATCCCTTCCCACTGTGCCGGGCATGGCGTGTCCAGATGTGCAGCCAAAGCCCCCGGCTGCTGACTCCCAGGGGAAGCATGAGGGAAATGCACCCACCTTGTCTTCTCTGCAGACCTTCCTTCAGCTCTTGCCTCATCTGTTTGGATGGTTCCAGGGATATCTTATCTGTTGTATCTTGGATTTTCCCTGTTGGAGTACCTTAGAGAAAAATATTTCCATTTCCCAGGAATGGATCCCAGAAAAGCAGGGCTCAGCCTGTGGGGTCAGCAGGGACACACTACTCACCCCTGAGATGGGAGCTGGGCTTGAGTGCAGCATCCAAGGTAGCAGCTGGAGAAGCTGGAGAAGTCTTCCCTGTAGACACATCTGTAACACAACAGCCACAGAAGCTTCTGTCACCTGGTGCCTGCCTGCTTGTCTACAATTCTTCCTTGGTGGCACACTGAGAACATACCTGCAGGAGGCTCCAAGGGCTTCAAAACTTTATTCATCCAAGCTGATGGAGAAGCCTTCCCAGCACCCTCATCTACAATGCAGCACAGATGAGAACATTTTCCAGTGTGTGCTGGGATCTCTTTCTGCCACAGGGAACTGGGCACTGCCAGGGAGTCGGCTAAGGCCATGGGAGCCAGATGTGAATAGACATGGCCAAAGCTGCCCAGGGGCCTGGGGAGCTCTGGGCTGGCTCCTGGTCACTCTCCACACTCTTCCCCTGCCCTCAGCAACATCCCTGGGAGGGGTGGCTGCAGCAGTGCAGGGACCTGGGACTCTCCCCCTCACACACAGAAGAAATCCTCCCTAAAGCATGGGGGAAAACTGCAGCAGGCAGTGCCACAGCTATCCATCCTGCCCTCCCTCTGTCCCTCCTGCCCTCCTTCTGTGGGGAAACCCCCCAGATCCCAAGGGCAAACAGCCAGGCCCTCTCAGGACACACTGGAGCCTTGCTCTCCCCCTCTGTCCTTTCCCCACCGTGGGCACCCCGTGCAGTCGCTCCCAGGTTTCAGGACATGTCTCCCATGGAGGGACCCCAGCAGGACTGCTCAGTGCCCTGAGCCTGCTCGGGATAATTCCCCTGGGCTGTGCCGCTCTAGTCCAGGCTGTGCCCGCACTGCCAAACAGCAGAGAGGGCAGCTCAAGCCTCAGCAGGGCTCAGGCCCAGAGGCACAGCAATTACCTCCTGTGCCTGTGCCTGGCATGGCCTCCCTTCCTGGAGCTGAGGCTGGCATGCAACCACTGCTTCCTCCGGGAAATGCTTCTTTCTCCGCAGGCTCTCCTTTCATTTCTGGAGAATGGAAAAGAGACAGCTGGATCAGATGAAAACATTCCTGACTGGGAATGGGGAAGGGGACAATTTCAGGAGGCATCACTTGTGAAAGGAATGCATAAGGATCAGAAAACACCCAGGATTTTGGGACAACCCAAGGCTGCTTCCTTCCCCAAACAGCCCCAACATCTGATCTGCCTGGACACCAGGAAATTGCAGGGCATCTGAGGGTGGGCATGGCCTGTGGTGCATTTGGGGCTGTCTGCCAGCTGATGCCAAATGCCTTCCTGCAGAGGGTGGGCAGAAGCTGCAGCCAGGCCAGGCTGGCAAACAGCCCTGCAGGGCATGAAAGCAGCAGCGGGGCAGCGAGGCTGCCATGGATCCCTTCCTGCTGTGCCGGGCACGGCGTGTCCAGATGTGCAGCCAAAGCCCCCGGCTGCTGAGTCCCAGGAGCAGCATGAGGGAAATGCACCCATCTTGTCTTCTCTGCAGACATTCCTTCAGCATTTGCCACATGATTTCTAATGGGTCCTGGAATTTCCTGACTGCCATGTCTTTGGTCTCTCCTGTCGGAGGACCTTAAAAGAAAGTAGTTCCATTTCCCAGGAATGGACCTCCCAAAAGCACGGCTCAGCCTTTGGGGTCAGCAGGGACACACTACTCACCCCTGCCATGGGAGCTGGGCTTTTGTGCAGCATCCAAGGTAGGAGTTGGTGAGGTCGTCCCTGCAGACACGCCTGTAACACAACAGCCACAGAAGCTTCTGTCACCTGGTTCTTACCAGTCAGTCAAACATTACGCCTTGGTGGGACAGTGAGAACATACCTGCAGAATGCTCAGAGGGCTTCACAACTTCAGAGCGCCAGGCTAATGGAGAATCCTTCCCAGCATCCCAGTCTGGAAGCAAACCAAGATGAGAACTGTTTCCATTGTGTGCCAGGGCTGGCTCTGGCCCTGGGCTGGCGGCAGGGCTCCCGCTCGGGGCTGCTCCTGTGCCTTGGGCCTCTGGGCACTCAGGGCCAGCTCCGCAGCAGCTGCAGCGCCAGGGACGTTGCTGCACCAGTCCCGTTTCCCCGGGGCTCTGAACCAGCTCCAGAGGCCTGGAAGCCGAGGCGCCTCCAGCTTTGGCTGCTGCCGGGCCGGGCAAGGGCAGGCACTGGGGGAAGAGCTGCTGCCACACAGCCCCGGCCAGGGCTGAGCCCGGCACAGCAATTACCTGCTGTGCCTGTGCCCGTGTCTGGCTTTGCCTTCCTTCCTGCAGCACGGGCTGGCACCGAAGATGGAGTGCTTCCTTCAAGAAATGCCACCTTCCACTGAAGCACTATGTCCATCTCTTGACAAAGGAAGGGAGACAGCTGCATCAGATGGGGCTGTTCCCCACTTGGGTGGTGGCATCAGAGGTAATATTTGTGAAATTTATGGAGCAGGAAAATGGCCAGGTTACAGTGGCATGATGAGAGCACTTCCACCTCCAAACAGCCACCCTTTTCCTAATCTGCAGGGCTGGATATAGTGGGGGATCTCAGGGTGTGTTACAGTTTGGGCATGGCCTGTCAGCAGATGCCAAATAACTTCCAGCAGAGGCAGGGAAGAAGCTGCAGCCAGGCCAGGCTGGGAAACAGCCCTGCAGGGCGTGAAAGCAGCAGCGGGGCAGCGAGGCTGCCATGGATCCCTTCCCACTGTGCCGGGCATGGCGTGTCCAGATGTGCAGCCAAAGCCCCCGGCTGCTGACTCCCAGGGGAAGCATGAGGGAAATGCACCCACCTTGTCTTCTCTGCAGACCTTCCTTCAGCTCTTGCCTCATCTGTTTGGATGGTTCCAGGGATATCTTATCTGTTGTATCTTGGATTTTCCCTGTTGGAGTACCTTAGAGAAAAATATTTCCATTTCCCAGGAATGGATCCCAGAAAAGCAGGGCTCAGCCTGTGGGGTCAGCAGGGACACACTACTCACCCCTGAGATGGGAGCTGGGCTTGAGTGCAGCATCCAAGGTAGCAGCTGGAGAAGCTGGAGAAGTCTTCCCTGTAGACACATCTGTAACACAACAGCCACAGAAGCTTCTGTCACCTGGTGCCTGCCTGCTTGTCTACAATTCTTCCTTGGTGGCACACTGAGAACATACCAGCAGGAGGTTCCAAGGGCTTCAAAACTTTATTCATCCAAGCTGATGGAGAAGCCTTCCCAGCACCCTCATCTACAATGCAGCACAGATGAGAACATTTTCCAGTGTGTGCTGGGATCTCTTTCTGCCACAGGGAACTGGGCACTGCCAGGGAGTCGGCTAAGGCCATGGGAGCCAGATGTGAATAGACATGGCCAAAGCTGCCCAGGGGCCTGGGGAGCTCTGGGCTGGCTCCTGGTCACTCTCCACACTCTTCCCCTGCCCTCAGCAACATCCCTGGGAGGGGTGGCTGCAGCAGTGCAGGGACCTGGGACTCTCCCCCTCACACACAGAAGAAATCCTCCCTAAAGCATGGGGGAAAACTGCAGCAGGCAGTGCCACAGCTATCCATCCTGCCCTCCCTCTGTCCCTCCTGCCCTCCTTCTGTGGGGAAACCCCCCAGATCCCAAGGGCAAACAGCCAGGCCCTCTCAGGACACACTGGAGCCTTGCTCTCCCCCTCTGTCCTTTCCCCACCGTGGGCACCCCGTGCAGTCGCTCCCAGGTTTCAGGACATGTCTCCCATGGAGGGACCCCAGCAGGACTGCTCAGTGCCCTGAGCCTGCTCGGGATAATTCCCCTGGGCTGTGCCGCTCTAGTCCAGGCTGTGCCCGCACTGCCAAACAGCAGAGAGGGCAGCTCAAGCCTCAGCAGGGCTCAGGCCCAGAGGCACAGCAATTACCTCCTGTGCCTGTGCCTGGCATGGCCTCCCTTCCTGGAGCTGAGGCTGGCATGCAACCACTGCTTCCTCCGGGAAATGCTTCTTTCTCCGCAGGCTCTCCTTTCATTTCTGGAGAATGGAAAAGAGACAGCTGGATCAGATGAAAACATTCCTGACTGGGAATGGGGAAGGGGACAATTTCAGGAGGCATCACTTGTGAAAGGAATGCATAAGGATCAGAAAACACCCAGGATTTTGGGACAACCCAAGGCTGCTTCCTTCCCCAAACAGCCCCAACATCTGATCTGCCTGGACAGCAGGAAATTGCAGGGCATCTGAGGGTGGGCATGGCCTGTGGTGCATTTGGGGCTGTCTGCCAGCTGATGCCAAATGCCTTCCTGCAGAGGGTGGGCAGAAGCTGCAGCCAGGCCAGGCTGGCAAACAGCCCTGCAGGGCATGAAAGCAGCAGCGGGGCAGCGAGGCTGCCATGGATCCCTTCCTGCTGTGCCGGGCACGACGTGTCTAGATGTGCAGCCAAAGCCCCCGGCTGCTGAGTCCCAGGAGCAGCATGAGGGAAATGCACCCACCTTGTCTTCTCTGCAGACATTCCTTCAGCATTTGCCACATGATTTCTAATGGGTCCTGGAATTTCCTGACTGCCATGTCTTTGGTCTCTCCTGTCGGAGGACCTTAAAAGAAAGTAGTTCCATTTCCCAGGAATGGACCTCCCAAAAGCACGGCTCAGCCTTTGGGGTCAGCAGGGACACACTACTCACCCCTGCCATGGGAGCTGGGCTTTTGTGCAGCATCCAAGGTAGGAGTTGGTGAGGTCGTCCCTGCAGACACGCCTGTAACACAACAGCCACAGAAGCTTCTGTCACCTGGTTCTTACCAGTCAGTCAAACATTACGCCTTGGTGGGACAGTGAGAACATACCTGCAGAATGCTCAGAGGGCTTCACAACTTCAGAGCGCCAGGCTAATGGAGAATCCTTCCCAGCATCCCAGTCTGGAAGCAAACCAAGATGAGAACTCTTTCCATTGTGTGCCAGGGCTGGCTCTGGCCCTGGGCTGGCGGCAGGGCTCCCGCTCGGGGCTGCTCCTGTGCCTTGGGCCTCTGGGCACTCAGGGCCAGCTCCGCAGCAGCTGCAGCGCCAGGGACGTTGCTGCACCAGTCCCGTTTCCCCGGGGCTCTGAACCAGCTCCAGAGGCCTGGAAGCCGAGGCGCCTCCAGCTTTGGCTGCTGCCGGGCCGGGCAAGGGCAGGCACTGGGGGAAGAGCTGCTGCCACACAGCCCCGGCCAGGGCTGAGCCCGGCACAGCAATTACCTGCTGTGCCTGTGCCCGTGTCTGGCTTTGCCTTCCTTCCTGCAGCAGGGGCTGGCACCGAAGATGGAGTGCTTCCTTCAAGAAATGCCACCTTCCACTGAAGCACTATGTCCATCTCTTGACAAAGGAAGGGAGACAGCTGCATCAGATGGGGCTGTTCCCCACTTGGCCGGTGGCATCAGAGGTAATATTTGTGAAATTTATGGAGCAGGAAAATGGCCAGGTTACAGTGGCATGATGAGAGCACTTCCACCTCCAAACAGCCACCCTTTTCCTAATCTGCAGGGCTGGATATAGTGGGGGATCTCAGGGTGTGTTACAGTTTGGGCATGGCCTGTCAGCAGATGCCAAATAACTTCCAGCAGAGGCAGGGAAGAAGCTGCAGCCAGGCCAGGCTGGGAAACAGCCCTGCAGGGCGTGAAAGCAGCAGCGGGGCAGCGAGGCTGCCATGGATCCCTTCCCACTGTGCCGGGCATGGCGTGTCCAGATGTGCAGCCAAAGCCCCCGGCTGCTGACTCCCAGGGGAAGCATGAGGGAAATGCACCCACCTTGTCTTCTCTGCAGACCTTCCTTCAGCTCTTGCCTCATCTGTTTGGATGGTTCCAGGGATATCTTATCTGTTGTATCTTGGATTTTCCCTGTTGGAGTACCTTAGAGAAAAATATTTCCATTTCCCAGGAATGGATCCCAGAAAAGCAGGGCTCAGCCTGTGGGGTCAGCAGGGACACACTACTCACCCCTGAGATGGGAGCTGGGCTTGAGTGCAGCATCCAAGGTAGCAGCTGGAGAAGCTGGAGAAGTCTTCCCTGTAGACACATCTGTAACACAACAGCCACAGAAGCTTCTGTCACCTGGTGCCTGCCTGCTTGTCTACAATTCTTCCTTGGTGGCACACTGAGAACATACCTGCAGGAGGCTCCAAGGGCTTCAAAACTTTATTCATCCAAGCTGATGGAGAAGCCTTCCCAGCACCCTCATCTACAATGCAGCACAGATGAGAACATTTTCCAGGGTGTGCTGGGATCTCTTTCTGCCACAGGGAACTGGGCACTGCCAGGGAGTCGGCTAAGGCCATGGGAGCCAGATGTGAATAGACATGGCCAAAGCTGCCCAGGGGCCTGGGGAGCTCTGGGCTGGCTCCTGGTCACTCTCCACACTCTTCCCCTGCCCTCAGCAACATCCCTGGGAGGGGTGGCTGCAGCAGTGCAGGGACCTGGGACTCTCCCCCTCACACACAGAAGAAATCCTCCCTAAAGCATGGGGGAAAACTGCAGCAGGCAGTGCCACAGCTATCCATCCTGCCCTCCCTCTGTCCCTCCTGCCCTCCTTCTGTGGGGAAACCCCCCAGATCCCAAGGGCAAACAGCCAGGCCCTCTCAGGACACACTGGAGCCTTGCTCTCCCCCTCTGTCCTTTCCCCACCGTGGGCACCCCGTGCAGTCGCTCCCAGGTTTCAGGACATGTCTCCCATGGAGGGACCCCAGCAGGACTGCTCAGTGCCCTGAGCCTGCTCGGGATAATTCCCCTGGGCTGTGCTGCTCTAGTCCAGGCTGTGCCCGCACTGCCAAACAGCAGAGAGGGCAGCTCAAGCCTCAGCAGGGCTCAGGCCCAGAGGCACAGCAATTACCTCCTGTGCCTGTGCCTGGCATGGCCTCCCTTCCTGGAGCTGAGGCTGGCATGCAACCACTGCTTCCTCCGGGAAATGCTTCTTTCTCCGCAGGCTCTCCTTTCATTTCTGGAGAATGGAAAAGAGACAGCTGGATCAGATGAAAACATTCCTGACTGGGAATGGGGAAGGGGACAATTTCAGGAGGCATCACTTGTGAAAGGAATGCATAAGGATCAGAAAACACCCAGGATTTTGGGACAACCCAAGGCTGCTTCCTTCCCCAAACAGCCCCAACATCTGATCTGCCTGGACACCAGGAAATTGCAGGGCATCTGAGGGTGGGCATGGCCTGTGGTGCATTTGGGGCTGTCTGCCAGCTGATGCCAAATGCCTTCCTGCAGAGGCTGGGCAGAAGCTGCAGCCAGGCCAGGCTGGCAAACAGCCCTGCAGGGCGTGAAAGCAGCAGCGGGGCAGCGAGGCTGCCATGGATCCCTTCCTGCTGTGCCGGGCACGACGTGTCCAGATGTGCAGCCAAAGCCCCCGGCTGCTGAGTCCCAGGAGCAGCATGAGGGAAATGCACCCACCTTGTCTTCTCTGCAGACATTCCTTCAGCATTTGCCACATGATTTCTAATGGGTCCTGGAATTTCCTGCCTGCCATGTCTTTGGTCTCTCCTGTCAGAGGACCTTAAGAGAAAGTAGTTCCATTTCCCAGCAATGGACCCCACAAAAGCAGGGCTCAGCCTGAGGGGTCAGCAGGGACACACTACTCACCCCTGCCATGGGAGCTGGGCTTTTGTGCAGCATCCAAGGTAGGAGTTGGTGAGGTCGTCCCTGCAGACACGCCTGTAACACAACAGCCACAGAAGCTTCTGTCACCTGGTTCTTACCAGTCAGTCAAACATTACGCCTTGGTGGGACAGTGAGAACATACCTGCAGAATGCTCAGAGTGCTTCACAACTTCAGAGCGCCAGGCTAATGGAGAATCCTTCCCAGCATCCCAGTCTGGAAGCAAACCAAGATGAGAACTCTTTCCATTGTGTGCCAGGGCTGGCTCTGGCCCTGGGCTGGCGGCAGGGCTCCCGCTCGGGGCTGCTCCTGTGCCTTGGGCCTCTGGGCACTCAGGGCCAGCTCCGCAGCAGCTGCAGCGCCAGGGACGCTGCTGCACCAGTCCCGTTTCCCCGGGGCTCTGAACCAGCTCCAGAGGCCTGGAAGCCGAGGCGCCTCCAGCTTTGGCTGCTGCCGGGCCGGGCAAGGGCAGGCCCTGGGGGAAGAGCTGCTGCCACACAGCCCCGGCCAGGGCTGAGCCCGGCACAGCAATTACCTGCTGTGCCTGTGCCCGTGTCTGGCTTTGCCTTCTTTCCGGCAGCAGGGGCTGGCACCGAAGATGGAGTGCTTCCTTCAAGAAATGCCACCTTCCACTGAAGCAATATGTCCATCTCTTGACAAAGGAAGGGAGACAGCTGCATCAGATGGGGCTGTTCCCCACTTGGGTGGTGGCATCAGAGGTAATATTTGTGAAATTTATGGAGCAGGAAAATGGCCAGGTTACAGTGGCATGATGAGAGCACTTCCACCTCCAAACAGCCACCCTTTTCCTAATCTGCAGGGCTGGATATAGTGGGGGATCTCAGGGTGTGTTACAGTTTGGGCATGGCCTGTCAGCAGATGCCAAATAACTTCCAGCAGAGGCAGGGAAGAAGCTGCAGCCAGGCCAGGCTGGCAAACAGCCCTGCAGGGCGTGAAAGCAGCAGCGGGGCAGCGAGGCTGCCATGGATCCCTTCCCACTGTGCCGGGCATGGCGTGTCCAGATGTGCAGCCAAAGCCCCCGGCTGCTGACTCCCAGGGGAAGCATGAGGGAAATGCACCCACCTTCTCTTGTCTGCAGGGGTTCCTTCAGCTCTTGCCTCATCTGTTTGGATGGTTCCAGGGATATCTTATCTGTTGTATCTTGGATTTTCCCTGTTGGAGTACCTTAGAGAAAAATATTTCCATTTCCCAGGAATGGATCCCAGAAAAGCAGGGCTCAGCCTGTGGGGTCAGCAGGGACACACTACTCACCCCTGAGATGGGAGCTGGGCTTGAGTGCAGCATCCAAGGTAGCAGCTGGAGAAGCTGGAGAAGTCTTCCCTGTAGACACATCTGTAACACAACAGCCACAGAAGCTTCTGTCACCTGGTGCCTGCCCGCTTGTCTACAATTCTTCCTTGGTGGCACACTGAGAACATACCTGCAGGAGGCTCCAAGGGCTTCAAAACTTTATTCATCCAAGCTGATGGAGAAGCCTTCCCAGCACCCTCATCTACAATGCAGCACAGATGAGAACATTTTCCAGGGTGTGCTGGGATCTCTTTCTGCCACAGGGAACTGGGCACTGCCAGGGAGTCGGGTAAGGCCGTGGGAGCCAGATGTGAATAGACATGGCCAAAGCTGCCCAGGGGCCTGGGGAGCTCTGGGCTGGCTCCTGGTCACTCTCCACACTCTTTCCCTGCCCTCAGCAACATCCCTGGGAGGGGTGGCTGCAGCAGTGCAGGGACCTGGAACTCTCCCCCTCACACACAGAAGAAATCCTCCCTAAAGCATGGGGGAAAACTGCAGCAGGCAGTGCCACAGCTATCCATCCTGCCCTCCCTCTGTCCCTCCTGCCCTCCTTCTGTGGGGAAACCCCCCAGATCCCAAGGGCAAACAGCCAGGCCCTCTCAGGACACACTGGAGCCTTGCTCTCCCCCTCTGTCCTTTCCCCACCGTGGGCACCCCGTGCAGTCGCTCCCAGGTTTCAGGACATGTCTCCCATGGAGGGACCCCAGCAGGACTGCTCAGTGCCCTGATCCTGCTCGGGATAATTCCCCTGGGCTGTGCTGCTCTAGTCCAGGCTGTGCCCGCAGTGCCAAACAGCAGAGAGGGCAGCTCAAGCCTCAGCAGGGCTCAGGCCCAGAGGCACAGCAATTACCTCCTGTGCCTGTGCCTGGCATGGCCTCCCTTCCTGGAGCTGAGGCTGGCATGCAACCACTGCTTCTTCCGGGAAATGCTTCTTTCTCCGCAGGCTCTCCTTTCATTTCTGGAGAATGGAGAAGAGACAGCTGGATCAGATGAAAACATTCCTGACTGGGAATGGGGAAGGGGACAATTTCAGGAGGCATCACTTGTGAAAGGAATGCATAAGGATCAGAAAACACCCAGGATTTTGGGACAACCCAAGGCTGCTTCCTTCCCCAAACAGCCCCAACATCTGATCTGCCTGGACACCAGGAAATTGCAGGGCATCTGAGGGTGGGCATGGCCTGTGGTGCATTTGGGGCTGTCTGCCAGCTGATGCCAAATGCCTTCCTGCAGAGGGTGGGCAGAAGCTGCAGCCAGGCCAGGCTGGCAAACAGCCCTGCAGGGCATGAAAGCAGCAGCGGGGCAGCGAGGCTGCCATGGATCCCTTCCTGCTGTGCCGGGCACGACGTGTCTAGATGTGCAGCCAAAGCCCCCGGCTGCTGAGTCCCAGGAGCAGCATGAGGGAAATGCACCCACCTTGTCTTCTCTGCAGACATTCCTTCAGCATTTGCCACATGATTTCTAATGGGTCCTGGAATTTCCTGCCTGCCATGTCTTTGGTCTCTCCTGTCGGAGGACCTTAAAAGAAAGTAGTTCCATTTCCCAGGAATGGACCTCCCAAAAGCACGGCTCAGCCTTTGGGGTCAGCAGGGACACACTACTCACCCCTGCCATGGGAGCTGGGCTTTTGTGCAGCATCCAAGGTAGGAGTTGGTGAGGTCGTCCCTGCAGACACGCCTGTAACACAACAGCCACAGAAGCTTCTGTCACCTGGTTCTTACCAGTCAGTCAAACATTACGCCTTGGTGGGACAGTGAGAACATACCTGCAGAATGCTCAGAGGGCTTCACAACTTCAGAGCGCCAGGCTAATGGAGAATCCTTCCCAGCATCCCAGTCTGGAAGCAAACCAAGATGAGAACTCTTTCCATTGTGTGCCAGGGCTGGCTCTGGCCCTGGGCTGGCGGCAGGGCTCCCGCTCGGGGCTGCTCCTGTGCCTTGGGCCTCTGGGCACTCAGGGCCAGCTCCGCAGCAGCTGCAGCGCCAGGGACGTTGCTGCACCAGTCCCGTTTCCCCGGGGCTCTGAACCAGCTCCAGAGGCCTGGAAGCCGAGGCGCCTCCAGCTTTGGCTGCTGCCGGGCCGGGCAAGGGCAGGCACTGGGGGAAGAGCTGCTGCCACACAGCCCCGGCCAGGGCTGAGCCCGGCACAGCAATTACCTGCTGTGCCTGTGCCCGTGTCTGGCTTTGCCTTCCTTCCTGCAGCACGGGCTGGCACCGAAGATGGAGTGCTTCCTTCAAGAAATGCCACCTTCCACTGAAGCACTATGTCCATCTCTTGACAAAGGAAGGGAGACAGCTGCATCAGATGGGGCTGTTCCCCACTTGGGTGGTGGCATCAGAGGTAATATTTGTGAAATTTATGGAGCAGGAAAATGGCCAGGTTACAGTGGCATGATGAGAGCACTTCCACCTCCAAACAGCCACCCTTTTCCTAATCTGCAGGGCTGGATATAGTGGGGGATCTCAGGGTGTGTTACAGTTTGGGCATGGCCTGTCAGCAGATGCCAAATAACTTCCAGCAGAGGCAGGGAAGAAGCTGCAGCCAGGCCAGGCTGGGAAACAGCCCTGCAGGGCGTGAAAGCAGCAGCGGGGCAGCGAGGCTGCCATGGATCCCTTCCCACTGTGCCGGGCATGGCGTGTCCAGATGTGCAGCCAAAGCCCCCGGCTGCTGACTCCCAGGGGAAGCATGAGGGAAATGCACCCACCTTGTCTTCTCTGCAGACCTTCCTTCAGCTCTTGCCTCATCTGTTTGGATGGTTCCAGGGATATCTTATCTGTTGTATCTTGGATTTTCCCTGTTGGAGTACCTTAGAGAAAAATATTTCCATTTCCCAGGAATGGATCCCAGAAAAGCAGGGCTCAGCCTGTGGGGTCAGCAGGGACACACTACTCACCCCTGAGATGGGAGCTGGGCTTGAGTGCAGCATCCAAGGTAGCAGCTGGAGAAGCTGGAGAAGTCTTCCCTGTAGACACATCTGTAACACAACAGCCACAGAAGCTTCTGTCACCTGGTGCCTGCCTGCTTGTCTACAATTCTTCCTTGGTGGCACACTGAGAACATACCTGCAGGAGGCTCCAAGGGCTTCAAAACTTTATTCATCCAAGCTGATGGAGAAGCCTTCCCAGCACCCTCATCTACAATGCAGCACAGATGAGAACATTTTCCAGTGTGTGCTGGGATCTCTTTCTGCCACAGGGAACTGGGCACTGCCAGGGAGTCGGCTAAGGCCATGGGAGCCAGATGTGAATAGACATGGCCAAAGCTGCCCAGGGGCCTGGGGAGCTCTGGGCTGGCTCCTGGTCACTCTCCACACTCTTCCCCTGCCCTCAGCAACATCCCTGGGAGGGGTGGCTGCAGCAGTGCAGGGACCTGGGACTCTCCCCCTCACACACAGAAGAAATCCTCCCTAAAGCATGGGGGAAAACTGCAGCAGGCAGTGCCACAGCTATCCATCCTGCCCTCCCTCTGTCCCTCCTGCCCTCCTTCTGTGGGGAAACCCCCCAGATCCCAAGGGCAAACAGCCAGGCCCTCTCAGGACAAACTGGAGCCTTGCTCTCCCCCTCTGTCCTTTCCCCACCGTGGGCACCCCGTGCAGTCGCTCCCAGGTTTCAGGACATGTCTCCCATGGAGGGACCCCAGCAGGACTGCTCAGTGCCCTGAGCCTGCTCGGGATAATTCCCCTGGGCTGTGCCGCTCTAGTCCAGGCTGTGCCCGCACTGCCAAACAGCAGAGAGGGCAGCTCAAGCCTCAGCAGGGCTCAGGCCCAGAGGCACAGCAATTACCTCCTGTGCCTGTGCCTGGCATGGCCTCCCTTCCTGGAGCTGAGGCTGGCATGCAACCACTGCTTCCTCCGGGAAATGCTTCTTTCTCCGCAGGCTCTCCTTTCATTTCTGGAGAATGGAAAAGAGACAGCTGGATCAGATGAAAACATTCCTGACTGGGAATGGGGAAGGGGACAATTTCAGGAGGCATCACTTGTGAAAGGAATGCATAAGGATCAGAAAACACCCAGGATTTTGGGACAACCCAAGGCTGCTTCCTTCCCCAAACAGCCCCAACATCTGATCTGCCTGGACAGCAGGAAATTGCAGGGCATCTGAGGGTGGGCATGGCCTGTGGTGCATTTGGGGCTGTCTGCCAGCTGATGCCAAATGCCTTCCTGCAGAGGCTGGGCAGAAGCTGCAGCCAGGCCAGGCTGGCAAACAGCCCTGCAGGGCGTGAAAGCAGCAGCGGGGCAGCGAGGCTGCCATGGATCCCTTCCTGCTGTGCCGGGCACGACGTGTCCAGATGTGCAGCCAAAGCCCCCGGCTGCTGAGTCCCAGGAGCAGCATGAGGGAAATGCACCCACCTTGTCTTCTCTGCAGACATTCCTTCAGCATTTGCCACATGATTTCTAATGGGTCCTGGAATTTCCTGCCTGCCATGTCTTTGGTCTCTCCTGTCAGAGGACCTTAAGAGAAAGTAGTTCCATTTCCCAGCAATGGACCCCACAAAAGCAGGGCTCAGCCTGAGGGGTCAGCAGGGACACACTACTCACCCCTGCCATGGGAGCTGGGCTTTTGTGCAGCATCCAAGGTAGGAGTTGGTGAGGTCGTCCCTGCAGACACGCCTGTAACACAACAGCCACAGAAGCTTCTGTCACCTGGTTCTTACCAGTCAGTCAAACATTACGCCTTGGTGGGACAGTGAGAACATACCTGCAGAATGCTCAGAGTGCTTCACAACTTCAGAGCGCCAGGCTAATGGAGAATCCTTCCCAGCATCCCAGTCTGGAAGCAAACCAAGATGAGAACTCTTTCCATTGTGTGCCAGGGCTGGCTCTGGCCCTGGGCTGGCGGCAGGGCTCCCGCTCGGGGCTGCTCCTGTGCCTTGGGCCTCTGGGCACTCAGGGCCAGCTCCGCAGCAGCTGCAGCGCCAGGGACGCTGCTGCACCAGTCCCGTTTCCCCGGGGCTCTGAACCAGCTCCAGAGGCCTGGAAGCCGAGGCGCCTCCAGCTTTGGCTGCTGCCGGGCCGGGCAAGGGCAGGCCCTGGGGGAAGAGCTGCTGCCACACAGCCCCGGCCAGGGCTGAGCCCGGCACAGCAATTACCTGCTGTGCCTGTGCCCGTGTCTGGCTTTGCCTTCTTTCCGGCAGCAGGGGCTGGCACCGAAGATGGAGTGCTTCCTTCAAGAAATGCCACCTTCCACTGAAGCAATATGTCCATCTCTTGACAAAGGAAGGGAGACAGCTGCATCAGATGGGGCTGTTCCCCACTTGGGTGGTGGCATCAGAGGTAATATTTGTGAAATTTATGGAGCAGGAAAATGGCCAGGTTACAGTGGCATGATGAGAGCACTTCCACCTCCAAACAGCCACCCTTTTCCTAATCTGCAGGGCTGGATATAGTGGGGGATCTCAGGGTGTGTTACAGTTTGGGCATGGCCTGTCAGCAGATGCCAAATAACTTCCAGCAGAGGCAGGGAAGAAGCTGCAGCCAGGCCAGGCTGGGAAACAGCCCTGCAGGGCGTGAAAGCAGCAGCGGGGCAGCGAGGCTGCCATGGATCCCTTCCCACTGTGCCGGGCATGGCGTGTCCAGATGTGCAGCCAAAGCCCCCGGCTGCTGACTCCCAGGGGAAGCATGAGGGAAATGCACCCACCTTCTCTTGTCTGCAGGGGTTCCTTCAGCTCTTGCCTCATCTGTTTGGATGGTTCCAGGGATATCTTATCTGTTGTATCTTGGATTTTCCCTGTTGGAGTACCTTAGAGAAAAATATTTCCATTTCCCAGGAATGGATCCCAGAAAAGCAGGGCTCAGCCTGTGGGGTCAGCAGGGACACACTACTCACCCCTGAGATGGGAGCTGGGCTTGAGTGCAGCATCCAAGGTAGCAGCTGGAGAAGCTGGAGAAGTCTTCCCTGTAGACACATCTGTAACACAACAGCCACAGAAGCTTCTGTCACCTGGTGCCTGCCCGCTTGTCTACAATTCTTCCTTGGTGGCACACTGAGAACATACCTGCAGGAGGCTCCAAGGGCTTCAAAACTTTATTCATCCAAGCTGATGGAGAAGCCTTCCCAGCACCCTCATCTACAATGCAGCACAGATGAGAACATTTTCCAGGGTGTGCTGGGATCTCTTTCTGCCACAGGGAACTGGGCACTGCCAGGGAGTCGGGTAAGGCCGTGGGAGCCAGATGTGAATAGACATGGCCAAAGCTGCCCAGGGGCCTGGGGAGCTCTGGGCTGGCTCCTGGTCACTCTCCACACTCTTTCCCTGCCCTCAGCAACATCCCTGGGAGGGGTGGCTGCAGCAGTGCAGGGACCTGGAACTCTCCCCCTCACACACAGAAGAAATCCTCCCTAAAGCATGGGGGAAAACTGCAGCAGGCAGTGCCACAGCTATCCATCCTGCCCTCCCTCTGTCCCTCCTGCCCTCCTTCTGTGGGGAAACCCCCCAGATCCCAAGGGCAAACAGCCAGGCCCTCTCAGGACACACTGGAGCCTTGCTCTCCCCCTCTGTCCTTTCCCCACCGTGGGCACCCCGTGCAGTTGCTGTCAGGTTTCAGGACATGTCTCCCATGGAGGGACCCCAGCAGGACTGCTCAGTGCCCTGATCCTGCTCGGGATAATTCCCCTGGGCTGTGCTGCTCTAGTCCAGGCTGTGCCCGCAGTGCCAAACAGCAGAGAGGGCAGCTCAAGCCTCAGCAGGGCTCAGGCCCAGAGGCACAGCAATTACCTCCTGTGCCTGTGCCTGGCATGGCCTCCCTTCCTGGAGCTGAGGCTGGCATGCAACCACTGCTTCTTCCGGGAAATGCTTCTTTCTCCGCAGGCTCTCCTTTCATTTCTGGAGAATGGAGAAGAGACAGCTGGATCAGATGAAAACATTCCTGACTGGGAATGGGGAAGGGGACAATTTCAGGAGGCATCACTTGTGAAAGGAATGCATAAGGATCAGAAAACACCCAGGATTTTGGGACAACCCAAGGCTGCTTCCTTCCCCAAACAGCCCCAACATCTGATCTGCCTGGACACCAGGAAATTGCAGGGCATCTGAGGGTGGGCATGGCCTGTGGTGCATTTGGGGCTGTCTGCCAGCTGATGCCAAATGCCTTCCTGCAGAGGGTGGGCAGAAGCTGCAGCCAGGCCAGGCTGGCAAACAGCCCTGCAGGGCATGAAAGCAGCAGCGGGGCAGCGAGGCTGCCATGGATCCCTTCCTGCTGTGCCGGGCACGACGTGTCTAGATGTGCAGCCAAAGCCCCCGGCTGCTGAGTCCCAGGAGCAGCATGAGGGAAATGCACCCACCTTGTCTTCTCTGCAGACATTCCTTCAGCATTTGCCACATGATTTCTAATGGGTCCTGGAATTTCCTGCCTGCCATGTCTTTGGTCTCTCCTGTCGGAGGACCTTAAAAGAAAGTAGTTCCATTTCCCAGGAATGGACCTCCCAAAAGCACGGCTCAGCCTTTGGGGTCAGCAGGGACACACTACTCACCCCTGCCATGGGAGCTGGGCTTTTGTGCAGCATCCAAGGTAGGAGTTGGTGAGGTCGTCCCTGCAGACACGCCTGTAACACAACAGCCACAGAAGCTTCTGTCACCTGGTTCTTACCAGTCAGTCAAACATTACGCCTTGGTGGGACAGTGAGAACATACCTGCAGAATGCTCAGAGGGCTTCACAACTTCAGAGCGCCAGGCTAATGGAGAATCCTTCCCAGCATCCCAGTCTGGAAGCAAACCAAGATGAGAACTCTTTCCATTGTGTGCCAGGGCTGGCTCTGGCCCTGGGCTGGCGGCAGGGCTCCCGCTCGGGGCTGCTCCTGTGCCTTGGGCCTCTGGGCACTCAGGGCCAGCTCCGCAGCAGCTGCAGCGCCAGGGACGTTGCTGCACCAGTCCCGTTTCCCCGGGGCTCTGAACCAGCTCCAGAGGCCTGGAAGCCGAGGCGCCTCCAGCTTTGGCTGCTGCCGGGCCGGGCAAGGGCAGGCACTGGGGGAAGAGCTGCTGCCACACAGCCCCGGCCAGGGCTGAGCCCGGCACAGCAATTACCTGCTGTGCCTGTGCCCGTGTCTGGCTTTGCCTTCCTTCCTGCAGCACGGGCTGGCACCGAAGATGGAGTGCTTCCTTCAAGAAATGCCACCTTCCACTGAAGCACTATGTCCATCTCTTGACAAAGGAAGGGAGACAGCTGCATCAGATGGGGCTGTTCCCCACTTGGGTGGTGGCATCAGAGGTAATATTTGTGAAATTTATGGAGCAGGAAAATGGCCAGGTTACAGTGGCATGATGAGAGCACTTCCACCTCCAAACAGCCACCCTTTTCCTAATCTGCAGGGCTGGATATAGTGGGGGATCTCAGGGTGTGTTACAGTTTGGGCATGGCCTGTCAGCAGATGCCAAATAACTTCCAGCAGAGGCAGGGAAGAAGCTGCAGCCAGGCCAGGCTGGCAAACAGCCCTGCAGGGCGTGAAAGCAGCAGCGGGGCAGCGAGGCTGCCATGGATCCCTTCCCACTGTGCCGGGCATGGCGTGTCCAGATGTGCAGCCAAAGCCCCCGGCTGCTGACTCCCAGGGGAAGCATGAGGGAAATGCACCCACCTTGTCTTCTCTGCAGACCTTCCTTCAGCTCTTGCCTCATCTGTTTGGATGGTTCCAGGGATATCTTATCTGTTGTATCTTGGATTTTCCCTGTTGGAGTACCTTAGAGAAAAATATTTCCATTTCCCAGGAATGGATCCCAGAAAAGCAGGGCTCAGCCTGTGGGGTCAGCAGGGACACACTACTCACCCCTGAGATGGGAGCTGGGCTTGAGTGCAGCATCCAAGGTAGCAGCTGGAGAAGCTGGAGAAGTCTTCCCTGTAGACACATCTGTAACACAACAGCCACAGAAGCTTCTGTCACCTGGTGCCTGCCTGCTTGTCTACAATTCTTCCTTGGTGGCACACTGAGAACATACCTGCAGGAGGCTCCAAGGGCTTCAAAACTTTATTCATCCAAGCTGATGGAGAAGCCTTCCCAGCACCCTCATCTACAATGCAGCACAGATGAGAACATTTTCCAGTGTGTGCTGGGATCTCTTTCTGCCACAGGGAACTGGGCACTGCCAGGGAGTCGGCTAAGGCCATGGGAGCCAGATGTGAATAGACATGGCCAAAGCTGCCCAGGGGCCTGGGGAGCTCTGGGCTGGCTCCTGGTCACTCTCCACACTCTTCCCCTGCCCTCAGCAACATCCCTGGGAGGGGTGGCTGCAGCAGTGCAGGGACCTGGGACTCTCCCCCTCACACACAGAAGAAATCCTCCCTAAAGCATGGGGGAAAACTGCAGCAGGCAGTGCCACAGCTATCCATCCTGCCCTCCCTCTGTCCCTCCTGCCCTCCTTCTGTGGGGAAACCCCCCAGATCCCAAGGGCAAACAGCCAGGCCCTCTCAGGACACACTGGAGCCTTGCTCTCCCCCTCTGTCCTTTCCCCACCGTGGGCACCCCGTGCAGTCGCTCCCAGGTTTCAGGACATGTCTCCCATGGAGGGACCCCAGCAGGACTGCTCAGTGCCCTGAGCCTGCTCGGGATAATTCCCCTGGGCTGTGCCGCTCTAGTCCAGGCTGTGCCCGCACTGCCAAACAGCAGAGAGGGCAGCTCAAGCCTCAGCAGGGCTCAGGCCCAGAGGCACAGCAATTACCTCCTGTGCCTGTGCCTGGCATGGCCTCCCTTCCTGGAGCTGAGGCTGGCATGCAACCACTGCTTCCTCCGGGAAATGCTTCTTTCTCCGCAGGCTCTCCTTTCATTTCTGGAGAATGGAAAAGAGACAGCTGGATCAGATGAAAACATTCCTGACTGGGAATGGGGAAGGGGACAATTTCAGGAGGCATCACTTGTGAAAGGAATGCATAAGGATCAGAAAACACCCAGGATTTTGGGACAACCCAAGGCTGCTTCCTTCCCCAAACAGCCCCAACATCTGATCTGCCTGGACACCAGGAAATTGCAGGGCATCTGAGGGTGGGCATGGCCTGTGGTGCATTTGGGGCTGTCTGCCAGCTGATGCCAAATGCCTTCCTGCAGAGGCTGGGCAGAAGCTGCAGCCAGGCCAGGCTGGCAAACAGCCCTGCAGGGCGTGAAAGCAGCAGCGGGGCAGCGAGGCTGCCATGGATCCCTTCCTGCTGTGCCGGGCACGACGTGTCCAGATGTGCAGCCAAAGCCCCCGGCTGCTGAGTCCCAGGAGCAGCATGAGGGAAATGCACCCACCTTGTCTTCTCTGCAGACATTCCTTCAGCATTTGCCACATGATTTCTAATGGGTCCTGGAATTTCCTGCCTGCCATGTCTTTGGTCTCTCCTGTCAGAGGACCTTAAGAGAAAGTAGTTCCATTTCCCAGCAATGGACCCCACAAAAGCAGGGCTCAGCCTGAGGGGTCAGCAGGGACACACTACTCACCCCTGCCATGGGAGCTGGCCTTTTGTGCAGCATCCAAGGTAGGAGTTGGTGAGGTCGTCCCTGCAGACACGCCTGTAACACAACAGCCACAGAAGCTTCTGTCACCTGGTTCTTACCAGTCAGTCAAACATTACGCCTTGGTGGGACAGTGAGAACATACCTGCAGAATGCTCAGAGTGCTTCACAACTTCAGAGCGCCAGGCTAATGGAGAATCCTTCCCAGCATCCCAGTCTGGAAGCAAACCAAGATGAGAACTGTTTCCATTGTGTGCCAGGGCTGGCTCTGGCCCCGGGCTGGCGGCAGGGCTCCCGCTCGGGGCTGCTCCTGTGCCTTGGGCCTCTGGGCACTCAGGGCCAGCTCCGCAGCAGCTGCAGCGCCAGGGACGCTGCTGCACCAGTCCCGTTTCCCCGGGGCTCTGAACCAGCTCCAGAGGCCTGGAAGCCGAGGCGCCTCCAGCTTTGGCTGCTGCCGGGCCGGGCAAGGGCAGGCCCTGGGGGAAGAGCTGCTGCCACACAGCCCCGGCCAGGGCTGAGCCCGGCACAGCAATTACCTGCTGTGCCTGTGCCCGTGTCTGGCTTTGCCTTCTTTCCGGCAGCAGGGGCTGGCACCGAAGATGGAGTGCTTCCTTCAAGAAATGCCACCTTCCACTGAAGCAATATGTCCATCTCTTGACAAAGGAAGGGAGACAGCTGCATCAGATGGGGCTGTTCCCCACTTGGGTGGTGGCATCAGAGGTAATATTTGTGAAATTTATGGAGCAGGAAAATGGCCAGGTTACAGTGGCATGATGAGAGCACTTCCACCTCCAAACAGCCACCCTTTTCCTAATCTGCAGGGCTGGATATAGTGGGGGATCTCAGGGTGTGTTACAGTTTGGGCATGGCCTGTCAGCAGATGCCAAATAACTTCCAGCAGAGGCAGGGAAGAAGCTGCAGCCAGGCCAGGCTGGGAAACAGCCCTGCAGGGCGTGAAAGCAGCAGCGGGGCAGCGAGGCTGCCATGGATCCCTTCCCACTGTGCCGGGCATGGCGTGTCCAGATGTGCAGCCAAAGCCCCCGGCTGCTGACTCCCAGGGGAAGCATGAGGGAAATGCACCCACCTTCTCTTGTCTGCAGGGGTTCCTTCAGCTCTTGCCTCATCTGTTTGGATGGTTCCAGGGATATCTTATCTGTTGTATCTTGGATTTTCCCTGTTGGAGTACCTTAGAGAAAAATATTTCCATTTCCCAGGAATGGATCCCAGAAAAGCAGGGCTCAGCCTGTGGGGTCAGCAGGGACACACTACTCACCCCTGAGATGGGAGCTGGGCTTGAGTGCAGCATCCAAGGTAGCAGCTGGAGAAGCTGGAGAAGTCTTCCCTGTAGACACATCTGTAACACAACAGCCACAGAAGCTTCTGTCACCTGGTGCCTGCCCGCTTGTCTACAATTCTTCCTTGGTGGCACACTGAGAACATACCTGCAGGAGGCTCCAAGGGCTTCAAAACTTTATTCATCCAAGCTGATGGAGAAGCCTTCCCAGCACCCTCATCTACAATGCAGCACAGATGAGAACATTTTCCAGGGTGTGCTGGGATCTCTTTCTGCCACAGGGAACTGGGCACTGCCAGGGAGTCGGGTAAGGCCGTGGGAGCCAGATGTGAATAGACATGGCCAAAGCTGCCCAGGGGCCTGGGGAGCTCTGGGCTGGCTCCTGGTCACTCTCCACACTCTTTCCCTGCCCTCAGCAACATCCCTGGGAGGGGTGGCTGCAGCAGTGCAGGGACCTGGAACTCTCCCCCTCACACACAGAAGAAATCCTCCCTAAAGCATGGGGGAAAACTGCAGCAGGCAGTGCCACAGCTATCCATCCTGCCCTCCCTCTGTCCCTCCTGCCCTCCTTCTGTGGGGAAACCCCCCAGATCCCAAGGGCAAACAGCCAGGCCCTCTCAGGACACACTGCAGCCTTGCTCTCCCCCTCTGTCCTTTCCCCACCGTGGGCACCCCGTGCAGTTGCTGTCAGGTTTCAGGACATGTCTCCCATGGAGGGACCCCAGCAGGACTGCTCAGTGCCCTGAGCCTGCTCGGGATAATTCCCCTGGGCTGTGCTGCTCTAGTCCAGGCTGTGCCCGCACTGCCAAACAGCAGAGAGGGCAGCTCAAGCCTCAGCAGGGCTCAGGCCCAGAGGCACAGCAATTACCTCCTGTGCCTGTGCCTGGCATGGCCTCCCTTCCTGGAGCTGAGGCTGGCATGCAACCACTGCTTCTTCCGGGAAATGCTTCTTTCTCCGCAGGCTCTCCTTTCATTTCTGGAGAATGGAGAAGAGACAGCTGGATCAGATGAAAACATTCCTGACTGGGAATGGGGAAGGGGACAATTTCAGGAGGCATCACTTGTGAAAGGAATGCATAAGGATCAGAAAACACCCAGGATTTTGGGACAACCCAAGGCTGCTTCCTTCCCCAAACAGCCCCAACATCTGATCTGCCTGGACACCAGGAAATTGCAGGGCATCTGAGGGTGGGCATGGCCTGTGGTGCATTTGGGGCTGTCTGCCAGCTGATGCCAAATGCCTTCCTGCAGAGGGTGGGCAGAAGCTGCAGCCAGGCCAGGCTGGCAAACAGCCCTGCAGGGCATGAAAGCAGCAGCGGGGCAGCGAGGCTGCCATGGATCCCTTCCTGCTGTGCCGGGCACGACGTGTCTAGATGTGCAGCCAAAGCCCCCGGCTGCTGAGTCCCAGGAGCAGCATGAGGGAAATGCACCCACCTTGTCTTCTCTGCAGACATTCCTTCAGCATTTGCCACATGATTTCTAATGGGTCCTGGAATTTCCTGACTGCCATGTCTTTGGTCTCTCCTGTCGGAGGACCTTAAAAGAAAGTAGTTCCATTTCCCAGGAATGGACCTCCCAAAAGCACGGCTCAGCCTTTGGGGTCAGCAGGGACACACTACTCACCCCTGCCATGGGAGCTGGGCTTTTGTGCAGCATCCAAGGTAGGAGTTGGTGAGGTCGTCCCTGCAGACACGCCTGTAACACAACAGCCACAGAAGCTTCTGTCACCTGGTTCTTACCAGTCAGTCAAACATTACGCCTTGGTGGGACAGTGAGAACATACCTGCAGAATGCTCAGAGGGCTTCACAACTTCAGAGCGCCAGGCTAATGGAGAATCCTTCCCAGCATCCCAGTCTGGAAGCAAACCAAGATGAGAACTCTTTCCATTGTGTGCCAGGGCTGGCTCTGGCCCTGGGCTGGCGGCAGGGCTCCCGCTCGGGGCTGCTCCTGTGCCTTGGGCCTCTGGGCACTCAGGGCCAGCTCCGCAGCAGCTGCAGCGCCAGGGACGTTGCTGCACCAGTCCCGTTTCCCCGGGGCTCTGAACCAGCTCCAGAGGCCTGGAAGCCGAGGCGCCTCCAGCTTTGGCTGCTGCCGGGCCGGGCAAGGGCAGGCACTGGGGGAAGAGCTGCTGCCACACAGCCCCGGCCAGGGCTGAGCCCGGCACAGCAATTACCTGCTGTGCCTGTGCCCGTGTCTGGCTTTGCCTTCCTTCCTGCAGCACGGGCTGGCACCGAAGATGGAGTGCTTCCTTCAAGAAATGCCACCTTCCACTGAAGCACTATGTCCATCTCTTGACAAAGGAAGGGAGACAGCTGCATCAGATGGGGCTGTTCCCCACTTGGGTGGTGGCATCAGAGGTAATATTTGTGAAATTTATGGAGCAGGAAAATGGCCAGGTTACAGTGGCATGATGAGAGCACTTCCACCTCCAAACAGCCACCCTTTTCCTAATCTGCAGGGCTGGATATAGTGGGGGATCTCAGGGTGTGTTACAGTTTGGGCATGGCCTGTCAGCAGATGCCAAATAACTTCCAGCAGAGGCAGGGAAGAAGCTGCAGCCAGGCCAGGCTGGCAAACAGCCCTGCAGGGCGTGAAAGCAGCAGCGGGGCAGCGAGGCTGCCATGGATCCCTTCCCACTGTGCCGGGCATGGCGTGTCCAGATGTGCAGCCAAAGCCCCCGGCTGCTGACTCCCAGGGGAAGCATGAGGGAAATGCACCCATCTTCTCTTGTCTGCAGGGGTTCCTTCAGCTCTTGCCTCATCTGTTTGGATGGTTCCAGGGATATCTTATCTGTTGTATCTTGGATTTTCCCTGTTGGAGTACCTTAGAGAAAAATATTTCCATTTCCCAGGAATGGATCCCAGAAAAGCAGGGCTCAGCCTGTGGGGTCAGCAGGGACACACTACTCACCCCTGAGATGGGAGCTGGGCTTGAGTGCAGCATCCAAGGTAGCAGCTGGAGAAGCTGGAGAAGTCTTCCCTGTAGACACATCTGTAACACAACAGCCACAGAAGCTTCTGTCACCTGGTGCCTGCCTGCTTGTCTACAATTCTTCCTTGGTGGCACACTGAGAACATACCTGCAGGAGGCTCCAAGGGCTTCAAAACTTTATTCATCCAAGCTGATGGAGAAGCCTTCCCAGCACCCTCATCTACAATGCAGCACAGATGAGAACATTTTCCAGTGTGTGCTGGGATCTCTTTCTGCCACAGGGAACTGGGCACTGCCAGGGAGTCGGCTAAGGCCATGGGAGCCAGATGTGAATAGACATGGCCAAAGCTGCCCAGGGGCCTGGGGAGCTCTGGGCTGGCTCCTGGTCACTCTCCACACTCTTCCCCTGCCCTCAGCAACATCCCTGGGAGGGGTGGCTGCAGCAGTGCAGGGACCTGGGACTCTCCCCCTCACACACAGAAGAAATCCTCCCTAAAGCATGGGGGAAAACTGCAGCAGGCAGTGCCACAGCTATCCATCCTGCCCTCCCTCTGTCCCTCCTGCCCTCCTTCTGTGGGGAAACCCCCCAGATCCCAAGGGCAAACAGCCAGGCCCTCTCAGGACACACTGGAGCCTTGCTCTCCCCCTCTGTCCTTTCCCCACCGTGGGCACCCCGTGCAGTCGCTCCCAGGTTTCAGGACATGTCTCCCATGGAGGGACCCCAGCAGGACTGCTCAGTGCCCTGAGCCTGCTTGGGATAATTCCCCTGGGCTGTGCCGCTCTAGTCCAGGCTGTGCCCGCACTGCCAAACAGCAGAGAGGGCAGCTCAAGCCTCAGCAGGGCTCAGGCCCAGAGGCACAGCAATTACCTCCTGTGCCTGTGCCTGGCATGGCCTCCCTTCCTGGAGCTGAGGCTGGCATGCAACCACTGCTTCCTCCGGGAAATGCTTCTTTCTCCGCAGGCTCTCCTTTCATTTCTGGAGAATGGAAAAGAGACAGCTGGATCAGATGAAAACATTCCTGACTGGGAATGGGGAAGGGGACAATTTCAGGAGGCATCACTTGTGAAAGGAATGCATAAGGATCAGAAAACACCCAGGATTTTGGGACAACCCAAGGCTGCTTCCTTCCCCAAACAGCCCCAACATCTGATCTGCCTGGACACCAGGAAATTGCAGGGCATCTGAGGGTGGGCATGGCCTGTGGTGCATTTGGGGCTGTCTGCCAGCTGATGCCAAATGCCTTCCTGCAGAGGCTGGGCAGAAGCTGCAGCCAGGCCAGGCTGGCAAACAGCCCTGCAGGGCGTGAAAGCAGCAGCGGGGCAGCGAGGCTGCCATGGATCCCTTCCTGCTGTGCCGGGCACGACGTGTCCAGATGTGCAGCCAAAGCCCCCGGCTGCTGAGTCCCAGGAGCAGCATGAGGGAAATGCACCCACCTTGTCTTCTCTGCAGACATTCCTTCAGCATTTGCCACATGATTTCTAATGGGTCCTGGAATTTCCTGCCTGCCATGTCTTTGGTCTCTCCTGTCAGAGGACCTTAAGAGAAAGTAGTTCCATTTCCCAGCAATGGACCCCACAAAAGCAGGGCTCAGCCTGAGGGGTCAGCAGGGACACACTACTCACCCCTGCCATGGGAGCTGGCCTTTTGTGCAGCATCCAAGGTAGGAGTTGGTGAGGTCGTCCCTGCAGACACGCCTGTAACACAACAGCCACAGAAGCTTCTGTCACCTGGTTCTTACCAGTCAGTCAAACATTACGCCTTGGTGGGACAGTGAGAACATACCTGCAGAATGCTCAGAGTGCTTCACAACTTCAGAGCGCCAGGCTAATGGAGAATCCTTCCCAGCATCCCAGTCTGGAAGCAAACCAAGATGAGAACTCTTTCCATTGTGTGCCAGGGCTGGCTCTGGCCCTGGGCTGGCGGCAGGGCTCCCGCTCGGGGCTGCTCCTGTGCCTTGGGCCTCTGGGCACTCAGGGCCAGCTCCGCAGCAGCTGCAGCGCCAGGGACGCTGCTGCACCAGTCCCGTTACCCCGGGGCTCTGAACCAGCTCCAGGGGCCTGGAAGCCGAGGCGCCTCCAGCTTTGGCTGCTGCCGGGCCGGGCAAGGGCAGGCCCTGGGGGAAGAGCTGCTGCCACACAGCCCCGGCCAGGGCTGAGCCCGGCACAGCAATTACCTGCTGTGCCTGTGCCCGTGTCTGGCTTTGCCTTCTTTCCGGCAGCAGGGGCTGGCACCGAAGATGGAGTGCTTCCTTCAAGAAATGCCACCTTCCACTGAAGCAATATGTCCATCTCTTGACAAAGGAAGGGAGACAGCTGCATCAGATGGGGCTGTTCCCCACTTGGGTGGTGGCATCAGAGGTAATATTTGTGAAATTTATGGAGCAGGAAAATGGCCAGGTTACAGTGGCATGATGAGAGCACTTCCACCTCCAAACAGCCACCCTTTTCCTAATCTGCAGGGCTGGATATAGTGGGGGATCTCAGGGTGTGTTACAGTTTGGGCATGGCCTGTCAGCAGATGCCAAATAACTTCCAGCAGAGGCAGGGAAGAAGCTGCAGCCAGGCCAGGCTGGCAAACAGCCCTGCAGGGCGTGAAAGCAGCAGCGGGGCAGCGAGGCTGCCATGGATCCCTTCCCACTGTGCCGGGCATGGCGTGTCCAGATGTGCAGCCAAAGCCCCCGGCTGCTGACTCCCAGGGGAAGCATGAGGGAAATGCACCCACCTTCTCTTGTCTGCAGGGGTTCCTTCAGCTCTTGCCTCATCTGTTTGGATGGTTCCAGGGATATCTTATCTGTTGTATCTTGGATTTTCCCTGTTGGAGTACCTTAGAGAAAAATATTTCCATTTCCCAGGAATGGATCCCAGAAAAGCAGGGCTCAGCCTGTGGGGTCAGCAGGGACACACTACTCACCCCTGAGATGGGAGCTGGGCTTGAGTGCAGCATCCAAGGTAGCAGCTGGAGAAGCTGGAGAAGTCTTCCCTGTAGACACATCTGTAACACAACAGCCACAGAAGCTTCTGTCACCTGGTGCCTGCCCGCTTGTCTACAATTCTTCCTTGGTGGCACACTGAGAACATACCTGCAGGAGGCTCCAAGGGCTTCAAAACTTTCTTCATCCAAGCTGATGGAGAAGCCTTCCCAGCACCCTCATCTACAATGCAGCACAGATGAGAACATTTTCCAGGGTGTGCTGGGATCTCTTTCTGCCACAGGGAACTGGGCACTGCCAGGGAGTCGGGTAAGGCCGTGGGAGCCAGATGTGAATAGACATGGCCAAAGCTGCCCAGGGGCCTGGGGAGCTCTGGGCTGGCTCCTGGTCACTCTCCACACTCTTTCCCTGCCCTCAGCAACATCCCTGGGAGGGGTGGCTGCAGCAGTGCAGGGACCTGGAACTCTCCCCCTCACACACAGAAGAAATCCTCCCTAAAGCATGGGGGAAAACTGCAGCAGGCAGTGCCACAGCTATCCATCCTGCCCTCCCTCTGTCCCTCCTGCCCTCCTTCTGTGGGGAAACCCCCCAGATCCCAAGGGCAAACAGCCAGGCCCTCTCAGGACACACTGGAGCCTTGCTCTCCCCCTCTGTCCTTTCCCCACCGTGGGCACCCCGTGCAGTCACTCCCAGGTTTCAGGACATGTCTCCCATGGAGGGACCCCAGCAGGACTGCTCAGTGCCCTGAGCCTGCTCGGGATAATTCCCCTGGGCTGTGCTGCTCTAGTCCAGGCTGTGCCCGCACTGCCAAACAGCAGAGAGGGCAGCTCAAGCCTCAGCAGGGCTCAGGCCCAGAGGCACAGCAATTACCTCCTGTGCCTGTGCCTGGCATGGCCTCCCTTCCTGGAGCTGAGGCTGGCATGCAACCACTGCTTCCTCCGGGAAATGCTTCTTTCTCCGCAGGCTCTCCTTTCATTTCTAGAGAATGGAAAAGAGACAGCTGGATCAGATGAAAACATTCCTGACTGGGAATGGGGAAGGGGACAATTTCAGGAGGCATCACTTGCGAAAGGAATGCATAAGGATCAGAAAACACCCAGGATTTTGGGACAACCCAAGGCTGCTTCCTTCCCCAAACAGCCCCAACATCTGATCTGCCTGGACACCAGGAAATTGCAGGGCATCTGAGGGTGGGCATGGCCTGTGGTGCATTTGGGGCTGTCTGCCAGCTGATGCCAAATGCCTTCCTGCAGAGGCTGGGCAGAAGCTGCAGCCAGGCCAGGCTGGGAAACAGCCCTGCAGGGCGTGAAAGCAGCAGCGGGGCAGCGAGGCGGCCATGGATCCCTTCCTGCTGTGCCGGGCACGGCGTGTCCAGATGTGCAGCCAAAGCCCCTGGCTGCTGAGTCCCAGGAGCAGCATGAGGGAAATGCACCCACCTTGTCTTCTCTGCAGACATTCCTTCAGCATTTGCCACATGATTTCTAATGGGTCCTGGAATTTCCTGCCTGCCATGTCTTTGGTCTCTCCTGTCGGAGGACCTTAAGAGAAAGTAGTTCCATTTCCCAGCAATGGACCCCACAAAAGCAGGGCTCAGCCTGAGGGGTCAGCAGGGACACACTACTCACCCCTGCCATGGGAGCTGGGCTTTTGTGCAGCATCCAAGTAGGAGTTGGTGAGGTCGTCCCTGCAGACACGCCTGTAACACAACAGCCACAGAAGCTTCTGTCACCTGGTTCTTACCAGTCAGTCAAACATTACGCCTTGGTGGGACAGTGAGAACATACCTGCAGAATGCTCAGAGTGCTTCACAACTTCAGAGCGCCAGGCTAATGGAGAATCCTTCCCAGCATCCCAGTCTGGAAGCAAACCAAGATGAGAACTCTTTCCATTGTGTGCCAGGGCTGGCTCTGGCCCTGGGCTGGCGGCAGGGCTCCCGCTCGGGGCTGCTCCTGTGCCTTGGGCCTCTGGGCACTCAGGGCCAGCTCCGCAGCAGCTGCAGCGCCAGGGACGTTGCTGCACCAGTCCCGTTTTCCCGGGGCACTGAACCAGCTCCAGAGGCCTGGAAGCCGAGGCGCCTCCAGCTTTGGCTGCTGCCGGGCCGGGCAAGGGCAGGCCCTGGGGGAAGAGCTGCTGCCACACAGCCCCAGCCAGGGCTGAGCCCAGCACAGCAATTACCTGCTGTGCCTGTGCCCGTGTTTGGCTTTGCCTTCCTTCCTGCAGCAGGGGCTGGCACCGAAGATGGAGTGCTTCCTTCAAGAAATGCCACCTTCCACTGAAGCACTATGTCCATCTCTTGACAAAGGAAGGGAGACAGCTGCATCAGATGGGGCTGTTCCCCACTTGGGTGGTGGCATCAGAGGTAATATTTGTGAAATTTATGGAGCAGGAAAATGGCCAGGTTACAGTGGCATGATGAGAGCACTTCCACCACCAAACAGCCACCCTTTTCCTAAGCTGCAGGGCTGGATATAGTGGGGGATCTCAGGGTGTGTTACAGTTTGGGCATAGCCTGTCAGCTGATGCCAAATGCCTTCCTGCAGAGGCTAGGCAGAAGCTGCAGCAAGGCCAGGCTGGGAAACAGCCCTGCAGGGCGTGAAAGCAGCAGCGGGGCAGCGAGGCTGCCATGGATCCCTTCCCACTGTGCCGGGCATGGCGTGTCCAGATGTGCAGCCAAAGCCCCCGGCTGCTGAGTCCCAGGGGAAGCATGAGGGAAATGCACCCACCTTCTCTTGTCTGCAGGGGTTCCTTCAGCTCTTGCCTCATCTGTTTGGATGGTTCCAGGGATATCTTATCTGTTGTATCTTGGATTTTCCCTGTTGGAGTACCTTAGAGAAAAATATTTCCATTTCCCAGGAATGGATCCCAGAAAAGCAGGGCTCAGCCTGTGGGGTCAGCAGGGACACACTACTCACCCCTGAGATGGGAGCTGGGCTTGAGTGCAGCATCCAAGGTAGCAGCTGGAGAAGCTGGAGAAGTCTTCCCTGTAGACACATCTGTAACACAACAGCCACAGAAGCTTCTGTCACCTGGTGCCTGCCCGCTTGTCTACAATTCTTCCTTGGTGGCACACTGAGAACATACCTGCAGGAGGCTCCAAGGGCTTCAAAACTTTCTTCATCCAAGCTGATGGAGAAGCCTTCCCAGCACCCTCATCTACAATGCAGCACAGATGAGAACATTTTCCAGTGTGTGCTGGGATCTCTTTCTGCCACAGGGAACTGGGCACTGCCAGGGAGTCGGGTAAGGCCATGGGAGCCAGATGTGAATAGACACGGCCAAAGCTGCCCAGGGGCCTGGGGAGCTCTGGGCTGGCTCCTGGTCACTCTCCACACTCTTTCCCTGCCCTCAGCAACATCCCTGGGAGGGGTGGCTGCAGCAGTGCAGGGACCTGGAACTCTCCCCCTCACACACAGAAGAAATCCTCCCTAAAGCATGGGGGAAAAGTGCAGCAGGCAGTGCCACAGCTATCCATCCTGCCCTCCCTCTGTCCCTCCTGCCCTCCTTCTGTGGGGAAACCCCCCAGATCCCAAGGGCAAACAGCCAGGCCCTCTCAGGACACACTGGAGCCTTGCTCTCCCCCTCTGTCCTTTCCCCACCGTGGGCACCCCGTGCAGTCACTCCCAGGTTTCAGGACATGTCTCCCATGGAGGGACCCCAGCAGGACTGCTCAGTGCCCTGAGCCTGCTCGGGATAATTCCCCTGGGCTGTGCTGCTCTAGTCCAGGTTGTGCCCGCACTGCCAAACAGCAGAGAGGGCAGCTCAAGCCTCAGCAGGGCTCAGGCCCAGAGGCACAGCAATTACCTCCTGTGCCTGTGCCTGGCATGGCCTCCCTTCCTGGAGCTGAGGCTGGCATGCAACCACTGCTTCCTCCGGGAAATGCTTCTTTCTCCGCAGGCTCTCCTTTCATTTCTGGAGAATGGAAAAGAGACAGCTGGATCAGATGAAAACATTCCTGACTGGGAATGGGGAAGGGGACAATTTCAGGAGGCATCACTTGTGAAAGGAATGCATAAGGATCAGAAAACACCCAGGATTTTGGGACAACCCAAGGCTGCTTCCTTCCCCAAACAGCCCCAACATCTGATCTGCCTGGACACCAGGAAATTGCAGGGCATCTGAGGGTGGGCATGGCCTGTGGTGCATTTGGGGCTGTCTGCCAGCTGATGCCAAATGCCTTCCTGCAGAGGCTGGGCAGAAGCTGCAGCCAGGCCAGGCTGGCAAACAGCCCTGCAGGGCGTGAAAGCAGCAGCGGGGCAGCGAGGCTGCCATGGATCCCTTCCTGCTGTGCCGGGCACGGCGTGTCCAGATGTGCAGCCAAAGCCCCCGGCTGCTGAGTCCCAGGAGCAGCATGAGGGAAATGCACCCACCTTGTCTTCTCTGCAGACATTCCTTCAGCATTTGCCACATGATTTCTAATGGGTCCTGGAATTTCCTGCCTGCCATGTCTTTGGTCTCTCCTGTCGGAGGACCTTAAAAGAAAGTAGTTCCATTTCCCAGGAATGGACCCCACAAAAGCAGGGCTCAGCCTGAGGGGTCAGCAGGGACACACTACTCACCCCTGCCATGGGAGCTGGCCTTTTGTGCAGCATCCAAGGTAGGAGTTGGTGAGGTCGTCCCTGCAGACACGCCTGTAACACAACAGCCACAGAAGCTTCTGTCACCTGGTTCTTACCAGTCAGTCAAACATTACGCCTTGGTGGGACAGTGAGAACATACCTGCAGAATGCTCAGAGTGCTTCACAACTTCAGAGCGCCAGGCTAATGGAGAATCCTTCCCAGCATCCCAGTCTGGAAGCAAACCAAGATGAGAACTGTTTCCATTGTGTGCCAGGGCTGGCTCTGGCCCTGGGCTGGCGGCAGGGCTCCCGCTCGGGGCTGCTCCTGTGCCTTGGGCCTCTGGGCACTCAGGGCCAGCTCCGCAGCAGCTGCAGCGCCAGGGACGTTGCTGCACCAGTCCCGTTTTCCCGGGGCTCTGAACCAGCTCCAGAGGCCTGGAAGCCGAGGCGCCTCCAGCTTTGGCTGCTGCCGGGCCGGGCAAGGGCAGGCCCTGGGGGAAGAGCTGCTGCCACACAGCCCCGGCCAGGCCTGAGCCTGGCACAGCAATTACCTGCTGTGCCTGTGCCCGTGTCTGCCATCGCCTTCCTTCCTGCAGCAGGGGCTGGCACCGAAGATGGAGTGCTTCCTTCAAGAAATGCCACCTTCCACTGAAGCACTATGTCCATCTCTTGACAAAGGAAGGGAGACAGCTGCATCAGATGGGGCTGTTCCCCACTTGGCCGGTGGAATCAGAGGTAATATTTGTGAAATTTATGGAGCAGGAAAATGGCCAGGTTACAGTGGCATGATGAGAGCACTTCCACCACCAAACAGCCACCCTTTTCCTAATCTGCAGGGCTGGATATAGTGGGGGATCTCAGGGTGTGTTACAGTTTGGGCATGGCCTGTCAGCTGATGCCAAATAACTTCCTACAGAGGCTGGGCAGAAGCTGCAGCCAGGCCAGGCTGGGAAACAGCCCTGCAGGGCGTGAAAGCAGCAGCGGGGCAGCGAGGCTGCCATGGATCCCTTCCTGCTGTGCCGGGCATGGCGTGTCCAGAAGTGCAGCCAAAGCCCCCGGCTGCTGACTCCCAGGGGAAGCATGAGGGAAATGCACCCACCTTCTCTTGTCTGCAGGGGTTCCTTCAGCTCTTGCCTCATCTGTTTGGATGGTTCCAGGGATATCTTATCTGTTGTATCTTGGATTTTCCCTGTTGGAGTACCTTAGAGAAAAATATTTCCATTTCCCAGGAATGGATCCCAGAAAAGCAGGGTTCAGCCTGTGGGGTCAGCAGGGACACACTACTCACCCCTGAGATGGGAGCTGGGCTTGAGTGCAGCATCCAAGGTAGCAGCTGGAGAAGCTGGAGAAGTCTTCCCTGTAGACACATCTGTAACACAACAGCCACAGAAGCTTCTGTCACCTGGTGCCTGCCCGCTTGTCTACAATTCTTCCTTGGTGGCACACTGAGAACATACCTGCAGGAGGCTCCAAGGGCTTCAAAACTTTCTTCATCCAAGCTGATGGAGAAGCCTTCCCAGCACCCTCATCTACAATGCAGCACAGATGAGAACATTTTCCAGGGTGTGCTGGGATCTCTTTCTGCCACAGGGAACTGGGCACTGCCAGGGAGTCGGCTAAGGCCATGGGAGCCAGATGTGAATAGACATGGCCAAAGCTGCCCAGGGGCCTGGGGAGCTCTGGGCTGGCTCCTGGTCACTCTCCACACTCTTTCCCTGCCCTCAGCAACATCCCTGGGAGGGGTGGCTGCAGCAGTGCAGGGACCTGGGACTCTCCCCCTCCCACACAGAAGAAATCCTCCCTAAAGCATGGGGGAAAACTGCAGCAGGCAGTGCCACAGCTATCCATCCTGCCCTCCCTCTGTCCCTCCTGCCCTCCTTCTGTGGGGAAACCCCCCAGATCCCAAGGGCAAACAGCCAGGCCCTCTCAGGACACACTGCAGCCTTGCTCTCCCCCTCTGTCCTTTCCCCACCGTGGGCACCCCGTGCAGTCGCTCCCAGGTTTCAGGACATGTCTCCCATGGAGGGACCCCAGCAGGACTGCTCACTGCCCTGAGCCTGCTCGGGATAATTCCCCTGGGCTGTGCTGCTCTAGTCCAGGCTGTGCCCGCACTGCCAAACAGCAGAGAGGGCAGCTCAAGCCTCAGCAGGGCTCAGGCCCAGAGGCACAGCAATTACCTCCTGTGCCTGTGCCTGGCATGGCCTCCCTTCCTGGAGCTGAGGCTGGCATGCAACCACTGCTTCCTCCGGGAAATGCTTCTTTCTCCGCAGGCTCTCCTTTCATTTCTGGAGAATGGAGAAGAGACAGCTGCATCAGATGAAAACATTCCTGACTGGGAATGGGGAAGGGGACAATTTCAGGAGGCATCACTTGTGAAAGGAATGCATAAGGATCAGAAAACACCCAGGATTTTGGGACAACCCAAGGCTGCTTCCTTCCCCAAACAGCCCCAACATCTGATCTGCCTGGACACCAGGAAATTGCAGGGGATCTGAGGGTGGGCATGGCCTGTGGTGCATTTGGGGCTGTCTGCCAGCTGATGCCAAATGCCTTCCTGCAGAGGCTGGGCAGAAGCTGCAGCCAGGCCAGGCTGGCAAACAGCCCTGCAGGGCGTGAAAGCAGCAGCGGGGCAGCGAGGCTGCCATGGATCCCTTCCTGCTGTGCCGGGCACGGCGTGTCCAGATGTGCAGCCAAAGCCCCCGGCTGCTGAGTCCCAGGAGCAGCATGAGGGAAATGCACCCACCTTGTCTTCTCTGCAGACATTCCTTCAGCATTTGCCACATGATTTCTAATGGGTCCTGGAATTTCCTGCCTGCCATGTCTTTGGTCTCTCCTGTCGGAGGACCTTAAAAGAAAGTAGTTCCATTTCCCAGGAATGGACCCCACAAATCAGGGCTCAGCCTGAGGGGTCAGCAGGGACACACTACTCACCCCTGCCATGGGAGCTGGGCTTTTGTGCAGCATCCAAGGTAGGAGTTGGTGAGGTCGTCCCTGCAGACACGCCTGTAACACAACAGCCACAGAAGCTTCTGTCACCTGGTTCTTACCAGTCAGTCAAACATTACGCCTTGGTGGGACAGTGAGAACATACCTGCAGAATGCTCAGAGGGCTTCACAACTTCAGAGTGCCAGGCTAATGGAGAATCCTTCCCAGCATCCCAGTCTGGAAGCAAACCAAGATGAGAACTGTTTCCATTGTGTGCCAGGGCTGGCTCTGGCCCTGGGCTGGCGGCAGGGCTCCCGCTCGGGGCTGCTCCTGTGCCTTGGGCCTCTGGGCACTCAGGGCCAGCTCCGCAGCAGCTGCAGCGCCAGGGACGTTGCTGCACCAGTCCCGTTTCCCCGGGGCTCTGAACCAGCTCCAGAGGCCTGGAAGCCGAGGCGCCTCCAGTTTTGGCTGCTGCCGGGCCGGGCAAGGGCAGGCCCTGGGGGAAGAGCTGCTGCCACACAGCCCCGGCCAGGCCTGAGCCCAGCACAGCAATTACCTGCTGTGCCTGTGCCCGTGTCTGGCTTTGCCTTCCTTCCTGCAGCAGGGGCTGGCACCGAAGATGGAGTGCTTCCTTCAAGAAATGCCACCTTCCACTGAAGCACTATGTCCATCTCTTGACAAAGGAAGGGAGACAGCTGCATCAGATGGGGCTGTTCCCCACTTGGGTGGTGGCATCAGAGGTAATATTTGTGAAATTTATGGAGCAGGAAAATGGCCAGGTTACAGTGGCATGATGAGAGCACTTCCACCTCCAAACAGCCACCCTTTTCCTAAGCTGCAGGGCTGGATATAGTGGGGGATCTCAGGGTGTGTTACAGTTTGGGCATGGCCTGTCAGCTGATGCCAAATGCCTTCCTGCAGAGGCTAGGCAGAAGCTGCAGCAAGGCCAGGCTGGGAAACAGCCCTGCAGGGCGTGAAAGCAGCAGCGGGGCAGCAAGGCTGCCATGGATCCCTTCCTGCTGTGCCGGGCATGGCGTGTCCAGAAGTGCAGCCAAAGCCCCCGGCTGCTGAGTCCCAGGGGAAGCATGAGGGAAATGCACCCACCTTCTCTTGTCTGCAGGGGTTCCTTCAGCTCTTGCCTCATCTGTTTGGATGGTTCCAGGGATATCTTATCTGTTGTATCTTGGATTTTCCCTGTTGGAGTACCTTAGAGAAAAATATTTCCATTTCCCAGGAATGGATCCCAGAAAAGCAGGGCTCAGCCTGTGGGGTCAGCAGGGACACACTACTCACCCCTGAGATGGGAGCTGGGCTTGAGTGCAGCATCCAAGGTAGCAGCTGGAGAAGCTGGAGAAGTCTTCCCTGCAGACACATCTGTAACACAACAGCCACAGAAGCTTCTGTCACCTGGTGCCTGCCCGCTTGTCTACAATTCTTCCTTGGTGGCACACTGAGAACATACCTGCAGGAGGCTCCAAGGGCTTCAAAACTTTATTCATCCAAGCTGATGGAGAAGCCTTCCCAGCACCCTCATCTACAATGCAGCACAGATGAGAACATTTTCCAGTGTGTGCTGGGATCTCTTTCTGCCACAGGGAACTGGGCACTGCCAGGGAGTCGGCTAAGGCCATGGGAGCCAGATGTGAATAGACATGGCCAAAGCTGCCCAGGGGCCTGGGGAGCTCTGGGCTGGCTCCTGGTCACTCTCCACACTCTTTCCCTGCCCTCAGCAACATCCCTGGGAGGGGTGGCTGCAGCAGTGCAGGGACCTGGGACTCTCCCCCTCACACACAGAAGAAATCCTCCCTAAAGCATGGGGGAAAACTGCAGCAGGCAGTGCCACAGCTATCCATCCTGCCCTCCCTCTGTCCCTCCTGCCCTCCTTCTGTGGGGAAACCCCCCAGATCCCAAGGGCAAACAGCCAGGCCCTCTCAGGACACACTGGAGCCTTGCTCTCCCCCTCTGTCCTTTCCCCACCGTGGGCACCCCGTGCAGTCACTCCCAGGTTTCAGGACATGTCTCCCATGGAGGGACCCCAGCAGGACTGCTCAGTGCCCTGAGCCTGCTCGGGATAATTCCCCTGGGCTGTGCTGCTCTAGTCCAGGCTGTGCCCGCACTGCCAAACAGTAGAGAGGGCAGCTCAAGCCTCAGCAGGGCTCAGGCCCAGAGGCACAGCAATTACCTCCTGTGACTGTGCCTGGCATGGCCTCCCTTCCTGGAGCTGAGGCTGGCATGCAACCACTGCTTCCTCCGGGAAATGCTTCTTTCTCCGCAGGCTCTCCTTTCATTTCTGGAGAATGGAGAAGAGACAGCTGGATCAGATGAAAACATTCCTGACTGGGAATGGGGAAGGGGACAATTTCAGGAGGCATCACTTGTGAAAGGAATGCATAAGGATCAGAAAACACCCAGGATTTTGGGACAACCCAAGGCTGCTTCCTTCCCCAAACAGCCCCAACATCTGATCTGCCTGGACACCAGGAAATTGCAGGGGATCTGAGGGTGGGCATGGCCTGTGGTGCATTTGGGGCTGTCTGCCAGCTGATGCCAAATGCCTTCCTGCAGAGGCTGGGCAGAAGCTGCAGCCAGGCCAGGCTGGCAAACAGCCCTGCAGGGCGTGAAAGCAGCAG
Organism: Passer domesticus; assembly: GCF_036417665.1. Classification (NCBI taxonomy): domain Eukaryota; kingdom Metazoa; phylum Chordata; class Aves; order Passeriformes; family Passeridae; genus Passer; species Passer domesticus. The sequence goes on along the minus strand of NC_087482.1, from coordinate 7,513,956 downwards.
CGGGGCAGCGAGGCTGCCATGGATCCCTTCCCGCTGTGCCGGGCACGGCGCGTCCAGATGTGCAGCCAAAGCCCCTGGCTGCTGAGTCCCAGGAGCAGCATGAGGGAAATGCACCCACCTTGTCTTCTCTGCAGACATTCCTTCAGCATTTGCCACATGATTTCTAATGGGTCCTGGAATTTCCTGCCTGCCATGTCTTTGGTCTCTCCTGTCAGAGGACCTTAAGAGAAAGTAGTTCCATTTCCCAGGAATGGACCTCCCAAAAGCAGGGCTCAGCCTTTGGGGTCAGCAGGGACACACTACTCACCCCTGCCATGGGAGCTGGCCTTTTGTGCAGCATCCAAGGTAGGAGTTGGTGAGGTCGTCCCTGCAGACACGCCTGTAACACAACAGCCACAGAAGCTTCTGTCACCTGGTTCTTACCAGTCAGTCAAACATTACGCCTTGGTGGGACAGTGAGAACATACCTGCAGAATGCTCAGAGGGCTTCACAACTTCAGAGCGCCAGGCTAATGGAGAATCCTTCCCAGCATCCCAGTCTGGAAGCAAACCAAGATGAGAACTGTTTCCATTGTGTGCCAGGGCTGGCTCTGGCCCTGGGCTGGCGGCAGGGCTCCCGCTCGGGGCTGCTCCTGTGCCTTGGGCCTCTGGGCACTCAGGGCCAGCTCCGCAGCAGCTGCAGCGCCAGGGACGTTGCTGCACCAGTCCCGTTTTCCCGGGGCTCTGAACCAGCTCCAGAGGCCTGGAAGCCGAGGCGCCTCCAGCTTTGGCTGCTGCCGGGCCGGGCAAGGGCAGGCCCTGGGGGAAGAGCTGCTGCCACACAGCCCCGGCCAGGGCTGAGCCCGGCACAGCAATTACCTGCTGTGCCTGTGCCCGTGTCTGCCATCGCCTTCCTTCCTGCAGCAGGGGCTGGCACCGAAGATGGAGTGCTTCCTTCAAGAAATGCCACCTTCCACTGAAGCACTATGTCCATCTCTTGACAAAGGAAGGGAGACAGCTGCATCAGATGGGGCTGTTCCCCACTTGGCCGGTGGCATCAGAGGTAATATTTGTGAAATTTATGGAGCAGGAAAATGGCCAGGTTACAGTGGCATGATGAGAGCACTTCCACCACCAAACAGCCACCCTTTTCCTAAGCTGCAGGGCTGGATATAGTGGGGGATCTCAGGGTGTGTTACAGTTTGGGCATGGCCTGTCAGCTGATGCCAAATGCCTTCCTGCAGAGGCTAGGCAGAAGCTGCAGCAAGGCCAGGCTGGGAAACATCCCTGCAGGGCGTGAAAGCAGCAGCGGGGCAGCGAGGCTGCCATGGATCCCTTCCCGCTGTGCCAGGCATGGCGTGTCCAGAAGTGCAGCCAAAGCCCCCGGCTGCTGAGTCCCAGGGGAAGCATGAGGGAAATGCACCCACCTTCTCTTGTCTGCAGGGGTTCCTTCAGCTCTTGCCTCATCTGTTTGGATGGTTCCAGGGATATCTTATCTGTTGTATCTTGGATTTTCCCTGTTGGAGTACCTTAGAGAAAAATATTTCCATTTCCCAGGAATGGATCCCAGAAAAGCAGGGTTCAGCCTGTGGGGTCAGCAGGGACACACTACTCACCCCTGAGATGGGAGCTGGGCTTGAGTGCAGCATCCAAGGTAGCAGCTGGAGAAGCTGGAGAAGTCTTCCCTGTAGACACATCTGTAACACAACAGCCACAGAAGCTTCTGTCACCTGGTGCCTGCCCGCTTGTCTACAATTCTTCCTTGGTGGCACACTGAGAACATACCTGCAGGAGGCTCCAAGGGCTTCAAAACTTTCTTCATCCAAGCTGATGGAGAAGCCTTCCCAGCACCCTCATCTACAATGCAGCACAGATGAGAACATTTTCCAGGGTGTGCTGGGATCTCTTTCTGCCACAGGGAACTGGGCACTGCCAGGGAGTCGGCTAAGGCCATGGGAGCCAGATGTGAATAGACATGGCCAAAGCTGCCCAGGGGCCTGGGGAGCTCTGGGCTGGCTCCTGGTCACTCTCCACACTCTTTCCCTGCCCTCAGCAACATCCCTGGGAGGGGTGGCTGCAGCAGTGCAGGGACCTGGGACTCTCCCCCTCACACACAGAAGAAATCCTCCCTAAAGCATGGGGGAAAACTGCAGCAGGCAGTGCCACAGCTATCCATCCTGCCCTCCCTCTGTCCCTCCTGCCCTCCTTCTGTGGGGAAACCCCCCAGATCCCAAGGGCAAACAGCCAGGCCCTCTCAGGACACACTGGAGCCTTGCTCTCCCCCTCTGTCCTTTCCCCACCGTGGGCACCCCGTGCAGTCGCTCCCAGGTTTCAGGACATGTCTCCCATGGAGGGACCCCAGCAGGACTGCTCAGTGCCCTGAGCCTGCTCGGGATAATTCCCCTGGGCTGTGCTGCTCTAGTCCAGGTTGTGCCCGCACTGCCAAACAGCAGAGAGGGCAGCTCAAGCCTCAGCAGGGCTCAGGCCCAGAGGCACAGCAATTACCTCCTGTGCCTGTGCCTGGCATGGCCTCCCTTCCTGGAGCTGAGGCTGGCATGCAACCACTGCTTCCTCCGGGAAATGCTTCTTTCTCCGCAGGCTCTCCTTTCATTTCTGGAGAATGGAAAAGAGACAGCTGCATCAGATGAAAACATTCCTGACTGGGAATGGGGAAGGGGACAATTTCAGGAGGCATCACTTGTGAAAGGAATGCATAAGGATCAGAAAACACCCAGGATTTTGGGACAACCCAAGGCTGCTTCCTTCCCCAAACAGCCCCAACATCTGATCTGCCTGGACACCAGGAAATTGCAGGGGATCTGAGGGTGGGCATGGCCTGTGGTGCATTTGGGGCTGTCTGCCAGCTGATGCCAAATGCCTTCCTGCAGAGGCTGGGCAGAAGCTGCAGCCAGGCCAGGCTGGGAAACAGCCCTGCAGGGCGTGAAAGCAGCAGCGGGGCAGCGAGGCTGCCATGGATCCCTTCCTGCTGTGCCGGGCACGGCGTGTCCAGATGTGCAGCCAAAGCCCCCGGCTGCTGAGTCCCAGGAGCAGCATGAGGGAAATGCACCCACCTTGTCTTCTCTGCAGACATTCCTTCAGCATTTGCCACATGATTTCTAATGGGTCCTGGAATTTCCTGCCTGCCATGTCTTTGGTCTCTCCTGTCGGAGGACCTTAAAAGAAAGTAGTTCCATTTCCCAGCAATGGACCCCACAAAAGCAGGGCTCAGCCTGAGGGGTCAGCAGGGACACACTACTCACCCCTGCCATGGGAGCTGGGCTTTTGTGCAGCATCCAAGGTAGGAGTTGGTGAGGTCGTCCCTGCAGACACGCCTGTAACACAACAGCCACAGAAGCTTCTGTCACCTGGTTCTTACCAGTCAGTCAAACATTACGCCTTGGTGGGACAGTGAGAACATACCTGCAGAATGCTCAGAGGGCTTCACAACTTCAGAGCGCCAGGCTAATGGAGAATCCTTCCCAGCATCCCAGTCTGGAAGCAAACCAAGATGAGAACTGTTTCCATTGTGTGCCAGGGCTGGCTCTGGCCCTGGGCTGGCGGCAGGTCTCCCGCTCGGGGCTGCTCCTGTGCCTTGGGCCTCTGGGCACTCAGGGCCAGCTCCGCAGCAGCTGCAGCGCCAGGGACGTTGCTGCACCAGTCCCGTTTCCCCGGGGCTCTGAACCAGCTCCAGAGGCCTGGAAGCCGAGGCGCCTCCAGCTTTGGCTGCTGCCGGGCCGGGCAAGGGCAGGCCCTGGGGGAAGAGCTGCTGCCACACAGCCCCGGCCAGGGCTGAGCCCGGCACAGCAATTACCTGCTGTGCCTGTGCCCGTGTCTGGCTTTGCCTTCCTTCCTGCAGCAGGGGCTGGCACCGAAGATGGAGTGCTTCCTTCAAGAAATGCCACCTTCCACTGAAGCACTATGTCCATCTCTTGACAAAGGAAGGGAGACAGCTGCATCAGATGGAGCTGTTCCCCACTTGGCCGGTGGCATCAGAGAAATTTTTGGAGCAGGAAATTTGTGAAATTTATGGAGCAGGAAAATGGCCAGGTTACAGTGGCATGATGAGAGCACTTCCACCTCCAAACAGCCACCCTTTTCCTAATCTGCAGGGCTGGATATAGTGGGGGATCTCAGGGTGTGTTACAGTTTGGGCATGGCCTGTCAGCTGATGCCAAATGCCTTCCTGCAGAGGCTAGGCAGAAGCTGCAGCAAGGCCAGGCTGGGAATCATCCCTGCAGGGCGTGAAAGCAGCAGTGGGGCAACGAGGCTGCCATGGATCCCTTCCTGCTGTGCCGGGCATGGCATGTCCAGAAGTGCAGCCAAAGCCCCCGGCTGCTGACTCCCAGGGGAAGCATGAGGGAAATGCACCCACCTTCTCTTGTCTGCAGGGGTTCCTTCAGCTCTTGCCTCATCTGTTTGGATGGTTCCAGGGATATCTTATCTGTTGTATCTTGGATTTTCCCTGTTGGAGTACCTTAGAGAAAAATATTTCCATTTCCCAGGAATGGATCCCAGAAAAGCAGGGCTCAGCCTGTGGGGTCAGCAGGGACACACTACTCACCCCTGAGATGGGAGCTGGGCTTGAGTGCAGCATCCAAGGTAGCAGCTGGAGAAGCTGGAGAAGTCTTCCCTGTAGACACATCTGTAACACAACAGCCACAGAAGCTTCTGTCACCTGGTGCCTGCCCGCTTGTCTACAATTCTTCCTTGGTGGCACACTGAGAACATACCTGCAGGAGGCTCCAAGGGCTTCAAAACTTTCTTCATCCAAGCTGATGGAGAAGCCTTCCCAGCACCCTCATCTACAATGCAGCACAGATGAGAACATTTTCCAGGGTGTGCTGGGATCTCTTTCTGCCACAGGGAACTGGGCACTGCCAGGGAGTCGGCTAAGGCCATGGGAGCCAGATGTGAATAGACATGGCCAAAGCTGCCCAGGGGCCTGGGGAGCTCTGGGCTGGCTCCTGGTCACTCTCCACACTCTTTCCCTGCCCTCAGCAACATCCCTGGGAGGGGTGGCTGCAGCAGTGCAGGGACCTGGGACTCTCCCCCTCACACACAGAAGAAATCCTCCCTAAAGCATGGGGGAAAAGTGCAGCAGGCAGTGCCACAGCTATCCATCCTGCCCTCCCTCTGTCCCTCCTGCCCTCCTTCTGTGGGGAAACCCCCCAGATCCCAAGGGCAAACAGCCAGGCCCTCTCAGGACACACTGGAGCCTTGCTCTCCCCCTCTGTCCTTTCCCCACCGTGGGCACCCCGTGCAGTCGCTCCCAGGTTTCAGGACATGTCTCCCATGGAGGGACCCCAGCAGGACTGCTCAGTACCCGAGTGCCCTGAGCCTGCTCGGGATAATTCCCCTGGGCTGTGCTGCTCTAGTCCAGGTTGTGCCCGCACTGCCAAACAGCAGAGAGGGCAGCTCAAGCCTCAGCAGGGCTCAGGCCCAGAGGCACAGCAATTACCTCCTGTGCCTGTGCCTGGCATGGCCTCCCTTCCTGGAGCTGAGGCTGGCATGCAACCACTGCTTCCTCCGGGAAATGCTTCTTTCTCCGCAGGCTCTCCTTTCATTTCTGGAGAATGGAGAAGAGACAGCTGGATCAGATGAAAACATTCCTGACTGGGAATGGGGAAGGGGACAATTTCAGGAGGCATCACTTGTGAAAGGAATGCATAAGGATCAGAAAACACCCAGGATTTTGGGACAACCCAAGGCTGCTTCCTTCCCCAAACAGCCCCAACATCTGATCTGCCTGGACACCAGGAAATTGCAGGGCATCTGAGGGTGGGCATGGCCTGTGGTGCATTTGGGGCTGTCTGCCAGCTGATGCCAAATGCCTTCCTGCAGAGGCTGGGCAGAAGCTGCAGCCAGGCCAGGCTGGGAAACAGCCCTGCAGGGCGTGAAAGCAGCAGCGGGGCAGCGAGGCTGCCATGGATCCCTTCCTGCTGTGCCGGGCACGGCATGTCCAGATGTGCAGCCAAAGCCCCTGGCTGCTGAGTCCCAGGAGCAGCATGAGGGAAATGCACCCACCTTGTCTTCTCTGCAGACATTCCTTCAGCATTTGCCACATGATTTCTAATGGGTCCTGGAATTTCCTGCCTGCCATGTCTTTGGTCTCTCCTGTCGGAGGACCTTAAAAGAAAGTAGTTCCATTTCCCAGCAATGGACCCCACAAAAGCAGGGCTCAGCCTGAGGGGTCAGCAGGGACACACTACTCACCCCTGCCATGGGAGCTGGGCTTTTGTGCAGCATCCAAGTAGGAGTTGGTGAGGTCGTCCCTGCAGACACGCCTGTAACACAACAGCCACAGAAGCTTCTGTCACCTGGTTCTTACCAGTCAGTCAAACATTACGCCTTGGTGGGACAGTGAGAACATACCTGCAGAATGCTCAGAGTGCTTCACAACTTCAGAGCGCCAGGCTAATGGAGAATCCTTCCCAGCATCCCAGTCTGGAAGCAAACCAAGATGAGAACTCTTTCCATTGTGTGCCAGGGCTGGCTCTGGCCCTGGGCTGGCGGCAGGGCTCCCGCTCGGGGCTGCTCCTGTGCCTTGGGCCTCTGGGCACTCAGGGCCAGCTCCGCAGCAGCTGCAGCGCCAGGGACGTTGCTGCACCAGTCCCGTTTTCCCGGGGCTCTGAACCAGCTCCAGAGGCCTGGAAGCCGAGGCGCCTCCAGCTTTGGCTGCTGCCGGGCCGGGCAAGGGCAGGCCCTGGGGGAAGAGCTGCTGCCACACAGCCCCGGCCAGGCCTGAGCCCGGCACAGCAATTACCTGCTGTGCCTGTGCCCGTGTCTGGCATTGCCTTCCTTCCTGCAGCAGGGGCTGGCACCGAAGATGGAGTGCTTCCTTCAAGAAATGCCACCTTCCACTGAAGCACTATGTCCATCTCTTGACAAAGGAAGGGAGACAGCTGCATCAGATGGGGCTGTTCCCCACTTGGCCGGTGGCATCAGAGGTAATATTTGTGAAATTTATGGAGCAGGAAAATGGCCAGGTTACAGTGGCATGATGAGAGCACTTCCACCTCCAAACAGCCACCCTTTTCCTAAGCTGCAGGGCTGGATATAGTGGGGGATCTCAGGGTGTGTTACAGTTTGGGCATGGCCTGTCAGCTGATGCCAAATGCCTTCCTGCAGAGGCTAGGCAGAAGCTGCAGCAAGGCCAGGCTGGGAAACATCCCTGCAGGGCGTGAAAGCAGCAGCGGGGCAGCAAGGCTGCCATGGATCCCTTCCCGCTGTGCCAGGCATGGCGTGTCCAGAAGTGCAGCCAAAGCCCCCGGCTGCTGAGTCCCAGGGGAAGCATGAGGGAAATGCACCCACCTTCTCTTGTCTGCAGGGGTTCCTTCAGCTCTTGCCTCATCTGTTTGGATGGTTCCAGGGATATCTTATCTGTTGTATCTTGGATTTTCCCTGTTGGAGTACCTTAGAGAAAAATATTTCCATTTCCCAGGAATGGATCCCAGAAAAGCAGGGTTCAGCCTGTGGGGTCAGCAGGGACACACTACTCACCCCTGAGATGGGAGCTGGGCTTGAGTGCAGCATCCAAGGTAGCAGCTGGAGAAGCTGGAGAAGTCTTCCCTGTAGACACATCTGTAACACAACAGCCACAGAAGCTTCTGTCACCTGGTGCCTGCCCGCTTGTCTACAATTCTTCCTTGGTGGCACACTGAGAACATACCTGCAGGAGGCTCCAAGGGCTTCAAAACTTTCTTCATCCAAGCTGATGGAGAAGCCTTCCCAGCACCCTCATCTACAATGCAGCACAGATGAGAACATTTTCCAGTGTGTGCTGGGATCTCTTTCTGCCACAGGGAACTGGGCACTGCCAGGGAGTCGGCTAAGGCCATGGGAGCCAGATGTGAATAGACATGGCCAAAGCTGCCCAGGGGCCTGGGGAGCTCTGGGCTGGCTCCTGGTCACTCTCCACACTCTTTCCCTGCCCTCAGCAACATCCCTGGGAGGGGTGGCTGCAGCAGTGCAGGGACCTGGGACTCTCCCCCTCACACACAGAAGAAATCCTCCCTAAAGCATGGGGGAAAACTGCAGCAGGCAGTGCCACAGCTATCCATCCTGCCCTCCCTCTGTCCCTCCTGCCCTCCTTCTGTGGGGAAACCCCCCAGATCCCAAGGGCAAACAGCCAGGCCCTCTCAGGACACACTGCAGCCTTGCTCTCCCCCTCTGTCCTTTCCCCACCGTGGGCACCCCGTGCAGTCACTCCCAGGTTTCAGGACATGTCTCCCATGGAGGGACCCCAGCAGGACTGCTCAGTGCCCTGCGCCTGCTCGGGATAATTCCCCTGGGCTGTGCTGCTCTAGTCCAGGTTGTGCCCGCACTGCCAAACAGCAGAGAGGGCAGCTCAAGCCTCAGCAGGGCTCAGGCCCAGAGGCACAGCAATTACCTCCTGTGCCTGTGCCTGGCATGGCCTCCCTTCCTGGAGCTGAGGCTGGCATGCAACCACTGCTTCCTCCGGGAAATGCTTCTTTCTCCGCAGGCTCTCCTTTCATTTCTGGAGAATGGAAAAGAGACAGCTGCATCAGATGAAAACATTCCTGACTGGGAATGGGGAAGGGGACAATTTCAGGAGGCATCACTTGTGAAAGGAATGCATAAGGATCAGAAAACACCCAGGATTTTGGGACAACCCAAGGCTGCTTCCTTCCCCAAACAGCCCCAACATCTGATCTGCCTGGACACCAGGAAATTGCAGGGGATCTGAGGGTGGGCATGGCCTGTGGTGCATTTGGGGCTGTCTGCCAGCTGATGCCAAATGCCTTCCTGCAGAGGCTGGGCAGAAGCTGCAGCCAGGCCAGGCTGGCAAACAGCCCTGCAGGGCGTGAAAGCAGCAGCGGGGCAGCGAGGCTGCCATGGATCCCTTCCTGCTGTGCCGGGCACGGCGTGTCCAGATGTGCAGCCAAAGCCCCCGGCTGCTGAGTCCCAGGAGCAGCATGAGGGAAATGCACCCACCTTGTCTTCTCTGCAGACATTCCTTCAGCATTTGCCACATGATTTCTAATGGGTCCTGGAATTTCCTGCCTGCCATGTCTTTGGTCTCTCCTGTCGGAGGACCTTAAAAGAAAGTAGTTCCATTTCCCAGCAATGGACCCCACAAAAGCAGGGCTCAGCCTGAGGGGTCAGCAGGGACACACTACTCACCCCTGCCATGGGAGCTGGGCTTTTGTGCAGCATCCAAGGTAGGAGTTGGTGAGGTCGTCCCTGCAGACACGCCTGTAACACAACAGCCACAGAAGCTTCTGTCACCTGGTTCTTACCAGTCAGTCAAACATTACGCCTTGGTGGGACAGTGAGAACATACCTGCAGAATGCTCAGAGGGCTTCACAACTTCAGAGCGCCAGGCTAATGGAGAATCCTTCCCAGCATCCCAGTCTGGAAGCAAACCAAGATGAGAACTGTTTCCATTGTGTGCCAGGGCTGGCTCTGGCCCTGGGCTGGCGGCAGGGCTCCCGCTCGGGGCTGCTCCTGTGCCTTGGGCCTCTGGGCACTCAGGGCCAGCTCCGCAGCAGCTGCAGCGCCAGGGACGTTGCTGCACCAGTCCCGTTTCCCTGGGGCTCTGAACCAGCTCCAGAGGCCTGGAAGCCGAGGCGCCTCCAGCTTTGGCTGCTGCCGGGCCGGGCAAGGGCAGGCCCTGGGGGAAGAGCTGCTGCCACACAGCCCCGGCCAGGGCTGAGCCCGGCACAGCAATTACCTGCTGTGCCTGTGCCCGTGTCTGGCTTTGCCTTCCTTCCTGCAGCAGGGGCTGGCACCGAAGATGGAGTGCTTCCTTCAAGAAATGCCACCTTCCACTGAAGCACTATGTCCATCTCTTGACAAAGGAAGGGAGACAGCTGCATCAGATGGAGCTGTTCCCCACTTGGCCGGTGGCATCAGAGAAATTTTTGGAGCAGGAAATTTGTGAAATTTATGGAGCAGGAAAATGGCCAGGTTACAGTGGCATGATGAGAGCACTTCCACCTCCAAACAGCCACCCTTTTCCTAAGCTGCAGGGCTGGATATAGTGGGGGATCTCAGGGTGTGTTACAGTTTGGGCATGGCCTGTCAGCTGATGCCAAATGCCTTCCTGCAGAGGCTAGGCAGAAGCTGCAGCAAGGCCAGGCTGGGAAACATCCCTGCAGGGCGTGAAAGCAGCAGCGGGGCAACGAGGCTGCCATGGATCCCTTCCTGCTGTGCCGGGCATGGCATGTCCAGAAGTGCAGCCAAAGCCCCCGGCTGCTGAGTCCCAGGGGAAGCATGAGGGAAATGCACCCACCTTCTCTTGTCTGCAGGGGTTCCTTCAGCTCTTGCCTCATCTGTTTGGATGGTTCCAGGGATATCTTATCTGTTGTATCTTGGATTTTCCCTGTTGGAGTACCTTAGAGAAAAATATTTCCATTTCCCAGGAATGGATCCCAGAAAAGCAGGGCTCAGCCTGTGGGGTCAGCAGGGACACACTACTCACCCCTGAGATGGGAGCTGGGCTTGAGTGCAGCATCCAAGGTAGCAGCTGGAGAAGCTGGAGAAGTCTTCCCTGTAGACACATCTGTAACACAACAGCCACAGAAGCTTCTGTCACCTGGTGCCTGCCCGCTTGTCTACAATTCTTCCTTGGTGGCACACTGAGAACATACCTGCAGGAGGCTCCAAGGGCTTCAAAACTTTCTTCATCCAAGCTGATGGAGAAGCCTTCCCAGCACCCTCATCTACAATGCAGCACAGATGAGAACATTTTCCAGGGTGTGCTGGGATCTCTTTCTGCCACAGGGAACTGGGCACTGCCAGGGAGTCGGCTAAGGCCATGGGAGCCAGATGTGAATAGACATGGCCAAAGCTGCCCAGGGGCCTGGGGAGCTCTGGGCTGGCTCCTGGTCACTCTCCACACTCTTTCCCTGCCCTCAGCAACATCCCTGGGAGGGGTGGCTGCAGCAGTGCAGGGACCTGGGACTCTCCCCCTCACACACAGAAGAAATCCTCCCTAAAGCATGGGGGAAAACTGCAGCAGGCAGTGCCACAGCTATCCATCCTGCCCTCCCTCTGTCCCTCCTGCCCTCCTTCTGTGGGGAAACCCCCCAGATCCCAAGGGCAAACAGCCAGGCCCTCTCAGGACACACTGGAGCCTTGCTCTCCCCCTCTGTCCTTTCCCCACCGTGGGCACCCCGTGCAGTCGCTCCCAGGTTTCAGGACATGTCTCCCATGGAGGGACCCCAGCAGGACTGCTCAGTACCCGAGTGCCCTGAGCCTGCTCGGGATAATTCCCCTGGGCTGTGCTGCTCTAGTCCAGGTTGTGCCCGCACTGCCAAACAGCAGAGAGGGCAGCTCAAGCCTCAGCAGGGCTCAGGCCCAGAGGCACAGCAATTACCTCCTGTGCCTGTGCCTGGCATGGCCTCCCTTCCTGGAGCTGAGGCTGGCATGCAACCACTGCTTCCTCCGGGAAATGCTTCTTTCTCCGCAGGCTCTCCTTTCATTTCTGGAGAATGGAAAAGAGACAGCTGCATCAGATGAAAACATTCCTGACTGGGAATGGGGAAGGGGACAATTTCAGGAGGCATCACTTGTGAAAGGAATGCATAAGGATCAGAAAACACCCAGGATTTTGGGACAACCCAAGGCTGCTTCCTTCCCCAAACAGCCCCAACATCTGATCTGCCTGGACACCAGGAAATTGCAGGGCATCTGAGGGTGGGCATGGCCTGTGGTGCATTTGGGGCTGTCTGCCAGCTGATGCCAAATGCCTTCCTGCAGAGGCTGGGCAGAAGCTGCAGCCAGGCCAGGCTGGGAAACAGCCCTGCAGGGCGTGAAAGCAGCAGCGGGGCAGCGAGGCTGCCATGGATCCCTTCCTGCTGTGCCGGGCACGGCATGTCCAGATGTGCAGCCAAAGCCCCTGGCTGCTGAGTCCCAGGAGCAGCATGAGGGAAATGCACCCACCTTGTCTTCTCTGCAGACATTCCTTCAGCATTTGCCACATGATTTCTAATGGGTCCTGGAATTTCCTGCCTGCCATGTCTTTGGTCTCTCCTGTCGGAGGACCTTAAAAGAAAGTAGTTCCATTTCCCAGGAATGGACCCCACAAAAGCAGGGCTCAGCCTGAGGGGTCAGCAGGGACACACTACTCACCCCTGCCATGGGAGCTGGCCTTTTGTGCAGCATCCAAGTAGGAGTTGGTGAGGTCGTCCCTGCAGACACGCCTGTAACACAACAGCCACAGAAGCTTCTGTCACCTGGTTCTTACCAGTCAGTCAAACATTACGCCTTGGTGGGACAGTGAGAACATACCTGCAGAATGCTCAGAGTGCTTCACAACTTCAGAGCGCCAGGCTAATGGAGAATCCTTCCCAGCATCCCAGTCTGGAAGCAAACCAAGATGAGAACTCTTTCCATTGTGTGCCAGGGCTGGCTCTGGCCCTGGGCTGGCGGCAGGGCTCCCGCTCGGGGCTGCTCCTGTGCCTTGGGCCTCTGGGCACTCAGGGCCAGCTCCGCAGCAGCTGCAGCGCCAGGGACGTTGCTGCACCAGTCCCGTTTCCCCGGGGCTCTGAACCAGCTCCAGAGGCCTGGAAGCCGAGGCGCCTCCAGCTTTGGCTGCTGCCGGGCCGGGCAAGGGCAGGCCCTGGGGGAAGAGCTGCTGCCACACAGCCCCGGCCAGGGCTGAGCCCGGCACAGCAATTACCTGCTGTGCCTGTGCCCGTGTCTGGCTTTGCCTTCCTTCCTGCAGCAGGGGCTGGCACCGAAGATGGAGTGCTTCCTTCAAGAAATGCCACCTTCCACTGAAGCACTATGTCCATCTCTTGACAAAGGAAGGGAGACAGCTGCATCAGATGGGGCTGTTCCCCACTTGGCCGGTGGCATCAGAGGTAATATTTGTGAAATTTATGGAGCAGGAAAATGGCCAGGTTACAGTGGCATGATGAGAGCACTTCCACCACCAAACAGCCACCCTTTTCCTAAGCTGCAGGGCTGCATATAGTGGGGGATCTCAGCGTGTGTTACAGTTTGGGCATGGCCTGTCAGCTGATGCCAAATGCCTTCCTGCAGAGGCTAGGCAGAAGCTGCAGCAAGGCCAGGCTGGCAAACATCCCTGCAGGGCGTGAAAGCAGCAGCGGGGCAGCGAGGCTGCCATGGATCCCTTCCCACTGTGCCAGGCATGGCGTGTCCAGAAGTGCAGCCAAAGCCCCCGGCTGCTGAGTCCCAGGGGAAGCATGAGGGAAATGCACCCACCTTCTCTTGTCTGCAGGGGTTCCTTCAGCTCTTGCCTCATCTGTTTGGATGGTTCCAGGGATATCTTATCTGTTGTATCTTGGATTTTCCCTGTTGGAGTACCTTAGAGAAAAATATTTCCATTTCCCAGGAATGGATCCCAGAAAAGCAGGGCTCAGCCTGTGGGGTCAGCAGGGACACACTACTCACCCCTGAGATGGGAGCTGGGCTTGAGTGCAGCATCCAAGGTAGCAGCTGGAGAAGCTGGAGAAGTCTTCCCTGTAGACACATCTGTAACACAACAGCCACAGAAGCTTCTGTCACCTGGTGCCTGCCCGCTTGTCTACAATTCTTCCTTGGTGGCACACTGAGAACATACCTGCAGGAGGTTCCAAGGGCTTCAAAACTTTCTTCATCCAAGCTGATGGAGAAGCCTTCCCAGCACCCTCATCTACAATGCAGCACAGATGAGAACATTTTCCAGTGTGTCATGGGATCTCTTTCTGCCACAGGGAACTGGGCACTGCCAGGGAGTCGGCTAAGGCCATGGGAGCCAGATGTGAATAGACATGGCCAAAGCTGCCCAGGGGCCTGGGGAGCTCTGGGCTGGCTCCTGGTCACTCTCCACACTCTTTCCCTGCCCTCAGCAACATCCCTGGGAGGGGTGGCTGCAGCAGTGCAGGGACCTGGGACTCTCCCCCTCACACACAGAAGAAATCCTCCCTAAAGCATGGGGGAAAACTGCAGCAGGCAGTGCCACAGCTATCCATCCTGCCCTCCCTCTGTCCCTCCTGCCCTCCTTCTGTGGGGAAACCCCCCAGATCCCAAGGGCAAACAGCCAGGCCCTCTCAGGACACACTGGAGCCTTGCTCTCCCCCTCTGTCCTTTCCCCACCGTGGGCACCCCGTGCAGTCGCTCCCAGGTTTCAGGACATGTCTCCCATGGAGGGACCCCAGCAGGACTGCTCAGTGCCCTGAGCCTGCTCGGGATAATTCCCCTGGGCTGTGCTGCTCTAGTCCAGGCTGTGCCCGCACTGCCAAACAGCAGAGAGGGCAGCTCAAGCCTCAGCAGGGCTCAGGCCCAGAGGCACAGCAATTACCTCCTGTGCCTGTGCTTGGCATGGCCTCCCTTCCTGGAGCTGAGGCTGGCATGCAACCACTGCTTCCTCCGGGAAATGCTTCTTTCTCCGCAGGCTCTCCTTTCATTTCTGGAGAATGGAAAAGAGACAGCTGCATCAGATGAAAACATTCCTGACTGGGAATGGGGAAGGGGACAATTTCAGGAGGCATCACTTGTGAAAGGAATGCATAAGGATCAGAAAACACCCAGGATTTTGGGACAACCCAAGGCTGCTTCCTTCCCCAAACAGCCCCAACATCTGATCTGCCTGGACACCAGGAAATTGCAGGGCATCTGAGGGTGGGCATGGCCTGTGGTGCATTTGGGGCTGTCTGCCAGCTGATGCCAAATGCCTTCCTGCAGAGGCTGGGCAGAAGCTGCAGCCAGGCCAGGCTGGGAAAGAGCCCTGCAGGGCGTGAAAGCAGCAGCGGGGCAGCGAGGCGGCCATGGATCCCTTCCCGCTGTGCCGGGCACGGCGTGTCCAGATGTGCAGCCAAAGCCCCCGGCTGCTGAGTCCCAGGAGCAGCATGAGGGAAATGCACCCACCTTGTCTTCTCTGCAGACATTCCTTCAGCATTTGCCACATGATTTCTAATGGGTCCTGGAATTTCCTGCCTGCCATGTCTTTGGTCTCTCCTGTCGGAGGACCTTAAAAGAAAGTAGTTCCATTTCCCAGGAATGGACCCCACAAAAGCAGGGCTCAGCCTGAGGGGTCAGCAGGGACACACTACTCACCCCTACCATGGGAGCTGGGCTTTTGTGCAGCATCCAAGGTAGGAGTTGGTGAGGTCGTCCCTGCAGACACGCCTGTAACACAACAGCCACAGAAGCTTCTGTCACCTGGTTCTTACCAGTCAGTCAAACATTACGCCTTGGTGGGACAGTGAGAACATACCTGCAGAATGCTCAGAGTGCTTCACAACTTCAGAGCGCCAGGCTAATGGAGAATCCTTCCCAGCATCCCAGTCTGGAAGCAAACCAAGATGAGAACTGTTTCCATTGTGTGCCAGGGCTGGCTCTGGCCCTGGGCTGGCGGCAGGGCTCCCGCTCGGGGCTGCTCCTGTGCCTTGGGCCTCTGGGCACTCAGGGCCAGCTCCGCAGCAGCTGCAGCGCCAGGGACGTTGCTGCACCAGTCCCGTTTTCCCGGGGCTCTGAACCAGCTCCAGAGGCCTGGAAGCCGAGGCGCCTCCAGCTTTGGCTGCTGCCGGGCCGGGCAAGGGCAGGCCCTGGGGGAAGAGCTGCAGCCACACAGCCCCGGCCAGGGCTGAGCCCGGCACAGCAATTACCTGCTGTGCCTGTGCCCGTGTCTGCCATCGCCTTCCTTCCTGCAGCAGGGGCTGGCACCGAAGATGGAGTGCTTCCTTCAAGAAATGCCACCTTCCACTGAAGTACTATGTCCATCTCTTGACAAAGGAAGGGAGACAGCTGCATCAGATGGGGCTGTTCCCCACTTGGCCGGTGGCATCAGAGAAATTTTTGGAGCAGGAAATTTGTGAAATTTATGGAGCAGGAAAATGGCCAGGTTACAGTGGCATGATGAGAGCACTTCCACCTCCAAACAGCCACCCTTTTCCTAAGCTGCAGGGCTGGATATAGTGGGGGATCTCAGGGTGTGTTACAGTTTGGGCATGGCCTGTCAGCTGATGCCAAATGCCTTCCTGCAGAGGCTAGGCAGAAGCTGCAGCAAGGCCAGGCTGGCAAACATCCCTGCAGGGCGTGAAAGCAGCAGTGGGGCAGCGAGGCTGCCATGGATCCCTTCCTGCTGTGCCGGGCATGGCATGTCCAGAAGTGCAGCCAAAGCCCCCGGCTGCTGAGTCCCAGGGGAAGCATGAGGGAAATGCACCCACCTTCTCTTGTCTGCAGGGGTTCCTTCAGCTCTTGCCTCATCTGTTTGGATGGTTCCAGGGATATCTTATCTGTTGTATCTTGGATTTTCCCTGTTGGAGTACCTTAGAGAAAAATATTTCCATTTCCCAGGAATGGATCCCAGAAAAGCAGGGCTCAGCCTGTGGGGTCAGCAGGGACACACTACTCACCCCTGAGATGGGAGCTGGGCTTGAGTGCAGCATCCAAGGTAGCAGCTGGAGAAGCTGGAGAAGTCTTCCCTGTAGACACATCTGTAACACAACAGCCACAGAAGCTTCTGTCACCTGGTGCCTGCCCGCTTGTCTACAATTCTTCCTTGGTGGCACACTGAGAACATACCTGCAGGAGGCTCCAAGGGCTTCAAAACTTTCTTCATCCAAGCTGATGGAGAAGCCTTCCCAGCACCCTCATCTACAATGCAGCACAGATGAGAACATTTTCCAGGGTGTGCTGGGATCTCTTTCTGCCACAGGGAACTGGGCACTGCCAGGGAGTCGGCTAAGGCCATGGGAGCCAGATGTGAATAGACATGGCCAAAGCTGCCCAGGGGCCTGGGGAGCTCTGGGCTGGCTCCTGGTCACTCTCCACACTCTTTCCCTGCCCTCAGCAACATCCCTGGGAGGGGTGGCTGCAGCAGTGCAGGGACCTGGGACTCTCCCCCTCACACACAGAAGAAATCCTCCCTAAAGCATGGGGGAAAACTGCAGCAGGCAGTGCCACAGCTATCCATCCTGCCCTCCCTCTGTCCCTCCTGCCCTCCTTCTGTGGGGAAACCCCCCAGATCCCAAGGGCAAACAGCCAGGCCCTCTCAGGACACACTGGAGCCTTGCTCTCCCCCTCTGTCCTTTCCCCACCGTGGGCACCCCGTGCAGTCGCTCCCAGGTTTCAGGACATGTCTCCCATGGAGGGACCCCAGCAGGACTGCTCAGTACCCGAGTGCCCTGAGCCTGCTCGGGATAATTCCCCTGGGCTGTGCTGCTCTAGTCCAGGCTGTGCCCGCACTGCCAAACAGCAGAGAGGGCAGCTCAAGCCTCAGCAGGGCTCAGGCCCAGAGGCACAGCAATTACCTCCTGTGCCTGTGCCTGGCATGGCCTCCCTTCCTGGAGCTGAGGCTGGCATGCAACCACTGCTTCCTCCGGGAAATGCTTCTTTCTCCGCAGGCTCTCCTTTCATTTCTGGAGAATGGAAAAGAGACAGCTGCACCAGATGAAAACATTCCTGACTGGGAATGGGGAAGGGGACAATTTCAGGAGGCATCACTTGTGAAAGGAATGCATAAGGATCAGAAAACACCCAGGATTTTGGGACAACCCAAGGCTGCTTCCTTCCCCAAACAGCCCCAACATCTGATCTGCCTGGACACCAGGAAATTGCAGGGCATCTGAGGGTGGGCATGGCCTGTGGTGCATTTGGGGCTGTCTGCCAGCTGATGCCAAATGCCTTCCTGCAGAGGCTGGGCAGAAGCTGCAGCCAGGCCAGGCTGGCAAACAGCCCTGCAGGGCGTGAAAGCAGCAGCGGGGCAGCGAGGCGGCCATGGATCCCTTCCCGCTGTGCCGGGCACGGCGTGTCCAGATGTGCAGCCAAAGCCCCCGGCTGCTGAGTCCCAGGAGCAGCATGAGGGAAATGCACCCACCTTGTCTTCTCTGCAGACATTCCTTCAGCATTTGCCACATGATTTCTAATGGGTCCTGGAATTTCCTGCCTGCCATGTCTTTGGTCTCTCCTGTCGGAGGACCTTAAAAGAAGGTAGTTCCATTTCCCAGGAATGGACCCCACAAAAGCAGGGCTCAGCCTGAGGGGTCAGCAGGGACACACTACTCACCCCTGCCATGGGAGCTGGGCTTTTGTGCAGCATCCAAGGTAGGAGTTGGTGAGGTCGTCCCTGCAGACACGCCTGTAACACAACAGCCACAGAAGCTTCTGTCACCTGGTTCTTACCAGTCAGTCAAACATTACGCCTTGGTGGGACAGTGAGAACATACCTGCAGAATGCTCAGAGTGCTTCACAACTTCAGAGCGCCAGGCTAATGGAGAATCCTTCCCAGCATCCCAGTCTGGAAGCAAACCAAGATGAGAACTGTTTCCATTGTGTGCCAGGGCTGGCTCTGGCCCTGGGCTGGCGGCAGGGCTCCCGCTCGGGGCTGCTCCTGTGCCTTGGGCCTCTGGGCACTCAGGGCCAGCTCCGCAGCAGCTGCAGCGCCAGGGACGTTGCTGCACCAGTCCCGTTTTCCCGGGGCTCTGAACCAGCTCCAGAGGCCTGGAAGCCGAGGCGCCTCCAGCTTTGGCTGCTGCCGGGCCGGGCAAGGGCAGGCCCTGGGGGAAGAGCTGCTGCCACACAGCCCCGGCCAGGGCTGAGCCCGGCACAGCAATTACCTGCTGTGCCTGTGCCCGTGTCTGCCATCGCCTTCCTTCCTGCAGCAGGGGCTGGCACCGAAGATGGAGTGCTTCCTTCAAGAAATGCCACCTTCCACTGAAGCACTATGTCCATCTCTTGACAAAGGAAGGGAGACAGCTGCATCAGATGGGGCTGTTCCCCACTTGGCCGGTGGCATCAGAGAAATTTTTGGAGCAGGAAATTTGTGAAATTTATGGAGCAGGAAAATGGCCAGGTTACAGTGGCATGATGAGAGCACTTCCACCTCCAAACAGCCACCCTTTTCCTAAGCTGCAGGGCTGGATATTGTGGGGGATCTCAGGGTGTGTTACAGTTTGGGCATGGCCTGTCAGCTGATGCCAAATGCCTTCCTGCAGAGGCTAGGCAGAAGCTGCAGCAAGGCCAGGCTGGCAAACATCCCTGCAGGGCGTGAAAGCAGCAGTGGGGCAGCGAGGCTGCCATGGATCCCTTCCTGCTGTGCCGGGCATGGCATGTCCAGAAGTGCAGCCAAAGCCCCCGGCTGCTGAGTCCCAGGGGAAGCATGAGGGAAATGCACCCACCTTCTCTTGTCTGCAGGGGTTCCTTCAGCTCTTGCCTCATCTGTTTGGATGGTTCCAGGGATATCTTATCTGTTGTATCTTGGATTTTCCCTGTTGGAGTACCTTAGAGAAAAATATTTCCATTTCCCAGGAATGGATCCCAGAAAAGCAGGGCTCAGCCTGTGGGGTCAGCAGGGACACACTACTCACCCCTGAGATGGGAGCTGGGCTTGAGTGCAGCATCCAAGGTAGCAGCTGGAGAAGCTGGAGAAGTCTTCCCTGTAGACACATCTGTAACACAACAGCCACAGAAGCTTCTGTCACCTGGTGCCTGCCCGCTTGTCTACAATTCTTCCTTGGTGGCACACTGAGAACATACCTGCAGGAGGCTCCAAGGGCTTCAAAACTTTCTTCATCCAAGCTGATGGAGAAGCCTTCCCAGCACCCTCATCTACAATGCAGCACAGATGAGAACATTTTCCAGGGTGTGCTGGGATCTCTTTCTGCCACAGGGAACTGGGCACTGCCAGGGAGTCGGCTAAGGCCATGGGAGCCAGATGTGAATAGACATGGCCAAAGCTGCCCAGGGGCCTGGGGAGCTCTGGGCTGGCTCCTGGTCACTCTCCACACTCTTTCCCTGCCCTCAGCAACATCCCTGGGAGGGGTGGCTGCAGCAGTGCAGGGACCTGGGACTCTCCCCCTCCCACACAGAAGAAATCCTCCCTAAAGCATGGGGGAAAACTGCAGCAGGCAGTGCCACAGCTATCCATCCTGCCCTCCCTCTGTCCCTCCTGCCCTCCTTCTGTGGGGAAACCCCCCAGATCCCAAGGGCAAACAGCCAGGCCCTCTCAGGACACACTGGAGCCTTGCTCTCCCCCTCTGTCCTTTCCCCACCGTGGGCACCCCGTGCAGTCGCTCCCAGGTTTCAGGACATGTCTCCCATGGAGGGACCCCAGCAGGACTGCTCAGTACCCGAGTGCCCTGAGCCTGCTCGGGATAATTCCCCTGGGCTGTGCTGCTCTAGTCCAGGTTGTGCCCGCACTGCCAAACAGCAGAGAGGGCAGCTCAAGCCTCAGCAGGGCTCAGGCCCAGAGGCACAGCAATTACCTCCTGTGCCTGTGCCTGGCATGGCCTCCCTTCCTGGAGCTGAGGCTGGCATGCAACCACTGCTTCCTCCGGGAAATGCTTCTTTCTCCGCAGGCTCTCCTTTCATTTCTGGAGAATGGAGAAGAGACAGCTGCATCAGATGAAAACATTCCTGACTGGGAATGGGGAAGGGGACAATTTCAGGAGGCATCACTTGTGAAAGGAATGCATAAGGATCAGAAAACACCCAGGATTTTGGGACAACCCAAGGCTGCTTCCTTCCCCAAACAGCCCCAACATCTGATCTGCCTGGACACCAGGAAATTGCAGGGCATCTGAGGGTGGGCATGGCCTGTGGTGCATTTGGGGCTGTCTGCCAGCTGATGCCAAATGCCTTCCTGCAGAGGCTGGGCAGAAGCTGCAGCCAGGCCAGGCTGGGAAACAGCCCTGCAGGGCGTGAAAGCAGCAGCGGGGCAGCGAGGCTGCCATGGATCCCTTCCTGCTGTGCCGGGCACGGCATGTCCAGATGTGCAGCCAAAGCCCCTGGCTGCTGAGTCCCAGGAGCAGCATGAGGGAAATGCACCCACCTTGTCTTCTCTGCAGACATTCCTTCAGCATTTGCCACATGATTTCTAATGGGTCCTGGAATTTCCTGCCTGCCATGTCTTTGGTCTCTCCTGTCGGAGGACCTTAAAAGAAAGTAGTTCCATTTCCCAGGAATGGACCCCACAAAAGCAGGGCTCAGCCTGAGGGGTCAGCAGGGACACACTACTCACCCCTGCCATGGGAGCTGGCCTTTTGTGCAGCATCCAAGTAGGAGTTGGTGAGGTCGTCCCTGCAGACACGCCTGTAACACAACAGCCACAGAAGCTTCTGTCACCTGGTTCTTACCAGTCAGTCAAACATTACGCCTTGGTGGGACAGTGAGAACATACCTGCAGAATGCTCAGAGTGCTTCACAACTTCAGAGCGCCAGGCTAATGGAGAATCCTTCCCAGCATCCCAGTCTGGAAGCAAACCAAGATGAGAACTGTTTCCATTGTGTGCCAGGGCTGGCTCTGGCCCTGGGCTGGCGGCAGGGCTCCCGCTCGGGGCTGCTCCTGTGCCTTGGGCCTCTGGGCACTCAGGGCCAGCTCCGCAGCAGCTGCAGCGCCAGGGACGTTGCTGCACCAGTCCCGTTTCCCCGGGGCTCTGAACCAGCTCCAGAGGCCTGGAAGCCGAGGCGCCTCCAGCTTTGGCTGCTGCCGGGCCGGGCAAGGGCAGGCCCTGGGGGAAGAGCTGCTGCCACACAGCCCCGGCCAGGGCTGAGCCCGGCACAGCAATTACCTGCTGTGCCTGTGCCCGTGTCTGGCTTTGCCTTCCTTCCTGCAGCAGGGGCTGGCACCGAAGATGGAGTGCTTCCTTCAAGAAATGCCACCTTCCACTGAAGCACTATGTCCATCTCTTGACAAAGGAAGGGAGACAGCTGCATCAGATGGGGCTGTTCCCCACTTGGCCGGTGGCATCAGAGGTAATATTTGTGAAATTTATGGAGCAGGAAAATGGCCAGGTTACAGTGGCATGATGAGAGCACTTCCACCTCCAAACAGCCACCCTTTTCCTAATCTGCAGGGCTGGATATAGTGGGGGATCTCAGCGTGTGTTACAGTTTGGGCATGGCCTGTCAGCTGATGCCAAATGCCTTCCTGCAGAGGCTAGGCAGAAGCTGCAGCAAGGCCAGGCTGGGAAACATCCCTGCAGGGCGTGAAAGCAGCAGCGGGGCAGCGAGGCTGCCATGGATCCCTTCCCACTGTGCCAGGCATGGCGTGTCCAGAAGTGCAGCCAAAGCCCCCGGCTGCTGAGTCCCAGGGGAAGCATGAGGGAAATGCACCCACCTTCTCTTGTCTGCAGGGGTTCCTTCAGCTCTTGCCTCATCTGTTTGGATGGTTCCAGGGATATCTTATCTGTTGTATCTTGGATTTTCCCTGTTGGAGTACCTTAGAGAAAAATATTTCCATTTCCCAGGAATGGATCCCAGAAAAGCAGGGCTCAGCCTGTGGGGTCAGCAGGGACACACTACTCACCCCTGAGATGGGAGCTGGGCTTGAGTGCAGCATCCAAGGTAGCAGCTGGAGAAGCTGGAGAAGTCTTCCCTGTAGACACATCTGTAACACAACAGCCACAGAAGCTTCTGTCACCTGGTGCCTGCCCGCTTGTCTACAATTCTTCCTTGGTGGCACACTGAGAACATACCTGCAGGAGGCTCCAAGGGCTTCAAAACTTTCTTCATCCAAGCTGATGGAGAAGCCTTCCCAGCACCCTCATCTACAATGCAGCACAGATGAGAACATTTTCCAGTGTGTCATGGGATCTCTTTCTGCCACAGGGAACTGGGCACTGCCAGGGAGTCGGCTAAGGCCATGGGAGCCAGATGTGAATAGACATGGCCAAAGCTGCCCAGGGGCCTGGGGAGCTCTGGGCTGGCTCCTGGTCACTCTCCACACTCTTTCCCTGCCCTCAGCAACATCCCTGGGAGGGGTGGCTGCAGCAGTGCAGGGACCTGGGACTCTCCCCCTCACACACAGAAGAAATCCTCCCTAAAGCATGGGGGAAAACTGCAGCAGGCAGTGCCACAGCTATCCATCCTGCCCTCCCTCTGTCCCTCCTGCCCTCCTTCTGTGGGGAAACCCCCCAGATCCCAAGGGCAAACAGCCAGGCCCTCTCAGGACACACTGGAGCCTTGCTCTCCCCCTCTGTCCTTTCCCCACCGTGGGCACCCCGTGCAGTCGCTCCCAGGTTTCAGGACATGTCTCCCATGGAGGGACCCCAGCAGGACTGCTCAGTGCCCTGAGCCTGCTCGGGATAATTCCCCTGGGCTGTGCTGCTCTAGTCCAGGCTGTGCCCGCAGTGCCAAACAGCAGAGAGGGCAGCTCAAGCCTCAGCAGGGCTCAGGCCCAGAGGCACAGCAATTACCTCCTGTGCCTGTGCCTGGCATGGCCTCCCTTCCTGGAGCTGAGGCTGGCATGCAACCACTGCTTCCTCCGGGAAATGCTTCTTTCTCCGCAGGCTCTCCTTTCATTTCTGGAGAATGGAAAAGAGACAGCTGCATCAGATGAAAACATTCCTGACTGGGAATGGGGAAGGGGACAATTTCAGGAGGCATCACTTGTGAAAGGAATGCATAAGGATCAGAAAACACCCAGGATTTTGGGACAACCCAAGGCTGCTTCCTTCCCCAAACAGCCCCAACATCTGATCTGCCTGGACACCAGGAAATTGCAGGGCATCTGAGGGTGGGCATGGCCTGTGGTGCATTTGGGGCTGTCTGCCAGCTGATGCCAAATGCCTTCCTGCAGAGGCTGGGCAGAAGCTGCAGCCAGGCCAGGCTGGGAAAGAGCCCTGCAGGGCGTGAAAGCAGCAGCGGGGCAGCGAGGCGGCCATGGATCCCTTCCCGCTGTGCCGGGCACGGCGTGTCCAGATGTGCAGCCAAAGCCCCCGGCTGCTGAGTCCCAGGAGCAGCATGAGGGAAATGCACCCACCTTGTCTTCTCTGCAGACATTCCTTCAGCATTTGCCACATGATTTCTAATGGGTCCTGGAATTTCCTGCCTGCCATGTCTTTGGTCTCTCCTGTCGGAGGACCTTAAAAGAAAGTAGTTCCATTTCCCAGGAATGGACCCCACAAAAGCAGGGCTCAGCCTGAGGGGTCAGCAGGGACACACTACTCACCCCTACCATGGGAGCTGGGCTTTTGTGCAGCATCCAAGGTAGGAGTTGGTGAGGTCGTCCCTGCAGACACGCCTGTAACACAACAGCCACAGAAGCTTCTGTCACCTGGTTCTTACCAGTCAGTCAAACATTACGCCTTGGTGGGACAGTGAGAACATACCTGCAGAATGCTCAGAGTGCTTCACAACTTCAGAGCGCCAGGCTAATGGAGAATCCTTCCCAGCATCCCAGTCTGGAAGCAAACCAAGATGAGAACTCTTTCCATTGTGTGCCAGGGCTGGCTCTGGCCCTGGGCTGGCGGCAGGGCTCCAGCTCGGGGCCGCTCCTGTGCCTTGGGCCTCTGGGCACTCAGGGCCAGCTCCGCAGCAGCTGCAGCGCCAGGGACGTTGCTGCACCAGTCCCGTTTTCCCGGGGCTCTGAACCAGCTCCAGAGGCCTGGAAGCCGAGGCGCCTCCAGCTTTGGCTGCTGCCGGGCCAGGCAAGGGCAGGCCCTGGGGGAAGAGCTGCAGCCACACAGCCCCGGCCAGGGCTGAGCCCGGCACAGCAATTACCTGCTGTGCCTGTGCCCGTGTCTGCCATCGCCTTCCTTCCTGCAGCAGGGGCTGGCACCGAAGATGGAGTGCTTCCTTCAAGAAATGCCACCTTCCACTGAAGCACTATGTCCATCTCTTGACAAAGGAAGGGAGACAGCTGCATCAGATGGGGCTGTTCCCCACTTGGCCGGTGGCATCAGAGAAATTTTTGGAGCAGGAAATTTGTGAAATTTATGGAGCAGGAAAATGGCCAGGTTACAGTGGCATGATGAGAGCACTTCCACCTCCAAACAGCCACCCTTTTCCTAAGCTGCAGGGCTGGATATAGTGGGGGATCTCAGGGTGTGTTACAGTTTGGGCATGGCCTGTCAGCTGATGCCAAATGCCTTCCTGCAGAGGCTAGGCAGAAGCTGCAGCAAGGCCAGGCTGGCAAACATCCCTGCAGGGCGTGAAAGCAGCAGTGGGGCAGCGAGGCTGCCATGGATCCCTTCCTGCTGTGCCGGGCATGGCATGTCCAGAAGTGCAGCCAAAGCCCCCGGCTGCTGAGTCCCAGGGGAAGCATGAGGGAAATGCACCCACCTTCTCTTGTCTGCAGGGGTTCCTTCAGCTCTTGCCTCATCTGTTTGGATGGTTCCAGGGATATCTTATCTGTTGTATCTTGGATTTTCCCTGTTGGAGTACCTTAGAGAAAAATATTTCCATTTCCCAGGAATGGATCCCAGAAAAGCAGGGCTCAGCCTGTGGGGTCAGCAGGGACACACTACTCACCCCTGAGATGGGAGCTGGGCTTGAGTGCAGCATCCAAGGTAGCAGCTGGAGAAGCTGGAGAAGTCTTCCCTGTAGACACATCTGTAACACAACAGCCACAGAAGCTTCTGTCACCTGGTGCCTGCCCGCTTGTCTACAATTCTTCCTTGGTGGCACACTGAGAACATACCTGCAGGAGGCTCCAAGGGCTTCAAAACTTTCTTCATCCAAGCTGATGGAGAAGCCTTCCCAGCACCCTCATCTACAATGCAGCACAGATGAGAACATTTTCCAGGGTGTGCTGGGATCTCTTTCTGCCACAGGGAACTGGGCACTGCCAGGGAGTCGGCTAAGGCCATGGGAGCCAGATGTGAATAGACATGGCCAAAGCTGCCCAGGGGCCTGGGGAGCTCTGGGCTGGCTCCTGGTCACTCTCCACACTCTTTCCCTGCCCTCAGCAACATCCCTGGGAGGGGTGGCTGCAGCAGTGCAGGGACCTGGGACTCTCCCCCTCACACACAGAAGAAATCCTCCCTAAAGCATGGGGGAAAACTGCAGCAGGCAGTGCCACAGCTATCCATCCTGCCCTCCCTCTGTCCCTCCTGCCCTCCTTCTGTGGGGAAACCCCCCAGATCCCAAGGGCAAACAGCCAGGCCCTCTCAGGACACACTGGACCCTTGCTCTCCCCCTCTGTCCTTTCCCCACCGTGGGCACCCCGTGCAGTCGCTCCCAGGTTTCAGGACATGTCTCCCATGGAGGGACCCCAGCAGGACTGCTCAGTACCCGAGTGCCCTGAGCCTGCTCGGGATAATTCCCCTGGGCTGTGCTGCTCTAGTCCAGGCTGTGCCCGCACTGCCAAACAGCAGAGAGGGCAGCTCAAGCCTCAGCAGGGCTCAGGCCCAGAGGCACAGCAATTACCTCCTGTGCCTGTGCCTGGCATGGCCTCCCTTCCTGGAGCTGAGGCTGGCATGCAACCACTGCTTCCTCCGGGAAATGCTTCTTTCTCCGCAGGCTCTCCTTTCATTTCTGGAGAATGGAGAAGAGACAGCTGGATCAGATGAAAACATTCCTGACTGGGAATGGGGAAGGGGACAATTTCAGGAGGCATCACTTGTGAAAGGAATGCATAAGGATCAGAAAACACCCAGGATTTTGGGACAACCCAAGGCTGCTTCCTTCCCCAAACAGCCCCAACATCTGATCTGCCTGGACACCAGGAAATTGCAGGGCATCTGAGGGTGGGCATGGCCTGTGGTGCATTTGGGGCTGTCTGCCAGCTGATGCCAAATGCCTTCCTGCAGAGGCTGGGCAGAAGCTGCAGCCAGGCCAGGCTGGGAAACAGCCCTGCAGGGCGTGAAAGCAGCAGCGGGGCAGCGAGGCTGCCATGGATCCCTTCCTGCTGTGCCGGGCACGGCATGTCCAGATGTGCAGCCAAAGCCCCTGGCTGCTGAGTCCCAGGAGCAGCATGAGGGAAATGCACCCACCTTGTCTTCTCTGCAGACATTCCTTCAGCATTTGCCACATGATTTCTAATGGGTCCTGGAATTTCCTGCCTGCCATGTCTTTGGTCTCTCCTGTCGGAGGACCTTAAAAGAAAGTAGTTCCATTTCCCAGCAATGGACCCCACAAAAGCAGGGCTCAGCCTAAGGGGTCAGCAGGGACACACTACTCACCCCTGCCATGGGAGCTGGGCTTTTGTGCAGCATCCAAGTAGGAGTTGGTGAGGTCGTCCCTGCAGACACGCCTGTAACACAACAGCCACAGAAGCTTCTGTCACCTGCTTCTTACCAGTCAGTCAAACATTACGCCTTGGTGGGACAGTGAGAACATACCTGCAGAATGCTCAGAGTGCTTCACAACTTCAGAGCGCCAGGCTAATGGAGAATCCTTCCCAGCATCCCAGTCTGGAAGCAAACCAAGATGAGAACTGTTTCCATTGTGTGCCAGGGCTGGCTCTGGCCCTGGGCTGGCGGCAGGGCTCCCGCTCGGGGCTGCTCCTGTGCCTTGGGCCTCTGGGCACTCAGGGCCAGCTCCGCAGCAGCTGCAGCGCCAGGGACGTTGCTGCACCAGTCCCGTTTTCCCGGGGCTCTGAACCAGCTCCAGAGGCCTGGAAGCCGAGGCGCCTCCAGCTTTGGCTGCTGCCGGGCCGGGCAAGGGCAGGCCCTGGGGGAAGAGCTGCTGCCACACAGCCCCGGCCAGGCCTGAGCCCGGCACAGCAATTACCTGCTGTGCCTGTGCCCGTGTCTGGCTTTGCCTTCCTTCCTGCAGCAGGGGCTGGCACCGAAGATGGAGTGCTTCCTTCAAGAAATGCCACCTTCCACTGAAGCACTATGTCCATCTCTTGACAAAGGAAGGGAGACAGCTGCATCAGATGGGGCTGTTCCCCACTTGGCCGGTGGCATCAGAGGTAATATTTGTGAAATTTATGGAGCAGGAAAATGGCCAGGTTACAGTGGCATGATGAGAGCACTTCCACCACCAAACAGCCACCCTTTTCCTAAGCTGCAGGGCTGGATATAGTGGGGGATCTCAGGGTGTGTTACAGTTTGGGCATGGCCTGTCAGCTGATGCCAAATGCCTTCCTGCAGAGGCTAGGCAGAAGCTGCAGCAAGGCCAGGCTGGCAAACATCCCTGCAGGGCGTGAAAGCAGCAGCGGGGCAGCGAGGCTGCCATGGATCCCTTCCCACTGTGCCAGGCATGGCGTGTCCAGAAGTGCAGCCAAAGCCCCCGGCTGCTGAGTCCCAGGGGAAGCATGAGGGAAATGCACCCACCTTCTCTTGTCTGCAGGGGTTCCTTCAGCTCTTGCCTCATCTGTTTGGATGGTTCCAGGGATATCTTATCTGTTGTATCTTGGATTTTCCCTGTTGGAGTACCTTAGAGAAAAATATTTCCATTTCCCAGGAATGGATCCCAGAAAAGCAGGGCTCAGCCTGTGGGGTCAGCAGGGACACACTACTCACCCCTGAGATGGGAGCTGGGCTTGAGTGCAGCATCCAAGGTAGCAGCTGGAGAAGCTGGAGAAGTCTTCCCTGTAGACACATCTGTAACACAACAGCCACAGAAGCTTCTGTCACCTGGTGCCTGCCCGCTTGTCTACAATTCTTCCTTGGTGGCACACTGAGAACATACCTGCAGGAGGTTCCAAGGGCTTCAAAACTTTCTTCATCCAAGCTGATGGAGAAGCCTTCCCAGCACCCTCATCTACAATGCAGCACAGATGAGAACATTTTCCAGGGTGTGCTGGGATCTCTTTCTGCCACAGGGAACTGGGCACTGCCAGGGAGTCGGCTAAGGCCACGGGAGCCAGATGTGAATAGACATGGCCAAAGCTGCCCAGGGGCCTGGGGAGCTCTGGGCTGGCTCCTGGTCACTCTCCACACTCTTTCCCTGCCCTCAGCAACATCCCTGGGAGGGGTGGCTGCAGCAGTGCAGGGACCTGGGACTCTCCCCCTCACACACAGAAGAAATCCTCCCTAAAGCATGGGGGAAAACTGCAGCAGGCAGTGCCACAGCTATCCATCCTGCCCTCCCTCTGTCCCTCCTGCCCTCCTTCTGTGGGGAAACCCCCCAGATCCCAAGGGCAAACAGCCAGGCCCTCTCAGGACACACTGGAGCCTTGCTCTCCCCCTCTGTCCTTTCCCCACCGTGGGCACCCCGTGCAGTCGCTCCCAGGTTTCAGGACATGTCTCCCATGGAGGGACCCCAGCAGGACTGCTCAGTACCCGAGTGCCCTGAGCCTGCTCGGGATAATTCCCCTGGGCTGTGCTGCTCTAGTCCAGGTTGTGCCCGCACTGCCAAACAGCAGAGAGGGCAGCTCAAGCCTCAGCAGGGCTCAGGCCCAGAGGCACAGCAATTACCTCCTGTGCCTGTGCCTGGCATGGCCTCCCTTCCTGGAGCTGAGGCTGGCATGCAACCACTGCTTCCTCCGGGAAATGCTTCTTTCTCCGCAGGCTCTCCTTTCATTTCTGGAGAATGGAAAAGAGACAGCTGCACCAGATGAAAACATTCCTGACTGGGAATGGGGAAGGGGACAATTTCAGGAGGCATCACTTGTGAAAGGAATGCATAAGGATCAGAAAACACCCAGGATTTTGGGACAACCCAAGGCTGCTTCCTTCCCCAAACAGCCCCAACATCTGATCTGCCTGGACACCAGGAAATTGCAGGGCATCTGAGGGTGGGCATGGCCTGTGGTGCATTTGGGGCTGTCTGCCAGCTGATGCCAAATGCCTTCCTGCAGAGGCTGGGCAGAAGCTGCAGCCAGGCCAGGCTGGGAAACAGCCCTGCAGGGCGTGAAAGCAGCAGCGGGGCAGCGAGGCTGCCATGGATCCCTTCCTGCTGTGCCGGGCACGGCATGTCCAGATGTGCAGCCAAAGCCCCTGGCTGCTGAGTCCCAGGAGCAGCATGAGGGAAATGCACCCACCTTGTCTTCTCTGCAGACATTCCTTCAGCATTTGCCACATGATTTCTAATGGGTCCTGGAATTTCCTGCCTGCCATGTCTTTGGTCTCTCCTGTCGGAGGACCTTAAAAGAAAGTAGTTCCATTTCCCAGGAATGGACCCCACAAAAGCAGGGCTCAGCCTGAGGGGTCAGCAGGGACACACTACTCACCCCTGCCATGGGAGCTGGGCTTTTGTGCAGCATCCAAGTAGGAGTTGGTGAGGTCGTCCCTGCAGACACGCCTGTAACACAACAGCCACAGAAGCTTCTGTCACCTGGTTCTTACCAGTCAGTCAAACATTACGCCTTGGTGGGACAGTGAGAACATACCTGCAGAATGCTCAGAGTGCTTCACAACTTCAGAGCGCCAGGCTAATGGAGAATCCTTCCCAGCATCCCAGTCTGGAAGCAAACCAAGATGAGAACTGTTTCCATTGTGTGCCAGGGCTGGCTCTGGCCCTGGGCTGGCGGCAGGGCTCCCGCTCGGGGCTGCTCCTGTGCCTTGGGCCTCTGGGCACTCAGGGCCAGCTCCGCAGCAGCTGCAGCGCCAGGGACGTTGCTGCACCAGTCCCGTTTCCCCGGGGCTCTGAACCAGCTCCAGAGGCCTGGAAGCCGAGGTGCCTCCAGCTTTGGCTGCTGCCGGGCCGGGCAAGGGCAGGCCCTGGGGGAAGAGCTGCTGCCACACAGCCCCGGCCAGGGCTGAGCCCGGCACAGCAATTACCTGCTGTGCCTGTGCCCGTGTCTGGCTTTGCCTTCCTTCCTGCAGCAGGGTCTGGCACCGAAGATGGAGTGCTTCCTTCAAGAAATGCCACCTTCCACTGAAGCACTATGTCCATCTCTTGACAAAGGAAGGGAGACAGCTGCATCAGATGGGGCTGTTCCCCACTTGGCCGGTGGCATCAGAGGTAATATTTGTGAAATTTATGGAGCAGGAAAATGGCCAGGTTACAGTGGCATGATGAGAGCACTTCCACCACCAAACAGCCACCCTTTTCCTAAGCTGCAGGGCTGGATATAGTGGGGGATCTCAGGGTGTGTTACAGTTTGGGCATGGCCTGTCAGCTGATGCCAAATGCCTTCCTGCAGAGGCTAGGCAGAAGCTGCAGCAAGGCCAGGCTGGGAAACATCCCTGCAGGGCGTGAAAGCAGCAGCGGGGCAGCGAGGCTGCCATGGATCCCTTCCCACTGTGCCAGGCATGGCGTGTCCAGAAGTGCAGCCAAAGCCCCCGGCTGCTGAGTCCCAGGGGAAGCATGAGGGAAATGCACCCACCTTCTCTTGTCTGCAGGGGTTCCTTCAGCTCTTGCCTCATCTGTTTGGATGGTTCCAGGGATATCTTATCTGTTGTATCTTGGATTTTCCCTGTTGGAGTACCTTAGAGAAAAATATTTCCATTTCCCAGGAATGGATCCCAGAAAAGCAGGGCTCAGCCTGTGGGGTCAGCAGGGACACACTACTCACCCCTGAGATGGGAGCTGGGCTTGAGTGCAGCATCCAAGGTAGCAGCTGGAGAAGCTGGAGAAGTCTTCCCTGTAGACACATCTGTAACACAACAGCCACAGAAGCTTCTGTCACCTGGTGCCTGCCCGCTTGTCTACAATTCTTCCTTGGTGGCACACTGAGAACATACCTGCAGGAGGCTCCAAGGGCTTCAAAACTTTCTTCATCCAAGCTGATGGAGAAGCCTTCCCAGCACCCTCATCTACAATGCAGCACAGATGAGAACATTTTCCAGGGTGTGCTGGGATCTCTTTCTGCCACAGGGAACTGGGCACTGCCAGGGAGTCGGCTAAGGCCATGGGAGCCAGATGTGAATAGACATGGCCAAAGCTGCCCAGGGGCCTGGGGAGCTCTGGGCTGGCTCCTGGTCACTCTCCACACTCTTTCCCTGCCCTCAGCAACATCCCTGGGAGGGGTGGCTGCAGCAGTGCAGGGACCTGGGACTCTCCCCCTCACACACAGAAGAAATCCTCCCTAAAGCATGGGGGAAAACTGCAGCAGGCAGTGCCACAGCTATCCATCCTGCCCTCCCTCTGTCCCTCCTGCCCTCCTTCTGTGGGGAAACCCCCCAGATCCCAAGGGCAAACAGCCAGGCCCTCTCAGGACACACTGGAGCCTTGCTCTCCCCCTCTGTCCTTTCCCCACCGTGGGCACCCCGTGCAGTCGCTCCCAGGTTTCAGGACATGTCTCCCATGGAGGGACCCCAGCAGGACTGCTCAGTGCCCTGAGCCTGCTCGGGATAATTCCCCTGGGCTGTGCTGCTCTAGTCCAGGTTGTGCCCGCACTGCCAAACAGCAGAGAGGGCAGCTCAAGCCTCAGCAGGGCTCAGGCCCAGAGGCACAGCAATTACCTCCTGTGCCTGTGCCTGGCATGGCCTCCCTTCCTGGAGCTGAGGCTGGCATGCAACCACTGCTTCCTCCGGGAAATGCTTCTTTCTCCGCAGGCTCTCCTTTCATTTCTGGAGAATGGAGAAGAGACAGCTGGATCAGATGAAAACATTCCTGACTGGGAATGGGGAAGGGGACAATTTCAGGAGGCATCACTTGTGAAAGGAATGCATAAGGATCAGAAAACACCCAGGATTTTGGGACAACCCAAGGCTGCTTCCTTCCCCAAACAGCCCCAACATCTGATCTGCCTGGACACCAGGAAATTGCAGGGCATCTGAGGGTGGGCATGGCCTGTGGTGCATTTGGGGCTGTCTGCCAGCTGATGCCAAATGCCTTCCTGCAGAGGCTGGGCAGAAGCTGCAGCCAGGCCAGGCTGGGAAACAGCCCTGCAGGGCGTGAAAGCAGCAGCGGGGCAGCGAGGCTGCCATGGATCCCTTCCTGCTGTGCCGGGCACGGCATGTCCAGATGTGCAGCCAAAGCCCCCGGCTGCTGAGTCCCAGGAGCAGCATGAGGGAAATGCACCCACCTTGTCTTCTCTGCAGACATTCCTTCAGCATTTGCCACATGATTTCTAATGGGTCCTGGAATTTCCTGCCTGCCATGTCTTTGGTCTCTCCTGTCGGAGGACCTTAAAAGAAAGTAGTTCCATTTCCCAGGAATGGACCCCACAAAAGCAGGGCTCAGCCTGAGGGGTCAGCAGGGACACACTACTCACCCCTGCCATGGGAGCTGGGCTTTTGTGCAGCATCCAAGTAGGAGTTGGTGAGGTCGTCCCTGCAGACACGCCTGTAACACAACAGCCACAGAAGCTTCTGTCACCTGCTTCTTACCAGTCAGTCAAACATTACGCCTTGGTGGGACAGTGAGAACATACCTGCAGAATGCTCAGAGTGCTTCACAACTTCAGAGCGCCAGGCTAATGGAGAATCCTTCCCAGCATCCCAGTCTGGAAGCAAACCAAGATGAGAACTGTTTCCATTGTGTGCCAGGGCTGGCTCTGGCCCTGGGCTGGCGGCAGGGCTCCCGCTCGGGGCTGCTCCTGTGCCTTGGGCCTCTGGTCACTCAGGGCCAGCTCCGCAGCAGCTGCAGCGCCAGGGACGTTGCTGCACCAGTCCCGTTTCCCCGGGGCTCTGAACCAGCTCCAGAGGCCTGGAAGCCGAGGCGCCTCCAGCTTTGGCTGCTGCCGGGCCGGGCAAGGGCAGGCCCTGGGGGAAGAGCTGCTGCCACACAGCCCCGGCCAGGGCTGAGCCCGGCACAGCAATTACCTGCTGTGCCTGTGCCCGTGTCTGGCTTTGCCTTCCTTCCTGCAGCAGGGGCTGGCACCGAAGATGGAGTGCTTCCTTCAAGAAATGCCACCTTCCACTGAAGCACTATGTCCATCTCTTGACAAAGGAAGGGAGACAGCTGCATCAGATGGGGCTGTTCCCCACTTGGCCGGTGGCATCAGAGGTAATATTTGTGAAATTTATGGAGCAGGAAAATGGCCAGGTTACAGTGGCATGATGAGAGCACTTCCACCACCAAACAGCCACCCTTTTCCTAAGCTGCAGGGCTGGATATAGTGGGGGATCTCAGGGTGTGTTACAGTTTGGGCATGGCCTGTCAGCTGATGCCAAATGCCTTCCTGCAGAGGCTAGGCAGAAGCTGCAGCAAGGCCAGGCTGGGAAACATCCCTGCAGGGCGTGAAAGCAGCAGCGGGGCAGCGAGGCTGCCATGGATCCCTTCCCACTGTGCCAGGCATGGCGTGTCCAGAAGTGCAGCCAAAGCCCCCGGCTGCTGAGTCCCAGGGGAAGCATGAGGGAAATGCACCCACCTTCTCTTGTCTGCAGGGGTTCCTTCAGCTCTTGCCTCATCTGTTTGGATGGTTCCAGGGATATCTTATCTGTTGTATCTTGGATTTTCCCTGTTGGAGTACCTTAGAGAAAAATATTTCCATTTCCCAGGAATGGATCCCAGAAAAGCAGGGCTCAGCCTGTGGGGTCAGCAGGGACACACTACTCACCCCTGAGATGGGAGCTGGGCTTGAGTGCAGCATCCAAGGTAGCAGCTGGAGAAGCTGGAGAAGTCTTCCCTGTAGACACATCTGTAACACAACAGCCACAGAAGCTTCTGTCACCTGGTGCCTGCCCGCTTGTCTACAATTCTTCCTTGGTGGCACACTGAGAACATACCTGCAGGAGGCTCCAAGGGCTTCAAAACTTTCTTCATCCAAGCTGATGGAGAAGCCTTCCCAGCACCCTCATCTACAATGCAGCACAGATGAGAACATTTTCCAGGGTGTGCTGGGATCTCTTTCTGCCACAGGGAACTGGGCACTGCCAGGGAGTCGGCTAAGGCCATGGGAGCCAGATGTGAATAGACATGGCCAAAGCTGCCCAGGGGCCTGGGGAGCTCTGGGCTGGCTCCTGGTCACTCTCCACACTCTTTCCCTGCCCTCAGCAACATCCCTGGGAGGGGTGGCTGCAGCAGTGCAGGGACCTGGGACTCTCCCCCTCACACACAGAAGAAATCCTCCCTAAAGCATGGGGGAAAACTGCAGCAGGCAGTGCCACAGCTATCCATCCTGCCCTCCCTCTGTCCCTCCTGCCCTCCTTCTGTGGGGAAACCCCCCAGATCCCAAGGGCAAACAGCCAGGCCCTCTCAGGACACACTGGAGCCTTGCTCTCCCCCTCTGTCCTTTCCCCACCGTGGGCACCCCGTGCAGTCGCTCCCAGGTTTCAGGACATGTCTCCCATGGAGGGACCCCAGCAGGACTGCTCAGTGCCCTGAGCCTGCTCGGGATAATTCCCCTGGGCTGTGCTGCTCTAGTCCAGGTTGTGCCCGCACTGCCAAACAGCAGAGAGGGCAGCTCAAGCCTCAGCAGGGCTCAGGCCCAGAGGCACAGCAATTACCTCCTGTGCCTGTGCCTGGCATGGCCTCCCTTCCTGGAGCTGAGGCTGGCATGCAACCACTGCTTCCTCCGGGAAATGCTTCTTTCTCCGCAGGCTCTCCTTTCATTTCTGGAGAATGGAGAAGAGACAGCTGGATCAGATGAAAACATTCCTGACTGGGAATGGGGAAGGGGACAATTTCAGGAGGCATCACTTGTGAAAGGAATGCATAAGGATCAGAAAACACCCAGGATTTTGGGACAACCCAAGGCTGCTTCCTTCCCCAAACAGCCCCAACATCTGATCTGCCTGGACACCAGGAAATTGCAGGGCATCTGAGGGTGGGCATGGCCTGTGGTGCATTTGGGGCTGTCTGCCAGCTGATGCCAAATGCCTTCCTGCAGAGGCTGGGCAGAAGCTGCAGCCAGGCCAGGCTGGGAAACAGCCCTGCAGGGCGTGAAAGCAGCAGCGGGGCAGCGAGGCTGCCATGGATCCCTTCCTGCTGTGCCGGGCACGGCATGTCCAGATGTGCAGCCAAAGCCCCTGGCTGCTGAGTCCCAGGAGCAGCATGAGGGAAATGCACCCACCTTGTCTTCTCTGCAGACATTCCTTCAGCATTTGCCACATGATTTCTAATGGGTCCTGGAATTTCCTTTCCTGCCATGTCTTTGGTCTCTCCTGTCGGAGGACCTTAAAAGAAAGTAGTTCCATTTCCCAGGAATGGACCCCACAAAAGCAGGGCTCAGCCTGAGGGGTCAGCAGGGACACACTACTCACCCCTGCCATGGGAGCTGGGCTTTTGTGCAGCATCCAAGTAGGAGTTGGTGAGGTCGTCCCTGCAGACACGCCTGTAACACAACAGCCACAGAAGCTTCTGTCACCTGCTTCTTACCAGTCAGTCAAACATTACGCCTTGGTGGGACAGTGAGAACATACCTGCAGAATGCTCAGAGTGCTTCACAACTTCAGAGCGCCAGGCTAATGGAGAATCCTTCCCAGCATCCCAGTCTGGAAGCAAACCAAGATGAGAACTGTTTCCATTGTGTGCCAGGGCTGGCTCTGGCCCTGGGCTGGCGGCAGGGCTCCCGCTCGGGGCTGCTCCTGTGCCTTGGGCCTCTGGGCACTCAGGGCCAGCTCCGCAGCAGCTGCAGCGCCAGGGACGTTGCTGCACCAGTCCCGTTTTCCCGGGGCTCTGAACCAGCTCCAGAGGCCTGGAAGCCGAGGCGCCTCCAGCTTTGGCTGCTGCCGGGCCGGGCAAGGGCAGGCCCTGGGGGAAGAGCTGCTGCCACACAGCCCCGGCCAGGGCTGAGCCCGGCACAGCAATTACCTGCTGTGCCTGTGCCCGTGTCTGGCTTTGCCTTCCTTCCTGCAGCAGGGGCTGGCACCGAAGATGGAGTGCTTCCTTCAAGAAATGCCACCTTCCACTGAAGCACTATGTCCATCTCTTGACAAAGGAAGGGAGACAGCTGCATCAGATGGGGCTGTTCCCCACTTGGCCGGTGGCATCAGAGGTAATATTTGTGAAATTTATGGAGCAGGAAAATGGCCAGGTTACAGTGGCATGATGAGAGCACTTCCACCACCAAACAGCCACCCTTTTCCTAAGCTGCAGGGCTGGATATAGTGGGGGATCTCAGGGTGTGTTACAGTTTGGGCATGGCCTGTCAGCTGATGCCAAATGCCTTCCTGCAGAGGCTAGGCAGAAGCTGCAGCAAGGCCAGGCTGGGAAACATCCCTGCAGGGCGTGAAAGCAGCAGCGGGGCAGCGAGGCTGCCATGGATCCCTTCCCACTGTGCCAGGCATGGCGTGTCCAGAAGTGCAGCCAAAGCCCCCGGCTGCTGAGTCCCAGGGGAAGCATGAGGGAAATGCACCCACCTTCTCTTGTCTGCAGGGGTTCCTTCAGCTCTTGCCTCATCTGTTTGGATGGTTCCAGGGATATCTTATCTGTTGTATCTTGGATTTTCCCTGTTGGAGTACCTTAGAGAAAAATATTTCCATTTCCCAGGAATGGATCCCAGAAAAGCAGGGCTCAGCCTGTGGGGTCAGCAGGGACACACTACTCACCCCTGAGATGGGAGCTGGGCTTGAGTGCAGCATCCAAGGTAGCAGCTGGAGAAGCTGGAGAAGTCTTCCCTGTAGACACATCTGTAACACAACAGCCACAGAAGCTTCTGTCACCTGGTGCCTGCCCGCTTGTCTACAATTCTTCCTTGGTGGCACACTGAGAACATACCTGCAGGAGGCTCCAAGGGCTTCAAAACTTTCTTCATCCAAGCTGATGGAGAAGCCTTCCCAGCACCCTCATCTACAATGCAGCACAGATGAGAACATTTTCCAGGGTGTGCTGGGATCTCTTTCTGCCACAGGGAACTGGGCACTGCCAGGGAGTCGGCTAAGGCCATGGGAGCCAGATGTGAATAGACATGGCCAAAGCTGCCCAGGGGCCTGGGGAGCTCTGGGCTGGCTCCTGGTCACTCTCCACACTCTTTCCCTGCCCTCAGCAACATCCCTGGGAGGGGTGGCTGCAGCAGTGCAGGGACCTGGGACTCTCCCCCTCACACACAGAAGAAATCCTCCCTAAAGCATGGGGGAAAACTGCAGCAGGCAGTGCCACAGCTATCCATCCTGCCCTCCCTCTGTCCCTCCTGCCCTCCTTCTGTGGGGAAACCCCCCAGATCCCAAGGGCAAACAGCCAGGCCCTCTCAGGACACACTGGAGCCTTGCTCTCCCCCTCTGTCCTTTCCCCACCGTGGGCACCCCGTGCAGTCGCTCCCAGGTTTCAGGACATGTCTCCCATGGAGGGACCCCAGCAGGACTGCTCAGTGCCCTGAGCCTGCTCGGGATAATTCCCCTGGGCTGTGCTGCTCTAGTCCAGGTTGTGCCCGCACTGCCAAACAGCAGAGAGGGCAGCTCAAGCCTCAGCAGGGCTCAGGCCCAGAGGCACAGCAATTACCTCCTGTGCCTGTGCCTGGCATGGCCTCCCTTCCTGGAGCTGAGGCTGGCATGCAACCACTGCTTCCTCCGGGAAATGCTTCTTTCTCCGCAGGCTCTCCTTTCATTTCTGGAGAATGGAGAAGAGACAGCTGGATCAGATGAAAACATTCCTGACTGGGAATGGGGAAGGGGACAATTTCAGGAGGCATCACTTGTGAAAGGAATGCATAAGGATCAGAAAACACCCAGGATTTTGGGACAACCCAAGGCTGCTTCCTTCCCCAAACAGCCCCAACATCTGATCTGCCTGGACACCAGGAAATTGCAGGGCATCTGAGGGTGGGCATGGCCTGTGGTGCATTTGGGGCTGTCTGCCAGCTGATGCCAAATGCCTTCCTGCAGAGGCTGGGCAGAAGCTGCAGCCAGGCCAGGCTGGGAAACAGCCCTGCAGGGCGTGAAAGCAGCAGCGGGGCAGCGAGGCTGCCATGGATCCCTTCCTGCTGTGCCGGGCACGGCATGTCCAGATGTGCAGCCAAAGCCCCTGGCTGCTGAGTCCCAGGAGCAGCATGAGGGAAATGCACCCACCTTGTCTTCTCTGCAGACATTCCTTCAGCATTTGCCACATGATTTCTAATGGGTCCTGGAATTTCCTTTCCTGCCATGTCTTTGGTCTCTCCTGTCGGAGGACCTTAAAAGAAAGTAGTTCCATTTCCCAGGAATGGACCCCACAAAAGCAGGGCTCAGCCTGAGGGGTCAGCAGGGACACACTACTCACCCCTGCCATGGGAGCTGGGCTTTTGTGCAGCATCCAAGTAGGAGTTGGTGAGGTCGTCCCTGCAGACACGCCTGTAACACAACAGCCACAGAAGCTTCTGTCACCTGCTTCTTACCAGTCAGTCAAACATTACGCCTTGGTGGGACAGTGAGAACATACCTGCAGAATGCTCAGAGTGCTTCACAACTTCAGAGCGCCAGGCTAATGGAGAATCCTTCCCAGCATCCCAGTCTGGAAGCAAACCAAGATGAGAACTCTTTCCATTGTGTGCCAGGGCTGGCTCTGGCCCTGGGCTGGCGGCAGGGCTCCCGCTCGGGGCTGCTCCTGTGCCTTGGGCCTCTGGGCACTCAGGGCCAGCTCCGCAGCAGCTGCAGCGCCAGGGACGTTGCTGCACCAGTCCCGTTTCCCCGGGGCTCTGAACCAGCTCCAGAGGCCTGGAAGCCGAGGCGCCTCCAGCTTTGGCTGCTGCCGGGCCGGGCAAGGGCAGGCCCTGGGGGAAGAGCTGCTGCCACACAGCCCCGGCCAGGGCTGAGCCCGGCACAGCAATTACCTGCTGTGCCTGTGCCCGTGTCTGGCTTTGCCTTCCTTCCTGCAGCAGGGGCTGGCACCGAAGATGGAGTGCTTCCTTCAAGAAATGCCACCTTCCACTGAAGCACTATGTCCATCTCTTGACAAAGGAAGGGAGACAGCTGCATCAGATGGGGCTGTTCCCCACTTGGCCGGTGGCATCAGAGGTAATATTTGTGAAATTTATGGAGCAGGAAAATGGCCAGGTTACAGTGGCATGATGAGAGCACTTCCACCACCAAACAGCCACCCTTTTCCTAAGCTGCAGGGCTGGATATAGTGGGGGATCTCAGGGTGTGTTACAGTTTGGGCATGGCCTGTCAGCTGATGCCAAATGCCTTCCTGCAGAGGCTAGGCAGAAGCTGCAGCAAGGCCAGGCTGGGAAACATCCCTGCAGGGCGTGAAAGCAGCAGCGGGGCAGCGAGGCTGCCATGGATCCCTTCCCACTGTGCCAGGCATGGCGTGTCCAGAAGTGCAGCCAAAGCCCCCGGCTGCTGAGTCCCAGGGGAAGCATGAGGGAAATGCACCCACCTTCTCTTGTCTGCAGGGGTTCCTTCAGCTCTTGCCTCATCTGTTTGGATGGTTCCAGGGATATCTTATCTGTTGTATCTTGGATTTTCCCTGTTGGAGTACCTTAGAGAAAAATATTTCCATTTCCCAGGAATGGATCCCAGAAAAGCAGGGTTCAGCCTGTGGGGTCAGCAGGGACACACTACTCACCCCTGAGATGGGAGCTGGGCTTGAGTGCAGCATCCAAGGTAGCAGCTGGAGAAGCTGGAGAAGTCTTCCCTGTAGACACATCTGTAACACAACAGCCACAGAAGCTTCTGTCACCTGGTGCCTGCCCGCTTGTCTACAATTCTTCCTTGGTGGCACACTGAGAACATACCTGCAGGAGGCTCCAAGGGCTTCAAAACTTTCTTCATCCAAGCTGATGGAGAAGCCTTCCCAGCACCCTCATCTACAATGCAGCACAGATGAGAACATTTTCCAGTGTGTGCTGGGATCTCTTTCTGCCACAGGGAACTGGGCACTGCCAGGGAGTCGGGTAAGGCCATGGGAGCCAGATGTGAATAGACATGGCCAAAGCTGCCCAGGGGCCTGGGGAGCTCTGGGCTGGCTCCTGGTCACTCTCCACACTCTTTCCCTGCCCTCAGCAACATCCCTGGGAGGGGTGGCTGCAGCAGTGCAGGGACCTGGGACTCTCCCCCTCACACACAGAAGAAATCCTCCCTAAAGCATGGGGGAAAACTGCAGCAGGCAGTGCCACAGCTATCCATCCTGCCCTCCCTCTGTCCCTCCTGCCCTCCTTCTGTGGGGAAACCCCCCAGATCCCAAGGGCAAACAGCCAGGCCCTCTCAGGACACACTGGAGCCTTGCTCTCCCCCTCTGTCCTTTCCCCACCGTGGGCACCCCGTGCAGTCGCTCCCAGGTTTCAGGACATGTCTCCCATGGAGGGACCCCAGCAGGACTGCTCAGTGCCCTGAGCCTGCTCGGGATAATTCCCCTGGGCTGTGCTGCTCTAGTCCAGGCTGTGCCCGCACTGCCAAACAGCAGAGAGGGCAGCTCAAGCCTCAGCAGGGCTCAGGCCCAGAGGCACAGCAATTACCTCCTGTGCCTGTGCCTGGCATGGCCTCCCTTCCTGGAGCTGAGGCTGGCATGCAACCACTGCTTCCTCCGGGAAATGCTTCTTTCTCCGCAGGCTCTCCTTTCATTTCTGGAGAATGGAAAAGAGACAGCTGCATCAGATGAAAACATTCCTGACTGGGAATGGGGAAGGGGACAATTTCAGGAGGCATCACTTGTGAAAGGAATGCATAAGGATCAGAAAACACCCAGGATTTTGGGACAACCCAAGGCTGCTTCCTTCCCC
This sequence comes from Passer domesticus, assembly GCF_036417665.1. Lineage (NCBI taxonomy): Eukaryota > Metazoa > Chordata > Aves > Passeriformes > Passeridae > Passer > Passer domesticus. Next base: position 7,472,985 of record NC_087482.1, on the reverse strand, counting down.
AAACAGCCCCAACATCTGATCTGCCTGGACACCAGGAAATTGCAGGGCATCTGAGGGTGGGCATGGCCTGTGGTGCATTTGGGGCTGTCTGCCAGCTGATGCCAAATGCCTTCCTGCAGAGGCTGGGCAGAAGCTGCAGCCAGGCCAGGCTGGGAAACAGCCCTGCAGGGCGTGAAAGCAGCAGCGGGGCAGCGAGGCGGCCATGGATCCCTTCCCGCTGTGCCGGGCACGGCGTGTCCAGATGTGCAGCCAAAGCCCCCAGCTGCTGAGTCCCAGGAGCAGCATGAGGGAAATGCACCCACCTTGTCTTCTCTGCAGACATTCCTTCAGCATTTGCCACATGATTTCTAATGGGTCCTGGAATTTCCTGCCTGCCATGTCTTTGGTCTCTCCTGTCGGAGGACCTTAAAAGAAAGTAGTTCCATTTCCCAGCAATGGACCCCACAAAAGCAGGGCTCAGCCTGAGGGGTCAGCAGGGACACACTACTCACCCCTACCATGGGAGCTGGGCTTTTGTGCAGCATCCAAGGTAGGAGTTGGTGAGGTCGTCCCTGCAGACACGCCTGTAACACAACAGCCACAGAAGCTTCTGTCACCTGGTTCTTACCAGTCAGTCAAACATTACGCCTTGGTGGGACAGTGAGAACATACCTGCAGAATGCTCAGAGTGCTTCACAACTTCAGAGCGCCAGGCTAATGGAGAATCCTTCCCAGCATCCCAGTCTGGAAGCAAACCAAGATGAGAACTCTTTCCATTGTGTGCCAGGGCTGGCTCTGGCCCTGGGCTGGCGGCAGGGCTCCAGCTCGGGGCTGCTCCTGTGCCTTGGGCCTCTGGGCACTCAGGGCCAGCTCCGCAGCAGCTGCAGCGCCAGGGACGTTGCTGCACCAGTCCCGTTTTCCCGGGGCTCTGAACCAGCTCCAGAGGCCTGGAAGCCGAGGCGCCTCCAGCTTTGGCTGCTGCCGGGCCGGGCAAGGGCAGGCCCTGGGGGAAGAGCTGCTGCCACACAGCCCCGGCCAGGGCTGAGCCCGGCACAGCAATTACCTGCTGTGCCTGTGCCCGTGTCTGCCATCGCCTTCCTTCCTGCAGCAGGGGCTGGCACCGAAGATGGAGTGCTTCCTTCAAGAAATGCCACCTTCCACTGAAGCACTATGTCCATCTCTTGACAAAGGAAGGGAGACAGCTGCATCAGATGGGGCTGTTCCCCACTTGGCCGGTGGCATCAGAGAAATTTTTGGAGCAGGAAATTTGTGAAATTTATGGAGCAGGAAAATGGCCAGGTTACAGTGGCATGATGAGAGCACTTCCACCTCCAAACAGCCACCCTTTTCCTAAGCTGCAGGGCTGGATATAGTGGGGGATCTCAGGGTGTGTTACAGTTTGGGCATGGCCTGTCAGCTGATGCCAAATGCCTTCCTGCAGAGGCTAGGCAGAAGCTGCAGCAAGGCCAGGCTGGCAAACATCCCTGCAGGGCGTGAAAGCAGCAGTGGGGCAGCGAGGCTGCCATGGATCCCTTCCTGCTGTGCCGGGCATGGCATGTCCAGAAGTGCAGCCAAAGCCCCCGGCTGCTGAGTCCCAGGGGAAGCATGAGGGAAATGCACCCACCTTCTCTTGTCTGCAGGGGTTCCTTCAGCTCTTGCCTCATCTGTTTGGATGGTTCCAGGGATATCTTATCTGTTGTATCTTGGATTTTCCCTGTTGGAGTACCTTAGAGAAAAATATTTCCATTTCCCAGGAATGGATCCCAGAAAAGCAGGGCTCAGCCTGTGGGGTCAGCAGGGACACACTACTCACCCCTGAGATGGGAGCTGGGCTTGAGTGCAGCATCCAAGGTAGCAGCTGGAGAAGCTGGAGAAGTCTTCCCTGTAGACACATCTGTAACACAACAGCCACAGAAGCTTCTGTCACCTGGTGCCTGCCCGCTTGTCTACAATTCTTCCTTGGTGGCACACTGAGAACATACCTGCAGGAGGCTCCAAGGGCTTCAAAACTTTCTTCATCCAAGCTGATGGAGAAGCCTTCCCAGCACCCTCATCTACAATGCAGCACAGATGAGAACATTTTCCAGGGTGTGCTGGGATCTCTTTCTGCCACAGGGAACTGGGCACTGCCAGGGAGTCGGCTAAGGCCATGGGAGCCAGATGTGAATAGACATGGCCAAAGCTGCCCAGGGGCCTGGGGAGCTCTGGGCTGGCTCCTGGTCACTCTCCACACTCTTTCCCTGCCCTCAGCAACATCCCTGGGAGGGGTGGCTGCAGCAGTGCAGGGACCTGGGACTCTCCCCCTCACACACAGAAGAAATCCTCCCTAAAGCATTGGGGAAATGTGCAGCAGGCAGTGCCACAGCTATCCATCCTGCCCTCCCTCTGTCCCTCCTGCCCTCCTTCTGTGGGGAAACCCCCCAGATCCCAAGGGCAAACAGCCAGGCCCTCTCAGGACACACTGGAGCCTTGCTCTCCCCCTCTGTCCTTTCCCCACCGTGGGCACCCCGTGCAGTCGCTGCCAGGTTTCAGGACATGTCTCCCATGGAGGGACCCCAGCAGGACTGCTCAGTACCCGAGTGCCCTGAGCCTGCTCGGGATAATTCCCCTGGGCTGTGCTGCTCTAGTCCAGGCTGTGCCCGCACTGCCAAACAGCAGAGAGGGCAGCTCAAGCCTCAGCAGGGCTCAGGCCCAGAGGCACAGCAATTACCTCCTGTGCCTGTGCCTGGCATGGCCTCCCTTCCTGGAGCTGAGGCTGGCATGCAACCACTGCTTCCTCCGGGAAATGCTTCTTTCTCCGCAGGCTCTCCTTTCATTTCTGGAGAATGGAGAAGAGACAGCTGGATCAGATGAAAACATTCCTGACTGGGAATGGGGAAGGGGACAATTTCAGGAGGCATCACTTGTGAAAGGAATGCATAAGGATCAGAAAACACCCAGGATTTTGGGACAACCCAAGGCTGCTTCCTTCCCCAAACAGCCCCAACATCTGATCTGCCTGGACACCAGGAAATTGCAGGGCATCTGAGGGTGGGCATGGCCTGTGGTGCATTTGGGGCTGTCTGCCAGCTGATGCCAAATGCCTTCCTGCAGAAGCTGGGCAGAAGCTGCAGCCAGGCCAGGCTGGGAAACAGCCCTGCAGGGCGTGAAAGCAGCAGCGGGGCAGCGAGGCTGCCATGGATCCCTTCCTGCTGTGCCGGGCACGGCATGTCCAGATGTGCAGCCAAAGCCCCTGGCTGCTGAGTCCCAGGAGCAGCATGAGGGAAATGCACCCACCTTGTCTTCTCTGCAGACATTCCTTCAGCATTTGCCACATGATTTCTAATGGGTCCTGGAATTTCCTGCCTGCCATGTCTTTGGTCTCTCCTGTCGGAGGACCTTAAAAGAAAGTAGTTCCATTTCCCAGGAATGGACCCCACAAAAGCAGGGCTCAGCCTGAGGGGTCAGCAGGGACACACTACTCACCCCTGCCATGGGAGCTGGGCTTTTGTGCAGCATCCAAGTAGGAGTTGGTGAGGTCGTCCCTGCAGACACGCCTGTAACACAACAGCCACAGAAGCTTCTGTCACCTGGTTCTTACCAGTCAGTCAAACATTACGCCTTGGTGGGACAGTGAGAACATACCTGCAGAATGCTCAGAGTGCTTCACAACTTCAGAGCGCCAGGCTAATGGAGAATCCTTCCCAGCATCCCAGTCTGGAAGCAAACCAAGATGAGAACTGTTTCCATTGTGTGCCAGGGCTGGCTCTGGCCCTGGGCTGGCGGCAGGGCTCCCGCTCGGGGCTGCTCCTGTGCCTTGGGCCTCTGGGCACTCAGGGCCAGCTCCGCAGCAGCTGCAGCGCCAGGGACGTTGCTGCACCAGTCCCGTTTTCCCGGGGCTCTGAACCAGCTCCAGAGGCCTGGAAGCCGAGGCGCCTCCAGCTTTGGCTGCTGCCGGGCCGGGCAAGGGCAGGCCCTGGGGGAAGAGCTGCTGCCACACAGCCCCGGCCAGGGCTGAGCCCGGCACAGCAATTACCTGCTGTGCCTGTGCCCGTGTCTGCCATCGCCTTCCTTCCTGCAGCAGGGGCTGGCACCGAAGATGGAGTGCTTCCTTCAAGAAATGCCACCTTCCACTGAAGCACTATGTCCATCTCTTGACAAAGGAAGGGAGACAGCTGCATCAGATGGGGCTGTTCCCCACTTGGCCGGTGGCATCAGAGGTAATATTTGTGAAATTTATGGAGCAGGAAAATGGCCAGGTTACAGTGGCATGATGAGAGCACTTCCACCACCAAACAGCCACCCTTTTCCTAAGCTGCAGGGCTGGATATAGTGGGGGATCTCAGGGTGTGTTACAGTTTGGGCATGGCCTGTCAGCTGATGCCAAATGCCTTCCTGCAGAGGCTAGGCAGAAGCTGCAGCAAGGCCAGGCTGGGAAACATCCCTGCAGGGCGTGAAAGCAGCAGCGGGGCAGCGAGGCTGCCATGGATCCCTTCCCACTGTGCCAGGCATGGCGTGTCCAGAAGTGCAGCCAAAGCCCCCGGCTGCTGAGTCCCAGGGGAAGCATGAGGGAAATGCACCCACCTTCTCTTGTCTGCAGGGGTTCCTTCAGCTCTTGCCTCATCTGTTTGGATGGTTCCAGGGATATCTTATCTGTTGTATCTTGGATTTTCCCTGTTGGAGTACCTTAGAGAAAAATATTTCCATTTCCCAGGAATGGATCCCAGAAAAGCAGGGCTCAGCCTGTGGGGTCAGCAGGGACACACTACTCACCCCTGAGATGGGAGCTGGGCTTGAGTGCAGCATCCAAGGTAGCAGCTGGAGAAGCTGGAGAAGTCTTCCCTGTAGACACATCTGTAACACAACAGCCACAGAAGCTTCTGTCACCTGGTGCCTGCCCGCTTGTCTACAATTCTTCCTTGGTGGCACACTGAGAACATACCTGCAGGAGGCTCCAAGGGCTTCAAAACTTTCTTCATCCAAGCTGATGGAGAAGCCTTCCCAGCACCCTCATCTACAATGCAGCACAGATGAGAACATTTTCCAGGGTGTGCTGGGATCTCTTTCTGCCACAGGGAACTGGGCACTGCCAGGGAGTCGGCTAAGGCCATGGGAGCCAGATGTGAATAGACATGGCCAAAGCTGCCCAGGGGCCTGGGGAGCTCTGGGCTGGCTCCTGGTCACTCTCCACACTCTTTCCCTGCCCTCAGCAACATCCCTGGGAGGGGTGGCTGCAGCAGTGCAGGGACCTGGGACTCTCCCCCTCACACACAGAAGAAATCCTCCCTAAAGCATGGGGGAAAACTGCAGCAGGCAGTGCCACAGCTATCCATCCTGCCCTCCCTCTGTCCCTCCTGCCCTCCTTCTGTGGGGAAACCCCCCAGATCCCAAGGGCAAACAGCCAGGCCCTCTCAGGACACACTGGAGCCTTGCTCTCCCCCTCTGTCCTTTCCCCACCGTGGGCACCCCGTGCAGTCGCTCCCAGGTTTCAGGACATGTCTCCCATGGAGGGACCCCAGCAGGACTGCTCAGTGCCCTGAGCCTGCTCGGGATAATTCCCCTGGGCTGTGCTGCTCTAGTCCAGGCTGTGCCCGCACTGCCAAACAGCAGAGAGGGCAGCTCAAGCCTCAGCAGGGCTCAGGCCCAGAGGCACAGCAATTACCTCCTGTGCCTGTGCCTGGCATGGCCTCCCTTCCTGGAGCTGAGGCTGGCATGCAACCACTGCTTCCTCCGGGAAATGCTTCTTTCTCCGCAGGCTCTCCTTTCATTTCTGGAGAATGGAAAAGAGACAGCTGCATCAGATGAAAACATTCCTGACTGGGAATGGGGAAGGGGACAATTTCAGGAGGCATCACTTGTGAAAGGAATGCATAAGGATCAGAAAACACCCAGGATTTTGGGACAACCCAAGGCTGCTTCCTTCCCCAAACAGCCCCAACATCTGATCTGCCTGGACACCAGGAAATTGCAGGGCATCTGAGGGTGGGCATGGCCTGTGGTGCATTTGGGGCTGTCTGCCAGCTGATGCCAAATGCCTTCCTGCAGAGGCTGGGCAGAAGCTGCAGCCAGGCCAGGCTGGGAAACAGCCCTGCAGGGCGTGAAAGCAGCAGCGGGGCAGCGAGGCGGCCATGGATCCCTTCCCGCTGTGCCGGGCACGGCGTGTCCAGATGTGCAGCCAAAGCCCCCGGCTGCTGAGTCCCAGGAGCAGCATGAGGGAAATGCACCCACCTTGTCTTCTCTGCAGACATTCCTTCAGCATTTGCCACATGATTTCTAATGGGTCCTGGAATTTCCTGCCTGCCATGACTTTGGTCTCTCCTGTCGGAGGACCTTAAAAGAAAGTAGTTCCATTTCCCAGGAATGGACCCCACAAAAGCAGGGCTCAGCCTGAGGGGTCAGCAGGGACACACTACTCACCCCTACCATGGGAGCTGGGCTTTTGTGCAGCATCCAAGGTAGGAGTTGGTGAGGTCGTCCCTGCAGACACGCCTGTAACACAACAGCCACAGAAGCTTCTGTCACCTGCTTCTTACCAGTCAGTCAAACATTACGCCTTGGTGGGACAGTGAGAACATACCTGCAGAATGCTCAGAGTGCTTCACAACTTCAGAGCGCCAGGCTAATGGAGAATCCTTCCCAGCATCCCAGTCTGGAAGCAAACCAAGATGAGAACTCTTTCCATTGTGTGCCAGGGCTGGCTCTGGCCCTGGGCTGGCGGCAGGGCTCCCGCTCGGGGCTGCTCCTGTGCCTTGGGCCTCTGGGCACTCAGGGCCAGCTCCGCAGCAGCTGCAGCGCCAGGGACGTTGCTGCACCAGTCCCGTTTTCCCGGGGCTCTGAACCAGCTCCAGAGGCCTGGAAGCCGAGGCGCCTCCAGCTTTGGCTGCTGCTGGGCCGGGCAAGGGCAGGCCCTGGGGGAAGAGCTGCAGCCACACAGCCCCGGCCAGGGCTGAGCCCGGCACAGCAATTACCTGCTGTGCCTGTGCCCGTGTCTGCCATCGCCTTCCTTCCTGCAGCAGGGGCTGGCACCGAAGATGGAGTGCTTCCTTCAAGAAATGCCACCTTCCACTGAAGCACTATGTCCATCTCTTGACAAAGGAAGGGAGACAGCTGCATCAGATGGGGCTGTTCCCCACTTGGCCGGTGGCATCAGAGAAATTTTTGGAGCAGGAAATTTGTGAAATTTATGGAGCAGGAAAATGGCCAGGTTACAGTGGCATGATGAGAGCACTTCCACCTCCAAACAGCCACCCTTTTCCTAAGCTGCAGGGCTGGATATAGTGGGGGATCTCAGGGTGTGTTACAGTTTGGGCATGGCCTGTCAGCTGATGCCAAATGCCTTCCTGCAGAGGCTAGGCAGAAGCTGCAGCAAGGCCAGGCTGGCAAACATCCCTGCAGGGCGTGAAAGCAGCAGTGGGGCAGCGAGGCTGCCATGGATCCCTTCCTGCTGTGCCGGGCATGGCATGTCCAGAAGTGCAGCCAAAGCCCCCGGCTGCTGAGTCCCAGGGGAAGCATGAGGGAAATGCACCCACCTTCTCTTGTCTGCAGGGGTTCCTTCAGCTCTTGCCTCATCTGTTTGGATGGTTCCAGGGATATCTTATCTGTTGTATCTTGGATTTTCCCTGTTGGAGTACCTTAGAGAAAAATATTTCCATTTCCCAGGAATGGATCCCAGAAAAGCAGGGCTCAGCCTGTGGGGTCAGCAGGGACACACTACTCACCCCTGAGATGGGAGCTGGGCTTGAGTGCAGCATCCAAGGTAGCAGCTGGAGAAGCTGGAGAAGTCTTCCCTGTAGACACATCTGTAACACAACAGCCACAGAAGCTTCTGTCACCTGGTGCCTGCCCGCTTGTCTACAATTCTTCCTTGGTGGCACACTGAGAACATACCTGCAGGAGGCTCCAAGGGCTTCAAAACTTTATTCATCCAAGCTGATGGAGAAGCCTTCCCAGCACACTCATCTACAATGCAGCACAGATGAGAACATTTTCCAGTGTGTGCTGGGATCTCTTTCTGCCACAGGGAACTGGGCACTGCCAGGGAGTCGGCTAAGGCCATGGGAGCCAGATGTGAATAGACACGGCCAAAGCTGCCCAGGGGCCTGGGGAGCTCTGGGCTGGCTCCTGGTCACTCTCCACACTCTTTCCCTGCCCTCAGCAACATCCCTGGGAGGGGTGGCTGCAGCAGTGCAGGGACCTGGGACTCTCCCCCTCACACACAGAAGAAATCCTCCCTAAAGCATGGGGGAAAAGTGCAGCAGGCAGTGCCACAGCTATCCATCCTGCCCTCCCTCTGTCCCTCCTGCCCTCCTTCTGTGGGGAAACCCCCCAGATCCCAAGGGCAAACAGCCAGGCCCTCTCAGGACACACTGCAGCCTTGCTCTCCCCCTCTGTCCTTTCCCCACCGTGGGCACCCCGTGCAGTCGCTCCCAGGTTTCAGGACATGTCTCCCATGGAGGGACCCCAGCAGGACTGCTCAGTACCCGAGTGCCCTGAGCCTGCTCGGGATAATTCCCCTGGGCTGTGCTGCTCTAGTCCAGGCTGTGCCCGCACTGCCAAACAGCAGAGAGGGCAGCTCAAGCCTCAGCAGGGCTCAGGCCCAGAGGCACAGCAATTACCTCCTGTGCCTGTGCCTGGCATGGCCTCCCTTCCTGGAGCTGAGGCTGGCATGCAACCACTGCTTCCTCCGGGAAATGCTTCTTTCTCCGCAGGCTCTCCTTTCATTTCTGGAGAATGGAGAAGAGACAGCTGCATCAGATGAAAACATTCCTGACTGGGAATGGGGAAGGGGACAATTTCAGGAGGCATCACTTGTGAAAGGAATGCATAAGGATCAGAAAACACCCAGGATTTTGGGACAACCCAAGGCTGCTTCCTTCCCCAAACAGCCCCAACATCTGATCTGCCTGGACACCAGGAAATTGCAGGGCATCTGAGGGTGGGCATGGCCTGTGGTGCATTTGGGGCTGTCTGCCAGCTGATGCCAAATGCCTTCCTGCAGAGGCTGGGCAGAAGCTGCAGCCAGGCCAGGCTGGGAAACAGCCCTGCAGGGCGTGAAAGCAGCAGCGGGGCAGCGAGGCTGCCATGGATCCCTTCCTGCTGTGCCGGGCACGGCATGTCCAGATGTGCAGCCAAAGCCCCTGGCTGCTGAGTCCCAGGAGCAGCATGAGGGAAATGCACCCACCTTGTCTTCTCTGCAGACATTCCTTCAGCATTTGCCACATGATTTCTAATGGGTCCTGGAATTTCCTGCCTGCCATGTCTTTGGTCTCTCCTGTCGGAGGACCTTAAAAAAAAGTAGTTCCATTTCCCAGCAATGGACCCCACAAAAGCAGGGCTCAGCCTGAGGGGTCAGCAGGGACACACTACTCACCCCTGCCATGGGAGCTGGGCTTTTGTGCAGCATCCAAGTAGGAGTTGGTGAGGTCGTCCCTGCAGACACGCCTGTAACACAACAGCCACAGAAGCTTCTGTCACCTGGTTCTTACCAGTCAGTCAAACATTACGCCTTGGTGGGACAGTGAGAACATACCTGCAGAATGCTCAGAGTGCTTCACAACTTCAGAGCGCCAGGCTAATGGAGAATCCTTCCCAGCATCCCAGTCTGGAAGCAAACCAAGATGAGAACTGTTTCCATTGTGTGCCAGGGCTGGCTCTGGCCCTGGGCTGGCGGCAGGGCTCCCGCTCGGGGCTGCTCCTGTGCCTTGGGCCTCTGGGCACTCAGGGCCAGCTCCGCAGCAGCTGCAGCGCCAGGGACGTTGCTGCACCAGTCCCGTTTTCCCGGGGCTCTGAACCAGCTCCAGAGGCCTGGAAGCCGAGGCGCCTCCAGCTTTGGCTGCTGCCGGGCCGGGCAAGGGCAGGCCCTGGGGGAAGAGCTGCTGCCACACAGCCCCGGCCAGGGCTGAGCCCGGCACAGCAATTACCTGCTGTGCCTGTGCCCGTGTCTGCCATCGCCTTCCTTCCTGCAGCAGGGGCTGGCACCGAAGATGGAGTGCTTCCTTCAAGAAATGCCACCTTCCACTGAAGCACTATGTCCATCTCTTGACAAAGGAAGGGAGACAGCTGCATCAGATGGGGCTGTTCCCCACTTGGCCGGTGGCATCAGAGGTAATATTTGTGAAATTTATGGAGCAGGAAAATGGCCAGGTTACAGTGGCATGATGAGAGCACTTCCACCACCAAACAGCCACCCTTTTCCTAAGCTGCAGGGCTGGATATAGTGGGGGACCTCAGGGTGTGTTACAGTTTGGGCATGGCCTGTCAGCTGATGCCAAATGCCTTCCTGCAGAGGCTAGGCAGAAGCTGCAGCAAGGCCAGGCTGGGAAACAGCCCTGCAGGGCGTGAAAGCAGCAGCGGGGCAGCGAGGCTGCCATGGATCCCTTCCTGCTGTGCCGGGCATGGCGTGTCCAGAAGTGCAGCCAAAGCCCCCGGCTGCTGAGTCCCAGGGGAAGCATGAGGGAAATGCACCCACCTTCTCTTGTCTGCAGGGGTTCCTTCAGCTCTTGCCTCATCTGTTTGGATGGTTCCAGGGATATCTTATCTGTTGTATCTTGGATTTTCCCTGTTGGAGTACCTTAGAGAAAAATATTTCCATTTCCCAGGAATGGATCCCAGAAAAGCAGGGCTCAGCCTGTGGGGTCAGCAGGGACACACTACTCACCCCTGAGATGGGAGCTGGGCTTGAGTGCAGCATCCAAGGTAGCAGCTGGAGAAGCTGGAGAAGTCTTCCCTGTAGACACATCTGTAACACAACAGCCACAGAAGCTTCTGTCACCTGGTGCCTGCCCGCTTGTCTACAATTCTTCCTTGGTGGCACACTGAGAACATACCTGCAGGAGGCTCCAAGGGCTTCAAAACTTTATTCATCCAAGCTGATGGAGAAGCCTTCCCAGCACCCTCATCTACAATGCAGCACAGATGAGAACATTTTCCAGTGTGTGCTGGGATCTCTTTCTGCCACAGGGAACTGGGCACTGCCAGGGAGTCGGGTAAGGCCATGGGAGCCAGATGTGAATAGACACGGCCAAAGCTGCCCAGGGGCCTGGGGAGCTCTGGGCTGGCTCCTGGTCACTCTCCACACTCTTTCCCTGCCCTCAGCAACATCCCTGGGAGGGGTGGCTGCAGCAGTGCAGGGACCTGGGACTCTCCCCCTCACACACAGAAGAAATCCTCCCTAAAGCATGGGGGAAAACTGCAGCAGGCAGTGCCACAGCTATCCATCCTGCCCTCCCTCTGTCCCTCCTGCCCTCCTTCTGTGGGGAAACCCCCCAGATCCCAAGGGCAAACAGCCAGGCCCTCTCAGGACACACTGGAGCCTTGCTCTCCCCCTCTGTCCTTTCCCCACCGTGGGCACCCCGTGCAGTCGCTGTCAGGTTTCAGGACATGTCTCCCATGGAGGGACCCCAGCAGGACTGCTCAGTGCCCTGAGCCTGCTCGGGATAATTCCCCTGGGCTGTGCTGCTCTAGTCCAGGTTGTGCCCGCACTGCCAAACAGCAGAGAGGGCAGCTCAAGCCTCAGCAGGGCTCAGGCCCAGAGGCACAGCAATTACCTCCTGTGCCTGTGCCTGGCATGGCCTCCCTTCCTGGAGCTGAGGCTGGCATGCAACCACTGCTTCCTCCGGGAAATGCTTCTTTCTCCACAGGCTCTCCTTTCATTTCTGGAGAATGGAAAAGAGACAGCTGCACCAGATGAAAACATTCCTGACTGGGAATGGGGAAGGGGACAATTTCAGGAGGCATCACTTGTGAAAGGAATGCATAAGGATCAGAAAACACCCAGGATTTTGGGACAACCCAAGGCTGCTTCCTTCCCCAAACAGCCCCAACATCTGATCTGCCTGGACACCAGGAAATTGCAGGGCATCTGAGGGTGGGCATGGCCTGTGGTGCATTTGGGGCTGTCTGCCAGCTGATGCCAAATGCCTTCCTGCAGAGGCTGGGCAGAAGCTGCAGCCAGGCCAGGCTGGGAAACAGCCCTGCAGGGCGTGAAAGCAGCAGCGGGGCAGCGAGGCTGCCATGGATCCCTTCCTGCTGTGCCGGGCACGGCGTGTCCAGATGTGCAGCCAAAGCCCCCGGCTGCTGAGTCCCAGGAGCAGCATGAGGGAAATGCACCCACCTTGTCTTCTCTGCAGACGTTCCTTCAGCATTTGCCACATGATTTCTAATGGGTCCTGGAATTTCCTGCCTGCCATGTCTTTGGTCTTTCCTGTCAGAGGACCTTAAGAGAAAGTAGTTCCATTTCCCAGGAATGGACCCCACAAAAGCAGGGCTCAGCCTGAGGGGTCAGCAGGGACACACTACTCACCCCTGCCATGGGAGCTGGCCTTTTGTGCAGCATCCAAGGTAGGAGTTGGTGAGGTCGTCCCTGCAGACACGCCTGTAACACAACAGCCACAGAAGCTTCTGTCACCTGGTTCTTACCAGTCAGTCAAACATTACGCCTTGGTGGGACAGTGAAAACATACCTGCAGAATGCTCAGAGGGCTTCACAACTTCAGTTTGCCAGGCTAATGGAGAATCCTTCCCAGCATCCCAGTCTGGAAGCAAACCAAGATGAGAACTCTTTCCATTGTGTGCCAGGGCTGGCTCTGGCCCTGGGCTGGCGGCAGGGCTCCCGCTCGGGGCTGCTCCTGTGCCTTGGGCCTCTGGGCACTCAGGGCCAGCTCCGCAGCAGCTGCAGCGCCAGGGACGTTGCTGCAGCAGTCCCGTTTCCCCGGGGCTCTGAACCAGCTCCAGAGGCCTGGAAGCCGAGGCGCCTCCAGCTTTGGCTGCTGCCGGGCCGGGCAAGGGCAGGCCCTGGGGGAAGAGCTGCTGCCACACAGCCCCGGCCAGGCCTGAGCCCGGCACAGCAATTACCTGCTGTGCCTGTGCCCGTGTCTGGCTTTGCCTTCCTTCCTGCAGCAGGGGCTGGCACCGAAGATGGAGTGCTTCCTTCAAGAAATGCCACCTTCCACTGAAGCACTATGTCCATCTCTTGACAAAGGAAGGGAGACAGCTGCATCAGATGGAGCTGTTTCCCAATTGGGCGGTGGCATCAGAGGTAATATTTGTGAAATTTATGGAGCAGGAAAATGGCCAGGTTACAGTGGCATGATGAGAGCACTTCCACCACCAAACAGCCACCCTTTTCCTAATCTGCAGGGCTGGATATAGTGGGGGATCTCAGGGTGTGTTACAGTTTGGGCATGGCCTGTCAGCTGATGCCCAATAACTTCCTACAGAGGCTGGGCAGAAGCTGCAGCCAGGCCAGGCTGGGAAACAGCCCTGCAGGGCGTGAAAGCAGCAGCGGGGCAGCGAGGCTGCCATGGATCCCTTCCCACTGTGCCGGGCACGGCGTGTCCAGATGTGCAGCCAAAGACCCCGGCTGCTGACTCCCAGGGGAAGCATGAGGGAAATGCACCCACCTTCTCTTGTCTGCAGGGGTTCCTTCAGCTCTTGCCTCATCTGTTTGGATGGTTCCAGGGATATCTTATCTGTTGTATCTTGGATTTTCCCTGTTGGAGTACCTTAGAGAAAAATATTTCCATCTCCCAGGAATGGATCCCAGAAAAGCAGGGCTCAGCCTGTGGGGTCAGCAGGGACACACTACTCACCCCTGAGATGGGAGCTGGGCTTGAGTGCAGCATCCAAGGTAGCAGCTGGAGAAGCTGGAGAAGTCTTCCCTGTAGACACATCTGTAACACAACAGCCACAGAAGCTTCCGTCACCTGGTGCCTGCCCGCTTGTCTACAATTCTTCCTTGGTGGCACACTGAGAACATACCTGCAGGAGGCTCCAAGGGCTTCAAAACTTTATTCATCCAAGCTGATGGAGAAGCCTTCCCAGCACCCTCATCTACAATGCAGCACAGATGAGAACATTTTCCAGTGTGTGCTGGGATCTCTTTCTGCCACAGGGAACTGGGCACTGCCAGGGAGTCGGCTAAGGCCATGGGAGCCAGATGTGAATAGACATGGCCAAAGCTGCCCAGGGGCCTGGGGAGCTCTGGGCTGGCTCCTGGTCACTCTCCACACTCTTTCCCTGCCCTCAGCAACATCCCTGGGAGGGGTGGCTGCAGCAGTGCAGGGACCTGGGACTCTCCCCCTCACACACAGAAGAAATCCTCCCTAAAGCATGGGGGAAAACTGCAGCAGGCAGTGCCACAGCTCTCCATCCTGCCCTCCCTCTGTCCCTCCTGCCCTCCTTCTGTGGGGAAACCCCCCAGATCCCAAGGGCAAACAGCCAGGCCCTCTCAGGACACACTGGAGCCTTGCTCTCCCCCTCTGTCCTTTCCCCACCGTGGGCACCCCGTGCAGTCACTGCCAGGTTTCAGGACATGTCTCCCATGGAGGGACCCCAGCAGGACTGCTCAGTACCCGAGTGCCCTGAGCCTGCTCGGGATAATTCCCCTGGGCTGTGCTGCTCTAGTCCAGGCTGTGCCCGCACTGCCAAACAGCAGAGAGGGCAGCTCAAGCCTCAGCAGGGCTCAGGCCCAGAGGCACAGCAATTACCTCCTGTGCCTGTGCCTGGCATGGCCTCCCTTCCTGGAGCTGAGGCTGGCACGGAACCACTGCTTCCTCCGGGAAATGCTTCCTTCCGCACAGGCTCTCCTTTCATTTCTGGAGAATGGAAAAGAGACAGCTGCATCAGATGAAAACATTCCTGACTGGGAATGGGGAAGGGGACAATTTCAGGAGGCATCACTTGTGAAAGGAAAGCATAAGGATCAGAAAACACCCAGGATTTTGGGACAACCCAAGGCTGCTTCCTTCCCCAAACAGCCCCAACATCTGATCTGCCTGGACACCAGGAAATTGCAGGGGATCTGAGGGTGGGCATGGCTTGTGGTGCAATTGGGGCTGCCTGCCAGCTGATGCCAAATGCCTTCCTGCAGAGGCTGGGCAGAAGCTGCAGCCAGGCCAGGCTGGCAAACAGCCCTGCAGGGCGTGAAAGCAGCAGCGGGGCAGCAAGGCTGCCATGGATCCCTTCCTGCTGTGCCAGGCACGGCGTGTCCAGATGTGCAGCCAAAGCCCCCGGCTGCTGAGTCCCAGGGGAAGCACGAGGGAAATGCACCAATACACCCACCTTGTCTTCTCTGCAGACATTCCTTCAGCATTTGCCACATGATTTCTAATGGGTCCTGGAATTTCTTGTCTGCCATGTCTTTGGTATCTCCTGTCGTAGGACCTTAAGAGAAAGTAGTTCCATTTCCCAGCAATGGATCCCAAGAAAGCAGGGCTCAGCCTGTGGGGTCAGCAGGGACACACTACTCACCCCTGCCATGGGAGCTGGGCTTTTGTGCAGCATCCAAGGTAGGAGTTGGTGAAATCGTCCCTGCAGACACATCTGTAACACAACAGCCACAGAAGCTTCTGTCACCTGCTTCTTACCAGTCAGTCAAACATTACGCCTTGGTGGGACAGTGAGAACATACCTGCAGAATGCTCAGAGGGCTTCACAACTTGAGAGCGCCAGGCTAATGGAGAATCCTTCCCAGCATCCCAGTCTGGAAGCAAACCAAGATGAGAACTGTTTCCATTGTGTGCTAGGGCTGGCTCTGTCCCTGGCTGGCGGCAGGGCTCCCGCTCAGGGCTGCTCCTGTGCCTTGGGCCTCTGGGCACTCAGGGCCAGCTCTGCAGCAGCTGCAGCAGGAGGGACGTTGCTGCACCAGTCCCATTTCCCCGGGGCTCTGAACGAGCTCCTGAGGCCTGGAAGCCGAGGCGCCTCCAGCTTTGGCTGCTGCCGGGCCGGGCAAGGGCAGGCCCTGGGGGAAGAGCTGCTGCCACACAGCCCCGGCCAGGCCTGAGCCCGGCACAGCAATTACCTGCTGTGCCTGTGCCCGTGTCTGGCTTTGCCTTCTTTCCCGCAGCAGAGGCTGGCACCGAAGATGGAGTGCTTCCTTCAAGAAATGCCACCTTCCACTGAAGCACTATGTCCATCTCTTGACAGAGGAAGGGAGACAGCTGCATCAGATGGAGCTGTTTCCCAATTGGGTGGTGGCATCAGAGGTAATATTTGTGAAATTTATGGAGCAGGAAAATGGCCAGGTTACAGTGGCATGATGAGAGCACTTCCACCACCAAACAGCCACCCTTTTCCTAAGCTGCAGGGCTGGATATAGTGGGGGATCTCAGGGTGTGTTACAGTTTGGACATGGCCTGTCAGCTGATGCCAAATGCCTTCTGGCAGAGGCTGGGCACAAGCTGCAGCCAGGCCAGGCTGGCAAACAGCCCTGCAGGGCGTGAAAGCAGCAGCGGGGCAGCAAGGCTGCCATGGATCCCTTCCCACTGTGCCGGGCACGGCGTGTCCAGATGTGGAGCCAAAGACCCCGGCTGCTGACTCCCAGGGGAAGCATGAGGGAAATGCACCCACCTTCTCTTGTCTGCAGGGGTTCCTTCAGCTCTTGCCTCATCTGTTTGGATGGTTCCAGGGATATCTTATCTGTTTGTATCTTGGATTTTCCCTGTTGGAGTACCTTAGAGAAAAATATTTCCATTTCCCAGGAATGGATCCTACAAAAGCAAGGCTCAGTCTGTGGGGTCAGCAGGCCTTGACCTACCCTCAGCATCTCCCAGAGCCTCAGTCCTGGACGTGGCTTGGGAAGCTGCACCACCTTCACCAGCAGGTTCAGCTGCAAAGAAAGGCAGGACAGGAGACCTGTAAATCTACCAACAGAAACACCAGCCAAACCTCACTAAAATGTCACCACTACTCCTTGAAGTAAAATAGACTGATGCATGTTAATACCTAAGCTTGTAAGCTGTAAAACCCATTGTTATGAGAAGTAAAATATTTTATTTTAAAGTGAATTATTCATGAGGTTGTTTTAAGTGAACTGAATATTTAAGGTGTGATATGCAAATTTATTTCAAAAAATAAAATATTTTTGTGCTTTTGTTATAACAGACAAAAGAAATAGAAGCAAAAGCTAATGAAACACTGTAAAGAATATATTAGAACAATAATATGATTCGTGAAAAATTGGAAAAAAATTAAGTATATAAGATACAAACCAGATTTAAGTTCCAAGAAACACTAAAAGTAACATGAAATCAGATAGGATATAACAAAAGCTGTTAGATATTTAATAAGGATCAAATTAAAATAAACGAAAAAAGCCAAGTATAGCTGAAAGAGAAGTGTACAGACTAATTACAACTTTACAGCTAAAATGTCAAAGAAATAAAACTATAACAATTAGAAATAAGCAGATGCTATCCTAAATCCTGAAAAACAATTTAAAAGGCTCTTATAAATCTTATGAAGTAAATACTGAGAATGAGACGAAGGACACCAGTGACTAGATCCCAAGGTGTAAGCTCTGCTACCAAGAAGATACACATCTTGGCCCTTTGGCTGCAACCCAAAGGGGCTTTGAGAGAGCTAGAGTGTTAAAACTGTAGAGGATTATTGTCACTGTATTAGTCATCCAAGCCCAAAAAGAATGAGCCATATGCACACTCCCAAGTTAGTGTAGTACGCTATAATTTTAACAAATTCAGAAGGTGCACTATGAGTAGTAAAAGACACTGGAATAAAGAAAATGTGAAATAGAGCAAAAAGAAGAAAATGGCAAAATTTGTAAGCAATATATTAAAACTTTTTGTTCTGGAAGAGATAGAGAAGAAATAAATCCTGAGAGTAGAATAAAGCAAATTGCTCAAGAATTAGAAAACAAGAACATGAGACAGTTATAAAGACACATTTTAGCAGGCAACATAAGAAAACATGAAAAATTTATTTTACAAATATTACCAGCCTTAAACGACTATGGAGTCAAAATATATCTAAAGTACAATAAGCACATGCATTGATATAAAAAAATATAATTGACAATTCAAAGAAAAGAAATTAAAGATTTAGAATAATCTACCTTATGAGAAGAGCTGTTAATTTTATACCCTGACTAGTAGTATAAAAGTGTAGTTGTTAAGTTTTATAAATACTAAACATAAAATTAGAAAATAAGTAAGCTTTGTCAAAGTGTATTCTAAAAGTACAAAATTAATAAATTAATAGAGAAAGGGAGGGATTCTGATAGATTGTATGTACAAATTCATGCTGAGACTACAGTAATCTCGCCTAATGAAAATCCTAGCATAACAAAAGAGGGTTCAGGGCAATCAATATGCACCAAAATCCTAGCCTGAATATTCATCCCCAGAAATGCTGATTCCAGAAGATTATTTGTCTGACCAAATCTCAGCAATATGCATTCGACATGCATCATCTATAAGATAAATGTGTGCCTCCTAGAACGCATATTCCAGGAGATTTTCTTCTAACAATGTGAATTATTTACCAGTTTTTGGGAAACTCTCAGCAAGAGCTGCAGCAAGAAAGGAAAAACTACATGAAAATGCAAAAAGGATAAGATCAACCATAAGAAAGCAGAAAAACGGCTGCCCCCAACAACCCTTGGAGCTTGGAAATGTACAAAAAAACTTTGTGAAAGCTGTCCCTTCGTGATGCACAGGGGAGAGAAATGCCCCACCTGTCTCACCTGACGCTGTCAGCCTGCTTCAGGGCCAATCTGATATTTGCTTCTAGACATTCTAAGACTGTATTTTAATTATGAAATAAATTCTCCTTATTAATCAAAAAAAGCTAATTATTTAAAACATGCGGGACTCCTGGGACCCTCATCAGGGACCCCAAAAATATCCCTTTGTGCCTCTTCAGGTCCAGGCCCAGATGATCCCCCGGAAGGAAATGTGCCCTCAGCCCAGGGATGCTCAGCATGGGCTCCCCCATCCCCTCGGGGCCCCGCCGCTGGGCACAGCAGCCCCTGCCTGGCTCCTGCCTGCCCACACCGTGGCCATCCACGGCTGCTCCTGGGCACGGAGCTCAGCCACTGCTGCTGCCGGGTGGGCTTTGCTGGTGCTACCACCAGGACAATCTGGTCACAGCTGCATCTCTCTACTGCAACAGAAGAGCTGATTTGGGAAGTGCTGTGCTGCCCCATTTCTTCAGCCCCACTAGCTGCCCACACCCACAGTGGCACTGGGCCGCCCCCAGAAAACTGTCGAATCTGGGCTGTGGCTGCAGGGCACAGCTGCTCTACAGCACAGGTGGACTGCCTTGGGGGTAGGACTGCCCTGAGGGTAGGGACAAGGAACAGGGTGAGGTCTGCTCTATGTTTTCCTAAGGTGATTACTCTACAGACCATCAGGGGCAGACCAACACTGCATTAAAGGCATACACCAACTTACAAACTTGGCAGGGTCCCAGGGCAGGATCCAATCTTTAGCCAATTGGGAGAAACTGAGGGTGGAACACCAGGCGGGGAATACAAGGTTTAAACCAATTGGGGATTACAGGGGAGGGGAAGAACTTAAACAAACCAATGGGGTTCCGAAGGATACAAAATTGATAGGGAAGTTTTTAGAGCAAGGGGCAGGCTTGGAGAGGGACTGACATGCAATGGGAGGAGGAACAGTGAACAAAAGGGCAGGTCTTTGGGGAGATGGACAAGCGGGGCAAAACCAACATCACAGGGGGGAAAGGAGCAACCCATTGCTAATAAAATATGCTATAACAATAGAAAATAAGGGGAGGGGTATAAAACTGACTGCTAGGACTGAATTACAGTCAAAAATTTTGTTATATTTCTCCAATTACTGTATCATGAAAGAAAACCAAGCAAATTAAATGTTGCAGCAATTTTAATGAAGTAGCTGAAAAGTATATGAAATTGAATCCAGTCAAAATATTGACAATATAATTTGGTTATGATAAGGGATAATTTGGTTCTTATAATAGCGCATAAGGAAAAATAACCATGCGGGGTACACGGGGGGTACGGAGGGCAGGGCTTGACCCCTGTCCCCTCACATACAAATTGCCAAGCCTAAAATTCTCCTTTTTACACTGTACATCATCACCATCTCCTCCCATTTTCAATTTGTCACACTTGTATCTCCACCTTCATTATCACTTTTACCACGCATGCTCCACCGTTTTTTAGGTGGTTGCACTGTTCTTTGGGGTCATCTCTGATGAAGGCCTCTCCTCTTCCTCGATGTCCTTTGATTCACCTTTTGGATTACACAGGCGCAACAAGCTGGTATAATGTAAGTCAAAGCTAATATCATACAAGCCAATACTATGTTCTAGCATCAAAGCAATAAATCTCCTATAATTAACATTTTCCTGGATGTCCAACCAAACTTTCCTCTCTTCCAACTAAATTCAGTAATACTTATCTCTTTCTTCTTTCTGTTCTGAACATCTGCAGGAGAAGGGGGGGAGCCCCTCCTCTCCCTTTCTTCCTTGGCATTACACCTTCTAACTGTTCTACTGTTTCCAAATATTAATTATTATATCAATATTAATTACTTTACAATTTTATCAGCAGGAATCACACCTATTTATTACAACATGAACTGCAATGGAGAAGCTCTGAGTAAAGGCTTGGATGAGCTCTTCAAATAATTTCCTGGCAGAAACAGATAGCCAAACTTGCCCTTATCACATGCAAACAGAGGGTTCCAAAAATAGCAACACCTTCCGAGGCCCTTCTGGGCATTGGGAACACGTGTTGTGGTGCCGGCTGCATCTGTGGGAGCAATGGGGAGTGTGAGCCTGTGCTGTGCTGCACTGCTGAGCTGGCAGCACGGTGGATACGGGCAGGACGTTCTCTGTTTCCCCCAGCGCTGGGGCCTGCAGGCACCTTGCCGGCCCTTGGCACGGGCTGTGCCAGCCAACAAAGCCCAGCAGGCCGGGAGGAGAGCCCGGGGGCAGCGCAGCTGCTTGGGCAGTGGCTGCTGCCAGGGACACGGGCCAAAGCCATCCCTGAGCAGCCACTGCCACCCCTGGCCCTCCCTGCCCCGTGACAGCTCCCCCAGCCCCAGGGGACAGGCTCAGGCCCTGTCAGGAGACACTGGAGCAATCACCTGCTGTGCCAGTGCCTGGAACTGCCTGTTCTCCTGCAGAAGAGGTTGCCACTGAGCCGTTGCTTCATCCTGGAACAGCCACCTTCTCTGCCAGCTTTTGGGTCATCGCTGGAGAAAGAAAAGGGACAGATGGATCAGATGGGACAGTTCCCCATGGGGAGGTGTCGTCTTCAGAAGCTAACACTGGTGAAAGTCATGGACAAGGATGAGGAAATCAGATGAGCTTTTGGGATTGGACAGGCCCCTCCCTTCTCCAAAGCACCACCTCTCGTGATCTGCCTGGAGACTGGGAAATTGCAGGATAACTCAGGGTGGACATGGCCCATGGTGCAGTTTGGGCTCCCTGGCAGGAGATGCCAAATGCCTTCCTGCAGGGGCTGGGCAGAAGCTGCAGCCAGGCCAGGCTGGGAAACAGCCCTGCAGGGCGTCAAAGCAGCAACAGCAGCAGCGGGGCAGTGAGGCTGCCATGGATCCCTTCCCGCTGTGCCGCGCACGGCGTGTCCAGATGTGCAGCCAAAGCCCCCAGCTGCTGAGTCCCAGGGGCAGCATGAGGGAAATGCACTCACCATGGCACCTCTCCAGATCACTCAGCATCTTGTGCAGAGATTTGGCTGCCTCCAGAGACTTGCTGTCTCCTGTGTCTTGGTTCTTCCATCTAGGGGGACCTTAATGGAAAGTGATTCAATTTCTCATTCAGGCCTGAGTGGCAGTGAGGGCACCTGGGTGACTGGTGCCCTCCAAGGCACTCCCTCAGCTCTGCCTCCCACTCAGGAGCACAGGTGGTTTCTCAGTGAGCTTTGCTGGGGTGGTATGTGCAAAGTGGTGAAGTATTGGTGGATCAGGCTCTGATGTTGTACAGTTCAAGAAGCTGATGACATAGAGAGCCTTGCAAAGTCTTTCAACTGGAGAAATGATTTTTGTTTCTCTCTATTGCTGATTGAGGACTCTTTTGAGGGTTTGATGCGTCCTTTCTAGGATGGATTGTCCTGTGGGGTTTGCAGGTATACCTGTCTTATGTTCTATTCCCCAGTCACTGAAGAACTCTTTCAACTTGTGAGAGGTATAGGCAGGTCCATTGTCTGTTTTGATCTCCTTTGGTACTCCCAGGGTAGCAAAGGCCAGGAAAAAATGTATTATGGTGTGCTGCGCAGTTTTTCCTGGTTGTGTTGATCCAAGTACTGCTCCTGAAAATGTATCGACTGATACATGCAAGTATTTTGACCTTCCAAAAGGTGCAAAGTGGGTTACATCTGTCTGCCACAGCTGGCAGCTGTTTAAACCTGTTTAAACTCCCGTCCCCATAGATGGTATCTGGTAGTTTTGACAGTTCGGGCATGTGGCAACAATAGCTCCTGCTTGATCTTTTGAATGCTTGAACATTCTGATAAGGGCAGGCACATTCTGATGAAAAAACGCATGTGACAACTTTGCCTGGGCACAGATGTTAGGGACATTAGCAGTCTCTATTGCCATGGCTAAGGTGTCTGCTTTCCTGTTCCCTTCTGGAATGAAACCTGGGAGGTCAGTGTGTGACCTCATGTGCATTATATGGTAAGGTTGTTTTCTGTGGGAAATTAAGCGTTTTAATGTAGAAATCAATTGGTATAACTTTGGATTGGAAACCTCTTTGAGAAGAGCATGTTCTGCTCTCATAGCTATGCCAGCAACATAAGCTGAATCTTATGTGACCAGATTAAAAGGTTCGTTTTTTAATTTCTCAAAGGCTCTGATAACAGCTGCTAATTCTGCAATCTGTGGAGAGCGCTCCACTATTTCCGTGTCAGATTCCCAGTTTTGGGTCTTAGGGTCTTTCCATGTCATTACTGACTTGTGGGATGACCCTGAGCCATCTGTAAAGATGGTTAGAGCTTTGAGAGGTGTTCTCCTTTGGATTAATTTTGGGGTCAGATGAAATGTTACATCACAATTAAAAAGCTTATGTTTTGGGATATGTATGGAAATTTGGCCTGTATAGCTGTCTAAGGCATACTGGAGATTTTCATTGGTCTGGAGCAAATGTTCCAGGTCCCCAGTGGTCACTGGCAAATATATGCATGTGAACTCACACCCTGCAAGGGAGTGGAGGCGAGTTCTAGCCTTTTTTATTAAATGTGCCATAATTTCTTGGAAGGTGGTAATTGTCTTTGTGGGTTGGTTATTTGTAAAGATCCATTCCAGTATTAGTAAAGGGTCTCGAAGTTGAGTATCCCATTGGAAGATCAGTCCATAGAACCAAGGTGCTTTTCCCAGAATGACGAACTGGAAAGGCAGGCTGGGCTCAAAGCGATGGGCTTTGCGTGAAGACAGGGCTTCTTGGACCTTGGTGATGGCATCTCGGGCCTCTGGTGTTAGAGTGCATGGAGAGTCCAGATCCTCCTTGCCCCAAAGAAGGTTGAACAGTGGAGCGAGGTCCTCTGTTGTAATTCCTAGCAGTGGACATACCCAGCTGATGGATCCGCAAAGACTGTGTAAGTCTCTCAGAGTTCTTGGGTTGTCTCGGATGGCGAGCTGCTGGGGTACGATGGTCCTTTCCCGGATCTGGAGTCCAAGGTAAGTCCATGGATTGGTGTACTGTATTTTGTCCTCACGGATCTCGAATCCTGCCTTTTCTATGGTTTCAATAGTCCTTTTAACTGCTTTGTCCAAGTACGTTTTTTCTGGTGCACAGACCAGGATATCGTGTATATAGTGATGGATGATTGCGTCTGGGAATAGGTTCCGAACAGGAGACAGGATGTGAGCAACATACCACTGGCATAGAGTGGGACTGCACTTGAGACCTATAGGAAGAAAAAGCCAATGATATCTTTTGAGTGGAGCCTCTCTGTTAAGAGAGGGGACGGAGAAGGCAAACCGTGGGGCGTCCTGGGGATGCAGCGGGATGCTGAAGAAACAGTCTTTAATATCAATGATAGCAAGTGTCCAGTCTCTAGGCAGCATCGATGGTGAGGGCAGGCCAGGCTGGAGGGGACCCATGTCCTCGATGACCTCATTGATTTTGCAAAGATTGTGGAGGAGCCTCCACCTGTCCATTCCAGGCTTTTGTAGTACGAAGACTGGAGAATTCCAAGGGCTGGTGGTCTCTACGATGTGGCCTTTGGCGAGCTGTTCATCCACAAGGGCATGTAGTGCGCGCAGTTTGACTTTAGAGAGGGGCCACTGCTCGATCCAGATCGGGTTATGGCATTTCCAGGTGAGACGAGGAGTGTCTGGCAGTGCGCGCTCCTCAGTGGCCCCAGTTAGAAATCCGGACTGGGAATATACATAGGGAAGCACCCCACTGACATAAAATGTCCCGTCCGTACAAGGTGAGGGGGGCCCTTACCACGAATGGGTGGATGGTTGCCAACTTGCCTTCAGGCCCTTCGACAAGGATGTAGTTCTTGCTCCGCATGGAAACTGTAGCTCCACCGATCCCTGTAATCATGCCTGCCACAGGTTGTAGTTCCCAGTGTGCTGGCCATTCTGAGCGGGTGATGATGGACACGTCTGCACTGGTGTCCAGCATCCCTGGTAGGTGGATCTTTTCTCCTCTGCAGGTAACACTGCACTCGATGACAGGCTTACTCGGTCCCACAGCTTGTGTCCACATTGCTGTGGGGTTTAGAGGAAGCTGTTCCCTGTGATTCTTAGGGAGTAAAAAGGCTTGTGCGAACGGAGTACCCTTTGGAAGAAAAAATGGTAAGTCTGTGCAGCACATCTGGACAGAGATTTCTTGTCCCGAGTACACTGTTTGTACTTCTGGAACAACAAATACTTCCTTTGGGCTACGGAGAGTATCACCTATAATTAGGATGTTAGAAGGACCACCTTTTGGCCCACGTTTGCCTGTGGGAACACGATAAACATTGTCATTTTTAAAGTCAATGGACATAGCAGTTACCAGTAGCTGGCGGGTTCCCCTCGGTATTGCTCTGTGTGTTGGGTCCTCCTCATGTGGTCTGGAATCTCCTGGGATGGTGCGTGACTGGCTGTGGATGGCCTTTGATTTGGTGTCCTTGCCTGGGGCCCCACCACGCTCCACTGGAAGTTTCCCGGACGCGGCTGATAGTACTGCTGATTCTGGGAACTTTGGTAGAAATTGCGAGGGTACCTGGTAGGTGACCTCTCTGGACAGTCCTTTATAAAATGTCCAAAGTCTCTGCAGTGGTAGCAGCGGACCTGGTCTTTAGAAGCTATTGCTGCATATGCACCAGAAACTCCTTCTGCAACACCCTTAGTAACTGCTTGGGCCACTGTATCTTCAGTGGACAGGTGGCGTGTGCAGTTTTCCAGCATTTGCTCTATGGTAGGTTCTGTGTCTAAGGGTAAGACTCTCAGAATTGCTTTACATTTTTCTTTTGAATTACTCATGGCAAGCTTACACAACAGTTCTTTCCTTGCCTCTGTGCTCTCTATCTGTTTTTCCAGAGCATCCTTAATTCTATCCACAAATTTGATAAAGCTTTCATCTATTCCTTGTTTAATACTAGAAAAGTGTTGGGTAGAAATAGAGTCATCAGGGGTAAGAAGTAAGGAGGTTTCTGCTGCAATAACCATGTCTTGTAGTGTTGTCTTAGGTAAGGTATCAGCTTGGTGAGAGGGTTTCTGCAAATCCCCTTCACCAGACAGCTGTTCGACTGTAAAGTTTGACTTATCAGCATCAGCAGCATAGTTATCTGATAATGTTTTTAATTGCTTTTTCCAATGCCTTTCCCAAAGCATGTACTCGGCAGGAGAAAGAAGGCACTGGGCAATATTTTTAATATCGCGGGGTACCAGAACATGTGCTGAGAACGTAGCTTCTAGGAAATTTCTAAAAATATGTGAACTTCTACCATGTTCTTTTGTACAAGTTCTTTATTTGTAATAGGTTCCCATGTCTTTCTAGTAGTAGCACTGCCCCTTTTTTCCTTTTTATAATCTACTGGAAAGGCAGTAATTCTCTGAGCCAAAACGGAAACAGGCGCAGTTGCACTCGGAGATAACGCAGAGCAAGGTTGCTCGCAGGATGCCGCGGGCTGCACAGTGGAATTCACGTCCAAGGGGGACAGGGGGACACAGGCAGGAGCCTCGGGCACGGCAGGGGTGGGGGAGGCGGCACAAGGGGAGGGGGGACGGCAGGACACTAGGAACCAGGGGAAGAGTGGAGGGTGAAGGAATGTTATCAGCACGATTAGCATTTGATGGAAAGGGTTCTGGTGAAACAGATAAGTTAGCACTTTGTTCATAAAAGGTTCGCACTGAAGTTACAGGTTTTTTGTTAGTTTTTTCTATGGCTTTGGTTATAATGTGAAATATAGGGATAAACTGAGTTACAGAAAAATCTTGGTTAGTTTGAAACTTATATATCGTGGTCCCAATTGTATCCCAAAAGGAGTCTAAAGTGGTAGTGTGTGTGTTAGTATCTGGAAAGTGGGAAAGAATCCATTTTATAAATTTTTTCAGGTTAGTTTTTGAAAGGTTACCTTTAGAAAAAGAAAAGTTGTTAGAAGACAGGATTTCTAGGATTAGTAAATATAAATCTCTCTCGTTCTGGGATCGTTTTAACGTACTGAGCTTTGATCCCATGTTCCCTTTCCCTGACAGCAGAAAAAAAGAGAAAAAAATAAAAGAAAAAAAAAAAAAAACAAACCAAAAAAAAGGACCCAAGGAAAAAGTTTTTTGCGTGCAAGAAAGGCTGTTTTAAAACGTACACTTCTTCAGCCAGATGTGGGTCAAAGGTCTGCCAGCAGGTAGTCTGCTGAATCAGTCTCCTCGAGCACTTTTTGTGCCCAGATGTCAGCGGTTTGAGGGTCGACTGACAGCCTTTCAGAAGAGTCCTGCTAAAACGGAGGGCTTCTTCTTCCAGGACGTCTGGTGAGCGAAGGCAGTGACAATTTCAAGAAGAAATGCTGCTCCTCTGAAATGCCAGGTCCAGCATTCAGTTTGGGTGCCAGTTTATCACGGCAGTTTCCCACCAGGCTGATGCCCAGCAGGGTGCCGGAGCCAGGATAACTCAGTGGAGGCTCAAGCAGCCTAGGCAAGCTATAGTGATTTTCAGCTCTTGGTGATTATCAGCTCAGTGATTTCAGCTTGTGGCTTGCTAGGTGCTGCAGCAGCAGACGCAGGGAGAGAGAGGAGAAGGCCGTGTGGGGATCCACAGGATTCTTTATGCAGGTGTGCCACGAAGGTTCCCAGTGACAGCTCTTCTGCCGAACCAGGCAGAATCAGGGGTTTTTATACCCTACAGGGGTTTTGAAAACTGTCCAATAGAAAGGGTCAGGGGAAAGTGACCTATGGGCTTACAGAGAGATAAGCAGGGTCCGAAAGGCGGAAGAGAGGGGCTGCTAGGGTCCAGTCATGCTGATCTGGCATTTCCTAGCTCAGGCGTCTGACCGCCAAGGAGGCCGTGCAGGCCCTGGGCCTGCTACACTGACCCACAGGGTGTCAGGTCCTGCTCTGACCCTGGCTGTGGGTTTTGGGTTTTTTTCGTTTGTACTGTTGCATTTGTATTTTCAGTTTTCCTAGTAAAGAACTGTTATTCCTATTCCCATATCTTTAACTGAGAACTTTTTAATTTCAAAATTACAACAATTTGAAGGGAGGGGGTTGACATTGTCCATTTCATGGAAGGCTCCTGCCTTCCTTAGCAAAAGCTGTCTTTTCCCACCAAGACACCTCCAATGCTCTTACAGAGAAAAAGAATATGGACACTTTATTAAGTAACCAATTTCTAAGCCACCTCCAATCTAGTATAGAAAACAAAGCCAACTCATATTTGGCAAGAACAATTCATGTCAAACCAATCTAGTTTCCTTTTCTGACAGGGCAAATGGCTCAGTGGGTGAAAGAAGCAGTAGATGTGGCATTTGTACTGTAGTAATATTTTAATGTGTGGTATTTTTAGAAACAACACTTAAAAATCATAGGATTCCATTAGAACATGGAAGATGTCACCTTGTGCTGCAGCAGAACTTAAAGCGGGGGAAAAAGGGAGTTTAGGGAATAGTGACCAATGATTTGTCCTGTGAGAATAAATCTCTGGGCACTGCATAAAAATGGACTTGCCTGACTTCCTAAACTCTCCTGTCATCAGGCACTGGCAACTACACACTCTTGATACAACACCAATGGTAAGTGTACAATTTCTTGTGATGTCTTTTGCACTGAAATGAATTGAACTCAAGCTTTTCAGGAAGGAGTTTATTGAAATGTACCTTTAAAGTTGAGCTGACTCACTAACTTGACAGGGATTAAAAAGTAAAAGCTGAAAGATAGTCCAGACACAAACCTGGCACACTCATCAGAGTAGGAAGATCAGGATGGGCACCTGAAGAAAAGAACTATGAACTATTTGGTCAACTAGGCTGGTTTAGGAACCCAGTGATGTGACAGGGGCAGTTCAAACCCTGGCATAGGAACCTGTGCTCTCAGAAGAAGTTCATGTTTAAGTCATACAGATTGCAGGAATATGAGTCTGGAATATGAAATCAGGAATAGGTGATTATAATTACACACTCCAATTTAGGACAACATTTAATCACTTGCAGGTACTTAAGCACTTTCTTGACTAAATGCAAACTGTTGTTTCCTGCATTAGGGATTATAACTTCAGGTCATGGCTGGGATTTCAGATCTAAGTGATAGCAAGTAGGTCTCAGATGAAGGTCTAGAAGAGGGATTTAGATGCTAAAAGAGTTTTTAAAATCTGAGCCTAAAAGGAGAAAGCATTTCCTTGATAAATATGAAACTATAAACATGAGCAGTGTGTAAAGCTTACAGGTTGGACTCTTTCTTGAATATGATCCTCTCTGGAAGAAAGTGGACTTTAGCTGGAGGAAACCTGTGGCTCACCAAGCCAGTTAATGGAGATTCTCAGAAGAGATATCTCCAATTGGCAATGCTTCCTGCAGAACACCCAAATCCCCCCCATTCCTCTCCAGCCCTACCTTGCAGCATTAGTTCTGGCCAAATCCAGACCCTGCTCACAAACTCTGTGTGGCACCTGGCAAGGGGGAAAACTGTTCACTGGAGTGGTGACTGAAACGCAGCCAGACTTTAACAGGGCGGGTAACAGCAACTGAAACCCAGCCAGACTTAAGCAACAGGACAAGTGACACTCTTGCCAAGTGACAGAACCCTGTGGGTTCCCAGCTGTCCCTCCCTCTCCCCGCCTCAGCCAACCCATCTCTTCCCCTCAACAAAAGCAACAAGAGCAGTGGACTATTACATTTGTGACCAACTTTCTGACTTCTGCAAGCATTTATTTATGCTATTGCAAAGTGGGGTTTAGTTGGCTAGTGGTTTTTGTTTCAGATTCCCACTCTATTATCTTGTGGGTTTAGGAACGTTTCAGCTTCTCTCCTCTATCACCTGTTCTGTCAGTGAAGAAGCAATGAAGTCACAGCAAGTTTCAACCCACTGGCCAGAAGTTGTCCTTGTGTGCTTTTCCCCAATTCCTAGGACAAGCTGAAGAGCTTTTATATGAAATGGAGACCCAGCCATCTGATTACAGCTGGCTTGGGATGGGACCTAAGGACCAGGAAAAGCAGCAAAAAAAAGTAAGTGTGCTGGAAATGGTTTCTGAAGGACTGTCAGCAATTTGTTTTGAGGCTTTCTTGAAGCATTACCATGCTGAGTTCTGTCGTTGTGTGTCTGAAGAGTAACTTCAGCTCTCTGTAGATCCGCACCCTGACTTTTGCCTGGAAGACTCCCACATCTCCTAAAGACCCCTACCAAGAAAATGCATGAGCAGCTTCTCATTTCCCTCTGGCCAGATTTCACAAGGTGTTTTGGAGACATCTAATAAGCCCCAGCCAGAGATTCTCAAACTCACTTGTGCCCCAAGCCAGTGATTTTATAGGCACTTTTTGTCAGACTCCAACCTACCTGTAGTGCTGCAGTTGTGATTCCAGCTGCTGGATGTGTATTTGCAGATGTGGCACCTCGTTAGCTCTCACTTCCAGCTCCTTCACTTTGCCAAGACTGTTCAGGACAGCCTGTCTGGCCTCTTCCACCTTCCTCCTCATCTCTGCCTGCTCCCTCTTCAGGTGACGGTTGCAATCTTCCAGGCTGACCAGAGCTTCCTGAGAGCTCTCCAGCTCCTTCTCCAGCTCCTGACTGAACCTGATGGCTTCTTCAACCTGCCCATCCCTGGAGCTCCGGATGAGCTCCATTTCCTCCAGGACACTTTGGAGGTACTTGGACTGGGAGTGCTTCTGTGTTAACGCTCTCTTCCTCCCTGTGAAGCAGGATCCTTCTTCTCTATGGCTGGCACGGCTCTTCCGCAGTCCCACCTGTAATGACCAGGAGCACAAAGCAGGGAGAAATTGATGGGGTTTACTGAAGACTGAAAGTGGCTGGACTGCGCTTTGTTTTTGTTTTGTTTTGTTTTGTTTTTTTTTAATCACATAGAGTTGATCAGCAACTAAAGCTACTTGACCTCTGCCAGATACAGAGACAAGAAAACAATCTCTGGAAAGTATTTTTTAATACCTAGCTATGCATTTAATTTTCAAACTACACACTATCATGTTATTGCACAAGTTTCTGTATAGCTTTAATATCATTACTGTGGTGTCTACTCAGGAGTTAAGTAGTCTTCTGAAAAAGATATTTCCAATGAAGTTGTGTTCATGAGAAAAGAGCAGGGAGCAGCTGGGGGTGTTCTGGAGCTCTCCTCTTTGTCGTTTTCATTCTTCCTGGGACCTCTGACTGGTGACTTGGTGATGGAGAAGGAAGACTCGCTCACCATATGATGATCGACAAGTCTCGTCTTTATTCCCGAATCACCGATTATTATACACCCTTTAATTAGCTCATGCATAGTGCAAAATCCCAGCTCACCATTGGCTAACTAGCTATCAGCTAACTACGCGCTGTTTTTGGTATAACTATCACCACTTTCCCAGGCTATCCCGCTCCACCACCTGTGTCTGTGCATTACTTCATCCGTGGGCCAAGGACACAGTTTAATTAGAATGGCAACTCCCCTCATTTTCTATCTTGGTCAAATTAATCTCACTGTGAGCTTTAGCTCGGAGCCAGCTTGTTACAAAGCTCTCAACATTTCCCCCGTTTTCTTTTTGGGCTAGAAGTGTTGTTTTCCAAGCCTTTTCTATCGTCTGACTCACCATTCTTTGTATGCAATTAAGCAAGCATGGTAATACAAGCATTAACAATACTATCACACCTAATATCCCTATAGCATACATGATCATTGTTCTCAGCCAAGGGCCCAGTCCCAGGCTCTTTAACCATCCTTCTAATCCCAATCCATCATCCTCTTTCAGGGCGTGTAACCCTTTCTGGAGCTCTTTAATTTTTGCATGTATTGATACAGAATGATCCGATAAATTCATACAACACATACCCTCAAATTCCTCACAACCATGGCCTTGAGCTAATAATAAGAAATCGATTGCTGCTCTATTTTGCAATACTGCGTGATTTACACTTTGTACATCTTGAGACAGCATGTCCAATACCTGGGAGGTGGCGTTCAGTTCGTCTTTGGCCCAGCAGCCTAATTGCTTGGCCAAATTCATGGCCTTATTCGCTGCCCCTCCAGGTGAAACTGTGGCTACTACTACCTGTTTCAGCTCGCTCCAGAATGCGGGTTGCCCTATTTGGCAGTCCCTCTGGAGCGAAAAGAAGAGGACTTAAGTTGCTTGATGCAGTCGTCTAGTGCCTCCTCAACTCCACAGTTTTTTTAATCGGTCCAACAGTGGATGTCTGTGTGAGGGGCACAAGCTTTCGACAGCGCGAAGCTTTTATGTGAGTACGTACTTTCTTTTCTACTCGCTCACACAAGGTCTTAAGTTGCCAAGTAACATATGTCAAAATAATTTGCTCCAGGGCTTCATATAAGCCTAACGATCCTCCCAAATCAAGCCCTGTAAAATCCCTTAGTGCTCGCTGCCACGAGTTCTGCAAGTTCCAGGAGAATCGGCAGCTTGGGCACCAGTTCTGCCGAACGGTCGATTGCTCCAACCAAAACACCTTATTACAGCCTCCACAGTCTAGCGCGATCCATGCAGCACATTTATTGTCCCCACAGTCCAAGCATGGCTGTGATGCAATCATTTCAATTTTCAGTCTCACAGTTCTCTGTTGCTGTAGCGGTGGAGAGAGCCACTCCAATACCCTGAGCTCCCCTGTTTTCTTTTCAAGCTGAGACAGGGCACCTGTTAAAACACAAACAAATCCCACGTCCCTGCAGGACTGAAGAATCTTCTCAAAATCTTGGAGGTGAAAAATGGGTCCTGGTTTCATTTTGCAATGTTACATAAAGAAATGTTAAAATAAAATAATTAGGAATTAATTTAGATAATATACACAATCAACAACACATACAAAATCAAAAAATTACTAAACACTATAACACTGAACTCTTATCCCAGAGTCTGCGACAGCTGACAAACCTTAAAATGACAGAGAATTGGAGAAATCATGTCCGGATTCATGTTTCTCCAAATCACCTCTGAAAATGGCTCAGCCGTCATAGATGGTCAAATTGCCAAGTCAAAAGGACTTGAATACATTTTGATGCAGAAAACATCTGGGTTGATTGTCAGTCACTCCATCCAAATAGAGCTAGAGCTTGGCCAGAGCCCAAACTCTAATTGGTGAGTGTCACTTAACACATTTTTTAAACAGGGCTTTTAAAAACAACTGTTATAAACAAGAAACCTTAGGGTTACAAACCAGTTCAAACCAGCAAATAATTGAATCCTTCTGAAGTTTCTGTCAAGACAGAGATTTTCCAAACACAGCAAACTTCTTGAATTCTCTGCTGGAGTATTCCTGTAATAATAATTAAATGAACTACAAAACTGGCAATTTGGATAAAAACCTTCAGAAACATCTAAATAGTTAGGAAATAAAAAGACAGGATCCTGAAGAGACACGTGTCTTGCAGGTGATCACACACAAAAAAATAGAAAAACACATGAAAGGAAAACACATAAAAGGAAAACACATGAAAGTCGGCTGCAAATGTTACAATATACTAACAACAATTTTCATCACAAAAATCTGAAAACTCCCTAACAAGAAGTGCTTGAAGGGGTTAAGACAACCTTTTCAAAGTATTCATTTAGTATTAACAACAATCACCATTTATCAGCATTACCTACAAAAACTAAAAATAACAAAGATTATAAACTTAGTATCAATAATTCTTAAAACTTTGAATCTTGGATAGATATTTTAAAACAAAACTGAAAAAGATGACAGATAATTTTAAACACAAATAATTTCACTTAAAATAAGGATAGTACAAAACAATTAGCACATTTACATCCATTTATCTAATGCCATCTCTTAATGAATAGAAGAGAGCAAAGACCATAAAGACCATAGTATACAGAAATATTACAGTTTAAATCCTCTCACATGTAGTCCAAACAGAAACTAGGAAGTTTACTTAGACTCTGCCCCCCTAAAAGGTTGTTCTCACCTCAGGCAAGGGAAAGGTAATAAAGTCATCAAACTTAAAGCCATCAAACCCAAATACTCAATCACTTTTAGAAAAGCAAACACATTTACAAAAAACCTGGTAAACAAACTGTAAAATCTATGGAACAGTTGGGTGAAATGCCCCGTATAACATCTGGATGAAGCACTGTGTGAATTTTCAGAAGTTTTCTATCCTGATCTTGAAGGAAAAAATTCCTGACCTGTTTTTTCTTAGACACTTGTTTGAATTGCTGCGATGGGCTGGCTGCTGTGGTTGCTAGGCAGCTGTGACAGGGCGGTGCCCTGAGGAATGTCTGCCCGCGCCCGTCTCCTGCCTGCTCCGGCAGAGCCTCAGTCTGCGCTATCCTGGGGGTGCGGAAAGGAACGCTCTCGCCCGGACCCGCGCAGTCCCGATCTCCTTTGGGCTCCGCTCTGCCTGGATTTCCGCTCGGGCTGGTTCCCCCTGGCTCTGCGCCAGCACCCGCAGCCAGCGGGAGCACGTCCCACACCGCTGGTGCTTTTGTGCGCTTGCAAAAAGTGAAAAAGCTCTCCTAGCTCCAGCTTTCGGGTTTTGCGTTACTGGTGCACGTCCGCCGCTGCTACGATTGGCACTGCGCTTATCGCTGTCGCGTCTCGCTTTGGCCAGCTTGGCCCTGGCCGGCACTTCCCTCACAATCTGTGTGCTTTCCCCACGGACAGCTGCCGTGTGGGTTTTTGTCACCGTGCGCGCCACTGGACCCGCGGTGCACGTAACCACCGCCGGCACCGAGCACGCTGCCTCCGCAGCGCTCGGTCCACTCTGCCGCCGCACTGCTGGGACCGCCGCTACCATACGCGTTTTCGCCGCCGTGTCTGCCCCAGGCTCTCCCGCGGTGCGCGTAACCGGCCTCCTGGTCCCGAACTTACGCCACTCTGTTAACTCATGTAGTGCACAAGGATCTTGAGAAACTCCTTGTGCACAACCGGAAGCTAACAACTGTGGGAGCTCTTTCTGCAAGTCTATGTCCCTAATCTGCTGCTTTTTTTAAAAAGCAAATAAATAAATCATATGCTGCTTGCCTTTCCATTTCTAATCAGCGCTGTTGCAAGGCTTACAGGCTTCGGGAGCACGTAGGCTGAGACTGTCTGTACAGCTCCCAGGGCCGCAAACTCGCAGTGGTTCGTTTGCCGTCCCCCCCCTTGCTTCAGAAGGACCCGCTCCTAGTTCCCCATCCGTGGCAGCCGTGTCCGTCCGTAGTCGTCTTACGGGCCGACGTCGGGGTCAGGCATTTGATGGAGAAGGAAGACTCGCTCACCATATGATGATCGACAAGTCTCGTCTTTATTCCCGAATCACCGATTATTATACACCCTTTAATTAGCTCATGCATAGTGCAAAATCCCAGCTCACCATTGGCTAACTAGCTATCAGCTAACTACGCGCTGTTTTTGGTATAACTATCACCACTTTCCCAGGCTATCCCGCTCCACCACCTGTGTCTGTGCATTACTTCATCCGTGGGCCAAGGACACAGTTTAATTAGAATGGCAACTCCCCTCATTTTCTATCTTGGTCAAATTAATCTCACTGTGAGCTTTAGCTCGGAGCCAGCTTGTTACAAAGCTCTCAACAACTTGGTGTTTGCTGCTGATTTCCTTTCCTATTTTCAGATGAAAATGGTAGAAGTGCTGACCTGCCTTGCTGGACATTGTGAAGACAACAGTCATCTACTGCAAGTGGAAGTGTCACAGGTGGAGCAGAGTTCTGTGAGTGCTGTGTTAGTATCAAATCACACCTGGCCAGACCTGCCAGAACAATGGCTCCATGCTGCCCTTCCCTGCTCTGCCTGTTCCACGCTATTTCATGCCAGCGGAATTTAACTGCTGTTAAGTGCGTATGTGTGTCAGTCGTGCCAGAACAGCAGAACCAGCAGAAACCAGCCCTGGAATAATGGGGCTCTGCAGAGGAGCCCCAGACTATTCATCAGCCTACCTGCAGAACTGGCTCCAACTCTGGACTCTCGTGACCACACTCTGAAGAAAACAGCCTTCTAGTATTTCTCATAGGCACTTCTGGCTGAGACACTGCTTGTACTTGTGCAGGTAGCAATCCAAAAGTTCTTTCTCGCCTCAGGAAAAACCCTGCAGCGGTGCACACCCAGCATATGGTATTGGCACATCTTGACTGCACGTGTAGTAGAAGAAGCAGCAGCATTGTACGCGTGGGTCTGTAAAGCTGAACTCCCCTACACTTCTAACAGAGTGCTCATCACAACGATATTTAATGGTACGCCGGTGCCATACATTTCTCCTTAAAGCCTCCCCATAACTAAACTTTGCTAAAAAGTTACTGCCGAGGATGAACGAGCAACTTGGGTCTCAGTCTGGCAGTGGAGGGGTTATAAACGCTGACCGTCCGAGAGCAGCATCTCTCCTGAAGCCCTCGGGGCCAGCCGAGCCTCCCCGGGAGGCCGGTGCAGAAGCAGCCCGGACTCACCTGCAGCGCCAGGCACCACGCATCGCTGCTCTGCAGGGCGGCGCGCATGTCCTCCACCAGCTCCCGCAGGCTGCCGTTCTCCTCCTCCAGCTTGGCGAGGCGGTCCTTGGCCTGTGTTGTATTGTGCTTTTTGTTTTATTAGTAGGTTTATGGTTTGATTTGTGGTTTGGTGGTTTTCCTTGGTGCTGTTTTCTTTGTCTCCACCTTTTCCCAGTTACTTTGTCGGCTAGATTCTAGTTTCTATTTCTCCAAACTTTAGCTGTTTTTTGAAACCGTTTTTCCTCCCTTGGAAGTTTATTGGTTCACTATTGTTATCCCCGCCTAGGTTTTTACTCCCAACTCTCCTGATTTGTTGAAAGTTACACCTTTCCCTGACCTTCCCCCACATATAAGTCTTTGTTTGCCCCTTAATCAGGGTCCCAGGAGAGGAACAGGGGAAGTTTACCATCAAATAAAGTTTCCCTGGGACCCGTGTGTGCTGCCTGTGTTTCATATTGCGCCGAAACAATTGACAGCTGGGATTCAATGGAGCTCCAGGGGGAACCTGCCGATCCCCTCTCTCTTGTCGGGGAAAGACAAGCGGCAGGCCTGCTCCAGCGCCACGATCTCCTCGTAGCACTCTCGGGAGCAGGGCTCCGGCGGCCGCCGCTCAGCGCTGCCTGCGGCTCCGCTGCCGGCGGGGTCGGCGCGGCGGCGGCGGGGACTGCGCAGGCGGATCTGGGTCTCGATGTGCTCGCTCTCCCGGCTCAGCGGCAGCCGCGGCCCCGCGCGGCTGCTGAAGTGGCCACAGAGCCGCGCGTGGAACTGGCGGAAGGTGAGCTCGGCCGAGAGCCCGTCCCACAGCCCCGTGCACTCCTCGGGCTCTGCCGCCTCCTCCAGCCCCAGCACCTGGCACAGCGTGTGGAAGTCCTCGCCGGGGATGCGGCCCGCCCCGGCGCAGTCCAGGTGGTGGAAGATCTCCTGCAGGTACTGGTCCAGGCCAGTGGCCAGCACAACGATCTCGTTCTCCACGCCGCGGTCCAGCCTGTAGTGGTAGGCGAGGGCGCTGACCAGCCACTGCATGCGCCGGGCCGGCTGCCCGTAGGGGTCCCAGCCCTCAGGCGGCTCCATCGCGCCCGCCCGGCCCGCGGCGCTGCCCGAGCATCCCGAGCG
Organism: Passer domesticus; assembly: GCF_036417665.1. NCBI lineage: Eukaryota > Metazoa > Chordata > Aves > Passeriformes > Passeridae > Passer > Passer domesticus. The sequence goes on along the minus strand of NC_087482.1, from coordinate 7,436,109 downwards.
CCTGGCTCGCCCTGCAGCCAAGCCGCGTCCGCCTTTGTCCGGCACAAAAAGGGATTCCGGCACAGCGGCCAGGTGCCACCCTGCTCCGCTTGTCTGCCAAGCCTGCGCCCCAAGTGTGCTGCTCCTTTCTTAACTCATTTCTCCCTTCTGCTTTCTCTTTAACACAAGCGGCACAACAACATCGCACAATCCGCTTTGACAAGCAGCGCTTGTGAACGAGTGAGTGGTGCTTGCACTAAATTAAAAGCCCAACATGCGTGAAAGCTGAGCTTCTGTTCGCTCAGACCTCCTTACCTGTGTAGATGACGTGACTTTATGGTGTTGCTGTGTGGGTTTTAAGAGGTCTGGGATAGAGGTGAGGAAGCGTTAAACTCCTTCAAAGGAGCTGCCCAAAGCAGTGCCTTCAGTCCCTCTTTGCCTGGGGAGTAGGACCAGTGCTGTTGAACGCAGGCAGCAGCACGAGCAGGGCTCCTGCACCAGCAGGGACATGCCACGAGCCAGCAGGGACCGTGGCACCAGAGGGGACCGTGGCACCAGCCGTGCCCAAGGTCTGAACGGGGTGGCAAAGTCAGGTGCTGCTAACAGGCTGCATTAACAGCCCAGGCAAGGCGTGGTGAGCATCCACCAGTACTTTGGGAGCCATCCAAGGAGTCCTATCAAGAGCAAATTGTTCTAATATTCTCTAGGACAAAAAAGGAGCAAACCAATCTGGCTGATATGTGAGGAAAGAGAATTCAAGTTCATTTAAAGCACTGCTCAGTTCAGGGCTGACTTTCTTTTGAGTGAACTGATGCTAAGAAATATTTTCTCACATATGGTGGGGCTTCTATGCCAACATGCTTTGATGAGAAATTTCTGACCACATTTCTTTTGGTCTTTAAGATAAGTCAAGAACCTGCGTAGCTTTGTTGAGGAATGGAGAACTGTTTGTAGCTCAGGAAGAGGCTAACATTTTAGCACAGGAGGAAGGTAAGGCAAAGGTTTAGAAGCTTTCCCCTCCTGGAGGGACACACTTTGAGAGGAGTCTGTGAGGAGAAGTCCTCTCAGCCACTGCCAGGGCTGTCTGCCTCCTCTGCAGGCTCAGGATTCTGGGAGTTCCACGAGCCTCAGCTGCCAGTGAATTTTCCTCTGAATATTTCTTGTTGTGCAGTACACAGGGAGTGTACTATATTTTGTGTTAGATTTCCTTCTGGGCTTTGAGTTGAATCTCACTAATTGTGCTGATTTTTACATCCAGATGAACTTTCTATGGATAGGAAGGAAAAGGGAAGAAGTACCATGGAAAATTAATTGCTCAAAATGTGAGTGGCCCAACCACATTAAAAAGTAAATCTAAACTGAAGTATTTTTCATTTTTTTCCCCCGGTAGGTGGGGCAAAACATGCAGTGCAAATAAAGTCTATAAGAGATGCAACAAGCTGCCAAGTGTATGACAATCAAAGTGGCAAATGAGGAGACAGGGTATGGGAAGAATCTTCAGCCCTTCCTGTTGAAGATCCAAGAGTATGAAAACAGACTCTGGTTATTGCTCATAGGTAACATGTGTTATTTGTAAAGGAGAGCAGGTGCCCCAAGCTGTTGGTGGCCCAAGCCCTGCCATGGCTGGCCCAGTTCCAGTCCTAGCTGGACCAGGGCGGTGGGCTGGGGAGGGGAGGAGGTGGGGGGATCTCGGGAGACTTCTGCTTCACGGCCGGGATGGGGGGCCGTGGGGGAGGCACGGAGGGCTGGTAGTCTGCTTTCTTGGGCAGCTGCTGCTGCTGCAGAGGCCATGTCTGATAGTTGCAAAACTCGAAGCTCTCTGGGCTCCCTGGGGGCCAAGGAGAGTCACACCTTCTCGGCTGGGATGCTGGAGCTGCGGCAGCGCGACTGCAGAGAGAGGAGGAGGCTGAGGCCCTGGCTGCCAGTGGCACACAGGGACCCTCGTGCACAGCAGGGCCCAGAGCTGGCACGGCTCCCCAGCACAGCTGGAGCTGCTGGCACAGCTGGGCCCAGCTGGACAGCTGCCCCTCAAGGCCCCGGCCAGCAGGGCACGGCTCTGGGCAGGGTCCCTGGCCAGGAGGGGGCCCCAGAGCGCCTCTGCCTTTCAAGGGCAACCTTGGCCCTGCTCTTTCTCCTCCCCACCTCCCTCTGCCTCTGCCCCGTGCCCCTGGGGCTGCTCTTGGCCAGGCAGCCTCAGTGGGAGCCAGCACTGGCTGCTGCCCCAGCAGGGCCCCCAGGACAAGGCCCAGCAACAGAGAGGCCACTGGAAGCACTGGACAGCAGCAGAAGCCTCAGCAGAGTTATTTGGAGAACCATGGACTGGCCACAACTCCACTGCAGACTCTCTGGGAATGTTCCTTCACTCTGAGCAGCATTTAAAGAAGCTGGAGGCGAGAGATCAGCAACAACTTACTGTTTCTTTTCCTTCCACCACCGGAACCCAGCATAGCACAGCACCATGGAAAGTGGCACTGTGAACAGTGTCACCACCGTGCCTATCATGCAGGACCTGCGCACGTCCTGAGGGCAGACAATTCTTCGGTTGTTCTGTGGATTCTGGGCATTTGTGTCTGACTTGCCAAGAACTTCTGTGGGAGCAATGGGGAGCGTGAGCCCGTGCTGTGCTGCACTGCTGAGCTGGCAGCACGGTGGATACGGGCAGGACGTTCTCTGTTTCCCCCAGAGCTGGGGCCTGCAGGCACCTTGCCGGCCCTTGGCACAGGCTGTGCCAGCCAACAAAGCCCAGCAGGCCGGGAGGAGAGCCCGGGGGCAGCGCAGGGCCAAAGCCATCCCTGAGCAGCCACTGCCACCCCTGGCCCTCCCGGCCCCGTGACAGCTCCCCCAGCCCCAGGGGACAGGCTCAGGCCCTGTCAGGACCCAGCGCAGCCCCTGCTCACTCGGGAGCCAGGGCTGGCTCTGGCCCCGGGCTGGCGGCAGGGCTCCCGCTCGGGGCTGCTCCTGTGCCTTGGGCCTCTGGGCACTCAGGGCCAGCTCTGCAGCAGCTGCAGCGCCAGGGACGTTGCTGCAGCAGTCCCGTTTCCCCGGGACTCTGAACCAGCTCCAGAGGCCTGGAAGCCATGGGCAGGCCCTGGGGGAAGAGCTGCTGCCACACAGCCCTGCCCAGGGCTGAGCCCAGTACAGCAATTACCTCCTATGCCTTTGCCCATGTCTGGCAACTCCTCCTTTCCTCCATCAGGGACTGACACAGAGCCATTGCTTCCAGTATGATGTGGCGCCATCTGCACGGACTTTTGCTCCATTGCTGTGGAAAGGAAAAAGTACAGCTGGACCAGATGGAACCATTCAGCATTGCGGAGGGTGGCATCATCAGGAATCAGTACTTGTGAAGTCATGGATAATGCTCAGGAAGATGGCCAGGTTGTTAGGTCTGGGCCAGGGCCCTCCCTCCTCCATGGAGCTGCCCCTCCACATGTGCTCAGAGACTGGGAAATTGCAAGGGATCTCAGGGTGGGCATGGCCCATGGTGCAGTTTGGGTTGCCTGCCAGCAGATGCCAAATGCCTTCCTGCAGGGGCTGGGCAGAAGCTGCAGCCAAGCCAGGCTGGGAAACAGCCCTGCAGGACGTGAAAGCAGCAGCGGGGCAGTGAGGCTGCCATGGATTCCTTCCCGCTGTGTTTCCAAAGCCCCCGGCTTCTGAGACACAGGGGTAGGCTGAGGGAAATGCACCCACCACGGCGTCTCTCCAGGTCACTCAGCATCTCATCCAGATGTTTGGCTGCTTCTAATTTCTTCTTGCCTGCCATCTCTTCCTTCTTCATTGCAGGAGGACCTTAATGGAAAATTGCTCCATTTCTCTTTCAGGCCTGAGTGGCAGTGAGGGCACCTGGGTGATTGATGCCCTCCAAGGCACTCCCTCAGCTCTGCCTTCCACTCAGGAGCAGCGGCAGGGGGAACATGTGCCTGCAGTGGCCCCACACTGGGATGGAAGGAGCCCCTTGCAGGGCAGTCTTGGCAGAAAGGACTCCCTGGAGCGGCCAGCAGCTCTAAACCCAGCCATGGGCAGGGCCAGGGCTTGGCAGTGGCAGCAGGAGCAGCTCAGGCTCCCCGGGGCTGGCAAAGGAGCTGCCAAAGGCTCAGCTCCGGGGCTCAGCCCTGGGCCCGGCCCCTTCCCTCTCTGCTCTTCTCCCTGGCTGCACAGAGCACACGGAAGGACACACTGGCATTGCACACAGGAGGAAGATGGACAGCTAAATGCTCCTTCCTCCCACAGATTGCAATCCTGTGAGATGACTCATGGTTCGAGAAAGGAGCATAGCCAGATTTCCAGATACTTTAAATCAAGAGATTATGTTAAGGGAAATGGCACATGAGGGAGCTCTTGCCACTTGGACACCAATTATTTTGTCAGGAAAGACACATGAAGAACTTGCCTCCACCATGCTCTGGAGTCTTCCAACTGTTATGCACTAGCTTTTCCATATAAGCCATGTCACGATCCCAATCTAGAAGGGAGCAAAGATCAGAAAATTTCCATGGTGTGCTGGGATTCCCCTCTCCCTTAAAGAACTGGGCACTGCAAGGGGGTCCAGTAAGGCCTTGGCTGCCAGATGTCAATGGACAAGGCCAAAGCTGCACAGGGGCCTGGGGAGCTCTGGACTGGCTCTGGCCACTCTCCACCCTCTTTGCAGGCCCTGTGCAACATCCCTGGAGTGGTGGCTGGAGCAGCCCCAGGCCCGTGGCAGCTCTGTCCCTGCCACAGAGGAAAACCTCTTTAAAGCCCTAGGCAAAACCATCCCCAGCGCTTCCCAGGGAGCAGGGAGCGCTGTTGCGGGAAAGGGCAGCCAGGCAGCCGGCTCACCTGCTCGCCACACTTGGAGTGGAGCCGCCTGTGCAGCCCAGGCAGTCAGGGCCTCGGCCAGGAGCAGCAGGAGTAGGAGTCGCAGAGCAAGGGCCATGGTGCCTTGCCCTCTGCCAGTCCCACAGCTCTTGCTGCCACCACTGTCCTGACACCACTGTGCCAATGTCAGCACCACTGCTGCCACCGCTGCTGCTGCCGCAACAGTTGTGCTCCAGGACTGACTGCTGGCTCCTTGTGCTGCTGTGCAACCGCGGGGCTCTGGGACCTCTGTGATCTCAGAGCCTGCTTGTGACCTCATGGCCAGGGTGGAGCTGTGTGGAGTCGGTTCTGCTTTCTTCGGAAGGGAGCTCATCCTGCCCAGCTGCTCTGCCCAAGGGCTGTGACACAGTCCCAGCTCAGCTGATCTCACAGGTTGGGACATGAAGGGATGGAGAGCAGCTCTGCCGAGAAGGACTTGGGGGTACTGCTAGATGAGAGGTTGGACATGAGCCAGCCATGTGCATCCAAGGGAGAGTGCCCAGCAGGTTGAAGGAGGTGACTCCCCACTCTGCTCTGGTGGGACCCCACCTGGAGTACTGTGGAAGAGGTTTTACAGTGACCTCTGTGAGCCATCGAGAAGTTAGGTAGGAGGATCCATGTTTACAACTAAAATAATTTTCTAGTAATTTTCTATGTCATTGATCATAGAAACCAAGAAAGAAAGGATAAATAAGAGAAACCTGCAACTCCCTATTCCAATGAGCATTTTGCTTGTCTCTTGTGACCAATGAGTAAAGTATAAACTTAAGAGCTTTGTAAAAATGCAGAAAAAGCATGCAGGCTAGAATAAAAACAGGGTTTGAAGTCTTCTGGAAATGGACTGTGTTGCTTTGTAGTGTCTCGGTCTCTACCACGACAGAGTACTGCATCCTGCTCTGGGTCCCCAAGACAGGAAGGACATGGACCTGTTGGATCAAATCCAGAGGAGGGACAAAATGCTCTGAGGGCTGGAGCCCTTCTGCTTTGGAGACAGGCTGGGAGAGCTGGCAGTGTTCAGCCTGGAAGAGAGAAGACTCCAGGGACACCTGATTGCTGCCTTTCAGGGCCTTCTGGGGGCTTGTAAAGAGATGGGACAGAATTTTAACAGAGCCTTTCATGACCAGACCGAGGGGGAATGGTTTTAATCTAAAAGATGGTCAATTCAGACTAGATGAAAGAAACACATTTTTTACACTGTTTGTTATGAAAACCTGGCACAGGTTGCCCAGAGAGGTGGACATCCATCCCTGCAGACATTCAAGCTCCTGCTCTGAGCAACCTGACCTAGTTCAAGGTGTCCCTGCTCACTCCAGGCCATTGGGACTAGATGGCCTTTAAATGTCCCTTCCTACCCAAGCCATTCTGTGCTCCTGTGCACCATCAAAGCAGTGCTGCATTAGTGCTGGGCTGATTATGCTGGCACCTGTATTTTGGTACTTGTGCCATTTAGCAATTGGCCACGAGAGGATTGATGGGCTGGGCAGTGAAGTCTGCAAATAACACACAGTGTGCTCAAGGAGAAACAGGAGAGGAACAGGGCTTCCAGTTCAGATAAATGCCAGCATTTTGCTGCCCATTCCTGGTTAGAGAAATAAAGGAATGTCCTGAAGATTCCTTCATGTGGGTGCATTATTGGCCATATCAGTACTTGTGTTCTGTAAAACAGGTAAGGTGTTACAGCTTCTTGCCCCATTTATCCCTGGATAAACCCCAAATACTGCATTGCTCCTTGTATACTTTCTTCCAAGTCAGGGCAAATTTTGTTCATTACTGAGTGGGACATATTCATCTGTTCACAAGCAAATTCCTCTTGCCACTCACACAACGGCAAGACTGCTTTGTTGATTTGCTCTAATCAGACTGTAATTAAGGCCTACCTCTCACTAGAATTAAAGCTGATGCATTGGGAGGCAAAGTGTTGAGTCATTTCTCCTGGAGTCTGGCACTGTAGAGAGTTGTTCTGTAAGTAAATGACATTTGAAGATAGGTGTAATCTACCATACTTCTGGCATACTAGAAGTGAGAAAACAGCTTTTGAAACAGGATTTTATCCTTTCTTCCTCCTCCTCCTCCCAGGAATTTTAATCGCTGAGGTCTAAGCTCTTCAGCTGCCTCACAAACATTGTTTTAATTCAGGCAGGTATCCATGCATTGAGCCACAAATCAGGACCGTGGTGTGAACCTTGAAGCAATGTAGGTTTATAGCACTGAAAATAGTAACCCATTACCCAGGTTAAGCCAAGCATTTCCCAAATAACTCCACATGTCCTCAGAGATGTTTCAAAAGGGATCACTGTTATAGGTGGGAGTGGGAAGAAAGAGTGTCCTCAAAATTAAAAATACAGCTTTCTGAGATCTTTATATTTCTATAAAAAGAGAGTCCAAATTGTTCTTCTACGGAACATTAACTATGAAGTGAATGACAGATTGTCAAAATAATTCCTTGGGGAACCAAAAAAAAACATAAATAAAAACAAGTTTACATGTAGATAATAAGTAAACCATCATGCTGAGGAAAAACCCAGACCTGCAAAAACTAAAATGAATTAGGCTGTATCGTCTGTCTCAATACAAAAAAAACCAAATACTGAAAAGAATCAGAGATCCTCAAGGGCATTACTAAATATAGAAACTTCCAGGTACTGGGAAAAATGAAGGAAACTGTAGTGTGCAATTCACAGATGTAACCTCGAATTTATTGGTGGATTTGTTGCAAAATTTCTGAGAGCAGAGTGGAAAAGCATATAGGCTGATCAGACCACGTGTGGGCATTTACAGCAGTCTGAGGGATTTACAACTGGAGGGAGGAAAAGCAGCACACAATTCCTGGGACAATCTCTTTGCTGGCTGTGGACTTTTTGACAGTCTGTCCCCTGGGGCTGGGGGAGCTGTCACGGGGCAGGGAGGGCCAGGGGTGGCAGTGGCTGCTCAGGGATGGCTTTGGCCCCTGTCCCTGGCAGCAGCCACTGCCCAAGCAGCTGCGCTGCCCCCAGGCTCTCCTCCCGGCCTGCTGGGCTTTGTTGGCTGGCGCAGCCTGTGCCAAGGGCCGGCAAGGTGCCTGCAGGCCCCAGCTCTGGGGGAAACAGAGAACGTCCTGCCCGTATCCACCGTGCTGCCAGCTCAGCAGTGCAGCACAGCACGGGCTCACGCTCCCCATCACTCCCACAGATGCAGCCGGCACCACAACACGTGTTCCCGATGCCCAAAAGGGCCTCAGAATGGGTTGCTGTTGGGGAACCCTTTATTTCCATGTGATAAGGGCAAGTTGGGCCATTTGTTTCTGCCAGGAAATAATTTGGAAGTGCTCAACTGAACCTTGAATCAGAGCTTCCCCACTGCAGTTCATGTCTTTGATTGTAATTCAGTCCTAACAGACAGTTTTATAAACCCCTCCCCTTATTTTGTATTGTTATAGCATATTTTATTACTAATGGGTTGGTCCTTTCCCACTGTGTTGTTGGTTTTGCCCCACTCGTCCATCTCTCCAAAGACCTGCCCTTTTGTTCACTGTTCCTCCTCCCATTGCATGTCAGTCCCTCTCCAAGCCTGCCCCTTGCTCTAGAGACTTCCCTATCAATTTTGTATCCTTCGGAACCCCGTTCTTCCCCTCCCCTGTAATCCCCAATTGGTTTAAACCTTGTATTCCCCGCCTGGTGTTCCACCCTCAGTTTCTCCCAATTGGCTAAAGATTGGATCCTCCCCTGGGACCCTGCCAAGTTTGTAGGTTGGTGTATGCCTTTAGTGCAGTGTTGGCCTGCCCCTGATGGTCTGTAGAATAATCACCTTTGGAAAACATAGAGCAGACCTCACCCCGTTCCTTGTCCCTACCCTCAGGGCAGTCCTACCCCCAAGGCAGTCCACCTGTGCTGTAGAGCAGCTGTGCCCTGCAGCCACAGCCCAGATTCGACAGTTTTCTGGGGGCGGCCCAGTGCCACTGTGGGTGTGGGCAGCTAGTGGGGCTGAAGAAATGGGGCAACACAGCACTTCCCAAATCAGCTCTTCTGCTGCAATAAAGAGATGGAGCTGTGACCCAGTGTCCTGGTGGTAGCAGCAGCAAAGCCCACCCGGCAGCAGCAGTGGCTGAGCTCCATGCCCAGGAGCAGCCATGGGTGGCCATGGTGTGGGCAGGCAGGAGCCAGGCAGGGGCTGCTGTGCCCAGCGGCGGGGCCCCGAGGGGATGGGGGAGCCCATGCTGAGCGTCCCTGGGCTGAGGGCACATTTCCTTCTGTGGGATCATCTGGGCCTGTTCTTCCTCCAGGGGCATGCCCAGGAAAAGAGGGAAACCACCTAGAAAGTGCTTGCCTTGAGATCAATGGAATGAGGCTGGACTCTGAAGGAAGTCCTTCATAGCCTGAGGGGTGAGCTCAGAGCCCGACAGAGACTGAACCTGTGGCACTCCCAGATCTCTTATGAGCAGAGAGGCCATTTGCCCCCAAGCCTCATCTGTTCCCCCAGGGACACATGGTGAGCACACACAGAAGGTGGCTCAGCCCTGTTGCTGCTCCCTGAGTGTTATGTTTGGCTCCCTCTAAAGGCACACAGCAGCTTTGGATCATCTCTGTGCTGTGCAAGGGGCTGGGGGCCCCCAAAAATTGTGCAGGGAATTTATTGTATGTGGAAAGGTGTGCAGGGGCCGAGGGACACCTGTAAATTGAGCAGGGTTCTGGGGTCTCCTGTGAGGCACACAGGGGGATTTTAGGGTGGCGGAGGATACCCATAAGATGTGCAGTGGGTTTGGGTGTCCCCTAAAGTGTGCAGCTCCCCTGATGGCCTGTGTTGCATTACTTTTGTAAGCTATGGCATCAAGACCTCCACTTTTGAAATAGGGGTCAAAGGCCAGCACAGCGCACAGCACGGACTTGGTGGGAGCGGGGCAGGGCTGGGGCTGCCTGCAATAGTGGGAATGGCCAACGTGAGATGAATTTTGGATGTGACATTGCTTTGGCATGTAGAACCATGAAATGTCTCACGTGTCCAATATTGTATAGCTCGCTTCTTGTGAAAAAGAGCTAGATTGCACATAGCTACCAGCAGGGACACACTCTCTTTGCTGGAAGGGCACCTCTTGAGATCCATTCCCACAAAAACCTGCCCCGGCCATGAGGTCACAGCACGGCTCTGGGGTCACAGCAGGCTGAGGACACAGCAGGCCCTGAGGTCACAGAGGTGCCAGAGGTGCCAGAGCCCCGTGGTTGCACAGCAGCACAAGGACCCAGCAGTCAGTCCCTGAGCACAACTGTTGCGGCAGCAGCGGCGGTGGCAGCAGCGGTGCTGACATTGGGACAGCGGTGTCGGGACAGCGGTGGCAGCAAGAGCTGTGGGACTGGCAGAGGGCAAGGCACCATGGCCCTTGCTCTGCGCCTCCTACTCCTGCTGCTCCTGGCCGTGGCCCTGCCTGCCAGGGCTGCCCAGGCTGCTCCGCTGCAAGCGCTGCTGCGCTGCGAGCAGGTGAGCCGGCAGCCTGGCTGCCCTTTCCCGGGACAGCGCTCCCTGCTCCCCGGGAAGCGCTGGGGATGGTTTTGCCCAGGGCTTTGGGGAGGGTTTCCTCTGTGGGAGGGAGAGAGCCCCCACGGGCCCTGGACAGCTCCAGCCACCCTTCCAGGGATGTTGCACAGCGCCTGCAAAGAGGGTGGAGAGTGACCAGAGCCAGTCCAGAGTTCCCCAGGCCCCTGTGCAGCTTTGGCCTTGTCCACTGACATCTGGCAGCCAAGACCTTACCCGACCCCCTTGCAGTGCCCAGTTCCCTAAAGCAGAGGGGGATCCCAGCACACCATGGAAATGGGTTCTGATCTGATCTGTGCTCCCCTCTAGACGAGCATGCTAGGAAGGCTTCTCCAGCAGCTTGGCTCCATGAAGACTTCCAGCCTCTTAAGCCTCCTGAAGGTATGTTGTCAATGTTCCTAAAAGAATAATCATTGACAGCCTGGTAGGCACCAGGTGACAGGAGCTCCTGTGGCTGTTGAGTTACAGGTGTGTCTGCAGCAAAGACTTTTCAGGCTCCTTTCCTGGTTGCTGCACACAAGCCCCACTCCCATGGCAGGGGTGAGTAGTGTGTGCCTGCTGACCCCATAGGCTGAGCCCTGGTTCTGTGGGATCCTTCCCGGGGAAAATGCAAATACTTCTCTTAAGGTCCTCCAAGAGGGAGGAACAAACCTATAGGAGACAGGAAGTCCCTGGAGGCATCCAAACACATGAATAGGGTCCTGAGTGATGTGGACAGGCAGCGTGGTGGGTGCATTTCCCTCATGCTTCCCCTGGGACTCATCACCCGCGGGCTTTGGCTGCACATCTGGACACTTCGTGCCCGGCACAGTGGGAAGGGATCCATGGCAGCCTCGCTGCCCCGCTGCTGCTTTCACGCCCTGCAGGGCTGTTTCCCAGCCTGGCCTGGCTGCAGCTTCTGCCCAGCTTCTGCAGGAAGGCATTTGGCATCAGCTGACTGGCTGCCCAACCTGCACCATGGGCCATGCCCACCCTGAGATCCCTTGCAACTTCCCGGTCACAGGGCATTTCCAGAGGGGTGGTGATTTGGAGGAGGGAGGGCCCTGGTCCCGCTCCAAAGCTTGAATGACTTCCTGAACCTTATTAATATCTTCAACTAGCATTGCCTCCTGAAGATGCCACCTTCCCATTGGGGAACAGCCCCACCTGATTCATCTGTCCCTTTTCCTTTCTACAGAGATGGAAGCAAAGCCTGTGGTGAAGATTGAGTTTCCCGGAGGAAGCAGTGGCTCATTGGCAGCCTCTGCTGCAGGAAGGGAGGCCATGCCAGGCACAGGCCCAGGAGGTAATTGCTGTGCCTCTGAGCCTGAGCCCTGCTGAGGCTTCAGCTGCCCTCTCTGCTGCCTGGCAGTGCAGGCACAGCCCCGACAAGACTGGCACAGCCCAGGGGAATTATCCCGAACAGGCTCAGGGCACTCGGGTACTGAGCAGTCCTGCTGGGGTCCCTGCGTGGGAAACACTTCCTGAAACCTGGGAGCGACTGCACGGAGTGCGCATGGTGGGGAAAGGACAGAGGGGGAGAGCAAGGCTCCAGTGTGTCCTGAGAGAGCCTGGATATGTGCCCTTGGGCTGCGGAAGCTGTCCCAGCAGAAGGAGCGACGGAGGTTGGGAGGGACACTTGTGGCACTGCCTGCTGCAGTTTCCCCCAAGGATTTAGTGCGGATTTCCTCTGTGGGAGGGAGAGAGCCCCCACGGGCTCTGGGCTCCTCCAGCCACCACTCCAGAGATGTTGCACAGGGCCTGCAAAGAGGGTGGAGAGTGACCAGAGCCAGTCCAGAGCTCCCCATGCCCCTGTGCAGCTTTGGCCTTGTCCATTGATATCTGGCTCCCACGGCCTTACCCGACCCCCTTGCAGTGCCCAGTTCCCTAAAGCAGAGGGGGATCCCAGCACACCATGGAAATGGGTCTGATCAGATCTGTGCTCCCCTCTAGACGAGCATGCTAGGAAGGCTTCTCCAGCAGCTTGGCTCCATGAAGACTTCCAGCCTCTTAAGCCTCCTGAAGGTATGTTGTCAATGTTCCTAAAAGAATAATCATTGACAGCCTGGTAGGCACCAGGTGACAGGAGCTCCTGTGGCTGTTGAGTTACAGGTGTGTCTGCAAGAAAGTCTTTTCAGGCTCCTTTCCTGGTTGCTGCACACAAGCCCCACTCCCATGGCAGGGGTGAGTAGTGTGTGCCTGCTGACCCCACAGGCTCCGCCCTTGTTCTGTGGGATCCATTCACCTGAAATGCAAATACTTCTCTTAAGGTCCTCCGAGAAGGAGGAACAAACCTATAGGAGACAGGAAGTCCCTGGAGGCATCCAAACACATGGATAGGGTCCTGAGTGAGGTGGACAGGCAGCGTGGTGGGTGCATTTCCCTCATGCTTCCCCTGGGACTCAGCAGCCGGGGGCTTTGGCTGCACATCTGGACACTTCGTGCCCGGCACAGCAGGAAGGGATCCATGGCAGCCTCGCTGCCCCGCTGCTGCTTTCATGCCCTGCAGGGCTGTTTCCCAGCCTGGCCTGGCTGCAGCTTCTGCCCAGCCTCTGCAGGAAGGCATTTGGCATCAGCTGACAGGCAGCCCAAACTGCACCATGGGCCATGCCCACCCTGACATCCCCTGCAATTTCCCAGTCTCTAAGCACATCTGGAGGGGCAGCTCCTTGGAGGAGGGAGGGCCCTGGAGCGGCCCCAATAACCTGGTCTTTCTCCTGAATCTTGTCCATTACTGAGACAAGCATTGCCTCCTGAAGATGCCACATTCCCATTGGTGAACAGCCTCACCTGATGGAGCATTCCCTTCTCCTTTCTGCAGAGATGGAAGGAGAGCCTGTGCTGAAGGCAGCATTTCCCAGAGGAAGCAGTGGCTCCATGCCAGCCTCTGCTGCAGGAAGGGAGGCGCTGCCAGGCACAGGCCCAGGAGGTAATTGCTGTGCCTCTGGGCCTGAGCCCTGCTGAGGCTTGAGCTGCCCTCTCTGCTGTCTGGCAGTGCGGGCACACAGCATTACCTGACCCCCTTGCAGTGCTCGGTTCCCTATACAAGGGGATCCCAGCACAGCATGGAACAGTTCCCATCTGTGCTCCTTTCTAGACTGGGAACGTGACTTCCGTCATTTGTTAAAGCACAGTTTAAGGATCTTGGAGCTTGGTGGTGGTAGGTTATCAGCAACCCTTTGCTAACAGAGCAATCACTATCCAAGTGTAATCATTGTCCAGAGTAATATTCCTTTGTGATTTCCCTTAAGATCCTCCAAAGTTTGATGGATTCTGGAAATCCTGGCCTCCAAATTTGTACTCTTGTACCCAACAATGATCTCACAGGATTGCTGCCCGTGGGAGGAAGGAGCATTTAGCTGTCCATCTTCCTCCCGTGGGCAATGCCAGTGTGTCCTTCCATGTGCTCTGTGCAGCCAGGGAGAAGAGCGGAGAGGGAAGGGGCCGGGCCCAGGGCTGTGCCCCGGGGCTGAGCCTTTGGCAACTCCTTTGCCAGCCCCAGGGAGCCTGAGCTGCTCCTGCTGCCACTGCCAAGCCCTGGCCCTGCCCATGGCTGGCTTTAGAGCTGCTGGCAGCTCCAGGGAGTCCTTTCTGCCCTGACTGCCCTGCAAGGGGCTCCTTCCATCCCAGTGTGGGGCCACTGCAGGCACAAGGTCCCCCTGCTCCTGAGTGGGAGGCAGAGCTGAGGGAGTGCCTTGGAGGGCACCAAGAACCCAGGTGCCCTCATTGCCACTTGGGCCTGAAGGAGAACCTTCAGCAGGGTCAAAGGAACTGTTCTGTCCTGCCTTTCTTTGCAGATGACCCTGATGATGATCCTGATGATGAAGATGAGCCTGTTGACAAAGATGATCCTGTGGACGAAGACTATCCTGTGAATGGAGACGATCTGGATTCCCAACGCATACCCATTACTGAGCCTCTGGGAGATGCTGAGGGTAGGTCAAGGCCTTTCCCCTGGGAGAGCTGCCAGCTCAGAGCCCAAAGCTGGGCCAGGGGGGCATCGCTGCAGGTGCCAGCACAGAACGATGCACGTGTGTGCCCTCACCCTGCGCGATCCCCTCACCGCTCCTGCGGCTCAGTGGTGCCCGTGCAGATCAGCAGAGATGGCAGAAGCTTCTGTGGCTGTTGTATTACAGATGTGTCTGCAGGGAGGACTTTGGTGGATGTTGCACGCAGGCCCAGCTCCCATGGCAGGGGTGAGTAGCGTGTGCCTGCTGACCCCACAGGCTGAGCCCTCGTTTTGTGGGATCCATTCCTGGGAAACAGAAATATTTCTCTTAAGGTCCTCCAAGAAGGAAGAAGAAACCTATAGGAGCTAGTACATCCCTGGAGGAATCCAAACATCTGGAAAAACTCCTGAGTGGTGTGGACAGCCAGCGTGGTGGGTGCATTTCCCTCAGCCTTCCCCTGGGACTCAGCAGCCGGGGGCATTGGCTGCACATCTGGACACGCCATGGCAGGCACAGTGGGAAGGCATCCATGCATCACAGGCCATGCACACCCTAAGATCCCCTGCAATTTCCCAGTCTCTGAGCACATCTGGAGGGGCCGCTCTGTGCAGGAGGGAGGGCCCTGGAGCAGCTCCAAAACGCTGGCCATTTTCCTTCTCCTTATCCATGTCTTCAACAAGTGTTGCCTGGAGCAGAATGGCACAGCACAGAGGAATTACGGTGTGCAGGCTCAGGGGTTCGGGTATTGAGCAGGCCTGTGCCAAAGGGCAGCAAGGTGCCTGCAGGCCCCAGCTCTGGGGGAAACAGAGAACATCCTGCCCGTAACCACAGTGCTGCCAGCTCAGCAGTGCAGCACAGCACGGGCTCACGCTCCCCATTGCTCCCACAGATGCAGCCAGCACCTCAACACATTCTGACATCATCTGGAAAAGCATGAGAAGAGTTTTCTGCTGGGGAACACCTTGTTTGATTAAGTTGATGGCCATTGTGGCTGGTGCGGCACTGTGCCTGATGATGTGCTGTGCAGCAATCTGGTATTGCTGGACGAGAAAATGGTGAGTGTTTTGCGATTCTCTGCCTCAAACAGCTTCCTTTAAATGCTGCTCATAGTCAGGGAACATTCCCAGAGAGTCTCCAGTGGAGCTGTGGCCAGTCCATGATTCTACAAATAGCTCTGCGGAGCTTCCATTGGCCTCTCAATTGCTGGGCCTTGTCCTTGGGGCCCGCTGGGGCAGCAGCCAGTGCTGGCTCCCACTGAGGCTGCCTGGCCAAGAGCAGCCCCAGGGGCACGGGGCAGAGGCAGAGGGAGGTGGGGAGGAGAAAGAGCAGGGCCGAGGTTGCCCTTGAAAGGCAGAGGCGCTCTGGGACCCACTCCTGGCCAGGGACCCTGCCCAGAGCCGTGCCCTGCTGGCCGGGGCCTTGAGGGGCAGCTGTCCAGCTGGGCCCAGCTGTGCCAGCAGCTCCAGCCGTGCTGGGGAGCCTTGCCAGCTCTGGGCCCTGCTGTGCAGGAGGGTCCCTGTGTGCCACTGGCAGCTGGGGCCTCAGCCTGCTCCTCTCTCCACAGGTGCTCCTGTGCATCTTCAGAAAATGATCCTAAAAATAGAGACAACGACAACTTGACAATTTATCCCAGCTCTTCACTTCTGCCCCTATCTGCCCTGCCGTGGCTGCACCACCATAATGAAGGCATCCCCAAATCCACCCCTCCTCAACGAGACCCTCTGCCCCGGAGTCCCCTGGTCCTGTTCCCCGGCCAGGACTGAAGGTGGGCAGCCCTTGTCTGGCAGGGCAGGGCTTGGCCCCTATTTTATGTTTAAATAAAGAAATAGAGTTTTCACAGCTATGTCCATGTGGTAGCACCAGCAAAGCCCCCCCGCACCAGCACTGACTGAGCTCCATGCCCAGGAGCAGCCGTGGATGGCCACGGTGTGGGCAGGCAGGAGCCAGGCAGGGGCTGCTGTGCCCAGTGCAGGGCCCCGAGGGGAAGGGGGAGCCCATGCTGAGCGTCCCTGGGCTGAGGGCAAATTTCCTTCCGGGGGATCATCTGGGCCTGGACCTGAAGAGGCACAAAGGGATATTTTGGGGTCCCTGCAGAGGCGTGCAGGGATCCCTCATGAGGCACAAAGGAGTATTGATGGCCTCTCCTAAGGTGTGCAGGGATCCCTCATGCGGTGGGCAGTAGGGTTAAATTTGAGGGGGTTTTTTACTCTTCTCAGCACAGCACAGGGACACTTGGCCGAGGTTTTGCCAAGCTGGGAGAAAGCCTCTTGCAAAGGCTTGGGCCCAGCCTGTGGGCACAGCGGGCGGGCGCAGCCCATCCCCTGGGCCAGTCCGGGCTGCTCAGGCCGGGCCGGGCCGGGCCAGGCTCGGGCCCCGGCAGGGAAGGGCCGCGGCCCTGGGCTCTGCTGAGGCTGCTGAGCTCCGGCCTGCCCTGTGCTGCAGCCCAACACATTGACAGCCATGGCCGTGCCCTGGGCCACCGCAGGCACCCGGGGCTACAGCTGAGGCCGTGCCTTCTGCCACTGAAGGGAGGCTGGCTCTGTTCCCTCGCAGGGCACAGCTTAGCTCCCAGCACCTTTGGGAACCTGCCTGCCGGGGAAGTGCTGGGGGGCAGAGAGTTCCAACCCTTCTCACTGGGAAGTGTGTCTGATTTTTTTCCCTCTAAATTTGTGTCCTGGCAGAGGTTTAAGTTTGCTTGCTCTCAGTAGGGCGCTTTTCTTCTTGGCAGTCAGTGGGGCTTCAATGCAGCCAGGGTTGAAGGAGGATCTCTGGCCGCTTGGGCTGTGGTTGTGGGACTGGCTTCATCCTTCCTTTGGCTGTGATTTGCACTGGTGCTTGTGCAGGCATTTTACAGTAACTGGCTTCAGTTCTTTCCTCTTGTCCCCAAAAACCGAGAATAAACCTGTTTAGCACCAATGTTTGGGCTCCCAAACAGAACTGTTCTCATTCTACGAGTGTCACAGACACATTTTATGAAAAATCCTTTTTCCAGGGTCTTTTCTCCTGTGAAGCTGGGAAGCTTCAGCTTCTCCATGTTTTGTTGCTTTGGAATGTGATTTGGAGAATTGTTACCCAGCATGTGAAATTGTTTTTACTTGATGAGCAATGACAGCCACCTGTGTTAAAGCTGTGAACAGTCACAAGATTTGTTATTCATTCCTTTGCTTTCCCTTCCAGCTTTTTGATGAATTCTTTCTCTCTATTTAGTATAGTTGTAGTGTAGTACTTTAATATAATATCCTCATATATCAGCCTTCTGAAACATGGAGTCAAGATTCTCATCTCTTCCCTCATCCTGGAATCCTCAAACACAGGTATACCCAAGTCTTTCAGGCTTGCTCAGTGAATGAGCAGCTGATTGAAGTACAAAAATACTGAGAAACCCACAGTCCCTTCCTAGGAAGAAACATCTCCCCATCTAAACCTCACCTGTCTTTATCCAGTTACAGGGGAAACAGACATATATATATATATATATATATATATATATATATATGTATGTCTGTAATAAAATAACTTCAGCTTTAAATGAAATCTCTGTATTTATCCTTTTCCTATGAAATTTTGGTTAGAAAGAAGTTTTATTTTACACAGTTACATTTAGTCAGGACATTAAATAACAGATGCTTTTAAGATGCCAAATACTGGAACTGCAGCAAATTCCTCCCTGACTGACATTCATGTGTGCCTGCTCTCAGGGAGGAATCAGAAGGTCCTGTCCAGAGGGTGAGAGCAGATGTATGCCCTCTTCTCCAGGATCTGCTTTGCAGCTTTTTTAATGGAATCATCCAGGTTTTCATCAGCATCTGTGGAGAAAGAGAGAAAAGTCAACTAAGGGACCACAAAGAGCTGTTGTAAATTTCTTTCAAGAAGTGTTTTTGAACACAAATGCAAGAGTGTGAGGGCCAGGAAGAAATTGAACATTTTCTTCTGAAAAAGATTGGTTATTACAGACTGAGCTTCAGAGAGCCAATGCCCAACTGGTCAGTACTTCCCAAAGAGTCCAAATCCCTCATTTCTATCAGCTACTTGTCAGAAGTATATACATGAAATGTAGATATTATATTCCTCAATAAGGAACGCTGGCAGTTGGCTTTAGCTATGAAGTGAAGAGACTCTTTTCAACAGGTTCCAGCTCTGCTGCTTGTTTCAATTAAAAGCGGAGCCAAACTCTTCTGTTGGTCACATCAAACTCACCTTTTTTTGATTACAGTCTGAAAGACAGAAGAGCGTAAGAACTATTTTATAGTACTTACATTTTTCTAATTGAGCCATGGCATAATTATTCTTGAAATAGGCTTCTGTGCAGAAGATATTTGTAAGAAGCACCTGGAAAAGGAGTAAAACTGAGTTTAAAAATAGTGAATGAATTTCATAACAAAAACCATGTAGTAAGAATACAGTAATTTAAACATCTCAAAGCTCTTTGATGATGGTGCCCTGAACCCCAGTCATGTGCAGTGCAGCCTCAGCTGTCCCTTTGAGGCCAGAGAACTGCCAAGGCTCAGGGCTGGGATGAGCCTTCACCCAAAAGCTACTCCAAGACTGATTGGGAATCAATCCAGAGCAGGGCTCACACAAAGAGCAAGGTCTCAAGGCCAAAGCCAAACCTTCATCATGTTGGATTTGTTTTCACACTGATCTGGAGCAAATTTTTCTTGACCTGCAACACCACTGTTACCATGAAACTTTACATGAGCTACTAAATAAGCACTGTCCTTTCCTGTCCTGAGCTGTGCTGCCCAAATACTGTTGTGCTTATGTGTTTTTATTAATGATTATATGGAAAGAGCTTGGGAAGAACTGCATGGTGTTAACAGATTTGAGAGAACGTGCAGAGTTGTGGTGAGGTTCTAAATGTCTGTGTATGTGTTAAAGAAGTATTTTAAACATGTTGAAAGTGTGCAGCTCAACAAGCAGAGCCCCTGAGAGGCTCCTGCACTCTGGCAGGTTTAGCCACGTTCTGCTGCACTTTTATGGGAGAGTTTGCTGTAATTCCCCAGAGATGCAGCCTGCCTGCTGCCAGGAGCACAGCCTGAGTGGGAATGGTTGGTGCTGAGGGACACTCACCTCGTGGTCATGGTTCCTGAGCCCGATGCTGATGGAGCGGCTGGCCCGGGAGATGGCTGCAGTCATTGCATACAAATTAATCACCACATCTGCCACTCTCTTCAGCACCAGCTGCTCATCCACTATTGTCTGGGAGAGAGAAAATCATTATCTGCTTGTGGTTTGTCAATTTAAAACTTTAACCAAATATCACTGTCCATACTTCATGTTTAGGTCCAGCTTTATTTCGCATAAACCGGTTCTAGCCTAGGTCAGAAATTATCATTGTTAGTTTTGGGTTTACTAAGCTGCACCTTTTAAATTCTACTTGTAAAATTGTAATATTGATGTATGCCTTAAACCACTTTGTTAAATGCCTGTAGCAGCAGGATTTGTGCTTACACAAGAGGAAAACAACCAACTCACTGAGGGTGCTGGTACTTTGGTTTTGGTTCTAACAATGTAACTTGCCCATTACACTGAGTACCTAATGTCAGTGTGTTTTCTCACACCCAGTGAGAAGGTGTCATGTGAAGGAAGTGCTGGTCCTGCCACACTCAGTCCCCTGCAGGTTCCAGTGGGGCCCTGAGCATAAACTATTCAGTAACAAAGACAACAGACAAAATAAATAGTTACCTTGCCAAACCTACTTAGCAGGCCCCTGACTGTAGTTCCAAAATAATAAACGTTTTCTTCAAGTTTCTTGGCATTCTCCTATAAAACAAAACACAAAATAGAACAATTTGAGTAGTCTTATAACAGAAAAGCAACATACCCCCACCCCCTTTAAAGAGGATACTGGATTTTCTCTTTTTTAACATTCATCCACCTTGCTGCTAAAAGCCAGACAGGCACATTTCTTTCTCTCAAAGATCCATTACAATTTTCTGGAGTTTACTCTCAGTAACTTTTAGTATAGGCTTATGATAACAAAAGTAACTAACAGAACGCCCCATGAAAAATATACCTTATCTTTTTCCTATTAACAGAACATTCATTTTTGGTCATAAAAACCTTTTCCTAAGTGATTAAGCAAGTATGTGTATGTGTAATTCACAGTCATTCTGACCTGAAACTCTGTTCCAATTAAACAGGAAAAACTCCTGTTTTGTAACTAACCTTATAACAAAGGGCAGCTATTAAAAACGCTTTCATATGGTGAAGGCTCAATTTATACAAATTATCCAAATGGATCTAAAACTGGATTTGGTATAAACACAGGCTTAGAGCAGCCTTCATCCTCCCTTGATACCTGGACAATAACTGTAACTTCTTACCCTGTCATGGTGCCAACATCTGCTTACCCTGGAAAATCTCACTGCCCCTAGGTATACATTTTGGTTTGCAAAAACAGGAGATGAAATTGTGGCAAGCAGCAAAGGGAACAAACACAAGAGCTCAGCAGAGAGGCCCTTACCTGGAGGCTGGGATGCACCACCCCACTGTCACCTACAAGCCCCAGATCCACCTTCCTGCCCAGGGTGTCCTGTAACCTGGTCAGGAACTCCCCCAGCGCCACTCCCACGTTTCCTTTCTTGATTGCTCTGAAATGTTGGGGAAAGAATGGCTGTTAAAAGAAATTCCAAGAGGTTCAGACACAACCAGTTGGAATTCCAAATACTTTAGCACCAAGTCCTGATCCACTGCTGTGAAGTCTGGAGAACAACTGTGGAGCCTTAAGAGTCATCAGCTGCTCTCCAAGACACCCACAAGGAATTCCAGAGACCAGTACTCAATATCCACAATGCAGCTGTTGTGTCAATACAACTTCATTCAGATACAAAATATTAATTACTGGTCTTGAAAGAAATAATTACAGCTTGTGTAAAAGTCCAAGATAAAATGCATTAAATACTACAATTCCTAAATCTATGAACCATCCCATTAAAAACACAGAGTCCCTGTAACAGTGAACTTTTACAGACAATAAATAGAAATACTGCAGGTATTCCCTGCAGTTTGTCCTCTTATCTATAAAGTTATCTGATTCTGTTTAGTTTATTTAAAACTATTAAGAATAAATAAGAACATACTTAATTTTGTCAGTTAAGATCTTCCCTGCATGCTGCATCCCTGTCAGTGCAATGTACATTCTCAGGATTTCATTGGTGCCCTGGAAAAAGCAGAAGAGAAAGTGAGAAGGTGGGTAACCAGAGTTTACAATAGTGTTTTCCAAGCAGGTCTGTTGTGCCCCTGTGCTCTTCCCACTGCTCCAGTATCACATGATGACTCTCCCCACACATAAACTGCCGCCTTTTGCTTTATCTCAGTTTTAATTCTGATTTCATGGGGCATTGCAGAAGTTGAGCCCCTCATCATTAAACACACAAATATACCCCAATGTAAAAGAAAACAGACAAAATGCATTTTGATTAAAAATGCTCTGCACTGTTCCAGTGAAGGAATATTTGAATAGTTGTAGAACTGCTCAAAATGAGCTGAGTTAAAATCAAGTCTGACAGTGACTCTGATGTGCACATGATGGGTCACTGACAATCCAGCTCGGAAAGAGAACAAGCTTGAGAACCAACCTTTCTTTTAATTTAAATAGCCATCAATAAGTTAATTAAATGTCTAAGTTGATCTTTTATGAGTTTCTCTGCTTCTCTCGTGAGAAGCACACAAGAGGAAAGGTTACTGCTGTAACTCACACTGTGGTCAGTCTGTAAAAGCCATCATAGCTTATTTTATTATAGGGAACTACTATTGATATTCCAAAGAAAACAAGGTTAGTCCTGCAGTTTTACTGTTAGAGACTTTGCAGCTGAAGGAACAAGATCCTGGTCAATCAAACCTTCAGGTTTCTACTCCCCTTTATAGGAGGTGTGAACTGCAGTTTGCAGAAAAAGGGGATCCTGGTACTTGCCTCAAAGATGAGCAGGATCCTGGTGTCTCTGAGGTAGCGTTCATAAGGATAATCCTTCATGTAGCCAAGGCCTCCAAGGATCTGCAGAGCCTCACTCACACATGCCCAGGCACCTTCAGAGCTGAACACCTGCCATGGAACAGGGTTTGATCAGCAGAGAGTAGATAATAAATCAGCAATAAACACAGGATGCCCTGCTCTGGGGTTGTATCCACAGGACACTGCTGCAGCATTTTCTGTGTGTTACACCGGTCCTGGAGCAGTATCCCTGTGGCTCAGGGGTTTGTCAAATTTAGTGATGCAATGCACAGGGCACTCTCCACATTCCAGGGACAGGGGCAGCCCCACACAGGGAGAGCAGCTGCAGCTGCTTGGCTGGAGCCCAGAGCAGGAGTTTTCTGCAGTGACCATGAGGGACACCCTGACAGCCACAGCCTGGATATTCCACAGGGTTTGTTGTGCCATCAGCTCCCTGGGAAAGCTGGCACAGCAGCAGCTTGGCCAGGATGGCAGCTGGAGTGTGACTGAGTGTCCCAGTGCTCATGTGAGGCCTCCTCAGACGCCAGCTCAGCGGCTGTGACATTCTCAACCTGTTCCCTGCTGGTTTTATTTTGCACGAGTCTGAGCTTGTGGGGTACAGACAGAACAGTATCTGTCATTCCACCTGGCTGCAGTGCTTCTCTCCTCTAAATGCAGCCCTGAGTTCTCAGCCCTCTGCAGGCTGAACACTGAGCCTTTTCCCAGCCCTGGTTACCTTGACCATGGCAGCCTCGACGGAGCAGTCAGGGAAGCCTGGCCTGTCCATCATCCCTGCAGTCAGGTAAGCCATGCTCTCCATCACGTAGGCTTTCACAGCCATCAAACAAAACTTCTCCTGCCACACAGCAACAGGAGGAATCGTACAGAAATTCAGATGCAAAAGTCCACAATCAACCCTCAAACTTAAAAAGACCTGCAGTTCTTATATGTTTTACATCATCAAATTAATCAATCAATAAAAAGTACCACTTTGAAACAACAATAAATAAAAAATACCTTTATACATTTATCATTCTGGACATTTAAAAGATCAGTGTACAGAAGTCAGCACCAGGTTCACACAAATTTCTAGCAAATCCTTTAAACCAGTACAGCCAAAATACACCCAATGCAATCTATGTCCTGGCACTTCACACAGAGATTTAGGTGTTTCATGTTTTGTTACCTGAATTAATCCAAACTGGCTGAGTTTCTTATTGAATTGTTTCCTGGTGCAAGCATACTCTGATGTCAGTTCTTCAAAGAAAGAAAAACAAGTCATTCTCAGAAGGGCTGTGACAGACCATTCCAGCAGCTGGTGTCCTTCCCTGGGCGGTGACATTCCAGTCTGTGCCCAGGAGCCCCCTGGCTGTTCCAGAAGCAGCACTTTGTGAAAATCACCCTCACACTGATGTTGTTGACCAAGTGTGGGACCAGCCTGTCAAAGGCTTTTGAACCAGAGGTATGAACCTGTACTCTTAAGAGAAGTGATCAGGTTTGGTGCTAACTGGTTAGAGAGACTTCTGTTACTGTTTTGGCTAATAATTGGCAGAAAGCAGTTTTAGCCCTAGTTACTGTGTGCAGCTTTGAGCCAGTTATTCAGGTGGGAGGTTCCAGGGGAGATTACACCTTCTAAAATCAATAGTACAGAGGTTTTTTTGTTGGGAATAACATTTTACCTCAGGGAAGTCCAACAGAGGCAATAACCTCCCACTCTATGAACTGAATCTACACTGTACAAAAGGAAAAAGACCTTTATTTCAAAACCTCTGCAAGCAGGCTTTTAATTTAATTTTTCAAAACCATATTTTCGTGTTTTAAAGATATCAAAGCCTGTTATGACAAGGTCAAGACTCCTGCTCCCACTCTGAATGTCTTGCATGATCTGCCTCAGGCAGAGCAGTTTCTGCTGGCACCCAGCCATGCAGAGCTCCCAATTCACCCACCTATCAACTTCTTAATCATTCCAGCAGATGCACTGCCCATGCTAAATCTTCCACTGTTGAGGATATTCATGGCAACCTGTGAAGAAACAGATGGGGTTTAGGCCACATTCTCCTTAGGTCACTGCTTCCTGCTTCTGTGTTCCCTGGATTTCACTCCTCACTGGGACACACTGCCAGTCCTGGAGAGTGCCCTCACATCAGCCACCACAGCTCTCAGCATCCCAAGGAAAATGCTTCAAAACTGGGCTTTTCCTGCCACCCATTACATCCAATTTTGTATCTGAAGTAGATGATCCGGTGACTTGGAAATAATCTCTAATTAGACGAAGGTAAAATGTAGATAAAAATGCATTTATCTGCAGCTGGTAAACAACATTCCAGCTGGACAGCACGGCTCCAGTTTATCAGATGAAGAAAACCACAGTATTTCTCCTTGCAGCTGACCTGTGATGGCTGCTCTCTGCCTCAGGTGGCTTTCAGCAACACATCACAGAAGGGATAAGAAAGGAGGTATAGAAATGAAATACAGACCAATAACGTAAAAAAAATAGATTTTGGAGTCTGGTGTCTGTAGTGTTGTTTCTCAACATGGGTGACTCATGTCAAAGCCTGTTAGGAAAGAAGTCACTGTCCTACATTTTAACTTGTCAGGAAGGCACCATAACAATCTTCTTTTAATCTCTAATACATTAAGGAAAATAATTTCTTTTAGCACTTAGGCCTGGACTTGCCTGCTACAGCAGGAATAAGAAATGGAGAAGGAGTAAGAGCAGGTTAGCAACTCCCCAGGTCACACTCTCAGAGAAAGGTTACACAGCAAGGCTACCTGTGGTTTTCTCTCCTGGGGTCCTGCCAGCATTCCCTGTGCAACAGGGCAGCCCTGGAGAAGCACCTGACAGCCAGGGCACCTTGGAGCTGGGCATGCCTCCAGCACTCCCTGTGACATCCACACAGCCTGTGCCAGGGTGTCTCCCTTCCCACATTCTGCTCTGGAACCAGCAGAGGACATGTCCTCCATTCAGGGCAGAAGGGCAGCTGAAGTCACTCCCTCTTCTGAGGGGACACCACAACAAACAACCAAAAGCCCAACAAGAAGAGAAGAAACACAGAAATCTGAGATGATGGCACACTGTGCACTGTCCAGTGACACCAATTTACAGATCAATGGGGGAATCTCTCCTCCTGTACCCTAGAGTGTGGCAGTGCTCACACCACCCACAAGGAAACTTCAGCACGGGGGGAAACAGCCTCCTTCAGACTTCTATAAATCACCAGTAGTTATTCTCCACTGCTTACCTTAAATCCCCCTCCAACTTCTCCAATTACATTCTCTATAGGCACTTTGGTGTTTTCAAAATGTACTTCACAGGCTGAAACACAGA
This sequence comes from Passer domesticus, assembly GCF_036417665.1. Classification (NCBI taxonomy): domain Eukaryota; kingdom Metazoa; phylum Chordata; class Aves; order Passeriformes; family Passeridae; genus Passer; species Passer domesticus. The sequence goes on along the minus strand of NC_087482.1, from coordinate 7,410,602 downwards.
ATTAACACTTGATCAAATATGACACAGAAATACTTAAAAGACATTCAGGAACTTAAGTCACTATTTGTAGCAGGAAATGAAGTCTTCCTAATGCATTGTTTATGACAGAATTATACATGCTTCGCCAAAGAAGTGAGAATTTGGGAAAAGGCTGTAGTTGACATCAGTTATTGATGTAAAATATTTAAAATATTATGAATATACACTGTGTAAACAGAGAACTACAGTTTGGTCTTTATTTCTAGTTCTAAGGAACTGACTGAACAGTCACCAAGATGGTGAAAAGATGCAATCATTACAAAGCTTAGAAGAGCTGAAGAACGTGGACTTCTAGATTAAACCTATTGGCCACTGAGTCTCCTGAATGATTTCTTTCACTGCACAGTGAATGAACTCCACAAATTGGATTTCTTATTTCAGACCCTGCGTCAGGAAGGGCTCCTGGGAAAAGCCAGCTAAAGAAACATGAAACTTATACTGTAACATGGAATACGTATTGATTTGCCCCTGAATTCAGATGATCCAACCAAAATAAAACCTTAAACTATGAAAACAAGTTCTGCTAACAGTTTTAGGTGGCTCTTACTGTTGGAGCCTCGAATGCCCAGTTTATCCTCGGGTTTCCCATGGGTGACGCCCCCGAAGTCCCGCTCCACGATGAAAGCAGTGATTTTATCCTTCACCTGCCCGTCCTTGTCCACAATCTCTGTCCTGGCAAACACTGTGAAAATACTGGCCAGGCCACCATTGGAGATCCAGACCTGTTTTGAGAGAGGGAAGATGTGTAAGAAAGGTAAATGTGCTGATTTTGTGGGCACAGCCCTCCAGGGTTTTGTAACAGGCTGGGAAAAGAACAGAGTGCTGAAAAATTGCTGTTCCTTCCCTTCAGTTCTAATGAGGGTCTGCTCCCAGGGTGAGCACATTTCTGAGGAGAGCTGACCACATGTGCTCAGTTTAGAGCAACTTTAAAACCAGAATGTAGTATCAATATGCATTAAATTAAAATCCACAGTGCATTTCCACAAAAGCTGGTCCATCCTGCTGCTGCTGGCACCTGAGAGATACAGGGGCAATGCAGACTGGACAAACCCTGTGGCCAAAAATTAACTCTGATGAGAAATTCTCTGATCAGCCTCTCCCCCAGGGTGGGTCTCTTCACACCACAAATGGATCAACAACTACAGACCAAGTCTGCAACGCATCCAATACTGCTGAAACCAGGACATCTCTGATTTCTTCAAGACTGGCTTTTGTCACGGTTTCTTTTAACAGAAAGGTTCCAAGCAGACCTATTTCTAATTAAATATCAAGTTTTATTTTAAAATCTAGCCTGCAGAATGAAGAGATGTCAAATACAGGTTCAGGTTTCCTTTTACCTAAGCTGTCATGGAAGGGGCTGATTTACTAAGAAACCAACCCGCCCTGAAGCTGAACACACAAATGGCCAACAGAGAAAGAACCCAGGGTAGTTTTCCATTTTCCTTACCAGGAGTTTAATGCAGTAATTCTCTAACAATAATTTTCTATTCCCTTTGTGCCTAATCTTTTTGACAGGGTCATTCTCCTCTAGCTTGGAAACCTCCCAGTTCCAGACTGATGCAAAAGACAAGAACACTTCCTACATTTGTAAGAAACCCCTTTCCTGTTCCCAGTCTGTGAGTAGGTACCTTGGAGCCATTTAACAGGAAGTGTTTCCCATCTTCACTCAGGGTTGCCCTTGTCTGGATGGATGCAGCATCACTCCCACTAGAAAACAAACAAGTTACTAATGTTTAAAGAAGTAAACATGCTTTAAAAAAACAAAACTGCATATTCCCCCTCTTCCTATTCTGTAAAAAGGAGGGGGTCTCAAATAGCAGTATATAAATTTTAGCTTTTAACTAACAAGGAAGCTCACTAGATTGAACAGTTCTAAAAGTTACCTGAGGGGACATTTCTTCTCATTACCATGTTATCAGGATTATAACCTGACCAGACTGTGTAGAATGCCACAAAAGCAACATTTTGGAGCTACACTTTGAGCTATGTGAACACACAATGAGCCTCTCACTTAAGTGACAACAAAAATTCTTCCTTTTAGTTTTGGTAGCTCCTTCAAAACAGGCTTTTATATTTTGAATAAGAACTGAAAGCATCCCAGAACAGTCACAGCACATTATTTCTGACGTAGCACAAAGCATCCTTTCAAGTAAATGAATTCCTGGGATGAGAACAAGAATCAAGGATTTCATGGACACTGCCAAAAGCAGCATGCTGGGGAAAGAGTAATTGGAGTGTTCCTTGAAATACCAAAACTAAGCCACAGATGTATATACTGAAGCCATGGGCCCCAGATAAAGAAGCCTGAAGGTATGAAGCAATGCAGCTAAGGCAGTGAGCCCCTGTGGGGCTGTGGGGCAGCAGCACCTGCCGGGCTCGGTGAGGCAGAAGGCAGCAATGTGCTCCCCCGAGGCCAGGCGGGGCAGGTACTTGGCCTTCTGCTCCTCGGTGCCAGCAATGAGGATCCCCTGCAGAAACAAGCACAGGAAACTTTGCAGCATCACCCTGTGGGAAAAGAGAGGGAGCTGACAAGCTCCAGCATGTTTAGAAAGCTTCATCTGCAAGTTTTATGGCATAGCAAGAGACAGTTTAATCAACAAGACTGTATTATTTGTCAGTCATTAAAATATTTTTTCATTAGCATTCTCTGCTCAATTCGACAAGGAATCTTCTCTTGCTATAACAAACTGAGTGTGGTTTCAAGCTTCTTTCTGCCATCCACCCAGCACTAAAAAGGTAAATACCTATGGCTATATTCAAGTTCAAAACTGACACACTTTCTCTCAGATGAGTTATCTCCTCTAGGCCCCCCAACATGCAGCCCCAGCCAGCCAAAGTTCCTCTTTTCTGAATTCTTTCCTTCCTCATCACCTGAGCCCCCCTGATACTGTTTCAATTCTATTTATTCTAGGTACTTTAGACAAGTTTAGCCAATTTAAAAAAAAACAACTTGGACTCATTCACCTAAGAACAATTATCCTAATAGTAACTTCCTTGTGTACTTCCTATGCAGCCTTTCTGTCTCACACTGAACCAGTGGCAGAGGCTGCTGCAGACACCAACAACCTGATTTATGCTTTGCCAGTAATTCTGATTTGCTCCCCCTAAGCCCCACATTTTTCACTTCACCTTTTCCATGCAATCTGTGCAGAAGCCCTGGCCCCAGAGCAGCAGCATTACCTTCAGCCCAATGGCCTGGTGAGCTGCCAGGGTCACTGCAATGGAGCCATCCAGGGAGCTGATTTCTCCCAGACGTGCATACATGGTGTTTGACAGGCCCAGCCCACCTGGAACAGGCACCAGGTTTTATTTCAGTACATTTTTTGTGCCACTTCCCCACTCCCCCAAAAATCCATTTCAAGTACAGAAATACAGGAATGTAGCAGCTTTAACTGGAGAGGTACAAAAGCGGCACAAAATGCACCCCTAGATGTTCTTCTGTGGCATTTACTCACCATATTCCTCTGGAATCTGCATGCCAAAGAGACCCAGGTCCTTCAGTCCTTGTAAGGTTTCGGGTGGGATTTTTGCATCTTGATCGATTTTCTTCGAGTCCACTACAAATAGAGAATTTTTTCTCATTTAACACTGTGTTTCTCAGTGCCCAGAGCAGCTGGGAGGCTACAGGATTCCCCCACCAGGGCCACAGTCACTCATGACCCTTCTCATTCCCAGCTTCACAAGAATTTCTTCTTTCTAGCTGCAGCCTGACCATCCTGTTTGTCCTCACCACATATTCAGGAAAAAGACTTGGAAATGGGAAAAATGCAGCATTTATTTAATTTTCTCAAACATTTCTACTGGTTCTGCATGCCAGCAGATTCCAAGACTGGAATAAGCAAAGTATTTTCAGGATTTTCTATCTGAACTAAGTCTAGGTCGTGAATACAAGAAAAAAAAAAGTGCATAAATGAGGAAATTAGAAAATCTTGTTCTTAGGAGATTTTAAGATTCTTGGGGGATTAAGAGAGCTGTTCTGTACCATGGCAGTGAAAACAAACAGGAATCATACTTTCTCCAGACTCCATAATTTGACCCTTTTATTCCTTCCCTAAACATCAGGCTGTTTACTCCATGAACCATGTTCCCCCCCACAGAGCAAAGAGTTAAAAAATGTAATTTGAATAAATCCTTTATTTACTGTCAGTGAGCAACACTACAATTTTACAGTTAAAATCACCTGGATCTCGCCAATTGTGATGTGTGACAATCACTGGCTTCTCCAAACTCCTACAGAGTTTGGAAAACCTCTGTCAATGGGAAGGCTGAGACAGTGCTGTTTAACTGCCCCAGAAATTGCTGTCTGTGCAAACCACTATTCTGCAATTGCTCTGGAATTGGCTTATCCAAGGCAGCACGAATGGAAGGACACCCTGCAATGCTCTCTGGAATGCAGACGGGTAATAAGGCCTTTCCCAAATGGAATTATTACTCTAATACTGAAAAAACAGAAATGCTTTTGATTTTTCATAACTCCTCAACGAGCCAGCATTTCTGAGTATCTCTGCTGCATTTTGCCACGGTCAGTTTTAGCAGAGTAGGACAGCTATAAAGTTCTAGGAACTAGAACTAGGAAAAAAAAAATCACAATGTATGAAGTAGTTAGAAGCACAATTCAGCTGAGCTAAAACCAATTTCAAATCCTATCTTTATCCCAGAATTCTTTTACATCCTTGGTTTTTCCCCTGTTTTGGAGATTTAATTCTTCTGATCAGCACCCAAATACTTCCCAAAAAAGCCACAAATGGACATGCTACAGAATCAGCATCACTGTGTGAGCAGCAATAAATGCATAAACTAAATTAAATGTTTGAAACACCTTATGGAACTGCTATAGTGAAATAATTTTGTAATCACTAAATCACTTGCATGGATAAAAACACAATAATATACCTTCTTCATTGAAGAACTTTTCAACAGGTCCCACAAACTGGTTGATTTCTGCCAGTTCTTCATTGCTAATTTCTGGGTAAGGAAAAACTTCTTCCTAAAATAGGAGAATAGGAGAATTATTTAATAATTTTTAATACACGAACCATGCAGTTAAAATAAAAATCATGGGAGATATGCCTTGCAAAGACTCTAAAACACTGTGCAAATTAAGAATTGTGGAAAATGTCCCGAAACAGAAATAGGGCTCCACAGGACCCAACTTTATTTCACATCAAAACCAGACCAGAGGGTGTTAACTGAACAACAGAAACATGAGGGAGAAATCAAGAGATCTTTTAAGAACCACGAGGATGCAAAAGTTCTTCATCACCCATGAGTTTTAACCCTATTCAGGGACTGATAAAAATGAGTTTGATGTTTCCAAAGCTCAGCCCATGAGCACTGTCCCTTGCGAACACCCAGCACATTTCACCTGCTAATGCCTCGAGGACAAAGGTGAGTGAGCCCCACCACTCCTTATCATCCCCAGGGTGTTCTGGCCATGAACTGGAAGCAGCACAGCCTGACAGGTTGGAATTGGTAAAAAATACAAACAAGGAACACAAGGAGTGGGAGGCTACGTGAGAAGAACACTTCTGATTTTTACTGCCTTTCCCCTTTTAAACAGAAGAATTTATCTCTGTCCACACAAATCTGTTCATGGTACTCTGAGCAATATATCAGCATCAAAAATTCAGGACCTGTGAAATGTTAGAGGTTTTCAGAAAGCTGCTGTGTTGAAACTTGAGGGAAGAAACACCCGAGACACATCTGTAGAGGGGTTTAACACAGTGGAGCCTGAGTGCTGCCTGTTTTAACACCTTATCTGACAAGCTCCATTGCAGGAGACTTTATTGCTCAACTTATTTCACTGGATTTGAGTTATTCCTTCTTTCCGTTTACTTCACCCTGCAATCTCTGATAAATGCACACTCTAAGCCCTGCAGTAACAAACTCTGCTTAATACAGCGTTCCATCTCAGATTTTAACTTCTTTGTCCAGTGGCATCTCAAGGCACCACAAGAACACCAATCTTTCCTACCAAAACTGTAGGCAGAGATTTACAAGAAGCCTCCATCCTTGAAGAACAACCAGAGGACGAAGTGATCCAAGTTCAGCGGCATGCCCAGAGGGGGAGCACGGCGACGGGCAGCGCCCAGGGGACCCGCGGGGCTGGCAGGCACAGGGGCCCTCGGCGTTGTTTGGGTCACTCTGAGCCCCATCGCCTGTTCTGTGTGCAAAGGCTCCCTTCAGTTACCCGGCTGCAGCTGAGGGACACACAGAGCCAGGGCAGGGAGCTCCGCAGGGCTGGACCCGGGGGCTGCGGGGCAGCCGGGCCGGGCCGGGCCCTGCCGAGGGCTCACAGCAACGCCCGCAGCCCGGGCTGGGATGAGCAGCTGGGAAAGGCCCTGGCGCTGCTGCGGACGAGCCCCCGGTGAGTGCCAGCCCCGCTGTCCGCCGGTGAAAGGGCAGCGACCCCCGGGCGCGGCCGGCCCCCACCGCCCCCCGCGGACCCACCTTGCGCAGCGTGCCGAGGAACAGCTCCTTGGCGAAGGCGCGGCGGGGCGCGGCCGTGCGCAGGCCGCGGGGCCGGCCCGGGGCTGGGGCTGGGGCTGGGGCCGGGGCCGGGCGGAGCGCAGGGCCCGCAGCAGCAGCAGCACCGCGCTCATGGCCGCGCTCGGCGCTCCGCTGACGGCACCGCCGAGCGCCCGGCCCCGCCGGGGCGGGGCACGGCCCGCAGCCCCACAGCCCCGCGGCCTCACCGCCTCACGGGGCGGCGCTTCGCTCGCAGGAGCCGCGGGGATGTGCTCCATCCGGGTGACCTGCGGCGGGCACGGCCCCACAGCCCCGCGGCGCTTCGCTCGCAGGGCCCGCAGTAACGCCGCTCACGGCTTCCTCACGGCTTCCTCACGGCTTCCTCACGGCTTCCCTGGTGCCCTCCCCTCCCCGGCCCGGCAGCTCTTGCCCGAGCCGCACGGTCCCGCCGAGAAGCAGCTCTTGGTGCAGCCTTTGAATCGCCCTCATGAAGCGAAAGCAGCGGCGCAGGCCAGCCCGCGAGCAGCACCGCAGGCAGGGATCGCTGCTTCCCCTCCTGGAGCTGCGGGACACGCTGGGCTGCAGCGTGGAAATCGCCCCCGAATCTCCCAAATCCAAGCCTGACTCCCCCTGCTCCGTGTGTCGGGAGCCGGGGCAGGATGGTGTGGGCAGCTCCAACCTCCCCTGAGCGGCCCCGCACTCCTGCAGCCCTTCCCGCACATAAACAAGTGTCAAAGACCTGTCTGCTCGCTGTGCCCTGCGAGAGCGCTGCCCTGCACCGAGCATCCCCCTCCTCCTTCACTTCCCCTGCCATCCCTCTGGCAGCGGGTTTTGTCTTTTTTTAAAAACCCAGGTGCCAAACCTGTGTGAAATTACTGATATTCACTGAAATCTGGCTGAGAAGCACTCAGTGCTCCCCTTCTGTACGGGAGGTCACGGTCAGTTTTGTGGCACCATCACCCCCCAGCCGCTGCCTCACCTGCAGGTGGCTGGGGCTGCTCACCGACACAGAAGGGCTGTTAAAGGCGTGTTGAGCTTCATTTACTCAAGGGTAGAATTAATTTGTTTGAACTATTTATTTCAGATAAAATAATCCCTTTAAAGGCTGCTGCTACTCTGTCATTTTAGGCATGTCCATGTCCACCTGCCTTCACTTTGCTTTGGTCTGTGTGGAACTGCAGAATGTGACAAAATGGCATTTGCAAAAAGAACAAGTAAACACAGGCTTAATGAACTCACTTATTTTGCTTCCTGTACTTATGACTCATAAAATGAAAATCCTTTAATGTTGTAACCCAAATAAATTGCCATGTTGGTTGCCTCCCGACTGTACTGCAAGTAGGGAACAAGAAGGGCTGAGAGTGAGGGATCAGGAAAAGGTAAGGATGTGCTCAGCTCTGATTAAGTAACATTATCCTGCTTCTTTTGCTTTTGAAGGGTGGAAAAGCAAGAGGTGATGTCTAATCCTCCCGGGCAGCAAACAATGGGTGGGGAACGCTGAGCTGGGTGCAGCACTTGGCAATCTTTGGGGTGCAGTGATGAGGTGCCAGTGCTTGATGGTATGGATAGAAGGGGACACGCCTCAGCCTTGTGACATGTGGGGTTAATGGGGCAGAGCCACACCATGTCCCTCTGAGGGGACCTGGGTGGCACTGCCACAGCAGTGTCACATCCCAGCTCTGGGCAGGAGAGGTAAAAAATGATAAAAAAATTAGTTTTTTATCTTCCTGGGCAGGAGAGGTGCAGGTCCCACAACACCTGCCAGACTGAATATCAGGAATGAAAGGGTTAAACTGAGGCCACCCTCTCCTGAGACAAGTCAGGCAGGTTCTGGTGGTGTAGGGGTGATGTGGCAGCTTGAAAGAAAGGATAAACAGAGCGTGGTACAAACTGCTTGAAGAAAATGATCCAAAGAGTGAAAACAAGGCTGGGCAGTTGGGAAGCACAGGGAAAAGATGCCTCATCATGAAGTTCACAAGAACTGAGGCAGCAGCCAGCACACCCCACCCTGTGTGTTCACTCAGCAAGCATGAGGATGGCATTGTGGGGATATCCTGAATAAATAAACACCTGGGGTTTTCCAGTCACAGGGGGTGATATCACACCCACAGCACGAAACTGCAGGTGGACCATCACTGGCACAGAGAATGCTCTGTCCCTGCGCTGGCACCAGTGGTGCCACACCACAGATCTTCTCCCATCCAGTGCTGTGTGTAACCACAGCTGAAATCACACTGCTGGCAGCTGCAGTTCTCTGCAGAATCCCTCCACCCTGACCTGACACATCTTCAAACTGCCTTGCACAGAACTGCACCATCTACTAAAAAAAAAGTTAAAACAGTATTTTTCTCTTTTGCTTCAGCAATATGCCCAACCTTTTCCTTTCCCCACTTTTATTTATGACTCCTCTCTGCTGTCTCTGCCACTGAGATATTCATCCACGTGTTCCCATCATTTCAGGTTCCCTTCCTGGGCCATCCAATCCCTCAGCTGTTACAGCTCCTCATAACCCACATTTTGTGAACAACCACAACTCCCACAGTGATGTCCATTTCAGCCCATTCCACACAGAAGCGGAAAAATTTCTTCCTGAGAAGGAATTAATGCAAGAGAAGTGGAGATCAGTAAATGACTACAATAAAAATACCCTTCAGCTTTCCTTTTTATTCTTCCATATTTTTCCAGCAGCTGCTTAAAAACTGGTATTCAGCAATAAAATGACCTGATAACATTTAGGTCTTTGAGACATAGATATTTTATTTACTGAAAAAGTGTTACTAAACCACTTTACAAAAACATTCACCAGGCTTTGCAGCATTTCCAGGAAAATGCATACAATTCCTCCTCTCTTTATGCAATCATTGTTTGCTCCTGTTCAAGCTGACAGATGGTATGAAAGTTTTGCACTTGACATCCATAATTGTCTTTCCCACAGGCGTGTGCTCATCGATGATGTGCTCATTGCATCACCTCCTGACTTGGAACATTTTTTTAAAAAGCTGTTTCACATATGAAATCCTGGGAAAGGTGAGGGCAGGAACGGGTATTTCCACTTTTGCTCCTGGTTGTGGGCTGTGCAAGTGATGTGATGTGTTTGAAACCCAGATGTTAACATGGTCACTGTATAAATACATCAATAAATTCGTCCAGGCTCTTGTCCATTCACACTGACTGGACTGTGGCCATCTAAGAAACCACCTGAAAAATAAAGACACATTCTGTTAGTCAAAGGGACTCTCACAACGTCAGGTGGCACTTGCAGGGAAATTGTCCATCAGCTCTGCCATGTTAGATTAAAAGGAAGCACTAAATTGCCTCATGTTTTGAAGTATTTTATATTTTATTTCACGCTATAATTTTTTTTAACAGCCAAATAAGATTTAGTTTCTCAAGCAAGGGAAAATGTGCCGGAGAGTGTATTGAAATCAAGTTTCTGGCTCAGCGAGGGGAGGTGACCTGAGCTCAGTGCAGGAAAGAAGCTGTTGCTGTGGGACTGCACCCAAGGAGCTGTGGGCCAGCCTGGAGAGTGCTGCCTTTATGTCACACCCAGGGGACAGTGATGAGTGAGAGGCCAAGGCTGGCTATAAAAAGACCTTGCAGCAACTGGTTAAAGCACATCTTGGCACTATTAATGGATACAGAAGGGACATGGGTCAAGAAGCTCTTTGCCAAAATAACCTTCATTGCACTGTAATGTCAGAGACAAGGGAAGAGCTCCATGAACTCAAGAACATTTCATTAATAATTATTAGTACAATATTAATAAACTATTATTTACATTATTTATATCAAATAATTTAAGTATTTCTATTAAATAATTTATTTATATATTTATGTTAAATATTTCTATTATTAATTTAATTTATTATTTATTTATTAGTTCAATGAGGCATCTGTTTCTCCCTTTTCTCATCTGGGAAGAGAAACAGATGACCCAAAATGCCAGTGCTTTTTCACCAGCTTTTTTTCAAAGGCATTTCAAATTCCTGCAGTCAGAGGAATTGCTGAGGACATGTCCCCTGTGGTTCACTACTAATATATAGACAGGTTGGGTTTGTGGGTTTTTTTGTTTTTGTTTTTGTTTTTTTTTGTTTTTTTTTTTTTTTTTTTGTTTTTGTTTTTTTTTGTGTTTTTTTTTCTTTGTTTTTTTTTGTTTTGTTTTGTATGTTTTTTGTTGTTGTTGTTGTTATTGTTTGTTTGGGGGTTTTGTGGGTTTTTTTGCATGAAGCTATGCTGGCAGTCTGGAAATTTGTGAGGAGGGTAATGGAATATTGCAACAGCCCAGGAAACTGCATATTGTACTAGTAGAAAAAAAATAGGAAGAGCAGAAACAAAGTTTCCTCCTCCTTTAGGCACAAAATACACAAACAAAAGATTTTGAAAATGTACAGATTGGCATAGCAGAGGAGTTAGCACATAATCAAGGACATTTTTAAAACCTGCTGAAATGCCATGAAAATTCAGGGCTATAAACACGTGGGATGCTCCAAGTCTGAATTGGAATATTCAGCACATTCGTCACTGGGCTGGAAAATGTTGCTGCTCTTTCAATTTCAGGGGTTGAAGGACAACAGAAGCATCTCAAACTCTGCTGATTGCAGGGGTGTGTTTGGTTGGTTGGTTTTTTGGGGTTTGGTTGGGGTTTTTTTGGATGTTATTTTTAATTACAGCAGAGTCATTTTTTGGAGCCTGGTGTAAGGGCTGAGGCAGAATCAGAGACACGAGACTACCAGAAAGATGGCAAGGACAATATACAGGATGAATCATTAAATAAAAATGTTCTTCCTTGTTGGAGATGGGCATAAAGAAATATTAGCCAGCAAGTGAAGGAATATCAGCCAAGAGAACACGGGGAGCTGGTGGAGGGGGAAGATGCTCAGGGGGTGGGCACCTCCCTTCAGGGCCCCACACTCAGCTGAGCTCTGCTCCTATAAAAAATCACTACAAAGTCAGACTGGCAATGGTTAAATGAACTAATTTCCAGCCTTGGTTCACTCTGATCCCACTGCTGAGTCACAGAACTCCTGCACCGTCCCTGCTTCTCCCACTTCCCTGGACACTCACCCAGGGCCCATCTCCTCATCAGAAACCAGGCACTGTGCTGTGGCAGAGCTGAGAAACTGCAGAGAAAAGACATTTCCATCATGCCCTCCTAATATTTCATTTGCCTTGGAATGAATTTCCTCTGCTCATCTTGTTAAAGACAGATTATTTTTGCTTTGCTCATTACACAGACCTGTCTAAAGCACTGTGTCCAAGGATGAAAAATAAATGAAAGCTCCAGTGGTGCCGTTACCCAGCAGAGCTGATGGATTGCACTCTCCTGTGGCTGCTTTCAGCTGCTGTGTCTCGTGAACCATGCTGCTAATTTCACATCTCAGTTACTGCAAAAATGCTAAATAAAGGTTTTGTTGTTGTTTTTTTTTCCATTTTATCCCTAAAAATGTGTGATTATTCACATGGCAAAAATGATAAATCTAAAGATTTGAAAAAGTGAAGAAGTGATGGCTTCAAGTCAGCATCATGCACACACAACTTTCATTTAAGTCTTGCTTAGCTGAGGAAGTACTTCCAGCAGAAATATTAATTTAAGATTTTCCTAACTTTCATGACCAGCCTCATCCTGAAGTTGATTTACTTTTGCTGAGTAATACAGGATTTGTCTTTAATTCTTGAAATAATAGGAAACAGAAAGAAGGCTTACTTAAAAAAACTACACCTAAAATGAATTTTTTGTGTGGTTCAGATATTTCTATTAAATTGGTTGTGCTATGTTCCCTTCCAGGAATTTTACATCAACAAAATATGGCACCAAAATCACTAAGCAGGGTAAAAATCCAGAAAGATTCCTTTGGAAAAGGTGTATTTAATGCAGCTGTAACACAGGGTGGAGATGAATAAAACACTACACAACTATTAAAATAAATATATGCTAAAATACCATACCTGTTTTTATGAAACTCTGAATCAAAATCAATCATTAAGGCCAACTGGAAAAAAACAAAGTTAAATAGAATTCATTGATTGTTAAGTCAACAAAAATCTGAAGAAAGATACAGATAAAACATTTGAAGATCTTTATTTTGTTTTTCTGTCCTTTTAATCTTGCATTTCTTTATTTCAACAACAAAAAAAAAAAAAAGGCAAAAATTCTTGGGAAAGAACCTGTTTTTAAAAAGTTGCTATCTAGAAGAGCTTGAGAAGTTGTTTATTGCATGACGACTCATTCCCACAATCTGTGAGTGCACTGCCACGTGCAAACCTCTTGTCTTCTCAAAATCTGCTAAAGTTCTACAAATCCTAATTTCTAAACCAGGAATAGAAGCATCAGTGAAGAACAGCTCTACAAATTCTTCTACTTCCACTAGAGGATGTTTCACTGGTCACCTTCAAAGGGCTCCCACAGCTCAGAGTGGCACAGAGGATGATGGTAAGTGGGTACTTACCTACCAAAAAAAAAAATTGGTGAAGATGCGCATCCTGAAATTACAGCCCTCCAGAAAGAGGTCATAGTTGACTATTCCCACAAAATAATTCAAGAATGTCCTAAAATTTGTAGAAAACAGAAGCAAATATAGTGTTTAGTTTAACTGACAGCTGAGCATTAGCTTGGCCAGGCTTTCCAGAACACACTACAATCTCCTGGAAAGGCTGGAAATGCACCAAGTTCAGGGCACAATGGAATATCCACAGGTGATTGTCAAAATGTAACTGCAATTCAAACTCTGGGAAGGTCACGTGTGGCAAAGGATCCTTCAGGGCTGGAAACTGAGACACACAAACAGAGGACAAGGAGTAACTGGGCAGTACTTACTCGGTGCTGGGCTGAGGGGTCCGGGGCTCCCTGCCCGTGGCCACGAGGCACTGCCAGCTCCTGGGGGTTCCACGGAGCAGCCCAGGACTTGACCCTGGAAAGGACAAACGGGGCCCTGCCCAGGCAGGGCACAAGTGCCCTGGACAGGAGCTCCTGAGGCTGCCTGGGGTCAGCTGGACACACAGCCCCTGGGACCGAAGGTCTCAAAGCTGCCAGCACTCTCCGGGGCTCGAGGGGTTTAGGAATTGTCCACCAGGACCTCTGCCGTGCTTCCCTGTCTGCACATCTGGGTGCTGGAGTCACTCTCTCCCTGGCTGCACATCTGGCTGTTGGATTCATTGCTCTTTAGTGACTCTAGAACTCAATTTATTTCAGCACTACCCCACCAAGCTGAGTGAGGACGGGTCACAGACTCCACTCACCACCTCCTCCACCTGATCCTCAGTTCCTGGCCCCTCTGAAGTGAGCAGCACAAATCCCACTGCCTCAGCAGGGCCAGGATACCATTGGAAGGAATTTCCTTCATTTCAAATATGAAGAGTTGAAGCTCTTGGATTGCATTAAATGAGAAACAAAGAGTTTTAAATGATTTATTTGATTTCTCCACATGATCACAGTTATAGTTTTACATCAATAGGGTCTGTTACTACTTACAAACAGAATGCATATTAAAATGAAAGCACTCCTTTCTTCCCCAGAGTTACAAAAGGGGTCTCGAGCCTCCCCAGAACAGAAGCTTCTTGTAAGCATAATGATTTTTGAAGTCTTTAAGAGTCTGCATTCAAGACCTAATTCTAACAGTTTAATACAACTCAAAGCTGATTTAAGTTCCTAGCAGGAGATAGGCAACCTCAAAGTGACTGCAGACTTATAGTAATGCTAATTTACACACTATGTACAATTTAGATAATTCTCTATTCCCCCTACTGGTCCCATTTTCACCACCCCCTTTTCTCTTTTCCAAATTGAATCTTGTTATTGGTTCCACTTTTCTTTGAAATATATACACGAGAATCCATTTTTCAGTCAAGAAGTGCGATGGTATTTTACAAGGGAACAGCAAAATGCATGCTTAACTGCAGAAAACACACAGCTTCATATGGAACAGCAAGTCAACATCTAGAGATTCAGTGTTTAAATATCTGCTGACTGTCTTTCAGCTCATTTTATCAAGAAACAAGAGGCTTCTGCTGCATGCAGTACATGATGGGAAAATCATTCTACACTGTATGTTAGACTCTTTTTTTTAGCAATACAAGGCGCACATTATATTAGGATGAACTTTGATTTTTTGTTTCTTTACATTGTTTTACATTTCATTCTTAACTTAAAAAAATAAAAACCCCAAATATATATTTGATTGTTGTCCCAGAAAAGATTTTTTTTGTTGTTGCCACACCTTCATTCTTTACGTTTCCCTTTCATTTGTCCAAATCAGCATTACTGCTTTGCCACATCGTTTATGGGAAGAGAGAATCACGGTCAGTCTATGCAGTTCTGTACCAGTTTGTAATTGGCAATGGTATCTGATAAAAAACCCTCTCCATTCTACTCCTGTCTGCAGGCTGAAGAATTCATTTTAATTCATTTTCTTAACCCCAGGCAGTGTTAAGTGCTGGAATTCTCCTATTCTAGGCACGACCCACACTGCTCTAAGCAACTGTTGATCAAGGATGGAGTCAGAGAGGTTTTACTATGACCCTATACAAGCAGCAAAGGTCTGGAGACTTGTGCTGACACCAAGACACTTTTGTTTGGTTGGAGTACATAGAAACACATAGTCTAAGAAACAAAACAGAACAAAACTAGGGAAAAAAAAAAAGTAAAGTCCACTGTTTCTCCTCCTTGGCTTGAAAGAGCAAGAACAGAGTTTCCAAATCCCGTGCTCTCAGGTTACCAGTTTTGGTTTCTAACCAGCCTCCAAGTGATCTGTGATTTCACACTCCCTGCAGGCCCAGGGCAGGCACATTCTCCTCCCCAGTGTCCATGGAACCATGTGGAAATGTTTCTGTGCATGCACGTTTGTGACATCTCCTCAACACTTTGGTTCACAAATGCATTGACTGCACATGGAAAATCAGTGGGCAGGCATTAAACTGTGGCTCACTGTTTAAGCACAGAATATATGTAACTCTAATTTAAATGAATGAAAGGGTTTTTTAAACACAAAGCAAATGCAGATCTGGGAGATTTAACACCTTCAGCGTTAATCAACACAGTGAGTCAGATTTTCCTCTCCACTGCTACTGCATATTCTGCCTTTATTCCATCTACAGAATTTTACTTCCATTATGCCTCTGCATCTGAAACAAGTACAGACTCCATCACCCAGTGAAGAGGAGCTTTCTTACCTCTGTTTTAATTAAAAGATGCAGTTTCTCAGAGATGTTTGCACCTAAATGGTTCTTCATCTTTTCTGGAACAACCTATAAATTACAGTTAGACTCTACTATTGGTACAGATGTATGAAGAAAAGTCTACATATTGAAACATGTTATCACTTTACTTCAACTAATATCAACAGTAACACTGATATATTTTGCAATTATACAATATGTAGAGTGTAGCCTCACACTAATAACATTAGATGACATGCAGACAGTTCTACTTTCCCTTATAAGAACAGTATATATTTTTTAAACTGCAAGGAACAGAGCCTCAGGGGACCCAGGTGAGCCCTCTTAAGGTAAGCCGCAGAATTTAGAATAGAATGAGTGACACAGAAAAAGAATAATAATCACTTGTTTTCTTTTCATGGAGATCATTCTGAGGAGAAGGAGCAGAAGGGGAAAACATATTGCACATGTGTGAAACAAACGTGGACTGCTGGAAACAAAAGGCTAAACTCTAGATTGCTGTATTTGCTCTCTGTGGAGGTGAACAAAGTGCTCAGTTTGCAGTTCTGCTGGTATTGTGGTATCCATGGTATGAAAGGGAAAAAATGACTGAACCTCTCCCATCCTCCCCACGCTAGAGATGCCATGAGCAAGCCAACAGGACAAGTCACTCTGTTGCTCCCATGTCCTCCCGATTTGGGACGCTTTTATTACTGTTTGTTTTCTGTTCCACAGAAACCCAACTGGTTGGAGCTGTGATTACTTTTACCCATCTCTCACTGGAACTTTTTGCTCATCCTCTTCAAGGTTTGCTTTTAGGCTGGTACAGTTTTGCAGTTGTGATTCCTTTGTCTCTACTGTTTAGGTGTTAAGTCCTTGCAGTGGCTCAAAGTGCTGAAACTACAAAGTAGGTGCCATGGATAGCTTTGTACAGGATTTCGGGATACAAATTGTAGAGAAATTTGCAAATTGTTTGGTTACAACACATAAGCAACAACAGCACAGCCTATTTTTATGTGATGTCTTGCAACTAACTGGACTATGGAAGTGAAGGTTTGAGCATAAACTCAGCCTGCTGAGTGCTGGGTGTTTCAAACTAACAAATGTGATGAGTAAAAATGGTAAAGCCACTTCATTGCTAGCACATGGCTACATGGAATTACAGATTTTGAAATTTTTTTAATATATATATATATATGTCGTGGTTTGGCCCGGAAATGTGTTTTTGGAAAAGTCTAAGTCGGGCCAATCAGTGGCCAAATTCAAAATTGGCATGTGATATGGCCACTGAGAATCTGGATACGCCTCTGAGAACACACGGGGGTTAAAAGCAGGAGATTCCCAGAGAACTTCCTCTTTGGGAATCCGGCGTTGGTGAGTAAGGTCCGACCTCTCCCCTGCCCAGCTGCGTCTGGGTGGGGCAGGGGGAGGCCATGACAGGGAGGAGGCTGGGAGCCCCAAAAGGTGCAGAGGTGGAGGAAAACATGCAGGGGTTGATGAGAATTGAGATGTCTGGGCAGCCCCCCCCCGGAGAGAGAGACAGAAATTGTGCTGGCAACTCAGCCGGCCAGAAGCGGGGGATGCGTCGAGAGAAGGTGCCCGGCAGATGTGGGAGTCCTTGGGCAGGCAGAGTTGAAGATTTTAACCCCTTTGTAGACTAATAGAAACCTTACAAATACTGAATCCTCCTGAATCAAGATGAGGTGAGAGAGAGATGAGAGATGGGCAAGCGTGAGGAAAGCTGGAAGAGAGAAGAATCCTGAGTGAAAGAGATGATGGAGTGGCCTTGGGCTGGACTCTTTCTTGTATAGCCATGGACAGACCCGTGTTTTTTCCCTGTGACCCAGAGACTGTATTTAGGGGGAGGCAACACCCGGGAGTCAAGAGTGAAGCAGCGGCGTGAACAGAGACGGCTGAAGGGGGTGTGAGATGCCCTCTGTCTCCACGGAGAGGAAGATCTCTGTTCATGAGGCCCCTCGGCCCCAGGGGGTGAAATTTGGGGGGGACTGGTGTCCCAAGAGTTGAGAGACTGCTGCTTCTGGAAGTGGGTGGAGCATCTTTAAACGGGGAGCCCTAAAAGCAGTCCTGGCCCGTGTCCAGTGGTGAGAGCACTGGACATGGGGGGGAGAAGTCACGAGGGCCGATGTTCTTTGGGTGGGGCCATGGGTGACACGGAAGCACAGGAGGTTTCAATTGTGCTTCCGGAAAAAGCCCATGAGGCAAGGGGGGACTCCTCTCTCCCTGATGAATTTGAAGGTTGATAATTTGAGGGGTGGTGGATCTCTGGAGAAAAGGGAGGGGGAGGAGGAAGGTATCTGGAAGGTGTTCATTCTTAGTTTAGTATGTGTTCCTTTCTAAATTTGTAATAAATAAAGTGTTATGTTTTTTTCCCCTCCATCCCCGAATGAGAGCCTGCTTTGTTCTGTTCCCGAGTCACATCTCACAGCCACCATTTTAAAAATATACCCTTCATTGGGGGCCCTAGCATTGTGCCAAGGTCAAACTATGACAATATATAAAAAAACCCTATACTAAATTCTAAAGCAAACCTTCAAGTTTTAGAGCACTTCCACTGGAAACACTCTGGACTAGAATTCAGCTTCGCTGGAGGTAAAAATGAGCAATTATGGTAAACAGGAACCAAAGTAGCTGAGAAGGATGGAGGTTTGCCATTTTCATGTTTGAGATGAATGTTTTTGCAGTGTTTACATGCACCTGGCGGAACTCTTCCCATGTGCTCGTTCAATCCATATGCTTACAAAAGAAATGTGGATCATGTAAATTCACAGTTATCACAGCCTTTAAAGTGTCTAAGAACTTGTGTGACCAATGCTCGGAGGTGCCCCCTGGTAGGTGGGCACCCTCCATTGCTACGGAATAATTACTGCATCTTAACGAGTTTGCTTACCTGAAATAGCAGAGCAGCTCTAATACTGATTACGTATGATATCATCGTGTTAATAAAATAAGGATTTATACAAAGCAGTATTGGACTATAACATTTAAATGCTATGTTACTTGGCACATTTAGTAATGATTGCTTAGAAATCTTAACAAGTCCAGGGGACTTGTGATGAAAATACTGAAATGTTTGAAATTGGTTTCTAACGTTTAATGGTTTTGGTCTACTTTCATATGCTATTCATCTATTATACTGTCCTATCAAGTAAGTGGAATTCCTTGTAAAGTCTATATTGCTAGTTTTGTGGACTGAAAAAATTTCTTTCCAAGCACAAATGTTAACTATACAGTATATATATATATATATATATATATATATATATATATATATATATTTATATTTATATTTATATTTATATGTATATATTTATATTATATAAAGTTTACTTACGTACTTTCATCAACCATATCAGGTCTACTTATTTTTTTTGCCCATTGAGAGTAAAAGAGCAAGAATGCAACACTTGGTTCTGTCTGACTTTTTTCCCTGTTTTTTTTTCCATAGGCTAGCTTTTCATTATGTGTGTAAAATTGTCCAGGGGTTTGGTGTAAAAGGTAGCTTTCCTCAGATTCAGCAAGCAGCACGTTGTCAAGGCAAGTTTGGAAATAAGAACTAACCAGATGGTGGTGAACATCTATCCAGTAGATAAGTAAAACCAGTATAGCCTGGGCTAACTGGAATTATTTTATTTAGTAACAGCAAGCCTTTAAGCTCATTAAATGGCCTGGGTAAAAACTGACGGTGTGATTTTGTTGCTTCCTCTAAGTGCCTTTGCAGCTGGGTTTGGAACTAGAGTCACGAGCAGGGTCTTTAGGCCTAGACTATGGTGCTGATGCCGCTGTGTTTGGGCTTGGTGCTGGCGGCGGCGGGCGGCGGGGGCGGCCCGTGGTGGTGCGGGCCGTGGTGCGGGCCGTGGTGCGGGGCGTGCGGCAGGTAGGGGCCGTGCCCGTGGCCGTGCCCGTGCTGGTGGTACTGGTGCGGGTGCGGGTGCGGGTGCAGGGGCGGGTGGTAGTGGTAGTGGTGGTGGTAGGGCGGCGGGTTCTGGTGGCAGAACTGCGCGTGGTGCGGGTGCGGCGCGGCGGCCGCGCCCTCCGCGTGGTGCGGGGTCTGCGCGGCCGCGTGGCTCTGCGAGGGGGGCTTGCCCCTCTTGCTACCGAACAGGGACCCTAGGAGTGAGGAGGAGTTGGGCATAGTCTGGTGAGGGCGAGATGGACACTCTCGGGTTGATGTAGCTCTTCGGCGCATGTGAGGACTGCTAATGATGGACCCCTAAAAAGAAATTAATAGAAAATAAAAATTAAAAAAAATATATCTTGAAATGTTCGGAAAGGGAAAAAAAAAATTAAAAAATAATAAAAAAGAAAAAGTTCACACTGACCCACAAACTCCTCCTTTAGGGTTAACATGGGTGGATTATGTTAGAGAGCTCTAGGGGAAATTTTATCTCCACCTTCCCTAAGTGGCCAGTGGGGCACTCATGCCCTTCTTAGAGGATGTTAAGCATTGGGTGATTTTCTCTCAATATTTTGACATAAAGTGATATGACTTCAAATTAAAAAAAAAAAGTCACGGAAATGTAACATGATATAAGACCTACGAGTGTGTTTTTAAAGGAAAAATACATTTTAAAATACTGCAAAAAATACCATACTTGCTTTTTTACCACAAAAAAAAAGCGCTAGATTAAATGCAACCTAAATAGTTAAACATACAGCAGCAAATATTACAGTTACAGCTCAGATTTTAAAATGGTATTTAAATATTTATTTATAGCAGTTTTCCACTACTATATATGACAGTGCTGCTTCTCAGGCCTACCTCTGCATTTTGTGTTAAATGGAACCATACCATTTTTGCCACTAACATTTCTATGTGCTTATATTTTTCTGACCTATGGTCCAACATTCTCTATTATTTAGCCTGGAATTTAGTTGCTGAAGTTGAGGGTTTGTATTTTTAAAGAGTTATGGGACACAAGAGTAGTTAGGCAAAGTATGCTAGATTTAAACTGTAATCTACCTAAAGCAAACACACAAAAAAAAAAAAAAAAAAAAAAATCTGCAAGCTGAATTCAGAGACATGAACAGTATATATAAATGGTTTGAAGATGAATGAAATCTCATGAAATCCACATTGAATTCACCTATCTGAATAATTTTTTTTGTCCTCCCATGCCCTATCTGTGCAATTCCATGGTGTCATGACTGCATACATTTAGCAATTGAACTCGAAAATAAGCAATGGGGATGGTTGAGCATGACAGTCAATAGTTGTAGCTAAATATCAAACAGCAAGAACAGTGTACTTGGTAACAAAGAGCAAGGTGGGCTTTTAAGCTGGGACCAGACTGAAATGGTGGCAAAAGGACACATCATATCCATTTAACCATGCTGGCAGGAACAAAGGGAACAAGGTTAGCTCAAACCAAAAATGGCATTGCTCTAAAACAAGCTGTCAGTGCTTTGTAAGCTGGAAGAATACAGAGTGAATAGCCTAGGCATGCATTTTACTCGTGGCAGGCAGGTTATATATATGTGTATATATATATATGTTAGAAGAAAAAAGAGCAAAAAAATATGTATGTATATAAAAGAAAGGTTTGAAATGCACATCATCACATCCAGCTAGACATCAGGAACTTCCTACTTACTTCCATATTGCTGTCTAGCGATCCTGCACTGCTGCGTCGCCCACGCTTGCCTGCCCAGGACATGCAACAGCAGAGATTAGAGACTGCGACACGACCGGCGCCAGGAGCCGCGGCCCCACAGCCCCACAGCTTCAGGGCCAGCAGGGACAGCAACTCCCTGCACCTGCCTGCGTTTCTAGGGGATCAGTGGAAATTTGGAGAGCTGCTGGTGCTGGGGATCGGCTCACACGAGCGGGGGGTGATTATTTTGTTGGTAATTTGCACAACTTTTGAAGTAGAGGTGTTTGGGCAGCTGGGTTTAGTGCTGCGCTTGTGATGCTGAGCAGCAATGATTTTAAAGGGTTTGGTTTACTGGAAGCTAATCGGCCATGGAGGTTTTTTTTTCTTTAAATATTGAGATATAATTGTGGGGTGGCATTAACTTAAATGCAAAATTTAACGTTGAAATATTCTGAACTTCAGTGTGGGGCACTGTGAGGGCCATCGGTTTTATCAATTAATCAGTTTTATCACTTCATCGGTTTTATCATTTTATCGAATTTATAATTTCAATTTCAGCTTTGAACCTCAGTGGATTTCATACAATATTCTTTCATGAGGTTTAAAAAAAAACTAAACTTAATTTTTGATCAGCAAATCTGGAATCTGTCTTGACATTATGGCTAGATTTTGTTTGTTTAGCTGTGCAGTGCTTTATCTTTAAGCATGTTGGATTTGTACTCCAACAGTCTCAAACTGCAAAAACTTTTGCCTAAACCCACACGTGAAACTCCAGACAGTTTGCCTAAAGAGCCAGAAGACCTCAGTGGCTGGATAGGACACAGGATCTCAGATTTTCTTTCTCACTTCACAGCAGAGAAAATAGCATCTGGCTGCAGTGGAATTAGAGATTTTTAGAAGATAACTTGTGGAGCTTTGCTTTGCAAAGTTTCAGAATACTTTCCTGGCAGGGTGCAGAAACAAAGCTGAGCTTTGAGGAGCCCTCCTGGTGCTCAGAGCTTCCCTAAAATCTGCAGGGCTTTCGAAACCAAAGCTTTCTCAGCACTCTCTCCTTGTTTTCCTGCAAGGCCAAATATCAGTCTCCACCCTGCATTGGCTGCATTCAGAGTTTTCTACACGGAGAGGTAGTTTTGGCAGAGAATGTGAGGATTTCAGCATCACTTAACCAATTAATGATGTACCCTCATCACAGACACCCCAAAAGCACCTGTGATCAGAACTAGAGAGCAGTGGAACTGCTCACAGGGCAATTCAGACTACCCAAAGGATCAGGATGACCAAAAACTACCACCTGCTGGATTTATAAGCATAGTATCGACCTGGTTGGTCACAGAACACTGCCCTGAAACAAGTTTCTTGTAAGAGCTACAGTTCCAGGCTACTGGAACATTCTCCCCTCTTAAAAAGAGTTGCTCCCCAGTACAACCCCTCTGCAGTGACATTAAATTGAGGGGAAGGCGTTTGTGGTCAAGGTGTTGTGTTTGACTTGAGAAATTCATTGGGATTTGGAACAATTTCCCTGGATGGGCTCTTTGTCAAAAGCTCACTGCTTCATCTCCTGCTGCAGTTTTAGCCTCACCCAAACTCTACTATCTTATGAGTCCCCCAAGAAAAACTGGGTTTGTTCATCCCTTATGTTGACTCCTAGTCAGGTTTGATATTTTGCTGCTCTGATAACGGGATTAGTACTGATTAACACTCCAACCCCTCTTGCTTGCTGATGCAAACACACTGCGGCAGCCACCTCGGAACTTAGCAGTCAGGGTTGCAAATAAGACTGAGAGCTGACACGGGGCATTAAACGTGGCCAAAAATGAAGGAAAACACAACAATCCAATGCCTTTTGCATATGGCAGGAGTCACAGTCTGATCAAATAACCACGGACACAGTAAATACGGACAGCGAGCGACAGATGGAATTTTGCTCAGAATAACTCCAGGGCAAAGTAGTACTTGCAAAGCCAAGAACAAACAGAAAAATCCACCTTAAATGCCTGTAATTTCCCTCAGATAGGCACTACTGCCGTACAGAGGCTTAGTTCTTTTTCTTAAAAACAAATTGATCCCGATTCTGTGCTGACATGCAGTGTGGTGGGTTTACTCAGTAAATCCCCTGGAGCATTCCCCCTGCCAATGTGTGTTTATTCCAGACTGTTCCCTGGTCTTTGGGATAGCATCCCATCGCAGAAATGCCTCCCTGGAGCTCCAGCCTTCACATGCATCTCAGGGAAATTCTAAACTAGAACTGCACCCAAGCATGTACTGGCAGGATAATTAGTAGCTGTGGTACAAAGCAAGGTGGTATTTATCAAATCTGAAGATTAGTTTTGCTTAATATATTAAGCTTACTTTAATATTTTAAGGCTGTTAGAGTGGACTTTAATTTATAAAAATAAATTTTCAATTAATTTAACCTTATCTGTTAGATATGAATATTCCTTGCAAGAAATATCTTGAACTTACACAAGTGTATGCCTCATATATGAACATGCACTATATAGGGCCAAGAACATTTCAAATTTATAGTAGAGATATGAAGTGATTACAAGATTTTTACAAACTTAACCATGCCAAAAGAATATTGAGCTTCATTAATAAAGGCCACTGCACCTTGCAGAATGGATGTGTGCAGGACACATCACAGGATGTGTGGTGATCTCACAGTTTAGGCTACAGATCAGCTCAGTACATGGAAATATTTCTCACTCCTGCTCTGTAGTTCTTGAAACTCTTCTGGGCCAGTGAGATAACTGATAGCTAAAGACTATCAATGATTTGATATTATGATTTAGTATTATGATTTGGCTTTGAGTGTCTTGGGGGAGAAAGCTTGGAAAAAAGTTTTAAGTTAAAATTACTCTCTCCAATGACTGGAGAGACCACTTTTGAGGGGGAAAGTACTGTTTGCCACCTTTACATTTTCAGCTTGTTTCTGTGTGAAACAGGTACAATCTTAAGATTTCACACTGAAACAGAACTATTTTAATCCTGGAAATACCTTTGGTTTTGTTTTGATTTTGCAGTAATCTTTTTTGGCCTGTGGCTGTTTTAGACAAGCCCAGCTCTCAGTAACAGGAACCACTGCACCACCCTCACCTGGTCAGTACTACCTGGCTGTGCCAGTTGTGGAGTACTGGGGCAAACAAGAAAACTGCAATTTTTAAACCAGTTCAGTGTGTAAATACTACTCCCACCTTACAGATTAGTGATGTGGGAATAAAGTTTGAATTCCTCTGTAAACTCAATGTAAAAGCACTGGGTCCCCCAGCAATTCAAAGTGGCTGGAATTCAAATTGAAGAACCTAAAATCAGTGCAATGGGACTGTTTCTGGGAGAAACAGAATGGGAAACACAGCCAGTCCAACTCTTTCTGCTCTGCTTTAGTGACCAAATCATTCTTCCTGTGGAACAGTGGCCATGAGGGGACATCACACTTTTCCCATCTTTCTGTAAACTCATAAAACTCAGCTTTAGATTCATTAAAATTTGCCTGGCTCTAATATTTTTGTATAAATTAAGAATTTCAAGGTCTGGAAAAAATAAATTCAGTTCTTCCAGCTCAAGAATGTGCAATAAAAATTATGCATTTATCTTTAGAGAAAAATAAAGCCCTAAATATTTTTGACATATTCGCATCTTGGAACACTTGGATGTCACATTCTGTTTTATATTCCATGGAAAGAACTGTCAAGGCACAAGGAACAACAGCATCTCCCAGTGAAGAGATCCTCAGCACACCCTTCCCACAGCTGGGAGTTGAGCTGCTGTGGCCAAGGCATGGAAACACTCTCAGGAAAGGATACCTGATGGACACATCCTGCTTTTCTGTGCATGCCCAGCCTAGGAGGCAGAATCAGTCAGGGTATTTGCTAGATCTCAGAAGCTGCTGAATTGTCACTCAGAGAAATTTAGTAATTTCCACAGCCTCCATTTACTGGGATGTCTGGGGGACAGCAATGGATTTTTTTCCTAAATAGTTCTGTCAAGTACCTGTGCAGCCAAATGCTGTTCAGTCACATTTCCCTTCACTGAATAAACAGTTAAAATTTTGAGTTTGCAATGTTCACTGGACATTTACCTGCCTTCCCGCATAAATATGAAATCAGGCCATTTTCTCTTGTTTGTTAGATTTATTTTTGATTCAAGGTAGAAAGGTCTCTCTAAAAATCTACTTTCCTACAGGCCCACACACTCCTGTTCCTCCTCCTTGTTCATCCTGTGCTTCATCCACAGAAGGATTTGAGGGAACCTAACTCAGGCCTGTTTTAGAGAAGCAATTTAATATGGGATAATCACTGAGGGGCAGTATCTTCCTAACTGAAAGAGATTTCTTTGCTTTTCTGTGGATCACTTCTCCCACATTAAAAATAAAATTAGCCTCACATGCAAGCTATTCCCTGAGAGAAGGCAGAATGATATGGATCATCTCCCTTAAGTCATTCCACCAAATAACAAAGCAAATAACAGGCTGGTTGTTTCTCAAGTCAGTTGCACTGCACAAGACCAAACAGAAGCTCTCCATAATTCTCAGTTATTTCAGGTTAAAATTAAGTTTAGTTGGGTTTAACAAACTCATTGATAAACCCTGCAGTCTGTGAGTGATTTCTACTTTTTGTCATGGAAAAAGGTTATTTTCAGTAAGAAGCATGCCAGTTGTAGGCATGCCCTGTGAAATGTGTTTGTGATTACAAATGTTGGTTTGTTGAATTAAACCCATAATATGAATTCAAATACATGGCAGTGTTTGAAAGAGAGGGATGAGTAATTCTAATGGAATGAAAAAATTAATCAGAAATCACATTTAGGGGTACAGATACCCACTGAACTCACATATTAACAATATGGTAGTTCTCATTCTAATGAAATAAAACCAAAACAACAGAAAAATATGAAGTATCTTCATCTGAGATATAAGAGTGGTGAAGACTAGGGCTTGATCTAAAATCCGCTGGAGCCAAGCAAGCACCAATAGTCAACTTCAGCCTGATTTTGGATCAAGGGCCTAAGTCTTTTTAATGAAGCACATGGAGATGTGAGTATGAAAGCCTAAACAGAGAAGAAAAGAATTGAAAGAGCTCACTCTCTACATATTTGTATGCACATACATATACCCACAAAACACAGGCTATCATTTCAGTTTACAACAATTTTATTTATTGCAGCATAGCTAATGTCTCCTCTTTAGTTAAAAAAAAAAGGAAATAGGTAAGTAGTGTCTACTACCAAAGATATACAGAATATTGAAATTATGACTACACTGGACATCATCACTGCAATTGAAAGAACAAAGCAGAGTATGCAACACAGCCTATGAACTAAAAACCAAATAACTAAAAAAAATAGAGTTGCTACTATCTATGGAAGTACTTTCTGAATAGTGGACATGGTGTTCAGATAAGAGTTCTTGTCAGTGACAGGAATCTTTAACACTGAAAGATTACATGGCTATGCCAGGTGTGAGGCAAACCATCAAATAAAAACATGCCCAACTTCCCCTGGCTTGCTTTGGCTAACAAATTGTATCACCACTGCTTTCCAGTCTTTAACCAGTTAATAAAACTTAAGACACATCAGTGGCTTTGTGGGTTATCAGCATCCTTGTCCAATAGGGCTTCTTTGGTTCTGTTGCAAAGAGTACTTCACAACAACCTCTTTTTGCAAGAATTAGGAACTGTGTCTGAGTTACAGAACCAGAAAAGAGCATCAGGGGCACACTGGTGTTACACAGCTCTAGAGAGAATTTAGTAGGGCTTCACTCAGTTTCATTCATCGAGGTGGTGACACAGGTACACTTGAGCACAGAGTACACAGAAAGCGCTCGTCACACAGAGACCAGGAGCTTTCCTTCCCTTTCCAGGCCTAGTCTATGAGGGGGAAAAAGCAAAGGCAATGAAAAAAAAAAGAAAGGAAAACCAAGTGAATTGCTCCTAGCACAAGTCAGTCACTTCTGTTTTATTAAAAACTTACAATTTTTCCTCTGTCTTCACTGTCCTTTAAAAGTTTCTATAGCAACCTACAACGGCTTTAATACTTTCAAACAGCAGCCGCTTAACAGAACAAAGGTAAAAAAAAAACAACCCAAAACAAACAGAAATTAACCACGAGCCGAGGAGGGGGGAGTAAGGAGCTACTTGGAAGTGTAAGATTCCACCACTGCTATTTGTGGAGGCATGCAGCGAGCCGGGGAGGAGAGGAAGCTCTTACCTGCTTCGGACACGTCGCTCAGGGAGGAGCTGAGCGCGCTCCGCTTCAGCCCCTCGCCGCCGGCGTAGCTGTCGTCCAGGCACGCCCGGGGCAGGGTCCCGTTCCCGCCCGGGGCAGGGTCCCGTTCCCGGAGTCCTTCTTCAGGCTGGAGCACTGCGACATGCTGGGACGCACCACCCCCTTCTGCTTCTCCAGCTCGGCTGCAACACACACGGGGGCTTTTACAGGGGTGTTTGTGGGCATGAAACAACCCAGAACGTCCCACAGGGAGTTTCACCCCTCTACGCACAGCTGGATTTCTCTTTTGGGAAAATGGGATAAAATTTCATCTTCAGACACTCACGGGACTACCAGCAAAATGTATCGGTTTGGACCATGACTTCCTTACTGACCACAGGAATTGCAACCCGGAAATGAAGAAAAATTCAATGAAGCTTATTGGAAGAGCCATCATTGGGAATTTCAGTGTGAGGTAAATTGCCCTTAAAATTCCTGCTGTAATTTGTGATACAAATCACAGAGCCAGCTCTCCTCTGTCCACATTATCCCTAAAATTCTTACAGGAATTTATAGTACAAATCACGGATCCATCTTTCTTCTCCACATTATCCCTAAAAATTCCTGCAGTAATTTATACTACAAATCACAGACCCAGCTCTCTTCTGTCCAAATTATCCCTAAAGTTCTTCCTGTAATTTATGCTACAAATCACAGACCCAGCTCTCCTCTGCCCATTGTTATTTGCAGCTTGTCCAAGATGAATTCCACTGCAGCTACACTGCAGTAAATAGTAGTCAATGAACTCAGCCGGGGCTTAAGGCATTATTGGCTTTTTCCTTCTTCTCAAGATAAAGTCACAGAAAAACCCACATTATTTTGAACTTTTACAGAGTTCTAATGTGTTATACTCTTATACTTTTTATTAATGGTAATTTTTAATTTAAAATTTAAATTTCCCAAGGGTAATATTACTTTTTATTATTTTGATTAGCTGGAAAATGCTCCATTATATGTACCTTTGTACTTACACTCTATTCTGTGCTTTTCCATTTCTTGAACTTCTGCAATTGATTCCCTCAAATCATCTGTAAACTTCTTCCTGTCCTGAGGATTTGGTGCATTGAAATTTATGAGTACTTTGATATCTGCTCCTGGAACAGCTGACGTGAGCCGAATGCCATTGGGATAATCTGGAAGAAAAAGGCAAGAAAAACTAAGCTCTGATTAATACAATTACTTTTCTTTTAATAAAAATACCCACAAAACCGGAAAGCTTTTAGTAATATTACCACAGAGGATACAAAGTCAGAGAAATAAAAGTCTGACAGCATAAAATTAGAATAAAAATCCCTAAGGTACATTGGAACAGCCTAACTGTCAAATACTGAACAAATACTGAGAGATATCTTTATGTAGCTGCTGCCCTTAAGGCACAATATGCAATATATATCAAAAACAGTAGGAAAAAAAAAAAAAATCTAAGGGGATATTTTTTTTTCATGGAACAGATCCCATGATCACCTTATCCACTTGTGACCAAAGTTTTGCTGAGTGTAAAGGCTACTTGAAGACATTTCAAATGCTACAAATTATCTTTTAACTCACCATTTGCGGGTGAGTTGACACACAAACAGGTACAGATTTAGTATTTCCTATTGGATTGTTCTCCCTGTACATGCTACTTTCCTTTTTTTCTTTAAAATGAAATTAAAAGTATCTGTGAAATCACATACTGAAGAAGTAAAAGGACTGATTTGGTTTTTTCACCCTTCTTTTGACCCATATGATGGACTTTTAATAAAAGGCAGATGTTTCAGGAAACTGTCTTTGCCTCTTTTCTAGGTGTACTTCTGAAGTTTTAACAGCTGGTCAAAAATACCTCCTGGTTGAGACAGAATGTTCATTTACAGAAAGATACTCAGAATGAAAATATGTTCTGTGTTGAGAGCTTTGTAACAAGCTAGCTCCGAGCTAAAGCTCACAGTGAGATTAATTTGACCAAGATAGAAAATGAGGGGAGTTGCCTTCCAATTAAACTGTGTCCTTGGCCTGCGGATGAAGTAATGCACCGAGCAGGTGGTGGAGAAAAACAGCCTGGGAAAGTAATAAGTAGTTATACCAAAATAGCACGTAAATAGCTGATAGCTAGTTAGCCAATGGTGAGCTGGGATTTTGCACTATGCATGAGCTAATTAAAAGGTGTATAATAATCCGTAATTCGGGAATAAAGACGAGACTTGTCGATCATCATATGGCGAGCAAGTCTTCCTTCTCCATCAAATGGTGACCCCGACGTCGACGACTACGGACAGACACGGCTGCCACGGATGGGGAAGTAGGAGCGGGTCCTTCTGAAGCAAGGGGGGGACGGCAAACGACCACTGCGGGTCGCGGCCCTAGGAGCTATAAATATAGTCCTAGCCTACGTGCTGCCGAAGTCTGTAAGCCTTGCAACAGCGCTGATTAGAAATGGAAAGGCAAGCAGCATATGATTTATTTATTTGCTTTTTAAAAAAGCGGCAGATTAAAGACATGGACTTGCAGAGAGAGCTCCCACAGTTGTTAGATTACGGGTACGCTACAGGGTTGTTTTTCAACCCCCATACGGTCCATGAGCTAACAGAGTGGCGTAAGTTCGGGACCAGGAGGGCGGTTACGCGCACCGCGGGACAGCCCGGGGCAGACGCGGAGGCGAAAACGCGTATGCCGGCGGCGCTCCCGGTGCTGCAGTGGCGGAATGGACCGAGCGCTGCGGAGGCGCCGTACTCGGTGCCGGCGGTGGTTACGCGCACCGCGGGTCCAGTGACACGCGCGGTGACAAAAACTCGCACGGCAGCTGTCCGTGGGGAAAGCGCACAGATCGTGAGGGAAGTGCCGGCCAGGGCCAAGCCGGCCAAAGCGAGACGCGGCAGCCGAATAGGTGCTAGCGGCGGCGGACGCGCACCAGTAACGCGAAACCCGAAAGCTGGAGCTAGGAGGGCTTTTTCACTTTTTGCAAGCGCACAAAAGCACCAGCGGTGTGGGACATTCTCCCGCTGGCTGCGGGTGCTGGCGCAGAGCCAGGGGGAACCAGCCCGAGCAGAGATCCAGGCAGAGCGGAGCCCAAAGGAGATCGGGGCCGCGCGGGTCCGGGCGAGAGCGTTCCTTTCCGCACCCCCGGGATAGCGCAGACTGAGGCTGTGCCGGAGCAGGCAGGAGACGGGCGCGGGCAGACATTCCTCAAAGCACCGCCCTGTCACAGCTGCCTAGCAACCACAGCAGACAGCCCATCGCAGCAATTCAAACAAGTGTCTGAGAAAAAACAGGTCAGGAATTTCCTTCAAGATCAGGATAGAAAACTTCTGAAAATTCACACAGTGCTTCATCCAGATGTTATACGGGGCATTTCACCCAACTGTTCCACAGACTTTACGGTTTGTTTACCAGTTTTTTTTGTAAATGTGTTTGCTTTTCTAAAAGTGATTGAGTATTTGGGTTTGATGGCTTTGAGTTTGATGACTTCATTTCCTTTCCCTTGCCTGAGGCAAGAACAACCTTTTAGGGGGGCAGAGTCTAAGTAAACTTCCTAGTTTCTGTTTGGACTACATATGAGAAGATTTAAACTGTAATATTTCTGTATACTATGGGCTTTATAGTCTTTGCTTTCTTCTATTCATTAAGAGATGGCATTAGATAAATGGATGTAAATGTGCTAATTATTTTGACTATCCTTAATTTAAGTGAAATTATTTGTGTTTAAGATTATCTGTCATCTTTTTCAGTTTTGTTTTAAAATATCGATCCAAGATTCAAAGTTTTAAGAATTATTGATATTAAGTTTATAATCTTTGTTATTTTTAGTTTTTGTAAGTAATGCTGATAGATAGTGACTGTTGTTAATACCAGATGAATACTTTAGGAAGGTTGTCTTAACCCCTTCAAGCACTTCTTGTTAAGGAGTTTTCAGATTTTTGTGATAAGAATTATTATTAAGATATTGTTGCAGTATTTACAGCCAGCTTTCATGTGTTTTTCTATTTTTTTGTGTGATCACCTACAAGACACGTGTCTCTTTAAGATCCTGTCTTTTTATTTCCTAACTATTTTGATGTTTCTGAGGGTTTTTATCCAAATTGCCAGTTTTGTAGTTCTTTTAATTATTATTACAGGAATACTCCGGCAGAGAATTCAAGAAGTTTGCTGTGTTTGGAAAATCTCTGTCTTGACAGAAACTTCAGAAGGATTCAATTATTTGCTGGTTTGATTGGTTTGTAACCCTAAGGTTTCTTGTTTATAACAGTTGTTTTTAAAAGCCCTGTTTAAAAAATGTGTTAAGTGACACTCACCAATTAGAGTTTGGGCTCTGGCCAAGCTCTAGCTCTATTTGGATGGAGTGACTGACAATCAACCCAGATGTTTTCTGCATCAAAAAGTATTCAAGTCCTTTTGACTTGGCAATTTGACCATCTATGACAGCTGAGCCATTTTCAGAGGTGATTTGGAGAAACATGAATCCGGACATGGTTTCTCCAATTCTCTGTCATTTTAAGGTTTGTCAGCTGTTGCAGACTCTGGGATAAGAGTTCGGTGTTACAGTGTTTAGTAATTTTTTTATTTTGTATGTGTTGTTGACTGTGTGTATTATCTAAATTAATTCCTAATTACTTTTATTTTAACATTTCTTTATGTAACATTGCAAAATGAAACCAGGACCCATTTTTCACCTCCAAGATTTTGAGAAGATTCTTCAGTCCTGCAGGGATGTGGGATTTGTTTGTGTTTTAACAGGTGCCCTGTCTCAGCTTGAAAAGAAAACGGGGGAGCTCAGGGTATTGGAGTGGCTCTCTCCACCGCTACAGCAACAGAAAACTGTGAGACTGAAAATTGAAATGATTGCATCCCTCATAAAGAAAGGACGTTTTAGGGCAATCCAAGTTACAGGAGCAGAGCCTTCAACAATACGATTGCCCATTAAAAAGGACACGCTTGACTGGTATTTGGTGAACTCTGGGGAGCTCCAGGAAGCCCTTTTAGGAGCTGGAGCTGTCGTGGAGACTGGGAAAATGCATCCTAGTCCCCTCCAGTGGATGACAGAATGGGACTGGATAACAAAGCCCATTCAGAGTCTGTCACCATTAAGGGGGGCTATCACGGCCTTTACGGATGCTGGTAAAAAGTCCAGGAGAGCAGCCGTGACATGGAAACAGCAAAGACAGTGGTGACAACATTTGTTAGATGCAGATGCCAGGGACAGTCTACAGACATTGGAACTTTTAGCTGTAGTATGGTCAATGATGAATTTAAAAGGTCCTTTGAATATTGTGACTGACTCCCTTTATGTAGCAGGAGTAGCTGCCAGGCTACTATACTGGGGGAGGGGATATCTTTGTGTTTCCTCTCCAACAGGACCCTTGTGGATCCCCGCGAAGTGGACTCGAGCTGTACCAGATGTTGAGGACTGTCGCGGCCTTGTCACCGGAGGACAAAGAGAGGGTGCACAACAAACTGACGCTGATATTGCGACCCTATTTGCAACACCTTAAGCCCTACTCTAACGATGCGCGATGTGCCTGTGTTCATCTTCCTGACGATTGGATCGAGTGGTGTCAGGACCTTACGGTAGAAGTAAAAGCCCCTCAATCACAGCCATGCTTGGACTGTGGGGACAATAAATGTGCTGCATGGATCGTGCTAGACTGTGGAGGCTGTAATAAGGTGTTTTGGTTGGAGCAATCGACCGTTCGGCAGAACTGGTGCCCAAGCTGCCGATTCTCCTGGAACTTGCAGAACTCGTGGCAGCAAGCACTAAGGGATTTTACAGGGCTTGATTTGAGAGGATCGTTAGACTTGTATGAAGCCCCGGAGCAAATTATTTTGGCATATGTTACTTGGCAACTTAAGACCTTGTGTGAGCGAGTAGAAAAGCAAGTGCGTACTCACATAATAGCTTCGCGCTGTCGAAAGCTTGTGCCCCTCACACAGACATCCACTGTAGGACCGATTAAAAAAGACTGTGGGGTTGAGGAGGCACTAGACGACTGCATCAAGCAACTTAAGTCCTGTTCTCTTCGCTCCAGAGGGACTGCCAAATAGTGCAACCCACATTCTGGAGCAAGCTGAAACAGGTAGTAGTAGCTACACTTTAACCTGGAGGGGCAGCTAATAAGGCCATGAATTTGGCCAAGCAATTAGGCTGCTGGGCCAAAGACGAACTGAACGCCACCTCCCAGGTAGTGGACATGCTGTCTCAAGATGTACAAAGTGTAAATCATGCAGTATTGCAGAATAGAGCAGCAATCGATTTCTTATTATTAGCTCAAGGCCATGGTTGTGAAGAATTTGAGAGTATGTGTTGTATGAATTTATCAGATCATTCTGTATCAATATGCTATAGAGATATTGTGTGATAGTATTGCTAATGCTTGTATTACCATGCTTGCTTAATTGCATACAAAGAATGGTGAGTCAGATGATGGAAAGGGCTTGGAAAACAACACTTCCGGCTCAAAAAGAAAACGGGGGAAATGTTGAGAGCTTTGTAACAAGCTGGCTCCGAGCTAAAGCTCACAGTGAGATTAATTTGACCGAGATAGAGAATGAGGGGAGTTGCCATTCCAATTAAACTGTGTGTCCTTGGCCCACGGATGAAGAAATGCACAGACACAGGTGGTGGAGCGGGATAGCCTGGGAAAGTGGTGATAGTTATACCAAAAACAGCACGTAGATAGCTGAT
Organism: Passer domesticus; assembly: GCF_036417665.1. Taxonomy (NCBI): domain Eukaryota; kingdom Metazoa; phylum Chordata; class Aves; order Passeriformes; family Passeridae; genus Passer; species Passer domesticus. The sequence continues at coordinate 7,376,417 of NC_087482.1, read as the reverse complement.
AGCTAGTTAGCCAATGGTGAGCTGGGATTTTGCACTATGCATGAGCTAATTAAAGGGTGTATAATAATCAGTGATTCGGGAATAAAGACGAGACTTGTCGATCATCATATTGTGAGCGAGTCTTCCTTCTCCATCAGGCACGCGTTGTTTCCTGTGGTGGTCACACTGGGGTCTTTGGTGGTCTCTGAGGCTGAAGGCTGTGGTCTTCCTCATGACTGAACTTTTGAACTTTTCTCTATTGTGCGTGCACTGTGGTCCCCTGGTGCTTATCTGAGTACGTCTGTTGGTTTGGATCAGCTTGGAGACAGAGGAGCTCCTTAGTCTAGGCTTCTTGCATTCCCTGGTCTTCTCCTGTTATGAGTAAAACACTCATCTGTAGCTATGATATTTTATTAAAAATCCTTTCCTAGGATTTTTCCCCTCCTGAGGAGCTGAAGGCCTCAGGAAAGAAATGTAAACAATAACTATCTGCTGCTGTGGAATGCAACAGGTGCATCTTCCATTGGTCCATGTGGATTGTTTTCACTTGATGACCAATCACAGCCAACTGTGTTGAGCCTGTGAGCAGTCACAAGATTTTTGTTATGCATTCCATTCTATTCTTCTTCTTTGTAGCCTTCTGGTCATTTTTTCCTCTCTGTTCTTTTAGTATAGTTTTAACGTAGTATTTTAATAGAATATATAATAAATCAGCCTTCTGAAATGGAGTCAAGCCTCGTGTCTCCACACCTGGGGTGTTCGCCCCAACAGATTATCCATTTTTTTTAAGGCTGCAAAGTTAAACAGGTTGGGCCAGTTGCTGAGAGTTGAAATGTTGACTATTTGTTGTTGCAAGCTTCATGTTGCAATCACCTCTTGTTAATAGTTTTTCTTCAATTACCTGTTAATGGTTAGAAATCAAGCGCAATTGTCCCCCTGCTGCTTCCCCAGAGCCTGCAGGTAGCAGGGTGGGGGTGGTGACATCAGAGCTAGTATGCAGATGAGAATGCATTTCACCAAATTTTTCAATTTTCCAGGAAAAAACCCCTAAAAACATTGAGCCGACATAAAATTAAGAAACCTAAGTAAGGTCTAAAGGTGAGGAACTTAATCCAGTATGTGCTAAGATCCTTTTTACTCCTCACCTTAACCTGAAAGGATGTCAGCTAGAAAGAGGACCTGGAATGTTAGACCAAAGAAGCAGAATTCCCACTACTCCCTCGAGGATGGAAGCCCCAGCTCTCCCTGCATACCAGCGGACACAGCTGCATCATCATCCTCCTCCTCCGTGCCACTCCTGGGAGCAGCAGGGGTGCGGGTGACCTGTCGTTTCTCCCCAACCTGAGCTGAATGTTTTTAATAAAGGCATTAAAAAGGAGAAAGATCTCCTGCCCTATTTATGACACTGGTATTGTCCTTCATAGCAAGAAGCTTCAGAAATTTGCATTTTCCTATGCCCTTTGTACCTTGGCAGAAGGTTCTTAAGTAAAAGGTTAAAATTCAACACATAATTCTACAATTTAAAATTTAAATGCTTAGTCCATATTGCTAACTTAATTGAACCCCCCAAAACCTCCATTTCAACAGCAGCCCCTGCCTGGTTTCTGCCTGCCCACACTGTGGGCATCCACAGCTCCTCCTGGGCATGGAGCTCAGTCAGTGCTGGTGCTGGGTGGGCTTTGCTGCTGCTGCCACCTGGACACTGGGGTGACCGCTTGTCCTGGGTTGCAGTGTAAAGATGTATTCTAATGCCATCCTCAAGAGCTGCTGAAACCAGGAGGGGCATTGTTTCTTCCTTATCTCCTGTTAACGGGCCCATCAATGTCTTGCCACATGACTCAGAGATAACTCCCTCCCAGAGCCATTTCTGTTTAGTGGCTAATCAAGGACCCACAGCATGAGGCAGAATGATATCACCCCACTGTGAGATGCTCTGCCCTTGGTGGAGGAGCTAAGCATCCCCAGCTGGATATAATCTGGGTTTTGGGACACAACAAGCAGTCTTTCCACTGGATTCCCAGAGGAACCGCCGCCCTTACCCACTGCTTTTCCAGAGGATGAGAGCTACCAGATTGTTTCTACAGGATCACCACTTCCACAAGTCCATTTCATCTGGACTGCTACCACCACCCTAACTAGCAGGGTGTCAGCAGGCTGTATTCTGAGCCTGTCAGTGGTTTTTCTTTTGTATTATTGTATGTGTTTTGATTTTTTTCCCTTTTTCTAATAAATTGTATTTCTGACTTGGAGTCTCTCACTGGTTTTGCTTTCCAACCAGAACAAAGATCCTTCTCTTTATTTAAACAGAAGAATAGGTCATTGCCTACCCTGCAAGCGGGGGGTTGGGGGGGTGGGGTGGGGGGGGTGTCACCTTCAGTGATTCCTAGAGGGAAAGGCCAGGGGGCTCAGGGGCAGAGGGAGAGATGTGTTGGTCTCAGGAAGGGCTGGAGGGTGCTGGGCTGGTCCTGGGGTCCCTAGAGGTACTCGGGTTGGCTGGGATGGGACAGACAAAGATAAAAAAAGGGATGAAGGCAGCTTGGGGAGGCCCATGGGGAGAGCAGGTGGCAGTGGGATCTACAGGGTAAAAGGAGGTTCCCTCGTAGACTGTTGTTCTGGGGTCCTCTTCACAGAAGACTTGAGAGGGCTGTCCGGGCCGTTACTGCTGCTGGAGGAGCTGCCCACGCTGTCTGGGTGTGAGGTGCAGCCACCGTCTTCCAACTCCTGTCCCGAGGTGCTCCTGTGCAGAGAGGAGGTGGCTGAGGCCCCAGCTGCCAGTGGCACACAGGGACCCTCGTGCACAGCAGGGCCCAGAGCTGGCAAGGCTCCCCAGCACGGCTGGAGCTGCTGGCACAGCTGGGCCCAGCTGGACAGCTGCCCCTCAAGGCCCCGGCCAGCAGGGCACGGCTCTGGGCAGGGTCCCTGGCCAGGAGCGGGCCCCAGAGCGCCTCTGCCTTTCAAGGGCAACCTCGGCCCTGCTCTTTCTCCTCCCCACCTCCCTCTGCCTCTGCCCCGTGCCCCTGGGGCTACTCTTGACCAGCCACCCTCAGTGGGAGCCAGCCCTGGCTGCAGCCCCAGCGGGGCCCCCAGGACAAGGCCCAGCAATTGAGAGGCCACTGGAAGCACTGGGCAGCAGCACAACCCTCAGCAGAGTTATTTGGACAATCATGGACTGGCCACAACTCCACTGCAGCCTCAATGTGAATGTTACCTGTCCACGTTAGACTTTGAAAAGAAGCTGTTGGAGGGGGCAGGCAATAAAACACTCACTGTTTTCTGTTCCAGGAATACCAGATTCCAATGCAGAACAACATGAAGACAAGCTCCAAATAAAGCATGCCTGCCACACACCCTAGCCAGCAGCCGGTTCCCTGACAGAAACCCCTGCTGAGGCCATCCTGGGCATTGGGAACAGGTCTTGTGGTGCCGGCTGCATCTGTGGAAGCAATGGGGAGCGTGAGCCCGTGCTGTGCTGCACTGCTGAGCTGGCAGCACGGTGGATACGGGCAGGACGTTCTCTGTTTCCCCAGAGCTGGGGCCTGCAGGCACCTTGCCGGCCCTTGGCACAGGCTGTGCCAGCCAACAAAGCCCAGCAGGCCGGGAGGAGAGCCCGGGGGCAGCGCAGCTGCTTGGGCAGTGGCTGCTGCCAGGGACACGGGCCAAAGCGTTCCCTGAGCAGCCACTGCCACCCCTGGCCCTCCCTGCCCCGTGACAGCTCCCCCAGCCCCAGGGGACAGGCTCAGGCCCTGTCAGGACCCAGCGCAGCCCCTGCCCAGTCGGGAGCCAGGGCTGGTTCTGGCCCTGGGCTGGCGGCAGGGCTCCCGCTCGGGGCTGCTCCTGTGCCTTGGGCCTCTGGGCACTCAGGGCCAGCTCCGCAGCAGCTGCAGCGCCAGGGACCTTGCTGCACCAGTCCCGTTTCCCCGGGGCTCTGAACCAGCTCCAGAGGCCTGGAAGCCGAGGCGCCTCCAGCTTTGGCTGCTGCCGGGATGGGGAGGGGCAGGCCCTGGGGGAAGAGCTGCTGCCACACAGCCCCGGCCAGGGCTGAGCCTGGCACAGCAATTACCTGCTGTGCCTGTGCCCGTGTCTGGCATCGCCTTCGTTCCTGCAGCTAGGGCTGCCAATGAGCCACTGCTTCTCCCTGGGTGCTCCTCCTTCTGCACAGCCTTTTGGTCCATCACTTGAAAAAGGGACAACTGGATCAAATGGAAACACTCCCCACTGGGGAGGTGGCACCTTCATGAGGCAATGCTTGTCTAAGTCACAGGTAAAGATCAGGAAAAAGCCCAGGTAATTGGGGCTGGGCCAGTGCACTCCCTTATGCAAACAGCTGCACCTCCTGATCTTCTCAGAGACTGGGAAATGGCAGGGGATCTCAGGCCCACGGTACAGCTGGGGCACCCTATCAGCTAATGCCAAATTCCATCCTGCAGAGGCTGGGGAGGAATTGCAGCAAGGCCAGGCTGGGAAACAGCCCTGCAGGGCGTGAAAGCAGCAGCGGGGCAGCGAGGCTGCCATGGATGCCTTCCTGCTGTGCCGGGCACGGCGTGTCCAGATGTGCAGCCAAAGCCCCCGGCTGCTGAGTCCCAGGGGAAGCACGAGGGAAACGCACCCACCTTGTCCTCGGGGTGCTTCCTTCTGTGTTTGTCTCAGGAATTCATCTGCCTCATGAGACGTTTTGGCTGCAGTATCTTGGGTCTTTCCTTTTGGAGGACCTTAAGAGAAAGTAGTTCCATTTCCCAGGAATGGATCCCACAAAAGCGGGGCTCAGCCTGTGGGGTCAGCAGGGACACACTACTCACCCCTGCCATGGGAGCTGGGTTGGAGCCAAGCATCCAGCCCTGGAGCTTGAGAAGTCCTCCCTGCAGACACACCTGTAACTCAACAGCCACAGAAGCTTCTGCCATCTCTGCTGATCTGCACGGGCACCACTGAGCCGCAGGAGTGGTGAGGGGATCGTGCAGGGCGAGGGCACACACGTGCATGGTTCTGTGCTGGCACCTGCAGCGCTGCCTCCCTGGCCCAGCTTTGGGCTCTGAGCTGGCAGCTCTCCCAGGGGGAAAGGCCTTGACCTACCCTCAGCATCTCCCAGAGCCTCAGTCCTGGATGTGGGGCCTTCACCGGCAGGTTCAGCTGCAAAGAAAGGCAGGACAGAAGAGCTCCTGTGGCACTGCAGGAGATCCTCAGGCTGCCCACAAGGCTCAGCCCCGGGGCACAGCCCTGGGCCCGGCCCCTTCCCTCTCTGCTCTTCTCTTTGACTGCACAGAGCACACGGAAGGACACACTGGCACAGTACACGGGAGGAGGACTGAAAGATCAATGCTCCTTCCTCCCACTGACAGCGATCCTGAGGGATCCCTCAGGGATCCAGAAGGGAGAAGGGAAAGATTCTCAGAATCCTTCAGCCTTTACATAATGTTAAGGGAAATGGTTTATAAATGAGCTTTTGTTGCATTGATCCTGATTATTCACTCAGGAAGGGCAGAATGAAAACTTGCCTCCAGCATCCTCCAGGAACTTCAAACCATCCTTCATCAGGACTTCCTGAAAACCCATGTCACGATTCCAGTCTGAAAGGGAGCAGAGATCAGAACCGTATCTGTGGCATGCTGGGATGCCCGAATGCTACAGGGAAAAGGGCACTGCAAGGGGGTCGGGTAAGGCCGTGGGAGCCAGATGGAATGGACATGGCCAAAGCTGCACAGGGGCCTGGGGAGCTCTGGGCTGGCTCCTGATCACTCTCCACACTCTTTCCCTGCCCTCAGCAACATCCCTGGGAGGGGTGGCTGGAGTAGCCCAGGGCCCTGGGGCTCTCTCCCTCAAACTCACAGAATATACTCCCTAAAGCATGGGGGAAAACTGCAGCAGGCAGTGCCACAGCTATCCCTCCCTCCTACACTCCCACCTGCCCTCCTTCTGCTGGGACAGCTCCCAGATCCCAAGGGCAAACAGCCAGGCCCTCTCAGGACACACTGGAGCCTTGCTCTCCCCCTCTGTCCTTTCCCCACCGTGGGCACCCCGTGCAGTCACTGTCAGGTTTCAGGACATGTCTCCCATGGAGGGACCCCAGCAGGACTGCTCAGTGCCCTGAGCCTGCTCGGGATAATTCCCCTGGGCTGTGCCGCTCTAGTCCAGGCTGTGCCCGCACTGCCAAACAGCAGAGAGGGCAGCTCAAGCCTCAGCAGGGCTCAGGCCCAGAGGCACAGCAATTATCTCCTGTGCCTGTGCCTGGCATGGCCTCCCTTCCTGTAGCAGAGGCTGGCACGGAACCACTGCTTCCTCCGGGAAATGCTTCCTTCTGCACAGGCTCTCCGTTCATTTCTGGAAAATGGAAAAGAGACAGCTGGATCAGATGAAAACATTCCTGACTGGGAATGGGGAAGGTGAGGCATCACTTATGAAAGGAATGGATAAGGATCAGAAAACACCCAGGATTTTGGGACAACCCAAGGCTGCTTCCTTCCCCAAACAGCCCCAACATCTGATCTGCCTGGACACCAGGAAATTCCAGGGGATCTGAGGGAGGGCATGGACTGTGGTGCAACTGGGGCTGCCAGTCAGCTGATGCCAAATGCCTTCCTGCAGAGGCTGGGCAGAAGCTGCAGCCAGGCCAGGCTGGGAAACAGCCCTGCAGGGTGTGAAAGCAGCAGCGGGGCATCGAGGCTGCCATGGATCCCTTCCTGCTGTGCAGGGCACGGCGTGTCCAGATGTGCAGCCAAAGCCCCTGGCTGCTGAGTCCCAGGGGAAGGATGAGGGAAATGCACCCACCTTGTCTTCTCTGCAGACATTCCTTCAGCATTTGCCACATGATTTCTAATGGGTCCTGGAATTTCTTGCCTGCCATGTCTTTGGTCTCTCCTGTCAGAGGACCTTAAGAGAAAGTAGTTCCATTTCCCAGCAATGGACCCCACAAAAGCAGAGCTCAGCCAGAGGGATCAGCAGGGACACACTACTCACTTCTGTGATGGGAGCTGGCCTTTTGTGCAGCATCCAAGGTAGGAGTTGGTGTAGTCGTTGGTCCAGATATATCTGTAACACAACAGCCACAGAAGCTTCTGTCATCTGGTCCTGACCAGTCAGTCAAACATTACGCCTTGGTGGGACAGTGAGAACATACCTGCAGAATGCTCGGAGGGCTTCACAACTTCAGAGCGCCAGGCTAATGGAGAATCCTTCCCAGCCTCCCAGTCTGGAAGCAAACCAAGATGAGAACTGTTTCCATTGTGTGCCAGGGCTGGCTCTGGCCCTGGGCTGGCGGCAGGGCTCCCGCTCGGGGCTGCTCCTGTGCCTTGGCCTCTGGGCACTCAGGGTCAGCTCTGCAGCAGCTGCAGCACCAGGGATGTTGCTGCACCAGTCCCGTTTCCCCGGGACTCTGAACCAGCTCCAGAGGCCTGGAAGCCGAGGCGCCTCCAGCTTTGGCTGCTGCCGGGCCGGGCAAGGGCAGGCCCTGGGGGAAGAGCTGCTGCCACACAGCCCCGGCCAGGCCTGAGCCCGGCACAGCAAGTACCTGCTGTGCCTGTGCCCGTGTCTGGCTTTGCCTGCTTTCCTGCAGCAGGGGCCGGCACCGAAGATGGAGTGCTTCCTTTAAGAAATGCCACCTTCCACTGAAGCACTATGTCCATCTCTTGACAAAGGAAGGGAGACAGCTGCATCAGATGGAGCTGTTCCCCACTTGGGCGGTGGCATCAGAGGTAATATTTGTGAAATTTATGGAGCAGGAAAATGGCCCGATTACAGTAGCGTGATGTGAGCACTTCCACCACCAAACAGCCACCCTTTTCCTAATCTGCAGGGCTGGATATAGTGGGGGATCTCAGGGTGTGTTACAGTTTGGGCTGCCTGTCAGCTGATGCCTTCCGGCAGAGGCTGGGCAGAAGCTGCAGCCAGGCCAGGCTGGGAAACAGCCCTGCAGGGCGTGAAAGCAGCAGCGGGGCAGCGAGGCTGCCATGGATCCCTTCCTGCTGTGCCGGGCATGGCGTGTCCAGATGTGCAGCCAAAGACCCCGGCTGCTGAGTCCCAGTGGAAGCATGAGAGAAATGCACCCACCTTCCCTTGTCTGCAGGGGTTCCTTCAGCTCTTTCCTCATCTGTTTGGATGGTTGCAGGGACATCTTATCTGTTGTATCTTGGATTTTCCCTGTTAGAGTAACTTAGACAAAAATATTTCCATTTCCCAGGAATGGATCCTACAAAAGCAAGGCTCAGCCTTTGAGGTCAGCAGGGACACACTACTCACCACTGTGATGGTAGCTGGGCTTGCGTATAGCATCCAAGGTAGGAGATGGAGAAGCTGGAGAAGTCCTCCCTGTAGACACATCTGTAACACAAAAGCCACAGAAGCTTCTGTCACCTGCTTCCTGCCCGCTTGTCTACAATTCTTCCTTGGTGACACACCGAGAACATACCTGCAGGAGGCTCCAAGGGCTTCAAAACTTTCTTCATCCAAGCTGATGGAGAAGCCTTCCCAGCACCCTCATCTACAATGCAGCACAGATGAGAACACTTTCCAGGGTGTGCTGGGATCCCCTTCTGCCACAGGGAACTGTGCACTGCCAGGGGGTCGGCTAAGGCCGTGGGAGCCAGATGTGAATAGACATGGCCAAAGGTGCACAGGGGCCTGGGGAGATCTGGGCTGGCTCCTGATCACTTTCCACACTCTTTCCCCGCCCTCAGCAACATCCCAGGGAGGGGTGGCTGGAGCAGCGCAAGGCCCTGGGGCTCTCTCCCTCAGACACAGAGGAAATCCTCCCTAAATCCCTGAGGCAAACTGCAGCAGGCAGTGCCACAGTTATGCCTCCCTACCTCCTTCTGTCGCTCCTGCCCTCCTTCTGTGGGGAAACCCCCCAGATCCCAAGGGCAATCAGCCAGGCCCTCTCAGGACACACTGGAGCCTTGCTCTCCCCCTCTGTCCTTTCCCCACCGTGGACACCCCGTGCAGTCACTGCCAGGTTTCAGGACATGTCTCCCATGGAGGGACCCCAGCAGGACTGCTCAGTGCCCTGAGCCTGCTCGGGATAATTCCCCTGGGCTGTGCCGCTCTAGTCCAGGCTGTGCCCACACTGCCAAGCAGCAGAGAGGGCAGCTCAAGCCTCAGCAGGGCTCAGGCCCAGAGGCACAGCAATTACCTCCTGTGTCTGTGCCTGGCATGGCCTCCCTTCCTTCAGCAGAGGCTGGCATGGAGCCCCTGCTTCCTCCGGGAAATGCTTCTTTCTCCACAGGCTCTCCTTTGATTTCTGGAGAATGCAAAAAGAGACAGATGGATCAGATGGAAACATTCCTGACTGGGAATGGGGAAGGTGACAATTTCAGGAGGCATCACTTGTGAAAGGAATGCATAAGGATCAGAAAACACCCAGGATTTTGGGACAACCCAAGGCTGCTTCCTTCCCCAAACAGCCCCAACATCTGATCTGCCTGGACACCAGGAAATTGCAGGGGATCTGAGGGTGGGCATGGACTGTGGTGCAACTGGGGCTGCCAGTCAGCTGATGCCAAATGCCTTCCTGCAGAGGCTGGGCAGAAGCTGCAGCCAGGCCAGGCTGGGAAACAGCCCTGCAGGGCGTGAAAGCAGCAGCGGGGCAGCGAGGCTGCCATGGATCCCTTCCTGCTGTGCCGGGCACGGCGTGTCCAGATGTGCAGCCAAAGCCCCCGGCTGCTGAGACCCAGGGGAAGCATGAGGGAAATGCACCCACCTTGCCTTCTCTGCAGACGTTCCTTCAGCATTTGCCACATGATTTCTAATGGGTCCAGGAATTTCTTGTCTGCCATGTCTTTGATCTCTTCTGGTGGAGGACCTTAAGAGAAAGTAGTTCCATTTCCCAGCAGTGGATCCCACAAAATCAGGTCTCAGCCTTTGGGTTCAGCAGGGACACACTACTCACTGCTGCCATGGGAGCTGGGCTTATGTGCAGCATCCAAGGTAGGAGTTGGTGTAGTTGTCCCTGCAGACACGGCTGTACAACAACAGCCACAGAAGCTTCTGTCACCTGGCTCTTACCAGTCAGTCAAACATTACGCCTTGGTGGGACAGTGAGAACACACCTGCAGAATGCCCAGAGGGCTTCACAACTTCAGAGCGCCAGGCTAATGGAGAATCCTTCCCAGCATCCCAGTCTGGAAGCAAACCAAGATGAGAACTGTTTCCATTGTGTGCCAGGGCTGGCTCTGGTCCTGGGCTGGCGGCAGGGCTCCCGCTCGGGGCTGCTCCTGTGCCTTGGGCCTCTGGGCACTCAGGGCCAGCTCCGCAGCAGCTGCAGCACCAGGGACGTTGCTGCACCAGTCCCGTTTCCCCGGGGCTCTGAACCAGCTCCAGAGGCCTGGAAGCCGAGGCGCCTCCAGCTTTGGCTGCTGCCGGGCCGGGCAAGGGCAGGCCCTGGGGGAAGAGCTGCTGCCACACAGCCCCGGCCAGGCCTGAGCCCGGCACAGCAATTACCTGCTGTGCCTGTGCCTGTGTCTGGCATTGCCTTCCTTCCTGCAGCTGGGGCTCGCATTGAAGATGGAGTGCTTCCTTCAGGAATTGCCACCTTCCACTGAAGCTCTATGTCCATCTCTTGACAAAGGAAGGGAGACAGCTGCATCAGATGGAGCTGTTCCCCACTTGGGCAGTGGTATCAGAGGTAATATTTGTGAAATTTATGGAGCAGGAAAATGGCCAGATTCCAGTGGCATGATGTGAGCACTTCCACCTCCAAACAGCCACCCTTTTCCTAATCTGCAGGGCTGGATATAGTGGGGGATCTCAGGGTGTGTTACAGTTTGGGCATGGCCTGTCAGCTGATGCCAAATGCCTTCCGGCAGAGGCTGGGCAGAAGCTGCAGCCAGGCCAGGCTGGGAAACAGCCCTGCAGGGCGTGAAAGCAGCAGCGGGGCAGCGAGGCTGCCATGGATCCCTTCCTGCTGTGCCGGGCATGGCGTGTCCAGAAGTGCAGCCAAAGCCCCCGGCTGCTGAGTCCCAGTGGAAGCATGAGGGAAATGCACCCACCTTCTCTTGTCTGCAGGGGTTCCTTCAGCTCTTTCCTCATCTGTTTGGATGGTTGCAGGGACATCTTATCTGTTGTATCTTGGACTTTCCGTGTTGGAGTAACTTAGACAAAAATATTTCCATTTCCCAGGAATGGATCCTACAAAAGCAAGGCTCAGCCTGTGGGTTCAGCAGGGACACACTACTCACCACTGTGATGGGAGCTGGGCTTGAGTGCAGCATCCAAGGTAGGAGCTGGAGAAGCTGGAGAAGTCCTCCCTGTAGACACATCTGTAACACAACAGCCACAGCAGCTTCTGTCACCTGGTTCCTGCCTGCTTGTCTACAATTCTTCCTTGGTGGCACACTGAGAACATACCTGCAGGAGGCTCCAAGGGCTTCAAAACTTTATTCATCCAAGCTGATGGAGAAGCAACCTCATCTAGAATGCAGCACAGATGAGAACACTTTCCAGGGTGTGCTGGGATCTCTTTCTGCCACAGGGAACTGTGCACTGCCAGGGGGTCGGCTAAGGCCGTGGGAGCCAGATGTGAATAGACATGGCCAGAGGTGCACAGGGGCCTGGGGAGCTCTGGGCTGGCTCCTGATCACTTTCCACACTCTTTCCCTGCCCTCAGCAACATCCCTGGGAGGGGTGGCTGGAGCAGCGCAGGGTCCCGGGTTCTCTCCCTCAGACACAGAGGAAATCCTCTCTAAAACCCTGGCGAAAACTGCAGCAGGCAGTGACACAGGTATCCATCCCTCCCTCTGTCCCTCCTGTCCTCCTTCTGCTGGGACCGCTCCCAGATCCCAAGGGCAAACAGCCAGGCCCTCTCAGGACACACTGGAGCCTTGCTCTCCCCCTCTGTCCTTTCCCCACCGTGGGCACCCCGTGCAGTCACTGTCAGGTTTCAGGACGTGTCTCCCACGGAGGGACCCCAGCAGGACTGCTCAGTGCCCTGAGCCTGCTCGGGATAATTCCCCTGGGCTGTGCTGCTCTAGTCCAGGCTGTGCCTGCACTGCCAAGCAGCAGAGAGGGCAGCTCAAGCCTCAGCAGGGCTCAGGCCCAGAGGCACAGCAATTACCTCCTGTGCCTGTGCCTGGCATCGCCTCCCCTCCTTCAACAGATGCTGGCACGGAACCACTGCTTCCTCCGGGAAATGCTTCTTTCTCCGCAGGCTCTCCTTTCATTTCTGGAGAATGCAAAACAGACATCTGGATCAGATGGAAACATTCCTCATTGGGAATGAGCCATGGATCCCACCCTGCTGTACCGGGAACCATGCGTTCAGATGTGCAGCCAAAGCCCCCGGCTGCTGAGTCCCAGGGGAAGCTTGAGGCAAATGCACCCACCTTGTCCTCCCTGCAGCATTTTCTTCAGCACTTGCCTCATCTGTTTGGATGGTTCCAGGGATATCTTCTCTGTTGTGTCTTGCATCTTCCTCTTCGGAGGAACTTAGAGAAAAATATTTCCATTTCCCAGGAATGGATCCCACAAAACCAGTGCTCAACTTGTGGGGTCAGCAGGGACACACTACTCACCCCTGCCATGCAGACTGGTCTTGTTGGCAATAACCACCAATGTACGTATGAATCTCCTCCCTGTAGACACACCTGTAACTCAACAGCCACAGAAGCTTCTGCCATCTCTGCTGATCTGCACGGGCACCACTGAGCCGCAGGAGCGGTGAGGGGATCGTGCAGGGCACGGGCACACACGTGCATGGTTCTGTGCTGGCACCTGCAGCGCTGCCTCCCTGGCCCAGCTTTGGGCTCTGAGCTGGCAGCTCTCCCAGGGGAAAGGCCTTGACCTACCCTCAGCATCTCCCAGAGCCTCAGTCCTGGATGTGGGGCCTTCACCGGCAGGTTCAGCTGCAAAGAAAGGCAGGACAGAAGAGCTCCTGTGGCACTGCAGGAGATCCTCAGGCTGCCCACAAGGCTCAGCCCCGGGGCACAGCCCTGGGCCCGGCCCGGCCCCTTCCCTCTCTGCTCTTCTCTGTGGCTGCACAGAGCACCCGGAAGGACACACTGGCATTGCACACGGGAGGAAGATTGAAAGCTAAATGCTCCTTCCTCCCAATGACAGTGATCCTGTGGGAGCCCTCAGGGCTCCAGAAGGGAGCAGGGCAAGGTTTCCAGATTCTTTCAACCTTAAGATTATGTTAAGGGAAATGGTTTGTAAGTGAGCTTTTGTTGCATTAATCCTGATTATTCACTCAGGAAAGACAGAATGAAAACTTGCCTCCAGCATCCTCAAAGAACTTCAAACCATCCTTCATCAGGACTTCCTGAAAACCCATGTCACTATTCCAGTCTAGAAGGGAGCAGAGATCAGAACCATTTCCATGGTGTGCTAGGATCCCCTTCTGCCACAGGGAACTGGGCAATGCAGTGGTGTTGGGTAAGGCTGTGGGAGCCAGATGTGAATGGAGATGGCCAAAGCTGCACAGGGGCCTGGGGAGCTCTGGGCTGGCTCCTGGTCACTCTCCAACCTCTTTGCAGGCCCTTTGCAACATCTCTGGAGGGGTGGCTGGAGTAGCCCAGGGCCCGTGGGGTCTCTCTCCCTCCCACAGAGGAAACCCTCCCTAAAGCCTGGGGCAAAACCATCCCCAGCGCTTCCCAGGGAGCAGGGAGCGCTGTCCCGGGAAAGGGCAGCCAGGCTGACGGCTCACCTGCTCGCCGCGCTTGCAGCGGAGCAGCCTGGGCAGCCCTGGCAGGCAGGGCCACGGCCAGGAGCAGCAGGAGTAGGAGGCGCAGAGCAAGGGCCATGGTGCCTTGTCCTCCGCCAGTCCCGCAGCTCTTGCTGCCACCGCTGTCCCGACACCGCTGTCCCAACGTCAGCACCGCTGCTGCCACCGCCGCTGCTGCCGCAACAGTTGTGCTCAGGGACTGACTGCTGGCTCCTTGTGCTGCTGTGCAACCACGGGGCTCTGGCACCTCTGGCACCTCTGTGACCTCAGGGCCTGCTGAGAGCTCAGCCTGCTGTGACCCCAGAGCCCTGCTGTGACCTCATGGCCTCAGCTGTACCCCCAGAGTGTGTGCCCGTCTGCATGAATGGACTGCCCTGATTGTAAATGTTTTGCTTCATCAAAGGGCCATTGCTCAGCAAAACCTTTCTTTTGCCTGCTGACATTGCTGGTCAGGCTGCGTCCCTCAAGATGCTCTTGATTGTTGCAGTTCAAATTTATTTTATTGATTTCATTTTAAGTGTTGTTTAAGGGCTCTGTTGTGCCCCCATTTTTTTCCTGAGTTGGTTTACCTGTGGGTTTTACCCTCCCTCCAAACTGTCCCTCGTGTCCTTCCCCACCCCTTGTTCCAGCTCTTTCCCTGCCTGTCAAGGCAACCCAGCCCCTTGGTTCCCCAACCTTTGGGCCAATCCCTGACTGCAACTCCCCTTTGGCATTCCCCTACTCCTGGGAGCCCCACTGGCCCTTGTGACCCATCCTCTCCACCCTCCTACCCCAATTGGCCCCAGACACTTGATGTAATCCCCTCACTCCTCTCCTGAGCATTCCCTATTGGTTCATTGTTTGCATCCACCCCATGACTTGTATGTGTACAAAACCCCTTGGGCAGTACAGCTAGGGGCTTTTCATCCTGTTCTCTTCGCCTGGACTAAGCTGTTCCTTGCAGAACCTGAAGACAGGGAGCCTCCTCCTTTCTCCTGTGCCTCGTCCCTGTCGTGGCTTGTGTCTGGCACTGGAGAGCAAGTGGCACTAAAGGTTCTGCCTCTGGTAAATCCCCATAGCGAGGCAGTTCCCGACTCCTGCCGTAGTGCCGGAGTTGTAAGAGCTAGCCCAGGTTCCAGCACTCACTTCACTAATGTACCGAATGTCTCTTCTTCAGTGCCTGCTCTGGTGCTCTGCCAGCTCACACAGCAGAGTGTGATTCACATAGTGCAGCCCAGAGTTAGGTTGTTGCAACATTGAAATGGGTGTGGTTGGCAGGATGGCTGGGCATAAATCACTACAGAACTAAAGCAAATGTGTGCACCGTGCCAGGCTGGACTTGAATAGACACAGGAATTGTGGAAAGATGAGGACAAGATAGCAGAGAACAATGGAAAAGCCAGCTGAAAAGGAGGACATGCTAAAGGAGTTATTTGTGCACATTTGGGGGTATATTTTTCTTGGGTGCAAAGCAAAATGAAAAGCTCCTAAATGCCCAAAAGATGAGAACTGTGTGTGGTAAATAGATATGATTCATGCTGACAAAATTGAAAGAGTAATCAATACTGATACAGTAATTAATATTTGGAAATAATAAAACAGTTAAAGGTGTAATGCCAAGCAAGAAAGGGAGAGGATGGGTTATCCCTCTCCCCACCGTTCTCCTGCAGCTGTTCAGAACAGGAAGAAGCAAGAGATAACAATGACTGAATTTAGTTGGAAGAGAGGAGAATTTGGTTGGACACCAGGCAAATGTTGATTATATGAGATTCACTGCTTTAATGTTAGAACACAATATTGGTTTATACAGTACCAGCTTGGTGCGCATGTGTAATCCAAAAGGTGAACTACAGGACATGGAGGAAGAGGAGAGGCCTTCCTCAAAGAAGATCCCCAAAGAGTGGTACAACTTACTTAAAGAAGTGTGGAGCATGCGTGGTAAAGGTGATGATGAGGGCGGTGATACAAGTGTGACGAATCGAAAATGGGAGGAGATGGTAATGACATACAGCATAAAAAGGGGAATTTTGTCTTCACAAGCTAGTCCGTGAGGTGATGGGGGTCCAAAAGCCCTGAACACCATACCCCACGCATACCCCGCATGGTTAGTTTTGCTTATACGCTATTATCAGGACCAAATTATTCGTAATTTAAACGAAATTATATAGTCAGTGTTTCGAGTTTATTCAATTGTATATATATTAAGTTACATAATTAAAATTGCTGTTTTATTTAATTTTGTTTGGGTTTGTTTTTTTGGTTTTTTTGATTGGAAAATTTGGCAAATATAACATGTGGAATGTCCTCCACAGCAGAGTGTCAGACCTCTGGATCTTTTTAAACAATTTTATCAAGGTGGAACTGTGGCAGCTTCAGCTGGTGCCTCTGGAGGACCTTGAACAAAGAACCCTTGAGCTTTTCTACCTTCCCAGGTGAAGTGTGATAGTCTGGGGTCTTCCTGCTGTGTCCGAGTGCCAGGCCACTGGCTGGCACCACAGGTCCCCAGACCCTCTGCTGAGGCATCCCTCTCCTACAGTCAAGTTTAGTCTGTCACATTTGGCTTTTCTCTCTGATCCACCACCAGGACCAAAGATCACACGGTCCTGAGGATGTAAAAATGCCTGTTCCTTCTGGAACATTGCTGTTGTGTGACAGCCCTGCAGGCAGAGCGGGCAGCTGTAGGGACACTGACTCATTTCCCTGGTGCCAGCCGTGCTGCATCCATCGAGCTGCTGGGTGTTGGTGCTCGCTGGGACGCGGCCCGGCCCGGCACCACGGGAGTTAGGAAGGGTCTTGAAGGAATCCCCACGCGTTAAAGCAGACGATTTAGCCGGGGATTTTAAGTTGTTTCTCAGTTAACCTTGTAAAAGGCCAAAACAAGTCTCCTATGAATTTTGTCCCTGTCAAGTTCATTTCTGCCCCGAAATCCCCTCAGCATTCTCAGGGCAGTGGCAGGAGCCGGGTGCTGGCCCGTAGCCCCGCTGGCCGGGGAGAGCATGGCCCAGAGCGAGCCCCTGCTGCCCGGGATGGCCACAGGCCCGGGGAAGCTGGGCGGGCAACGCCAGGGCCCTGTCCAGGGCTCCTGGGGCTCCTCTGGCATCTGTTCCGTCCCCTCGGGCGCTGAGCGGTGCCCGGCCCTCAGGGCTGTCTGTGCCCGGCCCCAAAAGAGGCAGGGCCGGGGCTGTGGCCCCTGGGCTGGCGGTGCCGCCTGCCCGGCGCTCAGCACCGCCCGTGCTGTGCCGATGCAGCGTGACCCGGCGGGGCAGCTCCGCCTCGGCGCCTCGCCACTGCCATCCCGGCACGGCGGCTGGCCCTGGGCCGCGGCAGCCCCGAGCCGCACGGGCCCGGGAGGGACTGCCGGAGGTCCCCGTCCCCTGCGTGCCTCAGCAGACACTCCAGCCCCACTGCGTGCAGCAGGAGGGACACAAAGCACCTGCACGCTTACGAGAGTCCACAGCCCTTTGTACATGTGAAATGAGACCCCAGAACCGTGACATTTGCCTCAGGAGAGATCCCAGCACCCTGCACACCTTGGGAGAGATCCCAAACCCTCTGCATGACTCACACAGGATTCCAAATCCCTTGCATGACTTGAAGTGGACCCCAGTGGCCTCCATGCCTCAGAGGAAACCTAAAATATTCCTGGGTGTGTCACAAGGGACCCCACTCCCTCGTGCACCTTAGGGGGACTCCAAAGCCCCCACGTGCCCTACAGGGAAGTCCAGGCCAGCTACGCCGAGTGTTTTGACCTGGAAAACAAGCCTGGTTGGACCTGGGTTGTTGTGTCTCTGGGGCTGCTCACCAGCCCTGTCGGACCCTGAGGCTACACAGCCCTTCCCTTCCCTTCCCTTCCCTTCCCTTCCCTTCCCTTCCCTTCCCTTCCCTTCCCTTCCCTTCCCTTCCCTTCCCTTCCCTTCCCTTCCCTTCCCTTCCCTTCCCTTCCCTTCCCTTCCCTTCCCTTCCCTTCCCTTCCCTTCCCTTCCCTTCCCTTCCCTTCCCTTCCCTTCCTTCTGGCCCTGGCTGAGAGCAGCAGACCCTGTGCAGCACCCTGCATTGGTGATGGCCCATCAATTAGGTCCTATCCAGTGTGTGTTAATTAGGGAGGAGCTTTGTTTTGCCTGCTGACATTGCTGGTCAGGCTGTGTCCTTGGAGATGCTCTTGATGGCTTCCCTCTTTTCCTGGGCATGGCACTGGAGGAGGTCTGGGCCCAGATGATCCCACGGAAGGAAATGTCCCTCAGCCCAGGGACGCTCAGCATGGGCTGCCCCATCCCCTCGGGGCCCCACCGCTGCTCACAGTGAAGCGATCTGCAGAATAAATAGATTCCACTGTCACCCTGGTTTTTAATGTTCTGTCCTGGATTAGGGTAAATCTGGGAGAAAACCTCCAAAGAGGCCCCCCCAGAAAGCAACCCCACATGGCCCCTTCCCCCCAGCAGGTCGGGAAGGATTCCTTGGAGAGAAGTGGAAAGAACCTGTTTATTTGACAGGCAAAACACCCCCAGCACACAAAATGAACAATAGCAGATGACAATGCTTTCACCCATCTGAAAAGGATGACAAATTCAGAAAGTCTTTCCTGGCAGTGGTGGCTCTGCTGTCGCTCCCTCCGGCGCTGGGGATAGCTGCTGCAGCCACAGGATGCAAACTCTCAATGTTTCCCAGGTCCCAGTCTGGAGCAGGTGTGAGTGGTTCGAAAAAGGGAAAGGAAAAACAGTCCAGGGAAAAATCTGGACTGCTTAGCTAAACTGACTAACAAGCAGAAGCCAAAAAGCAAAAGCAAAGCGGGAGCACAGCAGAAGCAAGAGCAAAGCAAGCAACAGAAAGCAAAGCAAAAAGCAAAAGCTGCACTATGTACTGCGCCGTCTGTCTGTCCTGCCAGCCGTGGGGGAGCAGGCTGATAACAAACCAAAACAAACCTTGCTCTTCAGGGCCAGTCGTGAAGGCACAGTACGTAATATCCAGCATTAACAGAACACACGACTGGGGATGCAAGCATCATAACCTCACCCTAGGACAAGTTCTTCTCAGCCTTCTGATGTTTCCATTCTTGTAGCAAACTTTCTCACGCATTTTATGCAAATAACTTATTGTTATGCATTCTTTTCTGCAGGAGGAGAAATTTGATGGACTGTTGGTTTGTCCAGTGTCATTGGAGAGGTGGCACTTTCACCCTCCAATCCACTGTCACTTTTGGAAATCTGTAAATGTTGGAGTCAGAAATTCAACTGCCCTCTTTTTTACCTTGGAGAGATGCGTGTCTGTGTTGTTTTATTTCATGTCCTATAGTGACACTCCACAACCTGATGTAGTTATGATGTGGGTATGCGTGTCAGGGCCTGGCCAGGCGAGATGGCTCTCGTGAAAACTTGTGCCCCGAGCCCTGGTCCGAGCCACATCTTTGTTCACAAACATGTTCCATATGCAATGCATTACACAATCTCTTCATGCACATTCAACCCCTGGCCCCGCCTGTCCTCCCCTCACATGGCGATTAGATCCACGCCCTTCTGGGCACGCGTTGTTTCCTGTGGTGGTCACACTGGGGTCTTTGGTGGTCTCTGAGGCCGAAGGCTGTGGTCTTGCTCATGACTGAACTTTTGAACTTTTCTCCTTTGTGCGTGCACTGTGGTCCCCTGGTGCTTATCTGAGTACGTCTGTTGGTTGGATCAGCTTGGAGACAGAGGAGCTCCTTAGTCTAGGCTACCTGCATTCCCTGGTCTTCTCCTGGTGTTATGAGTAAAAAAGTTATCTGTAGCTATGATATTTTATTAAAAATCCTTTCCTAGGATTTTTCCCCTCCTGAGGAGCTGAGTGCCTCAGGAAAGAAATGTAAACAATAACGATCTGCTGCTGTGGAATGCAACAGATGCATCTTCCATTGGTCCATGTGGATTGTTTTCACTTGATGACCAATCACAGCCAACTGTGTTGAGCCTGTGAGCAGTCACAAGATTTTTGTTATGCATTCTATTCTATTATTCTTCTTTGTAGCCTTCTGGTCATTTTTTCCTCTCTGTTCTTTTAGTATAGTTTTAATGTAGTATTTTAATAGAATATATAATAAATCAGCCTTCTGAAATGGAGTCAAGCCTTGTGTCTCCACACCTGGTGTGTTCTTCCCCACAAATTATCCTTGTTTTTTTAAGGCTGCAAAGTTAAACCGGTTGGGCCAGTTGCTGAGAGTTGAAATGTTGACTATTTGTTGTTGATAGCTTCATGTTGCAATCACCTCTTGTTAATAGTTTTTCTTCAATTACCTGTTAATGGTTAGAAATCAAGCGCAGTTGTCCCCCTGCTGCTTCCCAGGAGCCTGCAGGTAGCAGGGGGAGGTGACATCAGAGCTAGTATGCAGATGAGAATGCATTTCACCAAATTTTTCAATTTTCCAGGAAAAAACCCCTAAAAACATTGAGCCGACATAAAATTAAGAAACCTAAGTAAGGTCTAAAGGTGAGGAACTTAATCCAGTATGTGCTAAGGTCCTTTTTACTCCTCACCCTAACCTGAAAGGATGTCAGCTAGGAAGAGGACCTGGAATGTTAGACCAAAGAAGCGGAATTCCCACTACTCCCTCGAGGACGGAAGCCCCAGCTCTGCCTGCATACCAGCGGACACAGCTGCAGCATCCTCCTCCTCTGTGCCACTCCTGGGAGCAGCGGGGGTGCGGGCGACCTGTCCTTTCTCCCCAACCTGAGCTGAATGTTTTTAATAAAGGCATTAAAAAGGAGAAAGATCTCCTGCCCTATTTATGACACTGGTATTGTCCTACATAGCAAGAAGCTTCAGAAATTTGCATTTTTCTATGCCCTTTGTACCATGGCAGAGGTTTCTTAAGTAAAAGGTTAAAATTCAACACATAATTCTACAATTTAAAATTTAAATGCTTAGTCCATATATTGCTAACTTAATTGAACCCCCCAAAACCTCCATTTCAACAGCAGCCCCTGCCTGGCTTCTGCCTGCCCACACTGTGGGCATCCACGGCTCCTCCTGGGCATGGAGCTCAGTCAGTGCTGGTGCTGGGTGGGCTTTGCTGCTGCTGCCACCTGGACACTGGGGTGACCGCTTGTCCTGGGTTGCAGTGTAAAGATGTATTCTAATGCCATCCTCAAGAGCTGCTGAAACCAGGAGGGGCATTGTTTCTTCCTTATCTCCTGTTAATGGGCCCATCAATGTCTTGCCACATGACTCAGAGATAACTCCCTCCCAGAGCCATTTCTGTTTCATGGCTAATCAAGGACCCACAGCATGAGGCAGAATGATATCAGCCCACTGTGAGATGCTCTGCCCATGGGGGAGGAGCTAAGCATCCCCAGCTGGATATAATCTGGGTTTTGGGACACAACAAGCAGTCTTTCCACTGGATTCCCAGAGGAACCGCGGCCCTTACCCACTGCTTTTCCAGAGGATGAAAGCTACCAGATTGTTTCTACAGGATCACCACTTCCACAAGTCCATTTCATCTGGACTGCTACCACCACCCTAACTAGCAGGGTGTCAGCAGGCTGTATTCTGAGCCTGTCAGTGGTTTTTCTTTTGTATTATTGCATGAATTTTGTTTTTTTTTTTCCCTTTTTCTAATAAATTGTATTTCTGACTTGGAGTCTCTCACTGGTTTTGCTTTGAAACCACAACACAGATCCTTCTCTTTATTTCAACAGAAGAATGGGCCGCTGCCTACCCTGCAACTGGGAGTGGGGAGGGTGGGGGGCGGTGGGGTGGGGTGTCGCCTTCAGTGATTCCTAGAGGGCAAGGCCAGGGGTCTCAGAGGCAGAGGAAGGGATGTGTTGGTCTCCGGAGGGGCTGGAAGGTGCTGGGATGGTCCTGGGGTCCCTAGAGGAACTCGAGTTGGCTGGGATGGGACAGACGGAGAGAAAAAAAGGGATGAAGGCAGCTTGGGGAGGCCCATGGGGAGAGCAGGTGGCAGTGGGATCTACAGGGTAAAAGGAGGTTCCCTCGTAGTTGGTTGTTCTGGGGTCCTCTTCACAGAAGACTTGAGAGGGCTGTCCAGACCGTCCCTGCTGCTGGAGGAGCTGATCACGCTGGCTGGGTGTGAGGTGCAGCCACCGTCTTCCAACTCGTGTCCCGAGGTGCTCCTGTGCAGAGAGGAGGTGGCTGAGGCCCCAGCTGCCAGTGGCACACAGGGACCCTCGTGCACAGCAGGGCCCAGAGCTGGCAAGGCTCCCCAGCACGGCTGGAGCTGCTGGCACAGCTGGGCCCAGCTGGACAGCTGCCCCTCAAGGCCCCGGCCAGCAGGGCACGACTCTGGGCAGGGTCCCTGGCCAGGAGCGGGCCCCAGAGCGCCTCTGCCTTTCAAGGGCAACCTTGGCCCTGCTCTTTCTCCTCCCCACCTCCCTCTGCCTCTGCCCTGTGCCCCTGGGGCTGCTCTTGGCCAGGCAGCCTCAGTGGGAGCCAGCACTGGCTGCAGCCCCAGCGGGGCCCCCAGGACAAGGCCCAGCAATTGAGAGGCCAATGGAAGCACTGGGCAGCAGCAGAACCCTCAGCAGAGATATCTGGACAACCAGGGACTGGCCACAGCTCCACTGCAAACTCTCTGGGAATATTCCCTGACTATGAGCAGCCTTTAAAGGAAGCTGCTTGAGACAGAGAATCGCGAAACACTCACCGTTTTCTCTTCGAGCAATACCAGATTCTGGCATAGCACATCATCAGGGACAGTGCTGCAGGTGCCACAATGGCCATCAACGTAATCAAAAAGGATGTTTCCGAGCTGAAAGTTCTTCTCATGCTTTTCCAATCTGTTGAGTTCTCGGCTGCATCTGTTGGAGCAATGGGGAGCGTGAGCCCGTGCTGTGCTGCACTGCTGAAATGCAGCGTGGTGCATACGGGCAGGACGTCCTCACTCCCTGTTTCCCCCAGAGCTGGGGCCTGCAGGCATTTTGCTGCCCCTTGGCACAGGACTGCTCAGTACCCAAACCCCTGACCCTGCATGCTATAATTCCTCTGTGCTGTGCCCTTCTGTTCCAGGTAACACTTGTCAAAGACATGGATAAGGACAAGGAAAATGGCCAGGATTTTGGAGCTGCTCCAGGGCCCTCTCTCCTGCAAAGAGCAGGCCCCTCCAGATATGCTCAGAGACTGGGAAATTGCAGGGGGATCTTAGGGTGTGCATGGACTGTGGTGCATGGATGACTTCCCGCTGTGCCGGGCACGGCGTGTCCAGATGTGCAGCCAAAGTCCCCGGTTACTCTGTCCCAGGGGAAGGCTGAGGGAAATGCACCCACCACGCTGGCTGTCCACGCCACTCTGTTTTTGTTCCAGATGTTTGGAAATGTCCAGGGACTTACGAGCTCCTGTAGGTTTCTTCTTCCTTCTTGGAGGACCTTAAGAGAAATATTTCCGTTTCCCAGGAATGGATCCCACAAAACGAAGTCCCAGCCTGTGGGGACAGCAGGGACACACTACTCACCCCTGCGATGGGAGTGGGGCTTGTGTGCAACATCCACCAAAGTCCTCCCTGCAGACACACCTGAAACTCAACAGCCACAGAAGCTTCTGCCATCTCTGCTGATCTGCACGGGCACCACTGAGCCGCAGGAGCGGTGAGGGGATCGCGCAGGGCGAGGGCACACACGTGCATGGTTCTGTGCTGGCACCTGCAGTGATGCCCCCCTGGCCAAGCTTTGGGCTCTGAGCTGGCAGCTCTCCCAGGGAAAAGGCCTTGACCTACCCTCAGCATCTCCCAGAGGCTCAGTAATGGGTACACATTGGGAATCCAGATCATCTTCATCAAACGTATTATCTTCGTCATCAGGATTGTCTTCATCATCAGGTTCACCTGCAAAGGACGGACAGAACAGCTCCTGTGACACTGTTGAAGATTCTCCTTCAGGCCCGAGTGGCAGTAAGGGCACCTGGGTGATTGGTGCCCTCCAAGGCACTCCCTCAGCTCTGCCTCCCACTCAGGAGCAGGGGCATGGGGAGCACGTGCCTGCAGTGGCCCCACACTGGCATGGAAGGAGCCCCTTGCAGGGCAGTTGGGGCAGAAAGGACTCCCTGGAGCTGCCAGCAGCTCTAAAGCCAGCCCCAGGCAGGGCCAGGGTGTGGCAGTGGCAGCAGGAGCAGCTCAGGCTCCCTGGGGCTGGCAAAGGAGCTGCCAAAGGCTCAGCCCCGGGGCACAGCCCTGGGCCCGGCCCCTTCCCTCTCTGCCCTTCTCCCTGGCTGCACAGAGCACATGGAAGGACACCCTGGCATTGCACACGGGAGGAAGATGGACAGCTAAACGCTCCTTCCTCCCACTGACAGCAATCCTGTGGGATCACTGTAGGGTACAAGAGTAGAAATTTGGAGGCCAGGATTTCCAGAATCCATCAAACTTCGGAGGATCTTAAGGGAAATGACAGAGGAATATCACTCTGGACAATGATTACACTTGGACAATGATTGCTCTGTTAGCAAAGAGTTGCTGAAAACCTACCATCACCAAGCTCCAACATCCTTAAACTGTGCTTTAACAGCGTTTCCCAGTGATGGAAGTCACGTTCCCAGTCTAGAAAGGAGCACAGATGGGAACTGTTCCATGCTGTGCTGGGATCCCCTTGTATAGGGAACCAAGCACTGCAAGGGGGTCAGGTAATGCTGTGTGCCTGCACTGCCAAGCAGCAGAGAGGGCAGCTGAAGCCTCAGCAGGGCTCAGGCCCAGAGGCACAGCAATTACCTCCGGGGCCTTTGCCTGGCATCGCCTCCCTTCCTGGGGCAGAGGCTGCCATGGAGCCACTGCTTCCTCCGGGAAATGCAGCTGTCAGCACACTCTCTCCTTCCATGTCTGCAGAAAGGAAAAAGGACAGCTGAATCAGGTGGGTTTGTTTCCCAATGGGAATGTGGCATTCTCAGGAGGCAATGCTTGTTTAAGTAATGGATAAGATTAAGGAGAAAGACCAGGGCCCTTCCTCCTCCAAAGAACTGCCCCTCCAGATGCGCTCACAGACTGGGAAAGTGCAGGGGATCTCAGGGTGGGCATGGCCCATGGTGCAGTTTGGGCTCCCTGGCAGCTGATGCCAAATGCCTTCCTGCAGAGGCTGGGCAGAAGCTGCAGCCAGGCCAGGCTGGGAAACAGCCCTGCAGGGCATGAAAGCAGCAGCAGCAGCAGCAGCAGTGGGGCAGCGAGGCTGCCATGGATCCCTTCCCACTGTGCCGGGCACGGCGTGTCCAGATGTGCAGCCAAAGCCCCCGGCTGCTGAGTCCCAGGGGAAGCATGAGGGAAATGCACCCACCACGTTGTCTCTCCAGGTCACTCCAGATCCTGTGCATGTGTTTGGATGCCTCCAGGGACTTCCTGTCTCCTCCAGGTTTGTTCCTCCTTCTCGGAGGACCTTAATAAAAGCATTTGCATTTCAGGTGAATGGATCCCACTGAACCAGGGCTCAGCCTGTGGGGTCAGCAGTCACACACTACTCACCCCTGCCATGGGAGCGGGGCTTGTGTGCAGCAACCAGGAAAGGAGCCTGAAAAGTCTTTCCTGCAGACACACCTGAAACTCAACAGCCACAGAAGCTCCTGTCACCTGATTCCTGCAAGGTTCTCAATGATTATTCTTTTAGCAACATTGACAACATACCTGGTGGAGGGTTAAGACCCTGGAAATCATCATTAAGCCAAGCTGCTGGAGAAGCCTTCCTAGCATGCTCATCTAGAGGGGAGCACAGATCAGATCAGACCCATTTCCATGGTGTGCTGGGATCCTCCTCTGCCTTAGAGAACTGGGCACTGCAAGGGGGTCGGGTAAGGCCTTGGCTGCCAGTTGTCAGTGGACAAGGCCAAAGCAGCACACGGGCCTGGGGAGCTCTGGACTGGCTCTGGTCACTCTCCACCCACTTTGCAGGCCCTGTGCAACATCCCTGGAGTGGTGGCTGGAGGAGCCCAGGGACCATGGGGGCTCTCTCCCTCCCACAGAGGAAACCCTCCCCAAAGCCCTGGGCAAAACCATCCCCAGCGCTTCCCGGGGAGCAGGGAGCGCTGTGCCGGGAAAGGGGATCCAGGCTGCCGGCTCACCTGCTCGCCACACTTGGAGTGGAGCAGCCTGTGCAGCCCTGGCAGGCAGGGCCACGGCCAGGAGCAGCAGGAGTAGGAGGCGCAGAGCAAGGGCCATGGTGCCTTGCCCTCTGCCAGTCCCGCAGCTCTTGCTGCCACCTCTGTCCTGACACCGCTGTCCCAATGTCAGCACCGCTGCTGCCACCGCCGCTGCTGCCGCCGCAACAGTTGTGCTCAGGGACTGACTGCTGGCTCCTTGTGCTGCTCTGCAACCACGGGGCTCTGGCACCTCTGTGATCTCAGAGCCTTCTGTGACCTCATGGCCAGGGTGGAGATCTTTGGAGTGGGTTCTGCTTTCTTCGGAAGGGAGCTCATCCTGCCCAGCTGCTCTGCCCAAGGGCTGTGACACAGTCCCAGCTCAGCTGATCTCACAGGCTGGGACATGAAGGGATGCAGAGCAGCTCTGCCGAGAAGGACTTGGGGTTGCTGCTAGAAGAGAGGCTGGACATGAGCCAGCCATGTGCATCCAAAGGAGAGTGCCCAGCAGGTTGAAGGAGGTGACTCCCCCCCTCTGCTCTGGTGGGACCCCACCTGGAGTACTGTGGAAGACGTTTTACAGTGACCTCTGTGAGCCATCGAGAAGTTAGGTAGGAGGATCCATGTTTACAACTAAAATAGTTTTCTAGCAATTTTCTATGTCATTGATCATAGAAACCAAGAAAGAAAGGATAAATAAAAGAAACCTGCAACTCCCTATTCCAATGAGTATTTTGCTTGTATCTCGCGACCAATGAGTAAAGTATAAAGTTAAGAGCTTTGTAAAAATGCAGAAAAAGCATGCAGGCTAGAATAAAAACAGGGTTTGAAGCCTTCTGGAAATGGACTGTGTTGCTTTGTAGTGTCTCAGTCTCTACCACGACAGAGTACTGCATCCTGCTCTGGGTCCCCAAGACAGGAAGGACACGGTCCTGTTGGATCTAGTCCAGAGGAGGGACAAAAAGCTCTGAGGGCTGGAGCCCTTCTGCTTTGGAGACAGGCTGGGAGAGCTGGCAGTGTTCAGCCTGGAAGAGAGAAGACTCCAGGGACACCTGATTGCTGCCTTTCAGGGCCTTATGGGGGCTTGTAAAGAGATGGGGACAGAATTTTTAATAGAGTCTTTTGTGACCAAACCGAGGGGGAATGGTTTTAATCTAAAAGATGGTAAATTCAGACTAGATGAAAGAAACACATTTTTTACACTGTTTGTTATGAAACCCTGGCACAGGTTACCCAGAGAGGCGGACATCCATCCCTGCAGACATTCAAGCTCCTGCTCTGAGCAACCTGACCTAGTTCAAGGTGTCCCTGCTCACTCCAGGCCATTGGGACTAGATGGCCTTTAAATGTCCCTTCCTACCCAAGCCATTCTGTGCTCCTGTGCACCATCAAAGCAGTGCTGCATTAGTGCTGGGCTGATTATGCTGGCACCTGTATTTTGGTACTTGTGCCATTTAGCAATTGGCCACGAGAGGATTGATGGGCTGGGCAGTGAAGTCTGCAAATAACACACAGTGTGCTCAAGGAGAAAAAGGAGAGGAACACGGCTTCCAGTTCAGATAAATGCCAGCATTTTGCTTCCCATTCCTGGTTAGAGAAATAAAGGAATGTCCTGAATATCCCTTCATATGGGTTCATTATTGGCCGTATCAGTACTTGTGTTCTGTAAAACAGGTTAAGTTGTTACAGCTTCTTGCCCCATTTATCCCTGGATAAACCCCAAATACTGCATTGCTCCTTGTCTACTTTCTTCCAAGTCAGGGCAAATTTTGTTCATTACTGAGTGGGACATAGTCATCTGTTCACAAGCAAATTCCTCTTGCCATTCACACAATGGCTAGACTGCTTTGTTGATTTGCTCCAATTGGACTGTAATTAAGGCCTACCTTTCACTAGAATTAAAGCTGATGCATTGGGAGGCAAAGTGTTCAGTCATTTCTCCTGGAGTCTGACACTGTAGAGAGCTGTTCTGTAACCAAATGACATTTGAAGACAGGTGTAGTCTACCATACTTCTGGCATACTAAAAGTGAGAAAAAACCCTTTGAATCAGGATTTTATCCTTTCTTCCTCCACCTCCTCCTCCCAGGAATTTTAATCTCTGGAGTCTAAGTTCTTCAGCTGCCTCACAAACATTCTTTTAATTCAGACAGGCGTCCATGCATTGAGCCACAAATCAGGACCGTGGTGTGAACCTTGAAGCAATGTAGGTTTATAGCACTGAAAATAATAATCCAATACCCAGGTTAAGCCAGGCCTATTGGTTATTTCCCAAATAACTCTACCTATCCTCAGTGATGTTTCAAAAACGATCATTGTGAAGGCTAGGAGCGGGGAGAGAGAATGTTATCAAAATTAAAAATAGAGCTTTCTGAGATCTTTATTTTCCTATAAAAAGAGAGTCCAAACTATTCATCTATGGAACATTAAGTAAGAAGTGAACAAAAGACTGTCAAAATAATTGCTTGGGGAACAAAAAACCCATAAATAAAAACAAGCTTAAATGTAGATAATAAGTAAACCATCATGCAAAGAAAAAAAACAGACCTGCCAAAACTAAAACCAATAAGGCTGTTTCATCTGTCTCAATTAAAAAAAAAAAAAAACCAAAAAAAAAAAAACCAAAAAAAAAAAACCCCTGAAAATAATTAGAGATTCTCAAGGGCGTTACTATATACAGAAACTTCCTGGTATTGGGAAAAACATGAAGGAAAGTGTAGCATGCAATTCACAGATGTAACCTAGAATTTGTTAGGGAGGGCCAGGGGTGGCAGTGGCTGCTCAGGGGTGGCTTTGGCCCATGTCCCTGGCAGCAGCCACTGCCCAAGCAGCTGTGCTGCCCCCGGGCTCTCCTCCCGGCCTGCTGGGCTTTGTTGGCTGGCACAGCCTGTGCCAAGGGCTGGCAAGGTGCCTGCAGGCCCCAGCTCTGGGGGAAACAGAGAACGTCCTGCCCGTATTCACCGTGCTGCCAGCTCAGCAGTGCAGCACAGCACGGGCTCACGCTCCCCATCGCTCCCACAGATGCAGCCAGCATCACAAGACCTGTTCCCAATGCCCAGGATGGCCTCGGAAGGGGTTTCTGTCAGGGAACAGGCTGCTGGCTAGGGTTACTGGCAGGTGTGCTTTCTTTGGAGCTTGTCTTCATGTTGTGCTGCTTTGGAATTGGGTATTCCTGGAACAGAAAACAGTGAGTGTTTTGTTGCTCTCCCCCTCAAACAGCTTCTTTTGAAAGTCTAACGTGGTCGGGGAACATTCCCATTGAGGCTGCAGTGGGGTTGTGGCCAGTCCATGATTGTCCAAATAACTCTGCTGAGGGTTCTGCTGCTGCCCAGTGCTTCCATTGGCCTCTCAATTGCTGGGCCTTGTCCTGGGGGGCCCCGCTGGGGCTGCAGCCAGAGCTGGCTCCCACTGAGGCTGCCTGGCCAAGAGCAGCCCCAGGGGCACGGGGCAGAGGCAGAGGGAGGTGGGGAGGAGAAAGAGCAGGGCCGAGGTTGCCCTTGAAAGGCAGAGGCGCTCTGGGGCCCGCTCCTGGCCAGGGACCCTGCCCAGAGCCGTGCCCTGCTGGCCAGGGCCTTGAGGGGCAGCTGTCCAGCTGGGCCCAGCTGTGCCAGCAGCTTCAGCCGTGCTGGGGAGCCTTGCCAGCTCGGGCCCTGCTGTGCACGAGGGTCCCTGTGTGCCACTGGCAGCTGGGGCCTCAGCCACCTCCTCTCTCCACAGGAGCACCTCTCCCACTTCACAAGACCGGCCTAATACCTCAGCCATGGAGAACTTGGCCTGTCATCATGCATCTCCGTGCCAGTGTCCGTTGTCCTTACCACAGGTGTATTGCCAGCTTGTAGCTGGAAGTATGCTACAACCACTGTCTAGAACAGATCCGTCTCTCCCTGAAGGGAATGACCTAGCTGCCCATCCAGGACAGGAGGTGCAGCCCTCTAGCCAGGGAATGGATTATTCAAAAAGTTATATTTACTTGTAAAAATTTTAGATGTTTATTAAAAACCTTATTAGAAATATAACAGGACACTGAATAAAGACAATGTTACTGTGCCGGGAGTAGAGGATTTTTCCCACCACATTCTCATGCACGCAATGGAGATCTCACCTTTTAACTCTTTTGCCCTTCTTAAAGTTCTGTCTATCGACTCCTTCTTTGATGTCCAGTGCTGGAGTTTACTTCCTTACATCTCGATTGGAGGTCAGGTGCTGCTCTCGTAGCAAGGTGACCCTCTTAAATGTCTCAAACTCAGGTAATCCCAAGATAACAACACAACAGGGGGTAAAACATATCTATATATATATAAAACTTCTCTTAACATATATGCATGATATTTATCCTTTAATTGTGAGAGTCAACTGTCGCATTATTCATCTATCACAGGCTTGAGTCCAGGTTCAGCTCAGGTGTCTGTGTGCTACCACCAGCACTGGCGGAGCTGCTCGTCTGGGCACAGCCAGGCATGGGCAGGCAGCAGCTGGGCATGGGGCTCATCAGACCAACAGCACCCTCATGTTATCTTTGTCTTTCATTTTAAAACATTTAGATATATTTTTCCTTTGTAGCATTGAGAAGAGTTTTTCATAGAATACGGACACCAGATATTTGTTCCCCTTTCCTCCAACAGTTCTGCATTTGACAAAGTAGTTTTACAGTTAAGGAAACCTAGAATCTTCTGACACTTGGGCAATAAAAGTAAAATTGCCTTTAATTCTTAATGTTTAGTCTTACACAGCCCAGACAAGACCAGCACAGCTCAGGGGAATTATCCCAAGCAGGCTCAGGGCACTCGGGTTCTGAGCAGTCCTGCTGGGGTCCTTCCATGGGGGACACATCCTGAAACCTGGGGAGTGACTGCATGGGGTGCCCATGGTGGGGAAAGGACAGAGAGGGAGAGCAAGGCTCCAGTGTGTCCTTAGTGGGCCTGAGCCTGTCCCCTGGGGCTGGGGGAGCTGTCACGGGGCAGGGAGGGCCAGGGGTGGCAGTGGCTGCTCAGGGATGGCTTTGGCCCATGACCCTGGCAGCAGCCGCTGCCCAAGCAGCTGCGCTGCCCCCGGGCTCTCCTCCCGGCCTGCTGGGCTTTGTTGGCTGGCACAGCCTGTGCCAAGGGCCGGCAAGGTGCCTGCAGGCCCCAGCTCTGGGGGAAACAGAGAACGTCCTGCCCGTATCCACCGTGCTGCCAGCTCAGCAGTGCAGCACAGCACGGGCTCACGCTCCCCATTGCTCCCACAGATGCAGCCGGCACCACAACACGTCTTCCCCATGCCCAGAAGGGAATTGGTTTCTGCCAGGGAACACACTGCTGGCTAGAGTTAATGACAAGCCAGGCTTTTCTATGGCATGCCGGGCATTGGGCATGCCATATAAAAGCCTGTAAGGATGGCAGTAGGCCAGGGTCCCTCATGTGGCACACCAGCTGGAGGGGGGGTTTTGTAGGTGTTGGGTTTTGCAGGAAGGCATGCAGGGCTTTGCGTCCTTTGTAGAGTGGTGCATGGGGCTGGGGTTCCTCGTGAGGTTCTCAGGGGATTTGAGATCTCTTCTGTGGCATACAGGGGACTGGAGACATCCGTAAGGCTGGCAGGGGCTTGAGTACCTTGTGATTAACGTGGCGGTTTAGTGCTTGCCGTCAAGGCCTGGAGAGGAGCTGAGTCCTTCCTAAGGTGGGCAGGAGGCTGTGGTCTTTTGTGAGGCACACAAGGCTGCCCTGGGGTCTCTGCATTGGTGAACACTGATTCTCTGCGAGGCACAGAGGGATATTTTGGGGTCTCTGCTGAGGGGTGCAGGGATCCCTCAGGAGGCATAAAGGAGTCTTGATGGTCTCTACTAAGGTGTGCAGGGATCCCTCATGAGATGTGCAGCGGGGTTTTTCAGTCTCCTCAGCGCAGCAAAGGGCCACTCTGGGTGGAGGCTGTGCAAAGTGGGCAGAAAGCTTCCTGCCAAGCCTTGCGGCCGGCGGGCGGGCGGAGCCCATCCTTGGGGGTCGGGCGGGGCCTCTGGAGCCGCCGCGCCCTTGTCGGGCAGGTCCCGGCCCCGGCGGGGAAGGGCCGCGGCCCCGGGCTCCGGCGGTGCTGCCGAGCAGCAGCGGAGGCACAAGGGCCCCGCTCCGGCCTGGCCCTGTGCTGCAGCCGAGCACAGGGACAGCCACGGCCGCTCCCTGCGCCACAGGCGGCACCGGGGCTGCAGCTGAGGCCGTGCCTGCTGCCACTGAGGAAGGAGCTCCTTGCAATGCCCACTTCCCTAAAGCACGTGGGCAAGCCAGCACAGCATGGAAACGCTTCTGAACTGTGCTCCCATGGACACTGGGATTGAGAGATGGATTGACTGGAAGTCCTGGTCCGTCACTGTGTGGAGATCACGCTGCATGCTGGAGGCAACTTCTCGATGCCCCTTTGCTGAGAGAACAATCACGGATTAGCAGTTGTGGCCAAGAGCAGCCCCAGGGGCTCGGGGCAGAGGCAGAGGGAGGTGGGGAGGAGAAAGAGCAGGGCCGAGATTGCCCTTGAAAGGCAGAGGTGCTCTGGGGCCCGCTCCTGGCCAGGGACCCTGCCCAGAGCCGTGCCCTGCTGGCCGGGGCCTTGAGGGGCAGCTGTCCAGCTGGGCCCAGCTGTGCCAGCAGCTCCAGCCGTGCTGGGGAGCCTTGCCAGCTCTGGGCCCTGCTGTGCAGGAGGGTCCCTGTGTGCCACTGGCAGCTGGGGCCTCAGCCACCTCCTCTCTCCACAGGAGCGTCTCTGCAGCTTCACAAGACCGGCCAAAGAGTTCCATCAGGGAGACATGTACCTGCACCTGCGCCTCTCATCAGCCATCCCTAAGCCATGTCCAACATCCCTGCCACAGCTGCATTATCAGCTTGTTGCTAGGGACATAGTGCCACCACCCTGAACAGGAGCCTCTGTCCCCAAAGTGCTGGCCCTGGTGTCTTTTGCAGTGAGCAAGGGAGTGAGGGAAGCCATGACAAACATTAGCAATGTCCGTTGCTTTTACTGTGGCCAACTTGGACATTTCCAGAAAGACTGTCCTCACCTTCCTGTTGGGCAATTTATTAACTATGTTCCACCTCCTAGGCCTCTTCCTTTCCAACAGCCCTATCGGCCCACATACAACTTTCAGCAGCAATATTATCAGCCGACCCAGGGAAATGCTTAGCAGAGCATGGGGCCACGCCGCGTGACAACAGCAAATTACCGGCCTTGCCTGCAAAGCCCACCTCAGCTGCCAGCCATCCAGGAGTCCCCCGCCCCAACAGGCTCCTCGCAGAGGACCGCAGTCATGAGGACGGACTCCAGTTGTTCCGCAGAACCGGAACTTTCCCCAAAGCCTCCGACCAATGTTAGTAAGTTCTGTCCATCTGCTTTTCCCCGACGAAGATCTAGTTTGAGTTCCAGCTGGGTACCTTGAGCCCCCTTTCCACCCTCAACCAACTACAGTCCTGCTGTTTGGGGACAGTGAACACACTCCAGATCAGGTAAGTATATTACCAGAAGTTGTGACTGTAAATCCAGGCAATGAAATTACTGTGTCAGTTGTTTGTTACAATCCACCATTTACATTGTTGAAATTTGTACCTTTTGCACAAATGTTAATTTTAACTGGCCAGGATTCAGAGGTTGAACCTGATTCAAATTTTGATGTATTTGCATGTCACTAGATTTGTAAAGACAAACCCCTGATTGATTCTTGTATTTCCAAAAATGGGAAATCCATTGAACTTCGTCTCATGGCTGACACAGGAGTGGACGTTACTATCCTCCCCAGGGCAAAGTGGCCCCGCGACTGGGCACTGGTGTCCCCTTGTGGCACAATCTCCGGTGTTGGTGGAGCTGTCAATTCCATGCAAAGTCCTCATCTTGTAAGCGTAGAGGGGCCTGAGGGGCAAGTCTCCACCATCTGACCATTTGTCGTGTCATCCAATATCTCCCTATTTGGCAGGGATGTTTTATCCCAGTGAGGTGCCTGCCTTTATATCCCTGACCCCAAGTGGGATTTTTGGCATGGGCCACTGCAGAGCGAATTTCCCCACCATTGAATTGGAAAACCGATGTTCCGATGTGGGTGGATCAGTGGCCCCTCCCATCAGACAAATTAAATGCGCTCATCGAATCAGTCAAGGAGCAAGAACAACTCGGGCAATTAGTTACATCAACTAGCCCGTGAAATACCTCAGATTTTGTCATCCGAAAGCTTGGCAAAAGCAGTTGGCGTCTGCTCCAAGACCTTCAAAAAATTAATGAGGTTATTGAGGATATGGTCCCCTTCAGCCTGGCCTCCCCTCCCCTTCTATGCTTCCCCACGATTGGCAGCTTGCTGTCCTTGCTATCAAGGACTGCTTCTTTAACATCCCACTTTACCCAGGAGATGCCCTCAGATTTGCATTTTCAGTACCATCTCTGAACAGAAGTGAGACTTTTAAAAGGTATCAATGGGTATCAATCCTCAAGAATTGAAAAACTGCCCCGTGTTATGCCAAATGTAGGTTGCTCAGGTTTTATCACCTGTCAGGAATCAGTTTCCTGAAGCTATCATAGTCCATTACATGGATGACATACTTATTTGTGCTGCCACCAAAAGTTACCTTAGTGCCGCTCTCGAAAAGACTGTTTCTACTATTGAGAAAGCAGGTTTTGTAATTGCTCAGGACAAAATACAAATGTCAGCACTGTGGACATACCTTGGGTATCTCATCACTGGGAGAACTGTAACACCACAGATTTTTTCTATAAATGAACAGCCACAGGCTCTAGAGCACATTCAACGCATTTGTGGGATCATCACTTGGGTCTGGCCTTTGCTCGGCTTGACAAGGCAAGAGCTGGCTCCACTGTTCTCCTTGCTGAAGAAAGACACCGACCCCACAGCCCCACAGACCCTGACACCAGAGGCAGAGGAAACATTGCAGAAAGTAGCAGAGGCAATGAGGACACGACAGGCTGAACAGGTCAGAAAAAACCTTCCGATTGAATTTGTCATCCTGGGAAAGTGCCCACACTTTCATGGGCTCCTATTTCAGTGGGACACAACACAGAAAGACCCACTCATCATACTCGAGTGGTTGTTTCTCCCACATCAGCCTGCGAAAACAGTGTATACACCATCAGAGTTGCTAGCAAAATTAATTGCCAAAAGTCACCATCGCCTCTGAAGCCCTGTAGGCTGTGATCCCTCATGCATTTACCTGCCTTTGAAGTTAGGTCAATTGGACGCCTTATTAAAAACAAATGAAAACATCCAAATTGCTTTAGATAGCTATCTCGGGAAAGTCTCAATTCACTACCCAAAGCACAAATTATTCAAAGATTCGTTCCATGTAGTTCCAAAAACTTTCCAAAGTCATCTTCCTATTAAAGGCGCTGTCACAGTGTTCACTGATGGGGCTGGCAGGTCCCACAGATCGGTATTTACCTGGAAAGACCTGAACACTCAAAAGTGGGAATCTGATGTTCAGACCATGGAAGGTTCCCCCAGATTGCGGAGCTTTTTGCAGTTGTGAGGGCCTTCAGGATATTCCAGCAACCATTTAACTTAGTGACTGATTCATCTTATGTTGCCGGGATAGTTGATGGAGCAGAGCATGCTCTGCTCAAAGACGTGCAAAACAAACAGCTGTTTTCCTTGCTTTCAGAATTCATCTGGCTCATCTCTCATGGAGAGCAACCCTATCATATTCTACATGTAAGATCCTACACCGACATGCCTGGCTTCCTTACTGAGGGGAACCAGAGGGCAGATGCATTGGCAATGACAGTCACCACCACAATTACTTCACCAACTTTACCTGACATTTTTAAACAAGCACAATTGAGCCTCATGTTTTACCACCAAAACGCGCCAGCCCTGGCACGTCAGTTGAAATTGTCACAAGAACAAGCCTGTGCCATTGTAGCCACATGTCCAAATTGCCAATCCCGTGCCCTTCCAACAGTATTAACAGGTATCAATCCTAGGGGACTGAATGCATTTGACCTGTGGCAGTCAGACATTACTCATTACCCACTTTTTGGGAAATTAAAATATATTCACGTATGTATACATACATTTTCTGGTGCAATCTTTGCATCTCTGCATGTAGGAGAGAAAGCCAAAGATGTCACCAAGCACTTTAACATGGCCTTTGCTACCCTAGGAGTTCCAAAAAAGATTAAGACAGATAATGAACCAAGTTACACCTCCAAAGCATTTCAAAATTTTCTCTCAGCTTGGGGAAATCACCATCACACCGGCATTCCTCGCAACCCTCAGGGACAATCAATAGAAGAAGGCACACACAAAGAAATTAACAACCTGTTAGGTTTACAAAAAGATTCTGCCCTTTTAATGACACCTCAAGAAAGACTCTGCAAAGCACTATATGTGCTCACTTTTCTTAACTGCCATTCAAAAGAGCCAAATCCTCCAATCCTTTGGCATTTGCATAACAACATATTTGCCCATCTCAAAGAACACCCACCTGTGCTCATCAGAGACCCTGAGTCCCACCAAATTAAAGGTCCTTTTCCACTAATAACCTGGGGCCAAGGGTACGTGTGTGTTTCAACAGAAACAGGGCCGAACTGGATTCCAGGCCACTTTGTCAAACCCTACCTGAATGCAAATCAGCCTGCTGACCCACCCAGGAAAAGCCAAGATGCATCTGATCAGCCAGACACCGCAGCAGATGCAGTCACTTGGAAGCGTCGGAACAAGAAGACCAGAATTCCCAACATTGTAGCACGAACTCTCATCACAAAAAAATATTTTCCACTGTCATACCTTGCTGCAGAACCCCTCCTTTCCTCCCCAACTATCCCTATCCCTTTTCCCACATACCTTGCCCCCAACCCATTCCACAAGTCCCCACGCCTCTCTTTCCTGCTTGTGTCCTACGATTATTAGAAAAGGGGGAGGGTGAGGAGAGTGACTGAAAGAGTGTACAGAAATTTAATGTCATATGTTTCTCTTGCTATTTGCTACAGCAAAATCACCCTGGAAGGCCACCCTGGAAAGAATGAAATTCAAACAAGTGCTTTTCACTGCAATCACCATTCTGCTCCATCCGTGAATAGCAGAAGGGTGGATGGTGCAACAACTGACAGAAAATGTATGGCAGAATCTGGCGAAAACTCTGAAACAAGATAAGATCTGCTTGCCAATGGGCAGCGTGGACAATCCTCTATCTACGTGCCTGGTGGGAATGCCTCTGTTGCAAAAAGATTATCCATATGCGGGGAAGAAACCAAATCCGGTTGACACCTGGGACACCTGGACAAAGATTTTACCACATGCCACACAAGAGCCCCAGGAGTTAGATCTCTTGGGCTCTGCTCCAGCTACATACTGTGTTAGGTTTTTCTATCTACAAAACACACCCATTTGGCATGACTCTGCAGTCTCAGGCACAGTAACTCAGAAAGATGTAACACCTAATAGCAGAAAGTATAATTCAGCCACATGGTGCAAGTATACCTATAGCACACCATCTGAGTCCAGTGATGTTCCCAGAGTGTCACCGAGAGGCGTGTTTCTTATCTGCGGCGACAGAGTGTGGGCAGGGATCCCATCAAAGATCAAAGGAGGTCCCTCCAGCCTCGAACAGCTGACTGTCCTCACCCCAAACACATCACAAATTATAAATTGGCAGAATCAAGAAGGATTGGCATCAAAAAGAGATCTTACAGTCAATTCGACCCAAATTGCGATGACAAAATTTACGATTGGAGCGAATCCAAAAGAGTCTCTGCATCCATTTTTCTACCTTGGTACGCAGCTGCAAAGGCTCTCGGTGAAATTTCCCACCTGGGGTGTTGGCTCAGCCGTCAGGCCAAAGCTGCCTCCGCAGCCCTGTCAGATCTGCTCACGGAAGAAGAAACCACCAGGCACGCCACCCTACAAAATACAGCTGACATTGATTTTCTCCTTCTTGCGCACGGTCACAGCTGTCAGGACTTTGCTGGTCTGTGCTGTTTTAATTTAACATCTAAAAGCACCTCCATACATGCCAGCATTCAGCAAATTCGAAACCAAGTGCAAGACCTCATGACGGAGACCAGAGACATCAATGTAGTAGGTAAAGCACTCACACAGTGGGGAATCCCCAGGTGGCTTGTATCAATTCTCAAAAATTTGGTGTGGATTTAAGTTGTCATTTTCATGATAATGGTTGCCCTGAGTTGTTTGAAAAGAGTAATAGAAAAGTCACTTGGAAAAATTTATTTAATAAAGAAAGAAGGGGGAGATGTGGGGGTCATGGGTGAGAAAGCTATCTCAGGAATGCCCTGGGAAAGCACCATTGTCTAAGTCAGGGAAAATTCATTCCTTTCCCATGGTTCGAATGCTGTACTCCCTTTCCCATCCCACTCATCCTGTACCCTTTGTATCTTTCATTAGTTACTCCTGTGAAAACTTTTCCCCTCCCATCCCCCTCCATGTAGCTGTGCACAAAATCTGTAACTTTCCCCAGAGATCTCGCACTCGCCCTGGTATCCCTCTGCTGGTGTTACCATCCCTGCTGTCCCTTCGACTCACTGTGTGTCCCTCAGCCTACCCTCCATGTTTTCCTATCCTTTTTGGACCCTGCAATAAATCAGTTGAAATTATCCAGGACTCAAGCTGCCCTCCTTCTATCTGGTGAAGAGAAACATCTAGCCTGGGTCGAGCGGGTGAAAATCCTGACCCCGGCAACCTTGTTCTTATCAATTTCTATGACATCACACACACAGTCCTTAAACACACACAGCCATCACCTATATACACTAGTACCGTTTCTTGGTTGGTATCTGGGTGGATCTCAAAGTGGCAAATGCCTTGGTCATTGTCAAGGCATATGTCTTGAGCACTAATCACATTACTGTCACAGATGAATCCCTGTTGTTCTTGAGCAATGTAATGTTCCAAGTTTACGGTTTGCCATCTCCCCTGGATTTTCCAAGCCCATACCCTGTATTCTGAGGGGTATAATGCTGGCTGCTCGTGACTGAGCCCTAAGGCAGCAATGGCGTGAATAGCGTGAACTGTGCCATTACACAGAGTGAGCACGAAGGCTGGAGCTGTATTAGTGGGGGGATTATATGTAAAATTACCATGGCCCACCAAGACTGGAAATCTTTCTCAATGTCTGTAGCACTGCCCCAGACCACCTTCAGC
This sequence comes from Passer domesticus, assembly GCF_036417665.1. Classification (NCBI taxonomy): domain Eukaryota; kingdom Metazoa; phylum Chordata; class Aves; order Passeriformes; family Passeridae; genus Passer; species Passer domesticus. The sequence goes on along the minus strand of NC_087482.1, from coordinate 7,337,680 downwards.
ACTTCAGTGGGAAAGACTCCTTTACTTCCTTCTCTTATGATTAAAGCAGCTGTTGACTGTACCCATAATTGTGTTTGCATATAGCTGAGGGCTGAAGATATGTTATCCTGTGCCCCCATTAATGTGTCTGCTAGCAAGCTATGGTCTTGATCTTCAATTTCTCTCCATTTCGGCAGCACCCTCGAGACTTGCCATTGACTATTTCCCAATGCCAAAAGAGATGACTGTAAAGGCTGTTTTAATTTTATTGGATGGCTAGCTGCTACAGCTAATTTGTTCATTAATATTTCTGAGTCAATCCTATTCAAAACCCCTAGCCCAGTCCCTAACATCTTGGTTAAATCCCTTTGCATTCTGTCTCTGAAGTGCGCTTGTTTTTGTAGCCATCTTGTCCATCCCTCGAAGGATGACCTTATGAAGGGGGAACAAGGTGGCTGAACTGTCGAGATAGTAGTTTGCATTAACAGTTCGAAATGTCATAATCCTGGATTAAATAACTGTTGTTGTTGACCCGTATTCCTTATTATGTGTGGGCCAATTTCATAAACTCTAGGTTCAAGCTTAAATGGCGTATTTTGGGTTTGTGCTTGAGTGCTGGGGTGGGTTGTAACAGGCTTAGCTATAGCATTTATTTTAAATTTGAAAGACAGCCCAATAGTGTTGCAGGCCCAGAGGCAAACCATGTCGACAGTTTGTCTTAATGTGAAGTTGTGCCAACAGTCCAATTCATTTGGACGATTGCAAATCTTCCAGTGCTTATTTACACTGATTTGGGTTGCTTTACTATAGGTAGTCCCAATAATCATTCTACACCCTATCTTAATTACCTCCCCCATGGTCCCTTGAAGTGACCACAACCTCTGTTTCTGCCATTGCAGCGTTTTTTATATTTACTTTTTGCACATGACCACAGTTGTTAGGTTTAAACCTTTTAAATGGGAAGGTTTTCCCATGGATCCGGTCTATTGAGTAAGGGCTTGGGACCAAGGCCATTCAGCATTGTTCTGGCTAGGAGTACTTTCTAATTTTTGGATTACAGCAATGATTGTAAACAACACTTCAGCACAAATCCCCACCCACCATGATGCATTCATTTTGTGCGGGTAAGTTTCAGTTTCAGTTTACCATCACCCGGTGTTATTCTCCAAGGGGCTTCTGGAGCTTTCTTAACACGGCTGTGGTGGATCCAAGCACTTTGTTCCTTAGTCTTGATTGCAGTGAAGGTAGTAAGGAGCACTTGGTATGGTCCCTCCCATTGTGGTTGCAGGGCCTTCTCTGTAAGAGACTTAACATATACATTGTCTCCAGCCTGCACATCATGTACTGATGCATCGAGCCCTGTACCCCGAGTACCGGGGGTACCTCCAGGCGGTCATGCTCCACTGGCTCCCCTTGGTTTCCACTGAGGAAGGAGGCTGGATTGACAATATTAGTCACCACAATGTCCACAGCATCTTGCTCCACCATAATAGCTTGGTATCTCAGAAATCGTTGTGGGAAAAGCCAATGTCCGCCTTTCACCTCCAGCACTGCAGACACCGTGTGAGACACTGGCACAGTCATTTTGTGGCCCAGGGTGAATTGACTTACCTCTTGGATATTCAGTACAACTCCTGCAGCAGCTCTGAGGCATCCAGGCCACCCTTTAGCTGCTGCATCCAATTGCTTAGAGAAGTAAGCAACTGGTCTCCGGAACGGGCCGAGGTCCTGTGCTAATATTCCCAAGGCCATTCCTTGCTTCTCATTGGAGAACAAGAGGAAAGGCTTACTCACGTCTGGCAATCCCAGAGCTGGAGCTGACATGAGGGCTTTCTTCAGCTGGTGGAAGGCCTGCGTAGCTTCCTCTGTCCGTTGTATTTCCCTGCTTTCAGTTGCAATAAGCTCATATAAGGGCTTAACAAACAGTCCATAGTAACAGATCCGTAACCTGCACCAACTCATAATCCCCAGGACAGTTCCTAGTTCTTTTGCAGTCTGAGGTTTTGGGGTCTGGCATATTGCCTCCTTCCGGCTTTGGCCCAGGGTACATTGTCCAGTACTGACTTTGTATCCCAGATAAGTTAATTTCTGTTTTACTGCTTGAGCCTTTTTCTTTGATACCCGGTACCCTTGGAGTCCCAGAAAGTTCAAGAGGCTTACCGTCCAGGCCACGCATGCTTCACTTGTCCGTGTGGCTATGAGGATGTCATCTTCATAGCAGCTTCGCTTCCTCTGGAGGGGCTTCCCAGGCCTCTAATTCCTTTGCAAGTTGTTCTCCAAAGAAAGTGGGTGAGTTTTTAAATCCCTGTGGGGGTACTGTCCATGTAAGTTGAGTTCTTTGCCCACTTTTAGGACTTTCCCATTCAAATGCAAAAATTTTCTGGCTGGCTAGGTGGATAGGAAGGCAGAAGAAGGCATCTTTTAAACCTGAAACGGTAAACCAAGTTAGTTCAGGTGTTAAGCAATTTAATATCGTGTAGGGATTGGCCACCACAGGATACAGATCCTCAGTTACCTTGTTCATGGCTTGCAGATCGTGTACTAACCTGTATGACTCATCAGGTTTGCTGGCTGGTAGGATAGGGGCATTAAAATCAGATTGACATTCTTTTAATAATCCTAGATGCAAAAACTTCTCAATTACTGGGCTAATTCCTTCCTTATCTTCCTTCCTCAGGGCATACTGTTTATCTCTGACAGGTTGCATTCCCTCTTTTAGTCTGATCTGTATAGGGGGAGCGTTTTTTGCTCTCCCTGATACATCAGAAGCCCATACCCCAGGGAACAGCTGATTCATTACGTCTTCATCGATTTCAGTTTCCCTTGTGACTTGACTAGTGGTTAATATCAAACTCAATATTTCTACATACTTTTGATCATTTCCCTCCAGAGTAATTTCCCCATTTTTGAATGCAATAGTTGGCGGTTATTGTCCCAGCAAATCTCTGTCCAGAAGTTGCTCAGGGGAGTTGGGCATATATAGAAATTTGTGGATCCCCCACTGCTTTCCCAGTTTGTATTTTAGTGGCCTAAAGAAAAATGCCTTTTCAGTTTGGCCAGTCGCTCCCGTAACTGTAGCATAATCATCCCCTACAGGCATCAAGGCTGTATTTAGAACTGAGTACCTTGCCCCAGGAAGGTACTCGCTTCTAAAGGTTGACTAGGAATTTCCCTTCTTTTTCCATTTCCCCCAGCTTTAGTTTGACAACCAGAGAGCCTGCTGGGGTAGTCTCCTCCAGTCCCCTTTAATCCTCTTGCACATGGGCAACCACCCCTCCTCTCCTTTGATTCCCTTGACCATTCTCTTTCTGCTCTGGACAGTCCTTCTTCCAATGGCTCTGTTTCTTACAGTTTGCACATTGATTTCTGCCGGATCGAGGAGGGCCTTGCCTGGGTGCTCCCTGCCTGCTTTCACGTCTTTCTTTCTGTTCCTCCTGCACTATTGCTATTAAGTTTTTCATCCCTTGTTTATCCCCTTCTTCTCTGTTGCTAAAGACTCTCCAAGCCTCCACCAATAAAGTGGCGAAATTCTGAATATCTTCTCCTAAGACTTTTTGGAGTTTGTGCCAAATATCCCCCTTGGACTGTCCCAAAAATAGATTAATTAGTTGTTGTATCCCTCTCGGGTTTCCTGCACTCAGGATGACCCCCCCCGAGAGTTCTTTTTTCCCAGCCCGACGGTGGAAGAAAGAGTCGCAATTCTTCAGCTCTGGTTCACAAGGTTGTTTATTGTCTCTTATCTAAACCATTCTTTTTCAGACCTGCAGAGGTCTGATCTGCAGGTCTGTCATGGGCACGCTGCCAGCCCCTGGGCTGGTGTCTACATTTTATACGAGGAATTACATGTACTTCATTGATCATTATTTTCCAATACCAATCACCTCTGATAGACTGTCTACTTCTAGTCTAAACCAATCCAAATGTGCCACCATCACCAAGAAGATGGAAGCCAGGAAGAAGAAGGAAGAAAAATAGGACAACGCCCAAATCCCTCCATCTTGCCTCCTAGACCCCCTCTAGTAAAATCCCTGAAATTCCACTTTTCACCTTAGGATTAATTCATTATCAATCTACTTAAACTTCTGTGACTTGTGATTCTTCATACAAGGTTGGTAATTTGCTCCATGGGTTAAGATTAAAATCCCAAGTGTCTCTGGCTTCCTGCTAGGGCTCCCCAGCCCTCTGCCAAGGGCACGTGTCATCCAGGGCACCCAGAGGGGTGTCCTGGGTTCCAGCATATCCCCAGATCAGATGCAGGGTCCAGTGGTGCATAGCGTCACATTGTGTTTCTCAGGTGGTCTAGGAACTCTCTGGGGGATTCTGAGGGTGCCTGTTTAATAGCATATAAAGCTGACCAATTTATAGTTTCAGGTGTTGCTCTTTCCACTCCCAATAGAAGCCAATCCTGATAATTTTTTAGCCTCTGTCTTTGTACTGGTTGGTTCAGGTTCCAGCCTGGGTCCTGAAGTGGAAAATGTTCCTTTAGGTCCACTAGTTGTTGTCTAAAGTGATCTGCTCCCTGGTTCCTGGCTGTCTTTAAAACCATCTAGCTTTCTGTTTCAGTGAATGTGTTTAATAACAATTGAATAGCACCCCAGTCTGGATTGTGCTGCTTCATAATGTTTCCTAGACATTTAGCAATGTTTATTGGGTCATTTTGGTAATTTCCTGCAACCCTTTCCCATGCTTCCAAACCAAGGGTGGAGAAGGGCACCTTAACTAATATCTTTTCTCTGCCTGGTTTTACTGTCACCTGCAAAGGGGCCTGCAGTATTTGTCCTCTGGTTCGGGATGCTATTGGGCTACCTGGAGGAGTTGGAGCTGGTGTCTTCTCCAAAGGAGGAGGAGTAGGAGTAGGAGTAGGAGTAGGAGTGGAAGAGGTCGACTTGCTGGTGTAGGTGGTGTAGATGGAGCCCCTCCCAAGTCTCTACCCCTTCCCCTCTGCCCTCCCAAATGAGGGCTAAATAGGTCAGCTAGATCTTGTTCTTGTTCCTCTAGTGCTGTGCGATAAACTTTATCTGTCCTGCTGCATCTCTGTCTTATGCTACAGGCCGAGCAGCCCCATTTGAGTTCTCCCATTTTGCTTCTGTTTTCTCTTTCAAGAGCCAAAACGAGGGGGTCAGAGGGGGCTCTGATGCCACAGTCCCTTTGCCAATCAGGGTTATTTTGGAGGGAGAAAAACATATCACAATAAGAAACCTCCTTCCATTTCCTTCCCTCTATGGAAACAACATTAGCTGTAACAGGGTATTCTATTCCAATGTACCTGTAGGAGGCCACCTTGCCCCATCCTCCAGGTGATATAATTGCCACCAATGGGAGCAATATATAATTAGGCTTTTTTAAAATTTTGCCTGCCCCCTTTGCCTGCTATTTCTCTCCAATGTGCTAAGACACACCCTAATGGGCTGGCTTTAGGTACTTCCTAACTCTGCCTTGTTCCCATGATGTCTTTTTAGAGCAAGCTTTAGTTTACTCATTTCCAAATGTCCAGATGTGAGTCTCAAATCAAAACTCCTTTTTTCCCCTTCTTCTGAGTTATTTTTAAAAAGTAATAATTAATCAAATAATCAATGTACAGAAATATTTATAACCAATTTAACAATCAATAATACTTCAAATAATTAAATGTTATTAACATTAAATACAAATTAATTTAATAATTAATATATAACAATCCACCATTAACTTTTACTTGTTTCTTGTTTGCTCAGTCCCACACAAAGTTACAAACTCCTAAGGGTACAATCCAAACCACTGGGGAGAAAAGAAAAGAAAAAAAATCCCTTAATCCTTCCTTTTGATACAGCTGTGCCACTCCTTTATCCTTTCCCAATCCTCTTCAAAGATGTCTTGCCATGTCTCAGGGTCTAGGTGACTTTTTCCACAGATTAAATTCACTATTTCACACCTTGCATGTACCTCTTGGTTATGGTATCTTGGCAGTCCAGGGGTGCATGCACGGCATGCAGGTCTCTGTCTATATGAAACACAATACCACCTCCTCTGACACTTTCTGCACTGAAGGAGAACCCAAGCTGTGTGCCAGTCTGGCTCCCAGTGAAAAGCTGTCAGTCTGCACACAAAACAGGGAATCACCCCTTCAAGCCCCCAGGTCAAGGCGTTTCTAAGCACTCTTTCAGCTGCGGGGTGTTCCCAGTCAAAGGCTCTATAGCAACGTGTTGAACTGCGGTATATCCCTCCCAAGAACACTCTGTCTCTCCCTCCGTCCTCCCATTCTATGACTCCCCAGCCCCTGACGGATGAAGAGACTGACTGGGTTCAAGCTGAAACCACCTGTGTAGAGCATGTCTTGGAGGCCGGGCTCTCCCAGCCCAGGCTTGAAGTTAGGCAGCCACCATGGGCAAATCACCTCTCGCTTGCGTTATGAATAAATTGTTATCTATTTTTTTTCAGATTGCAGAGTTAAAACAAGTTGGACCAGTTGCTGTTAAGTTAGCTTCATTGTTAAGAGTTCTTCTTCAATTACCTGTTAATGGTTGGTGATTAACCATTGTCCCCCTGAGGCTTGCCAGGGAGGGACGCCGGGACCCTACGAGTACCAGGAGAATGGGAGTGGCATCAGAGCGAGTATGCAGATGGCAAATGCATTGCACCAAATTTTGCAGTTTTCCAGGAAAACCCCTAAAAACAATGAGCCAACATAGAACTATGGGTACGTAGGTGATGTCTAAGGATGGGAGCATAGTCCAGTGCCTGCTTGGATCCTTTTTGCTTCTCACCCTAACCGGAAAGAATGGTGACTAGAGAGAGGAACCAAGGTGATGGACCAAAAAGGTGGAATCTCCTAATCTCTCATGAGGATGGAATCCCCAGCTCTGCCTGCAGACCAGCAGACAAAGCTGCATCACCCTCCTCCTCTGTGCCACTCCTGGGAGCAACGGCGGCGTGGGCATGATCCATCGATTGCTCTCAACCTGAGCTGATCCTTTTAAATAACGGCGTTAAAGAGGAGAAAGATCTCCTGCCCATTTATTTCAGCTTGTAGAAAAAAAAAAAAAAACAAAAAACCAAAAAAAGCAGCAAAACCCCTAATGCAAAGGCTCTCCTAGTAACAGCTGTCAAGACTGAAGGGCAGTGTTACCACACAGCAAACACTTAACTCTTAGCCCAGGCGGGCTTGCTGGCTGCCTTCAGGTGGTTCCTGCCCCTTACCAACCAGCGGCGCTTGCTTGCAAATGCCGACTTGTACCGTGCTCCTGCTAGCTGTGCTATCAGCTAGCGGTGTTCAAAGCAACCCTACAAACCGCGGCTGATGCCCCGAGTGCCTGCCAGCCGTGCTGTTGGCCCGCTGCCCCGAGAGCAATTTGGCAAGCCCCGGCTCATGGCCCTGCACCGCGCTGGCCCCGCTCGTTAGAGCCGCCCTGCACCACGCATGTGCTGCCGGCCAGGGGCTGCCTGCGCTGGGCATGCGCTGCTTGCTCTCCCAGGCGCTGCCGGCTGGCCGCCGCTGCCCCGGCTTTGCGCCGCCTCTGCCCGCCGCGCCGACCTGCGCCACGCTCACGGCGACCCGGCGCCCTTGAAATGTTCTTTGAAAAACCACAGTTACCAGAGAAACTAAACCAAGACCTCACTCCCCGCAGCGTGTTTCACCGTTCACTCACACCCACACACACACACAAGCACGCCCGTCCAGACGTGATAACCATACACAATCACAGTTCAAACCAACGCTCCGCCAGCTGCTCTGTCAGCTGGGGACCCCCCACCACCGGCCTCTCCCCGGCAGACGATTGCTTGCAAACTGCTTGTGCAAAACTGCACACAAAGGCGTCTCTTGTGCGACTTATCAGTAGCCAACCCTAGAAAAAGGAAAGGAATACATACCACTTCTGTCCATCAGCTTGGAGACAGAGGAGCTCCTTAGTCTAGGTTTCCTGAATTCCCTGGTCTTCTCCTGGTCTTATGAGTAAAAAAGTTATCTGTAGCTATGATATTTTATTAAAAATCCTTTTCTAGGATTTTTCCCCTCCTGAGGAGCTGAGGGCCCCAGGAAAGAAATGCAAACAATAACTATCTGCTGCTGTGGAATGCAACAGGTGCATCTTCCATTGGTCCATGTGGATTGTTTTCACTTGATGACCAATCACAGCCAACTGTGTTGAGCCTGTGAGCAGTCACAAGATTTTTGTTATGCATTCCATTCTGTTCTTCTTCTTTGTAGCCTTCTGGTCATTTTTTCCTCTCGGTTCTTTTAGTATAGTTTTAACATAGTATTTTAATAGAATATATAATAAATCAGCCTTCTGAAATGGAGTCAAGCCTCGTGTCTCCACACCTGGGGTGTTCTCCCCAACAAATTATCCATTTTTTTTTAAGGCTGCAAAGTTAAACAGGTTGGGCCAGTTGTTGTGAGTTGAAATGTTGACTATTTGTTGTTGATAGCTTCATGTTGCAATCACCTCTTGTTAATAGTTTTTCTTCAATTACCTGTTAATGGTTAGAAATCAAGCGCAATTGTCCCCCTGCTGCTTCCCCAGAGCCTGCAGGTAGCAGGGTGGGGGGGTGACATCAGAGCTAGTATGCAGATGAGAATGCATTTCACCAAAGTTTGCAATTTTCCAGGAAAAAAACTCCTAAAAACAACAAGCCAACATGGAATTATGAAACCTAAGTAATGTCTAAAGGTGAGGAACTTAATCCTTAGTATCTGCTAAAATCCTTTTCACTTTTCACCCTAACCTGAAAGGATGTCAGCTAGAAAGAGGATCTGGAATGTTAGACCAAAGAAGCAGAATTCCCACTACTCCCTCGAGGACGGAAGCCCCAGCTCTGCCTGCATACCAGCGGGCACAGCTGCATCATCCTCTTCCTCCGTGCCACTCCTGGGAGCAGCGGGGGTGCGGGTGACCTGTCGTTTCCCACAACCCGAGCTGAATGTTTTTAATAAAGGCATTAAAAAGGAGAAAGATCTCCTGCCCTGTTTATGACACTGGTATTGTCCTTCATAGCAAGAAGCTTCAGAAATTTGCATTTTCCTATGCCCTTTGTACCTTGGCAGAGGTTTCTTAAGTAAAAGGTTAAAATTCAACACATAATTCTACAATTTAAAATTTAAATGCTTAGTCCATATATTGCTAACTTAATTGAACCCCCCAAAACCTCCATTTCAACAGCAGTCCCTGCCTGGCTTCTGCCTGCCCACACCGTGGGCATCCACAGCTCCTCCTGGGCATGGAGCTCAATCAGTGCTGGTGCTGGGTGGGCTTTGCTGCTGCTGCCACCTGGACACTGGGGTGACCACTTGTCCTGGGTTGCAGTATAAACATGTATTCTTTTCCCATCCTCAAGAGCTGCTGAAACCAGGAGGGGCATTGTTTCTTCCTTATCATCCTGTTAATCAACAAGATCACCGCTCTGTCTCCACCTACCAAGGAGAAGAAAACACAAGTTTTCCTAGGTGCCGTAGGCTTTTGGAGAATGCATATTCCCGAGGACAGGCAGATTGTGAGCCCTCTCTACCTTGTTACCCACAAGAAGAACGATTTCCACTGGTGTCCTGAACAGCAACAAGCCCTTGCCCAGATTAAGCAGGCAATCGCTCATGCGGTAGCTCTTGGCCCAGTCAGGATGGGACCAGAGGTGAAGAATGTGCTCTACTCTGCAGCTGGGAACCATGGTTTGTCCTGGAGTCTTTGGCAGAGGTGCCTGGTGAGACTCAAGGCTGACCACTAGGACTCTGGAGATGGAGCTATGAAGGCTCTGAAGCAAACTACATTCCCAGAGAGAAGGAAATCTTGGCTGCCTACGAAGGAGTTCAAGCTTCCTCAGAAGTAACTGGCACCAAAACGCAGCTGCTTCTGGCACCCCAGCTACCAGTGCTGGGCTGGATGTTTAAAGGAAATGTTCCTTCCACACATCACGCCACTGACACCACATGGAGCAAATGGATTGCCCTCATCACGCAGCGCACCCAGATTGGAATGCGAATGGCCCTGGCATTCTGGAAATTCTATCAAACCGGCCTGAAGGGGAGACTTTTGGATTGTCTTCTGAAGAAGTAGAGGAGCAAGTGGCACGTGCCAAGGAAGCCCCACCATATAGTGAGCTACCGGAGCCTATCAGACAATATGCCCTCTTCTCTAATGGTTCCTGCTGAATTATAGGCACTAACCGGAAATGGAAAGCTGCAGCGTGGAACCCCACAGGACAAGTTGCACAAGCTACTGAGGGACAAGCTGGATCAAGTCAGGTTGCAGAGCTTAAAGCCGTCCAGCTGGCTTTGGCTATTGCCAAACGAGAGAAGTGGCTGAGGCTCTATCTCTACGCCGATTCATGGATGGCAGCTAATGCTCTGTGGGGATGGCTGCATTGCTGGAAAAAGGCCAACTGGCAGCGCAGAGGGAAACCCATCTGGGCCACCAAGATTTGGCAGGACATTGCCACCCGAGTAGAGAGGCTGACCGTGAGATTCGACATGTGGATGTGCATGTACCCGAGAGTCGGGCTAATGAAGAGCATCACAACAACAAACAGGTGGACCAAGCTGCCAAGGTGAAAGTATCACAGGTGGATCTAGACTGGCAGCACAAGGGAGAATCATTCCTAGCTCTCTCATTGGGCCCACGGTGCCTCTGGTCGTCAGGGGAGAGATGCAACATAGCGATGGGCCCGTGACCGAGGGGTGGGCCTTGCTATGGACAACATCTCACAGGTCATCCACAACTGCGAGAGCTGCGCTGCAATCAAACAGGCCAAGCGGGTGAAGCCTCTGTGGTACGGTGGGCGATGGTTGAAGTACAGGTATGGGGAAGCCTGGCAAACTGACCTCACCACGCTTCCCCAAACCCGCCAAGGCAAGCGCCACATGCTGACCATGGTAGAACCTACCACAGAGTGGTTGGAAACCTACCCTGTGCCTCATGCTACTGCCTGGAACACCATCTTGGGCCTAGAAAAGCAAATCCTGTGGAGACAAGGCACCCCTGAGAGAATTGAGTCAGACAATGGAATTCATTTCAAGAAAAGGCTTATCAACCCCTGGGCCAGAGAAGATGGTATTGAAAGGAGATATCATATTCCTTATCATGCACGAGCTGCCGGGAAAGTTGAACCATGCAAAGGAATACTTAAGACTATCCTGAAGGCACTTGGTGGAGGAACCTTCAGGAACTGGGAACTGAACTTAGCAAAAGCCATCTGGATGGTCAACACCTGAGGACCTATCAATCCTGGTGCTGCCCAGTCTGAACCCCTGCACACAGGGGATGGAGACAAAGTTCCTGTGATACACATGAATGGTATTTTAGGAAAGACTGTTTGGATTAATCCCACTGCAAGCAGGGCCAAACCCATCTGTGCGATTTTTTTGCTCAAGGACCTGGTTGCACTGGCTCGGTAATGCAGAAGGACAAGGAAAGTTGTTGTGTACCACAAGAAAATCTAACCTAATTTTAAGCGACAATTGTGTGTAAAGTTTCATTTTATATTATACATATATATATATATATATATATATATATACACATAAATATAGTAAGAGGATATTAGTTTGGGTATAGATGGTAATAGAATAGGGGGTGGATTATGTCCTAGGTTACAATATAAAAATGTGTTCTAATCCCATCCTGAAGAGCTGCTGAAACCAGGAGGGGCATTGTTTCTTCCTTATCTCCTGTTAATGGGCCCATCAATGTCTTGCAACATGACTCAAAGATAACTCCCTCCCAGAGCCATTTCTGTTTAATGGCTAATCAAGGACCCACAGCATGAGGCAGAATGTTATCAGCCCACTGTGAGATGCTCTGCCCATGGGGGAGGAGCTAAGCATCCCCAGCTGGATATAATCTGGGTTTTGGGACACAACAAGCAGGCTTTCCACTGTATTCCCAGAGGAACCGCTGCCCTTACCCACTGCTTTTCCAGAGGATGAGAGCTACCAGATTGTTTCTACAGGATCACCACTTCCACAAGTCCATTTCATCTGGACTGCTACCACCACCCCAACTAGCAGGGTGTCAGGCTGTATTCTGACCCTGTCAGTGGTTTTTCTTTTGTATTATTGCATGTGTTTTGAGGGTTTTTTTCCCCTTTTCCAAAAAAATTGTATTTCTGACTTGGAGTCGCTCACTGGTTTTGCTTTCAAACCAGAACACAGATCCATCTCTTTATTTGAACAGAGGAAGGGGCCATTGCCTACCCTGCAAGCGGGGGGGGTGGGGTGGTGGGGTGGGGTGTCACCTTCAGTGTTACTTAGAGGGCAAGGCCAGGGGGCTCAGGGGCAGAGGAAGGGATGTGTTGGTCTCAGGAGGGGCTGGAGGGTGCTGGGCTGGTCCTGGGGTCTCTAGAGGAACTCGGGTTGGCTGGGAAGGGACAGATGGAGAGAAAAAAAGGGATGAAGGCAGCTTGGGGAGGCCCATGGGGAGAGCAGGTGGCAGTGGGATCTACAGGGTAAAAGGAGGTTCCCTCGTAGTTGGTTGTTCTGGGGTCCTCTTCACAGAAGACTTGAGAGGGCTGTCCAGACCGTTCCTGCTGCTGGAGGAGCTGCTCACGCTGTCTGGTGTGAGGTGCAGCCACCGTCTTCCAACTCGTGTCCCGAGGTGCTCCTGTGCAGAGAGGAGGTGGCTGAGGCCCCAGCTGCCAGTGGCACACAGGGAGCCTCCTGCACAGCAGGGCCCAGAGCTGGCAAGGCTCCCCAGCACGGCTGGAGCTGCTGGCACAGCTGGGCCCAGCTGGACAGCTGCCCCTCAAGGCCCCGGCCAGCAGGGCACGGCTCTGGGCAGGGTCCCTGGCCAGGAGCGGGCCCCAGAGCGCCTCTGCCTTTCAAGGGCAACCTCGGCCCTGCTCTTTCTCCTCCCCACCTCCCTCTGCCTCTGCCCCGTGCCCCTGGGGCTGCTCTCGGCCACAATTGCTAATCTGTGATTGTTCTGTCAGCAAAGGGACATGGAGAAGTTGCCTCCAGCATGCAGCATGATCTTCACACAGTGACGGACCAGGACTTCCAGTCAATCCATCTCTCGATCCCAGTGTCCATGGGAACACAGTTCAGAAGCGTCTCCATGCCATGCTGGCTTGCCCACGTGCTTTAGGGAAGTGGGCATTGCAAGGAGCTCCTTCCTCAGCGGGAGCAGGTACGGCCTCAGCTGCAGCCCCGGTGCTGCCTGTGGCGCAGGGAGCGGCCGTGGCTGTCGCTGTGCTCGGCTGCAGCACAGGGCCAGGCCGGAGCGGGGCCCTTGTTGTGCCTCCGCCGCTGCTCGGCAGCGCCGCCGGAGCCCGGGGCCGCGGCCCTTCCCCGCCGGGGCCGGGACCTGCCCGACAAGGGCGCGGCGGATCCAGAGGCCCCACCCGACCCCCAAGGATGGGCTCCGCCCGCCGGCCGCAAGGCTTGGCAGGAAGCTTTCTGCCCACTTTGCACAGCCTCCACCCAGAGTGGCCCTTTGCTGCGCTGAGGAGACTGACAAACCCCGCTGCACATCTCATGAGGGATCCCTGCACACCTTCGTAGAGACCATCAATACTCCTTTGTGCCTCCTGAGGGATCCCTGCACCCCTCAGCACAGACCCCAAAATATCCCTGTGTGCCTGGCAGGGAATCCGTGTTCACCAATGCAGAGACCCCAGGGCAGCCTTGTGTGCCTCACAAAAGAGCCCAGCCTCCTGCCCACCTTAGGAAGGACTCAGCTCCTCTCCAGGCCTTGACGGCAAGCACTAAAGAGCCACGTTAATCACGAGGTACTCAAGCCCCTGCCAGCCTTACAGATGTCTCCAGTCCCCTGTATGCCACAGAAGAGATCTCAAATCCCCTAAGAACCTCATGAGGAACCCCAGCCTCGTGCACCACTTACAAAGGACGCAAAGCCCTGCATGCCTTCCTGCAAAACCCAACACCTACAAACCCCCCCTCCAGCTGGTGTGCCTCATGAGGGACCCCGGCCAAGTGCCATCCTTACAGGGGTCCCCCAATGCCCTGCATGCCATAGAAAAGCCAGGCTTGGCATTAACTCTAGCCAGCAGTGTGTTCCCTGGCAGAAACCAATTCCCTTCTGGGCATCGGGAATACGTGTTGTGGGGTCGGCCGCATCTGTGGGAGCGATGGGGAGCGTGAGCCTGTGCTGTGCTGCACTGCTGAGCTGGCAGCACGGTGGATACGGGCAGGATGTTCTCTGTTTCCCCCAGAGCTGGGGCCTGCAGGCACCTTGCCGGCCCTTGGCACAGGCTGTGCCAGCCAACAAAGCCCAGCAGGCTGGGAGGAGAGCCCGGGGGCAGCAGGAAGCTGAGAGAAGCCCCTGCTCTGGAACTGAGGCAGTTCTTGCAGAAGCAAAGAAAGATGGTGACTTGAAGAGATTCCCACTGTGCTCAAAGTTTGCCTCTGAAGACTAAGAGGTGAGCTTGTCAAGAATCCCAGGAAACATCTGGGAAAAGGTTTTACATAATGTGGTTGTGACTAGGTACAAAGTTCCTGTGGGAAAAGATCTTTGCTTCTGCAGCAGGCTGGGTGTCTTAGGGTGCCTTACTTCTTTGCAGAGTAAATATTACCACTGAAATGCCACTTTATTTTTTATTGTATAAGTGTAAAGAATTTTCCAGAACTGTAAGACTACTTTCAAAAATAGAAACATATTGTCGAAAAAGGGATGAACCATGTGGTGAACTGTCTCTACAAGAAGCATTTCTAAATATTTCTAAAAATTAGAAGTGAAGATAAAATAGGGTTGCTTTTTCAGGATTCTAAAACTGCTTTAGGAGTGAAGTCCTTAGTCCTTGAAAAGTCCTTAAATTCTGTAGTACTCAGGAATAAATATTTAGGGTAGTCTCTCTACAATAAATAAATTTTAAAATATTTCTGAAACTTTCTCATTTCTAAAAATTCAAAACAAAGGCAAAATGGGGTGGCTTGTTCTCAGGAGCCCCATGCTGCTGCCTGCCCCCTGGGCTCCCCCATCCCCTCGGGGCCCCGCCGCTGGGCACAGCAGCCCCTGCCTGGCTCCTGCCTGCCCACACCGTGGCCATCCCCAGCTGCCCCTGGGCATGGAGCTCAGTGAGTGCTGGTGCCGGGTGGGCTTTGCTGCTGCTACCTCCCAGACACTGGGGTGGCAGCTCCATCTCTCTATTGCAACAGAAGAAGGGGCCATCACCTACTGATTCATAGAATCACAGAATCACAGAATTTCTAGGTTGGAAGAGACCTTTAAGATCATCGAGTCCATCCCATGTTCTAGCACCTCAACTAGATCATGGCACCAAAGTGCCACATCCAGTCTTTTTTTAAACACATCCAGGGATGGTGACTCCACTACCTCCCTGGGCAGATGAATCCCGTGTTTGACCACTCTTGCTGTGAAAAACTCCCTCCTTAAGTCTAGCCTGTATCTCCCTTGGTGCAGCTTGAGACTGTATCCTTTTGTTCTATCTGTTGTTGCCCAGAGAAAGAGACCGACCCCCAGCTCACCACAGCCACCCTTCAGGAAGTTGAAGAGAGTGGTAAGGTCACCTCTGAGTCTCCTTTTCTCCAGGCTAAACAATCCCAGCTCCCTCAGCCGTTCCTCGTATGGCTTGTGTTCCAAGCCCCTCACCAGCCTCGTTGCTCTTCTTTGGACACACTCAAGCATCTCAACATCCCTCCTAAACTGAGGGGCCCAGAACTGGACACAGTACTCAAGGTGTGGCCTCACCAGTGCCGAGTACAGGGGAAGAACGACCTCCCTGCTCCTGCTGGCCACACTATTCCTGATACTGGCCAGGATGCCATTGGCCTTCTTGGCCACCTGGGCACACTGGTGGCTCATGTTCAGCCGACTGTCAACCAGCACCCCCAGGTCCCTCTCCACCTGAGCACTGTCCAGCCACACCGTCCCCAGCCTATAATGTTGCAGGGGGTTATTGTGGCCAAAGTGCAGGACTCGGCACTTGGACTTATTAAACTTCATCCCATTAGATTCTTCCCATCCATCCAACCGTTCCAAGTCCCTCTGCAAAGCCCTCCCTCCCTCTACCAGAGCCACACATGCTCCCAGCTTAGTGTCATCTGCAAATTTACTAATAATAGACTTTAAACCCTCATCCATATCATCAATAAAAATATTAAACAGAACTGGCCCCAGCACAGACCCCTGAGGGACACCCCTGGTGGCTGGCCGCCAGCTGGATGTAGCACCATTCTCAACCACTCTCTGGGCCCGGCCATGCAGCCAGTTCCTAACCCAGCACAGAGTGCTCTTGTCCAAGCCACGGGCTGCCAGTTTATCAAGGAGTATGATGTGGGAGACAGTGTCAAAGGCCTTGCTGAAATCCAAATAAACAACATCTACAGCCTTCCCTGCATCCACTAGGCAGGTTACATGGTCATAGAAGGTGACCAGGTTGGTTAAACATGACCTACTCCTCCTAAACCCATGCTGATTGGGTCTGATACACTGGCCATCCTATTAATTCTGTGTGATGGCACTTAATATAAACTGTTCCATTATTTTGCCAGGTACTGAGGTCAGGCTGATTGGTCTATAATTACCAGAATCCTCCTTTGTGCCCTTTTTGTGAATGGGTGTCACATTGGCCAGCTTCCAGTCATCTGGAACCTCACCAGTGAGCCAGGACTGTTGGTAAATGATGGAGACTGGCTTTGTAAGCTCATGTGGCAGCTCTCCCCTTACCCTGGGGTGGATTCCGTCAGGTCCCATAGATTTATGAACATCCAAGCATTTCAGTAGTTCTTTGACTGCCTCCTCTTGGATAATGGGGGGGACCATTCTGCTCCCTGACACCATCAACCAGCCCAGGCGGACAGGTGTCTTGAAGGCAGGTCCACTTCCCACTAAAAACTGAGGCAAAGTAGGCATTAAGCACTTCTGCCTTCTCCTCATCTGCAGATATTAAGTTCCCTCCCTTGCCCAATAAAGAACAAAGGCTGGTCTTACCCTTCCTTCTAGCATTAATGTATTTGTAAAAATATTTTTTATTATCCTTTACAGAAGTCGCCATTCTAAATTCCAACTGAGCTTTGGCCTCCCTAATTTTTTTCCTGCATGCTCTAGCAGCCCTCTTGAATACTTCCTTAGAGACCTGACCCTCCTTCCAAAGCTGATACATCCTCTTTTTATTCCTAAGTTCCTCCTAAACCTCCTTGCCCAGCCAGGCTGGACGTTTACCCCACTGACTTATCTTTCAGCACACAGGGACAGTCTGTTCCTGTGCCCTCAAGATCTCTGTTTTGAGGCATGCCCACCCTTCCTGGACTCCTTTGTTTTTAAGGGCTGCCTCCCAAGGGACGCTCCGAATAAGTATCCTAAACAGGCCAAAGTCTGCTCTCTGGAAGTCCAGTGCAAGAGTCTTACTGGTGCTCCTCCTGACTTCACCAAATATTGAGAACTCTATTATGTCATGATCACTCTGCCCCAAGCGACCTCCAACCACCACATCTCCCACCAGCCTATCTCTATTTGCAAACAGCAGATCTAACATAGTCCCCCCCCTAGTGGGTTCACCCACCAGCTGCGACAAAAAGTTGTCCTCCATACACTCTAAGAATTTCCTGGACTGCCTCTTTACTGCTCTATTAAGTTCCCAGCAGATGTCTGGTAGGTTGAAGTCACCCACAAGAACAAGGGCTGATGATCCTGAAACATTACCTAGCTGCTTATAGAATAAGTCATCTACCTCTTCTTCCTGCTTGGGTGGACGATAACAGACTCCCAGTAGGGTGTCAGCCTTGTTGGCCTTCCCCTTAATTCTTACCCATAGACATTCAACTCCAGCTTCCTTAGTTTCAATTTCTATGGCATCAAAAGTCTGCTTAATATAAAGGGCCACCCCTCCACCTCTTCTTCCTTTTCCGTCTCTTCTGAAGAGCTTGTAGCCATCCAGTGCAGCGCTCCAGCCATGTGAGGCATCCCATCATGTTTCCGTGATGGCAGCTACATCCTAGCTCTGCAGCTGCACCATGGTGTCCAGCTCATCATGTTTGTTTCCCAAGCTGCGTGCATTGGTATACACGCATCTCAGCTGGGCTACTGACTTCATCCCTAACTTAGCCTTGCAACCCTTGGGCCTGCTTCCAGAGAGCCCAGCTGCATCCCCTTCCCCCTTCAAACCTAGTTCAAAGCCCTCTCAATGAGCTCTGCCAGTTCATGAGCTAAAAACCTTTTGCCCTTAACAGAGAGATGTACCCCATCTGGTGCCAGCAGAGCAGATGCTGTAAAAGTTTCCCCATCATCAAAGAATCCAAATGTTGCCGATAACACCAACCCTTAAGCCATTTGTTGGTGATGCGGATTCTCCTGTTTCTTTCATCATTTTCCTCCGCCACCAAAGGGACTGAGCAGAACACTACCTGTGCTCCTGCCCTATCAACTACCTGACCCAGTACCCTAAAGTCCTTTCTAATTGCCTTGACACTCCTCTTTTCAATCTCATCATTGCCAGCCTGGAGTATCAGCAGTGGATAATAATAAGAGGGCTGAATCAGCCCAGGAAGTCTCTCAGTGATATTTTGTACCCGGGCCCCAGGGAGGCAACAGACCTCCCTGTGGGATGGGTCTGATCGACATACGGGGCCCTCAGTTCCCTTCAGAAGGGAATCACCTACTACGATTACCCTTCTTTTCTTCTTGATGTTAGAGGTAGTGATCCATCTTACAGATGAATCATAATTGGGGGGGCTCACTGGGCAGACAGTTTTCTTCTAAATCATCTAGTTGGGTCTTTAGTTCCAGGACCTCATACCTATTCTGTAGTGGGACTTGCCAGGATGATGGGGATGGGGAGGAGTTTTTGTTATTACTTCCCCAAATGGGGACCCATTTCCACTCCTCTTCATCCACCAGGTGCCCTTCTATTGCCTGACAGCGGGAGGCATAGAAGTCCTCAGTCTCTCGGTCAGAGGCCTCCCTTAAAGATGGAAGGGCCCAGCTCCACCAACCTATTTCCATTTCACTTTCCCTGATACTCCTTAACCTTTCAACTTCCTCCCTAAGCTCAGCCACCAGTGAAAGGAGGTTGTTCACCTGTTCACACCGCAGGTCTCCTCCACAACACTCCCTGAAGCCACCGATGAGCTCAAACATTCTGGGCTTGGATGGGTCTGTACAGACACATCCTTTTTGGAGGGCTCAACTCACTTACACTTATACCAGCCACAGTTTTTGACCGTGTAGAAACCATTACTAACAGACACCTCAAACACAAGCAGGCAGCAAAAAACCTCAAACAACACAGAGGACTCCTTACTAGCAAGAAAGTTGGCAACCCTGCCTGTTTGCCCTGCCTGTGGGAACTGCCGCGCAAACTCCCTTGTATAAGCCCCAGAGACTCACCACACCCCTGTTTGCTCGCTCCTGTTCGCCCCGCTCCCCAGACACCTCTTATAATCAGCCACTCAGCAGCAACTCAGGTAGCTGCACCCCTTGCTCCTCACTGACTCACAATGGCCCAATGGCGGGGCAGCAGGGCTTAACTCCAGTGTTGTTTAGAGGGCAAGGCCAGGGAGCTCAGGGGCAGAGGAAGGGATGCGTTGGTCTCAGGAGGGGCTGGAGGCTGCTCGGCTAGTCTTGGGGTCTCTAGAAGAACTTGAGAAATGGCTGGGACAGGATACAGGGAGACCAAAAAAGGGATGAAGGCATCTTGGGGAGACCTATGGGGAGAGCAGGTGGCAGTGGGATCTACAGGGTAGAAGGAGGTTCCCTTGCAGATGGCTGTTCTGGGGTCCCCTTCACAGAGCACTTGAGAGGGCTGTCCAGGCCCTTATTACTGCTGGAGGAGCTGCTCACGCTGTCTGGGTGTGAGGTGCAGCCACCGTCTTTCAACTCCTGTCCAGAGCTGCCCCTGTGGTGAGAGGAGGTGGCTGAGGCCCCAGCTGCCAGTGGCACACAGGGACCCTCCTGCACAGCAGGGTCCAGAGCTGGCAAGGCTCCCCAGCACGGCTGCAGCTGCTGGCACAGCTCGGCTCAGCTGGACAGCTGCCCCTTATTGCTGGATCTGGATCTATGTAGAAATCACAAACAGGACAGTACTACTCAGGAATGCGCCTTGAGCCGTTTCATTTTCCAGCATTAGTCTCATTATATAGTTATGACAATGGGAAGATGCAAGCATTTCACATCCCAAGCAGCAGACCAAGAACTTAATGTTGCAACTTACTTTAAAAGTTTCCTGGCCAATCGCAAAACCCAAAACCTATTGACAGTAGTTCCATCCAATTAATGTAAGCACACATTCCTTTGGTTAAAATAATGCTTGCTTATTTCAAATACAATATCTGCTTAAAATACAACGCACAGAGCTCCATTATTAAGCTTAGAACTTCCTCACGTTCAACTAGATAGACGTTTCTGCAGGTTAGGGAGTTGTTCTAGACAAGTGTTAATACATAGACCATTGCTCTCTAAGTCTTTACTTGCCTACTTCTTATACAATTTTTCTGCTGGGAAATCTTATGATTACTTTTTAGCTCTAATTGCAGTTCTGCTGTCACTGAGGCTTGCCTTTTGCAGCTTTCCCAAAACCCTCAGATTCTATGGATTCCCACAATTCCCCCTCTTGGTTCAACTAAAAAGAAACTTTCCTAACTGTCTCCTTTATTAATTCCCTTGCATTTTGTAGATTTCCTATAATATATCTGCTTGTTACTTGCTTAAAGCTTCCTTTTTGCTCACATTAAGTATTGCTATATTACAACACAACAATTTTAATGCTGTGTAGGTCCAGTCAGTTCAAAGGGCATAAGTCATGTCTGATAACAATTACAAGTCATTGTTCAAAAAAATCTCGCCTGTTCTAAGGTTTTAATTCAAAACATTTTTTCTATGGCTATACCTTCATCTACCATCTCTGTAAGATTTTGACAACTTTCTGTGAATCTATTTCCTACTTTTCTCTCTTGTATGACAAAAACTTCTTTGATAATTTTCTCCATCATTTGTCGCACAGAAGTCTGCAAGGTGTCACTACTAGTATGGCCACCAAAACACTCAGCACATATAGACCTATCTTACAGAGTTCCCTTAGCCAAGGTGCAAAGCTCCATTCTTGGAACAAATCATCTAACTATGACAGACCATCTTCTTTAACTTGAGCTGTCAAATCTTTCAGCTTTTGTATGCTGTTTGGATGGATTCAGAATGCTCTGACAGGATCATGCCACAGAATCCTTCAAATTCCTCACAACCGTGTCCATGTGCCAGTAAAAGAAAATCTACTGCTGCCCTGTTTTGAAGGGTAGCATGTCTAACACTAGTAACATCTGTCAGCATATCACTGGTTGCAGTGGATGTGGCATTAGTTTCTTTACTCAGCCAACATCCAACTCAATCTCATTGTTTCAATGCCCTTGCTGAAGCCAGTTGGGGTAAAAACAAACCTGGCAGCCTGGGCAGGCCTGGCAGGCAGGGCCACGGCCAGGAGCAGCAGGAGTAGGAGGCGCAGAGCAAGGGCCATGGTGCCTTGCCCTCTGCCAGTCCCGCAGCTCTTGCTGCCACCGCTGTCCTGACACCGCTGTCCCAAGGTCAGCACCGCTGCTGCCACCGCCGCTGCTGCCGCAACAGTTGTGCTCAGGGACTGACTGCTGGCTCCTTGTGCTGCTGTGCAACCACGGGGCTCTGGGACCTCTGGGACCTCAGAGCCTGCTCTGACATCATGGCCAGGGTGGAATTGTTTGGGAAGGTGGATCTGCCTTCTTCGGGAGGGAGCTCATCCTGCCCAGCTGCTCTGCCCAAGGGCTGTGACACAGTCCCAGCTCAGCTGATCTCACAGGCTGGGGCATGAAGGGATGCAGAGCAGTTCTGCCAGGATGGACTTGGGGTTGCTGCTAGAAGAGAGGCTGAACGTGAGGCAGCCATGTGCATCCAAAGGAGAGTGCCCAGCAGGTTGAAGGAGGTGATTCCACCTCTCTGCTCTGGTGAGACTCCACCTGGAGTACTGTGGAAGAGGTTTTACAGTGGCCTCTGTGAGCCATCAAGATGTTTGATAAGAGGATCCACGTTAACCCTGGAAATAATTTTCTGCCAATTTTCTATGTCATTGACATAGAAACCAAGAAAGAAAGAAAGGATAAATAAGAGAAACCTGCAATGGCCTATTCCAAGATGAGCTTTGTAAGAATGTAGAAAAGGCATGCAGGCTAGAATAAAAACAGGGTTTGAAGCCTTCTGGAAATGGAGTGTGTTTCTTTGTACTGTCTCGGTCTCTACCACGACAGAGTACTGCATCCTGCTCTGGGTCCCCAAGGCAGGAAGGATCAAGTCCAGAGGAGGGACAACATGCTCTGAGGGCTGGAGCCCTTCTGCTTTGGAGACAGGCTGGGAGAGCTGGCAGTGTTCAGCCTGGAAGAGAGAAGACTCCAGGGACACCTGATTGCTGCCTTTCAGGGCCTTCTGGGGGCTTGTAAACAGATGGGACAGAATTTTTAGTAGAGCCTTTTGTGACCAGACCGAGGGTCTTTTAATCTAAAAGATGGTCAATTCAGACTAGATGAAAGAAGCACATATTTTACACTATTGCTTTTGAAACCCTGGCACAGGTTGCCCAGAGAGCTGGACATCCATCCCTGCAGACATTCAAGCTCCTGCTCTGAGCAACCTGACCTAGTTCAAGGTGTCCCTGCTCACTGCAGGCCATTGGGACTAGATGGCCTTTAAATGTCCCTTCCAAGCCAAGCCATTCTGTGCTTCTGTGCACCATCAAAGCAGTGCTGCATTAGTGCTGGGCTGATTGTGCTGGCACCTGTATTTTGGTACTTGTGCCATTTAGCAATTGGCCACAAGAGGATTGATGGGCTGGGCAGTGAAGTCTGCAAATAACACTCAGTGTGCTCAAGGAGAAAAAGGAGAGCAACACGGCTTCCAGTTCAGATAAATGCCAGCATTTTGCTGCCCATTCCTGGTTAGAGAAATAAAGGAATGTCCTGAAGATCCCTTCATGTGGGTTCATTATTGGCCGTATCAGTACTTGTGTTCTGTAAAACAGGTAAGTTCTTACAGCTTCTTGCCCCATTTATCCCTGGATAAACCCCAAATACTGCATTGCTCCTTGTCTACTTTCTTCCAAGTCAAGGCAATTTTTGTTCATTACTGAGTGGGACATAGTCATCTGTTCACAAGCAAATTCCTCTTGCCATTCACACAATGGCTAGACTGCTTTGTTGATTTGCTCCAATTGGACTGTAATTAAGGCCTACCTTTCACTAGAATTAAAGCTGATGCATTGGGAGGCAAAGTGTTCAGTCATTTCTCCTGGAGTCTGACACTGTAGAGAGTTGTTCTGTAACTAAATGACATTTGAAGATAGGTGTAGTCTACCATACTTCTGGCATACTGAAAGTGAGAAAAAACCCTTTGAATCAGGATTTTATCCTTTCTTCCTCCACCTCCTCCTCCCAGGAATTTTAATCTCTGGGGTCTAAGCTCTTCAGCTGCCTCACAAACATTCTTTTAATTCAGACAGTCGTCCATGCATTGAGCCACAAATCAGGACCGTGGTGTGAACCTTGAAGCAATGTAGGTTTATAGCACTGAAAATAATAATCCAATACCCAGGTTAAGCCAAGCCTATTGGTTATTTCCCAAATAACTCTACCTATCCTCAGTGATGTTTCAAAAACGATCATTGTGAAGGCTAGGAGCGGGGAGAGAGAATGTTATCAAAATTAAAAATAGAGCTTTCTGAGATCTTTATATTTCTATAAAAAGAGAGTCCAAACTATTCATCTATGGAACATTAAGTAAGAAGTGAACAAAAGACTGTCAAAATAATTGCTTGGGGAACAAAAAACCCATAAATAAAAACAAGCTTAAATGTAGATAATAAGTAAACCATCATCCAAAGAAAAAAAACAGACCTGCCAAAACTAAAACCAATAAGGCTGTTTCATCTGTCTCAATTAAAAAAAAAAAAAAAAAAACAAAAAAAAAAACAAAAAAAACAAAAAAAAACAAAAAAACCCCAAAAAACCCCCCTGAAAATAATTAGAGATTCTCAAGGGCATTACTATATATAGAAACTTCCTGGTATTGGGAAAAACATGAAGGAAGGTGTAGCATGCAATTCACAGATGTAACCTAGAATTTGTTAGGGAGGCCAGGGCTTGCAGTGGCTGCTCAGGGATGGCTTTGGCCCGTGTCCCTGGCAGCAGCCACTGCCCAAGCAGCTGCGCTGCCCCCGGGCTCTCCTCCCGGCCTGCTGGGCTTTGTTGGCTGGCGCAGCCTGTGCCCAGGGACGGCAAGGTGCCTGCAGGCCCCAGCTCTGGGGGAAACAGAGAACGTCCTGCCCGTATCCAGCGTGCTGCCAGCTCAGCAGTGCAGCACAGCACCGGCTCACGCTCTCAATTGCTCCCACAGACGTTATCAATGAAACAGGAATATATGCCCCAGAAAGTGCGCCTCCCAAGAATTGTCTGCCCCCAGGATGTGCACAGGATCTGCATGATAGGCACAGTGGTGACAGTGATCACTGTGCCACTTGTGCTGATAGGCTGCTATCTTGGCATTCGCAAGCTGTACGAGCACAGATAGTCAGTTGTTGATTTCTCTCCACAGTTTTCTTATAACTCTGCTCCTGCATAGGTAGCCTGACTGGGAGTCATGCTACTGTGGAGTTGTAGCCAGTCAATGGTTGTCCAAATAATTCTGCTGAGGGTTCTGCTGCTGCCCAGTGCTTCCATTGGCCTCTCAATTGCTGGGCCTTGTCCTGGGGGCCACTGGGGCTGCAGCCAGTGCTGGCTCCCACTGAGGCTGCCTGGCCAAGAGCACAGGGCAGAGGCAGAGAAACTTCTGTACATCATTTGGTCAGCACAGCTCACGACAGAACAGGACAGTGCTTTTTTAGTAGCTTGTGTAAAATTTCATGGTAACAGTGGTGTTGCAGTGAAGCAAAATTTGCTCCAGATCTGTGTTAAAACAAATCCAACGTGATGAAGGTTTGGCTTTGGCCTTGAGACTTTGCTCTTTGTGTGAGCCCTGCTCTGGATTGATTCCAAATCAGTCTTGGAACTGGTTTTGGGTGAAGGCTCATCCCAGCCCTGAGCCTTGGTAGTTCTCTGGCCTCAAATGGACAGCTGAGGCTGCACTGCACGACTGGGGTTCAGGGCTCCATTATCAAAGAGCTTTGAGATGTTTAAATTACTGTATTCTTACTACATGGTTTTCTTTATGAAATTCATTCATTAGTTTTTAAAACTTCGTTGTAATAAAATTTCTTTTCCAGTGCTTTTTCCAGTTATTTGATATAGTCAGTGATGGCCTAAGTATCCCATGGCTGTATTAAAAGACTGTAAGTACTATAAAATGAAATAATGTTGACACTCTTAGGTCTTTCACAGATTCCTGAAACTTACGTTGGTTTGATGTGACCAACAGAAGAGTTTGGCTCTGCTTTTAATTGAAACAAGCAGCAGAGCTGGAACCTGTTGAAGAGAGTCTCTTCACAGCTAAAGCAAACTGCCAGGGTTCTTTTATTCCAGCTCTAAGCAGGAAGATAAAAATCTCTCAGCAGTAAATCCTCCTGACCAGTAACTGATATAAACTAGGCATTTGGGCTGTTTGCTGCCTCACCCCTGAGTTCCTCAGAGCTGCAGCTCCCTGTTCTCTTGGCAGACAGGGGCTGGCTATGGATGACAGTCACGTCCCTGGCCTGGTGCACACCAGGTCCACACATGAGCTGTGGGATCGTCCTTGCACACCCCATCCTGGAAGAACCCAGGTCAGTGATGTGTCTGACCCAGTTTGATGCATGGTAGCAAAAGAAGGCAAAATAAAGGCTAGAATTGGTACCATTCTGTAATATGCTTTTGCCACCAACATTATCCAAGTTCCTGTGCTTGTTTTCCTGGAGAATTGGCACTCAACAGAGCTTCAGTGCCTTTGATCAAATCAGTCTTAAGAGCAGCTTGGGGCTGGTCAGTCATTTAGATGTCAGCACTGACTGGGGTCCAGGCAACAAAAGAACATAAGCTGCAGGCCACCAATACAGCTTTTCATCTTAATGAGCACAAAGCCTTTATTTGTGCAAACCGAGGGATGTTGGGAGGATTTTTGCATCATTGGGCCAAGGCACAAGGCTCTGGATCTACACAGCACTTTGGTAAGGAGGGGAACATGGGTAGGGACAATCCAGGCTGTTAGCAGTGCCCCCACCCCCTGATTAGGGACAGCACAATTGCTTTTAGAGCTCCTTAACCAGCTGGTGAAAAACTGATCATCGTTTCTTGCCCCCTGCATACTGACAGGCAACTTCAACAGAAAATCGGTCTCTTCCTCCATGATCTCTGAGCACCAAAGCAAAGAACCAAGAAAAAAAAAGCCAAAAACACCTCAACCTACTAAAATATAAATAATTTTTTGACCAGACTGTTTTTTGGTTTTTTTAAAGAGCTTTATAAGACTGACTAAGCCAGTGCTGAATTAAGAGTGGCACATGTTATATGCCTTCCACAAAGAGTGGGACAGCTGCTGCAATGCAAAGTGGGTGCAGAGTCAGACCCTTTACTTCAGACCCAGCCCTGCCTTCCTGAGGGACAGAAATTCATCTGTTAGAATCCCTTGGATTTTTGGAGCTGCTCTTGGCCCTCCTGTGGATAACTGGGCTGCTGTGGAGCACTGGAGAACTTTCAGCTTGGTACCTGTTATGTATATTATGGTAATTCGTACTGATAGAATATATATATATATATATATATATATATATATAAAAGAATAAAATATAAAACCTTGAAATCACAGTTGCAAGGGAAGAGGGGATTGCTTCACAGGCTGAGGAAACCACAGCTGGCAGTCGGGTAGGAGGAGTGTCATTAACATAGGAAGTGAACCCAGCCGGCACAGGAGATTGTCGTTCTCACTGGTGTGAACAGGAGGAGGCCCAGCGATGATGGCCCATGGAGATGTTCATCTTAGACAGGGGGGACCATCAAGGACATACATCTGCATACGGGATTCCGGTAACCGAAGAGTGGATACACATCAGTTCCCGGACAAGGTTTTGTCCAGCACAGGAAGGAGAATAGAGGCATCATGAATGTGAAGAACCCTGAGGAAAGACAAAGGGACTCCGCCACGGGCTAGAAAAAGAGTATAAGAACGGACTCTGCCAAGCAGCATTGGTGAACAGGGGGGATTGGGTGCGATAGAAGGCGGATCTGTGTTCACCCAGCTTCCATCCCGGGGTCGGTGCTGTCCTTGATTGTTGGCTGTCGGGACTGTATATCGGTTGTGAATAAATTTATATTTTATTTTTATTAAATTGGCTGGATCGATTTTTACCTGTAACAGTATCCATGTATGGGGGCCTGCAGAATTTTAGCAGCATCCTCCTTGGCCAACAACAGACTGGAAAGGGAAAACCAGCATCAGAAACCTGAGAGATGGAAAACTTTGAGCTGTTAGAGATCAAAAATGTCACCTAAAAATCTCAATGGCGAAGAACAACCTTTCTGACAAGGATTCCAGTAGAACAAATGACACAGGTGTTGGAATAACAGCCAGTGCCCACAGCAATGACAATTCCTTGGTGAGGAGGGTCCCACGGAGAGTCGGCTGAGTAACGACACTCACAGCCAATGTGGCTACATGTCATCCTCCTTTATTAAGCAACTTTGGCATATTTATCCTTCACTATACACTGTCTCACACCACTGGTGCATAATGCTGATTGGTTAAGTAGCTATATTCACACATACATCTTAATTACTGATTGGTTGTCACACTATAAGCATCTTTAGCTAAGGTGTGCCAAATGAGCTACTCCCACAACGTGCTTGGCGCATTTGGTTTCATCCTGACACAATGCTCATTCTTCCTTGTTGCATCTATTTGAGGACAGTGCATGGTCTATCTTGTTCCTGTTCGAGTACGGTACATGGTTTTCAGAGTAACTCTGAAATCTGCAGGCCAGGGCTGTCCAATTCCCGCAGGAGAATATCATGGCCCTATCTTCAGCCAAGAATCCTTCTACACCTTGGAATAAAAGGCAGTGCCCACTGCAAAGACATTTCCCTGGCCTGTGAGCTCCATAAACCACACAAGAAAATGGCACTTTTCCTGAGTGCTTCCCAAAGCTTCTCTGCAAGAAGCACTGGAGAAGTGCATGGGGCAAACATTCTCCAAGTGCCAAGCTCTTGTGCAGCAGAAAAGGTCTAAAAAATCAAAATTCTAGCAAACGAAATAAATCCATCATTCATGGCTTGTAAATTCTCTGATGAATCTCAGTTACTTTGGGACAAAAACAAACACAGGGCAAACTTTCCCAAATATGGTTTCATGACAAAATTCCCATTTGGCTGCTCCTGTTTATGGAAAAAGATGAGATAACAAGCTGCTCAGCTCAAGAAGGAAAGGAGGATCTACACTTCCCTGTCATATTTTCCTACTGACAAAGGAATTAAGACCAAGAATTTGGGTAAATGGAGGGATAAGACTGGGGTATGGATGTGGTTTTACATCCTAAGATACTTCATTTGCTAAAATAGAAGCACTTTTGTTGTACATGGATCTCCTTGCTAAACCTCTTTGTCTTCAAACTCCCTTCCTCCATGGCAGAACAGAGCAAGCTCCATCTGTCAGAGCTTCAAGTTAAAAGCTCTGTGATGAGTTATTTTTAATGGACCCATTACCAGTCCGTGGGGTTGCTGTCATGAGGAGCTCAGGTGGCTTTTTGTTGAGATCAAAATCAATGAGCCATTTGCCCCAGCTCCACCTCTCCTGAGGCAGCACTGGCTCCACTGTGCCATTTCTAAATGAAAATTGAATCTCCTAAAGAAGCCAGGCCAAAATCACGAGGGAGGAGTCATGAAAAATAACTTAGGTAGTTTGCTGGGTATTGGTCTAACAGCTACCACCTTCACAAAGTCCAGGCTACACTTAACGAGGCTCTTTGCTCGGTAAGCAACCTTTCAATTGGTAGAGTTTCATACCCATGCAGAAGAACAAAAAGCCACTTCCACTGTAGAAACATAAGCTGCAGCTTTGCAGTGAGTTGTGCTCAGTAGCTGACCTGCTGCAGTAGTTTTGCGGCAGTTTTAGGCAGGAGATACTGCCATAAAATTTCACAAGAAAATTTTCAAGTATCTAAACTATGCAGTATTATGTTATTTTCTACCTCCAATATTGCCAGCACATGGCTTAAGGAAGAAAGGTATTTACCAGCCATCATAGATGAAAAAAATTAAAATGAAAAAAGGGCTTTTCAGGAAATCATAGTGATGGCCACCAGTCATTTTCCAGCTTTGCAGGATTTCGGTTCAAAGTCAATCTAAACAATCCAGCATATGTCTAGCAAGAAGGAAATCACAGATCATCTCTGCTCCTACACCCAAGCTTTTCTATATCAAAGATGGATGGTATTCTTTTCCAGCTCTCAAGAGATGTGTCATAATTTACCAATAAACAAAATATCATGCATAGAAATATTTCATAGATTGTAGCAGTTCCTTTGAGGGGAGCTCCCCAGGGAGTCCCCGGAGGGCCCCCTGGGCTGTGAGTTCGCTGGCAGCAGCAGGCACGCAAGGAGACTCCACACGGCTTCTGAGGGTGCTGATTAGATGAGGGTTTATTGGGGATCCCAGCCCCGGGAGTAACATGGTTTCAGAGGGAGAAGGGGGAAAGGGAAAGGGAGGGGGAGAGAGGGCGAGCCTAGGGGAGAGATGGGCCATGAGAGAATCTGGTCTTCCTCGCAGTTTAAGAGGGAAATTCAAAGTGGGTACGAAATAAGATTTGGGTCAATGGGATTGCAGATTCATGGGACTTCAGAGGAGGAACACAGCTTGGAATAAACCATATATTTTCAAGAGGTACATTTTCGAGATAGAGCATATCATTTGAATAAAATACAACACCACAATAGATTAGTAAGATAGATGACAGATAGATAGATAGATAGATAGATAGATAGATAGATAGATAGAGAGAGAGATAAGGCAGACAGAGATAGATGAATGCACATGCTTGTATCACTTTACAGAGAAAGGGATAGGGAAGTGACAGGTTATTCTTTTCCATACATGGGAAACAATCTTTTTCCCAGAAAAATCAGCTTCCTTCTTCAATGACCACCAGGGTATCTGAAGACCCCACCAAGAAGGCCCTGTGATGCCATTGGCCTGTGCATCCAGCAAGTCAAGAAAGTAAGGCCTGCCTCTTAATACTAAAGAGGTTAAAGAGGTTTATTCTCAGTTTTTGGCAGCAAGAGGAACAAACTGAAGCCAGTTACTGTAAAATGCCTCCACAAGCACCAGTGCAAATCACAGCCAAAGGAAGGATGACAGCCCAAGCAGACAGAGATCCTCCTTCAACCCTGGCTGCATTGAAGCCCCACTGACTGCCAAGAAGAAAAGCGCCCTACTGAGAGCAAGCAAACTTAACCCTCTGCCAGGACACAAATTTAGAGGGAAAAAAAATTTTAAAATCCCTACACCACCAGACACACTTCCCAGTGAGAAGGGTTGGAACAGTCTGCCCCCCAGCACTTCCCCGGCAGGCAGGTTCCCAAAGGTGCTGGGAGCTAAGCTGTGCCCTGCGAGGGAACAGAGCCAGCCTCCCTTCAGTGGGAGAAGGCGCGGCCTCAGCTGTAGCCCCCGGTGCCTGCGGTGGCCCAGGGCACGGCCATGGCTGTCAATGTGTTGGGCTGCAGCACAGGGCAGGCCGGAGCTCAGCAGCCTCAGCAGAGCCCAGGGCCGCGGCCCTTCCCTGCCGGGGCCCGAGCCTGGCCCGGCCCGGCCTGGCCTGAGCAGCCCGGACTGGCCCAGGGGATGGGCTGCGCCCGCCCGCTGTGCCCACAGGCTGGGCCCAAGCCTTTGCAAGAGGCTTTCTCCCAGCTTGGCAAAACCTCGGCCAAGTGTCCCTGTGCTGTGCTAAGAGTAAAAAACCCCCTCAAATTTAACCCTGCTGCCCACCGCATGAGGGATCCCTGCACACCTTAGGAGAGGCCATCAATACTCCTTTGTGCCTCATGAGGGATCCCTGCACGCCTCAGCAGGGACACCAAAATATCCCTTTGAGCCTCTTCAGGTCCAGGCACAGATGATGCCCCAGAAGGAAATGTGCCCTCAGCCCAGGGACGCTCAGCATGGGCTCCCCCATCCCCTCGGGGCCCCGCCGCTGGGCACAGCAGCCCCTGCCTGGCTCCTGCCTGCCCACACCGTGGCCATCCACGGCTGCTCCTGGGCATGGAGCTCAGCCGGTGCTGGTGCCGGGGGGGCTTTGATGCTGCTACCACCCGGATATAGTTATGAAAACTTTGTTCTTTTATTTAAATATGAAATATGGGCCAAGCCCTGCCCTCTCGGACAGGGGATGCCCACCTTCAGTCCTGGCCGGGGAACAGGACCAGGGGGCTCAGGGGAAGAGGGTCTCGTGGAAGGATGGGTTTTGGGATGGCCTCATGACGCTGCTGCAGCCACGGCAGGGCAGATATGGGCAGAAGTGGAGAGCTGTTATAAACTATCAAGTTCCCGCTGCCTGTGTTTTTAGGCCCATCTGCTGAAGATGCACAGAAGCACCTGTGAAGAGAGGAGGTGGCTGAGGCCCCAGCTGCCAGTGGCACACAGGGAGCCTCGTGCACAGCAGGGCCCAGAGCTGGCAAAGCTCCCCAGCACGGCTGGAGCTGCTGGCACAGCTGGGCCCAGCTGGACAGCTGCCCCTCAAGGCCCCGGCCAGCAGGGACGGCTCTGGGCAGGGTCCCTGGCCAGGAGCGGGCCCCAGAGCGCCTCTGCCTTTCAAGGGCAATCTCGGCCCTGCTCTTTCTCTTCCCCACCTCCCTCTGCCTCTGCCCCGTGCCCCTGGGGCTGCTCTTGGCCAGGCAGCCTCAGTGGGAACCAGCACTGGCTGCAGCCCCAGCGGGCCCCCCAGGACAAGGCCCAGCAATTAAGAGGCCAATGGAAGCACTGGGCAGCAGCAGAACCCTCAGCAGAATTATTTGGACAATCATGGACTGGCCACAACTCCATGGCGGCCTCCCTGCGAATGTTTAATGTCTGCATTAGATTTTCATAAGAAACTGTTTCAGGGGAAGATGAAGAAAACACTCACCATTTTCTCTTCCAGTAATAATGAATTTGGACCCAGCATAAGATGAAGATAAACGCCAAAAAAAGCAGGCCTGCCATTAACCCTGCCCAGCAGCCTGTTCCCATATCGAAGCCCCTTCTGAGGCCATCCTGGGCATCGGGAACAGGTCTTGTGGTGCCGGCTGCATCTGTGGGAGCGGTGGGGAGCGTCAGCCCGTGCTGTGCTGCACTGCTGAGCTGGCAGCACGGTGGATACGGGCAGGACTTTCTCTGTTTCCCCCAGAGCTGGGGCCTGCAGGCGCCTTGCCGGCCCTTGGCACAGGCTGTGCCAGCCAACAAAGCCCAGCAGGCCGGGAGGAGAGCCCGGGGGCAGCGCAGCTGCTTGGGCAGTGGCTGCTGCCAGGGACACGGGCCAAAGCCATCCCTGAGCAGCCACTGCCACCCCTGGCCCTCCCTGCCCCGTGACTGCTCCCCCAGCCCCAGGGGACAGGCTCAGGCCCTGTCAGGAGCCAGCGCAGCCCCTGCCCAGTCGGGAGCCAGGGCTGGCTCTGGCCCTGGGCTGGCGGCAGGGCTCCCGCTCGGGGCTGCTCCTGTGCCTTGGGCCTCTGGGCACTCAGGGCCAGCTCCGCAGCAGCTGCAGCACGAGGGACGTTGCTGCACCAGTCTGGTTTCCCCAGGGCTCTGAACGAGCTCCAGAGGCCTGGAAGCCGAGGCGCCTCCAGCTTTGGCTGCTGCCGGGCTGGGCAAGGGCAGGCCCTGGGGGAAGAGCTGCTGCCACACAGCCCCACCCAGGGCTGAGCCCGGCACAGCAATTACCTGCTGTGCCTGTGCCCGTGTCTGCCATCGCCTTCCTTCCTGCTGCAGGGGCTGTCCATGGGGAAATGCTTCCTCCAAGATGTGCCTCCTTCTGCACGGATGTTTGGTCCATCACTTCAGACAGGAAAAAGGACAGCTGGATTAGATGGAAGAGTTCCTGATTTGGGTGCTGGCATCTTCAGGATGTCATGCTTGTCCAACATGGGGATAGGTTTCAGAAAATGTCTTGGCTTTCAGGGCAGGGCCAGGGTTCTCACTTTCCAAACAGCTGCCATGCCTGAGCCGCAGGAGTGGGGAGGGGATCGCAAAGATCGAGGGCACACATGTGCATGGTTCTGTGCTGGCACCTGCAGCGATGCCCCCTGGCCCAGCTTTGGGCTCTGAGCTGGCAGCTCTCCCAGGGGAAAGGCCTTGACCTACCCTCAGCATCTCCCAGAGGCTCCGTCCTGGACGTGGGTTGGGAAGCTGCACCACCTTCACCCGCAGGTCCAGCTGCAAAGAAAGGCAGGACAGAAGAGCTCCTGTGGCACTGCAGGAGATCCTCAGGCTGCCCACAAGGCTCAGCCCCGGGGCACAGCCCTGGGCCCGGCCCCTTCCCTCTCTGCCCTTCTCTGTGGCTGCACAGAGTACATGGAATGTTCTGGCACTGGCATTGCACACGGGAGGAAGATGGAGCAGCTAAATGCTCCTTCCTCCCACTGACAGTGATCCTGTGGGATCCCTCAGGGCTCCAGAAGGGAGCAGGGCAAATTTTCCATATTCCATCAACCTTCAGATGATCTTAAGTGAAAGGGCAAATGTATGAGCTCTTGCCACCTGGTCACTGTGTATTCTCTCAGGAAAGGTACATTGAGCACTTGCCTCCAGGATTTCCCATGAATCTCAAGCCATAATCCAGCAGGTTTTCCAGATAATCCATGTCTTTATCCCATCCTAGAAGTTTGCAAAGATCAGAACAATTTCCATGATGTGCTGGGATCCCCTTCTGCCACAGGGAACTGGGCACTGCATATAGGTCAGGTAAGGCCATGGGAGCCAGATGTGAATGGACAAGGCCAAAGCTGCTCAGGGGCCTGGGGAGCTCTGGGAAGGCTCATGGTCAATCCCTATCTTATTTGCAGACCCTGTGCAACATCCCTGGAGAGGTGCCTGGAGCAGCCCAGGGCCTGTGCGGGTTCTCTTAGTCGCACAAGGGAAATGCTCCTTGAATCCTTGGAGAGAACTGCAGCAGGCAGTGCTGCAAGTATACCCTGCAAACTCCCTCCTGCCTGTCCTCCCAGCCACCCTTCCTCCATCTGCTGGGACAGCTCCCAGATCCCAAAGGCACATAGTCAAGCACTGTCAGGACACACTGGAGCCTTGATCTCCCCCTCTGTCCCTTCCCCACCATGGGCACCCCATGCAGTCACTCCCAGGTTTCAGGAAGTGTCTCCCACACAGGTACCCCAGCAGGGCTGCTCAGTACCAGAGTGCCCTGAGCCTGCTTGGGATAATTCCCCTGGGTTGTGCCCTCACTTCCAGGCAGCAGAGAGAGCAGATCAAGCCTCAGCAGGGCTCAGGCCCAGAGGCACAGATATTACCTCCTGTGCTTGTGCCTGGCATCGCCTCCAGTCCTACAGCAGAGGCTGTCATGGAGCCACTGCTTCCTTCGGGAAATGCCGCCTTCTGCCCAGCCTCTGCATCCACTTCTGGAGAAAGGAAGAGGGACGGCTGGATCAGGTGGGGCTGTTCCCCACTGGGCCCTGGCATCTTCAGCAGCCAGTACTTGTGAAAGACATGGTTAAGGATCAGGAATCCATAAAATTTTCTGGGTAGACCAGGGTCCACTTTCATCATAACACCGTCTCTTAGTGATCATGCTGGAGACTATGAAATTTCAGGGGATCTCAGGCTCGTGGTGCAGTTTGGGCTGCCTGTCAGCTGATGCCAAATGCCTTCCTGCAGGGGCTGGGCAGAAGCTGCCGCCAGGCCAGGCTGGGAAACAGCCCTGCAGGGCGTGAAAGCAGCAGCAGGGCAGCGAGGCTGCCATGGATCCCTTCCTACTGTGCCGGGCACGGCGTGTCCAGATGTGCAGCCAAAGCCCCCGGCTGCTGAGTCCCAGGGGAAGCATGAGGGAAATGCACCCACCTTGTCTTCTCTCCAGATCACTCAGCATCTTCTCCATGTGTTTGGATGCCTCCAGGAACTTACTCTCTCCTCTAAGTTTGTTCTCCAATCTCAGGAGACCTTAAGAGAAATATTTCCATTTCCCAGGAATGGGTCCCACTAAACCAGTGCTCAGCCTGTGGGGTCATCAGGCAGACACTACTCACCCCTGCCATGGGAGCTGGGCCTGCGTGCAACATCCACCAATGGACCTGGGAAAGTCCTCCCTGCAGACACACCTGTAACTCAACAGCCACGGAAGCTTCTGCCATCTCTGCTGATCTGCACTGGTACCACTGAGCCACAGGAGCGGTGAGGGGATCGTGCAGGGCGCGGGCACACACGTGCCTGGTTCTGTGCTGGCACCTGCAGCGATGCCTCCCTGGCCCAGCTTTGGCCTCTGAGCTGGCAGCTCTCCCAGGGGAAAGGCCTTGACCTACCCTCAGCACCTCCCAGAGGCTCATTCCTGAATGTGGGTTGGGAAGCCAGATCAGTTTCACCAACCGGGTTAGCTGCAAAGAAAGGCAGGACAGAACAGCTGCTGTGACTCTGCTGAAGATTCTCCTTCAGGCCCAAGTGGCAGTGGGTGCACCTGGGTGTTTGGTGCCCTCCAAGGCACTCCCTCAGCTCTGCCTTCCACTCAGGAGCAGGAGCAGGGGGACCTCGTGCCTGCAGTGGCCCCACACTGGGATGGAAGGAGCCCCTTGCGGGGCAGTCGGGGCAATAAGGACTCCCTGGAGCTGCCAGCAGCTCTAAAGCCAGCCCCGGGCAGGGCCAGGGCTTGGCAGTGGCAGCAGGAGCAGCTCAGGCTCCCTGGGGCTGGCAAAGGAGCTGCCAAAGGCTCAGCCCTGGGGCACAGCCCTGGGCCCGGCCCCTTCCCTCTCTTCCCATCTCCCTGGCTGCACAGAGCACATGGAAGGACACACTGGCATTGCACATGGGAGGAAGATGGACAGCTAAATGCTCCTTCCTCCTACTGACAGCAATCCTGTGGGATCCTTCAGGGCTCCAGATGGGAGCAGGGCAAGGCTTCCAGAATTCAACAACCTTCCTACTCTTAAGGAAAGTGGGACATGCATGACCTTTTGCCACACTGACACTGATTATTCTCTAAGTAAAAAGGGACTTTGCGAACTTACCTCTACTATCTGCC
Organism: Passer domesticus; assembly: GCF_036417665.1. Classification (NCBI taxonomy): domain Eukaryota; kingdom Metazoa; phylum Chordata; class Aves; order Passeriformes; family Passeridae; genus Passer; species Passer domesticus. The sequence continues at coordinate 7,301,645 of NC_087482.1, read as the reverse complement.
GAGGTCTTCAAACTCTCATCCAGAAAGACAAGCATGGAATCCATGTCACGATCCCAATCTAGAAGGGAGCATAAAACGGAACTGCTTCCATGCTCTGCTGGGTTCCCCTTTGGCCTTTGGGAACTGGGCACTGCAAGGGGGTTGGGTAAGGTCGTGGGAGTCAGATGTGAATGGCTATGGCCAAAGCTGCACAGGGACCTGGGGAGCTCTGGGCTGGCTCCTGGTTAATCTCCACATCCTTTACAATCTTTGCCCCCCATAGACCTTATGCAACATCCCTAGAAGGGCAGCTGGAGCAGCCCAGGGCCCTGGGGCTCTCTCGCTCCTCACTGAGGGAGACTTCCCTAAATCCCTGGGGATAACTGCAGTATGTAGTGCCAGAACCACTCCTACCTCCTTCCCTCCTGCAGTCCCTCTCTCCCTCCATCTCTTGGCACAGCTCCCCCAGCCCAAGGGCACATAGCCAGGCCCTTACAGGACACATTGGAGCCTTGCTCTCCCCCTCTGTCCTTTCCCCACCATGGGAATGCAGTCGCTCCCAGGTTTCAGGATCTCCCTCCCACGCAGGGACCCCAGCAGGACTGCTCAGTGCCCGAGTGCCCTGAGCCTGCTCGGGATAATTCCCCTGGGGTCTGCCAGTCTTGTCTGAGCTGTGCCCGCACTGCCAGGCAGCAGAGAGGGCAGCTCAAACCGTAGCAGGTCTCTGGTCCAGAGGTACAACAATTACCTCCTCTGCCTGTGCCTGGCATCACCTCCCTTCCTGCAGCAGAGGCTGGCATGGAGTCACTGCTTCCTTCGGGAAACGCCACCTTCTGCCCAGCCTCTCCATCCACTTGTGGAGAAAGGAAAAGCAACAGCTCATCAGGTAAGACTGATCCCCATTGGAGAGGTGGCATCTTCAAGAGGCAATTCTTGTCAAAGACATAAACATCCTGGGTAGGACAGGGCCCACTTTCATCAAAACACCCGCCATTAGTGATCAGCCTGGATACTGCAAAATCGCAGGGGACCTCAGGTTGGGCATGGCCTGTGGTGCATTTTGGGCTGCCTGTCAGCTGATGCCAAATGCCTTCCAGCAGAGGCTGGGCAGAAGCTGCAGCCAGGCCAGGCTGGGAAACAGCCCTGCAGGGCGTCAAAGCAGCAGCGGGGCAGCGAGGCTGCCATGGATTCCTTCCCGCTGTGCCGGGCACGGCGTGTCCAGATGTGCAGCCAAAGCCCCTGGCTGCTGAGTCCCAGGGGAAGCATGAGAGAAATGCACCCACCTTGTCCTGCCTGCAGCAATTCTTTCAGCATTTGCCTCATGTTTTTGGATGGCTCATGGGGTTTCTGGTGTCCTTTGCCTTTGTTCTTTCCCCTCGTAGGATCTTAGAGCAACAGAGTTCCATTTCCCAGGAACGGATCCCACAAAAGCAGGGCTCAGCCTGTGGGGTCAGCAGGGACACACTACTCACCCCTGTGATGGGAGCTGGGCTTCTGTGTACGAATCAGCAAAGGAGCTGGAGAAGTCCTCCCTGCAGACACACCTGTAACACAACAGCCACAGAAGCTTCTGTCACCTGATTCCTGCCAGGCTGTCAACAATTATTCCTTGGTGGCTCACTGAGAACATACCTGACAGTGGCTCAGATAGGACCAAAACTTTATGCAGCCAAGTTAATGGAGAAGCCTTCCCAGACACTTCATCTAGAAGGGAGCAGAGATAAGAACCATTTCCATGGTGTGCTGGAGTCCCCTTCTGCCTCAGGGAACTGGGCACTGCAATGGGGTCGGGTAAGTTTGTGGGAGTCGGATATGAATGGATAAGGCCAAAGCTGCACAGCAGCCTGGGGAGCTCTGGGCTGGCTCCTGGTCACACTCCAGACTCTTTTCAGGCCCTGTGAAACATCCCTGGAAAGGTGGGGGAACACCCCAGGGCCTTGCAAGACTCTCTCATTTCCACTGCAGAAACCCTCCCTAAAGGCCTGAGAAAAACTACAGGCAGCCATGCCACAGGTGTCACTCATTTCACCACTCCCTGCCCCGTGACAGCTCCCCCAGCCCCAGGGGACAGGCTCAGGCCCTGTCAGGACCCAGCGCAGCCCCTGCCCAGTCGGGAGCCAGGGCTGGCTCTGGCCCTGGGCTGGCGGCAGGGCTCCCGCTTGGGGCTGCTCCTGTGCCTTGGGCCTCTGGGCACTCAGGGCCAGCTCAGCAGCATCTGCAGCGCCAGGGACGTTGCTGCACCAGTCCCGTTTCCCCAGGGCTCTGAACGAGCTCCAGAGGCCTGGAAGCCGAGGCGCCTCCAGCTTTGGCTGCTGCCGGGCTGGGCAAGGGCAGGCCCTGGGGGAAGAGCTGCTGCCACACAGCCCTAGCCAGGGCTGAGCCCGGCACAGCAATTACCTGCTGTGCCTGTGCCCGTGTCTGGCATCGCCTTCCTTCCTGCAGGGCCTTCCAATGAGCCGCCACTTACCCCGGGAAATGCCACCTTCAGTACAGCTTTTTGGTCCATCGCTTGATAAAGGAAACGGACAGCTGGATCAGATGGAACTATTGCCTACTGGGGAGGCGGCATTTTCAGAGGGAATGCTTTTCAAAGGGTTAGGCTCAGGAAGATGGCCAGACTCTTCATGCTGAACTAGACCCCTCCTTTCTCCAAACAGGTGCCCTTCCTGATCTCCCAAGAGACCAAGAAATTGAAGGGGATCTCAGGCCCATGGTGCATTTTGGGCTGCCTGTCAGCTGATGCCAAATGCCTTCCGGCAGAGGCTGGGCAGAAGCTTCAGCCAGGCCAGGCTGGGAAGCAGCCCTGCAGGGCGTGAAAGCAGCAGTGGGGCAGTGAGGCTGCCATGGATCCCTTCCCGCTGTGCCGGGCACGGCATATCCAGATGTTCAGCCAAAGCCCCCGGCTGCTGAGTCCCAGGGGAAGCATGAGGGAAATGCACCCACCTTGTCCTTCCTGCTGCATTTCCTTCAGTACTTGCATCTTGACTATGGCTGGCTCATGGGGTTTCTTGTGACCTGTAGCTGGGTAATTCCCTGTCAGAGAAACTTAGAGCAACATAGTTCCATTTCCCAGTGGATTTCACAAAACCAGGGCTCTAGCCACAGAAGCTTCTGTCATCTCTGCTGATCTGCATGGGCACCACTGAGCCGCAGGAGCGGTGAGGGGATCGTGCAGGCCGAGGGCACACACGTGCATGGTTCTGTGCTGGCACCTGCAGCGCTGCCCCCCTGGCCAAGCTTTGGGCTCTGAGCTGGCAGCTCTCCCAGGGGAAAGGCCTTGCCCTACCCTCAGCATCTCCCAGAGGCTCTGTCCTGGACATGGTTTGGGAAGCTGCACCACCTTCACCAGCAGGTTCAGCTGCAAAGAAAGGCAGGACAGAAGAGCTCCTGTGGCACTGCAGGAGATCCTCAGGCTGCCCACAAGGCTCAGCCCCGGGGCACAGCCCTGGGCCCGGCCCCTTCACTCTCTGCTCTTCTCTGTGGCTGCACAGAACACATGGAAGGACACACTGGCATTGCATATGGAAGGAAGATGGAGCAGCTAAATGCTCCTTCCTCCCACTGACAGTGATCCTGTGGATCCCTCAGGGTTCCAGAAGGGCAAGGTTTGCTGAACACATCAACCTTCAGAAGAACTTACGGGAAATGTTACAAGTAATCTCTTGCTGGATTGACACTATTTTTTTGTCAGGAAAGGTACATTGAGGACTTGCCTCCAGCATCTGGCGAGGTTTTCAAATCATCATTCACCAGTATTTCCAAATAATCCAAGTCACGATCCACATCTGGAATGGAACACAGACCAGAACCATATCCAATGTGTGCTGGGATCCCCTTTTGCCTTAGGAAACTGGGCACTGCAGGAGGGTTGGGTAAGGCCATGGGAGACAGATGTGAATAGACAAGGCCAAAACTGCACAGGGGCTGGCTCCTGGTCACTCTCCAACCTCTTTGCAGGCCCTTTGCAACTTCCCTGGAGGGGTGTCTGGAGCAGCCCAGGGCCCGTGGATACTGTCTCCCTCCCACAGAGGAAACCCTCCCTAAAGCCCTGGGCAAAACCATCCCCAGCGCTCCCCAGGGAGCAGGGAGCGCTGTCCCGGGAAAGGGCAGCCAGGCTGCCGGCTCACCTGCTCGCCGCGCTTGCAGCGGAGCAGCCTGGGCAGCCCTGGCAGGCAGGGCCACGGCCAGGAGCAGCAGGAGTAGGAGGCGCAGAGCAAGGGCCATGGTGCCTTGCCCTCCGCCAGTCCCGCAGCTCTTGCTGCCACCGCTGTCCCGACACCGCTGTCCCAACGTCAGCACCGCTGCTGCCACCGCCGCTGCTGCCGCAGCAGTTGTGCTCAGGGACTGACTGCTGGCTCCTTGTGCTGCTGTGCAACCACGGGGCTCTGGCACCTCTGGCACCTCTGTGACCTCAGGGCCTGCTGTGAGCTCAGCCTGCTGTGACCCCAGAGCCTGCTGTGACCTCATGGCCTTAGCTGTACCCCCAAAGTGTGCCCCCATCTCTACCAATGGACTGCCCTGATTTGTTGGGAAGGATGAAAGTTTGACAAGAAAGTCTCACAGCTATGTGTGCTTGGCAGAGAGATTTTTGAATGTGGAATCTGAAGAAGAAATAGAGATGGAAGCAAGTTTTGATATAGAATAAAAGAATTGCTGAGCTACTCTTAGTGGATAACTAAGAAGGTAAATGGTGTGTTAGTTTGAAGGGGGCTTTATGATCTGGATCAAAGGAGAAACCCACTTGAAAGAAGTAGATGCTTTCACCAGTCATGAAGATAGCACAGGGAACAAGACGGGTGATGTTGCAAGTAGAAAGAAGCCCTCAGAATTTTCAACAACTTCCAGTTTAAACTGTAATGTACTAACTTTTAGTTATTGGAGAACAATAACATGAATGTGGTACTTACAGTAGTTTGACAGGTTATAGGTAAATGTTAAGGTACCGACTGGTTCTTCTCTCTTAAGATGCCCAGCAAAGAAAAGTACATAATGCATTGTAAGCAAAACTAAAGGGTCTTCAGGCTTGTGTGCAGCTGGAGCTGACAGCTGCAGGCACAGGCTCTGTCACCCACGACCCTGGACTGCTGTAATGTCTTGGATGTAAGAAAGTGCATTATGAAGAGCTGCCTGGAGTCCCGCATCCCCCATTAAGGCTATTACACTGATTGTAATTGCTTTGCTTCATCCAAGGGCCATTGCTCAGCAAAACCTGCAGGGACACAGGGTCTTGTTTGGGTGGAGGCAGCATCTGCACGGCAGCAACACGCTGGTAATGCAGCTGTGACAGGGACATCAGGCATGGGCATGGAGATGGGAAGTGTGTGCCAGGTGTGTCCCAGACTGAGGTGTTTGGCTGTTCTTGTGAACTTGCAGAGGGGCAGCTGTTGAGAGAGGAAGTAGCTGCAGCCCCAGTTGCAGCTGGGACACTGTCCTGGCATGACTTTATGATGCTTGTATCCCCATTTGTGGGTTGAGCCCAGAAATAAGTTTTGCACCTTTAGGTCTGGTTCCAAGAGTGAAGGGGGGACAAGAAGAATGGTGGAGTTTGTTATCAGAAACTGCTCTTGCACCTCTGCATCCTTCTCCTGCACTGTGTTGTCTGCGGCAAGGACAGACAGCAGGATAGAGCTCTACTTTGATTTTTAGTTAGTTTTAGCTAGCTAAAGCAGAGAATTTCTCTGGACTGTGGTTTTTCTTTTTTTGTGGAACTGTTTAAACCTCCTCTGGACTGAAAACCCAGAAGAGCACCAGCAGCTCACTGCTGTGGCCCACCGGGCTGGGCCAGGCTTGCAGCATTTCCAGTGCCAGAGGGACTGACCAGAGAATGAGTTAGCAGAGCTATAGCCCACGAAGGTGACTTTCTGAGCATGTCATCTCTTCTAAGTGGCGAGAGGTTTTATTGTTTAACATTGTTCATCATTTTTTCTGATGGTGAATTCCTTGCCTATTAAATAAAGAGGGTTTTTATCCCATTTTCACAAAAAAAAAATCTTTTTCCCAATCTAGTTGGGGGAGGGGCCTCTTGAATGTGTTTCCTAGAGAATGCCTTTGGAGGTTATCTCCCAAATGTGCCCTAAACCAAGATCAAAACAGAGACCTACCTGCACAGCAGCAGATTAGCATTGTACTCAAAGTTTGCTGCTGAAGACTAAGAGCTAAGCTTGTCAGATATTCTGAAAAATATCAGGGAAAAGGTTTTTCATTGGTTGTTGTGACTAAGTAAAAATCTCCAGAGGGCAAATGGCTTCTCCAGTAGACAAGGTGTCTTGAGATGTCTTAGTTCTTCCTGGAGTAAAGATTGGCTATTAAATTCTGGTGTTTATTCTAGAATGGTAAAAATGTTCTACATTTTTTCCTATTCTAAAACTACTTTGAAAAACCCTAAACTGCTAAGGGAAAAGGGGGGAAATATTTGGGGGTTTCTTTCTACAAAAAGAAAAAAGTCTGAATATTTTTAAAAATTTCTAATTTCTAAAAAAGGAAAATGAAGACAAAACATGGTGCCTCAGGAGCCCCGTGCCCGGCTGCTGCCTGCGCACTCCTAGCTGTGGCGAGACAATCAGCTCAGCCAGTGCTGCGGCTACCAGCCAGAGAGCAGAGGTGAAGCCCAAAGGTGTTGCTCAAGCCCTTCCCTGGCAGAGGGGCCCCATCTTCAGTCCTGGCCAGACACCAGGGCCAGCACCTTTGGGGACAGAGACTCCTGTTCTGGGTGGTGGCAGCATGTCCCTAGCAACAAGCTGATAATGCAGCTGGGGCAGGGATGTTGGACATGGCTTGGGGATGGCTGATGACAGGTACAGGTACAGGTACAGGTCTCCCTGATGGAACTCTATGGCCAGTCTTACAGAAGACACTTCCAAGAATGGGGAAGACGTGTTGTGGTGCCGGCTGCATCTGTGGGAGCGATGGGGAGCGTGAGCCCGTGCTGTGCTGCACTGCTGAGCTGGCAGCACGCTGGATACGGGCAGGACGTTCTCTGTTTCCCCCAGAGCTGGGGCCTGCAGGCACCTTGCCGGCCCTTGGCACAGGCTGTGCCAGCCAACAAAGCCCAGCAGGCCGGGAGGAGAGCCCGGGGGCAGCGCAGCTGCTTGGGCAGTGGCTGCTGCCAGGGACATGGGCCAAAGCCATCCCTGAGCAGCCACTGCCACCCCTGGCCCTCCCTGCCCCTTGACAGCTCCCCCGGCCCCAGGGGACAGGCTCAGGCCCACTAAGGACACACTGGAGCCTTGCTCTCCCCCTCTGTCCTTTCCCCACCATGGGCACCACATGCAGTCACTGCCAGGTTATGGGATGTGTCTCCCACGGAGGGACCCCAGCAGGACTGCTCAGAACCCGAGTGCCCTGAGACTGTTTGGGATATTTCCCCTGAGCTATGCCGGTCTTGTCCAGGCTGTGTAAGACTAAACATTAAAAATTAAAGGCAATTTTACTTTTTATTGCCAATGTGTCAGAAGATTCTAGGTTTCCCTGCCTGTAAAACTACTTGGACAAATACAGAAGTGTTGGAGGAAAGGGGAACAAATATCTGGTGTCTGTATTCTATGAAAAACGTTTCTCAATGCTACAAAGGATAAACATATCTAAATGTTTCAAAATGAAAGACAAAGATAACATGAGGGTGCTGTTGGTCGAATGAGCCCCATGCCCAGCTGCTGCCTGCCCATGCCTGGCTGTGCCCAGACGAGCAGCTCCGCCAGTGCAGGTGGTAGCACACAGACACCTGAGCTGAAGCTGGACTCAAGCCTGTGATAGATGAGTAATGTGACAGTTGACTCTCACAATTAAAGGATAAATATCATGCATATATGTTAAGAGAAGTTTTATATATTTATAGATATGTTTTACCCCCTGTTGTGTTATCATGGAGTTACCTGAGTTTGGGACATATAAGAGGGTCACCTTGCTACGACGGCAGCACCTGACCTCCAAGCGAGATGTAAGGAAGTAAACTCCACCACTGGACATCAAAGAAGGAGTCGATGGACAGAACATTAATAAGAGCAAAACAGTTAAAAGGTGAAACCTCCATTGTGTGGATGAGCACATGGTGGGAAAAATCCTCTACTCCCGGCGCCGTAAAATTGTCTTTATTCAGTGTCCTCTTATATTTCTAATAAGGTTTTTAATAAACATTTAAAAATTTTAGAAGTAATGATAACTTTTTCAACAATCCATGAAGTGGCTAGAAGGCTGCACCTCCTGTCCTGGATGGAGAGCGACGCCAGTCCCTTCAGGGAGAGGTGGTTCTGTTCTAGGCAGTGGTTGCGGCGTATTTGCAGTAATAAGGTGGTAATGCACCTCAGGAAGGGACAATGGACACTGGCACGCAGATGCATGATGACAGGCCAAGTTCTCCATGGCTGAGGCCTTTGGCCGGTCTTGTGAAGTGCCAGAGGTGCTCCTGTGCAGAGAGGAGGTGGCTGAGGCCCCAGCTGCCAGTGGCACACAGGGAGCCTCGTGCACAGCAGGGCCCAGAGCTGGCAAGGCTCCCCAGCACGGCTGGAGCTGCTGGCACAGCTGGGCCCAGCTGGACAGCTGCCCCTCAAGGCCCCGGCCAGCAGGGCACGGCTCTGGGCAGGGTCCCTGGCCAGGAGCGGGCCCCAGAGCGCCTCTGCCTTTCAAGGGCAACCTCGGCCCTGCTCTTTCTCCTCCCCACCTTCCTCTGCCTCTGCCCCGTGCCCCTGGGGCTGCTCTTGGCCAGGCAGCCTCAGTGGGAGCCAGCTCTGGCTGCAGCCCCAGCGGGGCCCTAGGACAAGGCCCAGCAATTGAGAGGCCAATGGAAGCACTGGGCAGCAGCAGAACCCTCAGCAGACTTATTTGGAGAACCATGGACTGGCCACAACTCCACTGCAACCTCAGTGGGAATGGTTCCTGTCTACATTAGACTTTCAAAAGAAGCTCTTTCAGGGAAAGATGACCACTCACCATTTCTTCTTCCAGTAACACCAGATTCTGACACAGCACAATATAAGAATAAGGTCCAACAGTAGCAGGCCTGCCATTACCCCTGCCCAGCAGCCTGTTCCCATATAGAAGACACTTCTGAGGCCTTTCTGGGCATGGGGAAGACGTGTTGTGGTGCCGGCTGCATCTGTGGGAGCAATGGAGAGTGTGAGCCCGTGCTGTGCTGCACTGCTGAGCTGGCAGCACGCTGGATACGGGCAGGACGTTCTCTGTTTCCCCCAGAGCTGGGGCCTGCAGGCACCTTGCCGGCCCTTGGCACAGGCTGTGCCAGCCAACAAAGCCCAGCAGGCCGGGAGGAGAGCCCGGGGGCAGCGCAGCTGCTTGGGCAGTGGCTGCTGCCAGGGACACGGGCCAAAGCCATCCCTGAGCAGCCACTGCGACCCCTGGCCCTCCCTGCCCCGTGACAGCTCCCCCAGCCCCAGGGGACAGGCTCAGGCCCTGTCAGGACCCAGCGCAGCCCCTGCCCAGTCGGGAGCCAGGGCTGGCTCTGGCCCTGGGCTGGCGGCAGGGCTCCCTGCAATTACCTGCTGTGCCTGTGCCCGTGTCTGGCATCGCCTTCCTCCCTGCAGCAGGGGCTCCCCATGGGAAAATGCTTCCTCCAGGATGTGCCTCCTTCTGCACAGATGTTTGGTCCATCACTTCTGACAGGAAAAAGGACAGTTGGATTAGATGGAAGAGTTCCTGATTTGGGTGCCGGCATCTTCAGGATGTCATGCGCGTTAAAATGGGGATAGGTTTCTGTGGAAGGGGCTAACAGCGGGCCTGTTAGCTAAAGGAGTAAGAAGAAGCTGAGAAGAAAGAAGCTGATAAGGACCTCTCTCCAAGGCTGTAACCAAGGAGACCAAGAGAATTGAGAGACTGAAGAAAGATAAGAACTTCACAGCTGCATGAAGTATATTTAGAAAGTTAGTTAAGTCACTGTAACTTTTCACCAATGATGTTATGTTGATTTATTGTATCCAATAGTTAGGGTAGAAGAAACATAAACAATTAAAGAGTGTATAAAAGGTCAGCCATGTTCAATAATAAACTGTTGCCATCTGAAACTGCTTGTGGTCCCTGCTTTGTGTCGTGACCACCTCGATAACGACAGGTTTCAGAAAATGTCTAGGCTTTCATGGCAGTGTCAGGGCTCTCCTGTTTCCAAACAGCTGCCATGCCTGAGCCACAGGAGCAGTGAGGGGATCGCGCAGGGCAAGGGCACACACGTGCATGGTTCTGTGCTGGCACCTGTAGCAATGCCCCCGTGGCCCAGCTTTGGGCTCTGAGCTGGCAGCTCTCCCAGGGGAAAGGCCTTGACCTACCCTCAGCATCTCCCAGAGGCTCCGTCCTGGACGTGGTTTGGGAAGCTGCACCACCTTCACCAGCAGGTTCAGCTGCAAAGAAAGGCAGGACAGAAGAGCTGCTGTGGCACTGCAGGAGATCCTCAGGCTGCCCACAAGCCTCAGCCCCGGGACACAGCCCTGGGCCCGGCCCCTTCCCTCTCTGCTCTTCTCTGTGGCTGCACAGAGCACATGGAAGGAAACACTGGCATTGTACACAGGAGGAAGATGGACAGCTAAATTCTCCTTCCTCCCACTGACAGTGATCCTGTGGGATCCCTCAGGGCTCCAGAAGGGAGCAGGGCAAATTTTCCATATTCCATCAACCTTCAGATGATCTTAAGTGAAAGGGCAAATGTATGAGCTCTTGCCACCTGCTCACTGTGTATTCTCTCAGGAAAGGTACATTGAGCACTTGCCTCCAGGATTTCTCATGAGTCTCAAGCCATAATCCAGCAGGTTTTCCAGAAAATCCATGTCTTGATCCCAACCTAGAAGTTTGCAAAGATCAGAACCATTTCCATGATGTGCTGGGATCCCCTTCTGCCTCAGGGAACTGGGCACTGCATGTAGGTCAGGTAAGGCCATGGGAGCCAGATGTGAATGGACAAGGCCAAAGCTGCTCAGGGGCCTGGGGAGCTCTGGGCAGGCTCATGGTCAATCCCTATCCTCTTTGCAGGCCCTGTGCAACATCCCTGGAGAGGTGGCTGGAGCAGCTCAGGGCCCGTGGGGGTTCTCTCAGTCGCACAAGGAAAATGCTCCTTGAATCCCTGTGGAGAACTGCAGCAGGCAGTGCTGCAAGTATCCCTCACAAACTCCCTCCTGCCTGTCCTCCCAGCCGCCCTTCCTCGATCTGCTGGGACAGCTCCCACGGCCCAAGGGCACAGAGGTAAGCCCTCTCAGGACACACTGGAGCCTTGCTCTGCCCCTCTGTCCTTTCCCCACCATGGGCACCCCGTGCAGTCACTCCCAGGTTTCGGGAAGTGTCTCCCATGGACGGACCCCAGCAGGACTGCTCAGTACCCGAGTGCCCTGTGCCCGCTCGGGACAATTCCCCTGGGTTGTGCCCTCACTTCCAGGCAGCAGAGACAGCAGCTCAAATCTCAGCAGGGCCCAGGCCCAAAGGCACAGCAATTACCTCCTGTGCCTGTGCCTGGCATCGCTTCCAATCCTACAGCAGAGGCTGGCACGGAAACACTGCTTCCTTCGGGAAATGCCGCCTTCTGCCCAGCCTCTGCATCCACTTCTGGAGAAAGCAAGAGGGATGGCTGGATCAGGTGGGGCTGTTCCCCACTGGGGAGGTGGCATCTTTAGGAGGGAATGCTTGTCAAAGACATCAGTAAGAATCAGGAAAATTCCTATAAACTTTTTGGGCAGGCCAGGGCCCTCCCTTCTCCGAACAGGTGCCCTTTCTCTTCTACCCAGTGACTGGAAAATCGCAGGGAATCTCAGGCCCGTGGTGCAGTTTGGGCTGCCTGTCAGCTGATGCCAAATGCCTTCTTGCAGAGACTGGGCACAAGCTGCAGCCAGGCCAAGCTGGGAAGTAGCCCTGCAGGGCGTGAAAGCAGCAGCGGGGCAGCGAGGCTGCCATGGATCCCTTCCCGTTGTGCCGGGCACGGTGTGTCCAGATGTGCAGCCAAAGGCCCTGACTGCTGAGACCCAGGGGAAGCATGAGGGAAATGCACCCACCTTGTTCGGCTTGCAGTAATTCTTTCACCATTTGTCCCGTGATTTTGAGTGGCTCATGGGGTTTCTTGTGACCGGTAGCTTTGTTCTTTCCCCTCGGAGGACCTTAGAGCAACAGAGTTCCATTTCCCAGGAACAGATCCCACAAAAGCAGGGCTCAGCCTGTGGGGTCAGCAGGGACACACCACTCACCCCTGCGATGGGAGCTGGGCTTGCGTGCAACATTCACCAAAGGACCTGGGAAAGTCCTCCCTGCAGGCACACCTGTAACACAACAGCCACAGAAGCTTCTGCCATCTCTGCTGATCTGCACAGGCACCACTGAGCCACAGCAGCGGTGAGGGGATCGCACAGGTCGAGAGCACACACGTGCATGGTTCTGTGCTGGCACCTGCAGCACTGTCAGGATATTGTTAAGAAAGACACAGGGACAACTTGCCTCCAGCATTCTTCAAGAGTCTTAAACCATCATCCAGAAGGGCATCCAAATAATGCAATTTGCCATCCCGATCTAGAAGGGAGCACAGATCAGAACCATTTCCCTGGTGTGTTGTGGCCCCCTCTGCCTCAGATAACAGGGCACTGCAAGTGGGTTGGGTAAGGTTGTGGGAGCCAGATGTGAATGGACGTGGCCAAAGCTGCACAGGGGCCTGGGGAGCTCTGGGCAGGCTCCTGGCCAATCCCCATCCTCTTTGCAGGCCCTGTGTAACATCCCTGGCGAGGTGGCTGGAGCAGCCCGGAGTGCATTTGGGCTCTGCCACTCCCAGAGCTAAAACTCTTGCTAAAGCACTATTGAAAAAATGCAGCAGGCACTGCCACAATCATCCCTCCCTCCCTCCCTCCCTCCCTCCCTCCCTCCCTCCCTCCCTCCCTCCCTCCCTCCCTCCCTCCCTCCCTCCCTCCCTCCCTCCCTCCCTCCCTAATTTCTTCTCTCCCTCTATTCCTCTTCCCCCTGAAATTCCTCCCTGAATGGAAAGGACATAAGCAGGCCCCTCAGGACACACTGGAGCCTTCCTGTCCTGCTCTGTCAATTCCCCACCATGGGAATGCAGTCGCTCCTAGGTTTCAGGATCTGCCTCCCACGCAGGGACCCCAGCAGGACTGCTCAGTACCGAGTGCCCTGAGCCTGCTCGGGATAATTCCCCAGGGCTGTGCCAGTCTTGTCTGGGCTGTGCCTGCACTGCCAGGCAGCAGACAGGGCAGCTCAAACCGTAGCAGGTCTCAAGTCCAGAGGCACAGCAATTACCTCCCATGCCTGTGCCTGGCATCGCCTCTCTTCCTGCAGCCGAGGCTGGCATGGAGCCAGTGCTTCCTTTGGGAAACGCCGCCTTCTGTACAGCCTCTCCATCCACTTGTGGAGAAAGGAAAAGCAACAGCTCATCAGGTAAGACCGATTCCCACTGGAGAGGCGGCATCTTCAAGAGGCAATTCTTGTCAAAGACATAAACATCCTGGGTAGGACAGGGCCCACTTTCATCAAAACACCCGCCATTAGTGATCAGCCTGGAGACTGCAAAATCGCAGGGGATCTCAGGGTGGGCATGGCCTGTGGTGCAGTTTGAGGTGCCTGTCAGCTGATGCCAAATGCCTTCCTGAAGAGGCTGGGCAGAAGCCGCAGCCAGGCCAAGCTGGGAAGCAGCCCTGCAGGGCGTGAAAGCAGCAGCGGGGCAGCGAGGCTGCCATGGATCCCTTCCCACTGTGCCAGGCACGGCGTGTCCAGATGTGCAGCCAAAGCCCCTGGCTGCTGAGTCCCAGGGGAAGCATGAGGGAAATGTATCCACCATGGCATCATTCCAGATCACTCGGCATCTTCTCCATGTGTTTGGATGCCTCCAGGGACTTACTGTTCCTTCTGGGTTTGTTCTCCATTCTCAGGGGACCTTAAGAGGAATATTTCTATTTCCTCGGAACAGATCCCACAAAAGCAGGGATCAGCCTGTGGGGTCAGCAGGGACACACTACTCACCCCTGCCATGGGAGGCAGGCTTCTCTGTAGGAATCAGCAAAGGAGCTGGAGAAGTCCTCCCTGCAGACACATCTGTAACACAACAGCCACAGAAGCTTCTGCCATCTCTGCTGATCTACACGGGCATGCCTGAGCCGCAGGAGCAGTGAGGGGATCGCGCAGGGCGAGGGCACACATGTGCATGGTTCTGTGCTGGCACCTGCAACGCTGCCCCCCTGGCCCAGCTTTGGGCTCTGAGCTGGCAGCTCTCCCAGGGGAAAGGCCTTGACCTACCCTCAGCATCTCCCAGAGGCTCTGTCCTGGACGTGGCTTGGGAAGCTGCACCACCTTCACCAGCAGGTTCAGCTGCAAAGAAAGGCAGGACAGAAGAGCTGCTGTGGCACTGCAGGAGATTCTCAGGCTGCCCACAAGGCTCAGCCCCAAGGCACAGCCCTGGGCCCGACCCCTTCCCTCTCTGCTCTTCTCTGTGGCTGCACAGAGCACATGGAAGGACACACTGGCATTGCACACGGGAGGAAGACTGACAACTAAATGCTCCTTCCTCCCACTGACAGCGATCCTGTGGGATCCCTCAGGGCTCCAGAAGGGAGCAGAGCAAATTTTTCAGCCTTTCAACCCTGACAGAACCTTGAGGAAAGTGGCATGAATGAGCTCCTGCCACATTGACACTGATTATTCTATCAGATAAAACAGAAATTCAGAACTTGCCTCCAGCATTCTCCAAGATCTTTAAAGTGTCATTCACCAGTACTTGCAAATAATTTATGTTGCCATCCAAATCTAGAGGGAGCAGAGATCATAAGTATTTCCATGCTGCATTTTATCCCCTTCTGCCTCAGGGAGCTGGGTACAGGAAATGGGAAAGGAAAGGCCATGGGAGCCAGTTGTGAATGGACATGGCCAAAGCTGCACAGGGGCCTGGGGAGCTCTGGGCAGGCTCCTGGCCACTCTCCACCCTCTTTCCCTGCCCTGTGTAACATTCTGGGAGAGGAAAGGGAAATGGGGCTGCCCAGGGCCCCTTGGGACACTCTCCCTCCCACAGAGGAAACCCTCCCTAAAGCCCTGGGCAAAACCATCCCCAGCGCTTCCCGGGGAGCAGGGAGCGCTGTCCCGGGAAAGGGCAGCCAGGCTGCCGGCTCACCTGCTCGCCGCGCTTGCAGCGGAGCAGCCTGGGCAGCCCTGGCAGGCAGGGCCACGGCCAGGAGCAGCAGGAGTAGGAGGCGCAGAGCAAGGGCCATGGTGCCTTGCCCTCTGCCAGTCCCGCAGCTCCTGCTGCCACCGCTGTCCTGTCACCACTGTCCCAACGTCAGCACCGCTGCTGCCACCGCCGCTGCTGCCGCAACAGTTGTGCTCAGGGACTGACTGCTGGCTCCTTGTGCTGCTGTGCAACCGCAGGGCTCTGGCACCTCTGTGACCTCAGGGCCTGCTGTGAGCTCAGCCTGCTGTGACCCCAGAGCCCTGCTGTGACCTCATGGCCTTAGCTGTACCCCCAGAGTGTGCCCCCATCTCTATGAATGGACTGCCCTGATTGCAAATGTTTTGCTTCATCAAAGGGCCATTCACAAAACTTATTTTTCACCTGCTGACATTGCTGGTCAGGCTGTGTCCCTGGAGATGCTCAGTATTCATACAGAATTCACAGAATGACCAGGTTGGAAGAGACCTTCAAGATCATCCACTCCAACCCATGTCCCAACACCACAACTAAACCATGGCACCAAGTGACACATTCAGTCTTTTTTAAACCCATCCAGGGATGGTGTCTCCACCACCTCCCCTGGCAGGCCATTCCAGAATTTTATCACTCTTTCTGTGGAAAATATTTTCTTAATATCCAACCTACATTTCCCTTGATGCAGCTTGAGACTGTGTCCTCTGCTTCTGTCAGTGCTGTCTGGAGAAAGAAACCAACCCCACCTGACTACAACTACCCTTCAGGGAGCTGTGGAGTGATAAGGTCACTTCGGAGTCTCCTTTTCTCCAGGGTAAACACCCCCAGCTCTCTCAGTCATTCCTCACCAGGGCTTGTGCTCCCAGCCCCTCACCATCCTCGTTGCCCCCTCTGGATGTGCTCGAGTGACTCAATGTCCTTCCCAATCTGATGGCCCAGAACTGGACACAGCACTCGAGGTGCGGCCTCACCAGTGCCAAGTACAGGGACAGAATGACCTCCCTGCTCCTGCTGGCCACGCTGTTCCTGACACAGGCCAGGAGCCATTGGCCTCCTTGGCCACCAGGCCACACTGCTGGCTCATGTTCAGCTGGCTGTGACCAGTGCCCCCAGCTCCCTTTCTGCCTGGCCACTGTCCAGCCACACTATCCCCAGCCTAGAACACTGCAGGTGCTTCTTGTGGCCAAAGTGCAGCACTGGGCACTTGCACCTACTGAGCTTCATCCCACTGGACTCTGCCCATCGCTCCAACCATTCCAGGTCTCCCTGCAGAGCCCTCCTACCTTCCAACAGATCAACACACTCTCCCAGCTTAGTGTTGTCTGCAGATTTGCTAATGAAAGACTCAATCCCCTCATCCATGTTGTCAATAAAAGCATTGACCAGAGCTGGCCCCAGCACAGAGCCTGCAGGGACACCTCTGGTGACTGGCTGCCAGCTGGGTGCAGCACCGTTCACCAGCCCTCTCTGGGCCAGCCATCCAGCCAGTTCTGAGTCCAGCAAAGAGTGTTCCTCTCCCGGCCCTGGGCTGCAGCTTTTCCAGGAGCGTGCTGTGGAAGACAGTGCAAAGGCCTTTCTGCAGTCCAAATAGACACATCCACAGCCTTTCCTGCATCCACCAGGCAGGTCACTTGCTCATGAAAGGAGATCAGGTTGGTCGGACACGACCTACCCCTCCTAAACCCCTGCTGGCTGGGTCTGATACCCTGGCCATCCTGTAAGTGCTGTGTGATGGCACTCAGTATAAACTGTTCCATCACCTTACTGGGTACTGAGGTCAGACTGACTGGCCTATGATTACCAGGATCCTCCTTCCCACCCTTCTTGTACATGGGCGTCACATTGGGAAGCTTCCGGTCATCTGGATCCTCACCAGTGAGCCAGGACTGCTGATAAATGATGGAGAGCGGCTTCAGCAGCTCATCTGCCAGCTCCCTCATCACCCTGGGGTGGATCCCATCTGGCCCCATAGATTTAGGAACATCCAAGCAGCTCAGCAGTTCTCTGGCTGCCTCCTCTTGGCTAACAGGGGGCCCATTCTGCTCCCTGACACCATCTACCAGCCCAGCAGGACACTTGTCCTGAGGCCAAGTCGTCTTCCTACTAAAGACTGAGGCAAAGAAGGTGTTCAGCGCCTCTGCCTTGTCCTCATCTGCACTTCCTAAGTTCCCTCCCACATCAAACAAAGAACAAAGGTTGGTCTTACCCTTCCTTTTATCGGTGATATATTTGTAAATACATTTTTTTATTATCCCTTACAGAAGTCGCCATTTAAATTTCAAACTGAGCTTTGGCCTCCCTAATTTTTTTTTTCCTACGTGCTCTAGCAGCTCCTTTGAAAACTTCCTGAGAGACTTGACCCTCCTTCCAAAGGTGACACATCCTCTTTTTATTCCTAAATTCCTCCAAAGCCTCCTTGCCCATCCAGGCTGGGTGTTTGCCTCATTGACTCATCCTTTGGCACCCAGGGACAGACTGCTCCTGTGCCCTCAAGATCTCTGTTTTGAAGCATGCCCACCTTTCCTGGACTCCTTGGTTTTTAAGGGCTGCTTGCCAAGGAACTCTCTGAAGAAGTCTCCTAAACAGGCCAAAGTCTGCCCTCTGAAAGTCATGTGTAAAAGTCTTATTGATGTTCCTCCTGTTTTCACAAAATACCAAGAATTCTTGATACATTGGTGTTCCCCTGTCTGAGACATAACATACAACAGACCACTCGTGTTTCCTCAGAAAAACAGCCTTGTTTATTGTCCGGAGTGTTCTTTTATAGCCCATTCAAATCTCCTGGGCCGAGACAGCTCATTGGTCTATCTGTGTGCCCCCAGACTCTGAACCAAGGCAATGTCTGCATCCTAGGAGAGTTCCCACTGCATGTGAGCTTCTGTCAGTCAAACACAGAGGCTAGTTCATGGAGCTGAGCTGGACTGCTTCTTAGAACTTGATTAATGCTGACTACAGATCAGCTTGCAATGCAACAAATTCTATCATTTCATGATCACTATGCCCCAAGCGGGCTCCAGCCACCACATGTCCCCCCAGCCCACCTCTATCTGCAAACAGCAGATCTAACATAGTCCCTCCCCTGCTGGGCTCACCCACCTGCTGCAACCAACACTTGTCCTCCACACACTCTACAAATTTCCTGGGCTGCTTTTTCTTCTGTTGTATTAAGTTCTCAGCAGATGTCTGGCAAGTTGAAGTCACCTACAAGAACAAGGGCTGATGATCCTGAAACATCCTCTAGCTGTTTATAGAATGAGTTGTCCACCACTTCTTCCTGGTTGGGTGGATGATGACAGACTCCCAGTAGGATATCAGCCTTGTTGGCCTTCCCCCTCATTCTCACCCATAGGCATTCCACTTCATCATCATTAGTTTCAATATCCATGGTGTCCAAAGCCTCTCTAATATAAAAAGAGCCACGTCTCCACCTCTTCTCCCTTTCCTGTCTCTCCTGAAGAGCTCGTAGCCATCCAGTGTAGTGCTCCAGCCATGTGAGGCATCCCACCACATTTCTGTGATGGCAATGACATCACAGCTCTGCTGCTGGACCATGGCCTCCAGCTCTTGCTGTTTGTTACACATGCTGTGTGCACTGGTATCCATGTACCTCAGCTGGGCTGCTGATTTCATCCCTAACTCAGGCTTACCACCCTTGGGCCTGCTTCCAGACAGCCCAGCTGCATCCCGTTCCCTCTTCAAACCTAGTTTAAAGCCCTCTCAACAAGTTCTGCAAGCTCATCAGCTAAAAACCTTCTGCCCTTAACAGAGAGCTGGAGCCCATCTGTTTCATGCAGGCCAGGTGCCATAAAAGCTGCGCCATGATCAAAGAATCCAAAATTCTGCCAATGACACCAGCCCTTGAGCCACTTGTTGATGATATGAGCTCTCCTATTGCTTTCACCATTTTTCTCAGCCAGCAAAGGGACTGAGGAAAAGACTACCTGTGTCCCTGTCCTATCAACCACTTGTCCCTGTGCCCTAAAGTCCCTTTCAATGGTCCTGACACTCCTCAATCTCATCACTGCCAGCCTGGAGTTTCAACAGTGGATAATAATCAGAGGACTGAATGAGCCCAGGAAGTCCCTCAGGAATATCCTGCACCTGGGCCCCAGGGAGGCAGCAGAGCTCTCTGTGGGGTGGGTCCCCTTGACATGGGGCCCTCTGTTCCCCTCAGAAGGGAGTCACCCACCACGATTACCATTCTTTCCTTTTTGATGTTAGAGGTGGCAATCCATGTATACAGATTAATCATAATTAGGAGGCTCTCCGGACAGATAATTTTCTTCGTAATCATTTGGCCGACTCTTTAGATCCAGGGGCTTATACCTATTCTGAAGTGGCCCCTGGCTAGGGGATGGGGGTCAGGAGGAATTTTTATCATAACCTCCCCGTGCAGGGACCATTTCCACTCCCCTTCTTCTACAGGTGTCCTTCTCTTGCCTGACAGTGCGCGGCATAGGAGTCCTGTGACTCTTGCTGGGCCTCCCATAAGGATGGAAGGGCTGAACTCCACCAATCTATTTCCCTTTCACTTTCCCTGATACTCCTTAGTCTTTAAACTTCCTCCCTAAGCTCGGCCACCAGTGAAAGGAGATCATTCACCTGTTCACACCGCAGGCAGCTTTTCTCCGCACTGCCCCCTGAAACCACTGCTAAGCTCAAACACTCTGCACAGGAATGGGTCAGGACAGACACATCCTTTTTGGAGGGTTCCATCTAGTTACATGCACTTGTA
Source organism: Passer domesticus (assembly GCF_036417665.1). Taxonomy (NCBI): domain Eukaryota; kingdom Metazoa; phylum Chordata; class Aves; order Passeriformes; family Passeridae; genus Passer; species Passer domesticus. Next base: position 7,281,822 of record NC_087482.1, on the reverse strand, counting down.
CTAACTACAGTTTTCGATTGTGTAAAAACCACTACTACCAGAAACCCCAAAACCAAGCAACCAACAGAAACACTGCAAACAACACACAGTAAACCTTCCTAGCAAGAAAACCTGCAACCCTGCCTGCTTGCCCTGCCTGTGCACACTGCCTCGTGAATTGTCCCTCAGAGACATGCCAGGGCCCTGTTTGCCCACTCCTGTTTGCCGCAAACCCTAGAGGCCTCTTTTAATCCGCCCGCTAACCAAGGAGGGAGGAAGCTGCAGCCCATCCCTGCGTAACTCACAGGCTCTTGATGGCTTCCCTCTTTTCCTGGGCATGCCATTGGAGGAGGTCCAGGCCCAGATGGTCCCAGGGAAGGAAAGGTCCCTCAGCCCAGGGACGCTCAGCATGGGCTCCCCCATCCTCCCCGGGGACCCGCCACTGGTCACAGCAGCCCCTGCCTGGCTCCTGCCTGCCCACCCCGTGGCCATCCCCAGCTGCCCCTGGGCACGCAGCTCAGCCAGTGCTGATCCTGGCTGGGCTTTGCTGCTGCTACCACCCGGACACTGGGGTGACAGCTCCATCTCTTTACTGCAAGAGAAGAGCTGGGCCAAGCCCTGCCCACCTTCAGTAGGGGCCAGAGAGCAGGGCCAGTGCCTTCAGGGGGAGAGGACCTTGTCTGGCTGGAGGCAGCATCTGCACAGCAACAAGCTGCTAAAGCAGCTGGCACAGGGACATCGGGCATGGGCCTGGAGATGTGCCATGCAATTAGAAGTCCAGTTCTCCCTTAGGTGTTTGGCAGGACATATGAAGGGAGAAAGATACAACTGTGAAAGAGGCCATGGCAAGTGACACAGTGAACAGAGGCTCTGCTATACCTATCATGCTCTGCTTGTGCCCGTCCTGCAAGCAGAAAATCATTGGGATTCATCAAAGTGGAATCAGGGCACGTGTTCCTGTCTTGCTTTGAACCTCCACAAGATCCGTGGGGAGAGTGAGCCCGTGCTGTGCTGCACTGCTGAGCTGGCAGCACGCTGGATACGGGCAGGACGTTCTCTGTTTCCCCCAGAGCTGGAGCCTGCAGGCACCTTGCCGGCCCTTGGCACAGGCTGTGCCAGCCAACAAAGCCCAGCAGGCCGGGAGGAGAGCCCGGGGCCAGCGCAGCTGCTTGGGCAGTGGCTGCTGCCAGGGACACGGGCCAAAGCCACCCCTGAGCAGCCACTGCCACCCCTGGCCCTCCCTGCCCCGTGACAGCTCCCCCAGACTCAGGGGACAGGCTCAGGCCCACTAAGGACACACTGGAGCCTTGCTCTCCCTCTCTGTCCTGTCCTCACCATGGGCACCCCATGCAGTCATTCCCAGGTTTCGGGATGTGTCCCCATGGAGGGACCCCAGCAGGACTGCTCAGAACCCGAGTGCCCTGAGCCTGTTTGGGATAATTCCCCCAAGCTATGCCGGTCGTGCCTGGGCTGTGTAAGACTGAACATTAAGAATTAAAAGCAATTTTACTTTTTATTGCCAAAGTGTCAGAAGATTCTAGGTTTCCCTGACTGTAAAACTACTTTATCAATTACAGAACTGTTGGAGGAAAGGGGAACAAATATCTGGTGTCCGTATTCTATGAAAAACTCTCCTCAATGCTGCAAAGGAAAAATATATCTAAATGTTTTAAAATGAAAGACAAAGATAACATGAGAGTGCTGTTGGTCTGATGAGCCCCATGCCCAGCTGCTGCCTGCCCATGCCTGGCTGTGCCCAGACGAGCAGCTCCGCCAGTGCTGGTGGTAGCACACCGACACCTGAGCTGAAGCTGGACTCAAGCCTGTGATAGATGAGTAATGTGACAGTTGACTCTCACAATAAAGGATAAATATCATGTATATTTGTTAAGAGAAGTTTTATATATTTATAGATATGTTTTACCCCCTGTTGTGTTGTTATCTTGGGATTACCTGAGTTTGAGACATTTAAGAGGGTCACCTTGCTACGACAGCAGCACCTGACCTCCAAGCGAGATGTAAGGAAGTAAACTCCAGCACTGGACATCAAAGAAGGAGTCGATAGACAGAACTTTAAGAGGGGCAAAAGAGTTGAAAGGTGAAACCTCCATTGTGTGGATGAGAATGTGGTGGGAAAAATCCTCTACTCCCGGCACAGTAACATTGTCTTTATTCAGTGTCCTGTTATATTTCTAATAAGGTTTTTAATAAACATCTAATATTTTTACAAGTAAATATAACTTTGCGAATAATCTATTCCCTGGCTAGAGGGCTGCACCTCCTGTCCTGGATGGGCAGCTAGGCCAGTCCCTTCAGGGACAGACGGATCTGTTCTAGGCAGTGCTTGTAGCATACTTCCAGCTACAAGCTGGTAATACACCTGTGGAAGGGACAATGGACACTGGCACGCAGATGCATGATGACAGGCCAAGTTCTCCATGACTGAGGTGTTTGGCTGGACTTGTGAAGTTCCAGAGGTGCTCCTGTGGAGAGAGGAGGTGGCTGAGGCCCCAGCTGCCAGTGGCACACAGGGACCCTCGTGCACAGCAGGGCCCAGAGCTGGCAAGGCTCCCCAGCATGGCTGGAGCTGCTGGCACAGCTGGGCCCAGCTGGACAGCTGCCCCTCAAGGCCCCGGCCAGCAGGGCACGGCTCTGGGCAGGGTCCCTGGCCAGGAGCGGGCCCCACAGCGCCTCTGCCTTTCAAGGGCAACCTCGGCCCTGCTCTTTCTCCTCCCCATCTCCCTCTGCCTCTGCCCCGTGCCCCTGGGGCTGCTTTTGGCCAGGCAGCCTCAGTGGGAGCCAGCACTGGCTGCTGCCCCAGTGGGGCCCTAGGACAATGCCCACCAATTGAGAGGCCAATGGAAGCACTGGGCAGCAGCAGAACCCTCAGCAGAGCTGTTTGGAGAACCATGGACTGGCCACAGCTCCAATGCAGCCTCATTGGGAATGGTTCCTGTCTACATTAGACTTTCAAAAGAAGCTCTTTCAGGGAAAGGTGACCACTCACCATTTCTTCTTCCAGTAACACCAGATTTTGACACAGCACAATATGAGAATAAGGTCCAAAATAAGCAGGCCTGCCATTACCCCTGCCCAGCAGCCTGTTCCCATATAGAAGCCCCTTCCGAGGCCATCCTCGGCATCAGGAACAGGTGTTGTGGTGCTGGCTGCATCTGTGGGAGCAATGGGGAGCGTGAGCCCGTGCTGTGCTGCACTGCTGAGCTGGCAGCAAGGTGGATACGGGCAGGACGTTCTCTGTTTCCCCCAGAGCTGGGGCCTGCAGGCACCTTGCCGGCCCTTGGCACAGGCTGTGCCAGCCAACAAAGCCCAGCAGGCCGGGAGGAGAGCCCGGGGGCAGCGCAGCTGCCTGGGCAGTGGCTGCTGCCAGGGACAGGGGCCAAAGCCATCCCTGAGCAGCCACTGCCAGCCCTGGCCCTCCCTGCCCCGTGACAGCTCCCCCAGCCCCAGGGGACAGGCTCAGGCCCTGTCAGGAGCCAGCGCAGCCCCTGCCCAGTCGGGAGCCAGGGCTGGCTCTGGCCCTGGGCTGGCGGCAGGGCTCCCGCTCGGGGCTGCTCCTGTGCCTTGGGCCTCTGGGCACTCAGGGCCAGCTCAGCAGCAGCTGCAGCGCCAGGGACGTTGCTGCACCAGTCCCGTTTCCCCGGGCTCTGAACCAGCTCCAGAGGCCTGGAAGCCGAGGCGCCTCCAGCTTTGGCTGCTGCCGGGCCGGGCAAGGGCAGGCCCTGGGGGAAGAGCTGCTGCCACACAGCCCCGGCCAGGGCTGAGCCCGGCACAGCAATTACCTGCTGTGCCTGTGCCCGTGTCTGCCATCGCCTTCCTTTCTGCTGCAGGGGCTGCCAATGAGCCACTGCTTCCTCGGGGAAATACCTCCTTCAGCCCTGCCTTTTTGTCCATCACTTGAGAAACAAAAAAGGACAGTTGGATCAGATGGAACAATTCCCCATTCCTTTGCTGGCATCTTCAGGGCAGCATGATTATCAAAAATTGGGAAAAGATTCACAAAATATCTGGGCTTTTGTGGCTGGGCCAGGGCCCTCCCTTCCCCAGACAGCTGCCAGTGCTGAGAAAATCATGAGGGGAAATCATGAGGGGATTGTGCAGGGCAAGAGGACACACGTGCATGGTTCTGTGCTGGCACCTGCAGCGCTGCCTCCTTGGCCAAGCTGTGGGCTCTTGAGCTGGCAACTCTTCCAGGGGAAAGGCCTTGACCTACCCTCAGCATCTCCCAGAGGCTCAATCCTGAACGTGGGTTGGGAAGCCAGATCACTTTCACCAACCGGGTTAGCTGCAAAGAACGGCAGGACAGAAGAGCTGCTGTGACACTGTTGAAGATTCTCCTTCAGGCCCGAGTGCAAGTGAGGGCACTTGGGTGACTGGTGCCATCCAAGGCACTCCCTCAGCTCTGCCTTCCACTCAGGAGCAGGGGGACCTCGTGCCTGCAGTGGCCCCACACTGGGATGGAAGGGGCCCCTTGGGGGGCTGTGGGGGCAGAAAGGACTCCCTGGAGCTGCCAGCAGCTCTAAAGCCAGCCATGGGCAGGGCCAGGGCTTGGCAGTGGCAGCAGGAGCAGCTCAGGCTCCTTGGGGCTGGCAAAGGAGCTGCCAAAGGCTCAGCCCTGGGGCACAGCCCTGGGCCCGGCCCCTTCCCTCTCTTCCCATCTCCCTGGCTGCACAGAGCACATGGAAGGACACACTGGCATTGCACATGGGAGGAAGATGTACAGCTAAATGCTCCTTCCTCCCACTGACAGCCATCCTGTGGGATCACTGTTGGGTACAAGAGTAGAAATTTGGAGGCTAGGATTTCCACAATCCATCAAACTTCAGAGGATGTCAACGGAAATGACAGAGGAATATTACTCTGGACAATGATTACACTTGGACAATGATTGCTCTGTTAGCAAAGAGTTGCTGAAAACCTACCATCACCAAGCTCCAACATCCTTAAACTGTGCTTTAACAGCGTTTCCCAGTGATGGAAGTCACGTTCCCAATCTAGAAAGGAGCACAGATGGGAACTGTTCCATGCTGTGCTGGGATCCCCTTGTATAGGGAACCGAGCACTGCAAGGGGGTCAGGTAATGCTGTGTGCCTGCACTGCCAAGCAGCAGAGAGGGCAGCTGAAGCCTCAGCAGGGCTCAGGCCCAGAGGCACAGCAATTACCTCCTGGGCCTGTGCCTGGCATCGCCTCCCTTCCTGCAGCAGAGGCTACCATGGAGCCACTGCTTCCTCTGGGAAACTCAGCCTTCAGCACAGGCTCTCCTTCCATGTCTGCAGAAAGGAAAAAGGACAGGTGAATTAGGTGGGGTTGTTTCCCAATGGGAATGTGGCATCCTCAGGAGGCAATGCTTGTCTAAGTAATGGATAAGATTAAGGAGAAAGACCAGGGCCCTGCCTCCTCCAAAGAGCTGCCCCTCCAGATGCGCTCACAGACTGGGAAAGTGCAGGGGATCTCAGGGTGGGCCATGGTGCAGTTTGGGCTCCCTGGCAGCTGATGCCAAATGCCTTCCTGCAGAGGCTGGGCAGAAGCTGCAGCCAGGCCAGGCTGGGAAACAGCCCTGCAGGGCGTGAAAGCAGCAGCAGCAGCATGGGGCAGCGAGGCTGCCATGGATGCCTTCCCGCTGTGCCGGGCACGGCGTGTCCAGATGTGCAGCCAAAGCCCCCGGCTGCTGAGTCCCAGGGGAAGCATGAGGGAAATGCACCCACCACGTTGTCTCTCCAGGTCACTCCAGATCCTGTCCATCTGTTTGGATGCCTCCAGGGACTTGCTGTCTCCTCTAGGTTTGTTCCTCCCTCTTGGAGGACCTTAAGAAAAGCATTTGCATTTCAGGTGAATGGATCCCACAGAACCAGGGCTCAGCCTGTGGGGTCAGCAGGCACACACTACTCACCCCTGCCATGGGAGCGGGGCTTGTGTGCAGCAACCAGGAAAGGAGCCTGAAAAGTCTTTCCTGCAGACACACCTGTAATTCAACAGCCACAGAAGCTCCTGTCACCTGCTTCCTGCCAGGTTCTCAATGATTATTCTTTTAGCAACATTGACAACATACCTGCTGGAGGGCTAAGACCCTGGAAATCTTCATTAAGCCAAGCTGCTGAAGAAGCCTTCCTAGTATGCTCATCTAGAGGGGAGCACAGATCTGATCAGACCCATTTCCATGGTGTGCTGGGATTCCCCTCTCCCTTAGAGAACTGGGCACTGCAAGGGGGTCGGGTAAGGCCTTGGCTGCCAGATGTCAGTGGACAAGGCCAAAGCTGCACAGGGGCCTGGGGAGCTCTGGACTGGCTCTGGTCACTCTCCACCCTCTTTGCAGGCCCTGTGCAACATCCCTGGATGGGTGGCTGGAGGAGCCCAGGGACCATGGGGGCTCTCTCACTCCCACACAGGAAACCCTCCCTAAAGCCCTGTGCAAAACCATCCCCAGCGCTTCCCGGGGAGCAGGGAGCGCTGTCCCGGGAAAGGGCAGCCAGGCTGCCGGCTCACCTGCTCGCCGCGCTTGGAGTGGAGCAGCCTGGGCAGCCCTGGTAGACAGGGCCACGGCCAGGAGGAGCAGGAGGAAGAGGCGCAGAGCAAGGGCCATGGTGCCTTGCCCTCTGCCAGTCCCGCAGCTCTTGCTGCCACCGCTGTCCCGACACCACTGTCCCAATGTCAGCACCGCTGCTGCCACCGCCGCTGCTGCCGCAACAGTTGTGCTCAGGGACTGACTGCTGGGTCCTTGTGCTGCTGTGCAACCACGGGGCTCTGGGACCTCTGTGATCTCAGAGCCTTCTGTGACCTCAAGGCCAGGGTGGAATTGTTTTTGGAGCTGGATCTGCCTTCTTCGGAAGGGAGCTCATCCTGCCCAGCTGCTCTGCCCAAGGGCTGTGACACAGTCCCAGCTCAGCTGATCTCACTGGTTGGGGCATGAAGAGATGCAGAGCAGCCCTGCCGAGAAGGACTTGGTGTTGCAGCCAGATGAGAGGCTGGACATGAGCCAGCCATGTGCATCCAAAGGAGAGTGCCCAGCAGGTTGAAGGAGGTGATTCCCCACCTCTGCTCAGGTAAGACCCTACTGGGAGTACTCTGGAAGGGGTTTTATAGTGATTTCTGTGAGCCATCGAGAAGTTTGATAACAAGATCCATGTTTACCCCTGAAAGAATTTCCTACCAATGTTTTTGACATGAAAACCAAGAAAGAAAGATAAATAAGAGAAACCTACAACTCCCTATTCCATTGAGCATTTTGCTTGTCTCTCGTGACCAATGAATAAAGTGTAAAGTTAAGAGCTTTGTAAGAATGGAGAAAAAGCATGCAGGCTAGAATAAAAACAGGGTTTGAAGCCTTCTGGAAATGGAGTGTGTTGCTTTGTAGTGTCTCGGTCTCTACCACGACAGAGTACTGCATCCTGCTCTGGGTCCCCAAGACAGGAAGGACATGGACCTGTTGGATCTAGTCCAGAGGAGGGACAAAATGCTCTGAGGGCTGGAGCCCTTCTGCTTTGGAGACAGGCTGGGAGAGCTGACAGTGTTCAGCCTGGAAGAGAGAAGACTCCAGGGACACCTGATTGCTGCCTTTCAGGGCCTTCTGAGCGCTTGTAAAGAGATGGGACAGAATTTTTAGTAGAGTCTTTTGTGACCAAACCGAGGGGGAATGGTTTTAATCTAAAAGATGGTCAATTCAGACTAGATGAAAGAAACACATTTTTTACACTGTTTGTTATGAAAACCTGGCACAGGTTGCCCAGAGAGCTGGACATCCATCCCTGCAGACATTCAAACTCCTGCTCAGAGCAACCTGACCTAGTTCAAGGTGTCCCTGCTCACTGCAGGCCATTGGGACTAGATGGCCTTTAAATGTCCCTTCCAACACAAGCCATTCTGTGCTCCTGTGCACCATCAAAGCAGTGCTGCATTAGTGCTGGGCTGATTATGCTGGCACCTGTATTTTGGTACTTGTGCCATTTAGCAATTGGCCACGAGAGGATTGATGGGCTGGGCAGTGAAGTCTGCAAATAACAGTGTGCTCAAGGAGAAAAAGGAGAGGAACACGGCTTCCAGTTCAGATAAATGCCAGCATTTTGCTGCCCATTCCTGGTTAGAGAAATAAAGGAATGTCCTGAAGATCCCTTCATGTGGGTTCATTATTGGCCGTATCAGTACTTGTGTTCTGTAAAACAGGTTAAGTTGTTACAGCTTCTTGCCCCATTTATCCCTGGATAAAACCCAAATACTGCATTGCTCCTTGTCTACTTTCTTCCAAGTCAAGGCAAATTTTGTTCATTACTGTGTGGGACATATTCATGTGTTCACAAGCAAATTCCTCTTGCCACTCACACAATGGCAAGACTGCTTTGTTGATTTGCTCTAATTGGACTGTAATTAAGGCTACCTCTCACTAGAATTAAAGCTGATGCATTGGGAGGCAAAGTGTTGAGTCATTTCTCCTGGAATCTGGCACTGTAGAGAGTTGCTCTGTAACTAAATGACATCCGAAGACAGGTGTAGTCTACCATACTTCTGGCATACTAGAAGTGAGAAAAAACCCTTTGAATCTGGATTTTATCCTTTCTTCTTTCTCCTCCTCCTCCTAGGAATTTTAATCTCTGAGGTCTAAGCTCTTCAGCTGCCTCACAAACATTGTTTTAATTCAGACAGTCATCCATGCAGTGAGCCACAAATCAGGACCGTGGTGTGAACCTTGAAGCAATGTAGGTTTATAGCACTGAAAATAATAATCCAATACCCAGGTTAAGCTAAGCATTTCCCAAAAACTCCACATGTCCTCAGATATGTTTCAAAAGGAATCACCGTTATAGGTGGGAGTGGGCAGAAAGAGGGTCATCAAAATAAAAAATTCAGCTTTCTGAGATCTTTCTATTCCTATAAAAAGAGAGTCCAAGTTGTTCATGTATGGAACATTAACTAGGAAGTGAATGACAGATTGTGAAAATAATTACTTGGGGAATGAATAACCATAAATAATAACAAGTTTACATATAGGTAATAAGTAAACCATCATGCTAAGAAAAAAAAACCAGACCTGCCAAAATAAAAACCAATAAGGCTGTTTCATATGTCTGAATAGAAAAAAAAATACTGAAAAGAATCAGAGATCCTCAAGGGTATTGCTATATATAGAAACTTCCAGCTATTCGGAAAAAATGAAGGAAACTGTAGTGTGCAATAAACAGAGGTAACCTGGAATTTATTGGTGGATTTGTTGCAGAATTTCAGAGAGCAGACTGGAAAAGCATAGGGGTTGATCAGACCATGTGTGGGCATTTACAGCAGTCTGATGGATGTTTCTGGGACCAACTGCAGGAAGGAAAAGCAGCACACAATTCCTGGGACAATCTCTTTGCTGGCTGTGGACTTTTTGACAGCCTGTCCCCTGGGGCTGGGGGAGCTGTCACGGGGCAGGGAGGGCCAGGGGTGGCAGTGGCTGCTCAGGGATGGCTTTGGCCCGTGTCCCTGGCAGCAGCCACTGCCCAAGCAGCTGCGCTGCCCCCGGGCTCTCCTCCCGGCCTGCTGGGCTTTGTTGGCTGGCACAGCCTGTGCCAAGGGCCGGCAAGGTGCCTGCAGGCCCCAGCTCTGGGGGAAACAGAGAACGTCCTGCCCGTATCCAGCGTGCTGCCAGCTCAGCAGTGCAGCACAGCACGGGCTCACGCTCCCCATTGCTCCCTCAGATGCAGCCAGCATCACAAGACCTGTTCCCAATGCCCAGGATGGCCTCGGAAGGGGTTTCTGTCAGGGAACAGGCTGCTGGCTAGGGTTACTGGCAGGCGTGCTTTCTTTGGAGCTTGTCTTCATGTTGTGCTGCTTTGGAATCGGGTATTCCTGGAACAGAAAACAGTGAGTGTTTTGTTGCTCTCCCCCTCAAACAGCTTCTTTTGAAAGTCTAACGTGGTCGGGGAACATTCCCATTGAGGCTGCAGTGGGGTTGTGGCCAGTCCATGATTGTCCAAATAACTCTGCTGAGGATTCTGCTGCTGCCCAGTGCTTCCATTGGCCTCTCAATTGCTGGGCCTTGTCCTGGGGGCCCCGCTGGGGCTGCAGCCAGAGCTGGCTCCCACTGACTCTGCCTGGCCAAGAGCAGCCCCAGGGGCACAGGGCAGAGGCAGAGGGAGGTGGGGAGGAGAAAGAGCAGGGCCGAGGTTGCCCTTGAAAGGCAGAGGCGCTGTGGGGCCCGCTCCTGGCCAGGGACCCTGCCCAGAGCCGTGCCCTGCTGGCCGGGGCCTTGAGGGGCAGCTGTCCAGCTGGGCCCAGCTGTGCCAGCAGCTCCAGCCGTGCTGGGGAGCCTTGCCAGCTCGGGGCCCTGCTGTGCACGAGGGTCCCTGTGTGCCACTGTCAGCTGGGGCCTCAGCCACCTCCTCTCTCCACAGGAGCGTCTCTGCAGCTTCACAAGACCGGCCAAAGAGTTCCATCAGGGAGACCTGTACCTGCACCTGCGCCTCTCATCAGCCATCCCTAAGCCATGTCCAACATCCCTGCCACAGCTGCATTATCAGCTTGTTGCTAGGGACATAGTGCCACCACCCTGAACAGGAGCCTCTGTCCCCAAAGTGCTGGCCCTGGTGTCTTTTGCAGTGAGCAAGGGAGTGAGGGAAGCCATGACAAACATTAGCAATGTCCGTTGCTTTTACTGTGCCCAACTTGGACATTTCCAGAAAGACTGTCCTCACCTTCCTGTTGGGCAATTTATTAACTATGTTCCACCTCCTAGGCCTCCTCCTTTCCAACAGCCCTATCGGCCCACATACAACTTTCAGCAGCAATATTATCAGCCGACCCAGGGAAATGCTTAGCAGAGCATGGGGCCACGCCGCGCAACAACAGCAAATTACCGGCCTTGCCTGCAAAGCCCACCTCAGCTGCCAGCCATCCAGGAGTCCCCCGCCCCAACAGGCTCCTCGCAGAGGACCGCAGTCATGAGGACGGACTCCAGTTGTTCCACAGAACCCGGAACTTTCCCCAAAGCCTCCGACCAATGTTAGTAAGTTCTGTCCATCTGCTTTTCCCCGACGAAGATCTAGTTTGAGTTCCAGCTGGGTACCTTGAGCCCCCTTTCCACCCTCAACCAACTACAGTCCTGCTGTTTGGGGACAGTGAACACACTCCAGATCAGGTAAGTATATTACCAGAAGTTGTGACTGTAAATCCAGGCAATGAAATTACTGTGTCAGTTGTTTGTTACAATCCACCATTTACATTGTTGAAATTTGCACCTTTTGCACAAATGTTAATTTTAACTGGCCAGGATTCAGAGGTTGAACCTGATTCAAATTTTGATGCGTTTGCATGTCACTAGATTTGTAAAGACAAACCCCTGATTGATTCTTGTATTTCCAAAAATGGGAAATCCATTGAACTTCATCTCATGGCTGACACAGGAGTGGACGTTACTATCCTCCCCAGGGCAAAGTGGCCCCGCGACTGGGCACTGATGTCCCCTTGTGGCACAATCTCCGGTGTTGGTGGAGCTGTCAATTCCATGCAAAGTCCTCATCTTGTAAGCGTAGAGGGGCCTGAGGGGCAAGTCTCCACCATCCAACCATTTGTCGTGTCATCCAATATCTCCCTATTTGGCAGGGATGTTTTATCCCAGTGAGGTGCCTGCCTTTATATCCCTGACCCCAAGTGGGATTTTTGGCATGGGCCACTGCAGAGCGAATTTCCCCACCATTGAATTGGAAAACCGATGTTCCGATGTGGGTGGATCAGTGGCCCCTCCCATCAGACAAATTAAATGCGCTCATCGAATCAGTCAAGGAGCAAGAACAACTCGGGCAATTAGTTACATCAACTAGCCCGTGAAATACCTCAGATTTTGTCATCCGAAAGCTTGGCAAAAGCAGTTGGCGTCTGCTCCAAGACCTTCAAAAAATTAATGAGGTTATTGAGGATATGGTCCCCTTCAGCCTGGCCTCCCCTCCCCTTCTATGCTTCCCCACGATTGGCAGCTTGCTGTCCTTACTATCAAGGACTGCTTCTTTAACATCCCACTTTACCCAGGAGATGCCCTCAGATTTGCATTTTCAGTACCATCTCTGAACAGAAGTGAGACTTTTAAAAGGTATCAATGGGTATCAATCCTCAAGGATTGAAAAACTGCCTTGTGTTATGCCAAATGTAGGTTGCTCAGGTTTTATCACCTGTCAGGAATCAGTTTCCTGAAGCTATCATAGTCCATTACATGGATGACATACTTATTTGTGCTGCCACCAAAAGTTACCTTAGTGCCGCTCTCGAAAAGACTGTTTCTACTATTGAGAAAGCAGGTTTTGTAATTGCTCAGGACAAAATACAAATGTCAGCACTGTGGAGATACCTTGGGTATCTCATCACTGGGAGAACTGTAACACCACAGATTTTTTCTGTAAATGAACAGCCACAGGCTCTAGAGCACATTCAACGCATTTGTGGGATCATCACTTGGGTCCGGCCTTTGCTCGGCTTGACAAGGCAAGAGCTGGCTCCACTGTTCTCCTTGCTGAAGAAAGACACCGACCCCACAGCCCCACAGACCCTGACACCAGAGGCAGAGGAAACATTGCAGAAAGTAGCAGAGGCAATGAGGACACGACAGGCTGAACAGGTCAGAAAAAACCTTACGATTTAATTTGTCATCCTGGGAAAGTGCCCACACTTTCATGGGCTCCTATTTCAGTGGGACACAACACAGAAAGACCCACTCATCATACTCGAGTGGTTGTTTCTCCCACATCAGCCTGCGAAAACAGTGTATACACCATCAGAGTTGCTAGCAAAATTAATTGCCAAAAGTCACCATTGCCTCTGAAGCCCCGTAGGCTGTGATCCCTCATGCATTTACCTGCCTTTGAAGTTAGGTCAATTGGACGCCTTATTAAAAACAAATGAAAACATCCAAATTGCTTTAGATAGCTATCTCGGGAAAGTCTCAATTCACTACCCAAAGCACAAATTATTCAAAGATTCGTTCCATGTAGTTCCAAAAACTTTCCAAAGTCATCTTCCTATTAAAGGCGCTGTCACAGTGTTCACTGATGGGGCTGGCAGGTCCCACAGATTGGTATTTACCTGGAAAGACATGAACACTCAAAAGTGGGAATCTGATGTTCAGACCATCGAAGGTTCCCCCCAGATTGCGGAGCTTTTTACAGTTGTGAGGGCCTTCAGGATATTCCAGCAACCATTTAACTTAGTGACTGATTCATCTTATGTTGCCGGGATAGCTGATGGAGCAGAGCATGCTCTGCTCAAAGACGTGCAAAACAAACAGCTGTTTTCCTTGCTTTCAGAATTCATCTGGCTCATCTCTCATCGAGAGCAACCCTATCATATTCTACATGTAAGATCCCACACTGACATGCCTGGCTTCCTTACTGAGGGGAACCAGAGGGCAGATGCATTGGCAATGACAGTCACCACCACAATTACTTCACCAACTTTACCTGACATTTTTAAACAAGCACAATTGAGCCTCCTGTTCTACCACCAAAACATGCCAGCCCTGGCATGTCAGTTGAAATTGTCACAAGAACAAGCCCGTGCCATTGTAGCCACATGTCCAAATTGCCAATCCCATGCCCTTCCAACAGTATTAACAGGTATCAGTCCTAGGGGACTGAATGCATTTGACCTGTGGCAGTCAGACATTACTCATTACCCATGTTTTGGGAAATTAAAATATATTCACGTATGTATACATACATTTTCTGGTGCAATCTTTGCACCTCTGCATGTAGGAGAGAAAGCCAAAGATGTCACCAAGCACTTTTACATGGCCTTTGCTACCCTAGGAGTTCCAAAAAAGATTAAGACAGATAATGAACCAAGTTACACCTCCAAAGCATTTCAAAATTTTCTCTCAGCTTGGGGAAATCCCCATCCCACCGGCATTCCTCGCAACCCTCAGGGACAATCAATAATAGAAGGCACACACAAAGAAATTAACAACCTGTTAGGTTTACAAAAAGATTCTGCCCTTTTAATGACACCTCAAGAAAGACTCTGCAAAGCACTATATGTGCTCACTTTTCTTAACTGCCATTCAAAAGAGCCAAATCCTCCAATCCTTTGGCATTTGCATAACAACACATTTGCCCATCTCAAAGAACGCCCACCTGTGCTCATCAGAGACCCTGAGTCCCACCAAATTAAAGGTCCTTTTCCACTAATAACCTGGGGCCAAGGGTACGTGTGTGTTTCAACAGAAACAGGGCCGAACTGGATTCCAGGCCACTTTGTCAAAACCTACCAGGATGCAAATCAGCCTGCTGACCCACCCAGGAAAAGCCAAGCTGCATCTGATCAGCCAGACACCGCAGCAGATGCAGTCGCTTGGAAGCATCGGAAGAAGAAGACCAGAATTCCCAAAATTGTAGCACGAACTCTCATCACAAAAAAATATTTTCCCCTCTCATACCTTGCTGCAGAACCCCTCCTTTCCTCCCCAACTATCCCTATCCCTTTTCCCACATACCTTGCCCCCAACCCATCCCACAAGTCCCCACGCCTCTCTTTCCTGCTTGTGTCCTACGATTATTAGAAAAGGGGGAGGGTGAGGAGAGTGACTGAAAGAGTGTACAGAAATTTAATGTCATATGTTTCTCTTGCTATTTGCTACAGCAAAATCACCCTGGAAGGCCACCCGGGAAAGAATGAAATTCAAACAAGTGCTTTTCACTGCAATCACCATTCTGCTCCATCCGTGGATAGCAGAAGGGTGGATGGTGCAACAACCGACAGAAGATGTATGGCTGACTCTGGCAAAAACTCTGAAACAAGATAAGATCTGCTTGTCAATGGGCAGCGTGGACAATCCTCTATCTACGTGCCTGGTGGGAAAGCCTCTGTTACAAAAAGATTATCCATATGCAGGGAAGAAACCAAATCCGGTTGATACCTGGGACACCTGGACAAAGATTTTACTACATGCCACATAAGAGCCTCAGGATTTAGTTTTCTTGGGCTCTGCTCCAGCTACATACTGTGTTAGGTTTTTCTATCTACAAAACACACCCATCTGGCATGACTCTCCAATCACAGGCACAGTAATTCAGAAAGATGTAACACCCAATAGCAGAAAGTATAATTCAGCCACATGGTGCAACTATACCTCTAGCACATCATCTGAGTCCAGTGACGTTCCCAGAGTGTCACCGAGAGGCGTGTTTCTTATCTGCGGCGACAGAGTGTGGGCAGGGATCCCATCAAAGATCAAAGGAGGTCCCTGCAGCCTCAAACAGCTGACTGTCCTCACCCCAAACACATCACAAATTATAAATTGGCAGAATCAAGAACGATTGGCACTCAAAAAGAAAACTTGCAGTCAATTCGACCCAAATTGTGATGACAAAATTTACGTTTGGAGCGAATCCAAAAGAGTCTCTGTGTCCATTTTTCTACCTTGGTACGCAGCTGCAAAGGCTCTCGGTGAAATTTCCCACCTGGGGTGTTGGCTCAGCCATCAGGCCAAAGCTGCCTCCGCAGCCCTGTCAGATCTGCTCACGGAAGAAGAAACCACCAGGCACGCCACTCTACAAAATAGAGCTGACATTGATTTTCTCCTTCTGGCGCACGGTCACAGCTGTCAGGACTTTGCTGGTCTGTGCTGTTTTAATTTAACATCTAAAAGCACCTCCATACATGCCAGCATTCAGCAAATTCAAAACCAAGTGCAAGACCTCATGATGGAGACCAGAGACATCAATGTAGTAGATAAAGCAATCACACAGTGGGGAATCCCCGGGTGGCTTGTACCAATTCTCAAAAATTTGGTGTGGATTTTAGTTGTCATTTTTATGATAATGGTTGCCCTGAGTTGTTTCAAAAGAGCATTGGAAAAGTGACTTGGAAAAATTTATTTAATAAAGAAAGAAGGGGGAGATGTGGGGGTCATGGGTGAGAAAGCTATCTCAGGAATGCCCTGGGAAAGCACCATTGTCTAAGTCAGGGAAAATTCATTCCTTTCCCATGGTTCAAATGCTGTACTCCCTTTCCCACCTCACTCATCCTGTACCCTTTGTATCTTTCATTAGTTACTCCTATGAAAACTTTTCCCCTCCCATCCCCCTCCATGTAGCTCTGTGCACAAAATCTGTAACTTTCCCCAGAGATCTCGCACTCGCCCTGGTGTCCCTCTGCTGGTTGTTACCCAAACCTGCTGTCTCTCCGTTCCACCGTGTGTCCGTCAGCCTACCCTCCGTGTTTTCCTATCCTTTTTGGACACTGCAATAAATCAGTTGAAATTATCCAGGACTCAAGCTGCCCTCCTTCTATCTGGTAAAGAGAAACATCTAGCTGGGTTCCACCGGGTCAAAATCTTGCCCCTGGCAACCTTTTTCTTATCAATTTCTATGACATCACACACAGTCCTTAAACACACACAGCCATCACCTATATACACTAGTACCGTTTATTGGTTGGTCTCTGGGTGGATCTCAAAGTGGCAAATGCCTTGGTCATTGTCAAGGCATATGTCTTGAGCACTAATCACATTACTGTCACAGATGAATCCCTGTTGTTCTTGAGCAATGCAAGGTTCCAAGTTTATGGTTTGCCATCTCCCCTGGATTTTCCAAGCCCATACCCTGTATTCTGAGGGGTATAATGCTGGCTGCTCGTGACTGAGCCCTAAGGCAGCAATGGCATGAATAGCGTGAACTGTGCCATTACGCAGAATGAGCACGAAGGCTGTAGCTGTGTTAGTGGGGGGATTATATGTAAAATTACCATGGTCCACCAAGACTGTGAATCTTTCTCAATGTCTGTAGCACTGCCCCAGAAAACCTTTTGCACTTCAGTTGGAAAGTGCCCTTCACTTCCTTCTCTTATGATTAAAGCAGCTGTTGACTGTACCCATAATTGTGTTTGCATATAGCTGAGGGCTAAAGATATGTTATCCTGTGCCCCCTTTAATGTGTCTGCTAGCAAGCTATGGTCTTGATCTTCCATATCTCTCCATTTCGGCAGCACCCTCGAGACTTGCCACTGACTATTTCCCAATGCCAAAAGAGATGACTGTAAAGGCTGTTTTAATTTTATTGGATGGCTAGCTGCTACAGCTAATTTATTCATTAATATTTCTGAGTCAATCCTATTCAAAACCCCTAGCCCAGTCCCTAACATCTTGGTTAAATCCCTTTGCATTCTGTCTCTGAAGTGCGCTTGTTTTTGTAGCCATCTTGTCCATCCCTTGAAGGATGACCTTATGAAGGAGGAACAAGCTGGCTGAACTGTCGAGATAGTAGTTTGCATTAACAGTTTGACATGTCATAATTCTGGATTAAATAACAGTTGTTGTTGACCCATATTCCTTATTATGTATGGGCCAATTTCATAAACTCTAGGTTCAAGCTTAAATGGCGTATTTTGGGTTTGTGCTTGAGTGCTGGGGTGGGTTGTAACAGGCTTAGCTATAGCATTTATTTTAAATTTGAAAGACAGCCCAATAATGTTGCAGGCCCAGAAGCAAACCATGTCAACAGTTTGTCTTAATGTGAAGTTGTGCCAACAGTCCAATTCATTTGGATGATTGCAAATCTTCCAGTGCTTATTTACACTGATTTGGGTTGCTTTACTATAGGTAGTCCCATTAATCATTCTACACCCTATCTTAATTACCTCCCCCATGGTCCCTTGAAGTCACCACAACCTCTGTTTCTGCCACTGCAGTGTTTTTTATATTTGCTTTTTGCACATGACCACAGTTGTTAGGTTTAAACCTTTTAAATGGGAAGGTTTACCCATGGATCCGGTCTATTGAGTAAGGGCTTGGGACCAAGGCCATTCAGCATTGTTCTGGCTAGGAGTACTTTCTAATTTTTGGATGACAGCGATGATTGTAAACAACACTTCAGCACAAATCCCCACCCACCATGATGCATTCATTTTGTGCGGGTAAGTTTCAGTTTCAGTTTACCATCACCCGGTGTTATTCTCCAAGGGGCTTCTGGAGCTTTCTTAACACGGCTGTGGTGGATCCAAGCACTTTGTTCCTTAGTCTTGATTGCAGTGAAGGTAGTAAGGAGCACTTGGTATGGTCCCTCCCATTGTGGTTGCAGGGCCTTCTCTGTAAGAGACCTAACATATACATAGTCTCCAGCCTGCACATCATGTACTGATGCATCGAGCCCTGTACCCCGAGTACCGGGGGTACCTCCAGGCGGTCATGCTCCACTGGCTCCCCTTGGTTTCCACTGAGGAAGGAGGCTGGATTGACAATATTAGTCACCACAATGTCCACAGCATCTTGCTCCACCATAATAGCTTGGTATTTCTGAAATCGTTGTGGGAAAAGCCAATGTCCGCCTTTCACCTCCAGCACTGCAGACACCGTGTGAGACACTGGCACAGTCATTTTGTGGCCCAGGGTGAATTGACTTACCTCTTGGATATTCAGTACAACTCCTGCAGCAGCTCTGAGGCATCCAGGCCAGCCTTTAGCTGCTGCATCCAATTGCTTAGAGAAGTAAGCAACTGGTCTCCAGTACGGGCCGAGGTCCTGTGCTAATATTCCCAAGGCCATTCCTTGCTTCTCATTGGAGAACAAGACGAAAGGCTTACTCACGTCTGGCAATCCCAGAGCTGGAGCTGACATGAGGGCTTTTTTCAGCTGGTGGAAGGCCTGCATAGCTTCCTCTGTCCATTGGATTTCCCTGCTTTCAGTTGCAATAAGTTCATATAAGGGCTTAACAAACAGTCCATAGTAACAGATCCATAACCTGCACCACCTCGTCATTGCCAGGAAAGTTCCTAGTTCTTTTGCAGTCTGAGGTTTTGGGGTCTGGCATATTGCCTCCTTCTGGCTTTGGCCCAGGGTACATTGTCCAGTACTGACTTTGTATCCCAGATAAATTAATGTCTGTTTTACTGCTTGAGCCTTTTTCTTTGATACCCGGCACCCTTGGAGTCCCAGAAAGTTCAAGAGGCTTACTGTCCAGGCCACGCATGCTTCACTTGTCCGTGTGGCTATGAGGATGTCATCTTTGTAGCAGCTTCGCTTCCTCTGGAGGGGCTTCCCAGGCCTCTAATTCCTTTGCAAGTTGTTCTCCAAACAAAGTGGGTGAGTTTTTAAATCTCTGTGGGGGTACTGTCCATGTAAGTTGAATTCTTTGCCCACTTTTAGGACTTTCCCATTCAAATGCAAAAATTTTCTGGCTGGCTAGGTGGATAGGAAGGCAAAAGAAGGCATCTTTTAAACCTGAAACGGTAAACCAAGTTAGTTCAGGTGTTAAGCAATTTAATATCGTGTAGGGATTGGCCACCACAGGATACAGATCCTCAGTTATCTTGTTCATGGCTTGCAGATCGTGTACTAACCTGTATGACTCATCAGGTTTGCTGGCTGGTAGGATAGGGGCATTAAAATCAGATTGACATTCTTTTAATAATCCTAGATGCAAAAACTTCTCAATTACTGGGCTAATTCCTTCCTTATCTTCCTTCCTCAGAGGATACTGTTTAACTCTGCCAGGTTGCATTCCCTCTTCTAGTCTGATCTGAACAGGCGGAGCATTTTTTGCTCTCCCTGATACATCAGAGGCCCATACCCCAGGGAACACCTGATTCATTACGTCTTCATCGATTTCAGTTTCCCTTGTGACTTGACTAGTGGTTAATATCAAACTCAATATTTCTACATACTTTTGATCATTTCCCTCCAGAGTAATTTCCCCATTTTTGAACGCAATAGTTGGCTGTCATTGTCCCAGCAAATCTCTGTGCAGAAGTTGCTCAGGGGAGTTGGGCATATATAGAATTTTGTAGATCCCCCACTGCTTTCCCAGTTTGTATTTTAGTGGCCTAAAGACAAATGCCTTTTCAGTTTGGCCAGTCGCTCCCGTAACTGTAGCATAATCATCGCCTACGGGCATCAAGGCTGTATTTAGAACTGAGTACCTTGCCCCAGGAAGGTACTCGCTTCTAAAGGTTGACTAGGAATTTCCCTTCATTTTCCATTTCTCCCAGCTTTAGTTTTACAACCAGAGAGCCTGCTGGGGTAGTCTCCTCCAGTCCCCCCTAATCCTCTTGCACATGGGCAACCACCCCTCCTCTCCTTTGATTCCCTTCACCATTCTCTTTCTGCTCTGGACAGTCCTTCTTCCAATGGCTCTGTTTCTTACAGTTTGCACATTGATTTCTGCCGGATCGAGGAGGGCCTTGCCTGGGTGCTCCCTGCCCGCTTTCACGTCTTTCTTTCCGTTCCTCCTGCACTATTGCTATTAAGTTTTTCATCCCTTGTTTATCCCCTTCTTCTCTGTTGCTAAAGACTCTCCAAGCCTCCACCAATAAAGTTTCTAAATTCCGTATATCTTCTTCTCAGACTTTTTAGAGTTTGCACCAAATATCCCCCTTGGACTGTCCCAAAAATAGATTAATTACTTGTTGTATCCCTCTCGGGTTTCCTGCAGTCAGGATGACCCCCCCCGAGAGTTCTTTTTTCCCAGCCCGACGGTGGAAGAAAGAGTCGGAATTCTTCAGCTCTGGTTCACAAGGTTGTTTATTGTCTCTTATCTAAACCATTCTTTTTCAGACCTGCAGAGGTCTGATCTGCAGGTCTGTCATGGGCACGCTGCCCGCCCCTGGGCTGGTATCTACATTTTATACGAGGAATTACATGTACTTTATTTGTCATTATTTTCCAATACCTATCACCTCTGTTAGACTGTCTACTTCTAGTCTAAACCAATCCAAATGTGCCACCATCACCAAGAAGATGGAAGCTAGGAAGAAGAAGGAAGAAAAATAGGACAACGCCCAAATCCCTCCATCTTGCCTCCTAGACCCCCTCTAGTAAAATCCCTGAAATTCCACTTTTCACCCTAGGATTAATTCATTATCACTCCACTTAAACTTCTGTGACTTGTGATTCTTCACACAAGGTTGGTAATTTGCTCCATGGGTTAAGATCAAAATCCCAAGTGTCTCTGGCTTCCTGCCAGGATTCCCCAGCCCTCTGCCAGGGGCACGTGTCATCCAGGGCACCCAGAGGGGTGTCCTGGGTTCCAGCATATCCCCAGATCAGATGCAGGGTCCAGTGGTGCATAGCGTCGCATTGTGTTTCTCAGGTGGTCTAGGAACTCTCTGGGGGATTCTGAGGGTGCCTGTTTAATAGCATATAAAGCTGACCAATTTATAGTTTCAAGTGTTGCTCTTTCCACTCCCAATAGAAGCCAATCCTGATAATTTTTTAGCCTCTGTCTTTGTACTGGTTGGTTCAGGTTCCAGCCTGGGTCCTGAAGTGGAAAATGTTCCTTTAGGTCCACTAGTTGTTGTCTAAAGTGATCTGCTCCCTGGTTCCTGGCTGTCTTTAAAACCATCTAGCTTTCTGTTTCAGTGAATGTGTTTAATAACAATTGAATATCACCCCAGTCTGGATTGTGCTGCTTCATAATGTATCCTAGATGTTTAGCAATGTTTATTGGGTCATTTTGGTAATTTCCTGCAATCCTTTTCCTAGCTTCCAAATCAAGGGTGGAGAAGGGCACCTTAACTAATATCTTTTCTCTGCCTGGTTTTACTGTCACCTGCAAAGGGGCCTGCAGTATTTGTCCTCTGGTTCGGGATGCTATTGGGCTGCCTGGAGGGGTTGGAGCTGGTGTCTTCTCCAAAGGAGGAGGAGTAGGAGTAGGAGGAATAGTGGAAGAGGTTGACTAGCTGGTGTAGGTGGTGTAGAAGGTGTAGGTGGTGTAGATGGAGCCCCGCCCAAGTCTCCACCACTTCCTCCCTGCCCTCCCAAGTGAGGGCTAAATAGGTCAGCTAGGTCTTGTTCTTGTTCCTCTAGTGCTGTGCGATAAACTTTATCTGTCCTGCTGCATCTCTGTCTTATGCTACAGGCCGAGCAGCCCCATTTGAGTTCTCCCATTTTGCTTCTGTTTTCTCTTTCAAGAGCCAAAACGAGGGGGTCAGAGGGGGCTCTGATGCCACAGTCCCTTTGCCAATCAGGGTTATTTTGGAGGGAGGAAAAACATATCACAATAAGAAACCTCCTTCCATTTCCTTCCCTCTATGGAAACAACATTAGCTGTAACAGGGTATTCTATTCCAATGTACCTGTAGGAGGCCACCTTGCCCCATCCTCCAGGTGATATAATTGCCACCAATGGGAGCAATATATAATTAGGCTTTTTTAAAATTTTGCCTGCCCCCTTTGCCTGCTATTTCTCTCCAGTGTGCTAAGACACACCCTAATGGGCTGGCTTTAGGTACTTCCTTACTCTGCCTCGTTCCCATGATGTCTTTTTAGAGCAAGCTTTAGTTTACTCATTTCCAAATGTCCAGATGTGAGTCTCAAATCAAAACTCCTTTTTTCCCCTTCTTCTGAGTTATTTTTAAAAAGTAATAATTAATCAAATAATCAATGTACAGAAATATTTATAACCCATTTAACAATCAATAATACTTCAAATAATTAAATGTTATTAACATTAAATAGAAATTAATTTAATAATTAATATATAACAATCCACCATTAACTTTTACTTGTTTGTTGTTTTCTTAGTCTCACACAAAGTTACAAACTCCTAAGGGTACAATCCAAACCACTGGGGAGAAAAGAAAAGAAAAAAAATTCCTTAATCCTTCCTTTTGATACAGCTGTGCCACTCCTTTATCCTTTCCCAGTCCTCTTCAAAGATGTCTTCCCATGTCTCAGGGTCTAGGTGACTTTTTCCATAGATTAAATTCACTATTTCACACCTTGCATGTACCTCTTGGTTATAGTATCTTGGCAGTTCAGGGGTACATGCACGGCATGCAGGTCTCTGTCTATATGAAACACAATACCACCTCCTCTGACACTTTCTGCACTGAAGGAGAACCCAAGCTGTGTGCCAGTCTGGCTCCCAGTGAAAAGCTGTCAGTCTGCACACAAAACAGGGAATCACCCCTTCAAGCCCCCAGGTCAAGGCGTTTCTAAGCACTCTTTCAGCTGCGGGGTGTTCCCAGTCAAAGGCTCGATAGCAACGTGTTGAACGGCAGTATATTCCTCCCAAGAACACTCTGTCTCTCCCTCCGTCCTCCCATTCTATGACTACCCAGCACCTGATGGATGAAGAGACTGACTGGGTTCAAGCTGAAACCACCTGCGTAGAGCATGTCTCGGAGGCCGGGCTCTCCCAGCCCAGGCTTGAAGTTAGGCAGCCACCGTGGGCAAATCACCTCTGGCTTGCGTTATGAATAAAAAGTTATCTATTTTTTTTCAGATTGCAGAGTTAAAACAAGTTGGACCAGTTGCTGTTAAGTTAGCTTCATTGTTAAGAGTTCTTCTTCAATTACCTGTTAATGGTTGGTGATTAACCATTGTCCCCCTGAGGCTTGCCAGGGAGGGACGCCGGGACCCTACGAGTACCAGGAGAATGGGAGTGGCATCAGAGCGAGTATGCAGATGGCAAATGCATTGCACCAAATTTTGCAGTTTTCCATGAAAACCCCTAAAAACAATGAGCCAACATAGAACTATGGGTACGTAGGTGATGTCTAAGGATGGGAGCATAGTCCAGTGCCTGCTTGGATCCTTTTTGCTTCTCACCCTAACCGGAAAGAATGTTGACTAGAGAGAGGAACCAAGGTGATGGACCAAAAAGGTGGAATCTCCTAATCTCTCATGAGGATGGAATCCCCAGCTCTGCCTGCAGACCAGCAGACAAAGCTGCATCACCCTCCTCCTCTGTGCCACTTCTGGGAGCAACGGCGGCGTGGGCATGATCCGTCGATTGCTCTCAACCTGAGCTGATCCTTTTAAATAACGGCGTTAAAGAGGAGAAAGATCTCCTGCCCATTTATTTCAGCTTGTAGGAAAAAAAAAAAAAAAAACCACAAAAAGCAGCAAAACCCTTAATGCAAAGGCTCTCCTAGTAACAGCTGTCAAGACTGAAGGGCAGTGTTATCGCACTGCAAACACTTAACTCTTAGCCCAGGCGGGCTTGCTGGCTGCCTTCAGGTGGTTCCTGCCCCTTACCAACCAGCGGCGCTTGCTTGCAAATGCCGACTTGTACCGTGCTCCTGCTAGCTGTGCTATCAGCTAGCGGTGTTCAAAGCAACCCTACAAACCGCGGCTGATGCCCCGAGTGCCTGCCAGCCGTGCTGTCGGCCCGCTGCGCCGAGAGCAATTTGGCAAGGCCCGGCTCATGGCCCTGCACCGTGCTGGCCCCGCTCGTTAGAGCCGCCCTGCACCACGCATGTGCTGCCGGCAAGGGGCTGCCTGCGCTGGGCATGCGCTGCTTGCTCTCCCAGGCGCTGCCGGCTGGCGGCCGCTGTCCCGGCTTTGCGCCGCCTCTGCCCGCCGCGCCGACCTGCGCCACGCTCACGGCGACCCGGCGCCCTTGAAATGTTCTTTGAAAAACCA
Organism: Passer domesticus; assembly: GCF_036417665.1. NCBI lineage: Eukaryota > Metazoa > Chordata > Aves > Passeriformes > Passeridae > Passer > Passer domesticus. The sequence goes on along the minus strand of NC_087482.1, from coordinate 7,257,515 downwards.
CAGTTACCAGAGAAACTAAACCAAGACCTCACTCCCCGCAGCGTGTATCACCGTTCACTCACACCCACACACACACACAAGCACGCCCGTCCAGACGTGATAACCATACACAATCACAGTTCAAACCAACGCTCCGCCAGCTGCTCTGTCAGCTGGGGACCCCCCACCACCGGCCTCTCCCCGGCAGACGATTGCTTGCAAACTGCTTGTGCAAAACTGCACACAAAGGCGTCTCTTGTGCGACTTATCAGTAGCCAACCCTAGAAAAAGGAAAGGAATACATACCACTTCTGTCCATCAGCTTGGAGACAGAGGAGCTCCTTAGTCTAGGTTTCCTGAATTCCCTGGTCTTCTCCTGGTCTTATGAGTAAAAAAGTTATCTGTAGCTATGATATTTTATTAAAAATCCTTTTCTAGGATTTTTCCCCTCCTGAGGAGCTGAGGGCCCCAGGAAAGAAATGCAAACAATAACTATCTGCTGCTGTGGAATGCAACAGGTGCATCTTCCATTGCTCCATGTGGATTGTTTTCACTTGATGACCAATCACAGCCAACTGTGTTGAGCCTGTGAGCAGTCACAAGATTTTTGTTATGCATTCCATTCTGTTCTTCTTCTTTGTAGCCTTCTGGTCATTTTTTCCTCTCTGTTGTTTTAGTACAGTTTTACTGTAGTATTTTAATAGAATATATAATAAATCAGCCTTCTGAAATGGAGTCAAGCCTCGTGTCTCCACACCTGGGGTGTTCGCCCCAGCAAATTATGCATTTTTTTTAAGGCTGCAAAGTTAAACAGGTTGGGCCAGTTGTTGTGAGTTGAAATGTTGACTATTTGTTGTTGATAGCTTCATGTAGCAATCACCTCTTGTTAATAGTTTTTCTTCAATTACCTGTTAATGGTTAGAAATCAAGCGCAATTGTCCCCCTGCTGCTTCCCCAGAGCCTGCAGATAGCAGGGTGGGGGGGTGACATCAGAGCTAGTATGCAGATGAGAATGCATTTCACCAAAGTTTGCAATTTTCCAGGAAAAAAACTCCTAAAAACAACAAGCCAACATGGAATTATGAAACCTAAGTAATGTCTAAAGGTGAGGAACTTAATCCTTAGTATCTGCTAAAATCCTTTTCACTTTTCACCCTAACCTGAAAGGATGTCAGCTAGAAAGAGGATCTGGAATGTTAGACCAAAAAAGCAGAATTCCCACTACTCCCTCGAGGACGGAAGCCCCAGCTCTGCCTGCATACCAGCGGACACAGCTGCATCATCCTCTTCCTCCGTGCCACTCCTGGGAGCAGCGGGGGTGCGGGTGACCTGTCGTTTCCCACAACCTGAGCTGAATTTTTTTAATAAAGGCATTAAAAAGGAGAAAGATCTCCGGCCCTATTTATGACACTGGTATTGTCCTTCATAGCAAGAAGCTTCAGAAATTTGCATTTTCCTATGCCCTTTGTACCATGGCAGAGGTTTCTTAAGTAAAAGGTTAAAATTCAACACATAATTCTACAATTTAATATTTAAATGCTTAGTCCATATATTGCTAACTTAATTGAACCCGCCCAAAAACCTCCATTTCATCAGCAGGCCCGGCCTGGCTTCTGCCTGCCCACACCGTAGGCATCCACGGCTCCTCCTGGGCATGGAGCTCAGTCAGTGCTGGTGCTGGGTGGGCTTTGCTGCTGCTGCCACCTGGACACTGGGGTGACCACTTGTCCTGGGTTGCAGTGTAAAGATGTATTCTAATGCCATCCTCAAGAGCTGCTGAAACCAGGAGGGGCATTGTTTCTTCCTTATCTCCTGTTAATGGGCCCATCAATGTCTTGCCACATGACTTAGAGATAACTCCCTCCCAGAGCCATTTCTGTTTAATGGCTAATCAAGGACCCACAGCATGAGGCAGAATGATATCAGCCCACTGTGAGATGCTCTGCCCACGGGGGAGGAGCTAAGCATCCCCAGCTGGATATAATCTGGGTTTTGGGACACAACAAGCAGTCTTTCCACTGGATTCCCAGAGGAACCGCCGCCCTTACCCACTGCTTTTCCAGAGGATGAGAGCTACCAGATTGTTTCTACAGGATCACCACTTCCACAAATCCATTTCGTCTGGACTGCTACCACCACCCTAACTAGCAGGGTGTCAGCAGGCTGTATTCTGAGCCTGTCAGTGGTTTTTTTTTTGTATCATTGCATGTGTTTTGATTTTTTTCCCTTTTTCTAATAAATTGTATTTCTGACTTGGAGTCTCTCGCTGGTTTTGCTTTCCAACCAGAACAAAGATCCTTCTCTTTATTTAAACAGAAGAATGGGCCATTGCCTACCCTGCAAGCGGGGGGGGTGGGGTGGGGTGGGGTGGGGTGTCACCTTCAGTGATTCCTAGAGGGCAAGGCCGGGGGGCTCAGGGGCAGAGGAAGGGATGTGTTTGTCTGAGGAGGGGCTGGAAGGTGCTGGGCTGGTCCTAGGGTCCCTAGAGGTACTTGAGTTGGCTGGGATGGGACAGATGGAGAGAAAAAAAGGGATGAAGGCAGCTTGGGGAGGCCCATGGGGAGAGCAGGTGGCAGTGGGATCTACGGGGCAATAAGAGGCTTCCTCATAGACGTTTGTTCTGGGGTCCTCTTCACAGAACACTTGAGAGGGCTGTCCGGGCCGTTCCTGCTGCTGGAGGAGCTGCTCACGCTGTCTGGGTGTCAGGTGCAGCCACCGTCTTCCAACTCCTGTCCCGAGGTGCTCCTGTGCAGAGAGGAGGTGGCTGAGGCCCCAGCTGCCAGTGGCGCACAGGGACCCTCATGCACAGCAGGGCCCAGAGCTGGCAAGGCTCCCCAGCATGGCTGGAGCTGCTGGCACAGCTGGGCCCAGCTGGACAGCTGCCCCTCAAGGCCCCGGCCAGCAGGGCACGGCTCTGGGCAGGGTCCCTGGCCAGGAGCGGGCCCCAGAGCACCTCTGCCTTTCAAGGGCAACCTCGGCCCTGCTCTTTCTCCTCCCCACCTGCCTCTGCCTCTGCCCCGTGCCCCTGGGGCTGCTCTTGACCAGGCAGCCTCAGTGGGAGCCAGCACTGGCTGCAGCCCCAGCGGGGCCCCCAGGACAAGGCCCAGCAATTGAGAGGCCAATGGAAGCACTGGGCAGCAGCAGAACCCTCAGCAGAGTTATTTGGACAATCATGGGCTGGCCACAACTCCACTGCAGCCTCAATGGGAATGCTCCCTGTCCATGCTGGACTTTGAAAAGAAGCTGTTGGAGGGGGCGGGCAATAAAACACTCACTGTTTTCTGTTCCAGGAATACCAGAATCCAAAGCAGCAGAATAGGAAGACAAGCTCGAAATAAAGCATGCCTGCCAGAAACACTAGCCAGCAGTCGGTTCCCTGACAGAAGCCCCTTCCGAGGCCATCCTGGGCATCGGGAACAGGTCTTGTGGTGCCGGCTGCATCTGTGGGAGCGATGGGGAGCGTGAGCCCGTGCTGTGCTGCACTGCTGAGCTGGCAGCACGGTGAATACGGGCAGGACGTTCTCTGTTTCCCCCAGAGCTGGGGCCTGCAGGCACCTTGCCGGCCCTTGGCACAGGCTGTGCCAGCCAACAAAGCCCAGCAGGCCGGGAGGAGAGCCCGGGGGCAGCGCAGCTGCTTGGGCAGTGGCTGCTGCCAGGGACAGGGGCCAAAGCCATCCCTGAGCAGCCACTGCCAGCCCTGGCACTCCCTGCCCCGTGACAGCTCCCCCAGCCCCAGGGGACAGGCTCAGGCCCTGTCAGGACCCAGCGCAGCCCCTGCCCAGTCGGGAGCCAGGGCTGGCTCTGGCCCTGGGCTGGTGGCAGGGCTCCCGCTCGGGGCTGCTCCTGTGCCTTGGGCCTCTGGGCACTCAGGGCCAGCTCCGCAGCGGCTGCAGCGCCAGGGACGTTGCTGCACCAGTCCCATTTCCTCGGGGCTCTGAACCAGCTCCAGAGGCCTGGAAGCCGAGGCGCCTCCAGCTTTGGCTGCTGCCAGGCCGGGCAAGGGCAGGCCCTGGGGGAAGAGCTGCTGCCACACAGCCCCGGCCAGGGCTGAGCCTGGCACAGCAATTACCTGCTGTGCCTGTGCCCGTGTCTGGCATCGCCTTCCTTCCTGCAGCAGGGGCTGCCAATGAGCCACTGCTTCTCCCTGAGTGTTCCTCCTCCTGAACAGCCTTTTGGTCCATCACTTGAAAAAGGAAAAAAGAGACAACTGGATCAAATGGAAACATTCCCACTGGGGATGTGTCATCTTCATCAGGAAATGCTTGTCAAAGTCACGGGTAAAGATCAGGAAAAAGCCCAGGTAATTGGGGCTAGGCCAGTGCACTCCCATGAGCAAACAGCTACACCACCTGATCTTCTCAGAGACTGGGAAATGGCAGGGGATCTCAGGCCCACAGTACAGTTGAGGCACCCTATCAGCTGATGCTAAATTCCATCCTGCAGAGGCTGGGCAGAAGCTGCAGCCAGGCCAGGATGGGAAACAGCCCTGCAAGACGTCAAAGCAGCAGCGGGGCAGCGAGGCTGTCATGGATCCCTTCCCACTGTGGTGGGCACGGCGTGTCCAGATGTGCAGCCAAAGCCCCCAGCTGCTGAGTCCCAGGGGAAGCATGAGGGAAATGCACCCACCTTGTCCTCCGGGTGCTTCCTTCTGTGTTTCTCTCAGGAATTCATCTGCCTCATGAGACATTTTGGCTGCAGTATCTTGGGTCTTCCCTTTTGGAGGACCTTAAGAAAAAGTAGTTCCATTTCCCAGGAATGGGTCCCACAAAAGCGGGGCTCAGCCTGTGTGGTTAGCAGGGACACACTACTCACCCCTGCCATGGGAGCTGGGTTGGGGCCAAGCATCCAGCCCTGGAGCTTGAGAAGTCCTCCCTGCAGACACACCTGTAACTCAACAGCCACAGAAGCTTCTGCCATCTCTGCTGATCTGTACGGGCACCACTGAGCCGCAGGAGCGGTGAGGGAATCACACAGGGCGAGGGCACACACGTGCATGGTTCTGTGCTGGCACCTGCAGCGCTGCCTCCCTGGCCCAGCTTTGGGCTCTGAGCTGGCAGCTCTCCCAGGGGAAAGGCCTTGACCTACCCTCAGCATCTCCCACAGCCTCAGTCCTGGATGTGGGGCCTTCACCGGCAGGTTCAGCTGCAAAGAAAGGCAGGAGAGAAGAGCTCCTGTGGCACTGCAGGAGATCCTCAGGCTGCCCACAAGGCTCAGGGGCACAGCCCTGGGCCCGGCCCCTTCCCTCTCTGCTCTTCTCTGTGATTGCACAGAGCACATGGAAGGACACACTGGCATTGCACACTGGAGGAAGATTGAAAGCTAAATGCTCCTTCCTCCCACTGACAGTGATACTGTGCGACTCCTCAGGGATCCAGAAGGGAGCAGGGCAAGATTTTCAGAATCCTTCAGCCCTTAAATAATGTTAAGGGAAATGGCTTATGAGTGAGCTCTTGTCACATTGATCCTGATTATTCTGTCAAGAAAGGCACACGGAGGAATAGCCTCCAGCATCCTCCAGGAATTTCAAGCCATTTTCCAGCAGGGCTTCCAAAAAATCCAAGACATGATTCCAGTCTTGAAGGGATCAGAGATCAGAACGATATCAGTGGCATTCTGGGATCCCGTTCTGGCACAGGGAAATGGGCACTGCCAGGGTGTCGGGTAAGACCGTGGGAGCCAGATGGGAATAGACATGGCCAAAGGTGCACAGGGGCCTGGGGAGCTCTGGGCTGGCTCCTGGTCACTCTCCACACTCTTTCCCTGCCCTCAGCAACATCCCTGGGAGGGGTGGCTAGAGCACCACAGGGCCCCGGGGCTCTCTTCTTCACATACAAAAGAAATCCTCGCAAAAGCCCTGGGGAAAACTGCAGCAGGCAGTGCCACAGCTATCCATCCCTCCGTCCCTCTGTCCCTCCTGCCCTCCTTCTGCTGGGACAGCTCCCAGATCCCAAGGGCAAACAGCCAGGCCCTCTTAGGACACACTGGAGCCTTGCTCTCCCCCTCTGTCCTTTCCCCACCATGGGCACCCCGTGCAGTCGCTGCCAGGATTCAGGACATGTCTCCCATGGAGGGACCCCAGCAGGACTGCTCAGGACCCGAGTGCCCTGAGCCTGCTCGGGATAATTCCCCTGGGCTGTGCCTGACTTGTCCAGGCTGTGCCCGCACTGCCAAGCAGCAGAGAGGGCAGCTCAAGCCTCAGCAGGGCTCAGGCCCAGAGGCACGGCAATTACCTCCTGTGCCTGTGCCTGGCATGGCCTCCCTTCCTGCAGCAGAGGCTGGCACGGAACCACTGCTTCCTCCGGCAAATGCTTCCTTCTGCACAGGCTCTCCTTTCATTTCTGGAGAATGGAAAAGAGACAGCTGGATCAGATGAAAATATTCCTGACTGGGAATGGGGAAGGTGATAACTTCAGGAAGCATCACTTGTGAATGGAATGCATAAGGATCAGAAAACACCCAGGATTTTGGGACAACCCAAGGCTGCTTCCTTCCCCAAACAGCCCCAACATCTGATCTGCCTGGACACCAGGAAATTGCAGGGGATCTGAGGGTGGGCATGGCCTGTGGTGCAATTGGGGCTGCCTGTCAGCTGATGCCAAATGCCTTCCTGCAGAGGCTGGGCAGAAGCTGCAGCCAGGCCAGGCTGGCAAACAGCCCTGCAGGGCGTGAAAGCAGCAGCAGGGCAGCAAGGCTGCCATGGATCCCTTCCTGCTGTGCCGGGCACGACGTGTCCAGATGTGCAGCCAAAGCCCCCCGCTGCTGAGTCCCAGGGGAAGCATGAGGGAAATGCACCCACCTTGTCTTCTCTGCAGACATTCCTTCAGCATTTGCCACATGACTTCTAATGGGTCCTGGAATTTCTTGCCTGCCATGTCTTTGGTCTCTCCTGTCGGAGGACCTTAAGAGAAAGTAGTTCCATTTCCCAGGAATGGATCCCACAAAAGCAGGGCTCAGCTTGTGGGGTCAGCAGGGACACACTACTCACCCCTGCCATGGGAGCTGGCCTTTTGTGCAGCATCTGAGGTAGGAGTTTGCCGGGGTCGGCTGTTGCTTGTCTCTGCCCCAGCACGGGAAAAAGTGGTTCTGGGTAGGCCGCGCTCTCGAAGAAGGAGTCTGGACTCTTGCTTTCGGTCTTCAGTCGAGTTTATTATTTCTTATCTACAAAGATTTTCTGTCTGTCCAGCCGAGGTCTGTTCGGCAGGACAGCCAAAGGCACTCTCCCCCGCCCACGAGGCGGTTGTCTCTTTTATAATGAAAATTACGTATTCGATATTTACCTTTACTTCCCAATACTTTCTGCCCTTGTTGGCAAGTGTACTCTTTCTATGAACCAATCCACACATGCCAACATCATCCTGAACATGGATGCCAAGGAGAAGAAAGAAGAAGGACAGGGCACGCCCAAATTCCTCCATCTTGGGACTCCTGATCCATGTACAGAATTCTAGACCCCCCTGTACAATACATAAAACCCCCCTGTACAGTGCATTCTAACTTAAGTTCTAACAAGTGAATAACATCCCCTCTCTATTTAGACATGAAATTTTCTCATCTCCTCACCTTCAGGTGTCATTTCTTTAAAAGGATCAAAGTCAAGCCACCAGGTACTTTTGGCAACATTCCAGGGCCTCCGAGCCCCCCAAGGGTTGTCTCGGTAGCTCTGGACATCCGGAGTGATGTACTGAGCTCCCACATCTCCCCCTTCTGTTTGCACCAAAAGCACCCTCTTTACAACTCGACTCATGACACCCCGCACACACAAAAGAATGCATGGAATTACAATCAAGAGGACTATGAGAATCACCAAAATTTGAAACCCTATCTTTAAAATTTCTTTTTTCCCAAAGGTGAAAGATCAAAAAACTTTGCCATGTCCTCAATCCAAGATCCAGTGATTTCGCCAAGTTTCTTCACACTCTCCTCTATTTTTTCAATATTTTCATGAATTGACCCGGAATGGTCGGAGAGATTCATACAGCACATTCCTTCAAATTCTTTGCACCCATGGCCGTGAGCAAGCAAAAGATAATCGATTGCTGCTCTGTTTTGCAGAGTTGCCTGTCTTACACTGTTCATGTCTTGCAACATGTCACTCAGTGCAAGAGAGACTGATCGAGCATGCTTGCTCAGCCAACAACCCATACGATCCAATTGAGTCAAAGCAATTCCTGATGCTGCCTGAGGTGAGAAAATTGCTATCGCAATTCTCCTTGCCTTGCTCCAAGTGTAAACCCTGTCATCACAATTCTCATCGAAATACTGTAAAGATCTTTTTTCTTTATGTTTTTGTTCTCTCTGCATCTTTAAATCTGGCGTCAGCATTGAAATTCTTCCAATGCTGCATGGACCTCCCTTGGCATTCGCAGGAATACCATGCCAAATCCTGTCTCCACAAATCAAAAAGAATCCCCTTGGCAGTTGCACTGGGACTTGGAGTGACCCTTTGTCTGTCACCATGGTGTTGTTGCACCAGGCTGACGCATTTCTGTAGAATTCATGACTGGGAGTAACATCAATAGTTTTGTTTGGCTTTGCTGTACCTGAAATTTCCAATTTCATGCATACATTCATTGTCATGGACCCGAAAATCTCCAATTCCTGAGGTTCAGAAGAAGCCACAGGAAGAGAATGTGTCCAAGTATACCATTCATTCACAGGATCTTTAACGACCTGTGAGATCTCGATTGCAGTGTGTCCTGGAATTGGCCATTCACTCACTGGCAATCCAATCATGCATGCTGAAAATGGCCTCCCTGGTCTGGAGTGCGTCAGGCAAATGCTATCTAAATTTGCTGCCTGGGCTAAAGCTTCCCAAACATTTTTCTTTGGTTGATTGACTGGTAAATTTGCTTTGTTTTTCAAAACCATTGGCAATGAGACAAAACACATGAACATTGCAAAGTTTATCACCCCACCTTTCTGACTAAATATCACCATTTTCCACCTAAAGTTTTTCAGAAAACCCCCAAAGTCTTTTATTCTTCTGTTTTTTCTAGATTATTGCTTGTAGTTTGAGTCTCCTCCTCTGTCTGAGTACTTGTCTCTCTGTTTCCGGGATCTGTGTTCTTTTGTTCTTGCGTTCGAAATGGCTTCACGTGTCGTGCCGACACCCACTTCGGACCTTGCTCTGTGGAAACACAAGCGAAACCCTTGCCCCAAGTGATTAGTTTGAAAGGACCTTCTATCTGTCCTGATTCTGGGTTTCTGACCAAAACTAAAGGATTCTCCCTTAATCTTGCCTGTGAACTGTTTGAGAAATGTCTCAAGATTGGAGGATTGGGTTCTGAGGATGAACTATTTAGAAAATTCAACACATACAATGTGAAATGGGCATTGTCAACCTGTCTGCTCGAGCATTCCCCTCTGCTAAAAATCCTGGAAGTGTTGTGTGAGCTCTGATGTGTGTGATAAAATATTCATGTTCCCTATTTTCCAACAAAGTTTTCATGCTCACCAAATGTGAATACAATACTTCATTGTTGGCCTCTTTCAAGAGTGAACCTTCCAAGCGTCTGACTACCCCCGCGACATATGCGGAATCCGTAATCAAATTGAGAGGTTGTTCAACCAACTGAAATGCTCGAGTGACTGCTGCCAATTCCACAATTTGTGGAGAACCCTGAATCATCCTCACATCCGAGTCCCATTTCCCTGTTTCTGAGTTCACCCATGTGATCATTGACTTGTGTGTCTTCCCTGAGCCATCAGTGAATACTGTGATCCCGTCCAGAGGTTCTTCACTTATTCTTGGCTTTGCCCTGTAACATATTTGCGACTGCAGCACTCTGTGTTGTGGAAAATGAATTGTGCAAGTTCCTGGGAAAGCTAACAATGCAATTATTAAATCTTTTGATTTCTGCATCGCCCATTTAAAATTATCTTTTTTCAATGGTACATGAATGATTGAAAATTCTCGTCTTGCCATTGTCAACAATCTTGTTCTCCCCTTGATGATGATTTGCGCCATCATTTCTAGATCTGTAAGAATTGTTTTTGAAGGCCTGTGTCACTGTCCTCTTGGTGGATTGTTTTTCTTTTTGATGATTGCAAGAATTTCATTCTGCTGTTGAAATATTTTGTCCAGCATCTCTTCTTTTGATCGTTTTCCCGAGTGTTCTCTCAGCTGGCTTTCCCACTCTCCTCTCAATTCATCTCTCACGATCGACGCAACATGCTGAGGTGTTCCCACCTTGCTGCATGCTTCCACCATCTCTGCCAAGGATGGTCTTCCTGGCATTGCAGTGATGACTCGTTGGCAATCCGGGTTGGCATTGCCGAATGCGAGACTTTCCAAGAGTGGTCGCTTCGCAGCTTCAATGGTCACCTGCCGATCCACCGCTTGCGTGAGTCGATCTATGAATGATGAATATGGTTCTGTGGGACCTTGCCTGATGGTTGAAAATGGGACATCTGGAACTCCTGCTGGAGCGATCTGCAAGATCGCTTTCCGCGCCGCTTCCTTGATGTCATTCAACACTCGCCTTGGAAGACGTACCGCTTGTTCTGCTGGATTGTCATCTGGAGGATCTCCTGCCAACTGTGCTTCAGTGAGGTTTGCGTTTGGCCCGCCTTGATAATTGTTCCTCAACTCTGTGAGATATCTTCGCCATCTTCTTTCCCAGATGAGATTCTGCGTGTCTGTGAGGAGCATTGACACAAGGCTTCGAATATCAAATGGCGTCAGGTCATACATGTTAAATGTCCCCCTCAGGAGCTGTTTAAAGTATGGTGAATCCAGTCCATTGCGTTGAACAGCTCTCGCTAAGTCTTTGATCACATCGTGATTCAATCTTTCCCATCTTGGATTCTGCCCCTGCGCATCATATGTCACTGGCATTGTAAGATCTCCTGATCCTTGCAGCAAAGCTTCTTCTGTCAGTTCCTTTTTGACTTGTTTCCAATCCACCATTTTCATTGGTTGTTCCTCTTCTTCCTGTAGAAATTCTTTTGGCAATTGCATGCACAGTGGAGTCTTTGATGTCAGCAGTGATTGTTTTTCAAACAGTCTTTGACTCGAGGTCTTTGGCCTCGCTCCTGGACTTAAATAAGGAATTTGAAACTCTTGTGTCTGCATCCTTTCCATCGCATCAAATGATGGCATATATCCTCTTCTTGCTTCTGCTGCTGAAAACATCCATGCCGGAATTCCCTCTGATGCTGCGATTCGTATCACGTCTTCTTCTTGCCCTTGATCCTCGTATAATGTATCTTTAAGTTCTAACTGTGGTACTGTTTTCTTTAACGTTGCCTTCCCTTTATACGTTGTTGGAAAAAACTGCTGCATGGTTGCAGTCCTGCCACGAGATAACGTTGTGGCTCTGCCCTGCATTTCGGTCATCCCCCCACTGGGTTGCCTGGACAGGTGCGATGACGTCACGAGCTCGATCGGCTCTTCAGCCGTATCGATTGGCTGCAGCAGTTGTGTTTGTGGAACCTGAGCCTGCACGGATTTTGACTGAGCCAGCAATGGAGGTTGAACACCTGAGCACCGCCCTGAGATGGGAGTGGTCTGAACCACAGGGGTTGGGATCGAGGAAACTGGAACCGGAGAAGGGGTGGAGCCCCGGGATACGGAGCCCCGAGATCGGCCCCTCCTCGCCTGGGACGTCACCGAGGATCGGACCCGCCCCCGACCGCGCTCCGTCCGCATTTTTCGCGTGTGCGCTTTTTCGGGAATGCTTTCCGTCTCCCCTGGACTGACGTCACTGTCTCCGCCCCGCTCCCCTTCTGATGTCTCCTCCCCAGTGTCTGTCCCCGACTCCTCCCTCTCTGATGCTGTGTCCATACCCCGTACCCGTGTGTACGATCCCTGCTTCGCCCGTGCCCGTGTTTGCTCCGCGATGCGAGCTGACCGCCGCGGTTCGACTTCCGGGTCCTGCGTCACCGCCGTGCGTCCCCTACGTCTACTTACGGGTGCTGCTCGGAGTTCCGCGGCTGCTCCGAGCTTGTTCCCCGCGTCTGACGTGGACGCTGTGATTTGGGAGCCCTTCCCGGATGTCCCGCGTGTCTCGCCCCCCGCGTGCGTCTTTGGCACGGCGCCCGCCAAGGCCGCCACCCCCGGTGTGGGTCCCCCAAAACCCGTGCCAAAACTCGTGTTCCCCACCGCTTCCGCGCCCCCCCCGCCGGTCGCGACCGCCGCCGTCGCCGCCACGCCGCCGCGAGAAAGCGTTTCCCCATCCCCCTTCAATCCCCCGCGGACCCCCCTTCCTGATTCTTCCGCCTCCCCCGCCCCTTCGTTCCCCGAGATCCGAAATTCAGGAACAATCGTCCCCGACCCCTCGATCTCGCTGGGTGAAGATCTTAGCTGTTCTGGGGTTGGGATTGTATTCGCGTCTGAATCGGAGCCTGAACCTCCCTCAGTTTCTGGGGTCTCAGGGCGTTTTGGAGGTCTCCTGGGACTTTGGGATGACAGGGCTGAAAGCAGTGCCTTTTCCCCTTGCTCCTCTCCCTCGGGAGCTGTCCCCCCCGGGCCAATTGGAACCAGAGCCAATCTCTGCACCGAGCCATGCTCTGTTTTCCCCGCCCTTGTGGGAGTTGTGGAACCTAATTCCCTGGCTGATCTCCGACACCTTGCAGAGATAGCCTCTAACATAATTCTTGCTGGAGATAACAGCTTGAAAGCCGTCTCTTCCTTTCTAGCAGCTAAAAAATATAAATGTCTGTTAACTTCTTGCCAAAAGCCCACCTCAAACAACACATGTGTTTCTGCAAACGGATAATTATATCTGACCCACAATAATAACTCTTTGAGCTCCTTTTTAGAAACCCCCTCTGCGTACGCTTCTGTCACGCCTTGTAAGGCTGACAATGTTTCTATTTGTTCCTGTGTGAGTGTGTTCCCCATGTTTCTTAATTTTGACCTTCTCACCGAATTTGTGTCGTCAGAGCAGTCTGGATGCTCCCGGTTCCCGTCCAGCAGGTCACAGGAGATGGATTCGGAGGCGCCTTTCCGATTCCGATCCGGGCTGTTCTGATACGAGGTTTCTTCGGGAGAAGTGGAGTGCGGTGTTCTCTCTTTGGCTGCTGCTTCTTCAGACTCTTCTGGCTGCCTTCCCAAGGAGTTATCAGTGTTCTCCTGGGAATGAGTCCAGCTCCGGGAACTGCCCGCCTGGGAGCTGCCCGCTCGGGTGCTGCCCACCTGGGTGTTCTCTTTGCAGCTCACTCTTCGGCTCTCCGCTTGAGCTGTCGCTCTTCGTGCTCACCTTCGGGCCCCCCTTCGTGCCCACCCAGGGACGCCAGATGCCGGGGTCGGCTGTTGCTTGTCTCTGCCCCAGCACGGGAAAAAGTGGTTCTGGGTAGGCCGCGCTCTCGAAGAAGGAGTCTGGACTCTTGCTTTCGGTCTTCAGTCGAGTTTATTATTTCTTATCTACAAAGATTTTCTGTCTGTCCAGCCGAGGTCTGTTCGGCAGGACAGCCAAAGGCACTCTCCCCCGCCCACGAGGCGGTTGTCTCTTTTATAATGAAAATTACGTATTCGATATTTACCTTTACTTCCCAATACTTTCTGCCCTTGTTGGCAAGTGTACTCTTTCTATGAACCAATCCACACATGCCAACATCATCCTGAACATGGATGCCAAGGAGAAGAAAGAAGAAGGACAGGGCACGCCCAAATTCCTCCATCTTGGGACTCCTGATCCATGTACAGAATTCTAGACCCCCCTGTACAATACATAAAACCCCCCTGTACAGTGCATTCTAACTTAAGTTCTAACAAGTGAATAACATCCCCTCTCTATTTAGACATGAAATTTTCTCATCTCCTCACCTTCAGGTGTCATTTCTTTAAAAGGATCAAAGTCAAGCCACCAGGTACTTTTGGCAACATTCCAGGGCCTCCGAGCCCCCCAAGGGTTGTCTCGGTAGCTCTGGACATCCGGAGTGATGTACTGAGCTCCCACAGAGTTGGTGAAGGCGTCCCTGCAGACACGCCTGTAACACAACAGCCACAGAAGCTTCTGTCACCTGGTTCTTACCAATCAGTCAAACATTACGCCTTGGTGGGACAGTGAGAACATACCTGCAGAATGCTCGGAGGGCTTCACAACTTCAGTTTGCCAGGCTAATGAAGAATCCTTCCCAGCATCCCAGTCTGGAAACAAACCAAGATGAGAACTGTTTCCATTGTGTGCTAGGGCTGGCTCTGGCCCTGGGCTGGCGGCAGGGCTCCCGCTCGGGGCTGCTCCTGTGCCTTGGGCCTCTGGGCACTCAGGGCCAGCTCCGCAGCAGCTGCAGCGCCAGGGACGTTGCTGCACCAGTCCCATTTCCCCGGGGCTCTGAACGAGCTCCAGAGGCCTGGAAGCCGAGGCGCCTCCAGCTTTGGCTGCTGATGGGGAAGGGCAGGCCCTGGGAGAAGAGCTGCTGCCACACAACCCCGGCCAGGCCTGAGCCCGGCACAGCAATTACCTGCTGTGCCTGTGCCCGTGTCTGGAATCGCCTTCCTTCCTGCAGCAGGGGCTGGCACCGAAGATGGAGTGCTTCCTTCAAGAAATGCCACCTTCCACTGAAGCACTATGTCCATCTCTTGAGAAAGGAAGGGAGACAGCTGCATCAGATGGAGCTGTTCCCCACTTGGGTGGTGGCATCAGAGGTAATATTTGTGAAATTTATGGAGCAGGAAAATGGCCAGGTTACAGTGGCATGATGAGAGCACTTGCAGCTCCAAACAGACACCCTTTTCCTAATCTGCAGGGCTGGATATTGTGGGGGATTTCAGGGTGTGTTACAGTTTGGGCTGCCTGTCAGCTGATGCCAAGTGCCTTCCTGCAGAGGCTGGGCAGAAGCTGCAGCCAGGCCAGGCTGGGAAACAGCCCTGCAGGGCGTGAAAGCAGCAGCGGGGCAGCGAGGCTGCCATGGATCCCTTCCCGCTGTGCCGGGCACGGCATGTCCAGATGTGCAGCCAAAGCCCCCGGCTGCTGAGTCCCAGGGGAAGCATGAGGGAAATGCACCCACCTTCTCTTGTCTGCAGGGGTTCCTTCAGCTCTTGCCTCATCTGTTTGAATGGTTCCAGGGATATCTTATCTGTTGTGTCTTGGATTTTACCTGTTGGAGTACCTTAGAGAAAAATATTTCCATTTCCCTGGAATGGATCCCAGAAAAGGAAGTCTCAGCCTGTGGGGTCATCAGGGACACACTACTCACTCCTGTGATGGGAGCTGGGCTTGAGTGCAACATCCAAGGTAGGAGCTGGATAAATCCTCCCTGTAGAGACATCTGTAACACAACAGCCACAGAAGCTTCTGTCACCTGGTTCCTGCCCGCTTGTCTACAATTCTTCCTTGGTGGCACACTGAGAACATACCTGCAGGAGGCTCCAAAGGCTTCAAAACTTTATTCATCCAAGCTGATGGAGAAGCCCTCCCAGACACCTCATCTAGAACGGATCACAGATGAGAACATTTTCCAGAGTGTGCTGGGATCCCCTTCTGGCACAGGGAACTGGGCACTGCCAGGGGTTCGGCTAAGGCCATGGGAGCCAGATATGAATGGACACGGCCAAAGCTGTTGGGGCCTGGGGAGCTCTGGGCTGGCTCCTGATTACCCTCCACACTCTTTCCCTGCCCTCAGCAACATCCCTGGGAGGGGTGGCTAGAGCACCACAGGGCCCCGGGGTTCTCTCCCTCAGACACAGAGGAAATCCTCTCTAAAACCCCGGGGAAAACTGCAGCAGGCAGTGACATAGGTATCCATCCCTCCCTCCCTCCCTCCCTCCCTCTGTCCCTCCTGCCCTCCTTCTGCTGGGACACCCCCCAGATCCCAAGGGCAAACAGCCAGGCCCTCTCAGGACACACTGGAGCCTTGCTCTCCCCCTCTGTCCTTTCCCCACCGTGACCAACCCGTGCAGTCGCTGCCAGGTTTCAGGACATGTCTCCCAAGGAGGGACCCCAGCAGGACTGCTCAGTTACCCGAGTGCCCTGAGCCTGCTCAGGATAATTCCCCTGGGCTGTGCCGCTCTAGTCCAGGCTGTGCCCGCACTGCCAAACAGCAGAGAGGGCAGCTCAAGCCTCAGCAGGGCTCAGGCCCAGAGGCACAGCAATTACCTCCTGTGCCTGTGCCTGGCATGGCCTCCCTTCCTGGAGCTGAGGCTGGCACGGAACCACTGCTTCCTCCGGGAAATGCTTCTTTCTCCACAGGCTCTCCTTTCATTTCTGGAGAATGGAAAAGAGACAGCTGGATCAGATGGAAACATTCCTCACTGGGAATGGGCCATGGATCCCATCCCTCTGTGCCGGGAACCATGCGTTCAGATGTGCAGCCAAAGCCCCCGGCTGCTGAGTCCCAGGGGAAGCATGAGGCAAATGCACCCACCTTGTCCTCCCTGCAGCATTTTCTTCAGCACTTGCCTCGTCTGTTTGGATGGTTCCAGGGATATCTTGTCTCTTGTGTTTTGGATCTTCCCTATCGGAGAACCTTAGAGAAAAATACTTCCATTTCCCAGGAATGCATTCCACAAAAGCAGGGCTCAACTTGTGGTGTCAGCAGGGACACACTACTCACCCCTGCTATGGGAGCTGGTCTTGTCAGCAATAACTACCAAAGGACGTATGAATCTCCTCCCTGCAGACACACCTGTAACTCAACAGCCACAGAAGCTTCTGCCATCTCTGCTGATCTGCACGGGCACCACTGAGCCGCAGGAGCGGTGAGGGGATCGTGCAGGGCGAGGGCACACACATGCATGGTTCTGTGCTGGCACCTGCAGCGCTGCCTCCCTGGCCCAGCTTTGGGCTCTGAGCTGGCAGCTCTCCCAGGGGAAAGGCCTTGACCTACCCTCAGCATCTCCCACAGCCTCAGTCCTGGATGTGGTGCCTTCACCAGCAGGTTCAGCTGCAAAGAAAGGCAGGAGAGAAGAGCTCCTGTGGCACTGCAGGAGATCCTCAGGCTGCCCACAAGGCTCAGCCCCGGGGCACAGCCCTAGGCCCGGCCCCTTCCCTCTCTGCTCTTCTCTGTGACTGCACAGAGCACACGGAAGGACACACTGGCATTGCACACGGGAGGAAGATGGACAGCTAAATGCTCCTTCCTCCCAATGACAGTGATCCTGTGGGACCCCTCAGGGATCCAGAAGGGAGCAGGGCAAGGTTTCCGGATTCTTTCAACCTTAAGTTTATGTTAAGGGAATTGGTTAATAAGTGAGCTTTTGTTGAACTGATCCTGATTATTCTCTCAGGAAAGGCAGAATGAAAACTTACCTCCAGCATCCTCCAGGAACTTCAAACCATGCTTCATGAGGACTTCCTGAAAACCCATGTCACGATTCCAGGCTAGAAGGGAGCAGAGATGAGAACCATTTCCATGATGTGCTGGGATCCCCTTCTGCCACAGGGAACTGGGCAATGCAGGGCTGTTGGGTAAGGCTGTGGGAGCCAGATGAGAATGGACATGGCCAAAGCTGCACAGGGGCCTGGGGAACACTGGGCTGGCTCCTGGTCACTCTCCAACCTCATTGCAGGCCCTGTGCATCCCTGGAAGGGTGGCTGGAGTAGCCCAGGGCCCGTGGGGTCTCTCTCCCTCCCACAGAGGAAACCCTCCCTAAAGCCCGGGGCAAAACCATCCCCAGCGCTTCCCAGGGAGCAGGGAGCGCTGTTCCGGGAAAGGGCAGCCAGGCTGCCGGCTCACCTGCTCGCCGCGGCTGCAGCGGAGCAGCCTGGGCAGCCCTGGCAGGCAGGGCCACGGCCAGGAGCAGCAGGAGTAGGAGGCGCAGAGCAAGGGCCATGCTGCCTTGTCCTCCGCCAGTCCCGCAGCTCCTGCTGCCACCGCTGTCCTGTCACCACTGTCCCAACGTCAGCACCGCTGCTGCCACCGCCGCTGCTGCCGCAACAGTTGTGCTCAGGGACTGACTGCTGGCTCCTTGTGCTGCTGTGCAACCACGGGGCTGTGGCACCTCTGGCACCTCTGTGACCTCAGGGCCTGCTGAGAGCTCAGCCTGCTGTGACCCCGGAGCCCTGCTGTGACCTCATGGCCTCAGCTGTACCCCCAGAGTGTGCGCCCGTCTGCATGAATGGACTGCCCTGACTGTAAATGTTTTGCTTCATCAAAGGGCCATTGCTCAGCAAAACCTTTCTTTTGCCTGCTGACATTGCTGGTCAGGCTGCGTCCCTCAAGATGCTCTTGATTGTTGCAGTTCAAATTTATTTTATTGATTTCATTTTAAGTCTTGTTTAAGGGCTCTGTTGTGCCCCCGTTTTTTTCCTGAGTTGGTTCACCTGTGGGTTTTACCCTCCCTCCAAACTGTCCCTGGTGTCCTTCCCCACCCCTTGTTCCAGCTCTTTCCCTGCCTCTCAAGGCAACCCAGCCCCTTGGTTCCCCAACCTTTGGGCCAATCTCTGACTGCAACTCCCCTTTGGAATTCCCCTACTCCTGGAAGCCCCATTGGCCCTTGTGACCCATCCTCTCCACCCTCCTACCCCAATTGGCCCCAGACACTTGATGTAATCCCCTCACTCCTCTCCTGAGCATTCCCTATTGGTTCATTGTTTGCATCCACCCCATGACTTGTATGTGTACAAAACCCCTTGGGCAGTACAGCTAGGGGCTTTTCATCCTGTTCTCTTCACCTGGACTAAGCTGTTCCTTGAAGAACCTGAAGACGGGACGCCTCCTCCTTTCTCCTGTGCCTCGTCCCTGTCGTGGCTTGTGTCTGGCACTGGAGAGCAAGTGGCACTAAAGGTTCTGCCTCTGGTAAATGCCCATAGCGAGGCAGTTCCCGACTCCTGCCGTAGTGCCGGAGTTGTAAGAGCTAGCCCAGGTTCCAGCACTCACTTCACTAATGTACCGAATGCCCCTTCTTCAGTGCCTGCTCTGGTGCTCTGCCATCTCACACAGCAGAGTGTGATTCACATACTGCAGCCCAGAGGTAGGTTGTTGCAACATTGAAATGGGTGTGGTTGGCAGGATGGCTGGGCATAAATCACTACAGAACTAAAGCAAATGTGTGCACTGTCCCAGGCTGGACTTGAATAGGCACAGGAATTGTGGAAAGATGAGGACAAGATAGCAGAGAACAATGGAAACACCAGCTGAAAAGGAGGACATGCTGAAGGAGTTATTTGTGCACATTTGGGGGTATATTTTCCTTGGGTGCAAAGCAAAATCAAAAGCTTCTAAATGCCCAAAAGATGAGAACTGTGTGTGGTAAATAGATATGATTCATGCTGACAAAATTGAAACAGTAATCAATATTGATAATTAATATTTGGAAATAAAAAACCAGTTAAAGGAGTCATGCCAAGCAAGAAAGGGAGAGGAGGGGTCCACCCCCAACCTTCTCCTGCAGATGTTCAGAACAGGAGGAAGCAAGAGATAACTATGACTAAATTTTGTTGGAAGAGAGGAGAATTTGGTTAGACACCAGGCAAATGTTGATTATATGAGATTCACTGCTTTAATGTTAGAACACAGTATTGGTTTATACTGTAGCAGCTTGGTGCGCATGTGTAATCCAAAAGGTGAACTCCAGGACTCCATGGAGGAAGAGGAGAGGCCTTCCTCAAAGAAGATCCCCAAAGAGTGGTACAACTTACTTAAAGAAGTGTGGAGCATGCGTGGGGAAGGTGATGATGAGGGCAGTGATACAAGTGTGACGAATCGAAAATGGGAGGAGATGGTAATGACATGCAGCATAAAAAGGGGAATTTGGGCTTGACACGCTAGTACGTGAGGTGACGGGGGTCCAAAAGCCCTGCACCCGTACCCCACGCATACCCCGCGAGGTTATTTTTGATTATACGCTATTATCAGAAACAAATTATTCATAATTTAAAGCAAATTATATTGTCAATATTTTGAGTGTATTCAATTGTATATATATTAAGCTACATAATTAAAATTGCTGTTACATTTCATTTTGTTTGGGTTTGTTCTTTCCGTTTTTTTGATTGGATAATTGGGCAAATATAACATGTGGAATGTCCTCCACAGCAGAGTGTCAGACCTCTGGATCTTTTTAAACAATTTTATCAAGGTGGAGCTGTGGCGGCTTCAGCTGGTGCCTCTGGGGGACCTTGAACAAAGAACCCCTGAGCTTTTCTACCCTCCCAGGTGAAGTGTGATAATCTCAGGTCTTCCTGCTGTGTCCGAGTGCCGGGCCACTGGCTGGCACCACAGGTCCCCAGACCCTCTGCTGAGGCATCCCTCTCCTACAGTCAAGTTTAGTCTGTCACATTTGGCTTTTCTCTCTGATCCACCACCAGGACCAAAGATCACATGGTCCTGAGGATGTAAAAATGCCTGTTCCTTCTGGAACATTGCTGTTGTGTGACAGCCGTGCAGGCAGAGCGGGCAGCTGTAGGGATACTGACTCGTTTCCCTGGTGCCAGCCGTGCTGCATCCATCGAGCTGCTGGGTGTTGGTGCTCGCTGGGACGCGGCCCGGCCCGGCACCACGGGAGTTAGGAAGGGTCTTGAAGGAATCCCCACGCGTTAAAGCAGACGATTTAGCCTGGGATTTTAAGTTGTTTCTCAGTTAACCTTGTAAAAGGCCAAAACAAGTCTCCTATGAATTCTGTCCCTGTCAAGGTCAGTTCTGCCCCGAAAGCCCGTCAGCATTCTCAGGGCAGTGGCAGGAGCCGGGTGCTGGCCCGGAGCCCCGCTGGCCGGGGAGAGCGCGGCCCAGAGCGAGCCCCTGCTGCCCGGGATGGCCACAGGCCCGGGGGAGCCAGGCAGGCAACGCCAGGGCCCTGTCCAGGGCTCCTGGGGCTCCTCTGGCATCTGTTCCGTCCCCTCAGGTGCTGAGCGGTGCCCGTCCCGCGGAGCTGTCTGTGCCCGGCCCCAAAAGAGGCAGGGCCGGGGCTGTGGCCCCTGGGCTGGCGGTGCCGCCTGCCCAGCGCTCAGCACTGCCCGTGCCGTGCCGGTGCAGCGTGACCCGGCGGGGCAGCTCCGCCTCGGCGCCTCGCCACCGCCATCCCGGCACGGCGGCTGGCCCTGGGCCGCGGCAGCCCCGAGCCGCACGGGCCCGGGAGGGACTGTTGGAGGTCCCCGTCCCCTGCATGCCTCAGCAGACACTCCAGCCCCACTGCATGCAGCAGGAGGGACACAAAGCACCTGCACGCTTACGAGAGTCCACAGCCCTTTCTACATGTGAAATGAGACCCCAGAACCATGACATGTGCCTCAGGAGAGATCCCAGCACCCTGCACACCTTGGGAGAGATCCCAAACCCTCTGCATGCCTCACACAGGATTCCAAATCCCTTGCATGACTTGAAGTGGACCCCAGTGCCCTCCATGCCTCAGAGGAAACCTAAAATATCCCTGGGTGTGCCGCAAGGGACCCCATCCCCTCATGCACCTTAGGGGGACTCCAAAGCCCCCACATGCCTTACAGGGAAGTCCAGGCCAGCTACGCCGAGTGTTTTGACCTGGAAATCAAGCCTGGTTGCACCTGGGTTGTTGTGTCTCTGGGGCTGCTCACCAGCTCTGTCGAACCCCAAGGCCACACAGCCCTTCCCTTCCCTTCCCTTCCCTTCCCTTCCCTTCCCTTCCCTTCCCTTCCCTTCCCTTCCCTTCCCTTCCCTTCCCTTCCCTTCCCTTCCCTTCCCTTCCCTTCCCTTCCCTTCCCTTCCCTTCCCTTCCCTTCCTTCTGGCCCTGGCTGAGAGCAGCAGACCCTGTGCAGCACCCTGCATTGGTGATGGCCCATCAATTAGGTCCTATCAAGTGTGTGTTAATTAGGGAGGAGCTTTGTTTTGCCTGCTGACATTGCTGGTCAGGCTGTGTCCCTGGAGATACTCTTGATGGCTTCCCTCTTTTCCTGGGCATGGCACTGGAGGAGGTCTGGGCCCAGATGATCCCACGGAAGGAAATGTCCCTCAGCCCAGGGACGCTCAGCATGGGCTGCCCCATCCCCTCGGGGCCCCACCGCTGGTCACAGTGAAGCCATCTGCAGAATAAATAGACTCCACTGTCGCCCTGGTTTTTAATGTTCTTCTAAGCCTTCTGATGTTTACATTCTTGTAGCAAACTTTCCCAAACACTTTATGTAAATAACTTATTGTTTTGCATTCTTTTCTGCAGAGGAGAAATTTGATGGACTGTTGGTTTGTCCAGTGTCATTGGAGAGGTGGCACTTTCACCCTCCAATCCACTGTCACTTTTGGAAATCTGTAAATGTTGGAGTCAGAAATTCAACTGCCTTCTTTTTTACCTTGGAGAGATGCGTGTCTGCGTTGTTTTATTTCATGTCCTACAGCGGCACTCCACAACCTGATGTAGTTGTGAAGTGGGTATGCGTGTCAGGGCCTGGCACAAGCGAGACGGCTCTCGTGAAAACTTGTGCCCCGAGCCCTGGACTGAGCCACATCTTTGTTCACAAACATGTTCCATATGCAATACCTTACACAATCTCGTCATGCACATTCAACCCCTGGCCCCGCCTGTCCTCCCCTCACATGGCGATTAGATCCACGGCCTTCTGGGCACGTGTTGTTTCCTGTGGTGGTCACACTGGGGTCATTGGTGGTCTCTGAGGTCGAAGGCTGTGGTCTTGCTCATGACTGAACTTTTGAACTTTTCTCCTTTGTGCATGCACTGTGGTCCCCTGGTGCTTATCTGAGTAGGTCTGTTGGTTTGGATCAGCTTGGAGACAGAGGAGCTCCTTAGTCTAGGCTTCCTGCATTCCCTGGTCTTCTCCTGGTGTTATGAGTAAAACAGTTATCTGTAGCTATGATATTTTATTAAAAATCCTTTCCTGGGATTTTTCCCCTCATGAGGAGCTGAGGGCCTCAGGAAAGAAATGTAAACAATAACTGTCTGCTGCTGTGGAATGCAACAGGTGCATCTTCCATTGCTCCATGTGGATTGTTTTCACTTGATGACCAATCACAGCCAACTGTGTTGAGCCTGTGAGCGGCCCAAAACCTCCATTTCATCAGCAGCCCCGGCCTGGCTTCTGCCTGCCCACACCGTGGGCATCCACAGCTCCTCCTGGGCATGGAGCTCAGTCAGTGCTGGGGCTGGGTGGGCTTTGCTGCTGCTGCCACCTGGACACTGGGGTGACCGCTTGTCCTGGGTTGCAGTGTAAAGATGTATTCTAATGCCATCCTCAAGAGCTGCTGAAACCAGGAGGGGCATTGTTTCTTCCTTATCTCCTGTTAATGGGCCCATCAATGTCTTGCCACATGACTCAGAGATAACTCCCTCCCAGAGCCATTTCTGTTTAATGGCTAATCAAGGACCCACAGCATGAGGCAGAATGATACCAGCCCACTGTGAGATGCTCTGCCCATGGGGGAGGAGCTAAGCATCCCCAGCTGGATATAATCTGGGTTTTGGGACACAACAAGCAGTCTTTCCACTGGATTCCCAGAGGAACCGCCGCCCTTACCCACTGCTTTTCCAGAGGATGAGAGCTACCAGATTGTTTCTACAGGATCACCACTTCCACAAGTCCATTTCATCTGGACTGCTACCACCACCCTAACTAGCAGGGTGTCAGCAGGCTGTATTCTGAGCCTGTCAGTGGTTTTTCTTTTGTATCATTGCATGTATTTTGGGATTTTTTCCCTTTTCCTAATAAATTGTATTTCTGACTTGGAGTCTCTCACTGGTTTTGCTTTCAAACCACAACACAGATCCTTCTCTTTATTTCAACAGAGGAATGGGCCATTGCCTACTCTGCAAGCGGGGGGGGAGGGTGGGGTGGGGTGGGGTGTCACCTTCAGTGCTGCCTAGAGGGCAAGGCCAGGGGGCTCAGGGGCAGAGGAAGGGATGTGTTTGTCTGAGGAGGGGCTGGAAGGTGCTGGGCTGGTCCTGGGGTCTCTAGAGGAACTCGGGTTGGCTGGGATGGGACAGATGGAGAGAAAAAAAGGGATGAAGGCAGCTTGGGGAGGCCCATGGGGAGAGCAGGTGGCAGTGGGATCTACGGGGCAATAAGAGGCTTCCTCATAGACGGTTGTTCTGGGGTCCTCTTCACAGAACACTTGAGAGGGCTGTCCGGGCCGTTCCTGCTGCTGGAGGAGCTGCTCACGCTGTCTGGGTGTCAGGTGCAGCCACCGTCTTCCAACTCCTGTCCCGAGGTGCTCCTGTGAAGAGAGGAGGAGGCTGAGGCCCCAGCTGCCAGTGGCACACAGGGACCCTCGTGCACAGCAGGGCCCAGAGCTGGCAAGGCTCCCCAGCACGGCTGGAGCTGCTGGCACAGCCGGGCCCAGCTGGACAGCTGCCCCTCAAGGCCCCGGAAAGCAGGGACGGCTCTGGGCAGGGTCCCTGGCCAGGAGCGGGCCCCAGAGCGCCTCTGCCTTTCAAGGGCAACCTCGGCCCTGCTCTTTCTCCTCCCCACCTGCCTCTGCCTCTGCCCCGTGCCCCTGGGGCTGCTCTTGGCCAGGCAGCCTCAGTGGGAGCCAGCTCTGGCTGCAGCCCCAGCGGGGCCCCCAGGACAAGGCCCAGCAATTGAGGGGCCAATGGAAGCACTGAGCAGCAGCAGAACCCTCAGCAGAGTTATTTGGACAATCATGGACTGGCCACAACTCCACTGCAGCCTCAATGGGAATGTTCCCTGACCATGTTAGACTTTCAAAAGAAGCTGTTTGAGGGGGAGAGCAACAAAACACTCACTGTTTTCTGTTCCAGGAATACCAGATTCCAAAGCAGCACAACATGAAAACAAGCTCCAAACAAAGCACGCCTGCCAGTAACCCTAGCCAGCAGCCGGTTCCCTGACAGAAGCCCCTTCCGAGGCCATCCTGGGCATTGCGAACAGGTCTTGTGGTGCCGGCTGCATCTGTGGGAGCGATGGGGAGCGTGAGCCCGTGCTGTGCTGCACTGCTGAGCTGGCAGCACGGTGGATATGGGCAGGACGTACTCTGTTTCCCCCAGAGCTGGGGCCTGCAGGCACCTTGCCGGCCCTTGGCACAGGCTGCGCCAGCCAACAAAGCCCAGCAGGCCGGGAGGAGAGCCCGGGGGCAGCGCAGCTGCTTGGGCAGTGGCTGCTGCCAGGGACACGGGCCAAAGCCATCCCTGAGCAGCCACTGCCACCCCTGGCCCTCCCTGCCCCGTGACAGCTCCCCCAGCCCCAGGGGACAGGCTCAGGCCCTGTCAGGAGCCTGTCGGGAGCCAGGGCTGGCTCTGGCCCTGGGCTGGCGGCAGGGCTCCCGCTCGGGGCTGCTCCTGTGCCTTGGGTCTCTGGGCACTCAGGGCCAGCTCCGCAGCAGCTGCAGCGCCAGGGACGTTGCTGCACCAGTCCCGTTTCCCCGGGGCTCTGAACCAGCTCCAGAGGCCTGGAAGCTGAGGCGCCTCCAGCTTTGGCTGCTGCCGGGCCGGGCAAGGGCAGGCCCTGGGAGAAGAGCTGCTGCCACACAGCCCCGGCCAGGGCTGAGCCTGGCACAGCAATTACCTGCTGTGCCTGTGCCCGTGTCTGGCTTTGCCTTCCTTCCTGCAGCAGGGGCTGGCACCGAAGATGGAGTGCTTCCTTCAAGAAATACCACCTTCCACTGAAGCACTATGTCTATCTCTTGACAAAGGAAGGGAGACAGCTGCATCAGATGGAGCTGTTTCCCACTTGGGTGGTGGCATCAGAGGTAATATTTGTGAAAGTTATGGAGCAGGAAAATGGCCAGGTTACAGTGGCATGATGAGAGCACTTCCACCTCCAAACAGCCACCCTTTTCCTAATCTGCAGGGCTGGATATAGTGGGGGATCTCAGGGTGTGTTACAGTTTGGGCATGGCCTGTCAGCTGATGCCAAATAACTTCCTACAGAGGCTGGGCAGAAGCTGCAGCCAGGCCAGGCTGGCAAACAGCCCTGCAGGGCGTGAAAGCAGCAGCGGGGCAGCAAGGCTGCCATGGATCCCTTCCCGCTGTGCCGGGCACGGCGTGTCCAGATGTGCAGCCAAAGCCCCCGGCTGCTGACTCCCAGGAGAAGCATGAGGGAAATGCACCCACCTTCTCTTGTCTGCAGGGGTTCCTTCAGCTCTTGCCTCATCTGTTTGGATGGTTCCAGGGATATCTTATCTGTTGTATCTTGGATTTTCCCTGTTGGAGTACCTTAGAGAAAAATATTTCCATTTCCCAGGAATGGATCCCAGAAAAGCAGGGTTCAGCCTGTGGGGTCAGCAGGGACACACTACTCACCCCTGAGATGGGAGCTGGGCTTGAGTGCAGCATCCAAGGTAGGAGCTGGAGAAGTCTTCCCTGTAGACACATCTGTAACACAACAGCCACAGAAGCTTCCGTCACCTGGTGCCTGCCCGCTTGTCTACAATTCTTCCTTGGTGGCACACTGAGAACATACCTGCAGGAGGCTCCAAGGGCTTCAAAACTTTATTCATCCAAGCTGATGGAGAAGCCTTCCCAGCACCCTCATCTACAATGCAGCACAGATGAGAACATTTTCCAGTGTGTGATGGGATCTCTTTCTGCCACAGGGAACTGGGCACTGCCAGGGAGTCGGGTAAGGCCATGGGAGCCAGATGTGAATAGACATGGCCAAAGCTGCCCAGGAGCCTGGGGAGCTCTGGGCTGGCTCCTGGTCACTCTCCACACTCTTTCCCTGCCCTCAGCAACATCCCTGGGAGGGGTGGCTGCAGCAGTGCAGGGACCTGGAACTCTCCCCCTTACACACAGAAGAAATCCTCCCTAAAGCATGGGGGAAAACTGCAGCAGGCAGTGCCACAGCTATCCATCCTGCCCTCCCTCTGTCCCTCCTGCCCTCCTTCTGTGGGGAAACCCCCCAGATCCCAAGGGGAAAAAACCAGGCCCTCTCAGGACACACTGGAGCCTTGCTCTCCCCCTCTGTCCTTTCCCCACCGTGGGCACCCCGTGCAGTCACTCCCAGGTTTCAGGACATGTCTCCCATGGAGGGACCCCAGCAGGACTGCTCAGTGCCCTGCGCCTGCTCGGGATAATTCCCCTGGGCTGTGCCGCTCTAGTCCAGGCTGTGCCCGCACTGCCAAACAGCAGAGAGGGCAGCTCAAGCCTCAGCAGGGCTCAGGCCCAGAGGCACAGCAATTACCTCCTGTGCCTGTGCCTGGCATGGCCTCCCTTCCTGGAGCTGAGGCTGGCATGCAACCACTGCTTCGTCCGGGAAATGCTTCTTTCTCCACAGGCTCTCCTTTCATTTCTGGAGAATGGAAAAGAGACAGCTGGATCAGATGAAAACATTCCTGACTGGGAATGGGGAAGGGGACAATTTCAGGAGGCATCACTTGTGAAAGGAATGCACAAGGATCAGAAAACACCCAGGATTTTGGGACAACCCAAGGCTGCTTCCTTCCCCAAACAGCCCCAACATCTGATCTGCCTGGACACCAGGAAATTGCAGGGGATCTGAGGGTGGGCATGGCCTGTGGTGCAATTGGGGCTGTCTGCCAGCTGATGCCAAATGCCTTCCTGCAGAGGCTGGGCAGAAGCTGCAGCCAGGCCAGGCTGGGAAACAGCCCTGCAGGGCATGAAAGCAGCAGCGGGGCAGCAAGGCTGCCATGGATCCCTTCCTACTGTGCCGGGCACGGCGTGTCCAGATGTGCAGCCAAAGCCCCCGGCTACTGAGTCCCAGGAGCAGCATGAGGGAAATGCACCCACCTTGTCTTCTCTGCAGACGTTCCTTCAGCATTTGCCACATGATTTCTAATGGGTCCTGGAATTTCCTGCCTGCCATGTCTTTGGTCTTTCCTGTCAGAGGACCTTAAGAGAAAGTAGTTCCATTTCCCAGGAATGGACCCCACAAAAGCAGGGCTCAGCCTGAGGGGTCAGCAGGGACACACTACTCACCCCTGCCATGGGAGCTGGCCTTTTGTGCAGCATCCAAGGTAGGAGTTGGTGAGGTCGTCCCTGCAGACACGCCTGTAACACAACAGCCACAGAAGCTTCTGTCACCTGCTTCTTACCAGTCAGTCAAACATTACGCCTTGGTGGGACAGTGAGAACATACCTGCAGAATGCTCAGAGGGCTTCACAACTTCAGAGCGCCAGGCTAATGGAGAATCCTTCCCAGCATCCCAGTCTGGAAGCAAACCAAGATGAGAACTGTTTCCATTGTGTGCCAGGGCTGGCTCTGGCCCTGGGCTGGCGGCAGGGCTCCCGCTCGGGGCTGCTCCTGTGCCTTGGGCGTCTGGGCACTCAGGGCCAGCTCCGCAGCAGCTGCAGCGCCAGGGACGTTGCTACACCAGTCCCGTTTCCCCGGGGCTCTGAACCAGCTCCAGAGGCCTGGAAGCCGAGGCGCCTCCAGCTTTGGCTGCTGCCGGGCCGGGCAAGGGCAGGCCCTGGGGGAAGAGCTGCTGCCACACAGCCCCGGCCAGGCCTGAGCCCGGCACAGCAATTACCTGCTGTGCCTGTGCCCGTGTCTGGCTTTGCCTTCCTTCCTGCAGCAGGGGCTGGCACCGAAGATGGAGTGCTTCCTTCAAGAAATACCACCTTCCACTGAAACACTATGTCCATCTCTTGACAAAGGAAGGGAGACAGCTGCATCAGATGGAGCTGTTTCCCACTTGGGTGGTGGCATCAGAGGTAATATTTGTGAAATTTATGGAGCAGGAAAATGGCCAGGTTACAGTGGCATGATGAAAGCACTTCCACCACCAAACAGCCACCCTTTTCCTAATCTGCAGGGCTGGATATAGTGGGGGATCTCAGGGTGTGTTACAGTTTGGGCATGGCCTGTCAGCTGATGCCAAATAACTTCCGGCAGAGGCTGGGCAGAAGCTGCAGCCAGGCCAGGCTGGCAAACAGCCCTGCAGGGCGTGAAAGCAGCAGCGGGGCAGCGAGGCTGCCATGGATCCCTTCCCACTGTGCCGGGCATGGCGTGTCCAGATGTGCAGCCAAAGCCCCCGGCTGCTGAATCCCAGGAGCAGCATGAGGGAAATGCACCCACCTTGTCTTCTCTGCAGACATTCCTTCAGCTCTTGCCTCATCTGTTTGGATGGTTCCAGGGATATCTTATCTGTTGTATCTTGGATTTTCCCTGTTGGAGTACCTTAGAGAAAAATATTTCCATTTCCCAGGAATGGATCCCAGAAAAGCAGGGTTCAGCCTGTGGGGTCAGCAGGGACACACTACTCACCCCTGAGATGGGAGCTGGGCTTGAGTGCAGCATCCAAGGTAGCAGCTGGAGAAGCTGGAGAAGTCTTCCCTGTAGACACATCTGTAACACAACAGCCACAGAAGCTTCTGTCACCTGGTGCCTGCCCGCTTGTCTACAATTCTTCCTTGGTGGCACACTGAGAACATACCTGCAGGAGGCTCCAAGGGCTTCAAAACTTTATTCATCCAAGCTGATGGAGAAGCCTTCCCAGCACCCTCATCTACAATGCAGCACAGATGAGAACATTTTCCAGTGTGTGATGGGATCTCTTTCTGCCACAGGGAACTGGGCACTGCCAGGGAGTCGGGTAAGGCCATGGGAGCCAGATGTGAATAGACATGGCCAAAGCTGCCCAGGAGCCTGGGGAGCTCTGGGCTGGCTCCTGGTCACTCTCCACACTCTTTCCCTGCCCTCAGCAACATCCCTGGGAGGGGTGGCTGCAGCAGTGCAGGGACCTGGAACTCTCCCCCTCACACACAGAAGAAATCCTCCCTAAAGCATGGGGGAAAACTGCAGCAGGCAGTGCCACAGCTATCCATGCTGCCCTCCCTCTGTCCCTCCTGCCCTCCTTCTGTGGGGAAACCCCCCAGATCCCAAGGGGAAAAAACCAGGCCCTCTCAGGACACACTGCAGCCTTGCTCTCCCCCTCTGTCCTTTCCCCACCGTGGGCACCCCGTGCAGTCGCTGTCAGGTTTCAGGACATGTCTCCCATGGAGGGACCCCAGCAGGACTGCTCAGTGCCCCGCGCCTGCTCGGGATAATTCCCCTGGGCTGTGCCGCTCTAGTCCAGGCTGTGCCCGCACTGCCAAACAGCAGAGAGGGCAGCTCAAGCCTCAGCAGGGCTCAGGCCCAGAGGCACAGCAATTACCTCCTGTGCCTGTGCCTGGCATGGCCTCCCTTCCTGGAGCTGAGGCTGGCATGCAACCACTGCTTCGTCCGGGAAATGCTTCTTTCTCCACAGGCTCTCCTTTCATTTCTGGAGAATGGAAAAGAGACAGCTGCATCAGATGAAAACATTCCTGACTGGGAATGGGGAAGGGGACAATTTCAGGAGGCATCACTTGTGAAAGGAATGCACAAGGATCAGAAAACACCCAGGATTTTGGGACAACCCAAGGCTGCTTCCTTCCCCAAACAGCCCCAACATCTGATCTGCCTGGACACCAGGAAATTGCAGGGGATCTGAGGGTGGGCATGGCCTGTGGTGCAATTGGGGCTGTCTGCCAGCTGATGCCAAATGCCTTCCTGCAGAGGCTGGGCAGAAGCTGCAGCCAGGCCAGGCTGGGAAACAGCCCTGCAGGGCGTGAAAGCAGCAGCGGGGCAGCAAGGCTGCCATGGATCCCTTCCTACTGTGCCGGGCACGGCGTGTCCAGATGTGCAGCCAAAGCCCCCGGCTGCTGAGTCCCAGGAGCAGCATGAGGGAAATGCACCCACCTTGTCTTCTCTGCAGACGTTCCTTCAGCATTTGCCACATGATTTCTAATGGGTCCTGGAATTTCCTGCCTGCCATGTCTTTGGTCTTTCCTGTCAGAGGACCTTAAGAGAAAGTAGTTCCATTTCCCAGGAATGGACCCCACAAAAGCAGGGCTCAGCCTGAGGGGTCAGCAGGGACACACTACTCACCCCTGCCATGGGAGCTGGCCTTTTGTGCAGCATCCAAGGTAGGAGTTGGTGAGGTCGTCCCTGCAGACACGCCTGTAACACAACAGCCACAGAAGCTTCTGTCACCTGGTTCTTACCAGTCAGTCAAACATTACGCCTTGGTGGGACAGTGAGAACATACCTGCAGAATGCTCAGAGGGCTTCACAACTTCAGAGTGCCAGGCTAATGGAGAATCCTTCCCAGCATCCCAGTCTGGAAGCAAACCAAGATGAGAACTGTTTCCATTGTGTGCCAGGGCTGGCTCTGGCCCTGGGCTGGCGGCAGGGCTCCCGCTCGGGGCTGCTCCTGTGCCTTGGGCCTCTGGGCACTCAGGGCCAGCTCCGCAGCAGCTGCAGCGCCAGGGACGTTGCTGCACCAGTCCCGTTTCCCCGGGGCTCTGAACCAGCTCCAGAGGCCTGGAAGCCGAGGCGCCTCCAGCTTTGGCTGCTGCCGGGCCGGGCAAGGGCAGGCCCTGGGGGAAGAGCTGCTGCCACACAGCCCCGGCCAGGCCTGAGCCCGGCACAGCAATTACCTGCTGTGCCTGTGCCCGTGTCTGGCTTTGCCTTCCTTCCTGCAGCAGGGGCTGGCACCGAAGATGGAGTGCTTCCTTCAAGAAATACCACCTTCCACTGAAGCACTATGTCCATCTCTTGACAAAGGAAGGGAGACAGCTGCATCAGATGGAGCTGTTTCCCACTTGGGTGGTGGCATCAGAGGTAATATTTGTGAAATTTATGGAGCAGGAAAATGGCCAGGTTACAGTGGCATGATGAAAGCACTTCCACCACCAAACAGCCACCCTTTTCCTAATCTGCAGGGCTGGATATAGTGGGGGATCTCCGGGTGTGTTACAGTTTGGGCATGGCCTGTCAGCTGATGCCAAATAACTTCCGGCAGAGGCTGGGCAGAAGCTGCAGCCAGGCCAGGCTGGCAAACAGCCCTGCAGGGCGTGAAAGCAGCAGCGGGGCAGCGAGGCTGCCATGGATCCCTTCCCACTGTGCCGGGCACGGCGTGTCCAGATGTGCAGCCAAAGCCCCCGGCTGCTGAATCCCAGGAGCAGCATGAGGGAAATGCACCCACCTTGTCTTCTCTGCAGACATTCCTTCAGCTCTTGCCTCATCTGTTTGGATGGTTCCAGGGATATCTTATCTGTTGTATCTTGGATTTTCCCTGTTGGAGTACCTTAGAGAAAAATATTTCCATTTCCCAGGAATGGATCCCAGAAAAGCAGGGTTCAGCCTGTGGGGTCAGCAGGGACACACTACTCACCCCTGAGATGGGAGCTGGGCTTGAGTGCAGCATCCAAGGTAGCAGCTGGAGAAGCTGGAGAAGTCTTCCCTGTAGACACATCTGTAACACAACAGCCACAGAAGCTTCTGTCACCTGGTGCCGGCCCGCTTGTCTACAATTCTTCCTTGGTGGCACACTGAGAACATACCTGCAGGAGGCTCCAAGGGCTTCAAAACTTTATTCATCCAAGCTGATGGAGAAGCCTTCTCAGCACCCTCATCTACAATGCAGCACAGATGAGAACATTTTCCAGTGTGTGCTGGGATCTCTTTCTGCCACAGGGAACTGGGCACTGCCAGGGAGTCGGGTAAGGCCATGGGAGCCAGATGTGAATAGACATGGCCAAAGCTGCCCAGGGGCCTGGGGAGCTCTGGGCTGCCTCCTGGTCACTCTCCACACTCTTTCCCTGCCCTCAGCAACATCCCTGGGAGGGGTGGCTGCAGCAGTGCAGGGACCTGGAACTCTCCCCCTCACACACAGAAGAAATCCTCCCTAAAGCATGGGGGAAAACTGCAGCAGGCAGTGCCGCAGCTATCCATCCTGGCCTCCCTCTGTCCCTCCTGCCCTCCTTCTGTGGGGAAACCCCCCAGATCCCAAGGGCAAACAGCCAGGCCCTCTCAGGACACACTGGAGCCTTGCTCTCCCCCTCTGTCCTTTCCCCACCGTGGGCACCCCGTGCAGTCACTCCCAGGTTTCAGGACATGTCTCCCATGGAGGGACCCCAGCAGGACTGCTCAGTGCCCTGAGCCTGCTCGGGATAATTCCCCTGGGCTGTGCTGCTCTAGTCCAGGCTGTGCCCGCACTGCCAAACAGCAGAGAGGGCAGCTCAAGCCTCAGCAGGGCTCAGGCCCAGAGGCACAGCAATTACCTCCTGTGCCTGTGCCTGGCATGGCCTCCCTTCCTGGAGCTGAGGCTGGCATGCAACCACTGCTTCCTCCGGGAAATGCTTCTTTCTCCGCAGGCTCTCCTTTCATTTCTGGAGAATGGAAAAGAGACAGCTGGATCAGATGAAAACATTCCTGACTGGGAATGGGGAAGGGGACAATTTCAGGAGGCATCACTTGTGAAAGGAATGCATAAGGATCAGAAAACACCCAGGATATTGGGACAGCCCAAGGCTGCTTCCTTCCCCAAACAGCCCCAACATCTGATCTGCCTGGACACCAGGAAATTGCAGGGGATCTGAGGGTGGGCATGGCCTGTGGTGCATTTGGGGCTGTCTGCCAGCTGATGCCAAATGCCTTCCTGCAGAGGCTGGGCAGAAGCTGCAGCCAGGCCAGGCTGGCAAACAGCCCTGCAGGGCGTGAAAGCAGCAGCGGGGCAGCGAGGCTGCCATGGATCCCTTCCTGCTGTGCCGGGCACGGCGTGTCCAGATGTGCAGCCAAAGCCCCCGGCTGCTGAGTCCCAGGAGCAGCATGAGGGAAATGCACCCACCTTGTCTTCTCTGCAGACATTCCTTCAGCATTTGCCACATGATTTCTAATGGGTCCTGGAATTTCCTGCCTGCCATGTCTTTGGTCTTTCCTGTCAGAGGACCTTAAGAGAAAGTAGTTCCATTTCCCAGGAATGGACCCCACAAAAGCAGGGCTCAGCCTGAGGGGTCAGCAGGGACACACTACTCACCCCTGCCATGGGAGCTGGCCTTTTGTGCAGCATCCAAGGTAGGAGTTGGTGAGGTCGTCCCTGCAGACACGCCTGTAACACAACAGCCACAGAAGCTTCTGTCACCTGGTTCTTAACAGTCAGTCAAACATTACGCCTTGGTGGGACAGTGAGAACATACCTGCAGAATGCTCAGAGGGCTTCACAACTTCAGAGCGCCAGGCTAATGGAGAATCCTTCCCAGCATCCCAGTCTGGAAGCAAACCAAGATGAGAACTGTTTCCATTGTGTGCAAGGGCTGGCTCTGGCCCCGGGCTGGCGGCAGGGCTCCCGCTCGGGGCTGCTCCTGTGCCTTGGGCCTCTGGGCACTCAGGGCCAGCTCCGCAGCAGCTGCAGCGCCAGGGACGTTGCTGCACCAGTCCCGTTTCCCCGGGGCTCTGAACCAGCTCCAGAGGCCTGGAAGCCGAGGCGCCTCCAGCTTTGGCTGCTGCCGGGCCGGGCAAGGGCAGGCCCTGGGGGAAGAGCTGCTGCCACACAGCCCCGGCCAGGCCTGAGCCCGGCACAGCAATTACCTGCTGTGCCTGTGCCCGTGTCTGCCATCGCCTTCCTTCCTGCAGCAGGGGCTGGCACCGAAGATGGAGTGCTTCCTTCAAGAAATACCACCTTCCACTGAAGCACTATGTCCATCTCTTGACAAAGGAAGGGAGACAGCTGCATCAGATGGAGCTGTTTCCCACTTGGGTGGTGGCATCAGAGGTAATATTTGTGAAATTTATGGAGCAGGAAAATGGCCAGGTTACAGTGGCATGATGAGAGCACTTCCACCTCCAAACAGCCACCCTTTTCCTAATCTGCAGGGCTGGATATAGTGGGGGATCTCAGGGTGTGTTACAGTTTGGGCATGGCCTGTCAGCTGATGCCAAATAACTTCCGGCAGAGGCTGGGCAGAAGCTGCAGCCAGGCCAGGCTGGGAAACAGCCCTGCAGGGCGTGAACGCAGCAACGGGGCAGCGAGGCTGCCATGGATCCCTTCCCACTGTGCCGGGCACGGCGTGTCCAGATGTGCAGCCAAAGCCCCCGGCTGCTGACTCCCAGGGGAAGCATGAGGGAAATGCACCCACCTTCTCTTGTCTGCAGGGGTTCCTTCAGCTCTTGCCTCATCTGTTTGGATGGTTCCAGGGATATCTTATCTGTTGTATCTTGGATTTTCCCTGTTGGAGTACCTTAGAGAAAAATATTTCCATTTCCCAGGAATGGATCCCAGAAAAGCAGGGCTAAGCCTGTGGGGTCAGCAGGGACACACTACTCACCCCTGAGATGGGAGCTGGGCTTGAGTGCAGCATCCAAGGTAGCAGCTGGAGAAGCTGGAGAAGTCTTCCCTGTAGACACATCTGTAACACAACAGCCACAGAAGCTTCCGTCACCTGGTGCCTGCCCGCTTGTCTACAATTCTTCCTTGGTGGCACGCTGAGAACATACCTGCAGGAGGCTCCAAGGGCTTCAAAACTTTCTTCATCCAAGCTGATGGAGAAGCCTTCCCAGCACCCTCATCTACAATGCAGCACAGATGAGAACATTTTCCAGTGTGTGATGGGATCTCTTTCTGCCACAGGGAACTGGGCACTGCCAGGGAGTCGGGTAAGGCCATGGGAGCCAGATGTGAATAGACATGGCCAAAGCTGCCCAGGGGCCTGGGGAGCTCTGGGCTGGCTCCTGGTCACTCTCCACACTCTTTCCCTGCCCTCAGCAACATCCCTGGGAGGGGTGGCTGCAGCAGTCAGTGCAGGGACCTGGAACTCTCCCCCTCACACACAGAAGAAATCCTCCCTAAAGCATGGGGGAAAACTGCAGCAGGCAGTGCCACAGCTATCCATGCTGCCCTCCCTCTGTCCCTCCTGCCCTCCTTCTGTGGGGAAACCCCCCAGATCCCAAGGGGAAAAAACCAGGCCCTCTCAGGACACACTGGAGC
The DNA here is from genome assembly GCF_036417665.1 of Passer domesticus. Lineage (NCBI taxonomy): Eukaryota > Metazoa > Chordata > Aves > Passeriformes > Passeridae > Passer > Passer domesticus. The sequence goes on along the minus strand of NC_087482.1, from coordinate 7,222,030 downwards.
CTTGCTCTCCCCCTCTGTCCTTTCCCCACCGTGGGCACCCCGTGCAGTCACTCCCAGGTTTCAGGACATGTCTCCCATGGAGGGACCCCAGCAGGACTGCTCAGTGCCCTGAGCCTGCTCGGGATAATTCCCCTGGGCTGTGCCGCTCTAGTCCAGGCTGTGCCCGCACTGCCAAACAGCAGAGAGGGCAGCTCAAGCCTCAGCAGGGCTCAGGCCCAGAGGCACAGCAATTACCTCCTGTGCCTGTGCCTGGCATGGCCTCCCTTCCTGGAGCTGAGGCTGGCATGCAACCACTGCTTCCTCCGGGAAATGCTTCTTTCTCCACAGGCTCTCCTTTCATTTCTGGAGAATGGAAAAGAGACAGCTGGATCAGATGAAAACATTCCTGACTGGGAATGGGGAAGGGGACAATTTCAGGAGGCATCACTTGTGAAAGGAATGCACAAGGATCAGAAAACACCCAGGATTTTGGGACAACCCAAGGCTGCTTCCTTCCCCAAACAGCCCCAACATCTGATCTGCCTGGACACCAGGAAATTGCAGGGGATCTGAGGGTGGGCATGGCCTGTGGTGCAATTGGGGCTGTCTGCCAGCTGATGCCAAATGCCTTCCTGCAGAGGCTAGGCAGAAGCTGCAGCCAGGCCAGGCTGGGAAACAGCCCTGCAGGGCATGAAAGCAGCAGCGGGGCAGCAAGGCTGCCATGGATCCCTTCCTACTGTGCCGGGCACGGCGTGTCCAGATGTGCAGCCAAAGCCCCCGGCTGCTGAGTCCCAGGAGCAGCATGAGGGAAATGCACCCACCTTGTCTTCTCTGCAGACGTTCCTTCAGCATTTGCCACATGATTTCTAATGGGTCCTGGAATTTCCTGCCTGCCATGTCTTTGGTCTTTCCTGTCAGAGGACCTTAAGAGAAAGTAGTTCCATTTCCCAGGAATGGACCCCACAAAAGCAGGGCTCAGCCTGAGGGGTCAGCAGGGACACACCACTCACCCCTGCCATGGGAGCTGGCCTTTTGTGCAGCATCCAAGGTAGGAGTTGGTGAGGTCGTCCCTGCAGACACGCCTGTAACACAAAAGCCACAGAAGCTTCTGTCACCTGCTTCTTACCAGTCAGTCAAACATTACGCCTTGGTGGGACAGTGAGAACATACCTGCAGAATGCTCAGAGGGCTTCACAACTTCAGAGTGCCAGGCTAATGGAGAATCCTTCCCAGCATCCCAGTCTGGAAGCAAACCAAGATGAGAACTGTTTCCATTGTGTGCCAGGGCTGGCTCTGGCCCTGGGCTGGCGGCAGGGCTCCCGCTCGGGGCTGCTCCTGTGCCTTGGGCCTCTGGGCACTCAGGGCCAGCTCCGCAGCAGCTGCAGCGCCAGGGACGTTGCTGCACCAGTCCCGTTTCCCCGGGGCTCTGAACCAGCTCCAGAGGCCTGGAAGCTGAGGCGCCTCCAGCTTTGGCTGCTGCCGGGCCGGGCAAGGGCAGGCCCTGGGGGAAGAGCTGCTGCCACACAGCCCCGGCCAGGCCTGAGCCCGGCACAGCAATTACCTGCTGTGCCTGTGCCCGTGTCTGGCTTTGCCTTCCTTCCTGCAGCAGGGTCTGGCACCGAAGATGGAGTGCTTCCTTCAAGAAATACCACCTTCCACTGAAGCACTATGTCCATCTCTTGACAAAGGAAGGGAGACAGCTGCATCAGATGGAGCTGTTTCCCACTTGGGTGGTGGCATCAGAGGTAATATTTGTGAAATTTATGGAGCAGGAAAATGGCCAGGTTACAGTGGCATGATGAAAGCACTTCCACCACCAAACAGCCACCCTTTTCCTAATCTGCAGGGCTGGATATAGTGGGGGATCTCCGGGTGTGTTACAGTTTGGGCATGGCCTGTCAGCTGATGCCAAATAACTTCCGGCAGAGGCTGGGCAGAAGCTGCAGCCAGGCCAGGCTGGGAAACAGCCCTGCAGGGCGTGAAAGCAGCAGCGGGGCAGCGAGGCTGCCATGGATCCCTTCCCACTGTGCCGGGCACGGCGTGTCCAGATGTGCAGCCAAAGCCCCCGGCTGCTGAATCCCAGGAGCAGCATGAGGGAAATGCACCCACCTTGTCTTCTCTGCAGACATTCCTTCAGCTCTTGCCTCATCTGTTTGGATGGTTCCAGGGATATCTTATCTGTTGCATCTTAGATTTTCCCTGTTGGAGTACCTTAGAGAAAAATATTTCCATTTCCCAGGAATGGATCCCAGAAAAGCAGGGTTCAGCCTGTGGGGTCAGCAGGGACACACTACTCACCCCTGAGATGGGAGCTGGGCTTGAGTGCAGCATCCAAGGTAGCAGCTGGAGAAGCTGGAGAAGTCTTCCCTGTAGACACATCTGTAACACAACAGCCACAGAAGCTTCCGTCACCTGGTGCCTGCCTGCTTGTCTACAATTCTTCCTTGGTGGCACGCTGAGAACATACCTGCAGGAGGCTCCAAGGGCTTCAAAACTTTATTCATCCAAGCTGATGGAGAAGCCTTCCCAGCACCCTCATCTACAATGCAGCACAGATGAGAACATTTTCCAGTGTGTGATGGGATCTCTTTCTGCCACAGGGAACTGGGCACTGCCAGGGAGTCGGGTAAGGCCATGGGAGCCAGATGTGAATAGACATGGCCAAAGCTGCCCAGGGGCCTGGGGAGCTCTGGGCTGGCTCCTGGTCACTCTCCACACTCTTTCCCTGCCCTCAGCAACATCCCTGGGAGGGGTGGCTGCAGCAGTGCAGGGACCTGGAACTCTCCCCCTCACACACAGAAGAAATCCTCCCTAAAGCATGGGGGAAAACTGCAGCAGGCAGTGCCACAGCTATCCATGCTGCCCTCCCTCTGTCCCTCCTGCCCTCCTTCTGTGGGGAAACCCCCCAGATCCCAAGGGGAAAAAACCAGGCCCTCTCAGGACACACTGCAGCCTTGCTCTCCCCCTCTGTCCTTTCCCCACCGTGGGCACCCCGTGCAGTCGCTGTCAGGTTTCAGGACATGTCTCCCATGGAGGGACCCCAGCAGGACTGCTCAGTGCCCTGCGCCTGCTCGGGATAATTCCCCTGGGCTGTGCCGCTCTAGTCCAGGCTGTGCCCGCACTGCCAAACAGCAGAGAGGGCAGCTCAAGCCTCAGCAGGGCTCAGGCCCAGAGGCACAGCAATTACCTCCTGTGCCTGTGCCTGGCATGGCCTCCCTTCCTGGAGCTGAGGCTGGCATGCAACCACTGCTTCCTCCGGGAAATGCTTCTTTCTCCACAGGCTCTCCTTTCATTTCTGGAGAATGGAAAAGAGACAGCTGGATCAGATGAAAACATTCCTGACTGGGAATGGGGAAGGGGACAATTTCAGGAGGCATCACTTGTGAAAGGAATGCACAAGGATCAGAAAACACCCAGGATTTTGGGACAACCCAAGGCTGCTTCCTTCCCCAAACAGCCCCAACATCTGATCTGCCTGGACACCAGGAAATTGCAGGGGATCTGAGGGTGGGCATGGCCTGTGGTGCAATTGGGGCTGTCTGCCAGCTGATGCCAAATGCCTTCCTGCAGAGGCTGGGCAGAAGCTGCAGCCAGGCCAGGCTGGCAAACAGCCCTGCAGGGCGTGAAAGCAGCAGCGGGGCAGCAAGGCTGCCATGGATCCCTTCCTACTGTGCCGGGCACGGCGTGTCCAGATGTGCAGCCAAAGCCCCCGGCTGCTGAGTCCCAGGAGCAGCATGAGGGAAATGCACCCACCTTGTCTTCTCTGCAGACGTTCCTTCAGCATTTGCCACATGATTTCTAATGGGTCCTGGAATTTCCTGCCTGCCATGTCTTTGGTCTTTCCTGTCAGAGGACCTTAAGAGAAAGTAGTTCCATTTCCCAGGAATGGACCCCACAAAAGCAGGGCTCAGCCTGAGGGGTCAGCAGGGACACACTACTCACCCCTGCCATGGGAGCTGGCCTTTTGTGCAGCATCCAAGGTAGGAGTTGGTGAGGTCGTCCCTGCAGACACGCCTGTAACACAACAGCCACAGAAGCTTCTGTCACCTGCTTCTTACCAGTCAGTCAAACATTACGCCTTGGTGGGACAGTGAGAACATACCTGCAGAATGCTCAGAGGGCTTCACAACTTCAGAGTGCCAGGCTAATGGAGAATCCTTCCCAGCATCCCAGTCTGGAAGCAAACCAAGATGAGAACTGTTTCCATTGTGTGCCAGGGCTGGCTCTGGCCCTGGGCTGGCGGCAGGGATCCCGCTCGGGGCTGCTCCTGTGCCTTGGGCCTCTGGGCACTCAGGGCCAGCTCCGCAGCAGCTGCAGCGCCAGGGACGTTGCTGCACCAGTCCCGTTTCCCCGGGGCTCTGAACCAGCTCCAGAGGCCTGGAAGCCGAGGCGCCTCCAGCTTTGGCTGCTGCCGGGCCGGGCAAGGGCAGGCCCTGGGGGAAGAGCTGCTGCCACACAGCCCCGGCCAGGCCTGAGCCCGGCACAGCAATTACCTGCTGTGCCTGTGCCCGTGTCTGGCTTTGCCTTCCTTCCTGCAGCAGGGTCTGGCACCGAAGATGGAGTGCTTCCTTCAAGAAATACCACCTTCCACTGAAGCACTATGTCCATCTCTTGACAAAGGAAGGGAGACAGCTGCATCAGATGGAGCTGTTTCCCACTTGGGTGGTGGCATCAGAGGTAATATTTGTGAAATTTATGGAGCAGGAAAATGGCCAGGTTACAGTGGCATGATGAAAGCACTTCCACCACCAAACAGCCACCCTTTTCCTAATCTGCAGGGCTGGATATAGTGGGGGATCTCCGGGTGTGTTACAGTTTGGGCATGGCCTGTCAGCTGATGCCAAATAACTTCCTGCAGAGGCTAGGCAGAAGCTGCAGCAAGGCCAGGCTGGGAAACAGCCCTGCAGGGCGTGAAAGCAGCAGCGGGGCAGCGAGGCTGCCATGGATCCCTTCCCACTGTGCCGGGCACGGCGTGTCCAGATGTGCAGCCAAAGCCCCCGGCTGCTGAATCCCAGGAGCAGCATGAGGGAAATGCACCCACCTTGTCTTCTCTGCAGACATTCCTTCAGCTCTTGCCTCATCTGTTTGGATGGTTCCAGGGATATCTTATCTGTTGTATCTTGGATTTTCCCTGTTGGAGTACCTTAGAGAAAAATATTTCCATTTCCCAGGAATGGATCCCAGAAAAGCAGGGCTCAGCCTGTGGGGTCAGCAGGGACACACTACTCACCCCTGAGATGGGAGCTGGGCTTGAGTGCAGCATCCAAGGTAGCAGCTGGAGAAGCTGGAGAAGTCTTCCCTGTAGACACATCTGTAACACAACAGCCACAGAAGCTTCTGTCACCTGGTGCCTGCCTGCTTGTCTACAATTCTTCCTTGGTGGCACACTGAGAACATACCTGCAGGAGGCTCCAAGGGCTTCACAACTTTATTCATCCAAGCTGATGGAGAAGCCTTCCCAGCACCCTCATCTACAATGCAGCACAGATGAGAACATTTTCCAGTGTGTGCTGGGATCTCTTTCTGCCACAGGGAACTGGGCACTGCCAGGGAGTCGGGTAAGGCCATGGGAGCCAGATGTGAACAGACATGGCCAAAGCTGCCCAGGGGCCTGGGGAGCTCTGGGCTGGCTCCTGGTCACTCTCCACACTCTTCCCCTGCCCTCAGCAACATCCCTGGGAGGGGTGGCTGCAGCAGTGCAGGGACCTGGGACTCTCCCCCTCACACACAGAAGAAATCCTCCCTAAAGCATGGGGGAAAACTGCAGCAGGCAGTGCCACAGCTATCCATCCTGCCCTCCCTCTGTCCCTCCTGCCCTCCTTCTGTGGGGAAACCCCCCAGATCCCAAGGGCAAACAGCCAGGCCCTCTCAGGACACACTGGAGCCTTGCTCTCCCCCTCTGTCCTTTCCCCACCGTGGGCACCCCGTGCAGTCGCTCCCAGGTTTCAGGACATGTCTCCCATGGAGGGACCCCAGCAGGACTGCTCAGTGCCCTGAGCCTGCTCGGGATAATTCCCCTGGGCTGTGCCGCTCTAGTCCAGGCTGTGCCCGCACTGCCAAACAGCAGAGAGGACAGCTCAAGCCTCAGCAGGGCTCAGGCCCAGAGGCACAGCAATTACCTCCTGTGCCTGTGCCTGGCATGGCCTCCCTTCCTGGAGCTGAGGCTGGCATGCAACCACTGCTTCCTCCGGGAAATGCTTCTTTCTCCGCAGGCTCTCCTTTCATTTCTAGAGAATGGAAAAGAGACAGCTGGATCAGATGAAAACATTCCTGACTGGGAATGGGGAAGGGGACAATTTCAGGAGGCATCACTTGCGAAAGGAATGCATAAGGATCAGAAAACACCCAGGATTTTGGGACAACCCAAGGCTGCTTCCTTCCCCAAACAGCCCCAACATCTGATCTGCCTGGACACCAGGAAATTGCAGGGCATCTGAGGGTGGGCATGGCCTGTGGTGCATTTGGGGCTGTCTGCCAGCTGATGCCAAATGCCTTCCTGCAGAGGCTGGGCAGAAGCTGCAGCCAGGCCAGGCTGGCAAACAGCCCTGCAGGGCGTGAAAGCAGCAGCGGGGCAGCGAGGCTGCCATGGATCCCTTCCTGCTGTGCCGGGCACGGCGTGTCCAGATGTGCAGCCAAAGCCCCTGGCTGCTGAATCCCAGGAGCAGCATGAGGGAAATGCACCCACCTTGTCTTCTCTGCAGACATTCCTTCAGCATTTGCCACATGATTTCTAATGGGTCCTGGAATTTCCTGCCTGCCATGTCTTTGGTCTCTCCTGTCGGAGGACCTTAAAAGAAAGTAGTTCCATTTCCCAGGAATGGACCCCACAAAAGCAGGGCTCAGCCTGAGGGGTCAGCAGGGACACACTACTCACCCCTGCCATGGGAGCTGGCCTTTTGTGCAGCATCCAAGTAGGAGTTGGTGAGGTCGTCCCTGCAGACACGCCTGTAACACAACAGCCACAGAAGCTTCTGTCACCTGGTTCTTACCAGTCAGTCAAACATTACGCCTTGGTGGGACAGTGAGAACATACCTGCAGAATGCTCAGAGGGCTTCACAACTTCAGAGCGCCAGGCTAATGGAGAATCCTTCCCAGCATCCCAGTCTGGAAGCAAACCAAGATGAGAACTGTTTCCATTGTGTGCCAGGGCTGGCTCTGGCCCTGGGCTGGCGGCAGGGCTCCCGCTCGGGGCTGCTCCTGTGCCTTGGGCCTCTGGGCACTCAGGGCCAGCTCCGCAGCAGCTGCAGCGCCAGGGACGTTGCTGCACCAGTCCCGTTTTCCCGGGGCTCTGAACCAGCTCCAGAGGCCTGGAAGCCGAGGCGCCTCCAGCTTTGGCTGCTGCTGGGCCGGGCAAGGGCAGGCCCTGGGGGAAGAGCTGCTGCCACACAGCCCCGGCCAGGCCTGAGCCCGGCACAGCAATTACCTGCTGTGCCTGTGCCCGTGTCTGCCATCGCCTTCCTTCCTGCAGCAGGGGCTGGCACCGAAGATGGAGTGCTTCCTTCAAGAAATGCCACCTTCCACTGAAGCACTATGTCCATCTCTTGACAAAGGAAGGGAGACAGCTGCATCAGATGGGGCTGTTCCCCACTTGGCCGGTGGCATCAGAGGTAATATTTGTGAAATTTATGGAGCAGGAAAATGGCCAGGTTACAGTGGCATGATGAGAGCACTTCCACCACCAAACAGCCACCCTTTTCCTAATCTGCAGGGCTGGATATAGTGGGGGATCTCAGGGTGTGTTACAGTTTGGGCATGGCCTGTCAGCTGATGCCAAATGCCTTCCTGCAGAGGCTAGGCAGAAGCTGCAGCAAGGCCAGGCTGGGAAACAGCCCTGCAGGGCGTGAAAGCAGCAGCGGGGCAGCGAGGCTGCCATGGATCCCTTCCTGCTGTGCCGGGCATGGCGTGTCCAGAAGTGCAGCCAAAGCCCCCGGCTGCTGAGTCCCAGGGGAAGCATGAGGGAAATGCACCCACCTTCTCTTGTCGGCAGGGGTTCCTTCAGCTCTTGCCTCATCTGTTTGGATGGTTCCAGGGATATCTTATCTGTTGTATCTTGGATTTTCCCTGTTGGAGTACCTTAGAGAAAAATATTTCCATTTCCCAGGAATGGATCCCAGAAAAGCAGGGCTCAGCCTGTGGGCTCAGCAGGGACACACTACTCACCCCTGAGATGGGAGCTGGGCTTGAGTGCAGCATCCAAGGTAGCAGCTGGAGAAACTGGAGAAGTCTTCCCTGTAGACACATCTGTAACACAACAGCCACAGAAGCTTCTGTCACCTGGTGCCTGCCCGCTTGTCTACAATTCTTCCTTGGTGGCACACTGAGAACATACCTGCAGGAGGCTCCAAGGGCTTCAAAACTTTCTTCATCCAAGCTGATGGAGAAGCCTTCCCAGCACCCTCATCTACAATGCAGCACAGATGAGAACATTTTCCAGTGTGTGCTGGGATCTCTTTCTGCCACAGGGAACTGGGCACTGCCAGGGAGTCGGCTAAGGCCATGGGAGCCAGATGTGAATAGACATGGCCAAAGCTGCCCAGGGGCCTGGGGAGCTCTGGGCTGGCTCCTGGTCACTCTCCACACTCTTTCCCTGCCCTCAGCAACATCCCTGGGAGGGGTGGCTGCAGCAGTGCAGGGACCTGGGACTCTCCCCCTCACACACAGAAGAAATCCTCCCTAAAGCATGGGGGAAAACTGCAGCAGGCAGTGCCACAGCTATCCATCCTGCCGTCCCTCTGTCCCTCCTGCCCTCCTTCTGTGGGGAAACCCCCCAGATCCCAAGGGCAAACAGCCAGGCCCTCTCAGGACACACTGGAGCCTTGCTCTCCCCCTCTGTCCTTTCCCCACCGTGGGCACCCCGTGCAGTCGCTGTCAGGTTTCAGGACATGTCTCCCATGGAGGGACCCCAGCAGGACTGCTCAGTGCCCTGAGCCTGCTCGGGATAATTCCCCTGGGCTGTGCCGCTCTAGTCCAGGCTGTGCCCGCACTGCCAAACAGCAGAGAGGGCAGCTCAAGCCTCAGCAGGGCTCAGGCCCAGAGGCACAGCAATTACCTCCTGTGCCTATGCCTGGCATGGCCTCCCTTCCTGGAGCTGAGGCTGGCATGCAACCACTGCTTCCTCCGGGAAATGCTTCTTTCTCCGCAGGCTCTCCTTTCATTTCTAGAGAATGGAAAAGAGACAGCTGGATCAGATGAAAACATTCCTGACTGGGAATGGGGAAGGGGACAATTTCAGGAGGCATCACTTGCGAAAGGAATGCATAAGGATCAGAAAACACCCAGGATTTTGGGACAACCCAAGGCTGCTTCCTTCCCCAAACAGCCCCAACATCTGATCTGCCTGGACACCAGGAAATTGCAGGGCATCTGAGGGTGGGCATGGCCTGTGGTGCATTTGGGGCTGTCTGCCAGCTGATGCCAAATGCCTTCCTGCAGAGGCTGGGCAGAAGCTGCAGCCAGGCCAGGCTGGGAAACAGCCCTGCAGGGCGTGAAAGCAGCAGCGGGGCAGCGAGGCTGCCATGGATCCCTTCCTGCTGTGCCGGGCACGGCGTGTCCAGATGTGCAGCCAAAGCCCCTGGCTGCTGAGTCCCAGGAGCAGCATGAGGGAAATGCACCCACCTTGTCTTCTCTGCAGACATTCCTTCAGCATTTGCCACATGATTTCTAATGGGTCCTGGAATTTCCTGCCTGCCATGTCTTTGGTCTCTCCTGTCGGAGGACCTTAAAAGAAAGTAGTTCCATTTCCCAGGAATGGACCCCACAAAAGCAGGGCTCAGCCTGAGGGGTCAGCAGGGACACACTACTCACCCCTGCCATGGGAGCTGGGCTTTTGTGCAGCATCCAAGTAGGAGTTGGTGAGGTCGTCCCTGCAGACACGCCTGTAACACAACAGCCACAGAAGCTTCTGTCACCTGGTTCTTACCAGTCAGTCAAACATTACGCCTTGGTGGGACAGTGAGAACATACCTGCAGAATGCTCAGAGGGCTTCACAACTTCAGAGCGCCAGGCTAATGGAGAATCCTTCCCAGCGTCCCAGTCTGGAAGCAAACCAAGATGAGAACTCTTTCCATTGTGTGCCAGGGCTGGCTCTGGCCCTGGGCTGGCGGCAGGGCTCCCGCTCGGGGCTGCTCCTGTGCCTTGGGCCTCTGGGCACTCAGGGCCAGCTCTGCAGCAGCTGCAGCGCCAGGGACGTTGCTGCACCAGTCCCGTTTTCCCGGGGCTCTGAACCAGCTCCAGAGGCCTGGAAGCAGCCGAGGCGCCTCCAGCTTTGGCTGCTGCTGGGCCGGGCAAGGGCAGGCCCTGGGGGAAGAGCTGCTGCCACACAGCCCCGGCCAGGCCTGAGCCCGGCACAGCAATTACCTGCTGTGCCTGTGCCCGTGTCTGGCTTTGCCTTCCTTCCTGCAGCAGGGGCTGGCACCGAAGATGGAGTGCTTCCTTCAAGAAATGCCACCTTCCACTGAAGCACTATGTCCATCTCTTGACAAAGGAAGGGAGACAGCTGCATCAGATGGGGCTGTTCCCCACTTGGCCGGTGGCATCAGAGGTAATATTTGTGAAATTTATGGAGCAGGAAAATGGCCAGGTTACAGTGGCATGATGAGAGCACTTCCACCACCAAACAGCCACCCTTTTCCTAAGCTGCAGGGCTGGATATAGTGGGGGATCTCAGGGTGTGTTACAGTTTGGGCATGGCCTGTCAGCTGATGCCAAATGCCTTCCTGCAGAGGCTAGGCAGAAGCTGCAGCAAGGCCAGGCTGGGAAACAGCCCTGCAGGGCGTGAAAGCAGCAGCGGGGCAGCGAGGCTGCCATGGATCCCTTCGTGCTGTGCCGGGCATGGCGTGTCCAGAAGTGCAGCCAAAGCCCCCGGCTGCTGAGTCCCAGGGGAAGCATGAGGGAAATGCACCCACCTTCTCTTGTCTGCAGGGGTTCCTTCAGCTCTTGCCTCATCTGTTTGGATGGTTCCAGGGATATCTTATCTGTTGTATCTTGGATTTTCCCTGTTGGAGTACCTTAGAGAAAAATATTTCCATTTCCAAGAAATGGATCCCAGAAAAGCAGGGCTCAGCCTGTGGGGTCAGCAGGGACACACTACTCACCCCTGAGATGGGAGCTGGGCTTGAGTGCAGCATCCAAGGTAGCAGCTGGAGAAGCTGGAGAAGTCTTCCCTGTAGACACATCTGTAACACAACAGCCACAGAAGCTTCTGTCACCTGGTGCCTGCCCGCTTGTCTACAATTCTTCCTTGGTGGCACACTGAGAACATACCTGCAGGAGGCTCCAAGGGCTTCAAAACTTTCTTCATCCAAGCTGATGGAGAAGCCTTCCCAGCACCCTCATCTACAATGCAGCACAGATGAGAACATTTTCCAGTGTGTGCTGGGATCTCTTTCTGCCACAGGGAACTGGGCACTGCCAGGGAGTCGGCTAAGGCCATGGGAGCCAGATGTGAATAGACACGGCCAAAGCTGCCCAGGGGCCTGGGGAGCTCTGGGCTGGCTCCTGGTCACTCTCCACACTCTTTCCCTGCCCTCAGCAACATCCCTGGGAGGGGTGGCTGCAGCAGTGCAGGGACCTGGGACTCTCCCCCTCACACACAGAAGAAATCCTCCCTAAAGCATGGGGGAAAACTGCAGCAGGCAGTGCCACAGCTATCCATCCTGCCCTCCCTCTGTCCCTCCTGCCCTCCTTCTGTGGGGAAACCCCCCAGATCCCAAGGGCAAACAGCCAGGCCCTCTCAGGACACACTGGAGCCTTGCTCTCCCCCTCTGTCCTTTCCCCACCGTGGGCACCCCGTGCAGTCACTCCCAGGTTTCAGGACATGTCTCCCATGGAGGGACCCCAGCAGGACTGCTCAGTACCCGAGTGCCGTGAGCCTGCTCGGGATAATTCCCCTGGGCTGTGCTGCTCTAGTCCAGGTTGTGCCCGCACTGCCAAACAGCAGAGAGGGCAGCTCAAGCCTCAGCAGGGCTCAGGCCCAGAGGCACAGCAATTACCTCCTGTGCCTGTGCCTGGCATGGCCTCCCTTCCTGGAGCTGAGGCTGGCATGCAACCACTGCTTCCTCCGGGAAATGCTTCTTTCTCCGCAGGCTCTCCTTTCATTTCTGGAGAATGGAAAAGAGACAGCTGCATCAGATGAAAACATTCCTGACTGGGAATGGGGAAGGGGACAATTTCAGGAGGCATCACTTGTGAAAGGAATGCATAAGGATCAGAAAACACCCAGGATTTTGGGACAACCCAAGGCTGCTTCCTTCCCCAAACAGCCCCAACATCTGATCTGCCTGGACACCAGGAAATTGCAGGGCATCTGAGGGTGGGCATGGCCTGTGGTGCATTTGGGGCTGTCTGCCAGCTGATGCCAAATGCCTTCCTGCAGAGGCTGGGCAGAAGCTGCAGCCAGGCCAGGCTGGGAAACAGCCCTGCAGGGCGTGAAAGCAGCAGCGGGGCAGCAAGGCTGCCATGGATCCCTTCCTGCTGTGCCGGGCACGGCGTGTCCAGATGTGCAGCCAAAGCCCCCGGCTACTGAGTCCCAGGGGAAGCATGAGGGAAATGCACCCACCTTGTCTTCTCTGCAGACGTTCCTTCAGCATTTGCCACATGATTTCTAATGGGTCCCGGAATTTCCTGCCTGCCATGTCTTTGGTCTCTCCTGTCGGAGGACCTTAAAAGAAAGTAGTTCCATTTCCCAGGAATGGACCCCACAAAAGCAGGGCTCAGCCTGAGGGGTCAGCAGGGACACACTACTCACCCCTGCCATGGGAGCTGGCCTTTTGTGCAGCATCCAAGGTAGGAGTTGGTGAGGTCGTCCCTGCAGACACGCCTGTAACACAACAGCCACAGAAGCTTCTGTCACCTGGTTCTTACCAGTCAGTCAAACATTACGCCTTGGTGGGACAGTGAGAACATACCTGCAGAATGCTCAGAGGGCTTCACAACTTCAGAGCGCCAGGCTAATGGAGAATCCTTCCCAGCGTCCCAGTCTGGAAGCAAACCAAGATGAGAACTCTTTCCATTGTGTGCCAGGGCTGGCTCTGGCCCTGGGCTGGCGGCAGGGCTCCCGCTCGGGGCTGCTCCTGTGCCTTGGGCCTCTGGGCACTCAGGGCCAGCTCCGCAGCAGCTGCAGCGCCAGGGACGTTGCTGCACCAGTCCCGTTTTCCCGGGGCTCTGAACCAGCTCCAGAGGCCTGGAAGCAGCCGAGGCGCCTCCAGCTTTGGCTGCTGCTGGGCCGGGCAAGGGCAGGCCCTGGGGGAAGAGCTGCTGCCACACAGCCCCGGCCAGGCCTGAGCCCGGCACAGCAATTACCTGCTGTGCCTGTGCCCGTGTCTGCCATCGCCTTCCTTCCTGCAGCAGGGGCTGGCACCGAAGATGGAGTGCTTCCTTCAAGAAATGCCACCTTCCACTGAAGCACTATGTCCATCTCTTGACAAAGGAAGGGAGACAGCTGCATCAGATGGGGCTGTTCCCCACTTGGCCGGTGGCATCAGAGGTAATATTTGTGAAATTTATGGAGCAGGAAAATGGCCAGGTTACAGTGGCATGATGAGAGCACTTCCACCACCAAACAGCCACCCTTTTCCTAAGCTGCAGGGCTGGATATAGTGGGGGATCTCAGGGTGTGTTACAGTTTGGGCATGGCCTGTCAGCTGATGCCAAATGCCTTCCTGCAGAGGCTAGGCAGAAGCTGCAGCAAGGCCAGGCTGGGAAACAGCCCTGCAGGGCGTGAAAGCAGCAGCGGGGCAGCGAGGCTGCCATGGATCCCTTCCTGCTGTGCCGGGCATGGCGTGTCCAGAAGTGCAGCCAAAGCCCCCGGCTGCTGAGTCCCAGGGGAAGCATGAGGGAAATGCACCCACCTTCTCTTGTCTGCAGGGGTTCCTTCAGCTCTTGCCTCATCTGTTTGGATGGTTCCAGGGATATCTTATCTGTTGTATCTTGGATTTTCCCTGTTGGAGTACCTTAGAGAAAAATATTTCCATTTCCCAGGAATGGATCCCAGAAAAGCAGGGCTCAGCCTGTGGGGTCAGCAGGGACACACTACTCACCCCTGAGATGGGAGCTGGGCTTGAGTGCAGCATCCAAGGTAGCAGCTGGAGAAGCTGGAGAAGTCTTCCCTGTAGACACATCTGTAACACAACAGCCACAGAAGCTTCTGTCACCTGGTGCCTGCCCGCTTGTCTACAATTCTTCCTTGGTGGCACACTGAGAACATACCTGCAGGAGGCTCCAAGGGCTTCAAAACTTTCTTCATCCAAGCTGATGGAGAAGCCTTCCCAGCACCCTCATCTACAATGCAGCACAGATGAGAACATTTTCCAGTGTGTGCTGGGATCTCTTTCTGCCACAGGGAACTGGGCACTGCCAGGGAGTCGGCTAAGGCCATGGGAGCCAGATGTGAATAGACACGGCCAAAGCTGCCCAGGGGCCTGGGGAGCTCTGGGCTGGCTCCTGGTCACTCTCCACACTCTTTCCCTGCCCTCAGCAACATCCCTGGGAGGGGTGGCTGCAGCAGTGCAGGGACCTGGGACTCTCCCCCTCACACACAGAAGAAATCCTCCCTAAAGCATGGGGGAAAACTGCAGCAGGCAGTGCCACAGCTATCCATCCTGCCCTCCCTCTGTCCCTCCTGCCCTCCTTCTGTGGGGAAACCCCCCAGATCCCAAGGGCAAACAGCCAGGCCCTCTCAGGACACACTGGAGCCTTGCTCTCCCCCTCTGTCCTTTCCCCACCGTGGGCACCCCGTGCAGTCACTCCCAGGTTTCAGGACATGTCTCCCATGGAGGGACCCCAGCAGGACTGCTCAGTACCCGAGTGCCGTGAGCCTGCTCGGGATAATTCCCCTGGGCTGTGCTGCTCTAGTCCAGGTTGTGCCCGCACTGCCAAACAGCAGAGAGGGCAGCTCAAGCCTCAGCAGGGCTCAGGCCCAGAGGCACAGCAATTACCTCCTGTGCCTGTGCCTGGCATGGCCTCCCTTCCTGGAGCTGAGGCTGGCATGCAACCACTGCTTCCTCCGGGAAATGCTTCTTTCTCCGCAGGCTCTCCTTTCATTTCTGGAGAATGGAAAAGAGACAGCTGCATCAGATGAAAACATTCCTGACTGGGAATGGGGAAGGGGACAATTTCAGGAGGCATCACTTGTGAAAGGAATGCATAAGGATCAGAAAACACCCAGGATTTTGGGACAACCCAAGGCTGCTTCCTTCCCCAAACAGCCCCAACATCTGATCTGCCTGGACACCAGGAAATTGCAGGGCATCTGAGGGTGGGCATGGCCTGTGGTGCATTTGGGGCTGTCTGCCAGCTGATGCCAAATGCCTTCCTGCAGAGGCTGGGCAGAAGCTGCAGCCAGGCCAGGCTGGGAAACAGCCCTGCAGGGCGTGAAAGCAGCAGCGGGGCAGCAAGGCTGCCATGGATCCCTTCCTGCTGTGCCGGGCACGGCGTGTCCAGATGTGCAGCCAAAGCCCCCGGCTACTGAGTCCCAGGGGAAGCATGAGGGAAATGCACCCACCTTGTCTTCTCTGCAGACGTTCCTTCAGCATTTGCCACATGATTTCTAATGGGTCCCGGAATTTCCTGCCTGCCATGTCTTTGGTCTCTCCTGTCGGAGGACCTTAAAAGAAAGTAGTTCCATTTCCCAGGAATGGACCCCACAAAAGCAGGGCTCAGCCTGAGGGGTCAGCAGGGACACACTACTCACCCCTGCCATGGGAGCTGGCCTTTTGTGCAGCATCCAAGGTAGGAGTTGGTGAGGTCGTCCCTGCAGACACGCCTGTAACACAACAGCCACAGAAGCTTCTGTCACCTGGTTCTTACCAGTCAGTCAAACATTACGCCTTGGTGGGACAGTGAGAACATACCTGCAGAATGCTCAGAGTGCTTCACAACTTCAGAGCGCCAGGCTAATGGAGAATCCTTCCCAGCATCCCAGTCTGGAAGCAAACCAAGATGAGAACTGTTTCCATTGTGTGCCAGGGCTGGCTCTGGCCCTGGGCTGGCGGCAGGGCTCCCGCTCGGGGCTGCTCCTGTGCCTTGGGCCTCTGGGCACTCAGGGCCAGCTCCGCAGCAGCTGCAGCGCCAGGGACGTTGCTGCACCAGTCCCGTTTTCCCGGGGCTCTGAACCAGCTCCAGAGGCCTGGAAGCCGAGGCACCTCCAGCTTTGGCTGCTGCCGGGCCGGGCAAGGGCAGGCCCTGGGGGAAGAGCTGCTGCCACACAGCCCCGGCCAGGCCTGAGCCTGGCACAGCAATTACCTGCTGTGCCTGTGCCCGTGTCTGGCTTTGCCTTCCTTCCTGCAGCAGGGGCTGGCACCGAAGATGGAGTGCTTCCTTCAAGAAATGCCACCTTCCACTGAAGCACTATGTCCATCTCTTGACAAAGGAAGGGAGACAGCTGCATCAGATGGGGCTGTTCCCCACTTGGCCGGTGGAATCAGAGGTAATATTTGTGAAATTTATGGAGCAGGAAAATGGCCAGGTTACAGTGGCATGATGAGAGCACTTCCACCACCAAACAGCCACCCTTTTCCTAATCTGCAGGGCTGGATATAGTGGGGGATCTCAGGGTGTGTTACAGTTTGGGCATGGCCTGTCAGCTGATGCCAAATAACTTCCTACAGAGGCTGGGCAGAAGCTGCAGCCAGGCCAGGCTGGGAAACAGCCCTGCAGGGCGTGAAAGCAGCAGCGGGGCAGCGAGGCTGCCATGGATCCCTTCCCACTGTGCCGGGCATGGCGTGTCCAGATGTGCAGCCAAAGCCCCCGGCTGCTGACTCCCAGGGGAAGCATGAGGGAAATGCACCCACCTTCTCTTGTCTGCAGGGGTTCCTTCAGCTCTTGCCTCATCTGTTTGGATGGTTCCAGGGATATCTTATCTGTTGTATCTTGGATTTTCCCTGTTGGAGTACCTTAGAGAAAAATATTTCCATTTCCCAGGAATGGATCCCAGAAAAGCAGGGTTCAGCCTGTGGGGTCAGCAGGGACACACTACTCACCCCTGAGATGGGAGCTGGGCTTGAGTGCAGCATCCAAGGTAGCAGCTGGAGAAACTGGAGAAGTCTTCCCTGTAGACACATCTGTAACACAACAGCCACAGAAGCTTCTGTCACCTGGTGCCTGCCCGCTTGTCTACAATTCTTCCTTGGTGGCACACTGAGAACATACCTGCAGGAGGCTCCAAGGGCTTCAAAACTTTATTCATCCAAGCTGATGGAGAAGCCTTCCCAGCACCCTCATCTACAATGCAGCACAGATGAGAACATTTTCCAGTGTGTGCTGGGATCTCTTTCTGCCACAGGGAACTGGGCACTGCCAGGGAGTCGGGTAAGGCCATGGGAGCCAGATGTGAATAGACATGGCCAAAGCTGCCCAGGGGCCTGGGGAGCTCTGGGCTGGCTCCTGGTCACTCTCCACACTCTTCCCCTGCCCTCAGCAACATCCCTGGGAGGGGTGGCTGCAGCAGTGCAGGGACCTGGAACTCTCCCCCTCACACACAGAAGAAATCCTCCCTAAAGCATGGGGGAAAACTGCAGCAGGCAGTGCCACAGCTATCCATCCTGCCCTCCCTCTGTCCCTCCTGCCCTCCTTCTGTGGGGAAACCCCCCAGATCCCAAGGGCAAACAGCCAGGCCCTCTCAGGACACACTGGAGCCTTGCTCTCCCCCTCTGTCCTTTCCCCACCGTGGGCACCCCGTGCAGTCACTCCCAGGTTTCAGGACATGTCTCCCATGGAGGGACCCCAGCCGGACTGCTCAGTGCCCTGAGCCTGCTCGGGATAATTCCCCTGGGCTGTGCTGCTCTAGTCCAGGCTGTGCCCGCACTGCCAAACAGCAGAGAGGGCAGCTCAAGCCTCAGCAGGGCTCAGGCCCAGAGGCACAGCAATTACCTCCTGTGCCTGTGCCTGGCATGGCCTCCCTTCCTGGAGCTGAGGCTGGCATGCAACCACTGCTTCCTCCGGGAAATGCTTCTTTCTCCGCAGGCTCTCCTTTCATTTCTAGAGAATGGAAAAGAGACAGCTGGATCAGATGAAAACATTCCTGACTGGGAATGGGGAAGGGGACAATTTCAGGAGGCATCACTTGCGAAAGGAATGCATAAGGATCAGAAAACACCCAGGATTTTGGGACAACCCAAGGCTGCTTCCTTCCCCAAACAACCCCAACATCTGATCTGCCTGGACACCAGGAAATTGCAGGGGATCTGAGGGTGGGCATGGCCTGTGGTGCATTTGGGGCTGTCTGCCAGCTGATGCCAAATGCCTTCCTGCAGAGGCTGGGCAGAAGCTGCAGCCAGGCCAGGCTGGCAAACAGCCCTGCAGGGCGTGAAAGCAGCAGCGGGGCAGCGAGGCTGCCATGGATCCCTTCCTGCTGTGCCGGGCACGGCGTGTCCAGATGTGCAGCCAAAGCCCCTGGCTGCTGAGTCCCAGGAGCAGCATGAGGGAAATGCACCCACCTTGTCTTCTCTGCAGACATTCCTTCAGCATTTGCCACATGATTTCTAATGGGTCCTGGAATTTCCTGCCTGCCATGTCTTTGGTCTCTCCTGTCGGAGGACCTTAAAAGAAAGTAGTTCCATTTCCCAGGAATGGACCCCACAAAAGCAGGGCTCAGCCTGAGGGGTCAGCAGGGACACACTACTCACCCCTGCCATGGGAGCTGGGCTTTTGTGCAGCATCCAAGTAGGAGTTGGTGAGGTCGTCCCTGCAGACACGCCTGTAACACAACAGCCACAGAAGCTTCTGTCACCTGGTTCTTACCAGTCAGTCAAACATTACGCCTTGGTGGGACAGTGAGAACATACCTGCAGAATGCTCAGAGGGCTTCACAACTTCAGAGCGCCAGGCTAATGGAGAATCCTTCCCAGCATCCCAGTCTGGAAGCAAACCAAGATGAGAACTCTTTCCATTGTGTGCCAGGGCTGGCTCTGGCCCTGGGCTGGCGGCAGGGCTCCCGCTCGGGGCTGCTCCTGTGCCTTGGGCCTCTGGGCACTCAGGGCCAGCTCCGCAGCAGCTGCAGCGCCAGGGACGTTGCTGCACCAGTCCCGTTTTCCCGGGGCTCTGAACCAGCTCCAGAGGCCTGGAAGCCGAGGCGCCTCCAGCTTTGGCTGCTGCTGGGCCGGGCAAGGGCAGGCCCTGGGGGAAGAGCTGCTGCCACACAGCCCCGGCCAGGCCTGAGCCCGGCACAGCAATTACCTGCTGTGCCTGTGCCCGTGTCTGCCATCGCCTTCCTTCCTGCAGCAGGGGCTGGCACCGAAGATGGAGTGCTTCCTTCAAGAAATGCCACCTTCCACTGAAGCACTATGTCCATCTCTTGACAAAGGAAGGGAGACAGCTGCATCAGATGGGGCTGTTCCCCACTTGGCCGGTGGCATCAGAGGTAATATTTGTGAAATTTATGGAGCAGGAAAATGGCCAGGTTACAGTGGCATGATGAGAGCACTTCCACCTCCAAACAGCCACCCTTTTCCTAAGCTGCAGGGCTGGATATAGTGGGGGATCTCAGGGTGTGTTACAGTTTGGGCATGGCCTGTCAGCTGATGCCAAATGCCTTCCTGCAGAGGCTAGGCAGAAGCTGCAGCAAGGCCAGGCTGGGAAACAGCCCTGCAGGGCGTGAAAGCAGCAGCGGGGCAGCGAGGCTGCCATGGATCCCTTCCTGCTGTGCCGGGCATGGCGTGTCCAGAAGTGCAGCCAAAGCCCCCGGCTGCTGAGTCCCAGGGGAAGCATGAGGGAAATGCACCCACCTTCTCTTGTCTGCAGGGGTTCCTTCAGCTCTTGCCTCATCTGTTTGGATGGTTCCAGGGATATCTTATCTGTTGTATCTTGGATTTTCCCTGTTGGAGTACCTTAGAGAAAAATATTTCCATTTCCCAGGAATGGATCCCAGAAAAGCAGGGCTCAGCCTGTGGGCTCAGCAGGGACACACTACTCACCCCTGAGATGGGAGCTGGGCTTGAGTGCAGCATCCAAGGTAGCAGCTGGAGAAACTGGAGAAGTCTTCCCTGTAGACACATCTGTAACACAACAGCCACAGAAGCTTCTGTCACCTGGTGCCTGCCCGCTTGTCTACAATTCTTCCTTGGTGGCACGCTGAGAACATACCTGCAGGAGGCTCCAAGGGCTTCAAAACTTTCTTCATCCAAGCTGATGGAGAAGCCTTCCCAGCACCCTCATCTACAATGCAGCACAGATGAGAACATTTTCCAGTGTGTGCTGGGATCTCTTTCTGCCACAGGGAACTGGGCACTGCCAGGGAGTCGGCTAAGGCCATGGGAGCCAGATGTGAATAGACATGGCCAAAGCTGCCCAGGGGCCTGGGGAGCTCTGGGCTGGCTCCTGGTCACTCTCCACACTCTTTCCCTGCCCTCAGCAACATCCCTGGGAGGGGTGGCTGCAGCAGTGCAGGGACCTGGGACTCTCCCCCTCACACACAGAAGAAATCCTCCCTAAAGCATGGGGGAAAACTGCAGCAGGCAGTGCCACAGCTATCCATCCTGCCCTCCCTCTGTCCCTCCTGCCCTCCTTCTGTGGGGAAACCCCCCAGATCCCAAGGGCAAACAGCCAGGCCCTCTCAGGACACACTGGAGCCTTGCTCTCCCCCTCTGTCCTTTCCCCACCGTGGGCACCCAGTGCAGTCACTCCCAGGTTTCAGGACATGTCTCCCATGGAGGGACCCCAGCAGGACTGCTCAGTGCCCTGAGCCTGCTCGGGATAATTCCCCTGGGCTGTGCCGCTCTAGTCCAGGCTGTGCCCGCACTGCCAAACAGCAGAGAGGGCAGCTCAAGCCTCAGCAGGGCTCAGGCCCAGAGGCACAGCAATTACCTCCTGTGCCTGTGCCTGGCATGGCCTCCCTTCCTGGAGCTGAGGCTGGCATGCAACCACTGCTTCCTCCGGGAAATGCTTCTTTCTCCGCAGGCTCTCCTTTCATTTCTGGAGAATGGAAAAGAGACAGCTGCATCAGATGAAAACATTCCTGACTGGGAATGGGGAAGGGGACAATTTCAGGAGGCATCACTTGTGAAAGGAATGCATAAGGATCAGAAAACACCCAGGATTTTGGGACAACCCAAGGCTGCTTCCTTCCCCAAACAGCCCCAACATCTGATCTGCCTGGACACCAGGAAATTGCAGGGCATCTGAGGGTGGGCATGGCCTGTGGTGCATTTGGGGCTGTCTGCCAGCTGATGCCAAATGCCTTCCTGCAGAGACTGGGCAGAAGCTGCAGCCAGGCCAGGCTGGCAAACAGCCCTGCAGGGCGTGAAAGCAGCAGCGGGGCAGCGAGGCTGCCATGGATCCCTTCCTGCTGTGCCGGGCACGGCGTGTCCAGATGTGCAGCCAAAGCCCCCGGCTGCTGAGTCCCAGGAGCAGCATGAGGGAAATGCACCCACCTTGTCCTCTCTGCAGACGTTCCTTCAGCATTTGCCACATGATTTCTAATGGGTCCTGGAATTTCCTGCCTGCCATGTCTTTGGTCTCTCCTGTCAGAGGACCTTAAGAGAAAGTAGTTCCATTTCCCAGCAATGGACCCCACAAAAGCAGGGCTCAGCCTGAGGGGTCAGCAGGGACACACTACTCACCCCTGCCATGGGAGCTGGCCTTTTGTGCAGCATCCAAGGTAGGAGTTGGTGAGGTCGTCCCTGCAGACACGCCTGTAACACAACAGCCACAGAAGCTTCTGTCACCTGCTTCTTACCAGTCAGTCAAACATTACGCCTTGGTGGGACAGTGAGAACATACCTGCAGAATGCTCAGAGGGCTTCACAACTTCAGAGCGCCAGGCTAATGGAGAATCCTTCCCAGCATCCCAGTCTGGAAGCAAACCTAGATGAGAACTGTTTCCATTGTGTGCCAGGGCTGGCTCTGGCCCTGGGCTGGCGGCAGGGCTCCCGCTCGGGGCTGCTCCTGTGCCTTGGGCCTCTGGGCACTCAGGGCCAGCTCCGCAGCAGCTGCAGCGCCAGGGACGTTGCTGCACCAGTCCCGTTTCCCCGGGGCTCTGAACCAGCTCCAGAGGCCTGGAAGCCGAGGCGCCTCCAGCTTTGGCTGCTGCCGGGCCGGGCAAGGGCAGGCCCTGGGGGAAGAGCTGCTGCCACACAGCCCCGGCCAGGCCTGAGCCCGGCACAGCAATTACCTGCTGTGCCTGTGCCCGTGTCTGCCATCGCCTTCCTTCCTGCAGCAGGGGCTGGCACCGAAGATGGAGTGCTTCCTTCAAGAAATGCCACCTTCCACTGAAGCACTATGTCCATCTCTTGACAAAGGAAGGGAGACAGCTGCATCAGATGGGGCTGTTCCCCACTTGGGTGGTGGCATCAGAGGTAATATTTGTGAAATTTATGGAGCAGGAAAATGGCCAGGTTACAGTGGCATGATGAGAGCACTTCCACCACCAAACAGCCACCCTTTTCCTAAGCTGCAGGGCTGGATATAGTGGGGGATCTCAGGGTGTGTTACAGTTTGGGCATGGCCTGTCAGCTGATGCCAAATGCCTTCCTGCAGAGGCTAGGCAGAAGCTGCAGCAAGGCCAGGCTGGGAAACAGCCCTGCAGGGCGTGAAAGCAGCAGCGGGGCAGCGAGGCTGCCATGGATCCCTTCGTGCTGTGCCGGGCATGGCGTGTCCAGAAGTGCAGCCAAAGCCCCCGGCTGCTGAGTCCCAGGGGAAGCATGAGGGAAATGCACCCACCTTCTCTTGTCTGCAGGGGTTCCTTCAGCTCTTGCCTCATCTGTTTGGATGGTTCCAGGGATATCTTATCTGTTGTATCTTGGATTTTCCCTGTTGGAGTACCTTAGAGAAAAATATTTCCATTTCCCAGGAATGGATCCCAGAAAAGCAGGGCTCAGCCTGTCGGGTCAGCAGGGACACACTACTCACCCCTGTGATGGGAGCTGGGCTTGAGTGCAGCATCCAAGGTAGCAGCTGGAGAAGCTGGAGAAGTCTTCCCTGCAGACACATCTGTAACACAACAGCCACAGAAGCTTCTGTCACCTGGTGCCTGCCCGCTTGTCTACAATTCTTCCTTGGTGGCACACTGAGAACATACCTGCAGGAGGCTCCAAGGGCTTCAAAACTTTATTCATCCAAGCTGATGGAGAAGCCTTCCCAGCACCCTCATCTACAATGCAGCACAGATGAGAACATTTTCCAGTGTGTGCTGGGATCTCTTTCTGCCACAGGGAACTGGGCACTGCCAGGGAGTCGGGTAAGGCCATGGGAGCCAGATGTGAATAGACATGGCCAAAGCTGCCCAGGGGCCTGGGGAGCTCTGGGCTGGCTCCTGGTCACTCTCCACACTCTTTCCCTGCCCTCAGCAACATCCCTGGGAGGGGTGGCTGCAGCAGTGCAGGGACCTGGGACTCTCCCCCTCACACACAGAAGAAATCCTCCCTAAAGCATGGGGGAAAACTGCAGCAGGCAGTGCCACAGCTATCCATCCTGCCCTCCCTCTGTCCCTCCTGCCCTCCTTCTGTGGGGAAACCCCCCAGATCCCAAGGGCAAACAGCCAGGCCCTCTCAGGACACACTGGAGCCTTGCTCTCCCCCTCTGTCCTTTCCCCACCGTGGGCACCCCGTGCAGTCGCTCCCAGGTTTCAGGACATGTCTCCCATGGAGGGATCCCAGCAGGACTGCTCAGTGCCCTGAGCCTGCTCGGGATAATTCCCCTGGGCTGTGCTGCTCTAGTCCAGGCTGTGCCCGCACTGCCAAACAGCAGAGAGGGCAGCTCAAGCCTCAGCAGGGCTCAGGCCCAGAGGCACAGCAATTACCTCCTGTGCCTGTGCCTGGCATGGCCTCCCTTCCTGGAGCTGAGGCTGGCATGCAACCACTGCTTCCTCCGGGAAATGCCTCTTTCTCCGCAGGCTCTCCTTTCATTTCTGGAGAATGGAAAAGAGACAGCTGCATCAGATGAAAACATTCCTGACTGGGAATGGGGAAGGGGACAATTTCAGGAGGCATCACTTGTGAAAGGAATGCATAAGGATCAGAAAACACCCAGGATTTTGGGACAACCCAAGGCTGCTTCCTTCCCCAAACAGCCCCAACATCTGATCTGCCTGGACACCAGGAAATTGCAGGGCATCTGAGGGTGGGCATGGCCTGTGGTGCATTTGGGGCTGTCTGCCAGCTGATGCCAAATGCCTTCCTGCAGAGACTGGGCAGAAGCTGCAGCCAGGCCAGGCTGGCAAACAGCCCTGCAGGGCGTGAAAGCAGCAGCGGGGCAGCGAGGCTGCCATGGATCCCTTCCTGCTGTGCCGGGCACGGCGTGTCCAGATGTGCAGCCAAAGCCCCCGGCTGCTGAGTCCCAGGAGCAGCATGAGGGAAATGCACCCACCTTGTCTTCTCTGCAGACGTTCCTTCAGCATTTGCCACATGATTTCTAATGGGTCCTGGAATTTCCTGCCTGCCATGTCTTTGGTCTCTCCTGTCAGAGGACCTTAAGAGAAAGTAGTTCCATTTCCCAGCAATGGACCCCACAAAAGCAGGGCTCAGCCTGAGGGGTCAGCAGGGACACACTACTCACCCCTGCCATGGGAGCTGGCCTTTTGTGCAGCATCCAAGGTAGGAGTTGGTGAGGTCGTCCCTGCAGACACGCCTGTAACACAACAGCCACAGAAGCTTCTGTCACCTCGTTCTTACCAGTCAGTCAAACATTACGCCTTGGTGGGACAGTGAGAACATACCTGCAGAATGCTCAGAGGGCTTCACAACTTCAGAGCGCCAGGCTAATGGAGAATCCTTCCCAGCATCCCAGTCTGGAAGCAAACCAAGATGAGAACTGTTTCCATTGTGTGCCAGGGCTGGCTCTGGCCCTGGGCTGGCGGCAGGGCTCCCGCTCGGGGCTGCTCCTGTGCCTTGGGCCTCTGGGCACTCAGGGCCAGCTCCGCAGCAGCTGCAGCGCCAGGGATGTTGCTGCACCAGTCCTGTTTCCCCGGGACTCTGAACCAGCTCCAGAGGCCTGGAAGCCGAGGCGCCTCCAGCTTTGGCTGCTGCCGGGCCGGGCAAGGGCAGGCCCTGGGGGAAGAGCTGCTGCCACACAGCCCCGGCCAGGCCTGAGCCCGGCACAGCAATTACCTGCTGTGCCTGTGCCCGTGTCTGCCATCGCCTTCCTTCCTGCAGCAGGGGCTGGCACCGAAGATGGAGTGCTTCCTTCAAGAAATGCCACCTTCCACTGAAGCACTATGTCCATCTCTTGACAAAGGAAGGGAGACAGCTGCATCAGATGGGGCTGTTCCCCACTTGGGCGGTGGCATCAGAGGTAATATTTGTGAATTTTTGGAGCAGGAAAATGGCCAGGTTACAGTGGCATGATGAGAGCACTTCCACCACCAAACAGCCACCCTTTTCCTAAGCTGCAGGGCTGGATATAGTGGGGGATCTCAGGGTGTGTTACAGTTTGGGCATGGCCTGTCAGCTGATGCCAAATGCCTTCCTGCAGAGGCTAGGCAGAAGCTGCAGCCAGGCCAGGCTGGGAAACAGCCCTGCAGGGCGTGAAAGCAGCAGCGGGGCAGCAATGCTGCCATGGATCCCTTCCCACTGTGCCGGGCACGGCGTGTCCAGATGTGCAGCCAAAGCCCCCGGCTGCTGAGTCCCAGGGGAAGCATGAGGGAAATGCACCCACCTTCTCTTGTCTGCAGGGGTTCCTTCAGCTCTTGCCTCATCTGTTTGGATGGTTCCAGGGATATCTTATCTGTTGTATCTTGGATTTTCCCTGTTGGAGTACCTTAGAGAAAAATATTTCCATTTCCCAGGAATGGATCCCAGAAAAGCAGGGCTCAGCCTGTCGGGTCAGCAGGGACACACTACTCACCCCTGAGATGGGAGCTGGGCTTGAGTGCAGCATCCAAGGTAGCAGCTGGAGAAGCTGGAGAAGTCTTCCCTGCAGACACATCTGTAACACAACAGCCACAGAAGCTTCTGTCACCTGGTGCCTGCCCGCTTGTCTACAATTCTTCCTTGGTGGCACACTGAGAACATACCTGCAGGAGGCTCCAAGGGCTTCAAAACTTTATTCATCCAAGCTGATGGAGAAGCCTTCCCAGCACCCTCATCTACAATGCAGCACAGATGAGAACATTTTCCAGTGTGTGCTGGGATCTCTTTCTGCCACAGGGAACTGGGCACTGCCAGGGAGTCGGGTAAGGCCATGGGAGCCAGATGTGAATAGACATGGCCAAAGCTGCCCAGGGGCCTGGGGAGCTCTGGGCTGGCTCCTGGTCACTCTCCACACTCTTTCCCTGCCCTCAGCAACATCCCTGGGAGGGGTGGCTGCAGCAGTGCAGGGACCTGGGACTCTCCCCCTCACACACAGAAGAAATCCTCCCTAAAGCATGGGGGAAAACTGCAGCAGGCAGTGCCACAGCTATCCATCCTGCCCTCCCTCTGTCCCTCCTGCCCTCCTTCTGTGGGGAAACCCCCCAGATCCCAAGGGCAAACAGCCAGGCCCTCTCAGGACACACTGGAGCCTTGCTCTCCCCCTCTGTCCTTTCCCCACCGTGGGCACCCCGTGCAGTCGCTCCCAGGTTTCAGGACATGTCTCCCATGGAGGGACCCCAGCAGGACTGCTCAGTGCCCTGAGCCTGCTCGGGATAATTCCCCTGGGCTGTGCTGCTCTAGTCCAGGCTGTGCCCGCACTGCCAAACAGCAGAGAGGGCAGCTCAAGCCTCAGCAGGGCTCAGGCCCAGAGGCACAGCAATTACCTCCTGTGCCTGTGCCTGGCATGGCCTCCCTTCCTGGAGCTGAGGCTGGCATGCAACCACTGCTTCCTCCGGGAAATGCCTCTTTCTCCGCAGGCTCTCCTTTCATTTCTGGAGAATGGAAAAGAGACAGCTGCATCAGATGAAAACATTCCTGACTGGGAATGGGGAAGGGGACAATTTCAGGAGGCATCACTTGTGAAAGGAATGCATAAGGATCAGAAAACACCCAGGATTTTGGGACAACCCAAGGCTGCTTCCTTCCCCAAACAGCCCCAACATCTGATCTGCCTGGACACCAGGAAATTGCAGGGCATCTGAGGGTGGGCATGGCCTGTGGTGCATTTGGGGCTGTCTGCCAGCTGATGCCAAATGCCTTCCTGCAGAGACTGGGCAGAAGCTGCAGCCAGGCCAGGCTGGCAAACAGCCCTGCAGGGCGTGAAAGCAGCAGCGGGGCAGCGAGGCTGCCATGGATCCCTTCCTGCTGTGCCGGGCACGGCGTGTCCAGATGTGCAGCCAAAGCCCCCGGCTGCTGAGTCCCAGGAGCAGCATGAGGGAAATGCACCCACCTTGTCCTCTCTGCAGACGTTCCTTCAGCATTTGCCACATGATTTCTAATGGGTCCTGGAATTTCCTGCCTGCCATGTCTTTGGTCTCTCCTGTCAGAGGACCTTAAGAGAAAGTAGTTCCATTTCCCAGCAATGGACCCCACAAAAGCAGGGCTCAGCCTGAGGGGTCAGCAGGGACACACTACTCACCCCTGCCATGGGAGCTGGCCTTTTGTGCAGCATCCAAGGTAGGAGTTGGTGAGGTCGTCCCTGCAGACACGCCTGTAACACAACAGCCACAGAAGCTTCTGTCACCTGCTTCTTACCAGTCAGTCAAACATTACGCCTTGGTGGGACAGTGAGAACATACCTGCAGAATGCTCAGAGGGCTTCACAACTTCAGAGCGCCAGGCTAATGGAGAATCCTTCCCAGCATCCCAGTCTGGAAGCAAACCTAGATGAGAACTGTTTCCATTGTGTGCCAGGGCTGGCTCTGGCCCTGGGCTGGCGGCAGGGCTCCCGCTCGGGGCTGCTCCTGTGCCTTGGGCCTCTGGGCACTCAGGGCCAGCTCCGCAGCAGCTGCAGCGCCAGGGACGTTGCTGCACCAGTCCCGTTTCCCCGGGGCTCTGAACCAGCTCCAGAGGCCTGGAAGCCGAGGCGCCTCCAGCTTTGGCTGCTGCCGGGCCGGGCAAGGGCAGGCCCTGGGGGAAGAGCTGCTGCCACACAGCCCCGGCCAGGCCTGAGCCCGGCACAGCAATTACCTGCTGTGCCTGTGCCCGTGTCTGCCATCGCCTTCCTTCCTGCAGCAGGGGCTGGCACCGAAGATGGAGTGCTTCCTTCAAGAAATGCCACCTTCCACTGAAGCACTATGTCCATCTCTTGACAAAGGAAGGGAGACAGCTGCATCAGATGGGGCTGTTCCCCACTTGGGTGGTGGCATCAGAGGTAATATTTGTGAAATTTATGGAGCAGGAAAATGGCCAGGTTACAGTGGCATGATGAGAGCACTTCCACCACCAAACAGCCACCCTTTTCCTAAGCTGCAGGGCTGGATATAGTGGGGGATCTCAGGGTGTGTTACAGTTTGGGCATGGCCTGTCAGCTGATGCCAAATGCCTTCCTGCAGAGGCTAGGCAGAAGCTGCAGCAAGGCCAGGCTGGGAAACAGCCCTGCAGGGCGTGAAAGCAGCAGCGGGGCAGCGAGGCTGCCATGGATCCCTTCGTGCTGTGCCGGGCATGGCGTGTCCAGAAGTGCAGCCAAAGCCCCCGGCTGCTGAGTCCCAGGGGAAGCATGAGGGAAATGCACCCACCTTCTCTTGTCTGCAGGGGTTCCTTCAGCTCTTGCCTCATCTGTTTGGATGGTTCCAGGGATATCTTATCTGTTGTATCTTGGATTTTCCCTGTTGGAGTACCTTAGAGAAAAATATTTCCATTTCCCAGGAATGGATCCCAGAAAAGCAGGGCTCAGCCTGTCGGGTCAGCAGGGACACACTACTCACCCCTGTGATGGGAGCTGGGCTTGAGTGCAGCATCCAAGGTAGCAGCTGGAGAAGCTGGAGAAGTCTTCCCTGCAGACACATCTGTAACACAACAGCCACAGAAGCTTCTGTCACCTGGTGCCTGCCCGCTTGTCTACAATTCTTCCTTGGTGGCACACTGAGAACATACCTGCAGGAGGCTCCAAGGGCTTCAAAACTTTATTCATCCAAGCTGATGGAGAAGCCTTCCCAGCACCCTCATCTACAATGCAGCACAGATGAGAACATTTTCCAGTGTGTGCTGGGATCTCTTTCTGCCACAGGGAACTGGGCACTGCCAGGGAGTCGGGTAAGGCCATGGGAGCCAGATGTGAATAGACATGGCCAAAGCTGCCCAGGGGCCTGGGGAGCTCTGGGCTGGCTCCTGGTCACTCTCCACACTCTTTCCCTGCCCTCAGCAACATCCCTGGGAGGGGTGGCTGCAGCAGTGCAGGGACCTGGGACTCTCCCCCTCACACACAGAAGAAATCCTCCCTAAAGCATGGGGGAAAACTGCAGCAGGCAGTGCCACAGCTATCCATCCTGCCCTCCCTCTGTCCCTCCTGCCCTCCTTCTGTGGGGAAACCCCCCAGATCCCAAGGGCAAACAGCCAGGCCCTCTCAGGACACACTGGAGCCTTGCTCTCCCCCTCTGTCCTTTCCCCACCGTGGGCACCCCGTGCAGTCGCTCCCAGGTTTCAGGACATGTCTCCCATGGAGGGATCCCAGCAGGACTGCTCAGTGCCCTGAGCCTGCTCGGGATAATTCCCCTGGGCTGTGCTGCTCTAGTCCAGGCTGTGCCCGCACTGCCAAACAGCAGAGAGGGCAGCTCAAGCCTCAGCAGGGCTCAGGCCCAGAGGCACAGCAATTACCTCCTGTGCCTGTGCCTGGCATGGCCTCCCTTCCTGGAGCTGAGGCTGGCATGCAACCACTGCTTCCTCCGGGAAATGCCTCTTTCTCCGCAGGCTCTCCTTTCATTTCTGGAGAATGGAAAAGAGACAGCTGCATCAGATGAAAACATTCCTGACTGGGAATGGGGAAGGGGACAATTTCAGGAGGCATCACTTGTGAAAGGAATGCATAAGGATCAGAAAACACCCAGGATTTTGGGACAACCCAAGGCTGCTTCCTTCCCCAAACAGCCCCAACATCTGATCTGCCTGGACACCAGGAAATTGCAGGGCATCTGAGGGTGGGCATGGCCTGTGGTGCATTTGGGGCTGTCTGCCAGCTGATGCCAAATGCCTTCCTGCAGAGACTGGGCAGAAGCTGCAGCCAGGCCAGGCTGGCAAACAGCCCTGCAGGGCGTGAAAGCAGCAGCGGGGCAGCGAGGCTGCCATGGATCCCTTCCTGCTGTGCCGGGCACGGCGTGTCCAGATGTGCAGCCAAAGCCCCCGGCTGCTGAGTCCCAGGAGCAGCATGAGGGAAATGCACCCACCTTGTCTTCTCTGCAGACGTTCCTTCAGCATTTGCCACATGATTTCTAATGGGTCCTGGAATTTCCTGCCTGCCATGTCTTTGGTCTCTCCTGTCAGAGGACCTTAAGAGAAAGTAGTTCCATTTCCCAGCAATGGACCCCACAAAAGCAGGGCTCAGCCTGAGGGGTCAGCAGGGACACACTACTCACCCCTGCCATGGGAGCTGGCCTTTTGTGCAGCATCCAAGGTAGGAGTTGGTGAGGTCGTCCCTGCAGACACGCCTGTAACACAACAGCCACAGAAGCTTCTGTCACCTCGTTCTTACCAGTCAGTCAAACATTACGCCTTGGTGGGACAGTGAGAACATACCTGCAGAATGCTCAGAGGGCTTCACAACTTCAGAGCGCCAGGCTAATGGAGAATCCTTCCCAGCATCCCAGTCTGGAAGCAAACCAAGATGAGAACTGTTTCCATTGTGTGCCAGGGCTGGCTCTGGCCCTGGGCTGGCGGCAGGGCTCCCGCTCGGGGCTGCTCCTGTGCCTTGGGCCTCTGGGCACTCAGGGCCAGCTCCGCAGCAGCTGCAGCGCCAGGGATGTTGCTGCACCAGTCCTGTTTCCCCGGGACTCTGAACCAGCTCCAGAGGCCTGGAAGCCGAGGCGCCTCCAGCTTTGGCTGCTGCCGGGCCGGGCAAGGGCAGGCCCTGGGGGAAGAGCTGCTGCCACACAGCCCCGGCCAGGCCTGAGCCCGGCACAGCAATTACCTGCTGTGCCTGTGCCCGTGTCTGCCATCGCCTTCCTTCCTGCAGCAGGGGCTGGCACCGAAGATGGAGTGCTTCCTTCAAGAAATGCCACCTTCCACTGAAGCACTATGTCCATCTCTTGACAAAGGAAGGGAGACAGCTGCATCAGATGGGGCTGTTCCCCACTTGGGCGGTGGCATCAGAGGTAATATTTGTGAATTTTTGGAGCAGGAAAATGGCCAGGTTACAGTGGCATGATGAGAGCACTTCCACCACCAAACAGCCACCCTTTTCCTAAGCTGCAGGGCTGGATATAGTGGGGGATCTCAGGGTGTGTTACAGTTTGGGCATGGCCTGTCAGCTGATGCCAAATGCCTTCCTGCAGAGGCTAGGCAGAAGCTGCAGCCAGGCCAGGCTGGGAAACAGCCCTGCAGGGCGTGAAAGCAGCAGCGGGGCAGCAATGCTGCCATGGATCCCTTCCCACTGTGCCGGGCACGGCGTGTCCAGATGTGCAGCCAAAGCCCCCGGCTGCTGAGTCCCAGGGGAAGCATGAGGGAAATGCACCCACCTTCTCTTGTCTGCAGGGGTTCCTTCAGCTCTTGCCTCATCTGTTTGGATGGTTCCAGGGATATCTTATCTGTTGTATCTTGGATTTTCCCTGTTGGAGTACCTTAGAGAAAAATATTTCCATTTCCCAGGAATGGATCCCAGAAAAGCAGGGCTCAGCCTGTCGGGTCAGCAGGGACACACTACTCACCCCTGAGATGGGAGCTGGGCTTGAGTGCAGCATCCAAGGTAGCAGCTGGAGAAGCTGGAGAAGTCTTCCCTGCAGACACATCTGTAACACAACAGCCACAGAAGCTTCTGTCACCTGGTGCCTGCCCGCTTGTCTACAATTCTTCCTTGGTGGCACACTGAGAACATACCTGCAGGAGGCTCCAAGGGCTTCAAAACTTTATTCATCCAAGCTGATGGAGAAGCCTTCCCAGCACCCTCATCTACAATGCAGCACAGATGAGAACATTTTCCAGTGTGTGCTGGGATCTCTTTCTGCCACAGGGAACTGGGCACTGCCAGGGAGTCGGGTAAGGCCATGGGAGCCAGATGTGAATAGACATGGCCAAAGCTGCCCAGGGGCCTGGGGAGCTCTGGGCTGGCTCCTGGTCACTCTCCACACTCTTTCCCTGCCCTCAGCAACATCCCTGGGAGGGGTGGCTGCAGCAGTGCAGGGACCTGGGACTCTCCCCCTCACACACAGAAGAAATCCTCCCTAAAGCATGGGGGAAAACTGCAGCAGGCAGTGCCACAGCTATCCATCCTGCCCTCCCTCTGTCCCTCCTGCCCTCCTTCTGTGGGGAAACCCCCCAGATCCCAAGGGCAAACAGCCAGGCCCTCTCAGGACACACTGGAGCCTTGCTCTCCCCCTCTGTCCTTTCCCCACCGTGGGCACCCCGTGCAGTCGCTCCCAGGTTTCAGGACATGTCTCCCATGGAGGGACCCCAGCAGGACTGCTCAGTGCCCTGAGCCTGCTCGGGATAATTCCCCTGGGCTGTGCTGCTCTAGTCCAGGCTGTGCCCGCACTGCCAAACAGCAGAGAGGGCAGCTCAAGCCTCAGCAGGGCTCAGGCCCAGAGGCACAGCAATTACCTCCTGTGCCTGTGCCTGGCATGGCCTCCCTTCCTGGAGCTGAGGCTGGCATGCAACCACTGCTTCCTCCGGGAAATGCCTCTTTCTCCGCAGGCTCTCCTTTCATTTCTGGAGAATGGAAAAGAGACAGCTGCATCAGATGAAAACATTCCTGACTGGGAATGGGGAAGGGGACAATTTCAGGAGGCATCACTTGTGAAAGGAATGCATAAGGATCAGAAAACACCCAGGATTTTGGGACAACCCAAGGCTGCTTCCTTCCCCAAACAGCCCCAACATCTGATCTGCCTGGACACCAGGAAATTGCAGGGCATCTGAGGGTGGGCATGGCCTGTGGTGCATTTGGGGCTGTCTGCCAGCTGATGCCAAATGCCTTCCTGCAGAGACTGGGCAGAAGCTGCAGCCAGGCCAGGCTGGCAAACAGCCCTGCAGGGCGTGAAAGCAGCAGCGGGGCAGCGAGGCTGCCATGGATCCCTTCCTGCTGTGCCGGGCACGGCGTGTCCAGATGTGCAGCCAAAGCCCCCGGCTGCTGAGTCCCAGGAGCAGCATGAGGGAAATGCACCCACCTTGTCTTCTCTGCAGACGTTCCTTCAGCATTTGCCACATGATTTCTAATGGGTCCTGGAATTTCCTGCCTGCCATGTCTTTGGTCTCTCCTGTCAGAGGACCTTAAGAGAAAGTAGTTCCATTTCCCAGCAATGGACCCCACAAAAGCAGGGCTCAGCCTGAGGGGTCAGCAGGGACACACTACTCACCCCTGCCATGGGAGCTGGCCTTTTGTGCAGCATCCAAGGTAGGAGTTGGTGAGGTCGTCCCTGCAGACACGCCTGTAACACAACAGCCACAGAAGCTTCTGTCACCTCGTTCTTACCAGTCAGTCAAACATTACGCCTTGGTGGGACAGTGAGAACATACCTGCAGAATGCTCAGAGGGCTTCACAACTTCAGAGCGCCAGGCTAATGGAGAATCCTTCCCAGCATCCCAGTCTGGAAGCAAACCAAGATGAGAACTGTTTCCATTGTGTGCCAGGGCTGGCTCTGGCCCTGGGCTGGCGGCAGGGCTCCCGCTCGGGGCTGCTCCTGTGCCTTGGGCCTCTGGGCACTCAGGGCCAGCTCCGCAGCAGCTGCAGCGCCAGGGATGTTGCTGCACCAGTCCTGTTTCCCCGGGACTCTGAACCAGCTCCAGAGGCCTGGAAGCCGAGGCGCCTCCAGCTTTGGCTGCTGCCGGGCCGGGCAAGGGCAGGCCCTGGGGGAAGAGCTGCTGCCACACAGCCCCGGCCAGGCCTGAGCCCGGCACAGCAATTACCTGCTGTGCCTGTGCCCGTGTCTGCCATCGCCTTCCTTCCTGCAGCAGGGGCTGGCACCGAAGATGGAGTGCTTCCTTCAAGAAATGCCACCTTCCACTGAAGCACTATGTCCATCTCTTGACAAAGGAAGGGAGACAGCTGCATCAGATGGGGCTGTTCCCCACTTGGGCGGTGGCATCAGAGGTAATATTTGTGAATTTTTGGAGCAGGAAAATGGCCAGGTTACAGTGGCATGATGAGAGCACTTCCACCACCAAACAGCCACCCTTTTCCTAAGCTGCAGGGCTGGATATAGTGGGGGATCTCAGGGTGTGTTACAGTTTGGGCATGGCCTGTCAGCTGATGCCAAATGCCTTCCTGCAGAGGCTAGGCAGAAGCTGCAGCAAGGCCAGGCTGGGAAACAGCCCTGCAGGGCGTGAAAGCAGCAGCGGGGCAGCGAGGCTGCCATGGATCCCTTCCTGCTGTGCCGGGCATGGCGTGTCCAGAAGTGCAGCCAAAGCCCCCGGCTGCTGACTCCCAGGGGAAGCATGAGGGAAATGCACCCACCTTCTCTTGTCTGCAGGGGTTCCTTCAGCTCTTGCCTCATCTGTTTGGATGGTTCCAGGGATATCTTATCTGTTGTATCTTGGATTTTCCCTGTTGGAGTACCTTAGAGAAAAATATTTCCATTTCCCAGGATTGGATCCCAGAAAAGCAGGGCTCAGCCTGTGGGGTCAGCAGGGACACACTACTCACTCCTGAGATGGGAGCTGGGCTTGAGTGCAGCATCCAAGGTAGCAGCTGGAGAAGCTGGAGAAGTCTTCCCTGTAGACACATCTGTAACACAACAGCCACAGAAGCTTCTGTCACCTGGTGCCTGCCCGCTTGTCTACAATTCTTCCTTGGTGACACACCGAGAACATACCTGCAGGAGGCTCCAAGGGCTTCAAAACTTTCTTCATCCAAGCTGATGGAGAAGCCTTCCCAGCACCCTCATCTACAATGCAGCACAGATGAGAACATTTTCCAGTGTGTGCTGGGATCTCTTTCTGCCACAGGGAACTGGGCACTGCCAGGGAGTCGGGTAAGGCCATGGGAGCCAGATGTGAATAGACATGGCCAAAGCTGCCCAGGGGCCTGGGGAGCTCTGGGCTGGCTCCTGGTCACTCTCCACACTCTTTCCCTGCCCTCAGCAACATCCCTGGGAGGGGTGGCTGCAGCAGTGCAGGGACCTGGGACTCTCCCCCTCCCACACAGAAGAAATCCTCCCTAAAGCATGGGGGAAAACTGCAGCAGGCAGTGCCACAGCTATCCATCCTGCCCTCCCTCTGTCCCTCCTGCCCTCCTTCTGTGGGGAAACCCCCCAGATCCCAAGGGCAAACAGCCAGGCCCTCTCAGGACACACTGGAGCCTTGCTCTCCCCCTCTGTCCTTTCCCCACCGTGGGCACCCCGTGCAGTCGCTCCCAGGTTTCAGGACATGTCTCCCATGGAGGGACCCCAGCAGGACTGCTCAGTGCCCTGAGCCTGCTCGGGATAATTCCCCTGGGCTGTGCTGCTCTAGTCCAGGCTGTGCCCGCACTGCCAAACAGCAGAGAGGGCAGCTCAAGCCTCAGCAGGGCTCAGGCCCAGAGGCACAGCAATTACCTCCTGTGCCTGTGCCTGGCATGGCCTCCCTTCCTGGAGCTGAGGCTGGCATGCAACCACTGCTTCCTCCGGGAAATGCTTCTTTCTCCGCAGGCTCTCCTTTCATTTCTGGAGAATGGAAAAGAGACAGCTGCATCAGATGAAAACATTCCTGACTGGGAATGGGGAAGGGGACAATTTCAGGAGGCATCACTTGTGAAAGGAATGCATAAGGATCAGAAAACACCCAGGATTTTGGGACAACCCAAGGCTGCTTCCTTCCCCAAACAGCCCCAACATCTGATCTGCCTGGACACCAGGAAATTGCAGGGCATCTGAGGGTGGGCATGGCCTGTGGTGCATTTGGGGCTGTCTGCCAGCTGATGCCAAATGCCTTCCTGCAGAGACTGGGCAGAAGCTGCAGCCAGGCCAGGCTGGGAAACAGCCCTGCAGGGCGTGAAAGCAGCAGCGGGGCAGCGAGGCTGCCATGGATCCCTTCCTGCTGTGCCGGGCACGGCGTGTCCAGATGTGCAGCCAAAGCCCCCGGCTGCTGAGTCCCAGGAGCAGCATGAGGGAAATGCACCCACCTTGTCTTCTCTGCAGACATTCCTTCAGCATTTGCCACATGATTTCTAATGGGTCCTGGAATTTCCTGCCTGCCATGTCTTTGGTCTCTCCTGTCAGAGGACCTTAAGAGAAAGTAGTTCCATTTCCCAGCAATGGACCCCACAAAAGCAGGGCTCAGCCTGAGGGGTCAGCAGGGACACACTACTCACCCCTGCCATGGGAGCTGGCCTTTTGTGCAGCATCCAAGGTAGGAGTTGGTGAGGTCGTCCCTGCAGACACGCCTGTAACACAACAGCCACAGAAGCTTCTGTCACCTCGTTCTTACCAGTCAGTCAAACATTACGCCTTGGTGGGACAGTGAGAACATACCTGCAGAATGCTCAGAGGGCTTCACAACTTCAGAGCGCCAGGCTAATGGAGAATCCTTCCCAGCATCCCAGTCTGGAAGCAAACCTAGATGAGAACTGTTTCCATTGTGTGCCAGGGCTGGCTCTGGCCCTGGGCTGGCGGCAGGGCTCCCGCTCGGGGCTGCTCCTGTGCCTTGGGCCTCTGGGCACTCAGGGCCAGCTCCGCAGCAGCTGCAGCGCCAGGGACGTTGCTGCACCAGTCCCGTTTCCCCGGGGCTCTGAACCAGCTCCAGAGGCCTGGGGGCCCAGGCGCCTCCAGCTTTGGCTGCTGCCGGGCCGGGCAAGGGCAGACCCTGGGGGAAGAGCTGCTGCCACACAGCCCCGGCCAGGCCTGAGCCCGGCACAGCAATTACCTGCTGTGCCTGTGCCCGTGTCTGCCATCGCCTTCCTTCCTGCAGCAGGGGCTGGCACCGAAGATGGAGTGCTTCCTTCAAGAAATGCCACCTTCCACTGAAGCACTATGTCCATCTCTTGACAAAGGAAGGGAGACAGCTGCATCAGATGGGGCTGTTCCCCACTTGGGCGGTGGCATCAGAGGTAATATTTGTGAAATTTATGGAGCAGGAAAATGGCCAGGTTACAGTGGCATGATGAGAGCACTTCCACCACCAAACAGCCACCCTTTTCCTAAGCTGCAGGGCTGGATATAGTGGGGGATCTCAGGGTGTGTTACAGTTTGGGCATGGCCTGTCAGCTGATGCCAAATGCCTTCCTGCAGAGGCTAGGCAGAAGCTGCAGCAAGGCCAGGCTGGGAAACAGCCCTGCAGGGCGTGAAAGCAGCAGCGGGGCAGCGAGGCTGCCATGGATCCCTTCCTGCTGTGCCGGGCATGGCGTGTCCAGAAGTGCAGCCAAAGCCCCCGGCTGCTGACTCCCAGGGGAAGCATGAGGGAAATGCACCCACCTTCTCTTGTCTGCAGGGGTTCCTTCAGCTCTTGCCTCATCTGTTTGGATGGTTCCAGGGATATCTTATCTGTTGTATCTTGGATTTTCCCTGTTGGAGTACCTTAGAGAAAAATATTTCCATTTCCCAGGATTGGATCCCAGAAAAGCAGGGCTCAGCCTGTGGGGTCAGCAGGGACACACTACTCACTCCTGAGATGGGAGCTGGGCTTGAGTGCAGCATCCAAGGTAGCAGCTGGAGAAGCTGGAGAAGTCTTCCCTGTAGACACATCTGTAACACAACAGCCACAGAAGCTTCTGTCACCTGGTGCCTGCCCGCTTGTCTACAATTCTTCCTTGGTGACACACCGAGAACATACCTGCAGGAGGCTCCAAGGGCTTCAAAACTTTCTTCATCCAAGCTGATGGAGAAGCCTTCCCAGCACCCTCATCTACAATGCAGCACAGATGAGAACATTTTCCAGTGTGTGCTGGGATCTCTTTCTGCCACAGGGAACTGGGCACTGCCAGGGAGTCGGCTAAGGCCATGGGAGCCAGATGTGAATAGACATGGCCAAAGCTGCCCAGGGGCCTGGGGAGCTCTGGGCTGGCTCCTGGTCACTCTCCACACTCTTTCCCTGCCCTCAGCAACATCCCTGGGAGGGGTGGCTGCAGCAGTGCAGGGACCTGGGACTCTCCCCCTCACACACAGAAGAAATCCTCCCTAAAGCATGGGGGAAAACTGCAGCAGGCAGTGCCACAGCTATCCATCCTGCCCTCCCTCTGTCCCTCCTGCCCTCCTTCTGTGGGGAAACCCCCCAGATCCCAAGGGCAAACAGCCAGGCCCTCTCAGGACACACTGCAGCCTTGCTCTCCCCCTCTGTCCTTTCCCCACCGTGGGCACCCCGTGCAGTCGCTCCCAGGTTTCAGGACATGTCTCCCATGGAGGGACCCCAGCAGGACTGCTCAGTGCCCTGAGCCTGCTCGGGATAATTCCCCTGGGCTGTGCTGCTCTAGTCCAGGCTGTGCCCGCACTGCCAAACAGCAGAGAGGGCAGCTCAAGCCTCAGCAGGGCTCAGGCCCAGAGGCACAGCAATTACCTCCTGTGCCTGTGCCTGGCATGGCCTCCCTTCCTGGAGCTGAGGCTGGCATGCAACCACTGCTTCCTCCGGGAAATGCTTCTTTCTCCGCAGGCTCTCCTTTCATTTCTGGAGAATGGAAAAGAGACAGCTGCATCAGATGAAAACATTCCTGACTGGGAATGGGGAAGGGGACAATTTCAGGAGGCATCACTTGTGAAAGGAATGCATAAGGATCAGAAAACACCCAGGATTTTGGGACAACCCAAGGCTGCTTCCTTCCCCAAACAGCCCCAACATCTGATCTGCCTGGACACCAGGAAATTGCAGGGCATCTGAGGGTGGGCATGGCCTGTGGTGCATTTGGGGCTGTCTGCCAGCTGATGCCAAATGCCTTCCTGCAGAGACTGGGCAGAAGCTGCAGCCAGGCCAGGCTGGGAAACAGCCCTGCAGGGCGTGAAAGCAGCAGCGGGGCAGCGAGGCTGCCATGGATCCCTTCCTGCTGTGCCGGGCACGGCGTGTCCAGATGTGCAGCCAAAGCCCCCGGCTGCTGAGTCCCAGGAGCAGCATGAGGGAAATGCACCCACCTTGTCTTCTCTGCAGACATTCCTTCAGCATTTGCCACATGATTTCTAATGGGTCCTGGAATTTCCTGCCTGCCATGTCTTTGGTCTTTCCTGTCAGAGGACCTTAAGAGAAAGTAGTTCCATTTCCCAGCAATGGACCCCACAAAAGCAGGGCTCAGCCTGAGGGGTCAGCAGGGACACACTACTCACCCCTGCCATGGGAGCTGGCCTTTTGTGCAGCATCCAAGGTAGGAGTTGGTGAGGTCGTCCCTGCAGACACGCCTGTAACACAACAGCCACAGAAGCTTCTGTCACCTCGTTCTTACCAGTCAGTCAAACATTACGCCTTGGTGGGACAGTGAGAACATACCTGCAGAATGCTCAGAGGGCTTCACAACTTCAGAGCGCCAGGCTAATGGAGAATCCTTCCCAGCATCCCAGTCTGGAAGCAAACCTAGATGAGAACTCTTTCCATTGTGTGCCAGGGCTGGCTCTGGCCCTGGGCTGGCGGCAGGGCTCCCGCTCGGGGCTGCTCCTGTGCCTTGGGCCTCTGGGCACTCAGGGCCAGCTCCGCAGCAGCTGCAGCGCCAGGGACGTTGCTGCACCAGTCCCGTTTCCCCGGGGCTCTGAACCAGCTCCAGAGGCCTGGGGGCCCAGGCGCCTCCAGCTTTGGCTGCTGCCGGGCCGGGCAAGGGCAGACCCTGGGGGAAGAGCTGCTGCCACACAGCCCCGGCCAGGCCTGAGCCCGGCACAGCAATTACCTGCTGTGCCTGTGCCCGTGTCTGCCATCGCCTTCCTTCCTGCAGCAGGGGCTGGCACCGAAGATGGAGTGCTTCCTTCAAGAAATGCCACCTTCCACTGAAGCACTATGTCCATCTCTTGACAAAGGAAGGGAGACAGCTGCATCAGATGGGGCTGTTCCCCACTTGGGCGGTGGCATCAGAGGTAATATTTGTGAAATTTATGGAGCAGGAAAATGGCCAGGTTACAGTGGCATGATGAGAGCACTTCCACCACCAAACAGCCACCCTTTTCCTAAGCTGCAGGGCTGGATATAGTGGGGGATCTCAGGGTGTGTTACAGTTTGGGCATGGCCTGTCAGCTGATGCCAAATGCCTTCCTGCAGAGGCTAGGCAGAAGCTGCAGCCAGGCCAGGCTGGGAAACAGCCCTGCAGGGCGTGAAAGCAGCAGCGGGGCAGCAATGCTGCCATGGATCCCTTCCCACTGTGCCGGGCACGGCGTGTCCAGATGTGCAGCCAAAGCCCCCGGCTGCTGAGTCCCAGGGGAAGCATGAGGGAAATGCACCCACCTTCTCTTGTCTGCAGGGGTTCCTTCAGCTCTTGCCTCATCTGTTTGGATGGTTCCAGGGATATCTTATCTGTTGTATCTTGGATTTTCCCTGTTGGAGTACCTTAGAGAAAAATATTTCCATTTCCCAGGAATGGATCCCAGAAAAGCAGGGCTCAGCCTGTCGGGTCAGCAGGGACACACTACTCACCCCTGAGATGGGAGCTGGGCTTGAGTGCAGCATCCAAGGTAGCAGCTGGAGAAGCTGGAGAAGTCTTCCCTGCAGACACATCTGTAACACAACAGCCACAGAAGCTTCTGTCACCTGGTGCCTGCCCGCTTGTCTACAATTCTTCCTTGGTGGCACACTGAGAACATACCTGCAGGAGGCTCCAAGGGCTTCAAAACTTTATTCATCCAAGCTGATGGAGAAGCCTTCCCAGCACCCTCATCTACAATGCAGCACAGATGAGAACATTTTCCAGTGTGTGCTGGGATCTCTTTCTGCCACAGGGAACTGGGCACTGCCAGGGAGTCGGCTAAGGCCATGGGAGCCAGATGTGAATAGACATGGCCAAAGCTGCCCAGGGGCCTGGGGAGCTCTGGGCTGGCTCCTGGTCACTCTCCACACTCTTTCCCTGCCCTCAGCAACATCCCTGGGAGGGGTGGCTGCAGCAGTGCAGGGACCTGGGACTCTCCCCCTCACACACAGAAGAAATCCTCCCTAAAGCATGGGGGAAAACTGCAGCAGGCAGTGCCACAGCTATCCATCCTGCCCTCCCTCTGTCCCTCCTGCCCTCCTTCTGTGGGGAAACCCCCCAGATCCCAAGGGCAAACAGCCAGGCCCTCTCAGGACACACTGGAGCCTTGCTCTCCCCCTCTGTCCTTTCCCCACCGTGGGCACCCCGTGCAGTCGCTCCCAGGTTTCAGGACATGTCTCCCATGGAGGGACCCCAGCAGGACTGCTCAGTGCCCTGAGCCTGCTCGGGATAATTCCCCTGGGCTGTGCTGCTCTAGTCCAGGCTGTGCCCGCACTGCCAAACAGCAGAGAGGGCAGCTCAAGCCTCAGCAGGGCTCAGGCCCAGAGGCACAGCAATTACCTCCTGTGCCTGTGCCTGGCATGGCCTCCCTTCCTGGAGCTGAGGCTGGCATGCAACCACTGCTTCCTCCGGGAAATGCTTCTTTCTCCGCAGGCTCTCCTTTCATTTCTGGAGAATGGAAAAGAGACAGCTGCATCAGATTAAAACATTCCTGACTGGGAATGGGGAAGGGGACAATTTCAGGAGGCATCACTTGTGAAAGGAATGCATAAGGATCAGAAAACACCCAGGATTTTGGGACAACCCAAGGCTGCTTCCTTCCCCAAACAGCCCCAACATCTGATCTGCCTGGACACCAGGAAATTGCAGGGCATCTGAGGGTGGGCATGGCCTGTGGTGCATTTGGGGCTGTCTGCCAGCTGATGCCAAATGCCTTCCTGCAGAGACTGGGCAGAAGCTGCAGCCAGGCCAGGCTGGCAAACAGCCCTGCAGGGCGTGAAAGCAGCAGCGGGGCAGCGAGGCTGCCATGGATCCCTTCCTGCTGTGCCGGGCACGGCGTGTCCAGATGTGCAGCCAAAGCCCCCGGCTGCTGAGTCCCAGGAGCAGCATGAGGGAAATGCACCCACCTTGTCTTCTCTGCAGACGTTCCTTCAGCATTTGCCACATGATTTCTAATGGGTCCTGGAATTTCCTGCCTGCCATGTCTTTGGTCTCTCCTGTCAGAGGACCTTAAGAGAAAGTAGTTCCATTTCCCAGCAATGGACCCCACAAAAGCAGGGCTCAGCCTGAGGGGTCAGCAGGGACACACTACTCACCCCTGCCATGGGAGCTGGCCTTTTGTGCAGCATCCAAGGTAGGAGTTGGTGAGGTCGTCCCTGCAGACACGCCTGTAACACAACAGCCACAGAAGCTTCTGTCACCTCGTTCTTACCAGTCAGTCAAACATTACGCCTTGGTGGGACAGTGAGAACATACCTGCAGAATGCTCAGAGGGCTTCACAACTTCAGAGCGCCAGGCTAATGGAGAATCCTTCCCAGCATCCCAGTCTGGAAGCAAACCAAGATGAGAACTGTTTCCATTGTGTGCCAGGGCTGGCTCTGGCCCTGGGCTGGCGGCAGGGCTCCCGCTCGGGGCTGCTCCTGTGCCTTGGGCCTCTGGGCACTCAGGGCCAGCTCCGCAGCAGCTGCAGCGCCAGGGATGTTGCTGCACCAGTCCTGTTTCCCCGGGACTCTGAACCAGCTCCAGAGGCCTGGAAGCCGAGGCGCCTCCAGCTTTGGCTGCTGCCGGGCCGGGCAAGGGCAGGCCCTGGGGGAAGAGCTGCTGCCACACAGCCCCGGCCAGGCCTGAGCCCGGCACAGCAATTACCTGCTGTGCCTGTGCCCGTGTCTGCCATCGCCTTCCTTCCTGCAGCAGGGGCTGGCACCGAAGATGGAGTGCTTCCTTCAAGAAATGCCACCTTCCACTGAAGCACTATGTCCATCTCTTGACAAAGGAAGGGAGACAGCTGCATCAGATGGGGCTGTTCCCCACTTGGGCGGTGGCATCAGAGGTAATATTTGTGAATTTTTGGAGCAGGAAAATGGCCAGGTTACAGTGGCATGATGAGAGCACTTCCACCACCAAACAGCCACCCTTTTCCTAAGCTGCAGGGCTGGATATAGTGGGGGATCTCAGGGTGTGTTACAGTTTGGGCATGGCCTGTCAGCTGATGCCAAATGCCTTCCTGCAGAGGCTAGGCAGAAGCTGCAGCAAGGCCAGGCTGGGAAACAGCCCTGCAGGGCGTGAAAGCAGCAGCGGGGCAGCGAGGCTGCCATGGATCCCTTCCTGCTGTGCCGGGCATGGCGTGTCCAGAAGTGCAGCCAAAGCCCCCGGCTGCTGACTCCCAGGGGAAGCATGAGGGAAATGCACCCACCTTCTCTTGTCTGCAGGGGTTCCTTCAGCTCTTGCCTCATCTGTTTGGATGGTTCCAGGGATATCTTATCTGTTGTATCTTGGATTTTCCCTGTTGGAGTACCTTAGAGAAAAATATTTCCATTTCCCAGGATTGGATCCCAGAAAAGCAGGGCTCAGCCTGTGGGGTCAGCAGGGACACACTACTCACTCCTGAGATGGGAGCTGGGCTTGAGTGCAGCATCCAAGGTAGCAGCTGGAGAAGCTGGAGAAGTCTTCCCTGTAGACACATCTGTAACACAACAGCCACAGAAGCTTCTGTCACCTGGTGCCTGCCCGCTTGTCTACAATTCTTCCTTGGTGACACACCGAGAACATACCTGCAGGAGGCTCCAAGGGCTTCAAAACTTTCTTCATCCAAGCTGATGGAGAAGCCTTCCCAGCACCCTCATCTACAATGCAGCACAGATGAGAACATTTTCCAGTGTGTGCTGGGATCTCTTTCTGCCACAGGGAACTGGGCACTGCCAGGGAGTCGGGTAAGGCCATGGGAGCCAGATGTGAATAGACATGGCCAAAGCTGCCCAGGGGCCTGGGGAGCTCTGGGCTGGCTCCTGGTCACTCTCCACACTCTTTCCCTGCCCTCAGCAACATCCCTGGGAGGGGTGGCTGCAGCAGTGCAGGGACCTGGGACTCTCCCCCTCCCACACAGAAGAAATCCTCCCTAAAGCATGGGGGAAAACTGCAGCAGGCAGTGCCACAGCTATCCATCCTGCCCTCCCTCTGTCCCTCCTGCCCTCCTTCTGTGGGGAAACCCCCCAGATCCCAAGGGCAAACAGCCAGGCCCTCTCAGGACACACTGGAGCCTTGCTCTCCCCCTCTGTCCTTTCCCCACCGTGGGCACCCCGTGCAGTCGCTCCCAGGTTTCAGGACATGTCTCCCATGGAGGGACCCCAGCAGGACTGCTCAGTGCCCTGAGCCTGCTCGGGATAATTCCCCTGGGCTGTGCTGCTCTAGTCCAGGCTGTGCCCGCACTGCCAAACAGCAGAGAGGGCAGCTCAAGCCTCAGCAGGGCTCAGGCCCAGAGGCACAGCAATTACCTCCTGTGCCTGTGCCTGGCATGGCCTCCCTTCCTGGAGCTGAGGCTGGCATGCAACCACTGCTTCCTCCGGGAAATGCTTCTTTCTCCGCAGGCTCTCCTTTCATTTCTGGAGAATGGAAAAGAGACAGCTGCATCAGATGAAAACATTCCTGACTGGGAATGGGGAAGGGGACAATTTCAGGAGGCATCACTTGTGAAAGGAATGCATAAGGATCAGAAAACACCCAGGATTTTGGGACAACCCAAGGCTGCTTCCTTCCCCAAACAGCCCCAACATCTGATCTGCCTGGACACCAGGAAATTGCAGGGCATCTGAGGGTGGGCATGGCCTGTGGTGCATTTGGGGCTGTCTGCCAGCTGATGCCAAATGCCTTCCTGCAGAGACTGGGCAGAAGCTGCAGCCAGGCCAGGCTGGGAAACAGCCCTGCAGGGCGTGAAAGCAGCAGCGGGGCAGCGAGGCTGCCATGGATCCCTTCCTGCTGTGCCGGGCACGGCGTGTCCAGATGTGCAGCCAAAGCCCCCGGCTGCTGAGTCCCAGGAGCAGCATGAGGGAAATGCACCCACCTTGTCTTCTCTGCAGACATTCCTTCAGCATTTGCCACATGATTTCTAATGGGTCCTGGAATTTCCTGCCTGCCATGTCTTTGGTCTCTCCTG
The DNA here is from genome assembly GCF_036417665.1 of Passer domesticus. NCBI lineage: Eukaryota > Metazoa > Chordata > Aves > Passeriformes > Passeridae > Passer > Passer domesticus. The sequence goes on along the minus strand of NC_087482.1, from coordinate 7,177,142 downwards.
TCAGAGGACCTTAAGAGAAAGTAGTTCCATTTCCCAGCAATGGACCCCACAAAAGCAGGGCTCAGCCTGAGGGGTCAGCAGGGACACACTACTCACCCCTGCCATGGGAGCTGGCCTTTTGTGCAGCATCCAAGGTAGGAGTTGGTGAGGTCGTCCCTGCAGACACGCCTGTAACACAACAGCCACAGAAGCTTCTGTCACCTCGTTCTTACCAGTCAGTCAAACATTACGCCTTGGTGGGACAGTGAGAACATACCTGCAGAATGCTCAGAGGGCTTCACAACTTCAGAGCGCCAGGCTAATGGAGAATCCTTCCCAGCATCCCAGTCTGGAAGCAAACCTAGATGAGAACTGTTTCCATTGTGTGCCAGGGCTGGCTCTGGCCCTGGGCTGGCGGCAGGGCTCCCGCTCGGGGCTGCTCCTGTGCCTTGGGCCTCTGGGCACTCAGGGCCAGCTCCGCAGCAGCTGCAGCGCCAGGGACGTTGCTGCACCAGTCCCGTTTCCCCGGGGCTCTGAACCAGCTCCAGAGGCCTGGGGGCCCAGGCGCCTCCAGCTTTGGCTGCTGCCGGGCCGGGCAAGGGCAGACCCTGGGGGAAGAGCTGCTGCCACACAGCCCCGGCCAGGCCTGAGCCCGGCACAGCAATTACCTGCTGTGCCTGTGCCCGTGTCTGCCATCGCCTTCCTTCCTGCAGCAGGGGCTGGCACCGAAGATGGAGTGCTTCCTTCAAGAAATGCCACCTTCCACTGAAGCACTATGTCCATCTCTTGACAAAGGAAGGGAGACAGCTGCATCAGATGGGGCTGTTCCCCACTTGGGCGGTGGCATCAGAGGTAATATTTGTGAAATTTATGGAGCAGGAAAATGGCCAGGTTACAGTGGCATGATGAGAGCACTTCCACCACCAAACAGCCACCCTTTTCCTAAGCTGCAGGGCTGGATATAGTGGGGGATCTCAGGGTGTGTTACAGTTTGGGCATGGCCTGTCAGCTGATGCCAAATGCCTTCCTGCAGAGGCTAGGCAGAAGCTGCAGCAAGGCCAGGCTGGGAAACAGCCCTGCAGGGCGTGAAAGCAGCAGCGGGGCAGCGAGGCTGCCATGGATCCCTTCCTGCTGTGCCGGGCATGGCGTGTCCAGAAGTGCAGCCAAAGCCCCCGGCTGCTGACTCCCAGGGGAAGCATGAGGGAAATGCACCCACCTTCTCTTGTCTGCAGGGGTTCCTTCAGCTCTTGCCTCATCTGTTTGGATGGTTCCAGGGATATCTTATCTGTTGTATCTTGGATTTTCCCTGTTGGAGTACCTTAGAGAAAAATATTTCCATTTCCCAGGATTGGATCCCAGAAAAGCAGGGCTCAGCCTGTGGGGTCAGCAGGGACACACTACTCACTCCTGAGATGGGAGCTGGGCTTGAGTGCAGCATCCAAGGTAGCAGCTGGAGAAGCTGGAGAAGTCTTCCCTGTAGACACATCTGTAACACAACAGCCACAGAAGCTTCTGTCACCTGGTGCCTGCCCGCTTGTCTACAATTCTTCCTTGGTGACACACCGAGAACATACCTGCAGGAGGCTCCAAGGGCTTCAAAACTTTCTTCATCCAAGCTGATGGAGAAGCCTTCCCAGCACCCTCATCTACAATGCAGCACAGATGAGAACATTTTCCAGTGTGTGCTGGGATCTCTTTCTGCCACAGGGAACTGGGCACTGCCAGGGAGTCGGCTAAGGCCATGGGAGCCAGATGTGAATAGACATGGCCAAAGCTGCCCAGGGGCCTGGGGAGCTCTGGGCTGGCTCCTGGTCACTCTCCACACTCTTTCCCTGCCCTCAGCAACATCCCTGGGAGGGGTGGCTGCAGCAGTGCAGGGACCTGGGACTCTCCCCCTCACACACAGAAGAAATCCTCCCTAAAGCATGGGGGAAAACTGCAGCAGGCAGTGCCACAGCTATCCATCCTGCCCTCCCTCTGTCCCTCCTGCCCTCCTTCTGTGGGGAAACCCCCCAGATCCCAAGGGCAAACAGCCAGGCCCTCTCAGGACACACTGGAGCCTTGCTCTCCCCCTCTGTCCTTTCCCCACCGTGGGCACCCCGTGCAGTCGCTCCCAGGTTTCAGGACATGTCTCCCATGGAGGGACCCCAGCAGGACTGCTCAGTGCCCTGAGCCTGCTCGGGATAATTCCCCTGGGCTGTGCTGCTCTAGTCCAGGCTGTGCCCGCACTGCCAAACAGCAGAGAGGGCAGCTCAAGCCTCAGCAGGGCTCAGGCCCAGAGGCACAGCAATTACCTCCTGTGCCTGTGCCTGGCATGGCCTCCCTTCCTGGAGCTGAGGCTGGCATGCAACCACTGCTTCCTCCGGGAAATGCCTCTTTCTCCGCAGGCTCTCCTTTCATTTCTGGAGAATGGAAAAGAGACAGCTGCATCAGATGAAAACATTCCTGACTGGGAATGGGGAAGGGGACAATTTCAGGAGGCATCACTTGTGAAAGGAATGCATAAGGATCAGAAAACACCCAGGATTTTGGGACAACCCAAGGCTGCTTCCTTCCCCAAACAGCCCCAACATCTGATCTGCCTGGACACCAGGAAATTGCAGGGCATCTGAGGGTGGGCATGGCCTGTGGTGCATTTGGGGCTGTCTGCCAGCTGATGCCAAATGCCTTCCTGCAGAGACTGGGCAGAAGCTGCAGCCAGGCCAGGCTGGCAAACAGCCCTGCAGGGCGTGAAAGCAGCAGCGGGGCAGCGAGGCTGCCATGGATCCCTTCCTGCTGTGCCGGGCACGGCGTGTCCAGATGTGCAGCCAAAGCCCCCGGCTGCTGAGTCCCAGGAGCAGCATGAGGGAAATGCACCCACCTTGTCTTCTCTGCAGACGTTCCTTCAGCATTTGCCACATGATTTCTAATGGGTCCTGGAATTTCCTGCCTGCCATGTCTTTGGTCTCTCCTGTCAGAGGACCTTAAGAGAAAGTAGTTCCATTTCCCAGCAATGGACCCCACAAAAGCAGGGCTCAGCCTGAGGGGTCAGCAGGGACACACTACTCACCCCTGCCATGGGAGCTGGCCTTTTGTGCAGCATCCAAGGTAGGAGTTGGTGAGGTCGTCCCTGCAGACACGCCTGTAACACAACAGCCACAGAAGCTTCTGTCACCTCGTTCTTACCAGTCAGTCAAACATTACGCCTTGGTGGGACAGTGAGAACATACCTGCAGAATGCTCAGAGGGCTTCACAACTTCAGAGCGCCAGGCTAATGGAGAATCCTTCCCAGCATCCCAGTCTGGAAGCAAACCTAGATGAGAACTGTTTCCATTGTGTGCCAGGGCTGGCTCTGGCCCTGGGCTGGCGGCAGGGCTCCCGCTCGGGGCTGCTCCTGTGCCTTGGGCCTCTGGGCACTCAGGGCCAGCTCCGCAGCAGCTGCAGCGCCAGGGACGTTGCTGCACCAGTCCCGTTTCCCCGGGGCTCTGAACCAGCTCCAGAGGCCTGGGGGCCCAGGCGCCTCCAGCTTTGGCTGCTGCCGGGCCGGGCAAGGGCAGACCCTGGGGGAAGAGCTGCTGCCACACAGCCCCGGCCAGGCCTGAGCCCGGCACAGCAATTACCTGCTGTGCCTGTGCCCGTGTCTGCCATCGCCTTCCTTCCTGCAGCAGGGGCTGGCACCGAAGATGGAGTGCTTCCTTCAAGAAATGCCACCTTCCACTGAAGCACTATGTCCATCTCTTGACAAAGGAAGGGAGACAGCTGCATCAGATGGGGCTGTTCCCCACTTGGGCGGTGGCATCAGAGGTAATATTTGTGAAATTTATGGAGCAGGAAAATGGCCAGGTTACAGTGGCATGATGAGAGCACTTCCACCACCAAACAGCCACCCTTTTCCTAAGCTGCAGGGCTGGATATAGTGGGGGATCTCAGGGTGTGTTACAGTTTGGGCATGGCCTGTCAGCTGATGCCAAATGCCTTCCTGCAGAGGCTAGGCAGAAGCTGCAGCAAGGCCAGGCTGGGAAACAGCCCTGCAGGGCGTGAAAGCAGCAGCGGGGCAGCGAGGCTGCCATGGATCCCTTCCTGCTGTGCCGGGCATGGCGTGTCCAGAAGTGCAGCCAAAGCCCCCGGCTGCTGACTCCCAGGGGAAGCATGAGGGAAATGCACCCACCTTCTCTTGTCTGCAGGGGTTCCTTCAGCTCTTGCCTCATCTGTTTGGATGGTTCCAGGGATATCTTATCTGTTGTATCTTGGATTTTCCCTGTTGGAGTACCTTAGAGAAAAATATTTCCATTTCCCAGGATTGGATCCCAGAAAAGCAGGGCTCAGCCTGTGGGGTCAGCAGGGACACACTACTCACTCCTGAGATGGGAGCTGGGCTTGAGTGCAGCATCCAAGGTAGCAGCTGGAGAAGCTGGAGAAGTCTTCCCTGTAGACACATCTGTAACACAACAGCCACAGAAGCTTCTGTCACCTGGTGCCTGCCCGCTTGTCTACAATTCTTCCTTGGTGACACACCGAGAACATACCTGCAGGAGGCTCCAAGGGCTTCAAAACTTTCTTCATCCAAGCTGATGGAGAAGCCTTCCCAGCACCCTCATCTACAATGCAGCACAGATGAGAACATTTTCCAGTGTGTGCTGGGATCTCTTTCTGCCACAGGGAACTGGGCACTGCCAGGGAGTCGGGTAAGGCCATGGGAGCCAGATGTGAATAGACATGGCCAAAGCTGCCCAGGGGCCTGGGGAGCTCTGGGCTGGCTCCTGGTCACTCTCCACACTCTTTCCCTGCCCTCAGCAACATCCCTGGGAGGGGTGGCTGCAGCAGTGCAGGGACCTGGGACTCTCCCCCTCACACACAGAAGAAATCCTCCCTAAAGCATGGGGGAAAACTGCAGCAGGCAGTGCCACAGCTATCCATCCTGCCCTCCCTCTGTCCCTCCTGCCCTCCTTCTGTGGGGAAACCCCCCAGATCCCAAGGGCAAACAGCCAGGCCCTCTCAGGACACACTGGAGCCTTGCTCTCCCCCTCTGTCCTTTCCCCACCGTGGGCACCCCGTGCAGTCGCTCCCAGGTTTCAGGACATGTCTCCCATGGAGGGACCCCAGCAGGACTGCTCAGTGCCCTGAGCCTGCTCGGGATAATTCCCCTGGGCTGTGCTGCTCTAGTCCAGGCTGTGCCCGCACTGCCAAACAGCAGAGAGGGCAGCTCAAGCCTCAGCAGGGCTCAGGCCCAGAGGCACAGCAATTACCTCCTGTGCCTGTGCCTGGCATGGCCTCCCTTCCTGGAGCTGAGGCTGGCATGCAACCACTGCTTCCTCCGGGAAATGCCTCTTTCTCCGCAGGCTCTCCTTTCATTTCTGGAGAATGGAAAAGAGACAGCTGCATCAGATGAAAACATTCCTGACTGGGAATGGGGAAGGGGACAATTTCAGGAGGCATCACTTGTGAAAGGAATGCATAAGGATCAGAAAACACCCAGGATTTTGGGACAACCCAAGGCTGCTTCCTTCCCCAAACAGCCCCAACATCTGATCTGCCTGGACACCAGGAAATTGCAGGGCATCTGAGGGTGGGCATGGCCTGTGGTGCATTTGGGGCTGTCTGCCAGCTGATGCCAAATGCCTTCCTGCAGAGACTGGGCAGAAGCTGCAGCCAGGCCAGGCTGGCAAACAGCCCTGCAGGGCGTGAAAGCAGCAGCGGGGCAGCGAGGCTGCCATGGATCCCTTCCTGCTGTGCCGGGCACGGCGTGTCCAGATGTGCAGCCAAAGCCCCCGGCTGCTGAGTCCCAGGAGCAGCATGAGGGAAATGCACCCACCTTGTCTTCTCTGCAGACGTTCCTTCAGCATTTGCCACATGATTTCTAATGGGTCCTGGAATTTCCTGCCTGCCATGTCTTTGGTCTCTCCTGTCAGAGGACCTTAAGAGAAAGTAGTTCCATTTCCCAGCAATGGACCCCACAAAAGCAGGGCTCAGCCTGAGGGGTCAGCAGGGACACACTACTCACCCCTGCCATGGGAGCTGGCCTTTTGTGCAGCATCCAAGGTAGGAGTTGGTGAGGTCGTCCCTGCAGACACGCCTGTAACACAACAGCCACAGAAGCTTCTGTCACCTCGTTCTTACCAGTCAGTCAAACATTACGCCTTGGTGGGACAGTGAGAACATACCTGCAGAATGCTCAGAGGGCTTCACAACTTCAGAGCGCCAGGCTAATGGAGAATCCTTCCCAGCATCCCAGTCTGGAAGCAAACCAAGATGAGAACTGTTTCCATTGTGTGCCAGGGCTGGCTCTGGCCCTGGGCTGGCGGCAGGGCTCCCGCTCGGGGCTGCTCCTGTGCCTTGGGCCTCTGGGCACTCAGGGCCAGCTCCGCAGCAGCTGCAGCGCCAGGGACGTTGCTGCACCAGTCCTGTTTCCCCGGGACTCTGAACCAGCTCCAGAGGCCTGGAAGCCGAGGCGCCTCCAGCTTTGGCTGCTGCCGGGCCGGGCAAGGGCAGGCCCTGGGGGAAGAGCTGCTGCCACACAGCCCCGGCCAGGCCTGAGCCCGGCACAGCAATTACCTGCTGTGCCTGTGCCCGTGTCTGCCATCGCCTTCCTTCCTGCAGCAGGGGCTGGCACCGAAGATGGAGTGCTTCCTTCAAGAAATGCCACCTTCCACTGAAGCACTATGTCCATCTCTTGACAAAGGAAGGGAGACAGCTGCATCAGATGGGGCTGTTCCCCACTTGGGCGGTGGCATCAGAGGTAATATTTGTGAATTTTTGGAGCAGGAAAATGGCCAGGTTACAGTGGCATGATGAGAGCACTTCCACCACCAAACAGCCACCCTTTTCCTAAGCTGCAGGGCTGGATATAGTGGGGGATCTCAGGGTGTGTTACAGTTTGGGCATGGCCTGTCAGCTGATGCCAAATGCCTTCCTGCAGAGGCTAGGCAGAAGCTGCAGCAAGGCCAGGCTGGGAAACAGCCCTGCAGGGCGTGAAAGCAGCAGCGGGGCAGCGAGGCTGCCATGGATCCCTTCCTGCTGTGCCGGGCATGGCGTGTCCAGAAGTGCAGCCAAAGCCCCCGGCTGCTGACTCCCAGGGGAAGCATGAGGGAAATGCACCCACCTTCTCTTGTCTGCAGGGGTTCCTTCAGCTCTTGCCTCATCTGTTTGGATGGTTCCAGGGATATCTTATCTGTTGTATCTTGGATTTTCCCTGTTGGAGTACCTTAGAGAAAAATATTTCCATTTCCCAGGATTGGATCCCAGAAAAGCAGGGCTCAGCCTGTGGGGTCAGCAGGGACACACTACTCACTCCTGAGATGGGAGCTGGGCTTGAGTGCAGCATCCAAGGTAGCAGCTGGAGAAGCTGGAGAAGTCTTCCCTGTAGACACATCTGTAACACAACAGCCACAGAAGCTTCTGTCACCTGGTGCCTGCCCGCTTGTCTACAATTCTTCCTTGGTGACACACCGAGAACATACCTGCAGGAGGCTCCAAGGGCTTCAAAACTTTCTTCATCCAAGCTGATGGAGAAGCCTTCCCAGCACCCTCATCTACAATGCAGCACAGATGAGAACATTTTCCAGTGTGTGCTGGGATCTCTTTCTGCCACAGGGAACTGGGCACTGCCAGGGAGTCGGGTAAGGCCATGGGAGCCAGATGTGAATAGACATGGCCAAAGCTGCCCAGGGGCCTGGGGAGCTCTGGGCTGGCTCCTGGTCACTCTCCACACTCTTTCCCTGCCCTCAGCAACATCCCTGGGAGGGGTGGCTGCAGCAGTGCAGGGACCTGGGACTCTCCCCCTCCCACACAGAAGAAATCCTCCCTAAAGCATGGGGGAAAACTGCAGCAGGCAGTGCCACAGCTATCCATCCTGCCCTCCCTCTGTCCCTCCTGCCCTCCTTCTGTGGGGAAACCCCCCAGATCCCAAGGGCAAACAGCCAGGCCCTCTCAGGACACACTGGAGCCTTGCTCTCCCCCTCTGTCCTTTCCCCACCGTGGGCACCCCGTGCAGTCGCTCCCAGGTTTCAGGACATGTCTCCCATGGAGGGACCCCAGCAGGACTGCTCAGTGCCCTGAGCCTGCTCGGGATAATTCCCCTGGGCTGTGCTGCTCTAGTCCAGGCTGTGCCCGCACTGCCAAACAGCAGAGAGGGCAGCTCAAGCCTCAGCAGGGCTCAGGCCCAGAGGCACAGCAATTACCTCCTGTGCCTGTGCCTGGCATGGCCTCCCTTCCTGGAGCTGAGGCTGGCATGCAACCACTGCTTCCTCCGGGAAATGCTTCTTTCTCCGCAGGCTCTCCTTTCATTTCTGGAGAATGGAAAAGAGACAGCTGCATCAGATGAAAACATTCCTGACTGGGAATGGGGAAGGGGACAATTTCAGGAGGCATCACTTGTGAAAGGAATGCATAAGGATCAGAAAACACCCAGGATTTTGGGACAACCCAAGGCTGCTTCCTTCCCCAAACAGCCCCAACATCTGATCTGCCTGGACACCAGGAAATTGCAGGGCATCTGAGGGTGGGCATGGCCTGTGGTGCATTTGGGGCTGTCTGCCAGCTGATGCCAAATGCCTTCCTGCAGAGACTGGGCAGAAGCTGCAGCCAGGCCAGGCTGGGAAACAGCCCTGCAGGGCGTGAAAGCAGCAGCGGGGCAGCGAGGCTGCCATGGATCCCTTCCTGCTGTGCCGGGCACGGCGTGTCCAGATGTGCAGCCAAAGCCCCCGGCTGCTGAGTCCCAGGAGCAGCATGAGGGAAATGCACCCACCTTGTCTTCTCTGCAGACATTCCTTCAGCATTTGCCACATGATTTCTAATGGGTCCTGGAATTTCCTGCCTGCCATGTCTTTGGTCTTTCCTGTCAGAGGACCTTAAGAGAAAGTAGTTCCATTTCCCAGCAATGGACCCCACAAAAGCAGGGCTCAGCCTGAGGGGTCAGCAGGGACACACTACTCACCCCTGCCATGGGAGCTGGCCTTTTGTGCAGCATCCAAGGTAGGAGTTGGTGAGGTCGTCCCTGCAGACACGCCTGTAACACAACAGCCACAGAAGCTTCTGTCACCTCGTTCTTACCAGTCAGTCAAACATTACGCCTTGGTGGGACAGTGAGAACATACCTGCAGAATGCTCAGAGGGCTTCACAACTTCAGAGCGCCAGGCTAATGGAGAATCCTTCCCAGCATCCCAGTCTGGAAGCAAACCTAGATGAGAACTCTTTCCATTGTGTGCCAGGGCTGGCTCTGGCCCTGGGCTGGCGGCAGGGCTCCCGCTCGGGGCTGCTCCTGTGCCTTGGGCCTCTGGGCACTCAGGGCCAGCTCCGCAGCAGCTGCAGCGCCAGGGACGTTGCTGCACCAGTCCCGTTTCCCCGGGGCTCTGAACCAGCTCCAGAGGCCTGGGGGCCCAGGCGCCTCCAGCTTTGGCTGCTGCCGGGCCGGGCAAGGGCAGACCCTGGGGGAAGAGCTGCTGCCACACAGCCCCGGCCAGGCCTGAGCCCGGCACAGCAATTACCTGCTGTGCCTGTGCCCGTGTCTGCCATCGCCTTCCTTCCTGCAGCAGGGGCTGGCACCGAAGATGGAGTGCTTCCTTCAAGAAATGCCACCTTCCACTGAAGCACTATGTCCATCTCTTGACAAAGGAAGGGAGACAGCTGCATCAGATGGGGCTGTTCCCCACTTGGGCGGTGGCATCAGAGGTAATATTTGTGAAATTTATGGAGCAGGAAAATGGCCAGGTTACAGTGGCATGATGAGAGCACTTCCACCACCAAACAGCCACCCTTTTCCTAAGCTGCAGGGCTGGATATAGTGGGGGATCTCAGGGTGTGTTACAGTTTGGGCATGGCCTGTCAGCTGATGCCAAATGCCTTCCTGCAGAGGCTAGGCAGAAGCTGCAGCCAGGCCAGGCTGGGAAACAGCCCTGCAGGGCGTGAAAGCAGCAGCGGGGCAGCAAGGCTGCCATGGATCCCTTCCTGCTGTGCCGGGCATGGCGTGTCCAGATGTGCAGCCAAAGCCCCCGGCTGCTGACTCCCAGGGGAAGCATGAGGGAAATGCACCCACCTTCTCTTGTCGGCAGGGGTTCCTTCAGCTCTTGCCTCATCTGTTTGGATGGTTCCAGGGATATCTTATCTGTTGTATCTTGGATTTTCCCTGTTGGAGTACCTTAGAGAAAAATATTTCCATTTCTCAGGAATGGATCCCAGAAAAGCAGGGCTCAGCCTGTGGGCTCAGCAGGGACACACTACTCACCCCTGAGATGGGAGCTGGGCTTGAGTGCAGCATCCAAGGTAGCAGCTGGAGAAGCTGGAGAAGTCTTCCCTGTAGACACATCTGTAACACAACAGCCACAGAAGCTTCTGTCACCTGGTGCCTGCCCGCTTGTCTACAATTCTTCCTTGGTGACACACCGAGAACATACCTGCAGGAGGCTCCAAGGGCTTCAAAACTTTCTTCATCCAAGCTGATGGAGAAGCCTTCCCAGCACCCTCATCTACAATGCAGCACAGATGAGAACATTTTCCAGTGTGTGCTGGGATCTCTTTCTGCCACAGGGAACTGGGCACTGCCAGGGAGTCGGGTAAGGCCATGGGAGCCAGATGTGAATAGACATGGCCAAAGCTGCCCAGGGGCCTGGGGAGCTCTGGGCTGGCTCCTGGTCACTCTCCACACTCTTTCCCTGCCCTCAGCAACATCCCTGGGAGGGGTGGCTGCAGCAGTGCAGGGACCTGGGACTCTCCCCCTCCCACACAGAAGAAATCCTCCCTAAAGCATGGGGGAAAACTGCAGCAGGCAGTGCCACAGCTATCCATCCTGCCCTCCCTCTGTCCCTCCTGCCCTCCTTCTGTGGGGAAACCCCCCAGATCCCAAGGGCAAACAGCCAGGCCCTCTCAGGACACACTGGAGCCTTGCTCTCCCCCTCTGTCCTTTCCCCACCGTGGGCACCCCGTGCAGTCGCTCCCAGGTTTCAGGACATGTCTCCCATGGAGGGACCCCAGCAGGACTGCTCAGTGCCCTGAGCCTGCTCGGGATAATTCCCCTGGGCTGTGCTGCTCTAGTCCAGGCTGTGCCCGCACTGCCAAACAGCAGAGAGGGCAGCTCAAGCCTCAGCAGGGCTCAGGCCCAGAGGCACAGCAATTACCTCCTGTGCCTGTGCCTGGCATGGCCTCCCTTCCTGGAGCTGAGGCTGGCATGCAACCACTGCTTCCTCCGGGAAATGCTTCTTTCTCCGCAGGCTCTCCTTTCATTTCTGGAGAATGGAAAAGAGACAGCTGCATCAGATGAAAACATTCCTGACTGGGAATGGGGAAGGGGACAATTTCAGGAGGCATCACTTGTGAAAGGAATGCATAAGGATCAGAAAACACCCAGGATTTTGGGACAACCCAAGGCTGCTTCCTTCCCCAAACAGCCCCAACATCTGAACTGCCTGGACACCAGGAAATTGCAGGGCATCTGAGGGTGGGCATGGCCTGTGGTGCATTTGGGGCTGTCTGCCAGCTGATGCCAAATGCCTTCCTGCAGAGACTGGGCAGAAGCTGCAGCCAGGCCAGGCTGAGAAACAGCCCTGCAGGGCGTGAAAGCAGCAGCGGGGCAGCGAGGCTGCCATGGATCCCTTCCTGCTGTGCCGGGCACGGCGTGTCCAGATGTGCAGCCAAAGCCCCCGGCTGCTGAGTCCCAGGAGCAGCATGAGGGAAATGCACCCACCTTGTCCTCTCTGCAGACGTTCCTTCAGCATTTGCCACATGATTTCTAATGGGTCCTGGAATTTCCTGCCTGCCATGTCTTTGGTCTCTCCTGTCGGAGGACCTTAAAAGAAAGTAGTTCCATTTCCCAGCAATGGACCCCACAAAAGCAGGGCTCAGCCTGAGGGGTCAGCAGGGACACACTACTCACCCCTGCCATGGGAGCTGGCCTTTTGTGCAGCATCCAAGGTAGGAGTTGGTGAGGTCGTCCCTGCAGACACGCCTGTAACACAACAGCCACAGAAGCTTCTGTCACCTGGTTCTTACCAGTCAGTCAAACATTACGCCTTGGTGGGACAGTGAGAACATACCTGCAGAATGCTCAGAGGGCTTCACAACTTCAGAGCGCCATGCTAATGGAGAATCCTTCCCAGCATCCCAGTCTGGAAGCAAACCAAGATGAGAACTGTTTCCATTGTGTGCCAGGGCTGGCTCTGGCCCTGGGCTGGCGGCAGGGCTCCCGCTCGGGGCTGCTCCTGTGCCTTGGGCCTCTGGGCACTCAGGGCCAGCTCCGCAGCAGCTGCAGCGCCAGGGACGTTGCTGCACCAGTCCCGTTTTCCCGGGGCTCTGAACCAGCTCCAGAGGCCTGGAAGCCGAGGCGCCTCCAGCTTTGGCTGCTGCCGGGCCGGGCAAGGGCAGGCCCTGGGGGAAGAGCTGCTGCCACACAGCCCCGGCCAGGCCTGAGCCCGGCACAGCAATTACCTGCTGTGCCTGTGCCCGTGTCTGCCATCGCCTTCCTTCCTGCAGCAGGGGCTGGCACCGAAGATGGAGTGCTTCCTTCAAGAAATGCCACCTTCCACTGAAGCACTATGTCCATCTCTTGACAAAGGAAGGGAGACAGCTGCATCAGATGGAGCTGTTTCCCACTTGGGTGGTGGCATCAGAGGTAATATTTGTGAAATTTATGGAGCAGGAAAATGGCCAGGTTACAGTGGCATGATGTGAGCACTTCCACCACCAAACAGCCACCCTTTTCCTAATCTGCAGGGCTGGATATAGTGGGGGATCTCAGGGTGTGTTACAGTTTGGGCATGGCCTGTCAGCTGATGCCCAATAACTTCCGGCAGAGGCTGGGCATAAGCTGCAGCCAGGCCAGGCTGGGAAACAGCCCTGCAGGGCGTGAAAGCAGCAGCGGGGCAGCAAGGCTGCCATGGATCCCTTCCTGCTGTGCCGGGCATGGCGTGTCCAGATGTGCAGCCAAAGCCCCCGGCTGCTGACTCCCAGGGGAAGCATGAGGGAAATGCACCCACCTTCTCTTGTCGGCAGGGGTTCCTTCAGCTCTTGCCTCATCTGTTTGGATGGTTCCAGGGATATCTTATCTGTTGTATCTTGGATTTTCCCTGTTGGAGTACCTTAGAGAAAAATATTTCCATTTCCCAGGATTGGATCCCAGAAAAGCAGGGCTCAGCCTGTGGGGTCAGCAGGGACACACTACTCACTCCTGAGATGGGAGCTGGGCTTGAGTGCAGCATCCAAGGTAGCAGCTGGAGAAGCTGGAGAAGTCTTCCCTGTAGACACATCTGTAACACAACAGCCACAGAAGCTTCTGTCACCTGGTGCCTGCCCGCTTGTCTACAATTCTTCCTTGGTGACACACCGAGAACATACCTGCAGGAGGCTCCAAGGGCTTCAAAACTTTCTTCATCCAAGCTGATGGAGAAGCCTTCCCAGCACCCTCATCTACAATGCAGCACAGATGAGAACATTTTCCAGTGTGTGCTGGGATCTCTTTCTGCCACAGGGAACTGGGCACTGCCAGGGAGTCGGCTAAGGCCATGGGAGCCAGATGTGAATAGACATGGCCAAAGCTGCCCAGGGGCCTGGGGAGCTCTGGGCTGGCTCCTGGTCACTCTCCACACTCTTTCCCTGCCCTCAGCAACATCCCTGGGAGGGGTGGCTGCAGCAGTGCAGGGACCTGGGACTCTCCCCCTCCCACACAGAAGAAATCCTCCCTAAAGCATGGGGGAAAACTGCAGCAGGCAGTGCCACAGCTATCCATCCTGCCCTCCCTCTGTCCCTCCTGCCCTCCTTCTGTGGGGAAACCCCCCAGATCCCAAGGGCAAACAGCCAGGCCCTCTCAGGACACACTGGAGCCTTGCTCTCCCCCTCTGTCCTTTCCCCACCGTGGGCACCCCGTGCAGTCGCTCCCAGGTTTCAGGACATGTCTCCCATGGAGGGACCCCAGCAGGACTGCTCAGTGCCCTGAGCCTGCTCGGGATAATTCCCCTGGGCTGTGCTGCTCTAGTCCAGGCTGTGCCCGCACTGCCAAACAGCAGAGAGGGCAGCTCAAGCCTCAGCAGGGCTCAGGCCCAGAGGCACAGCAATTACCTCCTGTGCCTGTGCCTGGCATGGCCTCCCTTCCTGGAGCTGAGGCTGGCATGCAACCACTGCTTCCTCCGGGAAATGCTTCTTTCTCCGCAGGCTCTCCTTTCATTTCTGGAGAATGGAAAAGAGACAGCTGCATCAGATTAAAACATTCCTGACTGGGAATGGGGAAGGGGACAATTTCAGGAGGCATCACTTGTGAAAGGAATGCATAAGGATCAGAAAACACCCAGGATTTTGGGACAACCCAAGGCTGCTTCCTTCCCCAAACAGCCCCAACATCTGAACTGCCTGGACACCAGGAAATTGCAGGGCATCTGAGGGTGGGCATGGCCTGTGGTGCATTTGGGGCTGTCTGCCAGCTGATGCCAAATGCCTTCCTGCAGAGACTGGGCAGAAGCTGCAGCCAGGCCAGGCTGGGAAACAGCCCTGCAGGGCGTGAAAGCAGCAGCGGGGCAGCGAGGCTGCCATGGATCCCTTCCTGCTGTGCCGGGCACGGCATGTCCAGATGTGCAGCCAAAGCCCCCGGCTGCTGAGTCCCAGGAGCAGCATGAGGGAAATGCACCCACCTTGTCCTCTCTGCAGACGTTCCTTCAGCATTTGCCACATGATTTCTAATGGGTCCTGGAATTTCCTGCCTGCCATGTCTTTGGTCTCTCCTGTCGGAGGACCTTAAAAGAAAGTAGTTCCATTTCCCAGCAATGGACCCCACAAAAGCAGGGCTCAGCCTGAGGGGTCAGCAGGGACACACTACTCACCCCTGCCATGGGAGCTGGCCTTTTGTGCAGCATCCAAGGTAGGAGTTGGTGAGGTCGTCCCTGCAGACACGCCTGTAACACAACAGCCACAGAAGCTTCTGTCACCTGGTTCTTACCAGTCAGTCAAACATTACGCCTTGGTGGGACAGTGAGAACATACCTGCAGAATGCTCAGAGGGCTTCACAACTTCAGAGCGCCAGGCTAATGGAGAATCCTTCCCAGCATCCCAGTCTGGAAGCAAACCAAGATGAGAACTGTTTCCATTGTGTGCCAGGGCTGGCTCTGGCCCTGGGCTGGCGGCAGGGCTCCCGCTCGGGGCTGCTCCTGTGCCTTGGGCCTCTGGGCACTCAGGGCCAGCTCCGCAGCAGCTGCAGCGCCAGGGACGTTGCTGCACCAGTCCCGTTTTCCCGGGGCTCTGAACCAGCTCCAGAGGCCTGGAAGCCGAGGCGCCTCCAGCTTTGGCTGCTGCCGGGCCGGGCAAGGGCAGGCCCTGGGGGAAGAGCTGCTGCCACACAGCCCCGGCCAGGCCTGAGCCCGGCACAGCAATTACCTGCTGTGCCTGTGCCCGTGTCTGGCATCGCCTTCCTTCCTGCAGCAGGGGCTGGCACCGAAGATGGAGTGCTTCCTTCAAGAAATGCCACCTTCCACTGAAGCACTATGTCCATCTCTTGACAAAGGAAGGGAGACAGCTGCATCAGATGGAGCTGTTTCCCACTTGGGTGGTGGCATCAGAGGTAATATTTGTGAAATTTATGGAGCAGGAAAATGGCCAGGTTACAGTGGCATGATGTGAGCACTTCCACCACCAAACAGCCACCCTTTTCCTAATCTGCAGGGCTGGATATAGTGGGGGATCTCAGGGTGTGTTACAGTTTGGGCATGGCCTGTCAGCTGATGCCCAATAACTTCCGGCAGAGGCTGGGCATAAGCTGCAGCCAGGCCAGGCTGGGAAACAGCCCTGCAGGGCGTGAAAGCAGCAGCGGGGCAGCAAGGCTGCCATGGATCCCTTCCTGCTGTGCCGGGCATGGCGTGTCCAGATGTGCAGCCAAAGCCCCCGGCTGCTGACTCCCAGGGGAAGCATGAGGGAAATGCACCCACCTTCTCTTGTCGGCAGGGGTTCCTTCAGCTCTTGCCTCATCTGTTTGGATGGTTCCAGGGATATCTTATCTGTTGTATCTTGGATTTTCCCTGTTGGAGTACCTTAGAGAAAAATATTTCCATTTCTCAGGAATGGATCCCAGAAAAGCAGGGCTCAGCCTGTGGGCTCAGCAGGGACACACTACTCACCCCTGAGATGGGAGCTGGGCTTGAGTGCAGCATCCAAGGTAGCAGCTGGAGAAGCTGGAGAAGTCTTCCCTGTAGACACGTCTGTAACACAACAGCCACAGAAGCTTCTGTCACCTGGTGCCTGCCCGCTTGTCTACAATTCTTCCTTGGTGGCACACTGAGAACATACCTGCAGGAGGCTCCAAGGGCTTCAAAACTTTATTCATCCAAGCTGATGGAGAAGCCTTCCCAGCACCCTCATCTACAATGCAGCACAGATGAGAACATTTTCCAGTGCGTGCTGGGATCTCTTTCTGCCACAGGGAACTGGGCACTGCCAGGGAGTCGGCTAAGGCCATGGGAGCCAGATGTGAATAGACATGGCCAAAGCTGCCCAGGGGCCTGGGGAGCTCTGCGCTGGCTCCTGGTCACTCTCCACACTCTTTCCCTGCCCTCAGCAACATCCCTGGGAGGGGTGGCTGCAGCAGTGCAGGGACCTGGGACTCTCCCCCTCACACACAGAAGAAATCCTCCCTAAAGCATGGGGGAAAACTGCAGCAGGCAGTGCCACAGCTATCCATCCTGCCCTCCCTCTGGCCCTCCTGCCCTCCTTCTGTGGGGAAACCCCCCAGATCCCAAGGGCAAACAGCCAGGCCCTCTCAGGACACACTGGAGCCTTGCTCTCCCCCTCTGTCCTTTCCCCACCGTGGGCACCCCGTGCAGTCACTCCCAGGTTTCAGGACATGTCTCCCATGGAGGGACCCCAGCAGGACTGCTCAGGACCCAAGTACCCTGAGACTGCTCGGGATAATTCCCCTGGGCTGTGCCGCTCTAGTCCAGGCTGTGCCCGCACTGCCAAACAGCAGAGAGGGCAGCTCAAGCCTCAGCAGGGCTCAGGCCCAGAGGCATAGCAATTACCTCCTGTGCCTATGCCTGGCATGGCCTCCCTTCCTGGAGCTGAGGCTGGCATGCAACCACTGCTTCCTCCGGGAAATGCTTCTTTCTCCGCAGGCTCTCCTTTCATTTCTGGAGAATGGAAAAGAGACAGCTGCATCAGATGAAAACATTCCTGACTGGGAATGGGGAAGGGGACAATTTCAGGAGGCATCACTTGTGAAAGGAATGCATAAGGATCAGAAAACACCCAGGATTTTGGGACAACCCAAGGCTGCTTCCTTCCCCAAACAGCCTCAACATCTGATCTGCCTAGACACCAGGAAATTGCAGGGCATCTGAGGGTGGGCATGGCCTGTGGTGCAATTGGGGCTGTCTGCCAGCTGATGCCAAATGCCTTCCTGCAGAGGCTGGGCAGAAGCTGCAGCCAGGCCAGGCTGGCAAACAGCCCTGCAGGGCGTGAAAGCAGCAGCGGGGCAGCGAGGCTGCCATGGATCCCTGCCTGCTGTGCCGGGCATGGCGTGTCCAGATATGCAGCCAAAGCCCCCGGCTGCTGACTCCCAGGGGAAGCATGAGGGAAATGCACCCACCTTCTCTTGTCTGCAGGGGTTCCTTCAGCTCTTGCCTCATCTGTTTGGATGGTTCCAGGGATATCTTATCTGTTGTATCTTGGATTTTCCCTGTTGGAGTACCTTAGAGAAAAATATTTCCATTTCCCAGGAATGGATCCCAGAAAAGCAGGGTTCAGCCTGTGGGGTCAGCAGGGACACACTACTCACCACTGTGACGGGAGCTGGGCTTGAGTGTAACATCCACGGTAGGAGCTGGAGAAGTCTTCCCTGTAGACACATCTGTAACACAACAGCCACAGAAGCTTCTGTCACCTGGTTCCTGCCCGCTTGACTACAATTCTTCCTTGGTGGCACACTGAGAACATACCTGCAGGAGGCTCCAAGGGCTTCAAAATTTTATTCATCCAAGCTGATGGAGAAGCCTTCCCAGACACCTCATCTGGAACGGAACACAGATGAGAACACTTTTGCAGGGTGTGCTGGGATCCCCTTCTGCCACAGGGAACTGGGCACTACAAGGGGGTCGGCTAAGGCCGTGGGAGCCAGATGAGAATAGACATGGCCAAAGCTGCACAGGGGCCTGGGGAGCTCTGGGCTGGCTCCTCATCACTCTCCACCCTCTTTCCCTGCCCTCAGCAACATCCCTGGGAGGGGTGTCTGGAGCAGCGCAGGGCCTCCGGGTTCTCTCCCTCAGACACAGAGGAAATCCTCTCTAAAACCCCGGGGAAAACTGCAGCAGGCAGTGACATACGTATCCATCCCTCCCTCTGTCCCTCCTGCCCTCCTTCTGCTGGGACAGCTCCCAGATCCCAAGGGCAAACAGCCAGGCCCTTTCAGGACACACTGGAGCCTTGCTCTCCCCCTCTATCCTTTCCCCACCGTGGGCACCCCGTGCAGTCGCTGCCAGGTTTCAGGACATGTCTCCCACGGAGGGACCCCAGCAGGACTGCTCAGTACCTGAGTGCCCTGAGCCTGCTTGGGATAATACCTCTGGGCTGTGCCTGACTTGTCCAGGCTGTCCCTGCACTGCCAGGCAGCAGCGAGAGCAGCTCAAGCCTCAGCAGGGCTCAGGCCCAGAGGCACAGCAATTACCTCCTGTGCCTGTGCCTGGCATCGCCTCTCTTCCTGCAGCAGAGGCTGGCATGGAACCACTGCTTCCTCTGGGAAATGCCGCCTTATGCCCAGCCTCTGCATCCACTTCTGGAGAAGGAAGAGGGACAGCTGGATCAGGTGGGGCTGTTCCCCACTGGGGAGGTGGCGCCTTCAGGAGGGAATGATTGTCAAAGACATGGCTAAGAATCAGGAAATCCCTATAAACATTTTGGGAAGGCCAGGGCCCTCCCTTCCCCAAACTGGTGCCGTTTCTGTTCTACCCGGCGACTGGAATATTTCAGGGGATCTCAGGCCTGTGGTGCAATTAGGCGGCCTGTCAGCTGATGCCAAATGCCTTCTTGCAGGGGCTGGGCAGAAGCTGCAGCCAGGCCAGGCTGGGAAACAGCCCTGCAAGACGTCAAAGCAGCAGCAGGGCAGCGAGGCTGCCATGGATCCCTTCCTGCTGTGCCAGGCACAGCGTGTCCAGATGTGCAGCCAAAGCCCCCAGATGCTGAGACCCAGGGGAAGCATGAGGGAAATGCACCCACCTTCTCCTGCCTGCTGCATTTCCTTCAGCATTTGCCTCATGTTTTCGGATGGATCATGGGGTTTCTGGTGTCCTGTAGCTTGGTCCTTCCCCCTCGGAAGACCTTAGAGCAACAGAATTCCATTTCCCAGGAACAGATCCCACAAAAGTAGGGCTCAGCCTGTGGGGTCAGCAGGGACACACTACTCACCCCTGCGATGGTTGCCAGGCTTCTCTGTAGGAATCAGCAAAGGAGCTGGAGAAGTCCTCCCTGCAGACACACCTGTAACTCAACAGCCACAGAAGCTTCTGCCATCTCTGCTGATCTGCACGGGTACCACTGAGCCGAAGGAGCGGTGAGGGAATCACACAGGGCGAGGGCACACACGTGCATGGTTCTGTGCTGGCACCTGCAGCGCTGCCCCCCTGGCCCAGCTTTGGGCTCTGAGCTGGCAGCTCTCCCAGGGGAAAGGCCTTGACCTACCCTCAGCATCTCCCACAGCCTCAGTCCTGGACGTGGCTTGGGAAGCTGCACCACCTTCACCAGCAGGTTCAGCTGCAAAGAAAGGCAGGACAGAAGACCTGTAAATCCACCAACAAAAACACCAGCCAAACCTCACTAAAAAGTCACCACTACTTCTTGAAGTAAAATAGACTGATGCATGTTAATACCTAAGCTTGTAAGCTGTAAAACCCATTGTTATGAGAAGTAAAATATTTTATTTTAAACTGTATTATTCATGAGGTTGTTTTAAGTGAACTGAATATTTAAGGTGTGATATGCAAATTTATTTCAAAAAATAAAATATTTTAGTGCTTTTGTTATAACAGACAAAAGAAATAGAAGTAAAAGCTAATGAAACACTGTAAAGAATATATTAGAACAATAATATGATTCGTGAAAAATCTGAAAAAAATTAAGTATATAAGATACAAACCAGATTTAAGTTCCAAGAAACACTAAAAGTAACATTAAATCAGATAGGATATAACAAAAGCCGTTAGATATTTAATAAGGATCAAATTAAAATAAAGGAAAAAAGCCAAGTAGAGCTGAAAGAAAGAGAAGTGTACAGACTAATTACAACTTTAGAGATAAAATGTCAAAGAAACAAAACTATAACAATTAGAAATAAGCAGGTGCTATCCTAAATCCTGAAAAACAATTTAAAAGGCTCTTATAAATCTTATGAAGTAAATACTGAGAATGAGACGAAGGACACCAGTGACTAGATCCCAAGGTGTAAGCTCTGCTACCAAGAAGATACACATCTTGGCCCTTTGGCTGCAACCCAAAGGGGCTTTGAGAGAGCTAGAGAGTTAAAACTGCAGAGGATTATTGTCACTGTATTAGTTATCCAAGCCCAAAAAGAATGAGCCATATGCACACTACCAAGTTAGTGTAGTACGCTATAATTTTAACAAATTCAGAAGGTGCACTATGAGTAGTAAAAGACTGCAATAAAGAAAATGTGAAATACAGCAAAAAGAATAAAATGGCAAAATTTGTAAGCAATATATTAAAACTTTTTGCTCTGCAAGAGATAGAGAAGAAATAAATCCTGAGAGTAGAATAAAGCAAATTGCTCAAGAATTAGAAAACAAGAACATGAGACAGTTATAAAGACACATTTTAGCAGGCAACATAAGAAAACATGAAAAACTTATTTTACAAATATTACCAGCCTTAAACGACTATGGAGTCAAAATATATCTAAATTACAATAAGCACATGCATTGATATAAAAAAATATAATTGACAATCCAAAGAAAAGAAATTAAAGATTTAGAATAATCTACCTTATGAGAAGAGCTGTTAATTTTAGACCCTGACTAGTAGTATGAAAGTGTAGTTGTCAAGTTTTATAAATACTAAACATAAAATTAGAAAATAAGTAAGCTTTGTCAAAGTGTATCCTAAAAGTACAAATTTAATAAATTAATAGAGAAAGGGAGGGATTCTGATAGATTGTATGCACAAATTCATGCTGAGACTACAGTAATCTCGCCTAATGAAAATGCTAGCATAACAAAGGAGGGTTCAGGGCAATCAACATGCACCAAAATCCTAGCCTGAATATTCGTCCCCAGAAATGCTGATTCCAGAAGATTATTTCTCTGACCAAACCTCAGCAATGTGCATTCGATTTGCATCATCTATAAGATAAATGTGTGCCTCCTAGAATGCATATTGCAGGAGATTTTCCTCTAACAAAGTGAATTTTTTACCAGTTTTGGGGAAACTCTCAGCAAGAGCTGCAGCAAGAAAGGAAAAAATACATGAATATGCAAAAAGGATAAAAACAACCATAAGAAAGCAGAAAAACTGCTGCCCTCCACACCGCTTGGAGCTTGGAAATGGACAAAAAAGACTTTGAGAGAGCTGTCCCTTCGTGATGCACAGGGGAGAGAAATGCCCCACCTGTCTCACCTGACGCTGTCAGCCTGGTTCAGGGCCAATCTGATATTTGCTTCTAGATTTTCTACGACTGAATTTTAATTATGGAATAAATTCTCCTTATTAATCAAAAAAAGCTAATTCATTTAAAACATCCGGGACTCCTGGAACGCTCATCAGGCAACCCAAAATATCCCTTTGTGCCTCTTCAGGTCCAGGCCCAGATGATGCCAAAGAAGGAAATGTGCCCTCAGCCCAGGGACGCTCAGCATGGGCTCCCCCATCCCCTCGGGGCCCCGCCGCTGGGCACAGCAGCCCCTGCCTGGCTCCTGCCTGCCCACACTGTGGCCATCCACGGCTGCTCCTGGGCATGGAGCTCAGCCAGTGCTGGTGCCGGGTGGGCTTTGCTGGTGCTACCACCAGGACAATGTGGTCACAGCTGCATCTCTCTACTGCAACAGAAGAGCTGATTTGGGAAGTGCTGTGCTGCCCCATTTCTTCAGCCCCACTAGCTGCCCACACCCACAGTGGCACTGGGCCGCCCCCAGAAAACTGTCGAATCTGGGCTGTGGCTGCAGGGCACAGCTGCTCTACAGCACAGGTGGACTGCCTTGGGGGTAGGACTGCCCTGAGGGTAGGGACAAGGAACGGGGTGAGGTCTGCTCTATGTTTTCCAAAGGTGATTACTCTACAGACCATCAGGGGCAGGCCAACACTGCACTAAAAGCATACACCAACTTACAAACAATGCAGGGTCCCAGGGCAGGATACAATCTTTAGCCAATTGGGAGAAACTGAGGGTGGAACACCAGGCGGGGAATACAAGGTTTAAACCAATTGGGGATTACAGGGGAGGGGAAGAACTTAAACAAACCAATGGGGTTCCGAAGGATACAAAATTGATAGGGAAGTTTCTAGAGCAAAGGGCAGGCTTGGAGAGGGACTGACATGCAATGGGAGGAGTGAAAAAAAGGGCAGGTCTTTGGAGAGATGGACAAGTGGGGCAACACCAACATCACAGGGGGGAAAGGAGGAACCCATTGGTAATAAAATATGCTATAACAATAGAAAATAAGGGGAGGGGTATAAAACTGACTTCTAGGACTGAATTACAGTCAAAAATTTTGTTATATTTCTCCAATTACTGTATCATGAAAGAAAACCAAGCAAATTAAATGTTGCAGCAATTTTAATGAAGTAGCTGAAAAGTATATGAAATTGAATCCACTCAAAATATTGACAATATAATTTGGTTATAATAAGGGATAATTTGGCTCTTATAATAGCACATAAGGAAAAATAATCGTGCGGGGTACACGAGGGGTACGGAGGGCAGGGCTTGATCCCTGTCCCCTCACATACAAATTGCCAAGCCTAAAATTCTCCTTTTTACACTGTACATCATCACCATCTCCTCCCATTTTCAATTTGTCACACTTGTATCTCCACCTTCATTATCAGTTTTACCACGCATGCTCCACCGTTTTTTAGGTGGTTGCACTGTTCTTTGGGGTCATCTCTGATGAAGGCCTCTCCTCTTCCTCGATGTCCTTTGATTCACCTTTTGGATTACACATGCGCACCAAGCTGGTATAATGTAAGTCAAAGCTAATATCATACAAGCCAATACTATGTTCTAGCATCAAAGCAATAAATCTCCTATAATTAACATTTTCCTGGATGTCCAACCAAACTTTCCTCTCTTCTAACTAAATTCAGTAATACTTATCTCTTGCTTCTTCCTGTTCTGAACATCTGCAGGAGAAGGGGGGGAGCCCCTCCTCTCCCTTTCTTCCTTGGCATTACACCTTCTAACTGTTCTACTGTTTCCAAATATTAATTATTATATCAATATTGATTACTTTACAATTTTATCAGCAGGAATCACACCTATTTATTACAACATGAACTGCAATGGAGAAGCTCTGAGTCAAGGCTCGGATGAGCTCTTCAAATAATTTCCTGGCAGAAACAGATAGCCAAACTTGCCCTTATCACATGCAAACAGAGGGTTCCAAAAATAGCAACACCTTCCGAGGCCCTTCTGGGCATTGGGAACACATGTTGTGGTGCCGGCTGCATCTGTGGGAGCAATGGGGAGCGTGAGCCCGTGCTGTGCTGCACTGCTGAGCTGGCAGCACGGTGAATACGGGCAGGACGTTCTCTGTTTCCCCCAGAGCTGGGGCCTGCAGGCACCTTGCCGCCCCTTGGCACAGGCTGTGCCAGCCAACAAAGCCCAGCAGGCCGGGAGGAGAGCCCGGGGGCAGCGCAGCTGCTTGGGCAGTGGCTGCTGCCAGGGACACGGGCCAAAGCCATCCCTGAGCAGCCACTGCCACCCCTGGCCCTCCCTGCCCCGTGACAGCTCCCCCAGCCCCAGGGGACAGGCTCAGGCCCTCTCAGGAAACACTGGAGCCATCACCTGCTGTGCCAGTGCCTGGAACTGCCTGTTCTCCTGCAGAAGAGGCTGCCACTTAGCCGCTGCTTCATCCTGGAACAGCCACCTTCTCTGTCAGCTTTTGGGTCATCGCTGGAGAAAGAAAAGGGACAGATGGATCAGATGGGACAGTTCCCCATGGGGAGGTGTCGTCTTCAGAAGCTAACACTGGTGAAAGTCATGGACAAGGATGAGGAAATCAGATGAGCTTTTGGGATTGGACAGGCCCCTCCCTTCTCCAAAGCACCACCTCTCGTGATCTGCCTGGAGACTGGGAAATTGCAGGATAACTCAGGGTGGACATGGCCCATGGTGCAGTTTGGGCTCCCTGGCAGGAGATGCCAAATGCCTTCCTGCAGAGGCTGGGCAGAAGCTGCAGCCAGGCCAGGCTGGGAAACAGCCCTGCAGGGCGTCAAAGCAGCAACAGCAGCAGCGGGGCAGCGAGGCTGCCATGGATCCCTTCCCGCTGTGCCGCGCACGGCGTGTCCAGATGTGCAGCCAAAGCCCCCAGCTGCTGAGTCCCAGGGGCAGCATGAGGGAAATGCACTCACCATGGCACCTCTCCAGATCACTCAGCATCTTGTGCAGAGATTTGGCTGCCTCCAGAGACTTGCTGTCTCCTGTGTCTTGGTTCTTCCATCTAGGGGGACCTTAATGGAAAGTGATTCAATTTCTCATTCAGGCCTGAGTGGCAGTGAGGGCACCTGGGTGACTGGTGCCCTCCAAGGCACTCCCTCAGCTCTGCCTCCCACTCAGGAGCACAGGTGGTTTCTCAGTGAGCTTTGCTGGGGTGGTATGTGCAAAGTGGTGAAGTATTGGTGGATCAGGCTCTGATGTTGTACAGTTCAAGAAGCTGATGACATAGAGAGCCTTGCAAAGTCTTTCAACTGGAGAAATGATTTTTGTTTCTCTCTATTGCTGATTGAGGACTCTTTTGAGGGTTTGATGCGTCCTTTCTAGGATGGATTGTCCTGTGGGGTTTGCAGGTATACCTGTCTTATGTTCTATTCCCCAGTCACTGAAGAACTCTTTCAACTTGTGAGAGGTATAGGCAGGTCCATTGTCTGTTTTGATCTCCTTTGGTACTCCCAGGGTAGCAAAGGCCAGGAAAAAATGTATTATGGTGTGCTGCGCAGTTTTTCCTGGTTGTGTTGATCCAAGTACTGCTCCTGAAAATGTATCGACTGATACATGCAAGTATTTTGACCTTCCAAAAGGTGCAAAGTGGGTTACATCTGTCTGCCACAGCTGGCAGCTGTTTAAACCTGTTTAAACTCCCGTCCCCATAGATGGTATCTGGTAGTTTTGACAGTTCGGGCATGTGGCAACAATAGCTCCTGCTTGATCTTTTGAATGCTTGAACATTCTGATAAGGGCAGGCACATTCTGATGAAAAAACGCATGTGACAACTTTGCCTGGGCACAGATGTTAGGGACATTAGCAGTCTCTATTGCCATGGCTAAGGTGTCTGCTTTCCTGTTCCCTTCTGTAATGAAACCTGGGAGGTCAGTGTGTGACCTCATGTGCATTATATGGTAAGGTTGTTTTCTGTGGGAAATTAAGCGTTTTAATGTAGAAATCAATTGGTATAACTTTGGATTGGAAACCTCTTTGAGAAGAGCATGTTCTGCTCTCATAGCTATGCCAGCAACATAAGCTGAATCTTATGTGACCAGATTAAAAGGTTCGTTTTTTAATTTCTCAAAGGCTCTGATAACAGCTGCTAATTCTGCAATCTGTGGAGAGCGCTCCACTATTTCCGTGTCAGATTCCCAGTTTTGGGTCTTAGGGTCTTTCCATGTCATTACTGACTTGTGGGATGACCCTGAGCCATCTGTAAAGATGGTTAGAGCTTTGAGAGGTGTTCTCCTTTGGATTAATTTTGTGGTCAGATGAAATGTTACATCACAATTAAAAAGCTTATGTTTTGGGATATGTATGGAAATTTGGCCTGTATAGCTGTCTAAGGCATACTGGAGATTTTCATTGGTCTGGAGCAAATGTTCCAGGTCCCCAGTGGTCACTGGCAAATATATGCATGTGAACTCACACCCTGCAAGGGAGTGGAGGCGAGTTCTAGCCTTTTTTATTAAATGTGCCATAATTTCTTGGAAGGTGGTAATTGTCTTTGTGGGTTGGTTATTTGTAAAGATCCATTCCAGTATTAGTAAAGGGTCTCGAAGTTGAGTGTCCCATTGGAAGATCAGTCCATAGAACCAAGGTGCTTTTCCCAGAATGACGAACTGGAAAGGCAGGCTGGGCTCAAAGCGATGGGCTTTGCGTGAAGACAGGGCTTCTTGGACCTTGGTGATGGCATCTCGGGCCTCTGGTGTTAGAGTGCATGGAGAGTCCAGATCCTCCTTGCCCCAAAGAAGGTTGAACAGTGGAGCGAGGTCCTCTGTTGTAATTCCTAGCAGTGGACATACCCAGCTGATGGATCCGCAAAGACTGTGTAAGTCTCTCAGAGTTCTTGGGTTGTCTCGGATGGCGAGCTGCTGGGGTACGATGGTCCTTTCCCGGATCTGGAGTCCAAGGTAAGTCCATGGATTGGTGTACTGTATTTTGTCCTCACGGATCTCGAATCCTGCCTTTTCTATGGTTTCAATAGTCCTTTTAACTGCTTTGTCCAAGTACGTTTTTTCTGGTGCACAGACCAGGATATCGTGTATATAGTGATGGATGATTGCGTCTGGGAATAGGTTCCGAACAGGAGACAGGATGTGAGCAACATACCACTGGCATAGAGTGGGACTGCACTTGAGACCTATAGGAAGAAAAAGCCAATGATATCTTTTGAGTGGAGCCTCTCTGTTAAGAGAGGGGACGGAGAAGGCAAACCGTGGGGCGTCCTGGGGATGCAGCGGGATGCTGAAGAAACAGTCTTTAATATCAATGATAGCAAGTGTCCAGTCTCTAGGCAGCATCGATGGTGAGGGCAGGCCAGGCTGGAGGGGACCCATGTCCTCGATGACCTCATTGATTTTGCAAAGATTGTGGAGGAGCCTCCACCTGTCCATTCCAGGCTTTTGTAGTACGAAGACTGGAGAATTCCAAGGGCTGGTGGTCTCTACGATGTGGCCTTTGGCGAGCTGTTCATCCACAAGGGCATGTAGTGCGCGCAGTTTGACTTTAGAGAGGGGCCACTGCTCGATCCAGATCGGGTTATGGCATTTCCAGGTGAGACGAGGAGTGTCTGGCAGTGCGCGCTCCTCAGTGGCCCCAGTTAGAAATCCGGACTGGGAATATACATAGGGAAGCACCCCACTGACATAAAATGTCCCGTCCGTACAAGGTGAGGGGGGCCCTTACCACGAATGGGTGGATGGTTGCCAACTTGCCTTCAGGCCCTTCGACAAGGATGTAGTTCTTGCTCCGCATGGAAACTGTAGCTCCACCGATCCCTGTAATCATGCCTGCCACAGGTTGTAGTTCCCAGTGTGCTGGCCATTCTGAGCGGGTGATGATGGACACGTCTGCACTGGTGTCCAGCATCCCTGGTAGGTGGATCTTTTCTCCTCTGCAGGTAACACTGCACTCGATGACAGGCTTACTCGGTCCCACAGCTTGTGTCCACATTGCTGTGGGGTTTAGAGGAAGCTGTTCCCTGTGATTCTTAGGGAGTAAAAAGGCTTGTGCGAACGGAGTACCCTTTGGAAGAAAAAATGGTAAGTCTGTGCAGCACATCTGGACAGAGATTTCTTGTCCCGAGTACACTGTTTGTACTTCTGGAACAACAAATACTTCCTTTGGGCTACGGAGAGTATCACCTATAATTAGGATGTTAGAAGGACCACCTTTTGGCCCACGTTTGCCTGTGGGAACACGATAAACATTGTCATTTTTAAAGTCAATGGACATAGCAGTTACCAGTAGCTGGCGGGTTCCCCTCGGTATTGCTCTGTGTGTTGGGTCCTCCTCATGTGGTCTGGAATCTCCTGGGATGGTGCGTGACTGGCTGTGGATGGCCTTTGATTTGGTGTCCTTGCCTGGGGCCCCACCACGCTCCACTGGAAGTTTCCCGGACGCGGCTGATAGTACTGCTGATTCTGGGAACTTTGGTAGAAATTGCGAGGGTACCTGGTAGGTGACCTCTCTGGACAGTCCTTTATAAAATGTCCAAAGTCTCTGCAGTGGTAGCAGCGGACCTGGTCTTTAGAAGCTATTGCTGCATATGCACCAGAAACTCCTTCTGCAACACCCTTAGTAACTGCTTGGGCCACTGTATCTTCAGTGGACAGGTGGCGTGTGCAGTTTTCCAGCATTTGCTCTATGGTAGGTTCTGTGTCTAAGGGTAAGACTCTCAGAATTGCTTTACATTTTTCTTTTGAATTACTCATGGCAAGCTTACACAACAGTTCTTTCCTTGCCTCTGTGCTCTCTATCTGTTTTTCCAGAGCATCCTTAATTCTATCCACAAATTTGATAAAGCTTTCATCTATTCCTTGTTTAATACTAGAAAAGTGTTGGGTAGAAATAGAGTCATCAGGGGTAAGAAGTAAGGAGGTTTCTGCTGCAATAACCATGTCTTGTAGTGTTGTCTTAGGTAAGGTATCAGCTTGGTGAGAGGGTTTCTGCAAATCCCCTTCACCAGCCAGCTGTTCGACTGTAAAGTTTGACTTATCAGCATCAGCAGCATAGTTATCTGATAATGTTTTTAATTGCTTTTTCCAATGCCTTTCCCAAAGCATGTACTCGGCAGGAGAAAGAAGGCACTGGGCAATATTTTTAATATCGCGGGGTACCAGAACATGTGCTGAGAACGTAGCTTCTAGGAAATTTCTAAAAATATGTGAACTTCTACCATGTTCTTTTGTACAAGTTCTTTATTTGTAATAGGTTCCCATGTCTTTCTAGTAGTAGCACTGCCCCTTTTTTCCTTTTTATAATCTACTGGAAAGGCAGTAATTCTCTGAGCCAAAACGGAAACAGGCGCAGTTGCACTCGGAGATAACGCAGAGCAAGGTTGCTCGCAGGATGCCGCGGGCTGCACAGTGGAATTCACGTCCAAGGGGGACAGGGGGACACAGGCAGGAGCCTCGGGCACGGCAGGGGTGGGGGAGGCGGCACAAGGGGAGGGGGGACGGCAGGACACTAGGAACCAGGGGAAGAGTGGAGGGTGAAGGAATGTTATCAGCACGATTAGCATTTGATGGAAAGGGTTCTGGTGAAACAGATAAGTTAGCACTTTGTTCATAAAAGGTTTGCACTGAAGTTACAGGTTTTTTGTTAGTTTTTTCTATGGCTTTGGTTATAATGTGAAATATAGGGATAAACTGAGTTACAGAAAAATCTTGGTTAGTTTGAAACTTATATATCGTGGTCCCAATTGTATCCCAAAAGGAGTCTAAAGTGGTAGTGTGTGTGTTAGTATCTGGAAAGTGGGAAAGAATCCATTTTATAAATTTTTTCAGGTTAGTTTTTGAAAGGTTACCTTTAGAAAAAGAAAAGTTGTTAGAAGACAGGATTTCTAGGATTAGTAAATATAAATCTCTCTCGTTCTGGGATCGTTTTAACGTACTGAGCTTTGATCCCATGTTCCCTTTCCCTGACAGCAGAAAAAAAGAGAAAAAAATAAAAGAAAAAAAAAAAACAAACCAAAAAAAAGGACCCAAGGAAAAAGTTTTTTGCGTGCAAGAAAGGCTGTTTTAAAACGTACACTTCTTCAGCCAGATGTGGGTCAAAGGTCTGCCAGCAGGTAGTCTGCTGAATCCGTCTCCTCGAGCACTTTTTGTGCCCAGATGTCAGCGGTTTGAGGGTCGACTGACAGCCTTTCAGAAGAGTCCTGCTAAAACGGAGGGCTTCTTCTTCCAGGACGTCTGGTGAGCAAAGGCAGTGACAATTTCAAGAAGAAATGCTGCTCCTCTGAAATGCCAGGTCCAGCATTCAGTTTGGGTGCCAGTTTATCACGGCAGTTTCCCACCAGGCTGATGCCCAGCAGGGTGCCGGAGCCAGGATAACTCAGTGGAGGCTCAAGCAGCCTAGGCAAGCTATAGTGATTTTCAGCTCTTGGTGATTATCAGCTCAGTGATTTCAGCTTGTGGCTTGCTAGGTGCTGCAGCAGCAGATGCAGGGAGAGAGAGGAGAAGGCCGTCTGGGGATCCACAGGATTCTTTATGCAGGTGTGCCACGAAGGTTCCCAGTGACAGCTCTTCTGCCGAACCAGGCAGAATCAGGGGTTTTTATACCCTACAGGGGTTTTGAAAACTGTCCAATAGAAAGGGTCAGGGGAAAGTGACCTATGGGCTTACAGAGAGATAAGCAGGGTCGGAAAGGCGGAAGAGAGGGGCTGCTAGGGTCCAGTCATGCTGACCTGGCATTTCCTAGCTCAGGCGTCTGACCGCCAAGGAGGCCGTGCAGGCCCTGGGCCTGCTACACTGACCCACAGGGTGTCAGGTCCTGCTCTGACTCTGGCTGTGGGTTTTGGGTTTTTTTCGTTTGTACTGTTGCATTTGTATTTTCAGTTTTCCTAGTAAAGAACTGTTATTCCTATTCCCATATCTTTAACTGAGAACTTTTTAATTTCAAAATTACAACAGTTTGAAGGGAGGGGGTTGACATTGTCCATTTCATGGAAGGCTCCTGCCTTCCTTAGCAAAAGCTGTCTTTTCCCACCAAGACACCTCCAATGCTGTTACAGAGAAAAAGAATATGGACACTTTATTAAGTAATCAATTTCTAAGCCACCTCCAATCTAGTATAGAAAACAAAGCCAACTCATATTTGGCAAGAACAATTCATGTCAAACCAATCTAGTTTCCTTTTCTGACAGGGCAAATGGCTCAATGGGTGAAAGAAGCAGTAGATGTGGCATTTGTACTGTAGTAATATTTTAATGTGTGGTATTTTTAGAAACAACACTTAAAAATCATAGGATTCCATTAGAACATGGAAGATGTCACCTTGTGCTGCAGCAGAACTTAAAGCGGGGGAAAAAGGGAGTTTAGGGAATAGTGACCAATGATTTGTCCTGTGAGAATAAATCTCTGGGCACTGCATAAAAATGGACTTGCCTGACTTCCTAAACTCTCCTGTCATCAGGCACTGGCAATTACACACTCTTGATACAACACCAATGGTAAGTGTACAATTTCTTGTGATGTCTTTTTGCCCTGAAATGAATTGAACTCAAGCTTTTCAGGAAGGAGTTTATTGAAATGTACCTTTAAAGTTGAGCTGACTCACTAACTTGACAGGGATTAAAAAGTAAAAGCTGAAAGATAGTCCAGACACAAACCTGGCACACGCATCAGAGTAGGAAGATCAGGATGGGCACCTGAAGAAAAGAACTATGAACTATTTGGTCAACTAGGCTGGTTTAGGAACCCAGTGATGTGACAGGGGCAGTTCAAACCCTGGCATAGGAACCTGTGCTCTCAGAAGAAGTTCATGTTTAAGTCATACAGATTGCAGGAATATGAGTCTGGAATATGAAATCAGGAATAGGTGATTATAATTACACACTCCAATTTAGGACAACATTTAATCACTTGCAGGTACTTAAGCACTTTCTTGACTAAATGCAAACTGTTGTTTCCTGCATTAGGGATTATAACTTCAGGTCATGGCTGGGATTTCAGATCTAAGTGATAGCAAGTAGGTCTCAGATGAAGGTCTAGAAGAGGGATTTAGATGCTAAAAGAGCTTTTAAAATCTGAGCCTAAAAGGAGAAAGCATTTCCTTGATAAATATGAAACTATAAACATGAGCAGTGTGTAAAGCTTACAGGTTGGACTCTTTCTTGAATATGATCCTCTCTGGAAGAAAGTGGACTTTAGCTGGAGGAAACCTGTGGCTCACCAAGCCAGTTAATGGAGATTCTCAGAAGAGATATCTCCAATTGGCAATGCTTCCTGCAGAACACCCAAATCCCCCCCATTCCTCTCCAGCCCTACCTTGCAGCATTAGTTCTGGCCAAATCCAGACCCTGCTCACAAACTCTGTGTGGCACCTGGCAAGGGGGAAAACTGTTCACTGGAGTGGTGACTGAAACGCAGCCAGACTTTAACAGGGCGGGTAACAGCAACTGAAACCCAGCCAGACTTAAGCAACAGGACAAGTGACACTCTTGCCAAGTGACAGAACCCTGTGGGTTCCCAGCTGTCCCTCCCTCTCCCCGCCTCAGCCAACCCATCTCTTCCCCTCAACAAAAGCAACAAGAGCAGTGGACTATTACATTTGTGACCAACTTTCTGACTTCTGCAAGCATTTATTTATGCTATTGCAAAGTGGGGTTTAGTTGGCTAGTGGTTTTTGTTTCAGATTCCCACTCTATTATCTTGTGGGTTTAGGAACGTTTCAGCTTCTCTCCTCTATCACCTGTTCTGTCAGTGAAGAAGCAATGAAGTCACAGCAAGTTTCAACCCACTGGCCAGAAGTTGTCCTTGTGTGCTTTTCCCCAATTCCTAGGACAAGCTGAAGAGCTTTTATATGAAATGGAGACCCAGCCATCTGATTACAGCTGGCTTGGGATGGGACCTAAGGACCAGGAAAAGCAGCAAAAAAAAGTAAGTGTGCTGGAAATGGTTTCTGAAGGACTGTCAGCAATTTGTTTTGAGGCTTTCTTGAAGCATTACCATGCTGAGTTCTGTCGTTGTGTGTCTGAAGAGTAACTTCAGCTCTCTGTAGATCCGCACCCTGACTTTTGCCTGGAAGACTCCCACATCTCCTAAAGACCCCTACCAAGAAAATGCATGAGCAGCTTCTCATTTCCCTCTGGCCAGATTTCACAAGGTGTTTTGGAGACATCTAATAAGCCCCAGCCAGAGATTCTCAAACTCACTTGTGCCCCAAGCCAGTGATTTTATAGGCACTTTTTGTCAGACTCCAACCTACCTGTAGTGCTGCAGTTGTGATTCCAGCTGCTGGATGTGTATTTGCAGATGTGGCACCTCGTTAGCTCTCACTTCCAGCTCCTTCACTTTGCCAAGACTGTTCAGGACAGCCTGTCTGGCCTCTTCCACCTTCCTCCTCATCTCTGCCTGCTCCCTCTTCAGGTGACGGTTGCAATCTTCCAGGCTGACCAGAGCTTCCTGAGAGCTCTCCAGCTCCTTCTCCAGCTCCTGACTGAACCTGATGGCTTCTTCAACCTGCCCATCCCTGGAGCTCCGGATGAGCTCCATTTCCTCCAGGACACTTTGGAGGTACTTGGACTGGGAGTGCTTCTGTGTTAACGCTCTCTTCCTCCCTGTGAAGCAGGATCCTTCTTCTCTATGGCTGGCACGGCTCTTCCGCAGTCCCACCTGTAATGACCAGGAGCACAAAGCAGGGAGAAATTGATGGGGTTTACTGAAGACTGAAAGTGGCTGGACTGCGCTTTGTTTTTGTTTTGTTTTGTTTTGTTTTTTTTTAATCACATAGAGTTGATCAGCAACTAAAGCTACTTGACCTCTGCCAGATACAGAGACAAGAAAACAATCTCTGGAAAGTATTTTTTAATACCTAGCTATGCATTTAATTTTCAAACTACACACTATCATGTTATTGCACAAGTTTCTGTATAGCTTTAATGTCATTACTGTGGTGTCTACTCAGGAGTTAAGTAGTCTTCTGAAAAAGATATTTCCAATGAAGTTGTGTTCATGAGAAAAGAGCAGGGAGCAGCTGGGGGTGTTCTGGAGCTCTCCTCTTTGTCGTTTTCATTCTTCCTGGGACCTCTGACTGGTGACTTGGTGATGGAGAAGGAAGACTCGCTCACCATATGATGATCGACAAGTCTCGTCTTTATTCCCGAATCACCGATTATTATACACCCTTTAATTAGCTCATGCATAGTGCAAAATCCCAGCTCACCATTGGCTAACTAGCTATCAGCTAACTACGCGCTGTTTTTGGTATAACTATCACCACTTTCCCAGGCTATCCCGCTCCACCACCTGTGTCTGTGCATTACTTCATCCGTGGGCCAAGGACACAGTTTAATTAGAATGGCAACTCCCCTCATTTTCTATCTTGGTCAAATTAATCTCACTGTGAGCTTTAGCTCGGAGCCAGCTTGTTACAAAGCTCTCAACATTTCCCCCGTTTTCTTTTTGGGCTAGAAGTGTTGTTTTCCAAGCCTTTTCTATCGTCTGACTCACCATTCTTTGTATGCAATTAAGCAAGCATGGTAATACAAGCATTAACAATACTATCACACCTAATATCCCTATAGCATACATGATCATTGTTCTCAGCCAAGGGCCCAGTCCCAGGCTCTTTAACCATCCTTCTAATCCCAATCCATCATCCTCTTTCAGGGCGTGTAACCCTTTCTGGAGCTCTTTAATTTTTGCATGTATTGATACAGAATGATCCGATAAATTCATACAACACATACCCTCAAATTCCTCACAACCATGGCCTTGAGCTAATAATAAGAAATCGATTGCTGCTCTATTTTGCAATACTGCGTGATTTACACTTTGTACATCTTGAGACAGCATGTCCAATACCTGGGAGGTGGCGTTCAGTTCGTCTTTGGCCCAGCAGCCTAATTGCTTGGCCAAATTCATGGCCTTATTCGCTGCCCCTCCAGGTGTAACTGTGGCTACTACTACCTGTTTCAGCTCGCTCCAGAATGCGGGTTGCCCTATTTGGCAGTCCCTCTGGAGCGAAAAGAAGAGGACTTAAGTTGCTTGATGCAGTCGTCTAGTGCCTCCTCAACTCCACAGTTTTTTTAATCGGTCCAACAGTGGATGTCTGTGTGAGGGGCACAAGCTTTCGACAGCGCGAAGCTTTTATGTGAGTACGTACTTGCTTTTCTACTCGCTCACACAAGGTCTTAAGTTGCCAAGTAACATATGTCAAAATAATTTGCTCCAGGGCTTCATATAAGCCTAACGATCCTCCCAAATCAAGCCCTGTAAAATCCCTTAGTGCTCGCTGCCACGAGTTCTGCAAGTTCCAGGAGAATGGGCAGCTTGGGCACCAGTTCTGCCGAACGGTCGATTGCTCCAACCAAAACACCTTATTACAGCCTCCACAGTCTAGCGCGATCCATGCAGCACATTTATTGTCCCCACAGTCCAAGCATGGCTGTGATGCAATCATTTCAATTTTCAGTCTCACAGTTCTCTGTTGCTGTAGCGGTGGAGAGAGCCACTCCAATACCCTGAGCTCCCCTGTTTTCTTTTCAAGCAGAGACAGGGCACCTGTTAAAACACAAACAAATCCCACGTCCCTGCAGGACTGAAGAATCTTCTCAAAATCTTGGAGGTGAAAAATGGGTCCTGGTTTCATTTTGCAATGTTACATAAAGAAATGTTAAAATAAAATAATTAGGAATTAATTTAGATAATACACACAATCAACAACACATACAAAATCAAAAAATTACTAAACACTACAACACTGAACTCTTATCCCAGAGTCTGCGACAGCTGACAAACCTTAAAATGACAGAGAATTGGAGAAATCATGTCCGGATTCATGTTTCTCCAAATCACCTCTGAAAATGGCTCAGCCGTCATAGATGGTCAAATTGCCAAGTCAAAAGGACTTGAATACATTTTGATGCAGAAAACATCTGGGTTGATTGTCAGTCACTCCATCCAAATAGAGCTAGAGCTTGGCCAGAGCCCAAACTCTAATTGGTGAGTGTCACTTAACACATTTTTTAAACAGGGCTTTTAAAAACAACTGTTATAAACAAGAAACCTTAGGGTTACAAACCAGTTCAAACCAGCAAATAATTGAATCCTTCTGAAGTTTCTGTCAAGACAGAGATTTTCCAAACACAGCAAACTTCTTGAATTCTCTGCTGGAGTATTCCTGTAATAATAATTAAAAGAACTACAAAACTGGCAATTTGGATAAAAACCTTCAGAAACATCTAAATAGTTAGGAAATAAAAAGACAGGATCCTGAAGAGACACGTGTCTTGCAGGTGATCACACACAAAAAAATAGAAAAACACATGAAAGGAAAACACATAAAAGGAAAACACATGAAAGTCGGCTGCAAATGTTACAATATACTAACAACAATTTTCATCACAAAAATCTGAAAACTCCCTAACAAGAAGTGCTTGAAGGGGTTAAGACAACCTTTTCAAAGTATTCATTTAGTATTAACAACAATCACCATTTATCAGCATTACCTACAAAAACTAAAAATAACAAAGATTATAAACTTAGTATCAATAATTCTTAAAACTTTGAATCTTGGATAGATATTTTAAAACAAAACTGAAAAAGATGACAGATAATTTTAAACACAAATAATTTCACTTAAAATAAGGATAGTACAAAACAATTAGCACATTTACATCCATTTATCTAATGCCATCTCTTAATGAATAGAAGAGAGCAAAGACCATAAAGACCATAGTATACAGAAATATTACAGTTTAAATCCTCTCACATGTAGTCCAAACAGAAACTAGGAAGTTTACTTAGACTCTGCCCCCCTAAAAGGTTGTTCTCACCTCAGGCAAGGGAAAGGTAATAAAGTCATCAAACTTAAAGCCATCAAACCCAAATACTCAATCACTTTTAGAAAAGCAAACACATTTACAAAAAAACTGGTAAACAAACTGTAAAATCTATGGAACAGTTGGGTGAAATGCCCCGTATAACATCTGGATGAAGCACTGTGTGAATTTTCAGAAGTTTTCTATCCTGATCTTGAAGGAAAAAATTCCTGACCTGTTTTTTCTTAGACACTTGTTTGAATTGCTGCGATGGGCTGGCTGCTGTGGTTGCTAGGCAGCTGTGACAGGGCGGTGCCCTGAGGAATGTCTGCCCGCGCCCGTCTCCTGCCTGCTCCGGCAGAGCCTCAGTCTGCGCTATCCTGGGGGTGCGGAAAGGAACGCTCTCGCCCGGACCCGCGCAGTCCCGATCTCCTTTGGGCTCCGCTCTGCCTGGATTTCTGCTCGGGCTGGTTCCCCCTGGCTCTGCGCCAGCACCCGCAGCCAGCGGGAGCACGTCCCACACCGCTGGTGCTTTTGTGCGCTTGCAAAAAGTGAAAAAGCTCTCCTAGCTCCAGCTTTCGGGTTTTGCGTTACTGGTGCACGTCCGCCGCTGCTACGATTGGCACTGCGCTTATCGCTGTCGCGTCTCGCTTTGGCCAGCTTGGCCCTGGCCGGCACTTCCCTCACAATCTGTGTGCTTTCCCCACGGACAGCTGCCGTGTGGGTTTTTGTCACCGTGCGCGCCACTGGACCCGCGGTGCACGTAACCACCGCCGGCACCGAGCACGCTGCCTCCGCAGCGCTCGGTCCGCTCTGCCGCCGCACTGCTGGGACCGCCGCTACCATACGCGTTTTCGCCGCCGTGTCTGCCCCAGGCTCTCCCGCGGTGCGCGTAACCGGCCTCCTGGTCCCGAACTTACGCCACTCTGTTAACTCATGTAGTGCACAAGGATCTTGAGAAACTCCTTGTGCACAACCGGAAGCTAACAACTGTGGGAGCTCTTTCTGCAAGTCTATGTCCCTAATCTGCTGCTTTTTTTAAAAAGCAAATAAATAAATCATATGCTGCTTGCCTTTCCATTTCTAATCAGCGCTGTTGCAAGGCTTACAGGCTTCGGGAGCACGTAGGCTGAGACTGTCTGTACAGCTCCCAGGGCCGCAAACTCGCAGTGGTTCGTTTGCCGTCCCCCCCCTTGCTTCAGAAGGACCCGCTCCTAGTTCCCCATCCGTGGCAGCCGTGTCCGTCCGTAGTCGTCTTACGGGCTGACGTCGGGGTCAGGCATTTGATGGAGAAGGAAGACTCGCTCACCATATGATGATCGACAAGTCTCGTCTTTATTCCCGAATCACCGATTATTATACACCCTTTAATTAGCTCATGCATAGTGCAAAATCCCAGCTCACCATTGGCTAACTAGCTATCAGCTAACTACGCGCTGTTTTTGGTATAACTATCACCACTTTCCCAGGCTATCCCGCTCCACCACCTGTGTCTGTGCATTACTTCATCCGTGGGCCAAGGACACAGTTTAATTAGAATGGCAACTCCCCTCATTTTCTATCTTGGTCAAATTAATCTCACTGTGAGCTTTAGCTCGGAGCCAGCTTGTTACAAAGCTCTCAACAACTTGGTGTTTGCTGCTGATTTCCTTTCCTATTTTCAGATGAAAATGGTAGAAGTGCTGACCTGCCTTGCTGGACATTGTGAAGACAACAGTCATCTACTGCAAGTGGAAGTGTCACAGGTGGAGCAGAGTTCTGTGAGTGCTGTGTTAGTATCAAATCACACCTGGCCAGACCTGCCAGAACAATGGCTCCATGCTGCCCTTCCCTGCTCTGCCTGTTCCACGCTATTTCATGCCAGCGGAATTTAACTGCTGTTAAGTGTGTATGTGTGTCAGTCGTGCCAGAACAGCAGAACCAGCAGAAACCAGCCCTGGAATAATGGGGCTCTGCAGAGGAGCCCCAGACTATTCATCAGCCTACCTGCAGAACTGGCTCCAACTCTGGACTCTCGTGACCACACTCTGAAGAAAACAGCCTTCTAGTATTTCTCATAGGCACTTCTGGCTGAGACACTGCTTGTACTTGTGCAGGTAGCAATCCAAAAGTTCTTTCTCGCCTCAGGAAAAACCCTGCAGCGGTGCACACCCAGCATATGGTATCGGCACATCTTGACTGCACGTGTAGTAGAAGAAGCAGCAGCATTGTACGCGTGGGTCTGTAAAGCTGAACTCCCCTACACTTCTAACAGAGTGCTCATCACAACGATATTTAATGGTACGCTGGTGCCATACATTTCTCCTTAAAGCCTCCCCATAACTAAACTTTGCTAAAAAGTTACTGCCGAGGATGAACGAGCAACTTGGGTCTCAGTCTGGCAGTGGAGGGGTTATAAACGCTGACCGTCCGAGAGCAGCATCTCTCCTGAAGCCCTCGGGGCCAGCCGAGCCTCCCCGGGAGGCCGGTGCAGAAGCAGCCCGGACTCACCTGCAGCGCCAGGCACCACGCATCGCTGCTCTGCAGGGCGGCGCGCATGTCCTCCACCAGCTCCCGCAGGCTGCCGTTCTCCTCCTCCAGCTTGGCGAGGCGGTCCTTGGCCTGTGTTGTATTGTGCTTTTTGTTTTATTAGTAGGTTTATGGTTTGATTTGTGGTTTGGTGGTTTTCCTTGGTGCTGTTTTCTTTGTCTCCACCTTTTCCCAGTTACTTTGTCGGCTAGATTCTAGTTTCTATTTCTCCAAACTTTAGCTGTTTTTTGAAACCGTTTTTCCTCCCTTGGAAGTTTATTGGTTCACTATTGTTATCCCCGCCTAGGTTTTTACTCCCAACTCTCCTGATTTGTTGAAAGTTACACCTTTCCCTGACCTTCCCCCACATATAAGTCTTTGTTTGCCCCTTAATCAGGGTCCCAGGAGAGGAACAGGGGAAGTTTACCATCAAATAAAGTTTCCCTGGGACCCGTGTGTGCTGCCTGTGTTTCATATTGCGCCGAAACAATTGACAGCTGGGATTCAATGGAGCTCCAGGGGGAACCTGCCGATCCCCTCTCTCTTGTCGGGGAAAGACAAGCGGCAGGCCTGCTCCAGCGCCACGATCTCCTCGTAGCACTCTCGGGAGCAGGGCTCCGGCGGCCGCCGCTCAGCGCTGCCTGCGGCTCCGCTGCCGGCGGGGTCGGCGCGGCGGCGGCGGGGACTGCGCAGGCGGATCTGGGTCTCGATGTGCTCGCTCTCCCGGCTCAGCGGCAGCCGCGGCCCCGCGCGGCTGCTGAAGTGGCCACAGAGCCGCGCGTGGAACTGGCGGAAGGTGAGCTCGGCCGAGAGCCCGTCCCACAGCCCCGTGCACTCCTCGGGCTCTGCCGCCTCCTCCAGCCCCAGCACCTGGCACAGCGTGTGGAAGTCCTCGCCGGGGATGCGGCCCGCCCCGGCGCAGTCCAGGTGGTGGAAGATCTCCTGCAGGTACTGGTCCAGGCCAGTGGCCAGCACAACGATCTCGTTCTCCACGCCGCGGTCCAGCCTGTAGTGGTAGGCGAGGGCGCTGACCAGCCACTGCATGCGCCGGGCCGGCTGCCCGTAGGGGTCCCAGCCCTCAGGCGGCTCCATCGCGCCCGCCCGGCCCGCGGCGCTGCCCGAGCATCCCGAGCGCCTGGCTCGCCCTGCAGCCAAGCCGCGTCCGCCTTTGTCCGGCACAAAAAGGGATTCCGGCACAGCGGCCAGGTGCCACCCTGCTCCGCTTGTCTGCCAAGCCTGCGCCCCAAGTGTGCTGCTCCTTTCTTAACTCATTTCTCCCTTCTGCTTTCTCTTTAACACAAGCGGCACAACAACATCGCACAATCCGCTTTGACAAGCAGCGCTTGTGAACGAGTGAGTGGTGCTTGCACTAAATTAAAAGCCCAACGTGCGTGAAAGCTGAGCTTCTGTTCGCTCAGACCTCCTTACCTGTGTAGATGACGTGACTTTATGGTGTTGCTGTGTGGGTTTTAAGAGGTCTGGGATAGAGGTGAGGAAGCGTTAAACTCCTTCAAAGGAGCTGCCCAAAGCAGTGCCTTCAGTCCCTCTTTGCCTGGGGAGTAGGACCGGTGCTGTTGAACGCAGGCAGCAGCACGAGCAGGGCTCCTGCACCAGCAGGGACATGCCACGAGCCAGCAGGGACCGTGGCACCAGAGGGGACCGTGGCACCAGCCGTGCCCAAGGTCTGAACGGGGTGGCAAAGTCAGGTGCTGCTAACAGGCTGCATTAACAGCCCAGGCAAGGCGTGGTGAGCATCCACCAGTACTTTGGGAGCCATCCAAGGAGTCCTATCAAGAGCAAATTGTTCTAATATTCTCTAGGACAAAAAAGGAGCAAACCAATCTGGCTGATATGTGAGGAAAGAGAATTCAAGTTCATTTAAAGCACTGCTCAGTTCAGGGCTGACTTTCTTTTGAGTGAACTGATGCTAAGAAATATTTTCTCACATATGGTGGGGCTTCTATGCCAACATGCTTTGATGAGAAATTTCTGACCACATTTCTTTTGGTCTTTAAGATAAGTCAAGAACCTGCGTAGCTTTGTTGAGGAATGGAGAACTGTTTGTAGCTCAGGAAGAGGCTAACATTTTAGCACAGGAGGAAGGTAAGGCAAAGGTTTAGAAGCTTTCCCCTCCTGGAGGGACACACTTTGAGAGGAGTCTGTGAGGAGAAGTCCTCTCAGCCACTGCCAGGGCTGTCTGCCTCCTCTGCAGGCTCAGGATTCTGGGAGTTCCACGAGCCTCAGCTGCCAGTGAATTTTCCTCTGAATATTTCTTGTTGTGCAGTACACAGGGAGTGTACTATATTTTGTGTTAGATTTCCTTCTGGGCTTTGAGTTGAATCTCACTAATTGTGCTGATTTTTACATCCAGATGAACTTTCTATGGATAGGAAGGAAAAGGGAAGAAGTACCATGGAAAATTAATTGCTCAAAATGTGAGTGGCCCAACCACATTAAAAAGTAAATCTAAACTGAAGTATTTTTCATTTTTTTCCCCCGGTAGGTGGGGCAAAACATGCAGTGCAAATAAAGTCTATAAGAGATGCAACAAGCTGCCAAGTGTATGACAATCAAAGTGGCAAATGAGGAGACAGGGTATGGGAAGAATCTTCAGCCCTTCCTGTTGAAGATCCAAGAGTATGAAAACAGACTCTGGTTATTGCTCATAGGTAACATGTGTTATTTGTAAAGGAGAGCAGGTGCCCCAAGCTGTTGGTGGCCCAAGCCCTGCCATGGCTGGCCCAGTTCCAGTCCTAGCTGGACCAGGGCGGTGGGCTGGGGAGGGGAGGAGGTGGGGGGATCTCGGGAGACTTCTGCTTCACGGCCGGGATGGGGGGCCGTGGGGGAGGCACGGAGGGCTGGTAGTCTGCTTTCTTGGGCAGCTGCTGCTGCTGCAGAGGCCATGTCTGATAGTTGCAAAACTCGAAGCTCTCTGGGCTCCCTGGGGGCCAAGGAGAGTCACACCTTCTCGGCTGGGATGCTGGAGCTGCGGCAGCGCGACTGCAGAGAGAGGAGGAGGCTGAGGCCCTGGCTGCCAGTGGCACACAGGGACCCTCGTGCACAGCAGGGCCCAGAGCTGGCACGGCTCCCCAGCACAGCTGGAGCTGCTGGCACAGCTGGGCCCAGCTGGACAGCTGCCCCTCAAGGCCCCGGCCAGCAGGGCACGGCTCTGGGCAGGGTCCCTGGCCAGGAGGGGGCCCCAGAGCGCCTCTGCCTTTCAAGGGCAACCTTGGCCCTGCTCTTTCTCCTCCCCACCTCCCTCTGCCTCTGCCCCGTGCCCCTGGGGCTGCTCTTGGCCAGGCAGCCTCAGTGGGAGCCAGCACTGGCTGCTGCCCCAGCAGGGCCCCCAGGACAAGGCCCAGCAACAGAGAGGCCAATGGAAGCACTGGACAGCAGCAGAAGCCTCAGCAGAGTTATTTGGAGAACCATGGACTGGCCACAACTCCACTGCAGACTCTCTGGGAATGTTCCTTCACTCTGAGCAGCATTTAAAGAAGCTGGAGGCGAGAGATCAGCAACAACTTACTGTTTCTTTTCCTTCCACCACCGGAACCCAGCATAGCACAGCACCATGGAAAGTGGCACTGTGAACAGTGTCACCACCGTGCCTATCATGCAGGACCTGCGCACATCCTGAGGGCAGACAATTCTTCGGTTGTTCTGTGGATTCTGGGCATTTGTGTCTGACTTGCCAAGAACTTCTGTGGGAGCAATGGGGAGCGTGAGCCCGTGCTGTGCTGCACTGCTGAGCTGGCAGCACGGTGGATACGGGCAGGACGTTCTCTGTTTCCCCCAGAGCTGGGGCCTGCAGGCACCTTGCCGGCCCTTGGCACAGGCTGTGCCAGCCAACAAAGCCCAGCAGGCCGGGAGGAGAGCCCGGGGGCAGCGCAGGGCCAAAGCCATCCCTGAGCAGCCACTGCCAGCCCTGGCCCTCCCTGCCCCATGACAGCTCCCCCAGCCCCAGGGGACAGGCTCAGGCCCTGTCAGGACCCAGCGCAGCCCCTGCTCACTCGGGAGCCAGGGCTGGCTCTGGCCCCGGGCTGGCGGCAGGGCTCCCGCTCGGGGCTGCTCCTGTGCCTTGGGCCTCTGGGCACTCAGGGCCAGCTCCGCAGCAGCTGCAGCGCCAGGGACGTTGCTGCAGCAGT
Organism: Passer domesticus; assembly: GCF_036417665.1. Lineage (NCBI taxonomy): Eukaryota > Metazoa > Chordata > Aves > Passeriformes > Passeridae > Passer > Passer domesticus. Next base: position 7,134,162 of record NC_087482.1, on the reverse strand, counting down.
CCCGTTTCCCCGGGACTCTGAACCAGCTCCAGAGGCCTGGAAGCCATGGGCAGGCCCTGGGGGAAGAGCTGCTGCCACACAGCCCTGCCCAGGGCTGAGCCCAGTACAGCAATTACCTCCTATGCCTTTGCCCATGTCTGGCAACTCCTCCTTTCCTCCATCAGGGACTGACACAGAGCCATTGCTTCCAGTATGATGTGGCGCCATCTGCACGGACTTTTGCTCCATTGCTGTGGAAAGGAAAAAGTACAGCTGGACCAGATGGAACCATTCAGCATTGCGGAGGGTGGCATCATCAGGAATCAGTACTTGTGAAGTCATGGATAATGCTCAGGAAGATGGCCAGGTTGTTAGGTCTGGGCCAGGGCCCTCCCTCCTCCATGGAGCTGCCCCTCCACATGTGCTCAGAGACTGGGAAATTGCAAGGGATCTCAGGGTGGGCATGGCCCATGGTGCAGTTTGGGTTGCCTGCCAGCAGATGCCAAATGCCTTCCTGCAGGGGCTGGGCAGAAGCTGCAGCCAAGCCAGGCTGGGAAACAGCCCTGCAGGGCGTGAAAGCAGCAGCGGGGCAGTGAGGCTGCCATGGATTCCTTCCCGCTGTGTTTCCAAAGCCCCCGGCTTCTGAGACACAGGGGTAGGCTGAGGGAAATGCACCCACCACGGCGTCTCTCCAGGTCACTCAGCATCTCATCCAGATGTTTGGCTGCTTCTAATTTCTTCTTGCCTGCCATCTCTTCCTTCTTCATTGCAGGAGGACCTTAATGGAAAATTGCTCCATTTCTCTTTCAGGCCTGAGTGGCAGTGAGGGCACCTGGGTGATTGATGCCCTCCAAGGCACTCCCTCAGCTCTGCCTTCCACTCAGGAGCAGCGGCAGGGGGAACATGTGCCTGCAGTGGCCCCACACTGGGATGGAAGGAGCCCCTTGCAGGGCAGTCTTGGCAGAAAGGACTCCCTGGAGCGGCCAGCAGCTCTAAACCCAGCCATGGGCAGGGCCAGGGCTTGGCAGTGGCAGCAGGAGCAGCTCAGGCTCCCCGGGGCTGGCAAAGGAGCTGCCAAAGGCTCAGCTCCGGGGCTCAGCCCTGGGCCCGGCCCCTTCCCTCTCTGCTCTTCTCCCTGGCTGCACAGAGCACACGGAAGGACACACTGGCATTGCACACAGGAGGAAGATGGACAGCTAAATGCTCCTTCCTCCCACAGATTGCAATCCTGTGAGATGACTCATGGTTCGAGAAAGGAGCATAGCCAGATTTCCAGATACTTTAAATCAAGAGATTATGTTAAGGGAAATGGCACATGAGGGAGCTCTTGCCACTTGGACACCAATTATTTTGTCAGGAAAGACACATGAAGAACTTGCCTCCACCATGCTCTGGAGTCTTCCAACTGTTATGCACTAGCTTTTCCATATAAGCCATGTCACGATCCCAATCTAGAAGGGAGCAAAGATCAGAAAATTTCCATGGTGTGCTGGGATTCCCCTCTCCCTTAAAGAACTGGGCACTGCAAGGGGGTCCAGTAAGGCCTTGGCTGCCAGATGTCAATGGACAAGGCCAAAGCTGCACAGGGGCCTGGGGAGCTCTGGACTGGCTCTGGCCACTCTCCACCCTCTTTGCAGGCCCTGTGCAACATCCCTGGAGTGGTGGCTGGAGCAGCCCCAGGCCCGTGGCAGCTCTGTCCCTGCCACAGAGGAAAACCTCTTTAAAGCCCTAGGCAAAACCATCCCCAGCGCTTCCCAGGGAGCAGGGAGCGCTGTTGTGGGAAAGGGCAGCCAGGCTGCCGGCTCACCTGCTCGCCACACTTGGAGTGGAGCCGCCTGTGCAGCCCAGGCAGTCAGGGCCTCGGCCAGGAGCAGCAGGAGTAGGAGTCGCAGAGCAAGGGCCATGGTGCCTTGCCCTCTGCCAGTCCCACAGCTCTTGCTGCCACCACTGTCCTGACACCACTGTGCCAATGTCAGCACCACTGCTGCCACCGCTGCTGCTGCCGCAACAGTTGTGCTCCAGGACTGACTGCTGGCTCCTTGTGCTGCTGTGCAACCGCGGGGCTCTGGGACCTCTGTGATCTCAGAGCCTGCTTGTGACCTCATGGCCAGGGTGGAGCTGTGTGGAGTCGGTTCTGCTTTCTTCGGAAGGGAGCTCATCCTGCCCAGCTGCTCTGCCCAAGGGCTGTGACACAGTCCCAGCTCAGCTGATCTCACAGGTTGGGACATGAAGGGATGGAGAGCAGCTCTGCTGAGAAGGACTTGGGGGTACTGCTAGATGAGAGGTTGGACATGAGCCAGCCATGTGCATCCAAGGGAGAGTGCCCAGCAGGTTGAAGGAGGTGACTCCCCACTCTGCTCTGGTGGGACCCCACCTGGAGTACTGTGGAAGAGGTTTTACAGTGACCTCTGTGAGCCATCGAGAAGTTAGGTAGGAGGATCCATGTTTACAACTAAAAGAATTTTCTAGTAATTTTCTATGTCATTGATCATAGAAACCAAGAAAGAAAGGATAAATAAGAGAAACCTGCAACTCCCTATTCCAATGAGCATTTTGCTTGTCTCTTGTGACCAATGAGTAAAGTATAAACTTAAGAGCTTTGTAAAAATGCAGAAAAAGCATGCAGGCTAGAATAAAAACAGGGTTTGAAGTCTTCTGGAAATGGACTGTGTTGCTTTGTAGTGTCTCGGTCTCTACCACGACAGAGTACTGCATCCTGCTCTGGGTCCCCAAGACAGGAAGGACATGGACCTGTTGGATCAAATCCAGAGGAGGGACAAAATGCTCTGAGGGCTGGAGCCCTTCTGCTTTGGAGACAGGCTGGGAGAGCTGGCAGTGTTCAGCCTGGAAGAGAGAAGACTCCAGGGACACCTGATTGCTGCCTTTCAGGGCCTTCTGGGGGCTTGTAAAGAGATGGGACAGAATTTTAACAGAGCCTTTCATGACCAGACCGAGGGGGAATGGTTTTAATCTGAAAGATGGTCAATTCAGACTAGATGAAAGAAACACATTTTTTACACTGTTTGTTATGAAAACCTGGCACAGGTTGCCCAGAGAGGTGGACATCCATCCCTGCAGACATTCAAGCTCCTGCTCTGAGCAACCTGACCTAGTTCAAGGTGTCCCTGCTCACTCCAGGCCATTGGGACTAGATGGCCTTTAAATGTCCCTTCCTACCCAAGCCATTCTGTGCTCCTGTGCACCATCAAAGCAGTGCTGCATTAGTGCTGGGCTGATTATGCTGGCACCTGTATTTTGGTACTTGTGCCATTTAGCAATTGGCCACGAGAGGATTGATGGGCTGGGCAGTGAAGTCTGCAAATAACACACAGTGTGCTCAAGGAGAAACAGGAGAGGAACAGGGCTTCCAGTTCAGATAAATGTCAGCATTTTGCTGCCCATTCCTGGTTAGAGAAATAAAGGAATGTCCTGAAGATTCCTTCATGTGGGTGCATTATTGGCCATATCAGTACTTGTGTTCTGTAAAACAGGTAAGGTGTTACAGCTTCTTGCCCCATTTATCCCTGGATAAACCCCAAATACTGCATTGCTCCTTGTATACTTTCTTCCAAGTCAGGGCAAATTTTGTTCATTACTGAGTGGGACATATTCATCTGTTCACAAGCAAATTCCTCTTGCCACTCACACAACGGCAAGACTGCTTTGTTGATTTGCTCTAATCAGACTGTAATTAAGGCCTACCTCTCACTAGAATTAAAGCTGATGCATTGGGAGGCAAAGTGTTGAGTCATTTCTCCTGGAGTCTGGCACTGTAGAGAGTTGTTCTGTAAGTAAATGACATTTGAAGATAGGTGTAATCTACCATACTTCTGGCATACTAGAAGTGAGAAAACAGCTTTTGAAACAGGATTTTATCCTTTCTTCCTCCTCCTCCTCCCAGGAATTTTAATCGCTGAGGTCTAAGCTCTTCAGCTGCCTCACAAACATTGTTTTAATTCAGGCAGGTATCCATGCATTGAGCCACAAATCAGGACCGTGGTGTGAACCTTGAAGCAATGTAGGTTTATAGCACTGAAAATAGTAACCCATTACCCAGGTTAAGCCAAGCATTTCCCAAATAACTCCACATGTCCTCAGAAATGTTTCAAAAGGGATCACTGTTATAGGTGGGAGTGGGAAGAAAGAGTGTCCTCAAAATTAAAAATACAGCTTTCTGAGATCTTTATATTTCTATAAAAAGAGAGTCCAAATTGTTCTTCTACGGAACATTAACTATGAAGTGAATGACAGATTGTCAAAATAATTCCTTGGGGAACCAAAAAAAAACATAAATAAAAACAAGTTTACATGTAGATAATAAGTAAACCATCATGCTGAGGAAAAACCCAGACCTGCAAAAACTAAAATGAATTAGGCTGTATCGTCTGTCTCAATACAAAAAAAACCAAATACTGAAAAGAATCAGAGATCCTCAAGGGCATTACTAAATATAGAAACTTCCAGGTACTGGGAAAAATGAAGGAAACTGTAGTGTGCAATTCACAGATGTAACCTCGAATTTATTGGTGGATTTGTTGCAAAATTTCTGAGAGCAGAGTGGAAAAGCATATAGGCTGATCAGACCACGTGTGGGCATTTACAGCAGTCTGAGGGATTTACAACTGGAGGGAGGAAAAGCAGCACACAATTCCTAGGACAATCTCTTTGCTGGCTGTGGACTTTTTGACAGTCTGTCCCCTGGGGCTGGGGGAGCTGTCACGGGGCCGGGAGCGCCAGGGGTGGCAGTGGCTGCTCAGGGATGGCTTTGGCCCCTGTCCCTGGCAGCAGCCACTGCCCAAGCAGCTGCGCTGCCCCCAGGCTCTCCTCCCGGCCTGCTGGGCTTTGTTGGCTGGCGCAGCCTGTGCCAAGGGCCGGCAAGGTGCCTGCAGGCCCCAGCTCTGGGGGAAACAAAGAACGTCCTGCCCGTATCCACCGTGCTGCCAGCTCAGCAGTGCAGCACAGCACGGGCTCACGCTCCCCATCACTCCCACAGATGCAGCCGGCACCACAACACGTGTTCCCGATGCCCAAAAGGGCCTCAGAATGGGTTGCTGTTGGGGAACCCTTTATTTCCATGTGATAAGGGCAAGTTGGGCCATTTGTTTCTGCCAGGAAATAATTTGGAAGTGCTCAACTGAACCTTGAATCAGAGCTTCCCCACTGCAGTTCATGTCTTTGATTGTAATTCAGTCCTAACAGACAGTTTTATAAACCCCTCCCCTTATTTTGTATTGTTATAGCATATTTTATTACTAATGGGTTGGTCCTTTCCCACTGTGTTGTTGGTTTTGCCCCACTCGTCCATCTCTCCAAAGACCTGCCCTTTTGTTCACTGTTCCTCCTCCCATTGCATGTCAGTCCCTCTCCCAGCCTGCCCCTTGCTCTAGAAACTTCCCTATCAATTTTGTATCCTTCGGAACCCCATTGGTTTGTTTAAGTTCTTCCCCTCCCCTGTAATCCCCAATTGGTTTAAACCTTGTATTCCCCGCCTGGTGTTCCACCCTCAGTTTCTCCCAATTGGCTAAAGATTGGATCCTCCCCTGGGACCCTGCCAAGTTTGTAGGTTGGTGTATGCCTTTAGTGCAGTGTTGGCCTGCCCCTGATGGTCTGTAGAATAATCACCTTAGGAAAACATAGAGCAGACCTCACCCCGTTCCTTGTCCCTACCCTCAGGGCAGTCCTACCCCCAAGGCAGTCCAGCTGTGCTGTAGAGCAGCTGTGCCCTGCAGCCACAGCCCAGATTCGACAGTTTTCTGGGGGCGGCCCAGTGCCACTGTGGGTGTGGGCAGCTAGTGGGGCTGAAGAAATGGGGCAACACAGCACTTCCCAAATCAGCTCTTCTGCTGCAATAAAGAGATGGAGCTGTGACCCAGTGTCCTGGTGGTAGCAGCAGCAAAGCCCACCCGGCAGCAGCAGTGGCTGAGCTCCATGCCCAGGAGCAGCCATGGGTGGCCATGGTGTGGGCAGGCAGGAGCCAGGCAGGGGCTGCTGTGCCCAGCGGCGGGGCCCCGAGGGGATGGGGGAGCCCATGCTGAGCGTCCCTGGGCTGAGGGCACATTTCCTTCTGTGGGATCATCTGGGCCTGTTCTTCCTCCAGGGGCATGCCCAGGAAAAGAGGGAAACCACCTAGAAAGTGCTTGCCTTGAGATCAATGGAATGAGGCTGGACTCTGAAGGAAGTCCTTCATAGCCTGAGGGGTGAGCTCAGAGCCCGACAGAGACTGAACCTGTGGCACTCCCAGATCTCTTATGAGCAGAGAGGCCATTTGCCCCCAAGCCTCATCTGTTCCCCCAGGGACACATGGTGAGCACACACAGAAGGTGGCTCAGCCCTGTTGCTGCTCCCTGAGTGTTATGTTTGGCTCCCTCTAAAGGCACACAGCAGCTTTGGATCATCTCTGTGCTGTGCAAGGGGCTGGGGGCCCCCAAAAATTGTGCAGGGAATTTATTGTATGTGGAAAGGTGTGCAGGGGCCGAGGGACACCTGTAAATTGAGCAGGGTTCTGGGGTCTCCTGTGAGGCACACAGGGGGATTTTAGGGTGGCGGAGGATACCCATAAGATGTGCAGTGGGTTTGGGTGTCCCCTAAAGTGTGCAGCTCCCCTGATGGCCTGTGTTGCATTACTTTTGTAAGCTATGGCATCAAGACCTCCACTTTTGAAATAGGGGTCAAAGGCCAGCACAGCGCACAGCACGGACTTGGTGGGAGCGGGGCAGGGCTGGGGCTGCCTGCAATAGTGGGAATGGCCAACGTGAGATGAATTTTGGATGTGACATTGCTTTGGCATGTAGAACCATGAAATGTCTCACGTGTCCAATATTGTATAGCTCGCTTCTTGTGAAAAAGAGCTAGATTGCACATAGCTACCAGCAGGGACACACTCTCTTTGCTGGAAGGGCACCTCTTGAGATCCATTCCCACAAAAACCTGCCCCGGCCATGAGGTCACAGCACGGCTCTGGGGTCACAGCAGGCTGAGGACACAGCAGGCCCTGAGGTCACAGAGGTGCCAGAGGTGCCAGAGCCCCGTGGTTGCACAGCAGCACAAGGACCCAGCAGTCAGTCCCTGAGCACAACTGTTGCGGCAGCAGCGGCGGTGGCAGCAGCGGTGCTGACATTGGAACAGCGGTGACAGGACAGCGGTGGCAGCAAGAGCTGTGGGACTGGCAGAGGGCAAGGCACCATGGCCCTTGCTCTGCGCCTCCTACTCCTGCTGCTCCTGGCCGTGGCCCTGCCTGCCAGGGCTGCCCAGGCTGCTCCGCTGCAAGCGCTGCTGCGCTGCGAGCAGGTGAGCCGGCAGCCTGGCTGCCCTTTCCCGGGACAGCGCTCCCTGCTCCCCGGGAAGCGCTGGGGATGGTTTTGCCCAGGGCTTTGGGGAGGGTTTCCTCTGTGGGAGGGAGAGAGCCCCCACGGGCCCTGGACAGCTCCAGCCACCCTTCCAGGGATGTTGCACAGCGCCTGCAAAGAGAGTGGAGAGTGACCAGAGCCAGTCCAGAGCTCCCCAGGCCCCTGTGCAGCTTTGGCCTTGTCCACTGACATCTGGCAGCCAAGACCTTACCCGACCCCCTTGCAGTGCCCAGTTCCCTAAAGCAGAGGGGGATCCCAGCACACCATGGAAATGGGTTCTGATCTGATCTGTGCTCCCCTCTAGACGAGCATGCTAGGAAGGCTTCTCCAGCAGCTTGGCTCCATGAAGACTTCCAGCCTCTTAAGCCTCCTGAAGGTATGTTGTCAATGTTCCTAAAAGAATAATCATTGACAGCCTGGTAGGCACCAGGTGACAGGAGCTCCTGTGGCTGTTGAGTTACAGGTGTGTCTGCAGCAAAGACTTTTCAGGCTCCTTTCCTGGTTGCTGCACACAAGCCCCACTCCCATGGCAGGGGTGAGTAGTGTGTGCCTGCTGACCCCATAGGCTGAGCCCTGGTTCTGTGGGATCCTTCCCGGGGAAAATGCAAATACTTCTCTTAAGGTCCTCCAAGAGGGAGGAACAAACCTATAGGAGACAGGAAGTCCCTGGAGGCATCCAAACACATGAATAGGGTCCTGAGTGATGTGGACAGGCAGCGTGGTGGGTGCATTTCCCTCATGCTTCCCCTGGGACTCATCACCCGCGGGCTTTGGCTGCACATCTGGACACTTCGTGCCCGGCACAGTGGGAAGGGATCCATGGCAGCCTCGCTGCCCCGCTGCTGCTGCTGCTTTCACGCCCTGCAGGGCTGTTTCCCAGCCTGGCCTGGCTGCAGCTTCTGCCCAGCCTCTGCAGGAAGGCATTTGGCATCAGCTGACTGGCTGCCCAACCTGCACCATGGGCCATGCCCACCCTGAGATCCCTTGCAACTTCCCGGTCACAGGGCATTTCCAGAGGGGTGGTGATTTGGAAGAGGGAGGGCCCTGGTCCCGCTCCAAAGCTTGGATGACTTCCTGAACCTTATTAATATCTTCAACTAGCATTGCCTCCTGAAGATGCCACCTTCCCATTGGGGAACAGCCCCACCTGATTCATCTGTCCCTTTTCCTTTCTACAGAGATGGAAGCAAAGCCTGTGGTGAAGATTGAGTTTCCCGGAGGAAGCAGTGGCTCATTGGCAGCCTCTGCTGCAGGAAGGGAGGCGATGCCAGGCACAGGCCCAGGAGGTAATTGCTGTGCCTCTGAGCCTGAGCCCTGCTGAGGCTTCAGCTGCCCTCTCTGCTGCCTGGCAGTGCAGGCACAGCCCCGACAAGACTGGCACAGCCCAGGGGAATTATCCCGAACAGGCTCAGGGCACTCGGGTACTGAGCAGTCCTGCTGGGGTCCCTGCGTGGGAAACACTTCCTGAAACCTGGGAGCGACTGCACGGAGTGCGCATGGTGGGGAAAGGACAGAGGGGGAGAGCAAGGCTCCAGTGTGTCCTGAGAGAGCCTGGATATGTGCCCTTGGGCTGCGGAAGCTGTCCCAGCAGAAGGAGCGACGGAGGTTGGGAGGGACACTTGTGGCACTGCCTGCTGCAGTTTCCCCCAAGGATTTAGTGCGGATTTCCTCTGTGGGAGGGAGAGAGCCCCCACGGGCTCTGGGCTCCTCCAGCCACCACTCCAGAGATGTTGCACAGGGCCTGCAAAGAGGGTGGAGAGTGACCAGAGCCAGTCCAGAGCTCCCCATGCCCCTGTGCAGCTTTGGCCTTGTCCATTGATATCTGGCTCCCACGGCCTTACCCGACCCCCTTGCAGTGCCCAGTTCCCTAAAGCAGAGGGGGATCCCAGCACACCATGGAAATGGGTCTGATCAGATCTGTGCTCCCCTCTAGACGAGCATGCTAGGAAGGCTTCTCCAGCAGCTTGGCTCCATGAAGACTTCCAGCCTCTTAAGCCTCCTGAAGGTATGTTGTCAATGTTCCTAAAAGAATAATCATTGACAGCCTGGTAGGCACCAGGTGACAGGAGCTCCTGTGGCTGTTGAGTTACAGGTGTGTCTGCAAGAAAGTCTTTTCAGGCTCCTTTCCTGGTTGCTGCACACAAGCCCCACTCCCATGGCAGGGGTGAGTAGTGTGTGCCTGCTGACCTCACAGGCTGCGCCCTTGTTCTGTGGGATCCATTCACCTGAAATGCAAATACTTCTCTTAAGGTCCTCCGAGAAGGAGGAACAAACCTAGAGGAGACAGGAAGTCCCTGGAGGCATCCAAACACATGCACAGGATCGGGAGTGACCTGGAGAGACAACGTGGTGGGTGCATTTCCCTCATGCTTCCCCGGGGACTCAGCAGCCGGGGGCTTTGGCTGCACATCTGGACACTTCGTGCCCGGCACAGCAGGAAGGGATCCATGGCAGCCTCGCTGCCCCGCTGCTGCTGCTGCTTTCATGCCCTGCAGGGCTGTTTCCCAGCCTGGCCTGGCTGCAGCTTCTGCCCAGCCTCTGCAGGAAGGCATTTGGCATCAGCTGACAGGCAGCCCAAACTGCACCATGGGCCATGCCCACCCTGACATCCCCTGCAATTTCCCAGTCTCTGAGCACATCTGGAGGGGCAGCTCCTTGGAGGAGGGAGGGCCCTGGAGCGGCCCCAATAACCTGGTCTTTCTCCTGAATCTTGTCCATTACTGAGACAAGCATTGCCTCCTGAAGATGCCACATTCCCATTGGTGAACAGCCTCACCTGATGGAGCATTCCCTTCTCCTTTCTGCAGAGATGGAAGGAGAGCCTGTGCTGAAGGCAGCATTTCCCAGAGGAAGCAGTGGCTCCATGGCAGCCTCTGCTGCAGGAAGGGAGGCGCTGCCAGGCACAGGCCCAGGAGGTAATTGCTGTGCCTCTGGGCCTGAGCCCTGCTGAGGCTTGAGCTGCCCTCTCTGCTGTCTGGCAGTGCGGGCACACAGCATTACCTGACCCCCTTGCAGTGCTCGGTTCCCTATACAAGGGGATCCCAGCACAGCATGGAACAGTTCCCATCTGTGCTCCTTTCTAGACTGGGAACGTGACTTCCGTCATTTGTTAAAGCACAGTTTAAGGATCTTGGAGCTTGGTGGTGGTAGGTTATCAGCAACCCTTTGCTAACAGAGCAATCACTATCCAAGTGTAATCATTGTCCAGAGTAATATTCCTTTGTGATTTCCCTTAAGATCCTCCAAAGTTTGATGGATTCTGGAAATCCTGGCCTCCAAATTTGTACTCTTGTACCCAACAATGATCTCACAGGATTGCTGCCCGTGGGAGGAAGGAGCATTTAGCTGTCCATCTTCCTCCCGTGGGCAATGCCAGTGTGTCCTTCCATGTGCTCTGTGCAGCCAGGGAGAAGAGCAGAGAGGGAAGGGGCCGGGCCCAGGGCTGTGCCCCGGGGCTGAGCCTTTGGCAGCTCCTTTGCCAGCCCCAGGGAGCCTGAGCTGCTCCTGCTGCCACTGCCAAGCCCTGGCCCTGCCCATGGCTGGCTTTAGAGCTGCTGGCAGCTCCAGGGAGTCCTTTCTGCCCTGACTGCCCTGCAAGGGGCTCCTTCCATCCCAGTGTGGGGCCACTGCAGGCACAAGGTCCCCCTGCTCCTGAGTGGGAGGCAGAGCTGAGGGAGTGCCTTGGAGGGCACCAAGAACCCAGGTGCCCTCATTGCCACTTGGGCCTGAAGGAGAACCTTCAGCAGGGTCAAAGGAACTGTTCTGTCCTGCCTTTCTTTGCAGATGACCCTGATGATGATCCTGATGATGAAGATGAGCCTGTTGACAAAGATGATCCTGTGGACGAAGACTATCCTGTGAATGGAGACGATCTGGATTCCCAACGCATACCCATTACTGAGCCTCTGGGAGATGCTGAGGGTAGGTCAAGGCCTTTCCCCTGGGAGAGCTGCCAGCTCAGAGCCCAAAGCTGGGCCAGGGGGGCATCGCTGCAGGTGCCAGCACAGAACGATGCACGTGTGTGCCCTCACCCTGCGCGATCCCCTCACCGCTCCTGCGGCTCAGTGGTGCCCGTGCAGATCAGCAGAGATGGCAGAAGCTTCTGTGGCTGTTGTATTACAGATGTGTCTGCAGGGAGGACTTTGGTGGATGTTGCACGCAGGCCCAGCTCCCATGGCAGGGGTGAGTAGCGTGTGCCTGCTGACCCCACAGGCTGAGCCCTCGTTTTGTGGGATCCATTCCTGGGAAACAGAAATATTTCTCTTAAGGTCCTCCAAGAAGGAAGAAGAAACCTATAGGAGCTAGTACATCCCTGGAGGAATCCAAACATCTGGAAAAACTCCTGAGTGGTGTGGACAGCCAGCGTGGTGGGTGCATTTCCCTCAGCCTTCCCCTGGGACTCAGCAGCCGGGGGCATTGGCTGCACATCTGGACACGCCATGGCAGGCACAGTGGGAAGGCATCCATGCATCACAGGCCATGCACACCCTAAGATCCCCTGCAATTTCCCAGTCTCTGAGCACATCTGGAGGGGCCGCTCTGTGCAGGAGGGAGGGCCCTGGAGCAGCTCCAAAACGCTGGCCATTTTCCTTCTCCTTATCCATGTCTTCAACAAGTGTTGCCTGGAGCAGAATGGCACAGCACAGAGGAATTACGGTGTGCAGGCTCAGGGGTTCGGGTACTGAGCAGGCCTGTGCCCAAGGGCAGCAAAGTGCCTGCAGGCCCCAGCTCTGGGGGAAACAGAGAACATCCTGCCCGTAACCACAGTGCTGCCAGCTCAGCAGTGCAGCACAGCACGGGCTCACGCTCCCCATTGCTCCCACAGATGCAGCCAGCACCTCAACACATTCTGACATCATCTGGAAAAGCATGAGAAGAGTTTTCTGCTGGGGAACACCTTGTTTGATTAAGTTGATGGCCATTGTGGCTGGTGCGGCACTGTGCCTGATGATGTGCTGTGCAGCAATCTGGTATTGCTGGAAGAGAAAATGGTGAGTGTTTTGCGATTCTCTGCCTCAAACAGCTTCCTTTAAATGCTGCTCATAGTCAGGGAACATTCCCAGAGAGTCTCCAGTGGAGCTGTGGCCAGTCCATGATTCTACAAATAGCTCTGCGGAGCTTCCATTGGCCTCTCAATTGCTGGGCCTTGTCCTGGGGGCCCCGCTGGGGCAGCAGCCAGTGCTGGCTCCCACTGAGGCTGCCTGGCCAAGAGCAGCCCCAGGGGCACGGGGCAGAGGCAGAGGGAGGTGGGGAGGAGAAAGAGCAGGGCCGAGGTTGCCCTTGAAAGGCAGAGGCGCTCTGGGGCCCGCTCCTGGCCAGGCACCCTGCCCAGAGCCGTGCCCTGCTGGCCGGGGCCTTGAGGGGCAGCTGTCCAGCTGGGCCCAGCTGTGCCAGCAGCTCCAGCCGTGCTGGGGAGCCTTGCCAGCTCTGGGCCCTGCTGTGCACGAGGCTCCCTGTGTGCCACTGGCAGCTGGGGCCTCAGCCTGCTCCTCTCTCCACAGGTGCTCCTGTGCATCTTCAGAAAATGATCCTAAAAATAGAGACAACGACAACTTGACAATTTATCCCAGCTCTTCACTTCTGCCCCTATCTGCCCTGCCGTGGCTGCACCACCATAATGAAGGCATCCCCAAATCCACCCCTCCTCAACGAGACCCTCTGCCCCGGAGTCCCCTGGTCCTGTTCCCCGGCCAGGACTGAAGGTGGGCAGCCCTTGTCTGGCAGGGCAGGGCTTGGCCCCTATTTTATGTTTAAATAAAGAAATAGAGTTTTCACAGCTATGTCCATGTGGTAGCACCAGCAAAGCCCCCCCGCACCAGCACTGACTGAGCTCCATGCCCAGGAGCAGCCGTGGATGGCCACGGTGTGGGCAGGCAGGAGCCAGGCAGGGGCTGCTGTGCCCAGTGCAGGGCCCCGAGGGGAAGGGGGAGCCCATGCTGAGCGTCCCTGGGCTGAGGGCAAATTTCCTTCCGGGGGATCATCTGGGCCTGGACCTGAAGAGGCACAAAGGGATATTTTGGGGTCCCTGCAGAGGCGTGCAGGGATCCCTCATGAGGCACAAAGGAGTATTGATGGCCTCTCCTAAGGTGTGCAGGGATCCCTCATGCGGTGGGCAGTAGGGTTAAATTTGAGGGGGTTTTTTACTCTTCTCAGCACAGCACAGGGACACTTGGCCGAGGTTTTGCCAAGCTGGGAGAAAGCCTCTTGCAAAGGCTTGGGCCCAGCCTGTGGGCACAGCGGGCGGGCGCAGCCCATCCCCTGGGCCAGTCTGGGCTGCTCAGGCCGGGCCGGGCCGGGCCAGGCTCGGGCCCCGGCAGGGAAGGGCTGCGGCCCTGGGCTCTGCTGAGGCTGCTGAGCTCCGGCCTGCCCTGTGCTGCAGCCCAACACATTGACAGCCATGGCCGTGCCCTGGGCCACCGCAGGCACCCGGGGCTACAGCTGAGGCCGCGCCTTCTCCCACTGAAGGGAGGCTGGCTCTGTTCCCTCGCAGGGCACAGCTTAGCTCCCAGCACCTTTGGGAACCTGCCTGCCGGGGAAGTGCCGAGGGGCAGAGTGTTCCAACCCTTCTCACTGGGAAGTGTGTCTGATTTTTTTCCCTCTAAATTTGTGTCCTGGCAGAGGTTTAAGTTTGCTTGCTCTCAGTAGGGCGCTTTTCTTCTTGGCAGTCAGTGGGGCTTCAATGCAGCCAGGGTTGAAGGAGGATCTCTGGCCGCTTGGGCTGTGGTTGTGGGACTGGCTTCATCCTTCCTTTGGCTGTGATTTGCACTGGTGCTTGTGCAGGCATTTTACAGTAACTGGCTTCAGTTCTTTCCTCTTGCCCCCAAAAACCGAGAATAAACCTGTTTAGCACCAATGTTTGGGCTCCCAAACAGAACTGTTCTCATTCTACGAGTGTCACAGACACATTTTATGAAAAATCCTTTTTCCAGGGTCTTTTCTCCTGTGAAGCTGGGAAGCTTCAGCTTCTCCATGTTTTGTTGCTTTGGAATGTGATTTGGAGAATTGTTACCCAGCATGTGAAATTGTTTTTACTTGATGAGCAATGACAGCCACCTGTGTTAAAGCTGTGAACAGTCACAAGATTTGTTATTCATTCCTTTGCTTTCCCTTCCAGCTTTTTGATGAATTCTTTCTCTCTATTTAGTATAGTTGTAGTGTAGTACTTTAATATAATATCCTCATATATCAGCCTTCTGAAACATGGAGTCAAGATTCTCATCTCTTCCCTCATCCTGGAATCCTCAAACACAGGTATACCCAAGTCTTTCAGGCTTGCTCAGTGAATGAGCAGCTGATTGAAGTACAAAAATACTGAGAAACCCACAGTCCCTTCCTAGGAAGAAACATCTCCCCATCTAAACCTCACCTGTCTTTATCCAGTTACAGGGGAAACAGACATATATATATATATATATATATATATATATATATATATATGTATGTCTGTAATAAAATAACTTCAGCTTTAAATGAAATCTCTGTATTTATCCTTTTCCTATGAAATTTTGGTTAGAAAGAAGTTTTATTTTACACAGTTACATTTAGTCAGGACATTAAAAAACAGATGCTTTTAAGATGCCAAATACTGGAACTGCAGCAAATTCCTCCCTGACTGACATTCATGTGTGCCTGCTCTCAGGGAGGAATCAGAAGGTCCTGTCCAGAGGGTGAGAGCAGATGTATGCCCTCTTCTCCAGGATCTGCTTTGCAGCTTTTTTAATGGAATCATCCAGGTTTTCATCAGCATCTGTGGAGAAAGAGAGAAAAGTCAACTAAGGGACCACAAAGAGCTGTTGTAAATTTCTTTCAAGAAGTGTTTTTGAACACAAATGCAAGAGTGTGAGGGCCAGGAAGAAATTGAACATTTTCTTCTGAAAAAGATTGGTTATTACAGACTGAGCTTCAGAGAGCCAATGCCCAACTGGTCAGTACTTCCCAAAGAGTCCAAATCCCTCATTTCTAGCAGCTACTTGTCAGAAGTATATACATGAAATGTAGATATTATATTCCTCAATAAGGAACGCTGGCAGTTGGCTTTAGCTATGAAGTGAAGAGACTCTTTTCAACAGGTTCCAGCTCTGCTGCTTGTTTCAATTAAAAGCGGAGCCAAACTCTTCTGTTGGTCACATCAAACTCACCTTTTTTTGATTACAGTCTGAAAGACAGAAGAGCGTAAGAACTATTTTATAGTACTTACATTTTTCTAATTGAGCCATGGCATAATTATTCTTGAAATAGGCTTCTGTGCAGAAGATATTTGTAAGAAGCACCTGGAAAAGGAGTAAAACTGAGTTTAAAAATAGTGAATGAATTTCATAACAAAAACCATGTAGTAAGAATACAGTAATTGAAACATCTCAAAGCTCTTTGATGATGGTGCCCTGAACCCCAGTCATGTGCAGTGCAGCCTCAGCTGTCCCTTTGAGGCCAGAGAACTGCCAAGGCTCAGGGCTGGGATGAGCCTTCACCCAAAAGCTACTCCAAGACTGATTGGGAATCAATCCAGAGCAGGGCTCACACAAAGAGCAAGGTCTCAAGGCCAAAGCCAAACCTTCATCATGTTGGATTTGTTTTCACACTGATCTGGAGCAAATTTTTCTTGTGCTGCAACACCACTGTTACCATGAAACTTTACATGAGCTACTAAATAAGCACTGTCCTTTCCTGTCCTGAGCTGTGCTGCCCAAATACTGTTGTGCTTATGTGTTTTTATTAATGATTATATGGAAAGAGCTTGGGAAGAACTGCATGGTGTTAACAGATTTGAGAGAACGTGCAGAGTTGTGGTGAGGTTCTAAATGTCTGTGTATGTGTTAAAGAAGTATTTTAAACATGTTGAAAGTGTGCAGCTCAACAAGCAGAGCCCCTGAGAGGCTCCTGCACTCTGGCAGGTTTAGCCACGTTCTGCTGCACTTTTATGGGAGAGTTTGCTGTAATTCCCCAGAGATGCAGCCTGCCTGCTGCCAGGAGCACAGCCTGAGTGGGAATGGTTGGTGCTGAGGGACACTCACCTCGTGGTCATGGTTCCTGAGCCCGATGCTGATGGAGCGGCTGGCCCGGGAGATGGCTGCAGTCATTGCATACAAATTAATCACCACATCTGCCACTCTCTTCAGCACCAGCTGCTCATCCACTATTGTCTGGGAGAGAGAAAATCATTATCTGCTTGTGGTTTGTCAATTTAAAACTTTAACCAAATATCACTGTCCATACTTCATGTTTAGGTCCAGCTTTATTTCGCATAAACCGGTTCTAGCCTAGGTCAGAAATTATCATTGTTAGTTTTGGGTTTACTAAGCTGCACCTTTTAAATTCTACTTGTAAAATTGTAATATTGATGTATGCCTTAAACCACTTTGTTAAATGCCTGTAGCAGCAGGATTTGTGCTTACACAAGAGGAAAACAACCAACTCACTGAGGGTGCTGGTACTTTGGTTTTGGTTCTAACAATGTAACTTGCCCATTACACTGAGTACCTAATGTCAGTGTGTTTTCTCACACCCAGTGAGAAGGTGTCATGTGAAGGAAGTGCTGGTCCTGCCACACTCAGTCCCCTGCAGGTTCCAGTGGGGCCCTGAGCATAAACTATTCAGTAACAAAGACAACAGACAAAATAAATAGTTACCTTGCCAAACCTACTTAGCAGGCCCCTGACTGTAGTTCCAAAATAATAAACGTTTTCTTCAAGTTTCTTGGCATTCTCCTATAAAACAAAACACAAAATAGAACAATTTGAGTAGTCTTATAACAGAAAAGCAACATACCCCCACCCCCTTTAAAGAGGATACTGGATTTTCTCTTTTTTAACATTCATCCACCTTGCTGCTAAAAGCCAGACAGGCACATTTCTTTCTCTCAAAGATCCATTACAATTTTCTGGAGTTTACTCTCAGTAACTTTTAGTATAGGCTTATGATAACAAAAGTAACTAACAGAACGCCCCATGAAAAATATACCTTATCTTTTTCCTATTAACAGAACATTCATTTTTGGTCATAAAAACCTTTTCCTAAGTGATTAAGCAAGTATGTGTATGTGTAATTCACAGTCATTCTGACCTGAAACTCTGTTCCAATTAAACAGGAAAAACTCCTGTTTTGTAACTAACCTTATAACAAAGGGCAGCTATTAAAAACGCTTTCATATGGTGAAGGCTCAATTTATACAAATTATCCAAATGGATCTAAAACTGGATTTGGTATAAACACAGGCTTAGAGCAGCCTTCATCCTCCCTTGATACCTGGACAATAACTGTAACTTCTTACCCTGTCATGGTGCCAACATCTGCTTACCCTGGAAAATCTCACTGCCCCTAGGTATACATTTTGGTTTGCAAAAACAGGAGATGAAATTGTGGCAAGCAGCAAAGGGAACAAACACAAGAGCTCAGCAGAGAGGCCCTTACCTGGAGGCTGGGATGCACCACCCCACTGTCACCTACAAGCCCCAGATCCACCTTCCTGCCCAGGGTGTCCTGTAACCTGGTCAGGAACTCCCCCAGCGCCACTCCCACGTTTCCTTTCTTGATTGCTCTGAAATGTTGGGGAAAGAATGGCTGTTAAAAGAAATTCCAAGAGGTTCAGACACAACCAGTTGGAATTCCAAATACTTTAGCACCAAGTCCTGATCCACTGCTGTGAAGTCTGGAGAACAACTGTGGAGCCTTAAGAGTCATCAGCTGCTCTCCAAGACACCCACAAGGAATTCCAGAGACCAGTACTCAATATCCACAATGCAGCTGTTGTGTCAATACAACTTCATTCAGATACAAAATATTAATTACTGGTCTTGAAAGAAATAATTACAGCTTGTGTAAAAGTCCAAGATAAAATGCATTAAATACTACAATTCCTAAATCTATGAACCATCCCATTAAAAACACAGAGTCCCTGTAACAGTGAACTTTTACAGACAATAAATAGAAATACTGCAGGTATTCCCTGCAGTTTGTCCTCTTATCTATAAAGTTATCTGATTCTGTTTAGTTTATTTAAAACTATTAAGAATAAATAAGAACATACTTAATTTTGTCAGTTAAGATCTTCCCTGCATGCTGCATCCCTGTCAGTGCAATGTACATTCTCAGGATTTCATTGGTGCCCTGGAAAAAGCAGAAGAGAAAGTGAGAAGGTGGGTAACCAGAGTTTACAATAGTGTTTTCCAAGCAGGTCTGTTGTGCCCCTGTGCTCTTCCCACTGCTCCAGTATCACATGATGACTCTCCCCACACATAAACTGCCGCCTTTTGCTTTATCTCAGTTTTAATTCTGATTTCATGGGGCATTGCAGAAGTTGAGCCCCTCATCATTAAACACACAAATATACCCCAATGTAAAAGAAAACAGACAAAATGCATTTTGATTAAAAATGCTCTGCACTGTTCCAGTGAAGGAATATTTGAATAGTTGTAGAACTGCTCAAAATGAGCTGAGTTAAAATCAAGTCTGACAGTGACTCTGATGTGCACATGATGGGTCACTGACAATCCAGCTCGGAAAGAGAACAAGCTTGAGAACCAACCTTTCTTTTAATTTAAATAGCCATCAATAAGTTAATTAAATGTCTAAGTTGATCTTTTATGAGTTTCTCTGCTTCTCTCGTGAGAAGCACACAAGAGGAAAGGTTACTGCTGTAACTCACACTGTGGTCAGTCTGTAAAAGCCATCATAGCTTATTTTATTATAGGGAACTACTATTGATATTCCAAAGAAAACAAGGTTAGTCCTGCAGTTTTACTGTTAGAGACTTTGCAGCTGAAGGAACAAGATCCTGGTCAATCAAACCTTCAGGTTTCTACTCCCCTTTATAGGAGGTGTGAACTGCAGTTTGCAGAAAAAGGGGATCCTGGTACTTGCCTCAAAGATGAGCAGGATCCTGGTGTCTCTGAGGTAGCGTTCATAAGGATAATCCTTCATGTAGCCAAGGCCTCCAAGGATCTGCAGAGCCTCACTCACACATGCCCAGGCACCTTCAGAGCTGAACACCTGCCATGGAACAGGGTTTGATCAGCAGAGAGTAGATAATAAATCAGCAATAAACACAGGATGCCCTGCTCTGGGGTTGTATCCACAGGACACTGCTGCAGCGTTTTCTGTGTGTTACACCGGTCCTGGAGCAGTATCCCTGTGGCTCAGGGGTTTGTCAAATTTAGTGATGCAATGCACAGGGCACTCTCCACATTCCAGGGACAGGGGCAGCCCCACACAGGGAGAGCAGCTGCAGCTGCTTGGCTGGAGCCCAGAGCAGGAGTTTTCTGCAGTGACCATGAGGGACACCCTGACAGCCACAGCCTGGATATTCCACAGGGTTTGTTGTGCCATCAGCTCCCTGGGAAAGCTGGCACAGCAGCAGCTTGGCCAGGATGGCAGCTGGAGTGTGACTGAGTGTCCCAGTGCTCATGTGAGGCCTCCTCAGACGCCAGCTCAGCGGCTGTGACATTCTCAACCTGTTCCCTGCTGGTTTTATTTTGCACGAGTCTGAGCTTGTGGGGTACAGACAGAACAGTATCTGTCATTCCACCTGGCTGCAGTGCTTCTCTCCTCTAAATGCAGCCCTGAGTTCTCAGCCCTCTGCAGGCTGAACACTGAGCCTTTTCCCAGCCCTGGTTACCTTGACCATGGCAGCCTCGACGGAGCAGTCAGGGAAGCCTGGCCTGTCCATCATCCCTGCAGTCAGGTAAGCCATGCTCTCCATCACGTAGGCTTTCACAGCCATCAAACAAAACTTCTCCTGCCACACAGCAACAGGAGGAATCGTACAGAAATTCAGATGCAAAAGTCCACAATCAACCCTCAAACTTAAAAAGACCTGCAGTTCTTATATGTTTTACATCATCAAATTAATCAATCAATAAAAAGTACCACTTTGAAACAACAATAAATAAAAAATACCTTTATACATTTATCATTCTGGACATTTAAAAGATCAGTGTACAGAAGTCAGCACCAGGTTCACACAAATTTCTAGCAAATCCTTTAAACCAGTACAGCCAAAATACACCCAATGCAATCTATGTCCTGGCACTTCACACAGAGATTTAGGTGTTTCATGTTTTGTTACCTGAATTAATCCAAACTGGCTGAGTTTCTTATTGAATTGTTTCCTGGTGCAAGCATACTCTGATGTCAGTTCTTCAAAGAAAGAAAAACAAGTCATTCTCAGAAGGGCTGTGACAGACCATTCCAGCAGCTGGTGTCCTTCCCTGGGCGGTGACATTCCAGTCTGTGCCCAGGAGCCCCCTGGCTGTTCCAGAAGCAGCACTTTGTGAAAATCACCCTCACACTGATGTTGTTGACCAAGTGTGGGACCAGCCTGTCAAAGGCTTTTGAACCAGAGGTATGAACCTGTACTCTTAAGAGAAGTGATCAGGTTTGGTGCTAACTGGTTAGAGAGACTTCTGTTACTGTTTTGGCTAATAATTGGCAGAAAGCAGTTTTAGCCCTAGTTACTGTGTGCAGCTTTGAGCCAGTTATTCAGGTGGGAGGTTCCAGGGGAGATTACACCTTCTAAAATCAATAGTACAGAGGTTTTTTTGTTGGGAATAACATTTTACCTCAGGGAAGTCCAACAGAGGCAATAACCTCCCACTCTATGAACTGAATCTACACTGTACAAAAGGAAAAAGACCTTTATTTCAAAACCTCTGCAAGCAGGCTTTTAATTTAATTTTTCAAAACCATATTTTCGTGTTTTAAAGATATCAAAGCCTGTTATGACAAGGTCAAGACTCCTGCTCCCACTCTGAATGTCTTGCATGATCTGCCTCAGGCAGAGCAGTTTCTGCTGGCACCCAGCCATGCAGAGCTCCCAATTCACCCACCTATCAACTTCTTAATCATTCCAGCAGATGCACTGCCCATGCTAAATCTTCCACTGTTGAGGATATTCATGGCAACCTGTGAAGAAACAGATGGGGTTTAGGCCACATTCTCCTTAGGTCACTGCTTCCTGCTTCTGTGTTCCCTGGATTTCACTCCTCACTGGGACACACTGCCAGTCCTGGAGAGTGCCCTCACATCAGCCACCACAGCTCTCAGCATCCCAAGGAAAATGCTTCAAAACTGGGCTTTTCCTGCCACCCATTACATCCAATTTTGTATCTGAAGTAGATGATCCGGTGACTTGGAAATAATCTCTAATTAGACGAAGGTAAAATGTAGATAAAAATGCATTTATCTGCAGCTGGTAAACAACATTCCAGCTGGACAGCACGGCTCCAGTTTATCAGATGAAGAAAACCACAGTATTTCTCCTTGCAGCTGACCTGTGATGGCTGCTCTCTGCCTCAGGTGGCTTTCAGCAACACATCACAGAAGGGATAAGAAAGGAGGTATAGAAATGAAATACAGACCAATAACGTAAAAAAAATAGATTTTGGAGTCTGGTGTCTGTAGTGTTGTTTCTCAACATGGGTGACTCATGTCAAAGCCTGTTAGGAAAGAAGTCACTGTCCTACATTTTAACTTGTCAGGAAGGCACCATAACAATCTTCTTTTAATCTCTAATACATTAAGGAAAATAATTTCTTTTAGCACTTAGGCCTGGACTTGCCTGCTACAGCAGGAATAAGAAATGGAGAAGGAGTAAGAGCAGGTTAGCAACTCCCCAGGTCACACTCTCAGAGAAAGGTTACACAGCAAGGCTACCTGTGGTTTTCTCTCCTGGGGTCCTGCCAGCATTCCCTGTGCAACAGGGCAGCCCTGGAGAAGCACCTGACAGCCAGGGCACCTTGGAGCTGGGCATGCCTCCAGCACTCCCTGTGACATCCACACAGCCTGTGCCAGGGTGTCTCCCTTCCCACATTCTGCTCTGGAACCAGCAGAGGACATGTCCTCCATTCAGGGCAGAAGGGCAGCTGAAGTCACTCCCTCTTCTGAGGGGACACCACAACAAACAACCAAAAGCCCAACAAGAAGAGAAGAAACACAGAAATCTGAGATGATGGCACACTGTGCACTGTCCAGTGACACCAATTTACAGATCAATGGGGGAATCTCTCCTCCTGTACCCTAGAGTGTGGCAGTGCTCACACCACCCACAAGGAAACTTCAGCACGGGGGGAAACAGCCTCCTTCAGACTTCTATAAATCACCAGTAGTTATTCTCCACTGCTTACCTTAAATCCCCCTCCAACTTCTCCAATTACATTCTCTATAGGCACTTTGGTGTTTTCAAAATGTACTTCACAGGCTGAAACACAGAATTAACACTTGATCAAATATGACACAGAAATACTTAAAAGACATTCAGGAACTTAAGTCACTATTTGTAGCAGGAAATGAAGTCTTCCTAATGCATTGTTTATGACAGAATTATACATGCTTCGCCAAAGAAGTGAGAATTTGGGAAAAGGCTGTAGTTGACATCAGTTATTGATGTAAAATATTTAAAATATTATGAATATACACTGTGTAAACAGAGAACTACAGTTTGGTCTTTATTTCTAGTTCTAAGGAACTGACTGAACAGTCACCAAGATGGTGAAAAGATGCAATCATTACAAAGCTTAGAAGAGCTGAAGAACGTGGACTTCTAGATTAAACCTATTGGCCACTGAGTCTCCTGAATGATTTCTTTCACTGCACAGTGAATGAACTCCACAAATTGGATTTCTTATTTCAGACCCTGCGTCAGGAAGGGCTCCTGGGAAAAGCCAGCTAAAGAAACATGAAACTTATACTGTAACATGGAATACGTATTGATTTGCCCCTGAATTCAGATGATCCAACCAAAATAAAACCTTAAACTATGAAAACAAGTTCTGCTAACAGTTTTAGGTGGCTCTTACTGTTGGAGCCTCGAATGCCCAGTTTATCCTCGGGTTTCCCATGGGTGACGCCCCCGAAGTCCCGCTCCACGATGAAAGCAGTGATTTTATCCTTCACCTGCCCGTCCTTGTCCACAATCTCTGTCCTGGCAAACACTGTGAAAATACTGGCCAGGCCACCATTGGAGATCCAGACCTGTTTTGAGAGAGGGAAGATGTGTAAGAAAGGTAAATGTGCTGATTTTGTGGGCACAGCCCTCCAGGGTTTTGTAACAGGCTGGGAAAAGAACAGAGTGCTGAAAAATTGCTGTTCCTTCCCTTCAGTTCTAATGAGGGTCTGCTCCCAGGGTGAGCACATTTCTGAGGAGAGCTGACCACATGTGCTCAGTTTAGAGCAACTTTAAAACCAGAATGTAGTATCAATATGCATTAAATTAAAATCCACAGTGCATTTCCACAAAAGCCGGTCCATCCTGCTGCTGCTGGCACCTGAGAGATACAGGGGCAATGCAGACTGGACAAACCCTGTGGCCAAAAATTAACTCTGATGAGAAATTCTCTGATCAGCCTCTCCCCCAGGGTGGGTCTCTTCACACCACAAATGGATCAACAACTACAGACCAAGTCTGCAACGCATCCAATACTGCTGAAACCAGGACATCTCTGATTTCTTCAAGACTGGCTTTTGTCACGGTTTCTTTTAACAGAAAGGTTCCAGGCAGACCTATTTCTAATTAAATATCAAGTTGTATTTTAAAATCTAGCCTGCAGAATGAAGAGATGTCAAATACAGGTTCAGGTTTCCTTTTACCTAAGCCGTCATGGAAGGGGCTGATTTACTAAGAAACCAACCCGCCCTGAAGCTGAACACACAAATGGCCAACAGAGAAAGAACCCAGGGTAGTTTTCCATTTTCCTTACCAGGAGTTTAATGCAGTAATTCTCTAACAATAATTTTCTAGTCCCTTTGTGCCTAATCTTTTTGACAGGGTCATTCTCCTCTAGCTTGGAAACCTCCCAGTTCCAGACTGATGCAAAAGACAAGAACACTTCCTACATTTGTAAGAAACCCCTTTCCTGTTCCCAGTCTGTGAGTAGGTACCTTGGAGCCATTTAACAGGAAGTGTTTCCCATCTTCACTCAGGGTTGCCCTTGTCTGGATGGATGCAGCATCACTCCCACTAGAAAACAAACAAGTTACTAATGTTTAAAGAAGTAAACATGCTTTAAAAAAACAAAACTGCATATTCCCCCTCTTCCTATTCTGTAAAAAGGAGGGGGTCTCAAATAGCAGTATATAAATTTTAGGTTTTAACTAACAAGGAAGCTCACTAGATTGAACAGTTCTAAAAGTTACCTGAGGGGACATTTCTTCTCATTACCATGTTATCAGGATTATAACCTGACCAGACTGTGTAGAATGCCACAAAAGCAACATTTTGGAGCTACACTTTGAGCTATGTGAACACACAATGAGCCTCTCACTTAAGTGACAACAAAAATTCTTCCTTTTAGTTTTGGTAGCTCCTTCAAAACAGGCTTTTATATTTTGAATAAGAACTGAAAGCATCCCAGAACAGTCACAGCACATTATTTCTGACGTAGCACAAAGCATCCTTTCAAGTAAATGAATTCCTGGGATGAGAACAAGAATCAAGGATTTCATGGACACTGCCAAAAGCAGCATGCTGGGGAAAGAGTAATTGGAGTGTTCCTTGAAATACCAAAACTAAGCCACAGATGTATATACTGAAGCCATGGGCCCCAGATAAAGAAGCCTGAAGGTATGAAGCAATGCAGCTAAGGCAGTGAGCCCCTGTGGGGCTGTGGGGCAGCAGCACCTGCCGGGCTCGGTGAGGCAGAAGGCAGCAATGTGCTCCCCCGAGGCCAGGCGGGGCAGGTACTTGGCCTTCTGCTCCTCGGTGCCAGCAATGAGGATCCCCTGCAGAAACAAGCACAGGAAACTTTGCAGCATCACCCTGTGGGAAAAGAGAGGGAGCTGACAAGCTCCAGCATGTTTAGAAAGCTTCATCTGCAAGTTTTATGGCATAGAAAGAGACAGTTTAATCAACAAGACTGTATTATTTGTCAGTCATTAAAATATTTTTTCATTAGCATTCTCTGCTCAATTCGACAAGGAATCTTCTCTTGCTATAACAAACTGAGTGTGGTTTCAAGCTTCTTTCTGCCATCAACCCAGCACTAAAAAGGTAAATACCTATGGCTATATTCAAGTTCAAAACTGACACACTTTCTCTCAGATGAGTTATCTCCTCTAGGCCCCCCAACATGCAGCCCCAGCCAGCCAAAGTTCCTCTTTTCTGAATTCTTTCCTTCCTCATCACCTGAGCCCCCCTGATACTGCTTCAATTCTATTTATTCTAGGTACTTTAGACAAGTTTAGCCAATTTAAAAAAAACCAACTTGGACTCATTCACCTAAGAACAATTATCCTAATAGTAACTTCCTTGTGTACTTCCTATGCAGCCTTTCTGTCTCACACTGAACCAGTGGCAGAGGCTGCTGCAGACACCAACAACCTGATTTATGCTTTGCCAGTAATTCTGATTTGCTCCCCCTAAGCCCCACATTTTTCACTTCACCTTTCCCATGCAATCTGTGCAGAAGCCCTGGCCCCAGAGCAGCAGCATTACCTTCAGCCCAATGGCCTGGTGAGCTGCCAGGGTCACTGCAATGGAGCCATCCAGGGAGCTGATTTCTCCCAGACGTGCATACATGGTGTTTGACAGGCCCAGCCCACCTGGAACAGGCACCAGGTTTTATTTCAGTACATTTTTTGTGCCACTTCCCCACTCCCCCAAAAATCCATTTCAAGTACAGAAATACAGGAATGTAGCAGCTTTAACTGGAGAGGTACAAAAGCGGCACAAAATGCACCCCTAGATGTTCTTCTGTGGCATTTACTCACCATATTCCTCTGGAATCTGCATGCCAAAGAGACCCAGGTCCTTCAGTCCTTGTAAGGTTTCGGGTGGGATTTTTGCATCTTGATCGATTTTCTTCGAGTCCACTACAAATAGAGAATTTTTTCTCATTTAACACTGTGTTTCTCAGTGCCCAGAGCAGCTGGGAGGCTACAGGATTCCCCCACCAGGGCCACAGTCACTCATGACCCTTCTCATTCCCAGCTTCACAAGAATTTCTTCTTTCTAGCTGCAGCCTGACCATCCTGTTTGTCCTCACCACATATTCAGGAAAAAGACTTGGAAATGGGAAAAATGCAGCATTTATTTAATTTTCTCAAACATTTCTACTGGTTCTGCATGCCAGCAGATTCCAAGACTGGAATAAGCAAAGTATTTTCAGGATTTTCTATCTGAACTAAGTCTAGGTCGTGAATACAAGAAAAAAAAAAGTGCATAAATGAGGAAATTAGAAAATCTTGTTCTTAGGAGATTTTAAGATTCTTGGGGGATTAAGAGAGCTGTTCTGTACCATGGCAGTGAAAACAAACAGGAATCATACTTTCTCCAGACTCCATAATTTGACCCTTTTATTCCTTCCCTAAACATCAGGCTGTTTACTCCATGAACCATGTTCCCCCCCACAGAGCAAAGAGTTAAAAAATGTAATTTGAATAAATCCTTTATTTACTGTCAGTGAGCAACACTACAATTTTACAGTTAAAATCACCTGGATCTTGCCAATTGTGATGTGTGACAATCACTGGCTTCTCCAAACTCCTACAGAGTTTGGAAAACCTCTGTCAATGGGAAGGCTGAGACAGTGCTGTTTAACTGCCCCAGAAATTGCTGTCTGTGCAAACCACTATTCTGCAATTGCTCTGGAATTGGCTTATCCAAGGCAGCACGAATGGAAGAACACCCTGCAATGCTCTCTGGAATGCAGACGGGTAATAAGGCCTTTCCCAAATGGAATTATTACTCTAATACTGAAAAAACAGAAATGCTTTTGATTTTTCATAACTCCTCAACGAGCCAGCATTTCTGAGTATCTCTGCTGCATTTTGCCACGGTCAGTTTTAGCAGAGTAGGACAGCTATAAAGTTCTAGGAACTAGAACTAGGAAAAAAAAATCACAATGTATGAAGTAGTTAGAAGCACAATTCAGCTGAGCTAAAACCAATTTCAAATCCTATCTTTATCCCAGAATTCTTTTACATCCTTGGTTTTTCCCCTGTTTTGGAGATTTAATTCTTCTGATCAGCACCCAAATACTTCCCAAAAAAGCCACAAATGGACATGCTACAGAATCAGCATCACTGTGTGAGCAGCAATAAATGCATAAACTAAATTAAATGTTTGAAACACCTTATGGAACTGCTATAGTGAAATAATTTTGTAATCACTAAATCACTTGCATGGATAAAAACACAATAATATACCTTCTTCATTGAAGAACTTTTCAACAGGTCCCACAAACTGGTTGATTTCTGCCAGTTCTTCATTGCTAATTTCTGGGTAAGGAAAAACTTCTTCCTAAAATAGGAGAATAGGAGAATTATTTAATAATTTTTAATACACGAACCATGCAGTTAAAATAAAAATCATGGGAGATATGCCTTGCAAAGACTCTAAAACACTGTGCAAATTAAGAATTGTGGAAAATGTCCCGAAACAGAAATAGGGCTCCACAGGACCCAACTTTATTTCACATCAAAACCAGACCAGAGGGTGTTAACTGAACAACAGAAACATGAGGGAGAAATCAAGAGATCTTTTAAGAACCACGAGGATGCAAAAGTTCTTCATCACCCATGAGTTTTAACCCTATTCAGGGACTGATAAAAATGAGTTTGATGTTTCCAAAGCTCAGCCCATGAGCACTGTCCCTTGCGAACACCCAGCACATTTCACCTGCTAATGCCTCGAGGACAAAGGTGAGTGAGCCCCACCACTCCTTATCATCCCCAGGGTGTTCTGGCCATGAACTGGAAGCAGCACAGCCTGACAGGTTGGAATTGGTAAAAAATACAAACAAGGAACACAAGGAGTGGGAGGCTACGTGAGAAGAACACTTCTGATTTTTACTGCCTTTCCCCTTTTAAACAGAAGAATTTATCTCTGTCCACACAAATCTGTTCATGGTACTCTGAGCAATATATCAGCATCAAAAATTCAGGACCTGTGAAATGTTAGAGGTTTTCAGAAAGCTGCTGTGTTGAAACTTGAGGGAAGAAACACCCGAGACACATCTGTAGAGGGGTTTAACACAGTGGAGCCTGAGTGCTGCCTGTTTTAACACCTTATCTGACAAGCTCCATTGCAGGAGACTTTATTGCTCAACTTATTTCAGTGGATTTGAGTTATTCCTTCTTTCCGTTTACTTCACCCTGCAATCTCTGATAAATGCACACTCTAAGCCCTGCAGTAACAAACTCTGCTTAATACAGCGTTCCATCTCAGATTTTAACTTCTTTGTCCAGTGGCATCTCAAGGCACCACAAGAACACCAATCTTTCCTACCAAAACTGTAGGCAGAGATTTACATGAAGCCTCCATCCTTGAAGAACAACCAGAGGACGAAGCGATCCAAGTTCAGCGGCATGCCCAGAGGGGGAGCACGGCGACAGGCAGCGCCCAGGGGACCCGCGGGGCTGGCAGGCACAGGGGCTCTCGGCGTTGTTTGGGTCACTCTGAGCCCCATCGCCTGTTCTGTGTGCAAAGGCTCCCTTCAGTTACCCGGCTGCAGCTGAGGGACACACAGAGCCAGGGCAGGGAGCTCCGCAGGGCTGGACCCGGGGGCTGCGGGGCAGCCGGGCCGGGCCGGGCCCTGCCGAGGGCTCACAGCAACGCCCGCAGCCCGGGCTGGGATGAGCAGCTGGGAAAGGCCCTGGCGCTGCTGCGGACGAGCCCCCGGTGCGTGCCAGCCCCGCTGTCCGCCGGTGAAAGGGCAGCGACCCCCGGGCGCGGCCGGCCCCCACCGCCCCCCGCGGACCCACCTTGCGCAGCGTGCCGAGGAACAGCTCCTTGGCGAAGGCGCGGCGGGGCGCGGCCGTGCGCAGGCCGCGGGGCCGGCCCGGGGCTGGGGCTGGAGCTGGGGCCGGGGCCGGGCGGAGCGCAGGGCCCGCAGCAGCAGCAGCACCGCGCTCATGGCCGCGCTCGGCGCTCCGCTGACGGCACCGCCGAGCGCCCGGCCCCGCCGGGGCGGGGCACGGCCCGCAGCCCCACAGCCCCGCGGCCTCACCGCCTCACGGGGCGGCGCTTCGCTCGCAGGAGCCGCGGGGATGTGCTCCATCCGGGTGACCTGCGGCGGGCACGGCCCCACAGCCCCGCGGCCTCACCGCCTCACGGGGCGGCGCTTCGCTCGCAGGGCCCGCAGTAACGCCGCTCACGGCTTCCTCACGGCTTCCTCACGGCTTCCTCACGGCTTCCTCACGGCTTCCCTGGTGCCCTCCCCTCCCCGGCCCGGCAGCTCTTGCCCGAGCCGCACGGTCCCGCCGAGAAGCAGCTCTTGGTGCAGCCTTTGAATCGCCCTCATGAAGCGAAAGCAGCGGCGCAGGCCAGCCCGCGAGCAGCACCGCAGGCAGGGATCGCTGCTTCCCCTCCTGGAGCTGCGGGACACGCTGGGCTGCAGCGTGGAAATCGCCCCCGAATCTCCTAAATCCAAGCCTGACTCCCCCTCCTCCGTGTGTCGGGAGCCGTGGCAGGATGGTGTGGGCAGCTCCAACCTCCCCTGAGCGGCCCCGCACTCCTGCAGCCCTTCCCGCACATAAATAAGTGTCAAAGACCTGTCTGCTCGCTGTGCCCTGCGAGAGCGCTGCCCTGCACCGAGCATCCCCCTCCTCCTTCACTTCCCCTGCCATCCCTCTGGCAGCGGGTTTTGTCTTTTTTTAAAAACCCAGGTGCCAAACCTGTGTGAAATTACTGATATTCACTGAAATCTGGCTGAGAAGCACTCAGTACGGGAGGTCACGGTCAGTTTTGTGGCACCATCACCCCACAGCCGCTGCCTCACCTGCAGGTGGCTGGGGCTGCTCACCGACACAGAAGGGCTGTTAAAGGCGTGTTGAGCTTCATTTACTCAAGGGTAGAATTAATTTGTTTGAACTGTTTCTTTCAGATAAAATAAGCCCTTTAAAGGCTGCCGCTACTCTGTCATTTTAGGCATGTCCATGTCCACCTGCCTTGACTTTGCTTTGGTCTGTGTGGAACTGCAGAATGTGACAAAGTGGCATTTGGAAAAAGAACAAGTAAACACAGGCTTAATGAACTCACTTATTTTGCTTCCTGTACTTATGACTCATAAAATGAAAATCCTTTAATGTTGTAACCCAAATAAATTGCCATGTTGGTTGCCTCTCGACTGTACTGCAAGTAGGGAACAAGAAGGGCTGAGAGTGAGGGATCAGGAAAAGGTAAGGATGTGCTCAGCTCTGATTAAGTAACATTATCCTGCTTCTTTTGGTTTTGAAAGGTGGAAGAGCAAGAGGTGATGTCTAATGCTCCCGGGCAGCAAACAATGGGTGGGGAACGCTGAGCTGGGTGCAGCACTTGGCAGTCTTTGGGGTGCAGTGATGAGGTGCCAGTGCTTGATGGTATGGATAGAAGGGAACACGCCTCAGCCTTGTGACACGTGGGGTTAATGGGGCAGAGCCACACCATGTCCCTCTGAGGGGACCTGGGTGGCACTGCCACAGCAGTGTCACATCCCAGCTCTGGGCAGGAGAGGTAAAAAATGATTAAAAAATTAGTTTTTTATCTTCCTGGGCAGGAGAGGTGCAGGTCCCACAACACCTGCCAGACTGAGTATCAGGAATGAAAGGGTTAAACTGAGGCCACCCTCTCCTGAGACAAGTCAGGCAGGTTCTGGTGATGTAGGGGTGATGTGGCAGCTTGAAAGAAAGGATAAACAGAGCGTGGTACAAACTGCTTGAAGAAAATGATCCAAAGAGTGAAAACAAGGCTGGGCAGTTGGGAAGCACAGGGAAAAGATGCCTCATCATGAAGTCCACAAGAACTGAGGCAGCAGCCAGCACACCCCACCCTGTGTGTTCACTCAGCAAGCATGAGGATGGCATTGTGGGGATATCCTGAATAAATAAACACCTGGGGTTTTCCAGTCACAGGGGGTGATATCACACCCACAGCACGAAACTGCAGGTGGACCATCACTGGCACAGAGAATGCTCTGTCCCTGCGCTGGCACCAGTGGTGCCACACCACAGATCTTCTCCCATCCAGTGCTGTGTGTAACCACAGCTGAAATCACACTGCTGGCAGCTGCAGTTCTCTGCAGAATCCCTCCACCCTGACCTGACACATCTTCAAACTGCCTTGCACAGAAGTGCACCATCTACTAAAAAAAAAGTTAAAACAGTATTTTTCTCTTTTGCTTCAGCAATATGCCCAACCTTTTCCTTTCCCCACTTTTATTTATGACTCCTCTCTGCTGTCTCTGCCACTGAGATATTCATCCACGTGTTCCCATCATTTCAGGTTCCCTTCCTGGGCCATCCAATCCCTCAGCTGTTACAGCTCCTCATAACCCACATTTTGTGAACAACCACAACTCCCACAGTGATGTCCATTTCAGCCCATTCCACACAGAAGCGGAAAAATTTCTTCCTGAGAAGGAATTAATGCAAGAGAAGTGGAGATCAGTAAATGACTACAATAAAAATACCCTTCAGCTTTCCTTTTTATTCTTCCATATTTTTCCAGCAGCTGCTTAAAAACTGGTATTCAGCAATAAAATGACCTGATAACATTTAGGTCTTTGAGACATAGATATTTTATTTACTGAAAAAGTGTTACTAAACCACTTTACAAAAACATTCACCAGGCTTTGCAGCATTTCCAGGAAAATGCATACAATTCCTCCTCTCTTTATGCAATCATTGTTTGCTCCTGTTCAAGCTGACAGATGGTATGAAAGTTTTGCACTTGACATCCATAATTGTCTTTCCCACAGGCGTGTGCTCATCGATGATGTGCTCATTGCATCACCTCCTGACTTGGAACATTTTTTTAAAAAGCTGTTTCACATATGAAATCCTGGGAAAGGTGAGGGCAGGAACGGGTATTTCCACTTTTGCTCCTGGTTGTGGGCTGTGCAAGTGATGTGATGTGTTTGAAACCCAGATGTTAACATGGTCACTGTATAAATACATCAATAAATTCGTCCAGGCTCTTGTCCATTCACACTGACTGGACTGTGGCCATCTAAGAAACCACCTGAAAAATAAAGACACATTCTGTTAGTCAAAGGGACTCTCACAACGTCAGGTGGCACTTGCAGGGAAATTGTCCATCAGCTCTGCCATGTTAGATTAAAAGGAAGCACTAAATTGCCTCATGTTTTGAAGTATTTTATATTTTATTTCACGCTATAATTTTTTTTAACAGCCAAATAAGATTTAGTTTCTCAAGCAAGGGAAAATGTGCCAGAGAGTGTATTGAAATCAAGTTTCTGGCTCAGCGAGGGGAGGTGACCTGAGCTCAGTGCAGGAAAGAAGCTGTTGCTGTGGGACTGCACCCAAGGAGCTGTGGGCCAGCCTGGAGAGTGCTGCCTTTATGTCACACCCAGGGGACAGTGATGAGTGAGAGGCCAAGGCTGGCTATAAAAAGACCTTGCAGCAACTAGTTAAAGCACATCTTGGCACTATTAATGGATACAGAAGGGACATGGGTCAAGAAGCTCTTTGCCAAAATAACCTTCATTGCACTGTAATGTCAGAGACAAGGGAAGAGCTCCATGAACTCAAGAACATTTCATTAATAATTATTAGTACAATATTAATAAACTATTATTTACATTATTTATATCAAATAATTTAAGTATTTCTATTAAATAATTTATTTATATATTTATGTTAAATATTTCTATTATTAATTTAATTTATTATTTATTTATTAGTTCAATGAGGCATCTGTTTCTCCCTTTTCTCATCTGGGAAGAGAAACAGATGACCCAAAATGCCAGTGCTTTTTCACCAGCTTTTTTTCAAAGGCATTTCAAATTCCTGCAGTCAGAGGAATTGCTGAGGACATGTCCCCTGTGGTTCACTACTAATATATAGACAGGTTGGGTTTGTGGGGTTTTTTTGTTTTTGTTTTTGGTTTTTTTTTGTTTTTGTTTTTTTTTTGTGTTTTTTTTTCTTTGGTTTTTTTTGTTTTGTTTTGTATGTTTTTTGTTGTTGTTGTTGTTATTGTTTGTTTGGGGTTTTTGTGGGTTTTTTTGCATGAAGCTATGCTGGCAGTCTGGAAATTTGTGAGGAGGGTAATGGAATATTGCAACAGCCCAGGAAACTGCATATTGTACTAGTAGAAAAAAAATAGGAAGAGCAGAAACAAAGTTTCCTCCTCCTTTAGGCACAAAATACACAAACAAAAGATTTTGAAAATGTACAGATTGGCATAGCAGAGGAGTTAGCACATAATCAAGGACATTTTTAAAACCTGCTGAAATGCCATGAAAATTCAGGGCTATAAACACGTGGGATGCTCCAAGTCTGAATTGGAATATTCAGCACATTCGTCACTGGGCTGGAAAATGTTGCTGCTCTTCCAATTTCAGGGGTTGAAGGACAACAGAAGCATCTCAAACTCTGCTGATTGCAGGGGTGTGTTTGGTTGGTTGGTTTTTTGGGGTTTGGTTGGGGTTTTTTTGGATGTTATTTTTAATTACAGCAGAGTCATTTTTTGGAGCCTGGTGTAAGGGCTGAGGCAGAATCAGAGACACGAGACTACCAGAAAGATGGCAAGGACAATATACAGGATGAATCATTAAATAAAAATGTTCTTCCTTGTTGGAGATGGGCATAAAGAAATATTAGCCAGCAAGTGAAGGAATATCAGCCAAGAGAACACAGGGAGCTGGTGGAGGGGGAAGATGCTCAGGGGGTGGGCACCTCCCTTCAGGGCCCCACACTCAGCTGAGCTCTGCTCCTATAAAAAATCACTACAAAGTCAGACTGGCAATGGTTAAATGAACTAATTTCCAGCCTTGGTTCACTCTGATCCCACTGCTGAGTCACAGAACTCCTGCACCGTCCCTGCTTCTCCCACTTCCCTGGACACTCACCCAGGGCCCATCTCCTCATCAGAAACCAGGCACTGTGCTGTGGCAGAGCTGAGAAACTGCAGAGAAAAGACATTTCCATCATGCCCTCCTAATATTTCATTTGCCTTGGAATGAATTTCCTCTGCTCATCTTGTTAAAGACAGATTATTTTTGCTTTGCTCATTACACAGACCTGTCTAAAGCACTGTGTCCAAGGATGAAAAATAAATGAAAGCTCCAGTGGTGCCGTTACCCAGCAGAGCTGATGGATTGAACTCTCCTGTGGCTGCTTTCAGCTGCTGTGTCTCGTGAACCATGCTGCTAATTTCACATCTCAGTTACTGCAAAAATGCTAAATAAAGGTTTTGTTGTTGTTTTTTTTTCCATTTTATCCCTAAAAATGTGTGATTATTCACATGGCAAAAATGATAAATCTAAAGATTTGAAAAAGTGAAGAAGTGATGGCTTCAAGTCAGCATCATGCACACACAACTTTCATTTAAGTCTTGCTTAGCTGAGGAAGTACTTCCAGCAGAAATATTAATTTAAGATTTTCCTAACTTTCATGACCAGCCTCATCCTGAAGTTGATTTACTTTTGCTGAGTAATACAGGATTTGTCTTTAATTCTTGAAATAATAGGAAACAGAAAGAAGGCTTACTTAAAAAAACTACACCTAAAATGAATTTTTTGTGTGGTTCAGATATTTCTATTAAATTGGTTGTGCTATGTTCCCTTCCAGGAATTTTACATCAACAAAATATGGCACCAAAATCACTAAGCAGGGTAAAAATCCAGAAAGATTCCTTTGGAAAAGGTATATTTAATGCAGCTGTAACACAGGGTGGAGATGAATAAAACACTACACAACTATTAAAATAAATATATGCTAAAATACCATACCTGTTTTTATGAAACTCTGAATCAAAATCAATCATTAAGGCCAACTGGAAAAAAACAAAGTTAAATAGAATTCATTGATTGTTAAGTCAACAAAAATCTGAAGAAAGATACAGATAAAACATTTGAAGATCTTTATTTTGTTTTTCTGTCCTTTTAATCTTGCATTTCTTTATTTCAACAACAAAAAAAAAAAAAGGCAAAAATTCTTGGGAAAGAACCTGTTTTTAAAAAGTTGCTATCTAGAAGAGCTTGAGAAGTTGTTTATTGGATGACGACTCATTCCCACAATCTGTGAGTGCACTGCCACGTGCAAACCTCTTGTCTTCTCAAAATCTGCTAAAGTTCTACAAATCCTAATTTCTAAACCAGGAATAGAAGCATCAGTGAAGAACAGCTCTACAAATTCTTCTACTTCCACTAGAGGATGTTTCACTGGTCACCTTCAAAGGGCTCCCACAGCTCAGAGTGGCACAGAGGATGATGGTAAGTGGGTACTTACCTACCAAAAAAAAAAATTGGTGAAGATGCGCATCCTGAAATTACAGCCCTCCAGAAAGAGGTCATAGTTGACTATTCCCACAAAATAATTCAAGAATGTCCTAAAATTTGTAGAAAACAGAAGCAAACATAGTGTTTAGTTTAACTGACAGCTGAGCATTAGCTTGGCCAGGCTTTCCAGAACACACTACAATCTCCTGGAAAGGCTGGAAATGCACCAAGTTCAGGGCACAATGGAATATCCACAGGTGATTGTCAAAATGTAACTGCAATTCAAACTCTGGGAAGGTCACGTGTGGCAAAGGATCCTTCAGGGCTGGAAACTGAGACACACAAACAGAGGACAAGGAGTAACTGGGCAGTACTTACTCGGTGCTGGGCTGAGGGGTCCGGGGCTCCCTGCCCGTGGCCACGAGGCACTGCCAGCTCCTGGGGGTTCCACGGAGCAGCCCAGGACTTGACCCTGGAAAGGACAAACGGGGCCCTGCCCAGGCAGGGCACAAGTGCCCTGGACAGGAGCTCCTGAGGCTGCGTGGGGTCAGCTGGACACACAGCCCCTGGGACAGAAGGTCTCAAAGCTGCCAGCACTCTCCGGGGCTCGAGGGGTTTAGGAATTGTCCACCAGGACCTCTGCCGTGCTTCCCTGTCTGCACATCTGGGTGCTGGAGTCACTCTCTCCCTGGCTGCACATCTGGCTGTTGGATTCATTGCTCTTTAGTGACTCTAGAACTCAATTTATTTCAGCACTACCCCACCAAGCTGAGTGAGGACGGGTCACAGACTCCACTCACCACCTCCTCCACCTGATCCTCAGTTCCTGGCCCCTCTGAAGTGAGCAGCACAAATCCCACTGCCTCAGCAGGGCCAGGATACCATTGGAAGGAATTTCCTTCATTTCAAATATGAAGAGTTGAAGCTCTTGGATTGCATTAAATGAGAAACAAAGAGTTTTAAATGATTTATTTGATTTCTCCACATGATCACAGTTATAGTTTTACATCAATAGGGTCTGTTACTACTTACAAACAGAATGCATATTAAAATGAAAGCACTCCTTTCTTCCCCAGAGTTACAAAAGGGGTCTCGAGCCTCCCCAGAACAGAAGCTTCTTGTAAGCATAATGATTTTTGAAGTCTTTAAGAGTCTGCATTCAAGACCTAATTCTAACAGTTTAATACAACTCAAAGCTGATTTAAGTTCCTAGCAGGAGATAGGCAACCTCAAAGTGACTGCAGACTTATAGTAATGCTAATTTACACACTATGTACAATTTAGATAATTCTCTATTCCCCCTACTGGTCCCATTTTCACCACCCCCTTTTCTCTTTTCCAAATTGAATCTTGTTATTGGTTCCACTTTTCTTTGAAATATATACACGAGAATCCATTTTTCAGTCAAGAAGTGCGATGGTATTTTACAAGGGAACAGCAAAATGCATGCTTAACTGCAGAAAACACACAGCTTCATATGGAACAGCAAGTCAACATCTAGAGATTCAGTGTTTAAATATCTGCTGACTGTCTTTCAGCTCATTTTATCAAGAAACAAGAGGCTTCTGCTGCATGCAGTACATGATGGGAAAATCATTCTACACTGTATGTTAGACTCTTTTTTTTAGCAATACAAGGCGCACATTATATTAGGATGAACTTTGATTTTTTGTTTCTTTACATTGTTTTACATTTCATTCTTAACTTAAAAAAATAAAAACCCCAAATATATATTTGATTGTTGTCCCAGAAAAGATTTTTTTTGTTGTTGCCACACCTTCATTCTTTACGTTTCCCTTTCATTTGTCCAAATCAGCATTACTGCTTTGCCACATCGTTTATGGGAAGAGAGAATCACGGTCAGTCTATGCAGTTCTGTACCAGTTTGTAATTGGCAATGGTATCTGATAAAAAACCCTCTCCATTCTACTCCTGTCTGCAGGCTGAAGAATTCATTTTAATTCATTTTCTTAACCCCAGGCAGTGTTAAGTGCTGGAATTCTCCTATTCTAGGCACGACCCACACTGCTCTAAGCAACTGTTGATCAAGGATGGAGTCAGAGAGGTTTTACTATGACCCTATACAAGCAGCAAAGGTCTGGAGACTTGTGCTGACACCAAGACACTTTTGTTTGGTTGGAGTACATAGAAACACATAGTCTAAGAAACAAAACAGAACAAAACTAGGGAAAAAAAAAAAGTAAAGTCCACTGTTTCTCCTCCTTGGCTTGAAAGAGCAAGAACAGAGTTTCCAAATCCCGTGCTCTCAGGTTACCAGTTTTGGTTTCTAACCAGCCTCCAAGTGATCTGTGATTTCACACTCCCTGCAGGCCCAGGGCAGGCACATTCTCCTCCCCAGTGTCCATGGAACCATGTGGAAATGTTTCTGTGCATGCACGTTTGTGACATCTCCTCAACACTTTGGTTCACAAATGCATTGACTGCACATGGAAAATCAGTGGGCAGGCATTAAACTGTGGCTCACTGTTTAAGCACAGAATATATGTAACTCTAATTTAAATGAATGAAAGGGTTTTTTAAACACAAAGCAAATGCAGATCTGGGAGATTTAACACCTTCAGCGTTAATCAACACAGTGAGTCAGATTTTCCTCTCCACTGCTACTGCATATTCTGCCTTTATTCCATCTACAGAATTTTACTTCCATTATGCCTCTGCATCTGAAACAAGTACAGACTCCATCACCCAGTGAAGAGGAGCTTTCTTACCTCTGTTTTAATTAAAAGATGCAGTTTCTCAGAGATGTTTGCACCTAAATGGTTCTTCATCTTTTCTGGAACAACCTATAAATTACAGTTAGACTCTACTATTGGTACAGATGTATGAAGAAAAGTCTACATATTGAAACATGTTATCACTTTACTTCAACTAATATCAACAGTAACACTGATATATTTTGCAATTATACAATATGTAGAGTGTAGCCTCACACTAATAACATTAGATGACATGCAGACAGTTCTACTTTCCCTTATAAGAACAGTATATATTTTTTAAACTGCAAGGAACAGAGCCTCAGGGGACCCAGGTGAGCCCTCTTAAGGTAAGCCGCAGAATTTAGAATAGAATGAGTGACACAGAAAAAGAATAATAATCACTTGTTTTCTTTTCATGGAGATCATTCTAAAGAGAAGGAGCAGAAGGGGAAAACATATTGCACATGTGTGAAACAAACGTGGACTGCTGGAAACAAAAGGCTAAACTCTAGATTGCTGTATTTGCTCTCTGTGGAGGTGAACAAAGTGCTCAGTTTGCAGTTCTGCTGGTATTGTGGTATCCATGGTATGAAAGGGAAAAAATGACTGAACCTCTCCCATCCTCCCCACGCTAGAGATGCCATGAGCAAGCCAACAGGACAAGTCACTCTGTTGCTCCCATGTCCTCCCGATTTGGGACGCTTTTATTACTGTTTGTTTTCTGTTCCACAGAAACCCGACTGGTTGGAGCTGTGATTACTTTTACCCATCTCTCACTGGAACTTTTTGCTCATCCTCTTCAAGGTTTGCTTTTAGGCTGGTACAGTTTTGCAGTTGTGATTCCTTTGTCTCTACTGTTTAGGTGTTAAGTCCTTGCAGTGGCTCAAAGTGCTGAAACTACAAAGTAGGTGCCATGGATAGCTTTGTACAGGATTTCGGGATACAAATTGTAGAGAAATTTGCAAATTGTTTGGTTACAACACATAAGCAACAACAGCACAGCCTATTTTTATGTGATGTCTTGCAACTAACTGGACTATGGAAGTGAAGGTTTGAGCATAAACTCAGCCTGCTGAGTGCTGGGTGTTTCAAACTAACAAATGTGATGAGTAAAAATGGTAAAGCCACTTCATTGCTAGCACATGGCTACATGGAATTACAGATTTTGAAATTTTTTTAATATATATATATATATGTCGTGGTTTGGCCCGGAAATGTGTTTTTGGAAAAGTCTAAGTCGGGCCAATCAGTGGCCAAATTCAAAATTGGCATGTGATATGGCCACTGAGAATCTGGATACGCCTCTGAGAACACACGGGGGTTAAAAGCAGGAGATTCCCAGAGAACTTCCTCTTTGGGAATCCGGCGTTGGTGAGTAAGGTCCGACCTCTCCCCTGCCCAGCTGCGTCTGGGTGGGGCAGGGGGAGGCCATGACAGGGAGGAGGCCGGGAGCCCCAAAAGGTGCAGAGGTGGAGGAAAACATGCAGGGGTTGATGAGAATTGAGATGTCTGGGCAGCCCCCCCCCGGAGAGAGAGACAGAAATTGTGCTGGCAACTCAGCCGGCCAGAAGCGGGGGATGCGTCGAGAGAAGGTGCCCGGCAGATGTGGGAGTCCTTGGGCAGGCAGAGTTGAAGATTTTAACCCCTTTGTAGACTAATAGAAACCTTACAAATACTGAATCCTCCTGAATCAAGATGAGGTGAGAGAGAGATGAGAGATGGGCAAGCGTGAGGAAAGCTGGAAGAGAGAAGAATCCTGAGTGAAAGAGATGATGGAGTGGCCTTGGGCTGGACTCTTTCTTGTATAGCCATGGACAGACCCGTGTTTTTTCCCTGTGACCCAGAGACTGTATTTAGGGGGAGGCAACACCCGGGAGTCAAGAGTGAAGCAGCGGCGTGAACAGAGACGGCTGAAGGGGGTGTGAGATGCCCTCTGTCTCCACGGAGAGGAAGATCTCTGTTCATGAGGCCCCTCGGCCCCAGGGGGTGAAATTTGGGGGGGACTGGTGTCCCAAGAGTTGAGAGACTGCTGCTTCTGGAAGTGGGTGGAGCATCTTTAAACGGGGAGCCCTAAAAGCAGTCCTGGCCCGTGTCCAGTGGTGAGAGCACTGGACATGGCGGGGAGAAGTCACGAGGGCCGATGTTCTTTGGGTGGGGCCATGGGTGACACGGAAGCACAGGAGGTTTCAATTGTGCTTCCGGAAAAAGCCCATGAGGCAAGGGGGGACTCCTCTCTCCCTGATGAATTTGAAGGTTGATAATTTGAGGGGTGG
The DNA here is from genome assembly GCF_036417665.1 of Passer domesticus. Classification (NCBI taxonomy): domain Eukaryota; kingdom Metazoa; phylum Chordata; class Aves; order Passeriformes; family Passeridae; genus Passer; species Passer domesticus. The sequence goes on along the minus strand of NC_087482.1, from coordinate 7,093,702 downwards.
TGGATCTCTGGAGAAAAGGGAGGGGGAGGAGGAAGGTATCTGGAAGGTGTTCATTCTTAGTTTAGTATGTGTTCCTTTCTAAATTTGTAATAAATAAAGTGTTATGTTTTTTTCCCCTCCATCCCCGAATGAGAGCCTGCTTTGTTCTGTTCCCGAGTCACATCTCACAGCCACCATTTTAAAAATATACCCTTCATGGGGGCCCTAGCATTGTGCCAAGGTCAAACTATGACAATATATAAAAAAACCCTATACTAAATTCTAAAGCAAACCTTCAAGTTTTAGAGCACTTCCACTGGAAACACTCTGGACTAGAATTCAGCTTCGCTGGAGGTAAAAATGAGCAATTATGGTAAACAGGAACCAAAGTAGCTGAGAAGGATGGAGGTTTGCCATTTTCATGTTTGAGATGAATGTTTTTGCAGTGTTTACATGCACCTGGCGGAACTCTTCCCATGTGCTCGTTCAATCCATATGCTTACAAAAGAAATGTGGATCATGTAAATTCACAGTTATCACAGCCTTTAAAGTGTCTAAGAACTTGTGTGACCAATGCTCGGAGGTGCCCCCTGGTAGGTGGGCACCCTCCATTGCTACGGAATAATTACTGCATCTTAACGAGTTTGCTTACCTGAAATAGCAGAGCAGCTCTAATACTGATTACGTATGATATCATCGTGTTAATAAAATAAGGATTTATACAAAGCAGTATTGGACTATAACATTTAAATGCTATGTTACTTGGCACATTTAGTAATGATTGCTTAGAAATCTGAACAAGTCCAGGGGACTTGTGATGAAAATACTGAAATGTTTGAAATTGGTTTCTAACGTTTAATGGTTTTGGTCTACTTTCATATGCTATTCATCTATTATACTGTCCTATCAAGTAAGTGGAATTCCTTGTAAAGTCTATATTGCTAGTTTTGTGGACTGAAAAAATTTCTTTCCAAGCACAAATGTTAACTATACAGTATATATATATATATATATATATATATATATTTATATTTATATTTATATTTATATGTATATATTTATATTATATAAAGTTTACTTACGTACTTTCATCAACCATATCAGGTCTACTTATTTTTTTTGCCCATTGAGAGTAAAAGAGCAAGAATGCAACACTTGGTTCTGTCTGACTTTTTTCCCTGTTTTTTTTCCATAGGCTAGCTTTTCATTATGTGTGTAAAATTGTCCAGGGGTTTGGTGTAAAAGGTAGCTTTCCTCAGATTCAGCAAGCAGCACGTTGTCAAGGCAAGTTTGGAAATAAGAACTAACCAGATGGTGGTGAACATCTATCCAGTAGATAAGTAAAACCAGTATAGCCTGGGCTAACTGGAATTATTTTATTTAGTAACAGCAAGCCTTTAAGCTCATTAAATGGCCTGGGTAAAAACTGACGGTGTGATTTTGTTGCTTCCTCTAAGTGCCTTTGCAGCTGGGTTTGGAACTAGAGTCACGAGGAGGGTCTTTAGGCCTAGACTATGGTGCTGATGCCGCTGTGTTTGGGCTTGGTGCTGGCGGCGGCGGGCGGCGGGGGCGGCCCGTGGTGGTGCGGGCCGTGGTGCGGGCCGTGGTGCGGGGCGTGCGGCAGGTAGGGGCCGTGCCCGTGGCCGTGCCCGTGCTGGTGGTACTGGTGCGGGTGCGGGTGCGGGTGCGGGGGCGGGTGGTAGTGGTGGTGGTGGTGGTAGGGCGGCGGGTTCTGGTGGCAGAACTGCGCGTGGTGCGGGTGCGGCGCGGCGGCCGCGCCCTCCGCGTGGTGCGGGGTCTGCGCGGCCGCGTGGCTCTGCGAGGGGGGCTTGCCCCTCTTGCTACCGAACAGGGACCCTAGGAGTGAGGAGGAGTTGGGCATAGTCTGGTGAGGGCGAGATGGACACTCTCGGGTTGATGTAGCTCTTCGGCGCATGTGAGGACTGCTAATGATGGACCCCTAAAAAGAAATTAATAGAAAATAAAAATTAAAAAAAATATATCTTGAAATGTTCGGAAAGGGAAAAAAAAATTAAAAAATAATAAAAAAGAAAAAGTTCACACTGACCCACAAACTCCTCCTTTAGGGTTAACATGGGTGGATTATGTTAGAGAGCTCTAGGGGAAATTTTATCTCCACCTTCCCTAAGTGGCCAGTGGGGCACTCATGCCCTTCTTAGAGGATGTTAAGCATTGGGTGATTTTCTCTCAATATTTTGACATAAAGTGATATGACTTCAAATTAAAAAAAAAAATGTCACGGAAATGTAACATGATATAAGACCTACGAGTGTGTTTTTAAAGGAAAAATACATTTTAAAATACTGCAAAAAATACCATACTTGCTTTTTTACCACAAAAAAAAAGCGCTAGATTAAATGCAACCTAAATAGTTAAACATACAGCAGCAAATATTACAGTTACAGCTCAGATTTTAAAATGGTATTTAAATATTTATTTATAGCAGTTTTCCACTACTATATATGACAGTGCTGCTTCTCAGGCCTACCTCTGCATTTTGTGTTAAATGGAACCATACCATTTTTGCCACTAACATTTCTATGTGCTTATATTTTTCTGACCTATGGTCCAACATTCTCTATTATTTAGCCTGGAATTTAGTTGCTGAAGTTGAGGGTTTGTATTTTTAAAGAGTTATGGGACACAAGAGTAGTTAGGCAAAGTATGCTAGATTTAAACTGTAATCTACCTAAAGCAAACACACAAAAAAAAAAAAAAAAAAAAAAAAAAAAAAAAAAAAAAAAAAAAATCTGCAAGCTGAATTCAGAGACATGAACAGTATATATAAATGGTTTGAAGATGAATGAAATCTCATGAAATCCACATTGAATTCACCTATCTGAATAATTTTTTTTGTCCTCCCATGCCCTATCTGTGCAATTCCATGGTGTCATGACTGCATACATTTCGCAATTGAACTCGAAAATAAGCAATGGGGATGGTTGAGCATGACAGTCAATAGTTGTAGCTAAATATCAAACAGCAAGAACAGTGTACTTGGTAACAAAGAGCAAGGTGGGCTTTTAAGCTGGGACCAGACTGAAATGGTGGCAAAAGGACACATCATATCCATTTCACCATGCTGGCAGGAACAAAGGGAACAAGGTTAGCTCAAACCAAAAATGGCATTGCTCTAAAACAAGCTGTCAGTGCTTTGTAAGCTGGAAGAATACAGAGTGAATAGCCTAGGCATGCATTTTACTCGTGGCAGGCAGGTTATATATATGTGTATATATATATATGTTAGAAGAAAAAAGAGCAAAAAAATATGTATGTATATAAAAGAAAGGTTTGAAATGCACATCATCACATCCAGCTAGACATCAGGAACTTCCTACTTACTTCCATATTGCTGTCTAGCGATCCTGCACTGCTGCGTCGCCCACGCTTGCCTGCCCAGGACATGCAACAGCAGAGATTAGAGACTGCGACACGACCGGCGCCAGGAGCCGCGGCCCCACAGCCCCACAGCTTCAGGGCCAGCAGGGACAGCAACTCCCTGCACCTGCCTGCGTTTCTAGGGGATCAGTGGAAATTTGGAGAGCTGCTGGTGCTGGGGATCGGCTCACACGAGCGGGGGGTGATTATTTTGTTGGTAATTTGCACAACTTTTGAAGTAGAGGTGTTTGGGCAGCTGGGTTTAGTGCTGCGCTTGTGATGCTGAGCAGCAATGATTTTAAAGGGTTTGGTTTACTGGAAGCTAATCGGCCATGGAGGTTTTGTTTTCTTTAAATATTGAGATATAATTGTGGGGTGGCATTAACTTAAATGCAAAATTTAACGTTGAAATATTCTGAACTTCAGTGTGGGGCACTGTGAGGGCCATCGGTTTTATCAATTAATCAGTTTTATCACTTCATCGGTTTTATCATTTTATCGAATTTATAATTTCAATTTCAGCTTTGAACCTCAGTGGATTTCATACAATATTCTTTCATGAGGTTTAAAAAAAAACTAAACTTAATTTTTGATCAGCAAATCTGGAATCTGTCTTGACATTATGGCTAGATTTTGTTTGTTTAGCTGTGCAGTGCTTTATCTTTAAGCATGTTGGATTTGTACTCCAACAGTCTCAAACTGCAAAAACTTTTGCCTAAACCCACACGTGAAACTCCAGACAGTTTGCCTAAAGAGCCAGAAGACCTCAGTGGCTGGATAGGACACAGGATCTCAGATTTTCTTTCTCACTTCACAGCAGAGAAAATAGCATCTGGCTGCAGTGGAAATAGAGATTTTTAGAAGATAACTTGTGGAGCTTTGCTTTGCAAAGTTTCAGAATACTTTCCTGGCAGGGTGCAGAAACAAAGCTGAGCTTTGAGGAGCCCTCCTGGTGCTCAGAGCTTCCCTAAAATCTGCAGGGCTTTCGAAACCAAAGCTTTCTCAGCACTCTCTCCTTGTTTTCCTGCAAGGCCAAATATCAGTCTCCACCCTGCATTGGCTGCATTCAGAGTTTTCTACACTGAGAGGTAGTTTTGGCAGAGAATGTGAGGATTTCAGCATCACTTAACCAATTAATGATGTACCCTCATCACAGACACCCCAAAAGCACCTGTGATCAGAACTAGAGAGCAGTGGAACTGCTCATAGGGCAATTCAGACTACCCAAAGGATCAGGATGACCAAAAACTACCACCTGCTGGATTTATAAGCATAGTATTGACCTGGTTGGTCACAGAACACTGCCCTGAAACAAGTTTCTTGTAAGAGCTACAGTTCCAGGCTACTGGAACATTCTCCCCTCTTAAAAAGAGTTGCTCCCCAGTACAACCCCTCTGCAGTGACATTAAATTGAGGGGAAGGCGTTTGTGGTCAAGGTGTTGTGTTTGACTTGAGAAATTCATTGGGATTTGGAACAATTTCCCTGGATGGGCTCTTTGTCAAAAGCTCACTGCTTCATCTCCTGCTGCAGTTTTAGCCTCAGCCAAACTCTACTATCTTATGAGTCCCCCAAGAAAAACTGGGTTTGTTCATCCCTTATGTTGACTCCTAGTCAGGTTTGATATTTTTCTGCTCTGATAACGGGATTAGTACTGATTAACACTCCAACCCCTCTTGCTTGCTGATGCAAACACACTGCGGCAGCCACCTCGGAACTTAGCAGTCAGGGTTGCAAATAAGACTGAGAGCTGACACGGGGCATTAAACGTGGCCAAAAATGAAGGAAAACACAACAATCCAATGCCTTTTGCATATGGCAGGAGTCACAGTCTGATCAAATAACCACGGACACAGTAAATACGGACAGCGAGCGACAGATGGAATTTTGCTCAGAATAACTCCAGGGCAAAGTAGTACTTGCAAAGCCAAGAACAAACAGAAAAATCCACCTTAAATGCCTGTAATTTCCCTCAGATAGGCACTACTGCCGTACAGAGGCTTAGTTCTTTTTCTTAAAAACAAATTGATCCCGATTCTGTGCTGACATGCAGTGTGGTGGGTTTACTCAGTAAATCCCCTGGAGAATTCCCCCTGCCAATGTGTGTTTATTCCAGACTGTTCCCTGGTCTTTGGGATAGCATCCCATCGCAGAAATGCCTCCCTGGAGCTCCAGCCTTCACATGCATCTCAGGGAAATTCTAAACTAGAACTGCACCCAAGCATGTACTGGCAGGATAATTAGTAGCTGTGGTACAAAGCAAGGTGGTATTTATCAAATCTGAAGATTAGTTTTGCTTAATATATTAAGCTTACTTTAATATTTTAAGGCTGTTAGAGTGGACTTTAATTTATAAAAATAAATTTTCAATTAATTTAACCTTATCTGTTAGATATGAATATTCCTTGCAAGAAATATCTTGAACTTACACAAGTGTATGCCTCATATATGAACATGCACTATATAGGGCCAAGAACATTTCAAATTTATAGTAGAGATATGAAGTGATTACAAGATTTTTACAAACTTAACCATGCCAAAAGAATATTGAGCTTCATTAATAAAGGCCACTGCACCTTGCAGAATGGATGTGTGCAGGACACATCACAGGATGTGTGGTGATCTCACAGTTTAGGCTACAGATCAGCTCAGTACATGGAAATATTTCTCACTCCTGCTCTGTAGTTCTTGAAACTCTTCTGGGCCAGTGAGATAACTGATAGCTAAAGACTATCAATGATTTGATATTATGATTTAGTATTATGATTTGGCTTTGAGTGTCTTGGGGGAGAAAGCTTGGAAAAAAGTTTTAAGTTAAATTACTCTCTCCAATGACTGGAGAGACCACTTTTGAGGGGGAAAGTACTGTTTGCCACCTTTACATTTTCAGCTTGTTTCTGTGTGAAACAGGTACAATCTTAAGATTTCACACTGAAACAGAACTATTTTAATCCTGGAAATACCTTTGGTTTTGTTTTGATTTTGCAGTAATCTTTTTTGGCCTGTGGCTGTTTTAGACAAGCCCAGCTCTCAGTAACAGGAACCACTGCACCACCCTCACCTGGTCAGTACTACCTGGCTGTGCCAGTTGTGGAGTACTGGGGCAAACAAGAAAACTGCAATTTTTAAACCAGTTCAGTGTGTAAATACTACTCCCACCTTACAGATTAGTGATGTGGGAATAAAGTTTGAATTCCTCTGTAAACTCAATGTAAAAGCACTGGGTCCCCCAGCAATTCAAAGTGGCTGGAATTCAAATTGAAGAACCTAAAATCAGTGCAATGGGACTGTTTCTGGGAGAAACAGAATGGGAAACACAGCCAGTCCAACTCTTTCTGCTCTGCTTTAGTGACCAAATCATTCTTCCTGTGGAACAGTGGCCATGAGGGGACATCACACTTTTCCTATCTTTCTGTAAACTCATAAAACTCAGCTTTAGATTCATTAAAATTTGCCTGGCTCTAATATTTTTGTATAAATTAAGAATTTCAAGGTCTGGAAAAAATAAATTCAGTTCTTCCAGCTCAAGAATGTGCAATAAAAATTATGCATTTATCTTTAGAGAAAAATAAAGCCCTAAATATTTTTGACATATTCGCATCTTGGAACACTTGGATGTCACATTCTGTTTTATATTCCATGGAAAGAACTGTCAAGGCACAAGGAACAACAGCATCTCCCAGTGAAGAGATCCTCAGCACACCCTTCCCACAGCTGGGAGTTGAGCTGCTGTGGCCAAGGCATGGAAACACTCTCAGGAAAGGATACCTGATGGACACATCCTGCTTTTCTGTGCATGCCCAGCCTAGGAGGCAGAATCAGTCAGGGTATTTGCTAGATCTCAGAAGCTGCTGAATTGTCACTCAGAGAAATTTAGTAATTTCCACAGCCTCCATTTACTGGGATGTCTGGGGGACAGCAATGGATTTTTTTCCTAAATAGTTCTGTCAAGTACCTGTGCAGCCAAATGCTGTTCAGTCACATTTCCCTTCACTGAATAAACAGTTAAAATTTTGAGTTTGCAATGTTCACTGGACATTTACCTGCCTTCCCGCATAAATATGAAATCAGGCCATTTTCTCTTGTTTGTTAGATTTATTTTTGATTCAAGGTAGAAAGGTCTCTCTAAAAATCTACTTTCCTACAGGCCCACACACTCCTGTTCCTCCTCCTTGTTCATCCTGTGCTTCATCCACAGAAGGATTTGAGGGAACCTAACTCAGGCCTGTTTTAGAGAAGCAATTTAATATGGGATAATCACTGAGGGGCAGTATCTTCCTAACTGAAAGAGATTTCTTTGCTTTTCTGTGGATCACTTCTCCCACATTAAAAATAAAATTAGCCTCACATGCAAGCTATTCCCTGAGAGAAGGCAGAATGATATGGATCATCTCCCTTAAGTCATTCCACCAAATAACAAAGCAAATAACAGGCTGGTTGTTTCTCAAGTCAGTTGCACTGCACAAGACCAAACAGAAGCTCTCCATAATTCTCAGTTATTTCAGGTTAAAATTAAGTTTAGTTGGGTTTAACAAACTCATTGATAAACCCTGCAGTCTGTGAGTGATTTCTACTTTTTGTCATGGAAAAAGGTTATTTTCAGTAAGAAGCATGCCAGTTGTAGGCATGCCCTGTGAAATGTGTTTGTGATTACAAATGTTGGTTTGTTGAATTAAACCCATAATATGAATTCAAATACATGGCAGTGTTTGAAAGAGAGGGATGAGTAATTCTAATGGAATGAAAAAATTAATCAGAAATCACATTTAGGGGTACAGATACCCACTGAACTCACATATTAACAATATGGTAGTTCTCATTCTAATGAAATAAAACCAAAACAACAGAAAAATATGAAGTATCTTCATCTGAGATATAAGAGTGGTGAAGACTAGGGCTTGATCTAAAATCCGCTGGAGCCAAGCAAGCACCAATAGTCAACTTCAGCCTGATTTTGGATCAAGGGCCTAAGTCTTTTTAATGAAGCACATGGAGATGTGAGTATGAAAGCCTAAACAGAGAAGAAAAGAATTGAAAGAGCTCACTCTCTACATATTTGTATGCACATACATATACCCACAAAACACAGGCTATCATTTCAGTTTACAACAATTTTATTTATTGCAGCATAGCTAATGTCTCCTCTTTAGTTAAAAAAAAAAGGAAATAGGTAAGTAGTGTCTACTACCAAAGATATACAGAATATTGAAATTATGACTACACTGGACATCATCACTGCAATTGAAAGAACAAAGCAGAGTATGCAACACAGCCTATGAACTAAAAACCAAATAACTAAAAAAAATAGAGTTGCTACTATCTATGGAAGTACTTTCTGAATAGTGGACATGGTGTTCAGATAAGAGTTCTTGTCAGTGACAGGAATCTTTAACACTGAAAGATTACATGGCTATGCCAGGTGTGAGGCAAACCATCAAATAAAAACATGCCCAACTTCCCCTGGCTTGCTTTGGCTAACAAATTGTATCACCACTGCTTTCCAGTCTTTAACCAGTTAATAAAACTTAAGACACATCAGTGGCTTTGTGGGTTATCAGCATCCTTGTCCAATAGGGCTTCTTTGGTTCTGTTGCAAAGAGTACTTCACAACAACCTCTTTTTGCAAGAATTAGGAACTGTGTCTGAGTTACAGAACCAGAAAAGAGCATCAGGGGCACACTGGTGTTACACAGCTCTAGAGAGAATTTAGTAGGGCTTCACTCAGTTTCATTCATCGAGGTGGTGACACAGGTACACTTGAGCACAGAGTACACAGAAAGCGCTCGTCACACAGAGACCAGGAGCTTTCCTTCCCTTTCCAGGCCTAGTCTATGAGGGGGAAAAAGCAAAGGCAATGAAAAAAAAAGAAAGGAAAACCAAGTGAATTGCTCCTAGCACAAGTCAGTCACTTCTGTTTTATTAAAAACTTACAATTTTTCCTCTGTCTTCACTGTCCTTTAAAAGTTTCTATAGCAACCTACAACGGCTTTAATACTTTCAAACAGCAGCCGCTTAACAGAACAAAGGTAAAAAAAAAACAACCCAAAACAAACAGAAATTAACCACGAGCCGAGGAGGGGGGAGTAAGGAGCTACTTGGAAGTGTAAGATTCCACCACTGCTATTTGTGGAGGCATGCAGCGAGCCGGGGAGGAGAGGCAGCTCTTACCTGCTTCGGACACGTCGCGCAGGGAGGAGCTGAGCGCGCTCCGCTTCAGCCCCTCGCCGCCGGCGTAGCTGTCGTCCAGGCACGCCCGGGGCAGGGTCCCGTTCCCGGAGTCCTTCTTCAGGCTGGAGCACTGCGACATGCTGGGACGCACCACCCCCTTCTGCTTCTCCAGCTCGGCTGCAACACACACGGGGGCTTTTACAGGGGTGTTTGTGGGCATGAAACAACCCAGAACGTCCCACAGGGAGTTTCACCCCTCTACCCACAGCTGGATTTCTCTTTTGGGAAAATGGGATAAAATTTCATCTTCAAACACTCACGGGACTACCAGCAAAATGTATCGGTTTGGACCATGACTTCCTTACTGACCACAGGAATTGCAACCCGGAAATGAAGAAAAATTCAATGAAGCTTATTGGAAGAGCCATCATTGGGAATTTCAGTGTGAGGTAAATTGCCCTTAAAATTCCTGCTGTAATTTGTGATACAAATCACAGAGCCAGCTCTCCTCTGTCCACATTATCCCTAAAATTCTTACAGGAATTTATAGTACAAATCACGGATCCATCTTTCTTCTCCACATTATCCCTAAAAATTCCTGCAGTAATTTATACTACAAATCACAGACCCAGCTCTCTTCTGTCCAAATTATCCCTAAAGTTCTTCCTGTAATTTATGCTACAAATCACAGACCCAGCTCTCCTCTGCCCATTGTTATTTGCAGCTTGTCCAAGATGAATTCCACTGCAGCTACACTGCAGTAAATAGTAGTCAATGAACTCAGCCGGGGCTTAAGGCATTATTGGCTTTTTCCTTCTTCTCAAGATAAAGTCACAGAAAAACCCACATTATTTTGAACTTTTACAGAGTTCTAATGTGTTATACTCTTATACTTTTTATTAATGGTAATTTTTAATTTAAAATTTAAATTTCCCAAGGGTAATATTACTTTTTATTATTTTGATTAGCTGGAAAATGCTCCATTATATGTACCTTTGTACTTACACTCTATTCTGTGCTTTTCCATTTCTTGAACTTCTGCAATTGATTCCCTCAAATCATCTGTAAACTTCTTCCTGTCCTGAGGATTTGGTGCATTGAAATTTATGAGTACTTTGATATCTGCTCCTGGAACAGCTGACGTGAGCCGAATGCCATTGGGATAATCTGGAAGAAAAAGGCAAGAAAAACTAAGCTCTGATTAATACAATTACTTTTCTTTTAATAAAAATACCCACAAAACCGGAAAGCTTTTAGTAATATTACCACAGAGGATACAAAGTCAGAGAAATAAAAGTCTGACAGCATAAAATTAGAATAAAAATCCCTAAGGTACATTGGAACAGCCTAACTGTCAAATACTGAACGAATACTGAGAGATATCTCTATGTAGCTGCTGCCCTTAAGGCACAATATGCAATATATATCAAAAACAGTAGGGAAAAAAAAATCTAAGGGGATATTTTTTTTTCATGGAACAGATCCCATGATCACCTTATCCACTTGTGACCAAAGTTTTGCTGAGTGTAAAGGCTACTTGAAGACATTTCAAATGCTACAAATTATCTTTTAACTCACCATTTGCGGGTGAGTTGACACACAAACAGGTACAGATTTAGTATTTCCTATTGGATTGTTCTCCCTGTACATGCTACTTTCCTTTTTTTCTTTAAAATGAAATTAAAAGTATCTGTGAAATCACATACTGAAGAAGTAAAAGGACTGATTTGGTTTTTTCACCCTTCTTTTGACCCATATTATGGACTTTTAATAAAAGGCAGATGTTTCAGGAAACTGTCTTTGCCTCTTTTCTAGGTGTACTTCTGAAGTTTTAACAGCTGGTCAAAAATACCTCCTGGTTGAGACAGAATGTTCATTTACAGAAAGATACTCAGAATGAAAATATGTTCTGTGTTGAGAGCTTTGTAACAAGCTAGCTCCGAGCTAAAGCTCACAGTGAGATTAATTTGACCAAGATAGAAAATGAGGGGAGTTGCCTTCCAATTAAACTGTGTCCTTGGCCTGCGGATGAAGTAATGCACCGAGCAGGTGGTGGAGAAAAACAGCCTGGGAAAGTAATAAGTAGTTATACCAAAATAGCACGTAAATAGCTGATAGCTAGTTAGCCAATGGTGAGCTGGGATTTTGCACTATGCATGAGCTAATTAAAAGGTGTATAATAATCCGTAATTCGGGAATAAAGACGAGACTTGTCGATCATCATATGGCGAGCAAGTCTTCCTTCTCCATCAAATGGTGACCCCGACGTCGACGACTACGGACAGACACGGCTGCCACGGATGGGGAAGTAGGAGCGGGTCCTTCTGAAGCAAGGGGGGGACGGCAAACGACCACTGCGGGTCGCGGCCGTAGGAGCTATAAATATAGTCCTAGCCTACGTGCTGCCGAAGTCTGTAAGCCTTGCAACAGCGCTGATTAGAAATGGAAAGGCAAGCAGCATATGATTTATTTATTTGCTTTTTAAAAAAGCGGCAGATTAAAGACATGGACTTGCAGAGAGAGCTCCCACAGTTGTTAGATTACGGGTACGCTACAGGGTTGTTTTTCAACCCCCATACAGTCCATGAGCTAACAGAGTGGCGTAAGTTCGGGACCAGGAGGGCGGTTACGCGCACCGCGGGACAGCCCGGGGCAGACGCGGAGGCGAAAACGCGTATGCCGGCGGCGCTCCCGGTGCTGCAGTGGCGGAATGGACCGAGCGCTGCGGAGGCGGCGTACTCGGTGCCGGCGGTGGTTACGCGCACCGCGGGTCCAGTGACACGCGCGGTGACAAAAACTCGCACGGCAGCTGTCCGTGGGGAAAGCGCACAGATCGTGAGGGAAGTGCCGGCCAGGGCCAAGCCGGCCAAAGCGAGACGCGGCAGCCGAATAGGTGCTAGCGGCGGCGGACGCGCACCAGTAACGCGAAACCCGAAAGCTGGAGCTAGGAGGGCTTTTTCACTTTTTGCAAGCGCACAAAAGCACCAGCGGTGTGGGACATTCTCCCGCTGGCTGCGGGTGCTGGCGCAGAGCCAGGGGGAACCAGCCCGAGCAGAGATCCAGGCAGAGCGGAGCCCAAAGGAGATCGGGGCCGCGCGGGTCCGGGCGAGAGCGTTCCTTTCCGCACCCCCGGGATAGCGCAGACTGAGGCTGTGCCGGAGCACACAGGAGACGGGCGCGGGCAGACATTCCTCAAAGCACCGCCCTGTCACAGCTGCCTAGCAACCACAGCAGACAGCCCATCGCAGCAATTCAAACAAGTGTCTGAGAAAAAACAGGTCAGGAATTTCCTTCAAGATCAGGATAGAAAACTTCTGAAAATTCACACAGTGCTTCATCCAGATGTTATACGGGGCATTTCACCCAACTGTTCCACAGACTTTACGGTTTGTTTACCAGTTTTTTTTGTAAATGTGTTTGCTTTTCTAAAAGTGATTGAGTATTTGGGTTTGATGGCTTTGAGTTTGATGACTTCATTTCCTTTCCCTTGCCTGAGGCGAGAACAACCTTTTAGGGGGGCAGAGTCTAAGTAAACTTCCTAGTTTCTGTTTGGACTACATATGAGAAGATTTAAACTGTAATATTTCTGTATACTATGGGCTTTATAGTCTTTGCTTTCTTCTATTCATTAAGAGATGGCATTAGATAAATGGATGTAAATGTGCTAATTATTTTGACTATCCTTAATTTAAGTGAAATTATTTGTGTTTAAGATTATCTGTCATCTTTTTCAGTTTTGTTTTAAAATATCTATCCAAGATTCAAAGTTTTAAGAATTATTGATATTAAGTTTATAATCTTTGTTATTTTTAGTTTTTGTAAGTAATGCTGATAGATAGTGACTGTTGTTAATACCAGATGAATACTTTAGGAAGGTTGTCTTAACCCCTTCAAGCACTTCTTGTTAAGGAGTTTTCAGATTTTTGTGATAAGAATTATTATTAAGATATTGTTGCAGTATTTACAGCCAGCTTTCATGTGTTTTTCTATTTTTTTGTGTGATCACCTACAAGACACGTGTCTCTTTAAGATCCTGTCTTTTTATTTCCTAACTATTTTGATGTTTCTGAGGGTTTTTATCCAAATTGCCAGTTTTGTAGTTCTTTTAATTATTATTACAGGAATACTCCGGCAGAGAATTCAAGAAGTTTGCTGTGTTTGGAAAATCTCTGTCTTGACAGAAACTTCAGAAGGATTCAATTATTTGCTGGTTTGATTGGTTTGTAACCCTAAGGTTTCTTGTTTATAACAGTTGTTTTTAAAAGCCCTGTTTAAAAAATGTGTTAAGTGACACTCACCAATTAGAGTTTGGGCTCTGGCCAAGCTCTAGCTCTATTTGGATGGAGTGACTGACAATCAACCCAGATGTTTTCTGCATCAAAAAGTATTCAAGTCCTTTTGACTTGGCAATTTGACCATCTATGACAGCTGAGCCATTTTCAGAGGTGATTTGGAGAAACATGAATCCGGACATGGTTTCTCCAATTCTCTGTCATTTTAAGGTTTGTCAGCTGTTGCAGACTCTGGGATAAGAGTTCGGTGTTACAGTGTTTAGTAATTTTTTTATTTTGTATGTGTTGTTGACTGTGTGTATTATCTAAATTAATTCCTAATTACTTTTATTTTAACATTTCTTTATGTAACATTGCAAAATGAAACCAGGACCCATTTTTCACCTCCAAGATTTTGAGAAGATTCTTCAGTCCTGCAGGGATGTGGGATTTGTTTGTGTTTTAACAGGTGCCCTGTCTCAGCTTGAAAAGAAAACGGGGGAGCTCAGGGTATTGGAGTGGCTCTCTCCACCGCTACAGCAACAGAAAACTGTGAGACTGAAAATTGAAATGATTGCATCCCTCATAAAGAAAGGACGTTTTAGGGCAATCCAAGTTACAGGAGCAGAGCCTTCAACAATACGATTGCCCATTAAAAAGGACACGCTTGACTGGTATTTGGTGAACTCTGGGGAGCTCCAGGAAGCCCTTTTAGGAGCTGGAGCTGTCGTGGAGACTGGGAAAATGCATCCTAGTCCCCTCCAGTGGATGACAGAATGGGACTGGATAACAAAGCCCATTCAGAGTCTGTCACCATTAAGGGGGGCTATCACGGCCTTTACGGACGCTGGTAAAAAGTCCAGGAGAGCAGCCGTGACATGGAAACAGCAAAGACAGTGGTGACAACATTTGTTAGATGCAGATGCCAGGGACAGTCTACAGACATTGGAACTTTTAGCTGTAGTATGGTCAATGATGAATTTAAAAGGTCCTTTGAATATTGTGACTGACTCCCTTTATGTAGCAGGAGTAGCTGCCAGGCTACTATACTGGGGGAGGGGATATCTTTGTGTTTCCTCTCCAACAGGACCCTTGTGGATCCCCGCGAAGTGGACTCGAGCTGTACCAGATGTTGAGGACTGTCGCGGCCTTGTCACCGGAGGACAAAGAGAGGGTGCACAACAAACTGACGCTGATATTGCGACCCTATTTGCAACACCTTAAGCCCTACTCTAACGATGCGCGATGTGCCTGTGTTCATCTTCCTGACGATTGGATCGAGTGGTGTCAGGACCTTACGGTAGAAGTAAAAGCCCCTCAATCACAGCCATGCTTGGACTGTGGGGACAATAAATGTGCTGCATGGATCGTGCTAGACTGTGGAGGCTGTAATAAGGTGTTTTGGTTGGAGCAATCGACCGTTCGGCAGAACTGGTGCCCAAGCTGCCGATTCTCCTGGAACTTGCAGAACACGTGGCAGCAAGCACTAAGGGATTTTACAGGGCTTGATTTGAGAGGATCGTTAGACTTGTATGAAGCCCCGGAGCAAATTATTTTGGCATATGTTACTTGGCAACTTAAGACCTTGTGTGAGCGAGTAGAAAAGCAAGTGCGTACTCACATAATAGCTTCGCGCTGTCGAAAGCTTGTGCCCCTCACACAGACATCCACTGTAGGACCGATTAAAAAAGACTGTGGGGTTGAGGAGGCACTAGACGACTGCATCAAGCAACTTAAGTCCTGTTCTCTTCGCTCCAGAGGGACTGCCAAATAGGGCAACCCACATTCTGGAGCAAGCTGAAACAGGTAGGAGTAGCTACACTTTAACCTGGAGGGGCAGCTAATAAGGCCATGAATTTGGCCAAGCAATTAGGCTGCTGGGCCAAAGACGAACTGAACGCCACCTCCCAGGTAGTGGACATGCTGTCTCAAGATGTACAAAGTGTAAATCATGCAGTATTGCAGAATAGAGCAGCAATCGATTTCTTATTATTAGCTCAAGGCCATGGTTGTGAAGAATTTGAGAGTATGTGTTGTATGAATTTATCAGATCATTCTGTATCAATATGCTATAGAGATATTGTGTGATAGTATTGCTAATGCTTGTATTACCATGCTTGCTTAATTGCATACAAAGAATGGTGAGTCAGATGATGGAAAGGGCTTGGAAAACAACACTTCCGGCTCAAAAAGAAAACGGGGGAAATGTTGAGAGCTTTGTAACAAGCTGGCTCCGAGCTAAAGCTCACAGTGAGATTAATTTGACCGAGATAGAGAATGAGGGGAGTTGCCATTCCAATTAAACTGTGTGTCCTTGGCCCACGGATGAAGAAATGCACAGACACAGGTGGTGGAGCGGGATAGCCTGGGAAAGTGGTGATAGTTATACCAAAAACAGCACGTAGATAGCTGATAGCTAGTTAGCCAATGGTGAGCTGGGATTTTGCACTATGCATGAGCTAATTAAAGGGTGTATAATAATCAGTGATTCGGGAATAAAGACGAGACTTGTCGATCATCATATTGTGAGCGAGTCTTCCTTCTCCATCAGGCACGCGTTGTTTCCTGTGGTGGTCACACTGGGGTCTTTGGTGGTCTCTGAGGCTGAAGGCTGTGGTCTTCCTCATGACTGAACTTTTGAACTTTTCTCTATTGTGCGTGCACTGTGGTCCCCTGGTGCTTATCTGAGTACGTCTGTTGGTTTGGATCAGCTTGGAGACAGAGGAGCTCCTTAGTCTAGGCTTCTTGCATTCCCTGGTCTTCTCCTGTTATGAGTAAAACACTCATCTGTAGCTATGATATTTTATTAAAAATCCTTTCCTAGGATTTTTCCCCTCCTGAGGAGCTGAGGGCCTCAGGAAAGAAATGTAAACAATAACTATCTGCTGCTGTGGAATGCAACAGGTGCATCTTCCATTGGTCCATGTGGATTGTTTTCACTTGATGACCAATCACAGCCAACTGTGTTGAGCCTGTGAGCAGTCACAAGATTTTTGTTATGCATTCCATTCTATTCTTCTTCTTTGTAGCCTTCTGGTCATTTTTTCCTCTCTGTTCTTTTAGTATAGTTTTAACGTAGTATTTTAATAGAATATATAATAAATCAGCCTTCTGAAATGGAGTCAAGCCTCGTGTCTCCACACCTGGGGTGTTCGCCCCAACAGATTATCCATTTTTTTTAAGGCTGCAAAGTTAAACAGGTTGGGCCAGTTGCTGAGAGTTGAAATGTTGACTATTTGTTGTTGCAAGCTTCATGTTGCAATCACCTCTTGTTAATAGTTTTTCTTCAATTACCTGTTAATGGTTAGAAATCAAGCGCAATTGTCCCCCTGCTGCTTCCCCAGAGCCTGCAGGTAGCAGGGTGGGGGTGGTGACATCAGAGCTAGTATGCAGATGAGAATGCATTTCACCAAATTTTTCAATTTTCCAGGAAAAAACCCCTAAAAACATTGAGCCGACATAAAATTAAGAAACCTAAGTAAGGTCTAAAGGTGAGGAACTTAATCCAGTATGTGCTAAGATCCTTTTTACTCCTCACCCTAACCTGAAAGGATGTCAGCTAGAAAGAGGACCTGGAATGTTAGACCAAAGAAGCAGAATTCCCACTACTCCCTCGAGGATGGAAGCCCCAGCTCTCCCTGCATACCAGCGGACACAGCTGCATCATCATCCTCCTCCTCCGTGCCACTCCTGGGAGCAGCAGGGGTGCGGGTGACCTGTCGTTTCTCCCCAACCTGAGCTGAATGTTTTTAATAAAGGCATTAAAAAGGAGAAAGATCTCCTGCCCTATTTATGACACTGGTATTGTCCTTCATAGCAAGAAGCTTCAGAAATTTGCATTTTCCTATGCCCTTTGTACCTTGGCAGAAGGTTCTTAAGTAAAAGGTTAAAATTCAACACATAATTCTACAATTTAAAATTTAAATGCTTAGTCCATATATTGCTAACTTAATTGAACCCGCCCAAAAACCTCCATTTCAACAGCAGCCCCTGCCTGGCTTCTGCCTGCCCACACCGTGGGCATCCACGGCTCCTCCTGGGCATGGAGCTCAGTCAGTGCTGGTGCTGGGTGGGCTTTGCTGCTGCTGCCACCTGGACACTGGGGTGACCGCTTGTCCTGGGTTGCAGTGTAAAGATGTATTCTAATGCCATCCTCAAGAGCTGCTGAAACCAGGAGGGGCATTGTTTCTTCCTCATCTCCTGTTAATGGGCCCATCAATGTCTTGCCACATGACTCAGAGATAACTCCCTCCCAGAGCCATTTCTGTTTAATGGCTAATCAAGGACCCACAGCATGAGGCAGAATGATATCACCCCACTGTGAGATGCTCTGCCCTTGGTGGAGGAGCTAAGCATCCCCAGCTGGATATAATCTGGGTTTTGGGACACAACAAGCAGTCTTTCCACTGGATTCCCAGAGGAACCGCCGCCCTTACCCACTGCTTTTCCAGAGGATGAGAGCTACCAGATTGTTTCTACAGGATCACCACTTCCACAAGTCCATTTCATCTGGACTGCTACCACCACCCTAACTAGCAGGGTGTCAGCAGGCTGTATTCTGAGCCTGTCAGTGGTTTTTCTTTTGTATTATTGTATGTGTTTTGATTTTTTTCCCTTTTTCTAATAAATTGTATTTCTGACTTGGAGTCTCTCACTGGTTTTGCTTTCCAACCAGAACAAAGATCCTTCTCTTTATTTCAACAGAAGAATAGGTCATTGCCTACCCTGCAAGCGGGGGGTTGGGGGGGTGGGGTGGGGGGGGTGTCACCTTCAGTGATTCCTAGAGGGAAAGGCCAGGGGGCTCAGGGGCAGAGGGAGAGATGTGTTGGTCTCAGGAAGGGCTGGAGGGTGCTGGGCTGGTCCTGGGGTCCCTAGAGGTACTCGGGTTGGCTGGGATGGGACAGACAAAGATAAAAAAAGGGATGAAGGCAGCTTGGGGAGGCCCATGGGGAGAGCAGGTGGCAGTGGGATCTACAGGGTAAAAGGAGGTTCCCTCGTAGACTGTTGTTCTGGGGTCCTCTTCACAGAAGACTTGAGAGGGCTGTCCGGGCCGTTACTGCTGCTGGAGGAGCTGCCCACGCTGTCTGGGTGTGAGGTGCAGCCACCGTCTTCCAACTCCTGTCCCGAGGTGCTCCTGTGCAGAGAGGAGGTGGCTGAGGCCCCAGCTGCCAGTGGCACACAGGGACCCTCGTGCACAGCAGGGCCCAGAGCTGGCAAGGCTCCCCAGCACGGCTGGAGCTGCTGGCACAGCTGGGCCCAGCTGGACAGCTGCCCCTCAAGGCCCCGGCCAGCAGGGCACGGCTCTGGGCAGGGTCCCTGGCCAGGAGCGGGCCCCAGAGCGCCTCTGCCTTTCAAGGGCAACCTCGGCCCTGCTCTTTCTCCTCCCCACCTCCCTCTGCCTCTGCCCCGTGCCCCTGGGGCTACTCTTGACCAGGCAGCCTCAGTGGGAGCCAGCCCTGGCTGCAGCCCCAGCGGGGCCCCCAGGACAAGGCCCAGCAATTGAGAGGCCACTGGAAGCACTGGGCAGCAGCAGAACCCTCAGCAGAGTTATTTGGACAATCATGGACTGGCCACATCTCCACTGCAGCCTCAATGGGAATGTTCCCTGTCCACGTTAGACTTTGAAAAGAAGCTGTTGGAGGGGGCAGGCAATAAAACACTCACTGTTTTCTGTTCCAGGAATACCAGATTCCAATGCAGAACAACATGAAGACAAGCTCCAAATAAAGCATGCCTGCCACACACCCTAGCCAGCAGCCGGTTCCCTGACAGAAACCCCTGCTGAGGCCATCCTGGGCATTGGGAACAGGTCTTGTGGTGCCGGCTGCATCTGTGGAAGCAATGGGGAGCGTGAGCCCGTGCTGTGCTGCACTGCTGAGCTGGCAGCACGGTGGATACGGGCAGGACGTTCTCTGTTTCCCCAGAGCTGGGGCCTGCAGGCACCTTGCCGGCCCTTGGCACAGGCTGTGCCAGCCAACAAAGCCCAGCAGGCCGGGAGGAGAGCCCGGGGGCAGCGCAGCTGCTTGGGCAGTGGCTGCTGCCAGGGACATGGGCCAAAGCGTTCCCTGAGCAGCCACTGCCACCCCTGGCCCTCCCTGCCCCGAGACAGCTCCCCCAGCCCCAGGGGACAGGCTCAGGCCCTGTCAGGACCCAGCGCAGCCCCTGCCCAGTCGGGAGCCAGGGCTGGCTCTGGCCCTGGGCTGGCGGCAGGGCTCCCGCTCGGGGCTGCTCCTGTGCCTTGGGCCTCTGGGCACTCAGGGCCAGCTCCGCAGCAGATGCAGCGCCAGGGACGTTGCTGCACCAGTCCCGTTTCCCCGGGGCTCTGAACCAGCTCCAGAGGCCTGGAAGCCGAGGCGCCTCCAGCTTTGGCTGCTGCCGGGATGGGGAGGGGCAGGCCCTGGGGGAAGAGCTGCTGCCACACAGCCCCGGCCAGGGCTGAGCCCGGCACAGCAATTACCTGCTGTGCCTGTGCCCGTGTCTGGCATCGCCTTCCTTCCTGCAGCTAGGGCTGCCAATGAGCCACTGCTTCTCCCTGGGTGCTCCTCCTTCTGCACAGCCTTTTGGTCCATCACTTGAAAAAGGGACAACTGGATCAAATGGAAACACTCCCCACTGGGGAGGTGGCACCTTCATGAGGCAATGCTTGTCTAAGTCACAGGTAAAGATCAGGAAAAAGCCCAGGTAATTGGGGCTGGGCCAGTGCACTCCCTTATGCAAACAGCTGCACCTCCTGATCTTCTCAGAGACTGGGAAATGGCAGGGGAACTCAGGCCCACGGTACAGCTGGGGCACCCTATCTGCTAATGCCAAATTCCATCCTGCAGAGGCTGGGGAGGAATTGCAGCAAGGCCAGGCTGGGAAACAGCCCTGCAGGGCGTGAAAGCAGCAGCGGGGCAGCGAGGCTGCCATGGATGCCTTCCTGCTGTGCCGGGCACGGCGTGTCCAGATGTGCAGCCAAAGCCCCCGGCTGCTGAGTCCCAGGGGAAGCACGAGGGAAACGCACCCACCTTGTCCTCGGGCTGCTTCCTTCTGTGTTTGTCTCAGGAATTCATCTGCCTCATGAGACGTTTTGGCTGCAGTATCTTGGGTCTTTCCTTTTGGAGGACCTTAAGAGAAAGTAGTTCCATTTCCCAGGAATGGATCCCACAAAAGCGGGGGTCAGCCTGTGGGGTCAGCAGGGACACACTACTCACCCCTGTAATGGGAGCTGGGTTGGAGCCAAGCATCCAGCCCTGGAGCTTGAGAAGTCCTCCCTGCAGACACACCTGTAACTCAACAGCCACAGAAGCTTCTGCCATCTCTGCTGATCTGCACGGGCACCACTGAGCCGCAGCAGTGGTGAGGGGATTGCACAGGGCGAGGGCACACACGTGCATGGTTCTGTGCTGGCACCTGCAGCGCTGCCTCCCTGGCCCAGCTTTGGGCTCTGAGCTGGCAGCTCTCCCAGGGGGAAAGGCCTTGACCTACCCTCAGCATCTCCCAGAGCCTCAGTCCTGGATGTGGGGCCTTTGCCGGTAGGTTCAGCTGCAAAGAAAGGCAGGACAGAAGAGCTCCTGTGGCACTGCAGGAGATCCTCAGGCTGCCCACAAGGCTCAGCCCCGGGGCACAGCCCTGGGCCCAGCCCCTTCCCTCTCTGCTCTTCTCTTTGACTGCACAGAGCACACGGAAGGACACACTGGCACAGCACACGGGAGGAGGACTGAAAGATCAATGCTCCTTCGTCCCACTGACAGCGATCCTGAGGGATCCCTCAGGGATCCAGAAGGGAGAAGGGAAAGATTCTCAGAATCCTTCAGCCTTTACATAATGTTAAGGGAAATGGTTTATAAATGAGCTTTTGTTGCATTGATCCTGATTATTCACTCAGGAAGGGCAGAATGAAAACTTGCCTCCAGCATCCTCCAGGAACTTCAAACCATCCTTCATCAGGACTTCCTGAAAACCCATGTCACGATTCCAGTCTAAAAGGGAGCAGAGATCAGAACCGTATCTGTGGCATGCTGGGATGCCCGAATGCTACAGGGAAAAGGGCACTGCAAGGGGGTCGGCTAAGGCCGTGGGAGCCAGATGGAATGGACATGGCCAAAGCTGCACAGGGGCCTGGGGAGCTCTGGGCTGGCTCCTGATCACTCTCCACACTCTTTCCCTGCCCTCAGCAACATCCCTGGGAGGGGTGGCTGGAGTAGCCCAGGGCCCTGGGGCTCTCTCCCTCAAACTCACAGAATATCCTCCCTAAAGCATGGGGGAAAACTGCAGCAGGCAGTGCCACAGCTATCCCTCCCTCCTACACTCCCACCTGCCCTCCTTCTGCTGGGACAGCTCCCAGATCCCAAGGGCAAACAGCCAGGCCCTCTCAGGACACACTGGAGCCTTGCTCTCCCCCTCTGTCCTTTCCCCACCGTGGGCACCCCGTGCAGTCACTGCCAGGTTTCAGGACATGTCTCCCATGGAGGGACCCCAGCAGGACTGCTCAGTACCCGAGTGCCCTGAGCCTGCTCGGGATAATTCCCCTGGGCTGTGCCGCTCTAGTCCAGGCTGTGCCCGCACTGCCAAACAGCAGAGAGGGCAGCTCAAGCCTCAGCAGGGCTCAGGCCCAGAGGCACAGCAATTACCTCCTGTGCCTGTGCCTGGCATGGCCTCCCTTCCTGGAGCAGAGGCTGGCACGGAACCACTGCTTCCTCCGGGAAATGCTTCCTTCTGCACAGGCTCTCCGTTCATTTCTGGAAAATGGAAAAGAGACAGCTGGATCAGATGAAAACATTCCTGACTGGGAATGGGGAAGGTGAGGCATCACTTATGAAAGGAATGGATAAGGATCAGAAAACACCCAGGATTTTGGGACAACCCAAGGCTGCTTCCTTCCCCAAACAGCCCCAACATCTGATCTGCCTGGACACCAGGAAATTGCTGGGGATCTGAGGGAGGGCATGGACTGTGGTGAAACTGGGGCTGCCAGTCAGCTGATGCCAAATGCCTTCCGGCAGAGGCTGGGCAGAAGCTGCAGCCAGGCCAGGCTGGGAAACAGCCCTGCAGGGCGTGAAAGCAGCAGCGGGGCAGCGAGGCTGCCATGGATCCCTTCCTGCTGTGCCGGGCACGGCGTGTCCAGATGTGCAGCCAAAGCCCCTGGCTGCTGAGTCCCAGGGGAAGGATGAGGGAAATGCACCCACCTTGCCTTCTCTGCAGACATTCCTTCAGCATTTGCCACATGATTTTTAATGGGTCCTGGAATTTCTTGCCTGCCATGTCTTTGGTCTCTCCTGTCCGAGGACCTTAAGAGGAAGTAGTTCCATTTCCCAGCAATGGACCCCACAAAAGCAGAGCTCAGCCAGAGGGGTCAGCAGGGACACACTACTCACTTCTGTGATGGGAGCTGGCCTTTTGTGCAGCATCCAAGGTAGGAGTTGGTGCAGTCGTTGGTCCAGATATATCTGTAACACAACAGCCACAGAAGCTTCTGTCATCTGGTCCTGACCAGTCAGTCAAACATTACGCCTTGGTGGGACAGTGAGAACATACCTGCAGAATGCTCGGAGGGCTTCACAACTTCAGAGCGCCAGGCTAATGGAGAATCCTTCCCAGCCTCCCAGTCTGGAAGCAAACCAAGATGAGAACTGTTTCCATTGTGTGCCAGGGCTGGCTCTGGCCCTGGGCTGGCGGCAGGGCTCCCGCTCGGGGCTGCTCCTGTGCCTTGGCCTCTGGGCACTCAGGGTCAGCTCTGCAGCAGCTGCAGCACCAGGGACGTTGCTGCACCAGTCCCGTTTCCCCGGGACTCTGAACCAGCTCCAGAGGCCTGGAAGACGAGGCGCCTCCAGCTTTGGCTGCTGCCGGGCCGGGCAAGGGCAGGCCCTGGGGGAAGAGCTGCTGCCACACAGCCCCGGCCAGGGCTGAGCCCGGCACAGCAAGTACCTGCTGTGCCTGTGCCCGTGTCTGGCTTTGCCTGCTTTCCTGCAGCAGGGGCCGGAACCGAAGATGGAGTGCTTCCTTTAAGAAATGCCACCTTCCACTGAAGCACTATGTCCATCTCTTGACAAAGGAAGGGAGACAGCTGCATCAGATGGAGCTGTTCCCCACTTGGGCGGTGGCATCAGAGGTAATATTTGTGAAATTTATGGAGCAGGCAAATGGCCCGATTACAGTAGCGTGATGTGAGCACTTCCACCACCAAACAGCCACCCTTTTCCTAATCTGCAGGGCTGGATATAGTGGGGGATCTCAGGGTGTGTTACAGTTTGGGCTGCCTGTCAGCTGATGCCTTCCGGCAGAGGCTGGGCAGAAGCTGCAGCCAGGCCAGGCTGGGAAACAGCCCTGCAGGGCGTGAAAGCAGCAGCGGGGCAGCGAGGCTGCCATGGATCCCTTCCTGCTGTGCCGGGCATGGCGTGTCCAGATGTGCAGCCAAAGACCCCGGCTGCTGAGTCCCAGTGGAAGCATGAGAGAAATGCACCCACCTTCTCTTGTCTGCAGGGGTTCCTTCAGCTCTTTCCTCATCTCTTTGGATGGTTGCAGGGACATCTTATCTGTTGTATCTTGGATTTTCCCTGTTAGAGTAACTTAGACAAAAATATTTCCATTTCCCAGCAATGGATCGTACAAAAGCAAGGCTCAGCCTTTGAGGTCAGCAGGGACACACTACTCACCACTGTGATGGTAGCTGGGCTTGCGTATAGCATCCAAGGTAGGAGATGGAGAAGCTGGAGAAGTCCTCCCTGTAGACACATCTGTAACACAAAAGCCACAGAAGCTTCTGTCACCTGCTTCCTGCCCGCTTGTCTACAATTCTTCCTTGGTGGCACACTGAGAACATACCTGCAGGAGGCTCCAAGGGCTTCAAAACTTTATTCATCCAAGCTGATGGAGAAGCCTTCCCAGCACCCTCATCTACAATGCAGCACAGATGAGAACACTTTCCAGGGTGTGCTGGGATCCCCTTCTGCCACAGGGAACTGTGCACTGCCAGGGGGTCGGCTAAGGCCGTGGGAGCCAGATGTGAATAGACATGGCCAAAGGTGCACAGGGGCCTGGGGAGATCTGGGCTGGCTCCTGGTCACTCTCCACACTCTTTCCCCGCCCTCAGCAACATCCCAGGGAGGGGTAGCTGGAGCAGCGCAAGGCCCTGGGGCTCTCTCCCTCAGACACAGAGGAAATCCTCCCTAAATCCCTGAGGCAAACTGCAGCAGGCAGTGCCACAGTTATGCCTCCCTACCTCCTTCTGTCGCTCCTGCCCTCCTTCTGTGGGGAAACACCCCAGATCCCAAGGGCAATCAGCCAGGCCCTCTCAGGACACACTGGAGCCTTGCTCTCCCCCTCTGTCCTTTCCCCACCGTGGGCACCCCGTGCAGTCACTGCCAGGTTTCAGGACATGTCTCCCATGGAGGGGCCCCAGCAGGACTGCTCAGTGCCCTGAGCCTGCTCGGGATAATTCCCCTGGGCTGTGCCGCTCTAGTCCAGGCTGTGCCCACACTGCCAAGCAGCAGAGAGGGCAGCTCAAGCCTCAGCAGGGCTCAGGCCCAGAGGCACAGCAATTACCTCCTGTGTCTGTGCCTGGCATGGCCTCCCTTCCTTCAGCAGAGGCTGGCATGGAGCCCCTGCTTCCTCCGGGAAATGCTTCTTTCTCCACAGGCTCTCCTTTGATTTCTGGAGAATGCAAAAAGAGACAGATGGATCAGATGGAAACATTCCTGACTGGGAATGGGGAAGGTGACAATTTCAGGAGGCATCACTTGTGAAAGGAATGCATAAGGATCAGAAAACACCCAGGATTTTGGGACAACCCAAGGCTGCTTCCTTCCCCAAACAGCCCCAACATCTGATCTGCCTGGACACCAGGAAATTGCAGGGGATCTGAGGGTGGGCATGGACTGTGGTGCAACTGGGGCTGCCAGTCAGCTGATGCCAAATGCCTTCCTGCAGAGGCTGGGCAGAAGCTGCAGCCAGGCCAGGCTGGGAAACAGCCCTGCAGGGCGTGAAAGCAGCAGCGGGGCAGCGAGGCTGCCATGGATCCCTTCCTGCTGTGCCGGGCACGGCGTGTCCAGATGTGCAGCCAAAGCCCCCGGCTGCTGAGACCCAGGGGAAGCATGAGGGAAATGCACCCACCTTGCCTTCTCTGCAGACGTTCCTTCAGCATTTGCCACATGATTTCTAATGGGTCCAGGAATTTCTTGTCTGCCATGTCTTTGATCTCTTCTGGTGGAGGACCTTAAGAGAAAGTAGTTCCATTTCCCAGCAGTGGATCCCACAAAATCAGGTCTCAGCCTTTGGGTTCAGCAGGGACACACTACTCACCCCTGCCATGCAGAGTGGTCTTGTTGGCAATAACCACCAATGTACGTATGAATCTCCTCCCTGTAGACACACCTGTAACTCAACAGCCACAGAAGCTTCTGCCATCTCTGCTGATCTGCACGGGCACCACTGAGCCGCAGGAGCGGTGAGGGGATCGTGCAGGGCACGGGCACACACGTGCATGGTTCTGTGCTGGCACCTGCAGCGCTGCCTCCCTGGCCCAGCTTTGGGCTCTGAGCTGGCAGCTCTCCCAGGGGAAAGGCCTTGACCTACCCTCAGCATCTCCCAGAGCCTCAGTCCTGGATGTGGCGCCTTCACCGGCAGGTTCAGCTGCAAAGAAAGGCAGGACAGAAGAGCTCCTGTGGCACTGCAGGAGATCCTCAGGCTGCCCACAAGGCTCAGCCCCGGGGCACAGCCCTGGGCCCGGCCCGGCCCCTTCCCTCTCTGCTCTTCTCTGTGGCTGCACAGAGCACACGGAAGGACACACTGGCATTGCACACGGGAGGAAGATTGAAAGCTAAATGCTCCTTCCTCCCAATGACAGTGATCCTGTGGGAGCCCTCAGGGCTCCAGAAGGGAGCAGGGCAAGGTTTCCAGATTCTTTCAACCTTAAGATTATGTTAAGGGAAATGGTTTGTAAGTGAGCTTTTGTTGCATTAATCCTGATTATTCACTCAGGAAAGACAGAATGAAAACTTGCCTCCAGCATCCTCAAAGAACTTCAAACCATCCTTCATCAGGACTTCCTGAAAACCCATGTCACTATTCCAGTCTAGAAGGGAGCAGAGATCAGAACCATTTCCATGGTGTGCTAGGATCCCCTTCTGCCACAGGGAACTGGGCAATGCAGTGGTGTTGGGTAAGGCTGTGGGAGCCAGATGTGAATGGAGATGGCCAAAGCTGCACAGGGGCCTGGGGAGCTCTGGGCTGGCTCCTGGTCACTCTCCAACCTCTTTGCAGGCCCTTTGCAACATCTCTGGAGGGGTGGCTGGAGTAGCCCAGGGCCCGTGGGGTCTCTCTCCCTCCCACAGAGGAAACCCTCCCTAAAGCCTGGGGCAAAACCATCCCCAGCGCTTCCCAGGGAGCAGGGAGCGCTGTCCCGGGAAAGGGCAGCCAGGCTGCCGGCTCACCTGCTCGCCGCGCTTGCAGCGGAGCAGCCTGGGCAGCCCTGGCAGGCAGGGCCACGGCCAGGAGCAGCAGGAGTAGGAGGCGCAGAGCAAGGGCCATGGTGCCTTGTCCTCCGCCAGTCCCGCAGCTCTTGCTGCCACCGCTGTCCCGACACCGCTGTCCCAACGTCAGCACCGCTGCTGCCACCGCCGCTGCTGCCGCAACAGTTGTGCTCAGGGACTGACTGCTGGCTCCTTGTGCTGCTGTGCAACCACGGGGCTCTGGCACCTCTGGCACCTCTGTGACCTCAGGGCCTGCTGAGAGCTCAGCCTGCTGTGACCCCAGAGCCCTGCTGTGACCTCATGGCCTCAGCTGTACCCCCAGAGTGTGCGCCCGTCTGCATGAATGGACTGCCCTGATTGTAAATGTTTTGCTTCATCAAAGGGCCATTGCTCAGCAAAACCTTTCTTTTGCCTGCTGACATTGCTGGTCAGGCTGCGTCCCTCAAGATGCTCTTGATTGTTGCAGTTCAAATTTATTTTATTGATTTCATTTTAAGTGTTGTTTAAGGGCTCTGTTGTGCCCCCATTTTTTTCCTGAGTTGGTTTACCTGTGGGTTTTACCCTCCCTCCAAACTGTCCCTCGTGTCCTTCCCCACCCCTTGTTCCAGCTCTTTCCCTGCCTGTCAAGGCAACCCAGCCCCTTGGTTCCCCAACCTTTGGGCCAATCCCTGACTGCAACTCCCCTTTGGCATTCCCCTACTCCTGGGAGCCCCACTGGCCCTTGTGACCCATCCTCTCCACCCTCCTACCCCAATTGGCCCCAGACACTTGATGTAATCCCCTCACTCCTCTCCTGAGCATTCCCTATTGGTTCATTGTTTGCATCCACCCCATGACTTGTATGTGTACAAAACCCCTTGGGCAGTACAGCTAGGGGCTTTTCATCCTGTTCTCTTCGCCTGGACTAAGCTGTTCCTTGCAGAACCTGAAGACAGGGAGCCTCCTCCTTTCTCCTGTGCTTCGTCCCTGTCGTGGCTTGTGTCTGGCACTGGAGAGCAAGTGGCACTAAAGGCTCTGCCTCTGGTAAATGCCCATAGCGAGGCAGTTCCCGACTCCTGCCGTAGTGCCGGAGTTGTAAGAGCTAGCCCAGGTTCCAGCACTCACTTCACTAATGTACCGAATGCCCCTTCTTCAGTGCCTGCTCTGGTGCTCTGCCATCTCACACAGCAGAGTGTGATTCACATAGTGCAGCCCAGAGTTAGGTTGTTGCAACATTGAAATGGGTGTGGTTGGCAGGATGGCTGGGCATAAATCACTACAGAACTAAAGCATATGCGTGCACTGTGCCAGGCTGGACTTGAATAGACACAGGAATTGTGGAAAGATGAGGACAAGATAGCAGAGAACAATGGAAAAACCAGCTGAAAAGGAGGACATGCTAAAGGAGTTATTTGTGCACATTTGGGGCTATATTTTTCTTGGGTGCAAAGCAAAGTGAAAAGCTCCTAAATGCCCAACAGATGAGAACTGTGTGTGGTAAATAGGTATGATTCATGATGATTGATTCACAAAATGGAAACAGTAATCAATACTGATACAGTAATTAATATTTGGAAATAATAAAACAGTTAAAGGTCTAATGCCAAGCAAGAAAAGGAGAGGAGGGGTTATCCCTCTCCCCACCGTTCTCCGGCAGCTGTTCAGAACAGGAAGAAGCAAGAGATAACAATGACTAAATGTAGTTGGAAGAGAGGAGAATTTGGTTGGACACCAGGCAAATGTTGATTATATGAGATTCACTGCTTTAATGTTAGAACACAGTATTGGCTTATACTGTAGCAGCTTGGTGCTCATGTGTAATCCAAAAGGTGAACTACAGGACATGGAGGAAGAGGAGAGGCCTTCCTCAAAGAAGATCCCCAAAGAGTGGTGCAACTTACTTAAAGAAGTGTGGAGCATGAGTGGTAAAGGTGATGATGAGGGCAGTGATACAAGTGTGATGAATTGAAAATGGGAGGAGATGGTAATGGCCAAATACAGCATAAAAAGGGGAATGTTGGCTTGACAAGCTTGTACGTGAGGTGACGGGGGGTCCAAAAGCCCTGCACTCCGTACCCCACGCATACCCCGCGAGGTTATTTTTGCCTATACGCTATTATCAGGAGGAAATTATTCGTTATTTACAGCAAATGATACTGTCAATATTTTAAGTGTATTCAATTGTATATATATTAAGCTACATAATTCAAATTGCTGTTTTATTTAATTTTGTTTGGTTGGTTTTTTTTTGTGTTTTTTTTTTTTAATTGGAAAATTGGGCAAATATGACCTGTGGAATGTCCTCCACAGCAGAGTGTCAGACCTCTGGATCTTTTTAAACACTTTTATCAAGATGGAACTGTGGCAGCTTCAGCTGGTGCCTCTGGAGGACCTTGAACAAAGAACCCCTGAGCTTTTCTACCCTCCCAGGTGAAGTGTGATAGTCTGGGGTCTTCCTGCTGTGTCCGAGTGCCGGGCCACTGGCTGGCACCACAGGTCCCCAGACCCTCTGCTGAGGCATCCCTCTCTTAGAGTCAAGTTTAGTCTGTCACATTTGGCTTTTCTCTCTGATCCACCACCAGGACCAAAGATCACACGGTCGTGAGGATGTAAAAATGCCTGTTCCTTCTGGAACATTGCTGTTGTGTGACAGCCGTGCAGGCAGAGCGGGCAGCTGTAGGGATACTGACTCGTTTCCCTGGTGCCAGCCGTGCTGCATCCATCGAGCTGCTGGGTGTTGGTGCTCACTGGGACGCGGCCCGGCCCGGCACCACGGGAGTTAGGAAGGGTCTTGAAGGAATCCCCACGCGTTAAAGCAGACAATTTAGCCGGGGATTTTAAGTTGTTTCTCAGTTAACCTTGTAAAAGGCCAAAACAAGTCTCCTATGAATTCTGTCCCTGTCAAGTTCAGTTCCGCCCCGAAAGCCCCTCAGCATTCTCAGGGCAGTGGCAGGAGCCGGGTGCTGGCCCGGAGCCCTGCTGTCCGGGGAGAGCATGGCCCAGAGCGAGCCCCTGCTGCCCGGGATGGCCACAGGCCCGGGGGAGCTGGGCGGGCAACGCCAGGGCCCTGTCCAGGGCTCCTGGGGCTCCTCTGGCATCTGTTCCGTCCCCTCAGGCGCTGAGCGGTGCCCGTCCCGCGGGGCTGTCTGTGCCCGGCCCCAAAAGAGGCAGGGCCAAGGCTGTGGCCCCTGGGCTGGCGGTGCCGCCTGCCCGGCGCTCAGCACTGCCCGTGCCGTGCCGATGCAGCGTGACCCGGCGGGGCAGCTCCGCCTTGGCGCCTCGCCACCGCCATCCCGGCACGGCGGCTGGCCCTGGGCCGCAGCAGCCCCGAGCCGCACGGGCCCGGGAGGGACTGCCGGAGCTCCCCGTCCCCTGCGTGCCTCAGCAGACACTCCAGCCCCACTGCGTGCAGCAGGAGGGACACAAAGCACCTGCACGCTTACGAGAGTCCACAGCCCTTTCTACATGTGAAATGAGACCCCAGAACCGTGACATTTGCCTCAGGAGAGATCCCAGCACCCTGCACACCTTGGGAGAGATCCCAAACCCTCTGCATGCCTCACACAGGATTCCAAATCCCTTGCATGACTTGAAGTGGACCCCAGTGGCCTCCATGCCTCAGAGGAAACCTAAAATATTCCTGGGTGTGTCACAAGGGACCCCAGCCCCTCATGCACCTTAGGGGGACTCCAAAGCCCCCATGTGCCCTACAGGGAAGTCCAGGCCAGCTACGCCGAGTGTTTTGACCTGGAAAACAAGCCTGGTTTCACCTGGGTTGTTGTGTCTCTGGGTCTGCTCACCAGCCCTGTCGGACCCTGAGGCTACACAGCCCTCTCCTCTCCTCTCCTCCCCTCTCCTCCCCTCCCCTCCCCTCTCCTCTCCTCCCCTCTCCTCCCCTCCCCTCCCCTCTCCTCTCCTCTCCTCCCCTCCCCTCCCCTCCCCTCCCCTCCCCTCCCCTCCCCTCCCCTCCCCTCCCCTCCCCTCCCCTCCCCTCCCCTCCCCTCCCCTCCCCTCCCCTCCCCTCCCCTCCCCTCCCCTCCCCTCCCCTCCCCTCCCCTCCCCTCCCCTCCCCTCCCCTCCCCTCCCCTTCCCTCCCCTTCCCTCCCCTTCCCTCCCCTCCCCTCCCCTCCCCTCCCCTCCCCTTCCCTTCCCTTCCCTTCCCTTCCCTTCCCTTCCCTTCCCTCCCCTCCCCTTCCCTTCCCTTCCCTTCCCTTCCCTTCCCTTCCCTTCCCTTCCCTTCCCTTCCCTTCCCTTCCCTTCCCTTCCCTTCCCTTCCCTTCCCTTCCCTTCCCTTCCCTTCCCTTCCCTTCCCTTCCCTTCCCTTCCCTTCCCTTCCCTTCCCTTCCCTTCCCTTCCCTTCCCTTCCCTTCCCTTCCCTTCCCTTCCCTTCCCTTCCCTTCCCTTCCCTTCCCTTCCCTTCCCTTCCCTTCCCTTCCCTTCCATCTGGCCCTGGCTGAGAGCAGCAGACCCTGTGCAGCACCCTGCATTGGTGATGGCCCATCAATTAGGTCCTATCCAGTGTGTGTTAATTAGGGAGGAGCTTTGTTTTGCCTGCTGACATTGCTGGTCAGGCTGTGTCCCTGGAGATGCTCTTGATGGCTTCCCTCTTTTCCTGGGCATGGCACTGGAGGAGGTCTGGGCCCAGATGATCCCACGGAAGGAAATGTCCCTCAGCCCAGGGACGCTCAGCATGGGCTGCCCCATCCCCTCGGGGCCCCACCGCTGCTCACAGTGAAGCGATCTGCAGAATAAATAGACTCCACTGTCACCCTGGTTTTTAATGTTCTGTCCTGGATTAGGGTAAATCTGGGAGAAAACCTCCAAAGGGGCCCTCCCAGAAAGCAACCCCACATGGCCCCTTCCCCCCAGCGGGTCGGGAAGGATTCCTTGGAGAGAAGTGGAAAGAACCTGTTTATTTCACAGGCAAAACACCCCCAGCACACAAAATGAACAATACCAGATGACAATGCTTTCACCCATCTGAAAAGGATGACAAATTCAGAAAGTCTTTCCTGGCAGTGGTGGCTCTGCTGTCGCTCCCTCCGGCGCTGGGGATAGCTGCTGCAGCCACAGGATGCAAACTCTCGGTGTTTCCCAGGTCCCAGTCCGGAGCAGGTGTGAGTGGTTCCAAAAAGGGAAAGGAAAAACAGTCCAGGGAAAAATCCGGACTGCTTAGCTAAACTAACAAGCAGAAGCCAAAAAGCAAAAGCAAAGCGGGAGCACAGCAGAAGCAAGAGCAAAGCAAGCAACAGAAAGCAAAGCAAATAGCAAAAGCTGCACTATGAACTGCGCCGTCTGTCTGTCCTGCCAGCCGTGGGGGAGCAGGCTGATAACAAACCAAAACAAACCTTGCTCTTCAGGGCCAGTCGTGAAGGCACAGTACGTAATATCCAGCATTAACAGAACACACGACTGGGGATGCAAGCATCATAACCTCACCCTAGGACAAGTTCTTCTAAGCCTTCTGATGTTTACATTCTTGTAGCAAACTTTCTCACGCACTTTATGCAAATAACGTATTGTTATGCATTCTTTTCTGCAAGAGGAGAAATTTGATGGACTGTTGGTTTGTCCAGTGTCATTGGAGAGGTGGCACTTTCACCCTCCAATCCACTGTCACTTTTGGAAATCTGTAAATGTTGGAGTCAGAAATTCAACTCCCCTCTTTTTTACCTTGGAGAGATGCGTGTCTGTGTTGTTTTATTTCATGTCCTATAGTGACACTCCACAACCTGATGTATTTATGAAGTGGGTATGCGTGTCAGGGCCTGGCACAGGCGAGATGGCTCTCGTGAAAACTTGTGCCCCGAGCCCTGGACTGAGCCACATCTTTGTTCACAAACATGTTCCATATGCAAGACATTACACAATCTCTTCATGCATATTCAACCCCTGGCCCCGCCTGTCCTCCCCTCACATGGCGATGAGATCCATGCCCTTCTGGGCACACGTTGTTTCCTGTGGTGGTCACACTGGGGTCTTTGGTGGTCTCTGAGGCCGAAAGCTGTGGTCTTCCTCATGACTGAACTTTTGAACTTTTCTCCTTTCTGCGTGCACTGTGGTCCCCTGGTGCTTATCTGAGTACGTCTGTTGGTTGGATCAGCTTGGAGACAGAGGAGCTCCTTAGTCTAGTCTTCTTGCATTCCCTGGTCTTCTCCTGGTGTTATGAGTAAAAAAGTTATCTGTAGCTATGATATTTTATTAAAAATCCTTTCCTGGGATTTTTCCCCTCCTGAGGAGCTGAGGGCCTCAGGAAAGAAATGTAAACAATAACTATCTGCTGCAGTGGAATGCAACAGGTGCATCTTCCATTGGTCCATGTGGATTGTTTTCACTTGATGACCAATCACAGCCAACTGTGTTGAGCCTGTGAGCAGTCACAAGATTTTTGTTATGCATTCTATTCTATTCTATTCTATTCTATTCTATTCTATTCTTCTTCTTTGTAGCCTTCTGGTCATTTTTTCCTCTCTGTTGTTTTTGTATAGTTTTACTGTAGTATTTTAATAGAATATATAATAAATCAGCCTTCTGAAATGGAGTCAAGCCTCGTGTCTCCACACCTGGTGTGTTCGCCCCAACAAATTATCCATTTTTTTTAAGGCTGCAAAGTTAAACCGGTTGGGCCAGTTGCTGAGAGTTGAAATGTTGACTATTTGTTGTTGATAGCTTCATGTTGCAATCACCTCTTGTTAATAGTTTTTCTTCAATTACCTGTCAATGGTTAGAAATCAAGCGCAGTTGTCCCCCTGCTGCTTCCCAGGAGCCTGAAGGTTGCAGGGGGAGGTGACATCAGAGCTGGTATGCAGATGAGAATGCATTTCACCAAATTTTGCAATTTTCCAGGAAAAAAAACCCTAAAAACAAGAAGCCAACATGGAATTATTAAACCTAAGTAATGTCTAAAAGTGAGGAACTTAATCCTTAGTATCTGCTAAGATCCTTTTTACTTTTCACCCTAACCTGAAAGGATGTCAGCTAGAAAGAGGACCTGTAATGTTAGAACAAAAAAGCGGAATTCCCACTACTCCCTCGAGGACGGAAGCCCCAGCTCTCCCTGCATACCAGCGGACACAGCTGCATCATCCTCCTCCTCCGTGCCACTCCTGGGAGCAGCGGGGGTGCGGGCGACCTGTTGTTTCTCCCCAACCTGAGCTGAATGTTTTTAATAAAGGCATTAAAAAGGAGAAAGATCTCCTGCCCTGTTTATGACACTGGTATTGTCCTTCATAGCAAGAAGCTTCAGAAATTTGCATTTTCCTATGCCCTTTGTACCTTGGCAGAGTTTTCTTAAGTAAAAGGTTAAAATTCAACATATAATTCTACAATTTAAAATTTAAATGCTTAGTCCATATATTGCTAACTTAATTGAACCCCCCAAAACCTCCATTTCAACAGCAGTCCCTGCCTGGCTTCTGCCTGCCCACACCGTGGGCATCCACGGCTCCTCCTGGGCATGGAGCTCAGTCAGTGCTGGTGCTGGGTGGGCTTTGCTGCTGCTGCCACCTGGACAATGGGGTGACCGCTTGTCCTAGGTTACAGTATAAACATGTATTCCATTCCCATCCTCAAGAGCTGCTGAAACCAGGAGCCTTATCTCCTGTTAATCAACAAGATCACCGCTCTGTCTCCACCTACCAAGGAGAAGAAAACACAAGTTTTCCTAGGTGCCGTAGGCTTTTGGAGAATGCACATTCCCGAGGACAGGCAGATTGTGAGCCCTCTCTACCTTGTCACCCACAAGAAGAACGATTTCCACTGGTGTCCTGAACAGCAACAAGTCCTTGCCCAGATTAAGCAGGCAATCGCTCATGCGGTAGCTCTTGGCCCAGTCAGGATGGGACCAGAGGTGAAGACTGTGCTCTACTCTGCAGCTGGGAACCATGGTTTGTCCTGGAGTCTTTGGCAGAGGTGCCTGGTGAGACTCAAGGCTGACCACTAGGATTCTGGAGATGGAGTTATGAAGGCTCTGAAGTAAACTACATTCCCAGAGAGAAGGAAATCTTGGCTGCCTATGAAGGAGTTCAAGCTGCCTCAGAAGTAACTGGCACCAAAACGCAGCTGCTTCTGGCACCCCAGCTACCAGTGCTGGGCTGGAGGTTAAAGGAAATGTTCCCTCCACACATCACGCCACTGACACCACATGGAGCAAATGGATTGCCCTCATCACGCAGCGCACCCAGATTGGAAATGCGAATGGCCCTGGCATTTGGGAAATTCTATCAAACTGGCCTGAAGGGGAGACTTTTGGATTGTCTTCTGAAGAAGAAGAGGAGCAAGTGGCATGTGCCAAGGAAGCCCCACCATATAGTGAGCTACCGGAGCCTATCAGACAATATGCCCTCTTCTGTAATGGTTCCTGCTGAATTATAGGCACTAACTGGAAATGGAAAGCTGCAGCGTGGAACCCCACAGGACAAGTTGCACAAGCTACTGAGGGACAAGCTGGATCAAGTCAGGTTGCACAGCTTAAAGCCGTCCAGCTGGCTTTGGCTATTGCCAAACGAGAGAAGTGGCTGAGGCTCTATCTCTACGCCGATTCATGGATGGCAGCTAATGCTCTGTGGGGATGGCTGCATTGCTGGAAAAAGGCCAACTGGCAGCGCAGAGGGAAACCCATCTGGGCCACCAAGATTTGGCAGGACATTGCCACCCGAGTAGAGAGGCTGACCGTGAGATTCGACATGTGGATGTGCATGTACCCGAGAGTCGGGCTAATGAAGAGCATCACAACAACAAACAGGTGGACCAAGCTGCCAAGGTGAAAGTATCACAGGTGGATCTAGACTGGCAGCACAAGGGAGAATCATTCCTAGCTCTCTCGTTGGGCCCACGGTGCCTCTGGTCGTCAGGGGAGAGATGCAACATAGCGACGGGCCCGTGACCGAGGGGTGGGCCTTGCTATGGACAACATCTCACAGGTCATCCACAACTGCGAGAGCTGCGCTGCAATCAAACAGGCCAAGCGGGTGAAGCCTCTGTGGTACGGTGGGCGATGGTTGAAGTACAGGTATGGGGAAGCCTGGCAAACTGACCTCACCACGCTTCCCCAAACCCGCCAAGGCAAGCGCTACATGCTGACCATGGTAGAACCTACCACAGAGTGGTTGGAAACCTACCCTGTGCCTCATGCTACTGCCTGGAACACCATCTTGGGCCTAGAAAAGCAAATCCTGTGGAGACAAGGCACCCCTGAGAGAATTGAGTCAGACAATGGAATTCATTTCAAGAACAGCCTTATCAACACCTGGGCCAGAGAACATGGCATTGAAAGGACATATCATATCCCCTATCACACACCAGCTGCCGGGAAAGTTGAATGATGCAACGCACTACTTAAGACTATCCTGAAGGCACTTGGTGGAGGAACCTTCAGGAACTGGGAACTGAACTTAGCAAAAGCCATCTGGATGGTCAAAACCTGAGGACCTATCAATCCTGGTGCTGCCCAGTCTGAACCCCTGCACACAGGGGATGGAGACAAAGTTCCTGTGATACACATGAAAGGTATTTTAGGAAAGACTGTTTGGATTAATCCCACCACAAGCAGGGGCAAACCCATCTGTGGGTATTTTTGCTCAAGGACCTGGTTGCACTGGCTAGGTAATGCAGAAGGACAAGGAAAGTTGTTGTGTACCACAAGGAAATCTAACCTAATTTTAAGCAAGAATTGTGTGTAAAGTTTCATTTTATATAATATATATAGATAGATAGATACATATATATAGTAAGAGGATATTGGCTTGGGTATAGATGGTAATAGAATAAGGGTTAGATTATGTCCTAGGTTATAATATAAAATTATGTTCTATTCCCAACCTCAAGAGCTGCTGAAACCAGGAGAGGCATTGTTTCTTCCTTATCTCCTGTTAATGGGTCCATCAATGTCTTGCCACATGACTCAGAGATAACTCCCTCCCAGAGCCATTTCTGTTTCATGGCTAATCAAGGACCCACAGCATGAGGCAGAATGATATCAGCCCACTGTGAGATGCTCTGCCCATGGGGGAGGAGCTAAGCATCCCCAGCTGGATATAATCTGGGTTTTGGAACACAACAAGCAGTCTTTCCACTGGATTCCCAGAGGAACCGCGGCCCTTACCCACTGCTTTTCCAGAGGATGAAAGCTACCAGATTGTTTCTACAGGATCACCACTTCCACAAGTCCATTTCATCTGGACTGCTACCACCACCCTAACTAGCAGGGTGTCAGCAGGCTGTATTCTGAGCCTGTCAGTGGTTTTTCTTTTGTATTATTGCATGAATTTTGTTTTTTTTTTTCCCTTTTTCTAATAAATTGTATTTCTGACTTGGAGTCTCTCACTGGTTTTGCTTTGAAACCACAACACAGATCCTTCTCTTTATTTCAACAGAAGAATGGGCCGCTGCCTACCCTGCAACTGGGAGTGGGGAGGGTGGGGGGCGGTG
Source organism: Passer domesticus (assembly GCF_036417665.1). Classification (NCBI taxonomy): domain Eukaryota; kingdom Metazoa; phylum Chordata; class Aves; order Passeriformes; family Passeridae; genus Passer; species Passer domesticus. The sequence goes on along the minus strand of NC_087482.1, from coordinate 7,056,032 downwards.
GGGTGGGGTGTCGCCTTCAGTGATTCCTAGAGGGCAAGGTCAGGGGTCTCAGAGGCAGAGGAAGGGATGTGTTGGTCTCCGGAGGGGCTGGAAGGTGCTGGGATGGTCCTGGGGTCCCTAGAGGAACTCGAGTTGGCTGGGATGGGACAGACGGAGAGAAAAAAAGGGATGAAGGCAGCTTGGGGAGGCCCATGGGGAGAGCAGGTGGCAGTGGGATCTACAGGGTAAAAGGAGGTTCCCTCGTAGTTGGTTGTTCTGGGGTCCTCTTCACAGAAGACTTGAGAGGGCTGTCCAGACCGTCCCTGCTGCTGGAGGAGCTGCTCACGCTGGCTGGGTGTGAGGTGCAGCCACCGTCTTCCAACTCCTGTCCCGAGGTGCTCCTGTGCAGAGAGGAGGTGGCTGAGGCCCCAGCTGCCAGTGGCACACAGGGAGCCTCCTGCACAGCAGGGCCCAGAGCTGGCAAGGCTCCCCAGCACGGCTGGAGCTGCTGGCACAGCTGGGCCCAGCTGGACAGCTGCCCCTCAAGGCCCCGGCCAGCAGGGCACGACTCTGGGCAGGGTCCCTGGCCAGGAGCGGGCCCCAGAGCGCCTCTGCCTTTCAAGGGCAACCTTGGCCCTGCTCTTTCTCCTCCCCACCTCCCTCTGCCTCTGCCCTGTGCCCCTGGGGCTGCTCTTGGCCAGGCAGCCTCAGTGGGAGCCAGCACTGGCTGCAGCCCCAGCGGGGCCCCCAGGACAAGGCCCAGCAATTGAGAGGCCAATGGAAGCACTGGGCAGCAGCAGAACCCTCAGCAGAGATATCTGGACAACCAGGGACTGGCCACAGCTCCACTGCAAACTCTCTGGGAATATTCCCTGACTATGAGCAGCCTTTAAAGGAAGCTGCTTGAGACAGAGAATCGCGAAACACTCACCGTTTTCTCTTCGAGCAATACCAGATTCTGGCATAGCACATCATCAGGGACAGTGCTGCAGGTGCCACAATGGCCATCAACGTAATCAAAAAGGATGTTTCCGATCTGAAAGTTCTTCTCATGCTTTTCCAATCTGTTGAGTTCTCGGCTGCATCTGTTGGAGCAATGGGGAGCGTGAGCCCGTGCTGTGCTGCACTGCTGAAATGCAGCGTGGTGCATACGGGCAGGACGTCCTCACTCCCTGTTTCCCCCAGAGCTGGGGCCTGCAGGCATTTTGCTGCCCCTTGGCACAGGACTGCTCAGTACCCAAACCCCTGACCCTGCATGCTATAATTCCTCTGTGCTGTGCCCTTCTGTTCCAGGTAACACTTGTCAAAGACATGGATAAGGACAAGGAAAATGGCCAGGATTTTGGAGCTGCTCCAGGGCCCTCTCTCCTGCAAAGAGCAGGCCCCTCCAGATATGCTCAGAGACTGGGAAATTGCAGGGGGATCTTAGGGTGTGCATGGACTGTGGTGCATGGATGACTTCCCGCTGTGCCGGGCACGGCGTGTCCAGATGTGCAGCCAAAGTCCCCGGTTACTCTGTCCCAGGGGAAGGCTGAGGGAAATGCACCCACCACGCTGGCTGTCCACGCCACTCTGTTTTTGTTCCAGATGTTTGGAAATGTCCAGGGACTTACGAGCTCCTGTAGGTTTCTTCTTCCTTCTTGGAGGACCTTAAGAGAAATATTTCCGTTTCCCAGGAATGGATCCCACAAAACGAAGTCCCAGCCTGTGGGGACAGCAGGGACACACTACTCACCCCTGCGATGGGAGTGGGGCTTGTGTGCAACATCCACCAAAGTCCTCCCTGCAGACACACCTGAAACTCAACAGCCACAGAAGCTTCTGCCATCTCTGCTGATCTGCACGGGCACCACTGAGCCGCAGGAGCGGTGAGGGGATCGCGCAGGGCGAGGGCACACACGTGCCTGGTTCTGTGCTGGCACCTGCAGTGATGCCCCCCTGGCCAAGCTTTGGGCTCTGAGCTGGCAGCTCTCCCAGGGAAAAGGCCTTGACCTACCCTCAGCATCTCCCAGAGGCTCAGTAATGGGTACACATTGGGAATCCAGATTATCTTCATCAAACGTATTATCTTCGTCATCAGGATTGTCTTCATCATCAGGTTCACCTGCAAAGGACGGACAGAACAGCTCCTGTGACACTGTTGAAGATTCTCCTTCAGGCCCGAGTGGCAGTAAGGGCACCTGGGTGATTGGTGCCCTCCAAGGCACTCCCTCAGCTCTGCCTCCCACTCAGGAGCAGGGGCATGGGGAGCACGTGCCTGCAGTGGCCCCACACTGGCATGGAAGGAGCCCCTTGCAGGGCAGTTGGGGCAGAAAGGACTCCCTGGAGCTGCCAGCAGCTCTAAAGCCAGCCCCAGGCAGGGGGTGTGGCAGTGGCAGCAGGAGCAGCTCAGGCTCCCTGGGGCTGGCAAAGGAGCTGCCAAAGGCTCAGCCCCGGGGCACAGCCCTGGGCCCGGCCCCTTCCCTCTCTGCCCTTCTCCCTGGCTGCACAGAGCACATGGAAGGACACCCTGGCATTGCACACGGGAGGAAGATGGACAGCTAAACGCTCCTTCCTCCCACTGACAGCAATCCTGTGGGATCACTGTAGGGTACAAGAGTAGAAATTTGGAGGCCAGGATTTCCAGAATCCATCAAACTTCGGAGGATCTTAAGGGAAATGACAGAGGAATATCACTCTGGACAATGATTACACTTGGACAATGATTGCTCTGTTAGCAAAGAGTTGCTGAAAACCTACCATCACCAAGCTCCAACATCCTTAAACTGTGCTTTAACAGCGTTTCCCAGTGATGGAAGTCACGTTCCCAGTCTAGAAAGGAGCACAGATGGGAACTGTTCCATGCTGTGCTGGGATCCCCTTGTATAGGGAACCAAGCACTGCAAGGGGGTCAGGTAATGCTGTGTGCCTGCACTGCCAAGCAGCAGAGAGGGCAGCTGAAGCCTCAGCAGGGCTCAGGCCCAGAGGCACAGCAATTACCTCCGGGGCCTTTGCCTGGCATCGCCTCCCTTCCTGGGGCAGAGGCTGCCATGGAGCCACTGCTTCCTCCGGGAAATGCAGCTGTCAGCACACTCTCTCCTTCCATGTCTGCAGAAAGGAAAAAGGACAGCTGAATCAGGTGGGTTTGTTTCCCAATGGGAATGTGGCATTCTCAGGAGGCAATGCTTGTTTAAGTAATGGATAAGATTAAGGAGAAAGACCAGGGCCCTTCCTCCTCCAAAGAACTGCCCCTCCAGATGCGCTCACAGACTGGGAAAGTGCAGGGGATCTCAGGGTGGGCATGGCCCATGGTGCAGTTTGGGCTCCCTGGCAGCTGATGCCAAATGCCTTCCTGCAGAGGCTGGGCAGAAGCTGCAGCCAGGCCAGGCTGGGAAACAGCCCTGCAGGGCATGAAAGCAGCAGCAGCAGCAGCAGCAGTGGGGCAGCGAGGCTGCCATGGATCCCTTCCCACTGTGCCGGGCACGGCGTGTCCAGATGTGCAGCCAAAGCCCCCGGCTGCTGAGTCCCAGGGGAAGCATGAGGGAAATGCACCCACCACGTTGTCTCTCCAGGTCACTCCAGATCCTGTGCATGTGTTTGGATGCCTCCAGGGACTTCCTGTCTCCTCCAGGTTTGTTCCTCCTTCTCGGAGGACCTTAATAAAAGCATTTGCATTTCAGGTGAATGGATCCCACTGAACCAGGGCTCAGCCTGCGGGGTCAGCAGTCACACACTACTCACCCCTGCCATGGGAGCGGGGCTTGTGTGCAGCAACCAGGAAAGGAGCCTGAAAAGTCTTTCCTGCAGACACACCTGAAACTCAACAGCCACAGAAGCTCCTGTCACCTGATTCCTGCAAGGTTCTCAATGATTATTCTTTTACCAACATTGAAAACATACCTGGTGGAGGGTTAAGACCCTGGAAATCATCATTAAGCCAAGCTGCTGGAGAAGCCTTCCTAGCATGCTCATCTAGAGGGGAGCACAGATCAGATCAGACCCATTTCCATGGTGTGCTGGGATCCTCCTCTGCCTTAGAGAACTGGGCACTGCAAGGGGGTCGGGTAAGGCCTTGGCTGCCAGTTGTCAGTGGACAAGGCCAAAGCAGCACACGGGCCTGGGGAGCTCTGGACTGGCTCTGGTCACTCTCCACCCACTTTGCAGGCCCTGTGCAACATCCCTGGAGTGGTGGCTGGAGGAGCCCAGGGACCATGGGGGCTCTCTCCCTCCCACAGAGGAAACCCTCCCCAAAGCCCTGGGCAAAACCATCCCCAGCGCTTCCCGGGGAGCAGGGAGCGCTGTGCCGGGAAAGGGGATCCAGGCTGCCGGCTCACCTGCTCGCCACACTTGGAGTGGAGCAGCCTGTGCAGCCCTGGCAGGCAGGGCCACGGCCAGGAGGAGCAGGAGGAAGAGGTGCAGAGCAAGGGCCATGGTGCCTTGCCCTCTGCCAGTCCCGCAGCTCTTGCTGCCACCTCTGTCCTGACACCGCTGTCCCAATGTCAGCACCGCTGCTGCCACCGCTGCTGCTGCCGCCGCAACAGTTGTGCTCAGGGACTGACTGCTGGCTCCTTGTGCTGCTCTGCAACCACGGGGCTCTGGCACCTCTGTGATCTCAGAGCCTTCTGTGACCTCATGGCCAGGGTGGAGATCTTTGGAGTGGGTTCTGCTTTCTTCGGAAGGGAGCTCATCCTGCCCAGCTGCTCTGCCCAAGGGCTGTGACACAGTCCCAGCTCAGCTGATCTCACAGGCTGGGACATGAAGGGATGCAGAGCAGCTCTGCCGAGAAGGACTTGGGGTTGCTGCTAGAAGAGAGGCTGGACATGAGCCAGCCATGTGCATCCAAAGGAGAGTGCCCAGCAGGTTGAAGGAGGTGACTCCCCCCCTCTGCTCTGGTGGGACCCCACCTGGAGTACTGTGGAAGACGTTTTACAGTGACCTCTGTGAGCCATCGAGAAGTTAGGTAGGAGGATCCATGTTTACAACTAAAATAGTTTTCTAGCAATTTTCTATGTCATTGATCATAGAAACCAAGAAAGAAAGGATAAATAAAAGAAACCTGCAACTCCCTATTCCAATGAGTATTTTGCTTGTATCTCGCGACCAATGAGTAAAGTATAAAGTTAAGAGCTTTGTAAAAATGCAGAAAAAGCATGCAGGCTAGAATAAAAACAGGGTTTGAAGCCTTCTGGAAATGGACTGTGTTGCTTTGTAGTGTCTCAGTCTCTACCACGACAGAGTACTGCATCCTGCTCTGGGTCCCCAAGACAGGAAGGACACGGTCCTGTTGGATCTAGTCCAGAGGAGGGACAAAAAGCTCTGAGGGCTGGAGCCCTTCTGCTTTGGAGACAGGCTGGGAGAGCTGGCAGTGTTCAGCCTGGAAGAGAGAAGACTCCAGGGACACCTGATTGCTGCCTTTCAGGGCCTTATGGGGGCTTGTAAAGAGATGGGGACAGAATTTTTAATAGAGTCTTTTGTGACCAAACCGAGGGGGAATGGTTTTAATCTAAAAGATGGTAAATTCAGACTAGATGAAAGAAACACATTTTTTACACTGTTTGTTATGAAACCCTGGCACAGGTTACCCAGAGAGGCGGACATCCATCCCTGCAGACATTCAAGCTCCTGCTCTGAGCAACCTGACCTAGTTCAAGGTGTCCCTGCTCACTGCAGGCCATTGGGACTAGATGGCCTTTAAATGTCCCTTCCTACCCAAGCCATTCTGTGCTCCTGTGCACCATCAAAGCAGTGCTGCATTAGTGCTGGGCTGATTATGCTGGCACCTGTATTTTGGTACTTGTGCCATTTAGCAATTGGCCACGAGAGGATTGATGGGCTGGGCAGTGAAGTCTGCAAATAACACACAGTGTGCTCAAGGAGAAAAAGGAGAGGAACACGGCTTCCAGTTCAGATAAATGCCAGCATTTTGCTTCCCATTCCTGGTTAGAGAAATAAAGGAATGTCCTGAAGATCCCTTCATGTGGGTTCATTATTGGCCGTATCAGTACTTGTGTTCTGTAAAACAGGTTAAGTTGTTACAGCTTCTTGCCCCATTTATCCCTGGATAAACCCCAAATACTGCATTGCTCCTTGTCTACTTTCTTCCAAGTCAGGGCAAATTTTGTTCATTACTTAGTGGGACATAGTCATCTGTTCACAAGCAAATTCCTCTTGCCATTCACACAATGGCTAGACTGCTTTGTTGATTTGCTCCAATTGGACTGTAATTAAGGCCTACCTTTCACTAGAATTAAAGCTGATGCATTGGGAGGCAAAGTGTTCAGTCATTTCTCCTGGAGTCTGACACTGTAGAGAGCTGTTCTGTAACCAAATGACATTTGAAGACAGGTGTAGTCTACCATACTTCTGGCATACTAAAAGTGAGAAAAAACCCTTTGAATCAGGATTTTATCCTTTCTTCCTCCACCTCCTCCTCCCAGGAATTTTAATCTCTGGAGTCTAAGTTCTTCAGCTGCCTCACAAACATTCTTTTAATTCAGACAGGCGTCCATGCATTGAGCCACAAATCAGGACCGTGGTGTGAACCTTGAAGCAATGTAGGTTTATAGCACTGAAAATAATAATCCAATACCCAGGTTAAGCCAGGCCTATTGGTTATTTCCCAAATAACTCTACCTATCCTCAGTGATGTTTCAAAAACGATCATTGTGAAGGCTAGGAGCGGGGAGAGAGAATGTTATCAAAATTAAAAATAGAGCTTTCTGAGATCTTTATTTTCCTATAAAAAGAGAGTCCAAACTATTCATCTATGGAACATTAAGTAAGAAGTGAACAAAAGACTGTCAAAATAATTGCTTGGGGAACAAATAACCCATAAATAAAAACAAGCTTAAATGTAGATAATAAGTAAACCATCATGCAAAGAAAAAAAACAGACCTGCCAAAACTAAAACCAATAAGGCTGTTTCATCTGTCTCAATTAAAAAAAAAAACAAACAAACAAACAAAAAAAAAAAACCAAAAAAAAAACCCCCTGAAAATAATTAGAGATTCTCAAGGGCGTTACTATATACAGAAACTTCCTGGTATTGGGAAAAACATGAAGGAAAGTGTAGCATGCAATTCACAGATGTAACCTAGAATTTGTTAGGGAGGGCCAGGGGTGGCAGTGGCTGCTCAGGGGTGGCTTTGGCCCATGTCCCTGGCAGCAGCCACTGCCCAAGCAGCTGTGCTGCCCCCGGGCTCTCCTCCCGGCCTGCTGGGCTTTGTTGGCTGGCACAGCCTGTGCCAAGGGCTGGCAAGGTGCCTGCAGGCCCCAGCTCTGGGGGAAACAGAGAACGTCCTGCCCGTATCCAGCGTGCTGCCAGCTCAGCAGTGCAGCACAGCACGGGCTCACGCTCCCCATCGCTCCCACAGATGCAGCCAGCATCACAAGACCTGTTCCCAATGCCCAGGATGGCCTCGGAAGGGGTTTCTGTCAGGGAACAGGCTGCTGGCTAGGGTTACTGCCAGGCGTGCTTTCTTTGGAGCTTGTCTTCATGTTGTGCTGCTTTGGAATTGGGTATTCCTGGAACAGAAAACAGTGAGTGTTTTGTTGCTCTCCCCCTCAAACAGCTTCTTTTGAAAGTCTAATGTGGTCGGGGAACATTCCCATTGAGGCTGCAGTGGGGTTGTGGCCAGTCCATGGTTGTCCAAATAACTCTGCTGAGGGTTCTGCTGCTGCCCAGTGCTTCCACTGGCCTCTCAATTGCTGGGCCTTGTCCTGGGGGCCCCGCTGGGGCTGCAGCCAGAGCTGGCTCCCACTGAGGCTGCCTGGCCAAGAGCAGCCCCAGGGGCTCGGGGCAGAGGCAGAGGGAGGTGGGGAGGAGAAAGGGCAGGGCCGAGGTTGCCCTTGAAAGGCAGAGGCGCTCTGGGGCCCGCTCCTGGCCAGGGACCCTGCCCAGAGCCGTGCCCTGCTGGCCGGGGCCTTGAGGGGCAGCTGTCCAGCTGGGCCCAGCTGTGCCAGCAGCTCCAGCCGTGCTGGGGAGCCTTGCCAGCTCGGGCCCTGCTGTGCACGAGGGTCCCTGTGTGCCACTGGCAGCTGGGGCCTCAGCCACCTCCTCTCTCCACAGGAGCACCTCTCCCACTTCACAAGACCGGCCTAATACCTCAGCCATGGAGAACTTGGCCTGTCATCATGCATCTCCGTGCCAGTGTCCGTTGTCCTTACCACAGGTGTATTACCAGCTTGTAGCTGGAAGTATGCTACAACCACTGTCTAGAACAGATCCGTCTCTCCCTGAAGGGAATGACCTAGCTGCCCATCCAGGACAGGAGGTGCAGCCCTCTAGCCAGGGAATGGATTATTCAAAAAGTTATATTTACTTGTAAAAATTTTAGATGTTTATTAAAAACCTTATTAGAAATATAACAGGACACTGAATAAAGACAATGTTACTGTGCCGGGAGTAGAGGATTTTTCCCACCACATTCTCATGCACGCAATGGAGATCTCACCTTTTAACTCTTTTGCCCTTCTTAAAGTTCTGTCTATCGACTCCTTCTTTGATGTCCAGTGCTGGAGTTTACTTCCTTACATCTCGATTGGAGGTCAGGTGCTGCTCTCGTAGCAAGGTGACCCTCTTAAATGTCTCAAACTCAGGTAATCCCAAGATAACAACACAACAGGGGGTAAAACATATCTATATATATATAAAACTTCTCTTAACATATATGCATGATATTTATCCTTTAATTGTGAGAGTCAACTGTCGCATTATTCATCTATCACAGGCTTGAGTCCAGGTTCAGCTCAGGTGTCTGTGTGCTACCACCAGCACTGGCGGAGCTGCTCGTCTGGGCACAGCCAGGCATGGGCAGGCAGCAGCTGGGCATGGGGCTCATCAGACCAACAGCACCCTCATGTTATCTTTGTCTTTCATTTTAAAACATTTAGATATATTTTTCCTTTGTAGCATTGAGAAGAGTTTTTCATAGAATACGGACACCAGATATTTGTTCCCCTTTCCTCCAACAGTTCTGCATTTGACAAAGTAGTTTTACAGTTAAGGAAACCTAGAATCTTCTGACACTTGGGCAATAAAAGTAAAATTGCCTTTAATTCTTAATGTTTAGTCTTACACAGCCCAGACAAGACCAGCACAGCTCAGGGGAATTATCCCAAGCAGGCTCAGGGCACTCGGGTTCTGAGCAGTCCTGCTGGGGTCCTTCCATGGGGGACACATCCTGAAACCTGGGGAGTGACTGCATGGGGTGCCCATGGTGGGGAAAGGACAGAGAGGGAGAGCAAGGCTCCAGTGTGTCCTTAGTGGGCCTGAGCCTGTCCCCTGGGGCTGGGGGAGCTGTCACGGGGCAGGGAGGGCCAGGGGTGGCAGTGGCTGCTCAGGGATGGCTTTGGCCCATGACCCTGGCAGCAGCCGCTGCCCAAGCAGCTGCGCTGCCCCCGGGCTCTCCTCCCGGCCTGCTGGGCTTTGTTGGCTGGCACAGCCTGTGCCAAGGGCCGGCAAGGTGCCTGCAGGCCCCAGCTCTGGGGGAAACAGAGAACGTCCTGCCCGTATTCACCGTGCTGCCAGCTCAGCAGTGCAGCACAGCACGGGCTCACGCTCCCCATTGCTCCCACAGATGCAGCCGGCACCACAACACGTCTTCCCCATGCCCAGAAGGGAATTGGTTTCTGCCAGGGAACACACTGCTGGCTAGAGTTAATGACAAGCCAGGCTTTTCTATGGCATGCCGGGCATTGGGCATGCCATATAAAAGCCTGTAAGGATGGCAGTAGGCCAGGGTCCCTCATGTGGCACACCAGCTGGAGGGGGGGTTTTGTAGGTGTTGGGTTTTGCAGGAAGGCATGCAGGGCTTTGCGTCCTTTGTAGAGTGGTGCATGGGGCTGGGGTTCCTCGTGAGGTTCTCAGGGGATTTGAGATCTCTTCTGTGGCATACAGGGGACTGGAGACATCCGTAAGGCTGGCAGGGGCTTGAGTACCTTGTGATTAACGTGGCGGTTTAGTGCTTGCCGTCAAGGCCTGGAGAGGAGCTGAGTCCTTCCTAAGGTGGGCAGGAGGCTGTGGTCTTTTGTGAGGCACACAAGGCTGCCCTGGGGTCTCTGCATTGGTGAACACTGATTCTCTGCGAGGCACAGTGGGATATTTTGGGGTCTCTGCTGAGGGGTGCAGGGATCCCTCAGGAGGCATAAAGGAGTCTTGATGGTCTCTACTAAGGTGTGCAGGGATCCCTCATGAGATGTGCAGCGGGGTTTTTCAGTCTCCTCAGCGCAGCAAAGGGCCACTCTGGGTGGAGGCTGTGCAAAGTGGGCAGAAAGCTTCCTGCCAAGCCTTGCGGCCGGCGGGCGGGCGGAGCCCATCCTTGGGGGTCGGGCGGGGCCTCTGGAGCCGCCGCGCCCTTGTCGGGCAGGTCCCGGCCCCGGCGGGGAAGGGCCGCGGCCCCGGGCTCCGGCGGTGCTGCCGAGCAGCAGCGGAGGCACAAGGGCCCCGCTCCGGCCTGGCCCTGTGCTGCAGCCGAGCACAGGGACAGCCACGGCCGCTCCCTGCGCCACAGGCAGCACCGGGGCTGCAGCTGAGGCCGTGCCTGCTCCCACTGAGGAAGGAGCTCCTTGCAATGCCCACTTCCCTAAAGCACGTGGGCAAGCCAGCACAGCATGGAAACGCTTCTGAACTGTGCTCCCATGGACACTGGGATTGAGAGATGGATTGACTGGAAGTCCTGGTCCGTCACTGTGTGGAGATCACGCTGCATGCTGGAGGCAACTTCTCGATGCCCCTTTGCTGAGAGAACAATCACGGATTAGCAGTTGTGGCCAAGAGCAGCCCCAGGGGCTCGGGGCAGAGGCAGAGGGAGGTGGGGAGGAGAAAGAGCAGGGCCGAGATTGCCCTTGAAAGGCAGAGGTGCTCTGGGGCCCGCTCCTGGCCAGGGACCCTGCCCAGAGCCGTGCCCTGCTGGCCGGGGCCTTGAGGGGCAGCTGTCCAGCTGGGCCCAGCTGTGCCAGCAGCTCCAGCCGTGCTGGGGAGCCTTGCCAGCTCTGGGCCCTGCTGTGCAGGAGGGTCCCTGTGTGCCACTGGCAGCTGGGGCCTCAGCCACCTCCTCTCTCCACAGGAGCGTCTCTGCAGCTTCACAAGACCGGCCAAAGAGTTCCATCAGGGAGACATGTACCTGCACCTGCGCCTCTCATCAGCCATCCCTAAGCCATGTCCAACATCCCTGCCACAGCTGCATTATCAGCTTGTTGCTAGGGACATAGTGCCACCACCCTGAACAGGAGCCTCTGTCCCCAAAGTGCTGGCCCTGGTGTCTTTTGCAGTGAGCAAGGGAGTGAGGGAAGCCATGACAAACATTAGCAATGTCCGTTGCTTTTACTGTGGCCAACTTGGACATTTCCAGAAAGACTGTCCTCACCTTCCTGTTGGGCAATTTATTAACTATGTTCCACCTCCTAGGCCTCCTCCTTTCCAACAGCCCTATCGGCCCACATACAACTTTCAGCAGCAATATTATGAGCCGACCCAGGGAAATGCTTAGCAGAGCATGGGGCCACGCCGCGTGACAACAGCAAATTACCGGCCTTGCCTGCAAAGCCCACCTCAGCTGCCAGCCATCCAGGAGTCCCCCGCCCCAACAGGCTCCTCGCAGAGGACCGCAGTCATGAGGACGGACTCCAGTTGTTCCGCAGAACCGGAACTTTCCCCAAAGCCTCCGACCAATGTTAGTAAGTTCTGTCCATCTGCTTTTCCCCGACGAAGATCTAGTTTGAGTTCCAGCTGGGTACCTTGAGCCCCCTTTCCACCCTCAACCAACTACAGTCCTGCTGTTTGGGGACAGTGAACACACTCCAGATCAGGTAAGTATATTACCAGAAGTTGTGACTGTAAATCCAGGCAATGAAATTACTGTGTCAGTTGTTTGTTACAATCCACCATTTACATTGTTGAAATTTGTACCTTTTGCACAAATGTTAATTTTAACTGGCCAGGATTCAGAGGTTGAACCTGATTCAAATTTTGATGTATTTGCATGTCACTAGATTTGTAAAGACAAACCCCTGATTGATTCTTGTATTTCCAAAAATGGGAAATCCATTGAACTTCGTCTCATGGCTGACACAGGAGTGGACGTTACTATCCTCCCCAGGGCAAAGTGGCCCCGCGACTGGGCACTGGTGTCCCCTTGTGGCACAATCTCCGGTGTTGGTGGAGCTGTCAATTCCATGCAAAGTCCTCATCTTGTAAGCGTAGAGGGGCCTGAGGGGCAAGTCTCCACCATCTGACCATTTGTCGTGTCATCCAATATCTCCCTATTTGGCAGGGATGTTTTATCCCAGTGAGGTGCCTGCCTTTATATCCCTGACCCCAAGTGGGATTTTTGGCATGGGCCACTGCAGAGCGAATTTCCCCACCATTGAATTGGAAAACCGATGTTCCGATGTGGGTGGATCAGTGGCCCCTCCCATCAGACAAATTAAATGCGCTCATCGAATCAGTCAAGGAGCAAGAACAACTCGGGCAATTAGTTACATCAACTAGCCCGTGAAATACCTCAGATTTTGTCATCCGAAAGCTTGGCAAAAGCAGTTGGCGTCTGCTCCAAGACCTTCAAAAAATTAATGAGGTTATTGAGGATATGGTCCCCTTCAGCCTGGCCTCCCCTCCCCTTCTATGCTTCCCCACGATTGGCAGCTTGCTGTCCTTGCTATCAAGGACTGCTTCTTTAACATCCCACTTTACCCAGGAGATGCCCTCAGATTTGCATTTTCAGTACCATCTCTGAACAGAAGTGAGACTTTTAAAAGGTATCAATGGGTATCAATCCTCAAGAATTGAAAAACTGCCCCGTGTTATGCCAAATGTAGGTTGCTCAGGTTTTATCACCTGTCAGGAATCAGTTTCCTGAAGCTATCATAGTCCATTACATGGATGACATACTTATTTGTGCTGCCACCAAAAGTTACCTTAGTGCCGCTCTCGAAAAGACTGTTTCTACTATTGAGAAAGCAGGTTTTGTAATTGCTCAGGACAAAATACAAATGTCAGCACTGTGGACATACCTTGGGTATCTCATCACTGGGAGAACTGTAACACCACAGATTTTTTCTATAAATGAACAGCCACAGGCTCTAGAGCACATTCAACGCATTTGTGGGATCATCACTTGGGTCTGGCCTTTGCTCGGCTTGACAAGGCAAGAGCTGGCTCCACTGTTCTCCTTGCTGAAGAAAGACACCGACCCCACAGCCCCACAGACCCTGACACCAGAGGCAGAGGAAACATTGCAGAAAGTAGCAGAGGCAATGAGGACACGACAGGCTGAACAGGTCAGAAAAAACCTTCCGATTGAATTTGTCATCCTGGGAAAGTGCCCACACTTTCATGGGCTCCTATTTCAGTGGGACACAACACAGAAAGACCCACTCATCATACTCGAGTGGTTGTTTCTCCCACATCAGCCTGCGAAAACAGTGTATACACCATCAGAGTTGCTAGCAAAATTAATTGCCAAAAGTCACCATCGCCTCTGAAGCCCTGTAGGCTGTGATCCCTCATGCATTTACCTGCCTTTGAAGTTAGGTCAATTGGACGCCTTATTAAAAACAAATGAAAACATCCAAATTGCTTTAGATAGCTATCTCGGGAAAGTCTCAATTCACTACCCAAAGCACAAATTATTCAAAGATTCGTTCCATGTAGTTCCAAAAACTTTCCAAAGTCATCTTCCTATTAAAGGCGCTGTCACAGTGTTCACTGATGGGTCTGGCAGGTCCCACAGATCGGTATTTACCTGGAAAGACCTGAACACTCAAAAGTGGGAATCTGATGTTCAGACCATGGAAGGTTCCCCCAGATTGCGGAGCTTTTTGCAGTTGTGAGGGCCTTCAGGATATTCCAGCAACCATTTAACTTAGTGACTGATTCATCTTATGTTGCCGGGATAGTTGATGGAGCAGAGCATGCTCTGCTCAAAGACGTGCAAAACAAACAGCTGTTTTCCTTGCTTTCAGAATTCATCTGGCTCATCTCTCATGGAGAGCAACCCTATCATATTCTACATGTAAGATCCTACACCGACATGCCTGGCTTCCTTACTGAGGGGAACCAGAGGGCAGATGCATTGGCAATGACAGTCACCACCACAATTACTTCACCAACTTTACCTGACATTTTTAAACAAGCACAATTGAGCCTCATGTTTTACCACCAAAACGCGCCAGCCCTGGCACGTCAGTTGAAATTGTCACAAGAACAAGCCTGTGCCATTGTAGCCACATGTCCAAATTGCCAATCCCGTGCCCTTCCAACAGTATTAACAGGTATCAATCCTAGGGGACTGAATGCATTTGACCTGTGGCAGTCAGACATTACTCATTACCCACTTTTTGGGAAATTAAAATATATTCACGTATGTATACATACATTTTCTGGTGCAATCTTTGCATCTCTGCATGTAGGAGAGAAAGCCAAAGATGTCACCAAGCACTTTAACATGGCCTTTGCTACCCTAGGAGTTCCAAAAAAGATTAAGACAGATAATGAACCAAGTTACACCTCCAAAGCATTTCAAAATTTTCTCTCAGCTTGGGGAAATCACCATCACACCGGCATTCCTCGCAACCCTCAGGGACAATCAATAGAAGAAGGCACACACAAAGAAATTAACAACCTGTTAGGTTTACAAAAAGATTCTGCCCTTTTAATGACACCTCAAGAAAGACTCTGCAAAGCACTATATGTGCTCACTTTTCTTAACTGCCATTCAAAAGAGCCAAATCCTCCAATCCTTTGGCATTTGCATAACAACATATTTGCCCATCTCAAAGAACACCCACCTGTGCTCATCAGAGACCCTGAGTCCCACCAAATTAAAGGTCCTTTTCCACTAATAACCTGGGGCCAAGGGTACGTGTGTGTTTCAACAGAAACAGGGCCGAACTGGATTCCAGGCCACTTTGTCAAACCCTACCTGAATGCAAATCAGCCTGCTGACCCACCCAGGAAAAGCCAAGATGCATCTGATCAGCCAGACACCGCAGCAGATGCAGTCACTTGGAAGCGTCGGAACAAGAAGACCAGAATTCCCAACATTGTAGCACGAACTCTCATCACAAAAAAATATTTTCCACTGTCATACCTTGCTGCAGAACCCCTCCTTTCCTCCCCAACTATCCCTATCCCTTTTCCCACATACCTTGCCCCCAACCCATTCCACAAGTCCCCACGCCTCTCTTTCCTGCTTGTGTCCTACGATTATTAGAAAAGGGGGAGGGTGAGGAGAGTGACTGAAAGAGTGTACAGAAATTTAATGTCATATGTTTCTCTTGCTATTTGCTACAGCAAAATCACCCTGGAAGGCCACCCTGGAAAGAATGAAATTCAAACAAGTGCTTTTCACTGCAATCACCATTCTGCTCCATCCGTGAATAGCAGAAGGGTGGATGGTGCAACAACTGACAGAAAATGTATGGCAGAATCTGGCGAAAACTCTGAAACAAGATAAGATCTGCTTGCCAATGGGCAGCGTGGACAATCCTCTATCTACGTGCCTGGTGGGAATGCCTCTGTTGCAAAAAGATTATCCATATGCGGGGAAGAAACCAAATCCGGTTGACACCTGGGACACCTGGACAAAGATTTTACCACATGCCACACAAGAGCCCCAGGAGTTAGATCTCTTGGGCTCTGCTCCAGCTACATACTGTGTTAGGTTTTTCTATCTACAAAACACACCCATTTGGCATGACTCTGCAGTCTCAGGCACAGTAACTCAGAAAGATGTAACACCTAATAGCAGAAAGTATAATTCAGCCACATGGTGCAAGTATACCTATAGCACACCATCTGAGTCCAGTGATGTTCCCAGAGTGTCACCGAGAGGCGTGTTTCTTATCTGCGGCGACAGAGTGTGGGCAGGGATCCCATCAAAGATCAAAGGAGGTCCCTCCAGCCTCGAACAGCTGACTGTCCTCACCCCAAACACATCACAAATTATAAATTGGCAGAATCAAGAAGGATTGGCATCAAAAAGAGATCTTACAGTCAATTCGACCCAAATTGCGATGACAAAATTTACGATTGGAGCGAATCCAAAAGAGTCTCTGCATCCATTTTTCTACCTTGGTACGCAGCTGCAAAGGCTCTCGGTGAAATTTCCCACCTGGGGTGTTGGCTCAGCCGTCAGGCCAAAGCTGCCTCCGCAGCCCTGTCAGATCTGCTCACGGAAGAAGAAACCACCAGGCACGCCACCCTACAAAATACAGCTGACATTGATTTTCTCCTTCTTGCGCACGGTCACAGCTGTCAGGACTTTGCTGGTCTGTGCTGTTTTAATTTAACATCTAAAAGCACCTCCATACATGCCAGCATTCAGCAAATTCGAAACCAAGTGCAAGACCTCATGACGGAGACCAGAGACATCAATGTAGTAGGTAAAGCACTCACACAGTGGGGAATCCCCAGGTGGCTTGTATCAATTCTCAAAAATTTGGTGTGGATTTAAGTTGTCATTTTCATGATAATGGTTGCCCTGAGTTGTTTGAAAAGAGTAATAGAAAAGTCACTTGGAAAAATTTATTTAATAAAGAAAGAAGGGGGAGATGTGGGGGTCATGGGTGAGAAAGCTATCTCAGGAATGCCCTGGGAAAGCACCATTGTCTAAGTCAGGGAAAATTCATTCCTTTCCCATGGTTCGAATGCTGTACTCCCTTTCCCATCCCACTCATCCTGTACCCTTTGTATCTTTCATTAGTTACTCCTGTGAAAACTTTTCCCCTCCCATCCCCCTCCATGTAGCTGTGCACAAAATCTGTAACTTTCCCCAGAGATCTCGCACTCGCCCTGGTATCCCTCTGCTGGTGTTACCATCCCTGCTGTCCCTTCGACTCACTGTGTGTCCCTCAGCCTACCCTCCATGTTTTCCTATCCTTTTTGGACCCTGCAATAAATCAGTTGAAATTATCCAGGACTCAAGCTGCCCTCCTTCTATCTGGTGAAGAGAAACATCTAGCCTGGGTCGAGCGGGTGAAAATCCTGACCCCGGCAACCTTGTTCTTATCAATTTCTATGACATCACACACACAGTCCTTAAACACACACAGCCATCACCTATATACACTAGTACCGTTTCTTGGTTGGTATCTGGGTGGATCTCAAAGTGGCAAATGCCTTGGTCATTGTCAAGGCATATGTCTTGAGCACTAATCACATTACTGTCACAGATGAATCCCTGTTGTTCTTGAGCAATGTAATGTTCCAAGTTTACGGTTTGCCATCTCCCCTGGATTTTCCAAGCCCATACCCTGTATTCTGAGGGGTATAATGCTGGCTGCTTGTGACTGAGCCCTAAGGCAGCAATGGCGTGAATAGCGTGAACTGTGCCATTACACAGAGTGAGCACGAAGGCTGGAGCTGTATTAGTGGGGGGATTATATGTAAAATTACCATGGCCCACCAAGACTGGAAATCTTTCTCAATGTCTGTAGCACTGCCCCAGACCACCTTCAGCACTTCAGTGGGAAAGACTCCTTTACTTCCTTCTCTTATGATTAAAGCAGCTGTTGACTGTACCCATAATTGTGTTTGCATATAGCTGAGGGCTGAAGATATGTTATCCTGTGCCCCCATTAATGTGTCTGCTAGCAAGCTATGGTCTTGATCTTCAATTTCTCTCCATTTCGGCAGCACCCTCGAGACTTGCCATTGACTATTTCCCAATGCCAAAAGAGATGACTGTAAAGGCTGTTTTAATTTTATTGGATGGCTAGCTGCTACAGCTAATTTGTGCATTAATATTTCTGAGTCAATCCTATTCAAAACCCCTAGCCCAGTCCCTAACATCTTGGTTAAATCCCTTTGCATTCTGTCTCTGAAGTGCGCTTGTTTTTGTAGCCATCTTGTCCATCCCTCGAAGGATGACCTTATGAAGGGGGAACAAGGTGGCTGAACTGTCGAGATAGTAGTTTGCATTAACAGTTCGAAATGTCATAATCCTGGATTAAATAACTGTTGTTGTTGACCCGTATTCCTTATTATGTGTGGGCCAATTTCATAAACTCTAGGTTCAAGCTTAAATGGCGTATTTTGGGTTTGTGCTTGAGTGCTGGGGTGGGTTGTAACAGGCTTAGCTATAGCATTTATTTTAAATTTGAAAGACAGCCCAATAGTGTTGCAGGCCCAGAGGCAAACCATGTTGACAGTTTGTCTTAATGTGAAGTTGTGCCAACAGTCCAATTCATTTGGATGATTGCAAATCTTCCAGTGCTTATTTACACTGATTTGGGTTGCTTTACTATAGGTAGTCCCAATAATCATTCTACACTCTATCTTAATTACCTCCCCCATGGTCCCTTGAAGTCACCACAACCTCTGTTTCTGCCACTGCAGCGTTTTTTATATTTGCTTTTTGCACATGACCACAGTTGTTAGGTTTAAACCTTTTAAATGGGAAGGTTTTCCCATGGATCCGGTCTATTGAGTAAGGGCTTGGGACCAAGGCCATTCAGCATTGTTCTGGCTAGGAGTACTTTCTAATTTTTGGATTACAGCAATGATTGTAAACAACACTTCAGCACAAATCCCCACCCACCATGATGCATTCATTTTGTGCGGGTAAGTTTCAGTTTCAGTTTACCATCACCCGGTGTTATTCTCCAAGGGGCTTCTGGAGCTTTCTTAACACGGCTGTGGTGGATCCAAGCACTTTGTTCCTTAGTCTTGATTGCAGTGAAGGTAGTAAGGAGCACTTGGTATGGTCCCTCCCATTGTGGTTGCAGGGCCTTCTCTGTAAGAGACTTAACATATACATAGTCTCCAGCCTGCACATCATGTACTGATGCATCGAGCCCTGTACCCCGAGTACCGGGGGTACCTCCAGTCGGTCATGCTCCACTGGCTCCCCTTGGTTTCCACTGAGGAAGGAGGCTGGATTGACAATATTAGTCACCACAATGTCCACAGCATCTTGCTCCACCATAATAGCTTGGTATCTCAGAAATTGTTGTGGGAAAAGCCAATGTCCGCCTTTCACCTCCAGCACTGCAGACACCGTGTGAGACACTGGCACAGTCATTTTGTCGCCCAGGGTGAATTGACTTACCTCTTGGATATTCAGTACAACTCCTGCAGCAGCTCTGAGGCATCCAGGCCAGTCTTTAGCTGCTGCATCCAATTGCTT
The DNA here is from genome assembly GCF_036417665.1 of Passer domesticus. Classification (NCBI taxonomy): domain Eukaryota; kingdom Metazoa; phylum Chordata; class Aves; order Passeriformes; family Passeridae; genus Passer; species Passer domesticus. The sequence continues at coordinate 7,036,946 of NC_087482.1, read as the reverse complement.
AGAGAAGTAAGCAACTGGTCTCTGGTATGGGCCAAGGTCCTGTGCTAATATTCCCAAGGCCATTCCTTGCTTCTCATTGGAGAACAAGACGAAAGGCTTACTCACGTCTGGCAATCCCAGAGCTGGAGCTGACATGAGGGCTTTCTTCAGCTGGTGGAAGGCCTGCATAGCTTCCTTTGTCCATTGTATTTCCCTGCTTTCAGTTGCAATAAGTTCATATAAGGGCTTAACAAACAGTCCATAGTAACAGATCCATAACCTGCACCACCTCGTCATCGCCAGGAAAGTTCCTAGTTCTTTTGCAGTCTGAAGTTTTGGGGTCTGGCATATTGCCTCCTTCCAGCTTTGGCCCAGGGTACATTGTCCAGTACTGACTTTGTATCCCAGATAAGTTAATATCTGTTTTACTGCTTGAGCCTTTTTCTTTGATACCCGGTACCCTTGGAGTCCCAGAAAGTTCAAGAGGCTTACCGTCCAGGCCACGCATGCTTCACTCGTCCGTGTGGCTATGAGGATGTCATCTTCGTAGCAGCTTTGCTTCCTCTGGAGGGGCTTCCCAGGCCTCTAATTCCTTTGAAAGTTGTTCTCCAAACAAAGTGGGTGAGTTTTTAAATGCCTGTGGGGGTACTGTCCATGTAAGTTGAATTCTTTGCCCACTTTTAGGACTTTCCCATTCAAATGCAAAAATTTTCTGGCTGGCTAGGTGGATAGGAAGGCAGAAGAAGGCGTCTTTTAAACCTGAAATGGTAAACCAAGTTAGTTCAGGTGTTAAGCAATTTAATATCATGTAGGGATTGGCCACCACAGGATACAGATCCTCAGTTACCTTGTTCATGGCTTGCAGATCGTGTACTAACCTGTATGACTCATCAGGTTTGCTGGCTGGTAGGATAGGGGCATTAAAATCAGATTGACATTCTTTTAATAATACTAAATGCAAAAAGTTCTCAATTACTGGGCTAATTCCTTCCTTATCTTCCTTCCTCAGGGGATACTGTTTAACTCTGACAGGTTGCATTCCCTCTTTTAGTCTGATCTGAACAGGCGGAGCATTTTTTGCTCTCCCTGATACATCAGAGGCCCATACCCCAGGGAACACCTGATTCTTTACGTCTTCATCGATTTCAGTTTCCCTTGTGACTTGACTAGTGGTTAATATCAAACTCAATATTTCTACATACTCTTGATCATTTCCCTCCAGAGTAATTTCCCCATTTTTGAATGCAATAGTTGGCGGTCATTGTCCCAGCAAATCTCTGTCCAGAAGTTGCTCAGGGGAGTTGGGCATATATAGAAATTTGTGGATCCCCCACTGTTTTCCCAGTTTGTATTTTAGTGGCCTAAAGAAAAATGCCTTTTCAGTTTGGCCAGTCGCTCCCGTAACTGTAGCATAATCATCCCCTACGGGCATCAAGGCTGTATTTAGAAGCGAGTACCTTGCCCCAGGAAGGTACTCGCTTTTAAAGGTTGACTAGGAATTTCCCTTCTTTTTCCATTTCTCCCAGCTTTAGTTTGACAACCAGAGAGCCTGCTGGGGTAGTCTCCTCCAGTCCCCCCTAATCGTCTTGCACATGGGCAACCACCCCTCCTCTCCTTTGATTCCCTTCACCATTCTCTTTCTGCTCTGGACAGTCCATCTTCCAATGGCTCTGTTTCTTACAGTTTGCACATTGATTTCTGCCGGATCGAGGAGGGCCTTGCCTGGGTGCTCCCTGCCCGCTTTCACGTCTTTCTTTCCATTCCTCCTGCACTATTGCTATTAAGTTTTTCATCCCTTGTTTATCCCCTTCTTCTCTGTTGCTAAAGACTCTCCAAGCCTCCACCAATAAAGTTTCTAAATTCCGTATATCTTCTTCTCAGACTTTTTAGAGTTTGCACCAAATATCCCCCTTGGACTGTCCCAAAAATAGATTAATTAGTTGTTGTATCCCTCTCGGGTTTCCTGCAGTCAGGATGACCCTCCCCGAGGGTTCTTTTTTCCCAGCCCGACGGTGGAAGAAAGAGTCGCAATTCTTCAGCTCTGGTTCACAAGGTTGTTTATTGTCTCTTATCTAAACCATTCTTTTTCAGAACTGCAGAGGTCTGATCTGCAGGTCTGTCATGGGCACGCTGCCCGCCCCTGGGCTGGTGTCTACATTTTATACGAGGAATTACATGTACTTTATTTGTCATTATTTTCCAATACCTATCACCTCTGTTAGACTGTCTACTTCTAGTCTAAACCAATCCAAATGTGCCACCATCACCAAGAAGATGGAAGCCAGGAAGAAGAAGGAAGAAATATAGGACAACGCCCAAATCCCTCCATCTTGCCTCCTAGACCCTCTCTAGTAAAATCCCTGAAATTCTACTTTTCACCCTAGGATTAATTCATTATCACTCTACTTAAACTTCCGTGACTTGTGATTCTTCATACAACGGTTGGTAATTTGTTCCCTGGGTTAAGATCAAAATCCCAAGTGTCTCTGGCTTCCTGCCAGGATTCCCCAGCCCTCTGCCAGGAGCACGTGTCATCCAGGGCACCCAGAGGGGTGTCCTGGGTTCCAGCATATCCCCAGATCAGATGCAGGGTCCAGTGGTGTATAGCGTCACATTGTGTTTCTCAGGTGGTCTAGGAACTCTCTGGGGGATTCTGAGGGTGCCTGTTTAATAGCATATAAAGCTGACCAATTTATAATTTCAGGCGTTGCTCTTTCCACTCCCAATATAAGCCAATCCTTATAATTTTTTAGCCTCTGTCTTTGCACTGGTTGGTTCAGGTTCCAGCCTGGGTCCTGAAGTGGAAAATGTTCCTTTAGATCCCCTGGTTGTTGTCTAAAGTGGTCTGCTACCTGGTTCCCGGCTGTCTTTAAAACCATCTAGCTTTCTGTTTCAGTGAATGTGTCTAATAACAATTGAATAGCACCCCAGTCTGGATTGTGCTGCTTCATAATGTATCCTAGACATTTAGCAATGTTTATTGGGTGATTTTGGTAATTTCCTGCAATCCTTTTCCAAGCTTCCAAATCAAGGGTGGAGAAGGGCACCTTAACTAATATCTTTTCTCTGCCTGGTTTTACTGTCACCTGCAAAGGGGCCTGCAGTATTTGTCCTCTGGTTCGGGATGCTATTGGGCTGCCTAGAGGGGTTGGAGCTGGTGTCTTCTCCAAAGGAGGAGGAGTAGGAGTAGGAGGAATAGTGGAAGAGGTTGACTAGCTGGTGTAGGTGGTGTAGAAGGTGTAGGTGGTGTAGATGGAGCCCCTCCCAAGTCTCTAGCCCTTCCCCCCTGCCCTCCCAAGTGAAGGCTAAATAGGTCAGCTAGATCTTGTTCTTGTTCCTCTAGTGCTGTGCGATAAACTTTATCTGTCCTGCTGCATCTCTGTCTTATGCTACAGGCCGAGCAGCCCCATTTCAGTTCTCCAATTTTGCTTCTGTTTTCTCCTTCAAGAGCCAAAACGAGGGGGTCAGAGGGGGCTCTGATGCCACAGTCCCTTTGCCAATCAGGGTTATTTTGGAGGGAGAAAAGCATATCACAATAAGAAACCTCCTCCCATTTCCTTCCCTCCACAGAAACAACATTAGCTGTAACAGGATATTATATCCCAATGTACCTGTAGGAGGCCACCTTGCCCCATCCTCCAGGTGATAGAATGGCCACCAATGGGAGCAATATATAATTAGGCTTTTTAAAATTTTGAGTGCCCCCTTTGCCTGCTATTTCTCTCCAATGTGCTAAGACACACCCTAATGGGCTGGCTTTAGGTACTTCCTTACTCTGCCTTGTTCCCATTATGTTATTTTAGAGCAAGCTTTAGCTTATTCAGTTCCGAATGTCCAGATGTAAGTCTCAAATCAAAACTCCTTTTTTTTCCCCCGTCTTCTGAGTTATTTTTAAAAAGTAATAATTAATCAAATAATCAATGTATAGAAATATTTATAACCAATTTAACAATCAATAATACTTTAATTAATTAAATGTTATTAACATTAAATACAACTTAATTTAATAATTAATATATAACAATCCACCATTAACTTTTACTTGTTTGTTGTTTTCTCAGTCCCACACAAAGTTACAAACTCTTACGGGTACAATCCAAACCACTGGGGAGAAAAAAAAAGGAAAAAATTCCTTAATTCTTCCTTTTGATACGGCTGTGCCACTCCTTTATCCTTTCCCAATCCTCTTCAAAGATGTCTTCCCATGTCTCAGGGTCTAGGTGACTTTTTCCACAGATTAAATTCACTATTTCACACCTTGCATGTACCTCTTGGTTATAGTATCTTGGCAGTTCAGGAGTACATGCATGGCATGCAGGTCTCTGTCTATATGAAACACAATACCACCTCCTCTGACACTTTCTGCACTGAAGGAGAACCCAAGCTGTGTGCCAGTCTGGCTCCCAGTGAAAAGCTGTCAGTCTGCACACAAAACAGGGAATCACCCCTTCAAGCCCCCAGGTCAAGGTGTTTCTAAGCACTCTTTCAGCTTAGAGTGGGTGTTCCCAGTCAAAGGCTCGATAGCAACGTGTTGAACTGCGGTATATCCCTCCCAAGAACACTCTGTCTCTCCCTCCATCCTCCCGTTCTATGACTACCCAGCCCCTGACGGATGAAGAGACTGACTGGGTTCAAGCTGCAACCACCTGTGTAGAGCATGTCACGGAGTCCGGGCTCTCCCAGCCCAGGCTTGAAGTTAGACAGCCACCGTGGGCAAATCACCTCTCGCTTGTAGAAAAAAAAAAAACAAACCCAAAACAACCCCAGCAAACCCCTTAATGCAAAGGCTCTCCTAGTAACAGCTGTCAAGACTGAAGGGCAGTGTTATCGCACTGCAAACACTTAACTCTTAGCCCAGGCGGGCTTGCTGGCTGCCTTCAGGTGGTTCCTGCCCCTTACCAACCAGCGGCGCTTGCTTGCAAATGCCGACTTGTGCCGTGCTCCTGCTAGCTGTGCTATCAGCTAGCGGTGTCCAAAGCAACCCTAGAAACCGCGGCTTATGCCCCGAGTGCCTGCCAGCCGTGCTGTCGGCCTGCTGCCCCGAGAGCAATTTGGTAAGCCCCGGCTCATGGCCCTGCACCGCGCTGGCCCCACTCGTTAGAGCCGCCCTGCACCACGCATGTGCTGCCGGCCAGGGGCTGCCTGCGCTGGGCATGCGCTGCTCGCTCTCCCAGGCGCTGCCGGCTGGCCGCCGCTGCCCCGGCTTTGCACCGCCTCTGCCCGCTGCGCCGACCTGCGCCACGCTCACGGCGACCCGGCGCCCTTGAAATGTTCTTTGAAAAACCACAGTTACTGAAATAAATGGGCAGGAGATCTTTCTCCTTTTTAATGGCTTTATTAAGAAGAATCAGCTCAGGTGGGGAGAAATCGACGGGTTGCGCCCTCGCCGCCGTTGCTCCCAGGCGTGGCACGAAGGAGGAGGATGATGCAGCTTTGTCCACTGGTCTGCAGACAGAACTGGGGACTCTGTCCTCACGGGAGACTCGTGGAGTCCTTGGTTTGTTTGTTTAAAAACCCGGGGGGTCTCTTTAATCAGTTTCTTTTCAGGTTAGGGTGAGAAAATAAAAAGGTCCAAGCAGGTACGGGACTATGCTCCCATCCTTAGACGTCACTTAAGTCACTTGTTGGCTCGTGATTTTAGGGGTTTTTCTTGTAAAAACTGTAAAACTGTAAAAACCCAAGGTGCACTGCATTTCTTATTTGCATACTGGCTCCGATGTCACTCCTATTTTCTTTACCTCGGAGGGGTCTGTCCTGGTGTCTTTTTTTTTGGTAAGTGGCCAGCATCAGGGAAACAATCAGTTAATCACTGGCCATTAACAGGTATTCGAAGAGCTTTTCTTTTGGCAGGGAACCTAAAGGAGTCTGACCGGTTTGACTTGCTTTTTTTTTTTTTTTTTTTTTTTTTTAACTCTGAAACTAAAAAAAATACAATTTTCTATTCATAACACTTACCAGAGAAACTAAACCAAGACCTCACTCCCCGCAGCGTGTTTCACCGTTCACTCACACCCACACACACACACAAGCACGCACGTCCGGACGTGATAACCATACACAATCACAGTTCAAACCAATGCTCCGCCAGCTGCTCTGTCAGCTGGGGACCCCCCACCACCGGCCTCTCCCTGGCAGACGATGGCTTGCAAACTGCTTGTGCAAAACTGCACACAAAGACGTCTCTTATGTGACTTATCAGTAGCCAACCCTAAAAAAAGTGAAAGGAATACATACCACTTCTGTCCATAGTCGCAATGCGCTGTGGTCTGCTCCGCGCAGTGTACAGCCGAGGCACCGAGTCTCTCCCGGGGAAGAGTCCTGTGGCACACCTGAGAGGGTCTGTGCCCAGCCGGACCAGCAGGAGAGCAGAGTTACTCCCATCTGGGTCGCCAAGTGAAGCGATATGCGGAATAAATAGACTCCACAACCGGATGTAGTTATGAAGTGGGTATGCGTGTCAGGGCCTGGCACAAGCGAGATGGCTCTCGTGAAAACTTGTGCCCCGAGCCCTGGTCCGAGCCACATCTTTGTTCACAAACATGTTCCATATGCAAGACATTACACAATCTCTTCATGCACATTCAACCCCTGGCCCCGCCTGTCCTCCCCTCACATGGCGATGAGATCCACACCCTCCTGGGCACACGTTGTTTCCTGTGGTGGTCACACTGGGGTCTTGGTGGTCTCTGAGGCCGAAGGCTGTGGTCTTCCTCATGACTGAACTTTTGAACTTCTCTCCTTTCTGCGTGCACTGTGGTCCCTTGGTGCTTATCTGAGTACGTCTGTTGGTTTGGATCAGCTTGGAGACAGTGGAGCTCCTTAGTCTAGGCTTCTTGCATTCCCTGGTCTTCTCCTGGTGTTATGAGTAAAACAGTTATCTGTAGCTATGATATTTTATTAAAAATCCTTTCCTGCGATTTTTCCCCTCCTGAGGAGCTGAGGGCCTCAGGAAAGAAATGTAAACAATAACTATCTGCTGCTGTGGAGTGCAACAGGTGCATCTTCCATTGGTCCATGTGGATTGTTTTCACTTGATGACCAATCACAGCCAACTGTGTTGAGCCTGTGAGCAGTCACAAGATTTTTGTTATGCATTCTATTCTATTCTATTCTATTCTATTCTATTCTATTCTATTCTATTCTATTCTATTCTATTCTATTCCATTCCATTCCATTCCATTCCATTCCATTCTATTCTTCTTTGTCGCCTTCTGATCATTTTTTCCTCTCTGTTCTTTTAGTATAGCTTTAATGTAGTATTTTTATAGAATGAACGAGAAAATAAATCAGCCTTCTGAAATGGAGTCAAGCCTCGTGTCTCCACACCTGGGGTGTTCACCCCCACAAATTATCCATTTTTTTTAAGGCTGCAAAGTTAAACAGGTTGGGCCAGTTTTTGGGAGTTGAAGTGTTGACTATTTGTTGTTGATAGCTTCATGTTGCAATCACCTCTTGTTAATAGTTTTTCTTCAATTACCTGTTAATGGTTAGAAATCAAGCGCAGTTGTCCCCCTGCTGCTTCCCAGGAGCCTGCAGGTAGCAGGGTGGGGGTGGTGACATCAGAGCTAGTATGCAGATGAGAATGCATTTCACCAAATTTTGCAATTTTCCAGGAAAAAAACTCCTAAAAACAACAAGTCAACATGGAATTATGAAACCTAAGGAATGTCTAAAGGTGAGGAACTTAATCCTTAGTATCTGCTAAGATCCTTTTTACTCCTCACCCTAACCTGAAAGGATGTCATCTAGGAAGAGGACCTGGAATGTTAGACCAAAGAAGCGGAATTCCCACTACTCCCTCGAGGATGGAAGCCCCAGCTCTGCCTGCATACCAGCGGACACAGCTGCAGCATCCTCCTCCTCCGTGCCACTCCTGGGAGCAGCGGGGGTGCGGGCGACCTGTCGTTTCCCACAACCTGAGCTGAATGTTTTTAATAAAGGCATTAAAAAGGAGAAAGATCTCCTGTCCTATTTATGACACTGGTATTGTCCTTCATAGCAAGAAGCTTCAGAAATTTGCATTTTCCTATGCCCTTTGTACCATGGCAGAGGTTTCTTAAGTAAAAGGTTAAAATTCAACACATAATTCTACAATTTAAAATTTAAATGCTTAGTGCATATTGCTAACTTAATTGAACCCCCCCAAAAACCTCCATTTCAACAGCAGCCCCTGCCTGGCTTCTGCCTGCCCACACCGTGGGCATCCACAGCTCCTCCTGGGCATGGAGCTCAGTCAGTGCTGGTGCTGGGTGGGCTTTGCTGCTGCTGCCACCTGGACACTGGGGTGACCACTTGTCCTAGGTTGCAGTGTAAAGATGTATTCTAATGCCATCCTCAAGAGCTGCTGAAACCAGGAGGGGCATTGTTTCTTCCTTATCTCCTGTTAATGGGCCCATCAATGTCTTGCCACATGACTCAGAAATAACTCCCTCCCAGAGCCATTTCTGTTTAATGGCTAATCAAGGACCCACAGCATGAGGCAGAATGATATCAGCCCACTGTGAGATGCTCTGCCCATGGGGGAGGAGCTAAGCATCCCCAGCTGGATATAATCTGGGTTTTGGGACACAACAAGCAGTCTTTCCACTGGATTCCCAGAGGAACCGTGGCCCTTACCCACTGCTTTTCCAGAGGATGAGAGCTACCAGATTGTTTCTAGAGGATCACCACTTCCACAAGTCCATTTCATCTGGACTGCTACCACCACCCTAACTAGCAGGGTGTCAGCAGGCTGTATTCTGACTCTGTCAGTGGTTTTTCTTTTGTATTATTGCATGTGTTTTGATTTTTTTCCCTTTTTCTAATAAATTGTATTTCTGACTTGGAGTCTCTCACTGGTTTTGCTTTCCAACCAGAACAAAGATCCTTCTCTTTATTTCAACAGAAGAATAGGCCATTGCCTAACCTGCAAGCCGGGGAGGTGGGGGGGGTGTCACCTTCAGTGATTCCTAGAGGGAAAGGCCAGGGGGCTCAGGTGCAGAGGGAGGGATGTGTTGATCTCAGGAAGGGCTGGAGGGTGCTGGGCTGGTCCTGGGGTCCTTAGAGGTACTCGAGTTGGCTGGGATGGGACAGACAAAGATAAAAAAAGGGATGAAGGCAGCTTGGGGAGGCCCATGGGGAGAGCAGGTGGAAGTGGCATCTACAGGGTAAAAGGAGGTTTGCTTGTAGACTGTTGTTCTGGGGTCCTCTTCGCAGAACACTTGAGAGGGCTGTCCGGGCCGTTCCTGCTGCTGGAGGAGCTGCCCACGCTTTCTGGGTGTGAGGTGCAGCCACCGTCTTCCAACTCCTGTCCCGAGGTGCTCCTGTGCAGAGAGGAGGTGGCTGAGGCCCCAGCTGCCAGTGGCACACAGGGACCCTCGTGCACAGCAGGGCCCCGAGCTGGCAAGGCTCCCCAGCACGGCTGGAGCTGCTGGCACAGCTGGGCCCAGCTGGACAGCTGCCCCTCAAGGCCCCGGCCAGCAGGGCACGGCTCTGGGCAGGGTCCCTGGCCAGGAGCGGGCCCCAGAGCGCCTCTGCCTTTCAAGGGCAACCTCGGCCTTGCTCTTTCTCCTCCCCACCTCCCTCTGCCTCTGCCCTGTGCCCCTGGGGCTGCTCTTGGCCAGGCAGCCTCAGTGGGAGCCAGCCCTGGCTGCAGCCCCAGCGGGCCCCCAGGACAAGGCCCAGCAATTGAGAGGCCAATGGAAGCACTGGGCAGCAGCAGAACCCTCAGCAGAGTTATTTGGACAATCATGGACTGGCCACAACCCCACTGCAGCCTCAATGGGAATGTTCCCTGTCCACGCTGGACTTTGAAAAGAAGCTGTTGGAGGGGGCAGGCAATAAAACACTCACTGTTTTCTGTTCCAGGAATACCAGATTCCAATGCAGAACAACATGAAGACAAGCTCCAAATACAGCACGCCTGCCAGAAACCCTAGCCAGCAGCCTGTTCCCTGACAGAAACCCCTTCCAAGGCCCTCCTGGGCATTGGGAACAGGTCTTGTGGTGCCAGCTGCATCTGTGGGAGCAATGGGGAGCGTGAGCCCGTGCTGTGCTGCACTGCTGAGCTGGCAGCACGGTGGATACGGGCAGGACGTTCTCTGTTTCCCCCAGAGCTGGGGCCTGCAGGCACCTTGCCGGCCCTTGGCACAGGCTGTGCCAGCCAACAAAGCCCAGCAGGCCGGGAGGAGAGCCCGGGGGCAGCGCAGCTGCTTGGGCAGTGGCTGCTGCCAGGGACACGGGCCAAAGCCATCCCTGAGCAGCCACTGCCAGCCCTGGCCCTCCCTGCCCCGTGACAGCTCCCCCAGCCCCAGGGGACAGGCTCAGGCCCTGTCAGGACCCAGCGCAGCCCCTGCCCAGTCGGGAGCCAGGGCTGGCTCTGGCCCTGGCTGGCGGCAGGGCTCCCGCTCGGGGCTGCTCCTGTGCCTTGGGCCTCTGGGCACTCAGGGCCAGCTCCGCAGCAGCTGCAGCGCCAGGGACGTTGCTGCACCAGTCCCGTTTCCCCGGGGCTCTGAACCAGCTCCAGAGGCCTGGAAGCCGAGGCGCCTCCAGCTTTGGCTGCTGCCGGGCCGGGCAAGGGCAGGCCCTGGGGGAAGAGCTGCTGCCACACAGCCCCGGCCAGGCCTGAGCCCGGCACAGCAATTACCTGCTGTGCCTGTGCCCGTGTCTGCCATCGCCTTACTTCCTGCAGCAGGGGCTGCCAGTGAGCCACTGCTTCTCCCTGGGTACTCCTCCTTCTGCACAGCCTTTTGGTCCATCACTTGAAAAAGGGAAAAAGGGACAACTGGATCAAATGGAAACACTCCCCACTGGGGAGGTGGCACCTTCATGAGGCAATGCTTGTCTAAGTCACAGGTAAAGATCAGGAAAAAGCCCAGGTAATTGGGGCTGGGCCAGTTCACTCCCTTGTGCAAACAGCTGCACCTCCTGATCTTCTCAGAGACTGGGAAATGGCAGGGCATCACAGGCCCACGGTACAGTTCGGGCACCCTATCAGATAATGCCAAATTCCATCCTGCAGAGGCTGGGCAGAAGCTGCAGCAAGGCCAGGTTGGGAAACAGCCCTGCAGGGCGTGAAAGCAGCAGCGGGTCAGCGAGGCTGCCATGGATCCCGTCCTGCTGTGCCGGGCACGGCATGTCCAGATGTGCAGCCAAAGGCCCCGGCTGCTGAGTCCCAGGGGCAGCATGAGGGAAATGCACCCACCTTATCCTCGGGGTGCTTCCTTCTGTGTTTGTCTCAGGAATTCATCTGCCTCATGAGACATTTTGGCTGCAGTATCTTGGGTCTTTCCTTTTGGAGGACCTTAAGAGAAAGTAGTTCCATTTCCCAGGAATGGATCCCACAAAAGCGGGGCTCAGCCTGTGGGATCAGCAGGGACACACTACTCACCCCTGCCATGGGAGCTGGGTTTGGGCCAAGCATCCAGCCCTGGAGCTTGAGAAGTCCTCCCCACGGACACACCTGTAACTCAAAAGCCACAGAAGCTTCTGCCATCTCTGCTGATCTGCACGGGCACCACTGAGCCGCAGGAGCAGCGATGCCTCCCTGGCCCAGCTTTGGGCTCTGAGCTGGCAGCTCTCCCAGGGGAAAGGCCTTGACCTACCCTCAGCATCTCCCAGAGCCTCAGTCCTGGATACGGGGCCTTCACCAGCAGGTTCAGCTGCAAGGAAAGGCAGGACAGAAGAGCTCCTGTGGCACTGCAGGAGATCCTCAGGCTGCCCACAAGGCTCAGCCCCGGGGCACAGCCCTGGGCCCGGCCCCTTCCCTCTCTGCTCTTCTCTTTGACTGCACAGAGCACACGGAAGGACACACTGGCACAGCACACGGGAGGAGGACTGAAAGCTAAATGCTCCTTCCTCCCACTGACAGCGATCCTGTGGGATCCCTCAGGGATGCAGAAGGGAGCAGGGAAAGATTCTCAGAATCCTTCAGCCCTTACATAATGTTAAGGGAAATGGTTTATAAATAAGCTTTTGTTGCATTGATCCTGATTATTCACTCAGGAAAGGCAGAATGAAAACTTGCTTCCAGCATCCTCCAGGAACTTCAAACCATCCTTCATCAGGACTTCCTGAAAACCCATGTCACGATTCCAGTCTAAAAGGGAGCAGAGATCAGAACCATATCTGTGGCATGCTGGGAACCCCTAATGCTACAGGCAAAAGGGCACTGCAAGGGGGTCGGGTAAGGCTATGGGACCCAGATGGGAATGGACATGGCCAAACCTGCCCAGGGGCCTGGGGAGCTCTGGGCTGGCTCCTGATCACTCTCCACACTCTTTCCCTGCCCTCAGCAACATCCCTGGGAGGGGTGGCTGGAGTAGCCCAGGGCCCTGGGGCTCTCTCCCTCAAACTCACAGAAAATCCTCCCTAAAGCCCTGGGGTAACTGCAGCAGGCAGTGCCACAGCTATCCATCCCTCCCTCCTACACTCCCTCCTGCCCTCCTTCTGCTGGGACAGCTCCCAGATCCCAAGGGCAAACAGCCAGGCCCTCTCAGGACACACTGGAGCCTTGCTCTCCCCCTCTGTCCTTTCCCCACCGTGGGCACCCAGTGCAGTCACTGCCAGGTTTCAGGACATGTCTCCCATGGAGGGACCCCAGCAGGACTGCTCAGGACCCGAGTGCCCTGAGCCTGCTCGGGATAATTCCCCTGGGCTGTGCCTCTCTAGTCCAGGCTGTGCCCGCACTGCCAAACAGCAGAGAGGGCAGCTCAAGCCTCAGCAGGGCTCAGGCCCAGAGGCACAGCAATTACCTCCTGTGCCTGTGCCTGGCATCGCCTCCCTTCCTGCAGCAGAGGCTGGCACGGAACCACTGCTTCCTCCGGGAAATGCTTCCTTCTGTACAGGCTCTCCTTTGATTTCGGAAAATGGAAAAGAGACAGCTGGATCAGATGGAAACATTCCTCACTGGGAATGGGGAAGGTGACAATTTCAGGAGGCATCACTTGTGAAAGGAATGCACAAGGATCAGAAAACACCCAGGATTTTGGGACAACCCAAGGCTGCTTCCTTCTTCAAACAGCCTCAACATCTGATCTGCCTGGACACCAGGAAATTGCAGGGGATTTGAGGGTGGGCATGTCCGGTGGTGCAGTTTGGGCTGTCTGTCAGCTGATGCCAAATGCCTTCCTGCAGAGGCTGGGCAGAACCTGCCGCAAGGCCAGGATGGGAAACAGCCCTGCAGGGCGTGAAAGCAGCAGCGGGGCAGCGAGGCTGCCATGGATCCCTTCCCGCAGTGCCGGGCACGGCGTGTCCAGATGTGCAGCCAAAGCCCCCAGATGCTGAGACCCAGGGGAAGCATGAGGGAAATGCACCCACCTTCTCCTGCCTTCTGCATTTCCTTCAGCATTTGCCTCATGTTTTCAGATGGATCAAGGGGTTTCTGGTGTCCTAAAGCTTTGTTCTTTCCCCTCGGAGGACCTTGGAGCAACAGAATTCCATTTCCCAGGAACAGATCCCACAAAAGCAGGGCTCAGCCTGTGGGGTCAGCAGGGACACACTACTCACCTCTGGGATGGGAGGCAGGCTTCCGTGTAAGAATCAGCAAAGGAGTTGGAGAAGTCCTCCCTGCAGACACACCTGTAACTCAACAGCCACAGAAGCTTCTGCCATCTCTGCTGATCTGCACGGGCACCACTGAGCTGCGGGCGTGGTGGGGGAATCACACAGGGCGAGGGCACACACGTGCATGGTTCTGTGCTGGCACCTGCAGCGATGCCCCCCTGGCCCAGCTTTGGGCTCTGAGCTGGCAGCTCTCCCAGGGGAAAGGCCTTGACCTACCCTCAGCATCTCGCAGAGCCTCAGTCCTGGACGTGGCTTGGGAAGCTGCACCACCTTCACCAGCAGGTTCAGCTGCAAAGAAAGGCAGGACAGAAGACCTGTAAATCCACCAACAGAAACACCAGCCAAACCTCACTAAAAAAGTCACCACTACTCCTTGAAGTAAAATAGACTGATGCATGTTCAGACCTAAACTTGTAAGCTGTAAAACCCATTGTTAGGAGAAGTAAAATATTTTATTTTAAACTGTATTATTCATGAGATTGTTTTAAGTGAACTGAATATTTAAGGTGTGATATGCAAATTTATTTCAAAAAATTAAATATTTTAGTGCTTTTGTTATAACAGACAAAAGAAATAGAAGTAAAAGCTAATGAAACACTGTAAAGAATATATTAGAACAATAATATGATTCGTGAAAAATCGGAAAAAAATTAAGTATATAAGATACAAACCAGATTTAAGTTCCAAGAAACACTAAAAGTAACATTAAATCAGATAGGATATAACAAAAGCCGTTAGATATTTAATAAGGATCAAATTAAAATAAAGGAAAAAAGCCAAGTATAGCTGAAAGAAAGAGAAGTGTACAGACTAATTACAATTTTAGAGCTAAAATGTCAAAGAAATAAAACTATAACAATTAGAAATAAGCAGATGCTATCCTAAATCCTGAAAAACAATTTAAAAGGCTCTTATAAATCTTATGAAGTAAATACTGAGAATGAGACGAAGGACACCAGTGACTAGATCCCAAGGTGTAAGCTCTGCTACCAAGAAGATACACATCTTGGCCCTTTGGCTGCAACCCAAAGGGGCTTTGAGAGAGCTAGAGTGTTAAAACTGCAGAGGATTATTGTCACTGTATCAGTCATCCAAGCCCAAAAAGAATGAGCCATATGCACACTCCCAAGTTAGTGTAGTACGCTATAATTTTAACAAATTCAGAATGTGCACTATGAGTAGTAAAAGACACTGCAATAAAGAAAATGTGAAATAGAGCAAAAAGAATAAAATGGCAAAATTTGTAAGCAATATATTAAAACTTTTTGTTCTGTAAGAGATAGAGAAGAAATAAATCCTGAGAGTAGAATAAAGCAAATTGCTCAAGAATTAGAAAACAAGAACATGAGACAGTTATAAAGACACATTTTAGCAGGCAACATAAGGAAACATGAAAAACTTATTTTACAAATATTACCAGCCTTAAACGACTATGGAGTCAAAATATATCTAAATTACAATAAGCACATGCATTGATATAAAAAAATATAATTGACAATCCAAAGAAAAGAAATTAAAGATTTAGAATAATCTACCTTATGAGAAGAGCTGTTAATTTTATACCCTGACTAGTAGTATAAAAGCGTAGTTGTTAAGTTTTATAAATACTAAACATAAAATTAGAAAATAAGTAAGCTTTGTCAAAGTGTATCCTAAAAGTACAAATTTAATAAATTAATAGAGAAAGGGAGGGATTCTGATAGATTGTATGCACAAATTCATGCTGAGACTACAGTAATCTCGCCTAATGAAAATCCTAGCATACCAAAAGAGGGTTCCGGGCAATCAACATGCACCAAAATCCTAGCCTGAATATTCGTCCCCAGAAATGCTGATTCCAGAAGATTATTTCTCTGACCAAACCTCAGCAATGTGCATTCGATTTGCATCATCTATAAGATAAATGTGTGCCTCCTAGAATGCATATTGCAGGAGATTTTCCTCTAACAAAGTGAATTTTTTACCAGTTTTGGGGAAACTCTCAGCAAGAGCTGCAGCAAGAAAGGAAAAAATACATGAATATGCAAAAAGGATAAAAACAACCATAAGAAAGCAGAAAAACTCCTGCCCTCCACACCGCTTGGAGCTTGGAAATGGACAAAAAAGACTTTGAGAGAGCTGTCCCTTCGTGATGCACAGGGGAGAGAAATGCCCCACCTGTCTCACCTGACGCTGTCAGCCTGCTTCAGGGCCAATCTGATATTTGCTTCTAGATTTTCTACGACTGAATTTTAATTATGGAATAAATTCTCCTTATTAATCAAAAAAAGCTAATTCATTTAAAACATGCGGGACTCCTGGAACCCTCATCAGGCAACCCAAAATATCCCTTTGTGCCTCTTCAGGTCCAGGCCCAGATGATCCCACAGAAGGAAATGTGCCCTCAGCCCAGGGATGCTCAGCATGGGCTCCCCCATCCTCTCGGGGCCCCGCCGCTGGGCACAGCAGCCCCTGCCTGGCTCCTGCCTGCCCACACCGTGGCCATCCACGGCTGCCCCTGGGCACGGAGCTCAGCCACTGCTGGTGCCGGGTGGGCTTTGCTGCTGCTACCACCCAGACATAACTGTGAAAACTCCAACTCTTTATTTGAATATAAAATGTGGGCCACGCCCTGCCCTGCCAGGCAAGGGCTGCCCACCTTCAGTCCTGGCCGGGGAACAGGACCAGGGGGCTCAGGGGCAGAGGTTCTCATTGAGGAGCGGTGGGTTTTGGGATGGCCTCGTGACACTGCTGCAGCCATGGCAGGGCAAATAGGGGCAGAAGTGGAGAGCTGAGGTCATGGCTCAAATTCTCGCTGCCTGCGTTGTTAGGCTGGTCTTCTGGAGATGGAGAGGAGCACCTGTGTAGAGAGGAGGTGGCTGAGGCCCCAGCTGCCAGTGGCACACAGGGACCCTCCTGCATAGCAGGGCCCAGAGCTGATTTGGGAAGTGCTGTGCTGCCCCATTTCTTCAGCCCCACTAGCTGCCCACACCCACAGTGGCACTGGGCTGCCCCCAGAAAACTGTCGAATCTGGGCTGTGGCTGCAGGGCACAGCTGCTCTACAGCACAGGTGGACTGCCTTGGGGGTAGGACTGCCCTGAGGGTAGGGACAAGGAACAGGGTGAGGTCTGCTCTATGTTTTCCTAAGGTGATTATTCTACAGACCATCAGGGGCAGGCCAACACTGCATTAAAGGCACACACCAACTTACAAACTTGGCAGGGTCCCAGGGGAGGATCCAATCTTTAGCCAATTGGGAGAAACTGAGGGTGGAACACCAGGCGGGGAATACAAGGTTTAAACCAATTGGGGATTACAGGGGAGGGGAAGAACTTAAACAAACCAATGGGGTTCCGAAGGATACAAAATTGATAGGAAAATTGCTAGAGCATGGGGCAGGCTTGGAGAGGGACTGACATGCAATGGGAGGAGGAACAGTGAACAAAAGGGCAGGTCTTTGGGGAGATGGACAAGTGGGGCAAAACCAACACATGGGGTAAAGGAGGAACCCATTGGTAATAAAATATGCTATAGCAATAGAAAATAAGGGGAGGGGTATAAAACTGACTGCTAGGACCGAATTACAATCAAAGACATGAACTGCAGTGCCGAAGCTCTGAGTTGAGGTTCAGTTGAGCACTTCCAAATGATTTCCTGGCAGAAACAGATAGCCAGACTTGCCCTTATCACATGCAAAGAGAGGGTTCCCCAACAGCAACCCATTCTGAGGCTCTTCTGGGAATGGGAAACACGTGTGGTGGGGTCGGCCGCATCTGTGGGAGCGATGGGGAGTGTGAGCCCGTGCTGTGCTGCACTGCTGAGCTGGCAGCACGGTGGATACGGGCAGGACATTCTCTGTTTCCCCCAGAGCTGGGGCCTGCAGGCACCTTGCCGGCCCTTGGCACAGGCTGTGCCAGCCAAGAAAGCCCAGCAGGCCGGGAGGAGAGCCCGGGGGCAGCGCAGCTGCTTGGGCAGTGGCTGCTGCCAGGGACACGGGCCAAAGCCATCCCTGAGCAGCCACTGCCACCCCTGGCCCTCCCTAACAAATTCTAGGTTACATCTGTGAATTGCATGCTACACTTTCCTTCATGTTTTTCCCAATACCAGGACGTTTCTATATATAGTAATGCCCTTGAGAATCTCTAATTATTTTCAGGGTTGTTTTTTTTTTTTTTTTTTTTTTTTTTTTTAATTGAGACAGATGAAACAGCCTTATTGGTTTTAGTTTTGGCAGGTCTGTTTTTTTTCTTTGCATGATGGTTTACTTATTATCTACATTTAAGCTTGTTTTTATTTATGGGTTTTTTGTTCCCCAAGCAATTATTTTGACAGTCTTTTGTTCACTTCTTACTTAATGTTCCATAGATGAATAGTTTGGACTCTCTTTTTGTAGGAATATAAAGATCTGAGAAAGCTCTATTTTTAATTTTGATAACATTCTCTCTCCCCGCTCCTAGCTTTCACAATGATCGTTTTTGAAACATCACTGAGGATAGGTAGAGTTATTTGAGACATAACCAATAGGCTTGGCTTAACCTGGGTATTGGATTATTATTTTCAGTGCTATAAACCTACATTGCTTCAAGGTTCACACCACGGTCCTGATTTGTGGCTCAATGCATGGATGCCTGCCTGAATTAAAAGAATGTTTGTGAGGCAGCTGAAGAGCTTAGACCTCAGCGATTAAAATTCCTGGGAGGAGGAGGTGGAGGAAGAAAGGATAAAATCCTGATTCAAAGGGTTTTTTCTCACTTCTAGTATGCCAGAAGTATGGTAGACTACACCTGTATTCAAATGGCATTTACTTACAGAACAACTCTATACAGTGTCAGACTCCAGGAGAAATGACTGAACACTTTGCTTCCCAATGCATCAGCTTTAATTCTAGTGAAAGGTAGGCCTTAATTACAGTCCAATTAGAGCAAATCAACAAAGCAGTCTAGCCATTGTGTGAATGGCAAAAGGAATTTTATTGTGAACAGATGAATATGTCCCACACAGTAATGAACAAAATTTGCCTTGACTTGGAAGAAAGTAGACAAGGAGCAATGCAGTATTTGGGGTTTATCCAGGGATAAATGGGGTAAGAAGCTGTAACAACTTAACCTGTTTTACAGAACACAAGTACTGATATGGCCAATAATGCACCCACATGAAGGGATCTTCAGGACATTCCTATATTTCTTAACTGGAAATGGGCAGCAAAATGCTGACATTTATCTGAAGTGGAAGCCGTGTTCCTCTCCTGTTTCTCCTTGAGCACACTGTGTGTTATTTGCAGACTTCACTGTCCAGCCCATCAATCCTCTCGTGGCCAATTGCTAAATGGCACAACGACCAAAATACAGGTGCCAGCACAATCAGCCCAGCACTAATGCAGCACTGCTTTGATGGTGCACAGGAGCACAGAATGGCTTGGGTTGGAAGGGACATTTAAAGGCCATCTAGTCCCAATGGCCTGCAGTGAGCAGGGACACCTTGAACTAGGTCAGGTTGCTCAGAGCAGGAGCTTGAATGTCTGCAGGGATGGATGTCCACCTGTCTGGGCAACCTCTGCCAAGGTTTCATCAGCAATAGTGTAAAATATGTGTTTCTTTCATCTAGTCTGAATTGACCATTTTTTAGATTAAAACCATTCCCCCTCGGTCTGGTCATGAAAGGCTCTACTAAAAATTCTGTCCCCATCTCTTTACAAGCCCCCAGAAGGCCCTGAAAGGCAGCAATCAGGTGTCCCTGGAGTCTTCTCTCTTCCAGGCTGAACACTGCCAGCTCTCCCAGCCTGTCTCCAAAGCAGAAGGGCTCCAGCCCTCAGAGCATTTAGTCCCTCCTCTGGACTAGATCCAACAGGACCGTGTCCTTCCTGTCTTGGGGACCCAGAGCAGGATGCAGTACTCTGTCGTGGGAGAGACCGAGACACTACAAAGCAACACAGTCCATTTCCAGAAGGCTTCAAACCCTGTTTTTATTCTAGCCTGCATGCTTTTTCTGCATTCTTACAAAGCTGTTATGTTTACACTTCATTCATTGGTCACAAGAGACAAGCAAAATGCTCATTGGAATAGGGAGTTGCAGGTTTCTCTTATTTATCCTTCTTTCTTGTGGTAATCGGCGGAAGAAATGCAGCACTCAATATGAGTGATCAGCAAATCTCAAAACTTTATTGATAGGCACATACATTTATATTGGTGTTAATGAGGCTAATACATATTGCAAAAAGCGAGCTCATTATTGGTTAGTTACTTATCAGCTAACTACGCCTACCTTATCATTCTTGAGGCTACTATGCTGCAGCTGTTTACATATTTTCTTCATGTTTCTAACTAACGAACCTCTCCCCCATCCTGATGTTGCACCAAGGGCACAGTGCCCTTGCCAGGTTTGGACACTGACTGCTGACTCCTATCCTCGTCTCCTTCATCCCTAACTAACGGTATTATGTCAGTGTGACCTTTGTTAGCTAGCCAGCTGTTCACAAAATCCTCCACACTTTCTTTCTTGGTTTCTATGATCAATGACATAGAAAATTACTAGAAAATTATTTTAGTTGTAAACATGGATCCTCCTACCTAACTTCTCGATGGTTCACAGAGGTCACTGTAAAACGTCTTCCACAGTACTCCAGGTGGGGTCCCACCAGAGCAGAGGGGGGGAGTCACCTCCTTCAACCTGCTGGGCACTCTCCTTTGGATGCACATGGCTGGCTCATGTCCAACCTCTCATCTAGCAGTACCCCCAAGTCCTTCTCGGCAGAGCTGCTCTCCATCCCTTCATGTCCCAACCTGTGAGATCAGCTGAGCTGGGACTGTGTCACAGCCCTTAGGCAGAGCAGCTGAGCAGGATGAGCTCCCTTCCAAAAAAAGCAGAACCCACTCCACACAACTCCACCCTGGCCATGAGGTCACAAGCAGGCTCTGAGATCACAGAGGTCCCAGAGCCCCGCGGTTGCACAGCAGCACAAGGAGCCAGCAGTCAGTCCCTGAGCACAACTGTTGCGGCGGCAGCAGCAGCGGTGGCAGCAGCGGTGCTGACATTGGGACAGCGGAGTCAGGACAGCGGTGGCAGCAAGAGCTGCGGGACTGGCAGAGGGCAAGGCACCATGGCCCTTGCTCTGCGCCTCCTACTCCTGCTCCTCCTGGCCGTGGCCCTGCCTGCCAGGGCTGCACAGGCGGCTCCACTCCAAGCGCGGCGAGCAGGTGAGCCGGCTGCCTGGCTGCCCTTTCCTGGGACAGCGCTCCCTGCTCCCTGGGAAGCGCTGGGGATGGTTTTGCCCAGGGCTTTAAAGAGGATTTCCTCTATGGCAGGGACAGAGCTGCCATGGGCCTGGGGCTGCTCCAGCCACCACCCCAGGGGTGTTGCACAGGGCCTGCAAAGAGGTTGGAGAGTGACCAGAGCCAGTCCAGAGCTCCCCAGGCCCCTGTGCAGCTTTGGCCTTGTCCACTGACATCTGGCAGCCAAGGCCTTACCCGACCCCCTTGCAGTGCCCAGTTCTCTAAGGGAGAGGGGAATCCCAGCACACCATGGAAATTTTCTGATCTTTGCTCCCTTCTAGATTGGGATCGTGATATGGCTTATATGGAAAAGCTAGTGCATAACAGTTGGAAGACTCCAAAGCATGGTGGAGGCAAGTTCTTCATGTGTCTTTCCTGACAAAATAATTGGTGTCCAAGTGGCAAGAGCTCCCTCATGTGCTATTTCCCTTAACATAATCTCTTGATTTAAAGTATCTGGAAATCTGGCTATGCTCCTTTCTCGAACCATGAATGATCTCACAGGATTGCAATCTGTGGGAGGAAGGAGCATTTAGCTGTCCATCTTTCTCCCGTGTGCCATGCCAGTGTGTCCTTCCGTGTGCTCTGTGCAGCCCGGCAGAAGAGCAGAGAGGGAAGGGGCCGGGCCCAGGGCTGAGCCCCGGAGCTGAGCCTTTGGCAGCTCCTTTGCCAGCCCCGGGGATCCTGAGCTGCTCCTGCTGCCACTGCTAAGCCCTGGCCCTGCCTGTGGCTCGGTTTAGAGCTGCTGGCAGCTCCAGGGAGTCCTTTCTGCCCCGAATGCCCGGCAAGGGGCTGCTTCCATCCCAGTGTAGGGCCACTGCAGGCACATGTTCCCCCTGCCCCTGCTCCTGAGTGGAAGGCAGAGCTGAGGGAGTACCTTGGAGGGCATCAATCACCCAGGTGCCCTCACTGCCACTCAGGCCTGAAAGAGAAATGGAGCAATTTTCCATTAAGGTCCTCCTACAATGAAGAAGGAAGAGATGGCAGGCCGTGGTGGGTACATTTCCCTCAACCTACCCCTGTGTCGCAGCAGCCGGGGGCTTTGGCAACACAGCGGGAAGGGATCCATGGCAGCCTCACTGCCCCGCTGCTGCTTTCACACCCTGCAGGGCTGTTTCCCAGCCTGGCTTGACTGCAGCTTCTGCCCAGCCCCTGCAGGAAGGCATTTGGCATGTGCTGCCAGGCAACCCAAACTGCACCATGGGCCATTCCCACCCAGAGATCCCTTGCAATTTCCCAGTCTCTGAGCACATGTGGAGGGGCAGCTCCATGGAGGAGGGAGGACCCTGGCCCAGACCTAACAACCTGGCCATCTTCCTGAGCATTATCCATGACTTCACAAGTACTGATTCCTGATGATGCAACCCTCCACAATGCTGAATGGTTCCATCTGGTCCAGCTGTACTTTTTCCTTTCCACAGCAATGGAGCAAAAGTCCATGCAGATGGCGCCATATCATACTGGAAGCAATGGCTCTGTGTCAGATTCTCATGGAGGAAAGGAGGAGTTGCCAGACATGAGCAAAGGCATAGGAGGTAAGTGCCGTGCTGGGCTCAGCCCTGGGCAGGGCTGTGTGGCAGCAGCTCTTCCCCCAGGGCCTGCCCTTGGCTTCCAGGCCTCTGGAGCTCGTTCAGAGCCCCAGGGAAATGGGACTGGTGCAGCAACGTCCCTGGCGCTGCAGCTGCTGCAGAGCTGGCCCTGAGTGCCCAGAGGCCCAAGGCACAGGAGCAGCCCCAGCCAGGGCCAGAGCCAGCCCTGGCTCCCGACTGGGCAGGGGCTGCGCTGGCTCCTGACAGGGCCTGAGCCTGTCCCCTGGGGCTGGGGGAGCTGTCACGGGGCAGGGAGGGCCAGGGCTGGCAGTGGCTGCTCAGGGATGGCTTTGGCCCGTGTCCCTGGCAGCAGCCACTGCCCAAGCAGCTGCGCTGCCCCCGGGCTCTCCTCCCGGCCTGCTGGGCTTTGTTGGCTGGCACAGCCTGTGCCAAGGGCCGGCAAGGTGCCTGCAGGCCCCAGCTCTGGGGGAAACAGAGAACGTCCTGCCCGTATCCACCGTGCTGCCAGCTCAGCAGTGCAGCACAGCACGGGCTCACACTCCCCATTGCTCCCACAGATGCAGCCGGCACCACAACACGTATTTCCAATGCCCAGGATGGCCTCGGAAGGGGTTTCTATCAGGAAACAGGCTACTGGCTAGCAATACTGGCATTTTTGCTTTGTTTGGAGCTTGTCTTCGTGTTGTGCTTGTTTGGAATCCGGTATTTGGAATCGGGAAGAGAAAACAGTGAGTGTTTTGTTGCTCTCCCCCTCCAACAGCTTCTTTTGAAAGTCTAACGTGGTCAGGGAACATTCCCATTGAGACTGCAGTGGGGTTGTGGCCAGTCCATGATTGTCCAAATAACTCTGCTGAGGGTTCTGCTGCTGCCCAGTGCTTCCATTGGCCTCTCAATTGCTGGGCCTTGTCCTGGGGGCCCCGCTGGGGCTGCAGCCAGAGCTGGCTCCCACTGAGGCTGCCTGGCCAAGAGCAGCCCCAGGGGCTCGGGGCAGAGGCAGAGGGAGTTGGGGAAGAGAAAGAGCAGGGCCGAGGTTGCCCTTGAAAGGCAGAGGTGCTCTGGGGCCCGCTCCTGGCCAGGGACCCTGCCCAGAGCCGTGCCCTGCTGGCCGGGGCCTTGAGGGGCAGCTGTCCAGCTGGGCCCAGCTGTGCCAGCAGCTCCAGCCGTGCTGGGGAGCCTTGCCAGCTCTGGGCCCTGCTGTGCACGAGGGTCCCTGTGTGCCACTGGCAGCTGGGGCCTCAGCCACCTCCTCTCTTCACAGATGCTCCTGTGCATCGTCAGCAGATGTGCCTAAGAACACAGGCAGCGGGAGGTTGACAGTTTATCCCAGCTCTCCACTTCTGCCCCTATCTGCCCTGCCATGGCTGCAGCAGCGTCAGGAGGCCGTCCCAAAACCCACCCCTCCACAACAAGACCCTCTGCCCCTCAGCCTCCTGGTCCTGTTCCCCGGCCAGGAATGAAGGTGGGCATCCCCTGTCTGCCAGGGCAGGGCTTGGCCCATATTTCATATTCAAATAAAAGAATAAAGTTTTCACAATTATGTCCGTGTGGTAACAGCAGCAAAGCCCACCCGGCACCAGCACTGGCTGAGCTCCATGCCCAGGAGCAGCCATGGATGGCCACGGTGTGGGCAGGCAGGAGCCAGGCAGGGGCTGCTGTGCCCAGCGGCGGGGCCCCGAGGGGATGGGGGAGCCCATGCTGAGCGTCCCTGGGCTGAGGGCACATTTCCTTCTGTGGCATCATCTGGGCCTGGACCTGAAGAGGCACACAGGGATATTTTGAGGTCCCTGCTGAGGGGTGCAGGGATCCCTCATGAGGCACAAAGGAGTATTGATGGCCTCTCCTAAGGGGTGCAGGGATCCCTCATGCGTTCGGCAGCAGGGTTAAATTTGAGGGGGTTTTTTACTCTTCTCAGCACAGCACAGGGACACTTGGCCGAGGTTTTGCCAAGCTGGGAGAAAGCCTCTTGCAAAGGCTTGGGCCCAGCCTGTGGGCACAGCGGGCGGGCGCAGCCCATCCCCTGGGCCAGGCCGGGCTGCTCAGGCCGGGCTGGGCCGGGCCAGGCTTGGGCCCCGGCAGGGAAGGGCCGCGGCCCTGGGCTCTGCTGAGGCTGCTGAGCTCCGGCCTGCCCTGTGCTGCAGCCCAACACATTGACAGCCATGGCCGTGCCCTGGGCCACCGCAGGCACCCGGGGCTACAGCTGAGGCCGCGCCTTCTGCCACTGAAGGGTGGCTGGCTCTATTCCCTCGGACGGCACAGCTTAGCTCCCAGCACCTTTGTGAACCTGCCTGCTGGGCAAGTGCTGGGAGCCAGAGAGTTCCAACCCTTCTCACTGGGAAGTGTGGCTGGTGGTGTGGGGGTTTTAACATTTTTTTCCCTCTAAATTTGTGTCCTGCCATAGGGTTAAGTTTGCTTGCTCTCAGTAGGGCGCTTTTCTTCTTGGCAGTCAGTGGGGTTTCAATGCAGCCAGGGTTGAAGGAGGATCTCTGGCCACTTGGGCTGTGGTTGTGGGACACCTTGGCTTCATCCTTCCTTTGTCTGTGATTTGCACTGGTGCTTATGCAGGCATTTTACAGTAAGTGGCTTCAGTTTGTTCCTCTTTGTACCAAAAACCAAGAATAAACCTCTTTAATACCACTGTAGTATTAAGAGGCAGGCCTTACTTTCTTGACTTGCTGGATGCACAGGCCATTGGCATCACAGGGCCTTCTTGGTGGGGTCTTCAGATACCCTGGTGGTCACTGAAGAAGGAAGCTGAATTTTCTGGGAAAAAGATAGTTTCCCATGTGTGGAAAAGAATAACCTGTCACTTCCCCATCCCTTTCTATACAAAGTGATACAGGCAAGTGCATTCATCTATCTCTATCTGCCTTGTCTATCTATCTATCTATCTATCTATCTATCTATCTATCTATCTATCTATCTATCTATCTACTATCTATCTATCATCTATCTATCTATCAACTATCTATCTTAATAATCTATTGTGGTGTTGCATTTTATTCAAATGGTATGCTCTGTCTCAAAAATGTAGCTCTTGAAAATATATGGTTTATTCCAAGCTGTGTTCCTCCCCTGAAGTCCCATGAATCTACAATCCCATTTGCCCAAACCTTATTTCGCACCTACACTGAATTTCCCTCTTAAGCTGTGCGAGGAAGACCAGATTCTCTCATGGCCCATCTCTCCCCTAGGCTCGCCCTCTCTCCCCCTCTCTTTCCCTTTCCCCCTTCTCCCTCTGAAACCATGTTACTCCTGGGGCTGGGTCCCCAATAAGCCCTCATCTAATCAGCACCCTCAGAAGCCGTGTGGAGTCTCCTTGCGTGCCTGCTGCTGCCAGCCAACTCACAGCCCAGGGGGCCCTCCGGGGACTCCCTGGGGAGCTCCCCTCAAAGGAACTGCTACAATCCATGAAATATTTCTATGCATGATATTTTGTTTATTGGTAAATTATGACACATCTTTTGAGAGCTGGAAAAGAATACCATCCATCTTTGATATAGAAAAGCTTGGGTGTAGGAGCAGAGATGATCTGTGATTTCCTTCTTGCTAGACATATGCTGGCTTGTTTAGATTGACTTTGAACTGAAATCCTACAAAGCTGGAAAATGACTGGTGGCCATCACTCTGATATCCTTAAAAGCCCTTTTTTCATTTTAATTTTTTTCATCTATGGTGGCTGGTAAATACCTTTCTTCCTTAAGCTATGTGCAGGCAATATTGGAGGTAGAAAATAACATAACACGGCATATTTTAGATACTTGATAGTTTCCTTGTGAAATTTTATGGCAGTATCTCCTGCCTCACAGCTAAAGCAGCAGGTCAGCTACTGAGCACAACTTACTGCATAGCTGCAGCTCATGTTTCTACAGTGGAAGTGGCTTTTTGTTCTTCTGCATGGGTATGAAACACTACCAATTGAAAGGTTGATTACAGAGCAAAGAGCCTTGTTTAGTGTAGCCTGGACTTTGGGAAGGTGGTATCTGTTAGATGAATACCCAGCAAACGACCTAAGTTATTTTTTGTGACTACTCCCTCGTGATTTTGGCCTGGCTTCTTTAGGAGATTCTGTTTTCATTTAGAAATGGCACAGTGGAGCCAGTGCTGCCTCAGGAGAGGTGGAGCTGGGACAAATGGCTCATTGATTTTGATCTCAACAAAAAGCCACCTGAGCTCCTCATGACAGCAACCCCACAGAATGGTAATGGATCCATTAAAACTAACTCATCACAGAGCTTTTAACTTGAGGCTCTGACTTATGTTGCTTGTTCAGTTCTGCCATGGAGGAAGGGAGTTTGTAGACAAAGAGGTTTAGCAAGGAGATCCATGTACAATAAAAGTGCTTCTATTTCAGCAAATGAAGTATCTTAGGATGTAAACCCTAATCCATACTCCAGTCTTATCCCTCCATTACCCAAATTCTTGGTCTTAATTCCTTAGTCAGTAGGAAAATATGACAGGGAAGTGTAGATCCTCCTTTCCTTCTTCAGCTGGACAGCTTGTAATCTCGTCTTCTCCCACAGACAGGAGCAGACAAATGGGAATCTTGTCATGAAATCATACATGGGCAAGTTTGCCCTGTGTTTGTTTTTGCCCTGAAGTAACTGAGATTCACCGGAATATTTACAAGCCATAAATGATGGATTTATTTGGGTTGCTAGAATCTTTCATATTTTATGACTTTTCTGCTGCACAAGAGCCTGGCACTTGCAGAACTCTTACCCCATGCACTTCCCCAGTGCTTCTTGCAGAGAAGCTTTGGGAAGCACTCAGGAAAAGTGCCATGTTCGTGTGCGGTTTGTGGAGCCCACAGGACAGGGAAATGTCTTTGCAGTGGGCACTGCCTTTTATTCCAAGGTGTAGAAGGATTCTTGGCTGAACAATGCCATGATATTCCCCTGTGGGAATTGGACAGCCCTGGTCTGCAGATTACAGAGTTACTCTGAAAACCATGTATCGTCCTCAAACAGGAACAAGATAGACCATGTGCTGTCCTC
Source organism: Passer domesticus (assembly GCF_036417665.1). NCBI lineage: Eukaryota > Metazoa > Chordata > Aves > Passeriformes > Passeridae > Passer > Passer domesticus. The sequence continues at coordinate 7,009,633 of NC_087482.1, read as the reverse complement.
AAATACAACAAGGAAGAATGAGCATTGTGCCAGGATGAAACCAAATGCGCCAAGCACGTTGTGGGAGCTGCTAATTTGGCACACCTTAGCTAAAGATGCTTATAGTGTGACAACCAATCAGTAATTAAGATGTATGTGTGAATATAGCTACTTAACCAATGAGCATTAAGCATTAGTGGCAGGAGACAGTGTATAGAGGAGGATAACTATGTCAAAGTTGCTTAATAAAGGAGAACGACATGTAGCCACATTGGCTGTGAGTGTCATTACACAGCCGACTCTCCGTGGGACCCTCCTCACCAAGGAATTGTCATTGCTGTGGGCACTGGCTGTTATTCCAACACCTGTGTCATTTATTCTACTGGAATCCTTGTCAGAAAGGTTGTTCTTTGCCATTGAGATTTTTAGGTGACATTTTTGATCTCAAACAGCCCAAAGTTTTCCATCTCACAGGTTTCTGATGCTGGTTTTCCCTTTCCAGTCTGTTGTTGGCCAAGGAAGATGCTGCTTAGATTCTGCAGGCCCCCATACATGGATACTGTTATAGGTAAAAATCGATCCAGCCAATTTAATAAAAATAAAATATAAATTTATTCACAACCGATATGCAGCCACGACAGCCAACAATCAAGGACAGCACCGACCCCGGGATGGAAGCTGGGTGAACACAGATCCGCCTTCTATCGCACCCAATCCCCCCTGTTCACCAATGCCGCTTGGCAGAATCCCTTCTTATACTCTTTTTCTAGCCCGTGGCGGAGTCCCTTTGTCTTTCCTCAGGGTTCTTCACATTCATGATGCCTCTATTCTCCGTCCTGTGCTGGACAAAACCTTGTGCAGGAACTGATGTGTATCCACTCTTTGGTTACCGGAATCCCGTATGCAGATGTATGTCCTTGATGGTCCCCTCTAAGATGAACATCTCCATGGGCCATCATCGCTGGGCCTCCTCCTGTTCACACCAGTGAGAACGACAATCTCCTGTGCCGGCTGGGTTCACTTCTTATGTTAATGACACTCCTCCTACCCGACTGCCAGCTGCGGTTTCCTCACCCTGTGAAGCAATCCCCTCTTCCCTTGCTACTGTGATTTCAAGTTTTATATTTTATTCTTATATATATATATATATATATACACATATATATATAGTATGAGTATGAATTACCATTATATATATATCTATGTATCTATCTATCTAGCTATATATATATATATATATTCTATCAGCACGAATTACCATAATATATATAACAGGTACCAAGCTGAAAGTTCTCCAGTGCTCCACAGTAGTCCCGTTATGACAGGACGGCCAAGAGCAGCTCCATAAGCTCCAAGGGATTCTAACAGATGAATTTCTATCCCTCAGGAAGGCAGGGCTGGGTCTGAAGTAAAGGGTCTGACTCTGCACCCACTTTGCATTGCAGCAGCTGTCCCACACTTTGTGGAAGGCACATAACATGTGCCACTCTTAAATCAGCACTGGCTTAGTCAGTCTTATAAGCCTCTTAAAAAAACCTAGCCTGAGCAAATAATATTTGTGTTTTAGTTGCTTGGGGTGTTTTTGGGTTTTTTTGTTGTTTTTTTTTTTTTCCTTGGTTCTTTGCTTTGGTGCTCAGAGATCATGGAGGAAGAGGCAGATTTTCTGTTCAACTTGCCTGTCAGTATGCAAGGAGCAGGAAAAGAAGATCAGTGTTTCACCATCTGGTTAACGAGCTCTAAAAGCAATTGTGCTGTCCCTAATCAGGGGGTGGGGGCACTGCTAACAGCCTGGATTGCCCCCACCTCTGTTCCCCTCCTTACCAAAGTGCTGTGTAGATCCAGAGCCTTCTGTCTCGGCCTGATGGTGCAAAATTTCTCCCAATATCCATCCCTTCGCAAAAAAAAAGGCTTTGTGCTCATTAAGATGAAAAGCTGTATGGGTAGCCTGCAGCTAATGTTGTTTTGTTGCCTGTACCCCAGTCAGTGCTTGTTATGATTAGAAACTTGTATTTTTTTTAAGTTTCAGAGTTAACAACAAGTCAGACCATCAGACCTTTTTAGTTTCACTGCCAAAGAAAAGCTCTTCAATTACCTGTTAATGTCCGGTGATTAGCCATTGTTCCCCTGATGCTGGCTGCTTGCCAGGGACGGACACAGGGACAGACCCTCCAAGTATGAAGAGAATAGGAGTGACATCAGAGCCAGTATGCAGATGAGAAATGCATTGCGCCCCAAATTTTTACAGTTTTACAGTTTTTACAGGAAAACCCCCTAACACTACGAGCCAACAAGTGACCTAAGTGAAGTCTAAGGATAGGAGCATTGTCCCGGACCTGCTTGGATCCTTTTTGCTTCTCACCCTATCCTGAAAAGATGTTGATTAAAGAGAAGCCCCGGGGTGTTAGACAAAAAAGCCAGGAATCTGCTAATCTCCCGTGAGGATGGAATCCCCAGCTCTGTCTACAGACCAGTGGACAAAGCTGCATCACCCTCCTTCTCCGTGCCATGCCTGGGAGCAACGGCGGCGTGGGCGCAACCCGTCGATTTCTCCCCACCTGAGCTGATTCTTCTTAATAAAGGCATTAAAAGTAGAAAGATCTCCTGTCCATTTATTTCACTGCTCACATCTAAATGACTGACCAGCCCCAAGCTGCTCTTAAGACTGATTTGATCAAAGGCACTGAAGCTCTGTTGAGTGCAAATTCTTCAGGAAAACAAGCACAGGAACTTGGATAATGTTGCTGGAAAAAGCAGAGTGCAGAGTTGAACCTCTGAGGACACCTCCCTGCTGCCTCCCCCCACCCTTTTATTTTAAATTCATTTAATATTCTGAGTGTGAGCTCTTGCATGAAGTGGGTCCTCAGCAAGGAGCTGCTGGGCCTCCTGGCTGTGTCCCTTTGTGCTCCCAGTGCTTCTTGAAATAAATGGGGCAGGAGATCTTTCTCCTTTTTAATGCCTTTATTAAAAAGAATCAGCTCAGGTGGGGAGAAATCAAAAGGTCGCGCCCACGCCGCCGGTGCTCCCAGGCGTGGCACGGAGGAGGAGGATGATGCAGCTGTGTCCACTGGTCTGCAGGCAGAGCTGGGGATTCCGTCCTCACCAGAGATTAGGAGATTCCTATCTTTTTTGTCTAACACCCCGGGGCTTCTCTTTAATCAACATCTTTTCAGGTTAGGGTGAAAAACAAAAAGGATCCAAGCAGGCACTGGACTACGCTCCCATCCTTAGACATCACCTAGGTCCCCTAGTTCTATGTTGGCTCCTTGTTTTTAGGGGTTTTCCTGGAAAACTGCAAAATTTGGTGCAATGCATTTCTCATCTGCATACCAGCTCTGATGCCACTCCCATTCTCCTGGTACCTGCAGGGACCCTGTGTCACTCCCTGGCAAGCATCAGGGGGACAATGGTTAATCGCCAACCATCAAGAGGTAATTGAAGAAGAACTCTTAACAATAAAGCTAACTGAACAGCAACTGGTCCAACTTGTTTTAACTCTGCAACCTTAAAAACATAGATAACTTTTTATTCATAACACTTCTGGTCTGGTTTGGCTGGGAAACTTGTCCATCCTGCCTCTGTGGCTGCTCCCTGTCATTCCAATGCACAGCCCTTTCCCGCTGCTTGGCATTTACAAGCTCTGATTACTTCATTGGGTAACTTGCATCTTGCACTCCATGACATTAAATTGCGTTTACTCAGACTCTGCCCTATCCTGAGTTTCTGGAACACATTTCTAAGCCTTCCAGCTGTAGCCCAAGGGAAGCTGTTTCTGTCTTGCATAACAAAATTGGCAATTTTTTTGCAAAGACAGCCCGTTACAAAGGACTTGCTGTGTGCATTAACATCTGAGGGGCTGCTTTCAAAGACAGGCAAAAAACCCATGAACAAACAGCAAACCAACCAAACAACATATTTTTAAAAATTACTTTATTTTTACCTCTTATTTTTAATCTTTTCCAAACTGGCCTCCTTTTCCACTGCAGTGTTTTTCTTTGGACAGAAAAGCCCCCTTGCCAGATGATGCGACTTCACAGGAAAACAAAACTCACACACAATGCATATATGAAAGCTAAACGTAGAGATTCCCATTATCACAATCACCATCATTGATTTTCAGTGTATTTTGATGTCAGATTGTTTCCAGAAGGGTGAGAACAGTATCTCAGATCCCCTGGCTAGTTTGGTGTCATACCCACTTATTATCTCTCCTTTCTTATTATCTTTCCTTTCTGCACTTCTGTAGTTGCTCTGCCCATTTGTTGCTCTTGGATCTCTGCCTCCTTCACCTGATTTTTACCTTTTTCTGGATTTGTGGGGATTTTTCTGTTGGTTTTGGCTTTTTCTTGGTGGTTGTTTTGTTTACCTATTTTATTTGGTCACAGTTTTGCTATAGTTTTTTGTGGGTTTTTTTTAATCCACTCAACAGCAGAATCAGCTTGTGATTTCTATTATGAAGTTTTGATATACAGGTGTAGCACATTAAGGTTGTTTTTGTTTTTAAAGTCATCTCAGACACAGACCTGCAAGCTCCTGTGACTTTGAGAACTGAGTGCTCTCAGACAGCAAATTGTGTATGAATAGGATACTTGTAGTACCTATCTCCATTACACACAGCTGAATGTCAAGTGGTTGGAATTGTTATAGATAGAAATTGATCAAGCCAATTTAATAAGAATTAAAAAAGAAAAGAATGGAATGTATTGCATGACTGATATACAGTCTTGAGATCCACAATCAAAGGGACAGCGTTGAGCCTGGATGGACACTGGGTGAACACTGATCCGACCTCTATCGCATCAGGCCCGCTCTGTTCACTAAGGCAGTCTGGTACAGTCAGGTTTTATACCCTTTCTGTCGCTCGAGGCAGCGTCTCTCTTGTTCTTTTCATAGTCAAACACATTCATGATGTCCTCTTTCTACAAGTTGCACTGGACAATGTGGTTCCTGGCAAGCTGTGAATGCTGATGGTAGGGGGAACCTGGTATTGGGATACAAGTTCCCTGATAACTTCTGCTATCTTGATCTCAGAGCTTGAGGAGCGTTGACCGCCCAGGTGGCATTTGAGTAAGGATCCATCTCCTTCCCCAGATAGGCTCTTTTAATTGCAAGTTAGACCCCTCGTCACTGCTGTATGCAGTTTTGCAATGGCATGTGGCAGTCTCTAAACATGAAGCAATTCCTTGGCTTCCGCTGAAAATGCTTTTGAGTATTTCTTTTCAACATTATAACGTATCTTCCTCTCATATTCTACATAAGCACAAATTACCTGTATCACATATTACAATCCCTCCCCTTCTATATAAACACATTAATTCATGCTAGAGTCCTAATATCCTTTAATTCATTTAGTGAATTTTCCCTTAGCCCATGTAACTTCTTTAATATCTATGTGTGTTAGCTATTTTGTGTTTTTAGGAAATATAGTTACCTTTTTAATTTTCCCCAGCCTCTCTGTCTTTTTCCTATTTGTCCTGGGATATCTCCTGATATACTTTACAGACAGCCCTGTCTCCCTTCACTTGTTTTTCAAATGTTGCCAGGGCCTCAGCTGCTTTATTATCTTTTTCCTCTAATTTCATTATTTTAGACACTTGACTTACTTTTCCTGCAGCACATTCTAGGTCTATGGGCATGGCTGCTACTTACATACCTTACACAACTGAGTACAGCAGTCTAATAAAGCAAGGTATTAAAACAGGGTAGGAATATAACCCTGGCTACTGAACATAGTATAAAGAATACTACTTTCTTCCACCAGGCTCCTTCGAATAAGTGATCCCACCAGGATGCTTAGAGAATGGAATTCCATTTCTGAACTGGTACATGTGCTACCCTCTTAATTTCTGCTGCCAGACCTCAGATGGTTTCCCCATAATGGCCAATTTCTATGCAACATTCTGATTTGTTAAATTTTCCACAGATGCCCCCTTCTTCAGCTAACAAATAATCCAGGGCTATCTGATTTTGATATACAAAAACCCGCATTTGGGAATGCTGTCTAGATAACAATTCGAGGGCATCTGATGTATGTTTTGAAATTATCTCAACTACAGCCTGAAGTCATATTAGCCTGTTCAACAGAAAAATCAGGGTTCTGTACCCCCAGCTTCCATCTGGGGCTTACGTGGCAGGGCCATAATATTCTATTATTCCCTCAGCAGGCAACTCTTCCTCTCCCCATGTCTGGCTACCGTCCACCACATGGAATTTCTTCTTTATTTCTCTTTTTCCCCTACTTAAAGTTTCATATAAGGGTGCTCCCAATGAGCTACTTTCTGACATAGGGAGTGTGAACAAAACCTGATTTTTCCTAGGGTGCACGACCCTTTCCATTTCAGGGGTAATTTTTTGTATGCTTTTCTCCCACAGATCCAATATATACCATTTGGGGTTTTTCCAATTCCCCTCGGTATTTTCTGGCTCCCTTTGGGGAGTTCCAGTATCCCTTTAGGTCTCCCAAGGATTGGTAAGGATTAACTCCAGAGCCTTTGTTCCAGCAGAGCGCAATTATTTTGTTCCACTCACAAGTGGTCCCTTTTTCCCGGCTCCAATATCCAGCAGGAGGTTCTGGTTGCCAGGTCCTGCTTTTATTAGTTGAATTTACTGATAAGGTAGAGATAAATAAGGTATATCCCACTACCTTGTTATATTCTCTCCCTTCTTGGCTGATACAAACTATCCCAATTCCCCACTGGTCCAAGACCCACCTCTGGGGCCTCTGTATTGTTCTTGAAATCTCAGTGTTATCCCATTTTAGCAGCTGCTCTGGAGTTAAGCTCTCACCTTTCCAAGGCCATTTGTCCGCTGATTTAAGCCCTCTGCAAATCCAGCAATTTGATAAACCCAGTTCAGTAGCAATTTCTTGCATTAGATCTATAAATAAATTTCTCTCGGAAGCAGGCAGCCCCCAGCCAGTATACTGCTTTTCCAATTGGTTGTATTGTTCACTTAGAGTTCTTAGCCTTTCTTGCTCTATTCTCTTTTTCCTCATTTCTGATTCCTGTCTTTTCAATTCTTGGGCTACCTGTTTCATTTTCCCCTCTGGGTCTATACCATCCTTATTCTTTGAAAGGCAGAATGTTTTGTCAAACTGTAGACAGGCTCTGTCATCATGTTCCTTAAGGAGGTCAAGAAAGACCAGTTCATTTCTGAGGGATACCCTGCCTTCATATTTCAAGTTCTTTCCAATCCAATATGTTTTCCTCCCATTGCACACATCTCCAGTTGGCTATTATCATAACATAGTTTGTTAACCTGAAAGTAAGCTACAAATCCTGACTCTGATTTTCCTCCTACCCATACCGTGTGATTGCATTTGTTACAGATAGGAATAGACATCTGTTCAACATTCTGTTTATGTAGTCTATGTTCTGACTGCCTGTCCTTAGATTGCCTTTTGTGAATAACATATCATCTTTCCATTCAACTCACATATTGAGTGCCATTTATAAAGCAGAACCTGCTTTGCTTATTCATGTTGCAATTTCCTGGGGCTGGGTATGCCAGAGTCTCCGCTTCTCCTTGTCCTCCCCCGGACAATTTCCACACACTGCCCGCACCCCTTATCGAGACTTGACCCTTTCTGGCTGGGTGAATTCTCTTGGTGCAGGCTAATCAAGTGGCACGTGACTAGACTCAGGCTCATCAGAACTCCCCATATTTGTATCCCTCTGCCTCTGCCTGCACCCACTGGGTTGCCACCAACAGCGAGATAAGCCATCTTTTCAGCAGCAGGAATATTCTTCCAGGGTCCTGGACCGAACTGCATACATCCTCTTAAAGGAGCCCCACCTCACAAGTTTAATGGCATCAGCGCTGCAGGGAACTTTTTTTTAACCTCTGGCACTCAACCGTTATAATTTGAGCTCTGGAGTTTAATTTTCCTCCCACCCTGTTTTGAAACAGGTGAAACCATTCCCAGGAATCTAATTCTACCCAAAGCAGTAGCGAGCTCTAAGACACGGCTAGTCAGGTACAGTTTGTCCTCTAGGCACTTATCACACAAGCCCTTTGGTCGATATCCCCTTCTACAATGTACCACCCACACCTTGTTACAATATTCACACTTAAAATGCACAAATGGATAACATCTACACCTAGGAGTTGCACAACTTCTCTGATCCCGTTTGGTCATTTACTTGGCCGACATAAAGTTATCTTTAGGTCTCCAGGGGAAGTGGTAGCCTTCCACTCAGGCATCTCCTCCCGGTGCTCAATCTTTTTTACTCGAGACGCGTGGGTCCAGCCTTTCTCTGCTGTCCCGACGGCAGTGTCTGTGGTCAATAGGATGAGAAAAGGACCTTCCCAGTGAGGAGAGAGGGACCTCTCTCCATGTTTTTATGAGCATTCAATCCCTGGGCTGTAGCCTATGTACAGCAAACCCCAAGGGGGTGCCCTGAGTTATTATATCCTGCTTTCATAATTCCTGCAGATTCTTATCTCTATCAGGTATGGCTGTATCTGGCCATCCTCTTTTCTTGGGTGTCCTACCAGCATCCCATATTACATTTCAAAAGGTGACAGCCCTGTCTCTGAATGGGGCATGGTCCTGATGTTTAGCAAAGCTAAGGGGAGGCACTTTGACCAGGACATCTTGGTTTCAAGTATCAGCTTTGATAATTGAGCCTTCAGCATCTGGTTCATCCTTTCAACCTGTCCCAAACTCTGTGGGTGCCATGGAGTATGGTGTTCCCACCTGATCCCCAAGGCTCCTGCTAGTTGCTTAATGATTTTAGAATTTGATCTGAATCTATATATTTTGATCTGAATCTGTATATTTCACCAACCCATATCGAGATATGATTTCTTCTAGTAAAAATATTGATACTGCCTGAGTCATAGCCCTAGAGCTTGGAAAGGCCTTTATCCAATGGGTCATTTTGTCCGCTAGTACTAGTAAAAATTTGCATCTTCCTTCCTTAGGCAGTTCTGTAAAATCCACCTGAATCCTCTCCAAAGGACAGTATGCTGTTGGACGCCTTCCCAATGCTACCTGTCGTGCCCTGGCTCAATTAACTTTCTGGCAAACCATACATCCCTGTATTCCTTGTTTGGCTAATTCATAAATCCTCTTACATCCGAAAAATTTTAGAAACTGTTCTGCAAGGGCCTGAGAGCCCCAAAGCGTCTGCTGGTTTAATCTTTTCAATATCCTTCTGGTATAGTCTTTAGACAGTAATTCTCTCCCATCTGGTAATTTCCACTTACCTTCTTCTAATCTTCCCCCTATTTTCTCATACCCTTCAATTTCTTTGGGAGAAGGATACAGAGGATATTCCTGGGTACCGCTTTCTTCGATCTCTGGGGTACTTACCTGCAATAGAGCAGTGTTTTTCGCTTCCCTGCTAGATTATTCCCTCGGGTCCAGAACTGCATTCCTGCTTGGTGCCCTTTCACATGGACTATTGATATTGCCTCTGGCTCCCTGATGGCTTCTAAGATTTGCTTTATTAATTCTCCATGCACTAGTTCTCGTCCCTTGGTGTTAAGTAATCCTCGCTCCTCCCAAATTTTTCCGAAGGTATGGACTATCCCAAACGAGTGCTTAGAATCTGTGAAAACCGTTCCCTTTTTGCCTTTTAATTTCCATAGGGCTCTAATTACTGCATATAATTCACATGCTTCTGCTGACCAGCTAACACTCAGGGGTCCTGATTCTATTACTTCTCTGATCTTACCATCCACTACAGCATATCCAGATTTCCTATTCCCCTCTATGACTCTGGCTGAGCCGTCTACAAACCACTTCTCTCCCTCGTCTAATTCCTCTTCCTCTAGGTCAGGTCTTATCTTGGTCTGCAATTCCACCACCTCGACGCAATCATACGCTGGTTCCCCTGAGGCTTCCCTGAACAAGATTGTGCCAGATTTTTTGCAGTAGTCAGTTGTAGTTCAAGATCACGGGAGTGGATTAATATGGCTTCATATTTCAAAAGCCTGGCATCAGTGAGCCATTTCTCGACCTTTTGTTGCAATATGTTCCTCACACTATGAGGAGTGTATACCACTAGTGGGGCTCCAAAAGTTACCTTTTTCGCTTCCTCCACTAATAATGCCACAGCTACAATAGCTTGCAGACAGGTGGGCTACCACCGGGTCTAAAGGCTTAGATACATATCCTACTGGTTTCTTATCCCCTGCCCAATCCTGCATTAGTACCCCGTGAGCAGTATGGCTACTCATGTCCACAAACAAGTGAAATTGTCTTTTTATATCAGGCAAACTCAACACCGGAGCTGCCGTCAGGGTCTCTTTTATCTGCTTAAATCCTTCCTCATCCTGCTGTGTCCATTTCAGTCTATCAGTGGTCCATTTCTCATAGAAAAACTTCACCTTCTCACTATATCCCTCGATCCACTGCCTGCAATATCCTAAAAGTCCCAACAGTTGTCTGATTTCTCTCTTCGTCCACAGGGAGGGTAAAGCAACAATTCGTGCCACTCTTTCAGGACAACCAGCGTCCCAAGTATCTTACCTCGGGCTCAGTAAACTGTAGCTTGGAGTTTGAGACCTTTAATCCTTTGTCTCCTAAGAAACAATGAAATTGTGCTGGCCCTTACATCTTCCTCCTTAGGACCTGCTACCAGTAAGTCGTCTGCATACGGCAGTAGCTTGATACCCTCTGGCGGTACAAATTGGCTTAGAAATTGCTCAAGAGCCTGTCCAAATGAGTTTGGTGAATCCACGAACCTCTGAGGCAGATGTCCATCTGAGCTGTTGCTTCCTATTCGTCTCTGGATCCTCCCATTGAAATGCAAAATAGTCCCTACTTTCTTTAGCTAAAGGACGGGTCCAAAAAGCATCTTCTAAATCTATTACGCTATACCATGTACCCTCAGGAGAAATATTATTTAGCAGAGTGTAAGGATTGGAAACTGTGGGGAATAGCATTTTTGTCCTCCCATTCACAGCCCTCAAATCCTGTACTAATCTGTAATTTCCAACTGGTTTCCATACTGCCAGAATAGGAGTATTATGTCTAGACATGCACGGTTCTAGTGTTCCTTTTCTGATGAATTCCTCTATTATTGCTTTCAGCCCTTTTCTACCTTCCATAGGTATAGGGTATTTCTAATTCTAACTGGATCCTCTGGTCTTTCGATTTCAATACAAATTGGCTCCATATGCAGCCTCCCAGCCTCTCCTTGTGTATGCCGAACCTTTGAATTTATTTTGCTTTTGTCCTCAGTGGTTAGTTTATATAAACTTAGCATGAGTTGAGACTCCTGTGCAATTATACTTATCCCCAGGGCTACCATCAGATCCCTTCCTAGTAGGTTATAATCTGCCTCTTCCACCAGTAACATATTCCCGAAGCAAAACTTTGATTCTATCTTAACATTTTTAATCACAGGTACCTTAAAAAGGTCTCCCTTCAATCCGATCACCACCATGGTGTCTTTGCTTCTTATACATCCTGGTGGCAGCCGCTGAATGGTGCTCTGCTCTGCTCCTGAATCTACTAGAAAAGTTAATTCCTGTTTCGGGGTCTTGTCTTTAATTTTATTAAGGGCTCGTTGGATGTTCTGGACCCCAAATTAAAAAGCCCCTGACACCTCTAATCTTCCTGAAAGATTTTCTCATCCTTCACTCTTTTCTTGCATTCCCTCCGAAGGTGCTCCCTGGGCTTGCAGTAAAAGCGCTCGGGGTTGTACTTGTTACTGTTCGAGTGCCTTCTCTGAGGAAGGTTTGGCTTTCTCGGAGGCGGATGACTCTGTGTTGGTTTCATAGAGTCTTGAGTCCGTTCCTGCTTTTGGGCTTCCCTGATGGCGGCCACCAGTACTTTTGCCTGTGCTTTTTGTTGTTCCTCGTCTCTTCTCATATAAACCTTTAGAGCCTTCCTTAGTAATTTCTGTAATCCTTTTTCCTGCCAGCCTTCTATTTTCTCTAGTTTTCTCTATATATCCTCCCATGATTTTGCAACGAATTGTGTTTTTAGCATAACCTCCCTGACAGGGGAGTCCGGATCTGTCCCCGAATGCATTCAAAGTCCTTTCCTTAGTCTCTCTAGCCATTCTGTGGGTGTCTCATCTTTTCATTGGCATTCCCGGAATACCTTACTGATATTTTGTTCTTTTGGCACTGCTTTCCCTATACCCTGTATTACCATATTTCTCAGTTCTATCATTTTTGTTCAGTCCTCCTCATTCTGAGCATTCCATGATAGCCTCTGATCTGGCCACTTCTGGTTCCCCCATGTCCCTTGGGGATTCCTGTGATCCCAGTCTCATATCGCCACTTGTCTTATCATATCCCTTATGATAAGACAATGACCTTCGTATGCCGTTATATCATCGTAAGTGTATACGCTTGTCCCCAGGAATTCATCTAGCTTTCTGCTACTCCTATCGGATTGTCCATCAAACTCCCCATCTCTTTCTTGAAAGCCCTTACATCCTCAGTATTAATTGGTACATTTACGTACCAAATTATTCCTGGGGCAATGGGCATTTCTCTTAAAGAGATTCTGTTTGTCCTCCTCGCTCTCACTATCATCATTGGCCACCCTCCTTGTCTTGTGCCGTATTCGGCTGGCTAGAGGAGAACTGGTTTCCCCAGTATGACAGGCTTGCCACTTGCTTTCCACTGGCAGCAGTAGGGGGGGGGCTGAGCACTATCTTGTGGATACTATGGAGCCAAGCCTGTCCCTGTGGGAGCAGGACTTACGGCTGCTGCACTGGGAGCGGAGGTGCCTGTGCCTGTGTGGGTGGGTGTGAAGGATCCAAGGATGCAGGCAAAGGAACCTGAGCCTGCAGAGGATATGGAGGCGGAAGGTTATCTAAGGGCTCCCACATTTCTCCCTGAATCATGGCACTCCTGTAAGTTTTAACTGTGCTAGCATATTCCCATAGTTTGGCATAGCTCATCTCCTCACTTTCTGGCAGGTACTCATCGTACACGTAGTCGTGCAAAGCTCGGCAAGTCCACCTTTCGAAAGTGCCAAACATCAGCCACGTTAGGTGTCTTTTAATCTCTTTTCCTCCCCATACCTCAATTCAATAATGTATCATTCGTTCCTTGGATCTCATACTTCTCTTGAGGCAGTCCTCCCAGTGTTCTAACATCCACCCCAATGGACTATTTCTCGGAATTTCAGGTAAACCGTTCTCCTGTTCCTTTTTTGATTTACCCTGAGTTTTTCCCTGCGTCTTACTCTTTTTCTGCCCCACCTTCCTCGAGTCTATTTCTTTTAGTCTCTCCATACCGTGTTCCTGTGTTGTATTTCGATATGAGTCCTAAAGTTCTCCCTGAATCAGTACCGTACCTGTTTTTAATCCTAATTGAACGTTACCAGCCTGCTAGGCTCACAGTGTCGGTTTGCCGACTGGTAGAAGGCTCTCTTACCTGGACTTACTGAAGTCCTGGACCAAAAAAATTTACCAGCTTCCGAACGCCTGGGAACGTACCCTCCCTTTCTGGTCCGCCCGTGATCAAACCCCTGAACTCCCCTCCCCGGAGTTACAGGCTTTACGTGTGAAATGAGCTCCTCTGCTTCCCCCTTGACCGACCCCTTCCCTCGAGGGAGAGGGGAGCTGGGATCTTGGAGTTTGCACTCGCTTTGTGATAGTATCATGTCTCACACAGGCGCTCAATCACACCTCACTCAACCACATGATATGATTCTTTTTTCCGTGTGGATTCTTCGTGCACGTAGACTTCTATGAGTGAAAAAATGTTGCCGCAGCCTCGGAGACCCACCTCCAAATACCTGAGAGCTATTTTTGGGCCCCCTTTTTTTCTTTAAATCTCGTCCCAGATTGTATCTTTTAGCTTTTGGTTTGTCTGATTGGTCCTACAGGGCTTCCCAACCTTGTTGGGCCACTGAAATGACCAGGGCACATCCTGACCAGAGGAAGGGGGTCCCCAGAACCCCTAAATCAGATCATGTAGGGGTCACCAAGATTGTTGTAGATAAAAACTGATCAAACCAATTTAATAATAATAAATATATGTATATAATTTATTGTGCGACTGATATACAGTTTTGAGATCCACAATCAAAGGGACAGCATTGAGCCTGGATGGACACTGGGTGAACACTGATCCGACCTCTATCGCATCAGACCCGCTCTGTTCACTAAGGCAGTCTGGTACAGTCAGGTTTTATACCCTTTCTGTTGCTTGAGGCAGCGTCTCTCTTGTTCTTTTCATAGTCAAACATATTCATGATGTCCTCTTTCTCCAAGTTGCACTGGACAATGTGGTTCCTGGCAAGCTGTGAATGCTGAGAGTAGGGGGAACCTGGTATTGGGATGCAAGTTCCCTGATAACTTCTGCTATCTCAATCTCAGTGCTTGATGAGCGTTGACCGCCCAGGTGGCCTTTGAGAAATGATCCATCTCCTTCCCGAGCTAGGCTCTTTTAATTGCAAATTAGACCCCCTCCTTCCTGCTGTCTGCAGTTTTGCAATGACATGCAGCAGTCTCTAAGCATGAAGCAATTCCATGTGGATTTGAAAATGCTTTTGTGTATTTCTTTTAAACATTATAACATATCTTCCTCTCATATTCTACATAAGCACAAATTACCTATATCACATATTACAGAATGGTACCAATTCTAGCCTTTATTTTGCCTTCTTTTGCTGCCATGCACCAAATTGTGTCAGACTCATCAATGAACTGGGTTCTTCCAGGATGGGGTGTGCAAGGACGATCCCTCAGCTCATGTGTGGACCTGGTGTGCACCAGGCCAGAGACGTGACTGTCATCCATAGCCAGCCCCTGTCTGCCAAGAGAACAGGGAGCTGCAGCTCTGAGGAACTCCGGGGTGAGGCAGCAAACAGCCCAAATGCCTAGTTTATATCAGTTACTGGTCAGGAGTATTTACTGCTGAGAGATTTTTATTGTCCTGTCCAGAGCTGGAAAAAAAGAACCCTAGCAGTTTGCTTTAGCTGTGAAGAGACTCTTTTCAACAGGTTCCAGCTCTTCTGCTTGTCTAAATTAAAAGCAGAGCCAAACTCTTCTGTTGGTCACATCAAACCAACATAAGTTTCAGGAGTCTGTGGAAGACATAAGAGTGTCAACATTATTTCATTTTATAATACTTACAGTCTTCTAATTCAGTCATGAGATAATTAGGCCATCACTCACTATATCAAATAACTGGAAAAAGCACTGGAAAAGAAGTTTTTTTACAACTAAGTTTTAAAAACTAATGAATGAATTTCATAAAGAAAACCATGTAGTAAGAATACAGTAATTTAAACATCTCAAATCTCTTTGATAATGGAACCCCGAATCCCAGTCATGTGCAGTGCAGCCTCAGCTGTCCCTTTGAGGCCAGAGAACTGCCAAGGCTCAGGGCTGGGATGAGCCTTCACCCAAAACCAGTTCCAAGACTGATTTGGAATCAATCCAGAGCAAGGCCTACACAAAGAGGAAAGTCTCAAGGCCAAAGCCAAACCTTCATCATGTTGGATTTGTTTTCACACTGATCTGGAGCAAATTTGCTTGACCTGCAACACCACTCTTACTGTAAAACTTTACATGAGGTACTAAATAAGCACTGTCCTGTCCTGTCCTGAGCTGTGCTGCCCAAATACTGTGGAGAACTTGCTCTGCCTCTGCCCTGTGCCCCTGGGGCTTCTCTTGGCCAGGCAGCCTCAGTGGGAGCCAGCACTGGCTGCTGCCCCAGCGGGCCACCAGGACAAGGCCCAGTAATTAAGAGGCCAATGGAAGCACGGGGCAGCAGCAGAACCCTCAGCAGAGTTATTTGGACAACCATGGACTGGCCACAACTCCACTGCAGCATGACTCCCAGTCAGGCTACGTATGCAGGAGCAGAGTTATAAGAAAACTGTGGAGAAAAATCAACAACTGACCATCTGTTCTTGTACAGCTTGCGAATGCCAAGATAGCAGCCTATCAGCACAAGTGGCACAGTGAACACTGTCACCACCGTGCCTATCATGCATGTCCTGCGCACATCCTGGAGGCAGACAATTCTTGGGAAGCGCACTGGATCCGGGGCATATATTCCTGTTTCATTGATAACGTCTGTGGGAGCAATGGGGAGCGTGAGCCCGTGCTGTGCTGCACTGCTGAGCTGGCAGCACGGTGGATACGGGCAGGACGTTCTCTGTTTCCCCCAGAGCTGGGGCCTGCAGGCACCTTGCCGGCCCTTGGCACAGGCTGTGCCAGCCAACAAAGCCCAGCAGGCCGGGAGGAGAGCCCGGGGGCAGCGCAGCTGCTTGGGCAGCGGCTGCTGCCAGGGACAAGGGCCAAAGCCATCCCTGAGCAGCCACTGCCAGCCCTTGCACTCCCTGCCCCGTCACAGCTCCCCCAGCGCCAGGGGACAGGCTCAGGCCCTCTCAGGAGACACTGGAGGCATCACCTGCTGTGCCAGTGCCTGGAACTGCCTGTTCTCCTGCAGAAGAGGCTGCCACTGAGCCACTGCTTCCTCCTGGATCAGCCACCTTCTGTGCCAAGTTTTGGGTAATCGCTGGAGAAAGGAAAGGGACAGATGGATCAGATGGGACAGTTCCCCATTGGGGAGGTGTCATCTTCAGAAGCTAACACTGGTGAATGTCATGGACAAGGATGAGGAAATCAGATGAGCTTTTGGGATTGGACAGGCCCCTGCCTTCTCCAAAGCACCACCCCTCCTGATCTGCCTGGAGACTGGGAAATTGTAGAGGATCTCAGGGTGGGCATGGCCTATGGTGCAGTTTGGGCACCGTGTCAGCAGATGCCAAATGCCTTCCTGCAGAGGCTGGGCAGAAGCTGCAGCCAGGCCAGGCTGGGAAGCAGCCCTGCAGGGCGTGAAAGCAGCAGCGGGGCAGTGAGGCTGCCATGGATCCCTTCCCACTGTGCCGGGCACAGCGTGTCCAGATGTGCAGCCAAAGCCCCCGTCTGCTGAGTCCCAGGGGAAGCATGAGGGAAATGCACCCAGCACAGCATCTCTCCAGGTCACTCAGCATCTGGCCCAGATGTTTTGCTGACTCCAGGAACTTACTGTCTCCTCTTTGGTACTGCCTGTTGGAGGACCTTAAAAGTACTTCCAGTTTGTGTGGATGGATCCCACAAAAATAGGACTCAGCCTGCGGTGTCAGCAGGGACACACTACTCACCCCTGCCATGGGAGCGGGGATTGTGTGCAGCATCCAGCCCTGGGGCTTGAAAAGTCCTCCCTGCAGACACACCTGGAACTCAACAGCCAGAGAAGCTTCTGTCACCTTTTTCTTCCAGGATTACAATAATTATTCTCTGAGGGAAACTGGTGAACTAACCTGCAGAAATTCCCAAGGGCTCCAAATCATCTTCCATCCCCGCTCCTGGAGAAGCCATCCCAGCACCCTCACCTAGAAGGGAGCACAGATCAGAAGTGTTTCCATGGTGTACCGGAATTTCCTTCTGCCTTAGGGATCTGGGCACTGAAAGGGAGGGAATTGCACTGACCAAGGGAGGGAAATGCACTGACCATGGCGTCTCACCTGTGCACTCATCATCTGGTCCAGATGTTTGGCTGCCTCCAGGGATTTTTTGTCTTCTGTATCTTGGGTCTTGTCTCTTCGAGGACATTAGAGAAAGGTAGTTCCTCTTCATGAGGATGGGTCGGATAAGGCCATGGGAGCCAGATGTCAACGGCCATGACCAAAGCAGTACCAGGGGCTGGGGAGCTATGGCCTTGCCCCGGTCACTCTCCACACTATTTCCTAGCTCTGTGGAACATCCTTGGAGTGGAAACTGAGGAAGCCCCAGGCCCCTGGGGTCTCCCTCCCTCCCTCCCTCCCTCCCTCCCTCCCTCCCTCCCTCCCTCCCTCCCTCCCTCCCTCCCTCCCTCCCTCCCTCCCTCCCTCCCTCCCTCCCACAGAGGAACCCCTCCCCAAAGCCCTGGGCAAAACCATCCCCAGCGCTTCCCGGGGAGCAGGGAGCGCTGTCCCGGGAAAGGGCAGCCAGGCTGCCGGCTCACCTGCTCCCCGCGCTTGCAGTGGAGCAGCCTGGGCAGCCCTGGCAGGCAGGGCCACGGCCAGGAGCAGCAGGAGTAGGAGGCGCAGAGCAAGGGCCATGGTGCCTTGCCCTCTGCCAGTCCCGCAGCTCTTGCTGCCACCGCTGTCCCGACACCGCTGTCCCAACGTCAGCACCGCTGCTGCCACCGTCGCTGCTGCCGCAACAGTTGTGCTCAGGGACTGACTGCTGGCTCCTTGTGCTGCTGTGCAACCACGGGGCTCTGGGACCTCTGGCACCTCAGAGCCTGCTGTGAGCTCATGGCCAGGGTGCAGTTGTTTCGGGAGCTGGATCTGCCTTCTTCGGGAGTGAGCTCATCCTGCCCAGCTGCTCTGCCCAAGGGCTGTGACACAGTCCCAGCTCAGCTGATCTCACAGGCTGGGGCATGAAGGGATGGAGAGCAGCTCCAGCAAGGACTTGGGGTTGCTGCTAGAAGAGAGGCTGGACATGAGGCAGCCATGTGCATCCAAGGGAGAGTGCCCAGCAGGTTGAAGGAGGTGATTCCAGCTCTCTGCTCTGGTGAGACCCCACCTGGAGTACTGTGGAAGACGTTTTACAGTGACCTCTGTGACCCATCGAGAAGTTTGATAAGAGGATCCATGCTAACCCCTGAAAGAATTTTCTACCAAGGTTGTTGACATAGAAACCAAGAAAGAAAGAAGGATAAATAAGAGAAACCTGCAACTCCCTATTTCAATGAGTATTTTGTTTGTATCTCGTGACCAATAAGTAAAGTATAAACTTAAGAGCTTTGTAAGAATGGAGAAAAAGCATGCAGGCTAGAATAAAAACAGGGTTTGAAGCCTTCTGGAAATGGACTGTGTTGCCTTGTAGTGTCTCGATCTCTCCCACGACAGAGTACTGCATCCTGCTCTGGGTCCCCAAGAAAGGAAGGACATGGTCCTGTTGGATCTAGTCCAGAGGAGGGACAAAATGCTCTGAGGGCTGGAGCCCTTCTGCTTTGGAGACAGGCTGGGAGAGCTGGCAGTGTTCAGCCTGGAAGAGAGAAGACTCCAGGGACACCTGATTGCTGCCTTTCAGTGTCTTCTGGGGGCTTGTAAAGAGACGGGACTGAATTTTTAGTAAAGCCTTTTGTGACCATACAGAGAGGGAATGGTTTTAATCTAAAAGATGGTCAATTCAGACTAGATGAAACAAACACATTTTACACATTTGCTTTTGAAACCCTGGCACAGGTTGCCCAGAGAGGTGGACATCCATCCCTGCAGACATTCAAGCTCCTGCTCTGAGCAACCTGACCTAGTTCAAGGTGTCCCCTGCTCATTGCAGGGCATTGGGACAAGATGGCCTTTAAATGTCCCTTCCAACCCAAGCCATTCTGTGCTCCTGTGCACCATCAAAGCAGTGCTGCATTAGTGCTGGGCTGATTATGCTGGCACCTGTATTTTGGTACTTGTGCCATTTAGCAATTGGCCATGAGAGGATTGATGGGCTGGACAGTGAAGTCTGCAAATAACACTCAGTGTGCTCAAGGAGAAACAGGAGAGGAACACGGCTTCCAGTTCAGATAAATGCCAGCATTTTGCTGCCCATTCCTGGTTAGAGAAATAAAGGAATGTCCTGAAGATCCCTTCATGTGGGTTCATTATTGGCCATATCAGTACTTGTGTTCTGTAAAACAGGTAAGTTGTTACAGCTTCTTGCCCCATTTATCCCTGAATAAAACCCAAATACTGCATTGCTCCTTGTCTACTTTCTTCCAAGTCAGGGCAAATTTTGTTCATTACTGAGTGGGACATATTCATCTGTTCACAAGCAAATTCCTCTTGCCACTCTCACAATGGAAAGACTGCTTTGTTGATTTGCTCTAATCGGACTGTAATTAAGGCCTACCTCTCACTAGAATTAAAGCTGATGCATTGGGAGGCAAAGTGTTGAGTCATTTCTCCTGGAGTCTGACACTGTAGAGAGTTGTTCTGTAAGTAAATGCCATTTGAATACAGGTGTAGTCTACCATACTTCTGGCATACTAGAAGTGAGAAAAAACCCTTTGAATCAGGATTTTATCCTTTCTTCCTCCACCTCCTCCTCCCAGGAATTTTAATCGCTGAGGTCTAAGCTCTTCAGCTGCCTCACAAACATTCTTTTAATTCAGTCATGCATGCATTGAGCCACAAATCAGGACCGTGGTGTGAACCTTGAAGCAATGTAGGTTTATAGCACTGAAAATAATAATCCAATACCCAGGTTAAGCCAAGCCTATTGGTTATTTCCCAAATAACTCTGTCTATCCTCAGTGATGTTTCAAAAACGATCATTGTGAAAGCTAGGAGCGGGGAGAGAGAATGTTATCAAAATTAAAAATAGAGCTTTCTCAGATCTTCATATTACTATAAAAAGAGAGTCCAAACTATTCATCTATGGAACATTAAGTAAGAAGTGAACAAAAGACTGTCAAAATAATTGCTTGGGGAACAAATAACCCATAAATAAAAACAAGCTTAAATGTAGATAATAAGTAAACCATCATGCAAAGAAAAAAAACAGACCTGCCAAAACTAAGACCAATAAGGCTGTTTCATCTGTCTCAACTAAAAAAAAAAAAAAAAAAGAAAATAAAACCTTAAAATAATCAGAGATTCTCAAGGGCATTACTATACATAGAAACGTCCTGGTATTGGGAAAAACATGAAGGAAAGTGTAGCATGCAATTCACAGATGTAACCTAGAATTTGTTAGGGAGGGCCAGAGGTGGCAGTGGCTGCTCAGGGATGGCTTTGGCCCGTGTCCCTGGCAGCAGCCACTGCCCAAGCAGCTGCGCTGCCCCCGGGCTCTCCTCCCGGCCTGCTGGGCTTTGTTGGCTGGCACAGCCTGTGCCAAGGGGCGGCAAGGTGCCTGCAGGCCCCAGCTCTGGGGGAAACAGAGAACATCCTGCCCGTATCCACCGTGCTGCCAGCTCAGCAGTGCAGCACAGCACGGGCTCACGCTCCCCATTGCTCCCACAGATGCGGCCGACCCCTCAACACGTGTTTCCCATTCCCAGAAGAGCCTCAGAATGGGTTGCTGTTGGGGAACCCTCTGTTTGCATGTGATAAGGGCAAGTCTGGCTATCTGTTTCTGCCAGGAAATTATTTGGAAGTGCTCAACTGAACCTCAACTCAGAGTTTCGGCACTGCAGTTCATGTCTTTGATTGTAATTCGGTCCTAGCAGTCAGTTTTATACCTCTCCCCTTATTTTCTATTGTTATAGCATATTTTATTACCAAGGGCTTGCTCCTTTACCCCATGTGTTGGTTTTGCTCCACTTGTCCATTTCCCCAAAGACCTGCCCTTTTGTTCACTGTTCCTCCTCCCATTGCATGTCAGTCCCTCTCCAAGCTTGCCCCTTGCTCTAGAAATTTTCCTATCAATTTTGTATCCTTCGGAACCCCATTGGTTTGTTTAAGTTCTTCCCCTCCCCTGTAATCCCCAATTGGTTTAAACCTTGTATTCCCCGCCTGGTGTTCCACCCTCAGTTTCTCCCAATTGGCTAAAGATTGGATCCTCCCCTGGGACCCTGCCAAGTTTGGAAGGGTGTATGCCTTTAGTGCAGTGTTGGCCTGCCCCTGATGGTCTGTAGAATAATCACCTTCGGAAATCATAGAGCAGACCTCACCCCGTTCCTTGTCCCTACCCTCAGTGCAGTCCTACCCCCAAGGCAGTCCACCTGTGCTGTAGAGCAGCTGTGCCCTGCAGCCACAGCCCAGATTCGACAGTTTTCTGGGGGTGGCCCAGTGCCACTGTGGGTGTGGGCAGCTAGTGGGGCTGAAGAAATGGGGCAGCACAGCACTTCCCAAATCAGCTCTTCTGTTGCAGTAGAGAGATGCAGCTGTGACCAGATTGTCCTGGTGGTAGCACCAGCAAAGCCCACCTGGCAGCAGCACTGCCTGAGCTCCATGTCCAGGAGCAGCCGTGGATGGCCACGGTGTGGGCAGGCAGGAGCCAGGCAGGGGCTGCTGTGCCCAGCGGCAGGGCCCCGAGGGGATGGGGGAGCCCATGCTGAGTGTCCCTGGGCTGAGGGCACATTTCCTTCTGTGGGATCATCTGGGCCTGGACCTGAAGAGGCACAAAGGGATATTTTGGGGTCCCTGATGAGGGTTCCAGGAGTCCCGGATGTTTTAAATGAATTAGCTTTTTCTGATTAATAAGGAGAATTTATTCCATAATTAAAATTCAGTCGTAGAAAATCTAGAAGCAAATATCAGATTGGCCCTGAACCAGGCTGACAGCGTCAGGTGAGACAGGTGGGGCATTTCTCTCCCCTGTGCATCACGAAGGGACAGCTCTCTCAAAGTCTTTTTTGTCCATTTCCAAGCTCCAAGCGCTGTGGAGGGCAGCAGTTTTTCTGCTTTCTTATGGTTGTTTTTATCCTTTTTGCATATTCATGTATTTTTTCCTTTCTTGCTGCAGCTCTTGCTGAGAGTTTCCCCAAAACTGGTAAAAAATTCACTTGGTTAGAGGAAAATCTCCTGCAATATGCATTCTAGGAGGCACACATTTATCTTATAGATGATGCAAATCGAATGCACATTGCTGAGGTTTGGTCAGACAAATAATCTTCTGGAATCAGCATTTCTGGGGACGAATATTCAGGCTAGGATTTTGGTGCATGTTGATTGCCCTGAACCCTCTTTTGGTATGCTAGGATTTTCATTAGGCGAGATTACTGTAGTCTCAGCATGAATTTGTGCATACAATCTATCAGAATCCCTCCCTTTCTCTATTAATTTATTAAATTTGTACTTTTAGGATACACTTTGACAAAGCTTACTTATTTTCTAATTTTATATTTAGTATTTATAAAACTTGACAACTACGCTTTTATACTACTAGTCAGGGTATAAAATTAACAGCTCTTCTCATAAGGTAGATTATTCTAAATCTTTAATTTCTTTTCTTTGGATTGTCAATTATATTTTTTTATATCAATGCATGTGCTTATTGTACTTTAGATATATTTTGACTCCATAGTCGTTTATGGCTGGTAATATTTGTAAAATAAGTTTTTCATGTTTCCTTATGTTGCCTGCTAAAATGTGTCTTTATAACTGTCTCATGTTCTTGTTTTCTAATTCTTGAGCAATTTGCTTTATTCTACTCTCAGGATTTATTTCTTCTCTAGCTCTTCCAGAACAAAAAGTTTTAATATATTGCTTACAAATTTTGCCATTTTATTCTTTTTGCTCTATTTCACATTTTCTTTATTCCAGTGTCTTTTACTACTCATCGTGCACATTCTGAATTTGTTAAAATTATAGCGTACTACACTAACTTGGGAGTGTGCATATGGCTCATTCTTTTTGGGCTTGGATGACTGATACAGTGACAATAATCCTCTGCAGTTTTAACACTCTAGCTCTCTCAAAGCCCCTTTGGGTTGCAGCCAAAGGGCCAAGATGTGTATCTTCTTGGTAGCAGAGCTTACACCTTGGGATCTAGTCACTGGTGTCCTTCGTCTCATTCTCAGTATTTACTTCATAAGATTTATAAGAGCCTTTTAAATTGTTTTTCAGGATTTAGGATAGCATCTGCTTATTTCTAATTGTTATAGTTTTATTTCTTTGACATTTTAGCTGTAAAGTTGTAATTAGTCTGTACACTTCTCTTTCTTTCAGCTCTACTTGGCTTTTTTCCTTTATTTTAATTTGATCCTTATTAAATATCTAACGGCTTTTGTTATATCCTATCTGATTTAATGTTACTTTTAGTGTTTCTTGGAACTTAAATCTGGTTTGTATCTTATATACTTTTTTTTTTTCCGATTTTTCACGAATCATATTATTGTTCTAATATATTCTTTACAGTGTTTCATTAGCTTTTACTTCTATTAATTTTGTCTGTTATAACAAAAGCACTAAAATATTTTATTTTTTGAAATAAATTTGCATATCACACCTTAAATATTCAGTTCACTTAAAACAACCTCATGAATAATACAGTTTAAAATAAAATATTTTACTTCTCATAACAATGGGTTTTACAGCTTACAAGCTTAGGTATTAACATGCATCAGTCTATTTTACTTCAAGGAGTAGTGGTGACTTTTTAGTGAGGTTTGGCTGGTGTTTCTGCTGGTGGATTTACAGGTCTTCTGTCCTGCCTTTCTTTGCAGCTGAACCTGCTGGTGAAGGTGGTGCAGCTTCCCAAGCCACGTCCAGGACTGAGGCTGTGGGAGATGCTGAGGGTGGGTCAAGGCCTTTCCCCTGGGAGAGCTGCCAGCTCAGAGCCCAAAGCTGGGCCAGGGGGGCAGCGCTGCAGGTGCCAGCACAGAACCATGCACGTGTGTGCCCGCGCCCTGCACGATCCCCTCACCGCTGCTGCGGCTCAGTGGTGCCCGTGCAGATCAGCAGAGATGGCAGAAGCTTCTGTGGCTGTTGAGTTACAGGTGTGCCTGCAGGGAGGACTTCTCCAGCTCCTTTGCTGATTCCTACACAGAAGCCTGGCAACCATCGCAGGGGTGAGTAGTGTGTCCGTGCTGACCCCACAGGCTGAGCCTTGCTTTTGTAGGATCCATTCCTGGGAAATGGAATTCTGTTGCTCTAAGGTCCTCCGAGGGGGAAGGACCAAGCTACAGGACACCAGAAACCCCATGACGCATCCAAAAACATGAGTCAAATGCTGAAGGAAATGCAGCAGGCAGGAGAAGGTGGGTGCATTTCCCTCATGCTTCCCCTGGGTCTCAGCATCTGGGGGCTTTGGCTGCACTTCTGGACACGCCGTGCCTGGCACAGTGGGAAGGGATCCATGGCAGCTTCGCTGCCCCGCTGCTGCTTTCACGCCCTCCAGGGCTGCTTCCCAGCCTGGCCTGGCTGCAGCTTCTGCCCAGCCCCTGCAGGAAGGCATTTGGCATTAGCTGATAGGGCCGCCTAATTGCACCACAGGCCTGAAATCCCCTGCAATTTTCCAGTCGCCGGGTAGAATAGAAAGGGCACCAGTTTGGAGAAGGGAGGGCCCTGGCCTTCCCAAAATGTTTATAGAGATTTCCTGATTCTTAACCATGTCTTTGACAAGCATTCCCTCCTGAAGACGCCACCTCCCCAGTGGGGAACTGCCCCACCTGATCCAGCTGTCCCTCTTCCTTTCTCCAGAAGTGGATGCAGTGGCTGGGCATAAGGCGGCGTTTCCCGGAGGAAGCAGTGGTTCCGTGCCAGCCTCTGCTGCAGGAAGAGAGGCGATGCCAGGCACAGGCACAGGAGGTAATTGCTGTGCCTCTGGGCCTGAGCCCGGCTGAGGCTTGAGCTGCTCTCGCTGCGGCCTGGCAGTGCAAGGACAGCCTGGACTAGAGCGGCACAGCCCAGGGGAATTATCCCGAGCAGGCTCAGGGCACTCAGGTGCTGAGCAGTCCTGCTGGGGTCCCTCCATGGGAGACATGTCCTGAAACCTGGCAGTGACTGCATGGGGTGCCCATGGTGGGGAAAGGACAGAGGGGGAGAGCAAGGCTCCAGTGTGTCCTGAGAGGGCCTGGCTGTTTGCCCTTGGGATCTGGGAGCTGTCCCAGCAGAAGGAGGGCAGGAGGGAGTGTAGGAGGGAGGGATGGATAGCTGTGGCACTGCCTGCTGCAGTTTTCCCCAGGGCTTTAGGGAGGATTTTCTGTGAGTTTGAGGGAGAGAGCCCCAGGGCCCTGGGTTATTCCAGCCACCCCTCCCAGGGATGTTGCTGAGGGCAGGGAAAGAGTGTGGAGAGTGACCAGGAGCCAGCCCAGAGCTCCCCAGGCCCCTGGGCAGCTTTGGCCATGTCCATTCCCATCTGGGTCCCATAGCCTTACCCGACTCCCTTGCAGTGCCCTTTTGCCTGTAGCATTAGGGGTTCCCAGCATGGCACAGATATGGTTCTGATCTCTGCTCCCTTTTAGACTGGAATTGTGACATGGGTTTTCAGGAAGTCCTGATGAAGGATGGTTTGAAGTTCCTGGAGGATGCTGGAGGCAAGTTTTCATTCTGCCTTTCCTGAGTGAATAATCAGGATCAATGCAACAAAAGCTCATTTATAGACCCTTTCCCTTAACATTATGTAAGGGCTGAAGGATTCTGAGAATCTTTCCCTGCTCCCTTCTGGAGGCCTGAGGAATCCCACAGGATCGCTGTCAGTGGGAGGAAGGAGCATTGATCTTTCAGTCCTCCTCCCGTGTGCTGTGCCAGTGTGTCCTTCCGTGTGCTCTGTGTAGTCAAAGAGAAGAGCAGAGAGGGAAGGGGCCGGGCCCAGGGCTGTGCCCCGGGGCTGAGCCTTGTGGGCAGCCTGAGGATCTCCTGCAGTGCCACAGGAGCTCTTCTGTCCTGCCTTTCTTTGCAGCTGAACCTGCCGGTGAAGGCCCCACATCCAGGACTGAGGCTCTGGGAGATGCTGAGGGTAGGTCAAGGCCTTTCCCCTGGGAGAGCTGCCAGCTCAGAGCCCAAAGCTGGGCCAGGGGGGCATTGCTGCAGGTGCCAGCACAGAACCATGCACGTGTGTGCCCGCACCCTGCACGATCCCCTCACCGCTGCTGCGGCTCAGTGGTGCCCGTGCAGATCAGCAGAGATGGCAGAAGCTTCTGTGGCTGTTGAGTTACAGGTGTGTCTGCAGGGAGGATTTCTCAGGCTCCAGGGCTGGATGCTTGGCCCCAACCCAGCTCCCATGGCAGGGGTGAGTAGTGTGTCGCTTCTGACCTCACAGGCTGAGCCCTGCTTTTGTGGTATCCATTCCTGGGAAATGGAACTACTTTCTCTTAAGGTCCTCCAAAAGGAAAGACCCAAGATACTGCAGCCAAAACATCTCATGAGGCAGATGAATTCCTGAGACAAACACAGAAGCAAGCACCCCGAGGACAAGGTGGGTGCGTTTCCCTCATGCTCCCCCTGGGACTCAGCAGCCGGGGGCTTTGGCTGCACATCTGGACATGCCGTGCCCGGCACAGCAGGAAGGGATCCATGGCAGCCTCGCTGCCCCGCTGCTGCTTTGACGCCCTGCAGGGCTGTTTCCCAGCCTGGCCTTGCTGCAATTCCTCCCCAGCCTCTGCAGGATGGAATTTGGCATTAGCTGATAGGGTGCCCCAACTGTACTGTGGGCCTGAGATCCCCTGCCATTTCCCAGTCTCTGAGAAGATCAGGAGGTGCAGCTGTTTGCACAAGGGAGTGCACTGGCCCAGCCCCAGTTACCTGGGCTTTTTCCTGATCTTTACCTGTGACTTAGAAAAGCATTGCCTCATGAAGGTGCCACCTCCCCAGTGGGGAATATTTCCATTTGATCCAGTTGTCCCTTTTTTCCTTTTTCAAGTGATGGACCAAAAGGCTGTTCAGGAGGAGGAACACCCAGGGAGAAGCAGTGGCTCATTGGCAGCCCTAGCTGCAGGAAGGAAAGTGATGGCAGAGACGGGCACAGGCACAGCAGGTAATTGCTGTGCTGGGCTCAGCCCTGGCCGGGGCTGTGTGGCAGCAGCTCTTCCCCCAGGGCCTGCCCTTTCCTGGCCCGGCAGCAGCCAAAGCTGGAGGCGCCTCGGCTTCCAGGCCTCTGGAGCTGGTTCAGAGCCCCGGGGAAATGGGACTGGTGCAGCAACGTCCCTGGCGCTGCATCTGCTGTGGAGCTGGCCCTGAGTGCCCAGAGGCCCAAGGCACAGGAGCAGCCCCGAGCGGGAGCCCAGCCGCCAGCCCAGGGCCAGAGCCAGCCCTGACTCCCGACTGGGCAGGGGCTGGGCTGGGTCCTGACGGGGCCTGAGCCTGTCCCCTGGGGCTGGGGGAGCTGTCACTGGGCAGGGAGGGCCAGGGTTGGCAGTGGCTGCTCAGGGATGGCTTTGTCCCGTGTCCCTGGCAGCAGCCACTGCCCAAGCAGCTGCGCTGCCCCCGGGCTCTCCTCCCGGCCTGCTGGGCTTTGTTGGCTGGCACAGCCTGTGCCAAGGGGCGGCAAGGTGCCTGCAGGCCCCAGCTCTGGGGGAAACAGAGAACGTCCTGCCCGTATTCACCGTGCTGCCAGCTCAGCAGTGCAGCACAGCACGGGCTCACGCTCCCCATTGCTCCCACAGATGCAGCCAGCATCACAAGACCTGTTCCCAATGCCCAGAAGGGAATTGGTTTCTGCCAGGGAACACACTGCTGGCTAGAGTTAATGACAAGCCAGGCTTTTCTATGGCATGCCGGGCATTGGGCATGCCATATAAAAGCCTGTAAGGATGGCAGTAGGCCAGGGTCCCTCATGTGGCACACCAGCTGGAGGGGGGGTTTTGTAGGTGTTGGGTTTTGCAGGAAGGCATGCAGGGCTTTGCGTCCTTTGTAGAGTGGTGCATGGGGCTGGGGTTCCTCGTGAGGTTCTCAGGGGATTTGAGATCTCTTCTGTGGCATACAGGGGACTGGAGACATCCGTAAGGCTGGCAGGGGCTTGAGTTCCTCGTGATTAACGTGGTGGTTTAGTGCTTGCCGTCAAGGCCTGGAGAGGAGCTGAGTCCTTCCTAAGGTGGGCAGGAGGCTGTGGTCTTTTGTGAGGCACACAAGGCTGCCCTGGGGTCTCTGCATTGGTGTGCACGGATTCTCTGCGAGGCACAGAGGGATATTTTGGGGTCTCTGCTGAGGGGTGCAGGGATCCCTCAGGAGGCATAAAGGAGTCTTGATGGTCTCTACTAAGGTGTGCAGGGATCCCTCATGAGATGTGCAGCGGGGTTTGTCAGTCTCCTCAGCGCAGCAAAGGGCCACTCTGGGTGGAGGCTGTGCAAAGTGGGCAGAAAGCTTCCTGCCAAGCCTTGCGGCCGGCGGGCGGGCGGAGCCCATCCTTGGGGGTCGGGCGGGGCCTCTGGAGCCGCCGCGCCCTTGTCGGGCAGGTCCCGGCCCCGGCGGGGAAGGGCCGCGGCCCCGGGCTCCGGCGGCACTGCCGAGCAGCAGCGGAGGCACAACAAGGGCCCCGCTCCAGCCTGGCCCTGTGCTGCAGCCGAGCACAGGGACAGCCACGGCCGCTCCCTGCGCCACAGGCGGCACCGGGGCTGCAGCTGAGGCCGTGCCTGCTGCCACTGAGGAAGGAGCTCCTTGCAATGCCCACTTCCCTAAAGCACGTGGGCAAGCCAGCACAGCATGGAAACGCTTCTGAACTGTGCTCCCATGGACACTGGGATCGAGAGATGGATTGACTGGAAGTCCTGGTCCGTCACTGTGTGGAGATCACGCTGCATGCTGGAGGCAACTTCTCGATGCCCCTTTGCTGAGAGAACAATCACAGATTAGTAGTTGTGGCCAAGAGCATCCCCAGGGGCATGGGGCAGAGGCAGAGGGAGGTGGGGAGGAGAAAGAGCAGGGCCGAGGTTGCCCTTGAAAGGCAGAGGCGCTGTGGGGCCTGCTCCTGGCCAGGGACCCTGCCCAGAGCCGTGCCCTGCTGGCCGGGGCCTTGAGGGGCAGCTGTCCAGCTGGGCCCAGCTGTGCCAGCAGCTCCAGCCGTGCTGGGGAGCCTTGCCAGCTCGGGGCCCTGCTGTGCACGAGGGTCCCTGTGTGCCACTGGCAGCTGGGGCCTCAGCCACCTCCTCTCTCCACAGGAGCGTCTCTGCAGCTTCACAAGACCGGCCAAAGAGTTCCATCAGGGAGACCTGTACCTGCACCTGCGCCTCTCATCAGCCATCCCTAAGCCATGTCCAAAATCCCTGCCACAGCTGCATTATCAGCTTGTTGCTAGGGACATAGTGCCACCACCCTGAACAGGAGCCTCTGTCCCCAAAGTGCTGGCCCTGGTGTCTTTTGCAGTGAGCAAGGGAGTGAGGGAAGCCATGACAAACATTAGCAATGTCCGTTGCTTTTACTGTGGCCAACTTGGACATTTCCAGAAAGACTGTCCTCACCTTCCTGTTGGGCAATTTATTAACTATGTTCCACCTCCTAGGCCTCCTCCTTTCCAACAGCCCTATCGGCCCACATACAACTTTCAGCAGCAATATTATCAGCCGACCCAGGGAAATGCTTAGCAGAGCATGGGGCCACGCCGCGCGACATCAGCAAATTACCGGCCTTGCCTGCAAAACCCACCTCACCTGCCAGCCATCCAGGAGTCCCCCGCCCCAACAGGCTCCTCGCAGAGGACCGCAGTCATGAGGACGGACTCCAGTTGTTCCGCAGAACCCGGAACTTTCCCCAAAGCCTCTGACCAATGTTAGTAAGTTCTGTCCATCTGCTTTTCCCCGACGAAGATCTAGTTTGAGTTCCAGCTGGGTACCTTGAGCCCCCTTTCCACCCTCAACCAACTACAGTCCTGCTGTTTGGGGACAGTGAACACACTCCAGATCAGGTAAGTATATTACCAGAAGTTGTGACTGTAAATCCAGGCAATGAAATTACTGTGTCAGTTGTTTGTTACAATCCACCATTTACATTGTTGAAATTTGCACCTTTTGCACAAATGTTAATTTTAACCGGCCAGGATTCAGAGGTTGAACCTGATTCAAATTTTGATGCGTTTGCATGTCACTAGATTTGTAAAGACAAACCCCTGATTGATTCTTGTATTTCCAAAAATGGGAAATCCATTGAACTTCATCTCATGGCTGACACAGGAGTGGACATTACTATCCTCCCCAGGGCAAAGTGGCCCCGCGACTGGGCACTGGTGTCCCCTTGTGGCACAATCTCCAGTGTTGGTGGAGCTGTCAATTCCATGCAAAGTCCTCATCTTGTAAGCGTAGAGGGGCCTGAGGGGCAAGTCTCCACCATCTGACCATTTGTCGTGTCATCCAATATCTCCCTATTTGGCAGGGATGTTTTATCCCAGTGAGGTGCCTGCCTTTATATCCCTGACCCCAAGTGGGATTTTTGGCACGGGCCACTGCAGAGCGAATTTCCCCACCATTGAATTGGAAAACCGATGTTCCGATGTGGGTGGATCAGTGGCCCCTCCCATCAGACAAATTAAATGTGCTCATCGAATCAGTCAAGGAGCAAGAAAAACTCGGGCAATTAGTTCCATCAACTAGCCCGTGAAATACCTCAGATTTTGTCATCCGAAAGCTTGGCAAAAGCAGTTGGCGTCTGCTCCAAGACCTTCAAAAAATTAATGAGGTTATTGAGGATATGGTCCCCTTCAGCCTGGCCTCCCCTCCCCTTCTATGCTTCCCCACGATTGGCAGCTTGCTGTCCTTGCTATCAAGGACTGCTTCTTTAACATCCCACTTTACCCAGGAGATGCCCTCAGATTTGCATTTTCAGTACCATCTCTGAACAGAAGTGAGACTTTTAAAAGGTATCAATGGGTATCAATCCTCAAGAATTGAAAAACTGCCCCGTGTTATGCCAAATGTAGGTTGCTCAGGTTTTATCACCTGTCAGGAATCAGTTTCCTGAAGCTATCATAGTCCATTACATGGATGACATACTTATTTGTGCTGCCACCAAAAGTTACCTTAGTGCCGCTCTCGAAAAGACTGTTTCTACTATTGAGAAAGCAGGTTTTGTAATTGCTCAGGACAAAATACAAATGTCAGCACTGTGGACATACCTTGGGTATCTCATCACTGGGAGAACTGTAACACCACAGATTTTTTCTATAAATGAACAGCCACAGGCTCTAGAGCACATTCAACGCATTTGTGGGATCATCACTTGGGTCCGGCCTTTGCTCGGCTTGACAAGGCAAGAGCTGGCTCCACTGTTCTCCTTGCTGAAGAAAGACACCGACCCCACAGCCCCACAGACCCTGACACCAGAGGCAGAGGAAACATTGCAGAAAGTAGCAGAGGCAATGAGGACACGACAGGCTGAACAGGTCAGAAAAAACCTTACAATTTAATTTGTCATCCTGGGAAAGTGCCCACACTTTCATGGGCTCCTATTTCAGTGGGACACAACACAGAAAGACCCACTCATCATACTCGAGTGGTTGTTTCTCCCACATCAGCCTGCGAAAACAGTGTATACACCATCAGAGTTGCTAGCAAAATTAATTGCCAAAAGTCACCATCGCCTCTGAAGCCCTGTAGGCTGTGATCCCTCATGCATTTACCTGCCTTTGAAGTTAGGTCAATTGGACGCCTTATTAAAAACAAATGAAAACATCCAAATTGCTTTAGATAGCTATCTCGGGAAAGTCTCAATTCACTACCCAAAGCACAAATTATTCAAAGATTCGTTCCATGTAGTTCCAAAAACTTTCCAAAGTCATCTTCCTATTAAAGGCGCTGTCACAGTGTTCACTGATGGGGCTGGCAGGTCCCACAGATTGGTATTTACCTGGAAAGACATGAACACTCAAAAGTGGGAATCTGATGTTCAGACCATCGAAGGTTCCCCCCAGATTGCAGAGCTTTTTGCAGTTGTGAGTGCCTTCAGGATATTCCAGCAACCATTTAACTTAGTGACTGATTCATCTTATGTTGCTGGGATAGCTGATGGAGCAGAGCATGCTCTGCTCAAAGACATGCAAAACAAACAGCTGTTTTCCTTGCTTTCAGAATTCATCTGGCTCATCTCTCATCGAGAGCAACCCTATCATATTCTACATGTAAGATCCCACACTGACATGCCTGGCTTCCTTACTGAGGGGAACCAGAGGGCAGATGCATTGGCAATGACAGTCACCACCACAATTACTTCACCAACTTTACCTGACATTTTTAAACAAGCACAATTGAGCCTCCTGTTCTACCACCAAAACATGCCAGCCCTGGCACGTCAGTTGAAATTGTCACAAGAACAAGCCCGTGCCATTGTAGCCACATGTCCAAATTGCCAATCCCATGCCCTTCCAACAGTATTAACAGGTATCAGTCCTAGGGGACTGAATGCATTTGACCTGTGGCAGTCAGACATTACTCATTACCCATGTTTTGGGAAATTAAAATATATTCACGTATGTATACATACATTTTCTGGTGCAATCTTTGCACCTCTGCATGTAGGAGAGAAAGCCAAAGATGTCACCAAGCACTTTTACATGGCCTTTGCTACCCTAGGAGTTCCAAAAAAGATTAAGACAGATAATGAACCAAGTTACACCTCCAAAGCATTTCAAAATTTTCTCTCAGTTTGGGGAAATCCCCATCCCACCGGCATTCCTCGCAACCCTCAGGGACAATCAATAATAGAAGGCACACACAAAGAAATTAACAACCTGTTAGGTTTACAAAAAGATTCTGCCCTTTTAATGACACCTCAAGAAAGACTCTGCAAAGCACTATATGTGCTCACTTTTCTTAACTGCCATTCAAAAGAGCCAAATCCTCCAATCCTTTGGCATTTGCATAACAACATATTTGCCCATCTCAAAGAACGCCCACCTGTGCTCATCAGAGACCCTGAGTCCCACCAAATTAAAGGTCCTTTTCCACTAATAACCTGGGGCCAAGGGTACA
This sequence comes from Passer domesticus, assembly GCF_036417665.1. Classification (NCBI taxonomy): domain Eukaryota; kingdom Metazoa; phylum Chordata; class Aves; order Passeriformes; family Passeridae; genus Passer; species Passer domesticus. The sequence continues at coordinate 6,976,426 of NC_087482.1, read as the reverse complement.
TGTGCGTTTCAACAGAAACAGGGCCGAACTGGATTCCAGGCCACTTTGTCAAACCCTACCAGGATGCAGATCAGCCTGCTGACCCACCCAGGAAAAGCCAAGCTGCATCTGATCAGCCAGACACCGCAGCAGATGCAGTCGCTTGGAAGCATCGGAAGAAGAAGACCAGAATTCCCAACATTGTAGCACGAACTCTCATCACAAAAAAATATTTTCCCCTCTCATACCTTGCTGCAGAACCCCTCCTTTCCTCCCAACTATCCCTATCCCTTTTCCCACATACCTTGCCCCCAACCCATCCCACAAGTCCCCACGCCTCTCTTTCCTGCTTGTGTCCTACGATTATTAGAAAAGGGGGAGGGTGAGGAGAGTGACTGAAAGAGTGTACAGAAATTTAATGTTATATGTTTCTCTTGCTATTTGCTACAGCAAAATCACCCTGGAAGGCCACCCGGGAAAGAATGAAATTCAAACAAGTGCTTTTCACTGCAATCACCATTCTGCTCCATCCGTGGATAGCAGAAGGGTGGATGGTGCAACAACCGACAGAAGATGTATGGCTGACTCTGGCAAAAACTCTGAAACAAGATAAGATCTGCTTGTCAATGGGCAGCGTGGACAATCCTCTATCTACGTGCCTGGTGGGAAAGCCTCTGTTACAAAAAGATTATCCATATGCAGGGAAGAAACCAAATCCGGTTGATACCTGGGACACCTGGACAAAGATTTTACTACATGCCACATAAGAGCCTCAGGATTTAGTTTTCTTGGGCTCTGCTCCAGCTACATACTGTGTTAGGTTTTTCTATCTACAAAACACACCCATCTGGCATGACTCTCCAATCACAGGCACAGTAATTCAGAAAGATGTAACACCCAATAGCAGAAAGTATAATTCAGCCACATGGTGCAACTATACCTCTAGCACACCATCTGAGTCCAGTGACGTTCCCAGAGTGTCACCGAGAGGCGTGTTTCTTATCTGCGGCGACAGAGTGTGGGCAGGGATCCCATCAAAGATCAAAGGAGGTCCCTGCAGCCTCAAACAGCTGACTGTCCTCACCCCAAACACATCACAAATTATAAATTGGCAGAATCAAGAACGATTGGCACTCAAAAAGAAAACTTGCAGTCAATTCGACCCAAATTGTGATGACAAAATTTACATTTGGAGCGAATCCAAAAGAGTCTCTGTGTCCATTTTTCTACCTTGGTACGCAGCTGCAAAGGCTCTCGGTGAAATTTCCCACCTGGGGTGTTGGCTCAGCCATCAGGCCAAAGCTGCCTCCGCAGCCCTGTCAGATCTGCTCACGGAAGAAGAAACCACCAGGCACGCCACTCTACAAAATAGAGCTGCCATTGATTTTCTCCTTCTGGCGCACGGTCACAGCTGTCAGGACTTTGCTGGTCTGTGCTGTTTTAATTTAACATCTAAAAGCACCTCCATACATGCCAGCATTCAGCAAATTCAAAACCAAGTGCAAGACCTCATGATGGAGACCAGAGACATCAATGTAGTAGATAAAGCAATCACACAGTGGGGAATCCCCGGGTGGCTTGTACCAATTCTCAAAAATTTGGTGTGGATTTTAGTTGTCATTTTTATGATAATGGTTGCCCTGAGTTGTTTCAAAAGAGCATTGGAAAAGTGACTTGGAAAAATTTATTTAATAAAGAAAGAAGGGGGAGATGTGGGGGTCATGGGTGAGAAAGCTATCTCAGGAATGCCCTGGGAAAGCACCATTGTCTAAGTCAGGGAAAATTCATTCCTTTCCCATGGTTCAAATGCTGTACTCCCTTTCCCACCTCACTCATCCTGTACCCTTTGTATCTTTCATTAGTTACTCCTATGAAAACTTTTCCCCTCCCATCCCCCTCCATGTAGCTCTGTGCACAAAATCTGTAACTTTCCCCAGAGATCTCACACTCGCCCTGGTGTCCCTCTGCTGGTTGTTACCCAAACCTGCTGTCTCTCCGTTCCACCGTGTGTCCGTCAGCCTACCCTCCGTGTTTTCCTATCCTTTTTGGACACTGCAATAAATCAGTTGAAATTATCCAGGACTCGAGCTGCCCTCCTTCTATCTGGTAAAGAGAAACATCTAGCTGGGTTCCACCGGGTCAAAATCTTGCCCCTGGCAACCTTTTTCTTATCAATTTCTATGACATCACACACAGTCCTTAAACACACACAGCCATCACCTATATACACTAGTACCGTTTATTGGTTGGTCTCTGGGTGGATCTCAAAGTGGCAAATGCCTTGGTCATTGTCAAGGCATATGTCTTGAGCACTAATCACATTACTGTCACAGATGAATCCCTGTTGTTCTTGAGCAATGCAAGGTTCCAAGTTTATGGTTTGCCATCTCCCCTGGATTTTCCAAGCCCATACCCTGTATTCTGAGGGGTATAATGCTGGCTGCTCGTGACTGAGCCCTAAGGCAGCAATGGCGTGAATAGCGTGAACTGTGCCATTACGCAGAATGAGCACGAAGGCTGTAGCTGTGTTAGTGGGGGGATTATATGTAAAATTACCATGGTCCACCAAGACTGTGAATCTTTCTCAATGTCTGTAGCACTGCCCCAGAAAACCTTTTGCACTTCAGTTGGAAAGTGCCCTTCACTTCCTTCTCTTATGATTAAAGCAGCTGTTGACTGTACCCATAATTGTGTTTGCATATAGCTGAGGGCTAAAGATATGTTATCCTGTGCCCCCTTTAATGTGTCTGCTAGCAAGCTATGGTCCTGATCTTCCATATCTCTCCATTTCGGCAGCACCCTCGAGACTTGCCACTGACTATTTCCCAATGCCAAAAGAGATGACTGTAAAGGCTGTTTTAATTTTATTGGATGGCTAGCTGCTACAGCTAATTTATTCATTAATATTTCTGAGTCAATCCTATTCAAAACCCCTAGCCCAGTCCCTAACATCTTGGTTAAATCCCTTTGCATTCTGTCTCTGAAGTGCGCTTGTTTTTGTAGCCATCTTGTCCATCCCTCGAAGGATGACCTTATGAAGGAGGAACAAGCTGGCTGAACTGTCGAGATAGTAGTTTGCATTAACAGTTTGACATGTCATAATTCTGGATTAAATAACAGTTGTTGTTGACCCATATTCCTTATTATGTATGGGCCAATTTCATAAACTCTAGGTTCAAGCTTAAATGGCGTATTTTGGGTTTGTGCTTGAGTGCTGGGGTGGGTTGTAACAGGCTTAGCTATAGCATTTATTTTAAATTTGAAAGACAGCCCAATAATGTTGCAGGCCCAGAAGCAAACCATGTCAACAGTTTGTCTTAATGTGAAGTTGTGCCCAAACAGTCCAATTCATTTGGATGATTGCAAATCTTCCAGTGCTTATTTACACTGATTTGGGTTGCTTTACTATAGGTAGTCCCATTAATCATTCTACACCCTATCTTAATTACCTCCCCCATGGTCCCTTGAAGTCACCACAACCTCTGTTTCTGCCACTGCAGTGTTTTTTATATTTGCTTTTTGCACATGACCACAGTTGTTAGGTTTAAACCTTTTAAATGGGAAGGTTTACCCATGGATCCGGTCTATTGAGTAAGGGCTTGGGACCAAGGCCATTCAGCATTGTTCTGGCTAGGAGTACTTTCTAATTTTTGGATGACAGCGATGATTGTAAACAACACTTCAGCACAAATCCCCACCCACCATGATGCATTCATTTTGTGCGGGTAAGTTTCAGTTTCAGTTTACCATCACCCGGTGTTATTCTCCAAGGGGCTTCTGGAGCTTTCTTAACACGGCTGTGGTGGATCCAAGCACTTTGTTCCTTAGTCTTGATTGCAGTGAAGGTAGTAAGGAGCACTTGGTATGGTCCCTCCCATTGTGGTTGCAGGGCCTTCTCTGTAAGAGACCTAACATATACATAGTCTCCAGCCTGCACATCATGTACTGATGCATCGAGCCCTGTACCCCGAGTACCGGGGGTACCTCCAGGCGGTCATGCTCCACTGGCTCCCCTTGGTTTCCACTGAGGAAGGAGGCTGGATTGACAATATTAGTCACCACAATGTCCACAGCATCTTGCTCCACCATAATAGCTTGGTATTTCTGAAATCGTTGTGGGAAAAGCCAATGTCCGCCTTTCACCTCCAGTACTGCAGACACCGTGTGAGACACTGGCACAGTCATTTTGTGGCCCAGGGTGAATTGACTTACCTCTTGGATATTCAGTACAACTCCTGCAGCAGCTCTGAGGCATCCAGGCCAGCCTTTAGCTGCTGCATCCAATTGCTTAGAGAAGTAAGCAACTGGTCTCCGGTACGGGCCGAGGTCCTGTGCTAATATTCCCAAGGCCATTCCTTGCTTCTCATTGGAGAACAAGACGAAAGGCTTACTCACGTCTGGCAATCCCAGAGCTGGAGCTGACATGAGGGCTTTTTTCAGCTGGTGGAAGGCCTGCATAGCTTCCTCTGTCCATTGGATTTCCCTGCTTTCAGTTGCAATAAGTTCATATAAGGGCTTAACAAACAGTCCATAGTAACAGATCCATAACCTGCACCACCTCGTCATTGCCAGGAAAGTTCCTAGTTCTTTTGCAGTCTGAGGTTTTGGGGTCTGGCATATTGCCTCCTTCTGGCTTTGGCCCAGGGTACATTGTCCAGTACTGACTTTGTATCCCAGATAAATTAATGTCTGTTTTACTGCTTGAGCCTTTTTCTTTGATACCCGGCACCCTTGGAGTCCCAGAAAGTTCAAGAGGCTTACTGTCCAGGCCACGCATGCTTCACTTGTCCGTGTGGCTATGAGGATGTCATCTTTGTAGCAGCTTCGCTTCCTCTGGAGGGGCTTCCCAGGCCTCTAATTCCTTTGCAAGTTGTTCTCCAAACAAAGTGGGTGAGTTTTTAAATCTCTGTGGGGGTACTGTCCATGTAAGTTGAATTCTTTGCCCACTTTTAGGACTTTCCCATTCAAATGCAAAAATTTTCTGGCTGGCTAGGTGGATAGGAAGGCAAAAGAAGGCATCTTTTAAACCTGAAACGGTAAACCAAGTTAGTTCAGGTGTTAAGCAATTTAATATCGTGTAGGGATTGGCCACCACAGGATACAGATCCTCAGTTATCTTGTTCATGGCTTGCAGATCGTGTACTAACCTGTATGACTCATCAGGTTTGCTGGCTGGTAGGATAGGGGCATTAAAATCAGATTGACATTCTTTTAATAATCCTAGATGCAAAAACTTCTCAATTACTGGGCTAATTCCTTCCTTATCTTCCTTCCTCAGAGGATACTGTTTAACTCTGCCAGGTTGCATTCCCTCTTCTAGTCTGATCTGAACAGGCGGAGCATTTTTTGCTCTCCCTGATACATCAGAGGCCCATACCCCAGGGAACACCTGATTCATTACGTCTTCATCGATTTCAGTTTCCCTTGTGACTTGACTAGTGGTTAATATCAAACTCAATATTTCTACATACTTTTGATCATTTCCCTCCAGAGTAATTTCCCCATTTTTGAACGCAATAGTTGGCTGTCATTGTCCCAGCAAATCTCTGTGCAGAAGTTGCTCAGGGGAGTTGGGCATATATAGAATTTTGTAGATCCCCCACTGCTTTCCCAGTTTGTATTTTAGTGGCCTAAAGACAAATGCCTTTTCAGTTTGGCCAGTCGCTCCCGTAACTGTAGCATAATCATCGCCTACGGGCATCAAGGCTGTATTTAGAACTGAGTACCTTGCCCCAGGAAGGTACTCGCTTCTAAAGGTTGACTAGGAATTTCCCTTCATTTTCCATTTCTCCCAGCTTTAGTTTTACAACCAGAGAGCCTGCTGGGGTAGTCTCCTCCAGTCCCCCCTAATCCTCTTGCACATGGGCAACCACCCCTCCTCTCCTTTGATTCCCTTCACCATTCTCTTTCTGCTCTGGACAGTCCTTCTTCCAATGGCTCTGTTTCTTACAGTTTGCACATTGATTTCTGCCGGATCGAGGAGGGCCTTGCCTGGGTGCTCCCTGCCCGCTTTCACGTCTTTCTTTCCGTTCCTCCTGCACTATTGCTATTAAGTTTTTCATCCCTTGTTTATCCCCTTCTTCTCTGTTGCTAAAGACTCTCCAAGCCTCCACCAATAAAGTTTCTAAATTCCGTATATCTTCTTCTCAGACTTTTTAGAGTTTGCACCAAATATCCCCCTTGGACTGTCCCAAAAATAGATTAATTACTTGTTGTATCCCTCTCGGGTTTCCTGCAGTCAGGATGACCCCCCCCGAGAGTTCTTTTTTCCCAGCCCGACGGTGGAAGAAAGAGTCAGAATTCTTCAGCTCTGGTTCACAAGGTTGTTTATTGTCTCTTATCTAAACCATTCTTTTTCAGACCTGCAGAGGTCTGATCTGCAGGTCTGTCATGGGCACGCCGCCCGCCCCTGGGCTGGTGTCTACATTTTATACGAGGAATTACATGTACTTTATTTGTCATTATTTTCCAATACCTATCACCTCTGTTAGACTGTCTACTTCTAGTCTAAACCAATCCAAATGTGCCACCATCACCAAGAAGATGGAAGCTAGGAAGAAGAAGGAAGAAAAATAGGACAACGCCCAAATCCCTCCATCTTGCCTCCTAGACCCCCTCTAGTAAAATCCCTGAAATTCCACTTTTCACCCTAGGATTAATTCATTATCACTCCACTTAAACTTCTGTGACTTGTGATTCTTCACACAAGGTTGGTAATTTGCTCCATGGGTTAAGATTAAAATCCCAAGTGTCTCTGGCTTCCTGCCAGGATTCCCCAGCCCTCTGCCAGGGGCACGTGTCATCCAGGGCACCCAGAGGGGTGTCCTGGGTTCCAGCATATCCCCAGATCAGATGCAGGGTCCAGTGGTGCATAGCGTCGCATTGTGTTTCTCAGGTGGTCTAGGAACTCTCTGGGGGATTCTGAGGGTGCCTGTTTAATAGCATATAAAGCTGACCAATTTATAGTTTCAAGTGTTGCTCTTTCCACTCCCAATAGAAGCCAATCCTGATAATTTTTTAGCCTCTGTCTTTGTACTGGTTGGTTCAGGTTCCAGCCTGGGTCCTGAAGTGGAAAATGTTCCTTTAGATCCCCTGGTTGTTGTCTAAAGTGGTCTGCTACCTGGTTCCCAGCTGTCTTTAAAACCATCTAGCTTTCTGTTTCAGTGAATGTGTCTAATAACAATTGAATATCACCCCAGTCTGGATTGTGCTGCTTCATAATGTATCCTAGATGTTTAGCAATGTTTATTGGGTCATTTTGGTAATTTCCTGCAATCCTTTTCCTAGCTTCCAAATCAAGGGTGGAGAAGGGCACCTTAACTAATATCTTTTCTCTGCCTGGTTTTACTGTCACCTGCAAAGGGGCCTGCAGTATTTGTCCTCTGCTTCGGGATGCTATTGGGCTGCCTAGAGGGGTTGGAGCTGGTGTCTTCTCCAAAGGAGGAGGAGTAGGAGTAGGAGGAATAGTGGAAGAGGTTGACTAGCTGGTGTAGGTGGTGTAGAAGGTGTAGGTGGTGTAGATGGAGCCCCGCCCAAGTCTCCACCACTTCCTCCCTGCCCTCCCAAGTGAGGGCTAAATAGGTCAGCTAGGTCTTGTTCTTGTTCCTCTAGTGCTGTGCGATAAACTTTATCTGTCCTGCTGCATCTCTGTCTTATGCTACAGGCCGAGCAGCCCCATTTGAGTTCTCCCATTTTGCTTCTGTTTTCTCTTTCAAGAGCCAAAACGAGGGGGTCAGAGGGGGCTCTGATGCCACAGTCCCTTTGCCAATCAGGGTTATTTTGGAGGGAGGAAAAACATATCACAATAAGAAACCTCCTTCCATTTCCTTCCCTCTATGGAAACAACATTAGCTGTAACAGGGTATTCTATTCCAATGTACCTGTAGGAGGCCACCTTGCCCCATCCTCCAGGTGATATAATTGCCACCAATGGGAGCAATATATAATTAGGCTTTTTTAAAATTTTGCCTGCCCCCTTTGCCTGCTATTTCTCTCCAGTGTGCTAAGACACACCCTAATGGGCTGGCTTTAGGTACTTCCTTACTCTGCCTCGTTCCCATGATGTCTTTTTAGAGCAAGCTTTAGTTTACTCATTTCCAAATGTCCAGATGTGAGTCTCAAATCAAAACGCCTTTTTTCCCCTTCTTCTGAGTTATTTTTAAAAAGTAATAATTAATCAAATAATCAATGTACAGAAATATTTATAACCCATTTAACAATCAATAATACTTCAAATAATTAAATGTTATTAACATTAAATAGAAATTAATTTAATAATTAATATATAACAATCCACCATTAACTTTTACTTGTTTGTTGTTTTCTTAGTCTCACACAAAGTTACAAACTCCTAAGGGTACAATCCAAACCACTGGGGAGAAAAGAAAAGAAAAAAAATTCCTTAATCCTTCCTTTTGATACAGCTGTGCCACTCCTTTATCCTTTCCCAGTCCTCTTCAAAGATGTCTTCCCATGTCTCAGGGTCTAGGTGACTTTTTCCATAGATTAAATTCACTATTTCACACCTTGCATGTACCTCTTGGTTATAGTATCTTGGCAGTTCAGGGGTACATGCACGGCATGCAGGTCTCTGTCTATATGAAACACAATACCACCTCCTCTGACACTTTCTGCACTGAAGGAGAACCCAAGCTGTGTGCCAGTCTGGCTCCCAGTGAAAAGCTGTCAGTCTGCACACAAAACAGGGAATCACCCCTTCAAGCCCCCAGGTCAAGGCGTTTCTAAGCACTCTTTCAGCTGCGGGGTGTTCCCAGTCAAAGGCTCGATAGCAACGTGTTGAACGGCAGTATATTCCTCCCAAGAACACTCTGTCTCTCCCTGCGTCCTCCCGTTCTATGACTCCCCAGCACCTGACGGATGAAGAGACTGACTGGGTTCAAGCTGAAACCACCTGTGTAGAGCATGTCTCGGAGGCCGGGCTCTCCCAGCCCAGGCTTGAAGTTAGGCAGCCACCGTGGGCAAATCACCTCTGGCTTGCGTTATGAATAAATTGTTATCTATTTTTTTTCAGATTGCAGAGTTAAAACAAGTTGGACCAGTTGCTGTTAAGTTAGCTTCATTGTTAAGAGTTCTTCTTCAATTACCTGTTAATGGTTGGTGATTAACCATTGTCCCCCTGAGGCTTGCCAGGGAGGGACGCCGGGACCCTACGAGTACCAGGAGAATGGGAGTGGCATCAGAGCGAGTATGCAGATGGCAAATGCATTGCACCAAATTTTGCAGTTTTCCAGGAAAACCCCTAAAAACAATGAGCCAACATAGAACTATGGGTACGTAGGTGATGTCTAAGGATGGGAGCATAGTCCAGTGCCTGCTTGGATCCTTTTTGCTTCTCACCCTAACCGGAAAGAATGTTGACTAGAGAGAGGAACCAAGGTGATGGACCAAAAAGGTGGAATCTCCTAATCTCTCATGAGGATGGAATCCCCAGCTCTGCCTGCAGACCAGCAGACAAAGCTGCATCACCCTCCTCCTCTGTGCCACTTCTGGGAGCAACGGCGGCGTGGGCATGATCCATCGATTGCTCTGAACCTGAGCTGATCCTTTTAAATAACGGCGTTAAAGAGGAGAAAGATCTCCTGCCCATTTATTTCAGCTTGTAGAAAAAAAAAAAAAAAAAACCACAAAAAGCAGCAAAACCCTTAATGCAAAGGCTCTCCTAGTAACAGCTGTCAAGACTGAAGGGCAGTGTTATCGCACTGCAAACACTTAACTCTTAGCCCAGGCGGGCTTGCTGGCTGCCTTCAGGTGGTTCCTGCCCCTTACCAACCAGTGGCGCTTGCTTGCAAATGCCGACTTGTACCGTGCTCCTGCTAGCTGTGCTATCAGCTAGCGGTGTTCAAAGCAACCCTACAAACCACGGCTGATGCCCCGAGTGCCTGCCAGCCGTGCTGTCGGCCCGCTGCGCCGAGAGCAATTTGGCAAGGCCCGGCTCATGGCCCTGCACCGCGCTGGCCCCGCTCGTTAGAGCCGCCCTGCACCACGCATGTGCTGCCGGCAAGGGGCTGCCTGCGCTGGGCATGCGCTGCTTGCTCTCCCAGGCGCTGCCGGCTGGCGGCCGCTGTCCCGGCTTTGCGCCGCCTCTGCCCGCCGTGCCGACCTGCGCCACGCTCACGGCGACCCGGCGCTCTTGAAATGTTCTTTGAAAAACCACAGTTACCAGAGAAACTAAACCAAGACCTCACTCCCCGCAGCGTGTATCACCGTTCACTCACACCCACACACACACACAAGCACGCACGTCCAGACGTGATAACCATACACAATCACAGTTCAAACCAACGCTCCGCCAGCTGCTCTGTCAGCTGGGGACCCCCCACCACCGGCCTCTCCCCGGCAGACGATTGCTTGCAAACTGCTTGTGCAAAACTGCACACAAAGGCGTCTCTTGTGTGACTTATCAGTAGGCAACCCTAGAAAAAGGAAAGGAATACATACCACTTCTGTCCATCAGCTTGGAGACAGAGGAGCTCCTTAGTCTAGGTTTCCTGAATTCCCTGGTCTTCTCCTGGTCTTATGAGTAAAAAAGTTATCTGTAGCTATGATATTTTATTAAAAATCCTTTTCTAGGATTTTTCCCCTCCTGAGGAGCTGAGGGCCCCAGGAAAGAAATGCAAACAATAACTATCTGCTGCTGTGGAATGCAACAGGTGCATCTTCCATTGCTCCATGTGGATTGTTTTCACTTGATGACCAATCACAGCCAACTGTGTTGAGCCTGTGAGCAGTCACAAGATTTTTGTTATGCATTCCATTCTGTTCTTCTTCTTTGTAGCCTTCTGGTCATTTTTTCCTCTCTGTTGTTTTAGTACAGTTTTACTGTAGTATTTTAATAGAATATATAATAAATCAGCCTTCTGAAATGGAGTCAAGCCTCGTGTCTCCACACCTGGGGTGTTCGCCCCAGCAAATTATGCATTTTTTTTAAGGCTGCAAAGTTAAACAGGTTGGGCCAGTTGTTGTGAGTTGAAATGTTGACTATTTGTTGTTGATAGCTTCATGTAGCAATCACCTCTTGTTAATAGTTTTTCTTCAATTACCTGTTAATGGTTAGAAATCAAGCGCAATTGTCCCCCTGCTGCTTCCCCAGAGCCTGCAGATAGCAGGGTGGGGGGGTGACATCAGAGCTAGTATGCAGATGAGAATGCATTTCACCAAAGTTTGCAATTTTCCAGGAAAAAAACTCCTAAAAACAACAAGTCAACATGGAATTATGAAACCTAAGGAATGTCTAAAGGTGAGGAACTTAATCCTTAGTATCTGCTAAAATCCTTTTCACTTTTCACCCTAACCTGAAAGGATGTCAGCTAGAAAGAGGATCTGGAATGTTAGACCAAAAAAGCAGAATTCCCACTACTCCCTCGAGGACGGAAGCCCCAGCTCTGCCTGCATACCAGCGGACACAGCTGCATCATCCTCTTCCTCCGTGCCACTCCTGGGAGCAGCGGGGGTGCGGGTGACCTGTCGTTTCCCACAACCTGAGCTGAATTTTTTTAATAAAGGCATTAAAAAGGAGAAAGATCTCCGGCCCTATTTATGACACTGGTATTGTCCTTCATAGCAAGAAGCTTCAGAAATTTGCATTTTCCTATGCCCTTTGTACCATGGCAGAAGTTTCTTAAGTAAAAGGTTAAAATTCAACACATAATTCTACAATTTAATATTTAAATGCTTAGTCCATATATTGCTAACTTAATTGAACCCGCCCAAAAACCTCCATTTCATCAGCAGGCCCGGCCTGGCTTCTGCCTGCCCACACCGTGGGCATCCACGGCTCCTCCTGGGCATGGAGCTCAGTCAGTGCTGGTGCTGGGTGGGCTTTGCTGCTGCTGCCACCTGGACACTGGGGTGACCACTTGTCCTAGGTTGCAGTGTAAAGATGTATTCTAATGCCATCCTCAAGAGCTGCTGAAACCAGGAGGGGCATTGTTTCTTCCTTATCTCCTGTTAATGGGCCCATCAATGTCTTGCCACATGACTCAGAGATAACTCCCTCCCAGAGCCATTTCTGTTTCATGGCTAATCAAGGACCCACAGCATGAGGCAGAATGATATCAGCCCACTGTGAGATGCTCTGCCCACGGGGGAGGAGCTAAGCATCCCCAGCTGGATATAATCTGGGTTTTGGGACACAACAAGCAGTCTTTCCACTGGATTCCCAGAGGAACCGCCGCCCTTACCCACTGCTTTTCCAGAGGATGAGAGCTACCAGATTGTTTCTACAGGATCACCACTTCCACAAATCCATTTCGTCTGGACTGCTACCACCACCCTAACTAGCAGGGTGTCAGCAGGCTGTATTCTGAGCCTGTCAGTGGTTTTTTTTTTGTATCATTGCATGTGTTTTGATTTTTTTCCCTTTTTCTAATAAATTGTATTTCTGACTTGGAGTCTCTCGCTGGTTTTGCTTTCCAACCAGAACAAAGATCCTTCTCTTTATTTAAACAGAAGAATGGGCCATTGCCTACCCTGCAAGCGGGGGGGGTGGGGTGGGGTGGGGTGGGGTGTCACCTTCAGTGATTCCTAGAGGGCAAGGCCGGGGGGCTCAGGGGCAGAGGAAGGGATGTGTTGGTCTGAGGAGGGGCTGGAAGGTGCTGGGCTGGTCCTAGGGTCCCTAGAGGTACTCGAGTTGGCTGGGATGGGACAGATGGAGAGAAAAAAAGGGATGAAGGCAGCTTGGGGAGGCCCATGGGGAGAGCAGGTGGCAGTGGGACCTACGGGGTAAAAGGAGGTTCCCTCGTAGACTGTTGTTCTGGGGTCCTCTTCACAGAAGACTTGAGAGGGCTGTCCAGGCCGTTCCTGCTGCTGGAGGAGCTGCTCACGCTGTCTGGGTGTGAGGTGCAGCCACCGTCTTCCAACTCCTGTCCCGAGGTGCTCCTGTGCAGAGAGGAGGTGGCTGAGGCCCCAGCTGCCAGTGGCACACAGGGACCCTCGTGCACAGCAGGGCCCAGAGCTGGCAAGGCTCCCCAGCATGGCTGGAGCTGCTGGCACAGCTGGGCCCAGCTGGACAGCTGCCCCTCAAGGCCCCGGCCAGCAGGGCACGGCTCTGGGCAGGGTCCCTGGCCAGGAGCGGGCCCCAGAGCACCTCTGCCTTTCAAGGGCAACCTCGGCCCTGCTCTTTCTCCTCCCCACCTGCCTCTGCCTCTGCCCCGTGCCCCTGGGGCTGCTCTTGGCCAGGCAGCCTCAGTGGGAGCCAGCACTGGCTGCAGCCCCAGCGGGGCCCCCAGGACAACGCCCAGCAATTGAGAGGCCAATGGAAGCACTGGGCAGCAGCAGAACCCTCAGCAGAGTTATTTGGACAATCATGGGCTGGCCACAACTCCACTGCAGCCTCAATGGGAATGCTCCCTGTCCATGCTGGACTTTGAAAAGAAGCTGTTGGAGGGGGCGGGCAATAAAACACTCACTGTTTTCTGTTCCAGGAATACCAGATTCCAAAGCAGCAGAATAGGAAGACAAGCTCCAAATAAAGCATGCCTGCCAGAAACACTAGCCAGCAGTCGGTTCCCTGACAGAAGCCCCTTCCGAGGCCATCCTGGGCATCGGGAACAGGTCTTGTGGTGCCGGCTGCATCTGTGGGAGCGATGGGGAGCGTGAGCCCGTGCTGTGCTGCACTGCTGAGCTGGCAGCACGGTGAATACGGGCAGGACGTTCTCTGTTTCCCCCAGAGCTGGGGCCTGCAGGCACCTTGCCGCCCCTTGGCACAGGCTGTGCCAGCCAACAAAGCCCAGCAGGCCGGGAGGAGAGCCCGGGGGCAGCGCAGCTGCTTGGGCAGTGGCTGCTGCCAGGGACAGGGGCCAAAGCCATCCCTGAGCAGCCACTGCCACCCCTGGCCCTCCCTGCCCCGTGACAGCTCCCCCAGCCCCAGGGGACAGGCTCAGGCCCTGTCAGGACCCAGCGCAGCCCCTGCCCAGTCGGGAGCCAGGGCTGGCTCTGGCCCTGGGCTGGTGGCAGGGCTCCCGCTCGGGGCTGCTCCTGTGCCTTGGGCCTCTGGGCACTCAGGGCCAGCTCCGCAGCGGCTGCAGCGCCAGGGACGTTGCTGCACCAGTCCCATTTCCTCGGGGCTCTGAACCAGCTCCAGAGGCCTGGAAGCCCAGGCGCCTCCAGCTTTGGCTGCTGCCAGGCCGGGCAAGGGCAGGCCCTGGGGGAAGAGCTGCTGCCACACAGCCCCGGCCAGGGCTGAGCCTGGCACAGCAATTACCTGCTGTGCCTGTGCCCGTGTCTGGCATCGCCTTCCTTCCTGCAGCAGGGGCTGCCAATGAGCCACTGCTTCTCCCTGAGTGTTCCTCCTCCTGAACAGCCTTTTGGTCCATCACTTGAAAAAGGAAAAAAGAGACAACTGGATCAAATGGAAACATTCCCACTGGGGATGTGTCATCTTCATCAGGAAATGCTTGTCAAAGTCACGGGTAAAGATCAGGAAAAAGCCCAGGTAATTGGGGCTAGGCCAGTGCACTCCCATGAGCAAACAGCTACACCACCTGATCTTCTCAGAGACTGGGAAATGGCAGGGGATCTCAGGCCCACAGTACAGTTGAGGCACCCTATCAGCTGATGCCAAATTCCATCCTGCAGAGGCTGGGCAGAAGCTGCAGCCAGGCCAGGATGGGAAACAGCCCTGCAAGACGTCCAAGCAGCAGCGGGGCAGCGAGGCTGTCATGGATCCCTTCCCACTGTGGTGGGCACGGCGTGTCCAGATGTGCAGCCAAAGCCCCCAGCTGCTGAGTCCCAGGGGAAGCATGAGGGAAATGCACCCACCTTGTCCTCCGGGTGCTTCCTTCTGTGTTTCTCTCAGGAATTCATCTGCCTCATGAGACATTTTGGCTGCAGTATCTTGGGTCTTCCCTTTTGGAGGACCTTAAGAAAAAGTAGTTCCATTTCCCAGGAATGGGTCCCACAAAAGCGGGGCTCAGCCTGTGTGGTTAGCAGGGACACACTACTCACCCCTGCCATGGGAGCTGGGTTGGGGCCAAGCATCCAGCCCTGGAGCTTGAGAAGTCCTCCCTGCAGACACACCTGTAACTCAACAGCCACAGAAGCTTCTGCCATCTCTGCTGATCTGTACGGGCACCACTGAGCCGCAGGAGTGGTGAGGGGATCGTGCAGGGCGAGGGCACACACGTGCATGGTTCTGTGCTGGCACCTGCAGCGCTGCCTCCCTGGCCCAGCTTTGGGCTCTGAGCTGGCAGCTCTCCCAGGGGAAAGGCCTTGACCTACCCTCAGCATCTCCCACAGCCTCAGTCCTGGATGTGGGGCCTTCACCGGCAGGTTCAGCTGCAAAGAAAGGCAGGAGAGAAGAGCTCCTGTGGCACTGCAGGAGATCCTCAGGCTGCCCACAAGGCTCAGCCCCGGGGCACAGCCCTGGGCCCGGCCCCTTCCCTCTCTGCTCTTCTCTGTGATTGCACAGAGCACATGGAAGGACACACTGGCATTGCACACTGGAGGAAGATTGAAAGCTAAATGCTCCTTCCTCCCACTGACAGTGATACTGTGCGACTCCTCAGGGATCCAGAAGGGAGCAGGGCAAGATTTTCAGAATCCTTCAGCCCTTAAATAATGTTAAGGGAAATGGCTTATGAGTGAGCTCTTGTCACATTGATCCTGATTATTCTGTCAAGAAAGGCACACGGAGGAATAGCCTCCAGCATCCTCCAGGAATTTCAAGCCATTTTCCAGCAGGGCTTCCAAAAAATCCAAGACATGATTCCAGTCTTGAAGGGATCAGAGATCAGAACGATATCAGTGGCATTCTGGGATCCCGTTCTGGCACAGGGAACTGGGCACTGCCAGGGAGTCGGGTAAGACCGTGGGAGCCAGATGGGAATAGACATGGCCAAAGGTGCACAGGGGCCTGGGGAGCTCTGGGCTGGCTCCTGGTCACTCTCCACACTCTTTCCCTGCCCTCAGCAACATCCCTGGGAGGGGTGGCTAGAGCACCACAGGGCCCCGGGGTTCTCTCCCTCAGACACAGAGGAAATCCTCTCTAAAACCCCGGGGAAAACTGCAGCAGGCAGTGCCACAGCTATCCATCCCTCCGTCCCTCTGTCCCTCCTGCCCTCCTTCTGCTGGGACAGCTCCCAGATCCCAAGGGCAAACAGCCAGGCCCTCTTAGGACACACTGGAGCCTTGCTCTCCCCCTCTGTCCTTTCCCCACCATGGGCACCCCGTGCAGTCGCTGCCAGGTTTCAGGACATGTCTCCCATGGAGGGACCCCAGCAGGACTGCTCAGTGCCCTGAGCCTGCTCGGGATAATTCCCCTGGGCTGTGCTGCTCTAGTCCAGGCTGTGCCCGCACTGCCAAACAGCAGAGAGGGCAGCTCAAGCCTCAGCAGGGCTCAGGCCCAGAGGCACAGCAATTACCTCCTGTGCCTGTGCCTGGCATGGCCTCCCTTCCTGCAGCAGAGGCTGGCACGGAACCACTGCTTCCTCCGGCAAATGCTTCCTTCTGCACAGGCTCTCCTTTCATTTCTGGAGAATGGAAAAGAGACAGCTGGATCAGATGAAAACATTCCTGACTGGGAATGGGGAAGGTGATAACTTCAGGAAGCATCACTTGTGAATGGAATGCATAAGGATCAGAAAACACCCAGGATTTTGGAACAAGCCAAGGCTGCTTCCTTCCCCAAACAGCCCCAACATCTGATCTGCCTGGACACCAGGAAATTGCAGGGGATCTGAGGGTGGGCATGGCCTGTGGTGCAATTGGGGCTGCCTGTCAGCTGATGCCAAATGCCTTCCTGCAGAGGCTGGGCAGAAGCTGCAGCCAGGCCAGGCTGGGAAACAGCCCTGCAGGGCGTGAAAGCAGCAGCAGGGCAGCAAGGCTGCCATGGATCCCTTCCTGCTGTGCCGGGCACGGCGTGTCCAGATGTGCAGCCAAAGCCCCCAGCTGCTGAGTCCCAGGGGAAGCATGAGGCAAATGCACCCACCTTGCCTTCTCTGCAGACATTCCTTCAGCATTTGCCACATGACTTCTAATGGGTCCTGGAATTTCTTGCCTGCCATGTCTTTGGTCTCTCCTGTCGGAGGACCTTAAGAGAAAGTAGTTCCATTTCCCAGGAATGGATCCCACAAAAGCAGGGCTCAGCTTGTGGGGTCAGCAGGGACACACTACTCACCCCTGCCATGGGAGTTCGGCTTTTGTGCAGCATCTGAGGTAGGAGTTGGTGAGGTCGTCCCTGCAGACACGCCTGTAACACAACAGCCAGAGAAGCTTCTGTCACCTGGTTCTTACCAATCAGTCAAACATTACGCCTTGGTGGGACAGTGAGAACATACCTGCAGAATGCTCAGAGGGCTTCACAACTTCAGTTTGCCAGGCTAATGAAGAATCCTTCCCAGCATCCCAGTCTGGAAACAAACCAAGATGAGAACTGTTTCCATTGTGTGCTAGGGCTGGCTCTGGCCCTGGGCTGGCGGCAGGGCTCCCGCTCGGGGCTGCTCCTGTGCCTTGGGCCTCTGGGCACTCAGGGCCAGCTCCGCAGCAGCTGCAGCGCCAGGGACGTTGCTGCACCAGTCCCGTTTCCCCGGGGCTCTGAACGAGCTCCAGAGGCCTGGAAGCCGAGGCGCCTCCAGCTTTGGCTGCTGATGGGGAAGGGCAGGCCCTGGGGGAAGAGCTGCTGCCACACAACCCCGGCCAGGCCTGAGCCCGGCACAGCAATTACCTGCTGTGCCTGTGCCCGTGTCTGGAATCGCCTTCCTTCCTGCAGCAGGGGCTGGCACCGAAGATGGAGTGCTTCCTTCAAGAAATGCCACCTTCCACTGAAGCACTATGTCCATCTCTTGAGAAAGGAAGGGAGACAGCTGCATCAGATGGAGCTGTTCCCCACTTGGGTGGTGGCATCAGAGGTAATATTTGTGAAATTTATGGAGCAGGAAAATGGCCAGGTTACAGTGGCATGATGAGAGCACTTGCAGCTCCAAACAGACACCCTTTTCCTAATCTGCAGGGCTGGATATTGTGGGGGATTTCAGGGTGTGTTACAGTTTGGGCTGCCTGTCAGCTGATGCCAAGTGCCTTCCTGCAGAGGCTGGCCAGAAGCTACAGCCAGGCCAGGCTGGGAAACAGCCCTGCAGGGCGTGAAAGCAGCAGCGGGGCAGCAAGGCTGCCATGGATCCCTTCCCGCTGTGCCGGGCACGGCATGTCCAGATGTGCAGCCAAAGCCCCCGGCTGCTGAGTCCCAGGGGAAGCATGAGGGAAATGCACCCACCTTCTCTTGTCTGCAGGGGTTCCTTCAGCTCTTGCCTCATCTGTTTGAATGGTTCCAGGGATATCTTATCTGTTGTGTCTTGGATTTTACCTGTTGGAGTACCTTAGAGAAAAATATTTCCATTTCCCTGGAATGGATCCCACAAAAGCAAGTCTCAGCCTGTGGGGTCATCAGGGACACACTACTCACTCCTGTGATGGGAGCTGGGCTTGAGTGCAACATCCAAGGTAGGAGCTGGAGAAATCCTCCCTGTAGACACATCTGTAACACAACAGCCACAGAAGCTTCTGTCACCTGGTTCCTGCCCGCTTGTCTACAATTCTTCCTTGGTGGCACACTGAGAACATACCTGCAGGAGGCTCCAAGGGCTTCAAAACTTTATTCATCCAAGCTGATGGAGAAGCCCTCCCAGACACCTCATCTAGAACGGATCACAGATGAGAACATTTTCCAGAGTGTGCTGGGATCCCCTTCTGGCACAGGGAAAAGGGCACTGCCAGGGGTTCGGCTAAGGCCATGGGAGCCAGATATGAATGGACACGGCCAAAGCTGTTGGGGCCTGGGGAGCTCTGGGCTGGCTCCTGATTACCCTCCACACTCTTTCCCTGCCCTCAGCAACATCCCTGGGAGGGGTGGCTAGAGCACCACAGGGCCCCGGGGTTCTCTCCCTCAGACACAGAGGAAATCCTCTCTAAAACCCCGGGGAAAACTGCAGCAGGCAGTGACATAGGTATCCATCCCTCCCTCCCTCTGTCCCTCCTGCCCTCCTTCTGCTGGGACACCCCCCAGATCCCAAGGGCAAACAGCCAGGCCCTCTCAGGACACACTGGAGCCTTGCTCTCCCCCTCTGTCCTTTCCCCACCGTGAGCAACCCGTGCAGTCGCTGCCAGGTTTCAGGACATGTCTCCCAAGGAGGGACCCCAGCAGGACTGCTCAGTTACCCGAGTGCCCTGAGCCTGCTCGGGATAATTCCCCTGGGCTGTGCCGCTCTAGTCCAGGCTGTGCCCGCACTGCCAAACAGCAGAGAGGGCAGCTCAAGCCTCAGCAGGGCTCAGGCCCAGAGGCACAGCAATTACCTCCTGTGCCTGTGCCTGGCATGGCCTCCCTTCCTGGAGCTGAGGCTGGCACGGAACCACTGCTTCCTCCGGCAAATGCTTCTTTCTCCGCAGGCTCTCCTTTCATTTCTGGAGAATGGAAAAGAGACAGCTGGATCAGATGGAAACATTCCTCACTGGGAATGGGCCATGGATCCCATCCCTCTGTGCCGGGAACCATGCGTTCAGATGTGCAGCCAAAGCCCCCGGCTGCTGAGTCCCAGGGGAAGCATGAGGCAAATGCACCCACCTTGTCCTCCCTGCAGCATTTTCTTCAGCACTTGCCTCGTCTGTTTGGATGGTTCCAGGGATATCTTGTCTCTTGTGTTTTGGATCTTCCCTATCGGAGAACCTTAGAGAAAAATACTTCCATTTCCCAGGAATGCATTCCACAAAAGCAGGGCTCAACTTGTGGTGTCAGCAGGGACACACTACTCACCCCTGCTATGGGAGCTGGTCTTGTCAGCAATAACTACCAAAGGACGTATGAATCTCCTCCCTGCAGACACACCTGTAACTCAACAGCCACAGAAGCTTCTGCCATCTCTGCTGATCTGCACGGGCACCACTGAGCCGCAGGAGCGGTGAGGGGATCGTGCAGGGCGAGGGCACACACGTGCATGGTTCTGTGCTGGCACCTGCAGCGCTGCCTCCCTGGCCCAGCTTTGGGCTCTGAGCTGGCAGCTCTCCCAGGGGAAAGGCCTTGACCTACCCTCAGCATCTCCCAGAGGCTCAGTCCTGGATGTGGTGCCTTCACCAGCAGGTTCAGCTGCAAAGAAAGGCAGGACAGAAGAGCTCCTGTGGCACTGCAGGAGATCCTCAGGCTGCCCACAAGGCTCAGCCCCGGGGCACAGCCCTAGGCCCGGCCCCTTCCCTCTCTGCTCTTCTCTGTGACTGCACAGAGCACACGGAAGGACACACTGGCATTGCACACGGGAGGAAGATGGACAGCTAAATGCTCCTTCCTCCCAATGACAGTGATCCTGTGGGACCCCTCAGGGATCCAGAAGGGAGCAGGGCAAGGTTTCCGGATTCTTTCAACCTTAAGTTTATGTTAAGGGAATTGGTTAATAAGTGAGCTTTTGTTGAACTGATCCTGATTATTCTCTCAGGAAAGGCAGAATGAAAACTTACCTCCAGCATCCTCCAGGAACTTCAAACCATGCTTCATGAGGACTTCCTGAAAACCCATGTCACGATTCCAGGCTAGAAGGGAGCAGAGATGAGAACCATTTCCATGATGTGCTGGGATCCCCTTCTGCCACAGGGAACTGGGCAATGCAGGGCTGTTGGGTAAGGCTGTGGGAGCCAGATGGGAATGGACATGGCCAAAGCTGCACAGGGGCCTGGGGAGCTCTGGGCTGGGTCCTGGTCACTCTCCAACCTCATTGCAGGCCGTGTGCATCCCTGGAAGGGTGGCTGGAGTAGCCCAGGGCCCGTGGGGTCTCTCTCCCTCCCACAGAGGAAACCCTCCCTAAAGCCCGGGGCAAAACCATCCCCAGCGCTTCCCAGGGAGCAGGGAGCGCTGTTCCGGGAAAGGGCAGCCAGGCTGCCGGCTCACCTGCTCGCCGCGGCTGCAGCGGAGCAGCCTGGGCAGCCCTGGCAGGCAGGGCCACGGCCAGGAGCAGCAGGAGTAGGAGGCGCAGAGCAAGGGCCATGCTGCCTTGTCCTCCGCCAGTCCCGCAGCTCTTGCTGCCACCGCTGTCCCGACACCGCTGTCCCAATGTCAGCACCGCTGCTGCCACCGCCGCTGCTGCCGCAACAGTTGTGCTCAGGGACTGACTGCTGGCTCCTTGTGCTGCTGTGCAACCACGGGGCTGTGGCACCTCTGGCACCTCTGTGACCTCAGGGCCTGCTGAGAGCTCAGCCTGCTGTGACCCCGGAGCCCTGCTGTGACCTCATGGCCTCAGCTGTACCCCCAGAGTGTGCGCCCGTCTGCATGAATGGACTGCCCTGACTGTAAATGTTTTGCTTCATCAAAGGGCCATTGCTCAGCAAAACCTTTCTTTTGCCTGCTGACATTGCTGGTCAGGCTGCGTCCCTCAAGATGCTCTTGATTGTTGCAGTTCAAATTTATTTTATTGATTTCATTTTAAGTCTTGTTTAAGGGCTCTGTTGTGCCCCCGTTTTTTTCCTGAGTTGGTTCACCTGTGGGTTTTACCCTCCCTCCAAACTGTCCCTGGTGTCCTTCCCCACCCCTTGTTCCAGCTCTTTCCCTGCCTGTCAAGGCAACCCAGCCCCTTGGTTCCCCAACCTTTGGGCCAATCTCTGACTGCAACTCCCCTTTGGAATTCCCCTACTCCTGGAAGCCCCATTGGCCCTTGTGACCCATCCTCTCCACCCTCCTACCCCAATTGGCCCCAGACACTTGATGTAATCCCCTCACTCCTCTCCTGAGCATTCCCTATTGGTTCATTGTTTGCATCCACCCCATGACTTGTATGTGTACAAAACCCCTTGGGCAGTACAGCTAGGGGCTTTTCATCCTGTTCTCTTCACCTGGACTAAGCTGTTCCTTGAAGAACCTGAAGACGGGACGCCTCCTCCTTTCTCCTGTGCGTCGTCCCTGTCGTGGCTTGTGTCTGGCACTGGAGAGCAAGTGGCACTAAAGGTTCTGCCTCTGGTAAATGCCCATAGCGAGGCAGTTCCCGACTCCTGCCGTAGTGCCGGAGTTGTAAGAGCTAGCCCAGGTTCCAGCACTCACTTCACTAATGTACCGAATGCCCCTTCTTCAGTGCCTGCTCTGGTGCTCTGCCATCTCACACAGCAGAGTGTGATTCACATACTGCAGCCCAGAGGTAGGTTGTTGCAACATTGAAATGGGTGTGGTTGGCAGGATGGCTGGGCATAAATCACTACAGAACTAAAGCAAATGTGTGCACTGTCCCAGGCTGGACTTGAATAGGCACAGGAATTGTGGAAAGATGAGGACAAGATAGCAGAGAACAATGGAAACACCAGCTGAAAAGGAGGACATGCTGAAGGAGTTATTTGTGCACATTTGGGGGTATATTTTCCTTGGGTGCAAAGCAAAATCAAAAGCTTCTAAATGCCCAAAAGATGAGAACTGTGTGTGGTAAATAGATATGATTCATGCTGACAAAATTGAAACAGTAATCAATATTGATAATTAATATTTGGAAATAAAAAACCAGTTAAAGGAGTCATGCCAAGCAAGAAAGGGAGAGGAGGGGTCCACCCCCAACCTTCTCCTGCAGATGTTCAGAACAGGAGGAAGCAAGAGATAACTATGACTAAATTTCCTTGGAAGAGAGGAGAATTTGGTTAGACACCAGGCAAATGTTGATTATATGAGATTCACTGCTTTAATGTTAGAACACAGTATTGGTTTATACTGTAGCAGCTTGGTGCGCATGTGTAATCCAAAAGGTGAACTCCAGGACTCCATGGAGGAAGAGGAGAGGCCTTCCTCAAAGAAGATCCCCAAAGAGTGGTACAACTTACTTAAAGAAGTGTGGAGCATGCGTGGGGAAGGTGATGATGAGGGCAGTGATACAAGTGTGACGAATCGAAAATGGGAGGAGATGGTAATGACATGCAGCATAAAAAGGGGAATTTGGGCTTGACACGCTAGTACGTGAGGTGACGGGGGTCCAAAAGCCCTGCACCCGTACCCCACGCATACCCCGCGAGGTTATTTTTGCTTATACGCTATTATCAGAAACAAATTATTCATAATTTAAAGCAAATTATATTGTCAATATTTTGAGTGTATTCAATTGTATATATATTAAGCTACATAATTAAAATTGCTGTTACATTTCATTTTGTTTGGGTTTGTTCTTTCCGTTTTTTTGATTGGATAATTGGGCAAATATAACATGTGGAATGTCCTCCACAGCAGAGTGTCAGACCTCTGGATCTTTTTAAACAATTTTATCAAGGTGGAGCTGTGGCGGCTTCAGCTGGTGCCTCTGGGGGACCTTGAACAAAGAACCCCTGAGCTTTTCTACCCTCCCAGGTGAAGTGTGATAATCTCAGGTCTTCCTGCTGTGTCCGAGTGCCGGGCCACTGGCTGGCACCACAGGTCCCCAGACCCTCTGCTGAGGCATCCCTCTCCTACAGTCAAGTTTAGTCTGTCACATTTGGCTTTTCTCTCTGATCCACCACCAGGACCAAAGATCACATGGTCCTGAGGATGTAAAAATGCCTGTTCCTTCTGGAACATTGCTGTTGTGTGACAGCCGTGCAGGCAGAGCGGGCAGCTGTAGGGATACTGACTCGTTTCCCTGGACCCAGCCATGCTGCATCCATCGAGCTGCTGGGTGTTGGTGCTCGCTGGGACGCGGCCCGGCCCGGCACCACGGGAGTTAGGAAGGGTCTTGAAGGAATCCCCACGCGTTAAAGCAGACGATTTAGCCTGGGATTTTAAGTTGTTTCTCAGTTAACCTTGTAAAAGGCCAAAACAAGTCTCCTATGAATTCTGTCCCTGTCAAGGTCAGTTCTGCCCCGAAAGCCCCTCAGCATTCTCAGGGCAGTGGCAGGAGCCGGGTGCTGGCCCGGAGCCCCGCTGGCCGGGGAGAGCGCGGCCCAGAGCGAGCCCCTGCTGCCCGGGATGGCCACAGGCCCGGGGGAGCCAGACAGGCAACGCCAGGGCCCTGTCCAGGGCTCCTGGGGCTCCTCTGGCATCTGTTCCGTCCCCTCAGGCGCTGAGCGGTGCCCGTCCCGCGGAGCTGTCTGTGCCCGGCCCCAAAAGAGGCAGGGCCGGGGCTGTGGCCCCTGGGCTGGCGGTGCCGCCTGCCCAGCGCTCAGCACTGCCCGTGCCGTGCCGGTGCAGCGTGACCCGGCGGGGCAGCTCCGCCTCGGCGCCTCGCCACCGCCATCCCGGCACGGCGGCTGGCCCTGGGCCGTGGCAGCCCCGAGCTGCACGGGCCCGGGAGGGACTGTTGGAGGTCCCCGTCCCCTGCGTGCCTCAGCAGACACTCCAGCCCCACTGCATGCAGCAGGAGGGACACAAAGCACCTGCACGCTTACGAGAGTCCACAGCCCTTTCTACATGTGAAATGAGACCCCAGAACCCCGACATGTGCCTCAGGAGAGATCCCAGCTCCCTGCACACCTTGGGAGAGATCCCAAACCCTCTGCATGACTCACACAGGATTCCAAATCCCTTGCATTACTTGAAGTGGACCCCAGTGCCCTCCATGCCTCAGAGGAAACCTAAAATATCCCTGGGTGTGTCACAAGGGACCCCAGCCCCTCGTGCACCTTAGGGGGCTCCAAAGCCCCCACGTGCCCTACAGGGAAGTCCAGGCCAGCTATGCCGAGTGTTTCAACCTGGAAAACAAGCCTGGTTGCACCTGGGTTGTTGTGTCTCTGGGGCTGCTCACCAGCCCTGTTGGACCCTGAGGCCACACAGCCCTTCCCTTCCTTTCCCTTCCTTTCCCTTCCTTTCCCTTCCCTTCCCTTCCCTTCCCTTCCCTTCCCTTCCCTTCCCTTCCCTTCCCTTCCCTTCCCTTCCCTTCCCTTCCCTTCCCTTCCCTTCCCTTCCCTTCCCTTCCCTTCCCTTCCCTTCCCTTCCCTTCCCTTCCCTTCCCTTCCCTTCCCTTCCCTTCCCTTCCCTTCCCTTCCCTTCCCTCTGTCCCTGGCTGAGAGCAGCAGACCCTGTGCAGCACCCTGCATTGGTGATGGCCCATCAATTAGGTCCTATCAAGTGTGTGTTAATTAGGGAGGAGCTTTGTTTTGCCTGCTGACATTGCTGGTCAAGCTGTGTCCCTGGAGATGCTCTTGATGGCTTCCCTCTTTTCCTGGGCATGGCACTGGAGGAGGTCTGGGCCCAGATGATCCCACGGAAGGAAATGTCCCTCAGCCCAGGGACGCTCAGCATGGGCTGCCCCATCCCCTCGGGGCCCCACCGCTGGTCACAGTGAAGCGATCTGCAGAATAAATAGACTCCACTGTCGCCCTGGTTTTTAATGTTCTGTCCTGGATTAGGGTAAATCTGGGAGAAAACCTCCAAAGGGGCCCCCCCAGAAAGCAACCCCACATGGCCCCTTCCCCCCAGCAGGTCGGGAAGGATTCCTTGGAGAGAAGTGGAAAGAATCTGTTTATTTGACAGGAAAAACACCCCCAGCACACAAAATGAACAATACCAGATGACAATGCTTTCACCCATCTGAAAAGGATGACAAATTCAGAAAGTCTTTCCTGGCAGTGGTGGCTCTGCTGTCGCTCCCTCCGGCGCTGGGGATAGCTGCTGCAGCCACAGGATGCAAACTCTCGGTGTTTCCCAGGTCCCAGTCTGGAGCAGGTGTGAGTGGTTCCAAAAAGGGAAAGGAAAAACAGTCCAGGGAAAAATCTGGACTACTTAGCTAAACTAACAAGCAGAAGCCAAAAAGCAAAAGCAAAGCGGGAGCACAGCAGAAGCAAGCGCAAAGCAAGCAACAGAAAGCAAAGCAAAAAGCAAAAGCTGCACTATGAACTGCGCCGTCTGTCTGTCCTGCCAGCCGTGGGGGAGCAGGCTGATAACAAACCAAAACAAACCTTGCTCTTCAGGGCCAGTCGTGAAGGCACAGTACGTAATATCCAGCATTAACAGAACACACGACTGGGGATGCAAGCATCATAACCTCACCCTAGGACAAGTTCTTCTAAGCCTTCTGATGTTTACATTCTTGTAGCAAACTTTCTCACGCACTTTATGCAAATAACGTATTGTTATGCATTCTTTTCTGCAAGAGGAGAAATTTGATGGACTGTTGGTTTGTCCAGTGTCATTGGAGAGGTGGCACTTTCACCCTCCAATCCACTCTCATTTTTGGAAATCTGTAAATGTTGGAGTCAGAAATTCAACTCCCCTCTTTTTTACCTTGGAGAGATGCATGTCTGTGTTGTTTTATTTCATGTCCTATAGCGACACTCCACAACCTGATGTAGTTATGAAGTGGGTGTGTGTGTCAGGGCCTGGCACAGGCGAGATGGCTCTCGTGAAAACTTGTGCTCCGAGCCCTGGTCCGAGCCACATCTTTGTTCACAAACATGTTCCATATGCAATACCTTACACAATCTCTTCATGCACATTCAAACCCTGGCCCCGCCTGTCCTCCCCTCACATGGCGATGAGATCCATGCCCTCCTGGGCACACGTTGTTTCCTGTGGTGGTCACACTGGGGTCTTTGGTGGTCTCTGAGGCCGAAGGCTGTGGTCTTCCTCATGACTGAACTTTTGAACTTTTCTCCTTTGTGCATGCACTGTAGTCCCCTGGTGCTTATCTGAGTAGGTCTGTTGGCTTGGATCAGCTTGGAGACAGAGGAGCTCCTTAGTCTAGGCTACCTGCATTTCCTGGTCTTCTCCTGGCCTTATGAGTAAAACAGTTATCTGTAGCTATGATATTTTATTAAAAATCCTTTCCTGGGATTTTTCCCCTCATGAGGAGCTGAGGGCCTCAGGAACGAAATGTAAACAATAACGATCTGCTGCTGTGGAATGCAACAGGTGCATCTTCCATTGGTCCATGTGGATTGTTTTCACCTGATGACCAATCACAGCCAACTGTGTTGAGCCTGTGAGCAGTCACAAGATTTTTGTTATGCATTCCATTCTGTTCTTCTTCTTTGTAGCCTTCTGGTAATTTTTTCCTCTCTGTTGTTTTAGTATAGTTTTAACGTAGTATTTTAATAGAATATATAATAAATCAGCCTTCTGAAATGGAGTCAAGCCTCGTGTCTCCACACCTGGTTCTCCCCAACAAATTATCCATTTTTTTAAGGCTGCAAAGTTAAACAGGTTGGGCCAGTTGTTGCGAGTTGAAATGTTGACTATTTGTTGTTGATAGCTTCATGTTGCAATCGCCTCTTGTTAATAGTTTTTCTTCAATTACCTGTTAATGGTTAGAAATCAAGCGCAATTGTCCCCCTGCTGCTTCCCCAGAGCCTGCAGGTAGCAGGGTGGAGGTGGTGACATCAGAGCTAGTATGCAGATGAGAATGCATTTCACCACAGTTTGCAATTTTCCAGGAAAAAAACTCCTAAAAACAACAAGCCAACATGGAATTATGAAACCTAAGTAATGTCTGAGAGTGAGGAACTTAATCCAGTATCTGCTAAGATCCTTTTTACTCCTCACCCTAACCTGAAAGAATGTCAGCTAGGAAGAGGACCTGGAATGTTAGACCAAAGAAGCGGAATTCCCACTACTCCCTCGAGGATGGAAGCCCCAGCTCTGCCTGCATACCAGCGGACACAGCTGCATCATCCTCCTCCTTCGTGCCACTCCTGGGAGCAGCGGGGGTGCGGGCGACCTGTCGTTTCCCATAACCTGAGCTGAATTTTTTTAATAAAGGCATTAAAAAGGAGAAAGATCTCCTGCCCTGTTTATGACACTGGTATTGTCCTTCATAGCAAGAAGCTTCAGAAATTTGCATTTTCCGATGCCCTTTGTACCTTGGCAGAGGTTTCTTAAGTAAAAGGTTAAAATTCAACACATAATTCTACAATGTAAAATTTAAATGCTTAGTCCATATATTGCTAACTTAATTGAACCCCCCCAAAAACCTCCATTTCAACAGCAGCCCCTGCCTGGCTTCTGCCTGCCCACACCGTGGGCATCCACGGCTCCTCCTGGGCATGGAGCTCAGTCAGTGCTGGTGCTGGGTGGGCTTTGCTGCTGCTGCCACCTGGACACTGGGGTGACCACTTGTCCTAGGTTGCAGTATAAACATGTATTCTATTCCCATCCTCAAGAGCTGCTGAAACCAGGAGGGGCATTGTTTTCTTCCTTATCTCCTGTTAATGGGCCCATCAATGTCTTGCCACATGACTCAGTGATAACTCCCTCCCAGAGCCATTTCTGTTTAGTGGCTAATCAAGGACCCACAGCATGAGGCAGAATGATATCAGCCCACTGTGAGATGCTCTGCCCATGGGGGAGGAGCTAAGCATCCCCAGCTGGATATAATCTGGGTTTTGGGACACAACAAGCAGTCTTTCCACTGGATTCCCAGAGGAACCGCCGCCCTTAGCCACTGCTTTTCCAGAGGATGAGAGCTACCAGATTGTTTCTACAGGATCACCACTTCCACAAGTCCATTTCATCTGGACTGCTACCCCCACCCTAACTAGCAGGGTGTCAGCAGGCTGTATTCTGAGCCTGTCAGTGGTTTTTCTTTTGTATTATTGCATGTGTTTTGATTTTTTTTCCTTTTTCTAATAAATTGTATTTCTGACTTGGAGTCTCTCGCTGGTTTTGCTTTCCAACCAGAACAAAGATCCTTCTCTTTATTTCAACAGAAGAATAGGCCATTGCCTACTTTGCAAGCCGGGGGGGTGGGGGGAAGGGGGGGGGGGTGGGGTGTCACCTTCAGTGATTCCTAGAGGGAAAGGCCAGGGGGCTCAGGGGCAGAGGAAGGGATGTGTTGGTCTCAGGAAGGGCTGGAGGGTGCTGGGCTGGTCCTGGGGTCCCTAGAGGTACTCGAGTTGACTGGGATGGGACAGACAAAGATAAAAAAAGGGATGAAGGCAGCTTGGGGAGGCCCATGGGGAGAGCAGGTGGCAGTGGGATCTACAGGGTAAAAGGAGGTTCCCTCGTAGTTGGTTGTTCTGGGGTCCTCTTCACAGAAGACTTGAGAGGGCTGTCCGGGCTTTTCCTGCTGCTGGAGGAGCTGCTCACGCTGTCTGGGTGTGAGGTGCAGCCACCGTCTTCCAACTCCTGTCCCGAGGTGCTCCTGTGAAGAGAGGAGGTGGCTGAGGCCCCAGCTGCCAGTGGCACACAGGGACCCTCGTGCACAGCAGGGCCCAGAGCTGGCAAGGCTCCCCAGCATGGCTGGAGCTGCTGGCACAGCTGGGCCCAGCTGGACAGCTGCCCCTCAAGGCCCCGGCCAGCAGGGCACGGCTCTGGGCAGGGTCCCTGGCCAGGAGCGGGCCCCAGAGCGCCTCTGCCTTTCAAGGGCAACCTCGGCCCTGCTCTTTCTCCTCCCCACCTCCCTCTGCCTCTGTCCTGTGCTCCTGGGGCTGCTCTTGACCAGGCAGCCTCAGTGGGAGCCAGCTCTGGCTGCAGCCCCAGCGGGGCCCCCAGGACAAGGCCCAGCAATTGAGAGGCCAATGGAAGCACTGGGCAGCAGCAGAACCCTCACCAGAGTTATTTGGACAATCATGGACTGGCCACAACTCCACTGCAGCCTCAATGGCAATGTTCCCTGTCCATGTTAGACTTTCAAAAGAAGCTGTTGGAGGGGGCAGGCAATAAAACACTCACTGTTTTCTGTTCCAGGAATACCAGATTCCAATGCAGAACAACATGAAGACAAGCTCCAAATAAAGCATGCCTGCCAGAAACCCTAGCCAGCAGCCGGTTCCCTGACAGAAACCCCTTCCAAGGCCCTCCTGGGCATTGGGAACAGGTCTTGTGGTGCCGGCTACATCTGTGGGACCAATGGGGAGCGTGAGCCCGTGCTGTGCTGCACTGCTGAGCTGGCAGCACGGTGGATACGGGCAGGACATTCTCTGTTTCCCCCAGAGCTGGGGCCTGCAGGCACCTTGCTGGCCCTTGGCACAGGCTGTGCCAGCCAACAAAGCCCAGCAGGCTGGGAGGAGAGCCCGGGGGCAGCGCAGCTGCTTGGGCAGTGGCTGCTGCCAGGGACACGGGCCAAAGCCATCCCTGAGCAGCCACTGCCACCCCTGGCCCTCCCTGCCCCGTGAGAGCTCCCCCAGCCCCAGGGGACAGGCTCAGGCCCTGTCAGGACCCAGCGCAGCCCCTGCCCAGTCGGGAGCCAGGGCTGGCTCTGGCCCTGGGCTGGCGGCAGGGCTCTCGCTCGGGGCTGCTCCTGTGCCATGGGCCTCTGGGCACTCAGGGCCAGCTCCGCAGCAGCTGCAGCAACAGGGACCTTGCTGCACCAGTCCCGTTTCCCTGGGGCTCTGAACCAGCTCCAGAGGCCTGGAAGCCGAGGCGCCTCCAGCTTTGGCTGCTGCCGGGCCGGGCAAGGGCAGGCCCTGGGGGAAGAGCTGCTGCCACACAGCCCCGCCCAGGGCTGAGCCCGGCACAGCAATTACCTGCTGTGCCTGTGCCCGTGTCTGCCATCGCCTTCCTTCCGGCAGCTAGGGCTGCCACTGAGCCACTGCTTCTCCCTGGGTGCTCCTCCTTCAGCCCTGACTTTTGGTCCATCACTTGAAAAAGGAAAAAAGGGACAACTGGATCAAATGGAAACACTCCCCACTGGGGAGGTGGCACCTTCATGAGGCAATGCTTGTCTAAGTCACAGGTAAAGATCAGGAAAAAGCCCAGGTAATTGGGGCTGGGCCAGTGCACTCCCTTGTGCCAACAGCTGCACCGCCTGATCTTCTCAGAGACTGGGAAATGGCAGGGGATCTCAGGCCCACAGTACAGTTGGGGCACCCTATCAGCTGATGCCAAATTCCATCCTGCAGAGGCTGGGGAGGAATTGCAGCCAGGCCAGGTTGGGAAACAGCCCTGCAGGGCGTGAAAGCAGCAGCAGGGCAGCGAGGCTGCCATGGATCCCTTCCTGCTGTGCCGGGCACGGCGTGTCCAGATGTGCAGCCAAAGCCCCCGGCTGCTGAGTCCCAGGGGAAGCATGAGAGAAATGCACCCACCTTGTCCTCGGAGTGCTTCCTTCTGTGTTTGTCTCAGGAATTCATCTGCCTCATGAGACGTTTTGGCTGCGGTATCTTGGGTCTTTCCTTTTGGAGGACCTTAAGAGAAAGTAGTTCCATTTCCCAGGAATGGATCCCACAAAAGCGGGGCTCAGCCTGTGGTGTCAGCAGGGACACACTACTCACCCCTGCCATGGGAGCTGGACTGGGGCCAAGCATCCAGCCCTGGAGCTTGAGAAGTCCTCCCCGCAGACACACCTGTAACTCAACAGCCACAGAAGCTTCTGCCATCTCTGCTGATCTGCACGGGCACCACTGAGCCGCAGGAGCAGCGATGCCTCCCTGGCCGAGCTTTGGGCTCTGAGCTGGCAGCTCTCCCAGGGGAAAGGCCTTGACCTACCCTCAGCATCTCCCAGAGCCTCAGTCCTGGATGTGGGACCTTCACCGGCAGGTTCAGCTGCAAAGAAAGGCAGGACAGAAGAGCTCCTGTGGCACTGCAGGAGATCCTCAGGCTGCCCACAAGGCTCAGCCCCGGGGCACAGCCCTGGGCCCGGCCCCTTCCCTCTCTGCTCTTCTCTTTGACTGCACAGAGCACACGGAAGGACACACTGGCATAGCACACGGGAGGAGGACTGAAAGATCAATGCCCCTTCCTCCCACTGACAGCAATCCTGTGGGATCCCTCAGGGATCCAGAAGGGAGCAGGGAAAGATTCTCAGAATCCTTCAGCCCTTACATAATGTTTAGGGAAATGGTTTATAAATGAGCTTTTGTTGCATTGATCCTGATTATTCACTCAGGAAAGGCAGAATGAAAACTTGCCTCCAGCATCCTCCAGGAACTTCAAACCATCCTTCATCAGGACTTCCTGAAAACCCATGTCACGATTCCAGTCTAAAAGGGAGCAGAGATCAGAACCATATCTGTGGCATGCTGGGAACCCCTAATGCTACAGGGAAAAGGGCACTGCAAGGGGGTCGGGTAAGGCTATGGGACCCAGATAGGAATGGACATGGCCAAAGCTGCACAGGGGCCTGGGGAGCTCTGGGCTGGCTCCTGATCACTCTCCACACTCTTTCCCTGCCCTCAGCAACATCCCTGGGAGGGGTGGCTGGAGTAACCCAGGGCCCTGGGGCTCTCTCCCTCAAACTCACAGAAAATCCTCCCTAAAGCCCTGGGGTAACTGCAGCAGGCAGTGCCACAGCTATGCCTCCCTACCTCCCTCTGTCCCTCCTGCCCTCCTTCTGTGGGGACACCTCCCACAGCCCAAGGGCAAACAGCCAGGCCCTCTCAGGACACACTGGAGCCTTGCTCTCCCCCTCTGTCCTTTCCCCACCGTGGGCACCCCGTGCAGTCACTGCCAGGTTTCAGGACATGTCTCCCATGGAGGGACGCCAGCAGGGCTGCTCAGGACCCGAGTGCCCTGAGCCTGCTTGGGATAATTCCCCTGGGCTGTGCCGCACTAGTCCAGGCTGTGCCCGCGCTGCCAAGCAGCAGAGAGGGCAGCTGAAGCCTCAACAGGGCTCAGGCCCAGAGGCACAGCAATTACCTCCTGTGCCTGTGCCTGGCATGGCCTCCCTTCCTGCAGCAGAGGCTGGCATGCAACCACTGCTTCCTCCGGGAAATGCTTCTTTCTCCGCAGGCTCTCCTTTCATTTCTGGAGAATGGAAAAGAAACAGCTGGATCAGATGGAAACATTCCTGACTGGGAATGGGGAAGGTGAGGCGTCACTTGTGAAAGGAATGGATAAGGATCAGAAAACAACCAGGATTTTGGGACAACCCAAGGCTGCTTCCTTCCTCAAACAGCCCCAACATCTGATCTGCCTGGACATCAGGAAATTGCAGGGGATCTGAGCGTGGGCATGGACTGTGGTGCAATTGGGGCTGTCTGTCAGCTGATGCCAAATGCTTTCCTGCAGAGGCTGGGCAAAACCTGCCACAAGGCCAGGCTGGGAAACAGCCCTGCAGGATGTGAAAGCAGCAGCGGGGCAGCGAGGCTGCCATGGATCCCTTCCCACTGTGCCGGGCATGGCGTGTCCAGATGTGCAGCCAAAGCCCCTGGCTGCTGAGTCCCAGGGGAAGCACGAGGGAAATGCATCCACCTTGTCTTGTCTGCAGGAGATCCTTCAGCTCTTGCCTTATCTCTTTGGGTGATTTCAGGGATATCTTGTCTGTTCTGTCTTGGATCTTCCCTGTTGGAGTACCTTAGAGAAAAATATTTCCATTTCCCAGGAATGGATCCTACAAAAGCAAGGCTCAACCTTTGGGGTCAGCAGGGACACACTACTCACCCCTGTGATGGGAGCTGGGCTTGAGTGCAAAATCCAAGGTAGGAGATGGAGAAGTCCTCCCTGTAGATACATCTGTAACACAACAGCCACAGAAGCTTCTGTCACCTGGTTCCTGCCTGCTTGTCTACAATTCTTCCTTGGTGGCACGCTGAGAACATACCTGCAGGAGGCTCCAAGGGCTTCAAAACTTTATTCATCCAAGCTGATGGAGAAGACTTCCCAGCACTCTCATCTAGAACGGAGCACAGATGAGAACACTTTCCAGGGTGTGCTGGGATCCCCTTCTGCCACAGAGAACTGGCCACTGCCAGGGGTTCGGGTAAGGCCGTGGGAGCCAGATGTGAATGGACATGGCCAAAGCTGCCAAGGGGCCTGGGGAGCTCTGGGCTGCCTCCTGGTCACTCTCCACACTCTTTCCCTGCCCTCAGCAACATCCCAGGGAGGGGTGGCTGGAGCAGCGCATGGCCCCGGGCCTCTGTCCTTCACATACAAAAGAAATCCTCACAAAAGCCCTGGGGAAAACTGCAGCAGGCAGTGCCACAGCTGTCGCTCCCTCCCTCTGTCCCTCCTCCCCTCCTTCTGCGGTGACACCTCCCAGATCGCAAGGGCAAACAGCCAGGCCCTCTCAGGACACACTGGAGCCTTGCTCTCCCCCTCTGTCCTTTCCCCACCGTGGGCACCCCGTGCAGTCGCTGCCAGGTTTCAGGACATGTCTCCCACGGAGGGACCCCAGCAGGGCTGCTCTGGACCTGAGTGCCCTGAGCCTGCTCGGGATAATTCCCCTGGGCTGTGTCGCTCTAGTCCAGGCTGTGCCCGCACTGCCAAGCAGCAGAGAGGGCAGCTCAAGCCTCAGCAGGGCTCAGGCCCAGAGGCACAGCAATTACCTCCTGTGCCTGTGCCTGGCATGGCCTCCCTTCCTGCAGCAGAGGCTGGCATGCAACCACTGCTTCCTCCGGGAAATGCTTCTTTCTCCGCAGGCTCTCCTTTCCTTTCTGGAGAATGGAAAAGAAACAGCTGGATCAGATGGAAACATTCCTGACTGGGAATGGGGAAGGGGACAATTTCAGGAGGCATCACTTGTGAAAGGAATGCATAAGGATCAGAAAACACCCAGGATTTTGGGACAACGCAAGGCTGCTTCCTTCCCCAAACAGCCCCAACATCTGATCTGCCTGGACATCAGGAATTTGCAGGGGATCTGAGCGTGGGCACGGACTGTGGTGCAATTGGGGCTGCTTGTCAGCTGATGCCAAATGCCTTCCTGCAGAGGCTGGGCAGAAGCTGCAGCCAGGCCAGGCTGGGAAACAGCCCTGCAGGGCGTGAAAGCAGCAGCGGGGCAGCGAGGCTGCCATGGATCCCTTCCTGCTGTGCCGGGCACGGCGTGTCCAGATGTGCAGCCAAAGCCCCCGGCTCCTGTGTGCCAGGCGAAGCATGAAGCAAATGCACCCACCTTGTCGTCCCTGCAGCACTTCCGTCAGCATTTGCCACATGATTTCTAATGGATTCTGGAATTTCTTGTCTGCCATGTCTTTGATCTCTTCTGGTGGAGGACCTTAAGAGAAAGTAGTTCCATTTCCCAGGAATGGATCCCATAAAAGCAGGGCTCAGCCTGTGGGGTCATCAGGGACACACTACTCACCTCTGCGATGGGAGCCAGGCTTCTGTGTAGGAATCAGCAAAGGAGCTGGAGAAGTCCTCCCTGCAGACACACCTGTAACTCAACAGCCACAGAAGCTTCTGCCATCTCTGCTGATCTGCACGGGCACCACTGAGCCACAGGAGCGGTGAGGGGATCGTGCAGGGCGAGGGCACACACGTGCATGGTTCTGTGCTGGCACCTGCAGCGCTGCCTCCCTGGCCCAGCTTTGGGCTCTGAGCTGGCAGCTCTCCAAGGGGAAAGGCTTTGACGTACCCTCAGCATCTCCCAGAGGCTCAGTCCTGGACGTGGCTTGGGAAGCTGCACCACCTTCACCAGCAGGTTCAGCTGCAAAGAAAGACAGGACAGAAGACCTGTAAATCCACCAACAGAAACACCAGCCAAACCTCACTAAAAAGTCACCACTACTCCTTGAAGTAAAATAGACTGATGCATGTTCATACCTAAGCTTGTAAGCTGTAAAACCCATTGTTATGAGAAGAAAAATATTTTATTTTAAACTGTATTATTCATGAGGTTGTTTTAAGTGAACTGAATATTTAAGGTGTGATATGCAAATTTATTTCAAAAAATAAAATATTTTAGTGCTTTTGTTATAACAGACAAAAGAAATAGAAGTAAAAGCTAATGAAACACTGTAAAGAATATATTAGAACAACAATATGATTCGTGAAAAATTGGGAAAAAATTAAGTATATAAGATACAAACCAGATTTAAGTTCCAAGAAAGACTAAAAGTAACATTAAATCAGATAGGATATAACAAAAGCCGTTAGATATTTAATAAGGATCAAATTAAAATAAAGGAAAACAGCCAAGTATAGCTGAAAGAAAGAGAAGTGTACAGACTAATTACAACTTTACAGCTAAAATGTCAAAGAAATAAAACTATAACAATTAGAAATAAGCAGATGCTATCCTAAATCCTGAAAAACAATTTAAAAGGCTCTTATAAATCTTATGAAGTAAATACTGAGAATGAGACGAATGACGTCAGTGACTAGATCCCAAGGTGTAAGCTCTGCTACCAAGAAGATACAGATCTTGGCCCTTTGGCTGCAACCCAAAGGGGCTTTGAGAGAGCTAGAGTGTTAAAACTGCAGAGGATTATTGTCACTGTATTAGTCATCCAAGCCCAAAAAGAATGAGCCATATGCACACTCCCAAGTTAGTGCAGTACGCTATAATGTTAACAAATTCAGAATGTGCACTATGAGTAGTAAAAGACACTGCAAAAAAGAAAATGTGAAATAGAGCAAAAAGAATAAAATGGCAAAATTTGTAAGCAATATATTAAAACTTTTTGTTCTGGAAGAGCTAGAGAAGAAATAAATCCTGAGAGTAGAATAAAGCAAATTGCTCAAGAATTAGAAAACAAGAACATGAGACAGTTATAAAGACACATTTTAGCAGGCAACATAAGAAAACATGAAAAACTTATTTTACAAATATTACCAGCCTTAAACGACTATGGAGTCAAAATATATCTAAATTACAATAAGCACATGCATTGATATAAAAAAATATAATTGACAATCCAAAGAAAAGAAATTAAAGATTTAGAATAATCTACCTTATGAGAAGAGCTGTTAATTTTATACCCTGACTAGTAGTATGAAAGTGTAGTTGTCAAGTTTTATAAATACTAAACATAAAATTAGAAAATAAGTAAGCTTTGTCAAAGTGTATCCTAAAAGTACAAATTTAATAAATTAATAGAGAAAGGGAGGGATTCTGATAGATTGTATGCACAAATTCATGCTGAGACTACAGTAATCTCGCCTAATGAAAATCCTAGCATAACAAAGGAGGGTTCAGGGCAATCAACATGCACCAAAATCCTAGCCTGAATATTCGTCCCCAGAAACGCTGATTCCAGAAGATTATTTCTCTGACCAAACCTCAGCAATGTGCATTCGATTTGCATCATCTATAAGGTAAATGTGTGCCTCCTAGAATGCATATTGCAGGAGATTTTCCTCTAACCAAGTGAATTTTTTACCAGTTTTGGGGAAACTCTCAGCAAGAGCTGCAGCAAGAAAGGAAAAAATACATGAATATGCAAAAAGGATAAAAACAACCATAAGAAAGCAGAAAAACTGCTGCCCTCCACACCGCTTGGAGCTTGGAAATGGACAAAAAAGACTTTGAGAGAGCTGTCCCTTCGTGATGCACAGGGGAGAGAAATGCCCCACCTGTCTCACCTGACGCTGTCAGCCTGGTTCAGGGCCAATCTGATATTTGCTTCTAGATTTTCTACGACTGAATTTTAATTATGGAATAAATTCTCCTTATTAATCAGAAAAAGCTAATTCATTTAAAACATCCGGGACTCCTGGAACCCTCATCAGGGACCCCAAAATATCCCTTTGTGCCTCTTCAGGTCCAGGCCCAGATGATCCCACAGAAGGAAATGTGCCCTCAGCCCAGGGACGCTCAGCATGGGCTCCCCCATCCCCTCGGGGCCCTGCCGCTGGGCACAGCAGCCCCTGCCTGGCTCCTGCCTGCCCACACCGTGGCCATCCACGGCTGCTCCTGGACATGGAGCTCAGGCAGTGCTGCTGCCAGGTGGGCTTTGCTGGTGCTACCACCAGGACAATCTGGTCACAGCTGCATCTCTCTACTGCAACAGAAGAGCTGATTTGGGAAGTGCTGTGCTGCCCCATTTCTTCAGCCCCACTAGCTGCCCACACCCACAGTGGCACTGGGCCGCCCCCAGAAAACTGTCGAATCTGGGCTGTGGCTGCAGGGCACAGCTGCTCTACAGCACAGGTGGACTGCCTTGGGGGTAGGACTGCACTGAGGGTAGGGACAAGGAACGGGGTGAGGTCTGCTCTATGATTTCCGAAGGTGATTATTCTACAGACCATCAGGGCCAGGCCAACACTGCACTAAAGGCATACACCAACTTACAAACCTGGCAGGGTCCCAGGGCAGGATCCAATCTTTAGCCAATTAGGAGAAACTGAGGGTGGAACACCAGGCGGGGAATACAAGGTTTAAACCAATTGGGGATTACAGGGGAGGGGAAGAACTTAAACAAACCAATGGGGTTTCGAAGGATACAAAATTGATAGGAAAATTTCTAGAGCAAGGGGCAAGCTTGGAGAGGGACTGACATGCAATGGGAGGAGGAACAGTGAACAAAAGGGCAGGTCTTTGGGGAAATGGACAAGTGGAGCAAAACCAACACATGGGGTAAAGGAGCAAGCCCTTGGTAATAAAATATGCTATAACAATAGAAAATAAGGGGAGAGGTATAAAACTGACTGCTAGGACCGAATTACAATCAAAGACATGAACTGCAGTGCCGAAACTCTGAGTTGAGGTTCAGTTGAGCACTTCCAAATAATTTCCTGGCAGAAACAGATAGCCAGACTTGCCCTTATCACATGCAAACAGAGGGTTCCCCAACAGCAACCCATTCTGAGGCTCTTCTGGGAATGGGAAACACGTGTTGTGGGGTCGGCCGCATCTGTGGGAGCCATGGGGAGCGTGAGCCCCTGCTGTGCTGCACTGCTGAGCTGGCAGCACGGTGGATACGGGCAGGATGTTCTCTGTTTCCCCCAGAGCTGGGGCCTGCAGGCACCTTGCCGGCCCTTGGCACAGGCTGTGCCAGCCAACAAAGCCCAGCAGGCCGGGAGGAGAGCCCGGGGGCAGCGCAGCTACTTGGGCAGTGGCTGCTGCCAGGGACACGGGCCAAAGCCATCCCTGAGCAGCCAATGCCACCTCTGGCCCTCCCTAACAAATTCTAGGTTACATCTGTGAATTTCATGCTACACTTTCCTTCATGTTTTTCCCAATACCAGGACGTTTCTATGTATAGTAATGCCCTTGAGAATCTCTGATTATTTTCAGGTTTTATTTTCTTTTTTTTTTTTTTTTTTTTAGTTAAGACAGATGAAACAGCCTTATTGGTCTTAGTTTTGGCAGGTCTTTTTTTTTTTTTCTTTGCATGATGGTTTACTTATTATCTACATTTAAGCTTGTTTTTATTTATGGGTTTTTTGTTCCCCAAGCAATTATTTTGACAGTCTTTTGTTCACTTCTTACTTAATGTTCCATAGATGAATAGTTTGGACTCTCTTTTTATAGTAATATGAAGATCTGAGAAAGCTCTATTTTTAATTTTGATAACATTCTCTCTCCCCGCTCCTAGCTTTCACAATGATCGTTTTTGAAACATCACTGAGGATAGGTAGAGTTATTTGGGAAATAACCAATAGGCTTGGCTTAACCTGGGTATTGGATTATTATTTTCAGTGCTATAAACCTACATTGCTTCAAGGTTCACACCACGGTCCTGATTTGTGGCTCAATGCATGGATGACTGTCTGAATTAAAAGAATGTTTGTGAGGCAGCTGAAGAGCTTAGACCTCAGCGATTAAAATTCCTGGGAGGAGGAGGTGGAGGAAGAAAGGATAAAATCCTGATTCAAAGGGTTTTTTCTCACTTCTAGTATGCCAGAAGTATGGTAGACTACACCTGTATTCAAATGGCATTTACTTACAGAACAACTCTCTACAGTGTCAGACTCCAGGAGAAATGACTCAACACTTTGCCTCCCAATGCATCAGCTTTAATTCTAGTGAGAGGTAGGCCTTAATTACAGTCCGATTAGAGCAAATCAACAAAGCAGTCTTGCCATTGTGAGAGTGGCAAGAGGAATTTGCTTGTGAACAGATGAATATGTCCCACTCAGTAATGAACAAAATTTGCCCTGACTTGGAAGAAAGTAGACAAGGAGCAATGCAGTATTTGGGTTTTATTCAGGGATAAATGGGGCAAGAAGCTGTAACAACTTACCTGTTTTACAGAACACAAGTACTGATATGGCCAATAATGAACCCACATGAAGGGATCTTCAGGACATTCCTTTATTTCTCTAACCAGGAATGGGCAGCAAAATGCTGGCATTTATCTGAACTGGAAGCCGTGTTCCTCTCCTGTTTCTCCTTGAGCACACTGAGTGTTATTTGCAGACTTCACTGTCCAGCCCATCAATCCTCTCATGGCCAATTGCTAAATGGCACAAGTACCAAAATACAGGTGCCAGCACAATCAGCCCAGCACTAATGCAGCACTGCTTTGATGGTGCACAGGAGTACAGAATGGCTTGGCTTGGAAGGGACATTTAAAGGCCATCTTGTCCCAATGCCCTGCAATGAGCAGGGGACAGCTTGAACTAGGTGAGGTTGCTCAGAGCAGGAGCTTGAATGTCTGCAGGGATGGATGTCCACCTCTCTGGGCAACCTGTGCCAGGGTTTCAAAAGCAAATGTGTAAAATGTGTTTGTTTCATCTAGTCTGAATTGACCATCTTTTAGATTAAAACCATTCCCTCTCTGTCTGGTCACAAAAGGCTCTACTAAAAATTCTGTCCCGTCTCTTTACAAGCCCCCAGAAGACACTGAAAGGCAGCAATCAGGTGTCCCTGGAGTCTTCTCTCTTCCAGGCTGAACACTGCCAGCTCTCCCAGCCTGTGTCTCCAAAGCAGAAGGGCTCCAGCCCTCAGAGCATTTTGTCCCTCCTCTGGACTAGATCTCACGGGACCATGTCCTTCCTGTCTTGGGGACCCAGAGCAGGATGCAGTACTCTGTCGTGGGAGAGATCGAGACACTACAAGGCAACACAGTCCATTTCCAGAAGGCTTCAAACCCTGTTTTTATTCTAGCCTGCATGCTTTTTCTCCATTCTTACAAAGCTCTTAAGTTTATACTTTACTTATTGGTCACGAGATACAAACAAAATACTCATTGAAATAGGGAGTTGCAGGTTTCTCTTATTTATCCTTCTTTCTTTCTTGGTTTCTATGTCAACAACCTTGGTAGAAAATTCTTTCAGGGGTTAGCATGGATCCTCTTATCAAACTTCTCGATGGCTCACAGAGGTCACTGTAAAACCTCTTCCACAGTACTCCAGGTGGGGTCTCACCAGAGCAGAGAGGTGGAATCACCTCCTTCAACCTGCTGGGCACTCTCCCTTGGATGCACATGGCTGCCTCATGTCCAGCCTCTCTTCTAGCAGCAACCCCAAGTCCTTGGTGGAGCTGCTCTCCATCCCTTCATGTCCCAGCCTGTGAGAAATCAGCTGAGCTGGGACTGTGTCACAGCCCTTGGGCAGAGCAGCTGGGCAGGATGAGCTCGCTCCCGAAGAAGGCAGATCCAGCTCCCGAAACAACTGCACCCTGGCCATGAGCTCACAGCAGGCTCTGAGGTCCCAGAGGTCCCAGAGCCCCGTGGTTGCACAGCAGCACAAGGAGCCAGCAGTCAGTCCCTGAGCACAACTGTTGCGGCAGCAGCGGCGGTGGCAGCAGCGGTGCTGACGTTGGGACAGCGGTGTCGGGACAGCGGTGGCAGCAAGAGCTGCGGGACTGGCAGAGGGCAAGGCAGCATGGCCCTTGCTCTGCGCCTCCTACTCCTGCTGCTCCTGGCCGTGGCCCTGCCTGCCAGGGCTGCCCAGGCTGCTCCGCTGCAAGCGCGGGG
The DNA here is from genome assembly GCF_036417665.1 of Passer domesticus. Lineage (NCBI taxonomy): Eukaryota > Metazoa > Chordata > Aves > Passeriformes > Passeridae > Passer > Passer domesticus. The sequence goes on along the minus strand of NC_087482.1, from coordinate 6,935,128 downwards.
AGCAGGTGAGCCGGCAGCCTGGCTGCCCTTTCCCGGGACAGCGCTCCCTGCTCCCCGGGAAGCGCTGGGGATGGTTTTGCCCAGGGCTTTGGGGAGGGGTTCCTCTGTGGGAGGGAGGGAGGGAGGGAGGGAGGGAGGGAGGGAGGGAGGGAGGGAGGGAGGGGGGGAGGGAGGGAGGGAGGGAGGGAGGGAGGGAGACCCCAGGGGCCTGGGGCTTCCTCAGTTTCCACTCCAAGGATGTTCCACAGAGCTAGGAAATAGTGTGGAGAGTGACCGGGGCAAGGCCATAGCTCCCCAGCCCCTGGTACTGCTTTGGTCATGGCCATTGACATCTGGCTCCCATGGCCTTATCCGACCCATCCTCATGAAGAGGAACTACCTTTCTCTAATGTCCTCGAAGAGACAAGACCCAAGATACAGAAGACAAAAAATCCCTGGAGGCAGCCAAACATCTGGACCAGATGATGAGTGCACAGGTGAGACGCCATGGTCAGTGCATTTCCCTCCCTTGGTCAGTGCATTTCCCTCCCTTTCAGTGCCCAGATCCCTAAGGCAGAAGGAAATTCCGGTACACCATGGAAACACTTCTGATCTGTGCTCCCTTCTAGGTGAGGGTGCTGGGATGGCTTCTCCAGGAGCGGGGATGGAAGATGATTTGGAGCCCTTGGGAATTTCTGCAGGTTAGTTCACCAGTTTCCCTCAGAGAATAATTATTGTAATCCTGGAAGAAAAAGGTGACAGAAGCTTCTCTGGCTGTTGAGTTCCAGGTGTGTCTGCAGGGAGGACTTTTCAAGCCCCAGGGCTGGATGCTGCACACAATCCCAGCTCCCATGGCAGGGGTGAGTAGTGTGTCCCTGCTGACACCACAGGCTGAGTCCTATTTTTGTGGGATCCATCCACACGAACTGGAAGTACTTTTAAGGTCCTCCAACAGGCAGTACCAAAGAGGAGACAGTATGTTCCTGGAGTCAGCAAAACATCTGGGCCAGATGCTGAGTGACCTGGAGAGATGCTGTGGTGGGTGCATTTCCCTCATGCTTCCCCTGGGACTCAGCAGCCGGGGGCTTTGGCTGCACATCTGGACACGCCATGCCCGGCACAGTGGGAAGGGATCCATGGCAGCCTCGCTGCCCCGCTGCTGCTTTCACGCCCTGCAGGGCTGCTTCCCAGCCTGGCCTGGCTGCAGCTTCTGCCCAGCCTCTGCAGGAAGGCATTTGGCATCTCCTGCCAGGGAGCCCAAACTGCACCATAGGCCATGCCCACCCTGAGATCCTCTACAATTTCCCAGTCTCCAGGCAGATCAGGAGGGGTGGTGCTTTGGAGAAGGCAGGGGCCTGTCCAATCCCAAAAGCTCATCTGATTTCCTCATCCTTGTCCATGACATTCACCAGTGTTAGCTTCTGAAGATGACACCTCCCCAATGGGGAACTGTCCCATCTGATCCATCTGTCCCTTTCCTTTCTCCAGCGATTACCCAAAACTTGGCACAGAAGGTGGCTGATCCAGGAAGAAGCAGTGGCTCAGTGGCAGCCTCTTCTGCAGGAGAACAGGCAGTTCCAGGCACTGGCACAGCAGGTGATGCCTCCAGTGTCTCCTGAGAGGGCCTGAGCCTGTCCCCTGGGGCTGGGGGAGCTGTGACGGGGCAGGGAGGGCCAGGGCTGGCAGTGGCTGCTCAGGGATGGCTTTGGCCCGTGTCCCTGGCAGCAGCCGCTGCCCAAGCAGCTGCGCTACCCCCGGGCTCTCCTCCCGACCTGCTGGGCTTTGTTGGCTGGCACAGCCTGTGCCAAGGGCCGGCAAGGTGCCTGCAGGCCCCAGCTCTGGGGGAAACAGAGAACGTCCTGCCCGTATCCACCGTGCTGCCAGCTCAGCAGTGCATCACAGCAGGGGCTCACGCTCCCCATTGCTCCCACAGATGCAGCCGGCACCACAACACAACTGCCCGATGCCCAGAAGGGCCTCGGAAGGGGCTTCTGTAAGGAAGCAGGGTGCTGGGCAGGGGTAATGGCAGGCCTGCTTTTTTTGGAGTTTATCTTCATCTTATGCTGTGTCCAAATTCATTTTTACTGGAAGAGAAAATGGTGAGTGCTTTCTTCATCTTTTCCTGAAACAGCTTCTTATGAAGATCTAATGCAGACAGGAAACATTCACAGGGAGGCTGCAATGGAGTTGTGGCCAGGCTATGATTGTCCAAAGAACTCTGCTGCTGCCCAGTGCTTCCATTGGCCTCTCAATTGCTGGGCCTTGTCCTGGGGGCCCCGTTGGGGCAGCAGCCAGTGCTGGCTTCCACTGAGGCTGCCTGGCCAAGAGCAGCCCCAGGGGCACAGGGCAGAGGCAGAGGGAGGTGGGGAGGAGAAAGAGCAGGGCCGAAGTTGCCCTTGAATGTCAGAGGCGCTCTGGGGCCCGCTCCTGGCCAGGGACCCTGCCCAGAGCCGTGCCCTGCTGGCCGGGGCCTTGAGGGGCAGCTGTCCAGCTGGGCCCAGCTGTGCACGAGGGTCCCTGTGTGCCACTGGCAGCTGGGGCCTCAGCCACCTCCTCTCTTCACAGGTACTCTGGTGCATGTTCAGAAGACGCACCTAAAACAGAGGCAATGAGAACCTGAAACTTTATCCCAGCTCTCCACTTCTGCCCCTATCTGCCCTGCCGTGGCTGCATCCCCGCCATGAGGCCGTCCCAAAACCCACCCCTCCTCAACGAGACCCTCTCCCCCTGAGCCCCCTGGTCCTGTTCCCCGGCCAGGACTGAAGGTAGGTAGCCCTTGTCTGCCAGGGCAGCGCTTGGCCTATATTTTATGTTCAAATAAAGAAATTGAGTTTTTGCAGCTACGTCTGGGTGGGTAGCAGCAGCAAAGCCCACCCGGCACCAGCACTGACCGAGCTCCATGCCCAGGAGCAGCCGTGGATGGCCACGGTGTGGGCAGGCAGGAGCCAGGCAGGGGCTCACAGGCATATTTTGGGGTCCCTGCTGAGGGGTGCAGGGATCCCTTATGAGGCACAAAGGAGTATGGATGGCCTCTCCTAAGGTGTGCAGGGATCCCTCATGCGTTGGGCAGCAGGGTTAAATTTGAGGGGGTTTTTTACTCTTCTCAGCACAGCACAGGGACACTTGGCCGAGGTTTTGCCAAGCTGGGAGAAAGCCTCTTGCAAAGGCTTGGGCCCAGCCTGTGGGCACAGCGGGCGGGCGCAGCCCATCCCCTGGGCCAGGCCGGGCTGCTCAGGCCGGGCCGGGCCGGGCCAGGCTCGGGCCCCGGCAGGGAAGGGCCGCGGCCCTGGGCTCTGCTGAGGCTGCTGAGCTCCGGCCTGCCCTGTGCTGCAGCCCAACACATTGACAGCCATGGCCGTGCCCTGGGCCACCGCAGGCACCCGGGGCTACAGCTGAGGCCGCGCCTTCTGCCACTGAAGGGAGGCTGGCTCTGTTCCCTCGCAGGGCACAGCTTAGCTCCCAGCACCTTTGTGAACCTGCCTGCTGGGCAAGTGCTCGGGGGCAGAGAGTTCCAACCCTTCTCACTGGGAAGTGTGTCTGGTGGTGTAGGGATTTTAAATTATTTCCCTCTAAATTTGTGTCCTGGCAGAGGGTTAAGTTTGGTCGCTCTCAGTAGGGCGCTTTTCTTCTTGGCAATCAGTGGGGCTTCAATGCAGCCAGGGTTGAAGGAGGATCTCTGGCCGCTTGAGCTGTGGTTGTGGGACTGGCTTCATCCTTCCTTTGGCTGTGATTTGCACTGGTGCTTGTGCAGGCATTTTACAGTAACTGGCTTCAGTTCCTTCCTCTTGCCACCAAAAACTGAGAATAAACCTCTTTAACACCACTGTAGTATTAAGAGGAAGGCCTTACTTTCTTGACTTGCTGGATGCACAGGCCATTGGCATCACAGGGCCTTCTTGGTGAGGTCTTCAGATACCCTGGTGGTCACAGAAGAAGGAAGCTGAATTTTCTGGGAAAAAGATAGTTTCCCATGTGTGGAAAAGAATAACCTGTCACTTCCCCATCCCTTTCTTTGTAAAGTGATACAGGCAAGTGCGTTTATATATCTCTATCTGCTTTGTCTATCTATCTATCTATCTATCTATCTATCTATCTATCTATCTATCTATCTACTATCTATCTATCTATCTATCATCTATCATACTAATCTATTGTGGTGTTGCATTTTATTCAAATTGTATGCTCTGTCTCAAAAATGTACCCCTCAAAAATATATGGTTTATTCCAAGCTGTGTTCCTCCCCTGAAGTCCCATGAATCTGCAATCCCATTGGCCCAAATCTTATTTCGCACCTACTTTGAATTTCCCTCTTAAGCTGTGTGAGGAAGACCAGATGTTCTCATGGCCCATCTCTCCCCTAGGCTCGTCCTCTCTCCCCCTCCCTTTCCCTTTCTCCCTTCTGCCTCTGAAACCATGTTACATCCGGGGCTGGGACCCCCAATAAACCCTCATCTAATCATCACCCTCAGAAGCCGTGTGGAGTCTCCTCTCTGGAGAGCTGGAAAAGAATACAAAGAATATATCTTTGGTATAGCAAAGCTTGAGTGCAGGAGCAAACCTGAACTGTGATTTCCTTCTTGCTAGACATATGCTGGCTTGTTTAGATTGACTTTGAACTGAAATCCTGCAAAGCTGGAAAATGACTTGTGGCCATCACTCTGATTTCCTTAAAAGCCCCTTTTTTTCATTTTAATGTTTTTCATTTCTGGTGGCTGGTAAATTCCTTTCTTTCTTAAGCTATGTCCTGGCAATACTGGAGGTAGAAAATAACCATAATACTGCATTATTTTAGATACTTGATAGTTTTCTTGTGAAATTTTATGGCAGTATCTCCCGCCTAAAACTGCCTCAAAACTAAAGCAGCAGGTCAGCTACTGAACACGACTCACTGCATAGCTGCAGCTCATGTTTCTACAGTGGAAGTGGCTTTTTGTTCTTCTGCATGGGTATGAAACACTACCAATTGAAAGGTTGATTACAGAGCAAAGAGCCTTGTTTAGTGGAGCCTGGACTTTGGGATGCTGGTAGCTGTTTGATCAATACCCAGCAACTGCCAAAATTATTTTTTGTGACTACTCCCTCGTGATTTTAGCTTGGCTTCTTTAGGAGATTCAATTTTCATTTAGAAATGGCACAGTGGAGCCAGTGCTGCCTCAGGAGAGGTGGAGCTGGGACAAATGGCTCATTGATTTTGATCTCAACAAAAAGCCACCTGAGCTCCACATGACAGCAACCCCACGGACTGGTAATGGATCCATTAAAAATAACTAATCACAGAGCTTTTCACTTGAAGCTCTGACATATGGAGCTTGTTCAGTTCTGCCATGGAGGAAGGGAGTTTGAAGACAAAGAGGTTAACAAGGAGATCCATGTACAACAAAAGTGCTTCTATTTTAGCAAATGAAGTATCTTAGGATGTAAAACCACATCCATACCCCAGTCTTATCCCTCCATTTACCCAAATTCTTGGTCTTAATTCCTTTGTCAGTAGGAAAATATGACAGGGAAGTGTAGATCCTCCTTTCCTTCTTCAGCTGGACAGCTTGTAACCTCTTGTTCCACAAACAGGAGCAGACAACCAGGAATGTTGTCTTCAAACCATATTTTTGGAAAGTTTTCACTGTGTTTGTTTTTGTCCCGAAGTAACTGAGATTCATCAGAGTATTTACAAGCCTTAAAGGATGGATTTATTTGGGTTGCTAGAATCTTTCATATTTTATGACTTTTCTGCTGCACAAGAGCCTGGCACTTGCAGAACTCTTGCCCCATGCACTTCTCCAGTGCTTCTCGCAGAGAAGCTTTGGGAAGCACTCAGGAAAAGTGCCATGTTCGTGTGCGGGTTATAGAGCCCACAGGACAGGGAAATGTCTTTGCAGTGGGCACTGCCTTTTATTCCAAGGAGTTGTTATTGCTGTGGGCACTGGCTGTTGCTCCAACACCTGTGTCATTTATTCTACTGGAATCCTTGTGAAAAAGTTCTTCTTTGCCATCGAGATTTTTGATCTGAAACTGCCCAAAGTTTTCCATCTCACAGGTTTCTGATGGTGGTTTTTCGTTTCCAGTCTGTTGTTGGCCCATGAAGATGCTGCTTCGATTCTGAAGGCCCCCATACATGGGTACCAAGCTGAAAGTTCTCCAGTGCTCCACAGCAGCACAGTTATCCACAGGAGGGCCAAGAGCAGCTCCAGAAGCTCCAAGGGATTCTAACAGATGAATTTCTGTCCCTCAGGAAGGCAGGGCTGGGTCTGAAGTAAAGGGTCTAACCCTGCACCCACCACTGCATGGCAGCAGCTGTCCCACACTTTGTGGAAGGCACATACATGTGACACTCTTAATTCAGCACTGGGTTAGTCAGTCTTATAAACCTCTTAAAAAAAACCAGACCAGGCAAAAAATATTTATATTTTAGTTGCTTGGGGTATTTTTGGCTTTTTTTTTTTTCTTGGTTCTTTGCTTTGGTGCTCAGAGATAATGAAGGAGATTTTCTGTTCAACTTGCCTGTCAGTATGCAGGGGGCATGAAAAGAAGATCAGTTTTTCACCAGCTGGTTAAGGAGTTCTAAAAGCAATTGTGCTGTCCCTAATCAGGGGGTGGGGGCACTTCTAACAGTCTGGATTGTCCCCACCTGTGTTTCCCTCCTTACCAAAGTGCTGTGTAGATCCAGAGCCTTGTGCCTTGGCCTGATGGTACAAAATCCACCCAATATCCATCTGTTTGCATAAATAAAGGCTTTGTTCTCATTAAGATGAAAAGCTGTATGGGTAGCCTGCAGCTTATGTTCCTTTGTTGCCTGGACCCCAGTCAGTGCTGACATCTAAATGATTGACCAGCCCCAAGCTGCTCTTAAGACTGATTTGATCAAAGGCACTGAAGCTCTGTTGAGTGCAAGTTCTCCAGGAAAACAAGCACAGGAACTTGGATAATGTTGGTGACAGAAGCAGAGTGCAGAGTTGAACCTCTGAGGACACCTCACTGCTGCCTCCCCCCACCCTTTTATTTTTAATTCATTTAATATTCTGAGTGCCAGCTCTTGCATGAAGTGGGTCCTCAGCAAGGAGCTGCTGGGCCTCCTGGCTGTGTCCCTTTGTGCTCCCAGTGCTTCTGGTCTGCTTTGGCTGGGAAACTTGTCCATCCTGCCTCTGTGTTTTCTTCCTATCTTTCCAATGCACAGCCCTTTCCCGCTGCTTGGCATTTGAATACTCTGATTACTTCATTGGGTAACTTGCATCTTGCACTCCATGACATTAAATTGTGTTGCTCTGACGCTGTCCTATTCTGAGTTTCTGGAACACATTTCTAAGCCTTCCAGCTGTAGCCCAAGGGAAGCTGTTTCTGCCTTGCATCACAAAATTTGCAGATTTTTTGCAAAGACAGCCCGTTACAAAGGACTTGTTGTGTGCATTGACATCTGAGGGGCTGCTTTCTAAGACAGATAAAAAACCCATGAACAAACAGCAAACCAACCAAACAACATATTTTTAAAAATTACTTTATTTTTGCCTCTTATTTTTAATCTTTTCCAAGCTGGCCTCCATTTCCACTGCAGTGTTTTTCTTTGGACAGAAAAGCCCCCTTGCCAGATGATGCGACTTCACAAGGAAAACAGAACTCACACACAATGCATATATGAAAGCTAAACATGGAGATTCCCATTATCACAATCATCATCATTGAGTTTCAGACAATTTGGTGTCAAAATGTTTCCAGAAGGGTGAGAACAGTATCTCAGATCCCCTGGCTACTTTGGTGTCGTAGCCACTTATTATCTCTCCTTTCTTATTATCTTTCCTTTCTGCACTTCTGTAGTTGCTCTGCCCATTTGCTGCTCTTGGATCTCTGCCTCCTTCACCTATTTTTTATCTTTTTCTGGATTTGTGGGGATTTTTCTGTTGGTTTTGCTTTTTTCTTGGTGGTTGTTTTGTTTGCCTATTTTATTTGGTCCCTGTTAGAGAGCCTTTTGGGCAGATGCTGTGGCCTATGTGCACAACCCTGCAGATAAAAACCAATGGACATTCTGTGGATTTAGAAGCATGCTTGCCAACACTTCGGGTATGTGCCTGATAGCAGAAGCTTGCTGCCCTTGGACAGCCAGCCTGAGAAAGTTTGCTAACTGAAGAAGATGTGAAAGTACATGGTCTGAAGATTCTAGCAGAGGATGAGAAAATGTTCTACTGATATTGCTGACAAGCTGAGCTACATGACCAAGATATGTTTAAGAAATAGTCTTTGTTTTAGGTATAAGTGCTTTGTTAACCAATCAGATACTTTCCCATGTCGCTTGAACCCTGGAACCATATAAATGTACCCTGAAACTAACAGTAAATGGAGCATTGATCATACTTCTATGAGAACTAGATCTTTGACTCTGGAGGCCCCTCTTCCTTTTTCCCCCTACCCCTACTCTCTCTCCAGCAAGAGGTCCTGGTTGTGCTTTAGTTTTTTGTGGTTTTATTAATCTACTCAACAGCAGAATCAGCTTGTGATTTCTATTATGAAATTTTGATATACAGGTGTAGCACATAAAGGTTGTTTTTGTTTTTAAAGTCATCTCAGACACAGACCTGCAAGCTCCTGTGACTTTGAGAACTGAGTGCTCTCAGACAGCAAATTGTGCATGAATAGGAAACTTGTAGTTCCCGTCTCCATTACACACAGCAAAATGTAAAGTGGTTGGAATTGTTGTAGATAGAAATTGATCAAGCCAATTTAATAATAATAAATATATGTATATAATTTATTGTGTGACTGATATACAGGCTTGAGATCCACAATCAAAGGGACAGTGTTGAGCCTGGATGGACACTGGGTGAACACTGATCCGACCTCTATCGCATCAGACCCGCTCTGTTCACTAAGGCAGTCTGGTACAGTCAGGTTTTATACCCTTTCTGTTGCTTGAGGCAGCGTCTCTCTTGTTCTTTTCATGGTCAAACACATTCATGATGTCCTCTTTCTCCAAGTTGCACTGGACAATGTGGTTCCTGGCAAGCTGTGAATGCTGAGAGTAGGGGGTACCTGGTATTTGGATACCAGTTCCCTGATAACTTCTGCTATCTCAATCTCAGTGCTTGATGAGCGTTGACCGCCCAGGTTTGGATTGTTTGAGAAATGATCCATCTCCTTCCCCAGATAGGCTCTTTTAATTGCAAATTAGATCCCTCCTCACTGCTGTCTGCAGTTTTGCAATGGCATGCAGCAGTCTCTAAGCATGAAGCAATTCCATGTGGATTTGAAAATGCTTTTGTGTATTTCTTTTAAACATTATAACATATCTTCCTCTCATATTCTACATAAGCACAAATTACCTATATCACATATTACAGAATGGTACCAATTCTAGCCTTTATTTTGCCTTCTTTTGCTGCCATGCATCAAACTGTGTCAGACTCATCAATGACCTGGGTTCTTCCAGGATGGGGTGTGCAAGGATGATCCCTCAGCTCATGTGTGGACCTGGTGTGCACCAGGCCAGAGACGTGAGTGTCATCCATAGCCAGCCCCTGTCTGCCAAGAGAACAGGGAGCTGCAGCTCTGAGGAACTCAGGGGTGAGGCAGCAAACAGCCCAAATGCCTAGTTTATATCAGTTACTGGTCAGGAGGATTTACTGCGGAGAGATTTTTATTGTCCTGCCCAGAGCTGGAAAAAAAGAGCTCTCTCTCTGTGAAGAGACTCTTTTCAACAGGTTCCAGCTCTTCTGCTTGTTTCAATTAAAAGTAGAGCCAAACTCTTCTGTTGGTCACATCAAACCAACATAAGTTTCAGGAGTCTGTGGAAGACATAAGAGTGTCAACATTATTTCATTTTATAATACTTACAGTCTTCTAATTCAGCCATGGGATAATTAGGCCATCACTCACTATATCAAATAACTGGAAAAAGCACTGGAAAAGAAGTTTTTTTACAACTAAGTTTTAAAAACTAATGAATGCATTTCATAAAGAAAACCATGTAGTAAGAATACAGTAATTTAAACATCTCAAAGCTCTTTGATAATGGAGCCCTGAACCCCAGTCATGTGCAGTGCAGCCTCAGCTGTCCCTTTGAGGCCATACAACTACCAAGGCTCAGGGCTGGGATGAGCCTTCGCCCAAAACCAGCTCCAAGACTGACTGGGAATCAATCCAGAGCAAGGCCTACACAAAGAGCAAAGTCTCAAGGCCAAAGCCAAACCTTCATCATGTTGGATTTGTTTTCACACTGATCTGGAGCAAATTTGCCTGACCTGCAACACCACTCTTACTGTAAAACTTTACATGAGGTACTAAATAAGCACTGTCCTGTCCTGTCCTGAGCTGTGCTGCCCAAATGCTGTGGAGAACTTGCTCTGCCTCTGCCCCGTGCCCCTGGGGCTGCTCTTGGCCAGGCAGCCTCAGTGGAAGCCAGCACTGGCTGCTGCCCCAGCGGGCCCCCAGGACAAGGCCCAGCAATTGAGAGGCCAATGGAAGCACTGGGCAGCAGCAGAACCCTCAGCAGAGATATTTGGACAGCCATGGACTGGCCACAGCTCCACTGCAGCATGACTCCCAGTGAGGCTACCTATGCAGGAGCAGAGTTATAAGAAAACTGTGGAGAAAAATCAACAACTGACTGTCTGAGCCCGTACAGTTTGCAAATGCCAAGATAGCAGCCTATCAGCACAAGTGGCACAGTGAACACTGTCACCACTGTGCCTATCATGCAGGTCCTGAACACATCCTGGGGGCAGACAATTCTTGGGAAGCGCACTGGATCCGGGGCATATATTCCTGTTTCATTGATAACGTCTGTGGGAGCAATGGGGAGCGTGTGCCCGTGCTGTGCTGCACTGCTGAGCTGGCAGCACGGTGGATACGGGCAGGACGTTCTCTGTTTCCCCCAGAGCTGGGGCCTGCAGGCACCTTGCCGGCCCTTGGCACAGGCTGTGCCAGCCAACAAAGCCCAGCAGGTCGGGAGGAGAGCCCGGGGGCAGCGCAGCTTCTTGGGCAGTGGCTGCTGCCAGGGACACGGGCCAAAGCCATCCCTGAGCAGCCACTGCCAGCCCTGGCCCTCCCTGCCCCGTCACAGCTCCCCCAGCCCCAGGGGACAGGCTCAGGCCCTGTCAGGAAACACTGGAGCAATCACCTGCTGTGCCAGTGCCTGGAACCGCCTGTTCTCCTGCAGAAGAGGCTGCCACTGAGCCACTGCTTCTTCCTGGAACAGCCACCTTCTGTGCCAGCTTTTGGGTCATCGCTGGTGAAAGAAAAGGGACAGATGGATCAGATGGGACAGTTCCCCATCAGGGAGGTGTTGTCTTCAGAAGCTAACACTGGTGAAAGTCATGGACAAGGATGAGGAAATCAGATGAGCTTTTAGGATTGGACAGGCCCCTCCCTTCTCCAAAGCACCACCTCTCGTGATCTGCCTGGAGACTGGGAATTTGCAGGGGATCTCAGGGTGGACATGGCCCATGGTGCAGTTTGGGCACCGTGTCAGCAGATGCCAAATGCCTTCCTGCAGAGGCTGGGCAGAAGCTGCAGCCAGGCCAGGCTGGGAAACAGCCCTGCAGGGCGTGAAAGCAGCAGCGGGGCAGCGAGGCTGCCATGGATCCCTTCCTGCTGTGCCGGGCACGGCGTGTCCAGATGTGCAGCCAAAGCCCCCGGCTGCTGAGTCACAGGAGATGGCTGAGGGAAACCACGACAACTCTCCGGTTCACTCAGGATTTGGTCCACTTGTTTGGATTCCTCCAGGGACTTACTCTGATTTGTAGGTTTTTTCCTTCCTCCTTGAGTACCTTAAGAGGAAGTATTTCCATTTCTCCAGAAATGGATTCCACAGAACCAGGGCACAGCCTGTGGCGTCAGCAGGGAAGCACTACTCACCCCTGCGATGGGAGCGGGGCTTTTGTGCAGCAACCAGCCCTGGAGCTAGAAAAGTCTTCCCTGCAGACACACCTGTAACTCAACAGCCACAGAAGCTCCTGTCACCTGGTTCCTGACAGTGTGTCAATGATTATTCTCTGAGGGGAAGTTGAGAACTTACCTGCAGAGGCTCCCAAGGGTTCCAAACCATCTTCCATCCCAACTGCTGGAGAACCTATCCCAGCAACCTCACCTAGAAAGGGAGCATAGATCAGACCCATTTCCATGGTGTGCTGGGATCCCCCTCTGCTTTTGGGAACTGGGCACTGCAAGGGGGTCGAGTAAGGCTGCAGGAGCCAGATGTCAATGGACAAGGCCAAAGCTGCACAGGGGCCTGGGGAGCTCTGGGCTGGCTCCTGGTCACTCTCCACCCTCTTTGCAGGCCCTGTGAAACATCCCTGAAGGGGCAGGCACTGACACACAGCAGCAGAGAGGGCAGCTGAAGCCTCAGCAGGGCTCAGGCTCAGAGGCACAGCAATTACCTCCTGGGCCTGTGCCTGGCATCGCCTCCCTTCCTGCAGCAGAGGCTGCCAATGAGCCAATGCTTCCTCTGGGAAGCTCAGTCTTCAGCAAGGCATTTCGTTTCATATCTGCAGAACGAAAAAGGAACAGGTGGATTAGGTGCAGATGTTCCCCTTTCTGGGAGTTGGAATCTTCAGGAGACAATACTGGTCTAACTGATGGATAAGGATCTGGAAATCAAAAAAACTTTTGGGATTGGACAGGGCACTCTCTTGTCCAAGCAGCTGCCATTCCTGATCTGCCTGGAGACCGGGAAATTTCAGGGCATCTCAGGTCAATGGTGCAGTTTGGGCAGCCTGTCAGCTGATGCCAAATGCCTTCCTGCAGGGGCTGGGCAGAAGCTGCAGCCAGGCCAGGCTGGGAAACAGCCCTGCAGGGCGTGAAAGCAGCAGCAGGGCAGCGAGGCTGCCATGGATCCCTTCCCACTGTGCCGGGCACGGCGTGTCCAGATGTGCAGCCAAAGCCCCCAGCTGCTGAGTCCCAGGGGAAGGCTCAGGGAAATACACTCACCACGGCGTCTCTCCAGATCACTCAGCATCATGTTCCGAAGTTTGGCTGCCTCCAGCGACTTGCTGTCTCCTGTGTCTTGGTTCTTCCATCTAGGAGGACCTTAATGGAAAGTGATTCAATTTCTCCTTCAGGCCTGAGTGGCAGTGAGGGCACCTGGGTGACTGGTGCCCTCCAAGGCACTCCCTCAGCTCTGCCTCCCACTCAGGAGCACAGGTGGTTTCTCAGTGAGCTTTGCTGGGGTGGTATGTGCAAAGTGGTGAATTATTGGTGGATCAGGCTCTGATGTTGTACAGTTCAAGAAGCTGATGACATAGAGAGCCTTGCAAAGTCTTGCAACTGGAGAAATGATTTTTGTTTCACTCTTTTGCTGATTGAGGACTCTTTTGAGGGTGTGATGGGTCCTTTCTATGACGGATTGTCCTGTGGGGTTTGCAGGTATACCTGTCTTATCTTCTATTCCCCAGTCACTGAAGAACTCTTTCAACTTGCGAGAGGTATAGGCAGGTCCATTGTCTGTTTTGATCTCCTTTGGTACTCCCAGGGTAGCAAAGGCCAGGAAAAAATGTTTTATGGTGTGCTGCGAGTTTCTCCTGTATGTGTTGATGCAAATACTGCTCCTGAAAATATATTGACCCATACATGCACATACTTTGACCTTCCAAAAGGTGCAAAGTGGGTTACATCTGTCTGCCACAGCTGGCAGCTGTTTAAACCTCTGGGACTGACTCCCGTCCCCATAGATTGTATCTGGTAGTTTTGACAGTTCGGGCATATGGCAACAATAGCTTCTGCTTGATCTTTTGAATACTTGAACATTCTGATAAGGGCAGGCACATTTTGATGAAAAAATGAGTGTGACAGCTTTGCCTGGGCAAAGATGTTAGGGACATTAGCAGTCTCTATTGCCATGGCTAAGGTGTCTGCTTTCCTGTTCCCTTCTGGAATGAAACCTGGGAGGTCAGTGTGTGACCTCACGTGCATTATATGGTAAGGTTGTTTTCTGTGGGAAATTAAGTGTGTTAATGTAGAAATCAATTGGTATAACTTTGGATTGGAAACCTCTTTGAGAAGAGCATGTTCTGCTCTCATAGGTATGCCAGCAACATAAGCTGAATCTGTGACCAGATCAAAAGGTTCGTTTTTGAATTTCTCAAAGGCTCTGACAACAGCTGCTAATTCTGCAATCTGTGGAGATCACTCCACTATTTCCATGTCAGATTCCCAGTTTTGGGTCTTAGGGTCTCTCCATGTCATTACCGACTTGTGGGATGACCCTGAGCCATCTGTAAAGATGGTTAGAGCTTTGAGAGGTGTTCTACTTTGGATTAATTTTGGGGTCAGATGAAAGGTTACATCACAATTAAAAAGCTTATGTTTTGGGATATGTACTGAAATTTGGCCTGTATAGCTGTCTAAGGCATACTGGAGATTTTCATTGGTCTGGAGCAAATGTTCCACGTCCCCAGTGGTCACTGGCAAATACATGCATGTGAACTCACACCCTGCAAGGGAGCGGAGGTGAGTTCTAGCCTTTTTTATTTAATGTGCCATAATTTCTTGGAAGGTGGTAATTGTCTTTGTGGGTTGGTTATTTGTAAAGATCCATTCCAGTATTAGTAAAGGGTCTCGAAGTTGAGTGTCCCATTGGAAGATCAGTCCATAGAACCAAGGTGCTTTTCCCAGAATGACGAACTGGAAAGGCAGGCTGGGCTCAAAGCGATGGGCTTTGAGTGAAGACAGGGCTTCTTGGACCTTGGTGATGGTATCTCGGGCTTCTGCTGTAAGAGTGCATGGAGAGTCCAGATCCTCCTTGCCCCAAAGAAGGTTGAACAGTGGAGTGAGGTCCTCTGTTGTAATTCCTAGCAGTGGACGTACCCAGCTGATGGATCCGCACAGACTGTGTAAGTCTCTCAGAGTTTTTGGGTTGTCTTGGATGGTGAGCTGCTGGAGTCCGATGGTCCTTTCCCGGATCTGGAGTCCAAGGTAAGTCCATGGATTGGTGTACTGTATTTTGTCCTCACAGATCTCGAATCCTGCCTTTTCTATGGTTTCAATAGTCTTTTTAACTGCTTTGTCCAAGTAAGCTTTTCCTGATGCACAGACTAGGATATCGTGCATATAGTGATGGATGATTGCATCTGGGAATAGGTTCCGAACAGGAGACAGGATGTGAGCAACATACCACTGGTATAGAGTGGAACTGCATTCAAGTCCCTGAGGAAGATACAGCCAATGATATCTTTTGAGTGGAGCCTCTCTGTTAAGAGAGGGGACGGAGAAGGCAAACCGTGGGGCGTCCTGGGGATGCAGCGGGATGCTGAAGAAACAGTCTTTAATATCAATGATAGCAAGTGTCCAGTCTCTAGGCAGCATCGATGGTGAGGGCAGGCCAGGCTGGAGGGGACCCATGTCCTCGATGACCTCATTGATTTTGCGAAGATCGTGGAGGAGCCTCCACCTGTCCGTTCCAGGCTTTTGCAGTACGAAGACTGGAGAGTTCCAAGGGCTGGTGGTCTCTACGATGTGGCCTTTGGCGAGCTGTTCATCCACAAGGGCATGTAGTGTGCGCAATTTGACTTTAGAGAGGGGCCACTGCTCGATCCAGATCGGGTTATGGCATTTCCAGGTGAGACGAGGAGTGTCTGGCAGTGCGCGCTCCTCAGTGGCCCCAATTAGAATTCCGGACTGGGAATATACGTAGGGAAGCACCCCACTGGAATAAAATGTGCCTGCCATAGAGGATGATGGGGGCCCTTACCATGAACGGGCGGATGGTTGCCAACTTGCCTTCAGGCCCTTCGACGAGGATGTTGTACTTGCTCCGCATGGAAACTGTAGCTCCACCGATCCCTGTGATCATGCCTGCCACAGGTTGTAGCTCCCAGTGAGCTGGCCATTCTGAGCGGACGATGATGGTCACGTCTGCACCGGTGTCCAGCACCCTGGTAGGTGGAACTTCTCTCCTCTGCAGGTAAGACCGTACTCGATGACAGGCTTACTCGGTCCCACAACTTGTGTCCACATTGCTGTGGGGTTGAGAGGAAGCTGTTCTCTGTGATTCTTAGGGAGTAAAAAGGCTTGTGCGAACGGAGTACCCTTTGGAAGAAAAAATGGTAAGTCTGTGCAGTACATCTGGACAGAGATTTTTGGCCCGAGTACACTGTTTGTACTTCTGGAACAACAAATACTTCCTTTGGGCTACGGAGAGTATCACCTATAATTAGGATGTTAGAAGGACCACCTTTTGGCCCACGTTTGCCTGTGGGAACACGATAAACATTGTCATTTTTAAAGTCAATGGACAGTGCAGTTACCAGTAGCTGGCAGGTTCCCCTCGGTATTGCTCTGTGTGTTGGGTCCTACTCATGTGGTCTGGAATCTCCTGGGATGTTGCGTGACTGGCTGTGGATGGCCTTTGATTTGGTGTCCTTGCCTGGGGCCCCACCACGCTCCACTGGAAGTTTCCCGGACGCGGCTGATAGTACTGCTGATTCTGGGACCTTTGGTAGAAATTGTGAGGGTACCTGGGATGTGACCTCTCTGGACAGTCCTTTATAAAATGTCCACAGTCTCCGCAGTGGTAGCAGCAGACCTGGTCTTTAGAAGCTATTATTGCATATGCACCAGAAACTCCTTCTGCAACACCCTTAGTAACTGCTTGGGCCACTGTGTCTTCAGTGGACAGGTGGCGTGTGCAGCTTTCCAGCATTTGCTCTATGGTAGGTTCTGTGTCTAAGGGTAAGACTCTCAGAATTGCTTTACATTTTTCATTTGAGTTACTCATGGGAAGATTGCACAACAGTTCTTTTCTTGCCTCTGTGCTCTCTATCTGTTTTTCCAGAGCATCCTTAATTCTATCTACAAATTTGATAAAGCTTTCATCTATTCCTTGTTTAATACTAGAAAAGTGTTGGGTAGTAATAGAGTCATCAGGGGTAAGAAGTAAGGAGGTTTCTGCTGCAATAACCATGTCTTGTAGTGTTGTCTTAGGTAAGGTATCAGCTTGGTGAGAGGGTTTCTGCAAATCCCCTTCACCAGCCAGCTGTTCGAGTGTAAGGTTTGACTTATCAGCATCAGCAGCATAGTTATCTGATAATGTTTTTAATTGCTTTTTCCAATGCCTTTCCCAAAGCATGTACTCGGCGGGAGAAAGGAGGCACTGGGCAATATTTTTAATATCGTGGGGTACCAGAACATGTGCTGAGAATGTAGATTCTAGGGAATTTCTAAAAATATGTGAACTTCTACCATGTTCTTTTGTACAAGTTCTTTATTTGTAATAGGTTCCCATGTCTTTCTAGTATTAGCACCGCCCCTTTTTTCCTTTTTATAATCTACTGGAAAGGCAGTAATTCTCTGAGCCAAAACGGAAACAGGCGCAGTTGCACTTGGAGATAACGCAGAGCAAGGTCGCTCGCAGGATGCCGCGGGCTGCACAGTGGAATTCACGTCCAAGGGGGAGGGGGGGACACAGGCAGGAGCCTCGGGCACGGCAGGGGTGGGGGAGGCGGCACAAGGGGAGGGGGGACGGCAGGACACTAGGAACCAGGGGAAGAGTGGAGGGTGAAGGAATGTTATCAGCACGATTAGCATTTGATGGAAAGGGTTCTGGTGAAACAGATAAGTTAGCACTTTGTTCATAAAAGGTTCGCACTGAAGTTACAGGTTTTTTGTTAGTTTTTTCTATGGCTTTGGTTATAATGTGAAATATAGGGATAAACTGAGTTACAGAAAAATCTTGGTTAGTGTGAAACTTATATATCGTGGTCCCAATTGTATCCCAAAAGGAGTCTAAAGTGGTAGTGTGTGTGTTAGTATCTGGAAAGTGGGAAAGAATCCATTTTATAAATTTTTTCAGGTTAGTTTTTGAAGGGTTACCTTTAGAAAAAGAAAAGTTGTTAGAAGATAGGATTTCTAGGATTAGTAAATATAAATCTCTCTCGTTCTGGGATTGTTTTAACGTACTGAGCTTCGATCCCATGTTCCCGTTCCCTGCCAGCAGAAAAAAAAAGAAAAAAGAAAAAAAAAAAAAAAAGGGGACCCAAGGAAAAAGTTTTTTGCGTGCAAGAAAGGCTGTTTTAAAACGTACACTTCTTCAGCCAGATGTGGGTCAAAGGTCTGCCAGCAGGTAGTCTGCTGAATCAGTCTCCTCGAGCACTTTTTGTGCCCAGATGTCAGCGGTTTGTGGGTCGACTGACAGCCTTTCAGAAGAGTCCTGCTAAAACGGAGGGCTTCTTCTTCCAGGACATCTGGTGAGCGAAGGCAGTGACAATTTCAAGAAGAAATGCTGCTCCTCTGAAATGCCAGGTCCAGCACTCAGTTTGGGTGCCAGTTTATCACGGCAGTTTCCCACCAGGCTGATGCCCAGCAGGGTGCCGGAGCCAGGATAACTCAGTGGAGGCTCAAGCAGCCTAGGCAAGCCATAGTGATTGGAGCTCTTAGTGATTATCAGCTCAGTGATTTCAGCTCGTAGCTTGCTAGGTGCTGCAGCAGCAGACGCAGGGAGAGAGAGGAGAAGGCCGTGTGAGGTTCCACAGGATTCTTTATGCAGGTGTGCCACGAAGGTTCCCAGTGACAGCTCTTGTGCCGAACCGGGCAGAATCAGGGGTTTTTATACCCTACAGGGGTTTTGAAAACTGTCCAACAGAAAGGGTCAGGGGAAAGCGACCTATGGGCTTACAGAGAGATAAGCAGGGTCGGAAAGGCGGAAGAGAAGGGCTGCTAGGGTCCAGTCATGCTGACCTGGCGTTTCCTAGGCTCAGGCCTCTGACCGCCAAGGAGGCCGTGCAGGCCCTGGGCCTGCTACACTGACCCACAGGGTGTCAGGCCCTGCTCTGACCCTGGCTGTGGGTTTTGGGTTTTTTTCTTTTGTATTGTTGCATTTGTATTTTTAGTTTTCCTAGTAAAGAACTGTTATTCGGATTCCCATATCTTTAACTGAGAACTTTTTAATTTCAAAATTATAGCAATTTGAAGGGAGGGGGTTGACATTGTCCATTTCACGGAAGGCTCCTGCCTTCCTTAGCAAAAGCTGTCTTTTCCCACCAAGACACCTCCAATGCTCTTACAGAGAAAAAGAATATGGACACTTTATTAAGTAATCGATTTCTAAGCCACCTCCAATCTAGTATAGAAAACAAAGCTAACTCATATTTGGCAAGAACAATTCACGTCAAACCAATCCAGTTTCCTTTTCTGACAGGGCAAATGGCTCAATGGGTGAAAGAAGCAGTAGATGTGACATTTGTACTGTAGTAATATTTTAATGTGTGGTATTTTTAGAAACAACACTTAAAAATCATAGGATTCCATTAGAACATGGAAGATGTCACCTTGTGCTGCAGCAGAACTTACAGTGGGGGAAAAAGGGAGTTCAGGGAATAGTGACCAATGATTTGTCCTGTGAGAATAAATCCCTGGGCACTGCATAAAAATGGGACTTGCCTGACTTCCTAAACTCTCCTGTCATCAGGCACTGGCAACTACACACTCTTGATACAACACCAATAGTAAGTATACAATTTCTTGTCATGTCTTTTGCACTGAAATGAATTGAACTCAAGCTTTTCAGGAAGGAATTTATTGAAATGTACCTTTAAAGTTGAGCTGACTCACTACCTTGACAGGGATTAAAAAGTAAAAGCTGAAAGATAGTCCAGACACAAACCTGGCACACTCATCAGAGTAGGAAGATCAGGATGGGCACCTGAAGAAAAGAACTATGAACTATTTGGTCAACTAGGCTGGTTTAGGAACCCAGTGACATGACAGGGGCAGTTCAAAACCTGGCACAGGAACTTGTGCTCTCAGAAGAAGTATATGTTTAAGTCATACAGATTGCAGGAATATGAGTCTGGAATATGAAATCAGGAATAGGTGATTATAATTACACACTCCAATTCAGGACAACATTTAATCACTTGCAGGTACTTAAACACTTTCTTGACTAAATGCAAACTCTTGTTTCCTGCATTAGGGATTATAACTTAAGGTCATGGCTGGGATTTCAGATCTAAGTGATAGCAAGTAGGTCTCAGATGAAGGTCTAGAAGAGGGATTTAGATGCTAAAAGAGCTTTTAAAATCTGAGCCTAAAAGGAGAAAGCATTTCCTTGATAAATATGAAACTATAAATGTGAGCAGTGTGTAAAGCTTACTGGTTGGACTCTTTCTTGAATATGATCCTCTCTGGAAGAAAGTGGACTTTAGCTGTAGGAAACCTGTGGCTCACCAAGCCAGTTAAGGTGAATTCTCAGGAGAGATATCTCCAATTGGCAGTGCTTCCTGCAGAACACCCAAATCCCCCCCCATTCCTCTCCAGCCCTACCTTGCAGCATTTACAGATGGCTCAGGGTCGTCCCACAAGTCGATAAGGACCGGGAAAGACCCTAAGACCCAAAACTGGGAATCTGACATAGAAATAGTGGAGCGATCTCCACAGATTGCAGAATTAGCAGCTGTTGTCAGAGCCTTTGAGAAATTCAAAAATGAACCTTTTAATCTGGTCACATAAAACTCAGCTTATGTTGCTGGCATATCTATGAGAGCAGAACATGCTCTTCTCAAAGAGGTTTCCAATCCAAAGTTATACCAATTGATTTCTACATTAACACGCTTAATTTCCCACAGAAAACAACCTTACCATATAATGCACGTGAGGTCACACACTGACCTCCCAGGTTTCATTCCAGAAGGGAACAGGAAAGCAGACACCTTAGCCATGGCAATAGAGACTGCTAATGTCCCTAACATCTTTGCCCAGGCAAAGTTGTCACACTCATTTTTTCATCAAAATGTGCCTGCCCTTATCAGAATGTTCAAGCATTCAAAAGATCAAGCAGAAGCTATTGTTGCCACATGCCCAAACCGTCAAAACTACCAGATACCATCTATGGAGACGGGAGTCAATCCCCGAGGTTTAAACAGCTGCCAGCTGTGGCAGACAGATGTAACCCACTTTGCAACTTTTGGAAGGTCAAAGTATGTGCATGTATGGGTCAATATATTTTCAGGAGCAGTATTTGCATCAACACTTCCAGGAAAAACTGCGCAGCACACCATAAAACAATTTTTCCTGGCCTTTGCTACCCTGGGAGTACCAAAGGAGATCAAAACAGACAATGGACCTGCCTATACCTCTCGCAAGTTGAAAGAGTTCTTCACTGAGTGGGGAATAGAACATAAGACAGGTATACCTGCAAGCCCCACAGGACAATCCGTCATAGAAAGGATGCATCACACCCTCAAAAGAGTCCTCAATCAGCAATAGAGAGAAACAAAAATCATTTCTCCAGTTGCAAGACTTTGCAAGGCTCTCTATGTCATCAACTTCTTGAACTGTACAACATCAGAGCCTGATCCACCAATAATTCACCACTTTGCACATACCACCCAAGCAAAGCTCACTGAGAAACCACCTGTGCTCCTGAGTGGGAGGCAGAGCTGAGGGAGTGCCTTGGAGGGCACCAGTCACCCAGGTGCCCTCACTGCCACTCAGGCCTGAAGGAGAAATTGAATCACTTTCCATTAAGGTCCTCCTAGATGGAAGAACCAAGACACAGGAGGAAGCAAGTCACTGGAGGCAGCCAAATTTCTGAACAAGATGCTGAGTGATCTGGAGAGGTGCCGTGGTGAGTGTATTTCCCTCATGCTTCCCCTGGGACTCAGCAGCTGGGGGCTTTGGCTGCACATCTGGACACGCCGTGCCCGGCACAGCGGGAAGGGATCCATGGCAGCCTCGCTGCCCTGCTGCTGCTGCTGCTGCTTTGACGCCCTGCAGGGCTGTTTCCCATCCTGGCCTGGCTGCAGCTTCTGCCCAGCCCCTGCAGGAAGGCATTTGGCATCTGCTGCCAGGGAGCCCAAACTGCACCATGGGCCATGCCCACCCTGAGATCCCCTGCAATTTCCCAGTCTCTAGGCAGATCACGAGAGGTGGTGCTTTGGAGAAGGGAGGGGCCTGTCCAATCCCAAAAGCTCATCTGATTTCCTGATCATTGTCCGTGACTTTCACCAGTATTAGCTTCTGAAGACGATATCTCCCTAATGGGGAACTGTCCCATCTGATACATCTGTCCCTTTTATTTCTCAAGCGATGACCCAAAAGCTGGCACAGAAGGTGGCTGTTCCAGGACGAAGCAGTGGCTCAGTGGCAGCCTCTTCTGCAGGAGAACAGGCGGTTCCAGGCACTGGCACAGCAGGTGATTGCTCCAGTGTCTCCTGAGAGGGCCTGACTGTCCCCTGGGGCTGGGGGAGCAGTCATGGGGCAGGGAGGTCCAGGGGTGGCAGTGGCTACTCAGGGATGGCTTTGGCCCGTGTCCCTGGCAGCAGCCACTGCCCAAGCAGCTGCGCAGCCCCCGGGCTCTCCTCCCGGCCTGCTGGGCTTTGTTGGGTAGCACAGCCTGTGCCAAGGGCCGGCAAGGTGCCTGCAGGCCCCAGCTCTGGGGGAAACAGAGAACGTCCTGCCCGTACCCACCGTGCTGCCAGCTGAGCAGTGCAGCACAGCACGGGCTCACGCTCCCCATTGCTCCCACAGACGTTATCAATGAAACAGGAATATATGCCCCGGATCCAGTGCGCTTCCCAAGAATTGTCTGCCTCCAGGATGTGCGCAGGACCTGGATGATAGGCACAGTGGTGACAGTGTTCACTGTGCCACTTGTGCTGATAGGCTGCTATCTTGGCATTCGCAAGCTGTACGAGAACAGATGGTCTGTTGTTGATTTTTCTCCACAGTTTTCTTATAACTCTGCTCCTGCATACGTAGCCTGACTGGGAGTCATGCTGCAGTGGAGTTGTGGCCAGTCCATGGTTGTCCAAATAACTCTGCTGAGGCTTGTGCTGCTGCCCCGTGCTTCCATTGGCCTCTTAATTACTGGGCCTTGTCCTGGTGGCCCGCTGGGGCAGCAGCCAGTGCTGGCTCGCACTAAGGCTGCCTGGCCAAGAGAAGCCCCAGGGGCACAGGGCAGAGGCAGAGCAAGTTCTCCACAGTATTTGGGCAGCACAGCTCAGGACAGGACAGGACAGTGCTTATTTAGTACCTCATGTAAAGTTTTACAGTAAGAGTGTTGTTGCAGGTCAAGCAAATTTGCTCCAGATCAGTGTGAAAACAAATCCAACATGATGAAGGTTTGGCTTTGGCCTTGAGACTTTCCTCTTTGTGTAGGCCTTGCTCTGGATTGATTCCAAATCAGTCTTGGAACTGGTTTTGGGTGAAGGCTCATCCCAGCCCTGAGCCTTGGCAGTTCTCTGGCCTCAAAGGGATAGCTGAGGCTGCACTGCACATGACTGGGATTCGGGGTTCCATTATCAAAGAGATTTGAGATGTTTAAATTACTGTATTCTTACTACATGGTTTTCTTTATGAAATTCATTCATTAGTTTTTAAAACTTAGTTGTAAAAAAACTTCTTCTTCAGTGCTTTTTCCCGTTTTTTGATATAGTTAGTGATGGCCTAATTATCTCATGACTGAATTAGAAGACTGTAAGTATTATAAAATGAAATAATGTTGACACTCTTATGTCTTCCACAGACTCCTGAAACTTATGTTGGTTTGATGTGACCAACAGAAGAGTTTGGCTCTGCTTTTAATTTAGACAAGCAGAAGAGCTGGAACCTGTTGAAAAGAGTCTCTTCACAGCTAAAGCAAACTGCCAGGGTTCTTTTTTTCCAGCTCTGGGCAGGACAATAAAAATCTCTCAGCAGTAAATCCTCCTGACCAGTAACTGATATAAACTAGGCATTTGGGCTGTTTGCTGCCTCACCCCGGAGTTCCTCAGAGCTGCAGCTCCCTGTTCTCTTGGCAGACAGGGGCTGGCTATGGATGACACTCACGCCTCTGGCCTGGTGCACACCAGGTCCACACATGAGCTGAGGGATCGTCCTTGCACACCCCATCCTGGAAGAACCCAGTTCATTGATGAGTCTGACACAATTTGGTGCATGGCAGCAAAAGAAGGCAAAATAAAGGCTAGAATTGGTACCATTCTGTAATATGTGATATAGGTAATTTGTGCTTATGTAGAATATGAGAGGAAGATATGTTATAATGTTTAAAAGAAATACACAAAAGCATTTTCAAATCCACATGGAATTGCTTCATGCTTAGAGACTGCTGCATGTCATTGCAAAACTGCAGACAGCAGGAAGGAGCGGGTCTAATTTGCAATTAAAAGAGCCTAGCTGGGGAAGGAGATGGATCATTTCTCAAAGGCCACCTGGGCGGTCAACGCTCATCAAGCACTGAGATTGAGATAGCAGAAGTTATCAGGGAACTTGCATCCCAATACCAGGTTCCCCCTACTCTCAGCATTCACAGCTTGCCAGGAACCACATTGTCCAGTGCAACTTGGAGAAAGAGGACATCATGAATGTGTTTGACTATGAAAAGAACAAGAGAGACACTGCCTCAAGCAGTATAAAACCTGACTGTACCAGACTGCCTTAGTGAACAGAGCGGGTCTGATGCGATAGAGGTCGGATCAGTGTTCACCCAGTGTCCATCCAGGCTCAATGCTGTCCCTTTGATTGTGGATCTCAAAACTGTGTATCAGTCACACAATAAATTATATACATATATTTATTATTATTAAATTGGTTTGATCAGTTTTTATCTACAACAATCTTGGTGACCCCTACATGATCTGATTTAGGGGTTCTGGGGACCCCCTTCCTCTGGTCAGGATGTGCCCTGGTCATTTCAGTGGCCCAACAAGGCTGGGAAGCCCTGTAGGACCAATCAGACAAACCAAAAGCTAAAAGATACAATCTGGGACGAGATTTAAAAAAAAAAGGGAGCCCAAAAATAGCTCTCAGGTATTTGGAGGTGGGTCTCCGAGGCTGCGGCAACATTTTTTCACTCATAGAAGTCTACGTGCACGAAGAATCCACACGGAAAAAAGAATCATATCATGTGGTTGAGTGAGGTGTGATTGAGCGCGTGTGTGAGACATGATACTATCACAAAGCGAGTGCAAACTCCAAGATCCCAGCTCCCCTCTCCCTCGAGGGAAGGGGTCGGTCAAGGGGGAAGCAGAGGAGCTCATTTCACACGTAAAGCCTGTAACTCCGGGGAGGGGAGTTCAGGGGTTTGATCACGGGCGGACCAGAAAGGGAGGGTACGTTCCCAGGCGTTCGGAAGCTGGTAAATTTTTTTGGTCCAGGACTTCAGTAAGTCCAGGTAAGAGAGCCTTCTACCAGTCGGCAAACCGACACTGTCAGCCTAGCAGGCTGGTAACGTTCAATTAGGATTAAAAACAGGTACGGTACTGATTCAGGGAAAACTTTAGGACTCATATCGAAATACAACACAGGAACACGGTATGGAGAGACTAAAAGAAATAGACTCGAGGAAGGTGGGGCAGAAAAAGAGTAAGATGCAGGGAAAAACTCAGGGTAAATCAAAAAAGGAACAGGAGAACGGCTTACCTGAAATTCCGAGAAATAGTCCATTGGGGTGGATGTTAGAACACTGGGAGGACTGCCTCAAGAGAAGTATGAGATCCAAGGAACGAATGATACATTATTGCATTGAGGTATGGGGAGGAAAAGAGATTAAAAGACACCTAAGGTGGCTGATGTTTGGCACTTTCGAAAGGTGGACTTGCCGAGCTTTGCACGACTACGTGTACGATGAGTACCTGCCAGAAAGTGAGGAGATGAGCTATGCCAAACTATGGGAATATGCTAGCACAGTTAAAACTTACAGGAGTGCCATGATTCAGGGAGAAACGTGGGAGCCCTTAGATAACCTTCCGCCTCCATATCCTCTGCAGGCTCAGGTTCCTTTGCCTGCATCCTTGGATCCTTCACACCCACCCACACAGGCACAGGCACCTCCGCTCCCAGTGCAGCAGCCGGAAGTCCTGCTCCCACAGGGACAGGCTTTGGCTCCATAGTATCCACAAGATAGTGCTCAGCCCCCCCCCCCTACTGCTGCCAGTGGAAAGCAAGTGGCAAGCCTGTCATACTGGGGAAACCAGTTCTCCTCCAGCCAGCCGAATACGGCACAAGACAAGGAGGGTGGCCAATGATGATAGTGAGAGCGAGGAGGACAAACAGAATCTCTTTAAGAGAAATGCCCATTGCC
Source organism: Passer domesticus (assembly GCF_036417665.1). Taxonomy (NCBI): domain Eukaryota; kingdom Metazoa; phylum Chordata; class Aves; order Passeriformes; family Passeridae; genus Passer; species Passer domesticus. The sequence goes on along the minus strand of NC_087482.1, from coordinate 6,909,156 downwards.
CCAGGAATAATTTGGTACGTAAATGTACCAATTAATACTGAGGATGTAAGGGCTTTCAAGAAAGAGATGGGGAGTTTGATGGACAATCCGATAGGAGTAGCAGAAAGCTAGATGAATTCCTGGGGACAAGCGTATACACTTACGATGATATAACGCCATACTAAGGTCATTGTCTTATCATAAGGGATATGATAAGACAAGTGGCGATATGAGACTGGGATCACAGGAATCCCCAAGGGACATGGGGGAACCAGAAGTGGCCAGATCAGAGGCTATCATGGAATGCTCAGAATGAGGAGGACTGAACAAAAATGATAGAACTGAGAAATATGGTAATACAGGGTATAGGGAAAGCAGTGCCAAAAGAACAAAATATCAGTAAGGTATTCTGGGAATGCCAATGAAAAGATGAGACACCCACAGAATGGCTAGAGAGACTAAGGAAAGGACTTTGAATGCATTCGGGGACAGATCCGGACTCCCCTGTCAGGGAGGTTATGCTAAAAACACAATTAGTTGCGAAATCATGGGAGGATATATAGAGAAAACTAGAGAAAATAGAAGGCTGGCAGGAAAAAGGATTACAGAAATTACTAAGGAAGGCTCTAAAGGTTTATATGAGAAGAGACGAGGAACAACAAAAAGCACAGGCAAAGGTCCTGGTGGCCGCCATCAGGGAAGCCCAAAAGCAGGAACGGACTCAAGACTCTATGAAACCAACACAGAGTCATCCGCCTCCGAGAAAGCCAAACCTTCCTCAGAGAAGGCACTCGAACAGTAACAAGTACAACCCCGAGTGCTTTTACTGCAAGCCCAGGGAGCACCTTCGGAGGGAATGCAAGAAAAGAGTGAAGGATGAGAAAATCTTTCAGGAAGATTAGAGGTGTCAGGGGCTTTTTAATTTGGGGTCCAGAACATCCAACGAGCCCTTAATAAAATTAAAGACAAGACCCCGAAACAGGAATTAACTTTTCTAGTAGATTCAGGAGCAGAGCAGAGCACCATTCAGCGGCTGCCACCAGGATGTATAAGAAGCAAAGACACCATGGTGGTGATCGGATTGAAGGGAGACCTTTTTAAGGTACCTGTGATTAAAAATGTTAAGATAGAATCAAAGTTTTGCTTCGGGAATATGTTACTGGTGGAAGAGGCAGATTATAACCTACTAGGAAGGGATCTGATGGTAGCCCTGGGGATAAGTATAATTGCACAGGAGTCTCAACTCATGCTAAGTTTATATAAACTAACCACTGAGGACAAAAGCAAAATAAATTCAAAGGTTTGGCATACACAAGGAGAGGCTGGGAGGCTGCATATGGAGCCAATTTGTATTGAAATCGAAAGACCAGAGGATCCAGTTAGAATTAGAAATACCCTATACCTATGGAAGGTAGAAAAGGGCTGAAAGCAATAATAGAGGAATTCATCAGAAAAGGAATACTAGAACCGTGCATGTCTAGACATAATACTCCTATTCTGGCAGTATGGAAACCAGTTGGAAATTACAGATTAGTACAGGATTTGAGGGCTGTGAATGGGAGGACAAAAATGCTATTCCCCACAGTTTCCAATCCTTACACTCTGCTAAATAATATTTCTCCTGAGGGTAGATGGTATAGCGTAATAGATTTAGAAGATGCTTTTTGGACCCGTCCTTTAGCTAAAGAAAGTAGGGACTATTTTGCATTTCAGTGGGAGGATCCAGAGACGAATAGGAAGCAACAGCTCAGATGGACATCTGCCTCAGAGGTTCGTGGATTCACCAAACTCATTTGGACAGGCTCTTGAGCAATTTCTAAGCCAATTTGTACCGCCAGAGGGTATCAAGCTACTGCCGTATGCAGACGACTTACTGGTAGCAGGTCCTAAGGAGGAAGATGTAAGGGCCAGCACAATTTCATTGTTTCTTAGGAGACAAAGGATTAAAGGTCTCAAACTCCAAGCTACAGTTTACTGAGCCCGAGGTAAGATACTTGGGACGCTGGTTGTCCTGAAAGAGTGGCACGAATTGTTGCTTTACCCTCCCTGTGGACGAAGAGAGAAATCAGACAACTGTTGGGACTTTTAGGATATTGCAGGCAGTGGATCGAGGGATATAGTGAGAAGGTGAAGTTTTTCTATGAGAAATGGACCACTGATAGACTGAAATGGACACAGCAGGATGAGGAAGGATTTAAGCAGATAAAAGAGACCCTGACGGCAGCTCCGGTGTTGAGTTTGCCTGATATAAAAAGACAATTTCAGTTGTTTGTGGACATGAGTAGCCATACTGCTCACGGGGTACTAATGCAGGATTGGGCAGGGGATAAGAAACCAGTAGGATATGTATCTAAGCCTTTAGACCCGGTGGTAGCCCACCTGTCTGCAAGCTATTGTAGCTGTGGCATTATTAGTGGAGGAAGCGAAAAAGGTAACTTTTGGAGCCCCACTAGTGGTATACACTCCTCATAGTGTGAGGAACATATTGCAACAAAAGGTCGAGAAATGGCTCACTGATGCCAGGCTTTTGAAATATGAAGCCATATTAATCCACTCCCGTGATCTTGAACTACAACTGACTACTGCAAAAAATCTGGCACAATCTTGTTCAGGGAAGCCTCAGGGGAACCAGCGTATGATTGCGTCGAGGTGGTGGAATTGCAGACCAAGATAAGACCTGACCTAGAGGAAGAGGAATTAGACGAGGGAGAGAAATGGTTTGTAGACGGCTCAGCCAGAGTCATAGAGGGGAATAGGAAATCTGGATATGCTGTAGTGGATGGTAAGATCAGAGAAGTAATAGAATCAGGACCCCTGAGTGTTAGCTGGTCAGCAGAAGCATGTGAATTATATGCAGTAATTAGAGCCCTATGGAAATTAAAAGGCAAAAAGGGAACGGTTTTCATAGATTCTAAGCACTCGTTTGGGATAGTCCATACCTTTGGAAAAATTTGGGAGGAGCGAGGATTACTTAACACCAAGGGACGAGAACTAGTGCATGGAGAATTAATAAAGCAAATCTTAGAAGCCATCAGGGAGCCAGAGGCAATATCAATAGTCCATGTGAAAGGGCACCAAGCAGGAATGCAGTTCTGGACCCGAGGGAATAATCTAGCAGGGAAGCGAAAAACACTGCTCTATTGCAGGTAAGTACCCCAGAGATCAAAGAAAGCGGTACCCAGGAATATCCTCTGTATCCTTCTCCCAAAGAAATTGAAGGGTATGAGAAAATAGGGGGAAGATTAGAAGAAGGTAAGTGGAAATTACCAGATGGGAGAGAATTACTGTCTAAAGACTATACCAGAAGGATATTGAAAAGATTAAACCAGCAGACGCTTTGGGGCGCTCAGGCCCTTGCAGAACAGTTTCTAAAATTTTTCGGATGTAAGAGGATTTATGAATTAGCCAAACAAGGAATACAGGGATGTATGGTTTGCCAGAAAGTTAATTGAGCCAGGGCACGACAGGTAGCATTGGGAAGGCGTCCAACAGCATACTGTCCTTTGGAGAGGATTCAGGTGGATTTTACAGAACTGCCTAAGGAAGGAAGATGCAAATTTTTTACTAGTACTAGTGGACAAAATGACCCATTGGGTAAAGGCCTTTCCAAGCTCTAGGGCTATGACTCAGGCAGTATCAATATTTTTACTAGAAGAAATCATACCTCGATATGGGTTGGTGAAATATACAGATTCAGATCAAAATATATAGATTCAGATCAAATTCTAAAATCATTAAGCAACTAGCAGGAGCCTTGGGGATCAGGTGGGAACACCATACTCCATGGCACCCACAGAGTTTGGGACAGGTTGAAAGGATGAACCAGATGCTGAAGGCTCAATTATCAAAGCTGATACTTGAAACCAAGATGTCCTGGTCAAAGTGCCTCCCCTTAGCTTTGCTAAACATCAGGACCATGCCCCATTCAGAGACAGGGCTGTCACCTTTTGAAATGTAATATGGGATGCTGGTAGGACACCCAAGAAAAGAGGATGGCCAGATACAGCCATACCTGATAGAGATAAGAATCTGCAGGAATTACGAAAGCAGGATATAATAACTCAGGGCACCCCCTTGGGGTTTGCTGTACATAGGCTACAGCCCAGGGATTGAGTGCTCATAAAAACATGGAGAGAGGTCCCTCTCTCCTCACTGGGAAGGCACTTTTCTCATCCTATTGACCACAGACACCGCCGTCGGGACAGCAGAGAAAGGCTGGACCCACGCGTCTCGAGTAAAAAAGATTGAGCACCGGGAGGAGATGCCTGAGTGGAAGGCTACCACTTCCCCTGGAGACCTAAAGATAACTTTATGTCGGCCAAGTAAATGACCAAACGGGATCAGAGAAGTTGTGCAACTCCTAGGTGTAGATGTTATCCATTTGTGCATTTTAAGTGTGAATATTGTAACAAGGTGTGGGTGGTACATTGTAGAAGGGGATATCGACCAAAGGGCTTGTGTGATAAGTGCCTAGAGGACAAATTGTACCTGACTAGCCGTGTCTTAGAGCTCGCTACTGCTTTGGGTATAATAGAATTAGATTCCTGGGAATGGTTTCACCTGTTTCAAAACAGGGTGGGAGGAAAATTAAACTCCAGAGCTCAAATTATAACGGTTGAGTGCCAGAGGTTAAAAAAAAGTTCCCTGCAGCGCTGATGCCATTAAACTTGTGAGGTGGGGCTCCTTTAAGAGGATGTATGCAGTTCGGTCCAGGACCCTGGAAGAATATTCCTGCTGCTGAAAAGATGGCTTATCTCGCTGTTGGTGGCAACCCAGTGGGCGCAGGCAGAGGCAGAGGGATACAAATATGGGGAGTTCTGATGAGCCTGAGTCTAGTCACGTGCCACTTGATTAGCCTGCACCAAGAGAATTCACCCAGCCAGAAAGGGTCAAGTCTCGATAACGGGTGCGGGCAGTGTGTGGAAATTGTCCGGGGGAGGACAAGGAGAAGCGGAGACTCTGGCATACCCAGCCCCAGGAAATTGCAACATGAATAAGCAAAGCAGGTTCTGCTTTATAAATGGCACTCAATATGTGAGTTGAATGGAAAGATGATATGTTATTCACAAAAGGCAATCTAAGGACAGGCAGTCAGAACATAGACTACATAAACAGAATGTTGAACAGATGTCTATTCCTATCTGTAACAAATGCAATCACACGGTATGGGTAGGAGGAAAAACAGAGTCAGGATTTGTAGCTTACTTTCAGGTTAACAAACTATGTTATGATAATAGCCAACTGGAGATGTGTGCAATGGGAGGAAAACATATTGGGTTGGAAAGAACTTGAAATATGAAGGCAGGGTATCCCTCAGAAATGAACTGGTCTTTCTTGACCTCCTTAAGGAACATGATGACAGAGCCTGTCTACAGTTTGACAAAACATTCTGCCTTTCAAAGAATAAGGATGGTATAGACCCAGAGGGGAAAATGAAACAGGTAGCCCAAGAATTGAAAAGACAGGAATCAGAAATGAGGAAAAAGAGAATAGAGCAAGAAAGGCTAAGAACTCTAAGTGAACAATACAACCAATTGGAAAAGCAGTATACTGGCTGGGGGCTGCCTGCTTCAGAGAGAAATTTATTTATAGATCTAATGCAAGAAATTGCTACTGAACTGGGTTTATCAAATTGCTGGATTTGCAGAGGGCTTAAATCAGCGGACAAATGGCCTTGGAAAGGTGAGAGCTTAACTCCAGAGCAGCTGCTAAAATGGGATAACACTCAGATTTCAAGAACAATACAGAGGCCTGAGAGGTGGGTCTTGGACCAGTGGGGAATTGGGATGGTTTGTATCAGCCAAGAAGGGAGAGAATAAACCAAGGTAGTGGGATATACCTCATTTATCTCTACCTTATCAGTAAATTCAACTAATAAAAGCAGGACCTGGCAACCAGAACCTCCTGCTGGATATTGGAGCCGGGAAAAAGGGACCACTTGTGAGTGGAACGAAATAATTGCGCTCTGCTGGAACAAAGGCTCTGGAGTTAATCCTTACCAATCCTTGGGAGACCTAAGGGGATACTGGAACTCCCCAAAGGGAGCCAGAAAATACCGAGGGGAATTGGAAAAACCCCAAATGGTATATATTGGATCTGTGGGAGAAAAGCATACAAAAAATTACCCCTGAAATGGAAAGGGTCGTGCACCCTAGGAAAAATCAGGTTTTGTTCACACTCCCTATGTCAGAAAGTAGCTCATTGGGAGCACCCTTATATGAAACTTTAAGTAGGGGAAAAAGAGAAATAAAGAAGAAATTCCATGTGGTGGACGGTAGCCAGACATGGGGAGAGGAAGAGTGGCCTGCTGAGGGAATAATAGAATATTATGGCCCTGCCACGTAAGCCCCAGATGGAAGCTGGGGGTACAGAACCCTGATTTTTCTGTTGAACAGGCTAATATGACTTCAGGCTGTAGTTGAGATAATTTCAAAACATACATCAGATGCCCTTGAATTGTTATCTAGACAGCATTCCCAAATGCGGGTTTTTGTATATCAAAATCAGATAGCCCTGGATTATTTGTTAGCTGAAGAAGGGGGCATCTGTGGAAAATTTAACAAACCAGAATGTTGCATAGAAATTGGCCATTATGGGGAAACCATCTGAGGTCTGGCAGCAGAAATTAAGAGGGTAGCACATGTACCAGTTCAGAAATGGAATTCCATTCTCTAAGCATCCTGGTGGGATCACTTATTCGAAGGAGCCTGGTGGAAGAAAGTAGTATTCTTTATACTATGTTCAGTAGCCAGGGTTATATTCCTACCCTGTTTTAATACCTTGTTTTATTAGACTGCTGTACTCAGTTGTGTAAGGTATGTAAGTAGCAACCATGCCCATAGACCTAGAATGTGCTGCAGGAAAAGTAAGTCAAGTGTCTAAAATAATGAAATTAGAGGAAAAAGATAATAAAGCAGCTGAGACCCTGGCAACATTTGAAAAACAAGTGAAGGGAGACAGGGCTGTCTGTAAAGTATATCAGGAGATATCCCAGGACAAATAGGAAAAAGACAGAGAGGCTGGGGAAAATTAAAAAGGTAACTATATTTCCTAAAAACACAAAATAGCTAACACACATAGATATTAAAGAAGTTACATGGGCTAAGGGAAAATTCACTAAATGAATTAAAGGATATTAGGACTCTAGCATGAATTAATGTGTTTATATAGAAGGGGAGGGATTGTAATAAGTGATACAGGTAATTTGTGCTTATGTAGAATATGAGATGAAGATATGTTATAATGTTTAAAAGAAATACTCAAAAGCATTTTCAGCGGAAGCCAAGGAATTGCTTCATGTTTAGAGACTGCCACATGCCATTGCAAAACTGCATACAGCAGTGAGGAGGGGTCTAACTTGCAATTAAAAGAGCCTAGCTGGGGAAGGAGATGGATCCTTACTCAAATGCCACCTGGGCGGTCAACGCTCCTCAAGCTCTGAGATCAAGATAGCAGAAATTATCAGGGAACTTGTATCCCAATACCAGGTTCCCCCTACCATCAGCATTCACAGCTTGCCAGGAACCACATTGTCCAGTGCAACTTGGAGAAAGAGGACATCATGAATGTGTTTGACTATGAAAAGAACAAGAGAGACGCTGCCTCGAGCGACAGAAAGGGTATAAAACCTGACTGTACCAGACTGCCTTAGTGAACAGAGCGGGCCTGATGCGATAGAGGTCAGATCAGTGTTCACCCAGTGTCCATCCAGGCTCAACGCTGTCCCTTTGATTGTGGATCTCAAGACTGTATATCAGTCATGCAATACATTCCATTCTTTTCTTTTTTAATTCTTATTAAATTGGCTTGATCAATTTCTATCTATAACAATTCGAACCACTTGACATTCAGCTGTGTGTAATGGAGATAGGTACTACAAGTATCCTATTCATACACAATTTGCTGTCTGAGAGCACTCAGTTCTCAAAGTCACAGGAGCTTGCAGGTCTGTGTCTGAGATGACTTTAAAAACAAAAACAACCTTAATGTGCTACACCTGTATATCAAAACTTCATAATAGAAATCACAAGCTGATTCTGCTGTTGAGTGGATTAAAAAAAACCCACAAAAAACTATAGCAAAACTGTGACCAAATAAAATAGGTAAACAAAACAACCACCAAGAAAAAGCCAAAACCAACAGAAAAATCCCCACAAATCCAGAAAAAGGTAAAAATCAGGTGAAGGAGGCAGAGATCCAAGAGCAACAAATGGGCAGAGCAACTACAGAAGTGTAGAAAGGAAAGATAATAAGAAAGGAGAGATAATAAGTGGGTATGACACCAAACTAGCCAGGGGATCTGAGATACTGTTCTCACCCTTCTGGAAACAATCTGACATCAAAATAAACTGAAAATCTATGATGGTGATTGTGATAATGGGAATCTCTACGTTTAGCTTTCATATATGCATTGTGTGTGAGTTTTGTTTTCCTGTGAAGTCGCATCATCTGGCAAGGGGGCTTTTCTGTCCAAAGAAAAACACTGCAGCGGAAAAGGAGGCCAGCTTGGAAAAGATTAAAAATAAGAGGTAACAATAAAGTAATTTTTAAAAATATGTTGTTTGGTTGGTTTGCTGTTTGTTCATGGGTTTTTTGCCTGTCTTTGAAAGCAGCCCCTCAGATGTTAATGCACACAGCAAGTCCTTTGTAACGGGCTGTCTTTGCAAAAAAATTGCCAATTTTGTTATGCAAGACAGAAACAGCTTCCCTTGGGCTACAGCTGGAAGGCTTAGAAATGTGTTCCAGAAACTCAGGATAGGGCAGAGTCTGAGTAAACACAATTTAATGTCATGGAGTGCAAGATGCAAGTTACCCAATGAAGTAATCAGAGCTTGTAAATGCCAAGCAGCGGGAAAGGGCTGTGCATTGGAATGACAGGGAGCAGCCACAGAGGCAGGATGGACAAGTTTCCCAGCCAAACCAGACCAGAAGTGTTATGAATAAAAAGTTATCTATGTTTTTAAGGTTGCAGAGTTAAAACAAGTTGGACCAGTTGCTGTTCAGTTAGCTTCATTGTTAAGAGTTCTTCTTCAATTACCTGTTAATGGTTGGTGATTAACCATTGTCCCCATGAGGCTTGCCAGGGAGTGACACAGGGTCCCTGCAGGTACCAGGAGAATGGGAGTGGCATCAGAGCTGGTATGCAGATGAGAAATGCATTGCACCAAATTTTGCAGTTTTCCAGGAAAACCCCTAAAAACAAGGAGCCAACATAGAACTAGGGGACCTAGGTGATGTCTAAGGATGGGAGCGTGGTCCAGTGCCTGCTTGGATCCTTTTTGTTTTTCACCCTAACCTGAAAAGATGTTGATTAAAGAGAAGCCCCGGGGTGTTAGACAAAAAAGATAGGAATCTCCTAATCTCTGGTGAGGACGGAATCCCCAGCTCTGCCTGCAGACCAGTGGACACAGCTGCATCATCCTCCTCCTCCGTGCCACGCCTGGGAGCACCGGCGGCGTGGGCGCGAGCTTTTGATTTCTCCCCACCTGAGCTGATTCTTTTTAATAAAGGCAATAAAAAGGAGAAAGATCTCCTGCCCCATTTATTTCAAGAAGCACTGGGAGCACAAAGGGACACAGCCAGGAGGCTCAGCAGCTCCTTGCTGAGGACCCACTTCATGCAAGAGCTCACACTCAGAATATTAAATTAATTTAAAATAAAAGGGTGGGGGGAGGCAGCAGGGAGGTGTCCTCAGAGGTTCAACTCTGCACTCTGCTTTTTCCAGCAACATTATCCAAGTTCCTGTGCTTGTTTTCCTGAAGAATTTGCACTCAACAGAGCTTCAGTGCCTTTGATCAAATCAGTCTTAAGAGCAGCTTGGGGCTGGTCAGTCATTTAGATGTGAGCACTGAAATAAATGGACAGGAGATCATTCTACTTTTTAATGCCTTTATTAAGAAGAATCAGCTCAGGTGGGGAGAAATCGACGGGTTGCGCCCACGCCGCCGTTGCTCCCAGGCGTGGCACGGAGAAGGAGGGTGATGCAGCTTTGTCCACTGGTCTGCAGACAGAGCTGGGGATTCCATCCTCACAGGAGATTAGCAGATTCCTGGCTTTTTTGTCTAACACCCCGGGGCTTCTCTTTAATCAACATCTTTTCAGGATAGGGTGAGAAGCAAAAAGGATCCAAGCAGGTCCGGGACAATGCTCCTATCCTTAGACGTCACTTAGGTCACTTGTTGGCTCGTAATTTTAGGGGTTTTTCCTGTAAAAACTGTAAAACTGTAAAAATTTGGGGCGCAATGCATTTCTCATCTGCATACTGGCTCTGATGTCACTCCTATTCTCTTCATACTTGGAGGGTCTGTCCCTGTGTCCGTCCCTGGCAAGAAGCCAGCATCAGGGGAACAATGGTTAATCACCGGCCATTAACAGGTAATTGAAGAGCTTTTCTTTGGCAGTGAAACTAAAGAGGTCTGATGGTCTGACTTGTTGTTAACTCTGAAACTTAAAAAAAATACAAGTTTCTAATCATAACAAGCACTGACTGGGGTACAGGCAACAAAACAACATTAGCTGCAGGCTACCCATACAGCTTTTCATCTTAATGAGCACAAAGCCTTTTTTTTTGCAAAGGGATGGATATTGGGAGGATTTTTGCACCATCAGGCCGAGACAGAAGGCTCTGGATTTACACAGCACTTTGGTAAGGAGGGGAACACAGGTGGGGGCAATCCAGGCTGTTAGCAGTGCCCCCACCCCCTGATTAGGGACAGCACAATTGCTTTTAGAGCTCATTAACCAGATGGTGAAACACTGATCTTCTTTTCCTGCCCCTTGCATACTGACAGGCAAGTTGAACAGAAAATCTGCCTCTTCCTCCATGATCTCTGAGCACCAAAGCAAAGAACCAAGGAAAAAAAAAAAAAACAACAAAAAAACCCAAAAACACCCCAAGCAACTAAAACGCAAATATTATTTGCTCAGGCTAGGTTTTTTTAAGAGGCTTATAAGACTGACTAAGCCAGTGCTGATTTAAGAGTTTCACATGTTATGTGCCTTCCACAAAGTGTGGGACAGCTGCTGCAATGCAAAGTGGGTGCAGAGTCAGACCCTTTACTTCAGACCCAGCCCTGCCTTCCTGAGGGACAGAAATTCATCTGTTAGAATCCCTTGGAGCTTCTGGAGCTGCTCTTGGCCCTCCTGTGGATAACTGTGCTGCTGTGGAGCACTGGAGAACTTTCAGCTTGGTACCTGTTATATATATTATGGTAATTCGTGCTGATAGAATATATATATATATAGCTAGCTAGATAGATAGATACATAGATATATATATAATGGTAATTCATACTCATACTATATATATATATGTATATATATATATATATAAGAATAAAATATAAAACTTGAAATCACAGTAGCAAGGGAAGAGGGGATTGCTTCACAGGGTGAGCAAACCGCAGCTGGCAGTCGGGTAGGAGGAGTGTCATTAACATAGGAAGTGAACCCAGCCAGCACAGGAGATTGTCGTTCTCACTGGTGTGAACAGGAGGAGGCCCAGCGATGATGGCCCATGGAGATGTTCCTCTTAGACAGAGGGGACCATCAAGGACATACATCTGCATACGGGATTCCGGTAACCAAAGAGTGGATACACATCAGTTCCTGCACAAGGTTTTGTCCAGCACAGGACGGAGAATAGAGGCATCATGAATGTGAAGAACCCTGAGGAAAGACAAAGGGACTCTGCCATGGGCTAGGAAAAGAGTATAAGAACGGACTCTGCCAAGCGGCATTGGTGAACAGGGGGGATTGGGTGCAATAGAAGGCGGATCTGTGTTCACCCAGCTTCCATCCCGGGGTCGGTGCTGTCCTTGATTGTTGGCTGTCGTGGCTGCATATCGGTTGTGAATAAATTTATATTTTATTTTTATTCAATTGGCTGGATCGATTTTTACCTATAATAGTACCAGGGTATAGGGGCCTGCAGAATCTAAGCAGCATCTTCCTTGGCCAACAACAGACTGGAAAGGGAAAACCAGCATCAGAAACCTGTGAGATGGAAAACTTTGGGCTGTTTGAGATCAAAAATGTCACCTAAAAATCTCAATGGCGAAGAACAACCTTTCTCACAAGGATTCCAGTAGAATAAATGACACAGGTGTTGGAATAACAGCCAGTGCCCACAGCAATGACAATTCCTTGGTGAGGAGGGTCCCACGGAGAGTCGGCTGAGTAATGACACTCACAGCCAATGTGGCTACACGTCGTTCTCCTTTATTAAGCAACTTTGACATAGTTATCCTCCTCTATACACTGTCTCCTGCCACTAATGCTTAATGCTCATTGGTTAAGTAGCTACATTCACACATACATCTTAATTACTGATTGGTTGTCACACTATAAGCATCTTTAGCTAAGGTGTGCCAAATGAGCAGCTCCCACGACGTGCTTGGCCCATTTGGTTTCATCCTGGCACAATGCTCATTCTTCCTTGTTGCATCTATTTGAGGACAGTACATGGTCTATCTTGTTCCTGTTTGAGGACGGTACATGGTTTTCAGAGTAACTCTGTAATCTGCAGACCAGGGCTGTCCAATTCCCAAAGGGGAATATCATGGCATTGTTCAGCCAAGAATCCTTCTACACCTTGGAATAAAAGGCAGTGCCCACTGCAAAGACATTTCCCTGTCCTGTGGGCTCCACAAACCACACATGAACATGGCGCTTTTCCTGAGTGCTTCCCAAAGATACTGTGCAAGAAGCACTGGAGAAGTGCATGGAGCAAGAGTTGTGCAAGTGCCAGGCTCTTGTGCAGCAGAAAAGTCATAAAATATGAAAGATTCTAGCAACCTCAATAAATCCATCATTTATGGCTTGTAAATATTCCGGTGAATCTCAGTTACTTCAGGGCAAAAACAAACACAGGGCAAACTTGCCCAAGTATGGTTTCATGACAAGATTCCCGTTTGTCTGCTCCTGTCTGTGGGAGAAGACGAGATTACAAGCTGTCCAGCTGAAGAAGGAAAGGAGGATCTACACTTCCCTGTCATATTTTCCTACTGACTAAGGAATTAAGACCAAGAATTTGGGTAATGGAGGGATAAGACTGGAGTATGGATTAGGGTTTACATCCTAAGATACTTCATTTGCTGAAATAGAAACACTTTTATTGTACATGGATCTCCTTGCTAAACCTCTTTGTCTACAAACTTCCTTCCTCCATGGCAGAACTGAACAAGCAACATATGTCAGAGCCTCAAGTTAAAAGCTCTGTGATGAGTTAGTTTTAATGGATCCATTACCATTCTGTGGGGTTGCTGTCATGAGGAGCTCAGGTGGCTTTTTGTTGAGATCAAAATCAATGAGCCATTTGTCCCAGCTCCACCTGTCCTGAGGCAGCACTGGCTCCACTGTGCCATTTCTAAATGAAAACAGAATCTCCTAAAGAAGCCAGGCCAAAATCACGAGGGAGTAGTCACAAAAAATAACTTAGGTCGTTTGCTGGGTATTCATCTAACAGATACCACCTTCCCAAAGTCCAGGCTACACTAAACAAGGCTCTTTGCTCTGTAATCAACCTTTCAATTGGTAGTGTTTCATACCCATGCAGAAGAACAAAAAGCCACTTCCACTGTAGAAACATGAGCTGCAGCTATGCAGTGAGTTGTGCTCAGTAGCTGACCTGCTGCTTTAGCTGTGAGGCAGGAGATACTGCCATAAAATTTCACAAGGAAACTATCAAGTATCTAAAATATGCCGTGTTATGTTATTTTCTACCTCCAATATTGCCTGCACATAGCTTAAGGAAGAAAGGTATTTACCAGCCACCATAGATGAAAAAAATTAAAATGAAAAAAGGGCTTTTAAGGATATCAGAGTGATGGCCACCAGTCATTTTCCAGCTTTGTAGGATTTCAGCTGAAAGTCAATCTAAACAAGCCAGCATATGTCTAGCAAGAAGGAAATCACAGATCATCTCTGCTCCTACACCCAAGCTTTTCTATATCAAAGATGGATGGTATTCTTTTCCAGCTCTCAAGAGATGTGTCATAATTTACGAATAAACAAAATATCATGCATAGAAATATTTCATGGATTGTAGCAGTTCCTTTGAGGGGAGCTCCCCAGGGAGTCCCCGGAGGGCCCCCTGGGCTGTGAGTTCGCTGGCAGCAGCAGGCACGCAAGGAGACTCCACACGGCTTCTGAGGGTGCTGATTAGATGAGGGTTTCTTGGGGGTCCCAGCCCCGGGAGTAACATGGTTTCTGAGGGAGAAGGGGGAAAGGGAAAGAGAGGGGGAGAGAGGGCGAGCCTAGGGGAGAGATGGGCCATGAGAGAAACTGGTCTTCCTCGCACAGCTTAAGAGGGAAATTCAATGTAGGTGCGAAATAAGGTTTGGGCAAATGGGATTGTAGATTCATGGGACTTCAGGGGAGGAACAGAGCTTGGAATAAACCATATATTTTCAAGAGCTACATTTTTGAGACAGAGCATACCATTTGAATAAAATGCAACACCACAATAGATTATTAAGATAGATAGTTGATAGATAGATGATAGATAGATAGATAGATAGATAGATAGATAGATAGATAGATAGACAAGGCAGATAGAGATAGATGAATGCACTTGCCTGTATCACTTTGTATAGAAAGGGATGGGGAAGTGACAGGTTATTCTTTTCCACACATGGGAAACTATCTTTTTCCCAGAAAATTCAGCTTCCTTCTCCAGTGACCACCAGGGTATCTGAAGACCCCACCAAGAAGGCCCTGTGATGCCAATGGCCTGTGCATCCAGCAAGTCAAGAAAGTAAGGCCTGCCTCTTAATACTACAGTGGTGTTAAAGAGGTTTATTCTTGGTTTTTGGTACAAAGAGGAACAAACTGAAGCCACTTACTGTAAAATGCCTGCACAAGCACCAGTGCAAATCACAGCCAAAGGAAGGATGAAGCCAAGGTGTCCCACAACCACTGCCCAATCTGCCAGAGATCCTCCTTCAACCGTGGCTGCATTGAAGCCCCACTGACTGCCAAGAAGAAAAGCGCCCTACTGAGAGCAAGCAAACTTAACCCTCTGCCAGGACACAAATTTAGAGGGAAAAAAATGTTAAAACCCCCACACCACCAGCCACACTTCCCAGTGAGAAGGGTTGGAACTCTCTGCCCCCCAGCACTTGCCCAGCAGGCAGGTTCCCAAAGGTGCTGGGAGCTAAGCTGTGCCCTGCGAGGGAACAGAGCCAGCCTCCCTTCAGTGGCAGAAGGCGCGGCCTCAGCTGTAGCCCCGGGTGCCTGTGGTGGCCCAGGGCACGGCCATGGCTGTCAATGTGTTGGGCTGCAGCACAGGGCAAGCCGGAGCTCAGCAGCCTCAGCAGAGCCCAGGGCCGCGGCCCTTCCCTGCCGGGGCCCGAGCCTGGCCCGGCCCGGCCCGGCCTGAGCAGCCCGGCCTGGCCCAGGGGATGGGCTGCGCCCGCCCGCTGTGCCCACAGGCTGGGCCCAAGCCATTGCAAGAGGCTTTCTCCCAGCTTGGCAAAACCTCGGCCAAGTGTCCCTGTGCTGTGCTGAGAAGAGTAAAAAACCCCCTCAAATTTAACCCTGCTGCCCAACGCATGAGGGATCCCTGCACACCTTAGGAGAGGCCATCAATACTCCTTTGTGCCTCATGAGGGATCCCTGCACCCCTCAGCAGGGACCCCAAAATATCCCTGTGTGCCTCTTCAGGTCCAGGCCCAGATGATGCCACAGAAGGAAATGTGCCCTCAGCCCAGGGACGCTCAGCATGGGCTCCCCCATCCCCTCGGGGCCCCGCCGCTGGGCACAGCAGCCCCTGCCTGGCTCCTGCCTGCCCACACCGTGGCCATCCACGGCTGCTCCTGGGCATGGAGCTCAGCCAGTGCTGGTGCCGGGTGGGCTTTGCTGCTGTTACCACACGGACATAATTGTGAAAACTTTATTCTTTTATTTGAATATGAAATATGGGCCAAGCCCTGCCCTGGCAGACAGGGGATGCCCACCTTCATTCCTGGCCGGGGAACAGGACCAGGAGGCTCAGGGGCAGAGGGTCTCGTTGAGGAGGGTGGGTTTTGGGATGGCCTCCTGACGCTGCTGCAGCCACGGCAGGGCAGATAGGGGCAGAAGTGGAGAGCTAGGATAAACTGTCAAGCTCCCTCTGCCTGTGTTCTTAGGCTCATCTGCTGACGATGCACAGGAGCACCTGTGCAGAGAGGAGGTGGCTGAGGCCCCAGCTGCCAGTGGCACACAGGGAGCCTCGTGCACAGCAGGGCCCAGAGCTGGCAAGGCTCCCCAGCACGGCTGGAGCTGCTGGCACAGCTGGGCCCAGCTGGACAGCTGCCCCTCAAGGCCCCGGCCAGCAGGGCACGGCTCTGGGCAGGGTCTCTGGCCAGGAGCGGGCCCCAGAGCACCTCTGCCTTTCAAGGGCAACCTCGGCCCTGCTCTTTCTCTTCCCCACCTCCCTCTGCCTCTGTCCCAAGCCCCTGGGGCTGCTCTTGGCCAGGCAGCCTCAGTGGGAGCCAGCACTGGCTGCAGCCCCAGCGGGGCCCCCAGGACAAGGCCCAGCAATTGAGAGGCCAATGGAAGCACTGCGCAGCAGCAGAACCCTCAGCAGAGTTATTTGGACAATCATGGACTGACCACAACTCCATTGCAGCCTCCCTGAGAATGTTTCCTGTCTGTATTACATTTTCATAAGAAGCTGTTTCACAGAAAGATGAAGAAAACACTCACCATTTTCTCTTCCAATAATAATTAATGTAGACACAGCATAAGATGAAGGTGAATTCCAAAAAAAGCACGCCTGCCATTAACCTGGCCCAGCAGGCTGCTCCCTTACAGAAGCCCCTTCCGAGGCCCTTCTGGGCATCGGGAACAGGTCTTGTGGTGCCGGCTGCATCTGTGGGAGCAATGGGGAGCGTGAGCCCTTGCTGTGCTGCACTGCTGAGCTGGCAGCACGGTGGATACGGGCAGGACGTTCTCTGTTTCCCCCAGAGCTGGGGCCTGCAGGCACCTTGCCGTCCCTGGGCACAGGCTGCGCCAGCCAACAAAGCCCAGCAGGCCGGGAGGAGAGCCTGGGGGCAGCGCAGCTGCTTGGGCAGTGGCTGCTGCCAGGGACAGGGGCCAAAGCCATCCCTGAGCAGCCACTGCCACCCCTGGCCCTCCCTGCCCCGTGACAGCTCCCCCAGCCCCAGGGGACAGGCTCAGGCCCTGTCAGGACCCAGCGCAGCCCCTGCCCAGTCGGGAGCCAGGGCTGGCTCTGGCCCTGGGCTGGCGGCAGGGCTCCCGCTCGGGGCTGCTCCTGTGCCTTGGGCCTCTGGGCACTCAGGGCCAGCTCTGCAGCAGCTGCAGCGCAAGGGACCTTGCTGCACCAGTCCCGTTTCCCCGGGGCTCTGAACGAGCTCCAGAGGCCTGGAAGCCGAGGCGCCTCCAGCTTTGGCTGCTGCCGGGCTGGGCAAGGGCAGGCCCTGGGGGAAGAGCTGCTGCCACACAGCCTCGGCCAGGGCTGAGCCCGGCACAGCAATTACCTGCTGTGCCCGTGCCCGTGTCTGGCATCGCCTTCCTTCCTGCAGCAGGGGCTGCCCATGGGGAAATGCTTCCTCCAGGATGTGCCTCCTTCTGCCCAGATGTTTGGTCCACCACTTCAGACAGGAAAAAGGACAGTTGGATTAGATGGAAGAGTTCCTGATTTGGCTGCCAGCATTTTCAGGATGTCATGTGCGTTAAACATGGGGATACGTTTCAGAAAACGTCTTGGCTTTCATGGCAGGGACAGGGCTCTCCTGTTTCCAAAGAGCTGCCATGCCTGAGCCACAGGAGCAGGGAGGGGATGGCGCAGGGCGAGGGCACACACGTGCATGGTTCTGTGCTGGCACCTGCAGCGATGCCTCCCTGGCCCAGCTTTGGGCTCTGAGCTGGCAGTACTCCCAGGGGGAAAGGCCTTGACCTACCCTCAGCATCTCCCAGAGCCTCAGTCCTGGATGTGGCTTGGGAAGCTGCACCACCTTCACCAGCAGGTTCAGCTGCAAAGAAAGGCAGGACAGAAGAGCTCCTGTGGCACTGCAGGAGATCCTCAGGCTGCCCACAAGGCTCAGCCCCAGGGCACAGCCCTGGGCCCGGCACCTTCCCTCTCTGCTCTTCTCTGTGGCTGCACAGAGCACACGGAAGGACACACTGGCATTGCACACGGGAGGAAGATGGACAGCTAAATGCTTCTTCCTCCCACTAACAGTGATCCAGTGGGATCCCTCAGGTCTCCAGAAGGGAGCAGAGCAAATTTTCCATATTCCATCAACGTTTAGAGGAATTTAAGTGAAAGGGCAAATGTATGAGCTCTTGCCACCTGGTCACTGTGTATTCTCTCAGGAAAGGTACATTGAGCACTTGCCTCCAGGATTTCCCATGAGTCTCAAGCCATAATCCAGCAGCTTTCCCAGATAATCCATGTCTTGATCCCAACCTAGAAGTTTGCAAAGATCAGAACCATTTCCATGATGTGCTGGGATCCCCTTCTGCCTCAGGGAACTGGGCACTGCATGTAGGTCAGGTAAGGCCATGGGAGCCAGATGTGAATGGACAAGGCCAAAGCTGCTCAGGGGCCTGGGGAGCTCTGGGCAGGCTCATGGTCAATCCCTATCCTCTTTGCAGACCCTGTGCAACATCCCTGGAGAGGTGCCTGGAGCAGCCCAGGGCCCGTGGGGGTTCTCTTAGTCGCACAAGGAAAATCCTCCTTGAATCCCTGGGGAGAATTGCAGCAGGCAGTGCTGCAAGTATCCCTCGCAAACTCCCTCCTGCCTGTCCTCCCAGCCGCCCTTCCTCCATCTGCTGGGACAGCTCCCACAGCCCAAGGGGACCCAGCCAGGCCCACTAAAGACACACTGGAGTCTTGCTCTCCCCCTCTGTCCTTTCCCCACCATGGGCACCCCGTGCAGTCACTCCCAGGTTTCGGGACATGTCTCCCACACAGGGACCCCAGCAGGACTGGTCAGTACCCGAGTGCCCTGAGCCTGCTCGGGATAATTCCCCTGGGTTGTGCCCTCACTTCCAGGCAGCAGAGACAGCAGCTCAAGCCTCAGCAGGGCTCAGGCCCAGAGGCACAGCAATTACCTCCTGTGACTGTGCCTGGCATCGCCTCCAGTCCTACAGCAGAGGCTGTCATGGAGCCACTGCTTCCTTCGGGAAACTCCGCCTTCTGCCCAGCCTCTCCATCCACTTCTGCAGAAAGGAAGAGGGACGGCTGCATCAGGTGGGGCTGTTCCCCATTGGGGAGGTGGCATCTTCAGCAGCCAGTACTTGTGGAAGTCATGGTTAAGGATCAGGAATCCACAAAATTTTCTGGGTAGGCCAGGGTCCACTTTCATGATAACACCCGCCCTTAGTGATCATCCTGGAGACTATGAAATTTCAGGGGATCTCAGGCCCGTGGTGCAGTTTGGGGTGCCTGTCAGCTGACGCCAAATGCCTTCTTGCAGAGACTGGGCACAAGCTGCAGCCAGGCCAAGCTGGGAAGCAGCCCTGCAGGGCATGAAAGCAGCAGCAGGGCAGAGAGGCTGCCATGGATCCCTTCCCGCTGTGCCGGGCACGGTGTGTCCAGATGTGCAGTCAAAGGCCCTGGCTGCTGAGTCCCAGGGGAAGCATGAGGGAAATGCACCCACCTTGTTCGGTTTGCAGTATTTCTTTCACCATTTGTCCCGTGATTTTGAGTGGCTCATGGGGTTTCTTGTGACCTGTAGCTTTGTTCTTTCGCCTCGGAGGACCTTAGAGCAACAGAGTTCCATTTCCCAGGAACAGATCCCACAAAAGCAGGGATCAGCCTGTGGGGTCAGCAGGGACACACTACTCACCCCTGCCATGGGAGCTGGGCTTGCGTGCAACATCCACCAAAGGATCTGGGAAAGTCCTCCCTGCAGGCACACCTGTAACACAACAGCCACAGAAGCTTCTGCCATCTCTGCTGATCTGCACGGGCACCACTGAGCCGCAGGAGCGGTGAGGGGATCGCGCAGGGCGAGGGCACACACGTGCATGGATCTGTGCTGGCACCTGCAGCACTGTCAGGATATTGTTAAGAAAGGCACAGGGACAACTTGCCTCCAGCATTCTTCAAGAGCCTTAAGCCATCATCCAGCAGGGCATCCAAATAATGCAATTTGCCATCCCGATCTAGAAGGGAGCACAGATCAGAACCATTTCCCTGGTGTCTTGGGGCCTCCTCTGCCTCAGATAACAGGGCATTGCAAGTGGGTTGCATAAGGTTGTGGGAGCCAGATGTGAATGGATGTGGCCAAAGCTGCACAGGGGCCTCGGGAGCTCTGGGCAGGCTCCTGGCCAATCCCCATCCTCTTTGCAGGCCCTGTGTAACATCCCTGGCGAGGTGGCTGGAGCAGCCCGGGGTGCATTTGGGCTCTCCCACTCCCAGAGCTAAAACTCTTCCTAAAGCACTAGTGAAAAAATGCAGCAGGCACTGCCACAATCATCCCTCCCTCCCTCTGCCCTCTCTCCCTCCCTTCCTAATTTCTTCTCTCCCTCTATTCCTCTTCCCCCTGAAATTCCTCCCTGAATGGAAAGGACATAACGAGGCCCCTCAGGACACACTGGAGCTTTCCTGTCCTGCTCTGTCAATTCCCCACCATGGGAATGCAGTCGCTCCCAGGTTTCAGGATCGGCCTCCCACGCAGGGACCCCAGCAGGACTGCTCAGTACCGAGTGCCCTGAGCCTGCTTGGGATAATTCCCCTGGGCTGTGCCAGTCTTGTCTGGGCTGTGCCTGCACTGCCAGGCAGCAGAGAGGGCAGCTCAAGCCTCAGCAGGTCTCAAGTCCAGAGGCACAGCAATTACCTCCCATGCCTGTGCCTGGCATCGCCTCTCTTCCTGCAGCCGAGGCTGGCATGGAGCCAGTGCTTCCTTTGGGAAACGCCGCCTTCTGTACAGCCTCACCATCCACTTGTGGAGAAAGGAAAAGCAACAGCTCATCAGGTAAGACCGATTCCCACTGGAGAGGCGGCATCTTCAAGAGGCAATTCTTGTCAAAGACATAAACATCCTAGGTAGGACAGGGCCCACTTTCATCTAAACACCCGCCATTAGTGATCAGCCTGGTGACTGCAAAATCGCAGGGGATCTCAGGGTGGGCATGGCCTGTGGTGCAGTTTGGGCTGCCTGTCAGCTGATGCCAAATGCCTTCCTGCAGAGGCTGGGCAGAAGCTGCAGCCAGGCCAGGCTGGGAAGCAGCCCTGCAGGGCGTGAAAGCAGCAGCAGGGCAGAGAGGCTGCCATGGATCCCTTCCCACTGTGCCAGGCACGGCGTGTCCAGATGTGCAGCCAAAACCCCGGCTGCTGAGTCCCAGGGGAAGCATGAGGGAAATGTATCCACCATGGCATCATTCCAGATCACTCGGCATCTTCTCCATGTGTTTGGATGCCTCCAGGGACTTACTGTACCTTCTGGGTTTGTTCTCCATTCTCAGGGGACCTTAAGAGGAATATTTCTATTTCCTCGGAACAGATCCCACAAAAGCAGGGATCAGCCTGTGGGGTCAGCAGGGACACACTACTCACCCCTGCCATGGGAGCTGGGCTTGCGTGCAACATCCACCAAAGGATCTGGGAAAGTCCTCCCTGCAGGCACACCTGTAACACAACAGCCACAGAAGCTTCTGCCATCTCTGCTGATCTGCACGGGCACCACTGAGCCGCAGGAGCGGTGAGGGGATCGCGCAGGGCGAGGGCACACACGTGCATGGATCTGTGCTGGCACCTGCAGCACTGTCAGGATATTGTTAAGAAAGGCACAGGGACAACTTGCCTCCAGCATTCTTCAAGAGCCTTAAGCCATCATCCAGCAGGGCATCCAAATAATGCAATTTGCCATCCCGATCTAGAAGGGAGCACAGATCAGAACCATTTCCCTGGTGTCTTGGGGCCTCCTCTGCCTCAGATAACAGGGCATTGCAAGTGGGTTGCATAAGGTTGTGGGAGCCAGATGTGAATGGATGTGGCCAAAGCTGCACAGGGGCCTCGGGAGCTCTGGGCAGGCTCCTGGCCAATCCCCATCCTCTTTGCAGGCCCTGTGTAACATCCCTGGCGAGGTGGCTGGAGCAGCCCGGGGTGCATTTGGGCTCTCCCACTCCCAGAGCTAAAACTCTTCCTAAAGCACTAGTGAAAAAATGCAGCAGGCACTGCCACAATCATCCCTCCCTCCCTCTGCCCTCTCTCCCTCCCTTCCTAATTTCTTCTCTCCCTCTATTCCTCTTCCCCCTGAAATTCCTCCCTGAATGGAAAGGACATAACGAGGCCCCTCAGGACACACTGGAGCTTTCCTGTCCTGCTCTGTCAATTCCCCACCATGGGAATGCAGTCGCTCCCAGGTTTCAGGATCGGCCTCCCACGCAGGGACCCCAGCAGGACTGCTCAGTACCGAGTGCCCTGAGCCTGCTTGGGATAATTCCCCTGGGCTGTGCCAGTCTTGTCTGGGCTGTGCCTGCACTGCCAGGCAGCAGAGAGGGCAGCTCAAGCCTCAGCAGGTCTCAAGTCCAGAGGCACAGCAATTACCTCCCATGCCTGTGCCTGGCATCGCCTCTCTTCCTGCAGCCGAGGCTGGCATGGAGCCAGTGCTTCCTTTGGGAAACGCCGCCTTCTGTACAGCCTCACCATCCACTTGTGGAGAAAGGAAAAGCAACAGCTCATCAGGTAAGACCGATTCCCACTGGAGAGGCGGCATCTTCAAGAGGCAATTCTTGTCAAAGACATAAACATCCTAGGTAGGACAGGGCCCACTTTCATCTAAACACCCGCCATTAGTGATCAGCCTGGTGACTGCAAAATCGCAGGGGATCTCAGGGTGGGCATGGCCTGTGGTGCAGTTTGGGCTGCCTGTCAGCTGATGCCAAATGCCTTCCTGCAGAGGCTGGGCAGAAGCTGCAGCCAGGCCAGGCTGGGAAGCAGCCCTGCAGGGCGTGAAAGCAGCAGCAGGGCAGAGAGGCTGCCATGGATCCCTTCCCACTGTGCCAGGCACGGCGTGTCCAGATGTGCAGCCAAAACCCCGGCTGCTGAGTCCCAGGGGAAGCATGAGGGAAATGTATCCACCATGGCATCATTCCAGATCACTCGGCATCTTCTCCATGTGTTTGGATGCCTCCAGGGACTTACTGTACCTTCTGGGTTTGTTCTCCATTCTCAGGGGACCTTAAGAGGAATATTTCTATTTCCTCGGAACAGATCCCACAAAAGCAGGGATCAGCCTGTGGGGTCAGCAGGGACACACTACTCACCCCTGCGATGGGAGGCAGGCTTCTCTGTAGGAATCAGCAAAGGAGCTGGAGAAGTCCTCCCTGGAGACACACCTGTAACACAACAGCCACAGAAGCTTCTGCCATCTCTGCTGATCTGCACGGGCACCACTGAGCCGCAGCAGCGGTGAGGGGATGGCGCAGGGCGAGGGCACACACGTGCATGGTTCTGTGCTGGCACCTGCAGCGATGCCTCCCTGGCCCAGCTTTGGGCTCTGAGCTGGCAGTACTCCCAGGGGGAAAGGCCTTGACCTACCCTCAGCATCTCCCAGAGCCTCAGTCCTGGATGTGGCTTGGGAAGCTGCACCACCTTCACCAGCAGGTTCAGCTGCAAAGAAAGGCAGGACAGAAGAGCTCCTGTGGCACTGCAGGAGATCCTCAGGCTGCCCACAAGGCTCAGCCCCAGGGCACAGCCCTGGGCCCGGCCCCTTCCCTCTCTGCTCTTCTCTGTGGCTGCACAGAGCACACGGAAGGACACACTGGCATTGCACACGGGAGGAAGACTGACAACTAAATGCTCCTTCCTCCCACTGACAGCGATCCTGTGGGATCCCTCAGGGCTCCAGAAGGGAGCAGAGCAAATTTTTCAGCCTTTCAACCCTGACAGAACCTTGAGGAAAGTGGCATGAATGAGCTCCTGCCACATTGACACTGATTATTCTATCAGATAAAACAGATATTCAGAACTTGCCTCCAGCATTCTCCAAGATCTTTAAAGTGTCATTCACCAGTACTTGCAAATAATTTATGTTGCCATCCAAATCTAGAGGGAGCAGAGATCATAACTATTTCCATGCTGAGTTTTATCCCCTTCTCCCTCAGGGAGCTGGGTACAGGAAATCGGAAAGGAAAGGCCATGGGAGCCAGTTGTGAATGGACATGGCCAAAGCTGCACAGGGGCCTGGGGAGCTCTGGGCAGGCTCCTGGTCACTCTCCACCCTCTTTCCCTGCCCTGTGTAACATTCTGGGAGAGGAATGGGAAATGGGGCTGCCCAGGGCCCGTGGGGACATTCTCCCTCCCAGAGAGGAAACCCTCCCTAAAGCCCTGGGCAAAACCATCCCCAGCGCTTCCCGGGGAGCAGGGAGCCCTGTCCCGGGAAAGGGCAGCCAGGCTGCCGGCTCACCTGCTCCCCGCGCTTGCAGCGGAGCAGCCTGGGCAGCCCTGGCAGGCAGGGCCACGGCCAGGAGCAGCAGGAGGAAGAGGCGCAGAGCAAAGGCCATGGTGCCTTGTCCTCCGCCAGTCCTGCAGCTCTTGCTGCCACCGCTGTCCCGACACCGCTGTCCCAACGTCAGCACCGCTGCTGCCACCGCCGCTGCTGCCACAACAGTTGTGCTCAGGGACTGACTGCTGGGTCCTTGTGCTGCTGTGCAACCACGGGGCTCTGGCACCTCTGGCACCTCTGTGACCTCAGGGCCTGCTGAGAGCTCAGCCTGCTGTGACCCCTGAGCCCTTCTGTGACCTCATGGCCTTAGCTGTACCCCCAGAGTGTGCGCCCATCTCTATGAATGCACTGCCCTGATTGTAAATGTTTTGCTTCATCAAAGGGCCATTCACAAAACTTTTTTTTCGCCTACTGACATTTCTGGTCAGGCTGTGTCCCTGGAGATGCTCAGTATTCATACAGAATTCACAGAATGACCAGGTTGGAAGAGACCTTCAAGATCATCCAGTCCAACACATGTCCCAACACCACAACTAAACCATGGCACCAAGTGCCACATTCAGTCTTTTTTAAACCCATCCAGGGATGGTGTCTCCACCACCTCCCCTGGCAGGCCATTCCAGAATTTTATCACTCTTTCTGTGGAAAATATTTTCATGATATCCAACCTACATTTCCCTTGATGCAGCTTGAGACTGTGTCCTCTGGTTCTGTCAGTGCTGCCTGGAGAAAGAAACCAACCCCACCTGACTACAACTACCCTTCAGGGAGCTGTGGAGTGATAAGGTCACTTCGGAGTCTCCTTTTCTCCAGGGTAAACACCCCCAGCTCCCTTAGTCATTCCTCACCAGGGCTTGTGCTCCCAGCCCCTCACCATCCTCGTTGCCCCCTCTGGATGTGCTCGAGCGACTCAATGTCCTTCCCAAACTGATGGCCCAGAACTGGACACAGCACTTGAGGTGCGGCCTTACCAGTGCCAAGTACAGGGACAGAATGACCTCCCTGCTCCTGCTGGCCACGCTGTTCCTGACACAGGCCAGGAGCCATTGGCCTCCTTAGCCATCAGGCACACTGCTGGCTCATGTTCAGCTGGCTGTGACCAGTGCCCCCAGGTCCCTTTCTGCCTGGCCACTGTCCAGCCACACTATCCCCAGCCTAGAACACTGCAGGTGCTTCTTGTGGCCAAAGTGCAGGACGGGGCACTTGCACCTACTGAGCTTCATCCCATTGGACTCTGCCCATCCCTCCAACCATTCCAGGTCTGCCTGCAGAGCCCTCCTACCTTCCAACAGATCAACACACTCTCCCAGCTTAGTGTTGTCTCCAGATTTGCTAATGAAAGACTCAATCCCCTCATCCATGTTGTCAATAAAAGCATTGACCAGAGCTGGCCCCAGCACAGAGCCCGCAGGGACACCACTGGTGACTGGCTGCCAGCTGGGTGCAGCACCGTTCACCAGCCCTCTCTGGGCCAGCCATCCAGCCAGTTCTGAGCCCAGCAAAGAGTGTTCCTCTCCAAGCCCTGGGCTGCAGCTTTTCCAGGAGCGTGCTGTGGAAGACAGTGTAAAGGCCTTTCTGCAGTCCAAATAGACACATCCACAGCCTTTCCTGCATCCATCAGGCAGGTCACTTGCTCATAAAAGGAGATCAGGTTGGTCGGACACGACCTACCCCTCCTGAACCCCTGCTGGCTGGCTCTGATACCCTGGCCATCCTGTAAGTGCTGTGTGATGACACTCAGTATAAACTGTTCCATCACCTCAGTGGGTACTGAGGTCAGACTGACTGGCCTATGATTACCAGGATCCTCCTTCCCATCCTTGTTGTACATGGGCGTCACATTGGGCAGCTTCCAGTCACCTGGAACCTCACCAGTGAGCCAGGATTGCTGATAAATGATGGAGAGCGGCTTCAGCAGCTCATCTGCCAGCTCCCTCATCACCCTGGGGTGGATCCCATCTGGCCCCATAGATTTAGGAACATCCAAGCAGCTCAGCAGTTCTCTGGCTGCCTCCTCTTGGCTAACAGGGGGCCCATTCTGCTCCCTGACACCATCTACCAGCCCAGCAGGACACTTGTCCTGAGGACAAGTCGTCTTCCTACTAAAGACTGAGGCAAAGAAGGTGTTCAACGCCTCTGCCTTGTCCTCATCTGCAGTTCCTAAGTTCCCTCCCACATCTAATAAAGAACAAAGGTTGGTCTTACCCTTCCTTTTCCCGTTGATATATTTGTAAATACATTTTTTTATTATCCCTTTACAGAAGTCACCATTTTAAGTTCAAACTAAGCTTTGGCCTCCCTAATTTTTTTTTCCTACGTGCTCTAGCAGCTCCTCTAAATAATTCCTGAGAGACTTGACCATTTTGCCAAAGATGATACGTCCTCTTTTTATTCCTAAATTCCTCCAAAACCTCCTTTCCCATCCAGGCTGGGTGTTTGCCTCATTGACTCATCTTTCGGCACCCAGGGACAGACTGTTCCTGTGCCCTCAAGATCTCTGTTTTGAAGCATGCCCACCTTTCCTGGACTCCTTGGTTTTTAAGGGCTGCTTGCCAAGGAACTCTCTGAAGAAGTCTCCTAAACAGGCCAAAGTCTGCCCTCTGAAAGTCATGTGTGAAAGTCATGTGTAAAAGTCTTATTGATCTTCCTCCTGTTTTCACAAAATACCAAGAATTCTTGATACATTGGTGTTCCCCTGTCTGAGACATAACATAAGACAGACCACTCGTGTTTCCTCAGAAAAGCAGCCTTGTTTATTGTCCGGAGTGTTCTTTTATAGCCCACTCAAATCTCCTGGGCCGAGACAGCTCATTGGTCTATCTGTGTGGCCCCAGACTCTGAACCAAGGCAATGTCTGCATCCTAGGAGAGTTCCCTTTGGATGTGAGCTTCTGTCAGTCAAACACAGAGGCTAGTTCATGGAGCTGAGCTGGACTGCTTCTTAGAACTTGATTAATGCTGACTACAGATCAGCTTGCAATGCAACAAATTCTATCATTTCATGATCACTGTGCCCCAAGCGGCCTCCAGCCACCACATGTCCCCCCAGCCCACCTCTATCTGCAAACAGCAGATCTAACATAGTCCCTCCCCTGCTGGGCTCACCCACCTGCTGCAACCAACACTTGTCCTCCACACACTCTACAAATTTCCTGGGCTGTTTTTTTTCTGTTGTATTAAGTTCCCAGCAGATGTCTGGCAAGTTGAAGTCGCCTACAAGAACAAGGGCTGATGATCCTGAAACATCCTCTAGCTGTTCATAGAATGAGTTGTCCACCACTTCTTCCTGGTTGGGTGGATGATAGCAGACTCCCAGTAGGATGTCAGCCTTGTTGGCCTTCCCCCTAATTCTCACCCATAGGCATTCCACCTCATCATCATTAGTTTCAATATCCATGGTGTCCAAAGCCTCCCAAATATAAAGAGCCACACCTTCACCTCTTCTCCCTTTCCTGTCTCTCCTGAAGAGCTTGTAGCCATCCAGTGTAGTGCTCCAGCCATGTGAGGCATCCCACCACGTTTCTGTGATGGCAATGACATCACAGCTCTGCTGCTGGACCATGGCCTCCAGCTCTTGCTGTTTGTTACCCATGCTGTGTGCACTGCTATCCATGCACCTCAGCTGGGCTGCTGATTTCATCCCTAACTCAGGCTTACCACCCTTGGGCCTGCTTCCAGACAGCCCAGCTGCATCCCGTTCCCTCTTCAAACCTATTTTAAAGCCCTCTCAACAAGTTCTGCAAGCTCATCAGCTAAAAACCTTCTGCCCTTAACAGAGAGATGGAGCCCATCTGGTTCCAGCAGGCCAGGTGCCATCAAAGCTGCACCATGATCAAAGAATCCAAAATTCTGCCAATGACACCAGCCCTTGAGCCACTTGTTGCTGATACGAGCTCTCCTATTGCTTTCACCATTTTTCTCAGCCACCAAAGGGACTGAGGAAAAGACTACCTGTGTCCCTGTCCTATCAACCACTTGTCCCTGTGCCCTGAAGTCCCTTCCAATGGTCCTGACACTCCTCTTCTCAATCTCATCACTGCCAGCCTGGAGTTTCAACAGTGGATAATAATCAGAGGACTGAATCAGCCCAGGAAGTCCCTCAGGAATATCCTGCACCTGGGCCCCAGGGAGGCAGCAGACCTCTCTGTGGGGTGGGTCCCCTTGACATGGGGCCCTCTGTTCCCCTCAGAAGGGAATCACCCACCACGATTACCATTCTTTCCTTTTTGATGTTAGACATGGCAATCCATGTTACAGATTAATCATAATTGGGAGGCTCTCTGGGCAGATAATTTTCTTCTTAATCATTTGGCTGACTCTCTAGATCCAGGGGCTCATACCTATTCTGAAGTGGCCCCTGGCTAGGGGACGGGGGTCAGGAGGAATTTTTATCATAACCTCCCCGTGCAGGGACCATTTCCACTCCCCTTCATCTACCAGGTGTCCTTCTCTTGCCTGACAGTGTGCGGCATAGGAGTCCTGTGACTCTTGCTGGGCCTCCCGTAAGGATGGAAGGACTGAACTCCACCAATCTATTTCCCTTTCACTTTCCCTGATACTCCTTAGCCTTTAAACTTCCTCCCTAAGCTCGGCCACCAGTGAAAGGAGATCATTCACCTGTTCACACCGCAGGCAGCTTTTCCCCTCACTGCCCCCTGAAACCACTGCTAAGCTCAAACACTCTGCACAGGAATGGGTCAGGACAGACACATCCTTTTTGGAGGGTTCCATCTAGTTACTTGTACTAACTACAGTTTTCGATTGCGTAAAAACCACTACTGCCAGAAATACCAAAACCAAGCAACCAACAGAAACACTGCAAACAACACACAGTAAAACTTCCTAACAAGAAAACCTGCAACCCTGCCTGCTTGCCCTGCCTGTGCACACTGCCTCGTGAATTGTCCCTCAGAGACATGCCATGGCCCTGTTTGCCCACTCCTGTTTGCCGCAAACCCTAGAGGCCTCTTTTAATCCGCCCGCTAACCAAGGAGGGAGGAAGCTGCAGCCCATCCCTGCGTAACTCACAGGCTCTTGATGGCTTCCCTCTTTTCCTGGGCGTGCCACTGGAGGAGGTCCAGGCCCAGATGGTCCCAGGCAAGGAAATGTCCCTCAGCCCAGGGACGCTCAGCATGGGCTGCCCCATCCTCCCCGGGGACCTGCCACTGGACACAGCAGCCCCTGTCTGGCTCCTGCCTGCCCACACCGTGGCCATCCCCAGCTGCCCCTGGGCACGAAGCTCAGCCAGTGCTGATCCTGGCTGGGCTTTGCTGCTGCTACCACCCGCACACTGGGGTGACAGCTCCATCTCTTTAGTGCAAAAGAAGAGCTGGGCCAAGCCCTGCCCACCTTCAGTAGGGGCCAGAGAGCAGCGCCAGTGCTTTCAAGGGGAGAGTACCTTGTGTGGCTGGAGGCAGCATCTGCATGGCAACAAGCTGTTAAAGCAGCTGGCACAGGGACATCGGGCATGGGCATGGAGATGTGTGATGCAATTAGAGGTCCAGTTCTCCCTTAGGTGTTTGGTGGGACATATGAAGGGGGAAAGATACAACTGTGAAAGAGGCCATGGCAAGAGACACAGTGAACAGAGGCTCTGCTATACCTGTCATGCACTGCTTGTGCCCATCCTGCAAGCAGAATATCATTGGGATTCATCAAAGTGTAATCAGGGCACCTGTTCCTGTCTTGCTTTGAACTTCTACAAGATCCATGGGGAGAGTGAGCCCGTGCTGTGCTGCACTGCTGAGCTGGCAGCACGGTGGATACGGGCAGGACGTTCTCTGTTTCCCCCAGAGCTGGGGCCTGCAGGCACCTTGCCGGCCCTTGGCACAGGCTGTGCCAGCCAACAAAGCCCAGCAGGCCGGGAGGAAAGCCCGGGGCCAGCAGGAAGCTGAGAGAAGCCCCTGCTCTGGAACTGAGGCAGTTCTTGCACAAGCAAACAAAGATGGTGACTTGAAAAGATTCCCACTGTGCTCAAAGTTTGCCTCTGAAGACTAAGAGTTGAGCTGGTCAAGAATCCCTGGAAATATCTGGGAAATGGTTTTACGTCACTTGGTTGTGATTAGGTACAAAGTTCCCGTGGGAAAAGATCTTTGCCTCTGCAGCTGGCTGGGTGTCTTAGGGTGTCTTAGTTCTTCACAGAGTAAAGATTACCACAGAAATGCCATTTTATTTTTTATTGTATAAGTGTAAAAAACTTTCCAGAACTGTAAAACTGCTTTAAAAATACAAATGTATTCTGGAAAAAGGGATGAATATTTTGGAGATATGTCTCTACAAAAAATATTTCTAAATATTTCTAAAAATTAAAAGTGAATTAAAAATAGGTTTGCCTTTTCAGGATTCTAATACTATTTTGTAAAGTCCTTAACTACTACACTACTCGGGAATAAATATTTAGGGGTGTCTCTCTACAGTAAATAAATTTTAAAATATTTTTTAAAAAGTCAAATTTCTAAAAATGAAAAACAAATACAAAATAGTGTCACTTGTTCTCAGGAGCCCCACGCTGCTGCCTGCCCCCTGGGCTCCCCCAGCCCATCGAGACACTGCCACTGGTCACAGCAGCCCCTGCCTGGCTCCTGCCTGTCCACACCATGGCCATCCCCAGCTGCCTCTGGGCACGGAGCTCAGCCAGTGCTGGTGCCGGGTGGGCTTTGCTGCTGCTACCTCCCAGACACTGGGGTGACAGCTCCATCTCTGTAGTGCAAGAGAAGAGCTGGGCCATCGCCTACCCTGGCAGGGCAGCAGGGCTTAACTCCAGTGTTGCTTAGAGGGCAAGGCCAGGGAGCAGAGGGGCAGAGGAAGGGATGTGTTGGTCTCAGGAGGGGCTGGAGGGTGCTCAGCTGGGCCTGGGGTCTCCAGAAGAACTTGAGAATTGGCTGGGATGGGATGCAGGGAGATCAAAAAAGGGATGAAGTCATCTTGGGGAGACCCATGGGGAGAGCAGGTGGCAGTGGGATCTACAGGGTAGTAGGAGGTTTCCTTGTAGATGGCTGATCTTCGGTTCCCTACACAGAACAGGTGAAAGGGCTGTCCAGGCCCTTATGAGGCCAGAGGAGCAGCTCAAACTGTCTGGGAGTAAGGTGCAGCCACCGTCTTTAAACTCCTGTCCAGAGGTGCTCCTGTGGAGAGAGGAGGTGGCTGAGGCCCCAGCTGCCAGTGGCACACAGGGACCCTCGTGCACAGCAGGGCCCAGAGCTGGCAAGGCTCCCCAGCACGGCTGGAGCTGCTGGCACAGCTGGGCCCAGCTGGACAGCTGCCCCTCAAGGCCCCGGCCAGCAGGGCACGGCTCTGGGCAGGATCCCTGGCCAGGAGCGGGCCCCAGAGTGCCTCTGCCTTTCAAGGGCAACCTCGGCCCTGCTCTTTCTCCTCCCCACCTTGCTCTGCCTCTGCCCTGTGCCCCTGGGACTGCTCTTGGCCAGGCAGCCTCAGTGGGAGCCAGCACTGGCTGCAGCCCCAGGGGGGCCCCCAGGACAAGGCCCAGCAATTGAGAGGCCAATGGAAGCACTGCGCAGCAGCAGAACCCTCAGCAGAGTTATTTGGACAATCATGGACTGGCCACAACTCCACCGCAGCCTCTCTGGGAATGTTCCCTGACTATGAGCAGCCTTTAAAGGAAGCTGTTTGAGCTAGAGATCAGCACAACACTCACCAGTTTCTCTTCCAGCAATACCAGATTGCGGCATAGCACATCATCAGGCAAAGTGCTGCACCAGCCACAATGGCCATCAACTTCTTCAAACATGGTGTTACCCAGCAGAAAACTCTTGTGCTCTTCCCGATGTTGTCAGCATGTTTTCTGGTGCTGGCTGCATCTGTGGGAGCAATGGGGAGCGTGAGCCTGTGCTGAGCTGCACTGCTGAGCTGGCAGCATGGTGGATACGGGCAGGATGTTCTCTGTTTCCCCCAGAGCTGGGGCCTGCAAGCACCTTGCCGCCCCTCGGCACAGGACTGCTCATTGCCCGAGCCCCTGAGCCTGCACACTGTAATTCTTCTGTGCTGTGCCCTTCTCCTGCAGGCAATACTAGTCAAAGACATGGATAAGGACAAGGAAAATGGCCAGCGTTTTGGAGCTGCTCCAGGGCCCTCCCTCCTGCACAGAGCTGCTTCTCTGCATCTACCCAGAGAGTGGGAAATCCCAAGGGATCTCAGGCCCATGGTGCAGTTTGGGCTGCCTGTCAGCTGATGCCAAATGCCTTCCTGCAGAGGCTGGGCAGAAGCTGCAACCAGGCCAGGCTGGGAAACAGTCCTGCAGGGCGTGAAAGCAGCAGCTGTGGGGCAGTGAGGCTGCCATGGATCCCTTCCCACTGTGCCGGGCACGGCGTGTCCAGATGTGCAGCCAAAGGCCCTGGCTGCTGAGTCGCAGGGGAAGCATGAGGGAAATGCACCCACCATGGCGTCTCTCCAGATCACTCGGCATCTTCTCCATGTGTTTGGATGCCTCCAGGGACTTAGTGTCTCCTCTAGGTTTGTTCTCCATTCTCAGGGGACCTTACGAGAAATATTTCCATTTCCCAGGAATGGGTCCCACAAAACCAGGGCTCAGCCTGTGGGGTCATCAGGCAGACACTACTCACCCCTGCGAAGGGAGCTGGTCCTGCGTGCAACATCCACCAATGGACCTGGGAAAGTCCTCCCCGCAGACACACCTGAAACTCAACAGCCACAGAAGCTTCTGCCATCTCTGCTGACCTGCGTGGGCACCACTGAGCCGCAGGAGCGGTGAGGGGATGGCGCAGGCCGAGGGCACACACGTGCATGGTTCTGTGCTGGCACCTGCAGTGCTGCCTCCCTGGCCAAGCTTTGGGCTCTGAGCTGGCAGCTCTCCCAGGGAGGAAAGTCTTGACCTACCCTCAGCATCTCCCAGAGGCTCAATCCTGAATGTGGGTTGGGAAGCCAGATCACTTTCACCAACCGGGTTAGCTGCAAAGAAAGGCAGGACAGAACAGCTCCTGTGACACTGTTGAAGATTCTCCTTCAGGCCCAAGTGGCAGTGAGGGCAAATGGGTGATTGGTGCCCTCCAAGGCACTCCCTCAGCACTGCCTCCCACTCAGGAGCAGGGGGACCTCATGCCTGCAGTGGCCCCACACTGGGATGGAAGGAGCCCCTTGCAGGGCAATCGGGGCAGAAAGGACTCCTTGGAGCTGCCAGCAGCTCTAAAGCCAGCCCTGGGCAGGGCCAGGTCTTGGCAGTGGCAGCAGGAGCAGCTCAGGCTCCCTGGGGCCAGCAAAGGAGCTGCCAAAGGTTCAGCCCCGGGGCACAGCCCTGGGCCCGGCCCCTTCCCTCTCTGCCCTTCTCCCTGGCTGCACAGAGCACACGGAAGGACACACTGGCATTGCACACGGGAGGAAGATGGACAGCTAAATGCTCCTTCCTCCCACTGACAGCAGTCCTCCACAGGTGGGATCCTTCAGGGCTCCAGATGGGAGCAGGGCAACGCTTCCAGAATTCAATAACCTTCCAACTCTTAAGGAAAGTGGGACATGCGTGACCTTTTGCCACACTGACACTGATTATTCTCTAAGTAAAAAGGGACTTTGCGAACTTGCCTCCACCATCTGCCGAGGTCTTCACACTCTCATCCAGAAAGACAAGCATGGAATCCATGTCACGATCCCAATCTAGAAGGGAGCATAAAACGGAACTGCTTCCATGCTCTGCTGGGTTCCCCTTCGGCCTTTGGGAACTGGGCACTGCAAGGGGCTCAGGTAAGGTCGTGGGAGTCAGATGTGAGTGGCCATGGCCAAAGCTGCACAGGGACCTGAGGAGCTCTGGGCTGGCTCCTGGTTAATCTCCACACCCTTTACAATCTTTGCCCCCTCTAGGCCTTGTGCAACATCCCTAGAGGGCCAGCTGGAGCAGCCCAGGGCCCTGGGGCTCTCTCCCTCCCTACTGAGGGAGACTTCCCTAAATCCCTGGGGATAACTGCAGTATGTATTGCCAGAACCACCCCCACCTCCTTCCCTACTGCAGTCCCTCTCTCCCTCCCTCTCTTGGCACAGCTCCCCCAGCCCCAGGGGACATAGCCAGGCCCTTACAGGACACACTGGAGCCATGCTCTACCCCTCTGTCCTTTCCCCACCATGGGCACTCCATGCAGTCACTCCCAGGTTTCGGTGTGTGTCCCCCACAGAGGGACCCCAGCAGGACTGCTCAGTACCCGAGTGCCCTGAGCCTGCTTGGGATAATTCCCCTGGGCTGTGCCAGTCTTGTCTGGGCTGTGCCCGCACTGCCAGGCACCAGACAGGGCAGCTCAAACCGTAGCAGGTCTCTGGTGCAGAGGTACAACAATTACCTCCCGTGCCTGTGCCTGGCATCGCCTCTCTTCCTGCAGCCGAGGCTGGCATGGAGCCACTGCCTTCCTGCAGAGGCTGGGCAGAAGCTGCAGCCAGGCCAGGCTGGCAAACATCCCTGGAGGGCGTGAAAGCAGCAGTGGGGCAGCGAGGCTGCCATGGATCCCTTCCTGCTGTGCCTGGCACGGCGTGTCCAGATGTGCAGCCAAAGCCCCCGGCTGCTGAGTCCCAGGGGAAGGCTGAGAGAAATGCACCCACCATGTCCTGCCTGCAGCAATTGCTTCAGCATTTGCCTCATGTTTTTGGATGGCTCATGGGGTTTCTGGTGTCCTGTAGCTTTGTTCTTTCCCCTCGGAGGACCTTAGAGCAATAGAGTTCTATTTCCCAGGAATGGATCCCACAAAAGCAGGGCTCAGCCTGTGGGGTCAGCAGGGACACACTACTCACCCCTGCGATGGGAACCAGGCTTCTGTGTAGGAATCAGCAAAGGAGCTGGAGAAGTCCTCGCTGCAGACACACCTGGAACACAAGAGCCACAGAAGCTTCTGTCACCTGATTCCTGCCAGGTTCACAACAATTATTCCTTGGTAGCACACTGAGTACATACCTGAGAGGGGGTCAGATAGGACCAACACTTTATGCAACCAAGCTAATGGAGAAGCCTTCCCAGACACCTCATCTGGAAGGGAGCAGAGATCAGACCCATTTCCATGGTGCGCTGGAGTCCCCTTCTGCCTCAGGGAACTGGGCACTGCAAGGGGGTCAGGTAAGTTTGTGGGAGTCGGACGTGAATGGATAAGGCCAAAGCTGCACAGCAGCCTGGGGAGCTCTGGGCTGGCTCCTGGTCACACTCCAGATTCTTTTCAGGCCCTGTGAAACATCCCTGGAAAGGTGGGCGAACACCCCAGGGCCTTGCACGACTCTATCATTTCCACTGCAGAAACCCTCCCTAAAGGCCTGAGAAAAACTACAGGCAGCCATGCCACAGGTGCCACTCATTTCACCACTCCCTGCCCCGTGACAGCTCCCCCAGCCCCAGGGGACAGGCTCAGGCCCTGTCAGGACCCAGCGCAGCCCCTGCCCAGTCGGGAGCCAGGGCTGGCTCTGGCCCTGGGCTGGCGGCAGGGCTCCCGCTCGGGGCTGCCCCTGTGCCTTGGGCCTCTGGGCACTCAGGGCCAGCTCCGCAGCAGCTGCAGCGCCAGGGACGTTGCTGCACCAGTCCCGTTTCCCCGGGGCTCTGAACCAGCTCCAGAGGCCTGGAAGCCGAGGCGCCTCCAGCTTTGGCTGCTGCCGGACTGGGCAAGGGCAGGCCCTGGGGGAAGAGCTGCTGCCACACAGCCCCGGCCAGGGCTGAGCCCAGCACAGCAATTACCTGCTGTGCCTGTGCCCGTGTCTGCCATCGCCTTCCTCCCTGCAGCAGGGGCTGCCAATGAGCCACTGCTTCCTTGGGGAAACACCTCCTTCAGCCCTGCCTTTTGGTCCATCACTTGAGAAACAAAAAAGGACAGTTGGATCAGATGGAACAATTCCCCATTCCTTTGCTGGCATCTTCAGGGCAGCATGCTTATCAAAAATGGGGAAAAGATTCACAAAATATCTGGGCTTTTGTGACTGGGCCAGGGCCCTCCCTTCCCCAGACACCTGCCAGCGCTGAGCAGAAATCACGAGTGGATCGCGCAGGGCAAGGGCACACACATGCATGGTTCTGTGCTGGCACCAGCTTTGGGCTCTTGAGCTGGCAGCTCTCCCAGGGGAAAGGCCTTGACCTACCCTCAGCATCTCCCAGAGACTCAATCCTGAACGTGGGTTGGGAAGCCAGATCACTTTCACCAACCAGGTTAGCTGCAAAGAAAGGCAGGACAGAAGAGCTCCTCTGACACTGTTGAAGATTCTCCTTCAGGCCCGAGTGGCAGTGAGGGCACCTGGGTGATTGGTGCCCTCCAAGGCACTCCCTCAGCACTGCCTCCCACTCAGGAGCAGGGGGACCTCGTGCCTGCAGTGGCCCCACACTGGCATGGAAGGAGCCCCTTGCAGGGCAGTGGGGGCAGAAAGGACTCCCTGGAGCTGCCAGCAGCTCTAAAGCCAGCCCCGGGCAGGGCCAGGGCTTGGCAGTGGCAGCAGGAGCAGCTTAGGCTCCCTGGGGCTGGCAAAGGAGCTGCCAAAGGCTCAGCCCCGGGGCACAGCCCTGGGCCCGGCCCCTTCCCTCTCTGCCCTTCTCCCTGGCTGCACAGAGCACATGGAAGGACACACTGGCATTGCACACGGGAGGAAGATGGACAGATAAATGCTCCCACTGACAGCAATCCTGTGGTATCCTTCAGAGCTCCAGAAAGGAGCAGGGCAAGATTTCCTGAACTGATCAACCTTCAGAGGAACTTAAGGGAAATGCCACTTGACTCAGCTCTTGTCACATTCACACTGATTATTCTGTCAGGAAATGTATATTGAGAACTTGCCTCCAACATCTGGCAAGGTCTTCAAACCACCATTCACCAGTGTTTCCAAGTAATTTAAGACGTGATCCTCATCTAAAAAGGAGCGGAGATCAGAACCATTTCCATGGTGTGCTGGGATCCCTTTCTGCCTTAAGGAACTGGGCACTGCAAGGGTGTTTGGTAAGGCTGTGGGAGCCTGTGGCTCCTGGTCACACTCCACACACTTCCCATGTCTTTTGCAACATCCCTGGAGGGGCTGCTGGAGCAGCCCAGGGCCCTGGGCCTCCCTCATTCCCACACAGGAACCCCTCACTAAATGCTTGGGGAAAACTGCAGCAGGCAGTGCCACAACTATCCCTCCCAACCTCTGTCCCTCCCTCCTGCTTGCCCACCTGCCCATGGAACAGCTCCCACAGCCCAAGGGGACATAACCAGGCTCTCTCAGGACACACTGGAGCCTTGCTCACATCCTCTGCCCATTCCTCACCATGGGCACCACATGCACTCACTTCCAGTTTTCAGGACATGTCTCCCATGGAGGGACCCCAGCAGGACTGCTCAGTACCCGAGTGCCCTGAGCCTGCTCGGCATAGTTGCCCTGTGCTGTGCCAGTCTTCTCTGGGCTGTGCCTGCACTGCCAGGCAGCTCAAGCCTCAGCAGGGCTCAGGCCCAGAGGCACAGCAATTACCTCCTGGGACTCTGCCTGGCATCTCTTCCCTTCCTTCAGGAAATGCCACCTTCCACAGAGCCTCTCTGTCCATCCCTTGAGAAAGGAACAGGCACAGCTAGATCAGATGGAATCATTATGCACAGGGGAGGTGGCCTCTTCAGGAGGCAACACATGTCCCAGTCATGGATAAGGATCAGGAAAATCCTGATCCCTCCAGTGCCTTGGGGCTGGCTATGGCCCTCCCTCCTCCAAGCAGCCACCCCTCCAGATGGGCCTGGGAATTGGGAAATTGCAGAGGATTTCAGGCCAGTGGTGCAGTTGGGGCTGCCTTTCAGCTGATGCCAAATGCCTTCCTGCAGGGGCTGGGCAGAAGCTGCAGCCAGGCCAGGCTGGGAAACAGCCCTGCAGGGCGTGAAAGCAGCAGCAGCGGGGCAGCGAGGCTGCCATGGATCCCTTCCTGCTGTGCCGGGCACGGCGTGTCCAGATGTGCAGCCAAAGGCCCCGGCTGCTGAGTCCCAGGGTAAGGCAGAGGGAAATGCTCTCACCATGCCCTTTGTGCAGTTCTGTCACGATTTGTTTCAGGATGTTGTTTGGCTCGTGGGGTTTCTTCTGTCCTTTGCCTTTGTTCTTCCTTCTCAGAGGACCTTAAGAGAAAGTAGTTCCGTTTCCCAGGAATGGATCCCACAAAAGCAGGGCTCAGCCTGTGGGGTCAGCAGGAGCACACTACTCACCCCTGCCATGGGAGCCAGTCTTCTTTGTAGGAATCAGCAAAGGAGCTGGAGAAGTCCTCCCTGCAGACACACCTGGAACACAAGAGCCACAGAAGCTTCTGTCACCTGGGTCCTGCCAGGTTGTCAACAATTATTCCTAGGTGGCACACTGAGAACATACCTGCAGGAGACTCCAAGGGCTTCAAAACTTTATGCAGCCAAGCTAATGGAGAAGCCTTCTGAGCAACCTCAGCTAGATCGGAGCACAGATTGAGAACATTTTTCAGGGTGTGCTGGGATCCCCTTCTGCCACAGGGAACTGGGCACTGCAAGGGGGTCGGGTAAGGCCGTGCGAGCTGGATGTGAATGGACATGGCCAAAGCTGCACAGGGGCCTTAGGAACTCTGGACTGGCTCCTGGTGCCTCTTTTCATGCCCTTTGCAACATCCCTGGAGGGGCTGCTGGAGCAGCCCAGGGCCCTGGGGCTCTCTCTCACTCCCACACCTGAAACTCTTGCTGAAGCACTGGGAAAACTGCAGCAGGCAGTGCCACAACTAACCCTCTATCCCTCCTGCCCTTTCTCCCTCCCTTTCTACCTTCTTCTGTCTCTCCATCTCTCTTTTCCCCTGGAACAAATCCCACAGCCCAAGGTCACATAGTCAAGCCCTCTCGGACACACTGGAGCCTTGCTCTCCCTCTCTGTCCTTTCCCCACCATGGGCAGCCCGTGCAGTTGCTTCCAGGTTTCAGGACATGTCTCCCATGGAGGGACCCCAGCAGGACTGCTCAGTACCCGAGTGCCCTGAGCCTGCTCAGGATAATTCCCCTGGGCTGTGCCAGTCTTCTCTGGGCTGTGCCTGCACTGCTAGGCAGCAGAGAGGGCAGCTCAAGCCTCAGCAGGGCTCAGGCCCAGAGGCACAGCAATTACCTCCTGTGCCTGTGCCTGGCATGGCCTCCCTTCCTTCAGCAGAGGCTGGCACAGAACCACTGCTTCCTCCAGGAAATGCTGCCTTCTGCACAGCCTCTCCATCCACTTCTGGAGGAAGGAAGAGGGACAGCTGGATCAGGTGGGGCTGTTCCCCACTGGGGAGGTGGCGCCTTCAGGAGGGAATGCTTGTCAAAGACATGGCTAAGAATCAGGAAATCCCTATAAACTTTCTGGGTAGGCCAGGGTCCTCCCTTCTCCAAACTGCTGCCCTTTCTCTTCTACCCGGCAACTGCAAAATTGCAGGGGATCTCAGGCCTGTGGTGCAATTGGGCGGCCTGTCAGCTGATGCCAAATGCCTTCTTGCAGGGGCTGGGCACAAGCTGCAACCTAGCCAGGCTGGGAAACAGCCCTGCAGGGCGTGAAAGCAGCAGCAGCAGCAGCGGGGCAGCGAGGCTGCCATGGATCCCTTCCCACTGTGCCGGGCACAGCGTGTCCAGATGTGCAGCCAAAGCCCCAATATGCTGAGACCCAGGGGAAGCATGAGGGAAATGCACCCACCTTCTCCTGCCTGCTGCATTTCCTTCAGCATTTGCCTCATGTTTTCGGATGGCTCATGGGGTTTCTGGTGTCCTGTAGCTTGGTTCTTCGCCCGCGGAGGACCTTAGAGCAACAGAATTCCATTTCCCAGGAATGGATCCAACAGCAGCAGGGCTCAGCCTGTGGGGTCAGCAGGGACACACTACTCACCTCTGCGATGGTTGCCAGGCTTCTGTGTAGGAATCAGCAAAGGAGCTGGAGAAGTCCTCCCTGCAGACACACCTGTAACTCAACAGCCACAGAAGCTTCTGCCATCTCTGCTGATCTGCACGGGCACCGCTGAGCCGCAGGAGCGGTGAGGGAATCACACAGGGCGAGGGCACACACGTGCATGGTTCTGTGCTGGCACCTGCAGCGATGCCCCCCTGGCACAGCTTTGGGATCTGAGCTGGCAGCTCTCCCAGGGGAAAGGCCTTGACCTACCCTCGGCATCTCCCACAGCCTCAGTCCTGGACGTGGCTTGGGAAGCTGCACCACCTTCACCAGCAGGTTCAGCTGCAAAGAAAGGCAGGACAGAAGACCTGTAAATCCACCAGCAGAAACACCAGCCAAACCTCACTAAAAAGTCACGACTACTCCTTGAAGCAAAATAGACTGATGCATATTAATACCTAAGCTTGTAAGCTGTAAAACCCATTGTTATGAGAAGTAAAATATTTTATTTTAAACTGTATTATTCATGAGGTTGTTTTAAGTGAACTGAATATTTAGATTGTGATATGCAAATTTATTTCAAAAAATAAAATATTTTTGTGCTTTTGTCAGAATAGAGAAAAGAAACAGAAGTAAAAGCTAATGAAACACTGTAAAGAATATATTAGAACAAGTAATATGATGCATGAAAAATCTGAAAAAATTAAGTATATAAGATACAAACCAGATTTAAGTTCCAAGAAACATTAAAAGTAAAATTAAATCAGATAGTGTATAACAAAAGCCATTAGATATTTAATAAGGATCAAATTAAACTAAAGGAAAACAGCCAAGTATTGCTGAAGGAAAGAGAAGTGTACAGACTAATTACAACTTTACAGCTAAAATGTCAAAGAAATAAAACTATAACAATTAGAAATAAGCAGATGCTATCATAAATCCCGAAAAACAATTTAAAAGGCTCTTCTAAATCTTATGAAGTAAATACTGAGAATGAGACGAATGACACCAGTGACTAGATCCCAAGGTGTAAGCTCTGCTACCAAGAAGATACACATCTTGGCCCTTTGGCTGCAACCCAAAGGGGCTTTGAGAGAGCTAGAGAGTTAAAACTGCAGAGGACTATTGTCACTGTATTAGTCATCCAAGCCCAAAAAGAATGAGCCATATGCACACTCCCAAGTTAGTGCAGTACGCTATAAGTTTAACAAAATCAGAATGTGCACTATGAGTAGTAAATGACACTGCAATAAAGAAAATGTGGAATAGAGCAAAAAGAATAAAACGGCAAAATTTGTAAGCAATATATTAAAACCTTTTCTTCTGTAAGAGCTAGAGAAGAAATAAATCCTGGAAGTAGAATAAAGCAAATTGCTCAAGAGTTAAGAAAACAAGTACATGAGACAGTTGTAAAGACGTATTTTAGCAGGCAACATAAGAATACATGAAAAACTTATTTTACAAATATTACCAGCCTTAAACGACTATGGAGTCAAAATATATCTAAATTACAATAAGCACATGCATTGATATAAAAAAATATAACTGACAATCCAAAGAAAAGAAACTAAAGATTTAGAATAATCTACCTTATGAGAAGAGCTGTTAATTTTACACCCTGACTAGTAGTATAAAAGTGTAGTTGTTAAGTTTTATAAATACTAAATATAAAATTCAAAAATAAGTAAGCTTTGTCAAAGTGTATCCTAAAAGTACAAATTTAATAAATTAATAAAGAAAGGGATGGATTCTGATAGATTGTATGTACAAATTCAAGCTGAGACTACAGTAATCTCGCCTAATGAAAATCCTAGCATACCAAAAGAGGGTTCAGGGCAATCAACATGCACCAGAATCCTAGCCTGAATATTCGTCCCCGGAAATGCTGATTCCAGAAGATTATTTCTCTGACCAAACCTCAGCAATGTGCATTCAATTTGCATCATCTATAAGATAAATGTGTGCCTCCTAGAATGCATATTGCAGGAGATTTTCTTCTAACAATGTGAATTATTTACCAGTTTTGGGGAAACTCTCAGCAAGAGCTGCAGCAAGAAGGAAAAACTACATGAAAATGCAAAAAGGATAAGATCAACCATAAGAAAGCAGAAAAACGCCTGCCCCCAACAACCCTTGGAGCTTGGAAATGTATAAAAACACTTTGTGAGAGCTGTCCCTTCGTGATGCACAGGGGAGAGAAATGCCCCACCTGTCTCACCTGACGCTGTCAGCCTGCTTCAGGGCCAATCTGATATTTGCTTCTAGACATTCTAAGACTGTATTTTAATTATGAAATAAATTCTCCTTATTAATCAAAAAAAGCTAATTATTTAAAACATGCAGGACACCTGGGACCCTCATCAGGGACCCCAAAATATCCCTTTGTGCCTCTTCAGGTCCAGGCCCAGATGATCCCACAGAAGAAAATGTGCCCTCAGCCCAGGGATGCTCAGCATGGGCTCCCCCATCCCCTCGGGGCCCCGCCGCTGGGCACAGCAGCCCCTGCCTGGCTCCTGCCTGCCCACACCGTGGCCATCCACGGCTGCTCCTGGGCATG
The DNA here is from genome assembly GCF_036417665.1 of Passer domesticus. Taxonomy (NCBI): domain Eukaryota; kingdom Metazoa; phylum Chordata; class Aves; order Passeriformes; family Passeridae; genus Passer; species Passer domesticus. Next base: position 6,866,432 of record NC_087482.1, on the reverse strand, counting down.
GAGCTCAGCCACTGCTGGTGCCGGGTGGGCTTTGCTGGTGCTACCACCAGGACAATCTGGTCACAGCTGCATCTCTCTACTGCAACAGAAGAGCTGATTTGGGAAGTGCTGTGTTGCCCCATTTCTTCAGCCCCACTAGCTGCCCACACCCACAGTGGGACTGGGCCGCCCCCGGAAAACTGTCGAATCTGGGCTGTGGCTGCAGGGCACAGCTGCTCTACAGCACAGGTGGACTGCCTTGGGGGTAGGACTGCCCTGAGGGTAGGAACAAGGAACAGGGAGAGGTCTTCTCTATGTTTTCCAAAGGTGATTACTCTACAGACCATCAGGGCCAGACCAACACTGCATTAAAGGCATACACCAACTTCCAAACTTGGCAGGGTCCCAGGGCAGGATCCAATCTTTAGCCAATTGGGAGAAACTGAGGGTGGAACACCAGGCGGGGAATACAAGGTTTAAACCAATTGGGGATTACAGGGGAGGGGAAGAACTTAAACAAACCAATGGGATTCCGAAGGATACAAAATTGATAGGGAAGTTTCTAGAGCAAGGGGCAGGCTTGGAGAGGGACTGACATGCAATGGGAGGAGGAACAGTGAACAAAAGGGCAGGTCTTTGGAGAGATGGACAAGTGGGGCAAAACCAACATCACAGGGGGGAAAGGAGCAACCCATTGCTAATAAAATATGCTATAACAATAGAAAATAAGGGGAGGGGTATAAAACTGACTGCTAGGACTGAATTACAGTCAAAAATTTTGTTATATTTCTCCAATTACTGTATCATGAAAGAAAACCAAGCAAATTAAATGTTGCAGCAATTTTAATGAAGTAGCTGAAAAGTATATGAAATTGAATCCACTCAAAATATTGACAATATAATTTGGTTATGATAAGGGATAATTTGGTTCTTATAATAGCGCATAAGGAAAAATAACCGTGCGGGGTACACGGGGGGTACGGAGGGCAGGGCTTGACCCCTGTCCCCTCACATACAAATTGCCAACCTTGAAATTCTCCTATTTACACTGTACATCATCACCATCTCCTCCCATTTTCAATTTGTCACACTTGTATCTCCACCTTCATTATCACTTTTACCACGCATGCTCCACCGTTTTTTAGGTGGTTGCACTGTTCTTTGGGGTCATCTCTGATGAAGGCCTCTCCTCTTCCTCAATGTCCTTTGATTCACCTTTTGGATTACACATGCGCACCAAGCTGGTATAATGTAAGCCAAAGCTAATATCATACAAGCCAATACTATGTTCTAGCATCAAAGCAATAAATCTCCTATAATTAACATTTTCCTGGATGTCCAACCAAACTTTCCTCTCTTCCAACTAAATTCAGTAATACTTATCTCTTGCTTCTTCCTGTTCTGAACATCTGCAGGAGAACGGGGGGAGCCCCTCCTCTCCCTTTCTTCCTTGGCGTTACACCTTCTAACTGTTTTACTGTTTCCAAATATTAATTATTATATCAATATTCATTACTTTACAATTTTATCAGCAGGAATCACACCTATTTATTACAACATGAACTGCAATGGAGAAGCTCTGAGTCAAGGCTCGGATGAGCTCTTCAAATAATTTCCTGGCAGAAACAGATAGCCAAACTTGCCCTTATCCCATGCAAACAGAGGGTTCCAAAAATAGCAACACCTTCCGAGGCCCTTCTGGGCATCGGGAACACGTGTTGTGGTGCCGGCTGCATCTGTGGGAGCAATGGGGAGCGTGAGCCCGTGCTGTGCTGCACTGCTGAGCTGGCAGCACGGTGGATACGGGCAGGACGTTCTCTGTTTCCCCCAGAGCTGGGGCCTGCAGGCACCTTGCCGGCCCTTGGCACAGGCTGTGCCAGCCAACAAAGCCCAGCAGGCCGGGAGGAGAGCCCGGGGGCAGCGCAGCTGCTTGGGCAGTGGCTGCTGCCAGGGACACGGGCCAAAGCCATCCCTGAGCAGCCACTGCCAGCCCTGGGCCTCCCTGCCCCGTGACAGCTCCCCCAGCCCCAGGGGACAGACTGTCAAAAAGTCCACAGCCAGCAAAGAGATTGTCCCAGGAATTGTGTGCTGCTTTTCCTTCCTGCAGTTGGTCCCAGAAACATCCCTCAGACTGCTGTAAATGGCCACACGTGGTCTGATCAGCCCCTATGCTTTTCCAGTCTGCTCTCCGAAATTCTGCAACATATCCACCAATAAATTCCAGGTTACCTCTGTTTATTGCACACTACAGTTTCCTTCATTTTTTCCGAATAGCTGGAAGTTTCTATATATAGCAATGCCCTTGAGGATCTCTGATTCTTTTCAGTATTTTTTTTTTCTATTCAGACATATGAAACAGCCTTATTGGTTTTTATTTTGGCAGGTCTGTTTTTTTTCTTAGCATGATGGTTTACTTATTACCTATATGTAAACTTGTTATTATTTATGGTTATTCATTCCCCAAGTAATTATTTTCACAATCTGTCATTCACTTCCTAGTTAATGTTCCATACATGAACAACTTCGACTCTCTTTTTATAGGAATAGAAAGATCTCAGAAAGCTGAATTTTTTATTTTGATGACACTCTTTCTGCCCACTCCCACCTATAACGGTGATTCCTTTTGAAACATATCTGAGGACATGTGGAGTTTTTGGGAAATGCTTAGCTTAACTGGGTATTGGATTATTATTTTCAGTGCTATAAACCTACATTGCTTCAAGGTTCACACCACGGTCCTGATTTGTGGCTCAATGCATGGATGCCTGCCTGAATTAAAAGAATGTTTGTGAGGCAGCTGAAGAGCTTAGACCTCAGAGATTAAAATTCCTAGGAGGAGGAGGAGAAAGAAGAAAGGATAAAATCCTGATTCAAAGGGTTTTTTCTCACTTCTAGTATGCCAGAAGTATGGTAGACTACACCTGTCTTCAGATGTCATTTACTTACAGAAAAAACTCTCTACAGTGCCAGATTCCAGGAGAAATGACTCAACACTTTGCCTCCCAATGCATCAGCTTTAATTCTAGTGAGAGGTAGCCTTAATTACAGTCCAATTAGAGCAAATCAACAAAGCAGTCTTGCCATTGTGAGAGTGGCAAGAGGAATTTGCTTGTGAACAGATGACTATGTCCCACACAGTAATGAACAAAATTTGCCTTGACTTGGAAGAAAGTAGACAAGGAGCAATGCAGTATTTGGGGTTTATCCAGGGATAAATGTGGCAAGAAGCTGTAACAACTTACCTGTTTTACAGAACACAAGTACTGATACGGCCAATAATGAACCCACATGAAGGGATCTTCAGGACATTCCTTTATTTCTCTAACCAGGAATGGGCAGCAAAATGCTGGCATTTATCTGAACTGGAAGCCGTGTTGCTCTCCTTTTTCTCCTTGAGCACACTGTGTGTTATTTGCAGACTTCACTGCCCAGCCCATCAATCCTCTCATGGCCAATTGCTAAATGGCACAAGTACCAAAATACAGGTGCCAGCACAATCAGCCCAGCACTAATGCAGCACTGCTTTGATGGTGCACAGGAGCACAGAATGGCTTGGCTTGGAAGGGACATTTAAAGGCCATCTAGTCCCAATGGCCTGCAGTGAGCAGGGACACATTGAACTAGGTCAGGTTGCTCAGAGTAGGAGCTTGAATGTCTGCAGGGATGGATGTCCACCTCTATGGGTAACCTGTGCCAGGGTTTCATAACAAACAGTGTAAAAAATGTGTTTCTTTCATCTAGTCTGAATTGACCATCTTTTAGTTTAAAAGACCCTCGGTCTTGTCACAAAAGACTTTACTAAAAATTCTGTCCCATCTCTTTACAAGCCCCCATAAGGCCCTGAAAGGCAGCAATCAGGTGTCCCTGGAGTCTTCTCTCTTCCAGGCTGAACACTGCCAGCTCTCCCAGCCTGTCTCCAAAGCAGAAGGGCTCCAGCCCTCAGAGCATTTTGTCCCTCCTGTGGACTTGATCCAACAGGTCCATGTCCTTCCTGTCTTGGGGACCCAGAGCTGGATGCAGTACTCTGTCGTGGGAGAGACTGAGACACTACAAAGCAACACACTCCATTTCCAGAAGGCTTCAAACCCTGTTTTAATTCTAGCCTGCATGCTTTTTCTCCATTCTTACAAAGCTCTTAAGTTTATACTTTATTCATTGGTCACGAGAGACAAGCAAAATGCTCATTGGAATAGGGAGTTGCAGGTTTCTCTTATTTATCTTTCTTTCTTGGTTTTCATGTCAAAAACATTGGTAGGAAATTCTTCCAGGGGTAAACATGGATCTTGTTATCAAACTTCTCGATGTCTCACAGAGGCCACTGTAAAACCTCTTCCACAGTACTCCAGGTGGGGTCTCACCAGAGCAGAGAGGTGGAATCACCTCCTTCAACCTGCTGGGCACTCTCCTTTGAATGCACATGGCTGCCTCATGTCCAGCCTCTCATCTAGCTGCAACACCAAGTCCTTCTCGGCAGAGCTGCTCTGCATCTCTTCATGCCCCAGCCTGTGAGATCAGCTGGGCTGGGACTGTGTCACAGCCCTTGGGCAGAGCAGCTGGGCAGGATGAGCTCCCTTCCTAAGAAGGCAGATCCAGCTCCAAAAACAATTCCACCCTGGCCATGAGGTCACAGAAGGCTCTGAGGTCCCAGAGGTCCCAGAGCCCCGCGGTTGCACAGCAGCACAAGGAGCCAGCAGTCAGTCCTTGAGCACAACTGTTGTGGCAGCAGCGGCGGTGGCAGCAGCGGTGCTGACGTTGGGACAGCGGTGTCAGGACAGTGGTGGCAGCAAGAGCTGTGGGACTGGCAGAGGGCAAGGCAGCATGGCCCTTGCTCTGCGCCTCTTCCTCCTGCTCCTCCTGGCCGTAGCCCTGTCTACCAGGGCTGCCCAGGCTGCTCCGCTGCAAGCGCGGGGAGCAGGTGAGCCGGCAGCCTGGCTGCTCTTTCCCGGGACAGCGCTCCCTGCTCCCTGGGAAGTGCTGGGGATGGTTTTGCCCAGGGCTTTGAGGAGGGTTTCCCCTGTGGGAGTGAGAGAGCCCCCATGGTCCCTGGGCTCCTCCAGCCACCCATCCAGGGATGTTGCACAGGGCCTGCAAAGAGGGTGGAGAGTGACCAGAGCCATTCCAGAGCTCCCCAGGCCCCTGTGCAGCTTTGGCCTTGTCCACTGACATCTGGCAGCCAAGGCCTTACCCGACCCCCTTGCAGTGCCCAGTTCTCTAAGGCAGAGGGGAATCCCAGCACACCATGGAAATGGGTCTGATATGATCTGTGCTCGCCTCTAGACGAGGATGCTAGGAAGGCTTCTTCAGCAGCTTGGCTTAATGAAGATTTCCAGGGTCTTAACCCTCCAGCAGGTATGTTGTCAATGTTGCTAAAAGAATAATCATTGAGAACCTGGCAGGAAGCAGGTGACAGGAGCTCCTGTGGCTGTTGAATTACAGGTGTGTCTGCAGGAAAGACTTTTCAGGCTCCTTTCCTGGTTGCTGCACACAAGCCCCGCTCCCATCTCAGGGGTGAGTAGTGTGTGCCTGCTGACCCCACAGGCTGAGCCCTAGTTCTGTGGGATCCATTCACCTGAAATGCAAATGCTTTTCTTAAGGTCCTCCGAGAGGGAGGAACAAACCTAGAGGAGACAGCAAGTCCCTGGAGTCATCCAAACAGATGGACAGGATCTGGAGTGACCTGGAGAGACAACGTGGTGGGTGCATTTCCCTCATGCTTCCCCTGGCACTCAGCAGCCAGGGGCTTTGGCTTCACATCTGGACACGCCGTGCCCGGCACAGCAGGAAGGGATCCATGGCAGCCTCGCTGCCCTGCTGCTGCTGCTGCTGCTTTGACGCCCAGTAGGGCTGTTTCCCAGTCTGGCCTGGCTGCAGCTTCTGCCCAGCCTCTGCAGGAAGGCATTTGGCATCAGCTGACAGGGAGCCCAAACTGCACCATGGCCCACCCTGAGATCCCCTGCACTTTCCCAGTCTGTGAGCGCATCTGGAGGGGCAGCTCTTTGGAGGAGGCAGGGCCCTGGTCTTTCTCCTAAATCTTATCCATTACTTAGACAAGCATTGCCTCCTGAGGATGCCACATTCCCATTGGGAAACAACCCCACCTAATTCACCTGTCCTTTTTCCTTTCTGCAGACATGGAAGGAGAGCCTGTGCTGAAGGCTGAGTTTCCCAGAGGAAGCAGTGGCTCCATGGTAGCCTCTGCTCCAGGAAGGGAGGCGATGCCAGGCACAGGCCCAGGAGGTAATTGCTGTGCCTCTGGGCCTGAGCCCTGCTGAGGCTTCAGCTGCCCGCTCTGCTACTTGGCAGTGCAGGCACACAGCATTACCTGACCCCCTTGCAGTGCTCGGTTCCCTATACAAGGGGATCCCAGCACAGCATGGAACAGTTCTCATCTGTGCTCCTTTCTAGATTGGGAACGTGACTTCCATCACTGGGAAACGCTGTTAAAGCACAGTTTAAGGATGTTGGAGCTTGGTGATGGTAGGTTTTCAGCAACTCTTTGCTAACAGAGCAATCATAGTCCAAGTGTAATCATTGTCCAGAGTAATATTCCTCTGTCATTTCCCTTGAGATCCTCTGAAGTTTGATGGATTGTGGAAATCCTAGCCTCCAAATTTCTACTCTTGTACCCAACAGTGATCCCACAGGATGGCTGTCAGTGGGAGGAAGGAGCATTTAGCTGTCCATCTTCCTCCCCTGTGCAATGCCAGTGTGTCCTTCCATGTGCTCTGTGCAGCCAGGGAGAAGGCCAGAGAGGGAAGGGGCCAGGCCCAGGGCTGTGCCCCGGGGCTGAGCCTTTGGCAGCTCCTTTGCCAGCCCCAAGGAGCCTGAGCTGCTCCTGCTGCCACTGCCAAGCCCTGGCCCTGCCTGGGGCTGGGTTTAGAGCTGCTGGCAGCTCCAGGGAGTCCTTTCTGCCCACACAGCCCCCCAAGGGGCCCCTTCCATCCCAGTGTGGGACCACTGCAGGCATGAGGTCCCCCTGCTCCTGAGTGGGAGGCAGAGCTGATGGAGTGCCTTGGAGGGCACCAGTCACCCAGGTGCCCTCCCAGGTACTTGGGCTTGAAGGAGAATCTTCAACAGTGTCAGAATAGCTCTTCTGTCCTGCCTTTCTTTGCAGCTAACCCGGTTGGTGAAAGTGATCTGGCTTCCCAACCCACGTTCAGGATTGAGCCTCTGGGAGATGCTGAGGGTAGGTCAAGGCCTTTCCCCTGGGAGAGTTGCCAGCTCAAGAGCCCAAAGCTTGGCCAAGTAGGCAGCGCTGCAGGTGCCAGCACAGAACCATGCACGTGTGTCCTCTTGCCCTGCACGATCCCCTCATGATTTCTGCTCAGCACTGGCAGCTGTCTGGGGAAGGGAGGGCCCTGGCCCAGTCACAAAAGCCCAGATACTTTGTAAATCTTTTCCCAATTTTTGATAAGCATGCTGCCCTGAAGATGCCAGCAAAGGAATGGGGAATTATTCCATCTGATCCAACTGTCCTTTTTTGTTTCTCAAGTGATGGACCAAAAGGCAGGGCTGAAGGAGGTGTTTCCCCGAGGAAGCAGTGGCTCATTGGCAGCCCCTGCAGCAGGGAGGAAGGCGATGGCAGACACGGGCACAGGCACAGCAGGTAATTGCTGTGCCGGGCTCAGCCCTGGCCGGGGCTGTGTGGCAGCAGCTCTTCCCCCAGGGCCTGCCCTTGCCGGGCCCGGCAGCAGCCAAAGCTGGAGGCGCCTCGGCTTCCAGGCCTCTGGAGCTGGTTCAGAGCCCCAGGGAAACGGGACTGGTGCAGCAACGTCCCTGGCGCTGCAGCTGCTGCGGAGCTGGCCCTGAGTGCCCAGAGGCCCAAGGCACAGGGGCAGCCCCGAGCGGGAGCCCTGCCGCCAGCCCAGGGCCAGAGCCAGCCCTGGCTTCCGACTGGGCAGGGGCTGCGCTGGCTCCTGACAGGGCCTGAGCCTGTCCCCTGGGGCTGGGGGAGCTGTCACGGGGCAGGGAGGGCCAGGGCTGGCAGTGGCTGCTCAGGGATGGCTTTGGCCCCTGTCCCTGGCAGCAGCCACTGCCCAAGCAGCTGCGCTGTCCCCGGGCTCTCCTCCCGGCCTGCTGGGCTTTGTTGGCTGGCACAGCCTGTGCCAAGGGCCGGCAAGGTGCCTGCAGGCCCCAGCTCTGGGGGAAACAGAGAACGTCCTGCCCGTATTCACCGTGCTGCCAGCTCAGCAGTGCAGCACAGCACGGGCTCACGCTCCCCATCGCTCCCACAGATGCAGCCGACCCCACAAGAGGTGTTCATGATGCCCAGAAAGGCCTCGGAAGGGTCTTCTATATGGGAACAGGCTGCTGGGCAGGGTTAATGGCTGGCCTGCTTTTTTTGGACCTTATTCTCATGTTGTGCTGTGTCAAAATCTGGTGTAACTGGAAGAAGAAATGGTGAGTGGTCATCTTTCCCTGAAAGAGATTCTTTTGAAAGTCTAATGTAGACAGGAACCATTCCCACTGAGGCTGCATTGGAGCTGTGGCCAGTCCATGATTGTCCAAACAACTCTGCTGAGGATTCTGCTGCTGCCCAGTGCTTCCATTGGCCTCTCTGTTGCTGGGCCTTGTCCTGGGGGCCCCGCTGGGGCTGCAGCCAGAGCTGGCTCCCACTGAGGCTGCCTGGCCAAGAGCAGCCCCAGGGGCACGGGGCAGAGGCAGAAGTAGGTGGGGAGGAGAAAGAGCAGGGCCGAGGTTGCCCTTGAAAGGCAGAGGCGCTCTGGGGCCCGCTCCTGGCCAGGGACCCTGCCCAGAGCCGTGCCCTGCTGGCCAGGGCCTTGAGGGGCAGCTGTCCAGCTGGGCCCAGCTGTGCCAGCAGCTCCAGCCGTGCTGGGGAGCCTTGCCAGCTCTGGGCCCTGCTGTGCACGAGGGTCCCTGTGTGCCACTGGCAGCTGGGGCCTCAGCCACCTCCTCTCTCCACAGGAGCACCTCTGGAACTTCCCTAGTCCAGCCAAATACCTCAGTCATGGAGAACTTGGCCTGTCATCGTGCATCTCCGTGCCAGTGTCCCTTGTCCCTTCCACAGGTGTATTACCAGCTTGTAGCTGGAAGTATGCTACAACCACTGCCTAGAACAGATCCGTCTCTCCCTGAATGGACTGGCCTAGCTGCCCATCCAGGACAGGAGGTGCAGCCCTCTAGCCAGGGAATGGATTATTCGAAAAGTTATATTTACTTGTAAAAATTTTAGATGTTTATTAAAAACCTTATTAGAAATATAACAGGACACTGAATAAAGACAATGTTTCTGTGCCGGGAGTAGAGGATTTTTCCCACCACATTCTCATCCACACAATGGAGGTTTCACCTTTTAACTCTTTTGCCCTTCTTAAAGTTCTGTCCATCGACTCCTTCTTTGATGTCCAGTGGTGGAGTTTACTTCCTTACATCTCGATTGGAGGTCAGGTGCTGCTGTCGTAGCAAGGTGACCCTCTTAAATGTCTCAAACTCATGTAATCCCAAGATAACAACACAACAGGGGGTAAAACATATCTATATATATAAAAAACTTCTCTTAACAAATATACATGATATTTCTCCTTTATTGTGAGAGTCAACTGTCACTTTACTCATCTATCACAGGCTTGAGTCCAGCTTCAGCTCAGGTTTCTGTGTGCTACCACCAGCACTGGCGGAGCTGCTCGTCTGGGCACAGCCAGGCATGGGCAGGCAGCAGCTGGGCATGGGGCTCATCAGACCAACAGCACCCTCATGTTATCTTTGTCTTTCATTTTAAAACATTTAGATATATTTTTCCTTTGTAGCATTGAGGAGAGTTTTTCATAGAATACAGACACCAGATATTTGTTCCCCTTTGCTCCAACAGTTCTGTAATTGATAAAGTAGCTTTACAGTCAGGGAAACCTAGAATCTTCTGACACTTTGGCAATAAAATGTAAAATTGCTTTTAATTCTTAATGTTTAGTCTTACACAGCCCAGGCACGACCGGCATAGCTCAGGGGAATTATCCCAAACAGGCTCAGGGCACTCAGGTTCTGAGCAGTCCTGCTGGGGTCCCTCCATGGGAGACACATCCCGAAACCTAGGAGTGACTGCACGAGGTGCCCATGGTGAGGACAGGACAGAGGGGAAGAGCAAGGCTCCAGTGTGTCCTTAGTGGGCCTGAGCCTGTCCCCTTGGGCTGGGGGAGCTGTGACGGGGCAGGGAGGGCCAGGGGTGGCAGTGGCTGCTCAGGGATGGCTTTGGCCCCTGTCCCTGGCAGCAGCCACTGCCCAAGCAGCTGTGCTGCACCCAGGCTCTCCTCCCAGCCTGCTGGGCTTTGTTGGCTGGCACAGCCTGTGCCAAGGGCTGGCAAGGTGCCTGCAGGCCCCAGCTCTGGGGGAAACAGAGGACATCCTGCCTGTATCCACCGTGCTGCCAGCTCAGCAGTGCAGCACAGCACGGGCTCACTCTCCCCACGGATCTTGTAGAGGTTCAAAGCAAGACAGGAACACATGCCCTGACTCCACTTTGATGAATCCCAATGATTTTCTGCTTGCAGGATGGGCACGATCAGTGCATGATAGGTATAGCAGAGCCTCTGTTCACTGTGTCACTTGCCATGGCCTCTTTCACAGTTGTATCTTTCTCCCTTCATGTGTCCTGCCGAACACCTAAGGGAAAACTGGACCTCTAATTGCATGGCACATCTCCAGGCCCATGCCCGATGTCCCTGTGCCAGCTGCTTTAACAGCTTGTTGCCATGCAGATGCTGCCTGCAGCCAGACAAGGTCCTCTCCCCATGAAGGCACTGGCGCTGCTCTCTGGCCCCTACTGAAGGTGGGCAGGGCTTGGCCCAGCTCTTCTCTTGCACTAAAGAGATGGAGCTGTCACCCCAGTGTCCAGGTGGTAGCAGCAGCAATGTCCAGCCAGGATCAGCACTGGCTGAGCTGCGTGCCCAGGGACAGCTGGGGATGGCCACGGGGTGGGCAGGCAGGAGCCAGGCAGGGGCTGCTGTGTCCAGTGGCAGGTCCCCGGGGAGGATGGGGCAGCCCATGCTGAGCGTCCCTGGGCTGAGGGACATTTCCTTGCCTGGCACCATCTGGGCCTGGACCTCCTCCAGTGGCATGCCCAGGAAAAGAGGGAAGCCATCAAGAGCCTGTGAGTTACGCAGGGATGGGGTGCAGCTTCCTCCCTCCTTGGTTAGCGGGTGGATTAAAAGAGGCCTCTAGGGTTTGCGGCAAACAGGAGTGGGCAAACAGGGCCGTGGCATGTCTCTGAGGGACAATTCACGAGGCAGTGTGCACAGGCAGGGCAAGCAGGCAGGGTTGCAGGTTTTCTTGCTAGGGAGGTTTACTGTGTGTTGTTTGCAGTGTTTCTGTTGGTTGCTTGGCTTTGGACTTTCTGGTAGTAATGGTTTTTACGCAATCGAAAACTGTAGTTAGTACAAGTGCATGTAACTAAGTGGAACCCTCCAAAAAGGATGTGTCTGTCCTGACCCATTCCTGTGCAGAGTGTTTGAGCTTAGCAGTGGTTTCAGGGGGCAGTGAGGAGAAAAGCTGCCTGCGGTGTGAACAGGTGAATGATCTCCTTTCACTGGTGGCCGAGCTTAGGGAGGAAGTTTAAAGGCTAAGGAGTATCAGGGAAAGTGAAAGGGAAATAGATTGGTGGAGTTCAGCCCTTCCATCCTTACGGAAGGCCCAGCAAGAGTCACAGGACTCCTATGCCGCACACTGTCAGGCAAGAGAAGGACACCTGGTAGATGAAGGGGAGTGGAAATGGTCCCTGCACGGGGAGGTTATGATAAAAATTCCTCCCAACCCCCGTCCCCTAGCCAGGGGCCACTTCAGAATAGGTATGAGCCCCTGGATCTAAAGAGTCAGCCAAATGATCAAGAAGAAAATTATCTGTCCGGAGAGCCTCCCAATTATAATTAATCTGTAACATGGATTGCCAGCTCTAACATCAAAAAGGAGAGAAGGGTAATCGTGGTGGGTGACTTCCTTCTGAGGGGAACAGAGGGCCCCATGTCAAGGGGACCCACCCCACAGAGAGCTCTGCTGCCTCCCTGGGGCCCAGGTGCAGGATATTCCTCAGGGACTTCCTGGGCTGATTCAGTCCTCTGATTATTATCCACTGTTGAAACTCCAGGCTGGCAGTGATGAGATTGAGAAGAGGAGTGTCAGGACCATTGAAAGTCACTTTAGGGCCCAGGGACAAGTGGTTGATAGGACAGGGACACAGGTAGTCTTTTCCTCAGTCCCTTTGGTGGCTGAGAAAAATGGTGAAAGCAATAGGAGAGCTCATATCATCAACAAGTGGCTCAAGGGCTGGTGTCATTGGCAGAATTTTGGATTCTTTGATCATGGTGCAGCTTTGATGGCACCTGGCCTGCTGGAACCAGATGGGCTCCATCTCTCTGTTAAGGGCAGAAGGTTTTTAGCTGATGAGCTTGCAGAACTTGTTGAGAGGGCTTTAAAGTAGGTTTGAAGAGGGAACGGGATGCAGCTGGGCTGTCTGGAAGCAGGCCCAAGGGTGGTAAGCCTGAGTTAGGGATGAAATCAACAGCCCAGCTGAGGTGCATGGATAGCAGTGCACACAGCATGGGTAACAAACAGCAAGAGCTGGAGGCCATGGTCCAGCAGCAGAGCTGTGATGTCATTGCCATCACAGAAACGTGGTGGGATGCCTCACATGGCTGGAGCACTACACTGGATGGCTACAAGCTCTTCAGGAGAGACAGGAAAGGGAGAAGAGGTGAAGGTGTGGCTCTTTATATTTGGGAGGCTTTGGACACCATGGATATTGAAACTAATGATGATGAGGTGGAATGCCTATGGGTGAGAATTAGGGGGAAGGCCAACAAGGCTGACATCCTACTGGGAGTCTGCTATCATCCACCCAACCAGGAAGAAGTGGTGGACAACTCATTCTATGAACAGCTAGAGGATGTTTCAGGATCATCAGCCCTTGTTCTTGTAGGCGACTTCAACTTGCCAGACATCTGCTGGGAACTTAATACAACAGAAAAAAAACAGCCCAGGAAATTTGTAGAGTGTGTGGAGGACAAGTGTTGGTTGCAGCAGGTGGGTGAGCCCAGCAGGGGAGGGACTATGTTAGATCTGCTGTTTGCAGATAGAGGTGGGCTGGGGGGACATGTGGTGGCTGGAGGCCGCTTGGGGCACAGTGATCATGAAATGATAGAATTTGTTGCATTGCAAGCTGATCTGTAGTCAGCATTAATCAAGTTCTAAGAAGCAGTCCAGCTCAGCTCCATGAACTAGCCTCTGTGTTTGACTGACAGAAGCTCACATGCAATCGGAACTCTCCTAGGATGCAGACATTGCCTTGGTTCAGAGTCTGGGGCCACACAGATAGACCAATGAGCTGTCTCGGCCCAGGAGATTGGAATGGGCTATAAAAGAACACTCCAGACAATAAACAAGGCTGCTTTTCTGAGGAAACACGAGTGGTCTGTCTTATGTTATGTCTCAGACAGGGGAACACCAATGTATCAAGAATTCTTGGTATTTTGTGAAAACAGGAGGAAGATCAATAAGACTTTTACACATGACTTTCAGAGGGCAGACTTTGGCCTGTTTAGGAGACTTCTTCAGAGAGTTCCTTGGCAAGCAGCCCTTAAAAACCAAGGAGTCCAGGAAAGGTGGGCATGCTTCAAAACAGAGATCTTGAGGGCACAGGAACAGTCTGTCCCTGGGTGCCGAAAGATGAGTCAATGAGGCAAACGCCCAGCCTGGATGGGAAAGGAGGTTTTGGAGGAATTTAGGAATAAAAAGAGGACGTATCATCTTTGGCAAAATGGTCAAGTCTCTCAGGAATTATTTAGAGGAGCTGCTAGAGCACGTAGGAAAAAAAAATTAGGGAGGCCAAAGCTTAGTTTGAACTTAAAATGGTGACTTCTGTAAAGGGATAATAAAAAAATGTATTTACAAATATATCAACAGGAAAAGGAAGGGTAAGACCAACCTTTGTTCTTTATTAGATGTGGGAGGGAACTTAGGAACTGCAGATGAGGACAAGGCAGAGGCGTTGAACACCTTCTTTGCCTCAGTCTTTAGTAGGAAGACGACTTGTCCTCAGGACAAGTGTCCTGCTGGGCTGGTAGATGGTGTCAGGGAGCAGAATGGGCCCTGTTAGCCAAGAGGAGGCAGCCAGAGAACTGCTGAGCTGCTTGGATGTTCCTAAATCTATGGGGCCAGATGGGATCCACCCCAGGGTGATGAGGGAGCTGGCAGATGAGCTGCTGAAGCCGCTCTCCATCATTTATCAGCAGTCCTGGCTCACTGGTGAGGTTCCAGGTGACTGGAAGCTGCCCAATGTGACGCCCATGTACAACAAGGATGGGAAGGAGGATCCTGGTAATCATAGGCCAGTCAGTCTGACCTCAGTACCCACTGAGGTGATGGAACAGTTTATACTGAGTGTCATCACACAGCACTTACAGGATGGCCAGGGTAGCAGAGCCAGCCAGCAGGGGTTCAGGAGGGGTAGGTCGTGTCCGACCAACCTGATCTCCTTTTATGAGCAAGTGACCTGCCTGATGGATGCAGGAAAGGCTGTGGATGTGTCTGTTTAGACTGCAGAAAGGCCTTTGCACTGTCTTCCACAGCACGCTCCTGGAAAAGCTGCAGCCCAGGGCTTGGAGAGGAACACTCTTTGCTGGGCTCAGAACTGGCTGGATGGCTGGCCCAGAGAGGGCTGGTGAACGGTGCTGCACCCAGCTGGCAGCCAGCCACCAGTGGTGTCCCTGCGGGCTCTGTGCTGGGGCCAGCTCTGGTCAATGCTTTTATTGACAACATGGATGAGGGGATTGAGTCTTTCATTAGCAAATCTGCAGACAACACTAAGCTGGGAGAGTGTGTTGATCTGTTGGAAGGTAGGAGGGCTCTGCAGGCAGACCTGGAATGGTTGGAGGGATGGGCAGAGTCCAGTGGGATGAAGCTCAGTAGGTGCAAGTGCCCCGTCCTGCACTTTGGCCACAAGAAGCACCTGCAGTGTTCTAGGCTGGGGATAGTGTGGCTGGACAGTGGCCAGGCAGAAAGGGAGCTGGGGGCACTGGTCACAGCCAGCTGAACTTGAGCCAGCAGTGTGGCCTGGTGGCCAAGGAGGCCAATGGCTCCTGGCCTGTGTCAGGAACAGCATGGCCAGCAGGAGCAGGGAGGTCATTCTGTCCCTGTTCTTGGCACTGGTGAGGCCGCACCTCGAGTGCTGTGTCCAGTTCTGGGCCATCAGATTGGGAAGGACATTGAGTCGCTCGAGCACATCCAGAGGGGCAACGAGGATGGTGAGGGGCTGGGAGCACAAGCCCTGGTGAGGAATGACTGAGGGAGCTGGGAGTGTTTACCCTGGAGAAAAGGAGACTCCGAAGTGACCTTATCACTCCACAGCTCCCTGAAGGGTAGTTGTAGTCAGGTGGGGTTGGTTTCTTTCTCCAGGCAGCACTGACAGAACCCGAGGACACAGTCTCAAGCTGCATCAAGGGAAATGTAGGTTGGATATCATGAAAATATTTTCCACAGAAAGAGTGATAAAATTCTGGAATGGCCTGCCAGGGGAGGTGGTGGAGACACCATCCCTGGATGGGTTTAAAAAAGACTGAATGTGGCACTTGGTGCCATGGTTTAGTTGTGGTGTTGGGACATGTGTTGGACTGGATGATCTTGAAGGTCTCTTCCAACCTGGTCATTCTGTGAATTCTGTATGAATACTGAGCATCTCCAGGGACACAGCCTGACCAGCAATGTCAGTAGGCGAAAAAAAAGTTTTGTGAATGGCCCTTTGATGAAGCAAAACATTTACAATCAGGGCAGTCCATTCATAGAGATGGGGGCACACTCTGGGGGTACAGCTAAGGCCATGAGGTCACAGCAGGGCTCTGGGGTCACAGCAGGCTGAGCTCTCAGCAGGCCCTGAGGTCACAGAGGTGCCAGAGGTGCCAGAGCCCCGTGGTTGCACAGCAGCACAAGGACCCAGCAGTCAGTCCCTGAGCACAACTGTTGTGGCAGCAGCGGCGGTGGCAGCAGCGGTGCTGACATTGGGACAGCGGTGTCGGGACAGCGGTGGCAGCAAGAGCTGCAGGACTGGCGGAGGACAAGGCAGCATGGCCTTTGCTCTGCGCCTCTTCCTCCTGCTGCTCCTGGCCGTGGCCCTGCCTGCCAGGGCTGCCCAGGCTGCTCCACTGCAAGCGCGGGGAGCAGGTGAGCCGGCAGCCTGGCTGCCCTTTCCCGGGACAGCGCTCCCTGCTCCCT
The DNA here is from genome assembly GCF_036417665.1 of Passer domesticus. NCBI lineage: Eukaryota > Metazoa > Chordata > Aves > Passeriformes > Passeridae > Passer > Passer domesticus. Next base: position 6,850,241 of record NC_087482.1, on the reverse strand, counting down.
GGGAAGCGCTGGGGATGGTTTTGCCCACGGCATTAGGGAGGGTTTCCTCTGTGGGAGGGAGAGTGTCCCCACGGGCCCTGGGTAGCCCCATTTCCCATTCCTCTCCCAGAATGTTACACAGGGCAGGGAAAGAGGGTGGAGAGTGGCCAGGAGCCTGCCCAGAGCTCCCCAAGCCCCTGTGCAGCTTTGGCCATGTCCATTCACAACTGGCTCCCATGGCCTTTCCTTTCCCATTTCCTGTACCCAGCTCCCTGAGGCAGAAGGGGATAAAACTCAGCATGGAAATAGTTATGATCTCTACTCCCTCTAGATTTGGATGGCGACATAAATTATTTGCAAGTACTGGTGAATGACACTTTAAAGATCTTGGAAAATGCTGGAGGCAAGTTCTGAATATCTGTTTTATCTGATAGAATAATCAGTGTCAATGTGGCAAGAGCTCATTCATGCCACTTTCCTCAAGGGTCGGTCAGGGTTGAAAGGCTGAAAAATTTGCTCTGCTCCCTTCTGGAGCCCTGAGGGATCCCACAGGATCGCTGTCAGTGGGAGGAAGGAGCATTTAGTTGTCAGTCTTCCTCCCGTGTGCAATGCCAGTGTGTCCTTCTGTGTGCTCTGTGCAGTCACAGAGAAGAGCAGAGAGGGAAGGGGCCGGGCCCAGGGCGGTGCCCCGGGGCTGAGCCTTGTGGGCAGCCTGAGGATCTCCTGCAGTGCCACAGGAGCTCTTCTGTCCTGCCTTTCGTTGCAGCTGAACCTGCCGGTGAAGGTCCCACATCCAGGACTGAGGCTCTGGGAGATGCTGAGGGTAGGTCAAGGCCTTTCCCCTGGGAGAGCTGCCAGCTCAGAGCCCAAAGCTGGGCCAGGGGGGCAGCGTTGCAGGTGCCAGCACAGAAACATGCACGTGTGTGCCCTCGCCCTGCGCCATCCCCTCACCGCTGCTGCGGCTCAGTGGTGCCCGTGCAGATCAGCAGAGATGGCATAAGCTTCTGTGGCTGTTGTGTTACAGGTGTGTCTGCAGGGAGGACTTCTCCAGCTCCTTTGCTGATTCCTACAGAGAAGCCTGCCTCCCATCGCAGGGGTGAGTAGTGTGTCCCTGCTGACCCCACAGGCTGATCCCTGCTTTTGTGGGACCCATTCCTGGGAAATGGAAATATTTCTCGTAAGGTCCCCTGAGAATGGAGAAAAAACCCAGAAGGAACAGTAAGTCCCTGGAGGCATCCAAACACATGGAGAAGATGCCGAGTGATCTGGAATGATGCCGTGGTGGATGCATTTCCCTCATGCTTCCCCTGGGACTCAGCAGCCGGGGTTTTGGCTGCACATCTGGACACGCCGTGCCTGGCACGGTGGGAAGGGATCCATGGCAGCCTCTCTGCCCTGCTGCTGCTTTCACGCCCTGCAGGGCTGCTTCCCAGCCTGGCCTGGCTGCAGCTTCTGCCCAGCCTCTGCAGGAAGGCATTTGGCATCAGCTGACAGGCAGCCCAAACTGCACCACAGGCCATGCCCACCCTGAGATCCCCTGTGATTTTGCAGTCTCCAGGCTGATCACTAATGGCGGGTGTTGTGATGAAAGTGGGCCCTGTTCTACCTAGGATGTTTATGTCTTTGACAAGAATTGCCTCTTGATGATGCCGCCTATCCAGTGGGGATCAGTCTTACCTGATGAGCTGTTGCTTTTCCTTTCTCCACAAGTGGATGGAGAGGCTGTACAGAGGGCGGCGTTTCCCAAAGGAAGCACTGGCTCCATGCCAGCCTCTGCTGCAGGAAGAGAGGGGATGCCAGGCACAGGACCAGGAGGTAATTGCAGTGCCTCTGGACTTGAGACCTGCTACGGTTTGAGCTGCCCCCTCTGCTGCCTGGCAGTGCGGGCACAGCCCAGACAAGACTGGCACAGCCCAGGGGAATTATCCCAAGCAGGCTCAGGACACTTGGGTACTGAGCAGTCCTGCTGGGGTCCCTGTGTGGGAGGCAGATCCTGAAACCTAGGAGCGACTGCATTCCCATGGTGGGGAATTGACAAAGCAGCACAGGAAGGCTCCAGTGTGTCCTGAGGGGCCTGGTTATGTCCTCTCCATTCAGGGAGGAATTTCAGGGGGAAGAGGAATAGAGGGAGAGAAGAAATTAGGAAGGGAGGGAGAGAGGGCAGACGGCGGGAGGGATGATTGTGGCAGTGCCTGCTGCATTTTTTCACTAGTGCTTTAGCAAGAGTTTTAGCTCTGGGAGTGGGAGAGCCCAAATGCACCCTGGGCTGCTCCAGCCACCTCGCCAGGGATGTTACACAGGGCCTGCAAAGAGGATGGGGATTGGCCAGGAGCCTGCCCAGAGCTCCTGAGGCCCCTGTGCAGCTTTGGCCACATCCATTCACATCTGGCTCCCACAACCTTACGCAACCCACTTGCAATGCCCTGTTATCTGAGGCAAAGGGGGCCACAACACACCAGGGAAATGGTTCTGATCTGTGCTCCCTTCTAGATCGGGATGGCAAATTGCATTATTTGGATGCCCTGCTGGATGATGGCTTAAGGCTCTTGAAGAATGCTGGAGGCAAGTTGTCCCTGTGCCTTTCTTAACAATATCCTGACAGTGCTGCAGGTGCCAGCACAGAACCATGCACGTGTGTGCCCTCGCCCTGCGCGATCCCCTCACCGCTCCTGCGGCTCAGTGGTGCCCGTGCAGATCAGCAGAGATGGCAGAAGCTTCTGTGGCTGTTGTGTTACAGGTGTGCCTGCAGGGAGGACTTTCCCAGGTCCTTTGGTGGATGTTGCACGCAAGCCCAGCTCCCATGGCAGGGGTGAGTAGTGTGTCCCTGCTGACCCCACAGGCTGATCCCTGCTTTTGTGGGATCTGTTCCTGGGAAATGGAACTCTGTTGCTCTAAGGTCCTCCGAGGCGAAAGAACAAAGCTACAGGTCACAAGAAACCCCATGAGCCACTCAAAATCACGGGACAAATGGTGAAAGAATTACTGCAAACCGAACAAGGTGGGTGCATTTCCCTCATGCTTCCCCTGGGTCTCAGCAGTCAGGGCCTTTGGCTGCACATCTGTGTGGAAGGGGCTAACAGCAGGCCTGTTAGCTAAAGGAGCAAGAAGAAGCTGAGAAGAAAGAAGAGACTGATAAGGACCTCTCTCCAAGGCTGTAACCAAGGAGACCAAGAGAATTGAGGGACTGAAGAAAGATAAGAACTTCACAGCTGCATGAAGTATATTTAGAAATTTAGTTAAGTCACTGTAACTTTTCACCAATGGTGTTATGTTGATTTATTGTATCCAATAGTTAGGGTAGAAGAAGCATAAACAATCAAAAAGTGTATAAAAGGTCAGCCATGTTCAATAATAAAGTGTTGCCATCTGAAACTGCTTGTAGTCCCTGCTTTGTGTCGTGACCGACTCGACAACGACACATCTGGACACACCGTGCCCGGCACAGCAGGAAGGGATCCATGGCAGCCTCTCTGCCCTGCTGCTGCTTTCATGCCCTGCAGGGCTGCTTCCCAGCCTGGCCTGGCTGCAGCTTGTGCCCAGTCTCTGCAGGAAGGCATTTGGCATCAGCTGACAGGGAGCCCAAACTGCACCACGGGCCTGAGATCCCCTGAAATTTCATAGTCTCCAGGATGATCACTAAGGGCGGGTGTTATCATGAAAGTGGACCCTGGCCTACCCAGAAAATTGTGTGGATTCCTGATCCTTAACCATGACGTTCACAAGTACTGGCTGCTGAAGATGCCACGTCCCCAATGGGGAACAGCCCCACCTGATGCAGCCGTCCCTCTTCCTTTCTGCAGAAGTGGATGGAGAGGCTGGGCAGAAGGCGGCGTTTCCCGAAGGAAGCAGTGGTTCCGTGCCAGCCTCTGCTGTAGGACTGGAGGCGATGCCAGGCACAGTCACAGGAGGTAATTGCTGTGCCTCTGGGCCTGAGCCCTGCTGAGACTTGAGCTGCTGTCTCTGCTGCCTGGAAGTGAGGGCACAACCCAGGGGAATTATCCCGAGCAGGCTCAGGGCACTCGGGTACTGAGCAGTCCTGCTGGGGTCCGTCCGTGGGAGACATGTCCCGAAACCTGGGAGTGACTGCACGGGGTGCCCATGGTGGGGAAAGGACAGAGGGGCAGAGCAAGGTTCCAGTGTGTCCTTAGTGGGCCTGGCTGGGTCCCTTTGGGCTGTGGGAGCTGTCCCAGCAGATGGAGGAAGGGCGGCTGGGAGGACAGGCAGGAGGGAGTTTGCGAGGGATACTTGCAGCACTGCCTGCTGCAGTTCTCCCCAGGGATTCAAGGAGGATTTTCCTTGTGCGATTAAGAGAACCCCCACGGGCCCTGGGCTGCTCCAGGCACCTCTCCAGGGATGTTGCACAGGCCCTGCAAAGAGGATAGGGATTGACCATGAGCCTGCCCAGAGCTCCCCAGGCCCCTGAGCAGCTTTGGCCTTGTCCATTCACATCTGGCTCCCATGGCTTTACCTGACCTACATGCAGTGCCCAGTTCCCTGAGGCAGAAGGGGATCCCAGCACATCATGGAAATGGTTCTGATCTTTGCAAACTTCTAGGTTGGGATCAAGACATGGATTATCTGGGAAAGCTGCTGGATTATGGCTTGAGACTCATGGGAAATCCTGGAGGCAAGTGCTCAATGTACCTTTCCTGAGAGAATACACAGTGACCAGGTGTCAAGAGCTCATAAATTTGCCCTTTCACTTAAGATCATCTGAAGGTTGATGGATTATGGAAAATTTGCTCTGTTCCCTTCTGGAGCCCTGAGAGATCCCACAGGATCACTGTCAGTGGGAGGAAGGAGCATTTAGTTGTCAGTCTTCCTCCCGTGTGCAATGCCAGTGTGTCCTTCCATGTGCTCTGTGCAGCCACAGAAAACAGCAGAGAGGGAAGGGGCCGGGCCCAGGGCTGTGCCCCGGGGCTGAGCCTTGTGGGCAGCCCGAGGATCTCCTGCAGTGCCACAGGAGCTCTTCTGTCCTGCCTTTCTTTGCAGCTGAACCTGCTGGTGAAGGTGGTGCAGCTTCCCAAGCCACGTCCAGGACGGAGCCTCTGGGAGATGCTGAGGGTAGGTCAAGGCATTTCCCCCTGGGAGAGCTGCCAGCTCAGTGCCCAAATCTGGGCCAGGGGGGCATCGCTGCAGGTGCCAGCACAGAACCATGCACGTGTGTGCCCTCACCCTGCACGATCCCCTCCCTGCTCCTGTGGCTCAGGCATGGCAGCTGTTTGGAAACAGGAGAGCCCTGACCCTCCCCTGAAAGCCAAGACATTTTCTGAAACCTATCCCCATGTTTAACACGCATGACATCCTGAAGATGCCAGCACCCAAATCAGGAACTCTTCCATCTAATCCAACTGTCCTTTTCCTGTCGGAAGTGATGGACCAAACATCTGTGCAGAAGGAGGCACATCCTGGAGGAAGCATTTCCCCATGGGCAGCCCCTGCTGCAGGAAGGAAGGCGATGCCAGACACGGGCACGGGCACAGCAGGTAATTGCTGTGCCGGGCTCAGCCCTGGCCGAGGCTGTGTGGCAGCAGCTCTTCCCCCAGGGCCTGCCCTTGCCCAGCCCAGCAGCAGCCAAAGCTGGAGGCGCCTCGGCTTCCAGGCCTCTGGAGCTGGTTCAGAGCCCCGGGGAAACGGGACTGGTGCAGCAACGTCCCTGGCGCTGCAGCTGCTGCGGAGCTGGCCCTGAGTGCCCAGAGGCCCAAGGCACAGGAGCAGCCCCGAGCGGGAGCCCTGCCGCCAGCCCAGGGCCAGAGCCAGCCCTGGCTCCCGACTGGGCAGGGGCTGGCTGGGTCCTGACAGGGCCTGAGCCTGTCCCCTGGGGCTGGGGGAGCTGTCATGAGGCAGGGAGGGCCAGGGGTGGCAGTGGCTGCTCAGGGATGGCTTTGGCCCATGTCCCTGGCAGCAGCCACTGCCCAAGCAGCTGCGCTGCCCCCGGGCTCTCCTCCCGGCCTGCTGGGCTTTGTTGGCTGGCACAGCCTGTGCCAAGGGCCGGCAAGGTGCCTGCAGGCCCCAGCTCTGGGGGAAACAGAGAACGTCCTGCCTGTATCCACCGTGCTGCCAGCTCAGCAGTGCAGCACAGCAGAGCACGGGCTCACGCTCCCCATTGCTCCCACAGATGCAGCCAGCACCACAAGACCTGTTCCCAATGCCCAGGATGGCTTCGGAAGGGGCTTCTGTAAGGGAGTAGGCTGCTGGCTAGGGTGTCTGGCAGGCGTGCTTTTTTTGGAGCTTATTCTCATACTGTGCTGTGTCAGAATCTGGTGTAACTGGAAGAAGAAACGGTGAGTGGACACCTCTCCCTGAAAGAGCTTCTTTTGAAAGTCTAATGTAGACAGAAAGCATTTCCAGCGAGGTTGCAGTGGAGCTGTGGCCAGTCCATGGTTCTCCAAATAACTCTGCTGAGGGTTCTGCTGCTGCCCAGTGCTTCCAGTGGCCTCTCAATTGCTGGGCCTTGTCCTGGGGCCCCGCTGGGGCTGCAGCCAGTGCTGGCTCCCACTGAGGCTGCCTGGCCAAGAGCAGCCCCAGGGGCACAGGGCAGAGGCAGAGGGAGGTGGGGAGGAGAAAGAGCAGGGCCGAGGTTGTCCTTGAAAGGCAGAGGCGCTCTGGGGCCCGCTCCTGGCCAGGGACCCTGCCCAGAGCCGTGCCCTGCTGGCCGGGGCCTTGAGGGGCAGCTGTCCAGCTGGGCCCAGCTGTGCCAGCAGCTCCAGCCGTGCTGGGGAGCCTTGCCAGCTCTGGGCCCTGCTGTGCACGAGGGTCCCTGTGTGCCACTGACAGCTGGGGCCTCAGCCACCTCCTCTCTGCACAGGAGCGCCTCTGCAGCTTCACAAGACTGGCCAAAGAGTTCCATCAGGGAGACTGCCACCTGCACCTGTGCTTCTTATCAGCCTTCTCTAAGCCAGTGTCCAAAGATCCTGCCACGGCTGCATTACCAGCTTGTTGCTAGGGACATGCTGCCACCACTCAGAACAGGAGCCTCTGGCCCTGAACATGCTGGCCCTGGTGTCCGGCCCGGACTGAAGGTGGGACTCGCCTGCCAAGGAAGGGCTTGATCAACACCTTTCACCTCTGCTCTCTGGGTGGTAGCACCAGTTCTTCCTTTGCTGATTTTCTGGGCACAGCCAGGTTTGTCCAGGCAGCAGCTGGCCATGGGTCTCCTGAGACTAGGAGCTACTATAGTTATTTTTAATTTTGCAAGATTTAGGAACATTTGTCATAGAATATTCCCCTAATAATTCTTCCCTGTTTCTACAATAGTTCTATATTTTTCAACGTAGTTTTAGAATTGGGAAAAACACAGGACATTTTCACACTTCTAGAATAAAATATAGAATTGCATTTAATTGGTAATCTTTATTTCTGGAAGAGCTAAGACAGCCAACAGCACCTGTGTACTGCCGAGGCTCATTTCCTAGGGCAGATTTGTGTCTTGTTAAAACAACTAACGAAAAACCTTTTCCCTTATATTTAGTGGGATTTCTGACTAGCTCTCCTCTTAGTCTTCAGAGGCAAACTTTGAGCACAGTAGGAATCTCTTCAAGTCACCATCTTTGTTTGTTTCTGCCAAGAACTGCCTCAGTTCTAGAGCAGAGGCTTCTCTCAGCTTCCTTCCACCCCGCTCCGCCCCAAGCCTGTCCTGAGCCCTCTCCTGCAGCTGCTGCACTGCCCTGGAGCTGCTGTAAAACACAACAGCTCTGCCACAGCCACTCAGCTGGATTGGAGAAGCTTTCTGGCCGTGTTTACATTAGGCTGGTGGCTTCTTGAAACACAAGCTGAGCTTCTGAATGCTGTGTTTCACCTGGCAAAGGAACTGATGCTACCTTTCTCATGCAGCCTAAACTCCCATGGGCTTTCAACGCTTTCTGGCCAGCAAATCGCCTGGAAAACCATTTAATGCAGCCATTTAGTACTGAAAATGGCCCAGTCTGTGTATCAAAGGAACTTGTTTAAATGCTGGAGCCCACCAGAGCATCCTTCCAGGGCATATCTTTCTCCCCACACCTCCCCCTCCATGACTGCCAAACAGCACCTTTGACAGTTCTTTCCTCCAGAACATGAATGGCACCATTTTATTTGGGGGAGGAAAATAAAGGAAATGTTCTGGGATACAATCATCATCTTCATCATCATCACAATGAGCTGCAAATCAGTTAAATGACATCAACAACTCAGACTGTGGACTTACTTCTCAGAGTGCAGCACTGCCTGTACTACCCCTTGAAAGTGCAGATGTGCTACAGTCTTTAAAATCAGATGGATGCAGACGAAATTTGGAGCCAAGCACAGCTCTGGGAGAGCTTTTGGGATTGGGCCTCCATGGGCACCGCTGTGTGCCTGGAGTAACCTGCCCCAAGCCATCTGCCACCTGAAGAGCCAAGTGGGGCATGGAAAAGCACAGGCTGCAGAGGGGCTGGGAGTGCAGGGAGCCCATCCTTGTCAGGACTAACACGCTCATCCCACCTTTGGACTGGGTTTGGATGGAGACCAGAACTAATAGCTCGCAGAAGGAAAAGAGGGTACAAAGGTCCCTGGAGTCCCCTGCCCCAGTACCTTAGCCAGCGGGGAAAGGAAGAGGGCAATATGTGGCCGGGGATTTAAAAGGAGGCTGTGTTCCCCACTAGTTGAGAGAGACAACCCCACAAGTGGATGTCCCAATGGACTCTCTCCCTATGTTCAAACAAAGCTGCAGGACTTCTCTGGCTCCTTTATGGACACTGGCTTTTCACAGCGTGATTTTTATGCACACCTGTTTCCTTGTATCAGACTATCAGCAGCCTGCAGTGACTCACTGCCACTCTGGTCTGCAGGGGAAATGGAACTAATTTCCATTGGGGCCCTCCCAGAGGGAAGAACAAACCCAGAGGAGACAAGCAACCCCTGCAGGCATCCAAACTTCTGCACCAGAGGCTGAGTGAGCTGCAGAGGGGGCCTAGTGGGTGCATTTCCCTCAGCCTTCTCCCGAGACTCAGCAGCTGGGCACTTGCACTGCACATGGGTGTTGGATAATATACCAAGTTTAATTTTTGTTTCATGTCTCCAGTCAGGCTTGGTTTGCCTTTGCCTTGGGGAAAGGAATTCTCATGGCTTTTTTAAGGGATCTTGCACCACTCTCAAAGGAAATGAGCTTAACATCTCAATGAACTGGGAATAACCCAAAAGGTCCCCAAAAAGATAATGACCGTCAAGAACACATCAATGACCATCAGCAAACATCAAGGAACATCTGCCCCAGACACTGCCCTCTGGCATAGTTGGAGACACCTGGTCTGCAAGAGGCTGAGACGAAAATCAAGGAGGGTGGACTTTATTAACATCAGAGGCCAAGAAATCTGGGTCCAGGAGGAAAACAAATACTAAGAACTATGTGACTTGAGACCAACGAATATTAAAGGAATGGAAAATTACATCTAGTTGAATATTAGGAAGTCTGAAGCTTAATAATGGAGCTCTGTGTATTGTGATGTGTTTCTTCTTTTATTAATTTGATTTGTAATTTTGTAGTTTCCTTATGCTGTTCCTTTTGTCCCTGCCCTTTTCCCAGAACTTTCATCACTTTTCCTTTTACTAGATGCCAGTTTCTCCCAGAGGCTGCCTCCCCTCGAGAATTTTCAGTTTTGTATTTCTTCAAACTTTATTAGTTCCCTGAAACTGTTTTGCTCCCTTGAAATTCTTTATTGGTTTATACATTGTATTTCCAGCCATATATTAACTCCCAATTTTCCTGATTTGTTAAAGGTTGTATCCTCCCGCTGGGACCTGCCCCTGTCTATAAGTTACTGTTTGCCCTCAGTTCAGGGTCCTGGGATGATGAAGAGGGGAAGTTTTACCATCAAATAAAGTTACCCCGGGACCCGTCTTGCTGTTCCTTTGTTTCATGCTGTGCCATCACTGGCAGCTGGGATTTAGTGGAGCTCGGGGGAGGGGGATTGTTGCCCCCCTGTCACCATCCAGCTGGGCCAAGCAACAGTGATGTATAGTTATGTTATTGTAGTTTAGATGTCCTCTGTTCTCCCCATAGTTCCCTTTCCCCCCATGTATTGTTACCATCAGGCAGCCCGGGTTGTCAAGGCCAGGTAGAAGAAGGTGTGCACGTGTCCCTTACCTGGGGCAGTTGGGAATGGAGAAGCTTGTTGCCAGGGGGGTGCAGCATGGCAACACCTGATCTCCCACCAAGTTACAAGAAAGCAATCTCCACCGATAAATGGCAAAGAGCTGACTGAGAGACTTTGGGAGGGCCCAGGGCTGTCTGATGCAAGTCTCAGGGGTAGAACAGGCTGAGCACCAATCTTGAAAAAGAACCAGCAACGTGGTCTCCATGAGGCCAGTTCCCAGCGCTGCAAATTTTTCCTTATATAGTCCTTTGTTGTATTTTTGTTAAGGTTTAATAAACCTTTTTTAAATTTTCAAAGTGAGCAGTTGTTTCTCACTGATGGAACTACTGTCAATATACTTTTGCTTTGTGTGATTGGTCAAAAAACTTTTAAAGTAAGTTGTAATATTAAGTTCTTGGTCTGCTGCCAGGGATTTGAGCTGCTGGCATCTTCCCATTGTCATAGCCATGTAATGGGACTGATGCTGGAAAAGAAACAGCTCGAGATGTGTTCCCCAGCAGTCCCATCCCATTCGTGATTTGTACGTAGACCCCCCCGGTCAGCAATAAATGGTGCCCCTCAGTGAGGAGGATTTGTAGACTAGAGGAATATAAAAAATAAAAAAGAAAACCGTGGACAGTGCTATTGCCAGAGGCCCAGGCTGTTAAAAGGAGGAATGGATCATGCCCTTTGTTGTCTGTAGCTGGTATGCTTGTAAGTAACAAGTAGCAACTTTAGGGGCTCCTGGGCAATGAGATGGGAAACGATCTATCTAGAACAGGAGGGGATGTCTTTTACCGGCTTCAGACAATTTTACAGGAGAAAGGACATTCAGACAGCTCAAAACATGAACGAAAAGACTTATTAATCTGGGTAAAAGCGAATACTCAAAATATGGACTTGAAGTCTGCTTTTACCTTTGATTTCTGGGACCGGATAAACTGGAAAATTTACAATCTAGTCTGTTTCAAAAGGAAGAGACTTTAGTCAAACCTGTTTCCAGAGCTTTATCATAGAGCTTTAAACAGAATGATCGTAACAGAGACTTTCTCAAACACCAAAACAGAACACCTAGTTCTAAGATGTTAATTCCGAGTGGTGCTAGGTCTTTGTCCATCTCTGGGAGGATCTCGGGTTTTGTTTGTAGCTCTTTCCCTTCTCCTGGCATGTCTGGGGTTTCCCCAGGCAGTGTGAACAGCATCCCAATCCCCGTGAAGGGGGAATCAGATCAGCTTCTAGCTTCGGTCGTGTCCTCTGTTTCTTCCAGGATTCCCTGTGCCTCTGATGCTGTGACCAGGCATCCTCCATTCCTCCACAAAATCATCCACCCCTGGATTTCCTGGGAAAGCATTTGGGATTTTCGTTGTGCTCCAAGAATTTGGGGTTTAAGGAGTTGTGTTCTGGGGAGATTGGGAGTCAAACGAGTGTGAGAGATGAGAGTTTGGGGAAGGTTTGCAAAACAAGGGCTGCTGTTTCTGCGCCCTGTTCCTCTTCCAAACAAGTTGCGGTCGGATCTTGTTCTGAAGTTGTTCAGCGGGGTCTGCCAAGGGGGGCTCCAGATCCGCTTTGCCTGGCCGAGGGGCTGTGGGAGTCACCCCTGCCACGGTTTCTTCCCGGGAAATCATTCCCTCAGATCGGGCTCAGGCGGGCAGATTGTTTTGCAGTTCTGAGAATTCTTTTCATAGAGATTCCTCCACCAAGCCTCTTCCAGGGTGTTTGCCGCTTTTAGCACCCCAGACTCTGGTTACAGCTAGTGGGGGGGGCTTTAGATTTAGCTGTGCCTGCAGGGAAGCAGGCAGGGGGACAAACAGAAGCAGCGGGAGGCAGCCAAGAGTCGAGCAGAGCTGGGATGGCTCTGCCCAGAGAGATGGATGGGGTGGAGGTGGGAGAGCTCAGGAAAGTTTCTGTGCAAACACAAAGAGTTCAGTAGAAGCCTTGCAACCTCTCTCGTTTGTTGCTGGGGGTTGGGCGGGGGGGAAAGCATGCTGAGATCGCAGCTCAAACCTGAGAGTTTTCCAGCTGAGTCCCTGTGGGTGGGGATGCGGTGTGGAACCTGTAACAGCTCATTGCAAAGTGTCACAAATACAAATTTGGGATCTGCAGCTGTAGAGCAGCTTGATTTGTATGAATCTAAAAACCCCAATTTAGTGAATTGAGATGTGATTTAGCAAGCTCTAGCTTTCTTCCTCTAACCAATACAACACATTCCTCGGCTGCTACCTCCAGCGGCGGGCAGGGGAAGGGAGGTGTGGGGTGTGTTAAAAATGTAGAGCTCTCCTCCTCCACCCTTCCTGGCAGGGCTCCCGGGAAGGGCGACACCTCTGCCAAGAACTTGGAGCTTCTTGGCAAGGTTCCTGAGACAGCTGATTGCTGTGACAACACTACCTGTTCTTCTGTACCAGATACAGGAGTGATGAGAGGAAGAAACCACACGCAGTCTAAATCAGAGGGAAACCTTCCACTTCAACTACCTAATTCATCTAATATTAGTCAAAGTTTAGAAAAAATTTAGACTCAAATAAACAGCTCCTTGCCTTAACCTGTAGGATATAGTCATAATGATGTAAATCCATGCTATGAAACTCATTCTCACCATGATATAAAAGAAATCCATCAAGCTTTGAAAGAATGTAGGTTCTCTTCTCCTAATTTTAAGAATGTCTTGAAAAGTATATTTAATTCTTTTACTTTAGTCCCTGCTGATTGTCAAAATGTAGCTTCCTTGATCTGAACCAATTCACAATATCTTTTATGGGAATTACAATGGAAAAAATCTTCTTAATAAATCAGTTGAAAAATATAACAATACTCCTTATGAGAATATAGATATTATATGCCCAACTAGCAAGTGATCCAACTTTCCACAGACCAGAAAGTCAGGCTGTAGAATTGCCTCAGCCTATAGTCACAGATATTAAAAATGCTGCTAGAAAAGCTTTCCTTGCAGTTGAGCCAGCTGGTACCCATGTAAATGCTTACCCTACTATCAAACAAACTGATTTAGAACCCTTTAGTTCTTTCCTAGATAGATTACCCAAGCTGTTGAAAAACAGTGTCCAGGTGAACAAACTCATTTCTGTTTTATTCAAAACCTTGCTTTTGTCAATGCCAACGAAGAATGTAAAAAAATTATTTTAATGTACCTGATCAGCCTCCAAGTGTAACACAGATGCTAACAGCTGGCAGTAAGCTCACCTCTCCACAACATCTGGCTAATGTACAAGTCAATGCTTTTGGAAAGCAGATTGCAGAATCGCAGCAAGAATAGTCTAGAAAAACATCGGGAGATAATTTAGGAAAAGCTTTAAGTGAAAATTTGAGACAACAAATGGAAAAGCTTGAAAAAGCCCTAGAAGCACAAACAAAAATTTTGTCAAAATCTGTTGGCACTGTACAGTTGGACTCTGATAAAAAAATTTCTTGCTTTGCTTATAGTAAAACACACTAAAAAAGATTGTCCTTCAAAAACAATCCAACCTAAACAACTTTCTATTTGCCCTCGATGTCGGAAAGGGAAGCATCTTGCTAAGCACTGACACTCTCAGTTTGACATCGATGGCAAACCTTTGTCGTTAAACTCAAAAAAGATCGTGGATAATCTCTAAAAAGAGCATGGATTAGCACCCCCCCTTGACACAAGCAGTAGTACCTCCTGACAGTCAATTACCCAGCCAAGTGGCATTGGTTCCTCCATCATTTATTCTGCAGTCAACCATTCCTCAAATGGTCCCAGCTCAATACCCTCAAGCAGAAGATTTGAATTGGCCTCCTCAAAATTAATACAGCTTTTAAATAAATTTTGTTATGAAAGAATTTCTACTGGAATTATCAGGTTTTTTTCAACTAAGACAAGATCTTTTAATTATAGGCAAGGCCAGCAACACAATTTTCAGACTTTCAGTGCATCCAGCTGTTGTTTCAGTAAATTGTAACAAAGAGCTAGTAATTTTAGCTCTTGCACTTAATGTTCCTATAGTAATTCCACCAAAAACACCTATAGCTATTGCATTTCTTTTACCCATGAATACATCCAAGCAAAACAACTTTCCAGAGAATTCAATTCTGTCTGTGCCATGTGGAACTCAGGTCCTGAGGTCTTTTGGGTGCAATCTTTAGACCACAGCTAACCAAAATTGACTTGCAGCCTGACTCACCGTGGTAAAACAATTTCCATTACAGGCATGCCAGGTACTGGTGCAGGTGTCACTGTAATTTCTCACGTGTTTTGGCCCAGTGATTGGGATTTGGTAACACCTGCAAGTTCCCTCACAGGGACTGGAGGTGCTACTGCGTGTTTGCAAAGTGCATCCTGATTAACATTACAAGTCCTGAAGGACAAAGAGCGACACTGTGTCCTTTTGTTGTTCAGAAGCCTCTCAGTGTCTGGGGCAGAGACATCCTGTCCTAACAGGGAGCAAAACTAAAAGTGAGCCTGTGATGGAAACCACATCAAAACCTGCCACTTTAAAGCTGAACTAAAAAACTAATCATCCTGTAGAGATTGATCAATAGCCTTTAACTGAGAAAAAAATTAAATATCCTTAAAAGATTAGGAAAAGAACAGTTACAGCAAGGTCACATCACACCCACAAACAGTCCCTGAAATTCACCAGTATTTGTCAACCACAAGAAGACATCGGACAATCCTGGATGTTGCTTCATGACCTAAAGAAGATCAATAAAATAATTGAAGACATGGGACCTCTTCAGCCTACACTTCCTTCTTTATCAATGATCCCAAAACCCTGGCCTCTTGTTGACATTGATTTAAACTATTGTGTTTTCCACATCCCACTTCATCCCAGTGATGCTCCAAGATTTGTCTTTTCAGTTCCAGTCAGTCATCAATCGAAGAGAACCCATCCAGAGATGCCACCAGAAATCATTGCCTCAAAGAATAAAATAATTGCCTATAATTTGTCAATATTTTGTTGCACAAGTTTTGTCTCCAGGTCAACAGAAGCATCCAAGATCCATTATTCTACACTAGATAGATAATTTGCTCATCACAACTACAATGCAGCCAAGGAGAAAACAAACTCGTGCTAGTGTTGTTACTGAAATCCAAAATACTGGAGATGAAATTTCTATGACCACAACTCAAGAAGTTCCACCCTAGAAGTATCTAGGATGGAAAATGACTGAAAAAACAATACAAAAGATACAGCTCCAGACCAGTATCAGCAACCCACAAAATTTACAACAACTTCTAAGAGAAATCACTTAGGTCAGGACTGATTTGAGAATTACCAGTGATGAACTGAGACCACTTTTTAATTTACTGAGAAGAAGCTGTGACATCAATTCTCCTAAAACTCTAATATCTGAAGCTCTTGCAGGCCTTAACAAAGTCATAGAAGCTCTCCAAAGACGACAAGCTCATCACTGTATTCCAGAAAAGCCTTACTTTTTTGCAATTTTGAGAGAAAAAAATGCAACTTTGTAGCCTCATCTTTTGATGAGACTCCTCTAAGAGAGATCCTTTGTTGATAATAAAACAAGTCTTTCTTCCCTACAAGTTTCCAAAGACTCTTTTTTCAGTTTTAGAGATAATAGCACAAATTGTAATGAAAGCCAGAATAAAATTGTTAAGTTTAGCAGGTCAAGAGTTTACAGTTATCTATTTACCATTGGAGAAAAAAATATCTTAAATAGGCAAAGTAAAATTCTGATGATTTGCAATATGCATTGTTACATTTTCCAAGTATTTGTTGTGTTCATTACCCAGCTCACAAACTATTGCAAGCAAAATTGAGTTGGAGAGAGAAACCTATGTTAGGCAAAGAACCCTTGAACGCAATAACTCTTTTCACTAACAAATCTAGCAAAAGTCACAAGTCAGTCGTAACTAAGTTGAACCAAACAACTAATACTTAAGAATCAGATATTAGAATAGCAGAAGGATCTCCTCAAATTGTTAAGCTTGCTGCTGTAGTTTGGGCTTTTCAGCTCTTTCTACAACCTTTTAATTTAATCACAGATTCTGCTTATGTTGCTAATGTGGTTAAAATATAAGAAAGATCAGTTCCAAAATATGCTATGCTGCTAATGTAGTTCAAAGAATAGAAAGATCAGTTTTAAAGAATGTTAATAATGACACTTTATATCGTTGGCTTTCATGTCTTTATACAACTTTGCAATCTAGAACTAATCCATATTTGATTTCTCACATTAGGGCTCATTCCTTGCTTCCTAGATTTTTAGTGGAAGGAAACACAGGAGCACCAAACCTGACAATGGTCATTTCAAACACTTTACCAAACAATTTTTGAATAAGCAAAACTGAGTCATGCCTTTTTTCACCAAAACGCACAAGCACTTGTGCAAATGTTTGAAATTTCCAAAAGTGAAGCTAAGGCTATCGTCAGTACTTGCACTCACCATCAGCTTGTGCAGCCTCCTGTTTCTACAAGAGCAGTCAACCCACAAAGCTTACAAAGCCTGCAGTTATGGCAAACGGATATCACTAAATATCCTTCCTTTGGTACATTTAAAAATATGCAGGTTTCAGTAGACACGTTCTCTTGCACAGTTTTTACTTCTGCTCGCAAAAGTAAAACAAGTAATCATGCCTGTCAAACTTTTTTGCAAGCTTTTGCTTCATTAAGTGTACCCCAAGATAGAAAAACTGACAATAGTCCTGCATATAGATCTAAAAATTAGCCACATTTAAAAAAATTTAAGTGTTCATCACATCTTTAGTATTCCTCATTTTCCCACAAGTCAAGCAATTATTGAGACAACACATCAAATATTAAAACATATTCTTCATCGACGGAAGGGGGATTAGAGGTCACACCACAGATGAGGTTGAACAAAGCTTTCTATGTTTTGAAGTTTTTAAACAGCTCTGTTGCAGAACCCGATCCCCCAATTTTTAGGCATTTTTCAAATAATAGACAGATAAAACGGAAAGAAAATCCCCCTGTTTTAATTAGAAACCCTGAGACTGGACAAATTGGAGGTCCTTTTTGCTTAATCACTTGGGGCAAAGGGTGTGCTCCTGTCTCTACAGGTGCAGGAATTAAGTGGGTCCCAGCCAAAAACGTCAAACCGTATCGCACCCCAGAACGTGTTGGCAAGTCCAAGACCGTGGAAGCGAGTACGCAGACGTGAGCCCAACAGAGGCATCACGGGCCACGCCTGGCATTCCTTGTTCATCCCTGGAACCTGCAAAGTCTGATTGTATGCTATTTATCAATGTGTCAGTTGTGTGTTTCGTAGAATCTTTTTGGCAAATGCATGGGTTTTGTTTTGTTACATTATAGATCCCCCTACTGGATTTTCAAAGGTGAAATTCTTTTTAAAGGTCAAAAGCAAAGTTTTTAAATTGAGATATATAGGAAGATCTTTTGCCAAAAATATACTCACTAAAAGGATGGAACGAAATTGAGTGATACACTAGTGTTAGTTGGTTTTAATTGTTTCTTGTAGTGGAAATTTGCCTGTAGAACAACTAAAAACAAATGTTTGGGTGACCTTAGCCAAGGCAACAGGCTCAGATATCATATGCTTGTCTAATTCAGAAGCAGAAAACCTGTCCAGTTGGTGTGCCAGTAAAGGATTTGCCTTTGATTGAAAAACAATTTAATAGTAAGCCTAGTGAAATTGACAATGAGAGCAATCCTGTACTGAATTGGAACATTTGGGCCTAGGAACTTCCCAAAGCAGTGTCTGAACCCCAAGAATTAGAAATCCTCGGTTCTTTAACAATGGACTATTGCCTTACGTTGACAGCTAATGACTCACCAGAAGGTGACCTTCCAAAGTACAATGTTAGTCCCCATTATTTTGCATACAGAAATTCAAGTTTTTAGTGTAGTGATTCAGACAGTTGGGATGTGCTTTCCGAGGCTGACCAATGTCCTTGACAATTGCCAAAAGGATATGGGCTCATTTGTGGAGATAGGGCTTGGCAAGGCTTTCCATCACGCCTTGAAGGTGGCCCATGTAGCATTGGCATGCTCACTGTGATAGCACCTACTGCTAAAGCAGTCATTAAGAAGAAACATAGGGGAACAAGATCCGCTCATCACTATGATGAGAATTGTAAGAGTGATTTCATGCCTTAGAATGCTGCCAAAAAGGTTTCAGCAGGTTTGTTTTTACCCCAAATGGCTTCAGCAAGGGCATTGAAACAATGAGATTGAGTTGGATATTGGCTGAGTAAAGAAACTAATGCCACATCCACTGCAATCAGTGATATGCTGACAGATGTTAATAATGTTAGACATGCTACCCTTCAAAACAGAGCAGCAGTGGATTTTCTTTTACTGGCACATGGACAGGGTTGTGAGGAATTTGAAGGATTCTGTTGTATGATCCTGTCAGAGCATTCTGAATCCATCCAAACAGCATACAAAAGCTGAAAGATTTGACAGCTCAAGTTAAAGAAGATGGTCTGTCATAGTTAGATGATTTGTTCCAAGAATGGAGCTTTGCACCTTGGCTAAGGGAACTCTGTAAGATAGGTCTATATGTGCTGAGTGTTTTGGTGGCCATATTAGTAGTGACACCTTGCAGACTTTGGTGCGACAAATGATGGACAAAACTATCAGAGAAGTTTTTATCATACAAGAGAGAAAAGCAGGAAATAGATTTCCACAAAGTTCTCCAAATCTTTCCGAGATGGTAGATGAAGGTATAGCCATAGAAAAAGGTTATGAATTAAAACCTTAGAACAGGCGAGAGTTTTTGAACAATGACTTGTAATTGTTATCAGACATGACTTATGCCCTTTGAACCGACTGGATTTACAGCATTAAAATTGCTGTGTTGTAATATAGCAATACTTAATGTGAGCAAAAAGGAAGCTTTAAGCAAGTAATAAGCAGATATATTAGAGTAACGATACAAAACGCAAGGGAGTTAATAAAGGAGACAGTTAGGAAAGTTTCTTTTTAGTTGAACCAAGAGGGGGAATTGTGGGAATCCATAAAATCTGAGGGTTTTGGGAAAGCTGCAAAAGGCAAGCCTCAGTGACAGCAGAACTGCAATTAGAGCTAAAAAGTAATCATAAGATTTGTCAGCAGAAAAATTGTATAAGAAGTAGGCAAGTAAAGACTTAGAGAGCAATGGTCTATGTATTAACACTTGTCTAGAACAACTCCCTAACCTGCAGAAAAGTCTATCTAGTTGAACATGAGGAAGTTCTAAGCTTAATAATGGAGCTCTGTGCGTTGTATTTTAAGCAGATATTGTATTTGAAATAAGCAAGCATTATTTTAACCAAAGGAATGTGTGCTTATAGTAATTGGATGGAACTAATGTCAATAGGTTTTGCTTTTTGTGATTGGCCAGGAAACTTTTAAAATAAGTTGCAACATTAAGTTCTTGGTCTGCTGCTTGGGATGTGAGATGCTGGCATCTTCCCATGGTCATAACCATATAATGAGACTGATGCTGGAAAATGAAACTGCTCAAGGCACATTCCTGAGTAGTACTGTCCTGTTCGTGATTTCTACATAGATCCAGATCCAGCAATAAGGGGCAGCTGTCCAGCTGGGCCCAACTGTGCCAGCAGCTCCAGCCGTGCTGGGGAGCCTTGCCAGCTCTGGGCCCTGCTGTGCACGAGGGTCCCTGTGTGCCACTGGCAGCTGGGGCCTCAGCCACCTCCTCTCTCCACAGGAGCGCCTCTGCAGCTTCACAAGACCGGCCAAAGGCCTCAGCCATGGAGAACTGGGCCTGTCCTCTTGCATCTCCTTGCCAGTGCCCATTGTCCCTGCCATGGCTGCATGACCAGCTTATTGCTGGGCACATGCTGCTGCCACCACCACCCAGAACAGGAGCCTCTGTCCCCAGAGGTGCTGCTCCTAGTGTCCAGCCAGGACAGATGCTGCGGCCCTCCTGCCAGGGAAGGGCCTGAGCCCAGCAACATCTTTGGGCTTCAGCTCAGGTGTCTGTGAGCTACCACCAGCACTGGCTGAGCTGATTGTCTGGCACAGCCAGGAGGGGCAGCCAGCAACCACATATAGGACTCCTGAGAAAAAGCGACCCCATTTTGTCTTTGATTTACATTTTGACATATTAGAAATTTTAAGAAATATTCAGCATTATTTTTCATAGGAAAAAATCCCCAAATGACTCTTACATTTTTCTGTAGTCCTTCAGGATTTTTCAAATTACTTTTTGAATTAGAAAAATTTAGAACACTTTTACACTTGTAGAATAAAAAATAAAATTGCATTTAATTGGTAACCTTCACTCTAAGAAGAATGAATTCATCACAAGACACCCAGTGTACTGGAGAGACTCTTCTCACTGGAGATTTGTACCTAGTGAAAACAACCAACTTAAAACCTTTTCCCTGATATTTTCTGGGATTTCTGACAGCTCACGTCTCCATCTTCAGAGGCAAAATTTGAGCCCAGTGAGCATCTCCTGCAGTGCAGGAGGGTCTCTGTGTGCCAGCTGCAACTGGGGCCTCAGCCACCTCCTGTCTCAACAGGTGTCCATCTGCAGCTTTACAGGAACGGCCAAACACCTCAGTCTGGGACACCCGTAGCACACATTTCCCATCTCCATGCCCACGCCCGATGTCTCTGTGCCAGCTGCTTTAACAGCTTGTTGCTGTGCAGATGCTGCCTGCAGCCAGACAAGGTCCTCTCCCGTGAAGGCGCTGGCCCTGCTTTCTGGCCCCTACTGAAGGTGGGCAGGGCTTGGCCCAGCTCTTCTTTTGCACTAAAGAGATGGAGCTGTCACCCCAGTGTGCGGGTGGTAGCAGCAGCAAAGCCCAGCCAGGATCAGCACTGGCTGAGCTCCGTGCCCAGGGGCAGCTGGGGATGGCCACGGTGTGGGCAGGCAGGAGCCAGGCAGGGGCTGCTGTGACCTGTGGAGGGTCCCTGGGGAGATGGGGCAGCCCATGCTGGGCATCCCTGGGCTGAGGGCACATTTCCTTCCATGGGACCATCTGGGACTGGACCTCCTCCAGTGGCATGCCCAGGAAAATAGGAAAGACATCAAGAGCATCTCCAGGGACACAGCCTGACCAGCAATGTCAGCAGGTGAAAAATAAGGTTTTTCTGAGCAATGGAACTGTGATAAAGCAAAACAATCAGGGCAGTGCATTCATACAGATGGGGGCACACTCTGGGGGTACAGCTAAGGCCATGAGGTCACAGAAGGGCTCTGGGGTCACAACA
Source organism: Passer domesticus (assembly GCF_036417665.1). Lineage (NCBI taxonomy): Eukaryota > Metazoa > Chordata > Aves > Passeriformes > Passeridae > Passer > Passer domesticus. The sequence continues at coordinate 6,829,030 of NC_087482.1, read as the reverse complement.
GGCTGAGCTCTCAGCAGGCCCTGATGTCACAGAGGTGCCAGAGGTGCCAGAGCCCCGTGGTTGCACAGCAGCACAAGGAGGCAGCAGTCAGTCCCTGAGCACAACTGTTGCGGCAGCAGCGGCGGTGGCAGCAGCGGTGCTGACGTTGGGACAGCGGTGTTGGGACAGCGGTGGCAGCAAGAGCTGCGGGACTGGCGGAGGGCAAGGCAGCATGGCCCTTGCTCTGCGCCTCCTCCTCCTGCTCCTCCTGGCCGCGGCCCTGCCTGCCAGGGCTGCCCAGGCTGCTCCGCTGCAAGCGCGGCGAGCAGGTGAGCCGGCAGCCTGGCTGCCCTTTCCCGGGACAGCGCTCCCTGCTCCCTGGGAAGCGCTGGGGATGGTTTTACCCAGGTCTTCAGGGAATGTTTCCTCTGTGGGAGGGAGAGTGTCCCAAGGGGCCCTGGGTAGCCCCATTTCCCATTCCTGTCCCAGAATGTTACACAGGGCAGGTAAAGAGGGTGGAGAGTGACCAGAGCCTGTTCAGAGCTCCCCAGGCCCCCATGCACCTTTGGCCATGTCCATTCACATCTGGCTCCCATGGCCTTACCAGACACCCTTGCAGTGCCTGGTTCCCTGAGGCAGAAGGGGATCCCAGCACACACAGAAGTGGTTCTGGTGTTTGCCCCCTTCTAGATTTGGATCACAACTTACATGACTTGGAAGTCCTGGTTAATGAGACTTTGAATGGCTTGGAGAATGCTGGAGGCAAGTTCTGCATTTCCGTTTTTACTGGCAGAATAATCAGTGTCCATGTGGATAAAGCTCACTCATGGGCCATTTTTGTTAAGGTTAAGTCAGAGTGGAAAGATTCTAAAAACTTTGCCCTGCTCCCTTCTGGAGCCCTGAGAGATCCCACTGGATCACTGTCAGTGGGAGGAAGCAGCATTTAGCTGTCCATCTTCCTCCTGTGTGCAATGCCAGTGTGTCCTTCCGTGTGCTCTGTGCAGCCACAGAGAAGAGCAGAGAGGGAAGGGGCCGGGCCCAGGGCTGTGCCCCGGGGCTGAGCCTTGTGGGCAGCCTGAGGATCTCCTGCAGTGCCACAGGAGCTCTTCTGTCCTGCCTTTCTTTGCAGCTGAACCTGCTGGTGAAGGTGGTGCAGCTTCCCAGCTCACGTCCGGAACTGAGGCTCTGGGAGATGCTGAGGGTAGGTCAAGTTCTTTCCCCTGGGAGAGCTGCCAGCTCAGAGGCCGAAGCTGGGCCAGGGGGGCATCGCTGCAGGTGCCAGCACAGAACCATGCACGTGTGTGCCCTTGCCCTGCGCGATCCCCTCCCTGCTCCTGCGGCTCAGCGGTGCCCGTGTAGATCAGCAGAGATGGCAGAAGCTTCTGTGGCGGTTTTGTTACAGGTGTGTCTGCAGGGAGGACTTTCCCAGGTCCTTTGGTGGATGTTGCACGCAAGCCCACCTCCCATCACAGGGGTGAGTAGTTTGTTCCAGCTGACCCCACAGGCTGAGCCCTCGTTTTGTGGGATCCTTTCCTGGGAAACGGAAATATTTCTCTTAAGGTCCTCCAAGACGGAAGAAGAAACCTACAGGAGCTCGTACATCCCTGGAGGAATCCAAATATCTGGAAAAACTCCTGAGTGATGTGGACAGCCAGCGTGGTGGGTGCATTTCCCTCATGCTTCCCCTGGGACTCAGCAGCCGGGGGCATTGGCTGCACATGTGGACACACCGTGCCCGGCACAGCGGGAAGGCATCCATGCACCACAGGCCATGCACACCCTAAGATCCCCTGCAATTTCCCAGTCTCTGTGCACATCTGGAGGGGCCGCTCTGTGCAGGAGGGAGGGCCCTGGAGCAGCTCCAAAACCCTGGCCATTCTTCTTATCCATGTCTTTGACAAGTGTTGCCTGGAGCAGAAGGGCACAGCACAGAGGAATTATGGCATGCAGGCTCAGGGGGTTTGGGTACTTAGCAGGCCTGTGCCAAGGGGCAGCAAGGTGCCTGCAGGCTCCAGCTCTGGGGGAAACAGGGAGTGAGAACGTCCTGCCCGTAACCACAGTGCTGCCAGCTCAGCAGTGCAGCACAGCACGGGCTCACGCTCCCCATTGCTCCCACAGATGCAGCCAGCACCTCAACACATTCTGACATCATCTGGAAAAGCATGAGAAGAGTTTTCTGCTGCGGAACACCTTGTTTGATTAAGTTGATGGCCATTGTGGCTGGTGCGGCACTGTGCCTGATGATGTGCTGTGCAGGAATCTGGTATTGCTGGACGAGAAAATGGTGAGTGTTTTGCGATTCTCCACCTCAAACAGCTTCCTTTAAAGGCTGCTCATAGTCAGGGAACATTCCCAGAGAGTCTGCAGTGGAGTTGTGGCCAGTCCATGATTGTCCAAATAACTCTGCTGAGGGTTCTGCTGCTGCCCAGTGCTTCCATTGGCCTCTTAATTGCTGGGGCTTGTCCTGGGGAGCCCTCTGGGGCTGCAGCCAGGGCTGGCTCCCACTGAGGCTGCCTGGCCAAGAGCAGCCCCAGGGGCACAGGGCAGAGGCAGAGGGAGGTGGGGAGGAGAAAGAGCAGGGCCGAGATTGCCCTTGAAAGGCAGAGGCGCTCTGGGGCCCGCTCCTGGCCAGGGACCCTGCCCAGAGCCGTGCCCTGCTGGCCGGGGCCTTGAGGGGCAGCTGTCCAGCTGGGCCCAGCTGTGCCAGCAGCTCCAGCCGTGCTGGGGAGCCTTGCCAGCTCTGGGCCCTGCTGTGCAGGAGGGTCCCTGTGTGCCACTGGCAGCTGGGGCCTCAGCCACCTCCTCTCTTCACAGGTGCTCCTGTGTATCTCCAGAAGACCAGCCTAAAAATAGAGGCAATGACAACCTGACCGTTTATCCCAGGTCTTCACTTCCGCCCCTCTTTGAACTGCCGTGGCTGCATGAGCATCATGAGGCATCCCAAAACCCACCCCTCCTCAACGAGACCCTCTGCCCCTGAGCCCCCTAGTCCTGTTCCCTGGCCAGGACTGAAGGTGGGCAGCCCTTGTCTGCCAGGGCAGGGCTTGGCCCACATTTTATATTTAAATAAAGAAATAGAGTTTTCGCAGCTATGTTTGTGTGGTAGCACCAGCAAAGCCCACCCGACACCAGCACTGGCTGAGCTCCATGCCCAGGAGCAGCCGTGGATGGCCACGGTGTGGGCAGGCAGGAGCCAGGCAGGGGCTGCTGTGCCCAGCGGCGGGGCCCCGAGGGGATGGGGGAGCCCATGCTGAGCGTCCCTGGGCTGAGGGCACATTTCCATCTGGGGGATCATCTGGGCCTGGACCTCAGGGGGCACACAGGGATATTTTCGGGTCCCTGCTGAGGGGTGCAGGGATCCCTCATGAGGCACAAAGGAGTATTGATGGCCTCTCCTAAGGTGTGCAGGGATCCCTCATGTGTTGGGCAGCAGGGTTAAATTTGAGGAGGTTTTTTACTCTTCTCAGCACAGCACAGAGACACTTGGCCGAGGTTTTGCCAAGCTGGGAGAAAGCCTCTTGCAAAGGCTTGGGCCCAGCCTGTGGGCACAGCGGGCGGGCGCAGCCCATCCCCTGGGCCAGTCCGGGCTGCTCAGGCCGGGCCGGGCCGGGCCAGGCTCGGGCCCCGGCAGGGAAGGGCCGCGGCCCTGGGCTCTGCTGAGGCTGCTGAGCTCCGGCCTGCCCTGTGCTGCAGCCCAACACATTGACAGCCATGGCCGTGCCCTGGGCCACCGCAGGCACCCGGGGCTACAGCTGAGGCCGCGCCTTCTCCCACTGAAGGGAGGCTGGCTCTGTTCCCTCGGAGGGCACAGCTTAGCTCCCAGCACCTTTGGGAACCTGCCTGCCGGGGAAGTGCTTGGGGCCAGAGAGTTCCAACCCTTCTCACTGGGAACTGTGTCTGGTGATGTAGGGATTTCAAATTTTTTTCCCTCTAAATTTGTGTCCTGGCAGAGGGTTAAGTTTGGTTGCTCTCAGTAGGGCGCTTTTCTTCTTGGCAGTCAGTGGGGCTTCAATGCAGCCACGGTTGAAGGAGGATCTCTGGCTGCTTGGGCCATGGTTGTGGGACACCTTGGCTTCATCCTTCCTTTGGCTGTTATTTGCACTGGTGCTTGTGCAGGCATTTTACAGTAACTGGCTTCAGTTTGTTCCTCTTGTACCAAAAACCGAGAATAAACCTCTTTAACACCACTGTAGTATTAAGAGGCAGGCCTTACTTTCTTGACTTGCTGGATGCACAGGCCATTGGCATCACAGTGCCTTCTTGGTGGGGTCTTCAGATACCCTGGTGGTCACTGGAGAAGGAAGCTGAATTTTCTGGGAAAAAGATAGTTTCCCATGTGTGGAAAAGAATAACCTGTCACTTCCCCATCCCTTTCTATACAAAGTGATACAGGCAAGTGCATTCATCTATCTCTATCTGCCTTGTCTATCTATCTATCTATCTATCTATCTATCTATCTATCTATCTATCTATCATCTATCTATCTATCAACTATCTATCTTAATAATCTATTGTGGTGTTGCATTTTATTCAAATGGTATGCTCTGTCTCAAAAATGTAGCTCTTGAAAATATATGGTTTATTCCAAGCTCTGTTCCTCCCCTGAAGTCCCATGAATCTACAATCCCATTTGCCCAAACCTTATTTCGCACCTACATTGAATTTCCCTCTTAAGCTGTGCGAGGAAGACCAGATTCTCTCATGGCCCATCTCTCCCCTAGGCTCGCCCTCTCTCCCCCTCTCTTTCCCTTTCCCCCTTCTCCCTCAGAAACCATGTTACTCCCGGGGCTGGGACCCCCAAGAAACCCTCATCTAATCAGCACCCTCAGAAGCCGTGTGGAGTCTCCTTGCGTGCCTGCTGCTGCCAGCCAACTCACAGCTCAGGGGGCCCTCCGGGGACTCCCTGGGGAGCTCCCCTCAAAGGAACTGCTACAATCCATGAAATATTTCTATGCATGATATTTTGTTTATTCGTAAATTATGACACATCTCTTGAGAGCTGGAAAAGAATACCATCCATCTTTGATATAGAAAAGCTTGGGTGTAGGAGCAGAGATGATCTGTGATTTCCTTCTTGCTAGACATATGCTGGCTTGTTTAGATTGACTTTCAGCTGAAATCCTACAAAGCTGGAAAATGACTGGTGGCCATCACTCTGATATCCTTAAAAGCCCTTTTTTCATTTTAATTTTTTTCATCTATGGTGGCTGGTAAATACCTTTCTTCCTTAAGCTATGTGCAGGCAATATTGGAGGTAGAAAATAACATAACACGGCATATTTTAGATACTTGATAGTTTCCTTGTGAAATTTTATGGCAGTATCTCCTGCCTCACAGCTAAAGCAGCAGGTCAGCTACTGAGCACAACTTACTGCATAGCTGCAGCTCATGTTTCTACAGTGGAAGTGGCTTTTTGTTCTTCTGCATGGGTATGAAACACTACCAATTGAAAGGTTGATTACAGAGCAAAGAGCCTTGTTTAGTGTAGCCTGGACTTTGGGAAGGTGGTGTCTGTTAGATGAATACCCAGCAAACTACCTAAGTTATTTTTCGTGACTACTCCCTCGTGATTTTGGCCTGGCTTCTTTAGGAGATTCTGTTTTCATTTAGAAATAGCATAGTGGAGCCAGTGCTGCCTCAGGACAGGTGGAGCTGGGACAAATGGCTCATTGATTTGGGTCTCAACAAAAAGCCACCTGAGCTCCTCATGACAGCAACCCCACGGACTGGTAACGGATCCATTAAAACTAACTCATCACAGAGCTTTTAACTTGAGGCTCTGACATATGGAGCTTGCTCAGTTCTGCCATGGAGGAAGGGAGTTTGAAGACAAAGAGGTTTAGCAAGGAGATCCATGTACAACAAAAGTGCTTCTATTTCAGCAAATGAAGTATCTTAGGATGTAAACCCTAATCCATACTCCAGTCTTATTCCTCCATTACCCAAATTCTTGGTCTTAATTCCTTTGTCAGTAGGAAAATATGACAGGGAAATGTAGATCCTCCTTTCCTTCTTCAGCTGGACAGCTTGTAACCTTGTCTTCTCCCACAGACAGGAGCAGACAAACGTGAATCTTGTCATGAAACCATACTTTGGAAAGTTTGCCCTGTGTTTGTTTTTGCCCTGAAGTAACTGAGATTCACTGGAGTATTTACAAGCCATAAATGATGGATTTATTGGGGTTGCTAGAATCTTTCATATTTTATGACTTTTCTGCTGCACAAGAGCCTGGCACTTGCACAACTCTTGCTCCATGCACTTCTCCAGTGCTTCTTGCACAGTATCTTTGGGAAGCACTCAGGAAAAGCGCCATGTTCATGTGTGGTTTGTGGAGCCCACAGGACAGGGAAATGTCTTTGCAGTGGGCACTGCCTTTTATTCCAAGGTGTAGAAGGATTCTTGGCTGAACAATGCCATGATATTCCCCTTTGGGAATTGGACAGCCCTGGTCTGCAGATTACAGAGTTACTCTGAAAACCATGTACCGTCCTCAAACAGGAACAAGATAGACCATGTACTGTCCTCAAATAGATGCAACAAGGAAGAATGAGCATTGTGCCAGGATGAAACCAAATGGGCCAAGCACGTCGTGGGAGCTGCTCATTTGGCACACCTTAGCTAAAGATGCTTATAGTGTGACAACCAATCAGTAATTAAGATGTATGTGTGAATATAGCTACTTAACCAATCAGCATTAAGCATTAGTGGCAGGAGACAGTGTATAGAGGAGGATAACTATGTCAAAGTTGCTTAATAAAGGAGAACGACATGTAGCCACATTGGCTGTGAGTGTCGTTACTCAGCCGACTCTCCGTGGGACCCTCCTCACCAAGGAATTGTCTTTGCTGTGGGCACTGCCTGTTATTCCAACACCTGTGTCATTTATTCTACTGGAATCCTTGTGAGAAAGGTTGTTCTTCACCACCAAGATTTTTAGTTGACATTTTTGATCTCAAACAGCCCAAAGTTTTCCATCTCACAGGTTTCTGATGCTGGTTTTTCCTTTCCAGTCTGTTGTTGGCCAAGGAAGATGCTGCTTAGATTCTGCAGGCCCCCATACATGGGTACTGTTATAGGTAAAAATCGATCCAGCCAATTTAATAAAAATAAAATATAAATTTATTCACAACCGATATACAGTCCCGACAGCCAACAATCAAGGACAGCACCGACCCCGGGATGGAAGCTGGGTGAACACAGATCCACCTTCTATCACACCCAATCCCCCCTGTTCACCAATGCTGCTTGGCAGAATCCTTTCTTATACTCTTTTTCTAACCCGTGGCAGAGTCCCTTTGTCTTTCCTCAGGGTTCTTCACATTCATGATGCCTCTATTCTCCGTCCTGTGCTGGACAAAACCTTGTCCGGGAACTGATGTGTATCCACTCTTTGGTTACCGGAATCCCGTATGCAGATGTATGTCCTTGATGGTCCCCTCTGTCTAAGATGAACATCTCCATGGGCCATCATCGCTGGGCCTCCTCCTGTTCACACCAGTGAGAACGACAATCTCCTGTGCCGGCTGGGGTCACTTCCTATGTTAATGACACTCCTCCTACCCGACTGCCAGCTGCGGTTTGCTCACCCTGTGAAGCAATCCCCTCTTCCCTTGCTACTGTGATTTCAAGGCTTGATATTTTATTCTTATATATATATATATATTCTCTCTGCACAAATTACCATAATACACATAACAATTACCAAGATGAAAATTCTTCAGTTCTCCACAGCAGCCCAGTTATCCACAGGAGGGCCATCCATGAGCAGCTCCAAAAATCCAAGGGATTCTTACAGATGAATTTCTGTCCCTCAGGAAGGCAGGGTAGGTCTGAAGTAAAGGGTCTGACCCTGCACCCACCTTTGCATGGCAGCAGCTGTCCCACACTTTGTGCAAGGCACAAAACATGTGCCACTCTTAATTCAGCACTGGCTTAGTCAGTCTTATAAAGTTCTAATAAAAGCTCCGACTGGGCAAAAAATTATTTGTATTTTAGTTCTTTGGGGGTTTTGGGTTTTTTGGTTTGGTTTTTTGGGGTTTTTTTTGGTGTTTTTTTTTTTTTTTGTTGTTAGTTGTTGTTTGTTTTGGTTTTTTTGGGTTTTTTTTCATGGTTCTTTGCTTTGGCGCTCAAAAATCATGCAGGAAGAGGCAGATTTTCTGTTCAACTTGCCTGTCAGTATGCAGGGGGCATGAAAAGAAGGTCAGTTTTTCACCAGCTGGTTAAGGAGCTCTAAAAGCAATTGTGCTGTCCCTAATCAGGGGGTGGGGGCACTGCTAACAGCCTGGATTGTCCCCACCTGTGTTTCCCTCCTTACCAAAGTGCTGTGTAGATCCAGAGCCTTGTGCCTTGGCCCAATGGTGCAAAAATCCCTCCAACATCCCTCAGATTGCAAAAATAAAGGCTTTGTGCTCATTAAGATGAAAAGCTGTATGGGTGGCCTGTAGCTAATGTTCTTTTGTTGCCTGGACCCCAGTCAGTGCTCACACCTAAATGACTGACCAGCCCCAAGCTGCTCTAAAGTTTTAATCAAAGGCACTGAAGCTCTGTTGAGTGCAAATTCTCCAGGAAAACAAGCACAGGAACTTGGATAATGTTGGTGGCAAAAGCATATTACAGAATGGTACCAATTCCAGCCTTTATTTTGCCTTCTTTTGCTGCCATGCATCAAACTGGGTCAGACTCATCACTGACCTGGGTTCTTCCAGGATGGGGTGTGCAAGGATGATCCCTCAGCTCATGTGTGGACCTGGTGTGCACCAGGCCAGAGACGTGACTGTCATCCATAGCCAGCCCCTGTCTGCCAAGAGAACAGGGAGCTGCAGCTCTGAGGAATTCAGGGGTGAGGCAGCAAACAGCCCAAATGCCTAGTTTATATCAGTTACTGGTCAGGAGTATTAACTGCTGAGAGATTTTTATCTTCCTGCTTAGAGGTGGAATAAAAGAACCCTGGCAGTTTGCTTTAGCTGTGAAGAGACTCTCTTCAACAGGTTCCAGCTCTGCTGCTTGTTTCAATTAAAAGCAGAGCCAAACTCTTCTGTTGGTCACATCAAACCAACATAAGTTTCAGGAGTCTGTGAAAGACATTAGAGGGTCAACATTATTTTATTTTATTATACTTACAGTCTTCTAATTCAGCCATGGGATACTTAGGCCATCACTGACTATATCAAATAACGGGAAAAAGCACTGGAAAAGAAGTTTTATTACAACTAAGTTTTAAAATCTAATGAATGAATTTCATAACAACAACTATCTAGTAAGAATACAGTAATTTAAACATCTCAAAGCTCTTTGATAATGGAGCCCTGAACCCCAGTCATGTGCAGTGCAGCCTCAGCTGTCCCTTTGAGGCCAGAGAACTGCCAAGGCTCAGGGCTGGGATGAGCCTTCGTCCAAAACCAGCTCCAAGATTGATTGGGAATCAATCCAGAGCAGGGCTCACACAAAGAGCAAAGTCTCAAGGCCAAAGCCAAACCTTCATCATGTTGGATTTGTTTTCACACTGATCTGGAGCAAATTTGCCTGACCTGCAACACCACTCTTACTGTAAAACTTTACATGAGGTACTAAATAAGCACTGTCCTGTCCTGTCCTGAGCTGTGCTGCCCAAATGCTGTGGAGAACTTGCTCTGCCTCTGCCCCGTGCCCCTGGGGCTGCTCTTGGCCAGGCAGCCTCAGTGGAAGCCAGCACTGGCTGCTGCCCCAGCGGGCCCCCAGGACAAGGCCCAGCAATTGAGAGGCCAATGGAAGCACTGGGCAGCAGCAGAACCCTCAGCAGAGATATTTGGACAGCCATGGACTGGCCACAGCTCCACTGCAGCATGACTCCCAGTGAGGCTACCTATGCAGGAGCAGAGTTATAAGAAAACTGTGGAGAAAAATCAACAACTGACTGTCTGAGCCCGTACAGTTTGCGAATGCCAAGATAGCAGCCTATCAGCACAAGTGGCACAGTGAACACTGTCACCACTGTGCCTATCATGCAGGTCCTGAACACATCCTGGGGGCAGACAATTCTTGGGAAGCGCACTGGATCCGGGGCATATATTCCTGTTTCATTGATAACGTCTGTGGGAGCAATGGGGAGCGTGTGCCCGTGCTGTGCTGCACTGCTGAGCTGGCAGCACGGTGGATACGGGCAGGACGTTCTCTGTTTCCCCCAGAGCTGGGGCCTGCAGGCACCTTGCCGGCCCTTGGCACAGGCTGTGCCAGCCAACAAAGCCAGGCAGGCCGGGAGGAGAGCCCGGGGGCAGCGCAGCTGCTTGGGCAGTGGCTGCTGCCAGGGACACGGGCCAAAGCCATCCCTGAGCAGCCACTGCCACCCCTGGCCCTCCCTGCCCCGTGACAGCTCCCCCAGCCCCAGGGGACAGGCTCAGGCTCTGTCAGGAGGCATGGGAATCCTTGCACTCCCCCTCTGCCCTTTCCCCACCATTGCCACCCTGTGCAGCTGCTCCCAGGTTTTGGGACGTGTCTCCCAGGGAATGGGCCCAGCAGGACTGCTGAGCCTGACTGAGCCTGGCAGAGCAATCACCTTCTGTGGCACTGTCTGGCATCTCCTCCCTTTGTGCATCGGTGGCTGGCACTGATCCATCGTTTCCTCCAGGAAGTGCTGCCTTCCGTAAAGCTTTTTGGTCCATATCTGGAGAAAGGAAAAAGGACAGCTGGATCTGGTGGAACCATTCCCCATTAGGGTGGTGGCATCTTTAGGAAACACTAAATGTCAAAGGTATGGATAAGTATCAGGGAAAGGCCAAGGCTCTTGGGGCTGCTCCAGGGCCCTCCCATCTCCAAATAGTTGCCTTTCCAGATCTACCCAGAGACCAGGAAATTGCAGGGGATCTGAGGGTGGGCATGGCCGTGGTGCAGTTTGGGCTCCCTGCCAGCTGATGCCAAATGCCTTCCTGCAGAGGCTGGGCAGATGCTGCAGGCAGGCCAGGCTGGGAAACAGCCCTGCAGGATGTGAAAGCAGCAGCGGGGCAGCGAGGCTGCCATGGATGCCTTCCTGCTGTACCGGGCACGGCGTGTCCAGATGTGCAGCCAAAGCCCCCAGCTGCTGACTCCCAGGAGAAGAATGAGAGAAATGCACCCACCACGTTGTCTCTCCAGTCCAGTCAAGATTTGGTCTGCTTGGTTGGATTCCTCCAGGGACTCACTCTGTTTTGTAGTTTTTTTCCTCCCTCTCAAAGGACCTTAAGAGAAATTATTTCCATTTCTCCAGAAGTGGATTCCACAGAACCAGGGCTCATCCTGTGGGGTCAGCAGGCACACACTACTCACCCCTGCGATGGGAGCTGGGCTTGTGTTCAGCAACCAGACCTGGAGCTTGAAAAGTCCTCCCTGCAGACACACCTGGAACTCAACAGCCACAGAAGCTCCTGTCACCTGGTTCCTGACAGTTTGTCAATGATTATTCTCTGAGGGGAAGTTGAGAACTTACCTGCAGAGGCTCCCAAGGGTTCCAAACCATCTTCCATCCCAGCTGCTGGAGAACCTATCCCAGCACCCTCACCTAGAAAGGGAGCATAGATCAGACCCATTTCCATGGTGTGCTGGGATCCCCTTCTGCCTTTGAGAACTGGGCACTGCAAGGGGGTCGAGTAAGACTGTGAGATCCAGATGTCAGTGGACAAGGCCAAAGCTGCACAAGGGCCTGGGGAGCTCTGGACTGGCTCTGGTCACTCTCCACCCTCTTTGCAGGCCCTGTGCAACATCTCTGGAGGGACAGGCACTGACACAAAGCAGCAGAGAGGGCAGCTCAAGCCTCAGCAAGGCTCAGGCCCAGAGGCACAGCAATTACCTCCTGGGCCTGTGCCTGGCATCGCCTCCCTTCCTGCAGCAGAGGCTGCCAATGAGCCACTGCTTCCTCTGGAAAACTCAGCCTTCAGCACAGCCTTTCGTTTCATCTCTGCAGAAAGAAAAGGGAACCGTTGGATTAGGTGCAGATGTTCCCCTTTCTGGGAGTTGGAATCTTCAGGAGACAATACTGGTCAAACTGATGAATAATGATCTGGTAATCATAAAAACTTTTGGGATTGGACAGGGCACTCTCTTGTCCAAACAGCTGCCATTCCTGATCTGCCTGGTGACCGGGAAATTGCAGGGCATCTCAGCCCAATGGTGCAGTTTGGGCAGCCTGTCAGCTGATGCCAAATGCCTTCCTGCAGGGGCTGGGCAGAAGCTGCAGCCAGGCCAGGCTGGGAAACAGCCCTGCAGGGCGTGAAAGCAGCAGCGGGGCAGCGAGGCTGCCATGGATCCCTTCCTGCTGTGCCGGGCACGGCGTGTCCAGATGTGCAGCCAAAGCCCCCGGCTGCTGAGTCCCAGGGGCAGCATGAGGCAAATGCACCCACCACGACGTCTCTCAAGGTCACTCAGCATCTTGTCCAGAAGTTTGGCTGCCTCCAGCGACTTGCTGTCTCCTGCGTTTTGGTTCATCCATCTAGGAAGACCTTAATGGAAAGTGATTCAATTTCTCCTTCAGGCCCGAGTGGCAGTGAGTGCACCTGGGTGACTGGTGCCCTCCAAGGCATTCCCTCAGACCTGCCTCCCACTCAGGAGCAGGGGCAGGGGGACCTCGTGCCTGCAGTGGCCCCACACTGGGATGGAAGGAGCCCCTTGCGGGGCAGTCGTGGCAGAAAGGACTCCCTGGAGCTGCCAGCAGCTCTAAAGCCAGCCCCGGGCAGAGCCAGGGCTTGGCAGTGGCAGCAGGAGCAGCTCAGGCTCCCAGGGGCCGGCAGAGGAGCTGCAAAAGGCTCAGCCATGGGGCACAGCCCTGGGCCCGGCCCCTTCCCTCTCTGCCCTTCTCCCTGGCTGCACAGAGCACATGGAAGGACACACTGACATTGCACACGGGAGGAAGATGGACAGCTAAATGCTCCTTTCTGCAACAGATAGCAATCCTGTGGGATCACTCAGGGCCTCAGTGGGGAGCAGGGCAAATTTTGGAGATTCTTTCAGTCCTGAGATTATGTTAAGGGAAATGCCACTTGACTGAGCTCTTGCTGCCTGGACAGAGAGTATTTTCTCTGAAAGGCTCACAGAGAACTTACCTCCAGCATTCTCCGGGGGTTTCAAGTCATTATCCGATAGGGCATCCAGATAGTCCATGACGCCATCCCAGTCTAGAAGGGAGCAAAGATCAGAACCATTTCCATGATGTTCTGGGATCCCCCTCTGCCTTAGGGAACTGGACACTGCAAGGGGGTCGGGTAAGGCTGTGGGAGCCAGATGTCAGTGGACAAGGCCAAAGCTGCACAGGGGTCTGGGGAGCTATGGAATGGCTCTGGTCACTCTCCACTCTCTTTGCAGGCCCTGTGCAACATCCCTGGAGTGGTGGCTGGAGGAGCCCAGGCCCCGTGGGGGCTCTCTCACTCCCACAGAGGAAACCCTCCCAAAAGCCCTGGGCAAAACCATCCCCAGCACTTCCCGGGGAGCAGGGAGCGCTGTCCCAGGAAAGGGCAGCCAGGCTGCCGGCTCACCTGCTCGCCGCGCTTGCAGCGGAGCAGCCTGGGCAGCCCTGTCAGGCAGGGCCACGGCCAGGAGCAGCAGGAGTAGGAGGCGCAGAGCAAGGGCCATGGTGCCTTGCCCTCTGCCAGTCCCGCAGCTCTTGCTGCCACCGCTGTCCTGTCACCGCTGTCCCAACACCAACACCGCTGCTGCCACCGCCGCTGCTGCCGCAACAGTTGTGCTCAGGGACTGACTGCTGGCTCCTTGTGCTGCTGTGCAACCACGGGGCTCTGGCACCTCTGGCACCTCTGTTACCTCAGAGCCTGCTGTGACCTCAGCCTGTTGTGACCCCTGAGCTTGCTGTGACCTCATGGCCTTAGCTGTACCCCCAGAGTGTGCCCCCGTCTGTATGAACGGATTGCCCTGAATGTAAATGTTTTACTTCATCAATGAGCCATTACTCAGCAAAATTTGTGTTTTTCCTACTGACATTGCTGGTCAGGCTGTGTCCCTGGAGATGCTGTTTATGGCTTTCCTCTTTTCCTGGGCATGCCACTGGAGGAGGAAAAGTCCTAGGTGGTGCCAAAGAAGGAAATGTGCCCTCAGCCCAGGGACGCTCAGCATGGGCTCCCCCATCCCCTCGGGGCCCCGCCGCTGGGCACAGCAGCCCCTGCCTGGCTCCTGCCTGCCCACACCGTGGCCATCCACGGCTGTTCCTGGGCATGGAGGTCAGCCAGTGCTGGTGCCGTGTGGGCTTTGCTGCTGCTACCACCCGGACACTGATGGGTGACAGCTCCATCACTTCATTGCATCACAAGATCTGGGCCAAACCCTGCCCTGGAATGGGAGTAGGTGGTGTGGCATGGAGGCTCTTTCAGTGTCATTTGGAGGGCTGCTCTGAGCATTTTGGGCAATCAGGAGGGGGTGGTCTCGGCTGGGTATGGAAGGTGCTGAACTGGTTCTGGGTTGCTGCATAGGTGGAGATGGAATGGGAGGGGGTGGAGGCATCTTGAAAATCCCCATGGGTAGCGGAGGCGGCTCAGGGATTCCTATAGGGAGTGGAGGTGGCACTGGGATTTCCACAGTGATAGGCTGATTTCCTCTTCTAGGCCAGCTGTTCTGGGGTTGTCCACTGAGGGCTTTTCATGGGGCTACCCAGGTTCTTATCACTGCTGGAGGAGCTACTTAAGTTATCTGGGTATGAGGTCCAGCCACTGCCCTTCAGTTGCAGTCCAGAGGCGCTCCTGTGAAGAGAGGAGGTGGCTGAGGCCCAAGTTGCCAGTGGCACACAGGGACCTTCGTGCACAGCAGGGCCCAGAGCTGGCAAGGCTCCCCAGCACGGCTGGAGCTGCTGGCACAGCTGGGCCCAGCTGGACAGCTGCCCCTCAAGGCCCCGGCCAGCAGGGCACGGCTCTGGGCAGGGTCCCTGGCCAGGAGCGGGCCCCAGAGCGCCTCTGCCTTTCAAGGGCAACCTCGGCCCTGCTCTTTCTCCTCCCCACCTCCCTCTGCCTCTGCCCCGTGCCCCTGGGGCTGCTCTTGGCCAGGCAGCCTCAGTGGGAGCCAGCCCTGGCTGCAGCCCCAGCGGGCCTCCCAGGACAAGGCCCAGCAATTGAGAGGCCAATGGAAGCACTGGGCAGCAGCAGAACCCTCAGCAGAATTATTTGGACAACAATGGACTGGCCACAACTCCATTGCAGCCTCCCTGTGAATGTTTCCTGTCTGCATTAGATCTTCATAACAAGCTGTTTCAGGAAAAGATGAAGAAAACACTCACCATTTTCTCTTCCAGTAAAAATGAATTTGGACCCAGCATAAGATGAAGATAAACTCCAAAAAAAGCAGGCCTGCCATTACCCCTGCCCAGCAGCCTGCTCCCTTCCAGAAGCCCCTTCCGAAGCCATTCTGGGCATCAGGAAGACGTGTTGTGGTGCCGGCTGCATCTGTGGGAGCAATGGGAAGCGTGAGCCCGTGCTGTGCTGCACTGCTGAGCTGGCAGCATGGTGGATACGGGCAGGACGTTCTCTGTTTCCCCCAGAGCTGGGGCCTGCAGGCACCTTGCCGGCCCTTGGCACAGGCTGTGCCAGCCAACAAAGCCCAGCAGGCTGGGAGGAGAGCCCGGGGGCAGCGCAGCTGCTTGGGCAGTGGCTGCTGCCAGGGACATGGGCCAAAGCCATCCCTGAGCAGCCACTGCCACCCCTGGCCCTCCCTGCCCCATGAATGCTCCTCCAGCCCCGGGGGACAGACTGTCAAAAAGTCCACAGCCAGCAAAAAGATTGTCCCAGGAATTGTGTCCTGCTTTTGCTCCCTGCACTTGGTTCCAGAAACATCCCTCAGACTGCTGTACATGCCCACACATGATCTGATCAGCCCCTATGCTTTTCCACTCTGCTCTCAGAAATTTTGCAACAAATCCACAAATAAATTCGAGGTTACATCTGTGAATTGCACACTACAGTTTCCTTCATTTTTCCCAATACCTGGAAGTTTCTATATTTAGTAATGCCCTTGAGGATCTCTGATAATTTTCAGTATTTGGGATTTTTTGTATTGAGAGAGACGATACAGCCTAATTCATTTTAGTTTTTGCAGGTCTGGGTTTTTCCTCAGCATGATGGTTTACTTATTATCTACATGTAAACTTGTTTTTATTTATGGTTTTTTTTGGTTCACCAAGGAATTATTTTCACAATCTGACATTCACTTCTTAGTTAATGTTCCGTAGAAGAACAATTTGGACTGTCTTTTTATAGGAATATAAAGATCTCAGAAAGCTGTATTTTTAATTTTGAGGACACTCTTTCTGCCCACTCCCACCTATAACAGTGATCGTTTTTGAAACATCTCTGAGGACATGTGGAGTTATTTGAGAAATGCTTGGCTTAACCTGGGTATTGGATTATTATTTTCAGTGCTATAAACCTACATTGCTTCAAGGTTCACACCACGGTCCTGATTTGTGGCTCAATGCATGGATGCCTGCCTGAATTAAAAGAATGTTTGTGAGGCAGCTGAAGAGCTTAGACCTCAGAGATTAAAATTCCTGGGAGGAGGAGGTGGAGGAAGAAAGGATAAAATCCTGATTCAAAGGGTTTTTTCTCACTTCTAGTATGCCAGAAGTATGGTAGACTACACCTGTCTTCAAATGCCATTTACTTACAGAACAACTCTCTACAGTGCCAGACTCCAGGAGAAATGACTCAACACTTTGCCTCCCAATGCATCAGCTTTAATTCTAGTGAGAGGTAGGCCTTAATTACAGTCTGATTAGAGCAAATCAACAAAGCAGTCTTGCCGTTGTGTGAGTGGCAAGAGGAATTTGCTTGTGAACAGATGAATATGTCCCACTCAGTAATGAACAAAATTTGCCCTGACTTGGAAGAAAGTAGACAAGGAGCAATGCAGTATTTGGGGTTTATCCAGGGATAAATGGGGCAAGAAGCTGTAACAACTTACCTGTTTTACAGAACACAAGTACTGATACGGCCAATAATGAACCCACATGAAGGGATCTTCAGGACATTCCTTTATTTCTCTAACCAGGAATGGGCAGCAAAATGCTGGCATTTATCTGAACTGGAAGCCATGTTCCTCTCCTTTTTCTCCTTGAGCACACTGAGTGTTATTTGCAGACTTCACTGTCCAGCCCATCAATCCTCTCGTGGCCAATTGCTAAATGGCACAAGTACCAAAATACAGGTGCCAGCATAATCAGCCCAGCACTAATGCAGCACTGCTTTGATGGTGCACAGGAGCACAGAATGGCTTGGGTTGGAAGGGACATTTAACGGCCATCTAGTCCCAATGGCCTGCAGTGAGCAGGGACACCTTGAACTAGGTCAGGTTGCTCAGAACAGGAGCTTGAATGTCTGCAGGGATGGATGTCCACATCTCTGGGCAACCTCTGCCAGGGTTTCAAAATCAACAGTGTAAAAAATGTGTTTCTTTCATCTAGTCTGAATCGACCATCTTATAGATTAAAAGACCCTCGGTCTGGTCACAAAAAGCTTTACTAAAAATTCTGCCCCATCTCTTTACAAGCCCCCAGAAGGCCCTGAAAGGCAGCAATCAGGTGTCCCTGGAGTCCTCTCTCTTCCAGGCTGAACACTGCCAGCTCTCCCAGCCTGTCTCCAAAGCACAAGGGCTCCAGCCCTCAGAGCATCTTGTCCCTCCTCTAGACTAGATCCAACAGGTCCATGTCTTTCCTGCCTTGGGGACCCAGAGCAGGATGCAGTACTCTGTCGTGGGAGAGACCGAGACACTACAAAGCAACACAGTCCATTTCCAGAAGGCTTCAAACCCTATTTTTATTCTACCTGCATGCTTTTTCTCCATTTTTACAAAGCTCTTAATTTTATACTTTACTCATTGGTCACGAGATACAAACGAAATACTCATTGAAATAGGGAGTTGCAGGTTTCTCTTATTTATCCTTCTTTCTTTCTTGGTTTCTATGTCAACAGCCTTGGTAGGAAATTCTTTCAGGGGTTAGCACGGATCCTCTTATCAAACTTTTTGATGGCTCACAGAGGTCACTATAAAACCTCTTCCACAGTACTCCAGGTGGGGTCTCACCAGAGCAGAGAGGTGGAATCACCTCCTTCAACCTGCTGGGCACTCTCCCCTGGACGCACATGGCTGCCTCATGTCCAACCTCTCTTCTAGCAGCAACCCCAATTCCTTGGTAGAGCTGCTCTCCATCCCTTCATGTCCCAACCAGTGATATCAGCTGGGCTGGGACTGTGTCACAGCTCTTGGGCAGAGCAGCTGGGCAAGATGAGCTCCCTCCCGAAGAAGGCAGATCCAGCTCCCAAAACAACTGCACCCTGGCCATGAGCTCACAGCAGGCCCTGAGGTCCCAGAGGTCCCAGAGCCCCATGGTTGCACAGCAGCACAAGGAGCCAGCACTCAGTCCCTGAGCACAACTGTTGCGGCAGCAGCGGCGTTGGGACAGCGGTGTCAGGACAGCGGTGGCAGCAAGAGCTGCGGGACTGGCAGAGGACAAGGCACCATGGCCCTTGCTCTGCGCCTCCTACTTCTGCTGCTCCTGGCCGTGGCCCTGCCTGCCAGGGCTGCCCAGGCTGCTCCGCTGCAGCCGCGGCGAGCAGGTGAGCCGGCAGCCTGGCTCCCATTCCCGGCACAGCGCTCCCTGCTCCCTGGGAAGCACTGGGGATGGTTTTGCTAAGGGCTTTTGGGAGGGTTTCCTCTGTGGGAGGGAGGGAGACCCAAGGGGCCTGGGGCTTCCTCAGTTTCCACTCCAAGGATGTTTCACAGAGCTAGGAAATAGTGTGGAGAGTGACCGGGGCAAGGCCATAGCTCCCCAGCCCCTGGTACTGCTTTGGTCATTGTCATTGACATCTGGCTCCCATGGCCTTATCCGACCCATCCTCATGAAGAGGAACTACCTTTCTCTAATGTCCTTGAAGAGACAAGACCCAAGACACAGAAGACAAAAAATTCCTGGAGGCGGCCAAACATCTGGACCAGATGATGAGTGCACAGGTGAGACGCCATGGTCAGTGCATTTCCCTCCCTTGCAGTGCCCAGATCCCTAGGGCAGAAGGAGATTCCAGTACACCATGGAAACACTTCTGATCTGTGCTCCCTTCTAGGTGAGGGTGCTGGGATGGCTTCTCCAGCAGCGGGGACGGAAGATGATTTGGAGCCCTTGGGAATTTCTGCAGGTTAGTTCACCAGTTTCCCTCAGAGAATAATTATTGTAAGCCTGGAAGAACAAGGTGACAGAAGCTTCTCTGGCTGTTGAGTTACAGGTGTCTGCAGGGAGGACTTTTCAAGCCCCAGGGCTGGATGCTGCACACAATCCCAGCTCCCATGGCAGGGGTGAGTAGTGTGTCCCTGCTGACACCGCAGGCTGAGTCCTATTTTTGTGGGATCCATCCACATGAACTGGAAATACTGTTAAGGTCCTCCAACAGGCAGTACCAAAGAGGAGACAGTAAGTTCCTGGAGTCAGCAAAACACCTGGGCCAGATGATGAGTGACCTGGATAGATGCTGTGCTGGGTGCATTTCCCTCATGCTTCCCCTGGGACTCAGCAGCCGGTGCCTTTGGCTGCACATCTGGACACGCCGTGCCCGGGACAGCGGGAAGGCATCCATGGCAGCCTCACTGCCCCACTGCTGCTTTCACACCCTGCAGGGCTGCTTCCCAGCCTGGCCTGGCTGCAGCTTCTGCCCAGCCTCTGCAGGAAGGCATTTGGCATCTGCTGACACGCTGCCCAAACTGCACCATAGGCCATGCCCACCCTGAGATCCTCTACAATTTCCCAGTCTCCAGGCAGATCAGGAGGGGTGGTGCTTTGGAAAAGGGAGGGGCCTGTCCAATCCCAAAAGCTCATCTGATTTCCTCATCCTTGTCCATGACTTTCACCAGTGTTAGCTTCTGAAGATGACACCTCCCCAATGCGGAACTGTCCCATCTGATCCATCTGTCCCTTTTCTTTCTCCAGCGATGACCCAAAATCTGGCACAGAAGGTGGCTGTTCCAGGAAGAAGCAGTGGCTCAGTAGCAGCCTCTTCAGCAGGAGAACAGGCGGTTCCAGGCACTGGCACAGCAGGTGATGCCTTCAGTGTCTCCTGAGAGGGCCTGACTGTCCCCCAGGGCTGGGGGAGCAGTCACGGGGCAGGGAGGGCCAGGGGTGGCAGTGGCTGCTCAGGGATGGCTTTGGCCCGTATCCCTGGCAGCAGCCACTGCCCAAGCAGCTGCGCAGCCCCCGGGCTCTCCTCCCGGCCTGCTGGGCTTTGTTGGCTGCCACAGCCTGTGCCAAGGGCGGGCAAGGTGTCTGCAGGCCCCAGCTCTGGGGGAATCAGAGAATGTCCTGCCCGTATCCACCGTGCTGCCAGCTCAGCAGTGCAGCACAGCACGGGCTCACACTCCCCATTGCTCCCACAGATGCAGCCGGCACCACAACACAACTGCCCGATGCCCAGAAGGGCCTCGGAAGGGGCTTCTGGAAGGGAGCAGGCTGCTGGGCATGGTTAATGGCAGGCCTGCTTTTTTTGGAGTTTATCTTCATCTTATGCTGGGTCCAAATTCATTTTTACTGGAAGAGAAAATAGTGAGTGTTTTCTTCATCTTTTCCTGAAACAGCTTGTTATGAAGATCTAATGCAGACAGGAAACATTCACAGGGAGGCTGCAATGGAGTTGTGGCCAGTCCATGGTTGTCCAAATAATTCTGCTGAGGGTTCTGCTGCTGCCCAGTGCTTCCATTGGCCTCTCAATTGCTAGGCCTTGTCCTGGGGGCCCCGCTGGGGCTGCAGCCAGAGCTGGCTCCCACTGAGGCTGCCTGGCCAAGAGCAGCCCCAGGGGCACGGGGCAGAGGCAGAGGGAGGTGGGGAGGAGAAAGAGCAGGGCCGAGGTTGCCTTTGAAAGGCAGAGGCGCTCTGGGGCCCGCTCCTGGCCAGGGACCCTGCCCAGAGCCGTGCCCTGCTGGCCGGGGCCTTGAGGGGCAGCTGTCCAGCTGGGCCCAGCTGTGCCAGCAGCTCCAGCCGTGCTGGGGAGCCTTGCCAGCTCTGGGCCCTGCTGTGCACGAGGGTCCCTGTGTGCCACTGGCAGCTGTGGCCTCAGCCACCTCCTCTCTTCACAGGTGCTCTTGTGCATGTTCAGAAGACGCACCTAAAAACAGAGGCAATGACAACATAATAGTTTATCCCAGCTCTTCACTTCCCCCCCTATCTGCCCTGCCGTGGCTGCATCCCCATCATGAGGCCGTCCCAAAACCCACCCCTCCTCAATGAGACCCTCTCCCACTGAGCCCCCTGGTCCTGTTCCCCGGCCAGGACTGAAGGTGGGTAGCCCTTGTCTGCCTGGGCAGGGCTTGGCCTATATTTTATGTTCAAATAAAGAAATTGAGTTTTCACAGCTATGTCTGGGCGGTAGCAGCAGCAAAGCCCAACTGGCACCAGCACTGACCGAGCTCCATGCCCAGGAGCAGCCGTGGATGACCACGGTGTGGGGAGGCAGGAGCCAGGCAGGGGCTCACAGGCATATTTTAGGGTCCCTGCTGAGGGGTGCAGGGATCCCTTATGAGGCACAAAGGAGTATTGATGGCCTCTCCTAAGGTGTGCAGGTATCCCTCATGCGTTGGGCAGCAGGGTTAAATTTGAGGGGGTTTTTTACTCTTCTCAGCAAAGCACAGGGCCATTTGGCCGAGGTTTTGCCAAGCTGGGAGAAAGCCTCTTGCAAAGGCTTGGGCCCAGCCTGTGGGCACAGCGGGCGGGCGCAGCCCATCCCCTGGGCCAGTCCGGGCTGCTCAGGCCGGGCCGGGCCGGGCCAGGCTCGGGCCCCGGCAGGGAAGGGCCGCGGCCCTGGGCTCTGCTGAGGCTGCTGAGCTCCGGCCTGCCCTGTGCTGCAGCCCAACACATTGACAGCCATGGCCGTGCCCTGGGCCACCACAGGCACCCGGGGCTAAAGCTGAGGCCGCGCCTTCTGCCACTGAAGGGAGGCTGGCTCTGTTCCCTCGCAGGGCACAGCTTAGCTCCCAGCACCTTTGGGAACCTGCCTGCCGGGGAAGTGCTGGGGGGCAGAGTGTTCCAACCCTTCTCACTGGGAATTGTGTCTGGTGGTGTAGGGATTTTAAATTATTTCCCTCTCAATTTGTGTCCTGGCAGAGGGTTAAGTTTGCTTGCTCTCAGTAGGGCGCTTTTCTTCTTGGCAGTCAGTGGGGCTTCAGTGCAGCCAGGGTTGAAGGAGGATCTCTGGCTGCTTGGGCTGTGGTTGTGGGACTGGCTTCATCCTTCCTTTGGCAGTGATGTGCACTGGTGCTTGCGCAGGCATTTTACAGTAAGTGGCTTCAGTTCGTTCCTCTTGCCACCAAAAACTGAGAATAAACCTCTTTAACACCACTGAAGTATTAAGAGGCAGGCCTTACTTTCTTGACTTGCTGGATGCACAGGCCATTGGCATCACAGGGCCTTCTTGGTGGGGTCTTCAGATACCCTGGTGGTCACAAAAGAAGGAAGCTGATTTTTCTGGGAAAAAGATAGTTTCCCATGTGTGGAAAAGAATAACCTGTCACTTCCCCATCCCTTTCTTTGTAAAGTGATACAGGCAAGTGCGTTCATATATCTCTATCTGCTTTGTCTATCTATCTATCTATCTATCTATCTATCTATCTATCTATCTATCTATCATCTATCTTACTAATCTATTGTGGTGTTGCATTTTATTCAAATGGTATGCTCTGTCTCAAAAATGTACCCCTCAAAAATATATGGTTTATTCCAAGCTGTGTTCCTCTCCTGAAGTCTCATGGATCTGCAATCCCATTGGCCCAAATCTTATTTCGCACCTACTTTGAATTTCCCTCTTAAGCTGTGAGAGGAAGACCAGATGTTCTCATGGCCCATCTCTCCCCTAGGCTCGCCCTCTCTCCCCCTCCCTTTCCCTTTCCCCCTTCTGCCTCTGAAACCATGTTACACCTGGGGTTGGGACCCCAATAAACCCTCATCTAATTAGCACCCTCACAAGCCATGTGGATTCTCCTCTCTGGAGAGCTGGAAAAGAATGCAATCCATGTTTGATATAGGTAAGCTTGAGTGCAGGAGCAAACCTGAACTGTGATTTCCTTCTTGCTAGACATATGCTGGCTTGTTTAGATTGACTTTGAACTGAAATCCTGCAAAGCTGGAAAATGACTGGTGGCCATCACTCTGATTTCCTTAAAAGCCCCTTTTTTTCATTTTAATGTTTTTCATTTCTGGTGGCTGGTAAATTCCTTTCTTTCTTAAGCTATGTGCTGGCAATATTGGAGGTAGAAAAAAACCATAATACTGCATTATTTTAGATACTTGATAGTTTTCTTGTGAAATTTTATGGCAGTATCTCCTGCCTAAAACTGCCACAAAACTAAAGCAGCAGGTCAGCTACTGAACACGACTCACTGCATAGCTGCAGCTCATGTTTCTACAGTGAAAGTGGCTTTGTGTTCTTCTGCATGGGTATGAAACACTACCAATTGAAAGGCTGCTTACCAGCAAAGAGCCTTGTTTAGTGGAGCCTGGACTTTGGGATGCTGGTAGCTGTTTGATCAATACCCAGCAAACTGCCAAAATTATTTTTCGTGACTACTCCCTCGTGATTTTAGCTTGGCTTCTTTAGGAGATTCAATTTTCATTTAGAAATGGCACAGTGGAGCCAGCAGTGCCTCCGGACAGGTGGAGCTGGGACAAATGGCTCATTGATTTTGATCTCAACAAAAAGCCACCTGAGCTCCTCATGACAGCAACCCCACGGACTGGAAATGGATCCATTAAAAATAACTCATCACAGAGCTTTTAACTTGAAGCTCTGACATATGGAGCTTGCTCAGTTCTGCCATGGAGGAAGGGAGTTTGAAGACAAAGAGGTTTAGCAAGAGATCCATGTACAACAAAAGTGCTTCTATTTTAGCAAATGAAGTATCTTAGGATATAAAACCACATCCATACCCCAGTCTTATCCCTCCATTTACCCAAATTCTTGGTCTTAATTCCTTTGTCAGTAGGAAAATATGATAGGGAAGTGTAGATCCTCCTTTTCTTCTTCAGCTGGGCAGCTTGTAACCTCTTGTCCCACAAACAGGGGCAGACAACCAGGAATGTTGTCTTCAAACCATATTTTTGGAAAGTTTTCCCTGTGTTTGTTTTTGCCCTGAAGTAACTGAGATTCACTGGAGTGTTTGCAAGCCATAAAGGATGGATTTATTTGGGTTGCTAGAATCTTTCATATTTTAGATCTTTTCTGCTGCAGAAGAGCCTGGTACTTGCAGAACTCTTGCCCCATGCACTTCTCCAGTGCTTCTTGCAGAGAAGCTTTGGGAAGCACTCAGGAAAAGTGCCATGTTCATGTGTGGTTTGTGGAGACCACAGGACAGGGAAATGTCTTTGCAGTGGGCACTGCCTTTTATTCCAAGGAGTTGTTATTGCTGTGGGCACTGGCTGTTACTCCAACACCTGTGTCATATATTCTACTGGAATCCTTGTGAAAAAGTTCTTCTTTGCCATCGAGATTTTTGATCTGAAACTGCCCAAAGTTTTCCATCTCACAGGTTTCTGATGGTGGTTTTTCGTTTCCAGTCTGTTGGTGGCCCATGAAGATGCTGCTTCGATTCTGAAGGCCCCCATACATGGGTACCAAGCTGAATGTTCTCCAGTGCTCCACAGCAGCACAGTTATCCACAGGAGGGCCAAGAGCAGCTCCAGAAGCTCCAAGGGATTCTAACAGATGAATTTCTGTCCCTCAGGAAGGCAGGGTAGGTCTGAAGTAAAGGGTCTGACCCCGCACCCACCATTGCATGGCAGCAGCTGTCCCACACTTTGTGGAAGGCACATACATGTGACACTCTTATATCAGCACTGGCTTAGTCAGACTTATAAAGATCTTAAAAAAAAACAGACCGGGCAAAAAATATTTGTATTTTAGTTGGTTGGGGTATTTTTGGCTTTTTTTTTTTTCTTGGTTCTTTGCTTTGGTGCTCAGAGATAATGAAGGAGGAGGCACATTTTCTGTTCAACTTGCCTGTCAGTATGCAGGGGGCATGAAAAGAAGATCAGTTTTTCACCATCTGGTTAAGGAGCTCTAAAAGCAATTGTGCTGTCCCTAATCAGGGGGTGGGGGCACTGCTAACAGCCTGGATTGTCCCCACCTGTGTTCCCCTCCTTACCAAAGTGCTGTGTAGATCCAGAGCCTTGTGCCTTGGCCTGATGGTACAAAATCCACCCAATATCCATCTGTTTGCATAAATAAAGGCTTTGTTCTCATTGAGATGAAAAGCTGTATGGGTGGCCTGCAGCTAATGTTCTTTTGTTGCCTGGACCCCAGTCAGTGCTCACATCTAAATGACTGACCAGCCCCAAGCTGCTCTTAAGACTGATTTGATCAAAGGCACTGAAGCTCTGTTGAGTGCAAATTCTCCAGGAAAACAAGCACAGGAACTTGGATAATGTTGGTGACAGAAGCAGAGTGCAGAGTTGAACCTCTGAGGACACCTCACTGCTGCCTCCCCCCACCCTTTTATTTTTAATTCATTTAATATTCTGAGTGCCAGCTCTGGCATGAAGTGGGTCCTCAGCAAGGAGCTGCTGGGCCTCCTGGCTGTGTCCCTTTGTGCTCCCAGTGCTTCTGGTCTGGTTTGGCTGGGAAACTTGTCCATCCTGCCTCTGTGTTTTCTTCCTATCTTTCCAATGCACAGCCCTTTCCCGCTGCTTGGCATTTGAATACTCTGATTACTTCATTGGGTAACTTGCATCTTGCACTCCATGACATTAAATTGTGTTGCTCAGACGCTGTCCTATTCTGAGTTTCTGGAACACATTTCTAAGCCTTCCAGCTGTAGCCCAAGGGAAACTATTTCTGCCTTGCATAACAATATTGGCAGATTTTTTGCAAAGACAGCCCGTTACAAAGGACTTGTTGTGTGCATTGACATCTGAGGGGCTGCTTTCTAAGACAGATAAAAAACCCATGAACAAACAGCAAACCAACCAAACAACATATTTTTAAAAATTACTTTATTTTTGCCTCTTATTTTTAATCTTTTCCAAGCTGGCCTTCTTTTCCGCTTCAGTGTTTTTCTTTGGACAGAAAAGCCCCCTTGCCAGATGATGCGACTTCACAAGGAAAACAGAGCTCACACACAATGCATATATGAAAGCTAAACGTGGAGATTCCCATTATCACAATCATCACCACTGATTTTCAGATAATTTGGTGTCAAAATGTTTCCAGAAGGGTGAGAACAGTATCTCAGATCCCCTGGCTACTTTGGTGTCGTAGCCACTTATTATCTCTCCTTTCTTATTATCTTTTCTTTCTGCACTTCTGTAGTTGCTCTGCCCATTTGCTGCTCTTGGATCTCTGCCTCCTTCACCTGATTTTTATCTTTTTCTGGATTTGTGGGGATTTTTCTGTTGGTTTTGGTTTTTCTTGGTGGTTGTTTTGTTTGCCTATTTTATTTGGTCCCTGTTAGAGAGCCTTTTGGGCAGATGCTGTGGCCTATGTGCACAACCCTGCAGATAAAAACCAATGGACATTCTGTGGATTTAGAAGCATGCTTGCCAACACTTCGGGTATGTGCCTGATAGCAGAAGCTTGCTGCCCTTGGACAGCCAGCCTGAGAAAGTTTGCCAACTGAAGAAGATGTGAAAGTACATGGTCTGAAGATTCTAGCAGAGGATGAGAAAATGTTCTACTGATATTGCTGACAAGCTGAGCTACGTGACCAAGATATGTTTAAGAAATAGTCTTTCTTTTAGGTATAAGTGCTTTGTTAACCAATCAGATACTTTCCCATGTCGCTTGAACCCTGGAACCATATAAATGTACCCTGAAACTAACAGTAAATGGAGCATTGATCATACTTCTATGAGAACTCGATCTTTGACTCTGGAGGCCCCTCTTCCTTTTTCCCCCTACCCCTACTCTCTCTCTCTCCAGCAAGAGGTCCCGGTTGTGCTTTAGTTTTTTTGTGGTTTTATTAATCCACTCAACAGCAGAATCAGCTTGTGATTTCTATTATGAAGTTTTGATATACAGGTGTAGCACATAAAGGTTGTTTTTGTTTTTAAAGTCATCTCAGACACAGACCTGCAAGCTCCTGTGACTTTGAGAACTGAGTGCTCTCAGACAGCAAATTGTGCATGAATAGGAAACTTGTAGTTCCCGTCTCCATTACACACAGCAAAATGTAAAGTGGTTGGAATTGTTGTAGATAGAAATTGATCAAGCCAATTTAATAATAATAAATATATGTATATCATTTATTGTGTGACTGATATACAGTCTGGAGATCCACAATCAAAGGGACAGCGTTGAGCCTGGATGGACACTGGGTGAACACTGATCCGACCTCTATCGCATCAGACCTGCTCTGTTCACTAAGGCAGTCTGGTACAGTCAGGTTTTATACCCTTTCTGTTGCTCGAGGCAGCGCCTCTCTTGTTCTTTTCATAGTCAAACACATTCATGATGTCCTCTTTCTCCAAGTTGCACTGGACAATGTGGTTCCTGGCAAGCTGTGAATGCTGATGGTAGGGGGAACCTGGTATTGGGATGCGAGTTCCCTGATAATTTCTGCTATCTCAATCTCCGTGCTGGATGAGCGTTGACCGCCCAGGTGGCATTTGAGTAAGGATCCATCTCCTTCCCCAGCTAGGCTCTTTTAATTGCAAATTAGACCCCTTCTCGCTGCTGTCTGCAGTTTTGCAATGGCATGTGGCAGTCTCTAAGCATGAAGCAATTCCTTGGCTCCCGCTGAAAATGCTTTTGAGTATTTCTTTTCAACATTATAACGTATCTTCATCTCATATTCTACATAAGCACAAATTACCTGTATCACATATTACAATCCCTCCCCTTCTATATAAACACATTAATTCATGCTAGAATCCTAATATCCTTAAATTCATTTAGTGAAATTTCCCTTAGCCCATGTAACTTCTTTAATATCTATGTGTGTTAGGTATTTTGTGTTTTTAGGAAATATAGTTACCTTTTTAATTTTCCCCAGCCTCTCTGTCTTTTTCCTATTTGTCCTGGGATATCTCCTGATATACTTTACAGACAGCCCTGTCTCCCTTCACTTGTTTTTCAAATGTTGCCAGGGCCTCAGCTGCTTTATTATCTTTTTCCTCTAATTTCATTATTTTAGACACTTGACTTACTTTTCCTGCAGCACATTCTAGGTCTATGGGCATGGCTGCTACTTACATACCTTACACAACTGAGTACAGCAGTCTAATAAAACAAGGTATTAAAACAGGGTAGGAATATAACCCTGGCTACTGAGCATAGTATAAAGAATACTACTTTCTTCCACCAGGCTCCTTCGAATAAGTGATCCCACCAGGATGCTTAGAGAATGGAATTCCATTTCTGAACTGGTACATGTGCTACCCTCTTAATTTCTGCTGCCAGACCTCAGATGGTTTCCCCATAATGGCCAATTTCTATGCAACATTCTGGTTTGTTAAATTTTCCACAGATGCCCCCTTCTTCAGCTAACAAATAATCCAGGGCTATCTGATTTTGATATACAAAAACCCGCATTTGGGAATGCTGTCTAGATAACAATTCAAGGGCATCTGACGTATGTTTTGAAATTATCTCAACTACAGCCTGAAGTCATATTAGCCTGTTCAACAGAAAAATCAGGGTTCTGTACCCCCAGCTTCCATCTGGGGCTTACGTGGCAGGGCCATAATATTCTATTATTCCCTCAGCAGGCCACTCTTCCTCTCCCCATGTCTGGCTACCGTCCACCACATGGAATTTCTTCTTTATTTCTCTTTTTCCCTACTTAAAGTTTCATATAAGGGTGCTCCCAATGAGCTACTTTCTGGCATAGGGAGTGTGAACAAAACCTGATTTTTCCTAGGGTGCACGACCCTTTCCATTTCGGGGGTAATTTTTTGTATGCTTTTCTCCCACAGATCCAATATATACCATTTGGGGTTTTTCCAATTCCCCTCGGTATTTTCTGGCTCCCTTTGGGGAGTTCCAGTATCCCTTTAGGTCTCCCAAGGATTGGTAAGGATTAACTCCAGAGCCTTTGTTCCAGCAGAGCGCAATTATTTCGTTCCACTCACAAGTGGTCCCTTTTTCCCGGCTCCAATATCCAGCAGGAGGTTCTGGTTGCCAGGTCCTGCTTTTATTATTTGAATTTACTGATAAGGTAGAGATAAATGAGGTGTATCCCACTACCTTGTTATATTCTCTCCCTTCTTGGCTGATACAAACCATCCCAATTCCCCACTGGTCCAAGACCCACCTCTGAGGCCTCTGTATTGTTCTTGAAATCTGAGTGTTATCCCATTTTAGCAGCTGCTCTGAAGTTAAGCTCTCACCTTTCCAAGGGCATTTGTCCGCTGATTTAAGCCCTCTGCAAATCCAGCAATTTGATAAACCCAGTTCAGTAGCAATTTCTTGCATTAGATCTATAAATAAATTTCTCTCTGAAGCAGGCAGCCCCCAGCCAGTATACTGCTTTTCCAATTGGTTGTATTGTTCACTTAGAGTTCTTAGCCTTTCTTGCTCTATTCTCTTTTTCCTCATTTCTGATTCCTGTCTTTTCAATTCTTGGGCTACCTGTTTCATTTTCCCCTCTGGGTCTATACCATCCTTATTCTTTGAAAGGCAGAATGTTTTGTCAAACTGTAGACAGGCTCTGTCATCATGTTCCTTAAGGAGGTCAAGAAAGACCAGTTCATTTCTGAGGGATACCCTGCCTTCATATTTCAAGTTCTTTCCAATCCAATATGTTTTCCTCCCATTGCACACATCTCCAGTTGGCTATTATCATAACATAGTTTGTTAACCTGAAAGTAAGCTACAAATCCTGACTCTGTTTTTCCTCCTACCCATACCGTGTGATTGCATTTGTTACAGATAGAAATAGACATCTGTTCAACATTCTGTTTATGTAGTCTATGTTCTGACTGCCTGTCCTTAGATTGCCTTTTGTGAATAACATATCATCTTTCCATTCAATTCACATATTGAGAGCCATTTATAAAGCAGAACCTGCTTTGCTTATTCATGTTGCAATTTCCTGGGGCTGGGTATGCCAGAGTCTCCGCTTCTCCTTGTCCTCCCCCGGACAATTTCCACACACTGCCCGCACCCCTTATCGAGACTTGACCCTTTCTGGCTGGGTGAATTCTCTTGGTGCAGGCTAATCAAGTGGCACGTGACTAGACTCAGGCTCATCAGAACTCCCCATATTTGTATCCCTCTGCCTCTGCCTGCGCCCACTGGGTTGCCACCAACAGCTAGATAAGCCATCTTTTCAGCAGCAGGAATATTCTTCCAGGGTCCTGGACCGAACTGCATACATCCTCTTAA
This sequence comes from Passer domesticus, assembly GCF_036417665.1. Taxonomy (NCBI): domain Eukaryota; kingdom Metazoa; phylum Chordata; class Aves; order Passeriformes; family Passeridae; genus Passer; species Passer domesticus. The sequence goes on along the minus strand of NC_087482.1, from coordinate 6,798,770 downwards.
AGGAGCCCCACCTCACAAGTTTAATGGCATCAGTGCTGCAGGGAACTTTTTTTTAACCTCTGGCACTCAACCGTTATAATTTGAGCTCTGGAGTTTAATTTTCCTCCCACCCTGTTTTGAAACAGGTGAAACCATTCCCAGGAATCTAATTCTATTATACCCAAAGCAGTAGCGAGCTCTAAGACACGGCTAGTCAGGTACAGTTTGTCCTCTAGGCACTTATCACACAAGCCCTTTGGTCGATATCCCCTTCTACAATGTACCACCCACACCTTGTTACAATATTCACACTTAAAATGCACAAATGGATAACATCTACACCTAGGAGTTGCACAACTTATCTGATCCCGTTTGGTCATTTACTTGGCCGACATAAAGTTATCTTTAGGTCTCCAGGGGAAGTGGTAGCCTTCCACTCAGGCATCTCCTCCCGGTGCTCAATCTTTTTTACTCGAGACGCGTGGGTCCAGCCTTTCTCTGCTGTCCCGACGGCGGTGTCTGTGGTCAATAGGATGAGAAAAGGGCCTTCCCAGTGAGGAGAGAGGGACCTCTCTCCATGTTTTTATGAGCACTCAATCCCTGGGCTGTAGCCTATGTACAGCAAACCCCAAGGGGGTGCCCTGAGTTATTATATCCTGCTTTCGTAATTCCTGCAGATTCTTATCTCTGTCAGGTATGGCTGTATCTGGCCATCCTCTTTTCTTGGGTGTCCTACCAGCATCCCATATTACATTTCAAAAGGTGACAGCCCTGTCTCTGAATGGGGCATGGTCCTGATGTTTAGCAAAGCTAAGGGGAGGCACTTTGACCAGGACATCTTGGTTTCAAGTATCAGCTTTGATAATTGAGCCTTCAGCGTCTGGTTCATCCTTTCAACCTGTCCCAAACTCTGTGGGTGCCATGGAGTATGGTGTTCCCACCTGATCCCCAAGGCTCCTGCTAGTTGCTTAATGATTTTAGAATTTGATCTGAATCTATATATTTTGATCTGAATCTGTATATTTCACCAACCCATATCGAGGTATGATTTCTTCTAGTAAAAATATTGATACTGCCTGAGTCATAGCCCTAGAGCTTGGAAAGGCCTTTACCCAATGGGTCATTTTGTCCACTAGTACTAGTAAAAATTTGCATCTTCCTTCCTTAGGCAGTTCTGTAAAATCCACCGGAATCCTCTCCAAAGGACAGTATGCTGTTGGACGCCTTCCCAATGCTACCTGTCGTGCCCTGGCTCAATTAACTTTCTGGCAAACCATACATCCCTGTATTCCTTGTTTGGCTAATTCATAAATCCTCTTACATCCGAAAAATTTTAGAAACTGTTCTGCAAGGGCCTGAGCGCCCCAAAGCGTCTGCTGGTTTAATCTTTTCAATATCCTTCTGGTATAGTCTTTAGACAGTAATTCTCTCCCATCTGGTAATTTCCACTTACCTTCTTCTAATCTTCCCCCTATTTTCTCATACCCTTCAATTTCTTTGGGAGAAGGATACAGAGGATATTCCTGGGTACCTCTTTCTTTGATCTCTGGGGTACTTACCTGCAATAGAGCAGTGTTTTTCGCTTCCCTGCTAGATTATTCCCTCGGGTCCAGAACTGCATTCCTGCTTGGTGCCCTTTCACATGGACTATTGATATTGCCTCTGGCTCCCTGATGGCTTCTAAGATTTGCTTTATTAATTCTCCATGCACTAGTTCTCGTCCCTTGGTGTTAAGTAATCTTCGCTCCTCCCAAATTTTTCCGAAGGTATGGACTATCCCAAACGAGTGCTTAGAATCTATGAAAACCGTTCCCTTTTTGCCTTTTAATTTCCATAGGGCTGTAATTACTGCATATAATTCACATGCTTCTGCTGACCAGCTAACACTCAGGGGTCCTGATTCTATTACTTCTCTGATCTTACCATCCACTACAGCATATCCAGATTTCCTATTCCCCTCTATGACTCTGGCTGAGCCGTCTACAAACCATTTCTCTCCCTCGTCTAATTCCTCTTCCTCTAGGTCAGGTCTTATCTTGGTCTGCAATTCCACCACCTCGACGCAATCATACGCTGGTTCCCCTGAGGCTTCCCTGAACAAGATTGTGCCAGATTTTTTGCAGTAGTCAGTTGTAGTTCAAGATCACGGGAGTGGATTAATATGGCTTCATATTTCAAAAGCCTGGCATCAGTGAGCCATTTCTCGACCTTTTGTTGCAATATGTTCCTCACACTATGAGGAGTGTATACCACTAGTGGGGCTCCAAAAGTTACCTTTTTCGCTTCCTCCACTAATAATGCCACAGCTACAATAGCTTGCAGACAGGTGGGCTACCACCGGGTCTAAAGGCTTAGATACATATCCTACTGGTTTCTTATCCCCTGCCCAATCCTGCATTAGTACCCCGTGAGCAGTATGGCTACTCATGTCTACAAACAACTGAAATTGTCTTTTTATATCAGGCAAACAACATCGGAGCTGCCATCAGGGTCTCTTTTATCTGCTTAAATCCTTCCTCATCCTGCTGTGTCCATTTCAGTCTATCAGTGGTCCATTTCTCATAGAAAAACTTCGCCTTCTCACTATATCCCTCGATCCACTGCCTGCAATATCCTAAAAGTCCCAACAGTTGTCTGATTTCTCTCTTCGTCCACAGGGAGGGTAAAGCAACAATTCATGCCACTCTTTCAGGACAACCAGCGTCCCAAGTATCTTACCTCGGGCTCAGTAAACTGTAGCTTGGAGTTTGAGACCTTTAATCCTTTGTCTCCTAAGAAACAATGAAATTGTGCTGTGAACTGGTTTAGGACAAATTAGGGAAAATATCTCCAAAGGAGCCCCTTATAGGGAACAAAACCCTCCGCACCTTCCCCCCTCCCCACCACTGGGTTCGGGAAGAATTTCTTCAGAGGGGAAGTGGAAAAAGCTTGTTTATTAAAGAACACAAAAAAACACTCCCAGCACAAGAGAAATAGCCCGAGATGGCAACAGATGTTTCACCAGTCCAAGGGGTCGAGCCGTTTCTCTCTTCGCTGCGGAGGGTACGAAGCTTCTCTTGCAGACCCTGGACAGAGCCCCTTGCCCGGTGCCGGTCCGATATCTTCGGGGGGGGGAAAAGGGGGGGGGGGGGAAGGGAAGGAAGGGAACAACAGAAACCGGGGAAAGGAGAAAAAAATGGCGAAAAAAACACAAGCGAGCTAAAAAAGCAAGGAAAAAAAGAAAGAGAAGCAAAGCTAGAAGAGCAAGCAAGCAGCCAGCCGGCCAAGCAAGCATGCAAAAAGAGCCTAGCCCCAAGGCAGGGGCGGGGGAAGGACAAAACAATAGACACAACAAACGGAGCAGGGAACAGAAACCACGATTTGGGATAATAAGCATGAAAAATGTCCTGTCCCCACGACATTCCACCCCTTATCCCATATCGTGAACATGATGTTATTGAACAACGTAAACTTTCTTCTCACTTGCTCCAACCTTCCACACTTACACGTTTTCTTTCATTCTTACTTGCTCAGACCTTCGACACTTTCATATTTCCTTCTGTTTCATGTCTGTATGATCTAATATACAGACAATGGTGGTCACGCTTAACAAACAATGATATCATCCCACAATCAGATCTCCCTGAGGTACGCAACGGGTTGTCCCATCTTTCTGCATTATCCACCAGGTATAACCTGGTCCTTGAGCAAAGACAATCCCACAAATGGGTTTGTCTGTACTCGAGGCAGGATTAATCCATACTGTCTTCCCCAACAAACCTCTGACATGGGCCACTGGGACTTTATCTCCATCTACTATATTGAGGGACTCAGACTGGGCAGGACCTGCTCGGTTGGTGGAACCTTGAGTGTTAACTAACCAGGTGGCCCTGGCTAAATGCTGCTCCCAGTTCTTGAGAGACCCCCCACCCAATGCCTTCAAGGTGGTCTTTAACAATCCATTGCATCTCTCCACTTTACCTGCAGCTGGTGCATGGTAGGGGATGTGGTATACCCACTCAATGCCATGTTCCCTAGCCCAGGTGTTAATAAGATTATTTTTAAAATGAGTGCCATTGTCTGACTCAATCCTCTCAGGGGTACCATGCCTCCAAAGGACCTGCTTTTCAAGGCCCAGGATGGTGTTACGGGCGGTAGCATGAGACACAGGGTAGGTTTCCAACCATCCTGTGGTGGCTTCTACCATTGTGAGCACGTAGCGCTTGCCTTGGCGGGTTTGAGGCAGTGTGATGTAATCAATCTGCCAGGCCTCCCCATACTTGTATTTGGACCACCACCCACCATACCATAGGGGCTTCACTCGCTTGGCCTGTTTGATGGCAGCACACGTCTCACAGTCATGGATAACCTGAGAAACACTGTCCATGGTTAAATCCACCCCTCGGTCTCGTGCCCACTTGTAGGTGGCATCTCTACCCTGATGGCCTGAGGCATCATGGGCCCATCGAGCTAGGAATAACTCTCCCTTGTGTTCCCAATCTTTGACACCCCTATCCTTGCAGCCTGATCTACCTGATGGTTGTTTTGCTGCTCTTCATTAGCTCTGCTTCTGGGGACATGGGCATCTACGTGGCGAACCTTCACAGGTAGTTTCTCTAACCTGGTGGCAATATCTTTCCATTCTTCAGCAGCCCAAATTGGTTTTCCTCTACGCTGCCAGTTAGCCCCTTTCCATCTCTCCAGCCAGCCCCACAGCGCATTGGCTACCATCCACGAATCAGTGTAGAGGTAGAGCTTTGGCCACTTCTCTCTTTCAGCAATGTCCAGAGCCAGCTGAACGGCCTTAAGTTCAGCGAGTTGGCTTGATCCACCTTCTCCTTCAGTGGCTTCTGCGACCTGTCGTGTGGGGCTCCATACAGCTGCTTTCCACTTCCGTTTCATTCCCACAATGCGGCAAGAACCATCAGTAAAAAGAGCATACCGTGTTTCTTCTGCCGGCAGTTGGTTGTATGGTGGTGCTTCTTCCGCTCGTGTCACTTCTTGTTCTTCTTCATCAGCGAGACCAAAATTCTCACCTTCAGGCCAGTTTGTAATTACTTCCAGAATCCCAGGTCGATTCAGGTTTCCAATACGGGCGCGCTGTGTGATGAGAGCAATCCACTTGCTCCATGTTGCACTGGTGGCATGGTGGGTAGAGGGAGTCTTTCCTCTGAACATCCACCCCAGCACTGGTAGTCGGGGTGCCAGGAGGAGTTGTGCCTCCGTGCCAATCACCTCCGAGGCAGCTTGGACTCCTTCATAGGCTGCCAAAATTTCCTTCTCTGTAGGAGTGTAGCTGGCTTCAGACCCTCTATAGCTTCGACTCCAGAATCCTAATGGTCGGCCTCGAGTCTCACCAGGCACCTTCTGCCAAAGGCTCCAGGACAGGCCATGGTTCCCGGCTGCAGTGTAGAGCACGTTCTTCACATCTGGTCCTGTCCTGACTGGGCCAAGGGCTACAGCATGAGCAATCTCCTGCTTGATCTGGGCAAAGGCTTGCTGCTGTTCAGGGCCCCAATGGAAATCGTTCTTCTTGCGGGTGACCAGGTAGAGAGGGCTCACAATCTGGCTATACTCCGGAATGTGCATTCTCCAAAACCCTATGGCGCCTAGGAAAGCTTGTGTTTCCTTTTTGCTGGTTGGTGGGGACATAGCTGTGATCTTATTGATGACATCGGTGGGAATCTGACGCCGTCCATCTTGCCACTTCACTCCAAGGAACTGGATCTCTCGAGCAGGTCCCTTGACTTTGCTCTTCTTGATGGCAAAGCCGGCTTTCAGGAGAATCTGGATTATTTTCTCTCCTTTCTCAAACACTTCTGTTGCCGTTTTCCCCCACACAATGATATCATCGATGTATTGCAGATGTTCTGGAGCCTCACCCTCCTCTAATGCAGTTTGGATCAGTCCATGGCAGATAGTGGGACTGTGTTTCCACCCCTGGGGCAGTCGGTTCCAGGTGTACTGCACGCCCCTCCAGGTGAAAGCAAACTGAGGCCTGCATTCTGCTGCCAGAGGAATGGAGAAAAATGCATTAGCAATATCAATAGTGGCATACCACTTCGCTGCCTTGGACTCCAGCTCGTACTGGAGTTCCAGCATGTCCGGCACAGCAGCGCTCAGTGGTGGTGTCACTTCATTCAAGGCACGATAGTCCACCGTCAATCTCCATTCCCCTTCAGATTTACGCACAGGCCAGATGGGGCTGTTGAAGGGTGAGTGGGTTTTGCTAACCACCCCTTGGCTCTCCAGCTCACGAATCATTTTGTGGATGGGGATCACGGCATCTCGATTCGTTCTATACTGCCGGCGATGCACTGTCGAGGTCGCAATTGGCACGAGCTGCTCTTCTACCCTCAGGAGTCCTACTGCAGATGGGTTTTCTGTCAGTCCAGGCAAGGTGTTCAATTGCTTAACATTCTCTGCCTCTACAGCAGCTATGCCAAAAGCCCATCTGAGTCCCTTTGGGTCTTTGTAATAACCGTTCCGGAGGAAGTCTATGCCCAGAATACACGGAGCCCCTGGGCCAGTCACAATGGGATGTTTCTTCCACTCCTTCCCAGTCAGGCTCACCTCAGCTTCCACCAGGGTCAGTTGTTGTGATCCCCCTGTCACACCAGCAATGGAAACAGGCTCGGCCCCCACATGTCCCGATGGTATTAGAGTACACTGTGCACCAGTATCCACTAAAGCGTCATATTTTTGTGGTTCTGATGTGCCAGGCCATCGGATCCACACCGTCCAAAAGATACGGTTTTCCCATGCCTCTACCTGGCTAGAGGCAGGGCCCCTCTACGCCTGTTTATCCTTCTTTCCTGGGGCATATGTCTTGGAGGTTCCCTCAAGGGGATCAGACATGTCATCATCATCATCATACCTGGCTGTTCGGCTACGGGCAACTGGGGCTGCTTTCCTTTTCTTACCTTCCTTCAATTCACGCACTCGTTGTGCCAGAGCAGCAGTAGGCTTCCCATCCCATTTCCTCATGTTTTCTCCAGACTCATGTAAGAAGAACCACAACTCAGCTCGTGGGGTGTACCTTCTCTCCCCAACAAGGGAACGTCTGCGTTGGGTACCAGGGCCTCTAATTTGTACAGCTGAAATTTGGAGGAGGTCTTCCTTAATCTCTTCCCTGAGTTTCTTGCTGCTTTCCTCTATTTTGTCTTCTAGTTCCTGCAGTCGTGTTTCCACAGCTGCAATTCTGGCATGAGTCGGGCCATGTACAGCATCCGCATATGCCCGAAGTTTCTTCGCCATATCGAGTACAGTCTCATATACCTCCTCCCGCTTCATTATTGCTAGCGCAGAAGCATATTCAGGTGGCCCAAGTCGCACCAGTTTCCTCCACATTACAGGTGTGCATGGTACAAAGTCCGGATTCCTAGTTGTTACATCGTCTGAAAAAATGATCTCCACCACTGCCATCTCCCTCAGGCGTTGGATCCCCTGTTCTATGGTCTTCCATCGTGTCTGCTGAACATAGAGGTCATCGGCACACAGATATCTCTGTGCCACGCTGTCCAGGACCCGTTCCCAGAGGCTGTGAGGGCTAGCCCCCCTCATCATGCCTTGGTCGATGACGGGATCATGTGACAGGGATCCCAAATGCCTCGCTTCAGTGCCATCCAGAATGGTAGCCTCCCCTGCCGCATCCCAAAGGCGGACCAGCCAACTAATTATAGATTCGTCGGGCTGTCGCCGATAATCCTTCCTTAGGCCTCGAAGGTCCTTCAGGGAGAAGGAATCAATAGTGGCCTCTGATCTTGTGCCAGTTGCTCTGACTCCTGATTTTATGTCAGGAGGTGTTGAGGGTCCTTCTCCTGCATCGTAATCATCATCATCCTCCACTGGTCGATCAGTCTTATCTGTACACTTTCCACTTCTTGTACTAGTAGCAACAGCCCTTGGCTGAGGCTCACTGTCTGATTTAACTGCTGGCTTCGAGCCTGGGGTGTTAGCTGCAGCCTGAGTAACTGGGATAGCTGCTGATTTATCTCCCTGCCCCCCTGCCTCTGTCTGCTGCCCTACAGTATCTAGCAGGGTACGATAAGCATATGCCAGGGTCCAGCTCACTGCAAGGATCCTTTTCTCCTTAGGGTTATCCTGGCATTTCCCTTTCAGGTACTTCGCCACCTCAGCCGGGTTCTGAATTTGTTCAGATGGAAAGTCCCAGTCTACCGGAGCAGAAAACTCCTTTAAAATTTGGCCCATATCCTCCCATTTCCCACACCACTCAGGACTTTTTACCCTTGGTTGTACCCCTAAATCAGGGGTCTCACCAGCCCCTCTAGAAATTGCAGCCTTCATCTTATATAAACTGCAGACAGTATAGAGCAAGGTTGTTAAATTAAATAACAGAAAGATGGTGTCCTTGGCAGTCAGGGAGAACTGAACATTTTCTAATAGAAATGTAAACAATTCGGAGGAGGAAAAGGAAAGCAGAGGCTGAATAACCTCCTCCCCCATAACAAATTTAACACACAGCCGCAACCACGAATTATACATTCCTGGAACCGATAACAACATTTTTATAAGCCCCTTGCAAAGTATCACACTCAAGCCCAGCCCAATGAATATTCTGGTTAGTGCCCTTCTGCTACAAAAGCTACGTATTAGGGACAATACCGGAGCTATTTCTGGATAAGAAAATAACCCCAGTGACCATAAAGCTATGAAAACTTCAAAGAACTCTAATGACCAGAGATAGAGGCAGGCTTTCACTCCAAATGACATTACAACTTTAAAAGGAGACATACCAATATTCCCACAAACAGTTAAAGCCAAAAAATATTATTACAGTAAAGCTTTTTCCACTTCGTCCCGTATCCCCGTACGGGCCACCAAATTATTTGAACTGGTTTAGGACAAATTAGGGAAAATATCTCCAAAGGAGCCCCTTATAGGGAACAAAACCCTCCGCACCTTCCCCCCTCCCCACCACTGGGTTCGGGAAGAATTTCTTCAGAGGGGAAGTGGAAAAAGCTTGTTTATTAAAGAACACAAAAAACCACTCCCAGCACAAGAGAAATAGCCTGAGATGGCAACAGATGTTTCACCAGTCCAAGGGGTCGAGCCGTTTCTCTCTTCGCTGCGGAGGGTACGAAGCTTCTCTTGCAGACCCCGGACAGAGCCCCTTGCCCGGTGCCGGTCTGATATCTTCGGGGGGGGGAAAAGGGGGGGGGGGGGGGGGGAAAGGGAAGGAAGGGAACAACAGAAACCGGGGAAAGGAGAAAAAAATGGCGAAAAAAACAAGCGAGCTAAAAAAGCAAGGAAAAAAAGAAAGAGAAGCAAAGCTAGAAGAGCAAGCAAGCAGCCAGCCGGCCAAGCAAGCATGCAAAAAGAGCCTAGCCCCAAGGCAGGGGCGGGGGAAGGACAAAACAATAGACACAACAAACGGAGCAGGGAACAGAAACCACGATTTGGGATAATAAGCATGAAAATGTCCTGTCCCCACGACATGCTGGCCCTTACATCTTCCTCCTTAGGACCTGCTACCAGTAATTCATCTGCATACGGCAGTAGCTTGATACCCTCTGGCGGTACAAATTGGCTTAGAAATTGCTCAAGAGCCTGTCCAAATAAGTTTGGTGAATCCACGAACCTCTGAGGCAGATGTCCATCTGAGCTGTTGCTTCCTATTCGTCTCTGGATCCTCCCATTGAAATGCAAAATAGTCCCTACTTTCTTTAGCTAAAGGACGGGTCCAAAAAGCATCTTCTAAATCTATTACGCTATACCATGTACCCTCAGGAGAAATATTATTTAGCAGAGTGTAAGGATTGGAAACTGTGGGGAATAGCATTTTTGTCCTCCCATTCACAGCCCTCAAATCCTGTACTAATCTGTAATTTCCAACTGGTTTCCATACTGCCAGAATAGGAGTATTATGTCTAGACATGCACGGTTCTAGTGTTCCTTTTCTGATGAATTCCTCTATTATTGCTTTCAGCCCTTTTCTACCTTCCATAGGTATAGGGTATTTCTAATTCTAACTGGATCCTCTGGTCTTTCGATTTCAATACAAATTGGCTCCATATGCAGCCTCCCAGCCTCTCCTTGTGTATGCCGAACCTTTGAATTTATTTTGCTTTTGTCCTCAGTGGTTAGTTTGTATAAACTTAGCATGAGTTGAGACTCCTGTGCAATTATACTTATCCCCAGGGCTACCATCAGATCCCTTCCTAGTAGGTTATAATCTGCCTCTTCCACCAGTAACATATTCCCGAAGCAAAACTTTGATTCTATCTTAACATTTTTAATCACAGGTACCTTAAAAAGGTCTCCCTTCAATCCGATCACCACCATGGTGTCTTTGCTTCTTATACATCCTGGTGGCAGCCGCTGAATGGTGCTCTGCTCAGCTCCTGAATCTACTAGAAAAGTTAATTCCTGTTTCGGGGTCTTGTCTTTAATTTTATTAAGGGCTCGTTGGATGTTCTGGACCCCAAATTAAAAAGCCCCTGACACCTCTAATCTTCCTGAAAGATTTTCTCATCCTTCACTCTTTTCTTGCATTCCCTCCGAAGGTGCTCCCTGGGCTTGCAGTAAAAGCGCTCGGGGTTGTACTTGTTACTGTTCGAGTGCCTTCTCTGAGGAAGGTTTGGCTTTCTCGGAGGCGGATGACTCTGTGTTGGTTTCATAGAGTCTTGAGTCCGTTCCTGCTTTTGGGCTTCCCTGACGGCGGCCACCAGTACCTTTGCCTGTGCTTTTTGTTGTTCCTCGTCTCTTCTCATATAAACCTTTAGAGCCTTCCTTAGAAATTTCTGTAATCCTTTTTCCTGCCAGCCTTCTATTTTCTCTAGTTTTCTCTATATATCCTCCCATGATTTCGCAACAAATTGTGTTTTTAGCATAACCTCCCTGACAGGGGAGTCCGGATCTGTCCCCGAATGCATTCAAAGTCCTTTCCTTAGTCTCTCTAGCCATTCTGTGGGTGTCTCATCTTTTCATTGGCATTCCTGGAATACCTTACTGATATTTTGTTCTTTTGGCACTGCTTTCCCTATACCCTGTATTACCATATTTCTCAGTTCTATCATTTTTGTTCAGTCCTCCTCATTCTGAGCATTCCATGATAGCCTCTGATCTGGCCACTTCTGGTTCCCCCATGTCCCTTGGGGATTCCTGTGATCCCAGTCTCATATCGCCACTTGTCTTATCATATCCCTTATGATAAGACAATGACCTTCGTATGCCGTTATATCATCGTAAGTGTATACGCTTGTCCCCAGGAATTCATCTAGTTTTCTGCTACTCCTATCGGATTGTCCATCAAACTCCCCATCTCTTTCTTGAAAGCCCATACATCCTCAGTATTAATTGGTACATTTACGTACCAAATTATTCCTGGGGCAATGGGCATTTCTCTTAAAGAGATTCTGTTTGTCCTCCTCGCTCTCACTATCACCATTGGCCACCCTCCTTGTCTTGTGCCGTATTCGGCTGGCTGGAGGAGAACTGGTTTCCCCAGTATGACAGGCTTGCCACTTGCTTTCCACTGGCGGCATTAGGGGAGGGGGCTGAGCACTATCTTGTGGATACTATGGAGCCAAGCCTGTCCCTGTGGGAGCAGGACTTACGGCTGCTGCACTGGGAGCGGAGGTGCCTGTGCCTGTGTGGGTGGGTGTGAAGGACCCAAGGATGCAGGCAAAGGAACCTGAGCCTGCAGAGGATATGGAGGCGGAAGGTTATCTAAGGGCTCCCACGTTTCTCCCTGAATCATGGCATTCCTGTAAGTTTTAACTGTGCTAGCATATTCCCATAGTTTGGCATAGCTCATCTCCTCACTTTCTGGCAGGTACTCATCGTACACGTAGTCGTGCAAAGCTCGGCAAGTCCACCTTTCGAAAGTGCCAAACATCAGCCACGTTAGGTGTCTTTTAATCTCTTTTCCTCCCCATACCTCAATGCAATAATGTATCATTCGTTCCTTGGATCTCATACTTCTCTTGAGGCAGTCCTCCCAGTGTTCTAACATCCACCCCAATGGACTATTTCTCGGAATTTCAGGTAAACCGTTCTCCTGTTCCTTTTTTGATTTACCCTGAGTTTTTCCCTGCATCTTACTCTTTTTCTGCCCCACCTTCCTCGAGTCTATTTCTTTTAGTCTCTCCATACCGTGTTCCTGTGTTGTATTTCGATATGAGTCCTAAAGTTTTCCCTGAATCAGTACCGTACCTGTTTTTAATCCTAATTGAACGTTACCAGCCTGCTAGGCTCACAGTGTCGGTTTGCCGACTGGTAGAAGGCTCTCTTACCTGGACTTACTGAAGTCCTGGACCAAAAAAATTTACCAGCTTCCGAACGCCTGGGAACGTACCCTCCCTTTCTGGTCCGCCCGTGATCAAACCCCTGAACTCCCCTCCCCGGAGTTACAGGCTCTACGTGTGAAATGAGCTCCTCTGCTTCCCCCTTGACCGACCCCTTCCCTCGAGGGAGAGGGGAGCTGGGATCTTGGAGTTTGCACTCGCTTTGTGATAGTATCATGTCTCACACACGCGCTCAATCACACCTCACTCAACCACATGATATGATTCTTTTTTCCGTGTGGATTCTTCGTGCACGTAGACTTCTATGAGTGAAAAAATGTTGCCGCAGCCTCGGAGACCCACCTCCAAATACCTGAGAGCTATTTTTGGGCCCCCTTTTTTTTTTAAATCTCGTCCCAGATTGTATCTTTTAGCTTTTGGTTTGTCTGATTGGTCCTACAGGGCTTCCCAACCTTGTTGGGCCACTGAAATGACCAGGGCACATCCTGACCAGAGGAAGGGGGTCCCCAGAACCCCTAAATCAGATCATGTAGGGGTCACCAAGATTGTTGTAGATAAAAACTGATCAAACCAATTTAATAATAATAAATATATGTATATAATTTATTGTGCGACTGATATACAGTTTTGAGATCCACAATCAAAGGGACAGCATTGAGCCTGGATGGACACTGGGTGAACACTGATCCGACCTCTATCGCATCAGACCCGCTCTGTTCACTAAGGCAGTCTGGTACAGTCAGGTTTTATACCCTTTCTGTTGCTCGAGGCAGCGTCTCTCTTGTTCTTTTCATAGTCAAACACATTCATGATGTCCTCTTTCTCCAAGCTGCACTGGACAATGTGGTTCCTGGCAAGCTGTGAATGCTGAGAGTAGGGGGAACCTGGTATTGGGATGCAAGTTCCCTGATAACTTCTGCTATCTCAATCTCAGTGCTTGATGAGCGTTGACCGCCCAGGTGGCCTTTGAGAAATGATCCATCTCCTTCCCCGGCTAGGCTCTTTTAATTGCAAATTAGACCCCCTCCTTCCTGCTGTCTGCAGTTTTGCAATGACATGCAGCAGTCTCTAAGCATGAAGCAATTCCATGTGGATTTGAAAATGCTTTTGTGTATTTCTTTTAAACATTATAACATATCTTCCTCTCATATTCTACATAAGCACAAGTTACCTATATCACATATTACAGAATGGTACCAATTCTAGCCTTTATTTTGCCTTCTTTTGCTGCCATGCATCAAACTGGGTCAGACTCATCAATGACCTGGGTTCTTCCAGGATGGGGTGTGCAAGGACGATCCCACAGCTCATGTGTGGACCTGGTGTGCACCAGGCCAGAGACGTGACTGTCATCCATAGCCAGCCCCTGTCTGCCAAGAGAACAGGGAGCTGCAGCTCTGAGGGACTCAGGGGTGAGGCAGCAAACAGCCCAAATGCCTAGTTTATATCAGTTACTGGTCAGGACGATTTACTGCTGAGAGATTTTTATCGTCCTACCCAGAGCTGGAAAAAAAGAACCCTGGCAGTTTGCTTTAGCTGTGAAGAGACTCTCTTCAACAGGTTCCAGCTCTGCTGCTTGTCTAAATTAAAAGCAGAGCCAAACTCTTCTGTTGGTCACATCAAACCAACATAAGTTTCAGGAGTGTGTGAAAAACATAAGAGTGTCAACATTATTTCATTTTATAATACTTACAGTCTTCTAATTCATCCATGGGATACTTAGGCCATCACTATCTATATCAAAAAACGAGAAAAAGCACTGAAAAAGAAGTTTTTTTACAACTAAGTTTTAAAAACTAATGAATGAATTTCATAACAAAAACCATGTAGTAAGAATACAGTAATTTAAACATCTCAAATCTCTTTGACAATGGAGCCCTGAGCCCCAGTCATGTGCAGTGCAGCCTCAGCTGTCCCTTTGAGGCCAGAGAACTGCCAAGGCTCAGGGCTGGGATGAGCCTTCACCCAAAACCAGTTCCAAGACTGATTTGGAATCAATCCAGGACAAGGCCTACACAAAGAGGAAAGTCTCAAGGCCAAAGCCAAACCTTCATCATGTTGGATTTGTTTTCACACTGATCTGGAGCAAATTTGCTTGACCTGCAACACCACTCTTACTGTAAAACTTTACATGAGGTACTAAAAAAGCAATGTCCTGTCCTGTCCTGAGCTGTGCTGCCCAAATACTGTTGAGAACTTGCTCTACCTCTGCCCTGTGCCCCTGGGGCTGCTCTTGGCCAGGCAGCCTCAGTGGGAGCCAGCACTGGCTGCTGTCCCAGCCGGGCCCCCAGGACAAGGCCCAGCAATTGAGAGGCCAATGGAAGCACTGGGCAGCAGCAGAACCCTCAGCAGAGTTATTTGGACAACCATGGTCTGGCCACAACTCCACAGCAGCATGACTCCCAGTCAGGCTACCTATGCAGGAGCAGAGTTATAAGAAAACAGTGGAGAAAAATCAACAACTGACCATCGGTTCTCGTACAGCTTGTGAATGCCAAAATAGCAGCCGATCAGCACAAGTGGCACAGTGAACACTGTCACCACCGTGCCTATCATGCAGGTCCTGCACACATCCTGGAGGCAGACAATTCTTGGGAAGTGCACTGGATCCGGGGCATATATTCCTGTTTCATTGATAACGTCTGTGGGAGCGCTGGGGAGCGTGTGCCCGTGCTGTGCTGCACTGCTGAGCTGGCAGCACGGTGGATACGGGCAGGACGTTCTCTGTTTCCCCCAGAGCTGGGGCCTGCAGGCACCTTGCCGGCCCTTGGCACAGGCTGTGCCAGCCAAGAAAGCCCAGCAGGCCGGGAGGAGAGCCCGGGGGCAGCGCAGCTGCTTGGGCAGTGGCTGCTGCCAAGGACACGGGCCAAAGCCATCCCTGAGCAGCCACTGCCAGCCCTGGCCCTCCCTGCCCCGTGACAGCTCCCCCAGCCCCAGGAGACAGTCAGGCCCTCTCAAGAGACACTGGAGCAATCACCTGCTGTGCCAGTGCCTGGAACCGCCTGTTCTCCTGCAGAAGAGGCTGCCACTGAGCCACTGCTTCTTCCTGGAACAGCCACCTTCTGTGCCAGCTTTTGGGTCATTGCTTGAGAAAGAAAAGGTACAGATGGATCAGATGGGACAGTTCCCCATTAGGGAGATATCGTCTTCAGAAGCTAATACTGGTGAAAGTCACGGACAATGATCAGGAAATCAGATGAGCTTTTGGGATTGGACAGGCCCCTCCCTTCTCCAAACCACCACCTCTCGTGATCTGCCTGGAGACTGGGAAATTGCAGGGGATCTCAGGGTGGGCATGGCCCATGGTGCAGTTTGGGCTCCCTGGCAGCAGATGCCAAATGCCTTCCTGCAGAGGCTGGGTAGAAGCTGCAGCCAGGCCAGCCTGGGAAACAGCCCTGCAGGGCGTGAAAGCAGCAGCAGCAGCAGCGGGGCAGCGAGGCTGCCATGGATGCCTTCCCGCTGTGCCGGGCACGGCGTGTCCAGATGTGCAGCCAAAGCCCCCAGCTGCTGAGTCCCAGGGGAAGCATGAGGGAAATGCACTCACCATGGCACCTCTCCAGATCACTCAGCATCTTGTGCAGAGATTTGGCTGCCTCCAGAGACTTGCTGACTCCTGTGTCTTGGTTCTTCCATCTAGGAGGACCTTAATGGAAAGTGATTCAATTTCTCCTTCAGGCCTGAGTGGCAGTGAGGGCACCTGGGTGACTGGTGCCCTCCAAGGCACTCCCTCAGCTCTGCCTCCCACTCAGGAGCACAGGTGGTTTCTCAGTGAGCTTTGCTTGGGTGGTATGTGCAAAGTGGTGAATTATTGGTGGATCAGGCTCTGATGTTGTACAGTTCAAGAAGCTGATGACATAGAGAGCCTTGCAAAGTCTTTCAACTGGAGAAATTATTTTTGTTTCTCTCTATTGCTGATTGAGGACTCTTTTGAGGGTTTGATGCATCCTTTCTATGATGGATTGTCCTGTGGGGTTTGCAGGTATACCTGTCTTGTGTTGTATTCCCCAGTCACTGAAGAACTCTTTCAACTTGCGAGAGGTATAGGCAGGTCCATTGTCTGTTTTGATCTCCTTTGGTACTCCCAGGGTAGCAAAGGCCAGGAAAAAATGTTTTATGGTGTGCTGCGCAGTTTTTCCTGGATGTGTTGATGCAAATACTGCTCCTGAAAATATATCGACCAATACATGCACATATTTTGACCTTCCAAAAGGTGCAAAGTGGGTTACATCTGTCTGCCACAGCTGGCAGCTGTTTAAACCTCGGGGATTGACTCCCGTCTCCATAGATGGTATCTGGTAGTTTTGACGGTTTGGGCATGTGGCAACAATAGCTTCTGCTTGATCTTTTGAATGCTTGAACATTCTGATAAGGGCAGGCACATTCTGATGAAAAAATGCATGTGACAACTTTGCCTGGGCAAAGATGTTAGGGACATTAGCAGTCTCTATTGCCATGGCTAAGGTGTCTGCTTTCCTGTTCCCTTCTGCAATGAAACCTGGGAGGTCAGTGTGTGACCTCATGTGCATTATATGGTAAGGTTGTTTTCTGTGGGAAATTAAGCGTGTTAATGTAGAAATCAATTGGTATAAATTTGGATTGGAAACCTCTTTGAGAAGAGCATGTTCTGCTCTCATAGCTATGCCAGCAACATAAGCTGAATCTTATGTGACCAGATTAAAAGGTTCGTTTTTTAATTTCTCAAAGGCTCTGACAACAGCTGCTAACTCTGCAATCTGTGGAGATCCCTCCACTATTTCTATGTCAGATTCCCAGTTTTGGGTCTTAGGGTCTTTCCCGGTCCTTACCGACTTGTGGGATGACCCTGAGCCATCTGTAAAGATGGTTAGAGCTTTGAGAGGTGTTCTACTTTGGATTAATTTTGGGGTCAGATGAATGATTACATCACGATTAAAAAGCTTATGTTTTGGGATATGTACGGAAATTTGGCCTGTATAGCTGTCTAAGGCATACTGGAGATTTTCATTGGTCTGGAGCAAATGTTCCAGGTCCCCAGTGGTCACTGGCAAATATATGCATGTGAACTCACACCCTGCAAGGGAGCGGAGGCAAATTGTAGCTTTTTTATTAAATGTGCCATAATTTCTTGGAAGGTGGTAATTGTCTTTGTGGGTTGGTTATTTGTAAAGATCCATTCCAGTATTAGTAAAGGGTCTCGAAGTTGAGTGTCCCATTGGAAGATCAGTCCATAGAACCAAGGTGCTTTTCCCAGAATGACGAACTGGAAAGGCAGGCTGGGCTCAAAGCGATGGGCTTTGCGTGAAGACAGGGCTTCTTGGACCTTGGTGATGGCATCTCGGGCTTCTGCTGTAAGAGTGCATGGAGAGTCCAGATCCTCCTTGCCCCAAAGAAGGTTGAACAGTGGAGCGAGGTCCTCTGTTGTAATTCCTAGCAGTGGATGTACACAGCTGATGGATCCGCACAGACTGTGTAAGTCTCTCAGAGTTTTTGGGTTGTCTCGGATGGCGAGCTGCTGGGGTACGATGGTCCTTTCCCGGATCTGGAGTCCAAGGTAAGTCCATGGGTTGGTGTACTGTATTTTGTCCTCACGGATCTCGAATCCTGCCTTTTCTATGGTTTCAATAGTCCTTTTAACTGCTTTGTCCAAGTACGTTTTTTCTGGTGCACAGACCAGGATATCGTCCATATGGTGATGGATGATTGCATCTGGGAATAGGTTCCGAACAGGAGACAGGATGTGAGCAACATACCACTGGCATAGAGTGGGACTGCACTTGAGACCTATAGGAAGAAAAAGCCAATGATATCTTTTGAGTGGAGCCTCTCTGTTAAGAGAGGGGACGGAGAAGGCAAACCGTGGGGCGTCCTGGGGATGCAGCTGGATGCTGAAGAAACAGTCTTTAATATCAATGATAGCAAGTGTCCAGTCTCTAGGCAGCATCGATGGTGAGGGCAGGCCAGGCTGGAGGTGACCCATGTCCTCGATGACCTCGTTGATTTTGCAAAGATTGTGGAGGAGCCTCCACCTGTCCGTTCCAGGCTTTTTAGTACGAAGACTGGAGAATTCCAAGGGCTGGTGGTCTCTACGATGTGGCCTTTGGCGAACTGTTCATTCACAAGGGCATGTAGTGCACGCAGTTTGACTTTAGAGAGGGGCCACTGCTCGATCCAGATTGGGTTATGGCATTTCCAGGTGAGACGAGGAATGTCTGGCAGTGCGCTCCTCAGTGGCCCCAGTTAGAAATCCGGACTGGGAATATACATAGGGAAGCACCCCACTGACATAAAATTTCCCGTCCATACAAGGTGAGGGGGGCCCTTACCACGAACGGGCGGATGGTTGCCGACTTGCCTTCAGGCCCTTCAACGAGGATGTTGTTCTTGCTCCGCATGGAAACTGTAGCTCCACCGATCCCTGTGATCATGCCTGCCACAGGTTGTAGTTCCCAGTGTGCTGGCCATTCTGAGCGAGCGATGATGGTCACGTCTGCACCGGTGTCCAGCATCCCTGATAGGTGGATCTTTTCTCCTCTGCAGGTAACACTGCACTCGATGACAGGCTTACTCGGTCCCACAGCTTGTGTCCACATTGCTGTGGGGTTTAGAGGAAGCTGTTCCCTGTGATTCTTAGGGAGTAAAAAGGCTTGTGCAAACGGAGTACCCTTTGGAAGAAAATATGGTAAGTCTGTGCAGTACACCTGGACAGAGATTTCTTGTCCCAGGTACACTGTTTGTACTTCTGGAACAACAAATATTTCCTTTGGGCTATGGAGAGTATCACCTATAATTAGGATGTTAGAAGGACCACCTTTTGGCCCACGTTTGCCTGTGGGAACACGATAAACATTGTCATTTTTAAAGTCAATGGACAGTGCAGTTACCAGTTGGCGGCGGGTTCCCCTCGGTATCGCTCAGTGTGTTGGGTCCTCCTCATGTGGTCTGGAATCTCCTGGGATGGTACGTGACTGGCTCAGGATGGCCTTTGATTTGGTGTCCTTGTGTGGGGCCCCACCACTCTCTGCTGGAAGTTTCCCAGACGCGGCTGATGGTACTGCTGATTCTGGGGCCTTTGGTAGAAATTGCGAGGGTACCTGGGAGGTGACCTCTCTGGACAGTCCTTTATAAAATGTCCACAGTCTCCGCAGTGGTAGCAGCGGACCTGGTCTTTAGAAGCTATTACTGCATATGCACCAGAAACTCCTTCTGCAATACCCTTAGTAACTGCTTGGGCCACTGTATCTTCAGTGGACAGGTGGCGTGTGCAGCTTTCCAGCATTTGCTCTATGGCAGGTTCTGTGTCTAAGGGTAAGGCTCTCAGAATTGCTTTACATTTTTCATTTGAGTTACTCATGGCAAGCTTGCACAACAGTTCTTTTCTTGCCTCTGTACTCTCTATCTGTTTTTCCAGAGCATCCTTAATTCTATCCACAAATTTGATAAAGCTTTCATCTATTCCTTGTTTAATACTAGAAAAGTGTTGGGTAGAGATAGAGTCATCAGGGGTAAGAAGTAAGGAGGTTTCTGCTGCAATAACCATGTCTTGTAGTGTTGTCTTAGGTAAGGTATCAGCTTGGTGAGAGGGTTTCTGCAAATCCCCTTCACCAGCCAGCTGTTCGACTGTAAAGTTTGACTTATCAGCATCAGCAGCATAGTTATCTGATAATGTTTTTAATTGCTTTTTCCAATGCCTTTCCCAAAGCATGTACTCGGCGGGAGAAAGGAGGCACTGGGCAATATTTTTAATATCGTGGGGTACCAGAACATGTGCTGAGAACGTAGATTCTAGGGAATTTCTAAAACTATGTGAACTTCTACCATGTTCTTTTGTACAAGTTCTTTATTTGTAATAGGTTCCCATGTCTTTCTAGTAGTAGCACCGCCCCTTTTTTCCTTTTTATAATCTACTGGAAAGGCAGTAATTCTCTGAGCCAAAACGGAAACAGGCGCAGTTGCACTCGGAGATAACGCAGAGCAAGGTCGCTCGCAGGATGCTACGGGCTGCACAGTGGAATTCACGTCCAAGGGGGAGGGGGGGACACAGGCAGGAGCCTCGGGCACGGCAGGGGTGGGGGAGGCGGCACAAGGGGAGCGGGGGACGGCAGGACACTAGGAACCAGGGGAAGAGTGGAGAGTGAAGGAATGTTATCAGCGCGATTAGCATTTGATGGAAAGGGTTCTGGTGAAACAGATAAGTTAGCACTTTGTTCATAAAAGGCTCGCACTGAAGTTACAGGTTTTTTGTTAGTTGTTTCTATGGCTTTGGTTATAATGTGAAATATAGGGATAAACTGAGTTACAGAAAAATCTTGGTTTGTTTGAAACTTATATATCGTGGTCCCAATTGTATCCCAAAAGGAGTCTAAAGTGGTAGTGTGTGTGTTAGTATCTGGAAAGTGGGAAAGAATCCATTTTATAAATTTTTTCAGGTTAGTTTTTGAAAGGTTACCTTTAGAAAAAGAAAAGTTGTTAGAAGATAGGATTTCTAGGATTAGTAAGTATAAATCTCTCTCGTTCTGGGATTGTTTTAACATACTGAGCTTCGATCCCATGTTCCCGTTCCCTGCCAGCAGAAAAAAAGAGAAAAAAAAAACAAACAAAAAAAGGACCCAAGGAAAACGTTTTTTGCGTGCAAGAAAGGCTGTTTTAAAACTTACACTTCTTCAGCCAGATGTGGGTCAAAGGTCTGCCAGCAGGTAGTCTGCTGAATCAGTCTCCTCGAGCACTTTTTGTGCCCAGATGTCAGCGGTTTGTGGGTCGACTGACAGCCTTTCAGAAGAGTCCTGCTAAAACGGAGGGCTTCTTCTTCCAGGACGTCTGGTGAGCAAAGGCAGTGACAATTTCAAGAAGAAATGCTGCTCCTCTGAAATGCCAGGTCCAGCATTCAGTTCGGGTGCCAGTTTATCACAGCAGTTTCCCACCAGGCTGATGCCCAGCAGGGTGCCGGAGCCAGGATAACTCAGTGGAGGCTCAAGCAGCCTAGGCAAGCTATAGTGATTGGAGCTCTTAGTGATTATCAGCTCAGTGATTTCAGCTCGTGGCTTGCTAGGTGCTGCAGCAGCAGACGCAGGGAGAGAGAGGAGAAGGCCGTGTGAGGTTCCACAGGATTCTTTATGCAGGTGTGCCACGAAGGTTCCCAGTGACAGCTCTTGTGCCGAACCGGGCAGAATCAGGGGTTTTATACCCTACAGGGGTTTTGAAAACTGTCCAATAGAAAGGGTCAGGGGAAAGTGACCTATGGGCTTACAGAGAGATAAGCAGGGTCGGAAAGGCGGAAGAGAGGGGCTGCTAGGGTCCAGTCATGCTGACCTGGCATTTCCTAGCTCAGGCCTCTGACCGCCAAGGAGGCCGTGCAGGCCCTGGGCCTGCTACACTGACCCACAGGGTGTCAGGTCCTGCTCTGACCCTGGCTGTGGGTTTTGGGTTTTTTTCGTTTGTACTGTTGCATTTGTATTTTCAGTTTTCCTAGTAAAGAACTGTTATTCCTATTCCCATATCTTTAACTGAGAACTTTTTAATTTCAAAATTATAGCAATTTGAAGGGAGGGGGTTGTCATTGTCCATTTCATGGAAGGCTCCTGCCTTCCTTAGCAAAAGCTGTCTTTTCCCACCAAGACACCTCCAATGCTCTTACAGAGAAAAAGAATATGGACACTTTATTAAGTAATCGATTTCTAAGCCACCTCCAATCTAGTACAGAAAACAAAGCCAACTCATATTTGGCAAGAACAATCATGTCAAACCAATCCAGTTTCCTTTTCTGACAGGGCAAATGGCTCAATGGGTGAAAGAAGCAGTAGATGTGACATTTGTACTGTAGTAATATTTTAATGTGTGGTATTTTTAGAAACAACACTTAAAAATCATAGGATTCCATTAGAACATGGAAGATGTCACCTTGTGCTGCAGCAGAACTTAGAGGGGGGGAAAAAGGGAGTTTAGGGAATAGTGACCAATGATTTGTCCTGTGAGAATAAATCTCTGGGCACTGCATAAAAATGGGACTTGCCTGACTTCCTAAACTCTCCTGTCATCAGGCACTGGCAATTACACACTCTTGATACAACACCAATGGTAAGTATACAATTTCTTGTGATGTCATTTTGCCCTGAAATGAATTGAACTCAAGCTTTTCAGGAAGGAATTTATTGAAATGTACCTTTAAAGTTGAGCTGACTCACTAACTTGACAGGGATTAAAAAGTAAAAGCTGAAAGATAGTCCAGACACAAACCTGGCACACTCATCAGAGTAGGAAGATCAGGATGGGCACCTGAAGAAAAGAACTATGAACTATTTGGTCAACTAGGCTGGTTAGGAACCCAGTGACATGACAGGGGCAGTTCAAACCCTGGCACAGGAACTTGTGCTCTCAGAAGAAGTTCATGTTTAAGTCATACAGATTGCAGGAATATGAGTCTGGAATATGAAATCAGGAATAGGTGATTATAATTACACACTCCAGGACAACATTTAATCACTTGCAGGTACTTAAACACTTTCTTGACTAAATGCAAACTCTTGTTTCCTGCATTAGGGATTATAACTTCAGGTCATGGCTGGGATTTCAGATCTAAGTGATAGCAAGTAGGTCTCAGATGAAGGTCTAGAAGAGGGATTTAGATGCTAAAAGAGCTTTTAAAATCTGAGCCTAAAAGGAGAAAGCATTTCCTTGATAAATATGAAACTATAAACGTGAGCAGTGTGTAAAGCTTACAGGTTGGACTCTTTCTTGAATATGATCCTCTCTGGAAGAAAGTGGACTTTAGCTGGAGGAAACCTGTGGCTCACCAAGCCAGTTAAGGTGAATTCTCAGGAGAGATATCTCCAATTGGCAATGCTTCCTGCAGAACACCCAAATCCCCCCCATTCCTCTCCAGCCCTACCTTGCAGCATTAGTTCTGGCCAAATCCAGACCCTGCTCACAAACTCTGTGTGGCACCTGGCAAGGGGGAAAACTGTTCACTGGAGTGGTGACTGAAACGCAGCCAGACTTTAACAGGGCGGGTAACAGCAACTGAAACCCAGCCAGACTTAAGCAACAGGACAAGTGACACTCTTGCCAAGTGACAGAACCCTGTGTGTTCCCAGCTGTCCCTCCCTCTCCCCGCCTCAGCCAACCCATCTCTTCCCCTCAACAAAAGCAACAAGAGCAGTGGACTATTACATTTGTGACCAACTTTCTGACTTCTGCAAGCATTTATTTATGCTGTGGCAAAAGTGGGGTTTAGTTGGCTAGTGGTTTTTCTTTCAGATTCCCACTCTATTTTCTTGTGGGTTTAGGAACGTTTCAGCTTCTCTCCTCTATCACCTGTTCTGTCAGTGAAGAAGCAATGAAGTCACAGCAAGTTTCAAACCACTGGCCAGAAGTTGTCCTTGTGTGCTTTTCCCCAATTCCTAGGACAAGCTGAAGAGCTTTTATATGAAATGGGGACTCAGCCATCTGATTACAGCTGGCTTGGGATGGGACCTAAGGACCAGGAAAGGCAGCAAAAAAAGTAAGTGTGCTGGAAATGGTTTCTGAAGGACTGTAAGCAATTTGTTTTGAGGCTTTCTTGAAGCATTACCATGCTGAGTTCTGTCGTTGTGTGTCTGAAGAGTAAGTTCAGCTCTCTGTAGATCTGCACCCTGACTTTTGCCTGGAAGACTCCCACATCTCCTAAAGACCCCTACCAAGAAAATGCATGAGCAGCTTCTCATTTCCCTCTGGCCAGATTTCACAAGGTGTTTTGGAGACATCTAATAAGCCCCAGCCAGAGATTCTCAAACTCACTTGTGCCCCAAGCCAGTGATTTTATAGGCACTTTTTGTCAGACTCCAACCTACCTGTAGTGCTGCAGTTGTGATTCCAGCTGCTGGATGTGTATTTGCAGATGTGGCACCTCGTTAGCTCTCACTTCCAGCTCCTTCACTTTGCCAAGACTGTTCAGGACAGCCTGTCTGGCCTCTTCCACCTTCCTCCTCATCTCTGCCTGCTCCCTCTTCAGGTGACGGTTGCAATCTTCCAGGCTGACCAGAGCTTCCTGAGAGCTCTCCAGCTCCTTCTCCAGCTCCTGACTGAACAGGATGGCTTCTTCAACCTCCCCATCCCCGGAGCTCCGGATGAGCTCCATCTCCTCCAGGACACTTTGGAGATACTTGGACTGGGAGTGCTTCTGTGTTAACGCTCTCTTCCTCCCTGTGAAGCAGGATCCTTCTTCTCTATGGCTGGCACGGCTCTTCCGCAGTCCCACCTGTAATGACCAGGAGCACAAAGCAGGGAGAAATTGATGGGGTTTACTGAAGACTGAAAGTGGCTGGACTGTGCTTTGTTTTTGTTTTTGGTTTTTTTTTTGTTTTTTTTTTTTTAATCACATAGAGTTGATCAGCAACTAAAGCTACTTGACCTCTGCCAGATACAGAGACAAGAAAACAATCTCTGGAAAGTATTTTTTAATACCTAGCTATGCATTTAATTTTCAAACTACACACTATCATGTTATTGCACAAGTTTCTGTATAGCTTTAATGTCATTACTGTGGTCTCTAATCAGGAGTTAAGTAGTCTTCTGAAAAAGATATTTCCAATGAAGTTGTGTTCATGAGAAAGGAGCAGGGAGCAGCTGGGAGTGTTCTGGAGCTCTCCTCTTTGTCGTTTTCATTGTTCCTGGGACCTCTGACTGGTGACTTGGTGATGGAGAAGGAAGACTCGCTCACCATATGATGATCGACAAGTCTCATCTTTATTCCCGAATCACCGATTATTATACACCCTTTAATTAGCTCATGCATAGTGCAAAATCCCAGCTCACCATTGGCTAACTAGCTATCAGCTAACTACGCACTGTTTTTGGTATAACTATCACCACTTTCCCAGGCTATTTGCTCCACCACCTGTGTCTGTGCATTACTTCATCCGTGGGCCAAGGACACAGTTTAATTAGAATGGCAATTCCCCTCATTTTCTATCTTGGTCAAATTAATCTCACTGTGAGCTTTAGCTCGGAGCCAGCTTGTTACAAAGCTCTCAACATTTCCCCCGTTTTCTTTTTGGGCTAGAAGTGTTGTTTTCTAAGCCTTTTCTATCGTCTGACTCACCATTCTTTGTATGCAATTAAGCAAGCATGGTAATACAAGCATTAACAATACTATCACACCTAATATCCCTATAGCATACATGATCATTGTTCTCAGCCAAGGGCCCAGTCCCAGGCTCTTTAACCATCCTTCTGATCCCAATCCATCATCCTCTTTCAGGGCATGTAACCCTTTCTGGAGCTCTTTAATTTTTGCATGTATTGATACAGAATGATCCAATAAATTCATACAACACATGCCCTCAAATTCCTCACAACCATGGCCTTGAGCTAATAACAAGAAATCGATTGCTGCTCTATTTTGCAATACTGCGTGATTTACACTTTGTACATCTTGAGACAGCATGTCCAATACCTGGGAGGTGGCGTTCAGCTCGTCTTTGGCCCAGCAGCCTAATTGCTTGGCCAAATTCATGGCCTTATTCGCTGCCCCTCCAGGTAAAAGTGTGGCTACTACTACCTGTTTCAGCTTGCTCCAGAATGTGGGTTGCCCTATTTGGCAGTCCCTCTGGAGCGAAAAGAACAGGACTTAAGTTGCTTGATGCAGTCGTCTAGTGCCTCCTCAACTCCACAGTCTTTTTTAATCAGTCCAGCAATGGATGTCTGTGTGAGGGCCACAAGCTTTCGACAGCGCGAAGCTATTATGTGAGTACGCGCTTGCTTTTCTACTCGCTCACACAAGGTCTTAAGTTGCCAAGTAACATATGCCAAAATAATTTGCTCCGGGGCTTCATATAAGCCTAACGATCCTCCCAAATCAAGCCCTGTAAAATCCCTTAGTGCTCGCTGCC
Source organism: Passer domesticus (assembly GCF_036417665.1). NCBI lineage: Eukaryota > Metazoa > Chordata > Aves > Passeriformes > Passeridae > Passer > Passer domesticus. Next base: position 6,772,702 of record NC_087482.1, on the reverse strand, counting down.
ACGAGTTCTGCAAGTTCCAGGAGAATCGGCAGCTTGGGCACCAGTTCTGCCGAACGGTCGATTGCTCCAACCAAAACACCTTATTACAGCCTCCACAGTCTAGAGCGATCCATGCAGCACATTTATTGTCCCCACAGTCCAAGCATGGCTGTGATTGAGGGGCTTTTACTTCTACCGTAAGGTCCTGACACCACTCGATCCAATCGTCAGGAAAATGAACGCAGGCACGTCACGCGTCGTTAGAGTAGGGCTGCAGGCGTTGCAAATAGGGTCGCAATATCAGCGTCAGTTTGTTGTGCACCCTCTCTTTGTCCTCCGGTGACAAGGCCGCGACAGTCCTCAACATCTGGTACAGCTCGAGTCCACTTCGCGGGGATCCACAAGGGTCCTGTTGGAGAGGAAACACAAAGATATCCCCTCCCCCAGTATAGTACCCTGGCAGCTACTCCTGCTACATAAAGGGAGTCAGTCACAATATTCAAAGGACCTTTTAAATTCATCATTGCCCATACTACAGCTAAAAGTTCCAATGTCTGTAGACTGTCCCTGGCATCTGCATCTAACAAATGTTGTCACCACTGTCTTTGCTGTTTCCATGTCACGGCTGCTCTCCTGGACTTTTTACCAGCGTCCGTAAAGGCCGTGATAGCCCCCCTTAATGGTGACAGACTCCGAATGGGCTTTGTTATCCAGTCCCATTCTGTCATCCACTGGAGGGGACTAGGATGCATTTTCCCAGTCTCCACGACAGCTCCAGCTCCTAAAAGGGCTTCCTGGAGCTCCCCAGAGTTTACCAAATACCAGTCAAGCGTGTCCTTTTTAATGGGCAATCGTATTGTGGAAGGCTCTGCTCCTGTAACTTGGATTGCCCTAAAACGTCCTTTCTTTATGAGGGATGCAATCATTTCAATTTTCAGTCTCACAGTTTTCTGTTGCTGTAGCGGTGGAGAGAGCCACTCCAATACCCTGAGCTCCCCCGTTTTCTTTTCAAGCTGAGACAGGGCACCTGTTAAAACACAAACAAATCCCACATCCCTGCAGGACTGAAGAATCTTCTCAAAATCTTGGAGGTGAAAAATGGGTCCTGGTTTCATTTTGCAATGTTACATAAAGAAATGTTAAAATAAAAGTAATTAGGAATTAATTTAGATAATACACACAATCAACAACACATACAAAATAAAAAAATTACTAAACACTGTAACACTGAACTCTTATCCCAGAGTCTGCGACAGCTGACAAACCTTAAAATGACAGAGAATTGGAGAAACCATGTCCGGATTCATGTTTCTCCAAATCACCTCTGAAAATGGCTCAGCTGTCATAGATGGTCAAATTGCCAAGTCAAAAGGACTTGAATACTTTTTGATGCAGAAAACATCTGGGTTGATTGTCAGTCACTCCATCCAAATAGAGCTAGAGCTTGGCCAGAGCCCAAACTCTAATTGGTGAGTGTCACTTAACACATTTTTTAAACAGGGCTTTTAAAAACAACTGTTATAAACAAGAAACCAATCAAACCAGCAAATAATTGAATCCTTCTGAAGTTTCTGTCAAGACAGAGATTTTCCAAACACAGCAAACTTCTTGAATTCTCTGCTGGAGTATTCCTGTAATAATAATTAAAAGAACTACAAAACTGGCAATTTGGATAAAAACCCTCAGAAACATCAAAATAGTTAGGAAATAAAAAGACAGGATCTTAAAGAGACACGTGTCTTGTAGGTGATCACACAAAAAAATAGAAAAACACATGAAAGCTGGCTGTAAATACTGCAACAATATCTTAATAATAATTCTTATCACAAAAATCTGAAAACTCCTTAACAAGAAGTGCTTGAAGGGGTTAAGACAACCTTCCCAAAGTATTCATCTAGTATTAAAAACAGTCACTATCTATCAGCATTACTTACAAAAACTAAAAATAACAAAGATTATAAACTTAATATCAATAATTCTTAAAACTTTGAATCTTGGATAGATATTTTAAAACAAAACTGAAAAAGATGACAGATAATCTTAAACACAAATAATTTCACTTAAATTAAGGATAGTCAAAATAATTAGCACATTTACATCCATTTATCTAATGCCATCTCTTAATGAATAGAAGAAAGCAAAGACTATAAAGCCCATAGTATACAGAAATATTACAGTTTAAATCTTCTCATATGTAGTCCAAACAGAAACTAGGAAGTTTACTTAGACTCTGCCCCCCTAAAAGGTTGTTCTCGCCTCAGGCAAGGGAAAGGAAATGAAGTCATCAAACTCAAAGCCATCAAACCCAAATACTCAATCACTTTTAGAAAAGCAAACACATTTACAAAAAAAACTGGTAAACAAACTGTAAAGTCTGTGGAACAGTTGGGTGAAATGCCCCGTATAACATCTGGATGAAGCACTGTGTGAATTTTCAGAAGTTTTCTATCCTGATCTTGAAGGAAATTCCTGACCTGTTTTTTCTCAGACACTTGTTTGAATTGCTGCGATGGGCTGTCTGCTGTGGTTGCTAGGCAGCTGTGACAGGGCGGTGCTTGAGGAATGTCTGCCCGCGCCCGTCTCCTGTGTGCTCCGGCACAGCCTCAGTCTGCGCTATCCCGGGGGTGCGGAAAGGAACGCTCTCGCCCGGACCCGCGCAGCCCCGATCTCCTTTGGGCTCCGCTCGGCCTGGATCTCTGCTCGGGCTGGTTCCCCCTGGCTCTGCGCCAACATCCGCAGCCAGCGGGAGAATGTCCCACACCGCTGGTGCTTTTGTGCGCTTGCAAAAAGTGAAAAAGCCCTCCTAGCTCCAGCTTTCGGGTTTCGCGTTACTGGTGCGCGTCCACCGCCGCTAGCACCTATTCGGCTGCCGCGTCTCGCTTTGGCCGGCTTGGCCCTGGCCGGCACTTCCCTCACGATCTGTGCGCTTTCCCCACGGACAGCTGCCGTGCGAGTTTTTGTCACCGCGCGTGTCACTGGACCCGCGGTGCGCGTAACTGCCGCCGGCACCGAGTACGCCGCCTCCGCAGCGCTCGGTCCGTTCTGCCGCCGCAGCACCGGGAGCGCCGCCGGCATACGCATTTTCGCCTCCGCGTCTGCCCCGGGCTGTCCCGCAGTGCGCGTAACCGCCCTCCTGGTCCCGAACTTACGCCACTCTGTTAGCTCATGGACCGTATGGGGGTTGAAAAACAACCCTGTAGCGTACCCGTAATCTAACAACTGTGGGAGCTCTCTCTGCAAGTCCATGTCTTTAATCTGCCGCTTTTTTAAAAAGCAAATAAATAAATCATATGCTGCTTGCCTTTCCATTTCTAATCAGCGCTGTTGCAAGGCTTACAGACTTCGGCAGCACGTAGGCTAGGACTATATTTATAGCTCCTAGGGCCGCGACCCGCAGTGGTCGTTTGCCGTCCCCCCCCTTGCTTCAGAAGGACCCGCTCCTACTTCCCCATCCGTGGCAGCCGTGTCTGTCCGTAGTCGTCGACGTCGGGGTCACCATTTGATGGAGAAGGAAGACTTGCTCACCATATGATGATCGACAAGTCTCGTCTTTATTCCCGAATTACCGATTATTATACACCTTTCAATTAGCTCATGCATAGTGCAAAATCCCAGCTCACCATTGGCTAACTAGCTATCAGCTATTTATGTGCTATTTTGGTATAACTACTTATTACTTTCCCAGGCTGTTTTTCTCCACCACCTGCTCGGTGCATTACTTCATCCGCGGGCCAAGGACACAGTTTAATTGGAAGGCAACTCCCCTCATTTTCTATCTTGGTCAAATTAATCTCACTGTGAGCTTTAGCTCGGAGCTAGCTTGTTACAAAGCTCTCAACACAGAACATATTTTCATTCTGAGTATCTTTCTGTAAATGAACATTCTGTCTCAACCAGGAGGTATTTTTGACCAGCTGTTAAAACTTCAGAAGTACACCTAGAAAAGAGGCAAAGACAGTTTCCTGAAACATCTGCCTTTTATTAAAAGTCCATAATATGGGTCAAAAGAAGGGTGAAAAAACCAAATCAGTCCTTTTACTTCTTCAGTATGTGATTTCACAGATACTTTTAATTTCATTTTAAAGAAAAAAAGGAAAGTAGCATGTACAGGGAGAACAATCCAATAGGAAATACTAAATCTGTACCTGTTTGTGTGTCAACTCACCCGCAAATGGTGAGTTAAAAGTAAAAGATAATTTGTAGCATTTGAAATGTCTTCAAGTAGCCTTTACACTCAGCAAAACTTTGGTCACAAGTGGATAAGGTGATCATGGGATCTGTTCCATGAAAAAAAAATATCCCCTTAGACTTTTTTTTTTCCTACTGTTTTTGATATATATTGCATATTGTGCCTTAAGGGCAGCAGCTACATAAAGATATCTCTCAGTATTTGTTCAGTATTTGACAGTTAGGCTGTTCCAATGTACCTTAGGGATTTTTATTCTAATTTTATGCTGTCAGACTTTTATTTCTCTGACTTTGTATCCTCTGTGGTAATATTACTAAAAGCTTTCCGGTTTTGTGGGTATTTTTATTAAAAGAAAAGTAATTGTATTAATCAGAGCTTAGTTTTTCTTGCCTTTTTCTTCCAGATTATCCCAATGGCATTCGGCTCACGTCAGCTGTTCCAGGAGCAGATATCAAAGTACTCATAAATTTCAATGCACCAAATCCTCAGGACAGGAAGAAGTTTACAGATGATTTGAGGGAATCAATTGCAGAAGTTCAAGAAATGGAAAAGCACAGAATAGAGTGTAAGTACAAAGGTACATATAATGGAGCATTTTCCAGCTAATCAAAATAATAAAAAGTAATATTACCCTTGGAAAATTTAAATTTTAAATTAAAAATTACCATTAATAAAAAGTATAAGAGTATAACACATTAGAACTCTGTAAAAGTTCAAAATAATGTGGGTTTTTCTGTGACTTTATCTTGAGAAGAAGGAAAAAGCCAATAATGCCTTAAGCCCCGGCTGAGTTCATTGACTACTATTTACTGCAGTGTAGCTGCAGTGGAATTCATCTTGGACAAGCTGCAAATAACAATGGGCAGAGGAGAGCTGGGTCTGTGATTTGTAGCATAAATTACAGGAAGAATTTTAGGGATAATTTGGACAGAAGAGAGCTGGGTCTGTGATTTGTAGTATAAATTACTGCAGGAATTTTTAGGGATAATGTGGAGAAGAAAGATGGATCCGTGATTTGTACTATAAATTCCTGTAAGAATTTTAGGGATAATGTGGACAGAGGAGAGCTGGCTCTGTGATTTGTATCACAAATTACAGCAGGAATTTTAAGGGCAATTTACCTCACACTGAAATTCCCAATGATGGCTCTTCCAATAAGCTTCATTGAATTTTTCTTCATTTCCGGGTTGCAATTCCTGTGGTCAGTAAGGAAGTCATGGTCCAAACCGATACATTTTGCTGGTAGTCCCGTGAGTGTCTGAAGATGAAATTTTATCCCATTTTCCCAAAAGAGAAATCCAGCTGTGGGTAGAGGGGTGAAACTCCCTGTGGGACGTTCTGGGTTGTTTCATGCCCACAAACACCCCTGTAAAAGCCCCCGTGTGTGTTGCAGCCGAGCTGGAGAAGCAGAAGGGGGTGGTGCGTCCCAGCATGTCGCAGTGCTCCAGCCTGAAGAAGGACTCCGGGAACGGGACCCTGCCCCGGGCATGCCTGGACGACAGCTACGCCGGCGGCGAGGGGCTGAAGCGGAGCGCGCTCAGCTCCTCCCTGCGCGACGTGTCCGAAGCAGGTAAGAGCTGCCTCTCCTCCCCGGCTCGCTGCAAGCCTCCACAAATAGCAGTGGTGGAATCTTACACTTCCAAGTAGCTCCTTACTCCCCCCTCCTCGGCTCGTGGTTAATTTCTGTTTGTTTTGGGTTTTTTTTTTTACCTTTGTTCTGTTAAGCGGCTGCTGTTTGAAAGTATTAAAGCCGTTGTAGGTTGCTATAGAAACTTTTAAAGGACAGTGAAGACAGAGGAAAAATTGTAAGTTTTTAATAAAACAGAAGTGACTGACTTGTGCTAGGAGCAATTCACTTGGTTTTCCTTTCTTTTTTTTTCATTGCCTTTGCTTTTTCCCCCTCATAGACTAGGCCTGGAAAGGGAAGGAAAGCTCCTGGTCTCTGTGTGACGAGCGCTTTCTGTGTACTCTGTGCTCAAGTGTACCTGTGTCACCACCTCGATGAATGAAACTGAGTGAAGCCCTACTAAATTCTCTCTAGAGCTGTGTAACACCAGTGTGCCCCTGATGCTCTTTTCTGGTTCTGTAACTCAGACACAGTTCCTAATTCTTGCAAAAAGAGGTTGTTGTGAAGTACTCTTTGCAACAGAACCAAAGAAGCCCTATTGGACAAGGATGCTGATAACCCACAAAGCCACTGATGTGTCTTAAGTTTTATTAACTGGTTAAAGACTGGAAAGCAGTGGTGATACAATTTGTTAGCCAAAGCAAGCCAGGGGAAGTTGGGCATGTTTTTATTTGATGGTTTGCCTCACACCTGGCATAGCCATGTAATCTTTCAGTGTTAAAGATTCCTGTCACTGACAAGAACTCTTATCTGAACACCATGTCCACTATTCAGAAAGTACTTCCATAGATAGTAGCAACTCTATTTTTTTTAGTTATTTGGTTTTTAGTTCATAGGCTGTGTTGCATACTCTGCTTTGTTCTTTCAATTGCAGTGTTGATGTCCAGTGTAGTCATAATTTCAATATTCTGTATATCTTTGGTAGTAGACACTACTTACCTATTTCCTTTTTTTTTAACTAAAGAGGAGACATTAGCTATGCTGCAATAAATAAAATTGTTGTAAACTGAAATGATAGCCTGTGTTTTGTGGGTATATGTATGTGCATACAAATATGTAGAGAGTGAGCTCTTTCAATTCTTTTCTTCTCTGTTTAGGCTTTCATACTCACATCTCCATGTGCTTCATTAAAAAGACTTAGGCCCTTGATCCAAAATCAGGCTGAAGTTGACTATTGGTGCTTGCTTGGCTCCAGCGGATTTTAGATCAAGCCCTAGTCTTCACCACTCTTATCTCTCAGATTTGAAGATACTTCATCTTTTTCTGTTGTTTTGGTTTTATTTCATTAGAATGAGAACTACCATATTGTTAATATGTGAGTTCAGTGGGTATCTGTACCCCTAAATGTGATTTCTGATTAATTTTTTCATTCCATTAGAATTACTCATCCCTCTCTTTCAAACACTGCCATGTATTTGAATTCATATTATGGGTTTAATTCAACAAACCAACATTTGTAATCACAAACACATTTCACAGGGCATGCCTACAACTGGCATGCTTCTTACTGAAAATAACCTTTTTCCATGACAAAAAGTAGAAATCACTCACAGACTGCAGGGTTTATCAATGAGTTTGTTAAACCCAACTAAACTTAATTTTAACCTGAAATAACTGAGAATTATGGAGAGCTTCTGTTTGGTCTTGTGCAGTGCAACTGACTTGAGAAACAACCAGCCTGTTATTTGCTGTGTTTTTTGGTGGAATGACTTAAGGGAGATGATCCATATCATTCTGCCTTCTCTCAGGGAATAGCTTGCATGTGAGGCTAATTTTATTTTTAATGTGGGAGAAGTGATCCACAGAAAAGCAAAGAAATCTCTTTCAGTTAGGAAGATACTGCCCCTCAGTGATTATCCCATATTAAATTGCTTCTCTAAAACAGGCCTGAGTTAGGTTCCCTCAAATCCTTCTGTGGATGAAGCACAGGATGAACAAGGAGGAGGAACAGGAGTGTGTGGGCCTGTAGGAAAGTAGATTTTTAGAGAGACCTTTCTACCTTGAATCAAAAATAAATCTAACAAACAAGAGAAAATGGCCTGATTTCATATTTATGCAGGAAGGCAGGTAAATGTCCAGTGAACATTGCAAACTCAAAATTTTAACTGTTTATTCAGTGAAGGGAAATGTGACTGAACAGCATTTGGCTGCACAGGTACTTGACAGAACTATTTAGGAAAAAAATCCATTGCTGTCCCCCAGACATCCCAGTAAATGGAGGCTGTGGAAATTACTAAATTTCTCTGAGTGACAATTCAGCAGCTTCTGAGATCTAGCAAATACCCTGACTGATTCTGCCTCCTAGGCTGGGCATGCACAGAAAAGCAGGATGTGTCCATCAGGTATCCTTTCCTGAGAGTGTTTCCATGCCTTGGCCACAGCAGCTCAACTCCCAGCTGTGGGAAGGATGTGCTGAGGATCTCTTCACTGGGAGATGCTGTTGTTCCTTGTGCCTTGACAGTTCTTTCCATGGAATATAAAACAGAATGTGACATCCAAGTGTTCCAAGATGCGAATATGTCAAAAATATTTAGGGCTTTATTTTTCTCTAAAGATAAATGTATAATTTTTATTGCACATTCTTGAGCTGGAAGAACTGAATTTATTTTTTCCAGACCTTGAAATTCTTAATTTATACAAAAATATTAGAGCCAGGCAAATTTTAATGAATCTAAAGCTGAGTTTTATGAGTTTACAGAAAGATGGGAAAAGTGTGATGTCCCCTCATGGCCACTGTTCCACAGGAAGAATGATTTGGTCACTAAAGCAGAGCAGAAAGAGTTGGACTGGCTGTGTTTCCCATTCTGTTTCTCCCAGAAACAGTCCCATTGCACTGATTTTAGGTTCTTCAATTTGAATTCCAGCCACTTTGAATTGCTGGGGGACCCAGTGCTTTTACATTGAGTTTACAGAGGAATTCAAACTTTATTCCCACATCACTAATCTGTAAGGTGGGAGTAGTATTTACACACTGAACTGGTTTAAAAATTGCAGTTTTCTTGTTTGCCCCAGTACTCCACAACTGGCACAGCCAGGTAGTACTGACCAGGTGAGGGTGGTGCAGTGGTTCCTGTTACTGAGAGCTGGGCTTGTCTAAAACAGCCACAGGCCAAAAAAGATTACTGCAAAATCAAAACAAAACCAAAGGTATTTCCAGGATTAAAATAGTTCTGTTTCAGTGTGAAATCTTAAGATTGTACCTGTTTCACACAGAAACAAGCTGAAAATGTAAAGGTGGCAAACAGTACTTTCCCCCTCAAAAGTGGTCTCTCCAGTCATTGGAGAGAGTAATTTTAACTTAAAACTTTTTTCCAAGCTTTCTCCCCCAAGACACTCAAAGCCAAATCATAATACTAAATCATAATATCAAATCATTGATAGTCTTTAGCTATCAGTTATCTCACTGGCCCAGAAGAGTTTCAAGAACTACAGAGCAGGAGTGAGAAATATTTCCATGTACTGAGCTGATCTGTAGCCTAAACTATGAGATCACCACACATCCTGTGATGTGTCCTGCACACATCCATTCTGCAAGGTGCAGTGGCCTTTATTAATGAAGCTCAATATTCTTTTGGCATGGTTAAGTTTGTAAAAATCTTGTAATCACTTCATATCTCTACTATAAATTTGAAATGTTCTTGGCCCTATATAGTGCATGTTCATATATGAGGCATACACTTGTGTAAGTTCAAGATATTTCTTGCAAGGAATATTCATATCTAACAGATAAGGTTAAATTAATTGAAAATTTATTTTTATAAATTAAAGTCCACTCTAACAGCCTTAAAATATTAAAGTAAGCTTAATATATTAAGCAAAACTAATCTTCAGATTTGATAAATACCACCTTGCTTTGTACCACAGCTACTAATTATCCTGCCAGTACATGCTTGGGTGCAGTTCTAGTTTAGAATTTCCCTGAGATGCATGTGAAGGCTGGAGCTCCAGGGAGGCATTTCTGCGATGGGATGCTATCCCAAAGACCAGGGAACAGTCTGGAATAAACACACATTGGCAGGGGGAATGCTCCAGGGGATTTACTGAGTAAACCCACCACACTGCATGTCAGCACAGAATCGGGATCAATTTGTTTTTAAGAAAAAGAACTAAGCCTCTGTACGGCAGTAGTGCCTATCTGAGGGAAATTACAGGCATTTAAGGTGGATTTTTCTGTTTGTTCTTGGCTTTGCAAGTACTACTTTGCCCTGGAGTTATTCTGAGCAAAATTCCATCTGTCGCTCTCTGTCCGTATTTACTGTGTCCGTGGTTATTTGATCAGACTGTGACTCCTGCCATATGCAAAAGGCATTGGATTGTTGTGTTTTCCTTCATTTTTGGCCACGTTTAATGCCCCGTGTCAGCTCTCAGTCTTATTTGCAACCCTGACTGCTAAGTTCCGAGGTGGCTGCCGCAGTGTGTTTGCATCAGCAAGCAAGAGTGGTTGGAGTGTTAATCAGTACTAATCCCGTTATCAGAGCAGCAAAATATCAAACCTGACTAGGAGTCAACATAAGGGATGAACAAACCCAGTTTTTCTTGGGGGACTCATAAGATAGTAGAGTTTGGCTGAGGCTAAAACTGCAGCAGGAGATGAAGCAGTGAGCTTTTGACAAAGAGCCCATCCAGGGAAATTGTTCCAAATCCCAATGAATTTCTCAAGTCAAACACAACACCTTGACCACAAACGCCTTCCCCTCAATTTAATGTCACTGCAGAGGGGTTGTACTGGGGAGCAACTCTTTTTAAGAGGGGAGAATGTTCCAGTAGCCTGGAACTGTAGCTCTTACAAGAAACTTGTTTCAGGGCAGTGTTCTGTGACCAACCAGGTCAATACTATGCTTATAAATCCAGCAGGTGGTAGTTTTTGGTCATCCTGATCCTTTGGGTAGTCTGAATTGCCCTGTGAGCAGTTCCACTGCTCTCTAGTTCTGATCACAGGTGCTTTTGGGGTGTCTGTGATGAGGGTACATCATTAATTGGTTAAGTGATGCTGAAATCCTCACATTCTCTGCCAAAACTACCTCTCCGTGTAGAAAACTCTGAATGCAGCCAATGCAGGGTGGAGACTGATATTTGGCCTTGCAGGAAAACAAGGAGAGAGTGCTGAGAAAGCTTTGGTTTCGAAAGCCCTGCAGATTTTAGGGAAGCTCTGAGCACCAGGAGGGCTCCTCAAAGCTCAGCTTTGTTTCTGCACCCTGCCAGGAAAGTATTCTGAAACTTTGCAAAGCAAAGCTCCACAAGTTAGCTTCTAAAAATCTCTATTTCCACTGCAGCCAGATGCTATTTTCTCTGCTGTGAAGTGAGAAAGAAAATCTGAGATCCTGTGTCCTATCCAGCCACTGAGGTCTTCTGGCTCTTTAGGCAAACTGTCTGGAGTTTCACGTGTGGGTTTAGGCAAAAGTTTTTGCAGTTTGAGACTGTTGGAGTACAAATCCAACATGCTTAAAGATAAAGCACTGCACAGCTAAACAAACAAAATCTAGCCATAATGTCAAGACAGATTCCAGATTTACTGATCAAAAATTAAGTTTAGGGTTTTTTTTAAACCTCATGAAAAATATTGTATGAAATCCACTGAGGTTCAAAGCTGAAATTGAAATTATAAATTCGATAAAATGATAAAACCGATGAAGTGATAAAACGGATTAATTGATAAAACCGATGGCCCTCACAGTGCCCCACACTGAAGTTCAGAATATTTCAACGTTAAATTTTGCATTTAAGTTAATGCCACCCCACAACTATATCTCAATATTTAAAGAAAAAAAAACCTCCATGGCCGATTAGCTTCCAGTAAACCAAACCCTTTAAAATCATTGCTGCTCAGCATCACAAGCGCAGCACTAAACCCAGCTGCCCAAACACCTCTACTTCAAAAGTTGTGCAAATTACCAACAAAATAATCACCCCCCGCTCGTGTGAGCCGATCCCCAGCACCAGCAGCTCTCCAAATTTCCACTGATCCCCTAGAAACGCAGGCAGGTGCAGGGAGTTGCTGTCCCTGCTGGCCCTGAAGCTGTGGGGCTGTGGGGCCGCGGCTCCTGGCGCCGGTCGTGTCGCAGTCTCTAATCTCTGCTGTTGCATGTCCTGGGCAGGCAAGCGTGGGCGACGCAGCAGTGCAGGATCGCTATACAGCAATATGGAAGTAAGTAGGAAGTTCCTGATGTCTAGCTGGATGTGATGATGTGCATTTCAAACCTTTCTTTTATATACATACATATTTTTTTGCTCTTTTTTCTTCTAACATATATATATATACACATATATATAACCTGCCTGCCACGAGTAAAATGCATGCCTAGGCTATTCACTCTGTATTCTTCCAGCTTACAAAGCACTGACAGCTTGTTTTAGAGCAATGCCATTTTTGGTTTGAGCTAACCTTGTTCCCTTTGTTCCTGCCAGCATGGTTAAATGGATATGATGTGTCCTTTTGCCACCATTTCAGTCTGGTCCCAGCTTAAAAGCCCACCTTGCTCTTTGTTACCAAGTACACTGTTCTTGCTGTTTGATATTTAGCTACAACTATTGACTGTCATGCTCAACCATCCCCATTGCTTATTTTCGAGTTCAATTGCGAAATGTATGCAGTCATGACACCATGGAATTGCACAGATAGGGCATGGGAGGACAAAAAAAATTATTCAGATAGGTGAATTCAATGTGGATTTCATGAGATTTCATTCATCTTCAAACCATTTATATATACTGTTCATGTCTCTGAATTCAGCTTGCAGATTTTTTTTTTTTTTTTTTTTTTTTTTTTTTTTTTTGTGTGTTTGCTTTAGGTAGATTACAGTTTAAATCTAGCATACTTTGCCTAACTACTCTTGTGTCCCATAACTCTTTAAAAATACAAACCCTCAACTTCAGCAACTAAATTCCAGGCTAAATAATAGAGAATGTTGGACCATAGGTCAGAAAAATATAAGCACATAGAAATGTTAGTGGCAAAAATGGTATGGTTCCATTTAACACAAAATGCAGAGGTAGGCCTGAGAAGCAGCACTGTCATATATAGTAGTGGAAAACTGCTATAAATAAATATTTAAATACCATTTTAAAATCTGAGCTGTAACTGTAATATTTGCTGCTGTATGTTTAACTATTTAGGTTGCATTTAATCTAGCGCTTTTTTTTTGTGGTAAAAAAGCAAGTATGGTATTTTTTGCAGTATTTTAAAATGTATTTTTCCTTTAAAAACACACTCGTAGGTCTTATATCATGTTACATTTCCGTGACATTTTTTTTTTTAATTTGAAGTCATATCACTTTATGTCAAAATATTGAGAGAAAATCACCCAATGCTTAACATCCTCTAAGAAGGGCATGAGTGCCCCACTGGCCACTTAGGGAAGGTGGAGATAAAATTTCCCCTAGAGCTCTCTAACATAATCCACCCATGTTAACCCTAAAGGAGGAGTTTGTGGGTCAGTGTGAACTTTTTCTTTTTTATTATTTTTTAATTTTTTTTTCCCTTTCCGAACATTTCAAGATATATTTTTTTTAATTTTTATTTTCTATTAATTTCTTTTTAGGGGTCCATCATTAGCAGTCCTCACATGCGCCGAAGAGCTACATCAACCCGAGAGTGTCCATCTCGCCCTCACCAGACTATGCCCAACTCCTCCTCACTCCTAGGGTCCCTGTTCGGTAGCAAGAGGGGCAAGCCCCCCTCGCAGAGCCACGCGGCCGCGCAGACCCCGCACCACGCGGAGGGCGCGGCCGCCGCGCCGCACCCGCACCACGCCCAGTTCTGCCACCAGAACCCGCCGCCCTACCACCACCACCACCACTACCACCCGCCCCCGCACCCGCACCCGCACCCGCACCAGTACCACCAGCACGGGCACGGCCACGGGCACGGCCCCTACCTGCCGCACGCCCCGCACCACGGCCCGCACCACGGCCCGCACCACCACGGGCCGCCCCCGCCGCCCGCCGCCGCCAGCACCAAGCCCAAACACAGCGGCATCAGCACCATAGTCTAGGCCTAAAGACCCTCCTCGTGACTCTAGTTCCAAACCCAGCTGCAAAGGCACTTAGAGGAAGCAACAAAATCACACCGTCAGTTTTTACCCAGGCCATTTAATGAGCTTAAAGGCTTGCTGTTACTAAATAAAATAATTCCAGTTAGCCCAGGCTATACTGGTTTTACTTATCTACTGGATAGATGTTCACCACCATCTGGTTAGTTCTTATTTCCAAACTTGCCTTGACAACGTGCTGCTTGCTGAATCTGAGGAAAGCTACCTTTTACACCAAACCCCTGGACAATTTTACACACATAATGAAAAGCTAGCCTATGGAAAAAAAACAGGGAAAAAAGTCAGACAGAACCAAGTGTTGCATTCTTGCTCTTTTACTCTCAATGGGCAAAAAAAATAAGTAGACCTGATATGGTTGATGAAAGTACGTAAGTAAACTTTATATAATATAAATATATACATATAAATATAAATATAAATATAAATATATATATATATATATATATATATATATATATATATATATATATACTGTATAGTTAACATTTGTGCTTGGAAAGAAATTTTTTCAGTCCACAAAACTAGCAATATAGACTTTACAAGGAATTCCACTTACTTGATAGGACAGTATAATAGATGAATAGCATATGAAAGTAGACCAAAACCATTAAACGTTAGAAACCAATTTCAAACATTTCAGTATTTTCATCACAAGTCCCCTGGACTTGTTAAGATTTCTAAGCAATCATTACTAAATGTGCCAAGTAACATAGCATTTAAATGTTATAGTCCAATACTGCTTTGTATAAATCCTTATTTTATTAACACGATGATATCATACGTAATCAGTATTAGAGCTGCTCTGCTATTTCAGGTAAGCAAACTCGTTAAGATGCAGTAATTATTCCGTAGCAATGGAGGGTGCCCACCTACCAGGGGGCACCTCCGAGCATTGGTCACACAAGTTCTTAGACACTTTAAAGGCTGTGATAACTGTGAATTTACATGATCCACATTTCTTTTGTAAGCATATGGATTGAACGAGCACATGGGAAGAGTTCCGCCAGGTGCATGTAAACACTGCAAAAACATTCATCTCAAACATGAAAATGGCAAACCTCCATCCTTCTCAGCTACTTTGGTTCCTGTTTACCATAATTGCTCATTTTTACCTCCAGCGAAGCTGAATTCTAGTCCAGAGTGTTTCCAGTGGAAGTGCTCTAAAACTTGAAGGTTTGCTTTAGAATTTAGTATAGGGTTTTTTTATATATTGTCATAGTTTGACCTTGGCACAATGCTAGGGCCCCCATGAAGGGTATATTTTTAAAATGGTGGCTGTGAGATGTGACTCGGGAACAGAACAAAGCAGGCTCTCATTCGGGGATGGAGGGGAAAAAAACATAACACTTTATTTATTACAAATTTAGAAAGGAACACATACTAAACTAAGAATGAACACCTTCCAGATACCTTCCTCCTCCCCCTCCCTTTTCTCCAGAGATCCACCACCCCTCAAATTATCAACCTTCAAATTCATCAGGGAGAGAGGAGTCCCCCCTTGCCTCATGGGCTTTTTCCGGAAGCACAATTGAAACCTCCTGTGCTTCCGTGTCACCCATGGCCCCACCCAAAGAACATCGGCCCTCGTGACTTCTCCCCGCCATGTCCAGTGCTCTCACCACTGGACACGGGCCAGGACTGCTTTTAGGGCTCCCCGTTTAAAGATGCTCCACCCACTTCCAGAAGCAGCAGTCTCTCAACTCTTGGGACACCAGTCCCCCCCAAATTTCACCCCCTGGGGCCGAGGGGCCTCATGAACAGAGATCTTCCTCTCCGTGGAGACAGAGGGCATCTCACACCCCCTTCAGCCGTCTCTGTTCACGCCGCTGCTTCACTCTTGACTCCCGGGTGTTGCCTCCCCCTAAATACAGTCTCTGGGTCACAGGGAAAAAACACGGGTCTGTCCATGGCTATACAAGAAAGAGTCCAGCCCAAGGCCACTCCATCATCTCTTTCACTCAGGATTCTTCTCTCTTCCAGCTTTCCTCACGCTTGCCCATCTCTCATCTCTCTCTCACCTCATCTTGATTCAGGAGGATTCAGTATTTGTAAGGTTTCTATTAGTCTACAAAGGGGTTAAAATCTTCAACTCTGCCTGCCCAAGGACTCCCACATCTGCCGGGCACCTTCTCTCGACGCATCCCCCGCTTCTGGCCGGCTGAGTTGCCAGCACAATTTCTGTCTCTCTCTCCGGGGGGGGGCTGCCCAGACATCTCAATTCTCATCAACCCCTGCATGTTTTCCTCCACCTCTGCACCTTTTGGGGCTCCCAGCCTCCTCCCTGTCATGGCCTCCCCCTGCCCCACCCAGACGCAGCTGGGCAGGGGAGAGGTCGGACCTTACTCACCAACGCCGGATTCCCAAAGAGGAAGTTCTCTGGGAATCTCCTGCTTTTAACCCCCGTGTGTTCTCAGAGGCGTATCCAGATTCTCAGTGGCCATATCACATGCCAATTTTGAATTTGGCCACTGATTGGCCCGACTTAGACTTTTCCAAAAACACATTTCCGGGCCAAACCACGACATATATATATATATACTAAAAAAATTTCAAAATCTGTAATTCCATGTAGCCATGTGCTAGCAATGAAGTGGCTTTACCATTTTTACTCATCACATTTGTTAGTTTGAAACACCCAGCACTCAGCAGGCTGAGTTTATGCTCAAACCTTCACTTCCATAGTCCAGTTAGTTGCAAGACATCACATAAAAATAGGCTGTGCTGTTGTTGCTTATGTGTTGTAACCAAACAATTTGCAAATTTCTCTACAATTTGTATCCCGAAATCCTGTACAAAGCTATCCATGGCACCTACTTTGTAGTTTCAGCACTTTGAGCCACTGCAAGGACTTAACACCTAAACAGTAGAGACAAAGGAATCACAACTGCAAAACTGTACCAGCCTAAAAGCAAACCTTGAAGAGGATGAGCAAAAAGTTCCAGTGAGAGATGGGTAAAAGTAATCACAGCTCCAACCAGTCGGGTTTCTGTGGAACAGAAAACAAACAGTAATAAAAGCGTCCCAAATCGGGAGGACATGGGAGCAACAGAGTGACTTGTCCTGTTGGCTTGCTCATGGCATCTCTAGCGTGGGGAGGATGGGAGAGGTTCAGTCATTTTTTCCCTTTCATACCATGGATACCACAATACCAGCAGAACTGCAAACTGAGCACTTTGTTCACCTCCACAGAGAGCAAATACAGCAATCTAGAGTTTAGCCTTTTGTTTCCAGCAGTCCACGTTTGTTTCACACATGTGCAATATGTTTTCCCCTTCTGCTCCTTCTCTTTAGAATGATCTCCATGAAAAGAAAACAAGTGATTATTATTCTTTTTCTGTGTCACTCATTCTATTCTAAATTCTGCGGCTTACCTTAAGAGGGCTCACCTGGGTCCCCTGAGGCTCTGTTCCTTGCAGTTTAAAAAATATATACTGTTCTTATAAGGGAAAGTAGAACTGTCTGCATGTCATCTAATGTTATTAGTGTGAGGCTACACTCTACATATTGTATAATTGCAAAATATATCAGTGTTACTGTTGATATTAGTTGAAGTAAAGTGATAACATGTTTCAATATGTAGACTTTTCTTCATACATCTGTACCAATAGTAGAGTCTAACTGTAATTTATAGGTTGTTCCAGAAAAGATGAAGAACCATTTAGGTGCAAACATCTCTGAGAAACTGCATCTTTTAATTAAAACAGAGGTAAGAAAGCTCCTCTTCACTGGGTGATGGAGTCTGTACTTGTTTCAGATGCAGAGGCATAATGGAAGTAAAATTCTGTAGATGGAATAAAGGCAGAATATGCAGTAGCAGTGGAGAGGAAAATCTGACTCACTGTGTTGATTAACGCTGAAGGTGTTAAATCTCCCAGATCTGCATTTGCTTTGTGTTTAAAAAACCCTTTCATTCATTTAAATTAGAGTTACATATATTCTGTGCTTAAACAGTGAGCCACAGTTTAATGCCTGCCCACTGATTTTCCATGTGCAGTCAATGCATTTGTGAACCAAAGTGTTGAGGAGATGTCACAAACGTGCATGCACAGAAACATTTCCACATGGTTCCATGGACACTGGGGAGGAGAATGTGCCTGCCCTGGGCCTGCAGGGAGTGTGAAATCACAGATCACTTGGAGGCTGGTTAGAAACCAAAACTGGTAACCTGAGAGCACGGGATTTGGAAACTCTGTTCTTGCTCTTTCAAGCCAAGGAGGAGAAACAGTGGACTTTACTTTTTTTTTTCCCTAGTTTTGTTCTGTTTTGTTTCTTAGACTATGTGTTTCTATGTACTCCAACCAAACAAAAGTGTCTTGGTGTCAGCACAAGTCTCCAGACCTTTGCTGCTTGTATAGGGTCATAGTAAAACCTCTCTGACTCCATCCTTGATCAACAGTTGCTTAGAGCAGTGTGGGTCGTGCCTAGAATAGGAGAATTCCAGCACTTAACACTGCCTGGGGTTAAGAAAATGAATTAAAATGAATTCTTCAGCCTGCAGACAGGAGTAGAATGGAGAGGGTTTTTTATCAGATACCATTGCCAATTACAAACTGGTACAGAACTGCATAGACTGACCGTGATTCTCTCTTCCCATAAACGATGTGGCAAAGCAGTAATGCTGATTTGGACAAATGAAAGGGAAACGTAAAGAATGAAGGTGTGGCAACAACAAAAAAAATCTTTTCTGGGACAACAATCAAATATATATTTGGGGTTTTTATTTTTTTAAGTTAAGAATGAAATGTAAAACAATGTAAAGAAACAAAAAATCAAAGTTCATCCTAATATAATGTGCGCCTTGTATTGCTAAAAAAAAGAGTCTAACATACAGTGTAGAATGATTTTCCCATCATGTACTGCATGCAGCAGAAGCCTCTTGTTTCTTGATAAAATGAGCTGAAAGACAGTCAGCAGATATTTAAACACTGAATCTCTAGA
Source organism: Passer domesticus (assembly GCF_036417665.1). Taxonomy (NCBI): domain Eukaryota; kingdom Metazoa; phylum Chordata; class Aves; order Passeriformes; family Passeridae; genus Passer; species Passer domesticus. Next base: position 6,753,921 of record NC_087482.1, on the reverse strand, counting down.
TGTTGACTTGCTGTTCCATATGAAGCTGTGTGTTTTCTGCAGTTAAGCATGCATTTTGCTGTTCCCTTGTAAAATACCATCGCACTTCTTGACTGAAAAATGGATTCTCGTGTATATATTTCAAAGAAAAGTGGAACCAATAACAAGATTCAATTTGGAAAAGAGAAAAGGGGGTGGTGAAAATGGGACCAGTAGGGGGAATAGAGAATTATCTAAATTGTACATAGTGTGTAAATTAGCATTACTATAAGTCTGCAGTCACTTTGAGGTTGCCTATCTCCTGCTAGGAACTTAAATCAGCTTTGAGTTGTATTAAACTGTTAGAATTAGGTCTTGAATGCAGACTCTTAAAGACTTCAAAAATCATTATGCTTACAAGAAGCTTCTGTTCTGGGGAGGCTCGAGACCCCTTTTGTAACTCTGGGGAAGAAAGGAGTGCTTTCATTTTAATATGCATTCTGTTTGTAAGTAGTAACAGACCCTATTGATGTAAAACTATAACTGTGATCATGTGGAGAAATCAAATAAATCATTTAAAACTCTTTGTTTCTCATTTAATGCAATCCAAGAGCTTCAACTCTTCATATTTGAAATGAAGGAAATTCCTTCCAATGGTATCCTGGCCCTGCTGAGGCAGTGGGATTTGTGCTGCTCACTTCAGAGGGGCCAGGAACTGAGGATCAGGTGGAGGAGGTGGTGAGTGGAGTCTGTGACCCGTCCTCACTCAGCTTGGTGGGGTAGTGCTGAAATAAATTGAGTTCTAGAGTCACTAAAGAGCAATGAATCCAACAGCCAGATGTGCAGCCAGGGAGAGAGTGACTCCAGCACCCAGATGTGCAGACAGGGAAGCACGGCAGAGGTCCTGGTGGACAATTCCTAAACCCCTCGAGCCCCGGAGAGTGCTGGCAGCTTTGAGACCTTCGGTCCCAGGGGCTGTGTGTCCAGCTGACCCCAGGCAGCCTCAGGAGCTCCTGTCCAGGGCACTTGTGCCCTGCCTGGGCAGGGCCCCGTTTGTCCTTTCCAGGGTCAAGTCCTGGGCTGCTCCGTGGAACCCCCAGGAGCTGGCAGTGCCTCGTGGCCACGGGCAGGGAGCCCCGGACCCCTCAGCCCAGCACCGAGTAAGTACTGCCCAGTTACTCCTTGTCCTCTGTTTGTGTGTCTCAGTTTCCAGCCCTGAAGGATCCTTTGCCACACGTGACCTTCCCAGAGTTTGAATTGCAGTTACATTTTGACAATCACCTGTGGATATTCCATTGTGCCCTGAACTTGGTGCATTTCCAGCCTTTCCAGGAGATTGTAGTGTGTTCTGGAAAGCCTGGCCAAGCTAATGCTCAGCTGTCAGTTAAACTAAACACTATGTTTGCTTCTGTTTTCTACAAATTTTAGGACATTCTTGAATTATTTTGTGGGAATAGTCAACTATGACCTCTTTCTGGAGGGCTGTAATTTCAGGATGCGCATCTTCACCAATTTTTTTTTTTGGTAGGTAAGTACCCACTTACCATCATCCTCTGTGCCACTCTGAGCTGTGGGAGCCCTTTGAAGGTGACCAGTGAAACATCCTCTAGTGGAAGTAGAAGAATTTGTAGAGCTGTTCTTCACTGATGCTTCTATTCCTGGTTTAGAAATTAGGATTTGTAGAACTTTAGCAGATTTTGAGAAGACAAGAGGTTTGCACGTGGCAGTGCACTCACAGATTGTGGGAATGAGTCGTCATCCAATAAACAACTTCTCAAGCTCTTCTAGATAGCAACTTTTTAAAAACAGGTTCTTTCCCAAGAATTTTTGCCTTTTTTTTTTTTGTTGTTGAAATAAAGAAATGCAAGATTAAAAGGACAGAAAAACAAAATAAAGATCTTCAAATGTTTTATCTGTATCTTTCTTCAGATTTTTGTTGACTTAACAATCAATGAATTCTATTTAACTTTGTTTTTTTCCAGTTGGCCTTAATGATTGATTTTGATTCAGAGTTTCATAAAAACAGGTATGGTATTTTAGCATATATTTATTTTAATAGTTGTGTAGTGTTTTATTCATCTCCACCCTGTGTTACAGCTGCATTAAATATACCTTTTCCAAAGGAATCTTTCTGGATTTTTACCCTGCTTAGTGATTTTGGTGCCATATTTTGTTGATGTAAAATTCCTGGAAGGGAACATAGCACAACCAATTTAATAGAAATATCTGAACCACACAAAAAATTCATTTTAGGTGTAGTTTTTTTAAGTAAGCCTTCTTTCTGTTTCCTATTATTTCAAGAATTAAAGACAAATCCTGTATTACTCAGCAAAAGTAAATCAACTTCAGGATGAGGCTGGTCATGAAAGTTAGGAAAATCTTAAATTAATATTTCTGCTGGAAGTACTTCCTCAGCTAAGCAAGACTTAAATGAAAGTTGTGTGTGCATGATGCTGACTTGAAGCCATCACTTCTTCACTTTTTCAAATCTTTAGATTTATCATTTTTGCCATGTGAATAATCACACATTTTTAGGGATAAAATGGAAAAAAAAACAACAACAAAACCTTTATTTAGCATTTTTGCAGTAACTGAGATGTGAAATTAGCAGCATGGTTCACGAGACACAGCAGCTGAAAGCAGCCACAGGAGAGTTCAATCCATCAGCTCTGCTGGGTAACGGCACCACTGGAGCTTTCATTTATTTTTCATCCTTGGACACAGTGCTTTAGACAGGTCTGTGTAATGAGCAAAGCAAAAATAATCTGTCTTTAACAAGATGAGCAGAGGAAATTCATTCCAAGGCAAATGAAATATTAGGAGGGCATGATGGAAATGTCTTTTCTCTGCAGTTTCTCAGCTCTGCCACAGCACAGTGCCTGGTTTCTGATGAGGAGATGGGCCCTGGGTGAGTGTCCAGGGAAGTGGGAGAAGCAGGGACGGTGCAGGAGTTCTGTGACTCAGCAGTGGGATCAGAGTGAACCAAGGCTGGAAATTAGTTCATTTAACCATTGCCAGTCTGACTTTGTAGTGATTTTTTATAGGAGCAGAGCTCAGCTGAGTGTGGGGCCCTGAAGGGAGGTGCCCACCCCCTGAGCATCTTCCCCCTCCACCAGCTCCCTGTGTTCTCTTGGCTGATATTCCTTCACTTGCTGGCTAATATTTCTTTATGCCCATCTCCAACAAGGAAGAACATTTTTATTTAATGATTCATCCTGTATATTGTCCTTGCCATCTTTCTGGTAGTCTCGTGTCTCTGATTCTGCCTCAGCCCTTACACCAGGCTCCAAAAAATGACTCTGCTGTAATTAAAAATAACATCCAAAAAAACCCCAACCAAACCCCAAAAAACCAACCAACCAAACACACCCCTGCAATCAGCAGAGTTTGAGATGCTTCTGTTGTCCTTCAACCCCTGAAATTGGAAGAGCAGCAACATTTTCCAGCCCAGTGACGAATGTGCTGAATATTCCAATTCAGACTTGGAGCATCCCACGTGTTTATAGCCCTGAATTTTCATGGCATTTCAGCAGGTTTTAAAAATGTCCTTGATTATGTGCTAACTCCTCTGCTATGCCAATCTGTACATTTTCAAAATCTTTTGTTTGTGTATTTTGTGCCTAAAGGAGGAGGAAACTTTGTTTCTGCTCTTCCTATTTTTTTTCTACTAGTACAATATGCAGTTTCCTGGGCTGTTGCAATATTCCATTACCCTCCTCACAAATTTCCAGACTGCCAGCATAGCTTCATGCAAAAAAACCCACAAAAACCCCAAACAAACAATAACAACAACAACAACAAAAAACATACAAAACAAAACAAAAAAAAACAAAGAAAAAAAAAAAACACAAAAAAAAAACAAAAACAAAAAAAAACCAAAAACAAAAACAAAAAAACCCCACAAACCCAACCTGTCTATATATTAGTAGTGAACCACAGGGGACATGTCCTCAGCAATTCCTCTGACTGCAGGAATTTGAAATGCCTTTGAAAAAAAGCTGGTGAAAAAGCACTGGCATTTTGGGTCATCTGTTTCTCTTCCCAGATGAGAAAAGGGAGAAACAGATGCCTCATTGAACTAATAAATAAATAATAAATTAAATTAATAATAGAAATATTTAACATAAATATATAAATAAATTATTTAATAGAAATACTTAAATTATTTGATATAAATAATGTAAATAATAGTTTATTAATATTGTACTAATAATTATTAATGAAATGTTCTTGAGTTCATGGAGCTCTTCCCTTGTCTCTGACATTACAGTGCAATGAAGGTTATTTTGGCAAAGAGCTTCTTGACCCATGTCCCTTCTGTATCCATTAATAGTGCCAAGATGTGCTTTATCCAGTTGCTGCAAGGTCTTTTTATAGCCAGCCTTGGCCTCTCACTCATCACTGTCCCCTGGGTGTGACATAAAGGCAGCACTCTCCAGGCTGGCCCACAGCTCCTTGGGTGCAGTCCCACAGCAACAGCTTCTTTCCTGCACTGAGCTCAGGTCACCTCCCCTCGCTGAGCCAGAAACTTGATTTCAATACACTCTCTGGCACATTTTCCCTTGCTTGAGAAACTAAATCTTATTTGGCTGTTAAAAAAAATTATAGCGTGAAATAAAATATAAAATACTTCAAAACATGAGGCAATTTAGTGCTTCCTTTTAATCTAACATGGCAGAGCTGATGGACAATTTCCCTGCAAGTGCCACCTGACGTTGTGAGAGTCCCTTTGACTAACAGAATGTGTCTTTATTTTTCAGGTGGTTTCTTAGATGGCCACAGTCCAGTCAGTGTGAATGGACAAGAGCCTGGACGAATTTATTGATGTATTTATACAGTGACCATGTTAACATCTGGGTTTCAAACACATCACATCACTTGCACAGCCCACAACCAGGAGCAAAAGTGGAAATACCCGTTCCTGCCCTCACCTTTCCCAGGATTTCATATGTGAAACAGCTTTTTAAAAAAATGTTCCAAGTCAGGAGGTGATGCAATGAGCACATCATCGATGAGCACACGCCTGTGGGAAAGACAATTATGGATGTCAAGTGCAAAACTTTCATACCATCTGTCAGCTTGAACAGGAGCAAACAATGATTGCATAAAGAGAGGAGGAATTGTATGCATTTTCCTGGAAATGCTGCAAAGCCTGGTGAATGTTTTTGTAAAGTGGTTTAGTAACACTTTTTCAGTAAATAAAATATCTATGTCTCAAAGACCTAAATGTTATCAGGTCATTTTATTGCTGAATACCAGTTTTTAAGCAGCTGCTGGAAAAATATGGAAGAATAAAAAGGAAAGCTGAAGGGTATTTTTATTGTAGTCATTTACTGATCTCCACTTCTCTTGCATTAATTCCTTCTCAGGAAGAAATTTTTCCGCTTCTGTGTGGAATGGGCTGAAATGGACATCACTGTGGGAGTTGTGGTTGTTCACAAAATGTGGGTTATGAGGAGCTGTAACAGCTGAGGGATTGGATGGCCCAGGAAGGGAACCTGAAATGATGGGAACACGTGGATGAATATCTCAGTGGCAGAGACAGCAGAGAGGAGTCATAAATAAAAGTGGGGAAAGGAAAAGGTTGGGCATATTGCTGAAGCAAAAGAGAAAAATACTGTTTTAACTTTTTTTTTAGTAGATGGTGCACTTCTGTGCAAGGCAGTTTGAAGATGTGTCAGGTCAGGGTGGAGGGATTCTGCAGAGAACTGCAGCTGCCAGCAGTGTGATTTCAGCTGTGGTTACACACAGCACTGGATGGGAGAAGATCTGTGGTGTGGCACCACTGGTGCCAGCGCAGGGACAGAGCATTCTCTGTGCCAGTGATGGTCCACCTGCAGTTTCGTGCTGTGGGTGTGATATCACCCCCTGTGACTGGAAAACCCCAGGTGTTTATTTATTCAGGATATCCCCACAATGCCATCCTCATGCTTGCTGAGTGAACACACAGGGTGGGGTGTGCTGGCTGCTGCCTCAGTTCTTGTGGACTTCATGATGAGGCATCTTTTCCCTGTGCTTCCCAACTGCCCAGCCTTGTTTTCACTCTTTGGATCATTTTCTTCAAGCAGTTTGTACCACGCTCTGTTTATCCTTTCTTTCAAGCTGCCACATCACCCCTACATCACCAGAACCTGCCTGACTTGTCTCAGGAGAGGGTGGCCTCAGTTTAACCCTTTCATTCCTGATACTCAGTCTGGCAGGTGTTGTGGGACCTGCACCTCTCCTGCCCAGGAAGATAAAAAACTAATTTTTTAATCATTTTTTACCTCTCCTGCCCAGAGCTGGGATGTGACACTGCTGTGGCAGTGCCACCCAGGTCCCCTCAGAGGGACATGGTGTGGCTCTGCCCCATTAACCCCACGTGTCACAAGGCTGAGGCGTGTTCCCTTCTATCCATACCATCAAGCACTGGCACCTCATCACTGCACCCCAAAGACTGCCAAGTGCTGCACCCAGCTCAGCGTTCCCCACCCATTGTTTGCTGCCCGGGAGCATTAGACATCACCTCTTGCTCTTCCACCTTTCAAAACCAAAAGAAGCAGGATAATGTTACTTAATCAGAGCTGAGCACATCCTTACCTTTTCCTGATCCCTCACTCTCAGCCCTTCTTGTTCCCTACTTGCAGTACAGTCGAGAGGCAACCAACATGGCAATTTATTTGGGTTACAACATTAAAGGATTTTCATTTTATGAGTCATAAGTACAGGAAGCAAAATAAGTGAGTTCATTAAGCCTGTGTTTACTTGTTCTTTTTCCAAATGCCACTTTGTCACATTCTGCAGTTCCACACAGACCAAAGCAAAGTCAAGGCAGGTGGACATGGACATGCCTAAAATGACAGAGTAGCGGCAGCCTTTAAAGGGCTTATTTTATCTGAAAGAAACAGTTCAAACAAATTAATTCTACCCTTGAGTAAATGAAGCTCAACACGCCTTTAACAGCCCTTCTGTGTCGGTGAGCAGCCCCAGCCACCTGCAGGTGAGGCAGCGGCTGTGGGGTGATGGTGCCACAAAACTGACCGTGACCTCCCGTACTGAGTGCTTCTCAGCCAGATTTCAGTGAATATCAGTAATTTCACACAGGTTTGGCACCTGGGTTTTTAAAAAAAGACAAAACCCGCTGCCAGAGGGATGGCAGGGGAAGTGAAGGAGGAGGGGGATGCTCGGTGCAGGGCAGCGCTCTCGCAGGGCACAGCGAGCAGACAGGTCTTTGACACTTATTTATGTGCGGGAAGGGCTGCAGGAGTGCGGGGCCGCTCAGGGGAGGTTGGAGCTGCCCACACCATCCTGCCACGGCTCCCGACACACGGAGGAGGGGGAGTCAGGCTTGGATTTAGGAGATTCGGGGGCGATTTCCACGCTGCAGCCCAGCGTGTCCCGCAGCTCCAGGAGGGGAAGCAGCGATCCCTGCCTGCGGTGCTGCTCGCGGGCTGGCCTGCGCCGCTGCTTTCGCTTCATGAGGGCGATTCAAAGGCTGCACCAAGAGCTGCTTCTCGGCGGGACCGTGCGGCTCGGGCAAGAGCTGCCGGGCCGGGGAGGGGAGGGCACCAGGGAAGCCGTGAGGAAGCCGTGAGGAAGCCGTGAGGAAGCCGTGAGGAAGCCGTGAGCGGCGTTACTGCGGGCCCTGCGAGCGAAGCGCCGCCCCGTGAGGCGGTGAGGCCGCGGGGCTGTGGGGCCGTGCCCGCCGCAGGTCACCCGGATGGAGCACATCCCCGCGGCTCCTGCGAGCGAAGCGCCGCCCCGTGAGGCGGTGAGGCCGCGGGGCTGTGGGGCTGCGGGCCGTGCCCCGCCCCGGCGGGGCCGGGCGCTCGGCGGTGCCGTCAGCGGAGCGCCGAGCGCGGCCATGAGCGCGGTGCTGCTGCTGCTGCGGGCCCTGCGCTCCGCCCGGCCCCGGCCCCAGCTCCAGCCCCAGCCCCGGGCCGGCCCCGCGGCCTGCGCACGGCCGCGCCCCGCCGCGCCTTCGCCAAGGAGCTGTTCCTCGGCACGCTGCGCAAGGTGGGTCCGCGGGGGGCGGTGGGGGCCGGCCGCGCCCGGGGGTCGCTGCCCTTTCACCGGCGGACAGCGGGGCTGGCACGCACCGGGGGCTCGTCCGCAGCAGCGCCAGGGCCTTTCCCAGCTGCTCATCCCAGCCCGGGCTGCGGGCGTTGCTGTGAGCCCTCGGCAGGGCCCGGCCCGGCCCGGCTGCCCCGCAGCCCCCGGGTCCAGCCCTGCGGAGCTCCCTGCCCTGGCTCTGTGTGTCCCTCAGCTGCAGCCGGGTAACTGAAGGGAGCCTTTGCACACAGAACAGGCGATGGGGCTCAGAGTGACCCAAACAACGCCGAGAGCCCCTGTGCCTGCCAGCCCCGCGGGTCCCCTGGGCGCTGCCTGTCGCCGTGCTCCCCCTCTGGGCATGCCGCTGAACTTGGATCGCTTCGTCCTCTGGTTGTTCTTCAAGGATGGAGGCTTCATGTAAATCTCTGCCTACAGTTTTGGTAGGAAAGATTGGTGTTCTTGTGGTGCCTTGAGATGCCACTGGACAAAGAAGTTAAAATCTGAGATGGAACGCTGTATTAAGCAGAGTTTGTTACTGCAGGGCTTAGAGTGTGCATTTATCAGAGATTGCAGGGTGAAGTAAACGGAAAGAAGGAATAACTCAAATCCACTGAAATAAGTTGAGCAATAAAGTCTCCTGCAATGGAGCTTGTCAGATAAGGTGTTAAAACAGGCAGCACTCAGGCTCCACTGTGTTAAACCCCTCTACAGATGTGTCTCGGGTGTTTCTTCCCTCAAGTTTCAACACAGCAGCTTTCTGAAAACCTCTAACATTTCACAGGTCCTGAATTTTTGATGCTGATATATTGCTCAGAGTACCATGAACAGATTTGTGTGGACAGAGATAAATTCTTCTGTTTAAAAGGGGAAAGGCAGTAAAAATCAGAAGTGTTCTTCTCACGTAGCCTCCCACTCCTTGTGTTCCTTGTTTGTATTTTTTACCAATTCCAACCTGTCAGGCTGTGCTGCTTCCAGTTCATGGCCAGAACACCCTGGGGATGATAAGGAGTGGTGGGGCTCACTCACCTTTGTCCTCGAGGCATTAGCAGGTGAAATGTGCTGGGTGTTCGCAAGGGACAGTGCTCATGGGCTGAGCTTTGGAAACATCAAACTCATTTTTATCAGTCCCTGAATAGGGTTAAAACTCATGGGTGATGAAGAACTTTTGCATCCTCGTGGTTCTTAAAAGATCTCTTGATTTCTCCCTCATGTTTCTGTTGTTCAGTTAACACCCTCTGGTCTGGTTTTGATGTGAAATAAAGTTGGGTCCTGTGGAGCCCTATTTCTGTTTCGGGACATTTTCCACAATTCTTAATTTGCACAGTGTTTTAGAGTCTTTGCAAGGCATATCTCCCATGATTTTTATTTTAACTGCATGGTTCGTGTATTAAAAATTATTAAATAATTCTCCTATTCTCCTATTTTAGGAAGAAGTTTTTCCTTACCCAGAAATTAGCAATGAAGAACTGGCAGAAATCAACCAGTTTGTGGGACCTGTTGAAAAGTTCTTCAATGAAGAAGGTATATTATTGTGTTTTTATCCATGCAAGTGATTTAGTGATTACAAAATTATTTCACTATAGCAGTTCCATAAGGTGTTTCAAACATTTAATTTAGTTTATGCATTTATTGCTGCTCACACAGTGATGCTGATTCTGTAGCATGTCCATTTGTGGCTTTTTTGGGAAGTATTTGGGTGCTGATCAGAAGAATTAAATCTCCAAAACAGGGGAAAAACCAAGGATGTAAAAGAATTCTGGGATAAAGATAGGATTTGAAATTGGTTTTAGCTCAGCTGAATTGTGCTTCTAACTACTTCATACATTGTGATTTTTTTTTTCCTAGTTCTAGTTCCTAGAACTTTATAGCTGTCCTACTCTGCTAAAACTGACCGTGGCAAAATGCAGCAGAGATACTCAGAAATGCTGGCTCGTTGAGGAGTTATGAAAAATCAAAAGCATTTCTGTTTTTTCAGTATTAGAGTAATAATTCCATTTGGGAAAGGCCTTATTACCCGTCTGCATTCCAGAGAGCATTGCAGGGTGTTCTTCCATTCGTGCTGCCTTGGATAAGCCAATTCCAGAGCAATTGCAGAATAGTGGTTTGCACAGACAGCAATTTCTGGGGCAGTTAAACAGCACTGTCTCAGCCTTCCCATTGACAGAGGTTTTCCAAACTCTGTAGGAGTTTGGAGAAGCCAGTGATTGTCACACATCACAATTGGCAAGATCCAGGTGATTTTAACTGTAAAATTGTAGTGTTGCTCACTGACAGTAAATAAAGGATTTATTCAAATTACATTTTTTAACTCTTTGCTCTGTGGGGGGGAACATGGTTCATGGAGTAAACAGCCTGATGTTTAGGGAAGGAATAAAAGGGTCAAATTATGGAGTCTGGAGAAAGTATGATTCCTGTTTGTTTTCACTGCCATGGTACAGAACAGCTCTCTTAATCCCCCAAGAATCTTAAAATCTCCTAAGAACAAGATTTTCTAATTTCCTCATTTATGCACTTTTTTTTTTCTTGTATTCACGACCTAGACTTAGTTCAGATAGAAAATCCTGAAAATACTTTGCTTATTCCAGTCTTGGAATCTGCTGGCATGCAGAACCAGTAGAAATGTTTGAGAAAATGAAATAAATGCTGCATTTTTCCCATTTCCAAGTCTTTTTCCTGAATATGTGGTGAGGACAAACAGGATGGTCAGGCTGCAGCTAGAAAGAAGAAATTCTTGTGAAGCTGGGAATGAGAAGGGTCATGAGTGACTGTGGCCCTGGTGGGGGAATCCTGTAGCCTCCCAGCTGCTCTGGGCACTGAGAAACACAGTGTTAAATGAGAAAAAATTCTCTATTTGTAGTGGACTCGAAGAAAATCGATCAAGATGCAAAAATCCCACCCGAAACCTTACAAGGACTGAAGGACCTGGGTCTCTTTGGCATGCAGATTCCAGAGGAATATGGTGAGTAAATGCCACAGAAGAACATCTAGGGGTGCATTTTGTGCCGCTTTTGTACCTCTCCAGTTAAAGCTGCTACATTCCTGTATTTCTGTACTTGAAATGGATTTTTGGGGGAGTGGGGAAGTGGCACAAAAAATGTACTGAAATAAAACCTGGTGCCTGTTCCAGGTGGGCTGGGCCTGTCAAACACCATGTATGCACGTCTGGGAGAAATCAGCTCCCTGGATGGCTCCATTGCAGTGACCCTGGCAGCTCACCAGGCCATTGGGCTGAAGGTAATGCTGCTGCTCTGGGGCCAGGGCTTCTGCACAGATTGCATGGAAAAGGTGAAGTGAAAAATGTGGGGCTTAGGGGGAGCAAATCAGAATTACTGGCAAAGCATAAATCAGGTTGTTGGTGTCTGCAGCAGCCTCTGCCACTGGTTCAGTGTGAGACAGAAAGGCTGCATAGGAAGTACACAAGGAAGTTACTATTAGGATAATTGTTCTTAGGTGAATGAGTCCAAGTTGGTTTTTTTTAAATTGGCTAAACTTGTCTAAAGTACCTAGAATAAATAGAATTGAAACAGTATCAGGGGGGCTCAGGTGATGAGGAAGGAAAGAATTCAGAAAAGAGGAACTTTGGCTGGCTGGGGCTGCATGTTGGGGGGCCTAGAGGAGATAACTCATCTGAGAGAAAGTGTGTCAGTTTTGAACTTGAATATAGCCATAGGTATTTACCTTTTTAGTGCTGGGTGGATGGCAGAAAGAAGCTTGAAACCACACTCAGTTTGTTATAGCAAGAGAAGATTCCTTGTCGAATTGAGCAGAGAATGCTAATGAAAAAATATTTTAATGACTGACAAATAATACAGTCTTGTTGATTAAACTGTCTCTTGCTATGCCATAAAACTTGCAGATGAAGCTTTCTAAACATGCTGGAGCTTGTCAGCTCCCTCTCTTTTCCCACAGGGTGATGCTGCAAAGTTTCCTGTGCTTGTTTCTGCAGGGGATCCTCATTGCTGGCACCGAGGAGCAGAAGGCCAAGTACCTGCCCCGCCTGGCCTCGGGGGAGCACATTGCTGCCTTCTGCCTCACCGAGCCCGGCAGGTGCTGCTGCCCCACAGCCCCACAGGGGCTCACTGCCTTAGCTGCATTGCTTCATACCTTCAGGCTTCTTTATCTGGGGCCCATGGCTTCAGTATATACATCTGTGGCTTAGTTTTGGTATTTCAAGGAACACTCCAATTACTCTTTCCCCAACATGCTGCTTTTGGCAGTGTCCATGAAATCCTTGATTCTTGTTCTCATCCCAGGAATTCATTTACTTGAAAGGATGCTTTGTGCTACGTCAGAAATAATGTGCTGTGACTGTTCTGGGATGCTTTCAGTTCTTATTCAAAATATAAAAGCCTGTTTTGAAGGAGCTACCAAAACTAAAAGGAAGAATTTTTGTTGTCACTTAAGTGAGAGGCTCATTGTGTGTTCACATAGCTCAAAGTGTAGCTCCAAAATGTTGCTTTTGTGGCATTCTACACATTCTGGTCAGGTTATAATCCTGATAACATGGTAATGAGAAGAAATGTCCCCTCAGGTAACTTTTAGAACTGTTCAATCTAGTGAGCTTCCTTGTTAGTTAAAAGCTAAAATTTATATACTGCTATTTGAGACCCCCTCCTTTTTACAGAATAGGAAGAGGGGGAATATGCAGTTTTGTTTTTTTAAAGCGTGTTTACTTCTTTAAACATTAGTAACTTGTTTGTTTTCTAGTGGGAGTGATGCTGCATCCATCCAGACAAGGGCAACCCTGAGTGAAGATGGGAAACACTTCCTGTTAAATGGCTCCAAGGTACCTACTCACAGACTGGGAACAGGAAAGGGGTTTCTTACAAATGTAGGAAGTGTTCTTGTCTTTTGCATCAGTCTGGAACTGGGAGGTTTCCAAGCTAGAGGAGAATGACCCTGTCAAAAAGATTAGGCACAAAGGGACTAGAAAATTATTGTTAGAGAATTACTGCATTAAACTCCTGGTAAGGAAAATGGAAAACTACCCTGGGTTCTTTCTCTGTTGGCCATTTGTGTGTTCAGCTTCAGGGCGGGTTGGTTTCTTAGTAAATCAGCCCCTTCCATGACAGCTTAGGTAAAAGGAAACCTGAACCTGTATTTGACATCTCTTCATTCTGCAGGCTAGATTTTAAAATACAACTTGATATTTAATTAGAAATAGGTCTGCCTGGAACCTTTCTGTTAAAAGAAACCGTGACAAAAGCCAGTCTTGAAGAAATCAGAGATGTCCTGGTTTCAGCAGTATTGGATGCGTTGCAGACTTGGTCTGTAGTTGTTGATCCATTTGTGGTGTGAAGAGACCCACCCTGGGGGAGAGGCTGATCAGAGAATTTCTCATCAGAGTTAATTTTTGGCCACAGGGTTTGTCCAGTCTGCATTGCCCCTGTATCTCTCAGGTGCCAGCAGCAGCAGGATGGACCAGCTTTTGTGGAAATGCACTGTGGATTTTAATTTAATGCATATTGATACTACATTTTGGTTTTAAAGTTGCTCTAAACTGAGCACATGTGGTCAGCTCTCCTCAGAAATGTGCTCACCCTGGGAGCAGACCCTCATTAGAACTGAAGGGAAGGAACAGCAATTTTTCAGCACTCTGTTCTTTTCCCAGCCTGTTACAAAACCCTGGAGGGCTGTGCCCACAAAATCAGCACATTTACCTTTCTTACACATCTTCCCTCTCTCAAAACAGGTCTGGATCTCCAATGGTGGCCTGGCCAGTATTTTCACAGTGTTTGCCAGGACAGAGATTGTGGACAAGGACGGGCAGGTGAAGGATAAAATCACTGCTTTCATCGTGGAGCGGGACTTCGGGGGCGTCACCCACGGGAAACCCGAGGATAAACTGGGCATTCGAGGCTCCAACAGTAAGAGCCACCTAAAACTGTTAGCAGAACTTGTTTTCATAGTTTAAGGTTTTATTTTGGTTGGATCATCTGAATTCAGGGGCAAATCAATACGTATTCCATGTTACAGTATAAGTTTCATGTTTCTTTAGCTGGCTTTTCCCAGGAGCCCTTCCTGACGCAGGGTCTGAAATAAGAAATCCAATTTGTGGAGTTCATTCACTGTGCAGTGAAAGAAATCATTCAGGAGACTCAGTGGCCAGTAGGTTTAATCTAGAAGTCCACGTTCTTCAGCTCTTCTAAGCTTTGTAATGATTGCATCTTTTCACCATCTTGGTGACTGTTCAGTCAGTTCCTTAGAACTAGAAATAAAGACCAAACTGTAGTTCTCTGTTTACACAGTGTATATTCATAATATTTTAAATATTTTACATCAATAACTGATGTCAGCTACAGCCTTTTCCCAAATTCTCACTTCTTTGGTGAAGCATGTATAATTCTGTCATAAACAATGCATTAGGAAGACTTCATTTCCTGCTACAAATAGTGACTTAAGTTCCTGAATGTCTTTTAAGTATTTCTGTGTCATATTTGATCAAGTGTTAATTCTGTGTTTCAGCCTGTGAAGTACATTTTGAAAACACCAAAGTGCCTATAGAGAATGTAATTGGAGAAGTTGGAGGGGGATTTAAGGTAAGCAGTGGAGAATAACTACTGGTGATTTATAGAAGTCTGAAGGAGGCTGTTTCCCCCCGTGCTGAAGTTTCCTTGTTGGTGGTGAGAGCACTGCCACACTCTAGGGTACAGGAGGAGAGATTCCCCCATTGATCTGTAAATTGGTGTCACTGGACAGTGCACAGTGTGCCATCATCTCAGATTTCTGTGTTTCTTCTCTTCTTGTTGGGCTTTTGGTTGTTTGTTGTGGTGTCCCCTCAGAAGAGGGAGTGACTTCAGCTGCCCTTCTGCCCTGAATGGAGGACATGTCCTCTGCTGGTTCCAGAGCAGAATGTGGGAAGGGAGACACCCTGGCACAGGCTGTGTGGATGTCACAGGGAGTGCTGGAGGCATGCCCAGCTCCAAGGTGCCCTGGCTGTCAGGTGCTTCTCCAGGGCTGCCCTGTTGCACAGGGAAATGCTGGCAGGACCCCAGGAGAGAAAACCACAGGTGGCCTTGCTGTGTAACCTTTCTCTGAGAGTGTGACCTGGGGAGTTGCTAACCTGCTCTTACTCCTTCTCCATTTCTTATTCCTGCTGTAGCAGGCAAGTCCAGGCCTAAGTGCTAAAAGAAATTATTTTCCTTAATGTAGTAGAGATTAAAAGAAGATTGTTATGGTGCCTTCCTGACAAGTTAAAATGTAGGACAGTGACTTCTTTCCTAACAGGCTTTGACATGAGTCACCCATGTTGAGAAACAACACTACAGACACCAGACTCCAAAATCTATTTTTTTTACGTTATTGGTCTGTATTTCATTTCTATACCTCCTTTCTTATCCCTTCTGTGATGTGTTGCTGAAAGCCACCTGAGGCAGAGAGCAGCCATCACAGGTCAGCTGCAAGGAGAAATACTGTGGTTTTCTTCATCTGATAAACTGGAGCCGTGCTGTCCAGCTGGAATGTTGTTTACCAGCTGCAGATAAATGCATTTTTATCTACATTTTACCTTCATCTAATTAGAGATTATTTCCAAGTCACCGGATCATCTACTTCAGATACAAAATTGGATGTAATGGGTGGCAGGAAAAGCCCAGTTTTGAAGCATTTTCCTTGGGATGCTGAGAGCTGTGGTGGCTGATGTGAGGGCACTCTCCAGGACTGGCAGTGTGTCCCAGTGAGGAGTGAAATCCAGGGAACACAGAAGCAGGAAGCAGTGACCTAAGGAGAATGTGGCCTAAACCCCATCTGTTTCTTCACAGGTTGCCATGAATATCCTCAACAGTGGAAGATTTAGCATGGGCAGTGCATCTGCTGGAATGATTAAGAAGTTGATAGGTGGGTGAATTGGGAGCTCTGCATGGCTGGGTGCCAGCAGAAACTGCTCTGCCTGAGGCAGATCATGCAAGACATTCAGAGTGGGAGCAGGAGTCTTGACCTTGTCATAACAGGCTTTGATATCTTTAAAACACGAAAATATGGTTTTGAAAAATTAAATTAAAAGCCTGCTTGCAGAGGTTTTGAAATAAAGGTCTTTTTCCTTTTGTACAGTGTAGATTCAGTTCATAGAGTGGGAGGTTATTGCCTCTGTTGGACTTCCCTGAGGTAAAATGTTATTCCCAACAAAAAAACCTCTGTACTATTGATTTTAGAAGGTGTAATCTCCCCTGGAACCTCCCACCTGAATAACTGGCTCAAAGCTGCACACAGTAACTAGGGCTAAAACTGCTTTCTGCCAATTATTAGCCAAAACAGTAACAGAAGTCTCTCTAACCAGTTAGCACCAAACCTGATCACTTCTCTTAAGAGTACAGGTTCATACCTCTGGTTCAAAAGCCTTTGACAGGCTGGTCCCACACTTGGTCAACAACATCAGTGTGAGGGTGATTTTCACAAAGTGCTGCTTCTGGAACAGCCAGGGGGCTCCTGGGCACAGACTGGAATGTCACCGCCCAGGGAAGGACACCAGCTGCTGGAATGGTCTGTCACAGCCCTTCTGAGAATGACTTGTTTTTCTTTCTTTGAAGAACTGACATCAGAGTATGCTTGCACCAGGAAACAATTCAATAAGAAACTCAGCCAGTTTGGATTAATTCAGGTAACAAAACATGAAACACCTAAATCTCTGTGCGAAGTGCCAGGACATAGATTGCATTGGGTGTATTTTGGCTGTACTGGTTTAAAGGATTTGCTAGAAATTTGTGTGAACCTGGTGCTGACTTCTGTACACTGATCTTTTAAATGTCCAGAATGATAAATGTATAAAAGTATTTTTTATTTATTGTTGTTTCAAAGTGGTACTTTTTATTGATTGATTAATTTGATGATGTAAAACATATAAGAACTGCAGGTCTTTTTAAGTTTGAGGGTTGATTGTGGACTTTTGCATCTGAATTTCTGTACGATTCCTCCTGTTGCTGTGTGGCAGGAGAAGTTTTGTTTGATGGCTGTGAAAGCCTACGTGATGGAGAGCATGGCTTACCTGACTGCAGGGATGATGGACAGGCCAGGCTTCCCTGACTGCTCCGTCGAGGCTGCCATGGTCAAGGTAACCAGGGCTGGGAAAAGGCTCAGTGTTCAGCCTGCAGAGGGCTGAGAACTCAGGGCTGCATTTAGAGGAGAGAAGCACTGCAGCCAGGTGGAATGACAGATACTGTTCTGTCTGTACCCCACAAGCTCAGACTCGTGCAAAATAAAACCAGCAGGGAACAGGTTGAGAATGTCACAGCCGCTGAGCTGGCGTCTGAGGAGGCCTCACATGAGCACTGGGACACTCAGTCACACTCCAGCTGCCATCCTGGCCAAGCTGCTGCTGTGCCAGCTTTCCCAGGGAGCTGATGGCACAACAAACCCTGTGGAATATCCAGGCTGTGGCTGTCAGGGTGTCCCTCATGGTCACTGCAGAAAAGTCCTGCTCTGGGCTCCAGCCAAGCAGCTGCAGCTGCTCTCCCTGTGTGGGGCTGCCCCTGTCCCTGGAATGTGGAGAGTGCCCTGTGCATTGCATCACTAAATTTGACAAACCCCTGAGCCACAGGGATACTGCTCCAGGACCGGTGTAACACACAGAAAACGCTGCAGCAGTGTCCTGTGGATACAACCCCAGAGCAGGGCATCCTGTGTTTATTGCTGATTTATTATCTACTCTCTGCTGATCAAACCCTGTTCCATGGCAGGTGTTCAGCTCTGAAGGTGCCTGGGCATGTGTGAGTGAGGCTCTGCAGATCCTTGGAGGCCTTGGCTACATGAAGGATTATCCTTATGAACGCTACCTCAGAGACACCAGGATCCCGCTCATCTTTGAGGCAAGTACCAGGATCCCCTTTTTCTGCAAACTGCAGTTCACACCTCCTATAAAGGGGAGTAGAAACCTGAAGGTTTGATTGACCAGGATCTTGTTCCTTCAGCTGCAAAGTCTCTAACAGTAAAACTGCAGGACTAACCTTGTTTTCTTTGGAATATCAATAGTAGTTCCCTATAATAAAATAAGCTATGATGGCTTTTACAGACTGACCACAGTGTGAGTTACAGCAGTAACCTTTCCTCTTGTGTGCTTCTCACAAGAGAAGCAGAGAAACTCATAAAAGATCAACTTAGACATTTAATTAACTTATTGATGGCTATTTAAATTAAAAGAAAGGTTGGTTCTGAAGCTTGTTCTCTTTCCAAGCTGGATTGTCAGTGACCCATCATGTGCACATCAGAGTCACTGTCAGACTTGATTTTAACTCAGCTCATTTTGAGCAGTTCTACAACTGTTCAAATGTTCCTTCACTGGAACAGTGCAGAGCATTTTTAATCAAAATGCATTTTGTCTGTTTTCTTTTACATTGGGGTATATTTGTGTGTTTAATGATGAGGGGCTCAACTTCTGCAATGCCCCATGAAATCAGAATTAAAACTGAGATAAAGCAAAAGGCGGCAGTTTATGTGTGGGGAGAGTCATCATGTGATACTGGAGCAGTGGGAAGAGCACAGGGGCACAACAGACCTGCTTGGAAAACACTATTGTAAACTCTGGTTACCCACCTTCTCACTTTCTCTTCTGCTTTTTCCAGGGCACCAATGAAATCCTGAGAATGTACATTGCACTGACAGGGATGCAGCATGCAGGGAAGATCTTAACTGACAAAATTAAGTATGTTCTTATTTATTCTTAATAGTTTTAAATAAACTAAACAGAATCAGATAACTTTATAGATAAGAGGACAAACTGCAGGGAATACCTGCAGTATTTCTATTTATTGTCTGTAAAAGTTCACTGTTACAGGGACTCTGTGTTTTTAATGGGATGGTTCATAGATTTAGGAATTGTAGCATTTAATGCATTTTATCTTGGACTTTTACACAAGCTGTAATTATTTCTTTCAAGACCAGTAATTAATATTTTGTATCTGAATGAAGTTGTATTGACACAACAGCTGCATTGTGCATATTGAGTACTGGTCTCTGGAATTCCTTGTGGGTGTCTTGGAGAGCAGCTGATGACTCTTAAGGCTCCACAGTTGTTCTCCAGACTTCACAGCAGTGGATCAGGACTTGGTGCTAAAGTATTTGGAATTCCAACTGGTTGTGTCTGAACCTCTTGGAATTTTTTTTAACAGCCATTCTTTCCCCAACATTTCAGAGCAATCAAGAAAGGAAACGTGGGAGTGGCGCTGGGGGAGTTCCTGACCAGGTTACAGGACACCCTGGGCAGGAAGGTGGATCTGGGGCTTGTAGGTGACAGTGGGGTGGTGCATCCCAGCCTCCAGGTAAGGGCCTCTCTGCTGAGCTCTTGTGTTTGTTCCCTTTGCTGCTTGCCACAATTTCATCTCCTGTTTTTGCAAACCAAAATGTATACCTAGGGGCAGTGAGATTTTCCAGGGTAAGCAGATATTGGCACCATGACAGGGTAAGAAGTTACAGTTATTGTCCAGGTATCAAGGGAGGATGAAGGCTGCTCTAAGCCTGTGTTTATACCAAATCCAGTTTTAGATCCATTTGGATAATTTGTATAAATTGAGCCTTCACCATATGAAAGCGTTTTTAATAGCTGCCCTTTGTTATAAGGTTAGTTACAAAACAGGAGTTTTTCCTGTTTAATTGGAACAGAGTTTCAGGTCAGAATGACTGTGAATTACACATACACATACTTGCTTAATCACTTAGGAAAAGGTTTTTATGACCAAAAATGAATGTTCTGTTAATAGGAAAAAGATAAGGTATATTTTTCATGGGGCGTTCTGTTAGTTACTTTTGTTATCATAAGCCTATACTAAAAGTTACTGAGAGTAAACTCCAGAAAATTGTAATGGATCTTTGAGAGAAAGAAATGTGCCTGTCTGGCTTTTAGCAGCAAGGTGGATGAATGTTAAAAAAGAGAAAATCCAGTATCCTCTTTAAAGGGGGTGGGGGTATGTTGCTTTTCTGTTATAAGACTACTCAAATTGTTCTATTTTGTGTTTTGTTTTATAGGAGAATGCCAAGAAACTTGAAGAAAACGTTTATTATTTTGGAACTACAGTCAGGGGCCTGCTAAGTAGGTTTGGCAAGGTAACTATTTATTTTGTCTGTTGTCTTTGTTACTGAATAGTTTATCCTCAGGGCCCCACTGGAACCTGCAGGGGACTGAGTGTGGCAGGACCAGCACTTCCTTCACATGACACCTTCTCACTGGGTGTGAGAAAACACACTGACATTAGGTACTCAGTGTAATGGGCAAGTTACATTGTTAGAACCAAAACCAAAGTACCAGCACCCTCAGTGAATTGGTTGTTTTCTTCTTGTGTAAGCACAAATCCTGCTGCTACAGGCATTTAACAAAGTGGTTTAAGGCACACATCAATATTACAATTTTACAAGTAGAATTTAAAAGGTGCAGCTTAGTAAACCCAAAACTAACAATGATAATTTCTGACCTAGGCTAGAACCGGTTTATGCGAAATAAAGCTGGACCTAAACATGAAGTATGGACAGTGATATTTGGTTAAAGTTTTAAATTGGCAAACCACAAGCAGATAATGATTTTCTCTCTCCCAGACAATAGTGGATGAGCAGCTGGTGCTGAAGAGAGTGGCAGATGTGGTGATTAATTTGTATGCAATGACTGCAGCCATCTCCCGGGCCAGCCGCTCCATCAGCATCGGGCTCAGGAACCATGACCACGAGGTGAGTGTCCCTCAGCACCAACCATTCCCACTCAGGCTGTGCTCCTGGCAGCAGGCAGGCTGCATCTCTGGGGAATTACAGCAAACTCTCCCATAAAAGTGCAGCAGAACGTGGCTAAACCTGCCAGAGTGCAGGAGCCTCTCAGGGGCTCTGCTTGTTGAGCTGCACACTTTCAACATGTTTAAAATACTTCTTTAACACATACACAGACATTTAGAACCTCACCACAACTCTGCACGTTCTCTCAAATCTGTTAACACCATGCAGTTCTTCCCAAGCTCTTTCCATATAATCATTAATAAAAACACATAAGCACAACAGTATTTGGGCAGCACAGCTCAGGACAGGAAAGGACAGTGCTTATTTAGTAGCTCATGTAAAGTTTCATGGTAACAGTGGTGTTGCAGCACAAGAAAAATTTGCTCCAGATCAGTGTGAAAACAAATCCAACGTGATGAAGGTTTGGCTTTGGCCTTGAGACTTTGCTCTTTGTGTGAGCCCTGCTCTGGATTGATTCCCAATCAGTCTTGGAGTAGCTTTTGGGCGAAGGCTCATCCCAGCCCTGAGCCTTGGCAGTTCTCTGGCCTCAAAGGGACAGCTGAGGCTGCACTGCACATGACTGGGGTTCAGGGCACCATCATCAAAGAGCTTTGAGATGTTTCAATTACTGTATTCTTACTACATGGTTTTTGTTATGAAATTCATTCACTATTTTTAAACTCAGTTTTACTCCTTTTCCAGGTGCTTCCTACAAATATCTTCTGCACAGAAGCCTATTTCAAGAATAATTATGCCATGGCTCAATTAGAAAAATGTAAGTACTATAAAATAGTTCTTACGCTCTTCTGTCTTTCAGACTGTAATCAAAAAAAGGTGAGTTTGATGTGACCAACAGAAGAGTTTGGCTCCGCTTTTAATTGAAACAAGCAGCAGAGCTGGAACCTGTTGAAAAGAGTCTTCACTTCATAGCTAAAGCCAACTGCAAGAGTTCCTTATTGAGGAATATAATATCTACATTTCATGTATATACTTCTGACAAGTAGCTGATAGAAATGAGGGATTTGGACTCTTTGGGAAGTACTGACCAGCTGGGCATTGGGTCTCTGAAGCTCAGTCTGTAATAACCAATCTTTTTCAATAGAGAATGTTCAGTTTCTTCCTGGCCCTCACACTCTTGCATTTGTGTTCAAAAACACTTCTTGAAAGAAATTTACAACAGCTCTTTGTGGTCCCTTAGTTGACTTTTCTCTCTTTCTCCACAGATGCTGATGAAAACCTGGATGATTCCATTAAAAAAGCTGCAAAGCAGATCCTGGAGAAGAGGGCATACATCTGCTCTCACCCTCTGGACAGGACCTTCTGATTCCTCCCTGAGAGCAGGCACTCATGAATGTCAGTCAGGGAGGAATTTGCTGCAGTTCCAGTATTTGGCATCTTAAAAGCATCTGTTATTTAATGTCTTTACTAAATGTAACTGTGTAAAATAAAACTTCTTTCTAACCAAAATTTCATAGGAAAAGGATAAATACAGAGATTTCATTTAAAGCTGAAGTTATTTTATTACAGACATACATATATATATATATATATATATATATATATATATATATATATATATATATATATATATATGTCTGTTTCCCCTGTAACTGGATAAAGACAGGTGAGGTTTAGATGGGGAGATGTTTCTTCCTAGGAAGGGACTGTGGGGTTTCTCAGTATTTTTGTACTTCAATCAGCTGCTCATTCACTGAGCAAGCCTGAAAGACTTGGGTATACCTGTGTTTGAGGATTCCAGGATGAGGGAAGAGATGAGAATCTTGACTCCATGTTTCAGAAGGCTGATGTATGCGGATATTATATTAAATTAAAGTACTACACTACAACTATACTAAATAGGGAGAAAGAATTCATCAAAAAGCTGGAAGGGAAAGCAAAGGAATGAATAACAAATCTTGTGACTGTTCACAGCTTTAACACAGGTGGCTGTCATTGCTCATCAAGTAAAAACAATTTCACATGCTGGGTAACAATTCTCCAAATCACATTCCAAAGCAACAAAACGTGGAGAAGCTGAAGCTTCCCAGCTTCACAGGAGAAAAGACCCTGGAAAAAGGATTTTTCATAAAATATGTCTGTGACACTCGTAGAATGAGAACAGTTCTGTTTGGGAGCCCAAACATTGGTGCTAAACAGGTTTATTCTCGGTTTTTGGGGGCAAGAGGAAAGAACTGAAGCCAGTTACTGTAAAATGCCTGCACAAGCAACAGTGCAAATAACAGCCAAAGGAAGGATGAAGCCAGTCCCACAACCACAGCCCAAGCGGCCAGAGATCCTCCTTCAACCCTGGCTGCATTGAAACCCCACTGACTGCCAAGAAGAAAAGCGCCCTACTGAGAGCAAGCAAACTTAACCGTCTGCCAGGACACAAATTTAGAGGGAAAAAAATTTAAAATCCCTACACCACCAGCCACACTTCCCAGTGAGAAGGGTTGGAACTCTCTGGCTCCCAGCACTTGCTCGGCAGGCAGGTTCCCAAAGGTGCTGGGAGCTAAGCTGTGCCCTGCGAGGGAACAGAGCCAGCCTCCCTTCAGTGGGAGAAGGCGCGGCCTCAGCTGTAGCCCCGGGTGCCTGCGGTGGCCCAGGGCACGGCCATGGCTGTCAATGTGTCGGGCTGCAGCACAGGGCAGGCCGGAGCTCAGCAGCCTCAGCAGAGCCCAGGGCCGCGGCCCTTCCCTGCCGGGGCCCGAGCCTGGCCCGGCCCGGCCTGAGCAGCCCGGACTGGCCCAGGGGATGGGCTGCGCCCGCCCGCTGTGCCCACAGGCTGGGCCCAAGCCTTTGCAAGAGGCTTTCTCCCAGCTTGGCAAAACCTCGGCCAAGTGACCCTGTGCTGTGCTGAGAAGAGTAAAAAACCCCTCAAATTTAACCCTGCTGCCCACCGCATGAGGGATCCCTGCACACCTTAGGAGAGGCCATCAATACTCCTTTGTGCCTCATGAGGGATCTCTGCACCCCTCAGCAGGGACCCCAAAATATCCCTTTGTGCCTCTTCAGGTCCAGGCCCAGATGATGCCACAGAAGGAAATGTGCCCTCAGCCCAGGGACGCTCAGCATGGGCTCCCCCTTCCCCTCGGGGCCCCGCCGCTGGGCACAGCAGCCCCTGCCTGGCTCCTGCCTGCCCACACCGTGGCCATCCACGGCTGCTCCTGGGCATGGAGCTCAGTCAGTGCTGGTGCCGGGTGGGCTTTGCTGGTGCTACCACATGGACATAGCTGTGAAAACTCTATTTCTTTATTTCAACATAAAATGTGGGCCAAGCTTTGCCCTGGCAGACAAGGGCTGCCCACCTTCAGTCCTGGCCGGGGAACAGGACCAGGGGGCTGAGGGGCAGAGGGTCTTGTTGTGGAGGGGTGGGTTTTGGGACGGCCTCATGACGGTGATGCAGCCATGGCGGGGCAGATAGGGGCAGAAGGGAAGAGCTGGGATAAACTGCCAGGATTTCATTGCCTCTGTTTTTAGGTTCGTCGTCTGAAGATGCATAGGAGCACCTGTTAAGAGAGGAGGTGGCTGAGGCCCCAGCTGCCAGTGGCACACAGGGACCCTCGTGCACAGCAGGGCCCAGAGCTGGCAAGGCTCCCCAGCACGGCTGGAGCTGCTGGCACAGCTGGGCCCAGCTGGACAGCTGCCCCTCAAGGCCCCGGCCAGCAGGGCACGGCTCTGGGCAGGGTCCCTGGCCAGGAGCAGGCCCCAGAGCGCCTCTGCCTTTCAAGGGCAACCTCGGCCCTGCTCTTTCTCCTCCCCACCTTGCTCTGCCTCTGCCCTGTGCCCCTGGGGCTGCTCTTGGCCAGGCAGCCTCAGTGGGATCCAGCTCTGGCTGCAGCCCCAGCGGGGCCCCCAGGACAAGGCCCAGCAATTAAGAGGCCAATGGAAGCACTGGGCAGCAGCAGAACCCTCAGCAGAGTTATTAGGAGAAAACCATGGACTGGCCACAGCTCCACTGCAGGCTCTCTGGGAATGTTCCCTGACTATGAGCAGCCTTTAAAGAAGAGAGTTTGAGGCAGAGAGTTGTAAAACACTCACCGTTTTATCTTCCAGCAATACCAGATTCCAGCACAGAACATCATCAGGCACAGTGCCACACCAGCCACAATGGCCATCAAGTTCATCAAACAAGCTGTTCCCCAGCAGAAAGCTCTTCTCATGCTTTTCCAGATGATGTCAGAATGTGTTGAGGTGTCGGCTGCATCTGTGGGAGCAATGGGGAGCGTGAGCCCGTGCTGAGCTGCACTGCTGAGCTGGCAGCACGGTGGATACGGGCACGACGTTCTTTGTTTCCCCCAGAGCTGGGGCCTGCAGGCACCTTGCCGGCCCTTGGCACAGGCTGTGCCAGCCAACAAAGCCCAGCAGGCCGGGAGGAGAGCCCGGGGGCAGCGCAGCTGCTTGGGCAGTGGCTGCTGCCAGGGACATGGGCCAAAGCCATCCCTGAGCAGCCACTGCCAGCCCTGGCCCTCCCTGCCCCGTGACAGCTCCCCCAGCCCCAGGGGACAGACTGTCAAAAAGTCCACAGCCAGCAAAGAGATTGTCCCAGGAATTGTGTGCTGCTTTTCCTCTCTGCAGCTGGTCCCAAAAACATCCCTCAGACTGCTGTAAATGCCCACACATGGTCTGATCAGCCCCTATCCTTCTCCACTCTGCTCTCAGAAATTCTGCAACAAATCCACCAATAAATTCCAGGTTACATCTGTGAATTGCATGCTACAGTTTCCTTCCTTTTTTCCCAATACCCAAAAGTTTCTATAGATAATAATGCCCTTGAGGATCTCTGATTATTTTCTTTTTTTTTTTTTCTTTTATGAGACATTTGAAACAGCTTTATTTGTTTTAGTTTTGGCAGGTCGGGCTTTTTCCTTAGTGTGATGGTTTACTTATTATCTACATTTAAACTTGTTTTTATTTATGGTCATTTGCTCCCTAAGCAATTATTTTGACAATCTGTCATTCACTTCTTAGTTAATGTTCCATAGATTAACAACTTGGACTCTCTTTTTATAGGAATATAAAGACCTCAAAAAGCTGTATTTTTGATTTTGAGGACATTCTCTCTCCCCACTCCCAGCTTATTAAATGATCATTTTTGAAACATCTCTGAGGACATGTGGAGTTATTTGAGAAATGCTTGGCTTAACCTGGGTATTGGATTATTATTTTCAGTGCTATAAACCTACATTGCTTCCAGGTTCACACCACGGTCCTGATTTGTGGCTCACTGCATGGATGCTTGTCTGAATTAAAACAATGTTTGTGAGGCAGCTGAAGAGCTTAGACCTCAGCGATTAAAATTCCTGGGAGGAGGAGGTGGAGGAAGAAAGGATAAAATCCTGATTCAAAGGGTTTTTTCTCACTTCTAGTATGCCAGAAGTATGGTAGACTACACCTGTCTTCAGATGTCATTTACTTACAGAACAACTCTCTACAGTGTCAGACTCCAGGAGAAATGACTCAACACTTTGCCTCCCAATGCATCAGCTTTAATTCTAGTGAGAGGTAGCCTTAATTACAGTCTGATTTGAGCAAATCAACAAAGCAGTCTTGCCATTGTGAGAGTGGCAAGAGGAATTTGCTTGTGAACAGATGAATATGTCCCACTCAGTAATGAACAAAATTTGCCCTGACTTGGAAGAAAATAGACAAGGAGCAACGCAGTATTTGGGTTTATCCAGGGATAAATGTGGCAAGAAGCTGTAACAACTTAACCTGTTTTACAGAACACAAGTACTGATATGGCAAGTAATGCACCCACATGAAGGGATCTTCAGGACATTCCTTTATTTCTCTAACCAGGAATGGGCAGCAAAATGCTGGCATTTATCTGAACTGGAAGCCATGTTCCTCTCCTGTTTCTCCTTGAGCACACTGTGTGTTATTTGCAGACTTCACTGTCCAGCCCATCAATCCTCTTGTGGTCAATTGCTAAATGGCACAAGTACCAAAATACAGGTGCCAGCATAATCAGCCCAGCACTAATGCAGCACTGCTTTGATGGTGCACAGGAGCACAGAATGGCTTGGCTTGGAAGGGACATTTAAAGGCCATCTTGTCCCAATGGCCTGCAGTGAGCAGGGACACCTTGAACTAGGTCAGGTTGCTCAGAGCAGGAGCTTGAATGTCTGCAGGTATGGATGTCCACCTGTCTGGGCAACCTCTGCCAAGGTTTCATCAGCAATAGTGTAAAATATGTGTTTCTTTCATCTAGTCTGAATTGACCATTTTTTAGATTAAAACCATTCCCCCTCGGTCTGGTCATGAAAGGCTCTACTAAAAATTCTGTCCCCATCTCTTTACAAGCCCCCAGAAGGCCCTGAAAGGCAGCAATCAGGTGTCCCTGGAGTCTTCTCTCTTCCAGGCTGAACACTGCCAGCTCTCCCAGCCTGTCTCCAAAGCAGAAGGGCTCCAGCCCTCAGAGCATTTAGTCCCTCCTCTGGACTAGATCCAACAGGACCGTGTCCTTCCTGCCTTGGGGACCCAGAGCAGGATGCAGTACTCTGTCATGGTAGAGACCGAGACACTACAAAGCAACACAGTCCATTTCCAGAAGGCTTCAAACCCTGTTTTTATTCTAGCCTGCATGCTTTTTCTGCATTCTTACAAAGCTGTTATGTTTACACTTTATTCATTGGTCACAAGAGACAAGCAAAATGCTCATTGGAATAGGGAGTTGCAGGTTTCTCTTATTTATCCTTCTTTCTTTCTTGGTTTCTATGATCAATGACATAGAAAATTACTAGAAAATTCTTTTAGTTGTAAACATGGATCCTCCTACCTAACTTCTCGATGGTTCACAGAGGTCACTGTAAAACGTCTTCCACAGTACTCCCAGTAGGGTCCCACCAGAGCAGAGGGGGGGAGTCACCTCCTTCAACCTGCTGGGCACTCTCCTTTGGATGCACATGGCTGGCTCATGTCCAACCTCTCATCTAGCAGTACCCCCAAGTCCTTCTCGGCAGAGCTGCTCTCCATCCCTTCATGTCCCAACCTGTGAGATCAGCTGAGCTGGGACTGTGTCACAGCCCTTAGGCAGAGCAGCTGAGCAGGATGAGCTCCCTTCCAAAGAAAGCAGAACCCACTCCACACAACTCCACCCTGGCCATGAGGTCACAAGCAGGCTCTGAGATCACAGAGGTCCCAGAGCCCCGCGGTTGCACAGCAGCACAAGGAGCCAGCAGTCAGTCCCTGAGCACAACTGTTGCGGCGGCAGCAGCAGCGGTGGCAGCAGCGGTGCTGACATTGGGACAGCGGAGTCAGGACAGCGGTGGCAGCAAGAGCTGCGGGACTGGCAGAGGGCAAGGCAGCATGGCCCTTGCTCTGCGCCTCCTACTCCTGCTCCTCCTGGCCGTGGCCTTGCCTGCCAGGGCTGCACAGGCGGCTCCACTCCAAGTGCGGCGAGCAGGTGAGCCGGCTGCCTGGCTGCCCTTTCCCGGCACAGCGCTCCCTGCTCCCTGGGAAGCGCTGGGGATGGTTTTGCCCAGGGCTTTAAAGAGGATTTCCTCTGTGGCAGGGACAGAGCTGCCATGGGCCTGGGGCTGCTCCAGCCACCACCCCAGGGGTGTTGCACAGGGCCTGCAAAGAGGGTGGAGAGTGACCAGAGCCAGTCCAGAGCTCCCCAGGCCCCTGTGCAGCTTTGGCCTTGTCCACTGACATCTGGCAGCCAAGGCCTTACCCGACCCCCTTGCAGTGCCCAGTTCTCTAAGGGAGAGGGGAATCCCAGCACACCATGGAAATTTTCTGATCTTTGCTCCCTTCTAGATTGGGATCGTGATATGGCTTATATGGAAAAGCTAGTGCATAACAGTTGGAAGACTCCAAAGCATGGTGGAGGCAAGTTCTTCATGTGTCTTTCCTGACAAAATAATTGGTGTCCAAGTGGCAAGAGCTCCCTCATGTGCTATTTCCCTTAACATAATCTCTTGATTTAAAGTATCTGGAAATCTGGCTATGCTCCTTTCTCGAACCATGAATGATCTCACAGGATTGCAATCTGTGGGAGGAAGGAGCATTTAGCTGTCCATCTTCCTCCCATGTGCCATGTCAGTGTGTCCTTCCGTGTGCTCTGTGCAGCCCGGCAGAAGAGCAGAGAGGGAAGGGGCCGGGCCCAGGGCTGAGCCCCGGAGCTGAGCCTTTGGCAGCTCCTTTGCCAGCCCCGGGGATCCTGAGCTGCTCCTGCTGCCACTGCCAAGCCCTGGCCCTGCCTGTGGCTCGGTTTAGAGCTGCTGGCAGCTCCAGGGAGTCCTTTCTGCCCCGAATGCCCGGCAAGGGGCTGCTTCCATCCCAGTGTGGGGCCACTGCAGGCACATGTTCCCCCTGCCCCTGCTCCTGAGTGGAAGGCAGAGCTGAGGGAGTACCTTGGAGGGCATCAATCACCCAGGTGCCCTCACTGCCACTCAGGCCTGAAAGAGAAATGGAGCAATTTTCCATTAAGGTCCTCCTACAATGAAGAAGGAAGAGATGGCAGGCCGTGGTGGGTGCATTTCCCTCAACCTACCCCTGTGTCGCAGCAGCCGGGGGCTTTGGCAACACAGCGGGAAGGGATCCATGGCAGCCTCACTGCCCCGCTGCTGCTTTCGCACCCTGCAGGGCTGTTTCCCAGCCTGGCTTGACTGCAGCTTCTGCCCAGCCCCTGCAGGAAGGCATTTGGCATGTGCTGCCAGGCAACCCAAACTGCACCATGGGCCATGCCCACCCTGAGATCCCTTGCAATTTCCCAGTCTCTGAGCACATGTGGAGGGGCAGCTCCATGGAGGAGGGAGGACCCTGGCCCAGACCTAACAACCTGGCCATCTTCCTGAGCATTATCCATGACTTCACACATACTGATTCCTGATGATGCAACCCTCCACAATGCTGAATGGTTCCATCTGGTCAAGCTGTACTTTTTCCTTTCCACAGCAATGGAGCAAAAGTCCATGCAGATGGCGCCATATCATACTGGAAGCAATGGCTCTGTGTCAGATTCTGATGGAGGAAAGGAGGAGTTGCCAGACATGAGCAAAGGCATAGGAGGTAATTGCCGTGCTGGGCTCAGCCCTGGGCAGGGCTGTGTGGCAGCAGCTCTTCCCCCACGGCCTGCCCTTGGCTTCCAGGCCTCTGGAGCTCGTTCAGAGCCCCAGGGAAACGGGACTGGTGCAGCAACGTCCCTCCCGCTGCAGCTGCTGCAGAGCTGGCCCTGAGTGCCCAGAGGCCCAAGGCACAGGAGCAGCCCCAGCCAGGGCCAGAGCCAGCCCTGGCTCCCGACTGGGCAGGGGCTGCGCTGGGTCCTGACAGGGCCTGAGCCTGTCCCCTGGGGCTGGGGGAGCTGTGACGGGGCAGGGAGGGCCAGGGCTGGCAGTGGCTGCTCAGGGATGGCTTTGGCCCTTGTCCCTGGCAGCAGCCACTGCCCAAGCAGCTGCGCTGCCCCCGGGCTCTCCTCCCGGCCTGCTGGGCTTTGTTGGCTGGCACAGCCTGTGCCAAGGGCCGGCAAGGTGCCTGCAGGCCCCAGCTCTGGGGGAAACAGAGAACGTCCTGCCCGTATCCAGCGTGCTGCCAGCTCAGCAGTGCAGCACAGCACGGGCTCACACTCCCCATTGCTCCCACAGATGCAGCCGGCACCACAACACGTATTCCCAATGCCCAGGATGGCCTCGGAAGGGGTTTCTATCAGGAAACAGGCTACTGGCTAGCAATACTGGCATTTCTGCTTTGTTTGGAGCTTGTCTTCGTGTTGTGCTTGTTTGGAATCCGGTATTTGGAATCGGGAAGAGAAAACAGTGAGTGTTTTGTTGCTCTCCCCCTCCAACAGCTTCTTTTGAAAGTCTAACGTGGTCAGGGAACATTCCCATTGAGACTGCAGTGGGGTTGTGGCCAGTCCATGATTGTCCAAATAACTCTGCTGAGTGTTCTGCTGCTGACCAGTGCTTCCATTGGCCTCTCAATTGCTGGGCCTTGTCCTGGGGGCCCCGCTGGGGCTGCAGCCAGAGCTGGCTCCCACTGGGGCTGCCTGGCCAAGAGCAGCCCCAGGGGCACAGGGCAGAGGCAGAGGGAGGTGGGGAAGAGAAAGAGCAGGGCCGAGGTTGCCCTTGAAAGGCAGAAGTGCTCTGGCACCCACTCCTGGCCAGGGACCCTGCCCAGAGCCGTCCCTGCTGGCCGGGGCCTTGAGGGGCAGCTGTCCAGCTGGGCCCAGCTGTGCCAGCAGCTCCAGCCGTGCTGGGGAGCCTTGCCAGCTCTGGGCCCTGCTGTGCACGAGGCTCCCTGTGTGCCACTGGCAGCTGGGGCCTCAGCCACCTCCTCTCTTCACAGATGCTCCTGTGCATCGTCAGCAGATGAGCCTAAGAACACAGGCAGCGGGAGGTTGACAGTTTATCCCAGCTCTCCACTTCTGCCCCTATCTGCCCTGCCATGGCTGCAGCAGCGTCAGGAGGCCGTCCCAAAACCCACCCCTCCACAACAAGACCCTCTGCCCCTCAGCCTCCTGGTCCTGTTCCCCGGCCAGGAATGAAGGTGGGCATCCCCTGTCTGCCAGGGCAGGGCTTGGCCCATATTTCATATTCAAATAAAAGAATAAAGTTTTCACAATTATGTCCGTGTGGTAACAGCAGCAAAGCCCACCCGGCACCAGCACTGGCTGAGCTCCATGCCCAGGAGCAGCCATGGATGGCCACGGTGTGGGCAGGCAGGAGCCAGGCAGGGGCTGCTGTGCCCAGCGGCGGGGCCCCGAGGGGAAGGGGGAGCCCATGCTGGGCGTCCCTGGGCTGAGGGCACATTTCCTTCTGTGGGATCATCTGGGCCTGGACCTGAAGAGGCACACAGGGATATTTTGGGGTCCCTGCTGAGGGGTGCAGGGATCCCTCATGAGGCACAAAGGAGTATTGATGGCCTCTCCTAAGGGGTGCAGGGATCCCTCATGCGGTGGGCAGCAGGGTTAAATTTGAGGGGGTTTTTTACTCTTCTCAGCACAGCACAGGGACACTTGGCCGAGGTTTTGCCAAGCTGGGAGAAAGCCTCTTGCAAAGGCTTGGGCCCAGCCTGTGGGCACAGCGGGCGGGCGCAGCCCATCCCCTGGGCCAGTCCGGGCCGCTCAGGCCGGGCCGGGCCGGGCCAGGCTCGGGCCCCGGCAGGGAAGGGCCGCGGCCCTGGGCTCTGCTGAGGCTGCTGAGCTCCGGCCTGCCCTGTGCTGCAGCCCAACACATTGACAGCCATGGCCGTGCCCTGGGCCACCGCAGGCACCCGGGGCTACAGCTGAGGCCGCGCCTTCTGCCACTGAAGGGAGGCTGGCTCTGTTCCGTCGGAGGGCACAGCTTAGCTCCCAGCACCTTTGGGAACCTGCCTGCTGGGCAAGTGCTGGGGGGCAGAGAGTTCCAACCCTTCTCACTGGGAAGTGTGTCTGGTGGTGCGGGGGTTTTAACATTTTTTTCCCTCTAAATTTGTGTCCTGCCATAGGGTTAAGTTTGCTTGCTCTCAGTAGGGCGCTTTTCTTCTTGGCAGTCAGTGGGGTTTCAATGCAGCCAGGGTTGAAGGAGGATCTCTGGCCACTTGGGCTGTGGTTGTGGGACACCTTGGCTTCATCCTTCCTTTGGCTGTGATTTGCACTGGTGCTTATGCAGGCATTTTACAGTAAGTGGCTTCAGTTTGTTCCTCTTTGTACCAAAAACCAAGAATAAACCTCTTTAATACCACTGTAGTATTAAGAGGCAGGCCTTACTTTCTTGACTTGCTGGATGCACAGGCCATTGGCATCACAGGGCCTTCTTGGTGGGGTCTTCAGATACCATGGTGGTCACTGAAGAAGGAAGCTGAATTTTCTGGGAAAAAGATAGTTTCCCATGTGTGGAAAAGAATAACCAGTCACTTCCCCATCCCTTTCTATACAAAGTGATACCGGGAAGTGCATTCATCTATCTCTATCTGCCTTGTCTATCTATCTATCTATCTATCTATCTATCTATCTATCTATCTATCTATCTATCTGTCTATCTATCATCTATCTATCTATCTATCAACTATCTATCTTAATAATCTATTGTGGTGTTGCATTTTATTCAAATGGTATGCTCTGTCTCAAAAATGTAGCTCTTGAAAATATATGGTTTATTCCAAGCTGTGTTCCTCCCCTGAAGTCCCATGAATCTACAATCCCATTTGCCCAAACCTTATTTCGCACCTACTTTGAATTTCCCTCTTAAGCTGTGCGAGGAAGACCAGTTTCTCTCATGGCCCATCTCTCCCCTAGGCTCGCCCTCTCTCCCCCTCTCTTTCCCTTTCCCCCTTCTCCCTCTGAAACCATGTTACTCCCGGGGCTGGGACACCCAATAAACCCTCATCTAATCAGCACCCTCAGAAGCCCTGTGGAGTCTCCTTGCGTGCCTGCTGCTGCCAGCGAACTCACAGCCCAGGGGGCCCTCCGGGGACTCCCTGGGGAGCTCCCCTCAAAGGAACTGCTACAATCCATGAAATATTTCTATGCATGATATTTTGTTTATTCGTAAATTATGACACATCTCTTGAGAGCTGGAAAAGAATACCATCCATCTTTGATATAGAAAAGCTTGGGTGTAGGAGCAGAGATGATCTGTGATTTCCTTCTTGCTAGACATATGCTGGCTTGTTTAGATTGACTTTCAGCTGAAATCCTACAAAGCTGGAAAATGACTGGTGGCCATCACTCTGATATCCTTAAAAGCCCTTTTTTCATTTTAATTTTTTTCATCTATGGTGGCTGGTAAATACCTTTCTTCCTTAAGCTATGTGCAGGCAATATTGGAGGTAGAAAATAACATAACACGGCATATTTTAGATACTTGAAAATTTTCTTGTGAAATTTTATGGCAGTATCTCCTGCCTCACAGCTAAAGCAGCAGGTCAGCTACTGAGCACAACTTACTGCATAGCTGCAGCTCATGTTTCTACAGTGGAAGTGGCTTTTTGTTCTTCTGCATGGGTATGAAACACTACCAATTGAAAGGTTGATTACAGAGCAAAGAGCCTTGTTTAGTGTAGCCTGGACTTTGGGAAGGTGGTATCTGTTAGATGAATACCCAGCAAACGACCTAAGTTATTTTTTGTGACTACTCCCTCGTGATTTTGGCCTGGCTTCTTTAGGAGATTCAATTTTCATTTAGAAATGGCACAGTGGAGCCAGTGCTGCCTCAGGAGAGGTGGAGCTGGGACAAATGGCTCATTGATTTTGATCTCAACAAAAAGCCACCTGAGCTCCACATGACAGCAACCCCACAGAATGGTAATGGATCCATTAAAACTAACTCATCACAGAGCTTTTAACTTGAGGCTCTGACTTATGTTGCTTGTTCAGTTCTGCCATGGAGGAAGGGAGTTTGTAGACAAAGAGGTTTAGCAAGGAGATCCATGTACAATAAAAGTGCTTCTATTTCAGCAAATGAAGTATCTTAGGATGTAAACCCTAATCCATACTCCAGTCTTATCCCTCCATTACCCAAATTCTTGGTCTTAATTCCTTAGTCAGTAGGAAAATATGACAGGGAAGTGTAGATCCTCCTTTCCTTCTTCAGCTGGACAGCTTGTAATCTCGTCTTCTCCCACAGAAAGGAGCAGACAAATGGGAATCTTGTCATGAAATCATACTTGGGCAAGTTTGCCCTGTGTTTGTTTTTGCCCTGAAGTAACTGAGATTCACCGGAATATTTACAAGCCATAAATGATGGATTTATTTGGGTTGCTAGAATCTTTCATATTTTATGACTTTTCTGCTGCACAAGAGCCTGGCACTTGCAGAACTCTTACCCCATGCACTTCCCCAGTGCTTCTTGCAGAGAAGCTTTGGGAAGCACTCAGGTAAAGTGCCATGTTCATGTGTGGTTTGTGGAGCCCACAGGACAGGGAAATGTCTTTGCAGTGGGCACTGCCTTTTATTCCAAGGTGTAGAAGGATTCTTGGCTGAACAATGCCATGATATTCCCCTGTGGGAATTGGACAGCCCTGGTCTGCAGATTACAGAGTTACTCTGAAAACCATGTATCGTCCTCAAACAGGAACAAGATAGACCATGTGCTGTCCTCAAATACAACAAGGAAGAATGAGCATTGTGCCAGGATGAAACCAAATGGGCCAAGCACGTTGTGGGAGCTCCTAATTTGGCACACCTTAGCTAAAGATGCTTATAGTGTGACAACCAATCAGTAATTAAGATGTATGTGTGAATATAGCTACTTAACCAATGAGCATTAAGCATTAGTGGCAGGAGACAGTGTATAGAGGAGGATAACTATGTCAAAGTTGCTTAATAAAGGAGAACGACATGTAGCCACATTGGCTGTGAGTGTCATTACACAGCCGACTCTCCGTGGGACCCTCCTCACCAAGGAATTGTCATTGCTGTGGGCACTGGCTGTTATTCCAACACCTGTGTCATTTATTCTACTGGAATCCTTGTCAGAAAGGTTGTTCTTCGCCATTGAGATTTTTAGGTGACATTTTTGATCTCAAACAGCCCAAAGTTTTCCATCTCACAGGTTTCTGATGCTGGTTTTCCCTTTCCAGTCTGTTGTTGGCCAAGGAAGATGCTGCTTAGATTCTGCAGGCCCCCATACATGGATACTGTTATAGGTAAAAATCGATCCAGCCAATTTAATAAAAATAAAATATAAATTTATTCACAACCGATATGCAGCCACGACAGCCAACAATCAAGGACAGCACCGACCCCGGGATGGAAGCTGGGTGAACACAGATCCGCCTTCTATCGCACCCAACCCCCCCTGTTCACCAATGCCGCTTGGCAGAGTCCCTTCTTATACTCTTTTTCTAGCCCATGGCAGAGTCCCTTTGTCTTTCCTCAGGGTTCTTCACATTCATGATGCCTCTATTCTCCGTCCTGTGCTGGACAAAACCTTGTGCAGGAACTGATGTGTATCAACTCTTTAGTTACCGGAATCCTGTATGCAGATGTATGTCCTTGATGGTCCCCTCTGTCTAAGATGAACATCTCCATGGGCCATCATCGCTGGGCCTCCTCCTGTTCACACCAGTGAGAACGACAATCTCCTGTGCCGGCTGGGTTCACTTCCTATGTTAATGACACTCCTCCTACCCGACTGCCAGCTGCGGTTTCCTCACCCTGTGAAGCAATCCCCTCTTCCCTTGCTACTGTGATTTCAAGTTTTATATTTTATTCTTATACATATATATATATATACATATATATATATAGTATGAGTATGAATTACCATTATATATATATCTATGTATCTATCTATCTAGCTATATATATATATATTCTATCAGCACGAATTACCATAATATATATAACAGGTACCAAGCTGAAAGTTCTCCAGTGCTCCACAGTAGTCCCGTTATCACAGGACGGCCAAGAGCAGCTCCATAAGCTCCAAGGGATTCTAACAGATGAATTTCTATCCCTCAGGAAGGCAGGGCTGGGTCTGAAGTAAAGGGTCTGACTCTGCACCCACTTTGCATTGCAGCAGCTGTCCCACACTTTGTGGAAGGCACATAACATGTGCCACTCTTAAATCAGCACTGGCTTAGTCAGTCTTATAAGCCTCTTAAAAAAACCTAGCCCGAGCAAATAATATTTGCGTTTTAGTTGCTTGGGGTGTTTTTGGGTTTTTTTGTTGTTTTTTTTTTTTTCCTTGGTTCTTTGCTTTGGTGCTCAAAGATCATGGAGGAAGAGGCAGATTTTCTGTTCAACTTGCCTGTCAGTATGCAAGGAGCAGGAAAAGAAGATCAGTGTTTCACCATCTGGTTAATGAGCTCTAAAAGCAATTGTGCTGTCCCTAATCAGGGGGTGGGGGCACTGCTAACAGCCTGGATTGCCCCCACCTGTGTTCCCCTCCTTACCAAAGTGCTGTGTAGATCCAGAGCCTTCTGTCTCGGCCTGATGGTGCAAAAATTCTCCCAATATCCATCCCTTCGCAAAAATAAAGGCTTTGTGCTCATTAAGATGAAAAGCTGTATGGGTAGCCTGCAGCTAATGTTGTTTTGTTGCCTGTACCCCAGTCAGTGCTTGTTATGATTAGAAACTTGTATTTTTTTTAAGTTTCAGAGTTAACAACAAGTCAGACCATCAGACCTCTTTAGTTTCACTGCCAAAGAAAAGCTCTTCAATTACCTGTTAATGTCCGGTGATTAACCATTGTTCCCCTGATGCTGGCTGCTTGCCAGGGACGGACTCAGGGACAGACCCTCCAAGTATGAAGAGAATAGGAGTGACATCAGAGCCAGTATGCAGATGAGAAATGCATTGCGCCCCAAATTTTTACAGTTTTACAGTTTTTACAGGAAAACCCCCTAACATTACGAGCCAACAAGTGACCTAAGTGAAGTCTAAGGATAGGAGCATTGTCCCGGACCTGCTTGGATCCTTTTTGCTTCTCACCCTATCCTGAAAAGATGTTGATTAAAGAGAAGCCCCGGGGTATTAGACAAAAAAGCCAGGAATCTGCTAATCTCCCGTGAGGATGGAATCCCCAGCTCTGTCTACAGACCAGTGGACAAAGCTGCATCACCCTCCTTCTCCGTGCCATGCCTGGGAGCAACGGCGGCGTGGGCGCAACCCGTCGATTTCTCCCCACCTGAGCTGATTCTTCTTAATAAAGGCATTAAAAGTAGAAAGATCTCCTGTCCATTTATTTCACTGCTCACATCTAAATGACTGACCAGCCCCAAGCTGCTCTTAAGACTGATTTGATCAAAGGCACTGAAGCTCTGTTGAGTGCAAATTCTTCAGGAAAACAAGCACAGGAACTTGGATAATGTTGCTGGAAAAAGCAGAGTGCAGAGTTGAACCTCTGAGGACACCTCCCTGCTGCCTCCCCCCACCCTTTTTGTTATAAATGAGCACAATGGGCCAGTCGGGTCAATTATATAGCCAATTTAATAATACAGAAAAGAGAAAGCAAAATCGCAGCGCTGGGCGGTGGGGGAGTCCTTGCTCCGCCAACTACCGCACCGAAAACTGTTCCGTTCTCCTTTTTGTACCCTCCCGCGCTCCCAGCCCCGTCGCATTTCCGGTGCTCCTCCGCGCATGTCCACCAGGTTGTTAGAAGGTCTCCTTCTGCCTCCTGGTGGTCGTTGAATAGGGCTTCTGGTACTTTTCCTCGGCGCCCCCCCTCTCTGGGAATCTGGGCTGGGAACAACTTGTATTTTGATTAGCTCAGCAATGTTTTGTCTCATATATTATCGCATGGCAGTTGGCAGTTACTTATTTACATTATATTTCCTCCTGCTTTTAGTGAACAACAAGGTCACATTCCCATCACAACCTTATGTTTTCTCCTGTTTTCAGTGAACAAAAAGGTCATATTCCCATCACACTTTTATTTTAAATTCATTTAATATTCTGAGTGTGAGCTCTTGCATGAAGTGGGTCCTCAGCAAGGAGCTGCTGGGCCTCCTGGCTGTGTCCCTTTGTGCTCCCAGTGCTTCTTGAAATAAATGGGGCAGGAGATCTTTCTCCTTTTTAATGCCTTTATTAAAAAGAATCAGCTCAGGTGGGGAGAAATCAAAAGGTCGCGCCCACGCCGCCGGTGCTCCCAGGCGTGGCACGGAGGAGGAGGATGATGCAGCTGTGTCCGCTGGTCTGCAGGCAGAGCTGGGGATTCCGTCCTCACCAGAGATTAGGAGATTCCTATCTTTTTTGTCTAACACCCCGGGGCTTCTCTTTAATCAACATCTTTTCGGGTTAGGGTGAAAAACAAAAAGGATCCAAGCAGGCACTGGACTACGCTCCCATCCTTAGACATCACCTAGGTCCCCTAGTTCTATGTTGGCTCCTTGTTTTTAGGGGTTTTCCTGGAAAACTGCAAAATTTGGTGCAATGCATTTCTCATCTGCATACCAGCTCTGATGCCACTCCCATTCTCCTGGTACCTGCAGGGACCCTGTGTCACTCCCTGGCAAGCCTCATGGGGACAATGGTTAATCGCCAACCATTAACAGGTAATTGAAGAAGAACTCTTAACAATGAAGCTAACTGAACAGCAACTGGTCCAACTTGTTTTAACTCTGCAACCTTAAAAACATAGATAACTTTTTATTCATAACACTTCTGGTCTGGTTTGGCTGGGAAACTTGTCCATCCTGCCTCTGTGGCTGCTCCCTGACATTCCAATGCACAGCCCTTGCCCGCTGCTTGGCATTTACAAGCTCTGATTACTTCATTGGGTAACTTGCATCTTGCACTCCACGACATTAAATTGTGTTTACTCAGACTCTGCCCTATCCTGAGTTTCTGGAACACATTTCTAAGCCTTCCAGCTGTAGCCCAAGGGAAGCTGTTTCTGTCTTGCATAACAAAATTGGCAATTTTTTTGCAAAGACAGCCCGTTACAAAGGACTTGCTGTGTGCATTAACATCTGAGGGGCTGCTTTCAAAGACAGGCAAAAAACCCATGAACAAACAGCAAACCAACCAAACAACATATTTTTAAAAATTACTTTATTTTTACCTCTTATTTTTAATCTTTTCCAAACTGGCCTCCATTTCCGCTGCAGTGTTTTTCTTTGGACAGAAAAGCCCCCTTGCCAGATGATGCGACTTCACAGGAAAACAGAACTCACACACAATGCATATATGAAAGCTAAACGTAGAGATTCCCATTATCACAATCACCATCATTGATTATCAGTGTATTTTGATGTCAGATTGTTTCCAGAAGGGTGAGAACAGTATCTCAGATCCCCTGGCTAGTTTGGTGTCATACCCACTTATTATCTCTCCTTTCTTATTATCTTTCCTTTCTGCACTTCTGTAGTTGCTCTGCCCATTTGTTGCTCTTGGATCTCTGCCTCCTTCACCTGATTTTTACCTTTTTCTGGATTTGTGGGGATTTTTCTGTTGGTTTTGGCTTTTTCTTGGTGGTTGTTTTGTTTACCTATGTTATTTGGTCACAGTTTTGCTATAGTTTTTTGTGGGTTTTTTTTAATCCACTCAACAGCAGAATCAGCTTGTGATTTCTATTATGAAGTTTTGATATACAGGTGTAGCACATTAAGGTTGTTTTTGTTTTTAAAGTCATCTCAGACACAGACCTGCAAGCTCCTGTGACTTTGAGAACTGAGTGCTCTCAGACAGCAAATTGTGTATGAATAGGATACTTGTAGTACCTATCTCCATTACACACAGCTGAATGTCAAGTGGTTGGAATTGTTATAGATAGAAATTGATCAAGCCAATTTAATAAGAATTAAAAAAGAAAAGAATGGAATGTATTGCATGACTGATATACAGTCTTGAGATCCACAATCAAAGGGACAGCGTTGAGCCTGGATGGACACTGGGTGAACACTGATCTGACCTCTATCGCATCAGGCCCGCTCTGTTCACTAAGGCAGTCTGGTACAGTCAGGTTTTATACCCTTTCTGTCGCTCGAGGCAGCGTCTCTCTTGTTCTTTTCATAGTCAAACACATTCATGATGTCCTCTTTCTCCAAGTTGCACTGGACAATGTGGTTCCTGGCAAGCTGTGAATGCTGATGGTAGGGGGAACCTGGTATTGGGATACAAGTTCCCTGATAACTTCTGCTATCTTGATCTCAGAGCTTGAGGAGCGTTGACCGCCCAGGTGGCATTTGAGTGAGGATCCATCTCCTTCCCCAGATAGGCTCTTTTAATTGCAAGTTAGACCCCTCCTCACTGCTGTATGCAGTTTTGCAATGGCATGTGGCAGTCTCTAAACATGAAGCAATTCCTTGGCTTCCGCTGAAAATGCTTTTGAGTATTTCTTTTCAACATTATAACGTATCTTCCTCTCATATTCTACATAAGCACAAATTACCTGTATCACATATTACAATCCCTCCCCTTCTATATAAACACATTAATTCATGCTAGAGTCCTAATATCCTTTAATTCATTTAGTGAATTTTCCCTTAGCCCATGTAACTTCTTTAATATCTATGTGTGTTAGCTATTTTGTGTTTTTAGGAAATATAGTTACCTTTTTAATTTTCCCCAGCCTCTCTGTCTTTTTCCTATTTGTCCTGGGATATCTCCTGATATACTTTACAGACAGCCCTGTCTCCCTTCACTTGTTTTTCAAATGTTGCCAGGGCCTCAGCTGCTTTATTATCTTTTTCCTCTAATTTCATTATTTTAGACACTTGACTTACTTTTCCTGCAGCACATTCTAGGTCTATGGGCATGGCTGCTACTTACATACCTTACACAACTGAGTACAGCAGTCTAATAAAACAAGGTATTAAAACAGGGTAGGAATATAACCCTGGCTACTGAACATAGTATAAAGAATACTACTTTCTTCCACCAGGCTCCTTTGAATAAGTGATCCCACCAGGATGCTTAGAGAATGGAATTCCATTTCTGAACTGGTACATGTGCTACCCTCTTAATTTCTGCTGCCAGACCTCAGATGGTTTCCCCATAATGGCCAATTTCTATGCAACATTCTGATTTGTTAAATTTTCCACAGATGCCCCCTTCTTCAGCTAACAAATAATCCAGGGCTATCTGATTTTGATATACAAAAACCCGCATTTGGGAATGCTGTCTAGATAACAATTCGAGGGCATCTGATGTATGTTTTGAAATTATCTCAACTACAGCCTGAAGTCATATTAGCCTGTTCAACAGAAAAATCAGGGTTCTGTACCCCCAGCTTCCATCTGGGGCTTACGTGGCAGGGCCATAATATTCTATTATTCCCTCAGCAGGCCACTCTTCCTCTCCCCATGTCTGGCTACCGTCCACCACATGGAATTTCTTCTTTATTTCTCTTTTTCCCCTACTTAAAGTTTCATATAAGGGTGCTCCCAATGAGCTACTTTCTGGCATAGGGAGTGTGAACAAAACCTGATTTTTCCTAGGGTGCACGACCCTTTCCATTTCAGGGGTAATTTTTTGTATGCTTTTCTCCCACAGATCCAATATATACCATTTGGGGTTTTTCCAATTCCCCTCGGTATTTTCTGGCTCCCTTTGGGGAGTTCCAGTATCCCTTTAGGTCTCCCAAGGATTGGTAAGGATTAACTCCAGAGCCTTTGTTCCAGCAGAGCGCAATTATTTCGTTCCACTCACAAGTGGTCCCTTTTTCCCGGCTCCAATATCCAGCAGGAGGTTCTGGTTGCCAGGTCCTGCTTTTATTAGTTGAATTTACTGATAAGGTAGAGATAAATAAGGTATATCCCACTACCTTGTTATATTCTCTCCCTTCTTGGCTGATACAAACCATCCCAATTCCCCACTGGTCCAAGACCCACCTCTGGGGCCTCTGTATTGTTCTTGAAATCTCAGTGTTATCCCATTTTAGCAGCTGCTCTGGAGTTAAGCTCTCACCTTTCCAAGGCCATTTGTCCGCTGATTTAAGCCCTCTGCAAATCCAGCAATTTGATAAACCTAGTCAGTAGCAATTTCTTGCATTAGATCTATAAATAAATTTCTCTCGGAAGCAGGCAGCCCCCAGCCAGTATACTGCTTTTCCAATTGGTTGTATTGTTCACTTAGAGTTCTTAGCCTTTCTTGCTCTATTCTCTTTTTCCTCATTTCTGATTCCTGTCTTTTCAATTCTTGGGCTACCTGTTTCATTTTCCCCTCTGGGTCTATACCATCCTTATTCTTTGAAAGGCAGAATGTTTTGTCAAACTGTAGACAGGCTCTGTCATCATGTTCCTTAAGGAGGTCAAGAAAGACCAGTTCATTTCTGAGGGATACCCTGCCTTCATATTTCAAG
This sequence comes from Passer domesticus, assembly GCF_036417665.1. Taxonomy (NCBI): domain Eukaryota; kingdom Metazoa; phylum Chordata; class Aves; order Passeriformes; family Passeridae; genus Passer; species Passer domesticus. The sequence continues at coordinate 6,711,577 of NC_087482.1, read as the reverse complement.
TTCTTTCCAATCCAATATGTTTTCCTCCCATTGCACACATCTCCAGTTGGCTATTATCATAACATAGTTTGTTAACCTGAAAGTAAGCTACAAATCCTGACTCTGATTTTCCTCCTACCCATACCGTGTGATTGCATTTGTTACAGATAGGAATAGACATCTGTTCAACATTCTGTTTATGTAGTCTATGTTCTGACTGCCTGTCCTTAGATTGCCTTTTGTGAATAACATATCATCTTTCCATTCAACTCACATATTGAGTGCCATTTATAAAGCAGAACCTGCTTTGCTTATTCATGTTGCAATTTCCTGGGGCTGGGTATGCCAGAGTCTCCGCTTCTCCTTGTCCTCCCCCGGACAATTTCCACACACTGCCCGCACCCGTTATCGAGACTTGACCCTTTCTGGCTGGGTGAATTCTCTTGGTGCAGGCTAATCAAGTGGCACGTGACTAGACTCAGGCTCATCAGAGCTCCCCATATTTGTATCCCTCTGCCTCTGCCTGCACCCACTGGGTTGCCACCAACAGCGAGATAAGCCATCTTTTCAGCAGCAGGAATATTCTTCCAGGGTCCTGGACCGAACTGCATACATCCTCTTAAAGGAGCCCCACCTCACAAGTTTAATGGCATCAGCGCTGCAGGGAACTTTTTTTTAACCTCTGGCACTCAACCGTTATAATTTGAGCTCTGGAGTTTAATTTTCCTCCCACCCTGTTTTGAAACAGGTGAAACCATTCCCAGGAATCTAATTCTATTATACCCAAAGCAGTAGCGAGCTCTAAGACACGGCTAGTCAGGTACAGTTTGTCCTCTAGGCACTTATCACACAAGCCCTTTGGTCGATATCCCCTTCTACAATGTACCACCCACACCTTGTTACAATATTCACACTTAAAATGCACAAATGGATAACATCTACACCTAGGAGTTGCACAACTTATCTGATCCCGTTTGGTCATTTACTTGGCCGACATAAAGTTATCTTTAGGTCTCCAGGGGAGGTGGTAGCCTTCCACTCAGGCATCTCCTCCCGGTGCTCAATCTTTTTTACTCGAGACGCGTGGGTCCAGCCTTTCTCTGCTGTCCCGACGGCGGTGTCTGTGGTCAATAGGATGAGAAAAGGGCCTTCCCAGTGAGGAGAGAGGGACCTCTCTCCATGTTTTTGTGAGCACTCAATCCCTGGGCTGTAGCCTATGTACAGCAAACCCCAAGGGGGTGCCCTGAGTTATTATATCCTGCTTTCGTAATTCCTGCAGATTCTTATCTCTATCAGGTATGGCTGTATCTGGCCATCCTCTTTTCTTGGGTGTCCTACCAGCATCCCATATTACATTTCAAAAGGTGACAGCCCTGTCTCTGAATGGGGCATGGTCCTGATGTTTAGCAAAGCTAAGGGGAGGCACTTTGACCAGGACATCTTGGTTTCAAGTATCAGCTTTGATAATTGAGCCTTCAGCATCTGGTTCATCCTTTCAACCTGTCCCAAACTCTGTGGGTGCCATGGAGTATGGTGTTCCCACCTGATCCCCAAGGCTCCTGCTAGTTGCTTAATGATTTTAGAATTTGATCTGAATCTATATATTTTGATCTGAATCTGTATATTTCACCAACCCATATCGAGATATGATTTCTTCTAGTAAAAATATTGATACTGCCTGAGTCATAGCCCTAGAGCTTGGAAAGGCCTTTACCCAATGGGTCATTTTGTCCACTAGTACTAGTAAAAATTTGCATCTTCCTTCCTTAGGCAGTTCTGTAAAATCCACCTGAATCCTCTCCAAAGGACAGTATGCTGTTGGACGCCTTCCCAATGCTACCTGTTGTGCCCTGGCTCAATTAACTTTCTGGCAAACCATTTTGGCTAATTCATAAATCCTCTTACATCCGAAAAATTTTAGAAACTGTTCTGCAAGGGCCTGAGAGCCCCAAAGCGTCTGCTGGTTTAATCTTTTCAATATCCTTCTGGTATAGTCTTTAGACAGTAATTCTCTCCCATCTGGTAATTTCCACTTACCTTCTTCTAATCTTCCCCCTATTTTCTCATACCCTTCAATTTCTTTGGGAGAAGGATACAGAGGATATTCCTGGGTACCGCTTTCTTTGATCTCTGGGGTACTTACCTGCAATAGAGCAGTGTTTTTCGCTTCCCTGCTAGATTATTCCCTCGGGTCCAGAACTGCATTCCTGCTTGGTGCCCTTTCACATGGACTATTGATATTGCCTCTGGCTCCCTGATGGCTTCTAAGATTTGCTTTATTAATTCTCCATGCACTAGTTCTCGTCCCTTGGTGTTAAGTAATCCTCGCTCCTCCCAAATTTTTCCGAAGGTATGGACTATCCCAAACGAGTGCTTAGAATCTATGAAAACCGTTCCCTTTTTGCCTTTTAATTTCCATAGGGCTCTAATTACTGCATATAATTCACATGCTTCTGCTGACCAGCTAACACTCAGGGGTCCTGATTCTATTACTTCTCTGATCTTACCATCCACTACAGCATATCCAGATTTCCTATTCCCCTCTATGACTCTGGCTGAGCCGTCTACAAACCATTTCTCTCCCTCGTCTAAGTCCTCTTCCTCTAGGTCAGGTCTTATCTTGGTCTGCAATTCCACCACCTCGACGCAATCATACGCTGGTTCCCCTGAGGCTTCCCTGAACAAGATTGTGCCAGATTTTTTGCAGTAGTCAGTTGTAGTTCAAGATCACGGGAGTGGATTAATATGGCTTCATATTTCAAAAGCCTGGCATCAGTGAGCCATTTCTCGACCTTTTGTTGCAATATGTTCCTCACACTATGAGGAGTGTATACCACTAGTGGGGCTCCAAAAGTTACCTTTTTCGCTTCCTCCACTAATAATGCCACAGCTACAATAGCTTGCAGACAGGTGGGCTACCACCGGGTCTAAAGGCTTAGATACATATCCTACTGGTTTCTTATCCCCTGCCCAATCCTGCATTAGTACCCCGTGAGCAGTATGGCTACTCATGTCCACAAACAACTGAAATTGTCTTTTTATATCAGGCAAACTCAACACCGGAGCTGCCGTCAGGGTCTCTTTTATCTGCTTAAATCCTTCCTCATCCTGCTGTGTCCATTTCAGTCTATCAGTGGTCCATTTCTCATAGAAAAACTTCACCTTCTCACTATATCCCTCGATCCACTGCCTGCAATATCCTAAAAGTCCCAACAGTTGTCTGATTTCTCTCTTCGTCCACAGGGAGGGTAAAGCAACAATTCGTGCCACTCTTTCAGGACAACCAGCGTCCCAAGTATCTTACCTCGGGCTCAGTAAACTGTAGCTTGGAGTTTGAGACCTTTAATCCTTTGTCTCCTAAGAAACAATGAAATTGTGCTGGCCCTTACATCTTCCTCCTTAGGACCTGCTACCAGTAAGTCATCTGCATACGGCAGTAGCTTGATACCCTCTGGCGGTACAAATTGGCTTAGAAATTGCTCAAGAGCCTGTCCAAATGAGTTTGGTGAATCCACGAACCTCTGAGGCAGATGTCCATCTGAGCTGTTGCTTCCTATTCGTCTCTGGATCCTCCCATTGAAATGCAAAATAGTCCCTACTTTCTTTAGCTAAAGGACGGGTCCAAAAAGCATCTTCTAAATCTATTATGCTATACTATGTACCCTCAGGAGAAATATTATTTAGCAGAGTGTAAGGATTGGAAACTGTGGGGAATAGCATTTTTGTCCTCCCATTCACAGCCCTCAAATCCTGTACTAATCTGTAATTTCCAACTGGTTTCCATACTGCCAGAATAGGAGTATTATGTCTAGACATGCACGGTTCTAGTGTTCCTTTTCTGATGAATTCCTCTATTATTGCTTTCAGCCCTTTTCTACCTTCCATAGGTATAGGGTATTTCTAATTCTAACTGGATCCTCTGGTCTTACGATTTCAATACAAATTGGCTCCATATGCAGCCTCCCAGCCTCTCCTTGTGTATGCCGAACCTTTGAATTTATTTTGCTTTTGTCCTCAGTGGTTAGTTTATATAAACTTAGCATGAGTTGAGACTCCTGTGCAATTATACTTATCCCCAGGGCTACCATCAGATCCCTTCCTAGTAGGTTATAATCTGCCTCTTCCACCAGTAACATATTCCCGAAGCAAAACTTTGATTCTATCTTAACATTTTTAATCACAGGTACCTTAAAAAGGTCTCCCTTCAATCCGATCACCACCATGGTGTCTTTGCTTCTTATACATCCTGGTGGCAGCCGCTGAATGGTGCTCTGCTCTGCTCCTGAATCTACTAGAAAAGTTAATTCCTGTTTCGGGGTCTTGTCTTTAATTTTATTAAGGGCTCGTTGGATGTTCTGGACCCCAAATTAAAAAGCCCCTGACACCTCTAATCTTCCTGAAAGATTTTCTCATCCTTCACTCTTTTCTTGCATTCCCTCCGAAGGTGCTCCCTGGGCTTGCAGTAAAAGCACTCGGGGTTGTACTTGTTACTGTTCGAGTGCCTTCTCTGAGGAAGGTTTGGCTTTCTCGGAGGCGGATGACTCTGTGTTGGTTTCATAGAGTCTTGAGTCCGTTCCTGCTTTTGGGCTTCCCTGACGGCGGCCACCAGTACCTTTGCCTGTGCTTTTTGTTGTTCCTCGTCTCTTCTCATATAAACCTTTAGAGCCTTCCTTAGTAATTTCTGTAATTCTTTTTCCTGCCAGCCTTCTATTTTCTCTAGTTTTCTCTATATATCCTCCCATGATTTCGCAACGAATTGTGTTTTTAGCATAACCTCCCTGACAGGGGAGTCCGGATCTGTCCCCGAATGCATTCAAAGTCCTTTCCTTAGTCTCTCTAGCCATTCTGTGGGTGTCTCATCTTTTCATTGGCATTCCCGGAATACCTTACTGATATTTTGTTCTTTTGGCACTGCTTTCCCTATACCCTGTATTACCATATTTCTCAGTTCTATCATTTTTGTTCAGTCCTCCTCATTCTGAGCATTCCATGATAGCCTCTGATCTGGCCACTTCTGGTTCCCCCATGTCCCTTGGGGATTCCTGTGATCCCAGTCTCATATCGCCACTTGTCTTATCATATCCCTTATGATAAGACAATGACCTTCGTATGCCGTTATATCATCGTAAGTGTATACGCTTGTCCCCAGGAATTCATCTAGCTTTCTGCTACTCCTATCGGATTGTCCATCAAACTCCCCATCTCTTTCTTGAAAGCCCTTACATCCTCAGTATTAATTGGTACATTTACGCATTTACGTACCAAATTATTCCTGGGGCAATGGGCATTTCTCTTAAAGAGATTCTGTTTGTCCTCCTCGCTCTCACTATCATCATTGGCCACCCTCCTTGTCTTGTGCCGTATTCGGCTGGCTGGAGGAGAACTGGTTTCCCCAGTATGACAGGCTTGCCACTTGCTTTCCACTGGCGGCAGTAGGGGAGGGGGCTGAGCACTATCTTGTGGATACTATGGAGCCAAAGCCTGTCCCTGTGGGAGCAGGACTTCCGGCTGCTGCACTGGGAGCGGAGGTGCCTGTGCCTGTGTGGGTGGGTGTGAAGGACCCAAGGATGTGGGCAAAGGAACCTGAGCCTGCAGAGGATATGGAGGCGGAAGGTTATCTAAGGGCTCCCACATTTCTCCCTGAATCATGGCACTCCTGTAAGTTTTAACCAGGAACTATACTGTGCTAGCATATTCCCATAGTTTGGCATAGCTCATCTCCTCACTTTCTGGCAGGTACTCATCGTACACGTAGTCGTGCAAAGCTCGGCAAGTCCACCTTTCGAAAGTGCCAAACATCAGCCACGTTAGGTGTCTTTTAATCTCTTTTCCTCCCCATACCTCTATGCAATAATGTATCATTTGTTCCTTGGATCTCATACTTCTCTTGAGGCAGTCCTCCCAGTGTTCTAACATCCACCCCAACGGACTGTTTCTTGGAATTTCAGGTAAACCGTTCTCCTGTTCCTTTTTTGATTTACCCTGAGTTTTTCCCTGCATCTTACTCTTTTTCTGCCCCATCTTCCTCGAGTCTATTTCTTTTAGTCTCTCCATATCATGTTCCTGCGTTGTATTTCGATATGAGTTCTAAATTTTTCCCTGAATCAGTACCGTACCTGTTTTTAATCCTAATTCAACATTACCAGCCTGGTAGGCTGACAGTGTTGGTTTGCCGACTGGTAGAAAGCTCTCTTTCCTGGACTTACTGAAGTCCTGGACCAAAAAAATTTACCAGCTTCCGAACACCTGGGAACATACCCTCCCTTTCTGGTCTGCCCGTGATCAAACCCCTGAACTCCCTTCCCCGGAGTTACAGGCTTTACGTGTGAAATGAGCTCCTCTGCTTCCCCCTTGACCGACCCCTTCCCTCGAGGGAGAGGGGAGCTGGGATCTTGGAGTTTGCACTCGCTTTGTGATAGTATCATGTCTCACACACGCGCTCAACCACACCTCACTCAACCACATGATATGATTCTTTTTTCCGTGTGGATTCTTCGTGCATGTAGACTTCTATGAGTGAAAAAATGTTGCCGCAGCCTCGGAGACCCACCTCCAAATACCTGAGAGCTATTTTTGGGCCCCCTTTTTTTTTTTTTAAATCTTGTCCCAGATTGTGTCTTTTAGCTTTTGGTTTGTCTGATTGGTCCTACAGGGCTTCCCAACCTTGTTGGGCCACTGAAATGACAAGGGAACCTCCTGACCAGAGGAAGAGGGTCCCCCGAACCTCTGAATCAGATCATGTAGGGGTCACCAAGATTGTTGTAGATAAAAATTGATCAAACCAATTTAATAATAATAAATATATGTATATAATTTATTGTGCGACTGATATACAGTTTTGAGATCCACAATCAAAGGGACAGCGTTGAGCCTGGATGGACACTGGGTGAACACTGATCCGACCTCTATCGCATCAGACCCGCTCTGTTCACTAAGGCAGTCTGGTACAGTCAGGTTTTATACCCTTTCTGTTGCTCGAGGCAGTGTCTCTCTTGTTCTTTTCATAGTCAAACACATTCATGATGTCCTCTTTCTCCAAGTTGCACTAGACAAGGTGGTTCCTGGCAAGCTGTGAATGCTGAGAGTAGGGGGAACCTGGTATTGGGATGCAAGTTCCCTGATAACATCTGCTATCTCAATCTCAGTGCTTGATGAGCGTTGACCGCCCAGGTGGCCTTTGAGAAATGATCCATCTCCTTCCCCAGCTAGGCTCTTTTAATTGCAAATTAGACCCCCTCCTTCCTGCTGTCTGCAGTTTTGTAATGACATGCAGCAGTCTCTAAGCATGAAGCAATTCCATGTGGATTTGAAAATGCTTTTGTGTATTTCTTTTAAACATTATAACATATCTTCATCTCATATTCTACATAAGCACAAATTACCTATATCACATATTACAGAATGGTACCAATTCCAGCCCTTATTTTGCCTTCTTTTGCTGCCATGCACCAAATTGTGTCAGACTCATCAATGACCTGGGTTCTTCCAGGATGGGGTGTGCAAGGACGATCCCACAGCTCATGTGTGGACCTGGTGTGCACCAGGCCAGAGACGTGACTGTCATCCATAGCCAGCCCCTGTCTGCCAAGAGAACAGGGAGCTGCAGCTCTGAGGAACTCCGGGGTGAGGCAGCAAACAGCCCAAATGCCTAGTTTATATCAGTTACTGGTCAGGAGTATTAACTGCTGAGAGATTTTTATCGTCCTGCCCAGAGCTGGAATAAAAGAACCCTGGCAGTTTGCTTTAGCTGTGAAGAGACTCTTTTCAACAGGTTCCAGCTCTTCTGCTTGTCTAAATTAAAAGCAGACCCAAACTCTTCTGTTGGTCACATCAAACCAACATAAGTTTCAGGAGTCTGTGAAAAACATAAGAGTGTCAACATTATTTCATTTTATAATACTTACAGTCTTCTAATTCAGCCATGGGATACTTTGGCCATCACTGACTATATCAAAAAACGGGAAAAAGCACTGAAAAAGAAGTTTTTTTACAACTAAGTTTTAAAAACTAATGAATGAATTTCATAACAAAAACCATGTAGTAAGAATACAGTAATTTAAACATCTCAAATCTCTTTGATAATGGAGCCCTGAGCCCCAGTCATGTGCAGTGCAGCCTCAGCTGTCCCTTTGAGGCCAGAGAACTGCCAAGGCTCAGGGCTGGGATGAGCCTTCGCCCAAAAGCTACTCCAAGACTGATTGGGAATCAATCCAGAGCAAGGCTCACACAAAGAGCAAAGTCTCAAGGCCAAAGCCAAACCTTCATCACGTTGGATTTGTTTTCACACTGATCTGGAGCAAATTTGCTTGACCTGCAACAACACTCTTACTGTAAAACTTTACATGAGCTACTAAATAAGCACTGTCCTTTCCTGTCCTGAGCTGTGCTGCCCAAATGCTGTTGAGAACTTGCTCTGCCTCTGTCCTGTGCCCCTGGGGCTGCTCTTGGCCAGGCAGCCTCAGTGGGAGCCAGCACTGGCTGCTGTCCCAGTGGGGCCCCCAGGACAAGGCCCAGCAATTGAGAGGCCAATGGAAGCACTGGGCAGCAGCAGAAGCCTCAGCAGAGTTATTTGGACAACCATGGACTGGCCACAACTCCACAGCAGCATGACTCCCAGTCAGGCTACCTATGCAGGAGCAGAGTTATAAGAAAACTGTGGAGAAAAATCAACAACTGACCATCTGTTCTCGTACAGCTTGTGAATGCCAAAATAGCAGCCGATCAGCACAAGTGGCACAGTGAACACTGTCACCACCGTGCCTATCATGCAGGTCCTGCGCACATCCTGGAGGCAGACAATTCTTGGGAAGTGCACTGGATCCGGGGCATATATTCCTGTTTCATTGATAACGTCTGTGGGAGCAATGGGGAGCGTGAGCCGGTGCTGTGCTGCACTGCTGAGCTGGCAGCACGGTGGATACGGGCAGGACGTTCTCTGTTTCCCCCAGAGCTGGGGCCTGCAGGCACCTTGCCGGCCCTTGGCACAGGCTGTGCCAGCCAACAAAGCCCAGCAGGCCGGGAGGAGAGCCCAGGGGCAGCGCAGCTGCTTGGGCAGTGGCTGCTGCCAGGGACACGGGCCAAAGCCATCCCTGAGTAGCCACTGCCACCCCTGGCCCTCCCTGTCCCGTCACAGCTCCCCCAGACCCAGGGGACAGTCAGGCCCTCTCAAGAGACACTGGAGCAATCACCTGCTGTGCCAGTGCCTGGAACCGCCTGTTCTCCTGCAGAAGAGGCTGCCACTGAGCCACTGCTTCTTCCTGGAACAGCCACCTTCTGTGCCAGATTTTGGGTCATCGCTTGAGAAATAAAAGGGACAGATGGATCAGATGGGACAGTTCCCCATTAGGGAGATATCGTCTTCAGAAGCTAATACTGGTGAAAGTCACGGACAATGATCAGGAAATCAGATGAGCTTTTGGGATTGGACAGGCCCCTCCCTTCTCCAAACCACCACCTCTTGTGGTCTGCCTGGAGACTGGGAAATTGCAGGGGATCTCAGGGTGGGCATGGCCCATGGTGCAGTTTGGGCTCCCTGGCAGCTGATGCCAAATGCCTTCCTGCAGAGGCTGGGTAGAAGCTGCAGCCAGGCCAGGCTGGGAAACAGCCCTGCAGGGCGTGAAAGCAGCAGCAGCAGCAGCGGGGCAGCGAGGCTGTCATGGATCCCTTCCCGCTGTGCCGGGCACGGCGTGTCCAGATGTGCAGCCAAAGCCCCCAGCTGCTGAGTCCCAGGGGAAGCATGAGGGAAATGCACTCACCACGGCACCTCTCCAGATCACTCAGCATCTTGTGCAGAGATTTGGCTGCCTCCAGAGACTTGCTGTCTCCTGTGTCTTGGTTCTTCCATCTAGGAGAACCTTAATGGAAAGTGATTCAATTTCTCCTTCAGGCCTGAGTGGCAGTGAGGGCATCTGGGTGACTGGTGCCCTCCAAGGCACTCCCTCAGCTCTGCCTCCCACTCAGGAGCACAGGTGGTTTCTCAGTGAGCTTTGCTTGGGTGGCATGTGCAAAGTGGTGAATTATTGGTGGATCAGGCTCTGATGTTGTACAGTTCAAGAAGCTGATGACATAGAGAGCCTTGCAAAGTCTTGCAACTGGAGAAATGATTTTTGTTTCTCTCTATTGCTGATTGAGGACTCTTTTGAGGGTTTGATACATCCTTTCTACGATGGATTGTCCTGTGGGGTTTGCAGGTATACCTGTCTTGTGTTGTATTCCCCACTCACTGAAGAACTCTTTCAACTTGTGAGAGGTATAGGCAGGTCCATTGTCTGTTTTGATCTCCTTTGGTACTCCCAGGGTAGCAAAGGCCAGGAAAAAATGTTTTATGGTGTGCTGCGCAGTTTTTCCTGGATGTGTTGATGCAAATACTGCTCCTGAAAATATATCGACCAATACATGCACATATTTTGACCTTCCAAAAGGTGCAAAGTGGGTTACATCTATCTGCCACAGCTGGCAGCTGTTTAAACTTGTTTAAACTCCTGTCCCCATAGATGGTATCTGGTAGTTTTGACGGTTTGGGCATGTGGCAACAATAGCTTCTGCTTGATCTTTTGAATGCTTGAACATTCTGATAAGGGCAGGCACATTTTGATGAAAAAATGAGTGTGACAACTTTGCCTGGGCAAAGGTGTTAGGGACATTAGCAGTCTCTATTGCCATGGCTAAGGTGTCTGCTTTCCTGTTCCCTTCTGCAATGAAACCTGGGAGGTCAGTGTGTGACCTCACATGCATTATATGGTAAGGTTGTTTTCTGTGGGAAATTAAGCGTGTTAATGTAGAAATCAATTGGTATAAATTTGGATTGGAAACCTCTTTGAGAAGAGCATGTTCTGCTCTCATAGCTATGCCAGCAACATAAGCTGAATCTTACGTGACCAGATTAAAAGGTTCATTTTTGAATTTCTCAAAGGCTCTGACAACAGCTGCTAACTCTGCAATCTCTGAAGATCCCTCCACTATTTCTATGTCAGATTCCCAGTTTTGGGTCTTAGGGTCTTTCCCGGTCCTTACCGACTTGTGGGATGACCCTGAGCCATCTGTAAAGATGGTTAGAGCTTTGAGAGGTGTTCTCCTTTGAATTAATTTTGGGGTCAGATGAAAGGTTACATCACGATTAAAAAGCTTATGTTTTGGGATATGTACTGAAATTTGGCCTGTATAGCTGTCTAAGGCATACTGGAGATTTTCATTGGTCTGGAGCAAATGTTCCACGTCCCCAGTGGTCACTGGCAAATATATGCATGTGAACTCACACCCTGCAGGGGAGCGGAGGCAAATTGTAGGTTTTTTGTTAAATGTGCCATAATTTCTTGGAAGGTGGTAATTGTTTTTATGGGTTGGTTATTTGTAAAGATCCATTCCAGTATTAGTAAAGGGTCTCAAAGTTAAGTGTCCCATTGGAAGATCAGTCCATAGAACCAAGGTGCTTTTCCCAGAATGATGAACTGGAAAGGCAGGCTGGGCTCAAAGCGATGGGTTTTGAGTGAAGACAGGGCTTCTTGGACCTTGGTGATGGCATCTCGGGCTTCTGCTGTAAGAGTGCATGGAGAGTCCAGATCCTCCTTGCCCCAAAGAAGGTTGAACAGAGGAGCGAGGTCCTCTGTTGTAATTCCTAGCAGTGGACGTACCCAGCTGATGGATCCGCACAGACTGTGTAAGTCTCTCAGAGTTTTTGGGTTGTCTTGGATGGTGAGCTGCTGGAGTCCGATGGTCCTTTCCCGGATCTGGAGTCCAAGGTAAGTCCATGAATTGGTGTACTGTATTTTGTCCTCACGGATCTCAAATCTTGCCTTTTCTATGGTTTCAATAGTCTTTTTAACTGCTTTGTCCAAGTAAGCTTTTTCTGATGCACAGACTAGGATATCGTGCATATAGTGATGGATGATTGCATCTGGGAATAGGTTCCGAACAGGAGACTGGATGTGAGCAACATACCACTGGCATAGAGCATGACTGCATTTAAGTCCCTGAGGAAGATACAGCCAATGATATCTTTTGAGTGGAGCCTCTCTGTTAAGAGAGGGGACGGAGAAGGCAAACCGTGGGGCGTCCTGGGGATGCAGCGGGATCCTGAAGAAGCAGTCTTTAATATCAATGATAGCAAGTGTCCAGTCTCTAGGCAGCATCGATGGTGAGGGCAGGCCAGGCTGGAGGGGACCCATATCCTCGATGACCTCGTTGATTTTGCGAAGATCGTGGAGGAGTCTCCACCTGTCCATTCCAGGCTTTTGCAGTACGAAGACTGGAGAGTTCCAAGGGCTGGTGGTCTCTACAATGTGGCCTTTGGCGAGCTGTTCATCCACAAGGGCATGCAGTGCGCGCAGTTTGACTTTAGAGAGGGGCCACTGCTCGATCCAGATCGGGTTATGGCATTTCCAGGTGAGACGAGGAGTGTCTGGCAGTGCGCTCCTCAGTGGCCCCAATTAGAATTCCGGACTGGGAATATACGTAGGGAAGCACCCCACTGGAATAAAATGTGCCTGCCATAGAGGATGATGGGGGCCCTTACCATGAACGGGCGGATGGTTGCCAACTTGCCTTCAGGCCCTTCAATGAGGATGTTGTTCTTGCTCCGCATGGAAACTGTAGCTCCAGCGATCCCTGTAATCATGCCTGCCACAGGTTGTAGTTCCCAGTGTGCTGGCCATTCTGAGCGAGCGATGATGGTCACGTCTGCATCGGTGTCCAGCACCCTGGTAGGTGGATCTTTTCTCCTCTGCAGGTAAGACTGCCCTCGATGACAGGCTTAGTCGGTCCCACAGCTTGTGTCCACATTGCTGTGGGGTTTAGAGGAAGCTGTTCCCTGTGATTCTTAGGGAGTAGAAAGGCTTGTGCAAACGGAGTACCCTTTGGAAGAAAAAATGGTAAGTCTGTGCAGTACATCTGGACAGAGATTTCTTGGCCCGAGTACACTGTTTGCACTTCTGGAACAACAAATATTTCCTTTGGGCTACGGAGAGTATCACCTATAATTAGGATGTTAGAAGGACCACCTTTTGGCCCATGTTTGCCTGTGGGAACACGATAAACATTGTCATTTTTAAAGTCAATGGACAGTGCAGTTACCAGTAGCTGGCGGGTTCCCTTCGGTATTGCTCTGTGTGTTGGGTCCTCCTCATGTGGTCTGGAATCTCCTGGGATGTTGCATGACTGGCTCTGGATGGCCTTTGATTTGGTGTCCTTGCCTGGGGCCCCACCACGCTCCACTGGAAGTTTCCCGGATGCGGCTGATAGTACTGCTGATTCTGGGACCTTTGGTAGAAATTGCGAGGGTACCTGGTAGGTGACCTCTCTGGACAGTCCTTTATAAAATGTCCAAAGTCTCTGCAGTGGTAGCAGCGGACCTGGTCTTTAGAAGCTATTGCTGCATATGCACCAGAAACTCCTTCTGCAACACCCTTAGTAACTGCTTGGGCCACTGTGTCTTCAGTGGACAGGTGGCGTGTGCAGCTTTCCAGCATTTGCTCTATGGCAGGTTCTGTGTCTAAGGGTAAGGCTCTCAGAATTGCTTTACATTTTTCATTTGAGTTACTCATGGGAAGCTTGCACAACAGTTCTTTTCTTGCCTCTGTGCTCTCTATCTGTTTTTCCAGAGCATCCTTAATTCTATCCACAAATTTGATAAAGCTTTCATCTATTCCTTGTTTAATACTAGAAAAGTGTTGGGTAGAGATAGAGTCATCAGGGGTAGGAAGTAAGGAGGTTTCTGCTGCAATAACCATGTCTTGTAGTGTTGTCTTAGGTAAGGTATCAGCTTGGTGAGAGGGTTTCTGCAAATCCCCTTCACCAGCCAGCTGTTCGAGTGTAAGGTTTGACTTATCAGCATCAGCAGCATAGTTATCTGATAATGTTTTTAATTGCTTTTTCCAATGCCTTTCCCAAAGCATGTACTCGGCGGGAGAAAGGAGGCACTGGGCAATATTTTTAATATCGCGGGGTACCAGAACATGTGCTGAGAATGTAGATTCTAGGGAATTTCTAAAACTATGTGAACTTCTGCCATGTTCTTTTGTACAAGTTCTTTATTTGTAATAGGTTCCCATGTCTTTCTAGTAGTAGCACCGCCCCTTTTTTCCTTTTTATAATCTACTGGAAAGGCAGTAATTCTCTGAGCCAAAACGGAAACAGGCGCAGTTGCACTCGGAGATAACACAGAGCAAGGTCGCTCGCAGGATGCCGCGGGCTGCACAGTGGAATTCACGTCCAAGGGGGAGGGGGGGACACAGGCAGGAGCCTCGGGCACGGCAGGGGTGGGGGAGGTGGCACAAGGGGAGCGGGGGACGGCAGGACACTAGGAACCAGGGGAAGAGTGGAGAGTGAAGGAATGTTATCAGCACGATTAGCATTTGATGGAAAGGGTTCTGGTGAAACAGATAAGTTAGCACTTTGTTCATAAAAGGCTCGCACTGAAGTTACAGGTTTTTTGTTAGTTGTTTCTATGGCTTTGGTTATAATGTGAAATATAGGGATAAACTGAGTTACAGAAAAATCTTGGTTAGTTTGAAACTTATATATCGTGGTCCCAATTGTATCCCAAAAGGAGTCTAAAGTGCTAGTGTGTGTGTTAGTATCTGGAAAGTGGGAAAGAATCCATTTTATAAATTTTTTCAGGTTAGTTTTTGAAAGGTTACCTTTAGAAAAAGAAAAGTTGTTAGAAGATAGGATTTCTAGGATTAGTAAGTATAAATCTCTCTCGTTCTGGGATTGTTTTAACATACTGAGCTTCGATCCCATGTTCCCGTTCCCTGCCAGCAGAAAAAAAGAGAAAAAAAAAAAAAAACAAAAAAAGGACCCAAGGAAAAAGTTTTTTGCGTGCAAGAAAGGCTGTTTCAAAACTTACACTTCTTCAGCCAGATGTGGGTCAAAGGTCTGCCAGCAGGTAGTCTGCTGAATCAGTCTCCTCGAGCACTTTTTGTGCCCAGATGTCAGCGGTTTGTGGGTCGACTGACAGCCTTTCAGAAGAGTCCTGCTAAAACGGAGGGCTTCTTCTTCCAGGACGTCTGGTGAGCAAAGGCAGTGACAATTTCAAGAAGAAATGCTGCTCCTCTGAAATGCCAGGTCCAGCACTCAGTTCGGGTGCCAGTTTATCACAGCAGTTTCCCGCCAGGCTGATGCCCAGCAGGGTGCTGGAGCCAGGATAACTCAGTGGAGGCTCAAGCAGCCTAGGCAAGCTATAGTGATTGGAGCTCTTAGTGATTATCAGCTCAGTGATGTCAGCTCATGGCTTGCTAGGTGCTGCAGCAGCAGACGCAGGGAGAGAGAGGAGAAGGCCGTGTGAGGTTCCACAGGATTCTTTATGCAGGTGTGCCACGAAGGTTCCCAGTGACAGCTCTTCTGCCGAACCGGACAGAATCGGGGGGTTTTATACCCTACAGGGGTTTTGAAAACTGTCCAACAGAAAGGGTCAGGGGAAAGTGACCTATGGGCTTACAGAGAGATAAGCAGGGTCGGAAAGGCGGAAGAGAGGGGCTGCTAGGGTCCAGTCATGCTGACCTGGCATTTCCTAGCTCAGGCCTCTGACCGCCAAGGAGGCCTTGCAGCCCCTGGGCCTGCTACACTGACCCACAGGGTGTCAGGTCCTGCTCTGACTCTGGCTGTGGGTTTTGGGTTTTTTTTGTTTGTACTGTTGCATTTGTATTTTCAGTTTTCCTAGTAAAGAACTGTTATTCCTATTCCCATATCTTTAACTGAGAACTTTTTAATTTCAAAATTACAGCAATTTGAAGGGAGGGGGTTGACATTGTCCATTTCACGGAAGGCTCCTGCCTTCCTTA
This sequence comes from Passer domesticus, assembly GCF_036417665.1. Lineage (NCBI taxonomy): Eukaryota > Metazoa > Chordata > Aves > Passeriformes > Passeridae > Passer > Passer domesticus. The sequence goes on along the minus strand of NC_087482.1, from coordinate 6,695,822 downwards.
GCAAAAGCTGTCTTTTCCCACCAAGACACCTCCAATGCTCTTACAGAGAAAAAGAATATGGACACTTTATTAAGTAATTGATTTCTAAGCCACCTCCAATCTAGTACAGAAAACAAAGCCAACTCATATTTGGCAAGAACAATTCATGTCAAACCAATCCAGTTTCCTTTTCTGACAGGGCAAATGGCTCAATGGGTGAAAGAAGCAGTAGATGTGACATTTGTACTGTAGTAATATTTTAATGTGTGGTATTTTTAGAAACAACACTTAAAAATCATAGGATTCCATTAGAACATGGAAGATGTCACCTTGTGCTGCAGCAGAACTTAGAGGGGGGGAAAAAGGGAGTTTAGGGAATAGTGACCAATGATTTGTCCTGTGAGAATAAATCCCTGGGCACTGCATAAAAATGGGACTTGCCTGACTTCCTAAACTCTCCTGTCATCAGGCACTGGCAACTACACACTCTTGATACAACACCAATGGTAAGTATACAATTTCTTGTGATGTCTTTTGCACTGAAATGAATTGAACTCAAGCTTTTCAGGAAGGAATTTATTGAAATGTACCTTTAAAGTTGAGCTGACTCACTAACTTGACAGGGATTAAAAAGTAAAAGCTGAAAGATAGTCCAGACACAAACCTGGCACACTCATCAGAGTAGGAAGATCAGGATGGGCACCTGAAGAAAAGAACTATGAACTATTTGGTCAACTAGGCTGGTTTAGGAACCCAGTGACATGACAGGGGCAGTTCAAACCCTGGCACAGGAACTTGTGCTCTCAGAAGAAGTTCATGTTTAAGTCATACAGATTGCAGGAATATGAGTCTGGAATATGAAATCAGGAATAGGTGATTATAATTACACACTCCAATTCAGGACAACATTTAATCACTTGCAGGTACTTAAACACTTGACTAAATGCAAACTCTTGTTTCCTGCATTAGGGATTATAACTTCAGGTCATGGCTGGGATTTCAGATCTAAGTGATAGCAAGTAGGTCTCAGATGAAGGTCTAGAAGAGGGATTTAGATGCTAAAAGAGCTTTTAAAATCTGAGCCTAAAAGGAGAAAGCATTTCCTTGATAAATATGAAACTATAAACATGAGCAGTGTGTAAAGCTTACAGGTTGGACTCTTTCTTGAATATGATCCTCTCTGGAAGAAAGTGGACTTTAGCTGGAGGAAACCTGTGGCTCACCAAGCCAGTTAAGGTGAATTCTCAGGAGAGATATCTCCAATTGGCAGTGCTTCCTGCAGAACACCCAAATCCCCCCCCATTCCTCTCCAGCCCTACCTTGCAGCATTAGTTCTGGCCAAATCCAGACCCTGCTCACAAACTCTGTGTGGCACCTGGCAAGGGGGAAAACTGTTCACTGGAGTGGTGACTGAAACGCAGCCAGACTTCAACAGGGCGGGTAACAGCAACTGAAACCCAGCCAGACTTAAGCAACAGGACAAGTGACACTCTTGCCAAGTGACAGAACCCTGTGTGTTCCCAGCTGTCCCTCCCTCTCCCCGCCTCAGCCAACCCATCTCTTCCCCTCAACAAAAGCAACAAGAGCAGTGGACTATTACATTTGTGACCAACTTTCTGACTTCTGCAAGCATTTATTTATGCTGTGGCAAAAGTGGGGTTTAGTTGGCTAGTGGTTTTTGTTTCAGATTCCCACTCTATTTTCTTGTGGGTTTAGGAACGTTTCAGCTTCTCTCCTCTATCACCTGTTCTGTCAGTGAAGAAGCAATGAAGTCACAGCAAGTTTCAAACCACTGGCCAGAAGTTGTCCTTGTGTGCTTTTCCCCAATTCCTAGGACAAGCTGAAGAGCTTTTATATGAAATGGAGACTCAGCCATCTGATCACAGCTGGCTTGGGATGGGACCTAAGGACCAGGAAAGGCAGCAAAAAAAGTAAGTGTGCTGGAAATGGTTTCTGAAGGACTGTAAGCAATTTGTTTTGAGGCTTTCTTGAAGCATTACCATGCTGAGTTCTGTCATTGTGTGTCTGAAGAGTAACTTCAGCTCTCTGTAGATCTGCACCCTGACTTTCGCCTGGAAGGCTCCCACATCTCCTAAAGACCCCTACCAAGAAAATGCATGAGCAGCTTCTCATTTCCCTCTGGCCAGATTTCACAAGGTGTTTTGGAGACATCTAATAAGCCCCAGCCAGAGATTCTCAAACTCACTTGTGCCCCAAGCCAGTGATTTTATAGGCACTTTTTGTCAGACTCCAACCTACCTGTAGTGCTGCAGTTGTGATTCCAGCTGCTGGATGTGTATTTGCAGATGTGGCACCTCGTTAGCTCTCACTTCCAGCTCCTTCACTTTGACAAGACTGTTCAGGACAGCCTGTCTGGCCTCTTCCACCTTCCTCCTCATCTCTGCCTGCTCCCTCTTCAGGTGACGGTTGCAATCTTCCAGGCTGACCAGAGCTTCCTGAGAGCTCTCCAGCTCCTTCTCCAGCTCCTGACTGAACAGGATGGCTTCTTCAACCTCCCCATCCCCGGAGCTCCGGATGAGCTCCATCTCCTCCAGGACACTTTGGAGATACTTGGACTGGGAGTGCTTCTGTGTTAACGCTCTCTTCCTCCCTGTGAAGCAGGATCCTTCTTCTCTATGGCTGGCACGGCTCTTCCGCAGTCCCACCTGTAATGACCAGGAGCACAAAGCAGGGAGAAATTGATGGGGTTTACTGAAGACTGAAAGTGGCTGGACTGTGCTTTGTTTTTGTTTTTGTTTTTTTTTTAGTTTTCTTTTTTTTTAATCACATAGAGTTGATCAGCAACTAAAGCTACTTGACCTCTGCCAGATACAGAGACAAGAAAACAATCTCTGGAAAGTATTTTTTAATACCTAGCTATGCATTTAATTTTCAAACTACACACTATCATGTTATTGCACAAGTTTCTGTATAGCTTTAATGTCATTACTGTGGTCTCTAATCAGGAGTTAAGTAGTCTTCTGAAAAAGATATTTCCAATGAAGTTGTGTTCATGAGAAAGGAGCAGGGAGCAGCTGGGAGTGTTCTGGAGCTCTCCTCTTTGTCGTTTTCATTGTTCCTGGGACCTCTGACTGGTGACTTGGTGATGGAGAAGGAAGACTCGCTCACCATATGATGATCGACAAGTCTCATCTTTATTCCCGAATCACCGATTATTATACACCCTTTAATTAGCTCATGCATAGTGCAAAATCCCAGCTCACCATTGGCTAACTAGCTATCAGCTAACTACGCACTGTTTTTGGTATAACTATCACCACTTTCCCAGGCTATCCCGCTCCACCACCTGTGTCTGTGCATTACTTCATCCGTGGGCCAAGGACACAGTTTAATTAGAATGGCAACTCCCCTCATTTTCTATCTTGGTCAAATTAATCTCACTGTGAGCTTTAGCTCGGAGCCAGCTTGTTACAAAGCTCTCAACATTTCCCCCGTTTTCTTTTTGGGCTAGAAGTGTTGTTTTCCAAGCCTTTTCTATCGTCTGACTCACCATTCTTTGTATGCAATTAAGCAAGCATGGTAATACAAGCATTAACAATACTATCACACCTAATATCCCTATAGCATACATGATCATTGTTCTCAGCCAAGGGCCCAGTCCCAGGCTCTTTAACCATCCTTCTGATCCCAATCCATCATCCTCTTTCAGGGCATGTAACCCTTTCTGGAGCTCTTTAATTTTTGCATGTATTGATACAGAATGATCCAATAAATTCATACAACACATGCCCTCAAATTCCTCACAACCATGGCCTTGAGCTAATAATAAGAAATCGATTGCTGCTCTATTTTGCAATACTGCGTGATTTACACTTTGTACATCTTGAGACAGCATGTCCACTACCTGGGAGGTGGCGTTCAGCTCGTCTTTGGCCCAGCAGCCTAATTGCTTGGCCAAATTCATGGCCTTATTCGCTGCCCCTCCAGGTAAAAGTGTGGCTACTACTACTTGTTTCAGCTCGCTCCAGAATGCGGGTTGCCCTATTTGGCAGTCCCTCTGGAGCGAAAAGAAGAGGACTTAAGTTGCTTGATGCAGTCGTCTAGTGCCTCCTCAACTCCACAGTCTTTTTTAATCAGTCCAACAATGGATGTCTGTGTGAGGGCCACAAGCTTTCGACAGCGCGAAGCTATTATGTGAGTACGCGCTTGCTTTTCTACTCGCTCACACAAGGTCTTAAGTTGCCAAGTAACATATGCCAAAATAATTTGCTCCGGGGCTTCATATAAGCCTAACGATCCTCCCAAATCAAGCCCTGTAAAATCCCTTAGTGCTCGCTGCCACGAGTTCTGCAAGTTCCAGGAGAATCGGCAGCTTGGGCACCAGTTCTGCCGAACGGTCGATTGCTCCAACCAAAACACCTTATTACAGCCTCCACAGTCTAGAGCGATCCATGCAGCACATTTATTGTCCCCACAGTCCAAGCATGGCTGTGATTGAGGGGCTTTTACTTCTACCGTAAGGTCCTGATACCACTCGATCCAATCGTCAGGAAGATGAACGCAGGCACGTCGCGCGTCGTTAGAGTAGGGTTGGAGGCGTTGCAAATAGGGTCGCAATATCAGCGTCAGTTTGTTGTGCACCCTCTCTTTGTCCTCCGGTGACAAGGCCGCGACAGTCCTCAACATCTGGTACACCTCGAGTCCACTTCGCGGGGATCCACAAGGGTCCTGTTGGAGAGGAAACACAAAGATATCCCCTCCCCCAGTATAGTACCCTGGCAGCTACTCCTGCTACATAAAGGGAGTCAGTCACAATATTCAAAGGACCTTTTAAATTCATCATTGCCCATACTACAGCTAAAAGTTCCAATGTCTGTAGACTGTCCCTGGCATCTGCATCTAACAAATGTTGTCACCACTGTCTTTGCTGTTTCCATGTCACGGCTGCTCTCCTGGACTTTTTACCAGCGTCCGTAAAGGCCGTGATAGCCCCCCTTAATGGTGACAGACTCTGAATGGGCTTTGTTATCCAGTCCCATTCTGTCATCCACTGGAGGGGACTAGGATGCATTTTCCCAGTCTCCATGACAGCTCCAGCTCCTAAAAGGGCTTCCTGGAGCTCCCCAGAGTTCACCAAATACCAGTCAAGCGTGTCCTTTTTAATGGGCAATCGTATTGTGGAAGGCTCTGCTCCTGTAACTTGGATTGCTCCAAGACGTCCTTTCTTTATGAGGGATGCAATCATTTCAATTTTCAGTCTCACAGTTCTCTGTTGCTGTAGTGGTGGAGAGAGCCACTCCAATACCCTGAGCTCCCCCGTTTTCTTTTCAAGCTGAGACAGGGCACCTGTTAAAACACAAACAAATCCCACATCCCTGCAGGACTGAAGAATCTTCTCAAAATCTTGGAGGTGAAAAATGGGTCCTGGTTTCATTTTGCAATGTTACATAAAGAAATGTTAAAATAAAAGTAATTAGGAATTAATTTAGATAATACACACAGTCAACAACACATACAAAATAAAAAAATTACTAAACACTGTAACACTGATCTCTTATCCCAGAGTCTGCGACAGCTGACAAACCTTAAAATGACAGAGAATTGGAGAAACCATGTCCGGATTCATGTTTCTCCAAATCACCTCTGAAAATGGCTCAGCTGTCATAGATGGTCAAATTGCCAAGTCAAAAGGACTTGAATACTTTTTGATGCAGAAAACATCTGGGTTGATTGTCAGTCACTCCATCCAAATAGAGCTAGAGCTTGGCCAGAGCCCAAACTCTAATTGGTGAGTGTCACTTAACACATTTTTTAAACAGGGCTTTTAAAAACAACTGTTATAAACAAGAAACCTTAGGGTTACAAACCAATCAAACCAGCAAATAATTGAATCCTTCTGAAGTTTCTGTCAAGACAGAGATTTTCCAAACACAGCAAACTTCTTGAATTCTCTGCTGGAGTATTTCTGTAATAATAATTAAAAGAACTACAAAACTGGCAATTTGGATAAAAACCCTCAGAAACATCAAAATAGTTAGGAAATAAAAAGACAGGATCCTGAAGAGACACGTGTCTTGTAGGTGATCACACAAAAAAATAGAAAAACACATGAAAGCTGGCTGTAAATACTGCAACAATATCTTAATAATAATTCTTATCACAAAAATCTGAAAACTCCTTAACAAGAAGTGCTTGAAGGGGTTAAGACAACCTTCCCAAAGTATTCATCTAGTGTTAACAACAGTCACTATCTATCAGCATTACTTACAAAAACTAAAAATAACAAAGATTATAAACTTAATATCAATAATTCTTAAAACTTTGAATCTTGGATAGATATTTTAAAACAAAACTGAAAAAGATGACAGATAATCTTAAACACAAATAATTTCACTTAAATTAAGGATAGTCAAAATAATTAGCACATTTACAGCCATTTATCTAATGCCATCTCTTAATGAATAGAAGAAAGCAAAGACTATAAAGCCCATAGTATACAGAAATATTACAGTTTAAATCTTCTCATATGTAGTCCAAACAGAAACTAGGAAGTTTACTTAGACTCTGCCCCCCTAAAAGGTTGTTCTTGCCTCAGGCAAGGGAAAGGAAATGAAGTCATCAAACTCAAAGCCATCAAACCCAAATACTCAATCACTTTTAGAAAAGCAAACACATTTACAAAAAAAACTGGTAAACAAACTGTAAAGTCTGTGGAACAGTTGGGTGAAATGCCCCGTATAACATCTGGATGAAGCACTGTGTGAATTTTCAGAAGTTTTCTATCCTGATCTTGAAGGAAATTCCTGACCTGTTTTTTCTCAGACACTTGTTTGAATTGCTGCGATGGGCTGTCTGCTGTGGTTGCTAGGCAGCTGTGACAGGGCGGTGCTTTGAGGAATGTCTGCCCGCGCCCGTCTCCTGTGTGCTCCGGCACAGCCTCAGTCTGCGCTATCCCGGGGGTGCGGAAAGGAACGCTCTCGCCCGGACCCGCGCAGCCCCGATCTCCTTTGGGCTCCGCTCGGCCTGGATCTCCGCTCGGGCTGGTTCCCCCTGGCTCTGCGCCAACACCCGCAGCCAGCGGGAGAATGTCCCACACCGCTGGTGCTTTTGTGCGCTTGCAAAAAGTGAAAAAGCCCTCCTAGCTCCAGCTTTCGGGTTTCACGTTACTGGTGCGTGTCCGCCGCCGCTAGCACCTATTCGGCTGCCGCGTCTCGCTTTGGCCGGCTTGGCCCTGGCCGGCACTTCCCTCACGATCTGTGCGCTTTCCCCACGGACAGCTGCCGTGCGAGTTTTTGTCACCGCGCGTCACTGGACCCGCGGTGCGCGTAACCGCCGCCGGCACCGAGTACGCCGCCTCCGCAGCGCTCGGTCCGTTCCGCCGCCGCAGCACCGGGAGCGCCGCCGGCATACGCGTTTTCGCCTCCGCGTCTGCCCAGGGCTGTCCCGCGATGCGCGTAACCGCCCTCCTGGTCCCGAACTTACGCCACTCTGTTAGCTCATGGACCGTATGGGGGTTGAAAAACAACCCTGTAGCGTACCCGTAATCTAACAACTGTGGGAGCTCTCTCTGCAAGTCCATGTCTTTAATCTGCCGCTTTTTTAAAAAGCAAATAAATAAATCATATGCTGCTTGCCTTTCCATTTCTAATCAGCGCTGTCGCAAGGCTTACAGACTCCAGCAGCACGTAGGCTAGGACTATATTTATAGCTCCTAGGGCCGCGACCCGCAGTGGTCGTTTGCCGTCCCCCCCCTTGCTTCAGAAGGACCCGCTCCTACTTCCCCATCCGTGGCAGCCGTGTCTGTCGGTAGTTGTCGACGTCGGGGTCACCATTTGATGGAGAAGGAAGACTTGCTCACCATATGATGATCGACAAGTCTCGTCTTTATTCCCGAATTACGGATTATTATACACCTTTTAATTAGCTCATGCATAGTGCAAAATCCCAGCTCACCATTGGCTAACTAGCTATCAGCTATTTACGTGCTATTTTGGTATAACTACTTATTACTTTCCCAGGCTGTTTTTCTCCACCACCTACTCGGTGCATTACTTCATCCGCGGGCCAAGGACACCGTTTAATTGGAAGGCAACTTCCCTCATTTTCTATCTTGGTCAAATTAATCTCACTGTGAGCTTTAGCTCGGAGCTAGCTTGTTACAAAGCTCTCAACACAGAACATATTTTCATTCTGAGTATCTTTCTGTAAATGAACATTCTGTATCAACCAGGAGGTATTTTTGACCACCTGTTAAAACTTCAGAAGTACACCTAGAAAAGAGGCAAAGACAGTTTCCTGAAACATCTGCCTTTTATTAAAAGTCCATAATATGGGTCAAAAGAAGGGTGAAAAAACCAAATCAGTCCTTTTACTTCTTCAGTATGTGATTTCACAGATACTTTTAATTTCATTTTAAAGAAAAAAAGGAAAGTAGCATGTACAGGGAGAACAATCCAATAGGAAATACTAAATCTGTACCTGTTTGTGTGTCAACTCACCCGCAAATGGTGAGTTAAAAGTAAAAGATAATTTGTAGCATTTGAAATGTCTTCAAGTAGCCTTTACACTCAGCAAAACTTTGGTCACAAGTGGATAAGGTGATCATGGGATCTGTTCCATGAAAAAAAAATATCCCCTTAGATTTTTTTTTTCCCTACTGTTTTTGATATATATTGCATATTGTGCCTTAAGGGCAGCAGCTACATAAAGATATCTCTCAGTATTTGTTCAGTATTTGACAGTTAGGCTGTTCCAATGTACCTTAGGGATTTTTATTCTAATTTTATGCTGTCAGACTTTTATTTCTCTGACTTTGTATCCTCTGTGGTAATATTACTAAAAGCTTTCCGGTTTTGTGGGTATTTTTATTAAAAGAAAAGTAATTGTATTAATCAGAGCTTAGTTTTTCTTGCCTTTTTCTTCCAGATTATCCCAATGGCATTCGGCTCACGTCAGCTGTTCCAGGAGCAGATATCAAAGTACTCATAAATTTCAATGCACCAAATCCTCAGGACAGGAAGAAGTTTACAGATGATTTGAGGGAATCAATTGCAGAAGTTCAAGAAATGGAAAAGCACAGAATAGAGTGTAAGTACAAAGGTACATATAATGGAGCATTTTCCAGCTAATCAAAATAATAAAAAGTAATATTACCCTTGGAAAATTTAAATTTTAAATTAAAAATTACCATTAATAAAAAGTATAAGAGTATAACGCATTAGAACTCTGTAAAAGTTCAAAATAATGTGGGTTTTTCTGTGACTTTATCTTGAGAAGAAGGAAAAAGCCAATAATGCCTTAAGCCCCGGCTGAGTTCATTGACTACTATTTACTGCAGTGTAGCTGCAGTGGAATTCATCTTGGACAAGCTGCAAATAACAATGGGCAGAGGAGAGCTGGGTCTGTGATTTGTAGCATAAATTACAGGAAGAATTTTAGGGATAATTTGGACAGAAGAGAGCTGGGTCTGTGATTTGTAGTATAAATTACTGCAGGAATTTTTAGGGATAATGTGGAGAAGAAAGATGGATCCGTGATTTGTACTATAAATTCCTGTAAGAATTTTAGGGATAATGTGGACAGAGGAGAGCTGGCTCTGTGATTTGTATCACAAATTACAGCAGGAATTTTAAGGGCAATTTACCTCACACTGAAATTCCCAATGATGGCTCTTCCAATAAGCTTCATTGAATTTTTCTTCATTTCCGGGTTGCAATTCCTGTGGTCAGTAAGGAAGTCATGGTCCAAACCGATACATTTTGCTGGTAGTCCCGTGAGTGTCTGAAGATGAAATTTTATCCCATTTTCCCAAAAGAGAAATCCAGCTGTGGGTAGAGGGGTGAAACTCCCTGTGGGACGTTCTGGGTTGTTTCATGCCCACAAACACCCCTGTAAAAGCCCCCGTGTGTGTTGCAGCCGAGCTGGAGAAGCAGAAGGGGGTGGTGCGTCCCAGCATGTCGCAGTGCTCCAGCCTGAAGAAGGACTCCGGGAACGGGACCCTGCCCCGGGCGTGCCTGGACGACAGCTACGCCGGCGGCGAGGGGCTGAAGCGGAGCGTGCTCAGCTCCTCCCTGCGCGACCTGTCCGAAGCAGGTAAGAGCTGCCTCTCCTCCCCGGCTCGCTGCATGCCTCCACAAATAGCAGTGGTGGAATCTTACACTTCCAAGTAGCTCCTTACTCCCCCCTCCTCGGCTCGTGGTTAATTTCTGTTTGTTTTGGGTTTTTTTTTTTTACCTTTGTTCTGTTAAGCGGCTGCTGTTTGAAAGTATTAAAGCCGTTGTAGGTTGCTATAGAAACTTTTAAAGGACAGTGAAGACAGAGGAAAAATTGTAAGTTTTTAATAAAACAGAAGTGACTGACTTGTGCTAGGAGCAATTCACTTGGTTTTCCTTTCTTTTTTTTTCATTGCCTTTGCTTTTTCCCCCTCATAGACTAGGCCTGGAAAGGGAAGGAAAGCTCCTGGTCTCTGTGTGACGAGCGCTTTCTGTGTACTCTGTGCTCAAGTGTACCTGTGTCACCACCTCGATGAATGAAACTGAGTGAAGCCCTACTAAATTCTCTCTAGAGCTGTGTAACACCAGTGTGCCCCTGATGCTCTCTTCTGGTTCTGTAACTCAGACACAGTTCGTAATTCTTGCAAAAAGAGGTTGTTGTGAAGTACTCTTTGCAACTGAACCAAAGAAGCCCTATTGGACAAGGATGCTGATAACCCACAAAGCCACTGATGTGTCTTAAGTTTTATTAACTGGTTAAAGACTGGAAAGCAGTGGTGATACAATTTGTTAGCCAAAGCAAGCCAGGGGAAGTTGGGCATGTTTTTATTTGATGGTTTGCCTCACACCTGGCATAGCCATGTAATCTTTCAGTGTTAAAGATTCCTGTCACTGACAAGAACTCTTATCTGAACACCATGTCCACTATTCAGAAAGTACTTCCATAGATAGTAGCAACTCTATTTTTTTTAGTTATTTGGTTTTTAGTTCATAGGCTGTGTTGCATACTCTGCTTTGTTCTTTCAATTGCAGTGATGATGTCCAGTGTAGTCATAATTTCAATATTCTGTATATCTTTGGTAGTAGACACTACTTACCTATTTCCTTTTTTTTTTAACTAAAGAGGAGACATTAGCTATGCTGCAATAAATAAAATTGTTGTAAACTGAAATGATAGCCTGTGTTTTGTGGGTATATGTATGTGCATACAAATATGTAGAGAGTGAGCTCTTTCAATTCTTTTCTTCTCTGTTTAGGCTTTCATACTCACATCTCCATGTGCTTCATTAAAAAGACTTAGGCCCTTGATCCAAAATCAGGCTGAAGTTGACTATTGGTGCTTGCTTGGCTCCAGCGGATTTTAGATCAAGCCCTAGTCTTCACCACTCTTATCTCTCAGATTTGAAGATACTTCATCTTTTTCTGTTGTTTTGGTTTTATTTCATTAGAATGAGAACTACCATATTGTTAATATGTGAGTTCAGTGGGTATCTGTACCCCTAAATGTGATTTCTGATTAATTTTTTCATTCCATTAGAATTACTCATCCCTCTCTTTCAAACACTGCCATGTATTTGAATTCATATTATGGGTTTAATTCAACAAACCAACATTTGTAATCACAAACACATTTCACAGGGCATGCCTACAACTGGCATGCTTCTTACTGAAAATAACCTTTTTCCATGACAAAAAGTAGAAATCACTCACAGACTGCAGGGTTTATCAATGAGTTTGTTAAACCCAACTAAACTTAATTTTAACCTGAAATAACTGAGAATTATGGAGAGCTTCTGTTTGGTCTTGTGCAGTGCAACTGACTTGAGAAACAACCAGCCTGTTATTTGCTGTGTTATTTGGTGGAATGACTTAAGGGAGATGATCCATATCATTCTGCCTTCTCTCAGGGAATAGCTTGCATGTGAGGCTAATTTTATTTTTAATGTGGGAGAAGTGATCCACAGAAAAGCAAAGAAATCTCTTTCAGTTAGGAAGATACTGCCCCTCAGTGATTATCCCATATTAAATTGCTTCTCTAAAACAGGCCTGAGTTAGGTTCCCTCAAATCCTTCTGTGGATGAAGCACAGGATGAACAAGGAGGAGGAACAGGAGTGTGTGGGCCTGTAGGAAAGCAGATTTTTAGAGAGACCTTTCTACCTTGAATCAAAAATAAATCTAACAAACAAGAGAAAATGGCCTGATTTCATATTTATGCAGGAAGGCAGGTAAATGTCCAGTGAACATTGCAAACTCAAAATTTTAACTGTTTATTCAGTGAAGGGAAATGTGACTGAACAGCATTTGGCTGCACAGGTACTTGACAGAACTATTTAGGAAAAAAATCCATTGCTGTCCCCCAGACATCCCAGTAAATGGAGGCTGTGGAAATTACTAAATTTCTCTGAGTGACAATTCAGCAGCTTCTGAGATCTAGCAAATACCCTGACTGATTCTGCCTCCTAGGCTGGGCATGCACAGAAAAGCAGGATGTGTCCATCAGGTATCCTTTCCTGAGAGTGTTTCCATGCCTTGGCCACAGCAGCTCAACTCCCAGCTGTGGGAAGGGTGTGCTGAGGATCTCTTCACTGGGAGATGCTGTTGTTCCTTGTGCCTTGACAGTTCTTTCCATGGAATATAAAACAGAATGTGACATCCAAGTGTTCCAAGATGCGAATATGTCAAAAATATTTAGGGCTTTATTTTTCTCTAAAGATAAATGTATAATTTTTATTGCACATTCTTGAGCTGGAAGAACTGAATTTATTTTTTCCAGACCTTGAAATTCTTAATTTATACAAAAATATTAGAGCCAGGCAAATTTTAATGAATCTAAAGCTGAGTTTTATGAGTTTACAGAAAGATGGGAAAAGTGTGATGTCCCCTCATGGCCACTGTTCCACAGGAAGAATGATTTGGTCACTAAAGCAGAGCAGAAAGAGTTGGACTGGCTGTGTTTCCCATTCTGTTTCTCCCAGAAACAGTCCCATTGCACTGATTTTAGGTTCTTCAATTTGAATTCCAGCCACTTTGAATTGCTGGGGGACCCAGCGCTTTTACATTGAGTTTACAGAGGAATTCAAACTTTATTCCCACATCACTAATCTGTAAGGTGGGAGTAGTATTTACACACTGAACTGGTTTAAAAATTGCAGTTTTCTTGTTTGCCCCAGTACTCCACAACTGGCACAGCCAGGTAGTACTGACCAGGTGAGGGTGGTGCAGTGGTTCCTGTTACTGAGAGCTGGGCTTGTCTAAAACAGCCACAGGCCAAAAAAGATTACTGCAAAATCAAAACAAAACCAAAGGTATTTCCAGGATTAAAATAGTTCTGTTTCAGTGTGAAATCTTAAGATTGTACCTGTTTCACACAGAAACAAGCTGAAAATGTAAAGGTGGCAAACAGTACTTTCCCCCTCAAAAGTGGTCTCTCCAGTCATTGGAGAGAGTAATTTAACTTAAAACTTTTTTCCAAGCTTTCTCCCCCAAGACACTCAAAGCCAAATCATAATACTAAATCATAATATCAAATCATTGATAGTCTTTAGCTATCAGTTATGTCACTGGCCCAGAAGAGTTTCAAGAACTACAGAGCAGGAGTGAGAAATATTTCCATGTACTGAGCTGATCTGTAGCCTAAACTGTGAGATCACCACACATCCTGTGATGTGTCCTGCACACATCCATTCTGCAAGGTGCAGTGGCCTTTATTAATGAAGCTCAATATTCTTTTGGCATGGTTAAGTTTGTAAAAATCTTGTAATCACTTCATATCTCTACTATAAATTTGAAATGTTCTTGGCCCTATATAGTGCATGTTCATATATGAGGCATACACTTGTGTAAGTTCAAGATAGTTCTTGCAAGGAATATTCATATCTAACAGATAAGGTTAAATTAATTGAAAATTTATTTTTATAAATTAAAGTCCACTCTAACAGCCTTAAAATATTAAAGTAAGCTTAATATATTAAGCAAAACTAATCTTCAGATTTGATAAATACCACCTTGCTTTGTACCACAGCTACTAATTATCCCGCCAGTACATGCTTGGGTGCAGTTCTAGTTCAGAATTTCCCTGAGATGCATGTGAAGGCTGGAGCTCCAGGGAGGCATTTCTGCGATGGGATGCTATCCCAAAGACCAGGGAACAGTCTGGAATAAACACACATTGGCAGGGGGAATGCTCCAGGGGATTTACTGAGTAAACCCACCACACTGCATGTCAGCACAGAATCGGGATCAATTTGTTTTTAAGAAAAAGAACTAAGCCTCTGTACGGCAGTAGTGCCTATCTGAGGGAAATTACAGGCATTTAAGGTGGATTTTTCTGTTTGTTCTTGGCTTTGCAAGTACTACTTTGCCCTGGAGTTATTCTGAGCAAAATTCCATCTGTCGCTCTCTGTCCGTATTTACTGTGTCCGTGGTTATTTGATCAGACTGTGACTCCTGCCATATGCAAAAGGCATTGGATTGTTGTGTTTTCCTTCATTTTTGGCCACGTTTAATGCCCCGTGTCAGCTCTCAGTCTTATTTGCAACCCTGACTGCTAAGTTCCGAGGTGGCTGCCGCAGTGTGTTTGCATCAGCAAGCAAGAGGGGTTGGAGTGTTAATCAGTACTAATCCCGTTATCAGAGCAGCAAAATATCAAACCTGACTAGGAGTCAACATAAGGGATGAACAAACCCAGTTTTTCTTGGGGGACTCATAAGATAGTAGAGTTTGGCTGAGGCTAAAACTGCAGCAGGAGATGAAGCAGTGAGCTTTTGACAAAGAGCCCATCCAGGGAAATTGTTCCAAATCTCAATGAATTTCTCAAGTCAAACACAACACCTTGACCACAAACGCCTTCCCCTCAATTTAATGTCACTGCAGAGGGGTTGTACTGGGGAGCAACTCTTTTTAAGAGGGGAGAATGTTCCAGTAGCCTGGAACTGTAGCTCTTACAAGAAACTTGTTTCAGGGCAGTGTTCTGTGACCAACCAGGTCAATACTATGCTTATAAATCCAGCAGGTGGTAGTTTTTGGTCATCCTGATCCTTTGGGTAGTCTGAATTGCCCTATGAGCAGTTCCACTGCTCTCTAGTTCTGATCACAGGTGCTTTTGGGGTGTCTGTGATGAGGGTACATCATTAATTGGTTAAGTGATGCTGAAATCCTCACATTCTCTGCCAAAACTACCTCTCAGTGTAGAAAACTCTGAATGCAGCCAATGCAGGGTGGAGACTGATATTTGGCCTTGCAGGAAAACAAGGAGAGAGTGCTGAGAAAGCTTTGGTTTCGAAAGCCCTGCAGATTTTAGGGAAGCTCTGAGCACCAGGAGGGCTCCTCAAAGCTCAGCTTTGTTTCTGCACCCTGCCAGGAAAGTATTCTGAAACTTTGCAAAGCAAAGCTCCACAAGTTATCTTCTAAAAATCTCTATTTCCACTGCAGCCAGATGCTATTTTCTCTGCTGTGAAGTGAGAAAGAAAATCTGAGATCCTGTGTCCTATCCAGCCACTGAGGTCTTCTGGCTCTTTAGGCAAACTGTCTGGAGTTTCACGTGTGGGTTTAGGCAAAAGTTTTTGCAGTTTGAGACTGTTGGAGTACAAATCCAACATGCTTAAAGATAAAGCACTGCACAGCTAAACAAACAAAATCTAGCCATAATGTCAAGACAGATTCCAGATTTGCTGATCAAAAATTAAGTTTAGTTTTTTTTTAAACCTCATGAAAGAATATTGTATGAAATCCACTGAGGTTCAAAGCTGAAATTGAAATTATAAATTCGATAAAATGATAAAACCGATGAAGTGATAAAACTGATTAATTGATAAAACCGATGGCCCTCACAGTGCCCCACACTGAAGTTCAGAATATTTCAACGTTAAATTTTGCATTTAAGTTAATGCCACCCCACAATTATATCTCAATATTTAAAGACAAAAAAACCTCCATGGCCGATTAGCTTCCAGTAAACCAAACCCTTTAAAATCATTGCTGCTCAGCATCACAAGCGCAGCACTAAACCCAGCTGCCCAAACACCTCTACTTCAAAAGTTGTGCAAATTACCAACAAAATAATCACCCCCCGCTCGTGTGAGCCGATCCCCAGCACCAGCAGCTCTCCAAATTTCCACTGATACCCTAGAAACGCAGGCAGGTGCAGGGAGTTGCTGTCCCTGCCGGCCCTGAAGCTGTGGGGCTGTGGGGCCGCGGCTCCTGGCGCCGGTCGTGTCGCAGTCTCTAATCTCTGCTGTTGCATGTCCTGGGCAGGCAAGCGTGGGCGACGCAGCAGTGCAGGATCGCTAGACAGCAATATGGAAGTAAGTAGGAAGTTCCTGATGTCTAGCTGGATGTGATGATGTGCATTTCAAACCTTTCTTTTATATACATACATATTTTTTTGCTCTTTTTTCTTCTAACATATATATATATACACATATATATAACCTGCCTGCCAGAGTAAAATGCATGCCTAGGCTATTCACTCTGTATTCTTCCAGCTTACAAAGCACTGACAGCTTGTTTTAGAGCAATGCCATTTTTGGTTTGAGCTAACCTTGTTCCCTTTGTTCCTGCCAGCATGGTTAAATGGATATGATGTGTCCTTTTGCCACCATTTCAGTCTGGTCCCAGCTTAAAAGCCCACCTTGCTCTTTGTTACCAAGTACACTGTTCTTGCTGTTTGATATTTAGCTACAACTATTGACTGTCATGCTCAACCATCCCCATTGCTTATTTTCGAGTTCAATTGCTAAATGTATGCAGTCATGACACCATGGAATTGCACAGATAGGGCATGGGAGGACAAAAAAAATTATTCAGATAGGTGAATTCAATGTGGATTTCATGAGATTTCATTCATCTTCAAACCATTTATATATACTGTTCATGTCTCTGAATTCAGCTTGCAGATTTTTTTTTTTTTCTTTTTTTTTTTTTTGTGTTTGCTTTAGGTAGATTACAGTTTAAATCTAGCATACTTTGCCTAACTACTCTTGTGTCCCATAACTCTTTAAAAATACAAACCCTCAACTTCAGCAACTAAATTCCAGGCTAAATAATAGAGAATGTTGGACCATAGGTCAGAAAAATATAAGCACATAGAAATGTTAGTGGCAAAAATGGTATGGTTCCATTTAACACAAAATGCAGAGGTAGGCCTGAGAAGCAGCACTGTCATATATAGTAGTGGAAAACTGCTATAAATAAATATTTAAATACCATTTTAAAATCTGAGCTGTAACTGTAATATTTGCTGCTGTATGTTTAACTATTTAGGTTGCATTTAATCTAGCACTTTTTTTTTGTGGTAAAAAAGCAAGTATGGTATTTTTTGCAGTATTTTAAAATGTATTTTTCCTTTAAAAACACACTCGTAGGTCTTATATCATGTTACATTTCCGTGACATTTTTTTTTTTAATTTGAAGTCATATCACTTTATGTCAAAATATTGAGAGAAAATCACCCAATGCTTAACATCCTCTAAGAAAGGCATGAGTGCCCCACTGGCCACTTAGGGAAGGTGGAGATAAAATTTCCCCTAGAGCTCTCTAACATAATCCACCCATGTTAACCCTAAAGGAGGAGTTTGTGGGTCAGTGTGAACTTTTTCTTTTTTTTTTTTTTTTTTTTTTCCCTTTCCGAACATTTCAAGATATATTTTTTTTAATTTTTATTTTCTATTAATTTCTTTTTAGGGGTCCATCATTAGCAGTCCTCACATGCGCCGAAGAGCTACATCAACCCGAGAGTGTCCATCTCGCCCTCACCAGACTATGCCCAACTCCTCCTCACTCCTAGGGTCCCTGTTCGGTAGCAAGAGGGGCAAGCCCCCCTCGCAGAGCCACGCGGCCGCGCAGACCCCGCACCACGCGGAGGGCGCGGCCGCCGCGCCGCACCCGCACCATGCGCAGTTCTGCCACCAGAACCCGCCGCCCTACCACCACCACTACCACTACCACCCGCCCCCGCACCCGCACCCGCACCAGTACCACCAGCACGGGCACGGCCACGGGCACGGCCCCTACCTGCCGCACGCCCCGCACCACGGCCCGCACCACGGCCCGCACCACCACGGGCCGCCCCCGCCGCCCGCCGCCGCCAGCACCAAGCCCAAACACAGCGGCATCAGCACCATAGTCTAGGCCTAAAGACCCTCCTCGTGACTCTAGTTCCAAACCCAGCTGCAAAGGCACTTAGAGGAAGCAACAAAATCACACCGTCAGTTTTTACCCAGGCCATTTAATGAGCTTAAAGGCTTGCTGTTACTAAATAAAATAATTCCAGTTAGCCCAGGCTATACTGGTTTTACTTATCTACTGGATAGATGTTCACCACCATCTGGTTAGTTCTTATTTCCAAACTTGCCTTGACAACGTGCTGCTTGCTGAATCTGAGGAAAGCTACCTTTTACACCAAACCCCTGGACAATTTTACACACATAATGAAAAGCTAGCCTATGGAAAAAAAAACAGGGAAAAAAGTCAGACAGAACCAAGTGTTGCATTCTTGCTCTTTTACTCTCAATGGGCAAAAAAAATAAGTAGACCTGATATGGTTGATGAAAGTACGTAAGTAAACTTTATATAATATAAATATATACATATAAATATAAATATAAATATAAATATATATATATATATATATATATATATATATATACTGTATAGTTAACATTTGTGCTTGGAAAGAAATTTTTTCAGTCCACAAAACTAGCAATATAGACTTTACAAGGAATTTCACTTACTTGATAGGACAGTATAATAGATGAATAGCATATGAAAGTAGACCAAAACCATTAAACGTTAGAAACCAATTTCAAACATTTCAGTATTTTCATCACAAGTCCCCTGGACTTGTTAAGATTTCTAAGCAATCATTACTAAATGTGCCAAGTAACATAGCATTTAAATGTTATAGTCCAATACTGCTTTGTATAAATCCTTATTTTATTAACACGATGATATCATACGTAATCAGTATTAGAGCTGCTCTGCTATTTCAGGTAAGCAAACTCGTTAAGATGCAGTAATTATTCCGTAGCAATGGAGGGTGCCCACCTACCAGGGGGCACCTCCGAGCATTGGTCACACAAGTTCTTAGACACTTTAAAGGCTGTGATAACTGTGAATTTACATGATCCACATTTCTTTTGTAAGCATATGGATTGAACGAGCACATGGGAAGAGTTCCGCCAGGTGCATGTAAACACTGCAAAAACATTCATCTCAAACATGAAAATGGCAAACCTCCATCCTTCTCAGCTACTTTGGCTCCTGTTTACCATAATTGCTCATTTTTACCTCCAGCGAAGCTGAATTCTAGTCCAGAGTGTTTCCAGTGGAAGTGCTCTAAAACTTGAAGGTTTGCTTTAGAATTTAGTATAGGGTTTTTTTATATATTGTCATAGTTTGACCTTGGCACAATGCTAGGGCCCCCATGAAGGGTATATTTTTAAAATGGTGGCTGTGAGATGTGACTCGGGAACAGAACAAAGCAGGCTCTCATTCGGGGATGGAGGGGAAAAAAACATAACACTTTATTTATTACAAATTTAGAAAGGAACACATACTAAACTAAGAATGAACACCTTCCAGATACCTTCCTCCTCCCCCTCCCTTTTCTCCAGAGATCCACCACCCCTCAAATTATCAACCTTCAAATTCATCAGGGAGAGAGGAGTCCCCCCTTGCCTCATGGGCTTTTTCCGGAAGCACAATTGAAACCTCCTGTGCTTCCGTGTCACCCATGGCCCCACCCAAAGAACATCGGCCCTCGTGACTTCTCCCCCCCATGTCCAGTGCTCTCACCACTGGACACGGGCCAGGACTGCTTTTAGGGCTCCCCGTTTAAAGATGCTCCACCCACTTCCAGAAGCAGCAGTCTCTCAACTCTTGGGACACCAGTCCCCCCAAATTTCACCCCCTGGGGCCGAGGGGCCTCATGAACAGAGATCTTCCTCTCCGTGGAGACAGAGGGCATCTCACACCCCCTTCAGCCGTCTCTGTTCACGCCGCTGCTTCGCTCTTGACTCCCGGGTGTTGCCTCCCCCTAAATACAGTCTCTGGGTCACAGGGAAAAAACACGGGTCTGTCCATGGCTATACAAGAAAGAGTCCAGCCCAAGGCCACTCCATCATCTCTTTCACTCAGGATTCTTCTCTCTTCCAGCTTTCCTCACGCTTGCCCATCTCTCATCTCTCTCTCACCTCATCTTGATTCAGGAGGATTCAGTATTTGTAAGGTTTCTATTAGTCTACAAAGGGGTTAAAATCTTCAACTCTGCCTGCCCAAGGACTCCCACATCTGCCGGGCACCTTCTCTCGACGCATCCCCCGCTTCTGGCCGGCTGAGTTGCCAGCGCAATCTCTGTCTCTCTCTCCGGGGGGGGGCTGCCCAGACATCTCAATTCTCATCAACCCCTGCATGTTTTCCTCCACCTCTGCACCTTTTGGGGCTCCCAGCCTCCTCCCTGTCATGGCCTCCCCCTGCCCCACCCAGACGCAGCTGGGCAGGGGAGAGGTCGGACCTTACTCACCAACGCCGGATTCCCAAAGAGGAAGTTCTCTGGGAATCTCCTGCTTTTAACCCCCGTGTGTTCTCAGAGGCGTATCCAGATTCTCAGTGGCCATATCACATGCCAATTTTGAATTTGGCCACTGATTGGCCCGACTTAGACTTTTCCAAAAACACATTTCCGGGCCAAACCACGACATATATATATATATATATTAAAAAAATTTCAAAATCTGTAATTCCATGTAGCCATGTGCTAGCAATGAAGTGGCTTTACCATTTTTACTCATCACATTTGTTAGTTTGAAACACCCAGCACTCAGCAGGCTGAGTTTATGCTCAAACCTTCACTTCCATAGTCCAGTTAGTTGCAAGACATCACATAAAAATAGGCTGTGCTGTTGTTGCTTATGTGTTGTAACCAAACAATTTGCAAATTTCTCTACAATTTGTATCCCGAAATCCTGTACAAAGCTATCCATGGCACCTACTTTGTAGTTTCAGCACTTTGAGCCACTGCAAGGACTTAACACCTAAACAGTAGAGACAAAGGAATCACAACTGCAAAACTGTACCAGCCTAAAAGCAAACCTTGAAGAGGATGAGCAAAAAGTTCCAGTGAGAGATGGGTAAAAGTAATCACAGCTCCAACCAGTCGGGTTTCTGTGGAACAGAAAACAAACAGTAATAAAAGCGTCCCAAATCGGGAGGACATGGGAGCAACAGAGTGACTTGTCCTGTTGGCTTGCTCATGGCATCTCTAGCGTGGGGAGGATGGGAGAGGTTCAGTCATTTTTTCCCTTTCATACCATGGATACCACAATACCAGCAGAACTGCAAACTGAGCGCTTTGTTCACCTCCACAGAGAGCAAATACAGCAATCTAGAGTTTAGCCTTTTGTTTCCAGCAGTCCACGTTTGTTTCACACATGTGCAATATGTTTTCCCCTTCTGCTCCTTCTCCTCAGAATGATCTCCATGAAAAGAAAACAAGTGATTATTATTCTTTTTCTGTGTCACTCATTCTATTCTAAATTCTGCGGCTTACCTTAAGAGGGCTCACCTGGGTCCCCTGAGGCTCTGTTCCTTGCAGTTTAAAAAATATATACTGTTCTTATAAGGGAAAGTAGAACTGTCTGCATGTCATCTAATGTTATTAGTGTGAGGCTACACTCTACATATTGTATAATTGCAAAATATATCAGTGTTACTGTTGATATTAGTTGAAGTAAAGTGATAACATGTTTCAATATGTAGACTTTTCTTCATACATCTGTACCAATAGTAGAGTCTAACTGTAATTTATAGGTTGTTCCAGAAAAGATGAAGAACCATTTAGGTGCAAACATCTCTGAGAAACTGCATCTTTTAATTAAAACAGAGGTAAGAAAGCTCCTCTTCACTGGGTGATGGAGTCTGTACTTGTTTCAGATGCAGAGGCATAATGGAAGTAAAATTCTGTAGATGGAATAAAGGCAGAATATGCAGTAGCAGTGGAGAGGAAAATCTGACTCACTGTGTTGATTAACGCTGAAGGTGTTAAATCTCCCAGATCTGCATTTGCTTTGTGTTTAAAAAACCCTTTCATTCATTTAAATTAGAGTTACATATATTCTGTGCTTAAACAGTGAGCCACAGTTTAATGCCTGCCCACTGATTTTCCATGTGCAGTCAATGCATTTGTGAACCAAAGTGTTGAGGAGATGTCACAAACGTGCATGCACAGAAACATTTCCACATGGTTCCATGGACACTGGGGAGGAGAATGTGCCTGCCCTGGGCCTGCAGGGAGTGTGAAATCACAGATCACTTGGAGGCTGGTTAGAAACCAAAACTGGTAACCTGAGAGCACGGGATTTGGAAACTCTGTTCTTGCTCTTTCAAGCCAAGGAGGAGAAACAGTGGACTTTACTTTTTTTTTTTCCCTAGTTTTGTTCTGTTTTGTTTCTTAGACTATGTGTTTCTATGTACTCCAACCAAACAAAAGTGTCTTGGTGTCAGCACAAGTCTCCAGACCTTTGCTGCTTGTATAGGGTCATAGTAAAACCTCTCTGACTCCATCCTTGATCAACAGTTGCTTAGAGCAGTGTGGGTCGTGCCTAGAATAGGAGAATTCCAGCACTTAACACTGCCTGGGGTTAAGAAAATGAATTAAAATGAATTCTTCAGCCTGCAGACAGGAGTAGAATGGAGAGGGTTTTTTATCAGATACCATTGCCAATTACAAACTGGTACAGAACTGCATAGACTGACCGTGATTCTCTCTTCCCATAAACGATGTGGCAAAGCAGTAATGCTGATTTGGACAAATGAAAGGGAAACGTAAAGAATGAAGGTGTGGCAACAACAAAAAAAATCTTTTCTGGGACAACAATCAAATATATATTTGGGGTTTTTATTTTTTTAAGTTAAGAATGAAATGTACAACAATGTAAAGAAACAAAAAATCAAAGTTCATCCTAATATAATGTGCGCCTTGTATTGCTAAAAAAAAGAGTCTAACATACAGTGTAGAATGATTTTCCCATCATGTACTGCATGCAGCAGAAGCCTCTTGTTTCTTGATAAAATGAGCTGAAAGACAGTCAGCAGATATTTAAACACTGAATCTCTAGATGTTGACTTGCTGTTCCATATGAAGCTGTGTGTTTTCTGCAGTTAAGCATGCATTTTGCTGTTCCCTTGTAAAATACCATCGCACTTCTTGACTGAAAAATGGATTCTCGTGTATATATTTCAAAGAAAAGTGGAACCAATAACAAGATTCAATTTGGAAAAGAGAAAAGGGGGTGGTGAAAATGGGACCAGTAGGGGGAATAGAGAATTATCTAAATTGTACATAGTGTGTAAATTAGCATTACTATAAGTCTGCAGTCACTTTGAGGTTGCCTATCTCCTGCTAGGAACTTAAATCAGCTTTGAGTTGTATTAAACTGTTAGAATTAGGTCTTGAATGCAGACTCTTAAAGACTTCAAAAATCATTATGCTTACAAGAAGCTTCTGTTCTGGGGAGGCTCGAGACCCCTTTTGTAACTCTGGGGAAGAAAGGAGTGCTTTCATTTTAATATGCATTCTGTTTGTAAGTAGTAACAGACCCTATTGATGTAAAACTATAACTGTGATCATGTGGAGAAATCAAATAAATCATTTAAAACTCTTTGTTTCTCATTTAATGCAATCCAAGAGCTTCAACTCTTCATATTTGAAATGAAGGAAATTCCTTCCAATGGTATCCTGGCCCTGCTGAGGCAGTGGGATTTGTGCTGCTCACTTCAGAGGGGCCAGGAACTGAGGATCAGGTGGAGGAGGTGGTGAGTGGAGTCTGTGACCCGTCCTCACTCAGCTTGGTGGGGTAGTGCTGAAATAAATTGAGTTCTAGAGTCACTAAAGAGCAATGAATCCAACAGCCAGATGTGCAGCCAGGGAGAGAGTGACTCCAGCACCCAGATGTGCAGACAGGGAAGCACGGCAGAGGTCCTGGTGGACAATTCCTAAACCCCTCGAGCCCCGGAGAGTGCTGGCAGCTTTGAGACCTTCGGTCCCAGGGGCTGTGTGTCCAGCTGACCCCAGGCAGCCTCAGGAGCTCCTGTCCAGGGCACTTGTGCCCTGCCTGGGCAGGGCCCCGTTTGTCCTTTCCAGGGTCAAGTCCTGGGCTGCTCCGTGGAACCCCCAGGAGCTGGCAGTGCCTCGTGGCCACGGGCAGGGAGCCCCGGACCCCTCAGCCCAGCACCGAGTAAGTACTGCCCAGTTACTCCTTGTCCTCTGTTTGTGTGTCTCAGTTTCCAGCCCTGAAGGATCCTTTGCCACACGTGACCTTCCCAGAGTTTGAATTGCAGTTACATTTTGACAATCACCTGTGGATATTCCATTGTGCCCTGAACTTGGTGCATTTCCAGCCTTTCCAGGAGATTGTAGTGTGTTCTGGAAAGCCTGGCCAAGCTAATGCTCAGCTGTCAGTTAAACTAAACACTATGTTTGCTTCTGTTTTCTACAAATTTTAGGACATTCTTGAATTATTTTGTGGGAATAGTCAACTATGACCTCTTTCTGGAGGGCTGTAATTTCAGGATGCGCATCTTCACCAATTTTTTTTTTTGGTAGGTAAGTACCCACTTACCATCATCCTCTGTGCCACTCTGAGCTGTGGGAGCCCTTTGAAGGTGACCAGTGAAACATCCTCTAGTGGAAGTAGAAGAATTTGTAGAGCTGTTCTTCACTGATGCTTCTATTCCTGGTTTAGAAATTAGGATTTGTAGAACTTTAGCAGATTTTGAGAAGACAAGAGGTTTGCACGTGGCAGTGCACTCACAGATTGTGGGAATGAGTCGTCATGCAATAAACAACTTCTCAAGCTCTTCTAAATAGCAACTTTTTAAAAACAGGTTCTTTCCCAAGAATTTTTGCCTTTTTTTTTTTTGTTGAAATAAAGAAATGCAAGATTAAAAGGACAGAAAAACAAAATAAAGATCTTCAAATGTTTTATCTGTATCTTTCTTCAGATTTTTGTTGACTTAACAATCAATGAATTCTATTTAACTTTGTTTTTTTCCAGTTGGCCTTAATGATTGATTTTGATTCAGAGTTTCATAAAAACAGGTATGGTATTTTAGCATATATTTATTTTAATAGTTGTGTAGTGTTTTATTCATCTCCACCCTGTGTTACAGCTGCATTAAATACACCTTTTCCAAAGGAATCTTTCTGGATTTTTACCCTGCTTAGTGATTTTGGTGCCATATTTTGTTGATGTAAAATTCCTGGAAGGGAACATAGCACAACCAATTTAATAGAAATATCTGAACCACACAAAAAATTCATTTTAGGTGTAGTTTTTTTAAGTAAGCCTTCTTTCTGTTTCCTATTATTTCAAGAATTAAAGACAAATCCTGTATTACTCAGCAAAAGTAAATCAACTTCAGGATGAGGCTGGTCATGAAAGTTAGGAAAATCTTAAATTAATATTTCTGCTGGAAGTACTTCCTCAGCTAAGCAAGACTTAAATGAAAGTTGTGTGTGCATGATGCTGACTTGAAGCCATCACTTCTTCACTTTTTCAAATCTTTAGATTTATCATTTTTGCCATGTGAATAATCACACATTTTTAGGGATAAAATGGAAAAAAAAACAACAACAAAACCTTTATTTAGCATTTTTGCAGTAACTGAGATGTGAAATTAGCAGCATGGTTCACGAGACACAGCAGCTGAAAGCAGCCACAGGAGAGTTCAATCCATCAGCTCTGCTGGGTAACGGCACCACTGGAGCTTTCATTTATTTTTCATCCTTGGACACAGTGCTTTAGACAGGTCTGTGTAATGAGCAAAGCAAAAATAATCTGTCTTTAACAAGATGAGCAGAGGAAATTCATTCCAAGGCAAATGAAATATTAGGAGGGCATGATGGAAATGTCTTTTCTCTGCAGTTTCTCAGCTCTGCCACAGCACAGTGCCTGGTTTCTGATGAGGAGATGGGCCCTGGGTGAGTGTCCAGGGAAGTGGGAGAAGCAGGGACGGTGCAGGAGTTCTGTGACTCAGCAGTGGGATCAGAGTGAACCAAGGCTGGAAATTAGTTCATTTAACCATTGCCAGTCTGACTTTGTAGTGATTTTTTATAGGAGCAGAGCTCAGCTGAGTGTGGGGCCCTGAAGGGAGGTGCCCACCCCCTGAGCATCTTCCCCCTCCACCAGCTCCCCGTGTTCTCTTGGCTGATATTCCTTCACTTGCTGGCTAATATTTCTTTATGCCCATCTCCAACAAGGAAGAACATTTTTATTTAATGATTCATCCTGTATATTGTCCTTGCCATCTTTCTGGTAGTCTCGTGTCTCTGATTCTGCCTCAGCCCTTACACCAGGCTCCAAAAAATGACTCTGCTGTAATTAAAAATAACATCCAAAAAAACCCCAACCAAACCCCAAAAAACCAACCAACCAAACACACCCCTGCAATCAGCAGAGTTTGAGATGCTTCTGTTGTCCTTCAACCCCTGAAATTGGAAGAGCAGCAACATTTTCCAGCCCAGTGACGAATGTGCTGAATATTCCAATTCAGACTTGGAGCATCCCACGTGTTTATAGCCCTGAATTTTCATGGCATTTCAGCAGGTTTTAAAAATGTCCTTGATTATGTGCTAACTCCTCTGCTATGCCAATCTGTACATTTTCAAAATCTTTTGTTTGTGTATTTTGTGCCTAAAGGAGGAGGAAACTTTGTTTCTGCTCTTCCTATTTTTTTTCTACTAGTACAATATGCAGTTTCCTGGGCTGTTGCAATATTCCATTACCCTCCTCACAAATTTCCAGACTGCCAGCATAGCTTCATGCAAAAAAACCCACAAAAACCCCAAACAAACAATAACAACAACAACAACAAAAAACATACAAAACAAAACAAAAAAAAACAAAGAAAAAAAACACAAAAAAAACCAAAAAACAAAAAAAACAAAACCAAAAACAAAAACAAAAAAAACCCACAAACCCAACCTGTCTATATATTAGTAGTGAACCACAGGGGACATGTCCTCAGCAATTCCTCTGACTGCAGGAATTTGAAATGCCTTTGAAAAAAAGCTGGTGAAAAAGCACTGGCATTTTGGGTCATCTGTTTCTCTTCCCAGATGAGAAAAGGGAGAAACAGATGCCTCATTGAACTAATAAATAAATAATAAATTAAATTAATAATAGAAATATTTAACATAAATATATAAATAAATTATTTAATAGAAATACTTAAATTATTTGATATAAATAATGTAAATAATAGTTTATTAATATTGTACTAATAATTATTAATGAAATGTTCTTGAGTTCATGGAGCTCTTCCCTTGTCTCTGACATTACAGTGCAATGAAGGTTATTTTGGCAAAGAGCTTCTTGACCCATGTCCCTTCTGTATCCATTAATAGTGCCAAGATGTGCTTTAACCAGTTGCTGCAAGGTCTTTTTATAGCCAGCCTTGGCCTCTCACTCATCACTGTCCCCTGGGTGTGACATAAAGGCAGCACTCTCCAGGCTGGCCCACAGCTCCTTGGGTGCAGTCCCACAGCAACAGCTTCTTTCCTGCACTGAGCTCAGGTCACCTCCCCTCGCTGAGCCAGAAACTTGATTTCAATACACTCTCCGGCACATTTTCCCTTGCTTGAGAAACTAAATCTTATTTGGCTGTTAAAAAAAATTATAGCGTGAAATAAAATATAAAATACTTCAAAACATGAGGCAATTTAGTGCTTCCTTTTAATCTAACATGGCAGAGCTGATGGACAATTTCCCTGCAAGTGCCACCTGACGTTGTGAGAGTCCCTTTGACTAACAGAATGTGTCTTTATTTTTCAGGTGGTTTCTTAGATGGCCACAGTCCAGTCAGTGTGAATGGACAAGAGCCTGGACGAATTTATTGATGTATTTATACAGTGACCATGTTAACATCTGGGTTTCAAACACATCACATCACTTGCACAGCCCACAACCAGGAGCAAAAGTGGAAATACCCGTTCCTGCCCTCACCTTTCCCAGGATTTCATATGTGAAACAGCTTTTTAAAAAAATGTTCCAAGTCAGGAGGTGATGCAATGAGCACATCATCGATGAGCACACGCCTGTGGGAAAGACAATTATGGATGTCAAGTGCAAAACTTTCATACCATCTGTCAGCTTGAACAGGAGCAAACAATGATTGCATAAAGAGAGGAGGAATTGTATGCATTTTCCTGGAAATGCTGCAAAGCCTGGTGAATGTTTTTGTAAAGTGGTTTAGTAACACTTTTTCAGTAAATAAAATATCCATGTCTCAAAGACCTAAATGTTATCAGGTCATTTTATTGCTGAATACCAGTTTTTAAGCAGCTGCTGGAAAAATATGGAAGAATAAAAAGGAAAGCTGAAGGGTATTTTTATTGTAGTCATTTACTGATCTCCACTTCTCTTGCATTAATTCCTTCTCAGGAAGAAATTTTTCCGCTTCTGTGTGGAATGGGCTGAAATGGACATCACTGTGGGAGTTGTGGTTGTTCACAAAATGTGGGTTATGAGGAGCTGTAACAGCTGAGGGATTGGATGGCCCAGGAAGGGAACCTGAAATGATGGGAACACGTGGATGAATATCTCAGTGGCAGAGACAGCAGAGAGGAGTCATAAATAAAAGTGGGGAAAGGAAAAGGTTGGGCATATTGCTGAAGCAAAAGAGAAAAATACTGTTTTAACTTTTTTTTTAGTAGATGGTGCAGTTCTGTGCAAGGCAGTTTGAAGATGTGTCAGGTCAGGGTGGAGGGATTCTGCAGAGAACTGCAGCTGCCAGCAGTGTGATTTCAGCTGTGGTTACACACAGCACTGGATGGGAGAAGATCTGTGGTGTGGCACCACTGGTGCCAGCGCAGGGACAGAGCATTCTCCGTGCCAGTGATGGTCCACCTGCAGTTTCGTGCTGTGGGTGTGATATCACCCCCTGTGACTGGAAAACCCCAGGTGTTTATTTATTCAGGATATCCCCACAATGCCATCCTCATGCTTGCTGAGTGAACACACAGGGTGGGGTGTGCTGGCTGCTGCCTCAGTTCTTGTGAACTTCATGATGAGGCATCTTTTCCCTGTGCTTCCCAACTGCCCAGCCTTGTTTTCACTCTTTGGATCATTTTCTTCAAGCAGTTTGTACCACGCTCTGTTTATCCTTTCTTTCAAGCTGCCACATCACCCCTACACCACCAGAACCTGCCTGACTTGTCTCAGGAGAGGGTGGCCTCAGTTTAACCCTTTCATTCCTGATATTCAGTCTGGCAGGTGTTGTGGGACCTGCACCTCTCCTGCCCAGGAAGATAAAAAACTAATTTTTTTATCATTTTTTACCTCTCCTGCCCAGAGCTGGGATGTGACACTGCTGTGGCAGTGCCACCCAGGTCCCCTCAGAGGGACATGGTGTGGCTCTGCCCCATTAACCCCACATGTCACAAGGCTGAGGCGTGTCCCCTTCTATCCATACCATCAAGCACTGGCACCTCATCACTGCACCCCAAAGATTGCCAAGTGCTGCACCCAGCTCAGCGTTCCCCACCCATTGTTTGCTGCCCGGGAGGATTAGACATCACCTCTTGCTTTTCCACCCTTCAAAAGCAAAAGAAGCAGGATAATGTTACTTAATCAGAGCTGAGCACATCCTTACCTTTTCCTGATCCCTCACTCTCAGCCCTTCTTGTTCCCTACTTGCAGTACAGTCGGGAGGCAACCAACATGGCAATTTATTTGGGTTACAACATTAAAGGATTTTCATTTTATGAGTCATAAGTACAGGAAGCAAAATAAGTGAGT
Source organism: Passer domesticus (assembly GCF_036417665.1). Taxonomy (NCBI): domain Eukaryota; kingdom Metazoa; phylum Chordata; class Aves; order Passeriformes; family Passeridae; genus Passer; species Passer domesticus. The sequence goes on along the minus strand of NC_087482.1, from coordinate 6,666,096 downwards.
TCATTAAGCCTGTGTTTACTTGTTCTTTTTGCAAATGCCATTTTGTCACATTCTGCAGTTCCACACAGACCAAAGCAAAGTGAAGGCAGGTGGACATGGACATGCCTAAAATGACAGAGTAGCAGCAGCCTTTAAAGGGATTATTTTATCTGAAATAAATAGTTCAAACAAATTAATTCTACCCTTGAGTAAATGAAGCTCAACACGCCTTTAACAGCCCTTCTGTGTCGGTGAGCAGCCCCAGCCACCTGCAGGTGAGGCAGCGGCTGGGGGGTGATGGTGCCACAAAACTGACCGTGACCTCCCGTACAGAAGGGGAGCACTGAGTGCTTCTCAGCCAGATTTCAGTGAATATCAGTAATTTCACACAGGTTTGGCACCTGGGTTTTTTAAAAAAAGACAAAACCCGCTGCCAGAGGGATGGCAGGGGAAGTGAAGGAGGAGGGGGATGCTCGGTGCAGGGCAGCGCTCTCGCAGGGCACAGCGAGCAGACAGGTCTTTGACACTTGTTTATGTGCGGGAAGGGCTGCAGGAGTGCGGGGCCGCTCAGGGGAGGTTGGAGCTGCTCACACCATCCTGCCCCGGCTCCCGACACACGGAGCAGGGGGAGTCAGGCTTGGATTTGGGAGATTCGGGGGCGATTTCCACGCTGCAGCCCAGCGTGTCCCGCAGCTCCAGGAGGGGAAGCAGCGATCCCTGCCTGCGGTGCTGCTCGCGGGCTGGCCTGCGCCGCGGCTTTCGCTTCATGAGGGCGATTCAAAGGCTGCACCAAGAGCTGCTTCTCGGCGGGACCGTGCGGCTCGGGCAAGAGCTGCCGGGCCGGGGAGGGGAGGGCACCAGGGAAGCCGTGAGGAAGCCGTGAGGAAGCCGTGAGGAAGCCGTGAGCGGCGTTACTGCGGGCCCTGCGAGCGAAGCGCCCCAGGGCTGTGGGGCCGTGCCCGCCGCAGGTCACCCGGATGGAGCACATCCCCGCGGCTCCTGCGAGCGAAGCGCCGCCCCGTGAGGCGGTGAGGCCGCGGGGCTGTGGGGCTGCGGGCCGTGCCCCGCCCCGGCGGGGCCGGGCGCTCGGCGGTGCCGTCAGCGGAGCGCCGAGCGCGGCCATGAGCGCGGTGCTGCTGCTGCTGCGGGCCCTGCGCTCCGCCCGGCCCCGGCCCCAGCCCCAGCCCCAGCCCCGGGCCGGCCCCGCGGCCTGCGCACGGCCGCGCCCCGCCGCGCCTTCGCCAAGGAGCTGTTCCTCGGCACGCTGCGCAAGGTGGGTCCGCGGGGGGCGGTGGGGGCCGGCCGCGCCCGGGGGTCGCTGCCCTTTCACCGGCGGACAGCGGGGCTGGCACGCATCGGGGGCTCGTCCGCAGCAGCGCCAGGGCCTTTCCCAGCTGCTCATCCCAGCCCGGGCTGCGGGCGTTGCTGTGAGCCCTCGGCAGGGCCCGGCCCGGCCCGGCTGCCCCGCAGCCCCCGGGTCCAGCCCTGCGGAGCTCCCTGCCCTGGCTCTGTGTGTCCCTCAGCTGCAGCCGGGTAACTGAAGGGAGCCTTTGCACACAGAACAGGCGATGGGGCTCAGAGTGACCCAAACAACGCCGAGAGCCCCTGTGCCTGCCAGCCCCGCGGGTCCCCTGGGCGCTGCCTGTCGCCGTGCTCCCCCTCTGGGCATGCCGCTGAACTTGGATGGCTTCGTCCTCTGGTTGTTCTTCAAGGATGGAGGCTTCTTGTAAATCTCTGCCTACAGTTTTGGTAGGAAAGATCGGTGTTCTTGTGGTGCCTTGAGATGCCACTGGACAAAGAAGTTAAAATCTGAGATGGAACGCTGTATTAAGCAGAGTTTGTTACTGCAGGGCTTAGAGTGTGCATTTATCAGAGATTGCAGGGTGAAGTAAACGGAAAGAAGGAATAACTCAAATCCACTGAAATAAGTTGAGCAATAAAGTCTCCTGCAATGGAGCTTGTCAGATAAGGTGTTAAAACAGGCAGCACTCAGGCTCCACTGTGTTAAACCCCTCTACAGATGTGTCTCGGGTGTTTCTTCCCTCAAGTTTCAACACAGCAGCTTTCTGAAAACCTCTAACATTTCACAGGTCCTGAATTTTTGATGCTGATATATTGCTCAGAGTACCATGAACAGATTTGTGTGGACAGAGATAAATTCTTCTGTTTAAAAGGGGAAAGGCAGTAAAAATCAGAAGTGTTCTTCTCACGTAGCCTCCCACTCCTTGTGTTCCTTGTTTGTATTTTTTACCAATTCCAACCTGTCAGGCTGTGCTGCTTCCAGTTCATGGCCAGAACACCCTGGGGATGATAAGGAGTGGTGGGGCTCACTCACCTTTGTCCTCGAGGCATTAGCAGGTGAAATGTGCTGGGTGTTCGCAAGGGACAGTGCTCATGGGCTGAGCTTTGGAAACATCAAACTCATTTTTATCAGTCCCTGAATAGGGTTAAAACTCATGGGTGATGAAGAACTTTTGCATCCTCGTGGTTCTTAAAAGATCTCTTGATTTCTCCCTCATGTTTCTGTTGTTCAGTTAACACCCTCTGGTCTGGTTTTGATGTGAAATAAAGTTGGGTCCTGTGGAGCCCTATTTCTGTTTCGGGACATTTTCCACAATTCTTAATTTGCACAGTGTTTTAGAGTCTTTGCAAGGCATATCTCCCATGATTTTTATTTTAACTGCATGGTTCGTGTATTAAAAATTATTAAATAATTCTCCTATTCTCCTATTTTAGGAAGAAGTTTTTCCTTACCCAGAAATTAGCAATGAAGAACTGGCAGAAATCAACCAGTTTGTGGGACCTGTTGAAAAGTTCTTCAATGAAGAAGGTATATTATTGTGTTTTTATCCATGCAAGTGATTTAGTGATTACAAAATTATTTCACTATAGCAGTTCCATAAGGTGTTTCAAACATTTAATTTAGTTTATGCATTTATTGCTGCTCACACAGTGATGCTGATTCTGTAGCATGTCCATTTATGGCTTTTTTGGGAAGTATTTGGGTGCTGATCAGAAGAATTAAATCTCCAAAACAGGGGAAAAACCAAGGATGTAAAAGAATTCTGGGATAAAGATAGGATTTGAAATTGGTTTTAGCTCAGCTGAATTGTGCTTCTAACTACTTCATACATTGTGATTTTTTTTTTCCTAGTTCTAGTTCCTAGAACTTTATAGCTGTCCTACTCTGCTAAAACTGACCGTGGCAAAATGCAGCAGAGATACTCAGAAATGCTGGCTCGTTGAGGAGTTATGAAAAATCAAAAGCATTTCTGTTTTTTCAGTATTAGAGTAATAATTCCATTTGGGAAAGGCCTTATTACCCGTCTGCATTCCAGAGAGCATTGCAGGGTGTTCTTCCATTCGTGCTGCCTTGGATAAGCCAATTCCAGAGCAATTGCAGAATAGTGGTTTGCACAGACAGCAATTTCTGGGGCAGTTAAACAGCACTGTCTCAGCCTTCCCATTGACAGAGGTTTTCCAAACTCTGTAGGAGTTTGGAGAAGCCAGTGATTGTCACACATCACAATTGGCAAGATCCAGGTGATTTTAACTGTAAAATTGTAGTGTTGCTCACTGACAGTAAATAAAGGATTTATTCAAATTACATTTTTTAACTCTTTGCTCTGTGGGGGGGAACATGGTTCATGGAGTAAACAGCCTGATGTTTAGGGAAGGAATAAAAGGGTCAAATTATGGAGTCTGGAGAAAGTATGATTCCTGTTTGTTTTCACTGCCATGGTACAGAACAGCTCTCTTAATCCCCCAAGAATCTTAAAATCTCCTAAGAACAAGATTTTCTAATTTCCTCATTTATGCACTTTTTTTTTTCTTGTATTCACGACCTAGACTTAGTTCAGATAGAAAATCCTGAAAATACTTTGCTTATTCCAGTCTTGGAATCTGCTGGCATGCAGAACCAGTAGAAATGTTTGAGAAAATTAAATAAATGCTGCATTTTTCCCATTTGCAAGTCTTTTTCCTGAATATGTGGTGAGGACAAACAGGATGGTCAGGCTGCAGCTAGAAAGAAGAAATTCTTGTGAAGCTGGGAATGAGAAGGGTCATGAGTGACTGTGGCCCTGGTGGGGGAATCCTGTAGCCTCCCAGCTGCTCTGGGCACTGAGAAACACAGTGTTAAATGAGAAAAAATTCTCTATTTGTAGTGGACTCGAAGAAAATCGATCAAGATGCAAAAATCCCACCCGAAACCTTACAAGGACTGAAGGACCTGGGTCTCTTTGGCATGCAGATTCCAGAGGAATATGGTGAGTAAATGCCACAGAAGAACATCTAGGGGTGCATTTTGTGCCGCTTTTGTACCTCTCCAGTTAAAGCTGCTACATTCCTGTATTTCTGTACTTGAAATGGATTTTTGGGGGAGTGGGGAAGTGGCACAAAAAATGTACTGAAATAAAACCTGGTGCCTGTTCCAGGTGGGCTGGGCCTGTCAAACACCATGTATGCACGTCTGGGAGAAATCAGCTCCCTGGATGGCTCCATTGCAGTGACCCTGGCAGCTCACCAGGCCGTTGGGCTGAAGGTAATGCTGCTGCTCTGGGGCCAGGGCTTCTGCACAGATTGCATGGAAAAGGTGAAGTGAAAAATGTGGGGCTTAGGGGGAGCAAATCAGAATTACTGGCAAAGCATAAATCAGGTTGTTGGTGTCTGCAGCAGCCTCTGCCACTGGTTCAGTGTGAGACAGAAAGGCTGCATAGGAAGTACACAAGGAAGTTACTATTAGGATAATTGTTCTTAGGTGAATGAGTCCAAGTTGGTTTTTTTTAAATTGGCTAAACTTGTCTAAAGTACCTAGAATAAATAGAATTGAAACAGTATCAGGGGGGCTCAGGTGATGAGGAAGGAAAGAATTCAGAAAAGAGGAACTTTGGCTGGCTGGGGCTGCATGTTGGGGGGCCTAGAGGAGATAACTCATCTGAGAGAAAGTGTGTCAGTTTTGAACTTGAATATAGCCATAGGTATTTACCTTTTTAGTGCTGGGTGGATGGCAGAAAGAAGCTTGAAACCACACTCAGTTTGTTATAGCAAGAGAAGATTCCTTGTCGAATTGAGCAGAGAATGCTAATGAAAAAATATTTTAATGACTGACAAATAATACAGTCTTGTTGATTAAACTGTCTCTTGCTATGCCATAAAACTTGCAGATGAAGCTTTCTAAACATGCTGGAGCTTGTCAGCTCCCTCTCTTTTCCCACAGGGTGATGCTGCAAAGTTTCCTGTGCTTGTTTCTGCAGGGGATCCTCATTGCTGGCACCGAGGAGCAGAAGGCCAAGTACCTGCCCCGCCTGGCCTCGGGGGAGCACATTGCTGCCTTCTGCCTCACCGAGCCCGGCAGGTGCTGCTGCCCCACAGCCCCACAGGGGCTCACTGCCTTAGCTGCATTGCTTCATACCTTCAGGCTTCTTTATCTGGGGCCCATGGCTTCAGTATATACATCTGTGGCTTAGTTTTGGTATTTCAAGGAACACTCCAATTACTCTTTCCCCAACATGCTGCTTTTGGCAGTGTCCATGAAATCCTTGATTCTTGTTCTCATCCCAGGAATTCATTTACTTGAAAGGATGCTTTGTGCTACGTCAGAAATAATGTGCTGTGACTGTTCTGGGATGCTTTCAGTTCTTATTCAAAATATAAAAGCCTGTTTTGAAGGAGCTACCAAAACTAAAAGGAAGAATTTTTGTTGTCACTTAAGTGAGAGGCTCATTGTGTGTTCACATAGCTCAAAGTGTAGCTCCAAAATGTTGCTTTTGTGGCATTCTACACAGTCTGGTCAGGTTATAATCCTGATAACATGGTAATGAGAAGAAATGTCCCCTCAGGTAACTTTTAGAACTGTTCAGTCTAGTGAGCTTCCTTGTTAGTTAAAAGCTAAAATTTATATAGTGCTATTTGAGACCCCCTCCTTTTTACAGAATAGGAAGAGGGGGAATATGCAGTTTTGTTTTTTTAAAGCGTGTTTACTTCTTTAAACATTAGTAACTTGTTTGTTTTCTAGTGGGAGTGATGCTGCATCCATCCAGACAAGGGCAACCCTGAGTGAAGATGGGAAACACTTCCTGTTAAATGGCTCCAAGGTACCTACTCACAGACTGGGAACAGGAAAGGGGTTTCTTACAAATGTAGGAAGTGTTCTTGTCTTTTGCATCAGTCTGGAACTGGGAGGTTTCCAAGCTAGAGGAGAATGACCCTGTCAAAAAGATTAGGCACAAAGGGACTAGAAAATTATTGTTAGAGAATTACTGCATTAAACTCCTGGTAAGGAAAATGGAAAACTACCCTGGGTTCTTTCTCTGTTGGCCATTTGTGTGTTCAGCTTCAGGGCGGGTTGGTTTCTTAGTAAATCAGCCCCTTCCATGACAGCTTAGGTAAAAGGAAACCTGAACCTGTATTTGACATCTCTTCATTCTGCAGGCTAGATTTTAAAATACAACTTGATATTTAATTAGAAATAGGTCTGCCTGGAACCTTTCTGTTAAAAGAAACCGTGACAAAAGCCAGTCTTGAAGAAATCAGAGATGTCCTGGTTTCAGCAGTATTGGATGCGTTGCAGACTTGGTCTGTAGTTGTTGATCCATTTGTGGTGTGAAGAGACCCACCCTGGGGGAGAGGCTGATCAGAGAATTTCTCATCAGAGTTAATTTTTGGCCACAGGGTTTGTCCAGTCTGCATTGCCCCTGTATCTCTCAGGTGCCAGCAGCAGCAGGATGGACCAGCTTTTGTGGAAATGCACTGTGGATTTTAATTTAATGCATATTGATACTACATTTTGGTTTTAAAGTTGCTCTAAACTGAGCACATGTGGTCAGCTCTCCTCAGAAATGTGCTCACCCTGGGAGCAGACCCTCATTAGAACTGAAGGGAAGGAACAGCAATTTTTCAGCACTCTGTTCTTTTCCCAGCCTGTTACAAAACCCTGGAGGGCTGTGCCCACAAAATCAGCACATTTACCTTTCTTACACATCTTCCCTCTCTCAAAACAGGTCTGGATCTCCAATGGTGGCCTGGCCAGTATTTTCACAGTGTTTGCCAGGACAGAGATTGTGGACAAGGACGGGCAGGTGAAGGATAAAATCACTGCTTTCATCGTGGAGCGGGACTTCAGGGGCGTCACCCATGGGAAACCCGAGGATAAAGTGGGCATTCGAGGCTCCAACAGTAAGAGCCACCTAAAACTGTTAGCAGAACTTGTTTTCATAGTTTAAGGTTTTATTTTGGTTGGATCATCTGAATTCAGGGGCAAATCAATACGTATTCCATGTTACAGTATAAGTTTCATGTTTCTTTAGCTGGCTTTTCCCAGGAGCCCTTCCTGACGCAGGGTCTGAAATAAGAAATCCAATTTGTGGAGTTCATTCACTGTGCAGTGAAAGAAATCATTCAGGAGACTCAGTGGCCAATAGGTTTAATCTAGAAGTCCACGTTCTTCAGCTCTTCTAAGCTTTGTAATGATTGCATCTTTTCACCATCTTGGTGACTGTTCAGTCAGTTCCTTAGAACTAGAAATAAAGACCAAACTGTAGTTCTCTGTTTACACAGTGTATATTCATAATATTTTAAATATTTTACATCAATAACTGATGTCAACTACAGCCTTTTCCCAAATTCTCACTTCTTTGGCGAAGCATGTATAATTCTGTCATAAACAATGCATTAGGAAGACTTCATTTCCTGCTACAAATAGTGACTTAAGTTCCTGAATGTCTTTTAAGTATTTCTGTGTCATATTTGATCAAGTGTTAATTCTGTGTTTCAGCCTGTGAAGTACATTTTGAAAACACCAAAGTGCCTATAGAGAATGTAATTGGAGAAGTTGGAGGGGGATTTAAGGTAAGCAGTGGAGAATAACTACTGGTGATTTATAGAAGTCTGAAGGAGGCTGTTTCCCCCCGTGCTGAAGTTTCCTTGTGGGTGGTGTGAGCACTGCCACACTCTAGGGTACAGGAGGAGAGATTCCCCCATTGATCTGTAAATTGGTGTCACTGGACAGTGCACAGTGTGCCATCATCTCAGATTTCTGTGTTTCTTCTCTTCTTGTTGGGCTTTTGGTTGTTTGTTGTGGTGTCCCCTCAGAAGAGGGAGTGACTTCAGCTGCCCTTCTGCCCTGAATGGAGGACATGTCCTCTGCTGGTTCCAGAGCAGAATGTGGGAAGGGAGACACCCTGGCACAGGCTGTGTGGATGTCACAGGGAGTGCTGGAGGCATGCCCAGCTCCAAGGTGCCCTGGCTGTCAGGTGCTTCTCCAGGGCTGCCCTGTTGCACAGGGAAATGCTGGCAGGACCCCAGGAGAGAAAACCACAGGTGGCCTTGCTGTGTAACCTTTCTCTGAGAGTGTGACCTGGGGAGTTGCTAACCTGCTCTTACTCCTTCTCCATTTCTTATTCCTGCTGTAGCAGGCAAGTCCAGGCCTAAGTGCTAAAAGAAATTATTTTCCTTAATGTAGTAGAGATTAAAAGAAGATTGTTATGGTGCCTTCCTGACAAGTTAAAATGTAGGACAGTGACTTCTTTCCTAACAGGCTTTGACATGAGTCACCCATGTTGAGAAACAACACTACAGACACCAGACTCCAAAATCTATTTTTTTTACGTTATTGGTCTGTATTTCATTTCTATACCTCCTTTCTTATCCCTTCTGTGATGTGTTGCTGAAAGCCACCTGAGGCAGAGAGCAGCCATCACAGGTCAGCTGCAAGGAGAAATACTGTGGTTTTCTTCATCTGATAAACTGGAGCCGTGCTGTCCAGCTGGAATGTTGTTTACCAGCTGCAGATAAATGCATTTTTATCTACATTTTACCTTCATCTAATTAGAGATTATTTCCAAGTCACCGGATCATCTACTTCAGATACAAAATTGGATGTAATGGGTGGCAGGAAAAGCCCAGTTTTGAAGCATTTTCCTTGGGATGCTGAGAGCTGTGGTGGCTGATGTGAGGGCACTCTCCAGGACTGGCAGTGTGTCCCAGTGAGGAGTGAAATCCAGGGAACACAGAAGCAGGAAGCAGTGACCTAAGGAGAATGTGGCCTAAACCCCATCTGTTTCTTCACAGGTTGCCATGAATATCCTCAACAGTGGAAGATTTAGCATGGGCAGTGCATCTGCTGGAATGATTAAGAAGTTGATAGGTGGGTGAATTGGGAGCTCTGCATGGCTGGGTGCCAGCAGAAACTGCTCTGCCTGAGGCAGATCATGCAAGACATTCAGAGTGGGAGCAGGAGTCTTGACCTTGTCATAACAGGCTTTGATATCTTTAAAACACGAAAATATGGTTTTGAAAAATTAAATTAAAAGCCTGCTTGCAGAGGTTTTGAAATAAAGGTCTTTTTCCTTTTGTACAGTGTAGATTCAGTTCATAGAGTGGGAGGTTATTGCCTCTGTTGGACTTCCCTGAGGTAAAATGTTATTCCCAACAAAAAAACCTCTGTACTATTGATTTTAGAAGGTGTAATCTCCCCTGGAACCTCCCACCTGAATAACTGGCTCAAAGCTGCACACAGTAACTAGGGCTAAAACTGCTTTCTGCCAATTATTAGCCAAAACAGTAACAGAAGTCTCTCTAACCAATTAGCACCAAACCTGATCACTTCTCTTAAGAGTACAGGTTCATACCTCTGGTTCAAAAGCCTTTGACAGGCTGGTCCCACACTTGGTCAACAACATCAGTGTGAGGGTGATTTTCACAAAGTGCTGCTTCTGGAACAGCCAGGGGGCTCCTGGGCACAGACTGGAATGTCACCGCCCAGGGAAGGACACCAGCTGCTGGAATGGTCTGTCACAGCCCTTCTGAGAATGACTTGTTTTTCTTTCTTTGAAGAACTGACATCAGAGTATGCTTGCACCAGGAAACAATTCAATAAGAAACTCAGCCAGTTTGGATTAATTCAGGTAACAAAACATGAAACACCTAAATCTCTGTGCGAAGTGCCAGGACATAGATTGCATTGGGTGTATTTTGGCTGTACTGGTTTAAAGGATTTGCTAGAAATTTGTGTGAACCTGGTGCTGACTTCTGTACACTGATCTTTTAAATGTCCAGAATGATAAATGTATAAAAGTATTTTTTATTTATTGTTGTTTCAAAGTGGTACTTTTTATTGATTGATTAATTTGATGATGTAAAACATATAAGAACTGCAGGTCTTTTTAAGTTTGAGGGTTGATTGTGGACTTTTGCATCTGAATTTCTGTACGATTCCTCCTGTTGCTGTGTGGCAGGAGAAGTTTTGTTTGATGGCTGTGAAAGCCTACGTGATGGAGAGCATGGCTTACCTGACTGCAGGGATGATGGACAGGCCAGGCTTCCCTGACTGCTCCGTCGAGGCTGCCATGGTCAAGGTAACCAGGGCTGGGAAAAGGCTCAGTGTTCAGCCTGCAGAGGGCTGAGAACTCAGGGCTGCATTTAGAGGAGAGAAGCACTGCAGCCAGGTGGAATGACAGATACTGTTCTGTCTGTACCCCACAAGCTCAGACTCGTGCAAAATAAAACCAGCAGGGAACAGGTTGAGAATGTCACAGCCGCTGAGCTGGCGTCTGAGGAGGCCTCACATGAGCACTGGGACACTCAGTCACACTCCAGCTGCCATCCTGGCCAAGCTGCTGCTGTGCCAGCTTTCCCAGGGAGCTGATGGCACAACAAACCCTGTGGAATATCCAGGCTGTGGCTGTCAGGGTGTCCCTCATGGTCACTGCAGAAAACTCCTGCTCTGGGCTCCAGCCAAGCAGCTGCAGCTGCTCTCCCTGTGTGGGGCTGCCCCTGTCCCTGGAATGTGGAGAGTGCCCTGTGCATTGCATCACTAAATTTGACAAACCCCTGAGCCACAGGGATACTGCTCCAGGACCGGTGTAACACACAGAAAACGCTGCAGCAGTGTCCTGTGGATACAACCCCAGAGCAGGGCATCCTGTGTTTATTGCTGATTTATTATCTACTCTCTGCTGATCAAACCCTGTTCCATGGCAGGTGTTCAGCTCTGAAGGTGCCTGGGCATGTGTGAGTGAGGCTCTGCAGATCCTTGGAGGCCTTGGCTACATGAAGGATTATCCTTATGAACGCTACCTCAGAGACACCAGGATCCTGCTCATCTTTGAGGCAAGTACCAGGATCCCCTTTTTCTGCAAACTGCAGTTCACACCTCCTATAAAGGGGAGTAGAAACCTGAAGGTTTGATTGACCAGGATCTTGTTCCTTCAGCTGCAAAGTCTCTAACAGTAAAACTGCAGGACTAACCTTGTTTTCTTTGGAATATCAATAGTAGTTCCCTATAATAAAATAAGCTATGATGGCTTTTAAAGACTGACCACAGTGTGAGTTACAGCAGTAACCTTTCCTCTTGTGTGCTTCTCACAAGTGAAGCAGAGAAACTCATAAAAGATCAACTTAGATGTTTAATTAACTTATTGATGGGCATTTAAATTAAAAGAAAAGTTGGTTCTGAAGCTTGTTCTCATTCCAAGCTGGATTGTCAGTGACCCATCGTGTGCATATCAGACTCACTGTCAGACTTGATTTTAACTCAGCTCATTTTGAGCAGTTCTACAACTGTTCAAATGTTCCTTCACTGGAACAGTGCATAGCATTTTTAATCAAAATGCATTTTGTCTGTTTTCTTTTACATTGGGGTATATTTGTGTGTTTAATGATGAGGGGCTCAACTTCTGCAATGCCCCATGAAATCAGAATTAAAACTGAGATAAAGCAAAAGGCAGCAGTTTATGTGTGGGGAGAGTCATCATGTGATACTGGAGCAGTGGGAAGAGCACAGGGGCACAACAGACCTGCTTGGAAAACACTATTGTAAACTCTGGTTACCCACCTTCTCACTTTCTCTTCTGCTTTTTCCAGGGCACCAATGAAATCCTGAGAATGTACATTGCACTGACAGGGATGCAGCATGCAGGGAAGATCTTAACTGACAAAATTAAGTATGTTCTTATTTATTCTTAATAGTTTTAAATAAACTAAACAGAATCAGATAACTTTATAGATAAGAGGACAAACTGCAGGGAATACCTGCAGTATTTCTATTTATTGTCTGTAAAAGTTCACTGTTACAGGGACTCTGTGTTTTTAATGGGATGGTTCATAGATTTAGGAATTGTAGCATTTAATGCATTTTATCTTGGACTTTTACACAAGCTGTAATTATTTCTTTCAAGACCAGTAATGAATATTTTGTATCTGAATGAAGTTGTATTGGCACAACAGCTGCATTGTGCATATTGAGTACTGGTCTCTGGAATTCCTTGTGGGTGTCTTGGAGAGCAGCTGATGACTCTTAAGGCTCCACAGTTGTTCTCCAGACTTCACAGTAGTGGATCAGGACTTGGTGCTAAAGTATTTGGAATTGCAACTGGTTGTGTCTGAACCTCCTGGAATTTTTTTTAACAGCCATTCTTTCCCCAACATTTCAGAGCAATCAAGAAAGGAAATGTGGGAGTGGCGCTGGGGGAGTTCCTGACCAGGTTACAGGACACCCTGGGCAGGAAGGTGGATCTGGGGCTTGTAGGTGACAGTGGGGTGGTGCATCCCAGCCTCCAGGTAAGGGCCTCTCTGCTTGTGTGTTTGTTCCCTTTGCTGCTTGCCACAATTTCATCTCCTGGTTTTGCAAACCAAAATGTATACCTAGGGGCAGTGAGATTTTTCAGGGTAAGCAGATGTTGGCACCATGACAGGGTAAGAAGTTACAGTTATTGTCCAAGTATCAAGGGAGGATGAAGGCTGCTCTAAGCCTGTGTTTATACCAAATCCAGTTTTAGATCCATTTGGATAATTTGTATAAATTGAGCCTTCACCATATGAAAGCGTTTTTAATAGCTGCCCTTTGTTATAAGGTTAGTTACAAAACAGGAGTTTTTCCTGTTTAATTGGAACAGAGTTTCAGGTCAGAATGACTGTGAATTACACATACACATACTTGCTTAATCACTTAGGAAAAGGTTTTTATGACCAAAAATGAATGTTCTGTTAATAGGAAAAAGATAAGGTATATTTTTCATGGGGCGTTCTGTTAGTTACTTTTGTTATCATAAGCCTATACTAAAAGTTACTGAGAGTAAACTCCAGAAAATTGTAATGGATCTTTGAGAGAAAGAAATGTGCCTGTCTGGCTTTTAGCAGCAAGGTGGATGAATGTTAAAAAAGAGAAAATCCAGTATCCTCTTTAAAGGGGGTGGGGGTATGTTGCTTTTCTGTTATAAGACTACTCAAATTGTTCTATTTTGTGTTTTGTTTTATAGGAGAATGCCAAGAAACTTGAAGAAAACGTTTATTATTTTGGAACTACAGTCAGGGGCCTGCTAAGTAGGTTTGGCAAGGTAACTATTTATTTTGTCTGTTGTCTTTGTTACTGAATAGTTTATCCTCAGGGCCCCACTGGAACCTGCAGGGGACTGAGTGTGGCAGGACCAGCACTTCCTTCACATGACACCTTCTCACTGGGTGTGAGAAAACACACTGACATTAGGTACTCAGTGTAATGGGCAAGTTACATTGTTAGAACCAAAACCAAAGTACCAGCACCCTCAGTGAATTGGTTGTTTTCTTCTTGTGTAAGCACAAATCCTGCTGCTACAGGCATTTAACAAAGTGGTTTAAGGCACACATCAATATTACAATTTTACAAGTAGAATTTAAAAGGTGCAGCTTAGTAAACCCAAAACTAACAATGATAATTTCTGACCTAGGCTAGAACCGGTTTATGCGAAATAAAGCTGGACCTAAACATGAAGTATGGACAGTGATATTTGGTTAAAGTTTTAAATTGGCAAACCACAAGCAGATAATGATTTTCTCTCTCCCAGACAATAGTGGATGAGCAGCTGGTGCTGAAGAGAGTGGCAGATGTGGTGATTAATTTGTATGCAATGACTGCAGCCATCTCCCGGGCCAGCCGCTCCATCAGCATCGGGCTCAGGAACCATGACCACGAGGTGAGTGTCCCTCAGCACCAACCATTCCCACTCAGGCTGTGCTCCTGGCAGCAGGCAGGCTGCATCTCTGGGGAATTACAGCAAACTCTCCCATAAAAGTGCAGCAGAACGTGGCTAAACCTGCCAGAGTGCAGGAGCCTCTCAGGGGCTCTGCTTGTTGAGCTGCACACTTTCAACATGTTTAAAATACTTCTTTAACACATACACAGACATTTAGAACCTCACCACAACTCTGCACGTTCTCTCAAATCTGTTAACACCATGCAGTTCTTCCCAAGCTCTTTCCATATAATCATTAATAAAAACACATAAGCACAACAGTATTTGGGCAGCACAGCTCAGGTCAGGACAGGACAGTGCTTATTTAGTAGCTCATGTAAAGTTTCATGGTAACAGTGGTGTTGCAGCACAAGAAAAATTTGCTCCAGATCAGTGTGAAAACAAATCCAACGTGATGAAGGTTTGGCTTTGGCCTTGAGACTTTGCTCTTTGTGTGAGCCCTGCTCTGGATTGATTCCCAATCAGTCTTGGAGTAGCTGTTGGGCGAAGGCTCATCCCAGCCCTGAGCCTTGGCAGTTCTCTGGCCTCAAAGGGACAGCTGAGGCTGCACTGCACATGACTGGGGTTCAGGGCACCATCATCAAAGAGCTTTGAGATGTTTCAATTACTGTATTCTTACTACATGGTTTTTGTTATGAAATTCATTCACTATTTTTAAACTCAGTTTTACTCCTTTTCCAGGTGCTTCCTACAAATATCTTCTGCACAGAAGCCTATTTCAAGAATAATTATGCCATGGCTCAATTAGAAAAATGTAAGTACTATAAAATAGTTCTTACGCTCTTCTGTCTTTCAGACTGTAATCAAAAAAAGGTGAGTTTGATGTGACCAACAGAAGAGTTTGGCTCCGCTTTTAATTGAAACAAGCAGCAGAGCTGGAACCTGTTGAAAAGAGTCTTCACTTCATAGCTAAAGCCAACTGCAAGAGTTCCTTATTGAGGAATATAATATCTACATTTCATGTATATACTTCTGACAAGTAGCTGATAGAAATGAGGGATTTGGACTCTTTGGGAAGTACTGACCAGCTGGGCATTGGGTCTCTGAAGCTCAGTCTGTAATAACCAATCTTTTTCAATAGAGAATGTTCAGTTTCTTCCTGGCCCTCACACTCTTGCATTTGTGTTCAAAAACACTTCTTGAAAGAAATTTACAACAGCTCTTTGTGGTCCCTTAGTTGACTTTTCTCTCTTTCTCCACAGATGCTGATGAAAACCTGGATGATTCCATTAAAAAAGCTGCAAAGCAGATCCTGGAGAAGAGGGCATACATCTGCTCTCACCCTCTGGACAGGACCTTCTGATTCCTCCCTGAGAGCAGGCACTCATGAATGTCAGTCAGGGAGGAATTTGCTGCAGTTCCAGTATTTGGCATCTTAAAAGCATCTGTTATTTAATGTCTTTACTAAATGTAACTGTGTAAAATAAAACTTCTTTCTAACCAAAATTTCATAGGAAAAGAATAAATACAGAGATTTCATTTAAAGCTGAAGTTATTTTATTACAGACATACATACATACATATATATATATGTCTGTTTCCCCTGTAACTGGATAAAGACAGGTGAGGTTTAGATGGGGAGATGTTTCTTCCTAGGAAGGGACTGTGGGGTTTCTCAGTATTTTTGTACTTCAATCAGCTGCTCATTCACTGAGCAAGCCTGAAAGACTTGGGTATACCTGTGTTTGAGGATTCCAGGATGAGGGAAGAGATGAGAATCTTGACTCCATGTTTCAGAAGGCTGATATATGAGGATATTATATTAAATTAAAGTACTACACTACAACTATACTAAATAGGGAGAAAGAATTCATCAAAAAGCTGGAAGGGAAAGCAAAGGAATGAATAACAAATCTTGTGACTGTTCACAGCTTTAACACAGGTGGCTGTCATTGCTCATCAAGTAAAAACAATTTCACATGCTGGGTAACAATTCTCCAAATCACATTCCAAAGCAACAAAACATGGAGAAGCTGAAGCTTCCCAGCTTCACAGGAGAAAAGACCCTGGAAAAAGGATTTTTCATAAAATATGTCTGTGACACTCGTAGAATGAGAACAGTTCTGTTTGGGAGCCCAAACATTGGTGCTAAACAGGTTTATTCTCGGTTTTTGGGGGCAAGAGGAAAGAACTGAAGCCAGTTACTGTAAAATGCCTGCACAAGCACCAGTGCAAATAACAGCCAAAGGAAGGATGAAGCCAGTCCCACAACCACAGCCCAAGCGGCCAGAGATCCTCCTTCAACCCTGGCTGCATTGAAACCCCACTGACTGCCAAGAAGAAAAGCGCCCTACTGAGAGCAAGCAAACTTAACCCTCTGCCAGGACACAAATTTAGAGGGAAAAAAATTTAAAATCCCTACACCACCAGACACACTTCCCAGTGAGAAGGGTTGGAACTCTCTGGCTCCCAGCACTTGCTTGGCAGGCAGGTTCCCAAAGGTGCTGGGAGCTAAGCTGTGCCCTGCGAGGGAACAGAGCCAGCCTCCCTTCAGTGGGAGAAGGCGCGGCCTCAGCTGTAGCCCCGGGTGCCTGCGGTGGCCCAGGGCACGGCCATGGCTGTCAATGTGTTGGGCTGCAGCACAGGGCAGGCTGGAGCTCAGCAGCCTCAGCAGAGCCCAGGGCCGCGGCCCTTCCCTGCCGGGGCCCGAGCCTGGCCCGGCCCGGCCCGGCCTGAGCAGCCCGGCCTGGCCCAGGGGATGGGCTGCGCCCGCCCGCTGTGCCCACAGGCTGGGCCCAAGCCTTTGCAAGAGGCTTTCTCCCAGCTTGGCAAAACCTCGGCCAAGTGTCCCTGTGCTGTGCTGAGAAGAGTAAAAAACCCCGCAAATTTAACCCTGCTGCCCACCGCATGAGGGATCCCTGCACACCTTAGGAGAGGCCATCAATACTCCTTTGTGCCTCATGAGGGATCTCTGCACCCCTCAGCAGGGACCCCAAAATATCCCTGTGTGCCTCTTCAGGTCCAGGCCCAGATGATGCCACAGAAGGAAATGTGCCCTCAGCCCAGGGACCTCAGCATGGGCTCCCCCTTCCTCTCGGGGCCCCGCCGCTGGGCACAGCAGCCCCTGCCTGGCTCCTGCCTGCCCACACCGTGGCCATCCACGGCTGCTCCTGGGCATGGAGCTCAGCCACTGCTGGTGCCGGGTGGGCTTTGCTGGTGCTACCACATGGACATAGCTGTGAAAACTCTATTTCTTTATTTCAACATAAAATGTGGGCCAAGCTTTGCCCTGGCAGACAACGGCTGCCCACCTTCAGTCCTGGCCGGGGAACAGGACCAGGGGGCTGAGGGGCAGAGGGTCTTGTTGTGAAGGGGTGGGTTTTGGGACGGCCTCATGACGGTGATGCAGCCATGGCGGGGCAGATAGGGGCAGAAGGGAAGAGCTGGGATAAACTGCTAGGATTTCATTGCCTCTGTTTTTAGGTTCGTCGTCTGAAGATGCACAGGAGCACCTGTTAAGAGAGGAGGTGGCTGAGGCCCCAGCTGCCAGTGGCACACAGGGACCCTCGTGCACAGCAGGGCCCAGAGCTGGCAAGGCTCCCCAGCACGGCTGGAGCTGCTGGCACAGCTGGGCCCAGCTGGACAGCTGCCCCTCAAGGCCCCGGCCAGCAGGGCACGGCTCTGGGCAGGGTCCCTGGCCAGGAGCAGGCCCCAGAGCGCCTCTGCCTTTCAAGGGCAACCTCGGCCCTGCTCTTTCTCCTCCCCACCTTGCTCTGCCTCTGCCCTGTGCCCCTGGGGCTGCTCTTGGCCAGGCAGCCTCAGTGGGATCCAGCTCTGGCTGCAGCCCCAGCGGGGCCCCCAGGACAAGGCCCAGCAATTAAGAGGCCAATGGAAGCACTGGGCAGCAGCAGAACCCTCAGCAGAGTTATTAGGAGAAAACCATGGACTGGCCACAGCTCCACTGCAGGCTCTCTGGGAATGTTCCCTGACTATGAGCAGCCTTTAAAGAAGAGAGTTTGAGGCAGAGAGTTGTAAAACACTCACCGTTTTATCTTCCAGCAATACCAGATTCCAGCACAGAACATCATCAGGCACAGTGCCACACCAGCCACAATGGCCATCAAGTTCATCAAACAAGCTGTTCCCCAGCAGAAAGCTCTTCTCATGCTTTTCCAGATGATGTCAGAATGTGTTGAGGTGTCGGCTGCATCTGTGGGAGCAATGGGGAGCGTGAGCCCGTGCTGAGCTGCACTGCTGAGCTGGCAGCACGGTGGATACGGGCACGACGTTCTTTGTTTCCCCCAGAGCTGGGGCCTGCAGGCACCTTGCCGGCCCTTGGCACAGGCTGTGCCAGCCAACAAAGCCCAGCAGGCCGGGAGGAGAGCCCGGGGGCAGCGCAGCTGCTTGGGCAGTGGCTGCTGCCAGGGACATGGGCCAAAGCCATCCCTGAGCAGCCACTGCCAGCCCTGGCCCTCCCTGCCCCGTGACAGCTCCCCCAGCCCCAGGGGACAGACTGTCAAAAAGTCCACAGCCAGCAAAGAGATTGTCCCAGGAATTGTGTGCTGCTTTTCCTCTCTGCAGCTGGTCCCAAAAACATCCCTCAGACTGCTGTAAATGCCCACACATGGTCTGATCAGCCCCTATGCTTCTCCACTCTGCTCTCAGAAATTCTGCAACAAATCCACCAATAAATTCCAGGTTACATCTGTGAATTGCATGCTACAGTTTCCTTCCTTTTTTCCCAATACCCAAAAGTTTCTATAGATAATAATGCCCTTGAGGATCTCTGATTATTTTCTTTTTTTTTTTTTCTTTTATGAGACATTTGAAACAGCTTTATTTGTTTTAGTTTTGGCAGGTCGGGCTTTTTCCTTAGTGTGATGGTTTACTTATTATCTACATTTAAACTTGTTTTTATTTATGGTCATTTGCTCCCTAAGCAATTATTTTGACAATCTGTCATTCACTTCTTAGTTAATGTTCCATAGATTAACAACTTGGACTCTCTTTTTATAGGAATATAAAGACCTCAAAAAGCTGTATTTTTGATTTTGAGGACATTCTCTCTCCCCACTCCCAGCTTATTAAATGATCATTTTTGAAACATCTCTGAGGACATGTGGAGTTATTTGAGAAATGCTTGGCTTAACCTGGGTATTGGATTATTATTTTCAGTGCTATAAACCTACATTGCTTCCAGGTTCACACCACGGTCCTGATTTGTGGCTCACTGCATGGATGCTTGTCTGAATTAAAACAATGTTTGTGAGGCAGCTGAAGAGCTTAGACCTCAGAGATTAAAATTCCTGGGAGGGGGAGGAGGAAGAAAGGATAAAATCCTGATTCAAAGGGTTTTTTCTCACTTCTAGTATGCCAGAAGTATGGTAGACTACACCTGTCTTCAGATGTCATTTACTTACAGAACAACTCTCTACAGTGTCAGACTCCAGGAGAAATGACTGAACACTTTGCCTCCCAATGCATCAGCTTTAATTCTAGTGAGAGGTAGCCTTAATTACAGTCTGATTTGAGCAAATCAACAAAGCAGTCTTGCCATTGTGAGAGTGGCAAGAGGAATTTGCTTGTGAACAGATGAATATGTCCCACTCAGTAATGAACAAAATTTGCCCTGACTTGGAAGAAAATAGACAAGGAGCAACGCAGTATTTGGGGTTTATCCAGGGATAAATGTGGCAAGAAGCTGTAACAACTTAACCTGTTTTACAGAACACAAGTACTGATACGGCCAATAATGAACCCACATGAAGGGATCTTCAGGACATTCCTTTATTTCTCTAACCAGGAATGGGCAGCAAAATGCTGGCATTTATCTGAACTGGAAGCCATGTTCCTCTCCTGTTTCTCCTTGAGCACACTGTGTGTTATTTGCAGACTTCACTGTCCAGCCCATCAATCCTCTTGTGGTCAATTGCTAAATGGCACAAGTACCAAAATACAGGTGCCAGCATAATCAGCCCAGCACTAATGCAGCACTGCTTTGATGGTGCACAGGAGCACAGAATGGCTTGGGTTGGAAGGGACATTTAAAGGCCATCTTGTCCCAATGGCCTGCAGTGAGCAGGGACACCTTGAACTAGGTCAGGTTGCTCAGAGCAGGAGCTTGAATGTCTGCAGGGATGGATGTCCACCTGTCTGGGCAACCTCTGCCAAGGTTTCATCAGCAATAGTGTAAAATATGTGTTTCTTTCATCTAGTCTGAATTGACCATTTTTTAGATTAAAACCATTCCCCCTCGGTCTGGTCATGAAAGGCTCTACTAAAAATTCTGTCCCCATCTCTTTACAAGCCCCCAGAAGGCCCTGAAAGGCAGCAATCAGGTGTCCCTGGAGTCTTCTCTCTTCCAGGCTGAACACTGCCAGCTCTCCCAGCCTGTCTCCAAAGCAGAAGGGCTCCAGCCCTCAGAGCATTTAGTCCCTCCTCTGGACTAGATCCAACAGGACCGTGTCCTTCCTGTCTTGGGGACCCAGAGCAGAATGCAGTACTCTGTCGTGGGAGAGACCGAGACACTACAAAGCAACACAGTCCATTTCCAGAAGGCTTCAAACCCTGTTTTTATTCTAGCCTGCATGCTTTTTCTGCATTCTTACAAAGCTGTTATGTTTACACTTTATTCATTGGTCACAAGAGACAAGCAAAATGCTCATTGGAATAGGGAGTTGCAGGTTTCTCTTATTTATCCTTCTTTCTTTCTTGGTTTCTATGATCAATGACATAGAAAATTACTAGAAAATTATTTTAGTTGTAAACATGGATCCTCCTACCTAACTTCTCGATGGTTCACAGAGGTCACTGTAAAACATCTTCCACAGTACTCCAGGTGGGGTCCCACCAGAGCAGAGGGGGGGAGTCACCTCCTTCAACCTGCTGGGCACTCTCCTTTGGATGCACATGGCTGGCTCATGTCCAACCTCTCATCTAGCAGTACCCCCAAGTCCTTCTCGGCAGAGCTGCTCTCCATCCCTTCATGTCCCAAACTGTGAGATCAGCTGAGCTGGGACTGTGTCACAGCCCTTAGGCAGAGCAGCTGAGCAGGATGAGCTCCCTTCCAAAGAAAGCAGAACCCACTCCACACAACTCCACCCTGGCCATGAGGTCACAAGCAGGCTCTGAGATCACAGAGGTCCCAGAGCCCCGCGGTTGCACAGCAGCACAAGGAGCCAGCAGTCAGTCCCTGAGCACAACTGTTGCGGCAGCAGCAGCAGCGGTGGCAGCAGCGGTGCTGACATTGGGACAGCGGAGTCAGGACAGCGGTGGCAGCAAGAGCTGCGGGACTGGCAGAGGGCAAGGCAGCATGGCCCTTGCTCTGCGCCTCCTACTCCTGCTCCTCCTGGCTGTGGCCCTGCCTGCCAGGGCTGCACAGGCGGCTCCACTCCAAGTGTGGAGAGCAGGTGAGCCGGCAGCCTGGCTGCCCTTTCCCGGGACAGCGCTCCCTGCTCCCTGGGAAGCGCTGGGGATGGTTTTGCCCAGGGCTTTAAAGAGGATTTCCTCTGTGGCAGGGACAGAGCTGCCATGGGCCTGGGGCTGCTCCAGCCACCACCCCAGGGGTGTTGCACAGGGCCTGCAAAGAGGGTGGAGAGTGACCAGAGCCAGTCCAGAGCTCCCCAGGCCCCTGTGCAGCTTTGGCCTTGTCCACTGACATCTGGCAGCCAAGGCCTTACCCGACCCCCTTGCAGTGCCCAGTTCTCTAAGGGAGAGGGGAATCCCAGCACACCATGGAAATTTTCTGATCTTTGCTCCCTTCTAGATTGGGATCGTGATATGGCTTATATGGAAAAGCTAGTGCATAACAGTTGGAAGACTCCAGAGCATGGTGGAGGCAAGTTCTTCATGTGTCTTTCCTGACAAAATAATTGGTGTCCAAGTGGCAAGAGCTCCCTCATGTGCTATTTCCCTTAACATAATCTCTTGATTTAAAGTATCTGGAAATCTGGCTATGCTCCTTTCTCGAACCATGAATGATCTCACAGGATTGCAATCTGTGGGAGGAAGGAGCATTTAGCTGTCCATCTTCCTCCCGTGTGCCATGCCAGTGTGTCCTTCCTGTGCTCTGTGCAGCCAGGGCTCTGTGCAGCCAGGGCGAAGAGCAGAGAGGGAAGGGGCCGGGCCCAGGGCTGAGCCCCGGAGCTGAGCCTTTGGCAGCTCCTTTGCCAGCCCCGGGGAGCCTGAGCTGCTCCTGCTGCCACTGCTAAGCCCTGGCCCTGCCTGTGGCTCGGTTTAGAGCTGCTGGCAGCTCCAGGGAGTCCTTTCTGCCCCGAATGCCCGGCAAGGGGCTGCTTCCATCCCAGTGTGGGGCCACTGCAGGCACATGTTCCCCCTGCCCCTGCTCCTGAGTGGAAGGCAGAGCTGAGGGAGTACCTTGGAGGGCATCAATCACCCAGGTGCCCTCACTGCCACTTAGGCCTGAAAGAGAAATGGAGCAATTTTCCATTAAGGTCCTCCTACAATGAAGAAGGAAGAGATGGCAGGCCATGGTGGGTGCATTTCCCTCAACCTACCCCTGTGTCGCAGCAGCCGGGGGCTTTGGCAACACAGCGGGAAGGGATCAATGGCAGCCTCACTGCCCCGCTGCTGCTTTCACACCCTGCAGGGCTGTTTCCCAGCCTGGCTTGACTGCAGCTTCTGCCCAGCCCCTGCAGGAAGGCATTTGGCATCTGCTGCCAGGCAACCCAAACTGCACCATGGGCCATGCCCACCCTGAGATCCCTTGCAATTTCCCAGTCTCTGAGCACATGTGGAGGGGCAGCTCCATGGAGGAGGGAGGACCCTGGCCCAGACCTAACAACCTGGCCATCTTCCTGAGCATTATCCATGACTTCACAAGTACTGATTCCTGATGATGCAACCCTCCACAATGCTGAATGGTTCCATCTGGTCCAGCTGTACTTTTTCCTTTCATCAGCAATGGAGCAAAAGTCCATGCAGATGGCGCCATATCATACTGGAAGCAATGGCTCTGTGTCAGATTCTGATGGAGGAAAGGAGGAGTTGACAGACATGAGCAAAGGCATAGGAGGTAATTGCCGTGCTGGGCTCAGCCCTGGGCAGGGCTGTGTGGCAGCAGCTCTTCCCCCAGGGCCTGCCCTTGGCTTCCAGGCCTCTGGAGCTCGTTCAGAGCCCCAGGGAAATGGGACTGGTGCAGCAACGTCCCTCCCGCTGCAGCTGCTGCAGAGCTGGCCCTGAGTGCCCAGAGGCCCAAGGCACAGGAGCAGCCCCAGCCAGGGCCAGAGCCAGCCCTGGCTCCCGACTGGGCAGGGGCTGTGCTGGGTCCTGACAGGGCCTGAGCCTGTCCCCTGGGGCTGGGGGAGCTGTGACGGGGCAGGGAGGGCCAGGGCTGGCAGTGGCTGCTCAGGGATGGCTTTGGCCCGTGTCCCTGGCAGCAGCCACTGCCCAAGCAGCTGCGCTGCCCCCGGGCTCTCCTCCCGGCCTGCTGGGCTTTGTTGGCTGGCACAGCCTGTGCCAAGGGCCGGCAAGGTGCCTGCAGGCCCCAGCTCTGGGGGAAACAGAGAACGTCCTGCCCGTATCCACCGTGCTGCCAGCTCAGCAGTGCAGCACAGCACGGGCTCACACTCCCCATTGCTCCCACAGATGCAGCCGGCACCACAACACGTATTCCCAATGCCCAGGATGGCCTCGGAAGGGGTTTCTATCACGAAACAGGCTACTGGCTAGCAATACTGGCATTTCTGCTTTGTTTGGAGCTTGTCTTCGTGTTGTGCTTGTTTGGAATCCGGTATTTGGAATCGGGAAGAGAAAACAGTGAGTGTTTTGTTGCTCTCCCCCTCCAACAGCTTCTTTTGAAAGTCTAACGTGGTCAGGGAACATTCCCATTGAGACTGCAGTGGGGTTGTGGCCAGTCCATGATTGTCCAAATAACTCTGCTGAGGCTTCTGCTGCTGCCCAGTGCTTCCATTGGCCTCTCAATTGCTGGGCCTTGTCCTGGGGGCCCCGCTGGGGCTGCAGCCAGAGCTGGCTCCCACTGGGGCTGCCTGGCCAAGAGCAGCCCCAGGGGCTCGGGGCAGAGGCAGAGGGAGGTGGGGAAGAGAAAGAGCAGGGCCGAGGTTGCCCTTGAAAGGCAGAGGTGCTCTGGGGCCCGCTCCTGGCCAGGGACCCTGCCCAGAGCCGTGCCCTGCTGGCCGGGGCCTTGAGGGGCAGCTGTCCAGCTGGGCCCAGCTGTGCCAGCAGCTCCAGCCGTGCTGGGGAGCCTTGCCAGCTCTGGGCCCTGCTGTGCACGAGGGTCCCTGTGTGCCACTGGCAGCTGGGGCCTCAGCCACCTCCTCTCTTCACAGATGCTCCTGTGCATCGTCAGCAGATGAGCCTAAGAACACAGGCAGCGGGAGGTTGACAGTTTATCCCAGCTCTCCACTTCTGCCCCTATCTGCCCTGCCATGGCTGCAGCAGCGTCAGGAGGCCGTCCCAAAACCCACCCCTCCACAACAAGACCCTCTGCCCCTCAGCCCCCTGGTCCTGTTCCCCGGCCAGGAATGAAGGTGGGCATCCCCTGTCTGCCAGGGCAGGGCTTGGCCCATATTTCATATTCAAATAAAAGAATAAAGTTTTCACAATTATGTCCGTGTGGTAACAGCAGCAAAGCCCACCCGGCACCAGCAGTGGCTGAGCTCCATGCCCAGGAGCAGCCGTGGATGGCCACGGTGTGGGCAGGCAGGAGCCAGGCAGGGGCTGCTGTGCCCAGCGGCGGGGCCCCGAGGGGATGGGGGAGCCCATGCTGAGCGTCCCTGGGCTGAGGGCACATTTCCTTCTGTGGGATCATCTGGGCCTGGACCTGAAGAGGCACACAGGGATATTTTGAGGTCCCTGCTGAGGGGTGCAGGGATCCCTCATGAGGCACAAAGGAGTATTGATGGCCTCTCCTAAGGTGTGCAGGGATCCCTCATGCGGTGGGCAGCAGGGTTAAATTTGAGGGGGTTTTTTACTCTTCTCAGCACAGCACAGGGACACTTGGCCGAGGTTTTGCCAAGCTGGGAGAAAGCCTCTTGCAAAGGCTTGGGCCCAGCCTGTGGGCACAGCGGGCGGGCGCAGCCCATCCCCTGGGCCAGGCCGGGCTGCTCAGGCCGGGCCGGGCCGGGCCAGGCTCGGGCCCCGGCAGGGAAGGGCCGCGGCCCTGGGCTCTGCTGAGGCTGCTGAGCTCCGGCCTGCCCTGTGCTGCAGCCCAACACATTGACAGCCATGGCCGTGCCCTGGGCCACCGCAGGCACCCGGGGCTACAGCTGAGGCCGCGCCTTCTGCCACTGAAGGGAGGCTGGCTCTGTTCCCTCGCAGGGCACAGCTTAGCTCCCAGCACCTTTGGGAACCTGCCTGCTGGGCAAGTGCTGGGAGCCAGAGAGTTCCAACCCTTCTCACTGGGAAGTGTGGCTGGTGGTGTGGGGGTTTTAACATTTTTTTCCCTCTAAATTTGTGTCCTGCCATAGGGTTAAGTTTGCTTGCTCTCAGTAGGGCGCTTTTCTTCTTGGCAGTCAGTGGGGTTTCAATGCAGCCAGGGTTGAAGGAGGATCTCTGGCCACTTGGGCTGTGGTTGTGGGACACCTTGGCTTCATCCTTCCTTTGGCTGTGATTTGCACTGGTGCTTATGCAGGCATTTTACAGTAAGTGGCTTCAGTTTGTTCCTCTTTGTACCAAAAACCAAGAATAAACCTCTTTAATACCACTGTAGTATTAAGTGGCAGGCCTTACTTTCTTGACTTGCTGGATGCACAGGCCATTGGCATCACAGGGCCTTCTTGGTGGGGTCTTCAGATACCCTGGTGGTCACTGAAGAAGGAAGCTGAATTTTCTGGGAAAAAGATAGTTTCCCATGTGTGGAAAAGAATAACCTGTCACTTCCCCATCCCTTTCTATACAAAGTGATACAGGCAAGTGCATTCATCTATCTCTATCTGCCTTGTCTATCTATCTATCTATCTATCTATCTATCTATCTATCTATCTATCTATCATCTATCTATCAACTATCTATCTTAATAATCTATTGTGGTGTTGCATTTTATTCAAATGGTATGCTCTGTCTCAAAAATGTAGCTCTTGAAAATATATGGTTTATTCCAAGCTCTGTTCCTCCCCTGAAGTCCCATGAATCTACAATCCCATTTGCCCAAACCTTATTTCGCACCTACATTGAATTTCCCTCTTAAGCTGTGCGAGGAAGACCAGTTTCTCTCATGGCCCATCTCTCCCCTAGGCTCGCCCTCTCTCCCCCTCCCTTTCCCTTTCCCCCTTCTCCCTCTGAAACCATGTTACTCCCGGGGCTGGGACCCCCAATAAACCCTCATCTAATCAGCACCCTCAGAAGCCGTGTGGAGTCTCCTTGCGTGCCTGCTGCTGCCAGCGAACTCACAGCCCAGGGGGCCCTCCGGGGACTCCCTGGGGAGCTCCCCTCAAAGGAACTGCTACAATCCATGAAATATTTCTATGCATGATATTTTGTTTATTCGTAAATTATGACACATCTCTTGAGAGCTGGAAAAGAATACCATCCATCTTTGATATAGCAAAGCTTGGGTGTAGGAGCAGAGATGATCTGTGATTTCCTTCTTGCTAGACATATGCTGGCTTGTTTAGATTGACTTTCAGCTGAAATCCTACAAAGCTGGAAAATGACTGGTGGCCATCACTCTGATATCCTTAAAAGCCCTTTTTTCATTTTAATTTTTTTCATCTATGGTGGCTGGTAAATACCTTTCTTCCTTAAGCTATGTGCAGGCAATATTGGAGGTAGAAAATAACATAACACGGCATATTTTAGATACTTGAAAATTTTCTTGTGAAATTTTATGGCAGTATCTCCTGCCTCACAACTAAAGCAGCAGGTCAGCTACTGAGCACAACTTACTGCATAGCTGCAGCTCATGTTTCTACAGTGGAAGTGGCTTTTTGTTCTTCTGCATGGGTATGAAACACTACCAATTGAAAGGTTGATTACAGAGCAAAGAGCCTTGTTTAGTGTAGCCTGGACTTTGGGAAGGTGGTATCTGTTAGATGAATACCCAGCAAACGACCTAAGTTATTTTTTGTGACTACTCCCTCGTGATTTTGGCCTGGCTTCTTTAGGAGATTCTGTTTTCATTTAGAAATGGCACAGTGGAGCCAGTGCTGCCTCAGGACAGGTGGAGCTGGGACAAATGGCTCATTGATTTTGATCTCAACAAAAAGCCACCTGAGCTCCTCATGACAGCAACCCCACAGAATGGTAATGGATCCATTAAAACTAACTCATCACAGAGCTTTTAACTTGAGGCTCTGACTTATGTTGCTTGTTCAGTTCTGCCATGGAGGAAGGGAGTTTGTAGACAAAGAGGTTTAGCAAGGAGATCCATGTACAATAAAAGTGCTTCTATTTCAGCAAATGAAGTATCTTAGGATGTAAACCCTAATCCATACTCCAGTCTTATCCCTCCATTACCCAAATTCTTGGTCTTAATTCCTTAGTCAGTAGGAAAATATGACAGGGAAGTGTAGATCCTCCTTTCCTTCTTCAGCTGGACAGCTTGTAATCTTGTCTTCTCCCACAGACAGGAGCAGACAAATGGGAATCTTGTCATGAAATCATACTTGGGCAAGTTTGCCCTGTGTTTGTTTTTGCCCTGAAGTAACTGAGATTCACCGGAATATTTACAAGCCATAAATGATGGATTTATTTGGGTTGCTAGAATCTTTCATATTTTATGACTTTTCTGCTGCACAAGAGCCTGGCACTTGCAGAACTCTTACCCCATGCACTTCCCCAGTGCTTCTTGCAGAGAAGCTTTGGGAAGCACTCAGGAAAAGTGCCATGTTCATGTGTGGTTTGTGGAGCCCACAGGACAGGGAAATGTCTTTGCAGTGGGCACTGCCTTTTATTCCAAGGTGTAGAAGGATTCTTGGCTGAACAATGCCATGATATTCCCCTGTGGGAATTGGACAGCCCTGGTCTGCAGATTACAGAGTTACTCTGAAAACCATGTATCGTCCTCAAACAGGAACAAGATAGACCATGTGCTGTCCTCAAATACAACAAGGAAGAATGAGCATTGTGCCAGGATGAAACCAAATGCGCCAAGCACGTTGTGGGAGCTCCTAATTTGGCACACCTTAGCTAAAGATGCTTATAGTGTGACAACCAATCAGTAATTAAGATGTATGTGTGAATATAGCTACTTAACCAATGAGCATTAAGCATTAGTGGCAGGAGACAGTGTATAGAGGAGGATAACTATGTCAAAGTTGCTTAATAAAGGAGAACGACATGTAGCCACATTGGCTGTGAGTGTCATTACACAGCCGACTCTCCGTGGGACCCTCCTCACCAAGGAATTGTCATTGCTGTGGGCACTGGCTGTTATTCCAACACCTGTGTCATTTGTTCTACTGGAATCCTTGTCAGAAAGGTTGTTCTTCGCCATTGAGATTTTTAGGTGACATTTTTGATCTCAAACAGCCCAAAGTTTTCCATCTCACAGGTTTCTGATGCTGGTTTTCCCTTTCCAGTCTGTTGTTGGCCAAGGAAGATGCTGCTTAGATTCTGCAGGCCCCCATACATGGATACTGTTATAGGTAAAAATCGATCCAGCCAATTTAATAAAAATAAAATATAAATTTATTCACAACCGATATGCAGCCACGACAGCCAACAATCAAGGACAGCACCGACCCCGGGATGGAAGCTGGGTGAACACAGATCCGCCTTCTATCGCACCCAATCCCCCCTGTTCACCAATGCCACTTGGCAGAATCCCTTCTTATACTCTTTTTCTAGCCCGTGGCGGAGTCCCTTTGTCTTTCCTCAGGGTTCTTCACATTCATGATGCCTCTATTCTCCGTCCTGTGCTGGACAAAACCTTGTGCAGGAACTGATGTGTATCAACTCTTTAGTTACCGGAATCCCGTATGCAGATGTATGTCCTTGATGGTCCCCTCTGTCTAAGATGAACATCTCCATGGGCCATCATCGCTGGGCCTCCTCCTGTTCACACCAGTGAGAACGACAATCTCCTGTGCCGGCTGGGTTCACTTCCTATGTTAATGACACTCCTCCTACCCGACTGCCAGCTGCGGTTTCCTCACCCTGTGAAGCAATCCCCTCTTCCCTTGCTACTGTGATTTCAAGTTTTATATTTTATTCTTATATATATATATATATACACATATATATATATATAGTATGAGTATGAATTACCATTATATATATATCTATGTATCTATCTATCTAGCTATATATATATATTCTATCAGCACGAATTACCATAATATATATAACAGGTACCAAGCTGAAAGTTCTCCAGTGCTCCACAGTAGTCCCGTTATCACAGGAGGGCCAAGAGCAGCTCCATAAGCTCCAAGGGATTCTAACAGATGAATTTCTATCCCTCAGGAAGGCAGGGCTGGGTCTGAAGTAAAGGGTCTGACTCTGCACCCACTTTGCATTGCAGCAGCTGTCCCACACTTTGTGGAAGGCACATAACATGTGCCACTCTTAAATCAGCACTGGCTTAGTCAGTCTTATAAGCCTCTTAAAAAAACCTAGCCTGAGCAAATAATATTTGCGTTTTAGTTGCTTGGGGTGTTTTTGGGTTTTTTTGTTGTTTTTTTTTTTTTTTTTCCTTGGTTCTTTGCTTTGGTGCTCAGAGATCATGGAGGAAGAGGCAGATTTGCTGTTCAACTTGCCTGTCAGTATGCAAGGAGCAGGAAAAGAAGATCAGTGTTTCACCATCTGGTTAATGAGCTCTAAAAGCAATTGTGCTGTCCCTAATCAGGGGGTGGGGGCACTGCTAACAGCCTGGATTGCCCCCACCTGTGTTCCCCTCCTTACCAAAGTGCTGTGTAGATCCAGAGCCTTCTGTCTCGGCCTGATGGTGCAAAAATTCTCCCAATATCCATCCCTTCGCAAAAATAAAGGCTTTGTGCTCATTAAGATGAAAAGCTGTATGGGTAGCCTGCAGCTAATGTTGTTTTGTTGCCTGTACCCCAGTCAGTGCTTGTTATGATTAGAAACTTGTATTTTTTTTAAGTTTCAGAGTTAACAACAAGTCAGACCATCAGACCTCTTTAGTTTCACTGCCAAAGAAAAGCTCTTCAATTACCTGTTAATGTCCGGTGATTAACCATTGTTCCCCTGATGCTGGCTGCTTGCCAGGGACGGACTCAGGGACAGACCCTCCAAGTATGAAGAGAATAGGAGTGACATCAGAGCCAGTATGCAGATGAGAAATGCATTGCGCCCCAAATTTTTACAGTTTTACAGTTTTTACAGGAAAACCCCCTAACATTACGAGCCAACAAGTGACCTAAGTGAAGTCTAAGGATAGGAGCATTGTCCCGGACCTGCTTGGATCCTTTTTGCTTCTCACCCTATCCTGAAAAGATGTTGATTAAAGAGAAGCCCCGGGGTGTTAGACAAAAAAGCCAGGAATCTGCTAATCTCCCGTGAGGATGGAATCCCCAGCTCTGTCTACAGACCAGTGGACAAAGCTGCATCACCCTCCTTCTCCGTGCCATGCCTGGGAGCAACGGCGGCGTGGGCGCAACCCGTCGATTTCTCCCCACCTGAGCTGATTCTTCTTAATAAAGGCATTAAAAGTAGAAAGATCTCCTGTCCATTTATTTCAGTGCTGACATCTAAATGACTGACCAGCCCCAAGCTGCTCTTAAGACTGATTTGATCAAAGGCACTGAAGCTCTGTTGAGTGCAAATTCTTCAGGAAAACAAGCACAGGAACTTGGATAATGTTGCTGGAAAAAGCAGAGTGCAGAGTTGAACCTCTGAGGACACCTCCCTGCTGCCTCCCCCCACCCTTTTATTTTAAATTCATTTAATATTCTGAGTGTGAGCTCTTGCATGAAGTGGGTCTTCAGCAAGGAGCTGCTGGGCCTCCTGGCTGTGTCCCTTTGTGCTCCCAGTGCTTCTTGAAATAAATGGGGCAGGAGATCTTTCTCCTTTTTAATGCCTTTATTAAAAAGAATCAGCTCAGGTGGGGAGAAATCAAAAGATCGCGCCCACGCCGCCGGTGCTCCCAGGCGTGGCACGGAGGAGGAGGATGATGCAGCTGTGTCCACTGGTCTGCAGGCAGAGCTGGGGATTCCGTCCTCACCAGAGATTAGGAGATTCCTATCTTTTTTGTCTAACACCCCGGGGCTTCTCTTTAATCAACATCTTTTCGGGTTAGGGTGAAAAACAAAAAGGATCCAAGCAGGCACTGGACTACGCTCCCATCCTTAGACATCACCTAGGTCCCCTAGTTCTATGTTGGCTCCTTGTTTTTAGGGGTTTTCCTGGAAAACTGCAAAATTTGGTGCAATGCATTTCTCATCTGCATACCAGCTCTGATGCCACTCCCATTCTCCTGGTACCTGCAGGGACCCTGTGTCACTCCCTGGCAAGTCTCATGGGGACAATGGTTAATCGCCAACCATTAATAGGTAATTGAAGAAGAACTCTTAACAATGAAGCTAACTGAACAGCAACTGGTCCAACTTGTTTTAACTCTGCAACCTTAAAAACATAGATAACTTTTTATTCATAACACTTCTGGTCTGGTTTGGCTGGGAAACTTGTCCATCCTGCCTCTGTGGCTGCTCCCTGTCATTCCAATGCACAGCCCTTTCCCGCTGCTTGGCATTTACAAGCTCTGATTACTTCATTGGGTAACTTGCATCTTGCACTCCATGACATAAAATTGCGTTTACTCAGACTCTGCCCTATCCTGAGTTTCTGGAACACATTTCTAAGCCTTCCAGCTGTAGCCCAAGGGAAGCTGTTTCTGTCTTGCATAACAAAATTGGCAATTTTTTTGCAAAGACAGCCCGTTACAAAGGACTTGCTGTGTGCATTAACATCTGAGGGGCTGCTTTCAAAGACAGGCAAAAAACCCATGAACAAACAGCAAACCAACCAAACAACATATTTTTAAAAATTACTTTATTTTTACCTCTTATTTTTAATCTTTTCCAAACTGGCCTCCTTTTCCACTGCAGTGTTTTTCTTTGGACAGAAAAGCCCCCTTGCCAGATGATGCGACTTCACAGGAAAACAAAACTCACACACAATGCATATATGAAAGCTAAACGTAGAGATTCCCATTATCACAATCACCATCATTGATTATCAGTGTATTTTGATGTCAGATTGTTTCCAGAAGGGTGAGAACAGTATCTCAGATCCCCTGGCTAGTTTGGTGTCATACCCACTTATTATCTCTCCTTTCTTATTATCTTTCCTTTCTGCACTTCTGTAGTTGCTCTGCCCATTTGTTGCTCTTGGATCTCTGCCTCCTTCACCTGATTTTTACCTTTTTCTGGATTTGTGGGGATTTTTCTGTTGGTTTTGGCTTTTTCTTGGTGGTTGTTTTGTTTACCTATTTTATTTGGTCACAGTTTTGCTATAGTTTTTTGTGGGTTTTTTTTAATCCACTCAACAGCAGAATCAGCTTGTGATTTCTATTATGAAGTTTTGATATACAGGTGTAGCACATAAAGGTTGTTTTTGTTTTTAAAGTCATCTCAGACACAGACCTGCAAGCTCCTGTGACTTTGAGAACTGAGTGCTCTCAGACAGCAAATTGTGTATGAATAGGATACTTGTAGTACCTATCTCCATTACACACAGCTGAATGTCAAGTGGTTGGAATTGTTATAGATAGAAATTGATCAAGCCAATTTAATAAGAATTAAAAAAGAAAAGAATGGAATGTATTGCATGACTGATATACAGTCTTGAGATCCACAATCAAAGGGACAGCGTTGAGCCTGGATGGACACTGGGTAAACACTGATCTGACCTCTATCGCATCAGGCCCGCTCTGTTCACTAAGGCAGTCTGGTACAGTCAGGTTTTATACCCTTTCTGTCGCTCGAGGCAGCGTCTCTCTTGTTCTTTTCATAGTCAAACACATTCATGATGTCCTCTTTCTCCAAGTTGCACTGGACAATGTGGTTCCTGGCAAGCTGTGAATGCTGATGGTAGGGGGAACCTGGTATTGGGATGCAAGTTCCCTGATAACTTCTGCTATCTTGATCTCAGAGCTTGAGGTGCGTTGACCGCCCAGGTGGCATTTGAGTAAGGATCCATCTCCTTCCCCAGCTAGGCTCTTTTAATTGCAAGTTAGACCCCTCCTCACTGCTGTATGCAGTTTTGCAATGGCATGTGGCAGTCTCTAAACATGAAGCAATTCCTTGGCTTCCGCTGAAAATGCTTTTGAGTATTTCTTTTCAACATTATAACGTATCTTCCTCTCATATTCTACATAAGCACAAATTACCTGTATCACGTATTACAATCCCTCCCCTTCTATATAAACACATTAATTCATGCTAGAGTCCTAAAATCCTTTAATTCATTTAGTGAATTTTCCCTTAGCCCATGTAACTTCTTTAATTTCTATGTGTGTTAGCTATTTTGTGTTTTTAGGAAATATAGTTACCTTTTTAATTTTCCCCAGCCTCTCTGTCTTTTTCCTATTTGTCCTGGGATATCTCCTGATATACTTTACAGACAGCCCTGTCTCCCTTCACTTGTTTTTCAAATGTTGCCAGGGCCTCAGCTGCTTTATTATCTTTTTCCTCTAATTTCATTATTTTAGACACTTGACTTACTTTTCCTGCAGCACATTCTAGGTCTATGGGCATGGCTGCTACTTACATACCTTACACAACTGAGTACAGCAGTCTAATAAAACAAGGTATTAAAACAGGGTAGGAATATAACCCTGGCTACTGAACATAGTATAAAGAATACTACTTTCTTCCACCAGGCTCCTTCGAATAAGTGATCCCACCAGGATGCTTAGAGAATGGAATTCCATTTCTGAACTGGTACATGTGCTACCCTCTTAATTTCTGCTGCCAGACCTCAGATGGTTTCCCCATAATGGCCAATTTCTATGCAACATTCTGATTTGTTAAATTTTCCACAGATGCCCCCTTCTTCAGCTAACAAATAATCCAGGGCTATCTGATTTTGATATACAAAAACCCGCATTTGGGAATGCTGTCTAGATAACAATTCGAGGGCATCTGATGTATGTTTTGAAATTATCTCAACTACAGCCTGAAGTCATATTAGCCTGTTCAACAGAAAAATCAGGGTTCTGTACCCCCAGCTTCCATCTGGGGCTTACGTGGCAGGGCCATAATATTCTATTATTCCCTCAGCAGGCCACTCTTCCTCTCCCCATGTCTGGCTACCGTCCACCACATGGAATTTCTTCTTTATTTCTCTTTTTCCCCTACTTAAAGTTTCATATAAGGGTGCTCCCAATGAGCTACTTTCTGACATAGGGAGTGTGAACAAAACCTGATTTTTCCTAGGGTGCACGACCCTTTCCATTTCAGGGGTAATTTTTTGTATGCTTTTCTCCCACAGATCCAATATATACCATTTGGGGTTTTTCCAATTCCCCTCGGTATTTTCTGGCTCCCTTTGGGGAGTTCCAGTATCCCTTTAGGTCTCCCAAGGATTGGTAAGGATTAACTCCAGAGCCTTTGTTCCAGCAGAGCGCAATTATTTCGTTCCACTCACAAGTGGTCCCTTTTTCCCGGCTCCAATATCCAGCAGGAGGTTCTGGTTGCCAGGTCCTGCTTTTATTATTTGAATTTACTGATAAGGTAGAGATAAATAAGGTATATCCCACTACCTTGTTATATTCTCTCCCTTCTTGGCTGATACAAACCATCCCAATTCCCCACTGGTCCAAGACCCACCTCTCAGGCCTCTGTATTGTTCTTGAAATCTCAGTGTTATCCCATTTTAGCAGCTGCTCTGGAGTTAAGCTCTCACCTTTCCAAGGCCATTTGTCCGCTGATTTAAGCCCTCTGCAAATCCAGCAATTTGATAAACCCAGTTCAGTAGCAATTTCTTGCATTAGATCTATAAATAAATTTCTCTCGGAAGCAGGCAGCCCCCAGCCAGTATACTGCTTTTCCAATTGGTTGTATTGTTCACTTAGAGTTCTTAGCCTTTCTTGCTCTATTCTCTTTTTCCTCATTTCTGATTCCTGTCTTTTCAATTCTTGGGCTACCTGTTTCATTTTCCCCTCTGGGTCTATACCATCCTTATTCTTTGAAAGGCAGAATGTTTTGTCAAACTGTAGACAGGCTCTGTCATCATGTTCCTCAAGGAGGTCAAGAAAGACCAGTTCATTTCTGAGGGATACCCTGCCTTCATATTTCAAGTTCTTTCCAATCCAATATGTTTTCCTCCCATTGCACACATCTCCAGTTGGCTATTATCATAACATAGTTTGTTAACCTGAAAGTAAGCTACAAATCCTGACTCTGTTTTTCCTCCTACCCATACCGTGTGATTGCATTTGTTACAGATAGGAATAGACATCTGTTCAACATTCTGTTTATGTAGTCTATGTTCTGACTGCCTGTCCTTAGATTGCCTTTTGTGAATAACATATCATCTTTCCATTCAACTCACATATTGAGTGCCATTTATAAAGCAGAACCTGCTTTGCTTATTCATGTTGCAATTTCCTGGGGCTGGGTATGCCAGAGTCTCCGCTTCTCCTTGTCCTCCCCCGGACAATTTCCACACACTGCCCGCACCCCTTATCGAGACTTGACCCTTTCTGGCTGGGTGAATTCTCTTGGTGCAGGCTAATCAAGTGGCACGTGACTAGACTCAGGCTCATCAGAACTCCCCATATTTGTATCCCTCTGCCTCTGCCTGCGCCCACTGGGTTGCCACCAACAGCGAGATAAGCCATCTTTTCAGCAGCAGGAATATTTTTCCAGGGTCCTGGACCGAGCTGCATACATCCTCTTAAAGGAGCCCCACCTCACAAGTTTAATGGCATCAGCGCTGCAGGGAACTTTTTTTTAACCTCTGGCACTCAACCGTTATAATTTGAGCTCTGGAGTTTAATTTTCCTCCCACCCTGTTTTGAAACAGGTGAAACCATTCCCAGGAATCTAATTCTATTATACCCAAAGCAGTAGCGAGCTCTAAGACACGGCTAGTCAGGTACAGTTTGTCCTCTAGGCACTTATCACACAAGCCCTTTGGTCGATATCCCCTTCTACAATGTACCACCCACACCTTGTTACAATATTCACACTTAAAATGCACAAATGGATAACATCTACACCTAGGAGTTGCACAACTTATCTGATCCCGTTTGGTCATTTACTTGGCCGACATAAAGTTATCTTTAGGTCTCCAGGGGAAGTGGTAGCCTTCCACTCAGGCATCTCCTCCCGGTGCTCAATCTTTTTTACTCGAGACGCGTGGGTCCAGCCTTTCTCTGCTGTCCCGACGGCTGTGTCTGTGGTCAATAGGATGAGAAAAGGGCCTTCCCAGTGAGGAGAGAGGGACCTCTCTCCATGTTTTTATGAGCACTCAATCCCTGGGCTGTAGCCTATGTACAGCAAACCCCAAGGGGGTGCCCTGAGTTATTATATCCTGCTTTCGTAATTCCTGCAGATTCTTATCTCTATCAGGTATGGCTGTATCTGGCCATCCTCTTTTCTTGGGTGTCCTACCAGCATCCCATATTACATTTCAAAAGGTGACAGCCCTGTCTCTGAATGGGGCATGGTCCTGATGTTTAGCAAAGCTAAGGGGAGGCACTTTGACCAGGACATCTTGGTTTCAAGTATCAGCTTTGATAATTGAGCCTTCAGCATCTGGTTCATCCTTTCAACCTGTCCCAAACTCTGTGGGTGCCATGGAGTATGGTGTTCCCACCTGATCCCCAAGGCTCCTGCTAGTTGCTTAATGATTTTAGAATTTGATCTGAATCTATATATTTTGATCTGAATCTGTATATTTCACCAACCCATATCGAGATAAGATTTCTTCTAGTAAAAATATTGATACTGCCTGAGTCATAGCCCTAGAGCTTGGAAAGGCCTTTACCCAATGGGTCATTTTGTCCACTAGTACTAGTAAAAATTTGCATCTTCCTTCCTTAGGCAGTTCTGTAAAATCCACCGGAATCCTCTCCAAAGGACAGTATGCTGTTGGACGCCTTCCCAATGCTACCTGTCGTGCCCTGGCTCAATTAACTTTCTGGCAAACCATACATCCCTGTATTCCTTGTTTGGCTAATTCATAAATCCTCTTACATCCGAAAAATTTTAGAAACTGTTCTGCAAGGGCCTGAGCGCCCCAAAGCGTCTGCTGGTTTAATCTTTTCAATATCCTTCTGGTATAGTCTTTAGACAGTAATTCTCTCCCATCTGGTAATTTCCACTTACCTTCTTCTAATCTTCCCCCTATTTTCTCATACCCTTCAATTTCTTTGGGAGAAGGATACAGAGGATATTCCTGGGTACCGCTTTCTTCGATCTCTGGGGTACTTACCTGCAATAGAGCAGTGTTTTTCGCTTCCCTGCTAGATTATTCCCTCGGGTCCAGAACTGCATTCCTGCTTGGTGCCCTTTCACATGGACTATTGATATTGCCTCTGGCTCCCTGATGGCTTCTAAGATTTGCTTTATTAATTCTCCATGCACTAGTTCTCGTCTCTTGGTGTTAAGTAATCCTCGCTCCTCCCAAATTTTTCCGAAGGTATGGACTATCCCAAACGAGTGCTTAGAATCTATGAAAACCGTTCCCTTTTTGCCTTTTAATTTCCATAGGGCTGTAATTACTGCATATAATTCACATGCTTCTGCTGACCAGCTAACACTCAGGGGTCCTGATTCTATTACTTCTCTGATCTTACCATCCACTACAGCATATCCAGATTTCCTATTCGCCTCTATGACTCTGGCTGAGCCGTCTACAAACCATTTCTCTCCCTCGTCTAAGTCCTCTTCCTCTAGGTCAGGTCTTATCTTGGTCTGCAATTCCACCACCTCGACGCAATCATACGCTGGTTCCCCTGAGGCTTCCCTGAACAAGATTGTGCCAGATTTTTTGCAGTAGTCAGTTGTAGTTCAAGATCACGGGAGTGGATTAATATGGCTTCATATTTCAAAAGCCTGGCATCAGTGAGCCATTTCTCGACCTTTTGTTGCAATATGTTCCTCACACTATGAGGAGTGTATACCACTAGTGGGGCTCCAAAAGTTACCTTTTTCGCTTCCTCCACTAATAATGCCACAGCTACAATAGCTTGCAGACAGGTGGGCTACCACCGGGTCTAAAGGCTTAGATACATATCCTACTGGTTTCTTATCCCCTGCCCAATCCTGCATTAGTACCCCGTGAGCAGTATGGCTACTCATGTCCACAAACAACTGAAATTGTCTTTTTATATCAGGCAAACTCAACACCGGAGCTGCCGTCAGGGTCTCTTTTATCTGCTTAAATCCTTCCTCATCCTGCTGTGTCCATTTCAGTCTATCAGTGGTCCATTTCTCATAGAAAAACTTCACCTTCTCACTATATCCCTCGATCCACTGCCTGCAATATCCTAAAAGTCCCAACAGTTGTCTGATTTCTCTCTTCGTCCACAGGGAGGGTAAAGCAACAATTCGTGCCACTCTTTCAGGACAACCAGCGTCCCAAGTATCTTACCTCGGGCTCAGTAAACTGTAGCTTGGAGTTTGAGACCTTTAATCCTTTGTCTCCTAAGAAACAATGAAATTGTGCTGGCCCTTACATCTTCCTCCTTAGGACCTGCTACCAGTAAGTCATCTGCATACAGCAGTAGCTTGATACCCTCTGGCGGTACAAATTGGCTTAGAAATTGCTCAAGAGCCTGTCCAAATGAGTTTGGTGAATCCACGAACCTCTGAGGCAGATGTCCATCTGAGCTGTTGCTTCCTATTCGTCTCTGGATCCTCCCATTGAAATGCAAAATAGTCCCTACTTTCTTTAGCTAAAGGACGGGTCCAAAAAGCATCTTCTAAATCTATTATGCTATACCATGTACCCTCAGGAGAAATATTATTTAGCAGAGTGTAAGGATTGGAAACTGTGGGGAATAGCATTTTTGTTCTCCCATTCACAGCCCTCAAATCCTGTACTAATCTGTAATTTCCAACTGGTTTCCATACTGCCAGAATAGGAGTATTATGTCTAGACATGCACGGTTCTAGTGTTCCTTTTGTGATGAATTCCTCTATTATTGCTTTCAGCCCTTTTCTACCTTCCATAGGTATAGGGTATTTCTAATTCTAACTGGATCCTCTGGTCTTTCGATTTCAATACAAATTGGCTCCATATGCAGCCTCCCAGCCTCTCCTTGTGTATGCCGAACCTTTGAATTTATTTTGCTTTTGTCCTCAGTGGTTAGTTTATATAAACTTAGCATGAGTTGA
Organism: Passer domesticus; assembly: GCF_036417665.1. Taxonomy (NCBI): domain Eukaryota; kingdom Metazoa; phylum Chordata; class Aves; order Passeriformes; family Passeridae; genus Passer; species Passer domesticus. The sequence goes on along the minus strand of NC_087482.1, from coordinate 6,626,945 downwards.
GACTCCTGTGCAATTATACTTATCCCCAGGGCTACCATCAGATCCCTTCCTAGTAGGTTATAATCTGCCTCTTCCACCAGTAACATATTCCCGAAGCAAAACTTTGATTCTATCTTAACATTTTTAATCACAGGTACCTTAAAAAGGTCTCCCTTCAATCCGATCACCACCATGGTGTCTTTGCTTCTTATACATCCTGGTGGCAGCCGCTGAATGGTGCTCTGCTCTGCTCCTGAATCTACTAGAAAAGTTAATTCCTGTTTCGGGGTCTTGTCTTTAATTTTATTAAGGGCTCGTTGGATGTTCTGGACCCCAAATTAAAAAGCCCCTGACACCTCTAATCTTCCTGAAAGATTTTCTCATCCTTCACTCTTTTCTTGCATTCCCTCCGAAGGTGCTCCCTGGGCTTGCAGTAAAAGCACTCGGGGTTGTACTTGTTACTGTTCGAGTGCCTTCTCTGAGGAAGGTTTGGCTTTCTCGGAGGCGGATGACTCTGTGTTGGTTTCATAGAGTCTTGAGTCCGTTCCTGCTTTTGGGCTTCCCTGACGGCGGCCACCAGGACCTTTGCCTGTGCTTTTTGTTGTTCCTCGTCTCTTCTCATATAAACCTTTAGAGCCTTCCTTAGTAATTTCTGTAATCCTTTTTCCTGCCAGCCTTCTATTTTCTCTAGTTTTCTCTATATATCCTCCCATGATTTCGCAACGAATTGTGTTTTTAGCATAACCTCCCTGACAGGGGAGTCCGGATCTGTCCCCGAATGCATTCAAAGTCCTTTCCTTAGTCTCTCTAGCCATTCTGTGGGTGTCTCATCTTTTCATTGGCATTCCCGGAATACCTTACTGATATTTTGTTCTTTTGGCACTGCTTTCCCTATACCCTGTATTACCATATTTCTCAGTTCTATCATTTTTGTTCAGTCCTCCTCATTCTGAGCATTCCATGATAGCCTCTGATCTGGCCACTTCTGGTTCCCCCATGTCCCTTGGGGATTCCTGTGATCCCAGTCTCATATCGCCACTTGTCTTATCATATCCCTTATGATAAGACAATGACCTTCGTATGCCGTTATATCATCGTAAGTGTATACGCTTGTCCCCAGGAATTCATCTAGCTTTCTGCTACTCCTATCGGATTGTCCATCAAACTCCCCATCTCTTTCTTGAAAGCCCTTACATCTTCAGTATTAATTGGTACATTTACGTACCAAATTATTCCTGGGGCAATGGGCATTTCTCTTAAAGAGATTCTGTTTGTCCTCCTCGCTCTCACTATCATCATTGGCCACCCTCCTTGTCTTGTGCCGTATTCGGCTGGCTGGAGGAGAACTGGTTTCCCCAGTATGACAGGCTTGCCACTTGCTTTCCACTGGCAGCAGTAGGGGGGGGGGCTAAGCACTATCTTGTGGATACTATGGAGCCAAGCCTGTCCCTGTGGGAGCAGGACTTACGGCTGCTGCACTGGGAGCGGAGGTGCCTGTGCCTGTGTGGGTGGGTGTGAAGGATCCAAGGATGCAGGCAAAGGAACCTGAGCCTGCAGAGGATATGGAGGCGGAAGGTTATCTAAGGGCTCCCACGTTTCTCCCTGAATCATGGCACTCCTGTAAGTTTTAACTGTGATAGCATATTCCCATAGTTTGGCATAGCTCATCTCCTCACTTTCTGGCAGGTACTCATCGTACACGTAGTCGTGCAAAGCTCGGCAAGTCCACCTTTCGAAAGTGCCAAACATCAGCCACGTTAGGTGTCTTTTAATCTCTTTTCCTCCCCATACCTCAATGCAATAATGTATCATTCGTTCCTTGGATCTCATACTTCTCTTGAGGCAGTCCTCCCAGTGTTCTAACATCCACCCCAATGGACTATTTCTCGGAATTTCAGGTAAACCGTTCTCCTGTTCCTTTTTTGATTTACCCTGAGTTTTTCCCTGCATCTTACTCTTTTTCTGCCCCACCTTCCTCGAGTCTATTTCTTTTAGTCTCTCCATACCGTGTTCCTGTGTTGTATTTCGATATGAGTCCTAAAGTTTTCCCTGAATCAGTACTGTACCTGTTTTTAATCCTAATTGAACGTTACAAGCCTGCTAGGCTGACAGTGTCGGTTTGCCGACTGGTAGAAGGCTCTCTTACCTGGACTTACTGAAGTCCTGGACCAAAAAAATTTACCAGCTTCCGAACGCCTGGGAACGTACCCTCCCTTTCTGGTCCGCCCGTGATCAAACCCCTGAACTCCCCTCCCCGGAGTTACAGGCTTTACGTGTGAAATGAGCTCCTCTGCTTCCCCCTTGACCGACCCCTTCCCTCGAGGGAGAGGGGAGCTGGGATCTTGGAGTCCACACTCGCTTCGTGATAGTATCATGTCTCACACACGCGCTCAATCACACCTCACTCAACCACATGATATGATTCTTTTTTCCGTGTGGATTCTTCGTGCACGTAGACTTCTATGAGTGAAAAAATGTTGCCGCAGCCTCGGAGACCCACCTCCAAATACCTGAGAGCTATTTTTGGGCCCCCTTTTTTTTTTTAAATCTCGTCCCAGATTGTATCTTTTAGCTTTTGGTTTGTCTGATTGGTCCTACAGGGCTTCCCAACCTTGTTGGGCCACTGAAATGACCAGGGCACATCCTGACCAGAGGAAGGGGGTCCCCAGAACCCCTAAATCAGATCATGTAGGGGTCACCAAGATTGTTGTAGATAAAAACTGATCAAACCAATTTAATAATAATAAATATATGTATATAATTTATTGTGCGACTGATATACAGTCTTGAGATCCACAATCAAAGGGACAGCATTGAGCCTGGATGGACACTGGGTGAACACTGATCCGACCTCTATCGCATCAGACCCGCTCTGTTCACTAAGGCAGTCTGGTACAGTCAGGTTTTATACTCTTTCTGTTGCTCGAGGCAGCGTCTCTCTTGTTCTTTTCATAGTCAAACACATTCATGATGTCCTCTTTCTCCAAGTTGCACTGGACAATGTGGTTCCTGGCAAGCTGTGAATGCTGAGAGTAGGGGGAACCTGGTATTGGGATACCAGTTCCCTGATAACTTCTGCTATCTCAATCTCAGTGCTTGATGAGCGTTGACCGCCCAGGTGGCCTTTGAGAAATGATCCATCTCCTTCCCCAGCTAGGCTCTTTTAATTGCAAATTAGACCCCCTCCTTCCTGCTGTCTGCAGTTTTGCAATGACATGCAGCAGTCTCTAAGCATGAAGCAATTCCATGTGGATTTGAAAATGCTTTTGTGTATTTCTTTTAAACATTATAACATATCTTCCTCTCATATTCTACATAAGCACAAATTACCTATATCACATATTACAGAATGGTACCAATTCTAGCCTTTATTTTGCCTTCTTTTGCTGCCATGCACCAAATTGTGTCAGACTCATCAATGAACTGGGTTCTTCCAGGATGGGGTGTGCAAGGATGATCCCTCAGCTCATGTGTGGACCTGGTGTGCACCAGGCCAGAGACGTGAGTGTCATCCATAGCCAGCCCCTGTCTGCCAAGAGAACAGGGAGCTGCAGCTCTGAGGAACTCCGGGGTGAGGCAGCAAACAGCCCAAATGCCTAGTTTATATCAGTTACTGGTCAGGAGTATTTACTGCTGAGAGATTTTTATTGTCCTGCCCAGAGCTGGAAAAAAAGAACCCTGGCAGTTTGCTTTAGCTGTGAAGAGACTCTTTTCAACAGGTTCCAGCTCTTCTGCTTGTCTAAATTAAAAGCAGAGCCAAACTCTTCTGTTGGTCACATCAAACCAACATAAGTTTCAGGAGTCTGTGGAAGACATAAGAGTGTCAACATTATTTCATTTTATAATACTTACAGTCTTCTAATTCAGCCATGGGATAATTAGGCCATCACTCACTATATCAAAAAACGGGAAAAAGCACTGAAGAAGAAGTTTTTTTACAACTAAGTTTTAAAAACTAATGAATGAATTTCATAAAGAAAACCATGTAGTAAGAATACAGTAATTTAAACATCTCAAATGTCTTTGATAATGGAACCCCGAATCCCAGTCATGTGCAGTGCAGCCTCAGCTGTCCCTTTGAGGCCAGAGAACTGCCAAGGCTCAGGGCTGGGATGAGCCTTCACCCAAAACCAGTTCCAAGACTGATTTGGAATCAATCCAGAGCAAGGCCTACACAAAGAGGAAAGTCTCAAGGCCAAAGCCAAACCTTCATCATGTTGGATTTGTTTTAACACTGATCTGGAGCAAATTTGCTTGACCTGCAACAACACTCTTACTGTAAAACTTTACATGAGGTACTAAATAAGCACTGTCCTGTCCTGTCCTGAGCTGTGCTGCCCAAATACTGTGGAGAACTTGCTCTGCCTCTGCCCCGTGCCCCTGGGGCTGCTCTTGGCCAGGCAGCCTCAGTGGGAGCCAGCACTGGCTGCTGCCCCAGCGGGCCACCAGGACAAGGCCCAGTAATTAAGAGGCCAATGGAAGCACGGGGCAGCAGCAGAAGCCTCAGCAGAGTTATTTGGACAACCACGGACTGGCCACAACTCCACTGCAGCATGACTCCCAGTCAGGCTACCTATGCAGGAGCAGAGTTATAAGAAAACTGTGGAGAAAAATCAACAACTGACCATCTGTTCTCGTACAGCTTGCGAATGCCAAGATAGCACCCTATCAGCACAAGTGGCACAGTGAACACTGTCACCACCGTGCCTATCATGCAGGTCCTGCGCACATCCTGGAGGCAGACAATTCTTGGGAAGCGCACTGGATCCGGGGCATATATTCCTGTTTCATTGATAACGTCTGTGGGAGCAATGGGGAGCATGAGCCCGTGCTGTGCTGCACTGCTGAGCTGGCAGCACGGTGGATACAGGCAGGACGTTCTCTGTTTCCCCCAGAGCTGGGGCCTGCAGGCACCTTGCCCGCCCTTGGCACAGGCTGTGCCAGCCAACAAAGCCCAGCAGGCCGGGAGGAGAGCCCGGGGGCAGCGCAGCTGCTTGGGCAGTGGCTGCTGCCAGGGACACGGGCCAAAGCCATCCCTGAGCAGCCACTGCCACCCCTGGACCTCCCTGCCCCATGACTGCTCCCCCAGCCCCAGGGGACAGTCAGGCCCTGTCAGGAGACACTGGAGCAATCACCTGCTGTGCCAGTGCCTGGAACTGCCTGTTCTCCTGCAGAAGAGGCTGCCACTGAGCCACTGCTTCTTCCTGGAACAGCCACCTTCTGTGCCAGCTTTTGGGTCATCGCTTGAGAAATAAAAGGGACAGATGGATCAGATGGGACAGTTCCCCATTAGGGAGATATCGTCTTCAGAAGCTAATACTGGTGAAAGTCACAGACAATGATCAGGAAATCAGATGAGCTTTTGGGATTGGACAGGCCCCTCCCTTCTCCAAACCACCACCTCTCGTGATCTGCCTGGAGACTGGGAAATTGCAGGGGATCTCAGGGTGGGCATGGCCCATGGTGCAGTTTGGGCTCCCTGGTGGCAGATGCCAAATGCCTTCCTGCAGGGGCTGGGCAGAAGCTGCAGCCAGGCCAGGATGGGAAACAGCCCTGCAGGGCGTCAAAGCAGCAGCAGCAGCAGCGGGGCAGCGAGGCTGCCATGGATCCCTTCCCGCTGTGCCGGGCACGGCATGTCCAGATGTGCAGCCAAAGCCCCCAGCTGCTGAGTCCCAGGGGAAGCATGAGGGAAATACACTCACCACGGCACCTCTCCAGATCACTCAGCATCTTGTTCAGAAATTTGGCTGCCTCCAGTGACTTGCTTCCTCCTGTGTCTTGGTTCTTCCATCTAGGAGGACCTTAATGGAAAGTGATTCAATTTCTCCTTCAGGCCTGAGTGGCAGTGAGGGCACCTGGGTGACTGGTGCCCTCCAAGGCACTCCCTCAGCTCTGCCTCCCACTCAGGAGCACAGGTGGTTTCTCAGTGAGCTTTGCTTGGGTGGTATGTGCAAAGTGGTGAATTATTGGTGGATCAGGCTCTGATGTTGTACAGTTCAAGAAGTTGATGACATAGAGAGCCTTGCAAAGTCTTTCAACTGGAGAAATGATTTTTGTTTCTCTCTATTGCTGATTGAGGACTCTTTTGAGGGTTTGATGCATCCTTTCTATGACGGATTGTCCTGTGGGGCTTGCAGGTATACCTGTCTTATCTTCTATTCCCCAGTCACTGAAGAACTCTTTCAACTTGCGAGAGGTATAGGCAGGTCCATTGTCTGTTTTGATCTCCTTTGGTACTCCCAGGGTAGCAAAGGCCAGGAAAAATTGTTTTATGGTGTGCTGCGCAGTTTTTCCTGGATGTGTTGATGCAAATACTGCTCCTGAAAATATATTGACCCATACATGCACATATTTTGACCTTCCAAAAGTTGCAAAGTGGGTTACATCTGTCTGCCACAGCTGGCAGCTGTTTAAACCTCGGGGATTGACTCCCGTCTCCATAGATGGTATCTGGTAGTTTTGACGGTTTGGGCATGTGGCAACAATAGCTTCTGCTTGATCTTTTGAATGCTTGAACATTCTGATAAGGGCAGGCACATTTTGATGAAAAAATGAGTGTGACAGCTTTGCCTGGGCAAAGATGTTAGGGACATTAGCAGTCTCTATTGCCATGGCTAAGGTGTCTGCTTTCCTGTTCCCTTCTGGAATGAAACCTGGGAGGTCAGTGTGTGACCTCACGTGCATTATATGGTAAGGTTGTTTTCTGTGGGAAATTAAGTGTGTTAATGTAGAAATCAATTGGTATAACTTTGGATTGGAAACCTCTTTGAGAAGAGCATGTTCTGCTCTCATAGATATGCCAGCAACATAAGCTGAGTTTTATGTGACCAGATTAAAAGGTTCATTTTTGAATTTCTCAAAGGCTCTGACAACAGCTGCTAATTCTGCAATCTGTGGAGATCGCTCCACTATTTCTATGTCAGATTCCCAGTTTTGGGTGTTAGGGTCTTTCCCGGTCCTTACCGACTTGTGGGACGACCCTGAGCCATCTGTAAATGCTGCAAGGTAGGGCTGGAGAGGAATGGGGGGGGATTTGGGTGTTCTGCAGGAAGCACTGCCAATTGGAGATATCTCTCCTGAGAATTCACCTTAACTGGCTTGGTGAGCCACAGGTTTCCTCCAGCTAAAGTCCACTTTCTTCCAGAGAGGATCATATTCAAGAAAGAGTCCAACCTGTAAGCTTTACACACTGCTCACGTTTATAGTTTCATATTTATCAAGGAAATGCTTTCTCCTTTTAGGCTCAGATTTTAAAAGCTCTTTTAGCATCTAAATCCCTCTTCTAGACCTTCATCTGAGACCTACTTGCTATCACTTAGATCTGAAATCCCAGCCATGACCTGAAGTTATAATCCCTAATGCAGGAAACAAGAGTTTGCATTTAGTCAAGAAAGTGTTTAAGTACCTGCAAGTGATTAAATGTTGTCCTGAATTGGAGTGTGTAATTATAATCACCTATTCCTGATTTCATATTCCAGACTCATATTCCTGCAATCTGTATGACTTAAACATGAACTTCTTCTGAGAGCACAAGTTCCTGTGCCAGGGTTTGAACTGCCCCTGTCATGTCACTGGGTTCCTAAACCAGCCTAGTTGACCAAATAGTTCATAGTTCTTTTCTTCAGGTGCCCATCCTGATCTTCCTACTCTGATGCGTGTGCCAGGTTTGTGTCTGGACTATCTTTCAGCTTTTACTTTTTAATCCCTGTCAAGTTAGTGAGTCAGCTCAACTTTAAAGGTACATTTCAATAAATTCCTTCCTGAAAAGCTTGAGTTCAATTCATTTCAGTGCAAAAGACATCACAAGAAATTGTATACTTACTATTGGTGTTGTATCAAGAGTGTGTAGTTGCCAGTGCCTGATGACAGGAGAGTTTAGGAAGTCAGGCAAGTCCCATTTTTATGCAGTGCCCAGGGATTTATTCTCACAGGACAAATCATTGGTCACTATTCCCTAAACTCCCTTTTTCCCCCCCTCTAAGTTCTGCTGCAGCACAAGGTGACATCTTCCATGTTCTAATGGAATCCTATGATTTTTAGGTGTTGTTTCTAAAAATACCACACATTAAAATATTACTACAGTACAAATGTCACATCTACTGCTTCTTTCACCCATTGAGCCATTTGCCCTGTCAGAAAAGGAAACTGGATTGGTTTGACGTGAATTGTTCTTGCCAAATATGAGTTAGCTTTGTTTTCTATACTAGATTGGAGGTGGCTTAGAAATCGATTACTTAATAAAGTGTCCATATTCTTTTTCTCTGTAAGAGCATTGGAGGTGTCTTGGTGGGAAAAGACAGCTTTTGCTAAGGAAGGCAGGAGCCTTCCATGAAATGGACAATGTCAACCCCCTCCCTTCAAATTGCTATAATTTTGAAATTAAAAAGTTCTCAGTTAAAGATATGGGAATACGAATAACAGTTCTTTACTAGGAAAACTAAAAATACAAATGCAACAATACAAAAGAAAAAAACCCAAAACCCACAGCCAGGGTCAGAGCAGGACCTGACACCCTGTGGGTCTGTGTAGCAGGCCCAGGGGCTGCAAGGCCTCCTTGGCGGTCAGAGGCCTGAGCTAGGAAATGCCAGGTCAGCATGACTGGACCCTAGCAGCCCTTCTCTTCCGCCTTTCCGACCCTGCTTATCTCTCTGTAAGCCCATAGGTCACTTTCCCCTGACCCTTTCTGTTGGACAGTTTTCAAAACCCCTGTAGGGTATAAAAACCCCTGATTCTGCCCGGTTCGGCAGAAGAGCTGTCACTGGGAACCTTCGTGGCACACCTGCATAAAGAATCCTGTGGAACCTCACACGGCCTTCTCCTCTCTCTCCCTGCGTCTGCTGCTGCAGCACCTAGCAAGCCACGAGCTGAAATCACTGAGCTGATAATCACTAAGAGCTCCAATCACTATAGCTTGCCTAGGCTGCTTGAGCCTCCACTGAGTTATCCTGGCTCCGGCACCCTGCTGGGCATCAGCCTGGTGGGAAACTGCCGTGATAAACTGGCACCCAAAGTGAATGCTGGACCTGGCATTTCAGAGGAGCAGCATTTCTTCTTGAAATTGTCACTGCCTTCGCTCACCAGACGTCCTGGAAGAAGAAGCCCTCCGTTTTAGCAGGACTCTTCTGAAAGGCTGTCAGTCGACCCTCAAACCGCTGACATCTGGGCACAAAAAGTGCTCGAGGAGACTGATTCAGCAGACTACCTGCTGGCAGACCTTTGACCCACATCTGGCTGAAGAAGTGAAGAAGTGTACGTTTTGAAACAGCCTTTCTTGCACGCAAAAAACTTTTTCCTTGGGTCCCCTTTTTTTTTTTTTTTTTTCTTTTTTCTCTTTTTTTCTGCTGGCAGGGAACGGGAACATGGGATCGAAGCTCAGTACATTAAAACAATCCCAGAACGAGAGAGATTTATATTTACTAATCCTAGAAATCCTATCTTCTAACAACTTTTCTTTTTCTAAAGGTAACCTTTCAAAAACTAACCTGAAAAATTTATAAAATTGATTCTTTCCCACTTTCCAGATACTAACACACACACTACCACTTTAGACTCCTTTTGGGATACAATTGGGACCACGATATATAAGTTTCAAACTAACCAAGATTTTTCTGTAACTCAGTTTATCCCTATATTTCACATTATAACCAAAGCCATAGAAAAAACTAACAAAAAACCTGTAACTTCAGTGCGAACCTTTTATGAACAAAGTGCTAACTTATCTGTTTCACCAGAACCCTTTCCATCAAATGCTAATCGTGCTGATAACATTCCTTCACTCTCCACTCTTCCCCTGGTTCCTAGTGTCCTGCCGTCCCCTGCTCCCCTTGTGCCGCCTCCCCCACCCCTGCCGTGCCCGAGGCTCCTGCCTGTGTCCCCTCCTCCCCCTTGGACGTGAATTCCACTGTGCAGCCCGTGGCATCCTGTGAGCGACCTTGCTCTGCGTTATCTCCGAGTGCAACTGCGCCTGTTTCCGTTTTGGCTCAGAGAATTACTGCCTTTCCAGTAGATTATAAAAAGGAAAAAAGGGGCCGTGCTACTACTAGAAAGACATGGGAACCTATTACAAATAAAGAACTTGTACAAAAGAACATGGTAGAAGTTCACATATTTTTAGAAATTCCCTAGAATCTACATTCTCAGCACATGTTCTGGTACCCCACGATATTGAAAATATTGCCCAGTGCCTCCTTTCTCCCGCCGAGTACATGCTTTGGGAAAGGCATTGGAAAAAGCAATTAAAAACATTATCAGATAACTATGCTGCTGATGCTGATAAGTCAAACTTTACAGTCGAACAGCTGGCTGGTGAAGGGGATTTGCAGAAACCCTCTCACCAAGCTGATACCTTACCTAAGACAACACTACAAGACATGGTTATTGCAGCAGAAACCTCCTTACTTCTTACCCCTGATGACTCTATTTCTACCCAACACTTTTCTAGTATTAAACAAGGAATAGATGAAAGCTTTATCAAATTTGTAGATAGAATTAAGGATGCTCTGGAAAAACAGATAGAGAGCACAGAGGCAAGAAAAGAACTGTTGTGCAATCTTCCCATGAGTAACTCAAATGAAAAATGTAAAGCAATTCTGAGAGCCTTACCCTTAGACACAGAACCTACCATAGAGCAAATGCTGGAAAGCTGCACACGCCACCTGTCCACTGAAGATACAGTGGCCCAAGCAGTTACTAAGGGTGTTGCAGAAGGAGTTTCTGGTGCATATGCAATAATAGCTTCTAAAGACCAGGTCTGCTGCTACCACTGCGGAGACTGTGGACATTTTATAAAGGACTGTCCAGAGAGGTCACCTCCCAGGTACCCTCGCAATTTCTACCAAAGGTCCCAGAATCAGCAGTACTATCAGCCGCGTCCGGGAAACTTCCAGTGGAGCGTGGTGGGGCCCCAGGCAAGGACACCAAATCAAAGGCCATCCACAGCCAGTCACGCAACATCCCAGGAGATTCCAGACCACATGAGTAGGACCCAACACACAGAGCAATACCGAGGGGAACCTGCCAGCTACTGGTAACTGCACTGTCCATTGAATTTAAAAATGACAATGTTTATCGTGTTCCCACAGGCAAACGTGGGCCAAAAGGTGGTCCTTCTAACATCCTAATTATAGGTGATACTCTCCGTAGCCCAAAGGAAGTATTTGTTGTTCCAGAAGTACAAACAGTGTACCTGGGACAAGAAATCTCTGTCCAGGTGTACTGCACAGACTTACCATACTTTCTTCCAAAGGGTACTCCATTCGCAAAGGCCTTTCTACTCCCTAAGAATCACAGGGAACAGCTTCCTCTCAACCCCACAGCAATGTGGACACAAGTTGTGGGACCGAGTAAGCCTGTCATCGAGTGCGGTCTTACCTGCAGAGGAGAAAAGATCCACCTACCAGGGTGCTGGACACCGATGCAGACGTGACCATCATCGCCCGCTCAGAATGGCCAGCTCACTGGGAGCTACAACCTGTGGCAGGCATGATCACAGGGATCGGTGGAGCTACAGTTTCCATGCGGAGCAAGTACAACATCCTCGTCAAAGGGCCTGAAGGCAAGTTGGCAACCATCCGCCTGTTCATGGTAAGGGCCCCCATCATCCTCTATGGCAGGCACATTTTATTCCAGTGGGGTGCTTCCCTACGTATATTCCCAGTCCGGAATTCTAATTGGGGCCACTGAGGAGCGCGCACTGCCAGACACTCCACGTCTCACCTGGAAATGCCATAACCCGATCTGGATCGAGCAGTGGCCCCTCTCTAAAGTCAAATTGCGCACACTACATGCCCTTGTGGATGAACAGCTCGCCAAAGGCCACATCGTAGAGACCACCAGCCCTTGGAACTCTCCAGTCTTCGTACTGCAAAAGCCTGGAACGGACAGGTGGAGGCTCCTCCACGATCTTCGCAAAATCAATGAGGTCATCGAGGACATGGGTCCCCTCCAGCCTGGCCTGCCCTCACCATCGATGCTGCCTAGAGACTGGACACTTGCTATCATTGATATTAAAGACTGTTTCTTCAGCATCCCGCTGCATCCCCAGGACACTCCACGGTTTGCCTTCTCCGTTCCCTCTCTTAACAGAGAGGCTCCACTCAAAAGATATCATTGGCTGTATCTTCCTCAGGGACTTGAATGCAGTTCCACTCTATACCAGTGGTATGTTGCTCACATCCTGTCTCCTGTTTGGAACCTATTCCCAGATGCGATCATCCATCACTATATGCACGATATCCTAGTCTGTGCATCAGGAAAAGCTTACTTGGACAAAGCAGTTAAAAAGACTATTGAAACCATAGAAAAGGCAGGATTCGAGATCTGTGAGGACAAAATACAGTACACCAACCCATGGACTTACCTTGGACTCCAGATCCGGGAAAGGACCATCGGACTCCAGCAGCTCACCATCCAAGACAAGCCAAATACCCTGAGAGACTTACACAGTCTGTGCGGATCCATCAGCTGGGTACGTCCACTGCTAGGAATTACAACAGAGGACCTCACTCCACTGTTCAACCTTCTTTGGGGCAAGGAGGATCTGGACTCTCCATGCACTCTTACAGCAGAAGCCCGAGATACCATCACCAAGGTCCAAGAAGCCCTGTCTTCACTCAAAGCCCATCGCTTTGAGCCCAGCCTGCCTTTCCAGTTCATCATTCTGGGAAAAGCACCTTGGTTCTATGGACTGATCTTCCAATGGGACACTCAACTTCGAGACCCTTTACTAATACTGGAATGGATCTTTACAAATAACCAACCCACAAAGACAATTACCACCTTCCAAGAAATTATGGCACATTTAATAAAAAAGGCTAGAACTCACCTCCGCTCCCTTGCAGGGTGTGAGTTCACATGCATATATTTGCCAGTGACCGCTGGGGACGTGGAACATTTGCTCCAGACCAATGAAAATCTCCAGTATGCCTTAGACAGCTATACAGGCCAAATTTCAGTACATATCCCAAAACATAAGCTTTTTAATTGTGATGTAACCTTTCATCTGACCCCAAAATTAATCCAAAGTAGAACACCTCTCAAAGCTCTAACCATCTTTACAGATGGCTCAGGGTCATCCCACAAGTCGGTTATGACATGGAGAGACCCTAAGACCCAAAACTGGGAATCTGACATGGAAATAGTGGAGGGATCTCCACAGATTGCAGAATTAGCAGCTGTTGTCAGAGCCTTTGAGAAATTCAAAGACGAACCTTTTGATCTGGTCACAGATTCAGCTTATGTTGCTGGCATAGCTATGAGAGCAGAACATGCTCTTCTCAAAGAGGTTTCCAATCCAAAGTTATACCAATTGATTTCCACATTAACACGCTTAATTTCCCACAGAAAACAACCTTACCATATAATGCACGTGAGGTCACACACTGACCTCCCAGGTTTCATTCCAGAAGGGAACAGGAAAGCAGACACCTTAGCCATGGCAATAGAGACTGCTAATGTCCCTAACATCTTTGCCCAGGTAAAGCTGTCACACTCATTTTTTCATCAAAATGTGCCTGCCCTTATCAGAATGTTCAAGCATTCAAAAGATCAAGCAGAAGCTATTGTTGCCACATGCCCGAACTGTCAAAACTACCAGATACCATCTATGGGGACGGGAGTCAGTCCCAGAGGTTTAAACAGCTGCCAGCTGTGGCAGACAGATGTAACCCACTTTGCACCTTTTGGAAGGTCAAAGTATGTGCATGTATGGGTCAATATATTTTCAGGAGCAGTATTTGCATCAACACATCCAGGAAAAACTGCGCAGCACACCAGAAAACATTTTTTCCTGGCCTTTGCTACCCTGGGAGTACCAAAGGAGATCAAAACAGACAATGGACCTGCCTATACCTCTCGCAAGTTGAAAGAGTTCTTCAGTGACTGGGGAATAGAAGATAAGACAGGTATACCTGCAAACCCCACAGGACAATCCGTCATAGAAAGGACCCATCACACCCTCAAAAGAGTCCTCAATCAGCAAAAGAGAGAAACAAAAATCATTTCTCCAGTTGAAAGACTTTGCAAGGCTCTCTATGTCATCAGCTTCTTGAACTGTACAACATCAGAGCCTGATCCACCAATAATTCACCACTTTGCACATACCACCCAAGCAAAGCTCACTGAGAAACCACCTGTGCTCCTGAGTGGGAGGCAGAGCTGAGGGAGTGCCTTGGAGGGCACCAGTCACCCAGGTGCCCTCACTGCCACTCAGGCCTGAAGGAGAAATTGAATCACTTTCCATTAAGGTCCTCCTAGATGGAAGAACCAAGACACAGGAGACAGCAAGTCGCTGGAGGCAGCCAAACTTCGGAACATGATGCTGAGTGATCTGGAGAGACGCCGTGGTGAGTGTATTTCCCTGAGCCTTCCCCTGGGACTCAGCAGCCGGGGGCTTTGGCTGCACATCTGGACACGCCGTGCCCGGCACAGTGGGAAGGGATCCATGGCAGCCTCGCTGCCCCGCTGCTGCTTTCACGCCCTGCAGGGCTGTTTCCCAGCCTGGCCTGGCTGCAGCTTCTGCCCAGCCCCTGCAGGAAGGCATTTGGCATCAGCTGACAGGCTGCCCAAACTGCACCATTGGCCTGAGATGCCCTGAAATTTCCCGGTCTCCAGGCAGATCAGGAATGGCAGCTGCTTGGACAAGAGAGTGCCCTGTCCAATCCCAAAAGTTTTTTTGATTTCCAGATCCTTATCCATCAGTTAGACCAGTATTGTCTCCTGAAGATTCCAACTCCCAGAAAGGGGAACATCTGCACCTAATCCACCTGTTCCTTTTTCGTTCTGCAGATATGAAACGAAATGCTTTGCTGAAGACTGAGCTTCCCAGAGGAAGCATTGGCTCATTGGCAGCCTCTGCTGCAGGAAGGGAGGCGATGCCAGGCACAGGCCCAGGAGGTAATTGCTGTGCCTCTGAGCCTGAGCCCTGCTGAGGCTTCAGCTGCCCTCTCTGCTGCTGTGTGTCAGTGCCTGCCCCTTCAGGGATGTTGCACAGGGCCTGCAAAGAGGGTGGAGAGTGACCAGGAGCCAGCCCAGAGCTCCCCAGGCCCCTGTGCAGCTTTGGCCTTGTCCATTGACATCTGGCTCCCGCAGCCTTACTCGACCCCCTTGCAGTGCCCAGTTCCCAAAAGCAGAGGGGGATCCCAGCACACCATGGAAATGGGTCTGATCTATGCTCCCTTTCTAGGTGAGGTTGCTGGGATAGGTTCTCCAGCAGTTGGGATGGAAGATGGTTTGGAACACTTGGGAGCCTCTGCAGGTAAGTTCTCAACTTCCCCTCAGAGAATAATCATTGACACACTGTCAGGAACCAGGTGACAGGAGCTTCTGTGGCTGTTGAGTTACAGGTGTGTCTGCAGGGAAGACTTTTCTAGCTCCAGGGCTGTTTGCTGCACAAAATCCCCGCTCCCATTGCAGGGGTGAGTAGTGCTTCCCTGCTGACGCCACAGGCTGTGCCCTGGTTCTGTGGAATCCATTTCTGGAGAAATGGAAATACTTCCTCTTAAGGTACTCAAGGAGGAAGGAAAAAACCTACAAATCAGAGTAAGTCCCTGGAGGAATCCAAACAAGTGGACCAAATCCTGAGTGAACCGGAGAGTTGTCGTGGTTTCCCTCAGCCATCTCCTGCGACTCAGCAGCCGGGGGCTTTGGCTGCACATCTGGACACGCCGTGCCCGGCACAGCAGGAAGGGATCCATGGCAGCCTCGCTGCCCCACTGCTGCTGCTGCTTTCACGCCCTGCAGGGCTGTTTCCCAGCCTGGCCTGGCTGCAGCTTCTGCCCAGCCTCTGCAGGAAGGCATTTGGCATCTGCTGACAGGCTGCCTAAACTGCACCATGGGCCATGTCCACCCTGAGATCCCCTGCAAATTCCCAGTCTCCAGGCAGATCACGAGAGGTGGTGGTTTGGAGAAGGGAGGGGCCTGTCCAATCCCAAAAGCTCATCTGATTTCCTCATCCTTGTCCATGACTTTCACCAGTGTTAGCTTCTGAAGACAACACCTCCCGATGGGGAACTGTCCCATCTGATCCATCTGTCCCTTTTCTTTCACCAGCGATGACCCAAAAGCTGGCACAGAAGGTGGCTGTTCCAGGAAGAAGCAGTGGCTCAGTGGCAGCCTCTTCTGCAGGAGAACAGGCAGTTCCAGGCACTGGCACAGCAGGTGATTGCTCCAGTGTCTCCTGACAGGGCCTGAGCCTGTCCCCTGGGGCTGGGGGAGCTGTCACGGGGCAGGGAGGTCCAGGGGTGGCAGTGGCTGCTCAGGGATGGCTTTGGCCCGTGTCCCTGGCAGCAGCCACTGCCCAAGCAGCTGCGCTGCCCCCGGGCTCTCCTCCCGGCCTGCTGGGCTTTGTTGGCTGGCACAGCCTGTGCCAAGGGCCGGCAAGGTGCCTGCAGGCCCCAGCTCTGGGGGAAACAGAGAACGTCCTGCCTGTATTCACCATGCTGCCAGCTCAGCAGTGCAGCACAGCACGGGCTCACGCTCCCCATTGCTCCCACAGACGTTATCAATGAAACAGGAATATATGCCCCGGATCCAGTGCGCTTCCCAAGAATTGTCTGCCCCCAGGATGTGCGCAGGACCTGCATGATAGGCACGGTGGTGACAGTGTTCACTGTGCCACTTGTGCTGATAGGCTGCTATCTTGGCATTCGCAAACTGTACGGGCTCAGACAGTCGTTGATTTTTCTCCACAGTTTTCTTATAACTCTGCTCCTGCATACGTAGCCTCACTGGGAGTCATGCTGCAGTGGAGCTGTGGCCAGTCCATGGCTGTCCAAATATCTCTGCTGAGGGTTCTGCTGCTGCCCAGTGCTTCCATTGGCCTCTCAATTGCTGGGCCTTGTCCTGGGGGCCCCGCTGGGGCAGCAGCCAGTGCTGGCTCCCACTGAGGCTGCCTGGCCAAGAGCAGCCCCAGGGGCACGGGGCAGAGGCAGAGCAAGTTCTCCACAGTATTTGGGCAGCACAGCTCAGGACAGGACAGGACAGTGCTTATTTAGTACCTCATGTAAAGTTTTACAGTAAGAGTGGTGTTGCAGGTCAGGCAAATTTGCTCCAGATCAGTGTGAAAACAAATCCAACATGATGAAGGTTTGGCTTTGGCCTTGAGACTTTGCTCTTTGTGTCAGCCCTGCTCTGGATTGATTCCCAGTCAGTCTTGGAGCTGGTTTTGGGCGAAGGCTCATCCCAGCCCTGAGCCTTGGTAGTTGTATGGCCTCAAAGGGAGAGCTGAGGCTGCACTGCACATGACTGGGGTTCAGGGCTCCATTATCAAAGAGCTTTGAGATGTTTAAATTACTGTATTCTTACTACATGGTTTTCTTTATGAAATGCATTCATTAGTTTTTAAAACTTAGTTGTAAAAAAACTTCTTTTCCAGTGCTTTTTCCAGTTATTTGATATAGTGAGTGATGGCCTAATTATCCCATGGCTGAATTAGAAGACTGTAAGTATTATAAAATGAAATAATGTTGACACTCTTATGTCTTCCACAGACTCCTGAAACTTATGTTGGTTTGATGTGACCAACAGAAGAGTTTGGCTCTGCTTTTAATTTAGACAAGCAGAAGAGCTGGAACCTGTTGAAAAAAGTCTCTTCACAGAGAGAGAGCTCTTTTTTTCCAGCTCTGGGTAGGAAGATAAAAATCTCTCCGCAGTAAATCCTCCTGACCAGTAACTGATATAAACTAGGCATTTGGGCTGTTTGCTGCCTCACCCCGGAGTTCCTCAGAGCTGCAGCTCCCTGTTCTCTTGGCAGACAGGGGCTGGCTATGGATGACACTCACGTCTCTGGCCTGGTGCACACCAGGTCCACACATGAGCTGAGGGATCATCCTTGCACACCCCATCCTGGAAGAACCCAGGTCATTGATGAGTCTGACCCAGTTTGATGCATGGCAGCAAAAGAAGGCAAAATAAAAGCTAGAATTGGTACCATTCTGTAATATGTGATATAGGTAATTTGAGCTTATGTAGAATATGAGAGGAAGATATGTTATAATGTTTAAAAGAAATACACAAAAGCATTTTCAAATCCACATGGAATTGCTTCATGCTTAGAGACTGCTGCATGTCATTGCAAAACTGCAGACAGCAGGAAGGAGGGGGTCTAATTTGCAATTAAAAGAGCCTAGCTGGGGAAGGAGATGGATCATTTCTCAAACAATTCAAACCTGGGCGGTCAACGCTCATCAAGCACTGAGATTGAGATAGCAGAAGTTATCAGGGAACTGGTATCCCAATACCAGGTTCCCCCTACTCTCAGCATTCACAGCTTGCCAGGAACCACATTGTCCAGTGCAACTTGGAGAAAGAGGACATCATGAATGTGTTTGACTATGAAAAGAACAAGAGAGACGCTGCCTCGAGCAACAGAAAGAGTATAAAACCTGACTGTACCAGACTGCCTTAGTGAACAGAGCGGGTCTGATGCGATAGAGGTCGGATCAGTGTTCACCCAGTGTCCATCCAGGCTCAATTTGCTGTCTGAGAGCACTCAGTTCTCAAAGTCACAGGAGCTTGCAGGTCTGTGTCTGAGATGACTTTAAAAACAAAAACAACCTTTATGTGCTACACCTGTATATCAAAATTTCATAATAGAAATCACAAGCTGATTCTGCTGTTGAGTAGATTAATAAAACCACAAAAAACTAAAGCACAACCGGGACCTCTTGCTGGAGAGAGAGAGTAGGGGTAGGGGGAAAAAGGAAGAGGGGCCTCCAGAGTCAAAGATCTAGTTCTCATAGAAGTATGATCAATGCTCCATTTACTGTTAGTTTCAGGGTACATTTATATGGTTCCAGGGTTCAAGCGACATGGGAAAGTATCTGATTGGTTAACAAAGCACTTATACCTAAAACAAAGACTATTTCTTAAACATGTCTTGGTCATGTAGCTCAGCTTGTCAGCAATATCAGTAGAACATTTTCTCATCCTCTGCTAGAATCTTCAGACCATGTACTTTCACATCTTCTTCAGTTGGCAAACTTTCTCAGGCTGGCTGTCCAAGGGCAGCAAGCTTCTGCTATCAGGCACATACCCGAAGTGTTGGCAAGCATGCTTCTAAATCCACAGAATGTCCATTGGTTTTTATCTGCAGGGTTGTGCACATAGGCCACAGCATCTGCCCAAAAGGCTCTCTAACAGGGACCAAATAAAATAGGCAAACAAAACAACCACCAAGAAAAAAGCAAAACCAACAGAAAAATCCCCACAAATCCAGAAAAAGATAAAAAATAGGTGAAGGAGGCAGAGATCCAAGAGCAGCAAATGGGCAGAGCAACTACAGAAGTGCAGAAAGGAAAGATAATAAGAAAGGAGAGATAATAAGTGGCTACGACACCAAAGTAGCCAGGGGATCTGAGATACTGTTCTCACCCTTCTGGAAACATTTTGACACCAAATTGTCTGAAACTCAATGATGATGATTGTGATAATGGGAATCTCCATGTTTAGCTTTCATATATGCATTGTGTGTGAGTTCTGTTTCTCTTGTGAAGTCGCATCATCTGGCAAGGGGGCTTTTCTGTCCAAAGAAAAACACTGCAGTGGAAATGGAGGCCAGCTTGGAAAAGATTAAAAATAAGAGGCAAAAATAAAGTAATTTTTAAAAATATGTTGTTTGGTTGGTTTGCTGTTTGTTCATGGGTTTTTTATCTGTCTTAGAAAGCAGCCCCTCAGATGTCAATGCACACAACAAGTCCTTTGTAACGGGCTGTCTTTGCAAAAAATCTGCAAATTTTGTGATGCAAGGCAGAAACAGCTTCCCTTGGGCTACAGCTGGAAGGCTTAGAAATGTGTTCCAGAAACTCAGAATAGGACAGCGTCAGAGCAACACAATTTAATGTCATGGAGTGCAAGATGCAAGTTACCCAATGAAGTAATCAGAGTATTCAAATGCCAAGCAGCGGGAAAGGGCTGTGCATTGGAAAGATAGGAAGAAAACACAGAGGCAGGATGGACAAGTTTCCCAGCCAAACCAGACCAGAAGCACTGGGAGCACAAAGGGACACAGCCAGGAGGCCCAGCAGCTCCTTGCTGAGGACCTTCTTCATGCAAGAGCTGGCACTCAGAATATTAAATGAATTAAAAATAAAAGGGTGGGGGGAGGCAGCAGTGAGGTGTCCTCAGAGGTTCAACTCTGCACTCTGCTTCTGTCACCAACATTATCCAAGTTCCTGTGCTTGTTTTCCTGGAGAACTTGCACTCAACAGAGCTTCAGTGCCTTTGATCAAATCAGTCTTAAGAGCAGCTTGGGGCTGGTCAGTCATTTAGATGTCAGCACTGACTGGGGTCCAGGCAACAAAGGAACATAAGCTGCAGGCTACCCATACAGCTTTTCATCTTAATGAGAACAAAGCCTTTATTTATGCAAACAGATGGATATTGGGTGGATTTTGTACCATCAGGCCAAGGCACAAGGCTCTGGATCTACACAGCACTTTGGTAAGGAGGGGAACACAGGTGGGGACAATCCAGACTGTTAGAAGTGCCCCCACCCCCTGATTAGGGACAGCACAATTGCTTTTAGAACTCCTTAACCAGCTGGTGAAAAACTGATCTTCTTTTCATGCCCCCTGCATACTGACAGGCAAGTTGAACAGAAAATCTCCTTCATTATCTCTGAGCACCAAATCAAAGAACCAAGAAAAAAAAAAAAAAGCCAAAAATACCCCAACCAACTAAAATATAAATATTTTTTGCCTGGTCTGTTTTTTTTTAAGAGGTTTATAAGACTGACTAACCCAGTGCTGAATTAAGAGTGTCACATGTATGTGCCTTCCACAAAGTGTGGGACAGCTGCTGCCATGCAGTGGTGGGTGCAGGGTGAGACCCTTTACTTCAGACCCAGCCCTGCCTTCCTGAGGGACAGAAATTCATCTGTTAGAATCCCTTGGAGCTTCTGGAGCTGCTCTTGGCCCTCCTGTGGATAACTGTGCTGCTGTGGAGCACTGGAGAACTTTCAGCTTGGTACCCATGTATGGGGGCCTTCAGAATCGAAGCAGCATCTTCATGGGCCAACAACAGACTGGAAACGAAAAACCACCATCAGAAACCTGTGAGATGGAAAACTTTGGGCAGTTTCAGATCAAAAATCTCGATGGCAAAGAAGAACTTTTTCACAAGGATTCCAGTAGAATAAATGACACAGGTGTTGGAGCAACAGCCAGTGCCCACAGCAATAACAACTCCTTGGAATAAAAGGCAGTGCCCACTGCAAAGACATTTCCCTGTCCTGTGGGCTCTATAACCCGCACACGAACATGGCACTTTTCCTGAGTGCTTCCCAAAGCTTCTCTGCGAGAAGCACTGGAGAAGTGCATGGGGCAAGAGTTCTGCAAGTGCCAGGCTCTTGTGCAGCAGAAAAGTCATAAAATATGAAAGATTCTAGCAACCCAAATAAATCCATCATTTATGGCTTGTAAATATTCCGGTGAATCTCAGTTACTTCAGGGCAAAAACAAACACAGGGCAAACTTGCCCAAGTATGATTTCATGACAAGATTCCCATTTGTCTGCTCCTGTCTGTGGGAGAAGACGAGATTACAAGCTGTCCAGCTGAAGAAGGAAAGGAGGATCTACACTTCCCTGTCATATTTTCCTACTGACAAAGGAATTAAGACCAAGAATTTGGGTAAATGGAAGGATAAGACTGGGGTATGGATGTGGTTTTACATCCTAAGATACTTCATTTGCTAAAATAGAAGCACTTTTGTTGTACATGGATCTCCTTGTTAACCTCTTTGTCTTCAAACTCCCTTCCTCCATGGCAGAACTGAACAAGCTCCATATGTCAGAGCTTCAAGTGAAAAGCTCTGTGATGAGTTATTTTTAATGGATCCATTACCAGTCCGTGGGGTTGCTGTCATGTGGAGCTCAGGTGGCTTTTTGTTGAGATCAAAATCAATGAGCCATTTGTCCCAGCTCCACCTCTCCTGAGGCAGCACTGGCTCCACTGTGCCATTTCTAAATGAAAATTGAATCTCCTAAAGAAGCCAAGCTAAAATCACGAGGGAGTAGTCACGAAAAATAATTTTGGCAGTTTGCTGGGTATTGATCAAACAGCTACCAGCATCCCAAAGTCCAGGCTCCACTAAACAAGGCTCTTTGCTCTGTAAGGAGCCTTTCAATTGGTAGTGTTTCATACCCATGCAGAAGAACAAAAAGCCACTTCCACTGTAGAAACATGAGCTGCAGCTATGCAGTGAGTCGTGTTCAGTAGCTGACCTGCTGCTTTAGTTTTGAGGCAGTTTTAGGCAGGAGATACTGCCATAAAATTTCACAAGAAAACTATCAAGTATCTAAAATAATGCAGTATTATGGTTATTTTCTACCTCCAGTATTGCCAGGACATAGCTTAAGAAAGAAAGGAATTTACCAGCCACCAGAAATGAAAAACATTAAAATGAAAAAAAGGGGCTTTTAAGGAAATCAGAGTGATGGCCACAAGTCATTTTCCAGCTTTGCAGGATTTCAGTTCAAAGTCAATCTAAACAAGCCAGCATATGTCTAGCAAGAAGGAAATCACAGTTCAGGTTTGCTCCTGCACTCAAGCTTTGCTATACCAAAGATGGATGGTATTCTTTTCCAGCTCTCCAGAGAGGAGACTCCACACGGCTTCTGAGGGTGCTGATTAGATGAGGGTTTATTGGGGTCCCAGCCCCGGATGTAACATGGTTTCAGAGGCAGAAGGGAGAAAGGGAAAGGGAGGGGGAGAGAGGACGAGCCTAGGGGAGAGATGGGCCATGAGAACATCTGGTCTTCCTCACACAGCTTAAGAGGGAAATTCAAAGTAGGTGCGAAATAAGATTTGGGCCAATGGGATTGCAGATCCATGAGACTTCAGGAGAGGAACACAGCTTGGAATAAACCATATATTTTTGAGGGGTACATTTTTGAGACAGAGCATACAATTTGAATAAAATGCAACACCACAATAGATTAGTATGATAGATGATAGATAGATAGATAGATAGTAGATAGATAGATAGATAGATAGATAGATAGATAGATAGATAGATAGACAAAGCAGATAGAGATATATAAACGCACTTGCCTGTATCACTTTACAAAGAAAGGGATGGGGAAGTGACAGGTTATTCTTTTCCACACATGGGAAACTATCTTTTTCCCAGAAAATTCAGCTTCCTTCTTCAGTGACCACCAGGGTATCTGAAGACCTCACCAAGAAGGCCCTGTGATGCCAATGGCCTGTGCATCCAGCAAGTCAAGAAAGTAAGGCCTGCCTCTTAATACTACAGTGGTGTTAAAGAGGTTTATTCTCAGTTTTTGGTGGCAAGAGGAAGGAACTGAAGCCAGTTACTGTAAAATGCCTGCACAAGCACCAGTGCAAATCACAGCCAAAGGAAGGATGAAGCCAGTCCCACAACCACAGCTCAAGCGGCCAGAGATTCTCCTTCAACTCTGGCTGCATTGAAGCCCCACTGATTGCCAAGAAGAAAAGCGCCCTACTGAGAGCGACCAAACTTAACCCTCTGCCAGGACACAAATTTGGAGGGAAATAATTTAAAATCCCTACACCACCAGACACACTTCCCAGTGAGAAGGGTTGGAACTCTCTGTCCCCCAGCACTTGCCCAGCAGGCAGGTTCCCAAAGGTGCTGGGAGCTAAGCTGTGCCCTGCGAGGGAACAGAGCCAGCCTCCCTTCAGTGGCAGAAGGCACGGCCTCAGCTGTAGCCCCGGGTGCCTGCGGTGGCCCAGGGCACGGCCATGGCTGTCAATGTGTTGGGCTGCAGCACAGGGCAGGCCGGAGCTCAGCAGCCTCAGCAGAGCCCAGGGCCGCGGCCCTTCCCTGCCGGGGCCCGAGCCTGGCCCGGCCCGGCCCGGCCTGAGCAGCCCGGCCTGGCCCAGGGGATGGGCTGCGCCCGCCCGCTCTGCCCACAGGCTGGGCCCAAGCCTTTGCAAGAGGCTTTCTCCCAGCTTGGCAAAACCTCGGCCAAGTGTCCCTGTGCTGTGCTGAGAAGAGTAAAAAACCCCCTCAAATTTAACCCTGCTGCCCAACGCATGAGGGATCCCTGCACACCTTAGGAGAGGCCATCCATACTCCTTTGTGCCTCATAAGGGATCCCTGCACCCCTCAGCAGGGACCCCAAAATATGCCTGTGAGCCCCTGCCTGGCTCCTGCCTGCCCACACCGTGGCCATCCATGGCTGCTCCTGGGCATGGAGCTCGGTCAGTGCTGGTGCCAGGTGGGCTTTGCTGCTGCTACCCACCCAGACGTAGCTGCAAAAACTCAATTTCTTTATTTGAACATAAAATATAGGCCAAGCGCTGCCCTGGCAGACAAGGGCTACCCACCTTCAGTCCTGGCCGGGGAACAGGACCAGGGGGCTCAGGGGGAGAGGGTCTCGTTGAGGAGGGGTGGGTTTTGGGACGGCCTCATGGCAGGGATGCAGC
This sequence comes from Passer domesticus, assembly GCF_036417665.1. Classification (NCBI taxonomy): domain Eukaryota; kingdom Metazoa; phylum Chordata; class Aves; order Passeriformes; family Passeridae; genus Passer; species Passer domesticus. The sequence continues at coordinate 6,602,557 of NC_087482.1, read as the reverse complement.
CACGGCAGGGCAGATAGGGGCAGAAGTGGAGAGCTGGGATAAAGTTTCAGGTTCTCATTGCCTCTGTTTTTAGGTACGTCTTCTGAACATGCACCGGAGTACCTGTGAAGAGAGGAGGTGGCTGAGGCCCCAGCTGCCAGTGGCACACAGGGACCCTCGTGCACAGCAGGGCCCAGAGCTGGCAAGGCTCCCCAGCATGGCTGGAGCTGCTGGCACAGCTGGGCCCAGCTGGACAGCTGCCCCTCAAGGCCCCGGCCAGGAGGGCACGGCTCTGGGCAGGGTCCCTGGCCAGGAGTGGGCCCCAGAGCGCCTCTGACATTCAAGGGCAACTTCGGCCCTGCTCTTTCTCCTCCCCACCTCCCTCTGCCTCTGCCCTGTGCCCCTGGGGCTGCTCTTGGCCAGGCAGCCTCAGTGGGAGCCAGCTCTGGCTGCAGCCCCAACGGGGCCCCCAGGACAAGGCCCAGCAATTGAGAGGCCAATGGAAGCACTGGGCAGCAGCAGAGTTCTTTGGACAATCATAGACTGGCCACAACTCCATTGCAGCCTCCCTGTGAATGTTTCCTGTCTGCATTAGATCTTCATAAGTAGCTGTTTCAGGAAAAGATGAAGAAAGCACTCACCATTTTCTCTTCCAGTAAAAATGAATTTGGACACAGCATAAGATGAAGATAAACTCCAAAAAAAGCAGGCCTGCCATTAACCCTGCCCAGCACCCTGCTTCCTTACAGAAGCCCCTTCCGAGGCCCTTCTGGGCATCGGGCAGTTGTGTTGTGGTGCCGGCTGCATCTGTGGGAGCAATGGGGAGCGTGAGCCCGTGCTGTGCTGCACTGCTGAGATGACAGCACCCTGGATACGGGCAGGACGTTCTCTGTTTCCCCCTGGGGCCTGCAGGCACCTTGCCGGCCCTTGGCACAGGCTGTGCCAGCCAACAAAGCCCAGCAGGCCGGGAGGAGAGCCCGGGGGCAGCGCAGCTGCTTGGGCAGTGGCTGCTGCCAAGGACACGGGCCAAAGCCATCCCTGAGCAGCCACTGCCAGCCCTGGCCCTCCCTGCCCCGTGACAGCTCCCCCAGCCCCGGGGGACAGTCAGGCCCTCTCAGGAGACACTGGAGCAATCACCTGCTGTGCCAGTGCCTGGAACTGCCTGTTCTCCTGCAGAAGAGGCTGCCACTGAGCCACTGCTTCTTCCTGGATCAGCCACCTTCTGTGCCAAGTTTTGGGTAATCGCTGGAGAAAGGAAAGGGACAGATGGATCAGATGGGACAGTTCCCCATTGGGGAGGTGTCATCTTCAGAAGCTAACCCTGGTGAATGTCATGGACAAGGATGAGGAAATCAGATGAGCTTTTGGGATTGGACAGGCCCCTGCCTTCTCCAAACCACCACCTTTTGTGATCTGCCTGGAGACTGGGAAATTGTAGAGGATCTCAGGGTGGGCATGGCCTATGGTGCAGTTTGGGCACCGTGTCAGCAGATGCCAAATGCCTTCCTGCAGAGGCTGGGCAGAAGCTGCAGCCAGGCCAGGCTGGGAAGCAGCCCTGCAGTGCGTGAAAGCAGCAGCGGGGCAGTGAGGCTGCCATGGATCCCTTCCCACTGTGCCGGGCACAGCGTGTCCAGATGTGCAGCCAAAGCCCCCGGCTGCTGAGTCCCAGGGGAAGCATGAGGGAAATGCACCCACCACAGCATCTCTCCAGGTCACTCAGCATCTGGCCCAGATGTTTTGCTGACTCCAGGAACTTACTGTCTCCTCTTTGGTACTGCCTGTTGGAGGACCTTAAAATACTTCCAGTTCGTGTGGATGGATCCCACAAAAATAGGACTCAGCCTGCGGTGTCAGCAGGGACACACTACTCACCCCTGCCATGGGAGCTGGGATTGTGTGCAGCATCCAGCCCTGGGGCTTGAAAAGTCCTCCCTGCAGACACACCTGGAACTCAACAGCCAGAGAAGCTTCTGTCACCTTTTTCTTCCAGGATTACAATAATTATTCTCTGAGGGAAACTGGTGAACTAACCTGCAGAAATTCCCAAGGGCTCCAAATCATCTTCCATCCCCGCTCCTGGAGAAGCCATCCCAGCACCCTCACCTAGAAGGGAGCACAGATCAGAAGTGTTTCCATGGTGTACCGGAATTTCCTTCTGCCTTAGGGATCTGGGCACTGAAAGGGAGGGAAATGCACTGACCAAGGGAGGGAAATGCACTGACCATGGCGTCTCACCTGTGCACTCATCATCTGGTCCAGATGTTTGGCTGCCTCCAGGGATTTTTTGTCTTCTGTATCTTGGGTCTTGTCTCTTCGAGGACATTAGAGAAAGGTAGTTCCTCTTCATGAGGATGGGTCGGATAAGGCCATGGGAGCCAGATGTCAATGGCCATGACCAAAGCAGTACCAGGGGCTGGGGAGCTATGGCCTTGCCCCGGTCACTCTCCACACTATTTCCTAGCTCTGTGGAACATCCTTGGAGTGGAAACTGAGGAAGCCCCAGGCCCCTGGGGTCTCCCTCCCTCCCTCCCTCCCTCCCTCCCTCCCTCCCACAGAGGAACCCCTCCCCAAAGCCCTGGGCAAAACCATCCCCAGCGCTTCCCGGGGAGCAGGGAGCGCTGTTGCGGGAAAGGGCAGCCAGGCTGCCGGCTCACCTGCTCCCCGCGCTTGCAGCGGGGCAGCCTGGGCAGCCCTGGCAGGCAGGGCCACGGCCAGGAGCAGCAGGAGTAGGAGGCGCAGAGCAAGGGCCATGCTGCCTTGCCCTCTGCCAGTCCCGCAGCTCTTGCTGCCACCGCTGTCCCGACACCACTGTCCCAACATCAGCACCGCTGCTGCCACCGCCGCTGCTGCCGCAACAGTTGTGCTCAGGGACTGACTGCTGGCTCCTTGTGCTGCTGTGCAACCACGGGGCTCTGGCACCTCTGGGACCTCAGAGCCTGCTGTGAGCTCATGGCCAGGGTGCAGTTGTTTCGGGGGCTGGATCTGCCTTCTTCAGGAGTGAGCTCATCCTGCCCAGCTGCTCTGCCCAAGGGCTGTGACACAGTGCCAGCTCAGCTGATCTCACAGGCTGGGGCATGAAGGGATGGAGAGCAGCTCCACCAAGGACTTGGGGTTGCTGCTAGAAGAGAGGCTGGACATGAGGCAGCCATGTGCATCCAAGGGAGAGTGCCCAGCAGGTTGAAGGAGGTGATTCCACCTCTCTGCTCTGGTGAGACCCCACCTGGAGTACTGTGGAAGAGGTTTTACAGTGACCTCTGTGAGCCATCGAGAAGTTTGATAAGAGGATCCATGCTAACCCCTGAAAGAATTTTCTACCAAGGTTGTTGACATAGAAACCAAGAAAAAAGAAGGATAAATAAGAGAAACCTGCAACTCCCTATTTCAATGAGTATTTTGTTTGTATCTCGTGACCAATAAGTAAAGTATAAACTTAAGAGCTTTGTAAGAATGGAGAAAAAGCATGCAGGCTAGAATAAAAACAGGGTTTGAAGCCTTCTGGAAATGGACTGTGTTGCCTTGTAGTGTCTCGATCTCTCCCACGACAGAGTACTGCATCCTGCTCTGGGTCCCCAAGACAGGAAGGACATGGTCCCGTGAGATCTAGTCCAGAGGAGGGACAAAATGCTCTGAGGGCTGGAGCCCTTCTGCTTTGGAGACACAGGCTGGGAGAGCTGGCAGTGTTCAGCCTGGAAGAGAGAAGACTCCAGGGACACCTGATTGCTGCCTTTCAGTGCCTTATGGGGGCTTGTAAAGAGACGGGACTGAATTTTTAGTAGAGCCTTTTGTGACCAGACAGAGAGGGAATGGTTTTAATCTAAAAGATGGTCAATTCAGACTAGATGAAACAAACACATTTTACACATTTGCTTTTGAAACCCTGGCACAGGTTGCCCAGAGAGGTTGACATCCATCCCTGCAGACATTCAAGCTCCTGCTCTGAGCAACCTGACCTAGTTCAAGGTGTCCCCTGCTCATTGCAGGGCATTGGGACAAGATGGCCTTTAAATGTCCCTTCCAACCCAAGCCATTCTGTGCTCCTGTGCACCATCAAAGCAGTGCTGTATTAGTGCTGGGCTGATTGTGCTGGCACCTGTATTTTGGTACTTGTGCCATTTAGCAATTGGCCATGAGAGGATTGATGGGCTGGACAGTGAAGTCTGCAAATAACACTCAGTGTGCTCAAGGAGAAACAGGAGAGGAACACGGCTTCCAGTTCAGATAAATGCCAGCATTTTGCTGCCCATTCCTGGTTAGAGAAATAAAGGAATGTCCTGAAGATCCCTTCATGTGGGTTCATTATTGGCCATATCAGTACTTGTGTTCTGTAAAACAGGTAAGTTGTTACAGCTTCTTGCCCCATTTATCCCTGAATAAAACCCAAATACTGCATTGCTCCTTGTCTACTTTCTTCCAAGTCAGGGCAAATTTTGTTCATTACTGAGTGGGACATATTCATCTGTTCACAAGCAAATTCCTCTTGCCACTCTCACAATGGCAAGACTGCTTTGTTGATTTGCTCTAATCGGACTGTAATTAAGGCCTACCTCTCACTAGAATTAAAGCTGATGCATTGGGAGGCAAAGTGTTGAGTCATTTCTCCCGGAGTCTGACACTGTAGAGAGTTGTTCTGTAAGTAAATGACATCCGAAGACAGGTGTAGTCTACCATACTTCTGGCATACTAGAAGTGAGAAAAAACCCTTTGAATCAGGATTTTATCCTTTCTTCCTCCACCTCCTCCTCCCAGGAATTTTAATCGCTGAGGTCTAAGCTCTTCAGCTGCCTCACAAACATTCTTTTAATTCAGTCATCCATGCATTGAGCCACAAATCAGGACCGTGGTGTGAACCTTGAAGCAATGTAGGTTTATAGCACTGAAAATAATAATCCAATACCCAGGTTAAGCCAAGCCTATTGGTTATTTCCCAAATAACTCTGTCTATCCTCAGTGATGTTTCAAAAACGATCATTGTGAAAGCTAGGAGCGGGGAGAGAGAATGTTATCAAAATTAAAAATAGAGCTTTCTCAGATCTTCATATTACTATAAAAAGAGAGTCCAAACTATTCATCTATGGAACATTAAGTAAGAAGTGAACAAAAGACTGTCAAAATAATTGCTTGGGGAACAAAAAACCCATAAATAAAAACAAGCTTAAATGTAGATAATAAGTAAACCATCATGCAAAGAAAAAAAACAGACCTGCCAAAACTAAGACCAATAAGGCTGTTTCATCTGTCTCAACTAAAAAAAAAAAAAAAAAGAAAATAAAACCTGAAAATAATCAGAGATTCTCAAGGGCATTACTATACATAGAAACGTCCTGATATTGGGAAAAACATGAAGGAAAGTGTAGCATGCAATTCACAGATGTAACCTAGAATTTGTTAGGGAGGGCCAGAGGTGGCAGTGGCTGCTCAGGGATGGCTTTGGCCCGTGTCCCTGGCAGCAGCCACTGCCCAAGCAGCTGCGCTGCCCCCGGGCTCTCCTCCCGGCCTGCCGGGCTTTGTTGGCTGGCACAGCCTGTGCCAAGTGCCGGCAAGGTGCCTGCAGGCCCCAGCTCTGGGGGAAACAGAGAACGTCCTGCCCGTATGCACCGTGCTGCCAGCTCAGCAGTGCAGCACAGCACGGGCTCACGCTCCCCATCGCTCCCACAGATGCGGCCGACCCCACAACACGTGTTTCCCATTCCCAGAAGAGCCTCAGAATGGCTTGCTGTTGGGGAACCCTCTCTTTGCATGTGATAAGGGCAAGTCTGGCTATCTGTTTCTGCCAGGAAATTATTTGGAAGTGCTCAACTGAACCTCAACTCAGAGTTTCGGCACTGCAGTTCATGTCTTTGATTGTAATTCGGTCCTAGCAGTCAGTTTTATACCCCTCCCCTTATTTTCTATTGTTATAGCATATTTTATTACCAAGGGCTTGCTCCTTTACCCCATGTGTTGGTTTTGCTCCACTTGTCCATTTCCCCAAAGACCTGCCCTTTTGTTCACTGTTCCTCCTCCCATTGCATGTCAGTCCCTCTCCAAGCTTGCCCCTTGCTCTAGAAATTTTCCTATCAATTTTGTATCCTTCGGAACCCCATTGGTTTGTTTAAGTTCTTCCCCTCCCCTGTAATCCCCAATTGGTTTAAACCTTGTATTCCCCGCCTGGTGTTCCACCCTCAGTTTCTCCCAATTGGCTAAAGATTGGATCCTCCCCTGGGACCCTGCCAAGTTTGGAAGTTGGTGTATGCCTTTAGTGCAGTGTTGGCCTGCCCCTGATGGTCTGTAGAATAATCACTTTCGGAAATCATAGAGCAGACCTCACCCTGTTCCTTGTCCCTACCCTCAGGGCAGTCCTACCCCCAAGGCAGTCCAGCTGTGCTGTAGAGCAGCTGTGCCCTGCAGCCACAGCCCAGATTCGACAGTTTTCTGGGGGCGGCCCAGTCCCACTGTGGGTGTGGGCAGCTAGTGGGGCTGAAGACATGGGGCAGCACAGCACTTCCCAAATCAGATCTGGGCCCTGCTATGCAGGAGGGTACCTGTGTGCCACTGGCAGCTGGGGCCTCATACACCTCCTCTCTTCACAGGTGCTCCTCTCCATCTCCAGAAGACCAGCCTAATAACGCAGGCAGCGAGAATTTGAGCCATGACCTCAGCTCTCCACTTCTGCCCCTATCTGCCCTGCCATGGCTGCAGCAGTGTCACGAGGCCATCCCAAAACCCACCGCTCCTCAATGAGAACCTTTGCCCCCGAGCCCCCTGGTCCTGTTCCCCGGCCAGGACTGAAGGTGGGCAGCCCTTGCCTGGCAGGGCAGGGCGTGGCCCACATTTTATATTCAAATAAAGAGTTGGAGTTTTCACAGTTATGTCTGGGTGGTAGCAGCAGCAAAGCCCACCCGGCACCAGCAGTGGCTCAGCTCCATGCCCAGGAGCAGCCATGGATGGCCACGGTGTGGGCAGGCAGGAGCCAGGCAGGGGCTGCTGTGCCCAGCGGCGGGGCCCCGAGGGGATGGGGGAGCCCATGCTGAGCATCCCTGGGCTGAGGGCACATTTCCTTGTGGGGGATCATCTGGGCCTGGACCTGAAGAGGCACAAAGGGATATTTTGGGTTGCCTGATGAGGGTTCCAGGAGTCCCGCATGTTTTAAATGAATTAGCTTTTTTGATTAATAAGGAGAATTTATTCCATAATTAAAATTCAGTCGTAGAAAATCTAGAAGCAAATATCAGATTGGCCCTGAAGCAGGCTAACAGCGTCAGATGAGACAGGTGGGGCATTTCTCTCCCCTGTGCATCACGAAGGGACAGCTCTCTCAAAGTCTTTTTTGTACATTTCCAAGCTCCAAGCGGTGTGGAGGGCAGGAGTTTTTCTGCTTTCTTATGGTTGTTTTTATCCTTTTTGCATATTCATGTATTTTTTCCTTTCTTGCTGCAGCTCTTGCTGAGAGTTTCCCCAAAACTGGTAAAAGATTCACTTTGTTAGAGGAAAATGCAATATGCATTCTAGGAGGCACACATTTATCTTATAGATGATGCAAATCGAATGCACATTGCAGAGGTTTGGTCAGAGAAATAATCTTCTGGAATCAGCATTTCTGGGGACGAATATTCAGGCTAGGATTCTGGTGCATGTTGATTGCCCTGAACCCTTCTTTGTTATGCTAGGATTTTCATTAGGCGAGATTACTGTAGTCTCAGCATGAATTTGTGCATACAATCTATCAGAATCCCTCCCTTTCTATATTAATTTATTAAATTTGTACTTTTAGGATACACTTTGAAAAAGCTTACTTATTTTCTAATTTTATGTTTAGTATTTATAAAACTTGACAACTACACTTTCATACTACTAGTCAGGGTATAAAATTAACAGCTCTTCTCATAAGGTAGATTATTCTAAATCTTTAATTTCTTTTCTTTGGATTGTCAATTATATTTTTTTATATCAATGCATGTGCTTATTGTACTTTAGATATATTTTGACTCCATAGTCGTTTAAGGCTGGTAATATTTGTAAAATAAGTTTTTCATGTTTTCTTATGTTGCCTGCTAAAATGTATCTTTATAACTGTCTCATGTTCTTGTTTTCTAATTATTGAGCAATTTGCTTTATTCTACTCTCAGGATTTATTTCTTCTCTAGCTCTTCCAGAACAAAAAGTTTTAATATATTGCTTACAAATTTTGCCATTTTATTCTTTTTGCTATATTTCACATTTTCTTTATTCCAGTGTCTTTTACTACTCATAGTGCACCTTCTGAATTTGTTAAACTTATAGCGTACTACACTAACTTGGGAGTGTGCATATGGCTCATTCTTTTTGGGCTTGGATGACTAATACGGTGACAATAATCCTCTGCAGTTTTAACACTCTAGCTCTCTCAAAGCCCCTTTGGGTTGCAGCCAAAGGGCCAAGATGTGTATCTTCTTGGTAGCAGAGCTTACACCTTGGGATCTAGTCACTGGTGTCATTCGTCTCATTCTCAGTATTTACTTCATAAGATTTATAAGAGCCTTTTAAATTGTTTTTCAGGATTTAGGATAGCATCTGCTTATTTCTAATTGTTATAGTTTTATTTCTTTGACATTTTAGCTCTAAAGTTGTAATTAGTCTGTACACTTCTCTTTCTTTCAGCTATACTTGGCTGTTTTCCTTTATTTTAATTTGATCCTTATTAAATATCTAACGGCTTTTGTTATATCCTATCTGATTTAATGTTACTTTTAGTGTTTCTTGGAACTTAAATCTGGTTTGTATCTTATATACTTAATTTTTTCCCAATTTTTCACAAATCATATTATTGTTCTAATATATTCTTTACAGTGTTTCATTAGCTTTTACTTCTATTTCTTTTGTCTGTTATGACAAAAGCACTAAAATATTTTATTTTTTGAAATAAATTTGCATATCACACCTTAAATATTCAGTTCACTTAAAACAACCTCATGAATAATACAGTTTAAAATAAAATATTTTACTTCTCATAACAATGGGTTTTACAGCTTACAAGCTTAGGTATTAACATGCATCAGTCTATTTTACTTCAAGGAGTAGTGGTGACTTTTTAGTGAGGTTTGGCTGGTGTTTCTGTTGGTGGATTTACAGGTCTTCTGTCCTGTCTTTCTTTGCAGCTGAACCTGCTGGTGAAGGTGGTGCAGCTTCCCAAGCCACGTCCAGGACTGAGGCTCTGGGAGATGCTGAGGGTGGGTCAAGGCCTTTCCCCTGGGAGAGCTGCCAGCTCAGAGCCCAAATCTTGGCCAGGGGGGCATCGCTGCAGGTGCCAGCACAGAACCATGCACGTGTGTGCCCTCGCCCTGCGCGATCCCCTCACCGCTCCTGCGGCTCAGCGGTGCCCGTGCAGATCAGCAGAGATGGCAGAAGCTTCTGTTGCTGTTTTGTTACAGGTGTGTCTGCGGGGAGGACTTCTCCAGCTCCTTTGCTGATTCCTACAGAGAAGCCTGGCTCCCATCGCAGAGGTGAGTAGTGTGTCCCTGCTGACCCCTCAGGCTGAGCCCTGCTTTTGTGGGATCCATTCCTGGGAAATGGAACTACTTTCTCTTAAGGTCCTCCACCAGAAGAGATCAAAGACATGGCAGACAAGAAATTCCAGAATCCATTAGAAATTATGTGGCAAATGCTGAAGGAAGTGCTGCAGGGAGGACAAGGTGGGTGCATTTGCCTCATGCTTCCCCTGGCACACAGGAGCCGGGGGCTTTGGCTGCCCATCTGGACACGCCGTGCCCGGCACAGCGGGAAGGGATCCATGGCAGCCTCGCTGCCCCGCTGCTGCTTTCACGCCCTGCAGGGCTGTTTCCCAGCCTGGCCTGGCTGCAGCTTGTGCCCAGCCTCTGCCGGAAGTTATTTGGCATCAGCTGACAGGCCGTGCCCAAACTGTAACACACCCTGAGATCCCCCACTATATCCAGCCCTGCAGATTAGGAAAAGGGTGGCTGTTTGGAGGTGGAAGTGCTCTCATCATGCCTCTGTAACCTGGCCATTTTCCTGCTCCATAAATTTCACAAATATTACCTCTGATGCCACCACCCAAGTGGGGAACAGCCCCATCTGATGCAGCTGTCTCCCTTCCTTTGTCAAGAGATGGACATAGTGCTTCAGTGGAAGGTGGCATTTCTTGAAGGAAGCACTCCATCTTCGGTGCCAGCCCCTGCTGCAGGAAGGAAGGCAAAGCCAGACACGGGCACAGGCACAGCAGGTAATTGCTGTGCCGGGCTCAGCCCTGGCCGGGGCTGTGTGGCAGCAGCTCTTCCCCCAGGGCCTGCCCTTGCCCGGCCCGGCAGCAGCCAAAGCTGGAGGCGCCTGGGCTTCCAGGCCTCTGGAGCTGGTTCAGAGCCCCGGGGAAACGGGACTGGTGCAGCAACGTCCCTGGCGCTGCAGCTGCTGCGGAGCTGGCCCTGAGTGCCCAGAGGCCCAAGGCACAGGAGCAGCCCCGAGCGGGAGCCCTGCCGCCAGCCCAGGGCCAGAGCCAGCCCTGGCACACAATGGAAACAGTTCTCATCTTGGTTTGCTTCCAGACTGGGATGCTGGGAAGGATTCTCCATTAGCCTGGCGCTCTGAAGTTGTGAAGCACTCTGAGCATTCTGCAGGTATGTTCTCACAGTCCCAACAAGGCGTAATGTTTGACTGACTGGTAAGAACCAGGTGACAGAAGCTTCTGTGGCTGTTGTGTTACAGGCGTGTCTGCAGGGACGACCTCACCAACTCCTACCTTGGATGCTGCACGCAAGCCCAGCTCCCATGGCAGGGGTGAGTAGTGTGTCCCTGCTGACCCCTCAGGCTGAGCCCTGCTTTTGTGGGGTCCATTCCTGGGAAATGGAACTACTTTCTCTTAAGGTCCTCTGACAGGAAAGACCAAAGACATGGCAGGCAGGAAATTCCAGGACCCATTAGAAATCATGTGGCAAATGCTGAAGGAACGTCTGCAGAGAAGAGAAGGTGGGTGCATTTCCCTCATGCTGCTCCTGGGACTCAGCAGCCGGGGGCTTTGGCTGCACATCTGGACACGCCGTGCCCGGCACAGCAGGAAGGGATCCATGGCAGCCTTGCTGCCCCGCTGCTGCTTTCATGCCCTGCAGGGCTGTTTCCCAGCCTGGCCTGGCTGCAGCTTCTGCCCAGCCTCTGCAGGAAGGCATTTGGCATCAGCTGGCAGACAGCCCCAAATGCACCACAGGCCATGCCCACCCTCAGATCCTCTGCAATTTCCTGGTGTCCAGGCAGATCAGATGTTGGGGCTGTTTGGGGAAGGAAGCAGCCTTGGGTTGTCCCAAAATCCTGGGTGTTTTCTGATCCGTATGCATTCCTTTCACAAGTGATGCCTCCTGAAATTGTCCCCTTCCCCATTCCCAGTCAGGAATGTTTTCATCTGATCCAGCTGTCTCTTTTCCATTCTCCAGAAATGAAAGGAGAGCCTGCGGAGAAAGAAGCATTTCCCGGAGGAAGCAGTGGTTGCATGCCAGCCTCAGCTCCAGGAAGGGAGGCCATGCCAGGCACAGGCACAGGAGGTAATTGCTGTGCCTCTGGGCCTGAGCCCTGCTGAGGCTTGAGCTGCCCTCTCTGCTGTTAGGCAGTGCGGGCACAGCCTGGACTAGAGCAGCACAGCCCAGGGGAATTATCCCGAGCAGGCGCAGGGCACTGAGCAGTCCTGCTGGGGTCCCTCCATGGGAGACATGTCCTGAAACCTGGGAGCGACTGCACGGGGTGCCCACGGTGGGGAAAGGACAGAGGGGGAGAGCAAGGCTCCAGTGTGTCCTGAGAGGGCCTGGCTGTTTGCCCTTGGGATCTGGGGGGTTTCCCCACAGAAGGAGGGCAGGAGGGACAGAGGGAGGGCAGGATGGATAGCTGTGGCACTGCCTGCTGCAGTTTTCCCCCATGCTTTAGGGAGGATTTCTTCTGTGTGTGAGGGGGAGAGTCCCAGGTCCCTGCACTGCTGCAGCCACCCCTCCCAGGGATGTTGCTGAGGGCAGGGAAAGAGTGTGGAGAGTGACCAGGAGCCCGCCCAGAGCTCCCCAGGCCCCTGGGCAGCTTTGGCCATGTCTATTCACATCTGGCTCCCATGGCCTTAGCCGACTCCCTGGCAGTGCCCAGTTCCCTGTGGCAGAAAGAGATCCCAGCACACACTGGAAAATGTTCTCATCTGTGCTGCATTGTAGATGAGGGTGCTGGGAAGGCTTCTCCATCATCTTGGATGAATAAAGTTTTGAAGCCCTTGGAGCCTCCTGCAGGTGTGTTCTCAGCGTGCCACCAAGGAAGAATTGTAGACAAGCGGGCAGGCACCAGGTGACAGAAGCTTCTGTGGCTGTTGTGTTACAGATGTGTCTACAGGGAAGACTTCTCCAGCTTCTCCAGCTGCTACCTAGGATGCTGCACTCAAGCCCAGCTCCCATCTCAGGGGTGAGTAGTGTGTCCCTGCTGACCCCACAGGCTGAACCCTGCTTTTCTGGGATCCATTCCTGGCAAATGGAAATATTTTTCTCTAAGGTACTCCAACAGGGAAAATCCAAGATACAACAGATAAGATATCCCTGGAACCATCCAAACAGATGAGGCAAGAGCTGAAGGAACCCCTGCAGACAAGAGAAGGTGGGTGCATTTCCCTCATGCTTCCCCTGGGAGTCAGCAGCTGGGGGCTTTGGCTGCACATCTGGACACGCCGTGCCCGGCACAGTGGGAAGGGATCCATGGCAGCCTCGCTGCCCCGCTGCTGCTTTCACGCCCTGCAGGGCTGTTTCCCAGCCTGGCCTGGCTGCAGCTTCTGCCCAGCCTCTGCCGGAAGTTATTGGGCATCAGCTGACAGGCCATGCCCAAACTGTAACACACCCTGAGATCCCCCACTATATCCAGCCCTGCAGATTAGGAAAAGGGTGGCTGTTTGGAGGTGGAAGTGCTCTCATCATGCCACTGTAACCTGGCCATTTTCCTGCTCCATAAATTTCACAAATATTACCTCTGATGCCACCACCCAAGTGGGAAACAGCCCCATCTGATGCAGCTTTCTCCCTTCCTTTGTCAAGAGATGGACATAGTGCTTCATTGGAAGGTGGTATTTCTTGAAGGAAGCACTCCATCTTCGGTGCCAGCCCCTGCTGCAGGAAGGAAGGCAAAGCCAGACACGGGCACAGGCACAGCAGGTAATTGCTGTGCTGGGCTCAGCCCTGGCCGGGGCTGTGTGGCAGCAGCTCTTCTCCCAGGGCCTGCCCTTGCCCGGCCCGGCAGCAGCCAAAGCTGGAGGCGCCTCGGCTTCCAGGCCTCTGGAGCTGGTTCAGAGCCCCGGGGAAACGGGACTGGTGCAGCAACGTCCCTGGCGCTGCAGCTGCTGCGGAGCTGGCCCTGAGTGCCCAGAGGCCCAAGGCACAGGAGCAGCCCCGAGCGGGAGCCCTGCCGCCAGCCCAGGGCCAGAGCCAGCCCTGGCACACAATGGAAACAGTTCTCATCTTGGTTTGCTTCCAGACTGGGATGCTGGGAAGGATTCTCCATTAGCCTGGCGCTCTGAAGTTGTGAAGCACTCTGAGCATTCTGCAGGTATGTTCTCACAGTCCCAACAAGGCGTAATGTTTGACTGACTGGTAAGAACCAGGTGACAGAAGCTTCTGTGGCTGTTGTGTTACAGGCGTGTCTGCAGGGACGACCTCACCAACTCCTACCTTGGATGCTGCACAAAAGGCCAGCTCCCATCACAGGGGTGAGTAGTGTGTCCCTGCTGACCCCTCAGGCTGAGCCCTGCTTTTGTGGGGTCCATTCCTGGGAAATGGAACTACTTTCTCTTAAGGTCCTCTGACAGGAAAGACCAAAGACATGGCAGGCAGGAAATTCCAGGACCCATTAGAAATCATGTGGCAAATGCTGAAGGAACGTCTGCAGAGAAGAGAAGGTGGGTGCATTTCCCTCATGCTGCTCCTGGGACTCAGCAGCCGGGGGCGTTGGCTGCACATCTGGACACGCTGTGCCCGGCACAGCAGGAAGGGATCCATGGCAGCCTTGCTGCCCCGCTGCTGCTTTCATGCCCTGCAGGGCTGTTTCCCAGCCTGGCCTGGCTGCAGCTTCTGCCCAGCCACTGCAGGAAGGCATTTGGCATCAGCTGGCAGACAGCCCCAAATGCACCACAGGCCATGCCCACCCTCAGATCCTCTGCAATTTCCTGGTGTCCAGGCAGATCAGATGTTGGGGCTGTTTGGGGAAGGAAGCAGCCTTGGGTTGTCCCAAAATCCTGGGTGTTTTCTGATCCGTATGCATTCCTTTCACAAGTGATGCCTCCTGAAATTGTCCCCTTCCCCATTCCCAGTCAGGAATGTTTTCATCTGATCCAGCTGTCTCTTTTCCATTCTCCAGAAATGAAAGGAGAGCCTGCGGAGAAAGAAGCATTTCCCGGAGGAAGCAGTGGTTGCATGCCAGCCTCAGCTCCAGGAAGGGAGGCCATGCCAGGCACAGGCACAGGAGGTAATTGCTGTGCCTCTGGGCCTGAGCCCTGCTGAGGCTTGAGCTGCCCTCTCTGCTGTTAGGCAGTGCGGGCACAGCCTGGACTAGAGCAGCACAGCCCAGGGGAATTATCCCGAGCAGGCGCAGGGCACTGAGCAGTCCTGCTGGGGTCCCTCCATGGGAGACATGTCCTGAAACCTGGGAGCGACTGCACGGGGTGCCCACGGTGGGGAAAGGACAGAGGGGGAGAGCAAGGCTCCAGTGTGTCCTGAGAGGGCCTGGCTGTTTGCCCTTGGGATCTGGGGGGTTTCCCCACAGAAGGAGGGCAGGAGGGACAGAGGGAGGGCAGGATGGATAGCTGTGGCACTGCCTGCTGCAGTTTTCCCCCATGCTTTAGGGAGGATTTCTTCTGTGTGTGAGGGGGAGAGTCCCAGGTCCCTGCACTGCTGCAGCCACCCCTCCCAGGGATGTTGCTGAGGGCAGGGAAAGAGTGTGGAGAGTGACCAGGAGCCCGCCCAGAGCTCCCCAGGCCCCTGGGCAGCTTTGGCCATGTCTATTCACATCTGGCTCCCATGGCCTTAGCCGACTCCCTGGCAGTGCCCAGTTCCCTGTGGCAGAAAGAGATCCCAGCACACACTGGAAAATGTTCTCATCTGTGCTGCATTGTAGATGAGGGTGCTGGGAAGGCTTCTCCATCATCTTGGATGAATAAAGTTTTGAAGCCCTTGGAGCCTCCTGCAGGTGTGTTCTCAGCGTGCCACCAAGGAAGAATTGTAGACAAGCGGGCAGGCACCAGGTGACAGAAGCTTCTGTGGCTGTTGTGTTACAGATGTGTCTACAGGGAAGACTTCTCCAGCTTCTCCAGCTGCTACCTAGGATGCTGCACTCAAGCCCAGCTCCCATCTCAGGGGTGAGTAGTGTGTCCCTGCTGACCCCACAGGCTGAACCCTGCTTTTCTGGGATCCATTCCTGGCAAATGGAAATATTTTTCTCTAAGGTACTCCAACAGGGAAAATCCAAGATACAACAGATAAGATATCCCTGGAACCATCCAAACAGATGAGGCAAGAGCTGAAGGAACCCCTGCAGACAAGAGAAGGTGGGTGCATTTCCCTCATGCTTCCCCTGGGAGTCAGCAGCTGGGGGCTTTGGCTGCACATCTGGACACGCCGTGCCCGGCACAGTGGGAAGGGATCCATGGCAGCCTCGCTGCCCCGCTGCTGCTTTCACGCCCTGCAGGGCTGTTTCCCAGCCTGGCCTGGCTGCAGCTTCTGCCCAGCCTCTGCCGGAAGTTATTGGGCATCAGCTGACAGGCCATGCCCAAACTGTAACACACCCTGAGATCCCCCACTATATCCAGCCCTGCAGATTAGGAAAAGGGTGGCTGTTTGGAGGTGGAAGTGCTCTCATCATGCCACTGTAACCTGGCCATTTTCCTGCTCCATAAATTTCACAAATATTACCTCTGATGCCACCACCCAAGTGGGAAACAGCCCCATCTGATGCAGCTTTCTCCCTTCCTTTGTCAAGAGATGGACATAGTGCTTCATTGGAAGGTGGTATTTCTTGAAGGAAGCACTCCATCTTCGGTGCCAGCCCCTGCTGCAGGAAGGAAGGCAAAGCCAGACACGGGCACAGGCACAGCAGGTAATTGCTGTGCTGGGCTCAGCCCTGGCCGGGGCTGTGTGGCAGCAGCTCTTCTCCCAGGGCCTGCCCTTGCCCGGCCCGGCAGCAGCCAAAGCTGGAGGCGCCTCGGCTTCCAGGCCTCTGGAGCTGGTTCAGAGCCCCGGGGAAACGGGACTGGTGCAGCAACGTCCCTGGCGCTGCAGCTGCTGCGGAGCTGGCCCTGAGTGCCCAGAGGCCCAAGGCACAGGAGCAGCCCCGAGCGGGAGCCCTGCCGCCAGCCCAGGGCCAGAGCCAGCCCTGGCACACAATGGAAACAGTTCTCATCTTGGTTTGCTTCCAGACTGGGATGCTGGGAAGGATTCTCCATTAGCCTGGCGCTCTGAAGTTGTGAAGCACTCTGAGCATTCTGCAGGTATGTTCTCACAGTCCCAACAAGGCGTAATGTTTGACTGACTGGTAAGAACCAGGTGACAGAAGCTTCTGTGGCTGTTGTGTTACAGGCGTGTCTGCAGGGACGACCTCACCAACTCCTACCTTGGATGCTGCACAAAAGGCCAGCTCCCATCACAGGGGTGAGTAGTGTGTCCCTGCTGACCCCTCAGGCTGAGCCCTGCTTTTGTGGGGTCCATTCCTGGGAAATGGAACTACTTTCTCTTAAGGTCCTCTGACAGGAAAGACCAAAGACATGGCAGGCAGGAAATTCCAGGACCCATTAGAAATCATGTGGCAAATGCTGAAGGAACGTCTGCAGAGAAGAGAAGGTGGGTGCATTTCCCTCATGCTGCTCCTGGGACTCAGCAGCCGGGGGCGTTGGCTGCACATCTGGACACGCTGTGCCCGGCACAGCAGGAAGGGATCCATGGCAGCCTTGCTGCCCCGCTGCTGCTTTCATGCCCTGCAGGGCTGTTTCCCAGCCTGGCCTGGCTGCAGCTTCTGCCCAGCCACTGCAGGAAGGCATTTGGCATCAGCTGGCAGACAGCCCCAAATGCACCACAGGCCATGCCCACCCTCAGATGCCCTGCAATTTCCTGGTGTCCAGGCAGATCAGATGTTGGGGCTGTTTGGGGAAGGAAGCAGCCTTGGGTTGTCCCAAAATCCTGGGTGTTTTCTGATCCTTGTGCATTCCTTTCACAAGTGATGCCTCCTGAAATTGTCCCCTTCCCCATTCCCAGTCAGGAATGTTTTCATCTGATGCAGCTGTCTCTTTTCCATTCTCCAGAAATGAAAGGAGAGCCTGCGGAGAAAGAAGCATTTCCCGGAGGAAGCAGTGGTTGCATGCCAGCCTCAGCTCCAGGAAGGGAGGCCATGCCAGGCACAGGCAGAGGAGGTAATTGCTGTGCCTCTGGGCCTGAGCCCTGCTGAGGCTTGAGCTGCCCTCTCTGCTGTTTGGCAGTGCGGGCACAGCCTGGACTAGAGCAGCACAGCCCAGGGGAATTATCCCGAGCAGGCGCAGGGCACTGAGCAGTCCTGCTGGGGTCCCTCCATGGGAGACATGTCCTGAAACCTGGGAGCGACTGCACGGGGTGCCCACGGTGGGGAAAGGACAGAGGGGGAGAGCAAGGCTCCAGTGTGTCCTGAGAGGGCCTGGCTGTTTGCCCTTGGGATCTGGGGGGTTTCCCCACAGAAGGAGGGCAGGAGGGACAGAGGGAGGGCAGGATGGATAGCTGTGGCACTGCCTGCTGCAGTTTTCCCCCATGCTTTAGGGAGGATTTCTTCTGTGTGTGAGGGGGAGAGTCCCAGGTCCCTGCACTGCTGCAGCCAGCCCTCCCAGGGATGTTGCTGAGGGCAGGGAAAGAGTGTGGAGAGTGACCAGGAGCCAGCCCAGAGCTCCCCAGGCCCCTGGGCAGCTTTGGTCATGTCTATTCACATCTGGCTCCCATGGCCTTAGCCGACTCCCTGGCAGTGCCCAGTTCCCTGTGGCAGAAAGAGATCCCAGCACACACTGGAAA
Organism: Passer domesticus; assembly: GCF_036417665.1. Lineage (NCBI taxonomy): Eukaryota > Metazoa > Chordata > Aves > Passeriformes > Passeridae > Passer > Passer domesticus. The sequence continues at coordinate 6,584,591 of NC_087482.1, read as the reverse complement.
ATGTTCTCATCTGTGCTGCATTGTAGATGAGGGTGCTGGGAAGGCTTCTCCATCAGCTTGGATGAATAAAGTTTTGAAGCCCTTGGAGCCTCCTGCAGGTATGTTCTCAGCGTGCCACCAAGGAAGAATTGTAGACAAGCGGGCAGGCACCAGGTGACAGAAGCTTCTGTGGCTGTTGTGTTACAGATGTGTCTACAGGGAAGACTTCTCCAGCTTCTCCAGCTGCTACCTTGGATGCTGCACTCAAGCCCAGCTCCCATCTCAGGGGTGAGTAGTGTGTCCCTGCTGACCCCACAGGCTGAACCCTGCTTTTCTGGGATCCATTCCTGGCAAATGGAAATATTTTTCTCTAAGGTACTCCAACAGGGAAAATCCAAGATACAACAGATAAGATATCCCTGGAACCATCCAAACAGATGAGGCAAGAGCTGAAGGAACCCCTGCAGACAAGAGAAGGTGGGTGCATTTCCCTCATGCTTCCCCTGGGACTCATCAGCCTTGGCTGCACATCTGGACACGCCGTGCCCGGCACAGTGGGAAGGGATCCATGGCAGCCTCGCTGCCCCACTGCTGATTTCACGCCCTGCAGGGCTGTTTCCCAGCCTGGCCTGGCTGCAGCTTCTGCCCAGCCTCTGCCGGAAGTTATTGGGCATCAGCTGACAGGCCATGCCCAAACTGTAACACACCCTGAGATCCCCCACTATATCCAGCCCTGCAGATTAGGAAAAGGGTGGCTGTTTGGAGGTGGAAGTGCTCTCATCATGCCACTGTAACCTGGCCATTTTCCTGCTCCATAAATTTCACAAATATTACCTCTGATGCCACCACCCAAGTGGGAAACAGCCCCATCTGATGCAGCTGTCTCCTTTCCTTTGTCAAGAGATGGACATAGTGCTTCAGTGGAAGGTGGTATTTCTTGAAGGAAGCACTCCATCTTCGGTGCCAGCCCCTGTTGCAGGAAGGAAGGCAAAGCCAGACACGGGCACAGGCACAGCAGGTAATTGCTGTGCCGGGCTCAGGCCTGGCCGGGGCTGTGTGGCAGCAGCTCTTCCCCCAGGGCCTGCCCTTGCCCGGCCCGGCAGCAGCCAAAGCTGGAGGCGCCTCGGCTTCCAGGCCTCTGGAGCTGGTTCAGAGCCCCGGGGAAACGGGACTGGTGCAGCAACGTCCCTGGCGCTGCAGCTGCTGCGGAGCTGGCCCTGAGTGCCCAGAGGCCCAAGGCACAGGAGCAGCCCCGAGCGGGAGCCCTGCCGCCAGCCCAGGGCCAGAGCCAGCCCTGGCACACAATGGAAACAGTTCTCATCTTGGTTTGCTTCCAGACTGGGATGCTGGGAAGGATTCTCCATTAGCCTGGCGCTCTGAAGTTGTGAAGCCTTCTGAGCATTCTGCAGGTATGTTCTCACTGTCCCACCAAGGCGTAATGTTTGACTGACTGGTAAGAACCAGGTGACAGAAGCTTCTGTGGCTGTTGTGTTACAGGCGTGTCTGCAGGGACGACCGCACCAACTCCTACCTTGGATGCTGCACAAAAGGCCAGCTCCCATGGCAGGGGTGAGTAGTGTGTCCCTGCTGACCCCTCAGGCTGAGCCCTGCTTTTGTGGGGTCCATTCCTGGGAAATGGAACTACTTTCTCTTAAGGTCCTCTGACAGGAAAGACCAAAGACATGGCAGGCAGGAAATTCCAGGACCCATTAGAAATCATGTGGCAAATGCTGAAGGAACGTCTGCAGAGAAGAGAAGGTGGGTGCATTTCCCTCATGCTGCTCCTGGGACTCAGCAGCCGGGGGCTTTGGCTGCACATCTGGACACGCCGTGCCCGGCACAGCAGGAAGGGATCCATGGCAGCCTTGCTGCCCCGCTGCTGCTTTCATGCCCTGCAGGGCTGTTTCCCAGCCTGGCCTGGCTGCAGCTTCTGCCCAGCCTCTGCAGGAAGGCATTTGGCATCAGCTGGCAGACAGCCCCAAATGCACCACAGGCCATGCCCACCCTCAGATCCCCTGCAATTTCCTGGTGTCCAGGCAGATCAGATGTTGGGGCTGTTTGGGGAAGGAAGCAGCCTTGGGTTGTCCCAAAATCCTGGGTGTTTTCTGATCCTTATGCATTCCTTTCACAAGTGATGCCTCCTGAAATTGTCCCCTTCCCCATTCCCAGTCAGGAATGTTTTCATCTGATCCAGCTGTCTCTTTTCCATTCTCCAGAAATGAAAGGAGAGCCTGTGCAGATGGAAGCACTCTCCAGAGGAAGCAGTGGTTCCGTGCCAGCCTCTGCTGCAGGAAGGGAGGCCATGCCAGGCACAGGCACAGGAGGTAATTGCTGTGCCTCTGGGCCTGAGCCCTGCTGAGGCTTGAGCTGCCCTCTCTGCTGCTTGGCAGCGCGGGCACAGCCTGGACTAGAGCGGCACAGCCCAGGGGAATTATCCCGAGCAGGCGCAGGGCACTGAGCAGTCCTGCTGGGGTCCCTCCATGGGAGACATGTCCTGAAACCTGGAAGTGACTGCATGGGGTACCCATGGTGGGGAAAGGACAGAGGGGGAGAGCAAGGCTCCAGTGTGTCCTGAGAGGGCCTGGCTGTTTGCTCTTGGGATCTTGGAGCTGTCTCAGCAGAAGGAGGGCAGGAGGGAGTGTAGGAGGGAGGGATGGATAGCTGTGGCACTGCCTGCTGCAGTTTTCCCCCATGCTTTAGGGAGGATTTTCTGTGAGTTTGAGGGAGAGAACACCGGGGCCCTGGGCTACTCCAGCCACCCCTCCCAGGGATGTTGCTGAGGGCAGGGAAAGAGTGTGGAGAGTGATGAGGAGCCAGCCCAGAGCTCCCCAGGCCCCTGGGCAGCTTTGGCCATGTCCATTCCCATCTGGGTCCCATAGCCTTACCCGACCCCCTTGCAGTGCCCTTTTGCCTGTAGCATTAGGGGTTCCCAGCATGCCACAGATATGGTTGTGATCTCTGCTCCCTTTTAGACTGGAGTCGTGACATGGGTTTTCAGGAAGTCCTGATGAAGGATGGTTTGAAGTTCCTGGAGGATGCTGGAAGCAAGTTTTCATTCTGCCTTTCCTGATTGAATAATCAGGATCAATGCAAAAAAAACTCATTTATAAACCATTTCCCTTAACATTATGTAAGGGCTGAAGGATTCTGAGAATCTTTCCCTGCTCCCTTCTGGATCCGTGAGGGATCCCACAGGATCGCTGTCAGTGGGACGAAGGAGCATTGATCTTTCAGTCCTCCTCCCGTGTACTGTGCCAGTGTGTCCTTCCGTGTGCTCTGTGCAGTCAAAGAGAAGAGCAGAGAGGGAAGGGGCCGGGCCCAGGGCTGTGCCCCGGGGCTGAGCCTTGTGGGCAGCCTGAGGATCTCCTGCAGTGCCACAGGAGCTCTTCTGTCCTGCCTTTCTTTGCAGCTGAACCTGCCGGTGAAGGCCCCACATCCAGGACTGAGGCTCTGGGAGATGCTGAGGGTAGGTCAAGGCCTTTCCCCCTGGGAGAGCTGCCAGCTCAGAGCCCAAAGCTCAGCCAGGGAGGTATTGCTGCAGGTGCCAGCAGAGAACCATGCACGTGTGTGCCCTCGCCCTGCACGATCCCCTCACCGCTGCTGCGGCTCAGTGGTGCCCGTGCAGATCAGCAGAGATGGCAGAAGCTTCTGTGGCTGTTGAGTTACAGGTGTGTCTGCAGGGAGGACTTCTCAAGCTCTAGGGCTGGATGCTTGGCCCCAACCCAGCTCCCATGGCAGGGGTGAGTAGTGTGTCCCTGCTGACCCCACAGGCTGAGCCCCGCTTTTGTGGGATCCATTCCTGGGAAATGGAACTACTTTCTCTTAGGGTCCTCCAAAAGTAAAGACCCAAGATACTGCAGCCAAAACGTCTGATGAGGCAGATGAATTCCTGAGACAAACACAGAAGGAAGCACCCCGAGGACAAGGTGGGTGCGTTTCCCTCATGCTTCCCCTGGGACTCAGCAGCCGGGGGCTTTGGCTGCACATCTGGACACGCCGTGCCCGGCACAGCGGGAAGGGATCCATGGCAGCCTCGCTGCCCCGCTGCTGCTTTCACGCCCTGCAGGGCTGCTTCCCAGCCTGGCCTTGCTGCAATTCCTCCCCAGCCTCTGCAGGATGGAATTTGGCATTAGCTGATAGGGTGCCCCAACTGTACCGTGGGCCTGAGATCCCCTGCCATTTCCCAGTCTCTGAGAAGATCATGCGGTGTAGCTGTTTGCTCATGGGAGTGCACTGGCCGAGCCCCAATTACCTGGGCTTTTTCCTGATCTTTACCTGTGACTTAGACAAGCATTGCCTCATGAAGGTGCCACCTCCCCAGTGGGGAGTGTTTCCATTTGATCCAGTTGACCCTTTTTCCCTTGTTCAAGTGATGGACCAAAAGGCTGTGCAGAAGGAGGAGCACCCAGGGAGAAGCAGTGGCTCATTGGCAGCTCGAGCTGCAGGAAGGAAGGCAATGCCAGACATGGGCACAGGCACAGCAGGTAATTGCTGTGCCGGGCTCAGCCCTGGCCGGGGCTGTGTGGCAACAGCTCTTCCCCCAGGGCCTGCCCTTGCCCGGCCCGGCAGCAGCCAAAGCTGGAGGCGCCTCGGCTTCCAGGCCTCTGGAGCTGGTTCAGAGCCCTGGGGAAACGGGACTGGTGCAGCAACGTCCCTGGCGCTGCAGCTGCTGCGGAGCTGGCCCTGAGTGCCCAGAGGCCCAAGGCACAGGAGCAGCCCCGAGCGGGAGCCCTGCCGCCAGCCCAGGGCCAGAACCAGCCCTTGCTCCCGACAGGCTCCTGACAGGGCCTGAGCCTGTCCCCTGGGGCTGGGGGAGCTGTCACGGGGCAGGGAGGGCCAGGGGTGGCAGTGGCTGCTCAGGGATGGCTTTGGCCCGTGTCCCTGGCAGCAGCCACTGCCCAAGCAGCTGCGCTGCCCCCGGGCTCTCCTCCCGGCCTGCTGGGCTTTGTTGGCTGGCACAGCCTGTGCCAAGGGCCGGCAAGGTGCCTGCAGGCCCCAGCTCTGGGGGAAACAGAGTACGTCCTGCCCGTATCCACCGTGCTGCCAGCTCAGCAGTGCAGCACAGCACGGGCTCACGCTCCCCATCGCTCCCACAGATGCAACCGGCACCACAAGACCTGTTCGCAATGCCCAGGATGGCCTCGGAAGGGGCTTCTGTCAGGGAACAGGCTGCTGGCTAGGGTTACTGGCAGGCGTCCTTTGTTTGGAGCTTGTTTTCATGTTGTGCTGCTTTGGAATCGAGTATTCCTGGAACAGAAAACAGTGAGTGTTTTGTTGCTCTCCCCCTCAAACAGCTTCTTTTGAAAGTCTAACATGGTCAGGGAACATTCCCATTGAGGCTGCAGTGGAGTTGTGGCCAGTCCATGATTGTCCAAATAACTCTGCTGAGGGTTCTGCTGCTGCTCAGTGCTTCCATTGGCCCCTCAATTGCTGGGCCTTGTCCTGGGGGCCCCGCTGGGGCTGCAGCCAGAGCTGGCTCCCACTGAGGCTGCCTGGCCAAGAGCAGCCCCAGGGGCACGGGGCAGAGGCAGAGGCAGGTGGGGAGGAGAAAGAGCAGGGCCGAGGTTGCCCTTGAAAGGCAGAGGCGCTCTGGGGCCCGCTCCTGGCCAGGGACCCTGCCCAGAGCGGTGCCCTGCTGGCCGGGGCCTTGAGGGGCAGCTGTCCAGCTGGGCCCGGCTGTGCCAGCAGCTCCAGCCGTGCTGGGGAGCCTTGCCAGCTCTGGGCCCTGCTGTGCACGAGGGTCCCTGTGTGCCACTGGCAGCTGGGGCCTCAGCCTCCTCCTCTCTGCACAGGAGCACCTCGGGACAGGAGTTGGAAGACGGTGGCTGCACCTGACACCCAGACAGCGTGAGCAGCTCCTCCAGCAGCAGGAACGGCCCGGACAGCCCTCTCAAGTCTTCTGTGAAGAGGACCCCAGAACAACCAACTACGAGGAAGCCTCTTATTGCCCCGTAGATCCCACTGCCACCTGCTCTCCCCATGGGCCTCCCCAAGCTGCCTTCATCCCTTTTTTTCTCTCCATCTGTCCCATCCCAGCCAACCCGAGTTCCTCTAGAGACCCCAGGACCAGCCCAGCACCTTCCAGCCCCTCCTCAGACAAACACATCCCTTCCTCTGCCCCTGAGCCCCCTGGCCTTGCCCTCTAGGCAGCACTGAAGGTGACACCCCACCCCACCCTCCCCCCCCGCCCCCCGCTTGCAGGGTAGGCAATGGCCCATTCCTCTGTTGAAATAAAGAGAAGGATCTGTGTTGTGGTTTGAAAGCAAAACCAGTGAGAGACTCCAAGTCAGAAATACAATTTATTAGGAAAAGGGAAAAAATCCCAAAATACATGCAATGATACAAAAGAAAAACCACTGACAGGCTCAGAATACAGCCTGCTGACACCCTGCTAGTTAGGGTGGTGGTAGCAGTCCAGATGAAATGGATTTGTGGAAGTGGTGATCCTGTAGAAACAATCTGGTAGCTCTCATCCTCTGGAAAAGCAGTGGGTAAGGGCGGCGGTTCCTCTGGGAATCCAGTGGAAAGACTGCTTGTTGTGTCCCAAAACCCAGATTATATCCAGCTGGGGATGCTTAGCTCCTCCCCCATGGGCAGAGCATCTCACAGTGGGCTGATATCATTCTGCCTCATGCTGTGGGTCCTTGATTAGCCATAAAACAGAAATGGCTCTGGGAGGGAGTTATCTCTGAGTCATGTGGCAAGACATTGATGGGCCCATTAACAGGAGATAAGGAAGAAACAATGCCCCTCCTGGTTTCAGCAGCTCTTGAGGATGGCATTAGAATACATCTTTACACTGCAACCCAGGACAAGCGGTCACCCCAGTGTCCAGGTGGCAGCAGCAGCAAAGCCCACCCAGCCCCAGCACTGACTGAGCTCCATGCCCAGGAGGAGCTGTGGATGCCCACGGTGTGGGCAGGCAGAAGCCAGGCCGGGGCTGCTGATGAAATGGAGGTTTTGGGCCGCTCACAGGCTCAACACAGTTGGCTGTGATTGGTCATCAAGTGAAAACAATCCACATGGACCAATGGAAGATGCACCTGTTGCATTCCACAGCAGCAGACAGTTATTGTTTACATTTCTTTCCTGAGGCCCTCAGCTCCTCATGAGGGGAAAAATCCCAGGAAAGGATTTTTAATAAAATATCATAGCTACAGATAACTGTTTTACTCATAACACCAGGAGAAGACCAGGGAATGCAGGAAGCCTAGACTAAGGAGCTCCTCTGTCTCCAAGCTGATCCAAACCAACAGACCTACTCAGATAAGCACCAGGGGACCACAGTGCATGCACAAAGGAGAAAAGTTCAAAAGTTCAGTCATGAGCAAGACCACAGCCTTCGACCTCAGAGACCACCAATGACCCCAGTGTGACCACCACAGGAAACAACACGTGCCCAGAAGGCCGTGGATCTAATCGCCATGTGAGGGGAGGACAGGCGGGGCCAGGGGTTGAATGTGCATGACGAGATTGTGTAAGGTATTGCATATGGAACATGTTTGTGAACAAAGATGTGGCTCAGTCCAGGGCTCAGGGCACAAGTTTTCACGAGAGCCGTCTCGCTTGTGCCAGGCCCTGACACGCATACCCACTTCACAACTACATCAGGTTGTGGAGTGCCGCTATAGGACATGAAATAAAACAACGCAGACACGCATCTCTCCAAGGTAAAAAAGAGGGGAGTTGAATTTCTGACTCCAACATTTACAGATTTCCAAAAGTGAGAGTGGATTGGAGGGTGAAAGTGCCACCTCTCCAATGACACTGGACAAACCAACAGTCCATCAAATTTCTCCTCTGCAGAAAAGAATGCAAAACAATAAGTTATTTACATAAAGTGTTTGGGAAAGTTTGCTACAAGAATGTAAACATCAGAAGGCTTAGAAGAACATTAAAAACCAGGGCGACAGTGGAGTCTATTTATTTAGCATATGGCTTCACTGTGACCAGCGGTGGGGCCCCGAGGGGATGGGGCAGCCCATGCTGAGCGTCCCTGGGCTGAGGGACATTTCCTTCCGTGGGATCATCTGGGCCCAGACCTCCTCCAGTGCCATGCCCAGGAAAAGAGGGAAGCCATCAAGAGTATCTCCAGGGACACAGCCTGACCAGCAATGTCAGCAGGCAAAACAAAGCTCCTCCCTAATTAACACACACTTGATAGGACCTAATTGATGGGCCATCACCAATGCAGGGTGCTGCACAGGGTCTGCTGCTCTCAGCCAGGGCCAGAAGGAAGGGAAGGGAAGGGAAGGGAAGGGAAGGGAAGGGAAGGGAAGGGAAGGGAAGGGAAGGGAAGGGAAGGGAAGGGAAGGGAAGGGAAGGGAAGGGAAGGGAAGGGAAGGGAAGGGAAGGGAAGGGAAGGGAAGGGAAGGGAAGGGAAGGGAAGGGAAGGGAAGGGAAGGGAAGGGAAGGGAAGGGAAGGGAAGGGAAGGGAAGGGAAGGGAAGGGCTGTGTGGCCTCAGGGTCTGACAGGGCTGGATAGCAGCCCCAGAGACACAACAACCCAGGTGCAACCAGGCTTGATTTCCAGGTCGAAACACTCGGCACAGCTGGCCTGGACTTCCCTGTAGGGCACGTGGGGGCTTTGGAGTCCCCCTAAGGTGCACGAGGGGCTGGGGTCCCTTGCGGCACACCCAGGGATATTTTAGGTTTCCTCTGAGGCATGGAGGGCACTGGGGTCCACTTCAAGTCATGCAAGGGATTTGGAATCCTGTGTGAGGCATGCAGAGGGTTTGGGATCTCTCCCAAGGTGTGCAGTGAAATAAATGGGCAGGAGATCTTTCTCCTTTTTAATGCCTTTATTAAGAAGAATCAGCTCAGGTGGGGAGAAATTGACAGGTCGTGCCCACACCGCCGTTGCTCCCAGGCGTGGCACGAAGGAGGAGGATGATGCAGCTTTGTCCGCTGGTCTGCAGACAGAGCTGGGGACTCTGTCCTCACGGGAGAGTCGTAGAGTCCTAGCTTGTTTGTTTAAAAACCCAGGGTGTCTCTTTAATCAGTATCTTTTTAGGTTAGGGTGAGAAACAAAAAGGTCCAAGCAGGTATGGGACTATGCTCCCATCCTTAGACGTCACTTAAGTCACTTGTTGGCTCGTGATTTTAGGGGTTTTTCTTGTAAAAACTGTAAAACTGTAAAAACCCAGGGTGCAATGCATTTCTCATTTGCATGCTGGCTCTGGTGTCACTGCCCATTCTCTTTACCCTGGAGGGTCTTTCCTGGTGTCTTCTTGGCAAGCGGCCAGCATCAGGGAAACAATAGTTAATCACTGGCCATTAACGGGTAATTAAGAACTTTTTCTTTGGCAGAGAAACCAAAGAAGTCTGACCGGTCTGACTTGTTTTTTTTAACTCTGAAACTTAAAAAAAAATACAACTTTCTATTCATAACATGCAGGGTGCTGGGATCTCTCCTGAGGCACATGTCGGGGTTCTGGGGTCTCATTTCACATGTAGAAAGAGCTGTGGACTCTCATAAGCGTGCAGGTGCTTTGTGTCCCACCTGCTGCACGCAGTGGAGCTGGAGTGTCTGCTGAGGCACGCAGGGGACGGGGACCTCCAGCAGTCCCTCCCGGGCCCGTGCGGCTCGGGGCTGCCGCGGCCCAGGGCCAGCCGCCGTGCCGGGATGGCGGTGGCGAGGCGCCGAGGCGGAGCTGCCCCGCCGGGTCACGCTGCACCGGCAGAGAAAAGCCAAATGTGACAGACTAAACTTGACTCTAGGAAAGGGATGCCTCAGCAGAGGGTCTGGGGACCTGTGGTGCCAGCCAGTGGCCCGGCACTCGGACACAGCAGGAAGACCTGAGATTATCACACTTCACCTGGGAGGGTAGAAAAGCTCAGGGGTTCTTTGTTCAAGATCCCCCAGAGGCACCAGCTGAAGCTGCCATAGATCCACCTTGATAAAATTGTTTAAAAAGATCCAGAGGTCTGACACTCTGCTGTGGAGGACATTCCACAGGTCATATTTGCCCAATTATCCAATCAAAAAAAACAAAAAAACAAACCCAAACAAAATGAAATAAAACAGCAATTTGAATTATGTAGCTTAATATATACACAATTGAATACACTCAAAATATTGACAATATCATTTCGGATAAATTACGAATAATTTGGTCGTGATAATAGCATATAAGCAAAAATAACCTCACGGGGTATGCGTGGGGTACGGAGTGCAGGGCTTTTGGACCCCCGTCACCTCACGTACAAGCTTGTCAAGCCAACATTCCCCTTTTTATGCTGTATGTCCTTACCATCTCCTCCCATTTTCAATTCATCACACTTGTATCACTGCCCTCATCATCACCTTTACCACTCATGCTCCACACTTCTTTAAGTAAGTTGTACCACTCTTTGGGGATCTTCTTTGAGGAAGGCCTCTCCTCTTCCTCCATGTCCTGGAGTTCACCTTTTGGATTACACATGCGCACCAAGCTGCTACAGTATAAGCCAATAGTGTGTTCTAACATTAAAACAGTGAATCTCATATAATCAACATTTTCCTGGTGTCCAACCAAATTCTCCTCTCTTCCAACTAAATTCAGTCATTGTTATCTCTTGCTTCCTCCTGTTCTGAACATCTGCAGGAGAACGGTGGGGAGGGGGGGGGGAACCCTCCATTCCTTTTCTTGCTTGGCATTACACCTTTAACTGTTTTATTATTTCCAAATATTAATTACTTTATCAATATTGATTACTCTTTCAATCTTGTCAGCATGAATCATATCTATTTACCACACACAGTTCTCATCTTTTGGGCATTTAGGAGCTTTTCACTTTGCTTTGCACCCAAGGAAAATATAGCCCCAAATGTGCACAAATAACTCCTTCAGCATGTCCTCCTTTCAGCTGTTTTTTCCATTGTTCTCTGCTATCTTGTCCTCATCTTTCCACAATTCCTGTGTCTATTCAAGTCCAGCCTGGGACCGTGCACGCACTTGCTTTAGTTCTGTAGTGATTTATGCCCAGCCATCCTGCCAACCACACCCATTTCAATGTTGCAACAACCTAACTCTGGGCTGCAGTATGTGAATCACACTCTGCTGTGTGAGCTGGCAGAGCACCAGAGCAGGCACTGAAGAAGGGACATTCGGTACATTAGTGAAGTGAGTGCTGGAACCTGGGCTAGCTCTTAGAACTCCGGCACTACGGCAGGAGTCGGGAACTGCCTCGCTATGGGGATTTACCAGAAGCAGAGCCTTTAGTGCCACTTGCTCTCCAGTGCCAGACACAAGCCACGACAGGGACGAGGCACAGGAGAAAGGAGGAGGCTACCTGTCTTCAGGTTCCGCAAGGAACAGCTTAGTCCAGGCGAAGAGAACAGGATGAGAAGCCCCTAGCTGTACTGCCCAAGGGGTTTTGTACACATACAAGTCATGGCGTGGATGCAAACAATGAACCAATAGGGAATCCTCAGGAGAGGAGTGAGGGGATTACAATAAGTGTCTGGGGCCAATTGGGGTAGGAGGGTGGAGAGGATGAGTCACAAGGGCCAATGGGGTTTCCAGGAGTAGGGGAATTCCACAGGGGAATTGCAGTCATGGATTACCCAAAGATTTGGGAACCAAGGTGTTGGGTTGCCTTGACAGGCAGGGAAAGAGCTGGAACAAGGGGTGGGGAAGGGCACGAGGGACAGTTTGGAGGGAGGGTAAAACCCACAGGTAAACCAACTCAGGAAAAACATGGGGGCACAACAGAGCTCTTAAACAAGACTTGAAATGGAATCAATAAAATAAATTTGAACTGCAACAATTAAGAGCATCTTGAGGGACGCAGCCTGACCAGCAATGTCAGCAGGCAAAAGAAAGGTTTTGCTGAGCAATGGCCCTTTGATGAAGCAAACCATTTACAATCAGGGCCGTCCATTCATGCGGATGGGCGCACACTTTGAGGGTACAGCTGAGGCCATGAGGTCACAGCAGGGCTCTGGGGTCACAGCAGGCTGAGCTCTCAGCAGGCCCTGAGGTCACAGAGGTGCCAGAGGTGCCAGAGCCCCGTGGTTGCACAGCAGCACGGGGAGCCAGCAGTCAGTCCCTGAGCACAACTGTTGCGGCAGCAGCGGCGGTGGCAGCAGCGGTGCTGACGTTGGGACAGCGGTGTCGGGACAGCGGTGGCAGCAAGAGCTGCGGGAGTGGGGGAGGACAAGGCACCATGGCCCTTGCTCTGCGCCTCCTACTCCTGCTGCTCCTGGCCGTGGCCCTGCCTGCCAGGGCTGCCCAGGCTGCTCCACTGCAAGCGCGGCGAGCAGGTGAGCCGGCAGCCTGGCTGCCCTTTCCTGGGACAGCGCTCCCTGCTCCCTGGGAAGTGCTGGGGATGGTTTTGCCCAGGGCTTTAGGGAGGGTTTCCTCTGTGGGAGGGAGAGAGACCCCACGGGCCCTGGGCTACTCCAGCCACCCCTCCGGAGATGTTGCAAAGGGCCTGCAAAGAGGTTGAAGAGTGACCAGGAGCCAGTCCAGAGCTCCACAGGCCCCTGTGCAGCATTGGCCATCTCCATTCGCATCTGGCTCCCACAGCCTTACCCAACCCCTGCAGTGACCAGTTCCCTAAGTCAGAAGGGGATCCCAGCACACCATGGAAATGGTTCTGATCTCTGCTCCCTTCTAGACTGGAATCATGACATGGGTTTTCAGGAAGTCCTGATGAAGGATGGTTTGAAGTTCCTGGAGGATGCTGGAGGCAAGTTTTCACTCTGCCTTTCCTGAGTAAATAATCAGGATCAATTCAACAAAAGCTCACTTATTAACCAGTTCCCTTAACATAATCTTAAGGTTGAAAGAATCTGGAAATCTTGCCCTGCTCCCTTCTGGAGGCCTGAGGGATCCCACAGAATCACTGTCAGTGGGAGGAAGGAGCATTTAGCTTTCAATCTTCCTCCTGTGTGCAATGCCAGTGTGTCCTTCTGTGTGCTCTGTGCAGTCAAAGAGAAGAGCAGAGAGGGAAGGGGCCGGGCCCAGGGCTGTGCCCCGGGGCTGAGCCTTGTGGGCAGCCTGAGGATCTCCTGCAGTGCCACAGGAGCTCTTCTGTCCTGCCTTTCTTTGCAGCTGAACCTGCCGGTGAAGGTCCCACATCCAGGACTGAGCCTCTGGGAGATGGTGAGGGTAGGTCAAGGCCTTTCCCCTGGGAGAGCTGCCAGCTCAGAGCCCAAAGCTGGGCCAGGGAGGCAGCGCTGCAGGTGCCAGCACAGAACCATGCACGTGTGTGCCCTCGCCCTGCACGATCCCCTCACTGCCGCTGCTGCGGCTCAGTGGTGCCCACGCAGATCAGCAGAGATGGCAGAAGCTTCTGTGGCTGTTGAGTTACAGGTGTGTCTGCGGGGAGGACTTCTCCAGCTCCAGGGCTGGATGCTTGGCCCCAAACCAGCTCCCATGGCATGTGTGAGTAGTGTGACCCTGCTGACCTCAAAGGCTGAGCCCTGCAATTGTGGGATCCATTCCTGGGAAGTGGAAGTATTTTTCTCTAAGTTCCTCTGACAGGGAAGATGCAAGACACAAGAGACAAGATATCCCTGGAACCACCCAAACAGACGAAGCAAGAGCTGAAGGAAATGCGGCAGGGAGGACAAGGTGGGTGCATTTCTCTCATGCTTCCCCTGGGACTCAGCAGCCGGGAGCTTTGGCTGCACATCTGGACACGTCGTGCCCGGCACAGCGGGAAGGGATCCATGGCAGCTTCGCTGCCCCGCTGCTGCTTTCACGCCCTGCAGGGCTGTTTCCCAGCCTGGCCTGGCTGCAGCTTCTGCCCAGCCTCTGTATGAAGGCATTTGGCATCAGCTGACAGGCAGCCCAAACTGCAACACACCCTGAGATCCCCCACAATATCCAACCCTGCAGATTAGGAAAAGGGTGGCTGTTTGGAGGTGGAAGTGCTCTCATTATGCCACTGTTATCTGGACATTTTCCTGCTCCATAAATTTCACAAATATTACCTCTGATGCCACCGCCCAAGTGGGAAACAGCCCCATCTGATGTATCTGTCTCCCTTCCTTTGTCAAGAGATGGACATAGTGCTTCAGTGGAAGGTGGCATTTCTTGAAGGAAGCACTCCATCTTCGGTGCCAGCCCCTGCTGCAGGAAGGAAGGCAATGCCAGACACGGGCACAGGCACAGCAGGTAATTGCTGTGCCGGGCTCAGGCCTGGCCGGGGCTGTGTGGCAGCAGCTCTTCCCCCAGGGCCTGCCCTTGCCCGGCCCGGCAGCAGCCAAAGCTGGAGGCGCCTCGGCTTCCAGGCCTCTGGAGCTGGTTCAGAGCCCCGGGGAAACGGGACTGCTGCAGCAACGTCCCTGGCGCTGCAGCTGCTGCGGAGCTGGCCCTGAGTGCCCAGAGGCCCAAGGCACAGGAGCAGCCCCGAGCGGGAGCCCTGCCGCCAGCCCAGGGCCAGAGCCAGCCCTGGCACACAATGGAAACAGTTCTCATCTTGGTTTGCTTCCAGACTGGGAGGCTGGGAAGGATTCTCCATTAGCCTGGCGCTCTGAAGTTGTGAAGCCCTCCGAGCATTCTGCAGGTATGTTCTCACTATCTCTACAAGGCGTAATGTTTGACTGACTGGTCAGGACCAGGTGACAGAAGCTTCTCTGGATGTTGTGTTACATGCGTGTCTGCAGGGACGACCTCACCAACTCCTACCTTGGATGCTGCACAACAGGCCAGCTCCCATGGCAGGGGTGAGTAGTGTGTCCCTGCTGACCCCAAAGGCTGAGCCGTGCTTTTGGGAGATCCATTCCTGGGAAATGGAACTACTTTCTCTTAACGTCCTACAACAGGAGATGCCAAAGACATGGCAGGCAAGAAATTTCGGGACCCATTAGAAATCATGTGGCATATGCTGAAGGAACGTCTGCAGAGAAGACAAGGTGGGTGCATTTCCCTCATGCTGCTCCTGGGACTCAGTAGCCGGGGGCTTTGGCTGCACATCTGGACACGCAGTGCCCGGCACAGCAGGAAGGGATCCATGGCAGCCTCGCTGCCCCGCTGCTGCTTTCACGCCCTGCAGGGCTGTTTGCCAGCCTGGCCTGGCTGCAGCTTCTGCCCAGCCTCTGCAGGAAGGCATTTGGCATCAGCTGACAGGCAGCCCCAATTGCACCACAGTCCATGCCCACCCTCAGATGCCCTGCAATTTCCTGGTGTCCAGGCAGATCAGATGTTGGGGCTGTTTGGGGAAGGAAGCAGCCTTGGGTTGTCCCAAAATCCTGGGTGTTTTCTGATCCTTATGCATTCCTTTCACAAGTGATGCCTCCTGAAATTGTCCCCTTCCCCATTCCCAGTCAGGAATGTTTTCATCTGATGCAGCTGTCTCTTTTCCATTCTCCAGAAATGAAAGGAGAGCCTGCGGAGAAAGAAGCATTTCCCGGAGGAAGCAGTGGTTCCGTGCCAGCCTCTGCTGCAGGAAGGGAGGCCATGCCAGGCACAGGCACAGGAGGTAATTGCTGTGCCTCTGGGCCTGAGCCCTGCTGAGGCTTGAGCTGCCCTCTCTGCTGCTTGGCAGTGCGGGCACAGCCTGGATTGGACCGGCACAGCCCAGGGGAATTATCCCGAGCAGGCTCAGGGCACTCGGGTACTGAGCAGTCCTGCTGGGGTCCCTCCATGGGAGACATGTCCTGAAACCTGGGAGTGACTGCACGGGGTGCCCACGGTGGGGAAAGGACAGAGGGGGAGAGCAAGGCTCCAGTGTGTCCTGAGAGGGCCTGGCTGTTTGCCCTTGGGATCTGGGGGGTTTCCCCACAGAAGGAGGGCAGGAGGGACAGAGGGAGGGCAGGATGGATAGCTGTGGCACTGCCTGCTGCAGTTTTCCCCCATGCTTTAGGGAGGATTTCTTCTGTGTGTGAGGGGGAGAGTTCCAGGTCCCTGCACTGCTGCAGCCACCCCTCCCAGGGATGTTGCTGAGGGCAGGGAAAGAGTGTGGAGAGGGACCAGGAGCCAGCCCAGAGCTCCCCAGGCCCCTGGGCAGCTTTGGCCATGTCTATTCACATCTGGCTCCCACGGCCTTACCCGACCCTCCTTGCAGTGCCCAGTTCTCTGTGGCAGAAGGGGATCCCAGCACACCCTGGAAAGTGTTCTCATCTGTGCTCCGTTCTAGATGAGGGTGCTGGGAAGGCTTCTCCATCAGCTTGGATGAATAAAGTTTTGAAGCCTTTGGAGCCTCCTGCAGGTATGTTGTCAGTGTGCCACCAAGGAAGAATTGTAGACAAGCGGGCAGGCACCAGGTGACAGAAGCTTCTGTGGCTGTTGTGTTACAGATGTGTCTACAGGGAGGACTTCTCCAGCTTCTCCAGCTCCTACCTTGGATGCTATACGCAAGCCCAGCTCCCATCACAGGGGTGAGTAGTGTGTCCCTGCTGACCTCAAAGGCTGAGCCTTGCTTTTGTAGGATCCATTCCTGGGAAATGGAAATATTTTTCTCTAAGGTACTCCAACAGGGAAAATCCAAGATACAACAGATAAGATATCCCTGGAACCATCCAAACAGATGAGGCAAGAGCTGAAGGAACCCCTGCAGACAAGAGAAGGTGGGTGCATTTCCCTCATGCTTCCCCTGGGAGTCAGCAGCCGGGGGCTTTGGCTGCACATCTGGACACGCCGTGCCCGGCACAGCGGGAAGGGATCCATGGCAGCCTCGCTGCCCCGCTGCTGCTTTCATGCCCTGCAGGGCTGTTTCCCAGCCTGGCCTTGGCTGTAGCTTCTGCTCAGCCTCTGCCGGAAGGCATTTGGCATCAGCTGACAGGCAGCCCAAACTGTAACACACCCTGAGATCCCCCACTATATCCAGCCCTGCAGATTAGGAAAAGGGTGGCTGTTTGGAGGTGGAAGAGCTCTCATTATGCCACTGGAATCTGGCCATTTTCCTGCTCCATAAATTTCACAAATATTACCTCTGATGCCACTGCCCATGTGGGGAACAGCTCCATCTGATGCAGCTGTCTCCCTTCCTTTGTCAAGAGATGGACATAGTGCTTCAGTGGAAGGTGGCATTTCTTGAAGGAAGCACTCCATCTTCGGTGCCAGCCCCTGCTGCAGGAAGGAAGGCAATGCCAGACACGGGCACAGCCACAGCAGGTAATTGCTGTGCCGGGCTCAGCCCTGGCCGGGGCTGTGTGGCAGCAGCTCTTCCCCCAGGGCCTGCCCTTGCCCAGCCCAGCAGCAGCCAAAGCTGGAGGTGCCTCGGCTTCCAGGCCTCTGGAGCTGGTTCAGAGCCCCGGGGAAACGGGACTGGTGCAGCAACGTCCCTGGCGCTGCAGCTGCTGCAGAGCTGGCCCTGAGTGCCCAGAGGCCCAAGGCACAGGAGCAGCCCCGAGCGGGAGCCCTGCCGCCAGCCCAGGGCCAGAGCCAGCCCTGGCACACAATGGAAACAGTTCTCATCTTGGTTTGCTTCCAGACTGGGAGGCTGGGAAGGATTCTCCATTACCCTGGCGCTCTGATGTTGTGAAGCCCCCCGAGCATTCTGCAGGTATGTTCTCACTGTCCCACCAAGGCGTAATGTTTGACTGACTGGTCAGGACCAGGTGACAGAAGCTTCTGTGGCTGTTGTGTTACAGGCGTGTCTGCAGGGACGACATCACCAACTCCTACCTTGGATGCTGCACAAAAGCCCAGCTCCCATGGCAGGGGTGAGTAGTGTGTCCCTGCTGACCCCTCAGGCTGAGCCCTGCTTTTGTGGGGTCCATTCCTGGGAAATGGAACTACTTTCTCTTAAGGTCTTCCAACAGGAGAGACCAAAGACATGGCAGGCAAGAAATTCCAGGACCCATTAGAAATCATGTGGCAAATGCTGAAGGAATGTCTGCAGAGAAGACAAGGTGGGTGCATTTCCCTCATGCTTCCCCTGGGACTCAGCAGCCAGGGGCTTTGGCTGCACATCTGGACACGCCGTGCCCGGCACAGCAGGAAGGGGTCCATGGCAGCCTCGCTGCCCCGCTGCTGCTTTCACGCCCTGCAGGGCTGTTTCCCAGCCTGGCCTGGCTGCAGCTTCTGCCCAGCCTCTGCAGGAAGGCATTTGGCATCAGCTGACAGACAGCCCCAATTGCACCACAGTCCATGCCCACCCTCTGATCCCCTGCAATTTCCTGATGTCCAGGCAGATCAGATATTGGGGCTGTTTGAGGAAGGAAGCAGCCTTAGGTTGTCCCAAAATCCTGGGTGTTTTCCTGATCCTTATCCATTCCTTTCACAAGTGATGCCTCACCTTTCCCATTCCCAGTCAGGAATGTTTCCATCTGATCCAGCTGTCTCTTTTCCATTTTCCAGAAATCAAAGGAGAGCCTGTGCAGATGGAAGCACTCCCCAGAGGAAGCAGTGGTTCCGTGCCAGCCTCTGCTGCAGGAAGGGAGGCCATGCCAGGCACAGACACAGGAGGTAATTGCTGTGCCTCTGGGCCTGAGCCCTGCTGAGGCTTGAGCTGCCCTCTCTGCTGCTTGGCAGTGCGGGCACAGCCTGGATTGGACCGGCACAGCCCAGGGGAATTATCCCGAGCAGGCTCAGGGCACTCGGGTTCTGAGCAGTCCTGCTGGGGTCCCTCCATGGGAGACATGTCCTGAAACCTGGCAGTGACTGCACGGGGTGCCCATGGTGGGGAAAGGACAGAGGGGGAGAGCAAGGCTGCAGTGTGTCCTGAGACGGCCTGGCTGTTTGCCCTTGGGATCTGGGAGCTGTCCCAGCAGAAGGAGGGCAGGAGGGAGTGTAGGAGGGAGGCATAGCTGTGGCACTGCCTGCTGCAGTTTCCCCCAGGGCTTTAGGGAGGATTTTCTGTGAGTTTGAGGGAGAGAGCCCCAGGGCCCTGGGCTACTCCAGCCACCCCTCCCAGGGATGTTGCTGAGGGCAGGTAAAGAGTGTGGAGAGTGATGAGGAGCCAGCCCAGAGCTCCCCAGGCCCCTGTGCAGCTTTGGCCATGTCCATTCCCATCTGGGTCCCATAGCCTTACCCGACCCCCTTGCAGTGCCCTTTTCCCTGTCGCATTAGGGGTTCCCAGCATGCCACAGATATGGTTCTGATCTCTGCTCCCTTCTAGACTGGAGTCGTGACATGGGTTTTCAGGAAGTCCTGATGAAGGATGGTTTGAATTTCCTGGAGGATGCTGGAGGCAAGTTTTCATTCTGTCTTTCCTGAGTGAATAATCAGGATCAATGCAACCAAAGCTCATTTATAAACCATTTCCCTTAACATTATGTAAGGGCTGAAGGATTCTGAGAATCTTTCCCTGCTCCCTTCTGCATCCCTGAGGGATCCCACAGGATCACTGTCAGTGGGAGGAAGGAGCATTTAGCTTTCAGTCCTCCTCTCGTGTGCTGTGCCAGTGTGTCCTTCTGTGTGCTCTGTGCAGTCACAGAGAAGAGCAGAGAGGGAAGGGGCCGGGCCCAGGGCTGTGCCCCGGGGCTGAGCCTTGTGGGCAGCCTGAGGATCTCCTGCAGTGCCACAGGAGCTCTTCTGTCCTGCCTTTCTTTGCAGCTGAACCTGCCGGTGAAGGCCCCACATCCAGGACTGAGCCTCTGGGAGATGCTGAGGGTAGGTCAAGGCCTTTCCCCTGGGAGAGCTGCCAGCTCAGAGCCCAAAGCTGGGCCAGGGAGGCAGCGCTGCAGGTGCCAGCACAGAACCATGCACGTGTGTGCCCGCGCCCTGCATGATCCCCTCACCGCTGCTGCAGCTCAGTGGTGCCCGTGCAGATCAGCAGAGATGGCAGAAGCTTCTGTGGCTGTTGAGTTACAGGTGTGTCTGCAGGGAGGACTTCTCAAGCCCCAGGGCCAGATGCTTGGCCCCAACCCAGCTCCCATGGCATGGGTGAGTAGTGTGACCCTGCTGACCCCACAGGCTGAGTCCCGCTTTTGTGGGATCCATTCCTGGGAAATGGAACTACTTTCTCTTAAGGTCCTCCAAAAGGAAAGACCCAATTATTTGCCGCCAAAACGTCTCATGACTCAGATGAATTCTGGAGACAAACACAGAAGGAAGCAACCCGAGGACAAGGTGGGTGCATTTCTCTCATGCTTCCCCTGGGACTCAGCAGCCTTTGCCTTTGGCTGCACATCTGGACACGCCGTGCCCGGCGCAGCAGGAAGGGATCCATGGCAGCCTCGCTGCCCCGCTGCTGCTTTCACACCCTGCAGGGCTGTTTCCCAGCCTGGCCTGGCTGCAATTCCTCCCCAGCCTCTGCAGGATGGAATTTGGCATTAGCTGATAGGGTGCCCCAACTGTACTGTGGGCCTGAGATCACCTGCCATTTCCCAGTCTCTGAGAAGATCAGGAGGTGCAGCTGTTTGCACAAGGGAGTGCACTGGCCCAGCCCCAATTACCTGGGCTTTTTCTTGATCTTTACCTGTGACTTAGAGAAGCATTGCCTCCTGAAGGTGCCACCTCCCCAGTGGGGAATATTTCCATTTGATCCAGTTGTCCCTTTTTTCCTTTTTCAAGTGATGGAACAAAAGGCTGTTCAGGAGGAGGAACACTCAGGGAGAAGCAGTGGCTCATTGGCAGCCCTAGCTGAAGGAAGGAAGGCAAAGCCAGACACGGGCACAGGCACAGCAGGTAATTGCTGTGCCGGGCTCAGCCCTGGCCGGGGCTGTGTGGCAGCAGCTCTTCCCCCAGGGCCTGCCCTTGCCCGGCCCGGCAGCAGCCAAAGCTGGAGGCGCCTCGGCTTCCAGGCCTCTGGAGCTGGTTCAGAGCCCCGGGGAAACGGGACTGGTGCAGCAACGTCCCTGGCGCTGCAGCTGCTGCGGAGCTGGCCCTGAGTGCCCAGAGGCCCAAGGCACAGGAGCAGCCCCGAGCGGGAGCCCTGCCGCCAGCCCAGGGCCAGAGCCAGCCCTGGCTCCCGACTGGGCAGGGGCTGCGCTGGGTCCTGACAGGGCCTGAGCCTGTCCCCTGGGGCTGGGGGTGCTGTCACGGGGCAGGGAGGGCCAGGGCTGGCAGTGGCTGCTCAGGGATGGCTTTGGCCTGTGTCCCTGGCAGCAGCCACTGCCCAAGCAGCTGCGCTGCCCCCGGGCTCTCCTCCCGGCCTGCTGGGCTTTGTTGGCTGGCACACCCTGTGCCAAGGGCCGGCAAGGTGCCTGCAGGCCCCAGCTCTGGGGGAAACAGAGGACGTCCTGCCCGTATCCACCGTGCTGCCAGCTCAGCAGTGCAGCACAGCATGGTCTCACGGTCCCCATCACTCCCACAGATGCAGCCGGCACCACAAGACCTGTTCCCAATGCCCAGGATGGCCTCGGAAGGGGTTTCTATCAGGAAACAGGCTACTGGCTAGCAATACTGGCATTTCTGTTTTGTTTGGAGCTTGTCTTCGTGTTGTGCTTGTTTGGAATCCGGTATTTGGAATCGGGAAGAGAAAACAGTGAGTGTTTTGCTGCTCTCCCCCTCAAACAGCTTCTTTTGAAAGTCTAACGTGGTCAGGGAACATTCCCATTGAGACTGCAGTGGGGTTGTGGCCAGTCCATGATTGTCCAAATAACTCTGCTGAGGCTTCTGCTGCTGCCCAGTGCTTCCACTGGCCTCTCAATTGCTGGGCCTTGTCCTGGGGGCCCCGCTGGGGCTGCAGCCAGTGCTTGCTCCCACTGAGGCTGCCTGGCCAAGAGCAGCCCCAGGGGCACGGGGCAGAGGCAGAGGGAGGTGGGGAAGAGAAAGAGCAGGGCCGAGGTTGCCCTTGAAAGGCAGAGGTGCTCTGGGGCCCGCTCCTGGCCAGGGACCCTGCCCAGAGCCGTGCCCTGCTGGCCGGGGCCTTGAGGGGCAGCTGTCCAGCTGGGCCCAGCTGTGCCAGCAGCTCCAGCCGTGCTGGGGAGCCTTGCCAGCTCTGGGCCCTGCTGTGCACGAGGGTCCCTGTGTGCCACTGGCAGCTGGGGCCTCAGCCACCTCCTCTCTGCACAGGAGCACCTCGGGACAGGAGTTGAAAGACGGTGGCTGCACCTCACACCCAGAGAGCGTGAGCAGCTCCTCCAGCAGCAGGAACGGCCCGGACAGCCCTCTCAAGTGTTCTGTGAAGAGGACCCCAGAAGAGCCGTCGACAAGGAAGCGTCTTATTGCCCCGTAGATCCCACTGCCACCTGCTCTCCCCATGGGCCTCCCCAAGCTTCCTTTATTCCTTTTTTTCTCTCCGTCTGTCCCATCCCAGCCAACCCGAGTTCCGCTAGGGACCCCAGGACCAGCCCAGCACCTTCCAGCACCTCCTGAGACCAACACATCCCTTCCTCTGCCCCTGAGTCCCCTGGCCTTGCCCTCTAGGCAACACTGAAGGTTGTGGAGGATTTTGTGAACAGCTGGCTAGCTAACAAAGGTCACACTGACATAATACCGTTAATTAAGCAAGAAGGAGACGAGGATAGGAGTCAGCAGTCAGTGTCTAAACCTGGCAAGGGCACTGTGCCCTTGGTGCAACATCAGGATGGGGGAGAGGATCGTTAGTTAGAAACATGAAGAAAATATGTAAACAGCTGCAGTATAGTAGCCTCAAGAATGATAAGGTAGGCGTAGTTAGCTGATAAGTAACTAACCAATAATGAGCTCGCTTTTTGCAATATGTATTAGCCTCATTAACACCAATATAAATGTATGTGCCTATCAATAAAGTTTTGAGATTTGCTGATCACTCATATTGAGTGCCGCATTTCTTCCGCCGATTACCACAAATGGTGACCCCGGACGTGATATCGGTAATGGCAACCACGGTGGATCGGTGAACGAGTTCGGGTCCTACAGCAGCAAGGACGGCGAATAAGCACTGCTGAAAAAGCGAAAAGCGCCGCGCCCTGGGTGACCTTATAGAAGAGCCCGGCCGATACGTGCTGCCGAAACCTTGAAGGGCTGCAACAGCGCTGACGTTCTCAAAAATGGAAATGGAAAGGCAAGCAGCATATGATTTATTTACTTGCTTTTTAAAAAAGCGTCAGGTTAAGGGCATAGATTTGCAGAAAGAGCTCCCACAGTTGTTAGCCTATGGGTATGCACAAGGAGTTTTTCAAAATCCTCATACAGTGCATGAATTAACAGAGTGGCGTAAGCTCGGGGACAAGTTGTGGGAGGCAGCTATAGATGAGGATAAAACTGCAAGGAAGTTAGGAAAGCTATGGCGAGTCGTGCACAATGAGTTATTACAACATCAGGTAGAAAAGAAAGCTGCGCAGCAAGCTAGCGTAGCATATGATAAGAATAAGAGTCATGGGGACTGCTACGACTGTCCGTTACCCCCTACCACATCTACAGTCGTTTTGCCACCAACATCGGCTCCTCCTTCAAGCAGCAGCTCACCCCCCGCGGATGCTGTAACAGCACCGTCCGCACCACCTGTGCCATGGCCAGACCCTCCGTTTCCTCCTCCTTGTAATGAGCCGATCCCTGGGGCAAAAAGTGACTTAGCGGGGGCCGTCGCAAGGGAGCGAAGGGAGGCATGGGCGGCGGTAGCAAAAGAGATCATGGATTCGGGGGATAGTGGAGCTATAGCTGCAGCGGTGGAGGTTGCTTGTCCGGTGGTATTTTCGCCTGTGCAGGGGAACAGATATGAAGCCACAATTACAGCGCTGGACTGGAAGCTGCTGTCACAATTACGGTCCACAGTTAGTCAGTTTGGGGTGACCGGTGAGCCCACAAAACAGATACTTGATTACATCTGGGGGACTCAGGTATTACTGCCGGCTGATTGCAGAGGAGTAGCGAAGCTTATCTTCACTCAGCATCAGCAGCTCTTGTTTAATGCACACTGGCAGGCACTTTGCCAGGAATGTGTAGCGACACAACGGCAGCAAGGCGACCCGTTACACGGAATAACCCTGGATGAGCTAATGGGTTCAGGACCTTTTCTTCGTACAGAGCAGCAGGCATTAATTGGTCCTGAAAAATGTCGGGAGGCTATGCGCTTAGTACGAATGGCCATAGACAGGATAAAAGAGCCAGGCGGGGTCCCCTCTTATATGGGAATAAAGCAAGGAAGAGATGAATCATTTGGATCTTTTATAGATAA
Organism: Passer domesticus; assembly: GCF_036417665.1. NCBI lineage: Eukaryota > Metazoa > Chordata > Aves > Passeriformes > Passeridae > Passer > Passer domesticus. The sequence continues at coordinate 6,560,690 of NC_087482.1, read as the reverse complement.
GGCAGCCGCTGCTATCGAAGGGGCGGGAGTCCCTGACTTTATGACAGGTGCTTTACTGAAACAATGTGCACTCCAGAATAGTAACCAGGCTACAAGGAACGTATTAAATACCTTAGGAGCTAATTGGTCTATAGAGGAAGCGTTAGAACGATTGGCAAATATGCCCATAGGGAATCAGCTGATGTTAGTAGAAGCTATTAAGGAGTTAGGTGTAGGATTGCAAAAACAAGCGGCAGCTTCGCAGAGTCAGGTATTAGCTGCTCTTGCACCCCTACAAGCGGCGGCTATAAATAAGCCACGGGCTCCATCTACTGGCCGATTTAAATGTTACCGGTGCGGAGGCATGGGACATACGCGACGAGACTGTCAGACAGCTGGCGTCTGGTGCCAGAGTTGTCGCTCGGATACCCACAGCACCGGAGCTTGCCGATACCGCTCGGGAAACATAAAGACGAGCGCGTTCAACAGCCGCCGCGCCCAGACACAAGTAGCTGCTGCCAACACCTCGGCCCAGCTGCACTCCAGCCAGCCACTGCCGGGAGCCTCGGGCTGGACGTGGCAGCCTCAGTAGCGATAACACTGATGACCACCCAACCGGAAAAGGTGCCGACTGGAATAAAGGGACCAAGCATCATTAATGGACAACCTATGGGAGCTTTGCTTCTGGGACGATCGTCGGCCACCATGATGGGATTATTTGTTTTACCTGGAGTAATAGATGCTGATTATACGGGAGAAATCTACGTCATGGTACATACTCCTTTTCCACCGATACAAATCGAGAAAGGGCAGAGGATAGCCCAATTGGTTCCATTGGAGCAGATTGCTAAAACATTGCCCCCTTGTCAATTACAGTCGAGGGGAGAACGAGGCTTTGGTTCCACTGGAGGACTTACTTTATTAACAATGAATTTGAATGATCGGCCTAAGCGCACTGTAACAATAGAGCATCTGGGGGGGAGACAAACCTTGGAAGGTTTATTAGATACTGGTGCGGACTCCAGCATTATTAGTCCAGATTACTGGCCTCACAACTGGCCATTACAGCCAACCACAATGACAGTTACCGGGGTTGGGGGCCTGACACTTGCTAGAAAGTCACCCATGTTGTCTGTAACTATTGATGGAAAAACTTTACGGAATGTTTTTTCAATTGTACCCTTACCCCCTACAGTGCAGTGCCTCATTGGTCGGGACATTCTGGCTCAACTGGGAATAGTGTTGACAAATGAGCACCCTTTGGGCTAGTGGCCATTGCGTGGACTTTCCCGATCCCGCTGACCTGGACCACGGATGTCCCAGTATGGGTTAAGCAATGGCCACTAAAAAGGGAAAGTCTGGAGCAAGCACATATGCTAGTACAAGAACAATATAAGCAAGGTCATTTGAAGTTGTCGACCAGCCCATGGAATACACCTATTTTTGTCATTAAAAAGAAATCAGGAAAGTATCGCTTGCTACATGATTTACGGGCTGTAAATGAACAAATGGAACCTATGGGAGCCTTACAACCAGGCTTACCTAACCCAGCAATGTTGCCAAAGGACTGGCCATTGTTAATTGTAGATCTTAAGGACTGCTTCTTTACTATTGCTCTTCACCCTAGAGATACCCGAAGGTTTGCTTTTACTTTACCGGCATTAAATAGGGAAGAGCCAGATAAGAGGTTTGAATGGGTTAATCTTCCACAGGGTATGAGAAACAGCGCCACCTTATGTCAATTGTATGTTGACAATGCTTTACAACCCTTACGGCAAGCCTGGTCCGAAACCATCATTTATCATTATATGGACGATATTCTATTTGCTCAGCAGCAACCTTTTACAGGTCAACAAATTCAAAAAATACATGATGCTCTGAAACTACATGGGTTGGTTGTAGCTCCTGAAAAAATTCAACTATCTGCACCCTGGAAGTATCTAGGATGGACACTTACTGGTCAGGTTGTTACCCCCCAGAAACTGCAATTAAACGTTGAAATACGTACATTGAATGATGCCCAAAGGTTACTTGGTGATTTACAATGGCTGCGTCCTATTGTGGGCATCCCGAATGAGCTATTAGATAAACTTCGACCCTTACTAAAAGGAACTGATCCGGCACAGCCTGTTCATATAACCTCTGAGCAGGTTAGGACATTACAACAGATACTGGACTGTGTGACACAAGGCAGTGTCCGGAGACGAGACCTTAACCTCCCTATACAGCTGACAGTTTGGTGTGGAACTAAATACTTACTAGGTGCACTTACTCAGCAAAACAGAAAAACGGGGGAGGCGTGGGCTTTGGAATGGATATCTCCTCCACTTCAACAGCATAAAACCCTTCTTCAAAAAACTGAAATTTTGGCTGAGTTGCTCAAAAAGGGTTGTGAACGGACACTACAGGTCATGGGAAAGGAGCCTGATCAGATACGGGTACCAATGAAGAAAGATACATTGACCTGGTACCTGTTAAACAGTATGGAATTACAAGAGGCACTGTTGGGAGCTGGAAGTGTGATTGCCACTGATGATATCCCCAATATACCGTTGAATTGGATAGGGTAACGGGGTTGGATTCAATGCCCAAAAAGGTCACAGAAACCCCTGTCGGATGCTGTAACAGCCTACACGGATGCAGGAAGAAAATCCAGAATTGCTGCAGTGACCTGGCAGGAAAAGGGACAATGGCACCATCACATTCTCCAGGCCTCCGAGTTGGATACTTTACAAACGATGGAGTTATTGGCTGTTGTTTGGGCCATGATGCATTTTTCTGGGCCCCTCAATATAGTGACAGATTCTTTATATGTCGCTGGAGTATGCGAGCGAATAGAAGATGCCTCTATAAAAGAGGTTCAAAACAGGAGGTTACATGAGCTGTTTATACAGTTACAGAGGGCAATTAAACTGAGGAAGTATCCTTTCTCTGTCATTCATATCAGAAGTCATAAGTGGGATATTGGTCTGGGAGAGGGTAATGCACAAGCAGATAAGCTAGTTTCAATCACACATGTGACTCCAATTCCCAGGCAGACTTTGGCCAGAGAGGCACACTCCATGTTTCACCAAAATGCAAAAGGCCTCCATAGGGAATTTCAAATATCTCTAGAAGAGGCACGGGCAATAGTCAAAGCCTGTCCCACATGTAGTCATCATAACGGGGGCTGCGGGTTAGGTCTAGGAGTTAACCCCAGAGGGCTGAATACAAATGAGACCTGGCAAATGGATGTCACACGTGTTGCTGAGTTTGGAAGGATAAAGTATGTGCATGTTACTATAGACACCTACAGTCATTTTATATGGGCCACAGCACAAACTGGTGAGAAAGCAGGGCACGTGGAGAGGCATCTCAGTAGCTGCTTTGCTGTAATGGGAGTGCCACGACATATTAAGACAGACAATGGGCCTGCCTACTGCAGCAAAAGAATAAAACAGTTCATGCAAATGTGGGGGATTGAACACGTGACAGGCATCCCTAATTCTCCGACAGGACAAGCGATTGTAGAGAGAGCTAATGGTACTTTGAAAAAATATCTAGGTAAATACAAAGATATTAGAGAGCCGCAAGAAAGGTTGCTAAAGTGTCTATTTGTCTTAAATCACCTGTGTGTTTTTGGGGAAAGCAAAGTTCCTGCTGTAATTCGTCATTATGTAACAGAGAAAGATAGTGTGAGGCAGGATGTATGGGTAAAGTATAGAGACCCCAAGACAGGACAATGGCAAGGTCCTGCTAAGGTATTATACTGGGGCCGCGGGTATCTTTGTGTTTCTACCCCTACAGGATCCTTGTGGGTAGCTGCTAAATGGACCCCAGCAGCCGTGTTAGATGGAACCAGACCCCAGACAACTGAGCGAAGAGGACGGTCGGCGAGTGGAGGCAAAGCTGCTGATCACCATTTGACTGATAGTTCTCAAGCTGAAAGTATTGCTGCCCCCAACAGAAAGGACACTGTAGCTTTGCCATTGACCAAGCGATTGATCGGTGTCAATCTCTGGACAGTATACTAAGCCTGATTCCGGTGCTCCATACATTTTATTATAGAGGGCCTAAGAGATTAGCTTGTATTAAGTGTCAAAATACTCAGTGTGCTGCATGGATATTGTTCTTTTGCGGGGGGTGTCAGCAAACTAAGTGGGTGCATCAGTTACCTGAACTGTGGTGCAGAAGCTGTGCATTTTATTGGCAGCGGGACTCCTGGCAAGCAGAACTTCAGACCTTTACAGGATTACCTGGCCGCCAAGGGTTACAGTTGTATGAGTCCCCAGAAGAGAAAATTCTCGCATGGTTTAGGTGGGAAACCCAGCACTTTGCCAGACGCGCTTTAGGGCAATCTCAGTCGTGTATCTTACAGTCTAAGTGTGGTCGGGGCATTCCCCTCTCCCAGCTAGATGTAGTAGGTCCGATTCTGAGGGATCAAGATCCTAACCAAGCGTGGGACGATTGTTTAAGGGCTCTAAAAAGATTAAGTCTGGGCGGCTCAAGAAAGAAAAAGGGGAGAGGAAGGAAGAGACATTCTTAACGGTTTGTGGGCAACCTGTTAATTCCCTAAATGTCTGGATGGTTCAAAACAGCGTCCGGGAAGATCAGGGTGATGTGGCAGACTTATGCTACTGTTTTACTCGTATTTGCCCTCTTAATAGACAGCCCAGACATTGCCAAAGGAGTGGGAACCCACCAAGCATGGGCCCCACCTCAGCCCAAGACTAATATTTGGATCACCATGGCAAATTTAACTAACCAGGAGGCTATTTGCTTGTCGTTATCTTCTCCCGGTAATCCATTTACAACCTGTTTGGTTGGACTGCCGGCAGATCCCTGGCCATGCCCATCGAAAATACCCACCTGCAAAACCAATGACGCCAGGGTCAGTGTAGATAACTGGGACCAATGGATTTCTCATTTTCCTATAGCACCGCAGGAACCCCAAGAGTTGGAACTGTTAGGCTCAGTGATGGCGGATGCATGCCTTAGGTTTAAGCATAAAAGTCAGCTGCCGGCCAAAAACTATTCTACTATTGTAACCTCCAGCATGGCCATTTACCGTAATGCAACAACCTGGTGCAATTATACCACAAAGAGGGTGTCGATCTCATCAAATGACCCTATTCAATTACCAGCAGGTTACTTTTTAATATGTGGGGATCGTGCGTGGCCCGGTGTCCCATCGATGCTGAGCGGGGGGCCATGTACAATTGGAGAGTTGTCTCTCCTCACACCCAATGCGTCAATGATCCTTAATATGAGCCGCCGCTATCACAGAATTAAAAGAATGGCCCATGCGATTACTGCTGACTGCAAAGATGATGTAAAATTTTGGTCCCCAGGGGCCATAGTGGCAGCATCCTTTTTAGCTCCAGGGGTATCGGCAGCAGGTGCCCATGCCATTTTAAACAAGCTAGGATGCTGGCTTGCTAAACAAACTAATGCCACTTCTTTGGCACTTTCTAGCCTTTTGCTTGATGTTGATTCTATTCGCCATGCAACGCTTCAGAATAGAGCTGCAATTGATTTCCTTTTACTGGCACAGGGCCATGGTTGTGAAGATTTTGAGGGCATGTGTTGCATGAACCTCTCTGATCATTCCCAGTCCATTCACTCCCAGCTCTCTGAGCTGCGAAGGTTAACTGGAAACTTACAGGTAGAATCGGACTCTGGCATTGATGAGTGGCTCAAATCATTAGGCTTGGGATCATGGTTGCGCTCTATTGTTAGAGTCATTATTATAGTAGGCATTATGGCTTTGTTAGTGTCATGGTTTGACCCTAGCACAATGCTAGGGCTTCCATGAAGGGTATATTTCTAAAAGGGTTGCTGTGAGATGTGACCCGGGAACAGAACAAAGTAGGCTCCCATTCGGGGATGGAGGGAAATAAAGCAACACTTTATTTATTACAAATCTAAAAAGGAACACATACCAAGCTAAAAAATAAAAACCTTCCAGATACTTTCCTCCTCCCCCTCCTTTTCTCCACACACTCACCACTCCTCAAACTATTAACCCTCAAATTCATCCGGGAGAGAGGAGTCCCCCCTTGCCTCATGGGCCTCCCCCAGAAGCACAATTAAAACTTCCTGTGCTTCCGCATCATCCATGGCCCCGCACAGAGAACATTGGCCCTCGTGACTTCTCCCCCCCCGCCACGTCCAGTGCTCTCACCACTGGACACGGGCCAGGACTGCTTTTAGGGCTCCCTGCCTAAAGATGCTTCACTCACTTCCAGAAGCAGCAGTCTCTCAAATTTGGGACACCAGTCCCCCCCAAATTTCACCCCCTGGGGCCGAGGGGCCTTGTGAACAGTCTCAGCTTCGGGACACCAGTCCCCCCCAAATTTCACCCCCTGGGGCTGAGGGGTCTCATGAGCAGAGATCTTCCTCTCCGTGGAGACAGAGGGCATCTCACACCCTCCTCAGCTGTTTCTGTTCACGCCGCTGCTTCACTCTTGAGTCCCTGCTGTTGCCTCCCCCTAAAATACAGTCTCTGGGTCACAGGGGAAAAACAGGGGTTTGTCCATGGCTATACAAGAAAGAGTCCAGCCCACTCTATTATCTCTTCCACTCAGGACTCTTCTCTCCTCTTCCAGCTTTTTTCATGCTTGCCTATTTCATCTCTCATTTCTCTCTCTCACCTCATCCTGATTCAGGAGGATTCAGTATTTGTGAGGTTTCTATTAGTCTAAAAAGGGGTTAAAATTTTACTTTTGCCTGCTCAAGAACTCTCACAACTGCCAGGTACTTCTCTCGACGCATCCCCTGCTTCTGGCTGGCTGAACTGCCAGCACAATTTCTGTCCCTCTCTCCGGGGGGGCTGCCCAGACATCCCAAGTCTCTTCCACCCCTGCATGTTCTCCTCCACCTCTGCACCTTCTGGGGCTCCCGGCCTCCTCCCTGTCATGGCCTCCCCCTCCCCCACCCAGATGCAGCTGGGCAGGGGAGAGGTCGGACCTTACTCACCAACGCCGGATTCCCAAAGAGGAAGTTCTCTGGGAATCTCCTGCTTTTAACCCCTGTGTGTTCTCAGAGGCGTATCCAGACCCTTAGTGGCTATATCACATGCCAATTTTGAATTTGGCCACTGATTGGCCCGACTTAGACTTTTCTAGAAACACATTTCCGGCCAAACCACGACAGTTAGTAGTGTTAGTTTTGCCTTGTTTTTGCATGTGCTTACAGAACATGGTTCAAAGAATGATATTTGCTGCATCTAATCAGACTATGCTTGTGCAACAGAAAAACAGGGGAAGTGTGGAGGATTTTGTGAACAGCTGGCTAGCTAACAAAGGTCACACTGACATAATACCGTTAATTAAGCAAGAAGGAGATGAGGATAGGAGTCAGCAGTCAGTGTCTAAACCTGGCAAGGGCACTGTGCCCTTGGTGCAACATCAGGATGGGGGAGAGGATCGTTAGTTAGAAACATGAAGAAAATATGTAAACAGCTGCAGTATAGTAGCCTCAAGAATGATAAGGTAGGCGTAGTTAGCTGATAAGTAACTAACCAATAATGAGCTCGCTTTTTGCAATATGCATTAGCCTCATTAACACCAATATAAATGTATGTGCCTATCAATAAAGTTTTGAGATTTGCTGATCACTCATATTGAGTGCCGCATTTCTTCCGCCGATTACCACAGAAGGTGACACCCCACCCCACCCTCCCCGCCCCTCCAACTCCCGCTTGCAGGGTAGGCAATGGCCCATTCCTGTGTTCAAATAAAGAGATGGATTTGTGTCCTAGTTTGAAAGCAAAACCAGTGTGAGGCTCTCTTGTTTAAACTGCGACCCTTTGGACGAGGACACGAGGCTTGACTCCATTTTCATCAGAAGGCTGATTTATTATGTTATATATTATACTAAAATACTACATTACAACTATACTAAAAGGACAGAGAGAAGAAGATCAGAAGGCTACCAAGACAAGAATAGAATAGGAATCAGTAACAAAAACCTGTGACTGCTCACAGCCTTGGCACAGGTGGCTGTGATTGGTCACTGATTGAAAACAATCTACATGAACTAATGGAAGATGCACCCGTGGCATTCCACAGCAGCAGATAGCCATTGTTTACATTTCTTTCCTGAGGCTCTCAGCTCCTCAGGACAGGAAAAGTCCCAGCAGAGACTTTTTCCCTAAATTATCATGGCAACATCTCACCCTTTTAAATTATTAAATTAAATAGAAAAAGAAATGTTTGCAATTTCTTCTACTAGGGCTTTGTAGAAGAGAGAACAACACCTCTTGAGGTTGATCTGTTGCCAATCAAAATCTCAATCATTTGCTGATGTGGAATGGTCAGGGAAATTCTTCACCTGTAGAACATTCAGGGAAATTCTTCACTTATCAAACATCTAATTATATCATATCACTAAAACAATCTTAAAAAATAAGAAAATGCAAAAACTCATGCAAGGAAAGTTCATTGTTTCAAGTCCAAGCAGCTGAATTTCAGGACAGAGTCCATGGACTGAAGATGTTCTTTTTTGACATCTCTGGAAGTCCCCTTTGGTCCTGAAACAGGCTTGCAGAATTCTGAAACAAAGAACTGCTAAAGAAAACAAGAATTAGCAAATAATTCATTGACAGTCATGAAACAATTCAGAGAAAATTTCTGGAATGCCCTGGCCACAGCCCTTCATTGAACCGCTTGGGCTGAGGCTAATTTTTGGCTTTTCAATGCTTTTGAGCTGCTAGCTCTTTCCACTTTTCTTTATTATTATTTTTTTTTCATTAGAAGAAGAGTAGCAGCAGCAGAGTGTCTCTAGGACCCTTGGGTGGCTCTGGTCCTGGTGGGCGGACCAGAGAACTCAGACTTGGCTCACAGAATGGTGGCCTAGGTTCTTGTGGGGAAAGCAAAGTTTTTGAACTCAGCACTGGACGGGGCGATGGCCCCGGCCCAGGGAAATGAGTTAAACGGCTTAGAACTAGCTTGTGAGGCGGGCTCTGCACGCTCAGAACTTGGTAGGACTATGCTGCTAGTGTTTTGAGAGTAGAAATGACGAAATGTTTTTTTTTTTAGAAGCACTGGTGCACACTGGCAGCTGGAGAAGAGAAGTTTTCTCAGGAATTGTTATTTTAGATTTGAGGGTTTCTTGTCTCCAGAGCAAGCGAGCAGTGCTTGCTTTGCTCTGTGTCTCTTGTTTTTGTAAGGTAAATGTTATTTTTTCTGCTTTTTGTTTTTTGGCACTACTTTTATCTCTACTGGGTTGGGAACTAGAGGTAGATGTTACAGGAGCCAACTCCCCCACGCCGCAGGGGCGCTCGGGGGAGGCAGGCACTTTAACTTCTAGGGAGAAGCTCTCGACTATACGCAAAGTGATTTCAAAACTATATTGATTTTGAACACAGCCAGCCGAACTGCTCCTGCAGTCAGCTGGAGGGTTATGCTTTTTTTACGGAAGGATAGGCTTTTCGCAGGGTTTGATGTGAATGATGGAGTTTCGGAAACCTGCGGGACAACTGGGGTGGGTGGTGCAGGCAGCACGGGCGCTGGTGTCGACTCTTGAGGCGGTCTCGTGGGCTCAGCACCATTCTCAGCAAGCTCTTGCACTGCAATTGGATCGGCAGGGAGCGGCGGGACAGGCGGGGGCGGCGGGCTCGGAGCGGGGTCGGCCCGCGCAGGCGCCGCCTGCACCGTTGCGAATTCAGTTGCCGGCTGGGATGCAGAGAAAGAAGACACGGAGGCAGCTCCTGCAGCTCCCGGGAGCAGCAGCACAGCCGGGGAATCACTGTTGTTGATCGCGCTGCCCGGCAACACGGGCGGATCGGCGGGAGGCGGTTCCGGGTGCTGCGGCGCAGGCGCAGTCATCAGAGCCGGCGGAGCTGGCCCGGGCGGCTGCGGGGCCGCGGGCGGAGCCGGCTGAGGCGGAGCCGCGGGGTCCGGCGCCTCCCACGGGGCTGGCTGAGGCGGAGCCGCGGGGTCCGGCGCCTCCCGCGGGGCTGGCTGAGGCGGAGCCGCGGGGTCCGGCGCCTCCCGCGGGGCTGGCTGAGGCGGAGCCGCGGGGTCCGGCGCCTCCCGCGGGGCTGGCTGAGGCGGAGCCGCGGGGTCCGGCGCCTCCCGCGGGGCTGGCCGAGGCGGAGCCGGATCCGCTCCCTCCCGGGGTGGGGGAAGAGGAGAATTCCGCGGTGAAGTGGGCGGGGCCGGCCCGGAAAGCGGCGGGCTCGGCTCCCCATCCCCCCCAAGAGAAGGAGCGGGGGGGGAAGGTAGATCTGTTTGCTCCAAGGGAGCGGAGAAAAACTTTTGCTCAGCTGTGGGCAGTGCGGGGGGAATGCAAACTCGCGGTTCGTCTTCTTTGAGAGGCTTCTCTCGTGCCGAAGCTGGCGGGGACAGAACGGGACTGCGCTCCCGAGCCATGATGTCCCCTGCAGCCCGTCCCCATTTCAAGATAACACCATAAAGCAGTGTGTGCACTGCATGCATCATTGGGGATGAAACACGCTGGACTATTGTCCACCTAAAAAGAGCGTCCATGAACTCCCAAAAACCTAAATCAAGGGAGTCTACGACATTTGTAATAAATCTATGAAATTTTGCCCATCTGAAGAACTCATAACACCGTCTCTCCAACATACATTGAGGAATTCTGTCCCTGCGTCCCCATCTGCACCAGTGTTTAATAACTTTCTCCTCTGACGCAGTAAACGGAACCTGAGCTTCCGAAGGTACCTTTTCCCAACTTTCCTCCCACCTTTTGCGAATGGCAGGATCTTCAGAAAGGGAAAAAATAACAGTACCTCTAGACAGTGTCCTTGTGGATCCAGCTGTGCAGCTCTGCTGCTCTGCGGTCTCTGGACACAATCTCCAGGAAAGTCCAACAGGTTCTCCTGTTCGCCTTGGCTGTGAACTCTGCCCATCTTCAGGGTCTCGTTTCTTCAGCTCCAGGCTAGATTCCATGGTCACTCTTGGGGTGACCATCAGTTTCACACGTCCAGGGGTCACCAATTGTTGCTTTGACTTGGGCCCCTGGTGCGAGGATACGAGGCTTGACTCCATGTTGATCAGAAGGCTGATTTATTATGATATATATTATACTAAAATGCTACATTACAACTATACTAAAAGAACAGAGAGAAAGATCAGAAGGCTACAAAGACAAGAATAGAATAGGAATGAATAACAAAAATCCTGTGACTGCTCACAGCCTTGGCACAGGTGGCTGTGATTGGTCACTGATTGAAAACAATCCACATGGACCAATGGAAGATTCACCTGTGGCACTCCACAGCAGCAGACAGTTATTGTTTACATTTCTTTCCTGGGGCCCTCAGCTCCTCAGGACAGGAAAAATCCTAGCAGAGGCTTTTTCACTAAAAATCCTGGCAACAGAACGTTGTCAATACAATTTTTGTGAAATCTACATGAGAATCTGAGGAGATTACTACACAGCTTGGATGCTAGAGGAACTTCTGCAAATAGGTTACAGGGTATTTATTTAACTGATTCAGAACTTTGCTTCAGCTGGCAATAGTTCAAGAATTTTATTTTCTAGTGTCTTTTGGTGGCCCACATTAAAAAACAAACAAAAAAAAAACCACAAAACAAAAAAAAACCCAAAGAACAAGTTCTGTCCTTTTCCATTTTCAAACAGATATTCTTTTTCTTTACCCATGAATTATGACAAAGCAAGTGACGTTCAAAGTCAGCATTCAGAAAGAGCCCTGAGAAGAGACTAGATGTATGCCAATTCCCTCTTGCTATTCAGCTGATTTCATATACTAGCTTTCTGTGTCTCTAGCTTTTTATATGATCTCTGTTACTACAGCCACTTCCAAATCTTGGTAAAAATTAGTAATTTCTCCACCTTGACTTTGTGGGAAATTGTGGGGGCAAAAAAGTAGCATTGTTTAGTCCAAGTTCAAGCAGAAAAACAGAAATTCAGAAATACATTCTGACCCTTGGCCAGTTTTAATTTTTATTTAACAGCACCCACAAGGACACCGTCCCCAAGTGAGGGGAGTGGGGCACACAGAACTCACCGATTGTGAGGTCACGGGCACATCTCCAGGGAGGCCTGAGGTATAACCGTTGCTGTACATCAACATTGCACTCAGAGCTGAGGACAGGATCCCGAGAGGGAGCTTGCCCAAGGCTGCTGAGCGAGTTTTGGTGTCTCTGAGGCATCTCTCTTCACTCAAGGAAGGATTGGAAGGCTTTGTCAGGAGGAGAAAGGCCGGCAGTGCTGTGGCACAGACCGTCCAGGCATTCCTCCGTACCCACAATGGTGCAGCAGAACACTGCTAAGAGGCGTCCCCCTGGCAAGGAACGAGGTGAGAGCCAAGTCTCCCTCCCCACAGATGGCAGAGGGGGAGCGGCCAAGAGCAGCAGAAAGGGGAAACAGGAGATCCACAGAATCACCCCAGAGTAGAGGCCCTCCTCTCATGGGCCAGAGGAGCCAGGCTGGGCTGTGGGCACCGGCACTTCCCCTGCCCTTTAGCCAGCCAGCAGGGCCTTGGGGACAATGCTGCAGGGACATTTCCTGAGCTCTACAAGGTGCTCACTCCCCCTGCCCTCTCTCTTTCTCCCCAATGCACACCGTGTCACCGGGCAGAGGCAGACGCAGAGAGCGGCAGCTGCCTCTCCGGACATGCCAGGCCGGACCAGGCTCGTCGCCGTTCATGGAGACAGCAAGCACAAGACTCGGGCAGCCAGAAAGGAAAACGCATCCGGCTCAACCGCGTGCCACTGCTGCGTGCTGAGACCAGCAGCCCCAGCACCGCCCCTCAGGCGGTGTCAGGGCAGTCCCAGGCCGTGGGGCTGGTCACCAGCAGCAGCAGCAGCTTGCCCTGCCGAAAGCAGGGCCTGAAGCGAGGCCACCCACGGGGAGACACGGATCCTCAGGCACCCAAGAGCCCACTGGCAAAGCGCCGCAGGTTGGAGGATGGTCCAGCCCCTCAGGAGGTGTCAGGGTGGTCCCAGGCCGTGGGGCTGGTCACCAGCAGCAGCTTGCCCTGCCGAAAGCAGGGCCTGAAGCGAGGCCACCCACGGGGAGACACGGAGCCTCAGGCACCCAAGAGCCCACTGGCAAAGCGCCGCAGGTTGGAGGATGGTCCAGCCCCTCAGGAGGTGTCAGGGTGGTCCCAGGCCGTGGGGCTGGTCACCAGCAGCAGCTTGCCCTGCCGAAAGCAGGGCCTGAAGCGAGGCCACCCACGGGGAGACACGGATCCTCAGGCACCCAAGAGCCCACTGGCAAAGCGCCGCAGGTTGGAGGATGGTCCAACCCCTCAGGAGGTGTCAGGGTGGTCCCAGGCCGTGGGGCTGGTCACCAGCAGCAGCTTGCCCTGCCAAAAGCAGGGCCTGAAGCGAGGCCACCCACGGGGAGACACGGAGCCTCAGGCACCCAAGAGCCCACTGGCAAAGCGCCGCAGGTTGGAGGATGGTCCAGCCCCTCAGGAGGTGTCAGGGTGGTCCCAGGCCGTGGGGCTGGTCACCAGCAGCAGCTTGCCCTGCCGAAAGCAGGGCCTGAAGCGAGGCCACCCACGGGGAGACACGGAGCCTCAGGCACCCAAGAGCCCACTGGCAAAGCGCCGCAGGTTGGAGGATGGTCCAGCCCCTCAGGAGGTGTCAGGGTGGTCCCAGGCCGTGGGGCTGGTCACCAGCAGCAGCTTGCCCTGCCGAAAGCAGGGCCTGAAGCGAGGCCACCCACGGGGAGACACGGATCCTCAGGCACCCAAGAGCCCACTGGCAAAGCGCCGCAGGTTGGAGGATGGTCCAACCCCTCAGGAGGTGTCAGGGTGGTCCCAGGCCGTGGGGCTGGTCACCAGCAGCAGCTTGCCCTGCCGAAAGCAGGGCCTGAAGCGAGGCCACCCACGGGGAGACACGGATCCTCAGGCACCCAAGAGCCCACTGGCAAAGCGCCGCAGGTTGGAGGATGGTCCAGCCCAGAGTGCTGGTACCACCAGCCAGGTGGCATTGAGGCTGTCCCAGGAATCTCAGTCATCCAGGAAACAAACAGCCCCATACATACCCCCCTGGATCTTGCCCCGCTCCCAATCCGGGCCAATTCGTGTGAGGCACGTCTTGCGGCGGCAGCTGCGAGATAAAAAGCCCTACAGTCGGCCTGAAAACCAGGGCAGGACCAGACGAGCACCCACCCCTGTTGTTTGGCCCCCTCATCCCTCAAAATAAAGTTTTCTGGTTTGTTTGTTTGAACTGGGAGATGCCACATTCTTGTTTCCAGTCGTCTGCAGCTGATCTCCAAATAGGGGCCCCAAGCTCAGTGGGACAAGTGTGTGCCTTCAAGGACTCACCTGTCCCATGGCAACACCCAGCGTCACCACGTTCCATGGCAACACCCAGTGTCACCATGTCCCCTGGTCTGGAGATACCAGCCCTGCTTCTGCCAGGGAAAAAACAGAACTGTTCAAAAGGAGCACGGGGATTTTGCAAGCATTCCTGGCTGAGGCAGCCTCAGTGGGAGGGCACAGCTCTGCCTGCTGCAGGTGCCCAGGAGGGAAAATCATGGATGCAGTAGGATTATTCCCCTCCCAACCCAGCCCAGGCACAGTTCAATCTACCACTGCTGCCACTGGGGTTGCACGTACCAGCCTGGAGAGTAACTGGAATAAGAGAGAGTAACTTCCCAGCATCAGTGCAGCTGATGCTGGGAAGGTAAAACTAAAGCCAGTCCCACCCCCAGTAAAAATACACTGCACCTGAAAAAAATTAGCCAGCACCCTCCTGTTCTCTGCAAATGGGACCAAAAATTTCAAAAGCATTAAAAAAATTAACCAGGCTTTGGAGCAGTTACAGGTCAGACTACATGAGGCTGGAAAAGATTGTACAGGTGACAGTTCTCAGAGGAAAATTAGCAGGAAATCCCTTCTTTCTGCTATTAAAATCTCAGGCTGTTGCCATGAGACACTCAAGCCACAAGAAAAGTACTTCAGCACCAGCATCCAACTGAGCACCTGTTTGATCCACTTCAGTGGAAAGCCATCACATTGCCAGCAGAATTCCTCCTCTGGGTTACACACAACATATTTTTTTCTATCTGGGAGTGCCACTGGATTTTTTTACCTAGCATTTGATATTAAATTGTGGAAGTATTTTAAATTAAAAGGGAATGAAAAGATGGACCCACGAGATGGGACAGGAGGAAGCCAGGCAGCCCTTTAAAGAGGGAGATGCTAAGCTGTACATCCAGGAGAGCTCCTCTGAGCACAGAGCAGCCACAGAGCACATCTGACCACAACATTTCTAGTTCACCTGTGTTCTTATAAATGGGAAAAGAACAAAACAGTGGCAGGAAAGGAGGCAGAAGTCAACAGTGAAAGTTTCATTCACAACACATGATTCTCTGCAAGAAGCACTGGAGAAGTGCATGGGGTAAGAGTTCTGCAAGTGCCAGGCTCTTCTGCAGCAGAAAAGGTCTAAAAAAATCAAAATTCTAGCAAGCAAAATAAATCCATCCTTTAGGGCTTGTAAATACTCCGATGAATCTCAGTTACTTTGGGACAAAAACAAACACAGGGCAAACTTTCCCAAGTATGGTTTCATGACAAAATTCCCATTTGTCTGCTCCTGTTTGTCGGAGAAGACAAGGTTACAAGCTGCCCAGCTCAAGAAGGAAAGGAGGATCTACACTTCCCTGTCATATTTTCCTACTGACAAAGGATTTAAGACAGAGAATTTGGGTAAATGGAAGGATAAGACTGGAGTACGGATGAAGTTTCACATCTAAGATACTTCATTTGCTAAAATAGAAGCACTTTTGTTGTACATGGATCTCCTTGCTAAACCTCTTTGTCTTCAAACTCCCTTCCTCCATGGCAGAACTGAGCAAGCTCCATGTGTCAGAGCTTCGAGTTAAAAGCTCTGTGAAGAGTTAGTTTTAATGGATCCATTTCCAGTCCGTGGGGTTGCTGTTATGAGGAGCTCAGGTGGCTTTTTGTTGAGATCAAAATCAATGAGCCATTTGTCCCAGCTCCACCTGTCCTGAGGCAGCACTGGCTCCACTGTGCCATTTCTAAATGAAAATTGAATCTCCTAAAGAAGCCAAGCTAAAATCACGAGGGAGTAGTCACAAAAAATAATTTTGGCAGTTTGCTGGGTATTGATCAAACAGCTACCAGCATCCCAAAGTCCAGGCTCCACTAAACAAGGCTCTTTGCTCTGTAAGGAGCCTTTCAATTGGTAGTGTTTCATACCCACGCAGAAGAACAAAAAGCCACTTCCACTGTAGAAACATGAGCTGCAGCTATGCAGTGAGTCGTGTTCAGTAGCTGACCTGCTGCTTTAGTTTTGAGGCAGTTTTAGGCAGGAGATACTGCCATAAAATTTCACAAGAAAACTATCAAGTATCTAAAATAATGCAGTATTATGGTTATTTTCTACCTCCAGTATTGCCAGGACATAGCTTAAGAAAGAAAGGAATTTACCAGCCACCAGAAATGAAAAACATTAAAATGAAAAAAAGGGGCTTTTAAGGAAATCAGAGTGATGGCCACAAGTCATTTTCCAGCTTTGCAGGATTTCAGTTCAAAGTCAATCTAAACAAGCCAGCATATGTCTAGCAAGAAGGAAATCACAGTTCAGGTTTGCTCCTGCACTCAAGCTTTGCTATACCAAAGATATATTCTTTGTATTCTTTTCCAGCTCTCCAGAGAGGAGACTCCACACGGCTTCTGAGGGTGATGATTAGATGAGGGTTTATTGGGGGTCCCAGCCCCGGATGTAACATGGTTTCAGAGGCAGAAGGGAGAAAGGGAAAGGGAGGGGGAGAGAGGACGAGCCTAGGGGAGAGATGGGCCATGAGAACATCTGGTCTTCCTCGCACAGCTTAAGAGGGAAATTCAAAGTAGGTGCGAAATAAGATTTGGGCCAATGGGATTGCAGATCCATGAGACTTCAGGAGAGGAACACAGCTTGGAATAAACCATATATTTTTGAGGGGTACATTTTTGAGACAGAGCATACAATTTGAATAAAATGCAACACCACAATAGATTAATATGATAGATGATAGATAGATAGATAGATAGATAGATAGTAGATAGATAGATAGATAGATAGATAGATAGATAGATAGATAGACAAAGCAGATAGAGATATATAAACGCACTTGCCTGTATCACTTTACAAAGAAAGGGATGGGGAAGTGACAGGTTATTCTTTTCCACACATGGGAAACTATCTTTTTCCCAGAAAATTCAGCTTCCTTCTTCTGTGACCACCAGGGTATCTGAAGACCTCACCAAGAAGGCCCTGTGATGCCAGTGGCCTGTGCATCCAGCAAGTCAAGAAAGTAAGGCCTGCCTCTTAATACTACAGTGGTGTTAAAGAGGTTTATTCTCAGTTTTTGGTGGCAAGAGGAAGGAACTGAAGCCAGTTACTGTAAAATGCCTGCACAAGCACCAGTGCAAATCACAGCCAAAGGAAGGATGAAGCCAGTCCCACAACCACAGCTCAAGCGGCCAGAGATCCTCCTTCAACTCTGGCTGCATTGAAGCCCCACTGATTGCCAAGAAGAAAAGCGCCCTACTGAGAGCGACCAAACTTAACCCTCTGCCAGGACACAAATTTAGAGGGAAATAATTTAAAATCCCTACACCACCAGACACACTTCCCAGTGAGAAGGGTTGGAACTCTCTGCCCCCCAGCACTTGCCCAGCAGGCAGGTTCACAAAGGTGCTGGGAGCTAAGCTGTGCCCTGCGAGGGAACAGAGCCAGCCTCCCTTCAGTGGCAGAAGGCACGGCCTCAGCTGTAGCCCCGGGTGCCTGCGGTGGCCCAGGGCACGGCCATGGCTGTCAATGTGTTGGGCTGCAGCACAGGGCAGGCCGGAGCTCAGCAGCCTCAGCAGAGCCCAGGGCCGCGGCCCTTCCCTGCCGGGGCCCGAGCCTGGCCCGGCCCGGCCCGGCCTGAGCAGCCCGGACTGGCCCAGGGGATGGGCTGCGCCCGCCCGCTGTGCCCACAGGCTGGGCCCAAGCCTTTGCAAGAGGCTTTCTCCCAGCTTGGCAAAACCTCGGCCAAGTGTCCCTGTGCTGTGCTGAGAAGAGTAAAAAACCTCCTCAAATTTAACCCTGCTGCCCAACGCATGAGGGATCCCTGCACACCTTAGGAGAGGCCATCCATACTCCTTTGTGCCTCATAAGGGATCCCTGCACCCCTCAGCAGGGACCCCAAAATATGCCTGTGAGCCCCTGCCTGGCTCCTGCCTGCCCACACCGTGGCCATCCATGGCTGCTCCTGGGCATGGAGCTCGGTCAGTGCTGGTGCCGGGTGGGCTTTGCTGCTGCTACCCACCCAGACGTAGCTGCAAAAACTCAATTTCTTTATTTGAACATAAAATATAGGCCAAGCGCTGCCCTGGCAGACAAGGGCTACCCACCTTCAGTCCTGGCCGGGGAACAGGACCAGGGGGCTCAGGGGGAGAGGGTCTCGTTGAGGAGGGGTGGGTTTTGGGACGGCCTCATGGCAGGGATGCAGCCACGGTAGGGCAGATAGGGGCAGAAGTGGAGAGCTGGGATAAAGTTTCAGGTTCTCATTGCCTCTGTTTTTAGGTGCGTCTTCTGAACATGCACCGGAGTACCTGTGAAGAGAGGAGGTGGCTGAGGCCCCAGCTGCCAGTGGCACACAGGGACCCTCGTGCACAGCTGGGCCCAGCTGGACAGCTGCCCCTCAAGGCCCCGGCCAGGAGGGCACGGCTCTGGGCAGGGTCCCTGGCCAGGAGCGGGCCCCAGAGCGCCTCTGACATTCAAGGGCAACTTCGGCCCTGCTCTTTCTCCTCCCCACCTCCCTCTGCCTCTGCCCTGTGCCCCTGGGGCTGCTCTTGGCCAGGCAGCCTCAGTGGGAGCCAGCTCTGGCTGCAGCCCCAACGGGGCCCCCAGGACAAGGCCCAGCAATTGAGAGGCCAATGGAAGCACTGGGCAGCAGCAGAGTTCTTTGGACAATCATAGCCTGGCCACAACTCCATTGCAGCCTCCCTGTGAATGTTTCCTGTCTGCATTAGATTTTCATAAGAAGCTGTTTCAGGAAAAGATGAAGAAAGCACTCACCATTTTCTCTTCCAGTAAAAATGAATTTGGACACAGCATAAGATGAAGATAAACTCCAAAAAAAGCAGGCCTGCCATTAACCCTGCCCAGCACCCTGCTTCCTTACAGAAGCCCCTTCCGAGGCCCTTCTGGGCATCGGGCAGTTGTGTTGTGGTGCCGGCTGTGGGAGCGATGGGGAGCGTGGGGAGCGTGAGCCCCTGCTGTGCTGCACTGCTGAGCTGGCAGCACGGTGGATACGGGCAGGACGTTCTCTGTTTCCCTCAGAGCTGGGGCCTGCAGGCACCTTGCCGGCCCTTGGCACAGGCTGTGCCAGCCAACAAAGCCCAGCAGGCCGGGAGGAGAGCCCGGGGGCAGCGCAGCTGCTTGGGCAGTGGCTGCTGCCAGGGACACGGGCCAAAGCCATCCCTGAGCAGCCACTGCCAGCCCTGGCCCTCCCTGCCCCGTGACAGCTCCCCCAGCCCCAGGGGACAGTCAGGCCCTCTCAGGAGACACTGGAGCTATCACCTGCTGTGCCAGTGCCTGGAACTGCCTGTTCTCCTGCAGAAGAGGCTGCCACTGAGCCACTGCTTCTTCCTGGATCAGCCACCTTCTGTGCCAAGTTTTGGGTAATCGCTGGAGAAAGGAAAGGGACAGATGGATCAGATGGGACAGTTCCCCATTGGGGAGGTGTCATCTTCAGAAGCTAACACTGGTGAATGTCATGGACAAGGATGAGGAAATCAGATGAGCTTTTGGGATTGGACAGGCCCCTGCCTTCTCCAAAGCACCACCCCTCCTGATCTGCCTGGAGACTGGGAAATTGTAGAGGATCTCAGGGTGGGCATGGCCTATGGTGCAGTTTGGGCACCGTGTCAGCAGATTCCAAATGCCTTCCTGCAGAGGCTGGGCAGAAGCTGCAGCCAGGCCAGGCTGGGAAACAGCCCTGCAGGGCGTGAAAGCAGCAGCGGGGCAGTGAGGCTGCCATGGATCCCTTCCCACTGTGCCGGGCACAGCGTGTCCAGATGTGCAGCCAAAGCCCCCGGCTGCTGAGTCCCAGGGGAAGCATGAGGGAAATGCACCCACCACAGCATCTCTCCAGGTCACTCAGCATCTGGCCCAGATGTTTTGCTGACTCCAGGAATGTACTGTCTCCTCTTTGGTACTGCCTGTTGGAGGACCTTAAAAGTACTTCCAGTTCGTGTGGATGGATCCCACAAAAATAAGACTCAGCCTGCGGTGTCAGCAGGGACACACTACTCACCCCTGCCATGGGAGCTGGGATTGTGTGCAGCATCCAGCCCTGGGGCTTTAAAAGTCCTCCCTGCAGACACACCTGGAACTCAACAGCCAGAGAAGCTTCTGTCACCTTTTTCTTCCAGGATTACAATAATTATTCTCTGAGGGAAACTGGTGAACTAACCTGCAGAAATTCCCAAGGGCTCCAAATCATCTTCCATCCCCGCTCCTGGAGAAGCCATCCCAGCACCCTCACCTAGAAGGGAGCACAGATCAGAAGTGTTTCCATGGTGTACCGGAATTTCCTTCTGCCTTAGGGATCTGGGCACTGAAAGGGAGGGAAATGCACTGACCAAGGGAGGGAAATGCACTGACCATGGCGTCTCACCTGTGCACTCATCATCTGGTCCAGATGTTTGGCTGCCTCCAGGGATTTTTTGTCTTCTGTATCTTGGGTCTTGTCTCTTCGAGGACATTAGAGAAAGGTAGTTCCTCTTCATGAGGATGGGTCGGATAAGGCCATGGGAGCCAGATGTCAATGGCCATGACCAAAGCAGTACCAGGGGCTGGGGAGCTATGGCCTTGCCCCGGTCACTCTCCACACTATTTCCTAGCTCTGTGGAACATCCTTGGAGTGGAAACTGAGGAAGCCCCAGGCCCCTGGGGTCTCCCTCCCTCCCTCCCTCCCTCCCTCCCTCCCTCCCTCCCTCCCTCCCTCCCTCCCTCCCTCCCTCCCTCCCTCCCTCCCTCCCTCCCTCCCTCCCACAGAGGAACCCCTCCCCAAAGCCCTGGGCAAAACCATCCCCAGCGCTTCCCGGGGAGCAGGGAGCGCTGTCCCGGGAAAGGGCAGCCAGGCTGCCGGCTCACCTGCTCGCCGCGCTTGCAGCGGAGCAGCCTGGGCAGCCCTGGCAGGCAGGGCCACGGCCAGGAGCAGCAGGAGTAGGAGGTGCAGAGCAAGGGCCATGGTGCCTTGCCCTCTGCCAGTCCCGCAGCTCTTGCTGCCACCGCTGTCCCGACACCGCTGTCCCAACGTCAGCACCGCTGCTGCCACCGCCGCTGCTTCCGCAACAGTTGTGCTCAGGGACTGACTGCTGGCTCCTTGTGCTGCTGTGCAACCACGGGGCTCTGGGACCTCTGGGACCTCAGAGCCTGCTGTGAGCTCATGGCCAGGGTGCAGTTGTTTCGGGAGCTGGATCTGCCTTCTTCGGGAGTGAGCTCATCCTGCCCAGCTGCTCTGCCCAAGGGCTGTGACACAGTGCCAGCTCAGCTGATCTCACAGGCTGGGGCATGAAGGGATGGAGAGCAGCTCCACCAAGGACTTGGGGTTGCTGCTAGAAGAGAGGCTGGACATGAGGCAGCCATGTGCATCCAAGGGAGAGTGCCCAGCAGGTTGAAGGAGGTGATTCCACCTCTCTGCTCTGGTGAGACCCCACCTGGAGTACTGTGGAAGAGGTTTTACAGTGACCTCTGTGAGCCATCGAGAAGTTTGATAAGAGGATCCATGCTAACCCCTGAAAGAATTTTCTACCAAGGTTGTTGACATAGAAACCAAGAAAGAAAGAAGGATAAATAAGAGAAACCTGCAACTCCCTATTTCAATGAGTATTTTGTTTGTATCTCGTGACCAATAAGTAAAGTATAAACTTAAGAGCTTTGTAAGAATGCAGAAAAAGCATGCAGGCTAGAATAAAAACAGGGTTTGAAGCCTTCTGGAAATGGACTGTGTTGCCTTGTAGTGTCTCGATCTCTCCCACGACAGAGTACTGCATCCTGCTCTGGGTCCCCAAGACAGGAAGGACATGGTCCCGTGAGATCTAGTCCAGAGGAGGGACAAAATGCTCTGAGGGCTGGAGCCCTTCTGCTTTGGAGACACAGGCTGGGAGAGCTGGCAGTGTTCAGCCTGGAAGAGAGAAGACTCCAGGGACACCTGATTGCTGCCTTTCAGTGTCTTCTAGGGGCTTGTAAAGAGACAGGACTGAATTTTTAGTAGAGCCTTTTGTGACCAGACAGAGAGGGAATGGTTTTAATCTAAAAGATGGTCAATTCAGACTAGATGAAAGAAACACATTTTACACATTTGCTTTTGAAACCCTGGCACAGGTTGCCCAGAGAGGTGGACATCCATCCCTGCAGACATTCAAGCTCCTGCTCTGAGCAACCTGACCTAGTTCAAGGTGTCCCCTGCTCATTGCAGGGCATTGGGACAAGATGGCCTTTAAATGTCCCTTCCAACCCAAGCCATTCTGTGCTCCTGTGCACCATCAAAGCAGTGCTGCATTAGTGCTGGGCTGATTGTGCTGGCATCTGTATTTTGGTACTTGTGCCATTTAGCAATTGGCCACAAGAGGATTGATGGGCTGGACAGTGAAGTCTGCAAATAACACTCAGTGTGCTCAAGGAGAAACAGGAGAGGAACACGGCTTCCAGTTCAGATAAATGCCAGCATTTTGCTGCCCATTCCTGGTTAGAGAAATAAAGGAATGTCCTGAAGATCCCTTCATGTGGGTTCATTATTGGCCATATCAGTACTTGTGTTCTGTAAAACAGGTAAGTTGTTACAGCTTCTTGCCCCATTTATCCCTGAATAAAACCCAAATACTGCATTGCTCCTTGTCTACTTTCTTCCAAGTCAGGGCAAATTTTGTTCATTACTGAGTGGGACATATTCATCTGTTCACAAGCAAATTCTTCTTGCCACTCTCACAATGGCAAGACTGCTTTGTTGATTTGCTCTAATCAGACTGTAATTAAGGCCTACCTCTCACTAGAATTAAAGCTGATGCATTGGGAGGCAAAGTGTTGAGTCATTTCTCCTGGAGTCTGACACTGTAGAGAGTTGTTCTGTAAGTAAATGCCATTTGAATACAGGTGTAGTCTACCATACTTCTGGCATACTAGAAGTGAGAAAAAACCCTTTGAATCAGGATTTTATCCTTTCTTCCTCCACCTCCTCCTCCCAGGAATTTTAATCGCTGAGGTCTAAGCTCTTCAGCTGCCTCACAAATATTCTTTTAATTCAGTCATCCATGCATTGAGCCACAAATCAGGACCGTGGTGTGAACCTTGAAGCAATGTAGGTTTATAGCACTGAAAATAATAATCCAATACCCAGGTTAAGCCAAGCCTATTGGTTATTTCCCAAATAACTCTGTCTATCCTCAGTGATGTTTCAAAAACGATCATTGTGAAAGCTAGGAGCGGGGAGAGAGAATGTTATCAAAATTAAAAATAGAGCTTTCTCAGATCTTCATATTACTATAAAAAGAGAGTCCAAACTATTCATCTATGGAACATTAAGTAAGAAGTGAACAAAAGACTGTCAAAATAATTGCTTGGGGAACAAAAAACCCATAAATAAAAACAAGCTTAAATGTAGATAATAAGTAAACCATCATGCAAAGAAAAAAAACAGACCTGCCAAAACTAAGATCAATAAGGCTGTTTCATCTGTCTCAACTAAAAAAAAAAAAAAAGAAAATAAAACCTGAAAATAATCAGAGATTCTCAAGGGCATTACTATACATAGAAACGTCCTGGTATTGGGAAAAACATGAAGGAAAGTGTAGCATGCAATTCACAGATGTAACCTAGAATTTGTTAGGGAGGGCCAGAGGTGGCAGTGGCTGCTCAGGGATGGCTTTGGCCCGTGTCCCTGGCAGCAGCCACTGCCCAAGTAGCTGCGCTGCCCCCGGGCTCTCCTCCCGGCCTGCTGGGCTTTGTTGGCTGGCACAGCCTGTGCCAAGGGCCGGCAAGGTGCCTGCAGGCCCCAGCTCTGGGGGAAACAGAGAACGTCCTGCCCGTATCCAGCGTGCTGCCAGCTCAGCAGTGCAGCACAGCACGGGCTCACACTCCCCATCGCTCCCACAGATGCGGCCGACCCCACAACACGTGTTTCCCATGCCCAGAAGAGCCTCAGAATGGGTTGCTGTTGGGGAACCCTCTGTTTGCATGTGATAAGGGCAAGTCTGGCTATCTGTTTCTGCCAGGAAATTATTTGGAAGTGCTCAACTGAACCTCAACTCAGAGTTTCGGCACTGCAGTTCATGTCTTTGATTGTAATTCGGTCCTAGCAGTCAGTTTTATACCCCTCCCCTTATTTTCTATTGTTATAGCATATTTTATTACCAAGGGCTTGCTCCTTTACCCCATGTGTTGGTTTTGCTCCACTTGTCCATTTCCCCAAAGACCTGCCCTTTTGTTCACTGTTCCTCCTCCCATTGCATGTCAGTCCCTCTCCAAGCTTGCCCCTTGCTCTAGAAATTTTCCTATCAATTTTGTATCCTTCGGAACCCCATTGGTTTGTTTAAGTTCTTCCCCTCCCCTGTAATCCCCAATTGGTTTAAACCTTGTATTCCCCGCCTGGTGTTCCACCCTCAGTTTCTCCCAATTGGCTAAAGATTGGATCCTCCCCTGGGACCCTGCCAAGTTTGGAAGGGTGTATGCCTTTAGTGCAGTGTTGGCCTGGCCCTGATGGTCTGTAGAATAATCACCTTCGGAAATCATAGAGCAGACCTCTCCCTGTTCCTTGTTCCTACCCTCAGTGCAGTCCTACCCCCAAGGCAGTCCACCTGTGCTGTAGAGCAGCTGTGCCCTGCAGCCACAGCCCAGATTCGACAGTTTTCTGGGGGCGGCCCAGTGCCACTGTGGGTGTGGGCAGCTAGTGGGGCTGAAGACATGGGGCAGCAGAGCACTTCCCAAATCAGCTCTTCTGCTGCAGTAGAGAGATGCAGTTGTCACGCGAGTGCCTGGGAGGTAGCACCAGCAAAGCCCACCTGGCAGCAGCACTGCCTGAGCTCCATGTCCAGGAGCAGCCGTGGAGGCCAGGACTGGGCCCAGCTGTGCAGGAGGGTCCCTGTGTGCCACTGGCAGCTGGGGCCTCAGCCACCTCCTCTCTACACAGGTGCTCCTCTCCATCTCCAGAAGACCAGCCTAACAACGCAGGCAGCGAGAATTTGAGCCATGACCTCAGCTCTCCACTTCTGCCCCTATCTACCCTGCTGTGGCTGCAGCAGTGTCACGAGGCCATCCCAAAACCCACCGCTCCTCAACGAGAACCTCTGCCCCTGAACCCCCTGGTCCTGTTCCCCGGCCAGGACTGAAGGTGGGCAGCCCTTGCCTGGCAGGGCAGGGCGTGGCCCACATTTTATATTCAAATAAAGAGTTGGAGTTTTCACAGTTATGTTCGTGTGGTAGCAGCAGCAAAGCCCACCCGGCACCAGCAGTGGCTGAGCTCCATGCCCAGGAGCAGCCGTGGATGGCCACGGTGTGGGCAGGCAGGAGCCAGGCAGGGGCTGCTGTGCCCAGCAGCGGGGCCCCGAGGGGATGGGGGAGCCCATGCTGAGCGTCCCTGGGCTGAGGGCACATTTCCTTCTGTGGGATCATCTGGGCCTGGACCTGAAGAGGCACAAAGGGATATTTTGGGTTGCCTGATGAGGGTTCCAGGAGTCCCGCATGTTTTAAATGAATTAGCTTTTTTTGATTAATAAGGAGAATTTATTCCATAATTAAAATTCAGTCGTAGAAAATCTAGAAGCAAATATCAGATTGGCTCTGAAGCAGGCTAACAGCGTCAGGTGAGACAGGTGGGGCATTTCTCTCCCCTGTGCATCACGAAGGGACAGCTCTCTCAAAGTCTTTTTTGTCCATTTCCAAGCTCCAAGCGGTGTGGAGGGCAGGAGTTTTTCTGCTTTCTTATGGTTGTTTTTATCCTTTTTGCATATTCATGTATTTTTTCCTTTCTTGCTGCAGCTCTTGCTGAGAGTTTCCCCAAAACTGGTAAAAAATTCACTTTGTTGGAGGAAAATCACCTGCAATATGCATTCTAGGAGGCACACATTTATCTTATAGATGATGCAAATCGAATGCACATTGCTGAGGTTTGGTTAGAGAAATAATCTTCTGGAATCAGCATTTCTGGGGACGAATATTCAGGCTAGGATTTTGGTGCATGTTGATTGCCCGGAACCCTCTTCTGGTATGCTAGGATTTTCATTAGGCGAGATTACTGTAGTCTCAGCATGAATTTGTGCATACAATCTATCAGAATCCCTCCCTTTCTCTATTAATTTATTAAATTTGTACTTTTAGGATACACTTTGACAAAGCTTACTTATTTTCTAATTTTATGTTTAGTATTTATAAAACTTAAAACTACGCTTTTATACTACTAGTCAGGGTATAAAATTAACAGCTCTTCTCATAAGGTAGATTATTCTAAATCTTTAATTTCTTTTCTTTGGATTGTCAATTATATTTTTTTATATCAATGCATGTGCTTATTGTTATTTAGATATATTTTGACTCCATAGTCGTTTAAGGCTGGTAATATTTGTAAAATAAGTTTTTCATGTTTTCTTATGTTGCCTGCTAAAATGTGTCTTTATAACTCTCTCATGTTCTTGTTTTCTAATTCTTGAGCAATTTGCTTTATTCTACTCTCAGGATTTATTTCTTCTCTATCTCTTACAGAACGTAAAGTTTTAATATATTGCTTACAAATTTTGCCATTTTATTCTTTTTGCTCTATTTCACATTTTCTTTATTGCAGTGTCTTTTACTACTCATAGTGCACCTTCTGAATTTGTTAAAATTATAGCGTACTACACTAACTTGGGAGTGTGCATATGGCTCATTCTTTTTGGGCTTGGATGACTGATACAGTGACAATAATCCTCTGCAGTTTTAACACTCTAGCTCTCTCAAAGCCCCTTTGGGTTGCAGCCAAAGGGCCAAGATGTGTATCTTCTTGGTAGCAGAGCTTACACCTTGGGATCTAGTCACTGATGTCATTTGTCTCATTCTCAGTATTTACTTCATAAGATTTATAAGAGCCTTTTAAATTGTTTTTCAGGATTTAGGATAGCATCTGCTTATTTCTAATTGTTATAGTTTTATTTCTTTGACATTTTAGCTCTAAAGTTGTAATTAGTCTGTACACTTCTCTTTCTTTCAGCTATACTTGGCTTTTTTCCTTTATTTTAATTTGATCCTTATTAAATATCTAACGGCTTTTGTTATATCCTATCTGATTTAATGTTACTTTTAGTGTTTCCTGGAACTTAAATCTGGTTTGTATCTTATATACTTAATTTTTTTCCGATTTTTCACGAATCATATTATTGTTCTAATATATTCTTTACAGTGTTTCATTAGCTTTTACTTCTATTTCTTTTGTCTGTTATAACAAAAGCACTAAAATATTTTATTTTTTGAAATAAATTTGCATATCACACCTTAAATATTCAGTTCACTTAAAACAATCTCATGAATAATACAGTTTAAAATAAAATATTTTACTTCTCCTAACAATGGGTTTTACAGCTTACAAGCTTAGGTCTGAACATGCATCAGTCTATTTTACTTCAAGGAGTAGTGGTGACTTTTTTAGTGAGGTTTGGCTGGTGTATCTGTTGGTGGATTTACAGGTCTTCTGTCCTGCCTTTCTTTGCAGCTGAACCTGCTGGTGAAGGTGGTGCAGCTTCCCAAGCCACGTCCAGGACGGAGCCTCTGGGAGATGCTGAGGGTAGGTCAAGGCCTTTCCCCTGGGATAGCTGCCAGCTCAGAGCCCAAAGCTGGGCCAGGGGGGCATCGCTGCAGGTGCCAGCACAGAACCATGCACGTGTGTGCCCTCGCCCTGTGTGATTCCCCCACCACGCCCACAGCTCAGTGGTGCCCGTGCAGATCAGCAGAGATGGCAGAAGCTTCTGTGGCTGTTGAGTTACAGGTGTGTCTGCAGGGAGGACTTCTCCAGCTCCTTTGCTGATTCTTACACGGAAGCCTGCCTCCCATCGCAGGGGTGAGTAGTGTGTCCCTGCTGACCCCACAGGCTGAGCCCTGCTTTTGTGGGATCTGTTCCTGGGAAATGGAATTCTGTTGCTCCAAGGTTTTCCGAGGGGAAAGAACAAAGCTACAGGACACCAGAAACCCCATGATCCATCCGAAAACATGAGGCAAATGCTGAAGGAAATGCAGCAGGCAGGACAAGGTGGGTGCATTTCCCTCATGCTTCCCCTGGGTCTCAGCATCTGGGGGCTTTGGCTGCACATCTGGACACGCCGTGCCTGGCACAGCGGAAAGGGATCCATGGCAGCCTCGCTGCACCGCTGCTGCTTTCACGCCCTGCAGGGCTGTTTCCCAGCCTGGCCTGGCTGCAGCTACAGCCCAGCCTCTGTAGGAAGTTATTTGGCATCAACTGACAGGCAGCCCAAACTGTAACACATCCTGAGATCCCCCACAATATCCAGCCCTGCAGATTAGGAAAAGGGTGGCTGTTTGGAGGTGGAAGTGCTCTCATCATGCCACCATAACCTGACCATTTTCCTGCTAATTAAATTTCACAAATATTACCTCTGATGCCACCACCCAATTGGGAACAGCTCCATCTGATGCAGCTGTCTCCCTTCCTTTGTCAAGAGATGGACATAGTGCTTCAGTGGAAGCACTATGGCATTTCTTGAAGGAAGCACTCCATCTTCAATGCCAGCCCCTGCTGCAGGAAGGAAGGCGATGGCAGACACGGGCACAGGCACAGCAGGTAATTGCTGTGCCGGGCTCAGCCCTGGCCGGGGCTGTGTGGCAGCAGCTCTTCCCCCAGGGCCTGCCCTTGCCCGGCCCGGCAGCAGCCACAGCTGGAGGCGCCTCGGCTTCCAGGCCTCTGGAGCTGGTTCAGAGCCCCGGGGAAATGGGACTGGTGCAGCAACGTCCCTGGCGCTGCAGCTGCTGCGGAGCTGGCCCTGAGTGCCCAGAGGCCCAAGGCACAGGAGCAGCCCCGAGCGGGAGCCCTGCCGCCAGCCCAGGGCCAGAGCCAGCCCTGGCACACAATGGAAACAGTTCTCATCTTGGTTTGCTTCCAGACTGGGATGCTGGGAAGAATTCTCCATTAGCCTGGCGCTCTGAAGTTGTGAAGCCCTCTGAGCATTCTGCAGGTATGTTCTCACTGTCCCACCACGGCATAATGTTTGACTGACTGGTAAGAAGCAGGTGACAGAAGCTTCTGTGGATGTTGTGTTACAGATGTGTCTGCAGGGACGCCTTCAACAACTCCTATCTTGCATGCTGCACAAAAGGCCAGCTCCCATGGCAGGGGTGAGTAGTGTGTCCCTGCTGACCCCACAGGCTGAGCCCTGCTTTTGTGGGATCCATTCCTGGGAAATGGAACTACTTTCTCTTAAGGTCCTCCACCAGAAGAGATCAAAGACATGGCAGGCAAGAAGTTCCAGAATCCATTAGAAATCATGTGGCAAATGCTGAAGGAAGTGCTGCAGGGAGGACAAGGTGGGTGCATTTGCCTCATGCTTCCCCTGGCACACAGGAGCCGGGGGCTTTGGCTGCACATCTGGACACGCTGTGCCTGGCACAGCGGGAAAGGATCCATGGCAGCCTCGCTGCCCCGCTGCTGCTTTCACGCCCTGCAGGGCTGTTTCCCAGCCTGGCCTGGCTGCAGCTTCTGCCCAGCCTCTGCAGGAAGGCATTTGGCATCAGCTGACAGGCAGCCGAAACTGCACCACAGGCCATGCCCACCCTGAGATCCCCTGCGATTTTGCAGTCTCCAGGCTGATCACTTATGGCGGGTGTTTTGATGAAAGCGGGCCCTGTGCTACCCAGGATGTTTATGTCTTTGAGAAGAATTGCCTCTTGAAGATGCCACCTCTCCAGTGGGGATCAGTCGTACCTGATGAGCTGTTGTTTTTCCTTTCTCCACAAGTGGATGGAGAGGCTGTACAGAAGGCGGCGTTTCCCAAAGGAAGCACTGGCTCCATGCCAGCCTCGGCTGCAGGAAGAGAGGCGATGCCAGGCACAGGCATGGGAGGTAATTGCTGTGCCTCTGGACTTGAGACCTGCTACGGTTTGAGCTGCCCTGTCTGCTGCTTGGCAGTGCGGGCACAGCCCAGACAAGACTGGCACAGCCCAGGGGAATTATCCCGAGCAGGTTCAGGGCACTCGGGTACTGAGCAGTCCTGCTGGGGTCCCTGTGTTGGAGGCAGATCCTGAAACCTAGGAGCGACTGCATTCCCATGGTGGGGAAATGACAGAGCAGGACAGGAAGGCACCAGTGTGTCCGGAGAGGGCCTGGTTATGTCCTTTCCGTTCAGGGAGGAATTTCAGGGGGAAGAGGAATAGAGGGAGAGAAGAAATTAGGAAGGGAGGGAGAGAGGGCGGAGGGAGGGAGGGAGGGAGGGAGGGAGGGAGGGAGGGAGGGAGGGAGGGAGGGAGGGAGGGAGGGAGGGAGGGAGGGAGGGAGGGAGGGAGGGAGGGAGGGAGGGAGGGATGATTGTGGCAGTGCCTGCTGCATTTTTTCAATAGTGCTTTAGCAAGAGTTTTAGCTCTGGGAGTGGGAGAGCCCAAATGCACTCCGGGCTGCTCCAGCCACCTCGCCAGGGATGTTACACAGGGCCTGCAAAGAGGATGGGGATTGGCCAGGAGCCTGCCCAGAGCTCCCCAGGCCCCTGTGCAGCTTTGGCCACGTCCATTCACATCTGGCTCCCACAACCTTACCCAACCAACTTGCAGTGCCCTGTTATCTGAGGCAGAGGGGGTCACAACACACCAGGGAAATGGTTCTGATCTGTGCTCCGTTCTAGATCGGGATGGCAAATTGCACTATTTGGATGCCCTGCTGGATGATGGCTTAAGGCTCTTGAAGAATGCTGGAGGCAAGTTGTCCCTGTGTCTTTCTTAACAATATCCTGACAGTGCTGCAGGTGCCAGCACAGAACCATGCACGTGTGTGCTCTCGACCTGTGCGATCCCCTCACCGCTCCTGCGGCTCAGTGGTGCCCGTGCAGATCAGCAGAGATGGCAGAAGCTTCTGTGGCTGTTGTGTTACAGGTGTGCCTGCAGGGAGGACTTTCCCAGGTCCTTTGGTGGATGTTGCACGCAAGCCCAGCTCCCATGGCAGGGGTGAGTAGTGTGTCCCTGCTGACCCCACAGGCTGAGCCCTGCTTTTGTGAGATCTGTTCCTGGGAAATGGAAGTCTGTTGCTCTAAGGTCCTCCGAGGGGAAAGAACAAAGCTACCGGTCACAAGAAACCCCATGAGCCACTCAAAATCACGGGACAAATGGGGAAAGAATTACTGCAAGCCGAACAAGGTGGGTGCATTTCCCTCATGCTTCCCCTGGCACACAGGAGCCGGGGGCTTTGGCTGCACATCTGGACACGCCGTGCCTGGCACAGCGGGAAAGGATCCATGGCAGCCTCGCTGCCCCGCTGCTGCTTTCACGCCCTGCAGGGCTGTTTCCCTGCCTGGCCTGGCTGCAGCTTGTGCCCAGCCTCTGCAGGAAGGCATTTGGCATCAGCTGACAGGCAGCCCAAACTGCACCACGGGCCTGAGATTCTCTGCGATTTTCCAGTCCCTGGGTAGAAGAGAAAGGGCACCTGTTTGGAGAAGGGAGGGCCCTGGCCTGCCCAAAAAGTTTATAGGAATTTTCCTGATTCTTACTGATGTCTTTGACAAGCATTCCCTCCTAAAGATGCCACCTCCCCAGTGGGGAACAGCCCCACCTGATCCAGCCATCCCTCTTGCTTTCTCCAGAAGTGGATGCAGAGGCTGGGCAGAAGGCGGCGTTTCCCGAAGGAAGCAGTGGTTCCGTGCCAGCCTCTGCTGTAGGATTGGAGGCGATGCCAGGCACAGGCACAGGAGGTAATTGCTGTGCCTTTGGGCCTGGGCCCTGCTGAGATTTGAGCTGCTGTCTCTGCTGCCTGGAAGTGAGGGCACAACCCAGGGGAATTGTCCCGAGCAGGCTCAGGGCACTCGGGTACTGAGCAGTCCTGCTGGGGTCTGTCCGTGGGAGACACTTCCCGAAACCTGGGAGTGACTGCACGGGGTGCCCATGGTGGGGAAAGGACAGAGGGGCAGAGCAAGGCTCCAGTGTGTCCTGAGAGGGCTTACCTCTGTGCCCTTGGGCTGTGGGAGCTGTCCCAGCAGATCGAGGAAGGGCGGCTGGGAGGACAGGCAGGAGGGAGTTTGTGAGGGATACTTGCAGCACTGCCTGCTGCAATTCTCCCCAGGGATTCAAGGAGCATTTTCCTTGTGCGACTGAGAGAACCCCCAGGGGCCCTGGGCTGCTCCAGCCACCTCTCCAGGGATGTTGCACAGGGCCTGCAAAGAGGATAGGGATTGACCATGAGCCTGCCCAGAGCTCCCCAGGCCCCTGAGCAGCTTTGGCCTTGTCCATTCACATCTGGCTCCCATGGCCTTACCCGACCTACATGCAGTGCCCAGTTCCCTGAGGCAGAAGGGGATCCCAGCACATCATGGAAATGGTTCTGATCTTTGCAAACTTCTAGGTTGGGATCAAGACATGGATTATCTGGAAAACCTGCTGGATTATGGCTTGAGACTCATGGGAAATCCTGGAGGCAAGTGCTCAATGTACCTTTCCGGAGAGAATACACAGTGAGCAGGTGTCAAGAGCTCATACATTTGCCCTTTCACTTAAGATAATCTGAAGGTTGATGGAATATGGAAAATTTGCCCTGCTCCCTTCTGGAGCCCTGAGGGATCCCACAGGATCACTGTCAGTGGGAGGAAGGAGAATTTAGCTGTCCATCTTCCTCCCGTGTACAATGCCAGTGTGTCCTTCCGTGTGCTCTGTGCAGCCACAGAGAAGAGCAGAGAGGGAAGGGGCCGGGCCCAGGGCTGTGCCCCGCGGCTGAGCCTTGTGGGCAGCCTGAGGATCTCCTGCAGTGCCACAGGAGCTCTTCTGTCCTGCCTTTCTTTGCAGCTGAACCTGCTGGTGAAGGTGGTGCAGCTTCCCAAGCCACGTCCAGGACGGAGCCTCTGGGAGATGCTGAGGGTAGGTCAAGGCCTTTCCCCTGGGAGAGCTGCCAGCTCAGAGCCCAAAGCTGGGCCAGGGGGGCATTGCTGTAGGTGCCAGCACAGAACCATGCACGTGTGTGCCCTCGCCCTGCGCGATCCCCTCACCGCTCCTGTGGCTCAGGCATGGCAGCTGTTTGGAAACAGGAGAGCCCTGACACTGCCATGAAAGCCTAGACATTTTCTGAAACCTGTCGTTGTCGAGGTGGTCACGACACAAAGCAGGGACCACAAGCAGTTTCAGATGGCAACAGTTTATTATTGAACATGGCTGACCTTTTATACACTTTTTAATTGTTTATGTTTCTTCTACCCTAACTATTGGATACAATAAATCAACATAACATCATTGGTGAAAAGTTACAGTGACTTAACTAACTTTCTAAATATACTTCATGCAGCTGTGAAGTTCTTATCTTTCTTCAGTCTCTCAATTCTCTTGGTCTCCTTGGTTACAGCCTTGGAGAGAGGTCCTTATCAGCTTCTTCTTTCTTCTCAGCTTCTTCTTACTCCTTTAGCTAAGAGGCCCGCTGTTAGCCCCTTCCACAGAAACCTATCCCCATTTTAACGCGCATGACATCCTGAAGATGCCGGCACCCAAATCAGGAACTCTTCCATCTAATCCAACTGTCCTTTTTCCTGTCAGAAGTGATGGACCAAACATCTGTGCAGAAGGAGGCACATCCTGGAGGAAGCATTTTCCCATGGGGAGCCCCTGCTGCAGGGAGGAAGGCGATGCCAGACACGGGCACAGGCACAGCAGGTAATTGCAGGGAGCCCTGCCGCCAGCCCAGGGCCAGAGCCAGCCCTGGCTCCCGACTGGGCAGGGGCTGCGCTGGCTCCTGACAGGGTCTGAGCCTCTCCCCTGGGGCTGGGGGAGCTGTCACGGGGCAGGGAGGGCCAGGGCTGGCAGTGGCTGCTCAGGGATGGCTTTGGCCCGTGTCCCTGGCAGCAGCCACTGCCCAAGCAGCTGCGCTGCCCCCGGGCTCTCCTCCCAGCCTGCTGGGCTTTGTTGGCTGGCACAGCCTGTGCCAAGGGCCGGCAAGGTGCCTGCAGGCCCCAGCTCTGGGGGAAACAGAGAACGTCCTGCCCGTATCCAGCGTGCTGTCAGCTCAGCAGTGCAGCACAGCACGGGCTCACGCTCCCCATCGCTCCCACAGATGCAGCCGGCACCACAACACGTCTTCCCCATGCCCAGAAGGGCCTCAGAAGTGTCTTCTATATGGGAACAGGCTGCTGGGCAGGGGTAATGGCAGGCCTGCTACTGTTGGACCTTATTCTCATATTGTGCTGTGTCAGAATCTGGTGTTACTGGAAGAAGAAATGGTGAGTGGTCATCTTTCCCTGAAAGAGCTTCTTTTGAAAGTCTAATGTAGACAGGAACCATTCCCACTGAGGTTGCAGTGGAGTTGTGGCTGGTCCATGGTTCTCCAAATAACTCTGCTGAGGGTTCAGCTGCTGCCCTGTGCTTCCATTGGCCTCTCAATTGCTGGGCCTTGTCCTGGGGCCCCGCTGGGGCTGCAGCCAGAGCTGGCTCCCACTGAGGCTGCCTGGCCAAGAGCAGCCCCAAGGGCACGGGCCAGAGGCAGAGGGAGGTGGGGAGGAGAAAGAGCAGGGCCGAGGTTGCCCTTGAAAGGCAGAGGCGCTCTGGGGCCCGCTCCTGGCCAGGGACCCTGCCCAGAGCCGTGCCCTGCTGGCCGGGGCCTTGAGGGGCAGCTGTCCAGCTGGGCCCAGCTGTGCCAGCAGCTCCAGCCATGCTGGGGAGCCTTGCCAGCTCGGGGCCCTGCTGTGCACGAGGGTCCCTGTGTGCCACTGGCAGCTGGGGCCTCAGCCACCTCCTCTCTCCACAGGAGCACCTCTGGCACTTCACAAGACCGGCCAAAGGCCTCAGCCATGGAGAACTTGGCCTGTCATCATGCATCTGCGTGCCAGTGTCCATTGTCCCTTCCTGAGGTGCATTACCACCTTATTACTGCAAATACGCCGCAACCACTGCCTAGAACAGAACCACCTCTCCCTGAAGGGACTGGCGTCGCTCTCCATCCAGGACAGGAGGTGCAGCCTTCTAGCCACTTCGTGGATTGTTTAAAAAGTTATCATTACTTCTAAAATTTTTAAATGTTTATTAAAAACCTTATTAGAAATATAAGAGGACACTGAATAAAGACAATGTTACGGCGCCGGGAGTAGAGGATTTTTCCCACCATGTGCTCATCCACACAATGGAGGTTTCACCTTTTAACTGTTTTGCTCTTATTAATGTTCTGTCCATCGACTCCTTCTTTGATGTCCAGTGGTGGAGTTTACTTCCTTACATCTCGATTGGAGGTCAGGTGCTGCCGTCGTAGCAAGGTGACCCTCTTATATGTCCCAAACTCAGGTAACCCCATGATAACACAACAGGGGGTAAAACATATCTATAAATATATAAAACTTCTCTTAACATATATGCATGATATTTATCCTTTAATTGTGAGAGTCAACTGTCACTTTACTCATCTATCACAGGCTTGAGTCCAGGTTCAGCTCAGGTGTCTGTGTGCTACCACCTGCACTGGCGGAGCTGCTCGTCTGGGCACAGCCAGGCATGGGCAGGCAGCAGCTGGGCATGGGGCTCATCAGACCAACAGCACCCTCATGTTATCTTTGTCTTTCATTTTGAAACATTTAGATATGTTTATCCTTTGTAGCATTGAGAAACGTTTTTCATAGAATACAGACACCAGATATTTGTTCCCCTTTCCTCCAACACTTCTGTATTTGTCCAAGTAGTTTTACAGGCAGGGAAACCTAGAATCTTCTGACACATTGGCAATAAAAAGTAAAATTGCCTTTAATTTTTAATGTTTAGTCTTACACAGCCTGGACAAGACCGGCATAGCTCAGGGGAAATATCCCAAACAGTCTCAGGGCACTCGGTTCTGAGCAGTCCTGCTGGGGTCCCTCCGTGGGAGACACATCCCGAAACCTGGCAGTGACTGCATGGGGTGCCCATGGTGAGGAAAGCACAGAGAGGGAGAGCAACGCTCCAGTGTGTCCTTAGTGGGCCTGAGCCTGTCCCCTGGGGCCGGGGGAGCTGTCACGGGGCAGGGAGGGCCAGGGGTGGCAGTGGCTGCTGAGGGATGGCTTTGGCCCGTGTCCCTGGCAGCAGCCACTGCCCAAGCAGCTGCGCTGCCCCCGGGCTCTCCTCCCGGCCTGCTGGGCTTTGCTGGCTGGCACAGCCTGCGCCAAGGGCCGGCAAGGTGCCTGCAGGCCCCAGCTCTGGGGGAAACAGAGAACGTCCTGCCCATATCCAGCGTGCTGTCAGCTCAGCAGTGCAGCACAGCACGGGCTCACGCTCCCCATCGCTCCCACAGATGCAGCCGGCACCACAACACGTCTTCCCCATTCTTGGAAGTGTCTTCTGTAAGACTGGCCATAGAGTTCCATCAGGGAGACCTGTACCTGTACCTGTACCTGTCATCAGCCATCCCCAAGCCATGTCCAACATCCCTGCCCCAGCTGCATTATCAGCTTGTTGCTAGGGACATGCTGCCACCACCCAGAACAGGAGTCTCTGTCCCCAAAGGTGCTGGCCCTGGTGTCCGGCCAGGACTGAAGATGGGGCCCCTCTGCCAGGGAAGGGCTTGAGCAACACCTTTGGGCTTCACCTCTGCTCTCTGGCTGGTAGCCGCAGCACTGGCTGAGCTGATTGTCTCGCCACAGCTAGGAGTCCGCAGGCAGCAGCCGGGCATGGGGCTCCTGAGGCACCATGTTTTGTCTTCATTTTCCTTTTTTAGAAGTTAGAAATTTTTAAAAATATTCAGACTTTTTTCTTTTTGTAGAAAGAAACCCCCAAATATTTCCCCCCTTTTCCCTTAGCAGTTTAGGGTTTTTCAAAGTAGTTTTAGAATAGGAAAAAATGTAGAACATTTTTACCATTCTAGAATAAACACCAGAATTTAATAGCCAATCTTTACTCCAGGAAGAACTAAGACATCTCAAGACACCTTGTCTACTGGAGAAGCCATTTGCCCTCTGGAGATTTTTACTTAGTCACAACAACCAATGAAAAACCTTTTCCCTGATATTTTTCAGAATATCTGACAAGCTTAGCTCTTAGTCTTCAGCAGCAAACTTTGAGTACAATGCTAATCTGCTGCTGTGCAGGTAGGTCTCTGTTTTGATCTTGGTTTAGGGCACATTTGGGAGATAACCTCCAAAGGCATTCTCTAGGAAACACATTCAAGAGGCCCCTCCCCCAACTAGATTGGGAAAAAGATTTTTTTTTTTGTGAAAATGAAAAAAAACCCTCTTTATTTAATAGGCAAGGAATTCACCATCAGAAAAAATGATGAACAATGTTAAACAATAAAACCTCTCGCCACTTAGAAGAGATGACATGCTCAGAAAGTCACCTTCGTGGCCTATAGCTCTGCTAACTCATTCTCTGGTCAGTCCCTCTGGCACTGGAAATGCTGCAAGCCTGGCCCAGCCCGGTGGGCCACAGCAGTGAGCTGCTGGTGCTCTTCTGGGTTTTCAGTCCAGAGGAGGTTTAAACAGTTCCACGAAAAAAGAAAAACCACAGTCCAGAGAAATTCTCTGCCTTAGCTAGCTAAAACTAACTAAAAATCAAAGTAGAGCTCTATCCTGCTGTCTGTCCTTGCCGCAGACAACACAGTGCAGGAGAAGGATGCAGAGGTGCAAGTGCAGTTTCTGATAACAAACTCCACGATTCTTCTTGTCCCCCCTTCACTCTTGGAACCAGACCTAAAGGTGCAAAACTTATTTCTGGGCTCAACCCACAAATGGGGATACAAGCATCATAAAGTCTTCCCAGGACAGTGTCCCAGCTGCAACTGGGGCTGCAGCTACCTCCTCTCTCAACAGCTGCCCCTCTGCAAGTTCACAAGAACAGCCAAACACCTCTGTCTGGGACACACCTGGCACACACTTCCCATCTCCATGTCCATGCCCAATGTCCCATCACAGCTGCATTACCAGCCTGCTGCCGTGCAGATGCTGCCTCCACCCAAACAAGACCCTGTGTCCCTGCAGGTTTTGCTGAGCAATGGCCCTTGGATGAAGCAAAGCAATTACAATCAGTGTAATAGCCTTAATGGGGGATGGGGGACTCCAGGCAGCTCTTCATAATGCACTTTCTTACATCCAAGACATTACAGCAGTCCAGGGTCGTGCGTGACAGAGCCTGTGCCTGCAGCTGTCAGCTCCAGCTGCACACAAGCCTGAAGACCCTTTAGTTTTGCTGACAATGCATTATGTACTTTTCTTCGCTGAGCATCTTAAGAGAGAAGAACCAATCGGTACCTTAACATTTATCTATAACCTGTCATAACTACTGTAATTACCACATTCATGTTACTGTTCTCCAATCACTAAAAGTTAGTACATTACAGTTTAAACTAGAAGTTGTCGAAAATTCTGAGAGCTTCTTTCTACTTGCAACATCAGCCGTCTTGTTTCCTGTGCTATCTTCATGCTTGGTGAAAGCATCTTCTTCTTTCAGGTGGGTTTATCCTTTGCTCCAGATCATAAAGCCCCCTTCAAACTAACACACCATTTGCCTTCTTAGTTATCCACTAAGAGTGGCTCGGCAATTCTTTTATTCTATATCAACACTTGCTTCCATCTCTATTTCTTCTTCAGATTCCACATTCAAAAATCTCTCTGCCAAGCACACATAGCTGTGAGACTTTCTTGTCAAACTTTCATCCTTCCCAACAAATCAGGGCAGTCCATTGGTACAGATGGGGGCACACTCTGGGGGTACAGCTAAGGCCATGAGGTCACAGCAGGGCTCTGGGGTCACAGCAGGCTGAGCTCTCAGCAGGCCCTGAGGTCACAGAGGTGCCAGAGGTGCCAGAGCCCCGTGGTTGCACAGCAGCACAAGGAGCCAGCAGTCAGTCCCTGAGCACAACTGTTGCGGCAGCAGCGGTGGTGGCAGCAGCGGTGCTGACGTTGGGACAGCGGTGTCGGGACAGCGGTGGCAGCAAGAGCTGCAGGACTGGCAGAGGGCAAGGCAGCATGGCCCTTGCTCTGCGCCTCCTACTCCTGCTGCTCCTGGCCGTGGCCCTGCCTGCCAGGGCTGCCCAGGCTGCTCCGCTGCAAGCGCGGCGAGCAGGTGAGCCGGCAGCCTGGCTGCCCTTTCCCGGGACAGCGCTCCCTGCTCCCTGGGAAGCACTGGGCATGGTTTTGCCCCGGGCTTTAGGGAGGGTTTCCTGTGTGGGAGGGAGAGTGTCCCAAGGGGCCCTGGGTAGCCCCATTTCCCATTCCTCTCCCAGAATGTTACACAGGGCAGGGAAAGTGGGTGGAGAGAGGCCAGGAGCCAGCCCAGAGCTCCCCAGGCCCCTGTGCACCTTTGGTCACGTCCATTCACATCTGGCTCCCACGGCCTTACCCGATGCCCTTGCAGTGCCCAGTTCCCTGTGGCAGAAGGGGATCCCAGCACACACAGAAATGGTTCTGGTCTTTGCTCCCTTCTAGAATTGGATCATGACTTACATGACTTGGAAGTCCTGGTGAATGACATTTTGAATGTCTTAGAGAATGCTGGAGGCAAGTTCTGCATTTCCGTTTTGACTGGCAGAATAATCCGTGTCCATGTGGCAAAAGGTCACTCCTGGGCCATTTGTTAAGTCAGGGTTGAAAGATTCTGAAAACCTTGCCCTGCTCCCTTCTGGAGCCCTGAGGGATCCCACAGGATCACTGTCATTGGGAGGAAGCAGCATTTAGCTGTCCATTTTCCTCCTGTGTGCAATGCCAGTGTGTCCTTCCATGTGCTCTGTGCAGACAAAGAGAAGAGCACAGAGGGAAGGGGCTGGGCCCAGGGCTGTGCCCCGAGGCTGAGCCTTGTGGGCAGCCTGAGGATCTCCTGCAGTGCCACAGGAGCTCTTCTGTCCTGCCTTTCTTTGCAGCTGAACCTGCTGGTGAAGGTGGTGCAGCTTCTGAACCCACATCCAGGACTGAGGCTCTGGGAGATGCTGAGGGTAGGTCAAGGCCTTTCCCCTGGGAGAGCTGCCAGCTCAGAGCCCAAAGCTGGGCCAGGGAGGCAGCGCTGCAAGTGCCAGCACAGAACCATGCACGTGTGTGCCCTCGCCCTGCACGATCCCCTCACCGCTGCTGCAGCTCAGTGGTGCCCGTGCAGATCAGCAGAGATGGCAGAAGCTTCTGTGGCTGTTGAGTTACAGGTGTGTCTGCAGGGAGGACTTTCCCAGGTCCCGTGGTGGATGTTGCACGCAAGCCCAGCTCCCGTCGCAGGGGTGAGTAGCGTCTGCCTGATGACCCCACAGGCTGAGCCCTGCTTTTGTTGGATCCGTTCCTGGGAAATGGAACTAATGTTGTTCTAAGGTCCTCTGAGGGGAAAGAACAAAGCTACAGAACACCAGAAACCCCATGAGCCATCTGAAAACATGAGGCAAATGCTGAAGGAAATGCAGCAGGCAGGAGGACAAGGTGGGTGCATTTCCCTCATGCTTCGCCTGGGACTCAGCAGCCGGGGCCTTTGGCTGCACATCTGGACACGCCGTGCCCGGCACAGCGGGAAGGGATCCATGGCAGCCTCGCTGCCCCGCTGCTGCTTTCACGCCCTGCAGGGCTGTTTCCCAGCCTGGCCTGGCTGCAGCTTCTGCCCAGCCTCTGCAGGAAGGCATTTGGCATCAGCTGACAGGCACCCCAAACTGCACCATGGGCCTGAGATCCCCTGCAATTTTCCAGTCGCCGGGTAGAAGAGAAAGGGCACCTGCTTGTGGGAGGGAGGGCCCTGGCCTGCCCAAAAAGTTTATAGGAATTTTCCTGATTCTTACTGATGTCTTTGACAAGCATTCCCTCCTACAGTTGCCACCTCCCCAGTGGGGAACAACCACACCTGATCCAACTGTCCCTCTTCCTTTCTCTAGAACTGGATGGAGAGGCTGGGCAGAAGGCGGCGTTTCCTGGAGGAAGCAGTGGTTCTGTGCCAGCCTCTGTTGCAGGAAGGGAGGCCATGCCAGGCACAGGCACAGGAGGTAATTGCTGTGTATCTGAGCCTGAGCCCTGCTGAGACTTGAGCTGCCCTCTCTGCTGCTTGGCAGTGCGGGCCCAGCCTGGACTAAAGCGGCACAGCCCAGGGGAATTATCCCGAGCAGGCTCAGGGCACTCGGGTACTGAGCAGTCCTGCTGGGGTCTCTCCATGGGAGACATGTCCTGAAACCTGGCAGTGACTGCACGAGGTGCCCACGGTGGGGAAAGGACAGAGGGGGAGAGCAAGGCTCCAGTGTGTCCTGAGAGGGCCTGGATATGTGCCCTTGGGATCTGGGAGCTGTTCCCAGGGGAAAAGAGGCATGGAGAGACAGAAGAAGGTAGAACGGGAGGGAGAAAAGGGCAGGAGGGATGGCGGGATAGAGGGATAGTTGTGGCACTGCCTGCTGCAGTTTTCCCCAGTGCTTTAGCAAGAGTTTCAGCTGTGGGAGTGAGAGAGAGTCCGAGGGCCCTGGGCTGCTCCAGCAGCCCCTCCAGGGATGTTGCAAAGGGCATGGAAAGAGGCACCAGGAGCCAGCCCAGAGTTCCTAAGGCCCCTGTGCAGCTTTGGCCACATCCATTCACATCCGGCTCCCACGGCCTTACCCGACCCCCTTGCAGTGCCCAGTTCCCTGTGGCAGAGGGGGATCGCAGCACACCCTGAAAAATGTTCTCACCTGTGCTTCAATCTAGCTGAGGTTGCTTGGAAGGCTTCTCCATTAGCTTGGCTGCATAAAGTTTTGAAGCCCTTGGAGTCTCCTGCAGGTATGTTCTCAGTGTGCCACCAAGGAAGAATTGTTGACAGCCTGTCAGGAACCAGGTGACAGAAGATTCTGTGGCTCTTGTCTTACAGATGGGTCTGCAGGGAGGACTTTTCCTGTTCCTTTGCTGATTCCTGCACAGAAGCCTGGCTCCCATGGCAGGGGTAAGTCGTGCTTCCCTGCTGACCCAACAGGCTGAGCCCTGCTTTTGTGGGGACCCATTCCTGGGAAACGGAACTACTTTCTCTTAAGGTCCCCTGAGAGGGAAGAACAAAGGCAAAGGACAGAAGAAACCCCACGAGCCAAACAACACCCTGAAACAAATCGGTACAGAACTGCACAAAGGGCATGGTGAGAGCATTTCCCTCTGCCTTACCCTGGGACTCAGCAGCCAGGGCCTTTGGCTGCACATCTGGACACGCCGTGCCCGGCACAGCGGGAAGGGATCCATGGCAGCCTTGCTGCCCCGCTGCTGCTTTCATGCCCTGCAGGGCTGTTTCCCAGCTTGGCCTGGCTGCAGCTTCTGCCCAGCCCCTGCAGCAAGGCATTTGGCATCAGCTGGCAGACAGCCCAAACTGCACCACTGGCCTGAATTCCTCTCCAATTTCCCAGTCCCCAGGCCCATCCGGAGTGGTGGCTGCTTGGAGGAGGGAGGGCCATAGCCAGTCCCAAGGCACTGGAGGGATCAGGATTTTCCTGATCCTTATCCATGACTGGGACATGTGTTGCCTCCTGAAGAGGCCACCTCCCCAGTGCGTAATGATTCCATCTGATATAGCTGTGCCTCTTCCCTTCTCAAGGGATGGACAGAGAGGCTCTGTGGAAGGTGGCATTTCCTGAAGGAAGGGAGGAGATGCCAGGCACAGGCACAGGAGGTAATTGCTGTGCCTCTGGGCCTGAGCCCTGCTGAGGCTTGAGCTGCCCTCTCTGCTGCTTGGCAGTGCGGGCACAGCCCGGAGAAGACAGGCACAGCCCAGGGGAATTATCCCGAGCAGGCTCAGGGCACTCGGGTACTGAGCAGTCCTGCTGGGGTCCCTCCATGGGAGACATGTCCTGAAAACTGGGAGTGCCTGCACGGAGTGCCCAGTGTGAGGAAAGGACAGAGGGGGAGAGCAAGGATCCAGTGTGTCCTGAGAGGGCCTGGCTGTTTGCCCTTGGGCTGTGGGAGCTGTTCCGTGGGCAGGTGGGCAAGCAGGAGGGAGGGACAGAGGTTGGGAGGGATAGTTGTGGCACTGCCTGCTGCAGTTTTCTCCAAGCATTTAGTGAGGGGTTCCTGTGTGGGAATGAGGGAGGCCCAGGGCCCTGGGCTGCTCCAGCAGCCCCTCCAGGGATGTTCCCAAGGGCATGGAAAGAGTGTTGAGAGAGACCAGGAGTCACAGGCTGCCACAGCCTTATCCAACCCCCTTGCAGTGCCCAGATCCTTAAGGCAGAAAGGTATCCCAGCACACCATGGAAATGGTTATGATCGCTGCTCCCTTTTAGATTGGGATCATGGTTTAGATTACTTGGAAACACTGGTGAATGGTGGTTTGAAGACCTTGCCAGATGTTGGAGGCAAGTTCTCAATGTACATTTCCTGACAGAATAATCAGTGTCAATGTGGCAAGAGCTCAGTCAAGTGGCATTTCCCTTAAGTTCCTCTGAAGGTTAATCAGTTCAGGAAGTCTTGCCCTGCTCCATTCTTGTGCTGTGAAGGATCCCACAGGATTGCTGTCAGTGGGAACATTTATCTGTCCATCTTCCTCCCGTGTGCAATGCCAGTGTGTCCTTCCATGTGCTCTGTTGCAGCCACCGAGAAGAGCAGAGAGGGAAGGGGCCGGGCCCAGGGCTGTGCCCCGTGGCTGAGCCTTTGGCAGCTCCTCTGCCGGCCCCAGGGAGCCTGAGCTGCTCCTGCTGCCACTGCCAAGCCCTGGCCCTGCCCAGGGCTGGCTTTAGAGCTGCTGGCAGCTCCAGGGAGTTCTTTCTGCCCCGCAAGGGGCTCCTTCCATCCCAGTGTGGGGCCACTGCAGGCACGAGGTCCCCCTGCCCCTGCTTCAGAGTGGAAGGCAGAGCTGAGGGAGTGCCTTGGAG
This sequence comes from Passer domesticus, assembly GCF_036417665.1. NCBI lineage: Eukaryota > Metazoa > Chordata > Aves > Passeriformes > Passeridae > Passer > Passer domesticus. The sequence continues at coordinate 6,516,860 of NC_087482.1, read as the reverse complement.
GGCACCAATCACCCAGGTGCTCTTACTGCCACTCGGGCCTAAAGGAGAATGTTCAGCAGGGTCACAGGAGCTGTTCTGTCCTGCCTTTCTTTGCAGCTAACGCAGCTGGTGAAAATGATCTGGCTTCTGAACCCACATTCAGGATTGAGCCTCTGGGAGATGCTGAGGGTAGGTCAAGGCCTTTCCCTTGGGAGAGCTGCTGGCTCAAGAGCCCAAAGCTCAGCCAGGGAGGCAGCGCTGCAGGTGCCAGCACAGAACCATGCACGTGTGTGCCCTCGCCCTGCACAAAACCTTCATGATTTCTGCTCAGCACTGACAGCTGTCTGGGGAAGGGAGGGCCATGGCGCAGCCACAAAAGCCCAGATATTTTGTGAATCCTTTCCCTATTTTTGATAAGCATGCTGCCATGATGATGCCAGCAAAGGAATGGGGAAATTTTCCATCTCATCCAGCTGTCCCTTTTTGTTTCTCAAGTGATGGACCAAAAGGCAGGACAGAAGGAGGTGTTTCCCCAAGGAAGCAGTGGCTCATTGGCAGCCCCTGCTGCAGGAAGGAAGGCGATGGCAGACACGGGCACAGGCACAGCAGGTAATTGCTATGCTGGGCTCAGTCCTGGCCGGGGCTGTGTGGCAGCAGCTCTTCCCCCAGGGCCTGCCCTTGCCCGGCCCGGCAGCAGCCAAAGCTGGAGGCGCCTGGGCTTCCAGGCCTCTGGAGCTGGTTCAGAGCCCCGGGGAAACGGGACTGGTGCAGCAACGTCCCTGGCGCTGCAGCTGCTGCGGAGCTGGCCCTGAGTGCCCAGAGGCTCAAGGCACAGGAGCAGCCCCGAGCGGGAGCCCTGCCGCCAGCCCAGGGCCAGAGCCAGCCCTGGCTCCCGACTGGGCAGGGGCTGCGCTGGCTCCTGACAGGGCCTGAGCCTGTCCCCTGGGGCTGGGGGAGCTGTCACGGGGCAGGGAGGGCCAGGGGTGGCAGTGGCTGCTGAGGGATGGCTTTGGCCCGTGTCCCTGGCAGCAGCCACTGCCCAAGCAGCTGCGCTGCCCCCGGGCTCTCCTCCCGGCCTGCTGGGCTTTGTTGGCTGGCACAGCCTGTGCCAAGGGCCGGCAAGGTGCCTGCAGGCCCCAGCTCTGGGGGAAACAGAGAACGTCCTGCCCATATCCAGCGTGCTGCCAGCTCAGCAGTGCAGCACAGCACGGGCTCACGCTTCCCATTGCTTCCACAGATGCAGCCGGCACCACAACATGTGTTCCCGATGCCCACAAGGGCCTTGGAAGCGACTTCTGTAAGGGAGCAGCCTGCTGGGCAGGGTTAATGGCTGGCCTGCTTTGTTTGGAGCTTGTTCTCATGTTGTGCTGTGTCAGATTGTGGTGTTACTGGAAGAAGAAACGGTGAGTGGACATCTTTCCCTGAAAGAGCTTCTTTTGAAAATCTAATACAGACAGGAAGCATTCCCAGCGAGGTCGCAGTGGAGTTGTGGCCAGTCCATGATTGTCCAAATAACTCTGCTGAGGGTTCTGCTGCTGCCCAGTGCTTCCATTGGCCTCTCAATTGCTGGGCCTTGTCCTGGGGGCCCCGCTGGGGCTGCAGCCAGTGCTGGCTCCCACTGAGGCTGCCTGGCCAAGAGCAGCACCAGGGGCACGGGGCAGAGGCAGAGAGGGGCGGGGAGGAGAAAGAGCAGGGCCGAGATTGCCCTTGAAAGGCAGAGGTGCTCTGGGGCCCGCTCCTGGCCAGGGAGCCTGCCCAGAGCCGTGCCCTGCTGGCCGGGGCCTTGAGGGGCAGCTGTCCAGCTGGGCCCAGCTGTGCCAGCAGCTCCAGCCGTGCTGGGGAGCCTTGCCAGCTCTGGGCCCTGCTGTGCAGGAGGCTCCCTGTGTGCCACTGGCAGCTGGGGCCTCAGCCTCCTCCTCTCTTCACAGGTGCTTCTGTGCATCTTCAGCAGATGGCCCTAACAACACAGGCAATGAGAACGTGGCCGTTTATCCCAGCTCTCCGCTTCTGCCCCTATCTACCCTGCCGTGGCTGCAGCAGCGTCATGAGGCCTTCCCAAAACCCGTCCCTCCACGAGACCCTCTGCCCCCGAGCCCCCTGGTCCTCTTCCCTGGCCAGAACTGAAGTTCGGCATCCCCTGTCTGACAGGGCAGGGCTTGGCCCATATTTCATATTTAAATAAAAGAATAGAGTTTTCACAACTATGTCCGGGTGGTAGCAGCAGCAAAGCCCACACGGCACGAGCACTGACTGAGCTCCATGCCCAGGAGCAGCCGTGGATGCCCACGGTGTGGGCAGGCAGGAGCCAGGCAGGGGCTGCTGTGACCAGTGGCGGGGGCCCGAGGGGATGGGGGAGCCCATGCTGAGCGTCCCTGGGCTGAGGGCACATTTCCTTCTTTGGCACCAGCTGGGCCTGGACCTCACGAGGCACACAGGGATATTTTGGGGTCCCTGCTGAGGGGTGCAGGGATCCCTCATGAGGCACAAAGGAGTATTGATGGCCTCTCCTAAGGTGTGCAGGGATCCCTCATGCGTTGGGCAGCAGGGTTAAATTTGAGAGGGTTTTTACTCTTCTCAGCACAGCACAGGGACACTTGGCCGAGGTTTTGCCAAGCTGGGAGAAAGCCTCTTGCAAAGGCTTGGGCCCAGCCTGTGGGCACAGCGGGCGGGCGCAGCCCATCCCCTGGGCCAGGCCGGGCTGCTCAGGCCGGGCCGGGCCGGGCCAGGCTCGGGCCCCGGCAGGGAAGGGCCGCGGCCCTGGGCTCTGCTGAGGCTGCTGAGCTCCGGCCTGCCCTGTGCTGCAGCCCAACACATTGACAGCCATGGCCATGCCCTGGGCCACCGCAGGCACCCGGGGCTACAGCTGAGGCCGCGCCTTCTCCCACTGAAGGGAGGCTGGCTCTGTTCCCTCGCAGGGCACAGCTTAGCTCCCAGCACCTTTGGGAACCTGCCTGCCGGGGAAGTGCTGAGGGGCAGAGTGTTCCAACCCTTCTCACTGGGAAGTGTGTCTGGTGGTGTGGGGATTTTAAAATTTTTTTCCCTCTGAATTTGTGTCCTGCCTGAGGGTTAAGTTTGCTTGCTCTCAGTAGGGTGCTTTTCTTCTTGGCAGTCAGTGGGGCTTCAATGCAGCCAGGGTTGAAGGAGGATCTCTGGCCGCTTGGGCTGTGGTTGTGGGACACCTTGGCTTCATCCTTCCTTTGGCTGTGATTTGCACTGGTGCTTGTGCAGGCATTTTATGGCAAGTGGCTTCAGTTTGTTCCTCTTGGTACCAAAAACCGAGAATAAACCTCTTTAACACCACTGTAGTATTAAGAGGCAGGCCTTACTTTCTTGACTTGCTGGATGCACAGGCCATTGGCATCACAGGGCCTTCTTGGTGGGGTCTTCAGATACCCTGGTGGTCACTGAAGAAGGAAGCTGAATTTTCTGGGAAAAAGACAGTTTCCCATGTGTGGAAAAGAATAACCTCTCACTTCCCCATCCTTTTCTATACAAAGTTATACAGGCAAGTGCATCCATATATCTCTATTTTCCTTGTCAATCAATCTATCTATCTATCTATCTATCTATCTATCTATCTATCTATCTCTCTATCTATCTATCATCTATCATATTAATCTATTGTGGTGTTGCATTTCATTCAAATGGTATGCTCTATCTTGAAAATGTACCCCTCAAAAATGTATGATTTATTCCAACCTGTGTTCCTCCCCTGAAGTCCCATGAATCTGCAATCCCATTGGCCCAAATCTTATTTCGTGCCCACTTTGAATTTCCCTCTTAAGCTGTGCGAGGAAGACCAGATTCTCTCATGGCCCATCTCTCCCCTAGGCTCGCCCTCTCTCCCCCTTCCTTTTGCCTTTCCCCCTTCTCCCTCTGAAACCATGTTACTCCCGGGGCTGGGACCCCCAATAAACCCTCATCTAATCAGCACCCTCAGAAGCCGTGTGGAGTCTCCTTGCGTGCCTGCTGCTGCCAGCGAACTCACAGCCCAGGGGGCCCTCCGGGGACTCCCCGGGGAACCCCCCCCCCCCCCCAAACAAACTGCTACAATCTATGAAATGTTTCTGTGATTTCCTTCTTGCTAGACATATGCAGGCTTGTTTAGATTGACTGTGAACCAAAATCCTGCAAAGCTGGAAAATGACTGGTGGCCATCACTCTGATTTCCTTAAAAGCCATTTTTCATTCTAATTTTTTCATCTATGGTGGCTGGTAAATACCTGTCTTCCTTAAGCTATGTGCTGGCAATACTGGAGGTAGAAAATAACATAATGCTGCATAGTTTAGATACTTGATAGTTTCCTTGTGAAATTTTATGGCAGTATCTCCTGCCCCAAAACTAAAGCAGCAGGTCAGCTACTGAGCACAACTTACTGCATAGCTGCAGCTCATGTTTCTACAGTGGAAGTGGCTTTTTGTTTTTCTGCATGGGTATGAAACACTACCAATTGAAAGGCCGTTTACAGAGCAAAGAGCCTTGTTAACTGTTGCCTGGACTTTGGGAAGGTGGTAGCTGTTAGATCAATACCCAGTAAACTGCCGAAATTAATTTTTGTGACTAATCTCTTGTGATTTTGGCCTGGCTTCTTTAGGAGGTTCAATTTTCATTAGAAATGGCACAGTGGAGCCAGTGCTGCCTCAGGACAGGTGGAGCTGGGACAAATGGCTCACTGATTTTGATCTCAACAAAAAGCCACCTGAGCTCCTCATGACAGCAACCCCACGGACAGGAAATGGATCCATTAAAACTAACTCATCATAGAGCTTTTAACTCGAAGCTCTGACACATGGAGCTTGCTCAGTTCTGCCATGGAGGAAGGGAGTTTGAAGACAAAGAGGTTTAGCAAGGAGATCCATGTACAACAAAAGTGCTTCTATTTTAGCAAATGAAGTATCTTAGATGTGAAACTTCATCCGTACTCCAGCCTTATACCTCCATTTACCCAAATTCTCTGTCTTAAATCATTTGTAAGTAGGAAAATATGACAGGGAAGTGAGGATCCTCCTTTCCTTCTTGAGCTGGGCAGCTTGTAACCTTGTCTTCTCCGACAAACAGGAGCAGACAAATGGGAATTTTGTCATGAAACCATACTTGGGAAAGTTTGCCCTGTGTTTGTTTTTGTCCCAAAGTAACTGAGATTCATCGGAGTATTTACAAGCCCTAAAGGATGGATTTATTTTGCTTGCTAGAATTTTGATTTTTTTAGACCTTTTCTGCTGCAGAAGAGCCTGGCACTTGCAGAACTCTTACCCCATGCACTTCTCCAGTGCTTCTTGCAGAGAATCATGTGTTGTGAATGAAACTTTCACTGTTGACTTCTGCCTCCTTTCCTGCCACTGTTTTGTTCTTTTCCCATTTATAAGGACACAAGTGAACTAGAAATGTTGTGGTCAGGTGTGCTCTGTGGCTGCTCTGTGCTCAGAGGAGCTCTCCTGGATGTACAGCTTAGCATCTCCCTCTTTAAAGGGCTGCCCGGCTTCCTCCTGTCCCATCTCGTGGGTCCATCTTTTCATTCCCTTTTAATTTAAAATACTTCCACAATTTAATATTAAATGCTAGGTAAAAAAAATCCAGTGGCACTCCCAGATAGAAAAAAATATGTTGTGTGTAACCCAGAGGAGGAATTCTGCTGGCAAAGTGATGGCTTTCCACTGAAGTGGATCAAACAGGTGCTCAGTTGGATGCTGGTGCTGAAGTACTTTTCTTGTGGCTTGAGTGTCTCATGGCAACAGCCTGAGATTTTAATAGCAGAAAGAAGGGATTTCCTGCTAATTTTCCTCTGAGAACTGTCACCTGTACAATCTTTTCCAGCCTCATGTAGTCTGACCTGTAACTGCTCCAAAGCCTGGTTAATTTTTTTAATGCTTTTGAAATTTTTGGTCCCATTTGCAGAGAACAGGAGGGTGCTGGCTATTTTTTTTCAGGTGCAGTGTATTTTTACTGGGGGCGGGACTGGCTTTAGTTTTACCTTCCCAGCATCAGCTGCACTGATGCTGGGAAGTTACTCTCTCTTATTCCAGTTACTCTCCAGGCTGGTACGTGCAACCCCAGTGGCAGCAGTGGTAGATTGAACTGTGCCTGGGCTGGGTTGGGAGGGGAATAATCCTACTGCATCCATGATTTTCCCTCCTGGGCACCTGCAGCAGGCAGAGCTGTGCCCTCCCACTGAGGCTGCCTCAGCCAGGAATGCTTGCAAAATCCCCGTGCTCCTTTTGCACAGTTCTGTTTTTTCCCTGGCAGAAGCAGGGCTGGTATCTCCAGACCAGGGGACATGGTGACACTGGGTGTTGCCATGGAACATGGTGACGCTGGGTGTTGCCATGGGACAGGTGAGTCCTTGAAGGCACACACTTGTCCCACTGAGCTTGGGGCCCCTATTTGGAGATCAGCTGCAGACGACTGGAAACAAGAATGTGGCATCTCCCAGTTCAAACAAACAAACCAGAAAACTTTATTTTGAGGGATGAGGGGGCCAAACAACAGGGGTGGGTGCTCGTCTGGTCCTGCCCTGGTTTTCCGGCCGACTGTAGGGCTTTTTATCTCGCAGCTGCCGCCGCAAGACGTGCCTCACACGAATTGGCCCGGATTGGGAGCGGGGCAAGATCCAGGGGGGTATGTATGGGGCTGTTTGTTTCCTGGATGACTGAGATTCCTGGGACAGCCTCAATGCCACCTGGCTGGTGGTACCAGCACTCTGGGCTGGACCATCCTCCAACCTGCGGCGCTTTGCCAGTGGGCTCTTGGGTGCCTGAGGATCCGTGTCTCCCCGTGGGTGGCCTCGCTTCAGGCCCTGCTTTCGGCAGGGCAAGCTGCTGCTGGTGACCAGCCCCACGGCCTGGGACCACCCTGACACCTCCTGAGGGGCTGGACCATCCTCCAACCTGCGGCGCTTTGCCAGTGGGCTCTTGGGTGCCTGAGGCTCCGTGTCTCCCCGTGGGTGGCCTCGCTTCAGGCCCTGCTTTCGGCAGGGCAAGCTGCTGCTGCTGCTGGTGACCAGCCCCACGGCCTGGGACTGCCCTGACACCGCCTGAGGGGCGGTGCTGGGGCTGCTGGTCTCAGCACGCAGCAGTGGCACGCGGTTGAGCCGGATGCGTTTTCCTTTCTGGCTGCCCGAGTCTTGTGCTTGCTGTCTCCATGAACGGCGACGAGCTTGGTCCGGCCTGGCATGTCCGGAGAGGCAGCTGCCGCTCTCTGCGTCTGCCTCTGCCCGGTGACACGGTGTGCATTGGGGAGAGAGAGAGAGGGCAGGGGGAGTGAGCACCTTGTAGAGCTCAGGAAATGTCCCTGCAGCATTGTCCCCAAGGCCCTGCTGGCTGGCTAAAGGGCAGGGGAAGTGCCGGTGCCCACAGCCCAGCCTGGCTCCTCTGGCCCATGAGAGGAGGGCCTCTACTCTGGGGTGATTCTGTGGATCTCCTGTTTCCCCTTTCTGCTGCTCTTGGCCGCTCCCCCTCTGCCATCTGTGGGGAGGGAGACTTGGCTCTCACCTCGCTCCTTGCCAGGGGGACGCTTCTTAGCAGCGTTCTGCTGCACCATTGTGGGTACGGAGGAATGCCTGGACGGTCTGTGCCACAGCACTGCCGGCCTTTCTCCTCCTGACAAAGCCTTCCAATCCTTCCTTGAGTGAAGAGAGATGTCTCAGAGACACCAAAACTCGCTCAGCAGCCTTGGGCAAGCTCCCTCTCGGGATCCTGTCCTCAGCTCTGAGTGCAATGTTGATGTACAGCAATGGTTATACCTCAGGCCTCCCTGGAGATGTGCCCGTGACCTCACAATCGGTGAGTTCTGCGTGCCCCACTCCCCTCACTTGGGGACGGTGTCCTTGTGGGTGCTGGCTGGGACTTTGTCCATGTCAGGCATGGCTGTGGTGGGAAGAGGAGAAATGGGAACAGGTCCATCAACAGGTTTATGGGCTTGAGTAGGCTCAGGTCTTACTACAGGTCATCAGTGATGATTGTTCCCCCCACCACAGCACCCAGGGGACCTTGTAAAATCTGAAGACTTTGCTTATTTTTAGGCCTCTCATGTTAAAAGAATTCCATGCTGGGCCTGTGTTACATAATTTTCTCAAAAAAATTGTCCAGTTAGACCAAGCTGAAAAGTAGTTCTTTTACTGTGGTAGGTTTAGGAAGGAACACAGATGTCGACTAAAAATCAGTCATTCCTAAGAAAGCGTAACTGTCATTATCAAAGAATTGTGGATGTTGAATAGCTTAAATGTACAAAATAATATGAAACTAAAGTTGAAGCAGGTTATTACTTACAGTCTAATTCAGAGCCCCTTGAAGTATGTCAAAAAGAAGCTTTGACTTCAGTGCTCTTTGCATCTGACTTAATTCCACAAATTGGAAACAATGTTTTGGTCAAGCTTTTTTTAATTTTTTTTAACAATTTAATATGTGTCAAAAACTCCTAAGGTTCACTACATTTGCCTATGGAGTATTTTTGATTTCCAGTGTTTTCTTATTCCCATGTTGGGTTGTTGTTGCTGGGTTTTTTGCCTTTTTTTAAATTTTATTTTCCAGTCTAAAATAAAAATCTGCTGTATTTAAGTTTTTGATCCTGTATGATAATGAAGACTAAACTATCCCATTTCAGTTACTTTTCAAAATAAATATGTGGATGAAAGTAGGTAAAATCTACTTAACAATATGATTATATTCACATGAGGGTCTGAAAAAAATAAGTACTTTTTTCTTATCTGTTAGCTCACATAATTAGTTGTTAGAGCACTCTTGGAAAAAGTGCTATGGGAGTAAAAGCAGTGGAGCTAAAAAAGTGCAGCTAATGTAAGGCAATGGTTGTAGTGCAAAGATGCCAGAGAATATAATAAAAAATATCTGTTGTGATCTAAATTTAGCATTATTAGAGTCTGGGGAAAACTATGGCTGAGAAGTCATTAGGGCAAGAACAAAGGTTAGTGCTGCAGAGAAGAGAGCTGATGCCAAGCTGAAGACACTGTTATTTACAGATGATTCAGATCTGCCTATCAGTTCAGAAAATTGCCCTCTAAAAATGGAAACCATCATCATATTAAACTTCACATGGAAACAAGAACCACAGCATGTGGACTGGCCTTTCTCCTCGTGTTGTCTATGTATAAATATCTATTTAGCAGTGGGCAACTGGGCTGCCTCTGTGTGGTGGGGATGATGGGGTAGTAGTTTGTGGAAGGTAGCTGGGACAAACTTTAGGAGAGGTAAAGGACAAGTACCCACAGCCAAAGAATATGGTCAATGAAACACTTGTGGTTTTGTCATGAAGAGTAAATTTTAAGGAATTAAACACTTGTGGTTTTACCATGAAGAGTAAATTTTCTTAGTGTAAAGTCATCTTTTTATCATAGACTGTTGAATTTTAAGCAGTGTATGTGGCTGTAATGCAGCTCTCAACGTCAAAATTTTGGAAAATTTCAGAGTATGGTATGTCTTTAGGTCCATGGTTTTCATGTGCCTTCACTTGCTATGAGGGATTTATCCAAACCCCAGGTTCAGATAGTATCCAGCTTGTTCCAGATGTCCTGCACTTTTGTTTCATGGGCACATAGATAATAAAAAAGTTATCAGTTTCTTTATGCCTTTTAACTGTTGTTGTTAGCCAAGGACATGGTGTACATTTTTGTGAAAGCATTTTAAAACCAGATGAAATTGTTTTTAATTCAGAGGTTTTTCAGAAATATTTTCAATGATACACATTATAGCATACAATCAGTGCACTGGAATTTGGATTAACTTAAATAAGATCAAGTGAATATATCAGCAATCTTCCACAAAATAATTAAGAAGTAACTGTGTACTGCATATGACTTTTAAATATCTTTAAATATCTGATGACTATTGCAATTGTGTTGTGGTGCAGGGTTCATTTGGTTTCTTCCGTTTCCCCCTAAAGTTATAACGGTTCGGTCCTAGGGTTCCCCCCCCCCCACCCCCCCTGGCAACCCCTCCTTTTGAGAGTGTCAGTTTTTTGTCTCCACCCCTGTTCCCCTGGTTACCCTCTGTCAATCCCTCCCTGAGTTCCTGTCCATCAGCCACTGTCCCCTTCCCTATTTCCAGAAAGTTCTCCCCTCCTCGGTGGGTGACTGGATCGGGAACAAGGGTCCCTCCCTGTCGCATTCCCTATTGGCGAGCCGGCATATTTGTCACGAGTTTGTTCCCTCCCAAGTTCTCTCTCATTGGTTGAAATGTTCTATGTTCCGTCCCTTTCTAATCGGCTCTACCCCTGCCTCATGGTCCCGACTCGGCTGGCGTTCCCTGGAGACATTAAAGCACTCTGGACTTTGCCCTGATTCGGGTCCCTCTTTTCTACTTCGCCTTCTTGCTGATCACTGCTGTCTCCTGCTGAGGCGCTGCCCGGACGCCCCCGGTGCATCTGGGCAGTGCCCCCCCGGCTGTCAGTTGCTGTGCCACAGCTCGGCTGGTGCAGCCTCCTCCCCCGCCCGGGGGAGTAGAGAAAAAACCTCGGACAGCAACTCGGCACAATTGTACTTCAACTCGGATGAAACTTTGACAGATTTCAGTGCATGTTTTGCTTTTTTTTTTGATCTGGGCCAGAACTGTAGAGAAATGGAAGTCTGACCATGTGTGCACTTTGTGTGGAATGTATTGAGTGGTTGCAAACTTGTTTGAAGTCGTTGTTTTGGGGAACTAAATATATTTTTTTCCGTGTGTGTGAAAGTTACAGAAGAGTTACTGTCTAACACATAAAAATTCAAAGCTAGCCCTATAAATGGGTAAGAAATCACATGTCTCTCACAGCTTTCAAGAAGTGAACCTTTCTTTGGAAAAAGAGAACCAACAATAAGCTGTGCTTTTTATTAAAATTTCTTTTTATTTAATATCTCTCTCCATGTTTGTATACAATGTGTATAATTTAGTGGATTTTGTAGTCAAAACAATTGATATTGCCCCTATTTTCCTGCAGGTTTCTCTAAATATATATCCTCTTCAATGATTTTTTCCCTTTTAATAATCTTTATTTATGGTTCACATGAAAAACCAGCCACTGGGGAGTTGGGAACATGGTTTTTATTGTCTGGATGTTGTCAGTGATGGTGCACGGAAGCATAAAGGATCTTGAATTTTGTAAACCAAGGTAATTGTGCAGGAATCTTGATAACAAATTCTTGTTTTGACTAGTAAAGGATAGGTTATTAAATTCATCGTTGTAGTATCTAAAGCTTGCTCCAAAATGGGGTAATTTTTCATCTAAGGACCACTTTGAAGTACACTCTGCATGTTTTTTTTGAAGCATCCCTTAACAACAGAAAGTTACAGCTGGGATGATGTTTCACTGCTTTTTAAATAGATCCTCTATGCAAAACCTGAGGGCTGTAGTTGAGCTGAGCCCTGTTTTGCTTGGAACTTTTTTGCCCCCACAATTTCCCACAAAGTGAAGGTGGAGAAATTACTAACTTTTACTAAGAAAGATCATAGGTCTAATGGGCTCTTGTATATTATGGATTGATCAGTATACTCAAGCTGTAAAATTTTTGTATGAAAAATTAACAAGCACAGAACCTGTAGTCTGGACTCTGGAGGATACCGAACGGTTCCAAGACTTAAAGGCTCGATTGACGAAAACCCCAGTTTTGAGTCTGCCTAATTGAAGAAAACCATTTAATCTGTTTGTTAATGTTAATGAATGGATAGCATATGGAGTGATAACCCAAGGCTGGGGGGGAAGCAGGAAGCTGGTGGCTTATCTGTCAAAATTATTGGATGTGGTTGCAAGAGGGTGGCCAGCCTGTATTCAAGCTGTGGCAGCCACAGCTACCTTATTAGAAGACACTCCAAATCCTACATTAAATGGAAGGATTTCAGTACACACATCCCATTATTTGAGGACAGTGTTAAGCCAAAAACTCCTCAGTGGCTAACACACAGCTGAATCCTGAGGTATGAAATAACCCTGATGAATGTCAAGAATCTAGAGACTGTCACCTCAAAAGGTTGAAACCCTGCTCAATTCTTAACCGGGGAACCAAAAATGGAAAATTTAGATCATAATTGTATAGAGCTAATTGAGATGCAAACAAATGTAAGAGAAGAGCTAGAAGAAGACCCCTTGCCATATGGAAGGATCCAGTATATAGATGGATCCTCCCAAACAGTAATGGGAAAATGGGCATCAGGATACGCCATTATTGAAGCAGAGGAAAACAAAGAAAGAGGGAAATTACCCTCAAATTGCTCTGCACAAACTGCGAGGTATATGCCCTAAAGAGAGGTTTTGATTTATTAGATGATATAGGGACAATCTCCATGGATTCTCAATATGCCTTTGGGATAGCTCATACCTTTGGAAAAATCTGGCCAGAGAGGGCATACCTTAACTCAAAGGGGAAAAATCTGGCACATGAAAGTCTGATAGGGAAGCACTTGAATCCCTCAGAGGACCAAAAGAAATTGCCACAGTCCATATTAAAGGCTACTAAAAAGGGGATACCCCTGAAATCCAAGGAAACAAATTAGCAGACCGGGCAGCCAAAAAAGCAGCCTTTGAAATGCTGGACTCAGTCATGGTCCTAAGGGTAAAAAAAGACCAGGGGAAAATAAAGGAAGAGGGGGTTCCAGTTTTCAAGGACAAGGAGCTAAAAGAAATAGAGCAAATGGGAGCAGTAAAAACAGGGGATGGAAAGTGCTGGACCCCAGATGGATGATAAATATTCAACTGAATAATAACCAGGAAAGTGATGGAAGAGATATACCAATTAACTCACTGGGGAACACAATGAATATATGATCATTTCCTGAAATATTGCATGGGGACAGGAATATATGAAATGGCCAGATCCATCACAGGAGAATGTCTAACCTGCCAAAAAGTCAACAAAAAGGTAATGTGAAAAACAACTCCAGGAGGGAGGAAATTAGCCATAAGACCTTTCCAGAATATTCAGGTTGATTTTACTGAATTAACTCCAGCCCCAGGGTATAAACACCTATTGGTCATACTTAACCACCTAACCCACTGGGTTGAAGTGTTCCCCACAAGAAACTCAAACTGTGACAAAAGTTCTCTTGGAAGAAATTCTTCTGAGATATGGGCTAGTAAATCTTATTGATTTGGACTGTGGCCCCCACTTTACATCCAGTGTTCTGCAACAAGTCATCAGGGCCCTGGGAATAAAGTGGGAGTTACACACCCCTTGGCACTCTCAGAGTTCTGGGAAGGGCGAGAGGGTGAATCAAACCTTAAAGCATATCTTAACAAAATTGGTCTTAGAAACCCAATAGAACTGGGTCAAATGTTTACATCTAGCCCTATTACAAATAAGAACAAGAGCCAGAACAGATCTAGGGGTCTCTCCTTATGAAATGCTGCTTGGGCTGCCTTTCTTGCTTACCCTGTACAGTCCCAGGGAACATCTAGAAGGGGGCATGACAATGCAAAAATACTTAGAAACAGTAACAGCAACCCTGGAAGAACTAAGGGAAAAGGGACACCTTCCCCAAACTTCCCCACTGAACTGTAAAATACGTAGTATTAACCCAGGAGACCGGGTATTGATTAAATCATGGAAAACCTCTCCACTCACTGCTCGCTTTGAGGGCCCCTTCCAGGTGCTGCTTACAACAAACACCGCAGGAAGAACAAAGGAGTGGGGGTGGACACATGCAAGTCCAGTGAAGGGTCCAGTACAACCCCCAAATGAGGCAAGCAAATGGACTATAGGCAGCAGAGACAATAAAGACTTGAAATTGGTCCTGAGGAAAACAGCAAAAGAAGCGCAACCCTGAACACAACCCCCCACGGGAAGCATCTACATTGTTATCCTTAAATCCTTAAAGCTTGTTAATGTTTGTTATAGTACAAGGTCAAGTTTTGTTCAGCTAAGAATGACAATCAAAATAAGATCTCAGTTTCTGGTACTGTTCCATAGAGCACTCTCCTTGCAACCCTAATTGGGACCAAATTGAAGAAAGGGAGTCGGTACAATAAAGGTCATGGCAGAATGTCTCCAGAAGAAGGGAAAACCAGAAGCGGGAGGCAAGACTGGATTGGGAACTACCTCCAGGAAATACTCTCTGGGCACCGAGAAAACCCCTGTGGTTCGAGAGGTGAGGAGGCCAGCCCGTACCAGACTCCCACTCGTAGCAATGCTACTACTCACCCACTTTGGAGGAAGTGGAGGAAACACTTGTGAGAAGTGTTACTGTCCCTTGTATAGAGGAGATACAGTACGTGTACTCATCAGAGTACACACAGACATGAATCCCAAATGCATCGATCACTCCCAGTTAACAACCTGTAAAGAAGAAAATAAACTATATGGGCTGGCTAAAAATATTGCAAACCCAAGCCAGAGGATGTCAGGAGAGTGCCCTGTGAAAGAAAGATGGGTATGCTTTGAACAAGGAAGTGAAACCACAAGGAAAGTGATACATTCAAAGAGAAAGAAGTGCAATTGAAAAGACAAAGGGATAGAGAGGGACAAATATACAGAAAGAATCTTTTTTATCAATATGGTACAAAAGAATTTAATTTGACTCATTGTTGAGTGTGCAGGGGGACACACTTAAGTGAAATTTGGCCATGGGACAGTATCAGTTTAGGTCCCCTAGACATTTTTAAATGGATTACATCAAGAAAAAGCACAGTGGTACCCAAAGGAAGGGAAGGTGAGTGGAAGCTTAAATCAACAACAACAGAGGAAGAGTTCAATAACATTAAAAAGTGTGTGCTGGATTGGCACGGCTAACAAATCAGCCATGGCATTGCCTTCTGCTAAAAAATCTGGAAGAGAAGAATGTGAGCGAATGTGCATTACAAAGTAAAGTTCTTGTTGAATGGAAAGAAGTAGGATTAACTTTTTAAGCAAACCGTATAACTGATCATCAGAAACTTCTTTCAGCAGAGATCCTTCTGCTCTTTCCACCACACCTGCAACCACCACCACCACACCTGTAAATTGAATCCGTTACTAAATTAAAAGGAAATGTGAATTTTGAAAAGACCCGTACAACTGCTGCTAACTCTGTAATCTGTGCAGAACCATCTACTTCCTCGGTATCTGATTCCCATTTTTTTGTCTCTGAATTTTGCCAAGCAATCACAGACCTTTTAGACTTCCCAGAACCGTCTGTAAAAAATGTGATTGCCTCGAGGGGTGCATTATTTCTTAAAGGCTTATGAATTAATTTTAAAGATGAACTTAATAGCTCATGTTTGGGACAATTGACTGAAATTTTTCCTGCAAAATTTTCCAAAGCAAATTGCATGACTTCTGAATTTTGAATTAACCATTCTAAATAGATGGATGTGACAGGCAGAAAGATTTCTGCAAAATCTTTTCCTGCAAGTGAAAGCATTCGAGATCTAGCCTTGATAATCAATTGTGAAATAATTTCAGGGCAAGTTGTTATAGTTTTACCCAATTGACGAGACAGGAAAACCCACTCTAAGATTATCAGATGGTCCTTCTTCTCTAGATCCCACTGGAATATCAAACCATGAAGCTGTGGACTCTCTCCTAAAACTGCAAACAAAAAAGACAGGTTAGGATTATACCGATGAGCCTGACGTGACTGGATGGCTCTCATCACTTTGTCCAAAGCATTTTGAGTTTCTTTGTTGAATTCTCACAGTGAGTTTAAGGCTGTGTCTCCTCTCAACAAGTCTGCCAGAGGAGCCAAGTCCTGATTTGAAAGGCCTAGTAGTGGACGAAGCCAGTTCAGAGTCCCCACGAGCTGCTGCACTTCATTCAATGTCTTTGGATTTGTCCTTAGCTGGAGTGGCTGCGGGGTTACCGTTTGTTCTGTCATCCTGTATCCTAAATATTTCCAGGGAGGAAGTGTCTGTATTTTTTCCTTTGCTACAGCGAGTCCTGCTTTCTCCACTGCTGAGATGACCTGATCTGTTGTCTCTTGCATTGATGCTTGGTCCTTGGCTGCTACTAAAATATCTTCCATGTAATGTAATATGAGAGAATTTGGATATTGTGCACGAACTGAGGAAAGTATTTTTGCAACATACCACTGGCATATACTCGGGGAATTTCTCATTCCTTCTGGTAGAGAAAGCCAATGATATCTTTTCAAGGGTGCTTGCTGATTTATGGATGGGATGGAAAATGCAAATCTTGGTGCATCATCTGGATGCAAAGGAATATTGAAAAAACAGTCTTTTAAATCAATAACAGACAACTTCCAATCTTTTGGAATCATAACAGGAGAGGGTAAACCTGGTTGTAAAGAACCCATTTCTTGAATCACTTCATTAACTTTTCTGAGATCCTGCAACAACCTCCACTTCCCACTGTTTGGCTTTTTGATTACAAAACCTGGGGTGTTCCAGGGACTAGTAGTTGGAGTTAAGTGACCTTTGTTCAACTGTTCCTGTACCAACTGCTCTAAAGCAGCAAGTTTCTCTTCGGGTAAGGGCCACTGGCTGACCCAGATGGATGTATTAGATGTCCATGTCAGTTTTAAAGTGTTATGTCCATCAACAGCTTTTGTTAAAATCCAGTTTCTAACCTCACACCCCATTGCGACAAAATGTCCCGGCCCCAAAGAACAATATCAGCTCCTACAACGAATGGTCTTGTGGTGGCAACACGACCTTCAGGCCCCTCAAATGTGCCTGAGTGGGAGCTTCGAGAGCTCTCACAGTGACCACCAATAGCTGCCAGCTGATGCAGCGCAGGCACCGTGGCCCAGTCCTGTGGCCATTCCGGTGTCAGATGCCGTCTGCTCCGGGATCTGTCAGGCCACTGAGGGTGATGGCTGCCCGAGGGGCTGCAGCACACAGGTGAGCTGAGGCCGCCCGCGGCTGATGAGCCTGGTCCAGGCCATGGCAGCTGTGCTGTTCTGGGACTCTGGTAGGAGGAAAGCTTGTGCTGTGGTCAGTCCTTTGGGTAAAAAGCATGGAGGGTCTGGACACAAAGCTAAGACTGTAATTTCCTGTGAACAGGTGACAGAGAGCACAGCTGGAATGACATAAAAACCTTCTGCATGGGATCTGCTCACTCCCACGATTAGGAACTGACGTGGTTGTGGTTCAGGCCCCAGCTGTCCTGTGGGCGCTGTGTGAGCAATGGCATTGGTCAGCACCACTGGCTGGGCTGGGGACAGCTCCAGTCTGGCACCTGGGGACATTGTGGTCGGCAGTCCTGCACAGACGTGCTGCAGCTCTGACCCTGGTGGCCTGTGGTGCTCTCTGCCCCTGGTGCAGGGTTCCTGTGTCATGGCAGCCACTGCCCCGTGCCGGGCTGCACGTTTCCCGGCAGATGGCACGGACAGCCCTGTGCTGGGTGACAGCTGTTAGCACGTGACAGAAACCTCTGCATCCACTGTTTCTGGGCAGTGGCCTTCTGCGGGCCCCAGGACATCCCCTTTGAAATGACCTCTCTGGCCACACGAATGGCACGTGTCCCTTGGAGTCTGCTGGTTTTCAATTGCACCTCTGAATGCTCTTAGAGCCTCTGCTAGGGCTTGTGTTTGCATTTCTGCTGCTTTTTCCTGCTGCTTTGGGGTGTTTTCCTGAGCTGCTGTGATGGCACTGGCCAGCACCTCTGCCTGCATGGCTGCTGCAGGCTCAGGGGTGCCCAGGCGGTTCAAGCATCCACGAGCTGGGTCAGGCTGGGCTCAGGATCCTGTGGCAATGTACGTAATGCCTTTTTGCAGCTCGGGTTTGCATTAGAAATTGCGAGCCATTTTAATAACTCTTGTCTGGCTCCGTCTATTGGAATCTGCTTTTCCAATGCTATTTTCAAACGGTCCAAAAACTTAATATAAGGCTCATCTATTCTGTGTTTTATTTCTGTGAAATCTAGTTCTGGTTTGTTGCCATCAGGAACCTGTAACAAAGCTGTTTTTGCTGCTTCTTTGATATCCTGTAATACTTGTTTATTGAGAGTTCGGGCTTGTGTTTGAGGATCTGTATGAGCTCCTCCACCTGAGCTGATCTATAGTCAAATTTGCAGTGGCTGGAGTTCCTGCATAACCTCCTAAAAGGTCATTTAACAAACGTTTCCATGCCAGTTCCCACAGAGAAAATTCCATTGGGGACAGCAGGGATGTGCAAAGCTGCTTTAAATTGTGTGGAGTAAATACATTTGCTGTAAAGGTGGCTTGTAAAAGACTTCTGAAATATGCAAAATCGCTACCATACAAACGAGAGGCTCTGCAAATCTCTTTTAACTCAGCAAAACTGATCTGCTGCCAGCTCCCTCTCGGTGCAGGACCTGCTGTGCACCTCACAGGAAAAACTTTTAACTTCGATGCAATTCCCCACTCTCCTTCCTGAACTGCATCCTTTCTTATCCTCTGCCAGGTATCTGTGACTCCTTGTGTGTTAAACTCTTCCTTAGATTATTTGGAATTACATTGTGGAGCATAGGAATAATTTGGTTTTTGTTCCGGCAAGGTGTCGGATATGGGCGCCGCCATCTTGGACAGGGTGACTTCCGGGGCATCACATCCGGTTCCCACGCTCGGCAGGGAGGGGGCGTGCCCTCCCGGGCTGTGGGCGGGGAGCAGGGGCGGGGACACTGCCCGGGCTCCGCCCACAAAAGGGGCGTGTCCCTGCTCTGATGGGCAGGAGCTCAGGGAGGAGCCACCCAGGGACTGCTGGGAGCCCGGGGAGGAGGGCGAGCCACGCCCACGAAGGGCGGGGCTGGGCCGGGGCCATCATGGCGTCTGCCATGAGCTCCTCTGTTCTCAGAGTGGACACAATCGGCTCGGCTTTTTTCCATTGTACTGCCAAAATTCACCGATTTCGAGCGCCAAAGGGAGCTTTTCAGAGGGAATGCAGAGGACTTAGGTATGGCAGGGATTGTGAAAGATGTGGTTTGCAGAGGAGCCTGGCCAGGGCTGGTCTGCTCCCCTCTCTCCCAGGACAGGGGTGGGGAAGGGGGAGGGCGGCTGGCCTGGCCACCTCCCAGCCACTCCTCTGGGGTTTCTGGTTCTCGACTGGGATAAGGGAAGTCTTCTGGGTCCCCTCAGAACTCCTCTTTCTCCTCTCCTTCTGGTCCTGCTGTTGCTGCCTGCATTCTGCCCTGTCCCTGATCTTTGCTTGCTTGTGTGCATTCTTTGCTTGCTTTGCACTTTCCATTGTTACAAATTTTAACACCGTCCTGAATATTGGACGCAGCTTTAAGTTGAACTTCTTATTCTTTTCCATGTTATGTAATTTCAGTCCGACCGAATCCCAGAAGTCTGGATCGAGTTTCTGAGACATGTCTGAGTTTGGGAACTCTGTTAAGACCCATTTTACAAGCTTTTTAAGCTGTTTGTTGTCAAACTGAATATCTTGAATTTCTAACTTATAAATGAAATATGAAAAAAAAATCCTGCTCAGCTAAAGACAACCGATTTCCCATGGTGGCACTCACCAGAGTTTTCCAGTTGTCCTTCTTGGTATGAAATTCTTCCCCGGTCCTGGGTCACAACAGTGACAAATCAGCTGAGCTGAGCGACAGAGTCCTCTGAGGCTGCGGTGCTGCTCCAGTCCCGTCTCTGATTACAGCCTCCTCTTCACCAGTATGAGGCTTTGATTCGAGATTCCCTCTCAATCTCAAATGCCTTCTTCTGGGTTTTCTATTTTAAAGGGACAAAAAACTCAGGTGCAGGCCTGCTCCCTCAAAAACACAAATACCAAGGAAAAATGTCCTATTTTGATTGAGGTAATCAAAAAATCCCTAGACCATCTTCCTCAATATGAGAAATACTGTCCGGGCGCCACGTGCTGGGTTCTTTTTTCTGGGGCCAGGTGTTATAAACCTTCAAAAAGGGAACCCAGCACACCCAAGGATAGCTCAGCTATTACCTTTGGAGGCAAATAATGAGCAGGATGGCTTCTGCTGCAGTGTTAGAAACAAAAAGGTTTAATAAAAGGCAAAATAACAAACAGAAAAATCCGATGCAGGTACAGCAGTCTGCCACTGGTATAAACACCTTCACCAAAGCCCTTTGGTTCTTTTGTCCTCCCCTTTTCTACCTGATGGGTCTGGCGGGACTTTTTGGCTTCTATCCAGTTAGGTGACCCAGAGTTTTTACTGAAGCCTCTGGGGTCCTTTGAGGTGGCTTGTCACCTGATCGTTGGGAGAAACTTCTGGGCTTCTTTCCTTTTTTGGGGGATAAAGGTTAGCTTTGCCACTCTGTAATTAGAGGGGCACTCTCCTACATTCCTACATCCAGGGATGTTTCACAGGGCCTGAAAAGAGTCTGGAGTGTGACCAGGAGCCAGCCCAGAGCTCCCCAGGCTGCTGTGCGGCTTTGGCTTTATCCATTCACATCCAACTCCCACAAACTTACCTGAGCCCCTTGCAGTGCCCAGTTCCCTGAGGCAGAAGGGGACTCCAGCACACCATGGAAATGGGTCTGATCTCTGCTCCCTTCTAGATGAGGTGTCTGGGAAGGCTTCTCCATTAGCTTGGCTGCATAAAGTGTTGGTCTTATCTGAGCCACCGTCAGGTATGTTCTCAGTGTGCCACCAAGGAATAATTGTTGTGAACCTGGCAGGAATCAGGTGACAGAAGCTTCTGTGGCTGTTGTGTTCCAGGTGTTTCTGCAGGGAGGACTTCTCCAGCTGCTTTGCTGATTCCTACACAAAAGCCCAGCTCCCATGGCAGAGGTGAGTAGTGTGTCCCTGCTGACCCCACAGGCTGAGCCCTGCTTTTGTGGGATCCATTCCTGGGAAATGGAACTCTGTTGCTCTAAGGTCCTCCGAGGGGAAAGAACAAAGCTACAGGACACCAGAAACACCATGAGCCATCCAAAAACATGAGGCAAATGCTGAAAGAATTGCTGCAGGGAGGACAAGGTGGGTGCATTTCCCTCATGCTTCCCCTGGGACTCAGCAGCCAGGGGCTTTGGCTGCACATCTGGACACGCCGTGCCCGGCACAGCGGGAAGGGATCCATGGCAGCCTCGCTGCCCCGCTGCTGCTTTCACGCCCTGCAGGGCTGTTTCCCAGGCTGACCTGGCTGCAGCTTCTGCCCAGCCTCTGCAGGAAGGCATTTGGCATCAGCTGACACGCAGCCCAAACTGCACCACTGGTCTGAGATCCCCTGAAATTTCATAGTCTCCAGGATGATCACTAAGGGCGGGTGTTATCATGAAAGTGGACCCTGGCCTACCCAGAAAATTGTGTGGATTCCTGATCCTTAACCATGACTTTCACAAGTACTGGCTGCTGAAGATGCCACCTCCCCAATGGGGAACAGCCCCACCTGATCCAGCCATCCCTCTTCCCTTCTGCAGAAGTGGATGGAGAGGCTGGGCAGAAGGCGGTGTTTCCTGAAGGAAGCAGTGGTTCCATGCCAGCCTCTGCTGTAGGACTGGAGGCGATGCCAGGCACAGTCACAGGAGGTAATTGCTGTGTGTCTGGGCCTGAGCCATGCTGAGACTTGAGCTGCTGTCTCTGATGCCTGGAAGTGAGGGCACAACCCAGGGGAATTATCCCGAGCAGGCTCAGGGCACTCAGGTACTGAGCAGTCCTGCTGGGGTCCCTCCATGGGAGACGTCCCGAAACCTGGGAGTGACTGCATGGGTTGCCCATGGTGGGGAAAGGACAGAGGGGCAGAGCAAGAATCCAGCGTGTCCTTAGTGGGCCTGGCTGGGTCCCTTTGGGCTGAGGGAGCTGTCCCAGCAGATGGAGGATGGGCGGCTGGTTGGACAGGCAGGAGGGAGTTTGCGAGGGATACTTGCAGCACTGCCTGCTGCAGTTCTCCTCAGGGATTCAAGGAGCATTTTCCTTGTGCGACTGAGAGAATCCCCACGGGCCCTGGGCTGCTCCAGGCACCTCTCCAGGGATGTTGCACAGGGCCTGCAAAGAGGATAGGGATTGACCATGAGCCTGCCCAGAGCTCCCCAGGCCCCTGAGCAGCTTTGGCCTTGTCCATTCACATCTGGCTCCCATGGCCTTACCCGACCTACATGCAGTGCCCAGTTCCCTGAGGCAGAAGGGGATCCCAGCACATCATGGAAATGGTTCTGATCCTTGCAAACTTCTAGGTTGGGATCAAGACATGGATTATCTGGGAAACCTGCTGGATTATGGCTTGAGACTCATGGGAAATCCTGGAGGCAAGTGCTCAATGTACCTTTCCTGAGAGAATCCACAGTGACCA
This sequence comes from Passer domesticus, assembly GCF_036417665.1. Lineage (NCBI taxonomy): Eukaryota > Metazoa > Chordata > Aves > Passeriformes > Passeridae > Passer > Passer domesticus. The sequence goes on along the minus strand of NC_087482.1, from coordinate 6,494,805 downwards.
GGTGTCAAGAGCTCATACATGTGACCTTTCACTTAAGATCATCTGAAGGTTGATGGAATATGGATAATTTGCTCTGCTCCCTTCTGGAGCCCTGAGGGATCCCACAGGATCGCTGTCAGTGGGAGGAAGGAGCATTTAGTTGTCAGTCTTCCTCCCGTGTGCAATGCCCATATGTCCTTCCATGTGCTCTGTGCAGCCACAGAGAAGAGCAGAGAGGGAAGGGGCCGGGCCCAGGGCTGTGCCCCGCGGCTGAGCCTTGTGGGCAGCCTGAGGATCTCCTGCAGTGCCACAGGAGCTCTTCTGTCCTGCCTTTCTTTGCAGCTGAACCTGCTGGTGAAGGTGGAGCAGCTTCCCAAACCACGTCCAGGACTGAGCCTCTGGGAGATGCTGAGGGTAGGTCAAGGCCTTTCCCCTGGGAGAGCTGCCAGCTCAGAGCCCAAATCTGGGCCAGGGGAGCATTGCTGCAGGTGCCAACACAGAACTATGCACGTGTGTGCCCTCACCCTGCGCCATCCCCTCCCTGCTCCTGTGGCTCAGGCATGGCAGCTCTTTGGAAAGAGGGGAGCCCTGACCCTGCCCTGAAAGCCAAGATATTTTCTGAAACCTATCCCCATGTTTAACGCGCATGACATCCTGAAGATGCCAGCGCCCAAATCAGGAACTCTTCCATCTAATCCAACTCTCTTTTTCCTGTCTGAAGTGATGGACCAAACATCTGTGCAGAAGGAGGCACATCCTGGCGGAAGCATTTCCCCATGGACAGCCCCTGCTGCAGGAAGGAAGGCGATGGCAGACACGGGCACAGGCACAGCAGGTAATTGCTGTGCCGGGCTCAGCCCTGGCCGGGGCTGTGTGGCAGCAGCTCTTTCCCCAGGGCCGGCCCTTGCCCGGCCCGGCAGCAGCCAAAGCTGGAGGTGCCTCGGCTTCCAGGCCTCTGGAGCTGGTTCAGAGCCCCGGGGAAACGGGACTGGTGCAGCAACGTCGCTGGCGCTGCAGCTGCTGCGGAGCTGGCCCTGAGTGCCCAGAGGCCCAAGGCACAGGAGCAGCCCCGAGCGGGAGCCCTGCCGCCAGCCCAGGGCCAGAGCCAGCCCTGGCTCCCGACTGGGCAGGGGCTGCGCTGGGTCCTGACAGGGCCTGAGCCTGTCCCCTGGGGCTGGGGGAGCTGTCACGGGGCAGGGAGGGCCAGGGCTGGCAGTGGCTGCTCAGGGATGGCTTTGGCCCGTGTCCCTGGCAGCAGCCACTGCCCAAGCAGCTGCGCTGCCCCCGGGCTCTCCTCCCGGCCTGCTGGGCTTTGCTGGCTGGCACAGCCTGTGCCAAGGGCCGGCAAGGTGCCTGCAGGCCCCAGCTCTGGGGGAAACAGAGAACGTCCTGCCCGTATCCACCGTGCTGCCAGCTGAGCAGTGCAGCACAGCACGGGCTCACGCTTCCCACAGATCTCGTAGAGGTTCACAGCAAGACAGGAACACATGCCCTGATTCCACTTTGATGAATCCCAATGATTTTCTGCTTGCAGGACGGGCACAAGCAGTGCATGATAGGTATAGCAGAGCCTCTGTTCACTGTGTCACTTGCCATAGCCTCTTTCACAGTTGTATCTTTCCCCCTTCATGTGTCCTGCCAAACACCTAAGAGAGAACTGGACCTCTAATCGCATTGCACATCTCCATGCCCATGCCCGATGTCCCTGTGCCAGCTGCTTTAACAGCTTGTTGCTGTGCAGATGCTGCCTCCAGCCAGACAAGGTCCTCTCCCCCTGAAGGCACTGGCCCTGCTCTCTGGCCCCTACTGAAGGTGGGCAGGGCTTGGCCCAGCTCTTCTCTTGCACTAAAGAGATGGAGCTGTCACCCCAGTGTCCGGGTGGTAGCAGCAGCAAAGCCCAGCCAGGATCAGCACTGGCTGAGCTCCGTGCCCAGGGGCAGCTGGGGATGGCCACGGTGTGGGCAGGCAGGAGCCAGGCAGGGGCTGCTGTGACCAGTGGCGGGTCCCCGGGGAGGATGGGGCAGCCCATGCTGAGCGTCCCTGGGCTGAGGGACATTTCCTTGCCTGGGACCATCTGGGCCTGGACCTCCTCCATTGGCATGCCCGGGAAAAGAGGGAAGCCATCAAGAGCCTGTGAGTTACGCAGGGATGGGGTGCAGCTTCCTCCCTCCTTGGTTAGCCAGCGGATTAAAAGAGGCCTCTAGGGTTTGTGGCAAACAGGAGTGGGCAAACAGGGCCGTGGCATGTCTCTGAGGGACAATTCACGAGGCAGTGTGCACAGGCAGGGCAAGCAGGCAGGGTTGCAGGTTTTCTTCTTAGGAAGGTTTACTGTGTGTTGTTTGCAGTGTTTCTGTGGTTTTGGGGTTTCTGGCAGTAGTGGTTTTTACGCAATCAAAAACTGTAGTTAGTACAAGTGCATGTAACTAGATGGAACCCTCCAAAAAGGATGTGTCTCTCCAGACCCATTCCTGTGCAGAGTGTTTGAGCTTAGCAGTGGTTTCAGGGGGCAGTGAGGAGAAAAGCTGCCTGCAGTGTGAACAGGTCAATGATCTCTTTCACTGGTGGCCGAGCTTAGGGAGGAAGTTTAAAGACTAAGGAGTATCAGGGAAAGTGAAAGGGAAATAGATTGGTGGAGTTCAGCCCTTCCATCCTTACGGGAGGCCCAGCAAGAGTCACAGGACTCCTATGCCGCACACTGTCAGGCAAGAGAAGGACACCTGTAGATGAAGGGGAGTGGAAATGGTCCCTGAACGGGGAGGTTATGATAAAAATTCCTCCCGACCCCCATCCCCTAGCCAGGGGCCACTTCAGAAAAGGTATGAGCCCCTGGATCTAGAGAGTTAGCCAAATGATTAAGAAGAAAATTATCTGCCCAGAGAGCCTCCCAATTATGATTAATCTGTAACATGGATTGCCACCTCTAACATCAAAAAGGAAAGAATGGTAATCGTGGTGGGTGATTCCCTTCTGAGGGGAACAGAGGGCCCCATGTCAACCGGACCCACCCCACAGAGAGCTCTGCTGCCTCCCTGGGGCCCAGGTACAGGATAGTCCTGAGGGACTTCCTGGGCTGATTCAGTCCTCTGATTATTATTCACTGTTGAAACTCCAGGCTGGCAGTGATGAGAATGAGAAGAGGAGTGTCAGAACCATTGAAAGGGACTTCAGGCCACAGGGACAAGTGGTTCATAGAACAGGGACACAGGTAGTCTTTTCCTCAGTCCCTCTGGTGGCTGAGAAAAATGGTGAAAGCAATAGGAGAGCTCATATCACCAACAAGTTGCTCAAGGTCTGGAGTCCCTGGCAGAATTTTGGATTCTTTGATCATGGCGCAGCTTTTATGGCACCTGGCCTGCTGGAACCAGATGGGCTCCATCTCTCTGTTCAGGGCAGAAGGTTTTTAGCTGATGAGCTTGCAGAACTTGTTGAGAGGGCTTTAAAGTAGGTTTGAAGAGGGAACAGGATGCAGCTGGGCTGTCTGGAAGCAGGCCCAAGGGTGGTAAGCCTGAGTTAGGGATGAAATCAGCAGCCCAGCTGAGGTGCATGGATACCAGTGCACACAGCATGGGTAACAAACAGCAAGAGCTGGAGGCCATGGTCCAGCAGCAGAGCTGTGATGTCATTGCCATCACAGAAACGTGGTGGGATGCCTCACATGGCTGGAGCACTACACTGGATGGCTACAAGCTCTTCAGGAGAGACAGGAAAGGGAGAAGAGGTGGAGGTGTGGCTTTTTTTTATATTAGAGAGGCTTTGGACACCATGGATATTGAAACTAATGATGATGAAGTGGAATGCCTATGGGTGGGAATTAGGGGGAAGGCCAACAAGGCTGACATCCTACTGGGAGTCTGTTATCATCTACCCAACCAGGAAGAAGTGGTGGACAACTCATTCTACAAACAGCTAGAGGATGTTTCAGGATCATCAGCCCTTGTTCTTGTAGGTGACTTCAACTTGCCAGACATCTGCTGGGAACTTAATACAACAGAAGAAAAAGCAGCCCAGGAAATTTGTAGAGAGTGTGGAGGACAAGTGTTGGTTGCAGCTGGTGGGTGAGCCCACCAGGGGAGGGACTATGTTAGATCTGCTGTTTGCAGATAGAGGTGGGCTGGGGGGACATGTGGTGGCTGGAGGCCGCTTGGGGCACAGTGATCATGAAATGATAGAATTTGTTGCATTGCAAGCTGATCTATTGTCAGCATTAATCAAGTTCTAAGAAGCAGTCCAGCTCAGCTCCATGAACTAGCCTCTGTGTCTGACTGACAGAAGCTCACATGCAGTGGGAACTCTCCTAGGATGCAGACATTGCCTTGGTTCAGAGTCTGGGGGCACACAGATAGACCAATGAGCTGTCTCGGCCCAGGAGATTTGAATGGGCTATAAAAGAACACTCCGGACAATAAACAAGGCTGTTTTTCTGAGGAAACACGAGTGGTCTGTTGTATGTTATGTCTCAGACAGGGGAACACCAATGTATCAAGAATTCTTGGTATTTTGTGAAAACAGGAGGAACATCAAGAAGACTTTTACACATGACTTTCAGAGGGCAGACTTTGGCCTGTTTAGGAGACTTCTTCAGAGAGTTCCTTGGCAAGCAGCCCTTAAAAACCAAGGAGTCCAGGAAAGGTGGGCATGCTTCAAAACAGAGATCTTGAGGGCACAGGAACAGTCTGTCCCTGGGTGCCAAAGGATGAGTCAATGAGGCAAACGCCCAGCCTGGATGGGCAAGGAGGCTTTGGAGGAATTTAGGAATAAAAAGAGGATGTATCATCTTTGGAAGGAGGGTCAAGTCTCTCAGGAAGTTTTTAAAGGAGCTGCTAGAGCACGTAGGAAAAAAAAAAAATTAGGGAGGCCAAAGCTCAGTTTGAAATTTAAATGGCGACTTCTGTAAGGGATAATAAAAAAATGTATTTACAAATATATCACCGATAAAAGGAAGGGTAAGACCAACCTTTGTTCTTTGTTTGATGTGGGAGGGAACTTAGGAAGTGCAGATGAGGACAAGGCAGAGGCGCTGAACACCTTCTTTGCCTCAGTCTTTAGTAGGAAGACGACTTGGCCTCAGGACAAGTGTCCTGCTGGGCTGGTAGATGGTGTCAGGGAGCAGAATGGGCCCCCTGTTAGCCAAGAGGAGGCAGCCAGAGAACTGCTGAGCTGCTTGGATGTTCCTAAATCTATGGGGCCAGATGGGATCCACCCCAGGGTGATGAGGGAGCTGGCAGATGAGCTGCTGAAGCCGCTCTCCATCATTTATCAGCAGTCCTGGCTCACTGGTGAGGATCCAGATGACCGGAAGCTTCCCAATGTGACGCCCATGTACAACAAGGGTGGGAAGGAGGATCCTGGTAATCATAGGCCAGTCAGTCTGACCTCAGTACCCAGTAAGGTGATGGAACAGTTTATACTGAGTGCCATCACACAGCACTTACAGGATGGCCAGGGTATCAGACCCAGCCAGCAGGGGTTCAGGAGGGGTAGGTCGTGTCCGACCAACCTGATCTCCTTTCATGAGCAAGTGACCTGCCTGGTGGATGCAGGAAAGGCTGTGGATGTGTCTATTTGGACTGCAGAAAGGCCTTTGCACTGTCTTCCACAGCACGCTCCTGGAAAAGCTGCAGCCCAGGGCCGGGAGAGGAACACTCTTTGCTGGACTCAGAACTGGCTGGATGGCTGGCCCAGAGAGGGCTGGTGAACGGTGCTGCACCCAGCTGGCAGCCAGTCACCAGTGGTGTCCCTGCGGGCTCTGTGCTGGGGCCAGCTCTGATCAATGGTTTTATTGACAACATGGATGAGGGGATTGAGTCTTTCATTAGCAAATCTGCAGACAACACTAAGCTGGGAGAGTGTGTTGATCTGTTGGAAGGTAGGAGGGCTCTGCAGGGAGACCTGGAATGGTTGGAGCGATGGGCAGAGTCCAGTGGGATGAAGCTCAGTAGGTGCAAGTGCCCAGTGCTGCACTTTGGCCACAAGAAGCACCTGCAGTGTTCTAGGCTGGGGATAGTGTGGCTGGACAGTGGCCAGGCAGAAAGGGACCTGGGGGCACTGGTCACAGCCAGCTGAACATGAGCCAGCAGTGGGCCTGGTGGCTAAGGAGGCCAATGGCTCCTGGCCTGTGTCAGGAACAGTGTGGCCAGCAGGAGCAGGGAGGTCATTCTGTCCCTGTACTTGGCACTGGTGAGGCCGCACCTTGAGTGCTGTGTCCAGTTCTGGGCCATCAGTTTGGGAAGGACATTGAGTCACTCGAGCACATCCAGAGGGGGCAACGAGGATGGTGAGGGGCTGGGAGCACAAGCCCTGGTGAGGAATGACTGAGAGAGCTGGGGGCGTTTACCCTGGAGAAAAGGAGACTCCGAAGTGACCTTATCACTCCACAGCTCCCTGAAGGGTAGTTGTAGTCAGGTGGGGTTGGTTTCTTTCTCCAGACAGCACTGACAGAACCAGAGGACACAGTCTCAAGCTGCATCAAGGGAAATGTAGGTTGGATATTAAGAAAATATTTTCCACAGAAAGAGTGATAAAATTCTGGAATGGCCTGCCAGGGGAGGTGGTGGAGACACCATCCCTGGATGGGTTTAAAAAAGACTGAATGTGTCACTTGGTGCCATGGTTTAGTTGTGGTGTTGGGACATGGGTTGGAGTGGATGATCTTGAAGGTCTCTTCCAACCTGGTCATTCTGTGAATTCTGTATGAATACTGAGCATCTCCAGGGACACAGCCTGACCAGCAATGTCAGCAGGTGAAAAATAAGTTTTGTGAATGGCCCTTTGATGAAGCAAAACATTTACAATCAGGGCAGTCCATTCATAGAGATGGGGGCACACTCTGGGGGTACAGCTAAGGCCATGAGGTCATAGAAGGGCTCAGGGGTCACAGCAGGCTGAGCTCTCAGCAGGCCCTGATGTCACAGAGGTGCCAGAGGTGCCAGAGCCCCGTGGTTGCACAGCAGCACAAGGACCCAGCAGTCAGTCCCTGAGCACAACTGTTGCGGCAGCAGCAGCGGTGGCAGCAGTGGTGCTGACGTTGGGACAGCGGTGTCGGGACAGCGGTAGCAGCAAGAGCTGCGGGACTGGCAGAGGGCAAGGCACCATGGCCCTTGCTCTGCGCTTCCTACTCCTGCTGCTCCTGGCCGTGGCCCTGCCTGCCAGGGCTGCCCAGGCTGCTCCGCTGCAAGCGCGGCGAGCAGGTGAGCCGGCAGCCTGGCTGCCCTTTCCCGGGACAGCGCTCCCTGCTCCCTGGGAAGCGCTGGGGATGGTTTTGCCCAGGGCTTTTGGGAGGGTTTCCTCTGTGGGAGGGAGAGTGTCCCAAGGGGCCCTGGGCAGCCCCATTTCCCTTTCCTCTCCCAGAATGTTACACAGGGCAGGGAAAGAGGCTGGAGAGTGGCCAGGAGCCTGCCCAGAGCTCCCCAGGCCCCTGTGCAGCTTTGGCCATGTCCATTCACAACTGGCTCCCATGGCCTTTCCTTTCCCATTTCCTGTACCCAGCTCCCTGAGGCAGAAGGGGATAAAATGCAGCATGGAAATAGTTATGATCTCTGCTCCCTCTAGATTTGGATGGCAACATAAATTATTTGCAAGTACTGGTGAATGACACTTTAAAGATCTTGGAAAATGCTGGAGGCAAGTTCTGAATTTCTGTTTTATCTGATAGAATAATCAGTGTCAATGTGGCAGGAGCTCATTCATGCCACTTTCCTCAAGGTTCTGTCAGGGTTGAAAGGCTGAAAAATTTGCTCTGCTCCCTTCTGGAGCCCTGAGGGATCCCACAGGATCGCTGTCAGTGGGAGGAAGGAGCATTTAGTTGTCAGTCTTCCTCCCGTGTGCAATGCCAGTGTGTCCTTCCATGTGCTCTGTGCAGCCACAGAGAAGAGCAGAGAGGGAAGGGGTCGGGCCCAGGGCTGTGCCCCGGGGCTGAGCCTTGTGGGCAGCCTGAGGATCTCCTGCAGTGCCACAGCAGCTCTTCTGTCCTGCCTTTCTTTGCAGCTGAACCTGCTGGTGAAGGTGGTGCAGCTTCCCAAGCCACGTCCAGGACAGAGCCTCTGGGAGATGCTGAGGGTAGGTCAAGGCCTTTCCCCTGGGAGAGCTGCCAGCTCAGAGCCCAAAGCTGGGCCAGGGGGGCAGCGCTGCAGGTGCCAGCACAGAACCATGCACGTGTGTGCCCTCGGCATGCGCCATCCCCTCACTGCTGCTGCGGCTCAGTGGTGCCCGTGCAGATCAGCAGAGATGGCAGAAGCTTCTGTGGCTGTTGTGTTACAGGTGTGTCTGCAGGGAGGACTTCTCCAGCTCCTTTGCTGATTCCTACAGAGAAGCCTGCCTCCCATGGCAGGGGTGAGTAGTGTGTCCCTGCTGACCCCACAGGCTGATCCCTGCTTTTGTGGGATCTGTTCCAAGGAAATAGAAATATTCCTCTTAAGGTCCCCTGAGAATGGAGAACAAACCCAGAAGGAACAGTAAGTCCCTGGAGGCATCCAAACACATGGAGAAGATGCTGAGTAATCTGGAATGATGCCGTGGTGGATACATTTCCCTCATGCTTCCCCTGGGACAAAGCAGCCAGGGTTTTGGCTGCACATCTGGACACGCCGTGCCTGGCACAGTGGGAAGGGATCCATGGCAGCCTTTCTGCCCTGCTGCTGCTTTCACGCCCTGCAGGGCTGCTTCCCAGCTTGGCCTGGCTGCGGCTTCTGCCCAGCCTCTTCAGGAAGGCATTTGGCATCAGCTGACAGGCAGCTCAAACTGCACTACAGGCCATGCCCACCCTGAGATCCCCTGCGATTTTGCAGTCTCCAGGCTGATCACTAATGGCGGGTGTATTGATGAAAGTGGGCCCTGTCCTACCTAGGATGTTTATGTCTTTGACAAGAATTGCCTCTTGAAGATGCCGCCTCTCCAGTGGGAATCGGTCTTACCTGATGAGCTGTTGCTTTTCCTTTCTCCACAAGTGGATGGAGAGGCTGTACAGAAGGCGGCGTTTCCCAAAGGAAGCACTGGCTCCATGCCAGCCTCGGCTGCAGGAAGAGAGGCGATGCCAGGCACAGGCATGGGAGGTAATTGCTGTGCCTCTGGACTTGAGACCTGCTACGGTTTGAGCTGCCCTGTCTGCTGCCTGGCAGTGCGGGCACAGCCCAGACAAGACTGGCACAGCCCTGGGGAATTATCCCGAGCAGGCTCAGGGCACTCGATACTGAGCAGTCCTGCTGGGGTCCCTGCGTGGGAGGCAGATCCTGAAACCTAGGAGCGACTGCATTCCCATGGTGGGGAATTGACAGAGGAGGACAGGAAGGCTCCAGTGTGTCCTGAGGGGCCTGCTTATGTCCTTTCCATTCAGGGAGGAATTTCAGGGGGAAGAGGAATAGAGGGAGAGAAGAAATTAGGGAGGGAGGGAGGGAGGGAGGGAGGGAGGGAGGGAGGGAGGGAGGGAGGGAGGGAGGGAGGGAGGGAGGGAGGGAGGGATGATTGTGGCAGTGCCTGCTGCATCTTTTCAATAGTGCTTTAGCAAGAGTTTTAGCTCTGGGAGTGGGAGAGCCCAAATGCACTCCGGGCTGCTCCAGCCACCTCGCCAGGGATGTTACACAGGGCCTGCAAAGAGGATGGGGATTGGCCAGGAGCCTGCCCAGAGCTCCCCAGGCCCCTGTGCAGCTTTGGCCACGTCCATTCACATCTGGCTCCCACAACCTTACCCAACCCACTTGCAGTGCCCTGTTATCTGAGGCAGAGGGGGCCACAACACACCAGGGAAATGGTTCTGATCTGTGCTCCCTTCTAGATCGGGATGGCAAATTGCATTATTTGGATGCCCTTCTGGATGATGGTTTAAGACTCTTGAAGAATGCTGGAGGCAAGTTGTCCCTGTGTCTTTCTTAACAATATCCTGACAGTGCTGCAGGTGCCAGCACAGAACCATGCACGTGTGTGCTCTCGACCTGTGCGATCCCCTCACCGCTCCTGCGGCTCAGTGGTGCCCGTGCAGATCAGCAGAGATGGCAGAAGCTTCTGTGGCTTTTGTGTTACAGGTGTGCCTGCATGGAGGACTTTCCCAGGTCCTTTGGTGGATGTTGCACGCAAGCCCAGCTCCCATCGCAAGGGTGAGTGGTGTGTCCCTGCTGACCCCACAGGCTGAGCCCTGCTTTTGTGGGATCTGTTCCTGGGAAATGGAACTCTGTTGCTCTAAGGTCCTCCGAGGGGAAAGAACAAAGCTACCGGTCACAAGAAACCCCATGAGCCACTCAAAATCACGGGACAAATGGTGAAAGAATTACTGCAAGCCGAACAAGGTGGGTGCATTTCCCTCATGCTTCCCCTGGGACTCAGCAGCCGGGGCCTTTGGCTGCACATCTGGACACGCCGTGCCCGGCACAACGGGAAGGGATCCATGGCAGCCTCGCTGCCCCACTGCTGCTTTCACGCCCTGCAGGGCTGTTTCCCTGCCTGGCCTGGCTGCAGCTTGTGCCCAGCCTCTGCAGGAAGGCATTTGGCATCAGCTGGCAGGCAGCCCAAACTGCACCACGGGCCTGAGATTCCCTGCGATTTTCCAGTCACTGGGTAGAAGAGAAAGGGCACCTGTTCGGAGAAGGGAGGGCCCTGGCCTGCCCAAAAAGTTTATAGGAATTTTCCTGATTCTTACTGATGTCTTTGACAAGCATTCCCTCCTAAAGATGCCACCTCCCCAGTGGGGAACAGCCCCACCTGATCCAGCCATCCCTCTTGCTTTCTCCAGAAGTGGATGGAGAGGCTGGGCAGAAGGCGGCATTTCCCGAAGGAAGCAGTGTTTCCGTGCCAGCCTCTGCTGTAGGATTGGAAGCGATGCCAGGCACAGGCACAGGAGGTAATTGCTGTGCCTTTGGGCCTGGGCCCTGCTGAGATTTGAGCTGCTGTCTCTGCTGCCTGGAAGTGAGGGCACAACCCAGGGGAATTGTCCCGAGCAGGCACAGGGCACTCGGGTACTGAGCAGTCCTGCTGGGGTCCGTCCGTGGGAGACACTTCCCGAAACCTGGGAGTGACTGCACGGGGTGCCCATGGTGGGGAAAGGACAGAGGGGCAGAGCAAGGCTCCAGTGTGTCCTGAGAGGGCTTACCTCTGTGCCCTTGGGCCATGGGAGCTGTCCCAGCAGATTGAGGAAGGGCGGCTGGGAGGACAGGCAGGAGGGAGTTTGTGAGGGATACTTGCAGCACTGCCTGCTGCAGTTCTCCACAGGGATTCAAGGAGCATTTTCCTTGTGTGACTGAGAGAACCCCCACGGGCCCTGGGCTGCTCCAGCCACCTCTCCAGGGATGTTGCACAGGGCCTGCAAAGAGGATAGGGATTGACCATGAGCCTGCCCAGAGCTCCCCAGGCCCCTGAGCAGCTTTGGCCTTGTCCATTCACATCTGGCTCCCATGGCCTTACCTGACCTACATGCAGTGCCCAGTTCCCTGAGGCAGAAGGGGATCCCAGCACATCATGGAAATGGTTCTGATCTTTGCAAACTTCTAGGTTGGGATCAAGACATGGATTATCTGGAAAACCTGCTGGATTATGGCTTGAGACTCATGAGAAATCCTGGAGGCAAGTGCTCAATGTACCTTTCCGGAGAGAATACACAGTGACCAGGTGGTAAGAGCTCATACATTTGCCCTTTCACTTAAGATAATCTGAAGGTTGATGGAATATGGAAAATTTGCTCTGCTCCCTTCTGGAGCCCTGAGGGATCCCACAGGATCACTGTCAGTGGGAGGAAGGAGAATTTAGCTGTCCATCTTCCTCCTGTGTACAATGCCAGTGTGTCCTTCCATGTGCTCTGTGCAGCCACAGAGAAGAGCAGAGAGGGAAGGGGCCGGGCCCAGGGCTGTGCCCCGGGGCTGAGCCTTGTGGGCAGCCTGAGGATCTCCTGCAGTGCCACAGGAGCTCTTCTGTCCTGCCTTTCTTTGCAGCTGAACCTGCTGGTGAAGGTGGTGCAGCTTCCCAAGCCACATCCAGGACGGAGCCTCTGGGAGATGCTGAGGGTAGGTCAAGGCCTTTCCCCTGGGAGAGCTGCCAGCTCAGAGCCCAAAGCTGGGCCAGGGGGGCATTGCTGCAGGTGCCAGCACAGAACCATGCACGTGTGTGCCCTCGCCCTGCGCGATCCCCTCACTGCTCCTGTGGCTCAGGCATGGCAGCTGTTTGGAAACAGGAGAGCCCTGACACTGCCATGAAAGCCTAGACATTTTCTGAAACCTGCCGTTGTCGAGGTGGTCACGACACAAAGCAGGGACCACAAGCAGTTTCAGATGGCAACAGTTTATTATTGAACATGGCTGACCTTTTATACACTCTTTAATTGTTTATGTTTCTTCTATCCTAACTATTGGATACAATAAATCAACATAACATCATTGGTGAAAAGTTACAGTGACTTAACTAACTTTCTAAATATACTTCATGCAGCTGTGAAGTTCTTATCTTTCTTCAGTCTCTCAATTCTCTTGGTCTCCTTGGTTACAGCCTTGGAGAGAGGTCCTTATCAGCTTCTTCTTTCTTCTCAGCTTCTTCTTACTCCTTTAGCTAAGAGGCCCGCTGTTAGCCCCTTCCACAGAAACCTATCCCCATTTTAACGCGCATGACATCCTGAAGATGCCGGCACCCAAATCAGGAACTCTTCCATCTAATCCAACTGTCCTTTTTCCTGTCAGAAGTGATGGACCAAACATCTGTGCAGAAGGAGGCACATCCTGGAGGAAGCATTTTCCCATGGGGAACCCCTGCTGCAGGGAGGAAGGCGATGCCAGACACGGGCACAGGCACAGCAGGTAATTGCAGGGAGCCCTGCCGCCAGCCCAGGGCCAGAGCCAGCCCTGGCTCCCGACTGGGCAGGGGCTGCGCTGGGTCCTGACAGGGCCTGAGCCTGTCCCCTGGGGCTGGGGGAGCTGTCACGGGGCAGGGAGGGCCAGGGCTGGCAGTGGCTGCTCAGGGATGGCTTTGGCCCGTGTCCCTGGCAGCAGCCACTGCCCATGCAGCTGCGCTGGCCCCGGGCTCTCCTCCCGGCCTGCTGGGCTTTGTTGGCTGGCACAGCCTGTGCCCAGGGCCGGCAAGGTGCCTGCAGACCCCAGCTCTGGGGGAAACAGAGAACGTCCTGCCCGTATCCAGCGTGCTGCCAGCTCAGCAGTGCAGCACAGCACGGGCTCACACTCTCCATTGCTCCCACAGATGCAGCCGGCACCACAACACGTCTTCCCCATGCCCAGAAGGGCCTCAGAAGTGTCTTCTATATGGGAACAGGCTGCTGGGCAGGGGTAATGGCAGGCCTGCTACTGTTGGACCTTATTCTCATATTGTGCTGTGTCAGAATCTGGTGTTACTGGAAGAAGAAATGGTGAGTGGTCATCTTTCCCTGAAAGAGCTTCTTTTTAAAGTCTAATGTAGACAGGAACCATTCCCACTGAGGTTGCAGTGGAGTTGTGGCCAGTCCATGGTTCTCCAAATAAGTCTGCTGAGGGTTCTGCTGCTGCCCAGTGCTTCCATTGGCCTCTCAATTGCTGGGCCTTGTCCTGGGGCCCCGCTGAGGCTGCAGCCAGAGCTGGCTCCCACTGAGGCTGCCTGGCCAAGAGCAGCCCCAGGGGCACGGGGCAGAGGCAGAGGGAGGTGGGGAGGAGAAAGAGCAGGGCCGAGATTTCCCTTGAAAGGCAGAGGTGCTCTGGGGCCCGCTCCTGGCCAGGGACCCTGCCCAGAGCCGTGCCCTGCTGGCCGGGGCCTTGAGGGGCAGCTGTCCAGCTGGGCCCAGCTGTGCCAGCAGCTCCAGCCGTGCTGGGGAGCCTTGCCAGCTCTGGGCCCTGCTGTGCACGAGGCTCCCTGTGTGCCACTGGCAGCTGGGGCCTCAGCCACCTCCTCTCTCCACAGGAGCACCTCTGGCACTTCACAAGACCGGCCAAAGGCCTCAGCCATGGAGAACTTGGCCTGTCATCATGCATCTGCGTGCCAGTGTCCATTGTCCCTTCCTGAGGTGCATTACCACCTTATTACTGCAAATACGCCGCAACCACTGCCTAGAACAGAACCACCTCTCCCTGAAGGGACTGGCGTCGCTCTCCATCCAGGACAGGAGGTGCATCCTTCTAGCCACTTCATGGATTGTTGAAAAAGTTATCATTACTTCTAAAATTTTTAAATGTTTATTAAAAACCTTATTAGAAATATAAGAGGACACTGAATAAAGACAATGTTACGGCGCCGGGAGTAGAGGATTTTTTCCACCATGTGCTCATCCACACAATGGAGGTTTCACCTTTTAACTGTTTTGCTCTTATTAATGTTCTGTCCATCGACTCCTTCTTTGATGTCCTGTGGTGGAGTTTACTTCCTTACATCTCGATTGGAGGTCAGGTGCTGCCGTCGTAGCAAGGTGACCCTCTTATATGTCCCAAACTCAGGTAACTCCATGATAACACAACAGGGGGTAAAACATATCTATAAATATATAAAACTTCTCTTAACATATATGCATGATATTTATCCTTTAATTGTGAGAGTCAACTGTCACATTACTCATCTATCACAGGCTTGAGTCCAGCTTCAGCTCAGGTGTCGGTGTGCTACCACCAGCACTGGCGGAGCTGATCGTCTGGGCACAGCCAGGCATGGGCAGGCAGCAGCTGGGCATGGGGCTCATTCGACCAACAGCACCCTCATGTTATCTTTGTCTTTTCTTTTGAAACATTTAGATATGTTTTTCCTTTGTAGCATTGAGAAATGTTTTTCATAGAATACAGACACCAGATATTTGTTCCCCTTTCCTCCAACACTTCTGTATTTGTCCAAGTAGTTTTACAGGCAGGGAAACCTAGAATCTTCTGACACATTGGCAATAAAAAGTAAAATTGCCTTTAATTTTTAATGTTTAGTCTTACACAGCCTGGACAAGACCGGCATAGCTCAGGGGAAATATCCCAAACAGTCTCAGGGCACTCGGGTTCTGAGCAGTCCTGCTGGGGTCCCTCCGTGGGAGACACATCCCAAAACCTGGCAGTGACTGCATGGGGTGCCCATGGTGGGGAAAGGACAGAGGGGGAGAGCAAGGCTCCAGTGTGTCCTTAGTGGGCCTGAGCCTGTCCCCTGGGGCCGGGGGAGCTGTGGCTGGGAGGTAGGGCCAGGGGTGGCAGTGGCTGCTCAGGGATGCCTTTGGCCCGTGTCCCTGGCAGCAGCCACTGCCCAAGCAGCTGCGCTGCCCCCGGGCTCTCCTCCCGGCCTGCTGGGCTTTGTTGGCTGGCACAGCCTGTGCCCAGGGCCGGCAAGGTGCCTGCAGGCCCCAGCTCTGGGGGAAACAGAGAACGTCCTGCCCGTATCCACCATGCTGTCAGCTCAGCAGTGCAGCACAGCACGGGCTCACGCTCCCCATCGCTCCCACAGATGCAGCCGGCACCACAACACGTCTTCCCCATTCTTGGAAGTGTCTTCTGTAAGACTGGCCATAGAGTTCCATCAGGGAGACCTGTACCTGTACCTGTACCTGTCATCAGCCATCCCCAAGCCATGTCCAACATCCCTGCCCCAGCTGCATTATCAGCTTGTTGCTAGGGACATGCTGCCACCACCCAGAACAGGAGTCTCTGTCTCCAAAGGTGCTGGCCCTGGTGTCTGGCCAGGACTGAAGATGGGGCCCCTCTGCCAGGGAAGGGCTTGAGCAACACCTTTGGGCTTCACCTCTGCTCTCTGGCTGGTAGCCGCAGCACTGGCTGAGCTGATTGTCTCGCCACAGCTAGGAGTGCGCAGGCAGCAGCCGGGCATGGGGCTCCTGAGGCACCATGTTTTGTCTTCATTTTCCTTTTTTAGAAATTAGAAATTTTTAAAAATATTCAGACTTTTTTCTTTTTGTAGAAAGAAACCCCCAAATATTTCCCCCCTTTTCCCTTAGCAGTTTAGGGTTTTTCAAAGTAGTTTTAGAATAGGAAAAAATGTAGAACATTTTTACCATTCTAGAATAAACACCAGAATTTAATAGCCAATCTTTACTCCAGGAAGAACTAAGACATCTCAAGACACCTTGTCTACTGGAGAAGCCATTTGCCCTCTGGAGATTTTTACTTAGTCACAACAACCAATGAAAAACCTTTTCCCTGATATTTTTCAGAATATCTGACAAGCTTAGCTCTTAGTCTTCAGCAGCAAACTTTGAGTACAATGCTAATCTGCTGCTGTGCAGGTAGGTCTCTGTTTTGATCTTGGTTTAGGGCACATTTGGGAGATAACCTCCAAAGGCATTCTCTAGGAAACACATTCAAGAGGCCCCTCCCCCAACTAGATTGGGAAAAAGATTTTTTTTTTGTGAAAATGGAAAAAAAACCCTCTTTATTTAATAGGCAAGGAATTCACCATCAGAAAAAATGATGAACAATGTTAAACAATAAAACCTCTCGCCACTTAGAAGAGATGACATGCTCAGAAAGTCACCTTCGTGGGCTATAGCTCTGCTAACTCATTCTCTGGTCAGTCCCTCTGGCACTGGAAATGCTGCAAGCCTGGCCCAGCCCGGTGGGCCACAGCAGTGAGCTGCTGGTGCTCTTCTGGGTTTTCAGTCCAGAGGAGGTTTAAACAGTTCCACAAAAAAAGAAAAACCACAGTCCAGAGAAATTCTCTGCTTTAGCTAGCTAAAACTAACTAAAAATCAAAGTAGAGCTCTATCCTGCTGTCTGTCCTTGCCGCAGACAACACAGTGCAGGAGAAGGATGCAGAGGTGCAAGAGCAGTTTCTGATAACAAACTCCACCATTCTTCTTGTCCCCCCTTCACTCTTGGAACCAGACCTAAAGGTGCAAAACTTATTTCTGGGCTCAACCCACAAATGGGGATACAAGCATCATAAAGTCTTCCCAGGACAGTGTCCCAGCTGCAACTGGGGCTGCAGCTACCTCCTCTCTCAACAGCTGCCCCTCTGCAAGTTCACAAGAACAGCCAAACACCTCAGTCTGGGACACACCTGGCACACACTTCCCATCTCCATGCCCATGCCCGATGTCCCTGTCACAGCTGCATTACCAGCGTGTTGCTGCCGTGCAGATGCTGCCTCCACCCAAACAAGACCCTGTGTCCCTGCAGGTTTTGCTGAGCAATGGCCCTTGGATGAAGCAAAGCAATTACAATCAGTGTAATAGCCTTAATGGGGGATGCGGGACTCCAGGCAGCTCTGCATAATGCACTTTATTACATCCAAGACATTACAGCAGTCCAGGGTCGTGGGTGACAGAGCCTGTGCCTACAGCTGTCAGCTCCAGCTGCAGAAAAGCCTGAAGACCCTTTAGTTTTGCTTACAATGCATTATGTACTTTTCTTTGCTGAGCATCTTAAGAGAGAAGAACCAATCGGTACCTTAACATTTACCTATAAGCTGTCATAACTACTGTAATTACCACATTCATGTTATTGTTCTCCAGTCACTAAAAGTTAGTACATTGCAGTTTAAACTAGAAGTTGTTGAAAATTCTGAGACCTTTTTTCTACTTGCAACGTCACCCATCTTGTTTCCTGTGCTATCTTCATGCTTGCTGAAAGCATCTTCTTCTTTCAGGTGGGTTTATCCTTTGTTCCAGATCATAAAGCCCCCTTCTAACTAACACACCATTTGCCTTCTTAGTTATCCACTAAGAGTAGCTCAGCAATTCTTTTATTCTATATCAAAACTTGCTTCCATCTCTATTTCTTCTTCAGATTCCACATTCAAAAATCTCTCTGCCAAGCACACATAGCTGTGAGACTTTCTTGTCAAACATTCATCCTTCCCAACAAATCAGGGCAGTCCATTGGTACAGATGGGGGCACACTCTGGGGGTACAGCTGAGGCCATGAGGTCACAGCAGGGCTCTGGCGTCACAGCAGGCTGAGCTCTCAGCAGGCCCTGAGGTCACAGAGGTGCCAGAGGTGCCAGAGCCCTGTGGTTGCACAGCAGCACAAGGAGCCAGCAGTCAGTCCCTGAGCACAACTGTTGCGGCAGCAGCGGCGGTGGCAGCAGCGGTGCTGACATTGGGACAGCGGTGTCGGGACAGCGGTGGCAGCAAGAGCTGTGGGACTGGCAGAGGGCAAGGCACCATGGCCTTTGCTCTGCGCCTCCTACTCCTGCTGCTCCTGGCCGTGGCCCTGCCTGACAGGGCTGCCCAGGCTGCTCCGCTGCAAGCGCGGCGAGCAGGTGAGCCGGCAGCCTGGCTGCCCTTTCCTGGGACAGCGCTCCCTGCTCCCTGGGAAGCGCTGGGAATGGTTTTCTCGGTGGGAGGGAGACAGCAGCCATGGGCCCTGTTCTGCTCCACCCACCCCTCCAGGGATGCTGCAGAGGGCCTGCAAAGAGGCTGGAGCGTGGCCAGAAGCCAGCCTCGAGCTCCCCAGGCCCCTGTGCAGTTTTGGCCTTGTCTATTCACATCTAGCTCCCACAGCCTTACCCAACCCGTTCCCTGTTCCCTGAGGCAGGAAGGCGTCCAAGCACACACAGAAATGGTTCTGGTCTTTTCTCCCTTCTAGAATTGAATCGCGAATTACGTGACTTGGAAGTCCTGGTGAATGATATTTTGCATGTCTTGGACAATGCTGGAGGCAAGTTCTGCATTTCCATTTTGACTGGCAGAATAATCCATGTCCATGTGGCAATAGGTCACTCATGGGCCATTTTTGTTAAGGTTAAGTCAGGGTGGAAGGATTCTAAAAACTTTGCCCTGCTCCCTTCTGGAGCCCTGAGGGATCCCACTGGATCACTGTCAGTGGGAGGAAGGAGCATTTAGCTGTCCATCTTCCTCCCATGTGCAATGCCAGTGTGTCCTTCCATGTCCTCTGTGCAGCCACAGAGAAGAGCAGAGAGGGAAGGGGCAGGGCCCAGGGCTGTGCCCCAGGGCTGAGCCTTGTGGGCAGCCTGAGGATCACCTGCAGTGCCACAGGAGCTCTTCTGTCCTGCCTTTCTTTGCAGCTGAACCTGCTGGTGAAGGTGGTGCAGCGTCCCAAGCCACGTCCAGGACGGAGCCTCTGGGAGATGGTGAGGGTAGGTCAAGGCCTTTCCCCTGGGAGAGCTGCCAGCTCAGAGCCCAAAGCTGGGCCAGGGGGGCATCGCTGCAGGTGCCAGCACAGAACCATGCACGTGCCCTCGCCCTGTGTGATCCCCTCACCGCTCCTGCGGCTCAGTGGTGCCCGTGCAGATCAGCAGAGATGGCAGAAGCTTCTGTGGCTGTTGAGTTACAGGTGTGTCTGCAGAGAGGACTTCTCCAGCTCCTTTGCTGATTCCTACAAAGAAGCTTGGCTCCCATGGCAGGGGTGAGTAGTGTGTCCCTGCTGACCCCACAGGCTGAGCCCTGCTTTTGTGGGATCCATTCCTGGGAAATGGAACTCTGTTGCTCTAAGGTCCTCTGAGGGGAAAGAACAAAGGCAAAGGACACCAGAAACCCCATGATCCATCCGAAAATATGAGGCAAATGCTGAAGGAAATGCAGCAGGCAGGAGACGGTGGGTGCATTTTCCTCAGGCTTCGCCTGGGTCTCAGCAGACAGGGGCTTTGACTGCACATCTGGACACGCCGTGGCCGGCCCAGCAGGAAGGCATCCATGGCAGCCTCGCTGCCCCGCTGCTGCTGCTGCTGCTTTCATGCCCTGCAGGGCTGTTTCCCAGCCTGACCTGGCTGCAGCTTCTGCCCAGCCCCTACAGGAAGGCATTTGGCATCAACTGACAGGCAGCCCAGTTACACCACAGGCCTGAGATCCCCTGCAATTTCCAGTTGCTGGGTAGAATAGAAAGGGCACCAGATTGGAGAAGGGAGGGCCCTGGCCTACCCAAAAGGTTTATAGGGATTTCCTGATTTCTAGCCATGTCTTTAACAAGCATTCCCTCCTGAAGGCCTCACCTCCCCAGTGGGGAACAGCCCCACCTGATCCAGCTGTCCCTCTTCCTTTCTCCAGAAGTGGATGGAGAGGCTGGGCAGAAGGCGGCGTTTCCCGGAGGAAGCAGTGGTTCTGTGCCAGCCTCTGCTGCAGGAAGAGAGGCGATGCCAGGCCCAGGCCCAGGAGGTAATTGCTGTGCCTCTGGGCCTGAGCCCTGCTGAGGCTTGAGCTGCCCCTCTCTGCTGTCTGGGAGTGCAGGGAAGCCCAGACAAGACTGGCACAGCCCAGGGGAACTATCCTGAGCAGGCTCAGGGCACTCGGGTACTGAGCCGTCCTGCTGGGGTCCCTCCGTGGGAGACATGTCCTGAAACCTGGGAGCGACTGCACGGAGTGCCCATGGTGGGGAAAGGACAGAGAGGGAGAGCAAGGTTCCAGTGTGTCCTGAGAGGGCTTGACTATGTGCCCTTGGGCTGTGGGATTAGTGCCAGGGGAAAAGAGGTATGGAGAGACAGAAGAAGATTGAAAGGGAGGGAGACAAGGGCAGGAGGGATGGAGGGATAGAGGGTAAGTTGTGGCACTGCCTGCTGCAGTTTTCCCCAGTGCTTTAGCAAGAGTTTCAGGTGTGGGAGTGGGAGAGAGACCCAGGGCCCTGGGCTGCTCCAGCAGCCCCTCCAGGGATGTTGCAAAGGGCATGGAAAGAGGCACCAGGAGCCAGCCCAGAGTTCCTAACGCCCCTGTGCAGCTTTGGCCATGTCCATTCACATCTGGCTCCCACGGCCTTACACGACCCCCTTGCAGTGCCCGGTTCCCTGAGGCAGAAGGGGATCCCAGCACACCCTGAAAAATGTTCTCAATCTGTGCTCCGATCTAGATGTGGTTGCTTGGAAGGCTTCTCCATCAGCTTGGCTGCATAAAGTTTTGAAGCCCTTGGAGTCTCCTGCAGGTATGTTCTCAGTGTGCCACCAAGGAAGAATTGTTGACAGCCTGTCAGGAACCAGGTGACAGAAGATTCTGTGGCTCTTGTGTTACAGATGTGTCTGCAGGGAGGACTTTTCCTGCTCCTTTGCTGATTCCTACAAAGAAGACTGGTTCCCATGGCAGGGGTGAGTAGTGTGCTCCTGCTGACCCCAAAGGCTGAGCCCTGCTTTTGTGGGATCCATTCCCGGGAAACGGAACTACTTTCTCTTAAGGTCCTCTGAGAGGGAAGAGCAAAGGCAAACGACAGAAGAAACCCCACGAGCCAAACAACATCCTGAAACACATCGTGACAGAACTGCAGAAAGGGCATGGTGAGAGCATTTTCATTTCCCTCATACTTCCCCTGGGACTCAGCAGCCAGGGCTTTGGGTGCACATCTGGAAATGCCGTGCCCGGCACAGCGGGAAGGGATCCATGGCAGCCTCGCTGCCCCGCTGCTGCTTTCACACCCTGCAGGGCTGTTTCCCAGCCTGGCCTGGCTGCAGCTTCTGCCCAGCCCCTGCAGGAAGGCATTTGGCATCAGCTGACTGGCTGCCCAAACTGCATCACTGGCCTGAAATCCTCTGCAATTTCCCAATTCCCAGTCCCATCCGGAGTGGTGGCTGCTTGGAGGAGGGAGGGCCATAGCCAGCCCCAGGGCACTGGAGGGATCAGGATTTTCCTGATCCTTATCCATGACTTCGACATGTGTTGCCTCCTGAAGAGGCCACCTCCCCTGTGCATAATGATTCCATCTGATCCAGCTGTGCCTCTTCCTTTCTCAAGGGATGGACAGAGAGGCTCTGTGGAAGGTGGCATTTCCTGAAGGAAGGGAAGAGATGCCAGGCACAGTCCCAGAAGGTAATTGCTGTGCCTCTGGGCCTGAGCCCTGCTGAGGCTTGAGCTGCCCTCTCTGCTGTTTGGCAGTGCGGGCACAGCCTGGACTAGAGCGGCACAGCCCAGGGGAATTATCGCGAGCAGGCTCAGGGCACTCGGGTACTGAGCAGTCCTGCTGGGGTCCCTCCATGGGAGACATGTCCTGAAAACTGGAAGTGAGTGCATGGGGTGCCCATGGTGAGGAAAGGACAGAGGGGGGCAGCAAGGCTCCAGTGTGTCCTGAGAGAGCCTGGATATGTGCCCTTGGGCTGTGGGAGCTGTTCCATGGGCAGGTGGGCAAGCAGGAGGGAGGGACAGAGGTTGCGAGGGATAGTTGTGGCACTGCCTGCCACAACTGCAGTTTCCCCAAGCATTTAGTGAGGGGTTCCTGTGTGGGAATGAGGGAGGCCCAGGGCCCTGGGCTGCTCCAGCAGCCCCTCCAGGGATGTTGCAAAAGGCATGGAGAGTGTGTGGAGAGTGAACAGGAGCCACAGGCTCCCACAGTCTTACCCAACCCCCTTGCAGTGCCCAGTTCCTTAAGGCAGAAAGGTATCCCAGCACACCATGGAAATGGTTATGATCTCTGCTCCCTTTTAGATTGGGATCACAGCTTAGATTACTTGGAAACACTGGTGAATGGTGGTTTGAAGACCTTGCCAGATTTTGGAGGCAAGTTCTCAATGTACATTTCCTGACAGAATAATCAGTGTCAATGTGGCAAGAGCTCAGTCAAGTGGCATTTCCCTTAAGTTCCTCTGAAGGTTGATCAGTTCAGGAAGTCTTGCCCTGCTCCATTCTGGAGCTCTGAAGGATCCCACAGGATTGCTGTCGGTGGGAGCATTTATCTGTCCATCTTCCTCTCGTGTGCAATGCCAGTGTGTCCTTCCGTGTGCTCTGTTGCAGCCACCGAGAAGGGCAGAGAGTGAAGGGGCCGGGCCCAGGGCTGTGCCCCGGGGCTGAGCCTTTGGCAGCTCCTTTGCCTACCCCAGGGAGCCTGAGCTGCTCCTGCTGCCACTGCCAAGCCCTGGCCCTGCCCGGGGCTGGCTTTAGAGCTGCTGGCAGCTCCAGGGAGTCCTTTCCTGCCCTGACTGCCCTGCAAGGGGCTCCTTCCATCCCAGTGTGGGGCCACTGCAGGCACGAGGTCCCCCTGCTCCTGAGTGGGAGGCAGAGCTGAGGGAGTGCCTTGGAGGGCACCAGTCACCCAAGTGCCCTCACTGCCACTCGGGCCTGAAGGAGAATCTTCAACAGTGTCACAGGAGCTCTTCTCCCCTGCCTTTCTTTGCAGCTAACCCGGTTGGTGAAAGTGATCTGGCTTCCCAACCCACGTTCAGGAATGAGCCTCTGGGAGATGCTGAGGGTAGGTCAAGGCCTTTCCCCTGGGAGAACTGGTGGCTCAAGACCCCAAAGCTTGGCCAAGGAGGCAGCGCTGCAGGTGCCAGCACAGACCCATGCACATGTGTGCCCTTGCCCTGCACAATCCCCTCATGATTTCTGCTCAGCGCTGGCAGCTCTCTGGGGAAGGGAGGACCCTGGCCAAGCCACAAAAGCCCAGATGTTTTGTGAATCTTTGCCCCATTTTTGATAATCATGCTGCCCTGAAGATGCCAGCAAAGAAAGGGGGAACTGTTCCATCTGATCCAACTGTCCTTTTTTGTTTCTCAAGTGATAGACCAAAAGGCAGGGCTGAAGCAGGTGTTTCCCCAAGGAAGCAGTGGCTCATTGGCAGCCCCTGCTGCAGGAAGGAAGGCGATGCCAGACACGGGCACAGGCACAGCAGGTAATTGCTGTGCGGGACTCAGGCCTGGCCGGGGCTGTGTGGCAGCAGCTCTTCCCCTAGGGCCTGCCCTTGCCCGGCCCGGCAGCAGCCAAAGCTGGAGGCGCCTCGGCTTCCAGGCCTCTGGAGCTGGTTCAGAGCCCCGGGGAAACGGGACTGGTGCAGCAACGTCCCTGGCGCTGCAGCTGCTGCGGAGCTGGCCCTGAGTGCCCAGAGGCCCAAGGCACAGGAGCAGCCCCGAGCGGGAGCCCTGCCGCCAGCCCAGGGCCAGAGCCAGCCCTGGCTCCCGACTGGGCAGGGGCTGCGCTGGGTCCTGACAGGGCCTGAGCCTGTCCCCTGGGGCTGGGGGAGCTGTCACAGGGCAGGGAGGGCCAGGGGTGGCAGTGGCTGCTCAGGGATGGCTTTGGCCCGTGTCCCTGGCAGCAGCCACTGCCCAAGCAGCTGCGCTGCCCCCGGGCTCTCCTCCCGGCCTGCTGGGCTTTGTTGGCTGGCACAGCCTGTGCCAAGGGCCGGCACGGTGCCTGCAGGCCCCAGCTCTGGGGGAAACAGAGAACGTCCTGCCCGTATCCACCATGCTGCCAGCTCAGCAGTGCAGCACAGCACGAGCTCATGATCCCCATTGCTCCCAAAGATGCAGCCAGCACCACAACACGTGTTCCCAATGCCCAGAAGGGCCTCGTAAGGGGCTTCTATATGGGAACAGGCTGCTGGGCAGGTTTAATGGCAGGCCTGCTTTGTCTGGCATTTATCTGCATCTTATGCTGTGTCCAAATTCATTATTACTGGAAGAGAAAATGGTGAGTGTTTTCTTCATCTTCCCCTGAAAGAGTTTCTTATGAAAATCTAATGCAGACAGCATTCGCAGGGAGGCCGCCATGGAGTTGTGGCCAGTCCATGATTGTCCAAATAACTCTGCTGAGGGTTCTGCTGCTGCCCAGTGCTTCCATTGGCCTCTCAATTGCTGGGCCTTGTCCTGGGGGCCCCGCTGGGGCTGCAGCCAGTGCTGGTTCCCACTGAGGCTGCCTGGCCAAGAGCAGCCCCAGGGGCACGGGGCAGAGGCAGAGCAAGATGGGGAGGAGAAAGAGCAGGGCTGAGATTGCCCTTGAAAGGCAGAGGCGCTGTGGGGCCCGCTCCTGGCCAGGGACCCTGCCCAGAGCCGTGCCCTGCTGGCCGGGGCCTTGAGGGGCAGCTGTCCAGCTGGGCCCAGCTGTGCCAGCAGCTCCAGCCATGCTGGGGAGCCTTGCCAGCTCTGGGCCCTGCTGTGCAGGAGGGTCCCTGCGTGCCACTGGCAGCTGGGGCCTCAGCCACCTCCTCTCTCCACAGGTGCTCCTGTGCATCTTCAGCAGATGGGCCTAACAACACAGGCAGCGGGAACTTGATAGTTTATCCCAGCTCTCCACTTCTGCCCATATCTGCCCTGCCGTGGCTGCAGCAGCGTCATGAGGCCATTCCAAAACCCATCCTTCCAGGAGACCCTCTTCCCCTGAGCCCCCTGGTCCTGTTCCCCGGCCAGGACTGAAGGTGGGCATCCCCTGTCCGCCAGGGCAGGGCTTGG
Organism: Passer domesticus; assembly: GCF_036417665.1. Taxonomy (NCBI): domain Eukaryota; kingdom Metazoa; phylum Chordata; class Aves; order Passeriformes; family Passeridae; genus Passer; species Passer domesticus. The sequence continues at coordinate 6,469,872 of NC_087482.1, read as the reverse complement.
CCCATATTTCATATTTAAATAAAATAATAAAGTTTTCACAACTATATCCGGGTGGTAGCACCAGCAAAGCCCACCCGGCAGCAGCAGTGGCTGAGCTCCATGCCCAGGAGCAGCCGTGGATGCCCACGGTGTGGGCAGGCAGGAGCCAGGCAGGGGCTGCTGTGCCCAGCGGCGGGGCCCCGAGGGGATGGGGGAGCCCATGCTGAGCATCCCTGGGCTGAGGGCACATTTGCTTCTGTGGGATCATCTGGGCCTGGACCTGAAGAGGCAGAAAGGGATATTTTGGGGTCCCTGCTGAGGGGTGCAGGGATCCCTCATGAGGCACAAAGGAGTATTGATGGCCTCTCCTAAGGTGTGCAGGGATCCCTCATGCGTTGGGCAGCAGGGTTAAATTTGAGGGGTTTTTTACTCTTCTCAGCACAGCACAGGGCCATTTGGCCGAGGTTTTGCCAAGCTGGGAGAAAGCCTCTTGCAAAAGCTTGGGCCCAGCCTGTGGGCAGAGCGGGCGGGCGCAGCCCATCCCCTGGGCCAGGCCGGGCTGCTCGGGCCGGGCCGGGCCGGGCCAGGCTCGGGCCCCGGCAGGGAAGGGCCGCGGCCCTGGGCTCTGCTGAGGCTGCTGAGCTCCGGCCTGCCCTGTGCTGCAGCCCAACACATTGACAGCCATGGCCGTGCCCTGGGCCACCGCAGGCACCCGGGGCTACAGCTGAGGCTGCGCCTTCTCCCACTGAAGGGAGGCTGGCTCTGTTCCCTCGCAGGGCACAGCTTAGCTCCCAGCACCTTTGTGAACCTGCCTGCTGGGCAAGTGCTGGGAGCCAGAGAGTTCCAACCCTTCTCACTGGGAAGTGTGTCTGGTGGTGTGGGGATTTTAAATTTTTTTTCCCTCTAAATTTGTGTCCTGGGAGAGGGTTAAGTTTGCTTGCTCTCAGTAGGGCGCTTTTCTTCTTGGCAGTCAGTGGGGTTTCAATGCAGCCACGGTTTAAGGAGGATGTCTGGCCGCTTGGGCTGTGGTTGTGGGACACCTTGGCTTCATCCTTCCTTTGGCTGTGATTTGCACTGGTGCTTGTGCAGGCATTTTACAGTAAGTGGCTTCAGTTCGTTCCTCTTGCTGCCAAAAACTGAGAATAAACCCCTTTAACCTCTTTAGTATTAAGAGGCAGGCCTTACATTCTTGACTTGCTGGATGCACAGGCCATTGGCATCACAGGGCCTTCTTGGTGGGGTCTTCAGATACCCTGGTGGTCACTGAAGAAGGAAGCTGATTTTTCTGGGAAAAAGATTGTTTCCCATGTGTGGAAAAGAATAACCTCTCACTTCCCCATCCCTTTCTATATAAAGTGATACAAGCATGTGCATTCATCTATCTCTGTCTGCCTTGCCAATCCATTTATCTATCTATCTATCTATCTATCTATCTATCTATCTATCTATCTATCTATCATCTATCTTACTAATTTATTGTGGTGCATTTTATTCAAATGGTATGCTCTATCTTGAAAATGTACCCCTCAGAAATGTATGGTTTATTCCAAGCTGTGTTCCTCCCCTGAAGTCCCTTGAATCTGCAATCCCATTGACCCAAATCTTATTTCGCACCCACTTTGAATTTCCCTCTTAAGCTGTACGAGGAAGACCAGATTCTCTCATGGCCCATCTCTCCCCTAGGCTCCCCCTCTCTCCCTCTCCCTTTCCCTTTCCCCCTTCTCCCTCTGAAACCATGTTACTCCCGGGGCTGGGTCCCCCAATAAACCCTCATCTAATCAGCACCCTCAGAAGCCGTGTGGAGTCTCCTTGCGTGCCTGCTGCTGCCAGCGAACTCACAGCCCAGGGGGCCCTCTGGGGACTCCCCAGGGAGCTCCCTTCCAAGGAACTGCTACAATCTATGAAATATTTCTATGCATGATATTTTGTTTATTCGTACATTATGACACATCTCTTGAGAGCTGGAAAAGAATACCATCCATCTTTGATATAACAAAGCTTGGGTGGAGGAGCAAACCTGAACTGTGATTTCCTTCTTGCTAGACATATGCTGGCTTGTTTAGATTGACTTTGAACTGAAATCCTGCAAAGCTGGAAAATGACTGGTGGCCATCACTCTGATTTCCGTAAAAGCCCTTTTTTCATTTTAATTTTTTTTTCATCTATGATGGCTGGTAAATACCTGTCTTCCTTAAGCTATATGCTGGCAATACTGGAGGTAGAAAATAACATAATGCTGCATAGTTTAGATACTTGATAGTTTTCTTGTGAAATTTTATGGCAGTATCTCCTGCCCCAAAACTAAAGCAGCAGGTCAGCTACTGAGCACAACTTACTGCATAGATGCAGCTCATGTTTCTACAGTGGAAGTGGCTTTTTGTTCTTCTGCATGGGTATGAAACACTACCAATTGAAAGGCCGTTTACAGAGCAAAGAGCCTTGTTAACTGTTGCCTGGACTTTGGGAAGGTGGTAGCTGTTACATCAATACCCAGCAAACTGCCGAAATTATTTTTTGTGACTACTCTCTCGTGATTTTGGCCTGGCTTCTTTAGGAGATTCTGTTTTCATTTAGAAATGGCACAGTGGAGCCAGTGCTGCCTCAGGACAGGTGGAGCTGGGACAAATGGCTCATTGATTTTGATCTCAACAAAAAGCCACCTGAGCTCCTCATGACAACAACCCCACGGACTGGAAATGGATCCATTAAAACTAACTAATCACAGAGCTTTTAACTCGAAGCTCTGACACATGGAGCTTGTTCACTTCTGCCATGGAAGAAGGGAGTTTGAAGACAAAGAGGTTCAGCAAGGAGATCCATGTACAACAAAAGTGTTTGTATTTTAGCAAATGAAGTATCTTAGATATGAAACTTCATCCGTACTCCAGTCTTATCCCTCCATTTACCCAAATTCTCTGTCTTAGTTCCTTAGTCAGTAGGAAAATATGACAGGGAAGTGTAGATCCTCCTTTCCGTCTTGAGCTGGGCAGCTTGTAACCTTTTCTTCTCCCACAAACAGGAGCAGACAAATGGGAATTTTGTCATGAAACCATACTTGGGAAAGTTTGCCCTGCGTTTGTTTTTGTACCGAAGTAACTGAGATTCATCGGAGTATTTACAAGGCATAAAGGATGGATTTATTTTGCTTGCTAGAATTTTGATTTTTTTAGACCTTTTCTGCTGCAGAAGTACCTGGCACTTGCACAACTCTTGCCCCATGCACTTCTCCAGTGCTTCTTGCAGAGAAGCTTTGGGAAGCAGTCAGGAAAAGTGCCATGTTCATGTGTTGTTTATGGAGCCCACAGGACAGGGAAATGTGTTTGCAGTGGGCACTGCCTTTTATTCCAAGGTGTAGAAGGATTCTTGGCTGAACAGGGCCATGATATTCCCCTGCGGGAATTGGACAGCCCTGGCCTGCAGGTTACAGAGTTACTCTGAAAACCATGTACTGTCCACAAACAGGAACAAGATAGACCATGTACTGTCCTCAAATAGATGCAACAAGGAAGAACGAGCATTGTGCCAGGATGAAACCAAATGCGCCAAGCTCATCATGGGAACTGCTCATTTGGCACACCTTAGCTAAAGATGCTTATAGTGTGACAACCAATCAGTAATTAAGATGTATGTGTGAATATAGCTACTTAACCAATCAGCATTATGCACCAGTGGCGTGAGACTGTGTATAGAAAAGGATAAATATGCCAAAGTTGCTTAATAAAGGAGGATGACATGTAGCCACATTTGTTATGAGTGTCATTACTCAGCCGACTCTCCGTGGGACCCTCCTCACCAAGGAATTGTCATTGCTGTGGGCACTGGCTGTTATTCCAACACCTGTGTCATTTGTTCTACTGGAATCCTTGTGAGAAAGGTTGTTCTTCGCCATTGAGATTTTTAGTGACATTTTTGATCTCAAACAGCCCAAAGTTTTCCATCTCTCAGGTTTCTGATGCTGGTTTTTCCTTTCCAGTCTGTTGTTGGCCAAGGAAGATGCTGCTTAGATTCTGCAGGCCCCCATACATGGATACTGTTACAGGTAAAAATCGATCCAGCCAATTTAATAAAAATAAAATATAAATTTATTCACAACCAATATACAGTCACGACAGCCAACAACCAAGGACAGCACTGACCCTGGGATGGAAGCTGGGTGAACACAGATCCGCCTTCTATCGCACCCAATCCCCCCTGTTCACCAATGCCGCTTGGCAGAATCCATTCTTATACTCTTTTTCTAGCCCGTGGCGGAGTCCCTTTGTCTTTCCTCAGGGTTCTTCACATTCATGATGCCTCTATTCTTCGTCCTGTGCTGGACAAAACATTGTCCGGGAACTGATGTGTATCCACTCTTCGGTTACCGGAATCCCGTATGCAGATGTATGTCCTTGATGGTCCCCTCTGTCTAAGATGAACATCTCCATGGGCCACCATCACTGGGCCTCCTCCTGTTCACACCAGTGAGAACGACAATCTCCTGTGCCGGCTGGGTTCACTTCCTATGTTAATGACACTCCTCCTACCCAACTTCCAGCTGCGGTTTCCTCACCCTGTGAAGCAATCCCCTCTTCCCTTGCTACTGTGATTTCAAGGTTTGATATTTTATTCTTATATATATATATATATATATAGTCTATCAGCAGGAATTACCATAATATATATAACAGGTACCAAGCTGAAAGTTCTCCAGTGCTCCACAGCAGCACAGTTATCCACAGGAGGGCCATGAGCAGCTCCAGAAGCTCCAAGGGATTCTAACAGATGAATTTCTGTCCCTCAGGAAGGCAGGGCTGGGTCTGAAGTACAGGGTCTGACTCTGCACCCAGCTTGGCATGGCAGCAGCTGTCCCACACTTTGTGGAAGGCACATAACATGTGCCACTCTTAAATCAGCACCGGCTTAGTCAGTCTTATAAACCTCTTACAAAAAAAAAAAAACAGAGCGGGCAAAAAATTATTTGTATTTAATTGGTTAGGGTGTTTTTGGCTTTTTTTTTTCTTGGTTCTTTGCTTTGGTGATCAGAGATCATGGAGGAAGAGACAGACTTTCTGTTCAACTTGCCTGTCAGTGTGCAGGGGGCATGAAAAGAAGATCAGTGTTTCACCAGCTGGTTAAGAAGCCCTAAAAGCAACTGTGCTGTCCCTAATCAGGGGGTGGGGGCACTGCTAACAGCCTGGATTGTCCCCACCTGTGTTCCCCTCCTTACCAAAGTGCTGTGTAGATCCAGAGCCTTGTGCCTTGGCCCAATGGTGCAAAAATCCTCCCAGCATTGCTCTGTTTGCAAAAATGTGTTCTCATTAAGATGAAAAGCTGTATGGGTGGCCTGCAGCTAATGTTCTTTTGTTGCCTGGACCCCAGTCAGTGCTGACATCTAAATGACTGACCAGCCCCAAGCTGCTCTTAAGACTGATTTGATCAAAGGTACTGAAGCTCTGTTGAGTGCAAATTCTCCAGGAAAACAAGCACAGGAACTTGGATAATGTTGGTGGCAAAATCAGAGTGCAGAGTTGAACCTCTGAGGACACCTCACTGCTGCCTCTCCCCACCCTTTTATTTTAAATTCATTTCATATTCTGAGTGTGAGCTCTTGCATGAAATGGGTCCTCAGCAAGGAGCTGCTGGGCCTCCTGGCTGTGTCCCTTTGTGCTCCCAGTGCTTCTTGAAATAAATGGGGCAGGAGATCTTTCTCCTTTTTACTGCCTTTATTAAAAAGAATCAGCTCAGGTGGGGAGAAATCAAAGGGTCGCGCCCAGACCGCCGGAGCTCCCAGGAGTGGCACGGAGGAGGAGGATGATGCAGCTGTGTCCGCTGGTCTGCAGGCAGAGCTGGGGATTCCGTCCTCACCAGAGATTAGGAGATTCCGCCTTTTCGGTCCAACGCCTCGGGTCCTCTCTCTAGTCAACATCCTTTCAGGTTAGGGTGAGAAACAAAAAGGATCCAAGCAGGCACTGGACTACGCTCCCATCCTTAGACATCACCTAGGTCCCCTAGTTCTATGTTGGCTCCTTGTTTTTAGGGGTTTTCCTGGAAAACTGCAAAATTTGGTGCAATGCATTTCTCATCTGCATACTGGCTCTGATGCCACTCCCATTCTCCTGGTACCTGCAGGGTCCCTGTGTCACTCCCTGGCAAGCATCAGGGGGAATATGGTTAATCACCAACCATTAACAGGTAATTGAAGAAGAACTCTTAACAATGAAGCTAACTTAACAGCAACTGGTCCAGCTTGTTTTAACTTTGCAAGCTTAAACAAAAATAGATAACTTTTTATTCATAACAGTCCCCCCTCTTTTTCTTTGATCAGGCTTAAGCTTAAGCTTGCATCAACTTACAGTTTTTGCCTCATTAACATAGAATTTCTTATTTTTTTGTATTGATTATAAATTTCCTGAGCACTCTGGTGATCATATTTACCCAGCTTCATTACTTTTTTTTTGGTTTTTTCAGGTTAATCTCTTTAGAGATCCTTAGGTTATTCTGCACAGCAGATATCACTATTTTAATTAAGCAGGGAAATAAGAACAAACTAACAAGTGCACACACTGTGAAGGTTGTAGTTTTCTAACTTTTTTTGAAAGTCCATAAATTATCCCACCAACTGCAATCAAGTACAGGAATCCTTTTTTGATTTCTTACATATGCCAGTTTTCTTATTTCATTTAAGATGTCTCTCATGACTGCTACAGTTAATTTGATTTGATAAATTACTGTTTTGGTTTGGGTGAGTTGGTCATTAATGTGATTAAGAGCTTATGTGGTCTGATTCGATATTATCTCTAATATTGCTTGTAACTTCATAATTTGGTTTAATATATACCGCTTCTTCAATTTGTTTTTTCTTAAATTCATCGTATATAGGGACTCTTGTACTTGATCCAGATTCTTTGGGAAATATAAAGAAAGCTTGTTTTATAATTCTAATGATGCAACTGCCAGACCAGTCTCTTGGCAATTTAGTGGATGTTGTGGTACCATTGACCCAAAACAGGTGTTTAGGGGTTTCCTGAAATATATTAGCTTTTGTTGTGCTCTCCTAATATTTAGAAATATCTTTTCCTTTGACCAGATTTACCAGGCTTGCTTTAGTAGCATCACGTTCAAAGCACCACCAGGCTTCTCCTACAGGGTGCTCTCCCAGGAGTGGCTGCCTAAATGTGGCAGTGTTCTGGGCTGTGCAATATATTTTCTTGTTCTCTTGATAAAGGATCAATTGGGAGAGATTAACACACTTATAGTTTAAATTGGTGTGGAGTCTCAGCAAGGAACTTACTTCTTTCTCATAGAGAGGTTGGTAGCACTCACTGCACGGCTCTCTTGGGCTCCCCAGAGCACCACCAGCAGTCAGAGCCACTGCTACTACCCTTCCCAAGAGTCCGGTATGGGTCATCTTGCACAGCTTGCCCACCTGGCCTTGCCTCTTGAGGATTTTACTGAGAAGAAGTTTCCAAGCTCTTTAGAGTCTCTTGCTCTTCTGGTTAAACCTCTCTTGATCTGTCTCTGCTAATTTGGTCTCTCCTAGGGGAGCACTCTGCAGAAGATTAACCTGGAGTCTTTGGTACTAAATTGGGAGGACTTCACCAGAATTACTTATTAACAATTTTTAACTTGTACAAATTTCTTGAAACACTTTAAGACATGTTATGATTCTAAACTTTTGTCTTATGCAGTTCATCAGTCTTTTTGATATGTCAACTTTAAGTCATTTGGTCCTTTTATAATAGTATATTCAGCTGAATTGGCTCCTGATGTGGTTGAATCTTGTCCCGAGTTAGGGTGTGAGGATGGTGTGGAATCTGGTCCAATACCAGAGGGAGACACTGACAAATCTTGTCCAATGCTCGGGGGTGGGACTGGTCCTTTAATTCTCGTGATGTGGGTCTAACCTTTTTCTCTGGTCCGCACAGCAGAATTAGCGATGACAAGTGCCTGAAAGGGGCCTTCAAATTTAGGCATTAATGGTCAACTATTCCAGGATTTTATCAGAACCCAGTCTCCTGGGTTCATGTCGTGTGCTTTTGTATCAAGAGGGGAGGTTTGGGGGAGGTATCCTTTTTTTCTAAATCTTTCTAGGGTTCTTCCAATGACTTCTAAATATTTTCTGGTAACTTCTTCTTCCAAATAGTCTCCTGTGCTATAGGGTGTTAACAAGAATGGCAGTCCAAACATCATTTCATAGGGTGAAATCTTTATATCAGACCGGGGTCTTATTCTGATGCGCAAGAGCACTAGGGGCAAACACTTTAGCCAATTCATTTTTGTTTCTTTGATTAATTTAGTCAATACATTTTTGAGAGTTTTGTTCATCCGTTCCACCCTCCCAGAACTCTGGGGGTGCCACGGAGTATGTAATCTCCATTTTATTCTTAAGGCTTTTTGCATTTTGCAATATTTGGGCCACAAAGCGTGGACCTCGGTCTGAGTCTATGGTATTCACCATTCTGTATCTGGGGATAATGTTTTCCAAGATTACCCTTGCTATGACTTGGGCTGTTTCCCTTTTGGTTGGGAAGGCTTCTACCCAGTGAGTGAGATGATCCACTATAACTAGTAGATGTTTGTATCCTTGTTCTGGGGGCATCTCAGTAAAATCTATTTGTATGCTTTGGAAAGGTCTTAGAGTTAGTTCCCTCCCTCCAGGTGTTACTTTTCTCATGACTTTCTGATTTACTTTTTGGCAAATTAAACACCCTTTTGTGATTGCTTTTGCTAGGTCATATACACGTATGCACAGGTTATTTCTTAGGAAATGATCACATAGTCCTTGGACTCCTCAGTGGGTTAATTTATTTAGTTCTGTTAGCACTGTCCCGGCAAGTGCTTTGTTTAAAAACACCCTTCCGTCTGATGTTAACTACTCCCCTCGTTGCCTTTGGTGTAACTTTCTATCTTTTATAGCCTTTAATTCTTTTTCACTAAATATAGGTTTTTCTCTTTCCTCCTCCTCGGGTGTGGTTTCTGTTTTAAAAACTTTCACTGGATCCCCTGGTTCTAAAGCTGCTTCCTTTGCTATCTGATCAGCCAATCGGTTTCCTTTAACTTCAAGGCTGTGTCCTTTTTGGTGCCCTTTTATATCTACTACTGCTATTTCTGTTGGTTTCTGTAAAGATTCCAATACAGACTTGACTAGATTCTCATGAGCTAAGCTTTTTCCCCTTGAGCTTAGATATCCACGCTCCTCCCGTATTTTCCCAAATGTGTGTAATATCCTAAATGCATATTTGGAATTTGTAGAAATGGTTCCCCGGTCTCCGTCCAATAAGTCTAATCTTCTTTTCAGGGCATATATTTCACAACTTTGGGCTGACCAGGTTTGGGGTAGTTTTCCTTTTTCATCAATTTGTAAAGTTTTTCCGTCTATGATGGCATAACCTGAAGCTCTTTTTCCACCTACTACCCTTGAAGAGCCATCTATAAACAAAATTCTTCCAGTTGTTAGAGGTTGATCTTCTAAATCCTCTCTTTCTTTGGTTTGGAGACTGATCAATTCAAGGCATTCATGTTCTAGACTCTCTATAGGCTCTCCCATAAGGAATTGTGTTGGATTGAGGGCGTTTGATGTGATGAATTCTAAATGATCTGTGTTCATTAGTATTATTTCATATTTTAATATTCTTGCATTGGTTAGCCACTGTTGAGCTCTTTGGCTCAGCACTGTTTTAAGATCAGGAGGGGTATGTACTTTAATTTTTCCTTGTAAAGTCAACTTCTGGGTCTCTTCTATCAGAATAGCAGTTGCTGCTACTGCTTGTATACAAACTGGCCAGCCTCTAGCCACTGGGTCTAACAATTTGGAGATGTAAGGTACAGGTTTTCTGCAGCCTCCCCACTCTTGAGTTAGTACACCGTAGGCTAGACTTCCTTCAGCACTTACAGAAAGATCAAAGCTCTTCTTGAGGTCAGGTAAGCTTAGGACTGGAGCAGAAGACAACTTCTCTTTTAGGTTCTCTAGTTGTTGATCGTCTTCTGCTGTTCAAATTATGGGATCTGGGGCTACCAGCTTATCATATAAAAATTTCACACTTTGTGTGTATTGATCCAACCATAACTTGCAGTATCCAAACAGGCCTAGAAGCTTTCTCACATCTATTTTTGTTTGTGGAGCTGGGAGAGAGAGGATGCCTGAAATTCTGTCAGGACTCAATTTCTTATATCCCTCTCCTATTATGTGCCCAAGGTATGTTACTTCTGATTGTACGAACTGTAGCTTCTCTTGGGAAACTTTTAATCTTTTCTCTCCCAGAAAATTCAAAAGTTTAATGCTAGTTGTTCTGACCTGATTTTTTCCTTTCCCTGATACCATCAGGTCATCAACATACTGCAGGATTTGTACTTCTTTTTCAGGAACAAACTGTTCTAACAAACCCTCCTAGGGATTGTCCAAAGAGATGGGGTGATTCAGTAAACCCTTGCGGTAATCGGGTCCATCTTAGCTGTTGTTTTCTTTTTGTACTTGGGTCTTCCCATTCAAAGGCAAACCAATCTCTACATTCTACTGCCAGAGGACACGCCCAGAAAGCATCCTTCAAATCTATAATAGTGAACCAAGCATGTTCTCTTGGAATTCAGCTTAGAAGATATATGGGTTGGGCACAACCGGATGTCTAGCAATGGTTTTCTTGTTTACCTCTCTTAGGTCTTGTACCAGCCTGCATTTCCCTTCAGCTTTCTTAACTGCCAGTACAGGGGTATTGTGCGGTGACATACAGGGTTCCAAACTTCCCTCTTGCAGCAATTGTTCAATAACTATGGCCAGCCCCCTCTTTCCTTCCAGGGAAATTGGATACTGTTTGACCCATATGGGTGAAGTATCGTCTTGCATTTTTATTGTTATCGGAGGAATGTCCCGCTTTCCTCCTTCAGCCCACACCTCTGGGCTTATTTCAGCAACATCACCTTGGGATAACTTCATTATTTGTACCACCATCTTCCCTTCTCTCGGGACAATTCCTACTCCCAAATGAACTTGTAGATCTCTCCCTAACAAACTTTTTTCTAGTTTAGGCAGGTAGATCAAATTTGCTTCACACTGCCTTGAGTTTCCGATTATTTTTACATTCTCGATCACTGAGGCTCTAAATGGTTTCCCTTCAGCCCCTAATACTTCACAAAATTTTCTACCAATTACCATACCTTCTGGTATTTTTTTGAGACAGGACTTATCTGCTCCTGTATCAACCAAAAATTCAAATTCCCTATTTTGGGTTCCCACTTCAAAGTTTACCAAGGGCTCCTCTAGATGTTGCATTGGGTCCCCTAAAGTACAGAGCCCTTGACACCCCTAATCATCATCTCTAAGCATTTTCTCTAAGGCTTCTTGTTCTTTGGCTATTGCTTCATCAAGGGTCAGCTTTTTACAAAACCTTCTAATGTGCCCAGTCTGCCCACAGTAACAGCAACGCCTTTCACTTGAAGGGACTTGAGGCCTCCGTTCCTCTTGTACCTGATGGTACTGGCCTATCCTTATCTGCTCCTGGTGGTGGATTCCTCTACTCTTTTGTGGCCTTGGACTGTAGGAAAGAATTGTTTGCTCCAACACTTTCTCTAGCTATAGAGACCATGATCCTAGCTTTGGCCTTTGCTTTTTCTTCTTCCCTCATTAAATACACTTTCAATGCTTCCTTCAATAACTCATTAATGTCTTTTTCTTGCCAATCTTAATTCTTTTCCAGTTTTCTCCGTATATCAGGCCAAGATTTAGTAACAAACTGGACCTTTAATAGCACTTCACCCTCTTTGGTGTCTGGGTCTATTCTAGAATACAATTGAAAGTTCCGCTTTAGGCGATTAAGCCAAGTAGCAGGAGTTTCATCCTTCTCTTGTGCGCCCGCGAATGCCAATTTTGTATTAGTTCCTTTGGGAACTGATTCTCTGATCCTTCTAATGATCAGAGACCTGTACTCCATCATGGCTTTCCTCCCTTCCTCCTGATTAGGGTTCCAATTGGGATCCACTAGTGGCAATTTGTCTTCACCTGATGGCACTTGGGGTCCTGGACGATTACCTTTTTCCCAAATTCTTATGCTTGCGGCTCTAATCATTCGGGACTCTTCTGGGGAAAATAATATATTTAGAATAGAATTCATCTCCCCCCAAGTGTAGATATTTGGACCTAAGAACTGATCCACTTGGTTAGCAATGCCCACAGGGGCTTCAACTAAATTCCCTAACTCCTTCTTGAATGCTCTCACCTCAGAGGCATGTAGAGGAGCGTTTACAAAAGCAACACCTCTTGCTACTGCTTCCATAGGAACTACTCTAAGAGGAAAAAGTCTCTCTACTTTGGAGGTCTTGGATCGGGTACCGCAGTATGGCCCATCTTCAGACACAAAATTACTCATTTGAGGGGTATTAGCACTAGCTTGGACCTGCTGTAGGTCAGCGGCTGTACCTGGTGATAAGAGGTTACTAGGTAAGGAAGCATTTGTGTCCCAGTTAGGAGGAGGGACAGCAGTAGGAGGGGCAGAAGAGCTTGAGTGCATGTTAAGTGGAGCTGGAGAAGGGGTGGAGCATGCAGCAGGTGGAGTAGGTATCAGTGGTGGTGCAGAAGCAGCTAAAGGAGTCGAAGGGGGTGGTGAGGGAATGGCCCCCATGGCCGCCGAGGGAAGAACTGGATCTGCTATTTGAGGTGCTCGAAGGAGAGGATTATAAGGTGGAGGGGCATCAGGAGGCAAGTAGTCTAGGGGGTCCCACCTTTCGGCAATCTCTTTAACTTCAGCATCCCCTCTTTCATTCCCCTCTTTCTTCCTCTGCACTTTACAAATTCGCACTCCTTCATCCTTGATGGTATTCAACCAACAAGCTACATAGAACAATTGCTCAGGATCAGTATCCTCTTGAGATGTCAGATACTGACTCAGTTGTTGACACATCCACTTGTCTTTTGTCCCACACCACAGCCATCCTCCTTGTACATCTAATTCTGGCCACGCTTCTAGACAATAGTGAATCATCTTAACTTTATCTAATCCTTCTGTGGCTTCTATAGAGTCCCATCTCTCTAATCGTTCACCTAGGGGACTGTGGGGAGGTATAGTTCTCAGTCTCTGGCCACTTTTCTTACTATTGCACCCTCTCATTTTTTCAGCCTCAAAAAAAATCACAAAGATGATTTTATCTTAAAGGAAATATATCTTACTTAAGAAGTCCCGACCTCCTCTGCCAAAACTCCAATTTCTCTGACCCTTTTCGTCAGGACTTTGTTGAGGCCTTGGCCTCGCGCGCCCTGACTCAACAAACAAACAAAAGAACCAAAAAAATTCCTCGAGACCCTGGCTTCTGAGGCTGTATGCCTGACCTCCTTCATCAGGACTTTGTTTGCCTGCAGGACTTTTAGACTTGCCCAAATTCTTCTTGGGACTTCTGAGTTTGCCTAACCTCTCTTGTCAGGACTTAAAACGAAAGTATTGCCTGATTTGCAGTTTGCCTGACCTTCCCCTGTCAGGACTTATGCTTCAGGCTTGAAAAAACTCAAGATAGGCTTCCTCTGCCAGACCTCGTGCCTGACCTCTGTCGTCAGGACTTAAAAACAAAACTGCCTGATATTCTAAATCACCTAACTTCCTTCGTTAGGACCTGTATCAGGGCCTTTGGGGTACGTGCCACTCACACAGCTATTTCCTCTGCATGCCCGGAGGGGAGTCCTCTTTACCCCTTTGGAGGCACCTCAATCACCAGTTCCACTCGCTTCCCCCTGTTCCCGGCCGGCCCCCTCGCGGGGGTGCGGAACCGCGGTACTGAGGGGTCCTTGCTCGCTTCGAGGGGCCGGGCTGCCGGCCCTCGTCTCACTCACACACACTCGCTGGCCTCCCTCTCTTGCCGCCAGATACTCTCACCAGTCCGGCGCTGCTCCGTGTCACTGTCCCAAGCCAATCTTCTCTGGTCCTGGTATCCAGCTGTCCTGCAGGGCCAGGGTGGGCGGCCGTCCCAGTCCTGGTGTCCTCTTCAGGTGTGGCTATCCCGGACGAGCCGCCAATCTGAAATGAATGGGACAGGAGAACTTTCTCCTTTTTAATGCCTTTATTAAAAGGAATCAGCTCAGGTGGGGAGAAATCAAAGGGTCGCGCCCATGCCGCCGGAGCTCCCAGGAGTGGCACGGAGGAGGAGGATGATGCAGCTGTGTCCGCTGGTCTGCAGGCAGAGCTGGGGATTCCGTCCTCACCAGAGATTAGGAGATTCCGCCTTTTTGGTCCAACACCTCGGGTCCTCTCTCTAGTCAACATCCTTTCAGGTTAGGGTGAGAAGCAAAAAGGATCCAAGCAGGCACTGGACTACGCTCCCATCCTTAGACATCACCTAGGTCCCCTAGTTCTATGTTGGCTCCTTGTTTTTAGGGGTTTTCCTGGAAAACTGCAAAATTTGGTGCAATGCATTTCTCATCTGCATACCAGCTCTGATGCCACTCCCATTCTCCTGGTACCTGCAGGGTCCCTGTGTCACTCCCTGGCAAGCATCAGGGGGAATATGGTTAATCACCAACCATTAACAGGTAATTGAAGAAGAACTCTTAACAATGAAGCCAACTTAACAGCAACTGGTCCAACTTGTTTTAACTCTGCAACCTTAAAAAAAATAGATAACTTTTTATTCATAACACTTCTGGTCTGGTTTGGCTGGGAAACTTGTCCATCCTGCCTCTGTGGCTGCTCCCTGTCATTCTAATGCACAGCCCTTTCCTGCTGCTTGGCATTTAAATACTCTGATTACTTTATTGGGTAACTTGCATCTTGCACTCCATGACATTAAATTGTGTTTACTCAGACTCTGCGTTATCCTGAGTTTCTGGAACACATTTCTAAGCCTTCCAGCTGTAGCCCAAGGGAAACTGTTTCTGCCTTACATCACAAAATTGGCAGATTTTTTGCAAAGACAGCCCGTTACAAAGGACTTGCTGTGTGCATTAACATCTGAGGGGCTGCTTTCAAAGACAGGCAAAAAACCCATGAACAAACAGCAAACCAACCAAACAACATATTATTAAAAACTACTTTATTTTTACCTCTTATTTTTAATCTTTTCCAAGCTGGCCTCCTTTTCCGCTGCAGTGTTTTTCTTTGGACAGAAAAGCCCCCTTGCCAGATGATGCGACTTCACAAGGAAAACAGAACTCACACACAATGCATATATGAAACCTAAACGTAGAGATTCCCATTATCACAATCATCATCAATGATTTTCAGTGTGTTTTGATGTCAGATTGTTTCCAGAAGGGTGAGAACAGTATCTCAGATCTCCTGGCTAGTTTGGTGTCATACCCACTTATTATGTCTCCTTTCTTATTATCTTTCCTTTCTGCAGTTTTGTAGTTGCTCTGCCCATTTGTTGCTCTTGGATCACTGCCTCCTTCACCTGATTTTTACCTTTTTCTGGATTTGTGGGGATTTTTCTGTTGGTTTTGGTTTTTCTTGGTGGTTGTTTTGTTTGCCTGATTTATTTGGCCAGTTTTGCTTTTGTTTTGTGGTTTTTGTTTTTTTTTAATTTACTTAACAGCGGAATCAGCTTGTGATTTCTGTTGTGAAGTTCTGATACACAGGTGTAGCACATAAATGCTGTTTATGTTTTTACAGTCATCTCAGACACAGACCGGCAAGATCCTTGACTTTGAGAACTGAGTGCTCTCAGACAGAAAATTGTGCATGAATAGGAAACTTGTAGCTCCTGTCTCCATTATACACAGCAAAATGTAAAGTGGTTGGAATGATACCCATTCTAGCCTTTATTTTGCCTTCTTTTGCTGCCATGCATCAAACTGTGTCAGACTCATCACTGACCCGGGTTCTTCCAGGATGGGGTGTGCAAGAATGATCCCTCAGCTCATGTGTGGACCTGGTGTGCACCAGGCTAGAGACGTGACTGTCATCCATAGCCAGCCCCTGTCTGCCAAGAGAACAGGGAGCTGCAGCTCTGAGGAACTCAGGGGTTAGGCAGCAAACAGCCCAAATGCCTAGTTTATATCAGTTACTGGTCAGGAGGATTTACTGTGGACAGATTTTTATTTTCCTGCTTAGAGCTGGAATAAAAGAACCCTGGCAGTTTGCTTTAGCTGTGAAGAGACTCTCTTCAACAGGTTCCAGATCTGCTGCTTGTTTCAATTAAAAGCAGAGCCAAACTCTTCTGTTGGTCACATCAACATAAGTTTCAGGAGTCTGTGAAAGATATAAGAGTGTCAAAATTATTTCATTTTCTAGTACTTACAGTCTTCTAATTAAGTCATGAGGTAATTATGCCATCATTCACTCTATCAAATAACTGGAAAAGCACATTGTCCACCTCTCTGAGTCATTTCTCCTGGAGTCTGACACTGTAGAGAGTTGTTCTGTAACTAAATGACATCTGAAGACAGGTGTAGTCTACCATACTTCTGGCATACTAGAAGTGAGAAAAACCCTTTGAATCAGGATTTTATCCTTTCTTCTTCCACTTACTCCTCCCAGGAATTTTAATCTCTGAGGTCTAAGCTCTTCAGCTGCCTCACAAACATTGTTTTAATTCAGACAGGCATCCATGCATTGAGCCACAAATCAGGACCATGGTGTGAACCTTGAAGCAATGTAGGTTTATAGCACTGAAAATAATAATCCAATACCCAGGTTAAGCCAAGCCTATTGGTTATTTCCCAAATAACTCTACCTATCCTCAGAGATGTTTCAAAAACGATCATTGTAAAGGCTAGGAGCGGGGAGAGAGAATGTTATCAAAATTAAAAATAGAGCTTTCTGAGCTCTTTATATTCCTATAAAAAGAGAGTCCAAACCGTTCATCTATGGAACATTAACTGAGAAGTGAACAAAAGACTGTCAAAATAATTGCTTGGGGAACAAAAAACGCATAAATAAATACAAGCTTAAATGTAGTGTTGCAGTGTTGGTCTGCCCCTGATTGCCTGTAGAATAATCACCTTTGGAAAACATAGAGAAGACCTCTCCCTGTTCCTTGTCCCTACCCTCAGTGCAGTCCTACCCCCAAGGCAGTCCACCTGTGCTGTAGAGCAGCTGTGCCCTGCAGCCACAGCCCAGATTCGACAGTTTTCTGGGGGCGGCCCAGTGCCACTGTGGGTGTGGGCAGCTAGTGGGGCTGAAGAAATGGGGCAGCACAGCACTTCCCAAATCAGCTCTTCTGCTGCAATAAAGAGATGCAGCTGTGACCCAGTGTCCTGGTGGTAGCACAAGCAATGCCCAACTGGCAAAAGCACTGGCTGAGCTCCATGCCCAGGAGCAGCCGTGGATGCCAGCTCTGGGCCCAGCTGTGCAGGAGGGTCCCTGTGTGCCACTGGCAACTGGGACCTCAGCCACCTCCTCTCTACACAGGTGCTCCTGTGCATATTCAGAAGACAAGCAGAAAAGCAGAGGCAATGAGAAGTTGACAGTTTATGCCAGGTCTTCGCTTCTGCCCCTATCTGCCCTGCTGTGGCTGCACCCCTGCCATGAGGCATCCCAAAACCCACCCCTCCACAACGAGACCCTCTGCCCCTGAGTCCCCTGGTCCTGTTCCCCGGCCAGGACTAAAGGTGGGCAGCCCTTGTCTGGCAGGGCAGGGCTTGTCCCACATTTTATGTTCAAATAAAGAGATGGAGTTGTTGCAACTATGTCCGAGTGGTAGCAGCAGCAAAGCCCACCAGGCACCAGCAGTGGCTGAGCTCCGTGCCCAGGAGCAGCCGTGGATGGCCATGGTGTGGGCAGGCAGGAGCCAGGCAGGGGCTGCTGTGCCCAGCGGCGGGGCCCCGAGGGGATGGGGGAGCCCATGCTGAGCGTCCCTGGGCTGAGGGCACATTTCCTTCTTTGGCATCATCTCGGCCTGGACCCCATCCAGGGGCATGCCCAGGAAAAGAGGGAAACCACCTAGAAAGTGCTTGCCTTGAGATCAATGGAATGAGGCTGGACTCTGAAGGAAGTCCTTCATAGCCTGAGGGGTGAGCTCAGAGCCCAGAGACAGAGACTGAGCCTGTGGCACCCGCAGATCTCTTATGAGCAGAGAGGCCATTTGCCCCCAAGCCTCATCTGTTCACCCAGGGACACGTGGTGAGCACACACAGAAGGTGGCTCAGCCCTGTTGCTGCTCCCTGAGTGTTATGTTTGGCTCCCTCTAAAAGGCACGCAGGGGCTTTAGGTCATCTCGGTGCTGTGCAAGGGGCTGGGGGCACCCAAAATTGTGCAGGGAATTTACTGTATGTGGAAAGGTGTGCAGGGGTCAAGGGACACCTGTAAATAGAGCAGGGGTCTGGGGTCTCTTGTGAGGCACACAGGGGGATTTTAGGGTGGCTGAGGGTATAGCCATAAGATGTGCAGTGGGTTTGGGTGTCCCCTAAAGTGTGCAGCTCCCCTGATGGCCTGTGTTGCATTACTTTTGTATGGCATCAAGTCCTCCACTTTTGAAATAGGGGCCAAAGGCCAGCACAGCGCACAGCACGGACTTGGTGGGAGCGGGGCAGGGCTGGGGCTGCCTGCAATAGTGGGAATGGCCAACGTGAGATGAATTTTGGACATGACATTGCTTTGGCATGTAGAACCATGAAATGTCTCACATGCCCAATATTGTCTAACTCACTTCTGGTGAAAAAGAGCTAGATTGCACATAACTACCAGCAGGGACACACTCTCCTTGCTGGAAGGGCACCTCTTGAGATCCTTTGCCACAAAAACCTGCCCCGGGCCATGAGGTCACAGCAGGCTCACGGGTCACAGCAGGCTGAGCTCTCAGCAGGCCCTGAGGTCACAGAGGTGCCAGAGGTGCCAGAGCCCCGTGGTTGCACAGCAGCACAAGGACCCAGCAGTCAGTCCCTGAGCACAACTGTTGCGGCAGCAGCGGCGGTGGCAGCAGCGGTGCTGACATTGGGACAGCGGTGTCGGGACAGCGGTGGCAGCAAGAGCTGCGGGACTGGCGGAGGGCAAGGCAGCATGGCCCTTGCTCTGCGCCTCCTACTCCTGCTGCTCCTGGCCGTGGCCCTGCCTGCCAGGGCTGCCCAGGCTGCTCCGCTGCAAGCGCGGCGAGCAGGTGAGCCGGCAGCCTGGCTGCCCTTTCCCGGCACAGCGCTCCCTGCTCCCTGGGAAGCGCTGGGGATGGTTTTGGCCAGGGCTTTAGGGAGGGTTTCCTCTGTGGGAGGGACAGAGCCCCCACAGGGCCTGGGCGGCTCCAGCCATCACTCCAGGGATGTTGCACAGGGCCTGCAAAGAGGGTGGAGAGTGACCAGAGCCATTCCAGAGCTCCCCAGGCCCCTGTGCACCTCTGGCCTTGTCCACTGACATCTGGCTCCCACAGCCTTACCGGACCCCCTTGCAGTACCCAGTTCTCTAAGGCAGAGGGGGATCCCAGCACACCATGGAAATGGGTCTGATCAGATCTTGCTCCCCTCTAGATGAGCATGCTAGGAAGGCTTCTCCAGCAGCTTGGCTCCGTGAAGATTTCCAGCCTCTTAACCCTCCAGCAGGTATGTTGTCCATGTTCCTAAAAGAATAATCATGGACAGCCTGGTAGGCACCAGGTGACAGGAGCTTCTGTGGCTGTTGAGTTTCAGGTGTGTCTGCAGGAAAGACTTTTCAGGCTCCTTTCCTGGTTGCTGCACACAAGCCCCGCTCCCATGGCAGGGGTGAGTAGTGTGTGCCTGCTGACCCCACAGGCTGAGCACTTGTTCTGTGGGATCCCTCCCGGGGAAAATGCAAATGCTTCTCTTAAGGTCCTCCAAGAGGGAGGAACAAACCTATAGGAGACAGGAAGTCCCTGGAGGCATCCAAACACATAGGGTTTCGATAGGGTCCTGAGTGAGGTGGACAGGCAGCGTGGTGGGTGCATTTCCCTCAGCCTTCCCCTGGGACTCATCACCCGCGGGCTTTGGCTGCACATCTGGACACGCCGTGCCCGGCACAGCGGGAAGGGATCCATGGCAGCCTCGCTGCCCCACAGCTGCTGCTTTCATGCCCTGCAGGGCTGTTTCCCAGCCTGGCCTGGCTGCAGCTTCTGCCCAGCCTCTGCAGGAAGGCATTTGGCATCAGCTGCGAGGGAGCCCAAACTGCACCATGGGCCATGCCCACCCTGAGATCCTTTGCCATTTCCCTTCACTGGGGAGCTCCGGAGGGGTGGTGGTTTGGAGGAGGGAGGGCCCTGGTCCCGCTCCAAAGCTTGGATGACTTCCTGAACCTTATTAATATCTTCAACTAGCATTGCCTCCTGAAGATGCCGCCTTCCCATTGGGGAAGAGCCCCACCTGATTCATCTGTCCCTTCTCCTTTATGCAGAGATGGAAGGAAAGCCTGTGCTGAAGGCTGAGTTTCCCAGAGGAAGCAGTGGCTCATTGGCAGCCTCTGCTGCAGGAAGGGAGGCGATGCCAGGCACAGGCCCAGGAGGTAATTGCTGTGCCTCTGAGCCTGAGCCCTGCTGAGGCTTCAGCTGCCCTCTCTGCTGCTTGGCAATGCGGAAAGAGCCCGGAGAGGACCAGCACAGCCCAGGGGAATTATCCTGAGCAGGCTCAGGGGCACTCGGGTACTGAGCAGTCCTGCTGGGGTCCCTGCATGGGGGACACGAACTGAAACTTGGGAGCCACTGCACAGGGTGTCCATGGTGGGGAAAGGGCCGAGGGGGAGAGCAAGGCTCCAGTGTGTCCTGAGAGGGCCTGGGTATGTCCACGTGGGCTGGGGAAGCTGTCGCCGCAGAAGGAGGGACAGAGGTTGGGAGGGACACTTGTGGCACTGCCTGCTGCAGTCTTCCCCAAGGATTTAGTGTGGATTTCCTTTGTGGGAGGGACAGAGCCCCCACGGGCCCTGGGCTACTCCTGCCGCCCCTCCAGGGATGTTGTACAGGGCCTGCAAAGAGGGTGGAGAGTGACCAGAGCCAGTCCAGAGCTCCCCAGGCCCCTGTGCACCTTTGGCCTTGTCCACTGACATCTGGCAGCCAAGGCCTTACCTGACCCCCTTGCAGTGCCCACTTCCCTAAGGCAGAGGGGGATCCCAGCACACCATGGAAATGGGTCTGATCAGATCTGTGCTCCCCTCTAGATGAGCATGCTAGGAAGGCTTCTCCAGCAGCATGGCTCCATGAAGATTTTCAGCCTCTTAAGCCTCCTGCTGGTATGTTGTCAATGTTCCTAAAAGAATAATCATGGACAGCCTGGTAGGCACCAGGTGACAGGAGCTCCTGTGGCTGTTGAGTTACAGGTGTGTCTGCAAGAAAGACTTTTCAGGCTCCTTTCTTGGATGCTGCACACAAGCCCCGCTCCCATGGCAGGGGTGAGTAGTGTGTGCCTGCTGACCCCACAGGCTGAGCCCTTGTTCTGTGGGATCCCTCCCAGGGAAAATGCAAATAATTCTCTTAAAGTCCTCCAAGAGGGAGGAACAAACCTATAGGAGACAGGAAGTCCCTGGAGGCATCCAAACACATGGATAGGGTCCTGAGTGAGGTGGACAGGCAGCGTGGTGGGTGCATTTCCCTCCTGCTTCCCCTGGGACTCAGCAGCCAGGGGCTTTGGCTGCACATCTGGACACGCCGTGCCCGGCACAGCGGGAAGGGATCCATGGCAGCCTCGCTGCCCCACTGCTGCTGCTGCTGCTTTGACGCCCTGCAAGGCTGTTTCCCAGCCTGGCCTGGCTGCAGCGTCTGCCCAGCCTCTGCAGGAAGGCATTTGGCATCAGCTGCGAGGGAGCCCAAACTGCACCATGGGCCATGCCCACCCTGAGATCCCCTGCAATTTCCCAGTCTCTGAGCACATCTGGAGGGGCCGGTCTTTGGAGGAGGGAGGGCCCTGGAGCAGCCCCAGTAACCTGGTGACAAGCATTGCCTCCTGAAGATGCCACATTCCCACTGGGGAAGAGCCACACCTGATTCAGCTGTCCCTTTTCCTTTTGCAGAGATGGAAAGAAAGCCTGTGCTGAAGGCAGCATTTCCCAGAGGAAGCAGTGGCTCCATGGCAGCCTCTGCTGCAGGAAGGGAGGCGATGCCAGGCACAGGCCCAGGAGGTAATTGCTGTGCCTCTGGGCCTGAGCCCTGCTAAGGCTTCAGCTGCCCTCTCTGCTGTCTGGCAGTGCGGGCACACAGCATTACCTGACCCCCTTGCAGTGCTCGGTTTCCTATACAAGGGGATCCCAGCACAGCATGGAACAGTTCCCATCTGTGCTCCTTTCTAGACTGGGAACGTGACTTCCATCATTTGTTAAAGCACAGTTTAAGGATGTTGGAGCTTGGTGAAGGTAGGTTATCAGCAACCCTTCACTAACAGAATAATCATTGTCTAAGTGTAATCATTGTCCAGAGTAATATTCCTCTGTCACTTCCCTTAAGATCCTCCAAAGTTTGATGGATTCTGTAAATCCTAGCCTCCAAATTTTTACTCTTGTACCCAACAATGATCCCACAGGATTGCTGTCAGTGGGAGGAAGGAGCATTTAGCTGTCCATCTTCCTCCCGTGGGCAATGCCAGTCTGTCCTTCCGTGTGCTCTGTGCAGCCAGGGCGAAGAGCAGAGAGGGAAGGGGCCGGGCCCAGGGCTGTGCCCCAGGGCTGAGCCTTTGGCAGCTCCTTTACCGACCCCAGGGAGCCTGAGCTGCTCCTGTTGCCACTGCCAAGCCCTGGCCCTGCCCGTGGCTGGGTTTAGAGCTGCTGGCAGCTCCAGGGAGTCCTTTCTGCCCCGACTGCCCCACAAGGGACTCCTTCCATCCCAGTGTGGGGCCACTGCAGGAACGTGCTCCCCCTGCTCCTGCTCCTGAGTGGGAGGCAGAGCTGAGGGAGTGCCTTGGAGAGCACCAAGAATCCAGGTGCCCTCACTGCCACTCGGGCCTGAAGGAGAATCTTCAACAGTGTCACAGGAGCTCTTCAGTCCTGCCTTTCTTTGCAGATGAACCTGATGATGATCCTGATGCTGAATATGAGCCTGTTGACGAAGACTATCCTGTGAATGGAGATGACTTGGATTCCCAACGCATACCCATTACTGAGCCTCTGGGCGATGCTGAGGGTAGGTCAAGGCCTTTCCCCTGGGAGAGCTGCCAGCGCAGATCCCAAAGCTGGGCCAGGGGGGCATTGCTGCAAGTACCAGCACAGAACCAGGCACGTGTGTGCCCTCTCCCTGCGCAATCCCCTCCCTGCTCCTGCGTCTCAGTGGTGCCCGTGCAGATCAGCAGAGATGGCAGAAGCTGTTTTGTTACAGGTGTGTCTGCAGGGAGGAATTTCCCAGGTCCTTTGGTGGATGTTGCACGCAAGCCCAGCTCCCATCACAGGGGTGAGTAGTTTGTTCCTGCTGACCCCACAGGCTGAGCCCTCGTTTTGTGGGATCCTTTCCTGGGAAACGGAAATATTTCTCTTAAGGTCCTCCAAGACGGAAGAAGAAACCTACAGGAGCTCGTACATCCCTGGAGGAATCCAAATATCTGGAAAAACTCCTGAGTGATGTGGACAGCCAGCGTGGTGGGTGCATTTCCCTCATGCTTCCCCTGGGACTCAGCAGCTGGGGGCATTGGCTGCACATGTGGACACGCCGTGCCCGGCACAGCGGGAAGGCATCCATGCACCACAGGCCATGCACACCCTAAGATCCCCCGCAATTTCCCAGTCTCTGGGCACATCTGGAGGGGCCGCTCTGTGCAGGAGGGAGGGCCCTGGAGCAGCTCCAAAACCCTGGCCATTCTCCTTATCCATGTCTTTGACAACTGTTGCCTGGAGCAGAAGGGCACAGCACAGAGGAATTATGGCATGCAGGCTCAGGGGGTTTGGCCTGTGCCAAGGGGCAGCAAGGTGCCTGCAGGCCCCAGCTGTGGGGTAAACAGGGAGTGAGAACGTCCTGCCCGTATCCACCGTGCTGCCAGCTCAGCAGTGCAGCACAGCACGGGCTCACGCTCCCCATTGCTCCAACAGATGCAGACAGCACCTCAACACATTCTGACATCATCTGGAAAAGCATGAGAAGAGTTTTCTGCTGGGGAACACCTTGTTTGATTAAGTTGATGCCCATTGTGGCTGGTGCGGCACTGTGCCTGATGATGTGCTGTGCAGGAATCTGGTATTGCTGGAAGAGAAAATCGTGAGTGTTTTGCGATTCTCCACCTCAAACAGCTTCCTTTACAGGCTGCTCATAGTCAGGGAACATTCCCAGAGAGTCTGCAGTGGAGTTGTGGCCAGTCCATGATTTTCCAAATAACTCTGCTGAGGGTTCTGCTGCTGCCCAGTGCTTCCATTGGCCTCTCAATTGCTGGGCCTTGTCCTGGGGGCCCCGCTGGGGCTGCAGCCAGTGCTGGTTCCCACTGAGGCTGCCTGGCCAAGAGCAACCCCAGGGGCACGGGGCAGAGGCAGAGGGAGGTGGGGAGGAGAAAGAGCAGGGCCGAGATTGCCCTTGAAAGGCAGAGGTGCTCTGGGGCCCGCTCCTGGCCAGGGACCCTGCCCAGAGCCGTGCCCTGCTGGCCGGGGCCTTGAGGGGCAGCTGTCCAGCTGGGCCCAGCTGTGCCAGCAGCTCCAGCCGTGCTGGGGAGCCTTGCCAGCTCTGGGCCCTGCTGTGCATGAGGGTCCCTGCGTGCCACAGGCAGCTGGGGCCTCAGCCACCTCCTCTCTTCACAGGTGCGCCTGTGTATCTCCAGAAGACCAGCCTAAAAACAGAGGCAATGACAACCTGATAGTTTACCCCAGCTCTTCACTTCCGCCCCTCTTTGACCTGCAGTGGCTGCATGAGCATCATGAGGCATCCCAAAACCCACCCCTCCTCAATGAGACCCTCTGCCCCTGAGCCCCCTGGTCCTGTTCCCTGGCCAGGACTGAAGGCGGGCAGCCGTTGTCTGCCAGGGCAGGGCTTGGCCCACATTTTATATTTAAATAAAGAAATAGAGTTTTCGCAGCTATGTTCGTGTGGTAGCACCAGCAAAGCCCACCCGACACCAGCACTGGCTGAGCTCCATGCCCAGGAGCAGCCGTGGATGGCCACGGTGTGGGCAGGCAGGAGCCAGGCAGGGGCTGCTGTGCCCAGCGGCGGGGCCCCGAGGGGGTGGGGGAGCCCATGATGAGCGTCCCTGGGCTGGGGGCACATTTCCTTCTAGGGGATCATCTGGGCCTGGACCTGAAGAGGCACACAGGGATATTTTGGTGTCCCTGCTGAGGGGTGCAGGGATCCCTCATGAGGCACAAAGGAGTATTGATGGCCTCTCCTCAGGTGTGCAGGGATCCCTCATGCGTTGGGCAGCAGGGTTAAATTTGATGGGGTTTTTACTCTTCTCAGCAAAGCACAGGGACACTTGGCCGAGGTTTTGCCAAGCTGGGAGAAAGCCTCTTGCAAAAGCTTGGGCCCAGCCTGTGGGCACAGCGGGCGGGCGCAGCCCATCCCCTGGGCCAGGCCGGGCTGCTCAGGCCGGGCCGGGCCGGGCCAGGCTCGGGCCCCGGCAGGGAAGGGCCGCGGCCCTGGGCTCTGCTGAGGCTGCTGAGCTCCAGCCTGCCCTGTGCTGCAGCCCAACACATTGACAGCCATGGCCGTGCCCTGGGCCACCGCAGGCACCCGGGGCTACAGCTGAGGCCGCGCCTTCTCCCACTGAAGGGAGGCTGGCTCTGTTCCCTCGCAGGGCACAGCTTAGCTCCCAGCACCTTTGGGAACCTGCCTGCCGGGGAAGTGCTGAGGGGCAGAGAGTTCCAACCCTTCTCACTGGGAACTGTGTCTGGTGATGTAGGGATTTCAAATTTTTTTCCCTCTAAATTTGTGTCCTGGCAGAGGGTTAAGTTTGCTTGCTCTCAGTAGGGCGCTTTTCTTCTTGGCAGTCAGTGGGGCTTCAATGCAGCCAGGGTTGAAGGAGGATCTCTGGCTGCTTGGGCCATGGTTGTGGGACACCTTGGCTTCATCCTTCCTTTGTCTGTGATTTGCACTGGTGCTTGTGAAGGCATTTTACAGTAACTGGTTTCAGTTTGTTCCTCTTGGTACCAAAAACCGAGAATAAACCTCTTTAACACCACTGTAGTATTAAGAGGCAGGCCTTACTTTCTTGACTTGCTGGATTGCACAGGCCATTGGCATCACAGGGCCTTCTTGGTGGGGTCTTCAGATACCCTGGTGGTCACAGAAGAAGGAAGCTGAATTTTCTGGGAAAAAGATAGTTTCCCATGTGTGGAAAAGAATAACCTGTCACTTCCCCCTCCCTTTCTATACAAAGTGATACAGGCAAGTGCATTCATCTATCTCTATCTGCCTTGTCAATCCATTTATCTATCTATCTATCTATCTATCTATCTATCTATCTATCTATCATCTATCTATCTTAATAATCTATTGTAGTGTTGCATTTTATTCAAATTGTATGCTCTGTCTCAAAAATGTACCTCTTGAAAATATATGGTTTATTCCAACCTGTGTTCCTCCCCTGAAGTCCCATGAATCTACAATCCCATTTGCCCAAACCTTATTTCGCACCTACATTGAATTTCCCTCTTAAGCTGTGCGAGGAAGACCAGATTCTCTCATGGCCCATCTCTCCCCTAGGCTCCCCCTCTCTCCCCCTCTCTTTCCCTTTCTCCCTTCTCCCTCTGAAACCATGTTACTCCCGGGGCTGGGTCCCCCAATAAACCCTCATCTAATCAGCATCCTCAGAAGCCGTGTGGAGTCTCCTTGCGTGCCTGCTGCTGCCAGCGAACTCACAGCCCAGGGGGCCCTCCGGGGACTCCCCGGGGAGCTCCCCTCAAAGGAGCTGCTACAATCTATGAAATATTTCTATGCATGATATTTTGTTTATTCATAAATTATGACATATCTCTTGAGAGCTGGAAAAGAATACCATCCATCTTTGATATAACAAAGCTTGGGTGTAGGAGCAGAGATGATCTGTGATTTCCTTCTTGCTAGACATATGCTGGCTTGTTTAGATTGACTTTCAGCTGAAATCCTACAAAGCTGGAAAATGACTGGTGGCCATCGCTCTGATATCCTTAAAAGCCCTTTTCTCATTTTAATTTTTTTCATCTATGGTGGCTGGTAAATACCTTTCTTCCTTAAGCTATGTGCAGGCAATATTGGAGGTAGAAAATAACATAACACGGCATATTTTAGATACTTGAAAATTTTCTTGTGAAATTTTATGGCAGTATCTCCTGCCTCACAGCTAAAGCAGCAGGTCAGCTACTGAGCACAACTTACTGCATAGCTGCAGCTCATGTTTCTACAGTGGAAGTGGCTTTTTGTTCTTCTGCATGGGTATGAAACACTACCAATTGAAAGGTTGATTACAGAGCAAAGAGCCTTGTTTAGTGTAGCCTGGACTTTGGGAAGGTGGTATCTGTTAGATGAATACCCAGCAAACGACCTAAGTTATTTTTTGTGACTACTCCCTCGTGATTTTGGCCTGGCTTCTTTAGGAGATTCTGTTTTCATTTAGAAATGGCACAGTGGAGCCAGTGCTGCCTCAGGACAGGTGGAGCTGGGACAAATGGCTCATTGATTTTGATCTCAACAAAAAGCCACCTGAGCTCCTCATGACAGCAACCCCACAGAATGGTAATGGATCCATTAAAACTAACTCATCACAGAGCTTTTAACTTGAGGCTCTGACTTATGTTGCTTGTTCAGTTCTGCCATGGAGGAAGGGAGTTTGTAGACAAAGAGGTTTAGCAAGGAGATCCATGTACAATAAAAGTGCTTCTATTTCAGCAAATGAAGTATCTTAGGATGTAAACCCTAATCCATACTCCAGTCTTATCCCTCCATTACCCAAATTCTTGGTCTTAATTCCTTAGTCAGTAGGAAAATATGACAGGGAAGTGTAGATCCTCCTTTCCTTCTTCAGCTGGACAGCTTGTAATCTTGTCTTCTCCCACAGACAGGAGCAGACAAATGGGAATCTTGTCATGAAATCATACTTGGGCAAGTTTGCCCTGTGTTTGTTTTTGCCCTGAAGTAACTGAGATTCACCGGAATATTTACAAGCCATAAATGATGGATTTATTTGGGTTGCTAGAATCTTTCATATTTTATGACTTTTCTGCTGCACAAGAGCCTGGCACTTGCAGAACTCTTACCCCATGCACTTCCCCAGTGCTTCTTGCAGAGAAGCTTTGGGAAGCACTCAGGAAAAGTGCCATGTTCATGTGTGGTTTGTGGAGCCCACAGGACAGGGAAATGTCTTTGCAGTGGGCACTGCCTTTTATTCCAAGGTGTAGAAGGATTCTTGGCTGAACAATGCCATGATATTCCCCTGTGGGAATTGGACAGCCCTGGTCTGCAGATTACAGAGTTACTCTGAAAACCATGTATCGTCCTCAAACAGGAACAAGATAGACCATGTGCTGTCCTCAAATACAACAAGGAAGAATGAGCATTGTGCCAGGATGAAACCAAATGCGCCAAGCACGTTGTGGGAGCTCCTAATTTGGCACACCTTAGCTAAAGATGCTTATAGTGTGACAACCAATCAGTAATTAAGATGTATGTGTGAATATAGCTACTTAACCAATGAGCATTAAGCATTAGTGGCAGGAGACAGTGTATAGAGGAGGATAACTATGTCAAAGTTACTTAATAAAGGAGAACGACATGTAGCCACATTGGCTGTGAGTGTCATTACACAGCCGACTCTCCGTGGGACCCTCCTCACCAAGGAATTGTCATTGCTGTGGGCACTGGCTGTTATTCCAACACCTGTGTCATTTGTTCTACTGGAATCCTTGTCAGAAAGGTTGTTCTTCGCCATTGAGATTTTTAGGTGACATTTTTGATCTCAAACAGCCCAAAGTTTTCCATCTCACAGGTTTCTGATGCTGGTTTTCCCTTTCCAGTCTGTTGTTGGCCAAGGAAGATGCTGCTTAGATTCTGCAGGCCCCCATACATGGATACTGTTATAGGTAAAAATCGATCCAGCCAATTTAATAAAAATAAAATATAAATTTATTCACAACCGATATGCAGCCACGACAGCCAACAATCAAGGACAGCACCGACCCCGGGATGGAAGCTGGGTGAACACAGATCCGCCTTCTATCGCACCCAATCCCCCCTGTTCACCAATGCTGCTTGGCAGAATCCCTTCTTATACTCTTTTTCTAGCCCGTGGCAGAGTCCCTTTGTCTTTCCTCAGGGTTTTTCACATTCATGATGCCTCTATTCTCCGTCCTGTGCTGGACAAAACCTTGTGCAGGAACTGATGTGTATCCACTCTTCGGTTACCGGAATCCCGTATGCAGATGTATGTCCTTGATGGTCCCCTCTGTCTAAGATGAACATCTCCATGGGCCATCATCGCTGGGCCTCCTCCTGTTCACACCAGTGAGAACAACAATCTCCTGTGCCGGCTGGGTTCACTTCCTATGTTAATGACACTCCTCCTACCCGACTGCCAGCTGCAGTTTCCTCACCCTGTGAAGCAATCCTCTCTTCCCTTGCTACTGTGATTTCAAGGTTTGATATTTTATTCTTTTATATATATATATTTGTGTTCTATCAGTACGAATTACCATAATATACATAACAGGAACCAAGCTGAAAGTTCTCCAGTGCTCCACAGCAACCCAGTTATCCACAGGAGGGCCAAGAGCAGCTCCAGAAGCTGCAAGGGATTCTAACAGATGAATTTCTGTCCCTCAGGAAGGCAGGGCTGTGTCTGAAGTTAAGGGTCTGACCCTGCACCCACGTTTGCATGGCAGCAGCTGTCCCATACTTTGTGCAAGACACATAACATGTTCCACTCTTAATTCAGCGCTGGCTCAGTCAGTCTTATAAAGTTCTAAAAAAAGCTTTGACTGGTCAAAAAATTATTTGTATTTTAGCTGTTTGGGTTTTTTTGTTGTTGTAGTTGTTGTTGTTGTTTGTTTTGGTTTTTTGGGTTTTTTTTGTGGTTCTTTGCTTTGGTGCTCAGAAATCATGGAGGAAGAGGCAGATTTTCTGTTCAACTTGCCTGGCATTGTGCAGGGGGCAAGAAAAGGAGATGACTTTTTCACCAGCTGGTTAAGGAGCTCTAAAAGCAATTGTGCTGTCCCTAATCAGGGGGTGGGGGCACTGCTAACAGCCTGGATTGCCCCCACCTGTGTTCCCCTCCTTACCAAA
Organism: Passer domesticus; assembly: GCF_036417665.1. Lineage (NCBI taxonomy): Eukaryota > Metazoa > Chordata > Aves > Passeriformes > Passeridae > Passer > Passer domesticus. The sequence continues at coordinate 6,439,923 of NC_087482.1, read as the reverse complement.
GTGCTGTGTAGATCCACAGCCTTGTGCCTTGGCCCAATGGTGCAAAAATCCTCCCAACATCCCTCCGTTGGCAAAAATAAAGGCTTTGTGCTCATTAAGGTGAAAAGCTGTATGGGTGGCCTGCAGCTTATGTTCTTTTGTTGCCTGGACCCCAGTCAGTACTGACATCTAAATGACTGACCAGCCCCAAGCTGCTCTTAAGACTGATTTGATCAAAGGCAAGCCCAAGCTGCTCTTAAGACTGATTTGATCAAAGGCACTGAAGCTCTGTTGAGTGCCAATTCTCCAGGAAAACAAGCATAGGAACTTGGATAATGTTGGTGGCAAAAGCATATTAAAGAATGGTACCAATTCTAGGCTTTATTTTGCCTTCTTTTGCTACCATGCATCAAACTGTGTCAGACTCATCACTGACCTGGGTTCTTCCAGGATGGGGTGTGCAAGGACAATCCCACAGCTCATGTGTGGACCTGGTGTGCACCAGGCCAGAGACGTGACTGTCATCCATAGCCAGCCCCTGTCTGCCAAGAGAACAGGGAGCTGCAGCTCTGAGGAACTCCGGGGTGAGGCAGCAAACAGCCCAAATGCCTAGTTTATATCAGTTACTGGTCAGGAGTATTAACTGCTGAGAGATTTTTATCTTCCTGCTTAGAGCTGGAATAAAAGAACCCTGTCAGTTTGCTTTAGCTGTGAAGAGACTCTCTTCAACAGGTTCCAGCTCTGCTGCTTGTTTCAATTAAAAGCAGAGCCAAACTCTTCTGTTGGTCACATCAAACCAACATAAGTTTCAGGAGTCTGTGAAAGACCTAAGAGTGTCAACATTATTTCATTTTATAATACTTACAGTCTTCTAATTCAGCCATGGGATACCTTGGCCATCAATGACTATATCAAATAACTGGAAAAAGCACTGGGAAAGAAGTTTTATTACAATTAAGTTTTAAAAACTAATGAAGGAATTTCATAACAAAAGCCATGTAGTAAGAATACAGTAATTTAAACATCTCAACACTCTTTGATAATGGAGCCTTGAACACCAGTCATGTGCAGTGCAGCCTCAGCTCTCCCTTTGAGGCCAGAGAACTGCCAAGGCTCAGGGCTGGGATGAGCCTTCGCCCAAAACCAGCTCCAAGATTGACTGGGAATCAATCCAGAGCAGGGCTCACACAAAGAGCAAAGTCTCAAGGCCAAAGCCAAACCTTCATCACGTTGGATTTGTTTTAACACTGATCTGGAGCAAATTTGCTTGACCTGCAACACCACTCTTACTGTAAAACTTTACATGAGGTACTAAATAAGCACTGTCCTGTCCTGTCCTGAGCTGTGCTGCCCAAATACTGTGGAGAACTTGCTCTGCCTCTGCCCTGTGCCCCTGGGGCTGCTCTTGGCCAGGCAGCCTCAGTGGGAGCCAGCTCTGGCTGCAGCCCCAGCGCACCCACAGAACAAGGCCCAGCAATTAAGAGGCCAATGGAAGCACTGGGCAGCAGCAGAACCCTCAGCAGAGTTCTTTGGACAACAATGGACTGGCCACAACTCCACAGTAGCATGACTCCCAGTCATGCTACCAATGCCAGAAGTAGAGTTATAAGAAAACTGTGGAGAAAAATCAACAACTGACCGTCTGAGCTCGTACAGCTTACGAATGCCAAGATAGCAGCCTATCAGCACAAGTGGCACAGTGAACACTGTCAACACCGTGCATATCATGCCGGTCCTGAGCACATCCTGGGGGCAGACAATTCTTGGGAAGCGCACTGGATCCGGGGCATATATTCCTGTTTCATTGATAACGTCTGTGGGAGCAATGGGGAGCGTGAGTCCGTGCTGTGCTGCACTGCTGAGCTGGCAGCACGGTGGATACGGGCAGGACGTTCTCTGTTTCCCCCAGAGCTGGGGCCTGCAGGCACCTTGCCGGCCCTTGGCACAGGCTGTGCCAGCCAACAAAGCCCAGCAGGCCGGGAGGAGAGCCCGGGGGCAGCGCAGCTGCTTGGGCAGTGGCTGCTGCCAGGGACACGGGCCAAAGCCATCCCTGAGCAGCCACTGCCACCCCTGGCCCTCCCTGCCCCGTGACAGCTCCCCCAGCCCCAGGGGACAGGCTCAGGCCCTCTCAAGAGACACTGGAGCTATCACCTGCTGTGCCAGTGCCTGGAACTGCCTGTTCTCCTGCAGAAGAGGCTGCCACTGAGCCGCTGCTTCTTCCTGGAACAGCCACCTTCTGTGCCAGATTTTGGGTCATCGCTGGAGCAAGAAAAGGGACAGATGGATCAGATGGGACAGTTCCCCATTGGGGAGGTGTCATCTTCAGAAGCTAACACTGGTGAAAGTCATGGACAAGGATCACGAAATCAGATGAGCTTTTGGGATTGGACAGGCCCCTCCCTTCTCCAAACCACCACCTCTTGTGATCTGCCTGGAGACTGGGAAATTGCAAGGGATCTCAGGGTGGACATGGCCCATGGTGCAGTTTGGGCTCCCTGTCAGCAGATGCCAAATGCCTTCCTGCAGAGGCTGGGCAGAAGCTGCAGCCAGGCCAGGCTGGGAAACAGCCCTGCAGGGCGTGAAAGCAGCAGCGCGGCAGCAAGGCTGCCATGGATCCCTTCCCGCTGTGCCGGGCACGGCGTGTCCAGATGTGCAGCCAAAGGCCCTGGCTGCTGAGTCCCAGGGGAAGCATGAGGGAAATGCACCCACCACAGCATCTCTCCAGGTCACTCAGCATCTGGCCCAGATGTTTTCCTGACTCCAGGAACTTGCTGTCTCCTCTTTGGTACTGACTGTTGGAGGACCTTAAAAGTACTTCCAGTTCATGTGGATGGATCCCACAAAAATAGGACTCAGCCTGCGGTGTCAGCAGGGACACACTACTCACCCCTGCCATGGGAGCTGGGATTGTGTGCAGCATCCAGCCCTGGGGCTTGAAAAGTCCTCCCTGCAGACACACCTGGAACTCAACAGCCAGAGAAGCTTCTGTCACCTTGTTCTTCCAGGCTTACAATAATTATTCTCTGAGGGAAACTGGTGAACTAACCTGCAGAAATTCCCAAGGGCTCCAAATCATCTTCCATCCCCACTGCTGGAGAAGCCATCCCAGCACCCTCACCTAGAAGGGAGCACAGATCAGAAGTGTTTCCATGGTGTACTGGAATCTCCTTCTGCCTTAGGGATCTGGGCACTGCAAGGGAGGGAAATGCACTGACCATGGCGTCTCACCTGTGCACTCATCATCTGGTCCAGATGTTTGGCTGCCTCCAGGGATTTTTTGTCTTCTGTGTCTTGGGTCTTGTCTCTTCGAGGACATTAGAGAAAGGTAGTTCCTCTTCATGAGGATGGGTCGGATAAGGCCATGGGAGCCAGATGTCAATGGCCATGACCAAAGCAGTACCGGGGGATGGGGAGCTATGGCCTTGCCCCGGTCACTCTCCACACTATTTCCGAGCTCTGTGAAACATCCTTGGAGTGGAAACTGAGGAAGCCCCAGACCTCTGGGGTCTCCCTCCCACAGAGGAAACCCTCCCAAAAGCCCTGGGCAAAACCATCCCCAGCACTTCCCAGGGAGCAGGGAGCGCTGTCCCGGGAAAGGGCAGCCAGGCTGCCGGCTCACCTGCTCGTCGCGCTTGCAGCGGAGCAGCCTGGGCAGCCCTGGCAGGCAGGGCCACGGCCAGGAGCAGCAGGAGTAGGAGGCGCAGAGCAAGGGCCATGGTGCCTTGTCCTCCGCCAGTCCCGCAGCTCTTGCTGCCACCGCTGTCCTGACACCGCTGTCCCAACGTCAGCACCGCTGCTGCCACCGCCGCTGCTGCCGCAACAGTTGTGCTCAGGGACTGACTGCTGGCTCCTTGTGCTGCTGTGCAACCACGGGGCTCTGGCACCTCTGGCACCTCAGAGCCTGCTGTGAGCTCATGGCCAGGGTGCAGTTGTTTCGGGAGCTGGATCTGCCTTCTTCGGGAGGGAGCTCATCCTGTCCAGCTGCTCTGCCCAAGGGCTGTGACACAGTCCCAGCTCAGCTGATCTCACAGGCTGGGACATGAAGGGATGGAGAGCAGCTCCACCAAGGACTTGGGGTTGCTGCTAGAAGAGAGGCTGGACATGAGCCAGCCATGTGCATCCAAGGGAGAGTGCCCAGCAGGTTGAAGGAAGTGATTCCACCTCTCTGCTCTGGTGAGACCCCACCTGGAGTACTGTGGAAGAGGTTTTACAGTGGCCTCTGTGAGCCATCGAGAAATTTGATAAGAGGATCCATGCTAACCCCTGAAAGAATTTTCTACCAAGGTTATTGACATGGAAACCAAGAAAGAAAGAAGGATAAATAAGAGAAACCTGCAACTCCCTATTTCAATGAGTATTTTGTTTGTATCTCGTGACCAATGTGTAAAGTATAAACTTAAGAGCTTTGTAAGAATGCAGAAAAAGCATGCAGGCTAGAATAAAAACAGGGTTTGAAGCCTTCTGGAAATGGACTGTGTTGCTTTGTAGTGTCTCGATCTCTCCCACGACAGAGTACTGCATCCTGCTCTGGGTCCCCAAGGCAGGAAGGACATGGACCTGTTGGATCTAGTCCAGAGGAGGGACAAAATGCTCTGAGGGCTGGAGCCCTTCTGCTTTGGAGACAGGCTGGGAGAGCTGGCAGTGTTCAGCCTGGAAGAGAGAAGACTCCAGGGACACCTGATTGCTGCCTTTCAGGGCCTTCTGGGGGCTTGTAAACAGATGGGACAGAATTTTTAGTAGAGCCTTTTGTGACCAGACAGAGAGGGAATGGTTTTAATCTAAAAGATGGTCAATTCAGACTAGATGAAAGAAACACATTTTTTACACATTTGCTTTTGAAACCCTGGCACAGGTTGCCCAGGGAGGTGGACATCCATCCCTGCAGACATTCAAGCTCCTGCTCTGAGCAACCTGACCTAGTTCAAGGTGTCCCCTGCTCACTGCAGGGCATTGGGATTGATGGCCTTTAAATGTCCCTTCCAACCCAAGCCATTCTGTGCTCCTGTGCACCATCAAAGCAGTGCTGCATTAGTGCTGGGCTGATTATGCTGGCACCTGTATTTTGGTACTTGTGCCATTTAGCAATTGGCCACGAGAGGATTGATGGGCTGGACAGTGAAGTCTGCAAATAACACTCAGTGTGCTCAAGGAGAAACAGGAGAGGAACACGGCTTCCAGTTCAGATAAATGCCAGCATTTTGCTGCCCATTCCTGGTTAGAGAAATAAAGGAATGTCCTGAAGATCCCTTCATGTGGGTGCATTACTTGCCATATCAGTACTTGTGTTCTGTAAAACAGGTAAGCTGTTACAGCTTCTTGCCCCATTTATCCCTGAATAAAACCCAAATACTGCATTGCTCCTTGTCTACTTTCTTCCAAGTCAGGGCAAATTTTGTTCATTACTGTGTGGGACATACTCATCTGTTCACAAGCAAATTCCTCTTGCCACTCTCACAATGGCAAGACTGCTGTGTTGATTTGCTCTAATTGGACTGTAATTAAGGCCTACCTCTCACTAGAATTAAAGCTGATGCATTGGGAGGCAAAGTGTTGAGTCATTTCTCCTGGAGTCTGACACTGTAGAGAGTTGTTCTGTAAGTAAATGACATTTGAAGACAGGTGTAGTCTACCATACTTCTGGCATACTAGAAGTGAGAAAAAACCCTTTGAATCAGGATTTTATCCATTCTTCTGTCTCCTCCTCTTCCCAGGAATTTTAATCTCTGAGGTCTAAGCTCTTCAGCTGCCTCACAAACATTGTTTTAATTCAGACAGTCATCCATGCAGTGAGCCACAAATCAGGACCATGGTGTGAACCTTGAAGCAATGTAGGTTTATAGCACTGAAAATAATAATCCAATACCCAGGTTAAGCCAAGCCTATTGGTTATTTCCCAAATAACTCTATCTATCCTCCGTGATGTTTCAAAAACAATCATTGTGAAAGCTAGGAGCGGGGAGAGAGAATGTTATCAAAATTAAAAATAGAGCTTTCTCAGATTTTTATATTCCTATAAAAAGAGAGTCCAAAATGTTCATCTATGGAACATTAACTGAGAAGTGAACAAAAGACTGTCAAAATAATTGCTTGGGGACCAAAAATAACCATAAATAAAAACAAGTTTAAATGTAGATAATAAGTAAACCATCATGCTGAGAAAAAAAAACAGACCTGCCAAAACTAAAACCAATAAGACTGTTTCATCTGTCTCAAAAAAAAAAAAAAAAAAAAAGAAAAGAAAACCTGGAAATAATCAGAGATTCTCAAGGGCGTTACTATATATAGAAACTTCCTGGTATTGGGAAAAACATGAAGGAAAGTGCAGCATGCAATTTACAGATGTAACCTAGAATTTGTTAGGGAGGGCCAGGGGTGGCAGTGGCTGCTCAGGGATGGCTTTGGCCCATGTCCCTGGCAGCAGCCACTGCCCAAGCAGCTGCGCTGGCCCCGGGCTCTCCTCCCGGCCTGCTGGGCTTTGTTGGCTGGCACAGCCTGTGCCCAGGGCCGGCAAGGTGCCTGCAGGCCCCAGCTCTGGGGGAAAAAGAGAACGTCCTGCCCGTATCCACCGTGCTGCCAGCTCAGCAGTGCAGCACAGCACGGGCTCACGCTCCCCATCGCTCCCACAGATGCGGCCGACCCCACAACACGTGTTTCCCATGCCCAGAAGAGCCTCAGAATGGGTTGCTGTTGGGGAACCCTCTGTTTGCATGTGATAAGGGCAAGTCTGGCTATCTGTTTCTGCCAGGAAATTATTTGGAAGTGCTCAACTGAACCTCGACTCAGAGCTTCGGCACTGCAGTTCATGTCTTTGATTGTAATTCGGTCCTAGCAGTCAGTTTTATACCCCTCCCCTTATTTTCTATTGTTATAGCATATTTTATTACCAAGGGCTTGCTCCTTTACCCCATTTGTTGGTTTTGCCCCACTTGTCCATCTCTCCAAAGACCTGCCCTTTTGTTCACTGTTCCTCCTCCCATTGCATGTCAGTCCCTCTCCAAGCCTGCCCCTTGCTCTAGAAACTTCCCTATCAATTTTGTATCCTTCGGAACCCCATTGGTTTGTTTAAGTTCTTCCCCTCCCCTGTAATCCCCAATTGGTTTAAATATTGTATTCCCCGCCTGGTGTTCCACCCTCAGTTTCTCCCAATTGGCTAAAGATTGTATCCTCCCCTGGGACCCTGCCAAGTTTGTAAGTTGGTGTATGCCTTTAGTGCAGTGTTGGCCTGCCCCTGGTCGTCTGTAGAATAATCACCTTCGGAAAACATAGAGCAGACCTCACCCCGTTCCTTGTCCCTACCCTCAGTGCAGTCCTACCCCCAAGGCAGTCCACCTGTGCTGTAGAGCAGCTGTGCCCTGCAGCCACAGCCCAGATTCGACAGTTTTCTGGGGGCGGCCCAGTCCCACTGTGGGTGTGGGCAGCTAGTGGGGCTGAAGACATGGGGCAGCACAGCACTTCCCAAATCAGCTCTTCTGCTGCAATAAAGAGATGCAGTTGTCACGCGAGTGCCTGGGAGGTAGCACCAGCAAAGCCCACCTGGCAGCAGCACTGCCTGAGCTCCATGTCCAGGAGCAGCCGTGGAGGCCAGGACTGGGCCCTGCTGTGCACGAGGGTCCCTGTGTGCCACTGGCAGCTGGGGCCTCAGCCACCTCCTCTCTTCACAGGTGCTCCTCTCCATCTCCAGAAGAACAGCCTAACAACGCAGGCAGCGAGAATTTGAGCCATGACCTCAGCTCTCCACTTCTGCCCCTATCTGCCCTGCCATGGCTGCAGCAGTGTCACGAGGCCATCCCAAAACCCACCGCTCCTCAACGAGAACCTCTGCCCCTGAGCCCCCTGGTCCTGTTCCCCGGCCAGGACTGAAGGTGGGCAGCCCTTGCCTGGCAGGGCAGGGCGTGGCCCACATTTTATATTCAAATAAAGAGTTGGAGTTTTCACAGTTATGTCTGGGTGGTAGCAGCAGCAAAGCCCACCTGGCAAAAGCACTGGCTGAGCTCCATGCCCAGGAGCAGCCGTGGATGCCCACGGTGTGGGCAGGCAGGAGCCAGGCAGGGGCTGCTGTGCCCAGCAGCGGGGCCCCGAGGGGATGGGGGAGCCCATGCTGAGCATCCCTGGGCTGAGGGCACATTTCCTTCTGGGGGATCATCTGGGCCTGGACCTGAAGAGGCACAAAGGGATATTTTGGGTTGCCTGATGAGGGTTCCAGGAGTCCCGCATGTTTTAAATGAATTAGCTTTTTTTGATTAATAAGGAGAATTTATTCCATAATTAAAATTCAGTCGTAGAAAATCTAGAAGCAAATATCAGATTGGCCCTGAAGCAGGCTAACAGCGTCAGGTGAGACAGGTGGGGCATTTCTCTCCCCTGTGCATCACGAAGGGACAGCTCTCTCAAAGTCTTTTTTGTCCATTTCCAAGCTCCAAGCGGTGTGGAGGGCAGGAGTTTTTCTGCTTTCTTATGGTTGTTTTTATCCTTTTTGCATATTCTTGTATTTTTTCCTTTCTTGCTGCAGCTCTTGCTGAGAGTTTCCCCAAAACTGGTAAAAAATTCACTTTGTTAGAGGAAAATCTCCTGCAATATGCATTCTAGGAGGCACACATTTATCTTTTAGATGATGCAAATCGAATGCACATTGCTGAGGTTTGGTCAGAGAAATAATCTTCTGGAATCAGCATTTCTGGGGATGAATATTCAGGCTAGGATTTTGGTGCATGTTGATTGCCCTGAACCCTCCTTTGTTATGCTAGGATTTTCATTAGGCGAGATTATTGTAGTCTCAGCATGAATTTGTGCATACAATCTATCAGAATCCCTCCCTTTCTCTATTAATTTATTAAATTTGTACTTTTAGGATACACTTTGACAAAGCTTACTTATTTTCTAATTTTATGTTTAGTATTTATAAAACTTAACAACTACACTTTCATACTACTAGTCAGGGCATAAAATTAACAGCTCTTCTCATAAGGTAGATTATTCTAAATCTTTAATTTCTTTTCTTTGGATTGTCAATTATATTTTTTATATCAATGCATGTGCTTATTGTAATTTAGATATATTTTGACTCCATAGTCGTTTAAGGCTGGTAATATTGTAAAATAAGTTTTTCATGTTTTCTTATGTTGCCTGCTAAAACGTGTCTTTATAACTGTCTCATGTTCTTGTTTTCTAATTATTGAGCAATTTGCTTTATTCTACTCTCAGGATTTATTTCTTCTCTAGCTCTTCCAGAACAAAAAGTTTTAATATATTGCTTACAAATTTTGCCATTTTATTCTTTTTGCTATATTTCACATTTTCTTTATTCCAGTGTCTTTTACTACTCATAGTGCACCTTCTGAATTTGTTAAACTTATAGCGTACTACACTAACTTGGGAGTGTGCATATGGCTCATTCTTTTTGGGCTTGGATGACTAATACGGTGACAATAATCCTCTGCAGTTTTAACACTCTAGCTCTCTCAAAGCCCCTTTGGGTTGCAGCCAAAGGGCCAAGATGTGTATCTTCTTGGTAGCAGAGCTTACACCTTGGGATCTAGTCACTGGTGTCATTCGTCTCATTCTCAGTATTTACTTCATAAGATTTATAAGAGCCTTTTAAATTGTTTTTCAGGATTTAGGATAGCACCTGCTTATTTCTAATTGTTATAGTTTTATTTCTTTGACATTTTAGCTCTAAAGTTGTAATTAGTCTGTACACTTCTCTTTCTTTCAGCTATACTTGGCTTTTTTCCTTTATTTTAATTTGATCCTTATTAAATATCTAATGGCTTTTGTTATATCCTATCTGATTTAATGTTACTTTTAGTGTTTCTTTAAACTTAAATCTGGTTTGTATCTTATATACTTAATTTTTTTCCGATTTTTCACGAATCATATTATTGTTCTAATATATTCTTTACAGTGTTTCATTAGCTTTTACTTCTATATCTTTTCTCTGTTATAACAAAAGCACTAAAATATTTTATTTTTTGAAATAAATTTGCATATCACACCTTAAATATTCAGTTCACTTAAAACAACCTCATGAATAATACAGTTTAAAATAAAATATTTTACTTCTCCTAACAATGGGTTTTACAGCTTACAAGCTTAGGTATTAACATGCATCAGTCTATTTTAATTCAAGGAGTAGTGGTGACTTTTTAGTAAGGTTTGGCTGGTGTTTATGTTGGTGGATTTACAGGTCTTCTGTCCTGTCTTTCTTTGCAGCTGAACCTGCTGGTGAAGGTGGTGCAGCTTCCCAAGCCACGTCCAGGACTGAGGCTGTGGGAGATGCTGAGGGTAGGTCAAGGCCTTTCCCCTGGGAGAGCTGCCAGCTCAGAGCCCAAAGCTGGGCCAGGGAGGCATCGCTGCAGGTGCCAGCACAGAACCATGCACGTGTGTGCCCGCGCCCTGCACGATCCCCTCACCGCTCCGGCGGCTCAGAGGTGCCCGTGCAGATCAGCAGAGATGGCAGAAGCTTCTGTGGCTGTTGAGTTACAGGTGTGTCTGCAGGGAGGACTTCTCCAGCTCCTTTGCTGATTCCTACACAGAAGCCTGGCAACCATCGCAGAGGTGAGTAGTGTGTCCCTGCTGACTCCTCAGGCTGAGCCCTGCTTTTGTGGGGTCCATTCCTGGGAAATGGAACTACTTTCTCTTTAAGTCCTCCACCAGAAGAGATCAAAGACATGGCAGACAAGAAATTCCAGAATCCATTAGAAATTATGTGGCAAATGCTGAAGAAAGTGCTGCAGGGAGGACAAGGTGGGTGCATTTGCCTCATGCTTCCCCTGGCACACAGGAGCCGGGGGCTTTGGCTGCACATCTGGACACGCCGTGCCCGGCACAGCAGGAAGGGATCCATGGCAGCCTCGCTGCCCCGCTGCTGCTTTCACGCCCTGCAGGGCTGTTTCCCAGCCTGGCCTGGCTGCAGCTTCTGCCCAGCTTCTGCAGGAAGGCATTTGGCATCAGCTGACAGGCAGCCCTAATTGCACCACAGTCCGTGCCCACGCTCCGATCCCCTGCAATTTCCTGGTGTCCAGGCAGATCAGATGTTTGGGGAAGGAAGCAGCCTTGGGTTGTCCCAAAATCCTGGGTGTTTTCTGATCCTTATGCATTCCTTTCACAAGTGATGCCTCCTGAAATTGTCCCCTTCCCCATTCCCAGTCAGGAATGTTTTCATCTGATCCAGCTGTCTCTTCTCCATTCTCCAGAAATGAAAGGAGAGCCTGCGGAGAAAGAAGCATTTCCCGGAGTAAGCAGTGGTTGCATGCCAGCCTCAGCTCCAGGAAGGGAGGCCATGCCAGGCACAGGCACAGGAGGTAATTGCTGTGCCTCTGGGCCTGAGCCCTGCTGAGGCTTGAGCTGCCCTCTCTGCTGCTTGGCAGTGCGGGCACAGCCTGGACTAGAGCGGCACAGCCCAGGGGAATTATCCCGAGCAGGCGTAGGGCACTGAGCAGTCCTGCTGGGGTCCCTCCATGGGAGACATGTCCTGAAACCTGGCAGCGACTGCACGGGGTGCCCACGGTGGGGAAAGGACAGAGGGGGAGAGCAAGGCTCCAGTGTGTCCTGAGAGGGCCTGGCTGTTTGCCCTTGGGATCTGGGGGGTTTCCCCACAGAAGGAGGGCAGGAGGGACAGAGGGAGGGCAGGATGGATAGCTGTGGCACTGCCTGCTGCAGTTTTCCCCCATGCTTTAGGGAGGATTTCTTCTGTGTGTGAGGGGGAGAGTCCCAGGTCCCTGCACTGCTGCAGCCACCCCTCCCAGGGATGTTGCTGAGGGCAGGGAAAGAGTGTGGAGAGTGACCAGGAGCCAGCCCAGAGCTCCCCAGGCCCCTGGGCAGCTTTGGCCATGTCTATTCACATCTGGCTCCCATGGCCTTACCCGACGCCCTGGCAGTGCCCAGTTCCCTGTGGCAGAAAGAGATCCCAGTACACACTGGAAAATGTTCTCATCTGTGCTGCATTGTAGATGAGGGTGCTGGGAAGGCTTCTCCATCAGCTTGGATGAATAAAGTTTTGAAGCCCTTGGAGCCTCCTGCAGGTATGTTCTCAGTGTGCCACCAAGGAAGAATTGTAGACAAGCGGGCAGGCACCAGGTGACAGAAGCTTCTGTGGCTGTTGTGTTACAGATGTGTCTACAGGGAAGACTTCTCCAGCTTCTCCAGCTGCTACCTTGGATGCTGCACTCAAGCCCAGCTCCCATCTCAGGGGTGAGTAGTGTGTCCCTGCTGACCCCACAGGCTGAACCCTGCTTTTCTGGGATCCATTCCTGGGAAATGGAAATATTTTTCTCTAAGGTACTCCAACAGGGAAAATCCAAGATACAACAGATAAGATATCCCTGGAAGCAACCAAACAGATGAGGCAAGAGCTGAAGGATCCCCTGCAGACAAGAGAAGGTGGGTGCATTTCCCTCATGCTTCCCCTGGGAGTCAGCAGCCGGGGTCTTTGGCTGCACATCTGGACACGCCATGCCCGGCACAGTGGGAAGAGATCCATGGCAGCCTCGCTGCCCCGCTGCTGCTTTCACGCCCTGCAGGGCTGTTTGCCAGCCTGGCCTGGCTGCAGCTTCTGCCCAGCCTCTGCCGGAAGTTATTGGGCATCAGCTGACAGGCCATGCCCAAACTGTAAGACACCCTGAGATCCCCCACTATATCCAGCCCTGCAGTTTAGGAAAAGGGTGGCTGTTTGGAGGTGGAAGTGCTCTCATCATGCCACTGTAACCTGGCCATTTTCCTGCTCCATAAATTTCACAAATATTACCTCTGATGCCACCACCCAAGTGGGAAACAGCCCCATCTGATGCAGCTGTCTCCCTTCCTTTGTCAAGAGATGGACATAGTGCTTCAGTGGAAGGTGGTATTTCTTGAAGGAAGCACTCCATCTTCGGTGCCAGCCCCTGCTGCAGGAAGGAAGGCGATGGCAGACACGGGCACAGGCACAGCAGGTAATTGCTGTGCTGGGCTCAGGCCTGGCCGGGGCTGTGTGGCAGCAGCTCTTCCCCCAGGGCCTGCCCTTGCCCGGCCCGGCAGCAGCCAAAGCTGGAAGCGCTTCGGCTTCAAGGCCTCTGGAGCTGGTTCAGAGCCCCGGGGAAACAGGACTGGTGCAGCAAGGTCCCTGGCGCTGCAGCTGCTGCGGAGCTGGCCCTGAGTGCCCAGAGGCCCAAGGCACAGGAGCAGCCCCGAGCGGGAGCCCTGCCGCCAGCCCAGGGCCAGAGCCAGCCCTGGCACACAATGGAAACAGTTCTCATCTTGGTTTGCTTCCAGACTGGGATGCTGGGAAGGATTCTCCATTAGCCTGGCGCTCTGAAGTTGTGAAGCCCTCTGAGCATTCTGCAGGTATGTTCTCACTGTCCCACCAAGGCGTAATGTGTGACTGAATGGTAAGAACCAGGTGACAGAAGCTTCTGTGGCTGTTGTGTTACAGGCGTGTCTGCAGGGACGACCTCACCAACTCCTACCTTGGATGCTGCACAAAAGGCCAGCTCCCATGGCAGGGGTGAGTAGTGTGTCCCTGCTGACCCCACAGGCTGAGCCCTGCTTTTGTGGGGTCCATTCCTGGGAAATGGAACCACTTTCTCTTAAGGTCCTCTGACAGGAAAAACCAAAGACATGGCAGGCAGGAAATTCCAGGACCCATTAGAAATCATGTGGCAAATGCTGAAGGAACGTCTGCAGAGAAGACAAGGTGGGTGTATTTCCCTCATGCTGCTCCTGGGACTCAGCAGCCGGGGGCATTGGCTGCACATCTGGACACGTCGTGCCCGGCACAGCAGGAAGGGATCCATGGCAGCCTCGCTGCCCCGCTGCTGCTTTCACGCCCTGCAGGGCTGTTTCACAGCCTGGCCTGGCTGCAGCTTCTGCCCAGCCTCTGCAGGAAGGCATTTGGCATCAGCTGGCAGACAGCCCCAAATGCACCACAGGCCATGCCCACCCTCAGATCCCCAGCAATTTCCTGGTGTCCAGGCAGATCAGATGTTGGGGCTGTTTGGGGAAGGAAGCAGCCTTGGGTTGTCCCAAAATCCTGAGTGTTTTCTGATCCTTATGCATTCCTTTCACAAGTGATGCCTCCTGAAATTGTCCCCTTCCCCATTCCCAGTCAGGAATGTTTTCATCTGATCCAGCTGTCTCTTCTCCATTCTCCAGAAATGAAAGGAGAGCCTGCGGAGAAAGAAGCATTTCCCGGAGTAAGCAGTGGTTGCATGCCAGCCTCAGCTCCAGGAAGGGAGGCCATGCCAGGCACAGGCACAGGAGGTAATTGCCGTGCCTCTGGGCCTGAGCCCTGCTGAGGCTTGAGCTGCCCTCTCTGCTGCTTGGCAGTGCGGGCACAGCCTGGACTAGAGCGGCACAGCCCAGGGGAATTATCCCGAGCAGGCGCAGGGCACTGAGCAGTCCTGCTGGGGTCCCTCCATGGGAGACATGTCCTGAAACCTGGCAGCGACTGCACGGGGTGCCCACGGTGGGGAAAGGACAGAGGGGGAGAGCAAGGCTCCAGTGTGTCCTGAGAGGGCCTGGCTGTTTGCCCTTGGGATCTGGGGGGTTTCCCCACAGAAGGAGGGCAGGAGGGACAGAGGGAGGGCAGGATGGATAGCTGTGGCACTGCCTGCTGCAGTTTTCCCCCATGCTTTAGGGAGGATTTCTTCTGTGTGTGAGGGGGAGAGTCCCAGGTCCCTGCACTGCTGCAGCCACCCCTCCCAGGGATGTTGCTGAGGGCAGGGAAAGAGTGTGGAGAGTGACCAGGAGCCAGCCCAGAGCTCCCCAGGCCCCTGGGCAGCTTTGGCCATGTCTATTCACATCTGGCTCCCATGGCCTTACCCGACGCCCTGGCAGTGCCCAGTTCCCTGTGGCAGAAAGAGATCCCAGTACACACTGGAAAATGTTCTCATCTGTGCTGCATTGTAGATGAGGGTGCTGGGAAGGCTTCTCCATCAGCTTGGATGAATAAAGTTTTGAAGCCCTTGGAGCCTCCTGCAGGTATGTTCTCAGTGTGCCACCAAGGAAGAATTGTAGACAAGCGGGCAGGCACCAGGTGACAGAAGCTTCTGTGGCTGTTGTGTTACAGATGTGTCTACAGGGAAGACTTCTCCAGCTTCTGCAGCTGCTACCTTGGATGCTGCACTCAAGCCCAGCTCCCATCTCAGGGGTGAGTAGTGTGTCCCTGCTGACCCCACAGGCTGAACCCTGCTTTTCTGGGATCCATTCCTGGCAAATGGAAATACTTTTCTCTAAGGTACTCCAACAGGGAAAATCCAAGATACAACAGATAAGATATCCCTGGAAGCAACCAAACAGATGAGGCAAGAGCTGAAGGATCCCCTGCAGACAAGAGAAGGTGGGTGCATTTCCCTCATGCTTCCCCTGGGAGTCAGCAGCCGGGGTCTTTGGCTGCACATCTGGACACGCCATGCCCGGCACAGTGGGAAGAGATCCATGGCAGCCTCGCTGCCCCGCTGCTGCTTTCACGCCCTGCAGGGCTGTTTGCCAGCCTGGCCTGGCTGCAGCTTCTGCCCAGCCTCTGCCGGAAGTTATTGGGCATCAGCTGACAGGCCATGCCCAAACTGTAAGACACCCTGAGATCCCCCACTATATCCAGCCCTGCAGTTTAGGAAAAGGGTGGCTGTTTGGAGGTGGAAGTGCTCTCATCATGCCACTGTAACCTGGCCATTTTCCTGCTCCATAAATTTCACAAATATTACCTCTGATGCCACCACCCAAGTGGGAAACAGCCCCATCTGATGCAGCTGTCTCCCTTCCTTTGTCAAGAGATGGACATAGTGCTTCAGTGGAAGGTGGTATTTCTTGAAGGAAGCACTCCATCTTCGGTGCCAGCCCCTGCTGCAGGAAGGAAGGCGATGGCAGACACGGGCACAGGCACAGCAGGTAATTGCTGTGCTGGGCTCAGGCCTGGCCGGGGCTGTGTGGCAGCAGCTCTTCCCCCAGGGCCTGCCCTTGCCCGGCCCGGCAGCAGCCAAAGCTGGAAGCGCTTCGGCTTCAAGGCCTCTGGAGCTGGTTCAGAGCCCCGGGGAAACAGGACTGGTGCAGCAAGGTCCCTGGCGCTGCAGCTGCTGCGGAGCTGGCCCTGAGTGCCCAGAGGCCCAAGGCACAGGAGCAGCCCCGAGCGGGAGCCCTGCCGCCAGCCCAGGGCCAGAGCCAGCCCTGGCACACAATGGAAACAGTTCTCATCTTGGTTTGCTTCCAGACTGGGATGCTGGGAAGGATTCTCCATTAGCCTGGCGCTCTGAAGTTGTGAAGCCCTCTGAGCATTCTGCAGGTATGTTCTCACTGTCCCACCAAGGCGTAATGTGTGACTGAATGGTAAGAACCAGGTGACAGAAGCTTCTCTGGCTGTTGTGTTACAGGCGTGTCTGCAGGGACGACCTCACCAACTCCTACCTTGGATGCTGCACAAAAGGCCAGCTCCCATGGCAGGGGTGAGTAGTGTGTCCCTGCTGACCCCACAGGCTGAGCCCTGCTTTTGTGGGGTCCATTCCTGGGAAATGGAACCACTTTCTCTTAAGGTCCTCTGACAGGAAAAACCAAAGACATGGCAGGCAGGAAATTCCAGGACCCATTAGAAATCATGTGGCAAATGCTGAAGGAACGTCTGCAGAGAAGACAAGGTGGGTGTATTTCCCTCATGCTGCTCCTGGGACTCAGCAGCCGGGGGCATTGGCTGCACATCTGGACACGTCGTGCCCGGCACAGCAGGAAGGGATCCATGGCAGCCTCGCTGCCCCGCTGCTGCTTTCACGCCCTGCAGGGCTGTTTCACAGCCTGGCCTGGCTGCAGCTTCTGCCCAGCCTCTGCAGGAAGGCATTTGGCATCAGCTGGCAGACAGCCCCAAATGCACCACAGGCCATGCCCACCCTCAGATCCCCAGCAATTTCCTGGTGTCCAGGCAGATCAGATGTTGGGGCTGTTTGGGGAAGGAAGCAGCCTTGGGTTGTCCCAAAATCCTGAGTGTTTTCTGATCCTTATGCATTCCTTTCACAAGTGATGCCTCCTGAAATTGTCCCCTTCCCCATTCCCAGTCAGGAATGTTTTCATCTGATCCAGCTGTCTCTTCTCCATTCTCCAGAAATGAAAGGAGAGCCTGCGGAGAAAGAAGCATTTCCCGGAGTAAGCAGTGGTTGCATGCCAGCCTCAGCTCCAGGAAGGGAGGCCATGCCAGGCACAGGCACAGGAGGTAATTGCCGTGCCTCTGGGCCTGAGCCCTGCTGAGGCTTGAGCTGCCCTCTCTGCTGCTTGGCAGTGCGGGCACAGCCTGGACTAGAGCGGCACAGCCCAGGGGAATTATCCCGAGCAGGCGCAGGGCACTGAGCAGTCCTGCTGGGGTCCCTCCATGGGAGACATGTCCTGAAACCTGGCAGCGACTGCACGGGGTGCCCACGGTGGGGAAAGGACAGAGGGGGAGAGCAAGGCTCCAGTGTGTCCTGAGAGGGCCTGGCTGTTTGCCCTTGGGATCTGGGGGGTTTCCCCACAGAAGGAGGGCAGGAGGGACAGAGGGAGGGCAGGATGGATAGCTGTGGCACTGCCTGCTGCAGTTTTCCCCCATGCTTTAGGGAGGATTTCTTCTGTGTGTGAGGGGGAGAGTCCCAGGTCCCTGCACTGCTGCAGCCACCCCTCCCAGGGATGTTGCTGAGGGCAGGGAAAGAGTGTGGAGAGTGACCAGGAGCCAGCCCAGAGCTCCCCAGGCCCCTGGGCAGCTTTGGCCATGTCTATTCACATCTGGCTCCCATGGCCTTACCCGACGCCCTGGCAGTGCCCAGTTCCCTGTGGCAGAAAGAGATCCCAGTACACACTGGAAAATGTTCTCATCTGTGCTGCATTGTAGATGAGGGTGCTGGGAAGGCTTCTCCATCAGCTTGGATGAATAAAGTTTTGAAGCCCTTGGAGCCTCCTGCAGGTATGTTCTCAGTGTGCCACCAAGGAAGAATTGTAGACAAGCGGGCAGGCACCAGGTGACAGAAGCTTCTGTGGCTGTTGTGTTACAGATGTGTCTACAGGGAAGACTTCTCCAGCTTCTCCAGCTGCTACCTTGGATGCTGCACTCAAGCCCAGCTCCCATCTCAGGGGTGAGTAGTGTGTCCCTGCTGACCCCACAGGCTGAACCCTGCTTTTCTGGGATCCATTCCTGGCAAATGGAAATACTTTTCTCTAAGGTACTCCAACAGGGAAAATCCAAGATACAACAGATAAGATATCCCTGGAAGCAACCAAACAGATGAGGCAAGAGCTGAAGGATCCCCTGCAGACAAGAGAAGGTGGGTGCATTTCCCTCATGCTTCCCCTGGGAGTCAGCAGCCGGGGTCTTTGGCTGCACATCTGGACACGCCATGCCCGGCACAGTGGGAAGAGATCCATGGCAGCCTCGCTGCCCCGCTGCTGCTTTCACGCCCTGCAGGGCTGTTTGCCAGCCTGGCCTGGCTGCAGCTTCTGCCCAGCCTCTGCCGGAAGTTATTGGGCATGAGCTGACAGGCCATGCCCAAACTGTAAGACACCCTGAGATCCCCCACTATATCCAGCCCTGCAGTTTAGGAAAAGGGTGGCTGTTTGGAGGTGGAAGTGCTCTCATCATGCCACTGTAACCTGGCCATTTTCCTGCTCCATAAATTTCACAAATATTACCTCTGATGCCACCACCCAAGTGGGAAACAGCTCCATCTGATGCAGCTGTCTCCCTTCCTTTGTCAAGAGATGGACATAGTGCTTCAGTGGAAGGTGGCATTTCTTGAAGGAAGCACTCCATCTTCGGTGCGAGCCCCTGCTGCAGGAAGGAAGGCAAAGCCAGACACGGGCACAGGCACAGCAGGTAATTGCTGTGCCGGGCTCAGGCCTGGCCGGGGCTGTGTGGCAGCAGCTCTTCCCCCAGGGCCTGCCCTTGCCCGGCCCGGCAGCAGCCAAAGCTGGAGGCACCTCGGCTTCCAGGCCTCTGGAGCTGGTTCAGAGCCCTGGGGAAATGGGACTGGTGCAGCAACGTCCCTGGTGCTGCAGCTGCTGCGGAGCTGGCCCTGAGTGCCCAGAGGCCCAAGGCACAGGAGCAGCCCTGAGCGGGAGCCCTGCCACCAGCCCAGGGCCAGAGCCAGCCCTGGCACACAATGGAAACAGTTCTCATCTTGGTTTGCTTCCAGACTGGGATGCTGGGAAGGATTCTCCATTAGCCTGGCGCTCTGAAGTTGTGAAGCCCTCTGAGCATTCTGCAGGTATGTTCTCACTGTCCCACCAAGGCGTAATGTTTGACTGATTGGTAAGAACCAGGTGACAGAAGCTTCTGTGGCTGTTGTGTTACAGGCGTGTCTGCAGGGACGACCTCACCAACTCCTACCTTGGATGCTGCACAAAAGGCCAGCTCCCATGGCAGGGGTGAGTAGTGTGTCCCTGCTGACCCCTCAGGCTGAGCCCTGCTTTTGTGGGGTCCATTGCTGGGAAATGGAACTACTTTCTTTTAAGGTCCTCCTACAGGAGAGACCAAAGACACGGCAGGCAGGAAATTCCAGGACCCATTAGAAATCATGTGGCAAATGCTGAAGGAACGTCTGCAGAGAAGACAAGGTGGGTGCATTTCCCTCATGCTGCTCCTGGGACTCAGCAGCCGGGGGCATTGGCTGCACATCTGGACACGTCGTGCCCGGCACAGCAGGAAGGGATCCATGGCAGCCTCGCTGCCCCGCTGCTGCTTTCACGCCCTGCAGGGCTGTTTCACAGCCTGGCCTGGCTGCAGCTTCTGCCCAGCCTCTGCAGGAAGGCATTTGGCATCAGCTGGCAGACAGCCCCAAATGCACCACAGGCCATGCCCACCCTCAGATGCCCTGCAATTTCCTGGTGTCCAGGCAGATCAGATGTTGGGGCTGTTTGGGGAAGGAAGCAGCCTTGGGTTGTCCCAAAATCCTGAGTGTTTTCTGATCCTTATGCATTCCTTTCACAAGTGATGCCTCCTGAAATTGTCCCCTTCCCCATTCCCAGTCAGGAATGTTTTCATCTGATCCAGCTGTCTCTTCTCCATTCTCCAGAAATGAAAGGAGAGCCTGCGGAGAAAGAAGCATTTCCCGGAGTAAGCAGTGGTTGCATGCCAGCCTCTGCTGCAGGAAGGGAGGCCATGCCAGGCACAGGCACAGGAGGTAATTGCCGTGCCTCTGGGCCTGAGCCCTGCTGAGGCTTGAGCTGCCCTCTCTGCTGCTTGGCAGTGCGGGCACAGCCTGGACTAGAGCGGCACAGCCCAGGGGAATTATCCCGAGCAGGCGCAGGGCACTGAGCAGTCCTGCTGGGGTCCCTCCATGGGAGACATGTCCTGAAACCTGGCAGCGACTGCACGGGGTGCCCACGGTGGGGAAAGGACAGAGGGGGAGAGCAAGGCTCCAGTGTGTCCTGAGAGGGCCTGGCTGTTTGCCCTTGGGATCTGGGGGGTTTCCCCACAGAAGGAGGGCAGGAGGGACAGAGGGAGGGCAGGATGGATAGCTGTGGCACTGCCTGCTGCAGTTTTCCCCCATGCTTTAGGGAGGATTTCTTCTGTGTGTGAGGGGGAGAGTCCCAGGTCCCTGCACTGCTGCAGCCACCCCTCCCAGGGATGTTGCTGAGGGCAGGGAAAGAGTGTGGAGAGTGACCAGAAGCCAGCCCAGAGCTCCCCAGGCCCCTGGGCAGCTTTGGCCATGTCTATTCACATCTGGCTCCCACGGCCTTACCCGACGCCCTGGCAGTGCCCAGTTCCCTGTGGCAGAAAGAGATCCCAGCACACACTGGAAAATGTTCTCATCTGTGCTGCATTGTAGATGAGGGTGCTGGGAAGGCTTCTCCATCAGCTTGGATGAATAAAGTTTTGAAGCCCTTGGAGCCTCCTGCAGGTATGTTCTCAGCGTGCCACCAAGGAAGAATTGTAGACAAGCGGGCAGGCACCAGGTGACAGAAGCTTCTGTGGCTGTTGTGTTACAGATGTGTCTACAGGGAAGACTTCTCCAGCTTCTGCAGCTGCTACCTTGGATGCTGCACTCAAGCCCAGCTCCCATCTCAGGGGTGAGTAGTGTGTCCCTGCTGACCCCACAGGCTGAACCCTGCTTTTCTGGGATCCATTCCTGGCAAATGGAAATATTTTTCTCTAAGGTACTCCAACAGGGAAAATCCAAGATACAACAGATAAGATATCCCTGGAACCATCCAAACAGATGAGGCAAGAGCTGAAGGAACCCCTGCAGACAAGAGAAGGTGGGTGCATCTCCCTCATGCTTCCCCTGGGAGTCAGCAGCCGGGGGCTTTGGCTGCACATCTGGACACGCCATGCCCGGCACAGTGGGAAGGGATCCATGGCAGCCTCGCTGCCCCGCTGCTGCTTTCACGCCCTGCAGGGCTGTTTGCCAGCCTGGCCTGGCTGCAGCTTCTGCCCAGCCTCTGCCGGAAGTTATTGGGCATCAGCTGACAGGCCATGCCCAAACTGTAACACACCCTGAGATCCCCCACTATATCCATCCCTGCAGATTAGGAAAAGGGTGGCTGTTTGGTGGTGGAAGTGCTCTCATCATGCCACTGTAACCTGGCCATTTTCCTGCTCCATAAATTTCACAAATATTACCTCTGATGCCACCACCCAAGTGGGAAACAGCCCCATCTGATGCAGCTGTCTCCCTTCCTTTGTCAAGAGATGGACATAGTGCTTCAGTGGAAGGTGGTATTTCTTGAAGGAAGCACTCCATCTTCGGTGCGAGCCCCTGCTGCAGGAAGGAAGGCAAAGCCAGACACGGGCACAGGCACAGCAGGTAATTGCTGTGCCGGGCTCAGGCCTGGCCGGGGCTGTGTGGCAGCAGCTCTTCCCCCAGGGCCTGCCCTTGCCCGGCCCGGCAGCAGCCAAAGCTGGAGGCGCCTCGGCTTCCAGGCCTCTGGAGCTGGTTCAGAGCCCCGGGGAAACGGGACTGGTGCAGCAACGTCCCTGGCGCTGCAGCTGCTGCAGAGCTGGCCCTGAGTGCCCAGAGGCCCAAGGCACAGGAGCAGCCCCGAGCGGGAGCCCTGCCGCCAGCCCAGGGCCAGAGCCAGCCCTGGCACACAATGGAAACAGTTCTCATCTTGGTTTGCTTCCAGACTGGGATGCTGGGAAGGATTCTCCATTAGCCTGGCGCTCTGAAGTTGTGAAGCCCTCTGAGCATTCTGCAGGTATGTTCTCACTGTCCCACCAAGGCGTAATGTTTGACTGATTGGTAAGAACCAGGTGACAGAAGCTTCTGTGGCTGTTGTGTTACAGGCGTGTCTGCAGGGACGACCTCACCAACTCCTACCTTGGATGCTGCACAAAAGGCCAGCTCCCATGGCAGGGGTGAGTAGTGTGTCCCTGCTGACCCCTCAGGCTGAGCCCTGCTTTTGTGGGGTCCATTGCTGGGAAATGGAACTACTTTCTTTTAAGGTCCTCCTACAGGAGAGACCAAAGACACGGCAGGCAGGAAATTCCAGGACCCATTAGAAATCATGTGGCAAATGCTGAAGGAACGTCTGCAGAGAAGACAAGGTGGGTGCATTTCCCTCATGCTGCTCCTGGGAGTCAGCAGCCGGGGGCATTGGCTGCACATCTGGACACGTCGTGCCCGGCACAGCAGGAAGGGATCCATGGCAGCCTCGCTGCCCCGCTGCTGCTTTCACGCCCTGCAGGGCTGTTTCACAGCCTGGCCTGGCTGCAGCTTCTGCCCAGCCTCTGCAGGAAGGCATTTGGCATCAGCTGGCAGACAGCCCCAAATGCACCACAGGCCATGCCCACCCTCAGATGCCCTGCAATTTCCTGGTGTCCAGGCAGATCAGATGTTGGGGCTGTTTGGGGAAGGAAGCAGCCTTGGGTTGTCCCAAAATCCTGAGTGTTTTCTGATCCTTATGCATTCCTTTCACAAGTGATGCCTCCTGAAATTGTCCCCTTCCCCATTCCCAGTCAGGAATGTTTTCATCTGATCCAGCTGTCTCTTCTCCATTCTCCAGAAATGAAAGGAGAGCCTGCGGAGAAAGAAGCATTTCCCGGAGGAAGCAGTGGTTGCATGCCAGCCTCTGCTGCAGGAAGGGAGGCCATGCCAGGCACAGGCACAGGAGGTAATTGCCGTGCCTCTGGGCCTGAGCCCTGCTGAGGCTTGAGCTGCCCTCTCTGCTGCTTGGCAGTGCGGGCACAGCCTGGACTAGAGCGGCACAGCCCAGGGGAATTATCCCGAGCAGGCGCAGGGCACTGAGCAGTCCTGCTGGGGTCCCTCCATGGGAGACATGTCCTGAAACCTGGCAGCGACTGCACGGGGTGCCCACGGTGGGGAAAGGACAGAGGGGGAGAGCAAGGCTCCAGTGTGTCCTGAGAGGGCCTGGCTGTTTGCCCTTGGGATCTGGGGGGTTTCCCCACAGAAGGAGGGCAGGAGGGACAGAGGGAGGGCAGGATGGATAGCTGTGGCACTGCCTGCTGCAGTTTTCCCCCATGCTTTAGGGAGGATTTCTTCTGTGTGTGAGGGGGAGAGTCCCAGGTCCCTGCACTGCTGCAGCCACCCCTCCCAGGGATGTTGCTGAGGGCAGGGAAAGAGTGTGGAGAGTGACCAGAAGCCAGCCCAGAGCTCCCCAGGCCCCTGGGCAGCTTTGGCCATGTCTATTCACATCTGGCTCCCACGGCCTTACCCGACTCCCTGGCAGTGCCCAGTTCCCTGTGGCAGAAAGAGATCCCAGCACACACTGGAAAATGTTCTCATCTGTGCTGCATTGTAGATGAGGGTGCTGGGAAGGCTTCTCCATCAGCTTGGATGAATAAAGTTTTGAAGCCCTTGGAGCCTCCTGCAGGTATGTTCTCAGTGTGCCACCAAGGAAGAATTGTAGACAAGCGGGCAGGCACCAGGTGACAGAAGCTTCTGTGGCTGTTGTGTTACAGATGTGTCTACAGGGAAGACTTCTCCAGCTTCTCCAGCTGCTACCTTGGATGCTGCACTCAAGCCCAGCTCCCATCTCAGGGGTGAGTAGTGTGTCCCTGCTGACCCCACAGGCTGAACCCTGCTTTTCTGGGATCCATTCCTGGCAAATGGAAATATTTTTCTCTAAGGTACTCCAACAGGAAAAATCCAAGATACAACAGATAAGATACCCCTGGAACCATCCAAACAGATGAGGCAAGAGCTGAAGGAACCCCTGCAGACAAGAGAAGGTGGGTGCATTTCCCTCATGCTTCCCCTGGGAGTCAGCAGCCGGGGGCTTTGGCTGCACATCTGGACACGCCGTGCTCGGCACAGTGGGAAGGGATCCATGGCAGCCTCGCTGCCCCGCTGCTGCTTTCACGCCCTGCAGGGCTGTTTCCCAGCCTGGCCTGGCTGCAGCTTCTGCCCAGCCTCTGCCGGAAGTTATTTGGAATCAGCTGACAGGCCATGCCCAAACTGTAACACACCCTGAGATCCCCCACTATATCCAGCCCTGCAGATTAGGAAAAGGGTGGCTGTTTGGTGGTGGAAGTGCTCTCATCATGCCACTGTAACCTGGCCATTTTCCTGCTCCATAAATTTCACAAATATTACCTCTGATGCCACCACCCAAGTGGGAAACAGCTCCATCTGATGCAGCTGTCTCCCTTCCTTTGTCAAGAGATGGACATAGTGCTTCAGTGGAAGGTGGTATTTCTTGAAGGAAGCACTCCATCTTCGGTGCCAGCCCCTGCTGCAGGAAGGAAGGCAAAGCCAGACACGGGCACAGGCACAGCAGGTAATTGCTGTGCCGGGCTCAGGCCTGGCCGGGGCTGTGTGGCAGCAGCTCTTCCTCCAGGGCCTGCCCTTGCCCGGCCCGGCAGCAGCTAAAGCTGGAGGCGCCTCGGCTTCCAGGCCTCTGGAGCTGGTTCAGAGCCCCGGGGAAACGGGACTGGTGCAGCAACGTCCCTGGCGCTGCAGCTGCTGCAGAGCTGGCCCTGAGTGCCCAGAGGCCCAAGGCACAGGAGCAGCCCCGAGCGGGAGCCCTGCCGCCAGCCCAGGGCCAGAGCCAGCCCTGGCACACAATGGAAACAGTTCTCATCTTGGTTTGCTTCCAGACTGGGATGCTGGGAAGGATTCTCCATTAGCCTGGCGCTCTGAAGTTGTGAAGCCCTCTGAGCATTCTGCAGGTATGTTCTCACTGTCCCACCAAGGCGTAATGTTTGACTGATTGGTAAGAACCAGGTGACAGAAGCTTCTGTGGCTGTTGTGTTACAGGCGTGTCTGCAGGGACGACCTCACCAACTCCTACCTTGGATGCTGCACAAAAGGCCAGCTCCCATGGCAGGGGTGAGTAGTGTGTCCCTGCTGACCCCACAGGCTGAGCCCTGCTTTTGTGGGGTCCATTCCTGGGAAATGGAACTGCTTTCTCTTAAGGTCCTCTGACAGGAGAGACCAAAGACATGGCAGGCAGGAAATTCCAGGACCCATTAGAAATCATGTGGCAAATGCTGAAGGAACGTCTGCAGAGAAGACAAGGTGGGTGCATTTCCCTCATGCTGCTCCTGGGAGTCAGCAGCCGGGGGCATTGGCTGCACATCTGGTCACGTCGTGCCCGGCACAGCAGGAAGGGATCCATGGCAGCCTCGCTGCCCCGCTGCTGCTTTCACGCCCTGCAGGGCTGTTTCCCAGCCTGGCCTGACTGCAGCTTCTGCCCAGCCTCTGCAGGAAGGCATTTGGCATCAGCTGGCAGACAGCCCCAATTGCACCACAGGCCATGCCCACCCTCAGATCCCCTGCAATTTCCTGGTGTCCAGGCAGATCAGATGTTGGGGCTGTTTGGGGAAGGAAGCAGCCTTGGGTTGTCCCAAAATCCTGGGTGTTTTCTGATCCTTATGCATTCCTTTCACAAGTGATGCCTCCTGAAATTGTCCCCTTCCCCATTCCCAGTCAGGAATGTTTTCATCTGATCCAGCTGTCTCTTCTCCATTCTCCAGAAATGAAAGGAGAGCCTGCGGAGAAAGAAGCATTTCCCGGAGGAAGCAGTGGTTGCATGCCAGCCTCAGCTCCAGGAAGGGAGGCCATGCCAGGCACAGGCACAGGAGGTAATTGCTGTGCCTCTGGGCCTGAGCCCTGCTGAGGCTTGAGCTGCCCTCTCTGCTGTTTGGCAGTGCGGGCACAGCCTGGACTAGAGCAGCACAGCCCAGGGGAATTATCCTGAGCAGGCGCAGGGCACTGAGCAGTCCTGCTGGGGTCCCTCCATGGGAGACATGTCCTGAAACCTGGGAGTGACTGCACGGGGTGCCCACGGTGGGGAAAGGACAGAGGGGGAGAGCAAGGCTCCAGTGTGTCCTGAGAGGGCCTGGCTGTTTGCCCTTGGGATCTGGGGGGTTTCCCCACAGAAGGAGGGCAGGAGGGACAGAGGGAGGGCAGGATGGATAGCTGTGGCACTGCCTGCTGCAGTTTTCCTTCATGCTTTAGGGAGGATTTCTTCTGTGTGTGAGGGGGAGAGTCCCAGGTCCCTGCACTGCTGCAGCCACCCCTCCCAGGGATGTTGCTGAGGGCAGGGAAAGAGTGTGGAGAGTGACCAGGAGCCAGCCCAGAGCTCCCCAGGCCCCTGGGCAGCTTTGGCCATGTCTATTCACATCTGGCTCCCATGGCCTTACCCGACTCCCTGGCAGTGCCCAGTTCCCTGTGGCAGAAAGAGATCCCAGTACACACTGGAAAATGTTCTCATCTGTGCTGCATTGTAGATGAGGGTGCTGGGAAGGCTTCTCCATCAGCTTGGATGAATAAAGTTTTGAAGCCCTTGGAGCCTCCTGCAGGTATGTTGTCAGTGTGCCACCAAGGAAGAATTGTAGACAAGCGGGCAGGCACCAGGTGACAGAAGCTTCTGTGGCTGTTGTGTTACAGATGTGTCTACAGGGAAGACTTCTCCAGCTTCTCCAGCTGCTACCTTGGATGCTGCACTCAAGCCCAGCTCCCATCTCAGGGGTGAGTAGTGTGTCCCTGCTGACCCCACAGGCTGAACCCTGCTTTTCTGGGATCCATTCCTGGCAAATGGAAATATTTTTCTCTAAGGTACTCCAACAGGGAAAATCCAAGATACAACAGATAAGATATCCCTGGAAGCAACCAAACAGATGAGGCAAGAGCTGAAGGATCCCCTGCAGACAAGAGAAGGTGGGTGCATTACCCTCATGCTTCCCCTGGGAGTCAGCAGCCGGGGTCTTTGGCTGCACATCTGGACACGCCGTGCCCGGCACAGCGGGAAGGGATCCATGGCAGCCTCGCTGCCCCGCTGCTGCTTTCACGCCCTGCAGGGCTGTTTGCCATCCTGGCCTGGCTGCAGCTTCTGCCCAGCCTCTGCCGGAAGTTATTGGGCATCAGCTGACAGGCCATGCCCAAACTGTAAGACACCCTGAGATCCCCCACTATATCCAGCCCTGCAGATTAGGAAAAGGGTGGCTGTTTGGAGGTGGAAGTGCTCTCATCATGCCACTGTAACCTGGCCATTTTCCTGCTCCATAAATTTCACAAATATTACCTCTGATGCCACCACCCAAGTGGGAAACAGCTCCATCTGATGCAGCTGTCTCCCTTCCTTTGTCAAGAGATGGACATAGTGCTTCAGTGGAAGGTGGTATTTCTTGAAGGAAGCACTCCATCTTCGGTGCCAGCCCCTGCTGCAGGAAGGAAGGCGATGGCAGACACGGGCACAGGCACAGCAGGTAATTGCTGTGCCGGGCTCAGCCCTGGCCGGGGCTGTGTGGCAGCAGCTCTTCTCCCAGGGCCTGCCCTTGCCCGGCCCGGCAGCAGCCAAAGCTGGAGGCGCCTCGGCTTCCAGGCCTCTGGAGCTGGTTCAGAGCCCCGGGGAAACGGGACTGGTGCAGCAACGTCCCTGGTGCTGCAGCTGCTGCGGAGCTGGCCCTGAGTGCCCAGAGGCCCAAGGCACAGGAGCAGCCCCGAGCGGGAGCCCTGCCGCCAGCCCAGGGCCAGAGCCAGCCCTGGCACACAATGGAAACAGTTCTCATCTTGGTTTGCTTCCAGACTGGGATGCTGGGAAGGATTCTCCATTAGCCTGGCGCTCTGAAGTTGTGAAGCCCTCTGAGCATTCTGCAGGTATGTTCTCACTGTCCCACCAAGGCGTAATGTGTGACTGACTGGTAAGAACCAGGTGACAGAAGCTTCTGTGGCTGTTGTGTTACAGGCGTGTCTGCAGGGACGACCTCACCAACTCCTACCTTGGATGCTGCACAAAAGGCCAGCTCCCATGGCAGGGGTGAGTAGTGTGTCCCTGCTGACCCCACAGGCTGAGCCCTGCTTTTGTGGGGTCCATTGCTGGGAAATGGAACTACTTTCTCTTAAGGTCCTCTGACAGGAAAGACCAAAGACATGGCAGGCAGGAAATTCCAGGACCCATTAGTAATCATGTGGCAAATGCTGAAGGAACGTCTGCAGAGAAGACAAGGTGGGTGCATTTCCCTCATGCTGCTCCTGGGAGTCAGCAGCCGGGGGCTTTGGCTGCACATCTGGACACGTCGTGCCCGGCACAGCAGGAAGGGATCCATGGCAGCCTCGCTGCCCCGCTGCTGCTTTCATGCCCTGCAGGGCTGTTTCCCAGCCTGGCCTGGCTGCAGCTTCTGCCCAGCCTCTGCAGGAAGGCATTTGGCATCAGCTTGCAGACAGCCCCAAATGCACCACAGGCCATGCCCACCCTCAGATCCCCTGCAATTTCCTGGTGTCCAGGCAGATCAGATGTTGGGGCTGTTTGGGGAAGGAAGCAGCCTTGGGTTGTCCCAAAATCCTGAGTGTTTTCTGATCCTTATGCATTCCTTTCACAAGTGATGCCTCCTGAAATTGTCCCCTTCCCCATTCCCAGTCAGGAATGTTTTCATCTGATCCAGCTGTCTCTTCTCCATTCTCCAGAAATGAAAGGAGAGCCTGCGGAGAAAGAAGCATTTCCCGGAGGAAGCAGTGGTTGCATGCCAGCCTCAGCTCCAGGAAGGGAGGCCATGCCAGGCACAGGCACAGGAGGTAATTGCTGTGCCTCTGGGCCTGAGCCCTGCTGAGGCTTGAGCTGCCCTCTCTGCTGTTTGGCAGTGCGGGCACAGCCTGGACTAGAGCAGCACAGCCCAGGGGAATTATCCTGAGCAGGCGTAGGGCACTGAGCAGTCCTGCTGGGGTCCCTCCATGGGAGACATGTCCTGAAACCTGGCAGCGACTACACGGGGTGCCCACGGAGGGGAAAGGACAGAGGGGGAGAGCAAGGCTCCAGTGTGTCCTGAGAGGGCCTGGCTGTTTGCCCTTGGGATCTGGGGGGTTTCCCCACAGAAGGAGGGCAGGAGGGACAGAGGGAGGGCAGGATGGATAGCTGTGGCACTGCCTGCTGCAGTTTTCCCCCATGCTTTAGGGAGGATTTCTTCTGTGTGTGAGGGGGAGAGTCCCAGGTCCCTGCACTGCTGCAGCCACCCCTCCCAGGGATGTTGCTGAGGGCAGGGAAAGAGTGTGGAGAGTGACCAGGAGCCAGCCCAGAGCTCCCCAGGCCCCTGGGCAGCTTTGGCCATGTCTATTCACATCTGGCTCCCATGGCCTTACCCGACTCCCTGGCAGTGCCCAGTTCCCTGTGGCAGAAAGAGATCCCAGTACACACTGGAAAATGTTCTCATCTGTGCTGCATTGTAGATGAGGGTGCTGGGAAGGCTTCTCCATCAGCTTGGATGAATAAAGTTTTGAAGCCCTTGGAGCCTCCTGCAGGTATGTTCTCAGTGTGCCACCAAGGAAGAATTGTAGACAAGCGGGCAGGCACCAGGTGACAGAAGCTTCTGTGGCTGTTGTGTTACAGATGTGTCTACAGGGAAGACTTCTCCAGCTTCTCCAGCTGCTACCTTGGATGCTGCACTCAAGCCCAGCTCCCATCTCAGGGGTGAGTAGTGTGTCCCTGCTGACCCCACAGGCTGAGCCCTGCTTTTCTGGGATCCATTCCTGGCAAATGGAAATATTTTTCTCTAAGGTACTCCAACAGGGAAAATCCAAAATACAACAGATAAGGTATCCCTGGAAGCAACCAAACAGATGAGGCAAGAGCTGAAGGATCCCCTGCAGACAAGAGAAGGTGGGTGCATTTCCCTCATGCTTCCCCTGGGAGTCAGCAGCCGGGGGCTTTGGCTGCACATCTGGACACGCCGTGCCTGGCACAGTGGGAAGAGATCCATGGCAGCCTCGCTGCCCCGCTGCTGCTTTCACGCCCTGCAGGGCTGTTTGCCAGCCTGGCCTGGCTGCAGCTTCTGCCCAGCCTCTGCCGGAAGTTATTGGGCATGAGCTGACAGGCCATGCCCAAACTGTAAGACACCCTGAGATCCCCCACTATATCCAGCCCTGCAGATTAGGAAAAGGGTGGCTGTTTGGAGGTGGAAGTGCTCTCATCATGCCACTGTAACCTGGCCATTTTCCTGCTCCATAAATTTCACAAATATTACCTCTGATGCCACCATCCAAGTGGGAAACAGCCCCATCTGATGCAGCTGTCTCCCTTCCTTTGTCAAGAGATGGACATAGTGCTTCAGTGGAAGGTGGTATTTCTTGAAGGAAGCACTCCATCTTCGGTGCGAGCCCCTGCTGCAGGAAGGAAGGCAAAGCCAGACACGGGCACAGGCACAGCAGGTAATTGCTGTGCCGGGCTCAGCCCTGGCCGGGGCTGTGTGGCAGCAGCTCTTCCCCCAGGGCCTGCCCTTGCCCGGCCCAGCAGCAGCCAAAGCTGGAGGCGCCTCGGCTTCCAGGCCTCTGGAGCTGGTTCAGAGCCCCGGGGAAACGGGACTGGTGCAGCAACGTCCCTGGCGCTGCAGCTGCTGCGGAGCTGGCCCTGAGTGCCCAGAGGCCCAAGGCACAGGAGCAGCCCCGAGCGGGAGCCCTGCCGCCAGCCCAGGGCCAGAGCCAGCCCTGGCACACAATGGAAACAGTTCTCATCTTGGTTTGCTTCCAGACTGGGATGCTGGGAAGGATTCTCCATTAGCCTGGCACTCTGAAGTTGTGAAGCACTCTGAGCATTCTGCAGGTATGTTGTCACTGTCCCACCAAGGCGTAATGTTTGACTGACTGGTAAGAACCAGGTGACAGAAGCTTCTCTGGCTGTTGTGTTACAGGCGTGTCTGCAGGGACGACCTCACCAACTCCTACCTTGGATGCTGCACAAAAGGCCAGCTCCCATGGCAGGGGTGAGTAGTGTGTCCCTGCTGACCCCACAGGCTGAGCCCTGCTTTTGTGGGATCCATTCCTGGGAAATTGAACTACTTTCTCTTAAGGTCCTCGGACAGTAGAGACCAAAGTCATGGCAGGCAAGAAATTCCGGGACTCATTAGAAATCATGTGGCAAATGCTGAAGGAATGTCTGCAGAGAAGACAAGGTGGGTGCATTTCCCTCATTCTTCCCCTGGGACTCAGCAGCCGGGGGCTTTGGCTGCACTTCTGGACACGCCGTGCCCGGCACAGCGGGAAGGGATCCCTGGCAGCCTCGCTGCCCCGCTGCTGCTTTCACGCCCTGCAGGGCTGTTTCCCAGCCTGGCCTGGCTGTAGCTTCTGCCCAGCCTCTGCAGGAAGGCATTTGGCATCAGCTGACAGACAGCCCCAATTGCACCACAGTCCATGCCCACCCTCAGATCCCCTGCAAATTCCTTCTGTCCAGGCAGATCAGATGTTGGGGCTGTTTGGGGATGGAAGCAGCCCTGGGTTGTCCCAAAATCCTGGTTGTTTTCTGATCCTCATCCATTCCTTTCACAAGTGATGCCTCACCTTCTCCATTCCCAATCAGGAATGTTTCCATCTGATCCAGCTATCTCTTTTCCCTTCTCCAGAAATGAAAGGAGAGCCTGTGCAGAAGGAAGTATTTCCCGGAGGAAGCAGTGGTTCCGTGCCAGCCTCTGCTGAAGGAAGGGAGGCCATGCCAGGCACAGGCACAGGAGGTAATTGCTGTGCCTCTGGGCCTGAGCCCTGCTGAGGCTTGAGCTGCCCTCTCTGCTGCTTGGCAGTGCGGGCACAGCCTGGATTGGACCGGCACAGCCCAGGGGAATTATCCCGAGCAGGCTCAGGGCACTCGGGTCCTGAAGGAGTGTAGGGGGATGCCCCCAATGAGAGAGGGACAAACTAGCCTTTGTCCCCCAAAAAAAGGAAGTAGGCCCAGAAGTTTCTCCCAGCGATCAGGTGAAAAGCCACCTTATAGGACCCCAGAGACTTCACTAAAACCTTGGGGTCACCTAATTGGATGAGAGCCAAAAGATCCCGCCTGGGCCATCAGGTAGAAAAAGAGAAGACAAAAGAATGACGAGGCTTTTGTGAAGGTGTTTTACCAGGAGCAGACCTCTGTACCTGGATCGGATTTTCTGTTTATTGTTTTTCCTTTTATTAAACAGTTTTGTTTACGACACTGCAGCAGAAGCCATCCTGCTCATTATTTGCCTCCAAAGGTAATAGCCAGGCTATTCTTTGGGTATTAAGTTCTCTTTTAAAGGCTCATAAAACCCTGGCCCGACAAAACAAAACTTAATACGTGGCGCCTGGACAGAATTTCTCATATTGAGGAAGATGGTCTAGGAATTTTTGATTACCTCAATCAAAATAGGACAATTTTCCTTGGTATTTGCATTTTTGGGGAAGCAGGCCTGCACCTGAGTTTTTGTCGCGTTAAAAAAGAAAACTCAGAAGAAGAGATTTGAGGTTTAGAGGAGATCTCAAATCGAAGCCTCATACCGGTGAAGAAGAGGCTATAATTCAGACGGGACGGGAGCAAACGGCACACACCCTCAGAGGATACTGTGAATCAGCTAAGCTGAAACTGTTGCACCCAGGACCCGGGAAAAAGTCTATACCAAGAAGGACGACCAGAAGACTCGGTGAGTTTCACCATGGGGAATCGGTTGTCAGTAGCTGAGCAGGAATTTTTTTCGTATTTTAATTATAAGTTGGAAATCCAAGATATTCAGTTTGACAAAAAACAGCTTAAAAAGCTTGTAAAATGGGTCTTAAAGGAGTTCCCAAACTCAGACATGTCTCAGAAACTCGATCCAGACTTCTGGGATTCAGTTGGACTGAAATTATATAACACAGAAAAGAACAAGAAGTCCAACTTAAAGCTGCGTCCAATATTCAGGACGGTGTTGAAATTTGTAATAATGGAAAATGAAAAGCAAGCAAAGACCAGGGAGAGGGCAGAATGCAGGCAGGACAGAGAAGACAGGAGAAAGCGAAGTTCTGAGGGGACTCAAAAACCTTCCTTTATCCCAGCCGAGAAACCCCGGTGGAGAGGCCGGGAGGCAGCCAGGCCAGCTGCCCCCCCGCCTGCCTCACCGACCCCATCCCGAGACAGGGGGGAGCAGACCAGCCCTGGCCAGGCTTGTCTGCAAAACCCGTCTTCCAAAAACCCTACCAGAGCAAAGTCCTCTATATCTCCTCTCAAAACCTTGCTTTGGCGTTCAAAATCGGTGAATTTTGACAGTAAAACTGAAAAAAGCCGAGCCGATAGAATCCAGTCTGAGAACAATAGAGCACGTGGCAATCGCCATTATAGCCCCGAGCCCAGCTCTGCCCTTCGTGGGCGTGGCTCCTCGGACTCCCAGGAGTCCCTGGGTGGCTGCTCCCTGAGCTCCTGCCCATCAGAGCAGGGACGCGCCCCTTTTTTAGGCGGTGCCCGGTCGGTGTCCCTGCCCCTGCTCCCCGCCCACAGCCCGGGACAGCACACCCCCTCTCTGCCGAGCGTGGGAACCGGAAGTGGTGCGCCGGAACTGACCCTGTCCAAAATGGCGGCGCCCATGTCCGATAACTTGCCGGAACAAAAAATAAATTATTCCTATGCTCCACAATGTAATTTCAAACAATCTAAGGAAGAGTTTAACACACAGGGAGTCACAGATACCTGGCAGAGGATAAGAAAGGATGCAGTTCAGGAAGGAGAGTGGGAAATTGCATCGAAATTGAAGGTTTTTCCTGTAAAGTACACTGCAGGTCCGGGACCCAGGGGAACATGGCAACAAATCAACTTTGCTGAGTTAAAAGAGATTTGCAAAGCCTCTCGTCTGTATGGTAGAGATTCTGCCTGTTTCAGAAGCCTATTACAGGCCACCTTCACAGCAAACATATTCACTCCACATGATCTAAAACAGCTTTGCACATCCCTGCTATCTCCAACAGAATTTTCTTTGTGGGAACTAGCATGGAAACGTTTGTTAAACGACCTTTTAAGAGGTTATGCAGGAACTCCAGCTACTGCAAATTTGACTATAGATCAGCTCTCAGGTGAAGGAGCTCATACAGATCCTCAAATACAAGCCCGAACTCTTAGTAGACAAGTATTGCAGGATGTCAAAGAAGCAGCAAAAACAGCTTTGTTACAGGTCCCTGATGGCAACAAGCCAGAACTAGATTTCACAGAAATAAAACAGGGCATAGATGAGCCTTATATTAAGTTTTTGGACCGTTTAAAAATGGCATTAGAAAAGCAGATTCCAATAGACCGAGCCAGACAAGAGTTATTAAAACGGCTTGCAATTTCTAATGCAAACCCAACCTGTAAAAAGGCATTACGTACATTACCACAGGATCCTGAGCCCACCCTGACACAGCTAGTAGATGCTTGCAACCGCCTGGGCACCCCTGAGCATGCAGCAGCCATGCAGGCAGAAGTATTGGCCAGTGCCATCACAACAGCTCAAGAAAACACCCTAAAGCAGCAGGAAAAAGCAGTAGAAAGGCAAACACAAACCCTAGCAGAAGCTTTAATAGCATTCAAAGGTGCAATTGAGAACCAACAAATTCCAAGGGACTCGTGCTATTCGTGTGGTCAGAGAGGTCATTTTAAAAGGGGATGTCCTAGGACCCGCAGAAGGCCATTGCCAAGAAACAGTGGATGCAGAGGTTTCTGTCACAATACTAACAGCCTTTACCCAGCACAGGGTTTTTCGTGCCATCTGCCGGGAAACGTGCAGCCCAGCACGGGGCAGTGGCTGCCATGACACAGGAACCACTGCGCCAGAGGCCAGAGACCACCACAGGCCACCAAGTTCAGAACTGCAACACATCCTTGCAGGACTGCCGACCACAATGTCCCCAGGTGCCAGACTGGAGCTGTCCCCAGCCCAGCCAGTGGTGCTGACCAATGCCATTGCTCACACAGTGCCCACAGGACAGCTGGGGCCTGAACCACAACCACGTCAGTTCCTCATCGTGGGAGTGAGCAGATCCCATGCAGAAGGTTTTTATGTCATTCCAACTGTGCTATCTGTCACCTGTTCACAGGAAATTACAGTCTTAGCTTTGTGTCCAGACCCTCCATGTTTTTTACCCAAAGGACTAACCATAGCGCTAGCTTTCCTCCTACCAGAGTCACAGAACAACACAGCTGTCATCGCTTGGACCAGGCACATCAGCCGCGGGCGGCCTCAGCTCACCTGTGTGCTGCAGCCCCTCGGGCAGCCATCACCCTCACTGGCCTGATAGATACCGGAGCAGACATCACTCTGATATCGAGATCGAAATGGCCACAGGACTGGACCGTCGTGCCTACGCTGGATCAGCTGGCAGCTATTGGTGGTCACTGTGAGAGCTCTCGAAGCTCGCACGCAGTCACATTTGAGGGGCCTGAAGGTCGTGTTGCCACCACAAGACCATTCATTGTAGGAGCTGATATAGTTCTTTGGGGACGGGACATTTTATCACAATGGCATCTCAGGTTAGAAACTGGATTTTAACAAAAGCTGTTGATGGACATAACACTTTAAAACTGACATGGACATCTAACACACCCATTTGGGTCAGCCAGTGGCCCTTACCTGAAGAGAAACTTGCTGCTTTAGAGCAGTTAGTGCAGGAACAGTTAAACAAAGGTCACTTAACTCCAACTACTAGTCCCTGGAACACTCCAGTTTTTGTAATCAAAAAGCCAAACAGTGGGAAATGGAGGTTGTTACAGGATCTCAGAAAAATTAACGAAGTAATTCAAGAAATGGGTTCTTTACAACCAGGTTTACCCTCTCCTGTTATGATTCCAAAAGATTGGAAGTTGTCTGTTATTGATTTAAAAGACTGTTTTTTCAATATTCCTTTGCATCCAGATGATGCACCAAGATTTGCATTTTCCATCCCATCCATAAATCAGCAAGCACCCTTGAAAAGATATCATTGGCTTTCTCTACCAGAAGGAATGAGAAATTCCCCGAGTATATGCCAGTGGTATGTTGCAAAAATACTTTCCTCAGTTCGTGCACAATATCCAAATTCTCTCACATTACATGGAAGATATTTTAGTAGCAGCCAAGGACCAAGCATCAATGCAGGAGACAACAGATCAGGTCATCTCAGCAGTGGAGAAAGCAGGACTCACTGTAGCGAAAGAAAAAATACAGACACTTCCTCCCTGGAAATATTTAGGATACAGGATGACAGAACAAACGGTAACCCCGCAGCCACTCCAGCTAAGGACAAATCCAAAGACATGGAATGAAATGCAGCAGCTCGTAGGGACTCTGAACTGGCTTCATCCACTACTAGGCCTTTCAAATCAGGACTTGGCTCCTCTGGCAGACTTGTTGAGAGGAGACACAGCCTTAAACTCACCGTGAGAATTCAACAAAGAAACTCAAAATGCTTTAAGACAAAGTGATGAGAGCCATCCAGTCACGTCAGGCTCATCGGTATAATCCTAACCTGTCTTTTTTGTTTGCAGTTTTAGGAGAGAGTCCACAGCTTCATGGTTTGATATTCCAGTGGGATCTAGAGAAGAAGGACCATCTGATAATCTTAGAGTGGGTTTTCCTGTCTTGTCAATTGGGTAAAACTATAACAACTTGCCCTGAAATTATTTCACAATTGATTATCAAGGCTAGATCTCGAATGCTTTCCCTTGCAGGAAAAGATTTTGCAGAAATCTTCCTGCCTGTCACATCCATCTATTTAGAATGGTTAATTCAAAATTCAGAAGTTATGCAATTTGCTTTGGAAAATTTTGCAGGAAAAATTTCAGTCAATTGTCCCAAACATGAGCTATTAAGTTCATCTTTAAAATTAATTCATAAGCCTTTAAGAAGTAATGCACCCCTCGAGGCAATCACATTTTTTACAGACGGTTCTGGGAAGTCTAAAAGGTCTGTGATTGCTTGGCAAAATTCAGAGACAAAAAAATGGGAATCAGATATTGAGGAAGTAGATGGTTCTGCACAGATTACAGAGCTAGCAGCAGTTGTACGGGTCTTTTCAAAATTCACATTTCCTTTTAATTTAGTAACGGATTCAATTTACGTTGCAGGTGTGGTGGAAAGAGCAGAAGGATGTCTGCTGAAAGAAGTTTCTGATGATCAGTTATACGGTTTGCTTAAAAAGTTAATCCTACTTCTTTCCATTCGACAAGAGCCTTACTTTGTAATGCACATTCGCTCACATTCTTCTCTTCCAGATTTTTTAGCAGAAGGCAATGCCATGGCTGATTTGTTAGCCGTGCCAATCCAGCACACACTTTTTAATGTTATTGAAATCTTCCCCTGTTGTTGTTGATTTAAGCTTCCACTCACCTTCCCTTCTTTTGGGTACTGTGATGGGAATATGACCTTTTTGTTCACTGAAAACAGGAGAAAACATAAGGTTGTGATGGGAATGTGACCTTGTTGTTCACTGAAAACAGGAGGAAACATAATGTAAATAAGTAACTGCCAACTGCCATGCGATAATATATGAGACAAAACATTGCTGAGCTAATCAAAATACAAGTTGTTCCCAGCCCAGGTTCCCAGAGAGGGGGGCGCCGAGGAAAAGTACCAGAAGCCCTATTCAACGACCACCAGGAGGCAGAAGGAGACCCTCTAACAACCTGGTGGACATGCGCGGAGGAGCACCGGAAATGCGACGGGGCTAGGAGCGCGGGAGGGTACAAAAAGGGGAACGGAACAGTTTTCGGCGCGGTAGTTGGTGGAGCAAGGACTCCCCCGCCGCCCAGCGCTGCGATTTTGCTTTCTCTTTTCTGTATTATTAAATTGGCTATATAATTGACCCGACTGGCCCATTGTGCTCATTTATAACAACTTGGTGCCGTGACTCGGATCGGTGGCCGTCGGAGAGGTCTCTCAATACCG
This sequence comes from Passer domesticus, assembly GCF_036417665.1. NCBI lineage: Eukaryota > Metazoa > Chordata > Aves > Passeriformes > Passeridae > Passer > Passer domesticus. The sequence continues at coordinate 6,401,981 of NC_087482.1, read as the reverse complement.
GAGGGGGCGCCCCTCCGATTCGGAGGCCCCGGGACCTGAGGGACCCGCTCCCGGCCCCGACCGACAAACCCCGAAAAGAGGAAAGGAGAAAGCAAAGGGAGGTTGCGGGCCCAAGGAGACCCCTTAAAAGATTTGTGCACAGAGTCCGGACGAAGACGCGGGACGCGTAAGTATTACGGGATCCGTCCGGGCGGGGTTGGGATCCCGGAGTGCGGCGAGTGTGTGGTGCGTGAGAGGAGAGCTGGCAGCCAGACTTTCCAAGTGAGTGTGGACCCGTAGTAGTGCGTTTCCCACAGACCCGCGAGGGCTTGGGCCACGAACCAGGGGAAGCGAAAGTTGACTGTGTGAAAGAAGGCACTCCGGAAGAATGGGACAGGGGAAGAGTAAGCCCCCTGCCGAGGTGAAACTCCCTCCAATACCTAGGGAAAGCCCTTTAGGATTTATGATAGAAAACTGGCGACATTTTCCAGGCACACGGGACAAGGATAAGGCTAAAATGATTCACTATTGCATGGAAGTATGGGGAGGGAAAGAAATCTCCAAGAGGGTGTTTTGGCCTGTATTTGGCTCTTCAGAAGATTGGGTAAGGCAAACCTTAAATATCTGGGTAAATAGTAGAGAACCCCCCTGTTCTCAGGAGGAGAGTAATTATGCTAAAGTTTGGGTAGAGAGACCCGAGGTGTTTCTCTTCAAACTTTCTGAAACACCGAAAGGGAATAAGAGCAAGAAAAAGGGGAATAAACCAGAAGACACTTTGGTGCCACCCCCTCCTTATGTACTCCCACCCCAAGCACAGGAAGCGGAGGCTCCTCCGAATGCACCAGCAGGGACAGACTCGGATTCGGACGGGCCCGAATATACAGGGCCAATGACTCGAAGTCGAACCAAGAAAGGCTTATACCCCTTAAGGGAAATGCCCATGGGGGGACCCCAGGCTGGTATAGGGTTTGTGTCGGTGCCCCTAAGCTCAGGAGATGTTAGGGAATTTAAGAAAGAAATGGGACACCTCTTGGAGGACCCACTTGGAGTGGCCGAGCGGGTAGATCAATTCTTAGGACCTAATATGTACACCTGGGAGGAATTACAATCCATACTGAATATCCTGTTCACGGCAGAGGAAAAAAATATGATTAGAAGAGAGGGAATGCGCATCTGGGATGCGCAGCACGCGCAGGGGCCGGCAGCAGATATAAAATGGCCATTACAAAATCCTAATTGGGATCATCAGGACCCGGCCCATAGAGTGCACATGCAAGATCTCAGAACAATAATTGTGCAGGGAATCAGGGAGTCTGTCCCAAGAGGACAGAATATTAATAAAGCCTTTAACGAAAGACAGAAAAAGGATGAGACCCCCACTGAATGGCTAGAAAGATTAAGGAAGAATTTTCAGTTGTATTCAGGAATGGATCCAGATGGACAGATGGGACAGGCAGTGCTAAAGGTACACTTCGTTTCCAAATCCTGGGAGGACATCAGAAGGAAAATACAGAAATTAGAGGATTGGCAAGATAGAGGGTTAGACGAGTTGCTGAGAGAAGCTCAGAGAGTGTATGTGAGGAGAGAGGAAGAGCGAGATAAGAAACAAGCCCGACTAATGATGGCGGTAGTACGTGAAAGCCAGGGAACGGATAGGAGACCCGAACAGGACAGAAGGGAATTGAGGCGAAGTGGGCAGAGAAGCCCACGGGATAAACAGGAACTGAAGGTGTGCTTTTACTGCGGACGGAGAGGACACTTTAAGAGGGAATGTCGGATGCGGATTCGGGACGAGAAGGAGTTTAAGGAGGACTAGGGGGGTCAGGGGCTCTATCTCTTGGGGACCCAGAAACATCAAAGGGAGCCCTTGGTAAAATTGAAGGTAGGTCCCCAGGGCCAGGATGTTACCTTCCTGGTTGATACTGGAGCTGAGAGGTCCACACTCCAGTCATTACCTAAAGGGTGTAAGTTATCTAGGGAAACCGTTACAGTAGTGGGAACAAAAGGGGAACCGTTCGAAGTTAAAGTTATAAAAGAGGTAGTAGTAGAATCGGACTCCAAGATGGGTATTGGGAATTTTCTATTAGTACCAGAATCAGATTATAACTTATTAGGTAGAGATATGATTGTAGAATTAGGTATTCAAATCAAGGTGGTAGAACAGGAGATTCAGATTAAGTTGTGTCCCCTAAGATTAGAAGATGAGAGAAAAATCAACCCTGAAGTATGGTATAATCCGGATAGTGCCGGCAGATTAGAAATTACCCCCTTCAAGGTAACCATTAGAAATCCGGAGATTCCAGTGAGAATAAAACAATACCCGATGTCTTTGGAAGGGAGCAAAGGGTTGAAACCGGAAATCGATAGACTAATCAAACAAGGATTATTAGAACCCTGTATGTCCCCTTATAATACCCCAATTTTACCAGTAAAGAAATCAAACGGGTCTTATCGCTTAGTACATGACCTGAGAGAAATAAACAAGAGGACGATAGCTAGGTTCCCTGTGGTGGCTAACCCTTACACATTATTGAGCAAACTAAGCCCGGATAACCACTGGTACAGTGTAATCGACCTGAAGGATGCCTTTTGGGCTTGCCCCCTAGATGAAGCAAGCAGGGATTATTTCGCCTTCGAATGGGAGGACCCAGAGACAGGGAGAAAACAACAGCTTAGATGGACGGTGTTACCCCAGGGCTTTACAGAATCCCCTAATTTATTTGGACAAGCTTTGGAACAAATTTTGGAGGATTACCAAACCGAACCGGGGATAACCCTGATACAATATGTAGACGATCTATTGTTAGCAGGGAAAGATGAGGAGGGAGTACGAAGAGAAAGTATAAAACTTTTGAATTTCCTGGGGCTTAAAGGACTAAAGGTTTCGAAGGCTAAGCTGCAGTTTGTAGAGGAAGAGGTAAAGTACTTAGGACACTATCTAAGACGAGGTGAGAAAAGAATAGATCCGGAAAGGGTGCAGGCTATTCTATCATTGCCAACCCCCAGGAACAAGAGACAAATCAGACAAATCTTAGGTTTAACAGGATACTGTAGACAGTGGATAGAGAATTACAGTAGTAAGGCCAGGTTTTTATACCAAAAATTGACTCAGGATGGGTGGATGAAATGGACTCAGGAGGATACAGAAAACCTGAAAGAATTAAAGGAGAGCTTGGTGCATGCCCCAGTTCTAAGTCTCCCTGACTTAAAAAGACCCTTTTATTTATTCGTCAAAATAGAAGGGGGAATTGCCTTTGGAGTACTAACCCAAGAATGGGCAGATAAAAGAAAACCTGTAGCGTACTTATCGAAACTTTTGGACCCCGTGAGCAGGGGATGGCCTACGTGTTTACAAATGTTAGCCGGATGTGCCTTATTAGTTGAAGAAGCTAGGAAAATTACCTTTAACAGTAGTCTTAAGGTTTTCTCCCCCCATAATATCAGGAGCGTAATGCAGCAAAAAGCAGATAAATGGATATCAGATGCTAGGCTCCTGAAATATGAGGGGATTTTACTAGAAGCACCAAATTTTACCCTAGAAACAACTGCTATTCAAAATCCGGCTACCTTTTTGTTCGGGAATGTAGAAGAAGCACCTTTAATACATGATTGCTTAATAACTATTGAAGAACAAACCAAGATTAGGCCTGACCTGGAAGAAGAAGAGCTAGACGAGGGAGAAAAGTTGTTCATAGATGGGTCCTCCCGGGTGGTAGATGGGAAACGCCAATCAGGGTACGCTATTATTGGGGGCACAGACTTACAAGTAGTGGAATCAGGGGCTTTAGATAAATCTTGGTCAGCACAAGCCTGTGAACTATACGCTATTCTGAGAGCTTTGAAGCTCTTAAAAGGGAAAGAGGGAACGATATATACCGATTCTAGATATGGGTTTGGGGTGGTACATACCTTTGGAAAATTATGGGAAGAAAGGGGATTAGTAAACTCACAAGGGAAGGGATTAGTTCATCAACAATTGATAACTGAAGTACTGCAAGCCCTGAGGGGACCAAAAAGAATAGCAGTGGTACATTTGAAAGGCCACCAAGTAGGAACAGACCTCAAGACGAGGGGTAATAATGCAGCAGATCAAGAGGCTAAACGAGCAGCGGCTAGAGAAATGCTCTTGAGAGAAAAACCAAGGGAGCAGGATAGTCAGGAAGATCCAGCATTGGTCTTCACTCCCGAAGAGGAGGACAAATTGAAGAAAATGGGACTGTCTAAACTTAATGGGGAATGGGTAACTCGGGATAAGCGGAAAATATTGCCAAAAGCCGTAGCCCAAAGAGTCCTATATAAACTACACCAAGGTACACATTGGGGAGCACAAGGGTTAGCAGACCACTTCGCAACCCAATATATGACTATAGGGCTACATGATATCGCCAAACACATTACCAAGAGTTGCCCAACATGTTTACGGATTAATCGAAGCAACCTGAGGAAGTTGCCCCCAGGGGGTCGGCCGTTGGCAAAAAGACCATTTTCACATATACAAATTGACTTTACTGAACTTCCAAAGGTAGGGCGGACACGATATCTCTTGGTAATGGTGGACCACCTTACCCATTATGTAGAAGCATTCCCAACTACCAGAGAAACCGCCCATACTGTAGTAAGAATCCTATTAGAGGAAATAGTGCCAAGATATGGAGTACCTGAAACCATAGACTCAGATAAAGGGCCGCATTTCACCTCAAAGGTAACCCAAGATCTAGCCGACTCCCTAGGAATAAGGTGGGAGCAACATACCCCTTATCATCCCCAGAGTTCGGGAAGGGTGGAAAGAATGAACGGGGAAATAAAAAAACAGCTAACCAAATTAGTATTAGAAACTAAGTTGTCCTGGGTAAAGTGTATACCCCTGGCGTTACTAAACATCAGGACACAACCCCGGGCGGACACAGGGCTATCCCCCTTTGAGATGCTATATGGAATGCCCTACCACTTGGAAAAAGTACAGATAAACCCCAATATCAGTAATAAGAGTCTGAACAGTTATTTGGTTACCTTGGAAAAATACAGAAAGAAACTGTGGGAAAAGGGAATGTGGGTTCAACGACCTCCTTTGAATCTTGTATTACACCAGGTTCAGCCAGGAGACTGGGTGTTAATCAAGAGTTGGAAGGAAAATCCTTTAACCCCAAGGTGGGAAGGCCCATATCTTACCCTGCTCACCACAGACACTGCTGTGAGAACTGCCGAAAAAGGGTGGACTCACGCCAGTCGAGTAAAAGGACCAGTGAACCCTTCCGACTTTCCTGAGCATTCACCGAACTATCAGTGGAGAATAAAAGGACCCCCAGACGGCCTAAGACTGACATTCACCAAAGCACCAGAAATGGGCCGTCATCCCGATGACTGAGCAGTGGGAAAGGCTAGGACCAGCAGACCAAAGGAGGGTCCAACAGAAGCTGTCATTAACTTTGCAGCCGTATCTACTAAGTTTAGCACGCTTCAACTCAGCAGCTCGAGAAGCCTTAACGAATCCTCCAGACAATTGGGTCTGGTGGATTGAGACTTTTGGACCCCAAGAGGAACCCTCGTTCCGACCTCTTAAACGCAGTCCCTGCTGTAGCTGTGGAAAAGAACTTTGTGAGGCATGGGTAGCCTTTAAATGCGGTGGTTGTAATAAGGTTTATTGGAAAGAACAAAGGTTAATATATCACTTGTGGTGCGGGAGGTGTGCAGGCGAAGACATTAGGAGGGGAGATTGGGCTCTAGTATTAGAGAAAGAGAACGGAATACCTTATACTCAATTTCGGAGTGTGTATGAGACCCCAGAACAGCTCTTGTTAGCATGGGCAAGGTGGCGAATTAAATGTTGGTTGAAAAAGTGCCGACAGATCGCCAATTCCCGTATTCTAACTGCAAGGTGCCGACATATGGTACCACACTTAAGGACCTCAATAGTTGGACCCCTAGGAAAAGACACAGACCCAGACACAGCTTTAAATAATTTGATTGCTAAATTTGAACGTCTACATATCAAGAAAAGCCGGGCCAATCCATCCCTGTCATAAACTTTGTAAAAGGTTGTGGTGAGTCCACTGCCAGAGAGGGAGGGCTCCCAGAAAATACTTACCAACCTCGTTGGGAGGGATAACTAGGGAAAGGACTCTAGAGTGTCCTAACCAGTCTCTTGGTCCTTACAAGGGTAAGACTCGCAAGCAAAATAACAGCTATAGGTGCGACTCCCTGTTAACCCTCTTAAGAGGCGAAGGAGGTGCAAACCCCATCCCTCAGAAGATCCTTGCCGCCGAGAAGATAACAGCCCTCGTAACTAGTCGCAAACTAGTTGACGAGCGAGGCGGAGGGATACTTAGCGGAAGGATGGAATTTCACAAAATGGGAGCACCAATAGAGCTTACAGGCAGGGATCAAAAGGGCCAAGGGACTCAAGTTGAAGAAAGGGTGAAACTGGACAGGCTGATTATTCACACCCATACTGGCAGTGGATGTTACTCAACTTTAATGCGAATATTGATGATATGGTTATTGATTAGGGAAACATTAGGGGGCAGCGTAAGCCATGAGCCCTTCAAATGGTCACTTATCAGGTGGGAAGATCAACGAGTCATAGCAGCAACTACAACTTCAGGAGTCCCCTCCTTTAGGTGTCAGCTATGTGACATTATCCAGGCTAAACCCTGTTTAAACAAGATAGGGTTTTATATGTGCCCAGCGTCGAATCCAGGGAAACCATACTGCAACTATCCTGGACACTTTTATTGTGGATATTGGGGATGTGAAACTATAGCTCATGGCTTTACCCCAGGAGGAGGGAGGGACTCATATATAAGAGTCGGATGGTACCCATGGGGCTGTACCCCTCCCCGATTTGATTTTGCCGGTGGAGTGACAACGGGGGGGGACTGCCAGTCCATTCAGATAAACGTGACCAATGACAAAATCAACGACCCAGTTTGGGTCACAGGAAAAACCTGGGGGGCAAGATTATGGGAACCAGGAAAGGATCGGGGGGGGCATTTTCTAATAAGAACAGAGCCAGTTCCTCATGACCCGGAACCTGTGGGGCCGAACCCCGTACTTACTGAAGAAGGGAGTAAGAGAGAAAGAGGCAATGATTCATTAGTAGAAAATCTTGCAAGGAAGCCGACTCAGTCGGGAGATTGGCCACTAACAGCTCCACCTGCTCGGGAGTATAGTATGCTGTGGAAAGTGATGCAAGCTACATTCAGAGTTCTCAATACTACGAACCCAAATTTAACCAATGAATGCTGGTTGTGCTATACTGTTAACCCGCCTTTTTATGAAGCTTTAGGAACTACAGCAAAACCTAGGAGGATTAACGGAACCAATCCACGGGAGTGCCTTTGGAAGAGAGGCCAGGACAGAACCCCAGGGATATCAATAGTTCAGGTAACAGGGAAAGGGAGGTGTGTAGGAAAAATTCCATCAGATAAAAAACACCTGTGTGAAATAGATATGACAACCGTCAAGTCTGAAAAATCGGCTAAGTGGCTTCTTCCTGCAGTAAATGCCAAATGGGTATGCAATACACTGGGAGTCACTCCATGTATATCTATACCTCATTTCAATGAGACATTCGAATATTGCATACAGGTTGTGATAGTTCCCCGAATTATATACCATCCAAAGGAATATATATACGAACATCAGATCACTCCTGAACATCATTTAGTGAAACGAGAACCCTTTACGGCCACAGCTCTCACAGTAGCCGTCCTATTGGGCTTAGGAGGAGCAGGAGTAGGAACAGGGGCAACTGCCCTAATAAATCAGCAAAGGGGTATGAAAGACTTGAGAGCCTCAGTAGATGAAGATCTAAGTAGAATCGAAAAGGCAATAGATGGACTAGTCAAATCAGTAAGATCTTTATCGGAAGTAGTACTCCAGAACAGACGGGGATTGGATATACTGTTTCTACAACAAGGAGGGTTGTGCGTAGCATTACGAGAGGAATGTTGCACATATGCAGACCACACTGGAATAGTGATAGATACCATGGCCGAGCTCAGAAAACAATTGGAGAAGCGAAAAAGGGAAAGGGAAGCACAACAAAACTGGTACGAATCATGGTTCAACCGCTCCCCTTGGTTCACCACACTCCTGTCCACTATAGCGGGACCTCTCATATTGTTCATCCTAACAATCACTTTCGGGCCCTGCATATTTAATAAATTGATTAATGTGGTAAAGGGGAGATTGGAAGCCGCCCACCTCATGCTCATTAAGGCGAGGTATGAACCTCTAAGCGATGGGAACACAGAGGACTACTTAGAGCTCAGCAGGAAGGAGCTTGCCAGATTCAGTGAACAAAAAGAGTGACATAGAAAAAAGGGGGGGTTGTGATGGGAATATGACCTTTTTGTTCACTGAAAACAGGAGAAAACATAAGGTTGTGATGGGAATGTGACCTTGTTGTTCACTGAAAACAGGAGGAAACATAATGTAAATAAGTAACTGCCAACTGCCATGCGATAATATATGAGACAAAACATTGCTGAGCTAATCAAAATACAAGTTGTTCCCAGCCCAGGTTCCCAGAGAGGGGGGCGCCGAGGAAAAGTACCAGAAGCCCTATTCGACGACCACCAGGAGGCAGAAGGAGACCCTCTAACAACCTGGTGGACATGCGCGGAGGAGCACTGGAAATGCGACGGGGCTAGGAGCGCGGGAGGGTACAAAAAGGAGAACGGAACAGTTTTCGGTGCGGTAGTTGGCGGAGCAAGGACTCCCCCACCGCCCAGCGCTGCGATTTTGCTTTCTCTTTTCTGTATTATTAAATTGGCTATATAATTGACCCGACTGGCCCATTGTGCTCATTTATAACAGGTACCACTGTGCTTTTTCTTGATGTAATCCATTTAAAAATGTCTAGGGGACCTAAACTGATACTGTCCCATGGCCAAATTTCACTTAAGTGTGTCCCCCTGCACACTCAACAATGAATCAAATTAAATTCTTTTGTACCATATTGATAAAAAAGATTCTTTCTGTATATTTGTCCCTCTCTATCCCTTTGTCTTTTCAATTGCACTTCTTTCTCTTTGAATGTATCCTCTGAGTTGGTTTCACTTCCTTGTTCAAAGCATACCCATCTTTCTTTCACAGGGCACTCTCCTGACATCCTCTGGCTTGGGTTTGCAATATTTTTAGCCAGCCCATATAGTTTATTTTCTTCTTTACAGGTTGTTAACTGGGAGTGATCGATGCATTTGGGATTCATGTCTGTGTGTACTCTGATGAGTACACGTACTGTATCTCCTCTATACAAGGAACAGTAACACTTCTCACAAGTGTTTCCTCCACTTCCTCCAAAGTGGGTGAGTAGTAGCATTGCTACCAGTGGGAGTCTGGTACGGGCTGGCCTCCTCACCTCTCGAACCACAGGGGTTTTCTCGGTGCCCAGAGAGTATTTCCTGGAGGTAGTTCCCAATCCAGTCTTGCCTCCCACTTCTGGTTTTCCCTTCTTCTGGAGACATTCTGCCATGACCTTTATTGTACCGACTCCCTTTCTTCAATTTGGTCCCAATTAGGGTTGCAAGGAGAGTGCTCTATGGAACAGTACCGGAAACTGAGATCTTATTTTGATAGTCATTCTTAGCTGAACAAAACTTGACCTTGTACTATAACAAACATTAACAAACTTTAAGGATTTAAGGATAACAATGTAGATGCTTCCCGTGGGGGGTTGTGTTCAGGGTTGCGCTTCTTTTGCTGTTTTCCTCAGGACCAATTTCAAGTCTTTATTGTCTCTGCTGCCTATAGTCCATTTGCTTGCCTCATTTGGGGGTTGTACTGGACCCTTCACTGGACTTGCATGTGTCCACCCCCGCTCCTTTGTTCTTCCTGCGGTGTTTGTTGTAAGCAGCACCTGGAAGGGGCCCTCAAAGCGAGCAGTGAGTGGAGAGGTTTTCCATGATTTAATCAATACCCAGTCTCCTGGGTTAATACTACGTATTTTACAGTTCAGTGGGGAAGTTTGGGGAAGGTGTCCCTTTTCCCTTAGTTCTTCCAGGGTTGCTGTTACTGTTTCTAAGTATTTTTGCATTGTCATGCCCCCTTCTAGATGTTCCCTGGTACTGTACAGGGTAAGCAAGAAAGGCAGCCCAAGCAGCATTTCATAAGGAGAGACCCCTAGATCTCTTCTGGCTCTTGTTCTTATTTGTAATAGGGCTAGATGTAAACATTTGACCCAGTTCTATTGGGTTTCTAAGACCAATTTTGTTAAGATATGCTTTAAGGTTTGATTCACCCTCTAGACCTTCCCAGAACTCTGAGAGTGCCAAGGGGTGTGTAACTCCCACTTTATTCCCAGGGCCCTGATGACTTGTTGCAGAACACTGGATGTAAAGTGGGGCCACAGTCCAAATCAATAAGATTTACTAGCCCATATCTCAGAAGAATTTCGTCCAAGAGAACTTTTGTCACAGTTTGAGTTTCTTGTGGGGAACACTTCAACCCAGTGGGTTAGGTGGTTAACTATGACCAATAGGTGTTTATACCCTGGGGCTGGAGTTAATTCAGTGAAATCAACCTGAATACTCTGGAAAGGTCTTATGGCTAATTTCCTCCCTCCTGGAGTTGTTTTTCACATTACCTTTTTGTTGACTTTTTGGCAGGTTAGACATTCTCCTGTGATGGATCTGGCCATTTCATATATTCCTGTCCCCATGCAATATTTCAGGAAAAGATCATATATTCATTGTGTTCCCCAGTGAGTTAATTGGTATATCTCTTCCATCACTTTCCTGGTTATTATTCAGTTGAATATTTATCATCCATCTGGGGTCCAGCACTTTCCATCCCCTGTTTTTACTGCTCCCATTTGCTCTATTTCTTTTAGCTCCTTGTCCTTGAAAACTGGAACCCCCTCTTCCTTTATTTTCCCCTGGTCTTTTTTTACCCTTAGGACTATGACTGAGTCCAGCATTTGAAAGGCTGCTTTTTTGGCTGACCGGTCTGCTAATTTGTTTCCTTGGATTTCAGGGGTATCCCCTTTTTAGTAGCCTTTAATATGGATTGTGGCAATTTCTTTTGGTCCTCTGAGGGATTCAAGTGCTTCCCTATCAGACTTTCATGTGCCAGATTTTTCCCCTTTGAGTTAAGGTATGCCCTCTCTGGCCAGATTTTTCCAAAGGTATGAGCTATCCCAAAGGCATATTGAGAATCCACGTAGATTGTCCCTATATCATCTAATAAATCAAAACCTCTCTTTAGGGCATATACCTCGCAGTTTGTGCAGAGCAATTTGAGGGTAATTTCCCTTTTTCTTTGTTTTCCTCTGCTTCAATAATGGCATATCCTGATGCCCATTTTCCCATTACTGTTTGGGAGGATCCATCTATATACAGGATCCTTCCATATGGTAAGGGGTCTTCTTCTAGCTCTTCTATTACATTTGTTTGCATCTCAATTAGCTCTATACAATTATGCTCTAAATTTTCCATTTTTGGTTCCCCGGTTAAGAATTGAGCAGGATTTCAACCTTTTGAGGTAACAATCTCTAGATTCTTGACATTCATCAGGGTTATTTCATACCTCAGGATTCAGCTGTGTGTTAGCCACTGAGGAGTTTTTGGCTTAACACTGTCCTCAAATAATGGGATGTGTGTACTGAAATCCTTCCATTTAATGTAGGATTTGGAGTGTCTTCTAATAAGGTAGCTGTGGCTGCCACAGCTTGAATACAGGCTGGCCACCCTCTTGCAACCACATCCAATAATTTTGACAGATAAGCCACCAGATTCCTGCTTCCCCCCCAGCCTTGGGTTATCACTCCATATGCTATCCATTCATTAACATTAACAAACAGATCAAATGGTTTTCTTCAATTAGGCAGACTCAAAACTGGGGTTTTTGTCAATTGAGCCTTTAAGTCTTGGAACCGTTCGGTATCCTCCAGAGTCCAGACTACAGGTTCTGTCCTTGTTAATTTTTCATACAAAAATTTTACAGCTTGAGTATACTGATCAATCCATAATATACAAGAGCCCATTAGACCTATTAGCTTTCTTACATCTTTTTTAGTCTTGGGTGGTGGAATTGACAGGATCCCCACAACTCTTTCAGGACTGAGCTTTTTCTACCCTTTTCCAATTAGATGTCCCAGGTACTTTATCTCTTCTTCTACAAATTGGAGGTTTTTCTTTGATCCTTTTAATTCTTTATCTCCCAGAAAGTTTAGTAAACTTATACTGGCCTGTTTGACTTGTTCTTGATCTTTGCCTGATATTAGCAGGTCATCCACATATTGTAGAATTTGTATTTCTTCCCCAGGTACAGAGGATTTTAAAGGATCCTCTAAGGCTCGTCCAAATAGGTTAGGGGACTCTGTGAATCCCTGTGGGAGGCAGGTCCACCTGTGTTGTTGTTTACATTTGCAGTGTGGGTCTTCCCGTTCAAAGGCAAACAAATTCCTGCTCCCCACCTCTAATGGACGGGCCCAGAAGGCATCCTTCAAATCTGTTACTGAGAACCATGCATGCTCTTGTGGAGTTTGACTAAGAAGAGGATATGGATTTGATACTATTGGCTATCTGGAAATTGTTTGTTAATTTCCCTCAAATCCTGCACCAATTCATAGGTTCCGTCAGCCTTCTTGACAGCTAACATTGGTGTATTATGTGGTGACATGCATGGTTCTAGTACGCCTTCTTCCATGAGTCCCTGGATCACAGCTGTTAGTCCTCTCTGGCCTTCAGGGGAGATGGGGTATTGTTTAACCTGAGCAGGGGGAATTTCTGACTGCATTTCTGTCTTAATTGGTGGGATATTTAACAACCCTGGCCCTCCTCCTTCCGCCCAGACTACTGGGTTAATTTCTCCCAAATCCTGTCCAGTTAATAACATTATTTGGGGTATCAAATCCTCCCCTCCTTTGGCACTACTGCAATTCCCATCTTTACTTGCAAGCCTCGTCCCAGTAAGTTACAAGTTATTTTTGGGATATAAAGGAAATCATCCCTACATTCCTTTGAATTGCCTTGTATAATTATGCTCTCTGTAACCTGGGCTCTGAACGGTTCCCCTTTTGCTCCCCACATTTGGCAGATCTTTTTGCTTAGCTGAGCCCCTCTGGGAAGCTTTGTCACACAGGATCGATCAGCACCTGTGTCCATTAAAAACTCATATTCTTCACTCTGGGGACCAATTTCTAAGTTTATCAGGGACTCTATCTAGTGTCCAATCTCATCCCCCACAGCGTCGACCCCTGACACCTCTAATCATCATCTCCTCTCAGAATCTTCTCTAGGATGTGACATTCACATTCTCTGAAAAATCCCTTTGCCCAGGGTTTTTCTCCTGGGAAGCTGAAAGGTAGTGAGAGAGGCCTCAGAGAAAAGGAAAACAATTCTTATCTCCTTTGCTGCTCCTGTGTTGTGCTCGTCTGGAATGTGTTTGGACATTGTTTACCCAAGGGTGATTGCCGCTTTGGACTCTGGTGTGAGTTGTTTTGACTCATTGGCCAATAAGTGCCAAGCTGTGTTGGGACTCTGGAAAGAGTCACGAGTTTTCATTATTATCTTTTTAGCATTGAGTAAGTATCTTTTCCGTATTCTTTAGTATAGTACAGTATAGTATTCTTTAATATAATATAGTATTATAAAGTAATAAATTTGCTTTTGGAGAACATGGAGTCCTCCACGTCATCCCTGCCTTCATTGGGGCCCTTTGTTTACAATACTAGGGTGTCCTGTTCTTTCTCAATTGCTTCATCCATTTGTAATTTTTTTACAGGACTGCTTAACATGCTTTCTTTAGCCACAGTAACAGCAATACACATAATCTAATGGTGTTTTTTTCCATTTACCCAGCTTCACTTTATTTTCTGCTCCCCCTTTTGGCTCCCCTCTTCCCACTTCTAGGCTTCCTCTTGTTACTGCCACCATAATTTTTGCTTTTGTTCTGTTCTCCTCATGTCTCCTTAAATAAATTTTCAGAGTTTCCCAGATCCTTAATTCCCCTTTCTTGCCAGTCTTCCAATTTTTCCAGTCTTTTAATTTTTCTAATTTCTGCCTGATGTCAGGCCAACCTTTGGTAACAAACCATACTTTTAATAATACTTGGCCCTCTGGTCCATCAGGATCGATGCTGGAATGTAACTGAAAATTTTGTTTTAATCGATTTAGCCATGCCCCTGGGGACTCATCCTTTTCTTGACTCCCATCAAATGCTAATTGCTGCCTTTGGGTACAGATTCTTTTATGCCTCTTACAATTAGGTTCCTGTAGTCTTGTATGTTTCCCTGGCCCTCTTCCTGGATGGGATTCCAATTTGGGTCCACTACAGGCAGTTTTTGCTCACCTGGGGGTCTGGTGCAGTTTTCCTTCTCCCACATCTTAACCCTGCTGGCCTAATGAGGCATATCTCCTCTGGGGAGAAGAGGATGTTCATAACAGAATGCAGCTCCCCCCAGGTATATATATTGGGACCCAGGAACTGATCTCATTGCTGTGCTGTCCCAATGGGATCTTCTACCAGGTTACCCAGTTCCTTTTTCAAGGTTCTTTCTTCAGAGGCTGTCAGGGGTGCATTTACAAACCTATTCCTCCCACACCCCCTCCTAGAGGGACTTCCCTCAGGGGAAACAGCCTCTCCAGATTTACCTTTGGCCTTACACCCCTTTTTGATCTGGTATTACAGTAAGGGCCAGCATCTGAAGGGTTATTCGACTGGCTCTCTAATTCTTTGTTATCATTTTCGGAAAGGTGCAGTTGTTAGGTTGGAGGATATATGCAGAGGCTTTTTCTCAGGGAAAAGTGTTGTATTCTGACTTAGAGGTTGAGCATGCTGCAGGTTTATGGGTGTAGGGGGCAGCAGAGGAAAAGCATCAAGGGGTGGATATATATGGGGGAGTGGAGTTGTTGGAGGGGGTAAAAATGACATGGAGATTCCCTGAGGATACAGAGGAGAGGCGGGGATCACTGGAGGGGGTAAAGGTTGGTTTTGAGAAGCAGGAGGCTGGGTGTTAAGCAGGGGGGGGTGGCTTGATAGTTGGGAAGAAGAGTTGGTGGGGCTACATAATCAAGGGGATCCCACCTCTTTTGAATAACTCTCTTGTTTTCTTTATCCTTTCCCTCAGATTTCTGCTCTTTATCTTTTTTTTACTTTGTATACCTTTGAATCTCCTTCTAAGAATTTGACCCAGCAAGTAACTAACTCTACTTCTTCTGCATTAGGGCTTTCTTGGTTACACACTTGCTGATATAATAAATTACATAACCACTTGCGAAAAATGCCATTCACTTGTTCTAAAATTTTAAAAGTTTAATAGTAAATAAAATAGTTTTAAAATGAGTAATAAAAATTAGAGCAATATTAATTTGGACAATCAGAGTTAGGACAATAAAGGAGAATAAAAAGCAATTTTTTTCTTTTTATTCTCCTTTATTGTCCTAACTCTGATTGTCCAGATGCTTCTTGGGCACCAAGGCCCAAAAAGCATGGCTTGCTAACAAAGGATTAACCCTTAAAAGCAATAGCCTGTTGTATATTCATATATCTCATACATGATTCAAAAATTCTTTTCAAACAAAGGGTGTCTTCTGCTTAACTTCTGCTCCCCCCTCATTTTGTAAATCAATTCCTCTGCCTCTTTCGAGTCCGGAAGAAGTCTGGTTCTTCCCGATAAGAAGTTAATAATTCTTCTCGTGGAATTTTGGTGTCTTGGAGCTGTTATATCTATGCGCAGAATTTCTTCATTCTCTCACAGATTCCTTGAGCTAGTTACAAAACATATCTTACATCATATAGGGTCTATTTTAATATTATGCTGTAGATGAAAAACTTTATTTACCACACTACTTAAAAGGATTAATACAACATAACTTTCTAACATAACACATATAGCATTCATTTTAATAATTGCTGTGAAAAACGCCAACCACTTGTTTTTAAAATTTTTAAAAGTTTAATCCTAATAAAATGGTTATAACAATAGTAATATAATTAGAGTAATAAAAATTTGGACAATTTGGATTCAGATAATATGAGACAATAAAAACAAAGAGTTACAGACTTTCGTGTACCTTTTTCTGGGCAACACAAGCCCGAAAAAGGACACCTGTTAACAGAGGATCAACCCTTAAAAACAACAGCCTATTGCATATTCATACATCTCTTACATGATGCATAAATTCTATTCAAACACAGGATTCTGTTTGTTCATCGTCAACTTCTTTGTCTTAATGCTAATGCCAGCTTCATGTCTGAGTGAGACAGGAAGAAGTTAGTTTACTGCTGATAAGGGAACAATAAATTCTCTTTCTCGGAAAGTTGTAGGTGTCCTGTGGCTGCTACCTGGTGCAAGTCCTTTCTTTAAAAAAATGTCATACATAGCATACTTTCTATTTTAAGTTTCTATTATGATAAAACCTCCAACTATATTTAACACACGACTTAAGAAAATTAATACAGCATAAGGTTGTAGCATAACACATAAAAGATTCATTTTAATATTTACGAAAAGCCAATCATAAAATACACATTTTTGACAATCTCTCTGGGCAGAGCCATCCCAGCTCTGCTCGACTCCTGGCTGCCTCCCGCTGCTTCTGTTTGTCCCCTGCCTGCTTCCCTGCAGGCAGAGCTAAATCTAAAGCCTGCCCAGCAGCTGTAACCAGAGTCTGGGGTGCTAAAAGTGGCAAAAACCCTGGAAGAGGCTTGGTGGAGGAATCTCTATG
Source organism: Passer domesticus (assembly GCF_036417665.1). Lineage (NCBI taxonomy): Eukaryota > Metazoa > Chordata > Aves > Passeriformes > Passeridae > Passer > Passer domesticus. Next base: position 6,385,329 of record NC_087482.1, on the reverse strand, counting down.
AAAAGAATTCTCAGAACTGCAAAACAATCTGCCCGCCGGAGCCCAATCTGAGGGAATGACTTCCCGGGAAGAAACCATGGCAGGGGTGATTCCCACAGCCCCTTGGCCAGGCAAAGTGGATCTGGAGCCCCCCTTGGCAGACCCTGCTGAACAACTTCAGAACAAGATCCAACCACAACTTGTTTGGAAGAGGAACAGGGCGCAGAAACAGCAGCCCTCGTTTTGCAAACCTTCCCCAAACTCTCATCTCTCACACCCGTTTGACTCCCAATCTCCCCAGAACACGACTCCTTAACCCCCAAATTCTCGGAGCACAACGAAAATCCTGAATGCTTTCCCAGGAAATCCAGGGGTGGATGATTTTGCGGAGAAATGGAGGATGCCTGGTCACAGCATCAGAGGCACAGGGAATCCTGGAAGAAACAGAGGACACGACCGAAGCTGGAAGCTGATCTGATTCCCCCTTTGCGGGGATTGGGATGCTGTCCACACTGCCTGGGGAAACCCCAGACATGCCAGGAGAAGGGAAAAAGCTACAAACAAAACCCCAGATCCTCCCAGAGAAGGACAAAGACCTAGCACCACTCGGAATTAACATCTTAGAACTAGGTGTTCTGTTTTGGTGTTTGAGAAAGTCTCTGTTACGATCATTCTGTTTAAAGCTCTATGATAAAGCTCTGGAAACAGGTTTGATTAAAGTCTCTTCCTTTTGAGAGAGACTAGATTGTAAATTTTCCAGTTTATCCAGTCCCAGAAATCAAAGGTAAAAGCAGACTTCAAGTCTATATTTTGAGTATTCGCTTTTACCCAGATTAATAAGTCTTTTCGTTCATGTTTTGAGCTGTCTGAATGTCCTTTTTCCTGTAAAATTGTCTGAAGCTGGTAAAAGACATCCCCTCCTGTTTTAGATAGATGGTTTCCCATCTCGTTGCCCAGGAGCCCCTAAAGTTGCTACTTGTTACTTACAAGCATACCAGCTACAGACAACAAAGGGCATGATCCATTCCTCCTTTTAACAGCCTGGGCCTCTGGCAATTGCACTGTCCACGGTCTTATTTTTTATTTTTTATATTCCTCTAGTCTACAAATCCTCCTCACTGAGGAGCACCATTTATTGCCGGCCGGGGGGGTCTACGTACAAATCACGAACAGGATGGGACTGCTGGGGAACGCGTCTCGAGCTGTTTCTTTTCCAGCATCAGTCCCATTACATGGTTATGACAATGGGAAGATGCCAGCAGCTCACATCCCTGGCAGCAGACCAAGAACTTAACGTTACAACTTACTTCAAAAGTTTTTTGACCAAGCACACAAAGCAAAAGCATATTGACAGTAGTTCTATCAGTGAGAAACAACTGCTCACTTTGAAAATTTAAAAAAGGTTTATTAAACCTTAACAAAAATACAGCAAAGGACAACATAAGAAAAAATTTGCAGTGCTGGGAACTGCCCTCATGGAGACCACGTGTCTGATTAATTTTCAAGATTGGTACTCAGACTTTTCTACCCCTGAGAGTTGCTTCCGACAGCCCTGGGCCCTGCCAAAGTCTGTCAGTCAGCTCTTTGCCATTTATCGGTGGAGATTGCTTTCTTGTAACTTGATGGGAGATCAGGTGTTGCCATGCTGCACCCCCTTGGCAACAAGCTTCTCCATTCCCAACTGCCCCAGGTAAGGGACACGTGCACGCCGCCTTCTACATGACCTTGACAACCCCGGCTGCCTGATGGTAACAATACATGGGGGGAAAGGGGAACTATGGGGAGAACAGAGGACATCTAAACTAAAATAACATAACTACACATCACTGTTGCTTGGCCCAGCTGGATGGTGACAGAGGGGCAACAATCCCCCTCCCCCGAGCTCCACTAAATCCCAGCTGCCAGTGATGGCACAGCACGAAACAAAGGAACAGCAACACAGGTCCCAGAGTAACTTTATTTGATGGTAAAACTTCCCCTCTTCATCATCCCAGGACCCTGAACTGAGGGCAAACAGTAACTTATAGACAGGGGCAGGTCCCAGCGGGAGGATACAATCTTTAACAAATCAGGAAAATTGGGAGTAAAAACAAGGCGGGAAATACAATGTAGAAACCAATAAAGAACTTCAAGGGAGCAAAACAGTTTCAGTGAACAAATAAAGTTTGAAGAAATACAAAACTGAAAATTCTCGAGGGGAGGCAGGCTCTGGGAGAAACTGGCATCTAATAAAAGAAAAGTGCTGAAAGTTCTGGGAAAAGGGCAGGGACAAAAGGAACAGCATAAGGAAACTTCAAAATTACAAATCAAATTAATAAAAGAAAAACCACATCACAATACACAGAGCTCCATAATTAAGCTTCAGACTTCCTAATATTCAACTAGATGCAATTTTCCATTCATTTAATATTTGTTAGTCTCAAGTCACATAGTTTTTAGTATTTGTTTTCCTCCTGGACCCAGATTTCTTGGCCTCTGATGTTAATAAAAAGTCCACCCTCCTTGATTTTCGTCCCAGCCTCTTGCAGACCAGGTGTCTCCAACTATGCCAGGGGGCAGTGTCTGGGGAAGATGTTCCTTGATGTTTGCTGATGGTCATTATCTTTTTGTGGACCTTTTGGGTTATTCCCAGTTCATTGAGATGTTAAGCTAATTTCCCTTGAGAGTGATGCAAGATCCCTTAAAAAAGCCATGAGAATTCCTTTCCCCAAGGCAAAGGCAAACCAAGCCTGACTGGAGACATGAAACAAAAATTAAACTTGGCATATTATCCAACACCCATGTGCAGCGCAGGTGCCCAGCTGCTGAGTCTCGGGAGAAGGCTGAGGGAAATGCACCCACTAGGCCCCCTCTGCAGCTCACTCAGCCTCTGGTGCAGAAGTTTGGATGCCTGCAGGGGTTGCTTGTCTCCTCTGGGTTTGTTCTTCCCTCTGGGAGGGCCCCAATGGAAATTAGTTCCATTTCCCCTGCAGACCAGAGTGGCAGTGAGTCACTGCAGGCTGCTGATAGTCTGATACAAGGAAACAGGTGTGCATAAAAATCACGCTGTGAAAAGCCAGTGTCCATAAAGGAGCCAGAGAAGTCCTGCAGCTTTGTTTGAACATAGGGAGAGAGTCCATTGGGACATCCCCTTGTGGGGTTGTCTCTCTCAGCTCGTGGGGAGCACAGCCTCCTTTTAAACCCCCGGCCACATGTTGGCCTCTTCCTTTCCCCACTGGCTGAGGTACTGGGGCAGGGGACTCCAGGGACCTTTGTACCCTCTTTTCCTTTTGCCAGCTATTAGTTCTGGTCTCCATCCAAACCCAGTGCGAAGGTGGGATGAGCGTGTTAGTCCTGACCAGGATGAGCTCCCTGCACTCCCAGCCCCTCTGCAGCCTGTGCTTTTCCGTGCCCCACTTGGCTCTTCAGGTGGCAGATGGCTTGGGGCAGGTTACTCCAGGCACACAGCGGTGCCCGTGGAGGCCCAATCCCTAAAGCTCTCCCAGAGCTGGGCTTGGCTCCAAATCTCGTCTGCATCCACCTGATTTTAAAGACTGTAGCACATCTGCAGTTTCAAGGGGTAGTACAGCCAGTGCTGCACTCTGAGAAATAAGTCCACAGTCTGAGATGTTGATGTAATTTAACTAATTTGTGGCTCATTGTGATGATGATGATGATGATGATGATTGTATCCCAGAACATTTCCTTTTTTTTCCTCCCCCAAATAAAATGGTGCCATTCAGCTTCTGGAGGAAAGAACTGTCAAAGGTGCTGTTTGTCAGTCATGGAGGGGGAGGTGCGGGGGAGTAAATTATGGCCTGGAAGGATGCTCTGGTGGGCTCCAGCATTTAAACAAGTTCCTTTGATACACAGACTGGGTAATTTTCAGTACTAAAGGGCTGCATTAAAAGGTTTTCCAGGCCGTATGCTGGCCAGAAAGCGTTGAAAACCCATGGGAGTTTAGGCTCCATGAGAAAGGCAGCATCAGTTCCTTTGCCAGGTGAAACACAGCATTCAGAAGCTCAGCTTGTGTTTCGAGAAGCCACCAGCCTAATGTAAGCATGGCCAGAAAGCTTTTCCAATCCAGCTGAGCGGCTGTGGCAGAGCTGTTGTGTTTTACAGCAGCTCCACGGCAGTGCAGCAGCTGCAGGAGAGGGCTCAGGACAGGCTTGGGGCGGAGCGGGGCGGCAGGAAGCTGAGAGAAGCCTCTGCTCTGGAACTGAGGCAGTTCTTGGCAGAAGCAAACAAAGATGGTGACTTGAAGAGATTCCTACTGTGCTCAAAGCTTGCCTCTGAAGACCAAGAGGCGAGCTTCTCAGAAATCCCAGAAAATATGAGAAAAAAGGTTCTTGGTTACTTGTGAGAAGATACAAATCTGCCCTGGGCAATGAGCCTCTGCAGTAGACTATGTTTCTTCAGTGAACTTAGTTCTTCCAGGAATAAAGATTACCAATTAAATGTAATAGTTTTTTAATTCTAGAAGTGTGAAAATGTTCTATGTGTTTCCAAATTCTAAAACTACGTTGAAAAATATAGAACTATTGTGGAAAAGGGGAAGAACTATTAGGGGAATAGTTTATGAAAAATGTTCCTAAATCTTGCAAAATTAAAAATAACTATAGTAGCTCCTAGTCTCAGGAGACCCATGCCCGGCTGTTGCCAGCACAAATCTGGCTGTGCCCAGAAAATCAGCACAGGCAGGGCTGGTGCCACCACATAGAGAGCAGAGGTGAAAGATGCTGATCAAGACCTTCTCTGGCAGGAGGGGCCCACCTTCAGTCCTGGCTGGACACCAGGGCCAGCACGTTCAGGGACAGAGGCTGCTGTTCTGGGTGGTGGTGGCAGCAGCACATGCCCAGAAATAAGCTGGTCATGCAGCCGTGGCAGGGACAACGGACACTGGCACGGAGATTGAAGATGACAGGCCCAGTTCTCCATGACTGAGGCCATTGGCCGGTCTTGTGAATTTCCAGAGGTGCTCCTGTGGAGAGAGGAGGTGGCTGAGGCTCCAGCTGCCAGTGGCACACAGGGACCCTCGTGCACAGCAGGGCCCAGAGCTGGCAAGGCTCCCCAGCACGGCTGGAGCTGCTGGCACAGCTGGGCCCAGCTGGACAGCTGCCCCTCAAGGCCCCGGCCAGCAGGGCACGGCTCTGGGCAGGGTGCCTGGCCAGGAGCGGGCCCCAGAGCACCTCTGCCTTTCAAGGGCAACCTCGGCCCTGCTCTTTCTCCTCCCCACCTCCCTCTGCCTCTGCCCCGTGCCCCTGGGGCTGCTCTTGGCCAGGCAGCCTCAGTGGGAGCCAGCACTGGCTGCAGCTCCAGCGGGGCCCCCAGGACAAGGCCCAGCAATTGAGAGGCCAATGGAAGCACTGGGCAGCAGCACAACCCTCAGCAGAGTTGTTTGGAGAACCATGGACTGGCCACAACTCCACTGCAGCCTCAGTGGGAATGCTTCCTGTCTACATTAGACTTTCAAAAGAAACTCTTTCAGGGAAAGATGACCACTCACCATTTCTTCTTCCAGTTACACCAGACTTTGACACAGCACAACATGAGAATAAGGTCCAAAAATAGCAGGCCTGCCATTAACCTTGCCCAGCAGCCTGTTCCCATATAGAAGACACTTCTGAGGCCTTTCTGGGCATCACGAACATGTGTTGTGGTGCCGGCTGCATCTGTGGGAGCGATGGGGAGCATGAGCCCGTGCTGTGCTGTACTGCTGAGCTGGCAGCACGGTGGATACGGGCAGGACGTTCTCTGTTTCCCCCAGAGCTGGGGCCTGCAGGCACCTTGCCGGCCCTTGACACAGACTGTGCCAGCCAACAAAGCCCAGCAGGCCGGGAGGAGAGCCCAGGGGCAGCGCAGCTGCTTGGGCAGTGGCTGCTGCCAGGGAGACGGGCCAAAGGCATCCCTGAGCAGCCACTGCCAGCCCTGGCCCTCCCTGCCCCGTGACAGCTCCCCCAGCCCCAGGGGACAGGCTCAGGCCCACTAAGGACACACTGGAGCCTTGCTCCTCCCCTCTGTCCTTTCCCCACCATGGGCACCTCGTGCAGACACTCCCAGGTTTCGGGATGTGTCTCCCACGGAGGGACCCCAGCAGGACTGCTCAGAACCTGAGTGCCCTGAGCCTGCTTGGGATAATTCCCCTGAGCTATGCCAGTCTTTTCAGGCTGAGTAAGACTAAACATTAAGAATTAAAAGCAATTTTACTTTTATTGCCCAAGTGTCAGAAGATTCTAGGTTTCCCTGACTGTAAAGCTACTTTATCAATTACAGAACTGTTGGAGGAAAGGGGAACAAATATCTGGTGTCCGTATTCTATGAAAAACATTTCTCAATGCTACAAAGGAAAAACATATCTAAATGTTTCAAAAGAAAAGACAAAGATAACATGAGAGTGCTGTTGGTCGAATGAGCCCCATGCCCAGCTGCTGCCTGCCCATGCCTGGCTGTGCCCAGACGAGCAGCTCCGCCAGTGCGGGTGGTAGCACACCGACACCTGAGCTGAAGCTGGACTCAAGCCTGTGATAGATGAATAATGCGACAGTTGACTCTCACAATTAAAGGAAAAATGTCATGTATATATGTTAAGAGAAGTTTTATATATTTATAGATATGTTTTACCCCCTGATGTGTTATCTTGGCGTTACCTAAGTTTGGGACATATAAGAGGGTCAAATTGCTACGACAGCAGCACCTGACCTCCAAGTGAGATGTAAGGAAGTAAACTCCACCACTGGGCATCAAAGAAGGAGTCGATGGACAGAACTTTAAGAAGGGCAAAAGAGTTAAAAGGTGAAACCTGCATTGTGTGGATGAGCATGTGGTGGGAAAAAACCTCTACTCCCGACGACGTAACATTTTCCTTATTCAGTGTCCTGTTATATTTCTAATAAGGTTTTTAATAAACATTTAAAATTTTTACAAGTAAATATAACTTCTGGAACAATCCATTCCCTGGCTAGAGGGCTGCACCTCCTGTCCTGGATGGAGAGCGACGCCAGGCCCTTCAGGGAGAGACGGTTCTGTTCTAGGTACTGGCTGCAGCATATTTCCAGCAATAAGCTGGTAATACACCTCTGGAAGGGACAATGGACACTGGCACGGAGATGCATGATGACAGGCCAGGTTCTCCCGCACTGAGGCCTTTGGCTGTTCTTGTGAAGTTCCAGAGGTGCTCCTGTGGAGAGAGGAGGTGACTGAGGCCCCAGCTGCCAGTGGCACACAGGGACCCTCGTGCACAGCAGGGCCCAGAGCTGGCAAGGCTCCCCAGCACGGCTGGAGCTGCTGGCACAGCTGGGCCCAGCTGGACAGCTGCCCCTCAAGGCCCCGGCCAGCAGGGCACGGCTCTGGGCAGGGTCCCTGGCCAGGAGCGGGCCCCAGAGCACCTCTGCCTTTCAAGGGCAATCTCGGCCCTGCTCTTTCTCCTCCCCCGACCTCCCTCTGCCTATGCCCTGTGCCCCTGGGGCTGCTCTTGGCCAGGCAGCCTCAGTGGGAGCCAGCACTGGCTGCAGCTCCAGCGGGGCCCCCAGGACAAGGCCCAGCAATTGAGAGGCCAATGGAAGCACTGGGCAGCAGCAGAACCCTCAGCAGAGTTGTTTGGAGAACCATGGACTGGCCACAACTCCACTGCAGCCTCAGTGGGAATGCTTCCTGTCTACATTAGACTTTCAAAAGAAACTCTTTCAGGGAAAGATGACCACTCACCATTTCTTCTTCCAGTTACACCAGATTCTGACACAGCACAATATGAGAACAAGGTCCAACAGAAGCAGGCCTGCCATTAAACCTGCCCAGCAGCCTGTTCCCATATGGAAGACACTTCTGAGGCCTTTCTGGGCATCGCAAACACGTGTTGTGGTGCTGGCTGCATCTGTGGGAGCAATGGGGAGTGTGAGCCCGTGCTGTGCTGTACTGCTGAGCTGGCAGCAAGGTGGATACGGGCAGGACGTTCTCTGTTTCCCCCAGAGCTGGGGCCTGCAGGCACCTTGCCGGCCCTTGGCACAGGCTGTGCCAGCCAACAAAGCCCAGCAGGCCGGGAGGAGAGCCCGGGGGCAGCGCAGCTGCTTGGGCAGTGGCTGCTGCCAGGGAGACGGGCCAAAGGCATCCCTGAGCAGCCACTGCCAGCCCTGGCCCTCCCTGCCCCGTGACAGCTCCCCCAGCCCCAGGGGACAGGCTCAGGCCTTGTCAGGACCCAGCGCAGCCCCTGCCCAGTCGGGAGCCAGGGCTGGCTCTGGCCCTGGGCTGGTGGCAGGGCTCCCGCTCGGGGCTGCTCCTGTGCCTTGGGCCTCTGGGCACTCAGGGCCAGCTCCGCAGCAGCTGCAGCGCCAGGGACGTTGCTGCACCAGTCCCGTTTCCCCGGGGCTCTGAACCAGCTCCAGAGGCCTGGAAGCCAAGGCGCCTCCAGCTTTGGCTGCTGCCGGGATGGGCAAGGGCAGGCCCTGGGGGAAGAGCTGCTGCCACACAGCCCCGGCCAGGGCTGAGCCCGGCATAGCAATTACCTGCTGTGCCTGTGCCCGTGTCTGGCATCGCCTTCCTTCCTGCAGCAGGGGCTACCCATGAGGATATGCTTCCTCCAGGATGTGCCTCCTTCTGCACAGATGTTTGGTCCATCACTTCAGACAGGAAAAAGGACAATTGGATTAGATGGAAGAGTTCCTGATTTGGGTGCTGGCATCTTCAGGATGTCATGTGCGTTAAACATGGGGATACGTTTCAGAAAATGTCTAGGCTTTCAGGGCACGGTCAGGGCTCTCCTGTTTCCAAACCGCTACCGTGCCTGAGCCACAGGAGCAGGGAGGGGATCGCGCAGGGCGAGGGCACACACGTGCATGGTTCTGTGCTGGCACCTGCAGCGATGCCCCCCTGGCCCCGCTTTGGGCTCTGAGCTAGCAGCTCTCCCAGGGGGAAAGGCCTTGACCTACCCTCAGCATCTCCCAGAGGCTCCGTCCTGGACGTGGCTTGGGAAGCTGCACCACCTTCACCAGCAGGTTCAGCTGCAAAGAAAGGCAGGACAGAAGAGCTCCTGTGGCACTGCAGGAGATCCTCAGGCTGCCCACAAGGCTCAGCCCCAGGGCACAGCCCTGGGCCCGGCCCCTTCCCTCTCTGCTCTTCTCTGTGGCTGCACAGAGCACATGGAAGGACACATGGGCATTGCACACGGGAGGAAGATGGACAGCTAAATGCTCCTTCCTCCCACTGACAGTGATCCTGTGGGATCCCTCAGGGCTCCAGAAGGGAGCAGAGCAAATTTTCCATATTCCATCAACCTTCAGATGATCTTAAGTGAAAGGGCAAATGTATGAGCTCTTGCCACCTGGTCACTGTGTATTCTCTCAGGAAAGGTACATTGAGCACTTGCCTCCAGGATTTCCCATGAGTCTCAAGCCATAATCCAGTAGCTTTCCCAGATAATCCATGTCTTGATCCAAACCTAGAAGTTTGCAAAGATCAGAACCATTTCCATGATGTGCTGGAATCCCCTTCTGCCTCAGGGAACTGGGCACTGCATATAGATCAGGTAAGGCCATGGGAGCCAGATGTGAATGGACAAGGCCAAAGCTGCTCAGGGGCCTGGGGAGCTCTGGGCAGGCTCCTGGTCAATCCCTATCCTCTTTGCAGACCCTGTACAACATCCCTGGAGAGGTGGCTGGAGCAGCCCAGGGCCCGTGGCAGTTCTCAGTCGCACAAGGAAAATGCTCCTTGAATCCCTGGGGAGAACTGCAGCAGGCAGTGCTGCAAGTATCCCTCGCAAACTCCCTCCTGCCTGTCCTCCCAGCCGCCCTTCCTCCATCTGGGCTGGGAGAGCTCCCACAGCCCAAGGGGACCCAGCCAGGCCCTCTAAGGACACACTGGAGCCTTGCTCTGCCCCTCTGTCCTTTCCCCACCATGGGCACCCTGTGCAGTCACTGCCAGGTTTCAGGAAGTGTCTCCCACACAGGGACCCCAGCAGGACTGCTCAGTACCCGAGTGCCCTGAGCGTGCTCGGGATAATTCCCCTGGGTTGTGCCCTCACTTCCAGGCAGCAGAGAGAGCAGCTCAAGCCTCAGCAGGGCTCAGGCCCAGAGGCACAGCAATTACCTCCTGTGACTGTGCCTGGCATCGCCTCCAGTCCTACAGCAGAGTCTGTCATGGAGCCACTGCTTCCTTCGGGAAACGCCGCCTTCTGCCCAGCCTCTCCATCCACTTCTGGAGAAAGGAAGAGGGACGGCTGGATCAGGTGGGGCTGCTCCCCATTGGGGAGGTGGCATCTTCAGCAGCCAGTACTTGTGAAAGTCATGGTTAAGGATCAGGAATCCACACAATTTTCTGGGTAGGCCAGGGTCCACTTTCATGATAACACCCGCCCTTAGTGATCATCCTGGAGACTATGAAATTTCAGGGAATCTCAGGCCCGTGGTGCAGTTTGGGCTGTCTGTCAGCTGACGCCAAATGCCTTCCTGCAGAGACTGGGCAGAAGCTGCCGCCAGGCCAGGCTGGGAAGTAGCCCTGCGGGGCGTGAAAGCAGCAGCGGGGCAGAGAGGCTGCCATGGATCCCTTCCCGCTGTGCTGGGCACGGTGTGTCCAGATGTGCAGCCAAAGGCCCTGACTGCTGAGTCCCAGGGGAAGCATGAGGGAAATGCACCCACCTTGTTCGGTTTGCAGTAATTCTTTCACCATTTGTCGCGTGATTTTGAGTGGCTCATGGGGTTTCTTGTGACCTGTAGCTTTGTTCTTTCGCCTCGGAGGACCTTAGAACAACAGAGTTCCATTTCCCAGGAACAGATCCCACAAAAGCAGGGCTCAGCCTGTGGGGTCAGCAGGGACACACTACTCACCCCTGCGATGGGAGCTGGGCTTGCGTGCAACATCCACCAAAGGACCTGGGAAAGTCTTCCCTGCAGGCACACCTGTAACACAACAGCCACAGAAGCTTCTGCCATCTCTGCTGATCTGCACAGGCACCACTGAGCCGCAGGAGCTGTGAGGGGATCGTGCAGGGCGAGGGCACACACGTGCATGGATCTGTGCTGGCACCTGCAGCGCTGTCAGGATATTATTAAGAAAGGCACAGGGACAACTTGCCTCCAGCATTCTTCAAGAGCCTTAAGCCATCATCCAGCAGGGCATCCAAATAGTGCAATTTGCCATCCCGATCTAGAAGGGAGCACAGATCAGAACCATTTCCCTGGTGTATTGTGGCCCCCTCTGCCTCAGATAACAGGGCATTGCAAGTGGGTTGGGTAAGGTTGTGGGAGCCAGATGTGAATGGACGTGGCCAAAGCTGCACAGGGGCCTCGGGAGCTCTGGGCAGGCTCCTGGCCAATCCCCATCCTCTCTGCAGGCCCTGTGTAACATCCCTGGCGAGGTGGCTGGAGCAGCCCGGAGTGCATTTGGGCTCTCCCACTCCCAGAGCTAAAACTCTTGCTAAAGCACTAGTGAAAAAATGCAGCAGGCACTGCCACAATCATCCCTCCCTCCCTCTGCCCTCCCTCCCTTCCTAATTTCTTCTCTCCCTCTATTCCTCTTCCCCCTGAAATTCCTCCCTGAAGGGAGAGGACATAACCAGGCCCCTCAGGACACACTGGAGACTTCCTGTCCTGCTCTGTCAATTCCCCACCATGGGAATGCAGTCGCTCCTAGGTTTCAGGATCTCCCTCCCACGCAGGGACCCCAGCAGGACTGCTCAGTACCGAGTGCCCTGAGCCTGCTCGGGATAATTCCCCTGGGCTGTGCCTGCACTGCCAAGCAGCAGAGAGGGCAGCTCAAACCGCAGCAGGTCTCAAGTCCAGAGGCACAGCAATTACCTCCCATGCCTGTGCCTAGCATCGCCTCTCTTCCTGCAGCAGAGGCTGTCATGGAGCCAGTGCTTCCTTTGGGAAACGCCGCCTTCTGTACAGCCTCTCCATCCACTTGTGGAGAAAGGAAAAGCAACAGCTCATCAGGTAAGACTGATCCCCACTGGAGAGGCGGCATCTTCAAGAGGCAATTCTTGTCAAAGACATAAACATCCTAGGTAGGACAGGGCCCACTTTCACCAAAACACCCACTGTTAGTGATCAGCCTGGATACTGCAAAATCGCAGGGGACCTCAGGTTGGGCATGGCCTGTGGTGCAGTTTGGGCTGCCTGTCAGCTGATGCCAAATGCCTTCCTGCAGAGGCTGGGCTGAAGCTGCAGCCAGGCCAGGCTGGGAAGCAGCCCTGCAGGGCGTGAAAGCAGCAGCGGGGCAGAGAGGCTGCCATGGATCCCTTCCCACTGTGCCTGGCACGGCGTGTCCAGATGTGCAGCCAAAGCCCCCAGATGCTGAGTCCCAGGGGAAGCATGAGGGAAATGCATCCTCCACGGCATCATTCCAGATCACTCAGCATCTTCTCCATGTGTTTGGATGCCTCCAGGGACTTACTGTTCCTTCTGGGTTTGTTCTCCATTCTCAGGGGACCTTAAGAGGAATATTTCTATTTCCTCGGAACAGATCCCACAAAAGCAGGGATCAGCCTGTGGGGTCAGCAGGGACACACTACTCACCCCTGCCATGGGAGGCAGGCTTCTCTGTAGGAATCAGCAAAGGAGCTGGAGAAGTCCTCCCTGCAGACACACCTGTAACACAACAGCCACAGAAGCTTCTGCCATCTCTGCTGATCTGCACGGGCACCACTGAGCCGCAGGAGCGGTGAGGGGATCGCGCAGGGCGAGGGCACACACGTGCATGGTTCTGTGCTGGCACCTGCAGTGATGCCCCCCTGGCCCAGCTTTGGGCTCTGAGCTGGCAGCTCTCCCAGGGGGAAAGGCCTTGACCTACCCTCAGCATCACCCAAAGGCTCCGTCCTGGATGTGGCTTGGGAAGCTGCACCACCTTCACCAGCAGGTTCAGCTGCAAAGAAAGGCAGGACAGAAGAGCTCCTGTGGCACTGCAGGAGATCCTCAGGCTGCCCAGAAGGCTCAGCCCCGGGGCACAGCCCTGGGCCCGGCCCCTTCCCTCTCTGCTCTTCTCTGTGGCTGCACAGAGCACATGGAAGGACACACTGGCATTGCACACAGGAGGAAGACTGACAACTAAATGCTCCTTCCTCCCACTGACAGCGATCCTGTGGGATCCCTCAGGGCTCCAGAAGGGAGCAGAGCAAATTTTTCAGCCTTTCAACCCTGACAGAACCTTGAGGAAAGTGGCATGAATGAGCTCTTGCCACATTGACACTGATTATTCTATCAGATAAAACAGAAATTCAGAACTTGCCTCCAGCATTTTCCAAGATCTTTAAAGTGTCATTCACCAGTACTTGCAAATAATTTATGTCGCCATCCAAATCTAGAGAGAGCAGAGATCATAACTATTTCCATGCTGTGTTTTATCTCCTTCTGCCTCAGGGAGCTGGGTACAGGAAATGGGAAAGGAAAGGCCATGGGAGCCAGTTGTGAATGGACATGGCCAAAGCTGCACAGGGGCCTGGGGAGCACTGGGCTGGCTCCTGGCCACTCTCCACCCTCTTTCCCTGCCCTGTGTAACATTCTGGGAGAGGAAAGGGAAATGGGGCTGTCCAGGGCCCCTTGGGACCCTCTCCCTCCCACAGAGGAAATCCTCCCCAAAGCCCTGGGCAAAACCATCCCCAGTGCTTCCCGGGGAGCAGGGAGCGCTGTCCCGGGAAAGGGCAGCCAGGCTGCCGGCTCACCTGCTCGCCGCGCTTGCAGCGGAGCAGCCTGGGCAGCCCTGGCAGGCAGGGCCACGGCCAGGAGCAGCAGGAGTAGGAGGCGCAGAGCAAGGGCCATGGTGCCTTGCCCTCTGCCAGTCCCGCAGCTCTTGCTGCCACCGCTGTCCCAACACCGCTGTCCCAATGTCAGCACCGCTGCTGCCACAGCCGCTGCTGCTGCAACAGTTGTGCTCAGGGACTGACTGCTGGGTCCTTGTGCTGCTGTGCAACCACGGGGCTCTGGCACCTCTGGCACCTCTGTGACCTCAGGGCCTGCTGTGAGCTCAGCCAGCTGTGACCCCAGAGCCCTGCTGTGACCTCATGGCCTTAGCTGTACCCCCAGAGTGTGCCCCCATCTCTATGAATGGACTGCCCTGATTGTAAATGTTTTGCTTCATCAAAGGGCCATTCACAAAACTTATTTTTCGCCTACTGACATTGCAGGTCAGGCTGTGTCCCTGGAGATGCTCAGTATTCATACAGAATTCACAGAATGACCAGGTTGGAAGAGACCTTCAAGATCATCCAGTCCAACCCATGTCCCAACACCACAACTAAACCATGGCACCGAGTGCCACATTCAGTCTTATTTAAACCCATCCAGGGATGGTGTCTCCACCACCTCCCCTGGCAGGCCATTCCAGAATTTTATCACTCTTTCGGTGGAAAATATTTTCATGATATCCAACCTACATTTCCCTTGATGCAGCTTGAGACTGTGTCCTCTGGTTCTGTCAGTGCTCTCTGGAGAAAGAAACCAACCCCACCTGACTACAACTACCCTTCAGGGAGCTGTGGAGTGATAAGGTCACCTCGGACTCTCCTTTTCTCCAGGGTAAACACCCCCAGCTCCCTCAGTCATTCCTCACCAGGGCTTGTGCTCCCAGCCCCTCACCATCCTCGTTGCCCCTCTGGATGTGCTCGAGCAACTCAATGTCCTTCCCAAACTGATGGCCCAGAACTGGACACAGCACTCGAGGTGCGGCCTCACCAGTGCCAAGAACAGGGACAGAATGACCTCCCTGCTCCTGCTGGCCACGCTGTTCCTGACACAGGCCAGGAGCCATTGGCCTCCTTGGCCACCAGGCCACACTGCTGGCTCATGTTCAGCTGGCTGTGACCAGTGCCCCCAGGTGCCTTTCTGCCTGGCCACTGTCCAGCCACACTATCCCCAGCCTAGAACACTGCAGGTGCTTCTTGTGGCCAAAGTGCAGCACTGGGCACTTGCACCTACTGAGCTTCATTCCACTGGACTCTGCCCATCCCTCCAACCATTCCAGGTCTCCCTGCAGAGCCCTCCTACCTTCCAACAGATCAACACACTCTCCCAGCTTAGTGTTGTCTGCAGATTTGCTAATGAAAGACTCAATCCCCTCATCCATGTTGTCAATAAAACCATTGATCAGAGCTGGCCCCAGCACAGAGCCCGGAGGGACACCACTGGTGACCGGCTGCCAGCTGGGTGCAGCACCGTTCACCAGCCCTCTCTGGGCCAGCCATCCAGCCAGTTCTGAGCCCAGCAAAGAGTGTTCCTCTCCCGGCCCTGGGCTGCAGCTTTTCCAGGAGCGTGCTGTGGAAGACAGTGCAAAGGCCTTTCTGCAGTCCAAATAGACACATCCACAGCCTTTCCTGCATCCATCAGGCAGGTCACTTGCTCATAAAAGGAGATCAGGTTGGTCAGACACGACGTACCCCTCCTAAACCCCTGCTGGCTGGGTCTGATACCCTGACCATCCTGTAAGTGCCGTGTGATGACTCAGTATAAACTGTTACATCACCTTACTGGGTACTGAGGTCAGACTGACTGGCCTATAATTACAAGGATCCTCCTTCCCACCCTTGTTGTACATGGGCGTCACATTGGCCAGCTTCCAGTCATCTGGAACCTCACCAGTGAGCCAGGACTGTTGGTAAATGATGGAGAGCGGCTTCACCAGCTCATCTGCCAGCTCCCTCATCACCCTGGGGTGGATCCCATCTGGCCCCATAGATTTAGGAACATCCAAGCAGCTCAGCAGTTCTCTGGCTGCCTCCTCTTGGCTAACAGGGGGCCCATTCTGCTCCCTGACACCATCTACCAGCCCAGCAGGACACTTGTCCTGAGGACAAGTCGTCTTCCTACTAAAGACTGAGGCAAAGAAGGTGTTCAGTGCCTCTGCCTTGTCCTCATCTGCACTTCCTAAGTTCCCTCCCACATCAAACAAAGAACAAAGGTTGGTCTTACCCTTCCTTTTATCGGTGATATATTTGTAAATACATTTTTTTATTATCCCTTACAGAAGTCACCATTTTAAGTTCAAACTGAGCTTTGGCCTCCCTAATTTTTTTTTTCCTACGTGCTCTAGCAGCTCCTTTAAAAACTTCCTGAGAGACTTGATCCTCCTTCCAAAGATGATACATCCTCTTTTTATTCCTAAATTCCTCCAAAACCTCCTTGCCCATCCAGGCTGGGCGTTTGCCTCATTGACTCATCTTTTGGCACCCAGAGACAGACTGTTCCTGTGCCCTGTAGATCTCTGTTTTGAAGCATGCCCACCTTTCCTGGACTCCTTGGTTTTTAAGGGCTGCTTGCCAAGGAACTCTCTGAAGAAGTCTCCTAAACAGGCCAAAGTCTGCCCT
Source organism: Passer domesticus (assembly GCF_036417665.1). NCBI lineage: Eukaryota > Metazoa > Chordata > Aves > Passeriformes > Passeridae > Passer > Passer domesticus. Next base: position 6,369,089 of record NC_087482.1, on the reverse strand, counting down.
CTGAAAGTCATGTGTAGAAGTCTTCTTGATGTTCCTCCTGTTTTCACAAAATACCAAGAATTCTTCATACATTGGTGTTCCCCTGTCTGAGACATAAGACAGACCACTCGTGTTTCCTCAGAAAAACAGCCTTGTTTATTGTCCGGAGTGTTCTTTTATAGCCCACCTAAATTTTCTGGGCCAAGACAGCTCATTGGTCTATCTGTGTGCCCCCAGACTCTGAACCAAGACAATGTCTGCATCCTAGGAGAGTTCCCATTGGATGTGAGCTTCTGTCAGTCAAACACAGAGGCTAGTTCATGGAGCTGAGCTGGACTGCTTCTTAGAACTTGATTAATGCTGACTACAGATCAGCTTACAATGCAACAAATTCCATCATTTCATGATCACTATGCCCCAAGCGGCCTCCAGCCACCACATGTCCCCCCAGCCCACCTCTATCTGCAAACAGCAGATCTAACATAGTCCCTCCCCTGCTGGGCTCACCCACCTGCTGCAACCAACACTTGTCCTCCACACACTCTACAAATTTCCTGGGCTGCTTTTTCTTCTGTTGTATTAAGTTCCCAGCAGATGTCTGGCAAGTTGAAGTCACCTACAAGAACAAGGGCTGATGATCCTGAAACATCCTCTAGCTGTTTATAGAATGAGTTGTCCACCACTTCTTCCTGGTTGGGTGGATGATGACAGACTCCCAGTAGGATGTCAGCCTTGTTGGCCTTCCCCCTCATTCTCATCCATAGGCATTCCACTTCATCATCATTAGTTTCAATATCCATGGTGTCCAAAGCCTCTCTAATATAAAAAGAGCCACGTCTCCACCTCTTCTCCCTTTCCTGTCTCTCCTGAAGAGCTCGTAGCCATCCAGTGTAGTGCTCCAGCCATGTGAGGCATCCCACCACATTTCTGTGATGGCAATGACATCACAGCTCTGCTGCTGGACCATGGCCTTCAGCTCTTGCTGTTTGTTACCCATGCTGTGTGCACTGGTATCCATGCACCTCAGCTGGGCTGCTGATTTCATCCCTAACTCAGGCTTACCACCCTTGGGCCTGCTTCCAGACAGCCCAGCTGCATCCCGTTCCCTCTTCAAACCTAGTTTAAAGCCCTCTCAACAAGTTCTGCAAGCTCATCAGCTAAAAACCTTCTGCCCTTAACAGAGAGCTGGAGCCCATCTGGTTCCAGCAGGCCAGGTGCCATAAAAGCTGCGCCATAATCAAAGAATCCAAAATTCTGCCAATGACACCAGCCCTTGAGCCACTTGTTGATGATATGAGCTCTCCTATTACTTTCACCATTTTTCTCAGCCAGCAAAGGGACTGAGGAAAAGACTACCTGTGTCCCTGTCCTATCAACCACTTGTCCCTGTGCCCTAAAGTCCCTTTCAATGGTCCTGACACTCCTCAATCTCATCACTTCCAGCCTGGAGTTTCAACAGTGGATAATAATCAGAGGACTGAATGAGCCCAGGAAGTCCCTGAGGAATATCCTGCACCTGGGCCCCAGGGAGGCAGCAGAGCTCTCTGTGGGGTGGATCCCCTTGACATGGGGCCCTCTGTTCCCCTCAGAAGGGAGTCACCCACCACGATTACCATTCTTTCCTTTTTGATGTTAGAGGTGGCAATCCTTGTATACAGATTAATCATAATTAGGAGGCTCTCCGGACAGATAATTTTCTTCTTAATCATTTGGCCGACTCTTTAGATCCAGGGGGTCATACCTATTCTGAAGTGGCCCCTGGCTAGGGGATGGGGGTCAGGAGGAATTTTTATCATAACCTCCCCGTGCAGGGACCATTTCCACTCCCCTTCATCTACCAGGTGTCCTTCTCTTGCCTGAGAGTGTGCGGCATAGGAGTCCTGTGACTCTTGCTGGGCCTTCCGTAAAGATGGAAGGGCTGAACTCCACCAATCTATTTCCCTTTCACTTTCCCTGATACTCCTTAGTCTTTAAACTTCCTCCCTAAGCTCGGCCACCAGTGAAAGGAGATCATTCACCTGTTCACACCGCAGGCAGCTTTTCTCCGCACTGCCCCCTGAAACCACTGCTAAGCTCAAACACTCTGCACAGGAATGGGTCAGGACAGACACATCCTTTTTGGAGGGTTCCATCTAGTTACATGCACTTGTACTAACTACAGTTTTCAATTGCGTAAATACCACTACTACCAGAAACCCCAAAACCAAGCAACCAACAGAAACACTGCAAACAACACACAGTAAACCTTCCTAGCAAGAAAACCTGCAACCCTGCCTGCTTGCCCTGCCTGTGCACACTGCCTCGTGAATTGTCTCTCAGAGACATGCCACGGCCCTGTTTGCCCACTCCTGTTTGCCACAAACCCTAGAGGCCTCTTTTAATCCGCCCGCTAACCAAGGAGGGAGGAAGCTGCACCCCATCCCTGCGTAACTCACAGGCTCTTGATGGCTTCCCTCTTTTCCTGGGCATGCCATTGGAGGAGGTCCAGGCCCAGATGGTCCCAGGGAAGGAAATGTCCCTCAGCCCAGGGACGCTCAGCATGGGCTGCCCCATCCTCTCCGGGGACCCGCCACTGGTCACAGCAGCCCCTGCCTGGCTCCTGCCTGCCCACACCGTGCCCATCCCCAGCTGCCCCTGGGCACGCAGCTCAGCCAGTGCTGATCCTGGCTGGGCTTTGCTGCTGCTACCACTCGGACACTGGGGTGACAGCTCCATCTCTTTAGTGCAAGAGAAGAGCTGGGCCAAGCCCTGCCCACCTTCAGTAGGGGCCAGAGAGCAGGGCCAGTGCCTTCAGGGGGAGAGGACCTTGTCTGGCTGGAGGCAGCATCTGCACAGCCACAAGCTGCTAAAGCAGCTGGCACAGGGACATCGGGCATGGGCCTGGAGATGTGCCATGCAATTAGAAGTCCAGTTCTCCCTTAGGTGTTTGGCAGGACATATGAAGGGAGAAAGATACAACTGTGAAAGAGGCCATGGCAAGTGACACAGTGAACAGAGGCTCTGCTATACCTATCATGCTCTGCTTGTGCCCGTCCTGCAAGCAGAAAATCATTGGGATTCATCAAAGTGGAAGCAGGGCACGTGTTCCTGTCTTGCTTTGAACCTCTACAAGATCCGTGGGGAGAGTGAGCCCATGCTGTGCTGCACTGCTGAGCTGGCAGCACGGTGGATACGGGCAGGACGTTCTCTGTTTCCCCCAGAGCTGGAGCCTGCAGGCACCTTGCCGGCCCTTGGCACAGGCTGTGCCAGCCAGCAAAGCCCAGCAGGCCGGGAGGAGAGCCCGGGGGCAGCGCAGCTGCTTGGGCAGTGGCTGCTGCCAGGGACACGGGCCAAAGCCATCCCTGAGCAGCCACTGCCACCCCTGGCCCTCCCTGCCCCGTGACAGCTCCCCCAGCCCCAGGGGACAGGCTCAGGCCCACTAAGGACACACTGGAGCCTTGCACTCCCCCTCTGTCCTTTCCCCACCATGGGCACCCCATGCAGTCACTCCCAGGTTTCAGGATGTGTCCCCATGGAGGGACCCCAGCAGGACTGCTCAGAACCCGAGTGCCCTGAGCCTGTTTGGGATAATTCCCCCGAGCTATGCCGGTCGTGCCTGGGCTGTGTAAGACTGAACATTAAGAATTAAAAGCAATTTTACTTTTTATTGCCAAAGTGTCAGAAGATTCTAGGTTTCCCTGACTGTAAAACTACTTTATCAATTACAGAACTGTTGGAGGAAAGGGGAACAAATATCTGGTGTCCGTATTCTATGAAAAACTCTCCTCAATGCTGCAAAGGAAAAATATATCTAAATGTTTTAAAATGAAAGACAAAGATAACATGAGAGTGCTGTTGGTCTGATGAGCCCCATGCCCAGCTGCTGCCTGCCCATGCCTGGCTGTGCCCAGACGAGCAGCTCCGCCAGTGCTGGTGGTAGCACACAGACACCTGAGCTGAACCTGGACTCAAGCCTGTGATAGATGAGTAAAGTGACAGTTGACTCTCACAATAAAGGATAAATATCGTGTATATTTGTTAAGAGAAGTTTTATATATTTATAGATATGTTTTACCCCCTGTTGTGTTGTTATCTTGGGATTACCTGAGTTTGAGACATATAAGAGGGTCAAATTGCTACGACAGCAGCACCTGACCTCCAAGCGAGATGTAAGGAAGTAAACTCCAGCACTGGACATCAAAGAAGGAGTCGATGGACAGAACTTTAAGAAGGGCAAAAGAGTTGAAAGGTGAAACCTCCATTGTGTGGATGAGAATGTGGTGGGAAAAATCCTCTACTCCCGGCACAGTAACATTGTCTTTATTCACTGTCCTGTTATATTTCTAATAAGGTTTTTAATAAACATCTAATATTTTTACAAGTAAATATAACTTTGCGAATAATCTATTCCCTGGCTAGAGGGCTGCACCTCCTGTCCTGGATGGGCAGCTAGGCCAGTCCCTTCAGGGAGAGACGGAGCTGTTCTAGGCAGTGCTTGTAGCATACTTCCAGCTACAAGCTGGTAATACACCTGTGGAAGGGACAATGGACACTGGCACGGAGATGCACGACGACAGGCCAAGTTCTCCATGACTGAGGTATTTGGCTGGACTTGTGAAGTTCCAGAGGTGCTCCTGTGGAGAGAGGAGGTGGCTGAGGCCCCAGCTGCCAGTGGCACACAGGGACCCTCCTGCACAGCAGGGCCCAGAGCTGGCAAGGCTCCCCAGCACGGCTGGAGCTGCTGGCACAGCTGGGCCCAGCTGGACAGCTGCCCCTCAAGGCCCTGGCCAGCAGGGCACGGCTCTGGGCAGGGTCCCTGGCCAGAAGCGGGCCCCAGAGCGCCTCTGCCTTTCAAGGGCAATCTCAGCCCTGCTCTTTCTCCTCCCCACCTCCCTCTGCCTCTGCCGCGTGCCCCTGGGGCTGCTCTTGGCCAGGCAGCCTCAGTGGGAGCCAGCACTGGCTGCTGCCCCAGCGGGGCCCCAGGACAAGGCCCAGCAATTGAGAGGCCAATGGAAGCACTGGGCAGCAGCAGAACCCTCAGCAGAGCTGTTTGGAGAACCATGGACTGGCCACAGCTCCAATGCAGCCTCTGTGGGAATGCTTCCTGTCTACATTACACTTTCAAAAGAAGCTCTTTCAGGGAAAGATAACCACTCACCATTTCTTCTTCCAGTTACACCAGATTTTGACACAGCACAATATGATAATAATGTCCAAAATAAGCAGGCCTGCCATTAACCCTGCCCAGCAGCCTGTTCCCATATAGAAGCCCCTTCCCAGGCCATCCTCGGCATCAGGAACAGGTGTTGTGGTGCCGGCTGCATCTGTGGGAGCAATGGGGAGCGTGAGCCCGTGCTGTGCTGCACTGCTGAGCTGGCAGCACGGTGGATACGGGCAGGACGTTCTCTGTTTCCCCCAGAGCTGGGGCCTGCAGGCACCTTGCTGGCCCTTGGCACAGGCTGTGCCAGCCAACAAAGCCCAGCAGGCCGGGAGGAGAGCCCGGGGAAGCGCAGCTGCTTGGGCAGTGGCTGCTGCCAGGGACATGGGCCAAAGCCATCCCTGAGCAGCCACTGCCACCCCTGGCCCTCCCTGCCCCGTGACAGCTCCCCCAGCCCCAGGGGACAGGCTCAGGCCCTGTCAGGACCCAGCGCAGCCCCTGCCCAGTCGGGAGCCAGGGCTGGCTCTGGCCCTGGGCTGGCGGCAGGGCTCCCGCTCGGGGCTGCTCCTGTGCCTTGGGCCTCTGGGCACTCAGGGCCAGCTCCGCAGCAGCTGCAGCGCCAGGGACGTTGCTGCACCAGTCCCGTTTCCCCGGGGCTCTGAACGAGCTCCAGAGGCCTGGAAGCCGAGGCGCCTCCAGCTTTGGCTGCTGCCGGGCTGGGCAAGGGCAGGCCCTGGGGGAAGAGCTGCTGCCACACAGCCCCGGCCAGGCCTGAGCCCGGCACAGCAATTACCTGCTGTGCCTGTGCCCGTGTCTGCCATCGCCTTCCTTCCTGCAGCAGGGGCTGCCAGTGAGCCCCTGCTTCCTTGGGGAAACACCTCCTTCAGCCCTGCCTTTTGGTCCATCACTTGAGAAACAAAAAAGGACAGTTGGATCAGATGGAACAATTCCCCATTCCTTTGCTGGCATCGTCAAGGCAGCATGCTTATCAAAAATTGGGAAAAGATTTACAAAGTATCTGGGCTTTTGTGTCTGGGCCAGGGCCCTCCCTTCCCCAGACAGCTGCCAGTGCTGAGCAGAAATCATGAGGGGATTGTGCAGGGCAAGAGGACACACGTGCATGGTTCTGTGCTGGCACCTGCAGCGCTGCCTCTGTGGCCAAGCTTTGGGCTCTTGAGCTGGCACCTCTTCCAGGGGAAAGGCCTTGACCTACCCTCAGCATCTCCCCGAGGCTCAGTCCTGGACGTGGGTTGGGAAGCCAGATCATTTTCACCAACCGGGTTAGCTGCAAAGAACGGCAGGACAGAAGAGCTGCTGTGACCCTGCTGAAGATTCTCCTTCAGGCCTGAGTGGCAGTGAGGGCACCTGGGTGACTGGTGCCCTCCAAAGCACTCCCTCAGCTCTGCCTCCCACTCAGGAGCAGGGGGACCTCGTGCCTGCAGTGGCCCCACACTGGGATGGAAGGGGCCCCTTGGGGGGCTGTGTGGGCAGAAAGGACTCCCTGGAGCTGCCAGCAGCTCTAAACCCAGACCCGGGCAGGGCCAGGGCTTGGCAGTGGCAGCAGGAGCAGCTCAGGCTCCTTGGGGCTGGCAAAGGAGCTGCCAAAGGCTCAGCCCCGGGGCACAGCCCTGGGCCCGGCCCCTTCCCTCTCTGCTCTTCTCCCTGGCTGCACAGAGCACACGGAAGGACACACTGGCATTGCACACGGGAGGAAGATGGACAGATAAATGCTCCTTCCTCCCACTGCCAGCAATCCTGTGGGATCACTGTAGGGTACAAGAGTAGAAATTTGGAGGCTAGGATTTCCACAATCCATCAAACTTCAGAGGATCTCAAGGGAAATGACAGAGGAATATTACTCTGGACAATGATTACACTTGGACAATGATTGCTCTGTTAGCAAAGAGTTGCTGAAAACCTACCATCACCAAGCTCCAACATCCTTAAACTGTGCTTTAACAGCGTTTCCCAGTGATGGAAGTCACGTTCCCAATCTAGAAAGGAGCAGAGATGGGAACTGTTCCATGCTGTGCTGGGATCCCCTTGTATAGGGAACCGAGCACTGCAAGGGGGTCAGGTAATGCTGTGTGCCTGCACTGCCAAGCAGCAGAGAGGGCAGCTGAAGCCTCAGCAGGGCTCAGGCCCAGAGGCACAGCAATTACCTCCTGGGCCTGTGCCTGGCATCGCCTCCCTTCCTGCAGCAGAGGCTACCATGGAGCCACTGCTTCCTCTGGGAAACTCAGCCTTCAGCACAGGCTCTCCTTCCATGTCTGCAGAAAGGAAAAAGGACAGGTGAATTAGGTGGGGTTGTTTCCCAATGGGAATGTGGCATCCTCAGGAGGCAATGCTTGTCTAAGTAATGGATAAGATTAAGGAGAAAGACCAGGGCCCTGCCTCCTCCAAAGAGCTGCCCCTCCAGATGCGCTCACAGACTGGGAAAGTGCAGGGGATCTCAGGGTGGGCCATGGTGCAGTTTGGGCTCCCTGGCAGCTGATGCCAAATGCCTTCCTGCAGAGGCTGGGCAGAAGCTGCAGCCAGGCCAGACTGGGAAACAGCCCTGCAGCGCGTCAAAGCAGCAGCAGCAGCATGGGGCAGCGAGGCTGCCATGGATCCCTTCCTGCTGTGCCGGGCACAGCGTGTCCAGATGTACAGCCAAAGCCCCCGGCTACTGAGTCCCAGGGGAAGCATGAGGGAAATGCACCCACCACGTTGTCTCTCCAGGTCACTCCAGATCCTGTCCATCTGTTTGGATGCCTCCAGGGACTTCCTGTCTCCTCTAGGTTTGTTCCTCCCTCTCGGAGGACCTTAAGAAAAGCATTTGCATTTCAGGTGAATGGATCCCACAGAACCAGGGCTCAGCCTGTGGGGTCAGCAGGCACACACTACTCACCCCTGCCATGGGAGCGGGGCTTGTGTGCAGCAACCAGGAAAGGAGCCTGAAAAGTCTTTCCTGCAGACACACCTGTAATTCAACAGCCACAGAAGCTCCTGTCACCTGCTTCCTGCCAGGTTCTCAATGATTATTCTTTTAGCAACATTGACAACATACCTGCTGGAGGGTTAAGACCCTGGAAATCTTCATTAAGCCAAGCTGCTGAAGAAGCCTTCCTAGTATGCTCATCTAGAGGGGAGCACAAATCTGATCAGACCCATTTCCATGGTGTGCTGGGATTCCCCTCTCCCTTAGAGAACTGGGCACTGTAAGGGGGTCGGGTAAGGCCTTGGCTGCCAGATGTCAGTGGACAAGGCCAAAGCTGCACAGGGGCCTGGGGAGCTCTGGACTGGCTCTGGTCACTCTCCACCCTCTTTGCAGGCCCTGTGCAACATCCCTGGATGGGTGGCTGGAGGAGCCCAGGGACCATGGGGGCTCTCTCACTCCCACACAGGAAACCCTCCCTAAAGCCCTGTGCAAAACCATCCCCAGCGCTTCCCGGGAGCAGGGAGCGCTGTCCCGGGAAAGGGCAGCCAGGCTGCCGGCTCACCTGCTCGCCGCGCTTGGAGTGGAGCAGCCTGGGCAGCCCTGGTAGACAGGGCCACGGCCAGGAGGAGCAGGAGGAAGAGGCGCAGAGCAAGGGCCATGGTGCCTTGCCCTCTGCCAGTCCCGCAGCTCTTGCTGCCACTGCTGTCCCGACACCGCTGTCCCAATGTCAGCACCGCTGCTGCCACCGCTGCTGCAGCCGCAACAGTTGTGCTCAGGGACTGACTGCTGGCTCCCTGTGCTGCTGTGCAACCACGGGGCTCTGGCGCCTCTGTGATCTCAGAGCCTTCTGTGACCTCAAGGCCAGGGTGGAATTGTTTTTGGAGCTGGATCTGCCTTCTTCGGAAGGGAGCTCATCCTGCCCAGCTGCTCTGCCCAAGGGCTGTGACACAGTCCCAGCTCAGCTGATCTCACTGGTTGGGGCATGAAGAGATGCAGAGCAGCCCTGCTGAGAAGGACTTGGTGTTGCAGCCAGATGAGAGGCTGGACATGAGCCAGCCATGTGCATCCAAAGGAGAGTGCCCAGCAGGTTGAAGGAGGTGATTCCCCACCTCTGCTCAGGTAAGACCCTACTGGGAGTACTCTGGAAGGGGTTTTATAGTGATTTCTGTGAGCCATCAAGAAGTTTGATAACAAGATCCATGTTTACCCCTGAAAGAATTTCCTACCAATGTTTTTGACATGAAAACCAAGAAAGAAAGATAAATAAGAGAAACCTGCAATGGCCTATTCCATTGAGCATTTTGCTTGTCTCTCGTGACCAATGAATAAAGTGTAAACATAAGAGCTTTTTAAGAATGGAGAAAAAGCATGCAGGCTAGAATAAAAACAGGGTTTGAAGCCTTCTGGAAATGGACTGTGTTGCTTTGTAGTGTCTCGGTCTCTACCACGACAGAGTACTGCATCCTGCTCTGGGTCCCCAAGGCAGGAAGGACATGGACATGTTGGATCTAGTCCAGAGGAGGGACAAAATGCTCTGAGGGCTGGAGCCCTTCTGCTTTGGAGACAGGCTGGGAGAGCTGACAGTGTTCAGCCTGGAAGAGAGAAGACTCCAGGGACACCTGATTGCTGCCTTTCAGGGCCTTCTGAGCGCTTGTAAACAGATGGGACAGAATTTTTAGTAGAGTCTTTTGTGACCAAAACGAGGGGGAATGGTTTTAATCTAAAAGATGGTAAATTCAGACTAGATGAAAGAAACACATTTTTTACACTGTTTGTTATGAAAACCTGGCACAGGTTGCCCAGAGAGCTGGACATCCATCCCTGCAGACATTCAAACTCCTGCTCTGAGCAACCTGACCTAGTTCAAGGTGTCCCTGCTCATTGCAGGGCATTGGGACAAGATGGCCGTTAAATGTCCCTTCCAACCCAAGCCATTCTGTGCTCCTGTGCACCATCAAAGCAGTGCTGCATTAGTGCTGGGCTGATTATGCTGGCACCTGTATTTTGGTACTTGTGCCATTTAGCAATTGGCCACGAGAGGATTGATGGGCTGGGCAGTGAAGTCTGCAAATAACAGTGTGCTCAAGGAGAAAAAGGAGAGCAACACGGCTTCCAGTTCAGATAAATGCCAGCATTTTGCTGCCCATTCCTGGTTAGAGAAATAAAGGAATGTCCTGAAGATCCCTTCATGTGGGTTCATTATTGGCCGTATCAGTACTTGTGTTCTGTAAAACAGGTTAAGTTGTTACAGCTTCTTGCCACATTTATCCCTGGATAAAACCCAAATACTGCATTGCTCCTTGTCTACTTTCTTCCAAGTCAAGGCAAATTTTGTTCATTACTGAGTGGGACATATTCATGTGTTCACAAGCAAATTCCTCTTGCCACTCACACAACGGCAAGACTGCTTTGTTGATTTGCTCTAATTGGACTGTAATTAAGGCTACCTCTCACTAGAATTAAAGCTGATGCATTGGGAGGCAAAGTGTTGAGTCATTTCTCCTGGAATCTGGCACTGTAGAGAGTTGTTCTGTAAGTAAATGACATCCGAAGACAGGTGTAGTCTACCATACTTCTGGCATACTAGAAGTGAGAAAAAACCCTTTGAATCAGGATTTTATCCTTTCTTCTTTCTCCTCCTCCTCCTAGGAATTTTAATCTCTGAGGTCTAAGCTCTTCAGCTGCCTCACAAACATTGTTTTAATTCAGTCAGTCATCCATGCAGTGAGCCACAAATCAGGACCGTGGTGTGAACCTTGAAGCAATGTAGGTTTATAGCACTGAAAATAATAATCCAATACCCAGGTTAAGCTAAGCATTTCCCAAAAACTCCACATGTCCTCAGATATGTTTCAAAAGGAATCACCGTTTTAGGTGGGAGTGGGCAGAAAGAGTGTCATCAAAATAAAAAATTCAGCTTTCTGAGATCTTTATATTCCTATAAAAAGAGAGTCCAAGTTGTTCATGTATGGAACATTAACTAGGAAGTGAATGACAGATTGTGAAAATAATTACTTGGGGAATGAATAACCATAAATAATAACAAGTTTACATATAGGTAATAAGTAAACCATCATGCAAAGAAAAAAAACAGACGTGCCAAAATAAAAACCAATAAGGCTGTTTCATATGTCTGAATAGAAAAAAAAAAACTACTGAAAAGAATCAGAGATCCTCAAGGGCATTGCTATATATAGAAACTTCCAGCTATTCAGAAAAAATGAAGGAAACTGTAGTGTGCAATAAACAGAGGTAACCTGGAATTTATTGGTGGATTTGTTGCAGAATTTCAGAGAGCAGACTGGAAAAGCATAGGGGTTGATCAGACCATGTGTGGGCATTTACAGCAGTCTGATGGATGTTTCTGGGACCAACTGCAGGAAGGAAAAGCAGCACACAATTCCTGGGACAATCTCTTTGCTGGCTGTGGACTTTTTGATAGCCTGTCCCCTGGGGCTGGGGGAGCTGTCACAGGGCAGGGAGGGCCAGGGGTGGCAGTGGCTGCTCAGGGATGGCTTTGGCCCCTGTCCCTGGCAGCAGCCACTGCCCAAGCAGCTGCGCTGCCCCCGGGCTCTCCTCCCGGCCTGCTGGGCTTTGTTGGCTGGCACAGCCTGTGCCAAGGGCCGGCAAGGTGCCTTCAGGCCCCAGCTCTGGGGGAAACAGAGAACGTCCTGCCCGTATCCAGCGTGCTGCCAGCGCAGCAGTGCAGCACAGCACGGGCTCACGCTCCCCATCGCTCCCACAGATGCAGCCGGCACCACAACACGTCTTCCCCATGCCCAGAAGGGAATTGGTTTCTGCCAGGGAACACACTGCTGGCTAGAGTTAATGACAAGTCAGGCTTTTCTATGGCATGCCGGGCATTGGGCATGCCATATAATAGCCTGTAAGGATGGCAGTAGGCCAGGGTCCCTCATGTGGCACACCAGCTGGAGGGGGGGTTTTGTAGGTGTTGGGTTTTGCAGGAAGGCATGCAGGGCTTTGCGTCCTTTGTAGAGTGGTGCATGGGGCTGGGGTTCCTCGTGAGGTTCTCAGGGGATTTGAGATCTCTTCTGTGGCATACAGGGGACTGGAGACATCCGTAAGGCTGGCAGGGGCTTGAGTTCCTCGTGATTAACGTGGTGGTTTAGTGCTTGTCGTCAAGGCCTGGAGAGGAGCTGAGTCCTTCCTAAGGTGGGAAGGAGGCTGGGCTCTTTTGTGAGGCACACAAGGCTGCCCTGGGGTCTCTGCATTGGTGTGCACGGATTCTCTGCGAGGCACACAGGGATATTTTGGGGTCTCTGCTGAGGGGTGCAGGGATCCCTCAGGAGGCATAAAGGAGTCTTGATGGTCTCTACTAAGGTGTGCAGGGATCCCTCATGAGATGTGCAGCGGGGTTTGTCAGTCTCCTCAGCGCAGCAAAGGGCCACTCTGGGTGGAGGCTGTGCAAAGTGGGCAGAAAGCTTCCTGCCAAGCCTTGCGGCCGGCGGGCGGGCGGAGCCCATCCTTGGGGGTCGGGTGGGGCCTCTGGAGCCGCCGCACCCTTGTCGGGCAGGTCCCGGCCCCGGCGGGGAAGGGCCGCGGCCCCGGGCTCCGGCGGCGCTGCCGAGCAGCAGCGGAGGCACAAGGGCCCCGCTCCAGCCTGGCCCTGTGCTGCAGCCGAGCACAGGGACAGCCACGGCCGCTCCCTGCGCCACAGGCGGCACCGGGGCTGCAGCTGAGGGCGTGCCTGCTCCCACTGAGGAAGGAGCTCCTTGCAATGCCCACTTCCCTAAAGCACGTGGGCAAGCCAGCACAGCATGGAAACGCTTCTGAACTGTGTTCAAATGGACACTGGGATCGAGAGATGGATTGACTGGAAGTCCTGGTCCGTCACTGTGTGGAGATCACGCTGCATGCTGGAGGCAACTTCTCGATGCCCCTTTGCTGAGAGAACAATCACGGATTAGCAGTTGTGGCCAAGAGCAGCCCCAGGGGCACGGGGCAGAGGCAGAGGGAGGTGGGGAGGAGAAAGAGCAGGGCCGAGATTGCCCTTGAAAGGCAGAGGCGCTCTGGGGCCCGCTCCTGGCCAGGGACCCTGCCCAGAGCCGTGCCCTGCTGGCCGGGGCCTTGAGGGGCAGCTGTCCAGCTGGGCCCAGCTGTGCCAGCAGCTCCAGCCGTGCTGGGGAGCCTTGCCAGCTCTGGGCCCTGCTGTGCACGAGGGTCCCTGTGTGCCACTGGCAGCTGGGGCCTCAGCCACCTCCTCTCTCCACAGGAGCGTCTCTGCAGCTTCACAAGACCGGCCAAAGAGTTCCATCAGGGAGACCTGTACCTGCACCTGCGCCTCTCATCAGCCATCCCTAAGCCATGTCCAACATCCCTGCCACAGCTGCATTATCAGCTTGTTGCTAGGGACATAGTGCCACCACCCTGAACAGGAGCCTCTGTCCCCAAAGTGCTGGCCCTGGTGTCTTTTGCAGTGAGCAAGGGAGTGAGGGAAGCCATGACAAACATTAGCAATGTCCGTTGCTTTTACTGTGGCCAACTTGGACATTTCCAGAAAGACTGTCCTCACCTTCCTGTTGGGCAATTTATTAACTGTGTTCCACCTCCTAGGCCTCCTCCTTTCCAACAGCCCTATCGGCCCACATACAACTTTCAGCAGCAATATTATCAGCCGACCCAGGGAAATGCTTAGCAGAGCATGGGGCCACGCCGCGCAACAACAGCAAATTACCGGCCTTGCCTGCAAAACCCACCTCAGCTGCCAGCCATCCAGGAGTCCCCTGCCCCAACAGGCTCCTCGCAGAGGACCGCAGTCATGAGGACGGACTCCAGTTGTTCCGCAGAACCCGGAACTTTCCCCAAAGCCTCCGACCAATGTTAGTAAGTTCTGTCCATCTGCTTTTCCCCGACGAAGATCTAGTTTGAGTTCCAGCTGGGTACCTTGAGCCCCCTTTCCACCCTCAACCAACTACAGTCCTGCTGTTTGGGGACAGTGAACACACTCCAGATCAGGTAAGTATATTACCAGAAGTTGTGACTGTAAATCCAGGCAATGAAATTACTGTGTCAGTTGTTTGTTACAATCCACCATTTACATTGTTGAAATTTGCACCTTTTGCACAAATGTTAATTTTAACCGGCCAGGATTCAGAGGTTGAACCTGATTCAAATTTTGATGCGTTTGCATGTCACTAGATTTGTAAAGACAAACCCCTGATTGATTCTTGTATTTCCAAAAATGGGAAATCCATTGAACTTCATCTCATGGCTGACACAGGAGTGGACGTTACTATCCTCCCCAGGGCAAAGTGGCCCCGCGACTGGGCACTGGTGTCCCCTTGTGGCACAATCTCCGGTGTTGGTGGAGCTGTCAATTCCATGCAAAGTCCTCATCTTGTAAGCGTAGAGGGGCCTGAGGGGCAAGTCTCCACCATCTGACCATTTGTCGTGTCATCCAATATCTCCCTATTTGGCAGGGATGTTTTATCCCAGTGAGGTGCCTGCCTTTATATCCCTGACCCCAAGTGGGATTTTTGGCACGGGCCACTGCAGAGCGAATTTCCCCACCATTGAATTGGAAAACCGATGTTCCGATGTGGGTGGATCAGTGGCCCCTCCCATCAGACAAATTAAATGTGCTCATCGAATCAGTCAAGGAGCAAGAAAAACTCGGGCAATTAGTTCCATCAACTAGCCCGTGAAATACCTCAGATTTTGTCATCCGAAAGCTTGGCAAAAGCAGTTGGCGTCTGCTCCAAGACCTTCAAAAAATTAATGAGGTTATTGAGGATATGGTCCCCTTCAGCCTGGCCTCCCCTCCCCTTCTATGCTTCCCCACGATTGGCAGCTTGCTGTCCTTGCTATCAAGGACTGCTTCTTTAACATCCCACTTTACCCAGGAGATGCCCTCAGATTTGCATTTTCAGTACCATCTCTGAACAGAAGTGAGACTTTTAAAAGGTATCAATGGGTATCAATCCTCAAGGATTGAAAAACTGCCCCGTGTTATGCCAAATGTAGGTTGCTCAGGTTTTATCACCTGTCAGGAATCAGTTTCCTGAAGCTATCATAGTCCATTACATGGATGACATACTTATTTGTGCTGCCACCAAAAGTTACCTTAGTGCCGCTCTCGAAAAGACTGTTTCTACTATTGAGAAAGCAGGTTTTGTAATTGCTCAGGACAAAATACAAATGTCAGCACTGTGGACATACCTTGGGTATCTCATCACTGGGAGAACTGTAACACCACAGATTTTTTCTGTAAATGAACAGCCACAGGCTCTAGAGCACATTCAACGCATTTGTGGGATCATCACTTGGGTCCGGCCTTTGCTCGGCTTGACAAGGCAAGAGCTGGCTCCACTGTTCTCCTTGCTGAAGAAAGACACCGACCCCACAGCCCCACAGACCCTGACACCAGAGGCAGAGGAAACATTGCAGAAAGTAGCAGAGGCAATGAGGACACGACAGGCTGAACAGGTCAGAAAAAACCTTACGATTTAATTTGTCATCCTGTCATCCCATCATGTGGGAAAGTGCCCACATTTTCATGGGCTCCTATTTCAGTGGGACACAACACAGAAAGACCCACTCATCATACTCGAGTGGTTGTTTCTCCCACATCAGCCTGCGAAAACAGTGTATACACCATCAGAGTTGCTAGCAAAATTAATTGCCAAAAGTCACCATCGCCTCTGAAGCCCCGTAGGCTGTGATCCCTCATGCATTTACCTGCCTTTGAAGTTAGGTCAATTGGACGCCTTATTAAAAACAAATGAAAACATCCAAATTGCTTTAGATAGCTATCTCAGGAAAGTCTCAATTCACTACCCAAAGCACAAATTATTCAAAGATTCGTTCCATGTAGTTCCAAAAACTTTCCAAAGTCATCTTCCTATTAAAGGCGCTGTCACAGTGTTCACTGATGGGGCTGGCAGGTCCCACAGATTGGTATTTACCTGGAAAGACATGAACACTCAAAAGTGGGAATCTGATGTTCAGACCATCGAAGGTTCCCCCCAGATTGCAGAGCTTTTTGCAGTTGTGAGTGCCTTCAGGATATTCCAGCAACCATTTAACTTAGTGACTGATTCATCTTATGTTGCCGGGATAGCTGATGGAGCAGAGCATGCTCTGCTCAAAGACGTGCAAAACAAACAGCTGTTTTCCTTGCTTTCAGAATTAATCTGGCTCATCTCTCATCGAGAGCAACCCTATCATATTCTACATGTAAGATCCCACACTGACATGCCTGGCTTCCTTACTGAGGGGAACCAGAGGGCAGATGCATTGGCAATGACAGTCACCACCACAATTACTTCACCAACTTTACCTGACATTTTTAAACAAGCACAATTGAGCCTCCTGTTCTACCACCAAAACATGCCAGCCCTGGCACGTCAGTTGAAATTGTCACAAGAACAAGCCCGTGCCATTGTAGCCACATGTCCAAATTGCCAATCCCATGCCCTTCCAACAGTATTAACAGGTATCAGTCCTAGGGGACTGAATGCATTTGACCTGTGGCAGTCAGACATTACTCATTACCCATGTTTTGGGAAATTAAAATATATTCACGTATGTATACATACATTTTCTGGTGCAATCTTTGCATCTCTGCATGTAGGAGAGAAAGCCAAAGATGTCACCAAGCACTTTTACATGGCCTTTGCTACCCTAGGAGTTCCAAAAAAGATTAAGACAGATAATGAACCAAGTTACACCTCCAAAGCATTTCAAAATTTTCTCTCAGCTTGGGGAAATCCCCATCCCACCGGCATTCCTCGCAACCCTCAGGGACAATCAATAATAGAAGGCACACACAAAGAAATTAACAACCTGTTAGGTTTACAAAAAGATTCTGCCCTTTTAATGACACCTCAAGAAAGACTCTGCAAAGCACTATATGTGCTCACTTTTCTTAACTGCCATTCAAAAGAGCCAAATCCTCCAATCCTTTGGCATTTGCATAACAACACATTTGCCCATCTCAAAGAACGCCCACCTGTGCTCATCAGAGACCCTGAGTCCCACCAAATTAAAGGTCCTTTTCCACTAATAACCTGGGGCCAAGGGTACGTGTGCGTTTCAACAGAAACAGGGCCGAACTGGATTCCAGGCCACTTTGTCAAACCCTACCAGGATGCAGATCAGCCTGCTGACCCACCCAGGAAAAGCCAAGCTGCATCTGATCAGCCAGACACCGCAGCAGATGCAGTCGCTTGGAAGCATCGGAAGAAGAAGACCAGAATTCCCAACATTGTAGCACGAACTCTCATCACAAAAAAATATTTTCCCCTCTCATACCTTGCTGCAGAACCCCTCCTTTCCTCCCAACTATCCCTATCCCTTTTCCCACATACCTTGCCCCCAACCCATCCCACAAGTCCCCACGCCTCTCTTTCCTGCTTGTGTCCTACGATTATTAGAAAAGGGGGAGGGTGAGGAGAGTGACTGAAAGAGTGTACAGAAATTTAATGTTATATGTTTCTCTTGCTATTTGCTACAGCAAAATCACCCTGGAAGGCCACCCGGGAAAGAATGAAATTCAAACAAGTGCTTTTCACTGCAATCACCATTCTGCTCCATCCGTGGATAGCAGAAGGGTGGATGGTGCAACAACCGACAGAAGATGTATGGCTGACTCTGGCAAAAACTCTGAAACAAGATAAGATCTGCTTGTCAATGGGCAGCGTGGACAATCCTCTATCTACGTGCCTGGTGGGAAAGCCTCTGTTACAAAAAGATTATCCATATGCAGGGAAGAAACCAAATCCGGTTGATACCTGGGACACCTGGACAAAGATTTTACCACATGCCACATAAGAGCCTCAGGATTTAGTTTTCTTGGGCTCTGCTCCAGCTACATACTGTGTTAGGTTTTTCTATCTACAAAACACACCCATCTGGCATGACTCTCCAATCACAGGCACAGTAATTCAGAAAGATGTAACACCCAATAGCAGAAAGTATAATTCAGCCACATGGTGCAACTATACCTCTAGCACACCATCTGAGTCCAGTGACGTTCCCAGAGTGTCACCGAGAGGCGTGTTTCTTATCTGCGGCGACAGAGTGTGGGCAGGGATCCCATCAAAGATCAAAGGAGGTCCCTGCAGCCTCAAACAGCTGACTGTCCTCACCCCAAACACATCACAAATTATAAATTGGCAGAATCAAGAACGATTGGCACTCAAAAAGAAAACTTGCAGTCAATTCGACCCAAATTGTGATGACAAAATTTACGTTTGGAGCGAATCCAAAAGAGTCTCTGTGTCCATTTTTCTACCTTGGTACGCAGCTGCAAAGGCTCTCGGTGAAATTTCCCACCTGGGGTGTTGGCTCAGCCATCAGGCCAAAGCTGCCTCCGCAGCCCTGTCAGATCTGCTCACGGAAGAAGAAACCACCAGGCACGCCACTCTACAAAATAGAGCTGCCATTGATTTTCTCCTTCTGGCGCACGGTCACAGCTGTCAGGACTTTGCTGGTCTGTGCTGTTTTAATTTAACATCTAAAAGCACCTCCATACATGCCAGCATTCAGCAAATTCAAAACCAAGTGCAAGACCTCATGATGGAGACCAGAGACATCAATGTAGTAGATAAAGCAATCACACAGTGGGGAATCCCCGGGTGGCTTGTACCAATTCTCAAAAATTTGGTGTGGATTTTAGTTGTCATTTTTATGATAATGGTTGCCCTGAGTTGTTTCAAAAGAGCATTGGAAAAGTGACTTGGAAAAATTTATTTAATAAAGAAAGAAGGGGGAGATGTGGGGGTCATGGGTGAGAAAGCTATCTCAGGAATGCCCTGGGAAAGCACCATTGTCTAAGTCAGGGAAAATTCATTCCTTTCCCATGGTTCAAATGCTGTACTCCCTTTCCCACCTCACTCATCCTGTACCCTTTGTATCTTTCATTAGTTACTCCTATGAAAACTTTTCCCCTCCCATCCCCCTCCATGTAGCTCTGTGCACAAAATCTGTAACTTTCCCCAGAGATCTCACACTCGCCCTGGTGTCCCTCTGCTGGTTGTTACCCAAACCTGCTGTCTCTCCGTTCCACCGTGTGTCCGTCAGCCTACCCTCCGTGTTTTCCTATCCTTTTTGGACACTGCAATAAATCAGTTGAAATTATCCAGGACTCGAGCTGCCCTCCTTCTATCTGGTAAAGAGAAACATCTAGCTGGGTTCCACCGGGTCAAAATCTTGCCCCTGGCAACCTTTTTCTTATCAATTTCTATGACATCACACACAGTCCTTAAACACACACAGCCATCACCTATATACACTAGTACCGTTTATTGGTTGGTCTCTGGGTGGATCTCAAAGTGGCAAATGCCTTGGTCATTGTCAAGGCATATGTCTTGAGCACTAATCACATTACTGTCACAGATGAATCCCTGTTGTTCTTGAGCAATGCAAGGTTCCAAGTTTATGGTTTGCCATCTCCCCTGGATTTTCCAAGCCCATACCCTGTATTCTGAGGGGTATAATGCTGGCTGCTCGTGACTGAGCCCTAAGGCAGCAATGGCGTGAATAGCGTGAACTGTGCCATTACGCAGAATGAGCACGAAGGCTGTAGCTGTGTTAGTGGGGGGATTATATGTAAAATTACCATGGTCCACCAAGACTGTGAATCTTTCTCAATGTCTGTAGCACTGCCCCAGAAAACCTTTTGCACTTCAGTTGGAAAGTGCCCTTCACTTCCTTCTCTTATGATTAAAGCAGCTGTTGACTGTACCCATAATTGTGTTTGCATATAGCTGAGGGCTAAAGATATGTTATCCTGTGCCCCCTTTAATGTGTCTGCTAGCAAGCTATGGTCTTGATCTTCCATATCTCTCCATTTCGGCAGCACCCTCGAGACTTGCCACTGACTATTTCCCAATGCCAAAAGAGATGACTGTAAAGGCTGTTTTAATTTTATTGGATGGCTAGCTGCTACAGCTAATTTATTCATTAATATTTCTGAGTCAATCCTATTCAAAACCCCTAGCCCAGTCCCTAACATCTTGGTTAAATCCCTTTGCATTCTGTCTCTGAAGTGCGCTTGTTTTTGTAGCCATCTTGTCCATCCCTTGAAGGATGACCTTATGAAGGAGGAACAAGCTGGCTGAACTGTCGAGATAGTAGTTTGCATTAACAGTTTGACATGTCATAATTCTGGATTAAATAACAGTTGTTGTTGACCCATATTCCTTATTATGTATGGGCCAATTTCATAAACTCTAGGTTCAAGCTTAAATGGCGTATTTTGGGTTTGTGCTTGAGTGCTGGGGTGGGTTGTAACAGGCTTAGCTATAGCATTTATTTTAAATTTGAAAGACAGCCCAATAATGTTGCAGGCCCAGAAGCAAACCATGTCAACAGTTTGTCTTAATGTGAAGTTGTGCCAACAGTCCAATTCATTTGGATGATTGCAAATCTTCCAGTGCTTATTTACACTGATTTGGGTTGCTTTACTATAGGTAGTCCCATTAATCATTCTACACCCTATCTTAATTACCTCCCCCATGGTCCCTTGAAGTCACCACAACCTCTGTTTCTGCCACTGCAGTGTTTTTTATATTTGCTTTTTGCACATGACCACAGTTGTTAGGTTTAAACCTTTTAAATGGGAAGGTTTACCCATGGATCCGGTCTATTGAGTAAGGGCTTGGGACCAAGGCCATTCAGCATTGTTCTGGCTAGGAGTACTTTCTAATTTTTGGATGACAGCGATGATTGTAAACAACACTTCAGCACAAATCCCCACCCACCATGATGCATTCATTTTGTGCGGGTAAGTTTCAGTTTCAGTTTACCATCACCCGGTGTTATTCTCCAAGGGGCTTCTGGAGCTTTCTTAACACGGCTGTGGTGGATCCAAGCACTTTGTTCCTTAGTCTTGATTGCAGTGAAGGTAGTAAGGAGCACTTGGTATGGTCCCTCCCATTGTGGTTGCAGGGCCTTCTCTGTAAGAGACCTAACATATACATAGTCTCCAGCCTGCACATCATGTACTGATGCATCGAGCCCTGTACCCCGAGTACCGGGGGTACCTCCAGGCGGTCATGCTCCACTGGCTCCCCTTGGTTTCCACTGAGGAAGGAGGCTGGATTGACAATATTAGTCACCACAATGTCCACAGCATCTTGCTCCACCATAATAGCTTGGTATTTCTGAAATCGTTGTGGGAAAAGCCAATGTCCGCCTTTCACCTCCAGCACTGCAGACACCGTGTGAGACACTGGCACAGTCATTTTGTGGCCCAGGGTGAATTGACTTACCTCTTGGATATTCAGTACAACTCCTGCAGCAGCTCTGAGGCATCCAGGCCAGCCTTTAGCTGCTGCATCCAATTGCTTAGAGAAGTAAGCAACTGGTCTCCGGTACGGGCCGAGGTCCTGTGCTAATATTCCCAAGGCCATTCCTTGCTTCTCATTGGAGAACAAGACGAAAGGCTTACTCACGTCTGGCAATCCCAGAGCTGGAGCTGACATGAGGGCTTTTTTCAGCTGGTGGAAGGCCTGCATAGCTTCCTCTGTCCATTGGATTTCCCTGCTTTCAGTTGCAATAAGTTCATATAAGGGCTTAACAAACAGTCCATAGTAACAGATCCATAACCTGCACCACCTCGTCATTGCCAGGAAAGTTCCTAGTTCTTTTGCAGTCTGAGGTTTTGGGGTCTGGCATATTGCCTCCTTCTGGCTTTGGCCCAGGGTACATTGTCCAGTACTGACTTTGTATCCCAGATAAATTAATGTCTGTTTTACTGCTTGAGCCTTTTTCTTTGATACCCGGCACGCTTGGAGTCCCAGAAAGTTCAAGAGGCTTACTGTCCAGGCCACGCATGCTTCACTTGTCCGTGTGGCTATG
The DNA here is from genome assembly GCF_036417665.1 of Passer domesticus. Lineage (NCBI taxonomy): Eukaryota > Metazoa > Chordata > Aves > Passeriformes > Passeridae > Passer > Passer domesticus. The sequence goes on along the minus strand of NC_087482.1, from coordinate 6,347,229 downwards.
AGGATGTCATCTTTGTAGCAGCTTCGCTTCCTCTGGAGGGGCTTCCCAGGCCTCTAATTCCTTTGCAAGTTGTTCTCCAAACAAAGTGGGTGAGTTTTTAAATCTCTGTGGGGGTACTGTCCATGTAAGTTGAATTCTTTGCCCACTTTTAGGACTTTCCCATTCAAATGCAAAAATTTTCTGGCTGGCTAGGTGGATAGGAAGGCAAAAGAAGGCATCTTTTAAACCTGAAACGGTAAACCAAGTTAGTTCAGGTGTTAAGCAATTTAATATCGTGTAGGGATTGGCCACCACAGGATACAGATCCTCAGTTACCTTGTTCATGGCTTGCAGATCGTGTACTAACCTGTATGACTCATCAGGTTTGCTGGCTGGTAGGATAGGGGCATTAAAATCAGATTGACATTCTTTTAATAATCCTAGATGCAAAAACTTCTCAATTACTGGGCTAATTCCTTCCTTATCTTCCTTCCTCAGAGGATACTGTTTAACTCTGCCAGGTTGCATTCCCTCTTCTAGTCTGATCTGAACAGGCGGAGCATTTTTTGCTCTCCCTGATACATCAGAGGCCCATACCCCAGGGAACACCTGATTCATTACGTCTTCATCGATTTCAGTTTCCCTTGTGACTTGACTAGTGGTTAATATCAAACTCAATATTTCTACATACTTTTGATCATTTCCCTCCAGAGTAATTTCCCCATTTTTGAACGCAATAGTTGGCTGTCATTGTCCCAGCAAATCTCTGTGCAGAAGTTGCTCAGGGGAGTTGGGCATATATAGAATTTTGTAGATCCCCCACTGCTTTCCCAGTTTGTATTTTAGTGGCCTAAAGACAAATGCCTTTTCAGTTTGGCCAGTCGCTCCCGTAACTGTAGCATAATCATCGCCTACGGGCATCAAGGCTGTATTTAGAACTGAGTACCTTGCCCCAGGAAGGTACTTGCTTCTAAAGGTTGACTAGGAATTTCCCTTCATTTTCCATTTCTCCCAGCTTTAGTTTTACAACCAGAGAGCCTGCTGGGGTAGTCTCCTCCAGTCCCCCCTAATCCTCTTGCACATGGGCAACCACCCCTCCTCTCCTTTGATTCCCTTCACCATTCTCTTTCTGCTCTGGACAGTCCTTCTTCCAATGGCTCTGTTTCTTACAGTTTGCACATTGATTTCTGCCGGATCGAGGAGGGCCTTGCCTGGGTGCTCCCTGCCCGCTTTCAAGTCTTTCTTTCCGTTCCTCCTGCACTATTGCTATTAAGTTTTTCATCCCTTGTTTATCCCCATCTTCTCTGTTGCTAAAGACTCACCAAGCCTCCTCCAATAAGTTTCTAAATTCCGTATATCTTCTTCTCAGACTTTTTAGAGTTTGCACCAAATATCCCCCTTGGACTGTCCCAAAAATAGATTAATTACTTGTTGTATCCCTCTCGGGTTTCCTGCAGTCAGAATGACCCCCCCCGAGAGTTCTTTTTTCCCAGCCCGACGGTGGAAGAAAGAGTCAGAATTCTTCAGCTCTGGTTCACAAGGTTGTTTATTGTCTCTTATCTAAACCATTCTTTTTCAGACCTGCAGAGGTCTGATCTGCAGGTCTGTCATGGGCACGCTGCCCGCCCCTGGGCTGGTGTCTACATTTTATACGAGGAATTACATGTACTTTATTTGTCATTATTTTCCAATACCTATCACCTCTGTTAGACTGTCTACTTCTAGTCTAAACCAATCCAAATGTGCCACCATCACCAAGAAGATGGAAGCTAGGAAGAAGAAGGAAGAAAAATAGGACAACGCCCAAATCCCTCCATCTTGCCTCCTAGACCCCCTCTAGTAAAATCCCTGAAATTCCACTTTTCACCCTAGGATTAATTCATTATCACTCCACTTAAACTTCTGTGACTTGTGATTCTTCACACAAGGTTGGTAATTTGCTCCATGGGTTAAGATCAAAATCCCAAGTGTCTCTGGCTTCCTGCCAGGATTCCCCAGCCCTCTGCCAGGGGCACGTGTCATCCAGGGCACCCAGAGGGGTGTCCTGGGTTCCAGCATATCCCCAGATCAGATGCAGGGTCCAGTGGTGCATAGCGTCGCATTGTGTTTCTCAGGTGGTCTAGGAACTCTCTGGGGGATTCTGAGGGTGCCTGTTTAATAGCATATAAAGCTGACCAATTTATAGTTTCAAGTGTTGCTCTTTCCACTCCCAATAGAAGCCAATCTTGATAATTTTTTAGCCTCTGTCTTTGTACTGGTTGGTTCAGGTTCCAGCCTGGGTCCTGAAGTGGAAAATGTTCCTTTAGATCCCCTGGTTGTTGTCTAAAGTGGTCTGCTACCTGGTTCCCAGCTGTCTTTAAAACCATCTAGCTTTCTGTTTCAGTGAATGTGTCTAATAACAATTGAATATCACCCCAGTCTGGATTGTGCTGCTTCATAATGTATCCTAGATGTTTAGCAATGTTTATTGGGTCATTTTGGTAATTTCCTGCAATCCTTTTCCTAGCTTCCAAATCAAGGGTGGAGAAGGGCACCTTAACTAATATCTTTTCTCTGCCTGGTTTTACTGTCACCTGCAAAGGGGCCTGCAGTATTTGTCCTCTGGTTCGGGATGCTATTGGGCTGCCTAGAGGGGTTGGAGCTGGTGTCTTCTCCAAAGGAGGAGGAGTAGGAGTAGGAGGAATAGTGGAAGAGGTTGACTAGCTGGTGTAGGTGGTGTAGAAGGTGTAGGTGGTGTAGATGGAGCCCCGCCCAAGTCTCCACCACTTCCTCCCTGCCCTCCCAAGTGAGGGCTAAATAGGTCAGCTAGGTCTTGTTCTTGTTCCTCTAGTGCTGTGCGATAAACTTTATCTGTCCTGCTGCATCTCTGTCTTATGCTACAGGCCGAGCAGCCCCATTTGAGTTCTCCCATTTTGCTTCTGTTTTCTCTTTCAAGAGCCAAAACGAGGGGGTCAGAGGGGGCTCTGATGCCACAGTCCCTTTGCCAATCAGGGTTATTTTGGAGGGAGGAAAAACATACCACAATAAGAAACCTCCTTCCATTTCCTTCCCTCTATGGAAACAACATTAGCTGTAACAGGGTATTCTATTCCAATGTACCTGTAGGAGGCCACCTTGCCCCATCCTCCAGGTGATATAATTGCCACCAATGGGAGCAATATATAATTAGGCTTTTTTAAAATTTTGCCTGCCCCCTTTGCCTGCTATTTCTCTCCAGTGTGCTAAGACACACCCTAATGGGCTGGCTTTAGGTACTTCCTTACTCTGCCTCGTTCCCATGATGTCTTTTTAGAGCAAGCTTTAGTTTACTCATTTCCAAATGTCCAGATGTGAGTCTCAAATCAAAACGCCTTTTTTCCCCTTCTTCTGAGTTATTTTTAAAAAGTAATAATTAATCAAATAATCAATGTACAGAAATATTTATAACCAATTTAACAATCAATAATACTTCAAATAATTAAATGTAATTAACATTAAATAGAAATTAATTTAATAATTAATATATAACAATCCACCATTAACTTTTACTTGTTTGTTGTTTTCTTAGTCTCACACAAAGTTACAAACTCCTAAGGGTACAATCCAAACCACTGGGGAGAAAAGAAAAGAAAAAAAATTCCTTAATCCTTCCTTTTGATACAGCTGTGCCACTCCTTTATCCTTTCCCAGTCCTCTTCAAAGATGTCTTCCCATGTCTCAGGGTCTAGGTGACTTTTTCCATAGATTAAATTCACTATTTCACACCTTGCATGTACCTCTTGGTTATAGTATCTTGGCAGTTCAGGGGTACATGCACGGCATGCAGGTCTCTGTCTATATGAAACACAATACCACCTCCTCTGACACTTTCTGCACTGAAGGAGAACCCAAGCTGTGTGCCAGTCTGGCTCCCAGTGAAAAGCTGTCAGTCTGCACACAAAACAGGGAATCACCCCTTCAAGCCCCCAGGTCAAGGCGTTTCTAAGCACTCTTTCAGCTGCGGGGTGTTCCCAGTCAAAGGCTCGATAGCAACGTGTTGAACGGCAGTATATTCCTCCCAAGAACACTCTGTCTCTCCCTCCGTCCTCCCATTCTATGACTACCCAGCACCTGACGGATGAAGAGACTGACTGGGTTCAAGCTGAAACCACCTGCGTAGAGCATGTCTCGGAGGCCGGGCTCTCCCAGCCCAGGCTTGAAGTTAGGCAGCCACCGTGGGCAAATCACCTCTGGCTTGCGTTATGAATAAATTGTTATCTATTTTTTTTCAGATTGCAGAGTTAAAACAAGTTGGACCAGTTGCTGTTAAGTTAGCTTCATTGTTAAGAGTTCTTCTTCAATTACCTGTTAATGGTTGGTGATTAACCATTGTCCCCCTGAGGCTTGCCAGGGAGGGACGCCGGGACCCTACGAGTACCAGGAGAATGGGAGTAGCATCAGAGCGAGTATGCAGATGGCAAATGCATTGCACCAAATTTTGCAGTTTTCCATGAAAACCCCTAAAAACAATGAGCCAACATAGAACTATGGGTACGTAGGTGATGTCTAAGGATGGGAGCATAGTCCAGTGCCTGCTTGGATCCTTTTTGCTTCTCACCCTAACCGGAAAGAATGTTGACTAGAGAGAGGAACCAAGGTGATGGACCAAAAAGGTGGAATCTCCTAATCTCTCGTGAGGATGGAATCCCCAGCTCTGCCTGCAGACCAGCAGACAAAGCTGCATCACCCTCCTCCTCTGTGCCACTTCTGGGAGCAACGGCGGCGTGGGCATGATCCGTCGATTGCTCTCAACCTGAGCTGATCCTTTTAAATAACGGCGTTAAAGAGGAGAAAGATCTCCTGCCCATTTATTTCAGCTTGTAGAAAAAAAAAAAAAAAAAACCACAAAAAGCAGCAAAACCCTTAATGCAAAGGCTCTCCTAGTAACAGCTGTAAAGACTGAAGGGCAGTGTTACCACACAGCAAACACTTAACTCTTAGCCCAGGCGGGCTTGCTGGCTGCCTTCAGGTGGTTCCTGCCCCTTACCAACCAGCGGCGCTTGCTTGCAAATGCCGACTTGTACCGTGCTCCTGCTAGCTGTGCTATCAGCTAGCGGTGTTCAAAGCAACCCTACAAACCGCGGCTGATGCCCCGAGTGCCTGCCAGCCGTGCTGTCGGCCCGCTGCACCGAGAGCAATTTGGCAAGGCCCAGCTCATGGCCCTGCACCGCGCTGGCCCCGCTCGTTAGAGCCGCCCTGCACCACGCATGTGCTGCCGGCCAGGGGCTGCCTGCGCTGGGCATGCGCTGCTTGCTCTCCCAGGCGCTGCCGGCTGGCGGCCGCTGCCCTGGCTTTGCGCCGCCTCTGCCCGCTGCGCCGACCTGCGCCACGCTCATGGCGACCCGGCGCCCTTGAAATGTTCTTTGAAAAAACCACAGTTACCAGAGAAACTAAACCAAGACCTCACTCCCCGCAGCGTGTTTCACCGTTCACTCACACACACAAGCACGCCCGTCCAGACGTGATAACCATACACAATCACAGTTCAAACCAACGCTCCGCCAGCTGCTCTGTCAGCTGGGGACCCCCCACCACCGGCCTCTCCCCGGCAGACGATTGCTTGCAAACTGCTTGTGCAAAACTGCACACAAAGGCGTCTCTTGTGCGACTTATCAGTAGCCAACCCTAAAAAAAGGAAAGGAATACATACCACTTCTGTCCATCAGCTTGGAGACAGAGGAGCTCCTTAGTCTAGGTTTCCTGAATTCCGTGGTCTTCTCCTGGTCTTATGAGTAAAAAAGTTACCTGTAGCTATGATATTTTATTAAAAATCCTTTTCTAGGATTTTTCCCCTCCTGAGGAGCTGAGGGCCCCAGGAAAGAAATGCAAACAATAACTGTCTGCTGCTGTGGAATGCAACAGGTGCATCTTCCATTGCTCCATGTGGATTGTTTTCACTTGATGACCAATCACAGCCAACTGTGTTGAGCCTGTGAGCAGTCACAAGATTTTTGTTATGCATTCCATTCTGTTCTTCTTCTTTGTAGCCTTCTGGTCATTTTTTCCTCTCGGTTCTTTTAGTATAGTTTTAACATAGTATTTTAATAGAATATATAATAAATCAGCCTTCTGAAATGGAGTCAAGCCTCGTGTCTCCACACCTGGTGTGTTCTCCCCAACAAATTATCCATTTTTTTTTAAGGCTGCAAAGTTAAACAGGTTGGGCCAGTTGCTGAGAGTTGAAATGTTGACTATTTGTTGTTGATAGCTTCATGTAGCAATCACCTCTTGTTAATAGTTTTTCTTCAATTACCTGTTAATGGTTAGAAATCAAGCGCAATTGTCCCCCTGCTGCTTCCCCAGAGCCTGCAGGTAGCAGGGTGGGGGGGTGACATCAGAGCTAGTATGCAGATGAGAATGCATTTCACCAAAGTTTGCAATTTTCCAGGAAAAAAACTCCTAAAAACAACAAGCCAACATGGAATTATGAAACCTAAGTAATGTCTAAAGGTGAGGAACTTAATCCTTAGTATCTGCTAAAATCCTTTTCACTTTTCACCCTAACCTGAAAGGATGTCAGCTAGAAAGAGGATCTGGAATGTTAGACCAAAAAAGCAGAATTCCCACTACTCCCTTGAGGACGGAAGCCCCAGCTCTGCCTGCATACCAGCGGGCACAGCTGCATCATCCTCTTCCTCCGTGCCACTCCTGGGAGCAGCGGGGGTGCGGGTGACCTGTCGTTTCCCACAACCCGAGCTGAATTTTTTTAATAAAGGCATTAAAAAGGAGAAAGATCTCCTGCCCTGTTTATGACACTGGTATTGTCCTTCATAGCAAGAAGCTTCAGAAATTTGCATTTTCCTATGCCCTTTGTACCATGGCAGAGGTTTCTTAAGTAAAAGGTTACAATTCAACACATAATTCTACAATTTAATATTTAAATGCTTAGTCCATATATTGCTAACTTAATTGAACCCGCCCAAAAACCTCCATTTCAACAGCAGCCCCGGCCTGGCTTCTGCCTGCCCACACCGTGGGCATCCACGGCTCCTCCTGGGCATGGAGCTCAGTCAGTGCTGGTGCTGGGTGGGCTTTGCTGCTGCCACCTGGACACTGGGGTGACCGCTTGTCCTAGGTTGCAGTGTAAAGATGTATTCTAATGCCATCCTCAAGAGCTGCTGAAACCAGGAGGGGCATTGTTTCTTCCTTATCTCCTGTTAATGGGCCCATCAATGTCTTGCCACATGACTCAGAGATAACTCCCTCCCAGACCCATTTCTGTTTAGTGGCTAATCAAGGACCCACAGCATGAGGCAGAATGATATCAGCCCACTGTGAGATGCTCTGCCCTTGGGGGAGGAGCTAAGCATCCCCAGCTGGATATAATCTGGGTTTTGGGACACAACAAGCAGGCTTTCCACTGGATTCCCAGAGGAACCGCCGCCCTTACCCACTGCTTTTCCAGAGGATGAGAGCTACCAGATGGTTTCTACAGGATCACCACTTCCACAAGTCCATTTCATCTGGACTGCTACCACCACGCTAACTAGCAGGGTGTCAGCAGGCTGTATTCTGACCCTGTCAGTGGTTTTTCTTTTGTATCATTGCATGTGTTTTGATTTTTTTCCCTTTTTCTAATAAATTGTATTTCTGACTTGGAGTCTCTCACTGGTTTTGCTTTCCAACCAGAACAAAGATCCTTATCTTTATTTAAACAGAAGAATGGGCCATTGCCTACCCTGCAAGCGGGGGGGGTGGGGTGGGGTGGGGTGGGGTGTCATCTTCAGTGATTCCTAGAGGGCAAGGCCGGGGGGCTCAGGGGCAGAGGGAGGGATGTGTTGGTCTCAGGAGGGGCTGGAGGGTGCTGGGCTGCTCCTGGGGTCCCTAGAGGTACTCGAGTTGCCTGGGATGGGACAGACAAAGATAAAAAAAGGGATGAAGGCAGCTTGGGGAGGCCCATGGGGAGAGCAGGTGGCAGTGGGATTTACGGGGTAGAAGGAGGTTCCCTCGTAGTTGGTTGTTCTGGGGTCCTCTTCACAGAACACTTGAGAGGGCTGTCCAGGCCGTTCCTGCTGCTGGAGGAGCTGCTCACGCTGTCTGGGTGTGAGGTGCAGCCACCGTCTTCCAACTCCTGTCCCGAGGTGCTCCTGTGCAGAGAGGAGGTGGCTGAGGCCCCAGCTGCCAGTGGCACACAGGGACCCTCGTGCACAGCAGGGCCCAGAGCTGGCAAGGCTCTCCAGCACAGCTGGAGCTACTGGCACAGCTGGGCCCAGCTGGACAGCTGCCCCTCAAGGCCCCGGCCAGCAGGGACGGCTCTGGGCAGGGTCCCTGGCCAGGAGCGGGTCCCAGAGCGCCTCTGCCTTTCAAGGGCAACCTCGGCCCTGCTCTTTCTCCTCCCCACCTCCCTCTGCCTCTGCCCCGTGCCCCTGGGGCTGCTCTTGGCCAGGCAGCCTCAGTGGGAGCCAGCACTGGCTGCAGCCCCAGCGGGGCCCCCAGGACAAGGCCCAGCAATTGAGAGGCCAATGGAAGCACTGGGCAGCAGCAGAACCCTCAGCAGAGTTATTTGGACAATCATGGGCTGGCCACAACTCCACTGCAGCCTCAATGGGAATGTTCCCTGTCCATGCTGGACTTTGAAAAGAAGCTGTTGGAGGGGGCGGGCAATAAAATACTCACTGTTTTCTGTTCCAGGAATACCAGATTCCAAAGCAGCAGAATAGGAAGACAAGCTCCAAATAAAGCATGCCTGCCAGAAACGCTAGCCAGCAGTCGGTTCCCTGACAGAAGCCCCTTCCGAGGCCATCCTGGGCATCGGGAACAGGTCTTGTGGTGCCGGCTGCATCTGTGGGAGCGATGGGGAGCGTGAGCCCGTGCTGTGCTGCACTGCTGAGCTGGCAGCACGGTGGATACAGGCAGGACGTTCTCTGTTTCCCCCAGAGCTGGGGCCTGCAGGCACCTTGCCGGCCCTTGGCACAGGCTGTGCCAGCCAACAAAGCCCAGCAGGCCGGGAGGAGAGCCCGGGGGCAGCGCAGCTGCTTGGGCAGTGGCTGCTGCCAGGGACACGGGCCAAAGCCATCCCTGAGCAGCCACTGCCACCCCTGGCCCTCCCTGCCCCGTCACAGCTCCCCCAGCCCCAGGGAACAGGCTCAGGCCCTGTCAGGAGCCAGCGCAGCCCCTGCCCAGTCGGGAGCCAGGGCTGGCTCTGGCCCTGGGCTGGCGGCAGGGCTCCCGCTCGGGGCTGCTCCTGTGCCTTGGGCCTCTGGGCACTCAGGGCCAGCTCCGCAGCAGCTGCAGCGCCAGGGACGTTGCTGCACCCGTCCCTTTTCCCCGGGGCTCTGAACCAGCTCCAGAGGCCTGGAAGCCGAGGCGCCTCCAGCTTTGGCTGCTGCCGGGCTGGGCAAGGGCAGGCCCTGGGAGAAGAGCTGCTGCCACACAGCCCCGGCCAGGCCTGAGCCCGGCACAGCAATTACCTGCTGTGCCTGTGCCCATGTCTGGCATCGCCTTCCTTCCTGCAGCAGGGGCTGCCAATGAGCCACTGCTTCTCCCTGAGTGTTCCTCCTCCTGAACAGTCTTTTGGTCCATCACTTGAAAAAGGAAAAAAGGGACAACTGGATCAAATGGAAATATTCCCCACTGGGGAGGTGGCACCTTCAGGATGCAATGCTTGTCTAAGTCACAGGTAAAGATCAGGAAAAAGCCCAGGTAATTGGGGCTGGGCCAGTGCACTCCCTTGTGCAAACAGCTGCACCTCCTGATCTTCTCAGAGACTGGGAAATGGCAGGGGATCTCAGGCCCACAGTACAGTTGGAGCACCCTATCAGCTAATGCCAAATTCCATCCTGCAGAGGCTGGGGAGGAATTGCAGCCAGGCCAGGTTGGGAAACAGCCCTGCAGGCCGTGAAAGCAGCAGCGGGGCAGCGAGGCTGCCATGGATCCCTTCCTGCTGTGCCGGGCACGGCGTGTCCAGATGTGCAGCCAAAGGCACCGGCTGCTGAGTCCCAGGGGAAGCATGAGGGAAACGCACCCACCTTGTCCTCCGGGTGCTTCCTTCTGTGTTTGTCTCAGGAATTCATCTGAGTCATGAGACTTTTTGGCAGCAAAAACTTGGGTCTTTCCTTTTGGAGGACCTTAAGAGAAAGTAGTTCCATTTCCCAGGAATGGATCCCACAAAAGCAGGACTCAGCCTGTGGGGTCAGCAGGGACACACTACTCACCCCTGCCATGGGAGCTGGGTTGGGGCCAAGCATCCAGCCCTGGAGCTGGAGAAGTCCTCCCCGCAGACACACCTGTAACTCAACAGCCACAGAAGCTTCTGCCATCTCTGCTGATCTGCACGGGCACCACTGAGCCGCAGGAGCGGTGAGGGGTTCGTGCAGGGCGAGGGTACACACGTGCATGGTTCTGTGCTGGCACCTGCAGCGATGCCCCCCTGGCCCAGCTTTGGGCTCTGAGCTGGCAGCTCTCCCAGGGGAAAGGCCTTGACCTACCCTCAGCATCTCCCAGAGCCTCAGTCCTGGATGTGGGGCCTTCACCGGCAGGTTCATCTGCAAGGAAAGGCAGGACAGAAGAGCTGCTGTGGCACTGCAGGAGATCCTCAGGCTGCCCACAAGGCTCAGCCCCGGGGCACAGCCCTGGGCCCAGCCCCTTCCCTCTCTGCTCTTCTCTGTGGCTGCACAGAGCACACGGAAGGACACACTGGCACAGCACACGGGAGGAGGACTGAAAGATCAATGCTCCTTCCTCCCACTGACAGCGATCCTGTGGGAGCCCTCAGGCCTCCAGAAGGGAGCAGGGAAAGATTCTCAGAATCCTTCAGCCCTTACATAATGTTAAGGGAAATGGTTTATAAATGAGCTTTGGTTGCATTGATCCTGATTATTCACTAAGGAAAGGCCGAATGAAAACTTGCCCCCAGCATCCTCCAGGAACTTCAAACCATCCTTCATCAGGACTTCCTGAAAACCCATGTCACGATTCCAGTCTAAAAGGGAGCAGAGATCAGAACCATATCTGTGGCATGCTGGGATCCCCTAATGCTACAGGGAAAAGGGCACTGCAAGGGGGTCGGGTAAGGCTATGGGACCCAGATGGGAATGGACATGGCCAAAGGTGCACAGGGGCTTGGGGAGCTCTGAGCTGGCTCCTGATCACTCTCCACACTCTTTCCCTGCCCTCAGCAACATCCCTGGGAGGGGTGGCTGGAGTAGCCCAGGGCCCTGGGGCTCTCTCCCTCAAACTCACAGAAAATCCACACTAAATCCTTGGGGAAGACTGCAGCAGGCAGTGCCACAGCTATGCCTCCTTGCTACACTCCCTCCTGCCCTCCTTCTGCTGGGACAGCCCCCCAGATCCTAAGGGCAAACAGCCAGGCCCTCTCAGGACACACTGGAGCCTTGCTCTCCCCCTCTGTCCTTTCCCCACCGTGGGCACCCCGTGCAGTCACTGCCAGGTTTCAGGACATGTCTCCCACAGAGGGACCCCAGCAGGACTGCCAAGTACCCGAGTGCCCTGAGCCTGCTCGGGATAATTCCCCTGGGCTGTGCCGCTCTAGTCCAGGCTGTGCCCGCACTGCCAAGCAGCAGAGAGGGCAGCTGAAGCCTCAGCAGGGCTCAGGCCCAGAGGCACAGCAATTACCTCCTGTGCCTGTGCCTGGCATGGCCTCCCTTCCAGCAGCCGAGGCTGGCACAGAACCACTGCTTCCTCCGGGAAATGCATCCTTCTGCACAGGCTCTCCTTTCATTTCTGGAAAATGGAAAAGAGACAGCTGGATAAGATGGAAACATTCCTGACTGGGAATGGGGAAGGTGAGGCATCACTTGTGAAAGGAATGGATAAGGATCAGAAAACAACCAGGAGTTTGGGACAACCTAAGGCTGCTTCCTTCCTCAAACAGCCCCAATATCTGATCTGCCTGGACATCAGGAAATTGCAGGGGATCAGAGGGTGGGCATGGAATGTGGTGCAACTGGGGCTGTCTGTCAGCTGATGCCAAATGCCTTCCTGCAGAGGCTGGGCAGAAGCTGCAGCCAGGCCAGGCTGGGAAACAGCCCTGCAGGGCGTGAAAGCAGCAGCGGGGCATCGAGGCTGCCATGGATCCCTTCCCGCGGTGCCGGGCACGGCGTGTCCAGATGTGCAGCCAAATCTCCTGGCTGCTGAGTCCCAGGGGAAGCATGAGGGAAATGCACCCACCTTGCCTTCTCTGCAGACATTCCTTCTGCATTTGCCACATGATTTCTAATGGGTCCTGGAATTTCTTGCCTGCCATGTCTTTGGTCTCTCCTGTCGTAGGACCTTAAGAGAAAGTTGTTCCATTTCCCAGGAATGGACCCCACAAAAGCAGGGCTCAGCCTGAGGGGTCAGCAGGGACACACTACTCACCCCTGCCATGGGAGCTGGCCTTTTGTGCAGCATCCAAGGTAGGAGTTGGTGAGGTCGTCCCTGCAGACACGCCTGTAACACAACAGCCACAGAAGCTTCTGTCACCTGCTTCTTACCAGTCAGTCAAACACTACGCCTTGGTGGGACAGTGAGAACATACCTGCAGAATGCTCAGAGGGCTTCACAACTTCAGAGCGCCAGGCTAATGGGGAATCCTTCCCAGCCTCCCAGTCTGGAAGCAAACCAAGATGAGAACTGTTTCCATTGTGTGCCAGGGCTGGCTCTGGCCCTGGGCTGGCGGCAGGGCTCCCGCTCGGGGCTGCTCCTGTGCCTTGGGCCTCTGGGCACTCAGGGCCAGCTCCGCAGCAGCTGCAGCGCCAGGGACGTTGCTGCACCAGTCCCGTTTCCCCGGGGATCTGAACCAGCTCCAGAGGCCTGGAAGCCGAGGTGCCTCCAGCTTTGGCTGCTGCCGGGCCGGGCAAGTGCAGGCCCTGGGGGAAGAGCTGCTGCCACACAGCCCCGGCCAGGGCTGAGCCCGGCACAGCAATTACCTGCTGTGCCTGTGCCCGTGTCTGGCTTTGCCTTCTTTCCGGCAGCAGGGGCTGGCACTGAAGATGGAGTGCTTCCTTCAAGAAATGCCACCTTCCACTGAAGCACTATGTCCATCTCTTGACAAAGGAAGAGAGACAGCTGCATCAGATGGAGCTGTTTGCCACTTGGGTGATGGCATCAGAGGTAATATTTGTGAAATTTATGGAGCAGGAAAATGGCCAGATTACAGTGGCATGATGTGAGCACTTCCACCTCCAAACAGACACCCTTTTCCTAATCTGCAGGACTGGATATAGTGGGGGATCTCAGGGTGTGTTACAGTTTGGGCATGGCCTGTCAGCTGATGCCAAATGCCTTCCTGCAGAGGCTGGGCAGAAGCTGCAGCCAGGCCAGGCTGGGAAACAGCCCAGCAGGGCGTGAAAGCAGCAGCGGGGCAGCGAGGCTGCCATGGATCCCTTCCTGCTGTGCCGGGCACGGCGTGTCCAGATGTGCAGCCAAAGCCCCCGGCTGCTGAGTCCCAGGGGAAGCATGAGAGAAATGCACCCACCTTCTCTTGTCTGCAGGGGTTCCTTCAGCTCTTGCCTCATCTGTTTGGATGGTTGCAGGGACATCGTATCTGTTGTATCTTGGACTTTCCCTGTTGGAGTACCTTAGAGAAAAATATTTCCATTTCCCAGGAATGGATCCTACAAAAGCAAGGCTCAGCCTTTGAGGTCAGCAGGGACACGCTACTCACCACTGTGATGGGAGCTGGGCTTGCGTATAGCATCCAAGGTAGGAGCTGGAGAAGCTGGAGAAGTCCTCCCTGTAGACACATCTGTAACACAACAGCCACAGAAGCTTCTGTCACCTGCTTCCTGCCCGCTTGTCTACAATTCTTCCTTGGTGGCACACTGAGAACATACCTGCAGGAGGCTCCAAGGGCTTCAAAACTTTATTCATCCAAGCTGATGGAGAAGCCTTCCCAGCAACCTCATCTAGAACGGAGCACAGATGAGAACACTTTCCAGGGTGTGCTGGGATCCCCTTCTGCCACAGGGAACTGGGCACTGCCAGGGGGTCGGCTATGGCCGTGGGAGCCAGATGTGAATAGACATGGCCAAAGGTGCACAGGGGCCTGGGGAGCTCTGGGCTGGCTCCTGGTCACTCTCCACACTCTTTCCCTGCCCTCAGCAACATCCCAGGAAGGGGTGGCTGGAGCAGCACAAGGCCCTGGGGCTCTCTCCCTCAGACACAGAGGAAATCCTCCCTAAATCCCTGAGGCAAACTGCAGCAGGCAGTGCCACAGTTATGCCTCCCTACCTCCTTCTGTCCCTCCTGCCCTCCTTCTGTGGGGAAACCCCCCAGATCCCAAGGGCAATCAGCCAGGCCCTCTCAGGACACACTGGAGCCTTCCTCTCCTCCTCTGTCCTTTCCCCACCGTGGGCACCCCGTGCAGTCACTCCCAGGTTTCAGGACATGTCTCCCATGGAGGGACCCCAGCAGGACTGCTCAGTGCCCTGAGCCTGCTCGGGATAATTCCCCTGGGCTGTGCTGCTCTAGTCCAGGCTGTGCCCGCACTGCCAAGCAGCAGAGAGGGCAGCTCAAGCCTCAGCAGGGCTCAGGCCCAGAGGCACAGCAATTACCTCCTGTGCCTGTGCCTGGCATGGCCTCCCTTCCTGTAGCAGAGGCTGGCACGGAACCACTGCTTCCTCCGGGAAATGCTTCTTTCTGCACAGGCTCTCCGTTCATTTCTGGAAAATGGAAAAGAGACAGCTGGATAAGATGGAAACATTCCTGACTGGGAATGGGGAAGGTGAGGCATCACTTATGAAAGGAATGGATAAGGATCAGAAAACACCCAGGATTTTGGGACAACCCAAGGCTGCTTCCTTCCCCAAACAGCCCCAACATCTGATCTGCCTGGACACCAGGAAATTGCAGGGGATCTGAGGGAGGGCATGGACTGTGGTGCAACTGGGGCTGCCAGTCAGCTGATGCCAAATGCCTTCCTGCAGAGGCTGGGCAGAAGCTGCAGCCAGGCCAGGCTGGGAAACAGCCCTGCAGGGCGTGAAAGCAGCAGCGGGGCATCGAGGCTGCCATGGATCCCTTCCTGCTGTGCTGGGCATGGCGTGTCCAGATGTGCAGCCAACGCCCCCGGCTGCTGAGACCCAGGGGAAGCATGAGGGAAATGCACCCACCTTGTCTTCTCTGCAGACGTTCCTTCAGCATTTGCCACATGATTTCTAATGGGTCCTGGAATTTCTTTTCTGCCATGTCTTTGATCTCTTCTGGTGGAGGACCTTAAGAGAAAGTAGTTCCATTTCCCAGGAATGGACCCCACAAAAGCAGGGCTCAGCCTTTGGGTTCAGCAGGGACACATTACTCACCCCTGCCATGGGAGCTGGGCTTATGTGCAGCATCCAAGGTAGGAGTTGGTGGAGTTGTCCCTGCAGACACGGCTGTAAAACAACAGCCACAGAAGCTTCTGTCACCTGGTTCTTACCAGTCAGTCAAACATTACGCCTTGGTGGGACAGTGAGAACACACCTGCAGAATGCTCGGAGGGCTTCACAACTTCAGAGCGCCAGGCTAATGGAGAATCCTTCCCAGCATCCCAGTCTGGAAGCAAACCAAGATGAGAACTGTTTCCATTGTGTGCCAGGGCTGGCTCTGGCCCTGGGCTGGCGGCAGGGCTCCCGCTCGGGGCTGCTCCTGTGCCTTGGGCCTCTGGGCACTCAGGGCCAGCTCCGCAGCAGCTGCAGCGCCAGGGACGTTGCTGCACCAGTCCCGTTTCCCCGGGGATCTGAACCAGCTCCAGAGGCCTGGAAGCCGAGGCGCCTCCAGCTTTGGCTGCTGCCGGGCCGGGCAAGGGCAGGCCCTGGGGGAAGAGCTGCTGCCACACAGCCCCGGCCAGAGCTGAGCCCGGCACAGCAATTACCTGCTGTGCCTGTGCCCGTGTCTGGCATCGCCTTCCTTCCTGCAGCAGGGGCTCGCATTGAAGATGGAGTGCTTCCTTCAGGAATTGCCACCTTCCACTGAAGCTCTATGTCTATCTCTTGACAAAGGAAGGGAGACAGCTGCATCAGATGGAGCTGTTCCCCACTTGGGCAGTGGCATTAGAGGTAATATTTGTGAAATTTATGGAGCAGGAAAATGGCCAGGTTACAGTGGCATGATGTGAGCACTTCCACCTCCAAACAGCCACCCTTTTCCTAAGCTGCAGGGCTGGATATAGTGGGGGATCTCAGGGTGTGTTACAGTTTGGGCTGACTGTCAGCTGATGCCAAAAGCCTTCGGCAGAGGCTGGGCAGAAGCTGCAGCCAGGCCAGGCTGGGAAACAGCCCTGCAGGGCGTGAAAGCAGCAGCGGGGCAGCAATGCTGCCATGGATCCCTTCCCGCTGTGCCGGGCATGGCGTGTCCAGATGTGCAGCCAAAGCCCCCGGCTGCTGAGTCCCAGGGGAAGCATGAGGGAAATGCACCCACCTTCTCTTGTCTGCAGGGGTTCCTTCAGCTCTTTCCTCATCTGTTTGGATGGTTGCAGGGACATCTTATCTGTTGTATCTTGGACTTTCCCTGTTGGAGTAACTTAGAGAAAAATATTTCCATTTCCCAGGAATGGATCCTACAAAAGCAAGGCTCAGCCTGTGGGTTCAGCAGGGACACACTACTCACCCCTGAGATGGGAGCTGGGCTTGAGTGCAAAATCCAAGGTAGGAGCTGGAGAAGTTTTCCCTGTAGACACATCTGTAACACAACAGCCACAGAAGCTTCTGTCACCTGGTTCCTGCCTGCTTGTCTACAATTCTTCCTTGGTGGCAAACTGAGAACATACCTGCAGGAGGCTCCAAGGGCTTCAAAACTTTATTCATCCAAGCTGATGGAGAAGCCTTCCCAGCAACCTCATCTAGAACGGAGCACAGATGAGAACACTTTCCAGGGTGTGCTGGGATCCCCTTCTGCCACAGGGAACTGGGCACTGCCAGGGGGTCGGCTATGGCCGTGGGAGCCAGATGTGAATAGACATGGCCAAAGGTGCACAGGGGCCTGGGGAGCTCTGGGCTGGCTCCTGGTCACTTTCCACACTCTTCCCCTGCCCTCAGCAACATCCCTGGGAGGGGTGGCTGGAGCAGCGCAGGGTCCCGGGGTTCTCTCCCTCAGACACAGAGGAAATCCTCTCTAAAACCCTGGCGAAAACTGCAGCAGGCAGTGACACAGTTATCCATCCCTCCCTCTGTCCCTCCTGTCCTCCTTCTGCTGGGACAGCTCCCAGATCCCAAGGCCAAACAGCCAGGCCCTCTCAGGACACACTGGAGCCTTGCTCTCCCCCTCTGTCCTTTCCCCACCGTGGGCACCCCGTGCAGTCACTGCCAGGTTTCAGGACATGTCTCCCATGGAGGGACCACAGCAGGACTGCTCAGTGCCCTGAGCCTGCTCGGGATAATTCCCCTGGGCTGTGCCGCTCTAGTCCAGGCTGTGCCCGCACTGCCAAGCAGCAGAGAGGGCAGCTCAAGCCTCAGCAGGGCTCAGGCCCAGAGGCACAGCAATTACCTCCTGGGCCTGTGCCTGGCATGGCCTCCCCTCCTTCAACAGATGCTGGCACGGAACCACTGCTTCCTCCAGGAAATGCTTCTTTCTCCGCAGGCTCTCCTTTGATTTCTGGAGAATGCAAAAGAGACATCTGGATCAGATGGAAACATTCCTCATTGGGAATGAGCCATGGATCCCATCCTGCTGTGCCGGGAACCATGCGTTCAGATGTGCAGCCAAAGCCCCCGGCTGCTGAGTCCCAGGGGAAGCATGAGGCAAATGCACCCACCTTGTCCTCCCTGCAGCATTTTCTTCAGCACTTGCCTCATCTGTTTGGATGGTTCCAGGGATATCTTCTCTGTTGTGTCTTGCATCTTCCTCTTCGGAGGAACTTAGAGAAAAATATTTCCATTTCCCAGGAATGCATCCCACAAAACCAGTGCTCAACTTGTGAGGTCAGCAGGGACACACTACTCACCCCTGCCATGCAAACTGGTCTTGTTGGCAATAACCACCAATGTACGTATGAATCTCCTCCCTGTAGACACACCTGTAACTCAACAGCCACAGAAGCTTCTGCCATCTCTGCTGATCTGCACGGGCACCACTGAGCCGCAGGAGCGGTGAGGGGATCGTGCAGGGCGAGGGCACACACGTGCATGGTTCTGTGCTGGCACCTGCAGCGCTGCCTCCCTGGGCCAGCTTTGGGCTCTGAGCTGGCAGCTCTCCCAGGGGAAAGGCCTTGACCTACCCTCAGCATCTCCCAGAGCCTCAGTCCTGGATGTGGGGCCTTCACCAGCAGGTTCAGCTGCAAAGAAAGGCAGGACAGAAGAGCTCCTGTGGCACTGCAGGAGATCCTCAGGCTGCCCACAAGGCTCAGCCCTGGGGCACAGCCCTAAGCCCGGCCCGGCCCCTTCCCTCTCTGCTCTTCTCTGTGGCTGCACAGAGCACACGGAAGGACACACTGGCATTGCACACGGGAGGAAGATTGAAAGCTAAATGCTCCTTCCTCCCAATGACAGTGATCCTGTGGGAGCCCTCAGGGCTCCAGAAGGGAGCAGGGCAAGGTTTCCAGATTCTTTCAACCTTAAGATTATGTTAAGGGAAATGGTTTGTAAGTGAGCTTTTGTTGCATTAATCCTGATTATTCACTCAGGAAAGACAGAATGAAAACTTGCCTCCAGCATCCTCAAAGAACTTCAAACCATCCTTCATCAGGACTTCCTGAAAACCCATGTCACTATTCCAGTCTAGAAGGGAGCAGAGATCAGAACCATTTCCATGGTGTGCTAGGATCCCCTTCTGCCACAGGGAACTGGGCAATGCAGGGGTGTTGGGTAAGGCTGTGGGAGCCAGATGTGAATGGACATGGCCAAAGCTGCACAGGGGCCTGGGGAGCTCTGGGCTGGCTCCTGGTCACTCTCCAACCTCTTTGCAGGCCCTTTGCAACATCTCTGGAGGGGTGGCTGGAGTAGCCCAGGGCCCGTGGGGTCTCTCTCCCTCCCACAGAGGAAACCCTCCCTAAAGCCCGGGGCAAAACCATCCCCAGCGCTTCCCAGGGAGCCGGGAGCGCTGTCCCGGGAAAGGGCAGCCAGGCTGCCGGCTCACCTGCTCGCCGCGCTTGCAGCGGAGCAGCCTGGGCAGCCCTGGCAGGCAGGGCCACGGCCAGGAGCAGCAGGAGTAGGAGGCGCAGAGCAAGGGCCATGGTGCCTTGTCCTCCGCCAGTCCCGCAGCTCTTGCTGCCACCGCTGTCCCGACACCGCTGTCCCAACGTCAGCACCGCTGCTGCCACCGCCGCTGCTGCCGCAACAGTTGTGCTCAGGGACTGACTGCTGGCTCCTTGTGCTGCTGTGCAACCACGGGGCTCTGGCACCTCTGGCACCTCTGTGACCTCAGGGCCTGCTGAGAGCTCAGCCTGCTGTGACCCCAGAGCCCTGCTGTGACCTCATGGCCTCAGCTGTACCCCCAGAGTGTGCGCCCGTCTGCATGAATGGACTGCCCTGATTGTAAATGTTTTGCTTCATCAAAGGGCCATTGCTCAGCAAAACCTTTCTTTTGCCTGCTGACATTGCTGGTCTGACTGCTTCCCTCAAGATGCTCTTGATTGTTGCAGTTCAAATTTATTTTATTGATTTCATTTTAAGTGTTGTTTAAGGGCTCTGTTGTGCCCCCATTTTTTTCCTGAGTTGGTTTACCTGTGGGTTTTACCCTCCCTCCAAACTGTCCCTCGTGTCCTTCCCAAACCATTGTTCCAGCTCTTTCCCTGCCTGTCAAGGCAACCCAGCCCCTTGGTTCCCCAACCTTTGGGCCAATCCCTGACTGCAACTCCCCTTTGGCATTCCCCTACTCCTGGGAGCCCCACTGGCCCTTGTGACCCATCCTCTCCACCCTCCTACCCCAATTGGCCCCAGACACTTGATGTAATCCCCTCACTCCTCTCCTGAGGATTCCCTATTGGTTCATTGTTTGCATCCACCCCATGACTTGTATGTGTACAAAACCCCTTGGGCAGTACAGCTAGGGGCTTCTCATCCTGTTCTCTTCACCTGGACTAAGGTGTTCCTTGCAGAACCTGAAGACAGGGAGCCTCCTCCTTTCTCCTGTGCTTCGTTCCTGTCGTGGCTTGTGTCTGGCACTGGAGAGCAAGTGGCACTAAAGGCTCTGCCTCTGGTAAATGCCCATAGCGAGGCAGTTCCCGACTCCTGCCGTAGTGCCGGAGTTGTAAGAGCTAGCCCAGGTTCCAGCACTCACTTCACTAATGTACCGAATGCCCCTTCTTCAGTGCCTGCTCTGGTGCTCTGCCATCTCACACAGCAGAGTGTGATTCACATACTGCAGCCCAGAGTTAGGTTGTTGCAACATTGAAATGGGTGTGGTTGGCAGGATGGCTGGCCATAAATCACTACAGAACTAAAGCAAATGTGTGCACTGTGCCAGGCTGGACTTGAATAGACACAGGAATTGTGGAAAGATGAGGACAAGATAGCAGAGAACAATGGAAAAGCCAGCTGAAAAGGAGGACATGCTAAAGGAGTTATTTGTGCACATTTGGGGCTATATTTTTCTTGGGTGCAAAGCAAAATGAAAAGCTCCTAAATGCCCAAAAGATGAGAACTGTGTGTGGTAAATAGGTATGATTCATGCTGACAAAATTGAAAGAGTAATCAATACTGATACAGTAATTAATATTTGGAAATAATAAAACAGTTAAAGGTGTAATGGCAAGCAAGAAAGGGAGAGGAGGGGTTATCCCTCTCCCCACCGTTCTCCTGCAGCTGTTCAGAACAGGAAGAAGCAAGAGATAACAATGACTGAATTTAGTTGGAAGAGAGGAGAATTTGGTTGGACACCAGGCAAATGTTGATTATATGAGATTCACTGCTTTAATGTTAGAACTCAATATTGGTTTATACAGTACCAGCTTGGTGCGCATGTTTAATCCAAAAGATGAACTACAGGACATGGAGGAAGAGGAGAGGCCTTCCTCAAAGAAGATCCCCAAAGAGTGGTACAACTTACTTAAAGAAGTGTGGAGCATGCGTGGTAAAGGTGATGATGAGGGCGGTGATACAAGTGTGACGAATCGAAAATGGGAGGAGATGGTAAGGACATACAGCATAAAAAGGGGAATTTTGTCTTCACAAGCTAGTCCGTGAGGTGACGGGGGTCCAAAAGCCCTGCACTCCGTACCCCATGCATACCCCGCATGGTTAGTTTTGCTTATACGCTATTATCAGGACCAAATTATTCGTAATTTAAACCAAATTATATAGTCAGTGTTTCGAGTTTATTCAATTGTATATATATTAAGTTACATAATTAAAATTGCTGTTTTATTTAATTTTGTTTGGGTTTGTTTTTTTGGTTTTTTTGATTGGAAAATTTGGCAAATATAACATGTGGAATGTCCTCCACAGCAGAGTGTCAGACCTCTGAATCTTTTTAAACAATTTTATCAAGGTGGAACTGTGGCAGCTTCAGCTGGTGCCTCTGGAGGACCTTGAACAAAGAACACCTGAGCTTTTCTACCCTCGCAGGTGAAGTGTGATAGTCTGGGGTCTTCCTGCTGTGTCCGAGTGCCAGGCCACTGGCTGGCACCACAGGTCCCCAGACCCTCTGCTGAGGCATCCCTCTCCGACAGTCAAGTTTAGTCTGTCACATTTGGCTTTTCTCTCTGATCCACCACCAGGACCAAAGATCACACGGTCGTGAGGATGTAAAAATGCCTGTTCCTTCTGGAACATTGCTGTTGTGTGACAGCCGTGCAGGCAGAGCGGGCAGCTGTAGGGATACTGACTCGTTTCCCTGGTGCCAGCCGTGCTGCATCCATCGAGCTGCTGGGTGTTGGTGCTCGCTGGGACGCGGCCCGGCCCGGCACCACGGGAGTTAGGAAGGGTCTTGAAGGAATCCCCACGCGTTAAAGCAGACGATTTAGCGGGGGATTTTAAGTTGTTTCTCAGTTAACCTTGTAAAAGGCCAAAACAAGTCTCCTATGAATTCTGTCCCTGTCAAGTTCAGTTCTGCCCCGAAATCCCCTCAGCATTCTCAGGGCAGTGGCAGGAGCCGGGTGCTGGCCCGTAGCCCCGCTGGCCGGGGAGAGCATGGCCCAGAGCGAGCCCCTGCTGCCCGGGATGGCCACAGGCCCGGGGGAGCCGGACAGGCAACGCCAGGGCCCTGTCCAGGGCTCCTGGGGCTCCTCTGGCACCTGTTCTGTCCCCTCGGGCGCTGAGCGGTGCCCGTCCCGCGGGGCTGTCTGTGCCCGGCCCCAAAAGAGGCAGGGCCGGGGCTGTGGCCCCTGGGCTGGCGATGCCGCCTGCCCGGCGCTCAGCACCGCCCGTGCTGTGCCGATGCAGCGTGACCCGGCGGGGCAGCTCCGCCTCGGCGCCTCGCCACCGCCATCCCGGCACGGCGGCTGGCCCTGGGCCACGGCAGCCCCGAGCCGCACGGGCCCGGGAGGGACTGCCGGAGCTCCTCGTCCCCTGCGTGCCTCAACAGACACTCCAGCCCCACTGCGTGCAGCAGGAGGGACACAAAGCACCTGCACGCTTACGAGAGTCCACAGCCCTTTCTACATGTGAAATGAGACCCCAGAACCCCGACATGTGCCTCAGGAGAGATCCCAGCACCCTGCACACCTTGGGAGAGATCCCAAACCCTCTGCATGCCTCACACAGGATTCCAAATCCCTTGCATGATTTGAAGTGGACCCCAGTGCCCTCCATGCCTCAGAGGAAACCTAAAATATTCCTGGGTGTGTCACAAGGGACCCCACTCCCTCGTGCACCTTAGGGGGACTCCAAAGCCCCCATGTGCCCTACAGGGAAGTCCAGGCCAGCTACGCCGAGTGTTTTGACCTGGAAAACAAGCCTGGTTGGACCTGGGTTGTTGTGTCTCTGGGGCTGCTCACCAGCCCTGTCGGACCCTGAGGCTACACAGCCCTTCCCTTCCCTTCCCTTCCCTTCCCTTCCCTTCCCTTCCCTTCCCTTCCCTTCCCTTCCCTTCCCTTCCCTTCCCTTCCCTTCCCTTCCCTTCCCTTCCCTTCCCTTCCCTTCCCTTCCCTTCCCTTCCCTTCCCTTCCCTTCCCTTCCCTTCCCTTCCCTTCCCTTCCCTTCCCTTCCCTTCCCTTCCCTTCCCTTCCCTTCCCTTCCCTTCCCTTCCCTTCCCTTCCCTTCCCTTCCCTTCCATCTGGCCCTGGCTGAGAGCAGCAGACCCTGTGCAGCACCCTGCATTGGTGATGGCCCATCAATTAGGTCCTATCCAGTGTGTGTTAATTAGGGAGGAGCTTTGTTTTGCCTGCTGACATTGCCGGTCAGGCTGTGTCCCTGGAGATACTCTTGATGGCTTCCCTCTTTTCCTGGCCATGGCACTGGAGGAGGTCTGGGCAAGGATGATCCCACAGAAGGAAATGTCCCTCAGCCCAGGGACGCTCAGCATGGGCTGCCCCATCCCCTCGGGGCCCCACCGCTGCTCACAGTGAAGCGATCTGCAGAATAAATAGACTCCACTGTCACCCTGGTTTTTAATATTCTGTCCTGGATTAGGGTCAATCTGGGAGAAGACCTCCAAAGGGGGCCCCCCCAGAAAGCAACCCCACATGGCCCCTTCCCCCCAGCGGGTCGGGAAGGATTCCTTGGAGAGAAGTGGAAAGAACCTGTTTATTTGACAGGCAAAACACCCCCAGCACACAAAATGAACAATACCAGATGACAATGCTTTCACCCATCTGAAAAGGATGACAAATTCAGAAAGTCTTTCCTGGCAGTGGTGGCTCTGCTGTCGCTCCCTCCGGCGCTGGGGATAGCTGCTGCAGCCACAGGATGCAAACTCTCAATGTTTCCCAGGTCCCAGTCCGGAGCAGGTGTGAGTGGTTCGAAAAAGGGAAAGGAAAAACAGTCCAGGGAAAAATCTGGACTGCTTAGCTAAACTGACTAAGAAGCAGAAGCCAAAAAGCAAAAGCAAAGCGGGAGCACAGCAGAAGCAAGAGCAAAGCAAGCAACAGAAAGCAAAGCAAAAAGCAAAAGCTGCACTATGTACTGCGCCGTCTGTCTGTCCTGCCAGCCGTGGGGGAGCAGGCTGATAAC
This sequence comes from Passer domesticus, assembly GCF_036417665.1. NCBI lineage: Eukaryota > Metazoa > Chordata > Aves > Passeriformes > Passeridae > Passer > Passer domesticus. Next base: position 6,323,272 of record NC_087482.1, on the reverse strand, counting down.
AAACCAAAACAAACCTTGCTCTTCAGGGCCAGTCGTGAAGGCACAGTACGTAATATCCAGCATTAACAGAACACACGACTGGGGATGCAAGCATCAATACCTCACCCTAGGACAAGTTCTTCTAAGCCTTCTGATGTTTACATTCTTGTAACAAACTTTCTCACGTATTTTATGCAAATAACGTATTGTTATGCATTCTTTTCTGCAGGAGAGAACTTTGATGGACTGTTGGTTTGTCCAGTGTCATTGGAGAGGTGGCACTTTCACCCTCCAATCCACTGTCACTTTTGGAAATCTGTAAATGTTGGAGTCAGAAATTCAACTGCCCTCTTTTTTACCTTGGAGAGATGCATGTCTGTGTTGTTTTATTTCATGTCCTATAGTGACACTCCACAACCTGATGTAGTTATGATGTGGGTATGCATGTCAGGGCCTGGCACAGGCGAGATGGCTCTCGTGAAAACTTGTGCCCCGAGCCCTGGTCCGAGCCACATCTTTGTTCACAAACATGTTCCATATGCAATGCATTACACAATCTCTTCATGCACATTCAACCCCTGGCCCCGCCTGTCCTCCCCTCACATGGCGATGAGATCCACGCCCTTCTGGGCACGCGTTGTTTCCTGTGGTGGTCACACTGGGGTCTTTGGTGGTCTCTGAGGCCGAAGGCTGTGGTCTTGCTCATGACTGAACTTTTGAGCTTTTCTCCTTTGTGCGTGAACTCTGGTCCCTTGGTGCTTAACTGAGTACGTCTGTTGGTTGGATCAGCTTGGAGACAGAGGAGTTCCTTAGTCTAGGCTTCTGGCATTCCCTGGTCTTCTCCTGGTGTTATGAGTAAAAAAGTGATCTGTAGCTATGATATTTTATTAAAAATCCTTTCCTAGGATTTTTCCCCTCCTGAGGAGCTGAGGGCCTCAGGAAAGAAATGTAAACAATAACTATCTGCTGCAGTGGAATGCAACAGGTGCATCTTCCATTGGTCCATGTGGATTGTTTTCACTTGATGACCAATCACAGCCAACTGTGTTGAGCCTGTGAGCAGTCACAAGATTTTTGTTATGCATTCCATTCTATTCTTCTTCTTTGTAGCCTTCTGGTCATTTTTTCCTCTCTGTTCTTTTAGTATAGTTTTAATGTACTATTTTAATAGAATATATAATAAATCAGCCTTCTGAAATGGAGTCAAGCCTCGTGTCTCCACACCTGGGGTGTTCTCCCCAACAAATTATCCATTTTTTTTAAGGCTGCAAAGTTAAACAGGTTGGGCCAGTTGCTGAGAGTTGAAATGTTGACTATTTGTTGTTGATAGCTTCATGTAGCAATCACCTCTTGTTAATAGTTTTTCTTCAATTACCTGTTAATGGTTAGAAATCAAGTATAATTGTCCCCCTGCTGCTTCCCAGGAGCATGAAGGTAGCAGGGGGAGGTGACATCAGAGCTAGTATGAAGATGAGAATGCATTTCACCCAATTTTGCAATTTTCCAGGAAAAAAAAAACTTAAAAAGAAGAAGCCAACATGGAATTATGAAACTTAAGTAATGTCTAAAGGTGAGGAACTTAATCCAGTATCTGCTAAGATCCTTTTTACTCCTCACCCTAACCTGAAAGAATGTCAGCTAGGAAGAGGACCTGGAATGTTAGACCAAAAAAGTGGAATTCCCACTACTCCCTCGAGGATGGAAGCCCCAGCTCTGCCTGCATACCAGCGGACACAGCTGCATCATCCTCCTCCTCCGTGCCACTCCTGGGAGCAGCGTGGGTGCGGGCGACCTGTCGTTTCCCACAACCTGAGCTGAATGTTTTTAATAAAGGCATTAAAAAGGAGAAAGATCTCCTGCCCTGTTTATGACACTGGTATTGTCCTTCATAGCAAGAAGCTTCAGAAATTTGCATTTTCCTATGCCCTTTGTACCTTGGCAGAGGTTTCTTAAGTAAAAGGTTAAAATTCAACACATAATTCTACAATTTAAAATTTAAATGCTTAGTCCATATATTGCTAACTTAATTGAACCCCCCAAAACCTCCATTTCAACAGCAGTCCCTGCCTGGCTTCTGCCTGCCCACACCGTGGGCATCCACGGCTCCTCCTGGGCATGGAGCTCAGTCAGTGCTGGTGCTGGGTGGGCTTTGCTGCTGCTGCCACCTGGACAATGGGGTGACCGCTTGTCCTAGGTTACAGTATAAACATGTATTCTTTTCCCATCCTCAAGAGCTGCTGAAACCAGGAGGGGCATTGTTTCTTCCTTATCATCCTGTTAATCAACAAGATCACCGCTCTGTCTCCACCTACCAAGGAGAAGAAAACACAAGTTTTCCTAGGTGCCGTAGGCTTTTGGAGAATGCATATTCCCGAGGACAGGCAGATTGTGAGCCCTCTCTACCTTGTTACCCACAAGAAGAATGATTTCCACTGGTGTCCTGAACAGCAACAAGCCCTTGCCCAGATTAAGCAGGCAATCGCTCATGCGGTAGCTCTTGGCCCAGTCAGGATGGGACCAGAGGTGAAGAATGTGCTCTACTCTGCAGCTAGGAACCATGGTTTGTCCTGGAGTCTTTGGCAGAGGTGCCTGGTGAGACTCAAGGCTGACCACTAGGACTCTGGAGATGGAGCTATGAAGGCTCTGAAGCAAACTACATTCCCAGAGAGAAGGAAATCTTGGCTGCCTACGAAGGAGTTCAAGCTTCCTCAGAAGTAACTGGCACCAAAACGCAGCTGCTTCTGGCACCCCAGCTACCAGTGCTGGGCTGGATGTTTAAAGGAAATGTTCCTTCCACACATCACGCCACCGACACCACATGGAGCAAATGGATTGCCCTCATCACGCAGCGCACCCAGATTGGAATGCGAATGGCCCTGGCATTCTGGAAATTCTATCAAACCGGCCTGAAGGGGAGACTTTTGGATTGTCTTCTGAAGAAGTAGAGGAGCAAGTGGCACGTGCCAAGGAAGCCCCACCATATAGTGAGCTACCGGAGCCTATCAGACAATATGCCCTCTTCTCTAATGGTTCCTGCTGAATTATAGGCACTAACCGGAAATGGAAAGCTGCAGCATGGAACCCCACAGGACAAGTTGCACAAGCTACTGAGAGACAAGCTGGATCAAGTCAGGTTGCAGAGCTTAAAGCTGTCCAGCTGGCTTTGGCTATTGCCAAACGAGAGAAGTGGCCGAGGCTCTATCTCTACACCGATTCATGGATGGCAGCTAATGCTCTGTGGGGATGGCTGCATTGCTGGAAAAAGGCCAACTGGCAGCGCAGAGGGAAACCCATCTGGGCCACCAAGATTTGGCAGGACATTGCCACCCGAGTAGAGAGGCTGACCGTGAGATTCGACATGTGGATGTGCATGTACCCGAGAGTCGGGCTAATGAAGAGCATCACAACAACAAACAGGTGGACCAAGCTGCCAAGGTGAAAGTATCACAGGTGGATCTAGACTGGCAGCACAAGGGAGAATCATTCCTAGCTCTCTCGTTGGGCCCACGGTGCCTCTGGTCGTCAGGGGAGAGATGCAACATAGCGATGGGCCCGTGACCGAGGGGTGGGCCTTACTATGGACAACATCTCACAGGTCATCCACAACTGCGAGAGCTGTGCTGCAATCAAACAGGCCAAGCGGGTGAAGCCTCTGTGGTACGGTGGGCGATGGTTGAAGTACAGGTATGGGGAAGCCTGGCAAACTGACCTCATCACGCTTCCCCAAACCCGCCAAGGCAAGCGCTACATGCTGACCATGGTAGAACCTACCACAGAGTGGTTGGAAACCTACCCTGTGCCTCATGCTACTGCCTGGAACACCATCTTGGGCCTAGAAAAGCAAATCCTGTGGAGACAAGGCACCCCTGAGAGAATTGAGTCAGACAATGGAATTCATTTCAAGAACAGCCTTATCAACACCTGGGCCAGAAAACATGGCATTGTAAGGACATATCATATCCCCTATCACACACCAGCTGCCGGGAAAGTTGAATGATGCAACGCACTACTTAAGACTATCCTGAAGGCACTTGGTGGAGGAACCTTCAGGAACTGGGAACTGAACTTAGCAAAAGCCATCTGGATGGTCAACACCTGAGGACCTATCAATCCTGGTGCTGCCCAGTCTGAACCCCTGCACACAGGGGATGGAGACAAAGTTCCTGTGATACACATGAAAGGTATTTTAGGAAAGACTGTTTGGATTAATCCCACCGCAAGCAAGGGCAAACCCATCTGTGGGAATTTTTGCTCAAGGACCTGGTTGCACTGGCTGGGTAATGCAGAAGGACAAGGAAAGTCGTTGTGTACCACAAGGAAATCTAACCTAATTTTAAGCGAGAATTGTGGGTAAAGTTTCATTTTATATTACACATATATATATATAGATAGATACATATATATAGTAAGAGGATATTGGTTTGGGTATAGATGGTAATAGAAGAAGGGTTAGATTATGTCCTAGGTTATAATATAAAATTATGTTCTATTCCCATCCTCAAGAGCTGCTGAAACCAGGAGGGGCATTGTTTCTTCCTTATCTCCTGTTAATGGGCCCATCAATGTCTTGCCACATGAGTCAGAGATAACTCCCTCCCAGAGCCATTTCTGTTTAGTGGCTAATCAAGGACCCACAGCATGAGGCAGAATGATATCAGCCCACTGTGAGATGCTCTGCCCATGGGGAGGAGCTAAGCATCCCCAGCTGGATATAATCTGGGTTTTGGGACACAACAAGCACTCTTTCCACTGGATTCCCAGAGGAACCACCGCCCTTACCCACTGCTTTTCCAGAGGATGAGAGCTACCAGATTGTTTCTACAGGATCACCACTTCCACAAGTCCATTTCATCTGGACTGCTTCCACCACCCTAACTAGCAGGGTGTCAGCAGGCTGTATTCTGAGCCTGTCAGTGGTTTTTCTTTTGTATTATTGCATGTATTTTGTTTTTTTTTTCCCTTTTCCTAATATATTGTATTTCTGACTTGGAGTTTCTCACTGGTTTTGCTTTGAAACCACAACACAGATCCTTCTCTTTATTTAAACAGAAGAATAGGCCGTTGCCTACCCTGCAAGCGGGGGGGGGTGGGGGGGGAGGGGTGGGGGGGGTGTCACCTTCAGTGATTCCTAGAGGGCAAGGCCAGGGGGCTCAGGGGCAGAGGGAGGGATGTGTTGGTCTCAGGAGGGGCTGGAGGGTGCTGGGCTGGTCCTGGGGTCCCTAGAGGTACTCGAGTTGGCTGGGATGGGACAGACGGAGAGAAAAAAAGGGATGAAGGCAGCTTGGGGAGGCCCATGGGGAGAGCAGGTGGCAGTGGGATCTACAGGGTAAAAGGAGGTTCCCTCGTAGTTGGTTGTTCTGGGGTCCTCTTCACAGAAGACTTGAGAGGGCTGTCCAGGCCGTTCCTGCTGCTGGAGGAGCTGCTCACGCTGTCTGGTGTGAGGTGCAGCCATCGTCTTCCAACTCCTGTCCCGAGGTGCCCCTGTGCAGAGAGGAGGTGGCTGAGGCCCCAGCTGCCAGTGGCACACAGGGACCCTCGTGCACAGCAGGGCCCAGAGCTGGCAAGGCTCCCCAGCACGGCTGGAGCTGCTGGCACAGCTGGGCCCAGCTGGACAGCTGCCCCTCAAGGCCCCGGCCAGCAGGGCACGGCTCTGGGCAGGGTCCCTGGCCAGGAGCGGGCCCCAGAGCGCCTCTGCCTTTCAAGGGCAATCTCGGCCCTGCTCTTTCTCCTCCCCACCTGCCTCTGCCTCTGCCCTGTGCCCCTGGAGCTGCTCTTGGCCAGGCAGCCTCAGTGGGAGCCAGCTCTGGCTGCAGCCCCAGCGGGGCCCCCAGGACAAGGCCCAGCAATTGAGAGGCCACTGGAAGCACTGGGCAGCAGCAGAAGCCTCACCAGAGTTATTTGGACAATCATGGAATGGCCACAACTCCACTGCAGCCTCAATGGGAATGTTCCCTGTCCACGTTAGACTTTGAAAAGAAGCTGTTGGAGGGGGAGAGCAACAAAACACTCACTGTTTTCTGTTCCAAGAATACCAGATTCCAATGCAGAACAACATGAAGACAAGCTCCAAATAAAGCATGCCTGCCAGACACCCTAGCCAGCAGCCGGTTCCCTGACAGAAACCCCTTCCGAGGCCATCCTGGGCATTGGGAACAGGTCTTGTGGTGCCGGCTACATCTGTGGGAGTAATGGGGAGCGTGAGCCCGTGCTGTGCTGCACTGCTGAGCTGGCAGCACGGTGGATACAGGCAGGACGTTCTCTGTTGCCCCAGAGCTGGGGCCTGCAGGCACCTTGCCGGCCCTTGGCACAGGCTGTGCCAGCCAACAAAGCCCAGCAGGCCGGGAGGAGAGCCCGGGGGCAGCGCAGCTGCTTGGGCAGTGGCTGCTGCCAGGGACACGGGCCAAAGCCATCCCTGAGCAGCCACTGCCAGCCCTGGCCCTCCCTGCCCCGTGACAGCTCCCCCAGCCCCAGGGGACAGGCTCAGGCCCTGACAGGACCCAGCACAGCCCCTGCTCACTCGGGAGCCAGGGCTGGCTCTGGCCCTGGGCTGGCGGCTGGGCTCCCGCTCGGGGCTGCTCCTGTGCCTTGGGCCTCTGGGCACTCAGGGCCAGCTCCGCAGCAGCTGCAGCGCCAGGGACGTTGCTGCACCAGTCCCATTTCCCTGGGGCTCTGAACCAGCTCCAGAGGCCTGGAAGCCGAGGCGCCTCCAGCTTTGGCTGCTGCCGGGCCGGGCAAGGGCAGGCCCTGGGGGAAGAGCTGCTGCCACACAGCCCCGGCCAGGGCTGAGCCCGGCACAGCAATTACCTGCTGTGCCTGTGCCCGTGTCTGGCATTGCCTTCCTGCAGCTCAAGCTGCCAATGAGCCACTGCTTCTCCCTGGGTGCTCCTCCTTCTGCACAGCCTTTTGGTCCATCACTTGAACAAGGGAAAAAGGTCAACTGGATCAAATGGAAACACTCCCCACTGGGGAGGTGGCACCTTCATGAGGCAATGCTTGTCTAAGTCACAGGTAAAGATCAGGAAAAAGCCCAGGTAATTGGGGCTGGGCCAGTGCACTCCCTTGAGCAAACAGCTACACCGCCTGATCTTCTCAGAGACTGGGAAATGGCAGGGGATCTCAGGCCCACGGTACAGTTGGGGCACCCTATCAGCTAATGCCAAATTCCATCCTGCAGAGGCTGGGGAGGAATTGCAGCAAGGCCAGGCTGGGAAACAGCCCTGCAGGGTGTCAAAGCAGCAGCGGGGCAGCGAGGCTGCCATGGATCCCTTCCTGCTGTGCCGGGCACGGCGTGTTCAGATGTGCAGCCAAAGCCCCCGGCTGCTGAGACCCAGGGGAAGCATGAGGGAAACGCACCCACCTTGTCCTCGGGGTGCTTCCTTCTGTGTTTGTCTCAGGAATTCATCTGCCTCATGAGACGTTTTGGCTGCAGTATCTTGGGTCTTTACTTTTGGAGGACCTTAAGAGAAAGTAGTTCCATTTCCCAGGAATGGATCCCACAAAAGCGGGGCTCAGCCTGTGGAGTCAGCAGGGACACACTACTCACCCCTGCCATGGGAGCTGGGTTGGGGCCAAGCATCCAGCCCTGGAGCTTGAGAAGTCCTCCCTGCAGACACACCTGTAACTCAACAGCCACAGAAGCTTCTGCCATCTCTGCTGATCTGCACGGGCACCACTGAGCCGCAGCAGCGGTGAGGGGATCGTGCAGGGCAAGGGCACACACGTGCATGGTTCTGTGCTGGCACCTGCAGCAATGCCTCCCTGGCCCAGCTTTGGGCTCTGAGCTGGCAGCTCTCCCAGGGGGAAAGGCCTTGACCTACCCTCAGCATCTCCCAGAGCCTCAGTCCTGGATGTGGGGCCTTCACCGGCAGGTTCAGCTGCAAGGAAAGGCAGGACAGAAGAGCTGCTGTGGCACTGCAGGAGATCCTCAGGCTGCCCACAAGGCTCAGCCCCGGGGCACAGCCCTGGGCCCGGCCCCATGCCCTCTCTGCTCTTCTCTGTGGCTGCACAGAGCACACGGAAGGACACACTGGCACAGTACACGGGAGGAGGACTGAAAGATCAATGCTCCTTCCTCCCACTGACAGCGATCCTGTGGGAGCCCTCAGGGATCCAGAAGGGAGCAGGGAAAGATTCTCAGAATCCTTCAGCCCTTACATAATGTTAAGGGAAATGGTTTATAAATGAGCTTTTTTTGCATTGATCCTGATTATTCACTCAGGAAAGGCAGAATGAAAACTTGCCTCCAGCATCCTCCAGGAACTTCAAACCATCCTTCATCAGGACTTCCTGAAAACCCATGTCACGACTCCAGTCTAAAAGGGAGCAGAGATCAGAACCATATCTGTGGCATGAAGGAACCTCTAATGCTACAGGGAAAAGGGCACTGCAAGGGGGTCGGGTAAGGCTATGGGACCCAGATGGGAATGGACATGGCCAAAGCTGCCCAGGGGCCTGGGGAGCTCTGGGCTGGCTCCTGATCACTCTCCACACTCTTTCCCTGCCCTCAGCAACATCCCTGGGAGGGGTGGCTGGAGTAGCCCAGGGCCCCGGGGTTCTCTCCCTCAAACTCACAGAAAATCCTCCCTAAAGCATGGGGGAAAACTGCAGCAGGCAGTGCCACAGCTATCCATCCCTCCCTCCTACACTCCCTCCTGCCCTCCTTCTGCTGGGACAGCTCCAAGATCCCAAGAGCAAACAGCCAGGCCCTCTCAGGACACTGAGCGGAGCCTTGCTCTCCCCCTCTGTCCTTTCCCCACCGTGGGCACCCTGTGCAGTCACTGCCAGGTTTCAGGACATGTCTCCCATGGAGGGACCCCAGCAGGACTGCTCAGTGCCCTGAGCCTGCTCGGGATAATTCCCCTGGGCTGTGCCGGTCCAATCCAGGCTGTGCCCGCAGTGCCAAGTAGCAGAGAGGGCAGCTCAAGCCTCAGCAGGGCTCAGGCCCAGAGGCACAGCAATTACCTCCTGTGCCTGTGCCTGGCATGGCCTCCCTTCCTGGAGCTGAGGCTGGCATGCAACCACTGCTTCCTCTGGGGAGTGCTTCTTTCTCCGCAGGCTCTCCTTTCATTTCTGGAGAATGGAAAAGAGACAGCTGGATCAGATGAAAACATTCCTGACTGGGAATGGGGAAGGGGACAATTTCAGGAGGCATCACTTGTGAAAGGAATGCATAAGGATCAGAAAACACCCAGGATTTTGGGACAACCCAAGGCTGCTTCCTTCCCCAAACAGCCCCAACATCTGATCTGCCTGGACACCAGGAAATTGCAGGGCATCTGAGGGTGGGCATGGCCTGTGGTGCATTTGGGGCTGTCTGCCAGCTGATGCCAAATGCCTTCCTGCAGAGGCTGGGCAGAAGCTGCAGCCAGGCCAGGATGGGAAACAGCCCTGCAGGGCGTGAAAGCAGCAGCGGGGCAGCGAGGCTGCCATGGATCCCTTCCTGCTGTGCCAGGCACGACGTGTCCAGATGTGCAGCCAAAGCCTCCGGCTGCTGAGTCCCAGGGGAAGCATGAGGGAAATGCACCCACCTTCTCTTGTCTGCAGGGGTTCCTTCAGCTCTTGCCTCATCTGTTTGGATGGTTCCAGGGATATCTTATCTGTTGTATCTTGGATTTTCCCTGTTGGAGTACCTTAGAGAAAAATATTTCCATTTCCCAGGAATGGATCCCAGAAAAGCAGGGCTCAGCCTGTGGGGTCAGCAGGGACACACTACTCACCCCTGAGATGGGAGCTGGGCTTGAGTGCAGCATCCAAGGTAGCAGCTGGAGAAGCTGGAGAAGTCTTCCCTGTAGACACATCTGTAACACACAGCCACAGAAGCTTCTGTCACCTGGTGCCTGCCCGCTTGTCTACAATTCTTCCTTGGTGGCACGCTGAGAACATACCTGCAGGAGGCTCCAAGGGCTTCAAACCTTTCTTCATCCAAGCTGATGGAGAAGCCTTCCCAGCACCCTCATCTACAATGCAGCACAGATGAGAACATTTTCCAGTGTGTGCTGGGATCTCTTTCTGCCACAGGGAACTGGGCACTGCCAGGGAGTCGGGTAAGGCCATGGGAGCCAGATGTGAATAGACATGGCCAAAGCTGCCCAGGGGCCTGGGGAGCTCTGGGCTGGCTCCTGGTCACTCTCCACACTCTTTCCCTGCCCTCAGCAACATCCCTGGGAGGGGTGGCTGCAGCAGTGCAGGGACCTGGGACTCTCCCCCTCCCACACAGAAGAAATCCTCCCTAAAGCATGGGGGAAAACTGCAGCAGGCAGTGCCACAGCTATCCATCCTGCCCTCCCTCTGTCCCTCCTGCCCTCCTTCTGTGGGGAAACCCCCCAGATCCCAAGGGCAAACAGCCAGGCCCTCTCAGGACACACTGGAGCCTTGCTCTCCCCCTCTGTCCTTTCCCCACCGTGGGCACCCCGTGCAGTCGCTCCCAGGTTTCAGGACATGTCTCCCATGGAGGGACCCCAGCAGGACTGCTCAGTACCCGAGTGCCCTGAGCCTGCTCGCGATAATTCCCCTGGGCTGTGCCGCTCTAGTCCAGGCTGTGCCCACACTGCCAAACAGCAGAGAGGGCAGCTCAAGCCTCAGCAGGGCTCAGGCCCAGAGGCACAGCAATTACCTCCTGTGCCTGTGCCTGGCATGGCCTCCCTTCCTGGAGCTGAGGCTGGCATGCAACCACTGCTTCCTCCGGGAAATGCTTCTTTCTCCGCAGGCTCTCCTTTCATTTCTGGAGAATGGAAAAGAGACAGCTGGATCAGATGAAAACATTCCTGACTGGGAATGGGGAAGGGGACAATTCCAGGAGGCATCACTTGTGAAAGGAATGCATAAGGATCAGAAAACACCCAGGATTTTGGGACAACCCAAGGCTGCTTCCTTCCCCAAACAGCCCCAACATCTGATCTGCCTGGACACCAGGAAATTGCAGGGCATCTGAGGGTGGGCATGGCCTGTGGTGCAATTGGGGCTGTCTGCCAGCTGATGCCAAATGCCTTCCTGCAGAGGCTGGGCAGAAGCTGCAGCCAGGCCAGGCTGGAAAACAGCCCTGCAGGGCATGAAAGCAGCAGCGGGGCAGCGAGGCTGCCATGGATCCCTTCCTGCTGTGCCGGGCACGGCGTGTCCAGATGTGCAGCCAAAGCCCCCGGCTGCTGAGTCCCAGGAGCAGCATGAGGGAAATGCACCCACCTTGTCCTCTCTGCAGACGTTCCTTCAGCATTTGCCACATGATTTCTAATGGGTCCTGGAATTTCCTGCCTGCCATGTCTTTGGTCTTTCCTGTCAGAGGACCTTAAGAGAAAGTAGTTCCATTTCCCAGCAATGGACCCCACAAAAGCAGGGCTCAGCCTGAGGGGTCAGCAGGGACACACTACTCACCCCTGCCATGGGAGCTGGCCTTTTGTGCAGCATCCAAGGTAGGAGTTGGTGAGGTCGTCCCTGCAGACACGCCTGTAACACAACAGCCACAGAAGCTTCTGTCACCTGGTTCTTACCAGTCAGTCAAACATTACGCCTTGGTGGGACAGTGAGAACATACCTGCAGAATGCTCAGAGGGCTTCACAACTTCAGAGCGCCAGGCTAATGGAGAATCCTTCCCAGCATCCCAGTCTGGAAGCAAACCAAGATGAGAACTGTTTCCATTGTGTGCCAGGGCTGGCTCTGGCCCTGGGCTGGCGGCAGGGCTCCCTCTCGGGGCTGCTCCTGTGCCTTGGGCCTCTGGGCACTCAGGGCCAGCTCTGCAGCAGCTGCAGCGCCAGGGACGTTGCTGCACCAGTCCCGTTTCCCCGGGGCTCTGAACCAGCTCCAGAGGCCTGGAAGCCGAGGCGCCTCCAGCTTTGGCTGCTGCCGGGCCGGGCAAGGGCAGGCCCTGGGGGAAGAGCTGCTGCCACACAGCCCCGGCCAGGCCTGAGCCCGGCACAGCAATTACCTGCTGTGCCTGTGCCCGTGTCTGCCATCGCCTTCCTTCCTGCAGCAGGGGCTGGCACCGAAGACGGAGTGCTTCCTTCAAGAAATACCACCTTCCACTGAAGCACTATGTCCATCTCTTGACAAAGGAAGGGAGACAGCTGCATCAGATGGAGCTGTTTCCCACTTGGGTGGTGGCATCAGAGGTAATATTTGTGAAATTTATGGAGCAGGAAAATGGCCAGGTTACAGTGGCATGATGTGAGCACTTCCACCACCAAACAGCCACCCTTTTCCTAATCTGCAGGGCTGGATATAGTGGGGGATCTCAGGGTGTGTTACAGTTTGGGCATGGCCTGTCAGCTGATGCCAAATAACTTCCGGCAGAGGCTGGGCAGAAGCTGCAGCCAGGCCAGGCTGGGAAACAGCCCTGCAGGGCGTGAAAGCAGCAGCGGGGCAGCAAGGCTGCCATGGATCCCTTCCCACTGTGCCGGGCACGGCGTGTCCAGATGTGCAGCCAAAGCCCCCGGCTGCTGAGTCCCAGGGGAAGCATGAGGGAAATGCACCCACCTTCTCTTGTCTGCAGGGGTTCCTTCAGCTCTTGCCTCATCTGTTTGGATGGTTCCAGGGATATCTTATCTGTTGTATCTTGGATTTTCCCTGTTGGAGTACCTTAGAGAAAAATATTTCCATTTCCCAGGAATGGATCCCAGAAAAGCAGGGCTCAGCCTGTGGGGTCAGCAGGGACACACTACTCACCCCTGAGATGGGAGCTGGGCTTGAGTGCAGCATCCAAGGTAGCAGCTGGAGAAGCTGGAGAAGTCTTCCCTGTAGACACATCTGTAACACAACAGCCACAGAAGCTTCTGTCACCTGGTGCCTGCCCGCTTGTCTACAATTCTTCCTTGGTGGCACACTGAGAACATACCTGCAGGAGGCTCCAAGGGCTTCAAAACTTTCTTCATCCAAGCTGATGGAGAAGCCTTCCCAGCACCCTCATCTACAATGCAGCACAGATGAGAACATTTTCCAGTGTGTGCTGGGATCTCTTTCTGCCACAGGGAACTGGGCACTGCCAGGGAGTCGGGTAAGGCCATGGGAGCCAGATGTGAATAGACATGGCCAAAGCTGCCCAGGGGCCTGGGGAGCTCTGGGCTGGCTCCTGGTCACTCTCCACACTCTTTCCCTGCCCTCAGCACCATCCCTGGGAGGGGTGGCTGCAGCAGTGCAGGGACCTGGGACTCTCCCCCTCCCACACAGAAGAAATCCTCCCTAAAGCATGGGGGAAAACTGCAGCAGGCAGTGCCACAGCTATCCATCCTGCCCTCCCTCTGTCCCTCCTGCCCTCCTTCTGTGGGGAAACCCCCCAGATCCCAAGGGCAAACAGCCAGGCCCTCTCAGGACACACTGGAGCCTTGCTCTCCCCCTCTGTCCTTTCCCCACCGTGGGCACCCCGTGCAGTCGCTCCCAGGTTTCAGGACATGTCTCCCATGGAGGGACCCCAGCAGGACTGCTCAGTACCCGAGTGCCCTGAGCCTGCTCGCGATAATTCCCCTGGGCTGTGCCGCTCTAGTCCAGGCTGTGCCCGCACTGCCAAACAGCAGAGAGGGCAGCTCAAGCCTCAGCAGGGCTCAGGCCCAGAGGCACAGCAATTACCTCCTGTGCCTGTGCCTGGCATGGCCTCCCTTCCTGGAGCTGAGGCTGGCATGCAACCACTGCTTCCTCCGGGAAATGCTTCTTTCTCCGCAGGCTCTCCTTTCATTTCTGGAGAATGGAAAAGAGACAGCTGGATCAGATGAAAACATTCCTGACTGGGAATGCGGAAGGGGACAATTCCAGGAGGCATCACTTGTGAAAGGAATGCATAAGGATCAGAAAACACCCAGGATTTTGGGACAACCCAAGGCTGCTTCCTTCCCCAAACAGCCCCAACATCTGATCTGCCTGGACACCAGGAAATTGCAGGGCATCTGAGGGTGGGCATGGCCTGTGGTGCATTTGGGGCTGTCTGCCAGCTGATGCCAAATGCCTTCCTGCAGAGACTGGGCAGAAGCTGCAGCCAGGCCAGGCTGGGAAACAGCCCTGCAGGGCGTGAAAGCAGCAGCGGGGCAGCGAGGCTGCCATGGATCCCTTCCTGCTGTGCCGGGCACGGCGTGTCCAGATGTGCAGCCAAAGCCCCCGGCTGCTGAGTCCCAGGAGCAGCATGAGGGAAATGCACCCACCTTGTCCTCTCTGCAGACGTTCCTTCAGCATTTGCCACATGATTTCTAATGGGTCCTGGAATTTCCTGCCTGCCATGTCTTTGGTCTTTCCTGTCAGAGGACCTTAAGAGAAAGTAGTTCCATTTCCCAGCAATGGACCCCACAAAAGCAGGGCTCAGCCTGAGGGGTCAGCAGGGACACACTACTCACCCCTGCCATGGGAGCTGGCCTTTTGTGCAGCATCCAAGGTAGGAGTTGGTGAGGTCGTCCCTGCAGACACGCCTGTAACACAACAGCCACAGAAGCTTCTGTCACCTGGTTCTTACCAGTCAGTCACACATTACGCCTTGGTGGGACAGTGAGAACATACCTGCAGAATGCTCAGAGGGCTTCACAACTTCAGAGCGCCAGGCTAATGGAGAATCCTTCCCAGCATCCCAGTCTGGAAGCAAACCAAGATGAGAACTGTTTCCATTGTGTGCCAGGGCTGGCTCTGGCCCTGGGCTGGCGGCAGGGCTCCCTCTCGGGGCTGCTCCTGTGCCTTGGGCCTCTGGGCACTCAGGGCCAGCTCTGCAGCAGCTGCAGCGCCAGGGACGTTGCTGCACCAGTCCCGTTTCCCCGGGGCTCTGAACCAGCTCCAGAGGCCTGGAAGCCGAGGCGCCTCCAGCTTTGGCTGCTGCCGGGCCGGGCAAGGGCAGGCCCTGGGGGAAGAGCTGCTGCCACACAGCCCCGGCCAGGCCTGAGCCCGGCACAGCAATTACCTGCTGTGCCTGTGCCCGTGTCTGCCATCGCCTTCCTTCCTGCAGCAGGGGCTGGCACCGAAGACGGAGTGCTTCCTTCAAGAAATACCACCTTCCACTGAAGCACTATGTCCATCTCTTGACAAAGGAAGGGAGACAGCTGCATCAGATGGAGCTGTTTCCCACTTGGGTGGTGGCATCAGAGGTAATATTTGTGAAATTTATGGAGCAGGAAAATGGCCAGGTTACAGTGGCATGATGTGAGCACTTCCACCACCAAACAGCCACCCTTTTCCTAATCTGCAGGGCTGGATATAGTGGGGGATCTCAGGGTGTGTTACAGTTTGGGCATGGCCTGTCAGCTGATGCCAAATAACTTCCGGCAGAGGCTGGGCAGAAGCTGCAGCCAGGCCAGGCTGGGAAACAGCCCTGCAGGGCGTGAAAGCAGCAGCGGGGCAGCAAGGCTGCCATGGATCCCTTCCCACTGTGCCGGGCACGGCGTGTCCAGATGTGCAGCCAAAGCCCCCGGCTGCTGAGTCCCAGGGGAAGCATGAGGGAAATGCACCCACCTTCTCTTGTCTGCAGGGGTTCCTTCAGCTCTTGCCTCATCTGTTTGGATGGTTCCAGGGATATCTTATCTGTTGTATCTTGGATTTTCCCTGTTGGAGTACCTTAGAGAAAAATATTTCCATTTCCCAGGAATGGATCCCAGAAAAGCAGGGCTCAGCCTGGGGGGTCAGCAGGGACACACTACTCACCCCTGAGATGGGAGCTGGGCTTGAGTGCAGCATCCAAGGTAGCAGCTGGAGAAGCTGGAGAAGTCTTCCCTGTAGACACATCTGTAACACAACAGCCACAGAAGCTTCTGTCACCTGGTGCCTGCCCGCTTGTCTACAATTCTTCCTTGGTGGCACACTGAGAACATACCTGCAGGAGGCTCCAAGGGCTTCAAAACTTTCTTCATCCAAGCTGATGGAGAAGCCTTCCCAGCACCCTCATCTACAATGCAGCACAGATGAGAACATTTTCCAGTGTGTGCTGGGATCTCTTTCTGCCACAGGGAACTGGGCACTGCCAGGGAGTCGGCTAAGGCCATGGGAGCCAGATGTGAATAGACATGGCCAAAGCTGCCCAGGGGCCTGGGGAGCTCTGGGCTGGCTCCTGGTCACTCTCCACACTCTTTCCCTGCCCTCAGCAACATCCCTGGGAGGGGTGGCTGCAGCAGTGCAGGGACCTAGGACTCTCCCCCTCCCACACAGAAGAAATCCTCCCTAAAGCATGGGGGAAAACTGCAGCAGGCAGTGCCACAGCTATCCATCCTGCCCTCCCTCTGTCCCTCCTGCCCTCCTTCTGTGGGGAAACCCCCCAGATCCCAAGGGCAAACAGCCAGGCCCTCTCAGGACACACTGGAGCCTTGCTCTCCCCCTCTGTCCTTTCCCCACCGTGGGCACCCCGTGCAGTCGCTCCCAGGTTTCAGGACATGTCTCCCATGGAGGGACCCCAGCAGGACTGCTCAGTGCCCTGAGCCTGCTCGGGATAATTCCCCTGGGCTGTGCTGCTCTAGTCCAGGCTGTGCCCGCACTGCCAAACAGCAGAGAGGGCAGCTCAAGCCTCAGCAGGGCTCAGGCCCAGAGGCACAGCAATTACCTCCTGTGCCTGTGCCTGGCATGGCCTCCCTTCCTGGAGCTGAGGCTGGCATGCAACCACTGCTTCCTCCGGGAAATGCTTCTTTCTCCGCAGGCTCTCCTTTCATTTCTGGAGAATGGAAAAGAGACAGCTGCATCAGATGAAAACATTCCTGACTGGGAATGGGGAAGGGGACAATTTCAGGAGGCATCACTTGTGAAAGGAATGCATAAGGATCAGAAAACACCCAGGATTTTGGGACAACCCAAGGCTGCTTCCTTCCCCAAACAGCCCCAACATCTGATCTGCCTGGACACCAGGAAATTGCAGGGCATCTGAGGGTGGGCATGGCCTGTGGTGCATTTGGGGCTGTCTGCCAGCTGATGCCAAATGCCTTCCTGCAGAGACTGGGCAGAAGCTGCAGCCAGGCCAGGCTGGGAAACAGCCCTGCAGGGCGTGAAAGCAGCAGCGGGGCAGCGAGGCTGCCATGGATCCCTTCCTGCTGTGCCGGGCACGGCGTGTCCAGATGTGCAGCCAAAGCCCCCGGCTGCTGAGTCCCAGGAGCAGCATGAGGGAAATGCACCCACCTTGTCCTCTCTGCAGACGTTCCTTCAGCATTTGCCACATGATTTCTAATGGGTCCTGGAATTTCCTGCCTGCCATGTCTTTGGTCTTTCCTGTCAGAGGACCTTAAGAGAAAGTAGTTCCATTTCCCAGCAATGGACCCCACAAAAGCAGGGCTCAGCCTGAGGGGTCAGCAGGGACACACTACTCACCCCTGCCATGGGAGCTGGCCTTTTGTGCAGCATCCAAGGTAGGAGTTGGTGAGGTCGTCCCTGCAGACACGCCTGTAACACAACAGCCACAGAAGCTTCTGTCACCTGGTTCTTACCAGTCAGTCAAACATTACGCCTTGGTGGGACAGTGAGAACATACCTGCAGAATGCTCAGAGGGCTTCACAACTTCAGAGCGCCAGGCTAATGGAGAATCCTTCCCAGCATCCCAGTCTGGAAGCAAACCAAGATGAGAACTGTTTCCATTGTGTGCCAGGGCTGGCTCTGGCCCTGGGCTGGCGGCAGGGCTCCCTCTCGGGGCTGCTCCTGTGCCTTGGGCCTCTGGGCACTCAGGGCCAGCTCTGCAGCAGCTGCAGCGCCAGGGACGTTGCTGCACCAGTCCCGTTTCCCCGGGGCTCTGAACCAGCTCCAGAGGCCTGGAAGCCGAGGCGCCTCCAGCTTTGGCTGCTGCCGGGCCGGGCAAGGGCAGGCCCTGGGGGAAGAGCTGCTGCCACACAGCCCCGGCCAGGCCTGAGCCCGGCACAGCAATTACCTGCTGTGCCTGTGCCCGTGTCTGGCTTTGCCTTCCTTCCTGCAGCAGGGGCTGGCACCGAAGACAGAGTGCTTCCTTCAAGAAATACCACCTTCCACTGAAGCACTATGTCCATCTCTTGACAAAGGAAGGGAGACAGCTGCATCAGATGGAGCTGTTTCCCACTTGGGTGGTGGCATCAGAGGTAATATTTGTGAAATTTATGGAGCAGGAAAATGGCCAGGTTACAGTGACATGATGTGAGCACTTCCACCACAAACAGCCACCCTTTTCCTAATCTGCAGGGCTGGATATAGTGGGGGATCTCAGGGTGTGTTACAGTTTGGGCATGGCCTGTCAGCTGATGCCAAATAACTTCCGGCAGAGGCTGGGCAGAAGCTGCAGCCAGGCCAGGCTGGGAAACAGCCCTGCAGGGCGTGAAAGCAGCAGCGGGGCAGCAAGGCTGCCATGGATCCCTTCCCACTGTGCCGGGCACGGCGTGTCCAGATGTGCAGCCAAAGCCCCCGGCTGCTGAGTCCCAGGGGAAGCATGAGGGAAATGCACCCACCTTGTCTTCTCTGCAGGGGTTCCTTCAGCTCTTGCCTCATCTGTTTGGATGGTTCCAGGGATATCTTATCTGTTGTATCTTGGATTTTCCCTGTTGGAGTACCTTAGGGAAAAATATTTCCATTTCCCAGGAATGGATCCCAGAAAAGCAGGGCTCAGCCTGTGGGGTCAGCAGGGACACACTACTCACCCCTGAGATGGGAGCTGGGCTTGAGTGCAGCATCCAAGGTAGCAGCTGGAGAAGCTGGAGAAGTCTTCCCTGTAGACACATCTGTAACACAACAGCCACAGAAGCTTCTGTCACCTGGTGCCTGCCCGCTTGTCTACAATTCTTCCTTGGTGGCACACTGAGAACATACCTGCAGGAGGCTCCAAGGGCTTCAAAACTTTCTTCATCCAAGCTGATGGAGAAGCCTTCCCAGCACCCTCATCTACAATGCAGCACAGATGAGAACATTTTCCAGTGTGTGCTGGGATCTCTTTCTGCCACAGGGAACTGGGCACTGCCAGGGAGTCGGCTAAGGCCATGGGAGCCAGATGTGAATAGACATGGCCAAAGCTGCCCAGGGGCCTGGGGAGCTCTGGGCTGGCTCCTGGTCACTCTCCACACTCTTTCCCTGCCCTCAGCAACATCCCTGGGAGGGGTGGCTGCAGCAGTGCAGGGACCTGGGACTCTCCCCCTGCCACACAGAAGAAATCCTCCCTAAAGCATGGGGGAAAACTGCAGCAGGCAGTGCCACAGCTATCCATCCTGCCCTCCCTCTGTCCCTCCTGCCCTCCTTCTGTGGGGAAACCCCCCAGATCCCAAGGGCAAACAGCCAGGCCCTCTCAGGACACACTGGAGCCTTGCTCTCCCCCTCTGTCCTTTCCCCACCGTGGGCACCCCGCGCAGTCACTCCCAGGTTTCAGGACATGTCTCCCATGGAGGGACCCCAGCAGGACTGCTCAGTGCCCTGCGCCTGCTCGGGATAATTCCCCTGGGCTGTGCTGCTCTAGTCCAGGCTGTGCCCGCACTGCTAAACAGCAGAGAGGGCAGCTCAAGCCTCAGCAGGGCTCAGGCCCAGAGGCACAGCAATTACCTCCTGTGCCTGTGCCTGGCATGGCCTCCCTTCCTGGAGCTGAGGCTGGCATGCAACCACTGCTTCCTCCGGGAAATGCTTCTTTCTCCGCAGGCTCTCCTTTCATTTCTGGAGAATGGAAAAGAGACAGCTGCATCAGATGAAAACATTCCTGACTGGGAATGGGGAAGGGGACAATTTCAGGAGGCATCACTTGTGAAAGGAATGCATAAGGATCAGAAAACACCCAGGATTTTGGGACAACCCAAGGCTGCTTCCTTCCCCAAACAGCCCCAACATCTGATCTGCCTGGACACCAGGAAATTGCAGGGCATCTGAGGGTGGGCATGGCCTGTGGTGCAATTGGGGCTGTCTGCCAGCTGATGCCAAATGCCTTCCTGCAGAGGCTGGGCAGAAGCTGCAGCCAGGCCAGGCTGGGAAACAGCCCTGCAGGGCGTGAAAGCAGCAGCGGGGCAGCGAGGCTGCCATGGATCCCTTCCTGCTGTGCCGGGCACGGCGTGTCCAGATGTGCAGCCAAAGCCCCCGGCTGCTGAGTCCCAGGAGCAGCATGAGGGAAATGCATCCACCTTGTCTTCTCTGCAGACGTTCCTTCAGCATTTGCCACATGATTTCTAATGGGTCCTGGAATTTCCTGCCTGCCATGTCTTTGGTCTTTCCTGTCAGAGGACCTTAAGAGAAAGTAGTTCCATTTCCCAGCAATGGACCCCACAAAAGCAGGGCTCAGCCTGAGGGGTCAGCAGGGACACACTACTCACCCCTGCCATGGGAGCTGGCCTTTTGTGCAGCATCCAAGGTAGGAGTTGGTGAGGTCGTCCCTGCAGACACGCCTGTAACACAACAGCCACAGAAGCTTCTGTCACCTGCTTCTTACCAGTCAGTCAAACATTACGCCTTGGTGGGACAGTGAGAACATACCTGCAGAATGCTCAGAGGGCTTCACAACTTCAGAGCGCCAGGCTAATGGAGAATCCTTCCCAGCATCCCAGTCTGGAAGCAAACCAAGATGAGAACTGTTTCCATTGTGTGCCAGGGCTGGCTCTGGCCCCGGGCTGGCGGCAGGGCTCCCGCTCGGGGCTGCTCCTGTGCCTTGGGCCTCTGGGCACTCAGGGCCAGCTCTGCAGCAGCTGCAGCGCCAGGGACGTTGCTGCACCAGTCCCGTTTCCCCGGGGATCTGAACCAGCTCCAGAGGCCTGGAAGCCGAGGCGCCTCCAGCTTTGGCTGCTGCCGGGCCGGGCAAGGGCAGGCCCTGGGGGAAGAGCTGCTGCCACACAGCCCCGGCCAGGCCTGAGCCCGGCACAGCAATTCCTGCTGTGCCTGTGCCCGTGTCTGGCTTTGCCTTCCTTCCTGCAGCAGGGGCTGGCACCGAAGATGGAGTGCTTCCTTGAAGAAATGCCACCTTCCACTGAAGCACTATGTCCATCTCTTGACAAAGGAAGGGAGACAGCTGCATCAGATGGAGCTGTTCCCCACTTGGGTGGTGGCATCAGAGGTAATATTTGTGAAATTTATGGAGCAGGAAAATGGCCAGGTTACAGTGGCATGATGTGAGCACTTCCACCACCAAACAGCCACCCTTTTCCTAATCTGCAGGGCTGGATATAGTGGGGGATCTCAGGGTGTGTTACAGTTTGGGCATGGCCTGTCAGCTGATGCCCAATAACTTCCAGCAGAGGCTGGGCTGAAGCTGCAGCCAGGCCAGGCTGGGAAACAGCCCTGCAGGGCATGAAAGCAGCAGCGGGGCAGCAATGCTGCCATGGATCCCTTCCCGCTGTGCCGGGCACGACGTGTCCAGATGTGCAGCCAAAGCCCCCAGCTGCTGAGTCCCAGCGGAAGCATGAGGGAAATGCACCCACCTTCTCTTGTCTGCAGGGGTTCCTTCAGCTCTTGCCTCATCTGTTTGGATGGTTCCAGGGATATCTTATCTGTTGTATCTTGGATTTTCCCTGTTGGAGTACCTTAGAGAAAAATATTTCCATTTCCCAGGAATGGATCCCAGAAAAGCAGGGCTCAGCCTGTGGGGTCAGCAGGGACACACTACTCACCCCTGAGATGGGAGCTGGGCTTGAGTGCAGCATCCAAGGTAGCAGCTGGAGAAGCTGGAGAAGTCTTCCCTGTAGACACATCTGTAACACAAAAGCCACAGAAGCTTCTGTCACCTGGTGCCTGCCCGCTTGTCTACAATTCTTCCTTGGTGGCACACTGAGAACATACCTGCAGGAGGCTCCAAGGGCTTCAAAACTTTCTTCATCCAAGCTGATGGAGAAGCCTTCCCAGCACCCTCATCTACAATGCAGCACAGATGAGAACATTTTCCAGTGTGTGCTGGGATCTCTTTCTGCCACAGGGAACTGGGCACTGCCAGGGAGTCGGGTAAGGCCATGGGAGCCAGATGTGAATAGACATGGCCAAAGCTGCCCAGGGGCCTGGGGAGCTCTGGGCTGGCTCCTGGTCACTCTCCACACTCTTTCCCTGCCCTCAGCAACATCCCTGGGAGGGGTGGCTGCAGCAGTGCAGGGACCTGGGACTCTCCCCCTCCCACACAGAAGAAATCCTCCCTAAAGCATGGGGGAAAACTGCAGCAGGCAGTGCCACAGCTATCCATCCTGCCCTCCCTCTGTCCCTCCTGCCCTCCTTCTGTGGGGAAACCCCCCAGATCCCAAGGGCAAACAGCCAGGCCCTCTCAGGACACACTGGAGCCTTGCTCTCCCCCTCTGTCCTTTCCCCACCGTGGGCACCCCGTGCAGTCACTCCCAGGTTTCAGGACATGTCTCCCATGGAGGGACCCCAGCAGGACTGCTCAGTGCCCTGAGCCTGCTCGGGATAATTCCCCTGGGCTGTGCTGCTCTAGTCCAGGCTGTGCCCGCACTGCCAAACAGCAGAGAGGGCAGCTCAAGCCTCAGCAGGGCTCAGGCCCAGAGGCACAGCAATTACCTCCTGTGCCTGTGCCTGGCATGGCCTCCCTTCCTGGAGCTGAGGCTGGCATGCAACCACTGCTTCCTCCGGGAAATGCTTCTTTCTCCGCAGGCTCTCCTTTCATTTCTGGAGAATGGAAAAGAGACAGCTGCATCAGATGAAAACATTCCTGACTGGGAATGGGGAAGGGGACAATTTCAGGAGGCATCACTTGTGAAAGGAATGCATAAGGATCAGAAAACACCCAGGATTTTGGGACAACCCAAGGCTGCTTCCTTCCCCAAACAGCCCCAACATCTGATCTGCCTGGACACCAGGAAATTGCAGGGCATCTGAGGGTGGGCATGGCCTGTGGTGCATTTGGGGCTGTCTGCCAGCTGATGCCAAATGCCTTCCGGCAGAGACTGGGCAGAAGCTGCAGCCAGGCCAGGCTGGGAAACAGCCCTGCAGGGCGTGAAAGCAGCAGCGGGGCAGCGAGGCTGCCATGGATCCCTTCCTGCTGTGCCAGGCACGGCGTGTCCAGATGTGCAGCCAAAGCCCCCGGCTGCTGAGTCCCAGGAGCAGCATGAGGGAAATGCACCCACCTTGTCCTCTCTGCAGACGTTCCTTCAGCATTTGCCACATGATTTCTAATGGGTCCTGGAATTTCCTGCCTGCCATGTCTTTGGTCTCTCCTGTCAGAGGACCTTAAAAGAAAGTAGTTCCATTTCCCAGGAATGGACCCCACAAAAGCAGGGCTCAGCCTGAGGGGTCAGCAGGGACACACTACTCACCCCTGCCATGGGAGCTGGCCTTTTGTGCAGCATCCAAGGTAGGAGTTGGTGAGGTCGTCCCTGCAGACACGCCTGTAACACAACAGCCACAGAAGCTTCTGTCACCTGCTTCTTACCAGTCAGTCAAACATTACGCCTTGGTGGGACAGTGAGAACATACCTGCAGAATGCTCAGAGGGCTTCACAACTTCAGAGCGCCAGGCTAATGGAGAATCCTTCCCAGCATCCCAGTCTGGAAGCAAACCAAGATGAGAACTGTTTCCATTGTGTGCCAGGGCTGGCTCTGGCCCTGGGCTGGCGGCAGGGCTCCCGCTCGGGGCTGCTCCTGTGCCTTGGGCCTCTGGGCACTCAGGGCCAGCTCTGCAGCAGCTGCAGCGCCAGGGACGTTGCTGCACCAGTCCCGTTTCCCCGGGGCTCTGAACCAGCTCCAGAGGCCTGGAAGCCGAGGCGCCTCCAGCTTTGGCTGCTGCCGGGCCGGGCAAGGGCAGGCCCTGGGGGAAGAGCTGCTGCCACACAGCCCCGGCCAGGCCTGAGCCCGGCACAGCAATTACCTGCTGTGCCTGTGCCCGTGTCTGCCATCGCCTTCCTTCCTGCAGCAGGGGCTGGCACCGAAGATGGAGTGCTTCCTTCAAGAAATACCACCTTCCACTGAAGCACTATGTCCATCTCTTGACAAAGGAAGGGAGACAGCTGCATCAGATGGAGCTGTTTCCCACTTGGGTGGTGGCATCAGAGGTAATATTTGTGAAATTTATGGAGCAGGAAAATGGCCAGGTTACAGTGGCATGATGTGAGCACTTCCACCACCAAACAGCCACCCTTTTCCTAATCTGCAGGGCAGGATATAGTGGGGGATCTCAGGGTGTGTTACAGTTTGGGCATGGCCTGTCAGCTGATGCCCAATAACTTCCGGCAGAGGCTGGGCAGAAGCTGCAGCCAGGCCAGGCTCGGAAACAGCCCTGCAGGGCGTGAAAGCAGCAGCGGGGCAGCAATGCTGCCATGGATCCCTTCCCACTGTGCCGGGCATGGCGTGTCCAGATGTGCAGCCAAAGCCCCCGGCTGCTGAGTCCCAGGGGAAGCATGAGGGAAATGCACCCACCTTCTCTTGTCGGCAGGGGTTCCTTCAGCTCTTGCCTCATCTGTTTGGATGGTTCCAGGGATATCTTATCTGTTGTATCTTGGATTTTCCCTGTTGGAGTACCTTAGAGAAAAATATTTCCATTTCCCAGGAATGGATCCCAGAAAAGCAGGGCTCAGCCTGTGGGGTCAGCAGGGACACACTACTCACCCCTGTGATGGGAGCTGGGCTTGAGTGCAGCATCCAAGGTAGCAGCTGGAGAAGCTGGAGAAGTCTTCCCTGCAGACACATCTGTAACACAACAGCCACAGAAGCTTCTGTCACCTGGTGCCTGCCCGCTTGTCTACAATTCTTCCTTGGTGGCACACTGAGAACATACCTGCAGGAGGCTCCAAGGGCTTCAAAACTTTCTTCATCCAAGCTGATGGAGAAGCCTTCCCAGCACCCTCATCTACAATGCAGCACAGATGAGAACATTTTCCAGTGTGTGCTGGGATCTCTTTCTGCCACAGGGAACTGGGCACTGCCAGGGAGTCGGGTAAGGCCATGGGAGCCAGATGTGAATAGACATGGCCAAAGCTGCCCAGGGGCCTGGGGAGCTCTGGGCTGGCTCCTGGTCACTCTCCACACTCTTTCCCTGCCCTCAGCAACATCCCTGGGAGGGGTGGCTGCAGCAGTGCAGGGACCTGGAACTCTCCCCCTCACACACAGAAGAAATCCTCCCTAAAGCATGGGGGAAAACTGCAGCAGGCAGTGCCACAGCTATCCATCCTGCCCTCCCTCTGTCCCTCCTGCCCTCCTTCTGTGGGGAAACCCCCCAGATCCCAAGGGCAAACAGCCAGGCCCTCTCAGGACATACTGGAGCCTTGCTCTCCCCCTCTGTCCTTTCCCCACCGTGGGCACCCCGTGCAGTCACTCCCAGGTTTCAGGACATGTCTCCCATGGAGGGACCCCAGCAGGACTGCTCAGTGCCCTGAGCCTGCTCGGGATAATTCCCCTGGGCTGTGCTGCTCTAGTCCAGGCTGTGCCCGCACTGCCAAACAGCAGAGAGGGCAGCTCAAGCCTCAGCAGGGCTCAGGCCCAGAGGCACAGCAATTACCTCCTGTGCCTGTGCCTGGCATGGCCTCCCTTCCTGGAGCTGAGGCTGGCATGCAACCACTGCTTCCTCCGGGAAATGCTTCTTTCTCCGCAGGCTCTCCTTTCATTTCTGGAGAATGGAAAAGAGACAGCTGGATCAGATGAAAACATTCCTGACTGGGAATGGGGAAGGGGACAATTTCAGGAGGCATCACTTGTGAAAGGAATGCATAAGGATCAGAAAACACCCAGGATTTTGGGACAACCCAAGGCTGCTTCCTTCCCCAAACAGCCCCAACATCTGATCTGCCTGGACACCAGGAAATTGCAGGGCATCTGAGGGTGGGCATGGCCTGTGGTGCAATTGGGGCTGTCTGCCAGCTGATGCCAAATGCCTTCCTGCAGAGGCTGGGCAGAAGCTGCAGCCAGGCCAGGCTGGGAAACAGCCCTGCAGGGCGTGAAAGCAGCAGCGGGGCAGCGAGGCTGCCATGGATCCCTTCCTGCTGTGCCGGGCACGGCGTGTCCAGATGTGCAGCCAAAGCCCCCGGCTGCTGAGTCCCAGGAGCAGCATGAGGGAAATGCATCCACCTTGTCTTCTCTGCAGACGTTCCTTCAGCATTTGCCACATGATTTCTAATGGGTCCTGGAATTTCCTGCCTGCCATGTCTTTGGTCTTTCCTGTCAGAGGACCTTAAGAGAAAGTAGTTCCATTTCCCAGCAATGGACCCCACAAAAGCAGGGCTCAGCCTGAGGGGTCAGCAGGGACACACTACTCACCCCTGCCATGGGAGCTGGCCTTTTGTGCAGCATCCAAGGTAGGAGTTGGTGAGGTCGTCCCTGCAGACACGCCTGTAACACAACAGCCACAGAAGCTTCTGTCACCTGCTTCTTACCAGTCAGTCAAACATTACGCCTTGGTGGGACAGTGAGAACATACCTGCAGAATGCTCAGAGTGCTTCACAACTTCAGAGCGCCAGGCTAATGGAGAATCCTTCCCAGCATCCCAGTCTGGAAGCAAACCAAGATGAGAACTGTTTCCATTGTGTGCCAGGGCTGGCTCTGGCCCTGGGCTGGCGGCAGGGCTCCCGCTCGGGGCTGCTCCTGTGCCTTGGGCCTCTGGGCACTCAGGGCCCGCTCTGCAGCAGCTGCAGCGCCAGGGACGTTGCTGCACCAGTCCCGTTTCCCCGGGGCTCTGAACCAGCTCCAGAGGCCTGGAAGCCGAGGCGCCTCCAGCTTTGGCTGCTGCCGGGCCGGGCAAGGGCAGGCCCTGGGGGAAGAGCTGCTGCCACACAGCCCCGGCCAGGCCTGAGCCCGGCACAGCAATTACCTGCTGTGCCTGTGCCCGTGTCTGGCTTTGCCTTCCTTCCTGCAGCAGGGGCTGGCACCGAAGATGGAGTGCTTCCATCAAGAAATACCACCTTCCACTGAATCACTATGTCCATCTCTTGAGAAAGGAAGGGAGACAGCTGCATCAGATGGAGCTGTTCCCCACTTGGGTGGTGGCATCAGAGGTAATATTTGTGAAATTTATGGAGCAGGAAAATGGCCAGGTTACAGTGGCATGATGAGAGCACTTCCACCTCCAAACAGCCACCCTTTTCCTAATCTGCAGGGCTGGATATAGTGGGGGATCTCAGGGTGTGTTACAGTTTGGGCATGGCCTGTCAGCTGATGCCAAATAACTTCCGGCAGCGGCTGGGCAGAAGCTGCAGCCAGGCCAGGCTGGCAAACAGCCCTGCAGGGCGTGAAAGCAGCAGCGGGGCAGCGGGGCTGCCATGGATCCCTTCCCACTGTGCCAGGCACGGCGTGTCCAGATGTGCAGCCAAAGCCCCCAGCTGCTGACTCCCAGGGGAAGCATGAGGGAAATGCACCCACCTTCTCTTGTCTGCAGCGGTTCCTTCAGCTCTTGCCTCATCTGTTTGGATGGTTCCAGGGATATCTTATCTGTTGTATCTTGGATTTTCCCTGTTGGAGTACCTTAGAGAAAAATATTTCCATTTCCCAGGAATGGATCCCAGAAAAGCAGGGCTCAGCCTGTGGGGTCAGCAGGGACACACTACTCACCCCTGAGATGGGAGCTGGGCTTGAGTGCAGCATCCAAGGTAGCAGCTGGAGAAGCTGGAGAAGTCTTCCCTGCAGACACATCTGTAACACAACAGCCACAGAAGCTTCTGTCACCTGGTGCCTGCCCGCTTGTCTACAATTCTTCCTTGGTGGCACACTGAGAACATACCTGCAGGAGGCTCCAAGGGCTTCAAAACTTTCTTCATCCAAGCTGATGGAGAAGCCTTCCCAGCACCCTCATCTACAATGCAGCACAGATGAGAACATTTTCCAGTGTGTGCTGGGATCTCTTTCTGCCACAGGGAACTGGGCACTGCCAGGGAGTCGGCTAAGGCCATGGGAGCCAGATGTGAATAGACATGGCCAAAGCTGCCCAGGGGCCTGGGGAGCTCTGGGCTGGCTCCTGGTCACTCTCCACACTCTTTCCCTGCCCTCAGCAACATCCCTGGGAGGGGTGGCTGCAGCAGTGCAGGGACCTGGAACTCTCCCCCTCACACACAGAAGAAATCCTCCCTAAAGCATGGGGGAAAACTGCAGCAGGCAGTGCCACAGCTATCCATCCTGCCCTCCCTCTGTCCCTCCTGCCCTCCTTCTGTGGGGAAACCCCCCAGATCCCAAGGGCAAACAGCCAGGCCCTCTCAGGACACACTGGAGCCTTGCTCTCCCCCTCTGTCCTTTCCCCACCGTGGGCACCCCGTGAAGTCGCTCCCAGGTTTCAGGACATGTCTCCCATGGAGGGACCCCAGCAGGACTGCTCAGTGCCCTGCGCCTGCTCGGGATAATTCCCCTGGGCTGTGCCGCTCTAGTCCAGGCTGTGCCCGCAGTGCCAAACAGCAGAGAGGGCAGCTCAAGCCTCAGC
Organism: Passer domesticus; assembly: GCF_036417665.1. Classification (NCBI taxonomy): domain Eukaryota; kingdom Metazoa; phylum Chordata; class Aves; order Passeriformes; family Passeridae; genus Passer; species Passer domesticus. Next base: position 6,295,113 of record NC_087482.1, on the reverse strand, counting down.
AGGGCTCAGGCCCAGAGGCACAGCAATTACCTCCTGTGCCTGTGCCTGGCATGGCCTCCCTTCCTGGAGCTGAGGCTGGCATGCAACCACTGCTTCCTCCAGGAAATGCTTCTTTCTCCGCAGGCTCTCCTTTCATTTCTGGAGAATGGAAAAGAGACAGCTGGATCAGATGAAAACATTCCTGACTGGGAATGGGGAAGGGGACAATTTCAGGAGGCATCACTTGTGAAAGGAATGCATAAGGATCAGAAAACACCAAGGATTTTGGGACAACCCAAGGCTGCTTCCTTCCCCACACAGCCCCAACATCTGATCTGCCTGGACACCAGGAAATTGCAGGGCATCTGAGGGTGGGCATGGCCTGTGGTGCATTTGGGGCTGTCTGCCAGCTGATGCCAAATGCCTTCCTGCAGAGGCTGGGCAGAAGCTGCAGCCAGGCCAGGCTGGGAAACAGCCCTGCAGGGCGTGAAAGCAGCAGCGGGGCAGCGAGGCTGCCATGGATCCCTTCCTGCTGTGCCGGGCACGGCGTGTCCAGATGTGCAGCCAAAGCCCCCGGCTGCTGAGTCCCAGGAGCAGCATGAGGGAAATGCACCCACCTTGTCTTCTCTGCAGACGTTCCTTCAGCATTTGCCACATGATTTCTAATGGGTCCTGGAATTTCCTGCCTGCCATGTCTTTGGTCTCTCCTGTCAGAGGACCTTAAGAGAAAGTAGTTCCATTTCCCAGGAATGGACCCCACAAATGCAGGGCTCAGCCTGAGGGGTCAGCAGGGACACACTACTCACCCCTGCCATGGGAGCTGGCCTTTTGTGCAGCATCCAAGGTAGGAGTTGGTGAGGTCGTCCCTGCAGACACGCCTGTAACACAACAGCCACAGAAGCTTCTGTCACCTGCTTCTTACCAGTCAGTCAAACATTACGCCTTGGTGGGACAGTGAGAACATACCTGCAGAATGCTCAGAGGGCTTCACAACTTCAGAGCGCCAGGCTAATGGAGAATCCTTCCCAGCATCCCAGTCTGGAAGCAAACCAAGATGAGAACTGTTTCCATTGTGTGCCAGGGCTGGCTCTGGCCCTGGCTGGCGGCAGGGCTCCCGCTCGGGGCTGCTCCTGTGCCTTGGGCCTCTGGGCACTCAGGGCCAGCTCCGCAGCAGCTGCAGCGCCAGGGACGTTGCTGCACCAGTCCCGTTTCCCCGGGGCTCTGAACCAGCTCCAGAGGCCTGGAAGCCGAGGCGCTTCCAGCTTTGGCTGCTGCCGGGCCGGGCAAGGGCAGGCCCTGGGGGAAGAGCTGCTGCCACACAGCCCCGGCCAGGCCTGAGCCCGGCACAGCAATTACCTGCTGTGCCTGTGCCCGTGTCTGGCTTTGCCTTCCTTCCTGCAGCAGGGGCTGGCACCGAAGATGGAGTGCTTCCTTCAAGAAATGCCACCTTCCACTGAAGCACTATGTCCATCTCTTGAGAAAGGAAGGGAGACAGCTGCATCAGATGGGGCTGTTCCCCACTTGGGTGGTGGCATCAGAGGTAATATTTGTGAAATTTATGGAGCAGGAAAATGGCCAGGTTACAGTGGCATGATGTGAGCACTTCCACCACCAAACAGCCACCCTTTTCCTAATCTGCAGGGCTGGATATAGTGGGGGATCTCAGGATGTGTTACAGTTTGGGCATGGCCTGTCAGCTGATGCCAAATAACTTCCGGCAGAGGCTGGGCAGAAGCTGCAGCCAGGCCAGGCTGGGAAACAGCCCTGCAGGGCGTGAAAGCAGCAGCGGGGCAGCAATGCTGCCATGGATCCCTTCCCACTGTGCCGGGCATGGCGTGTCCAGATGTGCAGCCAAAGCCCCCGGCTGCTGAGTCCCAGGGGAAGCATGAGGGAAATGCACCCACCTTCTCTTGTCTGCAGGGGTTCCTTCAGCTCTTGCCTCATCTGTTTGGATGGTTCCAGGGATATCTTATCTGTTGTATCTTGGATTTTCCCTGTTGGAGTACCTTAGAGAAAAATATTTCCATTTCCCAGGAATGGATCCCAGAAAAGCAGGGCTCAGCCTGTGGGGTCAGCAGGGACACACTACTCACCCCTGAGATGGGAGCTGGGCTTGAGTGCAGCATCCAAGGTAGCAGCTGGAGAAGCTGGAGAAGTCTTCCCTGTAGACACATCTGTAACACAAAAGCCACAGAAGCTTCTGTCACCTGGTGCCTGCCCGCTTGTCTACAATTCTTCCTTGGTGGCACACTGAGAACATACCTGCAGGAGGCTCCAAGGGCTTCAAAACTTTCTTCATCCAAGCTGATGGAGAAGCCTTCCCAGCACCCTCATCTACAATGCAGCACAGATGAGAACATTTTCCAGTGTGTGCTGGGATCTCTTTCTGCCACAGGGAACTGGGCACTGCCAGGGAGTCGGCTAAGGCCATGGGAGCCAGATGTGAATAGACATGGCCAAAGCTGCCCAGGGGCCTGGGGAGCTCTGGGCTGGCTCCTGGTCACTCTCCACACTCTTTCCCTGCCCTCAGCAACATCCCTGGGAGGGGTGGCTGCAGCAGTGCAGGGACCTGGGACTCTCCCCCTCCCACACAGAAGAAATCCTCCCTAAAGCATGGGGGAAAACTGCAGCAGGCAGTGCCACAGCTATCCATCCTGCCCTCCCTCTGTCCCTCCTGCCCTCCTTCTGTGGGGAAACCCCCCAGATCCCAAGGGCAAACAGCCAGGCCCTCTCAGGACACACTGGAGCCTTGCTCTCCCCCTCTGTCCTTTCCCCACCGTGGGCACCCCGTGCAGTCACTCCCAGGTTTCAGGACATGTCTCCCATGGAGGGACCCCAGCAGGACTGCTCAGTGCCCTGTGCCTGCTCGGGATAATTCCCCTGGGCTGTGCTGCTCTAGTCCAGGCTGTGCCCGCAGTGCCAAACAGCAGAGAGGGCAGCTCAAGCCTCAGCAGGGCTCAGGCCCAGAGGCACAGCAATTACCTCCTGTGCCTGTGCCTGGCATGGCCTCCCTTCCTGGAGCTGAGGCTGGCATGCAACCACTGCTTCCTCCGGGAAATGCTTCTTTCTCCGCAGGCTCTCCTTTCATTTCTGGAGAATGGAAAAGAGACAGCTGGATCAGATGAAAACATTCCTGACTGGGAATGGGGAAGGGGACAATTCCAGGAGGCATCACTTGTGAAAGGAATGCATAAGGATCAGAAAACACCAAGGATTTTGGGACAACCCAAGGCTGCTTCCTTCCCCACACAGCCCCAACATCTGATCTGCCTGGACACCAGGAAATTGCAGGGCATCTGAGGGTGGGCATGGCCTGTGGTGCATTTGGGGCTGTCTGCCAGCTGATGCCAAATGCCTTCCTGCAGAGACTGGGCAGAAGCTGCAGCCAAGCCAGGCTGGGAAACAGCCCTGCAGGGCATGAAAGCAGCAGCGGGGCAGCAATGCTGCCATGGATCCCTTCCCGCTGTGCCGGGCACGGCGTGTCCAGATGTGCAGCCAAAGCCCCCGGCTGCTGAGTCCCAGGAGCAGCATGAGGGAAATGCACCCACCTTGTCTTCTCTGCAGACGTTCCTTCAGCATTTGCCACATGATTTCTAATGGGTCCTGGAATTTCCTGCCTGCCATGTCTTTGGTCTCTCCTGTCAGAGGACCTTAAGAGAAAGTAGTTCCATTTCCCAGCAATGGACCCCACAAAAGCAGGGCTCAGCCTGAGGGGTCAGCAGGGACACACTACTCACCCCTGCCATGGGAGCTGGCCTTTTGTGCAGCATCCAAGGTAGGAGTTGGTGAGGTCGTCCCTGCAGACACGCCTGTAACACAACAGCCACAGAAGCTTCTGTCACCTCGTTCTTACCAGTCAGTCAAACATTACGCCTTGGTGGGACAGTGAGAACATACCTGCAGAATGCTCAGAGTGCTTCACAACTTCAGAGCGCCAGGCTAATGGAGAATCCTTCCCAGCATCCCAGTCTGGAAGCAAACCAAGATGAGAACTGTTTCCATTGTGTGCCAGGGCTGGCTCTGGCCCTGGCTGGCGGCAGGGCTCCCGCTCGGGGCTGCTCCTGTGCCTTGGGCCTCTGGGCACTCAGGGCCAGCTCCGCAGCAGCTGCAGCGCCAGGGACGTTGCTGCACCAGTCCCGTTTCCCCGGGGCTCTGAACCAGCTCCAGAGGCCTGGAAGCCGAGGCGCCTCCAGCTTTGGCTGCTGCCGGGCCGGGCAAGGGCAGGCCCTGGGGGAAGAGCTGCTGCCACACAGCCCCGGCCAGGCCTGAGCCCGGCACAGCAATTACCTGCTGTGCCTGTGCCCGTGTCTGCCATCGCCTTCCTTCCTGCAGCAGGGGCTGGCACCGAAGATGGAGTGCTTCCTTCAAGAAATACCACCTTCCACTGAAGCACTATGTCCATCTCTTGACAAAGGAAGGGAGACAGCTGCATCAGATGGGGCTGTTTCCCACTTGGGTGGTGGCATCAGAGGTAATATTTGTGAAATTTATGGAGCAGGAAAATGGCCAGGTTACAGTGGCATGATGTGAGCACTTCCACCACCAAACAGCCACCCTTTTCCTAATCTGCAGGGCTGGATATAGTGGGGGATCTCAGGGTGTGTTACAGTTTGGGCATGGCCTGTCAGCTGATGCCAAATAACTTCCGGCAGAGGCTGGGCAGAAGCTGCAGCCAGGCCAGGCTGGGAAACAGCCCTGCAGGGCGTGAAAGCAGCAGCGGGGCAGCGGGGCTGCCATGGATCCCTTCCCACTGTGCCAGGCACGGCGTGTCCAGATGTGCAGCCAAAGCCCCCAGCGGCTGACTCCCAGGGGAAGCATGAGGGAAATGCACCCACCTTCTCTTGTCTGCAGGGGTTCCTTCAGCTCTTGCCTCATCTGTTTAGATGGTTCCAGGGATATCTTATCTGTTGTATCTTGGATTTTCCCTGTTGGAGTACCTTAGAGAAAAATATTTCCATTTCCCAGGAATGGATCCCAGAAAAGCAGGGCTCAGCCTGTGGGGTCAGCAGGGACACACTACTCACCCCTGAGATGGGAGCTGGGCTTGAGTGCAGCATCCAAGGTAGCAGCTGGAGAAGCTGGAGAAGTCTTCCCTGCAGACACATCTGTAACACAACAGCCACAGAAGCTTCTGTCACCTGGTGCCTGCCCGCTTGTCTACAATTCTTCCTTGGTGGCACACTGAGAACATACCTGCAGGAGGCTCCAAGGGCTTCAAAACTTTCTTCATCCAAGCTGATGGAGAAGCCTTCCCAGCACCCTCATCTACAATGCAGCACAGATGAGAACATTTTCCAGTGTGTGCTGGGATCTCTTTCTGCCACAGGGAACTGGGCACTGCCAGGGAGTCGGCTAAGGCCATGGGAGCCAGATGTGAATAGACATGGCCAAAGCTGCCCAGGGGCCTGGGGAGCTCTGGGCTGGCTCCTGGTCACTCTCCACACTCTTTCCCTGCCCTCAGCAACATCCCTGGGAGGGGTGGCTGCAGCAGTGCAGGGACCTGGAACTCTCCCCCTCACACACAGAAGAAATCCTCCCTAAAGCATGGGGGAAAACTGCAGCAGGCAGTGCCACAGCTATCCATCCTGCCCTCCCTCTGTCCCTCCTGCCCTCCTTCTGTGGGGAAACCCCCCAGATCCCAAGGGCAAACAGCCAGGCCCTCTCAGGACACACTGGAGCCTTGCTCTCCCCCTCTGTCCTTTCCCCACCGTGGGCACCCCGTGCAGTCACTCCCAGGTTTCAGGACATGTCTCCCATGGAGGGACCCCAGCAGGACTGCTCAGTGCCCTGCGCCTGCTCGGGATAATTCCCCTGGGCTGTGCTGCTCTAGTCCAGGCTGTGCCCGCACTGCCAAACAGCAGAGAGGGCAGCTCAAGCCTCAGCAGGGCTCAGGCCCAGAGGCACAGCAATTACCTCCTGTGCCTGTGCCTGGCATGGCCTCCCTTCCTGGAGCTGAGGCTGGCATGCAACCACTGCTTCCTCCGGGAAATGCTTCTTTCTCCGCAGGCTCTCCTTTCATTTCTGGAGAATGGAAAAGAGACAGCTGGATCAGATGAAAACATTCCTGACTGGGAATGGGGAAGGGGACAATTCCAGGAGGCATCACTTGTGAAAGGAATGCATAAGGATCAGAAAACACCAAGGATTTTGGGACAACCCAAGGCTGCTTCCTTCCCCAAACAGCCCCAACATCTGATCTGCCTGGACACCAGGAAATTGCAGGGCATCTGAGGGTGGGCATGGCCTGTGGTGCATTTGGGGCTGTCTGCCAGCTGATGCCAAATGCCTTCCTGCAGAGACTGGGCAGAAGCTGCAGCCAGGCCAGGCTGGGAAACAGCCCTGCAGGGCGTGAAAGCAGCAGCGGGGCAGCGAGGCTGCCATGGATCCCTTCCTGCTGTGCCGGGCACGGCGTGTCCAGATGTGCAGCCAAAGCCCCCGGCTGCTGAGTCCCAGGAGCAGCATGAGGGAAATGCACCCACCTTGTCTTCTCTGCAGACGTTCCTTCAGCATTTGCCACATGATTTCTAATGGGTCCTGGAATTTCCTGCCTGCCATGTCTTTGGTCTCTCCTGTCAGAGGACCTTAAGAGAAAGTAGTTCCATTTCCCAGCAATGGACCCCACAAAAGCAGGGCTCAGCCTGAGGGGTCAGCAGGGACACACTACTCACCCCTGCCATGGGAGCTGGCCTTTTGTACAGCATCCAAGGTAGGAGTTGGTGAGGTCGTCCCTGCAGACACGCCTGTAACACAACAGCCACAGAAGCTTCTGTCACCTGGTTCTTACCAGTCAGTCAAACATTACGCCTTGGTGGGACAGTGAGAACATACCTGCAGAATGCTCAGAGTGCTTCACAACTTCAGAGCGCCAGGCTAATGGAGAATCCTTCCCAGCATCCCAGTCTGGAAGCAAACCAAGATGAGAACTGTTTCCATTGTGTGCCAGGGCTGGCTCTGGCCCTGGCTGGCGGCAGGGCTCCCGCTCGGTGCTGCTCCTGTGCCTTGGGCCTCTGGGCACTCAGGGCCAGCTCTGCAGCAGCTGCAGCGCCAGGGACGTTGCTGCACCAGTCCCGTTTCCCCGGGGATCTGAACCAGCTCCAGAGGCCTGGAAGCCGAGGCGCCTCCAGCTTTGGCTGCTGCCGGGCCGGGCAAGGGCAGGCCCTGGGGGAAGAGCTGCTGCCACACAGCCCCGGCCAGGCCTGAGCCCGGCACAGCAATTACCTGCTGTGCCTGTGCCCGTGTCTGCCATCGCCTTCCTTCCTGCAGCAGGGGCTGGCACCGAAGATGGAGTGCTTCTTTCAAGAAATGCCACCTTCCACTGAAGCACTATGTCCATCTCTTGACAAAGGAAGGGAGACAGCTGCATCAGATGGGGCTGTTTCCCACTTGGGTGGTGGCATCAGAGGTAATATTTGTGAAATTTATGGAGCAGGAAAATGGCCAGGTTACAGTGGCATGATGTGAGCACTTCCACCACCAAACAGCCACCCTTTTCCTAATCTGCAGGGCTGGATATAGTGGGGGATCTCAGGGTGTGTTACAGTTTGGGCATGGCCTGTCAGCTGATGCCCAATAACTTCCAGCAGAGGCTGGGCAGAAGCTGCAGCCAGGCCAGGCTGGGAAACAGCCCTGCAGGGCGTGAAAGCAGCAGCGGGGCAGCAATGCTGCCATGGATCCCTTCCCGCTGTGCCGGGCACGGCGTGTCCAGATGTGCAGCCAAAGCCCCCGGCTGCTGACTCCCAGGGGAAGCATGAGGGAAATGCACCCACCTTCTCTTGTCTGCAGGGGTTCCTTCAGCTCTTGCCTCATCTGTTTGGATGGTTCCAGGGATATCTTATCTGTTGTATCTTGGATTTTCCCTGTTGGAGTACCTTAGAGAAAAATATTTCCATTTCCCAGGAATGGATCCCAGAAAAGCAGGGCTCAGCCTGTGGGGTCAGCAGGGACACACTACTCACCCCTGAGATGGGAGATGGGCTTGAGTGCAGCATCCAAGGTAGCAGCTGGAGAAGCTGGAGAAGTCTTCCCTGTAGACACATCTGTAACACAACAGCCACAGAAGCTTCTGTCACCTGGTGCCTGCCCGCTTGTCTACAATTCTTCCTTGGTGGCACACTGAGAACATACCTGCAGGAGGCTCCAAGGGCTTCAAAACTTTCTTCATCCAAGCTGATGGAGAAGCCTTCCCAGCACCCTCATCTACAATGCAGCACAGATGAGAACATTTTCCAGTGTGTGCTGGGATCTCTTTCTGCCACAGGGAACTGGGCACTGCCAGGGAGTCGGCTAAGGCCATGGGAGCCAGATGTGAATAGACATGGCCAAAGCTGCGCAGGGGCCTGGGGAGCTCTGGGCTGGCTCCTGGTCACTCTCCACACTCTTTCCCTGCCCTCAGCAACATCCCTGGGAGGGGTGGCTGCAGCAGTGCAGGGACCTGGAACTCTCCCCCTCACACACAGAAGAAATCCTCCCTAAAGCATGGGGGAAAACTGCAGCAGGCAGTGCCACAGCTATCCATCCTGCCCTCCCTCTGTCCCTCCTGCCCTCCTTCTGTGGGGAAACCCCCCAGATCCCAAGGGCAAACAGCCAGGCCCTCTCAGGACACACTGGAGCCTTGCTCTCCCCCTCTGTCCTTTCCCCACCGTGGGCACCCCGTGCAGTCGCTCCCAGGTTTCAGGACATGTCTCCCATGGAGGGACCCCAGCAGGACTGCTCAGTACCCGAGTGCCCTGAGCCTGCTCGGGATAATTCCCCTGGGCTGTGCTGCTCTAGTCCAGGCTGTGCCCGCACTGCCAAACAGCAGAGAGGGCAGCTCAAGCCTCAGCAGGGCTCAGGCCCAGAGGCACAGCAATTACCTCCTGTGCCTGTGCCTGGCATGGCCTCCCTTCCTGGAGCTGAGGCTGGCATGCAACCACTGCTTCCTCCGGGAAATGCTTCTTTCTCCGCAGGCTCTCCTTTCATTTCTGGAGAATGGAAAAGAGACAGCTGGATCAGATGAAAACATTCCTGACTGGGAATGGGGAAGGGGACAATTTCAGGAGGCATCACTTGTGAAAGGAATGCATAAGGATCAGAAAACACCCAGGATTTTGGGACAACCCAAGGCTGCTTCCTTCCCCAAACAGCCCCAACATCTGATCTGCCTGGACACCAGGAAATTGCAGGGCATCTGAGGGTGGGCATGGCCTGTGGTGCAATTGGGGCTGTCTGCCAGCTGATGCCAAATGCCTTCCTGCAGAGGCTGGGCAGAAGCTGCAGCCAGGCCAGGCTGGGAAACAGCCCTGCAGGGCGTGAAAGCAGCAGCGGGGCAGCGAGGCTGCCATGGATCCCTTCCTGCTGTGCCAGGCACGGAGTGTGCAGATGTGCAGCCAAAGCCCCCGGATGCTGAGTCCCAGGAGCAGCATGAGGGAAATGCACCCACCTTGTCTTCTCTGCAGACGTTCCTTCAGCATTTGCCACATGATTTCTAATGGGTCCTGGAATTTCCTGCCTGCCATGTCTTTGGTCTTTCCTGTCAGAGGACCTTAAGAGAAAGTAGTTCCATTTCCCAGCAATGGACCCCACAAAAGCAGGGCTCAGCCTGAGGGGTCAGCAGGGACACACTACTCACCCCTGCCATGGGAGCTGGCCTTTTGTGCAGCATCCAAGGTAGGAGTTGGTGAGGTCGTCCCTGCAGACACGCCTGTAACACAACAGCCACAGAAGCTTCTGTCACCTGCTTCTTACCAGTCAGTCAAACATTACGCCTTGGTGGGACAGTGAGAACATACCTGCAGAATGCTCAGAGGGCTTCACAACTTCAGAGCGCCAGGCTAATGGAGAATCCTTCCCAGCATCCCAGTCTGGAAGCAAACCAAGATAAGACCTGTTTCCATTGTGTGCCAGGGCTGGCTCTGGCCCTGGGCTGGCGGCAGGGCTCCCGCTCGGGGCTGCTCCTGTGCCTTGGGCCTCTGGGCACTCAGGGCCAGCTCCGCAGCAGCTGCAGCGCCAGGGACGTTGCTGCACCAGTCCCGTTTCCCCGGGGCTCTGAACCAGCTCCAGAGGCCTGGAAGCCGAGGCGCCTCCAGCTTTGGCTGCTGCCGGGCCGGGCAAGGGCAGGCCCTGGGGGAAGAGCTGCTGCCACACAGCCCCAGCCAGGCCTGAGCCCGGCACAGCAATTACCTGCTGTGCCTGTGCCCGTGTCTGGCTTTGCCTTCCTTCCTGCAGCAGGGGCTGGCACCGAAGATGGAGTGCTTCCTTCAAGAAATACCACCTTCCACTGAAGCACTATGTCCATCTCTTGACAAAGGAAGGGAGACAGCTGCATCAGATGGAGCTGTTTCCCACTTGGGTGGTGGCATCAGAGGTAATATTTGTGAAATTTATGGAGCAGGAAAATGGCCAGGTTACAGTGGCATGATGTGAGCACTTCCACCACCAAACAGCCACCCTTTTCCTAATCTGCAGGGCTGGATATAGTGGGGGATCTCAGGGTGTCTTACAGTTTGGGCATGGCCTGTCAGCTGATGCCAAATAACTTCCGGCAGAGGCTGGGCTGTAGCTGCAGCCAGGCCAGGCTGGGAAACAGCCCTGCAGGGCGTGAAAGCAGCAGTGGGGCAGCGAGGCTGCCATGGATCCCTTCCTGCTGTGCCGGGCATGGCGTGTCCAGATGTGCAGCCAAAGCCCCCGGCTGCTGAGTCCAAGGGGAAGCATGAGGGAAATGCACCCACCTTCTCTTGTCTGCAGGGGTTCCTTCAGCTCTTGCCTCATCTGTTTGGATGGTTCCAGGGATATCTTATCTGTTGTATCTTGGATTTTCCCTGTTGGAGTACCTTAGAGAAAAATATTTCCATTTCCCAGGAATGGATCCCAGAAAAGCAGGGCTCAGCCTGTGGGGTCAGCAGGGACACACTACTCACCCCTGAGATGGGAGCTGGGCTTGAGTGCAGCATCCAAGGTAGCAGCTGGAGAAGCTGGAGAAGTCTTCCCTGTAGACACATCTGTAACACAACAGCCACAGAAGCTTCTGTCACCTGGTGCCTGCCCGCTTGTCTACAATTCTTCCTTGGTGGCACACTGAGAACATACCTGCAGGAGGCTCCAAGGGCTTCAAAACTTTCTTCATCCAAGCTGATGGAGAAGCCTTCCCAGCACCCTCATCTACAATGCAGCACAGATGAGAACATTTTCCAGTGTGTGCTGGGATCTCTTTCTGCCACAGGGAACTGGGCACTGCCAGGGAGTCGGCTAAGGCCATGGGAGCCAGATGTGAATAGACATGGCCAAAGCTGCCCAGGGGCCTGGGGAGCTCTGGGCTGGCTCCTGGTCACTCTCCACACTCTTTCCCTGCCCTCAGCAACATCCCTGGGAGGGGTGGCTGCAGCAGCGCAGGGACCTGGAACTCTCCCCCTCCCACACAGAAGAAATCCTCCCTAAAGCATGGGGGAAAACTGCAGCAGGCAGTGCCACAGCTATCCATCCTGCCCTCCCTCTGTCCCTCCTGCCCTCCTTCTGTGGGGAAACCCCCCAGATCCCAAGGGCAAACAGCCAGGCCCTCTCAGGACACACTGGAGCCTTGCTCTCCCCCTCTGTCCTTTCCCCACCGTGGGCACCCCGTGCAGTCGCTGTCAGGTTTCAGGACATGTCTCCCATGGAGGGACCCCAGCAGGACTGCTCAGTGCCCTGAGCCTGCTCGGGATAATTCCCCTGGGCTGTGCTGCTCTAGTCCAGGCTGTGCCCGCACTGCCAAACAGCAGAGAGGGCAGCTCAAGCCTCAGCAGGGCTCAGGCCCAGAGGCACAGCAATTACCTCCTGTGCCTGTGCCTGGCATGGCCTCCCTTCCTGGAGCTGAGGCTGGCATGCAACCACTGCTTCCTCCGGGAAATGCTTCTTTCTCCGCAGGCTCTCCTTTCATTTCTGGAGAATGGAAAAGAGACAGCTGCATCAGATGAAAACATTCCTGACTGGGAATGGGGAAGGGGACAATTCCAGGAGGCATCACTTGTGAAAGGAATGCATAAGGATCAGAAAACACCCAGGATTTTGGGACAACCCAAGGCTGCTTCCTTCCCCAAACAGCCCCAACATCTGATCTGCCTGGACACCAGGAAATTGCAGGGCATCTGAGGGTGGGCATGGCCTGTGGTGCAATTGGGGCTGTCTGCCAGCTGATGCCAAATGCCTTCCTGCAGAGGCTGGGCAGAAGCTGCAGCCAGGCCAGGCTGGCAAACAGCCCTGCAGGGCGTGAAAGCAGCAGCGGGGCAGCGAGGCTGCCATGGATCCCTTCCTGCTGTGCCAGGCACGGAGTGTGCAGATGTGCAGCCAAAGCCCCCGGATGCTGAGTCCCAGGAGCAGCATGAGGGAAATGCACCCACCTTGTCTTCTCTGCAGACGTTCCTTCAGCATTTGCCACATGATTTCTAATGGGTCCTGGAATTTCCTGCCTGCCATGTCTTTGGTCTTTCCTGTCAGAGGACCTTAAGAGAAAGTAGTTCCATTTCCCAGCAATGGACCCCACAAAAGCAGGGCTCAGCCTGAGGGGTCAGCAGGGACACACTACTCACCCCTGCCATGGGAGCTGGCCTTTTGTGCAGCATCCAAGGTAGGAGTTGGTGAGGTCGTCCCTGCAGACACGCCTGTAACACAACAGCCACAGAAGCTTCTGTCACCTGCTTCTTACCAGTCAGTCAAACATTACGCCTTGGTGGGACAGTGAGAACATACCTGCAGAATGCTCAGAGTGCTTCACAACTTCAGAGCGCCAGGCTAATGGAGAATCCTTCCCAGCATCCCAGTCTGGAAGCAAACCAAGATGAGAACTGTTTCCATTGTGTGCCAGGGCTGGCTCTGGCCCTGGGCTGGCGGCAGGGCTCCCGCTCGGGGCTGCTCCTGTGCCTTGGGCCTCTGGGCACTCAGGGCCAGCTCTGCAGCAGCTGCAGCGCCAGGGACGTTGCTGCACCAGTCCCGTTTCCCCGGGGCTCTGAACCAGCTCCAGAGGCCTGGAAGCCAAGGCGCCTCCAGCTTTGGCTGCTGCCGGGCCGGGCAAGGGCAGGCCCTGGGGGAAGAGCTGCTGCCACACAGCCCCGGCCAGGCCTGAGCCCGGCACAGCAATTACCTGCTGTGCCTGTGCCCGTGTCTGCCATCGCCATCCTTCCTGCAGCAGGGGCTCGCACCGAAGATGGAGTGCTTCCTTCAAGAAATGCCACCTTCCACTGAAGCACTATGTCCATCTCTTGACAAAGGAAGGGAGACAGCTGCATCAGATGGAGCTGTTTCCCACTTGGATGGTGGCATCAGAGGTAATATTTGTGAAATTTATGGAGCAGGAAAATGGCCAGGTTACAGTGGCATGATGAGAGCACTTCCACCTCCAAACAGCCACCCTTTTCCTAATCTGCAGGGCTGGATATAGTGGGGGATCTCAGGGTGTGTTACAGTTTGGGCATGGCCTGTCAGCTGATGCCAAATAACTTCCGGCAGAGGCTGGGCAGAAGCTGCAGCCAGGCCAGGCTGGGAAACAGCCCTGCAGGGCGTGAAAGCAGCAGCGGGGCAGCGAGGCTGCCATGGATCCCTTCCTGCTGTGCCGGGCACGGCGTGTCCAGATGTGCAGCCAAAGCCCCCGGCTGCTGAGTCCCAGGGGAAGCATGAGGGAAATGCACCCACCTTCTCTTGTCTGCAGGGGTTCCTTCAGCTCTTGCCTCATCTGTTTGGATGGTTCCAGGGATATCTTATCTGTTGTATCTTGGATTTTCCCTGTTGGAGTACCTTAGAGAAAAATATTTCCATTTCCCAGGAATGGATCCCAGAAAAGCAGGGCTCAGCCTGTGGGGTCAGCAGGGACACACTACTCACCCCTGAGATGGGAGCTGGGCTTGAGTGCAGCATCCAAGGTAGGAGTTGGTGAGGTCGTCCCTGCAGACACGCCTGTAACACAACAGCCACAGAAGCTTCTGTCACCTGGTGCCTGCCCGCTTGTCTACAATTCTTCCTTGGTGGCACACTGAGAACATACCTGCAGGAGGCTCCAAGGGCTTCAAAACTTTCTTCATCCAAGCTGATGGAGAAGCCTTCCCAGCACCCTCATCTACAATGCAGCACAGATGAGAACATTTTCCAGTGTGTGCTGGGATCTCTTTCTGCCACAGGGAACTGGGCACTGCCAGGGAGTCGGCTAAGGCCATGGGAGCCAGATGTGAACAGACATGGCCAAAGCTGCCCAGGGGCCTGGGGAGCTCTGGGCTGGCTCCTGGTCACTCTCCACACTCTTTCCCTGCCCTCAGCAACATCCCTGGGAGGGGTGGCTGCAGCAGTGCAGGGACCTGGAACTCTCCCCCTCACACACAGAAGAAATCCTCCCTAAAGCATGGGGGAAAACTGCAGCAGGCAGTGCCACAGCTATCCATCCTGCCCTCCCTCTGTCCCTCCTGCCCTCCTTCTGTGGGGAAACCCCCCAGATCCCAAGGGCAAACAGCCAGGCCCTCTCAGGACACACTGGAGCCTTGCTCTCCCCCTCTGTCCTTTCCCCACCGTGGGCACCCCGTGCAGTCGCTCCCAGGTTTCAGGACATGTCTCCCATGGAGGGACCCCAGCAGGACTGCTCAGTGCCCTGAGCCTGCTCGGGATAATTCCCCTGGGCTGTGCTGCTCTAGTCCAGGCTGTGCCCGCACTGCCAAACAGCAGAAAGGGCAGCTCAAGCCTCAGCAGGGCTCAGGCCCAGAGGCACAGCAATTACCTCCTGTGCCTGTGCCTGGCATGGCCTCCCTTCCTGGAGCTGAGGCTGGCATGCAACCACTGCTTCCTCCGGGAAATGCTTCTTTCTCCGCAGGCTCTCCTTTCATTTCTGGAGAATGGAAAAGAGACAGCTGCATCAGATGAAAACATTCCTGACTGGGAATGGGGAAGGGGACAATTTCAGGAGGCATCACTTGTGAAAGGAATGCATAAGGATCAGAAAACACCCAGGATTTTGGGACAACCCAAGGCTGCTTCCTTCCCCAAACAGCCCCAACATCTGATCTGCCTGGACACCAGGAAATTGCAGGGCATCTGAGGGTGGGCATGGCCTGTGGTGCAATTGGGTCTGCCGGTCAGCTGACGCCAAATGCCTTCCTGCAGAGGCTGGGCAGAAGCTGCAGCCAGGCCAGGCTGGGAAACAGCCCTGCAGGGCGTGAAAGCAGCAGTGGGGCAGCGAGGCTGCCATGGATCCCTTCCTGCTGTGCCGGGCATGGCGTGTCCAGATGTGCAGCCAAAGCCCCCGGCTGCTGAGTCCAAGGGGAAGCATGAGGGAAATGCACCCACCTTCTCTTGTCTGCAGGGGTTCCTTCAGCTCTTGCCTCATCTGTTTGGATGGTTCCAGGGATATCTTATCTGTTGTATCTTGGATTTTCCCTGTTGGAGTACCTTAGAGAAAAATATTTCCATTTCCCAGGAATGGATCCCAGAAAAGCAGGGCTCAGCCTGTGGGGTCAGCAGGGACACACTACTCACCCCTGAGATGGGAGCTGGGCTTGAGTGCAGCATCCAAGGTAGCAGCTGGAGAAGCTGGAGAAGTCTTCCCTGTAGACACATCTGTAACACAACAGCCACAGAAGCTTCTGTCACCTGGTGCCTGCCCGCTTGTCTACAATTCTTCCTTGGTGGCACACTGAGAACATACCTGCAGGAGGCTCCAAGGGCTTCAAAACTTTCTTCATCCAAGCTGATGGAGAAGCCTTCCCAGCACCCTCATCTACAATGCAGCACAGATGAGAACATTTTCCAGTGTGTGCTGGGATCTCTTTCTGCCACAGGGAACTGGGCACTGCCAGGGAGTCGGGTAAGGCCATGGGAGCCAGATGTGAATAGACATGGCCAAAGCTGCCCAGGGGCCTGGGGAGCTCTGGGCTGGCTCCTGGTCACTCTCCACACTCTTTCCCTGCCCTCAGCAACATCCCTGGGAGGGGTGGCTGCAGCAGCGCAGGGACCTGGAACTCTCCCCCTCCCACACAGAAGAAATCCTCCCTAAAGCATGGGGGAAAACTGCAGCAGGCAGTGCCACAGCTATCCATCCTGCCCTCCCTCTGTCCCTCCTGCCCTCCTTCTGTGGGGAAACCCCCCAGATCCCAAGGGCAAACAGCCAGGCCCTCTCAGGACACACTGGAGCCTTGCTCTCCCCCTCTGTCCTTTCCCCACCGTGGGCACCCCGTGCAGTCGCTGTCAGGTTTCAGGACATGTCTCCCATGGAGGGACCCCAGCAGGACTGCTCAGTGCCCTGAGCCTGCTCGGGATAATTCCCCTGGGCTGTGCTGCTCTAGTCCAGGCTGTGCCCGCACTGCCAAACAGCAGAGAGGGCAGCTCAAGCCTCAGCAGGGCTCAGGCCCAGAGGCACAGCAATTACCTCCTGTGCCTGTGCCTGGCATGGCCTCCCTTCCTGGAGCTGAGGCTGGCATGCAACCACTGCTTCCTCCGGGAAATGCTTCTTTCTCCGCAGGCTCTCCTTTCATTTCTGGAGAATGGAAAAGAGACAGCTGCATCAGATGAAAACATTCCTGACTGGGAATGGGGAAGGGGACAATTCCAGGAGGCATCACTTGTGAAAGGAATGCATAAGGATCAGAAAACACCCAGGATTTTGGGACAACCCAAGGCTGCTTCCTTCCCCAAACAGCCCCAACATCTGATCTGCCTGGACACCAGGAAATTGCAGGGCATCTGAGGGTGGGCATGGCCTGTGGTGCAATTGGGGCTGTCTGCCAGCTGATGCCAAATGCCTTCCTGCAGAGGCTGGGCAGAAGCTGCAGCCAGGCCAGGCTGGCAAACAGCCCTGCAGGGCGTGAAAGCAGCAGCGGGGCAGCGAGGCTGCCATGGATCCCTTCCTGCTGTGCCAGGCACGGAGTGTGCAGATGTGCAGCCAAAGCCCCCGGATGCTGAGTCCCAGGAGCAGCATGAGGGAAATGCACCCACCTTGTCTTCTCTGCAGACGTTCCTTCAGCATTTGCCACATGATTTCTAATGGGTCCTGGAATTTCCTGCCTGCCATGTCTTTGGTCTTTCCTGTCAGAGGACCTTAAGAGAAAGTAGTTCCATTTCCCAGCAATGGACCCCACAAAAGCAGGGCTCAGCCTGAGGGGTCAGCAGGGACACACTACTCACCCCTGCCATGGGAGCTGGCCTTTTGTGCAGCATCCAAGGTAGGAGTTGGTGAGGTCGTCCCTGCAGACACGCCTGTAACACAACAGCCACAGAAGCTTCTGTCACCTGCTTCTTACCAGTCAGTCAAACATTACGCCTTGGTGGGACAGTGAGAACATACCTGCAGAATGCTCAGAGTGCTTCACAACTTCAGAGCGCCAGGCTAATGGAGAATCCTTCCCAGCATCCCAGTCTGGAAGCAAACCAAGATGAGAACTGTTTCCATTGTGTGCCAGGGCTGGCTCTGGCCCTGGGCTGGCGGCAGGGCTCCCGCTCGGGGCTGCTCCTGTGCCTTGGGCCTCTGGGCACTCAGGGCCAGCTCTGCAGCAGCTGCAGCGCCAGGGACGTTGCTGCACCAGTCCCGTTTCCCCGGGGCTCTGAACCAGCTCCAGAGGCCTGGAAGCCAAGGCGCCTCCAGCTTTGGCTGCTGCCGGGCCGGGCAAGGGCAGGCCCTGGGGGAAGAGCTGCTGCCACACAGCCCCGGCCAGGCCTGAGCCCGGCACAGCAATTACCTGCTGTGCCTGTGCCCGTGTCTGCCATCGCCATCCTTCCTGCAGCAGGGGCTCGCACCGAAGATGGAGTGCTTCCTTCAAGAAATGCCACCTTCCACTGAAGCACTATGTCCATCTCTTGACAAAGGAAGGGAGACAGCTGCATCAGATGGAGCTGTTTCCCACTTGGATGGTGGCATCAGAGGTAATATTTGTGAAATTTATGGAGCAGGAAAATGGCCAGGTTACAGTGGCATGATGAGAGCACTTCCACCTCCAAACAGCCACCCTTTTCCTAATCTGCAGGGCTGGATATAGTGGGGGATCTCAGGGTGTGTTACAGTTTGGGCATGGCCTGTCAGCTGATGCCAAATAACTTCCGGCAGAGGCTGGGCAGAAGCTGCAGCCAGGCCAGGCTGGGAAACAGCCCTGCAGGGCGTGAAAGCAGCAGCGGGGCAGCGAGGCTGCCATGGATCCCTTCCTGCTGTGCCGGGCACGGCGTGTCCAGATGTGCAGCCAAAGCCCCCGGCTGCTGAGTCCCAGGGGAAGCATGAGGGAAATGCACCCACCTTCTCTTGTCTGCAGGGGTTCCTTCAGCTCTTGCCTCATCTGTTTGGATGGTTCCAGGGATATCTTATCTGTTGTATCTTGGATTTTCCCTGTTGGAGTACCTTAGAGAAAAATATTTCCATTTCCCAGGAATGGATCCCAGAAAAGCAGGGCTCAGCCTGTGGGGTCAGCAGGGACACACTACTCACCCCTGAGATGGGAGCTGGGCTTGAGTGCAGCATCCAAGGTAGCAGCTGGAGAAGCTGGTGTCCTGGTTTAGGGCAAGTTTGGGAGATAACCCCCAAAGGGGCTTCTCTACAAAAGCAGATTCAATTGCCCCTCCCCCCTCCAACCGGTTCGGGAGAAAATATCTCCTTGGAGAAAAGTGGAAAGAAACCTGTTTATTAAACAATAGAAACCAAACAATATTAACAATAAAACTTCTCACTGCTCCAAAGAAAGCAAACTCAGAACAGTCCCCTCCCCAGGTTGCAGCTCGGCTCACTCAGTCTCTGATCAGTCTCTCTGGTGCTGGAAACGCCGTGGCCCAGGCCCGGCCAGGGGGGCCACAGGTGGAGCTGCCGGTGCTCTTCTGGGTGTTCAGTCCAGAGCAGGCTTGAACAGGTCCAAGAAAAAAGGAAAAAATCACAGTCCAGGGAATTTCTTTGCCTCAGCTAGCTAAAACTAACTAAAAGCAAGAAAAAGGGAAAAAAGGAGCTCTGTCCGGCTGTCTGTCCATCCGCAGACAACACAGTCCAGGAGCAGGAATGTGGAGGAGTGAGAGCAGTCTGAAAACAAACTGCGCGCTTCTTCCCTCCCCTCCTCACTGTCTGGAAGAGAGTCTTAAAGGTGTAAAACTTATTATTCAGTATAAACAGAACAAGACGATTGGGGATAAAAGCATCATATAGTCAACCCAGGACATTCCACCCCTTATCCCCATATCGTCACCTTACTACTAAAACTAATATATATATTCTAACTCTACAAACACATACATTATACATCTAATATACAGCTATACACAGACAATGGTGGCAACATTCAGCAAACAGTGATATTTATACATGGTTCTCACCCAACAATCAGATCTCCCTGAGGTACACATCGTGTTCTTCCATCTTTTTGCATTATCCACCATGTGCAACCTGGTCCCTGAGCAAAAACAACCCCGCGAATGGGTTTGTCTGTACTTGAGGCAGGATTGATCCAAACTGTCTTCCCTAACAAACCCCTGACATGTACCACTGGGACTTTGTCTCCATCTACTCTATGCAAAGGCTCTGATTGGGCAGGGCCCACTCGGTTAGTAGAGCCTCGGGTATTAACTAACCAGGTGGCCTTTGCCAGATGCTGCTCCCAATTTTTGAAAGATCCCCCACCTAAGGCTTTTAAGGTGGTTTTTAGCAGCCCATTGTACCTTTCTACTTTTCCCGCAGCTGGTGCATGGTAGGGGATATGGTACACCCACTCAATGCCATGTTCTCTGGCCCAGGTGCTGATAAGGCTGTTCTTGAAATGAGTCCCGTTGTCTGACTCAATCCTCTCCGGGGTACCATGTCTCCACAGGACTTGCTTTTCAAGGCCCAGGATGGTGTTACGGGCAGTAGCATGAGGCACAGGATAGGTCTCCAACCACCCTGTGGTGGCTTCTACCATTGTGAGCACGTAGCGCTTGCCTTGGCGTGTCTGGGGCAGTGTGATGTAGTCAATCTGCCAGGCCTCCCCATACTTGTACTTGGACCACCGCCCACCATACCATAGGGGCTTCACCCTCTTGGCCTGTTTGATGGCAGCACACGTCTCACAGTCGTGGATAACCTGAGAAATACTGTCCATGGTTAAATCCACCCCTCGGTCTCGTGCCCACTTATAGGTGGCATCTCTACCCTGATGGCCTGAGGCATCATGGGCCCATCGAGCTAGGAATAACTCTCCCTTGTGCTCCCAATCTAGGTCTATCTTGGACACCCCTATCTTTGCAGCCTGGTCTACCTGCTCATTGTTTTGGTGCTCCTCATTGGCTCTACTCTTGGGCACATGGGCATCTACATGGCGGACCTTCACAGGTAGCCTCCCTACCCTGGTAGCGATGTCTTTCCACTCTTCAACAGCCCAAATTGGTTTTCCTCTACGCTGCCAATTAGCCTCTTTCCACCTCTCCAGCCATCCCCACAGAGCATTGGCTACCATCCATGAATCAGTATAGAGGTAGAGCTTTGGCCACCTCTCTCTTTCAGCAATGTCCAAGGCCAGTTGAACAGCTTTGAGTTCGGCAAGTTGGCTTGATCCACCTTCTCCTTCAGTGGCCTCTGCAACCTGTCGTGTGGGGCTCCATACAGCTGCTTTCCACTTCCGATTCATTCCTACCATGCGACAGGAACCATCAGTAAAAAGAGCATATTGTGTTTCTTCCGCTGGCAGTTGGTTATATGGAGGAGCTTCTTCAGCACGTGTCACTTCTTGTTCCTCTTCATCAGTGAGACTGAAGTTTTCACCTTCTGGCCAGTTTGTAATTATTTCCAGAATCCCAGGGCGATTCAGCTTTCCAATACGGGCGTGCTGTGTTATGAGAGCAATCCACTTACTCCATGTAGCACTGGTGGCATGGTGGGTAGAGGGAATCTTTGCTTTGAACATCCACCCCAGTACTGGTAGTCGGGGTGCCAGGAGGAGTTGTGCTTCGGTGCCTATTACCTCTGAGGCGGCTTGGACTCCTTCATAGGCTGCTAAAATTTCCTTCTCTGTTGGAGTATAGTTGGCTTCAGACCCTCTGTAGCTTCGACTCCAAAATCCCAGTGGTCGGCCTCGAGTCTCCCCAGGCACCTTCTGCCACAGGCTCCAGGACAAACCATGGTTCCCGGCTGCAGAATAGAGCACATTCTTCACATCTGGTCCTGTCCTGACTGGGCCAAGGGCTACCGCATGAGCGATCTCCTGCTTAATCTGGACGAAGGCTTGTTGCTGTTCAGGGCCCCAGTGGAAAGTGTTCTTCTTACGGGTGACTAGATAGAGAGGGCTCACGATCTGGCTGTACTCAGGAATATGCATTCTCCAAAAACCTATGGCACCCAGGAAAGCTTGTGTTTCCTTCTTGTTGGATGGTGGAGACATTGCTGTTATCTTGTTGATGACATCAGTGGGAATCTGACGCCGTCCGTCTTGCCACTTCACTCCCAGAAACTGGATCTCTTGAGCAGGTCCCTTGACTTTGCTCTTCTTGATGGCAAAGCCGGCTTTCAGGAGAATCTGGATAATTTTCTCTCCTTTCTCAAACACTTCTGCTGCTGTCTTCCCCCATACAATGATGTCATCAATATATTGTAGATGTTCTGGAGCTTCACCCTTTTCTAGTGTACTCTGGATCAGTCCATGGCAGATGGTAGGACTGTGCTTCCACCCCTGGGGCAGCCGGTTCCAAGTGTACTGCACACCTCTCCAGGTGAAGGCAAACTGAGGCCTGCATTCTGCTGCCAGCGGAATGGAGAAAAATGCATTGGCAATATCGATAGTGGCATACCACTTCGCTGCCTTGGACTCAAGCTCATACTGGAGCTCTAATATGTCTGGCACAGCAGCGCTCAGTGGTGGAGTCACTTCATTCAATGCACAGTAGTCCACCGTCAGTCTCCATTCTCCTTCAGATTTACGCACAGGCCAGATGGGGCTGTTGAAGGGTGAGTGGGTCTTGCTGACCACCCCTTGGCTCTCTAGCTCTCGGATCATCTTATGGATGGGAATCACAGCATCTCGAGTGGTTCTATACTGTCGACGATGCACTGTGGAAGTGGCAATTGGTACCTGTTGCTCTTCTCCCTTCAGAAGCCCTACTGTAGATGGATTCTCAGACAGTCCAGGCAAGGTATTCAATTGCTGGACACCCTCTGTCACTACAGCTGCTATCCCAAATGCCCACCTCAGTCCTTTTGGGTCTTTGAAATACCCACTTCGCAGATAATCTATGCCCAGGATACATGGGGCCTCTGGGCCAGTCACAATAGGATGTTTCTTCCACTCATTCCCAGTCAAGCTCACATCAGCTTCCACCAAAGTGAAGTCTTGTGATCCCCCTGTCACACCAGCGATAGAAACGGATTCTGTCCCCACGTGTCTTGATGGAATTATGGTACACTGTGCACCAGTGTCGACCAAAGCTTTATACTCTTGTGGTTCCGATGTGCCAGGCCAACGAATCCACACCGTCCAGAAAACACGATTTTCCCTAGCCTCTACCTGGCTAGAGGCAGGGCCCCTCTAAGCCTGGTTATCCTTCTTTCCGTGGGCATATGTCTTAGAGGTTCCTTCAAGCGGATTAGACATGTCATCATCATCATCATACCTGGCAGTTCGGCTATGGGCAACTGGAGCTGCTTTCCTTGTGGTGGAACTTCCTCTCTGAGCCCTGTCTTCCTTCAATTCACGCACCCTTCGGGCCAGAGCAGCGGTGGATTTTCCATCCCATAGCCTCATGTTTTCTCCACAATCACGCAGGAAGAACCACAGCTCAGCTCGTGGGGTGTACCTTCTCTCTCCATCTGGGGAACGTCTGCGTTGGGTACCAGAACCTCTGATCTGTACTGCCGAGATTTGGAGAAGGTTTTCTTTAATCTCCTCTCTGAGCTTCTTATGATTCTCCTCTATCTTATCTTCTAATCTCTGCAGACGTGTTTCCACCGCTGCGATTCTGGCATGTGTTGGGCCATGTACAGCATCTGCATAAGCTCGGAGCTTCCTTGCCATGTCAAGCACGGTCTCATCTGTGTCATCCCGCTTCATAATAGCTAGAGCAGATGCATATTCATGTGGCCCAAGTCGTACCAGTTTTCGCCACATCACAGATGTGCATGGTACCAAGTCTGGGTTTCTAGTTGTTATGTCATCTGAGAATATAATCTCCGCCACTGCCATTTCCCTCAAGCGTTGAATCCCTTGTTCTATGGTTTTTCACTGTGTTTGCTGCATGTAGAGATCATCGGCACACAGGTATCTTTGTGCTACACTGTCCAAGACCCGTGCCCAGAGGCTGTGAGGGTTAGCCCCCCTCATCATGCCTTGGTCGATGACAGGATCATGTGACAGGGATCCCAAATGCCTCGCTTCTGTGCCGTCCAGAATTGTAGCCTCGCCTGCAGCATCCCAAAGACGGACTAACCAGCTAATTATGGATTCATCAGATCGTCGGGTGTAATCCTTCCTTAGGCCACGCAGGTCCTTCAGGGAGAAGGACTCAATATTGGCTTCTGATCTTGTGCCAGTTGCCTTGACTCCTGATTTTATGTCAGGAAATGTTGAGGGTCCTTCTCCTGCATCATCATCATCATCATCCACTGGTCGATCGGTCTTGTCTGTGCACTTCCCACTTCTAGTGCTAGTAGCAACAGCCATTGGTTGAGGCTTATTGTCTGGTTTAACTGCTGGCTTAGGCTCACTATGTGGTTTAGCTGCTGGCTTTGAGCCTGGGGTGTTGGCTGCAACCTGAGCGACTGGGATAGCTGATGATGTATCTCCCTGCCCCCCTTCCTCTGTCTGCTGCCCTACAGTATCTAGCAGTGTGCGATAAGCATATGCCAGGGCCCAGCTCACTGCAATGATCCTTTTCTCCTTAGGGTCATCATGATATTTCTCTTTCAGATATTTCCCCACCTCAGCTGGGTTCTGAATTTGTTCATGGGGAAAGTCCCAGACTATAGGGTCAGAGAATTCTTTCAGGATTTGGCCCATATTTTCCCATTTTCCACCCCACTCAGGATTCTCCACACGTGGGTCTACTTCTGGGTCAGGGGTCTCATCAGCTCTTCTAGACATCTCGGCCCTCATTCTAGAGAAGCTGCAGACCATATAGAGGAAGCTTACGAGATTAAATACCAGAAAGATGGTCTCTTTAACATTCAGGGGAAACTGAACATTCTCCAAAAGTGACATAACAGATTCAAAGGAGAAGAAGGAAAGGAAAGGCTGGAAAGCCTCATTCCCTGCTCCTCCTCTAACTAGCTGGGTGTAATTACTAATAAATTCCCAAAACATACTGCTAGAACTGGGATGCAGGGTAGGACGAAGAAACCATAAACCATACATATCGTAAACAGACGCCAGTATCTTTGTAAACGCCCTATAAATCATTATCACCAAGGCCAGCACAATAGCTAATCCAATCCGTGCCCCTTTACCGCAAAAACTACGTGATAGGGACAATAATCCTAGTGACCAGAAAGGTATTGAAACCTCAAAAAGGTCTAGAGACCAGAGCCACATAAAAGCCTCCCCAAGAGACATTACAAATTCAAATAACATGGCTACTGGGTACTTTAACCTACTGCACAGCAAGCACAACCAATCTGCAATCAATAAAGGGTTTTTTTCCACTTTCTCAAGCCACGCGTTGGGCGCCACTTACTGTATTTGTCCTGGTTTAGGGCAAGTTTGGGAGATAACCCCCAAAGGGGCTTCTCTACAAAAGCAGATTCAATTGCCCCTCCCCCCTCCAACAGGTTCGGGAGAAAATATCTCCTTGGAGAAAAGTGGAAAGAAACCTGTTTATTAAACAATAGAAACCAAACAATATTAACAATAAAACTTCTCACTGCTCCAAAGAAAGCAAACTCAGAACAGTCCCCTCCCCAGGTTGCAGCTCGGCTCACTCAGTCTCTGATCAGTCTCTCTGGTGCTGGAAACGCCGCGGCCCAGGCCCGGCCAGGGGGGCCACAGGTGGAGCTGCCGGTGCTCTTCTGGGTGTTCAGTCCAGAGCAGGCTTGAACAGGTCCAAGAAAAAAGGAAAAAAATCACAGTCCAGGGAATTTCTTTGCCTCAGCTAGCTAAAACTAACTAAAAGCAAG
Source organism: Passer domesticus (assembly GCF_036417665.1). Classification (NCBI taxonomy): domain Eukaryota; kingdom Metazoa; phylum Chordata; class Aves; order Passeriformes; family Passeridae; genus Passer; species Passer domesticus. The sequence goes on along the minus strand of NC_087482.1, from coordinate 6,270,116 downwards.
AAAAAGGGAAAAAAGGAGCTCTGTCCGGCTGTCTGTCCATCCGCAGACAACACAGTCCAGGAGCAGGAATGTGGAGGAGTGAGAGCAGTCTGAAAACAAACTGCGCGCTTCTTCCCTCCCCTCCTCACTGTCTGGAAGAGAGTCTTAAAGGTGTAAAACTTATTATTCAGTATAAACAGAACAAGACGACTGGGGATAAAAGCATCATATAGTCAACCCAGGACACTGGAGAAGTCTTCCCTGCAGACACATCTGTAACACAACAGCCACAGAAGCTTCTGTCACCTGGTGCCTGCCCGCTTGTCTACAATTCTTCCTTGGTGGCACACTGAGAACATACCTGCAGGAGGCTCCAAGGGCTTCAAAACTTTCTTCATCCAAGCTGATGGAGAAGCCTTCCCAGCACCCTCATCTACAATGCAGCACAGATGAGAACATTTTCCAGTGTGTGCTGGGATCTCTTTCTGCCACAGGGAACTGGGCACTGCCAGGGAGTCGGGTAAGGCCATGGGAGCCAGATGTGAATAGACATGGCCAAAGCTGCCCAGGGGCCTGGGGAGCTCTGGGCTGGCTCCTGGTCACTCTCCACACTCTTTCCCTGCCCTCAGCAACATCCCTGGGAGGGGTGGCTGCAGCAGTGCAGGGACCTGGAACTCTCCCCCTCACACACAGAAGAAATCCTCCCTAAAGCATGGGGGAAAACTGCAGCAGGCAGTGCCACAGCTATCCATCCTGCCCTCCCTCTGTCCCTCCTGCCCTCCTTCTGTGGGGAAACCCCCCAGATCCCAAGGGCAAACAGCCAGGCCCTCTCAGGACACACTGGAGCCTTGCTCTCCCCCTCTGTCCTTTCCCCACCGTGGGCACCCCGTGAAGTCGCTCCCAGGTTTCAGGACATGTCTCCCATGGAGGGACCCCAGCAGGACTGCTCAGTGCCCTGCGCCTGCTCGGGATAATTCCCCTGGGCTGTGCTGCTCTAGTCCAGGCTGTGCCCGCACTGCCAAACAGCAGAGAGGGCAGCTCAAGCCTCAGCAGGGCTCAGGCCCAGAGGCACAGCAATTACCTCCTGTGCCTGTGCCTGGCATGGCCTCCCTTCCTGGAGCTGAGGCTGGCATGCAACCACTGCTTCCTCCAGGAAATGCTTCTTTCTCCGCAGGCTCTCCTTTCATTTCTGGAGAATGGAAAAGAGACAGCTGGATCAGATGAAAACATTCCTGACTGGGAATGGGGAAGGGGACAATTTCAGGAGGCATCACTTGTGAAAGGAATGCATAAGGATCAGAAAACACCCAGGATTTTGGGACAACCCAAGGCTGCTTCCTTCCCCAAACAGCCCCAACATCTGATCTGCCTGGACACCAGGAAATTGCAGGGCATCTGAGGGTGGGCATGGCCTGTGGTGCATTTGGGGCTGTCTGCCAGCTGATGCCAAATGCCTTCCTGCAGAGGCTGGGCAGAAGCTGCAGCCAGGCCAGGCTGGGAAACAGCCCTGCAGGGCGTGAAAGCAGCAGCGGGGCAGCGAGGCTGCCATGGATCCCTTCCTGCTGTGCCGGGCACGGCGTGTCCAGATGTGCAGCCAAAGCCCCCGGCTGCTGAGTCCCAGGAGCAGCATGAGGGAAATGCACCCACCTTGTCTTCTCTGCAGACGTTCCTTCAGCATTTGCCACATGATTTCTAATGGGTCCTGGAATTTCCTGCCTGCCATGTCTTTGGTCTTTCCTGTCAGAGGACCTTAAGAGAAAGTAGTTCCATTTCCCAGGAATGGATCCCAGAAAAGCAGGGCTCAGCCTGAGGGGTCAGCAGGGACACACTACTCACCCCTGCCATGGGAGCTGGCCTTTTGTGCAGCATCCAAGGTAGGAGTTGGTGAGGTCGTCCCTGCAGACACGCCTGTAACACAACAGCCACAGAAGCTTCTGTCACCTGCTTCTTACCAGTCAGTCAAACATTATGCCTTGGTGGGACAGTGAGAACATACCTGCAGAATGCTCAGAGTGCTTCACAACTTCAGAGCGCCAGGCTAATGGAGAATCCTTCCCAGCATCCCAGTCTGGAAGCAAACCAAGATGAGAACTGTTTCCATTGTGTGCCAGGGCTGGCTCTGGCCCTGGGCTGGCGGCAGGGCTCCTGCTCGGGGCTGCTCCTGTGCCTTGGGCCTCTGGGCACTCAGGGCCAGCTCCGCAGCAGCTGCAGCGCCAGGGACGTTGCTGCACCAGTCCCGTTTCCCCGGGGCTCTGAACCAGCTCCAGAGGCCTGGAAGCCAAGGCGCCTCCAGCTTTGGCTGCTGCCGGGCCGGGCAAGGGCAGGCCCTGGGGGAAGAGCTGCTGCCACACAGCCCCGGCCAGGCCTGAGCCCGGCACAGCAATTACCTGCTGTGCCTGTGCCCGTGTCTGCCATCGCCTTCCTTCCTGCAGCAGGGGCTCGCACCGAAGATGGAGTGCTTCCTTCAAGAAATGCCACCTTCCACTGAAGCACTATGTCTATCTCTTGACAAAGGAAGGGAGACAGCTGCATCAGATGGGGCTGTTTCCCACTTGGATGGTGGCATCAGAGGTAATATTTGTGAAATTTATGGAGCAGGAAAATGGCCAGGTTACAGTGGCATGATGAGAGCACTTCCACCTCCAAACAGCCACCCTTTTCCTAATCTGCAGGGCTGGATATAGTGGGGGATCTCAGGGTGTGTTACAGTTTGGGCATGGCCTGTCAGCTGATGCCAAATAACTTCCGGCAGAGGCTGGGCAGAAGCTGCAGCCAGGCCAGGCTGGGAAACAGCCCTGCAGGGCGTGAAAGCAGCAGCGGGGCAGCGGGGCTGCCATGGATCCCTTCCCACTGTGCCAGGCACGGCGTGTCCAGATGTGCAGCCAAAGCCCCCGGCTGCTGACTCCCAGGGGAAGCATGAGGGAAATGCACCCACCTTCTCTTGTCTGCAGGGGTTCCTTCAGCTCTTGCCTCATCTGTTTGGATGGTTCCAGGGATATCTTATCTGTTGTATCTTGGATTTTCCCTGTTGGAGTACCTTAGAGAAAAATATTTCCATTTCCCAGGAATGGATCCCAGAAAAGCAGGGCTCAGCCTGTGGGGTCAGCAGGGACACACTACTCACCCCTGAGATGGGAGCTGGGCTTGAGTGCAGCATCCAAGGTAGCAGCTGGAGAAGCTGGAGAAGTCTTCCCTGCAGACACATCTGTAACACAACAGCCACAGAAGCTTCTGTCACCTGGTGCCTGCCCGCTTGTCTACAATTCTTCCTTGGTGGCACACTGAGAACATACCTGCAGGAGGCTCCAAGGGCTTCAAAACTTTCTTCATCCAAGCTGATGGAGAAGCCTTCCCAGCACCCTCATCTACAATGCAGCACAGATGAGAACATTTTCCAGTGTGTGCTGGGATCTCTTTCTGCCACAGGGAACTGGGCACTGCCAGGGAGTCGGCTAAGGCCATGGGAGCCAGATGTGAATAGACATGGCCAAAGCTGCCCAGGGGCCTGGGGAGCTCTGGGCTGGCTCCTGGTCACTCTCCACACTCTTTCCCTGCCCTCAGCAACATCCCTGGGAGGGGTGGCTGCAGCAGTGCAGGGACCTGGAACTCTCCCCCTCACACACAGAAGAAATCCTCCCTAAAGCATGGGGGAAAACTGCAGCAGGCAGTGCCACAGCTATCCATCCTGCCCTCCCTCTGTCCCTCCTGCCCTCCTTCTGTGGGGAAACCCCCCAGATCCCAAGGGCAAACAGCCAGGCCCTCTCAGGACACACTGGAGCCTTGCTCTCCCCCTCTGTCCTTTCCCCACCGTGGGCACCCCGTGAAGTCGCTCCCAGGTTTCAGGACATGTCTCCCATGGAGGGACCCCAGCAGGACTGCTCAGTGCCCTGAGCCTGCTCGGGATAATTCCCCTGGGCTGTGCTGCTCTAGTCCAGGCTGTGCCCGCACTGCCAAACAGCAGAGAGGGCAGCTCAAGCCTCAGCAGGGCTCAGGCCCAGAGGCACAGCAATTACCTCCTGTGCCTGTGCCTGGCATGGCCTCCCTTCCTGGAGCTGAGGCTGGCATGCAACCACTGCTTCCTCCAGGAAATGCTTCTTTCTCCGCAGGCTCTCCTTTCATTTCTGGAGAATGGAAAAGAGACAGCTGGATCAGATGAAAACATTCCTGACTGGGAATGGGGAAGGGGACAATTTCAGGAGGCATCACTTGTGAAAGGAATGCATAAGGATCAGAAAACACCCAGGATTTTGGGACAACCCAAGGCTGCTTCCTTCCCCAAACAGCCCCAACATCTGATCTGCCTGGACACCAGGAAATTGCAGGGGATCTGAGGGTGGGCATGGCCTGTGGTGCATTTGGGGCTGTCTGCCAGCTGATGCCAAATGCCTTCCTGCAGAGGCTGGGCAGAAGCTGCAGCCAGGCCAGGCTGGGAAACAGCCCTGCAGGGCGTGAAAGCAGCAGCGGGGCAGCGAGGCTGCCATGGATCCCTTCCTGCTGTGCCGGGCACGGCGTGTCCAGATGTGCAGCCAAAGCCCCCGGATGCTGAGTCCCAGGAGCAGCATGAGGGAAATGCACCCACCTTGTCTTCTCTGCAGACGTTCCTTCAGCATTTGCCACATGATTTCTAATGGGTCCTGGAATTTCCTGCCTGCCATGTCTTTGGTCTTTCCAGTCAGAGGACCTTAAGAGAAAGTAGTTCCATTTCCCAGCAATGGACCCCACAAAAGCAGGGCTCAGCCTGAGGGGTCAGCAGGGACACACTACTCACCCCTGCCATGGGAGCTGGCCTTTTGTGCAGCATCCAAGGTAGGAGTTGGTGAGGTCGTCCCTGCAGACACGCCTGTAACACAACAGCCACAGAAGCTTCTGTCACCTGCTTCTTACCAGTCAGTCAAACATTACGCCTTGGTGGGACAGTGAGAACATACCTGCAGAATGCTCAGAGTGCTTCACAACTTCAGAGCGCCAGGCTAATGGAGAATCCTTCCCAGCATTCCAGTCTGGAAGCAAACCAAGATGAGAACTGTTTCCATTGTGTGCCAGGGCTGGCTCTGGCCCTGGGCTGGCGGCAGGGCTCCCGCTCGGGGCTGCTCCTGTGCCTTGGGCCTCTGGGCACTCAGGGCCAGCTCCGCAGCAGCTGCAGCGCCAGGGACGTTGCTGCACCAGTCCCGTTTCCCCGGGGCTCTGAACCAGCTCCAGAGGCCTGGAAGCCCAGGCGCCTCCAGCTTTGGCTGCTGCCGGGCCGGGCAAGGGCAGGCCCTGGGGGAAGAGCTGCTGCCACACAGCCCCGGCCAGGCCTGAGCCCGGCACAGCAATTACCTGCTGTGCCTGTGCCCGTGTCTGCCATCGCCTTCCTTCCTGCAGCAGGGGCTGGCACCGAAGATGGAGTGCTTCCTTCAAGAAATGCCACCTTCCACTGAAGCACTATGTCCATCTCTTGACAAAGGAAGGGAGACAGCTGCATCAGATGGGGCTGTTTCCCACTTGGATGGTGGCATCAGAGGTAATATTTGTGAAATTTATGGAGCAGGAAAATGGCCAGGTTACAGTGGCATGATGAGAGCACTTCCACCTCCAAACAGCCACCCTTTTCCTAATCTGCAGGGCTGGATATAGTGGGGGATCTCAGGGTGTGTTACAGTTAGGGCATGGCCTGTCAGCTGATGCCAAATAACTTCCGGCAGAGGCTGGGCAGAAGCTGCAGCCAGGCCAGGCTGGGAAACAGCCCTGCAGGGCGTGAAAGCAGCAGCGGGGCAGCGGGGCTGCCATGGATCCCTTCCCACTGTGCCAGGCACGGCGTGTCCAGATGTGCAGCCAAAGCCCCCGGCTGCTGACTCCCAGGGGAAGCATGAGGGAAATGCACCCACCTTCTCTTGTCTGCAGGGGTTCCTTCAGCTCTTGCCTCATCTGTTTGGATGGTTCCAGGGATATCTTATCTGTTGTATCTTGGATTTTCCCTGTTGGAGTACCTTAGAGAAAAATATTTCCATTTCCCAGGAATGGATCCCAGAAAAGCAGGGTTCAGCCTGTGGGGTCAGCAGGGACACACTACTCACCCCTGAGATGGGAGCTGGGCTTGAGTGCAGCATCCAAGGTAGCAGCTGGAGAAGCTGGAGAAGTCTTCCCTGCAGACACATCTGTAACACAACAGCCACAGAAGCTTCTGTCACCTGGTGCCTGCCCGCTTGTCTACAATTCTTCCTTGGTGGCACACTGAGAACATACCTGCAGGAGGCTCCAAGGGCTTCAAAACTTTCTTCATCCAAGCTGATGGAGAAGCCTTCCCAGCACTCTCATCTACAATGCAGCACAGATGAGAACATTTTCCAGTGTGTGCTGGGATCTCTTTCTGCCACAGGGAACTGGGCACTGCCAGGGAGTCGGCTAAGGCCATGGGAGCCAGATGTGAATAGACATGGCCAAAGCTGCCCAGGGGCCTGGGGAGCTCTGGGCTGGCTCCTGGTCACTCTCCACACTCTTTCCCTGCCCTCAGCAACATCCCTGGGAGGGGTGGCTGCAGCAGTGCAGGGACCTGGAACTCTCCCCCTCACACACAGAAGAAATCCTCCCTAAAGCATGGGGGAAAACTGCAGCAGGCAGTGCCACAGCTATCCATCCTGCCCTCCCTCTGTCCCTCCTGCCCTCCTTCTGTGGGGAAACCCCCCAGATCCCAAGGGCAAACAGCCAGGCCCTCTCAGGACACACTGGAGCCTTGCTCTCCCCCTCTGTCCTTTCCCCACCGTGGGCACCCCGTGAAGTCGCTCCCAGGTTTCAGGACATGTCTCCCATGGAGGGACCCCAGCAGGACTGCTCAGGACCCGAGTGCCCTGCGCCTGCTCGGGATAATTCCCCTGGGCTGTGCCGCTCTAGTCCAGGCTGTGCCCGCAGTGCCAAACAGCAGAGAGGGCAGCTCAAACCTCAGCAGGGCTCAGGCCCAGAGGCACAGCAATTACCTCCTGTGCCTGTGCCTGGCATGGCCTCCCTTCCTGGAGCTGAGGCTGGCATGCAACCACTGCTTCCTCCAGGAAATGCTTCTTTCTCCGCAGGCTCTCCTTTCATTTCTGGAGAATGGAAAAGAGACAGCTGGATCAGATGAAAACATTCCTGACTGGGAATGGGGAAGGGGACAATTCCAGGAGGCATCACTTGTGAAAGGAATGCATAAGGATCAGAAAACACCCAGGATTTTGGGACAACCCAAGGCTGCTTCCTTCCCCAAACAGCCCCAACATCTGATCTGCCTGGACACCAGGAAATTGCAGGGGATCTGAGGGTGGGCATGGCCTGTGGTGCATTTGGGGCTGTCTGCCAGCTGATGCCAAATGCCTTCCTGCAGAGGCTGGGCAGAAGCTGCAGCCAGGCCAGGCTGGGAAACAGCCCTGCAGGGCGTGAAAGCAGCAGCGGGGCAGCAAGGCTGCCATGGATCCCTTCCTGCTGTGCCGGGCACGGCGTGTCCAGATGTGCAGCCAAAGCCCCCGGCTGCTGAGTCCCAGGAGCAGCATGAGGGAAATGCACCCACCTTGTCTTCTCTGCAGACGTTCCTTCAGCATTTGCCACATGATTTCTAATGGGTCCTGGAATTTCCTGCCTGCCATGTCTTTGGTCTTTCCAGTCAGAGGACCTTAAGAGAAAGTAGTTCCATTTCCCAGCAATGGACCCCACAAAAGCAGGGCTCAGCCTGAGGGGTCAGCAGGGACACACTACTCACCCCTGCCATGGGAGCTGGCCTTTTGTGCAGCATCCAAGGTAGGAGTTGGTGAGGTCGTCCCTGCAGACACGCCTGTAACACAACAGCCACAGAAGCTTCTGTCACCTGCTTCTTACCAGTCAGTCAAACATTACGCCTTGGTGGGACAGTGAGAACATACCTGCAGAATGCTCAGAGTGCTTCACAACTTCAGAGCGCCAGGCTAATGGAGAATCCTTCCCAGCATTCCAGTCTGGAAGCAAACCAAGATGAGAACTGTTTCCATTGTGTGCCAGGGCTGGCTCTGGCCCTGGGCTGGCGGCAGGGCTCCCGCTCGGGGCTGCTCCTGTGCCTTGGGTCTCTGGGCACTCAGGGCCAGCTCCGCAGCAGCTGCAGCGCCAGGGACGTTGCTGCACCAGTCCCGTTTCCCCGGGGCTCTGAACCAGCTCCAGAGGCCTGGAAGCCGAGGCGCCTCCAGCTTTGGCTGCTGCCGGGCCGGGCAAGGGCAGGCCCTGGGGGAAGAGCTGCTGCCACACAGCCCCGGCCAGGCCTGAGCCCGGCACAGCAATTACCTGCTGTGCCTGTGCCCGTGTCTGGCTTTGCCTTCCTTCCTGCAGCAGGGGCTGGCACCGAAGATGGAGTGCTTCCTTCAAGAAATGCCACCTTCCACTGAAGCACTATGTCCATCTCTTGACAAAGGAAGGGAGACAGCTGCATCAGATGGAGCTGTTTCCCACTTGGATGGTGGCATCAGAGGTAATATTTGTGAAATTTATGGAGCAGGAAAATGGCCAGGTTACAGTGGCATGATGAGAGCACTTCCACCTCCAAACAGCCACCCTTTTCCTAATCTGCAGGGCTGGATATAGTGGGGGATCTCAGGGTGTGTTACAGTTTGGGCTGCCTGTCAGCTGATGCCAAATAACTTCCGGCAGAGGCTGGGCAGAAGCTGCAGCCAGGCCAGGCTGGGAAACAGCCCTGCAGGGCGTGAAAGCAGCAGCGGGGCAGCGGGGCTGCCATGGATCCCTTCCCACTGTGCCAGGCACGGCGTGTCCAGATGTGCAGCCAAAGCCCCCGGCTGCTGACTCCCAGGGGAAGCATGAGGGAAATGCACCCACCTTCTCTTGTCTGCAGGGGTTCCTTCAGCTCTTGCCTCATCTGTTTGGATGGTTCCAGGGATATCTTATCTGTTGTATCTTGGATTTTCCCTGTTGGAGTACCTTAGAGAAAAATATTTCCATTTCCCAGGAATGGATCCCAGAAAAGCAGGGTTCAGCCTGTGGGGTCAGCAGGGACACACTACTCACCCCTGAGATGGGAGCTGGGCTTGAGTGCAGCATCCAAGGTAGCAGCTGGAGAAGCTGGAGAAGTCTTCCCTGCAGACACATCTGTAACACAACAGCCACAGAAGCTTCTGTCACCTGGTGCCTGCCCGCTTGTCTACAATTCTTCCTTGGTGGCACACTGAGAACATACCTGCAGGAGGCTCCAAGGGCTTCAAAACTTTCTTCATCCAAGCTGATGGAGAAGCCTTCCCAGCACTCTCATCTACAATGCAGCACAGATGAGAACATTTTCCAGTGTGTGCTGGGATCTCTTTCTGCCACAGGGAACTGGGCACTGCCAGGGAGTCGGCTAAGGCCATGGGAGCCAGATGTGAATAGACATGGCCAAAGCTGCCCAGGGGCCTGGGGAGCTCTGGGCTGGCTCCTGGTCACTCTCCACACTCTTTCCCTGCCCTCAGCAACATCCCTGGGAGGGGTGGCTGCAGCAGTGCAGGGACCTGGAACTCTCCCCCTCACACACAGAAGAAATCCTCCCTAAAGCATGGGGGAAAACTGCAGCAGGCAGTGCCGCAGCTATCCATCCTGCCCTCCCTCTGTCCCTCCTGCCCTCCTTCTGTGGGGAAACCCCCCAGATCCCAAGGGCAAACAGCCAGGCCCTCTCAGGACACACTGGAGCCTTGCTCTCCCCCTCTGTCCTTTCCCCACCGTGGGCACCCCGTGAAGTCGCTCCCAGGTTTCAGGACATGTCTCCCATGGAGAGACCCCAGCAGGACTGCTCAGGACCCGAGTGCCCTGCGCCTGCTCGGGATAATTCCCCTGGGCTGTGCCGCTCTAGTCCAGGCTGTGCCCGCACTGCCAAACAGCAGAGAGGGCAGCTCAAACCTCAGCAGGGCTCAGGCCCAGAGGCACAGCAATTACCTCCTGTGCCTGTGCCTGGCATGGCCTCCCTTCCTGGAGCTGAGGCTGGCATGCAACCACTGCTTCCTCCAGGAAATGCTTCTTTCTCCGCAGGCTCTCCTTTCATTTCTGGAGAATGGAAAAGAGACAGCTGGATCAGATGAAAACATTCCTGACTGGGAATGGGGAAGGGGACAATTTCAGGAGGCATCACTTGTGAAAGGAATGCATAAGGATCAGAAAACACCCAGGATTTTGGGACAACCCAAGGCTGCTTCCTTCCCCAAACAGCCCCAACATCTGATCTGCCTGGACACCAGGAAATTGCAGGGGATCTGAGGGTGGGCATGGCCTGTGGTGCATTTGGGGCTGTCTGCCAGCTGATGCCAAATGCCTTCCTGCAGAGGCTGGGCAGAAGCTGCAGCCAGGCCAGGCTGGGAAACAGCCCTGCAGGGCGTGAAAGCAGCAGCGGGGCAGCAAGGCTGCCATGGATCCCTTCCTGCTGTGCCGGGCACGGCGTGTCCAGATGTGCAGCCAAAGCCCCCGGATGCTGAGTCCCAGGAGCAGCATGAGGGAAATGCACCCACCTTGTCTTCTCTGCAGACGTTCCTTCAGCATTTGCCACATGATTTCTAATGGGTCCTGGAATTTCCTGCCTGCCATGTCTTTGGTCTTTCCAGTCAGAGGACCTTAAGAGAAAGTAGTTCCATTTCCCAGCAATGGACCCCACAAAAGCAGGGCTCAGCCTGAGGGGTCAGCAGGGACACACTACTCACCCCTGCCATGGGAGCTGGCCTTTTGTGCAGCATCCAAGGTAGGAGTTGGTGAGGTCGTCCCTGCAGACACGCCTGTAACACAACAGCCACAGAAGCTTCTGTCACCTGCTTCTTACCAGTCAGTCAAACATTACGCCTTGGTGGGACAGTGAGAAAATACCTGCAGAATGCTCAGAGTGCTTCACAACTTCAGAGCGCCAGGCTAATGGAGAATCCTTCCCAGCATTCCAGTCTGGAAGCAAACCAAGATGAGAACTGTTTCCATTGTGTGCCAGGGCTGGCTCTGGCCCTGGGCTGGCGGCAGGGCTCCCGCTCGGGGCTGCTCCTGTGCCTTGGGCCTCTGGGCACTCAGGGCCAGCTCCGCAGCAGCTGCAGCGCCAGGGACGTTGCTGCACCAGTCCCGTTTCCCCGGGGCTCTGAACCAGCTCCAGAGGCCTGGAAGCCGAGGCGCCTCCAGCTTTGGCTGCTGCCGGGCCGGGCAAGGGCAGGCCCTGGGGGAAGAGCTGCTGCCACACAGCCCCGGCCAGGCCTGAGCCCGGCACAGCAATTACCTGCTGTGCCTGTGCCCGTGTCTGCCATCGCCTTCCTTCCTGCAGCAGGGGCTGGCACCGAAGATGGAGTGCTTCCTTCAAGAAATGCCACCTTCCACTGAAGCACTATGTCCATCTCTTGACAAAGGAAGGGAGACAGCTGCATCAGATGGAGCTGTTTCCCACTTGGATGGTGGCATCAGAGGTAATATTTGTGAAATTTATGGAGCAGGAAAATGGCCAGGTTACAGTGGCATGATGAGAGCACTTCCACCTCCAAACAGCCACCCTTTTCCTAATCTGCAGGGCTGGATATAGTGGGGGATCTCAGGGTGTGTTACAGTTTGGGCTGCCTGTCAGCTGATGCCAAATAACTTCCGGCAGAGGCTGGGCAGAAGCTGCAGCCAGGCCAGGCTGGGAAACAGCCCTGCAGGGCGTGAAAGCAGCAGCGGGGCAGCGGGGCTGCCATGGATCCCTTCCCACTGTGCCAGGCACGGCGTGTCCAGATGTGCAGCCAAAGCCCCCGGCTGCTGACTCCCAGGGGAAGCATGAGGGAAATGCACCCACCTTCTCTTGTCTGCAGGGGTTCCTTCAGCTCTTGCCTCATCTGTTTGGATGGTTCCAGGGATATCTTATCTGTTGTATCTTGGATTTTCCCTGTTGGAGTACCTTAGAGAAAAATATTTCCATTTCCCAGGAATGGATCCCAGAAAAGCAGGGTTCAGCCTGTGGGGTCAGCAGGGACACACTACTCACCCCTGAGATGGGAGCTGGGCTTGAGTGCAGCATCCAAGGTAGCAGCTGGAGAAGCTGGAGAAGTCTTCCCTGCAGACACATCTGTAACACAACAGCCACAGAAGCTTCTGTCACCTGGTGCCTGCCCGCTTGTCTACAATTCTTCCTTGGTGGCACACTGAGAACATACCTGCAGGAGGCTCCAAGGGCTTCAAAACTTTCTTCATCCAAGCTGATGGAGAAGCCTTCCCAGCACCCTCATCTACAATGCAGCACAGATGAGAACATTTTCCAGTGTGTGCTGGGATCTCTTTCTGCCACAGGGAACTGGGCACTGCCAGGGAGTCGGCTAAGGCCATGGGAGCCAGATGTGAATAGACATGGCCAAAGCTGCCCAGGGGCCTGGGGAGCTCTGGGCTGGCTCCTGGTCACTCTCCACACTCTTTCCCTGCCCTCAGCAACATCCCTGGGAGGGGTGGCTGCAGCAGTGCAGGGACCTGGAACTCTCCCCCTCACACACAGAAGAAATCCTCCCTAAAGCATGGGGGAAAACTGCAGCAGGCAGTGCCACAGCTATCCATCCTGCCCTCCCTCTGTCCCTCCTGCCCTCCTTCTGTGGGGAAACCCCCCAGATCCCAAGGGCAAACAGCCAGGCCCTCTCAGGACACACTGGAGCCTTGCTCTCCCCCTCTGTCCTTTCCCCACCGTGGGCACCCCGTGCAGTCACTGCCAGGTTTCAGGACATGTCTCCCATGGAGGGACCCCAGCAGGACTGCTCAGTGCCCTGAGCCTGCTCGGGATAATTCCCCTGGGCTGTGCTGCTCTAGTCCAGGCTGTGCCCGCACTGCCAAACAGCAGAGAGGGCAGCTCAAGCCTCAGCAGGGCTCAGGCCCAGAGGCACAGCAATTACCTCCTGTGCCTGTGCCTGGCATGGCCTCCCTTCCTGGAGCTGAGGCTGGCATGCAACCACTGCTTCCTCCGGGAAATGCTTCTTTCTCCACAGGCTCTCCTTTCATTTCTGGAGAATGGAAAAGAGACAGCTGGATCAGATGAAAACATTCCTGACTGGGAATGGGGAAGGGGACAATTTCAGGAGGCATCACTTGTGAAAGGAATGCATAAGGATCAGAAAACACCCAGGATTTTGGGACAACCCAAGGCTGCTTCCTTCCCCAAACAGCCCCAACATCTGATCTGCCTGGACACCAGGAAATTGCAGGGGATCTGAGGGTGGGCATGGCCTGTGGTGCATTTGGGGCTGTCTGCCAGCTGATGCCAAATGCCTTCCTGCAGAGGCTGGGCAGAAGCTGCAGCCAGGCCAGGCTGGGAAACAGCCCTGCAGGGCGTGAAAGCAGCAGCGGGGCAGCAAGGCTGCCATGGATCCCTTCCTGCTGTGCCGGGCACGGCGTGTCCAGATGTGCAGCCAAAGCCCCCGGATGCTGAGTCCCAGGAGCAGCATGAGGGAAATGCACCCACCTTGTCTTCTCTGCAGACGTTCCTTCAGCATTTGCCACATGATTTCTAATGGGTCCTGGAATTTCCTGCCTGCCATGTCTTTGGTCTTTCCAGTCAGAGGACCTTAAGAGAAAGTAGTTCCATTTCCCAGCAATGGACCCCACAAAAGCAGGGCTCAGCCTGAGGGGTCAGCAGGGACACACTACTCACCCCTGCCATGGGAGCTGGCCTTTTGTGCAGCATCCAAGGTAGGAGTTGGTGAGGTCGTCCCTGCAGACACGCCTGTAACACAACAGCCACAGAAGCTTCTGTCACCTGCTTCTTACCAGTCAGTCAAACATTACGCCTTGGTGGGACAGGGAGAACATACCTGCAGAATGCTCAGAGTGCTTCACAACTTCAGAGCGCCAGGCTAATGGAGAATCCTTCCCAGCATTCCAGTCTGGAAGCAAACCAAGATGAGAACTGTTTCCATTGTGTGCCAGGGCTGGCTCTGGCCCTGGGCTGGCGGCAGGGCTCCCGCTCGGGGCTGCTCCTGTGCCTTGGGCCTCTGGGCACTCAGGGCCAGCTCCGCAGCAGCTGCAGCGCCAGGGACGTTGCTGCACCAGTCCCGTTTCCCCGGGGCTCTGAACCAGCTCCAGAGGCCTGGAAGCCCAGGCGCCTCCAGCTTTGGCTGCTGCCGGGCCGGGCAAGGGCAGGCCCTGGGGGAAGAGCTGCTGCCACACAGCCCCGGCCAGGCCTGAGCCCGGCACAGCAATTACCTGCTGTGCCTGTGCCCGTGTCTGCCATCGCCTTCCTTCCTGCAGCAGGGGCTCGCACCGAAGATGGAGTGCTTCCTTCAAGAAATGCCACCTTCCACTGAAGCACTATGTCTATCTCTTGACAAAGGAAGGGAGACAGCTGCATCAGATGGGGCTGTTTCCCACTTGGATGGTGGCATCAGAGGTAATATTTGTGAAATTTATGGAGCAGGAAAATGGCCAGGTTACAGTGGCATGATGAGAGCACTTCCACCTCCAAACAGCCACCCTTTTCCTAATCTGCAGGGCTGGATATAGTGGGGGATCTCAGGGTGTGTTACAGTTTGGGCTGCCTGTCAGCTGATGCCAAATAACTTCCGGCAGAGGCTGGGCAGAAGCTGCAGCCAGGCCAGGCTGGGAAACAGCCCTGCAGGGCGTCAAAGCAGCAGCGGGGCAGCGGGGCTGCCATGGATCCCTTCCCACTGTGCCAGGCACGGCGTGTCCAGATGTGCAGCCAAAGCCCCCGGCTGCTGACTCCCAGGGGAAGCATGAGGGAAATGCACCCACCTTCTCTTGTCTGCAGGGGTTCCTTCAGCTCTTGCCTCATCTGTTTGGATGGTTCCAGGGATATCTTATCTGTTGTATCTTGGATTTTCCCTGTTGGAGTACCTTAGAGAAAAATATTTCCATTTCCCAGGAATGGATCCCAGAAAAGCAGGGTTCAGCCTGTGGGGTCAGCAGGGACACACTACTCACCCCTGAGATGGGAGCTGGGCTTGAGTGCAGCATCCAAGGTAGCAGCTGGAGAAGCTGGAGAAGTCTTCCCTGCAGACACATCTGTAACACAACAGCCACAGAAGCTTCTGTCACCTGGTGCCTGCCCGCTTGTCTACAATTCTTCCTTGGTGGCACACTGAGAACATACCTGCAGGAGGCTCCAAGGGCTTCAAAACTTTCTTCATCCAAGCTGATGGAGAAGCCTTCCCAGCACCCTCATCTACAATGCAGCACAGATGAGAACATTTTCCAGTGTGTGCTGGGATCTCTTTCTGCCACAGGGAACTGGGCACTGCCAGGGAGTCGGCTAAGGCCATGGGAGCCAGATGTGAATAGACATGGCCAAAGCTGCCCAGGGGCCTGGGGAGCTCTGGGCTGGCTCCTGGTCACTCTCCACACTCTTTCCCTGCCCTCAGCAACATCCCTGGGAGGGGTGGCTGCAGCAGTGCAGGGACCTGGAACTCTCCCCCTCACACACAGAAGAAATCCTCCCTAAAGCATGGGGGAAAACTGCAGCAGGCAGTGCCACAGCTATCCATCCTGCCCTCCCTCTGTCCCTCCTGCCCTCCTTCTGTGGGGAAACCCCCCAGATCCCAAGGGCAAACAGCCAGGCCCTCTCAGGACACACTGGAGCCTTGCTCTCCCCCTCTGTCCTTTCCCCACCGTGGGCACCCCGTGCAGTCGCTCCCAGGTTTCAGGACATGTCTCCCATGGAGGGACCCCAGCAGGACTGCTCAGTGCCCTGAGCCTGCTCGGGATAATTCCCCTGGGCTGTGCCTGACTTGTCCAGGCTGTGCCCGCACTGCCAAACAGCAGAGAGGGCAGCTCAAGCCTCAGCAGGGCTCGGGCCCAGAGGCACAGCAATTACCTCCTCTGCCTGTGCCTGGCATCGCCTCTCTTCCTGCAGCAGAGGCTGGCATGGAACCACTGCTTCCTCTGGGAAATGCCGCCTTATGCCCAGCCTCTGCATCCACTTCTGGAGAAAGGAAGAGGGACAGCTGGATCAGGTGGGGTGTTCCCCACTGGGGAGGTGGCGCCTTCAGGAGGGAATGATTGTCAAAGACATGGCTAAGAATCAGGAAATCCCTATAAACATTTTGGGAAGGCCAGGGCCCTCCCTTCCCCAAACTGCTGCCCTTTCTGTTCTACCCGGCGACTGGAAAATTTCAGGGGATCTCAGGCCTGTGGTGCAATTAGGCGGCCTGTCAGCTGATGCCAAATGCCTTCTTGCAGGGGCTGGGCAGAAGCTGCAACCAGGCCAGGCTGGGAAACAGCCCTGCAAGACGTCAAAGCAGCAGCAGGGCAGCGAGGCTGCCATGGATCCCTTCCCACTGTGCCAGGCACGGCGTGTCCAGATGTGCAGCCAAAGCTCCCAGATGCTGAGACCCAGGGGAAGCACGAGGGAAATGCACCCACCTTCTCCTGCCTGCTGCATTTCCTTCAGCATTTGCCTCATGTTTTCGGATGGATCAAGGGGTTTCTGGTGTCCTGTAGCTTGGTCCTTCCCCCTCGGAGGACCTTGGAGCAACAGGATTCCATTTCCCAGGAACAGATCCCACAAAAGTAGGGCTCAGCCTGTGGGGTCAGCAGGGAGACACTACTCACCTCTGCGATGGTTGCCAGGCTTCTGTGTAGGAATCAGCAAAGGAGCTGGAGAAGTCCTCCCTGCAGACACACCTGTAACTCAACAGCCACAGAAGCTTCTGCCATCTCTGCTGATCTGCACGGGCACCACTGAGCCGCAGGAGCGGTGAGGGGATCGTGCAGGCCGAGGGCACACACGTGCATGGTTCTGTGCTGGCACCTGCAGCGATGCCTCCCTGGCCCAGCTTTGGCCTCTGAGCTGGCAGCTCTCCCAGGGGAAAGGCCTTGACCTATCCTCAGCATCTCCCAGAGCCTCAGTCCTGGACGTGGCTTGGGAAGCTGCACCACCTTCACCAGCAGGTTCAGCTGCA
Source organism: Passer domesticus (assembly GCF_036417665.1). Taxonomy (NCBI): domain Eukaryota; kingdom Metazoa; phylum Chordata; class Aves; order Passeriformes; family Passeridae; genus Passer; species Passer domesticus. The sequence continues at coordinate 6,253,299 of NC_087482.1, read as the reverse complement.
AAGAAAGGCAGGACGGAAGACCTGTAAATCCACCAACAGAAACACCAGCCAAACCTCACTAAAAAGTCACCACTACTCCTTGAAGTAAAATAGACTGATGCATGTTAATACCTAAGCTTGTAAGCTGTAAAACCCATTGTTATGAGAAGTAAAATATTTTATTTTAAACTGTATTATTCATGAGGTTGTTTTAAGTGAACTGAATATTTAAGGTGTGATATGCAAATTTATTTCAAAAAATTAAATATTTTAGTGCTTTTGTTATAACAGACAAAAGAAATAGAAGTAAAAGCTAATGAAACACTGTAAAGAATATATTAGAACAATAATATGATTCGTGAAAAATCGGAAAAAAAAAAAGTATATAAGATACAAACCAGATTTAAGTTCCAAGAAACACTAAACGTAACATTAAATCAGACAGGATATAACAAAAGCCGTTAGATATTTAATAAGGATCAAATTAAAATAAAGGAAAAAAGCCAAGTAGAGCTGAAAGAAAGAGAAGTGTACAGACTAATTACAACTTTAGAGCTAAAATGTCAAAGAAACAAAACTATAACAATTAGAAATAAGCAGGTGCTATCCTAAATCCTGAAAAACAATTTAAAAGGCTCTTATAAATCTTATGAAGTAAATACTGAGAATGAGACGAATGACACCAGTGACTAGATCCCAAGGTGTAAGCTCTGCTACCAAGAAGATACACATCTTGGCCCTTTGGCTGCAACCCAAAGGGTCTTTGAGAGAGCTAGAGTGTTAAAACTGCAGAGGATTATTGTCACTGTATCAGTCATCCAAGCCCAAAAAGAATGAGCCATATGCACACTCCCAAGTTAGTGTAGTACGCTATAATTTTAACAAATTCAGAAGGTGCACTATGAGTAGTAAAAGACACTGCAATAAAGAAAATGTGAAATAGAGCAAAAAGAATAAAATGGCAAAATTTGTAAGCAATATATTAAAACTTTTTGCTCTGCAAGAGATAGAGAAGAAATAAATCCTGAGAGTAGAATAAAGCAAATTGCTCAAGAAATAGAAAACAAGAACATGAGACAGTTATAAAGACACATTTTAGCAGGCAACATAAGGAAACATGAAAAACTTATTTTACAAATATTACCAGCCCTAAACGACTATGGAGTCAAAATATATCTAAATTACAATAAGCACATGCATTGATATAAAAAAATATAATTGACAATCCAAAGAAAAGAAATTAAAGATTTAGAATAATCTACCTTATGAGAAGAGCTGTTAATTTTATACCCTGACTAGTAGTATGAAAGTGTAGTTGTCAAGTTTTATAAATACTAAACATAAAATTAGAAAATAAGTAAGCTTTGTCAAAGTGTATCCTAAAAGTACAAATTTAATAAATTAATAGAGAAAGGGAGGGATTCTGATAGATTGTATGCACAAATTCATGCTGAGACTACAGTAATCTCGCCTAATGAAAATCCTAGCATAACAAAGGAGGGTTCAGGGCAATCAACATGCACCAAAATCCTAGCCTGAATATTCGTCCCCAGAAATGCTGATTCCAGAAGATTATTTCTCTGACCAAACCTCAGCAATGTGCATTCGATTTGCATCATCTATAAGATAAATGTGTGCCTCCTAGAATGCATATTGCAGGAGATTTTCCTCTAACAAAGTGAATTTTTTACCAGTTTTGGGGAAACTCTCAGCAAGAGCTGCAGCAAGAAAGGAAAAAATACATGAATATGCAAAAAGGATAAAAACAACCATAAGAAAGCAGAAAAACTCCTGCCCTCCACACCGCTTGGAGCTTGGAAATGGACAAAAAAGACTTTGAGAGAGCTGTCCCTTCGTGATGCACAGGGGAGAGAAATGCCCCACCTGTCTCACCTGACGCTGTCAGCCTGCTTCAGGGCCAATCTGATATTTGCTTCTAGGTTTTCTACGACTGAATTTTAATTATGGAATAAATTCTCCTTATTAATCAGAAAAAGCTAATTCATTTAAAACATCCGGGACTCCTGGAACCCTCATCAGGCAACCCAAAATATCCCTTTGTGCCTCTTCAGGTCCAGGCCCAGATGATCCCCCGGAAGGAAATGTGCCCTCAGCCCAGGGACGCTCAGCATGGGCTCCCCCATCCCCTCGGGGCCCCGCCGCTGGGCACAGCAGCCCCTGCCTGGCTCCTGCCTGCCCACACCGTGGCCATCCACGGCTGCTCCTGGGCATGGAGCTCAGCCAGTGCTGCTGCCGGGTGGGCTTTGCTGCTGCTACCACCAGGACAATCTGGTCACAGCTGCATCTCTCTACTGCAACAGAAGACCTGATTTGGGAAGTGCTGTGCTGCCCCATTTCTTCAGCCCCACTAGCTGCCCACACCCACAGTGGCACTGGGCCGCCCCCAGAAAACTGTCGAATCTGGGCTGTGGCTGCAGGGCACAGCTGCTCTACAGCACAGGTGGACTGCCTTGGGGGTAGGACTGCCCTGAGGGTAGGGACAAGGAACAGGGTGAGGTCTGCTCTATGTTTTCCTAAGGTGATTACTCTACAGACCATCAGGGGCAGGCCAACACTGCACTAAAGGCATACACCAACTTACAAACAATGCAGGGTCCCAGGGCAGGATACAATCTTTAGCCAATTGGGAGAAACTGAGGGTGGAACACCAGGCGGGGAATACAAGGTTTAAACCAATTGGGGATTACAGGGGAGGGGAAGAACTTAAACAAACCAATGGGATTCCGAAGGATACAAAATTGATAGGAAAATTTCAAGAGCGAGGGGCAGGCTTGGAGAGGGACTGACATGCAATGGGAGGAGTGAAAAAAAGGGCAGGTCTTTGGAGAGATGGACAAGTGGGGCAAAACCAACATCACAGGGGGGAAAGGAGGAACCCATTGGTAATAAAATATGCTATAACAATAGAAAATAAGGGGAGGGGTATAAAACTGACTTCTAGGACTGAATTACAGTCAAAAATTTTGTTATATTTCTCCAATTACTGTATCATGAAAGAAAACCAAGCAAATTAAATGTTGCAGCAATTTTAATGAAGTAGCTGAAAAGTATATGAAATTGAATCCACTCAAAATATTGACAATATAATTTGGTTATAATAAGGGATAATTTGGTTCTTATAATAGCACATAAGGAAAAATAATCGTGCGGGGTACACGAGGGGTACGGAGGGCAGGGCTTGACCCCTGTCCCCTCACATACAAATTGCCAAGCCTAAAATTCTCCTTTTTACCGTGTACATCATCACCATCTCCTCCCATTTTCAATTTGTCACACTTGTATCTCCACCTTCATTATCAGTTTTACCACGCATGCTCCACCGTTTTTTAGGTGGTTGCACTGTTCTTTGGGGTCATCTCTGATGAAGGCCTCTCCTCTTCCTCGATGTCCTTTGATTCACCTTTTGGATTACACATGCGCAACAAGCTGGTATAATGTAAGTCAAAGCTAATATCATACAAGCCAATACTATGTTCTAGCATCAAAGCAATAAATCTCCTATAATTAACATTTTCCTGGATGTCCAACCAAACTTTCCTCTCCTCCAACTAAATTCAGTAATACTTATCTCTTTCTTCTTCCTGTTCTGAACATCTGCAGGAGAAGGGGGGGAGCTCCTCCTCTCCCTTTCTTCCTTGGCATTACACCTTTTAACTGTTCTACTGTTTCCAAATATTAATTATTATATCAATATTGATTACTTTACAATTTTATCAGCAGGAATCACACCTATTTATTACAACATGAACTGCAATGGAGAAGCTCTGAGTCAAGGCTCGGATGAGCTCTTCAAATAATTTCCTGGCAGAAACAGATAGCCACACTTGCCCTTATCACATGCAAACAGAGGGTTCCAAAAATAGCAACACCTTCCGAGGCCCTTCTGGGCATTGGGAACACGTGTTGTGGTGCCGGCTGCATCTGTGGGAGCAATGGGGAGCGTGAGCCCGTGCTGTGCTGCACTGCTGAGCTGGCAGCATGGTGGATATGGGCAGGACCTTCTCTGTTTCCCCCAGAGCTGGGGCCTGCAGGCACCTTGCCGGCCCTTGGCACAGGCTGTGCCAGCCAACAAAGCCCAGCAGGCCGGGAGGAGAGCCCGGGGGCAGCGCAGCTGCTTGGGCAGTGGCTGCTGCCAGGGACATGGGCCAAAGCCATCCCTGAGCAGCCACTGCCACCCCTGGCCCTCCCTGCCCCGTGACAGCTCCCCCAGCCCCAGGGGACAGGCTCAGGCCCTGTCAGGAGACACTGGAGCAATCACCTGCTGTGCCAGTGCCTGGAACTGCCTGTTCTCCTGCAGAAGAGGCTGCCACTTAGCCGCTGCTTCATCCTGGAACAGCCACCTTCTCTGTCAGCTTTTGGGTCATCGCTGGAGAAAGAAAAGGGACAGATGGATCAGATGGGACAGTTCCCCATGGGGAGGTGTCGTCTTCAGAAGCTAACACTGGTGAAAGTCATGGACAAGGATGAGGAAATCAGATGAGCTTTTGGGATTGGACAGGCCCCTGCCTTCTCCAAACCACCACCTCTCGTGATCTGTCTGGAGACTGGGAAATTGCAGGGTAACTCAGGGTGGACATGTCCCATGGTGCAGTTTGGGCTCCCTGGCAGGAGATGCCAAATGCCTTCCTGCAGAGGCTGGGCAGAAGCTGCAGCCAGGCCAGGCTGGGAAACAGCCCTGCAGGCGTCAAAGCAGCAACAGCAGCAGCGGGGCAGCGAGGCTGCCATGGATCCCTTCCCACTGTGCCGCGCACGGCGTGTCCAGATGTGCAGCCAGAGCCCCCAGCTGCTGAGTCCCAGGGGCAGCATGAGGGAAATGCACTCACCATGGCACCTCTCCAGATCACTCAGCATCTTGTGCAGAGATTTGGCTGCCTCCAGAGACTTGCTGTCTCCTGTGTCTTGGTTCTTCCATCTAGGGGGACCTTAATGGAAAGTGATTCAATTTCTCCTTCAGGCCTGAGTGGCAGTGAGGGCACCTGGGTGACTGGTGCCCTCCAAGGCACTCCCTCAGCTCTGCCTCCCACTCAGGAGCACAGGTGGTTTCTCAGTGAGCTTTGCTGGGGTGGTATGTGCAAAGTGGTGAAGTATTGGTGGATCAGGCTCTGATGTTGTACAGTTCAAGAAGCTGATGACATAGAGAGCCTTGCAAAGTCTTTCAACTGGAGAAATGATTTTTGTTTCTCTCTATTGCTGATTGAGGACTCTTTTGAGGGTTTGATGCGTCCTTTCTAGGATGGATTGTCCTGTGGGGTTTGCAGGTATACCTGTCTTATGTTCTATTCCCCAGTCACTGAAGAACTCTTTCAACTTGTGAGAGGTATAGGCAGGTCCATTGTCTGTTTTGATCTCCTTTGGTACTCCCAGGGTAGCAAAGGCCAGGAAAAAATGTTTTATGGTGTGCTGCGCAGTTTTTCCTGGTTGTGTTGATCCAAGTACTGCTCCTGAAAATGTATCGACCGATACATGCAAGTATTTTGACTTTCCAAAAGTTGCAAAGTGGGTTACATCTGTCTGCCACAGCTGGCAGCTGTTTAAACCTGTTTAAACTCCCGTCCCCATAGATGGTATCTGGTAGTTTTGACAGTTCGGGCATGTGGCAACAATAGCTTCTGCTTGATCTTTTGAATGCTTGAACATTCTGATAAGGGCAGGCACATTTTGATGAAAAAACGCATGTGACAACTTTGCCTGGGCACAGATGTTAGGGACATTAGCAGTCTCTATTGCCATGGCTAAGGTGTCTGCTTTCCTGTTCCCTTCTGGAATGAAACCTGGGAGGTCAGTGTGTGACCTCATGTGCATTATATGGTAAGGTTGTTTTCTGTGGGAAATTAAGCGTTTTAATGTAGAAATCAATTGGTATAACTTTGGATTGGAAACCTCTTTGAGAAGAGCATGTTCTGCTCTCATAGCTATGCCAGCAACATAAGCTGAATCTTATGTGACCAGATTAAAAGGTTCATTTTTGAATTTCTCAAAGGCTCTGATAACAGCTGCTAATTCTGCAATCTGTGGAGAGCGCTCCACTATTTCCGTGTCAGATTCCCAGTTTTGGGTCTTAGGGTCTTTCCATGTCATTACTGACTTGTGGGATGACCCTGAGCCATCTGTAAAGATGGTTAGAGCTTTGAGAGGTGTTCTACTTTGGATTAATTTTGGAGTCAGATGAAAGGTTACATCACAATTAAAAAGCTTATGTTTTGGGATATGTACTGAAATTTGGCCTGTATAGCTGTCTAAGGCATACTGGAGATTTTCATTGGTCTGGAGCAAATGTTCCAGGTCCCCAGTGGTCACTGGCAAATATATGCATGTGAACTCACACCCTGCAAGGGAGTGGAGGCGAGTTCTAGCCTTTTTTATTAAATGTGCCATAATTTCTTGGAAGGTGGTAATTGTCTTTGTGGGTTGGTTATTTGTAAAGATCCATTCCAGTATTAGTAAAGGGTCTCGAAGTTGAGTGTCCCATTGGAAGATCAGTCCATAGAACCAAGGTGCTTTTCCCAGAATGACGAACTGGAAAGGCAGGCTGGGCTCAAAGCGATGGGCTTTGCGTGAAGACAGGGCTTCTTGGACCTTGGTGATGGCATCTCGGGCCTCTGGTGTTAGAGTGCATGGAGAGTCCAGATCCTCCTTGCCCCAAAGAAGGTTGAACAGTGGAGCGAGGTCCTCTGTTGTAATTCCTAGCAGTGGACATACCCAGCTGATGGATCCGCACAGACTGTGTAAGTCTCTCAGAGTTTTTGGGTTGTCTCGGATGGCGAGATGCTGGGGTACGATGGTCCTTTCCCGGATCTGGAGTCCAAGGTAAGTCCATGGATTGGTGTACTGTATTTTGTCCTCACAGATCTCGAATCCTGCCTTTTCTATGGTTTCAATAGTCTTTTTAACTGCTTTGTCCAAGTAAGCTTTTCCTGATGCACAGACTAGGATATCGTGCATATAGTGATGGATGATTGCATCTGGGAATAGGTTCCGAACAGGAGACAGGATGTGAGCAACATACCACTGGTATAGAGTGGAACTGCATTCAAGTCCCTGAGGAAGATACAGCCAATGATATCTTTTGAGTGGAGCCTCTCTGTTAAGAGAGGGAACGGAGAAAGCAAACCGTGGAGTGTCCTGGGGATGCAGCAGGATGCTGAAGAAACAGTCTTTAATATCAATGATAGCAAGTGTCCAGTCTCTAGGCAGCATCGATGGTGAGGGCAGGCCAGGCTGGAGGGGACCCATGTCCTCGATGACCTCATTGATTTTGCGAAGATCGTGGAGGAGCCTCCACCTGTCCGTTCCAGGCTTTTTAGTACGAAGACTGGAGAGTTCCAAGGGCTGGTGGTCTCTACGATGTGGCCTTTGGCGAGCTGTTCATCCACAAGGGCATGTAGTGTGCGCAATTTGACTTTAGAGAGGGGCCACTGCTCGATCCAGATCGGGTTATGGCATTTCCAGGTGAGACGAGGAGTGTCTGGCAGTGCGCGCTCCTCAGTGGCCCCAATTAGAATTCCGGACTGGGAATATACGTAGGGAAGCACCCCACTGGAATAAAATGTGCCTGCCATAGAGGATGATGGGGGCCCTTACCATGAACGGGCGGATGGTTGCCAACTTGCCTTCAGGCCCTTTGACGAGGATGTTGTACTTGCTCCGCATGGAAACTGTAGCTCCACCGATCCCTGTGATCATGCCTGCCACAGGGTTGTAGCTCCCAGTGAGCTGGCCATTCTGAGCGAGCGATGATGGTCACGTCTGCACCGGTGTCCAGCACCCTGGTAGGTGGATCTTTTCTCCTCTGCAGGTAAGACCGCACTCGATGACAGGCTTACTTGGTCCCACAACTTGTGTCCACATTGCTGTGGGGTTGAGAGGAAGCTGTTCTCTGTGATTCTTAGGGAGTAAAAAGGCTTGTGCGAACGGAGTACCCTTTGGAAGAAAAAATGGTAAGTCTGTGCAGTACATCCGGACAGAGATTTCTTGGCCCAAGTACACTGTTTGTACTTCTGGAACAACAAATACTTCCTTTGGGCTACGGAGAGTATCACCTATAATTAGGATGTTAGAAGGACCACCTTTTGGCCCACGTTTGCCTGTGGGAACACGATAAACATTGTCATTTTTAAAGTCAATGGACAGTGCAGTTACCAGTAGCTGGCAGGTTCCCCTCGGTATTGCTCTGTGTGTTGGGTCCTACTCATGTGGTCTGGAATCTCATGGGCTGTTGCGTGACTGGCTGTGGATGGCCTTTGATTTGGTGTCCTTGCCTGGGGCCCCACCACGCTCCACTGGAAGTTTCCCGGACGCGGCTGATAGTACTGCTGATTCTGGGACCTTTGGTAGAAATTGTGAGGGTACCTGGGATGTGACCTCTCTGGACAGTCCTTTATAAAATGTCCACAGTCTCCGCAGTGGTAGCAGCAGACCTGGTCTTTAGAAGCTATTATTGCATATGCACCAGAAACTCCTTCTGCAACACCCTTAGTAACTGCTTGGGCCACTGTATCTTCAGTGGACAGGTGGCGTGTGCAGCTTTCCAGCATTTGCTCTATGGTAGGTTCTGTGTCTAAGGGTAAGGCTCTCAGAATTGCTTTACATTTTTCATTTGAGTTACTCATGGGAAGCTTGCACAACAGTTCTTTTCTAGCCTCTGTGCTCTCTATCTGTTTTTCCAGAGCATCCTTAATTCTATCTACAAATTTGATAAAGCTTTCATCTATTCCTTGTTTAATACTAGAAAAGTGTTGGGTAGAAATAGAGTCATCAGGGGTAAGAAGTAAGGAGGTTTCTGCTGCAATAACCATGTCTTGTAGTGTTGTCTTAGGTAAGGTATCAGCTTGGTGAGAGGGTTTCTGCAAATCCCCTTCACCAGCCAGCTGTTCGAGTGTAAGGTTTGACTTATCAGCATCAGCAGCATAGTTATCTGATAATGTTTTTAATTGCTTTTTCCAATGCCTTTCCCAAAGCATGTACTCGGCGGGAGAAAGGAGGCACTGGGCAATATTTTTAATATCGTGGGGTACCAGAACATGTGCTGAGAATGTAGATTCTAGGGAATTCCTAAAAATATGTGAACTTCTTTAGTTCTTTTGTTCAAGTTCTTTATTTGTAATAGGTTCCCATGTCTTTCTAGTAGTAGCACGGCCCCTTTTTTCCTTTTTATAATCTACTGGAAAGGCAGTAATTCTCTGAGCCAAAACAGAAACAGGCGCAGTTGCACTCGGAGATAACGCAGAGCAAGGTCGCTCGCAGGATGCCGCGGGCTGGACAGTGGAATTCACGTCCAAGGGGGAGGGGGGGGACACAGGCAGGAGCCTCGGGCACGGCAGGGGTGGGGGAGGCGGCACAAGGGGAGGGGGGACGGCAGGACACTAGGAACCAGGGGAAGAGTGGAGAGTGAAGGAATGTTATCAGCACGATTAGCATTTGATGGAAAGGGTTCTGGTGAAACAGATAAGTTAGCACTTTGTTCATAAAAGGTTCGCACTGAAGTTACAGGTTTTTTGTTAGTTTTTTCTATGGCTTTGGTTATAATGTGAAATATAGGGATAAACTGAGTTACAGAAAAATCTTGGTTAGTGTGAAACTTATATATCGTGGTCCCAATTCTATCCCAATAGGAGTCTAAAGTGGTAGTGTATGTGTTAGTATCCGGAAAGTGGGAAAGAATCCATTTTATAAATTTTTTCAGGTTAGTTTTTGAAAGGTTACCTTTAGAAAAAGAAAAGTTGTTAGAAGATAGGATTTCTAGGATTAGTAAATATAAATCTCTCTCGTTCTGGGATTGTTTTAACGTACTGAGCTTCGATCCCATGTTCCCGTTCCCTGCCAGCAGAAAAAAAAAGAAAAAGAAAAAAAAAAAAAAAAAAAGGGGACCCAAGGAAAAAGTTTTTTGCGTGCAAGAAAGGCTGTTTTAAAACGTACACTTCTTCAGCCAGATGTGGGTCAAAGGTCTGCCAGCAGGTAGTCTGCTGAATCAGTCTCCTCGAGCACTTTTTGTGCCCAGATGTCAGCGGTTTGAGGGTCGACTGACAGCCTTTCAGAAGAGTCCTGCTAAAACGGAGGGCTTCTTCTTCCAGGACGTCTGGTGAGCAATGGCAGTGACAATTTCAAGAAGAAATGCTGCTCCTCTGAAATGCCAGGTCCAGCATTCAGTTTGGGTGCCAGTTTATCACGGCAGTTTCCCACCAGGCTGATGCCCAGCAGGGTGCCGGAGCCAGGATAACTCAGTGGAGGCTCAAGCAGCCTAGGCAAGCTATAGTGATTTTCAGCTCTTGATGATTATCAGCTCAGTGATTTCAGCTCGTGGCTTGCTAGGTGCTGCAGCAGCAGACGCAGGGAGAGAGAGGAGAAGGCCGTGTGAGGTTCCACAGGATTCTTTATGCAGGTGTGCCATGAAGGTTCCCAGTGACAGCTCTTCTGCCGAACCAGGCAGAATCAGGGGTTTTTATACCCTACAGGGGTTTTGAAAACTGTCCAAGAGAAAGGGTCAGGGGAAAGTGACCTATGGGCTTACAGAGAGATAAGCAGGGTCGGAAAGGCGGAAGAGAGGGGCTGCTAGGGTCCAGTCATGCTGACCTGGCATTTCCTAGCTCAGGCGTCTGACCGCCAAGGAGGCTGTGCAGCCCCTGGGCCTGCTACACTGACCCACAGGGTGTCAGGTCCTGCTCTGACCCTGGCTGTGGGTTTTGGGTTTTTTTCTTTTGTATTGTTGCATTTGTATTTTCAGTTTTCCTAGTAAAGAACTGTTATTCCTATTCCCATATCTTTAACTGAGAACTTTTTAATTTCAAAATTATAGCAATTTGAAGGGAGGGGGTTGACATTGTCCATTTCATGGAAGGCTCCTGCCTTCCTTAGCAAAAGCTGTCTTTTCCCACCAAGACACCTCCAATGCTCTTACAGAGAAAAAGAATATGGGCACTTTATTAAGTAATTGATTTCTAAGCCACCTCCAATCTAGTACAGAAAACAAAGCCAACTCATATTTGGCAAGAACAATTCATGTCAAACCAATCCAGTTTCCTTTTCTGACAGGGCAAATGGCTCAATGGGTGAAAGAAGCAGTAGATGTGACATTTGTACTGTAGTAATATTTTAATGTGTGGTATTTTTAGAAACAACACTTAAAAATCATAGGATTCCATTAGAACATGGAAGATGTCACCTTGTGCTGCAGCAGAACTTAGAGGGGGGGAAAAAGGGAGTTTAGGGAATAGTGACCAATGATTTGTCCTGTGAGAATAAATCCCTGGGCACTGCATAAAAATGGGACTTGCCTGACTTCCTAAACTCTCCTGTCATCAGGCACTGGCAACTACACACTCTTGATACAACACCAATGGTAAGTGTACAATTTCTTGTGATGTCTTTTTGCCTTGAAATGAATTGAACTCAAGCTTTTCAGGAAGGAATTTATTGAAATGTACCTTTAAAGTTGAGCTGACTCACTAACTTGACAGGGATTAAAAAGTAAAAGCTGAATAATAGTCCAGACACAAACCTGGCACACTCATCAGAGTAGGAAGATCAGGATGGGCACCTGAAGAAAAGAACTATGAACTATTTGGTCAACTAGGCTGGTTTAGGAACCCAGTGACATGACAGGGGCAGTTCAAACCCTGGCACAGGAACTTGTGCTCTCAGAAGAAGTTCATGTTTAAGTCATACAGATTGCAGGAATATGAGTCTGGAATATGAAATCAGGAATAGGTGATTATAATTACACACTCCAATTCAGGACAACATTTAATCACTTGCAGGTACTTAAACACTTTCTTGACTAAATGCAAACTGTTGTTTCCTGCATTAGGGATTATAACTTCAGGTCATGGCTGGGATTTCAGATCTAAGTGATAGCAAGTAGGTCTCAGATGAAGGTCTAGAAGAGGGATTTAGATGCTAAAAGAGCTTTTAAAATCTGAGCCTAAAAGGAGAAAGCATTTCCTTGATAAATATGAAACTATAAACGTGAGCAGTGTGTAAAGCTTACAGGTTGGACTCTTTCTTGAATATGATCCTCTCTGGAAGAAAGTGGACTTTAGCTGGAGGAAACCTGTGGCTCACCAAGCCAGTTAAGGTGAATTCTCAGGAGAGATATCTCCAATTGACAGTGCTTCCTGCAGAACACCCAAATCCCCCCCCATTCCTCTCCAGCCCTACCTTGCAGCATTTACAGATGGCTCAGGGTCGTCACACAAGTCGGTAAGGACCGGGAAAGACCCTAAGACCCAAAACTGGGAATCTGACATAGAAATAGTGGAGCGATCTCCACAGATTGCAGAATTAGCAGCTGTTGTCAGAGCCTTTGAGAAATTCAAAAATGAACCTTTTAATCTGGTCACATAAAACTCAGCTTATGTTGCTGGCATATCTATGAGAGCAGAACATGCTCTTCTCAAAGAGGTTTCCAATCCAAAGTTATACCAATTGATTTCTACATTAACACGCTTAATTTCCCACAGAAAACAACCTTACCATATAATGCATGTGAGGTCACACACTGACCTCCCAGGTTTCATTACAGAAGAGAACAGGAAAGCAGACACCTTAGCCATGGCAATAGAGACTGCTAATGTCCCTAACAGCTTTGCCCAGGCAAAGTTGTCACATGCATTTTTTCATCAGAATGTGCCTGCCCTTATCAGAATGTTCAAGCATTCAAAAGATCAAGCAGAAGCTATTGTTGCCACATGCCCAAACCGTCAAAATTACCAGATACCATCTATGGAGACGGGAGTCAATCCCCGAGGTTTAAACAGCTGCCAGCTGTGGCAGACAGATGTAACCCACTTTGCAACTTTTGGAAGGTCAAAATATATGCATGTATGGGTCAATATATTTTCAGGAGCAGTATTTGCATCAACACATCCAGGAAAAACTGCGCAGCACACCATAAAACAATTTTTCCTGGCCTTTGCTACCCTGGGAGTACCAAAGGAGATCAAAACAGACAATGGACCTGCCTATACCTCTCACAAGTTGAAAGAGTTCTTCAGTGACTGGGGAATAGAACATAAGACAGGTATACCTGCAAACCCCACAGGACAATCCGTCATAGAAAGGATGCATCAAACCCTCAAAAGAGTCCTCAATCAGCAATAGAGAGAAACAAAAATCATTTCTCCAGTTGCAAGACTTTGCAAGGCTCTCTATGTCATCAACTTCTTGAACTGTACAACATCAGAGCCTGATCCACCAATAATTCACCACTTTGCACATACCACCCAAGCAAAGCTCACTGAGAAACCACCTGTGCTCCTGAGTGGGAGGCAGAGCTGAGGGAGTGCCTTGGAGGGCACCAGTCACGCAGGTGCCCTCACTGCCACTCAGGCCTGAAGGAGAAATTGAATCACTTTCCATTAAGGTCCTCCTAGATGGAAGAACCAAGACACAGGAGGAAGCAAGTCTCTGGAGGCAGCCAAATCTCTGCACAAGATGCTGAGTGATCTGGAGAGGTGCCGTGGTGAGTGTATTTCCCTCATGCTTCCCCTGGGACTCAGCAGCTGGGGGCTTTGGCTGCACATCTGGACATGCCGTGCCCGGCACAGCGGGAAGGGATCCATGGCAGCCTCGCTGCCCCGCTGCTGCTGCTGCTGCTTTCACGCCCTGCAGGGCTGTTTCCCAGCCTGGCCTGGCTGCAGCTTCTGCCCAGCCCCTGCAGGAAGGCATTTGGCATCTGCCACCAGGGAGCCCAAACTGCACCATGGGCCATGCCCACCCTGAGATCCCCTGCAATTTCCCAGTCTCCAGGCAGATCACGAGAGGTGGTGCTTTGGAGAAGGGAGGGGCCTGTCCAATCCCAAAAGCTCATCTGATTTCCTGATCATTGTCCGTGACTTTCACCAGTATTAGCTTCTGAAGACGAGATCTCCCTAATGGGGAACTGTCCCATCTGATACATCTGTCCCTTTTATTTCTCAAGCGATGACCCAAAAGCTGGCACAGAAGGTGGCTGTTCCAGGAAGAAGCAGTGGCTCAGTGGCAGCCTCTTCTGCAGGAGAACAGGCGGTTCCAGGCACTGGCACAGCAGGTGATGCCTCCAGTGTCTCCTGACAGGGCCTGACTGTCCCCTGGGGCTGGGGGAGCAGTCATGGGGCAGGGAGGTCCAGGGGTGGCAGTGGCTACTCAGGGATGGCTTTGGCCCGTGTCCCTGGCAGCAGCCACTGCCCAAGCAGCTGCGCTGCCCCCGGGCTCTCCTCCCGGCCTGCTGGGCTTTGTTGGGTGGCACAGCCTGTGCCAAGGGCCGGCAAGGTGCCTGCAGGCCCCAGCTCTGGGGGAAACAGAGAACGTCCTGCCTGTATCCACCATGCTGCCATCTCAGCAGTGCAGCACAGCACCGGCTCACGCTCCCCATTGCTCCCACAGACGTTATCAATGAAACAGGAATATATGCCCCGGATCCAGTGCGCTTCCCAAGAATTGTCTGCCTCCAGGATGTGCGCAGGACCTGCATGATAGGCACGGTGGTGACAGTGTTCACTGTGCCACTTGTGCTGATGGGCTGCTATCTTGGCATTCGCAAGCAGTATGAGAACAGATGGTCAGTTGTTGATTTTTCTCCACAGTTTTCTTATAACTCTGCTCCTGCATAGGTAGCCTGCCTGGGAGTCATGCTGCAGTGGAGTTGTGGCCAGTCCATGGTTGTCCAAATAACTCTGCTGAGGGTTCTGCTGCTGCCCAGTGCTTCCATTGGCCTCTCAATTGCTGGGCCTTGTCCTGGGGGCCCCGCTGGGGCTGCAGCCAGAGCTGGCTCCCACTGAGGCTGCCTGGCCAAGAGTAGCCCCAGGGGCACAGGGCAGAGGCAGAGCAAGTTCTCCACAGTATTTGGGCAGCACAGCTCAGGACAGGACAGGACAGTGCTTATTTAGTACCACATGTAAAGTTTTACAGTAAGAGTGGTGTTGCAGGTCAAGCAAATTTGCTCCAGATCAGTGTTAAAACAAATCCAACATGATGAAGGTTTGGCTTTGGCCTTGAGACTTTCCTCTTTGTGTAGGCCTTGCTCTGGATTGATTCCCAGTCAGTCTTGGAGCTGGTTTTGGGTGAAGGCTCATCCCAGCCCTGAGCCTTGGCAGTTCTCTGGCCTCAAAGGGACAGCTGAGGCTGCACTGCACATGACTGGGATTCGGGGTTCCATTATCAAAGAGCTTTGAGATGTTTAAATTACTGTATTCTTACTACATGGTTTTCTTTATGAAATTCATTCATTAGTTTTTAAAACTTAGTTGTAAAAAAACTTCTTTTCCAGTGCTTTTTCCAGTTATTTGATATAGTGAGTGATGGCCTAATTATCCCATGGCTGAATTAGAAGACTGTAAGTATTATAAAATGAAATAATGTTGACACTCTTATGTCTTCCACAGACTCCTGAAACTTATGTTGATTTGATGTGACCAACAGAAGAGTTTGGCTCTGCTTTTAATTTAGACAAGCAGAAGAGCTGGAACCTGTTGAAAAGAGTCTCTTCACAGCTAAAGCAAACTGCCAGGGTTCTTTTTTTCCAGCTCTGGGCAGGACAATAAAAATCTCTCAGCAGTAAATACTCCTGACCAGTAACTGATATAAACTAGGCATTTGGGCTGTTTGCTGCCTCACCCCGGAGTTCCTCAGAGCTGCAGCTCCCTGTTCTCTTGGCAGACAGGGGCTGGCTATGGATGACACTCACGTCTCTGGCCTGGTGCACACCAGGTCCACACATGAGCTGAGGGATCGTCCTTGCACACCCCATCCTGGAAGAACCCAGTTCATTGATGAGTCTGACACAATTTGGTGCATGGCAGCAAAAGAAGGCAAAATAAAGGCTAGAATTGGTACCATTCTGTAATATGTGATATAGGTAATTTGTGCTTATGTAGAATATGAGAGGCAGATATGTTATAATGTTTAAAAGAAATACACAAAAGCATTTTCAAATCCACATGGAATTGCTTCATGCTTAGAGACTGCTGCATGTCATTGCAAAACTGCAGACAGCAGGAAGGAGGGGGTCTAATTTGCAATTAAAAGAGCCTATCTGGGGAAGGAGATGGATCATTTCTCAAACAATCCAAACCTGGGCGGTCAACACTCATCAAGCACTGAGATCAAGATAGCAGAAGTTATCAGGGAACTGGTATCCAAATACCAGGTACCCCCTACTGTCAGCATTCACAGCTTGCCAGGAACCACATTGTCCAGTGCAACTTGGAGAAAGAGGACATCATGAATGTGTTTGACCATGAAAAGAACAAGAGAGACGCTGCCTCAAGCAACAGAAAGGGTATAAAACCTGACTGTACCAGACTGCCTTAGTGAACAGAGCGGGTCTGATGCGATAGAGGTCGGATCAGTGTTCACCCAGTGTCCATCCAGGCTCAACACTGTCCCTTTGATTGTGGATCTCAAGCCTGTATATCAGTCGCACAATAAATTATATACATATATTTATTATTATTAAATTGGTTTGATCAGTTTTTATCTACAACAATCTTAGTGACCCCTACATGATCTGATTTAGGGGTTCTGGGGACCCTCTTCCTCTGGTCAGGAGGTGCCCTTGTCATTTCAGTGGCCCAACAAGGTTGGAAAGCCCTGTAGGACCAATCAGACAAACCAAAAGCTAAAAGATACAATCTGGGACGAGATTTAAAAAAAAAAAGGGGGCCCAAAAATAGCTCTCAGGTATTTGGAGGTGGGTCTCCGAGGCTGCGGCAACATTTTTTCACTCATAGAAGTCTACGTGCACGAAGAATCCACACGGAAAAAAGAATCATATCATGTGGTTGAGTGAGGTGTGATTGAGCGCGTGTGTGAGACATGATACTATCACAAAGCGAGTGCAAACTCCAAGATCCCAGCTCCCCTCTCCCTTGAGGGAAGGGGTCGGTCAAGGGGGAAGCAGAGGAGCTCATTTCACACGTAAAGCCTGTAACTCCGGGGAGGGGAGTTCAGGGGTTTGATCACAGGCGGACCAGAAAAGGAGGGTACGTTCCCAGGCGTTCGGAAGCTGGTAAATTTTTTTGGTCCAGGACTTCAGTAAGTCCAGGTAAGAGAGTCTTCTACCAGTCGGCAAACCAACACTGTCAGCCTAGCAGGCTGGTAACGTTCAATTAGGATTAAAAACAGGTACGGTACTGATTCAGGGAAAACTTTAGGACTCATATCGAAATACAACACAGGAACACGGTATGGAGAGACTAAAAGAAATAGACTCGAGGAAGGTGGGGCAGAAAAAGAGTAAGATGCAGGGAAAAACTCAGGGTAAATCAAAAAAGGAACAGGAGAACGGTTTACCTGAAATTCTGAGAAATAGTCCATTGGGGTGGATGTTTGAACACTGGGAGGACTGCCTCAAGAGAAGTATGAGATCCAAGGAACGAATGATACATTATTGCATTGAGGTATGGGGAGGAAAAGAGATTAAAAGACACCTAACGTGGCTGATGTTTGGCACTTTCGAAAGGTGGACTTGCCGAGCTTTGCACGACTACGTGTACGATGAGTACCTGCCAGAAAGTGAGGAGATGAGCTATGCCAAACTATGGGAATATGCTAGCACACTATTGTTCCTGGTTAAAACTTACAGGAGTGCCATGATTCAGGGAGAAACGTGGGAGCCCTTAGATAACCTTCCGCCTCCATATCCTCTGCAGGCTCAGGTTCCTTTGCCTGCATCCTTGGGTCCTTCACACCCACCCACACAGGCACAGGCACCTCCGCTCCCAGTGCAGCAGCCGTAAGTCCTGCTCCCACAGGGACAGGCTTGGCTCCATAGTATCCACAAGATAGTGCTCAGCCCCCCCCCCCTACTGCTGCCAGTGGAAAGCAAGTGGCAAGCCTGTCATACTGGGGAAACCAGTTCTCCTCCAGCCAGCCGAATACGGCACAAGACAAGGAGGGTGGCCAATGATGATAGTGAGAGTGAGGAGGACAAACAGAATCTCTTTAAGAGAAATGCCCATTGCCCCAGGAATAATTTGGTACGTAAATGTACCAATTAATACTGAGGATGTAAGGGCTTTCAAGAAAGAGATGGGGAGTTTGATGGACAATCCGATAGGAGTAGCAGAAAGCTAGATGAATTCCTGGGGACAAGCGTATACACTTACGATGATATAACGCCATACTAAGGTCATTGTCTTATCATAAGGGATATGATAAGACAAGTGGCGATATGAGACTGGGATCACAGGAATCCCCAAGGGACATGGGGGAACCAGAAGTGGCCAGATCAGAGGCTATCATGGAATGCTCAGAATGAGGAGGACTGAACAAAAATGATAGAACTGAGAAATATAGTAATACAGGGTGTAGGGAAAGCAGTGCCAAAAGAACAAAATATCAGTAAGGTATTCTGGGAATGCCAATGAAAAAATGAGACACCCACAGAATGGCTAGAGAGACTAAGGAAAGGACTTTGAATGCATTCGGGGACAGATCCGGACTCCCCTGTCAGGGAGGTTATGCTAAAAACACAATTTGTTGCGAAATCATGGGAGGATATATAGAGAAAACTAGAGAAAATAGAAGGCTGGCAGGAAAAAGGATTACAGAAATTACTAAGGAAGGCTCTAAAGGTTTATATGAGAAGAGACGAGGAACAACAAAAAGCACAGGCAAAGGTCCTGGTGGCCGCCGTCAGGGAAGCCCAAAAGCAGGAACGGACTCAAGACTCTATGAAACCAACACAGAGTCATCCGCCTCCGAGAAAGCCAAACCTTCCTCAGAGAAGGCACTCGAACAGTAACAAGTACAACCCCGAGTGCTTTTACTGCAAGCCCAGGGAGCACCTTCGGAGGGAATGCAAGAAAAGAGTGAAGGATGAGAAAATCTTTCAGGAAGATTAGAGGTGTCAGGGGCTTTTTAATTTGGGGTCCAGAACATCCAACGAGCCCTTAATAAAATTAAAGACAAGACCCCGAAACAGGAATTAACTTTTCTAGTAGATTCAGGAGCAGAGCAGAGCACCATTCAGCGGCTGCCACCAGGATGTATAAGAAGCAAAGACACCAGGGTGGTGATCGGATTGAAGGGAGACCTTTTTAAGGTACCTGTGATTAAAAATGTTAAGATAGAATCAAAGTTTTGCTTCGGGAATATGTTACTGGTGGAAGAGGCAGATTATAACCTACTAGGAAGGGATCTGATGGTAGCCCTGGGGATAAGTATAATTGCACAGGAGTCTCAACTCATGCTAAGTTTATATAAACTAACCACTGAGGACAAAAGCAAAATAAATTCAAAGGTTCGGCATACACAAGGAGAGGCTGGGAGGCTGCATATGGAGCCAATTTGTATTGAAATCGAAAGACCAGAGGATCCAGTTAGAATTAGAAATACCCTATACCTATGGAAGGTAGAAAAGGGCTGAAAGCAATAATAGAGGAATTCATCAGAAAAGGAACACTAGAACCGTGCATGTCTAGACATAATACTCCTATTCTGGCAGTATGGAAACCAGTTGGAAATTACAGATTAGTACAGGATTTGAAGGCTGTGAATGGGAGGACAAAAATGCTATTCCCCACAGTTTCCAATCCTTACACTCTGCTAAATAATATTTCTCCTGAGGGTACATGGTATAGCGTAATAGATTTAGAAGATGCTTTTTGGACCCGTCCTTTAGCTAAAGAAAGTAGGGACTATTTTGCATTTCAATGGGAGAATCCAGAGACGAATAGGAAGCAACAGCTCAGATGGACATCTGCCTCGGAGGTTCGTGGATTCACCAAACTTATTTGGACAGGCTCTTGAGCAATTGCTAAGCCAATTTGTACCGCCAGAGGGTATCAAGCTACTGCCGTATGCAGATGACTTACTGGTAGCAGGTCCTAAGGAGGAAGATGTAAGGGCCAGCACAATTTCATTGTTTCTTAGGAGACAAAGGATTAAAGGTCTCAAACTCCAAGCTACAGTTTACTGAGCCCGAGGTAAGATACTTGGGACGCTGGTTGTCCTGAAAGAGTGGCACGAATTGTTGCTTTACCCTCCCTGTGGACGAAGAGAGAAATCAGACAACTGTTGGGACTTTTAGGATATTGCAGGCAGTGGATCGAGGGATATAGTGAGAAGGTGAAGTTTTTCTATGAGAAATGGACCACTGATAGACTGAAATGGACACAGCAGGATGAGGAAGGATTTAAGCAGATGAAAGAGACCCTGACGGCAGCTCCGGTGTTGAGTTTGCCTGATATAAAAAGACAATTTCAGTTGTTTGTGGACATGAGTAGCCATACTGCTCACGGGGTACTAATGCAGGATTGGGCAGGGGATAAGAAACCAGTAGGATATGTATCTAAGCCTTTAGACCCGGTGGTAGCCCACTTGTCTGCAAGCTATTGTAGCTGTGGCATTATTAGTGGAGGAAGCGAAAAAGGTAACTTTTGGAGCCCCACTAGTGGTATACACTCCTCATAGTGTGAGGAACATATTGCAACAAAAGGTCGAGAAATGGCTCACTGATGCCAGGCTTTTGAAATATGAAGCCATATTAATCCACTCCCGTGATCTTGAACTACAACTGACTACTGCAAAAAATCCGGCACAATCTTGTTCAGGGAAGCCTCAGGGGAACCAGCGTATGATTGCGTCGAGGTGGTGGAATTGCAGACCAAGATAAGACCTGACCTAGAGGAAGAGGAATTAGACGAGGGAGAGAAATGGTTTGTAGACGGCTCAGCCAGAGTCATAGAGGGGCATAGGAAATCTGGATATGCTGTAGTGGATGGTAAGATCAGAGAAGTAATAGAATCAGGACCCCTGAGTGTTAGCTGGTCAGCAGAAGCATGTGAATTATATGCAGTAATTAGAGCCCTATGGAAATTAAAAGGCAAAAAGGGAACGGTTTTCATAGATTCTAAGCACTCGTTTGGGATAGTCCATACCTTCGGAAAAATTTGGGAGGAGCGAGGATTACTTAACACCAAGAGACGAGAACTAGTGCATGGAGAATTAATAAAGCAAATCTTAGAAGCCATCAGGGAGCCAGAGGCAATATCAATAGTCCATGTGAAAGGGCACCAAGCAGGAATGCAGTTCTGGACCCGAGGGAATAATCTAGCAGGGAAGCGAAAAACACTGCTCTATTGCAGGTAAGTACCCCAGAGATCAAAGAAAGCGGTACCCAGGAATATCCTCTGTATCCTTCTCCCAAAGAAATTGAAGGGTATGAGAAAATAGGGGGAAGATTAGAAGAAGGTAAGTGGAAATTACCAGATGGGAGAGAATTACTGTCTAAAGACTATACCAGAAGGATATTGAAAAGATTAAACCAGCAGATGCTTTGGGGCGCTCAGGCCCTTGCAGAACAGTTTCTAAAATTTTTCGGGTGTAAGAGGATTTATGAATTAGCCAAACAAGGAATACAGGGATGTATGGTTTGCCAGAAAGTTAATTGAGCCAGGGCACGACAGGTAGCATTGGGAAGGCGTCCAACAGCATACTGTCCTTTGGAGAGGATTCAGGTGGATTTTACAGAACTGCCTAAGGAAGGAAGATGCAAATTTTTACTAGTACTAGGGAACAAAATGACCCATTGGGTAAAGGCCTTTCCAAGCTCTAGGGCTATGACTCAGGCAGTATCAATATTTTTACTAGAAGAAATCATATCTCGATATGGGTTGGTGAAATATACAGATTCAGATCAGAATATATAGATTCAGATCAAATTCTAAAATCATTAAGCAACTAGCAGGAGCCTTGGGGATCAGGTGGGAACACCATACTCCATGGCACCCACAGAGTTTGGGACAGGTTGAAAGGATGAACCAGACGCTGAAGGCTCAATTATCAAAGCTGATACTTGAAACCAAGATGTCCTGGTCAAAGTGCCTCCCCTTAGCTTTGCTAAACATCAGGACCATGCCCCATTCAGAGACAGGGCTGTCACATTTGAAATGTAATATGGGATGCTGGTAGGACACCCAAGAAAAGAGGATGGCCAGATACAGCCATACCTGATAGAGATAAGAATCTGCAGGAATTACGAAAGCAGGATATAATAACTCAGGGCACCCCCTTGGGGTTTGCTGTACATAGGCTACAGCCCAGGGATTGAGTGCTCATAAAAACATGGAGAGAGGTCCCTCTCTCCTCACTGGGAAGGCCCTTTTCTCATCCTATTGACCACAGACACCGCCGTCGGGACAGCAGAGAAAGGCTGGACCCACGCGTCTAGAGTAGAAAAGATTGAGCACCGGGAGGAGATGCCTGAGTGGAAGGCTACCACTTCCCCTGGAGACCTAAAGATAACTTTATGTCGGCCAAGTAAATGACCAAACGGGATCAGATAAGTTGTGCAACTCCCAGGTGTAGATGTTATCCATTTGTGCATTTTAAGTGTGAATATTGTAACAAGGTGTGGGTGGTACATTGTAGAAGGGGATATCGACCAAAGGGCTTGTGTGATAAGTGCCTAGAGGACAAACTGTACCTGACTAGCCGTGTCTTAGAGCTCGCTACTGCTTTGGGTATAATAGAATTAGATTCCTGGGAATGGTTTCACCTGTTTCAAAACATGGTGGGAGGAAAATTAAACTTCAGAGCTCAAATTATAACAGTTGAGTGCCAGAGGTTAAAAAAAAGTTCCCTGCAGCGCTGATGCCATTAAACTTGTGAGGTGGGGCTCCTTTAAGAGGACGTATGCAGTTCGGTCCAGGACCCTGGAAGAATATTCCTGCTGCTGAAAAGATGGCTTATCTCGCTGTTGGTGGCAACCCAGTGGGCGCAGGCAGAGGCAGAGGGATACAAATATGGGGAGTTCTGATGAGCCTGAGTCTAGTCATGTGCCACTTGATTAGCCTGCACCAAGAGAATTCACCCAGCCAGAAAGGGTCAAGTCTCGATAACGGGTGCGGGCAGTGTGTGGAAATTGTCCGGGGGAGGACAAGGAGAAGCGGAGACTCTGGCATACCCAGCCCCAGGAAATTGCAATATGAATAAGCAAAGCAGGTTCTGCTTTATAAATGGCACTCAATATGTGAATTGAATGGAAAGATGATATGTTATTCACAAAAGGCAATCTAAGGACAGGCAGTCAGAACATAGACTACATAAACAGAATGTTGAACAGATGTCTATTCCTATCTGTAACAAATGCAATCACACGGTATGGGTAGGAGGAAAAACAGAGTCAGGATTTGTAGCTTACTTTCAGGTTAACAAACTATGTTATGATAATAGCCAACTGGAGATGTGTGCAATGGGAGGAAAACATATTGGGTTGGAAAGAACTTGAAATATGAAGGCAGGGTATCCCTCAGAAATGAACTGGTCTTTCTTGACCTCCTTGAGGAACATGATGACAGAGCCTATCTACAGTTTGACAAAACATTCTGCCTTTCAAAGAATAAGGATGGTATAGACCCAGAGGGGAAAATGAAACAGGTAGCCCAAGAATTGAAAAGACAGGAATCAGAAATGAGGAAAAAGAGAATAGAGCAAGAAAGGCTAAGAACTCTAAGTGAACAATACAAGCAATTGGAAAAGCAGTATACTGGCTGGGGGCTGCCTGCTTCCGAGAGAAATTTATTTATAGATCTAATGCAAGAAATTGCTACTGAACTGGGTTTATCAAATTGCTGGATTTGCAGAGGGCTTAAATCAGCGGACAAATGGCCTTGGAAAGGTGAGAGCTTAACTCCAGAGCAGCTGCTAAAATGGGATAACACTGAGATTTCAAGAACAATACAGAGGCCTGAGAGGTGGGTCTTGGACCAGTGGGGAATTGGGATGGTTTGTATCAGCCAAGAAGGGAGAGAATATAACAAGGTAGTGGGATATACCTCATTTATCTCTACCTTATCAGTAAATTCAACTAATAAAAGCAGGACCTGGCAACCAGAACCTCCTGCTGGATATTGGAGCCGGGAAAAAGGGACCACTTGTGAGTGGAACGAAATAATTGCGCTCTGCTGGAACAAAGGCTCTGGAGTTAATCCTTACCAATCCTTGGGAGACCTAAAGGGATACTGGAACTCCCCAAAGGGAGCCAGAAAATACCGAGGGGAATTGGAAAAACCCCAAATGGTATATATTGGATCTGTGGGAGAAAAGCATACAAAAAATTACCCCTGAAATGGAAAGGGTCGTGCACCCTAGGAAAAATCAGGTTTTGTTCACACTCCCTATGTCAGAAAGTAGCTCATTGGGAGCACCCTTATATGAAACTTTAAGTAGGGGAAAAAGAGAAATAAAGAAGAAATTCCATGTGGTGGACGGTAGCCAGACATGGGGAGAGGAAGAGTGGCCTGCTGAGGGAATAATAGAATATTATGGCCCTGCCACGTAAGCCCCAGATGGAAGCTGGGGGTACAGAACCCTGATTTTTCTGTTGAACAGGCTAATATGACTTCAGGCTGTAGTTGAGATAATTTCAAAACATACATCAGATGCCCTTGAATTGTTATCTAGACAGCATTCCCAAATGCGGGTTTTTGTATATCAAAATCAGATAGCCCTGGATTATTTGTTAGCTGAAGAAGGGGGCATCTGTGGAAAATTTAACAAATCAGAATGTTGCATAGAAATTGGCCATTATGGGGAAACCATCTGAGGTCTGGCAGCAGAAATTAAGAGGGTAGCACATGTACCAGTTCAGAAATGGAATTCCATTCTCTAAGCATCCTGGTGGGATCACTTATTCGAAGGAGCCTGGTGGAAGAAAGTAGTATTCTTTATACTATGTTCAGTAGCCAGGGTTATATTCCTACCCTGTTTTAATACCTTGCTTTATTAGACTGCTGTACTCAGTTGTGTAAGGTATGTAAGTAGCAGCCATGCCCATAGACCTAGAATGTGCTGCAGGAAAAGTAAGTCAAGTGTCTAAAATAATGAAATTAGAGGAAAAAGACAATAAAGCAGCTGAGGCCCTGGCAACATTTGAAAAACAAGTGAAGGGAGACAGGGCTGTCTGTAAAGTATATCAGGAGATATCCCAGGACAAATAGGAAAAAGACAGAGAGGCTGGGGAAAATTAAAAAGGTAACTATATTTCCTAAAAACACAAAATAGCTAACACACATAGATATTAAAGAAGTTACATGGGCTAAGGGAAATTTCACTAAATGAATTTAAGGATATTAGGACTCTAGCATGAATTAATGTGTTTATATAGAAGGGGAGGGATTGTAATATGTGATACAGGTAATTTGTGCTTATGTAGAATATGAGATGAAGATACCTTATAATGTTGAAAAGAAATACTCAAAAGCATTTTCAGCGGAAGCCAAGGAATTGCTTCATGTTTAGAGACTGCCACATGCCATTGCAAAACTGCATACAGCAGTGAGGAGGGGTCTAACTTGCAATTAAAAGAGCCTAGCTGGGGAAGGAGATGGATCCTTACTCAAATGCCACCTGGGCGGTCAACGCTCCTCAAGCTCTGAGATCAAGATAGCAGAAATTATCGGGGAACTTGTATCCCAATACCAGGTTCCCCCTACCATCAGCATTCACAGCTTGCCAGGAACCACATTGTCCAGTGCAACTTGGAGAAAGAGGACATCATGAATGTGTTTGACTATGAAAAGAACAAGAGAGGTGCTGCCTCGAGCGACAGAAAGGGTATAAAACCTGACTGTACCAGACTGCCTTAGTGAACAGAGCGGGCCTGATGCGATAGAGGTCGGATCAGTGTTCACCCAGTGTCCATCCAGGCTCAACGCTGTCCCTTTGATTGTGGATCTCAAGACTGTATATCAGTCATGCAATACATTCCATTCTTTTCTTTTTTAATTCTTATTAAATTGGCTTGATCAATTTCTATCTACAACAATTCCAACCACTTTACATTTTGCTGTGTGTAATGGAGACGGGAACTACAAGTTTCCTATTCATGCACAATTTGCTGTCTGAGAGCACTCAGTTCCCAAAGTCACAGGAGCTTGCAGGTCTGTGTCTGAGATGACTTTAAAAACAAAAACAACCTTAATGTGCTACACCTGTATATCAAAACTTCATAATAGAAATCACAAGCTGATTCTGCTGTTGAGTGGATTAAAAAAAACCCACAAAAAACTATAGCAAAACTGTGACCAAATAAAATAGGTAAACAAAACAACCACCAAGAAAAAGCCAAAACCAACAGAAAAATCCCCACAAATCCAGAAAAAGGTAAAAATCAGGTGAAGGAGGCAGAGATCCAAGAGCAACAAATGGGCAAAGCAACTACAGAAGTGCAGAAAGGAAAGATAATAAGAAAGGAGAGATAATAAGTGGGTATGATAGCAAAGTAGCCAGGGGATCTGAGATACTGTTCTCACCCTTCTGGAAACAATCTGACATCAAAATAAACTGAAAATCTATGATGGTGATTGTGATAATGGGAATCTCTACGTTTAGCTTTCATATATGCATTGTGTGTGAGTTTTATTTTCCTGTGAAGTCGCATCATCTGGCAAGGGGGCTTTTCTGTCCAAAGAAAAACACTGCAGCGGAAAAGGAGGCCAGCTTGGAAAAGATTAAAAATAAGAGGTAAAAATAAAGTAATTTTTAATAATATGTTGTTTGGTTGGTTTGCTGTTTGTTCATGGGTTTTTTGCCTGTCTTTGAAAGCAGCCCCTCAGATGTTAATGCACACAGCAAGTCCTTTGTAACGGGCTGTCTTTGCAAAAAAATTGCCAATTTTGTTATGCAAGACAGAAACAGCTTCCCTTGGGCTACAGCTGGAAGGCTTAGAAATGTGTTCCAGAAACTCAGGATAGGGCAGAGTTTGAGTAAACACAATTTAATGTCATGGAGTGCAAGATGCAAGTTACCCAATGAAGTAATCAGAGCTTGTAAATGCCAAGCAGCGGGAAAGGGCTGTGCATTAGAATGACAGGGAGCAGCCACAGAGGCAGGATGGACAAGTTTCCCAGCCAAACCAGACCAGAAGTGTTATGAATAAAAAGTTATCTATGTTTTTAAGGTTGCAGAGTTAAAACAAGTTGGACCAGTTGCTGTTCAGTTAGCTTCATTGTTAAGAGTTCTTCTTCAATTACCTGTTAATGGTTGGTGATTAACCATATTCCCCATGAGGCTTGCCAGGGAGTGACACAGGGTCCCTGCAGGTACCAGGAGAATGGGAGTGGCATCAGAGCTGGTATGCAGATGAGAAATGCATTGCACCAAATTTTGCAGTTTTCCAGGAAAACCCCTAAAAACAAGGAGCCAACATAGAACTAGGGGACCTAGGTGATGTCTAAGGATGGGAGCGTAGTCCAGTGCCTGCTTGGATCCTTTTTGCTTCTCACCCTAACCTGAAAGGATGTTGACTAGAGAGAGGACCCGAGGTGTTGGACCAAAAAGGCGGAATCTCCTAATCTCTGGTGAGGACGGAATCCCCAGCTCTGCCTGCAGACCAGCGGACACAGCTGCATCATCTTCCTCCTCCGTGCCACTCCTGGGAGCTCCGGCGGCATGGGCGCAACCCGTCGATTTCTCCCCACCTGAGCTGATTCCTTTTAATAAAGGCAGTAAAAAGGAGAAAGTTCTCCTGTCCCATTCATTTCAGCTTGGCGGCTCGTCCGGGATAGCCACACCTGAAGAGGACACCAGGACTGGGACGGCCGCCCACCCTGGACCTGCAGAACAGCTGGATATCAGGACCAGAGAAGATTGGCTTGGGACAGTGACACGGAGCAGCGCCGGACTGGTGAGAGTATCCGGCGGCAAGAGAGGGAGGCCAGCGAGTGTGTGTGAGTGAGACGAGGGCCGGCAGCCCGGCCCCTCGAAGCGAGCGAGGACCCCTCAGTACCGCGGTTCCGCACCCCCGCGAGGGGGCCGGCCGGGAACAGGGGGAAGCGAGTGGAACTGGTGATTGAGGTGCCTCCAAAGGGGTAAAGAGGACTCCCCTCCGGGCATGCAGAGGAAATAGCTGTGTGAGTGGCACGTACCCCAAAGGCCCTGATACAGGTCCTAACGAAGGAAGTTAGGTGATTTAGAATATCAGGCAGTTTTGTTTTTAAGTCCTGACGACAGAGGTCAGGCACGAGGTCTGGCAGAGGAAGCCTATCTTGAGTTTTTTCAAGCCCTGAAGCATAAGTCCTGACAGGGGAAGGTCAGGCAAACTGAAAATCAGGCAATACTTTTGTTTTAAGTCCTGACAAGAGAGGTTAGGCAAACTCAGAAGTCCCAAGAAGAATTTGGGCAAGTCTAAAAGTCCTGCAGGCAAACAAAGTCCTGATGAAGGAGGTCAGGCATACAGCCTCAGAAGCAAGGGTCTCGAGGAATTTTTTTGGTTCTTTTGTTTGTTTGTTGAGTCAGGGCGCGCGAGGCCAAGGCCTCAACAAAGTCCTGATGAAAAGGGTCAGAGAAATTGGAGTTTTGGCAGAGGAGGTCAGGACTTCTTAAGTAAGATATATTTCCTTTAAGATAAAATCATCTTTGTGATTTTTTTTGAGGCTGAAAAAATGAGAGGGTGCAATAGTAAGAAAAGTGGCCAGAGACTGAGAACTATACCTCCCCACAGTCCCCTAGGTGAACGATTAGAGAGATGGGACTCTATAGAAGCCACAGAAGGATTAGATAAAGTTAAGATGATTCACTATTGTCTAGAAGCGTGGCCAGAATTAGATGTACAAGGAGGATGGCTGTGGTGTGGGACAAAAGACAAGTGGATGTGTCAACAACTGAGTCAGTATCTGACATCTCAAGAGGATACTGATCCTGAGCAATTGTTCTATGTAGCTTGTTGGTTGAATACCATCAAGGATGAAGGAGTGCGAATTTGTAAAGTGCAGAGGAAGAAAGAGGGGAATGAAAGAGGGGATGCTGAAGTTAAAGAGATTGCCGAAAGGTGGGACCCCCTAGACTACTTGCCTCCTGATGCCCCTCCACCTTATAATCCTCTCCTTCGAGCACCTCAAATAGCAGATCCAGTTCTTCCCTCGGCGGCCATGGGGGCCATTCCCTCACCACCCCCTTCGACTCCTTTAGCTGCTTCTGCACCACCACTGATACCTACTCCACCTGCTGCATGCTCCACCCCTTCTCCAGCTCCACTTAACATGCACTCAAGCTCTTCTGCCCCTCCTACTGCTGTCCCTCCTCCTAACTGGGACACAAATGCTTCCTTACCTAGTAACCTCTTATCACCAGGTACAGCCGCTGACCTACAGCAGGTCCAAGCTAGTGCTAATACCCCTCAAATGAGTAATCTTGTGTCTGAAGATGGGCCATACTGCGGTACCCGATCCAAGACCTCCAAAGTAGAGAGACTTTTTCCTCTTAGAGTAGTTCCTATGGAAGCAGTAGCAAGAGGTGTTGCTTTTGTAAACGCTCCTCTACATGCCTCTGAGGTGAGAGCATTCAAGAAGGAGTTAGGGAATTTAGTTGAAGCCCCTGTGGGCATTGCTAACCAAGTGGATCAGTTCTTAGGTCCAAATATCTACACTTGGGGGGAGATGAATTCTATTCTAAATATATTATTTTCCCCAGAAGAGTCCCGAATGATTAGAGCCGCAAGCATAAGAATTTGGGAAAAAGGTAATCGTCCAGGACCCCAAGTGCCATCAGGTGAAGACAAATTGCCACTAGTGGATCCCAATTGGAACCCTAATCAGGAGGAAGGGAGGAAAGCCATGATGGAGTACAGGTCTCTGATCATTAGAAGGATCAGAGAATCAGTTCCCAAAGGAACTAATACAAAATTGGCATTCGCGGGCGCACAAGAGAAGGATGAAACTCCTGCTACTTGGCTTAATCGCCTAAAGCGGAACTTTCAATTGTATTCTAGAATAGACCCAGACACCAAAGAGGGTGAAGTGCTATTAAAGGTCCAGTTTGTTACTAAATCTTGGCCTGATATATGGAGAAAACTGGAAAAGAATTAAGATTGGCAAGAAAAAGACATTAATGAGTTATTGAAGGAAGCATTGAAAGTGTATTTAATGAGGGAAGAAGAAAAAGCAAAGGCCAAAGCTAGGATCATGGTCTCTATAGCTAGAGAAAGTGTTGGAGCAAACAATTCTTTCCTACAGTCCAAGGCCACAAAAGAGTAGAGGAATCCACCACCAGGAGCAGATAAGGATAGGCCAGTACCATCAGGTACAAGAGGAACGGAGGCCTCAAGTCCCTTCAAGTGAAAGGCGTTGCTGTTACTGTGGGCAGACTGGGCACATTAGAAGGTTTTGTAAAAAGCTGACCCTTGATGAAGCAATAGCCAAAGAACAAGAAGCCTTAGAGAAAATGCTTAGAGATGAGGATTAGGGGTGTCAAGGGCTCTGTACTTTAGGGGACCCAATGCAACATCTAGAGGAGCCCTTGGTAAACTTTGAAGTGGGAACCCAAAATAGGGAATTTGAATTTTTGGTTGATACAGGAGCAGATAAGTCCTGTCTCAAAAAAATACCAGAAGGTATGGTAATTGGTAGAAAATTTTGTGAAGTATTAGGGGCTGAAGGGAAACCATTTAGAGCCTCAGTGATCGAGAATGTAAAAATAATCGGAAACTCAAGGCAGTGTGAAGCAAATTTGATCTACCTGCCTAAACTAGAAAAAAGTTTGTTAGGGAGAGATCTACAAGTTCATTTGGGAGTAGGAATTGTCCCGAGAGAAGGGAAGATGGTGGTACAAATAATGAAGTTATCCCAAGGTGATGTTGCTGAAATAAGCCCAGAGGTGTGGGCTGAAGGAGGAAAGCGGGACATTCCTCCGATAACAATAAAAATGCAAGACGATACTTCACCCATATGGGTCAAACAGTATCCAATTTCCCTGGAAGGAAAGAGGGGGCTGGCCATAGTTATTGAACAATTGCTGCAAGAGGGAAGTTTGGAACCCTGTATGTCACCGCACAATACCCCTGTACTGGCAGTTAAGAAAGCTGAAGGGAAATGCAGGCTGGTACAAGACCTAAGAGAGGTAAACAAGAAAACCATTGCTAGACATCCGGTTGTGCCCAACCCGTATAATCTTCTAAGCTGAATTCCAAGAGAACATGCTTGGTTCACTATTATAGATTTGAAGGATGCTTTCTGGGCGTGTCCTCTGGCAGCAGAATGTAGAGATTGGTTTGCCTCAGAATGGGAAGACCCAAGTACAAAAAGAAAACAACAGCTAAGATGGACCCGATTACTGCAAGGGTTTACTGAATCACCCCACCTCTTTAGACAAGCCCTAGAGGGTTTGTTAGAACAGTTTGTTCCTGAAAAAGAGGTACAAATCCTGCAGTATGTTGATGACCTGATGGTATCAGGGAAAGGAAAAAATCAGGTCAGAACAACTAGCATTAAACTTTTGAATTTTCTGGGAGAGAAAAGATTAAAAGTTTCCCAAGAGAAGCTACAGTTCGTACAATCAGAAGTAACATACCTTGGGCACATAATAGGAGAGGGATATAAGAAATTGAGTCCTGACAGAATTTCAGGCATCCTATCTCTCCCAGCTCCACAAACAAAAAGAGATGTGAGAAAGCTTCTAGGCCTGTTTGGATACTGCACGTTATGGTTGGATCAATACACACAAAGTGTGACATTTTTATATGATAAGCTGGTAGCCCCAGATCCCATAATTTGAACAGCAGAAGACGATCAACAACTAGAGAACCTAAAAGAGAAGTTGTCTTCTGCTCCAGTCCTAAGCTTACCAGACCTCAAGAAGAGCTTTGATCTTTCTGTAAGTGCTGAAGGAAGTCTAGCCTACGGTGTACTAACTCAAGAGTGGGGAGGCTGCAGAAAACCTGTACCTTACATCTCCAAATTGTTAGAGCCAGTGGCTAGAGGCTGGCCACTTTGTATACAAGCAGTAGCAGCAACTGCTATTCTGATAGAAGAGACCCAAAAATTGACCTTACAAGGAAAAATTAAAGTACATACCCCTCACGATCTTAAAACAGTGCTGAGCCAAAGAGCTCAACAGTGGCTAACCAATGCAAGAATATTAAAATATGAAATAATACTAATGAACACAGATCATTTAGAATTCATTACATCAAACGCCCTCAATCCAACACAATTCCTTATGGGAGAGCCTATCGAGAATTTAGAACATGATTGCCTTGAATTGATAAGTCTCCAAAACAAAGTAAGAGAGGATTTAGAAAATCAACCTCTAACAACTGGAAGAATTTTGTTTATAGATGGCTCTTCAAGGGTAGTAGGTGGAAAAAGAGATTCAGGTTATGCCATCATAGACGGAAAAACTTTACAAATTGATGAAAAAGGAAAACTACCCCAAACCTGGTCAGCCCAAAGTTGTGAAATATATGCCCTGAAAAGAAGATTAGACTTATTGGAGGGAGACCGGGGAACCATTTCTACAAATTCCAAATATGCATTTAGGATATTACACACATTTGGGAAAATATGGGAGGAGCGTGGATATCTAAGCTCAAGTGGAAAAAGCTTAGCTCATGAGAATCTAGTCAAGTCTGTATTGGAATCTCTACAAAAACCAACAGAAATAGCAGTAGTCCATATAAAAGGGCACCAAAAAGGACACAGCCTTGAAGTTAAAGGAAACCGATTGGCTGATCAGATAGCAAAGGAAGCAGCTTTAGAACCAGGGGATCCAGTGAAAGTTTTTAAAACAGAAACCACACCCGAGGAGGAGGAAAGAGAAAAACCTATATTTAGTGAAAAAGAATTAAAGGCTATAAAAGATAGAAAGTTACACCAAAGGCAACGAGGGGAGTAGTTAACATCAGACGGAAGGGTGTTTTTTAACAAAGCACTTGCCGGGACAGTGCTAACAGAACTAAATAAATTAACCCACTGAGGAGTCCAAGGACTATGTGATCATTTCCTAAGAAATAACCTGTGCATACGTGTATATGACCTAGCAAAAGAAATCACAAAAGGGTGTTTAATTTGCCAAAAAGTAAATCAGAAAGTCATGAGAAAAGTAACACCTGGAGGGAGGGAACTAACTCTAAGACCTTTCCAAAGCATACAAATAGATTTTACTGAGATGCCCCCAGAACAAGGATACAAACATCTACTAGTTATAGTGGATCATCTCACTCACTGGGTAGAAGCCTTCCCAACCAAAAGGGAAACAGCCCAAGTCGTAGCAAGGGTAATCTTGGAAAACATTATCCCCAGATACAGAATGGTGAATACCATAGACTCAGACCGAGGTCCACACTTTGTGGCCCAAACATTGCAAAATGCAAAAAGCCTTAAGAATAAAATGGAGATTACATACTCCGTGGCACCCCCAGAGTTCTGGGAGGGTGGAACGGATGAACAAAACTCTCAAAAATGTATTGACTAAATTAATCAAAGAAACAAAAATGAATTGGCTAAAGTGTTTGCCCCTAGTGCTCTTGCGCATCAGAATAAGACCCCGGTCTGATATAAAGATTTCACCCTATGAAATGATGTTTGGACTGCCATTCTTGTTAACACCCTATAGCACAGGAGACTATTTGGAAGAAGAAGTTACCAGAAAATATTTAGAAGTCATTGGAAGAACCCTAGAAAGATTTAGAAAAAAAGGATACCTCCCCCAAACCTCCCCTCTTGATACAAAAGCACACGACATGAACCCAGGAGACTGGGTTCTGATAAAATCCTGGAATAGTAGACCATTAATGCCTAAATTTGAAGGCCCCTTTCAGGCACTTGTCATCGCTAATTCTGCTGTGCGGACCAGAGAAAAAGGTTAGACCCACATCACGAGAATTAAAGGACCAGTCCCACCCCCGGGCATTGGACAAGATTTGTCAGTGTCTCCCTCTGGTATTGGACCAGATTCCACACCATCCTCACACCCTAACTCAGGACAAGATTCAACCACATCAGGAGCCAATTCAGCTGAATATACTATTATAAAAGGACCAAATGACTTAAAGTTGACATATCAAAAAGACTGATGAACTGCATAAGACAAAAGTTTAGAATCATAACATGTCTTAAAGTGTTTCAAGAAATTTGTACAAGTTAAAAATTGTTAATAAGTAATTCTGGTGAAGTCCTCCCAACTTAGTACCAAAGACTCCAGGTTAATCTTCTGCAGAGTGCTCCCCTAGGAGAGACCAAATTAGCAGAGACAGATCAAGAGAGGTTTAACCAGAAGAGCAAGAGACTCTAAAGAGCTTGGAAACTTCTTCTCAGTAAAATCCTCAAGAGGCAAGGCCAGGTGGGCAAGCTGTGCAAGATGACCCATACCGGACTCTTGGGAAGGGTAGTAGCAATGGCTCTGACTGCTGGGGGTGCTCTGGGGAGCCCAAGAGAGCCCTGCAGTGAGTGCTACCAACCTCCCTATGAGAAAGAAGTAAGTTCCTTGCTGAGAGTCCACACCAATTTAAACTATAATTGTGTTAATCTCTCCCAATTGATCCTTTATCAAGAGAACAAGAAAATATATTGCACAGCCCAGAACACTGCCACATTTAGGCAGCCACTCCTGGGAGAGCACCCTGTAGGAGAAGCCTGGTGGTGCTTTGAACGTGATGCTACTAAAGCAAGCCTGGTAAATCTGGTCAAAGGAAAAGATATTTCTAAATATTAGGAGAGCACAACAAAAGCTAATATATTTCGGGAAACCCCTAAACACCTGTTTTGGGTCAATGGTACCACAACATCCACTAAATTGCCAAGAGACTGGTCTGGCAGTTGCATCATTAGAATTATAAAACAAGCTTTCTTTATATTTCCCAAAGAATCTGGATCAAGTACAAGAGTCCCTATATACGATGAATTTAAGAAAAAACAAATTGAAGAAGCGGTATATATTAAACCAAATTATGAAGTTACAAGCAATATTAGAGATAATATCGAATCAGACCACATTAGCTCTTAACCATATTAATGACCAACTCACCCAAACCAAAACAGTAATTTATCAAATCAAATTAGCTGTAGCAGTCATGAGAGACATCTTAAATGAAATAAGAAAACTGGCATATGTAAGAAATCAAAAAAGGATTCCTGTACTTGATTCCAGTTGGTGGGATAATTTATGGACTTTCAAAAAAAGTTAGAAAACTACAACCTTCACAGTGTGTGCACTTGTTAGTTTGTTCTTATTTCCCTGCTTAATTAAAATAGTGATATCTGCTGTGCAGAATAACCTAAGGATCTCTAAAGAGATTAACCTGAAAAAACCAAAAAAAAAGTAATGAAGCTGGGTAAATATGATCACCAGAGTGCTCAGGAAATTTATAATCAATACAAAAAATATAAGAAATTCTATGTTAATGAGGCAAAAACTGTAAGTTGATGCAAGCTTAAGCTTAAGCCTGATCAAAGAAAAAGAGGGGGGACTGTTATGAATAAAAAGTTATCTATTTTTGTTTAAGCTTGCAAAGTTAAAACAAGTTGGACCAGTTGCTGTTCAGTTAGCTTCATTGTTAAGAGTTCTTCTTCAATTACCTGTTAATGGTTGGTGATTAACCATATTCCCCCTGATGCTTGCCAGGGAGTGACACAGGGACCCTGCAGGTACCAGGAGAATGGGAGTGGCATCAGAGCTGGTATGCAGACGAGAAATGCATTGCACCAAATTTTGCAGTTTTCCAGGAAAACCCCTAAAAACAAGGAGCCAACATAGAACTAGGGGACCTAGGTGATGTCTAAGGATGGGAGCGTAGTCCAGTGCCTGCTTGGATCCTTTTTGTTTCTCACCCTAACCTGAAAGGATGTTGACTAGAGAGAGGACCCGAGGTGTTGGACCGAAAAGGCGGAATCTCCTAATCTCTGGTGAGGACGGAATCCCCAGCTCTGCCTGCAGACCAGCGGACACAGCTGCATCATCCTCCTCCTCCGTGCCACTCCTGGGAGCTCTGGCGGCGTGGGCACGACCCTTTGATTTCTCCCCACCTGAGCTGATTCTTTTTAATAAAGGCAGTAAAAAGGAGAAAGATCTCCTGCCCCATTTATTTCAAGAAGCACTGGGAGCACAAAGGGACACAGCCAGGAGGCCCAGCAGCTCCTTGCTGAGGACCCATTTCATGCAAGAGCTCACACTCAGAATATGAAATGAATTTAAAATAAAAGGGTGGGGGGAGGCAGCAGTGAGGTGTCCTCAGAGGTTCAACTCTGCACTCTGCTTTTGTCACCAACATTATCCAAGTTCCTGTGCTTGTTTTCCTGGAGAATTTGCACTCAACAGAGCTTCAGTACCTTTGATCAAATCAGTCTTAAGAGCAGCTTGGGGCTGGTC
This sequence comes from Passer domesticus, assembly GCF_036417665.1. NCBI lineage: Eukaryota > Metazoa > Chordata > Aves > Passeriformes > Passeridae > Passer > Passer domesticus. The sequence continues at coordinate 6,217,242 of NC_087482.1, read as the reverse complement.
AGTCATTTAGATGTCAGCACTGACTGGGGTCCAGGCAACAAAAGAACATTAGCTGCAGGCCACCCATACAGCTTTTCATCTTAATGAGAACACATTTTTGCAAACAGAGCAATGCTGGGAGGATTTTTGCACCATTGGGCCAAGGCACAAGGCTCTGGATCTGCACAGCACTTTGGTAAGGAGGGGAACACAGGTGGGGACAATCCAGGCTGTTAGCAGTGCCCCCACCCCCTGATTAGGGACAGCACAGTTGCTTTTAGAGCTTCTTAACCAGCTGGTGAAACACTGATCTTCTTTTCTTGCCCCCTGCACACTGACAGGCAAGTTGAACAGAAAATCTGTCTCTTCCTCCATGATCTCTGATCACCAAAGCAAAGAACCAAGAAAAAAAAAAGCCAAAAACACCCTAACCAATTAAATACAAATAATTTTTTGCCCGCTCTGTTTTTTTTTTTTGTAAGAGGTTTATAAGACTGACTAAGCCGGTGCTGAATTACGAGTGGCACATGTTATGTGCCTTGCACAAAGTGTGGGACAGCTGCTGCCATGCCAAGCTGGGTGCAGAGTCAGACCCTGTACTTCAGACCCAGCCCTGCCTTCCTGAGGGACAGAAATTCATCTGTTAGAATCCCTTGGAGCTTCTGGAGCTGCTCATGGCCCTCCTGTGGATAACTGGGCTGCTGTGGAGCACTGGAGAACTTTCAGCTTGGTACCTGTTATGTATATTATGGTAATTCCTGCTGATAGACTATATGTATATATATATATATGTATAAGAATAAAATATCAAACCTTGAAATCACAGTAGCAAGGGAAGAGGGGATTGCTTCACAGGGTGAGGAAACCGCAGCTGGCAGTCGGGTAGGAGGAGTGTCATTAACATAGGAAGTGAACCCAGCCAGCACAGGAGATTGTCGTTCTCACTGGTGTGAACAGGAGGAGGCCCAGCGAAGGTGGCCCATGGAGATGTTCATCTTAGACAGAGGGGACCATCAAGGACATACATCTGCATACGGGATTCCGGTAACCGAAGAGTGGATACACATCAGTTCCTGCACAAGGTTTTGTCCAGCACAGGACGGAGAATAGAGGCATCATGAATGTGAAGAACCCTGAGGAAAGACAAAGGGACTCTGCCACGGGCTAGAAAAAGAGTATAAGAAAGGATTCTGCCAAGCAGCATTGGTGAACAGGGGGGATTGGGTGCGATAGAAGGCGGATCTGTGTTCACCCAGCTTCCATCCCAGGGTCAGTGCTGTCCTTGGTTGTTGGCTGTCGTGACTGTATATTGGTTGTGAATAAATTTATATTTTATTTTTATTAAATTGCCTGGATCGATTTTTACCTGTAACAGTATCCATGTATGGGGGCCTGCAGAATCTAAGCAGCATCTTCCTTGGCCAACAACAGACTGGAAAGGAAAAACCAGCATCAGAAACACGTGAGATGGAAAACTTTGGGCTGTTTGAGATCAAAAATGTCACTAAAAATCTCAATGGCGAAGAACAACCTTTCTCACAAGGATTCCAGTAGAACAAATGACACAGGTGTTGGAATAACAGCCAGTGCCCACAGCAATGACAATTCCTTGGTGAGGAGGGTCCCACGGAGAGTCGGCTGAGTAATGACACTCATAACAAATGTGGCTACATGTCGTCCTCCTTTATTAAGCAACTTTGGCATATTTATCCTTCTCTATACACAGTCTCACGCCACTGGTGCATAATGCTGATTGGTTAAGTAGCTATATTCACACATACATCTTAATTACTGATTGGTTGTCACACTATAAGCATCTTTAGCTAAGGTGTGTCAAATGAGCAGCTCCCACAACGTGCTTGGCGCATTTGGTTTCATCCTGGCACAATGCTCGTTCTTCCTTGTTGCATCTATTTGAGGACAGTACATGGTCTATCTTGTTCCTGTTTGTGGACGGTACATGGTTTTCAGAGTAACTCTGTAACCTGCAGGCCAGGGCTGTCCAATTCCCGCAGGGGAATATCATGGCCCTGTTCAGCCAAGAATCCTTCTACACCTTGGAATAAAAGGCAGTGCCCACTGCAAACACATTTCCCTGTCCTGTGGGCTCCATAAACAACACATGAACATGGCACTTTTCCTGACTGCTTCCCAAAGCTTCTCTGCAAGAAGCACTGGAGAAGTGCATGGGGCAAGAGTTCTGCAAGTGCCAGGTACTTCTGCAGCAGAAAAGGTCTAAAAAAATCAAAATTCTAGCAAGCAAAATAAATCCATCCTTTATGCCTTGTAAATACTCCGATGAATCTCAGTTACTTCGGGACAAAAACAAACACAGGGCAAACTTTCCCAAGTATGGTTTCATGACAAAATTCCCATTTGTCTGCTCCTGTTTGTGGGAGAAGAAAAGGTTACAAGCTGCCCAGCTCAAGAAGGAAAGGAGGATCTACACTTCCCTGTCATATTTTCCTACTGACTAAGGAATTAAGACAGAGAATTTGGGTAAATGGAAGGATAAGACTGGAGTACGGATGAAGTTTCACATATAAGATACTTCATTTGCTAAAATACAAACACTTTTGTTGTACATGGATCTCCTTGCTGAACCTCTTTGTCTTCAAACTCCCTTCTTCCATGGCAGAAGTGAACAAGCTCCATGTGTCAGAGCTTCGAGTTAAAAGCTCTGTGATGAGTTAGTTTTAATGGATCCATTTCCAGTCCGTGGGGTTGCTGTCATGAGGAGCTCAGGTGGCTTTTTGTTGAGATCAAAATCAATGAGCCATTTGTCCCAGCTCCACCTGTCCTGAGGCAGCACTGGCTCCACTGTGCCATTTCTAATGAAAATTGAACCTCCTAAAGAAGCCAGGCCAAAATCACAAGAGAGTAGTCACAAAAAATAATTTCGGCAGTTTGCTGGGTATTGATCTAACAGCTACCACCTTCCCAAAGTCCAGGCAACAGTTAACAAGGCTCTTTGCTCTGTAAACGGCCTTTCAATTGGTAGTGTTTCATACCCATGCAGAAGAACAAAAAGCCACTTCCACTGTAGAAACATGAGCTGCAGCTATGCAGTAAGTTGTGCTCAGTAGCTGACCTGCTGCTTTAGTTTTGGGGCAGGAGATACTGCCATAAAATTTCACAAGAAAAATATCAAGTATCTAAACTATGCAGCATTATGTTATTTTCTACCTCCAGTATTGCCAGCACATAGCTTAAGGAAGACAGGTATTTACCAGCCATCATAGATGAAAAAAAAATTAAAATGAAAAAAGGGCTTTTACGGAAATCAGAGTGATGGCCACCAGTCATTTTCCAGCTTTGCAGGATTTCAGTTCAAAGTCAATCTAAACAAGCCCGCATATGTCTAGCAAGAAGGAAATCACAGTTCAGGTTTGTTCCTCCACCCAAGCTTTGTTATATCAAAGATGGATGGTATTCTTTTCCAGCTCTCAAGAGATGTGTCATAATGTACGAATAAACAAAATATCATGCATAGAAATATTTCATAGATTGTAGCAGTTCCTTGGAGGGGAGCTCCCCGGGGAGTCCCCAGAGGGCCCCCTGGGCTGTGAGTTCGATGGCAGCAGCAGGCACGCAAGGAGACTCCACACGGCTTCTGAGGGTGCTGATTAGATGAGGGTTTATTGGGGGACCCAGCCCCGGGAGTAACATGGTTTCTGAGGGAGAAGGGGGAAAGGGAAAGGGAGGGGGAGAGAGGGGGAGCCTAGGGGAGAGATGGGCCATGAGAGAATCTGGTCTTCCTCGTACAGCTTAAGAGGGAAATTCAAAGTGGGTGCGAAATAAGATTTGGGTCAATGGGATTGCAGATTGATGAGACTTCAGGGGAGGAACACAGCTTGGAATAAACCATATATTTCTGAGGGGTACATTTTCGAGATAGAGCACACTATTTGAATAAAATGCAACACCACAATAAATTAGTAAGATAGATGATAGATAGATAGATAGATAGATAGATAGATAGATAGATAGATAGATAGATAGATAGATAGATGGATTGGCAAGGCAGACAGAGATAGATGAATGCACATGCTTGTATCACTTTACAGAGAAAGGGATAGGGAAGTGACAGGTTATTCTTTTCCACACATGGGAAACTGTCTTTTTCCCAGAAAAATCAGCTTCCTTCTTCAGTGACCACCAGGGTATCTGAAGACCCCACCAAGAAGGCCCTGTGATGCCAATGGCCTGTGCATCCAGCAAGTCAAGAATGTAAGGCCTGCCTCTTAATACTAAAGAGGTTAAAGGGGTTTATTCTCAGTTTTTGGCAGCAAGAGGAACGAACTGAAGCCACTTACTGTAAAATGCCTCCGCAAGCAACAGTGCAAATCACAGCCAAAGGAAGGATGAAGCCAAGGTGTCCCACAACCACCGCCCAAGCGGCCAGACATCCTCCTTCAACCCTGGCTGCATTGAAACCCCACTGACTGCCAAGAAGAAAAGCGCCCTACTGAGAGCTAGCAAACTTAACCCTCTGGCAGGACACAAATTCAGAGGGAAAAAAATTTTAAAATCCCCACACCACCAGACACACTTCCCAGTGAGAAGGGTTGGAACACTCTGCCCCTCAGCACTTCCCCGGCAGGCAGATTCCCAAAGGTGCTGGGAGCTAAGCTGTGCCCTGCGAGGGAACAGAGCCAGCCTCCCTTCAGTGGGAGAAGGCGCGGCCTCAGCTGTAGCCCCGGGTGCCTGCGGTGGCCCAGGGCACGGCCATGGCTGTCAATGTGTTGGGCTGCAGCACAGGGCAGGCCGGAGCTCAGCAGCCTCAGCAGAGCCCAGGGCCGCGGCCCTTCCCTGCCGGGGCCCGAGCCTGGCCCGGCCCGGCCCGGCCTGAGCAGCCCGGACTGGCCCAGGGGATGGGCTGCGCCCGCCCGCTGTGCCCACAGGCTGGGCCCAAGCCTTTGCAAGAGGCTTTCTCCCAGCTTGGCAAAACCTCGGCCAAGTGTCCCTGTGCTGTGCTGAGAAGAGTAAAAAACCCCCTCAAATTTAACCCTGCTGCCCAACGCATGAGGGATCCCTGCACCCCTTAGGAGAGGCCATCCATACTCCTTTGTGCCTCATGAGGGATCCCTGCACCCCTCAGCAGGGACCCCAAAATATCCCTTTCTGCCTCTTCAGGTCCAGGCCCAGATGATCCCACAGAAGCAAATGTGCCCTCAGCCCAGGGATGCTCAGCATGGGCTCCCCCCATCCCCCCGGGGCCCCGCCGCTGGGCACAGCAGCCCCTGCCTGGCTCCTGCCTGCCCACACCGTGGCCATCCACGGCTGCTCCTGGGCACGGAGCTCAGCCACTGCTGCTGCCGGGTGGGCTTTGCTGGTGCTACCACCCGGATATAGTTGTGAAAACTTTATTCTTTTATTTAAATATGACATATGGGCCAAGCCCTGCCCTGGCGGACAGGGGATGCCCACCTTCATTCCTGGCCGGGGAACAGGACCAGGGGGCTCAGGGGAAGAGGGTCTCCTGGAAGGATGGGTTTTGGGATGGCCTCATGACGCTGCTGCAGCCACGGCAGGGCAGATATGGGCAGAAGTGGAGAGCTGGGATAAACTATCAAGTTCCCGCTGCCTGTGTTGTTAGGCCCATCTGCTGAAGATGCACAGGAGCACCTGTGGAGAGAGGAGGTGGCTGAGGCCCCAGCTGCCAGTGGCACACAGGGAGCCTCGTGCACAGCAGGGCCCAGAGCTGGCAAGGCTCCCCAGCACGGCTGGAGCTGCTGGCACAGCTGGGCCCAGCTGGACAGCTGCCCCTCAAGGCCCCGGCTAGCAGGGCACGGCTCTGGGCAGGGTCCCTGGCCAGGAGCGGGCCCCAGAGCGCCTCTGCCTTTCAAGGGCAATCTCAGCCCTGCTCTTTCTCCTCCCCATCTTGCTCTGCCTCTGCCCTGTGCCCCTGGGGCTGCTCTTGGCCAGGCAGCCTCAGTGGGAACCAGCACTGGCTGCAGACCCAGCGGGGCCCCCAGGACAAGGCCCAGCAATTGAGAGGCCAATGGAAGCACTGGGCAGCAGCAGAACCCTCAGCAGACTTATTTGGACAATCATGGACTGGCCACAACTCCATGGCGGCCTCCCTGCGAATGCTGTCTGCATTAGATTTTCATAAGAAACTCTTTCAGGGGAAGATGACCACTCACCATTTTCTCTTCCAGTAATAATGAATTTGGACACAGCATAAGATGCAGATAAATGCCAGAAAAAGCAGGCCTGCCATTAAACCTGCCCAGCAGCCTGTTCCCATATAGAAGACACTTCTGAGGCCCTTCTGGGCATGGGGAACACGTGTTGTGGTGCCGGCTGCATCTGTGGGAGCAATGGAGAGTGTGAGCCCGTGCTGTGCTCCACTGCTGAGCTGGCAGCACGCTGGATACAGGCAGGACGTTCTCTGTTTCCCCCAGAGCTGGGGCCTGCAGGCACCTTGCCGGCCCTTGGCACAGGCTGTGCCAGCCAACAAAGCCCAGCAGGCCGGGAGGAGAGCCCGGGGGCAGCGCAGCTGCTTGGGCAGTGGCTGCTGCCAGGGACACGGGCCAAAGCCATCCCTGAGCAGCCACTGCCAGCCCTGGCCCTCCCTGCCCCGTGACAGCTCCCCCAGCCCCAGGGGACAGGCTCAGGCCCTGTCAGGACCCAGCGCAGCCCCTGCCCAGTCGGGAGCCAGGGCTGGCTCTGGCCCTGGGCTGGCGGCAGGGCTCCCGCTCGGGGCTGCTCCTGTGCCTTGGGCCTCTGGGCACTCAGGGCCAGCTCCGCAGCATCTGCAGCGCCAGGGACGTTGCTGCAGCAGTCCCGTTTCCCCGGGGCTCTGAACCAGCTCCAGAGGCCTGGAAGCCGAGGCGCCTCCAGCTTTGGCTGCTGCCGGGCCGGGCAAGGGCAGGCCCTGGGGGAAGAGCTGCTGCCACACAGCCCCGGCCAGGGCTGAGTCCCGCACAGCAATTACCTGCTGTGCCTGTGCCCGTGTCTGGCATCGCCTTCCTTCCTGCAGCAGGGGCTGCCAATGAGCCACTGCTTCCTTGGGGAAACACCTGCTTCAGCCCTGCCTTTTGGTCTATCACTTGAGAAACAAAAAAGGACAGTTGGATCACATGGAACAGTTCCCCCTTTCTTTGCTGGCATCTTCAGGGCAGCATGATTATCAAAAATGGGGCAAAGATTCACAAAATATCTGGGCTTTTGTGGCTTGGCCAGGGCCCTCCCTTCCCCAGAGAGCTGCCAGCGCTGAGCAGAAATCATGAGGGGATTGTGCAGGGCAAGGGCACACACGTGCATGGGTCTGTGCTGGCACCTGCAGCGCTGCCTCCTTGGCCAAGCTTTGGGGTCTTGAGCCACCAGTTCTCCCAGGGGAAAGGCCTTGACCTACCCTCAGCATCTCCCAGAGGCTCATTCCTGAACGTGGGTTGGGAAGCCAGATCACTTTCACCAACCGGGTTAGCTGCAAAGAACGGCAGGACAGAAGAGCTGCTGTGACCCTGTTGAAGATTCTCCTTCAGGCCCGAGTGGCAGTGAGGGCACTTGGGTGACTGGTGCCCTCCAAGGCACTCCCTCAGCTCTGCCTCCCCCTCAGGAGCAGGGGGACCTCGTGCCTGCAGTGGCCCCACACTGGGATGGAAGGAGCCCCTTGCAGGGCAGTCAGGGCAGGAAAGGACTCCCTGGAGCTGCCAGCAGCTCTAAAGCCAGCCCCGGGCAGGGCCAGGGCTTGGCAGTGGCAGCAGGAGCAGCTCAGGCTCCCTGGGGTAGGCAAAGGAGCTGCCAAAGGCTCAGCCCCGGGGCACAGCCCTGGGCCCGGCCCCTTCACTCTCTGCCCTTCTCGGTGGCTGCAACAGAGCACACGGAAGGACACACTGGCATTGCACACGAGAGGAAGATGGACAGATAAATGCTCCCATCGACAGCAATCCTGTGGGATCCTTCAGAGCTCCAGAATGGAGCAGGGCAAGACTTCCTGAACTGATCAACCTTCAGAGGAACTTAAGGGAAATGCCACTTGACTGAGCTCTTGCCACATTGACACTGATTATTCTGTCAGGAAATGTACATTGAGAACTTGCCTCCAACATCTGGCAAGGTCTTCAAACCACCATTCACCAGTGTTTCCAAGTAATCTAAGCCGTGATCCCAATCTAAAAGGGAGCAGAGATCATAAACATTTCCATGGTGTGCTGGGATTTCTTTCTGCCTTAAGGAACTGGGCACTGCAAGGGGGTTGGGTAAGACTGTGGGAGCCTGTGGCTCCTGTTCACTCTCCACACACTCTCCATGCCTTTTGCAACATCCCTGGAGGGGCTGCTGGAGCAGCCCAGGGCCCTGGGCCTCCCTCATTCCCACACAGGAACCCCTCACTAAATGCTTGGGGAAAACTGCAGTTGTGGCAGGCAGTGCCACAAGTATCCCTCCCAACCTCTGTCCCTCCCTCCTGCTTGCCCACCTGCCCATGGAACAGCTCCCACAGCCCAAGGGCAAACAGCCAGGCCCTCTCAGGACACACTGGATCCTTGCTCTCCCCCTCTGTCCTTTCCTCACACTGGGCACCCCGTGCAGTCACTGCCAGGTTTCAGGACATGTCTCCCATGGAGGGACCCCAGCAGGACTGCTCAGTGCCCTGAGCCTGCTCGGGATAATTCCCCTGGGCTGTGCCGCTCTAGTCCAGGCTGTGCCCGCACTGCCAAGCAGCAGAGAGGGCAGCTCAAGCCTCAGCAGGGCTCAGGCCCAGAGGCACAGCAATTACCTTCTGGGACTGTGCCTGGCATCTCTTCCCTTCCTTCAGGAAATGCCACCTTCCACAGAGCCTCTCTGTCCATCCCTTGAGAAAGGAAGAGGCACAGCTGGATCAGATGGAATCATTATGCACTGGGGATGTGGCCTCTTCAGGAGGCAACACATGTCGAAGTCATGGATAAGGATCAGGAAAATCCTGATCCCTTCAGTGCCCTGGGGCTGGCTATGGCCCTCCCTCCTCCAAGCAGCCACCACTCCGGATGGGACTGGGAATTGGGAAATTGCAGAGGATTTCAGGCCAGTGGTGCAGTTTGGGCTGCCTGTCAGCTGATGCCAAATGCCTTCCTGCAGAGGCTGGGCAGAAGCTGCAGCCAGGCCAGGCTGGGAAACAGCCCTGCAGGGCGTGAAAGCAGCAGTGGGGCAGCGGGGCTGCCATGGATCCCTTCCCGCTGTGCTGGGCACAGCGTGTCCAGATGTGCAGCCAAAGCCCTGGCTGCTGAGTCCCAGGGGAAGTATGAGGGAAATGAAAATGCTCTCACCATGCCCTTTCTGCAGTTCTGTCACGATGTGTTTCAGGATGTTGTTTGGCTCGTGGGGTTTCTTCTGTCGTTTGCCTTTGCTCTTCCCTCTCAGAGGACCTTAAGAGAAAGTAGTTCCGTTTCCCGGGAATGGATCCCACAAAAGCAGGGCTCAGCCTTTGGGGTCAGCAGGAGCACACTACTCACCCCTGCCATGGGAACCAGTCTTCTTTGTAGGAATCAGCAAAGGAGCAGGAAAAGTCCTCGCTGCAGACACATCTGTGACACAAGAGCCACAGAAGCTTCTGTCACCTGCTTCCTGCCAGGCTGTCAACAATTCTTCCTTGGTGGCACACTGAGAACATACCTGCAGGTGACTCCAAGGGCTTCAAAACTTTATGCAGCCAAGCTAATGGAGAAGCCTTCCGAGCAACCTCAGCTAGATCGGAGCACAGATTGAGAACATTTTTCAGGGTGTGCTGGGATTCCCTTCTGCCTCAGGGAACCGGGCACTGCAAGGGGGTCGTGTAAGGCCGTGGGAGCCAGATGTGAATGGATATGGCCAAAGCTGCACAGGGGCCTTAGGAACTCTGGGCTGGCTCCTGGTGCCTCTTTCCATGCCCTTTGCAACATCCCTGGAGGGGCTGCTGGAGCAGCCCAGGGCCCTGGGTCTCTCTCCCACTCCCACACCTGAAACTCTTGCTAAAGCACTGGGGAAAACTGCAGCAGGCAGTGCCACAACTTACCCTCTATCCCTCCATCCCTCCTGCCCTTGTCTCCCTCCCTTTCAATCTTCTTCTGTCTCTCCATACCTCTTTTCCCCTGGCACTAATCCCACAGCCCAAGGGCACATAGTCAAGCCCTCTCAGGACACACTGGAACCTTGCTCTCCCTCTCTGTCCTTTCCGCACCATGGGCACTCTGTGCAGTCGCTCCCAGGTTTCAGGAAATGTCTCCCATGGAGGGACCCCAGCAGGACGGCTCAGTACCCGAGTGCCCTGAGCCTGCTCAGGATAGTTCCCCTGGGCTGTGCCAGTCTTGTCTGGGCTGTCCCTGCACTGCCAGACAGCAGAGAGGGCAGCTCAAGCCTCAGCAGGGCTCAGGCCCAGAGGCACAGCAATTACCTCCTGGGCCTGGGCCTGGCATCGCCTCTCTTCCTGCAGCAGAGGCTGGCACGGAACCACTGCTTCCTCCGGGAAACACTGCCTTCTGCCCAGCCTCTCCATCCACTTCTGGAGGAAGGAAGAGGGACAGCTGGGTCAGGTGGGGATGTTCCCCACTGGGGAGGTGAGGCCTTCAGGAGGGAATGCTTGTTAAAGACATGGCTAGAAATCAGGAAATCCCTATAAACCTTTTGGGTAGGCCAGGGCCCTCCCTTCTCCAATCTGGTGCCCTTTCTATTCTACCCAGCAACTGGAAATTGCAGGGGATCTCAGGCCTGTGGTGTAACTGGGCTGCCTGTCAGCTGATGCCAAATGCCTTCCTGCAGGGGCTGGGCAGAAGCTGCAGCCAGGTCAGGCTGGGAAACAGCCCTGCAGGGCATGAAAGCAGCAGCAGCAGCAGCGGGGCATCGAGGCTGCCATGGATGCCTTCCTGCTGTGCCGGCCACGGCGTGTCCAGATGTGCAGTCAAAGCCCCTGTCTGCTGAGACCCAGGCGAAGCCTGAGGAAAATGCACCCACCGTCTCCTGCCTGCTGCATTTCCTTCAGCATTTGCCTCATATTTTCGGATGGATCATGGGGTTTCTGGTGTCCTTTGCCTTTGTTCTTTCCCCTCAGAGGACCTTAGAGCAACAGAGTTCCATTTCCCAGGAATGGATCCCACAAAAGCAGGGCTCAGCCTGTGGGGTCAGCAGGGACACACTACTCACCCCTGCCATGGGAGCCAAGCTTCTTTGTAGGAATCAGCAAAGGAGCTGGAGAAGTCCTCTCTGCAGACACACCTGTAACTCAACAGCCACAGAAGCTTCTGCCATCTCTGCTGATCTGCACGGGCACCACTGAGCCGCAGGAGCGGTGAGGGGATCACACAGGGCGAGGGCACGTGCATGGTTCTGTGCTGGCACCTGCAGCGATGCCCCCCTGGCCCAGCTTTGGGCTCTGAGCTGGCAGCTCTCCCAGGGGAAAGGCCTTGACCTACCCTCACCATCTCCCAGAGGCTCCGTCCTGGACGTGGCTTGGGACGCTGCACCACCTTCACCAGCAGGTTCAGCTGCAAAGAAAGGCAGGACAGAAGAGCTCCTGTGGCACTGCAGGTGATCCTCAGGCTGCCCACAAGGCTCAGCCCTGGGGCACAGCCCTGGGCCCTGCCCATTCCCTCTCTGCTCTTCTCTGTGGCTGCACAGAGGACATGGAAGGACACACTGCCATTGCACATGGGAGGAAGATGGACAGCTAAATGCTCCTTCCTCCCACTGACAGTGATCCAGTGGGATCCCTCAGGGCTCCAGAAGGGAGCAAGGCAAAGTTTTCAGAATCCTTCCACCCTGACTTAACCTTAACAAAAATGGCCCATGAGTGACCTATTGCCACATGGACATGGATTATTCTGCCAGTCAAAATGGAAATGCAGAACTTGCCTCCAGCATTGTCCAAGACATGCAAAATGTCATTCACCAGGACTTCCAAGTCACGTAATTCGCGATTCAATTCTAGAAGGGAGAAAAGACCAGAACCATTTCTGTGTGTGCTTGGACGCCTTCCTGCCTCAGGGAACAGGGAACGGGTTGGGTAAGGCTGTGGGAGCTAGATGTGAATAGACAAGGCCAAAACTGCACAGGGGCCTGGGGAGCTCGAGGCTGGCTTCTGGCCACGCTCCAGCCTCTTTGCAGGCCCTCTGCAGCATCCCTGGAGGGGTGGGTGGAGCAGAACAGGGCCCATGGCTGCTGTCTCCCTCCCACCGAGAAAACCATTCCCAGCGCTTCCCGGGGAGCAGGGAGCGCTGTCCCGGGAAAGGGCAGCCAGGCTGCCGGCTCACCTGCTCGCCGCGCTTGCAGCGGAGCAGCCTGGGCAGCCCTGGCAGGCAGGGCCACGGCCAGGAGCAGCAGGAGTAGGAGGCGCAGAGCAAAGGCCATGGTGCCTTGCCCTCTGCCAGTCCCACAGCTCTTGCTGCCACCGCTGTCCTGTCACCACTGTCCCAACGTCAGCACCGCTGCTGCCACCGCCGCTGCTGCCGCAACAGTTGTGCTCAGGGACTGACTGCTGGCTCCTTGTGCTGCTGTGCAACCACGGGGCTCTGGCACCTCTGGCACCTCTGTGACCTCAGGGCCTGCTGAGAGCTCAGCCTGCTGTGACCCCAGAGCCCTGCTGTGACCTCATGGCCTTAGCTGTAACCCCCAGAGTGTGCCCCCATCTGTACCAATGGACTGCCCTGATTTGTTGGGAAGGATGAAAGTTTGACAAGAAAGTCTCACAGCTATGTGTGCTTGGCAGAGAGATTTTTGAATGTGGAATCTGAAGAAGAAATAGAGATGGAAGCAAGTTTTGATATAGAATAAAAGAATTGCTGAGCTACTCTTAGTGGATAACTAAGAAGGCAAATGGTGTGTTAGTGAGAAGGGGGCTTTATGATCTGGAGCAAAGGATAAACCCACCTGAAAGAAGAAGATGCTTTCAGCAAGCATGAAGATAGCACAGGGAACAAGATGGGTGACGTTGCAAGTAGAAAAAAGGTCTCAGAATTTTCAACAACTTCTAGTTTAAACTGCAATGTACTAACTTTTAGTGACTGGAGAACAATAACATGAATGTGGTAATTACAGTAGTTATGACAGGTTATAGGTAAATATTAAGGTACCGATTGGTTCTTCTCTCTTAAGATGCTCAGCAAAGAAAAGTACATAATGCATTGTAAGCAAAACTAAAGGGTCTTCAGGCTTGTGTGCAGCTGGAGCTGACAGCTGCAGGCACAGGCTCTGTCACCCACGACCCTGGACTGCTGTAATGTCTTGGATGTAATAAAGTGCATTATGCAGAGCTGCCTGGAGTCCCGCATCCCCCATTAAGGCTATTACACTGATTGTAATTGCTTTGCTTCATCCGAGGGCCATTGCTCAGCAGAACCTGCAGGGACACAGGGTCTTGTTTGGGTGGAGGCAGCATCTGCACGGCAGCAACACGCTGGTAATGCAGCTGTGACAGGGACATCGGGCATGGGCATGGAGATGGGAAGTGTGTGCCAGGTGTGTCCCAGACTGAGGTGTTTGGCTGTTCTTGTGAACTTGCAGAGGGGCAGCTGTTGAGAGAGGAGGTAGCTGCAGCCCCAGTTGCAGCTGGGACACTGTCCTGGGATGACTTTATGATGCTTGTATCCCCATTTGTGGGTTGAGCCCAGAAATAAGTTTTGCACCTTTAGGTCTGGTTCCAAGAGTGAAGGGGGGACAAGAAGAATGGTGGAGTTTGTTATCAGAAACTGCTCTTGCACCTCTGCATCCTTCTCCTGCACTGTGTTGTCTGCGGCAAGGACAGACAGCAGGATAGAGCTCTACTTTGATTTTTAGTTAGTTTTAGCTAGCTAAAGCAGAGAATTTCTCTGGACTGTGGTTTTTCTTTTTTTGTGGAACTGTTTAAACCTCCTCTGGACTGAAAACCCAGAAGAGCACCAGCAGCTCACTGCTGTGGCCCACCGGGCTGGGCCAGGCTTGCAGCATTTCCAGTGCCAGAGGGACTGACCAGAGAATGAGTTAGCAGAGCTATAGGCCACGAAGGTGACTTTCTGAGCATGTCATCTCTTCTAAGTGGCGAGAGGTTTTATTGTTTAACATTGTTCATCATTTTTTCTGATGGTGAATTCCTTGCCTATTAAATAAAGAGGGTTTTTTTTCCATTTTCACAAAAAAAAAAAATCTTTTTCCCAATCTAGTTGGGGGAGGGGCCTCTTGAATGTGTTTCCTAGAGAATGCCTTTGGAGGTTATCTCCCAAATGTGCCCTAAACCAAGATCAAAACAGAGACCTACCTGCACAGCAGCAGATTAGCATTGTACTCAAAGTTTGCTGCTGAAGACTAAGAGCTAAGCTTGTCAGATATTCTGAAAAATATCAGGGAAAAGGTTTTTCATTGGTTGTTGTGACTAAGTAAAAATCTCCAGAGGGCAAATGGCTTCTCCAGTAGACAAGGTGTCTTGAGATGTCTTAGTTCTTCCTGGAGTAAAGATTGGCTATTAAATTCTGGTGTTTATTCTAGAATGGTAAAAATGTTCTACATTTTTTCCTATTCTAAAACTACTTTGAAAAACCCTAAACTGCTAAGGGAAAAGGGGGGAAATATTTGGGGGTTTCTTTCTACAAAAAGAAAAAAGTCTGAATATTTTTAAAAATTTCTAATTTCTAAAAAAGGAAAATGAAGACAAAACATGGTGCCTCAGGAGCCCCGTGCCCGGCTGCTGCCTGCGCACTCCTAGCTGTGGCGAGACAATCAGCTCAGCCAGAGAGCAGAGGTGAAGCCCAAAGGTGTTGCTCAAGCCCTTCCCTGGCAGAGGGGCCCCATCTTCAGTCCTGGCCAGACACCAGGGCCAGCACCTTTGGGGACAGAGACTCCTGTTCTGGGTGGTGGCAGCATGTCCCTAGCAACAAGCTGATAATGCAGCTGGGGCAGGGATGTTGGACATGGCTTGGGGATGGCTGATGACAGGTACAGGTACAGGTACAGGTCTCCCTGATGGAACTCTATGGCCAGTCTTACAGAAGACACTTCCAAGAATGGGGAAGACGTGTTGTGGTGCCGGCTGCATCTGTGGGAGCGATGGGGAGCGTGAGCCCGTGCTGTGCTGCACTGCTGAGCTGACAGCACGCTGGATACGGGCAGGACGTTCTCTGTTTCCCCCAGAGCTGGGGCCTGCAGGCACCTTGCCGGCCCTTGGCACAGGCTGTGCCAGCCAACAAAGCCCAGCAGGCCGGGAGGAGAGCCCGGGGGCAGCGCAGCTGCTTGGGCAGTGGCTGCTGCCAGGGACACGGGCCAAAGCCATCCCTGAGCAGCCACTGTCACCCCTGGCCCTCCCTGCCCCGTCACAGCTCCCCCGGCCCCAGGGGACAGGCTCAGGCCCACTAAGGACACACTGGAGCCTTGCTCTCCCCCTCTGTCCTTTCCCCACCATGGGCACCCCATGCAGTCACTGCCAGGTTTTGGGATGTGTCTCCCACGGAGGGACCCCAGCAGGACTGCTCAGAACCCGAGTGCCCTGAGACTGTTTGGGATATTTCCCCTGAGCTATGCCGGTCTTGTCCAGGCTGTGTAAGACTAAACATTAAAAATTAAAGGCAATTTTACTTTTTATTGCCAATGTGTCAGAAGATTCTAGGTTTCCCTGCCTGTAAAACTACTTGGACAAATACAGAAGTGTTGGAGGAAAGGGGAACAAATATCTGGTGTCTGTATTCTATGAAAAACGTTTCTCAATGCTACAAAGGATAAACATATCTAAATGTTTCAAAATGAAAGACAAAGATAACATGAGGGTGCTGTTGGTCGAATGAGCCCTATGCCCAGCTGCTGCCTGCCCATGCCTGGCTGTGCCCAGATGAGCAGCTCCGCCAGTGCAGGTGGTAGCACACAGACACCTGAGCTGAAGCTGGACTCAAGCCTGTGATAGATGAGTAATGTGACAGTTGACTCTCACAATTAAAGGATAAATATCATGCATATATGTTAAGAGAAGTTTTATATATTTATAGATATGTTTTACCCCCTGTTGTGTTATCATGGAGTTACCTGAGTTTGGGACATATAAGAGGGTCACCTTGCTACGACGGCAGCACCTGACCTCCAATCGAGATGTAAGGAAGTAAACTCCACCACTGGACATCAAAGAAGGAGTCGATGGACAGAACATTAATAAGAGCAAAACAGTTAAAAGGTGAAACCTCCATTGTGTGGATGAGCACATGGTGGGAAAAATCCTCTACTCCCGGCGCCGTAACATTGTCTTTATTCAGCGTCCTCTTATATTTCTAATAAGGTTTTTAATAAACATTTAAAAAATTTAGAAGTAATGATAACTTTTTAAACAATCCATGAAGTGGCTAGAAGGCTGCACCTCCTGTCCTGGATGGAGAGCGACGCCAGTCCCTTCAGGGAGAGGTGGTTCTGTTCTAGGCAGTGGTTGCGGCGTATTTGCAGTAATAAGGTGGTAATGCACCTCAGGAAGGGACAATGGACACTGGCACGCAGATGCATGATGACAGGCCAAGTTCTCCATGGCTGAGGCCTTTGGCCGGTCTTGTGAAGTGCCAGAGGTGCTCCTGTGGAGAGAGGAGGTGGCTGAGGCCCCAGCTGCCAGTGGCACACAGGGAGCCTCGTGCACAGCAGGGCCCAGAGCTGGCAAGGCTCCCCAGCACGGCTGGAGCTGCTGGCACAGCTGGGCCCAGCTGGACAGCTGCCCCTCAAGGCCCCGGCCAGCAGGGCACGGCTCTGGGCAGGGTCCCTGGCCAGGAGCGGGCCCCAGAGCGCCTCTGCCTTTCAAGGGCAATCTCAGCCCTGCTCTTTCTCCTCCCCACCTCCCTCTGCCTCTGCCCCGTGCCCCTGGGGCTGCTCTTGGCCAGGCAGCCTCAGTGGGAGCCAGCTCTGGCTGCAGCCCCAGCGGGGCCCCCAGGACAAGGCCCAGCAATTGAGAGGCCAATGGAAGCACTGGGCAGCAGCAGAACCCTCAGCAGACTTATTTGGAGAACCATGGACTGGCCACAACTCCACTGCAACCTCAGTGGGAATGGTTCCTGTCTACATTAGACTT
This sequence comes from Passer domesticus, assembly GCF_036417665.1. Classification (NCBI taxonomy): domain Eukaryota; kingdom Metazoa; phylum Chordata; class Aves; order Passeriformes; family Passeridae; genus Passer; species Passer domesticus. Next base: position 6,200,303 of record NC_087482.1, on the reverse strand, counting down.
TCAAAAGAAGCTCTTTCAGGGAAAGATGACCACTCACCATTTCTTCTTCCAGTAACACCAGATTCTGACACAGCACAATATGAGAATAAGGTCCAACAGTAGCAGGCCTGCCATTACCCCTGCCCAGCAGCCTGTTCCCATATAGAAGACACTTCTGAGGCCCTTCTGGGCATGGGGAACACGTGTTGTGGTGCCGGCTGCATCTGTGGGAGCAATGGAGAGTGTGAGCCCGTGCTGTGCTGCACTGCTGAGCTGGCAGCACGCTGGATACAGGCAGGACGTTCTCTGTTTCCCCCAGAGCTGGGGCCTGCAGGCACCTTGCCGGCCCTTGGCACAGGCTGTGCCAGCCAACAAAGCCCAGCAGGCCGGGAGGAGAGCCCGGGGGCAGCGCAGCTGCTTGGGCAGTGGCTGCTGCCAGGGACATGGGCCAAAGCCATCCCTGAGCAGCCACTGCCAGCCCTGGCCCTCCCTGCCCCGTGACAGCTCCCCCAGCCCCAGGGGACAGGCTCAGGCCCTGTCAGGACCCAGCACAGCCCCTGCCCAGTCGGGAGCCAGGGCTGGCTCTGGCCCTGGGCTGGCGGCAGGGCTCCCTGCAATTACCTGCTGTGCCTGTGCCCGTGTCTGGCATCGCCTTCCTCCCTGCAGCAGGGGCTCCCCATGGGAAAATGCTTCCTCCAGGATGTGCCTCCTTCTGCACAGATGTTTGGTCCATCACTTCTGACAGGAAAAAGGACAGTTGGATTAGATGGAAGAGTTCCTGATTTGGGTGCCGGCATCTTCAGGATGTCATGCGCGTTAAAATGGGGATAGGTTTCTGTGGAAGGGGCTAACAGCGGGCCTGTTAGCTAAAGGAGTAAGAAGAAGCTGAGAAGAAAGAAGAAGCTGATAAGGACCTCTCTCCACGGCTGTAACCAAGGAGACCAAGAGAATTGAGAGACTGAAGAAAGATAAGAACTTCACAGCTGCATGAAGTATATTTAGAAAGTGAGTTAAGTCACTGTAACTTTTCACCAATGATGTTATGTTGATTTATTGTATCCAATAGTTAGGGTAGAAGAAACATAAACAATTCAAGAGTGTATAAAAGGTCAGCCATGTTCAATAATAAACTGTTGCCATCTGAAACTGCTTGTGGTCCCTGCTTTGTGTCGTGACCACCTCGACAACGACAGGTTTCAGAAAACGTCTAGGCTTTCATGGCAGTGTCAGGGCTCTCCTGTTTCCAAACAGCTGCCATGCCTGAGCCACAGGAGCAGTGAGGGGATCGCGCAGGGCGAGGGCACACACGTGCATGGTTCTGTGCTGGCACCTGCAGCGATGCCCCCCTGGCCCAGCTTTGGGCTCTGAGCTGGCAGCTCTCCCAGGGGAAAGGCCTTGACCTACCCTCAGCATCTCCCAGAGGCTCCGTCCTGGACGTGGCTTGGGAAGCTGCACCACCTTCACCAGCAGGTTCAGCTGCAAAGAAAGGCAAGACAGAAGAGCTGCTGTGGCACTGCAGGAGATCCTCAGGCTGCCCACAAGGCTCAGCCGCGGGGCACAGCCCTGGGCCCGACCCCTTCCCTCTCTGCTCTTCTCTGTGGCTGCACAGAGCACATGGAAGGACACATGGGCATTGCACACGGGAGGAAGATGGACAGCTAAATTCTCCTTCCTCCCACTGACAGTGATCCTGTGGGATCCCTCAGGGCTCCAGAAGGGAGCAGGGCAAATTTTCCATATTCCATCAACCTTCAGATTATCTTAAGTGAAAGGGCAAATGTATGAGCTCTTGCCACCTGCTCACTGTGTATTCTCTCCGGAAAGGTACATTGAGCACTTGCCTCCAGGATTTCTCATGAGTCTCATGCCATAATCCAGCAGGTTTTTCCAGATAATCCATGTCTTGATCCCAACCTAGAAGTTTGCAAAGATCAGAACCATTTCCATGATGTGCTGGGATCCCCTTCTGCCTCAGGGAACTGGGCACTGCATGTAGGTCGGGTAAGGCCATGGGAGCCAGATGTGAATGGACAAGGCCAAAGCTGCTCAGGGGCCTGGGGAGCTCTGGGCAGGCTCATGGTCAATCCCTATCCTCTTTGCAGGCCCTGTGCAACATCCCTGGAGAGGTGCCTGGAGCAGCCCAGGGCCCGTGGCAGTTCTCTCAGTCGCACAAGGAAAATGCTCCTTGAATCCCTGTGGAGAACTGCAGCAGGCAGTGCTGCAAGTATCACTCACAAACTCCCTCCTGCCTGTCCTCCCAGCCGCCCTTCCTCCATCTGCTGGGACAGCTCCCACAGCCCAAAGGGACCCAGCCAGGCCCACTAAGAACACGCTGGAGCCTTGCTCTGCCCCTCTGTCCTTTCCCCACCATGGGCACCCCGTGCAGTCACTCCCAGGTTTCGGGAAGTGTCTCCCACGGACGGACCCCAGCAGGACTGCTCAGTACCCGAGTGCCCTGTGCCTGCTCGGGACAATTCCCCTGGGTTGTGCCCTCACTTCCAGGCAGCAGAGACAGCAGCTCAAATCTCAGCAGGGCCCAGGCCCAAAGGCACAGCAATTACCTCCTGTGCCTGTGCCTGGCATCGCCTCCAATCCTACAGCAGAGGCTGGCACGGAACCACTGCTTCCTTCGGGAAACGCCGCCTTCTGCCCAGCCTCTGCATCCACTTCTGGAGAAAGCAAGAGGGATGGCTGGATCAGGTGGGGCTGTTCCCCACTGGGGAGGTGGCATCTTTAGGAGGGAATGCTTGTCAAAGACATCAGTAAGAATCAGGAAAATTCCTATAAACTTTTTGGGCAGGCCAGGGCCCTCCCTTCTCCAAACAGGTGCCCTTTCTCTTCTACCCAGTGACTGGAAAATCGCAGGGAATCTCAGGCCCGTGGTGCAGTTTGGGCTGCCTGTCAGCTGATGCCAAATGCCTTCCTGCAGAGGCTGGGCACAAGCTGCAGCCAGGCCAGGCAGGGAAACAGCCCTGCAGGGCGTGAAAGCAGCAGTGGGGCAGAGAGGCTGCCATGGATCCCTTCCCGTTGTGCCGGGCACGGCGTGTCCAGATGTGCAGCCAAAGGCCCCAGCTGCTGAGTCCCAGGGGAAGCATGAGGGAAATGCACCCACCTTGTTCGGCTTGCAGTAATTCTTTCACCATTTGTCCCGTGATTTTGAGTGGCTCATGGGGTTTCTTGTGACCGGTAGCTTTGTTCTTTCCCCTCGGAGGACCTTAGAGCCACAGAGTTCCATTTCCCAGGAACAGATCCCACAAAAGCAGGGCTCAGCCTGTGGGGTCAGCAGGGACACACCACTCACCCTTGCGATGGGAGCTGGGCTTGTGTGCAACATCCACCAAAGGACCTGGGAAAGTCCTCCCTGCAGGCACACCTGTAACACAACAGCCACAGAAGCTTCTGCCATCTCTGCTGATCTGCACGGGCACCACTGAGCCGCAGGAGCGGTGAGGGGATCGCACAGGTCGAGAGCACACACGTGCATGGTTCTGTGCTGGCACCTGCAGCACTGTCAGGATATTGTTAAGAAAGACACAGGGACAACTTGCCTCCAGCATTCTTCAAGAGTCTTAAACCATCATCCAGAAGGGCATCCAAATAATGCAATTTGCCATCCCGATCTAGAAGGGAGCACAGATCAGAACCATTTCCCTGGTGTGTTGTGGCCCCCTCTGCCTCAGATAACAGGGCACTGCAAGTGGGTTGGGTAAGGTTGTGGGAGCCAGATGTGAATGGACGTGGCCAAAGCTGCACAGGGGCCTCCGGAGCTCTGGGCAGGCTCCTGGCCAATCCCCATCCTCTCTGCAGGCCCTGTGTAACATCCCTGGCGAGGTGGCTGGAGCAGCCCGGAGTGCATTTGGGCTCTCCCACTCCCAGAGCTAAAACTCTTGCTAAAGCACTATTGAAAAAATGCAGCAGGCACTGCCACAATCATCCCTCCCTCCCTCCCTCCCTCCCTCCCTCCCTCCCTCCCTCCCTCCCTCCCTCCCTCCCTCCCTCCCTCCCTCCCTCCCTCCCTCCCTCCCTCCCTCCCTCCCTCCCTCCCTCCCTCCCTCATTTCTTCTCTCCCTCTATTCCTCTTCCCCCTGAAATTCCTCTCTGAATGGAAAGGACATAAGCAGGCCCCTCAGGACACACTGGAGCCTTCCTGTCCTGCTCTGTCAATTCCCCACCATGGGAATGCAGTCGCTCCTAGGTTTCAGGATCTGCCTCCCACGCAGGGACCCCAGCAGGACTGCTCAGTACCCGAGTGCCCTGAGCCTGCTCGGGATAATTCCCCAGGGCTGTGCCAGTCTTGTCTGGGCTGTGCCTGCACTGCCAGGCAGCAGAGAGGGCAGCTCAAACCGTAGCAGGTCTCAAGTCCAGAGGCACAGCAATTACCTCCCATGCCTGTGCCTGGCATCGCCTCTCTTCCTGCAGCCGAGGCTGGCATGGAGCCAGTGCTTCCTTTGGGAAACGCCGCCTTCTGTACAGCCTCTCCATCCACTTGTGGAGAAAGGAAAAGCAACAGCTCATCAGGTAAGACCGATTCCCACTGGAGAGGCGGCATCTTCAAGAGGCAATTCTTGTCAAAGACATAAACATCCTAGGTAGGACAGGGCCCACTTTCATCAATACACCCGCCATTAGTGATCAGCCTGGAGACTGCAAAATCGCAGGGGATCTCAGGGTGGGCATGGCCTGTGGTGCAGTTTGAGCTGCCTGTCAGCTGATGCCAAATGCCTTCCTGAAGAGGCTGGGCAGGAGCCGCAGCCAGGCCAAGCTGGGAAGCAGCCCTGCAGGGCGTGAAAGCAGCAGCGGGGCAGAGAGGCTGCCATGGATCCCTTCCCACTGTGCCAGGCACGGCGTCTGCAGATGTGCAGCCAAAGCCCCGGCTGCTGAGTCCCAGGGGAAGCATGAGGGAAATGTATCCACCATGGCATCATTCCAGATCACTCGGCATCTTCTCCATGTGTTTGGATGCCTCCAGGGACTTACTGTTCCTTCTGGGTTTGTTCTCCATTCTCAGGGGACCTTAAGAGGAATATTTCTATTTCCTCGGAACAGATCCCACAAAAGCAGGGATCAGCCTGTGGGGTCAGCAGGGACACACTACTCACCCCTGCCATGGGAGGCAGGCTTCTCTGTAGGAATCAGCAAAGGAGCTGGAGAAGTCCTCCCTGCAGACACATCTGTAACACAACAGCCACAGAAGCTTCTGCCATCTCTGCTGATCTGCACGGGCACCACTGAGCCGCAGGAGCGGTGAGGGGATGGCGCAGGCCAAGGGCACACACGTGCATGGTTCTGTGCTGGCACCTGCAGTAATGCCCCCCTGGCCCAGCTTTGGGCTCTGAGCTGGCAGCTCTCCCAGGGGGAAAGGCCTTGACCTACCCTCAGCATCTCCCAGAGGCTCTGTCCTGGACGTGGCTTGGGAAGCTGCACCACCTTCACCAGCAGGTTCAGCTGCAAAGAAAGGCAAGACAGAAGAGCTGCTGTGGCACTGCAGGAGATTCTCAGGCTGCCCACAAGGCTCAGCCCCAAGGCACAGCCCTGGGCCTGACCCCTTCCCTCTCTGCTCTTCTCTGTGGCTGCACAGAGGACATGGAAGGACACACTGGCATTGCACACGGGAGGAAGTCTGACAACTAAATGCTCCTTCCTCCCACTGACAGCGATCCTGTGGGATCCCTCAGGGCTCCAGAAGGGAGCAGAGCAAATTTTTCAGCCTTTCAACCCTGACAGAACCTTGAGGAAAGTGGCATGAATGAGCTCCTGCCACATTGACACTGATTATTCTATCAGATAAAACAGAAATTCAGAACTTGCCTCCAGCATTTTCCAAGATCTTTAAAGTGTCATTCACCAGTACTTGCAAATAATTTATGTTGCCATCCAAATCTAGAGGGAGCAGAGATCATAACTATTTCCATGCTGCATTTTATCCCCTTCTGCCTCAGGGAGCTGGGTACAGGAAATGGGAAAGGAAAGGCCATGGGAGCCAGTTGTGAATGGACATGGCCAAAGCTGCACAGGGGCCTGGGGAGCTCTGGGCAGGCTCCTGGCCACTCTCCACCCTCTTTCCCTGCGCTGTGTAACATTCTGGGAGAGGAAAGGGAAATGAGGCTGCCCAGGGCCCCTTGGGACACTCTCCCTCCCACAGAGGAAACCCTCCCTAAAGCCCTGGGCAAAACCATCCCCAGCGCTTCCCGGGGAGCAGGGAGCGCTGTCCCGGGAAAGGGCAGCCAGGCTGCCGGCTCACCTGCTCGCCGCGCTTGCAGCGGAGCAGCCTGGGCAGCCCTGGCAGGCAGGGCCACGGCCAGGAGCAGCAGGAGCAGGAGGCGCAGAGCAAGGGCCATGGTGCCTTGCCCTCTGCCAGTCCCGCAGCTCTTGCTGCCACCGCTGTCCTGTCACCACTGTCCCAACGTCAGCACCGCTGCTGCCACCGCCGCTGCTGCCGCAACAGTTGTGCTCAGGGACTGACTGCTGGCTCCTTGTGCTGCTGTGCAACCACAGGGCTCTGGCACCTCTGTGACCTCAGGGCCTGCTGTGACCTCAGCCTGCTGTGACCCCAGAGCCCTGCTGTGACCTCATGGCCTTAGCTGTACCCCCAGAGTGTGCCCCCATCTCTATGAATGGACTGCCCTGATTGTAAATGTTTTGCTTCATCAAAGGGCCATTCACAAAACTTATTTTTCACCTGCTGACATTGCTGGTCAGGCTGTGTCCCTGGAGATGCTCAGTATTCATACAGAATTCACAGAATGACCAGGTTGGAAGAGACCTTCAAGATCATCCACTCCAACCCATGTCCCAACACCACAACTAAACCATGGCACCAAGTGACACATTCAGTCTTTTTTAAACCCATCCAGGGATGGTGTCTCCACCACCTCCCCTGGCAGGCCATTCCAGAATTTTATCACTCTTTCTGTGGAAAATATTTTCTTAATATCCAACCTACATTTCCCTTGATGCAGCTTGAGACTGTGTCCTCTGGTTCTGTCAGTGCTGTCTGGAGAAAGAAACCAACCCCACCTGACTACAACTACCCTTCAGGGAGCTGTGGAGTGATAAAGTCACTTCGGAGTCTCCTTTTCTCCAGGGTAAACACCCCCAGCTCTCTCAGTCATTCCTCACCAGGGCTTGTGATCCCAGCCCCTCACCATCCTCGTTGCCCCCTCTGGATGTGCTCGAGTGACTCAATGTCCTTCCCAAACTGATGGCCCAGAACTGGACACAGCACTCGAGGTGCGGCCTCACCAGTGCCAAGTACAGGGACAGAATGACCTCCCTGCTCCTGCTGGCCACACTGTTCCTGACACAGGCCAGGAGCCATTGGCCTCCTTAGCCATCAGGCACACTGCTGGCTCATGTTCAGCTGGCTGTGACCAGTGCCCCCAGCTCCCTTTCTGCCTGGCCACTGTCCAGCCACACTATCCCCAGCCTAGAACACTACAGGTGCTTCTTGTGGCCAAAGTGCAGCACTGGGCACTTGCACCTACTGAGCTTCATCCCACTGGACTCTGCCCATCGCTCCAACCATTCCAGGTCTCCCTGCAGAGCCCTCCTACCTTCCAACAGATCAACACACTCTCCCAGCTTAGTGTTGTCTGCAGATTTGCTAATGAAAGACTCAATCCCCTCATCCATGTTGTCAATAAAAGCATTGATCAGAGCTGGCCCCAGCACAGAGCCCGCAGGGACACCACTGGTGACTGGCTGCCAGCTGGGTGCAGCACCGTTCACCAGCCCTCTCCGGGCCAGAAAGTTCTGAGCCCAGCAAAGAGTGTTCCTCTCCCGGCCCTGGGCTGCAGCTTTTCCAGGAGCTTGCTGTGGAAGACAGTGCAAAGGCCTTTCTGCAGTCCAAATAGACACATCCACAGCCTTTCCTGCATCCATCAGGCAGGTCACTTGCTCATAAAAGGAGATCAGGTTGGTCAGACACGACGTACCCCTCCTAAACCCCTGCTGGCTGGGTCTGCTACCCTGGCCATCCTGTAAGTGCTGTGTGATGACTCAGTATAAACTGTTACATCACCTTACTGGGTACTGAGGTCAGACTGACTGGCTTATAATTACAAGGATCCTCCTTCCCACCCTTGTTGTACATGGGCGTCACATTGGCCAGCTTCCAGTCATCTGGAACCTCACCAGTGAGCCAGGACTGTTGGTAAATGATGGAGAGCGGCTTCAGCAGCTCATCTGCCAGCTCCCTCATCACCCTGGGGTGGATCCCATCTGGCCCCATACATTTAGGAACATCCAAGCAGCTCAGCAGTTCTCTGGCTGCCTCCTCTTGGCTAACAGGGGGCCCATTCTGCTCCCGGACACCATCTACCAGCCCGCAGGACACTTGTCCTGAGGCCAAGTCGTCTTCCTACTAAAGACTGAGGCAAAGAAGGTGTTCAGCGCCTCTGCCTTGTCCTCATCTGCAGTTCCTAAGTTCCCTCCCACATCTAAGAAAGAACAAAGGTTGGTCTTACCCTTCCTTTTATCGGTGATATATTTGTAAATACATTTTTTTATTATCCCTTACAGAAGTCACCATTTTAAGTTCAAACTGAGCTTTGGCCTCCCTAATTTTTTTTTTCCTATGTGCTCTAGCAGCTCCTTTAAAAACTTCCTGAGAGACTTGATCCTCCTTCCAAAGATGATACATCCTCTTTTTATTCCTAAATTCCTCCAAAACCTCCTTGCCCCTCCAGGCTGGGCGTTTGCCTCATTGACTCATCTTTCGGCACCCAGGGACAGACTGTTCCTGTGCCCTCTAGATCTCTGTTTTGAAGCATGCCCACCTTTCCTGGACTCCTTGGTTTTTAAGGGCTGCTTGCCAAGGAACTCTCTGAAGAAGTCTCCTAAACAGGCCAAAGTCTGCCCTCTGAAAGTCATGTGTAAAAGTCTTATTGATGTTCCTCCTGTTTTCACAAAATACCAAGAATTCTTGATACATTGGTGTTCCCCTGTCTGAGACATAACATACAACAGACCACTCGTGTTTCCTCAGAAAAACAGCCTTGTTTATTGTCCGGAGTGTTCTTTTATCGCCCATTCAAATCTCCTGGGCCAAGACAGCTCATTGGTCTATCTGTGTGGCCCCAGGCTCTGAACCAAGACAATGTCTGCATCCTAGGAGAGTTCCCACTGCATGTGAGCTTCTGTCAGTCAAACACAGAGGTTAGTACATGGAGCTGAGCTGGACTGCTTCTTAGAACTTGATTAATGCTGACTACAGATCAGCTTGCAATGCAACAAATTCTATCATTTCATGATCACTGTGCCCCAAGCGGCCTCCAGCCACCACATGTCCCCCCAGCCCACCTCTATCTGCAAACAGCAGATCTAACATAGTCCCTCTCCTGCTGGGCTCACCCACCAGCTGCAACCAACACTTGTCCTCCACACACTCTACAAATTTCCTGGGCTGCTTTTTTTCTGTTGTATTAAGTTCCCAGAAGATGTCTGGCAAGTTGAAGTCGCCTACAAGAAGAAGGGCTGATGATCCTGAAACATCCTCTAGCTGTTCATAGAATGAGTTGTCCACCACTTCTTCCTGGTTGGGTGGATGATAGCAGACTCCCAGTAGGATGTCAGCCTTGTTGGCCTTCCCCCTAATGCTCACCCATAGGCATTTCACCTCATTATCATTAATTTCAATATCCATGGTGTCCAAAGCCTCTCTAATATAAAGAGCCACGCCTCCACCTCTTCTCCCTTTCCTGTCTCTCCTGAAGAGCTTGTAGCCATCCAGTGTAGTGCTCCAGCCATGTGAGGCATCCCACCACGTTTCTGTGATGGCAATGACATCACAGCTCTGCTGCTGGACCATGGCCTCCAGCTCTTGCTGTTTGTTACCCATGCTGTGTGCACTGCTATCCATGCACCTCAGCTGGGCTGCTGATTTCATCCCTAACTCAGGCTTACCACCCTTGGGCCTGCTTCCAGACAGCCCAGCTGCATCCCATCCCCTCTTCAAACCTACTTTAAAGCCCTCTCAACAAGTTCTGCAAGCTCATCAGCTAAAAACCTTCTGCCCTTAACAGAGAGCTGGAGCCCATCTGGTTCCAGCAGAGCAGGTGCCATCAAAGCTGCACCATGATCAAAGAATCCAAAATTCTGCCAATGACACCAACCCTTGAGCCACTTGTTGATGATATGAGCTCTCCTATTGCTTTCACCATTTTTCTCAGCCACCAAAGGGACTGAGGAAAAAACTACCTGTGTCCCTGTCCTATCAACCACTTGTCCCTGTGGCCTGAAGTCCCTTTCAATGGGACTTCTCAATCTCATCACTGCCAGCCTGGAGTTTCAACAGTGAATAATAATCAGAGGACTGAATCAGCCCAGGAAGTCCCTCAGGACTATCCTGTACCTGGGCCCCAGGGAGGCAGCAGACCTCTCTGTGGGGTGGGTCCGGTTGACATGGGGCCCTCTGTTCCCATCAGAAGGGAATCACCCACCACGATTACCATTTTTTCCTTTTTGATGTTAGAGATGGCAATCCATGTTACAGATTAATCATAATTGGGAGGCTCTCTGGGCAGATAATTTTCTTCTTAATCATTTGGCTAACTCTCTAGATCCAGGGGCTCATACCTATTCTGAAGTGGCCCGGGGCTAGGGGATGGGGGTCGGGAGGAATTTTTATCATAACCTCCCCGTGCAGGGACCATTTCCACTCCCCTTCATCTACCAGGTGTCCTTCTCTTGCCTGACAGTGTGCAGCATAGGAGTCCTGTGACTCTTGCTGGGCCTCCCGTAAGGATGGAAGGACTGAACTCCACCAATCTATTTCCCTTTCACTTTCCCTGATACTCCTTAGTCTTTAAACTTCCTCCCTAAGCTCGGCCACCAGTGAAAGGGATCATTCACCTGTTCACACCGCAGGCAGCTTTTCTCCACACTGCCCCCTGAAACCACTGCTAAGCTCAAACACTCTGCATAGGAATGGGTCAGGAGAGACACATCCTTTTTGGAGGGTTCCATCTAGTTACTTGTACTAACTACAGTTTTCGATTCCGTAAAAACCACTACTACCAGAAACCCCAAAACCACAGAAACACTGCAAACAACACACAGTAAACCTTCCTAGCAAGAAAACCTGCAACCCTGCCTGCTTGCCCTGCCTGTGCACACTGCCTCGTGAATTGTCCCTGAGAGACATGCCATGGCCCTGTTTGCCCACTCCTGTTTGCCACAAACCCTAGAGGCCTCTTTTAATCCGCTGGCTAACCAAGGAGGGAGGAAGCTGCACCCCATCCCTGCGTAACTCACAGGCTCTTGATGGCTTCCCTCTTTTCCCGGGCATGCCAATGGAGGAGGTCCAGGCCCAGATGGTCCCAGGGAAGGAAATGTCCCTCAGCCCAGGGACGCTCAGCATGGGCTGCCCCATCCTCCCCGGGGACACGCCACTGGTCACAGCAGCCCCTGCCTGGCTCCTGCCTGCCCACACCATGGCCATCCCCAGCTGCCCCTGGGCATGGAGCTCAGCCAGTGCTGATCCTGGCTGGGCTTTGCTGCTGCTACCACCCGCACACTGGGGTGACAGCTCCATCTCTTTAGTGCAAGAGAAGAGCTGGGCCAAGCCCTGCCCACCTTCAGTAGGGGCCAGAGAGCAGGGCCAGTGCCTTCACGGGGAGAGGACCTTGTCTGGCTGGAGGCAGCATCTGCACAGCAACAAGCTGTTAAAGCAGCTGGCACAGGGACATCAGGCATGGGCATGGAGATGGGCGACGCAATTAGAGGTCCAGTTCTCCCTTAGGTGTTTGTCAGGACATATGAAGGGAGAAAGATACAACTGTGAAAGAGGCCATGGCAAGTGACACAGTGAACAGAGTCTTGGCTATTCCTATGATGCACTGCTTGTGCCCATCCTGCAAGCAGAAAATCATTGGGATTCATCAAAGTGGAATCAGGGCATGTGTTCCTGTCTTGCTTTGAACCGCTACAAGATCCGTGGGGAGTGTGAGCCCGTGCTGTGCTGCACTGCTGAGCTGGCAGCACGCTGGATACGGGCAGGACGTCCTCTGTTTCCCCCAGAGCTGGGGCCTGCAGGCACCTTGCCGGCCCTTGGCACAGGCTGTGCCAGCCAACAAAGCCCAGCAGGCCGGGAGGAGAGCCCGGGGGCAGCGCAGCTGCTTGGGCAGTGGCTGCTGCCAGGGACACGGGCCAAAGCCATCCCTGAGCAGCCACTGCCAGCCCTGGCCCTCCCTGCCCCGTGACAGCTCCCCCAGCCCCAGGGGACAGGCTCAGGCCCACTAAGGACTCACTGGAGCCTTGCTCTCCCCCTCTGTCCTTTCCCCACCATGGGTACCCCATGCAGTCACTGCCAGGTTTCGGGATGTGTCTCCCATGGAGGGACCCCAGCAGGACTGCTCAGAACCCAAGTGCCCTGAGCCTGTTTGGGATAATTCCCCTGAGCTGTGCTGGTCTTGTCTGGGCTGTGTAAGACTAAAGATTAAGAATTAAAGGCAATTTTACGTTTATTGCCAAAGTGTCAGAATATTCTAGGTTTCCCTGACTGTAAAACTACTTTGTCAAATACAGAACTGTTGGAGGAAAGGGGAACAAATATCTGGTTTCTGTATTCTATGAAAAACATTTCTCAATTCTACAAAGGAAAAACATATCTAAATGTTTTAAAATGAAAGACAAAGATAACATGAGAGTGCTGTTGGTCGAATGAGCCCCATGCCCAGCTGCTGCCTGCCCATGCCTGGCTGTGCCCAGACGAGCAGCTCCGCCAGTGCTGGTGGTAGCACACAGACACCTGAGCTGAAGCTGGACTCAAGCCTGTGATAGATGAGCAATGTGACAGTTGACTCTCACAATAAAGGAGAAATATCATGCATATATGTTAAGAGAAGTTTTATACATTTATAGATATGTTTTACCCTCTGTTGTGTTGTTATCTTGGGATTACCTGAGTTTGGCATATTTAAGAGGGTCACCTTTCTACGACAACAGCACCTGACCTCCAAGCGAGATGTAAGGAAGTAAACTCCAGCACTGGACATCAAAGAAGGAGTCGATAGACAGAACTTTAAGAAGGGCAAAAGAGTTAAAAGGTGCAACCTCCATTGTGTGGATGAGCACGTGGTGGGAAAAATCCTCTACTCCCGGCCACGTAACATTGTCCATATTCAGTGTCCTGTTATATTTCAAATAAGGCTTTTAATAAACATTTAAATTTTTACAAGTAAATACAACTTTGTGAATAATCCATTCCCTGGCTAGAGGGCTGCACCGCCTGTCCTGGATGGGCAGCTAGGCCAGTCCCTTCAGGGAGAGTCGGTTCTGTTCTAGGTACTGGTTGTAGCATACTTCCAGCTACAATCTGGTAATACACCTCTGGAAGGGACAATGGACACTGGCACTGAGATGCACGATGACAGGCCCACTTCTCCCTGATGGAGGTATTTGGCTGGTCTTGTGAAGTGCCAGAGGCTGTGGAGAGAGAAGATGGCTGAGGCCCCAGCTGCCAGTGGCACACAGGGAGCCTCCTGCACAGCAGGGCCCAGAGCTGGCAAGGCTCCCCAGCACGGCTGGAGCTGCTGGCACAGCTGGGCCCAGCTGGACAGCTGCCCCTCAAGGCCCCGGCCAGCAGGGCACGGCTCTGGGCAGGGTCCCTGGCCAGGAGCGGGCCCCAGAGCGCCTCTGCCTTTCAAGGGCAATCTCGGCCCTGCTCTTTCTCCTCCCCACCTCCCTCTGCCTCTGCCCCGTGCCCCTGGGGCTGCTCTTGGCCAGGCAGCCTCAGTGGGAGCCAGCACTGGCTGCAGCCCCAGCGGGGCCCCCAGGACAAGGCCCAGCAATTGAGAGGCCAATGGAAGCACTGGGCAGCAGCACAACCCTCAGCAGAGTTGTTTGGAGAACCATGGACTGGCCACAACTCCACTACAGCCTCAATGGGAATGCTTCCTGTCTACATCAGACTTTCAAAAGAAGCTCTTTCAGGGAAAGATGATCACTCACCATTTCTTCTTCCAGTTACACCAGATTTTGACACAGCACAACATGAGAATAAGGTCCAAAAAAAGCAGGCCTGCCATTACCCCTACCCAGCAGCCTGTTCCCATATAGAAGACCCTTCCGAGGCCTTTCTGGGCATCAGGAACACGTGTTGTGGGGTCAGCTGCATCTGTGGGAGCGATGGGGAGCGTGAGCGGGTGCTGTGCTGCACTGCTGAGCTGGCAGCACGCTGGATACGGGCAGGACGTTCTCTGTTTCCCCCAGAGCTGGGGCCTGCAGGCACCTTGCCGGCCCTTGGCACAGGCTGTGCCAGCCAACAAAGCCCAGCAGGCCGGGAGGAGAGCCCGGGGGCAGCGCAGCTGCTTGGGCAGTGGCTGCTGCCAGGGACACGGGCCAAAGCCATCCCTGAGCAGCCACTGCCAGCCCTGGCCCTCCCTGCCCCGTGACAGCTCCCCCAGCCCCAGGGGACAGGCTCAGGCCCTGTCAGGACCCAGCGCAGCCCCTGCCCAGTCGGGAGCCAGGGCTGGCTCTGGCCCTGGGCTGGCGGCAGGGCTCCCGCTCGGGGCTGCTCCTGTGCCTTGGGCCTCTGGGCACTCAGGGCCAGCTCCGCAGCAGCTGCAGCGCCAGGGACGTTGCTGCACCAGTCCCGTTTCCCCGGGGCTCTGAACCAGCTCCAGAGGCCTGGAAGCCGAGGCGCCTCCAGCTTTGGCTGCTGCCGGGCCGGGCAAGGGCCGGCCCTGGGGTAAGAGCTGCTGCCACACAGCCCCGGCCAGGCCTGAGCCCGGCTCAGCAATTACCTGCTGTGCCTGTGCCCGTGTCTGGCATCGCCTTCCTCCCTGCTGCACGGGCTGCCAATGAGCCACTGCTTCCTTGGGGAAACACCTCCTTCAGCCCTGCCTTTTGGTCCATCACTTGAGAAACAAAAAAGGACAGTTGGATCAGATGGAACAATTCCCCATTCCTTTGCTGGCATCTTCAGGGCAGCATGCTTATCAAAAATTGGGAAAAGATTTACAAAGTATCTGGGCTTTTGTGGCAGGGCCAGGGCCCTCCCTTCCCCAGACAGCTGCCAGGGCTGAGCAGAAATCATGAGGGGATCGCGCAGGGGAAGAGGACACACGTGCATGGTTCTGTGCTGGCACCTGCAGCGCTGCCTCTGTGGCCAAGCTTTGGGCTCTTGAGCTGGCAACTCTTCCAGGGGAAAGGTCTTGACCTACCCTCAGCATCTCCCAGAGGTCCAATCCTGAACATGGGTTGGGAAGCCAGATCACTTTCACCAACCGGGTTAGCTGCAAAGAACGGCAGGACAGAAGAGCTGCTGTGACACTGTTGAAGGTTCTCCCTCAGGCCCGAGTGCAAGTGAGGGCACTTGGGTGACTGGTGCCCTCCAAGGCACTCCCTCAGCTCTGCCTCCCACTCAGGAGCAGGGGGACCTCGTGCCTGCAATGGCCCCACACTGGGATGGAAGGAGCCCCTTGCAGGGCAGTCGGGGCAGAAAGGACTCCCTGGAGCTGCCAGCAGCTCTAAACCCAGACCCGGGCAGGGCCAGGGCTTGGCAGTGGCAGCAGGAGCAGCTCGGGCTCCCCGGGGCTGGCAAAGGAGCTGCCAAAGGCTCAGCCCCGGGGCACAGCCCTGGGCCCGGCCCCTTCCCTCTCTGGCCTTCTCCCTGGCTGCACAGAGCACATGGAAGGACACACTGGCATTGCACACGGGAGGAAGATGGACAGCTAAATGCTCCTTCCTCCCACTGACAGCCATCCTGTGGGATCACTGTTGGGTACAAGAGTAGAAATTTGGAGGCCAGGATTTCCACAATTCATCAAACTTCAGACGATCTCAAGGGAAATGACAGAGGAATATTACTCTGGACAATGATTACACTTGGACAATGATTGCTCTGTTAGCAAAGAGTTGCTGAAAACCTACCATCACCAAGCTCCAACATCCTTAAACTGTGCTTTAACAGTGTTTCCCAGTGATGCAAGTCACGTTCCCAGTCTAGAAAGGAGCACAGATGGGAACTGTTCCATGCTGTGCTGGGATCCCCTTGTATAGGGAACCGAGCACTGCAAGGGGGTCAGGTAATGCTGTGTGCCTGCACTCCCAAAAAGCAGAGAGGGCAGCTCAAGCCTCAGCAGGGCTCAGGCCCAGAGGCACAGCAATTACCTCCTGGGCCTGTGCCTGGCAGCGCCTCCCTTCCTGGGGCAGAGGCTGCCATGGAGCCAGTGCTTCCTCCGGGAAACTCAGCCTTCAGCACAGGCTCTCCTTCCATGTCTGCAGAAAGGAAAAAGGACAGCTGAATCAGGTGGAGTTGTTTCCCAATGGGAATGTGGCATCCTCAGGAGGCAATGCTTGTCTAAGTAATGGATAAGATTAAGGAGAAAGACCAGGGCCCTGTCTCTTCCAAAGAGCTGCCCCTCCAGATGCGCTCACAGACTGGGAAAGTGCAGGGGATCTCAGGTGGGCCATGGTGTAGTTTGGGCTCCCTGGCAGCTGATGCCAAATGCCTTCCTGCAGAGGCTGGGCAGAAGCTGCAGCCAGGCCAGACTGGGAAACAGCCCTGCAGGGCGTGAAAGCAGCAGCAGCAGCAGTGGGGCAGCGAGGCTGCCATGGATCCCTTCCCGCTGTGCCGGGCACGGCGTGTCCAGATGTGCAGCCAAAGCCCCCGGCTGCTGAGTCCCAGGGGAAGCATGAGGGAAATGCACCCACCACGTTGTCTCTCCAGGTCACTCCAGATCCTGTCCATCTGTTTGGATGCCTCCAGGGACTTGCTGTCTCCTCTAGGTTTGTTCCTCCCTCTCGGAGGACCTTAAGAAAAGCATTTGCATTTCAGGTGAATGGATCCCACAGAACCAGGGCTCAGCCTGTGGGGTCAGCAAGCACACACTACTCACCCCTGCGATGGGAGCGGGGCTTATGTGCAGCAACCAGGAAAGGAGCCTGAAAAGTCATTCCTGCAGACATACCTGTAATTCAACAGCCACAGAAGCTCCTGTCACCTGCTTCCTGCCAGGTTCTCAATGATTATTCTTTTAGCAACATTGACAACATACCTGCTGGAGGGTTAAGAGACTGGAAATCTTCATGGAGCCAAGCTGCTGAAGAAGCCTTCCTAGTATGCTCATCTAGAGGTGAGCACAGATCAGATCAGACCCATTTCCATGGTGTGCTGAGATTCCCCTCTCCCTTAGAGAACAGGGCACTGCAATGGGGTCAGGTAATGCCTTGGCTGCCAGATGTCAGTGGACAAGGCCAAAGCTGCACAGGGGCCTGGGGAGCTCTGGGCTATCTCTGGTCACTCTCCACCCTCTTTGCAGGCCCTTTGCAACATCCCTGGAGTGGTGGCTGGTGGAGCCCAGGGACCATGGGGGCTCTCTCCCTCCCACACAGGAAACCCTCCCCAAAGCCCTGGGCAAAACCATCCTCAGCACTTCCCAGGGAGCAGGGAGCGCTGTCCCGGGAAAGGGCAGCCAGGCTGCCGGCTCACCTGCTCGCCACACTTGGAGTGGAGCAGCCTGGGCAGCCCTGGTAGACAGGGCCACGGCCAGGAGGAGCAGGAGGAAGAGGCACAGAGCAAGGGCCATGGTGCCTTGCCCTCTGCCAGTCCCGCAACTCTTGCTGCCACCACTGTCCCGACACCGCTGTCCCAATGTCAGCACCGCTGCTGCCACCGCTGCTGCTGCCGCAACAGTTGTGCTCAGGGACTGACTGCTGGCTCCCTGTGCTGCTGTGCAACCGCGGGGCTCTGGCACCTCTGTGATCTCAGAGCCTTCTGTGACCTCATGGCCAGGGTGGAGTTGTTTTTGGAGCTGGATCTGCCTTCTTCGGAAGGGAACTCATCCTGTCCAGCTGCTCTGCCCAAGGGCTGTGACACAGTCCCAGCTCAGCTGATCTCACAGGTTGGGACATGAAGGGATGGAGAGCAGCCCTGCCGAGAAGGACTTGGTGTTGCAGCCAGATGAGAGGCTGGACATGAGGCAGCCATGTGCATCCAAAGGACAGTGCCCAGCAGGTTGAAGGAGGTGATTCCCCACCTCTGCTCAGGTGAGACCCTACTGGGAGTACTCTGGAAGAGGTTTTATAGTGATTTCTGTGAGCCATCGAGAAGTTTGATAACAAGATCCATGTTTACCCCTGAAAGAATTTCCTACCAATGTTTTTGACATGAAAACCAAGAAAGAAAGAATAAATAAGAGAAACCTGCAAATCCCTCTTCCATTGAGCATTTTGCTTGTCTCTCGTGACCAATGAATAAAGTGTAAACATAACAGCTTTGTAAGAATGCACAAAAAGCATGCAGGCTAGAATAAAAACAGGGTTTGAAGCCTTCTGGAAATGGACTGTGTTGCTTTGTAGTGTCTCCGTCTCTACCACGACAGAGTACTGCATCCTGCTCTGGGTCCCCAAGAAAGGAAGGACATGGACCTGTTGGATCTAGTCCAGAGGAGGGACAAAATGCTCTGAGGGCTGGAGCCCTTCTGCTTTGGAGACAGGCTGGGAGAGCTGGCAGTGTTCAGCCTGGAAGAGAGAAGACTCCAGGGACACCTGATTGCTGCCTTTCAGGGCCTTATGGGGGCTTGTAAACAGATGGGACAGAATTTTTAGTAGAGTCTTCTGTGACCAAACCGAGGGGGAATGGTTTTAATCTAAAAGATGGTCAATTCAGACTAGATGAAAGAAACACATTTTTTACACTGTTTGTTATGAAAACCTGGCACAGGTTGCCCAGAGAGGTGGACATCCATCCCTGCAGACATTCAAACTCCTGCTCAGAGCAACCTGACCTAGTTCAAGGTGTCCCTGCACACTGCAGGCCATTGGGACTAGATGGCCTTTAAATGTCCCTTCCAAGCCAAGCCATTCTGTGCTCCTGTGCACCATCAAAGCAGTGCTGCATTAGTGCTGGGCTGATTATGCTGGCACCTGTATTTTGGTACTTGTGCCATTTAGCAATTGGCCACGAGAGGATTGATGGGCTGGACAGTGAAGTCTGCAAATAACACACAGTGTGCTCTAGGAGAAACAGGAGAGGAACACGGCTTCCAGTTCAGATAAATGCAAGCATTTTGCTGCCCATTCCTGGTTAGAGAAATAAAGGAATGTCCTGAAGATCCCTTCATGTGGGTGCATTATTGGCCGTATCAGTACTTGTGTTCTGTAAAACAGGTTAAGTTGTTACAGCTTCTTGCCCCATTTATCCCTGGATAAAACCCAAATACTGCATTGCTCCTTGTCTACTTTCTTCCAAGTCAGGGCAAATTTTGTTCATTACTGAGTGTGACATAGTCATCTGTTCACAAGAAAATTCCTCTTGCCACTCTCACAATGGCAAGACTGCTTTGTTGATTTGCTCTAATCGGACTGTAATTAAGGCCTATCTCTCACTAGAATTAAAGCTGATGCATTGGGAGGCAAAGTGTTCAGTCATTTCTCCCGGAGTCTGACACTGTAGAGAGTTGTTCTGTAAGTAAATGACATCTGAAGACAGGTGTAGTCTACCATACTTCTGGCATACTAGAAGTGAGAAAAAACCCTTTGAATCAGGATTTTATCCTTTCTTCCTCCACCTCCTCCTCCCAGGAATTTTAATCTCTGAGGTCTAAGCTCTTCAGCTGCCTCACAAACATTCTTTTAATTCAGACAGTCATCCATGTGGTGAGCCACAAATCAGGACCGTGGTGTGAACCTTGAAGCAATGTAGGTTTATAGCACTGAAAATAATAATCCAATACCCAGGTTAAGCCAAGACTATTGGTTATTTCCCAAATAACTCCACGTATCCTCAGTGATGTTTCAAAAATGATCATTGTAAAAGCTAGGAGCGGGGAGAGAGAATGTTATCAAAATTAGAAATAGAGCTTTCTGAGATCTTTATATTCCTATAAAAAGAGAGTCCAAGCTATTCATCTATGGAACATTAAGTAAGAAGTGAACAAAAGACTGTCAAAATAATTGCTTGGGGAACAAAAAACCCATAAATAAAAACAAGCTTAAATGTAGATAATAAGTAAACCATCATGCAGAGATAAAAAACAGACCTGCCAAAACTAAAACCAATAAGGCTGTTTCATCTGTCTCAATTAAAAAAAAAAAAAAGAAAATAAAACCTGAAAATAATCAGAGATTCTCAAGGGCATTACTATATATAGAAACTTCCTGGTATTGGGAAAAACATGAAGGAAAGTGTAGCATGCAATTCACAGATGTAACCTAGAATTTGTTAGGGAGGGCCAGGGGTGGCAGTGGCTGCTCAGGGATGGCTTTGGCCCGTGTCCCTGGCAGCAGCCACTGCCCAAGCAGCTGCGCTGCCCCCGGGCTCTCCTCCCGGCCTGCTGGGCTTTGTTGGCTGGCACAGCCTGTGCCAAGGGCCGGCAAGGTGCCTGCAGGCCCCAGCTCTGGGGGAAACAGAGAACGTCCTGCCCGTATCCACCGTGCTGCCAGCTCAGCAGTGCAGCACAGCACGGGCTCACGCTCCCCATCGCTCCCACAGATGCAGCCAGCACCACAACACGTGTTTCCCATTCCCAGAAGAGCCTCAGAATGGGTTGCTGTTGGGGAACCCTCTGTTTGCATGTGATAAAGGCAAGTTTGGCTATCTGTTTCTGCCAGGAAATTATTTGGAAGTGCTCAACTGAACCTCAACTCAGAGCTTCGGCACTGCAGTTCATGTCTTTGATTGTAATTCGGTCCTAGCAGTCAGTTTTATACCCCTCCCCTTATTTTCTATTGTTATAGCATATTTTATTACCAAGGGCTTGCTCCTTTACCCCATGTGTTGGTTTTGCCCCACTTGTCCATCTCCCCAAAGACCTGCCCTTTTGTTCACTGTTCCTCCTCCCATTGCATGTCAGTCCCTCTCCAAGCCTGCCCCTTTCTCTAGAAATTTTCCTATCAATTTTGTATCCTTCAGAACCCCATTGGTTTGTTTAAGTTCTTCCCCTCCCCTGTAATCCCCAATTGGTTTAAACCTTGTATTCCCCGCCTGGTGTTCCACCCTCAGTTTCTCCCAATTGGCTAAAGATTGGATCCTCCCCTGGGAGTCTCCCAAGTTTGTAAGTTGGTGTATGCCTTTAGTGCAGTGTTGGTCTGGCCCTGATGGCCTGTAGAGTAATCACCTTCGGAAAACATAGAGCAGACCTCACCCTGTTCCTTGTCCCTACCCTCAGGGCAGTCCTACCCCCAAGGCAGTCCACCTGTGCTGTAGAGCAGCTGTGCCCTGCAGCCACAGCCCAGATTGGACAGTTTTCTGGGGGTGGCCCAGTGCCACTGTGGGTGTGGGCAGCTAGTGGGGCTGAAGAAATGGGGCAGCACAGCACTTCCCAAATCAGCTCTTCTGTTGCAGTAGAGAGATGCAGCTGTGACCACATTGTCCTGGTGGTAGCACCAGCAAAGCCCACCCGGCAGCAGCACTGGCTGAGCTCCATGCCCAGGAGCAGCCGTGGATGGCCACAGTGTGGGCAGGCAGGAGCCAGGCAGGGGCTGCTGTGCCCAGCGGCGGGGCCCCGAGGGGATGGGGAAGCCCATGCTGAGCGTCCCTGGGCTGAGGGCACATTTCCTTCTGGGGGATCATCTGGGCCTGGACCTGAAGAGGCACAAAGGGATATTTTGGGGTCCCTGATGAGGGTCCCAGGAGTCCTGCATGTTTTAAATAATTAGCTTTTTTTGATTAATAAGGAGAATTTATTTCATAATTAAAATACAGTCTTAGAATGTCTAGAAGCAAATATCAGATTGGCCCTCTACCAGGCTGACAGCGTCAGGTGAGACAGGTGGGGCATTTCTCTCCCCTGTGCACCACGAAGGGACAGCTTTCACAACGTGTTTTTGTCCATTTCCAAGCTCCAAGGGTTGTTGGGGGCAGGCGTTTTTCTGCTTTCTTATGGTTGATCTTATCCTTTTTGCATTTTCATGTAGTTTTTCCTTCTTGCTGCAGCTCTTGCTGAGAGTTTCCCCAAAACTGGTAAAAAATTCACTTTGTTAGAGGAAAATCTCCTGCAATATGCATTCTAGGAGGCACACATTTATCTTATAGATGATGCATGTCGAATGCACATTGCTGAGATTTGGTCAGAGAAATAATCTTCTGGAATCAGCATTTCCGGGGATGAATATTCAGGCTAGGATTTTGGTGCATATTGATTGCCCGGAACAGTCTTTTGGTATGCTAGGATTTTCATTAGGCGAGATTACTGTAGTCTCAGCATGAATTTGTACATACAATCTATCAGAATCCCTCCCTTTCTCTATTAATTTATTAAATTTGTACTTTTAGGATACACTTTGACAAAGCTTACTTATTTTTGAATTTTATATTTAGTATTTATAAAACTTAACAACTACACTTTTATACTACTAGTCAGGGTCTAAAATTAACAGCTCTTCTCATAAGGTAGATTATTCTAAATCTTTAATTTCTTTTCTTTGGATTGTCAATCATATTTTTTTTATATCAATGCATGTGCTTATTGTACTTTAGATATATTTTGACTCCATAGTCATTTAAGGCTGGTAATACTTCTAAAATAAGTTTTTCATGTTTTCTTATGTTGCCTGCTAAAATACGTCTTTACAACTGTCTCATGTACTTGTTTTCTTAACTCTTGAGCAATTTGCTTTATTCGAACTCTCAGGATTTATTTCTTCTCTAGCTCTTACAGAAGAAAAGGTTTTAATATATTGCTTACAAATTTTGCCATTTTCTTCTTTTTGCTCTATTTCACATTTTCTTTATTCCAGTGTCTTTCACTACTCATAGTGCACATTCTGATTTTGTTAAACTTATAGCGTACTGCACTAACTTGGGAGTGTGCATATGGCTCATTCTTTTTGGGCTTGGATGACTGATACAGTGACAATAATCCTCTGCAGTTTTAACACTCTACCTCTCTCAAAGACCCTTTGGGTTGCAGCCAAAGGGCCAAGATGTGTATCTTCGTGGTAGCAGAGCTTACACCTTGGGATCTAGTCACTGGTGTCATTCGTCTCATTCTCAGTATTTACTTCATAAGATTTATAAGAGCCTTTTAAATTGTTTTTCAGGATTTAGGATAGCATCTGCTTATTTCTAATTGTTATAGTTTTATTTCTTTGACATTTTAGCTCTAAAGTTGTAATTATTCTGTACACTTCTCTTTCTTTCAGCTATACTTGGCTTTTTTCCTTTATTTTAATTTGATCCTTATTAAATATCTAACGGCTTTTCTTATATCCTATCTGATGTAATGTTACTTTTAGTGTTTCTTGGAACTTAAATCTGGTTTGTATCTTATATACTTACTTTTTTTCCGATTTTTCACGAATCATATTATTGTTCTAATATATTCTTTACAGTGTTTCATTAGCTTTTACTTCTATTTCTTTTGTCTGTTATAACAAAAGCACTAAAATATTTAATTTTTTGAAATAAATTTGCATATCACACCTTAAATATTCAGTTCACTTAAAACAACCTCATGAATAATACAGTTTAAAATAAAATATTTTACTTCTCATAACAATGGGTTTTACAGCTTACAAGCTTAGGTATTAACATGCATCAGTCTATTTTACTTCAAGGAGTAGTGGTGACTTTTTAGTGAGGTTTGGCTGGTGTTTCTGTTGGTGGATTTACAGGTCTTCTGTCCTGCCTTTCTTTGCAGCTGAACCTGCTGGTGAAGGTGGTGCAGCTTCCCAAGCCACGTCCAGGACTGAGGCACTGGGAGATGCCGAGGGTAGGTCAAGGCCTTTCCCCTGGGAGAGCTGCCAGCTCAGAGCCCAAAGCTGGGCCAGGGGGGCATCGCTGCAGGTGCCAGCACAGAACCATGCACGTGTGTGCCCTCGCCCTGTGTGATTCCCTCACCGCTCCTGCGGCTCAGTGGTGCCCGTGCAGATCAGCAGAGATGGCAGAAGCTTCTGTGGCTGTTGAGTTACAGGTGTGTCTGCAGGGAGGACTTGTCCAGCTCCTTTGCTGATTCCTACACAGAAGCCTGGCAACCATCGAAGGGGTGAGTAGTGTGTCCCTGCTGACCCCACAGGCTGAGCCCTGCTTTTGAGGGATCTGTTCCTGGGAAATGGAATTCTGTTGCTCTAAGGTCCTCTGAGGGGGAAGGACCAAGCTACAGGACACCAGAAACTCCATGATCCATGTGAAAACATGAGGCAAATGCTGAAGGAAATGCAGCAGGCAGGAGAAGGTGGGTGCATTTCCCTCATGCTTCCCCTGGGACTCAGCATCTGTGGGCTTTGGCTGCACATCTGGACACGCCGTGCCTGGCACAGTGGGAAGGTATCCATGGCAGCCTCGCTGCCCTGCTGCTGCTTTCACGCCCTGCAGGGCTGTTTCCCAGCCTGGCCTGGCTGCAGCTTCTGCCCAGCCTCTGCAGGAAGGCATTTGGCATCAGCTGACAGGCCACCTAATTGCAGCACAGGACTGAGATCCCCTGCAATTTTCCAGTCACCGGGTAGAACAGAAAGGGCAGCAGTTTGGAGAAGGGAGGGCCCTGGCCTTCCCAAAAGTTTATAGGGATTTCCTGATTCTTAGCCATGTCTTTGACAAGCATTCCCTCCTGAAGGCGCCACCTCCCCAGTGGGGAACAGCCCCACCTGATCCAGCTGTCCCTCTTCCTTTCTCCAGAAGTGGATGCAGAGGCTGGGCATGAGGCGGCATTTCCCAGAGGAAGCAGTGGTTCCGTGCCAGCCTCTGCTGCAGGAAGAGAGGCGATGCCAGGCACAGGCCCAGGAGGTAATTGCTGTGCCTCTGGGCCTGAGCCCTGCTGAGGCTTGAGCTGCCCTCTCTGCTGCTTGGCAGTGCGGGCACAGCCTGGACTAGAGCGGCACAGCCCAGGGGAATTATCCCGAGCAGGCTCAGGGCACTCGGGTCCTGAGCAGTCCTGCTGGGGTCCCTCCATGGGAGACATGTCCTGAAACCTGGCAGTGACTGCACGGGGTGCCCACGGTGGGGAAAGGACAGAGGGGGATAGCAAGGCTGCAGTGTGTCCTGAGAGGGCCTGGCTGTTTGCCCTTGGGATCTAGGAGCTTTCCCAGCAGAAGGAGGACAGGAGGGACAGAGGGCGGGATGGATAGCTGTGTCACTGCCTGCTGCAGTTTTCCCCGGGGTTTTAGAGAGGATTTCCTCTGTGTCTGAGGGAGTGAACCCGGGGGCCCTGCGCTGCTCCAGCCACCCCTCCCAGGGATGTTGCTGAGGGCAGGGAAAGAGTGTGGAGAGTGACCAGGAGCCAGCCCAGAGCTCCCCAGGCCCCTGTGCACCTTTGGCCATATCTATTCACATCTGGCTCCCACAGCCTTAGCTGACCGCCGTGCAGTGCCCAGTTCCCTGTGGCAGAAGGGGATCCCAGCACACCCTGGAAAGTGTTCTCATCTGTGCTCCGTTCCAGATGAGGTTGCTGGGAAGGCTTCTCCATCAGCTTGGATGAATAAAGTTTTGAAGTCCTTGGAGCCTCCTGCAGGTATGTTGTCAGTGTGCCACCAAGGAAGAATTGTAGACAAGCGGGCAGGAACCAGGTGACAGAAGCTTCTGTGGCTGTTGTGTTACAGATGTGTCTACAGGGAGGACTTCTCCAGCTCCTACCTTGGATGTTGCACTCAAGCCCAGCTCCCATCACAGTGGTGAGTAGTGTGTCCCTGCTGGCCCCACAGGCCGAGCCTTGCTTTTGTGGGATCCATTCCTGGGAAATGGAAATATTTTTCTCTAAGGTACTCCAACAGGGAAAATCCAAGATACAATAGATAAGATATCCCTGGAACCATCCAAAGAGATGAGGCAAGAGCTGAAGGAACCCCTGCAGACAAGAGAAGGTGGGTGCATTTCCCTCATGCTTCCCCTGGGACTCAGCACACAGGGGCTATGGCTGCACATGTGGACACGCCGTGCCCGGCACAGCGGGAAGGAATCCATGGAAGCCTCACTGCCCCGCTGCTGCTTTCACGCCCTGCAGGGCTGTTTCCCAGCCTGGCCTGGCTGCAGCTTCTGCCCAGCCTCTGTAGGAAGGCATTTGGCATCAGGCGTGGGGCTTTGCTTGTGAGCCACTCAGGAGCAGGAGGTGGAGCTTCCTTGTTCCGGAGTGACCCATTATAGGTAATACTGAACAGGTGTGGGGCTTTGCTTTGTGAGCCACTCAGGAGCAGGAGGTGGAGCTTCCTTGTTCCGGAGTTACCCATTATAGGAGACCTCTGGGGAGCGTGGCGACCCAGAGTGCGGCGAACAGGAGCAGGTAAACAGGGTCACAGCAGTTTGCGCAGCAGTTCGCGCAGGCAGGGCAAGCAGGTGGGGCTGCAGGTTCCAGCTAGCTTGGTGAAGTATTGTTTTACTGGTTGATTGATTTTGGGCTTTCTCCTAGGCAATGGTTTTAACCCAGTCAAAATCTGTGGTTGGTACAAGTGTACATGACCAAGTAGAGCCCTCCAAAAAGGATGCGTCCGTACAGACCCATTCCTGCCCGGAGTGTTTGAGCTTATCAGTGGCTTCAGGGGATGTTATGGAGAAGGCCTGCCTGAGGTGTGAAGAAGTGAATGACCTCCTTTCGCTAGTGGCTGAGCTTAGGGAAGAAGTCGAAAGGTTAAGGAGTATCAGGGATAGTGAAAAGGAAATAGACTGGTGGAGTTCAGCCCTTACATCTTTAAGGGAGGTCCACCAGGAGTCAGAGGGCTCATATGTCTTTCACTCTCAGGCAATAGAGGGGTAGCTGGTAGATGAAGGGGAGTGGAAATGGGTCCCTGCTCGGGGTGGTAATAACAAAAGTCCCTCCTGCCCCCCATCCGCTAGCCAGGTGCCACTTCAGAATAGGTATGAGGCACTGGATCTAGACAGCCAGAGAGATGATTTAGAGGAAAATCACCTACCCAGTGAGCCTCCCAACTATGACTTGCCTAAAAAAAGGATTACCACCTCTAATGTCAAGAAAAAAAGAAGGGTAATCGTGGTGGGTGATCCCCTTCTGAGGGGGACGGAGGGCCCCGTATGTCGACCTGACCCATCCCACAGGGAGGTCTGCTGCCTCCCTGGGGCCCAGGTACAAAACATCACTTAGAAACTTCCTAGGCTGATTCAGTCCTTTGATTATTACCCACTGCTGATACTCCAAGCTGGCAGTGATGAGATTGAAAAGAGGAGTGTCAAGGTGATTAAAAGGGAGTTTAGGGCACTGGGTCAAGTGGTTGATAGGACAGGTGCACAGGTAGTGTTCTGCTCAGTCCCTTTGGTGGCAGAGAAAAATAATGAAAGGAATAGGAAAACGTATATCAGTAAGAAATGGCTCAAGGGTTGGTGTTATTGGCAAAATTTTGGATTCTTTGATCATGGAGCAACCTTTATGGCACCTGCTCTACTGGAATCAGATGGGGTACATCTCTCTGTTAAGGGTAGGAGGTTTTTAGCTCATGAACTGGCAGACTTTATTGAGAGGGCTTTAAACTAGGTTTGAAGGGGGAAGGGGATGCAACTGGGCTGTTTGGAAGCAGGCCCAAGGGTGGTAAGACTGTGTTAGGGGAGAAAGCAGCCCAGCTGAGATGCATGCATACCAATGCACGCAGCATGGGTAACAAACAAGAAGAGCTGGAGGCCATGGTGCATCAGCAGGACTATGATGTAGTTGCCATCACAGAAACGTGGTGGGATGACTCACATAGTTGGAGCACTGCACTGGATGGCTACAAGCTCTTCAGAAAAGACAGAAAAGGGAGAAGAGGTGGAGGGGTGGCCCTTTATATTAGGGAGGTTTTGGATGTCACAGGTATTGAGACTAATGATGATGAAGTTGAGTCCCTATGGGTAAAAATTAAGGGGAAGGCCAACAAGTCTGACATCCTACTGGGAGTCTGCTATCGTCCACCCAACCAGGATGAAGAGGTGGACAACTTATTCTATAAACAACTGAACAAAGTCTCAGGATCATCAGCCCTTGTTCTTGTGGGTGACTTCAACCTACCAGACATCTGCTGGGAACTCAATACAGCAAAAAACCAGCAATGTAGAAGGTTTTTAGAATGTGTGGAGGATAACTTTTTGTCACAACTGGTGGGCAAACCCACCAGGGGAGGGGCTATGTTAGACCTATTGTTTACAAATAGAGATGGACTGGTAGGTGATGTGGAGGTTGTAGGCCGCTTGGGGCATAGTGATCATGAAACTATAGAATTCCCAATAATTGGTGAAATAAGGAGGAATATCAATAAGATCTCTACATTGGACTTCCGGAGGGCAGATTTTGGCCTATTTAAAAGACTTATCCAGAGAATTCCTTGGGAAAGAACCTTTAAAAACAAAGGAGTCCAGGAGAGATGGGTGTGCTTCAAAGCAGAGATCTTGAGGGCACAAGAACAGACTGTCCCTGTGTGCCGAAAGATGAGTAGACGAGACAAACGTCCAGTCTGGATGAGTAATGAGGTTTTGAAGGAACTTAGAAATAAGAAAAAGATGTATCATCTTTTTAAGGAGGGAGTGATTTCTGAGGAATTATTTAAGGGTGCTGCCAGGGCATGTAGAAAAAAAATTAGGGAGGCCAAAGCTCAGTTTGAACTCAACTTGGCAACTTCTGTTAAAAATAATAAAAAAAGTTTTTACAAGTATATTAATGGTAAAAAGAAGGGTATAACCAACCTCGGTTCCTTATTGGATGGAGCAGGCAAACTAGTTACTAAAGATGCGGAAAAGGCGGAAGTGCTTAAAGTTTTCTTCACCTCAGTCTTTAGTGGTAAGACAGCTTATCCTCATGACAACTGTCCTCAAGGGTTGGTAGGTGGTGCCAGGGATCAGAATGGTCCTCTTATTATCCAAGAGGAGGCAGTCTGAGAACTGCTGGGACACTTGGATATTTATAAATCAATGGGACCAGATGGGATCCACCCTAGGGTGATGAGGGAGCTGGCAGATGAGGTTGCCAAGCCGCTCTCCATCATTTACCAGGAGTCGTGGCTCACTGGTGAGGTTCCAGATGATTGGAAACTGGCCAATGTGACACCTGTTTACAAAAAAGGTGGGAAGCAGGATCCTGGTAATTACAGGCCAGTTATCCTGACCTCAGTACCAGGTAAGATAATGGAACGGTTCATACTAAGTGCTATCACACAGCACTTACAGGATGGCCAGGGTATCAGACCAAGTCAGCATGGGTTTATGAAGGGTAGGTCATGTCTGACCAACCTGGTCTCCTTCTATGACCAGGTAACTCGTCTGATGGATGCAGTAAAGGCTGTGGATGTTGTCTATTTAGACTTCAGCAAGGCCTTTGATACTGTCTCCCACAGCACACTCCTGGAAAAGCTGGCAGCCCGTGGCTTGGATAGGAGCACTCTTCGCTGGGTTAGGAACTGGCTGGATGGCTGGGCCCAGAGAGTGATGGTGAACGGTGCTGCATCCAGCTGGCGGCCAGTCACCAGTGGTGTCCCTCAGGGGTCTGTACTGGGACCAGTTCTATTTAATATTTTTATAGATGACATGGATGAGGGCATCGAGTCCTTCATTAGTAAATTTGCAGACGACACTAAGCTGGGAGCTTGTGTTGATCTATTGGAAGGAAGGAAGGCTCTGCAGAGAGACTTAGTCGGTTGGATGGATGGGCAGAGTCCAACAGTATGAAGTTTAATAAGTCTAAGTGCCGAGTTCTGCATTTTGGCCACAAAAATCCCCTACAGCGTTACAGGCTGGGGACGGTGTGGCTGGATAGTGTTCAGGCAGAAAGGGACCTGGGGGTGCTGGTTGACAGCCGATTGGATATGAGCCAGCAATGTGCCTTGGTGGCCAAGAAGGCCAACGGCATCCTGGCCTGCATTAGGCATTGTGTGACCAGCAGGAGCAGGGAGGTCATTCTTCCCCTGTACTCGGCACTGGTGAGGCCACATCTTGAGTACTGTGTCCAGTTCTGGGCCCCTCAATTTAGGAAGGATATTGAGATACTTGAGCGTGTCCAGAGGAGAGCAACGAGGCTGGTGAGGGGCTTGGAAAACAAGCCCTACGAGGAACGTTTGAGGGAGCTGGGGTTGTTTAGCCTGGAGAAGAGGAGGCTTAGATGTGACCTTATTGCTCTCTACAACTTCCTGAAGGGAGGTTGTAGACAGGTGGGGGTCGGTCTCTTCCACCGGGCAGCAACTGACAGAACAAGGGGACACAGTCTCAAGCTACGTCAGGGAAAGTATAGGTTAGATATTAGGAAAAAAATTTTCACTGAAAGAATAATAAAGCACTGGAATTGTCTTCCCAGGGAGGTGGTGGAATCACCATCTCTGGATGTGTTTAAAAAAAGACTGGACATGGCACTTGGTGCTATAGTCTAGTTGAGATGTTAGGGCATAGGTTGGACTTGATGATCTTAGAGGTCTCTTCCAACCTCATGATTCTGTGATTCTGTAACTGACAGGCAGCCCAAACTGTAAGACACCCTGAGATCCTCCACTATATCCAGCCCTGCAGATTAGGAAAAGGGTGTCTGTTTGGAGGTGGAAGTGCTCTCATCATGCCACTGTAATCTGGCTATTTTCCTGCTCCATAAATTTCACAAATATTACCTCTGATGCCACCACCCAAGTGGGGAACAGCCCCATCTGATGCAGCTGTCTCCCTTCCTTTGTCAAGAGATGGACATAGTGCTTCAGTGGAAGGTGGCATTTCCTGAAGGAAGCACTCTATCTTCGGTGCCAGCCCCTGCTGCAGGAAGGAAGGCGATGGCAGACACGGGCACAGGCACAGCAGGTAATTGCTGTGCCGGGCTCAGGCCTGGCCGGGGCTGTGTGGCAGCAGCTCTTCCCCCAGGGCCTGCCCTTGCCCGGCCCGGCAGCAGCCAAAGCTGGAGGCGCCTCGGCTTCCAGGCCTCTGGAGCTGGTTCAGAGCCCCGGGGAAACGGGACTGGTGCAGCAACGTCCCTGGCGCTGCAGCTGCTGCGGAGCTGGCCCTGAGTGCCCAGAGGCCCAAGGCACAGGAGCAGCCCCGAGCGGGAGCCCTGCCGCCAGCCCAGGGCCAGAGCCAGCCCTGGCTCCCGACTGGGCAGGGGCTGCGCTGGGTCCTGACAGGGCCTGAGCCTGTCCCCTGGGGCTGGGGGAGCTGTCACGGGGCAGGGAGGGCCAGGGGTGGCAGTGGCTGCTCAGGGATGGCTTTGGCCCGTGTCCCTGGCAGCAGCCACTGCCCAAGCAGCTGCACTGCCCCCGGGCTCTCCTCCCGTCCTGCTGGGCTTTGTTGGCTGGCACAGCCTGTGCCAAGGGCCGGCAAGGTGCCTGCAGGCCCCAGCTCTGGGGGAAACAGAGAACGTCCTGCCCGTATCCACCGCGCTGCCAGCTCAGCAGTGCAGCACGGCACGGGCTCACGCTCCCCATTGCTCCCACAGATGCAGCCGGCACCACAAGACCTGTTCCCAATGCCCAGGATGGCCTCAGAAGGGGTTTCTGTCAGGGAACAGGCTGTTGGCTAGGGTTACTGGCAGGCGTGCTTTCTTTGGAGCTTGTCTTCATATTGTGCTGCATTGGAATCTGGTATTCTTGGAACAGAAAACAGTGAGTGTTTTGTTGCTCTCCCCCTCCAACAGCTTCTTTTCAAAGTCTAACGTGGACAGGGAACATTCCCATTGAGGCTGCAGTGGAGTTGTGGCCACTCCATGATTGTCCAAATAACTCTGCTGAGGAGAACGTTCTGCTGCTGCCCAGTGCTTCCATTGGCCTCTTAATTGCTGGGCCTTGTCCTGGGGGCCCCGCTGGGGCTGCAGCGAGAGATGGCTCCCACTGAGGCTGCCTGGCCAAGAGCAGCCCCAGGGGCACAGGGCAGAGGCAGAGGGAGGTGGGGAGGAGAAAGAGCAGGGCTGAGATTGCCCTTGAAAGGCAGAGGCGCTCTGGGGCCCACTCCTGGCCAGGGACCCTGCCCAGAGCCGTGCCCTGCTGGCCGGGGCCTTGAGGGGCAGCTGTCCAGCTGGGCCCAGCTGTGCCAGCAGCTCCAGCCGTGCTGGGGAGCCTTGCCAGCTCTGGGCCCTGCTGTGCACGAGGCTCCCTGTGTGCCACTGGCAGCTGGGGCCTCAGCCACCTCCTCTCTTCACAGGTGATCGTGTGTATCTTCAGAAGACAAACCTACAAACAGAGGCAATGACAACCTGATAGTTTACCCCAGCTCTTCACTTCTGCCCCTATCTGCCTTGCCATGGCTGCATCCCCAGCATGCGGCCGTCCCAAAACCCACCCCTCCTCAACGAGACCCTCTCCCACTGAGCCCCCTGGTCCTGTTCCCCGGCCAGGACTGAAGGTGGGCACCCCTTGTCTGGCAGGGCAGGGCTTGTCCCACATTTTATGTTTAAATAAAGAATTAGAGTTTTCACAGTTTTGTCCATGTGGTAGCACCAGCAAAGCCCACCCGGCATCAGCACTGGCTGAGCTCCGTGCCCAGGAGCAGCCGTGGATGCCCACGGTGTGGGCAGGCAGGAGCCAGGCAGGGGCTGCTGTGCCCAGCGGCGGGGCTCCGAGGGGATGGGGGAGCCCATGCTGAGCGTCCCTGCGCTGAGGACACGTTTCCTTCTTTGGCATCAGCTGGGCCTGGACCTCATGAGCCACACTGGGATATTTTGGGGTCCCTGCAGAGGCGTGCAGGGATCCCTCATGAGGCACAAAGGAGTATTGATGGCCTCTCCTCAGGTGTGCAGGGATCCCTCATGCGTTGGGCAGCAGGGTTAAATTTGAAGTGGTTTTTTACTCTTCTCAGCACGGCACAGGGACACTTGGCCGAGGTTTTGCCAAGCTGGGAGAAAGCCTCTTGCAAAGGCTTGGGCCCAGCCTGTGGGCAGAGAGGGCGGGCGCAGCCCATCCCCTGGGCCAGTCCGGGCTGCTCAGGCCGGGCCGGGCCCGGCCAGGCTCGGGCCCCGGCAGGGAAGGGCCGCGGCCCTGGGCTCTGCTGAGGCTGCTGAGCTCCGGCCTGCCCTGTGCTGCAGCCCAACACATTGACAGCCATGGCCGTGCCCTGGGCCACCGCAGGCACCCGGGGCTACAGCTGAGGCCGCGCCTTCTGCCACTGAAGGGAGGCTGGCTCTGTTCCCTCGCAGGGCACAGCTTAGCTCCCAGCACCTTTGGGAATCTGCCTGCCGGGGAAGTGCTGAGGGGCAGAGTGTTCCAACCCTTCTCACTGGGAAGTGTGTCTGGTGGTGTGGGGATTTTAAAATTTTTTTCCCTCTGAATTTGTGTCCTGCCAGAGGGTTAAGTTTGCTAGCTCTCAGTAGGGTGCTTTTCTTCTTGGCAGTCAGTGGGGCTTCAATGCAGCCAGGGTTGAAGGAGGATCTCTGGCCGCTTGGGCTGTGGTTGTGGGACACCTTGGCTTCATCCTTCCTTTGTCTGTGATTTGCACTGGTGCTTGTGCAGGCATTTTATGGCAAGTGGCTTCAGTTTGTTCCTCTTTGTACCAAAAACCAAGAATAAACCTATTTAATACCACTGTAGTATTAAGAGGCAGGCCTTACTTTCTTGACTTGCTGGATGCACAGGCCAATGGCATCACAGGGCCTTCTTGGTGGGGTCTTCAGATACCCTGGTGGTCACTGAAGAAGGAAGCTGATTTTTCTGGGAAAAAGGCAGTTTCCCATGTGTGGAAAAGAATAACCTCTCACTTCCCCATCCTTTTCTATACATAGTTATACAGGCATGTGCATTCATATATCTCTATTTTCCTTCTCAATCTATCTATCTATCTATCTATCTATCTATCTATCTATCTATCTATCATCTATCATATTAATCTATTGTGGTGTTGCATTTCATTCAAATGGTATGCTCTATCTTGAAAACGTACCCCTCAAAAATGTATGATTTATTCCAAGCTGTGTTCCTCCCCTGAAGTCCCATGAATCTGCAATCCCATTGGCCCAAATCTTATTTCGTGCCCACTTTGAATTTCCCTCTTAAGCTGTGCGAGGAAGACCAGATTCTCTCATGGCCCATCTCTCCCCTAGGCTCGCCCTCTCTCCCCCTTCCTTTTGCCTTTCCCCCTTCTCCCTCTGAAACCATGTTACACCCGGGGCTGGGGCCCCCAATAAACCCTCATCTAATCAGCACCCTCAGAAGCCGTGTGGAGTCTCCTTGCGTGCCTGCTGCTGCCAGCGAACTCACAGCCCAGGGGGCCCTCCGGGGACTCCCCGAGGAACCCCCCCCCCCCCCCCCCCAAACAAACTGCTACAATCTATGAAATGTTTCTGTGATTTCCTTCTTGCTAGACATATGCAGGCTTGTTTAGATTGACTGTGAACCAAAATCCTGCAAAGCTGGAAAATGACTGGTGGCCATCACTCTGATTTCCTTAAAAGCCATTTTTCATTCTAATTTTTTCATCTATGGTGGCTGGTAAATACCTGTCTTCCTTAAGCTATGTGCTGGCAATACTGGAGGTAGAAAATAACATAATGCTGCATAGTTTAGATACTTGATAGTTTCCTTGTGAAATTTTATGGCAGTATCTCCTGCCCCAAAACTAAAGCAGCAGGTCAGCTACTGAGCACAACTTACTGCATAGCTGCAGCTCATGTTTCTACAGTGGAAGTGGCTTTTTGTTTTTCTGCATGGGTATGAAACACTACCAATTGAAAGGCCGTTTACAGAGCAAAGAGCCTTGTTAACTGTTGCCTGGACTTTGGGATGCTGGTAGCTGTTAGATCAATACCCAGTAAACTGCCGAAATTATTTTTTGTGACTACTCTCTTGTGATTTTGGCCTGGCTTCTTTAGGAGGTTCAATTTTCATTAGAAATGGCACAGT
This sequence comes from Passer domesticus, assembly GCF_036417665.1. Classification (NCBI taxonomy): domain Eukaryota; kingdom Metazoa; phylum Chordata; class Aves; order Passeriformes; family Passeridae; genus Passer; species Passer domesticus. The sequence goes on along the minus strand of NC_087482.1, from coordinate 6,165,677 downwards.
GGAGCCAGTGCTGCCTCAGGAGAGGTGGAGCTGGGACAAATGGCTCATTGATTTTGATCTCAACAAAAAGCCACCTGAGCTCCTCATGACAGCAACCCCACGGACTGGAAATGGATCCATTAAAACTAACTCATCACAGAGCTTTTAACTCGAAGCTCTGACACATGGAGCTTGCTCAGTTCTGCCATGGAGGAAGGGAGTTTGAAGACAAAGAGGTTTAGCAAGGAGATCCATGTACAACAAAAGTGCTTCTATTTTAGCAAATGAAGTATCTTAGATGTGAAACTTCATCCGTACTCCAGTCTTATCCTTCCATTTACCCAAATTCTCTGTCTTAAATCCTTTGTCAGTAGGAAAATATGACAGGGAAGTGTAGATCCTCCTTTCCTTCTTGAGCTGGGCAGCTTGTAACCTTGTCTTCTCCGACAAACAGGAGCAGACAAATGGGAATTTTGTCATGAAACCATACTTGGGAAAGTTTGCCCTGTGTTTGTTTTTGTCCCAAAGTAACTGAGATTCATCGGAGTATTTACAAGCCCTAAAGGATGGATTTATTTTGCTTGCTAGAATTTTGATTTTTTTAGACCTTTTCTGCTGCAGAAGAGCCTGGCACTTGCAGAACTCTTACCCCATGCACTTCTCCAGTGCTTCTTGCATAGAATCATGCGTGGAGAATGAAACTCTCGCAGTTGACTTCTGCCTCCTTTCCTGCCACTGTTTTGTTCTTTTCCCATTTATAAGAACACAGGTGAACTAGAAATGTTGTGGTCAGGTGTGCTCTGTGGCTGCTCTGTGCTCAGAGGAGCTCTCCTGGATGTACAGCTTAGCATCTCCCTCTTTAAAGGGCTGCCTGGCTTCCTCCTGTCCCATCTCGTGGGTCCATCTTTTCATTCCCTTTTAATTTAAAATACTTCCACAATTTAATATTAAATGCTAGGTAAAAAAATCCAGTGGCACTCCCAGATAGAAAAAAATATGTTGTGTGTAACCCAGAGGAGGAATTCTGCTGGCAAAGTGATGGCTTTCCACTGAAGTGGATCAAACAGGTGCTCAGTTGGATGCTGGTGCTGAAGTACTTTTCTTGTGGCTTGAGTGTCTCATGGCAACAGCCTGAGATTTTAATAGCAGAAAGAAGGGATTTCCTGCTAATTTTCCTCTGAGAACTGTCACCTGTACAATCTTTTCCAGCCTCATGTAGTCTGACCTGTAACTGCTCCAAAGCCTGGTTAAGTTTTTTAATGCTTTTGAAATTTTTGGTCCCATTTGCAGAGAACAGGAGGGTGCTGGCTATTTTTTTTCAGGTGCAGTGTATTTTTACTGGGGGCGGGACTGGGTTTAGTTTTACCTTCCCAGCATCAGCTGCACTGATGCTGGGAAGTTACTCTCTCTTATTCCAGTTACTCTCCAGGCTGGTACGTGCAACCCCAGTGGCAGCAGTGGTAGATTGAACTGTGCCTGGGCTGGGTTGGGAGGGGAATAATCCTACTGCATCCATGATTTTCCCTCCTGGGCACCTGCAGCAGGCAGAGCTGTGCCCTCCCACTGAGGCTGCCTCAGCCAGGAATGCTTGCAAAATCCCCGTGCTCCTTTGGTATCTCCAGACCAGGGGACATGGTGACGCTGGGTGTTGCCATGGGACAGGTGAGTCCTTGAAGGCACACACTTGTCCCACTGAGCTTGGGGCCCCTATTTGGAGATCAGCTGCAGACGACTGGAAACAAGAATGTGGCATCTCCCAGTTCAAAGAAACAAACCAGAAAACTTTATTTTGAGGGATGAGGGGGCCAAACAACAGGGGTGGGTGCTCGTCTGGTCCTGCCCTGGTTTTCAGGCCGACTGTAGGGCTTTTTATCTCGCAGCTGCCGCCGCAAGACGTGCCTCACACGAATTGGCCCGGATTGGGAGCGGGGCAAGATCCAGGGGGGTATGTATGGGGCTGTTTGTTTCCTGGATGACTGAGATTCCTGGGACAGCCTCAATGCCACCTGGCTGGTGGTACCAGCACTCTGGGCTGGACCATCCTCCAACCTGCGGCGCTTTGCCAGTGGGCTCTTGGGTGCCTGAGGATCCGTGTCTCCCCGTGGGTGGTCTCGCTTCAGGCCCTGCTTTCGGCAGGGCAAGCTGCTGCTGGTGACCAGCCCCACGGCCTGGGACCACCCTGACACCTCCTGAGGGGCTGGACCATCCTCCAACCTGCGGCGCTTTGCCAGTGGGCTCTTGGGTGCCTGAGGCTCCGTATCTCCCCGTGGGTGGCCTCGCTTCAGGCCCTGCTTTCGGCAGGGCAAGCTGCTGCTGCTGCTGGTGACCAGCCCCACGGCCTGGGACTGCCCTGACACCGCCTGAGGGGCGGTGCTGGGGCTGCTGGTCTCAGCACGCAGCAGTGGCACGCGGTTGAGCCGGATGCGTTTTCCTTTCTGGCTGCCCGAGTCTTGTGCTTGCTGTCTCCATGAACGGCGACGAGCCTGGTCCGGCCTGGCATGTCCGGAGAGGCAGCTGCCGCTCTCTGCGTCTGCCTCTGCCCGGTGACACGGTGTGCATTGGGGAGAGAGAGAGAGGGCAGGGGGAGTGAGCACCTTGTAGAGCTCAGGAAATGTCCCTGCAGCATTGTCCCCAAGGCCCTGCTGGCTGGCTAAAGGGCAGGGGAAGTGCCGGTGCCCACAGCCCAGCCTGGCTCCTCTGGCCCATGAGAGGAGGGCCTCTACTCTGGGGTGATTCTGTGGATCTCCTGTTTCCCCTTTCTGCTGCTCTTGGCCGCTCCCCCTCTGCCATCTGTGGGGAGGGAGACTTGGCTCTCACCTCGCTCCTTGCCAGGGGGACGCTTCTTAGCAGCGTTCTGCTGCACCATTGTGGGTACGGAGGAATGTCTGGACGGTCTGTGCCACAGCACTGCCGGCCTTTCTCCTCCTGACAAAGCCTTCCAATCCTTCCTTGAGTGAAGAGAGATGTCTCAGAGACACCAAAACTCGCTCAGCAGCCTTGGGCAAGCTCCCTCTCGGGATCCTGTCCTCAGCTCTGAGTGCAATGTTGATGTACAGCAACGGTTATACCTCAGGCCTCCCTGGAGATGTGCCCGTGACCTCACAATCGGTGAGTTCTGCGAGCCCCACTCCCCTCACTTGGGGACGGTGTCCTTGTGGGTGCTGTTAAATAAAAATTAAAACTGGCCAAGGGTCAGAATGTATTTCTGAATTTCTGTTTTCTGCTTGAACTTGGACTAAACAATGCTACTTTTTTGCCCCCACAATTTCCCACAAAGTGAAGGTGGAGAAATTACTAATTTTTACCAAGATTTGGAAGTGGCTGTAGTAACAGAGATCATATAAAAAGCTAGAGACACAGAAAGCTAGTATATAAAATCAGCTGAATAGCAAGAGGGAATTGGCATACATCTAGTCTCTTCTCAGGGCTCTTTCTGAATGCTGACTTTGAACGTCACTTGCTTTGTCATAATTCATGGGTAAAGAAAAAGAATATCTGTTTGAAATTGGAAAAGGACAGAACTTGTTCTTTGGTTTTTTTTTTTTTTGTTTTGTGGTGGTTTTTTTGTTTTTTAATGTGGGCCACCAAAAGACACTAGAAAATAAAATTCTCGAACTATTGCCAGCTGAAGCAAAGTTCTGAATCAGTTAAATAAATACCCTGTAACCTATTTGCAGAAGTTCCTCTAGCATCCAAGCTGTGTAGTAATCTCCTCAGATTCTCATGTAGATTTCACAAAAATTGTATTGACAACGTTCTCCCCAGACAGCCTTTGACAAGATCAAAAAAAGTTGACAGGCAGCAGATTCAAAACAAACTGAATCAGGTATTTCTCCACACAGTGAGAAATTTAATCTCTGCAGCTTATAGTTAGAAGATGATATGGATTCCAGGAGTTTACATGGCTTCAATAATGCAACTGTGAAAGAAAATCTCTCTCAGAGCTATTAAAATCTGACTTCAGAACTGATTCCACCTGGTTTATGTGTGGTCTTGAAGAAGATGTAAGAATTCCTTCTTGAGCACTCAATGGAGGATTCTTTGTTATAGGAGTCTTTCCTATTTTTAGGCTGTGCTTTAAGAGGTATAAATTAGAAATCTGCATTATTTACTGCCCTGTACTGTCAGCAGACTTGGTAGGAATTAATGCCAAGACAGCATGCTCTCTTAAGCTCCATGGAGCAATTTTCTTTTTGTTTTGAGACCAGTAACAGTTGTTTGGCCTCTCCATGGTGGGTCTCTGGAAGATCGCTACCAAGTTTTGGTAGTGATGGTAAACCAGGGGCTTCCAGAAGCTCCTCTGCCATGAAATTTGTTGCAGGTGACCTACACAGAGTAGTTAAAGGCATATTTCCTTAATTCTTCACAGGTCCAGTGTTCACTAAGTGATATTTATATAAACATTAAGAATTAAAAAAAAACCCCCAAATGGTGCGGAACAAATATTTATGCTATCAGATGAAATCTTGGACTTCCCAGATTGAAGAAATTTACAAGCGCTGAGTATTAAAAAGCAAGATTAGAAGAACACTGGGTGTTGGTGTGTTTCCTATAAAACAATTACATTCCTAAAATAGGTATATTCTCTGTCTTGTTCACACTTCTCTTGTTGCTGTTGAAGGACACAGAGATTTGCTTTAGCACCTGACGTTGCTTTTCACGCATGGCTTGCAGCCCCAGCTAGCTGAACAAACCAGCCTGCTGTCCAAGAATTTTGCTTACTCCTCATTTCCCTCTTCAAATTTAATTAGATCCAAAGAGTGCTAGGCTTGGAAACAAAAACAGCAGCTTGTTTTGAGAAGGAGTAGAACATATGGCCCCTCTCTGCCTTGTCCTGTGTCCAGGTTTCCCCTCAGCCAGGGCTGGCAGTGAAACCATCGGTGGCCATCCTCAGGCAGCCCTTTGGCTGGCACTGTCCTGCTGGTCATGGCACACAGGTTCTTTTTGTGCCACCTGCACACGTGCTGCGGGAGCTGCCTCTCCTGGGGCTCAGCCTTGGAAAGCTGCCTCGCAAGGAGACTTTAGATTTCCTCTCCCAACCAACTGCATTTGCCTCCGGCTGTGAGGTTTGGGGATTAGTTCTTGCTGAGTTCAAGGGAGGTGGAGTGGAAAATGGAGGCACTTTTGTGCCTCTCCATATTTTATGTTGGTTGGGGTCTTGCCTAGAACTTGATTTAGGCTAGATTCCTAGGTTTCCTCTAATTTATATGAAACAGTATGTTTTTCCAAGTGGTTATCAGTGAGGCACGAGCCACTGCACTCCTGAGCATTTGCAGCTTCCTGGGATGCCGCTGCATCCTGAAACTGAGTCTGCATTGAGGCTGGGAAGCAGAAGGGACATACATAGCACCTGTCTGTGCTGCTTACATATATTTTCATAGCTATTGGTGTTCCTTGATAGGCCTTCATTCTGATTTTGAGTATCATGTGTTGTGAATGAAACTCTCACAGTTGACTTCTGCCTCCTTTCCTGCCACTGTTTTGTTCTTTTCCCATTTATAAGGACACAGGTGAACTAGAAATGTTGTGGTCAGATGTGCTCTGTGGCTGCTCTGTGCTCAGAGGAGCTCTCCTGGATGTACAGCTTAGCATCTCCCTCTTTAAAGGGCTGCCCGGCTTCCTCCTGTCCCATCTCGTGGGTCCATCTTTTCATTCCCTTTTAATTTAAAATACTTCCACAATTTAATATTAAATGCTAGGTAAAAAAATCCAGTGGCACTCCCAGATAGAAAAAAAATATGTTGTGTGTAACCCAGAGGAGGAATTCTGCTGGCAAAGTGATGGCTTTCCACTGAAGTGGATCAAACAGGTGCTCAGTTGGATGCTGGTGCTGAAGTACTTTTCTTGTGGCTTGAGTGTCTCATGGCAACAGCCTGAGATTTTAATAGCAGAAAGAAGGGATTTCCTGCTAATTTTCCTCTGAGAACTGTCACCTGTACAATCTTTTCCAGCCTCATGTAGTCTGACCTGTAACTGCTCCAAAGCCTGGTTAAGTTTTTTAATGCTTTTGAAATTTTTGGTCCCATTTGCAGAGAACAGGAGGGTGCTGGCTATTTTTTTTCAGGTGCAGTGTATTTTTACTGGGGGCGGGACTGGGTTTAGTTTTACCTTCCCAGCATCAGCTGCACTGATGCTGGGAAGTTACTCTCTCTTATTCCAGTTACTCTCCAGGCTGGTACGTGCAACCCCAGTGGCAGCAGTGGTAGATTGAACTGTGCCTGGGCTGGGTTGGGAGGGGAATAATCCTACTGCATCCATGATTTTCCCTCCTGGGCACCTGCAGCAGGCAGAGCTGTGCCCTCCCACTGAGGCTGCCTCAGCCAGGAATGCTTGCAAAATCCCCGTGCTCCTTTTGCACAGTTCTGTTTTTTCCCTGGCAGAAGCAGGGCTGGTATCTCCAGACCAGGGGACATGGTGACACTGGGTGTTGCCATGGAACGTGGTGACGCTGGGTGTTGCCGTGGGACAGGTGAGTCCTTGAAGGCACACACTTGTCCCACTGAGCTTGGGGCCCCTATTTGGAGATCAGCTGCAGACGACTGGAAAAAAGAATGTGGCATCTCCCAGTTCAAAGAAACAAACCAGAAAACTTTATTTTGAGGGATGAGGGGGCCAAACAACAGGGGTGGGTGCTCGTCTGGTCCTGCCCTGGTTTTCAGGCCGACTGTAGGGCTTTTTATCTCGCAGCTGCCGCCGCAAGACGTGCCTCACACGAATTGGCCCGGATTGGGAGCGGGGCAAGATCCAGGGGGGTATGTATGAGGCTGTTTGTTTCCTGGAAGACTGAGATTCCTGGGACAGCCTCAATGCCACCTGGCTGGTGGTACCAGCACTCTGGGCTGGACCATCCTCCAACCTGCGGCGCTTTGCCAGTGGGCTCTTGGGTGCCTGAGGATCCGTGTCTCCCCGTGGGTGGCCTCGCTTCAGGCCCTGCTTTCGGCAGGGCAAGCTGCTGCTGGTGACCAGCCCCACGGCCTGGGACCACCCTGACACCTCCTGAGGGGTTGGACCATCCTCCAACCTGCGGCGCTTTGCCAGTGGGCTCTTGGGTGCCTGAGGATCCGTGTCTCCCCGTGGGTGGCCTCGCTTCAGGCCCTGCTTTCGGCAGGGCAAGCTGCTGCTGCTGCTGGTGACCAGCCCCACGGCCTGGGACTGCCCTGACACCGCCTGAGGGGCGGTGCTGGGGCTGCTGGTCTCAGCACGCAGCAGTGGCACGCGGTTGAGCCGGATGCGTTTTCCTTTCTGGCTGCCCGAGTCTTGTGCTCGCTGTCTCCATGAACGGCGACGAGCCTGGTCCGGCCTGGCATGTCCGGAGAGGCAGCTGCCGCTCTCTGCGTCTGCCTCTGCCCGGTGACATGGTGTGCATTGGGGAGAGAGAGAGAGGGCAGGGGGAGTGAGCACCTTGTAGAGCTCAGGAAATGTCCCTGCAGCATTGTCCCCAAGGCCCTGCTGGCTGGCTAAAGGGCAGGGGAAGTGCTGGTGCCCACAGCCCAGCCTGGCTCCTCTGGCCCATGAGAGGAGGGCCTCTACTCTGGGGTGATTCTGTGGATCTCCTGTTTCCCCTTTCTGCTGCTCTTGGCCGCTCCCCCTCTGCCATCTGTGGGGAGGGAGACTTGGCTCTCACCTCGCTCCTTGCCAGGGGGACGCTTCTTAGCAGCGTTCTGCTGCACCATTGTGGGTACGGAGGAATGTCTGGACGGTCTGTGCCACAGCACTGCCGGCCTTTCTCCTCCTGACAAAGCCTTCCAATCCTTCCTTGAGTGAAGAGAGATGTCTCAGAGACACCAAAACTCGCTCAGCAGCCTTGGGCAAGCTCCCTCTCGGGATCCTGTCCTCAGCTCTGAGTGCAATGTTGATGTACAGCAACGGTTATACCTCAGGCCTCCCTGGAGATGTGCCCGTGACCTCACAATCGGTGAGTTCTGCGTGCCCCACTCCCCTCACTTGGGGATGGTGTCCTTGTGGGTGCTGGCTGGGACTTTGTCCATGTCAGGCATGGCTGTGGTGGGAAGAGGAGAAATGGGAACAGGTCCATCATCAGGTTTATGGGCTTGAGTAGGCTCAGGTCTTACTACAGGTCATCAGTGATGATTGTTCCCCCCACCACAGCACCCAGGGGACCTTGTAAAATCTGAAGACTTTGCTTATTTTTAGGCCTCTCATGTTAAAAGCATTCCATGCTGGGCCTGTGTTACATAATTTTCTCAAAAAAATTGTCCAGTTAGACCAAGCTGAAAAGTAGTTCTTTTACTGTGGTAGGTTTAGGAAGGAACACAGATGTCGACTAAAAATCAGTCATTCCTAAGAAAGCGTAACTGTCATTATCAAAGAATTGTGGATGTTGAATAGCTTAAATGTACAAAATAACATGAAACTAAAGTTGAAGCAGGTTATTACTTACAGTCTAATTCAGAGCCCCTTGAAGTATGTCAAAAAGAAGCTTTGACTTCAGTGCTCTTTGCATCTGACTTAATTCCACAAATTGGAAACAATGTTTTGGTCAAGCTTTTTTTAATTTTTTTTAACAATTTAATATGTGTCAAAAACTCCTAAGGTTCACTACATTTGCCTATGGAGTATTTTTGATTTCCAGTGTTTTCTTATTCCCATGTTGGGTTGTTGTTGCTGGGTTTTTTGCCTTTTTTTAAATTTTATTTTCCAGTCTAAAATAAAAATCTGCTGTATTTAAGTTTTTGATCCTGTATGATAATGAAGACTAAACTATCCCATTTCAGTTACTTTTCAAAATAAATATGTGGATGAAAGTAGGTAAAATCTACTTAACAATATGATTATATTCACATGAGGGTCTGAAAAAAATAAGTACTTTTTTCTTATCTGTTAGCTCACATAATTAGTTGTTAGAGCACTCTTGGAAAAAGAGCTATGGGAGTAAAAGCAGTGGAGCTAAAAAAGTGCAGCTAATGTAAGGCAATGGTTGTAGTGCAAAGATGCCAGAGAATATAATAAAAAATATCTGTTGTGATCTAAATTTAGCATTATTAGAGTCTGGGGAAAACTATGGCTGAGAAGTCATTAGGGCAAGAACAAAGTTAGTGCTGCAGAGAAGAGAGCTGATGCCAAGCTGAAGACACTGTTATTTACAGATGATTCAGATCTGCCTATCAGTTCAGAAAATTGCCCTCTAAAAATGGAAACCATCATCATATTAAACTTCACATGGAAACAAGAACCACAGCATGTGGACTGGCCTTTCTCCTCGTGTTGTCTATGTATAAATATCTATTTAGCAGTGGGCAACTGGGCTGCCTCTGTGTGGTGGGGATGATGGGGTAGTAGTTTGTGGAAGGTAGCTGGGACAAACTTTAGGAGAGGTAAAGGACAAGTACCCACAGCCAAAGAATATGGTCAATGAAACACTTGTGGTTTTGTCATGAAGAGTAAATTTTAAGGAATTAAACACTTGTGGTTTTACCATGAAGAGTAAATTTTCTTAGTGTAAAGTCATCTTTTTATCATAGACTGTTGAATTTTAAGCAGTGTATGTGGCTGTAATGCAGCTCTCAACGTCAACATTTTGGAAAATTTCAGAGTATGGTATGTCTTTAGGTCCATGGTGTTCATGTGCCTTCACTTGCTATGAGGGGTTTATCCAAACCCCAGGTTCAGATAGTATCCAGCTTGTTCCAGATGTCCTGCACTTTTGTTTCATGGGCACATAGATAATAAAAAAGTTATCAGTTTCTTTAAGCCTTTTAACTGTTGTTGTTAGCCAAGGACATGGTGTACATTTTTGTGAAAGCATTTTAAAACCAGATGAAATTGTTTTTAATTCAGAGGTTTTTCAGAAATATTTTCAATGATACACATTATAGCATATAATCAGTGCACTGGAATTTGGATTAACTTAAATAAGATCAAGTGAATATATCAGCAATCTTCCACAAAATAATTAAGAAGTAACTGTGTACTGCATATGACTTTTAAATATCTTTAAATATCTGATGACTATTGCAATTGTGTTGTGGTGCAGGGTTCATTTGGTTTCTTCCGTTTCCCCCTAAAGTTATAACGGTTCGGTCCTAGGGTTCCCCCCCTGGCAGCCCCTCCTTTTGAGAGTGTCAGTTTTTTGTCTCCACCCCTGTTCCCCTGGTTACCCTCTGTCAATCCCTCCCTGAGTTCCTGTCCATCAGCCACTCTCCCCTTCCCTATTTCCAGAAAGTTCTCCCCTCCTCGGTGGGTGACTGGATCGGGAACAAGGGTCCCTCCCTGTCGCATTCCCTATTGGCGAGCCGGCATATTTGTCACGAGTTTGTTCCCTCCCAAGTTCTCTCTCATTGGTTGAAATGTTCTGTGTTCCGTCCCTTTCTAATCGGCTGTACCCCTGCCTCGTGGTCCCGACTCGGCTGGCGTTCCCTGGAGACATTAAAGCACTCTGGACTTTGCCCTGATTCGGGTCCCTCTTTTCTACTTCGCCTTCTTGCTGATCACTGCTGCCTCCTGCTGAGGCGCTGCCCGGACGCCCCCGGCGCATCTGGGCAGTGCCCCCCCGGCTGTCAGTTGCTGTGCCACAGCTCGGCCGGTGCAGCCTCCTCCCCCGCCCGGGGGAGTAGAGAAAAAACCTCGGACAGCAACTCGGCACAATTGTACTTCAACTCGGATGAAACTTTGACAGATTTCAGTGCATGTTTTGCTTTTTTTTTTGATCTGGGCCAGAACTGTAGAGAAATGGAAGTCTGACCATGTGTGCACTTTGTGTGGAATGTATTGAGTGGTTGCAAACTTGTTTGAAGTCGTTGTTTTGGGGAACTAAATATATTTTTTTCCGTGTGTGTGAAAGTTACAGAAGAGTTACTGTCTAACACATAAAAATTCAAAGCTAGCCCTATAAATGGGTAAGAAATCACATGTCTCTCACAGCTTTCAAGAAGTGAACCTTTCTTTGGAAAAAGAGAACCAACAATAAGCTGTGCTTTTTATTAAAATTTCTTTTTATTTAATATCTCTCTCCATGTTTGTATACAATGTGTATAATTTAGTGGATTTTGTAGTCAAAACAATTGATATTGCCCCTATTTTCCTGCAGGTTTCTCTAAATATATATCCTCTTCAATGATTTTTTCCCTTTTAATAATCTTTATTTATGGTTCACATGAAAAACCAGCCACTGGGGAGTTGGGAACATGGTTTTTATTGTCTGGATGTTGTAGTGATGGTGCACGGAAGCATAAAGGATCTTGAATTTTGTAAACCAAGGTAATTGTGCAGGAATCTTGATAACAAATTCTTGTTTTGACTAGTAAAGGATAGGTTATTAAATTCATCGTTGTAGTATCTAAAGCTTGCTCCAAAATGGGGTAATTTTTCATCTAAGGACCACTTTGAAGTACACTCTGCATGTTTTTTTTTGAAGCATCCCTTAACAACAAAAAGTTACAGCTGGGATGATATTTCACTGCTTTTTAAATAGATCCTCTATGCAAAACCTGAGGGCTGTAGTTGAGCTGAGCCCTGTTTTGCTTGGAACTTTTTTGCCCCCACAATTTCCCACAAAGTGAAGGTGGAGAAATTACTAACTTTTACTAAGAAAGATAATAGGTCTAATGGGCTCTTGTATATTATGGATTGATCAGTATACTCAAGCTGTAAAATTTTTGTATGAAAAATTAACAAGCACAGAACCTGTAGTCTGGACTCTGGAGGATACCGAACGGTTCCAAGACTTAAAGGCTCGATTGACGAAAACCCCAGTTTTGAGTCTGCCTAATTGAAGAAAACCATTTGATCTGTTTGTTAATGTTAATGAATGGATAGCATATGGAGTGATAACCCAAGGCTGGGGGGGAAGCAGGAAGCTGGTGGCTTATCTGTCAAAATTATTGGATGTGGTTGCAAGAGGGTGGCCAGCCTGTATTCAAGCTGTGGCAGCCACAGCTACCTTATTAGAAGACACTCCAAATCCTACATTAAATGGAAGGATTTCAGTACACACATCCCATTATTTGAGGACAGTGTTAAGCCAAAAACTCCTCAGTGGCTAACACACAGCTGAATCCTGAGGTATGAAATAACCCTGATGAATGTCAAGAATCTAGAGACTGTCACCTCAAAAGGTTGAAACCCTGCTCAATTCTTAACCGGGGAACCAAAAATGGAAAATTTAGATTATAATTGTATAGAGCTAATTGAGATGCAAACAAATGTAAGAGAAGAGCTAGAAGAAGACCCCTTACCATATGGAAGGATCCAGTATATAGATGGATCCTCCCAAACAGTAATGGGAAAATGGGCATCAGGATACGCCATTATTGAAGCAGAGGAAAACAAAGAAAAAGGGAAATTACCCTCAAATTGCTCTGCACAAACTGCGAGGTATATGCCCTAAAGAGAGGTTTTGATTTATTAGATGATATAGGGACAATCTACATGGATTCTCAATATGCCTTTGGGATAGCTCATACCTTTGGAAAAATCTGGCCAGAGAGGGCATACCTTAACTCAAAGGGGAAAAATCTGGCACATGAAAGTCTGATAGGGAAGCACTTGAATCCCTCAGAGGACCAAAAGAAATTGCCACAGTCCATATTAAAGGCTACTAAAAAGGGGATACCCCTGAAATCCAAGGAAACAAATTAGCAGACCGGGCAGCCAAAAAAGCAGCCTTTGAAATGCTGGACTCAGTCATAGTCCTAAGGGTAAAAAAAGACCAGGGGAAAATAAAGGAAGAGGGGGTTCCAGTTTTCAAGGACAAGGAGCTAAAAGAAATAGAGCAAATGGGAGCAGTAAAAACAGGGGATGGAAAGTGGTGGACCCCAGATGGATGATAAATATTCAACTGAATAATAACCAGGAAAGTGATGGAAGAGATATACCAATTAACTCACTGGGGAACACAATGAATATATGATCATTTCCTGAAATATTGCATGGGGACAGGAATATATGAAATGGCCAGATCCATCACAGGAGAATGTCTAACCTGCCAAAAAGTCAACAAAAAGGTAATGTGAAAAACAACTCCAGGAGGGAGGAAATTAGCCATAAGACCTTTCCAGAGTATTCAGGTTGATTTTACTGAATTAACTCCAGCCCGAGGGTATAAACACCTATTGGTCATACTTAACCACCTAACCCACTGGGTTGAAGTGTTCCCCACAAGAAACTCAAACTGTGACAAAAGTTCTCATGGAAGAAATTCTTCTGAGATATGGGCTAGTAAATCTTATTGATTTGGACTGTGGCCCCCACTTTACATCCAGTGTTCTGCAACAAGTCATCAGGGCCCTGGGAATAAAGTGGGAGTTACACACCCCTTGGCACTCTCAGAGTTCTGGGAAGGGCGAGAGGGTGAATCAAACCTTAAAGCATATCTTAACAAAATTGGTCTTAGAAACCCAATAGAACTGGGTCAAATGTTTACATCTAGCCCTATTACAAATAAGAACAAGAGCCAGAACAGATCTAGGGGTCTCTCCTTATGAAATGCTGCTTGGGCTGCCTTTCTTGCTTACCCTGTACAGTACCAGGGAACATCTAGAAGGGGGCATGACAATGCAAAAATACTTAGAAACAGTAACAGCAACCCTGGAAGAACTAAGGGAAAAGGGACACCTTCCCCAAACTTCCCCACTGAACTGTAAAATACGTAGTATTAACCCAGGAGACCGGGTATTGATTAAATCATGGAAAACCTCTCCACTCACTGCTCGCTTTGAGGGCCCCTTCCAGGTGCTGCTTACAACAAACACCGCAGGAAGAACAAAGGAGTGGGGGTGGACACATGCAAGTCCAGTGAAGGGTCCAGTACAACCCCCAAATGAGGCAAGCAAATGGACTATAGGCAGCAGAGACAATAAAGACTTGAAATTGGTCCTGAGGAAAACAGCAAAAGAAGCGCAACCCTGAACACAACCCCCCACGGGAAGCATCTACATTGTTATCCTTAAATCCTTAAAGCTTGTTAATGTTTGTTATAGTACAAGGTCAAGTTTTGTTCAGCTAAGAATGACAATCAAAATAAGATCTCAGTTTCTGGTACTGTTCCATAGAGCACTCTCCTTGCAACCCTAATTGGGACCAAATTGAAGAAAGGGAGTCAGTACAATAAAGGTCATGGCAGAATGTCTCCAGAAGAAGGGAAAACCAGAAGTGGGAGGCAAGACTGGATTGGGAACTACCTCCAGGAAATACTCTCTGGGCACCGAGGAGGCCAGCCCCTACCAGACTCCCACTGGTAGCAATGCTACTACTCACCCACTTTGGAGGAAGTGGAGGAAACACTTGTGAGAAGTGTTACTATCCCTTGTATAGAGGAGATACAGTACGTGTACTCATCAGAGTACACACAGACATGAATCCCAAATGCATCGATCACTCCCAGTTAACAACCTGTAAAGAAGAAAATAAACTATATGGGCTGGCTAAAAATATTGCAAACCCAAGCCAGAGGATGTCAGGAGAGTGCCCTGTGAAAGAAAGATGGGTATGCTTTGAACAAGGAAGTGAAACCACAAGGAAAGTGATACATTCAAAGAGAAAGAAGTGCAATTGAAAAGACAAAGGGATAGAGAGGGACAAATATACAGAAAGAATCTTTTTTATCAATATGGTACAAAAGAATTTAATTTGACTCATTGTTGAGTGTGCAGGGGGACACACTTAAGTGAAATTTGGCCATGGGACAGTATCAGTTTAGGTCCCCTAGACATTTTTAAATGGATTACATCAAGAAAAAGCACAGTGGTACCCAAAAGAAGGGAAGGTGAGTGGAAGCTTAAATCAACAACAACAGAGGAAGAGTTCAATAACATTAAAAAGTGTGTGCTGGATTGGCACGGCTAACAAATCAGCCATGGCATTGCCTTCTGCTAAAAAATCTGGAAGAGAAGAATGTGAGCGAATGTGCATTACAAAGTAAAGTTCTTGTTGAATGGAAAGAAGTAGGATTAACTTTTTAAGCAAACCGTATAACTGATCATCAGAAACTTCTTTCAGCAGAGATCCTTCTGCTCTTTCCACCACACCTGCAACGTAAATTGAATCCGTTACTAAATTAAAAGGAAATGTGAATTTTGAAAAGACCTGTACAACTGCTGCTAGCTCTGTAATCTGTGCAGAACCATCTACTTCCTCAATATCTGATTCCCATTTTTTTGTCTCTGAATTTTGCCAAGCAATCACAGACCTTTTAGACTTCCCAGAACCGTCTGTAAAAAATGTGATTGCCTCGAGGGGTGCATTATTTCTTAAAGGCTTATGAATTAATTTTAAAGATGAACTTAATAGCTCATGTTTGGGACAATTGACTGAAATTTTTCCTGCAAAATTTTCCAAAGCAAATTGCATAACTTCTGAATTTTGAATTAACCATTCTAAATAGATGGATGTGACAGGCAGGAAGATTTCTGCAAAATCTTTTCCTGCAAGGGAAAGCATTCAAGATCTAGCCTTGATAATCAATTGTGAAATAACTTCAGGGCAAGTTGTTATAGTTTTACCCAATTGACGCGATAGGAAAACCCACTCTAAGATTATCAGATGGTCCTTCTTCTCTAGATCCCACTGGAATATCAAACCATGAAGCTGTGGACTGTCTCCTAAAACTGCAAACAAAAAAGACAGGTTAGGATTATACTGATGAGCCTGGCACGTCTGGATGGCTCTCATCACTTTGTCCAAAGCATTTTGAGTTTCTTTGTTGAATTCTCACAGTGAGTTTAAGGCTGTGTCTCCTCTCAACAAATCTGCCAGAGGAGCCAAGTCCTGATTTGAAAGGCCTAGTAGTGGATGAAGCCAGTTCAGAGTCCCCACCAGCTGCTGCACTTCATTCAATGTCTTTGGATTTGTCCTTACCTGGAGTGGCTGCGGGGTTACCGTTTGTTCTGTCGTCCTGTATCCTAAATATTTCCAGGGAGGAAGTGTCTGTATTTTTTCTTTCGCTACAGTGAGTCCTGCTTTCTCCACTGCTGAGATGACCTGATCTGTTGTCTCTTGCATTGATGTTTGGTCCTTGGCTGCTACTAAAATATCTTCCATGTAATGTAATATGAGAGAATTTGGATATTGTGCACGAACTGAGGAAAGTATTTTTGCAACCTACCACTGGCATATACTCGGGGAATTTCTCATTCCTTCTGGTAGAGAAAGCCAATGATATCTTTTCAAGGGTGCTTGCTGATTTATGGATGGGATGGAAAATGCAAATCTTGGTGCATCATCTGGATGCAAGGGAATATTGAAAAAACAGTCTTTTAAATCAATAACAGACAACTTCCAATCTTTTGGAATCATAACAGGAGAGGGTAAACCTGGTTGTAAAGAACCCATTTCTTGAATCACTTCATTAACTTTTCTGAGATCCTGCAACAACCTCCACTTCCCACTGTTTGGCTTTTTGATTACATAAACTGGGGTCTTCCAGGGACTAGTAGTTGGAGTTAAGTGACCTTTGTTTAACTGTTCCTGTACCAACTGCTCTAAAGCAGCAAGTTTCTCTTCGGGTAAGGGCCACTGGCTGACCCAGATGGGTGTATTAGATGTCCATGTCAGTTTTAAAGTGTTATGTCCATCAACAGCTTTTGTTAAAATCCAGTTTCTAACCTCAGACCCCATTGCGACAAAATGTCCCGGCCCCAAAGAACAAAATCAGCTCCTACAACGAATGGTCTTGTGGTGGCAACACGACCTGCAGGCCCCTCAAATGTGCCTGAGTGGGAGCTTTGAAAGCTCTCACAGTGACCACCAATAGCTGCCAGCTGAGCCAGCGCAGGCACCGTGGCCCAGTCCTGTGGCCATTCCGGTGCCAGATGCCGTCTGCTCCGGGATCTGTCAGGCCACTGAGGGTGATGGCTGCCTGAGGGGCTGCAGCACACAGGTGAGCTGAGGCCGCCCGCGGCTGATGAGCCTGGTCCAGGCCATGGCAGCTGTGCTGTTCTGGGACTCTGGTAGGAGGAAAGCTTGTGCTGTGGTCAGTCCTTTGGGTAAAAAGCATGAAGGGTCTGGACACAAAGCTAAGACTGTAATTTCCTGTGAACAGGTGACAGAGAGCACAGCTGGAATGACATAAAAACCTTCTGCATGGGATCTGCTCACTCCCACGATGAGGAACTGACGTGGTTGTGGTTCAGGCCCCAGCTGTCCTGTGGGCACTGTGTGAGCAATGGCATTGGTCAGCACCACTGGCTGGGCTGGGGACAGCTCCAGTCTGGCACCTGGGGACATTGTGGTCGGCAGTCCTGCACAGACGTGCTGCAGCTCTGACCCTGGTGGCCTGTGGTGCTCTCTGCCCCTGGTGCAGGGTTCCTGTGTCATGGCAGCCACTGCCCCGTGCCGGGCTGCACGTTTCCCGGCAGATGGCACGGACAGCCCTGTGCTGGGTGACAGCTGTTAGCACGTGACAGAAACCTCTGCATCCACTGTTTCTGGGCAGTGGCCTTCTGCGGGCCCCAGGACATCCCCTTTGAAATGACCTCTCTGGCCACACGAATGGCACGTGTCCCTTGGAGTCTGCTGGTTTTCAATTGCACCTCTGAATGCTCTTAGAGCCTCTGCTAGGGCTTGTGATTGCATTTCTGCTGCTTTTTCCTGCTGCTTTGGGGTGTTTTCCTGAGCTGCTGTGATGGCACTGGCCAGCACCTCTGCCTGCATGGCTGCTGCAGGCTCAGGGGTGCCCAGGCGGTTCAAGCATCCACGAGCTGGGTCAGGCTGGGCTCAGGACCCTGTGGCAATGCACCTAATACTTTTTTGCAGCTCGGGTTTGCATTAGAAATTGCAAGCCGTTTTAATAACTCTTGTCTGGCTCCGTCTATTGGAATCTGCTTTTCCAATGCTATTTTCAAACGGTCCAAAAACTTAATATAAGGCTCATCTATTCTGTGTTTTATTTCTGTGAAATCTAGTTCTGGTTTGTTGCCATCAGGAACCTGTAACAAAGCTGTTTTTGCTGCTTCTTTGATATCCTGTAATACTTGTTTATTGAGAGTCCGGGCTTGTGTTTGAGGATCTGTATGAGCTCCTCCACCTGAGCTGATCTATAGTCAAATTTGCAGAGGCTGGAGTTCCTGCATAACCTCCTAAAAGGTCATTTAACAAACATTTCCATGCCAGTTTCCACTGAGAAAATTCTGTTGGGGACAGCAGGGATGTACAAAGCTGCTTTAAATCGTGTGGAGTAAATACATTTGCTGTAAAGGTGGCTTGTAAAAGACTTCTGAAATATGCAGAATCGCTACCATACAAACGAGAGGCTTTGCAAATCTCTTTTAACTCAGCAAAACTGATCTGCTGCCAGCTCCCTCTCGGTGCAGGACCTGCTGTGCACCTCACAGGAAAAACTTTTAACTTTGATGCAATTCCCCACTCTCCTTCCTGAACTGCATCCTTTCTTATCCTCTGCCAGGTATCTGTGACTCCTTGTGTGTTAAACTCTTCCTTAGATTATTTGGAATTACAATGTGGAGCATAAGAATAATTTATTTTTTGTTCCGGCAAGGTGTCTGACATGGGCGCCGCCATCTTGGACAGGGTGACTTCCGGGCATCACATCCGGTTCCCACGCTCGGCAGGGAGGGGGCGTGCCCTCCCGGGCTGTGGGCGGGGAGCAGGGGCGGGGACACTGCCCAGGCTCCGCCCACAAAAGGGGCGTGTCCCTGCTCTGATGGGCAGGAGCTCAGGGAGGAGCCACCCAGGGACTGCTGGGAGCCCGAGGAGGAGGGCGAGCCACGCCCACGAAGGGCGGGGCTGGGCCGGGGCCATCATGGCGTCTGCCATGAGCTCCACTGTCCTCAGAGCGGGCACAATCGGCTCGGCTTTTTTCCATTGTACTGCCAAAATTCACCGATTTCGAGCGCCAAAGGGAGCTTTTCAGAGGGAATACAGAGGACTTAGGTATGGCAGGGATTGTGAAAGATGTGGTTTGCAGAGGAGCCTGGCCAGGGCTGGTCTGCTCCCCTCTCTCCTGGGACGGGGGTGGGGAAGGGGGAGGGCGGCTGGCCTGGCCACCTCCCAGCCGCTCCTCCGGGGTTTCTGGTTCTCGACTGGGATAAGGGAAGGCTTCTGGGTCCCCTCAGAACTCCTCTTTCTCCTCTCCTCCCGGTCCTGCTGTTGCTGCTTGCATTCTGCCCTGTCCCTGATCTTTGCTTGCTTGTGTGCATTCTTTGCTTGCTTTGCACTTTCCATTGTTACAAATTTTAAGACCGTCCTGAATATTGGACGCAGCTTTAAGTTGGACTTCTTATTCTTTTCCATGTTATGTAATTTCAGTCCGACCGAATCCCAGAAGTCTGGATCGAGTTTCTGAGACATGTCTGAGTTTGGGAACTCTGTTAAGACCCATTTTACAAGCTTTTTAAGCTGTTTCTTGTCAGACTGAATATCTTGAATTTCTAACTTATAATTGAAATATGAAAAAAAATCCTGCTCAGCTAAAGACAACCGATTTCCCATGGTGGCACTCACCAGAGTTTTCCAGTTGTGCTTCTTGGTATGAAATTCTTCCCAGGTCCTGGGTCACAACAGTGACAAATCAGCTGAGCTGAGCGGCAGAGTCCTCTGAGGCTGCGGTGCTGCTCCAGTCCCGTCTCTGATTACAGCCTCCTCTTCACCAGTATGAGGCTTTGATTCGAGATTCCCTCTCAATCTCAAATGCCTTCTTCTGGGTTTTCTATTTTAAAGGGACAAAAAACTCAGGTGCAGGCCTGCTCCCTCAAAAACACAAATACCAAGGAAAAATGTCCTATTTTGATTGAGGTAATCAAAAAATCCCTAGACCATCTTCCTCAATATGAGAAATACTGTCCGGGTGCCACATGCTGTGTTCTTTTTTCTGGGGCCAGGTGTTATAAACCTTCAAAAAGGGAACCCAGCACACCCAAGGATAGCTCAGCTATTACCTTTGGAGGCAAATAATGAGCAGGATGGCTTCTGCTGCAGTGTTAGAAACAAAAAGGTTTAATAAAAGGCAAAATAACAAACAGAAAAATCCGATGCAGGTACAGCAGTCTGCCACTGGTAGAAACACCTTCACAAAAGCCCTTTGGTTCTTTTGTCCTCCCCTTTTCTACCTGATGGGCCAGACAGGACCTTTTCGCTTCTATCCAATTAGGTGACCCAGAGTTTTAACTGAAGCCTCTGGGGTCCTTTGAGGTGGCTTGTCACCTGATCGTTGGGAGAAACTTCTGGGCTTCTTTCCTTTTTTGGGGGATAAAGGTTAGCTTTGCCACTCTGTAATTAGGGGGGCACTCTCCTACATTCCTACATCCAGGGATGTTTCACAGGGCCTGAAAAGAGTCTGGAGTGTGACCAGGAGCCAGCCCAGAGCTCCCCAGGCTGCTGTGCAGCTTTGGCCTTATCCATTCACATCCGACTCCCACAAACTTACCTGACCCCCTTGCAGTGCCCAGTTCCCTGAGGCAGAAGGGGACTCCAGCACACCATGGAAATGGGTCTGATCTCTGCTCCCTTCTAGATGAGGTGTCTGGGAAGGCTTCTCCATTAGCTTGGCTGCATAAAGTGTTGGTCCTATCTGAGCCACCGTCAGGTATGTTCTCAGTGTGCCACCAAGGAATAATTGTTGTGAACCTGGCAGGAATCAGGTGACAGAAGCTTCTGTGGCTCTTGTGTTCCAGGTGTGTCTGCAGGGAGGACTTGTCTAGCTGCTTTGCTGATTCCTACACAAAAGCCCAGCTCCCATGGCAGGGGTGAGTAGTGTGTCCCTGCTGACCCCACCGGCTGAGCCCTGCTTTTGTGGGATCCGTTCCTGGGAAATGGAACTCTGTTGCTCTAAGGTCCTCCGAGGGGAAAGAACAAAGCTACAGGACACCAGAAACCCCATGAGCCATCCAAAAACATGAGGCAAATGCTGAAAGAATTGCTGCAGGGAGGAGGGCAAGGTGGGTGCATTTCCCTCATGCTTCCCCTGGGAGTCAGCAGCCGGGGGCTTTGGCTGCACATCTGGACACGCCGTGCCCAGCACAGGGGGAAGGGATCCATGGCAGCCTCGCTGCCCTGCGGCTGCTTTCACGCCCTGCAGGGCTGTTTCCCAGCCTGGCCTGGCTGCAGCTTCTGCCCAGCCTTAGCACGAAGGCATTTGGCATCAGCTGACAGGGAGCCCAAACTGCACCACGAGCCTGAGATCCCCTGAAATTTCATAGTCTCCAGGATGATCACTAAGGGACGGTGTTATCATGAAAGTGGACCCTGGCCTACCCAGAAAATTGTGTGGATTCCTGATCCTTAACCATGACTTTCACAAGTACTGGCTGCTGAAGGCGCCACCTCCCCAATGGGGAACAGCCCCACCTGATCCAGCCGTCCCTCTTCCTTTCTCCAGAAGGGGATGGAGAGGCTGGGCAGAAGGCGGCGTTTACCGGAGGAAGCAGTGGTTCTGTGCCAGACTCTGCTGTAGGACTGGAGGCGATGCCAGGCACAGTCACAGGAGGTAATTGCTGTGCCTCTGGGCCTGAGCCCTGCTGAGGCTTGAGCTGCCCTCTCTGCTGCCTGGAAGTGAGGGCACAACCCAGGGGAATTATCCCGAGCAGGCTCAGGGCACTCGGGTACTGAGCAGTCCTGCTGGGGTCCCTGTGTGGGAGACATGTCCTGAAACCTGGCAGTGACTGCACGGGGTGCCCATGGTGGGGAAAGGACAGAGGGGCAGAGCAAGAATCCAGCGTATCCTTAGTGGGCCTGGCTGGGTCCCTTTGGGCTGTGGGAGCTGTCCCAGCAGATGGAGGAAGGGCGGCTGGGAGGACAGGCAGGAGGGAGTTTGCGAGGGATACTTGCAGCACTGCCTGCTGCAGTTCTCCCCAGGGATTCAAGGAGGATTTTCCTTATGCGACTGAGAACTGCCACGGGCCCTGGGCTGCTCCAGCCACCTCTCCAGGGATGTTGCACAGGGTCTGCAAAGAGGATAGGGATTGACCATGAGCCTGCCCAGAGCTCCCCAGGCCCCTGAGCAGCTTTGGCCTTGTCCATTCACATCTGGCTCCCATGGCCTTACCTGACCTACATGCAGTGCCCAGTTCCCTGAGGCAGAAGGGGATCCCAGCACATCATGGAAATGGTTCTGATCTTTCCAAACTTCTAGGTTGGGATCAAGACATGGATTATCTGGGAAAGCTGCTGGATTATGGTTTGAGACTCATGGGAAATCCTGGAGGCAAGTGCTCAATGTACCTTTCCTGAGAGAATACACAGTGACCAGGTGTCAAGAGCTCATACATTTGCCCTTTCACTTAAGTTCCTGTGAAGGTTGATGGAATATGGAAAATTTGCTCTGCTCCCTTCTGGAGCCCTGAGGGATCCCACAGGATCACTGTCAGTGGGAGGAAGGAGCATTTAGCTGTCCATCTTCCTCCCGTGTGCAATGCCAGTGTGTCCTTCCATGTGCTCTGTGCAGCCACAGAGAAGAGCAGAGAGGGAAGGGGCCAGGCCCAGGGCTGTGCCCCGGGGCTGAGCCTTGTGGGCAGCCTGAGGATCTCCTGCAGTGCCACAGGAGCTCTTCTGTCCTGCCTTTCTTTGCAGCTGAACCTGCTGGTGAAGGTGGTGCAGCTTCCTAACCCACATCCAGGACTGAGGCTCTGGGAGATGCTGAGGGTAGGTCAAGGCTTTTCCCCTGGGAGAGCTGCCAGCTCAAAGCCCAAAGCTGGGCCAGGGGGGCATTGCTGCAGGTGCCAACACAGAACCATGCACGTGTGTGCCCTCGCCCTGCACGATCCCCTCACCGCTGCTGTGGCTCAGGCATGGCAGCTCTTTGGAAACAGGAGAGCCCTGACCCTGCCCTGAAAGCCAAGACATTTTCTGAAACGTATCCCCATGTTTAACGCACATGACATCCTGAAGATGCCAGCACCCAAATCAGGAACTCTTCCATCTAATCCAACTGTCCTTTTTCCTGTCTGAAGTGGTGGACCAAACATCTGTGCAGAAGGAGGCACATCCTGGAGGAAGCATTTCCCCATGGGTAGCCCTTGCTGCAGGAAGGAAGGCGATGCCAGACATGGGCACAGGCACAGCAGGTAATTGCTGTGCCGGGCTCAGCCCTGGCCGGGGCTGTGTGGCAGCAGCTCTTCCCCCAGGGCCTGCCCTTGCCCGGCCCGGCAGCAGCCAAAGCTGGAGGCGCCACGGCTTCCAGGCCTCTGGAGCTGGTTCAGAGCCCCGGGGAAACGGGACTGGTGCAGCAAGGTCCCTGGCGCTGCAGCTGCTGCGGAGCTGGCCCTGAGTGCCCAGAGGCCCAAGGCACAGGAGCAGCCCCGAGCGGGAGCCCTGCCACCAGCCCAGGGCCAGAGCCAGCCCTGGCTCCTGACTGGGCAGGGGCTGCGCTGGGTCCTGACAGGACCTGAGCCTGTCCCCTGGGGCTGGGGGAGCTGTCACGGGGCAGGGAGGGCCAGGGGTGGCAGTGGCTGCTCAGGGATGGCTTTGGCCCGTGTCCCTGGCAGCAGCCACTGCCCAAGCAGCTGTGCTGCCCCCGGGCTCTCCTCCCGGCCTGCTGGGCTTTGTTGGCTGGCACAGCCTGTGCCAAGGGCCGGCAAGGTGCCTGCAGGCCCCAGCTCTGGGGGAAACAGAGAACGTCCTGCCCGTATCCACCGCGCTGCCAGCTCAGCAGTGCAGCACAGCACGGGCTCACGCTCCCCATTGCTCCCACAGATGCAGCCAGCACCACAACACGTCTTCCCCATACCCAGGAAGGCCTCGGAAGTGTCTTCTATATGGGAACAGGCTGCTGGGCAGGGTTAATGGCAGCCCTGCTTCTGTTGGACCTTATTCTCATATTGTTCTGTGTCAGAATCTGATGTAACTGGAAGAAGAAATGGTGAGTGGTCATCTTTCCCTGAAAGAGTTTCTTTTGAAAGTCTAATGTAGACAGGAAGCATTCCCACTGAGGCTGCATTGGTGCTGTGGCCAGTCCATGATTGTCCAAATAACTCTGCTGAGGGATCTGCTGCTGCCCAGTGCTTCCATTGGCCTCTCAATTGCTGGGCCTTGTCCTGAGGGCCCACTGGGGCAGCAGCCAGTGCTGGCTCCCACTGAGGCTGCCTGGCCAAGAGCAGCCCCAGGGGCACGGGGCAGAGGCAGAGGGAGGTGGGGAGGAGAAAGAGCAGGGCCGAGGTTGCCCTTGAAAGGCAGAGGCGCTCTGGGGCCCGCTCCTGGCCAGGGACCCTGCCCAGAGCCGTGCCCTGCTGGCCGGGGCCTTGAGGGGCAGCTGTCCAGCTGGGCCCAGCTGTGCCAGCAGCTCCAGCCGTGCTGGGGAGCCTTGCCAGCTCTGGGCCCTGCTGTGCAGGAGGGTCCCTGTGTGCCACTGGCAGCTGGGGCCTCAGCCACCTCCTCTCTCCACAGGAGCACCTCTGGACAGGAGTTTAAAGACGGTGGCTGCACCTCACTCCCAGACAGTTTGAGCTGCTCCTCTGGCCGTCATAAGGGCCTGGACAGCCCTCTCACCTGTTCTGTGTAGGGAACCCAAGATCAGCCATCTACAAGGAAACCTCCTCCTACCCTGTAGATCCCACTGCCACCTGCTCTCCCCGTACGTCTCCCTAAGATGACTTCATCCCTTTTTTGATCTCCCTGCATCCCATCCCAGCCAATTCTCAAGTTCTTCTGGAGACCCCAGGCCCAGCTGAGCACACTCCAGCCCCTCCTGAGACCAACACATCCCTTCCTCTGCCCCTCAGCTCCCTGGCCTTGCCCTCTAAACAACACTGGAGTTAAGCCCTGCTGCCCCGCCAGGGTAGGCGATGGCCCCTTCTTCTCTTGCACTACAGAGATGGAGCTGCCGCCCCAGTGTCTGGGAGGTAGCAGCAGCAAAGCCCACCCGGCAGCAGCACTGGCTGAGCTCCGTGCCCAGGGGCAGCTGGGGATGGCCACGGTGTGGGCAGGCAGGAGCCAGGCAGAGGCTGCTGTGACCAGCGGCGGGGCTCCGAGGGGATGGGGGAGCCCGGGGGGCAGGCAGCAGTGTGGGGCTCCTGAGAACAAGTGACACTATTTTGTCTTTGTTTTTCATTTTTAGAAATTTGACTTTTTAAAAAATATTTTAAAATTTATTTACTGTAGAGAGACATCCCTAAATATTTATTCCCGAGTAGTGTAGTAGTTAAGGACTTTACAAAATAGTATTAAAATCCTGAAAAGGCAAACCTATTTTTTCTTCACTTTTAATTTTTAGAAATATTTAGAAATATTTTTTGTAGAGACATATCACCAAAATATTCATCCCTTTTTCCAGAATACATTTGTATTTTTAAAGTAGTTTTACAGTTCTGGAAAGTTTTTTACACTTATACAATAAAAAATAAAATGGCATTTCTGTGGTCATCTTTACTCTGTGAAGAACTAAGACACCCTAAGACACCCAGCCTGATGCTTAGGCAAAGATCTTTTCCCACGGGAACTTTGTACCTAGTCACAACCAAGTGACGTAAAACCATTTCCCAGATATTTCCAGGGATTCTTGACCAGCTCAACTCTTAGTCTTCAGAGGCAAACCTTGAGCACATTGGGAATCTTTTCAAGTCACCATCTTTGTTTGCTTGTGCAAGAACTGCCTCAGTTCCAGAGCAGGGGCTTCTCTCAGCTTCCTGCTCGCCCCGGGCTCTCCTCCCGGCCTGCTGGGCTTTGTTGGCTGGCACAGCCTGTGCCAAGGGCCGGCAAGGTGCCTGCAGGCCCCAGCTCTGGGGGAAACAGAGGATGTTGTGCCCACATCCACCGTGCTGCCAGCTCAGCAGTGCAGCACATCACGGGCTCACTCTCCCCACGGATCTTGTAGAGGTTCAAAGCAAGACAGGAACACGTGCCCTGATTCCACTTTGATGAATCTCAATGATTTTCTGCTTGCAGGATGGGCACAAGCAGTGCATGATAGGTATAGCAGAGCCTCTGTTCCCTGTGTCTCTTGCCATGGCCTCTTTCACAGTTGTATCTTTCTCCCTTCATATGTCCTGCCAAACACCTAAGGGAGAACTGGACCTCTAATTGCATCGCACATCTCCATGCCCATGCCCGATGTCCCTGTGCCAGCTGCTTTAACAGCTTGTGGCTGTGCAGATGCTGCCTCCAGCCAGACAAGGTCCTCTCCCCGTGAAGGCACTGGCCCTGCTCTCTGGCCCCCACTGAAGGTGGGCAGGGCTTGGCCCAGCTCTTCTCTTGCACTAAAGAGATGGAGCTGTCACCCCAGTGTGCGGGTGGTAGCAGCAGCAAAGCCCAGCCAGGATCAGCACTGGCTGAGTTCCGTGCCCAGGGACAGCTGTGGATGGCCACGGTGTGGGCAGGCAGGAGCCAGGCAGGGGCTGCTGTGACCAGTGGCGGGTCCCCGGGGAGGATGGGGCAGCCCATGCTGAGCGTCCCTGGGCTGAGGGACCTTTCCTTCCCTGGGACCAACTGGGACTGGACCTCCTCCAGTGGCATGCCCAGGAAAAGAGGGAAGCCATCAAGCGCCTGTGAGTTACGCAGGGATGGGCTGCAGCTTCCTCCCTCCTTGGTTAGCCAGCGGATTAAAAGAGGCCTCTAGGGTTTGCGGCAAACAGGAGTGGGCAAACAGGGCCGTGGCATGTCTCTGAGGGACAATTCACGAGGCAGTGTGCACAGGCAGGGCAAGCAGGCAGGGTTGCAGGTTTTCTTGTTAGGAAGTTTTACTGTGTGTTGTTTGCAGTGTTTCTGTTGGTTGCTTGGTTTTGGTGTTTCTGGCAGTAGTGGTTTTTACGCAATCGAAAACTGTAGTTAGTACAAGTAACTAGATGGAACCCTCCAAAAAGGATGTGTCTGTCCTGACCCATTCCTGTGCAGAGTGTTTGAGCTTAGCAGTGGTTTCAGGGGGCAGTGAGGAGAAAAGCTGCCTGCGGTGTGAACAGGTGAATGATCTCCTTTCACTGGTGGCCAAGTTTAGGGAGGAAGTTTAAAGACTAAGGAGTATCAGGGAAAGTGAAAGGGAAATAGATTGATGGAGTTCAGTCCTTCCATCTTTACGGAAGGCCCAGCAAGAGTCACAGGACTCCTATGCCGCACACTGTCAGGCAAGAGAAGGACACCTGGTAGATGAAGGGGAGTGGAAATTGTCCTTGCACGGGGAGGTTATGATAAAAATTCCTCCCGACCCCCGTCCCCTAGCCAGGGGCCACTTCAGAATAGGTATGAGCCCCTGGATCTAGAGAGTCAGCCAAGTGATTAAGAAGAAAATTATCTGCCCAGAGAGCCTCCCAATTATGATTAATCTGTAACATGGATTGCCATCTCTAACATCAAAAAGGAAAGACGGGTAATCGTGGTGGGTGATTCCCTTCTGAGGGGAACAGAGGGCCCCATGTCAACCGGACCCACCCCACAGAGAGGTCTGCTGCCTCCCTGGGGCCCAGGTGCAGGATATTCCTGAGGGACTTCCTGGGCTGATTCAGTCCTCTGATTATTATCCACTGTTGAAACTCCAGGCTGGCAGTGATGAGATTGAGGAGTGTCAGGACCATTGAAAGGGACTTCAGGCCACAGGGACAAGTGGTTGATAGGACAGGGACACAGGTAGTCTTTTCCTCAGTCCCTTTGGTGGCTGAGAAAAATGGTGAAAGCAATAGGAGAGCTCATATCATCAACAAGTGGCTCAAGGGCTGGTGTCATTGGCAGAATTTTGGATTCTTTGATCATGGCTCAGCTTTGATGGCACCTGGCCTGCTGGAACCAGATGGGCTCCAGCTCTCTGTTAAGGGCAGAAGGTTTTTAGCTGATGAGCTTGCAGAACTTGTTGAGAGGGCTTTAAACTAGGTTTGAAGAGGGAACGGGATGCGGCTGGGCTGTCTGGAAGCAGGCCCAAGGGTGGTAAGCCTGAGTTAGGGATGAAATCAGCAGCCCAGCTGAGGTGCATGGATAGCAGTGCACACAGCATGGGTAACAAACAGCAAGAGCTGGAGGCCATGGTCCAGCAGCAGAGCTGTGATGTCATTGCCATCACAGAAACGTGGTGGCATGCCTCACATGGCTGGAGCACTACACTGGATGGCTACAAGCTCTTCAGGAGAGACAGGAAAGGGAGAAGAGGTGGAGACGTGGCTTTTTTTTATATTAGAGAGGCTTTGGACACCATGGATATTGAAACTAATGATGATGAAGTGGAATGCCTATGGGTGAGAATGAGGGGGAAGGCCAACAAGGCTGACATCCTACTGGGAGTCTGTTATCATCCACCCAACCAGGAAGAAGTGGTGGACATCTCATTCTATAAACAGCTAGAGGATGTTTCAGGATCATCAGCCCTTGTTCTTGTAGGTGACTTCAACTTGTCAGACATCTGCTGGGAACTTAATACAACAGAAAAAAAGCAGCCCAGGAAATTTGTAGAGTGTGTGGAGGACAAGTGTTGGTTGCAGCAGGTGGGTGAGCCCAGCAGGGGAGGGACTATGTTAGATCTGCTGTTTGCAGATAGAGGTGGGCTGGGGGGACATGTGGTGGCTGGAGGCCGCTTGGGGCACAGTGATCATGAAATGATAGAATTTGTTGCATTGCAAGCTGATCTGTAGTCAGCATTAATCAACTTCTAAGAAGCAGTCCAGCTCAGCTCCATGAACTAGCCTCTGTGTCTGACTGACAGAAGCTCACATGCAGTGGGAACTCTCCTAGGATGCAGACATTGTCTTGGTTCAGAGTCTGGGGGCACACAGATAGACCAATGAGCTGTCTCGGCCCAGGAGATTTGAATGGGCTATAAAAGAACGCTCCAGACAATAAACAAGGCTGTTTTTCTGAGGAAACACGAGTGGTCTGTTGTATGTTATGTCTCAGACAGGGGAACACCAATGTATGAAGAATTCTTGGTATTTTGTGAAAACAGGAGGAACATCAAGAAGACTTTTACACATGACTTCCAGAGGGCAGACTTTGGCCTGTTTAGGAGACTTCTTCAGAGAGTTCCTTGGCAAGCAGCCCTTAAAAACCAAGGAGTCCAGGAAAGGTGGGCATGCTTCAAACCAGAGATCTTGAGGGCACAGGAACAGTCTGTCCCTGGGTGCCAAAGAATGAGTCAATGAGGCAAACGCCCAGCCTGGATGGGCAAGGAGGTTTTGGAGGAATTTAGGAATAAAAAGAGGATGTGTCATCTTTGGAAGGAGGGTCAAGTCTCTCAGGAAGTTTTTAAAGGAGCTGCTAGAGCACGTAGGAAAAAAAAAATTAGGGAGGCCAAAGCTCAGTTTGAAATTTAAATGGCGACTTCTGTAAGGGATAATAAAAAAATGTATTTACAAATATATCACCGATAAAAGGAAGGGTAAGACCAACCTTTGTTCTTTGTTTGATGTGGGAGGGAATTTAGGAACTGCAGATGAGGACAAGGCAGAGGCGCTGAACACCTTCTTTGCCTCAGTCTTTAGTAGGAAGACGACTTGTCCTCAGGACAAGTGTCCTGCTGGGCTGGTAGATGGTGTCCGGGAGCAGAATGGGCCCCCTGTTAGCCAAGAGGAGGCAGCCAGAGAACTGCTGAGCTGCTTGAATGTTCCTAAATCTATGGGGCCAGATGGGATCCACCCCAGGGTGATGAGGGAGCTGGCAGATGAGCTGCTGAAGCCGCTCTCCATCATTTATCAGCAGTCCTGGCTCACTGGTGAGGATCCAGATGACCGGAAGCTTCCCAATGTGACGCCCATGTACAACAAGGGTGGGAAGGAGGATCCTGGTAATTATAGGCCAGTCAGTCAGACCTCAGTACCCACTGAGGTGATGGAACAGTTTATACTGAGTGCCATCACACAGCACTTACAGGATGGCCAGGGTAGCAGACCCAGCCAGCAGGGGTTTAGGAGGGGTACGTCGTGTCCAACCAACCTGATCTCCTTTCATGAACAAGTGACCTGCCTGGTGGATGCAGGAAAGGCTGTGGATGTGTCTATTTGGACTGCAGAAAGGCCTTTGCACTGTCTCCCACAGCACACTCCTGGAAAAGCTGCAGCCCAGGGCTTGGAGAGGAACACTCTTTGCTGGGCTCAGAACTGGCTGGATGGCTGGCCCAGAGAGGGCTGGTGAACGGTGCTGCACCCAGCTGTCAGCCAGCCACCAGTGGTGTCCCTGCGGGCTCTGTGCTGGGGCCAGCTCTGATCAATGGTTTTATTGACAACATGGATGAGGGGATTGAGTCTTTCATTAGCAAATCTGCAGACAACACTAAGCTGGGAGAGTGTGTTGATCTGTTGGAAGGTAGGAGGGCTCTGCAGGGAGACCTGGAATGGTTGGAGGGATGGGCAGAGTCCAGTGGGATGAAGCTCAGTAGGTGCAAGTGCCCAGTGCTGCACTTTGGTCACAAGAAGCACCTGCAGTGTTCTAGTCTGGGGATAGTGTGGCTGGACAGTGGCCAGGCAGAAAGGGACCTGGGGGCACTTGGTCACAGCCAGCTGAACATGAGCCAGCAGTGTGGCCTGGTGGCCAAGGAGGCCAATGGCTCCTGGCCTGTGTCAGGAACAGCGTGGCCAGCAGGAGCAGGGAGGTCATTCTGTCCCTGTTCTTGGCACTGCTGAGGCCGCACCTCGAGTGCTGTGTCCAGTTCTGGGCCATCAGATTGGGAAGGACATTGAGTCGCTCGAGCACATCCAGAGGGGGCAACGAGGATGGTGAGGGGCTGGGAGCACAAGCCCTGGTGAGGAATGACTGAGGGAGCTGGGGGTGTTTACCCTGCAGAAAAGGAGACTCCGAAGTGACCTTAATCACTCCACAGCTTCCTGAAGGGTAGTTGTAGTCAGGTGGGGTTGGTTTCTTTCTCCAGACAGCACTGACAGAACCAGAGGACACAGTCTCAAGCTGCATCAAGGGAAATGTAGGTTGGATATCATGAAAATATTTTCCACAGAAAGAGTGATAAAATTCTGGAATGGCCTGCCAGGGGAGGTGGTGGAGACACCATCCCTGGATGGGTTTAAATAAGACTGAATGTGGCACTCGGTGCCATGGTTTAGCTGTGGTGTTGGGACATGGGTTGGACTGGATGATCTTGAAGGTCTCTTCCAACCTGGTCATTCTGTGAATTCTGTATGAATACTGAGCATCTCCAGGGACACAGCCTGACCTGCAATGTCAGTAGGCGAAAAATAAGTTTTGTGAATGGCCCTTTGATGAAGCAAAACATTTACAATCAGGGCAGTCCATTCATAGAGATGGGGGCACACTCTGGGGGTACAGCTGAGGCCATGAGGTCACAGCAGGGCTCTGGGGTCACAGCAGGCTGAGCTCACAGCAGGCCCTGAGGTCACAGAGGTGCCAGAGCCCCGTGGTTGCACAGCAGCACAAGGAGCCAGCAGTCAGTCCCTGAGCACAACTGTTGCGGCAGCAGCGGCGGTGGCAGCAGCGGTGCTGACATTGGGACAGCGGTGTCGGGACAGCGGTGGCAGCAAGAGCTGTGGGACTGGCGGAGGACAAGGCACCATGGCCCTTGTTCTGCGCCTCCTACTCCTGCTGCTCCTGGCTGTGGCCTTGCCTGCCAGGGCTGCCCAGGCTGCTCCGCTGCAAGCGCGGGGAGCAGGTGAGCCGGCAGCCTGGCTGCCCTTTCCCAGGACAGCGCTCCCTGCTCCCTGGGAAGCGCTGGGGATGGTTTTGCCCAGGGCATTAGGGAGGGTTTCCTCTGTGGGAGGGAGAGGGTCCCAAGGGGCCCTGGACAGCCCCATTTCCCTTTCCTCTCCCAGAATGTTAGACAGGGCAGGGAAAGAGGGTGGAGAGTGGCCAGGAGCCAGCCCAGTGTTCCCCAGGCCCCTGTGCAGCTTTGGCCATGTCCATTCACAACTGGCTCCCATGGCCTTTCCTTTCCCATTTCCTGTACCCAGCTCCCTGAGGCAGAATGGGATAAAACACAGCATGGAAATAGTTATGATCTCTGCTCTCTCTAGATTTGGATGGCGACATAAATTATTTGCAAGTACTGGTGAATGACACTTTAAAGATCTTGGAAAATGCTGGAGGCAAGTTCTGAATTTCTGTTTTATCTGATAGAATAATCAGTGTCAATGTGGCAAGAGCTCATTCATGCCACTTTCCTCAAGGTTCTGTCAGGGTTGAAAGGCTGAAAAATTTGCTCTGCTCCCTTCTGGAGCCCTGAGGGATCCCACAGGATCGCTGTCAGTGGGAGGAAGGAGCATTTAGCTTTCAGTCTTCCTCCTGTGTGCAATGCCAGTGTGTCCTTCTGTGTGCTCTGTGCAGACACAGAGAAGAGCAGAGAGGGAAGGGGCCGGGCCCAGGGCTGTGCCCCGGGGCTGAGCCTTGTGGGCAGCCTGAGGATCTCCTGCAGTGCCACAGGAGCTCTTCTGTCCTGCCTTTCTTTGCAGCTGAACCTGCTGGTGAAGTTGGTGCAGCTTCCCAAGCCACGTCCAGGACTGAGGCTCTGGGAGATGCTGAGGGTAGGTCAAGGCCTTTCCCCCTGGGAGAGCTGCCAGCTCAGAGCCCAAAGCTGGGCCAGGGGGGCATCACTGCAGGTGCCAGCACAGAACCATGCACGTGTGTGCCCTCGCCCTGCGCCATCCCCTCACCGCTGCTGCGGCTCAGTGGTGCCCGTGCAGATCAGCAGAGATGGCAGAAGCTTCTGTGGCTGTTGTGTTACAGGTGTGTCTGCAGGGAGGACTTCTCCAGCTCCTTTGCTGATTCCTACAGAGAAGCCTGCCTCCCATGGCAGGGGTGAGTAGTGTGTCCCTGCTGACCCCACAGGCTGATCCCTGATTTTGTGGGATCTGTTCCGAGGAAATAGAAATATTCCTCTTAAGGTCCCCTGAGAATGGAGAACAAACCCAGAAGGAACAGTAAATCCCTGGAGGCATCCAAACACATGGAGAAGATGCTGAGTGATCTGGAATGATGCCATGGAGGATGCATTTCCCTCATGCTTCCCCTGGGACTCAGCATCTGGGGGCTTTGGCTGCACATCTGGACACGCCGTGCCAGGCACAGTGGGAAGGGATCCATGGCAGCCTCTCTGCCCCGCTGCTGCTTTCATGCCCTGCAGGGCTGTTTCCCAGCCTGGCCTGGCTGCGGCTTCTACCCAGCCTCTGCAGGAAGGCATTTGGCATCAGCTGACAGGCAGCCGAAACTGCACCACAGGCCATGCCCACCCTGAGAGCCCCTGCGATGTTGCAGTCTCCAGGCTGATCACTAATGGCGGGTGTTTTGATGAAAGTGGGCCCTGTCCTACCTAGGATGTTTATGTCTTTGACAAGAATTGCCTCTTGAAGATGCCGCCTCTCCAGTGGGGATCAGTCTTACCTGATGAGCTGTTGCTTTTCCTTTCTCCACAAGTGGATGGAGAGGCTGTACAGAAGGCGGCGTTTTCCAAAGGAAGCAGTGGCTCCGTGCCAGCCTCTGCTGCAGGAAGAGAGGCGATGCCAGGCACAGGCATGGGAGGTAATTGCTGTGCCTCTGGACTTGAGACCTGCTGCGGTTTGAGCTGCCCTCTCTGCTGCCTGGCAGTGCAGGCACAGCCCAGGGGAATTATCCCGAGCAGGCTCAGGGCACTCGGTACTGAGCAGTCCTGCTGGGGTCCCTGCGTGGGAGGCAGATCCTGAAACCTAGGAGCGACTGCATTCCCATGGTGGGGAATTGACAGAGCAGGACAGGAAGTCTCCAGTGTGTCCTGAGGGGCCTGGTTATGTCCTCTCCATTCAGGGAGGAATTTCAGGGGGGAGAGGAATAGAGGGAGAGAAGAAATTAGGAAGGGAGGGAGAGAGGGCAGAGGGAGGGAGGGATGATTGTGGCAGTGCCTGCTGCATTTTTTCACTAGTGCTTTAGCAAGAGTTTTAGCTCTGGGAGTGGGAGAGCCCAAATGCACCCCGGGCTGCTCCAGCCACCTCGCCAGGGATGTTACACAGGGCCTGCAGAGAGGATGGGGATTGGCCAGGAGCCTGCCCAGAGCTCCCCAGGCCCCTGTGCAGCTTTGGCCACATCCATTCACATCTGGCTCCCACAACCTTACCCAACCCACTTGCAATGCCCTGTTATCTGAGGCAGAGGGGGCCACAATACACCAGGGAAATGGTTCTGATCTGTGCTCCCTTCTAGATCGGGATGGCAAATTGCACTATTTGGATGCCCTGCTGGATGATGGCTTAAGGCTCTTGAAGAATGCTGGAGGCAAGTTGTCCCTGTGCCTTTCTTAACAATATCCTGACAGCGCTGCAGGTGCCAGCACAGATCCATGCACGTGTGTGCCCTCGCCCTGCACGATCCCCTCACAGCTCCTGCGGCTCAGTGGTGCCTGTGCAGATCAGCAGAGATGGCAGAAGCTTCTGTGGCTGTTGTGTTACAGGTGTGCCTGCAGGGAGGACTTTCCCAGGTCCTTTGGTGGATGTTGCACGCAAGCCCAGCTCCCATCGCAGGGGTGAGTAGTGTGTCCCTGCTGACCCCACAGGCTGATCTCTGCTTTTGTGGGATCTGTTCCTGGGAAATGGAACTCTGTTGCTCTAAGGTCCACCGAGGCGAAAGAACAAAGCTACAGGACACCAGAAACCCCATGAGCCACTCAAAATCACGGGACAAATGGTGAAAGAATTACTGCAAACCGAACAAGGTGGGTGCATTTCCCTCATGCTTCCCCTGGGACTCAGCAGTCAGGGCCTTCGGCTGCACATCTGGACACACCGTGCCCGGCACAGTGGGAAGGGATCCATGGCAGCCTCGCTGCCCCACTGCTGCTTTCACGCCCTGCAGGGCTACTTCCCAGCCTGGCCTGGCTGCAGCTTGTGCCCAGTCTCTGCAGGAAGGCATTTGGCGTCAGCTGACAGGGAGCCCAAACTGCACCACGGGCCTGAGATTCCCTGAAATTTCATAGTCTCCAGGATGATCACTAAGGGCGGGTGTTATCATGAAAGTGGACCCTGGCCTACCCAGAAAATTGTGTGGATTCCTGATCCTTAACCATGACTTTCACAAGTACTGGCTGCAGAAGATGCCACCTCCCCAATGGGGAACAGCCCCACCTGATCCAGCCGTCCCTCTTCCTTTCTCCAGAACTGGATGGAGAGGCTGGGCAGAAGGCGGCGTTTCCCGAAGGAAGCAGTGGCTCCATGACAGCCTCTGCTGTAGGACTGGAGGCGATGCCAGGCACAGTCACAGGAGGTAATTGCTGTGTCTCTGGGCCTGAGCCCTGCTGAGGCTTGAGCTGCTGTCTCTGCTGCCTGGAAGTGCTGGCAAAGCCCAGGGGAATTATCCCGAGCAGGCTCAGGGCACTCGGGTACTGAGCAGTCCTGCTGGGGTCCCTGTGTGGGAGACACTTCCTGAAACCTGGCAGTGACTGCACGGGGTGCCCATGGTGGGGAAAGGACAGAGGGGGAGAGCAAGGTTCCAGTGTGTCCTGAGAGGGCCTGGCTGGGTCCCCTTGGGCTGTGGGAGCTCTCCCAGCCCAGATGGAGGAAGGGCGGCTGGGAGGACAGGCAGGAGGGAGTTTGCGAGGGATACTTGCAGCACTGCCTGCTGCAGTTCTCCCCAGGGATTCAAGGAGCATTTTCCTTGTGCGACTGAGAACTGCCACGGGCCCTGGGCTGCTCCAGCCACCTCTCCAGGGATGTTGCACAGGGCCTGCAAATAAGATAGGGATTGACCATGAGCCTGCCCAGAGCTCCCCAGGCCCCTGAGCAGCTTTGGCCTTGTCCATTCACATCTGGCTCCCATGGCCTTACCTGACCTACATGCAGTGCCCAGTTCCCTGAGGCAGAAGGGGATCCCAGCACATCATGGAAATGGTTCTGATCTTTGCAAACTTCTAGGCTGGGATCAAGACATGGATTATCTGGGAAAGCTGCTGGATTATGGCTTGAGACTCATGGGAAATCCTGGAGGCAAGTGCTCAATGTACCTTTCCTGAGAGAATACACAGTGACCAGGTGGCAAGAGCTCATACATTTGCCCTTTCACTTAAGATCTTCTGAAGGTTGATGGAATATGGAAA
Organism: Passer domesticus; assembly: GCF_036417665.1. Taxonomy (NCBI): domain Eukaryota; kingdom Metazoa; phylum Chordata; class Aves; order Passeriformes; family Passeridae; genus Passer; species Passer domesticus. Next base: position 6,129,865 of record NC_087482.1, on the reverse strand, counting down.
ATTTGCTCTGCTCCCTTCTGGAGCCCTGAGGGATCCCACAGGATCACTGTCAGTGGGAGGAAGGAGCATTTAGCTGTCCATCTACCTCCCGTGTGCAATGCCCATGTGTCCTTCCATGTGCTCTGTGCAGACACAGAGAAGAGCAGAGAGGGAAGGGGCCGGGCCCAGGGCTGTGCCCCGGGGCTGAGCCTTGTGGGCAGCCTGAGGATCACCTGCAGTGCCACAGGAGCTCTTCTGTCCTGCCTTTCTTTGCAGCTGAACCTGCTGGTGAAGGTGGTGCAGCTTCCCAAGCCACGTCCAGGACGGAGCCTCTGGGAGATGCTGAGGGTAGGTCAAGGCCTTTCCCCCTGGGAGAGCTGCCAGCTCAGAGCCCAAAGCTGGGCCAGGGGGGCATTGCTGCAGGTGCCAGCACAGAACCATGCACGTGTGTGCCCTCGCCCTGCGCGATCCCCTCCCTGCTCCTGTGGCTCAGGCATGGCAGCTGTTTGGAAACAGGAGAGCCCTGACACTGCCCTGAAAGCCAAGACATTTTCTGAAACGTATCCCCATGTTTAATGCACATGACATCCTGAAGATGCCAGCACCCAAATCAGGAACTCTTCCATCTAATCCAACTGTCCTTTTTCCTGTCTGAAGTGATGGACCAAACATCTGTGCAGAAGGAGGCACATCCTGGAGGAAGCATATCCTCATGGGTAGCCCATGCTGCAGGAAGGAAGGCGATGGCAGACACGGGCACAGGCACAGCAGGTAATTGCTGTGCCGGGCTCAGCCCTGGCTGGGGCTGTGTGGCAGCAGCTCTTCCCCCAGGGCCTGCCCTTGCCTGGCCCGGCAGCAGCCAAAGCTGGAGGCGCCTTGGCTTCCAGGCCTCTGGAGCTGGTTCAGAGCCCCGGGGAAACGGGACTGGTGCAGCAACGTCCCTGGCGCTGCAGCTGCTGCGGAGCTGGCCCTGAGTGCCCAGAGGCCCAAGGCACAGGAGCAGCCCCGAGCGGGAGCCCTGCCGCCAGCCCAGGGCCAGAGCCAGCCCTGGCTCCCGACTGGGCAGGGGCTGCGCTGGGTCCTGACAGGGCCTGAGCCTGTCCCCTGGGGCTGGGGGAGCTGTGACAGGGCAGGGAGGGCCAGGGGTGGCAGTGGCTGCTCAGGGATGGCTTTGGCCCGTGTCCCTGGCAGCAGCCACTGCCCAAGCAGCTGCGCTGCCCCCGGGCTCTCCTCCCGGCCTGCTGGGCTTTGTTGGCTGGCACAGCCTGTGCCAAGGGCCGGCAAGGTGCCTGCAGGCCCCAGCTCTGGGGGAAACAGAGAACGTCCTGCCCGTATCCACCGTGCTGCCAGCTCAGCAGTGCAGCACAGCACGGGCTCACGCTCCCCATTGCTCCCACAGATGCAGCCGGCACCACAACACATGTTCGTGATGCCCAGAAAGGCCTCAGAAGTGTCTTCCATATGGGAACAGGCTGCTGGGCAGGGTTAATGGCAGGCCTGCTTCTGTTGGACCTTGTTCTCATATTGTGCTGTCTCAGAATCTGGTGTAACTGGAAGAAGAAATGGTGAGTGGTCATCTTTCCCTGAAAGAGCTTCTTTTGAAAGCCTAATGTAGACAGGAAGCATTCCCACTGAGGCTGCAGTGGAGTTGTGGCCAGTCCATGGTTCTCCAAACAACTCTGCTGAGGGTTGTGCTGCTGCCCAGTGCTTCCATTGGCCTCTCAATTGCTGGGCCTTGTCCTGGGGGCCCGCTGGGGCTGCAGCCAGAGCTGGCTCCCACTGAGGCTGCCTGGTCAAGAGCAGCCCCAGGGGCACGGGGCAGAGGCAGAGGGAGGTGAGGAGGAGAAAGGGCAGGGCCGAGATTGCCCTTGAAAGGCAGAGGCGCTCTGGGGCCCGCTCCTGTCCAGGCACCCTGCCCAGAGCCGTGCCCTGCTGGCCGGGGCCTTGAGGGGCAGCTGTCCAGCTGGGCCCAGCTGTGCCAGCAGCTCCAGCCGTGCTGGGGAGCCTTGCCAGCTCTGGGCCCTGCTGTGCAGGAGGGTCCCTGTGTGCCACTGGCAGCTGGGGCCTCAGCCACCTCCTCTCTCCACAGGAGCACCTCTGGAACTTCACAAGACCAGCCAAAGGCCTCAGTGCGGGAGAACTGGGCCTGTCATCATGCATCTCTGTGCCAGTGTCCATTGTCCCTTCCAGAGGTGTATTACCAGCTTATTGCTGGAAATATGCTGCAGCCAGTACCTAGAAAAGAACCGTCTCTCCCTGAAGGGCCTGGCGTCGCTCTCCATCCAGGACAGGACGTGCAGCCCTCTAGCCAGGGAATGGATTGTTCCAGAAGTTATATTTACTTGTAAAAATTTTAAATGTTTATTAAAAACCTTATTAGAAATATAACAGGACACTGAATAAGGAAAATGTTATGTCGTTGGGAGTAGAGGTTTTTTCCCACCACATGCTCATCCACACCATGGAGGTTTCACCTTTTAACTCTTTTGCCCTTCTTAAAGTTCTGTCCATCGACTCCTTCTTTGATGTCCAGTGCTGGAGTTTACTTCCTTACATCTCACTTGGAGGTCAGGTGCTGCTGTCGTAGCAATTTGACCCTCTTATATGTCCCAAACTTAGGTAACGCCAAGATAACACATCAGGGGGTAAAACATATCTATAAATATATAAAACTTCTCTTAACATATATACATGACATTTATCCTTTAATTGTGAGAGTCAACTGTCGCATTATTCATCTATCACAGGCTTGAGTCCAGCTTCAGCTCAGGCGTCGGTGTGCTACCACCCGCACTGGCGGAGCTGCTCGTCTGGGCACAGCCAGGCATGGGCAGGCAGCAGCTGGGCATGGGGCTCATTCGACCAACAGCACTCTCATGTTATCTTTGTCTTTTCTTTTGAAACATTTAGATATGTTTTTCCTTTGTAGCATTGAGAAATGTTTTTCATAGAATACGGACACCAGATATTTGTTCCCCTTTCCTCCAACACTTCTGTATTTGTCCAAGTAGTTTTACAGTCAGGGAAACCTTGAATCTTCTGACACATTGGCAATAAATAGTAAAATTGCTTTTAATTCTTAATGTTTAGTCTTACTCAGCCTGGAAAGATTGGCATAGCTCAGGGGAATTATCCCAAGCAGGCTCAGGGCACTCAGGTTCTGAGCAGTCCTGCTGGGGTCCCTCCGTGGGAGACACATCCCGAAACCTGGGAGTGACTGCACGAGGTGCCCATGGTGGGGAAAGGACAGAGGGGAAGAGCAAGGCTTCAGTGTGTCCTTAGTGGGCCTGAGCCTGTCCCCTGGGGCTGGGGGAGCTGTCACGGGGCAGGGAGGGCCAGGGCTGGCAGTGGCTGCTCAGGGATGGCTTTGGCCCGTGTCCCTGGCAGCAGCCACTGCCCAAGCAGCTGCGCTTCCCCGGGCTCTCCTCCCGGCCTGCTGGGCTTTGTTGGCTGGCACAGCCTGTGCCAAGGGCCGGCAAGGTGCCTGCAGGCCCCAGCTCTGGGGGAAACAGAGAATGTCCTGCCCATATCCACCGTGCTGCCAGCTCAGCAGTGCAGCACAGCACGGGCTCATGCTCCCCATTGCTCCCACAGATGCAGCCGGCACCACAACACCTGTTCCTGATGCCGTGGATGGCCTGGGAAGGGGCTTCTATATGGGAACAGGCTGCTGGGCAGGGTTAATGGCAGGCCTGCTATTTTTGGACCTTATTCTCATGTTGTGCTGTGTCAAAATCTGGTGTAACTGGAAGAAGAAATGGTGAGTGGTCATCTTTCCCTGAAAGAGCTTCTTTTGAAAGTCTAATGTAGACAGGAAGCATTCCCACTGAGGCTGCAGTGGAGTTGTGGCCAGTCCATGGTTCTCCAAATAACTCTGCTGAGGGTTGTGCTGCTGCCCAGTGCTTCCATTGGCCTCTCAATTGCTGGGCCTTGTCCTGGGGGCCCCGCTGGGGCTGCAGCCAGTGCTGGCTCCCACTGAGGCTGCCTGGCCAAGAGCAGCACCAGGGGCATGGGGCAGAGGCAGAGGGAGGTGGGGAGGAGAAAGAGCAGGGCCGAGGTTGCCCTTGAAAGGCAGTGGCGCTCTGGGGCCCGCTCCTGGCCAGGGACCCTGCCCAGAGCCGTGCCCTGCTGGCCGGGGCCTTGAGGGGCAGCTGTCCAGCTGGGCCCAGCTGTGCCAGCAGCTCCAGCCGTGCTGGGGAGCCTTGCCAGCTCTGGGCCCTGCTGTGCACGAGGGTCCCTGTGTGCCACTGGCAGCTGGGGCCTCAGCCACCTCCTCTCTGCACAGGCATCACATTGAAGAAAAACTGAAAGCTACTGGCTGGTCACAAGATCTCTACTGCTGGAAGAGCAATAGCAGCATCTCTGATTCGGACGAGTTTTCATTTTAGCTCCACCAAGCTCTACGGTGACTTGAGGCCCCCTCCTTCCAGGGCCGAAGGCGAAAGCCCCCAGGAAAGGCTGTGGGAAGTTCTCAAGTGAAGATTGAATGAGAGCTTCCAAAATCAGCTTCCAAATTTTCAAAGTAGTTTTCGAATCCTGAGAAAGCAATCCTATTTTCTATTTGCTTTTCATTTTTAGAAATATTTAGAAATAGTTATTGTAGAGACAAATCCCCCATAGTTTCTTCCCCACTTCCACAATATGTCTGTGTTTTTGAAAGTAGTTTTACAGTTCAGGAAAGTTTTTTTTGCACTTATACAATAAAAAATAAAATAAAATGGCATTTCAGTGGTAAACTTTACTCTGCAAAGAACTAAGACACCCTAAGACACCCAGCCTGGTGCAGAGGCAAAGATCTTTTCCCACAGGAACTTTGTACCAATCACAACCAAGTAATGTAAAACCTTTTCCCAGATACTTCCTGGGATTCTTGACCAGCTCACCTCTTAGTCTTCAGAGGCAAACTTTGAGCACAGTGAGAATCTCTTCAAGTCACCATCTTTGCTTCTGCAAGAACTGCCTAAGTTCGAGAGCAGGGGCTTCTCTCAGCTTCCTGCTGCCCCCGGGCTCTCCTCCCGGCCTGCTGGGCTTTGTTGGCTGGCACAGCCTGTGCCAAGGGCCGGCAAGGTGCCTGCAGGCCCCAGCTCTGGGGGAAACAGAGAACATCCTGCCCGTATCCACCGTGCTGCCAGCTCAGCAGTGCAGCACAGCACGGGCTCACGCTCCCCATCACTCCCACAGATGCAGCCGGCACCACAACACATCTTCCCCATGCCCAGAAGGAAATTGGTTTCTGCCAGGGAACACACTGCTGGCTAGAGTTAATGCCAAGCCTGGCTTTTCTATGGCATGCAGGGCACTAGGGGACACCTGTAAGGATGGCAGTTGGCCAGGGTCCCTCATGTGGCACACCAGCTGGAGGGGGTGTTTTGTAGGTGTTGGGTTTTGCAGGAAGGCATGCAGGGCTTTGCGTCCTTTGTAAGTGGTGCATGGGGCATGGGGTTCCTCGTGAGGTTCTCAGGGGATTTGAGATCTCTTCTGTGGCACACAGGTGACTGGAGACATCTGTAAGGCTGGCAGGAGCTTGAGTTCCTCGTGATTAACATGGCGGTTTAGTGCTTGCCGTCAAGGCCTGGAGAGGAGCTGAGTCCTTCCTAAGGTGGGCAGGAGGCTGGGCTCTTTTGTGAGGCATACGAGGCTGCCCTGGGGTCTCTGCATTGGTGAGCACGGATTCCCTGCGAGGCACGCAGGGATATTTTGGGGTCTGTGCTGAGGGGTGCAGGGATCCCTCAGGAGGCACAAAGGAGTATTGATGGTCTCTACTAAGGTGTGCAGGGATCCCTCATGAGATATGCAGCGGGGTTTTTCAGTCTCCTCAGGGCAGCAAAGGGCCACTCTGGGTGGAGGCTGTGCAAAGTGGGCAGAAAGCTTCCTGCCAAGCCTTGCGGCCGGCGGGCGGAGCCCATCCTTGGGGGTCGGGCGGGGCCTCTGGAGCCGCCGCGCCCTTGTCGGGCAGGTCCCAGCCCCGGCGGGGAAGGGCCGCGGCCCCGGGCTCCGGCGGTGCTGCCGAGCAGCGGCGGAGGCACAACAAGGGCCCCGATCCGGCCTGGCCCTGTGCTGCAGCCGAGCACAGGGACAGCCACGGCCGCTCCCTGCGCCACAGGCGGCACCGGGGCTGCAGCTGAGGCCGTGCTACGTGTGGATGGGTTCTGCTGCTGCCCAGTGCTTCCAGTGGCCTCTCAATTGCTGGGCCTTGTCCTGGGGGCCCCGCTGGGGCTGCAGCCAGAGCTGGCTCCCACTGAGGCTGCCTGGCCAAGAGCAGCACCAGGGGCATGGGGCAGAGGCAGAGGGAGGTGGGGAGGAGAAAGAGCAGGGCCGAGATTGCCCTTGAAAGGCAGAGGCGCTCTGGGGCCCGCTCCTGGCCAGGGACCCTGCCCAGAGCCGTGCCCTGCTGGCCGGGGCCTTGAGGGGCAGCTGTCCAGCTGGGCCCAGCTGTGCCAGCAGCTCCAGCCGTGCTGGGGAGCCTTGCCAGCTCTGGGCCCTGCTGTGCACGAGGGTCCCTGTGTGCCACTGGCAGCTGGGGCTTCAGCCTCCTCCTCTCTCCACAGGAGCGCCTCTGCAGCTTCACAAGACTGGCCAAACAGTTCCATCAGGGAGACCTGTACCTGTACCTGTGCTTCTCATCAGCCTTCTCTAAGCCAGTGTCCAAAGACCCTGCCACGGCTGCATTACCAGCTTGTTGCTAGGGACATGCTGCCACCACTCAGAACAGGAGCCTCTGTCCCTGAACGTGCTGGCCCTGGTGTCCGGCCAGGACTGAAGGTGGGACTCGCCTGCCAAGGAAGGGCTTGAGCAACACCTTTCACCTCTGCTCTCTGGGTGGTAGCACCAGTTCTGCCTTTGCTGATTTTCTGGGCACAGCCAGGTTTGTGCAGGCAGCAGCTGGCCATGGGTCTCCTGAGACTAGGAGCTACTATAGTTATTTTTAATTTTGCAAGATTTAGGAACATTTGTCATAGAATATTCCCCTAATGATTCTTCCCTGTTTCTACAATAGTTCTATATTTTTCAACGTAGTTTTAGAATTGGGAAAAACACAGGATATTTTCACACTTCTAGAATAAAACATAGAATTGCATTTAATTGGTAATCTTTATTTCTGGAAGAGCTAAGACAGCCAAAAGCACCTGTGTACTGCCGAGGCTCATTTCCTAGGGCAGATTTGTGTCTTGTCAAAACAACTAACGAAAAACCTTTTCCCTTATATTTTCTGGGATTTCTGACTAGCTCTCCTCTTAGTCTTCAGAGGCAAACTTTGAGCACAGTAGGAATCTCTTCAAGTCACCATCTTTGTTTGTTTCTGCCAAGAACTGCCTCAGTTCCAGAGCAGAGGCTTCTCTCAGCTTCCTGCCGCCCCGCTCCGCCCCAAGCCTGTCCTGAGCCCTCTCCTGCAGCTGCTGTGCTGCCCTGGAGCTGCTGTAAAACACAACAGCTCTGCCACAGCCGCTCAGCTGGATTGGAGAAGCTTTCTGGCCGTGTTTACATTAGGCTGGTGGCTTCTTGAAACACAAGCTGAGCTTCTGAATGCTGTGTTTCACCTGGCACAGGAACTGATGCTGCCTTTCTCATGGAGCCTAAACTCCCATGGGTTTTCAACGCTTTCTGGCCAGCATACGGCCTGGAAAACCATTTAATGCAGCCATTTAGTACTGAAAATGGCCCAGTCTGTGTACCAAAGGAACTTGTTTAAATGCTGGAGCACACCAGCGCATCCTTCCAGGGCATATCTTTCTCCCCCACACCTCTCCCTCCATGACTGCCAAACAGCACCTTTGACAGTTCTTTCCTCCAGAACATGAATGGCACCATTTTATTTGGGGGAGGAAAATAAAGGAAATGTTCTGGGATACCATCATCATCATCATTGTCGTCATCATCATCATCATCATCATCATCACAATGAGCTGCAAATCAGTTAAATGACATCAACAACTCAGACTGTGGACTTACTTCTCAGGGTGCAGCACTGGCTGTACTACCTCCTGAAACTGCAGATGTGCTACAGTCTTTAAAATCAGGTGGATGCAGACAAACTTTGGAGCCAAGCCCAGCTCTGGGAGAGCTTTACGGACTGGGCCTCCACGGGCACCGCTGTGTGCCTGGAGTAACCTGCCCCAAGCCATCTGCCACCTGAAGAGCCAAGTGGGGCACGGAAAAGCACAGGCTGCAGAGGGGCTGGGAGTGCAGGGAGCCCATCCTGGTCAGGACTAACTCGCTCATCCCACCTTTGGACTGGGTTTGGATGGAGACCAGAGCTAATAGCTCGCAAAAGAAAAAGAGGGTACAAAGGTCCCTGGAGTCCCCTGCCCCAGGAAAGGAAGAGGGCAATATGTGGCTGGGGGTTTAAAAGGAGGCTGTGTTCCCCACTAGTTGAGAGAGACAACCCCACAAGCGGATGTCCCAATGGACTCGCTCCCTATGTTCAAACAAAGCTGCAGGACTCCTCTGGCTCCTTTATGGACACTGGCTTTTCACAGCGTGATTTTTATGCACACCTGTTTCCTTGTATCAGACTATCAGCAGCCTGCAGTGACTCACTGCCACTCTGGTCTGCAGGGGAAATGGAACTAATTTTCATTGGGGCCCTCCCAGAGGGACGAACAAACCCAGAGGAGACAAGCAACCCCTGCAGGCATCCAAACTTCTGCACCAGAGGCTGAGTGAGCTGCAGAGGGGGCCTAGTGGGTGCATTTCCCTCAGCCTTCTCCCGAGACTCAGCAGCTGGGCACTTGCACTGCACATGGGTGTTGGACAATATGCTAAGTTTAATTTTTGTTTCATGTCTCCAGTCAGGCTTGGTTTGCCTTTGCCTTGGGGAAAGGAATTCTCATGGCTTTTTTAAGGGATCTTGCACCACTCTCAAGGGAAATGAGCTTAACATCTCAACGAACTGGGAATAACCCAAAAGGTCCACAAAAAGATAATGACCATCAAGAACACATCAATGACCATCAGCAAACATCAAGGAACATCTGCCCCAGACACTGCCCCCTGGCATAGTTGGAGACACCTGGTCTGCAAGAGGCTGAGACGAAAATCAAGGAGGGTGGACTTTTTATTAACATCAGAGGCCAAGAAATCTGGGTCCAGGAGGAAAACAAATACTAAAAACTATGTGACTTGAGACCAACAAATATTAAATGAATGGAAAATTGCATCTAGTTGAATATTAGGAAGTCTGAAGCTTAATTATGGAGCTCTGTGTATTGTGATGTGTTTTTTCTTTTATTAATTTGATTTGTAATTTTGAAGTTTCCTTATGCTGTTCCTTTTGTCCCTGCCCTTTTCCCAGAACTTTCAGCACTTTTCTTTTATTAGATGCCAGTTTCTCCCAGAGCCTGCCTCCCCTCGAGAATTTTCAGTTTTGTATTTCTTCAAACTTTATTTGTTCACTGAAACTGTTTTGCTCCCTTGAAGTTCTTTATTGGTTTCTACATTGTATTTCCCGCCTTGTTTTTACTCCCAATTTTCCTGATTTGTTAAAGGTTGTATCCTCCCGCTGGGACCTGCCCCTGTCTATAAGTTACTGTTTGCCCTCAGTTCAGGGTCCTGGGATGATGAAGAGGGGAACTTTTACCATCAAATAAAGTTACCCCAGGACCCGTGTTGCTGTTCCTTTGTTTCATGCTGTGCCATCACTGGCAGCTGGGATTTAGTGGAGCTCGGGGGAGGGGGATTGTTGCCCCTCTGTCACCATCCAGCTGGGCCAAGCAACAGTGATGTGTAGTTATGTTATTTTAGTTTAGATGTCCTCTGTTCTCCCCATAGTTCCCTTTCCCCCATGTCTTGTTACCATCAGGCAGCCGGGGTTGTCAAGGCCAGGTAGAAGAAGGCGTGCACGTGTCCCTTACCTGGGGCAGTTGGGAATGGAGAAGCTTGTTGCCAAGGGGGTGCAGCATGGCAACACCTGATCTCCCATCAAGTTACAAGAAAGCAATCTCCACCAATAAATGGCAAAGAAGAGCTGACTGACAGACTTTGGCAGGGCCCAGGGCTGTCGGAAGCAACTCTCAGGGGTAGAAAAGTCTGAGTACCAATCTTGAAAATTAATCAGACACGTGGTCTCCATGAGGGCAGTTCCCAGCACTGCAAATTTTTTCTTATGTTGTCCTTTGCTGTATTTTTGTTAAGGTTTAATAAACCTTTTTTAAATTTTCAAAGTGAGCAGTTGTTTCTCACTGATAGAACTACTGTCAATATGCTTTTGCTTTGTGTGATTGGTCAAAAACTTTTGAAGTAAGTTGTAACATTAAGTTCTTGGTCTGCTGCCAGGGATGTGAGCTGCTGGCATCTTCCCATTGTCATAACCATGTAATGGGACTGATGCTGGAAAAGAAACAGCTCGAGACGTGTTCCCCAGCAGTCCCATCCCGTTCGTGATTTGTACGTAGACGCCCCCGGCCGGCAATAAATGGTGCTCCTCAGTGAGGAGGATTTTTAGACTAGGGGCATTTAAAACATAAAAAATAAGACCGTGGACAGTGCTATTGCCTGAGGCCCAGGCTGTTAAAAGAAGGAATGGATCATGCCCTTTGTTGTCTGTAGCTGGTATCCTTGTAAGTAACAAGTAGCAGTTTTAGGGGCTCCTGGGCAATGAGATGGGAAACCATCTATCTAAAACAGGAGGGGACGTCTTTTACCAGCTTCAGACAATTTTACAGAAAAAAGGATATTCAGACAGCTCAAAACATGAACTAAAAGACTTATTAATCTGGGTAAAAGTGAATACTCAAAATATAGACTTGAAGTCTGCTTTTGCCTTTGATTTCTGGGACCGGATAAACTGGAAAATTTACAATCTAGTCTCTCTGAAAAGGAAGAGACTTTAATCAAACCTGTTTCCAGAGCTTTATCATAGAGCTTTAAACAGAATGATCGTAATAGAGACTTTCTCAAACACCAAAACAGAACACCTAGTTCTAAGATGTTAATTCCGAGTGTTTCTAGGTCTTTGTCCTCCTCTGGGAGGATCTGGGGTTGTGCTTATAGCTCTTGCCCTTCTCCTGGCAGGTCCGGGGTTTCCCCAGGCAGTGTGAACAGCATCCCAATCCCCGCAAAAGGGGAATCAGATCAGCTTCCAGCTTCGGTCGTGTCCTCTGTTTCTTCCAGGATTCCCTGTGCCTCTGATGCTGTCACCGGGTGTCCTGCATTCCTCCACAAAATCACCCACCCCTGGATTTCCCGGGAAAGCATGTGGGATTTTCGTTGCGCTGCGAGAATTTGGGGGGTCAGGAGTCGTGTTCTGGGGAGATTGGGAGTCAAACGGGTGTGAGAGATGAGAGTTTGGGGAAGGTTTGCAAAACAAGGGCTGCTGTTTCTGCGCCCTGTTCCTCTTCCAAACAAGTTGTGGTTGGATCTTGTTCTGAAGTTGTTCAGCGGGGTCTGCCAAGGGGGGCTCCAGATCCACTTTGCCTGGCCAAGGGGCTGTGGGAATCACCCCTGCCATGGTTTCTTCCCGGGAAGTCATTCCCTCAGATTGGGCTCAGGCGGGCAGATTGTTTTGCAGTTCTGAGAATTCTTTTCATAGAGATTCCTCCACCAAGCCTCTTCCAGGGTGTTTGCCACTTTTAGCACCCCAGACTCTGGTTACAGCTGCTGGGCAGGCTTTAGATTTAGCTCTGCCTGCAGGGAAGCAGGCAGGGGACAAACAGAAGCAGCGGGAGGCAGCCAGGAGTCGAGCAGAGCTGGGATGGCTCTGCCCAGAGAGACTGTCAAAAATGCGTATTTTATGATTGGCTTTTCGTAAATATTAAAATGAATCTTTTATGTGTTATGCTACAACGTTATGCTGTATTAATTTTCTTAAGTAGTGTGTTAAATATAGTTGGAGGTTTTATCATAATAGAAACTTAAAATAGAAAGTATGCTATGTATGACATTTTTTTAAAGAAAGGACTTGCACCAGCTAGCAGCCACTGGACACCTACAACTTTCCGAGAAAGAGAATTTATTGTTCCCTTATCAGCAGTAAACTAACTTCTTCCTGTCTCACTCAGACATGAAGCTGGCATTAGCATTAAGACAAAGAAGTTGACCATGAACAGACAGAATCCTGTGTTTGAATAGAATTTATGCATCATGTATGAGATGTATGAATATGCAATAGGCTGTTGTTTTTAAGGGTTGGTCCTCTGTTAACAGGTGTCCTTTTTCGGGCTTGTGTTGCCCAGAAAAAGGTACACGAAAGTCTGTAACTTTGTCTCATATTATCTGAATCCAAATTGTCCAAATTTTTATTACTCTAATTATATTACTATTGTTATAACCATTTTATTATGATTAAACTTTTAAAAATTTTAAAAACAAGTGGTTGGCGTTTTTCACAGCAATTATTAAAATGAATGCTATATGTGTTATGTTAGAAAGTTATGTTGTATTAATCCTTTTAAGTAGTGTGGTAAATAAAGTTTTTCATCTACAGCATAATATTAAAATAGACCCTATATGATGTAAGATATGTTTTGTAACTAGCTCAAGGAATCTGTGAGAGAATGAAGAAATTCTGCGCATAGATATAACAGCTCCAAGACACCAAAATTCCACGAGAAGAATTATTAACTTCTTATCGGGAAGAACCAGACTTCCTCCAGACTCGAAAGAGGCAGAGGAATTGATTTACAAGATGAGGGGGGAGCAGAAGTTAAGCAGAAGACACCCTTTGTTTGAAAAGAATTTTTGAATCATGTATGAGATATATGAATATACAACAGGCTATTGCTTTTAAGGGTTAATCCTTTGTTAGCAAGCCATGCTTTTGGGGCCTTGGTGCCCAAGAAGCATCTGGACAATCAGAGTTAGGACAATAAAGGAGAATAAAAAGAAAAAAATTGCTTTTTATTCTCCTTTATTGTCCTAACTCTGATTGTCCAAATTAATATTGCTCTAATTTTTATTACTCATTTTAAAACTATTTTATTTACTATTAAACTTTTAAAATTTTAGAACAAGTGACTGGCATTTTTCGCAAGTGGTTATGTAATTTATTATATCAGCAAGTGTGTAACCAAGAAAGCCCTAATGCAGAAGAAGTAGAGTTAGTTACTTGCTGGGTCAAATTCTTAGAAGGAGATTCAAAGGTATACAAAGTAAAAAAAGATAAAGAGCAGAAATCTGAGGGAAAGGATAAAGAAAACAAGAGAGTTATTCAAAAGAGGTGGGATCCCCTTGATTATGTAGCCCCACCAACTCTTCTTCCCAACTATCAAGCCACCCCCCCCTGCTTAACACCCAGCCTCCTGCTTCTCAAAACCAACCTTTACCCCCTCCAGTGATCCCCACCTCTCCTCTGTATCCTCAGGGAATCTCCATGTCATTTTTACCCCCTCCAACAACTCCACTCCCCCATATATATCCACCCCTTGATGCTTTTCCTCTGCTGCCCCCTACACCCACTAACCTGCAGCATGCTCAACCTCTAAGTCAGAATACAACACTTTTCCCTGAGAAAAAGCCTCTGCATATATCCTCCAACCTAACAACTGCACCTTTCCGAAAATGATAACAAAGAATTAGAGAGCCAGTCGAATAACCCTTCAGATGCTGGCCCTTACTGTAATACCAGATCAAAAAGGGGTGTAAGGCCAGAGGTAAATCTGGACAAGCTGTTTCCCCTGAGGGAAGTCCCTCTAGGAGGGGGTGTGAGAGGAATAGGTTTGTAAATGCACCCCTGACAGCCTCTGAAGAAAGAACCTTGAAAAAGGAACTGGGTAACCTGGTAGAAGATCCCATTGGGACAGCACAGCAATGAGATCAGTTCCTGGGTCCCAATATATATACCTGGGGGGAGCTGCATTCTGTTATGAACATCCTCTTCTCCCCAGAGGAGATATGCCTCATTAGGCCAGCAGGGTTAAGATCTGGGAGAAGGAAAACTGCACCAGACCCCCAGGTGAGCAAAAACTGCCTGTAGTGGACCCAAATTGGAATCCCATCCAGGAAGAGGGCCAGGGAAACATGCAAGACTACAGGAACCTAATTGTAAGAGGCATAAAAGAATCTGTACCCAAAAGCAGCAATTAGCATTTGATGGGAGTCAAGAAAAGGATGAGTCCCCGGGGGCATGGCTAAATCGATTAAAACAAAATTTTCAGTTACATTCCAGCATTGATCTTGATGGACCAGAGGGCCAAGTATTATTAAAAGTATGGTTTGTTACCAAAGGTTGGCCTGACATCAGGCAGAAATTAGAAAAATTAAAAGACTGGAAAAATTGGAAGACTGGCAAGAAAGGGGAATTAAGGATCTGGGAAACTCTGAAAATTTATTTAAGGAGACATGAGGAGAACAGAACAAAAGCAAAAATTATGGTGGCAGTAACAAGAGGAAGCCTAGAAGTGGGAAGAGGGGAGCCAAAAGGGGGAGCAGAAAATAAAGTGAAGCTGGGTAAATGGAAAAAACCACCATTAGATTATGTGTATTGCTGTTACTGTGGCTAAAGAAAGCATGTTAAGCAGTCCTGTAAAAAAAATTACAAATGGATGAAGCAATTGAGAAAGAACAGGACACCCTAGTATTGTAAACAAAGGGCCCCAATGTAGGCAGGGATGACGTGGAGGACTCCATGTTCTCAAAAAGCAAATTTATTACTTTATAATACTATATTATATTAAAGAATACTATACTGTACTATACTAAAGAATACGGAAAAGATACTTACTCAATGCTAAATAGATAATAATGAAAACTTGTGACTCTTTCCAGAGTCCCAACACAGCTTGGCACTAATTGGCCAATGAGTCAAAACAACTCACACCAGAGTCCAAAGCGGCAATCACCCTTGGGTAAACAATGTCCAAACACATTCCAGACGAGCACAACACAGGAGCAGCAAAGGAGATAAGAACTGTTTTCCTTTTCTCTGAGGCCTCTCTCACTACCTTTCAGCTTCCCAGGAGAAAAACCCTGGGCAAAGGGTTTTTTCAGAGAATGTGAATGTCACATCCTAGAGAAGATTCTGAGAGGAGATGATGATTAGGGGTGTCAGGGGTCGACGCTGTGGGGGATGAGATTGGACACTAGATAGAGCCCCTGATAAACTTAGAAATTGGTCCCCAGAGTGAAGAATATGAGTTTTTAATGGACACAGGTGCTGATCGATCCTGTGTGACAAAGCTTCCCAGAGGGGCTCAGCTAAGCAAAAAGATCTGCCAAATGTGGGGAGCAAAAGGGGAACCGTTCAGAGCCCAGGTTACAGAGAGCATAATTATAAAAGGCAATTCAAAGGAATGTAGGGATGATTTCCTTTATATCCCAAAAATAACTTGTAACTTACTGGGGCGAGGCTTGCAAGTAAAGATGGGAATTGCAGTAGTGCCAAAGGAGGGGAGGATTTGGTGCCCCAAATAATGTTAACTGGACAGGATTTGGGAGAAATTAACCCAGTAGTCTGGGCGGAAGGAGGAGGGCCAGGGTTGTTAAATATCCCACCAATTAAGACAGAAATGCAGTCAGAAATTCCCCCTGCTCAGGTTAAAGAATACCCCATCTCCCCTGAAGGCCAGAGAGGACTAACAGCTGTGATCCAGGGACTCATGGAAGAAGGCATACTAGAACCATGCATGTCACCACATAATACACCAATGTTAGCTGTCAAGAAGGCTGACGGAACCTATGAATTGGTGCAGGATTTGAGGGAAATTAACAAACAATTTCCAGATAGCCAATAGTATCAAATCCATATCCTCTTCTCAGTCAAACTCCACAAGAGCATGCATGGTTCTCAGTAACAGATTTGAAGGATGCCTTCTGGGCCCGTCCATTAGAGGTGGGGAGCAGGAATTTGTTTGCCTTTGAACGGGAAGACCCACACTGCAAATGTAAACAACAACACAGGTGGACCTGCCTCCCACAGGGATTCACAGAGTCCCCTAACCTATTTGGACGAGCCTTAGAGGATCCTTTAAAATCCTCTGTACCTGGGGAAGAAATACAAATTCTACAATATGTGGATGACCTGCTAATATCAGGCAAAGATCAAGAACAAGTCAAACAGGCCAGTATAAGTTTACTAAACTTTCTGGGAGATAAAGAATTAAAAGGATCAAAGAAAAACCTCCAATTTGTAGAAGAAGAGATAAAGTACCTGGGACATCTAATTGGAAAAGGGTAGAAAAAGCTCAGTCCTGAAAGAGTTGTGGGGATCCTGTCAATTCCACCACCCAAGACTAAAAAAGATGTAAGAAAGCTAATAGGTCTAATGGGCTCTTGTATATTATGGATTGATCAGTATACTCAAGCTGTAAAATTTTTGTATGAAAAATTAACAAGCACAGAACCTGTAGTCTGGACTCTGGAGGATACCGAACGGTTCCAAGACTTAAAGGCTCGATTGACGAAAACCCCAGTTTTGAGTCTGCCTAATTGAAGAAAACCATTTGATCTGTTTGTTAATGTTAATGAATGGATAGCATATGGAGTGATAACCCAAGGCTGGGGGGGAAGCAGGAAGCTGGTGGCTTATCTGTCAAAATTATTGGATGTGGTTGCAAGAGGGTGGCCAGCCTCTATTCAAGCTGTGGCAGCCACAGCTACCTTATTAGAAGACACTCCAAATCCTACATTAAATGGAAGGATTTCAGTACACACATCCCATTATTTGAGGACAGTGTTAAGCCAAAAACTCCCCAGTGGCTAACACACAGCTGAATCCTGAGGTATGAAATAACCCTGATGAATGTCAAGAATCTAGAGATTGTTACCTCAAAAGGTTGAAATCCTGCTCAATTCTTAACCAGGGAACCAAAAATGGAAAATTTAGAGCATAATTGTATAGAGCTAATTGAGATGCAAACAAATGTAAGAGAAGAGCTAGAAGAAGACCCCTTACCATATGGAAGGATCCAGTATATAGATGGATCCTCCCAAACAGTAATGGGAAAATGGGCATCAGGATACGCCATTATTGAAGCAGAGGAAAACAAAGAAAAAGGGAAATTACCCTCAAATTGCTCTGCACAAACTGCGAGGTATATGCCCTAAAGAGAGGTTTTGATTTATTAGATGATATAGGGACAATCTACGTGGATTCTCAATATGCCTTTGGGATAGCTCATACCTTTGGAAAAATCTGGCCAGAGAGGGCATACCTTAACTCAAAGGGGAAAAATCTGGCACATGAAAGTCTGATAGGGAAGCACTTGAATCCCTCAGAGGACCAAAAGAAATTGCCACAGTCCATATTAAAGGCTACTAAAAAGGGGATACCCCTGAAATCCAAGGAAACAAATTAGCAGACCGGGCAGCCAAAAAAGCAGCCTTTGAAATGCTGGACTCAGTCATAGTCCTAAGGGTAAAAAAAGACCGGGGAAAATAAAGGAAGAGGGGGTTCCAGTTTTCAAGGACAAGGAGCTAAAAGAAATAGAGCAAATGGGAGCAGTAAAAACAGGGGATGGAAAGTGGTGGACCCCAGATGGATGATAAATATTCAACTGAATAATAACCAGGAAAGTGATGGAAGAGATATACCAATTAACTCACTGGGGAACACAATGAATATATGATCATTTCCTGAAATATTGCATGGGGACAGGAATATATGAAATGGCCAGATCCATCACAGGAGAATGTCTAACCTGCCAAAAAGTCAACAAAAAGGTAATGTGAAAAACAACTCCAGGAGGGAGGAAATTAGCCATAAGACCTTTCCAGAGTATTCAGGTTGATTTTACTGAATTAACTCCAGCCCCAGGGTATAAACACCTATTGGTCATAGTTAACCACCTAACCCACTGGGTTGAAGTGTTCCCCACAAGAAACTCAAACTGTGACAAAAGTTCTCTTGGAAGAAATTCTTCTGAGATATGGGCTAGTAAATCTTATTGATTTGGACTGTGGCCCCACTTTACATCCAGTGTTCTGCAACAAGTCATCAGGGCCCTGGGAATAAAGTGGGAGTTACACACCCATTGGCACTCTCGGAGTTCTGGGAAGGTCTAGAGGGTGAATCAAACCTTAAAGCATATCTTAACAAAATTGGTCTTAGAAACCCAATAGAACTGGGTCAAATGTTTACATCTAGCCCTATTACAAATAAGAACAAGAGCCAGAACAGATCTAGGGGTCTCTCCTTATGAAATGCTGCTTGGGCTGCCTTTCTTGCTTACCCTGTACAGTACCAGGGAACATCTAGAAGGGGGCATGACAATGCAAAAATACTTAGAAACAGTAACAGCAACCCTGGAAGAACTAAGGGAAAAGGGACACCTTCCCCAAACTTCCCCACTGAACTGTAAAATACGTAGTATTAACCCAGGAGACCGGGTATTGATTAAATCATGGAAAACCTCTCCACTCACTGCTCGCTTTGAGGGCCCCTTCCAGGTGCTGCTTACAACAAACACCGCAGGAAGAGCAAAGGAGCGGGGGTGGACACATGCAAGTCCAGTGAAGGGTCCAGTACAACCCCCAAATGAGGCAAGCAAATGGACTATAGGCAGCAGAGACAATAAAGACTTGAAATTGGTCCTGAGGAAAACAGCAAAAGAAGCGCAACCCTGAACACAACCCCCCACGGGAAGCATCTACATTGTTATCCTTAAATCCTTAAAGCTTGTTAATGTTTGTTATAGTACAAGGTCAAGTTTTGTTCAGCTAAGAATGACAATCAAAATAAGATCTCAGTTTCCGGTACTGTTCCATAGAGCACTCTCCTTGCAACCCTAATTGGGACCAAATTGAAGAAAGGGAGTCGGTACAATAAAGGTCATGGCAGAATGTCTCCAGAAGAAGGGAAAACCAGAAGTGGGAGGCAAGACTGGATTGGGAACTACCTCCAGGAAATACTCTCTGGGCACCGAGAAAACCCCTGTGGTTCGAGAGGTGAGGAGGCCAGCCCGTACCAGACTCCCACTGGTAGCAATGCTACTACTCACCCACTTTGGAGGAAGTGGAGGAAACACTTGTGAGAAGTGTTACTGTCCCTTGTATAGAGGAGATACAGTACGTGTATTCATCAGAGTACACACAGACATGAATCCCAAATGCATCAATCACTCCCAGTTAACAACCTGTAAAGAAGAAAATAAACTATATGGGCTGGCTAAAAATATTGCAAACCCAAGCCAGAGGATGTCAGGAGAGTGCCCTGTGAAAGAAAGATGGGTATGCTTTGAACAAGGAAGTGAAACCAACTCAGAGGATACATTCAAAGAGAAAGAAGTGCAATTGAAAAGACAAAGGGGTAGAGAGGGACAAATATACAGAAAGAATCTTTTTTATCAATATGGTATAAACGAATTTAATTTGATTCATTGTTGAGTGTGCAGGGGGACACACTTAAGTGAAATTTGGCCATGGGACAGTATCAGTTTAGGTCCCCTAGACATTTTTAAATGGATTACATCAAGAAAAAGCACAGTGGTACCCAAAAGAAGGTAAGGTGAGTGGAAGCTTAAATCAACAACAACAGAGGAAGAGTTCAATAACATTAAAAAGTGTGTGCTGGATTGGCACGGCTAACAAATCAGCCATGGCATTGCCTTCTGCTAAAAAATCTGGAAGAGAAGAATGTAAGTGAATGTGCATTACAAAGTAAAGTTCTTGTTGAATGGAAAGAAGTAGGATTAACTTTTTAAGCAAACCGTATAACTGATCATCAGAAACTTCTTTCAGCAGAGATCCTTCTGCTCTTTCCACCACACCTGCAACGTAAATTGAATCCGTTACTAAATTAAAAGGAAATGTGAATTTTGAAAAGACCTGTACAACTGCTGCTAGCTCTGTAATCTGTGCAGAACCATCTACTTCCTCAATATCTGATTCCCATTTTTTTGTCTCTGAATTTTGCCAAGCAATCACAGACCTTTTAGACATCCCAGAACCGTCTGTAAAAAATGTGATTGCCTCGAGGGGTGCATTACTTCTTAAAGGCTTATGAATTAATTTTAAAGATGAACTTAATAGCTCATGTTTGGGACAATTGACTGAAATTTTTCCTGCAAAATTTTCCAAAGCAAATTGCATGACTTCTGAATTTTGAATTAACCATTCTAAATAGATGGATGTGACAGGCAGGAAGATTTCTGCAAAATCTTTTCCTGCAAGGGAAAGCATTCAAGATCTAGCCTTGATAATCAATTGTGAAATAATTTCAGGGCAAGTTGTTATAGTTTTACCCAATTGACGAGACAGGAAAACCCACTCTAAGATTATCAGATGGTCCTTCTTCTCTAGATCCCACTGGAATATCAAACCATGAAGTTGTGGACTCTCTCCTAGAACTGCAAACAAAAAAGACAGGTTAGGATTATACCGATGAGCCTGGCACATCTGGATGGCTCTCATCACTTTGTCCAAAGCATTTTGAGTTTCTTTGTTGAATTCTCACGGTGAGTTTAAGGCTGTGTCTCCTCTCAACAAGTCTGCCAGAGGAGCCAAGTCCTGATTTGAAAGGCCTAGTAGTGGACGAAGCCAGTTCAGAGTCCCCACGAGCTGCTGCACTTCATTCCATGTCTTTGGATTTGTCCTTAGCTGGAGTGGCTGCGGGGTTACCGTTTGTTCTGTCATCCTGTATCCTAAATATTTCCAGGGAGGAAGTGTCTGTATTTTTTCCTTTGCTACAGCGAGTCCTGCTTTCTCCACTGCTGAGATGACCTGATCTGTTGTCTCCTGCATTGATGCTTGGTCCTTGGCTGCTACTAAGATATCTTCCCTGTAATGTAATATGAGAGAATTTGGATATTGTGCACGAACTGAGGAAAGTATTTTTGCAACCTACCACTGGCATATACTCGGGGAATTTCTCATTCCTTCTGGTAGAGAAAGCCAATGATATCTTTTCAAGGGTGCTTGCTGATTTATGGATGGGATGGAAAATGCAAATCTTGGTGCATCATCTGGATGCAAGGGAATATTGAAAAAACAGTCTTTTAAATCAATAACAGTTAACTTCCAATCTTTTGGAATCATAACAGGAGAGGGTAAACCTGGTTGTAAAGAACCCATTTCTTGAATCACTTCATTAACTTTTCTGAGATCCTGCAACAACCTCCACTTCCCACTGTTTGGCTTTTTGATTACAAAACCTGGGGTGTTCCAGGGACTAGTAGTTGGAGTTAAGTGACCTTTGTTTAACTGTTCCTGTACCAACTGCTCTAAAGCAGCAAGTTTCTCTTCGGGTAAGGGCCACTGGCTGACCCAGACGGGTGGATTAGATGTCCATGTCAGTTTTAAAGTGTTATGTCCATCAACAGCTTTTGTTAAAATCCAGTTTCTAACCTCAGACCCCATTGCGACAAAATGTCCCGGCCCCAAAGAACAAAATCAGCTCCTACAATGAATGGTCTTGTGGTGGCAACACGACCTGCAGGCCCCTCAAATGTGCCTGAGTGGGAGCTTCGAGAGCTCTCACAGTGACCACCAATAGCTGCCAGCTGAGCCAGCGCAGGCACCGTGGCCCAGTCCTGTGGCCATTCCGGTGCCAGATGCCGTCTGCTCCGGGATCTGTCAGGCCACTGAGGGTGATGGCTGCCCGAGGGGCTGCAGCACACAGGTGAGCTGAGGCCGCCCGCGGCTGATGAGCCTGGTCCAGGCCATGGCAGCTGTGCTGTTCTGGGACTCTGGTAGGAGGAAAGCTTGTGCTGTGGTCAGTCCTTTGGGTAAAAAGCATGGAGGGTCTGGACACAAAGCTAAGACTGTAATTTCCTGTGAACAGGTGACAGAGAGCACAGCTGGAATGACATAAAAACCTTCTGCATGGGATCTGCTCACTCCCACGATGAGGAACTGACGTGGTTGTGGTTCAGGCCCCAGCTGTCCTGTGGGCGCTGTGTGAGCAATGGCATTGGTCAGCACCACTGGCTGGGCTGGGGACAGCTCCAGTCTGGCACCTGGGGACATTGTGGTCGGCAGTCCTGCACAGACGTGCTGCAGCTCTGACCCTGGTGGCCTGTGGTGCTCTCTGCCCCTGGTGCAGGGTTCCTGTGTCATGGCAGCCACTGCCCCGTGCCGGGCTGCACGTTTCCCGGCAGATGGCACGGACAGCCCTGTGCTGGGTGACAGCTGTTAGCACGTGACAGAAACCTCTGCATCCACTGTTTCTGGGCAGTGGCCTTCTGCGGGCCCCAGGACATCCCCTTTGAAATGACCTCTCTGGCCACACGAATGGCACGTGTCCCTTGGAGTCTGCTGGTTTTCAATTGCACCTCTGAATGCTCTTAGAGCCTCTGCTAGGGCTTGTGTTTGCATTGCTGCTGCTTTTTCCTGCTGCTTTGGGGTGTTTTCCTGAGCTGCTGTGATGGCACTGGCCAGCACCTCTGCCTGCATGGCTGCTGCAGGCTCAGGGGTGCCCAGGCGGTTCAAGCATCCACGAGCTGGGTCAGGCTGGGCTCAGGATCCTGTGGCATTGCACCTAATACTTTTTTGCAGCTCGGGTTTGCATTAGAATTTGCGAGCCATTTTAATAACTCTTGTCTGGCTCGGTCTATTGGAATTTGCTTTTCTAATGCCATTTTCAAACAGTCCAAAATCTTAATATAAGGCTCATCTATTCTGTGTTTTATTTCTGTGAAATCTAATTCTGGTTTGTTGCCATCAGGAACCTGTAACAAAGCTGTTTTTGCTGCTTCTTTGATATCCTGTAATACTTGTTTATTGAGAGTTCGGGCTTGTGTTTGAGGATCTGTATGAGCTCCTTCACCCGAGAGCTGATCTATAGTCAAATTTGCAGTGGCTGGAGTTCCTGCATAACCTCCTAAAAGGTCATTTAACAAACATTTCCATGCCAGTTCCCACTGAGAAAATTCCGTTGGGGACAGCAGGGATGTGCAAAGCTGCTTTAAATCGTGTGGAGTAAATACATTTGCTGTAAAGGTGGCTTGTAAAAGACTTCTGAAATATGCAGAATTGCTACCATACAAACGAGAGGCTTTGCAAATCTCTTTTAACTCAGCAAAACTGATCTGCTGCCAGCTCCCTCTTGGTGCAGGACCTGCTGTGCACCTCACAGGAAAAACTTTTAACTTTGATGCAATTCCCCACTCTCCTTCCTGAACTGCATCCTTTCTTATCCTCTGCCAGGTATCTGTGACTCCTTGTGTGTTAAACTCTTCCTTAGATTATTTGGAATTACATTGTGGAACATAGGAATAATTCATTTTTTGTTCTGGCAAGGTGTCTGACATGGGCGCCGCCATCTTGGACAGGGTGACTTCCGGGGCATCACATCCGGTTCCCACGCTCGGCAGGGAGGGGGCGTGCCCTCCCGGGCTGTGGGCGGGGAGCAGGGGCGGGGACACCACCCGGGCTCCGCCCACAAAAGGGGCGTGTCCCTGCTCTGATGGGCAGGAGCTCAGGGAGGAGCCACCCAGGGACTGCTGGGAGCCCGAGGAGGAGGGCGAGCCACGCCCACGAAGGGCGGGGCTGGGCCGGGGCCATCATGGCGTCTGCCATGAGCTCCTCTGTTCTCAGAGCGGGCACAATCGGCTCGGCTTTTTTCCATTGTACTGCCAAAATCACCAATTTCGAGCGCCAAAGGGAGCTTTTCAGAGGGAATACAGAGGACTTAGGTATGGCAGGGATTCTGAAAGATGTGGTTTGCAGAGGAGCCTGGCCAGGGCTGGTCTGCTCCCCTCTCTCCCAGGACGGGGGTGGGGAAGGGGGAGGGCGGCTGGCCTGGCCACCTCCCGGCCACTCCTCCGGGGTTTCTGGTTCTCGACTGGGATAAGGGAAGGCTTCTGGGTCCCCTCAGAACTCCTCTTTCTCCTCTCCTCCCGGTCCTGCTGTTGCTGCCTGCATTCTGCCCTCTCCCTGATCTTTGCTTGCTTGTGTGCATTCTTTGCTTGCTTTGCACTTTCCATTGTTACAAATTTTAACACCGTCCTGAATATTGGACGCAGCTTTAAGTTGAACTTCTTATTCTTTTCCATGTTATATAATTTCAGTCCAACCAAATCCCAGAAGTCTGGATCGAGTTTCTGAGATATGTCTGAGTTTGGGAACTCTGTTAAGACCCATTTTACAAGCTTTTTAAGCTGTTTCTTGTCAAACTGAATATCTTGAATTTCTAACTTATAATTGAAATATGAAAAAAAATCCTGCTCAGCTAAAGACAACCGATTTCCCATGGTGGCACTCACCAGAGTTTTCCAGTTGTCCTTCTTGGTATGAAATTCTTCCCCGGTCCTGGGTCACAACAGTGACAAATCAGCTGAGCTGAGTGGCAGAGTCCTCTGAGGCTGCGGTGCTGCTCCAGTCCCGTCTCTGATTACAGCCTCCTCTTCACCAGTATGAGGCTTTGATTCGAGATTCCCTCTCAATCTCAAATGCCTTCTTCTGGGTTTTCTATTTTAAAGCGACAAAAAACTCAGGTGCAGGCCTGCTCCCCCAAAACACGCAATTATCAAGTAAAAATGTCCTATTTTGATGGAGGTAATCAAAAAATCCCTAGACCATCTTCCTCAATATGAGAAATACTGTCCGGGCGCCACGTGCTGGGTTCTTTTTTCTGGGGCCAGGTGTTATAAACCTTCAAAAAGGGAACCCAGCACACCCAAGGATAGCTCAGCTATTACCTTTGGAGGCAAATAATGAGCAGGATGGCTTCTGCTGCAGTGTTAGAAAAAAAAAGGTTTAATAAAAGGCAAAATGACAAACAGAAAAATCCGATGCAGGTACAGCAGTCTGCCACTGGTATAAACACCTTCACGAAAGCCCTTTGGTTCTTTTGTCCTCCCCTTTTCTACCTGATGGGTCAGGCAGGACTTTTTGGCTACTATCCAATTAGGTGACCCAGAGTTTTTAGTGAAGCCTCTGGGGTCTTACGAGGTGGCTTGTCACCTGATCGTTGGGAGAAACTTCTGGGCTTCTTTCCTTTTTTGGGGGACAAAGGCTAGCTTTGCCACTCTGTCATTAGGGGGGCACTCTCCTACACCTCCCCACTGGGGAACAGCTCCATCTGATCCAGCTGTGCCTCTTCCTTTCTCCAGAAATCAAAGGAGAGCCTGTGCAGATGGAAGCATTTCCCCGAGGAAGCAGTGCTTCCATGCCAGCCTCTGCTGCAGGAAGGGAGGCCATGCCAGGCACAGGCACAGGAGGTAATTGCTGTTCCTCTGGGCCTGAGCCCTGCTGAGGCTTCAGCTGCCCTCTCTGCTGTTTGGCAGTGCAGGCACAGCCTGGATTGGACCGGCACAGCCCAGTGGGAATTATCCCGAGCAGGCTCAGGGCACTCGGGTCCTGAGCAGTCCTGCTGGGGTCCCTCCGTGGGAGACATGTCCTGAAACCTGGCAGCGACTGCACGGGGTGCCCACGGTGGGGAAAGGACAGAGGGGGAGAGCAAGGCTCCAGTGTGTCCTGAGAGGGCCTGGCTGTTTGCCCTTGGGATCTGGGGGGTTTCCCCACAGAAGGAGGGCAGGAGGGACAGAGGGAGGGCAGGATGGATAGCTGTGGCACTGCCTGCTGCAGTTTTCCCCCATGCTTTAGGGAGGATTTCTTCTGTGTGTGAGGGGGAGAGTTCCAGGTCCCTGCACTGCTGCAGCCACCCCTCCCAGGGATGTTGCTGAGGGCAGGGAAAGAGTGTGGAGAGTGACCAGGAGCCAGCCCAGAGCTCCCCAGGCCCCTGGGCAGCTTTGGCCATGTCTATTCACATCTGGCTCCCATGGCCTTAGCCGACTCCCTGGCAGTGCCCAGTTCCCTGTGGCAGAAAGAGATCCCAGCACACACTGGAAAATGTTCTCATCTGTGCTGCATTGTAGATGAGGGTGCTGGGAAGGCTTCTCCATCAGCTTGGATGAATAAAGTTTTGAAGCCCTTGGAGCCTCCTGCAGGTATGTTCTCAGTGTGCCACCAAGGAAGAATTGTAGACAAGCGGGCAGGCACCAGGTGACAGAAGCTTCTGTGGCTGTTGTGTTACAGATGTGTCTACAGGGAAGACTTCTCCAGCTTCTCCAGCTGCTACCTTGGATGCTGCACTCAAGCCCAGCACCCATCTCAGGGGTGAGTAGTGTGTCCCTGCTGACCCCTCAGGCTGAACCCTGCTTTTCTGGGATCCATTCCTGAGAAATGGAAATATTTTTCTCTAAGGTACTCCAACAGGGAAAGTCCAAGATACAACAGATAAGATATCCCTGGAACCATCCAAACAGATGAGGCAAGAGCTGAAGGAACCCCTGCCGACAAGAGAAGGTGGGTGCATTTCCCTCATGCTTCCCCTGGGAGTCAGCAGCCGGGGGCTTTGGCTGCACATCTGGACACGCCGTGCCCGGCACAGTGGGAAGGGATCCATGGCAGCCTCGCTGCCCCGCTGCTGCTTTCATGCCCTGCAGGGCTGTTTCCCAGCCTGGCCTGGCTGCAGCTTCTGCCCAGCCTCTGTAGGAAGTTATTTGGCATCAGCTGACAGGCCATGCCCAAACTGTAACACACCCTGAGATCCCCCACAATATCTAGCCCTTCAGATTAGGAAAAGGGTGGCTGTTTGGTGGTGGAAGTGCTCTCATCATGCCACTGTAACCTGGCCATTTTCCTGCTCCATAAATTTCACAAATATTACCTCTGATGCCACCACCCAAGTGGGGAACAGCTCCATCTGATGCAGCTGTCTCCCTTCCTTTGTCAAGAGATGGACATAGTGCTTCAGTGGAAGGTGGTATTTCTTGAAGGATGTACTCCATCTTCGGTGCCAGCCCCTGCTGCAGGAAGGAAGGCGATGGCAGACACGGGCACAGGCACAGCAGGTAATTGCTGTGCCGGGCTCAGGCCTGGCCGGGGCTGTGTGGCAGCAGCTCTTCCCCCAGGGCCTGCCCTTGCCCGGCCCGGCAGCAGCCAAAGCTGGAGGCGCCTCGGCTTCCAGGCCTCTGGAGCTGGTTCAGAGCCCCGGGGAAACGGGACTGGTGCAGCAACGTCCCTGGCGCTGCAGCTGCTGCGGAGCTGGCCCTGAGTGCCCAGAGGCCCAAGGCACAGGAGCAGCCCCGAGCGGGAGCCCTGCCGCCAGCCCAGGGCCAGAGCCAGCCCTGGCACACAATGGAAACAGTTCTCATCTTGGTTTGCTTCCAGACTGGGATGCTGGGAAGGATTCTCCATTAGCCTGGCGCTCTGAAGTTGTGAAGCCCTCTGAGCATTTTGCAGGTATGTTCTCACTGTCCCACCAAGGCGTAATGTTTGACTGACTGGTAAGAAGCAGGTGACAGAAGCTTCTGTGGCTGTTGTGTTACAGGCGTGTCTGCAGGGACGACCTCACCAACTCCTACCTTGGATGCTGCACAAAAGCCCAGCTCCCATGGCAGGGGTGAGTAGTGTGTCCCTGCTGACCCCTCAGGCTGAGCCGTGCTTTTGTGGGGTCCATTGCTGGGAAATGGAACTACTTTCTCTTAAGGTCCTCTGACAGGAAAGACCAAAGACATGGCAGGCAGGAAATTCCAGGACCCATTAGAAATCATGTGGCAAATGCTGAAGGAATGTCTGCAGAGAAGACAAGGTGGGTGCATTTCCCTCATGCTGCTCCTGGGACTCAGCAGCCGGGGGCTTTGGCTGCACATCTGGACACGCCGTGCCCGGCACAGCGGGAAGGGATCCATGGCAGCCTCGCTGCCCCACAGCTGCTACTGCTGCTTTCACGCCCTGCAGGGCTGTTTCCCAGCCTGGCCTGGCTGCAGCTTCTGCCCAGCCTCTGCAGGAAGGCATTTGGCATCAGCTGGCAGACAGCCCCAATTGCACCACAGGCCATGCCCACCCTCAGATGCCCTGCAATTTCCTGGTGTCCAGACAGATCAGATGTTGGGGCTGTTTGGGGAAGGAAGCAGCCTTGGGTTGTCCCAAAATCCTGGGTGTTTTCTGATCCTTATGTATTCCTTTCACAAGTGATGCCTCCTGAAATTGTCCCCTTCCCCATTCCCAGTCAGGAATGTTTTCATCTGATGCAGCTGTCTCTTTTCCATTCTCCAGAAATGAAAGGAGAGCCTGCGGAGAAAGAAGCATTTCCCGGAGGAAGCAGTGGTTGCATGCCAGCCTCAGCTCCAGGAAGGGAGGCCATGCCAGGCACAGGCACAGGAGGTAATTGCCGTGCCTCTGGGCCTGAGCCCTGCTGAGGCTAGAGCTGCCCTCTCTGCTGTTTGGCAGTGCGGGCACAGCCTGGACTAGAGCAGCACAGCCCAGGGGAATTATCCCGAGCAGGCTCAGGGCACTCGGAACTGAGCAGTCCTGCTGGGGTCCCTCCATGGGAGACATGTCCTGAAACCTGGCAGCGACTGCACGGGGTGCCCACGGTTGGGAAAGGACAGAGGGGGAGAGCAAGGCTCCAGTGTGTCCTGAGAGGGCCTGGCTGTTTGCCCTTGGGATCTGGGGGGTTTCCCCACAGAAGGAGGGCAGGAGGGACAGAGGGAGGGCAGGATGGATAGCTGTGGCACTGCCTGCTGCAGTTTTCCCCCATGCTTTAGGGAGGATTTCTTCTGTGTGTGAGGGGGAGAGTTCCAGGTCCCTGCACTGCTGCAGCCACCCCTCCCAGGGATGTTGCTGAGGGCAGGGAAAGAGTGTGGAGAGTGACCAGGAGCCAGCCCAGAGCTCCCCAGGCCCCTGGGCAGCTTTGGCCATGTCTATTCACATCTGGCTCCCATGGCCTTAGCCGACTCCCTGGCAGTGCCCAGTTCCCTGTGGCAGAAAGAGATCCCAGCACACACTGGAAAATGTTCTCATCGGTGCTGCATTGTAGATGAGGGTGCTGGGAAGGCTTCTCCATCAGCTTGGATGAATAAAGTTTTGAAGCCCTTGGAGCCTCCTGCAGGTATGTTCTCAGTGTGCCACCAAGGAAGAATTGTAGACAAGCGGGCAGGCACCAGGTGACAGAAGCTTCTGTGGCTGTTGTGTTACAGATGTGTCTACAGGGAAGACTTCTCCAGCTTCTCCAGCTGCTACCTTGGATGCTGCACTCAAGCCCAGCTCCCATCTCAGGGGTGAGTAGTGTGTCCCTGCTGACCCCTCAGGCTGAGCCCTGCTTTTCTGGGATCCATTCCTGGGAAATGGAAATATTTTTCTCTAAGGTACTCCAACAGGGAAAATCCAAGATACAACAGATAAGATATCCCTGGAACCATCCAAACAGATGAGGCAAGAGCTGAAGGAACCCCTGCCGACAAGAGAAGGTGGGTGCATTTCCCTCATGCTTCCCCTGGGAGTCAGCAGCCGGGGGCTTTGGCTGCACATCTGGACACGCCGTGCCCGGCACAGTGGGAAGGGATCCATGGCAGCCTCGCTGCCCCGCTGCTGCTTTCACGCCCTGCAGGGCTGCTTCCCAGCCTGGCCTGGCTGCAGCTTCTGCCCAGCCTCTGCCGGAAGTTATTTGGCATCAGCTGACAGGCCATGCCCAAACTGTAACACACCCTGAGATCCCCCACTATATCCAGCCCTGCAGATTAGGAAAAGGGTGGCTGTTTGGTGGTGGAAGTGCTCTCATCATGCCACTGTAACCTGGCCATTTTCCTGCTCCATAAATTTCACAAATATTACCTCTGATGCCACCACCCAAGTGGGGAACAGCTCCATCTGATGCAGCTGTCTCCCTTCCTTTGTCAAGAGATGGACATAGTGCTTCAGTGGAAGGTGGCATTTCTTGAAGGAAGCACTCCATCTTCGGTGCCAGCCCCTGCTGCAGGAAGGAAGGCGATGGCAGACACGGGCACAGGCACAGCAGGTAATTGCTGTGCCGGGCTCAGGCCTGGCCGGGGCTGTGTGGCAGCAGCTCTTCCCCCAGGGCCTGCCCTTGCCCGGCCCGGCAGCAGCCAAAGCTGGAGGCGCCTCGGCTTCCAGGCCTCTGGAGCTGGTTCAGAGCCCCGGGGAAACGGGACTGGTG
This sequence comes from Passer domesticus, assembly GCF_036417665.1. Lineage (NCBI taxonomy): Eukaryota > Metazoa > Chordata > Aves > Passeriformes > Passeridae > Passer > Passer domesticus. Next base: position 6,100,116 of record NC_087482.1, on the reverse strand, counting down.
CAGCAACGTCCCTGGCGCTGCAGCTGCTGCGGAGCTGGCCCTGAGTGCCCAGAGGCCCAAGGCACAGGAGCAGCCCCGAGCGGGAGCCCTGCCGCCAGCCCAGGGCCAGAGCCAGCCCTGGCACACAATGGAAACAGTTCTCATCTTGGTTTGCTTCCAGACTGGGATGCTGGGAAGGATTCTCCATTAGCCTGGCGCTCTGAAGTTGTGAAGCCCTCTGAGCATTCTGCAGGTATGTTCTCACTGTCCCACCAAGGCGTAATGTTTGACTGACTGGTAAGAAGCAGGTGACAGAAGCTTCTGTGGCTGTTGTGTTACAGGCGTGTCTGCAGGGACGACCTCACCAACTCCTACCTTGGATGCTGCACAAAAGGCCAGCTCCCATGGCAGGGGTGAGTAGTGTGTCTCTGCTGACCCCTCAGGCTGAGCCCTGCTTTTGTGGGGTCCATTCCTGGGAAATGGAACTACTTTCTCTTAAGGTCCTCTGACAGGAGAGACCAAAGACATGGCAGGCAGGAAATTCCAGGACCCATTAGAAATCATGTGGCAAATGCTGAAGGAACGTCTGCAGAGAAGACAAGGTGGGTGCATTTCCCTCATGCTGCTCCTGGGACTCAGCAGCCGGGGGCTTTGGCTGCACATCTGGACACGCCGTGCCCGGCACAGCAGGAAGTGATCCATGGCAGCCTCGCTGCCCCGCTGCTGCTTTCACGCCCTGCAGGGCTGTTTCCCAGCCTGGCCTGGCTGCAGCTTCTGCCCAGCCTCTGCAGGAAGGCATTTGGCATCAGCTGGCCGACAGCCCCAATTGCACCACGGGCCATGCCCACCCTCAGATGCCCTGTAATTTCCTGGTGTCCAGGCAGATCAGATGTTGGGGCTGTTTGGGGAAGGAAGCAGCCTTGGGTTGTCCCAAAATCCTGGGTGTTTTCTGATCCTTGTGCATTCCTTTCACAAGTGATGCCTCCTGAAATTGTCCCCTTCCCCATTCCCAGTCAGGAATGTTTTCATCTGATCCAGCTGTCTCTTTTCCATTCTCCAGAAATGAAAGGAGAGCCTGCGGAGAAAGAAGCATTTCTCGGAGGAAGCAGTGGTTGCATGCCAGCCTCAGCTCCAGGAAGGGAGGCCATGCCAGGCACAGGCACAGGAGGTAATTGCCGTGCCTCTGGGCCTGAGCCCTGCTGAGGCTTGAGCTGCCCTCTCTGCTGTTTGGCAGTGCGGGCACAGCCTGGACTAGAGCAGCACAGCCCAGGGGAATTATCCCGAGCAGGCTCAGGGCACTCGGAACTGAGCAGTCCTGCTGGGGTCCCTCCATGGGAGACATGTCCTGAAACCTGGCAGCGACTGCACGGGGTGCCCACGGTTGGGAAAGGACAGAGGGGGAGAGCAAGGCTCCAGTGTGTCCTGAGAGGGCCTGGCTGTTTGCCCTTGGGATCTGGGGGGTTTCCCCACAGAAGGAGGGCAGGAGGGACAGAGGGAGGGCAGGATGGATAGCTGTGGCACTGCCTGCTGCAGTTTTCCCCCATGCTTTAGGGAGGATTTCTTCTGTGTGTGAGGGGGAGAGTTCCAGGTCCCTGCACTGCTGCAGCCACCCCTCCCAGGGATGTTGCTGAGGGCAGGGAAAGAGTGTGGAGAGTGACCAGGAGCCAGCCCAGAGCTCCCCAGGCCCCTGGGCAGCTTTGGCCATGTCTATTCACATCTGGCTCCCATGGCCTTAGCCGACTCCCTGGCAGTGCCCAGTTCCCTGTGGCAGAAAGAGATCCCAGCACACACTGGAAAATGTTCTCATCTGTGCTGCATTGTAGATGAGGGTGCTGGGAAGGCTTCTCCATCAGCTTGGATGAATAAAGTTTTGAAGCCCTTGGAGCCTCCTGCAGGTATGTTCTCAGTGTGCCACCAAGGAAGAATTGTAGACAAGCGGGCAGGCACCAGGTGACAGAAGCTTCTGTGGCTGTTGTGTTACAGATGTGTCTACAGGGAAGACTTCTCCAGCTTCTCCAGCTGCTACCTTGGATGCTGCACTCAAGCCCAGCTCCCATCTCAGGGGTGAGTAGTGTGTCCCTGCTGACCCCTCAGGCTGAGCCCTGCTTTTCTGGGATCCATTCCTGGGAAATGGAAATATTTTTCTCTAAGGTACTCCAACAGGGAAAATCCAAGATACAACAGATAAGATATCCCTGGAACCATCCAAACAGATGAGGCAAGAGCTGAAGGAACCCCTGCCGACAAGAGAAGGTGGGTGCATTTCCCTCATGCTTCCCCTGGGAGTCAGCAGCCGGGGGCTTTGGCTGCACATCTGGACACGCCGTGCCCGGCACAGTGGGAAGGGATCCATGGCAGCCTCGCTGCCCCGCTGCTGCTTTCACGCCCTGCAGGGCTGCTTCCCAGCCTGGCCTGGCTGCAGCTTCTGCCCAGCCTCTGCCGGAAGTTATTTGGCATCAGCTGACAGGCCATGCCCAAACTGTAACACACCCTGAGATCCCCCACTATATCCAGCCCTGCAGATTAGGAAAAGGGTGGCTGTTTGGTGGTGGAAGTGCTCTCATCATGCCACTGTAACCTGGCCATTTTCCTGCTCCATAAATTTCACAAATATTACCTCTGATGCCACCACCCAAGTGGGGAACAGCTCCATCTGATGCAGCTGTCTCCCTTCCTTTGTCAAGAGATGGACATAGTGCTTCAGTGGAAGGTGGCATTTCTTGAAGGAAGCACTCCATCTTCGGTGCCAGCCCCTGCTGCAGGAAGGAAGGCGATGGCAGACACGGGCACAGGCACAGCAGGTAATTGCTGTGCCGGGCTCAGGCCTGGCCGGGGCTGTGTGGCAGCAGCTCTTCCCCCAGGGCCTGCCCTTGCCCGGCCCGGCAGCAGCCAAAGCTGGAGGCGCCTCGGCATCCAGGCCTCTGGAGCTGGTTCAGAGCCCCGGGGAAACGGGACTGGTGCAGCAACGTCCCTGGCGCTGCAGCTGCTGCGGAGCTGGCCCTGAGTGCCCAGAGGCCCAAGGCACAGGAGCAGCCCCGAGCGGGAGCCCTGCCGCCAGCCCAGGGCCAGAGCCAGCCCTGGCACACAATGGAAACAGTTCTCATCTTGGTTTGCTTCCAGACTGGGATGCTGGGAAGGATTCTCCATTAGCCTGGCGCTCTGAAGTTGTGAAGCCCTCTGAGCATTCTGCAGGTATGTTCTCACTGTCCCACCAAGGCGTAATGTTTGACTGACTGGTAAGAAGCAGGTGACAGAAGCTTCTGTGGCTGTTGTGTTACAGGCGTGTCTGCAGGGACGACCTCACCAACTCCTACCTTGGATGCTGCACAAAAGGCCAGCTCCCATGGCAGGGGTGAGTAGTGTGTCTCTGCTGACCCCTCAGGCTGAGCCCTGCTTTTGTGGGGTCCATTCCTGGGAAATGGAACTACTTTCTCTTAAGGTCCTCTGACAGGAGAGACCAAAGACATGGCAGGCAGGAAATTCCAGGACCCATTAGAAATCATGTGGCAAATGCTGAAGGAACGTCTGCAGAGAAGACAAGGTGGGTGCATTTCCCTCATGCTGCTCCTGGGACTCAGCAGCCGGGGGCTTTGGCTGCACATCTGGACACGCCGTGCCCGGCACAGCAGGAAGTGATCCATGGCAGCCTCGCTGCCCCGCTGCTGCTTTCACGCCCTGCAGGGCTGTTTCCCAGCCTGGCCTGGCTGCAGCTTCTGCCCAGCCTCTGCAGGAAGGCATTTGGCATCAGCTGGCCGACAGCCCCAATTGCACCACGGGCCATGCCCACCCTCAGATGCCCTGTAATTTCCTGGTGTCCAGGCAGATCAGATGTTGGGGCTGTTTGGGGAAGGAAGCAGCCTTGGGTTGTCCCAAAATCCTGGGTGTTTTCTGATCCTTGTGCATTCCTTTCACAAGTGATGCCTCCTGAAATTGTCCCCTTCCCCATTCCCAGTCAGGAATGTTTTCATCTGATCCAGCTGTCTCTTTTCCATTCTCCAGAAATGAAAGGAGAGCCTGCGGAGAAAGAAGCATTTCTCGGAGGAAGCAGTGGTTGCATGCCAGCCTCAGCTCCAGGAAGGGAGGCCATGCCAGGCACAGGCACAGGAGGTAATTGCTGTGCCTCTGGGCCTGAGCCCTGCTGAGGCTTGAGCTGCCCTCTCTGCTGTTTGGCAGTGCGGGCACAGCCTGGACTAGAGCAGCACAGCCCAGGGGAATTATCCCGAGCAGGCTCAGGGCACTGAGCAGTCCTGCTGGGGTCCCTCCATGGGAGACATGTCCTGAAACCTGACAGCGACTGCACGGGGTGCCCACGGTGGGGAAAGGACAGAGGGGGAGAGCAAGGCTCCAGTGTGTCCTGAGAGGGCCTGGCTGTTTGCCCTTGGGATCTGGGGGGTTTCCCCACAGAAGGAGGGCAGGAGGGACAGAGGGAGGGCAGGATGGATAGCTGTGGCACTGCCTGCTGCAGTTTTCCCCCATGCTTTAGGGAGGATTTCTTCTGTGTGTGAGGGGGAGAGTTCCAGGTCCCTGCACTGCTGCAGCCACCCCTCCCAGGGATGTTGCTGAGGGCAGGGAAAGAGTGTGGAGAGTGACCAGGAGCCAGCCCAGAGCTCCCCAGGCCCCTGGGCAGCTTTGGCCATGTCTATTCACATCTGGCTCCCATGGCCTTAGCCGACTCCCTGGCAGTGCCCAGTTCCCTGTGGCAGAAAGAGATCCCAGCACACACTGGAAAATGTTCTCATCTGTGCTGCATTGTAGATGAGGGTGCTGGGAAGGCTTCTCCATCAGCTTGGATGAATAAAGTTTTGAAGCCCTTGGAGCCTCCTGCAGGTATGTTCTCAGTGTGCCACCAAGGAAGAATTGTAGACAAGCGGGCAGGCACCAGGTGACAGAAGCTTCTGTGGCTGTGTGTTACAGATGTGTCTACAGGGAAGACTTCTCCAGCTTCTCCAGCTGCTACCTTGGATGCTGCACTCAAGCCCAGCTCCCATCTCAGGGGTGAGTAGTGTGTCCCTGCTGACCCCACAGGCTGAGCCCTGCTTTTCTGGGATCCATTCCTGGGAAATGGAAATATTTTTCTCTAAGGTACTCCAACAGGGAAAATCCAAGATACAACAGATAAGATATCCCTGGAACCATCCAAACAGATGAGGCAAGAGCTGAAGGAACCCCTGCCGACAAGAGAAGGTGGGTGCATTTCCCTCATGCTTCCCCTGGGACTCAGCAGCCAGGGGCTTTGGCTGCACATCTGGACACGCCGTGCCCGGCACAGTGGGAAGGGATCCATGGCAGCCTCGCTGCCCCGCTGCTGCTTTCATGCCCTGCAGGGCTGTTTCCCAGCCTGGCCTGGCTGCAGCTCCTGCCCAGCCTCTGCCAGAAGTTTTGGCATCAGCTGACAGGCCATGCCCAAACTGTAACACACCCTGAGATCCCCCACAATATCCAGCCCTTCAGATTAGGAAAAGGGTGGCTGTTTGGTGGTGGAAGTGCTCTCATCATGCCACTGTAACCTGGCCATTTTCCTGCTCCATAAATTTCACAAATATTACCTCTGATGCCACCACCCAAGTGGGGAACAGCTCCATCTGATGCAGCTGTCTCCTTCCTTTGTCAAGAGATGGTCATAGTGCTTCAGTGGAAGGTGGTATTTCTTGAAGGAAGCACTCCATCTTCGGTGCCAGCCCCTGCTGCAGGAAGGAAGGCGATGGCAGACACGGGCACAGGCACAGCAGGTAATTGCTGTGCCGGGCTCAGGCCTGGCCGGGGCTGTGTGGCAGCAGCTCTTCCCCCAGGGCCTGCCCTTGCCCGGCCCGGCAGCAGCCAAAGCTGGAGGCGCCTCGGCTTCCAGGCCTCTGGAGCTGGTTCAAGCCCCGGGGAAACGGGACTGGTGCAGCAACGTCCCTGGCGCTGCAGCTGCTGCGGAGCTGGCCCTGAGTGCCCAGAGGCCCCAGGCACAGGAGCAGCCCCGAGCGGGAGCCCTGCTGCCAGCCCACGGCCAGAGCCAGCCCTGGCACACAATGGAAACAGTTCTCATCTTGGTTTGCTTCCAGACTGGGATGCTGGGAAGGATTCTCCATTAGCCTGGCGCTCTGAAGTTGTGAAGCCCTCTGAGCATTCTGCAGGTATGTTCTCACTGTCCCACCAAGGCGTAATGTTTGACTGACTGGTAAGAACCAGGTGACAGAAGCTTCTGTGGCTGTTGTGTTACAGATGTGTCTGCAGGGACGACCTCACCAACTCCTACCTTGGATGCTGCACAAAAGGCCAGCTCCCATGGCAGGGGTGAGTAGTGTGTCTCTGCTGACCCCTCAGGCTGAGCCCTGCTTTTGTGGGGTCCATTCCTGGGAAATGGAACTACTTTCTCTTAAGGTCCTCTGACAGGAGAGACCAAAGACATGGCAGGCAGGAAATTCCAGGACCCATTAGAAATCATGTGGCAAATGCTGAAGGAACGTCTGCAGAGAAGACAAGGTGGGTGCATTTCCCTCATGCTGCTCCTGGGACTCAGCAGCCGGGGGCTTTGGCTGCACATCTGGACACGCCGTGCCCGGCACAGCAGGAAGGGATCCATGGCAGCCTTGCTGCCCCGCTGCTGCTTTCACGCCCTGCCGGGCTGTTTCCCAGCCTGGCCTGGCTGCAGCTTCTGCCCAGCCTCTGCAGGAAGGCATTTGGCATCAGCTGGCAGACAGCCCCAATTGCACCACGGGCCATGCCCACCCTCAGATCCCCTGCAATTTCCTGGTGTCCAGGCAGATCAGATGTTGGGGCTGTTTGGGGAAGGAAGCAGCCTTGGGTTGTCCCAAAATCCTGGGTGTTTTCTGATCCTTGTGCATTCCTTTCACAAGTGATGCCTCCTGAAATTGTCCCCTTCCCCATTCCCAGTCAGGAATGTTTTCATCTGATCCAGCTGTCTCTTTTCCATTCTCCAGAAATGAAAGGAGAGCCTGCGGAGAAAGAAGCATTTCCCGGAAGAAGCAGTGGTTGCATGCCAGCCTCAGCTCCAGGAAGGGAGGCCATGCCAGGCACAGGCACAGGAGGTAATTGCTGTGCCTCTGGGCCTGAGCCCTGCTGAGGCTTGAGCTGCCCTCTCTGCTGTTTGGCAGTGCGGGCACAGCCTGGACTAGAGCAGCACAGCCCAGGGGAATTATCCCGAGCAGGCTCAGGGCACTGAGCAGTCCTGCTGGGGTCCCTCCATGGGAGACATGTCCTGAAACCTGGCAGCGACTGCACGGGGTGCCCACGGTGGGGAAAGGACAGAGGGGGAGAGCAAGGCTCCAGTGTGTCCTGAGAGGGCCTGGCTGTTTGCCCTTGGGATCTGGGGGGTTTCCCCACAGAAGGAGGGCAGGAGGGACAGAGGGAGGGCAGGATGGATAGCTGTGGCACTGCCTGCTGCAGTTTTCCCCCATGCTTTAGGGAGGATTTCTTCTGTGTGTGAGGGGGAGAGTCCCAGGTCCCTGCACTGCTGCAGCCACCCCTCCCAGGGATGTTGCTGAGGGCAGGGAAAGAGTGTGGAGAGTGACCAGGAGCCAGCCCAGAGCACCCCAGGCCCCTGGGCAGCTTTGGCCATGTCTATTCACATCTGGCTCCCATGGCCTTAGCCGACTCCCTGGCAGTGCCCAGTTCCCTGTGGCAGAAAGAGATCCCAGCACACACTGGAAAATGTTCTCATCTGTGCTGCATTGTAGATGAGGGTGCTGGGAAGGCTTCTCCATCAGCTTGGATGAATAAAGTTTTGAAGCCCTTGGAGCCTCCTGCAGGTATGTTCTCAGTGTGCCACCAAGGAAGAATTGTAGACAAGCGGGCAGGCACCAGGTGACAGAAGCTTCTGTGGCTGTGTGTTACAGATGTGTCTACAGGGAAGACTTCTCCAGCTTCTCCAGCTGCTACCTTGGATGCTGCACTCAAGCCCAGCTCCCATCTCAGGGGTGAGTAGTGTGTCCCTGCTGACCCCACAGGCTGAGCCCTGCTTTTCTGGGATCCATTCCTGGGAAATGGAAATATTTTTCTCTAAGGTACTCCAACAGGGAAAATCCAAGATACAACAGATAAGATATCCCTGGAACCATCCAAACAGATGAGGCAAGAGCTGAAGGAACCCCTGCCGACAAGAGAAGGTGGGTGCATTTCCCTCATGCTTCCCCTGGGACTCAGCAGCCGGGGGCTTTGGCTGCACATCTGGACACGCCGTGCCCGGCACAGTGGGAAGGGATCCATGGCAGCCTCGCTGCCCCGCTGCTGCTTTCATGCCCTGCAGGGCTGTTTCCCAGCCTGGCCTGGCTGCAGCTTCTGCCCAGCCTCTGCCGGAAGTTATTTGGCATCAGCTGACAGGCCATGCCCAAACTGTAACACACCCTGAGATCCCCCACAATATCCAGCCCTTCAGATTAGGAAAAGGGTGTCTGTTTGGTGGTGGAAGTGCTCTCATCATGCCACTGTAACCTGGCCATTTTCCTGCTCCATAAATTTCACAAATATTACCTCTGATGCCACCACCCAAGTGGGGAACAGCTCCATCTGATGCAGCTGTCTCCCTTCCTTTGTCAAGAGATGGACATAGTGCTACAGTGGAAGGTGGTATTTCTTGAAGGAAGCACTCCATCTTCGGTGCCAGCCCCTGCTGCAGGAAGGAAGGCGATGGCAGACACGGGCACAGGCACAGCAGGTAATTGCTGTGCCGGGCTCAGGCCTGGCCGGGGCTGTGTGGCAGCAGCTCTTCCCCCAGGGCCTGCCCTTGCCCGGCCCGGCAGCAGCCAAAGCTGGAGGCGCCTCGGCTTCCAGGCCTCTGGAGCTGGTTCAAGCCCCGGGGAAACGGGACTGGTGCAGCAACGTCCCTGGCGCTGCAGCTGCTGCAGAGCTGGCCCTGAGTGCCCAGAGGCCCAAGGCACAGGAGCAGCCCCGAGCGGGAGCCCTGCTGCCAGCCCAGGGCCAGAGCCAGCCCTGGCACACAATGGAAACAGTTCTCATCTTGGTTTGCTTCCAGACTGGGATGCTGGGAAGGATTCTCCATTAGCCTGGCGCTCTGAAGTTGTGAAGCCCTCTGAGCATTCTGCAGGTATGTTCTCACTGTCCCACCAAGGCGTAATGTTTGACTGACTGGTAAGAACCAGGTGACAGAAGCTTCTGTGGCTGTTGTGTTACAGATGTGTCTGCAGGGACGACCTCACCAACTCCTACCTTGGATGCTGCACAAAAGGCCAGCTCCCATGGCAGGGGTGAGTAGTGTGTCCCTGCTGACCCCTCAGGCTGAGCCCTGCTTTTGTGGGGTCCATTCCTGGGAAATGGAACTACTTTCTCTTAAGGTCCTCTGACAGGAGAGACCAAAGACATGGCAGGCAGGAAATTCCAGGACCCATTAGAAATCATGTGGCAAATGCTGAAGGAACGTCTGCAGAGAAGACAAGGTGGGTGCATTTCCCTCATGCTTCCCCTGGGACTCAGCAGCCGGGGACTTTGGCTGCACATCTGGACACGTCGTGCCCGGCACAGCAGGAAGGGATCCATGGCAGCCTCGCTGCCCCGCTGCTGCTTTCACGCCCTGCAGGGCTGTTTCCCAGCCTGGCCTGGCTGCAGCTTCTGCCCAGCCTCTGCAGGAAGGCATTTGGCATCAGCTGGCAGACAGCCCCAATTGCACCACGGGCCATGCCCACCCTCAGATCCCCTGCAATTTCCTGGTGTCCAGGCAGATCAGATGTTGGGGCTGTTTGGGGAAGGAAGCAGCCTTGGGTTGTCCCAAAATCCTGGGTGTTTTCTGATCCTTGTGCATTCCTTTCACAAGTGATGCCTCCTGAAATTGTCCCCTTCCCCATTCCCAGTCAGGAATGTTTTCATCTGATCCAGCTGTCTCTTTTCCATTCTCCAGAAATGAAAGGAGAGCCTGCGGAGAAAGAAGCATTTCCCGGAAGAAGCAGTGGTTGCATGCCAGCCTCAGCTCCAGGAAGGGAGGCCATGCCAGGCACAGGCACAGGAGGTAATTGCTGTGCCTCTGGGCCTGAGCCCTGCTGAGGCTTGAGCTGCCCTCTCTGCTGTTTGGCAGTGCGGGCACAGCCTGGACTAGAGCAGCACAGCCCAGGGGAATTATCCCGAGCAGGCTCAGGGAACTCGGAACTGAGCAGTCCTGCTGGGGTCCCTCCATGGGAGACACGTCCTGAAACCTGGCAGCGACTGCACGGGGTGCCCACGGTGGGGAAAGGACAGAGGGGGAGAGCAAGGCTCCAGTGTGTCCTGAGAGGGCCTGGCTGTTTGCCCTTGGGATCTGGGGGGTTTCCCCACAGAAGGAGGGCAGGAGGGACAGAGGGAGGGCAGGATGGATAGCTGTGGCACTGCCTGCTGCAGTTTTCCCCCATGCTTTAGGGAGGATTTCTTCTGTGTGTGAGGGGGAGAGTTCCAGGTCCCTGCACTGCTGCAGCCACCCCTCCCAGGGATGTTGCTGAGGGCAGGGAAAGAGTGTGGAGAGTGACCAGGAGCCAGCCCAGAGCTCCCCAGGCCCCTGGGCAGCTTTGGCCATGTCTATTCACATCTGGCTCCCATGGCCTTAGCCGACTCCCTGGCAGTGCCCAGTTCCCTGTGGCAGAAAGAGATCCCAGCACACACTGGAAAATGTTCTCATCTGTGCTGCATTGTAGATGAGGGTGCTGGGAAGGCTTCTCCATCAGCTTGGATGAATAAAGTTTTGAAGCCCTTGGAGCCTCCTGCAGGTATGTTCTCAGTGTGCCACCAAGGAAGAATTGTAGACAAGCGGGCAGGCACCAGGTGACAGAAGCTTCTGTGGCTGTGTGTTACAGATGTGTCTACAGGGAAGACTTCTCCAGCTTCTCCAGCTGCTACCTTGGATGCTGCACTCAAGCCCAGCTCCCATCTCAGGGGTGAGTAGTGTGTCCCTGCTGACCCCACAGGCTGAGCCCTGCTTTTCTGGGATCCATTCCTGGGAAATGGAAATATTTTTCTCTAAGGTACTCCAACAGGGAAAATCCAAGATACAACAGATAAGATATCCCTGGAACCATCCAAACAGATGAGGCAAGAGCTGAAGGAACCCCTGCAGACAAGAGAAGGTGGGTGCATTTCCCTCATGCTTCCCCTGGGAGTCAGCAGCCGGGGGCTTTGGCTGCACATCTGGACACGCCGTGCCCGGCACAGCAGGAAGGGATCCATGGCAGCCTCGCTGCCCCGCTGCTGCTTTCACACCCTGCAGGGCTGTTTCCCAGCCTGGCCTGGCTGCAGCTTCTCCCCAGCCTCTGCCGGAAGTTATTGGGCATCAGCTGACAGGCCATGCCCAAACTGTAACACACCCTGAGATCCCCCACTATATCCAGCCCTGCAGATTAGGAAAAGGGTGGCTGTTTGGAGGTGGAAGTGCTCTCATCATGCCACTGTAACCTGGCCATTTTCCTGCTCCATAAATTTCACAAATATTACCTCTGATGCCACCACCCAAGTGGGGAACAGCTCCATCTGATGCAGCTGTCTCCCTTCCTTTGTCAAGAGATGGACATAGTGCTTCAGTGGAAGGTGGTATTTCTTGAAGGAAGCACTCCATCTTCGGTGCCAGCCCCTGCTGCAGGAAGGAAGGCGATGGCAGACACGGGCACAGGCACAGCAGGTAATTGCTGTGCCGGGCTCAGGCCTGGCCGGGGCTGTGTGGCAGCAGCTCTTCCCCCAGGGCCTGCCCTTGCCCGGCCCGGCAGCAGCCAAAGCTGGAGGCGCCTCGGCTTCCAGGCCTCTGGAGCTGGTTCAAGCCCCGGGGAAACGGGACTGGTGCAGCAACGTCCCTGGCGCTGCAGCTGCTGCGGAGCTGGCCCTGAGTGCCCAGAGGCCCAAGGCACAGGAGCAGCCCCGAGCGGGAGCCCTGCCACCAGCCCAGGGCCAGAGCCAGCCCTGGCACACAATGGAAACAGTTCTCATCTTGGTTTGCTTCCAGACTGGGATGCTGGGAAGGATTCTCCATTAGCCTGGCGCTCTGAAGTTGTGAAGCCCTCTGAGCACTCTGCAGGTATGTTCTCACTGTCCCACCAAGGCGTAATGTTTGACTGACTGGTAAGAACCAGGTGACAGAAGCTTCTGTGGCTGTTGTGTTACAGATGTGTCTGCAGGGACGACCTCACCAACTCCTACCTTGGATGCTGCACAAAAGGCCAGCTCCCATGGCAGGGGTGAGTAGTGTGTCTCTGCTGACCCCTCAGGCTGAGCCCTGCTTTTGTGGGGTCCATTCCTGGGAAATGGAACTACTTTCTCTTAAGGTCCTCTGACAGGAGAGACCAAAGACATGGCAGGCAGGAAATTCCAGGACCCATTAGAAATCATGTGGCAAATGCTGAAGGAACGTCTGCAGAGAAGACAAGGTGGGTGCATTTCCCTCATGCTGCTCCTGGGACTCAGCAGCCGGGGGCTTTGGCTGCACATCTGGACACGCCGTGCCCGGCACAGCAGGAAGGGATCCATGGCAGCCTCGCTGCCCCGCTGCTGCTTTCACGCCCTGCAGGGCTGTTTCCCAGCCTGGCCTGGCTGCAGCTTCTGCCCAGCCTCTGCAGGAAGGCATTTGGCATCAGCTGGCCGACAGCCCCAATTGCACCACAGGCCATGCCCACCCTCAGATGCCCTGTAATTTCCTGGTGTCCAGGCAGATCAGATGTTGGGGCTGTTTGGGGAAGGAAGCAGCCTTGGGTTGTCCCAAAATCCTGGGTGTTTTCTGATCCTTATGCATTCCTTTCACAAGTGATGCCTCCTGAAATTGTCCCCTTCCCCATTCCCAGTCAGGAATGTTTTCATCTGATCCAGCTGTCTCTTTTCCATTCTCCAGAAATGAAAGGAGAGCCTGCGGAGAAAGAAGCATTTCTCGGAGGAAGCAGTGGTTTCATGCCAGCCTCAGCTCCAGGAAGGGAGGCCATGCCAGGCACAGGCACAGGAGGTAATTGCTGTGCCTCTGGGCCTGAGCCCTGCTGAGGCTTGAGCTGCCCTCTCTGCTGTTTGGCAGTGCGGGCACAGCCTGGACTAGAGCAGCACAGCCCAGGGGAATTATCCCGAGCAGGCTCAGGGCACTGAGCAGTCCTGCTGGGGTCCCTCCATGGGAGACATGTCCTGAAACCTGGGAGCGACTGCACGGGGTGCCCACGGTGGGGAAAGGACAGAGGGGGAGAGCAAGGCTCCAGTGTGTCCTGAGAGGGCCTGGCTGTTTGCCCTTGGGATCTGGGGGGTTTCCCCACAGAAGGAGGGCAGGAGGGACAGAGGGAGGGCAGGATGGATAGCTGTGGCACTGCCTGCTGCAGTTTTCCCCCATGCTTTAGGGAGGATTTCTTCTGTGTGTGAGGGGGAGAGTCCCAGGTCCCTGCACTGCTGCAGCCACCCCTCCCAGGGATGTTGCTGAGGGCAGGGAAAGAGTGTGGAGAGTGACCAGGAGCCAGCCCAGAGCACCCCAGGCCCCTGGGCAGCTTTGGCCATGTCTATTCACATCTGGCTCCCATGGCCTTAGCCGACTCCCTGGCAGTGCCCAGTTCCCTGTGGCAGAAAGAGATCCCAGCACACACTGGAAAATGTTCTCATCTGTGCTGCATTGTAGATGAGGGTGCTGGGAAGGCTTCTCCATCAGCTTGGATGAATAAAGTTTTGAAGCCCTTGGAGCCTCCTGCAGGTATGTTCTCAGTGTGCCACCAAGGAAGAATTGTAGACAAGCGGGCAGGCACCAGGTGACAGAAGCTTCTGTGGCTGTGTGTTACAGATGTGTCTACAGGGAAGACTTCTCCAGCTTCTCCAGCTGCTACCTTGGATGCTGCACTCAAGCCCAGCTCCCATCTCAGGGGTGAGTAGTGTGTCCCTGCTGACCCCACAGGCTGAGCCCTGCTTTTCTGGGATCCATTCCTGGGAAATGGAAATATTTTTCTCTAAGGTACTCCAACAGGGAAAATCCAAGATACAACAGATAAGATATCCCTGGAACCATCCAAACAGATGAGGCAAGAGCTGAAGGAACCCCTGCCGACAAGAGAAGGTGGGTGCATTTCCCTCATGCTTCCCCTGGGAGTCAGCAGCCGGGGGCTTTGGCTGCACATCTGGACACGCCGTGCCCGGCACAGTGGGAAGGGATCCATGGCAGCCTCGCTGCCCCGCTGCTGCTTTCATGCCCTGCAGGGCTGTTTCCCAGCCTGGCCTGGCTGCAGCTTCTGCCCAGCCTCTGCCGGAAGTTATTTGGCATCAGCTGACAGGCCATGCCCAAACTGTAACACACCCTGAGATCCCCCACAATATCCAGCCCTTCAGATTAGGAAAAGGGTGTCTGTTTGGTGGTGGAAGTGCTCTCATCATGCCACTGTAACCTGGCCATTTTCCTGCTCCATAAATTTCACAAATATTACCTCTGATGCCACCACCCAAGTGGGGAACAGCTCCATCTGATGCAGCTGTCTCCCTTCCTTTGTCAAGAGATGGACATAGTGCTACAGTGGAAGGTGGTATTTCTTGAAGGAAGCACTCCATCTTCGGTGCCAGCCCCTGCTGCAGGAAGGAAGGCGATGGCAGACACGGGCACAGGCACAGCAGGTAATTGCTGTGCCGGGCTCAGCCCTGGCCGGGGCTGTGTGGCAGCAGCTCTTCCCCCAGGGCCTGCCCTTGCCCGGCCCGGCAGCAGCCAAAGCTGGAGGCGCCTCGGCTTCCAGGCCTCTGGAGCTGGTTCAGAGCCCCGGGGAAACGGGACTGGTGCAGCAACGTCCCTGGCGCTGCAGCTGCTGCAGAGCTGGCCCTGAGTGCCCAGAGGCCCAAGGCACAGGAGCAGCCCCGAGCGGGAGCCCTGCTGCCAGCCCAGGGCCAGAGCCAGCCCTGGCACACAATGGAAACAGTTCTCATCTTGGTTTGCTTCCAGACTGGGATGCTGGGAAGGATTCTCCATTAGCCTGGCGCTCTGAAGTTGTGAAGCCCTCTGAGCATTCTGCAGGTATGTTCTCACTGTCCCACCAAGGCGTAATGTTTGACTGACTGGTAAGAACCAGGTGACAGAAGCTTCTGTGGCTGTTGTGTTACAGATGTGTCTGCAGGGACGACCTCACCAACTCCTACCTTGGATGCTGCACAAAAGGCCAGCTCCCATGGCAGGGGTGAGTAGTGTGTCCCTGCTGACCCCTCAGGCTGAGCCCTGCTTTTGTGGGGTCCATTCCTGGGAAATGGAACTACTTTCTCTTAAGGTCCTCTGACAGGAGAGACCAAAGACATGGCAGGCAGGAAATTCCAGGACCCATTAGAAATCATGTGGCAAATGCTGAAGGAACGTCTGCAGAGAAGACAAGGTGGGTGCATTTCCCTCATGCTTCCCCTGGGACTCAGCAGCCGGGGGCTTTGGCTGCACATCTGGACACGCCGTGCCCGGCACAGCAGGAAGGGATCCATGGCAGCCTCGCTGCCCCGCTGCTGCTTTCACGCCCTGCAGGGCTGTTTCCCAGCCTGGCCTGGCTGCAGCTTCTGCCCAGCCTCTGCAGGAAGGCATTTGGCATCAGCTGGCAGACAGCCCCAATTGCACCACGGGCCATGCCCACCCTCAGATCCCCTGCAATTTCCTGGTGTCCAGGCAGATCAGATGTTGGGGCTGTTTGGGGAAGGAAGCAGCCTTGGGTTGTCCCAAAATCCTGGGTGTTTTCTGATCCTTGTGCATTCCTTTCACAAGTGATGCCTCCTGAAATTGTCCCCTTCCCCATTCCCAGTCAGGAATGTTTTCATCTGATCCAGCTGTCTCTTTTCCATTCTCCAGAAATGAAAGGAGAGCCTGCGGAGAAAGAAGCATTTCCCGGAAGAAGCAGTGGTTGCATGCCAGCCTCAGCTCCAGGAAGGGAGGCCATGCCAGGCACAGGCACAGGAGGTAATTGCTGTGCCTCTGGGCCTGAGCCCTGCTGAGGCTTGAGCTGCCCTCTCTGCTGTTTGGCAGTGCGGGCACAGCCTGGACTAGAGCAGCACAGCCCAGGGGAATTATCCCGAGCAGGCTCAGGGAACTCGGAACTGAGCAGTCCTGCTGGGGTCCCTCCATGGGAGACACGTCCTGAAACCTGGCAGCGACTGCACGGGGTGCCCACGGTGGGGAAAGGACAGAGGGGGAGAGCAAGGCTCCAGTGTGTCCTGAGAGGGCCTGGCTGTTTGCCCTTGGGATCTGGGGGGTTTCCCCACAGAAGGAGGGCAGGAGGGACAGAGGGAGGGCAGGATGGATAGCTGTGGCACTGCCTGCTGCAGTTTTCCCCCATGCTTTAGGGAGGATTTCTTCTGTGTGTGAGGGGGAGAGTTCCAGGTCCCTGCACTGCTGCAGCCACCCCTCCCAGGGATGTTGCTGAGGGCAGGGAAAGAGTGTGGAGAGTGACCAGGAGCCAGCCCAGAGCTCCCCAGGCCCCTGGGCAGCTTTGGCCATGTCTATTCACATCTGGCTCCCATGGCCTTAGCCGACTCCCTGGCAGTGCCCAGTTCCCTGTGGCAGAAAGAGATCCCAGCACACACTGGAAAATGTTCTCATCTGTGCTGCATTGTAGATGAGGGTGCTGGGAAGGCTTCTCCATCAGCTTGGATGAATAAAGTTTTGAAGCCCTTGGAGCCTCCTGCAGGTATGTTCTCAGTGTGCCACCAAGGAAGAATTGTAGACAAGCAGGCAGGCACCAGGTGACAGAAGCTTCTGTGGCTGTTGTGTTACAGATGTGTCTACAGGGAAGACTTCTCCAGCTTCTCCAGCTGCTACCTTGGATGCTGCACTCAAGCCCAGCTCCCATCTCAGGGGTGAGTAGTGTGTCCCTGCTGACCCCTCAGGCTGAGCCCTGCTTTTCTGGGATCCATTCCTGGGAAATGGAAATATTTTTCTCTAAGGTACTCCAACAGGGAAAATCCAAGATACAACAGATAAGATATCCCTGGAACCATCCAAACAGATGAGGCAAGAGCTGAAGGAACCCCTGCAGACAAGAGAAGGTGGGTGCATTTCCCTCATGCTTCCCCTGGGAGTCAGCAGCCGGGGGCTTTGGCTGCACATCTGGACACGCCGTGCCCGGCACAGCAGGAAGGGATCCATGGCAGCCTCGCTGCCCCGCTGCTGCTTTCACACCCTGCAGGGCTGTTTGCCAGCCTGGCCTGGCTGCAGCTTCTCCCCAGCCTCTGCCGGAAGTTATTGGGCATCAGCTGACAGGCCATGCCCAAACTGTAACACACCCTGAGATCCCCCACTATATCCAGCCCTGCAGATTAGGAAAAGGGTGGCTGTTTGGAGGTGGAAGTGCTCTCATCATGCCACTGTAACCTGGCCATTTTCCTGCTCCATAAATTTCACAAATATTACCTCTGATGCCACCACCCAAGTGGGGAACAGCTCCATCTGATGCAGCTGTCTCCCTTCCTTTGTCAAGAGATGGACATAGTGCTTCAGTGGAAGGTGGTATTTCTTGAAGGAAGCACTCCATCTTCGGTGCCAGCCCCTGCTGCAGGAAGGAAGGCGATGGCAGACACGGGCACAGGCACAGCAGGTAATTGCTGTGCCGGGCTCAGGCCTGGCCGGGGCTGTGTGGCAGCAGCTCTTCCCCCAGGGCCTGCCCTTGCCCGGCCCGGCAGCAGCCAAAGCTGGAGGCGCCTGGGCTTCCAGGCCTCTGGAGCTGGTTCAGAGCCCCGGGGAAACGGGACTGGTGCAGCAACGTCCCTGGCGCTGCAGCTGCTGCGGAGCTGGCCCTGAGTGCCCAGAGGCCCAAGGCACAGGAGCAGCCCCGAGAGGGAGCCCTGCCGCCAGCCCAGGGCCAGAGCCAGCCCTGGCACACAATGGAAACAGTTCTCATCTTGGTTTGCTTCCAGACTGGGATGCTGGGAAGGATTCTCCATTAGCCTGGCGCTCTGAAGTTGTGAAGCCCTCTGAGCATTCTGCAGGTATGTTCTCACTGTCCCACCAAGGCGTAATGTTTGACTGACTGGTAAGAACCAGGTGACAGAAGCTTCTGTGGCTGTTGTGTTACAGATGTGTCTGCAGGGACGACCTCACCAACTCCTACCTTGGATGCTGCACAAAAGGCCAGCTCCCATGGCAGGGGTGAGTAGTGTGTCTCTGCTGACCCCTCAGGCTGAGCCCTGCTTTTGTGGGGTCCATTCCTGGGAAATGGAACTACTTTCTCTTAAGGTCCTCTGACAGGAGAGACCAAAGACATGGCAGGCAGGAAATTCCAGGACCCATTAGAAATCATGTGGCAAATGCTGAAGGAACGTCTGCAGAGAAGACAAGGTGGGTGCATTTCCCTCATGCTGCTCCTGGGACTCAGCAGCCGGGGGCTTTGGCTGCACATCTGGACACGCCGTGCCCGGCACAGCAGGAAGGGATCCATGGCAGCCTCGCTGCCCCGCTGCTGCTTTCACGCCCTGCAGGGCTGTTTCCCAGCCTGGCCTGGCTGCAGCTTCTGCCCAGCCTCTGCAGGAAGGCATTTGGCATCAGCTGGCCGACAGCCCCAATTGCACCACAGGCCATGCCCACCCTCAGATGCCCTGTAATTTCCTGGTGTCCAGGCAGATCAGATGTTGGGGCTGTTTGGGGAAGGAAGCAGCCTTGGGCTGTCCCAAAATCCTGGGTGTTTTCTGATCCTTGTGCATTCCTTTCACAAGTGATGCCTCCTGAAATTGTCCCCTTCCCCATTCCCAGTCAGGAATGTTTTCATCTGATCCAGCTGTCTCTTTTCCATTCTCCAGAAATGAAAGGAGAGCCTGCGGAGAAAGAAGCATTTCTCGGAGGAAGCAGTGGTTGCATGCCAGCCTCAGCTCCAGGAAGGGAGGCCATGCCAGGCACAGGCACAGGAGGTAATTGCTGTGCCTCTGGGCCTGAGCCCTGCTGAGGCTTGAGCTGCCCTCTCTGCTGTTTGGCAGTGCGGGCACAGCCTGGACTAGAGCAGCACAGCCCAGGGGAATTATCCCGAGCAGGCTCAGGGCACTGAGCAGTCCTGCTGGGGTCCCTCCATGGGAGACATGTCCTGAAACCTGACAGCGACTGCACGGGGTGCCCACGGTGGGGAAAGGACAGAGGGGGAGAGCAAGGCTCCAGTGTGTCCTGAGAGGGCCTGGCTGTTTGCCCTTGGGATCTGGGGGGTTTCCCCACAGAAGGAGGGCAGGAGGGACAGAGGGAGGGCAGGATGGATAGCTGTGGCACTGCCTGCTGCAGTTTTCCCCCATGCTTTAGGGAGGATTTCTTCTGTGTGTGAGGGGGAGAGTCCCAGGTCCCTGCACTGCTGCAGCCACCCCTCCCAGGGATGTTGCTGAGGGCAGGGAAAGAGTGTGGAGAGTGACCAGGAGTCAGCCCAGAGCTCCCCAGGCCCCTGGGCAGCTTTGGCCATGTCTATTCACATCTGGCTCCCATGGCCTTAGCCGACTCCCTGGCAGTGCCCAGTTCCCTGTGGCAGAAAGAGATCCCAGCACACACTGGAAAATGTTCTCATCTGTGCTGCATTGTAGATGAGGGTGCTGGGAAGGCTTCTCCATCAGCTTGGATGAATAAAGTTTTGAAGCCCTTGGAGCCTCCTGCAGGTATGTTCTCAGTGTGCCACCAAGGAAGAATTGTAGACAAGCGGGCAGGCACCAGGTGACAGAAGCTTCTGTGGCTGTGTGTTACAGATGTGTCTACAGGGAAGACTTCTCCAGCTTCTCCAGCTGCTACCTTGGATGCTGCACTCAAGCCCAGCTCCCATCACAGGAGTGAGTAGTGTGTCCCTGATGACCCCACAGGCTGAGCCTTGCTTTTGTAGGATCCATTCCAGGGAAATGGAAATATTTTTCTCTAAGGTACTCCAACAGGTACAATCCAAGACACAACAGATAAGATATCCCTGGAACCATTCAAACAGATGAGGCAAGAGCTGAAGGAACCCCTGCAGACAAGAGAAGGTGGGTGCATTTCCCTCATGCTTCCCCTGGGACTCAGCAGCCGGGGGCTTTGGCTGCACATCTGGACATGCCGTGCCCGGCACAGTGGGAAGGGATCCATGGCAGCCTTGCTGCCCCGCTGCTGCTTTCACGCCCTGCAGGGCTGTTTCCCAGCCTGGCCTGGCTGTAGCTTCTGGCCAGCCTCTGCAGGAAGGCACTTGGCATCAGCTGACAGGCAGCCCAAACTGTAACACACCCTGAAATCCCCCACAATATCCAGCCCTGCAGATTAGGAAAAGGGTGTCTGTTTGGAGCTGCAAGTGCTCTCATCATGCCACTGTAACCTGGCCATTTTCCTGCTCCATAAATTTCACAAATATTACCTCTGATGCCACCACCCAAGTGGGGAACAGCTCCATCTGATGCAGCTGTCTCCCTTCCTTTCTCAAGAGATGGACATAGTGCTTCAGTGGAAGGTGGCATTTCTTGAAGGAAGCACTCCATCTTCGGTGCCAGCCCCTGCTGCAGGAAGGAAGGCGATTCCAGACACGGGCACAGGCACAGCAGGTAATTGCTGTGCCGGGCTCAGGCCTGGCCGGGGTTGTGTGGCAGCAGCTCTTCCCCCAGGGCCTGCCCTTCCCCATCAGCAGCCAAAGCTGGAGGCGCCTCGGCTTCCAGGCCTCTGGAGCTGGTTCAGAGCCCCGGGGAAACGGGACTGGTGCAGCAACGTCCCTGGCGCTGCAGCTGCTGCGGAGCTGGCCCTGAGTGCCCAGAGGCCCAAGGCACAGGAGCAGCTGCGAGCGGGAGCCCTGCCGCCAGCCCGGGGCCAGAGCCAGCCCTGGCACACAATGGAAACAGTTCTCATCTTGGTTTGCTTCCAGACTGGGATGCTGGGAAGGATTCTCCATTAGCCTGGCGCTCTGAAGTTGTGAAGCCCTCTGAGCATTCTGCAGGTATGTTCTCACTGTCCCACCAAGGCGTAATGTTTGACTGACTGGTAAGAACCAGGTGACAGAAGCTTCTGTGGCTGTTGTGTTACAGGCGTGTCTGCAGGGACGTCCTCACCAACTCCTACCTTGGATGCTGCACAAAAGGCCAGCTCCCATGGCAGGGGTGAGTAGTGTGTCCCTGCTGACCCCTCAGGCTGAGCCCTGCTTTTGTGGGGTCCATTGCTGGGAAATGGAACAACTTTCTCTTAAGATCCTCTGACAGGAAAGACCAAAGACATGGCAGGCAGGAAATTCCAGGACCCATTAGAAATCATGTGGCAAATGCTGAAGGAATGTCTGCAGAGAAGACAAGGTGGGTGCATTTCCCTCATGCTGCCCCTGGGACTCAGCAGCCGGGGGCTTTGGCTGCACATCTGGACACGCCGTGCCCGGCACAGCAGGAAGGGATCCATGGCAGCCTCGCTGCCCCGCTGCTGCTTTCACGCCCTGCAGGGCTGTTTCCCAGCCTGGCCTGGCTGCAGCTTCTGCCCAGCCTCTGCAGGAAGGCATTTGGCATCAGCTGGCAGACAGCCCCAAATGCACCACAGGCCATGCCCACCCTCAGATCCCCTGCAATTTCCTGGTGTCCAGGCAGATCACATGTTGGGGCTGTTTGGGGAAGGAAGCAGCCTTGGGTTGTCCCAAAATCCTGGGTGTTTTCTGATCCTTGTGCATTCCTTTCACAAGTGATGCCTCCTGAAATTGTCCCCTTCCCCATTCCCAGTCAGGAATGTTTTCATCTGATCCAGCTGTCTCTTTTCCATTCTCCAGAAATGAAAGGAGAGCCTGCGGAGAAAGAAGCATTTCCCGGAAGAAGCAGTGGTTGCATGCCAGCCTCAGCTCCAGGAAGGGAGGCCATGCCAGGCACAGGCACAGGAGGTAATTGCTGTGCCTCTGGGCCTGAGCCCTGCTGAGGCTTGAGCTGCCCTCTCTGCTGTTTGGCAGTGCGGGCACAGCCTGGACTAGAGCAGCACAGCCCAGGGGAATTATCCCGAGCAGGCTCAGGGCACTGAGCAGTCCTGCTGGGGTCCCTCCATGGGAGACATGTCCTGAAACCTGGCAGCGACTGCACGGGGTGCCCACGGTGGGGAAAGGACAGAGGGGGAGAGCAAGGCTCCAGTGTGTCCTGAGAGGGCCTGGCTGTTTGCCCTTGGGATCTGGGGGGTTTCCCCACAGAAGGAGGGCAGGAGGGACAGAGGGAGGGCAGGATGGAGAGCTGTGGCACTGCCTGCTGCAGTTTTCCCCCATGCTTTAGGGAGGATTTCTTCTGTGTGTGAGGGGGAGAGTTCCAGGTCCCTGCACTGCTGCAGCCACCCCTCCCAGGGTTGTTGCTGAGGGCAGGGAAAGAGTGTGGAGAGTGACCAGGAGCCAGCCCAGAGCTCCCCAGGCCCCTGGGCAGCTTTGGCCATGTCTATTCACATCTGGCTCCCATGGCCTTACCCGACTCCCTGGCAGTGCCCAGTTCCCTGTGGCAGAAAGAGATCCCAGCACACACTGGAAAATGTTCTCATCTGTGCTGCATTGTAGATGAGGGTGCTGGGAAGGCTTCTCCATCAGCTTGGATGAATAAAGTTTTGAAGCCCTTGGAGCCTCCTGCAGATAGGTTCTCAGTGTGCCACCAAGGAAGAATTGTAGACAAGCGGGCAGGCACCAGGTGACAGAAGCCTCTGTGGCTGTTGTGTTACAGATGTGTCTACAGGGAAGACTTCTCCAGCTTCTCCAGCTGCTACCTTGGATGCTGCACTCCAGCCCAGCTCCCATCTCAGGGGTGAGTAGTGTGTCCCTGCTGACCCCACAGGCTGAACCCTGCTTTTCTGGGATCCATTCCTGGGAAATGGAAATATTTTTCTCTAAGGTAGTCCAACAGGGAAAATCCAAGATACAACAGATAAGATATCCCTGGAACCATCCAAACAGATGCGGCAAGAGCTGAAGGAACCCCTGCAGACAAGAGAATGTGGGTGCATTTCCCTCATGCTTCCCCTGGGAGTCAGCAGCCGGGGGCTTTGGCTGCACATCTGGACACGCCGTGCCCGGCACAGTGGGAAGGGCTCCATGGCAGCCTCGCTGCCCCGTTGCTGCGTTCACGCCCTGCAGGGCTGTTTCCCAGCCTGGCCTGGCTGCAGCTTCTGCCCAGCCTCTGCCGGAAGTTATTTGGCATCAGCTGACAGGCCATGCCCAAACTGTAAGACACCCTGAGATCCCCCACTATATCCAGCCCTGCAGATTAGGAAAAGGGTGGCTGTTTGGAGGTGGAAGTGCTCTCATCATGCCACTGTAACCTGGCCATTTTCCTGCTCCATAAATTTCACAAATATTACCTCTGATGCCACCACCCAAGTGGGAAACAGCTCCATCTGATGCAGCTGTCTCCCTTCCTTTGTCAAGAGATGGACATAGTGCTTCAGTGGAAGGTGGTATTTCTTGAAGGAAGCACTCCATCTTCGGTGCCAGCCCCTGCTGCAGGAAGGAAGGCAAAGCCAGACACGGGCACAGGCACAGCAGGTAATTGCTGTGCCGGGCTCAGGCCTGGCCGGGGCTGTGTGGCAGCAGCTCTTCCCCCAGGGCCTGCCCTTGCCCGGCCCGGCAGCAGCCAAAGCTGGAGGCGCCTCGGCTTCCAGGCCTCTGGAGCTGGTTCAGAGCCCCGGGGAAACGGGACTGCTGCAGCAAGGTCCCTGGTGCTGCAGCTGCTGCGGAGCTGGCCCTGAGTGCCCAGAGGCCCAAGGCACAGGAGCAGCCCCGAGCGGGAGCCCTGCCGCCAGCCCGGGGCCAGAGCCAGCCCTGGCACACAATGGAAACAGTTCTCATCTTGGTTTGCTTCCAGACTGGGATGCTGGGAAGGATTCTCCATTAGCCTGGCGCTCTGAAGTTGTGAAGCCCTCTGAGCATTCTGCAGGTATGTTCTCACTGTCCCACCAAGGCGTAATGTTTGACTGACTGGTAAGAAGCAGGTGACAGAAGCTTCTGTGGCTGTTGTGTTACAGGCGTGTCTGCAGGGACGACCTCACCAACTCCTACCTTGGATGCTGCACAAAAGGCCAGCTCCCATGGCAGGGGTGAGTAGTGTGTCCCTGCTGACCCCTCAGGCTGAGCCCTGCTTTTGTGGGGTCCATTCCTGGGAAATGGAACTACTTTCTTTTAAGGTCCTCTGACAGGAAAGACCAAAGACATGGCAGGCAGGAAATTCCAGGACCCATTAGAAATCATGTGACAAATGCTGAAGGAATGTCTGCAGAGAAGACAAGGTGGGTGCATTTCCTCATGCTGCTCCTGGGACTCAGCAGCCAGGGGCGTTGGCTGCACATCTGGACACGTCGTGCCCGGCACAGCAGGAAGGGATCCATGGCAGCCTCGCTACCCCGCTGCTGCTTTCATGCCCTGCAGGGCTGTTTGCCAGCCTGGCCTGGCTGCAGCTTCTGCCCAGCCTCTGCAGGAAGGCATTTGGCATCAGCTGGCAGACAGCCCCAAATGCACCACAGGCCATGCCCACCCTCAGATCCCCTGCAATTTCCTGGTGTCCAGGCAGATCACATGTTGGGGCTGTTTGGGGAAGGAAGCAGCCTTGGGTTGTCCCAAAATCCTGGGTGTTTTCTGATCCTTGTGCATTCCTTTCACAAGTGATGCCTCCTGAAATTGTCCCCTTCCCCATTCCCAGTCAGGAATGTTTTCATCTGATCCAGCTGTCTCTTTTCCATTCTCCAGAAATGAAAGGAGAGCCTGCGGAGAAAGAAGCATTTCCCGGAGGAAGCAGTGGTTGCATGCCAGCCTCAGCTCCAGGAAGGGAGGCCATGCCAGGCACAGGCACAGGAGGTAATTGCTGTGCCTCTGGGCCTGAGCCCTGCTGAGGCTTGAGCTGCCCTCTCTGCTGTTTGGCAGTGCGGGCACAGCCTGGACTAGAGCGGCACAGCCCAGGGGAATTATCCCGAGCAGGCTCAGGGCACTGAGCAGTCCTGCTGGGGTCCCTCCATGGGAGACATGTCCTGAAACCTGACAGCGACTGCACGGGGTGCCCACGGTGGGGAAAGGACAGAGGGGGAGAGCAAGGCTCCAGTGTGTCCTGAGAGGGCCTGGCTGTTTGCCCTTGGGATCTGGGGGGTTTCCCCACAGAAGGGGAGGGCAGGAGGGACAGAGGGAGGGCAGGATGGATAGCTGTGGCACTGCCTGCTGCAGTTTTCCCCCATGCTTTAGGGAGGATTTCTTCTGTGTGTGAGGGGGAGAGTTCCAGGTCCCTGCACTGCTGCAGCCACCCCTCCCAGGGATGTTGCTGAGGGCAGGGAAAGAGTGTGGAGAGTGACCAGGAGCCAGCCCAGAGCACCCCAGGCCCCTGGGCAGCTTTGGCCATGTCTATTCACATCTGGCTCCCATGGCCTTACCCGACTCCCTGGCAGTGCCCAGTTCCCTGTGGCAGAAAGAGATCCCAGCACACCCTGGAAAATGTTCTCATCTGTGCTGCATTGTAGATGAGGGTGCTGGGAAGGCTTCTCCATCAGCTTGGATGAATAAAGTTTTGAAGCCCTTGGAGCCTCCTGCAGGTATGTTCTCAGTGTGCCACCAAGGAAGAATTGTAGACAAGCGGGCAGGCACCAGGTGACAGAAGCTTCTGTGAATGTTGTGTTACAGATGTGTCTACAGGGAAGACTTCTCCAGCTTCTCCAGCTGCTACCTTGGATGCTGCACTCAAGCCCAGCTCCCATCTCAGGGGTGAGTAGTGTGTCCCTGCTGACCCCACAGGCTTAGCCCTGCTTTTCTGGGATCCATTCCTGGGAAATGGAAATATTTTTCTCTAAGGTACTCCAACAGGGAAAATCCAAGATACAACAGATAAGATATCCCTGGAACCATCCAAACAGATGCGGCAAGAGCTGAAGGAACCCCTGCAGACAAGAGAATGTGGGTGCATTTCCCTCATGCTTCCCCTGGGAGTCAGCAGCCGGGGGCTTTGGCTGCACATCTGGACACGCCATGCCCGGCACAGTGGGAAGGGATCCATGGCAGCCTCGCTGCCCCGTTGCTGCGTTCACGCCCTGCAGGGCTGTTTCCCAGCCTGGCCTGGCTGCAGCTTCTGCCCAGCCTCTGCCGGAAGTTATTTGGCATCAGCTGACAGGCCATGCCCAAACTGTAAGACACCCTGAGATCCCCCACTATATCCAGCCCTGCAGATTAGGAAAAGGGTGGCTGTTTGGAGGTGGAAGTGCTCTCATCATGCCACTGTAACCTGGCCATTTTCCTGCTCCATAAATTTCACAAATATTACCTCTGATGCCACCACCCAAGTGGGAAACAGCTCCATCTGATGCAGCTGTCTCCCTTCCTTTGTCAAGAGATGGACATAGTGCTTCAGTGGAAGGTGGTATTTCTTGAAGGAAGCACTCCATCTTCGTTGCCAGCCCCTGCTTCAGGAAGGAAGGCAAAGCCAGACACGGGCACAGGCACAGCAGGTAATTGCTGTGCCGGGCTCAGGCCTGGCCGGGGCTGTGTGGCAGCAGCTCTTCCCCCAGGGCCTGCCCTTGCCCGGCCCGGCAGCAGCCAAAGCTGGAGGCGCCTCGGCTTCCAGGCCTCTGGAGCTGGTTCAGAGCCCCGGGGAAACGGGACTGGTGCAGCAACGTCCCTGGCGCTGCAGCTGCTGCGGAGCTGGCCCTGAGTGCCCAGAGGCCCAAGGCACAGGAGCAGCCCCGAGCGGGAGCCCTGCCGCCAGCCCAGGGCCAGAGCCAGCCCTAGCACACAATGGAAACAGTTCTCATCTTGGTTTGCTTCCAGACTGGGATGCTGGGAAGGATTCTCCATTAGCCTGGCGCTCTGAAGTTGTGAAGCCCTCTGAGCATTCTGCAGGTGTGTTCTCACTGTCCCACCAAGGCGTAATGTTTGACTGACTGGTAAGAACCAGGTGACAGAAGCTTCTGTGGCTGTTGTGTTACAGGCGTGTCTGCAGGGACGTCCTCACCAACTCCTACCTTGGATGCTGCACAAAAGGCCAGCTCCCATGGCAGGGGTGAGTAGTGTGTCCCTGCTGACCCCTCAGGCTGAGCCCTGCTTTTGTGGGGTCCATTCCTGGGAAATGGAACTACTTTCTCTTAAGGTCCTCTGACAGGAAAGACCAAAGACATGGCAGGCAGGAAATTCCAGGACCCATTAGAAATCATGTGGCAAATGCTGAAGGAACGTCTGCAGAGAAGACAAGGTGGGTGCATTTCCCTCATGCTGCTCCTGGGACTCAGTAGCCGGGGGCGTTGGCTGCACATCTGGACACGCCGTGCCCGGCACAGCAGGAAGGGATCCATGGCAGCCTTGCTGCCCCGCTACTGCTTTCAGGCCCTGCAGGGCTGTTTCCCAGCCTGGCCTGGCTGCAGCTTCTGCCCAGCCTCTGCAGGAAGGCATTTGGCATCAGCTGGCAGACAGCCCCAATTGCACCACAGGCCATGCCCACCCTCAGATCCCCTGCAATTTCCTGGTGTCCAGGCAGATCAGATGTTGGGGCTGTTTGGGGAAGGAAGCAGCCTTGGGTTGTCCCAAAATCCTGGGTGTTTTCTGATCCTTGTGCATTCCTTTCACAAGTGATGCCTCCTGAAATTGTCCCCTTCCCCATTCCCAGTCAGGAATGTTTTCATCTGATCCAGCTGTCTCTTTTCCATTCTCCAGAAATGAAAGGAGAGCTTGCGGAGAAAGAAGCATTTCCCGGAAGAAGCAGTGGTTGCATGCCAGCCTCAGCTCCAGGAAGGGAGGCCATGCCAGGCACAGGCACAGGAGGTAATTGCTGTGCCTCTGGGCCTGAGCCCTGCTGAGGCTTGAGCTGCCCTCTCTGCTGTTTGGCAGTGCGGGCACAGCCTGGACTAGAGCAGCACAGCCCAGGGGAATTATCCCGAGCAGGCTCAGGGCACTCGGGCACTGAGCAGTCCTGCTGGGGTCCCTCCATGGGAGACATGTCCTGAAACCTGGCAGCGACTGCACGGGGTGCCCACGGTGGGGAAAGGACAGAGGGGGAGAGCAAGGCTCCAGTGTGTCCTGAGAGGGCCTGGCTGTTTGCCCTTGGGATCTGGGGGGTTTCCCCACAGAAGGGGAGGGCAGGAGGGACAGAGGGAGGGCAGCATGGATAGCTGTGGCACTGCCTGCTGCAGTTTTCCCCCATGCTTTAGGGAGGATTTCTTCTGTGTGTGAGGGGGAGAGTTCCAGGTCCCTGCACTGCTGCAGCCACCCCTCCCAGGGATGTTGCTGAGGGCAGGGAAAGAGTGTGGAGAGTGACCAGGAGCCAGCCCAGAGCTCCCCAGGCCCCTGGGCAGCTTTGGCCATGTCTATTCACATCTGGCTCCCATGGCCTTACCCGACTCCCTGGCAGTGCCCAGTTCCCTGTGGCAGAAAGAGATCCCAGCACACACTGGAAAATGTTCTCATCTGTGCTGCATTGTAGATGAGGGTGCTGAGAAGGCTTCTCCATCAGCTTGGATGAATAAAGTTTTGAAGCCCTTGGAGCCTCCTGCAGGTATGTTCTCAGTGTGCCACCAAGGAAGAATTGTAGACAAGCGGGCAGGCACCAGGTGACAGAAGCTTCTGTGGCTGTTGTGCTACAGATGTGTCTACAGGGAAGACTTCTCCAGCTTCTCCAGCTGCTACCTTGGATGCTGCACTCAAGCCCAGCTCCCATCTCAGGGGTGAGTAGTGTGTCCCTGCTGACCCCACAGGCTGAACCCGGCTTTTCTGGGATCCATTCCTGGCAAATGGAAATATTTTTCTCTAAGGTATTCCAACAGGGAAAATCCAAGATACAACAGATAAGATATCCCTGGAACCATCGAAACATATGAGGCAAGAGCTGAAGGAATGTCTGCAGAGAAGACAAGGTGGGTGCATTTCCCTCATGCTGCTCCTGGGGGTCAGCAGCCGGGGACTTTGGCTGCACATCTGGACACGCCATGCCCGGCACAGCGGGAAGGGATCCATGGCAGCCCCGCTGCCCCGCTGCTGCTTTCACGCCCTGCAGGGCTGTTTGCCAGCCTGGCCTGGCTGCAGCTTCTGCCCAGCCTCTGCCGGAAGTTATTTGGCATCAGCTGACAGGCCATGCCCAAACTGTAACACACCCTGAGATCCCCCACTATATCCAGCCCTGCAGATTAGGAAAAGGGTGGCTGTTTGGAGGTGGAAGTGCTTTCATCATGCCACTGTAACCTGGCCATTTTCCTGCTCCATAAATTTCACAAATATTACCTCTGATGCCACCACCCAAGTGGGAAACAGCTCCATCTGATGCAGCTGTCTCCCTTCCTTTGTCAAGAGATGGACATAGTGTTTCAGTGGAAGGTGGTATTTCTTGAAGGAAGCACTCCATCTTCGGTGCCAGCCCCTGCTGCAGGAAGGAAGGCGATGGCAGACACGGGCACAGGCACAGCAGGTAATTGCTGTGCCGGGCTCAGGCCTGGCCGGGGCTGTGTGGCAGCAGCTCTTCCCCCAGGGCCTGCCCTTGCCCGGCCCGGCAGCAGCCAAAGCTGGAGGCGCCTCGGCTTCCAGGCCTCTGGAGCTGGTTCAGAGCCCCGGGGAAACGGGACTGGTGCAGCAACGTCCCTGGCGCTGCAGCTGCTGCGGAGCTGGCCCTGAGTGCCCAGAGGCCCAAGGCACAGGAGCAGCCCCGAGCGGGAGCCCTGCCGCCAGCCCAGGGCCAGAGCCAGCCCTGGCACACAATGGAAACAGTTCTCATCTTGGTTTGCTTCCAGACTGGGATGCTGGGAAGGATTCTCCATTAGCCTGGCGCTCTGAAGTTGTGAAGCCCTCTGAGCATTCTGCAGGTATGTTCTCACTGTCCCACCAAGGCGTAATGTTTGACTGACTGGTAAGAACCAGGTGACAGAAGCTTCTGTGGCTGTTGTGTTACAGGCGTGTCTGCAGGGACGACCTCACCAACTCCTACCTTGGATGCTGCACAAAAGGCCAGCTCCCATGGCAGGGGTGAGTAGTGTGTCCCTGCTGACCCCTCAGGCTGAGCCCTGCTTTTGTGGGGTCCATTCCTGGGAAATGGAACAACTTTCTCTTAAGGTCCTCTGACAGGAAAGACCAAAGACATGGCAGGCAGGAAATTCCAGGACCCATTAGAAATCATGTGGCAAATGCTGGAGGAACGTCTGCAGAGAAGACAAGGTGGGTGCATTTCCCTCATGCTGCTCCTGGGTCTCAGCAGCCGGGGGCTTTGGCTGCACATCTGGACACGCCGTGCCCGGCACAGCAGGAAGGGATCCATGGCAGCCTTGCTGCCCCGCTGCTGCTTTCATGCCCTGCACGGCTGTTTCCCAGCCTGGCCTGGCTGCAGCTTCTGCCCAGCCTCTGCAGGAAGGCATTTGGCATCAGCTGGCAGACAGCCCCAATTGCACCACAGGCCATGCCCACCCTCAGATCCCCTGCAATTTCCTGGTGTCCAGGCAGATCAGATGTTGGGGCTGTTTGGGGAAGGAAGCAGCCTTGGGCTGTCCCAAAATCCTGGGTGTTTTCTGATCCTTATGCATTCCTTTCACAAGTGATGCCTCCTGAAATTGTCCCCTTCCCCATTCCCAGTCAGGAATGTTTTCATCTGATGCAGCTGTCTCTTTTCCATTCTCCAGAAATGAAAGGAGAGCCTGCGGAGAAAGAAGCATTTCCCGGAGGAAGCAGTGGTTGCATGCCAGCCTCAGCTCCAGGAAGGGAGGCCATGCCAGGCACAGGCACAGGAGGTAATTGCTGTGCCTCTGGGCCTGAGCCCTGCTGAGGCTTGAGCTGCCCTCTCTGCTGTTTGGCAGTGCGGGCAGAGCCTGGACTAGAGCAGCACAGCCCAGGGGAATTATCCCGAGCAGGCGCAGGGCACTGAGCAGTCCTGCTGGGGTCCCTCCATGGGAGACATGTCCTGAAACCTGGCAGCGACTGCACGGGGTGCCCACGGTGGGGAAAGGACAGAGGGGGAGAGCAAGGCTCCAGTGTGTCCTGAGAGGGCCTGGCTGTTTGCCCTTGGGATCTGGGGGGTTTCCCCACAGAAGGGGAGGGCAGGAGGGACAGAGGGAGGGCAGGATGGAGAGCTGTGGCACTGCCTGCTGCAGTTTTCCCCCATGCTTTAGGGAGGATTTCTTCTGTGTGTGAGGGGGAGAGTTCCAGGTCCCTGCACTGCTGCAGCCACCCCTCCCAGGGATGTTGCTGAGGGCAGGGAAAGAGTGTGGAGAGTGACCAGGAGCCAGCCCAGAGCTCCCCAGGCCCCTGGGCAGCTTTGGCCATGTCTATTCACATCTGGCTCCCATGGCCTTAGCCGACTCCCTGGCAGTGCCCAGTTCCCTGTGGCAGAAAGAGATCCCAGCACACACTGGAAAATGTTCTCATCTGTGCTGCATTGTAGATGAGGGTGCTGGGAAGGCTTCTCCATCAGCTTGGATGAAGAAAGTTTTGAAGCCCTTGGAGCCTCCTGCAGGTATGTTCTCAGTGTGCCACCAAGGAAGAATTGTAGACAAGCGGGCAGGCACCAGGTGACAGAAGCTTCTGTGACTGTTGTGTTACAGATGTGTCTACAGGGAAGACTTCTCCAGCTTCTCCAGCTGCTACCTTGGATGCTGCACTCAAGCCCAGCTCCCATCTCAGGGGTGAGTAGTGTGTCCCTGCTGACCCCACAGGCTTAGCCCTGCTTTTCTGGGATCCATTCCTGGGAAATGGAAATATTTTTCTCTAAGGTACTCCAACAGGGAAAATCCAAGATACAACAGATAAGATATCCCTGGAACCATCCAAACAGATGCGGCAAGAGCTGAAGGAACCCCTGCAGACAAGAGAATGTGGGTGCATTTCCCTCATGCTTCCCCTGGGAGTCAGCAGCCGGGGGCTTTGGCTGCACATCTGGACACGCCGTGCCTGGCACAGTGGGAAGGGCTCCATGGCAGCCTCGCTGCCCCGTTGCTGCGTTCACGCCCTGCAGGGCTGTTTCCCAGCCTGGCCTGGCTGCAGCTTCTGCCCAGCCTCTGCCGGAAGTTATTTGGCATCAGCTGACAGGCCATGCCCAAACTGTAAGACACCCTGAGATCCCCCACTATATCCAGCCCTGCAGATTAGGAAAAGGGTGGCTGTTTGGAGGTGGAAGTGCTCTCATCATGCCACTGTAACCTGGCCATATTCCTGCTCCATAAATTTCACAAATATTACCTCTGATGCCACCACCCAAGTGGGAAACAGCTCCATCTGATGCAGCTGTCTCCCTTCCTTTGTCAAGAGATGGACATAGTGCTTCAGTGGAAGGTGGTATTTCTTGAAGGAAGCACTCCATCTTCGGTGCCAGCCCCTGCTGCAGGAAGGAAGGCAAAGCCAGACACGGGCACAGGCACAGCAGGTAATTGCTGTGCCGGGCTCAGGCCTGGCCGGGGCTGTGTGGCAGCAGCTCTTCCCCCAGGGCCTGCCCTTGCCCGGCCCGGCAGCAGCCAAAGCTGGAGGCGCCTCGGCTTCCAGGCCTCTGGAGCTGGTTCAGAGCCCCGGGGAAACGGGACTGGTGCAGCAACGTCCCTGGCGCTGCAGCTGCTGCGGAGCTGGCCCTGAGTGCCCAGAGGCCCAAGGCACAGGAGCAGCCCCGAGCGGGAGCCCTGCCGCCAGCCCGGGGCCAGAGCCAGCCCTGGCACACAATGGAAACAGTTCTCATCTTGGTTTGCTTCCAGACTGGGATGCTGGGAAGGATTCTCCATTAGCCTGGCGCTCTGAAGTTGTGAAGCCCTCTGAGCATTCTGCAGGTATGTTCTCACTCTCCCACCAAGGCATAATGTGTGACTGACTGGTAAGAACCAGGTGACAGAAGCTTCTGTGGCTGTTGTGTTACAGGCGTGTCTGCAGGGACGTCCTCACCAACTCCTACCTTGGATGCTGCACAAAAGGCCAGCTCCCATGGCAGGGGTGAGTAGTGTGTCCCTGCTGACCCCTCAGGCTGAGCCCTGCATTTGTGGGGTCCATTCCTGGGAAATGGAACTACTTTCTCTTAAGGTCCTCTGACAGGAAAGACCAAAGACATGGCAGGCAGGAAATTCCAGGACCCATTAGAAATCATGTGGCAAATGCTGGAGGAACGTCTGCAGAGAAGACAAGGTGGGTGCATTTCCCTCATGCTGCTCCTGGGTCTCAGCAGCCGGGGGCTTTGGCTGCACATCTGGACACGCCGTGCCCGGCACAGCAGGAAGGGATCCATGGCAGCCTTGCTGCCCCGCTGCTGCTTTCATGCCCTGCACGGCTGTTTCCCAGCCTGGCCTGGCTGCAGCTTCTGCCCAGCCTCTGCAGGAAGGCATTTGGCATCAGCTGGCAGACAGCCCCAATTGCACCACAGGCCATGCCCACCTTCAGATCCCCTGCAATTTCCTGGTGTCCAGGCAGATCAGATGTTGGGGCTGTTTGGGGAAGGAAGCAGCCTTGGGCTGTCCCAAAATCCTGGGTGTTTTCTGATCCTTATGCATTCCTTTCACAAGTGATGCCTCCTGAAATTGTCCCCTTCCCCATTCCCAGTCAGGAATGTTTTCATCTGATGCAGCTGTCTCTTTTCCATTCTCCAGAAATGAAAGGAGAGCCTGCGGAGAAAGAAGCATTTCCCGGAGGAAGCAGTGGTTGCATGCCAGCCTCAGCTCCAGGAAGGGAGGCCATGCCAGGCACAGGCACAGGAGGTAATTGCTGTGCCTCTGGGCCTGAGCCCTGCTGAGGCTTGAGCTGCCCTCTCTGCTGTTTGGCAGTGCGGGCACAGCCTGGACTAGAGCGGCACAGCCCAGGGGAATTATCCCGAGCAGGCTCAGGGCACTGAGCAGTCCTGCTGGGGTCCCTCCATGGGAGACATGTCCTGAAACCTGGGAGCGACTGCACGGGGTGCCCACGGTGGGGAAAGGACAGAGGGGGAGAGCAAGGCTCCAGTGTGTCCTGAGAGGGCCTGGCTGTTTGCCCTTGAGATCTGGGGGGTTTCCCCACAGAAGGAGGGCAGGAGGGACAGAGGGAGGGCAGGATGGATAGCTGCGGCACTGCCTGCTGCAGTTTTCCCCCATGCTTTAGGGAGGATTTCTTCTGTGTGTGAGGGGGAGAGTTCCAGGTCCCTGCACTGCTGCAGCCACCCCTCCCAGGGATGTTGCTGAGGGCAGGGAAAGAGTGTGGAGAGTGACCAGGAGCCAGCCCAGAGCTCCCCAGGCCCCTGGGCAGCTTTGGCCATGTCTATTCACATCTGGCTCCCATGGCCTTACCCGACTCCCTGGCAGTGCCCAGTTCCCTGTGGCAGAAAGAGATCCCAGCACACACTGGAAAATGTTCTCATCGGTGCTGCATTGTAGATGAGGGTGCTGGGAAGGCTTCTCCATCAGCTTGGATGAATAAAGTTTTGAAGCCCTTGGAGCCTCCTGCAGGTATGTTCTCAGTGTGCCACCAAGGAAGAATTGTAGACAAGCGGGCCGGCACCAGGTGACAGAAGCTTCTGTGGCTGTTGTGTTACAGATGTGTCTACAGGGAAGACTTCTCCAGCTTCTCCAGCTGCTACCTTGGATGCTGCACTCAAGCCCAGCTCCCATCTCAGGGGTGAGTAGTGTGTCCCTGCTGACCCCACAGGCTGAACCCTGCTTTTCTGGGATCCATTCCTGGGAAATGGAAATATTTTTCTCTAAGGTACTCCAACAGGGAAAATCCAAGATACAACAGATAAGATATCCCTGGAACCATCCAAACAGATGAGGCAAGAGCTGAAGGAATGTCTGCAGAGAAGACAAGGTGGGTGCATTTCCCTGATGCTGCTCCTGGGATTCAGCAGCCGGGGGCTTTGGCTGCACATCTGGACACGCCATGCCCGGCACAGTGGGAAGGGATCCATGGCAGCCTCGCTGCCCCGCTGCTGCTTTCACGCCCTGCAGGGCTGTTTCCCAGCCTGGCCTGGCTGCAGCTTCTGCCCAGCCTCTGCCGGAAGTTATTTGGCATCAGCTGACAGGCCATGCCCAAACTGTAACACACCCTGAGATCCCCCACTATATCCAGCCCTGCAGATTAGGAAAAGGGTGGCTGTTTGGTGGTGGAAGTGCTCTCATCATGCCACTGTAACCTGGCCATTTTCCTGCTCCATAAATTTCACAAATATTACCTCTGATGCCACCACCCAAGTGGGAAACAGCTCCATCTGATGCAGCTGTCTCCCTTCCTTTGTCAAGAGATGGACATAGTGCTTCAGTGGAAGGTGGTATTTCTTGAAGGAAGCACTCCATCTTCGGTGCCAGCCCCTGCTGCAGGAAGGAAGGCGATGGCAGACACGGGCACAGGCACAGCAGGTAATTGCTGTGCCGGGCTCAGGCCTGGCCGGGGCTGTGTGGCAGCAGCTCTTCCCCCAGGGCCTGCCCTTGCCCGGCCCGGCAGCAGCCAAAGCTGGAGGCGCCTCGGCTTCCAGGCCTCTGGAGCTGGTTCAGAGCCCCGGGGAAACGGGACTGGTGCAGCAACGTCCCTGGCGCTGCAGCTGCTGCGGAGCTGGCCCTGAGTGCCCAGAGGCCCAAGGCACAGGAGCAGCCCCGAGCGGGAGCCCTGCCGCCAGCCCGGGGCCAGAGCCAGCCCTGGCACACAATGGAAACAGTTCTCATCTTGGTTTGCTTCCAGACTGGGATGCTGGGAAGGATTCTCCATTAGCCTGGCGCTCTGAAGTTGTGAAGCCCTCTGAGCATTCTGCAGGTATGTTCTCACTGTCCCACCAAGGCGTAATGTTTGACTGACTGTTAAGAACCAGGTGACAGAAGCTTCTGTGGCTGTTGTGTTACAGGCGTGTCTGCAGGGACGACCTCACCAACTCCTACCTTGGATGCTGCACAAAAGGCCAGCTCCCATGGCAGGGGTGAGTAGTGTGTCCCTGCTGACCCCTCAGGCTGAGCCCTGCTTTTGTGGGGTCCATTGCTGGGAAATGGAACTACTTTCTCTTAAGGTCCTCTGACAGGAAAGACCAAAGACATGGCAGGCAGGAAATTCCAGGACCCATTAGAAATCATGTGGCAAATGCTGGAGGAACGTCTGCAGAGAAGACAAGGTGGGTGCATTTCCCTCATGCTGCTCCTGGGTCTCAGCAGCCGGGGGCTTTGGCTGCACATCTGGACACGCCGTGCCCGGCACAGCAGGAAGGGATCCATGGCAGCCTTGCTGCCCCGCTGCTGCTTTCATGCCCTGCACGGCTGTTTCCCAGCCTGGCCTGGCTGCAGCTTCTGCCCAGCCTCTGCAGGAAGGCATTTGGCATCAGCTGGCAGACAGCCCCAATTGCACCACAGGCCATGCCCACCCTCAGATCCCCTGCAATTTCCTGGTGTCCAGGCAGATCAGATGTTGGGGCTGTTTGGGGAAGGAAGCAGCCTTGGGCTGTCCCAAAATCCTGGGTGTTTTCTGATCCTTATGCATTCCTTTCACAAGTGATGCCTCCTGAAATTGTCCCCTTCCCCATTCCCAGTCAGGAATGTTTTCATCTGATGCAGCTGTCTCTTTTCCATTCTCCAGAAATGAAAGGAGAGCCTGCGGAGAAAGAAGCATTTCCCGGAGGAAGCAGTGGTTGCATGCCAGCCTCAGCTCCAGGAAGGGAGGCCATGCCAGGCACAGGCACAGGAGGTAATTGCTGTGCCTCTGGGCCTGAGCCCTGCTGAGGCTTGAGCTGCCCTCTCTGCTGTTTGGCAGTGCGGGCAGAGCCTGGACTAGAGCAGCACAGCCCAGGGGAATTATCCCGAGCAGGCGCAGGGCACTGAGCAGTCCTGCTGGGGTCCCTCCATGGGAGACATGTCCTGAAACCTGGCAGCGACTGCACGGGGTGCCCACGGTGGGGAAAGGACAGAGGGGGAGAGCAAGGCTCCAGTGTGTCCTGAGAGGGCCTGGCTGTTTGCCCTTGGGATCTGGGGGGTTTCCCCACAGAAGGGGAGGGCAGGAGGGACAGAGGGAGGGCAGGATGGAGAGCTGTGGCACTGCCTGCTGCAGTTTTCCCCCATGCTTTAGGGAGGATTTCTTCTGTGTGTGAGGGGGAGAGTTCCAGGTCCCTGCACTGCTGCAGCCACCCCTCCCAGGGATGTTGCTGAGGGCAGGGAAAGAGTGTGGAGAGTGACCAGGAGCCAGCCCAGAGCTCCCCAGGCCCCTGGGCAGCTTTGGCCATGTCTATTCACATCTGGCTCCCATGGCCTTAGCCGACTCCCTGGCAGTGCCCAGTTCCCTGTGGCAGAAAGAGATCCCAGCACACACTGGAAAATGTTCTCATCTGTGCTGCATTGTAGATGAGGGTGCTGGGAAGGCTTCTCCATCAGCTTGGATGAAGAAAGTTTTGAAGCCCTTGGAGCCTCCTGCAGGTATGTTCTCAGTGTGCCACCAAGGAAGAATTGTAGACAAGCGGGCAGGCACCAGGTGACAGAAGCTTCTGTGACTGTTGTGTTACAGATGTGTCTACAGGGAAGACTTCTCCAGCTTCTCCAGCTGCTACCTTGGATGCTGCACTCAAGCCCAGCTCCCATCTCAGGGGTGAGTAGTGTGTCCCTGCTGACCCCACAGGCTTAGCCCTGCTTTTCTGGGATCCATTCCTGGGAAATGGAAATATTTTTCTCTAAGGTACTCCAACAGGGAAAATCCAAGATACAACAGATAAGATATCCCTGGAACCATCCAAACAGATGCGGCAAGAGCTGAAGGAACCCCTGCAGACAAGAGAATGTGGGTGCATTTCCCTCATGCTTCCCCTGGGAGTCAGCAGCCGGGGGCTTTGGCTGCACATCTGGACACGCCGTGCCCGGCACAGCAGGAAGGGATCCATGGCAGCCTTGCTGCCCCGCTGCTGCTTTCATGCCCTGCACGGCTGTTTCCCAGCCTGGCCTGGCTGCAGCTTCTGCCCAGCCTCTGCAGGAAGGCATTTGGCATCAGCTGGCAGACAGCCCCAATTGCACCACAGGCCATGCCCACCTTCAGATCCCCTGCAATTTCCTGGTGTCCAGGCAGATCAGATGTTGGGGCTGTTTGGGGAAGGAAGCAGCCTTGGGCTGTCCCAAAATCCTGGGTGTTTTCTGATCCTTATGCATTCCTTTCACAAGTGATGCCTCCTGAAATTGTCCCCTTCCCCATTCCCAGTCAGGAATGTTTTCATCTGATGCAGCTGTCTCTTTTCCATTCTCCAGAAATGAAAGGAGAGCCTGCGGAGAAAGAAGCATTTCCCGGAGGAAGCAGTGGTTGCATGCCAGCCTCAGCTCCAGGAAGGGAGGCCATGCCAGGCACAGGCACAGGAGGTAATTGCTGTGCCTCTGGGCCTGAGCCCTGCTGAGGCTTGAGCTGCCCTCTCTGCTGTTTGGCAGTGCGGGCACAGCCTGGACTAGAGCAGCACAGCCCAGGGGAATTATCCCGAGCAGGCGCAGGGCACTGAGCAGTCCTGCTGGGGTCCCTCCATGGGAGACACGTCCTGAAACCTGGCAGCGACTGCACGGGGTGCCCACGGTGGGGAAAGGACAGAGGGGGAGAGCAAGGCTCCAGTGTGTCCTGAGAGGGCCTGGCTGTTTGCCCTTGGGATCTGGGGGGTTTCCCCACAGAAGGGGAGGGCAGGAGGGACAGAGGGAGGGCAGGATGGAGAGCTGTGGCACTGCCTGCTGCAGTTTTCCCCCATGCTTTAGGGAGGATTTCTTCTGTGTGTGAGGGGGAGAGTTCCAGGTCCCTGCACTGCTGCAGCCACCCCTCCCAGGGATGTTGCTGAGGGCAGGGAAAGAGTGTGGAGAGTGACCAGGAGCCAGCCCAGAGCTCCCCAGGCCCCTGGGCAGCTTTGGCCATGTCTATTCACATCTGGCTCCCATGGCCTTAGCCGACTCCCTGGCAGTGCCCAGTTCCCTGTGGCAGAAAGAGATCCCAGCACACACTGGAAAATGTTCTCATCTGTGCTGCATTGTAGATGAGGGTGCTGGGAAGGCTTCTCCATCAGCTTGGATGAATAAAGTTTTGAAGCCCTTGGAGCCTCCTGCAGGTATGTTCTCAGTGTGCCACCAAGGAAGAATTGTAGACAAGCGGGCAGGCACCAGGTGACAGAAGCTTCTGTGACTGTTGTGTTACAGATGTGTCTACAGGGAAGACTTCTCCAGCTTCTCCAGCTGCTACCTTGGATGCTGCACTCAAGCCCAGCTCCCATCTCAGGGGTGAGTAGTGTGTCCCTGCTGACCCCACAGGCTTAGCCCTGCTTTTCTGGGATCCATTCCTGGGAAATGGAAATATTTTTCTCTAAGGTACTCCAACAGGGAAAATCCAAGATACAACAGATAAGAAATCCCTGGAACCATCCAAACAGATGCGGCAAGAGCTGAAGGAACCCCTGCAGACAAGAGAATGTGGGTGCATTTCCCTCATGCTTCCCCTGGGAGTCAGCAGCCGGGGGCTTTGGCTGCACATCTGGACACGCCGTGCCTGGCACAGTGGGAAGGGCTCCATGGCAGCCTCGCTGCCCCGTTGCTGCGTTCACGCCCTGCAGGGCTGTTTCCCAGCCTGGCCTGGCTGCAGCTTCTGCCCAGCCTCTGCCGGAAGTTATTTGGCATCAGCTGACAGGCCATGCCCAAACTGTA
The DNA here is from genome assembly GCF_036417665.1 of Passer domesticus. Lineage (NCBI taxonomy): Eukaryota > Metazoa > Chordata > Aves > Passeriformes > Passeridae > Passer > Passer domesticus. The sequence goes on along the minus strand of NC_087482.1, from coordinate 6,060,812 downwards.
ACACACCCTGAGATCCCCCACTATATCCAGCCCTGCAGATTAGGAAAAGGGTGGCTGTTTGGAGGTGGAAGTGCTCTCATCATGCCACTGTAACCTGGCCATTTTCCTGCTCCATAAATTTCACAAATATTACCTCTGATGCCACCACCCAAGTGGGAAACAGCTCCATCTGATGCAGCTGTCTCCCTTCCTTTGTCAAGAGATGGACATAGTGCTTCAGTGGAAGGTGGTATTTCTTGAAGGAAGCACTCCATCTTCGGTGCCAGCCCCTGCTGCAGGAAGGAAGGCAAAGCCAGACACGGGCACAGGCACAGCAGGTAATTGCTGTGCCGGGCTCAGGCCTGGCCGGGGCTGTGTGGCAGCAGCTCTTCCCCCAGGGCCTGCCCTTGCCCGGCCCGGCAGCAGCCAAAGCTGGAGGCGCCTCGGCTTCCAGGCCTCTGGAGCTGGTTCAGAGCCCCGGGGAAACGGGACTGGTGCAGCAACGTCCCTGGCGCTGCAGCTGCTGCGGAGCTGGCCCTGAGTGCCCAGAGGCCCAAGGCACAGGAGCAGCCCCGAGCGGGAGCCCTGCCGCCAGCCCGGGGCCAGAGCCAGCCCTGGCACACAATGGAAACAGTTCTCATCTTGGTTTGCTTCCAGACTGGGATGCTGGGAAGGATTCTCCATTAGCCTGGCGCTCTGAAGTTGTGAAGCCCTCTGAGCATTCTGCAGGTATGTTCTCACTGTCCCACCAAGGCGTAATGTTTGACTGACTGGTAAGAACCAGGTGACAGAAGCTTCTGTGGCTGTTGTGTTACAGGCGTGTCTGCAGGGACGTCCTCACCAACTCCTACCTTGGATGCTGCACAAAAGGCCAGCTCCCATGGCAGGGGTGAGTAGTGTGTCCCTGCTGACCCCTCAGGCTGAGCCCTGCATTTGTGGGGTCCATTCCTGGGAAATGGAACTACTTTCTCTTAAGGTCCTCTGACAGGAAAGACCAAAGACATGGCAGGCAGGAAATTCCAGGACCCATTAGAAATCATGTGGCAAATGCTGGAGGAACGTCTGCAGAGAAGACAAGGTGGGTGCATTTCCCTCATGCTGCTCCTGGGTCTCAGCAGCCGGGGGCTTTGGCTGCACATCTGGACACGCCGTGCCCGGCACAGCAGGAAGGGATCCATGGCAGCCTTGCTGCCCCGCTGCTGCTTTCATGCCCTGCACGGCTGTTTCCCAGCCTGGCCTGGCTGCAGCTTCTGCCCAGCCTCTGCAGGAAGGCATTTGGCATCAGCTGGCAGACAGCCCCAATTGCACCACAGGCCATGCCCACCTTCAGATCCCCTGCAATTTCCTGGTGTCCAGGCAGATCAGATGTTGGGGCTGTTTGGGGAAGGAAGCAGCCTTGGGCTGTCCCAAAATCCTGGGTGTTTTCTGATCCTTATGCATTCCTTTCACAAGTGATGCCTCCTGAAATTGTCCCCTTCCCCATTCCCAGTCAGGAATGTTTTCATCTGATGCAGCTGTCTCTTTTCCATTCTCCAGAAATGAAAGGAGAGCCTGCGGAGAAAGAAGCATTTCCCGGAGGAAGCAGTGGTTGCATGCCAGCCTCAGCTCCAGGAAGGGAGGCCATGCCAGGCACAGGCACAGGAGGTAATTGCTGTGCCTCTGGGCCTGAGCCCTGCTGAGGCTTGAGCTGCCCTCTCTGCTGTTTGGCAGTGCGGGCACAGCCTGGACTAGAGCAGCACAGCCCAGGGGAATTATCCCGAGCAGGCGCAGGGCACTGAGCAGTCCTGCTGGGGTCCCTCCATGGGAGACATGTCCTGAAACCTGGGAGCGACTGCACGGGGTGCCCACGGTGGGGAAAGGACAGAGGGGGAGAGCAAGGCTCCAGTGTGTCCTGAGAGGGCCTGGCTGTTTGCCCTTGGGATCTGGGGGGTTTCCCCACAGAAGGAGGGCAGGAGGGACAGAGGGAGGGCAGGATGGAGAGCTGTGGCACTGCCTGCTGCAGTTTTCCCCCATGCTTTAGGGAGGATTTCTTCTGTGTGTGAGGGGGAGAGTCCCAGGTCCCTGCACTGCTGCAGCCACCCCTCCCAGGGATGTTGCTGAGGGCAGGGAAAGAGTGTGGAGAGTGACCAGGAGCCAGCCCAGAGCTCCCCAGGCCCCTGGGCAGCTTTGGCCATGTCTATTCACATCTGGCTCCCATGGCCTTAGCCGACTCCCTGGCAGTGCCCAGTTCCCTGTGGCAGAAAGAGATCCCAGCACACACTGGAAAATGTTCTCATCTGTGCTGCATTGTAGATGAGGGTGCTGGGAAGGCTTCTCCATCAGCTTGGATGAATAAAGTTTTGAAGCCCTTGGAGCCTCCTGCAGGTATGTTCTCAGTGTGCCACCAAGGAAGAATTGTAGACAAGCGGGCAGGCACCAGGTGACAGAAGCTTCTGTGACTGTTGTGTTACAGATGTGTCTACAGGGAAGACTTCTCCAGCTTCTCCAGCTGCTACCTTGGATGCTGCACTCAAGCCCAGCTCCCATCTCAGGGGTGAGTAGTGTGTCCCTGCTGACCCCACAGGCTTAGCCCTGCTTTTCTGGGATCCATTCCTGGGAAATGGAAATATTTTTCTCTAAGGTACTCCAACAGGGAAAATCCAAGATACAACAGATAAGATATCCCTGGAACCATCCAAACAGATGCGGCAAGAGCTGAAGGAACCCCTGCAGACAAGAGAATGTGGGTGCATTTCCCTCATGCTTCCCCTGGGAGTCAGCAGCCGGGGGCTTTGGCTGCACATCTGGACACGCCGTGCCTGGCACAGTGGGAAGGGCTCCATGGCAGCCTCGCTGCCCCGTTGCTGCGTTCACGCCCTGCAGGGCTGTTTCCCAGCCTGGCCTGGCTGCAGCTTCTGCCCAGCCTCTGCCGGAAGTTATTTGGCATCAGCTGACAGGCCATGCCCAAACTGTAAGACACCCTGAGATCCCCCACTATATCCAGCCCTGCAGATTAGGAAAAGGGTGGCTGTTTGGAGGTGGAAGTGCTCTCATCATGCCACTGTAACCTGGCCATTTTCCTGCTCCATAAATTTCACAAATATTACCTCTGATGCCACCACCCAAGTGGGAAACAGCTCCATCTGATGCAGCTGTCTCCCTTCCTTTGTCAAGAGATGGACATAGTGCTTCAGTGGAAGGTGGTATTTCTTGAAGGAAGCACTCCATCTTCGGTGCCAGCCCCTGCTGCAGGAAGGAAGGCAAAGCCAGACACGGGCACAGGCACAGCAGGTAATTGCTGTGCCGGGCTCAGGCCTGGCCGGGGCTGTGTGGCAGCAGCTCTTCCCCCAGGGCCTGCCCTTGCCCGGCCCGGCAGCAGCCAAAGCTGGAGGCGCCTCGGCTTCCAGGCCTCTGGAGCTGGTTCAGAGCCCCGGGGAAACGGGACTGGTGCAGCAACGTCCCTGGCGCTGCAGCTGCTGCGGAGCTGGCCCTGAGTGCCCAGAGGCCCAAGGCACAGGAGCAGCCCCGAGCGGGAGCCCTGCCGCCAGCCCGGGGCCAGAGCCAGCCCTGGCACACAATGGAAACAGTTCTCATCTTGGTTTGCTTCCAGACTGGGATGCTGGGAAGGATTCTCCATTAGCCTGGCGCTCTGAAGTTGTGAAGCCCTCTGAGCATTCTGCAGGTATGTTCTCACTGTCCCACCAAGGCGTAATGTTTGACTGACTAGTAAGAACCAGGTGACAGAAGCTTCTGTGGCTGTTGTGTTACAGGCGTGTCTGCAGGGACGTCCTCACCAACTCCTACCTTGGATGCTGCACAAAAGGCCAGCTCCCATGGCAGGGGTGAGTAGTGTGTCCCTGCTGACCCCTCAGGCTGAGCCCTGCATTTGTGGGGTCCATTCCTGGGAAATGGAACTACTTTCTCTTAAGGTCCTCTGACAGGAAAGACCAAAGACATGGCAGGCAGGAAATTCCAGGACCCATTAGAAATCATGTGGCAAATGCTGGAGGAACGTCTGCAGAGAAGACAAGGTGGGTGCATTTCCCTCATGCTGCTCCTGGGTCTCAGCAGCCGGGGGCTTTGGCTGCACATCTGGACACGCCGTGCCCGGCACAGCAGGAAGGGATCCATGGCAGCCTTGCTGCCCCGCTGCTGCTTTCATGCCCTGCACGGCTGTTTCCCAGCCTGGCCTGGCTGCAGCTTCTGCCCAGCCTCTGCAGGAAGGCATTTGGCATCAGCTGGCAGACAGCCCCAATTGCACCACAGGCCATGCCCACCTTCAGATCCCCTGCAATTTCCTGGTGTCCAGGCAGATCAGATGTTGGGGCTGTTTGGGGAAGGAAGCAGCCTTGGGCTGTCCCAAAATCCTGGGTGTTTTCTGATCCTTATGCATTCCTTTCACAAGTGATGCCTCCTGAAATTGTCCCCTTCCCCATTCCCAGTCAGGAATGTTTTCATCTGATCCAGCTGTCTCTTTTCCATTCTCCAGAAATGAAAGGAGAGCCTGCGGAGAAAGAAGCATTTCCCGGAGGAAGCAGTGGTTGCATGCCAGCCTCAGCTCCAGGAAGGGAGGCCATGCCAGGCACAGGCACAGGAGGTAATTGCTGTGCCTCTGGGCCTGAGCCCTGCTGAGGCTTGAGCTGCCCTCTCTGCTGTTTGGCAGTGCGGGCACAGCCTGGACTAGAGCAGCACAGCCCAGGGGAATTATCCCGAGCAGGCGCAGGGCACTGAGCAGTCCTGCTGGGGTCCCTCCATGGGAGACATGTCCTGAAACCTGACAGCGACTGCACGGGGTGCCCACGGTGGGGAAAGGACAGAGGGGGAGAGCAAGGCTCCAGTGTGTCCTGAGAGGGCCTGGCTGTTTGCCCTTGGGATCTGGGGGGTTTCCCCACAGAAGGAGGGCAGGAGGGACAGAGGGAGGGCAGGATGGAGAGCTGTGGCACTGCCTGCTGCAGTTTTCCCCCATGCTTTAGGGAGGATTTCTTCTGTGTGTGAGGGGGAGAGTCCCAGGTCCCTGCACTGCTGCAGCCACCCCTCCCAGGGATGTTGCTGAGGGCAGGGAAAGAGTGTGGAGAGTGACCAGGAGCCAGCCCAGAGCTCCCCAGGCCCCTGGGCAGCTTTGGCCATGTCTATTCACATCTGGCTCCCATGGCCTTAGCCGACTCCCTGGCAGTGCCCAGTTCCCTGTGGCAGAAAGAGATCCCAGCACACACTGGAAAATGTTCTCATCTGTGCTGCATTGTAGATGAGGGTGCTGGGAAGGCTTCTCCATCAGCTTGGATGAATAAAGTTTTGAAGCCCTTGGAGCCTCCTGCAGGTATGTTCTCAGTGTGCCACCAAGGAAGAATTGTAGACAAGCGGGCAGGCACCAGGTGACAGAAGCTTCTGTGACTGTTGTGTTACAGATGTGTCTACAGGGAAGACTTCTCCAGCTTCTCCAGCTGCTACCTTGGATGCTGCACTCAAGCCCAGCTCCCATCTCAGGGGTGAGTAGTGTGTCCCTGCTGACCCCACAGGCTTAGCCCTGCTTTTCTGGGATCCATTCCTGGGAAATGGAAATATTTTTCTCTAAGGTACTCCAACAGGGAAAATCCAAGATACAACAGATAAGATATCCCTGGAACCATCCAAACAGATGCGGCAAGAGCTGAAGGAACCCCTGCAGACAAGAGAAGGTGGGTGCATTTCCCTCATGCTTCCCCTGGGAGTCAGCAGCCGGGGGCTTTGGCTGCACATCTGGACACGCCGTGCCTGGCACAGTGGGAAGGGCTCCATGGCAGCCTCGCTGCCCCGTTGCTGCGTTCACGCCCTGCAGGGCTGTTTCCCAGCCTGGCCTGGCTGCAGCTTCTGCCCAGCCTCTGCCGGAAGTTATTTGGCATCAGCTGACAGGCCATGCCCAAACTGTAACACACCCTGAGATCCCCCACTATATCCAGCCCTGCAGATTAGGAAAAGGGTGGCTGTTTGGAGGTGGAAGTGCTCTCATCATGCCACTGTAACCTGGCCATTTTCCTGCTCCATAAATTTCACAAATATTACCTCTGATGCCACCACCCAAGTGGGAAACAGCTCCATCTGATGCAGCTGTCTCCCTTCCTTTGTCAAGAGATGGACATAGTGCTTCAGTGGAAGGTGGTATTTCTTGAAGGAAGCACTCCATCTTCGGTGCCAGCCCCTGCTGCAGGAAGGAAGGCAAAGCCAGACACGGGCACAGGCACAGCAGGTAATTGCTGTGCCGGGCTCAGGCCTGGCCGGGGCTGTGTGGCAGCAGCTCTTCCCCCAGGGCCTGCCCTTGCCCGGCCCGGCAGCAGCCAAAGCTGGAGGCGCCTCGGCTTCCAGGCCTCTGGAGCTGGTTCAGAGCCCCGGGGAAACGGGACTGGTGCAGCAACGTCCCTGGCGCTGCAGCTGCTGCGGAGCTGGCCCTGAGTGCCCAGAGGCCCAAGGCACAGGAGCAGCCCCGAGCGGGAGCCCTGCCGCCAGCCCGGGGCCAGAGCCAGCCCTGGCACACAATGGAAACAGTTCTCATCTTGGTTTGCTTCCAGACTGGGATGCTGGGAAGGATTCTCCATTAGCCTGGCGCTCTGAAGTTGTGAAGCCCTCTGAGCATTCTGCAGGTATGTTCTCACTCTCCCACCAAGGCATAATGTGTGACTGACTGGTAAGAACCAGGTGACAGAAGCTTCTGTGGCTGTTGTGTTACAGGCGTGTCTGCAGGGACGTCCTCACCAACTCCTACCTTGGATGCTGCACAAAAGCCCAGCTCCCATGGCAGGGGTGAGTAGTGTGTCCCTGCTGACCCCTCAGGCTGAGCCCTGCATTTGTGGGGTCCATTCCTGGGAAATGGAACTACTTTCTCTTAAGGTCCTCTGACAGGAAAGACCAAAGACATGGCAGGCAGGAAATTCCAGGACCCATTAGAAATCATGTGGCAAATGCTGGAGGAACGTCTGCAGAGAAGACAAGGTGGGTGCATTTCCCTCATGCTGCTCCTGGGTCTCAGCAGCCGGGGGCTTTGGCTGCACATCTGGACACGCCGTGCCCGGCACAGCAGGAAGGGATCCATGGCAGCCTTGCTGCCCCGCTGCTGCTTTCATGCCCTGCACGGCTGTTTCCCAGCCTGGCCTGGCTGCAGCTTCTGCCCAGCCTCTGCAGGAAGGCATTTGGCATCAGCTGGCAGACAGCCCCAATTGCACCACAGGCCATGCCCACCTTCAGATCCCCTGCAATTTCCTGGTGTCCAGGCAGATCAGATGTTGGGGCTGTTTGGGGAAGGAAGCAGCCTTGGGCTGTCCCAAAATCCTGGGTGTTTTCTGATCCTTATGCATTCCTTTCACAAGTGATGCCTCCTGAAATTGTCCCCTTCCCCATTCCCAGTCAGGAATGTTTTCATCTGATGCAGCTGTCTCTTTTCCATTCTCCAGAAATGAAAGGAGAGCCTGCGGAGAAAGAAGCATTTCCCGGAGGAAGCAGTGGTTGCATGCCAGCCTCAGCTCCAGGAAGGGAGGCCATGCCAGGCACAGGCACAGGAGGTAATTGCTGTGCCTCTGGGCCTGAGCCCTGCTGAGGCTTGAGCTGCCCTCTCTGCTGTTTGGCAGTGCGGGCACAGCCTGGACTAGAGCAGCACAGCCCAGGGGAATTATCCCGAGCAGGCGCAGGGCACTGAGCAGTCCTGCTGGGGTCCCTCCATGGGAGACATGTCCTGAAACCTGGGAGCGACTGCACGGGGTGCCCACGGTGGGGAAAGGACAGAGGGGGAGAGCAAGGCTCCAGTGTGTCCTGAGAGGGCCTGGCTGTTTGCCCTTGGGATCTGGGGGGTTTCCCCACAGAAGGAGGGCAGGAGGGACAGAGGGAGGGCAGGATGGAGAGCTGTGGCACTGCCTGCTGCAGTTTTCCCCCATGCTTTAGGGAGGATTTCTTCTGTGTGTGAGGGGGAGAGTCCCAGGTCCCTGCACTGCTGCAGCCACCCCTCCCAGGGATGTTGCTGAGGGCAGGGAAAGAGTGTGGAGAGTGACCAGGAGCCAGCCCAGAGCTCCCCAGGCCCCTGGGCAGCTTTGGCCATGTCTATTCACATCTGGCTCCCATGGCCTTAGCCGACTCCCTGGCAGTGCCCAGTTCCCTGTGGCAGAAAGAGATCCCAGCACACACTGGAAAATGTTCTCATCTGTGCTGCATTGTAGATGAGGGTGCTGGGAAGGCTTCTCCATCAGCTTGGATGAATAAAGTTTTGAAGCCCTTGGAGCCTCCTGCAGGTATGTTCTCAGTGTGCCACCAAGGAAGAATTGTAGACAAGCGGGCAGGCACCAGGTGACAGAAGCTTCTGTGACTGTTGTGTTACAGATGTGTCTACAGGGAAGACTTCTCCAGCTTCTCCAGCTGCTACCTTGGATGCTGCACTCAAGCCCAGCTCCCATCTCAGGGGTGAGTAGTGTGTCCCTGCTGACCCCACAGGCTTAGCCCTGCTTTTCTGGGATCCATTCCTGGGAAATGGAAATATTTTTCTCTAAGGTACTCCAACAGGGAAAATCCAAGATACAACAGATAAGATATCCCTGGAACCATCCAAACAGATGCGGCAAGAGCTGAAGGAACCCCTGCAGACAAGAGAATGTGGGTGCATTTCCCTCATGCTTCCCCTGGGAGTCAGCAGCCGGGGGCTTTGGCTGCACATCTGGACACGCCGTGCCTGGCACAGTGGGAAGGGCTCCATGGCAGCCTCGCTGCCCCGCTGCTGCTTTCACGCCCTGCAGGGCTGTTTCCCAGCCTGGCCTGGCTGCAGCTTCTGCCCAGCCTCTGCCGGAAGTTATTTGGCATCAGCTGACAGGCCATGCCCAAACTGTAAGACACCCTGAGATCCCCCACTATATCCAGCCCTGCAGATTAGGAAAAGGGTGGCTGTTTGGAGGTGGAAGTGCTCTCATCATGCCACTGTAACCTGGCCATTTTCCTGCTCCATAAATTTCACAAATATTACCTCTGATGCCACCACCCAAGTGGGAAACAGCTCCATCTGATGCAGCTGTCTCCCTTCCTTTGTCAAGAGATGGACATAGTGCTTCAGTGGAAGGTGGTATTTCTTGAAGGAAGCACTCCATCTTCGGTGCCAGCCCCTGCTGCAGGAAGGAAGGCAAAGCCAGACACGGGCACAGGCACAGCAGGTAATTGCTGTGCCGGGCTCAGGCCTGGCCGGGGCTGTGTGGCAGCAGCTCTTCCCCCAGGGCCTGCCCTTGCCCGGCCCGGCAGCAGCCAAAGCTGGAGGCGCCTCGGCTTCCAGGCCTCTGGAGCTGGTTCAGAGCCCCGGGGAAACGGGACTGGTGCAGCAACGTCCCTGGCGCTGCAGCTGCTGCGGAGCTGGCCCTGAGTGCCCAGAGGCCCAAGGCACAGGAGCAGCCCCGAGCGGGAGCCCTGCCGCCAGCCCGGGGCCAGAGCCAGCCCTGGCACACAATGGAAACAGTTCTCATCTTGGTTTGCTTCCAGACTGGGATGCTGGGAAGGATTCTCCATTAGCCTGGCGCTCTGAAGTTGTGAAGCCCTCTGAGCATTCTGCAGGTATGTTCTCACTGTCCCACCAAGGCGTAATGTTTGACTGACTAGTAAGAACCAGGTGACAGAAGCTTCTGTGGCTGTTGTGTTACAGGCGTGTCTGCAGGGACGTCCTCACCAACTCCTACCTTGGATGCTGCACAAAAGGCCAGCTCCCATGGCAGGGGTGAGTAGTGTGTCCCTGCTGACCCCTCAGGCTGAGCCCTGCATTTGTGGGGTCCATTCCTGGGAAATGGAACTACTTTCTCTTAAGGTCCTCTGACAGGAAAGACCAAAGACATGGCAGGCAGGAAATTCCAGGACCCATTAGAAATCATGTGGCAAATGCTGGAGGAACGTCTGCAGAGAAGACAAGGTGGGTGCATTTCCCTCATGCTGCTCCTGGGTCTCAGCAGCCGGGGGCTTTGGCTGCACATCTGGACACGCCGTGCCCGGCACAGCAGGAAGGGATCCATGGCAGCCTTGCTGCCCCGCTGCTGCTTTCATGCCCTGCACGGCTGTTTCCCAGCCTGGCCTGGCTGCAGCTTCTGCCCAGCCTCTGCAGGAAGGCATTTGGCATCAGCTGGCAGACAGCCCCAATTGCACCACAGGTCATGCCCACCTTCAGATCCCCTGCAATTTCCTGGTGTCCAGGCAGATCAGATGTTGGGGCTGTTTGGGGAAGGAAGCAGCCTTGGGCTGTCCCAATATCCTGGGTGTTTTCTGATCCTTATGCATTCCTTTCACAAGTGATGCCTCCTGAAATTGTCCCCTTCCCCATTCCCAGTCAGGAATGTTTTCATCTGATCCAGCTGTCTCTTTTCCATTCTCCAGAAATGAAAGGAGAGCCTGCGGAGAAAGAAGCATTTCCCGGAGGAAGCAGTGGTTGCATGCCAGCCTCAGCTCCAGGAAGGGAGGCCATGCCAGGCACAGGCACAGGAGGTAATTGCTGTGCCTCTGGGCCTGAGCCCTGCTGAGGCTTGAGCTGCCCTCTCTGCTGTTTGGCAGTGCGGGCACAGCCTGGACTAGAGCAGCACAGCCCAGGGGAATTATCCCGAGCAGGCGCAGGGCACTGAGCAGTCCTGCTGGGGTCCCTCCATGGGAGACATGTCCTGAAACCTGGGAGCGACTGCACGGGGTGCCCACGGTGGGGAAAGGACAGAGGGGGAGAGCAAGGCTCCAGTGTGTCCTGAGAGGGCCTGGCTGTTTGCCCTTGGGATCTGGGGGGTTTCCCCACAGAAGGAGGGCAGGAGGGACAGAGGGAGGGCAGGATGGAGAGCTGTGGCACTGCCTGCTGCAGTTTTCCCCCATGCTTTAGGGAGGATTTCTTCTGTGTGTGAGGGGGAGAGTCCCAGGTCCCTGCACTGCTGCAGCCACCCCTCCCAGGGATGTTGCTGAGGGCAGGGAAAGAGTGTGGAGAGTGACCAGGAGCCAGCCCAGAGCTCCCCAGGCCCCTGGGCAGCTTTGGCCATGTCTATTCACATCTGGCTCCCATGGCCTTAGCCGACTCCCTGGCAGTGCCCAGTTCCCTGTGGCAGAAAGAGATCCCAGCACACACTGGAAAATGTTCTCATCTGTGCTGCATTGTAGATGAGGGTGCTGGGAAGGCTTCTCCATCAGCTTGGATGAATAAAGTTTTGAAGCCCTTGGAGCCTCCTGCAGGTATGTTCTCAGTGTGCCACCAAGGAAGAATTGTAGACAAGCGGGCAGGCACCAGGTGACGGAAGCTTCTGTGGCTGTTGTGTTACAGATGTGTCTACAGGGAAGACTTCTCCAGCTTCTCCAGCTGCTACCTTGGATGCTGCACTCAAGCCCAGCTCCCATCTCAGGGGTGAGTAGTGTGTCCCTGCTGACCCCACAGGCTGAACCCTGCTTTTCTGGGATCCATTCCTGGGAAATGGAAATATTTTTCTCTAAGGTACTCCAACAGGGAAAATCCAAGATACAACAGATAAGATATCCCTGGAACCATCCAAACAGATGCGGCAAGAGCTGAAGGAACGTCTGCAGAGAAGACAAGGTGGGTGCATTTCCCTGATGCTGCTCCTGGGAGTCAGCAGCCGGGGGCTTTGGCTGCACATCTGGACACGCCATGCCCGGCACAGCAGGAAGGGATCCATGGCAGCCTTGCTGCCCCGCTGCTGCTTTCACGCCCTGCAGGGCTGTTTCCCAGCCTGGCCTGGCTGCAGCTTCTGCCCAGCCTCTGCAGGAAGGCATTTGGCATCAGCTGGCAGACAGCCCCAATTGCACCACAGGCCATGCCCACCCTCAGATCCCCTGCAATTTCCTGGTGTCCAGGCAGATCAGATGTTGGGGCTGTTTGGGGAAGGAAGCAGCCTTGGGTTGTCCCAAAATCCTGGGTGTTGTCTGATCCTTATGCATTCCTTTCACAAGTGATGCCTCCTGAAATTGTCCCCTTCCCCATTCCCAGTCAGGAATGCTTTAATCTGATCCAGCTGTCTCTTTTCCATTCTCCAGAAATGAAAGGAGAGCCTGCGGAGAAAGAAGCATTTCCCGGAGGAAGCAGTGGTTGCATGCCAGCCTCAGCTCCAGGAAGGGAGGCCATGCCAGGCACAGGCACAGGAGGTAATTGCTGTGCCTCTGGGCCTGAGCCCTGCTGAGGCTTGAGCTGCCCTCTCTGCTGTTTGGCAGTGCGGGCAGAGCCTGGACTAGAGCAGCACAGACCAGGGGAATTATCCCGAGCAGGCTCAGGGCACTGAGCAGTCCTGCTGGGGTCCCTCCATGGGAGACATGTCCTGAAACCTGACAGCGACTGCACGGGGTGCCCACGGTGGGGAAAGGACAGAGGGGGAGAGCAAGGCTCCAGTGTGTCCTGAGAGGGCCTGGCTGTTTGCCCTTGAGATCTGGGGGGTTTCCCCACAGAAGGAGGGCAGGAGGGACAGAGGGAGGGCAGGATGGATAGCTGCAGCACTGCCTGCTGCAGTTTTCACCCATGCTTTAGGGAGGATTTCTTCTGTGTGTGAGGGGGAGAGTTCCAGGTCCCTGCACTGCTGCAGCCACCCCTCCCAGGGATGTTGCTGAGGGCAGGGAAAGAGTGTGGAGAGTGACCAGGAGCCAGCCCAGAGCACCCCAGGCCCCTGGGCAGCTTTGGCCATGTCTATTCACATCTGGCTCCCATGGCCTTAGCCGACTCCCTGGCAGTGCCCAGTTCCCTGTGGCAGAAAGAGATCCCAGCACACACTGGAAAATGTTCTCATCTGTGCTGCATTGTAGATGAGGGTGCTGAGAAGGCTTCTCCATCAGCTTGGATGAATAAAGTTTTGAAGCCCTTGGAGCCTCCTGCAGGTATGTTCTCAGTGTGCCACCAAGGAAGAATTGTAGACAAGCGGGCCGGCACCAGGTGACAGAAGCTTCTGTGGCTGTTGTGTTACAGATGTGTCTACAGGGAAGACTTCTCCAGCTTCTCCAGCTGCTACCTTGGATGCTGCACTCAAGCCCAGCTCCCATCTCAGGGGTGAGTAGTGTGTCCCTGCTGACCCCACAGGCTTAGCCCTGCTTTTCTGGGATCCATTCCTGGGAAATGGAAATATTTTTCTCTAAGGTACTCCAACAGGGAAAATCCAAGATACAACAGATAAGATATCCCTGGAACCATCCAAACAGATGCGGCAAGAGCTGAAGGAACCCCTGCAGACAAGAGAATGTGGGTGCATTTCCCTCATGCTTCCCCTGGGAGTCAGCAGCCGGGGGCTTTGGCTGCACATCTGGACACGCCGTGCCTGGCACAGTGGGAAGGGCTCCATGGCAGCCTCGCTGCCCCGCTGCTGCTTTCACGCCCTGCAGGGCTGTTTCCCAGCCTGGCCTGGCTGCAGCTTCTGCCCAGCCTCTGCCGGAAGTTATTTGGCATCAGCTGACAGGCCATGCCCAAACTGTAAGACACCCTGAGATCCCCCACTATATCCAGCCCTGCAGATTAGGAAAAGGGTGGCTGTTTGGAGGTGGAAGTGCTCTCATCATGCCACTGTAACCTGGCCATTTTCCTGCTCCATAAATTTCACAAATATTACCTCTGATGCCACCACCCAAGTGGGAAACAGCTCCATCTGATGCAGCTGTCTCCCTTCCTTTGTCAAGAGATGGACATAGTGCTTCAGTGGAAGGTGGTATTTCTTGAAGGAAGCACTCCATCTTCGGTGCCAGCCCCTGCTGCAGGAAGGAAGGCAAAGCCAGACACGGGCACAGGCACAGCAGGTAATTGCTGTGCCGGGCTCAGGCCTGGCCGGGGCTGTGTGGCAGCAGCTCTTCCCCCAGGGCCTGCCCTTGCCCGGCCCGGCAGCAGCCAAAGCTGGAGGCGCCTCGGCTTCCAGGCCTCTGGAGCTGGTTCAGAGCCCCGGGGAAACGGGACTGGTGCAGCAACGTCCCTGGCGCTGCAGCTGCTGCGGAGCTGGCCCTGAGTGCCCAGAGGCCCAAGGCACAGGAGCAGCCCCGAGCGGGAGCCCTGCCGCCAGCCCGGGGCCAGAGCCAGCCCTGGCACACAATGGAAACAGTTCTCATCTTGGTTTGCTTCCAGACTGGGATGCTGGGAAGGATTCTCCATTAGCCTGGCGCTCTGAAGTTGTGAAGCCCTCTGAGCATTCTGCAGGTATGTTCTCACTGTCCCACCAAGGCGTAATGTTTGAATGACTAGTAAGAACCAGGTGACAGAAGCTTCTGTGGCTGTTGTGTTACAGGCGTGTCTGCAGGGACGTCCTCACCAACTCCTACCTTGGATGCTGCACAAAAGGCCAGCTCCCATGGCAGGGGTGAGTAGTGTGTCCCTGCTGACCCCTCAGGCTGAGCCCTGCATTTGTGGGGTCCATTCCTGGGAAATGGAACTACTTTCTCTTAAGGTCCTCTGACAGGAAAGACCAAAGACATGGCAGGCAGGAAATTCCAGGACCCATTAGAAATCATGTGGCAAATGCTGGAGGAACGTCTGCAGAGAAGACAAGGTGGGTGCATTTCCCTCATGCTGCTCCTGGGTCTCAGCAGCCGGGGGCTTTGGCTGCACATCTGGACACGCCGTGCCCGGCACAGCAGGAAGGGATCCATGGCAGCCTTGCTGCCCCGCTGCTGCTTTCATGCCCTGCACGGCTGTTTCCCAGCCTGGCCTGGCTGCAGCTTCTGCCCAGCCTCTGCAGGAAGGCATTTGGCATCAGCTGGCAGACAGCCCCAATTGCACCACAGGCCATGCCCACCTTCAGATCCCCTGCAATTTCCTGGTGTCCAGGCAGATCAGATGTTGGGGCTGTTTGGGGAAGGAAGCAGCCTTGGGCTGTCCCAATATCCTGGGTGTTTTCTGATCCTTATGCATTCCTTTCACAAGTGATGCCTCCTGAAATTGTCCCCTTCCCCATTCCCAGTCAGGAATGTTTTCATCTGATCCAGCTGTCTCTTTTCCATTCTCCAGAAATGAAAGGAGAGCCTGCGGAGAAAGAAGCATTTCCCGGAGGAAGCAGTGGTTGCATGCCAGCCTCAGCTCCAGGAAGGGAGGCCATGCCAGGCACAGGCACAGGAGGTAATTGCTGTGCCTCTGGGCCTGAGCCCTGCTGAGGCTTGAGCTGCCCTCTCTGCTGTTTGGCAGTGCGGGCACAGCCTGGACTAGAGCAGCACAGCCCAGGGGAATTATCCCGAGCAGGCGCAGGGCACTGAGCAGTCCTGCTGGGGTCCCTCCATGGGAGACATGTCCTGAAACCTGACAGCGACTGCACGGGGTGCCCACGGTGGGGAAAGGACAGAGGGGGAGAGCAAGGCTCCAGTGTGTCCTGAGAGGGCCTGGCTGTTTGCCCTTGGGATCTGGGGGGTTTCCCCACAGAAGGAGGGCAGGAGGGACAGAGGGAGGGCAGGATGGAGAGCTGTGGCACTGCCTGCTGCAGTTTTCCCCCATGCTTTAGGGAGGATTTCTTCTGTGTGTGAGGGGGAGAGTTCCAGGTCCCTGCACTGCTGCAGCCACCCCTCCCAGGGATGTTGCTGAGGGCAGGGAAAGAGTGTGGAGAGTGACCAGGAGCCAGCCCAGAGCACCCCAGGCCCCTGGGCAGCTTTGGCCATGTCTATTCACATCTGGCTCCCATGGCCTTACCCGACTCCCTGGCAGTGCCCAGTTCCCTGTGGCAGAAAGAGATCCCAGCACACACTGGAAAATGTTCTCATCTGTGCTGCATTGTAGATGAGGGTGCTGAGAAGGCTTCTCCATCAGCTTGGATGAATAAAGTTTTGAAGCCCTTGGAGCCTCCTGCAGGTATGTTCTCAGTGTGCCACCAAGGAAGAATTGTAGACAAGCGGGCCGGCACCAGGTGACAGAAGCTTCTGTGGCTGTTGTGTTACAGATGTGTCTACAGGGAAGACTTCTCCAGCTTCTCCAGCTGCTACCTTGGATGCTGCACTCAAGCCCAGCTCCCATCTCAGGGGTGAGTAGTGTGTCCCTGCTGACCCCACAGGCTGAACCCTGCTTTTCTGGGATCCATTCCTGGGAAATGGAAATATTTTTCTCTAAGGTACTCCAACAGGGAAAATCCAAGATACAACAGATAAGATATCCCTGGAACCATCCAAACAGATGAGGCAAGAGCTGAAGGAATGTCTGCAGAGAAGACAAGGTGGGTGCATTTCCCTCATGCTGCTCCTGGGAGTCAGCAGCCGGGGGCTTTGGCTGCACATCTGGACACGCCATGCCCGGCACAGTGGGAAGGGATCCATGGCAGCCTCGCTGCCCTGCTGCTGCTTTCACGCCCTGCAGGGCTGTTTCCCAGCCTGGCCTGGCTGCAGCTTCTGCCCAGCCTCTGCCGGAAGTTATTTGGCATCAGCTGACAGGCCATGCCCAAACTGTAAGACACCCTGAGATCCCCCACTATATCCAGCCCTGCAGATTAGGAAAAGGGTGGCTGTTTGGTGGTGGAAGTGCTTTCATCATGCCACTGTAACCTGGCCATTTTCCTGCTCCATAAATTTCACAAATATTACCTCTGATGCCACCACCCAAGTGGGAAACAGCTCCATCTGATGCAGCTGTCTCCCTTCCTTTGTCAAGAGATGGACATAGTGCTTCAGTGGAAGGTGGTATTTCTTGAAGGAAGCACTCCATCTTCGGTGCCAGCCCCTGCTGCAGGAAGGAAGGCAAAGCCAGACACGGGCACAGGCACAGCAGGTAATTGCTGTGCCGGGCTCAGGCCTGGCCGGGGCTGTGTGGCAGCAGCTCTTCCCCCAGGGCCTGCCCTTGCCCGGCCCGGTAGCAGCCAAAGCTGGAGGCGCCTCGGCTTCCAGGCCTCTGGAGCTGGTTCAGAGCCCCGGGGAAACGGGACTGGTGCAGCAACGTCCCTGGCGCTGCAGCTGCTGCGGAGCTGGCCCTGAGTGCCCAGAGGCCCAAGGCACAGGAGCAGCCCCGAGCGGGAGCCCTGCCGCCAGCCCAGGGCCAGAGCCAGCCCTAGCACACAATGGAAACAGTTCTCATCTTGGTTTGCTTCCAGACTGGGATGCTGGGAAGGATTCTCCATTAGCCTGGCGCTCTGAAGTTGTGAAGCCCTCTGAGCATTCTGCAGGTATGTTCTCACTGTCCCACCAAGGCGTAATGTTTGACTGACTAGTAAGAACCAGGTGACAGAAGCTTCTGTGGCTGTTGTGTTACAGGCGTGTCTGCAGGGACGTCCTCACCAACTCCTACCTTGGATGCTGCACAAAAGGCCAGCTCCCATGGCAGGGGTGAGTAGTGTGTCCCTGCTGACCCCTCAGGCTGAGCCCTGCATTTGTGGGGTCCATTCCTGGGAAATGGAACTACTTTCTCTTAAGGTCCTCTGACAGGAAAGACCAAAGACATGGCAGGCAGGAAATTCCAGGACCCATTAGAAATCATGTGGCAAATGCTGGAGGAACGTCTGCAGAGAAGACAAGGTGGGTGCATTTCCCTCATGCTGCTCCTGGGTCTCAGCAGCCGGGGGCTTTGGCTGCACATCTGGACACGCCGTGCCCGGCACAGCAGGAAGGGATCCATGGCAGCCTCGCTGCCCCGCTGCTGCTTTCACGCCCTGCAGGGCTGTTTCCCAGCCTGGCCTGGCTGCAGCTTCTGCCCAGCCTCTGCAGGAAGGCATTTGGCATCAGCTGGCAGACAGCCCCAATTGCACCACAGGCCATGCCCACCTTCAGATCCCCTGCAATTTCCTGGTGTCCAGGCAGATCAGATGTTGGGGCTGTTTGGGGAAGGAAGCAGCCTTGGGCTGTCCCAATATCCTGGGTGTTTTCTGATCCTTATGCATTCCTTTCACAAGTGATGCCTCCTGAAATTGTCCCCTTCCCCATTCCCAGTCAGGAATGTTTTCATCTGATCCAGCTGTCTCTTTTCCATTCTCCAGAAATGAAAGGAGAGCCTGCGGAGAAAGAAGCATTTCCCGGAGGAAGCAGTGGTTGCATGCCAGCCTCAGCTCCAGGAAGGGAGGCCATGCCAGGCACAGGCACAGGAGGTAATTGCTGTGCCTCTGGGCCTGAGCCCTGCTGAGGCTTGAGCTGCCCTCTCTGCTGTTTGGCAGTGCGGGCACAGCCTGGACTAGAGCAGCACAGCCCAGGGGAATTATCCCGAGCAGGCGCAGGGCACTGAGCAGTCCTGCTGGGGTCCCTCCATGGGAGACATGTCCTGAAACCTGACAGCGACTGCACGGGGTGCCCACGGTGGGGAAAGGACAGAGGGGGAGAGCAAGGCTCCAGTGTGTCCTGAGAGGGCCTGGCTGTTTGCCCTTGGGATCTGGGGGGTTTCCCCACAGAAGGAGGGCAGGAGGGACAGAGGGAGGGCAGGATGGAGAGCTGTGGCACTGCCTGCTGCAGTTTTCCCCCATGCTTTAGGGAGGATTTCTTCTGTGTGTGAGGGGGAGAGTTCCAGGTCCCTGCACTGCTGCAGCCACCCCTCCCAGGGATGTTGCTGAGGGCAGGGAAAGAGTGTGGAGAGTGACCAGGAGCCAGCCCAGAGCTCCCCAGGCCCCTGGGCAGCTTTGGCCATGTCTATTCACATCTGGCTCCCATGGCCTTAGCCGACTCCCTGGCAGTGCCCAGTTCCCTGTGGCAGAAAGAGATCCCAGCACACACTGGAAAATGTTCTCATCTGTGCTGCATTGTAGATGAGGGTGCTGGGAAGGCTTCTCCATCAGCTTGGATGAAGAAAGTTTTGAAGCCCTTGGAGCCTCCTGCAGGTATGTTCTCAGTGTGCCACCAAGGAAGAATTGTACACAAGCGGGCAGGCACCAGGTGACAGAAGCTTCTGTGGCTGTTGTGTTACAGATGTGTCTACAGGGAAGACTTCTCCAGCTTCTCCAGCTGCTACCTTGGATGCTGCACTCAAGCCCAGCTCCCATCTCAGGGGTGAGTAGTGTGTCCCTGCTGACCCCACAGGCTGAACCCTGCTTTTCTGGGATCCATTCCTGGAAAATGGAAATATTTTTCTCTAAGGTACTCCAACAGGGAAAATCCAAGATACAACAGATAAGATATCCCTGGAACCATCCAAACAGATGAGGCAAGAGCTGAAGGAACGTCTGCAGAGAAGACAAGGTGGGTGCATTTCCCTCATGCTGCTCCTGGGAGTCAGCAGCCGGGGGCTTTGGCTGCACATCTGGACACGCCATGCCCGGCACAGTGGGAAGGGATCCATGGCAGCCTTGCTGCCCCGCTGCTGCTTTCACGCCCTGCAGGGCTGTTTCCCAGCCTGGCCTGGCTGCAGCTTCTGCCCAGCCTCTGCCGGAAGTTATTTGGCATCAGCTGACAGGCCATGCCCAAACTGTAAGACACCCTGAGATCCCCCACTATATCCAGCCCTGCAGATTAGGAAAAGGGTGGCTGTTTGGTGGTGGAAGTGCTCTCATCATGCCACTGTAACCTGGCCATTTTCCTGCTCCATAAATTTCACAAATATTACCTCTGATGCCACCAACCAAGTGGGAAACAGCTCCATCTGATGCAGCTGTCTCCCTTCCTTTGTCAAGAGATGGACATAGTGCTTCAGTGGAAGGTGGTATTTCTTGAAGGAAGCACTCCATCTTCGGTGCCAGCCCCTGCTGCAGGAAGGAAGGCAAAGCCAGACACGGGCACAGGCACAGCAGGTAATTGCTGTGCCAGGCTCAGCCCTGGCCGGGGCTGTGTGGCAGCAGCTCTTCTCCCAGGGCCTGCCCTTGCCCGGCCCGGCAGCAGCCAAAGCTGGAGGCGCCTCGGCTTCCAGGCCTCTGGAGCTGGTTCAGAGCCCCGGGGAAACGGGACTGGTGCAGCAACGTCCCTGGCGCTGCAGCTGCTGCGGAGCTGGCCCTGAGTGCCCAGAGGCCCAAGGCACAGGAGCAGCCCCGAGCGGGAGCCCTGCCGCCAGCCCAGGGCCAGAGCCAGCCCTGGCACACAATGGAAACAGTTCTCATCTTGGTTTGCTTCCAGACTGGGATGCTGGGAAGGATTCTCCATTAGCCTGGCGCTCTGAAGTTGTGAAGCCCTCTGAGCACTCTGCAGGTATGTTCTCACTGTCCCACCAAGGCGTAATGTTTGACTGACTGGTAAGAACCAGGTGACAGAAGCTTCTGTGGCTGTTGTGTTACAGGCGTGTCTGCAGGGACGACCTCACCAACTCCTACCTTGGATGCTGCACAAAAGCCCAGCTCCCATGGCAGGGGTGAGTAGTGTGTCCCTGCTGACCCCTCAGGCTGAGCCCTGCTTTTGTGGGGTCCATTGCTGGGAAATGGAACTACTTTCTCTTAAGGTCCTCTGACAGGAAAGACCAAAGACATAGCAGGCAGGAAATTCCAGGACCCATTAGAAATCATGTGGCAAATGCTGAAGGAACGTCTGCAGAGAAGACAAGGTGGGTGCATTTCCCTCATGCTGCTCCTGGGACTCAGCAGCCGGGGGCTTTGGCTGCACATCTGGACACGCCGTGCCCGGCACAGCAGGAAGGGATCCATGGCAGCCTTGCTGCCCCGCTGCTGCTTTCACGCCCTGCAGGGCTGTTTGCCAGCCTGGCCTGGCTGCAGCTTCTGCCCAGCCTCTGCAGGAAGGCATTTGGCATCAGCTGGCAGACAGCCCCAATTGCACCACAGGCCATGCCCACCCTCAGATCCCCTGCAATTTCCTGATGTCCTGGCAGATCAGATGTTGGGGCTGTTTGGGGAAGGAAGCAGCCTTGGGTTGTCCCAAAATCCTGGGTGTTTTCTGATCCTTGTGCATTCCTTTCACAAGTGATGCCTCCTGAAATTGTCCCCTTCCCCATTCCCAGTCAGGAATGTTTTCATCTGATCCAGCTGTCTCTTTTCCATTCTCCAGAAATGAAAGGAGAGCCTGCGGAGAAAGAAGCATTTCCCGGAGGAAGCAGTGGTTGCATGCCAGCCTCAGCTCCAGGAAGGGAGGCCATGCCAGGCACAGGCACAGGAGGTAATTGCTGTGCCTCTGGGCCTGAGCCCTGCTGAGGCTTGAGCTGCCCTCTCTGCTGTTTGGCAGTGCGGGCACAGCCTGGACTAGAGCGGCACAGCCCAGGGGAATTATCCCGAGCAGGCTCAGGGCACTGAGCAGTCCTGCTGGGGTCCCTCCATGGGAGACATGTCCTGAAACCTGGGAGTGACTGCACGGGGTGCCCACGGTGGGGAAAGGACAGAGGGGGAGAGCAAGGCTCCAGTGTGTCCTGAGAGGGCCTGGCTGTTTGCCCTTGGGATCTGGGGGGTTTCCCCACAGAAGGAGGGCAGGAGGGACAGAGGGAGGGCAGGATGGATAGCTGTGGCACTGCCTGCTGCAGTTTTCCCCCATGCTTTAGGGAGGATTTCTTCTGTGTGTGAGGGGGAGAGTTCCAGGTCCCTGCACTGCTGCAGCCACCCCTCCCAGGGATGTTGCTGAGGGCAGGGAAAGAGTGTGGAGAGTGACCAGGAGCCAGCCCAGAGCTCCCCAGGCCCCTGGGCAGGTTTGGCCATGTCTATTCACATCTGGCTCCCATGGCCTTAGCCGACTCCCTGGCAGTGCCCAGTTCCCTGTGGCAGAAAGAGATCCCAGCACACACTGGAAAATGTTCTCATCTGTGCTGCATTGTAGATGAGGGTGCTGGGAAGGCTTCTCCATCAGCTTGGATGAAGAAAGGTTTGAAGCCCTTGGAGCCTCCTGCAGGTATGTTCTCAGTGTGCCACCAAGGAAGAATTGTAGACAAGCAGGCAGGCACCAGGTGACAGAAGCTTCTGTGACTGTTGTGTTACAGATGTGTCTACAGGGAAGACTTCTCCAGCTTCTCCAGCTGCTACCTTGGATGCTGCACTCAAGCCCAGCTCCCATCTCAGGGGTGAGTAGTGTGTCCCTGCTGACCCCACAGGCTGAACCCTGCTTTTCTGGGATCCATTCCTGGGAAATGGAAATATTTTTCTCTAAGGTACTCCAACAGGGAAAATCCAAGATACAACAGATAAGATATCCCTGGAACCATCCAAACAGATGAGGCAAGAGCTGAAGGAACGTCTGCAGAGAAGACAAGGTGGGTGCATTTCCCTCATGCTGCTCCTGGGAGTCAGCAGCCGGGGGCTTTGGCTGCACATCTGGACACGCCATGCCCGGCACAGTGGGAAGGGATCCATGGCAGCCTTGCTGCCCCGCTGCTGCTTTCACGCCCTGCAGGGCTGTTTCCCAGCCTGGCCTGGCTGCAGCTTCTGCCCAGCCTCTGCCGGAAGTTATTTGGCATCAGCTGACAGGCCATGCCCAAACTGTAAGACACCCTGAGATCCCCCACTATATCCAGCCCTGCAGATTAGGAAAAGGGTGGCTGTTTGGTGGTGGAAGTGCTCTCATCATGCCACTGTAACCTGGCCATTTTCCTGCTCCATAAATTTCACAAATATTACCTCTGATGCCACCACCCAAGTGGGAAACAGCTCCATCTGATGCAGCTGTCTCCCTTCCTTTGTCAAGAGATGGACATAGTGCTTCAGTGGAAGGTGGTATTTCTTGAAGGAAGCACTCCATCTTCGGTGCCAGCCCCTGCTGCAGGAAGGAAGGCAAAGCCAGACACGGGCACAGGCACAGCAGGTAATTGCTGTGCCGGGCTCAGGCCTGGCCGGGGCTGTGTGGCAGCAGCTCTTCCCCCAGGGCCTGCCCTTGCCCGGCCCGGCAGCAGCCAAAGCTGGAGGCGCCTCGGCTTCCAGGCCTCTGGAGCTGGTTCAGAGCCCCGGGGAAACGGGACTGGTGCAGCAACGTCCCTGGCGCTGCAGCTGCTGCGGAGCTGGCCCTGAGTGCCCAGAGGCCCAAGGCACAGGAGCAGCCCCGAGCGGGAGCCCTGCCACCAGCCCAGGGCCAGAGCCAGCCCTGGCACACAATGGAAACAGTTCTCATCTTGGTTTGCTTCCAGACTGGGATGCTGGGAAGGATTCTCCATTGGCCTGGCGCTCTGAAGTTGTGAAGCCCTCTGAGCATTCTTCAGGTATGTTCTCACTGTCCCACCAAGGCGTAATGTTTGACTGACTGGTAAGAACCAGGTGACAGAAGCTTCTGTGGCTGTTGTGTTACAGGCGTGTCTGCAGGGACGACCTCACCAACTCCTACCTTGGATGCTGCACAAAAGGCCAGCTCCCATGGCAGGGGTGAGTAGTGTGTCCCTGCTGACCCCTCAGGCTGAGCCCTGCTTTTGTGGGGTCCATTCCTGGGAAATGGAACTACTTTCTCTTAAGGTCCTCTGACAGGAAAGACCAAAGACATGGCAGGCAAGAAATTCCAGGACCCATTAGAAATCATGTGGCAAATGCTGAAGGAACGTCTGCAGAGAAGACAAGGTGGGTGCATTTCCCTCTTGCTGCTCCTGGGTCTCAGCAGCCGGGGGCTTTGGCTGCACATCTGGACACGCCGTGCCCGGCACAGCAGGAAGGGATCCATGGCAGCCTTGCTGCCCCGCTGCTGCTTTCACGCCCTGCAGGGCTGTTTCCCAGCCTGGCCTGGCTGCAGCTTCTGCCCAGCCTCTGCAGGAAGGCATTTGGCATCAGCTGGCAGACAGCCCCAATTGCACCACAGGCCATGCCCACCCTCAGATCCCCTGCAATTTCCTGGTGTCCAGGCAGATCAGATGTTGGGGCTGTTTGGGGAAGGAAGCAGCCTTGGGTTGTCCCAAAATCCTGGGTGTTTTCTGATCCTTGTGCATTCCTTTCACAAGTGATGCCTCCTGAAATTGTCCCCTTCCCCATTCCCAGTCAGGAATGTTTTCATCTGATCCAGCTGTCTCTTTTCCATTCTCCAGAAATGAAAGGAGAGCCTGTGGAGAAAGAAGCATTTCCCGGACGAAGCAGTGGTTGCATGCCAGCCTCAGCTCCAGGAAGGGAGGCCATGCCAGGCACAGGAGGTAATTGCTGTGCCTCTGGGCCTGAGCCCTGCTGAGGCTTGAGCTGCCCTCTCTGCTGTTTGGCAGTGCGGGCACAGCCTGGACTAGAGCGGCACAGCCCAGGGGAATTATCCCGAGCAGGCGCAGGGCACTGAGCAGTCCTGCTGGGGTCCCTCCATGGGAGACATGTCCTGAAACCTGGGAGTGACTGCACGGGTTGCCCACGGTGGGGAAAGGACAGAGGGGGAGAGCAAGGCTCCAGTGTGTCCTGAGAGGGCCTGGTTTTTTCCCCTTGGGATCTGGGGGGTTTCCCCACAGAAGGAGGGCAGGAGGGACAGAGGGAGGGCAGGATGGAGAGCTGTGGCACTGCCTGCTGCAGTTTTCCCCCATGCTTTAGGGAGGATTTCTTCTGTGTGTGAGGGGGAGAGTTCCAGGTCCCTGCACTGCTGCAGCCACCCCTCCCAGGGATGTTGCTGAGGGCAGGGAAAGAGTGTGGAGAGTGACCAGGAGCCAGCCCAGAGCTCCCCAGGCCCCTGGGCAGCTTTGGCCATGTCTATTCACATCTGGCTCCCATGGCCTTAGCCGACTCCCTGGCAGTGCCCAGTTCCCTGTGGCAGAAAGAGATCCCAGCACACACTGGAAAATGTTCTCATCTGTGCTGCATTGTAGATGAGGGTGCTGGGAAGGCTTCTCCATCAGCTTGGATGAATAAAGTTTTGAAGCCCTTGGAGCCTCCTGCAGGTATGTTCTCAGTGTGCCACCAAGGAAGAATTGTAGACAAGCGGGCAGGCACCAGGTGACGGAAGCTTCTGTGGCTGTTGTGTTACAGATGTGTCTACAGGGAAGACTTCTCCAGCTTCTCCAGCTGCTACCTTGGATGCTGCACTCAAGCCCAGCTCCCATCTCAGGGGTGAGTAGTGTGTCCCTGCTGACCCCACAGGCTGAACCCTGCTTTTCTGGGATCCATTCCTGGGAAATGGAAATATTTTTCTCTAAGGTACTCCAACAGGGAAAATCCAAGATACAACAGATAAGATATCCCTGGAACCATCCAAACAGATGCGGCAAGAGCTGAAGGAACGTCTGCAGAGAAGACAAGGTGGGTGCATTTCCCTCATGCTGCTCCTGGGAGTCAGCAGCCGGGGGCTTTGGCTGCACATCTGGACACGCCGTGCCCGGCACAGCAGGAAGGGATCCATGGCAGCCTTGCTGCCCCGCTGCTGCTTTCACGCCCTGCAGGGCTGTTTCCCAGCCTGGCCTGGCTGCAGCTTCTGCCCAGCCTCTGCAGGAAGGCATTTGGCATCAGCTGGCAGACAGCCCCAATTGCACCACAGGCCATGCCCACCCTCAGATCCCCTGCAATTTCCTGGTGTCCAGGCAGATCAGATGTTGGGGCTGTTTGGGGAAGGAAGCAGCCTTGGGTTGTCCCAAAATCCTGGGTGTTGTCTGATCCTTATGCATTCCTTTCACAAGTGATGCCTCCTGAAATTGTCCCCTTCCCCATTCCCAGTCAGGAATGCTTTAATCTGATCCAGCTGTCTCTTTTCCATTCTCCAGAAATGAAAGGAGAGCCTGCGGAGAAAGAAGCATTTCCCGGAGGAAGCAGTGGTTGCATGCCAGCCTCAGCTCCAGGAAGGGAGGCCATGCCAGGCACAGGCACAGGAGGTAATTGCTGTGCCTCTGGGCCTGAGCCCTGCTGAGGCTTGAGCTGCCCTCTCTGCTGTTTGGCAGTGCGGGCAGAGCCTGGACTAGAGCAGCACAGACCAGGGGAATTATCCCGAGCAGGCTCAGGGCACTGAGCAGTCCTGCTGGGGTCCCTCCATGGGAGACATGTCCTGAAACCTGGGAGTGACTGCACGGGGTGCCCACGGTGGGGAAAGGACAGAGGGGGAGAGCAAGGCTCCAGTGTGTCCTGAGAGGGCCTGGCTGTTTGCCTTTGAGATCTGGGGGGTTTCCCCACAGAAGGAGGGCAGGAGGGACAGAGGGAGGGCAGGATGGATAGCTGCAGCACTGCCTGCTGCAGTTTTCACCCATGCTTTAGGGAGGATTTCTTCTGTGTGTGAGGGGGAGAGTTCCAGGTCCCTGCACTGCTGCAGCCACCCCTCCCAGGGATGTTGCTGAGGGCAGGGAAAGAGTGTGGAGAGTGACCAGGAGCCAGCCCAGAGCACCCCAGGCCCCTGGGCAGCTTTGGCCATGTCTATTCACATCTGGCTCCCATGGCCTTACCCGACTCCCTGGCAGTGCCCAGTTCCCTGTGGCAGAAAGAGATCCCAGCACACACTGGAAAATGTTCTCATCTGTGCTGCATTGTAGATGAGGGTGCTGAGAAGGCTTCTCCATCAGCTTGGATGAATAAAGTTTTGAAGCCCTTGGAGCCTCCTGCAGGTATGTTCTCAGTGTGCCACCAAGGAAGAATTGTAGACAAGCGGGCCGGCACCAGGTGACAGAAGCTTCTGTGGCTGTTGTGTTACAGATGTGTCTACAGGGAAGACTTCTCCAGCTTCTCCAGCTGCTACCTTGGATGCTGCACTCAAGCCCAGCTCCCATCTCAGGGGTGAGTAGTGTGTCCCTGCTGACCCCACAGGCTGAACCCTGCTTTTCTGGGATCCATTCCTGGGAAATGGAAATATTTTTCTCTAAGGTACTCCAACAGGGAAAATCCAAGATACAACAGATAAGATATCCCTGGAACCATCCAAACAGATGAGGCAAGAGCTGAAGGAATGTCTGCAGAGAAGACAAGGTGGGTGCATTTCCCTCATGCTGCTCCTGGGAGTCAGCAGCCGGGGGCTTTGGCTGCACATCTGGACACGCCATGCCCGGCACTGTGGGAAGGGATCCATGGCAGCCTCGCTGCCCCGCTGCTGCTTTCACGCCCTGCAGGGCTGTTTCCCAGCCTGGCCTGGCTGCAGCTTCTGCCCAGCCTCTGCCGGAAGTTATTTGGCATCAGCTGACAGGCCATGCCCAAACTGTAAGACACCCTGAGATCCCCCACTATATCCAGCCCTGCAGATTAGGAAAAGGGTGGCTGTTTGGTGGTGGAAGTGCTTTCATCATGCCACTGTAACCTGGCCATTTTCCTGCTCCATAAATTTCACAAATATTACCTCTGATGCCACCAACCAAGTGGGAAACAGCTCCATCTGATGCAGCTGTCTCCCTTCCTTTGTCAAGAGATGGACATAGTGCTTCAGTGGAAGGTGGTATTTCTTGAAGGAAGCACTCCATCTTCGGTGCCAGCCCCTGCTGCAGGAAGGAAGGCAAAGCCAGACACGGGCACAGGCACAGCAGGTAATTGCTGTGCCGGGCTCAGGCCTGGCCGGGGCTGTGTGGCAGCAGCTCTTCCCCCAGGGCCTGCCCTTGCCCGGCCCGGCAGCAGCCAAAGCTGGAGGCGCCTCGGCTTCCAGGCCTCTGGAGCTGGTTCAGAGCCCCGGGGAAACGGGACTGGTGCAGCAACGTCCCTGGCGCTGCAGCTGCTGCGGAGCTGGCCCTGAGTGCCCAGAGGCCCAAGGCACAGGAGCAGCCCCGAGCGGGAGCCCTGCCGCCAGCCCGGGGCCAGAGCCAGCCCTGGCACACAATGGAAACAGTTCTCATCTTGGTTTGCTTCCAGACTGGGATGCTGGGAAGGATTCTCCATAAGCCTGGCGCTCTGAAGTTGTGAAGCCCTCTGAGCATTCTGCAGGTATGTTCTCACTGTCCCACCAAGGCGTAATGTTTGACTGACTAGTAAGAACCAGGTGACAGAAGCTTCTGTGGCTGTTGTGTTACAGGCGTGTCTGCAGGGACGTCCTCACCAACTCCTACCTTGGATGCTGCACAAAAGGCCAGCTCCCATGGCAGGGGTGAGTAGTGTGTCCCTGCTGACCCCTCAGGCTGAGCCCTGCATTTGTGGGGTCCATTCCTGGGAAATGGAACTACTTTCTCTTAAGGTCCTCTGACAGGAAAGACCAAAGACATGGCAGGCAGGAAATTCCAGGACCCATTAGAAATCATGTGGCAAATGCTGGAGGAACGTCTGCAGAGAAGACAAGGTGGGTGCATTTCCCTCATGCTGCTCCTGGGTCTCAGCAGCCGGGGGCTTTGGCTGCACATCTGGACACGCCGTGCCCGGCACAGCAGGAAGGGATCCATGGCAGCCTTGCTGCCCCGCTGCTGCTTTCATGCCCTGCACGGCTGTTTCCCAGCCTGGCCTGGCTGCAGCTTCTGCCCAGCCTCTGCAGGAAGGCATTTGGCATCAGCTGGCAGACAGCCCCAATTGCACCACAGGCCATGCCCACCTTCAGATCCCCTGCAATTTCCTGGTGTCCAGGCAGATCAGATGTTGGGGCTGTTTGGGGAAGGAAGCAGCCTTGGGCTGTCCCAATATCCTGGGTGTTTTCTGATCCTTATGCATTCCTTTCACAAGTGATGCCTCCTGAAATTGTCCCCTTCCCCATTCCCAGTCAGGAATGTTTTCATCTGATCCAGCTGTCTCTTTTCCATTCTCCAGAAATGAAAGGAGAGCCTGCGGAGAAAGAAGCATTTCCCGGAGGAAGCAGTGGTTGCATGCCAGCCTCAGCTCCAGGAAGGGAGGCCATGCCAGGCACAGGCACAGGAGGTAATTGCTGTGCCTCTGGGCCTGAGCCCTGCTGAGGCTTGAGCTGCCCTCTCTGCTGTTTGGCAGTGCGGGCACAGCCTGGACTAGAGCGGCACAGCCCAGGGGAATTATCCCGAGCAGGCTCAGGGCACTGAGCAGTCCTGCTGGGGTCCCTCCATGGGAGACATGTCCTGAAACCTGGGAGTGACTGCACGGGGTGCCCACGGTGGGGAAAGGACAGAGGGGGAGAGCAAGGCTCCAGTGTGTCCTGAGAGGGCCTGGCTGTTTGCCCTTGGGATCTGGGGGGTTTCCCCACAGAAGGAGGGCAGGAGGGACAGAGGGAGGGCAGGATGGATAGCTGCAGCACTGCCTGCTGCAGTTTTCACCCATGCTTTAGGGAGGATTTCTTCTGTGTGTGAGGGGGAGAGTTCCAGGTCCCTGCACTGCTGCAGCCACCCCTCCCAGGGATGTTGCTGAGGGCAGGGAAAGAGTGTGGAGAGTGACCAGGAGCCAGCCCAGAGCTCCCCAAGCCCCTGGGCAGGTTTGGCCATGTCTATTCACATCTGGCTCCCATGGCCTTAGCCGACTCCCTGGCAGTGCCCAGTTCCCTGTGGCAGAAAGAGATCCCAGCACACACTGGAAAATGTTCTCATCTGTGCTGCATTGTAGATGAGGGTGCTGGGAAGGCTTCTCCATCAGCTTGGATGAAGAAAGGTTTGAAGCCCTTGGAGCCTCCTGCAGGTATGTTCTCAGTGTGCCACCAAGGAAGAATTGTAGACAAGCAGGCAGGCACCAGGTGACAGAAGCTTCTGTGACTGTTGTGTTACAGATGTGTCTACAGGGAAGACTTCTCCAGCTTCTCCAGCTGCTACCTTGGATGCTGCACTCAAGCCCAGCTCCCATCTCAGGGGTGAGTAGTGTGTCCCTGCTGACCCCACAGGCTGAACCCTGCTTTTCTGGGATCCATTCCTGGGAAATGGAAATATTTTTCTCTAAGGTACTCCAACAGGGAAAATCCAAGATACAACAGATAAGATATCCCTGGAACCATCCAAACAGATGAGGCAAGAGCTGAAGGAACGTCTGCAGAGAAGACAAGGTGGGTGCATTTCCCTCATGCTTCCCCTGGGACTCAGCAGCCGGGGGCTTTGGCTGCACATCTGGACACGCCATGCCCGGCACAGTGGGAAGGGATCCATGGCAGCCTTGCTGCCCTGCTGCTGCTTTCACGCCCTGCAGGGCTGTTTCCCAGCCTGGCCTGGCTGCAGCTTCTGCCCAGCCTCTGCCGGAAGTTATTTGGCATCAGCTGACAGGCCATGCCCAAACTGTAAGACACCCTGAGATCCCCCACTATATCCAGCCCTGCAGATTAGGAAAAGGGTGGCTGTTTGGTGGTGGAAGTGCTCTCATCATGCCACTGTAACCTGGCCATTTTCCTGCTCCATAAATTTCACAAATATTACCTCTGATGCCACCACCCAAGTGGGAAACAGCTCCATCTGATGCAGCTGTCTCCCTTCCTTTGTCAAGAGATGGACATAGTGCTTCAGTGGAAGGTGGTATTTCTTGAAGGAAGCACTCCATCTTCGGTGCCAGCCCCTGCTGCAGGAAGGAAGGCAAAGCCAGACACGGGCACAGGCACAGCAGGTAATTGCTGTGCCGGGCTCAGGCCTGGCCGGGGCTGTGTGGCAGCAGCTCTTCCCCCAGGGTCTGCCCTTGCCCGGCCCGGCAGCAGCCAAAGCTGGAGGCGCCTCGGCTTCCAGGCCTCTGGAGCTGGTTCAGAGCCCCGGGGAAACGGGACTGGTGCAGCAACGTCCCTGGCGCTGCAGCTGCTGCGGAGCTGGCCCTGAGTGCCCAGAGGCCCAAGGCACAGGAGCAGCCCCGAGCGGGAGCCCTGCCACCAGCCCAGGGCCAGAGCCAGCCCTGGCACACAATGGAAACAGTTCTCATCTTGGTTTGCTTCCAGACTGGGATGCTGGGAAGGATTCTCCATTGGCCTGGCGCTCTGAAGTTGTGAAGCCCTCTGAGCATTCTTCAGGTATGTTCTCACTGTCCCACCAAGGCGTAATGTTTGACTGACTGGTAAGAACCAGGTGACAGAAGCTTCTGTGGCTGTTGTGTTACAGGCGTGTCTGCAGGGACGACCTCACCAACTCCTACCTTGGATGCTGCACAAAAGCCCAGCTCCCATGGCAGGGGTGAGTAGTGTGTCCCTGCTGACCCCTCAGGCTGAGCCCTGCTTTTGTGGGGTCCATTCCTGGGAAATGGAACTACTTTCTCTTAAGGTCCTCTGACAGGAAAGACCAAAGACATGGCAGGCAAGAAATTCCAGGACCCATTAGAAATCATGTGGCAAATGCTGAAGGAACGTCTGCAGAGAAGACAAGGTGGGTGCATTTCCCTCTTGCTGCTCCTGGGACTCAGTAGCCGGGGGCTTTGGCTGCACATCTGGACACGCCGTGCCCGGCACAGCAGGAAGGGATCCATGGCAGCCTTGCTGCCCCGCTGCTGCTTTCACGCCCTGCAGGGCTGTTTGCCAGCCTGGCCTGGCTGCAGCTTCTGCCCAGCCTCTGCAGGAAGGCATTTGGCATCAGCTGGCAGACAGCCCCAATTGCACCACAGGCCATGCCCACCCTCAGATCCCCTGCAATTTCCTGGTGTCCAGGCAGATCAGATGTTGGGGCTGTTTGGGGAAGGAAGCAGCCTTGGGTTGTCCCAAAATCCTGGGTGTTTTCTGATCCTTGTGCATTCCTTTCACAAGTGATGCCTCCTGAAATTGTCCCCTTCCCCATTCCCAGTCAGGAATGTTTTCATCTGATCCAGCTGTCTCTTTTCCATTCTCCAGAAATGAAAGGAGAGCCTGCGGAGAAAGAAGCATTTCCCGGAGGAAGCAGTGGTTGCATGCAAGCCTCAGCTCCAGGAAGGGAGGCCATGCCAGGCACAGGCACAGGAGGTAATTGCTGTGCCTCTGGGCCTGAGCCCTGCTGAGGCTTGAGCTGCCCTCTCTGCTGTTTGGCAGTGCGGGCACAGCCTGGACTAGAGCAGCACAGCCCAGGGGAATTATCCCGAGCAGGCGCAGGGCACTGAGCAGTCCTGCTGGGGTCCCTCCATGGGAGACATGTCCTGAAACCTGGCAGCGACTGCACGGGGTGCCCACGGTGGGGAAAGGACAGAGGGGGAGAGCAAGGCTCCAGTGTGTCCTGAGAGGGCCTGGCTGTTTGCCCTTGGGATCTGGGGGGTTTCCCCACAGAAGGAGGGCAGGAGGGACAGAGGGAGGGCAGGATGGAGAGCTGTGGCACCGCCTGCTGCAGTTTTCCCCCATGCTTTAGGGAGGATTTCTTCTGTGTGTGAGGGGGAGAGTTCCAGGTCCCTGCACTGCTGCAGCCACCCCTCCCAGGGATGTTGCTGAGGGCAGGGAAAGAGTGTGGAGAGTGACCAGGAGCCAGCCCAGAGCTCCCCAGGCCCCTGGGGAGCTTTGGCCATGTCTATTCACATCTGGCTCCCATGGCCTTACCCGACTCCCTGGCAGTGCCCAGTTCCCTGTGGCAGAAAGAGATCCCATCACACCCTGGAAAATGTTCTCATCTGTGCTGCATTGTAGATGAGGGTGCTGGGAAGGCTTCTCCATCAGCTTGGATGAAGAAAGTTTTGAAGCCCTTGGAGCCTCCTGCAGGTATGTTCTCAGTGTGCCACCAAGGAAGAATTGTAGACAAGCGGGCAGGCACCAGGTGACAGAAGCTTCTGTGGCTGTTGTGTTACAGATGTGTCTACAGGGAAGACTTCTCCAGCTTCTCCAGCTGCTACCTTGGATGCTGCACTCAAGCCCAGCTCCCATCTCAGGGGTGAGTAGTGTGTCCCTGCTGATCCCACAGGCTGAGCCCTGCTTTTCTGGGATCCATTCCTGGGAAATGGAAATATTTTTCTCTAAGGTACTCCAACAGGGAAAATCCAAGATACAACAGATAAGATATCCCTGGAACCATCCAAACAGATGAGGCAAGAGCTGAAGGAACCCCTGCAGACAAGAGAAGGTGGGTGCATTTCCCTCATGCTTCTCCTGGGAGTCAGCAGCCGGGGGCTTTGGCTGCACATCTGGACACGCCGTGCCCGGCACAGTGGGAAGGGATCCATGGCAGCCTTGCTGCCCCGCTGCTGCTTTCATGTCCTGCAGGGCTGTTTCCCAGCCTGGCCTGGCTGCAGCTTCTGCCCAGCCTCTGCAGGAAGGCATTTGGCATCAGCTGGCAGACAGCCCCAATTGCACCAGCTGACAGACAGTCCATGCCCACCCTCAGATCCCCTGCAATTTCCTGATGTCCAGGCAGATCAGATGTTGGGGCTGTTTGGGGAAGGAAGCAGCCTTGGGTTGTCCTAAAATCCTGTGTGTTTTCTGATCCTTATCCATTCCTTTCACAAGTGATGCCTCACCTTCCCCATTCCCAGTGAGGAATGTTTCCATGTGATCCAGCTGTCTCTTTTTCATTCTCCAGAAGGGAAAGGAGAGTCTGTGCAGATGGAAGCACTCTCCAGAGGAAGCAGTGGTTCCATGCCCGTCTCTGCTGCAGGAAGGGAGGCCATGCCAGGCACAGGAGGTAATTGCTGTGCCTCTGGGCCTGAGCCCTGCTGAGGCTTGAGCTGCCCTCTCTGCTGCTTGGCAGTGCGGGCACAGCCTGGACTAGAGCAGCACAGCCCAGGGGAATTATCCCGAGCAGGCTCAGGGCACTGAGCAGTCCTGCGGGGGTCCCACCGTGGGAGACATGTCCTGAAACCTGGGAGTGACAGCATGGGGTGCCCATGGTGGGGAAAGGACAGAGGGGGAGAGCAAGGCTCCAGTGTGTCCTGAGAGGGCCTGGCTGTTTGCCCTTGGGATCTTGGAGCTGTCTCAGCAGAAGGAGGGCAGGAGGGAGTGTAGGAGGGAGGGATGGATAGCTGTGGCACTGCCTGCTGCAGTTTTCCCCCATGCTTTAGGGAGGATTTTCTGTGAGTTTGAGGGAGAGAACCCCGGGGCCCTGGGTTATTCCAGCCACCCCTCCCAGGGATGTTGCTGAGGGCAGGGAAAGAGTGTGGAGAGGGATGAGGAGCCAGCCCAGAGCTCCCCAGGCCCCTGGGCAGCTTTGGCCATGTCCATTCCCATCTGGGTCCCATAGCCTTACCCGACCCCCTTGCAGTGGCCTTTTGCCTGTAGCATTAGGGGTTCCCAGCATGCCACAGATATGGTTGTGATCTCTGCTCCCTTTTAGACTGGAGTCGTGACATGGGTTTTCAGGAAGTCCTGATGAAGGATGGTTTGAAGTTCCTGGAGGATGCTGGAGGTAAGTTTTCATTCTGCCTTTCCTGAGTGAATAATCAGGATCAATGCAAAAAAAGCTCATTTATAAACCATTTCCCTTAACATTATGTAAGGGCTGAAGGATTCTGAGAATCTTTCCCTGCTCCCTTCTGGATCCCTGAGGGATCCCACAGGATCGCTGTCAGTGGGAGGAAGGAGCATTGATCTTTCAGTCCTCCTCCCGTGTACTGTGCCAGTGTGTCCTTCCGTGTGCTCTGTGCAGTCAAAGAGAAGAGCAGAGAGGGAAGGGGCCGGGCCCAGGGCTGTGCCCCGGGGCTGAGCCTTGTGGGCAGCCTGAGGATCTCCTGCAGTGCCACAGCAGCTCTTCTGTCCTGCCTTTCTTTGCAGCTGAACCTGCTGGTGAAGGCCCCACATCCAGGACAAGGCTCTGGGAGATGCTGAGGGTAGGTCAAGGCCTTTCCCCCTGGGAGAGCTGCCAGCTCAGAGCCCAAAGCTCGGCCAGGGAGGCATTGCTGCAGGTGCCAGCAGAGAACCATGCATGTGTGTGCCCGCACCCTGCACGATCCCCTCACCGCTGCTGCGGCTCAGTGGTGCCCGTGCAGATCAGCAGAGATGGCAGAAGCTTCTGTGGCTGTTGAGTTACAGGTGTGTCTGCAGGGAGGACTTCTCAAGCTCTAGGGCTGGATGCTTGGCCCCAACCCAGTTCCCATGGCAGGGGTGAGTAGTGTGTCCCTGCTGACCCCACAGGCTGAGCCCCGCTTTTGTGGGATCCATTCCTGGGAAATGGAACTACTTTCTCTTAGGGTCCTCCAAAAGTAAAGACCCAAGATACTGCAGCCAAAACGTCTCATGAGGCAGATGAATTCCTGAGACAAACACAGAAGGAAACACCCCGAGGACAAGGTGGGTGCGTTTCCCTCATGCTTCCCCTGGGACTCAGCAGCCGGGGGCTTTGGCTGCACATCTGGACACGCCGTGCCCGGCACAGCAGGAAGGGATCCATGGCAGCCTCGCTGCCCCGCTGCTGCTTTCACGCCCTGCAGGGCTGTTTCCCAGCCTGGCCTTGCTGCAATTCCTCCCCAGCCTCTGCAGGATGGAATTTGGCATTAGCTGATAGGGTGCCCCAACTGTACCGTGGGCCTGAGATCCCCTGCCATTTCCCAGTCTCTGAGAAGATCAGGCGGTGTAGCTGTTTGCTCATGGGAGTGCACTGGCCCAGCCCCAATTACCTGGGCTTTTTCCTGATCTTTACCTGTGACTTAGACAAGCATTGCCTCATGAAGGTGCCACCTCCCCAGTGGGGAGTGTTTCCATTTGATCCAGTTGACACTTTTTCCCTTGTTCAAGTGATGGACCAAAAGGCTGTGCAGAAGGAGGAGCACCCAGGGAGAAGCAGTGGCTCATTGGCAGCTCGAGCTGCAGGAAGGAAGGCAATGCCAGACACGGGCACAGGCACAGCAGGTAATTGCTGTGCTGGGCTCAGCCCTGGCCGGGGCTGTGTGGCAACAGCTCTTCCCCCAGGGCCTGCCCTTGCCCGGCCCGGCAGCAGCCAAAGCTGGAGGCGCCTCGGCTTCCAGGCCTCTGGAGCTGGTTCAGAGCCCCGGGGAAACGGGACTGGTGCAGCAACGTCCCTGGCGCTGCAGCTGCTGCGGAGCTGGCCCTGAGTGCCCAGAGGCCCAAGGCACAGGAGCAGCCCCGAGCGGGAGCCCTGCCGCCAGCCCAGGGCCAGAGCCAGCCCTGGCTCCCGACAGGCTCCTGACAGGGCCTGAGCCTGTCCCCTGGGGCTGGGGGAGCTGTCACGGGGCAGGGAGGGCCAGGGGTGGCAGTGGCTGCTCAGGGATGGCTTTGGCCCGTGTCCCTGGCAGCAGCCACTGCCCAAGCAGCTGCGCTGCCCCCGGGCTCTCCTCCCGGCCTGCTGGGCTTTGTTGGCTGGCGCAGCCTGTGCCAAGGGCCGGCAAGGTGCCTGCAGGCCCCAGCTCTGGGGGAAACAGAGTACGTCCTGCCCGTATCCACCGTGCTGCCAGCTCAGCAGTGCAGCACAGCACGGGCTCACGCTCCCCATTGCTCCCACAGATGCAACCGGCACCACAAGACCTGTTCCCAATGCCCAGGATGGCCTCGGAAGGGGCTTCTGTCAGGGAACCGGCTGCTGGCTAGGGTTACTGGCAGGCGTGCTTTGTTTGGAGCTTGTTTTCATGTTGTGCTGCTTTGGAATCTGGTATTCCTGGAACAGAAAACAGTGAGTGTTTTGTTGCTCTCCCCCTCAAACAGCTTCTTTTGAAAGTCTAACATGGTCAGGGAACATTCCCATTGAGGCTGCAGTGGAGTTGTGGCCAGTCCATGATTGTCCAAATAACTCTGCTGAGGGTTCTGCTGCTGCTCAGTGCTTCCATTGGCCCCTCAATTGCTGGGCCTTGTCCTGGGGGCCCCGCTGGGGCTGCAGGCAGAGCTGGCTCCCACTGAGGCTGCCTGGCCAAGAGCAGCCCCAGGGGCACGGGGCAGAGGCAGAGGCAGGTGGGGAGGAGAAAGAGCAGGGCCGAGGTTGCCCTTGAAAGGCAGAGGCGCTCTGGGGCCCGCTCCTGGCCAGGGACTCTGCCCAGAGCCGTCCCTGCTTTCCGGGGCCTTGAGGGGCAGCTGTCCAGCTGGGCCCGGCTGTGCCAGCAGCTCCAGCCGTGCTGGGGAGCCTTGCCAGCTCTGGGCCCTGCTGTGCACGAGGGTCCCTGTGTGCCACTGGCAGCTGGGGCCTCAGCCTCCTCCTCTCTTCACAGGAGCACCTCGGGACAGGAGTTGGAAGACGGTGGCTGCACCTGACACCCAGACAGCGTGAGCAGCTCCTCCAGCAGCAGGAACGGCCTGGACAGCCCTCTCAAGTCTTCTGTGAAGAGGACCCCAGAACAACCAACTACGAGGAAGCCTCTTATTGCCCCGTAGATCCCACTGCCACCTGCTCTCCCCATGGGCCTCCCCAAGCTGCCTTCATCCCTTTTTTTCTCTCCATCTGTCCCATCCCAGCCAACCCGAGTTCCTCTAGAGACCCCAGGACCAGCCCAGCACCTTCCAGCCCCTCCTCAGACAAACACATCCCTTCCTCTGCCCCTGAGCCCCCTGGCCTTGCCCTCTAGGCAGCACTGAAGGTGACACCCCACCCCACCCTCCCCCCCCGCCCCCCGCTTGCAGAGTAGGCAATGGCCCATTCCTCTGTTGAAATAAAGAGAAGGATCTGTGTTGTGGTTTGAAAGCAAAACCAGTGAGAGACTCCAAGTCAGAAATACAATTTATTAGAAAAAGGGAAAAAATCCCAAAATACATGCAATGATACAAAAGAAAAACCACTGACAGGCTCAGAATACAGCCTGCTGACACCCTGCTAGTTAGGGTGGTGGTAGCAGTCCAGATGAAATGGACTTGTGGAAGTGGTGATCCTGTAGAAACAATCTGGTAGCTCTCATCCTCTGGAAAAGCAGTGGGTAAGGGCGGCGGTTCCTCTGGGAATCCAGTGGAAAGACTGCTTGTTGTGTCCCAAAACCCAGATTATATCCAGCTGGGGATGCTTAGCTCCTCCCCCATGGGCAGAGCATCTCACAGTGGGCTGGTATCATTCTGCCTCATGCTGTGGGTCCTTGATTAGCCATTAAACAGAAATGGCTCTGGGAGGGAGTTATCTCTGAGTCATGTGGCAAGACATTGATGGGCCCATTAACAGGAGATAAGGAAGAAACAATGCCCCTCCTGGTTTCAGCAGCTCTTGAGGATGGCATTAGAATACATCTTTACACTGCAACCCAGGACAAGCGGTCACCCCAGTGTCCAGGTGGCAGCAGCAGCAAAGCCCACCCAGCCCCAGCACTGACTGAGCTCCATGCCCAGGAGGAGCTGTGGATGCCCACGGTGTGGGCAGGCAGAAGCCAGGCCGGGGCTGCTGATGAAATGGAGGTTTTGGGCCGCTCACAGGCTCAACACAGTTGGCTGTGATTGGTCATCAAGTGAAAACAATCCACATGGACCAATGGAAGATGCACCTGTTGCATTCCACAGCAGCAGACAGTTATTGTTTACATTTCTTTCCTGAGGCCCTCAGCTCCTCATGAGGGGAAAAATCCCAGGAAAGGATTTTTAATAAAATATCATAGCTACAGATAACTGTTTTACTCATAACACCAGGAGAAGACCAGGGAATGCAGGAAGCCTAGACTAAGGAGCTCCTCTGTCTCCAAGCTGATCCAAACCAACAGACCTACTCAGATAAGCACCAGGGGACCACAGTGCATGCACAAAGGAGAAAAGTTCAAAAGTTCAGTCATGAGCAAGACCACAGCCTTCGACCTCAGAGACCACCAATGACCCCAGTGTGACCACCACAGGAAACAACACGTGCCCAGGAGGGCGTGGATCTAATCGCCATGTGAGGGGAGGACAGGCGGGGCCAGGGGTTGAATGTGCATGACGAGATTGTGTAAGGTATTGCATATGGAACATGTTTGTGAACAAAGATGTGGCTCAGTCCAGGGCTCGGGGCACAAGTTTTCACGAGAGCCGTCTCGCTTGTGCCAGGCCCTGACACGCATACCCACTTCACAACTACATCAGGTTGTGGAGTGCCGCTGTAGGACATGAAATAAAACAACGCAGACACGCATCTCTCCAAGGTAAAAAAGAAGGCAGTTGAATTTCTGACTCCAACATTTACAGATTTCCAAAAGTGAGAGTGGATTGGAGGGTGAAAGTGCCACCTCTCCAATGACACTGGACAAACCAACAGTCCATCAAATTTCTCCTCTGCAGAAAAGAATGCAAAACAATAAGTTATTTACATAAAGTGTTTGGGAAAGTTTGCTACAAGAATGTAAACATCAGAAGGCTTAGAAGAACATTAAAAACCAGGGCGACAGTGGAGTCTATTTATTCTGCAGATGGCTTCACTGTGACCAGCGGTGGGGCCCCGAGGGGATGGGGCAGCCCATGCTGAGCGTCCCTGGGCTGAGGGACATTTCCTTCCGTGGGATCATCTGGGCCCACACCTCCTCCAGTGCCATGGCCAGGAAAAGAGGGAAGCCATCAAGAGTATCTCCAGGGACACAGCCTGACCAGCAATGTCAGCAGGCAAAACAAAGCTCCTCCCTAATTAACACACACTTGATAGGACCTAATTGATGGGCCATCACCAATGCAGGGTGCTGCACAGGGTCTGCTGCTCTCAGCCAGGGCCAGAAGGAAGGGAAGGGAAGGGAAGGGAAGGGAAGGGAAGGGAAGGGAAGGGAAGGGAAGGGAAGGGAAGGGAAGGGAAGGGAAGGGAAGGGAAGGGAAGGGAAGGGAAGGGAAGGGAAGGGAAGGGAAGGGAAGGGAAGGGAAGGGAAGGGAAGGGAAGGGAAGGGAAGGGCTGTGTGGCCTTGGGGTTCGACAGAGCTGGTGAGCAGCCCCAGAGACACAACAACCCAGGTGCAACCAGGCTTGATTTCCAGGTCAAAACACTCGGCGTAGCTGGCCTGGACTTCCCTGTAAGGCACGTGGGGGCTTTGGAGTCCCCCTAAGGTGCATGAGGGGATGGGGTCCCTTGCGGCACACCCAGGGATATTTTAGGTTTCCTCTGAGGCATGGAGGGCACTGGGGTCCACTTCAAGTCATGCAAGGGATTTGGAATCCTGTGTGAGGCATGCAGAGGGTTTGGGATCTCTCCCAAGGTGTGCAGGGTGCTGGGATCTCTCCTGAGGCACATGTCATGGTTCTGGGGTCTCATTTCACATGTAGAAAGGGCTGTGGACTCTCGTAAGCGTGCAGGTGCTTTGTGTCCCTCCTGCTGCATGCAGTGGGGCTGGAGTGTCTGCTGAGGCACGCAGGGGACGGGGACCTCCAACAGTCCCTCCCGGGCACGTGCAGCTCGGGGCTGCCACGGCCCAGGGCCAGCCGCCGTGCCGGGATGGCAGTGGCGAGGCGCCGAGGCGGAGCTGCCCCGCCGGGTCACGCTGCACCGGCACGGCACGGGCAGTGCTGAGCGCTGGGCAGGCGGCACCGCCAGCCCAGGGGCCACAGCCCCGGCCCTGCCTCTTTTGGGGCCGGGCACAGACAGCTCCGCGGGACGGGCACCGCTCAGCGCCTGAGGGGACGGAACAGATGCCAGAGGAGCCCCAGGAGCCCTGGACAGGGCCCTGGCGTTGCCTGCCTGGCTCCCCCGGGCCTGTGGCCATCCCGGGCAGCAGGGGCTCGCTCTGGGCCGCGCTCTCCCCGGCCAGCGGGGCTCCGGGCCAGCACCCGGCTCCTGCCACTGCCCTGAGAATGCTGACGGGCTTTCGGGGCAGAACTGACCTTGACAGGGACAGAATTCATAGGAGACTTGTTTTGGCCTTTTACAAGGTTAACTGAGAAACAACTTAAAATCCCAGGCTAAATCGTCTGCTTTAACGCGTGGGGATTCCTTCAAGACCCTTCCTAACTCCCGTGGTGCCAGGCCGGGCCGCGTCCCAGCGAGCACCAACACCCAGCAGCTCGATGGATGCAGCACGGCTGGCACCAGGGAAACGAGTCAGTATCCCTACAGCTGCCCGCTCTGCCTGCACGGCTGTCACACAACAGCAATGTTCCAGAAGGAACAGGCATTTTTACATCCTCAGGACCATGTGATCTTTGGTCCTGGTGGTGGATCAGAGAGAAAAGCCAAATGTGACAGACTAAACTTGACTGTAGGAGAGGGATGCCTCAGCAGAGGGTCTGGGGACCTGTGGTGCCAGCCAGTGGCCTGGCACTCGGACACAGCAGGAAGACCTGAGATTATCACACTTCACCTGGGAGGGTAGAAAAGCTCAGGGGTTCTTTGTTCAAGGTCCCCCAAAGGCACCAGCTGAAGCCGCCACAGCTCCACCTTGATAAAATTGTTTAAAAAGATCCAGAGGTCTGACACTCTGCTGTGGAGGACATTCCACATGTTATATTTGCCCAATTATCCAATCCAAAAAACGGAAAGAACAAACCCAAACAAAATGAAATGTAACAGCAATTTTAATTATGTAGCTTAATATATATACAATTGAATACACTCAAAATATTGACAATATAATTTGCTTTAAATTATGAATAATTTGTTTCTGATAATAGCGTATAAGCAAAAATAACCTCGCGGGGTATGCGTGGGGTACGGGTGCAGGGCTTTTGGACCCCCGTCACCTCACGTACTAGCGTGTCAAGCCCAAATTCCCCTTTTTATGCTGCATGTCATTACCATCTCCTCCCATTTTCGATTCGTCACACTTGTATCACTGCCCTCATCATCACCTTCCCCACGCATGCTCCACACTTCTTTAAGTAAGTTGTACCACTCTTTGGGGATCTTCTTTGAGGAAGGCCTCTCCTCTTCCTCCATGGAGTCCTGGAGTTCACCTTTTGGATTACACATGCGCACCAAGCTGCTACAGTATAAACCAATACTGTGTTCTAACATTAAAGCAGTGAATCTCATATAATCAACATTTGCCTGGTGTCTAACCAAATTCTCCTCTCTTCCAACGAAATTTAGTCATAGTTATCTCTTGCTTCCTCCTGTTCTGAACATCTGCAGGAGAAGGTTGGGGGTGGACCCCTCCTCTCCCTTTCTTGCTTGGCATGACTCCTTTAACTGGTTTTTTATTTCCAAATATTAATTATCAATATTGATTACTGTTTCAATTTTGTCAGCATGAATCATATCTATTTACCACACACAGTTCTCATCTTTTGGGCATTTAGAAGCTTTTGATTTTGCTTTGCACCCAAGGAAAATATACCCCCAAATGTGCACAAATAACTCCTTCAGCATGTCCTCCTTTTCAGCTGGTGTTTCCATTGTTCTCTGCTATCTTGTCCTCATCTTTCCACAATTCCTGTGCCTATTCAAGTCCAGCCTGGGACAGTGCACACATTTGCTTTAGTTCTGTAGTGATTTATGCCCAGCCATCCTGCCAACCACACCCATTTCAATGTTGCAACAACCTACCTCTGGGCTGCAGTATGTGAATCACACTCTGCTGTGTGAGATGGCAGAGCACCAGAGCAGGCACTGAAGAAGGGGCATTCGGTACATTAGTGAAGTGAGTGCTGGAACCTGGGCTAGCTCTTACAACTCCGGCACTACGGCAGGAGTCGGGAACTGCCTCGCTATGGGCATTTACCAGAGGCAGAACCTTTAGTGCCACTTGCTCTCCAGTGCCAGACACAAGCCACGACAGGGACGACGCACAGGAGAAAGGAGGAGGCGTCCCGTCTTCAGGTTCTTCAAGGAACAGCTTAGTCCAGGTGAAGAGAACAGGATGAAAAGCCCCTAGCTGTACTGCCCAAGGGGTTTTGTACACATACAAGTCATGGGGTGGATGCAAACAATGAACCAATAGGGAATGCTCAGGAGAGGAGTGAGGGGATTACATCAAGTGTCTGGGGCCAATTGGGGTAGGAGGGTGGAGAGGATGGGTCACAAGGGCCAATGGGGCTTCCAGGAGTAGGGGAATTCCAAAGGGGAGTTGCAGTCAGAGATTGGCCCAAAGGTTGGGGAACCAAGGGGCTGGGTTGCCTTGACAGGCAGGGAAAGAGCTGGACCAAGGGGTGGGGAAGGACACCAGGGACAGTTTGGAGGGAGGGTAAAACCCACAGGTGAACCAACTCAGGAAAAAAACGGGGGCACAACAGAGCCCTTAAACAAGACTTAAAATGAAATCAATAAAATAAATTTGAACTGCAACAATCAAGAGCATCTTGAGGGACGCAGCCTGACCAGCAATGTCAGCAGGCAAAAGAAAGGTTTTGCTGAGCAATGGCCCTTTGATGAAGCAAAACATTTACAGTCAGGGCAGTCCATTCATGCAGACGGGCGCACACTCTGGGGGTACAGCTGAGGCCATGAGGTCACAGCAGGGCTCCGGGGTCACAGCAGGCTGAGCTCTCAGCAGGCCCTGAGGTCACAGAGGTGCCAGAGGTGCCACAGCCCCGTGGTTGCACAGCAGCACAAGGAGCCAGCAGTCAGTCCCTGAGCACAACTGTTGCGGCAGCAGCGGCGGTGGCAGCAGCGGTGCTGACATTGGGACAGCGGTGTCGGGACAGCGGTGGCAGCAAGAGCTGCGGGACTGGCGGAGGACAAGGCAGCATGGCCCTTGCTCTGCGCCTCCTACTCCTGCTGCTCCTGGCCGTGGCCCTGCCTGCCAGGGCTGCCCAGGCTGCTCCGCTGCAGCCGCGGCGAGCAGGTGAGCCGGCAGCCTGGCTGCCCTTTCCCGGAACAGCGCTCCCTGCTCCCTGGGAAGCGCTGGGGATGGTTTTGCCCCGGGCTTTAGGGAGGGTTTCCTCTGTGGGAGGGAGAGAGACCCCACGGGCCCTGGGCTACTCCAGCCACCCTTCCAGGGATGCACACGGCCTGCAATGAGGTTGGAGAGTGACCAGGACCCAGCCCAGAGCTCCCTAGGCCCCTGTGCAGCTTTGGCCATGTCCATTCCCATCTGGCTCCCACAGCCTTACCCAACAGCCCTGCATTGCCCAGTTCCCTGTGGCAGAAGGGGATCCCAGCACATCATGGAAATGGTTCTCATCTCTGCTCCCTTCTAGCCTGGAATCGTGACATGGGTTTTCAGGAAGTCCTCATGAAGCATGGTTTGAAGTTCCTGGAGGATGCTGGAGGTAAGTTTTCATTCTGCCTTTCCTGAGAGAATAATCAGGATCAGTTCAACAAAAGCTCACTTATTAACCAATTCCCTTAACATAAACTTAAGGTTGAAAGAATCCGGAAACCTTGCCCTGCTCCCTTCTGGATCCCTGAGGGGTCCCACAGGATCACTGTCATTGGGAGGAAGGAGCATTTAGCTGTCCATCTTCCTCCCGTGTGCAATGCCAGTGTGTCCTTCCGTGTGCTCTGTGCAGTCACAGAGAAGAGCAGAGAGGGAAGGGGCCGGGCCCAGGGCTGTGCCCCGGGGCTGAGCCTTGTGGGCAGCCTGAGGATCTCCTGCAGTGCCACAGGAGCTCTTCTGTCCTGCCTTTCTTTGCAGCTGAACCTGCTGGTGAAGGCACCACATCCAGGACTGAGCCTCTGGGAGATGCTGAGGGTAGGTCAAGGCCTTTCCCCTGGGAGAGCTGCCAGCTCAGAGCCCAAAGCTGGGCCAGGGAGGCAGCGCTGCAGGTGCCAGCACAGAACCATGCACGTGTGTGCCCTCGCCCTGCACGATCCCCTCACCGCTCCTGCGGCTCAGTGGTGCCCGTGCAGATCAGCAGAGATGGCAGAAGCTTCTGTGGCTGTTGAGTTACAGGTGTGTCTGCAGGGAGGAGATTCATACGTCCTTTGGTAGTTATTGCTGACAAGACCAGCTCCCATAGCAGGGGTGAGTAGTGTGTCCCTGCTGACACCACAAGTTGAGCCCTGCTTTTGTGGAATGCATTCCTGGGAAATGGAAGTATTTTTCTCTAAGGTTCTCCGATAGGGAAGATCCAAAACACAAGAGACAAGATATCCCTGGAACCATCCAAACAGACGAGGCAAGTGCTGAAGAAAATGCTGCAGGGAGGACAAGGTGGGTGCATTTGCCTCATGCTTCCCCTGGGACTCAGCAGCCGGGGGCTTTGGCTGCACATCTGAACGCATGGTTCCCGGCACAGAGGGATGGGATCCATGGCCCATTCCCAGTGAGGAATGTTTCCATCTGATCCAGCTGTCTCTTTTCCATTCTCCAGAAATGAAAGGAGAGCCTGCGGAGAAAGAAGCATTTCCCGGAGGAAGCAGTGGTTCCGTGCCAGCCTCAGCTCCAGGAAGGGAGGCCATGCCAGGCACAGGCACAGGAGGTAATTGCTGTGCCTCTGGGCCTGAGCCCTGCTGAGGCTTGAGCTGCCCTCTCTGCTGTTTGGCAGTGCGGGCACAGCCTGGACTAGAGCGGCACAGCCCAGGGGAATTATCCCGAGCAGGCTCAGGGCACTCGGGTAACTGAGCAGTCCTGCTGGGGTCCCTCCTTGGGAGACATGTCCTGAAACCTGGCAGCGACTGCACGGGTTGCTCACGGTGGGGAAAGGACAGAGGGGGAGAGCAAGGCTCCAGTGTGTCCTGAGAGGGCCTGGCTGTTTGCCCTTGGGATCTGGGGGGTGTCCCAGCAGAAGGAGGGCAGGAGGGACAGAGGGAGGGAGGAATGGATACCTATGTCACTGACTGCTGCAGTTTTCCCCGGGGTTTTAGAGAGGATTTCCTCTGTGTCTGAGGGAGAGAACCCCGGGGCCCTGTGGTGCTCTAGCCACCCCTCCCAGGGATGTTGCTGAGGGCAGGGAAAGAGTGTGGAGGGTAATCAGGAGCCAGCCCAGAGCTCCCCAGGCCCCAACAGCTTTGGCCGTGTCCATTCATATCTGGCTCCCATGGCCTTAGCCGA
Organism: Passer domesticus; assembly: GCF_036417665.1. Classification (NCBI taxonomy): domain Eukaryota; kingdom Metazoa; phylum Chordata; class Aves; order Passeriformes; family Passeridae; genus Passer; species Passer domesticus. The sequence goes on along the minus strand of NC_087482.1, from coordinate 6,015,837 downwards.
ACCCCTGGCAGTGCCCAGTTCCCTGTGCCAGAAGGGGATCCCAGCACACTCTGGAAAATGTTCTCATCTGTGATCCGTTCTAGATGAGGTGTCTGGGAGGGCTTCTCCATCAGCTTGGATGAATAAAGTTTTGAAGCCCTTGGAGCCTCCTGCAGGTATGTTCTCAGTGTGCCACCAAGGAAGAATTGTAGACAGGCGGGCAGGAACCAGGTGACAGAAGCTTCTGTGGCTGTTGTGTTACAGATGTGTCTACAGGGAGGATTTCTCCAGCTCCTACCTTGGATGTTGCACTCAAGCCCAGCTCCCATCACAGGAGTGAGTAGTGTGTCCCTGATGACCCCACAGGCTGAGCCTTGCTTTTGTAGGATCCATTCCAGGGAAATGGAAATATTTTTCTCTAAGGTACTCCAACAGGTACAATCCAAGACACAACAGATAAGATATCCCTGGAACCATTCAAACAGATGAGGCAAGAGCTGAAGGAACCCCTGCAGACAAGAGAAGGTGGGTGCATTTCCCTCATGCTTCCCCTGGGACTCAGCAGCCGGGGGCTTTGGCTGCACATCTGGACATGCCGTGCCCGGCACAGTGGGAAGGGATCCATGGCAGCCTTGCTGCCCCGCTGCTGCTTTCACGCCCTGCAGGGCTGTTTCCCAGCCTGGCCTGGCTGTAGCTTCTGGCCAGCCTCTGCAGGAAGGCACTTGGCATCAGCTGACAGGCAGCCCAAACTGTAACACACCCTGAAATCCCCCACAATATCCAGCCCTGCAGATTAGGAAAAGGGTGTCTGTTTGGAGCTGCAAGTGCTCTCATCATGCCACTGTAACCTGGCCATTTTCCTGCTCCATAAATTTCACAAATATTACCTCTGATGCCACCACCCAAGTGGGGAACAGCTCCATCTGATGCAGCTGTCTCCCTTCCTTTGTCAAGAGATGGACATAGTGCTTCAGTGGAAGGTGGCATTTCTTGAAGGAAGCACTCCATCTTCGGTGCCAGCCCCTGCTGCAGGAAGGAAGGCGATTCCAGACACGGGCACAGGCACAGCAGGTAATTGCTGTGCCGGGCTCAGGCCTGGCCGGGGTTGTGTGGCAGCAGCTCTTCCCCCAGGGCCTGCCCTTCCCCATCAGCAGCCAAAGCTGGAGGCGCCTCGGCTTCCAGGCCTCTGGAGCTGGTTCAGAGCCCCGGGGAAACGGGACTGGTGCAGCAACGTCCCTGGCGCTGCAGCTGCTGCGGAGCTGGCCCTGAGTGCCCAGAGGCCCAAGGCACAGGAGCAGCCCCGAGCGGGAGCCCTGCCGCCAGCCCGGGGCCAGAGCCAGCCCTAGCACACAATGGAAACAGTTCTCATCTTGGTTTGTTTCCAGACTGGGATGCTGGGAAGGATTCTTCATTAGCCTGGCAAACTGAAGTTGTGAAGCCCTCCGAGCATTCTGCAGGTATGTTCTCACTGTCCCACCAAGGCGTAATGTTTGACTGATTGGTAAGAACCAGGTGACAGAAGCTTCTCTGGCTGTTGTGTTACAGGCGTGTCTGCAGGGACGCCTTCACCAACTCCTACCTCAGATGCTGCACAAAAGCCGAACTCCCATGGCAGGGGTGAGTAGTGTGTCCCTGCTGACCCCACAAGCTGAGCCCTGCTTTTGTGGGATCCATTCCTGGGAAATGGAACTACTTTCTCTTAAGGTCCTCCGACAGGAGAGACCAAAGACATGGCAGGCAAGAAATTCCAGGACCCATTAGAAGTCATGTGGCAAATGCTGAAGGAATGTCTGCAGAGAAGGCAAGGTGGGTGCATTTGCCTCATGCTTCCCCTGGGACTCAGCAGCTGGGGGCTTTGGCTGCACATCTGGACACGCCGTGCCCGGCACAGCGGGAAGGGATCCATGGCAGCCTTGCTGCCCTGCTGCTGCTTTCACGCCCTGCAGGGCTGTTTCCCAGCTTGGCCTGGCTGCAGCTTCTGCCCAGCCTCTGCAGGAAGGCATTTGGCATCAGCTGACAGGCAGCCCCAATTGCACCACAGGCCATGCCCACCCTCAGATCCCCTGCAATTTCCTGGTGTCCAGGCAGATCAGATGTTGGGGCTGTTTGGGGAAGGAAGCAGCCTTGGCTTGTTCCAAAATCCTGGGTGTTTTCTGATCCTTATGCATTCCATTCACAAGTGATGCTTCCTGAAGTTATCACCTTCCCCATTCCCAGTCAGGAATGTTTTCATCTGATCCAGCTGTCTCTTTTCCATTCTCCAGAAATGAAAGGAGAGCCTGTGCAGAAGGAAGCATTTGCCGGAGGAAGCAGTGGTTCCGTGCCAGCCTCTGCTGCAGGAAGGGAGGCCATGCCAGGCACAGGCACAGGAGGTAATTGCTGTGCCTCTGGGCCTGAGCCCTGCTGAGGCTTGAGCTGCCCTCTCTGCTGCTTGGCAGTGCGGGCACAGCCTGGACAAGTCAGGCACAGCCCAGGGGAATTATCCCGAGCAGGCTCAGGGCACTCGGGTCCTGAGCAGTCCTGCTGGGGTCCCTCCATGGGAGACATGTCCTGAAACCTGGCAGCGACTGCACGGGGTGCCCATGGTGGGGAAAGGACAGAGGGGGAGAGCAAGGCTCCAGTGTGTCCTAAGAGGGCCTGGCTGTTTGCCCTTGGGATCTGGGAGCTGTCCCAGCAGAAGGAGGGCAGGAGGGACAGAGGGAGAGCAGGATGGATAGCTGTGGCACTGCCTGCTGCAGTTTTCCCCAGGGCTTTTGGGAGGATTTCTTTTGTATGTGAAGAAGAGAGCCCCGGGGCCCTGTGGTGCTCTAGCCACCCCTCCCAGGGATGTTGCTGAGGGCAGGGAAAGAGTGTGGAGAGTGACCAGGAGCCAGCCCAGAGCTCCCCAGGCCCCTGGGCAGCTTTGGCCATGTCTATTCCCATCTGGCTCCCACGGTCTTACCCGACACCCTGGCAGTGCCCAGTTCCCTGTGCCAGAACGGGATCCCAGAATGCCACTGATATCGTTCTGATCTCTGATCCCTTCAAGACTGGAATCATGTCTTGGATTTTTTGGAAGCCCTGCTGGAAAATGGCTTGAAATTCCTGGAGGATGCTGGAGGCTATTCCTCCATGTGCCTTTCTTGACAGAATAATCAGGATCAATGTGACAAGAGCTCACTCATAAGCCATTTCCCTTAACATTATTTAAGGGCTGAAGGATTCTGAAAATCTTGCCCTGCTCCCTTCTGGATCCCTGAGGAGTCGCACAGTATCACTGTCAGTGGGAGGAAGGAGCATTTAGCTTTCAATCTTCCTCCAGTGTGCAATGCCAGTGTGTCCTTCCATGTGCTCTGTGCAATCACAGAGAAGAGCAGAGAGGGAAGGGGCCGGGCCCAGGGCTGTGCCCCGGGGCTGAGCCTTGTGGGCAGCCTGAGGATCTCCTGCAGTGCCACAGGAGCTCTTCTCTCCTGCCTTTCTTTGCAGCTGAACCTGCCGGTGAAGGCCCCACATCCAGGACTGAGGCTGTGGGAGATGCTGAGGGTAGGTCAAGGCCTTTCCCCTGGGAGAGCTGCCAGCTCAGAGCCCAAAGCTGGGCCAGGGAGGCAGCGCTGCAGGTGCCAGAACAGAACCATGCACGTGTGTGCCCGCGCCCTGCACGATCCCCTCACCGCTCCTGCGGCTCAGTGGTGCCCGTACAGATCAGCAGAGATGGCAGAAGCTTCTGTGGCTGTTGAGTTACAGGTGTGTCTGCAGGGAGGACTTCTCAAGCTCCAGGGCTGGATGCTTGGCCCCAACCCAGCTCCCATGGCAGGGGTGAGTAGTGTGTCCCTGCTGACCCAACAGGCTGAGCCCCGCTTTTGTGGGACCCATTCCTGGGAAATGGAACTACTTTTTCTTAAGGTCCTCCAAAAGGGAAGACCCAAGATACTGCAGCCAAAATGTCTCATGAGGCAGATGAATTCCTGAGAGAAACACAGAAGGAAGCACCCGGAGGACAAGGTGGGTGCATTTCCCTCATGCTTCCCCTGGGACTCAGCAGCTGGGGGCTTTGGCTGCACATCTGGACACGCCGTGCCCACCACAGTGGGAAGGGATCCATGACAGCCTCGCTGCCCCGCTGCTGCTTGGACGTCTTGCAGGGCTGTTTCCCATCCTGGCCTGGCTGCAGCTTCTGCCCAGCCTCTGCAGGATGGAATTTGGCATCAGCTGATAGGGTGCCTCAACTGTACTGTGGGCCTGAGATCCCCTGCCATTTCCCAGTCTCTGAGAAGATCAGGTGGTGTAGCTGTTTGCTCATGGGAGTGCACTGGCCTAGCCCCAATTTCCTGGGCTTTTTCCTGATCTTTACCCGTGACTTTGACAAGCATTTCCTGATGAAGATGACACATCCCCAGTGGGAATGTTTCCATTTGATCCAGTTGTCTATTTTTTCCTTTTTCAAGTGATGGACCAAAAGGCTGTTCAGGAGGAGGAACACTCAGGGAGAAGCAGTGGCTCATTGGCAGCCCCTGCTGCAGGAAGGAAGGCGATGCCAGACACGGGCACAGGCACAGCAGGTAATTGCTGTGCCAGGCTCAGCCCTGGCCGGGGCTGTGTGGCAGCAGCTCTTCCCCCAGGGCCTGCCCTTGCCCGGCCTGGCAGCAGCCAAAGCTGGAGGCGCCTCGGCTTCCAGGCCTCTGGAGCTGGTTCAGAGCCCCGAGGAAATGGGACTGGTGCAGCAACGTCCCTGGCGCTGCAGCCGCTGCGGAGCTGGCCCTGAGTGCCCAGAGGCCCAAGGCACAGGAGCAGCCCCGAGCGGGAGCCCTGCCACCAGCCCAGGGCCAGAGCCAGCCCTGGCTCCCGACTGGGCAGGGGCTGCGCTGGGTCCTGACAGGGCCTGAGCCTGTCCCCTGGGGCTGGGGGAGCTGTCACGGGGCAGGGAGGGCCAGGGGTGGCAGTGGCTGCTCAGGGATGGCTTTGGCCCCTGTCCCTGGCAGCAGCCACTGCCCAAGCAGCTGCGCTGCCCCCGGGCTCTCCTCCCGGCCTGCTGGGCTTTGTTGGCTGGCACAGCCTGTGCCAAGGGCCGGCAAGGTGCCTGCAGGCCCCAGCTCTGGGGGAAACAGAGAACGTCCTGCCCGTATTCACCGTGCTGCCAGCTCAGCAGTGCAGCACAGCACGGGCTCACGCTCCCCATCGCTCCCACAGATGCAGCCGGCACCACAAGACCTGTTCCCGATGCCCAGGATGGCCTCGGAAGGGGCTTCTGTCAGGGAACCGACTGCTGGCTAGTGTTTCTGGCAGGCATGCTTTATTTCGAGCTTGTCTTCCTATTCTGCTGCTTTGGAATCTGGTATTCCTGGAACAGAAAACAGTGAGTGTTTTATTGCCCGCCCCCTCCAACAGCTTCTTTTCAAAGTCCAGCATGGACAGGGAGCATTCCCATTGAGGCTGCAGTGGAGTTGTGGCCAGCCCATGATTGTCCAAATAACTCTGCTGAGGGTTCTGCTGCTGCCCAGTGCTTCCATTGGCCTCTCAATTGCTGGGCCTTGTCCTGGGGGCCCCGCTGGGGCTGCAGCCAGTACTGGCTCCCACTGAGGCTGCCTGGCCAAGAGCAGCCCCAGGGGCACGGGGCAGAGGCAGAGGCAGGTGGGGAGCAGAAAGAGCAGGGCGGAGGTTGCCCTTGAAAGGCAGAGGTGCTCTGGGGCCCGCTCCTGGCCAGGGACCCTGCCCAGAGCCGTGCCCTGCTGGCCGGGGCCTTGAGGGGCAGCTGTCCAGCTGGGCCCAGCTGTGCCAGCAGCTCCAGCCATGCTGGGGAGCTTTGCCAGCTCTGGGCCCTGCTGTGCACGAGGCTCCCTGTGTGCCACTGGCAGCTGGGGCCTCAGCCACCTCCTCTCTGCACAGGAGCACCTCGGGACAGGAGTTGGAAGACGGTGGCTGCACCTGACACCCAGACAGCGTGAGCAGCTCCTCCAGCAGCAGGAACGGCCTGGACAGCCCTCTCAAGTCTTCTGTGAAGAGGACCCCAGAACAACAGTCTACGAGGGAACCTCCTTTTACCCCGTAGATCCCACTGCCACCTGCTCTCCCCATGGGCCTCCCCAAGCTGCCTTCATCCCTTTTTTTCTCTCCATCTGTCCCATCCCAGCCAACTCGAGTACCTCTAGGGACCCTAGGACCAGCCCAGCACCTTCCAGCCCCTCCTCAGACCAACACATCCCTTCCTCTGCCCCTGAGCCCCCCGGCCTTGCCCTCTAGGAATCACTGAAGGTGACACCCCACCCCACCCCACCCCACCCCCCCCGCTTGCAGGGTAGGCAATGGCCCATTCTTCTGTTTAAATAAAGAGAAGGATCTTTGTTGTGGTTTGAAAGCAAAACCAGCGAGAGACTCCAAGTCAGAAATACAATTTATTAGAAAAAGGGAAAAAAATCAAAACACATGCAATGATACAAAAAAAAAACCACTGACAGGCTCAGAATACAGCCTGCTGACACCCTGCTAGTTAGGGTGGTGGTAGCAGTCCAGACGAAATGGATTTGTGGAAGTGGTGATCCTGTAGAAACAATCTGGTAGCTCTCATCCTCTGGAAAAGCAGTGGGTAAGGGCGGCGGTTCCTCTGGGAATCCAGTGGAAAGACTGCTTGTTGTGTCCCAAAACCCAGATTATATCCAGCTGGGGATGCTTAGCTCCTCCCCCATGGGCAGAGCATCTCACAGTGGGCTGATATCATTCTGCCTCATGCTGTGGGTCCTTGATTAGCCATGAAACAGAAATGGCTCTGGGAGCGAGTTATCTCTGAGTCATGTGGCAAGACATTGATGGGCCCATTAACAGGAGATAAGGAAGAAACAATGCCCCTCCTGGTTTCAGCAGCTCTTGAGGATGGCATTAGAATACATCTTTACACTGCAACCTAGGACAAGTGGTCACTCCAGTGTCCAGGTGGCAGCAGCAGCAAAGCCCACCCAGCACCAGCACTGACTGAGCTCCATGCCCAGGAGGAGCCGTGGATGCCCACGGTGTGGGCAGGCAGAAGCCAGGCCGGGCCTGCTGATGAAATGGAGGTTTTTGGGCGGGTTCAATTAAGTTAGCAATATATGGACTAAGCATTTAAATATTAAATTGTAGAATTATGTGTTGAATTTTAACCTTTTACTTAAGAAACCTCTGCCATGGTACAAAGGGCATAGGAAAATGCAAATTTCTGAAGCTTCTTGCTATGAAGGACAATACCAGTGTCATAAATAGGGCCGGAGATCTTTCTCCTTTTTAATGCCTTTATTAAAAAAATTCAGCTCAGGTTGTGGGAAACGACAGGTCACCCGCACCCCCGCTGCTCCCAGGAGTGGCACGGAGGAAGAGGATGATGCAGCTGTGTCCGCTGGTATGCAGGCAGAGCTGGGGCTTCCGTCCTCGAGGGAGTAGTGGGAATTCTGCTTTTTTGGTCTAACATTCCAGATCCTCTTTCTAGCTGACATCCTTTCAGGTTAGGGTGAAAAGTGAAAAGGATTTTAGCAGATACTAAGGATTAAGTTCCTCACCTTTAGACATTACTTAGGTTTCATAATTCCATGTTGGCTTGTTGTTTTTAGGAGTTTTTTTCCTGGAAAATTGCAAACTTTGGTGAAATGCATTCTCATCTGCATACTAGCTCTGATGTCACCCCCCCACCCTGCTATCTGCAGGCTCTGGGGAAGCAGCAGGGGGACAATTGCGCTTGATTTCTAACCATTAACAGGTAATTGAAGAAAAACTATTAACAAGAGGTGATTGCTACATGAAGCTATCAACAACAAATAGTCAACATTTCAACTCACAACAACTGGCCCAACCTGTTTAACTTTGCAGCCTTAAAAAAAATGCATAATTTGCTGGGGTGAACACCCCAGGTGTGGAGACACGAGGCTTGACTCCATTTCAGAAGGCTGATTTATTATATATTCTATTAAAATACTACAGTAAAACTGTACTAAAACAACAGAGAGGAAAAAATGACCAGAAGGCTACAAAGAAGAAGAACAGAATGGAATGCATAACAAAAATCTTGTGACTGCTCACAGGCTCAACACAGTTGGCTGTGATTGGTCATCAAGTGAAAACAATCCACATGGAGCAATGGAAGATGCACCTGTTGCATTCCACAGCAGCAGATAGTTATTGTTTGCATTTCTTTCCTGGGGCCCTCAGCTCCTCAGGAGGGGAAAAATCCTAGAAAAGGATTTTTAATAAAATATCATAGCTACAGATAACTTTTTTACTCATAAGACCAGGAGAAGACCAGGGAATTCAGGAAACCTAGACTAAGGAGCTCCTCTGTCTCCAAGCTGATGGACAGAAGTGGTATGTATTCCTTTCCTTTTTCTAGGGTTGGCTACTGATAAGTCGCACAAGAGACGCCTTTGTGTGCAGTTTTGCACAAGCAGTTTGCAAGCAATCGTCTGCCGGGGAGAGGCCGGTGGTGGGGGGTCCCCAGCTGACAGAGCAGCTGGCGGAGCGTTGGTTTGAACTGTGATTGTGTATGGTTATCACGTCTGGACGGGCGTGCTTGTGTGTGTGTGTGTGGGTGTGAGTGAACGGTGATACACGCTGCGGGGAGTGAGGTCTTGGTTTAGTTTCTCTGGTAACTGTGGTTTTTCAAAGAACATTTCAAGAGCGCCGGGACGCCGTGAGCGTGGCGCAGGTCGGCGCGGCGGGCAGAGGCGGCACAAAGCCGGGACAGCGGCCGCCAGCCGGCAGCGCCTGGGAGAGCAAGCAGCGCATGCCCAGCGCAGGCAGCCCCTGGCCGGCAGCACATGCGTGGTGCAGGGCGGCTCTAACGAGCGGGGCCAGCGCGGTGCAGGGCCATGAGCCGGGCCTTGCCAAATTGCTCTCGGCGCAGCGGGCCGACAGCACGGCTGGCAGGCACTCGGGGCATCAGCCGCGGTTTGTAGGGTTGCTTTGAACACCGCTAGCTGATAGCACAGCTAGCAGGAGCACGGTACAAGTCGGCATTTGCAAGCAAGCGCCGCTGGTTGGTAAGGGGCAGGAACCACCTGAAGGCAGCCAGCAAGCCCGCCTGGGCTAAGAGTTAAGTGTTTGCAGTGCGATAACACTGCCCTTCAGTCTTGACAGCTGTTACTAGGAGAGCCTTTGCATTAAGGGTTTTGCTGCTTTTTGTGGTTTTTTTTGTTTTTTTTTCCTACAAGCTGAAATAAATGGGCAGGAGATCTTTCTCCTCTTTAACGCCGTTATTTAAAAGGATCAGCTCAGGTTGAGAGCAATCGACGGATCATGCCCACGCCGCCGTTGCTCCCAGAAGTGGCACAGAGGAGGAGGGTGATGCAGCTTTGTCTGCTGGTCTGCAGGCAGAGCTGGGGATTCCATCCTCATGAGAGATTAGGAGATTCCACCTTTTTGGTCCATCACCTTGGTTCCTCTCTCTAGTCAACATTCTTTCCGGTTAGGGTGAGAAGCAAAAAGGATCCAAGCAGGCACTGGACTATGCTCCCATCCTTAGACATCACCTACGTACCCATAGTTCTATGTTGGCTCATTGTTTTTAGGGGTTTTCATGGAAAACTGCAAAATTTGGTGCAATGCATTTGCCATCTGCATACTCGCTCTGATGCCACTCCCATTCTCCTGGTACTCGTAGGGTCCCGGCGTCCCTCCCTGGCAAGCCTCAGGGGGACAATGGTTAATCACCAACCATTAACAGGTAATTGAAGAAGAACTCTTAACAATGAAGCTAACTTAACAGCAACTGGTCCAACTTGTTTTAACTCTGCAATCTGAAAAAAAATAGATAACAATTTATTCATAACGCAAGCCAGAGGTGATTTGCCCACGGTGGCTGCCTAACTTCAAGCCTGGGCTGGGAGAGCCCAGCCTCCGAGACATGCTCTACGCAGGTGGTTTCAGCTTGAACCCAGTCAGTCTCTTCATCCGTCAGGTGCTGGGTAGTCATAGAATGGGAGGACGGAGGGAGAGACAGAGTGTTCTTGGGAGGAATATACTGCCGTTCAACACGTTGCTATCGAGCCTTTGACTGGGAACACCCCGCAGCTGAAAGAGTGCTTAGAAACGCCTTGACCTGGGGGCTTGAAGGGGTGATTCCCTGTTTTGTGTGCAGACTGACAGCTTTTCACTGGGAGCCAGACTGGCACACAGCTTGGGTTCTCCTTCAGTGCAGAAAGTGTCAGAGGAGGTGGTATTGTGTTTCATATAGACAGAGACCTGCATGCCGTGCATGTACCCCTGAACTGCCAAGATACTATAACCAAGAGGTACATGCAAGGTGTGAAATAGTGAATTTAATCTATGGAAAAAGTCACCTAGACCCTGAGACATGGGAAGACATCTTTGAAGAGGACTGGGAAAGGATAAAGGAGTGGCACAGCTGTATCAAAAGGAAGGATTAAGGAATTTTTTTTCTTTTCTTTTCTCCCCAGTGGTTTGGATTGTACCCTTAGGAGTTTGTAACTTTGTGTGAGACTAAGAAAACAACAAACAAGTAAAAGTTAATGGTGGATTGTTATATATTAATTATTAAATTAATTTCTATTTAATGTTAATAACATTTAATTATTTGAAGTATTATTGATTGTTAAATGGGTTATAAATATTTCTGTACATTGATTATTTGATTAATTATTACTTTTTAAAAATAACTCAGAAGAAGGGGAAAAAAGGCGTTTTGATTTGAGACTCACATCTGGACATTTGGAAATGAGTAAACTAAAGCTTGCTCTAAAAAGACATCATGGGAACGAGGCAGAGTAAGGAAGTACCTAAAGCCAGCCCATTAGGGTGTGTCTTAGCACACTGGAGAGAAATAGCAGGCAAAGGGGGCAGGCAAAATTTTAAAAAAGCCTAATTATATATTGCTCCCATTGGTGGCAATTATATCACCTGGACGATGGGGCAAGGTGGCCTCCTACAGGTACATTGGAATAGAATACCCTGTTACAGCTAATGTTGTTTCCATAGAGGGAAGGAAATGGAAGGAGGTTTCTTATTGTGATATGTTTTTCCTCCCTCCAAAATAACCCTGATTGGCAAAGGGACTGTGGCATCAGAGCCCCCTCTGACCCCCTCGTTTTGGCTCTTGAAAGAGAAAACAGAAGCAAAATGGGAGAACTCAAATGGGGCTGCTCGGCCTGTAGCATAAGACAGAGATGCAGCAGGACAGATAAAGTTTATCGCACAGCACTAGAGGAACAAGAACAAGACCTAGCTGACCTATTTAGCCCTCACTTGGGAGGGCAGGGAGGAAGTGGTGGAGACTTGGGCGGGGCTCCATCTACACCACCTACACCTTCTACACCACCTACACCAGCTAGTCAACCTCTTCCACTATTCCTCCTACTCCTACTCCTCCTCCTTTGGAGAAGACACCAGCTCCAACCCCTCTAGGCAGCCCAATAGCATCCCGAACCAGAGGACAAATACTGCAGGCCCCTTTGCAGGTGACAGTAAAACCAGGCAGAGAAAAGATATTAGTTAAGGTGCCCTTCTCCACCCTTGATTTGGAAGCTAGGAAAAGGATTGCAGGAAATTACCAAAATGACCCAATAAACATTGCTAAACATCTAGGATACATTATGAAGCAGCACAATCCAGACTGGGGTGATATTCAATTGTTATTAGACACATTCACTGAAACAGAAAGCTAGATGGTTTTAAAGACAGCTGGGAACCAGGTAGCAGACCACTTTAGACAACAACCAGGGGATCTAAAGGAACATTTTCCACTTCAGGACCCAGGCTGGAACCTGAACCAACCAGTACAAAGACAGAGGCTAAAAAATTATCAGGATTGGCTTCTATTGGGAGTGGAAAGAGCAACACTTGAAACTATAAATTGGTCAGCTTTATATGCTATTAAACAGGCACCCTCAGAATCCCCCAGAGAGTTCCTAGACCACCTGAGAAACACAATGCGACGCTATGCACCACTGGACCCTGCATCTGATCTGGGGATATGCTGGAACCCAGGACACCCCTCTGGGTGCCCTGGATGACACGTGCCCCTGGCAGAGGGCTGGGGAATCCTGGCAGGAAGCCAGAGACACTTGGGATTTTGATCTTAACCCATGGAGCAAATTACCAACCTTGTGTGAAGAATCACAAGTCACAGAAGTTTAAGTGGAGTGATAATGAATTAATCCTAGGGTGAAAAGTGGAATTTCAGGGATTTTACTAGAGGGGGTCTAGGAGGCAAGATGGAGGGATTTGGGCGTTGTCCTATTTTTCTTCCTTCTTCTTCCTAGCTTCCATCTTCTTGGTGATGGTGGCACATTTGGATTGGTTTAGACTAGAAGTAGACAGTCTAACAGAGGTGATAGGTATTGGAAAATGATGACAAATAAAGTACATGTAATTCCTCGTATAAAATGTAGACACCAGCCCAGGGGCGGGCAGCGTGCCCATGACAGACCTGCAGATCAGACCTCTGCAGGTCTGAAAAAGAATGGTTTAGATAAGAGACAATAAACAACCTTGTGAACCAGAGCTGAAGAATTCTGACTCTTTCTTCCACCGTCGGGCTGGGAAAAAAGAACTCTCGGGGGGGGTCATCCTGACTGCAGGAAACCCGAGAGGGATACAACAAGTAATTAATCTATTTTTGGGACAGTCCAAGGGGGATATTTGGTGCAAACTCTAAAAAGTCTGAGAAGAAGATATACGGAATTTAGAAACTTTATTGGTGGAGGCTTGGAGAGTCTTTAGCAACAGAGAAGAAGGGGATAAACAAGGGATGAAAAACTTAATAGCAATAGTGCAGGAGGAACGGAAAGAAAGACGTGAAAGCGGGCAGGGAGCACCCAGGCAAGGCCCTCCTCGATCCGGCAGAAATCAATGTGCAAACTGTAAGAAACAGAGCCATTGGAAGAAGGACTGTCCAGAGCAGAAAGAGAATGGTGAAGGGAATCAAAGGAGAGGAGGGGTGGTTGCCCATGTGCAAGAGGATTAGGGGGGACTGGAGGAGACTACCCCAGCAGGCTCTCTGGTTGTAAAACTAAAGCTGGGAGAAATGGAAAATGAAGGGAAATTCCTAGTCAACCTTTAGAAGCGAGTACCTTCCTGGGGCAAGGTACTCAGTTCTAAATACAGCCTTGATGCCCGTAGGCGATGATTATGCTACAGTTACGGGAGGGACTGGCCAAACTGAAAAGGCATTTGTCTTTAGGCCACTAAAATACAAACTGGGAAAGCAGTGGGGGATCTACAAAATTCTATATATGCCCAACTCCCCTGAGCAACTTCTGCACAGAGATTTGCTGGGACAATGACAGCCAACTATTGCGTTCAAAAATGGGGAAATTACTCTGGAGGGAAATGATCAAAAGTATGTAGAAATATTGAGTTTGATATTAACCACTAGTCAAGTCACAAGGGAAACTGAAATCGATGAAGACGTAATGAATCAGGTGTTCCCTGGGGTATGGGCCTCTGATGTATCAGGGAGAGCAAAAAATGCTCCGCCTGTTCAGATCAGACTAGAAGAGGGAATGCAACCTGGCAGAGTTAAACAGTATCCTCTGAGGAAGGAAGATAAGGAAGGAATTAGCCCAGTAATTGAGAAGTTTTTGCATCTAGGATTATTAAAAGAATGTCAATCTGATTTTAATGCCCCTATCCTACCAGCCAGCAAACCTGATGAGTCATACAGGTTAGTACACGATCTGCAAGCCATGAACAAGATAACTGAGGATCTGTATCCTGTGGTGGCCAATCCCTACACGATATTAAATTGCTTAACACCTGAACTAACTTGGTTTACCGTTTCAGGTTTAAAAGATGCCTTCTTTTGCCTTCCTATCCACCTAGCCAGCCAGAAAATTTTTGCATTTGAATGGGAAAGTCCTAAAAGTGGGCAAAGAATTCAACTTACATGGACAGTACCCCCACAGAGATTTAAAAACTCACCCACTTTGTTTGGAGAACAACTTGCAAAGGAATTAGAGGCCTGGGAAGCCCCTCCAGAGGAAGCGAAGCTGCTACAAAGATGACATCCTCATAGCCACACGGACAAGTGAAGCATGCGTGGCCTGGACAGTAAGCCTCTTGAACTTTCTGGGACTCCAAGCGTGCCGGGTATCAAAGAAAAAGGCTCAAGCAGTAAAACAGACATTAATTTATCTGGGATACAAAGTCAGTACTGGACAATGTACCCTGGGCCAAAGCCAGAAGGAGGCAATATGCCAGACCCCAAAACCTCAGACTGCAAAAGAACTAGGAACTTTCCTGGCAATGACGAGGTGGTGCAGGTTATGGATCTGTTACTATGGACTGTTTGTTAAGCCCTTATATGAACTTATTGCAACTGAAAGCAGGGAAATCCAATGGACAGAGGAAGCTATGCAGGCCTTCCACCAGCTGAAAAAAGCCCTCATGTCAGCTCCAGCTCTGGGATTGCCAGACGTGAGTAAGCCTTTCGTCTTGTTCTCCAATGAGAAGCAAGGAATGGCCTTGGGAATATTAGCACAGGACCTCGGCCCGTACCGGAGACCAGTTGCTTACTTCTCTAAGCAATTGGATGCAGCAGCTAAAGGCTGGCCTGGATGCCTCAGAGCTGCTGCAGGAGTTGTACTGAATATCCAAGAGGTAAGTCAATTCACCCTGGGCCACAAAATGACTGTGCCAGTGTCTCACACGGTGTCTGCAGTGCTGGAGGTGAAAGGCAGACATTGGCTTTTCCCACAACGATTTCTGAGATACCAAGCTATTATGGTGGAGCAAGATGCTGTGGACATTGTGGTGACTAATATTGTCAATCCAGCCTCCTTCCTCAGTGGAAACCAAGGGGAGCCAGTGGAGCATGACCGCCTGGAGGTACCCCCGGTACTCGGGGTACAGGGCTCGATGCATCAGTACATGATGTGCAGGCTGGAGACTATGTATATGTTAGGTCTCTTACAGAGAAGACCCTGCAACCACAATGGGAGGGACCATACCAAGTGCTCCTTACTACCTTCACTGCAATCAAGACTAAGGAACAAAGTGCTTGGATCCACCACAGCCGTGTTAAGAAAGCTCCAGAAGCCCCTTGGAGAATAACACCGGGTGATGGTAAACTGAAACTGAAACTTACCCGCACAAAATGAATGCATCATGGTGGGTGGGGATTTGTGCTGAAGTGTTGTTTACAATCATCGCTGTCATCCAAAAATTAGAAAGTACTCCTAGCCAGAACAATGCTGAATGGCCTTGGTCCCAAGCCCTTACTCAATAGACCGGATCCATGGGTAAACCTTCCCATTTAAAAGGTTTAAACCTAACAACTGTGGTCATGTGCAAAAAGCAAATATAAAAAACACTGCAGTGGCAGAAACAGAGGTTGTGGTGACTTCAAGGGACCATGGGGGAGGTAATTAAGATAGGGTGTAGAATGATTAATGGGACTACCTATAGTAAAGCAACCCAAATCAGTGTAAATAAGCACTGGAAGATTTGCAATCATCCAAATGAATTGGACTGTTGGCACAACTTCACATTAAGACAAACTGTTGACATGGTTTGCTTCTGGGCCTGCAACATTATTGGGCTGTCTTTCAAATTTAAAATAAATGCTATAGCTAAGCCTGTTACAACCCACCCCAGCACTCAAGCACAAACCCAAAATACGCCATTTAAGCTTGAACCTAGAGTTTATGAAATTGGCCCATACATAATAAGGAATATGGGTCAACAACAACTGTTATTTAATCCAGAATTATGACATGTCAAACTGTTAATGCAAACTACTATCTCGACAGTTCAGCCAGCTTGTTCCTCCTTCATAAGGTCATCCTTCAAGGGATGGACAAGATGGCTACAAAAACAAGCGCACTTCAGAGACAGAATGCAAAGGGATTTAACCAAGATGTTAGGGACTGGGCTAGGGGTTTTGAATAGGATTGACTCAGAAATATTAATGAATAAATTAGCTGTAGCAGCTAGCCATCCAATAAAATTAAAACAGCCTTTACAGTCATCTCTTTTGGCATTGGGAAATAGTCAGTGGCAAGTCTCGAGGGTGCTGCCGAAATGGAGAGATATGGAAGATCAAGACCATAGCTTGCTAGCAGACACATTAAAGGGGGCACAGGATAACATATCTTTAGCCCTCAGCTATATGCAAACACAATTATGGGTACAGTCAACAGCTGCTTTAATCATAAGAGAAGGAAGTGAAGGGCACTTTCCAACTGAAGTGCAAAAGGTTTTCTGGGGCAGTGCTACAGACATTGAGAAAGATTCACAGTCTTGGTGGACCATGGTAATTTTACATATAATCCCCCCACTAACACAGCTACAGCCTTCGTGCTCATTCTGCGTAATGGCACAGTTCACGCTATTCACGCCATTGCTGCCTTAGGGCTCAGTCACGAGCAGCCAGCATTATACCCCTCAGAATACAGGGTATGGGCTTGGAAAATCCAGGGGAGATGGCAAACCATAAACTTGGAACCTTGCATTGCTCAAGAACAACAGGGATTCATCTGTGACAGTAATGTGATTAGTGCTCAAGACATATGCCTTGACAATGACCAAGGCATTTGCCACTTTGAGATCCACCCAGAGACCAACCAATAAACGGTACTAGTGTATATAGGTGATGGCTGTGTGTGTTTAAGGACTGTGTGTGATGTCATAGAAATTGATAAGAAAAAGGTTGCCAGGGGCAAGATTTTGACCCGGTGGAACCCAGCTAGATGTTTCTCTTTACCAGATAGAAGGAGGGCAGCTCGAGTCCTGGATAATTTCAACTGATTTATTGCAGTGTCCAAAAAGGATAGGAAAACACGGAGGGTAGGCTGACGGACACACGGTGGAACGGAGAGACAGCAGGTTTGGGTAACAACCAGCAGAGGGACACCAGGGCGAGTGTGAGATCTCTGGGGAAAGTTACAGATTTTGTGCACAGAGCTACATAGAGGGGGATGGGAGGGGAAAAGTTTTCATAGGAGTAACTAATGAAAGATACAAAGGGTACAGGATGAGTGAGGTGGGAAAGGGAGTACAGCATTTGAACCATGGGAAAGGAATGAATTTTCCCTGACTTAGACAATGGTGCTTTCCCAGGGCATTCCTGAGATAGCTTTCTCACCCATGACCCCCACATCTCCCCCTTCTTTCTTTATTAAATAAATTTTTCCAAGTCACTTTTCCAATGCTCTTTTGAAACAACTCAGGGCAACCATTATCATAAAAATGACAACTAAAATCCACACCAAATTTTTGAGAATTGGTACAAGCCACCCGGGGATTCCCCACTGTGTGATTGCTTTATCTACTACATTGATGTCTCTGGTCTCCGTCATGAGGTCTTGCACTTGGTTTTGAATTTGCTGAATGCTGGCATGTATGGAGGTGCTTTTAGATGTTAAATTAAAACAGCACAGACCAGCAAAGTCCTGACAGCTGTGACCGTGCGCCAGAAGGAGAAAATCAATGTCAGCTCTATTTTGTAGAGTGGCGTGCCTGGTGGTTTCTTCTTCCGTGAGCAGATCTGACAGGGCTGCGGAGGCAGCTTTGGCCTGATGGCTGAGCCAACACCCCAGGTGGGAAATTTCACCGAGAGCCTTTGCAGCTGCGTACCAAGGTAGAAAAATGGACACAGAGACTCTTTTGGATTCGCTCCAAACGTAAATTTTGTCATCACAATTTGGGTCGAATTGACTGCAAGTTTTCTTTTTGAGTGCCAATCGTTCTTGATTCTGCCAATTTATAATTTGTGATGTGTTTGGGGTGAGGACAGTCAGCTGTTTGAGGCTGCAGGGACCTCCTTTGATCTTTGATGGGATCCCTGCCCACACTCTGTCGCCGCAGATAAGAAACACGCCTCTCGGTGACACTCTGGGAACATTACTGGACTCAGATGGTGTGCTAGAGGTATAGTTGCACCATGTGGCTGAATTATACTTTCTGCTATTGGGTGTTACATCTTTCTGAATTACTGTGCCTGTGATTGGAGAGTCATGCCAGATGGGTGTGTTTTGTAGATAGAAAAACCTAACACAGTATGTAGCTGGAGCAGAGCCCAAGAAAACTAAATCCTGAGGCTCTTATGTGGCATGTGGTAAAATCTTTGTCCAGGTGTCCCAGGTATCAACCGGATTTGGTTTCTTCCCTGCATATGGATAATCTTTTTGTAACAGAGGCTTTCCCACCAGGCACGTAGATAGAGGATTGTCCACGCTGCCCATTGACAAGCAGATCTTATCTTGTTTCAGAGTTTTTGCCAGAGTCAGCCATACATCTTCTGTCGGTTGTTGCACCATCCACCCTTCTGCTATCCACGGATGGAGCAGAATGGTGATTGCAGTGAAAAGCACTTGTTTGAATTTCATTCTTTCCCGGGTGGCCTTCCAGGGTGATTTTGCTGTAGCAAATAGCAAGAGAAACATATAACATTAAATTTCTGTACACTCTTTCAGTCACTCTCCTCACCCTCCCCCTTTTCTAATAATCGTAGGACACAAGCAGGAAAGAGAGGCGTGGGGACTTGTGGGATGGGTTGGGGGCAAGGTATGTGGGAAAAGGGATAGGGATAGTTGGGAGGAAAGGAGGGGTTCTGCAGCAAGGTATGAGAGGGGAAAATATTTTTTTGTGATGAGAGTTCGTGCTACAATGTTGGGAATTCTGGTCTTCTTCTTCCGATGCTTCCAAGCGACTGCATCTGCTGCGGTGTCTGGCTGATCAGATGCAGCTTGGCTTTTCCTGGGTGGGTCAGCAGGCTGATCTGCATCCTGGTAGGGTTTGACAAAGTGGCCTGGAATCCAGTTCGGCCCTGTTTCTGTTGAAACGCACACGTACCCTTGGCCCCAGGTTATTAGTGGAAAAGGACCTTTAATTTGGTGGGACTCAGGGTCTCTGATGAGCACAGGTGGGCGTTCTTTGAGATGGGCAAATGTGTTGTTATGCAAATGCCAAAGGATTGGAGGATTTGGCTCTTTTGAATGGCAGTTAAGAAAAGTGAGCACATATAGTGCTTTGCAGAGTCTTTCTTGAGGTGTCATTAAAAGGGCAGAATCTTTTTGTAAACCTAACAGGTTGTTAATTTCTTTGTGTGTGCCTTCTATTATTGATTGTCCCTGAGGGTTGCGAGGAATGCCGGTGGGATGGGGATTTCCCCAAGCTGAGAGAAAATTTTGAAATGCTTTGGAGGTGTAACTTGGTTCATTATCTGTCTTAATCTCTTTTGGAACTCCTAGGGTAGCAAAGGCCATGTAAAAGTGCTTGGTGACATCTTTGGCTTTCTCTCCTACATGCAGAGATGCAAAGATTGCACCAGAAAATGTATGTATACATACGTGAATATATTTTAATTTCCCAAAACATGGGTAATGAGTAATGTCTGACTGCCACAGGTCAAATGCATTCAGTCCCCTAGGACTGATACCTGTTAATACTGTTGGAAGGGCATGGGATTGGCAATTTGGACATGTGGCTACAATGGCACGGGCTTGTTCTTGTGACAATTTCAACTGACGTGCCAGGGCTGGCATGTTTTGGTGGTAGAACAGGAGGCTCAATTGTGCTTGTTTAAAAATGTCAGGTAAAGTTGATGAAGTAATTGTGGTGGTGACTGTCATTGCCAATGCATCTGCCCTCTGGTTCCCCTCAGTAAGGAAGCCAGGCATGTCAGTGTGGGATCTTACATGTAGAATATGATAGGGTTGCTCTCGATGAGAGATGAGCCAGATGAATTCTGAAAGCAAGGAAAACAGCTGTTTGTTTTGCATGTCTTTGAGCAGAGCATGCTCTGCTCCATCAGCTATCCCGGCAACATAAGATGAATCAGTCACTAAGTTAAATGGTTGCTGGAATATCCTGAAGGCACTCACAACTGCAAAAAGCTCTGCAATCTGGGGGGAACCTTCGATGGTCTGAACATCAGATTCCCACTTTTGAGTGTTCATGTCTTTCCAGGTAAATACCAATCTGTGGGACCTGCCAGCCCCATCAGTGAACACTGTGACAGCGCCTTTAATAGGAAGATGACTTTGGAAAGTTTTTGGAACTACATGGAACGAATTTTTGAATAATTTGTGCTTTGGGTAGTGAATTGAGACTTTCCCGAGATAGCTATCTAAAGCAATTTGGATGTTTTCATTTGTTTTTAATAAGGCGTCCAATTGACCTAACTTCAAAGGCAGGTAAATGCATGAGGGATCACAGCCTACGGGGCTTCAGAGGCGATGGTGACTTTTGGCAATTAATTTTGCTAGCAACTCTGATGGTGTATACACTGTTTTCGCAGGCTGATGTGGGAGAAACAACCACTCGAGTATGATGAGTGGGTCTTTCTGTGTTGTGTCCCACTGAAATAGGAGCCCATGAAAGTGTGGGCACTTTCCCAGGATGACAAATTAAATCGTAAGGTTTTTTCTGACCTGTTCAGCCTGTTGTGTCCTCATTGCCTCTGCTACTTTCTGCAATGTTTCCTCTGCCTCTGGTGTCAGGGTCTGTGGGGCTGTGGGGTCGGTGTCTTTCTTCAGCAAGGAGAACAGTGGAGCCAGCTCTTGCCTTGTCAAGCCGAGCAAAGGCCGGACCCAAGTGATGATCCCACAAATGCGTTGAATGTGCTCTAGAGCCTGTGGCTGTTCATTTATAGAAAAAATCTGTGGTGTTACAGTTCTCCCAGTGATGAGATACCCAAGGTATGTCCACAGTGCTGACATTTGTATTTTGTCCTGAGCAATTACAAAACCTGCTTTCTCAATAGTAGAAACAGTCTTTTCGAGAGCGGCACTAAGGTAACTTTTGGTGGCAGCACAAATAAGTATGTCATCCATGTAATGGACTATGATAGCTTCAGGAAACTGATTCCTGACAGGTGATAAAACCTGAGCAACCTACATTTGGCATAACACGGGGCAGTTTTTCAATCCTTGAGGATTGATACCCATTGATACCTTTTAAAAGTCTCACTTCTGTTCAGAGATGGTACTGAAAATGCAAATCTGAGGGCATCTCCTGGGTAAAGTGGGATGTTAAAGAAGCAGTCCTTGATAGCAAGGACAGCAAGCTGCCAATCGTGGGGAAGCATAGAAGGGGAGGGGAGGCCAGGCTGAAGGGGACCATATCCTCAATAACCTCATTAATTTTTTGAAGGTCTTGGAGCAGACGCCAACTGCTTTTGCCAAGCTTTCGGATGACAAAATCTGAGGTATTTCACGGGCTAGTTGATGGAACTAATTGCCCGAGTTTTTCTTGCTCCTTGACTGATTCGATGAGCACATTTAATTTGTCTGATGGGAGGGGCCACTGATCCACCCACATCGGAACATCGGTTTTCCAATTCAATGGTGGGGAAATTCGCTCTGCAGTGGCCCGTGCCAAAAATCCCACTTGGGGTCAGGGATATAAAGGCAGGCACCTCACTGGGATAAAACATCCCTGCCAAATAGGGAGATATTGGATGACACGACAAATGGTCAGATGGTGGAGACTTGCCCCTCAGGCCCCTCTACGCTTACAAGATGAGGACTTTGCATGGAATTGACAGCTCCACCAACACTGGAGATTGTGCCACAAGGGGACACCAGTGCCCAGTCGCGGGGCCACTTTGCCCTGGGGAGGATAGTAACGTCCACTCCTGTGTCAGCCATGAGATGAAGTTCAATGGATTTCCCATTTTTGGAAATACAAGAATCAATCAGGGGTTTGTCTTTACAAATCTAGTGACATGCAAACGCATCAAAATTTGAATCAGGTTCAACCTCTGAATCCTGGCCGGTTAAAATTAACATTTGTGCAAAAGGTGCAAATTTCAACAATGTAAATGGTGGATTGTAACAAACAACTGACACAGTAATTTCATTGCCTGGATTTACAGTCACAACTTCTGGTAATATACTTACCTGATCTGGAGTGTGTTCACTGTCCCCAAACAGCAGGACTGTAGTTGGTTGAGGGTGGAAAGGGGGCTCAAGGTACCCAGCTGGAACTCAAACTAGATCTTCGTCGGGGAAAAGCAGATGGACAGAACTTACTAACATTGGTCAGAGGCTTTGGGGAAAGTGCCGGGTTCTGCGGAACAACTGGAGTCCGTCCTCATGACTGCGGTCCTCTGCGAGGAGCCTGTTGGGGCGGGGGACTCCTGGATGGCTGGCAGCTGAGGTGGGTTTTGCAGGCAAGGCCGGTAATTTGCTGATGTCGCGCGGCGTGGCCCCATGCTCTGCTAAGCATTTCCCTGGGTCGGCTGATAATATTGCTGCTGAAAGTTGTATGTGGGCCGATAGGGCTGTTGGAAAGGAGGAGGCCTAGGAGGTGGAACATAGTTAATAAATTGCCCAACAGGAAGGTGAGGACAGTCTTTCTGGAAATGTCCAAGTTGGGCACAGTAAAAGCAACGGACATTGCTAATGTTTGTCATGGCTTCCCTCACTCCCTTGCTCACTGCAAAAGACACCAGGGCCAGCACTTTGGGGACAGAGGCTCCTGTTCAGGGTGGTGGCACTATGTCCCTAGCAACAAGCTGATAATGCAGCTGTGGCAGGGATTTTGGACATGGCTTAGGGATGGCTGATGAGAGGTGCAGGTGCAGGTACAGGTCTCCCTGATGGAACTCTTTGGCCGGTCTTGTGAAGCTGCAGAGACGCTCCTGTGGAGAGAGGAGGTGGCTGAGGCCCCAGCTGCCAGTGGCACACAGGGACCCTCGTGCACAGCAGGGCCCCGAGCTGGCAAGGCTCCCCAGCACGGCTGGAGCTGCTGGCACAGCTGGGCCCAGCTGGACAGCTGCCCCTCAAGGCCCCGGCCAGCAGGGCACAGCTCTGGGCAGGGTCCCTGGCCAGGAGCGGGCCCCAGAGCGCCTCTGCCTTTCAAGGGCAACCTCGGCCCTGCTCTTTCTCCTCCCCACCTCCCTCTGCCTCTGCCCCATGCCCCTGGGGATGCTCTTGGCCACAACTACTAATCTGTGATTGTTCTCTCAGCAAAGGGGCATCGAGAAGTTGCCTCCAGCATGCAGCGTGATCTCCACACAGTGACGGACCAGGACTTCCAGTCAATCCATCTCTCGATCCCAGTGTCCATGGGAGCACAGTTCAGAAGCGTTTCCATGCTGTGCTGGCTTGCCCACGTGCTTTAGGGAAGTGGGCATTGCAAGGAGCTCCTTCCTCAGTGGCAGCAGGCACGGCCTCAGCTGCAGCCCCGGTGCCGCCTGTGGCGCAGGGAGCGGCCGTGGCTGTCCCTGTGCTCGGCTGCAGCACAGGGCCAGGCCGGAGCGGGGCCCTTGTTGTGCCTCCGCCGCTGCTCGGCAGCGCCGCCGGAGCCCGGGGCCGCGGCCCTTCCCCGCCGGGGCCGGGACCTGCCCGACAAGGGCGCGGCGGCTCCAGAGGCCCCGCCCGACCCCCAAGGATGGGCTCCGCCCGCCCGCCGGCCGCAAGGCTTGGCAGGAAGCTTTCTGCCCACTTTGCACAGCCTCCACCCAGAGTGGCCCTTCGCTGCGCTGAGGAGACTGACAAACCCCGCTGCACATCTCATGAGGGATCCCTGCACACCTTAGTAGAGACCATCAAGACTCCTTTATGCCTCCTGAGGGATCCCTGCACCCCTCAGCAGAGACCCCAAAATATCCCTCTGTGCCTCGCAGAGAATCCGTGCACACCAATGCAGAGACCCCAGGGCAGCCTTGTGTGCCTCACAAAAGAGCCCAGCCTCCTGCCCACCTTAGGAAGGACTCAGCTCCTCTCCAGGCCTTGACGGCAAGCACTAAACCACCACGTTAATCACGAGGAACTCAAGCCCCTGCCAGCCTTACGGATGTCTCCAGTCCCCTGTATGCCACAGAAGAGATCTCAAATCCCCTGAGAACCTCACGAGGAACCCCAGCCCCATGCACCATTCTACAAAGGACGCAAAGCCCTGCATGCCTTCCTGCAAAACCCAACACCTACAAAACCCCCCCTCCAGCTGGTGTGCCACATGAGGGACCCTGGCCTACTGCCATCCTTACAGGCTTTTATATGGCATGCCCAATGCCCGGCATGCCATAGAAAAGCCTGGCTTGTCATTAACTCTAGCCAGCAGTGTGTTCCCTGGCAGAAACCAATTCCCTTCTGGGCATTGGGAACAGGTCTTGTGATGCTGGCTGCATCTGTGGGAGCAATGGGGAGCGTGAGCCCGTGCTGTGCTGCACTGCTGAGCTGGCAGCACGGTGAATACGGGCAGGACGTTCTCTGTTTCCCCCAGAGCTGGGGCCTGCAGGCACCTTGCCGCCCCTTGGCACAGGCTGTGCCAGCCAACAAAGCCCAGCAGGCCGGGAGGAGAGCCCGGGGGCAGCGCAGCTGCTTGGGCAGTGGCTGCTGCCAGGGACACGGGCCAAAGCCATCCCTGAGCAGCCACTGCCACCCCTGGCCCTCCCTGCCCAGTGACAGCTCCCCCAGCCCCAGGGGACAGGCTCAGGCCCTGTCAGGACCCAGCGCAGCCCCTGCCCAGTCGGGAGTCAGGGCTGGCTCTGGCCCTGGGCTGGCGGCTGGGCTCCCGCTCGGGGCTGCTCCTGTGCCTTGGGCCTCTGGGCACTCAGGGCCAGCTCCACAGCAGATGCAGTGCCAGGGACGTTGCTGCACCAGTCCCATTTCCCCGGGGCTCTGAACCAGCTCCAGAGGCCTGGAAGCCGAGGCGCCTCCAGCTTTGGCTGCTGCCGGGCCAGGAAAGGGCAGGCCCTGGGGGAAGAGCTGCTGCCACACAGCCCCGGCCAGGGCTGAGCCCAGCACAGCAATTACCTGCTGTGCCTGTGCCCGTCTCTGCCATCACTTTCCTTCCTGCAGCTAGGGCTGCCAATGAGCCACTGCTTCTCCCTGGGTGTTCCTCCTCCTGAACAGCCTTTTGGTCCATCACTTGAAAAAGGAAAAAAGGGACAACTGGATCAAATGGAAATATTCCCCACTGGGGAGGTGGCACCTTCATGAGGCAATGCTTTTCTAAGTCACAGGTAAAGATCAGGAAAAAGCCCAGGTAACTGGGGCTGGGCCAGTGCACTCCCTTGTGCAAACAGCTGCACCTCCTGATCTTCTCAGAGACTGGGAAATGGCAGGGGATCTCAGGCCCACAGTACAGTTGGGGCACCCTATCAGCTAATGCCAAATTCCATCCTGCAGAGGCTGGGGAGGAATTGCAGCAAGGCCAGGCTGGGAAACAGCCCTGCAGGGCGTCAAAGCAGCAGCGGGGCAGCGAGGCTGCCATGGATCCCTTCCTGCTGTGCCGGGCACGGCATGTCCAGATGTGCAGCCAAAGCCCCCGGCTGCTGAGTCCCAGGGGGAGCATGAGGGAAACGCACCCACCTTGTCCTCGGGGTGCTTGCTTCTGTGTTTGTCTCAGGAATTCATCTGCCTCATGAGATGTTTTGGCTGCAGTATCTTGGGTCTTTCCTTTTGGAGGACCTTAAGAGAAAGTAGTTCCATTTCCCAGGAATGGATACCACAAAAGCAGGGCTCAGCCTGTGAGGTCAGAAGCGACACACTACTCACCCCTGCCATGGGAGCTGGGTTGGGGCCAAGCATCCAGCCCTGGAGCCTGAGAAATCCTCCCTGCAGACACACCTGTAACTCAACAGCCACAGAAGCTTCTGCCATCTCTGCTGATCTGCACGGGCACCACTGAGCCGCAGCAGCGGTGAGGGGATCGTGCAGGGTGCGGGCACACACGTGCATGGTTCTGTGCTGGCACCTGCAGCAATGCCTCCCTGGCCCAGCTTTGGGCTCTGAGCTGACAGCTCTCCCAGGGGAAAGGCCTTGACCTACCCTCAGCATCTCCCAGAGCCTCTGTCCTGGATGTGGGACCTTCACCGGCAGGTTCAGCTGCAAAGAAAGGCAGGACAGAAGAGCTCCTGTGGCACTGCAGGAGATCCTCAGGCTGCCCACAAGGCTCAGCCCTGGGGCACAGCCCTGGGCCCGGCCCCTTCCCTCTCTGCTCTTCTCTTTGACTGCACAGAGCACACGGAAGGACACACTGGCACAGCACACGGGAGGAGGACTGAAAGATCAATGCTCCTTCCTCCCACTGACAGCGATCCTGTGGGATTCCTCAGGCCTCCAGAAGGGAGCAGGGAAAGATTCTCAGAATCCTTCAGCCCTTACATAATGTTAAGGGAAAGGGTCTATAAATGAGCTTTTGTTGCATTGATCCTGATTATTCACTCAGGAAAGGCAGAATGAAAACTTGACTCCAGCATCCTCCAGGAACTTCAAACCATCCTTCATCAGGACTTCCTGAAAACCCATGTCACAATTCCAGTCTAAAAGGGAGCAGATATCAGAACCATATCTGTGGCATGCTGGGAACCCCTAATGCTACAGGCAAAAGGGCACTGCAAGGGAGTCGGGTAAGGCTATGGGACCCAGATGGGAATGGACATGGCCAAAGCTGCCCAGGGGCCTGGGGAGCTCTGGGCTGGCTCCTGGTCACTCGCCACACTCTTTCCCTGCCCTCAGCAACATCCCTGGGAGGGGTGGCTGGAATAACCCAGGGCCCTGGGGCTCTCTCCCTCAAACTCACAGAAAATCCTCCCTAAAGCCCTGGGGAAAACTGCAGCAGGCAGTGCCACAGCTATCCATCCCTCCCTCCTACACTCCCTCCTGCCCTCCTTCTGCTGGGACAGCTCCCAGATCCCAAGGGCAAACAGCCAGGCCCTCTCAGGACACACTGGAGCCTTCCTCTCCCCCTCTGTCCTTTCCCCACCATGGGCACCCCATGCAGTCACTGCCAGGTTTCAGGACGTGTCTCCCATGGAGGGACCCCAGCAGGACTGCTCAGGACCCGAGTGCCCTGAGCCTGCTCGGGATAATTCCCCTGGGCTGTGCCGCTCTAGTCCAGGCTGTGCCCGCACTGCCAGGCAGAAGAGAGGGCAGCTCAAGCCTCAGCAGGGCTCAGGCCCAGAGGCACAGCAATTACCTCCTGTGTCTGTGCCTGGCATGGCCTCCCTTCCTGCAGAAGAGGCTGGCACGGAACCACTGCTTCCTCCACGAAATGCTTCCTTCTGCACAGGCTCTCCTTTCATTTCTGGAAAATGGAAAAGAGACAGCTGGATCAGATGGAAACATTCCTCGCTGGGAATGGGGAAGGTGAGGCATCACTTGTGAAAGGAATGGATAAGGATCAGAAAACACCCAGGATATTGGGACAACCCAAGACTGCTTCCTTCCCCAAACAGCCCCAACATCTGATCTGCCTGGACAGAAGGAATTTGCAGGGGATCTGAGAGTGGGCATGGACTGTGGTGCAATTGGGGCTGCCTGTCAGCTGATGCCAAATGCCTTCCTGCAGAGGCTGGGCAGAAGCTGCAGCCAGGCCAGGCTGGGAAACAGCCCTGCAGGGCGTGAAAGCAGAAGCGGGGCAGCGAGGCTGCCATGGATCGCTTCCTGCTGTGCCGGGCACGGCGTGTCCAGATGTGCAGCCAAAGCCCCCGGCTGCTGCGTCCCAGGGGAAGCATGAGGGAAATGCACCCACCTTGTCTTGTCTGCAGGGGTTCCTTCAGCTCTTGCCTCATCTGTTTGGATGGTTGCAGGGACATCTTATCTGTTCTATCTTGGACTTTCCCTGTTGGAGTACCTTAGAGAAAAATATTTCCATTTCCCAGGAATGGATCCTACAAAAGCAAGGCTCAGCCTTTGAGGTCAGCAGGGACACACTACTCACCACTGTGATGGGAGCTGGGCTTGCGTATAGCATCCAAGGTAGGAGCTGGAGAAGCTGGAGAAGTCCTCCCTGCAGACACAACTGTAACACAACAGCCACAACAGCTTCTGTCACCTGGTTCCTGCCCGCCTGTCTACAATTCTTCCTTGGTGGCACACTGAGAACATACCTGCAGGAGGCTCCAAGGGCTTCAAAACTTTATTCATCCAAGCTGATGGAGAAGCCTTCCCAGCAACCTCAGCTAGAACAGAGCACAGATGAGAACACTTTCCAGGGTGTGCTGGGATCCCCTTCTGCCACAGGGAACTGGGCACTGCAAGGGGGTCGGCTAAGGCTGTGGGAGCCGGATGTGAATAGACATGGCCAAAGGTGCACAGGGGCCTGGGGTGCTTTGGGCTGCCTCCTGGTCACTCGCCACACTCTTTCCCTGCCCTCAGCAACATCCCTGGGAGGGGTGGCTGGAGCAGCGCAGGGCCCCCGGGTTCTCTCCCTCAGACACAGAGGAAATCCTCTCTAAAACCCTGGGGAAAACTGCAGCAGGCAGTGCCACAGCTATCCATCCCTCCCTCCTACACTCCCTCCTGCCCTCCTTCTGCTGGGACAGCTCCCAGATCCCAAGGGCAAACAGCCAGGCCCTCTCAGGACACACTGGAGCCTTGCTCTCCCCCTCTGTCCTTTCCCCACCATGGGCACCCCATGCAGTCACTGCCAGGTTTCAGGACATGTCTCCCATGGAGGGACCCCAGCAGGACTGCTCAGCACCTGAGTGCCCTGAGCCTGCTCGGGATAATTCCCTGGGCTGTGCCGCTCTAGTCCAGGCTGTCCTTGCACTGCCAGGCAGCAGCGAGAGCAGCTCAAGCCTCAGCCGGGCTCAGGCCCAGAGGCACAGCAATTACCTCCTGTGCCTGTGCCTGGCATCGCCTCTCTTCCTGCAGCAGAGGCTGGCACGGAACCACTGCTTCCTCTGGGAAACGCCGCCTTATGTCCAGCCTCTGCATCCACTTCTGGAGAAAGGAAGAGGGACAGCTGGATCAGGTGGGGCAGTTCCCCACTGGGGAGGTGGCGTCTTCAGGAGGGAATGCTTGTCAAAGACATGGTTAAGAATCAGGAAATCTCTATAAACATTTTGGGAAGGCCAGGGCCCTCCCTTCTCCAAACTGGTGCCCTTTCTATTCTACCCGGCGACTGGAAAATTGCAGGGGATTTCAGGCCTGTGGTGCAATTAGGCGGCCCTATCAGCTAATGCCAAATGCCTTCCTGCAGGGGCTGGGCAGAAGCTGCAGCCAGGCCAGGCTGGGAAGCAGCCCTGGAGGGCGTGAAAGCAGCAGCGGGGCAGCGAAGCTGCCATGGATCCCTTCCCACTGTGCCAGGCACGGCGTGTCCAGATGTGCAGCCAAAGCCCCCAGATGCTGAGACCCAGGGGAAGCATGAGGGAAATGCACCCACCTTCTCCTGCCTGCTGCATTTCCTTCAGCATTTGACTCATGTTTTCGGATGCATCATGGGGTTTCTGGTGTCCTGTAGCTTGGTCCTTCCCCCTCGGAGGACCTTAGAGCAACAGAATTCCATTTCCCAGGAATGGATCCTACAAAAGCAAGGCTCAGCCTGTGGGGTCAGCACGGACACACTACTCACCCCTGCGATGGTTGCCAGGCTTCTGTGTAGGAATCAGCAAAGGAGCTGGAGAAGTCCTCCCTGCAGGCACACCTGTAACTCAACAGCCACAGAAGCTTCTGCAATCTCTGCTGATCTGCTCGGGCACCACTGAGCCACAGGAGCGGTGAGGGGATCGCGCAGGGCGAGGGCACACACGTGCATGGTTCTGTGCTGGCACCTGCAGCAATGCCCCCCTGGCCCAGCTTTGGGCTCTGAGCTGGCAGCTCTCCCTGGGGAAAGGCCTTGACCCACCCTCAGCATCTCCCACAGCCTCAGTCCTGGACGTGGCTTGGGAAGCTGCACCACCTTCACCAGCAGGTTCAGCTGCAAAGAAAGGCAGGACAGAAGACCTGTAAATCCACCAGCAGAAACACCAGCCAAACCTCACTAAAAAGTCACCACTACTCCTTGAAGTAAAATAGACTGATGCATGTTAATACCTAAGCTTGTAAGCTGTAAAACCCATTGTTATGAGAAGTAAAATATTTTATTTTAAACTGTATTATTCATGAGGTTGTTTTAAGTGAACTGAATATTTAAGGTGTGATATGCAAATTTATTTCAAAAAATAAAATATTTTAGTGCTTTTGTTATAACAGACAAAATTAATAGAAGTAAAAGCTAATGAAACACAGTAAAGAATATATTAGAACAATAATATGATTCGTGAAAAATCGGAAAAAAAAAAGTATATAAGATACAAACCAGATTTAAGTTCCAAGAAACACTAAAAGTAACATTAAATCAGATAGGATATAACAAAAGCCGTTAGATATTTAATAAGGATCAAATTAAAATAAAGGAAAAAAGCCAAGTATAGCTGAAAGAAAGAGAAGTGTACAGACTAATTACAACTTTACAGCTAAAATGTCAAAGAAATAAAATTATAATAATTAGAAATAAGCAGATGCTATCCTAAATCCTGAAAAACAATTTAAAAGGCTCTTATAAATCTTATGAAGTAAATACTGAGAATGAGACGAATGACACCAGTGACTAGATCCCAAGGTGTAAGCTCTGCTACCAAGAAGATACACATCTTGGCCCTTTGGCTGCAACCCAAAGGGGCTTTGAGAGAGCTAGAGTGTTAAAACTGCAGAGGATTATTGTCACTGTATCAGTCATCCAAGCCCAAAAAGAATGAGCCATATGCACACTCCCAAGTTAGTGTAGTACGCTATAATTTTAACAAATTCAGAAGGTGCACTATGAGTAGTAAAAGACACTGGAATAAAGAAAATGTGAAATAGAGCAAAAAGAATAAAATGGCAAAATTTGTAAGCAATATATTAAAACTTTTTGTTCTGGAAGAGCTAGAGAAGAAATAAATCCTGAGAGTAGAATAAAGCAAATTGCTCAAGAATTAGAAAACAAGAACATGAGACAGTTATAAAGACACATTTTAGCAGGCAACATAAGAAAACATGAAAAACTGATTTTACAAATATTACCAGCCATAAACGACTATGGAGTCAAAATATATCTAAAGTACAATAAGCACATGCATTGATATAAAAAAATATAATTGACAATCCAAAGAAAAGAAATTAAAGATTTAGAATAATCTACCTTATGAGAAGAGCTGTTAATTTTATACCCTGACTAGTAGTATAAAAGCGTAGTTGTCAAGTTTTATAAATACTAAATATAAAATTAGAAAATAAGTAAGCTTTGTCAAAGTGTATCCTAAAAGTACAAATTTAATAAATTAATAGAGAAAGGGAGGGATTCTGATAGATTGTATGCACAAATTCATGCTGAGACTACAGTAATCTCGCCTAATGAAAATCCTAGCATACCAAAAGAGGGTTCAGGGCAATCAACATGCACCAAAATCCTAGCCTGAATATTCGTCCCCAGAAATGCTGATTCCAGAAGATTATTTGTCTGACCAAACCTCAGCAATGTGCATTCGATTTGCATCATCTATAAGATAAATGTGTGCCTCCTAGAATGCATATTGCAGGAGATTTTCCTCTAACCAAGTGAATTTTTTACCAGTTTTGGGGAAACTCTCAGCAAGAGCTGCAGCAAGAAAGGAAAAAATACATGAATATGCAAAAAGGATAAAAACAACCATAAGAAAGCAGAAAAACTGCTGCCCTCCACAGCGCTTGGAGCTTGGAAATGGACAAAAAAGACTTTGAGAGAGCTGTCCCTTCGTGATGCACAGGGGAGAGAAATGCCCCACCTGTCTCACCTGACGCTGTCAGCCTGCTTCAGGGCCAATCTGATATTTGCTTCTAGATTTTCTACGACTGAATTTTATTTATGGAATAAATTCTCCTTATTAATCAGAAAAAGCTAATTCATTTAAAACATCCGGGACTCCTGGAACCCTCATCAGGGACCCCAAAATATCCCTTTGTGCCTCTTCAGGTCCAGGCCCAGATGATCCCACAGAAGGAAATGTGCCCTCAGCCCAGGGACGCTCAGCATGGGCTTCCCCATCCCCTCGGGGCCCCGCCGCTGGGCACAGCAGCCCCTGCCTGGCTCCTGCCTGCCCACACCGTGGCCATCCACGGCTGCTCCTGGGCATGGAGCTCAGCCACTGCTGGTGCCAGGTGGGCTTTGCTGGTGCTACCACCAGGACAATCTGGTCACAGCTGCATCTCTCTACTGCAACAGAAGAGCTGATTTGGGAAGTGCTGTGCTGCCCCATTTCTTCAGCCCCACTAGCTGCCCACACCCACAGTGGCACTGGGCCACCCCCAGAAAACTGTCGAATCTGGGCTGTGGCTGCAGGGCACAGCTGCTCTACAGCACAGGTGGACTGCCTTGGGGGTAGGACTGCCCTGAGGGTAGGGACAAGGAACAGGGTGAGGTCTGCTCTATGTTTTCCAAAGGTGATTATTCTACAGACCATCAGGGGCAGGCCAACACTGCACTAAAGGCATACACCAACTTACAAACCTGGCAGGGTCCCAGGGGAGGATCCAATCTTTAGCCAATTGGGAGAAACTGAGGCTGGAACACCAGGCGGGGAATACAAGGTTTAAACCAATTGGGGATTACAGGGGAGGGGAAGAACTTAAACAAACCAATGGGGTTCCGAAGGATGCAAAATTAGTAGGGAAGTTTCTAGAGCAAGGGGCAGGCTTGGAGAGGGACTGACATGCAATGGGAGGAGGAACAGTGAACAAAAGGGCAGGTCTTTGGGGAGATGGACAAGTGGGGCAAAACCAACACATGGGGTAAAGGAGCAACCCATTGGTAATAAAATATGCTATAACAATAGAAAATAAGGGGAGGGGTATAAAACTGACTGCTAGGACCGAATTACAATCAAAGACATGAACTTATAGAATTGTCCATCACACTTATCACATGCAAACAGAGGGTGCCCCAACAGCAACCCATTCTGAGGCTCTTCTGGGAATGGGAAACACGTGTTGTGGGGTCGGCCGCATCTGTGGGAGCGATGGGGAGTGTGAGCCCGTGCTGTGCTGCACTGCTGAGCTGGCAGCACGGTGGATACGGGCAGGACGTTCTCTGTTTCCCTCAGAGCTGGGGCCTGCAGGCACCTTGCCGGCCCTTGGCACAGGCTGTGCCAGCCAGCAAAGCCCAGCAGGCCGGGAGGAGAGCCCGGGGGCAGCGCAGCTGCTTGGGCAGTGGCTGCTGCCAGGGACACGGGCCAAAGCCATCCCTGAGCAGCCACTGCCCCCCCTGGCCCTCCCTAACAAATTCTAGGTTACATCTGTGAATTGCATGCTACACTTTCCTTCATGTTTTTCCCAATACCAGGAAGTTTCTATATATAGTAATGCCCTTGAGAATCTCTGATTATTTTCAGATTTTCTTTCTTTTTTTTTTTTTTTTTTTAATTGAGACAGATGAAACAGCCTTATTGGTTTTAGTTTTGGCAGGTCTGTTTTTTTTCTCAGCATGATGGTTTACTTATTATCTACATTTAAACTTGTTTTTATTTATGGTTATTTTTGTTCCCCAAGCAATTATTTTGACAGTCTTTTGTTCACTTCTTACTTAATGTTCCATAGATGAATAGTTTGGACTCTCTTTTTATAGGAATGTAAAGATCTCAGAAAGCTGTGTTTCTAATTTTGATAACATTCTCTCTAGTAATATGTGTCCAACCCTTTTCTTGAGTCAGTATCGCCGTGTGAGTGGTCAGCAACACCTGAAAGGGACCTTCAAACTTAGGCATTAGAGCCGTATTGTTCCATGATTTAATTAGTACCCAATCCCCAGGATGAATATCATGAACATTTGTATCATGAGGAGAGGTTTGAGGTATATATCCCTTTATTCTGAGGGCTTCTAACGTTTTCCCAATTGCTCCTAAATAGTTCTGTGTAGCTTCTTCTCCATCTAGATAATTTCCAGTACTGTAGGGGGACAATAAGAAGGGAAGCCCAAACATCATCTCATAGGGGGAGACCCCTATGTCTGCTCGGGGTCTTGTTCTAATACGTAATAAGGCTAAGGGCAAGCACTTTAGCCAATTTAATTTGGTCTCAGATGTTAACTTTGTCAACACATTTTTCAGTGTTTTATTCATCCTTTCAACTCTGCCCGAGCTCTGGGGATGCCATGGAGTATGTAGTCTCCATTTCATCCCCAAGGCTTCAATTATTCATTGTAAGGCCTGAGCAGCAAAGTGAGGCCCTCTATCAGAATCAATCGTGTTTACTAAACCATACCGGGGAATGATTTCTTCCAGGATTATCGTTGCAACCACTTCTGCAGTTTCCTTTTTGGTGGGGAAAGCTTCCACCCAATGGGTGAGGTGATCTACTATTACCAATAGATGCTTATATCCCTGTGCTAAGGGCATTTCAGTGAAATCTATCTGTATGTTTTGGAATGGTCTTAAAGCTAATTCTCTTCCCCCAGGTTCTATTCTTCTCATTGCTTTTTGATTAACTTTTTGACAGATTACACACCCTTTGGTTATTGTCCTAGCTAATTCATACACTCCGATGCATATATTTTCTCTCAAGAAGTGGTCGCATAGTCCCTGGGTTCCCCAGTGTGTTAATTCGTGGATTTCTGTTAATACCTTCCATGCTAATGCCTGGTTTAGAAACCTCCTCCCATCTTGAGTTAACCATTCACCACGTTCCCCTTGGTGTAATTTCAATTCCTCTATCGCCTTTCGTTCCTTCTCACTAAAGATTGGCCTTACTTCGTCTTCTTCTTGTCTGGCTTTCCTTTCTAGCTTGAAGATCTTAATTGGTTCTCCTATTTCTAAGGCTGCCTCCTTAGCCTTTTGGTCAGCAAGTTTGTTTCCTTTGATTTCAAAATTATCTCCTTTCTGGTGTCCTTTTATGTGCACTATTGCTATTTCTGTTGGCTTTTGTAAAGATTTTAATACTAACTTTATTAGTTCTGTACGTACTAGATTCTTCCCTTTAGAATTTAAATATCCACACTCTTCCCAGATTTTGCCCAATGTGTGTACGATGCCAAATGCATATTGCGAGTCAGTATATATAGTGCCGCTATCTTTTTCTAACAGATCTAGTCCTCTTTTTAATGCAAATACTTCGCAGCACTGTGCTAACCAATTCGAAGACAGCTTCCCCTTTTCTACAACTTCCATATTTTTACCATCTATTATCGCATACCCAGAAGCTCTTTTCCCAGAGACTACTCTAGAGGATCCATCTGTGAACAAGACTCTCCCATAAGGTAAGGGTACATCCCCAAGATCTTCTCTCACCTTTGTTTGCATGTGTATTAACTCTAGGCAATCATGCTCTAAATTGTCCACGGGTTCTCCCAAAAGAAATTGGGCAGGATTAAGGCACTTAGAGGTAGCAAGGTCCAGATTCTTAGTATCTGTCAGGATGATCTCATATTTTAAAATCCTAGAATCCGTGAGCCACTGTTGGGCCCTTTGGCTAAGAACAGTTCTGATATCATGCGGTGTATGCACTATAATTTTTCCTTGTAATGTTAATTTCTGGGCCTCTTCAATCAAGACTGCTGCAGCTGCAATCGCTTGCAGGCAAGTTGGCCACCCCCGGGCTACAGGATCTAGTAATTTGGACAGAAATGCTACAGGTTTTCGTGATCCTCCCCATTCTTGGGTAAGTACCCCATAGGCGATTCCTTCTTCTGCACTTACAAAGAGATCAAATTCCTTACTAAGATCGGGCAAACTTAGTACAGGGGCTGAAGATAATTTATTCTTTAGGTCTTGTAATTGCCGGTCATCATCTATTGTCCATTTGATTGGTTCTTGATCTACCAATTTATTATACAAAAATTTTACTCTCTGCGTGTAATTATCTATCCACAATTTACAATACCCAAATAATCCCAGGAGTTTTCTCACATCCCTCTTAGTTTTTGGAGCTGGGATAGAAAGAATTCCTGTAATTCTTTCAGAACTTAATTTCTTATACCCCCTTCCAATCACATGTCCTAAATAGGTGACTTCCGATTCTACAAATTGCAACTTATCTCGCGATACCTTCAGCCCCTTTTCCCCTAGAAAATTTAATAGTTGTATACTGGCAGTTCTGACTTCGCTTTCCTGTTCCCCAGAGATTAATAAATCATCTACATATTGCAACAATTTTATTTCTCTGTTAGGATGGAATTGATTTAATAGTTCTTCTAGTGCCTGCCCAAACAGGTTAGGGGACTCAGTAAATCCCTGTGGTAAGCGCGTCCACCTTAACTGCATTTTCCGGTTTCTATCTGGATGTTCCCACTCAAATGCAAACCAATCCCGGCAATCCTCTGCCAAGGGACAAGACCAAAAAGCATCCTTTAGGTCTATGATAGTAAACCAAGCATGTTCTCTCGGGATTTGACTTAGCAACGTGTAAGGATTAGGCACTACTGGGTATCTTGCAATAGTCTTATTTACCTCTCTCAGATCTTGGACTAACCTATATTTTCCTTCGGTCTTTTTAATGGCTAGTATGGGGGTATTATGAGGGGACATGCAGGGTTCGAGGATGCCTTCCTTTAATAGGTGTTCAACCACGGGTGCCAGTCCCTTCCTTCCTTCTGATGATATAGGGTATTGCTTTACCCGTATGGGAGGAATGTCTTTTTGCATTTCTACCTTTATCGGTGGAATGTTTAAATATCCATATTTTCTTTTCCCTCTTCTGCCCACACCTCGGGGTGAATCTCCTCTAAGTCCTTTTGAGTTAACCTCATGAGTCTAACGACCATCTTTCCGTTATCTGGTACAATCCCCACTCCCAACAGGACTTGTAAATCTCTTCCCAACAAATTGGTTTCTAGTCTTGGCAAATAGATAATATCCACTCTACATTGTCTCGAATTTCCTTTTATTTCTACGTTTTCAACAACTGGTGCTGAAAACGGTCTCCCTTCTGCTCCTAATATTTCACAGATCTTATTTCCAGGAGTCATCCCCATTGGCAGCTTATTAATACTTGATCTATCAGCTCCTGTATATATATCCAAGGAATTCAAAGTCTTCATCTTGGGGACCCACATTAAAATTTACCAGGGGCTCTTCTTGGTGTCTTATTGGATCCCCTAATAGATAAAGCCCCTGACACCCCTAGTCATCACCCCTCAAAACCCGTTCTAATGCTTCCTGTTCTTACGCAATTGCTTCATCTAGTCGCAATTTCTTGCAATATCTCCTAAAGTGTCCAACCTCCCCGCAATAATAGCATGTCCTATCACTGGGTACTCCTTCTATCTTCCTTGGTCTTTCCCCATCCTTTCTAAATCCTGGCTTTTCCCAATATCGTCCCACCGAGGGAAGTGGCTTGTTTTGGTCTATTCCCGGGGACCGTACCGGTGGATTACTATCCGCCCCGAAGCTTTCCCGAGCCACAGCTACCATTATTTTAGCTTTTGACTTGGCCTTTTCCTCTTCCCTCCTTAAGTAAACCTTCAGAGCCTCTTTTAGCAAGTCATTTATACATTTGTCTTGCCAATCCTCAATTTTTTCCAACTTTCTTCTAATGTCGGGCCAAGATTTGGTAACGAACTGCACTTTTAAAAGTACTTGTCCTTCTGGACTATCGGGATCTATATTAGAGTATAGCTGAAAATTCCTCCTCAGTCTAGTAAGCCAACTTGCTGAAGTCTCATCTTTCTCTTGTGTACCCTCAAAAGCCAATTTGGTGTTACTACTACGAGGGACAGACTCCTTTATACCTTTAATTATCAGAGACCTGTAATCTCTCATATTCCTCCTGCCTTCCTCTCGATTTGGATCCCATCCTGGATCTACTAATGGCGTCTTAAGGTCTCCAGGGGGTCCAACTCTATTCTCCTTCTCCCAAATCCTTATTCCTGCTGCTCTGATCATCCTGACCTCCTCAGGACAAAACAAGATATTGAGTATAGAATTGAGTTCTCCCCAGGTGTAAATATTGGGTCCAAGGAACTGGTCCACTTGGTTTGAAATGCCCACTGGGTCTTCTACTAAATTTCCTAACTCTTTCTTGAAACCTCGCACTTCCGAAGCTGTGAGTGGTGCATTTACAAATCCTACCCCTCCTATCATCCCACCCATTGGGACTTCCCTGAGAGGCATCATTTTTTCAGGTTTCGATGTCTTTGACCTAGTGTTACACCAAGGGCCTTCAATACTATGGTCAGTTTGGGTGGTCACCTGGGAAATGGAGTCTTGTTTGTTACTGGACAAAGGAGATGAACTCAGTTTCCAATTGGCGAGTGGTGAAGGAATAGATATGGGTGAGGGGGAAGGAGGTAAATTCATGGTATTATTGTCAGGAGCTATATTTGGGGATAATAATGGAGGATGTACAGAGGGTGGCATACATGTATCACGACTGGGGGAAGATGAAAGAGTAACCATAGGGACAGACCAAGGCTCAGGCATAGGGTTAGGAATGTTGGAAGGAGGTGAAGTTAAAGGAGCGGTTGAGGATGAGGGATAGATTGTAGGAGGGACTAAGTTTGCTGCTGAGGTGCCCGACAAAGAGGTTAGAGCAGAGGGAGAGATTGAGGGGGGAATTGGGTTAATTACTGGAAGAGTAGGTACCGGATTGGAGTCTGGCCTAGAAGCGTTAGGAGGAGGTGGCAGTGGAATTACCGTTGGAGGAGCAGGTAGGGGGTCCTGCATAGGGGCATTAGGAGGAGGTGGCAGTGGAATCACTGTTGGGGGAGCAGGTATGGAATTGGGGTTTAGGACTGGGTAAATTGGAGGAGGAGGTGGTAGGTGATCTAGGGGATCCCAGGTCTTAGTGACTCTTTGTTCCCCTTCACTTTCCTCCTTATCTTCTTCTTCTTTTTTCTTTAATTTACAGATCTTCACGCTCCCTTCACTCACAACCCCACCCTGCCAACAGGCAGCATATGTTAGTTGTTCTATATCGGGATTCTCCTGAGTTAGCAAAAACTGGTTCAGTTGGGAACACATCCATGGATCATGAGTTCCATACCATGGCCACCTTCCTTGTAATTTCAGCTTTGGCCAAATCTCTGTACAATAATAAATCATTCTAACTTGGTCAAGGGTTTTAGTGGCTTCTTGAGAATCCCAATGGTCTAATAACTGTCCAAGTGGACTATCTAATGGAATACTCTTTATCTTCTTTTTTCCTTTGAAAGGGATCCCTGTTTTACTAACACACTGACCCATCCTTAAATAAATAAACTAAGATCCCAAATGTGCCCCTACCCAAACGGAAATTTACTGACGGGCAACACAAATCTACAAGTAAATCAAGTATTTTTTTTTTCAACTGAATAAATAACTTTAACTTAAGCCTTTCTTCCCCCCTTTTTATAACTTATACCCTTTCTCAATCACTCTCCCTCTCACTCTCTCTCTCTCTCTTTTTACCCGGGTAAACTAACTGCATTCACACCACCTAAATGTACCCCCGCGCCTCGCCTCTACCCTAGAGACTCTTGAGCACCCTTTTCGACGCAGCCAGGGTCCCTAGTATTAGAATCCCCTCCCTGGCAACCAGGACCTTCCCTTGTCTAGCCACCTGCCAAGCTGGACCTCAAGTCCTAACCCCAGACTAGACTGTCCTGTTCTAATACCGTATCTGCCTTCCTCACTTTTTTGAACGGAGGTAGGAAGGTTCCAGGCGACTCCGTGGGGTTACCCGGGGGTATCCCTTCCAAGAATCTGGGATCAACCCAAGCGAGGCCCGACCCCTTTGCCGTCCACCATCTGGCTTGGCTCTCCCTCCCCAGCAGAATAGCCTAGGCGAAAGGGATGTGTGCAAGAATGTGTGGTGCCTGTCCTTGCCTTAACCTAAAGACTCCCCACCCCAGTGCTCTTGGGCCGTGGGTTCACGATTTCCTCCCTGAAATCGCGGCATCGCACCACCTACAGTACGTCCGGCCCGGTCCAGGGAAGCAAGGACCCTTGTGGGCACCTGGTATGGCAGTGCCTGAGGGCACCCTGTGATGCGTGTGATTCACTCAATATCTAGGCACTCCACACGCCCGGACCTACCTAGACTGCAATGGTCTTACCAAGGGAGACCAGGCCCTGATGCGTGCCACTCACACCTGGCTATCTCCTGCACGCCCAGGAGGGGGCCCACACTATCCCCAGGAGACGCCTCACTCAACAGTATCTCTCGCTTCCCCCCGTTCCTGGCCGGCCCCCTCGCGGGAGTCTGGAACCGCGGTACTAGGGGGTCCTCACTCGCTTCGAGGGTCCGGGCTGCCGGCCCTCGTCTCACTCACACACCAATTGCACGCCTCCTACGCCCGCCGCCGGGATTACTTACTGCTCCAGCGCTCCTTGACGTCGCTGGTCCCAGGCTGATCTCTTGGGTCCGAGTAGCCAGCTGTCCTGGAGGTCCAGGGCGGGCGGCCGTCCCGTTCCTGGTGTCCTCTTCAGGCGTGGCGATCCCGGACGAGCCCCCAACTGATATAAATCGGGCAGGAGATCTTTCTCCTTTTAATGCTTTTATTAAAGGATCAGCTCTGGGTGGGGGCCCGAGGGGTCGCGCACACCGCCACTGCTCCCGGTAGCGACACAGAGGAGGAGGTGACGCAGTTTTGCTGCACAGCAGAACTGGGGCTTCCGTCCTCAGGAGCGTGCCCAGGAAGTCGACTGTCTGGCTCAAAGTCTAGGGTCCTCACTTCAACTCTGTTCTGTTGAAATTACAGTGAGTTCTAAAACCTCACTAATTGAATAGGAGTACCTTTTGCCAGCAGAACCATTCACTTAGTTTCTTAAATTTTGGTTTAGTTTGTCAGTTTCAGGGTCTTTAGTTAGATTCCCTTGACTTCCTCTTGATTTGCATATTTCCCAGGGAGATTTCCTCGGCGCCATTTTAGAGAGCAGTGGAGGCAGCACTTGACGGAGGT
Source organism: Passer domesticus (assembly GCF_036417665.1). NCBI lineage: Eukaryota > Metazoa > Chordata > Aves > Passeriformes > Passeridae > Passer > Passer domesticus. The sequence goes on along the minus strand of NC_087482.1, from coordinate 5,975,364 downwards.
AACAAGGGTGGGTGTGAACTGCAGGGACTAACAGCTTCAACCTTGTAACAACAACTCTGCTTATTACAGCTTCAAATCAACAGTAACATTAGAGGTTTTACATATTAACAACAACATAATTAACACACTTAACTTATTGAAACTTCACATTTAACAGTAACACTTTCAATGGCCTTAACTTATAGGATTGTCCATCACAATAATGATGGTGTAGAAATTGTAGGTGCACAGGAGGCAAAGGTGTCGTGCTTCTGTGTGCCCTCTGCAGGCAAACCTGCTTCCCAAAGCTTCAGTCACACTTGGAACAAAGGCTTGTCCCCACTGCTTTGTTGTGGTTTATGCATTGATGGAGCAACACTTCTGTCTCAGCCCGCTTAAGCCACTGCAAAGCTGGAATTGTTGCTTTAGCAGCAGATGTGCTGGCAGGGTTCTTACAGCTTCATAGTAAGAACTCTACAGTTCTTCTAGAAGAGGATTCTGATCTTTGTGCAATAAAAACAGTGCCTTCAACTGCTGCAGTGCAAGTCATGCACTCATGCAGATGTGTTTTCAGACACAGGTATTTCTATATATGCCTAGTGAGTGGCCTTCTGGGGAGCAGGGACAAACGAGGAAGGAAAGTGGGCACATAAAACATGCTTCAAAAAAAAGCCGTGACTTCCCTTCACAGAGAAGGATATAAGATTTTTCTTGATTGGCCTGAAGGAAATAAACAAGTCTCTCTATGTCCTGATTTTTTACTAGTCTGAAATTGTTCAGAAACGTTGTAATATTTTTTTTTTTTTGTGTGTGTGTGTGTGGTGGGGGGTGGGGTCTGCATTTCAAGCCTGTTCTCCCAGCAGTCAGGGCTCTGCACAGCTGCTGTGGGTGGGGCAGGTGCTCAGGTAATTACCAACAGGTGCTTGGTAATTACTGACATCCAGGTGAGAAGTTGGCTTGTGCCTGGTTGAGGGCTTGAGGACTGTGGTGAGAGAAGAGATAGGGAGTGGAGTGGAAAATATTATTTACACAAGCAGGTATAGGTGGATGTCTGGGGTGTAGGTGGGATTTAACTGGTTTAGGTACTGCATCTATGAAGAACTGAACATTTAACTCTGAGATAGGACTATTTAGTTGCTACTCTAAATGCTGCATTTACTGGCATGGAATGTAGTTTCTTTGTATTTTGCTCTGAGAGTGTCTCAACAACATTGAAGTCCAATTATAGTCATCATAAACACAAGTTAATATCTTACTTTTTGTTGCAAACAGAAGCTGAAAGGGTCAATGGATCTTGAATTCAGTAATGCACACATTTTAAAAGAAGTGGCTCTCTCCTGTTCCTGTGGCTAGCTGGTCTCTTCAGGCTAGACAAACATTTCTGGGAGCATTTCCTTGCTGCTCCAACATCTCTATCCCCTTGGAATCTGATGCAAATATTATATTTTTCTAAAATTATCTCTAGGCCCTTTCATTTTCTAATTTGCACCTGTCCCTAGGCGAGAAACCAGTCTGATAAGGTTTTATTTTTTGTAGGCATCTCAAATTGCAGCCCATTGTATTTAGCTGCAAAATCCTAAATCATGCTATCAGGATACCTGAAATGGACACTGGTAGAGAGTAAAAAAAAACAATGCCTGATACAGATGCTATCAACTATTTTTAGTTCCTGACAATCCAGTATTGCCCTTACCCAAGGACTGTTCTTGCTTCTTTCTCTTTTTCTCAGCTCTCAGTTCTGTGAGGGCTGAGAAACAAAAATCCCAAGTAAGGGTATCCAGAGTAGATGGACATGATGAGAATTTGGGGCAAATTTGACCATACACTGATCTGTAGGATTGCCCTCCTCCGTGGAAGATTGTAGTGGTGTGATTGCAATTATTTCTGCTGGTCAGTGTTTTTAGTGTTAACATAGCTACCCAGGGAGCCAGCCAGGTTTTATGACTCCCTTTGGAACTGAAAGAAAAAGAGAAGAAAAAGTGTCTGTGGTGTTTTCCTGCAGCAGTTCCACATGTTATTTGTGGCATGTAGCAACTAGATTCCACACCAGGAACTGCTTGTGGTGCAGTCTAAAGTGTGCTAGCTGTGAGAGCTGCTTCTGGAGAAGGGTGATTTCTATTACTGCTGTGTTAATTCTTCCTACAGAATGAGAACAACCCAACAACTTCCTAGTTGCTTCCAGATGTTTACATAAGGGTGTGTATTTGTACCCCTGTTCTAGAATATTTGAATTCTGTAGTCAAGCTACCCAAAAGGTCCAAGAGCTGTATCCAAGCAAGGATGTGTTTGGATGGTGGTCTGGGACAGAGAGTATTCTCCTCTGCAGTTAAAATTGGCCAAGTTTAAGCTTTTTAATTGACAGGCATTTTTAACCGGGAAAATAACAGTTTTTGGAAACACAGAGTTTTGAAATCCCCATAGTACATAATGTCAACATAAAGCATATTTTACAAGCTCACTTTGGGAACTGCTTGCAATTCAGTGTTGCCTCCTGAGGTGTCTCAAGTTGTGGGTGTCCTAAAGAAGAAGAGAAATAGGAATTTACAAGAGAGGAAACAGAACTCCAGAACTTTTCACTACACCCGTCCTGTACTGAAGTGGCTGTTGTGAAAAATACAGCCAGCCCCATGAAACTTAGCAGTGTGAAGAAACTTCTGCACAGCAACAGCTGAACTTCAGTGTGTCTGAGCCAGTGCTGCTGGCTCAAATGCTGCCAGCATTATCTCTGCACCCTGGGACACTTCCCGGTTCCTGTGCCTTGACACTGCTTTCCCATGGGGCTGGGGAAGGAGTTTGGCTCTATGAACTGCCTGGTGCTGTGAAACAGGTTCATTGTTGTCAGATGAGGTGATGGTGTGCACGTGTCCACATGTCTCCCTGCCTTAGCGCCCTTTGTGAGCTTCTTACTTGAGCTGGAATTTGTGGAGTGGTTAAAGCTTGCCGCCTTTTATTTCTTTGGTCCTATTAAGAGAAATGAGTTGTTGAAGTCTTGAAATGTTCCGTTTTCATCCTTGTGCAAGATAGTGAGGAATGCGCTCTTTTCATCCCTTAGGTAATTCTTTGCTTTGTTATTGCATGCAGTGAGATAGGATTAATGTAGGTTACAAGCAGTAAGAGAATATGGAATAAGACAACAATAAGCACAAGAGCAAAAGATAAAAATAGTCTCAGGAATTGGCCTAGTAGTTTGAGATTTCTATGAATATATAAAACACTTGCAACAGTGCTTAAATCTCTTTTTCTTTCTGATAAAAAATGTGTTTTCAAGTATTTTGCATACAGGACTCCCCTGGGATGTAAGAACTTGAAGCATTTCAAGTCTGCAGCTTCAGGAATGAAATAAACTTTTGACTCAAGTTGTCAACCTGAATAAACTCTTAACTACCCCACAGCAATTGCAAGTTATAGCTAGTAACAATGGAATAAAAACACAATTGCCCTTTTTGCTCTTAGCATTTTCGCCCTGGTCCTATAAAATTTGGGTTTGTGCCTTGTTCCTTAGTTTGCTTTCCAAACCATTCCATGTCCTCAATAGATCTGGAGAACTGCCTCATGCATAGATCTGAAGAATCAGTTTTGAATCTAGGAAATTAAAGGAAGAATCACACTTCATAAGCTTGGGCTTCTGGACTGAAAGCTTGAGATCATTCAAGCAGACATTGCTGAATGTTCAACCTGGTCTGGCAGGCTCCTCTCTCTGAAAGGTGGGCAACTGAAACCTCTGTGTTTGCACAGAAAGGCAAGTTATGGGATAGCTGGGAATTGGCTCTGGCCAGCTGGTGTCCCAGGTGTCATCTTTAATAGTTGTTTTCTTATGTTATTAGTAACCAGGCCATTAGGCCAAGCACCTGTACTGTTTGGGTTTTTCATTGTTTTTTGTTTTTTTTTTTTTTTTTTATTATTATTTTTAAAAATTATTTGAGGGTTGGTCTGTTTGGTTTTGCTTCTGTTTGCTTGTTTTAGTTTTGGCTAGCTGCATTGGCAGGTGGCTGTGAGTGCACTGTAGTACCCCCAGCTGCTGCCCAGCTCTGCTCTATTATGTTTCTTTTTCTTAGCCAGGTCTCATAAGCCCTCAAAAGAAATATAATACACGCAAGGACAGCTTATCTATTACTTTGGGGGCATAAAATTAGCAGGATGACTTCTGCTGCAGTGTTAGAAACAAAAAGGTTTAATAAAAGGCATAATAACAAAGAGAAAAACTCGAGCCAGGTGCAGAGGCCTGCTCCTGGTAAAAACACTTCACAAAAGCACTTAGCTCTTTTCTTCTCTTCTTTTTCCTCCCTGATGGATCAAGCGGCACTTTTTGGCTTCTATCCAATTAGATGTCCTCAAGTATTTGGTGAAGTCCCTGAGGTCCCATGAGGTGGCTTTTCACCTAATCCTTGAGAGAAACTTCTGGCCTTCTTTCCTTTTCTGGGGGACAAAGGCTAGTTTTGCCACTCTGCCATTAGGGTGCACACTCCTACAGACATGGCTCTCTTTTCTTTCTTGGTCTCTTACCCCTCTGGCACTCAAAGCCATACTTGCTATTGTAGTCATTAGGTACATGGTCCTGCTAGGATGGTTGACTAATTCAGGAACAAACAGCCTTGCTGCCATACCAGGGACACTGCTCTGGAAATGGGCAGAAAGAGAACACATTTAATGTTTTTCACTTTAGAAATGTTCCATTGCAGCTTTATCTGCAGCAGAGTTACATTTACTGGACTGTCCAATAGAATTCCATGTGTCCAGAGCTAACTTTAACCACATAATTTAGGAGTGTCCAGCTGTAAATCTCACAGCCATGGGATCAAAAGTCCTTTTCACTTCTGGTTAAGTGGCTCTCCTTTCCAGGTCTGGATGTACACCCAGTCTCCTGACTAGTGAGGATATTCTTGAACATTCAGGCTTATTAGTGAGACCAAAACAACAAACTTGCATGATGATAAAAGCATTTTCTCCTAAGGGTTATGCTCTAGCAGCAGCATTTTGGCTTCCAGCCTTTGGTGGCAGAGAAGGCTCAATAGCCAGGGCTGCCAGAAGGAAGCAGGGCAGGAGCAGTTTGCAAAGCTTCATTAAGAATCCAGGGAAACTGAGTCCCCATTTAATCCCCATTTTCTTTCCAGAGAGCCTCCAGAGAGCAGATATTTCAATCCACCATCTTCTCCCAACACCCATAACTTTTTGGAGGTGGTGCCAAGATCTTGTTTTCTGAGTTTGATCCCTAAATGTTGACATAACTTACAATAACACAGAAGAAGGTCAACGGGCATCAGCTGTTTCTCATGCATTGCTTGGGGTTCTCTCCCCTGCAAGGGGTCCAAACTTGTCACATCACAGGTTGTTCCCCGGGCAAAAGACCAGTGCTTTTCACCATGTGCTTCCTTCTCCAAAAGTTCTATTTCATTCCCCCAAATCCAAATTCGCAAAGCATTCTCCATTTCCCTTTCTTTGCGATCATTGCTTATTTCCCCGTGTAGTTCAACCACTTCTGTTGCAGAATGAGGTATCACTGCAGACACTGCATCCTGATAAGTGAATTCCTTCTTTATCAGCAGGAAGGGCTTGGGATGAGGAGGGAAGAAGATTGGCTTTGCAGAGCCGAACCTCTCCTCCAGGGAGCAGAGGAAGGTGACATCATTTTCGGGGCAACCTGCCTCTGTATTTTGTAGGGGCTGGTGGAGGTTAGGGTGAGGGGCGGGGTTGGACTTTGAGGCACTAAAGCCCTCCCAAGGGCTGTGGGGCTGACCTTGCAGTCAGAGAGGCCTGGCTGTTCCTGGACTATGGAAAACACTGCTTCCAGGCCTTCCCCAGCAGTGTTAAATTGCAACTCTAAAGCTCTTAGGCTTTGGAGGAGCATGTTTCACTGGTTTCTCATGGTTTGGGGGCTGGCTTCATCCTGGCATTCAATTCCTGCTCTGGCTATTGTTTCAGGCACAGCAATTTGCAGCTAATGCAGCTCCTTTTCCAGCTGATGGGCACCATACAGCTCTGAGCCAAACCTCCATGCATATGGATACCAGGCATGGTCCTTTACTGGGAGTTTTTAATTTTCTTCTACCAAATTTCATTATTTCTCCACAAGTAACTGTGGATGGTGCTAGTTTCTCTCCGTCCCCATCTCTCTTTAGGGCTGGACAAGCTTTCTATATAAGCTTTTAGCAAGTGCGTCACTGGAGAGCAGTTCAGATCAGTTTCTCCATGGGATTCTATTACATTTCTGCCAGAAAAGAGCAGCTTTGACTGAAAATTTATTTCTCCTTTAATATGTCATGAACAGTTAATGCTGTGTAAAAGGCCCAAGTCACCTCAAGAGTACCCTGCTTGCTGTGCCAATTAAAATGCAAGCCTCCAAAAATGTTGCTCTATGAGATACTTTAAAAGGATTTAAACTTGTTCATGTACTCTAAGTTAGAAAAGCAGGAGAAATACTGACGAGATGTTCTCAAGAGTTCGGAACAACATAAAAACCCTTCACTGGCAACGTTTGAAAATCAGAGAACTTGAAAGGCAAAAATAATTTAGAGCAGGATTCAATCAACATAAAACATTCCATGAAGCATTAATTTAGCCCATTCAACTCATAATCTCTGCAAGTTAATTTACATTTAGATGACTAAACCTGTTACATTTTAAGTTATTAAAAAATCTGAGAGGAGGGAAAAAGGAGAAGAAAAGAGAAAGAGAGAATGACAGAAAAGAACCAACATAGCTATCACTCCTGGTTCCAGTGGTGTTCAGCTGATAGAAATTCCAAGAAGAGGTAGGATCAAGACATGTGGTGGCCACATATCCCAAGGTAAATAGCCTTTGGCTCTCCTGGGGCCCTCCCCCACATGGGGCTCCCACTCAGCTGGCCATTTAGGAGCTGGGTTAGGGGCTCCAGACACAGGTGAGGAGCATTGCCTCTGGTGTGCCAGGGATCAGTGGCCGCTGCTGGGCTGGGATACAGGCCTGGGGGTGTGGGGTGTGCAGAGTGGGGCATCGCCTCACCAGAGCAAGGCTTGATCTGCCCCTTTCCCCACATACAAGCCCCTGAAAAGTGTTGAGCCAGCAATCTCCTCTAGTCTCTCACAACAAGGTGTCCAGGTTCCTGTGCTTCTTGGCTGTCAAGACACCACAGATTTGTGGCTGGATATTAAGAAACTTGGACATTTATTCCTTGCAAAAGCGGCAGCATGAGGGTTGTTTATTCTTTCTAAGGCCTTCCCTCCATTCTATGTCCTCTTCTTGAGGTAGTCCTTCTAAAGCCTCTTCTCTCTCCTTCTCCATGACAATGGAAAGGGACAATGGAGAAAACAATAAATGAGAGGTTAAAACTATTAGAGTTACAATGTAGTGAGGAAATAAAAAGCAGTGCACAACAATAAGGAGAAAATTGTGCAAAAAGGGTAATGGCTTAAGCAACAAAGGTGAAGTGTCACATGGGGCCCCTGGAACAAAGACACAATGGCGAGGGCTTACAGAATGGTTCTGATGGTAGATGGGGGCTGCTGGTGCTGCCTGGAGCAGCTGTGCACCTGCAGTGGCAGTTTCCTGCTCCCTCTCTGCAGCAGGGATGGTGGCAGTGGCGATGGTGATGGGTGTCTCTCTGTCCCTGCAGAGCTCTGTTTGGCACTGCCACTGCCATCGGTCTGCCACGCTGGGCATGTGTGTGGGAATGGGATCTGCTGCTTCGCTGCTTCTTCCTACCACCCTGCTGGGCTCCACTTGGCTTGGCTGGACTCACTTGGGATCAGTGTCACCACTCTGGCTTGCCTTGTTCTGCTGCAGTGGAAAAACAGTCCCACATGCCACACTGGCCCTGATGGTTTCAGCTGCGTGTCAGAGCTGTCACTTCCGTGCCCCCCATCTCAGCCCCACCTCCTGAGCAATATTGTGGAAGGAGAAAAATGGGGGAAAAAATGGTGGTGAATGGTGGTGGTGCTTTGGTCCCAACGCCTCCCTGCTAGAGTGAGTCAGACAGAACGATCCTCCTTGCACTTGCTGTCATGGCATTTCCCTGCTGAAATCACACCCATGGCTATGATGTAAAATGTTTTGAATATATAGTATTAAATAATATAATATACATACATATATATACAGAAAGATCCATGACCATGTCTCTATACCTAGGAGAAACCTCTAAATGTAATTAAAGCAGTGCTTCTTCTCCTTGTTTTCTGATTTCTAGAACAAAGGAACAAGCCTTCTGGTTTTTGCTCAGCAGAAATAGTGGCCAAAGACCACTAATGTGGTTCCTCACATCCTGGTCCCTTCTCAGTGCTCAGCTTCTCAATGTGGGCTCTAGGGGCTCAGTGTGTTTCTACTCTTACATGCCTTGAGCAACAGGTGATGGGCTAGGAGGGCTTTGTGTGTTGCTTTGTAGCAGAGGAGAACTTTGCAGGATTTTTTTGGCATTAGGTGTAGAGCAGGTCTGGTTCTATGCATGAATTCACAATCCAGCCTAGGGTGCTGCTATTGTGATGGCATCACCGGCCGCATCCCGGTGTTGTCAAGGCAAAGTTGCTGTGCCGAGGCCCGGAAGGGCTCAGTGTGCAGAGCAGCTCTGTGGCACGCTCACTGCAGGCGGAACCTGCTGATCGACGAGGTCTCTGCCAGCAGGACTCACAGTATTTTTGTTTTTCCCCACAGGTGTTGTCTGGTACAGACTTGAGCAGCGCTGCTCGAGCCATGGAGGGAGTGTGTGCTGCAGTTTGCGTGGCTTTTTCCGTGGCTTATTCTGGGTACTTTCTCACCCACCTGGCACGTAAGTAGATGTTGCAGCATATGGAAACCAAAATGCCACAAAGAGGCCTTTGGTTGGGTAAAGCCACTGTCAACAGCTCCAGCTAAGAGGGGGCTGTCTCTAGCCAGTGGGGAGTGGGCAGCATTTGTAATGTGGCCTGCAGGGATTCCACTCCTCACATGGCACAGCCTGTGGCTATGGAGTTTAGAGTCTCCTCAGTTTGCTGGCTCAAGGAAGACAACTTCTAAGATAGGAAGAGTGGGAGAGCTTGTCAGGAGTCCTTGTAAAAGCTGTACACTGCTCTCCAGGACTGAGGGAATGTCCCTCAGTTCAAGTCTTTTTGTCTGAATTCCCTCATCCCAGCATGTGCCTGTGCAACTTGACACTTCCTGCACGCTAAAAGAGCCATTTGTTCTGTGATGAAGTCACAGAATCAGCTTGGAAAAGGCCTCTGAGATAGACATTTCAGAGGAGTTCTTGTATGCTCCCGAACCCTGGAGCTGTTCCCGTGCTGTGTCACGATAGAATTGCCACCCTGGCTAAGGGGCACTTGGGTGAAGCTTTTCTGGGGAAAGGTTTCCAGTGAGCTCATGGCAATTGCTGCATGCAATCTCTTGAGAAAACTGAAGCACAGGAAAGGGAGGAGCTGTAGCTCCTGCTGGGTGGGGTGGGGCAGAAGCAGTGATTGTTACAGAACCACTGGCCCGTCCTGAGTCTCAAGTTTCTATGGGTTGAGTGGCCACAGAGGACAGAAGGTAGACACCAGGCAATATTTTGTGCTGTTGCCTTGCTTGCTATGTGACACAGGGGTTGCAGCTGGAGTGGTGTAGTGAAAGCAGAATGCTCTGTCTTTGGGTTGACTTTTTGTGGGCTTGCCCAGCACAGGCAGTTTTCTTACAGCATCTGGTTGTTTTTCCCTTGTGTGTTGCAGGTCACATCACCCGTGCCTGGAGAGAATCCAGTCTTTGGGTGAGTGGGAAAGGAGCCTCTGGCCTTGGTAGCATTTCACAATTGTGGAGCAAGCTGTGAGCTGGGCCTGTTGCAGTCCAGTGCCAGCCTGGTTGGATGAATGAAACTACAGTCCAGACCATTTGCAGCAAGAGCAGCAGCAGCAAGAGGAGCCCAGGCTGTTTTTTCCAGTTTCTTTTCAGAGCTTTTAAGCAGCTGGAAGTGGGGTTGCTTGCTGCTTTAAGCCATGACAGAATTTCTCCTGCACAAGAAAGTGCAGTCCCCTCTAATTGTCCCATTTTACTTGAGCTGGAACAACTTAGAATTCCATTTCTCTGCAGATGATTTCTCCTTAGTGCATCTGGGTCTAAAATATAAAGAAGGTCACTTGTCCCTCACACTGCTGTCTGTCTGCAGAGCCCAACACCAACCTCGGAGGATCCTTTGGCTGCGTGTCTTCCTGCAGAAGAGGCCAAAGAAGAGGAAGATGCTCCCCAAACTGCACCTGCTGCCACTGCAGGGTCTGAGCATCCAGCATCAGTAAGTGGCAGCTCTGGGTCGTACTGTGGCTGGAGCAAAGCATAGCTGCAAGTTTCTGATCAGACAGCACCTCCTGTGCCTGGCTGAAGATGCTGGGGGCCAAAACCTTTCCAGCCCTTCCCTCAGTCAGTGGGGCTTGGAAGAGGGGAGTGGAACTTGGACTGTTTAGGCATCAACTTCCTGCTGTTCTGAAAGGGACTGTGAATTTGTCTTAGCAAGAGACAAGAGGTAGCATTAGGATGTCTTCGGATGCTCTTGGGGTACAAGTGAGGCCCTTGGTGGCCAGTGGCTGTGCAGGCTCCCTGTCCCCTGTGAGGAGAGCAGTGCAAAGATGCAGTTCACAAGCTTGCAGGATATGAGGAGGCACTGTCCCCAGCAGGGACCTGGCCCTCCCCACAGCGCAGCTAAAGTCAGTAGCTAAAGGAAGAGCTGAGCTGCAGCGGGGCCGGTAGCTGAATATAGGTAAGGTGGTGAATGACAGGTTCTTCCTGTCCCTCATGCTGCTGTCTGTCCACAGAGCACAAGGGCAGCGTCAGCACCTGCTCTGGCTGCCTCTGTACCCGAGGAAGAGGCTGAAGAGGAGGAAGGTGCCAAAGAACCTGGCCCTGCTGTCAGCCCACGGCCAGAGCAAACAACACCAGTAAGTGCCTGCTTTGGGTAGCAGCGTCTTTGGTGTCATTTTGTCCGTCATGTAAAAGCAGCCTTTGGATTTTGTGCCTTGAGCTGTTGAAGCGGGCTGCACAAGCTGAGAGGTGAAGAGCCCTGGGTGTGGCCAGCAGCATCTTCCTAGGGGCTTGCATTTGAAATGGGATGGGAGGGGCATCTCTGCCAGGCACATTTGTGACCCAAATTCATTTCTTGTTCCAGAGCTCCACCTCTTCTGTCCTGGCACCTGCACGAGCTGCAGCTGAAGGCTCGGGAGAAGGCTCCAGTGCCCAGGCTGGAAGCTCAAGCACGAGCAGCTCGTGCACCTGGAGCACGACCAGCTTGTCTGGCAGCAGAGAGCAGCAGCGAGAGAGGACAGAGGACAAGTGCCTGGCCATGCTGAGTAGGTCCTTTGTGATCCTTGTGTGCCGGAGCAGTGCCTTGTGTGTGCGTGTGCCGGCATGAGCTGTCCCACCTCCTGCTCCTGCTCAGCTGAGTGCCAGGTCCTGAGGCCTCCTCCACACAGGACCTGTTGTTGTGCTCTGAGGTGGCGAGGGATCAGCGGGGTGTTGCTCCTGCCTCTGAGAGCAGCTAGGCCTGGTTTGGCTTTGCCTGAGCTTCCCTGTGGGCAAAAGGCCAAGCAGAGATTGTTTCTGGCTGAGCAGGAGGCCGTGACCTCACGAATGAGTAGGCCTCAAGGAGCTCCTGCGGGGCCCAGCTGCTGTGGGCACGGCCAAGGTCATCTTCAGCACTCAGCCTGTCCTAAAGGCTGAGGGACCTCATTCCTAAGGCCATCACAGTAGCTTATAACATGACCTGCTGCTCCTGAAAGGCTGAAGGGCATTGTTTAGGCAAAGTCCTGCTTAAAGCTGGAGATCTGGGCTCTGCTGGAAGCACTTTGCAATATTCTTCCTGTTCTGGAGAGGGCAACTGATGACAAAAATTGATTCCAGAACCCAAGATGTCTTTGATGTTTGCAAGGATGAAAGCTTATGTTGAATGTCGCAGAGTGTTCATTGCCAAGAACAGGAAGGTTTTGTTTTTCCTGCTGCCCTTAATGTTTATAGACAACAATCACTTCTCTTGGTTAGGGTTTTCTGATCCCTGTCTCCTCTGACTGTTTCTCCATGTGCTTAGATTTTACTTCAGACTTTTAGTTTTGTGCAGGCCATCTGTGCTGCAGGGCTGTTTGTCTTGCTGCTGTTGTTTTTGAGGTGGTGCTGGTGCGGTGGTGTTGTTGTTTCTCGACTGACTGAGCTGAGAGGGCCCAGTGTCCCGGAGAGTGGGGCTGCCTTTGTGATCTGCTGCAGGGTGGGATTTCTTTTGAAGTGAGCATCTTTCCTTGGCATTTTTACAGAGATGCTGGTGAGCGAGGGAGATCCTGAGGCTAAATACACAGAACTGGAAACTATTGGCAAAGGGTGAGTGCAGCCACAGTTCCTTCTTCAAAGAGAGGGGCAGTGTGTTTTGCTGGTGTCACATCTCCCCGGAGTGACATCAGGCAAGCTCCAAAGCTGTTCAGACACTGCGTTAAGATGATGCCAGGTGATCTCTCAATGCTGGCCAGCATTTATAGCTGTGTTGTGAAGGCACAGCAGAGATACCTGGATGCTGGCAATGTCTTGTCTGTGGCAAAGAGCAGCACCTGGCAGCTCTCCTGTCCCTCAAGTGTGTTCGCACCTGTTTGCCACTTTTTGTAGGAGAAATAATTTTGGCATGTCATAAAAGAATACAGAGTACATGGGAATGAAAGGAGGAGAAACTTCATTGCCTCAAAGGTCAAGTTAGCAGCTGACAGCTGTCAGGGAACAGCTCTCAGTAACATTTCTTTCCAATATTTTGCTGAAAATAAAATTCAGTGGTCAGGATGACCACCACCTAGTCTAGGAAGCCAAAAGCAGAAATGAAAGGAGCTGCTCTCTTTTGTGGCTGAGGTTGCAGAAGGCAAAGATTCAGGGGCATGCCCAGTGCCAATGCACTCTAGAGGAAAAGGCATCATCTGCCTGATGGCAGACCCCTCGTGGATCCTGTGGGCTTTAGGCCTTTGCTGCAAAGAATCCACCAAGCTGTTCCCTTTGAAAGCCAGCTCTGCTGACTGTAGATGGGATTGATTTGCAACATTTTCTCTGTACAAGGTGTTCTGGTTTAGGGCGAATTTTGGAGGAAACCTCCAGAAAGGGCCCCTCCCAAAAGCAAACCCACATGGCCACTGCCCCCAGCTGGTTTGGGAATTTCCTTGGAGAGAAGTGGAAAGGAATTGTTTATTTAACAGGCCAAGCAATCCCCAGCACACAAAATGAACAATACTGCATGACAGAACTCATTTGCTGCTCTGAAGAGATGTCAAGTTCAGAAAGTCTCTCCTGGGTGTTATCACTCTGTTATCTGTCCCTCCAGTGCTGGTAAAGGCTGCAGAGTAGGCCCTGGTGGGCTACAAAGTGTGAACTCTCAGTGTTTTGCCGGGTCCCAGTCTGGAGCAGGTTCAAATGGTTCCAAGAAAAGGGAAAGAAAAACAGTAAAGGGAAAACTCAGACTGCCTTAGCTAGCTAAACTAACTAAAAAGCAAAAGGAGTGTGGTGTTTGGCCCCATCTGTGTCCAGACAACAACACTGGAGTTCTGTGTTCCAGCAGACTGCGAGGGAGAGTGCAGCTGATAACAAAACTCTGTGCTCCCTCTTCTCCCGGCCCCTGCTGTCTGACCCAGTCTTGGAGGGACAGAATATAACATCCAGCATAAACAGAACAGGTGACTGGGGAAACAAGCATCATAACGTCACCCTAGAACAGAAGCCAAATGTACAAGAAGTCGCCAGAAAAGTGGAGTCCTTCCAGTGTCTGGTGCATGAAAGAGAAGCAGCTGCCAATGACTCTGGACCCAGAACACAGCTGCCTAAGGATCCTGTGTTTTGAGGACTTCTCCATTTGTGTGTACAGCAATGGAAGCCTTTGCCTGCTCTGGCTGTGGCTGGACACTGTTTTCCTTGCAAGCTGGAGAAGGGATCTATGTCTAGAGGCTTTCCTCCAATGGCTGTTACATGGCTTGAGGCTTCTCAGAAAGCCTGAGTGGTGGTGCTTGAGTTTGGCAGAGAGACTCCAAGGAGAGGTGTAAGAACACCCAACCGGCAAATTCCTGGAAAAATCCAACACATGCACAGCTAGAGAAAGAGAAAAGGGAGAAAAGACCCAGAGAAGAATCTGTCATGTTCCATTTACTCTTTGCTCCGTGACATTTTTCCTGTTGGACTGCAGTGTTTTGCACTTGCAGGGACTAAAGGACTTCTTCTTTCTCTGCTGCTGTTTTGTTTCTAGGGGTTTCGGCACTGTGTGCATGGCAGTGGAGACTGCCACAGGAGAAGAGGTAAGCCTCAAGCAGCGCCACAGCTTCTGCAGCTCTCGAGTGCACTCCCCTCTGCTGTGAACTGTGGCTGAGCTTTGGGTCGCCAGTGGAGCTTTCCTGCAAGAGCAAATGGAGTGCGGAGCAGTGTCTGCCTGCCAAATACAGTGGGGACAGGTTTTATCCTTCTCAACTGCCCCAGGGGATGCAAGGAGGCCAAGCGGTATCGTTCAGAGGAGGACACAGGGCTGGGTCTAAGTGCCCAGGTGGTGTCTCAGAGCATGGCACTGCTCTTTGGGGCTGCAGCGTTCCTGAATTCTCATTTCTGGCTGTTAGCCAATACATGGGAATGGTAGTCTTGTAGTCACCTGCAGTGCTGCCTTTGGAATGTGTGCTTAGAGAGAGAAAGGTCTGCAAGGATTGTCTCAAGGGCCCGAGTCCTGCTCAGAGCCTGGTGTACATCCCTAGAGGATCGAGGCATGGGTTATTTCTTTTTACAATCAGGCAGTAATTGCTAATATTAGTGGTGTGAAGTAAAGTATTTTAGTGGAATAAAATGCAAATTCCTGAAGTGAGGAAGTGCTAGGATTGTCTTTTTTGGAGGTGTCCTTAATGATGTTTTCATCATCACAGCATTTTTTCCGTGAAATGTGTAGGGTTGTATTTCTTAGGGGGAATAACCCTCAGGATGATTTTAGGACAAACAGCATTTTATCAGTCATGTCTGTAAGAGTTTGCTTTGTAGTTGTGCAATGGAGAATGCCAGTGGTTGCTGGAGTAATGATCAAGCCCCCTAGAAGTGTCCAAGGTTTCCCAGCAGTTTTGCTGCATTTTTACTGGCACAAAATGGCTTCCTGCTTGCAAGAGGTGTGTCAATGACAATGGGAATGATAAAGGAAGGCCCTGGGGGAAGACAGTGGGCACAGTGAGTGTTGTTAGAGCTTTGAGGTGGAGAGCTTAGACCATGTTTCTCTCAGGTTTACAAGGCAACGGGTATTTGTCTCTCTGTCCTGGGAGGTGCCCAAGCATGGGGTCTGATGTCCAGTCACAAGGCAGTTTGGCCCAGCCCAGATGGGGCTACTGTCATCCCATAATCACTGTCTGCATGTTCCCCTTGTGCTCCTGTGCCACAGACTTCTTTGGTTCATGGCTTTCCATGTTGTTTTAGGTGGCCATAAAGAAAATTAGTCTCCTGCAAGAGAGCAGCAGCGAGCTGTGCCTGAATGAAATCCAGGTCATGCGTGGCAGTAAGAATACCAACCTTGTGAACTATGTAGACAGGTGAGTGGTTCTGCTGTCCTGCCATGAAAGGTCATTCACATCCTGCAAGCCAGAGGTTCAAACACTCCTTTAGGCACTGGCAAAAGAGGATGGAACTGTTGATTCCTGTTCCTGGGCTGATCTACAGCGTCTTGGGAGGAGATTGCATTCGGGCTGCATTCATCTTTCCTGGCATACCTAGTGTGAAGGGCGCTTTCAAAGACAGGACTTGGCCCTGTCTTACTGAGCCAACAACGTCCAAGTTCCTGTCCTCTCTCCACATTGTTTTGTTGGGTTTGGGGTTTGATTTTTTCCATGGGTCTGAAGTGCTAACAAAGCACTGTCTATTGTATTTCCCTTGGCCTGTTGCATTGGTGTGGATACTGAGCTGTCTTTTAAACTGCACAGATTTCAAGCCCTGTGAACTAGACCATAGTGAATGACTACTCACTTCCTCCTGTGTTCCTCTGAGAGAGACACAGAAACAAGAATCCATCAGGTTGTGTAAGTGCGTGCATTCATCTCCAGGCTGTTGTTTCCTCCTTTCAGCTACCTGGTGGATGAGGAACTCTGGCTGGTGATGGAATACATGGACGGAGGTTCTTTACACGATGTCATCAGGGAGACTCACATGGCAGAAGGAGAGATAGCAGCTGTCTCTCGGGAGGTAAGGGATGGCACTTGTGCTTCCCATGGCTTGGTTGGGATGGTCCTTCCAAATGGGTGATAAGGAGAGGAGAGATTTCATCTTCCAAGCCTTTCTCTTATGTCCTTGGCAGTAGCAAGAGCATCAGAAGTGCCTGCCAGTGTCCCTGCCCTTCTTCTAGTGTGTTTGTCTTTGCCTCTCTAAACACTTGCCTGGAGCCTGTGTGTGCTGCATTCCTTCCCTGTA
This sequence comes from Passer domesticus, assembly GCF_036417665.1. Lineage (NCBI taxonomy): Eukaryota > Metazoa > Chordata > Aves > Passeriformes > Passeridae > Passer > Passer domesticus. The sequence continues at coordinate 5,959,050 of NC_087482.1, read as the reverse complement.
AGGGCAAAGGCACTGGTGGTGCAAAGTGAAGCAAGGGGCAAAGACAAAGAGATACTGACAGGACTCTCCCAGAGCTCAGCCTCAAAGGAGAACCTTGCATCCAAAGTGGTGTTTGCAAAAGCATCCACTGCTGTCTGGCTGCAGAGAGCACAGCCACTGCAGCAGGGCTCCTTCAGTCTGTGTTTGCAGGGCACTGGCCAGAGGAACAATTGCCCTTTCTCTTTCAGAAGCAAACACACACTCACTTAGAAAGGCACTGCTGTTCTCGTGGTGGAGCAGCAGTATCCTGCCCTTGCCAGCAGCCTGTCCTGCCATGGCTCACCATCTCCCAGGAAGTCAGTGTTGCAGATGTGCCACTTTGCTGCCTGTGGGATGAAGTCCACTTAGGCTCGTGTTTCTTTTTCCTCTCTCAGTGCCTGCATGGCCTGGATTTCCTTCACTCCAAGCAAGTGATCCACCGAGATATCAAAAGCCACAACATTCTCCTGGGCTTGGATGGATCAGTCAAGTTGGGTGGGTGTTGCTGGCCAGGCTCAGCCGTGGCGGGCTGCGGTGTGGGGCTGCCTTTGGGTGGCTGCCAGTTCCCTGCAGAGGGGCCTGTGGCAGTGCAGGCTGTCCTGCTGCAAGCACAGAGCACAGCCACAAGGTGCAGGGAGGTGTTGCTGGGAAAAAGGGGTCAGGGGTGGCTTTGGGTTGTGTGCGTCCCTTCCCAAGCAAGGCAGTTACAGTCTAATAGCTTCAGGGGACTAAAATCCACTGCCTGAAACTGGGGGCTTTTGCTAAGTGGCCAATTCCGTATTTCCATGGCTGCAGTCCCGAGGAATGGCAGCATGGCCCCTTTACAGCTGGGTTCCACACTGCCTTCTTGGACATTGGTACAGTGGGGATTTCTTTTGTTTGCTTTCCTAAGTCACGCTGGCTTGATCAGAGTGGTTTTTCCTCCTCAGCTGATCTTGGCCTTGCTGCTCAGCTCACCACCGAGCAGAACAAACGGAGATCAGCTGCTGGGACTACTTACTGGATGGCGCCAGAAATTTTCACCAGGAAGCCCTACGGCCCCAAAGTGGACATCTGGTCCTTTGGCATCGTGGGGATCGAGATGGTGGAAGGAGCACCTCCGTACCTGATGAAAACCTCCCGCACGGTACGCTGCAGCTGCTCGCAGACACTGCTGTCACCCTAACAAAATCTGCTCCCATTCTTCTGCCTGGGAAGCTTGCCAACACCTGAAAATGATAGGTTCCAGGCTGCACAGTTTCTCGTGCTTCTTGGCCAGATCATCCCCTTGCCATTTTTGTGCATGAACAGGACCTATAAATCAGGATGCCTTTTGCTTGGCAGAAGCTTTGCCTAAGGGAGCAGTGAGCAGTGCTGAGCTGCATTTTATGGAATAATCCTTGGAAATAGAAGAGTTAGATGAAAGTCAGTCTTCCATGTCACTTGTAGAGGCTGTGTCAGTGCTCAGAGAAGCAAAGTGTGCTTTAGCTGAGGGAGTTGCTGCTGATTCCATTATCCAGTGAAATCAGGGGTCAAGGCAAGAGCCTTTGCATACTGGACTGGCTATGGCTGCCTCTGGCTTTGGGTTGTTTTAATAGGGGTAGGAAAAGTATCTGCCACCCTGTGGCAGGGAGTAAAGTGCCACTGCAGAGTGGAGCTTGTCCAATGGGCTCTGTGTGAGCAGTTTGGGATGCAAAGGAGACAGGTAGAGTGTGGCATTTCCTTCTTCTCTAGGTTCAACAGCTGATAAGCACCGGGGCCCCCCCGAAGCTGCAGAAGCCCAGGCAGCAGTCGGCGTGGCTGCGAGACTTTCTGCACTGCTGCCTGGAGAGGGACGAGGACAGGCGCTGGTCTGCCCAGGAACTTCTGCAGGTAAAAGGCAAAGCGGCTGCAGGTCCTAGATGTGGAGAGAGAGGTGCACAGAATGCCCTCCTTTCTGTATCTTTCTGGTAGCCAGAGAAAGCCTGCTTCAGCCTGTGGGGAAAGTAGAAGTTCATTGCTTCTTTTTCTCTTTGGGCAGCATCCGTTTGTAACATCAGCCAAGCCAGTCTCCTCCCTGACGCCTCTGATCATGGCCACGCAGCAGTTCATGGCCGACAGGAGATTCTAGCCCTGGAAGAGGCCTTTGTTGTTGTTTGTTGTTTGAAGTTTGTAGTTTGTAGTTTATAGCTCGTAGTTTGTAGTTTGTTATGAGTGATAGTCAGAATAAATACTATAATAAATAAATAAACCCTTTGTGTTGGAAGCTTCCTTTTGTTCTCACCCTGTGAATAAGCTCTAAATTTGCTTCTGAATGGTCAGATGTTTCTGCTATGTGGGAAGACCCATGGGTTTGTGGCACGGTTTTTTTGTGAGCAAAGGTCTTTTTCCTTCCTCGCCTCCAGGCCACAGCCTCTTGTGGAGATACAGGCTTGCAGCTGTGACTAGAGGAGCAGAGCAGGGCAGAATGGAGCAGAGCAGTGGTGTCACTGCTGGGGATGCTGCTGTGCCTGTGGTTGTGTTGCAGCTCTTGGGAAAGGTTGGGAGTGTCTGTGTTGCTGTGGGCAGAGGGGGAGGGAGCCGGGCTTCTCCACAGGCTCAGGCCCAGGTGAGTGTCCAGTGGGAAGGCAAGTTCTGCCACAGGAACTGATGCCAACACAAGGGAGTACTACACATACTTGCCTTGGTGGAGTAATTTCATGCTTTGCTCCGAGGAGCTGGCAAAAAGTCTGAAAATTTGCTGAATGTGGTAAAAAGATACAGCTTTGGCAATTTGAACAAAAATAGGGTGTTTATTTAAAGGGGAAAAACAAAAGGGGAGGTAAGGAAAAAGAAGAAGGGAAAGAAAGAAAAAAGGATAAAGTCCCAGGCCCAAGGACTGAGGAAACCTCTAGCCAAACTGGCGTCTGGCCCCAAGGCAAGAACCCAAGAGCATTGCAGTGAATGCACTTAGTCTGCCCTCAAATCTGGAAAAAGGTCTCTAAAAAGAGATATTGACTGAAATCTGTACTGTGGGGTCCCCTGCTGTAGCTAAGTCACAGTCCCAGGAACAGTAAAAGACAGCAAAGACAGCTCTTCAGGTCAGGCTGCCCCTTTGATATTCTCGGTCCCCTCAGTCTGTACTTGCAGTTCTGCCCCCATAGTCTCTGGTGATTGGTGCTAGTAGATGATGGGGTAAGATCTTCTTTCCCAGAGTGTGCTGTCACTGGGGTGGGATCATATCTCTGAGGTTTTCGATGGGAAGCTCTCTCATTAGTTTGCACAGTTGCTATGGCATCAAGTAACCAGTTCAACCTGGAGTGGGTTAGGAATTGTCTGTAAAATGCTGCATGTTGTTGGTGAGAGGAAACTGCACTGGGACATTTGAAAGTATAATGCTACTTAAAAGAGATCATTAAATTTACAAATAATGTAATTAGGTTAAGAAGAAAGGATTATAAAAATAATATGATTGTTATTTTGCTATCTATATTAACAGGACTGTTAAACATTCAATTGGAATGTACTGAATAACTAGTATAACTTTATAATGATTTTAAAAGATTTACTTCATTAACTTGAACACTTTTATTTGATCAAACTAGTAACTTTAAACAGTTATAAATGCAAAAGCTAATTAACGGTTACAAATATAAACCAGTCAGTAATGCAGAAGCCATTAAAGGGGTTTTATAAATTGCAATGTCTCCCTTTTTCCCTTATGTTAATAATTGGCTTTTGCATTTACACAAAGTTGGATAGTTTTTCATTGATAGTGTTTAATTGTTTAGAATTAACCTAAACTTGCTGGGCCTTTTTACTCTTTTTCCTATCTCTTTTGATTGGGTTGAGATTCATGATTCTCTTGACAGGTGGGGTAGAATGTTGGCTTGTTTGAAGATTTTGAATAGCGGGAATGCTTTGTACTGCTGAGGTAATTAGATGAATGAAACATGGGATTAAGCAGGGGAGAAAGAGAAAGCTAACTAAGGAAACTCCAAAAATAATTAAGGCTTTCTTCCACCACTCCCCAGAGAACATATTTTTCCACTATTCAGATGTAGTGAGGGAAAAACGGACTGGAACATGTGTAAGCTTTCTGATGTTTTGGGTAATTTTAGTAATAGTTTCACCATGGTCATCAATATGCAGACAATAGTCTGATGTGTTGAAATTGCTGCATATTCCACCCTCTTTGGCTAATAAATAATCTAAGGCTAAAGAGTTTTGATATACAGCTGTTTTCATTTGCTTCTGATGGGTGTTGAAAAGATCAATTGCACTCTTGGCCTGATTAGATATGACGTGAATCAGGGCTTATAGTCCAATAATGTGATTTAGCATGTAAATGGGAGTTTGATAGCCCCAGCTCCCATCCTGAGCCCAAGTGGCAGGTCCGTAAGTTTCTAAAATTCTCTCTGGTGGCCCACTCTTCCTCGCCCCATTGTTGCGTTCCCCCTATTTCACATCTTTTTTGTCTCTTTAATTTATCATCTAGGGGAACTCCTAGCTGGTTTCCAGCTGCTTCTGATAGTAGAAAGGGACTAGGTTGTATTGCTCCTAAGGTACAATTGGCACACCAGTGAGAAGGGAGTTTAGAATATGCTCTTTGCCCACAATTCCATTATAAACTGTGGGGGACCTCCCAAAAATGTGAAGGCATGATAAAAGTGGAGGTCCAATACTTAGAAACTTGGGGTAATACTGAATAAAGGCTGACTTTTAGGGTCCCAGCACTGATAAAGTTGTTCATTGGGATGTAATACGCAGTTCTTGTTTCTGATTTTCTTCTTTGACCAAAAGGTATCTGGTTCGCTCAGTATCCATCACATCTTGTCATCCTCAGTTAGTAAATATCTTTTACAGGTAGTTTCTCCAACTTCCTCAATATATCTTTTTCCCTTTCTCCAGATGCATTCTTCTCAGAGAACTGTGTCCCTCAATAGCCAATTGTCTTGATCTCTTGGAGCTTGGGAGGGGAAATAATTTAATTTAAGTAATTTGAGGGGTCCAATACCGACTCCTCACCAAGGCCAGGCTTCTGATCTGAAGGTGCCTCCACAAACCCAACAATTGGTTATATTTTGATTTTTACTAATTTGTTCTGCTAAAACAATAAATAAGTTTTTATCGGTAGCTAATGGATTGTCCCCCTTTTGTTTCCCCCTTTCAGTTATTACAATTTCTCGAATCAAATCAACATCATAAGTTTTCCTTTTTAACAAATCCTTCTTTTTCGTTATATAATTAAATTTGACATATAGCCAAATCTCTTGATCAGAGCATTCTCCATTCCTTTTCTGGTTTGCATTTCCAATATTCTACCAATCCACTGTTTTTTGCTTGATTCTCAGCATGTATTCAGTGTCATCATATTATAACAAAAGGGATTTACATAAGTATGTGCCTGGAATGAGTGTTTTATGAGGTAGGAGTCTCCTTTGGTCAGGTACACTGTATGTTAGCATTGGTGGCAGCAGATGCAGGCTCTGACAAGGGGGATCTACAGGATCCAGAGGGAGAGTATGAGGAGTAGGGCGCACCTTCCCTTCCCTCGCTCAGGGGTCAATGGGAAGATTGAAGTGCCGTGGTACTCTCTGATAGGTGGTGCAGACCTTTCAACCTCTCTGGTTTTTCTACTGGGTTCAGACCCCTTTGTTGTCATGGGAGTGTACCTGGATGCAGGAAGGGACCTAAATGCAGGAAAGTCCTTCCTCGAACTGGCCTTGGTTCTATTCATGTTGTTTCTCCTAAGGAAATTTAAAAAAAAAAAAAAAAAAAAAAAAAAAAAAAAAAAAAAAAGTAGTTATTGGAGAGGAAAGGTCATTTCTCAGGGAAATGATACTCTTCACTGGTGGAGAAATGGAATTGAAAATTCGTAATAACTTGTTAAATAGTAAGTACAATAACCATTAGATTCTCTACTGTAAAACAGTGAGAGAATAACAATTGATATAATAATTTCAGGGATAACACCAGGGAGGACTGTTGTAGAGAGTAGTTCATGGAGGTTTCTCGTTATCTTGTGGTGGTGTTACTGGACCTTTTACTCGGCTGACAGAAGTGCACCTTTTTTCCTGTGCTTGGATGGCTGTCTCTGTGGTCAATTGAACTTGGAAAGGACCTTCCCCTGGTGGAGTCAGGGATTGTTCCTTCCAGCATTTAATAAGTACCTACTCTCTGGGGCAGATCTTATGTACATAGAAGTCTAAAGGAACGTTCTGGGGTACAAGACCTCTCTGCTTTAAGTCTTTTAGATTCTGGGCAATCATTTGAATATACCTTTGCACATTTCTATTTCCTCACTCTTTGGCAGTTACTTGATGCGGGGTGGCTAAATAGGGAAGCCTGTATAACATTTAATATGGGGAACAATCTAAGTCAGCTCTGAGTTAGCTCTGGATTCTGAGAAGGGCAAGGGGTAGGCCCTTTATCCAAGTCCACTTCATTTCTAACATCAGTTTGGTCCAGGTTGTTCTAATAGTCTGATTCATGCCTTCTACCCTTCCCGAACTTTGAGGGTGCCAGGAGTATGTAATTTCCAAGTTATTCCTAATTGTTGAGCCAACTGTTGCAACACTAATGATGTAAAATGTGTACCTTGGTCTGAATTAATGTTATTTATAATTCCATATCTTGGGACTGTCTATTTTAGGATTACCTTGCTTACTGTTTGAGCAGTGGCATTAACGTTGGAAATGCTTCAACCCCATTGGTAAGGTGATCTACAATCAGTAAGAAATACTTCCATCTTTGGACATGGGGCATTTCTGTGAAATCAATTTGAATACTTTGGAAGGGTCTAATTGCATTTTCAATTCTTCCAGGTCTCGTTCTCCTCGTTAATTTTCTATTGACTTTTTGGCAAATTATCCAACCTTTGGTGATTTAGTTAGCTAATTCATCAATTCCCTGACATCCAAAATTTCAAAGAAAGTGATCTGCTAAAGCTTTAGATCCCCAGTGCGTGGATTAGTGGAGGTTCTGTAAAATTTCTCGAGTCAGCTCTTTATTTAACATTTGGCGGCCATCAGGAAGATGCCACCGTCCCTCAGAATCTTCCTTTCCACCTAGTGATATGAGTTTCTGTTTTTCATTGTCTTTAAAAATAGGGATAGGAAGGGTGTTGTCCGGTGTAGTCTCAGGTGTGTCTCTTGGATAAAATCTGTATACCTTTACTTCCCCCTCAAAAGCAGCCTCCTTTGCAGCATGGTCTGCTAGGATGTTTCCTCTGTGTCATGGTTTGACCCTGGCACAATGCCAGGGCCCCCATGAAGGCCCGACTGATTGGCCCGACTTAGACCTTTCCAAAAACACATTTCCGGGCCAAACCACAACACTCTGGTTTCTCCAGAGTTCCCTTTTGATGACCTGGAACACGTACCATTGCAATTTCTTTCGGTAACTTAAATGCCTCTAGAATTTTTAATATAAGTTCTTTGTGTAAAATGTCTTTGCCCTTAGATGTGGGAAACCCTCTTTCAGCCCAGCTTTTCCCGAACGTGTGGACTACTCCATACGCATATTTAGAGTCTCTATAAATGGTTCCAATAGCTCTGTCTAGTCTGTGCAATGCTTTTTCCAAAGCGTCTAATTCGCATACTGGGCAGACCAGGAAGGTGGTAGTTTTCCTTTTCTATCATGTACAGTTCTTTTCCATCTCTGGTGGAGTATCCAGAGCACCTCTTTCCATTTACTACTCTTGATGATCCGTCAATGAACAGGATTTCTCCTTCATCCCATGGGCTCTCTAGGAGGTCTTCTCGAATTTTTGTTCGCGGATTTATAAAAACTTTTATAAAAAGTTGTGCATGAGATCTTGTTTTTGGGGAATTCCACATAGGAACTGTGCGGGATTGGTGTGGGTGATTGTTTTCAGGGTTACATTTGTGGAATGGATGAGGGTGCTCACATATTGTATAATATGAGAGTCTGTTAGCCATTCAGCTCCTCATTGTTTAAGAATGGTTTGGGTGGAGTGTGGTATGTATTCTGTCAGATTTCTCTCAAATATAAGTTTTTGGCTGGCTGTTACTAGGATGGCTGCTGCAGTGATTGGTTGGATGCATGTTTGCCATCCTCGGGACACAGGGACCATCAATATGGACAAGTAGGCTACAGGTTTATGGAATCCTGACCACTCTTGGGCCAAGACCTCATAAGGAATTCCTTTCTCTATGTTAATATAGTGGTGAAAATCTTCTTCTAGTGAAGGAAGAAAGAGAACTGGGGTTCTCTTTAAAGCAAAAGAATCATCTTTTGCTTTAAATTTTCTAAGTTTTTATTATCCTCTTGGGTCCAATTAATAGGTTCTGATGTAGTTAATTTTTCATATAAAATTGTGACACTTTGTGTGTATTCATCAATCCATATTCTGCAGTACCTCATTAAGCCTAATAATTGTCTAACCTCGCTCTTTGTTTGGGGAGGTTGTAAATTTAAAATTCCTTCTATCCTTTCAGTACTCAATTTTCTGGTACCATGACCAATTACATGTCCGAAATATTTTACTTCGGTTTAACAAATTGTAATTTGGATTTAGATACTCTTAGTCCATTCTCTCCTAGAAGGCTCAGTAATTGAATGGTGCCTAATTTTACAGTGGATTCTTTCTCTCTGGAGAGTAGTATGTCATCTTCATACTGTGTTACTTTTATTCCTGAGGGTGGAGAAAAGGAAATGAACAGTGTCTCCACAAGGCTTGACCAAAGAGTGTGGGAGACTCCATGTACCCTTACAGCTGCCAGGTCCAGGTGAGCTGCTGTTTCCTTCCAGTGTCTGGATCTTCCCAGGTGAAGGCAAACAGGTGTCTAGAAGGAGAATCTACAGGGCATGACCAAAATGCATCCTTCAGGTCAGTTACTGAGAACCAAGAGTGCATAGGTGATAACTTAACAAGGTGTAAGGGTTTTGTACTAATGATCACACAGCACTCTTTTATTTACTTCACGTAGGTCTTGAAGTAGCCTGTAGCTATTGTCAGGCTTTTTAATAGCAAAAATGGGGTGTTGTATTTGGAAGTACATGGCTCTAGTATATTATAATGTCACAGTTCAGTTATTATGGGTTTTAGCCCATACCTTTTGGTCTTTGTAAGGGGGTGCTGGGGTACTTTTGCTGGTTTAATATCTGGAAGGAGATTAATTACAATGGGTGTAATGTTCATTTTATCCCAGTTACCTGTTCAGGCCTACACTATAGGAATAATCAGCTGTTCATCTTGTGTGGATAAAGTAAACAATTTGACCTTCATCCTTCCTTCTTGTGGAACTACTCGAACTTTCAAAGGTATCTGGAGATCCCGGCCAAGGAAGCTGTTACCTGCTGGAGGTAGAAAAACAAATCTCCATTTCTGGTTAGTCCATTACCCTTTATAGTGACATTCTTAATGATGGGAATGGGGAAGGATTCCCCTTTAACAGCACAAATATTGAAAGTGTCTTTGCTTATGGCACATCCATTTGGTTTTTCACTTACACAAGTTTTCTCTGCTCCTGTGTCTACTAAAAATTCCATTAATTGTTCTTGGGGTCCTATTCTTGATTTTATCAAGGGCTCTGGAAGATGGTTTTTGTGCCCCTAGAAGAAGAGCCCCAGGCCCCCTCAGTTCTCTGAGGGTTGATTCTCCACTTGGAGAATCTCTTAAGTCCCTCAATGTCTTAAAACAGCAGGATTGCATATGGTCTTCTTTCTTACAATAAAAGCAAATAGGTTTCTTCAATTGAGTATTCTCCCCATCCTGCCTAATTGGTTTAGGAATTTGGACAGCAGCCATCATCTTAGCTTTAGTCTTCATTTTCTCTTCATTTCACCTGGCATAAACTTACTGTGCTTCAGCTAATAACTCATCTAAACTAATTTCTGGCCATCCAATTTCTCTAATTTCCGTTTTATGTCAGGCCAAGAATGTAATGCAAAGTGGACCTAGAACATTGTCTTCCCTCCTTCACTATCTAAATCTATTTCTGAATATATTTGGATGTCATTCTTTAAGCGAGTTATACAGTCAGTTGGGCTCTCATCTTTTTCTTGTTCGCTTCCAAAGGCTTTCTTCATGTTATTAACTCTGGGGACTGCCTCTTTTATTCCCCTTACAATTCGGGTTCTGTATTCTGCTATACTTTTTCTTCCCTCATCTGAGTTAGGGTTCCATTCTGGATCAGTTAATGGTAATTTCTTCTCTCCATTTGGTCCTAAATTATGTTCTCTGTCCAATATATTGATCCCTGCAGTCTAAATAACTTTTCTCTTCTCTGGAGAGAAAAGGTTTGCATGATTGAATTTAATTCTCCCCAAGGGTAAATCCTAGGGCCTAAGAACTGGTCAAATTGTTCTGACAAACCTACTGGGTCACTGAATGATACCTCCATTTCCTTTTTAAAATGCCTCACTTCTGAAGAGGTGAGGGGTGCATTTCCATGTCCTATTCTACCTTGTGCACTCCCCATTGGGACCTCTCTGAGGGGTGGCACCTTTGTTTTATCTTTACTGCTGGAGCAGGAGGAACATTTTTGTACCGCCAGGGTTCTCCTTTGAGTGAAGAAGGCTGGACCTTCTTGATTGGAAGGAACTTCCTGCATGGCTGAATTTGTAATTTGCCTGGAGGATGATGGTAGATTACACGTTTCTTCTGATGTCCCACTGCTACTTTCAACTTCTTCAGCCCTCTCAGTTACATGACTCGTTGAAGCCTCCAATGACTCAGCTGCAGTTGCAGCTGGTTCGTTAGGAGGTGCAGTAGGGGGGAGGAAATTTAATGGGTCCCACCTTGGTTGATTGGTTTTCCTTGTTGTGTCTTTATCATTGATCATTACAGAGAGAATTTGGTTTTATCTGTTTCTACTTCCTTTTCAATGTTCCGATATTTAAACCAGACCTCCACATATTGCAATTCAATTGTGTCTGCAGTTAATTTAATTTGGACGTAATTGTAAAGTACTTTGCAAATCCACATCCTGGTAGACCCATGCTTCAGCCAGTGCAGACCTTGTTTTAATTTCTTCTTTGGCCATTCAAACATGCAATGCACAATCTTGAGCTGTGGCTCTTTATCTTTAGTAAGCTGATGTTCTTCCCATTGTTTTAACATGGTTCCCAAGGGACTCTCAGGGAAGATTCAGTATTTCTGTAATTGCTTGTTGTTCTTCCTATGCTTTTGTCCCATTTTGATATTACGGGAGGAAAAAAATTAATGAATATTTAATTAAGCAAGGTGAGTATAATGATTTGAATAGAGGTGCTGTATTACAATGTTGAGAAAAATGAAACCTTGGGAATTAAAAAGAAATGAAAACTAAACCACTCAATATGGCTGTTGTCCATCTGTGGGAAAAGGTATGATCCCTCCCTGTGGGTATGATCCTGTGTGGGTGGATCATTGGGTTTTTCCAAAAGACAAATTAGAAGCACTCCACGCCCTAGTGTGAGAACAATTATTAAAAGGACACATTGTACCATCAACTAGCTCCTGACCCATGTCATTGTTATAAAAAACCTGGCAAAGACAGATGGAGGTTATTACAAGACTTTTGGAAAGTAAATGATATTTTAGAAGACATGGGCCCCTTGCAACCAGGCCTCTCCTCACCTTCTGTGCTTCCCAGGGAATGGCAGCTCACAATCCTTGATACCAAAGTCTTTTTATTCAACATCCCTCTCTGTCCTGCACTCCCAAATTCGCATTTTCGATACCAATCATCAACTGTCAAGAACCCTTTCAAAGATATCATTAGGTCATATTGCCACAGGGAATGAAAAATTCCCATGTTTTATGTCAAATGTTTGTTGCTGGGATTATATCTCCAATCAGGAAAGCCTTCCCTGAAGCTATAATTCTACATTATATGGACGACAATTTAATTTGCTCCCAAGACAAGACTTACCTTAACACAGTCATCAGAAAGACTATGAGAGCAGTTGAAGATGAAGTTTTGATATCACTCCTAAAAAACCCAGTACACCTCCCTGTGGAAATACCTTGGATTCCTAATCAGCAGACCAGCCATTATTTCCCAAAGTGTCTCCATAAAAGATGAGGCTCAAATGCTGACGGACATACAACAGTTGTGTAGCTCCATCACCTGGATCCGACCACTGCTTGGACTCACAAGAGAAGAGCTGTCCCCTTTGTTCAGCCTACTGAAGGGGAGCCATGACCTGACTTCCCAGCGCATCTTAACTCCAGATGCCCACGACGCGCTGCGAAAGGTAGCACCTGCTATCTCATCTGGAAAAGCACACCACGTTGACCGCTCTCTAACCTCCCAGTTTGCTATTCTTGGTAAATCCCCACATTTCCAGGCACTACTTTTTCAGTGGGACCCGTCTTCTACAGATAAATTGTTAATTATAGAATAGGTATTTTTGCCAAACCAAAAAAACTATTACAACCACACAAGAGCTTTTAGCTCAATTAATCATTAAAGGCAGGAACCGCCTCTGAACCCTTGCAGCGTGTGACCCAACATACATTTATCTAGCATTTCAGCTACAAAATTAGAATCCCTATTACAGACAAATGAACACCTTCAGTTTGCTTTAGAGAGCTATCCCAGACAAGTCTCTATTCATTATCCAAAACACAAGCTACTAAAAGAAACATTCCATCTCCTCCCAAATTCTCTAAAAAGTAAGGTTCCTCTTAAAGCCCACACAGTTTTTACAGCTGGCTCTGGAAAATCACACAAATCGGTTATCACTTAGAAGGATCAAACACTCAGAAGTGGGAGTAGGATGTTCAGGTCGTTGAAGGAACCCCCAAATTGCTGAGTTGTCTGCTGATGTCAGAGCATTTAAAAAATTCCAACAACCTTTTAATCTAGTCACTGATTTGGCCAGTGTTGTTGGGATAGCTGAAAGGGCAGAACACTCCATGCTGAAGTGTCTAATGAACAATTATTTTGCTTGCTCTGCAAGTTAGTATGCCTTATTTCCCCCCAAGAGGAACCATTTCATAAAATGCACATCAGGTCACATGCAGACCTTCCTGGTCCCATTGTAGAGGGCAATCAGAAGGCAGATCTTCTAGCTGTGACTGGTAACACCAATCACAGTCCCACGCACTGGGAAAGGTGCAGCAGATGCTGCCGAGAGCTTTGTTGCACTGCTGCCCTGAAATACGGAATTGTGGAGCATAACCTTGACCCAACAAAGCAGCACCACCACCAAAATGGGCTTTGACTCTCTACAAATTGGTTTCTCATGGCGGGCACCCTCAGATTCCAATCAGACCCTTCATTCCCCACTGCTTGATAACATCAGCCATTCGGGCTGCCTTCATGGAGATGCTGAAGATTTTCAGGGATCTTTTGTAGCACCCCAGCGTACCCCAAGAAGGAGCTGCCGGTGCTATGGCACCTTTAATACTTTCCTTACCAGCAAAGAACAATTTGCTTCACAGAGAGAGACAGAGAGAGAAAGGGAGAGAGAGAGATTATTTTGAGTAGTAGAAAATGGGTAATCATGTGTCTTCAGTAATTTGACTGGGTGTAAAACCCATGCCCTAGACATGTGAGGAGGAAAACCAGAGATAAATAGATGTTAGGCATAGAGGTAGAAATAAGACATGTACAACTAGAGATAGCCATGTATTTATCCCATCCCCTTAGGGCTCTAGTGTAGGGGAGTATTTTCCTGCAAGTGCTGGGTTGGCAGCCTGCCGCAGCCCACTGCCCTTTTCTCAGCTCTTTGGGGTTTGGAAGAATTTGCTTAGGCCAATAGATTTTTGGGGTGGACGCTGTGAATTCCAGCTTTCTGAGAGGAAGGAAGCACTGATAAGGATTCTTTGATTTCCAGACTGCGGGCAAACGGAAGAGGAGGAAAAGCCCTCCCAGGAAGGAGACTGGGGAGACAGGGAAGAGAAGCCGCAAGCGGGCTGGCAGCGCGGAGTGTCCCTGCTGCCAACCGCGCCAGCCGCCCCAGCTGGCGGGAGGCCCCTTTCCGTGCGGGCAGTGCCAACGGTGCGCAAGCTCCTCCTCCTTCTGCTCCCAGCTGCCCCTTTGGCCTAAAGCACACTGACCCTTTCCAAAGGCACCACAGGGCAAGCTGAGGCCACTTGCAGGATCGCCCCTGGCAGCCCTGCTCAAGCTTACAGCCCACTTGAAACCCAAACAGCTTCGTTCAAACCCAGCATTCCCAGTGAAACCTTGCCATGCCCCAACAAGACACAGTTCATACAAACAGGAACACATGCATCAAAGCTTGCTTTGATGCTGCTGATCCAATTAAACCTAGGATGAAGCAAAAGGAGGAAGACATTTCAAAGAGTTGAAACCAGCAAGATCAGACTCATGGTGCTGATCACTTAATAAATGTGTCACAGACTGAAAAGACAGAAATTCATTCAAAAACGGAGATCTCAACACATGTATGCACTTCATACACACTTGATCTCGGTGTGCATGAAGTTAACAATGGATGGTTTGTTTCCTGTCTTCCAGGGAGTTTGAAACCATCAAGGAGAGGAACAAGCACAGGAGAAGACATCGCCCACACAAGGATGCACAGCTTCTGCCCAAAAAGAAAAGGCCACATTAGCCCAGCCGTTGTCCAGGACTAGCAAGAGTTAGGCGTCTGGAGGACTAGATAGAAATAAGATTGCTTTGTTAGATTTAGGATTGTTTGCTCTTCTATGAGTTTACCTGATAGGAATCTCCCAGTTTATTAGTTAAGACACATTAGCATTAATAAAGATGTATTAGTAGTATTAGATTTAGCAGTAAATGTAAGAGGTTTGGTGTGTGCTATGCTTCAACATTTTACATTTTCTCTTTGTTGAGACATGATCTGTGTTTATCATTAAACCAAAGTTTGTTCCAATTTGCCTTTTTGTCTGTATGAAATCCCTGAGGCAGTGTTCATTACATTTCCTTGGTGTTGCACACACGGCATTTGCCCTGAGAGAGCAATGGGGGCACATGAGTCCCCCCCAGGCCCAGCCCCTGGCTCAGCTGGCAGCACTTCCAGAGGCGTGTCCCCATTACTGCCAATGAAATCATGGTGGAGCTTCCTCCTTTGATTCCTGAACATCTCAGCTGGGAGTGGCTGGGGAGGCTTTGCTGAATTCAATGCACTGGATCTAAAGGAGTGCTCTTGTCTCACTGTACTTGCTGGGATAAAAGTAGTGGGTTGAGGCCTTTTTGTTGCCCAGCAACATAACTTTGTTTCATTTTGGGTGACAGATGGACTTGAGCACCTCGGAGGACTTTTCTAACCTCTCTGATTCTAGAAAAGAAATATCCACATGCACCACAAAGACACCAGGAGTTCAGATTCAGTTTCTCTTTAAAGGACCAGGCTCTGAGCCTCCAGTAATGTCCTCAGCTAAAGCAGAGCGGCTGTGAACCTGATCCTCTCACTTCTCACAGCTTTGGTATTTGCACCAAAGAAGAATCCAAGTCACTCTTTTACCGAGCCCAGCAAATGGCTCTGCCTAGCAAGGCTTTGGCAGCAGGGGCTGTGGAGGATGGCGAGGGGGCGAGGCAGGGGGGAATGGCCAGGCTGCTTCTGGGAAGCGACCAAAGCTTGCCCTTGCCTGCTGGAGCCAGTGCAGGTGGGATCTGGAGCCTAAAAATTACCTGCCTTGCAGTGGGCCTCATTCCAGATGTTTTCCCAGCAGGTGGCTGGCGTGGGTGTAATATGCAGGATGGGAAGGAAGCAAGATTTGCTTTTGTTTAAACCTTAGGCAGGAAAGCAGTACAAGTGGCTGGGATTTGCCATATCTGGCACCTAAGTATTCAAACAAAGCTGAAGGACATTAGTGTGGAAAAGAAATTCTCTTCATGTTACTTCCTTAAAGGAGTGCCAGAGTAGTGGAATGCCTTCTTCAAGGGAGCTGGAAGAGAGACCTAGAAATTCTGCATGACGTGTTGACAATGCTGGTGCACTGCCCCAGTGTGTGTGTCCCCATCAGCTGCCATGAGAAACATCCCGTTTCTCCAAGTTTCAGGGATGGGGTGTTGAGGTGAGAGACCAGCTCAGCAGGCCAAAGGAGGGAAAACATCAAGTGACATTATTGGGCACCAGACAATTGAGAAAGGGGGCAGGATGAATGCCGCCACTTGGACAGAAAGCTTTGCACTTGGCTCTGCACAGAACAATTTGCAAGCTCTAGCTCCTCTCAGAGCCAGAGGAGAGGCAGCGGCAGGAGTCCTTGTGGTTCTGCAGTGCAGGAAATGTGGGATGGACCCTGGCACAGAGCCAGCCTCCTGTGCCTGTTCAGCTGCAGGCACCTTACAGAGAAGCACAGAGGAGAGCCAGAGCTGTCCCTGCTCTGCTTTTCCCCGTCCAGAGGACTGAGGAGAAAAGCCCCAATGGGGAGTTCCTCAGAGCAAACTTGCAGCAGAAGAAGTAGAAGGGGCAAAGGTGGCCTATCCCTGTTTCTGTCCCATGGTTCCCCTGGGGTTCTGCATGGAATGTTGGGCTGTGCCCGTAGCAACTGCCCTTGTCTGCTGCTCCTGCGGCCGTTGGTGGAACACTGGTGGAGCAGCTGGAGCAGCAGCTGCAGCATCTGCTCCTGGCTGTCCCTCAGCAGCCACCTTCTGCACTCGGCGCCACAGCTGGCCTCTGCAGCGACATCCTCATCTCCTCGTCTGCCGCCAGGCATCCCCACAGCACTTTGGCACTGTGCAAGGTAAGAAAATCCCCGTGGGCCCCCACAGCACTCACAGAACGGCAGGAGGCTCCAGCTGGCTCTGCCACCAACCACCACAGACACGGTGTGTGGTCACTTTCCCCAGACGAGGTTGCACATGAAAGCAGGCTGCAACTTCTCCAGGAATAATGCTGCCTCCAGGGGAAATACACACCTTTCCATAGAGGACGTAGGGAGCTGTCACGGTGCACTTGCAGATTCTCGTCCACTGGTGACCTGTGTAAAACTTTGTGGCACCCATTTAAGTCCTAAAACTACATTGTGGTGACCCCAAAACCAACTGGTCATTCCGCAGGAGGTCAGGGGTTCAGTGTCCGCTAATCCTGCTACGCCCTCACTCTGGTCACACCTCCTGCAAAGCTTGAAAAACCAGAAGGATGGGACTTCGCCTCTGGGATGCCTGCCCGTCAGAGCATGGAAGCAGTTTGCTGGGCTTGTCTGCAGTACTGGCTTTCATCCTCAGAAATGATCTGGTTTCAGCAATTCCTATATACTCACATACTTACATCACTTACAGACACATACTATTTTCATAGCTTTTTTGATTTTTTCCCACTGCCTTGCATCTCTTTTCCAGAGAGATATTGCTCTAGATTTGTCTGTGTTGTTCAATGTGTGTAGGGCTGGCTCTGCCTCACGGTCAGAGGCAGCTGTGAGATGCCCTCTTGAGTGGTGCTTCTCAGGAACACAATCACAGTGTCACAGCATTTTCTGGGCTGGAAGGAACTCCCAAAGATCATGGAGCCCAGCACCTGGGCCTGCTCAGAACAGCCTCAAGAATCCCAGCCTGTGCCCAAGAGCAGTGTCCAAAGACTTTTGGAGCTCTCTCAGCCTTGGTGCTGGGAGCCCTTCCCTGGGGAGGCATTTCCAGTGCCCAAGCCCCCTCTGGCTGAAGAACCTTTGCCTTCCATCCAACCCAAGCCTGCAGTAGCGCATCTTCCATGCATCCTCTTGGCTCTTCTCACTGGCCCCAAGACTCAAGGCACTCTAGTGCCTGCCCTTCAGCTTTCCTTCTTGAGTAAGCTGCAGACTGCTAGAGGGACTTGCCTCAGAAATTCCAAGTGAAAAATGCAGCAATGACACCTAATGGAGAGGAGCTGGGACAGAGGAGCTTGGGGTTTTCAGTGATGATGAGGATGAGAAGCAGGGCTACCGACACATCTTGGCAGAATGAGTTTTATCTGGAGCGTTGTTTTGATCTCTTTCAGGTGGAAAGGAGAGGCACAATGAAAAGGAAAGCAAGAGCCCACACTGAGCCGTGAGTTTTGGCCTAGGGTTAAAGGACAGCAAACTTGAGGAATGGCGAGCAAGACAACTGCTCTTTCAGAGTCACAGTGGGATTGGTCCAAGGCTGTGGCTGCACGCCAGGTGTCTCTTGACCACTTGCCTTTCTTACGTCCTACTCCTTCTTCCTCTAGACACATCAATGTTGGCAGTGACTTTCAGGCCGAGCTCCCTGAGCTGCAGACCGGGCCGCCAAGTGAGGATGAAGAGCCTGCAACCCTGGTCTGGAAGCCCTTGGAGGAAGACGACCCTGACCTGGAAAAACCAGACAGAGGTAGCTGTCTAGTTTTCCTTCAACTCCTGAGATAGTCGGGCATGTAAAATGATGATTTTAGGCAGCTTTTGGCAGGCTCTGCTTCTCTCCTTGTCATGCCCATCTTCCCTTGTGGAAGTGGTAGGCGTAAGGACAATACTCTGCTTCTGCAGCAGAGCAGGAAAAAGAGCAACTGTGCTGCTCTCCAAATGGGTCAGAGGCATGTGCCACTGGAAGAGTGGAGATTGGCCCCCACTCCTTATGCCAAAAGCTGAATGGAAGGGAGAGGCAGCACTAGGTGGGCCCTTGCTTCAGCTGCCCCTTGCTTTGCTCTCCTTTTCGTGCTCTCCAAGCTGCAGGCTTTAGCTCTTGTGCTTTCCCTCCTGCCTTGTACGGCAAGCCTTCCCCTTTGTTGGCTCAAGGCTGACTTTGGGTGGGTTTTTGTTGTACTTGCAGTCAGAGAACTGTTGGACATGGCCAGCTCCCGTGGCCTTCCCGGGGCAGCAGCTCAGCTGGAGCTCGCCCTGCACTGCCTGCACCAGGCTCGCGGCAGCATTCCGGTAGGAAGCGGCTGTTTGGGCGCGGGCAAGAGTGGGCAGGGAATTGATAAGGCCCGGGCAGCGGGACAGCCTTTCCTGGCTGCTCCTTGAAGAAGGGAGTTCACAAGCAGCAGAGCACTCGCTGCCTGCTGTGTCTCGTCCAGCTGCGGCAGGGCTGAGCCCAAATGGCTCCAGCAGGGACAAGATCTCTCCTGGAGGCAGTGCCGCAGGGTCCTGCAGCCTGCTGCCTTGAAAACCTCCTGGAGATCTGTGTTCTCAAAGACATTTTGAGGGACAATTCCCAGAAGCCTCAGTCAGCTGAGGCAATTCAGGATGCAGGAGGAGCAAAATCATGGAGTTGGAGAGGAAAATGCTACCCTTGGGGAGCAGGAGCCAAGGGCTGGGCAGCAAAAATGAGGGACTGGGAGCAAAGCACAATCTTTGACCCATATGAGAGCCAGTGGCCTGAATCCTCAGCTGAAGAAGCAAAGCGGCTGAAGGGCAGCATTGGTGGGGTTTGGCTCCTTTTTTGTGTTGTGGGGCAGCTCAGGCCTTTTTCCTTTGCATCTTGCAGGAGGCTCTGGAGATGTTGCTCTCAGGGGGTCCTCCAACAGCTCAAGGCCATCCCTTGGCTGATTATCATTATGCAGGTAACCCAAGCCCAGCTTCTTCCTTCACTGACACATGTTGCCGTGCCCTTAATGGCCGTGTCAAGCATTTCTGCTTCAATTAGTTGTGCTTAAAACCGGCACACGATCTCGCCTTCTCTGGGGACAGGGAAAGCACCAGCATCTACTCCTTCAGCTTGACTTGTTTTCCATGCTTTTTTCCCTGGGGAATGCCTGCTCTCGTCTTCATCACCTTCTGAGGGAGCAGACATGCACGCACGTGAATGACGGCTGGCGCCAGCTTGCTTTCGGCAGCCAGTGGGATCTGCTTCAAGTGGCTAGAGGGATCAATTCAGCTGCTGCTTTTTCTTGCCAGGCTCTGATAGATGGACACCTGAGGAGAAGGAGGCCTTCCAAAAGGCTTTCCACACCTACGGCAAGGATTTCCATCTCATCCAGAAGCAGGTAAAGCCACAGGACATTTCTCACCTTGGCAGATCATCAGAAGGGACATGTTGATTATTGCTGGTACCAAATACTGCACCTATGTCCCTCTCTTCTCAAGTACCAAAACTGTTAAAGTAGTCACAGAACAGGACATGGAAGGCCTGTGTGAAAATGATGATCCGGCCTCTGCAGCCCTTCTCTCCAGGCTGTTTTGGAAGACAAAGCTCTCTTCTGTTAGACTTGTCTCCCATATATGCTGCTGCTTCCACAACACCTTGTGCTGGGATAACTGCAGTGAACGGGGCAAAGAAGAACTCTGCTAGAGGGACTTGATGTTGATCTGTGCATTACATGTGGCACCACGTAGCACAATACTCGGTTTATTACATTGCATAATGCCTCTCTGACTCCTGCATATTCATTTCATTTTACACCCTCCTCAATTTTCTCCGTGACTTTAATTCCTACTTTACTCTGTATTCTCATTGTTCTCCAATGCACCCTACAGGACGGCTGTTTCAGATTCCTTCTTTTGCTCTTCACAACAGATCCCGAGTAAGACTGTGGCACAGTGTGTGGAGTACTACTACTGCTGGAAAAAAGAGCAGAAACTTGCCAGCAGCACTCTTGCTCACGTGAGTGGGAAGAAAATATAGACATGCCAGCAGGGTCAAGAAACTGGCAGAAGGGGACAAACCCTGCTGTCAAGCCACACCACATGCCGCTTTGCCAGGTTCCCTTGGTCCCACGCACTGGGAGAGGCGCAGCAAGTGCTGCCCAGACTTTTGTTGTGCTGCTGCCCTGAAATACGGAATTGTGGAGCACAACTTTGACCCAACAAAGCAGCACCACCATCAAAATGGGCTTTGACTCTCTACAAATCGGTTTCTCAAGGGCTGGCACCCTCAGATTCCAATCACACCTTTCATTCCCCACTGCTTGCTAACATCAGCCATCTGGGCTGCCTTCATGGAGATGCTGCCAAATTTTAGAGATCTTTTGTAGCACCCCAGCGTATCCCCAAAAAGGAGCTGCCAGTGCCATGGCACCTTTAATACTTTCCTTACTGGCAGAGAGCAATTTGCTTCACAGAGAGAGACAGAGAGAGGGAGAGAGAGAGATTATTTTGGGTAGGAGAAAATGGGTAATCATGTGTCTTCACTAGTGTGACTGAATGTAAAAGCCACGCCCTAGACATGTGGGGAGGAAAACCAGAGATAAATAGATGTTAGGCAGAGAGGTAGAAATCAGACATGTAGAACTATGGATAGCCACGTATTTATCCCACCCCCTTAGAGCTGTGGTAAAGGGGAGTATTTTCCTCCAACCTCCATGGTTGGCAGCCTGCCGCAGCCCACTGCCATATCCAGCCCTTTTCTCAGCTCTTTGGGGTTTGGAAGAATTTGCTTAGGCCAATAGATTTTTGGAGTGGATGCTGTGAATTCCAGCTTTCTAAAAGGAAGGAAGGAAGCATAAGTAAGGATTCTTTGATTCCCAGACTGCGGGCAAACGGAAGAGGAGGAAAAGCCCTCCCAGGAAGGAGACTGGGGAGACAGGGAAGAGAAGCCGCAAGCGGGCTGGCAGCGCGGAGTGTCCCTGCTGCCAACCGCGCCAGCCGCCCCAGCCGGCGGGAGGCCCCTTTCCGTGCGGGCAGTGCCAACGGTGCGCAAGCTCCTCCTCCTTCTGCTCCCAGCTGCCCCTTTGGCCTAAAGCACGCTGACCCTTTCCAAAGGCACCACAGGGCAAGCTGAGGCCACTTGCAGGATCGCCCCTGGCAGCCCTGCTCAAGCTTACAGCCCACTTGGAACCCAAACAGCTTCCTTCAAACCCAGCATTCCCAGTGAAACCTTGCCATGCCCCAACAAGACACAGTTCATACAAACAGGAACACATGCATCAAAGCTTGCTTTGATGCTGCTGATCCAATTAAACCTAGGATGAAGCAAAAGGAGGAAGACATTTCAAAGAATTGAAACCAGCAAGATCAGACTCATGGTGCTGATCACTTTACCAATTTGTCACAGCCTGAAAAGATGGAAATTCATCCAAAAAGGGAGATCTCGGCACTTGGCTTAATGGTGTGTATGGAGTTAACAATGGATGGTTTGTTTCCTGTCTTCCAGGGAGTTTGAAACCATCAAGGAGAGGAACAAGCACAGGAGAAGACATCGCCCACACAAGGATGCACAGCCTCTCCCCAAGAAGAAAAGGCCAAATTAGCCCTGCATTTGCCCCAGGCTAGCAAGAGTTATGCGTCTGCAGGACTAGATAGAAATAAGATTGTTTTTCAAGTTTTTAGGATTGTTTATTCTTCTATTAGTTTACATGATAGGAATCCCTCTGTTTATTAGCTAAGATATATATAAGATATATAACTATTATTAAAGATGTATTAGTAGTGTTAGATTTAGCAATAAATGTTTGGTGTTTGGTGTTTCTATGCTTCAACTTTTTACATTTTGTCTTTGTTGAGACACAATCTGTTTTTATCATTAAACCAAAGTTTGCTCCATTTGGCCTTTCTGTCTGTATGAAATCCCCGAGGCAGTGTTCATTACATTTCCTTGGTGTTGCACACACGGCATTTGCCCTGAGAGAGCAATGGGGGCACATGAGTCCCCCCTCTGGCTCAGCTGGCAGCACTTCCAGAGGCGTGTCCCCATTACTGCCAATGAAATCATGGTGGAGCTTCCTCCTTTGATTCCTGAACATCTCAGCTGGGAGTGGCTGGGGAGGCTTTGCTGAATTCAATGCACTGGATCTAAAGGAGTGCTCTTGTCTCACTGTACTTGCTGGGATAAAAGTAGTGGGTTGAGGCCTGTGGTAATCGGCGGAAAAAATGCGGCACTCAATAGGAGTGATCAGCAAATCTCAAAACTTTATTGGTAGGCACATACATTTATATTGGTGTTAATGAGGCTAATACATATTGCAAAAGGCGAGCTCATTATTGGTTAGTTACTTATCAGCTAACTACGCCTACCTTAGCATTCTTGTGGCTACTATGTTGCAGCTGTCCACATCTTTTCTTCATATTTCTAACTAACCATCCTCTCCCCCATCCTGATGTTGCACCAAGGGCACAGTGCCCTTGCCAGGTTTGGACATTGACTGCTGACTCCTATCCTCATCTCCTTCTTGCTTAACTAACGGTATTATATCAGTGTGACCTTTGTCAACTAGCTAGCTGTTCACAAAATCCTACACAAAAGTTCTCTGTTCTATCCCAGCTCTGGGCTTTTTTCCCATACTGCGTGCGACAAGACTGTAATTTTTATTATAATTATAGTCTCTATTATCCATCTAATTTTTAAGAAGGCTCCTGTGATTGATAGGACATTCCTTCCCCTCTCACACAGCCCGGCTCCAGCTTTCTGCTCCTTGATGCTCCTCTCTTGAAGCTCTTCAGGGAGGGACTGCCACGACCTAAGTCACCACCTCGGGTCTCTTGATGTGCTCACTGCTGGACAGCCATCCCTCGCAGAACATCTTTCCCTCTCTGCCCAGACCTTCCTGATTCAGGGCAGCATCCCAAATGAGCTCCCAGAGAAGTTTCTGCATGTCACTGCTAGCCAGCGTGTCCCCGTGCTGGTGCAGGAAAGCTTTGTGAACGGCCACTGCTGGGAAAGCAGGCTGAGGTGGCACAAGCAGCTCCTGCACTGCAGTGCAAGTTTCTCAGAGCTCCTGTCACAGCCCCAGCCCTGCTCCCAGCTCTGTGCATTCTACCCCAACAGAAACAGCCACACCAGGCAAGAACTTACTGCTTTTGGAAAAATATTTATTTATCAAGATCAAGAAAACAATAATTGTCTGCTAATACCAAGTATCACTATCACTAAATGTACCACTATCACAAAAACAATCACCATCCTCCAATATTAACTATCACTATCGCTAATACAATCATTGTCCTCTAATATCAAATAACACTATCATTAAAACAATCACTATCCTCTAATATTAACTATCACTATCATTAAAACAACCACCACCCTCTAATATCAAGTATCCCTATCACTATCACTAAAAGAATCACTACCACTATCACTATTTATGACTATCACTATCACTAATACAATCACCCTCCTCTAATATCAAGTAACGCTATCATTGAAACAATCACTATCCCCTAATATTAACTAACGCTATCATTAAAACCATCACTATCCTCTAATATTAACTATCACTATCATTAAAACAACCACCACCCTCTAATATCAAGTGTCCCTATCACTATCACTAAAAGAATCACTACCGCTATCACTATTTATGGCTATCACTATCACTAACCATCTATCACTATCACTAATCTTCATCCTCTAACAGATAGTAGTCCTGCAGGTATTGGTAGGAGGGCCAAGAGGATGCTGTGGGCTGAGGTGACTCCAGGGAAATCCAGTGGTCCCGTGAAGAGGTGTTGTCAGCCAGAGCACAGAAGGAGCAGGTGGGCAGAGGTGACGGGTCTGCGCTCATGTTCTTGTGCAGCTGGGCGAGCTCTGCTGCAAAGAGCTCAGGAAACAGGCGGCAGCTGTCCCTGAACCCGTTGCCTTGGGCTCTCTCGCTGCTTCCCGCTCCTTCTCCTGACTCTGCTTCACCTCTAGGCTGACCACAGCTTTCCCAGGAAGAGTCCCAGTCCTGTCCTGTTGCCTCTTTGTCCTCCTGGCTCCTCCTGTAGAAACAGATTTCCAAGAAGACTCCTCACAGATAGGAATTTGGAGCACAGTTTCCTCAGAGCCCTGCTAGGAGCCGCCTGGGCGCTCCTGCATGCTGCAAAGACTTCCTTGCCAATGGCAGCAATTAATAACTCACCTGTCTCTCTTCAGCAGCTGATGCATGACTAGATAGCCAGACACTGCCCCAAGCAGAAGCAAAGCTGAGGCTGCTACTGTCCCTACTAGGATGTAGTACTTGCTCGGGTCACAGTGTCCAGCAGTCTGGGCTTTTTGCCCACCGGATGACCCTGGCAGGAGAAGAGACAATGCAAGAGTCAGCGTTTGTGCTCTGCACTAGGCATAACCCCACAGTGTGCTTCAGCTGCCCAAGGACTGGCACTGCTAGTGGATCAGAACTGACATCTGATGTTGTCTTCAGAGATGGCTTCCTCTGGCTCTGGTGTCTTAGCATCAGGGACCAAGAGGGATCCCATCAAGCTCTCATGCACAAGAGCCCAGT
Source organism: Passer domesticus (assembly GCF_036417665.1). NCBI lineage: Eukaryota > Metazoa > Chordata > Aves > Passeriformes > Passeridae > Passer > Passer domesticus. The sequence goes on along the minus strand of NC_087482.1, from coordinate 5,934,141 downwards.
GTGTGCCAGGGAGCAGCACTGCCCCATCTACTCCTCCGGGCTGCAGGCCCGGGCTGCGTGCTGGGCACCTGCAATTCACCCATGGAGAGCACTGCAGGGATACAGCAGAAATGCTGCTCTTTGCCCAAGACAGCATCTAGCAAGCACTCACCTGAATATTCCTCAGGCTCAGCAAGTGTCCTGGTGTCCTCTGTTGGTTCTCTTTTTTCATGTGAGCCTGGCACACTGTCACTTTCTTCCACAGCTAAGGTCTCCGGCACAGTCTCAGAATCTGTCTCTTCAGAAAAACAAAACATTGCACACATTAACCAGAAGCCACTGCCCCTCAGCACAAGCACGGTACCATGGCCTGGGCATTCCGGCAAGCGGCGCTGACGAGGCCGCTGTCCCCCCCAAGACAGGAGGAATCGACAGCTGGATTTTCTGCAGTGCAACAAGAAGTGCAGACCCAAACCAGCCAAGACTTAACCAAATGACCCACAGAAGGAGTACCTTCAGGTTCCCCCTCACCCTTGCACTCCAGCTTCAACCCGTCCCTGAGCCTGAGCTTTGCAAGGGGCAGCCAAGGCTTGCTCTGATGTCATTGCTGCCTCCATGCTGTGCTGAGCGTGTGGCGAACCCAAATTCAGCACTGGCCTTTGCCCAACATCTGGATGCCAATGTCTGCACAGAGCAGCCCTGGCCAGGAATGCTGCAACTGCAGCAGCAGCTGGAGAAGCCCCTGGCAGTCATCTGGAAGAACAGCTGCGAGCGGAGGCTGTGCTGGACCATCTCTAGGGCTCCCTGCAGGAGCTGTGAAATGGAGTGGGCCTGCAGCAGGACTCTGACTGAGTGCTTCTGCCTGTCCAGGATACAGCACATGCCTACAGGAAGCAAAAGCTCAGCTTCCCGGCTGCCAGGGTTAACAGAGTGGGATATACTAACCAGATGGGGCTTCATGCAAGGCTGCCAGGAGCTCCTCTGGAACATCCGGCAATCCTTCAGGGAACTCTTCAGGAACCTTGTCATCCTTCATCCCTATTGTTAGATTTACAAAAGCACGTTAACCTATGACGGTATTTTTCTCGTGAATAAAACAGGGAAAAGGGGCGCTCCTTTTTGTGAAGGCAGGACAGACTGACTACTCACGCTTGAGGTACCAGCTCGGAGTCAGCACGGTATCTGCCCCTCGCTCAGGGCCTGAAAGAGCACTCTCTGTGTCCACAACTACAACCAAACACCCACAAGAAGTTACCATCACGTGCACTGCCCTCATGGGCACACCTCAAGGCCTGGATGTGGAAGGCACTGATAGGGCACGCTCAAGCAGGTCTGCATCCTCACAGCTGCAGGGGGGTCTGGCTGCCCTTGGGACACTGAGCTGGCAGCTCCCACATGAAGGGAAAAGCCGTGGCGTGCCCACATGATCTGTGTGCGGGTCAGCCCTGGAGCCGGGCCAGAAGGCTGGACACCCAGAGCGGAGGGACGGACAGCCACTGCTGAGTGATGGAGAACTGGTGCTGAGCTTCCGGGCCTGACCCGACCCTCCCCACATCCTTGCTCCTTAGGAAGCTCTCTCCATGCTGCACCCTAAAGCAGCTGCAGCCCCTCACACCTCCCCTGGAGCCTCTGCCCCTCTGCCTGCCCCGTGCTGCCTTCCTGGCTCAGCCATCCCTGCTCCCGGCCCCGCTGCTGCCAGCCAGGCCTGTGTGCTGGCCCCTGCCTGCCTACCTGCTCCCTGCCCAGCTGCTGGAGCACTCTGGGCATTCTGGGCTGGCAGGGCCACGAGAAAGAGCAGCAGGAGGTAGCGGCTCAGGACCATGATCCCCCCTGCTAGCAACACTCTGCTGCTGCTGCTGCTGCTGCTGCTGCTGCTGCTGCTGCTGCAGTGTTGCCCAGAGCGAGCACTGAAGAGCACAGTGGGGCTCTGGAACCTGACATCAAACAGAGCTCTGTGACCTCAGAACAAAGTGATGGCTGTGAAGGCCCCAATGTACGCCCACGTTGCCTGTGAATTCCTGCACCTCCCCTCTACTGAATTTCCTTCTTCTGCACAGGAATGGAAGGAGCCAAATGGAGAAGGGCTGGAGTATTTTGGAGGCAGCATTGTGCATGGGAATGCAGAGGCACTCATGTCTTATTCCTCAGAAATTCCCTAGAAGAAGACCTGGATGAAGGCTGCTGTAAAAAGCCCAAATTCAAGAGTGTTTCTTTGCTAGTATTTTTGTCTGAAAGAATTGTGGCAAAAACCTGCTTTTCCCATGACTTCTGCTACACTTTCATGACCTTTGATGGCAGCACTGCTTCCATCCTCCACTGTCACCCAAACATGGCTGTGCAGTGCTGACGCATCTCCCCCGTCAGCCTGGTTTACTCCCTTTTCCACTTCCAATGCTACTTAAAGCTCTCTCAAGGAGCCCTGCTAACTCTGGAGCCAAGAGCCTTTTTCCCTTTCAGGCAGATGTAGCCCATGTGCCACCATCAGGCCTGCTGTCCTGTAGAGTAACCCACGGTCAAACTCCCACACTGTTGCTGGGAACACCGGGCTGCCGCCTATTCACCTCTAGAGCCTTCCTGGGTCTGGCTCACTGCACGTGGGGGAAGAAAATACCACATGCGCCCCAGATCCCTCAAGCAGTCATCCAGAGCCCCTGAGCTCCCTCTGCCTTGTCCTCGGACACCATCAGGCACCGCCACGGGACACACACAAATGTCTTGGTTGCTGCAGATATCAGGTAACACTGCTGGCCTTTTAGCCGAGCAGCTCTTCTGGCAAATAAATATGCATGACTTATGTGTGCCAGGCAACCTACGCTCAGAAGCTCTTGGACAGCCTTCTAGAGCACCTTTGGTACGGTTGTCCCTGAAGCACTACTTAAGCCCCAGGTGTTTCCAGCTGCAAGCAAAGAGGCACTGACAGATTTCCACCCCTCGGGTCTCTCTCCAAGGCTCGTAAGAGTCCTATGCAGCTGACAAGCTGCAGAAACTCGGCCCATGGCATCCTCTGGAATCAAGCACACATCACTGCCCACCGTGAAGGCCGCAGCCCATAATGAGCAGAGGGCCAGAGCAGGCTGGAGGGTGTCTTGGTGACATCTCCTTCCTACGTAGGACCCAGGCAGGCTGCCCAGCTGCCTCGGCCTTGGCTCTGAGCGCCATCTCGGGCCCTCCATTCCTGCCCCAGGGGAGGCACCGATGAACACGGCCCTCCTTTTTTCCTTAAGGGGCCACACGCCCAGGCTCTCCGTTACCGCGCTCAGCGCCATGGTGCTGCTCGGCGGCCCGTCACCAGCTGCGGCACCAGTGTCCCCAGAGCTCCTGTGCTGCTGCTGAAGCCGCCCGCGGCGTGTGGCCCGGCGGGGCGGCAGCGCTGCCCGCAGCCCGCGGCCTCCTCGTCCCCTGCTGCCGCCATTGCGCACGGGGCCCTGAGGGGCGGGCACGGGGCTGCGGGGCTGTGCCGGCCCCGCTTGCCGGGCCTCAGCCCCAGCTGCTGCCGCTGGCTCGCAGCGACCACTGCAGCAGGAAAACACCTCGGGGTTTACTGGAGTGCATACAAAAACTGCCCCTGGGCTTCTCCTTGTGTGTTGCTCTAGCCACTTGCCAGTCCCTTGCTTGCCCGCTGTTCTTTGCCACTCGCTCTCTATTTTGTTGTCCCTGCAAAGCTTCTTCAACAGTCTCCATCCCGCCCCAGCCCAGCGTTCGCTCTCTCCTGCTCCCTCCTGCTCATTCTGTGTCTCTTCCTCTGTCCCTGCTGCCCCTTCCCGCAGCTCCGGCCCCGTTCCCTGGCCCTCTTTTGCTCCCGTTGTCTCTCCGTTCTGCTTCCTGCCCCTGTCTCTTCGGTCTCTATTTCTCGGCTCCGCTCCCTGGGCCATGCTCGCTTCAGACTCCCAGGCGAACTGCCCCGGCAGCCGCTCTCTGCAGCCGGGACACGGCGGGGAGCTCTCCTGCGGCGGCACGACAGCGGCCAATGGGGCCCGGCACCGGCGCCTCGGCCCTCGCGCCGGAGCGGGGCCGCTCCGAGGCAGCGGCGGCAGCTGGAGCTGCGGCCCGGGAAGCGGGGCCGGCACAGCCCCACAGCCCCGGGCCCGCTCCTCCCGGCCCCAGTGGCAGAGAGCAGGGATGAGGTGGCAAACCAAGGCACTGGCCACTGGACAGAGCAACACACAAGGCAAATGCCAGGCACGCTTTTTGCCGGACCCCATTGAATCCAGAGCTCTTTTGCTGCTGCAGTGGCATGTCAGCTCCCTCAGAAGCAGCCGAGGCATTTCAGAAAGGGCACTGCAGGGCATGAGCGTGCATATGTCCCACAGCTCTCAGTTGTGCATCTGGAAGGCTGCAAGTGTGGGTGTCTATATGAGAAGAGTTTGTGAGGCTTGCTTCAAGGCTTGAGGCACAGCTCTCTTCTGAACAGAGCCTTGGGCTGCCCTCTCAGGAGGTGGCTATCTCAGAGCTGCTGCTATCTCAGAGAGGCCCATGAGAGACAGCGCAGAGGCGCAGCTGGAGCTGCTGTGGAGAGCAGAGGAGAGGAACAAGGGTGAGGAGCTCAGTGGTTCCTCTTCATCACTTCAAAGGGAAGAGCATTGTCTTGGGACAGTCTTTACCGCCCGAGCAAGAAGTAGAAGGACCCCCCCAAAAGCCCACTGTCCAGAGATGCCTTCAAGCATCTCTCGGGCAATTGCTGCCGGCAATATCCTCCCCACACACTGCAGGCAACAGTCAGCCTCAACAGCAGCTGTGCTGCGTTCCTTGGACAGCAGCTTTGCTGCACTCACACCTCCAGCTTTGGCTGCAGATGGCCCAGCTGGAGCAGGCACGGGCAAAGGCCTGCAGGACCACCGTCAGTCGGACTCGTGAGCCCAGGACAGCAGTTCCCTGGCATGCTGGTTTCTTGCAGTGCCTCGCTTTCTTCATCTGAGACAGGCACTCCGTCACTTCTTTCCACCTGGAAGGCCTTCCTACATTCCATCACTTGAGAAATCCAGCAGGAAATACCCCCATCTATATTGCCTGAGTCTTAATCTCCCTGAACTAAAAGTTAAGTCAAGTCCAAAAACAGGAATAAATGAGCCTGCATCTGCCACACTCGCTCAAGCAAAAGATCACATCAAAGTTTGTGGTAATCGGCGGAAGAAATGCGGCACTCAATAGGAGTGATCAGCAAATCTCAAAACTTTATTGGTAGGCACATACATTTATATTGGTGTTAATGAGGCCAATACATATTGCAAAAGGTGAGCTCATTATTGGTTAGTTACTTATCAGCTAACTACGCCTACCTTAGCATTCTTGTGGCTACTATGTTGCAGCTGTCCACATCTTTTCTTCATATTTCTAACTAACCATCCTCTCCCCCATCCTGATGTTGCACCAAGGGCTCAGTGCCCTTGCCAGGTTTGGACACTGTCCGCTGACTCCTATCCTCATCTCCTTCTTGCTTAACTAACGGTATTATATCAGTGTGACCTTTGTCAACTAGCTAGCTGTTCACAAAATCCTCCACAAAAGTTCTCTGTTCTATTCCAGCTCTGGGCTTTTTTCCCATACTGCGTGCGACAAGACTGTAATTTTTATTATAATTATAGTCGCTGTTATCCATCTAATTTTTAAGAAGGCTCCTGTGATTGATAGGACATTCCTTCCCCTCTCACACAGCCCGGCTCCAGCTTTCTGCTCCTTGATGCTCCTCTCTTGAAGCTCTTCGGGGAGGGACTGCCACGACCTAAGTCACCACCTCGGGTCTCTTGATGTGCTCACTGCTGGACAGCCATCCCTCGCAGAACATCTTTCCCTCTCTGCCCAGACCTTCCTGATTCAGGGCAGCATCCCAAATGAGCTCCCAGAGAAGTTTCTGCATGTCACTGCTAGCCAGCGTGTCCCCGTGCTGGTGCAGGAAAGCTTTGTGAACGGCCACTGCTGGGAAAGCAGGCTGAGGTGGCACAAGCAGCTCCTGCACTGCAGTGCAAGTTTCTCAGAGCTCCTGTCACAGCCCCAGCCCTGCTCCCAGCTCTGTGCATTCTGCCCCAACAGAAACAGCCACACCAGGCAAGAACTTACTGCTTTTGGAAAAATATTTATTTATCAAGATCAAGAAAACAATCATTGTCTGCTAATACCAAGTATCACTATCACTAAATGTACCACTATCACAAAAACAATCACCATCCTCCAATATTAACTATCACTATCGCTAATACAATCATTGTCCTCTAATATCAAATAACGCTATCATTAAAACAATCACTATCCTCTAATATTAACTATCACTATCATTAAAACAACCACCACCCTCTAATATCAAGTATCCCTATCACTATCACTAAAAGAATCACTACCAATATCACTATTTATGACTATCACTATCACTAATACAATCACCCTCCTCTAATATCAAGTAACGCTATCATTGAAACAATCACTATCCCCTAATATTAACTAACGCTATCATTAAAACCATCACTATCCTCTAATATTAACTATCACTATCATTAAAACAACCACCACCCTCTAATATCAAGTGTCCCTATCACTATCACTAAAAGAATCACTACCGCTATCACTATTTATGGCTATCACTATCACTAACCATCTATCACTATCACTAATCTTCATCCTCTAACAGATAGTAGTCCTGCAGGTATTGGTAGGAGGGCCAAGAGGATGCTGTGGGCTGAGGTGACTCCAGGGAAATCCAGTGGTCCCGTGAAGAGGTGTTGTCAGCCAGAGCACAGAAGGAGCAGGTGGGCAGAGGTGACGGGTCTGCGCTCATGTTCTTGTGCAGCTGGGCAAGCTCTGCTGCAAAGAGCTCAGGAAACAGGCGGCAGCTGTCCCTGAACCCGTTGCCTTGGGCTCTCTCGCTGCTTCCTGCTCCTTCTCCTGACTCTGCTTCACCTCTAGGCTGACCACAGCTTTCCCAGGAAGAGTCCCAGTCCTGTCCTGTTGCCTCTTTGTCCTCCTGGCTCCTCCTGTAGAAACAGATTTCCAAGAAGACTCCTCACAGATAGGAATTTGGAGCACAGTTTCCTCAGAGCCCTGCTAGGAGCCGCCTGGGCGCTCCTGCATGCTGCAAAGACTTCCTTGCCAATGGCAGCAATTAATAACTCACCTGTCTCTCTTCAGCAGCTGATGCATGACTAGATAGCCAGACACTGCCCCAAGCAGAAGCAAAGCTGAGGCTGCTACTGTCCCTACTAGGATGTAGTACTTGCTCGGGTCACAGTGTCCAGCAGTCTGGGCTTTTTGCCCACCGGATGACCCTGGCAGGAGAAGAGACAATGCAAGAGTCAGCGTTTGTGCTCTGCACTAGGCATAACCCCACAGTGTGCTTCAGCTGCCCAAGGACTGGCACTGCTAGTGGATCAGAACTGACATCTGATGTTGTCTTCAGAGATGGCTTCCTCTGGCTCTGGTGTCTTAGCATCAGGGACCAAGAGGGATCCCATCAAGCTCTCATGCACAAGAGCCCAGTGTGTGCCAGGGAGCAGCACTGCCCCATCTACTCCTCCGGGCTGCAGGCCCGGGCTGCGTGCTGGGCACCTGCAATTCACCCATGGAGAGCGCTGCAGGGATACAGCAGAAATGCTGCTCTTTGCCCAAGACAGCATCTAGCAAGCACTCACCTGAATATTCCTCAGGCTCAGCAAGTGTCCTGGTGTCCTCTATTGGTTCTCTTTTTTCATGTGAGCCTGGCACACTGTCACTTTCTTCCACAGCTAAGGTCTCCGGCACAGTCTCAGAATCTGTCTCTTCAGAAAAACAAAACATTGCACACATTAACCAGAAGCCACTGCCCCTCAGCACAAGCACGGTACCATGGCCTGGGCATTCCGGCAAGCGGCGCTGACGAGGCCGCTGTCCCCCCCAAGACAGGAGGAATCGACAGCTGGATTTTCTGCAGTGCAACAAGAAGTGCAGACCCAAACCAGCCAAGACTTAACCAAATGACCCACAGAAGGAGTACCTTCAGGTTCCCCCTCACCCTTGCACTCCAGCTTCAACCCGTCCCTGAGCCTGAGCTTTGCAAGGGGCAGCCAAGGCTTGCTCTGATGTCATTGCTGCCTCCATGCTGTGCTGAGCGTGTGGCGAACCCAAATTCAGCACTGGCCTTTGCCCAACATCTGGATGCCAATGTCTGCACAGAGCAGCCCTGGCCAGGAATGCTGCAACTGCAGCAGCAGCTGGAGAAGCCCCTGGCAGTCATCTGGAAGAACAGCTGCGAGCGGAGGCTGTGCTGGACCATCTCTAGGGCTCCCTGCAGGAGCTGTGAAATGGAGTGGGCCTGCAGCAGGACTCTGACTGAGTGCTTCTGCCTGTCCAGGATACAGCACATGCCTACAGGAAGCAAAAGCTCAGCTTCCCGGCTGCCAGGGTTAACAGAGTGGGATATACTAACCAGATGGGGCTTCATGCAAGGCTGCCAGGAGCTCCTCTGGAACATCCGGCAATCCTTCAGGGAACTCTTCAGGAACCTTGTCATCCTTCATCCCTATTGTTAGATTTACAAAAGCACGTTAACCTATGACGGTATTTTTCTCGTGAATAAAACAGGGAAAAGGGGCGCTCCTTTTTGTGAAGGCAGGACAGACTGACTACTCACGCTTGAGGTACCAGCTCGGAGTCAGCACGGTATCTGCCCCTCGCTCAGGGCCTGAAAGAGCACTCTCTGTGTCCACAACTACAACCAAACACCCACAAGAAGTTACCATCACGTGCACTGCCCTCATGGGCACACCTCAAGGCCTGGATGTGGAAGGCACTGATAGGGCACGCTCAAGCAGGTCTGCATCCTCACAGCTGCAGGGGGGTCTGGCTGCCCTTGGGACACTGAGCTGGCAGCTCCCACATGAAGGGAAAAGCCGTGGCGTGCCCACATGATCTGTGTGCGGGTCAGCCCTGGAGCCGGGCCAGAAGGCTGGACACCCAGAGCGGAGGGACGGACAGCCACTGCTGAGTGATGGAGAACTGGTGCTGAGCTTCCGGGCCTGACCCGACCCTCCCCACATCCTTGCTCCTTAGGAAGCTCTCTCCATGCTGCACCCTAAAGCAGCTGCAGCCCCTCACACCTCCCCTGGAGCCTCTGCCCCTCTGCCTGCCCCGTGCTGCCTTCCTGGCTCAGCCATCCCTGCTCCCGGCCCCGCTGCTGCCAGCCAGGCCTGTGTGCTGGCCCCTGCCTGCCTACCTGCTCCCTGCCCAGCTGCTGGAGCACTCTGGGCATTCTGGGCTGGCAGGGCCACGAGAAAGAGCAGCAGGAGGTAGCGGCTCAGGACCATGATCCCCCCTGCTAGCAACACTCTGCTGCTGCTGCTGCTGCTGCTGCTGCTGCTGCTGCTGCTGCTGCTGCTGCTGCTGCTGCTGCAGTGTTGCCCAGAGCGAGCACTGAAGAGCACAGTGGGGCTCTGGAACCTGACATCAAACAGAGCTCTGTGACCTCAGAACAAAGTGATGGCTGTGAAGGCCCCAATGTACGCCCACGTTGCCTGTGAATTCCTGCACCTCCCCTCTACTGAATTTCCTTCTTCTGCACAGGAATGGAAGGAGCCAAATGGAGAAGGGCTGGAGTATTTTGGAGGCAGCATTGTGCATGGGAATGCAGAGGCACTCATGTCTTATTCCTCAGAAATTCCCTAGAAGAAGACCTGGATGAAGGCTGCTGTAAAAAGCCCAAATTCAAGAGTGTTTCTTTGCTAGTATTTTTGTCTGAAAGAATTGTGGCAAAAACCTGCTTTTCCCATGACTTCTGCTACACTTTCATGACCTTTGATGGCAGCACTGCTTCCATCCTCCACTGTCACCCAAACATGGCTGTGCAGTGCTGACGCATCTCCCCCGTCAGCCTGGTTTACTCCCTTTTCCACTTCCAATGCTACTTAAAGCTCTCTCAAGGAGCCCTGCTAACTCTGGAGCCAAGAGCCTTTTTCCCTTTCAGGCAGATGTAGCCCATGTGCCACCATCAGGCCTGCTGTCCTGTAGAGTAACCCACGGTCAAACTCCCACACTGTTGCTGGGAACACCGGGCTGCCGCCTATTCACCTCTAGAGCCTTCCTGGGTCTGGCTCACTGCACGTGGCGGAAGTAAATACCACATGTGCCCCAGATCCCTCAAGCAGTCATCCAGAGCCCCTGAGCTCCCTCTGCCTTGTCCTCGGACACCATCAGGCACTGCCACGGGACACACACAAATGTCTTGGTTGCTGCAGATATCAGGTAACACTGCTGGCCTTTTAGCCGAGCAGCTCTTCTGGCAAATAAATATGCATGACTTATGTGTGCCAGGCAACCTACGCTCAGAAGCTCTTGGACAGCCTTCTAGAGCACCTTTGGTACGGTTGTCCCTGAAGCACCACTTAAGCCCCAGGTGTTTCCAGCTGCAAGCAAAGAGGCACTGACAGATTTCCACCCCTCGGGTCTCTCTCCAAGGCTCGTAAGAGTCCTGTGCAGCTGACAAGCTGCAGAAACTCGGCCCATGGCATCCTCTGGAATCAAGCACACATCACTGCCCACCGTGAAGGCCGCAGCCCATAATGAGCAGAGGGCCAGAGCAGGCTGGAGGGTGTCTTGGTGACATCTCCTTCCTACGTAGGACCCAGGCAGGCTGCCCAGCTGCCTCGGCCTTGGCTCTGAGCGCCATCTCGGGCCCTCCATTCCTGCCCCAGGGGAGGCACCGATGAACACGGCCCTCCTTTTTTCCTTAAGGGGCCACACGCCCAGGCTCTCCCTTACCGCGCTCCGCGCCATTGTGCTGCTCGGCGGCCCGTCACCAGCTGCGGCACCAGTGTCCCCAGAGCTCCTGTGCTGCTGCTGAAGCCGCCCGCGGCGTGTGGCCCGGCGGGGCGGCAGCGCTGCCCACAGCCCGCGGCCTCCTCGTCCCCTGCTGCCGCCATTGCGCACGGGGCCCTGAGGGGCGGGCACGGGGCTGCGGGGCTGTGCCGGCCCTGCTTGCCGGGCCTCAGCCCCAGCTGCTGCCGCTGGCTCGCAGCGACCACTGCAGCAGGAAAACACCTCGGGGTTTACTGGAGTGCATACAAAAACTGCCCCTGGGCTTCTCCTTGTGTGTTGCTCTAGCCACTTGCCAGTCCCTTGCTTGCCCGCTATAGCCCTGTTCTTTGCCACTCGCTCTCTACTTTGTTGTCCCTGCAAAGCTTCTTCAACAGTCTCCATCCCGCCCCAGCCCAGCGTTCGCTCTCTCCTGCTCCCTCCTGCTCATTCTGCGTCTCTTCCTCTGTCCCTGCTGCCCCTTCCCGCAGCTCCGGCCCCGTTCCCTGGCCCTCTTTTGCTCCCGTTGTCTCTCCGTTCTGCTTCCTGCCCCTGTCTCTTCGGTCTCTATTTCTCGGCTCCGCTCCCTGGGCCATGCTCGCTTCAGACTCCCAGGCGAACTGCCCCGGCAGCCGCTCTCTGCAGCCGGGACACAGCGGGGAGCTCTCCTGCGGCGGCACGACAGCGGCCAATGGGGCCCGACGCCGGCGCCTCGGCCCTCGCGCCGGAGCGGGGCCGCTCCCAGGCAGCGGCGGCAGCTGGAGCTGCGGCCCGGGAAGCGGGGCCGGCACAGCCCCACAGCCCCGGGCCCGCCCCTCCCGGCCCCAGTGGCAGAGAGCAGGGATGAGGTGGCAAACCAAGGCACTGGCCACTGGACAGAGCAACACACAAGGCAAATGCCAGGCACGCTTTTTGCCGGACCCCATTGAATCCAGAGCTCTTTTGCTGCTGCAGTGGCATGTCAGCTCCCTCAGAAGCAGCCGAGGCATTTCAGAAAGGGCACTGCAGGGCATGAGCGTGCATATGTCCCACAGCTCTCAGTTGTGCATCTGGAAGGCTGCAAGTGTGGGTGTCTATATGAGAAGAGTTTGTGAGGCTTGCTTCAAGGCTTGAGGCACAGCTCTCTTCTGAACAGAGCCTTGGGCTGCCCTCTCAGGAGGTGGCTATCTCAGAGCTGCTGCTATCTCAGAGAGGCCCATGAGAGACAGCGCAGAGGCACAGCTGGAGCTGCTGTGGAGAGCAGAGGAGAAGAACAAGGGTGAGGAGCTCAGTGGTTCCTCTTCATCACTTCAAAGGGAAGAGCATTGTCTTGGGACAGTCTTTACCGCCCGAGCAAGAAGTAGAAGGACCCCCCCAAAAGCCCACTGTCCAGAGATGCCTTCAAGCATCTCTCGGGCAATTGCTGCCGGCAATATCCTCCCCACACACTGCAGGCAACAGTCAGCCTCAACAGCAGCTGTGCTGCGTTCCTTGGACAGCAGCTTTGCTGCACTCACACCTCCAGCTTTGGCTGCAGATGGCCCAGCTGGAGCAGGCACGGGCAAAGGCCTGCAGGACCACCGTCAGTCGGACTCGTGAGCCCAGGACAGCAGTTCCCTGGCATGCTGGTTTCTTGCAGTGCCTCGCTTTCTTCATCTGAGACAGGCACTCCGTCACTTCTTTCCACCTGGAAGGCCTTCCTACATTCCATCACTTGAGAAATCCAGCAGGAAATACCCCCATCTATATTGCCTGAGTCTTAATCTCCCTGAACTAAAAGTTAAGTCAAGTCCAAAAACAGGAATAAAGGAGCCTGCAACTGCCACACTCGCTCAAGCAAAAGATCACATCAACGTTTGTGGTATTCCTCACTCTCCCACAATCCAAGCAATTATTGAAAGAGCACATCAAACATTAAAACGCATTTTAGATCAACAGAGAGGGGGAGCAGAGGTCACACCGCAGATGACACTGAACAAAGCTTTGTATGTTTTTAATTCCCTAAACAGTTCGTTTTGCAGAACCTGATCCATCAATTTTTAGGCATTTTTCAAATAACACTCAGGTGAAACTGAAAGAAAATCCCCCTGTTTTAATTAGAAACCCTGAATCTGGACAAATTGAAGGTCTTTTCCAATTAATAACCTGGGGCAAAGGGTATGCTTCTGTCTCTACAGGTGCTGGAATTAGGTGGGTCCCAACCAAAAATGTCAAACCATATCACACCCCAGAATGTGTTGACAAGTCCAGAACCAAGGAAGCAAGTACGCAGATGTGAGCCGAGCACAGAGATCCCTGGTCACGCCTGACGTTCCTTGTTCATCGGTGGAACCTGCAAATTCTGGCTTTGTGTTAATGTTATTTATAAGTGTGTCAATTGTATGTCAAATGTTTGTTTTGTAGAGCTGACTTTTGGCAAAAGTTTGGGTTTTTGTTTTTGTTGAAAGCAAAATTTTAGAAATGGATATATATGTAAGGATTCTGCCAAAATTTAGCTCATGGATAAGATGAAGCAAATGCAAGTTGTATGTTGGTATTGGTGGGTTTTAATTCTTTTTTGTCGTGCAGAATTGCCTGTGGAACAACCAAAACCAAATGTTTGGGTGACCTTAGCCAAGGCAGCCGGCTCAGATACCATATGGTTGTCTAATTCGGAACCAGAAAAACCTTTCTCAACCTGTCTGGTTGGTGTGCCAGTAAAAGAGTTGCCTTTAGTCAAAAAACAATCCAATGGTAAGCCAGGTGAAATTGACAATGGAAACAATCCCACACTGAATTGGAACCTTTGGGCCAAAAAACTTCCGAGGTCAGCTTCTAAACCCCAAGAATTGGAAATCCTTGGTTCTTTAACAATAGATTTTTGCTTTACCTTCATAGCTAGTGCTTGGCGAAAAGGTGATCCTCCAAATTTCAATGTTACTCCCCATGACTTTGCATATAGAAATTTGAGGTTTTGGTGTAATTCTTCAGTTGGGATGTGCTTCCTGAGGCTGACCTACATCCCCGGCAATTGCCTAAGGGATATTGGTTCATTTGTGGAGACAGGGCTTGGCAAGGCATTCCAGCACACCTTGAAGGTGACCCTTGTGGCATTGGGATGCTCACTGTAATCGCACCCTCAGCTAAAGCGGTCATGAAAAGGAAACAAAGGAAAACAAGATCTGCTCATCATTACGATGAGAACTGTCAGAGTGATTTCATGCCTTGGAAAGCTGCAAGAAGGGTTTCAGCAAGTATATTTTTACCCCAATTGACTTCAGCAGTGGCTTTGAAACAATTAGATCGAGTTGGGTGTTGGCTGAGCAAGCAAACTAATGCCACATCCTCTGCCATTAGTGATATGTTGACCGATGTTGATAGTGTTGGACATGCTACCCTTCCAAACAGAGCAGCAATTGACTTTCTTTTACTGGCACATGGACATGGTTGTGAGGAATTTGAAGGACTGTGTTGTATGAACCTGTCTGATCATTCGGAATCCATTCACAAAAGCGTACAAAAACTGAAAGATTTGACAGCCCAAATTAAAGAGGATGGTGAATTCTGGTTGGATGATCTGTTCCAAGAATGGAGCTTTGCACCTTGGCTAAGGCAACTTTGCAAGATAGGTCTCTATATATTGGGTGTTTTGTTAATGCTTCATCATGGCCACACTGTGGGTCAGCAGCCTGTCTTTGAAAGGGGGAGAAGAAGGATGTTGTGCCACTGAGGCAAGAAAAGTGGTTTCCAAGGCTGTTCACAGGACACCCCAGGAGCTCGTCAGACAGCACAAGCTCCTGGGAGTGCTCAGTGTCTCTGACAAGCTCAGGAGGAGCTGGGCCCAGGGGCTGTTCAGCAAGGCCCAGGCCTCACAAGCCTTTCTCAGGCCACCGTGTGGCCGGACAAGGCCGGGGGCATTCACCACCACAACCTGAAGCACAAAGTTTTGATGTAGGATAAAAAGCCATGGCCCAGTGGAAGTGGGCTGTGTCCTCAGGCCTGTGGGAGAATCACAATGCAGATCCTGTGCACCTGATTCCATCTCTCCCACTTTTCTAAGTTCTTGGTGGCAAGGTCATTTAGGTTAGACACACAGATCACTGTAGCTTTCTGCACAATGAATTAAAGTGAGATTACACATCCCAAATCGTGTTCTCTTACCGTTTAACTGACTGATTTAAGGAATTTCTGGAGCAGCAAACTTGCTTCCTCAAATCATTACTGTCTGTGGCACAGAGAACAGAAGAAAGATTTAATGTCAAAGGCATCACCCAGGCAATGCTCTTTTGACCAGTTCTGCCCTGAGCTTTCCTGAGGAAGATCAGAAAGGTTCAGTGTCACTAGCACAAGCTCCTGCAATGGCTGCTGGCCAGCAGAGCAGGGCTGGCAGCTGGGAAACAAGTGTTGCCACAAGCAGCAGCTCAACCAGGGCAGCAAATCCAGAGCAGGGAAGGAGCTGATCTGAAAGCCAAACCCCCTTTTAGCTCCTCCCAAGAGGGCTGGAACAGTTCCTCATCCCAGTGAGGTGCAGTGCTGGACCCCACAGCTCTGTGTGAGCACTGGACAAAAGTTTGCTCCCACTGGCTGGTGTGATGGTTTCTGCAGGAGCTCTGGGCTCCTGTTTGTGCTGGACACAAGGAGGAGACGAGGAGCCAAGTGCACTGACACACCTTTGCCTTGAGCATAGCCCGGCCTGGACCAAACACACTGCAAGGGTTCCCCTTTGGCCCATGTCTCGAAACATCAGGTGCACTGTTTGATGACTCAGGTTGGTTTGGTGCCAAGGAATTTCCCTCAGAAATACTGGGTTTGTCTCCCTCTGTGCCTTCCCCTCAGCAGCATTGCGGATGTTCCTGTGTGAAGCCATCTATCCCATGCAGTTTGAGACAACTTAAAACAATAAGTTGTGTCCTCTAAACTGTTCCAACAATCCCCTTCCAGCAACAGGAAATGAAAACTAAAGAAAAAAGGCCAGTGACTTCTAGATATCAAACTGTCAGACCTCACTGTCCCCCCTCTGGAACAAAGGCCCAAAATGCCGGAGGACAATCCCCCCAGGACACGCGTCACAAGATGGCTCCGGGTTCTCCCTCAGGAAGAACAGGAGCTGTCACGGAGCAATTCCAGCAGGAGATGAAAGTTCGGTGGCTCGTCTGGCATCTGGGACTTTCTCCCAATGGCAGAGCTCTGTGGAGTGGTCACGGCAGGGGAATCAGCTGGGCTGGAGACCCTCGTGTCTTTTCTGCCCAGCGTGGCACAGCTCACATTCTTGGGCTGGGAGCGGGGCCGTTCCACTTCTGCCAGCACGATGTCCCTGGGCTTGGACAAGCAGTTTTCTGCTCAGAGAGCCCTGCAGACTGTTCCACATATCTTTCATAAAGCCCATAAAAACAACTACAAACACTCTGCCTATAGCAGCTTTCAGAAAGAGCTGCAGAAATCCAGGACAGCTTAAAGCGAGAGTCAGAAGGCTTTTGTCTTGTTCCTGCCTGCAGAATTCTTGATGATCTGATGCAATTTTATTCAGATGTAAGAGGGGATCTGAGTTTTTCTATTAAAATATTTCATGATGAGTGCAAGCCTTGAGAGCATGCGGTATAGGAGTGATGTGTGAAACCATGAGCATATCCTCCAAAGTGGCCAGTTTAGTTGTCCATTTTACTATTCTTGTATTTATTCTATACTAATAAGCAAAATCAAGCTTTGCTTGGATGTAAAACAGGCATGGCATACACTACAGTCCCTCACAGGGTCACCAGGGCTGGCAGTGACAAAGCATGCAATCTGCTTCATTGTGAACCACTACAGAGCTACATCACAATGTGGGTTTAAGTAGCATGGTATTATTAAGACCTCCTTTTTTACATGAGATACAAAAAGGAGGTCCCACATGACCTTCATGCAAGCATGCAGTAAAGAACTGATCCTGCTATCCTAACAAAGCTTTGGCTTTGGCATTTACACTCTTCCCATTCATCTTTTGACGCAGACACTCCAGGTTTTCCCCCACCCCTGCAAGGCTGGCAGTCGCTGTTTCCCATTTACTGTTCTTCCCTAGAGCCAGTCCAGGAGCTGCTGAAACTAAAAACCCAGAGATCTGGATATTGTGAAGGAGAATGAAATGCTAATTAAGTGTTCACATTAGTAATACCCAGGTCTGCATTCCCAGTGCTCTGAAGCAGCAGCTGGAGGTCCTCGCATTGTTCCTGTTTGTGGATGTTCATGTTTCTGGTCTGCAACAGCAATGGCTTTGAGGAGGGACAAGAATGCCCCTATTCAAACAGTGGCTTTGCAAGGAGATGTGAAGTTTCACTGCCCTTTTTAGAATATTTTAGAAAGATCTAAGAGAATATTGTGGCATGGAGCAGGTCCCTAATTGTGTCTCCAGAGAAAGCCCCAAAGCACACGTTCACTCTGCTGCTGATGGCAACCCCATAAGCACACGGACTTGTTTTCCCTGCAACATGCCACCCTGCCTGGGCTTTACTAGGCCAGGACTAGACTCATAGCTAAGCAAACACATGCAGCCACGTGACATAGAGTTTTTCCATCAGAAAACCTAATTAACGCATTCACACGCAGTTTCTTCTGTAACATCACAAGCTGGCAACCATGAGGACTTTGCTGTCAAGAGCTTGCAGTATGCATTGGGCCCAGGAAGTGTTTTCCCTTAAGGCAAAGCAAATTGAAATGTGAACTTTAAAAGCTTCAAAAGACTATGAAAGGAAACTGCAAAAGAATTTCTGGATAGGGAGTATTGTCAATGATTATGCAGCCCACCAAGCAATTCTGGAGCAGAATCCTGAATTGCTTGTTCCAGCTATGCAGGAATTCATTACCCTGGCAGGCAGTGGTCCATGGGAACAAATGATCCCTCAGCTCTGGGCTGAATGGCACACAGGCTGCACTTTAGGTTTGAGGAAACCTTGTCACCCGTTATTGGCCTCCCAGTCCACTCATCCTTCTGCAAACAAGTTGCAAACAACAAAGTTGGACTGCTGGCCTGGGTAAATCTATATACAGATGACTTTTCCAAAGCAGTGCATCGTTTCCCAGTGAAATACACGACCTCTTCTTACCTATGAAATTGTGATTGAAGACACCTGTGAGCCAGCTCTGTGCGAGATGGCAAAGGAGCAAAGCTTTGGCATTTGGGCACACTTCTCTTTGTTTCTTTGCTCAGGCCTTTGGTGAGCACAGAACTCATCTAGGTAGAAAACTTTTGACCATACAGGATCTTTTGGATCCATTGTCCCCCAAACATGTCAATGTGTGGCCCTGTTGTCATGACAAGTTAAAAACAGCAGCACAAGTGACACAAAGAAAACATGGCAAAAGAGGAAGAAGAGAGGCCCAGTGAAGAAAGGATGTAGTGAGACACTGCACTCCCATAATCTCCAGGAGATCCCGGTGTCACATTCTTCTTTTGGTTTATTTAAATTTAATTGATTCATTAAAGTTTTTTTAAATCATCAAAATAAAATATATACAATTAAAATATGTCATCAAAATTTAAATATACAATCAAACACATTTATTCAAAACTATCAGAACATAGATACATCTGCAACTATGAAGCTTAAACCTATTCCAAAATCCTAAATCCTATTGTTGATGAATCCTATAGTTGATGAATCCTATTCTTGATGAATCCTATTGTTGATGAATACTTTTCTTGATGAATCCTATTCTTAATGAATCCTATTCTTGATAATCCTAAAGCCTAAATCCTATTCTTGAAACATTCTTTGGACAGTTGGCAGCTTCTTCCTGATCTTGGAGGAAAGAGCATTTCTGGACTGGAGGCAAGGACTTTCTTGGTAAGGGAGTATCAGAAATGTCCAGAGAAAACTTCTTGGAAAGACTGTAGCCAGTCGTATCTGTGGAGACACAAAGTTTAACAGAGCCTGGAATGCAAACCTAAAGCATCTGAAGCTCCGTATTTAATGGGACAGATTCCTTGGAAATTTCTAAAGAGCTGCACAGGGAAACATGCTCCTGCTGGCTGCAACTTGAAGCAGACCAGAGGAAAACCCTGCCCCACTTCCACAGAGCTGCCACAGGAACAGCCTGGCCTCTGGGCTGCCCTGGGATAGCAGGGAGCCCAGAGCCCTGTGCTCTCCAGCCATGGCTCAGCTGCACATGCACCCTGCTGCTGCTCTCCCTGCCCCACAGCTGAGCAGCCCTACAGCTCCACGGGGCACTGCCAGCAGCACAGCTCATTGCAGGGCACATGCAGGGCACAATGTGTACAGCCATTGTGTAATTCAAGCCAATGTTCCCTGCCAATGTGCACAGCCTCTCTGGGCTGCCACAAGACCCTTCCTCCCAACAGAGAGCGGCCCAGCTCCCACCTCACCTCTGTGTGAGGCAGATCCATGCTTGGTCTTCACCTTGTCCTCAGTCTGCAGTTGCTTCAGGCTGATCCATGCTTAGTCTTCACCTTTTCCTCAGTCTGGGTTCACTTGAGGCTGATCCATACTTCATCTTTACCCTGTCATCAGTCTGCAGTTGCTTATGGCCCCCCATGTCATGACTAGGAAGGGCAATGCTGATAACAGAGCGGAGGCAGGTGCACACCCTTCCTTAGTATTTTGTCATTTCTGGCACAGCTGAAAAGTCACGTCCGGTGGTGTCCAGCTCAGAAACTTGTCCGCTTTCTGGAGAACATCAAACCTTCACCAGTCCAGAAGGCTGTTGAGGTTTTCCTGCACATGTGGAGGTGTGCTGTCAGCAAACTTAATGATCTGGCTGCCCAGTGCCTCGCAGAGGGCACAGGCCAGCTTGGTGACCACAGCGCAGACGTTGGCGCTTCGCACAGGCAGCGCCTTGTTCTCCAGGCAGGACCAGAGCACGGGCAGGGCGTAGCGCTCGACCGCTTCAGGGCTCCTGGCATGAGCCCATTCCACAAGCACTGCCGGGAGAGCGACACAGCTGCTTACCCACCAGCCTCCATGCAAACAGGGATCTACCTCTGCTCTTGCTTCTTGGAAGCCTCTCGGGCCAAGATCAGTGAAACAGCACACACAGCCCCACAACCCAGAAATGGGCAAAGCCGCTGATCATCCTTGAAACACAACCACCAACCCCTCGGGACTAATATCTCCAACCAGAGCCTTGTACCTGTGGCAGACTTTGTACCTTTACTCAATTATTGCACAATTTCTTTCTGCATGAACAATGAATAGCCTTCTATTTCCATTAACAAGTTGTCTAAACCCACGTAGAAGATTTGGAAATGCACCCTAGAGAGGCAATTGAGAGATTTCTAATAAAAGCAATGATTCCATTTTTGTAACTTTGATGTCAAGGGCCAAAAGTCTAATCTGGCTCTCCCCTTTGCTCCGTGGCCCACAGCAAAGGGCAGTATTAGAACACACTTCAAAACTCCAGCCCACCAGAGATGGCTGCTACTTGACAGCTGGATGAGAACCACCAGAGACTAGCCTGGTGTCTTTGGCAGAATGCTTTTGTGGCTTCCAACAAAGAGCTGTTTCAAACCTCAGGGTGTCTTGGAGAATTACCCAGACCCATTGCCCTGGCATTTGCCCCGGCACTTGAGCATCTCCACATTTTAATGACATTTTCCCTCCCAATGTTAATAGCATTTCTTCTTACAACGTGCACTGAAATAGGGGCATAGAGACAGAAAAAAGCTACACAGGGGACTGAAATTTATCCAAAACACGAGGGTTTTCTCACATTGCCTCTGGAATCTGCTCTCTGCTCATTTTCTGAACTGAACTATATCAAACACAGACAAAAAGTGACTACCAACAGGCTCCTTGCATGGCAGATTTGGCTGAAAGATCAAAACCTGAAACGCTCAGGAGACCAGTCTTGTTTCCTGATCAGGCAAACTGTTATGTAGTAGCCATTTACTATTCTGTGGTGGAAGAAACTTCATTTCCTCTATGCTGTTAATCCACCAGCAGTCATCAACATTGAAAGAGCTCCTGAAAGTACCCAAAACCAATTTGGCTAAGCAGGAAAAGGGTTATGGTACCCATTCAAAAATGGGACTTCATTTGAGTTTAAATGCAATTAAAGACACTGGCCACTATGGGACTTGAGAAGGGCCCCAGTGAGAGCTCAGCACCTCCTGATGTGGAGGAGCTACTCTACTGTCTGTTCACTGGCATTCCCTGTAAATACTCCCTCGGAGACCTCTTGGCTTAGAAGGGGAGGCCGTACCTGTGATACGCTCCGTGACATCCAGCAGAGCTTGGCCTCTCAGTTGTCTCCATTGGTGGCAGAGCTCTTTCATCAGTGATACTTCATCTACAAGTGAAACACATGTTTCTGTTCACTCTTCTGAGGGCATAGGAGAGAGGACAGTGGTGAGGGAAAGGGCAGGGGCAACCCCATTTTATACAATAAAGTCCATTTCTGCTGATTTTTGAATCCTTTTCTTCTTTCCTTCCAGCCTACTTGTCGGTGTTTAAAATGCCAAAAGAAAAGCTCTCCTTTCACATTTGTAAATCCAAAGTTGTCTGCTCTATCAGGAGCTATGTTAAAACATTTCACATCAGGGTCCTTGAGAGTTCAGTCACATGGAAGCAATGAAAAGGTTCTGCATCCCAGAGCCAAAAGGAAGAAGCCCATACTTGGGACACAGAAAGGCACTGAGTCAGGCAGTCCATGACTTCGCAGAGCAGCTGAGGTGGAGAAAGTGGAAACTCCCCTTGAAGACCTGCCTCTTCAACACTCCATTGTTCAGCCATATTCCCCCAGTGTGGCATTTTCAGACCTGACATCAATCTGTGTGGCAGAAAAATTTACAGCTGCCCTTGCCTCTGTAGGTATTTGCCATTTCCTTCTTGTCCCATGCAAAACAACGTGTGGAACAAGGCATCATTGACAGATGGATTTTGACCCATGTGTTATAAAGAAATGAACTTGATGAATCCTATGGTCCCCTTTGAAAAAAGAAGACAAAGAAGAAAGGTGGAAAACAGGCAGCTACTGCCTATAATGTAGAGCCTTCCAGGTGGCTGCTGTGCAGAAGCTCTGATGGGCCGGTGTCCCTTCATGCCTACAGCAAAGCTGTTCATTTGGCAAGTCAGACGGGGCCCAAGCAAACTCCAAAACCCCTTTGCCTCTGAATTGCAGCAAAGCTGTAGTCCAGGACTTGCTCTTCAGACCAGCAGCACAGAGCCAAGGGCTCCTGGGACTGTTGGGAAATGCTGCTGCACATTCCAGCCAGTTGGGGATGGTGCATAAGGACTGCACCTGCACAGCTTCTGGTGGGTGTCAGCTGGAGCATTCCACAGACAGCAACAGCTACCAAGGCACTCAGCGTTCTCTTGTGTCGGAGAGACAGAGACACAGGTGAGGAGAGTCCATGCCAGGGCTCAGCCTTACCTAAATGCACAACAGATTGGTCCAGAGGCGTCATAGCTGCGGCATGAACCCCAGGATCCTTTGAGTTTAGGTTCTTTGTTATGCCTTCAACCAAACGGATCATCAATGGGTTCATGGCATCCTGCAGCAGTCCTATGATTTCTGCCAGCGCCTCCAGCGCCTTCTGCTTCACTTTCTTGTGTGTGTCACAGATTCTCAGGCCAAAATAATCAAAAATCTGTGAAGAGAACAAACAACATGAAAGCTTGATTAAAATGACCTTTTTTGAAGAAGCGATGTAGAAATGAGCACTCAGGAATCTAAAAGATGAAAGTGATCCTTTCTCTCAGGTCAGCCCTTGCTTGCACATTTTCACTGTTTTCCTGTGGGCCACTCACTGGAATGGTTGCACAACCTCATGCTGCTTGAAAGATTTTCATCTGTTTTTAAGAGGTTTGGGTGGGGACAGAAAAATTCCTATGGTGTTTCTCTCATCCTATAAATCATTGAATCAATTCCATTTATTAATTCAAAAGACTACCTTTGCTTTACAAGTATGGAAGCAGATGTTTACAATGCCCAGTTTTTTATACAGTTGCCTCAAGTATTGAGGGCAGCTATGATTTTGCCTAAACTATGGCTGGAGGAGATCTAAGTTTTATTTTCTCTGTCTCAGAACCTGTGTCTGGAGAAGGGCAGGGCTCAGATCAACTCTTCCAGGATCCAGACCATTGCTCTGACTAACAGGTGGACTTGTGAAATATAATGTGCTGTACAGCTCTCATTCCAGCAGGTTCAGTCCCTTGACAGCCACATTATCAGGCACACTTTTCTGGAAAAAGGGGAAAAGCAGCTACAGGGAGGAGAAGGGATGGATCTGTCCTTATTTGTTTTCTTCCTTTCCAAAGAGAAAAAAAGGCCCCCCAAGAAGGGTGAGCACCATCTTTACCAAGAGGAGTAGGGACGAGGATGGAAATGAGTTTTACCTGTGCAAGACAAGATGGAGTTCACAGAAGTATCATTTTAAAAACATTTTGTTTAAACCAACCCAGCCTAATACTTCTCTTCCCCATGCAAACCCATTTTTTCTCTAGAAAATAATTGCCATGTCTTCAATGGCTCAATTCCCTCCACTTAACCCAACTGGGAGTAGGAGACAGCAGAGGTTACACCAGCAGAAAATTCTACCATCATCTGATGAACAGCAGCAATAGGCACCTGCCAGAAAAATACAGCTGGACTGAAATAACTTGTCCTGAAGCCTGGAGCTCAATTAATTTGTCTGGATAAGAAGGGCCAGTCTGTCCCAAACAGCCAGGATATAGTGCCAAGACACACTGAATTAACTTTACTTCCGCAGGCTTGGGAAAGGAGCTAAATGAAAGGAGCAATGAAGATATCCTACATACTTGGACAATGTTAGTGGAGATCAGCTGGGGTCTGGTTTTGGACAGGTCTAGGAGGAGTTCCACTCCTTCCATCCGTGTCTGGAACGCCTTGGCTTCCAGGAGATGGTAAAGCTTCTGGAGCAGCTCCCTTTCTTCCACAGATGCAGGTAATGTGACCTGGGCTCTTGCACGGTGTAGGCGGCGTCCACCAGTGGCAGACTTTGCCCTGGAAAACAAAGTCAAATTAGGATCTGTTTCTGATAATCCCTTCAGTTAATTGTGAGCCAAACATCTTGGGGAGCTTTCCTAATGATGTGATTTCAAGCTAGAAAATCATGAGGCTCTGAAGTGAAGAACAACGTGGACCTCATGACAATCATTATGGGAAACAATCTGCAAGTCACATTCTTCTAGTGCTCACGCAGGAAAACCAAGGATGAGATGCATCTGCTCTATCTTCAGATGGCTTCTAAGACACACAGGCCACGTTACTTTGTGGGGAAAGAGAGACACTGCTTCCAAGTTTAAATGCCTCCTCATACGGGATGTGTGTGTCTTACAATAAGGAAACTCATCACTCTGGAGAAGTGTCTCTACAACCAGGCATGACAATCTGCAAAAGTAGCTCAGATGCATCTGAACAGATGAACAGGGGCATAGCTAAATGATCCAGAAAATCAGTAACAGAGAGAAAAACAGAAATCAGACATCCCAGAACTACGCTCACATTTCATTTGCTTCCCTAGAAACTAGATGCACAGCGTAACAAACCCACTGGGAATAATCCTCTTGGATCAACCTGCCTCTTCCATGAGAATGGGAAGATGCTAGCTATGCTACTGAGGCATGTGGTCACTTTCTTGCCACTGCTGAGCATGACAGAGCTAAATAAATCCCCCTCTGTTGTCAGAGGAAAACAGTACAAGTAGCTCTGCCACTGGCATGACGAGACAGCAAGGACCAAATTCCTGTCTTAAATGCTGATTGCAGCACAGGGGGAAATAAACCAAACATGCTGTCCATCAAGCAAACTGTAGGAAGGACAGGAATCACAAGACAAAAAGTCCACCTTGAGATACCTGTTGACCAAAATGGCTTAGGAATTGTCTTGCTCCTTACTACTCAAACTTGGTACTGCTGTTTGAGGGTAAGAAAACCAACAATCAGCTAGACCAAACCTCATGGAAGGGAACTGCTTGTTTGAGGAATGGCATCCTGCCTCTAGACTGGGACTTCTCATTAAAACACCCATCTAAAAAGGACTCCACTTGGATGAAAAAAACCCTGGTTGAATTTACTTGTCTCAAGTCAGGCAGCAGAGACTTGGCCCTCTCCTAGCCTCCACAGCCCTGCCCTTGCCACTGCACTGGATCATCTGAACTGCAAGCAATGGGTGATTTTTTGTCGCCCAGTATTTGTGGAAAGCCCTCCAGAGAAGCTGTGTTCAACACAATGCAGAAATAGATATTTTTTATCCTAGAGCATTTGTAGGGAAAGGAAACAATCTTTGACACTGGTCATCTCCATCAGAAAGATGTGCCTGAGGAAGAGGCATGTGAAGCATGTCATGGGCTTTGTCACATCTGGCAAAAGTGCTCAGTACCGTTTGCTAGGAGGTGATGTGGCCTGGGGCTCCTTGGAGCCTTCATTCCTCTTCTTCACCGGCTCCTGCACAGGTGGGCGTTCAGCCTTCTGGTTTTCCATCCCCTACAGAGACACAGAGAAACCCCATCAATCTTTAGAATAGAACTAGGAAATTCCCTCTTTAAAACACCAGTTAGAACCAGGATCACTGCTACCAAGGCCTAGGGAAACATTTCCTAACTTACAGAAATAAACAGACCAGAGATTCAGTGATGCCAGCTCTTTGTTTTTGGTAGCCCAAGGCAGGTTATGGGTGCTACCAGACTGAGCTGCTGTCTAAAATCCCAAATTTATGAGTTTTGACCATAAATGGGAATTATGCAAACTGGTAGGCAATGAGTGGTCTTAAAGGAAGCAGCAGAAAAAATTGGACTCTTTGGGGGTTGGCCCATTGTGTTGGAAGTTGATTTGGTTCAACACTTACTCTCCCTGCCCCTGCACAAAGAAAAACTCCCTTCTGTAATGTAGATAAAAATAATAAAATCCCTCCCAATCAAAAAAATGATTTTCCACTGGATGCTGCTGAATTTACCAAGCTTCTTCCAGCTCCACAGGGCTTGACAGCAGGGCAGTAGTCCTAAAATAATTGTAGTATTTAGGATTGACTTGGACATCTTTTGTATATTTGGAAATTTTCTTGGTAGTACTAAGAGACTTAGAGTCTCTTTTGCAAAGACTCTGTTATGTTCAGAAGCACTATTGTCACTTAATTGCTTTACTGAGGGCAGGGTAGGGAGAGTGCTGTGGGGGCTTAAACATGAATGTAAACCCATTTTCTCCTCTCTCCCTTTCCTCTTTGTGACCCATATTCAAAGTATTCAAAACCCTACTTTTCCCCCAAGAATACAGTTCCTGTGTGGTCTGCAGAAGAACAGGCTGAGGATTAACAGCTCATTTTCAGGAATAAAATGATTCAGCAAAAGAGGAATGAGATACAGACACATTGGGTATATTTGATCTCCTATTAGCAGTGGCAATACTTGCACAAAGGAGACATTTGTCCTGCCAAGCACTTACTTTCTTCTTAATTCTCTTCAGGATATCTTCCAGGTCATGCGTGGAAAGAGATTGTTCCAAAAGCTTTTTAAATTTTTGATTACTAAGCAACATCTTCACCATCTCCTGTCCATAATGCCTAAGGAAGGAAGGAAGGAAACAAAAGAAAAGTGAACAAAGGAAAAGTGTTAACAGAAGAGGCTGATGCCTTAAACTCATCGGGTGCAATGTTTGCATGAGAAGGCGTTACCTAGACTCAGCAAAGAGGGGGATTTACCTCACTTGACACTGCACAGTGCTGTCAGCTGAACACAAGAGGCAAGAGGAGAATGTGGGCCAACAGAAAAATACCATTTCTCTCTGAAACTGAGGGTGTGCTTCTGTGGGATCAAAGGATCCCAGGCAACAAGGGAAACACATCTGCTTTGTTGTCAGAGCCTATTGCAGTGTTCTGCTGCCTTTGCACATACATTTTCCTTCCTTTAACTGGCAGGGAAGCCAGGACAAAACACCTCATCCTTGCTTTTGACTATTCTATACTATCTGTATACACATGGGCAGCCAGTTGCTCTGGTGTTCTTGGCAGCTATTAATGGGAATTTCATCATCAAAGGAAGGGGATTTTGGTGGCTTGGGGTGATTTTGCCACTAGGAAACCACAATTGTCTTCAAGAAGAAATTTGGAGGTCACTGAGCCACAGATAATAGCACTCTAGAAATCTGCAGAAGAGGTTTAGAAAGACTGAATACATTGGCTAAAGACCTCTAAAATATTTCTAGGGAAGTCTTAAGTTAATGAGAAACAGATGTTTGGGATCCTTCAGTGATGAACATTAGCCTACACTTGGCTTTCTCTTGTGCGCCTAAGGCTAAACAAAACTGTTGGACTGGCTAATCAGAGCTCTTGTAATCTCAGTAAAGAATCTCGCAAGTCACAGGGAGCTGGCAATGCTCCTTGCTGCCAACCTCAGGTTACCCAGTACAGTCATTTCCCCAGACAACCCAGAGCAGTGGTTACAGCACCAAGCCTGACAGAGCTCAAGAAGCGTTTGGACAATGCTCTCAGGCACGTGGAGTGACTCTTGGGCTGTCCTGCACATGGCCGGGAGCTGGACTGGATGATCTACATGGCTCCCCTCCAACTCTGCATATTCCATGATTCTATGCCCCTTAGCCACACTGTGAGGTCACTTATTATTGCCTTGAGTTTCCACTCTTTCTGGTTTTAGCTTAAAGCCAAACACAAAACGGTTTTCCTGTTTTAGGAGGTGAAAGAAGATCATTACCACGTGTCCTTGTGACTGTCCTGAGCGAGTGTCCCTGCCACCTGTGCCAGCCTCTCAGCCCTGGGTGAGCCTGCAAGCTTCGTGACTCCCATTTTCTCCATCAAGGACAGGAGGAGTTCGGCCGTACACTTCCGTGCCGGGACGTAGCAGCTCCTGGGAAGGAGAGAGCAAACCCTGGGACACAGGGAGAAGGAGCAGCAGCAGCACAGGCCTTGGCCACAGCCTGCTCCCTGTCCTTGCTGGGGGAAGGAGCCTGGCTTCTCCCTGCAGCTGCAGACACATGTAGAAGGTTCTGTCCTCAGATAAACACAAAGTTAGCATTGTACAGATGGGCTGTCTGCATGGAAAAGGGAAGCATTCAGTCTCCCTGCACTATTGGATGCTCAATTTCTTTCCCGAAGTTTACTTGGAGAAAGATTAAAGTAATAGGTTACATATGAATTATTTAGAAATTAAGGACAATTCGTGCTGACCCATCAGAGGGCACCCACTAGCCAGAGCTGCAGCAGGATGAGGCTCTTTCCACCCATTCATCCCCAAATCTGCAGACCCCTGGGAAAACACAAATGCAGAGAAAACACGCCGTGGGCCGTGAAGTTGAGGAACACCCAGCAATGCAGCCTGTTTCTTTTGTAAAGCTTGGCAAGGGATACGTCTGAGTGTTTTATCCTATTCCAAAGTTGAGGAAAGGGCGGCAGTCAGTTTATCCAGCTTGTCCTATTCTAGAGACTGTCTCTTGGGAACTATCAGGCCCAGCACCAACACTTAAGGCAGCATTTGCTTCAGCTGTCCCATGGCACTCAGCCAGTGAGGGTGCCTGGAAAGTGCATCATCATCTCAGGGCTAACATGAAACATCAGTTTGAATAGAAAACACAGCTCTAAGGCCAGGACAGTCACACAAGACTCCTTTTGGCAGGAGCTGCACCTGCTGTGCAGGCTGTGCCACACCCAGCACATTCTCCCTGATGTGCTCCATGCCCCAGCAAGTACCCTCCTTATTTCTCAGAAAGGAGAAATGAGGTTGATCAGAGAATCAAGTCACTGAGTCCACAGGAGATGCAGGATACAGGGCCCTTCCCTTCCACCATTCCCGTTCTCTCTGTCATCCCTTCCCTCACCCACACACTAGAAGGTCAAGAATATCACAGAAAGAAGAAGAACCTACTTGACTCCATTGTCCAGGAGAGCAGTCATTGCTCGTGTAGGAGTCACGTTCTCTACCATCATGCCCAGGCTCTGACAGGCTGCCTTCTGAATAAACTCTGGGGAGTTCCGCAACATGTGGAGAAGGACTGCAGCAATCTGATCCACCTCGGAGTCCATGTCCTTCCCCAAGATCGCAAAGAGCTCTCCCAGAGTGACAACTGCAGAGCAGGACACGTTGGACCGGAGGTTGGTCACCTGGGGAAGTCATGAGGGGAAACATAAGCATCACCTTGCAAAGAAAACCAGTTTCCTTAGACAAGACTCCCAGGAAATCACAACACGTCCCACTGTGTATAAAAGCACAGTAGGAGCAGAAGAGCCCAAGCATGAAAGACACTTACTCTGGCACCAGTTTCTGCCCACACACCTTCTTACTGCAGGCATGAAAAATAGGCTTCACTAAAGTGTTCCACTTAAACCTTCTATAATGTCTACTGCTTTGATTTTAGGCCCTTTTATTTGAAAAACATAGAAGCAAAATAAAGAAAGGGCTGCTTTCAAACCATAAAGGCACAAGGCATAAAGATAAAACAGTCAGATGCTCCTGTTCAAAAAAGCAACACCTGTAGTTGAAGCACCCAGGCAGAAAACAGAAAACACAGGCTCAGGTCTACAGACTCATTTGCAGTGTTCAATTACAGCTTGGGCAGAGATTGGGAATCTGGCATATCATGTTATTAGTGTCTCTTTTCTGCCTTGCATTATAATGGTACCTCACTCACAGACAAGTGTCAGATACCCGACCTGCCAGTAAATACAGCTACATGTACACACAGATCCTACAGATGGCTGACAGACACTAGAAATAGAAGGTCTAAAACCAGAATGAAGGCAGTCCCTGAGCACACATGGAGATGAACAAGCACATATTCTACTCTACAAGCCGTGTATCGAGTATGGGGGACAATTCAGAGCAATGTTCTCACCTCTCTGGTAACTGCCAAGCAAATCTCACGAAGCCGACAGAGCAGGACTTCTGAATGGGACTCAGCCAGCAGTGTGATGTTCAAGAGTCCCTTCTTCTTCCGTTCCCTGAAAGGCAAGTACAAAAAAGATTGATTTTTCTCTCTACCCAAGCACTTGGCAGCACCCTTTCAAATCACCAGGCTGGCAGCTCAGTCAAAGCATGGCAGGTGCTTTTCAAGGAGTACTTAATGAAATCGTGGAACACATTGCCACAGGATGCTGTGGCTGTCAAAAGCATACACAAATCCAAGAGGCAAAGAGAGGGCTTTCAGAGTCTTCATTTGTGACCTTTCTGAAAATCTCTGCTATTAAGTCCCTCTGTCATCACTGCTTCCTAGAAGCTGTGAGGCCAGGCCATGATGCTGGTTCTTGTCACCTCCCTGTACCTGTCCCTGAGACACAGTCCCATTGGGCTGTTACTGGGACATTTTCCTTCTTTGGCAGCCCCAGCAGGCAGTTCAGCACTGAGAGTCTGCACTGGCACTCTGGAGCTGAGTTTCCACTCTACAATCGAGGCCTGTGTGTCACCCACTCCACCTCACACGTTCCCCAAAAAAGCAGCAGGATGTCCCAGAAGATTAAGATTCCACCCCTGGGCAAGAACTGTTAAAACTCTGGCTTTTCCCAGAACACTCCGACCTAAAACAATGCCCACAACAGCAAAGTGTTATTGAAAAGGTGCAAACAACTCCATCTCTCAGCACTTGCTTTGTGCAGGCCCTCAGCTACAGGAAGGTGTGTGAGGCATCAGGGCTGCAGCCAGGGCTGGCAACTGATCCCATGGGCACCCCTGAGTGTCATCAGGACCCCCACACCTGCAGAAGCTCTCTGCACCTCCCAGGGCATCAAAGAGAAATGGGGAAGAGAAAGCAGAAGAGAAAGGGCAAAGCAAAGAAGACTGCACAAGGAGATGCAACGTGGCTAATTTTTCATGCTGTGAAATTTTTCATTCCCTGTGAGAATGAAGCATCCACCAGTGAGTGGATGCTAACCCAGACATCAAAAAGACAACCAATATCACCTAACATTTGGAAGGGTATCACCTCTGGGCCTCCTTCTGTCTGTGTAGAGTTTTGGGACACATTGTGAGTATTGACAAAACATCTCAAGCCCGTATGATTCCTTGAGAAGGAAAAGTTGAATTGCAAAAGTGCAAGATTCCCAGAGGATTTTATTTCTCTTTCCTTCTCTTCTGCCATGAGCCCTTCAGGAGTAATGGTAGGCAGAAGGACTTGAAGGCACAACTCAGTCCATTTCTCAAAAATAGGAGCTGCCTGGAGCAGCTTCTGGGACTCACATGCAGGAGTCCCTGCCATTGCTGTCAGCAGTGGGAGCAGAGAGGAATCTTACTCAGTCCCACTGGGCCAGTGGCGCAAGGCACCCAAATCTCTACACTCAAAACTGCTGCCATCCTGCTTCTGCCTTCAGCCAGCAAAGCATCTCGTCCCACAGCTTTCTCTCTTCCCTCAGCATTTCCTTTGCAGCTCCATGGAGCAGCAGCCAAAGCCAGGAAACAGCATGGACCTGCTGCAGTTGGAGCAGTGCTGCAGAGCAAGGCCAAGAAAAGGCTGCTCTCCACTCTTTATCCTCTCACAGCTCCACAGTGGTTTCAGCAGTGCCCTTTGGCCCTCTGGGCTCTCGGGGCTCAGAGGCACCAGCAAGACTCGCTTCTGACCGACCTTAACGCCAAGAGGGACACAGAGTGATGGGGCCTTTCTTACCAGTCATCACTGCCCAGCAAGGACAGTGCCTCCTGCAAGGCCTGCTGTGGGTCCGAAAAGGCTCTGTCCTTCTGCCTGTGCCCACGGAGCGGCTCCTCTTGGCGCAGGGCACCAGTGGCTGTCTGCGAGGTCACTGCAAGGACTTCCCTGCTCTCTGGATCCTGGGGCTCCCTGCTTTCTCTCAGCCTCCCCAGCTGAGCACAACTCCAGGCTAAACCTGACAATTGCCCCACAGCCCCAGCTCCAAGTGCCACAGGTGCCACAGCCAGCGGCAGGTTCCTGAGGCCGCAGAGCTCCCACTCCCTGCCAGGCAGTGCCAACAGCAGGACTGGCCAGCCCAGGAGGGAACCCCTCAGGTGCCCCTCTTGTCTCAGCACCCTGATTTCCCACAGCCCTGA
This sequence comes from Passer domesticus, assembly GCF_036417665.1. NCBI lineage: Eukaryota > Metazoa > Chordata > Aves > Passeriformes > Passeridae > Passer > Passer domesticus. The sequence continues at coordinate 5,902,505 of NC_087482.1, read as the reverse complement.
GGACAGGGGCTCTCGGCAAGTCCCTGAGGAGAGACCTGCAGCTGCCTCGTGACAGCACCAAGCCAAGCCTGAAGAACCCAGCCCTGCTGGGCCCAGCTCAATCCCCAGGGAGCAACAACCAGGGAACAGCCACACCTGACCCTTCACACCTGACAGTGCCTCTGTTTCCATTGACTTCAAATATTCTAGACTACCAAGCTGGAGTAACTCCAAAGTAGATTTGCTGTTCATTCTCAGGACACACTATGAACCCAAGATCCCGGCTGTGCTGGCTGAGGCAGGAGGCAGTTTGTGCTCCCTTTGCAAGGACAAACCCCTGCAGGAAAATGCTGCCATGGAGCAGGCTTACCCGAGGAGCTGCATGGGAAGCTGCCATCTCCATGGAGGGTGGGCGTACTGGGCTGTAAGGGCACCATGTCCTGCTTTCTCACGACCGTTTTCTTCATGGCGCTACCAGGGTCTTTTCTCTGTACACTGGGAGCTGTGCCATTGATAGGTGGTAGGCTGAAGCCTGCAGGCACCAAAGAGGAGCCTGTAAGTGGAGAGTGCTGGACGGGGTGACGATGGAAAAGGCCAGAGAAGTTGCTAGAGCTGGGTAACATTCTTTGTTGTCCCAAAGAACTACAAGTATAACAATGGCACACTAACATGGGACAGTGATCACAGAATCCCAGAGGAGTTTGGGCTGGAAGGCACCTTTAACCACCATCTAGTCCAACCCCTGTGAGCAGGGACGTTGTCTAGATCAGGTTTCTCAGAGCCCTACGTAAACTGGCCTTGAACACCTTCAAGGATAGACCAACAACAACTTCCCTTGGCAAATCCTGCCAGCTTTTCATCCCCTTCATTTAAAAAAAATTCTCCTTAATATCTAATGTAAATCTGCCCTCTTCTAGTTTAAAAGCAAACTGCAGTGACGCTTCTCCTAAGAAACAAAGAAAACCCAGAGTATTGCTTTGCTTTTGTTCTTCTGTTCCAGAGGCAGGCAGGGAAGTTACCAAAGTGCAGATAGCCTGGTGTGATGCCCTCGGGCTGAGTGCTGCCCCTGAGGGCCCCGCTGCCGCCCTCGGGCAGCACTCACGGCCCTGCAGGCTGAGCCCCTCAGCCAGGATTCAGTTGGGAACGCTGCTTGCTCCTGGGACGAAAACACAAGCACTGCCTGGGGCTTCAGCACAGCTCTACAGTGCCAGCTCCTCAGCAGGGAGTGGCAGGAGAAGGATCTCTGGTGCTTTCATCAGAAGGAATGGAATTTAGTTCCTTCCAGGTTGCAGCCTGGTTGAAAAGCATCCTTTTGGCCTCACCTTCCCTGGAGGCTGCTCTCCAGGAGAGAGTCTGAAGCCCCAGTGTACTTTGCAAGACAGAATTTTCTACTCTGAAAGACTTTACAAGTGGAGGTGGGAAGCTAATATTCTGTTACTGACTCAATGAGGCCATGGGCAAGACACTTCATGTCTCTCTATTTTTCTTTGGGAAACAGAATTAAATCCTAATGCAAGCTTCTTACTCAGATGCAAGCAGAACAGTCCCCCCAGTCTGATTGCAACATTGTGCAAAGGGTAAGCAAGTGGTCAAAAAGGAACACTATATATATATATATAACGCCATACTAAGGTCATTGTCTTATCATAAGGGATATGATAAGACAAGTGGCGATATGAGACTGGGATCACAGGAATCCCCAAGGGACATGGGGGAACCAGAAGTGGCCAGATCAGAGGCTATCATGGAATGCTCAGAACGAGGAGGACCGGACAAAAATGATAGAACTGAGAAATATGGTAATACAGGGTGTAGGGAAAGCAGTGCCAAAAGAACAAAATATCAGTAAGGTATTCTGGGAATGCCAATGAAAAGATGAGACACCCACAGAATGGCTAGAGAGACTAAGGAAAGGACTTTGAATGCATTTGGGGACAGATCCGGACTTCCCTGTCAGGGAGGTTATGCTAAAAACACAATTCGTTGCGAAATCATGGGAGGATATATAGAGAAAACTAGAGAAAATAGAAGGCTGGCAGGAAAAAGGATTACAGAAATTACTAAGGAAGGCTCTAAAGGTTTATATGAGAAGAGACGCGGAACAACAAAAAGCACAGGCAAAGGTCCTGGTGGCCGCCGTCAGGGAAGCCCAAAAGCAGGAACGGACTCAAGACTCTATGAAACCAACACAGAGTCATCCGCCTCCGAGAAAGCCAAACCTTCCTCAGAGAAGGCACTCGAACAGTAACAAGTACAACCCCGAGTGCTTTTACTGCAAGCCCAGGGAGCACCTTCGGAGGGAATGCAAGAAAAGAGTGAAGGATGAGAAAATCTTTCAGGAAGATTAGAGGTGTCAGGGGCTTTTTAATTTGGGGTCCAGAACATCCAACGAGCCCTTAATAAAATTAAAGACAAGACCCCGAAACAGGAATTAACTTTTCTAGTAGATTCAGGAGCAGAGCAGAGCACCATTCAGCGGCTGCCACCAGGATGTATAAGAAGCAAAGACACCATGGTGGTGATCGGATTGAAGGGAGACCTTTATTAAGGTACCTATGATTAAAAATGTTAAGATAGAATCAAAGTTTTGCTTCGGGAATATGTTACTGGTGGAAGTGGCAGATTATAACCTACTAGGAAGGGATCTGATGGTAGCCCTGGGGATAAGTATAATTGCACAGGAGTCTCAACTCATGCTAAGTTTATATAAACTAACCACTGAGGACAAAAGCAAAATAAATTCAAAGGTTTGGCATACACAAGGAGAGGCTGGGAGGCTGCATATGGAGCCAATTTGTATTGAAATCGAAAGACCAGAGGATCCAGTTAGAATTAGAAATACCCTATACCTATGGAAGGTAGAAAAGGGCTGAAAGCAATAATAGAGGAATTCATCACAAAAGGAACACTAGAACCGTGCATGTCTAGACATAATACTCCTATTCTGGCAGTATGGAAACCAGTTGGAAATTACAGATTAGTACAGGATTTGAGGGCTGTGAATGGGAGGACAAAAATGCTATTCCCCACAGTTTCCAATCCTTACACTCTGCTAAATAATATTTCTCCTGAGGGTACATGGTATAGCGTAATAGATTTAGAAGATGCTTTTTGGACCCGTCCTTTAGCTAAAGAAAGTAGGGACTATTTTGCATTTCAATGGGAGGATCCAGAGACGAATAGGAAGCAACAGCTCAGATGGACATCTGCCTCAGAGGTTCGTGGATTCACCAAACTTATTTGGACAGGCTCTTGAGCAATTTCTAAGCCAATTTGTACCGCCAGAGGGTATCAAGCTATTGCCGTATGCAGATGACTTACTGGTAGCAGGTCCTAAGGAGGAAGATGTAAGGGCCAGCACAATTTCATTGTTTCTTAGGAGACAAAGGATTAAAGGTCTCAAACTCCAAGCTACAGTTTACTGAGCCCGAGGTAAGATACTTGGGACGCTGGTTGTCCTGAAAGAGTGGCACGAATTGTTGCTTTACCCTCCCTGTGGACGAAGAGAGAAATCAGACAACTGTTGGGACTTTTAGGATATTGCAGGCAGTGGATCGAGGGATATAGTGAGAAGGTGAAGTTTTTCTATGAGAAATGGACCACTGATAGACTGAAATGGACACAGCAGGATGAGGAAGGATTTAAGCAGATAAAAGAGACCCTGACGGCAGCTCCGGTGTTGAGTTTGCCTGATATAAAAAGACAATTTCAGTTGTTTGTGGACATGAGTAGCCATACTGCTCACGGGGTACTAATGCAGGATTGGGCAGGGGATAAGAAACCAGTAGGATATGTATCTAAGCCTTTAGACCCGGTGGTAGCCCACCTGTCTGCAAGCTATTGTAGCTGTGGCATTATTAGTGGAGGAAGCGAAAAAGGTAACTTTTGGAGCCCCACTAGTGGTATACACTCCTCATAGTGTGAGGAACATATTGCAACAAAAGGTCGAGAAATGGCTCACTGATGCCAGGCTTTTGAAATATGAAGCCATATTAATCCACTCCCGTGATCTTGAACTACAACTGACTACTGCAAAAAATCCGGCACAATCTTGTTCAGGGAAGCCTCAGGGGAGCCAGTGCATGATTGCGTCGAGGTGGTGGAATTGCAGACCAAGATAAGACCTGACCTAGAGGAAGAGGAATTAGACGAGGGAGAGAAATGGTTTGTAGACGGCTCAGCCAGAGTCATAGAGGGGAATAGGAAATCTGGATATGCTGTAGTGGATGGTAAGATCAGAGAAGTAATAGAATCAGGACCCCTGAGTGTTAGCTGGTCAGCAGAAGCATGTGAATTATATGCAGTAATTACAGCCCTATGGAAATTAAAAGGCAAAAAGGGAACGGTTTTCATAGATTCTAAGCACTCATTTGGGATAGTCCATACCTTCGGAAAAATTTGGGAGGAGCGAGGATTACTTAACACCAAGAGACGAGAACTAGTGCATGGAGAATTAATAAAGCAAATCTTAGAAGCCATCAGGGAGCCAGAGGCAATATCAATAGTCCATGTGAAAGGGCACCAAGCAGGAATGCAGTTCTGGACCCGAGGGAATAATCTAGCAGGGAAGCGAAAAACACTGCTCTATTGCAGGTAAGTACCCCAGAGATCAAAGAAAGCGGTACCCAGGAATATCCTCTGTATCCTTCTCCCAAAGAAATTGAAGGGTATGAGAAAATAGGGGGAAGATTAGAAGAAGGTAAGTGGAAATTACCAGATGGGAGAGAATTACTGTCTAAAGACTATACCAGAAGGATATTGAAAAGATTAAACCAGCAGACGCTTTGGGGCGCTCAGGCCCTTGCAGAACAGTTTCTAAAATTTTTCGGATGTAAGAGGATTTATGAATTAGCCAAACAAGGAATACAGGGATGTATGGTTTGCCAGAAAGTTAATTGAGCCAGGGCACGACAGGTAGCATTGGGAAGGCGTCCAACAGCATACTGTCCTTTGGAGAGGATTCAGGTGGATTTTACAGAACTGCCTAAGGAAGGAAGATGCAAATTTTTACTAGTACTAGTGGACAAAATGACCCATTGGGTAAAGGCCTTTCCAAGCTCTAGGGCTATGACTCAGGCAGTATCAATATTTTTACTAGAAGAAATCATACCTCGATATGGGTTGGTGAAATATACAGATTCAGATCAAAATATATAGATTCAGATCAAATTCTAAAATCATTAAGCAACTAGCAGGAGCCTTGGGGATCAGGGGGGAACACCATACTCCATGGCACCCACAGAGTTTGGGACAGGTTGAAAGGATGAACCAGACGCTGAAGGCTCAATTATCAAAGCTGATACTTGAAACCAAGATGTCCTGGTCAAAGTGCCTCCCCTTAGCTTTGCTAAACATCAGGACCATGCCCCATTCAGAGACAGGGCTGTCACCTTTTGAAATGTAATATGGGATGCTGGTAGGACACCCAAGAAAAGAGGATGGCCAGATACAGCCATACCTGATAGAGATAAGAATCTGCAGGAATTACGAAAGCAGGATATAATAACTCAGGGCACCCCCTTGGGGTTTGCTGTACATAGGCTACAGCCCAGGGATTGAGTGCTCATAAAAACATGGAGAGAGGTCCCTCTCTCCTCACTGGGAAGGCCCTTTTCTCATCCTATTGACCACAGACACCGCCGTCGGGACAGCAGAGAAAGGCTGGACCCACGCGTCTCGAGTAAGAAAGATTGAGCACCGTGAGGAGATGCCTGAGTGGAAGGCTACCACTTCCCCTGGAGACCTAAAGATAACTTTATGTCGGCCAAGTAAATGACCAAACGGGATCAGATAAGTTGTGCAACTCCCAGGTGTAGATGTTATCCATTTGTGCATTTTAAGTGTGAATATTGTAACAAGGTGTGGGTGGTACATTGTAGAAGGGGATATCGACCAAAGGGCTTGTGTGATAAGTGCCTAGAGGACAAACTGTACCTGACTAGCCATGTCTTAGAGCTCGCTACTGCTTTGGGTATAATAGAATTAGATTCCTGGGAATGGTTTCACCTGTTTCAAAACAGGGTGGGAGGAAAATTAAACTTCAGAGCTCAAATTATAACAGTTGAGTGCCAGAGGTTAAAAAAAAGTTTCCTGCAGCGCTGATGCCATTAAACTTGTGAGGTGGGGCTCCTTTAAGAGGACGTATGCAGTTCGGTCCAGGACCCTGGAAGAATATTCCTGCTGCTGAAAAGATGGCTTATCTCGCTGTTGGTGGCAACCCAGTGGGCGCAGGCAGAGGCAGAGGGATACAAATATGGGGAGTTCTGATGAGCCTGAGTCTAGTCACGTGCCACTTGATTAGCCTGCACCAAGAGAATTCACCCAGCCAGAAGGGGTCAAGTCTCGATAAGGGGTGCGGGCAGTGTGTGGAAATTGTCCGGGGGAGGACAAGGAGAAGCGGAGATTCTGGCATACCCAGCCCCAGGAAATTGCAACATGAATAAGCAAAGCAGGTTCTGCTTTATAAATGGCACTCAATATGTGAGTTGAATGGAAAGATGATATGTTATTCACAAAAGGCAATCTAAGGACAGGCAGTCAGAACATAGACTACATAAACAGAATGTTGAACAGATGTCTATTCCTATCTGTAACAAATGCAATCACACGGTATGGGTAGGAGGAAAAACAGAGTCAGGATTTGTAGCTTACTTTCAGGTTAACAAACTATGTTATGATAATAGCCAACTGGAGATGTGTGCAATGGGAGGAAAACATATTGGATTGGAAAGAACTTGAAATATGAAGGCAGGGTATCCCTCAGAAATGAACTGGTCTTTCTTGACTTCCTTGAGGAACATGATGACAGAGCCTGTCTACAGTTTGACAAAACATTCTGCCTTTCAAAGAATAAGGATGGTATAGACCCAGAGGGGAAAATGAAACAGGTAGCCCAAGAATTGAAAAGACAGGAATCAGAAATGAGGAAAAAGCGAATAGAGCAAGAAAGGCTAAGAACTCTAAGTGAACAATACGACCAATTGGAAAAGCAGTATACTGGCTGGGGGCTGCCTGCTTCAGAGAGAAATTTATTTATAGATCTAATGCAAGAAATTGCTACTGAACTGGGTTTATCAAATTGCTGGATTTGCAGAGGGCTTAAATCAGCGGAAAAATGGCCTTGGAAAGGTGAGAGCTTAACTCCAGAGCAGCTGCTAAAATGGGATAACACTCAGATTTCAAGAACAATACAGAGGCCCCAGAGGTGGGTCTTGGACCAGTGGGGAATTGGGATGGTTTGTTTCAGCCAAGAAGGGAGAGAATATAACAAGGTAGTGGGATATACCTCATTTATCTCTACCTTATCAGTAAATTCAACTAATAAAAGCAGGACCTGGCAACCAGAACCTCCTGCTGGATATTGGAGCCGGGAAAAAGGGACCACTTGTGAGTGGAACGAAATAATTGCGCTCTGCTGGAACAAAGGCTCTGGAGTTAATCCTTACCAATCCTTGGGAGACCTAAAGGGATACTGGAACTCCCCAAAGGGAGCCAGAAAATACCGAGGGGAATTGGAAAAACCCCAAATGGTATATATTGGATCTGTGGGAGAAAAGCATACAAAAAATTACCCCCGAAATGGAAAGGGTCGTGCACCTTAGGAAAAATCAGGTTTTGTTCACACTCCCTATGCCAGAAAGTAGCTCATTGGGAGCACCCTTATATGAAACTTTAAGTAGGGGAAAAAGAGAAATAAAGAAGAAATTCCATATGGTGGACGGTAGCCAGACATGGGGAGAGGAAGAGTGGCCTGCTGAGGGAATAATAGAATATTATGGCCCTGCCACGTAAGCCCCAGATGGAAGCTGGGGGTACAGAACCCTGATTTTTCTGTTGAACAGGCTAATATGACTTCAGGCTGTAGTTGAGATAATTTCAAAACATACATCAGACGCCCTCGAATTGTTATCTAGACAGCATTCTCAAATGCGGGTTTTTGTATACCAAAATCAGATAGCCCTGGATTATTTGTTAGCTGAAGAAGGGGGCATCTGTGGAAAATTTAACAAATCAGAATGTTGCATAGAAATTGGCCATTATGGGGAAACCATCTGAGGTCTGGCAGCAGAAATTAAGAGGGTAGCACATGTACCAGTTCAGAAATGGAATTCCATTCTCTAAGCATCCTGGTGGGATCACTTATTCGAAGGAGCCTGGTGGAAGAAAGTAGTATTCTTTATACTATGTTCAGTAGCCAGGGTTATATTCCTACCCTGTTTTAATACCTTGTTTTATTAGACTGCTGTACTCAGTTGTGTAAGGTATGTAAGTAGCAGCCATGCCCATAGACCTAGAATGTGCTGCAGGAAAAGTAAGTCAAGTGTCTAAAATAATGAAATTAGAGGAAAAAGATAATAAAGCAGCTGAGGCCCTGGCAACATTTGAAAAACAAGTGAAGGGAGACAGGGCTGTCTGTAAAGTATATCAGGAGATATCCCAGGACAAATAGGAAAAAGACAGAGAGGCTGGGGAAAATTAAAAAGGTAACTATATTTCCTAAAAACACAAAATACCTAACACACATAGATATTAAAGAAGTTACATGGGCTAAGGGAAATTTCACTAAATGAATTTAAGGATATTAGGATTCTAGCATGAATTAATGTGTTTATATAGAAGGGGAGGGATTGTAATATGTGATACAGGTAATTTGTGCTTATGTAGAATATGAGATGAAGATACGTTCTAATGTTTAAAAGAAATACTCAAAAGCATTTCAGCGGGAGCCAAGGAATTGCTTCATGCTTAGAGACTGCCACATGCCATTGCAAAACTGCAGACAGCAGCGAGAAGGGGTCTAATTTGCAATTAAAAGAGCCTAGCTGGGGAAGGAGATGGATCCTTACTCAAATGCCACCTGGGCGGTCAACGCTCATCAAGCACGGAGATTGAGATAGCAGAAATTATCAGGGAACTCGCATCCCAATACCAGGTTCCCCCTACCATCAGCATTCACAGCTTGCCAGGAACCACATTGTCCAGTGCAACTTGGAGAAAGATGACATCATGAATGTGTTTGACTATGAAAAGAACAAGAGTGACGCTGCCTCGAGCAACAGAAAGGGTATAAAACCTGACTGTACTGGACTGCCTTAGTGAACAGAGCGGGTCTGATGCGATAGAGGTCGGATCAGTGTTCACCCAGTGTCCATCCAGGCTCAACGCTGTCCCTTTGATTGTGGATCTCCAGACTGTATATCAGTCACACAATAAATGATATACATATATTTATTATTATTAAATTGGCTTGATCAATTTTTATCTATAACAATTCCAACCACTTGACATTTTGCTGTGTGTAATGGAGACGGGAACTACAAGTTTCCTATTCATGCACAATTTGCTGTCTGAGAGCACTCAGTTCTCAAAGTCACAGGAGCTTGCAGGTCTGTGTCTGAGATGACTTTAAAAACAAAAACAACCTTTATGTGCTACACCTGTATATCAAAACTTCATAATAGAAATCACAAGCTGATTCTGCTGTTGAGTGGATTAATAAAACCACAAAAAACTAAAGCACAACCGGGACCTCTTGCTGGAGAGAGAGAGAGTAGGGGTAGGGGGAAAAAGGAAGAGGGGCCTCCAGAGTCAAAGATCGAGTTCTCATAGAAGTATGATCAATGCTCCATTTACTGTTAGTTTCAGGGTACATTTATATGGTTCCAGGGTTCAGGCGACATGGGAAAGTATCTGATTGGTTAACAAAGCACTTATACCTAAAAGAAAGACTATTTCTTAAACATATCTTGGTCACGTAGCTCAGCTTGTCAGCAATATCAGTAGAACATTTTCTCATCCTCTGCTAGAATCTTCAGACCATGTACTTTCACATCTTCTTCAGTTGGCAAACTTTCTCAGGCTGGCTGTCCAAGGGCAGCAAGCTTCTGCTATCAGGCACATACCCGAAGTGTTGGCAAGCATGCTTCTAAATCCACAGAATGTCCATTGGTTTTTATCTGCAGGGTTGTGCACATAGGCCACAGCATCTGCCCAAAAGGCTCTCTAACAGGGACCAAATAAAACAGGAAAACAAAACAACCACCAAGAAAAACCAAAACCAACAGAAAAATCCCCACAAATCCAGAAAAAGATAAAAATCAGGTGAAGGAGGCAGAGATCCAAGAGCAGCAAATGGGCAGAGCAACTACAGAAGTGCAGAAAGGAAAGATAATAAGAAAGGAGAGATAATAAGTGGCTACGACACCAAAGTAGCCAGGGGATCTGAGATACTGTTCTCACCCTTCTGGAAACATTTTGACACCAAATTATCTGAAAATCAATGGTGATGATTGTGATAATGGGAATCTCCACGTTTAGCTTTCATATATGCATTGTGTGTGAGTTCTGTTTTCCTTGTGAAGTCGCATCATCTGGCAAGGGGGCTATTCTGTCCAAAGAAAAACACTGCAGCGGAAAAGAAGGCCAGCTTGGAAAAGATTAAAAATAAGAGGTAAAAATAAAGTAATTTTTAAAAATATGTTGTTTGGTTGGTTTGCTGTTTGTTCATGGGTTTTTTATCTGTCTTAGAAAGCAGCCCCTCAGATGTCAATGCACACAACAAGTCCTTTGTAACGGGCTGTCTTTGCAAAAAATCTGCCAATTTTGTTATGCAAGGCAGAAATAGTTTCCCTTGGGCTACAGCTGGAAGGCTTAGAAATGTGTTCCAGAAACTCAGAATAGGACAGCGTCTGAGCAACACAATTTAATGTCATGGAGTGCAAGATGCAAGTTACCCAATGAAGTAATCAGAGTATTCAAATGCCAAGCAGCGGGAAAGGGCTGTGCATTGGAAAGATAGGAAGAAAACACAGAGGCAGGATGGACAAGTTTCCCAGCCAAACCAGACCAGAAGCACTGGGAGCACAAAGGGACACAGCCAGGAGGCCCAGCAGCTCCTTGCTGAGGACCTACTTCATGCAAGAGCTGGCACTCAGAATATTAAATGAATTAAAAATAAAAGGGTGGGGGGAGGCAGCAGTGAGGTGTCCTCAGAGGTTCAACTCTGCACTCTGCTTCTGTCACCAACATTATCCAAGTTCCTGTGCTTGTTTTCCTGGAGAATTTGCACTCAACAGAGCTTCAGTGCCTTTGATCAAATCAGTCTTAAGAGCAGCTTGGGGCTGGTCAGTCATTTAGATGTCAGCACTGACTGGGGTCCAGGCAACAAAAGAACATTCGCTGCAGGCTACCCATACAGCTTTTCATCTTAATGAGCACAAAGCCTTTATTTATGCAAACAGATGGATATTGGGTGGATTTTGCACCATCAGGCCAAGGCACAAGGCTCTGGATCTACACAGCACTTTGGTAAGGAGGGGAACACAGGTGGGGACAATCCAGGCTGTTAGCAGTGCCCCCACCCCCTGATTAGGGACAGCACAATTGCTTTTAGAACTCCTTAACCAGCTGGTGAAAAACTGATCTTCTTTTCATGCCCCCTGCATACTGACAGGCAAGTTGAACAGAAAATCTGCCTCCTCCTTCATTATCTCTGAGCACCAAAGCAAAGAACCAAGAAAAAAAAAAAAGCCAAAAATACCCCAACCAACTAAAATACAAATATTTTTTGCCCGGTCTGTTTTTTTTAAGAGCTTTATAAGTCTGACTAAGCCAGTGCTGATATAAGAGTGTCACATGTATGTGCCTTCCACAAAGTGTGGGACAGCTGCTGCCATGCAATGGTGGGTGCAGGGTCAGACCCTTTACTACAGACTTACCCTGCCTTCCTGAGGGACAGAAATTCATCTGTTAGAATCCCTTGGAGCTTCTGGAGCTGCTCTTGGCCCTCCTGTGGATAACTGGGCTGCTGTGGAGCACTGGAGAACTTTCAGCTTGGTACCCATGTATGGGGGCCTTCAGAATCGAAGCAGCATCTTCATGGGCCACCAACAGACTGGAAACGAAAAACCACCATCAGAAACCTGTGAGATGGAAAACTTTGGGCAGTTTCAGATCAAAAATCTCGATGGCAAAGAAGAACTTTTTCACAAGGATTCCAGTAGAATAAATGACACAGGTGTTGGAGCAACAGCCAGTGCCCACAGCAATAACAACTCCTTGGAATAAAAGGCAGTGCCCACTGCAAAGACATTTCCCTGTCCTGTGGTCTCCACAAACCACACATGAACATGGCACTTTTCCTGAGTGCTTCCCAAAGCTTCTCTGCAAGAAGCACTGGAGAAGTGCATGGGGCAAGAGTTCTCCAAGTGCCAGGCTGTTGTGCAGCAGAAAAGATCTAAAATATGAAAGATTCTAGCAACCCAAATAAATCCATCCTTTATGGCTTGCAAACACTCCAGTGAATCTCAGTTACTTCAGGGCAAAAACAAACACAGGGAAAACTTTCCAAAAATATGGTTTGAAGACAACATTCCTGGTTGTCTGCCCCTGTTTGTGGGACAAGAGGTTACAAGCTGCCCAGCTGAAGAAGAAAAGGAGGATCTACACTTCCCTGTCATATTTTCCTACTGACAAAGGAATTAAGACCAAGAATTTGGGTAAATGGAGGGATAAGACTGGGGTATGGATGTGGTTTTATATCCTAAGATACTTCATTTGCTAAAATAGAAGCACTTTGTTGTACATGGATCTCCTTGCTAAACCTCTTTGTCTTCAAACTCCCTTCCTCCATGGCAGAACTGAGCAAGCTCCATATGTCAGAGCTTCAAGTGAAAAGCTCTGTGATGAGTTATTTTTAATGGATCCATTTCCAGTCCGTGGGGTTGCTGTCATGAGGAGCTCAGGTGGCTTTTTGTTGAGATCAAAATCAATGAGCCATTTGTCCCAGCTCCACCTGTCCTGAGGCACTGCTGGCTCCACTGTGCCATTTCTAAATGAAAACAGAATCTCCTAAAGAAGCCAAGCTAAAATCACGAGGGAGTAGTCACGAAAAATAATTTTGGTAGTTTGCTGGGTTTTGATCAAACAGCTACCAGCATCCCAATGTCCAGGCTACACTAAACAAGGCTCTTTGCTGGTAAGCAGCCTTTCAATTGGTAGTGTTTCATACCCATGCAGAAGAACACAAAGCCACTTTCACTGTAGAAACATGAGCTGCAGCTATGCAGTGAGTCGTGTTCAGTAGCTGACCTGCTGCAGTAGTTTTGAGGCAGTTTTAGGCAGGAGATACTGCCATAAAATTTCACAAGAAAACTATCAAGTATCTAAAATAATGCAGTATTATGGTTTTTTTCTACCTCCAATATTGCCAGCACATAGCTTAAGAAAGAAAGGAATTTACCAGCCACCAGAAATGAAAAACATTAAAATGAAAAAAAGGGGCTTTTAAGGAAATCAGAGTGATGGCCACCAGTCATTTTCCAGCTTTGCAGGATTTCAGTTCAAAGTCAATCTAAACAAGCCAGCATATGTCTAGCAAGAAGGAAATCACAGTTCAGGTTTGCTCCTGCACTCAAGCTTTCCTATATCAAACATGGATTGTATTCTTTTCCAGCTCTCCAGAGAGGAGAATCCACATGGCTTCTGAGGGTGCTGATTAGATGAGGGTTTATTGGGGTCCCAGCCCCAGGTGTAACATGGTTTCAGAGGGAGAAGGGGGAAAGGGAAAGGGAGGGGGAGAGAGGGCGAGCCTAGGGGAGAGATGGGCCATGAGAGAATCTGGTCTTCCTCGCACAGCTTAAGAGGGAAATTCAATGTAGGTGCGAAATAAGGTTTGGGCCAATGGGATTGCAGATCCATGAGACTTCAGGAGAGGAACACAGCTTGGAATAAACCATATATTTTTGAGGGGTACATTTTCGAGACAGAGCATACCATTTGAATAAAAGGCAACACCACAATAGATTAGTAAGATAGATGATAGATAGATAGATAGATAGATAGATAGATAGATAGACAGACAAAGCAGATAGAGATATATGAACGCACTTGCCTGTATCACTTTACAAAGAAAGGGATGGGGAAGTGACAGGTTATTCTTTTCCACACATGGGAAACTATCTTTTTCCCAGAAAATCAGCTTCCTTCTTTTGTGACGACTAGGGTATCTGAAGACCCCACCAAGAAGGCCCTGTGATGCCAATGGCCTGTGCATCCAGCAAGTCAAGAAAGTAAGGCCTGCCTCTTAATACTTCAGTGGTGTTAAAGAGGTTTATTCTCAGTTTTTGGTGGCAACAGGAACGAACTGAAGCCACTTACTGTAAAATGCCTGCACAAGCACCAGTGCAAATCACTGCCAAAGGAAGGATGAAGCCAGTCCCACAACCACAGCCCAAGGAGCCAGAGATCCTCCTTCAACCCTGGCTGCACTGAAGCCCCACTGACTGCCAAGAAGAAAAGCGCCCTACTGAGAGCAAGCAAACTTAACCCTCTGGCAGGACACAAATTGAGAGGGAAATAATTTAAAATCCCTACACCACCAGACACACTTCCCAGTGAGAAGGGTTGGAACACTCTGCCCCCCAGCACTTCCCCGGCAGGCAGGTTCACAAAGGTGCTGGGAGCTAAGCTGTGCCCTGCGAGGGAACAGAGCCAGCCTCCCTTCAGTGGGAGAAGGCGCGGCCTCAGCTGTAGCCCCGGGTGCCTGCGGTGGCCCAGGGCACGGCCATGGCTGTCAATGTGTTGGGCTGCAGCACAGGGCAGGCCGGAGCTCAGCAGCCTCAGCAGAGCCCAGGGCCGCGGCCCTTCCCTGCCGGGGCCCGAGCCTGGCCCGGCCCGGCCCGGCCTGAGCAGCCCGGACTGGCCCAGGGGATGGGCTGCGCCCGCCCGCTGTGCCCACAGGCTGGGCCCAAGCCTTTGCAAGAGGCTTTCTCCCAGCTTGGCAAAACCTCGGCCAAGTGTCCCTGTGCTGTGCTGAGAAGAGTAAAAAACCCCCTCAAATTTAACCCTGCTGCCCAACGCATGAGGGATCCCTGCACACCTTAGGAGAGGCCATCCATACTCCTTTGTGCCTCATAAGGGATCCCTGCACCCCTCAGCAGGGACCCCAAAATATGCCTGTGAGCCCCTGCCTGGCTCCTGCCTGCCCACACCGTGGTCATCCACAGCTGCTCCTGGGCATGGAGCTTGGTCAGTGCTGGTGCCAGTTGGGCTTTGCTGCTGCTACCACCCAGACATAGCTGTGAAAACTCAATTTCTTTATTTGAACATAAAATATAGGCCAAGCCCTGCCCAGGCAGACAAGGGCTACCCACCTTCAGTCCTGGCCGGGGAACAGGACCAGGGGGCTCAGGGGGAGAGCGTCTCATTGAGGAGGGGTGGGTTTTGGGACGGCCTCATGATGGGGATGCAGCCACGGCAGGGCAGATAGGGGGGGAAGTGAAGAGCTGGGATAAACTATTATGTTGTCATTGCCTCTGTTTTTAGGTGCGTCTTCTGAACATACACAGGAGCACCTGTGAAGAGAGGAGGTGTCTGAGGCCCCAGCTGCCAGTGGCACACAGGGACCCTCGTGCACAGCAGGGCCCAGAGCTGGCAAGGCTCCCCAGCACGGCTGGAGCTGCTGGCACAGCTGGGCCCAGCTGGACAGCTGCCCCTCAAGGCCCCGGCCAGCAGGGCACGGCTCTGGGCAGGGTCCCTGGCCAGGAGCGGGCCCCAGAGCGCCTCTGCCTTTCAAGGGCAACCTCGGCCCTGCTCTTTCTCCTCCCCATCTTGCTCTGCCTCTGCCCCGTGCCCCTGGGGCTGCTCTTGGCCAGGCAGCCTCAGTGGGAGCCAGCCCTGGCTGCAGCCCCAGCGGGGCCCCCAGGACAAGGCCTAGCAATTGAGAGGCCAATGGAAGCACTGGGCAGCAGCAGAACCCTCAGCAGAATTATTTGGAGAACCATGGACTGGCCACAACTCCATTGCAGCCTCCCTGTGAATGTTTCCTGTCTGCATTAGATCTTCATAACAAGCTGTTTCAGGAAAAGATGAAGAAAGCACTCACCATTTTCTCTTCCAGTAAAAATTAATTTGGACCCAGCATAAGATGAAGATAAACTCCAAAAAAAGCAGGCCTGCCATTAACCATGCCCAGCAGCCTGCTCCCTTACAGAAGCCCCTTCCGAGGCCCTTCTGGGTATCGGGCAGTTGTGTTGTGGTGCCGGCTGCATCTGTGGGAGCAATGGGGAGCGTGAGCCCCTGCTGTGCTGCACTGCTGAGCTGGCAGCACGGTGGATATGGGCAGGACATTCTCTGTTTCCCCCAGAGCTGGGGCCTGCAGACAACTTGCCGGCCCTTGGCACAGGCTGTGCCAGCCAACAAAGCCCAGCAGGCCGGGAGGAGAGCCCGGGGGCAGCGCAGCTGCTTGGGCAGTGGCTGCTGCCAGGGACACGGGCCAAAGCCATCCCTGAGCAGCCACTGCCAGCCCTGGCCCTCCCTGCCCCGTGACTGCTCCCCCAGCTCTGGGGGACAGTCAGGCCCTCTCAGGAGACACTGGAGGCATCACCTGCTGTGCCAGTGCCTGGAACTGCCTGTTCTCCTGCAGAAGAGGCTGCCACTGAGCCACTGCTTCTTCCTGGATCAGCCACCTTCTGTGCCAAGTTTTGGGTAATCGCTGGAGAAAGAAAAGGGACAGATGGATCAGATGGGACAGTTCCGCATTGGGGAGGTGTCATCTTCAGAAGCTAACACTGGTGAAAGTCATGGACAAGGATGAGGAAATCAGATGAGCTTTTGGGATTGGACAGGCCCCTCCCTTCTCCAAAGCACCACCCCTCCTGATCTGCCTGTAGACTGGGAAATTGTAGAGGATCTCAGGGTGGGCATGGCCTATGGTGCAGTTTGGGCACCGTGTCAGCAGATGCCAAATGCCTTCCTGCAGAGGCTGGGCAGAAGCTGCAGCCAGGCCAGGCTGGGAAGCAGCCCTGCAGGGTGTGAAAGCAGCAGCGGGGCAGCGAGGCTGCCATGGATCCCTTCCCACTGTGCCGGGCACGGAGTGTCCAGATGTGCAGCCAAAGGCACCGGCTGCTGAGTCCCAGGGGAAGCATGAGGGAAATGCACCCAGCACAGCATCTCTCCAGGTCACTCATCATCTGGCCCAGATGTTTTGCTGACTCCAGGAACTTACTGTCTCCTCTTTGGTACTGCCTGTTGGAGGACCTTAACAGTATTTCCAGTTCATGTGGATGGATCCCACAAAAATAGGACTCAGCCTGCGGTGTCAGCAGGGACACACTACTCACCCCTTCCATGGGAGCTGGGATTGTGTGCAGCATCCAGCCCTGGGGCTTGAAAAGTCCTCCCTGCAGACACACCTGTAACTCAACAGCCAGAGAAGCTTCTGTCACCTTGTTCTTCCAGGCTTACAATAATTTTTCTCTGAGGGAAACTGGTGAACTAACCTGCAGAAATTCCCAAGGGCTCCAAATCATCTTCCATCCCCGCTGCTGGAGAAGCCATCCCAGCACCCTCACCTAGAAGGGAGCACAGATCAGAAGTGTTTCCATGGTGTACTGGAATCTCCTTCTGCCCTAGGGATCTGGGCACTGCAAGGGAGGGAAATGCACTGACCATGGCGTCTCACCTGTGCACTCATCATCTGGTCCAGATGTTTGGCCGCCTCCAGGAATTTTTTGTCTTCTGTGTCTTGGGTCTTGTCTCTTCAAGGACATTAGAGAAAGGTAGTTCCTCTTCATGAGGATGGGTCGGATAAGGCCATGGGAGCCAGATGTCAATGACAATGACCAAAGCAGTACCAGGGGCTGGGGAGCTATGGCCTTGCCCCGGTCACTCTCCACACTATTTCCTAGCTCTGTGAAACATCCTTGGAGTGGAAACTGAGGAAGCCCCAGGCCCCTTGGGTCTCCCTCCCTCCCTCCCACAGAGGAAACCCTCCCTAAAGCCCTTAGCAAAACCATCCCCAGCGCTTCCCGGGGAGCAGGGAACACTGTGCCGGGAATGGGAGCCAGGCTGCCGGCTCACCTCCTCGCCGCGCTTGCAGCGGAGCAGCCTGGGCAGCCCTGGCAGGCAGGGCCACGGCCAGGAGCAGCAGAAGTAGGAGGCGCAGAGCAAGGGCCATGGTGCCTTGTCCTCTGCCAGTCCCGCAGCTCTTGCTGCCACCGCTGTCCCGACACCGCTGTCCCAACGTCAGCACCGCTGCTGCCACCGCCGCTGCTGCCGCAACAGTTGTGCTCAGGGACTGACTGCTGGCTCCTTGTGCTGCTGTGCAACCACGGGGCTCTGGCACCTCTGGCACCTCAGGGCCTGCTGTGAGCTCATGGCCAGGGTGCAGTTGTTTCGGGAGCTGGATCTGCCTTCTTCGGGAGGGAGCTCATCTTGCCCAGCTGCTCTGCCCAAGAGCTGTGACACAGTCCCAGCCCAGCTGATCTCACAGGTTGGGACATGAAGGGATGGAGAGCAGCTCTACCAAGGAATTGGGGTTGCTGCTAGAAGAGAGGTTGGACATGAGGCAGCCATGTGCGTCCAGGGGAGAGTGCCCAGCAGGTTGAAGGAGGTGATTCCACCTCTCTGCTCTGGTGAGACCCCACCTGGAGTACTGTGGAAGAGGTTTTATAGTGACCTCTGTGAGCCATCAAAAAGTTTGATAAGAGGATCCATGCTAACCCCTGAAAGAATTGTCTTCCAAGGCTGTTGACATAGAAACCAAGAAAGAAACAAGGATAAATAACAGAAACCTGCAACTCCCTATTTCAATGAGTATTTCATTTGTATCTCGTGACCAATGAGTAAAGTATAAACTTAAGAGCTTTGTAAGAATGGAGAAAAAGCATGCAGGCTAGAATAAAAATAGGGTTTGAAGCCTTCTGGAAATGGAGTGTGTTGCTTTGTAGTGTCTCGGTCTCTCCCACGACAGAGTACTGCATCCTGCTCTGGGTCCCCAAGGCAGGAAAGACACGGTCCTGTTGGATCTAGTCCAGAGGAGGGACAAGATGCTCTGAGGGCTGGAGCCCTTGTGCTTTGGAGACAGGCTGGGAGAGCTGGCAGTGTTCAGCCTGGAAGAGAGAGGACTCCAGGGACACCTGATTGCTGCCTTTCAGGGCCTTCTGGGGGCTTGTAAAGAGATGGGACAGAATTTTTAGTAAAGCTTTTTGTGACCAGACCGAGGGTCTTTTAATCTATAAGATGGTCGATTCAGACTAGATGAAAGAAACACATTTTTTACACTGTTGATTTTGAAACCCTGGCAGAGGTTGCCCAGAGATGTGGACCTCTATCCCTGCAGACATTCAAGCTCCTGCTCAGAGCAACCTCACCTAGTTCAAGCTGTCCCTGCTCACTGCAGGCCATTGGGACAAGATGGCCTTTAAATGTCCCTTCCAACCCAAGCCATTCTGTGCTCCTGTTCACCGTCAAAGCAGTGCTGCATTAGTGCTGGGCTGATTATGCTGGCACCTGTATTTTGGTACTTGTGCCATTTAGCAATTGGCCACGAGAGGATTGATGGGCTGGACAGTGAAGTCTGCAAATAACACACAGTGTGCTCAAGGAGAAAAAGGAGAGGAACACGGCTTCCAGTTCAGATAAATGCCAGCATTTTGCTGCCCATTCCTGGTTAGAGAAATAAAGGAATGTCCTGAAGATCCCTTCATGTGGGTTCGTAATTGGCCGTATCAGTACTTGTGTTCTGTAAAACAGGTAAGTTGTTACAGCTTCTTGCCCCATTTATCCCTGGATAAACCCCAAATACTGCATTGCTCCTTTTCTACTTTCTTCCAAGTCAAGGCAAATTTTGTTCATTACTGAGTGGGACATTATTCATCTGTTCACAAGCAAATTCCTCTTGCCACTCTCACAATGGCAAGACTGCTTTGTTGATTTGCTCTAATCAGACTGTAATTAAGGCCTACCTCTCACTAGAATTAAAGCTGATGCATTGGGAGGCAAAGTGTTCAGTCATTTCTCTTGGAATCTGGCACTGTAGACAGTTGTTCTGTAACTAAATGACATCTGAAGACAGGTGTAGTCTACCATACTTCTGGCATACTAGAAGTGAGAAAAAACCCTTTGAATCAGGATTTTATCCTTTCTTCCTCCACCTCCTCCTCCCAGGAATTTTAATCTCTGAGGTCTAAGCTCTTCAGCTGCCTCACAAACATTGTTTTAACTCAGACAGGCGTCCATGCATTGAGCCACAAATCAGGACCGTGGTGTGAACCTTGAAGCAATGTGAGTTTATAGCACTGAAAATAATAATCCAATACCCAGGTTAAGCCAAGCCTATTGGTTATTTCCCAAATAACTCTACCTATCCTCAGTGATGTTTCAAAAACGATCATTGTAAAAGCTAGGAGCGGGGAGAGAGAATGTTATCAAAATTAAAAATACAGCTTTCTGAGATCTTTATATTCCTATAAAAAAGAGTCCAAACTGTTCATCTATGGAACATTAACTAAGAAGTGAACAAAAGACTGTCAAAATTACTGCTTGGGGAATAAAAAACCCATAAATAAAAACAAGCTTAAATGTAGATAATAAGTAAACCATCATGCGGAGAAAAAAAACAGACCTGCCAAAACTAAAACCAATAAGGCTGTTTCGTCTGTCTTAATAAAATAAAACCTGAAAAGAATCAGAGATTCTCAAGGGCATTACTTTATATAGAAACTTCCTGGTATTGGGAAAAACATGAAGGAAAGTGTAGCATGCAATTCACAGATGTAACCTAGAATTTGTTAGTGGCTTTGTTGCAGAATTTCTGAGAGGAGACTGGAAAAGCATAGGGGTTGATCAGACCACGTGTGGGCATTTACAGCAGTCTGAGGGATTTACAACTGGAGGGAAGAAAAGCAGCACACAATTCCTGGGACAATCTCTTTGCTGGCTGTGGAGTTTTTGACAGTCTGTCCCCTGGGGCTGGGGGAGCTGTCACGGGGCAGGGAGGGCCAGGGGTGGCAGTGGCTGCTCAGGGATGGCTTTGGCCCGTGTCCCTGGCAGCAGCCACTGCCCAAGCAGCTGCGCTGCCCCCGGGCTCTCCTCCCGGCCTGCTGGGCTTTGTTGGGTGGCACAGCCTGTGCCAAGGGCCGGCAAGGTGCCTGCAGGCCCCAGCTCTGGGGGAAACAGAGAACGTCCTGCCCGTATCCACAGTGCTGCCAGCTCAGCAGTGCAGCACAGCACGGGCTCACGCTCCCCATCGCTCCCACAGATGCACCTGGCACCACAACACGTCTTCCCCATTCCCAGAAGAGCCTCAGAATGGGTTGCTGTTGAGGAACCCTCTGTTTGCATGTGATAAGGGCAAGTTTGGCTATCTGTTTCTGCCAGGAAATAATTTGGAAGTGCTCAACTGAACCTTGAATCAGAGCTTCCCCACTGCAGTTCAGGTCTTTGATTGTAATTCAGTCCTAGCAGTCAGTTTTATACCCCTCCCCTTATTTTCTATTGTTTTACCATATTTTATTACCAATGGGTTGCTCCGTTCTCCCCTGTGATGTTGGTTTTGCCCCACTTGTCCATCTCCCCAAAGACCTGCCCTTTTGTTCACTGTTCCTCCTCCCATTGCATGTCAGTCCCTCTCCAAGCCTGCCCCTTGCTCTTGAAATTTTCCTATCAATTTTGTATCCTTCGGAACCCCATTGGTTTGTTTAAGTTCTTCCCCTCCCCTGTAATCCCCAATTGGTTTAAACCTTGTATTCCCCGCCTGGTGTTCCACCCTCAGTCTCTCCCAATTGGCTAAAGATTGGATCCTCCCCTGGGACCTTGCCAAGTCTGTAAGTTGGTGTATGCCTTTAATGCAGTGTTGGTCTGGCCCTGGTCGTCTGTAGAGTAATCGCCTTCGGAAAACATAGAGCAGACCTCACCCCGTTCCTTCTCCCTACCCTCAGGGCAGTCCTACCCCCAAGGCAGTCCACCTGTGCTGTAGAGCAGCTGTGCCCTGCAGCCAGAGCCCAGATTCGACAGTTTTCTGGGGGCGGCCCAGTGCCACTGTGGGTGTGGGCAGCTAGTGGGGCTGAAGAAATGGGGCAGCACAGCACTTCCCAAATCAGCTCTTCTGTTGAAGTAGAGAGAGGCAGCTGTGACCCCAGTGTCCTGGTGGTAAGAGCAGCAAAGCCCAGCACTGGCAAAAGCACTGGCTGAGCTCCATGCCCAGGAGCAGCCGTGGATGCCAGCTCTGGGCTCTGCTGTGCAGGAGGGTCCCTGTGTGCCAGTGGCAACTGGGACCTCAGCCACCTACTCTCTACACAGGTGCTCCAGTGCATATTCAGAATACAAGCAGAAAAGCAGAAGCAATGAGAACTTGACAGTTTATGCCAGGTCTTCACTTCTGCCCCTATCTGCCCTGCTGTGGCTGCATCAACATCATGAGGCCGTCCCAAAACCCACCCCTCCACAACGAGACCCTCTGCCCCTGAGCCCCCTGGTCCTGTTCCCTAGCCAAGACTGAAGGTGGGCAGCCCTTGTCTGGCAGGGCAGGGTTTGCCCACATTTTATGTTTAAATAAAGAGTTGGAGTTGTCACAACTATGTCCAGGTGGTAGCAGCAGCAAAGCCCACCAGGCACCAGCACTGGCTGAGCTCCATGCCCAGGAGCAGCCGTGGATGGCCACGATGTGGGCAGGCAGGAGCCAGGCAGGGGCTGCTGTGCCCAGCAGCGGGGCCCCGAGGGGATGGGGGAGCCCATGCTGAGCATCCCTGGGCTGAGGGCACATTTCCTTCTGTGCCACCATCTGGGCCTGGACCCCGTCCAGGGGCATGCCCAGGAAAAGAGGGAAACCACCTAGAAAGTGCTTGCCTTGAGATCAATGGAATGAGGCTGGACTCTGAAGGAAGTCCTTCATAGCCTGAGGGGTGAGCTCAGAGCCCAGAGACAGAGACTGAGCCTGTGGCACCCGCAGATCTCTTATGAGCAGAGGGGCCATTTGCCCCCAAGCCTCATCTGTTCCCCCAGGGCCACGTGGTGAGCACACACAGAAGATGGCTCAGCCCTGTTGCTGCTCCCTGAGTCTTATGTTTCGGTCCCTCTGAAGGCATGCAGGGGCTTTGGATCATCTCTGTGCTGTGCAAGAGGCTGGGGGCCCCCAAAAATTGTGCAGGGAATTTACTGTATGTGGAAAGGTGTGCAGGGGCCGAGGGACACCTGTAAGTTGAGCAGGGGTCTGGGGTCTCTTGTGATGGCACACAGGGGGATTTTAGGATGGCTGAAGGTATAGCCTAAAGTGTGCAGCTCCCCTGATGGCCTGTGTTGCATTACTTTTGTAAGCTATGGCATCAAGTCCTCCACTTTTGAAATAGGGGCCAAAGGCCAGCACAGCGCACAGCACGGACTTGGTAGGAGCGGGGCAGGGCTGGGGCTGCCTGCAATAGTGGGAATGGCCAATGTGAGCTGAATTTTGGACATGACATTGCTTTGGCATGTAGAACCATGAAATGTCTCATGTGTCCAATATTGTATAACTCACTTCTTGTGAAAAAGAATTAGATTGCACATAGCTACCAGCAGGGACACACTCTCCTTGCTGGAAGGGCACCTCTTGAGATCCATTCCCACAAAATTCTGCCCCGGCCATGAGGTCACAGCAGGCTCAGGGGTCACAGCAGGCTGAGGACACAGCAGGCTCTGAGGTCACAGAGGTGCCAGAGGTGCCAGAGCCCCGTGGTTGCACAGCAGCACAAGGAGCCAGCAGTCAGTCCCTGAGCACAACTGTTGCGGCAGCAGCGGCGGTGGCAGCAGCGGTGCTGACATTGGGACAGCGGTGTCGGGACAGCGGTGGCAGCAAGAGCTGCGGGACTGGCAGAGGGCAAGGCAGCATGGCCCTTGCTCTGCGCCTCTTCCTCCTACTACTCCTGGCCGTGGCCCTGCCTGACAGGGCTGCCCAGGCTGCTCCACTGCAAGTGTGGCGAGCAGGTGAGCCGGCAGCCTGGCTGCCCTTTCCCGGGACAGCGCTCCCTGCTCCCCAGGAAGCGCTGGGGATGGTTTTGCCTGGGGCTTTAGGGAGGGTTTCCTCTGTGGGAGGGAGAGAGCCCCCACGGGGCCTGGGCGGCTCCAGCCACCACCCCAGGGATGTTACACAGGGCCTGCAAAGAGGGTGGCGAGTGACCAGAGCCATTCCAGAGCTCCCCAGACCCCTGTGCACCTTTGGCCTTGTCCACTGACATCTGGCAGCCAAGGCCTTACCCGACCCCCTTGCAGTGCCCAGTTCTCTAAGGCAGAGGGGAATCTCAGCACACCATGGAAATGGTTCTGATCTGATCTGTGCTCCCCTCTAGACGAGCATGCTAGGAAGGCTTCTCCAGCAGCTTGGCTTAATGAAGATTTCCAGGGTCTTAACTCTCCAGCAGGTATGTTGTCAATGTTGCTAAAAGAATAATCATTGAGAACCTGGCAGGAAGCAGGTGACAGGAGCTTCTGTGGCTGTTGAGTTACAGGTGTGTCTGCAGGAAAGACTTATCAGGCTCCTTTCCTGGTTGCTGCACACAAGCCCCGCTCCCATGGCAGGGGTGAGTAGTGTGTCCCTGCTGATGCCTCAGGCTGAGCCCTTGTTCTGTGGGATCCATTCACCTGAAATGCAAATACTTCTCTTAAGGTCCTCCGAGAAGGCGGAACAAACCTATAGGAGACAGGAAGTCCCTGGAGGCATCCAAACACATGCACAGGATCGGGAGTGACCTGGAGAGACAACGTGGTGGGTGCATTTCCCTCATGCTTCCCCTGGGACTCAGCAGCCGGGGGCTTTGGCTGCACATCTGGACACGCCATGCCCGGCACAGTGGGAAGGGATCCATGGCAGCCTCGCTGCCCCGCTGCTGCTGCTGCTGCTGCTTTCACGCCCTGCAGGGCTGTTTCCCAGCCTGGCCTGGCTGCAGCTTCTGCCCAGCTTCTGTAGGAAGGCATTTGGCATCAGCTGACAGGCTGCCCAAACTGCACCATGGGCCATGCCCACCCCGAGATCCCCTGCAATTTCCCTGTCTCTGAGCACATCTGGAGGGGCAGCTCCTTGGAGGAGGGAGGGCCCTGGAGCGGCCCCAGTAACCTGGTCTTTCTCCTGGATCTTATCCATTACTGAGACAAGCATTGCCTCCTGAAGATGACACATTCCCACTGGGGAAGAGCCACACTTGATCCAGCATTGCCTTCTCCTTTCTGCAGACATGGAACGAGAGCCTGTGCTGAAGGCTGAGTTTCCCGGAGGAAGCAGTGGCTCCATGGCAGCCTCTGCCTCAGGAAGGGAGGCGCTGCCAGGCACAGGCCCAGGAGGTAATTGCTGTGCCTCTGGGCCTGAGCCCTGCTGAGGCTTCAGATGTCCTCTCTGCTGCCTGGCAGTGCGGGCACACAGCATTACCTGACCCCCTTGCAGTGCTCGGTTCCCTATACAAGGGGATCCCAGCACAGCATGGAACAGTTCCCATCTGTGCTCCTTTCTAGACTGGGAACGTGACTTCCATCACTGGGAAACACTGTTAAAGCACAGTTTAAGGATGTTGGAGCTTGGTGATGGTAGGTTTTCAGCAACTCTTTGCTAACAGAGCAATCATTGTCCAAGTGTAATCATTGTCCAAAGTAATATTCCTCTGTCATTTCCCTTAAGATCCTCTGAAGTTTGATGGATTCTGGAAATCCTGGCCTCCAAATTTCTACTCTTGTACCCAACAGTGATCCCACAGGATTGCTGTCAGTGGGAGGAAGGAGCATTTAGCTGTCCATCTTCCTCCCATGGGCAATGTCACTGTGTCTTTCCATGTGCTTTTTTGCAGCCAGGGAGAGGGCAGAGAGGGAAGGGGCCGGGCCCAGGGCTGTGCCCGGGGGCTGAGCCTTTGGCAGCTCTTTTGCCTGTCCCAGGGAGCCTGAGCTACTCCTGCTGCCACTGCCAAGCCCTGGCCCTGCCCGTGGCTGGGTTTAGAGCTGCTGGCAGCTCCAGGGAGTCTTTTCTGCCCCGACTGCCCTGCAAGGGGCTCCTTCCATGCCAGTGTGGGGCCACTGCAGGAACGTGGTCCCCCTGCCCCTGCTCCTGAGTGGGAGGCAGAGCTGAGGGAGTGCCTTGGAGGGCACCAATCACCCAGGTGCCCTTACTGCCACTCGGGCCTGAAGGAGAATCTTGTACAGTGTCACAGGAGCTGTTGTGTCCGTCCTTTGCAGGTGAACCTGATGATGAAGACGATCCTGATGACGAAGATAATACTTTTGATGAAGACGATCTGAATTCCCAACCTGTACCCATTACTGAGCCTCTGAGAGATGCTGAGGGTAGGTCAAGGTCTTTCCCCCTGGGAGAGCTGCCAGCTCAGAGCCCAAAGCTGGGCCGGGGGGGCAGCGCTGCAGGTGCCAGCACAGAACCAGGCACGTGTGTGCCCTCACCCTGCGCGATCCCCTCACCGCTCCTGCGGCTCAGTGGTGCCCGTGCAGATCAGCAGAGATGGCAGAAGCTTCTGTGGCTGTTGAGTTACAGGTGTGTCTGCAGGGAGGACTTTGGTGGGTGTTGCACACAAGCCCCGCTCCCATGGCAGGGGTGAGTAGTGTGTCCCTGCTGACCCCACAGGCTGGGACTTCGTTTTGTGGGATCCATTCCTGGGAAATGGAACTCTGTTTCTCTTAAGGTCCTCCAAGAAGGAAGAAGAAACCTACAGGAGCTCGTAAGTCCCTGGACCATTCCAAACATCTGGAACAAAAACGGAGTGGTGTGGACAGCCAGAGTGGTGGGTGCATTTCCCTCATGCTTCCCCTGGGACTCAGCAGCCGGGGGCTTTGGCTGCACATGTGGACACACCGTGCCCGGCACAGCGGGAAGGCATCCATGCACCACAGGCCATGCCCAGCCTAAGATCCCCTGCCATTTCCCAGTCCCTGAGCACATCTGGAGGGGCCGCTCTTTGCAGGAGAGAGGGCCCTGGAGCAGCTCCAAAATCCTGGCCATTTTCCTTGTCCTTATCCATGTCTTTGACAAGTGTTACCTGGAAGAGAAGGGCACAGCATAGAGGAATTACGGCATGCAGGCTCAGGGGGTTTGGGTACTGAGCAGTCCTGTGCCAAGGGGCAGCAAAGTGCCTGCAGGCCCCAGCTCTGGAGGAAACAGGGAGTGAGGACGTCCTGCCCGTATCCACCACGCTGCATTTCAGCAGTGCAGCACAGCATGGGCTCACGCTCCCCATTGCTCCCACAGATGCAGCCGAGACCTCAACACATTCTGACTACACTTGGAAAAGCATGATAAGAGTTGTCTGCTGGGGAACACCTTGTTTGATTAAGTTGATGGCCATTGTGGCTGGTGCAGCACTGTGCCTGCTTTTGTGCTCTGCTGGAATCTGGTATTGCTGGACGAGAAAACGGTGAGTGTTTTGCGATTCTCTGCCTCAAGCAGCTTCCTTTAAAGGCTGCTCATAGTCAGGGAATATTCCCAGAGAGTTTGCAGTGGAGCTGTGGCCAGTCCCTGGTTCTCCAAATAACTCTGCTGAGGGTTCTGCTGCTGCCCAGTGCTTCCATTGGCCTCTCAATTGCTGGGCCTTGTCCTGGGGGCCCGGCTGGGGCTGCAGCCAGTGCTGGCTCCCACTGAGGCTGCCTGGCCAAGAGCAGCCCCAGGGGCACAGGGCAGAGGCAGAGGGAGGTGGGGAGGAGAAAGAGCAGGGCCGAGGTTGCCCTTGAAAGGCAGAGGCGCTCTGGGGCCCGCTCCTGGCCAGGGACCCTGCCCAGAGCCGTGCCCTGCTGGCCGGGGCCTTGAGGGGCAGCTGTCCAGCTGGGCCCAGCTGTGCCAGCAGCTCCAGCCGTGCTGGGGAGCCTTGCCAGCTCTGGGCCCTGCTGTGCACGAGGGTCCCTGTGTG
Source organism: Passer domesticus (assembly GCF_036417665.1). Lineage (NCBI taxonomy): Eukaryota > Metazoa > Chordata > Aves > Passeriformes > Passeridae > Passer > Passer domesticus. The sequence continues at coordinate 5,874,882 of NC_087482.1, read as the reverse complement.
CCACTGGCAGCTGGGGCCTCAGACACCTCCTCTCTTCACAGGTGCTCCTGTGCATGTTCAGAAGACGCACCTAAAAACAGAGGCAATGAGAACCTGAAACTTTATCCCAGCTCTTCACTTCTGCCCCTATCTGCCCTGCCATGGCTGCATCCCCGCCATGAGGCCGTCCCAAAACCCACCCCTCCTCAACGAGACCCTCTCCCCCTGAGTCCCCTGGTCTTGTTCCCCGGCCAGGAATGAAGGTGGGCAGCCCTTGTCTGCCAGGGCAGAGCTTGTCCCATATTCTATGTTTAAATAAAGAATTAGAGTTTTCGCAGCTATGTGCATGTGGTAGCAGCAGCAAAGCCCACCCAGCAAAAGCACTGGCTGAGCTCCATGCCCAGGAGCAGCCGTGGATGGCCACGGTGTGGGCAGGCAGGAGCCAGGCAGGGGCTGCTGTGCCCAGCGGCAGGGCCCCGAGGGGATGGGGGAGCCCATGCTGAGCGTCCCTGGGCTGAGGGCACATTTCCTTCTGGGGGATCATCTGGGCCTGGACCTGAAGAGGCACACTGGGATATTTTGGGGTCCCTGTTGAGGGGTGCAGGGAATCCTTATGAGGCACAAAGGAGTATTGTTGGCCTCTCCTAAGGTGTGCAGGGATCCCTCATGCATTGGGCAGCAGGGTTAAATTTGAGGGGGTTTTTTACTCTTCTCAGCATGGCATTGGGACATTTGGCCGAGGTTTTGCCAAGCTGGGAGAAAGCCTCTTGCAAAGGCTTGGGCCCAGCCTGTGGGCAGAGAGGGCGGGCGCAGCCCATCCCCTGGGCCAGTCCGGGCTGCTCAGGCCGGGCCGGGCCGGGCCAGGCTCGGGCCCCGGCAGGGAAGGGCCGCGGACCTGGGCTCTGCTGAGGCTGCTGAGCTCCGGCCTGCCCTGTGCTGCAGCCCAACACATTGACAGCCATGGCCGTGCCCTGGGCCACCGCAGGCACCCGGGGCTACAGCTGAGGCCGCGCCTTCTCCCACTGAAGGGAGGCTGGCTCTGTTCCCTCGCAGGGCACAGCTTAGCTCCCAGCACCTTTGGGAACCTGCCTGCCGGGGAAGTGCTGGGGGGCAGAGAGTTCCAACCCGTCTCACTGGGAATTGTGTCTGGTGGTGTAGGGATTTTAAATTTTTTTTCCTTCTAAATTTGTGTCATGGGAGAGGGTTAAGTTTGCTTGCTCTCAGTAGGGCGCTTTTCTTCTTGGCAGTCAGTGGGGCTTCAATGCAGCCAGGGTTGAAGGAGGATCTCTGGCTCCTTGGGCAGTGGTTGTGGGACACCTTGGCTTCATCCTTCCTTTGGCTGTGATTTGCACTGGTGCTTGTGCAGGCATTTTAGACTGAGTGGCTTCAGTTCGTTCCTCTTGCCACCAAAAACCGAGAATAAACCTCTTTAACCTCTTTAGTATTAAGAGGCAGGCCTTACTTTCTTGACTTGCTGGATGCACAGGCCATAGGCATCACAGGGCCTTCTTGGTGGGGTCTTCAGATACCCTGGTGGTCACAGAAGAAGGAAGCTGATTTTTCTGGGAAAAAGATTGTTTCCCATGTATGGAAAAGAATAACCTGTCACTTCCCTATCCCTTTCTCTGTAAAGTGATACAAGCATGTGCATTCATCTATCTCTATCTGCCTTATCTATCTATCTATCTATCTATCTATCTATCTATCTATCTATCTATCTATCTATCATCTATCTTACTAATCTATTGTGGTGTTGCATTTTATTCAAATAGTATGCTCTGTCTCGAAAATGTACCTCTTGAAAATATATGGTTTATTCCAAGCTGTGTTCCTCCTCTGAAGTCCCATGAATCTGCAATCCCATTGACCCAAATCTTATTTCGCACCCACTTTGAAGTTCCCTCTTAAGCTGTGCGAGGAAGACCAGATTCTCTCATGGCCCATCTCTCCCCTAGGCTCGCCCTCTCTCCCCCTCTCTTTCCCTTTCCCCCTTCTCCCTCTGAAACCATGTTACTCCTGGGGCTGGGTCCCCCAATAAACCCTCATCTAATCAGCAGCCTCAGAAGCCGTGTGGAGTCTCCTTGCGTCCCTGCTGCTGCCAGCGAACTCACAGCCCAGGGGGCCCTCCGGGGACTCCCGGGGAGCTCCCCTCAAAGGAACTGCTACAATCCATGAAATATTTCCATGCATGATATTTTGTTTATTCGTACATTATGACACATCTCTTGAGAGCTGGAAAAGAATACCATCCATCTTTGATATAACAAAGCTTGGGTGGAGGAGCAAACCTGAACTGTGATTTCCTTCTTGCTAGACATATGCTGGCTTGTTTAGATTGACTTTGAACTGAAATCCTGCAAAGCTGGATAATGACTGGTGGCCATAGCTCTGATATCCTTGAAAGCCCTTTATGGATTTTAATTTTTTTCATCTATGATGGCTGGTAAATACCTTTCTTCCTTAAGCCACGAGCAGGCAATATTGGAGGTAGAAAAGAACAATACTGCATAGTTTAGATACTTGATAATTTTCTTGTGAAATATTATGGCAGTACCTCCTGCCTAAAACTGCCTCAAAACTACTGCAGCAGGTCAGCTACTGAGCACAGCTTACTGCATAATTGCAGCTCATGTTTCTACAGTGGAAGTGGCTTTTTGTTCTTCTGCATGGGTATGAAACACTACCAATTGAAAGGTTGCTTACAGAGCAAAGAGCCCCGTAAAGTGTAGCCTGGACTTTGGGAAGGTGGTATCTGTTAGATGAATACCCAGCAAACTACCTAAGTTATTTTTCGTGACTACTCTCTTGTGATTTTGGCCTGGCTTCTTTAGGAGATTCTGTTTTCATTTAGAAATGGCACAGTGGAGCCAGTGCTGCCTCAGGACAGGTGGAGCTGGGACAAATGGCTCATTGATTTTGATCTCAACAAAAAGCCACCTGAGCTCCTCATGACAGCAACCCCACAGAATGGTAATGGATCCACTAAAACTAACTCATCACAGAGCTTTTAACTCAAAGCTCTGACACATGGAGCTTGCTCAGTTCTGCCATGGAGGAAGGGAGTTTGAAGACAAAGAGATTTATAAAGGAGATCCATGTACAACAAAAGTGCTTCTATTTCAGCAAATGAAGTATCTTAGGATGTAAAGCCTCATCCATACCCCAGTCTTATCCCTCCATTACCCAAATTCTTGGTCTTAATTCCTTAGTCAGTAGGAAAATATGACAGGGAAGTGTAGATCCTCCTTTCCTTCTTCAGCTGGGCAGCTTGTAATCTTGTCTTCTCCCACAAACAGGAGCAGAGAAACGGGAATCTTGTCATGAAACCGTACTTGGGAAAGTTTTCCCTGTGTTTGTTTTTGCCCTGAAGTAACTGCGATTCATCGGAGTATTTACAAGCCCTAAAGGATGGATTTATTTCGCTTGCTAGAATTTTGATTTTTTAGACCTTTTCTGCTGCACAAGAGCCTGGCACTTGGAGAACTCTTGCCCCATGCACTTCTCCAGTGCTTCTTGCAGAGAAGCTCTAGGAAGCACTTAGGAAAAGTGCCATGTTCATGTGTGGTTTATGGATCCCACATGACAGGGAAATGTCTTTGCAGTGGGCACTGCCTTTTATTCCAAGGTGTAGAAGGATTCTTGGCTGAACAAGGCCATGATATTCCCCTTTGGGAATTGGACAGCCCTGGTCTGCAGATTACAGAGTTACTCTGAAAACCATGTACCGTCCTCAAACAGGAACAAGATAGACCATGTACTGTCCTCAAATAGATAAGCAAGGAAGAATGAGCATTGTGCCAGGATGAAACCAAATGCGCCAAGCACGTTGTGGGAGCTGCTAATTTGGCACATCTTAGCTAAAGATGCTTATAGTGTGACAACCAATCAGTAATTAAGATGTATGTGTGAATGTAGCTACTTAACCAATGAGCATTAAGCACTAGTGGCATGAGACAGTGTATAGAGAAGGATAAATATGCCAAAGTTGCTTAATAAACGAGGACGACGTGTAGCCACATTGGCTGTGAGTGTCGTTACTCAGCCGACTCTCCATGGGAACCTCCTCACCAAGGAATTGTCTTTGCTGTGGGCACTGGCTGTTATTCCAACACCTGTGTCATTTATTCTACTGGAATCCTTGTGAGAAAGGTTGTTTTTCGCCATTGATATTTTTAGTTGACATTTTTGATCTCAAACAGCCCAAAGTTTTCCATCTCTCAGGTTTCTGATGCTGGTTTTCCCTTTCCAGTCTGTTGTTGGCCAAGGAAGATGCTGCTTAGATTCTGCAGGCCCCCATACATGGATATGGTTACAGGTAAAAATCAATCCAGCCAATTGAATAAAAATAAAATATAAATTTATTCACAACCGATATACAGTCCCGACAGCCAACAGTCACGGACAGCACCAACCCCAGGATGGAAGCTGGGTGAACACAGATCCGCCTTCTATCGCACCCAATCCCCCCTGTTCACCAATGCCGCTGGGCAGAGTCCGTTCCTATACTCTTTTTCTAGCCTCCAGCAGAGTCCCTTTGTCTTTCCTCAGGGTTCTTCATATTCATGATGCCTCTATTCTCCGTCCTGTGCTGGACAAAACCTTGTCCGGGAACTGATGTGTATCCACTCTTCGGTTACCGGAATCCCGTATGCAGATGTATGTCCTTGATGGTCCCCTCTGTCTAAGATGAACATCTCCATGGGCCATCATCGCTGGGCCTCCTCCTGTTCACACCAGTGAGAACGACAATCTCCTGTGCCGGCTGGGTTCACTTCCTATGTTAATGACACTCCTCCTACCCGACTGCCAGCTGCGGTTTGCTCACCCTGTGAAGCAATCCCCTCTTCCCCTGCTAGTGTGATTTCAAGGTTTGATATTTTAATCTATATATATATATACATATATTTTTTCACCACGAATTACCGTAGTATATATAACAGGTACCAAGCTGAAAGTTCTCCAGTGCTCCACAGCAGTCCAGTTATCCACAGGAGGGCCATGAGCAGCTCCAGATGCTCCAAGGGATTCTAACAGATGAATTTCTGTCCCTCAGGAAGGCAGGGCTGGGTCTGAAGTAAAGGGTCTGACCCTGCACCCACCTTTACAGGGCAGCAGTTATCCCACACTTTGTGGAAGGCACATAACATGTGACACTCTTAAATCAGCACTGGCTTAGTCAGTCTTATAAAGCTCTTAAAAAAAAACCAAAAAAAAAACAAAAAAAAACCCAAAAACCAAAAAAGCAGACTGGGCAAAAAATTATTTGTATTTTATTGGTTGGAGTGGTTTTGGCTTTTTTTTTCTTGGTTCTTTGCTTTGGTGCTCAGAGATCATGGAGGAAGAGGCAGATTTTCTGTTCAACTTGCCTGTCAGTATGCAGGGGGCATGAAAAGAAGATCAGTTTTTCACCAGCTGGTTAAGGAGCTCTAAAAGCAATTGTGCTGTCCCTAATCGGGGGGGGGGCACTGCTAACAGCCTGGATTGTCCCCACCCGTGTTCCCCTCCTACCAAAGTGCTGTGTAGATTCAGAGCCTTGTGCCTTGCCCCAATGGTGCAAAAATCCTCCCAGCATTGCTCTGTTTGCAAAAATTGGTTCTCATTAAGATGAAAAGCTGTATGGGTGGCCTGCAGCTAATGTTTTTTTGTTGCCTGGACACCAGGCAGTGCTCACGTCTAAATGACTGACCAGCCCCAAGCTGCTCTTAAGACTGATTTGATCAAAGGCACTGAAGCTCTGTTGAGTGCAAATTCTCCAGGAAAATAAGCACAGGAACTTGGATAATGTTGGTGACAAAAGCAGAGTGCAGAATTGAACCTCTGAGGACACCTCACTGCTGCCTCCCCCCACCCTTTTATTTTAAATTCATTTCATATTCTGAGTGTGAGCTCTTGCATGAAATGGCTTTTCAGCAAGGAACTGCTGGGCCTCCTGGCTGTGTCCCTTTGTGCTCCCAGTGCTTCTTGAAAAAAATGGGCAGGAGATCGTTCTCCTTTTTAATGCCTTTATTAAAAAGAATCAGCTCAGGTGGGGAGAAATTGATGGGTCGCGCCCAGACCGCCGGAGCTCCCAGGAGTGGCACGGAGGAGGAGGATGATGCAGCTGTGTCCACTGGTCTGCAGGCAGAGCTGGGGATTCCGTCCTCACCAGAGATTAGGAGATTCCGCCTTTTTGGTCCAACGCCTCGGGTCCTCTCTCTAGTCAACATCCTTTCAGGTTAGGGTGAGAAGCAAAAAGGATCCAAGCAGGCACTGGACTACGCTCCCATCCTTAGACATCACCTAGGCCCCCTAGTTCTATGTTGGCTCCTTGTTTTTAGGGGTTTTCCTGGAAAACTGCAAAATTTGGTGCAATGCATTTCTCATCTGCATACCAGCTCTGATGCCACTCCCATTCTCCTGGTACCTGCAGGGACCCTGTGTCACTCCCTGGCAAGCATCAGGGGGACAATGGTTAATCGCCAACCATCAAGAGGTAATTGAAGAAGAACTCTTAACAATAAAGCTAACTGAACAGCAACTGGTCCAACTTGTTTTAACTCTGCAACCTTAAAAATAATAGATAACTTTTTATTCAAAACAGTCCCCCCTCTTTTTCTTTGATCAGGCTTAAGCTTAAGCTTGCATCAACTTACAGTTTTTGCCTCATTAACATAGAATTTCTTATATTTTTGTATTGATTATAAATTTCCTGAGCACTCTGGTGATCATATTTACCCAACTTCATTACCCTTTTTGGTTTTTCAGGTTAATCTCTTTAGAGATCCTTAGGTTATTCTGTACAGCAGATGTCATTATTTTAATTAAACAGGGGAATAAGAACAAACTAACAAGTGTACACACTGTGAAGGTTGTAGTTTTCTAACTTTTTTCGAAAGTCCATAGATTATCCCACCAACTGGAATCAAGTACAGGATTCCTTTTTTGATTTCTTATTATCTCTAATATTGCTTGTAACTTCATAATTTGGTTTAATATATGCCCCTTTTTCAATTTGTTTTTCCTTAAATCATCGTATATAGGGACTCTTGTACTTGATCCAGATTCTTTGGGTAATAGAAAGAAAGCTTGTTTTATAATTCTAATGATGCAACTGCCAGACCAGTCTCTTGGCAATTTAGTGGATGTTGTGGTACCATTGACCCAAAACAGGTGTTTAGGGGTTTCCCGAAATATATTAGGTTTTGTCGTGCCCTCCCAATATTTAGAAATATCTTTTCCTTTGACCAGATTTACCAGGCTTGCTTTAGTAGTATCATGTTCAAAGCACCACCAGGCTTCTCCTACAGGGTACTCTCTCAGGAGTGGCTGCCTAAATGTGGCAGTGTTCTGGGCTGTGCAATATATTTTCTCATTCTCTTGATAAAGGATCAATTGGGAGAGGTTAACACAATTATAGTTTAAATTGGTGTGGACTCTCAGCAAGGAACTTACTTCTTTCTCATAGAGAGGTTGGTAGCACTCACTGCACGGCTCTCTTGGGCTCCCCAGAGCACCACCAGCAGTCAGAGCCATCACTACTACCCTTCCCAAGAGTCCGGTATGGGTCATCTTGCACAGCCTGCCCACCTGGCCTTGCCTCCTGAGGATTTTACTGAGAAGAAGTTTCCAAGCTCTTTAGAGTCTCTTGCTCTTCTGGTTAAACCTCTCTTGATCTGTCTCTGCTAATTTGGTCTCTCCTAGGGGAGAACTCTGCAGAAGATTAACCTGCAGTCTTTGGTACTAAGTTGGGAGGACTTTACCAGAATTACTTATTAACAGTTTTTAACTTTTACAAATTTCTTGAAACACTTTAAGACATGTTATGATTCTAAACTTTTGTCTTATGCAGTTCATCAGTCTTTTTGGTTCTTCTTTTTGAGTGTCAACTTTAAGTCATTTGGTCCTTTTATCATAGTATATTCAGCTGAATTAGCTCCTGATGTGGTTGAATCTTGTCCTGAGTTAGGGTGTGAGGGTGGTGTGGAATCTGGTCCAATACCAGAGGGAGACACTGACAAATCTTGTCCAATGCCCGGGGGTGGGACTGGTCCTTTAATTCTCGTGATGTGGGTCTAACCTTTTTCTCTGCTCCGCACAGCAGAATTAGCGATGACAAGTGCCTGAAAGGGGCCTTCAAATTTAGGCATTAATGGTCTACTATTCCAGGATTTTATCAAAACCCAGTCTCCTGGGTTGATGTCGTGTGCTTTTGTGTCAAGAGGGGAGGTTTGGGGGAGGTATCCTTTTTTTCTAAGTCTTTCTAGGGTTCTTCCAATGACTTCTAAATATTTTCTGGTAACTTCTTCTCCTTCCAAATAGTCTTCTGTGCTATAGGGTGTTAACAAGAATGGCAGTCCAAACATCATTTCATAGGGTGAAATCTTTATATCAGACTGGGGTCTTGTTCTGATGCGCAAGAGCGCTAGGGGCAAAAACTTTAGCCAATTCATTTTTGTTTCTTTGATTAATTTGGTCAATACATTTTTGAGAGTTTTGTTCATCCGTTCTACCCTCCCAGAACTCTGGGGGTGCCACGGAGTATGTAATCTCCATTTTATTCTTAAGGCTTCAATTACATTTTGCAATGTTTGGGCCACAAAGTGTGGACCTCGGTCTGAGTCTATGGTATTCACCATTCTGTATCTGGGGATAATGTTTTCCAAGATTACCCTTGCTACGACTTGGGCTGTTTCCCTTTTGGTTGGGAAGGCTTCTACCCAGTGAGTGAGATGATCCACTATAACTAGTAGATGTTTGTATCCTTGTACTGGGGGCATCTCAGTAAAATCTATTTGTATGCTTTGGAAAGGTCTTTGAGTTAGTTCCTTCCCTCCAGGTGTTACTTTTCTCATGACTTTCTGATTTACTTTTTGGCAAATTAAACACCCTTTTGTGATTGCTTTTGCTAGGTCACATACACCTATGCACAGGTTATTTCTTAGGAAATGATCACATAGTCCTTGGACCTTTTTTTTATTTAGTTCTGTTAGCACTGTCCCGGCAAGTGCTTTGTTTAAAAACACCTGTCCGTCTGATGTTAACTACTCCCCTCGTTGCCTTTGGTGTAACTTTAAATCTTTTATAGCCTTTAATTCTTTTTCACTAAATATGGGTTTTTCTCTTTCCTCCTCCTCGGGTGTGGTTACTGTTTTAAAAACTTTTACTGGATCCCCTGGTTCTAAAGCTGCTTCCTTTGCTATCTGATCAGCCAATCGGTTTCCTTTAACTTCAAGGCTGTGTCCTTTTTGGTGCCCTTTTATATCTACTACTGCTATTTCTGTTGGTTTCTGTAGAGATTACAATACAGACTTGACTAGATTCTCATGAGCTAAGCTTTTTCCACTTGAGCTTAGATATCCACGCTCCTCCCATATTTTCCCAAATGTGTGTAATATCCTAAATGCATATTGGGAATTTGTAGAAATGGTTCCCCGGTCTCCCTCCAATAAGTCTAATCTTCTTTTCAGGGCATATATTTCACAACTTTGGGCTGACCAGGTTTGGGGTAGTTTTCCTTTTTCATCAATTTGTAAAGTTTTTCTGTCTATGATTGTTGCTTTGACTTGGGCCCCTGGTGCGAGGACACGAGGCTTGACTCCATGTTGATCAGAAGGCTAATTTATTATGATATATATTATACTAAAATGCTACATTACAACTATACTAAAAAGAACAGAGAGAAAGATCAGAAGGCTACAAAGACAAGAATAGAATAGGAATGAATAACAAAAATCCTGTGACTGCTCACAGCCTTGGCACAGGTGGCTGTGATTGGTCACTGATTGAAAACAATCCACATGGACCAATGGAAGATTCACCTGTGGCACTCCACAGCAGCAGACAGTTATTGTTTACATTTCTTTCCTGGGGCCCTCAGCTCCTCAGGACAGGAAAAATCCTAGCAGAGGCTTTTTCACTAAAAATCCTGGCAACATCTCACCCTTTTAAATTATTAAATTAAATAGAAAAAGAAATGTTTGCAATCTCTTCTACTGGCGCCTTGCAGAAGAGAGAACAACACCTCTTGAGGTTCATCTGTTGCCAATCAAAATTTCAATCATCTGCTGATGTGGAATGACCAAGGAAATTCTTCACCTGTAGAACATTCAGGGAAATTCTTCACCTATCAAACATCTAATTATATCATATCACTATAACAATCTTAAAATATAAGAAAATGCAAAAACACATGCAGAGAAAGTTCATTGTTTCAAGTCCAAACAGCTGAATTTCAGGACAGAGTCCATGGACTGAAGATGTTCTTTTTTGACATGTCTGGAAGTCCCCTTTGGTCCTGAAACAGGCTTGCAGAATTCTGAAACAAAGAACTGCTAAAGAAAACAAGAATTATCAAAAAATCCATTGACAGTCATCAAACAATTCAGAGAAAATTTCTGGAATGCCCTGGCCACAGCCCTTCATTGAACCACTTGTGCTGAGGCTAATTTTTGGCTTTTCAATGCTTTTGAGCTGCTAGCTCTTTCCACTTTTCTTTATAATTTTTTTTTTTTTTTTTTTTTTTCTTTTTGAAGGAAGAAGAGTAGCAGCAGCAGAGGGTCTATAGGACCTTTGGGTGGCCCTGGTCCTGGTGGGCGGACCAGAGAACCCAGACCTGGCTCACAGAATGGTGGCCCAGGTCCCTGTGGGGAAAGCAAAGTCCCCAAACCCAGCACTGGACGGGGCAGTGGCCCCGGCCCAGAGAAATGAGCCAAACGGCCCAGAACCGGCCTGTGAGGCGGGCTCTGTGTGCTCAGAACCTGGCAGGACCATGCTGCCAGTGTCTTGAGAGCAGAAATGACCCACTGCTTCCTCCCCCCAGCAGCACCGGTGCACACCGGCAGCTCGGGAAGGGAAGCATTCTCAGGAATTGTCATCCCAGATCTGAGGGTTTCTTGTCCCCAGAGCAAGCGAGCAATGCTTGCTTTGCTCTGTTTCTCTTGCTCCTGCAATGCAAATGCCACTGCTCCTGCTTTCTGCCCCTCGGCACCACCCCCATCCCCACTGGGCTGGGGGCCAGAGGCAGATACCACAGGAGCCAACTCCCCCACGCCGCTAGGGCGCTCGGGGGAAGGCAGGCACCCCAACTCCCAGGGAGAAGCCCCCGACCACACGCGAAGTGACCCAGAAACCATACTGATTTTGAACACAGCCAGCCGAACTGCCCCTGCAGTTAGCTGGAGGGCCACGCCTCCTCCACGGAAGGACAGGCTCTTCGCAGGGTCTGATGCGAACGATGGAGCTTCGGAAACCTGCGGGACAACTGGGGTGGGTGGTGCGGGCAGCACGGGCGCTGGTGTCGACTCTTGAGTCGAATCCGTGGGCTCAGCACCATTCTCGGCAAGCTCTTGCACTGCAATTGGATCGGCAGGGAGCGGCGGGACAGGCGGGGGCGGCGGGCTCGGAACGGGGTCGGCTCTCGCCGGCGCCGCCTGCACCGTTGCGAATTCAGTTGCCGGCTGGGATGCAGAGAAAGAAGAAGGCACGGAGGCAGCTCCGGCAGCTCCCGGGAACAGCAGCACAGCCGGGGAATCACTGTTGTTGATCGCGCTGCCTGGCAACACGGGCGGATCGGCGGGAGGCGGTTCCGGGTGCCGCGGCGCAGGCGCAGTCATCAGAGCCGGCGGAGCTGGCCCGGGCGGCTGCGGGGCCGCGGGCGGAGCCGGCTGAGGCGGAGCCGCGGGGTCCGGCGCCTCCCGCGGGGCTGACTGAGGCGGAGCCGCGGGGTCCGGCGCCTCCCGCGGGGCTGGCTGAGGCGGAGCCGCGGGGTCCGGCGCCTCCCGCGGGGCTGGCTGAGGCGGAGCCGGATCCGCTCCCTCCCGGGGAATTTCGCGGCGAAGCGGGCGGGGCCGGCCCGGAAAGCGGCGGGTTCGGTTTTTCATCCCCCCCAAGAGAAGGAGCGGGGGGGGGAAGGTAGATCTGTTTGCTCCAAGGGAGCGGAGAAAAAACTTTTGCTCAGCTGTGGGCAGTGCGGGGGGAATGCAAACTCGCGGTTCGTCTTCTTTGAGAGGCTTCTCTCGTGCCGAAGCTGGCGGGGACAGAACGCGACTGCGCTCCCGAGCCATGATGTCCCCTGCAGCCCGTCCCCATTTCAAGATAACACCATAAAGCAGTGTGTGCACTGCATGCATCATTGGGGATGAAACACGCTGGACTATTGTCCACCTAAAAAGAGCGTCCATGAACTCCCAAAAACCTAAATCAAGGGAGTCTACGACATTTGTAATAAATCTATGAAATTTTGCCCATCTGAAGAACTCATAACACCGTCTCTCCAACGTACATTGAGGAATTCTGTCCCTGCGTCCCCATCTGCACCAGTGTTTAATAACTTTCTCCTCTGACGCAGTAAACGGAACCTGAGCTTCCGAAGGTACATTTTCCCAACTTTCCTCCCACCTTTTGCGAATGGCAGGATCTTCAGGAAGGGAAAAAATAACAGTACCTCTAGACAGTGTCCTTGTGGATCCAGCTGTGCAGCTCTGCTGCTCTGCGGTCTCTGGACACAATCTCCAGGAAAGTCCAACAGGTTCTCCTGTTCGCCTTGGCTGTGAACTCTGCCCATCTTCAGGGTCTCGTTTCTTCAGCTCCAGGCTAGATTCCATGGTCACTCTTGGGGTGACCATCAGTTTCACACGTCCAGGGGTCACCAATTGTTGCTTTGACTTGGGCCCCTGGTGCGAGGACACGAGGCTTGACTCCATGTTGATCAGAAGGCTGATTTATTATGATATATATTATACTAAAATGCTACATTACAACTATACTAAAAGAACAGAGAGAAAGATCAGAAGGCTACAAAGACAAGAATAGAATAGGAATTAATAACAAAAAGCCTGTGACTGCTCACAGCCTTGGCACAGGTGGCTGTGATTGGTCACTGATTGAAAACAATCCACATGGACCAATGGAAGATTCACCTGTGGCACTCCACAGCAGCAGACAGTTATTGTTTACATTTCTTTCCTGGGGCCCTCAGCTCCTCAGGACAGGAAAAATCCTAGCAGAGGCTTTTTCACTAAAAATCCTGGCAACAGAACGTTGTCAATACAATTTTTGTGAAATCTACATGAGAATCTGAGGAGATTACTACACAGCTTGGATGCTAGAGGAACTTCTGCAAATAGGTTACAGGGTATTTATTTAACTGATTCAGAACTTTGCTTCAGCTGGCAATAGTTCCAGAATTTTATTTTCTAGTGTCTTTTGGTGGCCCACATTAAAAAACAAAAAAAAAACACAAAACAAAAAAAAAACCCAAAGAACAAGTTCTGTCCTTTTCCAATTTCAAACAGATATTCTTTTTCTTTACCCATGAATTATGACAAAGCAAGTGACGTTCAAAGTCAGCATTCAGAAAGAGCCCTGAGAAGAGACTAGATGTATGCCAATTCCCTCTTGCTATTCAGCTGATTTTATATACTAGCTTTCTGTGTCTCTAGCTTTTTATATGATCTCTGTTACTACAGCCACTTCCAAATCTTGGTAAAAATTAGTAATTTCTCCACCTTCACTTTGTGGGAAATTGTGGGGGCAAAAAAGTAGCATTGTTTAGTCCAAGTTCAAGCAGAAAAACAGAAATTCAGAAATACATTCTGACCCTTGGCCAGTTTTAATTTTTATTTAACAGCACCCACAAGGACACCGTCCCCAAGTGAGGGGAGTGGGGCACGCAGAACTCACCGATTGTGAGGTCACGGGCACATCTCCAGGGAGGCCTGAGGTATAACCGTTGCTGTACATCAACATTGCACTCAGAGCTGAGGACAGGATCCCGAGAGGGAGCTTGCCCAAGGCTGCTGAGCGAGTTTTGGTGTCTCTGAGGCATCTCTCTTCACTCAAGGAAGGATTGGAAGGCTTTGTCAGGAGGAGAAAGGCCGGCAGTGCTGTGGCACAGACCGTCCAGACATTCCTCCGTACCCACAATGGTGCAGCAGAACGCTGCTAAGAGGCGTCCCCCTGGCAAGGAACGAGGTGAGAGCCAAGTCTCCCTCCCCACAGATGGCAGAGGGGGAGCGGCCAAGAGCAGCAGAAAGGGGAAACAGGAGATCCACAGAATCACCCCAGAGTAGAGGCCCTCCTCTCATGGGCCAGAGGAGCCAGGCTGAGCTGTGGGCACCGGCACTTCCCCTGCCCTTTAGCCAGCCAGCAGGGCCTTGGGAAGAATGCTGCAGGGACATTTCCTGAGCTCTACAAGGTGCTCACTCCCCCTGCCCTCTCTCTCTCTCCCCAATGCACACCGTGTCACCGGGCAGAGGCAGACGCAGAGAGCGGCAGCTGCCTCTCCGGACATGCCAGGCCGGACCAGGCTCGTCGCCGTTCATGGAGACAGCAAGCACAAGACTCGGGCAGCCAGAAAGGAAAACGCATCCGGCTCAACCGCGTGCCACTGCTGCGTGCTGAGACCAGCAGCCCCAGCACCGCCCCTCAGGCGGTGTCAGGGCAGTCCCAGGCCGTGGGGCTGGTCACCAGCAGCAGCAGCAGCTTGCCCTGCCGAAAGCAGGGCCTGAAGCGAGGCCACCCACGGGGAGACACGGATCCTCAGGCACCCAAGAGCCCACTGGCAAAGCGCCGCAGGTTGGAGGATGGTCCAGCCCCTCAGGAGGTGTCAGGGTGGTCCCAGGCCGTGGGGCTGGTCACCAGCAGCAGCTTGCCCTGCCGAAAGCAGGGCCTGAAGCGAGGCCACCCACGGGGAGACACGGATCCTCAGGCACCCAAGAGCCCACTGGCAAAGCGCCGCAGGTTGGAGGATGGTCCAACCCCTCAGGAGGTGTCAGGGTGGTCCCAGGCCGTGGGGCTGGTCACCAGCAGCAGCTTGCCCTGCCGAAAGCAGGGCCTGAAGCGAGGCCACCCACGGGGAGACACGGATCCTCAGGCACCCAAGAGCCCACTGGCAAAGCGCCGCAGGTTGGAGGATGGTCCAACCCCTCAGGAGGTGTCAGGGTGGTCCCAGGCCGTGGGGCTGGTCACCAGCAGCAGCTTGCCCTGCCGAAAGCAGGGCCTGAAGCGAGGCCACCCACGGGGAGACACGGATCCTCAGGCACCCAAGAGCCCACTGGCAAAGCGCCGCAGGTTGGAGGATGGTCCAGCCCAGAGTGCTGGTACCACCAGCCAGGTGGCATTGAGGCTGTCCCAGGAATCTCAGTCATCCAGGAAACAAACAGCCCCATACATACCCCCCTGGATCTTGCCCCGCTCCCAATCCGGGCCAATTCGTGTGAGGCACGTCTTGCGGCGGCAGCGGCGAGATAAAAAGCCCTACAGTCGGCCTGAAAACCAGGGCAGGACCAGACGAGCACCCACCCCTGTTGTTTGGCCCCCTCATCCCTCAAAATAAAGTTTTCTGGTTTGTTTGTTTGAACTGGGAGATGCCACATTCTTTTTTCCAGTCGTCTGCAGCTGATCTCCAAATAGGGGCCCCAAGCTCAGTGGGACAAGTGTGTGCCTTCAAGGACTCACCTGTCCCATGGCAACACCCAGCGTCACCATGTCCCCTGGTCTGGAGATACCAAAGGAGCACGGGGATTTTGCAAGCATTCCTGGCTGAGGCAGCCTCAGTGGGAGGGCACAGCTCTGCCTGCTGCAGGTGCCCAGGAGGGAAAATCATGGATGCAGTAGGATTATTCCCCTCCCAACCCAGCCCAGGCACAGTTCAATCTACCACTGCTGCCACTGGGGTTGCACGTACCAGCCTGGAGAGTAACTGGAATAAGAGAGAGTAACTTCCCAGCATCAGTGCAGCTGATGCTGGGAAGGTAAAACTAAAGCCAGTCCCGCCCCCAGTAAAAATACACTGCACCTGAAAAAAAATAGCCAGCACCCTCCTGTTCTCTGCAAATGGGACCAAAAATTTCAAAAGCATTAAAAAAATTAACCAGGCTTTGGAGCAGTTACAGGTCAGACTACATGAGGCTGGAAAAGATTGTACAGGTGACAGTTCTCAGAGGAAAATTAGCAGGAAATCCCTTCTTTCTGCTATTAAAATCTCAGGCTGTTGCCATGAGACACTCAAGCCACAAGAAAAGTACTTCAGCACCAGCATCCAACTGAGCACCTGTTTGATCCACTTCAGTGGAAAGCCATCACTTTGCCAGCAGAATTCCTCCTCTGGGTTACACACAACATATTTTTTTCTATCTGGGAGTGCCACTGGATTTTTTTACCTAGCATTTAATATTAAATTGTGGAAGTATTTTAAATTAAAAGGGAATGAAAAGATGGACCCACGAGATGGGACAGGAGGAAGCCGGGCAGCCCTTTAAAGAGGGAGATGCTAAGCTGTACATCCAGGAGAGCTCCTCTGAGCACAGAGCAGCCACAGAGCACATCTGACCACAACATTTCTAGTTCACCTGTGTCCTTATAAATGGGAAAAGAACAAAACAGTGGCAGGAAAGGAGGCAGAAGTCAACTGTGAAAGTTTCATTCACAACACATGATTCTCTGCAAGAAGCACTGGAGAAGTGCATGGGGTAAGAGTTCTGCAAGTGCCAGGCTCTTCTGCAGCAGAAAAGGTCTAAAAAAATCAAAATTCTAGCAAGCAAAATAAATCCATCCTTTAGGGCTTGTAAATACTCCGATGAATCTCAGTTACTTTGGGACAAAAACAAACACAGGGCAAACTTTCCCAAGTATGGTTTCATGACAAAATTCCCATTTGTCTGCTCCTGTTTGTCGGAGAAGACAAGGTTACAAGCTGCCCAGCTCAAGAAGGAAAGGAGGATCTACACTTCCCTGTCATATTTTCCTACTGACAAAGGATTTAAGACAGAGAATTTGGGTAAATGGAAGGATAAGACTGGAGTACGGATGAAGTTTCACATCTAAGATACTTCATTTGCTAAAATAGAAGCACTTTTGTTGTACATGGATCTCCTTGCTAAACCTCTTTGTCTTCAAACTCCCTTCCTCCATGGCAGAACTGAGCAAGCTCCATGTGTCAGAGCTTCGAGTTAAAAGCTCTGTGAAGAGTTAGTTTTAATGGATCCATTTCCAGTCCGTGGGGTTGCTGTCATGAGGAGCTCAGGTGGCTTTTTGTTGAGATCAAAATCAATGAGCCATTTGTCCCAGCTCCACCTCTCCTGAGGCAGCACTGGCTCCACTGTGCCATTTCTAATGAAAATTGAACCTCCTAAAGAAGCCAGGCCAAAATCACAAGAGAGTAGTCACAAAAATTAATTTCGGCAGTTTACTGGGTATTGATCTAACAGCTACCACCTTCCCAAAGTCCAGGCAACAGTTAACAAGGCTCTTTGCTCTGTAAACGGCCTTTCAATTGGTAGTGTTTCATACCCATGCAGAAAAACAAAAAGCCACTTCCACTGTAGAAACATGAGCTGCAGCTATGCAGTAAGTTGTGCTCAGTAGCTGACCTGCTGCTTTAGTTTTGGGGCAGGAGATACTGCCATAAAATTTCACAAGGAAACTATCAAGTATCTAAACTATGCAGCATTATGTTATTTTCTACCTCCAGTATTGCCAGCACATAGCTTAAGGAAGACAGGTATTTACCAGCCACCATAGATGAAAAAATTAGAATGAAAAATGGCTTTTAAGGAAATCAGAGTGATGGCCACCAGTCATTTTCCAGCTTTGCAGGATTTTGGTTCACAGTCAATCTAAACAAGCCTGCATATGTCTAGCAAGAAGGAAATCACAGAAACATTTCATAGATTGTAGCAGTTTGTTTGGGGGGGTGGGGGGGGGTTCCCCGGGGAGTCCCCGGAGGGCCCCCTGGGCTGTGAGTTCGCTGGCAGCAGCAGGCACGCAAGGAGACTCCACACGGCTTCTGAGGGTGCTGATTAGATGAGGGTTTATTGGGGGCCCCAGCCCCGGGTGTAACATGGTTTCAGAGGGAGAAGGGGGAAAGGCAAAAGGAAGGGGGAGAGAGGGCGAGCCTAGGGGAGAGATGGGCCATGAGAGAATCTGGTCTTCCTCGCACAGCTTAAGAGGGAAATTCAAAGTGGGCACGAAATAAGATTTGGGCCAATGGGATTACAGATTCATGGGACTTCAGGGGAGGAACACAGGTTGGAATAAATCATACATTTTTGAGGGGTACATTTTCAAGATAGAGCATACCATTTGAATGAAATGCAACACCACAATAGATTAATATGATAGATGATAGATAGATAGATAGATAGATAGATAGATAGATAGATAGATTGACAAGGAAAATAGAGATATATGAATGCACTTGCCTGTATCACTTTGTATAGAAAAGGATGGGGAAGTGAGAGGTTATTCTTTTCCACACATGGGAAACTGTCTTTTTCCCAGAAAAATCAGCTTCCTTCTTCAGTGACCACCAGGGTATCTGAAGACCCCACCAAGAAGGCCCTGTGATGCCAATGGCCTGTGCATCCAGCAAGTCAAGAAAGTAAGGCCTGCCTCTTAATACTACAGTGGTGTTAAAGAGGTTTATTCTCGGTTTTTGGTACCAAGAGGAACAAACTGAAGCCACTTGCCATAAAATGCCTGCATAAGCACCAGTGCAAATCACAGCCAAAGGAAGGATGAAGCCAAGGTGTCCCACAACCACAGCCCAAGCGGCCAGAGATCCTCCTTCAACCCTGGCTGCATTGAAGCCCCACTGACTGCCAAGAAGAAAAGCACCCTACTGAGAGCAAGCAAACTTAACCCTCTGGCAGGACACAAATTCAGAGGGAAAAAAATTTTAAAATCCCCACACCACCAGACACACTTCCCAGTGAGAAGGGTTGGAACACTCTGCCCCTCAGCACTTCCCCGGCAGGCAGGTTCCCAAAGGTGCTGGGAGCTAAGCTGTGCCCTCCGAGGGAACAGAGCCAGCCTCCCTTCAGTGGCAGAAGGCACGGCCTCAGCTGTAGCCCCGGGTGCCTGCGGTGGCCCAGGGCACGGCCATGGCTGTCAATGTGTTGGGCTGCAGCACAGGGCAGGCTGGAGCTCAGCAGCCTCAGCAGAGCCCAGGGCCGCGGCCCTTCCCTGCTGGGGCCCGAGCCTGGCCCGGCCCGGCCTGAGCAGCCCGGACTGGCCCAGGGGATGGGCTGCGCCCGCCCGCTGTGCCCACAGGCTGGGCCCAAGCCTTTGCA
This sequence comes from Passer domesticus, assembly GCF_036417665.1. NCBI lineage: Eukaryota > Metazoa > Chordata > Aves > Passeriformes > Passeridae > Passer > Passer domesticus. The sequence continues at coordinate 5,855,854 of NC_087482.1, read as the reverse complement.
AGAGTCTTTCTCCCAGCTTGGCAAAACCTCGGCCAAGTGTCCCTGTGCTGTGCTGAGAAGAGTAAAAACCCCATCAAATTTAACCCTGCTGCCCAACGCATGAGGGATCCCTGCACACCTTAGGAGAGGCCATCAATACTCCTTTGTGCCTCATGAGGGATCCCTGCACCCCTCAGCAGGGACACCAAAATATCCCTTTGAGCCTCTTCAGATCCAGGCCCAGATGATGCCACGGAAGGAAATGTGCCCTCAGCCCAGGGACGCTCAGCATGGGCTCCCCCATCCCCTCGGGGCCCCGCCGCTGGGCACAGCAGCCCCTGCCTGGCTCCTGCCTGCCCACACCGTGGGCATCCACGGCTGCTCCTGGGCATGGAGCTCAGTCAGTGCTGGTGCCGGGTGGGCTTTGTTGGTGCTACCAACCGGACATAGCTGTGAAAACTCTAATTCTTTATTTAAACATAAAATATGGGACAAGCCCTGCCCTCCCAGGCAAGGGCTGCCCACCTTCAGTCCTGGCTGGGGAACAGGACCAGGGGGCTCAGGGGCAGAGGGTCTCCTTGAGGAGGGGTGGGTTTTGGGACGGCTGCATGGCGGGGATGCAGCCACAGCAGGGCAGATAGGGGCAGAAGGGAAGAGGTGGGATAAATTCTCAAGTTCTCATTGCCTGTGTTGTCAGGCTCATCTGCTGAAGATGCACAGGAACACCTGTGAAGAGAGGAGGTGGCTGAGGCCCCAGCTTCCAGTGGCACACAGGGACCCTCGTGCACAGCAGGGCCCAGAGCTGGCAAGGCTCCCCAGCACGGCTGGAGCTGCTGGCACAGCTGGGCCCAGCTGGACAGCTGCCCCTCAAGGCCCCGGCCAGCAGGGCACGGCTCTGGGCAGGGTCCCTGGCCAGGAGCGGGCCCCAGAGCGCCTCTGCCTTTCAAGGGCAACCTCGGCCCTGCTCTTTCTCCTCCCCACCTCCCTCTGCCTCTGCCCCGTGCCCCTGGGGCTGCTCTTGGCCAGGCAGCCTCAGTGGGAGCCAGCTCTGGCTGCAGCCCCAGCGGGGCCCCCAGGACAAGGCCCAGCAATTGAGAGGCCAATGGAAGCACTGGGCAGCAGCAGAACCCTCAGGAGAGTTATTTGGACTATCATGGACTGGGCACAGCTCCACTGCAGCCTCAATGGGAATGTTCCCTGTCCACGTTAGACTTTCAAAAGAAGCTGTTGGAGGGGGAGAGCACAAAACACTCACTGTTTTCTGTTCCAAGAATACCAGATTCCAATGCAGCACAATATGAAGACAAGCTCCAAATAAAGCACGCCTGCCAGAAACCCTAGCCAGCAGCCTGTTCCCTGACAGAAACCACTTGCGAGGCCATCCTGGGCATTGGGAACAGGTCTTGTGGTGCCAGCTGCATCTGTAGGAGCAATGGGAAGCGTGAGCCCGTGCTGTGCTGCACTGCTGAGCTGGCAGCACGGTGGATACGGGCAGGACGTTCTCTGTTTCCCGCAGAGCTGGGGCCTGCAGGCACCTTGCCGGCCCTTGGCACAGGCTGTGCCAGCCAACAAAGCCCAGCAGGTCGGGAGGAGAGCCCGGGGGCAGCGCAGCTGCTTGGGCAGTGGCTGCTGCCAGGGACACGGGCCAAAGCCATCCCTGAGCAGCCACTGCCAGCCCTAGCCCTCCCTGCCCCGTGACAGCTCCCCCAGCCCCAGGGGACAGGCTCAGGCCCTGTCAGGACCCAGCGCAGCCCCTGCCCAGTCGGGAGTCAGGGCTGGCTCTGGCCCTGGGCTGGTGGCAGGGCTCCCGCTCGGGGCTGCTCCTGTGCCTTGGGCCTCTGGGCACTCAGGGCCAGCTCTGCAGCAGCTGCAGCGCCAGGGACGTTGCTGCACCAGTCCCGTTTCCCCGGGGCTCTGAACCAGCTCCAGAGGCCTGGAAGCCGAGGCGCCTCCAGCTTTGGCTGCTGCCGGGCCGGGCAAGGGCAGGCCCTGGGGGAAGAGCTGCTGCCACACAGCCCCGGCCAGGGCTGAGCCCGGCACAGCAATTACCTGCTGTGCCTGTGCCCGTGTCTGGCTTTGCCTTCCTTCCTGCAGCAGGGGCTCGCACTGAAGATGGAGTGCTTCCTTCAAGAAATGCCACCTTCCACTGAAGCACTATGTCCATCTCTTGACAAAGGAAGGGAGACAGCTGCATCAGATGGAGCTGTTCCCCACTTGGGTGGTGGCATCAGAGGTAATATTTGTGAAATTTATGGAGCAGGAAAATGGCCAGGTTACAGTGGCATGATGAGAGCACTTCCACCACCAAACAGCCACCCTTTTCCTAATCTGCAGGGCTGGATATAGTGGGGGATCTCAGGGTGTGTTACAGTTTGGGCATGGCCTGTCAGCTGATGCCAAATAACTTCCTACAGAGGCTGGGCAGAAGTTGCAGCCAGGCCAGGCTGGGAAACAGCCCTGCAGGGCGTGAAAGCAGCAGCGGGGCAGCGAGGCTGCCATGGATCCCTTCCTGCTGTGCCGGGCATGGCGTGTCCAGATGTGCAGCCAAAGCCCCCGGCTGCTGACTCCCAGGGGAAGCATGAGGGAAATGCACCCACCTTCTCTTGTCTGCAGGGGTTCCTTCAGCTCTTGCCTCATCTGTTTGGATGGTTCCAGGGATATCTGATCTGTTGTATCTTGGATTTTCCCTGTTGGAGTACCTTAGAGAAAAATATTTCCATTTCCCAGGAATGGATCCCAGAAAAGCAGGGTTCAGCCTGTGGGGTCAGCAGGGACACACTACTCACCCCTGAGATGGGAGCTGGGCTTGAGTGCAGCATCCAAGGTAGCAGCTGGAGAAGCTGGAGAAGTCTTCCCTGTAGACACATCTGTAACACAACAGCCACAGAAGCTTCTGTCACCTGGTGCCTGCCCGCTTGTCTACAATTCTTCCTTGGTGGCACACTGAGAACATACCTGCAGGAGGCTCCAAGGGCTTCAAAACTTTATTCATCCAAGCTGATGGAGAAGCCTTCCCAGCACCCTCATCTACAATGCAGCACAGATGAGAACATTTTCCAGTGTGTGCTGGGATCTCTTTCTGCCACAGGGAACTGGGCACTGCCAGGGAGTCGGGTAAGGCCATGGGAGCCAGATGTGAATAGACATGGCCAAAGCTGCCCAGGGGCCTGGGGAGCTCTGGGCTGGCTCCTGGTCACTCTCCACACTCTTTCCCTGCCCTCAGCAACATCCCTGGGAGGGGTGGCTGCAGCAGTGCAGGGACCTGGGACTCTCCCCCTCACACACAGAAGAAATCCTCCCTAAAGCAGGGGGGAAAACTGCAGCAGGCAGTGCCACAGCTATCCATCCTGCCCTCCCTCTGTCCCTCCTGCCCTCCTTCTGTGGGGAAACCCCCCAGATCCCAAGGGCAAACAGCCAGGCCCTCTCAGGACACACTGGAGCCTTGCTCTCCCCCTCTGTCCTTTCCCCACCGTGGGCACCCCGTGCAGTCACTGCCAGGTTTCAGGACATGTCTCCCATGGAGGGACCCCAGCAGGACTGCTCAGTGCCCGGAGCCTGCTCGGGATAATTCCCCTGGGCTGTGCTGCTCTAGTCCAGGCTGTGCCCGCACTGCCAAACAGCAGAGAGGGCAGCTCAAGCCTCAGCAGGGCTCAGGCCCAGAGGCACGGCAATTACCTCCTGTGCCTGTGCCTGGCATGGCCTCCCTTCCTGGAGCTGAGGCTGTCATGCAACCACTGCTTCCTCCGGGAAATGCTTCTTTCTCCGCAGGCTCTCCTTTCATTTCTGGAGAATGGAAAAGAGACAGCTGGATCAGATGAAAACATTCCTGACTGGGAATGGGGAAGGGGACAATTTGAGGAGGCATCACTTGTGAAAGGAATGCATAAGGATCAGAAAACACCCAGGATTATGGGACAACCCAAGGCTGCTTCCTTCCCCAAACAGCCCCAACATCTGATCTGCCTGGACACCAGGAAATTGCAGGGCATCTGAGGGTGGGCATGGCCTGTGGTGCATTTGGGGCTGTCTGCCAGCTGATGCCAAATGCCTTCCTGCAGAGGCTGGGCAGAAGCTGCAGCCAGGCCAGGCTGGGAAAGAGCCCTGCAGGGCATGAAAGCAGCAGCGGGGCAGAGAGGCTGCCATGGATCCCTTCCTGCTGTGCCGGGCACGGCGTGTCCAGATGTGCAGCCAAAGCCCCCGGCTGCTGAGTCCCAGGAGCAGCATGAGGGAAATGCACCCACCTTGTCTTCTCTGCAGACGTTCCTTCAGCATTTGCCACATGATTTCTAATGGGTCCTGGAATTTCCTGCCTGCCATGTCTTTGGTCTTTCCTGTCAGAGGACCTTAAGAGAAAGTAGTTCCATTTCCCAGGAATGGACCCCACAAAAGCAGGGCTCAGCCAGAGGGGTCTGCAGGGACACACTACTCACCCCTGCCATGGGAGCTGGCCTTTTGTGCAGCATCCAAGCTAGGAGTTGGTGAGGTCGTCCCTGCAGACACGCCTGTAACACAACAGCCACAGAAGCTTCTGTCACCTGGTTCTTACCAGTCAGTCAAACATTACGCCTTGGTGGGACAGTGAGAACATACCTGCAGAATGCTCAGAGGGCTTCACAACTTCAGAGCACCAGGCTAATGGAGAATCCTTCCCAGCATCCCAGTCTGGAAGCAAACCAAGATGAGAACTGTTTCCATTGTGTGCCAGGGCTGGCTCTGGCCCTGGGCTGGCGGCAGGGCTCCCGCTCGGGGCTGCTCCTGTGCCTTGGGCCTCTGGGCACTCAGGGCCAGCTCCGCAGCAGCTGCAGCGCCAGGGACGTTGCTGCACCAGTCCTGTTTCCCTGGGGCTCTGAACCAGCTCCAGAGGCCTGGAAGCCGAGGCGCCTCCAGCTTTGGCTGCTGCCGGGCCGGGCAAGGGCAGGCCCTGGGAGAAGAGCTGCTGCCACACAGCCCCGGCCAGGGCTGAGCCCAGCACAGCAATTACCTGCTGTGCCTGTGCCCGTGTCTGGCTTTGCCTTCCTTCCTGCAGCAGGGGCTCGCACCGAAGATGGAGTGCTTCCTTCAAGAAATACCACCTTCCACTGAAGCACTATGTCCATCTCTTGACAAAGGAAGGGAGACAGCTGCATCAGATGGAGCTGTTTCCCACTTGGGTGGTGGCATCAGAGGTAATATTTGTGAAATTTATGGAGCAGGAAAATGGCCAGGTTACAGTGGCATGATGAGAGCACTTCCACCTCCAAACAGCCACCCTTTTCCTAATCTGCAGGGCTGGATATAGTGGGGGATCTCAGGGTGTGTTACAGTTTGGGCATGGCCTGTCAGCTGATGCCAAATAACTTCCTACAGAGGCTGGGCAGAAGCTGCAGCCAGGCCAGGCTGGGAAACAGCCCTGCAGGGCATGAAAGCAGCAGCGGGGCAGCAAGGCTGCCATGGATCCCTTCCTGCTGTGCCGGGCACGGCGTGTCCAGATGTGCAGCCAAAGCCCCCTGCTGCTGACACCCAGGGGAAGCATGAGGGAAATGCACCCACCTTCTCTTGTCTGCAGGGGTTCCTTCAGCTCTTGCCTCATCTGTTTGGATGGTTCCAGGGATATCTGATCTGTTGTATCTTGGATTTTCCCTGTTGGAGTACCTTAGAGAAAAATATTTCCATTTCCCAGGAATGGATCCCAGAAAAGCAGGGTTCAGCCTGTGGGGTCAGCAGGGACACACTACTCACCCCTGAGATGGGAGCTGGGCTTGAGTGCAGCATCCAAGGTAGCAGCTGGAGAAGCTGGAGAAGTCTTCCCTGTAGACACATCTGTAACACAACAGCCACAGAAGCTTCTGTCACCTGGTGCCTGCCCGCTTGTCTACAATTCTTCCTTGGTGGCACACTGAGAACATACCTGCAGGAGGCTCCAAGGGCTTCAAAACTTTATTCATCCAAGCTGATGGAGAAGCCTTCCCAGCACCCTCATCTACAATGCAGCACAGATGAGAACATTTTCCAGTGTGTGCTGGGATCTCTTTCTGCCACAGGGAACTGGGCACTGCCAGGGAGTCGGGTAAGGCCATGGGAGCCAGATGTGAATAGACATGGCCAAAGCTGCCCAGGGGCCTGGGGAGCTCTGGGCTGGCTCCTGGTCACTCTCCACACTCTTTCCCTGCCCTCAGCAACATCCCTGGGAGGGGTGGCTGCAGCAGTGCAGGGACCTGGGACTCTCCCCCTCACACACAGAAGAAATCCTCCCTAAAGCAGGGGGGAAAACTGCAGCAGGCAGTGCCACAGCTATCCATCCTGCCCTCCCTCTGTCCCTCCTGCCCTCCTTCTGTGGGGAAACCCCCCAGATCCCAAGGGCAAACAGCCAGGCCCTCTCAGGACACACTGGAGCCTTGCTCTCCCCCTCTGTCCTTTCCCCACCGTGGGCACCCCGTGCAGTCACTGCCAGGTTTCAGGACATGTCTCCCATGGAGGGACCCCAGCAGGACTGCTCAGTGCCCTGAGCCTGCTCGGGATAATTCCCCTGGGCTGTGCTGCTCTAGTCCAGGCTGTGCCCGCACTGCCAAACAGCAGAGAGGGCAGCTCAAGCCTCAGCAGGGCTCAGGCCCAGAGGCACAGCAATTACCTCCTGTGCCTGTGCCTGGCATGGCCTCCCTTCCTGGAGCTGAGGCTGTCATGCAACCACTGCTTCCTCCGGGAAATGCTTCTTTCTCCGCAGGCTCTCCTTTCATTTCTGGAGAATGGAAAAGAGACAGCTGGATCAGATGAAAACATTCCTGACTGGGAATGGGGAAGGGGACAATTTCAGGAGGCATCACTTGTGAAAGGAATGCATAAGGATCAGAAAACACCCAGGATTATGGGACAACCCAAGGCTGCTTCCTTCCCCAAACAGCCCCAACATCTGATCTGCCTGGACACCAGGAAATTGCAGGGCATCTGAGGGTGGGCATGGCCTGTGGTGCATTTGGGGCTGTCTGCCAGCTGATGCCAAATGCCTTCCTGCAGAGGCTGGGCAGAAGCTGCAGCCAGGCCAGGCTGGGAAAGAGCCCTGCAGGGCATGAAAGCAGCAGCGGGGCAGAGAGGCTGCCATGGATCCCTTCCTGCTGTGCCGGGCACGGCGTGTCCAGATGTGCAGCCAAAGCCCCCGGCTGCTGAGTCCCAGGAGCAGCATGAGGGAAATGCACCCACCTTGTCTTCTCTGCAGACGTTCCTTCAGCATTTGCCACATGATTTCTAATGGGTCCTGGAATTTCCTGCCTGCCATGTCTTTGGTCTCTCCTGTCAGAGGACCTTAAGAGAAAGTAGTTCCATTTCCCAGGAATGGACCCCACAAAAGCAGGGCTCAGCCAGAGGGGTTTGCAGGGACACACTACTCACCCCTGCCATGGGAGCTGGCCTTTTGTGCAGCATCCAAGCTAGGAGTTGGTGAGGTCGTCCCTGCAGACACGCCTGTAACACAACAGCCACAGAAGCTTCTGTCACCTGGTTCTTACCAGTCAGTCAAACATTACGCCTTGGTGGGACAGTGAGAACATACCTGCAGAATGCTCAGAGGGCTTCACAACTTCAGAGCACCAGGCTAATGGAGAATCCTTCCCAGCATCCCAGTCTGGAAGCAAACCAAGATGAGAACTGTTTCCATTGTGTGCCAGGGCTGGCTCTGGCCCTGGCTGGCGGCAGGGCTCCCGCTCGGGGCTGCTCCTGTGCCTTGGGCCTCTGGGCACTCAGGGCCAGCTCCGCAGCAGCTGCAGCGCCAGGGACGTTGCTGCACCAGTCCCGTTTCCCCGGGGCTCTGAACCAGCTCCAGAGGCCTGGAAGCCGAGGCGCCTCCAGCTTTGGCTGCTGCCGGGCCGGGCAAGGGCAGGCCCTGGGAGAAGAGCTGCTGCCACACAGCCCCGGCCAGGGCTGAGCCCAGCACAGCAATTACCTGCTGTGCCTGTGCCCGTGTCTGGCTTTGCCTTCCTTCCTGCAGCAGGGGCTCGCACCGAAGGTGGAGTGCTTCCTTCAAGAAATACCACCTTCCACTGAAGCACTATGTCCATCTCTTGACAAAGGAAGGGAGACAGCTGCATCAGATGGAGCTGTTTCCCACTTGGGTGGTGGCATCAGAGGAAATATTTATGAAATTTATGGAGCAGGAAAATGGCCAGGTTACAGTGGCATGATGAGAGCACTTCCACCTCCAAACAGCCACCCTTTTCCTAATCTGCAGGGCTGGATATAGTGGGGGATCTCAGGGTGTGTTACAGTTTGGGCATGGCCTGTCAGCTGATGCCAAGTAACTTCCTACAGAGGCTGGGCAGAAGCTGCAGCCAGGCCAGGCTGGGAAACAGCCCTGCAGGGCGTGAAAGCAGCAGCGGGGCAGCAAGGCTGCCATGGATCCCTTCCTGCTGTGCCGGGCACCGCGTGTCCAGATGTGCAGCCAAAGCCCCCGGCTGCTGACACCCAGGGGAAGCATGAGGGAAATGCACCCACCTTCTCTTGTCTGCAGGGGTTCCTTCAGCTCTTGCCTCATCTGTTTGGATGGTTCCAGGGATATCTTATCTGTTGTATCTTGGATTTTCCCTGTTGGAGTACCTTAGAGAAAAATATTTCCATTTCCCAGGAATGGATCCTACAAAAGCAAGGCTCAGCCTGTGGGGTCAGCAGGGACACACTACTCACCCCTGAGATGGGAGCTGGGCTTGAGTGCAGCATCCAAGGTAGCAGCTGGAGAAGCTGGAGAAGTCTTCCCTGTAGACACATCTGTAACACAACAGCCACAGAAGCTTCTGTCACCTGGTGCCTGCCCGCTTGTCTACAATTCTTCCTTGGTGGCACGCTGAGAACATACCTGCAGGAGGCTCCAAGGGCTTCAAAACTTTATTCATCCAAGCTGATGGAGAAGCCTTCCCAGCACCCTCATCTACAATGCAGCACAGATGAGAACATTTTCCAGTGTGTGCTGGGATCTCTTTCTGCCACAGGGAACTGGGCACTGCCAGGGAGTCGGGTAAGGCCATGGGAGCCAGATGTGAATAGACATGGCCAAAGCTGCCCAGGGGCCTGGGGAGCTCTGGGCTGGCTCCTGGTCACTCTCCACACTCTTTCCCTGCCCTCAGCAACATCCCTGGGAGGGGTGGCTGCAGCAGTGCAGGGACCTGGGACTCTCCCCCTCACACACAGAAGAAATCCTCCCTAAAGCATGGGGGAAAACTGCAGCAGGCAGTGCCACACGTATCCATCCTGCTCTCCCTCTGTCCCTCCTGCCCTCCTTCTGTGGGGAAACCCCCCAGATCCCAAGGGCAAACAGCCAGGCCCTCTCAGGACACACTGGAGCCTTGCTCTCCCCCTCTGTCCTTTCCCCACCGTGGGCACCCCGTGCAGTCACTCCCAGCTTTCAGGACATGTCTCCCATGGAGGGACCCCAGCAGGACTGCTCAGTGCCATGAGCCTGCTTGGGATAATTGCCCTGGGCTGTGCTGCTCTAGTCCAGGCTGTGCCCGCACTGCCAAACAGCAGAGAGGGCAGCTCAAGCCTCAGCAGGGCTCAGGCCCAGAGGCACAGCAATTACCTCCTGTGCCTGTGCCTGGCATGGCCTCCCTTCCTGGAGCTGAGGCTGTCATGCAACCACTGCTTCCTCCGGGAAATGCTTCTTTCTCCGCAGGCTCTCCTTTCATTTCTGGAGAATGGAAAAGAGACAGCTGCATCAGATGAAAACATTCCTGACTGGGAATGGGGAAGGGGACAATTTGAGGAGGCATCACTTGTGAAACGAATGGATGAGGATCAGAAAACACCCAGGATTTTGGGACAACCCAAGGCTGCTTCCTTCCCCAAACAGCCCCAACATCTGAACTGCCGGGACAGCAGGAAACTGCAGGGGATCTGAGGGTTGGCATGGCCTGTGGTGCAATTGGGGCTGTCTGCCAGCTGATGCCAAATGCCTTCCTGCAGAGGCTGGGCAGAAGCTGCAGCCAGGCCAGGCTGGGAAAGAGCCCTGCAGGGCATGAAAGCAGCTGCGGGGCAGAGAGGCTGCCATGGATCCCTTCCTGCTGTGCCGGGCACGGCGTGTCCAGATGTGCAGCCAAAGCCCCCGGCTGCTGAGTCCCAGGAGCAGCATGAGGGAAATGCACCCACCTTGTCTTCTCTGCAGACGTTCCTTCAGCATTTGCCACATGATTTCTAATGGGTCCTGGAATTTCCTGCCTGCCATGTCTTTGGTCTCTCCTGTCAGAGGACCTTAAGAGAAAGTAGTTCCATTTCCCAGGAATGGACCCCACAAAAGCAGGGCTCAGCCTGAGGGGTATGCAGGGACACACTACTCACCCCTGCCATGGGAGCTGGCCTTTTGTGCAGCATCCAAGCTAGGAGTTGGTGAGGTCGTCCCTGCAGACACGCCTGTAACACAACAGCCACAGAAGCTTCTGTCACCTGGTTCTTACCAGTCAGTCAAACATTACGCCTTGGTGGGACAGTGAGAACATACCTGCAGAATGCTCAGAGGGCTTCACAACTTCAGAGCACCAGGCTAACGGAGAATCCTTCCCAGCATCCCAGTCTGGAAGCAAACCAAGATGAGAACTGTTTCCATTGTGTGCCAGGGCTGGCTCTGGCCCTGGGCTGGCGGCAGGGCTCCCGCTCGGGGCTGCTCCTGTGCCTTGGGCCTCTGGGCACTCAGGGCCAGCTCCGCAGCAGCTGCAGCGCCAGGGACGTTGCTGCACCAGTCCTGTTTCCCTGGGGCTCTGAACCAGCTCCAGAGGCCTGGAAGCCGAGGCGCCTCCAGCTTTGGCTGCTGCCGGGCCGGGCAAGGGCAGGCCCTGGGAGAAGAGCTGCTGCCACACAGCCCCGGCCAGGGCTGAGCCCAGCACAGCAATTACCTGCTGTGCCTGTGCCCGTGTCTGGCTTTGCCTTCCTTCCTGCAGCAAGGGCTCGCACCGAAGATGGAGTGCTTCCTTCAAGAAATACCACCTTCCACTGAAGCACTATGTCCATCTCTTGACAAAGGAAGGGAGACAGCTGCATCAGATGGAGCTGTTTCCCACTTGGGTGGTGGCATCAGAGGAAATATTTATGAAATTTATGGAGCAGGAAAATGGCCAGGTTACAGTGGCATGATGAGAGCACTTCCACCTCCAAACAGCCACCCTTTTCCTAATCTGCAGGGCTGGATATAGTGGGGGATCTCAGGGTGTGTTACAGTTTGGGCATGGCCTGTCAGCTGATGCCAAGTAACTTCCTACAGAGGCTGGGCAGAAGCTGCAGCCAGGCCAGGCTGGGAAACAGCCCTGCAGGGCGTGAAAGCAGCAGCGCGGCAGCAAGGCTGCCATGGATCCCTTCCTGCTGTGCCGGGCACCGCGTGTCCAGATGTGCAGCCAAAGCCCCCGGCTGCTGACACCCAGGGGAAGCATGAGGGAAATGCACCCACCTTCTCTTGTCTGCAGGGGTTCCTTCAGCTCTTGCCTCATCTGTTTGGATGGTTCCAGGGATATCTTATCTGTTGTATCTTGGATTTTCCCTGTTGGAGTACCTTAGAGAAAAATATTTCCATTTCCCAGGAATGGATCCCAGAAAAGCAGGGTTCAGCCTGTGGGGTCAGCAGGGACACACTACTCACCCCTGAGATGGGAGCTGGGCTTGAGTGCAGCATCCAAGGTAGCAGCTGGAGAAGCTGGAGAAGTCTTCCCTGTAGACACATCTGTAACACAACAGCCACAGAAGCTTCTGTCACCTGGTGCCTGCCCGCTTGTCTACAATTCTTCCTTGGTGGCACACTGAGAACATACCTGCAGGAGGCTCCAAGGGCTTCAAAACTTTATTCATCCAAGCTGATGGAGAAGCCTTCCCAGCACCCTCATCTACAATGCAGCACAGATGAGAACATTTTCCAGTGTGTGCTGGGATCTCTTTCTGCCACAGGGAACTGGGCACTGCCAGGGAGTCGGGTAAGGCCATGGGAGCCAGATGTGAATAGACATGGCCAAAGCTGCCCAGGGGCCTGGGGAGCTCTGGGCTGGCTCCTGGTCACTCTCCACACTCTTTCCCTGCCCTCAGCAACATCCCTGGGAGGGGTGGCTGCAGCAGTGCAGGGACCTAGGACTCTCCCCCTCACACACAGAAGAAATCCTCCCTAAAGCAGGGGGGAAAACTGCAGCAGGCAGTGCCACACCTATCCATCCTGCTCTCCCTCTGTCCCTCCTGCCCTCCTTCTGTGGGGAAACCCCCCAGATCCCAAGGGCAAACAGCCAGGCCCTCTCAGGACACACTGGAGCCTTGCTCTCCCCCTCTGTCCTTTCCCCACTGTGGGCACCCCGTGCAGTCACTCCCAGCTTTCAGGACATGTCTCCCATGGAGGGACCCCAGCAGGACTGCTCAGTGCCAGGAGCCTGCTTGGGATAATTGCCCTGGGCTGTGCTGCTCTAGTCCAGGCTGTGCCCGCACTGCCAAACAGCAGAGAGGGCAGCTCAAGCCTCAGCAGGGCTCAGGCCCAGAGGCACAGCAATTACCTCCTGTGCCTGTGCCTGGCATGGCCTCCCTTCCTGGAGCTGAGGCTGTCATGCAACCACTGCTTCCTCCGGGAAATGCTTCTTTCTCCGCAGGCTCTCCTTTCATTTCTGGAGAATGGAAAAGAGACAGCTGCATCAGATGAAAACATTCCTGACTGGGAATGGGGAAGGGGACAATTTGAGGAGGCATCACTTGTGAAACGAATGGATGAGGATCAGAAAACACCCAGGATTTTGGGACAACCCAAGGCTGCTTCCTTCCCCAAACAGCCCCAACATCTGAACTGCCTGGACAGCAGGAAACTGCAGGGGATCTGAGGGTTGGCATGGCCTGTGGTGCAATTGGGGCTGTCTGCCAGCTGATGCCAAATGCCTTCCTGCAGAGGCTGGGCAGAAGCTGCAGCCAGGCCAGGCTGGGAAAGAGCCCTGCAGGGCATGAAAGCAGCAGCGGGGCAGAGAGGCTGCCATGGATCCCTTCCTGCTGTGCCGGGCACGGCGTGTCCAGATGTGCAGCCAAAGCCCCCGGCTGCTGAGTCCCAGGAGCAGCATGAGGGAAATGCACCCACCTTGTCTTCTCTGCAGACGTTCCTTCAGCATTTGCCACATGATTTCTAATGGGTCCTGGAATTTCCTGCCTGCCATGTCTTTGGTCTCTCCTGTCAGAGGACCTTAAGAGAAAGTAGTTCCATTTCCCAGGAATGGACCCCACAAAAGCAGGGCTCAGCCAGAGGGGTCTGCAGGGACACACTACTCACCCCTGCCATGGGAGCTGGCCTTTTGTGCAGCATCCAAGCTAGGAGTTGGTGAGGTCGTCCCTGCAGACACGCCTGTAACACAACAGCCACAGAAGCTTCTGTCACCTGGTTCTTACCAGTCAGTCAAACATTACGCCTTGGTGGGACAGTGAGAACATACCTGCAGAATGCTCAGAGGGCTTCACAACTTCAGAGCACCAGGCTAATGGAGAATCCTTCCCAGCATCCCAGTCTGGAAGCAAACCAAGATGAGAACTGTTTCCATTGTGTGCCAGGGCTGGCTCTGGCCCTGGGCTGGCGGCAGGGCTCCCGCTCGGGGCTGCTCCTGTGCCTTGGGCCTCTGGGCACACAGGGCCAGCTCCGCAGCAGCTGCAGCGCCAGGGACGTTGCTGCACCAGTCCTGTTTCCCCGGGGCTCTGAACCAGCTCCAGAGGCCTGGAAGCCAAGGCGCCTCCAGCTTTGGCTGCTGCCGGGCCGGGCAAGGGCAGGCCCTGGGAGAAGAGCTGCTGCCACACAGCCCCGGCCAGGGCTGAGCCCGGCACAGCAATTACCTGCTGTGCCTGTGCCCGTGTCTGGCTTTGCCTTCCTTCCTGCAGCAGGGGCTCGCACCGAAGATGGAGTGCTTCCTTCAAGAAATACCACCTTCCACTGAAGCACTATGTCCATCTCTTGACAAAGGAAGGGAGACAGCTGCATCAGATGGAGCTGTTTCCCACTTGGGTGGTGGCATCAGAGGAAATATTTATAAAATTTATGGAGCAGGAAAATGGCCAGGTTACAGTGGCATGATGAGAGCACTTCCACCTCCAAACAGCCACCCTTTTCCTAATCTGCAGGGCTGGATATAGTGGGGGATCTCAGGGTGTCTTACAGTTTGGGCATGGCCTGTCAGCTGATGCCAAATAACTTCCTACAGAGGCTGGGCAGAAGCTGCAGCCAGGCTAGGCTGGGAAACAGCCCTGCAGGGCGTGAAAGCAGCAGCGCGGCAGCAAGGCTGCCATGGATCCCTTCCTGCTGTGCCGGGCACCGCGTGTCCAGATGTGCAGCCAAAGCCCCCGGCTGCTGACACCCAGGGGAAGCATGAGGGAAATGCACCCACCTTCTCTTGTCTGCAGGGGTTCCTTCAGCTCTTGCCTCATCTTTTTGGATGGTTCCAGGGATATCTTATCTGTTGTATCTTGGATTTTCCCTGTTGGAGTACCTTAGAGAAAAATATTTCCATTTCCCAGGAATGGATCCCAGAAAAGCAGGGTTCAGCCTGTGGGGTCAGCAGGGACACACTACTCACCCCTGAGATGGGAGCTGGGCTTGAGTGCAGCATCCAAGGTAGCAGCTGGAGAAGCTGGAGAAGTCTTCCCTGTAGACACATCTGTAACACAACAGCCACAGAAGCTTCTGTCACCTGGTGCCTGCCCGCTTGTCTACAATTCTTCCTTGGTGGCACACTGAGAACATACCTGCAGGAGGCTCCAAGGGCTTCAAAACTTTATTCATCCAAGCTGATGGAGAAGCCTTCCCAGCACCCTCATCTACAATGCAGCACAGATGAGAACATTTTCCAGTGTGTGCTGGGATCTCTTTCTGCCACAGGGAACTGGGCACTGCCAGGGAGTCGGGTAAGGCCATGGGAGCCAGATGTGAATAGACATGGCCAAAGCTGCCCAGGGGCCTGGGGAGCTCTGGGCTGGCTCCTGGTCACTCTCCACACTCTTTCCCTGCCCTCAGCAACATCCCTGGGAGGGGTGGCTGCAGCAGTGCAGGGACCTGGGACTCTCCCCCTCACACACAGAAGAAATCCTCCCTAAAGCATGGGGGAAAACTGCAGCAGGCAGTGCCACACGTATCCATCCTGCTCTCCCTCTGTCCCTCCTGCCCTCCTTCTGTGGGGAAACCCCCCAGATCCCAAGGGCAAACAGCCAGGCCCTCTCAGGACACACTGGAGCCTTGCTCTCCCCCTCTGTCCTTTCCCCACCGTGGGCACCCCGTGCAGTCACTCCCAGCTTTCAGGACATGTCTCCCATGGAGGGACCCCAGCAGGACTGCTCAGTGCCATGAGCCTGCTTGGGATAATTGCCCTGGGCTGTGCTGCTCTAGTCCAGGCTGTGCCCGCACTGCCAAGCAGCAGAGAGGGCAGCTCAAGCCTCAGCAGGGCTCAGGCCCAGAGGCACAGCAATTACCTCCTGTGCCTGTGCCTGGCATGGCCTCCCTTCCTGGAGCTGAGGCTGTCATGCAACCACTGCTTCCTCCGGGAAATGCTTCTTTCTCCGCAGGCTCTCCTTTCATTTCTGGAGAATGGAAAAGAGACAGCTGGATCAGATGAAAACATTCCTGACTGGGAATGGGGAAGGGGACAATTTCAGGAGGCATCACTTGTGAAACGAATGGATGAGGATCAGAAAACACCCAGGATTTTGGGACAACCCAAGGCTGCTTCCTTCCCCAAACAGCCCCAACATCTGAACTGCCTGGACAGCAGGAAACTGCAGGGGATCTGAGGGTTGGCATGGCCTGTGGTGCAATTGGGGCTGTCTGCCAGCTGATGCCAAATGCCTTCCTGCAGAGGCTGGGCAGAAGCTGCAGCCAGGCCAGGCTGGGAAACAGCCCTGCAGGGCGTGAAAGCAGCAGCGGGGCAGCAAGGCTGCCATGGATCCCTTCCCAGTGTGCCGGGCACGGCGTGTCCAGATGTGCAGCCAAAGCCCCCGGCTGCTGAGTCCCAGGAGCAGCATGAGGGAAATGCACCCACCTTGTCTTCTCTGCAGACATTGCTTCAGCATTTGCCACATGATTTCTAATGGGTCCTGGAATTTCCTGCCTGCCATGTCTTTGGTCTCTCCTGTCAGAGGACCTTAAGAGAAAGTAGTTCCATTTCCCAGGAATGGACCCCACAAAAGCAGGGCTCAGCCTGAGGGGTCAGCAGGGACACACTACTCACCCCTGCCATGGGAGCTGGCCTTTTGTGCAGCATCCAAGGTAGGAGTTGGTGAGGTCGTCCCTGCAGACACGCCTGTAACACAACAGCCACAGAAGCTTCTGTCACCTGGTTCTTACCAGTCAGTCAAACATTACGCCTCTGTGGGACAGTGAGAACATACCTGCAGAATGCTCAGAGGGCTTCACAACTTCAGAGCGCCAGGCTAATGGAGAATCCTTCCCAGCATCCCAGTCTGGAAGCAAACCAAGATGAGAACTGTTTCCATTGTGTGCCAGGGCTGGCTCTGGCCCTGGGCTGGCGGCAGGGCTCCCGCTCGGGGCTGCTCCTGTGCCTTGGGCCTCTGGGCACACAGGGCCAGCTCCGCAGCAGCTGCAGCGCCAGGGACGTTGCTGCACCAGTCCTGTTTCCCCGGGGCTCTGAACCAGCTCCAGAGGCCTCGAAGCCGAGGCGCCTCCAGCTTTGGCTGCTGCCAGGCCGGGCAAGGGCAGGCCCTGGGAGAAGAGCTGCTGCCACACAGCCCCGGCCAGGGCTGAGCCCGGCACAGCAATTACCTGCTGTGCCTGTGCCTGTGTCTGGCTTTGCCTTCCTTCCTGCAGCAGGGGCTGGCACCGAAGATGGAGTACATCCTTCAAGAAATGCCACCTTCCACTGAAGCACTATGTCCATCTCTTGACAAAGGAAGGGAGACAGCTACAGCAGATGGGGCTGTTCCCCACTTGGGCGGTGGCATCAGAGGTAATATTTGTGAAATTTATGGAGCAGGAAAATGGCCAGGTTACAGTGGCATGATGAGAGCACTTCCACCTCCAAACAGCCACCCTTTTCCTAATCTGCAGGGCTAGATATAGTGGGGGATCTCAGGGTGTGTTACAGTTTGGGCATGGCCTGTCAGCTGATGCCAAATAACTTCCAGCAGAGGCTGGGCAGAAGCTGCAGCCAGGCCAGGCTGGGAAACAGCCCTGCAGGGCGTGAAAGCAGCAGCGGGGCAGCAAGGCTGCCATGGATCCCTTCCCACTGTGCCAGTCACGGCGTGTCCAGATGTGCAGCCAAAGACCCCGGCTGCTGACTCCCAGGGGAAGCATGAGGGAAATGCACCCACCTTCTCTTGTCTGCAGGCGTTCCTTCAGCTCTTGCCTCATCTGTTTCGATGGTTCCAGGGATATCTTATCTGTTGTATCTTGGATTTTCCCTGTTGGAGTACCTTAGAGAAAAATATTTCCATTTCCCAGGAATGGATCCCAGAAAAGCAGGGTTCAGCTTGTGGGGTCAGCAGGGACACACTACTCACCCCTGAGATGGCAGCTGGGCTTGAGTGCAGCATCCAAGATAGCAGCTGGAGAAGCTGGAGAAGTCTTCCCTGTAGACACATCTGTAACACAACAGCCACAGAAGCTTCTGTCACCTGGTGCCTGCCCGCTTGTCTACAATTCTTCCTTGGTGGCACACTGAGAACATACCTGCAGGAGGCTCCAAGGGCTTCAAAACTTTATTCATCCAAGCTGATGGAGAAGCCTTCCCAGCACCCTCATCTACAATGCAGCACAGATGAGAACATTTTCCAGTGTGTGCTGGGATCTCTTTCTGCCACAGGGAACTGGGCACTGCCAGGGAGTCGGGTAAGGCCATGGGAGCCAGATGTGAATAGACATGGCCAAAGCTGCCCAGGGGCCTGGGGAGCTCTGGGCTGGCTCCTGGTCACTCTCCACACTCTTTCCCTGCCCTCAGCAACATCCCTGGGAGGGGTGGCTGCAGCAGTGCAGGGACCTGGAACTCTCCCCCTCACACACAGAAGAAATCCTCCCGAAAGCATGGGGGAAAACTGCAGCAGGCAGTGCCACAGCTATCCATCCTGCCCTCCCTCTGTCCCTCCTGCCCTCCTTCTGTGGGGAAACCCCCCAGATCCCAAGGGAAAACAGCCAGGCCCTCTCAGGACACACTGGAGCCTTGCTCTCCCCCTCTGTCCTTTCCCCACCGTGGGCACCCCGTGCAGTCACTCCCAGCTTTCAGGACATGTCTCCCATGGAGGGACCCCAGCAGGACTGCTCAGTGCCATGAGCCTGCTTGGGATAATTGCCCTGGGCTGTGCTGCTCTAGTCCAGGCTGTGCCCGCACTGCCAAACAGCAGAGAGGGCAGCTCAAGCCTCAGCAGGGCTCAGGCCCAGAGGCACAGCAATTACCTCCTGTGCCTGTGCCTGGCATGGCCTCCCTTCCTGGAGCTGAGGCTGGCATGCAACCACTGCTTCCTCCGGGAAATGCTTCTTTCTCCGCAGGCTCTCCTTTCATTTCTGGAGAATGGAAAAGAGACAGCTGCATCAGATGAAAACATTCCTGACTGGGAATGGGGAAGGGGACAATTTCAGGAGGCATCACTTGTGAAACGAATGGATGAGGATCAGAAAACACCCAGGATTTTGGGACAACCCAAGGCTGCTTCCTTCCCCAAACAGCCCCAACATCTGATCTGCCTGGACACCAGGAAATTGCAGGGCATCTGAGGGTGGGCATGGCCTGTGGTGCATTTGGGGCTGTCTGCCAGCTGATGCCAAATGCCTTCCTGCAGAGGCTGGGCAGAAGCTGCAGCCAGGCCAGGCTGGGAAACAGCCCTGCAGGGCGTGAAAGCAGCAGCGGGGCAGCGAGGCTGCCATGGATCCCTTCCTGCTGTGCCGGGCACGGCGTGTCCAGATGTGCAGCCAAAGCCCCCGGCTGCTGAGTCCCAGGAGCAGCATGAGGGAAATGCACCCACCTTGTCCTCACTGCAGACGTTCCTTCAGCATTTGCCACATGATTTCTAATGGGTCCTGGAATTTCCTGCCTGCCATGTCTTTGGTCTTTCCTGTCAGAGGACCTTAAGAGAAAGTAGTTCCATTTCCCAGCAATGGACCCCACAAAAGCAGGGCTCAGCCTGAGGGGTCAGCAGGGACACACTACTCACCCCTGCCATGGGAGCTGGCCTTTTGTGCAGCATCCAAGGTAGGAGTTGGTGAGGTCGTCCCTGCAGACACGCCTGTAACACAACAGCCACAGAAGCTTCTGTCACCTCGTTCTTACCAGTCAGTCAAACATTACGCCTTGGTGGGACAGTGAGAACATACCTGCAGAATGCTCAGAGGGCTTCACAACTTCAGAGCGCCAGGCTAATGGAGAATCCTTCCCAGCATCCCAGTCTGGAAGCAAACCAAGATGAGAACTGTTTCCATTGTGTGCCAGGGCTGGCTCTGGCCCTGGGCTGGCGGCAGGGCTCCCACTCGGGGCTGCTCCTGTGCCTTGGGCCTCTGGGCACTCAGGGCCAGCTCTGCAGCAGCTGCAGCGCCAGGGACGTTGCTGCACCAGTCCCGTTTCCCCGGGGCTCTGAACCAGCTCCAGAGGCCTGGAAGCCGAGGCGCCTCCAGCTTTGGCTGCTGCCGGGCTGGGCAAGGGCAGGCCCTGGGGGAAGAGCTGCTGCCACACAGCCCCGGCCAGGGCTGAGCCCGGCACAGCAATTACCTGCTGTGCCTGTGCCCGTGTCTGCCATCGCCTTCCTTCCTGCAGCAGGGGCTGGCACCGAAGATGGAGTGCTTCCTTCAAGAAATGCCACCTTCCACTGAAGCACTATGTCCATCTCTTGACAAAGGAAGGGAGACAGCTGCATCAGATGGGGCTGTTCCCCACTTGGGCGGTGGCATCAGAGGTAATATTTGTGAAATTTATGGAGCAGGAAAATGGCCAGGTTACAGTGGCATGATGAGAGCACTTCCACCACCAAACAGCCACCCTTTTCCTAAGCTGCAGGGCTGGATATAGTGGGCGATCTCAGGGTGTGTTACAGTTTGGGCATGGCCTGTCAGCTGATGCCAAATGCCTTCCTGCAGAGGCTAGGCAGAAGCTGCAGCCAGGCCAGGCTGGGAAACAGCCCTGCAGGGCGTGAAAGCAGCAGCGGGGCAGCAATGCTCCCATGGATCCCTTCCCACTGTGCCGGGCACGGCGTGTCCAGATGTGCAGCCAAAGCCCCCGGCTGCTGACTCCCAAGGGAAGCATGAGGGAAATGCACCCACCTTCTCTTGTCTGCAGGGGTTCCTTCAGCTCTTGCCTCATCTGTTTGGATGGTTCCAGGGATATCTTATCTGTTGTATCTTGGATTTTCCCTGTTGGAGTACCTTAGAGAAAAATATTTCCATTTCCCAGGAATGGATCCCAGAAAAGCAGGGCTCAGCCTGTGGGGTCAGCAGGGACACACTACTCACCCCTGAGATGGGAGCTGGGCTTGAGTGCAGCATCCAAGGTAGCAGCTGGAGAAGCTGGAGAAGTCTTCCCTGCAGACACATCTGTAACACAACAGCCACAGAAGCTTCTGTCACCTGGTGCCTGCCCGCTTGTCTACAATTCTTCCTTGGTGGCACACTGAGAACATACCTGCAGGAGGCTCCAAGGGCTTCAAAACTTTCTTCATCCAAGCTGATGGAGAAGCCTTCCCAGCACCCTCATCTACAATGCAGCACAGATGAGAACATTTTCCAGTGTGTGCTGGGATCTCTTTCTGCCACAGGGAACTGGGCACTGCCAGGGAGTCGGGTAAGGCCATGGGAGCCAGATGTGAATAGACATGGCCAAAGCTGCCCAGGGGCCTGGGGAGCTCTGGGCTGGCTCCTGGTCACTCTCCACACTCTTTCCCTGCCCTCAGCAACATCCCTGGGAGGGGTGGCTGCAGCAGTGCAGGGACCTGGGACTCTCCCCCTCCCACACAGAAGAAATCCTCCCTAAAGCATGGGGGAAAACTGCAGCAGGCAGTGCCACAGCTATCCATCCTGCCCTCCCTCTGTCCCTCCTGCCCTCCTTCTGTGGGGAAACCCCCCAGATCCCAAGGGCAAACAGCCAGGCCCTCTCAGGACACACTGGAGCCTTGCTCTCCCCCTCTGTCCTTTCCCCACCGTGGGCACCCCGTGCAGTCGCTGTCAGGTTTCAGGACATGTCTCCCATGGAGGGACCCCAGCAGGACTGCTCAGTGCCCTGAGCCTGCTCGGGATAATTCCCCTGGGCTGTGCTGCTCTAGTCCAGGCTGTGCCCGCACTGCCAAACAGCAGAGAGGGCAGCTCAAGCCTCAGCAGGGCTCAGGCCCAGAGGCACAGCAATTACCTCCTGTGCCTGTGCCTGGCATGGCCTCCCTTCCTGGAGCTGAGGCTGGCATGCAACCACTGCTTCCTCCGGGAAATGCTTCTTTCTCCGCAGGCTCTCCTTTCATTTCTGGAGAATGGAAAAGAGACAGCTGCATCAGATGAAAACATTCCTGACTGGGAATGGGGAAGGGGACAATTTCAGGAGGCATCACTTGTGAAAGGAATGCATAAGGATCAGAAAACACCCAGGATTTTGGGACAACCCAAGGCTGCTTCCTTCCCCAAACAGCCCCAACATCTGAACTGCCTGGACACCAGGAAATTGCAGGGCATCTGAGGGTGGGCATGGCCTGTGGTGCATTTGGGGCTGTCTGCCAGCTGATGCCAAATGCCTTCCTGCAGAGACTGGGCAGAAGCTGCAGCCAGGCCAGGCTGGGAAACAGCCCTGCAGGGCGTGAAAGCAGCAGCGGGGCAGCGAGGCTGCCATGGATCCCTTCCTGCTGTGCCGGGCACGGCGTGTCCAGATGTGCAGCCAAAGCCCCCGGCTGCTGAGTCCCAGGAGCAGCATGAGGGAAATGCACCCAACTTGTCCTCTCTGCAGACGTTCCTTCAGCATTTGCCACATGATTTCTAATGGGTCCTGGAATTTCCTGCCTGCCATGTCTTTGGTCTTTCCTGTCAGAGGACCTTAAGAGAAAGTAGTTCCATTTCCCAGCAATGGACCCCACAAAAGCACGGCTCAGCCTGAGGGGTCAGCAGGGACACACTACTCACCCCTGCCATGGGAGCTGGCCTTTTGTGCAGCATCCAAGCTAGGAGTTGGTGAGGTCGTCCCTGCAGACACGCCTGTAACACAACAGCCACAGAAGCTTCTGTCACCTGGTTCTTACCAGTCAGTCAAACATTACGCCTTGGTGGGACAGTGAGAACATACCTGCAGAATGCTCAGAGGGCTTCACAACTTCAGAGCGCCAGGCTAATGGAGAATCCTTCCCAGCATCCCAGTCTGGAAGCAAACCAAGATGAGAACTGTTTCCATTGTGTGCCAGGGCTGGCTCTGGCCCTGGGCTGGCGGCAGGGCTCCCACTCGGGGCTGCTCCTGTGCCTTGGGCCTCTGGGCACTCAGGGCCAGCTCTGCAGCAGCTGCAGCGCCAGGGACGTTGCTGCACCAGTCCCGTTTCCCCGGGGCTCTGAACCAGCTCCAGAGGCCTGGAAGCCGAGGCGCCTCCAGCTTTGGCTGCTGCCGGGCCGGGCAAGGGCAGGCCCTGGGAGAAGAGCTGCTGCCACACAGCCCCGGCCAGGCCTGAGCCCGGCACAGCAATTACCTGCTGTGCCTGTGCCCGTGTCTGCCATCGCCTTCCTTCCTGCAGCAGGGGCTGGCACCGAAGATGGAGTGCTTCCTTCAAGAAATGCCACCTTCCACTGAAGCACTATGTCCATCTCTTGACAAAGGAAGGGAGACAGCTGCATCAGATGGGGCTGTTCCCCACTTGGGCGGTGGCATCAGAGGTAATATTTGTGAAATTTATGGAGCAGGAAAATGGCCAGGTTACAGTGGCATGATGAGAGCACTTGCACCACCAAACAGCCACCCTTTTCCTAAGCTGCAGGGCTGGATATAGTGGGGGATCTCAGGGTGTGTTACAGTTTGGGCATGGCCTGTCAGCTGATGCCAAATGCCTTCCTGCAGAGGCTAGGCAGAAGCTGCAGCCAGGCCAGGCTGGGAAACAGCCCTGCAGGGCGTGAAAGCAGCAGCGGGGCAGCGAGGCTGCCATGGATCCCTTCCCACTGTGCCGGGCACGGCGTGTCCAGATGTGCAGCCAAAGCCCCCGGCTGCTGACTCCCAGGGGAAGCATGAGGGAAATGCACCCACCTTCTCTTGTCTGCAGGGGTTCCTTCAGCTCTTGCCTCATCTGTTTGGATGGTTCCAGGGATATCTTATCTGTTGTATCTTGGATTTTCCCTGTTGGAGTACCTTAGAGAAAAATATTTCCATTTCCCAGGAATGGATCCCAGAAAAGCAGGGCTCAGCCTGTGGGGTCAGCAGGGACACACTACTCACCCCTGAGATGGGAGCTGGGCTTGAGTGCAGCATCCAAGGTAGCAGCTGGAGAAGCTGGAGAAGTCTTCCCTGCAGACACATCTGTAACACAACAGCCACAGAAGCTTCTGTCACCTGGTGCCTGCCCGCTTGTCTACAATTCTTCCTTGGTGGCACACTGAGAACATACCTGCAGGAGGCTCCAAGGGCTTCAAAACTTCCTTCATCCAAGCTGATGGAGAAGCCTTCCCAGCACCCTCATCTACAATGCAGCACAGATGAGAACATTTTCCAGTGTGTGCTGGGATCTCTTTCTGCCACAGGGAACTGGGCACTGCCAGGGAGTCGGCTAAGGCCATGGGAGCCAGATGTGAATAGACATGGCCAAAGCTGCCCAGGGGCCTGGGGAGCTCTGGGCTGGCTCCTGGTCACTCTCCACACTCTTTCCCTGCCCTCAGCAACATCCCTGGGAGGGGTGGCTGCAGCAGTGCAGGGACCTGGGACTCTCCCCCTCCCACACAGAAGAAATCCTCCCTAAAGCATGGGGGAAAACTGCAGCAGGCAGTGCCACAGCTATCCATCCTGCCCTCCCTCTGTCCCTCCTGCCCTCCTTCTGTGGGGAAACCCCCCAGATCCCAAGGGCAAACAGCCAGGCCCTCTCAGGACACACTGGAGCCTTGCTCTCCCCCTCTGTCCTTTCCCCACCGTGGGCACCCCGTGCAGTCACTCCCAGGTTTCAGGACATGTCTCCCATGGAGGGACCCCAGCAGGACTGCTCAGTGCCCTGCGCCTGCTCGGGATAATTCCCCTGGGCTGTGCTGCTCTAGTCCAGGCTGTGCCCGCACTGTCAAGCAGCAGAGAGGGCAGCTCAAGCCTCAGCAGGGCTCAGGCCCAGAGGCACAGCAATTACCTCCTGTGCCTGTGCCTGGCATGGCCTCCCTTCCTGGAGATGAGGCTGGCATGCAACCACTGCTTCCTCCGGGAAATGCTTCTTTCTCCGCAGGCTCTCCTTTCATTTCTGGAGAATGGAAAAGAGACAGCTGGATCAGATGAAAACATTCCTGACTGGGAATGGGGAAGGGGACAATTTCAGGAGGCATCACTTGTGAAAGGAATGCATAAGGATCAGAAAACACCCAGGATTTTGGGACAACCCAAGGCTGCTTCCTTCCCCAAACAGCCCCAACATCTGATCTGCCTGGACACCAGGAAATTGCAGGGGATCTGAGAGTGGGCATGGCCTGTGGTGCATTTGGGGCTGTCTGCCAGCTGATGCCAAATGCCTTCCTGCAGAGGCTGGGCAGAAGCTGCAGCCAGGCCAGGCTGGCAAACAGCCCTGCAGGGCGTGAAAGCAGCAGTGGGGCAGCGAGGCTGCCATGGATCCCTTCCCGCTGTGCCGGGCACGACGTGTCCAGATGTGCAGCCAAAGCCCCCGGCTGCTGAGTCCCAGGGGAAGCATGGGGGAAATGCACCCACCTTGCCTTCTCTGCAGACGTTCCTTCAGCATTTGCCACATGATTTCTAATGGGTCCTGGAATTTCCTGCCTGCCATGTCTTTGGTCTCTCCTGTCAGAGGACCTTAAGAGAAAGTAGTTCCATTTCCCAGCAATGGACCCCACATAAGCAGGGCTCAGCCTGAGGGGTCAGCAGGGACACACTACTCACCCCTGCCATGGGAGCTGGCCTTTTGTGCAGCATCCAAGGTAGGAGTTGGTGAGGTCGTCCCTGCAGACACGCCTGTAACACAACAGCCACAGAAGCTTCTGTCACCTGCTTCTTACCAGTCAGTCAAACATTACGCCTTGGTGGGACAGTGAGAACATACCTGCAGAATGCCCAGAGTGCTTCACAACTTCAGAGCGCCAGGCTAATGGAGAATCCTTCCCAGCATCCCAGTCTGGAAGCAAACCAAGATGAGAACTGTTTCCATTGTGTGCCAGGGCTGGCTCTGGCCCTGGGCTGGCGGCAGGGCTCTCGCTCGGGGCTGCTCCTGTGCCTTGGGCCTCTGGGCACTCAGGGCCAGCTCCGCAGCAGCTGCAGCGCCAGGGACGTTGCTGCACCAGTCCCGTTTCCCCGGGGCTCTGAACCAGCTCCAGAGGCCTGGAAGCCGAGGCGCCTCCAGCTTTGGCTGCTGCCGGGCCGGGCAAGGGCAGGCCCTGGGGGAAGAGCTGCTGCCACACAGCCCCGGCCAGGCCTGAGCCCGGCACAGCAATTACCTGCTGTGCCTGTGCCCGTGTCTGGCATCGCCTTCCTTCCTGCAGCAGGGGCTGGCACCGAAGATGGAGTGCTTCCTTCAAGTAATACCACCTTCCACTGAAGCACTATGTCCATCTCTTGACAAAGGAAGGGAGACAGCTGCATCAGATGGAGCTGTTTCCCACTTGGCTGGTGGCATCAGAGGTAATATTTGTGAAATTTATGGAGCAGGAAAATGGCCAGGTTACAGTGGCATGATGAGAGCACTTCCACCACCAAACAGCCACCCTTTTCCTAATCTGCAGGGCTGGATATAGTGGGGGATCTCAGGGTGTGTTACAGTTTGGGCATGGCCTGTCAGCTGATGCCAAATGCCTTCCTGCAGAGGCTAGGCAGAAGCTGCAGCAAGGCCAGGCTGGGAAACAGCCCTGCAGGGCGTGAAAGCAGCAGCGGGGCAGCAAGGCTGCCATGGATCCCTTCCCACTGTGCCGGGCACGGCGTGTCCAGATGTGCAGCCAAAGCCCCCGGCTGCTGACTCCCAGGGGAAGCATGAGGGAAATGCACCCACCTTCTCTTGTCTGCAGGGGTTCCTTCAGCTCTTGCCTCATCTGTTTGGATGGTTCCAGGGATATCTTATCTGTTGTATCTTGGATTTTCCCTGTTGGAGTACCTTAGAGAAAAATATTTCCATTTCCCAGGAATGGATCCCAGAAAAGCAGGGTTCAGCCTGTGGGGTCAGCAGGGACACACTACTCACCCCTGAGATGGGAGCTGGGCTTGAGTGCAGCATCCAAGGTAGCAGCTGGAGAAGCTGGAGAAGTCTTCCCTGTAGACACATCTGTAACACAACAGCCACAGAAGCTTCTGTCACCTGGTGCCTGCCCGCTTGTCTACAATTCTTCCTTGGTGGCACACTGAGAACATACCTGCAGAAGGCTCCAAGGGCTTCAAAACTTTATTCATCCAAGCTGATGGAGAAGCCTTCCCAGCACCCTCATCTACAATGCAGCACAGATGAGAACATTTTCCAGTGTGTGCTGGGATCTCTTTCTGCCACAGGGAACTGGGCACTGCCAGGGAGTCGGGTAAGGCCATGGGAGCCAGATGTGAATAGACATGGCCAAAGCTGCCCAGGGGCCTGGGGAGCTCTGGGCTGGCTCCTGGTCACTCTCCACACTCTTTCCCTGCCCTCAGCAACATCCCTGGGAGGGGTGGCTGCAGCAGTGCAGGGACCTGGGACTCTCCCCCTCCCACACAGAAGAAATCCTCCCTAAAGCATGGGGGAAAACTGCAGCAGGCAGTGCCACAGCTATCCATCCTGCCCTCCCTCTGTCCCTCCTGCCCTCCTTCTGTGGGGAAACCCCCCAGATCCCAAGGGCAAACAGCCAGGCCCTCTCAGGACACACTGGAGCCTTGCTCTCCCCCTCTGTCCTTTCCCCACCGTGGGCACCCCGTGCAGTCACTCCCAGGTTTCAGGACATGTCTCCCATGGAGGGACCCCAGCAGGACTGCTCAGTGCCCTGCGCCTGCTCGGGATAATTCCCCTGGGCTGTGCTGCTCTAGTCCAGGCTGTGCCCGCACTGCCAAGCAGCAGAGAGGGCAGCTCAAGCCTCAGCAGGGCTCAGGCCCAGAGGCACAGCAATTACCTCCTGTGCCTGTGCCTGGCATGGCCTCCCTTCCTGGAGCTGAGGCTGGCATGCAACCACTGCTTCCTCCGGGAAATGCTTCTTTCTCCGCAGGCTCTCCTTTCATTTCTGGAGAATGGAAAAGAGACAGCTGGATCAGATGAAAACATTCCTGACTGGGAATGGGGAAGGGGACAATTTCAGGAGGCATCACTTGTGAAAGGAATGCATAAGGATCAGAAAACACCCAGGATTTTGGGACAACCCAAGGCTGCTTCCTTCCCCAAACAGCCCCAACATCTGATCTGCCTGGACACCAGGAAATTGCAGGGGATCTGAGGGTGGGCATGGCCTGTGGTGCATTTGGGGCTGTCTGCCAGCTGATGCCAAATGCCTTCCTGCAGAGGCTGGGCAGAAGCTGCAGCCAGGCCAGGCTGGGAAACAGCCCTGCAGGGCGTGAAAGCAGCAGCGGGGCAGCGAGGCTGCCATGGATCCCTTCCCGCTGTGCCGGGCACTGCGTGTCCAGATGTGCAGCCAAAGCCCCCGGCTGCTGAGTCCCAGGGGAAGCATGAGGGAAATGCACCCACCTTGCCTTCTCTGCAGACGTTCCTTCAGCATTTGCCACATGATTTCTAATGGGTCCTGGAATTTCCTGCCTGCCATGTCTTTGGTCTCTCCTGTCAGAGGACCTTAAGAGAAAGTAGTTCCATTTCCCAGGAATGGACCCCACAAAAGCAGGGCTCAGCCTGAGGGGTCAGCAGGGACACACTACTCACCCCTGCCATGGGAGCTGGCCTTTTGTGCAGCATCCAAGGTAGGAGTTGGTGAGGCCGTCCCTGCAGACACGCCTGTAACACAACAGCCACAGAAGCTTCTGTCACCTGGTTCTTACCAGTCAGTCAAACATTACGCCTTGGTGGCACAGTGAGAACATACCTGCAGAATGCTCAGAGGGCTTCACAACTTCAGAGCGCCAGGCTAATGGAGAATCCTTCCCAGCATCCCAGTCTGGAAGCAAACCAAGATGAGAACTGTTTCCATTGTGTGCTAGGGCTGGCTCTGGCCCTGGGCTGGCGGCAGGGCTCCCGCTCGGGGCTGCTCCTGTGCCTTGGGCCTCTGGGCACTCAGGGCCAGCTCCGCAGCAGCTGCAGCGCCAGGGACGTTGCTGCACCAGTCCTGTTTCCCCGGGGCTCTGAACCAGCTCCAGAGGCCTGGAAGCCGAGGCGCCTCCAGCTTTGGCTGCTGCCGGGCCGAGCAAGGGCAGGCCCTGGGGGAAGAGCTGCAGCCACACAGCCCCGGCCAGGGCTGAGCCCGGCAGAGCAATTACCTGCTGTGCCTGTGCCCGTGTCTGGCATCGCCTTCCTTCCTGCAGCAGGGGCTGGCACCGAAGATGGAGTGCTTCCTTCAAGAAATACCACCTTCCACTGAAGCACTATGTCCATCTCTTGACAAAGGAAGGGAGACAGCTGCATCAGATGGGGCTGTTTCCCACTTGGGCGGTGGCATCAGAGGTAATATTTGTGAAATTTATGGAGCAGGAAAATGGCCAGGTTACAGTGGCATGATGAGAGCACTTCCACCACCAAACAGCCACCTTTTCCTAATCTGCAGGGCTGGATATAGTGGGGGATCTCAGGGTGTGTTACAGTTAGGGCATGGCCTGTCAGCTGATGCCCAATAACTTCCTACAGAGGCTGGGCAGAAGCTGCAACCAGGCCAGGCTGGGAAACAGCCCTGCAGGGCGTGAAAGCAGCAGCGGGGCAGCAATGCTGCCATGGATCCCTTCCCACTGTGCCGGGCACGGCGTGTCCAGATGTGCAGCCAAAGCCCCCGGCTGCTGACTCCCAGGGGAAGCATGAGGGAAATGCACCCACCTTCTCTTGTCTGCAGGGGTTCCTTCAGCTCTTGCCTCATCTGTTTGGATGGTTCCAGGGATATCTTATCTGTTGTATCTTGGATTTTCCCTGTTGGAGTACCTTAGAGAAAAATATTTCCATTTCCCAGGAATGGATCCCAGAAAAGCAGGGCTCAGCCTGTGGGGTCAGCAGGGACACACTACTCACCCCTGAGATGGGAGCTGGGCTTGAGTGCAGCATCCAAGGTAGCAGCTGGAGAAGCTGGAGAAGTCTTCCCTGTAGACACATCTGTAACACAACAGCCACAGAAGCTTCTGTCACCTGGTGCCTGCCCGCTTGTCTACAATTCTTCCTTGGTGGCACACTGAGAACATACCTGCAGGAGGCTCCAAGGGCTTCAAAACTTTATTCATCCAAGCTGATGGAGAAGCCTTCCCAGCACCCTCATCTACAATGCAGTACAGATGAGAACATTTTCCAGTGTGTGCTGGGATCTCTTTCTGCCACAGGGAACTGGGCACTGCCAGGGGGTCGGGTAAGGCCCTGGGAGCCAGATGTGAATAGACATGGCCAAAGCTGCCCAGGGGCCTGGGGAGCTCTGGGCTGGCTCCTGGTCACTCTCCACACTCTTTCCCTGCTCTCAGCAACATCCCTGGGAGGGGTGGCTGGAGCAGCGCAGGGCCCCCGGGTTCTCTCCCTCAGACACAGAGGAAATCCTCTCTAAAACCCCAGGGAAAACTGCAGCAGGCAGTGACACAGCTATCCATCCCTCCCTCTGTCCCTCCCGTCCTTCTTCTGCTGGGACAGCTCCCAGATCCCAAGGGCAAACAGCCAGGCCCGCTCAGGACACACTGGAGGCTTCCTCTCCCCCTCTGTCCTTTCCGCACCGTGGGCACCATTGCAGTCGCTCCCAGGTTTCAGGACATGAAATAAATGGGCAGGAGATCTTTCTCCTTTTTAATGCCTTTATTAAGAAGAATCAGCTCAGGTGGGGAGAAATTGACGGGTTGAGCCCTCGCCGCCGCTGCTCCCAGGCGTGGCACGAAGGAGGAGGATGATGCAGTTTGTCCGCTGGTCTGCAGACAGAACTGGGGACTCTGTCCTCACGGGAGAGTCGTTGAGTCCTTGGTTTGTTTTGTTTACAAACCCGGGGGGTCTCTTTAATCAGTGTCTTTTCAGGTTAGGGTGAGAAAATAAAAAGGTCCAAGCAGGTACGGGACTATGCTCCCATTCTTAGACCACTTAAGTCACTTGTTAGCTCATGATTTTAGGGGTTTTTTTCTTGTAAAAACTGTAAAACTGTAAAAACCCAGGGTGCACTGCATTTCTTATTTGCATGTTGTCTCTGGTGTCACTGCCCATTCTCTTTACCCTGGAGGGTTTCCCTTGGTATCTTCTTGGCATGCGGCCAGCATCAGGGAAACAATCAGTTAATCACCTGCCATTAACAGGCATTTGAAGAGCTTTCCTTCGGCAGCGAAACCAAAGGAGTCTGACTTGGTCTGGCTTGGTTTTTTTTAACTCTGAAACTTAAAAAAAATACAATTTTCTATTCATAACAGGACATGTCTCCCATGGAGGGACCCCAGCAGGACTGCTCAGTACCCGAGTGCCCTGAGCCTGCTCGGGATACTTCCCCTGGGCTGTGCCTGACTTGTCCAAGCTGTCCCTGCACTGTCAGGCAGCAGAGAGAGCAGCTCAAGCCTCAGACGGGCTCAGGCCCACAGGCACAACAATTACCTCCTGTGCCTGTGCCTGGCATCGCCTCTCTTCCTGCAGCAGAGGCTGGCACGGAACCACTGCTTCCTCTGGGAAACGCCGCCTCATGCCCAGCCTCTGCATCCACTTCTGGAGAAAGGAAGAGGGACAGCTGGATCAGGTGGGGCTGTTCCCCACTGGGGAGGTGGCGCCTTCAGAAGGGAATGCTTGTCAAAGACATGGCTAAGAATCAGGAAATCCCTATAAACATTTTGGGAAGGCCAGGGCCCTCCCTTCTCCAAACTGCTGAGCTTTCTGTTCTACCCGGCGACTGGAAAATTGCAGGGGATCTCAGGCCTGTGGTGCAATTAGGCGGCCTGTCAGCTGATGCCAAATGCCTTCCTGCAGGGGCTGGGCAGAAGCTGCAGCCAGGCCAGGCTGGGAAACAGCCCTGCAGGGCGTCAAAGCAGCAGCAGCAGCTGTGGGGCAGAGAGGCTGCCATGGATGCCTTCCCGCTGTGCCAGACACAGCGTGTCCAGATGTGCAGCCAAAGCTCCCGGCTGCTGAGTCCCAGGGGAAGCATGAGGGAAATGCACCCACCTTCTCCTGCCTGCTGCATTTCCTTCAGCATTTGCCTCATGTTTTCGGATGGATCATGGGGTTTGTGGTGTCCTGTGGCTTGGTCCTTCCCCCTTGGAGGACCTTAGAGCAACAGAATTCCATTTCCCAGGAACAGATCCCACAAAAGCAGGGCTCAGCCAGAGGGGTCAGCAGGGACACACTACTCACCCCTGCGATGGTTGCCAGGCTTCTCTGTAGGAATCAGCAAAGGAGCTGGAGAAGTCCTCCCTGCAGACACACCTGTAACTCAACAGCCACAGAAGCTTCTGCCATCTCTGCTGATCTGCACGGGCACCACTGAGCTGCAGGAGCGGTGAGGGGATCGTGCAGGGCACGGGCACACACGTGCATGGTTCTGTGCTGGCACCTGCAGCGATGCCCCCCTGGCCCAGCTTTGGGCTCTGAGCTGGCAGCTCTCCCAGGGGAAAGGCCTTGACCTACCCTCAGCATCTCCCAGAGCCTCAATCCTGGACGTGGCTTGGGAAGCTGCACCACCTTCACCAGCAGGTTCAGCTGCAAAGAAAGACAGGACAGAAGACCTGTAAATCCACCAACAGAAACACCAGCCAAACCTCACTAAAATGTCACCACTACTCCTTGAAGTAAAATAGACTGATGCATGTTAATACCTAAGCTTGTAAGCTGTAAAACCCATTGTTATGAGAAGTAAAATATTTTATTTTAAAGTGTATTATTCATGAGGTTGTTTTAAGTGAACTGAATATTTAAGGTGTGATATGCAAATTTATTTCAAAAAATAAAATATTTTTGTGCTTTTGTTATAACAGACAAAAGAAATAGAAGTAAAAGCTAATGAAACACTGTAAAGAATATATTAGAACAATAATATGATTCGTGAAAAATTGGAAAAAAAAAAAAGTATATAAGATACAAACCAGATTTAAGTTCCAAGAAACACTAAAAGTAACATTAAATCAGATAGGGTATAACAAAAGCCGTTAGATATTTAATAAGGATCAAATTAAAATAAAGGAAAAAAGCCAAGTAGAGCTGAAAGAAAGAGAAGTGTACAGACTAATTACAACTTTACAGCTAAAATGTCAAAGAAATAAAACTATAACAATTAGAAATAAGCAGATGCTATCCTAAATCCTGAAAAACAATTTAAAAGGCTCTTATAAATCTTATGAAGTAAATACTGAGAATGAGACGAATGACACCAGTGACTAGATCCCAAGGTGTAAGCTCTGCTACCAAGAAGATACACATCTTGGCCCTTTGGCTGCAACCCAAAGGGGCTTTGAGAGAGCTAGAGTGTTAAAACTGCAGAGGATTATTGTCACTGTATTAGTCATCCAAGCCCAAAAAGAATGAGCCATATGCACACTCCCAAGTTAGTGCAGTACGCTATAATTTTAACAAATTCAGAAGGTGCACTATGAGTAGTAAAAGACACTGGAATAAAGAAAATGTGAAATAGAGCAAAAAGAAGAAAATGGCAAAATTTGTAAGCAATATATTAAAACTTTTTATTCTGGAAGAGATAGAGAAGAAATAAATCCTGAGAGTAGAATAAAGCAAATTGCTCAAGAATTAGAAAACAAGAACATGAGACAGTTATAAAGACACATTTTAGCAGGCAATATAAGAAAACATGAAAAATTTATTTTACAAATATTACCAGCCTTAAACGACTATGGAGTCAAAATATATCTAAAGTACAATAAGCACATGCATTGATATAAAAAAATATAATTGACAATTCAAAGAAAAGAAATTAAAGATTTAGAAGAATCTACCTTATGAGAAGAGCTGTTAATTTTATACCCTGACTAGTAGTATAAAAGTGTAGTTGTTAAGTTTTATAAATACTAAACATAAAATTAGAAAATAAGTAAGCTTTGTCAAAGTGTATCCTAAAAGTACAAAATTAATAAATTAATAGAGAAAGGGAGGGATTCTGATAGATTGTATGTACAAATTCATGCTGAGACTACAGTAATCTCGCCTAATGAAAATCCTAGCATACCAAAAGAGGGTTCAGGGCAATCAATATGCACCAAAATCCTAGCCTGAATATTCATCCCCGGAAATGCTGATTCCAGAAGATTATTTGTCTGACCAAATCTCAGCAATATGCATTCGACATGCATCATCTATAAGATAAATGTGTGCCTCCTAGAACGCATATTCCAGGAGATTTTCTTCTAACAATGTGAATTATTTACCAGTTTTTGGGAAACTCTCAGCAAGAGCTGCAGCAAGAAAGGAAAAACTACATGAAAATGCAAAAAGGATAAGATCAACCATAAGAAAGCAGAAAAACGGCTGCCCCCAACAACCCTTGGAGCTTGGAAATGTACAAAAATCTTTGTGAAAGCTGTCCCTTCGTGATGCACAGGGGAGAGAAATGCCCCACCTGTCTCACCTGACGCTGTCAGCCTGCTTCAGGGCCAATCTGATATTTGCTTCTAGACATTCTAAGACTGTATTTTAATTATGAAATAAATTCTCCTTATTAATCAAAAAAAGCTAATTATTTAAAACATGCGGGACTCCTGGGACCCTCATCAGGGACCCCAAAAATATCCCTTTGTGCCTCTTCAGGTCCAGGCCCAGATGATGCCATGGAAGGAAATGTGCCCTCAGCCCAGGGACACTCAGCATGGGCTCCCCCATCCCCTCGGGGCCCCGCCGCTGGGCACAGCAGCCCCTGCCTGGCTCCTGCCTGCCCACACCGTGGCCATCCACGGCTGCTCCTGGGCATGGAGCTCAGGCAGTGCTGCTGCCGGGTGGGCTTTGCTGCTGCTACCACCAGGACAATCTGGTCACAGCTGCATCTCTCTACTGCAACAGAAGAGCTGATTTGGGAAGTGCTGTGCTGCCCCATTTCTTCAGCCCCACTAGCTGCCCACACCCACAGTGGGACTGGGCCGCCCCCAGAAAACTGTCGAATCTGGGCTGTGGCTGCAGGGCACAGCTGCTCTACAGCACAGGTGGACTGCCTTGGGGGTAGGACTGCCCTGAGGGTAGGGACAAGGAACAGGGTGAGGTCTGCTCTATGTTTTCCAAAGGTGATTATTCTACAGACCATCAGGGGCAGGCCAACACTGCATTAAAGGCATACATCAACTTACAAACTTGGCAGGGTCCCAGGGGAGGATACAATCTTTAGCCAATTGGGAGAAACTGAGGGTGGAACACCAGGCGGGGAATACAAGGTTTAAACCAATTGGGGATTACAGGGGAGGGGAAGAACTTAAACAAACCAATGGGATTCCGAAGGATACAAAATTGATAGGGAAGTTTTTAGAGCAAGGGGCAGGCTTGGAGAGGGACTGACATGCAATGGGAGGAGGAACAGTGAACAAAAGGGCAGGTCTTTGGAGAGATGGACAAGTGGGGCAAAACCAACATCACAGGGGGGAAAGGAGCAACCCATTGCTAATAAAATATGCTATAACAATAGAAAATAAGGGGAGGGGTATAAAACTGACTGCTAGGACTGAATTACAGTCAAAAATTTTGTTATATTTCTCCAATTACTGTATCATGAAAGAAAACCAAGCAAATTAAATGTTGCAGCAATTTTAATGAAGTAGCTGAAAAGTATATGAAATTGAATCCACTCAAAATATTGACAATATAATTTGGTTATGATAAGGGATAATTTGGTTCTTATAATAGCGCATAAGGAAAAATAACCGTGCGGGGTACACGGGGGGTACGGAGGGCAGGGCTTGACCCCTGTCCCCTCACATACAAATTGCCAAGCCTAAAATTCTCCTTTTTACACTGTACATCATCACCATCTCCTCCCATTTTCAATTTGTCACACTTGTATCTCCACCTTCATTATCACTTTTACCAAGCATGCTCCACCGTTTTTTAGGTGGTTGCAGTGTTCTTTGGGGTCATCTCTGATGAAGGCCTCTCCTCTTCCTCGATGTCCTTTGATTCACCTTTTGGATTACACATGCGCAACAAGCTGGTATAATGTAAGTCAAAGCTAATATCATACAAGCCAATACTATGTTCTAGCATCAAAGCAATAAATCTCCTATAATTAACATTTTCCTGGATGTCCAACCAAACTTTCCTCTCTTCCAACTAAATTCAGTAATACTTATCTCTTTCTTCTTCCTGTTCTGAACATCTGCAGAAGAAGGGGGGGAGCCCCTCCTCTCCCTTTCTTCCTTGGCATTACACCTTCTAACTGTTCTACTGTTTCCAAATATTAATTATTATATCAATATTAATTACTTTACAATTTTATCAGCAGGAATCACACCTATTTATTACAACATGAACTGCAATGGAGAAGCTCTGAGTAAAGGCTTGGATGAGCTCTTCAAATAATTTCCTGGCAGAAACAGATAGCCAAACTTGCCCTTATCACATGCAAACAGAGGGTTCCAAAAATAGCAACACCTTCCGAGGCCCTTCTGGGCATTGGGAACACGTGTTGTGGTGCCGGCTGCATCTGTGGGAGCAATGGGGAGTGTGAGCCTGTGCTGTGCTGCACTGCTGAGCTGGCAGCACGGTGGAAACGGGCAGGACATTCTCTGTTTCCCCCAGAGCTGGGGCCTGCAGGCACCTTGCCGGCCCTTGGCACAGGCTGTGCCAGCCAACAAAGCCCAGCAGGCCAGGAGGAGAGCCCGGGGGCAGCGCAGCTGCTTGGGCAGTGGCTGCTGCCAGGGACAGGGGCCAAAGCCATCCCTGAGCAGCCACTGCCACCCCTGGCCCTCCCTGCCCCGTGACAGCTACCCCAGCCCCAGGGGACAGGCTCAGGCCCTCTCAAGAGACACTGGAGCAATCACCTGCTGTGCCAGTGCCTGGAACTGCCTGTTCTCCTGCAGAAGAGGCTGCCACTTAGCCGCTGCTTCATCCTGGAACAGCCACCTTCTCTGCCAGCTTTTGGGTCATCGCTGGAGAAAGAAAAGGGACAGATGGATCAGATGGGACAGTTCCCCATGGGGAGGTGTCGTCTTCAGAAGCTAACACTGGTGAAAGTCATGGACAAGGATGAGGAAATCAGATGAGCTTTTGGGATTGGACAGGCCCCTCCCTTCTCCAAACCACCACCTCTCGTGATCTGCCTGGAGACTGGGAAATTGCAGGGGATCTCAGGGTGGGCATAGCCCATGGTGCAGTTTGGGCTCCCTGGTGGCAGATGCCAAATGCCTTCCTGCAGAGGCTGGGCAGAAGCTGCAGCCAGGCCAGGCTGGGAAACAGCCCTGCAGGGCGTGAAAGCAGCAGCGGGGCAGCGAGGCTGCCATGGATCCCTTCCTGCTGTGCCGGGCACGGCGTGTCCAGATGTGCAGCCAAAGCCCCCAGCTGCTGAGTCCCAGGGGAAGCATGAGGGAAATGCACTCACCATGGCACCTCTCCAGATCACTCAGCATCTTGTTCAGAGATTTGGCTGCCTCCAGAGACTTGCTGTCTCCTGTGTCTTGGTTCTTCCATCTCCTGTGTCTTGGTTCTTCCATCTAGGAGGACCTTAATGGAAAGTGATTCAATTTCTCCTTCAGGCCTGAGTGGCAGTGAGGGCACCTGGGTGACTGGTGCCCTCCAAGGCACTCCCTCAGCTCTGCCTCCCACTCAGGAGCACAGGTGGTTTCTCAGTGAGCTTTGCTGGGGTGGTATGTGCAAAGTGGTGAATTATTGGTGGATCGGGCTCTGATGTTGTACAGTTCAAGAAGCTGATGACATAGAGAGCCTTGCAAAGTCTTTTAACTGGAGAAATGATTTTTGTTTCTCTCTATTGCTGATTGAGGACTCTTTTGAGGGTTTGATGCGTCCTTTCTAGGATGGATTGTCTTGTGGGGTTTGCAGGTATACTTGTCTTATGTTCTATTCCCCAGTCACTGAAGAACTCTTTCAACTTGTGAGAGGTATAGGCAGGTCCATTGTCTGTTTTGATCTCCTTTGGTACTCCCAGGGTAGCAAAGGCCAGGAAAAAATGTTTTATGGTGTGCTGCGCAGTTTTTCCTGGTTGTGTTGATCCAAGTACTGTTCCTGAAAATGTATCGACCGATACATGCAAGTATTTTGACTTTCCAAAAGGTGCAAAGTGGGTTACATCTGTCTGCCACAGCTGGCAGCTGTTTAAACCTCTGGGATTGACTCCCGTCCCCATAGATGGTATCTGGTAGTTTTTACAGTTCGGGCACATGGCAACAGTAGCTTCTGCTTGATCTTTTGAATGCTTGAACATTCTCATAAGGGCAGGCACATTTTGATGAAAAAACGCATGTGACAACTTTGCCTGGGCAAAGATGTTAGGGACATTAGCAGTCTCTATTGCCATGGCTAAGGTGTCTGCTTTCCTGTTCCCTTCTGGAATGAAACCTGGGAGGTCAGTGTGTGACCTCATGTGCATTATATGGTAAGGTTGTTTTCTGTGGGAAATTAAGCGTGTTAATGTAGAAATCAATTGGTATAACTTTGGATTGGAAACCTCTTTGAGAAGAGCATGTTCTGCTCTCATAGCTATGCCAGCAACATAAGCTGAATCTGTGACCAGATTAAAAGGTTCGTTTTTGAATTTCTCAAAGGCTCTGATAACAGCTGCTAATTCTGCAATCTGTGGAGATCGCTCCACTATTTCCGTGTCAGATTCCCAGTTTTGGGTCTTAGGGTCTTTCCATGTCATTACTGACTTGTGGGATGACCCTGAGCCATCTGTAAAGATGGTTAGAGCTTTGAGAGGTGTTCTACTTTGGATTAATTTTGGGGTCAGATGAAATGTTACATCACGATTAAAAAGCTTATGTTTTGGGATATGTACTGAAATTTGGCCTGTATAGCTGTCTAAGGCATACTGGAGATTTTCATTGGTCTGGAGCAAATGTTCCACGTCCCCAGTGGTCACTGGCAAATATATGCATGTGAACTCACACCCTGCAGGGGAGCGGAGGCAAATTGTAGCTTTTTTTTTAAATGTGCCATAATTTCTTGGAAGGTGGTAATTGTCTTTGTGGGTTGGTTATTTGTAAAGATCCATTCCAGTATTAGTAAAGGGTCACGAAGTTGAGTGTCCCATTGGAAGATCAGTCCATAGAACCAAGGTGCTTTTCCCAGAATGACGAACTGGAAAGGCAGGCTGCACTCGAAGCGATGGGCTTTGAGTGAAGACAGGGCTTCTTGGACCTTGGTGACGGCATCTCGGGCCTCTGCTGTAAGAGTGCATGGAGAGTCCAGATCCTCCTTGCCCCGAAGAAGGTTGAACAGTGGAGCGAGGTCCTCTGTTGTAATTCCTAGCAGTGGACGTACCCAGCTGATGGATCCGCACAGACTGTGTAAGTCTCTCAGAGTTTTTGGGTTGTCTCGGATGGCGAGCTGCTGGGGTACGATGGTCCTTTCCCGGATCTGGAGTCCAAGTCCATGGGTTGGTGTACTGTATTTTGTCCTCACGGATCTCGAATCCTGCCTTTTCTATGGTTTCAATAGTCCTTTTAACTGCTTTGTCCAAGTACGTTTTTTCTGGTGCACAGACCAGGATATCGTCCATATAGTGATGGATGATTGCGTCTGGGAATAGGTTCCGAACAGGAGACAGGATGTGAGCAACATACCACTGGCATAGAGTGGGACTGCACTTGAGACCTATAGGAAGAAAAAGCCAATGATATCTTTTGAGTGGAGCCTCTCTGTTAAGAGAGGGGACGGAGAAGGCAAACCGTGGGGCGTCCTGGGGATGCAGCGGGATGCTGAAGAAACAGTCTTTAATATCAATGATAGCAAGTGTCCAGTCTCTAGGCAGCATCGATGGTGAGGGCAGGCCAGGCTGGAGGTGACCCATGTCCTCGATGACCTCGTTGATTTTGCAAAGATTGTGGAGGAGCCTCCACCTGGCCGTTCCAGGCTTTTGTAGTACGAAGACTGGAGAATTCCAAGGGCTGGTGGTCTCTACGATGTGGCCTTTGGTGAGCTGTTCATCCACAAGGGCATGCAGTGCACGCAGTTTGACTTTTGAGAGGGGCCACTGCTCGATCCAGATTGGGTTATGGCATTTCCAGGTGAGACGAGGAGTGTCTGGCAGTGCGCGCTCCTCAGTGGCCCCAGTTAGAAATCCGGACTGGGAATATACGTAGGGAAGCACCCCACTGACATAAAATGTCCCGTCCGTACAAGGTGAAGGGGGCCCTTACCACCAATGGGCGGATGGTTGCCAACTTGCCTTCAGGCCCTTCGACAAGGATGTTGTTCTTGCTCCGCATGGAAACTGTAGCTCCACCGATCCCTGTAATCATGCCTCCCACAGGTTGTAGCTCCCAGTGTGCTGGCCATTCTGAGCGAGCAATGATGGTCACGTCTGCACCGGTGTCCAGCATCCCTGGTAGGTGGAACTTCTCTCCTCTGCAGGTAAGACCGCACTCGATGACAGGCTTACTCGGTCCCACAGCTTGTGTCCACATTGCTGTGGGGTTGAGAGGAAGCTGTTCCCTGTGATTCTTAGGGAGTAAAAAGGCTTGTGCAAACGGAGTACCCTTTGGAAGAAAAAATGGTAAGTCTGTGCAGTACATCTGGACAGAGATTTCTTGTCCCGAGTACACTGTTTGTACTTCTGGAACAACAAATATTTCCTTTGGGCTACGGAGAGTATCACCTATAATTAGGATGTTAGAAGGACCACCTTTTGGCCCACGTTTGCCTGTGGGAACACGATAAACATTGTCATTTTTAAAGTCAATGGACAGTGCAGTTACCAGTAGCTGGCAGGTTCCCCTCGGTATTGCTCTGTGTGTTGGGTCCTCCTCATGTGGTCTGGAATCTCCTGGGATGGTGCGTGACTGGCTCTGGATGGCCTTTGATTTGCTGTCCTTGCCTGGGGCCCCACCACGCTCCACTGGAAGTTTCCCGGACGCGGCTGATAGTACTGCTGATTCTGGGACCTTTGGTAGAAATTGCGAGGGTACCTGGGAGGTGACCTCTCTGGACAGTCCTTTATAAAATGTCCAAAGTCTCCGCAGTGGTAGCAGCGGACCTCGTCTTTAGAAGCTATTATTGCATATGCACCAGAAACTCCTTCTGCAACACCCTTAGTAACTGCTTGGGCCACTGTGTCTTCAGTGGACAAGTGGCGTGTGCAGCTTTCCAGCATTTGCTCTATGGTAGGTTCTGTGTCTAAGGGTAAGACTCTCAGAATTGCTTTACATTTTTCTTTTGAATTACTCATGGCAAGCTTACACAACAGTTCTTTCCTTGCCTCTGTGCTCTCTATCTGTTTTTCCAGAGCATCCTTAATTCTATCCACAAATTTGATAAAGCTTTCATCTATTCCTTGTTTAATACTAGAAAAGTGTTGGGTAGAAATAGAGTCATCAGGGGTAAGAAGTAAGGAGGTTTCTGCTGCAAGTACCATGTCTTGTAGTGTCGTCTTAGGTAAGGTATCAGCTTGGTGAGAGGGTTTCTGCAAATCCCCTTCACCAGCCAGCTGTTCGACTGTAAAGTTTGACTTATCAGCATCTGCAGCGTAGTTATCTGATAATGTTTTTAATTGCTTTTTCCAATGCCTTTCCCAAAGCATGTACTCGGCGGGAGAAAGGAGGCACTGGGCAATATTTTTAATATCGTGGGGTACCAGAACATGTGCTGAGAACGTAGATTCTAGGGAATTTCTAAAACTATGTGAACTTCTACCATGTTCTTTTGTACAAGTTCTTTATTTGTAATAGGTTCCCATGTCTTTCTAGTAGTAGCACGGCCCCTTTTTTCCTTTTTATAATCTACTGGAAAGGCAGTAATTCTCTGAGCCAAAACGGAAACAGGCGCAGTTGCACTCGGAGATAACGCAGAGCAAAGTCGCTCGCAGGATGCCACGGGCTGCACAGTGGAATTCACGTCCAAGGGGGAGGAGGGGACACAGGCAGGAGCCTCGGGCACGGCAGGGGTGGGGGAGGCGGCACAAGGGGAGGGGGGGACGGCAGGACACTAGGAACCAGGGGAAGAGTGGAGGGTGAAGGAATGTTATCAGCACAATTAGCATTTGATGGAAAGGGTTCTGGTGAAACAGATAAGTTAGCACTTTGTTCATAAAAGGCTCGCACTGAAGTTACAGGTCTTTTGTTAGTTGTTTCTATGGCTTTGGTTATAATGTGAAATATAGGGATAAACTGAGTTACAGAAAAATCTTGGTTAGTTTGAAACTTATATATCGTGGTCCCAATTGTATCCCAAAAGGAGTCTAAAGTGGTAGTGTGTGTGTTAGTATCTGGAAAGTGGGAAAGAATCCATTTTATAAATTTTTTCAGGTTAGTTTTTGAAAGGTTACCTTTAGAAAAAGAAAAGTTGTTAGAAGATAGGATTTCTAGGATTAGTAAATATAAATCTCTCTCGTTCTGGGATTGTTTTAACATACTGAGCTTCGATCCCATGTTCCCGTTCCCTGCCAGCAGAAAAAAAGAGAAAAAAAAAACAAACAAAAAAAGGACCCAAGGAAAAAGTTTTTTGCGTGCAAGAAAGGCTGTTTTAAAACTTACACTTCTTCAGCCAGATGTGGGTCAAAGGTCTGCCAGCAGGTAGTCTGCTGAATCAGTCTCCTCGAGCACTTTTTGTGCCCAGATGTCAGCGGTTTGTGGGTCGACTGACAGCCTTTCAGAAGAGTCCTGCTAAAATGGAGGGCTTCTTCTTCCAGGACGTCTGGTGAGCAAAGGCAGTGACAATTTCAAGAAGAAATGCTGCTCCTCTGAAATGCCAGGTCCAGCATTCAGTTTGGGTGCCAGTTTATCACGGCAGTTTCCCGACAGGCTGATGCCCAGCAGGGTGCCGGAGCCAGGATAACTCAGTGGAGGCTCAAGCAGCCTAGGCAAGCTATAGTGATTGGAGCTCTTAGTGATTATCAGCTCAGTGATGTCAGCTCATGGCTTGCTAGGTGCTGCAGCAGCAGACGCAGGGAGAGAGAGGAGAAGGCCGTGTGAGGTTCCACAGGATTCTTTATGCAGGTGTGCCACGAAGGTTCCCAGTGACAGCTCTTCTGCTGAACCGGGCAGAATCGGGGGGTTTTATACCCTACAGGGGTTTTGAAAACTGTCCAAGAGAAAGGGTCAGGGGAAAGTGACCTATGGGCTTACAGAGAGATAAGCAGGGTCCGAAAGGCGGAAGAGAGGGGCTGCTAGGGTCCAGTCATGCTGACCTGGCATTTCCTAGCTCAGGCCTCTGACCGCCAAGGAGGCCGTGCAGGCCCTGGGCCTGCTACACTGACCCACAGGGTGTCAGGTCCTGCTCTGACTCTGGCTGTGGGTTTTGGTTTTTTTTTGTTTGTACTGTTGCATTTGTATTTTCAGTTTTCCTAGTAAAGAACTGTTATTCCTATTCCCATATCTTTAACTGAGAACTTTTTAATTTCAAAATTACAGCAATTTGAAGGGAGGGGGTTGACATTGTCCATTTCACGGAAGGCTCACGCCTTCCTTAGCAAAAGCTGTCTTTTCCCACCAAGACACCTCCAATGCTCTTACAGAGAAAAAGAATATGGACACTTTATTAAGTAATTGATTTCTAAGCCACCTCCAATCTAGTACAGAAAACAAAGCCAACTCATATTTGGCAAGAACAATTCATGTCAAACCAATCCAGTTTCCTTTTCTGACAGGGCAAATGGCTCAATGGGTGAAAGAAGCAGTAGATGTGACATTTGTACTGTAGTAATATTTTAATGTGTGGTATTTTTAGAAACAACACTTAAAAATCATAGGATTCCATTAGAACATGGAAGATGTCACCTTGTGCTGCAGCAGAACTTAAAGCGGGGGAAAAAGGGAGTTCAGGGAATAGTGACCAATGATTTGTCCTGTGAGAATAAATCCCTGGGCACTGCATAAAAATGGGACTTGCCTGACTTCCTAAACTCTCCTGTCATCAGGCACTGGCAACTACACACTCTTGATACAACACCAATGGTAAGTATACAATTTCTTGTGATGTCTTTTGCACTGAAATGAACTGAACTCAAGCTTTTCAGGAAGGAATTTATTGAAATGTACCTTTAAAGTTGAGCTGACTCACTAACTTGACAGGGATTAAAAAGTAAAAGCTGAAAGATAGTCCAGACACAAACCTGGCACACTCATCAGAGTAGGAAGATCAGGATGGGCACCTGAAGAAAAGAACTATGAACTATTTGGTCAACTAGGCTGGTTTAGG
The DNA here is from genome assembly GCF_036417665.1 of Passer domesticus. NCBI lineage: Eukaryota > Metazoa > Chordata > Aves > Passeriformes > Passeridae > Passer > Passer domesticus. The sequence continues at coordinate 5,812,483 of NC_087482.1, read as the reverse complement.
AACCCAGTGACATGACAGGGGCAGTTCAAACCCTGGCACAGGAACTTGTGCTCTCAGAAGAAGTTCATGTTTAAGTCATACAGATTGCAGGAATATGAGTCTGGAATATGAAATCAGGAATAGGTGATTATAATTACACACTCCAATTCAGGACAACATTTAATCACTTGCAGGTACTTAAACACTTGACTAAATGCAAACTCTTGTTTCCTGCATTAGGGATTATAACTTCAGGTCATGGCTGGGATTTCAGATCTAAGTGATAGCAAGTAGGTCTCAGATGAAGGTCTAGAAGAGGGATTTAGATGCTAAAAGAGCTTTTAAAATCTGAGCCTAAAAGGAGAAAGCATTTCCTTGATAAATATGAAACTATAAACATGAGCAGTGTGTAAAGCTTACAGGTTGGACTCTTTCTTGAATATGATCCTCTCTGGAAGAAAGTGGACTTTAGCTGGAGGAAACCTGTGGCTCACCAAGCCAGTTAAGGTGAATTCTCAGGAGAGATATCTCCAATTGGCAGTGCTTCCTGCAGAACACCCAAATCCCCCCCATTCCTCTCCAGCCCTACCTTGCAGCATTAGTTCTGGCCAAATCCAGACCCTGCTCACAAACTCTGTGTGGCACCTGGCAAGGGGGAAAACTGTTCACTGGAGTGGTGACTGAAACGCAGCCAGACTTCAACAGGGCGGGTAACAGCAACTGAAACCCAGCCAGACTTAAGCAACAGGACAAGTGACACTTTTGTCAAGTGACAGAACCCTGTGTGTTCCCAGCTGTCCCTCCCTCTCCCCGCCTCAGCCAACCCATCTCTTCCCCTCAACAAAAGCAACAAGAGCAGTGGACTATTACATTTGTGACCAACTTTCTGACTTCTGCAAGCATTTATTTATGCTGTGGCAAAAGTGGGGTTTAGTTGGCTAGTGGTTTTTGTTTCAGATTCCCACTCTATTTTCTTGTGGGTTTAGGAACGTTTCAGCTTCTCTCCTCTATCACCTGTTCTGTCAGTGAAGAAGCAATGAAGTCACAGCAAGTTTCAAACCACTGGCCAGAAGTTGTCCTTGTGTGCTTTTCCCCAATTCCTAGGACAAGCTGAAGAGCTTTTATATGAAATGGAGACTCAGCCATCTGATTACAGCTGGCTTGGGATGGGACCTAAGGACCAGGAAAGGCAGCAAAAAAAGTAAGTGTGCTGGAAATGGTTTCTGAAGGACTGTAAGCAATTTGTTTTGAGGCTTTCTTGAAGCATTACCATGCTGAGTTCTGTCATTGTGTGTCTGAAGAGTAACTTCAGCTCTCTGTAGATCTGCACCCTGACTTTTGCCTGGAAGACTCCCACATCTCCTAAAGACCCCTACCAAGAAAATGCATGAGCAGCTTCTCATTTCCCTCTGGCCAGATTTCACAAGGTGTTTTGGAGACATCTAATAAGCCCCAGCCAGAGATTCTCAAACTCACTTGTGCCCCAAGCCAGTGATTTTATAGGCACTTTTTGTCAGACTCCAACCTACCTGTAGTGCTGCAGTTGTGATTCCAGCTGCTGGATGTGTATTTGCAGATGTGGCACCTCGTTAGCTCTCACTTCCAGCTCCTTCACTTTGCCAAGACTGTTCAGGACAGCCTGTCTGGCCTCTTCCACTTTCCTCCTCATCTCTGCCTGCTCCCTCTTCAGGTGACGGTTGCAATCTTCCAGGCTGACCAGAGCTTCCTGAGAGCTCTCCAGCTCCTTCTCCAGCTCCTGACTGAACAGGATGGCTTCTTCAACCTCCCCATCCCCGGAGCTCCGGATGAGCTCCATCTCCTCCAGGACACTTTGGAGATACTTGGACTGGGAGTGCTTCTGTGTTAACGCTCTCTTCCTCCCTGTGAAGCAGGATCCTTCTTCTCTATGGCTGGCACAGCTCTTCCGCAGTCCCACCTGTAATGACCAGGAGCACAAAGCAGGGAGAAATTGATGGGGTTTACTGAAGACTGAAAGTGGCTGGACTGTGCTTTGTTTTTGTTTTTGGTTTTTTTTAGTTTTTTTTTTTTAATCACATAGAGTTGATCAGCAACTAAAGCTACTTGACCTCTGCCAGATACAGAGACAAGAAAACAATCTCTGGAAAGTATTTTTTAATACCTAGCTATGCATTTAATTTTCAAACTACACACTATCATGTTATTGCACAAGTTTCTGTATAGCTTTAATGTCATTACTGTGGTCTCTAATCAGGAGTTAAGTAGTCTTCTGAAAAAGATATTTCCAATGAAGTTGTGTTCATGAGAAAGGAGCAGGGAGCAGCTGGGAGTGTTCTGGAGCTCTCCTCTTTGTCGTTTTCATTGTTCCTGGGACCTCTGACTGGTGACTTGGTGATGGAGAAGGAAGACTCGCTCACCATATGATGATCGACAAGTCTCATCTTTATTCCCGAATCACCGATTATTATACACCCTTCAATTAGCTCATGCATAGTGCAAAATCCCAGCTCACCATTGGCTAACTAGCTATCAGCTACCTACGCACTGTTTTTGGTATAACTATCACCACTTTCCCAGGCTATCCCGCTCCACCACCTGTGTCTGTGCATTACTTCATCTGTGGGCCAAGGACACAGTTTAATTAGAATGGCAACTCCCCTCATTTTCTATCTTGGTCAAATTAATCTCACTGTGAGCTTTAGCTCGGAGCCAGCTTGTTACAAAGCTCTCAACATTTCCCCCGTTTTCTTTTTGGGCTAGAAGTGTTGTTTTCCAAGCCTTTTCTATCGTCTGACTCACCATTCTTTGTATGCAATTAAGCAAACATGGTAATACAAGCATTAACAATACTATCACACCTAATATCCCTATAGCATACATGATCATTGTTCTCAGCCAAGGGCCCAGTCCCAGGCTCTTTAACCATCCTTCTGATCCCAATCCATCATCCTCTTTCAGGGCATGTAACCCTTTCTGGAGCTCTTTAATTTTTGCATGTATTGATACAGAATGATCCAATAAATTCATACAACACATGCCCTCAAATTCCTCACAACCATGGCCTTGAGCTAATAATAAGAAATCGATTGCTGCTCTATTTTGCAATACTGCGTGATTTACACTTTGTACATCTTGAGACAGCATGTCCAATACCTGGGAGGTGGCGTTCAGCTCGTCTTTGGCCCAGCAGCCTAATTGCTTGGCCAAATTCATGGCCTTATTCGCTGCCCCTCCAGGTAAAAGTGTGGCTACTACTACCTGTTTCAGCTCGCTCCAGAATGTGGGTTGCCCTATTTGGCAGTCCCTCTGGAGCGAAAAGAACAGGACTTAAGTTGCTTGATGCAGTCGTCTAGTGCCTCCTCAACTCCACAGTCTTTTTTAATCAGTCCAACAATGGATGTCTGTGTGAGGGCCACAAGCTTTCGACAGCGCGAAGCTATTATGTGAGTACGCGCTTGCTTTTCTACTCGCTCACACAAGGTCTTAAGTTGCCAAGTAACATATGCCAAAATAATTTGCTCCGGGGCTTCATATAAGCCTAACGATCCTCCCAAATCAAGCCCTGTAAAATCCCTTAGTGCTCGCTGCCACGAGTTCTGCAAGTTCCAGGAGAATCGGCAGCTTGGGCACCAGTTCTGCCTAACGGTCGATTGCTCCAACCAAAACACCTTATTACAGCCTCCACAGTCTAGAGCGATCCATGCAGCACATTTATTGTCCCCACAGTCCAAGCATGGTTGTGATTGAGGGGCTTTTACTTCTACCGTAAGGTCCTGACACCACTCGATCCAATCGTCAGGAAGATGAACGCAGGCACGTCGCGCGTCGTTAGAGTAGGGTTGGAGGCGTTGCAAATAGGGTCGCAATATCAGCGTCAGTTTGTTGTGCACCCTCTCTTTGTCCTCCGGTGACAAGGCCGCGACAGTCCTCAACATCTGGTACAGCTCGAGTCCACTTCGCGGGGATCCACAAGGGTCCTGTTGGAGAGGAAACACAAAGATATCCCCTCCCCCAGTATAGTACCCTGGCAGCTACTCCTGCTACATAAAGGGAGTCAGTCACAATATTCAAAGGACCTTTTAAATTCATCATTGCCCATACTACAGCTAAAAGTTCCAATGTCTGTAGACTGTCCCTGGCATCTGCATCTAACAAATGTTGTCACCACTGTCTTTGCTGTTTCCATGTCACGGCTGCTCTCCTGGACTTTTTACCAGCATCCGTAAAGGCCGTGATAGCCCCCCTTAATGGTGACAGACTCCGAATGGGCTTTGTTATCCAGTCCCATTCTGTCATCCACTGGAGGGGACTAGGATGCATTTTCCCAGTCTCCACGACAGCTCCAGCTCCTAAAAGGGCTTCCTGGAGCTCCCCAGAGTTCACCAAATACCAGTCAAGCGTGTCCTTTTTAATGGGCAATGGTATTGTGGAAGGCTCTGCTCCTGTAACTTGGATTGCCCTAAAACGTCCTTTCTTTATGAGGGATGCAATCATTTCAATTTTCAGTCTCACAGTTTTCTGTTGCTGTAGCGGTGGAGAGAGCCACTCCAATACCCTGAGCTCCCCCGTTTTCTTTTCAAGCTGAGACAGGGCACCTGTTAAAACACAAACAAATCCCACATCCCTGCAGGACTGAAGAATCTTCTCAAAATCTTGGAGGTGAAAAATGGGTCCTGGTTTCATTTTGCAATGTTACATAAAGAAATGTTAAAATAAAAGTAATTAGGAATTAATTTAGATAATACACACAGTCAACAACACATACAAAATAAAAAAATTACTAAACACTGTAACACTGAACTCTTATCCCAGAGTCTGCAACAGCTGACAAACCTTAAAATGACAGAGAATTGGAGAAACCATGTCCGGATTCATGTTTCTCCAAATCACCTCTGAAAATGGCTCAGCTGTCATAGATGGTCAAATTGCCAAGTCAAAAGGACTTGAATACTTTTTGATGCAGAAAACATCTGGGTTGATTGTCAGTCACTCCATCCAAATAGAGCTAGAGCTTGGCCAGAGCCCAAACTCTAATTGGTGAGTGTCACTTAACACATTTTTTAAACAGGGCTTTTAAAAACAACTGTTATAAACAAGAAACCTTAGGGTTACAAACCAATCAAACCAGCAAATAATTGAATCCTTCTGAAGTTTCTGTCAAGACAGAGATTTTCCAAACACAGCAAACTTCTTGAATTCTCTGCCGGAGTATTCCTGTAATAATAATTAAAAGAACTACAAAACTGGCAATTTGGATAAAAACCCTCAGAAACATCAAAATAGTTAGGAAATAAAAAGACAGGATCTTAAAGAGACACGTGTCTTGTAGGTGATCACACAAAAAAATAGAAAAACACATGAAAGCTGGCTGTAAATACTGCAACAATATCTTAATAATAATTCTTATCACAAAAATCTGAAAACTCCTTAACAAGAAGTGCTTGAAGGGGTTAAGACAACCTTCCTAAAGTATTCATCTGGTATTAACAACAGTCACTATCTATCAGCATTACTTACAAAAACTAAAAATAACAAAGATTATAAACTTAATATCAATAATTCTTAAAACTTTGAATCTTGGATAGATATTTTAAAACAAAACTGAAAAAGATGACAGATAATCTTAAACACAAATAATTTCACTTAAATTAAGGATAGTCAAAATAATTAGCACATTTACATCCATTTATCTAATGCCATCTCTTAATGAATAGAAGAAAGCAAAGACTATAAAGCCCATAGTATACAGAAATATTACAGTTTAAATCTTCTCATATGTAGTCCAAACAGAAACTAGGAAGTTTACTTAGACTCTGCCCCCCTAAAAGGTTGTTCTCGCCTCAGGCAAGGGAAAGGAAATGAAGTCATCAAACTCAAAGCCATCAAACCCAAATACTCAATCACTTTTAGAAAAGCAAACACATTTACAAAAAAAACTGGTAAACAAACTGTAAAGTCTGTGGAACAGTTGGGTGAAATGCCCCGTATAACATCTGGATGAAGCACTGTGTGAATTTTCAGAAGTTTTCTATCCTGATCTTGAAGGAAATTCCTGACCTGTTTTTTCTCAGACACTTGTTTGAATTGCTGCGATGGGCTGTCTGCTGTGGTTGCTAGGCAGCTGTGGCAGGGCGGTGCTTGAGGAATGTCTGCCCGCGCCCGTCTCCTGTGTGCTCCAGCAGAGCCTCAGTCTGCGCTATCCCGGGGGTGCGGAAAGGAACGCTCTCGCCCGGACCCGCGCAGCCCCGATCTCCTTTGGGCTCCGCTCTGCCTGGATCTCTGCTCGGGCTGGTTCCCCCTGGCTCTGCGCCAACACCCGCAGCCAGCAGGAGAATGTCCCACACCGCTGGTGCTTTTGTGCGCTTGCAAAAAGTGAAAAAGCTCTCCTAGCTCCAGCTTTCGGGTTTCGCGTTACTGGTGCGCGTCTGCCGCTGCTAGCACCTATTCGGCTGCCGCGTCTCGCTTTGGCCGGCTTGGCCCTGGCCGGCACTTCCCTCACGATCTGTGCGCTTTCCCCACGGACAGCTGCCGTGCGAGTTTTTGTCACCGCGCGTGTCACTGGACCCGCGGTGCGCGTAACCGCCGCCGGCACCGAGTACGCCGCCTCCGCAGCGCTCGGTCCATTCCGCCACCGCAGCACCGGGAGCGCCGCCGGCATACGCGTTTTCGCCTCCGCGTCTGCCCCGGGCTGTCCCGCGGTGCGCGTAACCGCCCTCCTGGTCCCGAACTTACGCCACTCTGTTAGCTCATGGACTGTATGGGGGTTGAAAAACAACCCTGTAGCGTACCCGTAATCTAACAACTGTGGGAGCTCTCTCTGCAAGTCCATGTCTTTAATCTGCCGCTTTTTTAAAAAGCAAATAAATAATCATATGCTGCTTGCCTTTCCATTTCTAATCAGCGCTGTTGCAAGGCTTACAGACTTCGGCAGCACGTAGGCTAGGACTATATTTATAGCTCCTAGGGCCGCGACCCGCAGTGGTCGTTTGCCGTCCCCCCCCTTGCTTCAGAAGGACCCGCTCCTACTTCCCCATCCGTGGCAGCCGTGTCTGTCCGTAGTCGTCGACGTCGGGGTCACCATTTGATGGAGAAGGAAGACTTGCTCACCATATGATGATCGACAAGTCTCGTCTTTATTCCCGAATTACCGATTATTATACATCTTTTAATTAGCTCATGCATAGTGCAAAATCCCAGCTCACCATTGGCTAACTAGCTATCAGCTATTTACGTGCTATTTTGGTATAACTACTTATTACTTTCCCAGGCTGTTTTTCTCCACCACCTGCTCGGTGCATTACTTCATCCGCGGGCCAAGGACACAGTTTAATTGGAAGGCAACTCCCCTCATTTTCTATCTTGGTCAAATTAATCTCACTGTGAGCTTTAGCTCGGAGCTAGCTTGTTACAAAGCTCTCAACACAGAACATATTTTCATTCTGAGTATCTTTCTGTAAATGAACATTCTGTCTCAACCAGGAGGTATTTTTGACCAGCTGTTAAAACTTCAGAAGTACACCTAGAAAAGAGGCAAAGACAGTTTCCTGAAACATCTGCCTTTTATTAAAAGTCCATCATATGGGTCAAAAGAAGGGTGAAAAAACCAAATCAGTCCTTTTACTTCTTCAGTATGTGATTTCACAGATACTTTTAATTTCATTTTAAAGAAAAAAAGGAAAGTAGCATGTACAGGGAGAACAATCCAATAGGAAATACTAAATCTGTACCTGTTTGTGTGTCAACTCACCCGCAAATGGTGAGTTAAAAGATAATTTGTAGCATTTGAAATGTCTTCAAGTAGCCTTTACACTCAGCAAAACTTTGGTCACAAGTGGATAAGGTGATCATGGGATCTGTTCCATGAAAAAAAAATATCCCCTTAGATTTTTTTTTTTCCTACTGTTTTTGATATATATTGCATATTGTGCCTTAAGGGCAGCAGCTACATAAAGATATCTCTCAGTATTTGTTCAGTATTTGACAGTTAGGCTGTTCCAATGTACCTTAGGGATTTTTATTCTAATTTTATGCTGTCAGACTTTTATTTCTCTGACTTTGTATCCTCTGTGGTAATATTACTAAAAGCTTTCCGGTTTTGTGGGTATCTTTATTAAAAGAAAAGTAATTGTATTAATCAGAGCTTAGTTTTTCTTGCCTTTTTCTTCCAGATTATCCCAATGGCATTCGGCTCACGTCAGCTGTTCCAGGAGCAGATATCAAAGTACTCATAAATTTCAATGCACCAAATTCTCAGGACAGGAAGAAGTTTACAGATGATTTGAGGGAATCAATTGCAGAAGTTCAAGAAATGGAAAAGCACAGAATAGAGTGTAAGTACAAAGGTACATATAATGGAGCATTTTCCAGCTAATCAAAATAATAAAAAGTAATATTACCCTTGGAAAATTTAAATTTTAAATTAAAAATTACCATTAATAAAAAGTATAAGAGTATAACACATTAGAACTCTGTAAAAGTTCAAAATAATGTGGGTTTTTCTGTGACTTTATCTTGAGAAGAAGGAAAAAGCCAATAATGCCTTAAGCCCCGGATGAGTTCATTGACTACTATTTACTGCAGTGTAGCTGCAGTGGAATTCATCTTGGATAAGTTGCAAATAACAATGGGCAGAGGAGAGCTGGGTCTGTGATTTGTAGCATAAATTACAGGAAGAATTTTAGGGATAATTTGGACAGAAGAGAGCTGGGTCTGTGATTTGTAGTATAAATTACTGCAGGAATTTTTAGGGATAATGTGGAGAAGAAAGATGGATCCGTGATTTGTACTATAAATTCCTGTAAGAATTTTAGGGATAATGTGGACAGAGGAGAGCTGGCTCTGTGATTTGTATCACAAATTACAGCAGGAATTTTAAGGGCAATTTACCTCACACTGAAATTCCCAATGATGGCTCTTCCAATAAGCTTCATTGAATTTTTCTTCATTTCCGGGTTGCAATTCCTGTGGTCAGTAAGGAAGTCATGGTCCAAACCGATACATTTTGCTGGTAGTCCCGTGAGTGTCTGAAGATGAAATTTTATCCCATTTTCCCAAAAGAGAAATCCAGCTGTGGGTAGAGGGGTGAAACTCCCTGTGGGACGTTCTGGGTTGTTTCATGCCCACAAACACCCCTGTAAAAGCCCCCGTGTGTGTTGCAGCCGAGCTGGAGAAGCAGAAGGGGGTGGTGCGTCCCAGCATGTCGCAGCGCTCCAGCCTGAAGAAGGACTCCGGGAACGGGACCCTGCCCCGGGCGTGCCTGGACGACAGCTACGCCGGCGGCGAGGGGCTGAAGCGGAGCGCGCTCAGCTCCTCCCTGCGCGACCTGTCCGAAGCAGGTAAGAGCTGCCTCTCCTCCCCGGCTCGCTGCATGCCTCCACAAATAGCAGTGGTGGAATCTTACACTTCCAAGTAGCTCCTTACTCCCCCCTCCTCAGCTCGTGGTTAATTTCTGTTTGTTTTGGGTTTTTTTTTTTACCTTTGTTCTGTTAAGCGGCTGCTGTTTGAAAGTATTAAAGCCGTTGTAGGTTGCTATAGAAACTTTTAAAGGACAGTGAAGACAGAGGAAAAATTGTAAGTTTTTAATAAAACAGAAGTGACTGACTTGTGCTAGGAGCAATTCACTTGGTTTTCCTTTCTTTTTTTTTCATTGCCTTTGCTTTTTCCCCCTCATAGACTAGGCCTGGAAAGGGAAGGAAAGCTCCTGGTCTCTGTGTGACGAGCGCTTTCTGTGTACTCTGTGCTCAAGTATACCTGTGTCACCACCTCGATGAATGAAACTGAGTGAAGCCCTACTAAATTCTCTCTAGAGCTGTGTAACACCAGTGTGCCCCTGATGCTCTTTTCTGGTTCTGTAACTCAGACACAGTTCCTAATTCTTGCAAAAAGAGGTTGTTGTGAAGTACTCTTTGCAACAGAACCAAAGAAGCCCTATTGGACAAGGATGCTGATAACCAACAAAGCCACTGATGTGTCTTAAGTTTTATTAACTGGTTAAAGACTGGAAAGCAGTGGTGATACAATTTTTTAGCCAAAGCAAGCCAGGGGAAGTTGGGCATGTTTTTATTTGATGGTTTGCCTCACACCTGGCATAGCCATGTAATCTTTCAGTGTTAAAGATTCCTGTCACTGACAAGAACTCTTATCTGAACACCATGTCCACTATTCAGAAAGTACTTCCATAGATAGTAGCAACTCTATTTTTTTTAGTTATTTGGTTTTTAGTTCATAGGCTGTGTTGCATACTCTGCTTTGTTCTTTCAATTGCAGTGATGATGTCCAGTGTAGTCATAATTTCAATATTCTGTATATCTTTGGTAGTAGACACTACTTACCTATTTCCTTTTTTTTTAACTAAAGAGGAGACATTAGCTATGCTGCAATAAATAAAATTGTTGTAAACTGAAATGATAGCCTGTGTTTTGTGGGTATATGTATGTGCATACAAATATGTAGAGAGTGAGCTCTTTCAATTCTTTTCTTCTCTGTTTAGGCTTTCATACTCACATCTCCATGTGCTTCATTAAAAAGACTTAGGCCCTTGATCCAAAATCAGGCTGAAGTTGACTATTGGTGCTTGCTTGGCTCCAGCGGATTTTAGATCAAGCCCTAGTCTTCACCACTCTTATCTCTCAGATTTGAAGATACTTCATCTTTTTTCTGTTGTTTTGGTTTTATTTCATTAGAATGAGAACTACCATATTGTTAATATGTGAGTTCAGTGGGTATCTGTACCCCTAAATGTGATTTCTGATTAATTTTTTCATTCCATTAGAATTACTCATCCCTCTCTTTCAAACACTGCCATGTATTTGAATTCATATTATGGGTTTAATTCAACAAACCAACATTTGTAATCACAAACACATTTCACAGGGCATGCCTACAACTGGCATGCTTCTTACTGAAAATAACCTTTTTCCATGACAAAAAGTAGAAATCACTCACAGACTGCAGGGTTTATCAATGAGTTTGTTAAACCCAACTAAACTTAATTTTAACCTGAAATAACTGAGAATTATGGAGAGCTTCTGTTTGGTCTTGTGCAGTGCAACTGACTTGAGAAACAACCAGCCTGTTATTTGCTGTGTTATTTGGTGGAATGACTTAAGGGAGATGATCCATATCATTCTGCCTTCTCTCAGGGAATAGCTTGCATGTGAGGCTAATTTTATTTTTAATGTGGGAGAAGTGATCCACAGAAAAGCAAAGAAATCTCTTTCAGTTAGGAAGATACTGCCCCTCAGTGATTATCCCATATTAAATTGCTTCTCTAAAACAGGCCTGAGTTAGGTTCCCTCAAATCCTTCTGTGGATGAAGCACAGGATGAACAAGGAGGAGGAACAGGAGTGTGTGGGCCTGTAGGAAAGTAGATTTTTAGAGAGACCTTTCTACCTTGAATCAAAAATAAATCTAACAAACAAGAGAAAATGGCCTGATTTCATATTTATGCAGGAAGGCAGGTAAATGTCCAGTGAACATTGCAAACTCAAAATTTTAACTGTTTATTCAGTGAAGGGAAATGTGACTGAACAGCATTTGGCTGCACAGGTACTTGACAGAACTATTTAGGAAAAAAATCCATTGCTGTCCCCCAGACATCCCAGTAAATGGAGGCTGTGGAAATTACTAAATTTCTCTGAGTGACAATTCAGCAGCTTCTGAGATCTAGCAAATACCCTGACTGATTCTGCCTCCTAGGCTGGGCATGCACAGAAAAGCAGGATGTGTCCATCAGGTATCCTTTCCTGAGAGTGTTTCCATGCCTTGGCCACAGCAGCTCAACTCCCAGCTGTGGGAAGGATGTGCTGAGGATCTCTTCACTGGGAGATGCTGTTGTTCCTTGTGCCTTGACAGTTCTTTCCATGGAATATAAAACAGAATGTGACATCCAAGTGTTCCAAGATGCGAATATGTCAAAAATATTTAGGGCTTTATTTTTCTCTAAAGATAAATGTATAATTTTTATTGCACATTCTTGAGCTGGAAGAACTGAATTTATTTTTTCCAGACCTTGAAATTCTTAATTTATACAAAAATATTAGAGCCAGGCAAATTTTAATGAATCTAAAGCTGAGTTTTATGAGTTTACAGAAAGATGGGAAAAGTGTGATGTCCCCTCATGGCCACTGTTCCACAGGAAGAATGATTTGGTCACTAAAGCAGAGCAGAAAGAGTTGGACTGGCTGTGTTTCCCATTCTGTTTCTCCCAGAAACAGTCCCATTGCACTGATTTTAGGTTCTTCAATTTGAATTCCAGCCACTTTGAATTGCTGGGGGACCCAGCGCTTTTACATTGAGTTTACAGAGGAATTCAAACTTTATTCCCACATCACTAATCTGTAAGGTGGGAGTAGTATTTACACACTGAACTGGTTTAAAAATTGCAGTTTTCTTGTTTGCCCCAGTACTCCACAACTGGCACAGCCAGGTAGTACTGACCAGGTGAGGGTGGTGCAGTGGTTCCTGTTACTGAGAGCTGGGCTTGTCTAAAACAGCCACAGGCCAAAAAAGATTACTGCAAAATCAAAACAAAACCAAAGGTATTTCCAGGGTTAAAATAGTTCTGTTTCAGTGTGAAATCTTAAGATTGTACCTGTTTCACACAGAAACAAGCTGAAAATGTAAAGGTGGCAAACAGTACTTTCCCCCTCAAAAGTGGTCTCTCCAGTCATTGGAGAGAGTAATTTAACTTAAAACTTTTTTCCAAGCTTTCTCCCCCAAGACACTCAAAGCCAAATCATAATACTAAATCATAATATCAAATCATTGATAGTCTTTAGCTATCAGTTATCTCACTGGCCCAGAAGAGTTTCAAGAACTACAGAGCAGGAGTGAGAAATATTTCCATGTACTGAGCTGATCTGTAGCCTAAACTGTGAGATCACCACACATCCTGTGATGTGTCCTGCACACATCCATTCTGCAAGGTGCAGTGGCCTTTATTAATGAAGCTCAATATTCTTTTGGCATGGTTAAGTTTGTAAAAATCTTGTAATCACTTCATATCTCTACTATAAATTTGAAATGTTCTTGGCCCTATATAGTGCATGTTCATATATGAGGCATACACTTGTGTAAGTTCAAGATATTTCTTGCAAGGAATATTCATATCTAACAGATAAGGTTAAATTAATTGAAAATTTATTTTTATAAATTAAAGTCCACTCTAACAGCCTTAAAATATTAAAGTAAGCTTAATATATTAAGCAAAACTAATCTTCAGATTTGATAAATACCACCTTGCTTTGTACCACAGCTACTAATTATCCTGCCAGTACATGCTTGGGTGCAGTTCTAGTTTAGAATTTCCCTGAGATGCATGTGAAGGCTGGAGCTCCAGGGAGGCATTTCTGCGATGGGATGCTATCCCAAAGACCAGGGAACAGTCTGGAATAAACACACATTGGCAGGGGGAATGCTCCAGGGGATTTACTGAGTAAACCCACCACACTGCATGTCAGCACGGAATCGGGATCAATTTGTTTTTAAGAAAAAGAACTAAGCCTCTGTACGGCAGTAGTGCCTATCTGAGGGAAATTACAGGCATTTAAGGTGGATTTTCTGTTTGTTCTTGGCTTTGCAAGTACTACTTTGCCCTGGAGTTATTCTGAGCAAAATTCCATCTGTCGCTCTCTGTCCGTATTTACTGTGTCCGTGGTTATTTGATCAGACTGTGACTCCTGCCATATGCAAAAGGCATTGGATTGTTGTGTTTTCCTTCATTTTTGGCCACGTTTAATGCCCCGTGTCAGCTCTCAGTCTTATTTGCAACCCTGACTGCTAAGTTCCGAGGTGGCTGCCGCAGTGTGTTTGCATCAGCAAGCAAGAGGGGTTGGAGTGTTAATCAGTACTAATCCCGTTATCAGAGCAGAAAAATATCAAACCTGACTAGGAGTCAACATAAGGGATGAACAAACCCAGTTTTTCTTGGGGGACTCATAAGATAGTAGAGTTTGGCTGAGGCTAAAACTGCAGCAGGAGATGAAGCAGTGAGCTTTTGACAAAGAGCCCATCCAGGGAAATTGTTCCAAATCCCAATGAATTTCTCAAGTCAAACACAACACCTTGACCACAAACGCCTTCCCCTCAATTTAATGTCACTGCAGAGGGGTTGTACTGGGGAGCAACCATTTTTAAGAGGGGAGAATGTTCCAGTAGCCTGGAACTGTAGCTCTTACAAGAAACTTGTTTCAGGGCAGTGTTCTGTGACCAACCAGGTCAATACTATGCTTATAAATCCAGCAGGTGGTAGTTTTTGGTCATCCTGATCCTTTGGGTAGTCTGAATTGCCCTATGAGCAGTTCCACTGCTCTCTAGTTCTGATCACAGGTGCTTTTGGGGTGTCTGTGATGAGGGTACATCATTAATTGGTTAAGTGATGCTGAAATCCTCACATTCTCTGCCAAAACTACCTCTCCGTGTAGAAAACTCTGAATGCAGCCAATGCAGGGTGGAGACTGATATTTGGCCTTGCAGGAAAACAAGGAGAGAGTGCTGAGAAAGCTTTGGTTTCGAAAGCCCTGCAGATTTTAGGGAAGCTCTGAGCACCAGGAGGGCTCCTCAAAGCTCAGCTTTGTTTCTGCACCCTGCCAGGAAAGTATTCTGAAACTTTGCAAAGCAAAGCTCCACAAGTTATCTTCTAAAAATCTCTATTTCCACTGCAGCCAGATGCTATTTTCTCTGCTGTGAAGTGAGAAAGAAAATCTGAGATCCTGTGTCCTATCCAGCCACTGAGGTCTTCTGGCTCTTTAGGCAAACTGTCTGGAGTTTCATGTGTGGGTTTAGGCAAAAGTTTTTGCAGTTTGAGACTGTTGGAGTACAAATCCAACATGCTTAAAGATAAAGCACTGCACAGCTAAACAAACAAAATCTAGCCATAATGTCAAGACAGATTCCAGATTTACTGATCAAAAATTAAGTTTAGGGGTTTTTTTAAACCTCATGAAAGAATATTGTATGAAATCCACTGAGGTTCAAAGCTGAAATTGAAATTATAAATTCGATAAAATGATAAAACCGATGAAGTGATAAAACGGATTAATTGATAAAACCGATGGCCCTCACAGTGCCCCACAATGAAGTTCAGAATATTTCAACGTTAAATTTTGCATTTAAGTTAATGCCACCCCACAATTATATCTCAATATTTAAAGACAAAAAAACCTCCATGGCCGATTAGCTTCCAGTAAACCAAACCCTTTAAAATCATTGCTGCTCAGCATCACAAGCGCAGCACTAAACCCAGCTGCCCAAACACCTCTACTTCAAAAGTTGTGCAAATTACCAACAAAATAATCACCCCCCGCTCGTGTGAGCCGATCCCCAGCACCAGCAGCTCTCCAAATTTCCACTGATCCCCTAGAAACGCAGGCAGGTGCAGGGAGTTGCTGTCCCTGCCGGCCCTGAAGCTGTGGGGCTGTGGGGCCGCGGCTCCTGGCGCCGGTCGTGTCGCAGTCTCTAATCTCTGCTGTTGCATGTCCTGGGCAGGCAAGCGTGGGCGACGCAGCAGTGCAGGATCGCTAGACAGCAATATGGAAGTAAGTAGGAAGTTCCTGATGTCTAGCTGGATGTGATGATGTGCATTTCAAACCTTTCTTTTATATACATACATATTTTTTTGCTCTTTTTTCTTCTAACATATATATATATACACATATATATAACCTGCCTGCCAGAGTAAAATGCATGCCTAGGCTATTCACTCTGTATTCTTCCAGCTTACAAAGCACTGACAGCTTGTTTTAGAGCAATGCCATTTTTGGTTTGAGCTAACCTTGTTCCCTTTGTTCCTGCCAGCATGGTTAAATGGATATGATGTGTCCTTTTGCCACCATTTCAGTCTGGTCCCAGCTTAAAAGCCCACCTTGCTCTTTGTTACCAAGTACACTGTTCTTGCTGTTTGATATTTAGCTACAACTATTGACTGTCATGCTCAACCATCCCCATTGCTTATTTTCGAGTTCAATTGCTAAATGTATGCAGTCATGACACCATGGAATTGCACAGATAGGGCATGGGAGGACAAAAAAAATTATTCAGATAGGTGAATTCAATGTGGATTTCATGAGATTTCATTCATCTTCAAACCATTTATATATACTGTTCATGTCTCTGAATTCAGCTTGCAGATTTTTTTTTTTTTCTTTTTTTTTTTTTGTGTTTGCTTTAGGTAGATTACAGTTTAAATCTAGCATACTTTGCCTAACTACTCTTGTGTCCCATAACTCTTTAAAAATACAAACCCTCAACTTCAGCAACTAAATTCCAGGCTAAATAATAGAGAATGTTGGACCATAGGTCAGAAAAATATAAGCACATAGAAATGTTAGTGGCAAAAATGGTATGGTTCCATTTAACACAAAATGCAGAGGTAGGCCTGAGAAGCAGCACTGTCATATATAGTAGTGGAAAACTGCTATAAATAAATATTTAAATACCATTTTAAAATCTGAGCTGTAACTGTAATATTTGCTGCTGTATGTTTAACTATTTAGGTTGCATTTAATCTAGCACTTTTTTTTTGTGGTAAAAAAGCAAGTATGGTATTTTTTGCAGTATTTTAAAATGTATTTTTCCTTTAAAAACACACTCGTAGGTCTTATATCATGTTACATTTCCGTGACATTTTTTTTTTTAATTTGAAGTCATATCACTTTATGTCAAAATATTGAGAGAAAATCACCCAATGCTTAACATCCTCTAAGAAAGGCATGAGTGCCCCACTGGCCACTTAGGGAAGGTGGAGATAAAATTTCCCCTAGAGCTCTCTAACATAATCCACCCATGTTAACCCTAAAGGAGGAGTTTGTGGGTCAGTGTGAACTTTTTCTTTTTTTTTTTTTTTTTTTTTTTCCCTTTCCGAACATTTCAAGATATATTTTTTTTAATTTTTATTTTCTATTAATTTCTTTTTAGGGGTCCATCATTAGCAGTCCTCACATGCGCCGAAGAGCTACATCAACCCGAGAGTGTCCATCTCGCCCTCACCAGACTATGCCCAACTCCTCCTCACTCCTAGGGTCCCTGTTCGGTAGCAAGAGGGGCAAGCCCCCCTCGCAGAGCCACGCGGCCGCGCAGACCCCGCACCACGCGGAGGGCGCGGCCGCCGCGCCGCACCCGCACCACGCGCAGTTCTGCCACCAGAACCCGCCGCCCTACCACCACCACCACCACTACCACCCGCCCCCGCACCCGCACCCGCACCCGCACCAGTACCACCAGCACGGGCACGGCCACGGGCACGGCCCCTACCTGCCGCACGCCCCGCACCACGGCCCGCACCACGGCCCGCACCACCACGGGCCGCCCCCGCCGCCCGCCGCCGCCAGCACCAAGCCCAAACACAGTGGCATCAGCACCATAGTCTAGGCCTAAAGACCCTCCTCGTGACTCTAGTTCCAAACCCAGCTGCAAAGGCACTTAGAGGAAGCAACAAAATCACACCGTCAGTTTTTACCCAGGCCGTTTAATGAGCTTAAAGGCTTGCTGTTACTAAATAAAATAATTCCAGTTAGCCCAGGCCATACTGGTTTTACTTATCTACTGGATAGATGTTCACCACCATCTGGTTAGTTCTTATTTCCAAACTTGCCTTGACAACGTGCTGCTTGCTGAATCTGAGGAAAGCTACCTTTTACACCAAACCCCTGGACAATTTTACACACATAATGAAAAGCTAGCCTATGGAAAAAAAACAGGGAAAAAAGTCAGACAGAACCAAGTGTTGCATTCTTGCTCTTTTACTCTCAATGGGCAAAAAAAATAAGTAGACCTGATATGGTTGATGAAAGTACGTAAGTAAACTTTATATAATATAAATATATACATATAAATATATATATATATATATATATATATATATACTGTATAGTTAACATTTGTGCTTGGAAAGAAATTTTTTCAGTCCACAAAACTAGCAATATAGACTTTACAAGGAATTCCACTTACTTGATAGGACAGTATAATAGATGAATAGCATATGAAAGTAGACCAAAACCATTAAACGTTAGAAACCAATTTCAAACATTTCAGTATTTTCATCACAAGTCCCCTGGACTTGTTAAGATTTCTAAGCAATCATTACTAAATGTGCCAAGTAACATAGCATTTAAATGTTATAGTCCAATACTGCTTTGTATAAATCCTTATTTTATTCACACGATGATATCATACGTAATCAGTATTAGAGCTGCTCTGCTATTTCAGGTAAGCAAACTCGTTAAGATGCAGTAATTATTCCGTAGCAATGGAGGGTGCCCACCTACCAGGGGGCACCTCCGAGCATTGGTCACACAAGTTTTTAGACACTTTAAAGGCTGTGATAACTGTGAATTTACATGATCCACATTTCTTTTGTAAGCATATGGATTGAACGAGCACATGGGAAGAGTTCCGCCAGGTGCATGTAAACACTGCAAAAACATTCATCTCAAACATGAAAATGGCAAACCTCCATCCTTCTCAGCTACTTTGGTTCCTGTTTACCATAATTGCTCATTTTTACCCCCAGCGAAGCTGAATTCTAGTCCAGAGTGTTTCCAGTGGAAGTGCTCTAAAACTTGAAGGTTTGCTTTAGAATTTAGTATAGGGTTTTTTTATATATATATATATATATTAAAAAAAATTCAAAATCTGTAATTCCATGTAGCCATGTGCTAGCAATGAAGTGGCTTTACCATTTTTACTCATCACATTTGTTAGTTTGAAACACCCAGCACTCAGCAGGCTGAGTTTATGCTCAAACCTTCACTTCCATAGTCCAGTTAGTTGCAAGACATCACATAAAAATAGGCTGTGCTGTTGTTGCTTATGTGTTGTAACCAAACAATTTGCAAATTTCTCTACAATTTGTATCCCAAAATCCTGTACAAAGTTATCCATGGCACCTACTTTGTAGTTTCAGCACTTTGAGCCACTGCAAGGACTTAACACCTAAACAGTAGAGACAAAGGAATCACAACTGCAAAACTGTACCAGCCTAAAAGCAAACCTTGAAGAGGATGAGCAAAAAGTTCCAGTGAGAGATGGGTAAAAGTAATCACAGCTCCAACCAGTCGGGTTTCTGTGTAACAGAAAACAAACAGTAATAAAAGCGTCCCAAATCGGGAGGACATGGGAGCAACAGAGTGACTTGTCCTGTTGGCTTGCTCATGGCATCTCTAGTGTGGGGAGGATGGGAGAGGTTCAGTCATTTTTTCCCTTTCATACCATGGATACCACAATACCAGCAGAACTGCAAACTGAGCACTTTGTTCACCTCCACAGAGAGCAAATACAGCAATCTAGAGTTTAGCCTTTTGTTTCCAGCAGTCCACGTTTGTTTCACACATGTGCAATATGTTTTCCCCTTCTGCTCCTTCTCCTCAGAATGATCTCCATGAAAAGAAAACAAGTGATTATTATTATTTTTCTGTGTCACTCATTCTATTCTAAATTCTGCGGCTTACCTTAAGAGGGCTCACCTGGGTCCCCTGAGGCTCTGTTCCTTGCAGTTTAAAAAATATATACTGTTCTTATAAGGGAAAGTAGAACTGTCTGCATGTCATCTAATGTTATTAGTGTGAGGCTACACTCTACATATTGTATAATTGCAAAATATATCAGTGTTACTGTTGATATTAGTTGAAGTAAAGTGATAACATGTTTCAATATGTAGACTTTTCTTCATACATCTGTACCAATAGTAGAGTCTAACTGTAATTTATAGGTTGTTCCAGAAAAGATGAAGAACCATTTAGGTGCAAATATCTCTGAGAAACTGCATCTTTTAATTAAAACAGAGGTAAGAAAGCTCCTCTTCACTGGGTGATGGAGTCTGTACTTGTTTCAGATGCAGAGGCATAATGGAAGTAAAATTCTGTAGATGGAATAAAGGCAGAATATGCAGTAGCAGTGGAGAGGAAAATCTGACTCACTGTGTTGATTAACGCTGAAGGTGTTAAATCTCCCAGATCTGCATTTGCTTTGTGTTTAAAAAACCCTTTCATTCATTTAAATTAGAGTTACATATATTCTGTGCTTAAACAGTGAGCCACAGTTTAATGCCTGCCCACTGATTTTCCATGTGCAGTCAATGTATTTGTGAACCAAAGTGTTGAGGAGATGTCACAAATGTGCATGCACAGAAACATTTCCACATGGTTCCATGGACACTGGGGAGGAGAATGTGCCTGCCCTGGGCCTGCAGGGAGTGTGAAATCACAGATCACTTGGAGGCTGGTTAGAAACCAAAACTGGTAACCTGAGAGCACGGGATTTGGAAACTCTGTTCTTGCTCTTTCAAGCCAGGGAGGAGAAACAGTGGACTTTACTTTTTTTTTTTTCCTAGTTTTGTTCTGTTTTGTTTCTTAGACTATGTGTTTCTATGTACTCCAACCAAACAAAAGTGTCTTGGTGTCAGCACAAGTCTCCAGACCTTTGCTGCTTGTATAGGGTCATAGTAAAACCTCTCTGACTCCATCCTTGATCAACAGTTGCTTAGAGCAGTGTGGGTCGTGCCTAGAATAGGAGAATTCCAGCACTTAACACTGCCTGGGGTTAAGAAAATGAATTAAAATGAATTCTTCAGCCTGCAGACAGGAGTAGAATGGAGAGGGTTTTTTATCAGATACCATTGCCAATTACAAACTGGTACAGAACTGCATAGACTGACCGTGATTCTCTCTTCCCATAAACGATGTGGCAAAGCAGTAATGTTGATTTGGACAAATGAAAGGGAAACGTAAAGAATGAAGGTGTGGCAACAACAAAAAAAATCTTTTCTGGGACAACAATCAAATATATATTTGGGGTTTTTATTTTTTTAAGTTAAGAATGAAATGTAAAACAATGTAAAGAAACAAAAAATCAAAGTTCATCCTAATATAATGTGCGTCTTGTATTGCTAAAAAAAAGAGTCTAACATACAGTGTAGAATGATTTTCCCATCATGTACTGCATACAGCAGAAGCCTCTTGTTTCTTGATAAAATGAGCTGAAAGACAGTCAGCAGATATTTAAACACTGAATCTCTAGATGTTGACTTGCTGTTCCATATGAAGCTGTGTGTTTTCTGCAGTTAAGCATGCATTTTGCTGTTCCCTTGTAAAATACCATCACACTTCTTGACTGAAAAATGGATTCTCGTGTATATATTTCAAAGAAAAGTGGAACCAATAACAAGATTCAATTTGGAAAAGAGAAAAGGGGGTGGTGAAAATGGGACCAGTAGGGGGAATAGAGAATTATCTAAATTGTACATAGTGTGTAAATTAGCATTACTATAAGTCTGCAGTCACTTTGAGGTTGCCTATCTCCTGCTAGGAACTTAAATCAGCTTTGAGTTGTATTAAACTGTTAGAATTAGGTCTTGAATGCAGACTCTTAAAGACTTCAAAAATCATTATGCTTACAAGAAGCTTCTGTTCTGGGGAGGCTCGAGACCCCTTTTGTAACTCTGGGGAAGAAAGGAGTGCTTTCATTTTAATATGCATTCTGTTTGTAAGTAGTAACAGACCCTATTGATGTAAAACTAACTGTGATCATGTGGAGAAATCAAATAAATCATTTAAAACTCTTTGTTTCTCATTTAATGCAATCCAAGAGCTTCAACTCCTCATATTTGAAATTAAGGAAATTCCTTCCAATGGTATCCTGGCCCTGCTGAGGCAGTGGGATTTGTGCTGCTCACTTCAGAGGGGCCAGGAACTGAGGATCAGGTGGAGGAGGTGGTGAGTGGAGTCTGTGACCCGTCCTCACTCAGCTTGGTGGGGTAGTGCTGAAATAAATTGAGTTCTAGAGTCACTAAAGAGCAATGAATCCAACAGCCAGATGTGCAGACAGGGAGAGAGTGACTCCAGCACCCAGATGTGCAGACAGGGAAGCACGGCAGAGGTCCTGGTGGACAATTCCTAAACCCCTCGAGCCCCGGAGAGTGCTGGCAGCTTTGAGACCTTCTGTCCCAGGGGCTGTGTGTCCAGCTGACCCCAGGCAGCCTCAGGAGCTACTGTCCAGGGCACTTGTGCCCTGCCTGGGCAGGGCCCCGTTTGTCCTTTCCAGGGTCAAGTCCTGGGCTGCTCCGTGGAACCCCCAGGAGCTGGCAGTGCCTCGTGGCCACGGGCAGGGAGCCCCGGACCCCTCAGCCCAGCACCGAGTAAGTACTGCCCAGTTACTCCTTGTCCTCTGTTTGTGTGTCTCAGTTTCCAGCCCTGAAGGATCCTTTGCCACACGTGACCTTCCCAGTGTTTGAATTGCAGTTACACTTTGATAATCACCAGTGGATATTCCATTGTGCCCTGAACTTGGTGCATTTCCAGCCTTTCCAGGAGATTGTAGTGTGTTCTGGAAAGCCTGGCCAAGCTAATGCTCAGCTGTCAGTTAAACTAAACACTATGTTTGCTTCTGTTTTCTACAAATTTTAGGACATTCTTGAATTATTTTGTGGGAATAGTCAACTATGACCTCTTTCTGGAGGGCTGTAATTTCAGGATGCACATCTTCATCAATTTTTTTTTTTTGGTAGGTAAGTTCCCACTTACCATCATCCTCTGTGCCACTCTGAGCTGTGGGAGCCCTTTGAAGGTGACCAGTGAAACATCCTCTAGTGGAAGTAGAAGAATTTGCAGAGCTGTTCTTCACTGATGCTTCTATTCCTGGTTTAGAAATTAGGATTTGTAGAACTTTAGCAGATTTTGAGAAGACAAGAGGTTTGCACGTGGCAGTGCACTCACAGATTGTGGGAATGAGTCGTCATGCAATAAACAACTTCTCAAGCTCTTCTAAATAGCAACTTTTTAAAAACAGGTTCTTTCCCAAGAATTTTTGCCTTTTTTTTTTTTGTTGAAATAAAGAAATGCAAGATTAAAAGGACAGAAAAACAAAATAAAGATCTTCAAATGTTTTATCTGTATCTTTCTTCAGATTTTTGTTGACTTAACAATCAATGAATTCTATTTAACTTTGTTTTTTTCCAGTTGGCCTTAATGATTGATTTTGATTCAGAGTTTCATAAAAACAGGTATGGTATTTTAGCATATATTTATTTTAATAGTTGTGTAGTGTTTTATTCATCTCCACCCTGTGTTACAGCTGCATTAAATACACCTTTTCCAAAGGAATCTTTCTGGATTTTTACCCTGCTTAGTGATTTTGGTGCCATATTTTGTTGATGTAAAATTCCTGGAAGGGAACATAGCACAACCAATTTAATAGAAATATCTGAACCACACAAAAAATTCATGTTAGGTGTAGTTTTTTTAAGTAAGCCTTCTTTCTGTTTCCTATTATTTCAAGAATTAAAGACAAATCCTGTATTACTCAGCAAAAGTAAATCAACTTCAGGATGAGGCTGGTCATGAAAGTTAGGAAAATCTTAAATTAATATTTCTGCTGGAAGTACTTCCTCAGCTAAGCAAGACTTAAATGAAAGTTGTGTGTGCATGATGCTGACTTGAAGCCATCACTTCTTCACTTTTTCAAATCTTTAGATTTATCATTTTTGCCATGTGAATAATCACACATTTTTAGGGATAAAATGGAAAAAAAAAACAACAACAAAACCTTTATTTAGCATTTTTGCAGTAACTGAGATGTGAAATTAGCAGCATGGTTCACGAGACACAGCAGCTGAAAGCAGCCACAGGAGAGTGCAATCCATCAGCTCTGCTGGGTAACGGCACCACTGGAGCTTTCATTTATTTTTCATCCTTGGACACAGTGCTTTAGACAGGTCTGTGTAATGAGCAAAGCAAAAATAATCTGTCTTTAACAAGATGAGCAGAGGAAATTCATTCCAAGGCAAATGAAATATTAGGAGGGCATGATGGAAATGTCTTTTCTCTGCAGTTTCTCAGCTCTGCCACAGCACAGTGCCTGGTTTCTGATGAGGAGATGGGCCCTGGGTGAGTGTCCAGGGAAGTGGGAGAAGCAGGGACGGTGCAGGAGTTCTGTGACTCAGCAGTGGGATCAGAGTGAACCAAGGCTGGAAATTAGTTCATTTAACCATTGCCAGTCTGACTTTGTAGTGATTTTTTATAGGAGCAGAGCTCAGCTGAGTGTGGGGCCCTGAAGGGAGGTGCCCACCCCCTGAGCATCTTCCCCCTCCACCAGCTCCCCGTGTTCTCTTGGCTGATATTCCTTCACTTGCTGGCTAATATTTCTTTATGCCCATCTCCAACAAGGAAGAACATTTTTATTTAATGATTCATCCTGTATATTGTCCTTGCCATCTTTCTGGTAGTCTCGTGTCTCTCATTCTGCCTCAGCCCTTACACCAGGCTCCAAAAAATGACTCTGCTGTAATTAAAAATAACATCCAAAAAAACCCCAACCAAACCCCAAAAAACCAACCAACCAAACACACCCCTGCAATCAGCAGAGTTTGAGATGCTTCTGTTGTCCTTCAACCCCTGAAATTGGAAGAGCAGCAACATTTTCCAGCCCAGTGACGAATGCGCTGAATATTCCAATTCAGACTTGGAGCATTCCACGTGTTTATAGCCCTGAATTTTCATGGCATTTCAGCAGGTTTTAAAAATGTCCTTGATTATGTGCTAACTCCTCTGCTATGCCAATCTGTACATTTTCAAAATCTTTTGTTTGTGTATTTTGTGCCTAAAGGAGGAGGAAACTTTGTTTCTGCTCTTCCTATTTTTTTTCTACTAGTACAATATGCAGTTTCCTGGGCTGTTGCAATATTCCATTACCCTCCTCACAAATTTCCAGACTGCCAGCATAGCTTCATGCAAAAAAACCCACAAAAAACCCAAACAAACAATAACAACAACAACAAAAAAAAAAAAAAAACAAAAAAAAAAAAAAACCAAAAACAAAAAAAACCCCACAAACCCAACCTGTCTATATATTAGTAGTGAACCACAGGGGACATGTCCTCAGCAATTCCTCTGACTGCAGGAATTTGAAATGCCTTTGAAAAAAAGCTGGTGAAAAAGCACTGGCATTTTGGGTCATCTGTTTCTCTTCCCAGATGAGAAAAGGGAGAAACAGATGCCTCATTGAACTAATAAATAAATAATAAATTAAATTAATAATAGAAATATTTAACATAAATATATAAATAAATTATTTAATAGAAATACTTAAATTATTTAATATAAATAATGTAAATAATAGTTTATTAATATTGTACTAATAATTATTAATGAAATGTTCTTGAGTTCATGGAGCTCTTCCCTTGTCTCTGACATTACAGTGCAATGAAGGTTATTTTGGCAAAGAGCTTCTTGACCCATGTCCCTTCTGTATCCATTAATAGTGCCAAGATGTGCTTTAACCAGTTGCTGCAAGGTCTTTTTATAGCCAGCCTTGGCCTCTCACTCATCACTGTCCCCTGTGTGTGACATAAAGGCAGCACTCTCCAGGCTGGCCCACAGCTCCTTGGGTGCAATCCCACAGCAACAGCTTCTTTCCTGCACTGAGCTCAGGTCACCTCCCCTCGCTGAGCCAGAAACTTGATTTCAATACACTCTCCGGCACATTTTCCCTTGCTTGAGAAACTAAATCTTATTTGGCTGTTAAAAAAAATTATAGCGTGAAATAAAATATAAAATACTTCAAAACATGAGGCAATTTAGTGCTTCCTTTTAATCTAACATGGCAGAGCTGATGGACAATTTCCCTGCAAGTGCCACCTGACGTTGTGAGAGTCCCTTTGACTAACAGAATGTGTCTTTATTTTTCAGGTGGTTTCTTAGATGGCCACAGTCCAGTCAGTGTGAATGGACAAGAGCCTGGACGAATTTATTGATGTATTTATACAGTGACCATGTTAACATCTGGGTTTCAAACACATCACATCACTTGCACAGCCCACAACCAGGAGCAAAAGTGGAAATACCCGTTCCTGCCCTCACCTTTCCCAGGATTTCATATGTGAAACAGCTTTTTAAAAAAATGTTCCAAGTCAGGAGGTGATGCAATGAGCACATCATCGATGAGCACACGCCTGTGGGAAAGACAATTATGGATGTCAAGTGCAAAACTTTCATACCATCTGTCAGCTTGAACAGGAGCAAACAATGATTGCATAAAGAGAGGAGGAATTGTATGCATTTTCCTGGAAATGCTGCAAAGCCTGGTGAATGTTTTTGTAAAGTGGTTTAGTAACACTTTTTCAGTAAATAAAATATCTATGTCTCAAAGACCTAAATGTTATCAGGTCATTTTATTGCTGAATACCAGTTTTTAAGCAGCTGCTGGAAAAATATGGAAGAATAAAAAGGAAAGCTGAAGGGTATTTTTATTGTAGTCATTTACTGATCTCCACTTCTCTTGCATTAATTCCTTCTCAGGAAGAAATTTTTCCGCTTCTGTGTGGAATGGGCTGAAATGGACATCACTGTGGGAGTTGTGGTTGTTCACAAAATGTGGGTTATGAGGAGCTGTAACAGCTGAGGGATTGGATGGCCCAGGAAGGGAACCTGAAATGATGGGAACATGTGGATGAATACCTCAGTGGCAGAGACAGCAGAGAGGAGTCATAAATAAAAGTGGGGAAAGGAAAAGGTTGGGCATATTGCTGAAGCAAAAGAGAAAAATACTGTTTTAACTTTTTTTTTAGTAGATGGTGCAGTTCTGTGCAAGGCAGTTTGAAGATGTGTCAGGTCAGGGTGGAGGGATTCTGCAGAGAACTGCAGCTGCCAGCAGTGTGATTTCAGCTGTGGTTACACACAGCACTGGATGGGAGAAGATCTGTGGTGTGGCACCACTGGTGCCAGCGCAGGGACAGAGCATTCTCCGTGCCAGTGATGGTCCACCTGCAGTTTCGTGCTGTGGGTGTGATATCACCCCCTGTGACTGGAAAACCCCAGGTGTTTATTTATTCAGGATATCCCCACAATGCCATCCTCATGCTTGCTGAGTGAACACACAGGGTGGGGTGTGCTGGCTGCTGCCTCAGTTCTTGTGAACTTCATGATGAGGCATCTTTTCCCTGTGCTTCCCAACTGCCCAGCCTTGTTTTCACTCTTTGGATCATTTTCTTCAAGCAGTTTGTACCACGCTCTGTTTATCCTTTCTTTCAAGCTGCCACATCACCCCTACATCACCAGAACCTGCCTGACTTGTCTCAGGAGAGGGTGGCCTCAGTTTAACCCTTTCATTCCTGATATTCAGTCTGGCAGGTGTTGTGGGACCTGCACCTCTCCTGCCCAGGAAGATAAAAAACTAATTTTTTTATCATTTTTTACCTCTCCTGCCCAGAGCTGGGATGTGGCACTGGTGTGGCAGTGCCACCCAGGTCCCCTCAGAGGGACATGGTGTGGCTCTGCCCCATTAACCCCACGTGTCACAAGGCTGAGGCGTGTCCCCTTCTATCCATACCATCAAGCACTGGCACCTCATCACTGCACCTCAAAGATTGCCAAGTGCTGCACCCAGCTCAGCGTTCCCCACCCATTGTTTGCTGCCCGGGAGCATTAGACATCACCTCTTGCTTTTCCACCCTTCAAAAGCAAAAGAAGCAGGATAATGTTACTTAATGAGAGCTGAGCACATCCTCACCTTTTCCTGATCCCTCACTCTCAGCCCTTCTTGTTCCCTACTTGCAGTACAGTCGAGAGGCAACCAACATGGCAATTTATTTGTGCTACAACATTAAAGGATTTTCATTTTATGAGTCATAAGTAAAGGAAGCAAAATAAGTGAGTTCATTAAGCCTGTGTTTACTTGTTCTTTTTGCAAATGCCATTTTGTAACATTCTGCAGTTCCACACAGACCAAAGCAAAGTCAAGGCAGGTGGACATGGAGATGCCTAAAATGACAGAGTAGCAGCAGCCTTTAAAGGGATTATTTTATCTGAAATAAATAGTTCAAACAAATTAATTCTACCCTTGAGTAAATGAAGCTCAACACGCCTTTAACAGCCCTTCTGTGTCGGTGAGCAGCCCCAGCCACCTGCAGGTGAGGCAGCGGCTGGGGGGTGATGGTGCCACAAAACTGACCGTGACCTCCCGTACAGAAGGGGAGCACTGAGTGCTTCTCAGCCAGATTTCAGTGAATATCAGTAATTTCACACAGGTTTGGCACCTGGGTTTTTTAAAAAAAGACAAAACCTGCTGCCAGAGGGATGGCAGGGAAAGTGAAGGAGGAGGGGGATGCTCGGTGCAGGGCAGCGCTCTCGCAGGGCACAGCGAGCAGACAGGTCTTTGACACTTGTTTATGTGCGGGAAGGGCTGCAGGAGTGCGGGGCCGCTCAGGGGAGGTTGGAGCTGCCCACACCATCCTGCCCCGGCTCCCGACACACGGAGCAGGGGGAGTTAGGCTTGGATTTGGGAGATTCGGGGGCGATTTCCACGCTGCAGCCCAGCGTGTCCCGCAGCTCCAGGAGGGGAAGCAGCGATCCCTGCCTGCGGTGCTGCTCGCGGGCTGGCCTGCGCCGCGGCTTTCGCTTCATGAGGGCGATTCAAAGGCTGCACCAAGAGCTGCTTCTCGGCGGGACCGTGCGGCTCGGGCAAGAGCTGCCGGGCCGGGGAGGGGAGGGCACCAGGGAAGCCGTGAGGAAGCCGTGAGGAAGCCGTGAGGAAGCCGTGAGCGGCGTTACTGCGGGCCCTGCGAGCGAAGCGCGGCGCCGCGGGGCTGTGGGGCCGTGCCCGCCGCAGGTCACCCGGATGGAGCACATCCCCGCGGCTCCTGCGAGCGAAGCGCCGCCCCGTGAGGCGGTGAGGCCGCGGGGCTGTGGGGCTGCGGGCCGTGCCCCGCCCCGGCGGGGCCGGGCGCTCGGCGGTGCCGTCAGCGGAGCGCCGAGCGCGGCCATGAGCGCGGTGCTGCTGCTGCTGCGGGCCCTGCGCTCCGCCCGGCCCCGGCCCCAGCCCCAGCCCCAGCCCCGGGCCGGCCCCGCGGCCTGCGCACGGCCGCGCCCCGCCGCGCCTTCGCCAAGGAGCTGTTCCTCGGCACGCTGCGCAAGGTGGGTCCGCGGGGGGCGGTGGGGGCCGGCCGCGCCCGGGGGTCGCTGCCCTTTCACCGGCGGACAGCGGGGCTGGCACGCACCGGGGGCTCGTCCGCAGCAGCGCCAGGGCCTTTCCCCGCTGCTCATCCCAGCCCGGGCTGCGGGCGTTGCTGTGAGCCCTCGGCAGGGCCCGGCCCGGCCCGGCTGCCCCGCAGCCCCCGGGTCCAGCCCTGCGGAGCTCCCTGCCCTGGCTCTGTGTGCCCCTCAGCTGCAGCCGGGTAACTGAAGGGAGCCTTTGCACACAGAACAGGCGATGGGGCTCAGAGTGACCCAAACAACGCCGAGAGCCCCTGTGCCTGCCAGCCCCGCGGGTCCCCTGGGCGCTGCCTGTCGCCGTGCTCCCCCTCTGGGCATGCCGCTGAACTTGGATGGCTTCGTCCTCTGGTTGTTCTTCAAGGATGGAGGCTTCTTGTAAATCTCTGCCTACAGTTTTGGTAGGAAAGATTGGTGTTCTTGTGGTGCCTTGAGATGCCACTGGACAAAGAAGTTAAAATCTGAGATGGAACGCTGTATTTAGCAGAGTTTGTTACTGCAGGGCTTAGAGTGTGCATTTATCAGAGATTGCAGGGTGAAGTAAACGGAAAGAAGGAATAACTCAAATCCACTGAAATAAGTTGAGCAATAAAGTCTCCTGCAATGGAGCTTGTCAGATAAGGTGTTAAAACAGGCAGCACTCAGGCTCCACTGTGTTAAACCCCTCTACAGATGTGTCTCGGGTGTTTCTTCCCTCAAGTTTCAACACAGCAGCTTTCTGAAAACCTCTAACATTTCACAGGTCCTGAATTTTTGATGCTGATATATTGCTCAGAGTACCATGAACAGATTTGTGTGGACAGAGATAAATTCTTCTGTTTAAAAGGGGAAAGGCAGTAAAAATCAGAAGTGTTCTTCTCACGTAGCCTCCCACTCCTTGTGTTCCTTGTTTGTATTTTTTACCAATTCCAACCTGTCAGGCTGTGCTGCTTCCAGTTCATGGCCAGAACACCCTGGGGATGATAAGGAGTGGTGGGGCTCACTCACCTTTGTCCTCGAGGCATTAGCAGGTGAAATGTGCTGGGTGTTCGCAAGGGACAGTGCTCATGGGCTGAGCTTTGGAAACATCAAACTCATTTTTATCAGTCCCTGAATAGGGTTAAAACTCATGGGTGATGAAGAACTTTTGCATCCTCGTGGTTCTTAAAAGATCTCTTGATTTCTCCCTCATGTTTCTGTTGTTCAGTTAACACCCTCTGGTCTGGTTTTGATGTGAAATAAAGTTGGGTCCTGTGGAGCCCTATTTCTGTTTCGGGACATTTTCCACAATTCTTAATTTGCACAGTGTTTTAGAGTCTTTGCAAGGCATATCTCCCATGATTTTTATTTTAACTGCATGGTTCGTGTATTAAAAATTATTAAATAATTCTCCTATTCTCCTATTTTAGGAAGAAGTTTTTCCTTACCCAGAAATTAGCAATGAAGAACTGGCAGAAATCAACCAGTTTGTGGGACCTGTTGAAAAGTTCTTCAATGAAGAAGGTATATTATTGTGGTTTTATCCATGCAAGTGATTTAGTGATTACAAAATTATTTCACTATAGCAGTTCTATAAGGTGTTTCAAACATTTAATTTAGTTTATGCATTTATTGCTGCTCACACAGTGATGCTGATTCTGTAGCATGTCCATTTGTGGCTTTTTTGGGAAGTATTTGGGTGCTGATCAGAAGAATTAAATCTCCAAAACGGGAAAAACCAAGGATGTAAAAGAATTCTGGGATAAAGATAGGATTTGAAATTGGTTTTAGCTCAGCTGAATTGTGCTTCTAACTACTTCATACATTGTGATTTTTTTTTTCCTAGTTCTAGTTCCTAGAACTTTATAGCTGTCCTACTCTGCTAAAACTGACCGTGGCAAAATGCAGCAGAGATACTCAGAAATGCTGGCTCGTTGAGGAGTTATGAAAAATCAAAAGCATTTCTGTTTTTTCAGTATTAGAGTAATAATTCCATTTGGGAAAGGCCTTATTACCCGTCTGCATTCCAGAGAGCATTGCAGGGTGTTCTTCCATTCGTGCTGCCTTGGATAAGCCAATTCCAGAGCAATTGCAGAATAGTGGTTTGCACAGACAGCAATTTCTGGGGCAGTTAAACAGCACTGTCTCAGCCTTCCCATTGACAGAGGTTTTCCAAACTCTGTAGGAGTTTGGAGAAGCCAGTGATTGTCACACATCACAATTAGCGAGATCCAGGTGATTTAAACTGTAAAATTGTAGTGTTGCTCACTGACAGTAAATAAGGGATTTATTCAAATTACATTTTTTAACTCTTTGCTCTGTGGGGGGGAACATGGTTCATGGAGTAAACAGCCTGATGTTTAGGGAAGGAATAAAAGGGTCAAATTATGGAGTCTGGAGAAAGTATGATTCCTGTTTGTTTTCACTGCCATGGTACAGAACAGCTCTCTTAATCCCCCAAGAATCTAAAATCTCCTAAGAACAAGATTTTCTAATTTCCTCATTTATGTACTTTTTTTTTTCTTGTATTCACGACCTAGACTTAGTTCAGATAGAGAATCCTGAAAATACTTTGCTTATTCCAGTCTTGGAATCTGCTGGCATGCAGAACCAGTAGAAATGTTTGAGAAAATGAAATAAATGCTGCATTTTTCCCATTTCCAAGTCTTTTTCCTGAATATGTCATGAGGACAAACAGGATGGTCAGGCTGCAGCTAGAAAGAAGAAATTCTTGTGAAGCTGGGAATGAGAAGGGTCATGAGTGACTGTGGCCCTGGTGGGGGAATTCTGTAGCCTCCCAGCTGCTCTGGGCACTGAGAAACACAGTGTCAAATGAGAAAAAATTCTGTATTTGTAGTGGACTCGAAGAAAATCGATCAAGATGCAAAAATCCCACCCGAAACCTTACAAGGACTGAAGGACCTGGGTCTCTTTGGCATGCAGATTCCAGAGGAATATGGTGAGTAAATGCCACAGAAGAACATCTAGGGGTGCATTTTGTGCCGCTTTTGTACCTCTCCAGTTAAAGCTGCTACATTCCTGTATTTCTGTACTTGAAATGGATTTTTGGGGGAGCGGGGAAGTGGCACAAAAAATGTACTGAAATAAAACCTGGTGCCTGTTCCAGGTGGGCTGGGCCTGTCAAACACCATGTATGCACGTCTGGGAGAAATCAGCTCCCTGGATGGCTCCATTGCAGTGACCCTGGCAGCTCACCAGGCCATTGGGCTGAAGGTAATGCTGCTGCTCTGGGGCCAGGGCTTCTGCACAAATTGCATGGAAAAGGTGAAGTGAAAAATGTGGGGCTTAGGGGGAGCAAATCAGAATTACTGGCAAAGCATAAATCAGGTTGTTGGTGTCTGCAGCAGCCTCTGCCACTGGTTCAGTGTGAGACAGAAAGGCTGCATAGGAAGTACACAAGGAAGTTACTATTAGGATAATTGTTCTTAGGTGAATGAGTCCAAGTTGTTTTTTTTTAAATTGGCTAAACTTGTCTAAAGTACCTAGAATAAATAGAATTGAAACAGTATCAGGGGGGCTCAGGTGATGAGGAAGGAAAGAATTCAGAAAAGAGGAACTTTGGCTGGCTGGGGCTGCATGTTGGGGGGCCTAGAGGAGATAACTCATCTGAGAGAAAGTGTGTCAGTTTTGAACTTGAATATAGCCATAGGTATTTACCTTTTTAGTGCTGGGTGGATGGCAGAAAGAAGCTTGAAACCACACTCAGTTTGTTATAGCAAGAGAAGATTCCTTGTGGAATTGAGCAGAGAATGCTAATGAAAAAATATTTTAATGACTGACAAATAATACAGTCTTGTTGATTAAACTGTCTCTTGCTATGCCATAAAACTTGCAGATGAAGCTTTCTAAACATGCTGGAGCTTGTCAGCTCCCTCTCTTTTCCCACAGGGTGATGCTGCAAAGTTTCCTGTGCTTGTTTCTGCAGGGGATCCTCATTGCTGGCACCGAGGAGCAGAAGGCCAAGTACCTGCCCCGCCTGGCCTCGGGGGAGCACATTGCTGCCTTCTGCCTCACCGAGCCCGGCAGGTGCTGCTGCCCCACAGCCCCACAGGGGCTCACTGCCTTAGCTGCATTGCTTCATACCTTCAGGCTTCTTTATCTGGGGCCCATGGCTTCAGTATATACATCTGTGGCTTAGTTTTGGTATTTCAAGGAACACTCCAATTACTCTTTCCCCAGCATGCTGCTTTTGGCAGTGTCCATGAAATCCTTGATTCTTGTTCTCATCCCAGGAATTCATTTACTTGAAAGGATGCTTTGTGCTACGTCAGAAATAATGTGCTGTGACTGTTCTGGGATGCTTTCAGTTCTTATTCAAAATATAAAAGCCTGTTTTGAAGGAGCTACCAAAACTAAAAGGAAGAATTTTTGTTGTCACTTAAGTGAGAGGCTCATTGTGTGTTCACATAGCTCAAAGTGTAGCTCCAAAATGTTGCTTTTGTGGCATTCTACACAGTCTGGTCAGGTTATAATCCTGATAACATGGTAATGAGAAGAAATGTCCCCTCAGGTAACTTTTAGAACTGTTCAATCTAGTGAGCTTCCTTGTTAGTTAAAACCTAAAATTTATATACTGCTATTTGAGACCCCCTCCTTTTTACAGAATAGGAAGAGGGGGAATATGCAGTTTTGTTTTTTTAAAGCATGTTTACTTCTTTAAACATTAGTAACTTGTTTGTTTTCTAGTGGGAGTGATGCTGCATCCATCCAGACAAGGGCAACCCTGAGTGAAGATGGGAAACACTTCCTGTTAAATGGCTCCAAGGTACCTACTCACAGACTGGGAACAGGAAAGGGGTTTCTTACAAATGTAGGAAGTGTTCTTGTCTTTTGCATCAGTCTGGAACTGGGAGGTTTCCAAGCTAGAGGAGAATGACCCTGTCAAAAAGATTAGGCACAAAGGGAATAGAAAATTATTGTTAGAGAATTACTGCATTAAACTCCTGGTAAGGAAAATGGAAAACTACCCTGGGTTCTTTCTCTGTTGGCCATTTGTGTGTTCAGCTTCAGGGCGGGTTGGTTTCTTAGTAAATCAGCCCCTTCCATGACGGCTTAGGTAAAAGGAAACCTGAACCTGTATTTGACATCTCTTCATTCTGCAGGCTAGATTTTAAAATACAACTTGATATTTAATTAGAAATAGGTCTGCCTGGAACCTTTCTGTTAAAAGAAACCGTGACAAAAGCCAGTCTTGAAGAAATCAGAGATGTCCTGGTTTCAGCAGTATTGGATGCGTTGCAGACTTGGTCTGTAGTTGTTGATCCATTTGTGGTGTGAAGAGACCCACCCTGGGGGAGAGGCTGATCAGAGAATTTCTCATCAGAGTTAATTTTTGGCCACAGGGTTTGTCCAGTCTGCATTGCCCCTGTATCTCTCAGGTGCCAGCAGCAGCAGGATGGACCAGCTTTTGTGGAAATGCACTGTGGATTTTAATTTAATGCATATTGATACTACATTCTGGTTTTAAAGTTGCTCTAAACTGAGCACATGTGGTCAGCTCTCCTCAGAAATGTGCTCTCCCTGGGAGCAGACCCTCATTAGAACTGAAGGGAAGGAACAGCAATTTTTCAGCACTCTGTTCTTTTCCCAGCCTGTTACAAAACCCTGGAGGGCTGTGCCCACAAAATCAGCACATTTACCTTTCTTACACATCTTCCCTCTCTCAAAACAGGTCTGGATCTCCAATGGTGGCCTGGCCAGTATTTTCACAGTGTTTGCCAGGACAGAGATTGTGGACAAGGACGGGCAGGTGAAGGATAAAATCACTGCTTTCATCGTGGAGCGGGACTTCGGGGGCGTCACCCATGGGAAACCCGAGGATAAACTGGGCATTCGAGGCTCCAACAGTAAGAGCCACCTAAAACTGTTAGCAGAACTTGTTTTCATAGTTTAAGGTTTTATTTTGGTTGGATCATCTGAATTCAGGGGCAAATCAATACGTATTCCATGTTACAGTATAAGTTTCATGTTTCTTTAGCTGGCTTTTCCCAGGAGCCCTTCCTGACGCAGGGTCTGAAATAAGAAATCCAATTTGTGGAGTTCATTCACTGTGCAGTGAAAGAAATCATTCAGGAGACTCAGTGGCCAATAGGTTTAATCTAGAAGTCCACGTTCTTCAGCTCTTCTAAGCTTTGTAATGATTGCATCTTTTCACCATCTTGGTGACTGTTCAGTCAGTTCCTTAGAACTAGAAATAAAGACCAAACTGTAGTTCTCTGTTTACACAGTGTATATTCATAATATTTTAAATATTTTACATCAATAACTGATGTCAACTACAGCCTTTTCCCAAATTCTCACTTCTTTGGCGAAGCATGTATAATTCTGTCATAAACAATGCATTAGGAAGACTTCATTTCCTGCTACAAATAGTGACTTAAGTTCCTGAATGTCTTTTAAGTATTTCTGTGTCATATTTGATCAAGTGTTAATTCTGTGTTTCAGCCTGTGAAGTACATTTTGAAAACACCAAAGTGCCTATAGAGAATGTAATTGGAGAAGTTGGAGGGGGATTTAAGGTAAGCAGTGGAGAATAACTACTGGTGATTTATAGAAGTCTGAAGGAGGCTGTTTCCCCCCGTGCTGAAGTTTCCTTGTGGGTGGTGTGAGCACTGCCACACTCTAGGGTACAGGAAGAGAGATTCCCCCATTGATCTGTAAATTGGTGTCACTGGACAGTGCACAGTGTGCCATCATCTCAGATTTCTGTGTTTCTTCTCTTCTTGTTGGGCTTTTGGTTGTTTGTTGTGGTGTCCCCTCAGAAGAGGGAGTGACTTCAGCTGCCCTTCTGCCCTGAATGGAGGACATGTCCTCTGCTGGTTCCAGAGCAGAATGTGGGAAGGGAGACACCCTGGCACAGGCTGTGTGGATGTCACAGGGAGTGCTGGAGGCATGCCCAGCTCCAAGGTGCCCTGGCTGTCAGGTGCTTCTCCAGGGCTGCCCTGTTGCACAGGGAAATGCTGGCAGGACCCCAGGAAAGAAAACCACAGGTGGCCTTGCAGTGTAACCTTTCTCTGAGAGTGTGACCTGGGGAGTTGCTAACCTGCTCTTACTCCTTCTCCATTTCTTATTCCTGCTGTAGCAGGCAAGTCCAGGCCTAAGTGCTAAAAGAAATTATTTTCCTTAATGTAGTAGAGATTAAAAGAAGATTGTTATGGTGCCTTCCTGACAAGTTAAAATGTAGGACAGTGACTTCTTTCCTAACAGGCTTTGACATGAGTCACCCATGTTGAGAAACAACACTACAGACACCAGACTCCAAAATCTATTTTTTTTACGTTATTGGTCTGTATTTCATTTCTATACCTCCTTTCTTATCCCTTCTGTGATGTGTTGCTGAAAGCCACCTGAGGCAGAGAGCAGCCATCACAGGTCAGCTGCAAGGAGAAATACTGTGGTTTTCTTCATCTGATAAACTGGAGCCGTGCTGTCCAGCTGGAATGTTGTTTACCAGCTGCAGATAAATGCATTTTTATCTACATTTTACCTTCATCTAATTAGAGATTATTTCCAAGTCACCGGATCATCTACTTCAGATACAAAATTGGATGTAATGGGTGGCAGGAAAAGCCCAGTTTTGAAGCATTTTCCTTGGGATGCTGAGAGCTGTGGTGGCTGATGTGAGGGCACTCTCCAGGACTGGCAGTGTGTCCCAGTGAGGAGTGAAATCCAGGGAACACAGAAGCAGGAAGCAGTGACCTAAGGAGAATGTGGCCTAAACCCCATCTGTTTCTTCACAGGTTGCCATGAATATCCTCAACAGTGGAAGATTTAGCATGGGCAGTGCATCTGCTGGAATGATTAAGAAGTTGATAGGTGGGTGAATTGGGAGCTCTGCATGGCTGGGTGCCAGCAGAAACTGCTCTGCCTGAGGCAGATCATGCAAGACATTCAGAGTGGGAGCAGGAGTCTTGACCTTGTCATAACAGGCTTTGATATCTTTAAAACACGAAAATATGGTTTTGAAAAATTAAATTAAAAGCCTGCTTGCAGAGGTTTTGAAATAAAGGTCTTTTTCCTTTTGTACAGTGTAGATTCAGTTCATAGAGTGGG
Organism: Passer domesticus; assembly: GCF_036417665.1. Lineage (NCBI taxonomy): Eukaryota > Metazoa > Chordata > Aves > Passeriformes > Passeridae > Passer > Passer domesticus. Next base: position 5,775,520 of record NC_087482.1, on the reverse strand, counting down.
AGGTTATTGCCTCTGTTGGACTTCCCTGAGGTAAAATGTTATTCCCAACAAAAAAACCTCTGTACTATTGATTTTAGAAGGTGTAATCTCCCCTGGAACCTCCCACCTGAATAACTGGCTCAAAGCTGCACACAGTAACTAGGGCTAAAACTGCTTTCTGCCAATTATTAGCCAAAACAGTAACAGAAGTCTCTCTAACCAATTAGCACCAAACCTGATCACTTCTCTTAAGAGTACAGGTTCATACCTCTGGTTCAAAAGCCTTTGACAGGCTGGTCCCACACTTGGTCAACAACATCAGTGTGAGGGTGATTTTCACAAAGTGCTGCTTCTGGAACAGCCAGGGGGCTCCTGGGCACAGACTGGAATGTCACCGCCCAGGGAAGGACACCAGCTGCTGGAATGGTCTGTCACAGCCCTTCTGAGAATGACTTGTTTTTCTTTCTTTGAAGAACTGACATCAGAGTATGCTTGCACCAGGAAACAATTCAATAAGAAACTCAGCCAGTTTGGATTAATTCAGGTAACAAAACATGAAACACCTAAATCTCTGTGCGAAGTGCCAGGACATAGATTGCATTGGGTGTATTTTGGCTGTACTGGTTTAAAGGATTTGCTAGAAATTTGTGTGAACCTGGTGCTGACTTCTGTACACTGATCTTTTAAATGTCCAGAATGATAAATGTATAAAAGTATTTTTTATTTATTGTTGTTTCAAAGTGGTACTTTTTATTGATTGATTAATTTGATGATGTAAAACATATAAGAACTGCAGGTCTTTTTAAGTTTGAGGGTTGATTGTGGACTTTTGCATCTGAATTTCTGTACGATTCCTCCTGTTGCTGTGTGGCAGGAGAAGTTTTGTTTGATGGCTGTGAAAGCCTACGTGATGGAGAGCATGGCTTACCTGACTGCAGGGATGATGGACAGGCCAGGCTTCCCTGACTGCTCCGTCGAGGCTGCCATGGTCAAGGTAACCAGGGCTGGGAAAAGGCTCAGTGTTCAGCCTGCAGAGGGCTGAGAACTCAGGGCTGCATTTAGAGGAGAGAAGCACTGCAGCCAGGTGGAATGACAGATACTGTTCTGTCTGTACCCCACAAGCTCAGACTCGTGCAAAATAAAACCTGCAGGGAACAGGTTGAGAATGTCACAGCCGCTGAGCTGGCGTCTGAGGAGGCCTCACATGAGCACTGGGACACTCAGTCACACTCCAGCTGCCATCCTGGCCAAGCTGCTGCTGTGCCAGCTTTCCCAGGGAGCTGATGGCACAACAAACCCTGTGGAATATCCAGGCTGTGGCTGTCAGGGTGTCCCTCATGGTCACTGCAGAAAACTCCTGCTCTGGGCTCCAGCCAAGCAGCTGCAGCTGCTCTCCCTGTGTGGGGCTGCCCCTGTCCCTGGAATGTGGAGAGTGCCCTGTGCATTGCATCACTAAATTTGACAAACCCCTGAGCCACAGGGATACTGCTCCAGGACCGGTGTAACACACAGAAAACGCTGCAGCAGTGTCCTGTGGATACAACCCCAGAGCAGGGCATCCTGTGTTTATTGCTGATTTATTATCTACTCTCTGCTGATCAAACCCTGTTCCATGGCAGGTGTTCAGCTCTGAAGGTGCCTGGGCATGTGTGAGTGAGGCTCTGCAGATCCTTGGAGGCCTTGGCTACATGAAGGATTATCCTTATGAACGCTACCTCAGAGACACCAGGATCCTGCTCATCTTTGAGGCAAGTACCAGGATCCCCTTTTTCTGCAAACTGCAGTTCACACCTCCTATAAAGGGGAGTAGAAACCTGAAGGTTTGATTGACCAGGATCTTGTTCCTTCAGCTGCAAAGTCTCTAACAGTAAAACTGCAGGACTAACCTTGTTTTCTTTGGAATATCAATAGTAGTTCCCTATAATAAAATAAGCTATGATGGCTTTTACAGACTGACCACAGTGTGAGTTACAGCAGTAACCTTTCCTCTTGTGTGCTTCTCACAAGAGAAGCAGAGAAACTCATAAAAGATCAACTTAGACATTTAATTAACTTATTGATGGCTATTTAAATTAAAAGAAAGGTTGGTTCTGAAGCTTGTTCTCTTTCCAAGCTGGATTGTCAGTGACCCATCATGTGCACATCAGAGTCACTGTCAGACTTGATTTTAACTCAGCTCATTTTGAGCAGTTCTACAACTATTCAAATATTCCTTCACTGGAACAGTGCAGAGCATTTTTAATCAAAATGCATTTTGTCTGTTTTCTTTTGCATTGGGGTATATTTGTGTGTTTAATGATGAGGGGCTCAACTTCTGCAATGCCCCATGAAATCAGAATTAAAACTGAGATAAAGCAAAAGGCGGCAGTTTATGTGTGGGGAGAGTCATCATGTGGTACTGGAGCAGTGGGAAGAGCACAGGGGCACAACAGACCTGCTTGGAAAACACTATTGTAAACTCTGGTTACCCACCTTCTCACTTTCTCTTCTGCTTTTTCCAGGGCACCAATGAAATCCTGAGAATGTACATTGCACTGACAGGGATGCAGCATGCAGGGAAGATCTTAACTGACAAAATTAAGTATGTTCTTATTTATTCTTAATAGTTTTAAATAAACTAAACAGAATCAGATAACTTTATAGATAAGAGGACAAACTGCAGGGAATACCTGCAGTATTTCTATTTATTGTCTGTAAAAGTTCACTGTTACAGGGACTCTGTGTTTTTAATGGGATGGTTCATAGATTTAGGAATTGTAGCATTTAATGCATTTTATCTTGGACTTTTACACAAGCTGTAATTATTTCTTTCAAGACCAGTAATTAATATTTTGTATCTGAATGAAGTTGTATTGACACAACAGCTGCATTGTGCATATTGAGTACTGGTCTCTGGAATTCCTTGTGGGTGTCTTGGAGAGCAGCTGATGACTCTTAAGGCTCCACAGTTGTTCTCCAGACTTCACAGCAGTGGATCAGGACTTGGTGCTAAAGTATTTGGAATTCCAACTGGTTGTGTCTGAACCTCTTGGAATTTTTTTTAACAGCCATTCTTTCCCCAACATTTCAGAGCAATCAAGAAAGGAAACGTGGGAGTGGTGCTGGGGGAGTTCCTGACCAGGTTACAGGACACCCTGGGCAGGAAGGTGGATCTGGGGCTTGTAGGTGACAGTGGGGTGGTGCATCCCAGCCTCCAGGTAAGGGCCTCTCTGCTGAGCTCTTGTGTTTGTTCCCTTTGCTGCTTGCCACAATTTCATCTCCTGTTTTTGCAAACCAAAATGTATACCTAGGGGCAGTGAGATTTTCCAGGGTAAGCAGATGTTGGCACCATGACAGGGTAAGAAGTTACAGTTATTGTCCAGGTATCAAGGGAGGATGAAGGCTGCTCTAAGCCTGTGTTTATACCAAATCCAGTTTTAGATCCATTTGGATAATTTGTATAAATTGAGCCTTCACCATATGAAAGCGTTTTTAATAGCTGCCCTTTGTTATAAGGTTAGTTACAAAACAGGAGTTTTTCCTGTTTAATTGGAACAGAGTTTCAGGTCAGAATGACTGTGAATTACACATACACATACTTGCTTAATCACTTAGGAAAAGGTTTTTATGACCAAAAATGAATGTTCTGTTAATAGGAAAAAGATAAGGTATATTTTTCATGGGGCGTTCTGTTAGTTACTTTTGTTATCATAAGCCTATACTAAAAGTTACTGAGGGTAAACTCCAGAAAATTGTAATGGATCTTTGAGAGAAAGAAATGCGCCTGTCTGGCTTTTAGCAGCAAGGTGGATGAATGTTAAAAAAGAGAAAATCCAGTATCCTCTTTAAAGGGGGTGGGGGTATGTTGCTTTTCTGTTATAAGACTACTCAAATTGTTCTATTTTGTGTTTTGTTTTATAGGAGAATGCCAAGAAACTTGAAGAAAACGTTTATTATTTTGGAACTACAGTCAGGGGCCTGCTAAGTAGGTTTGGCAAGGTAACTATTTATTTTGTCTGTTGTCTTTGTTACTGAATAGTTTATGCTCAGGGCCCCACTGGAACCTGCAGGGGACTGAGTGTGGCAGGACCAGCACTTCCTTCACATGACACCTTCTCACTGGGTGTGAGAAAACACACTGACATTAGGTACTCAGTGTAATGGGCAAGTTACATTGTTAGAACCAAAACCAAAGTACCAGCACCCTCAGTGAATTGGTTGTTTTCTTCTTGTGTAAGCACAAATCCTGCTGCTACAGGCATTTAACAAAGTGGTTTAAGGCACACATCAATATTACAATTTTACAAGTAGAATTTAAAAGGTGCAGCTTAGTAAACCCAAAACTAACAATGATAATTTCTGACCTAGGCTAGAACGGGTTTATGCGAAATAAAGCTGGACCTAAACATGAAGTATGGACAGTGATATTTGGTTAAAGTTTTAAATTGGCAAACCACAAGCAGATAATGATTTTCTCTCTCCCAGACAATAGTGGATGAGCAGCTGGTGCTGAAGAGAGTGGCAGATGTGGTGATTAATTTGTATGCAATGACTGCAGCCATCTCCCGGGCCAGCCGCTCCATCAGCATCGGGCTCAGGAACCATGACCACGAGGTGAGTGTCCCTCAGCACCAACCATTCCCACTCAGGCTGTGCTCCTGGCAGCAGGCAGGCTGCATCTCTGGGGAATTACAGCAAACTCTCCCATAAAAGTGCAGCAGAACGTGGCTAAACCTGCCAGAGTGCAGGAGCCTCTCAGGGGCTCTGCTTGTTGAGCTGCACACTTTCAACATGTTTAAAATACTTCTTTAACACATACACAGACATTTAGAACCTCACCACAACTCTGCACGTTCTCTCAAATCTGTTAACACCATGCAGTTCTTCCCAAGCTCTTTCCATATAATCATTAATAAAAACACATAAGCACAACAGTATTTGGGCAGCACAGCTCAGGTCAGGACAGGACAGTGCTTATTTAGTAGCTCATGTAAAGTTTCATGGTAACAGTGGTGTTGCAGCACAAGAAAAATTTGCTCCAGATCAGTGTGAAAACAAATCCAACGTGATGAAGGTTTGGCTTTGGCCTTGAGACTTTGCTCTTTGTGTGAGCCCTGCTCTGGATTGATTCCCAATCAGTCTTGGAGTAGCTTCTGGGCGAAGGCTCATCCCAGCCCTGAGCCTTGGCAGTTCTCTGGCCTCAAAGGGACAGCTGAGGCTGCACTGCACATGACTGGGGTTCAGGGCACCATCATCAAAGAGCTTTGAGATGTTTCAATTACTGTATTCTTACTACATGGTTTTTGTTATGAAATTCATTCACTATTTTTAAACTCAGTTTTACTCCTTTTCCAGGTGCTTCTTACAAATATCTTCTGCACAGAAGCCTATTTCAAGAATAATTATGCCATGGCTCAATTAGAAAAATGTAAGTACTATAAAATAGTTCTTACGCTCTTCTGTCTTTCAGACTGTAATCAAAAAAAGGTGAGTTTGATGTGACCAACAAAAGAGTTTGGCTCCGCTTTTAATTGAAACAAGCAGCAGAGCTGGAACCTGTTGAAAAGAGTCTCTTCACTTCATAGCTAAAGCCAACTGCCAGCGTTCCTTATTGAGGAATATAATATCTACATTTCATGTATATACTTCTGACAAGTAGCTGATAGAAATGAGGGATTTGGACTCTTTGGGAAGTACTGACCAGCTGGGCATTGGGTCTCTGAAGCTCAGTCTGTAATAACCAATCTTTTTCAATAGAGAATGTTCAGTTTCTTCCTGGCCCTCACACTCTTGCATTTGTGTTCAAAAACACTTCTTGAAAGAAATTTACAACAGCTCTTTGTGGTCCCTTAGTTGACTTTTCTCTCTTTCTCCACAGATGCTGATGAAAACCTGGATGATTCCATTAAAAAAGCTGCAAAGCAGATCCTGGAGAAGAGGGCATACATCTGCTCTCACCCTCTGGACAGGACCTTCTGATTCCTCCCTGAGAGCAGGCACTCATGAATGTCAGTCAGGGAGGAATTTGCTGCAGTTCCAGTATTTGGCATCTTAAAAGCATCTGTTATTTAATGTCTTTACTAAATGTAACTGTGTAAAATAAAACTTCTTTCTAACCAAAATTTCATAGGAAAAGGATAAATACAGAGATTTCATTTAAAGCTGAAGTTATTTTATTACAGACATACATATATATATATATATATATATATATATATATGTCTGTTTCCCCTGTAACTGGATAAAGACAGGTGAGGTTTAGATGGGGAGATGTTTCTTCCTAGGAAGGGACTGTGGGGTTTCTCAGTATTTTTGTACTTCAATCAGCTGCTCATTCACTGAGCAAGCCTGAAAGACTTGGGTATACCTGTGTTTGAGGATTCCAGGATGAGGGAAGAGATGAGAATCTTGACTCCATGTTTCAGAAGGCTGATATATGAGGATATTATATTAAAGTACTACACTACAACTATACTAAATAGAGAGAAAGAATTCATCAAAAAGCTGGAAGGGAAAGCAAAGGAATGAATAACAAATCTTGTGACTGTTCACAGCTTTAACACAGGTGGCTGTCATTGCTCATCAAGTAAAAACAATTTCACATGCTGGGTAACAATTCTCCAAATCACATTCCAAAGCAACAAAACATGGAGAAGCTGAAGCTTCCCAGCTTCACAGGAGAAAAGACCCTGGAAAAAGGATTTTTCATAAAATGTGTCTGTGACACTCGTAGAATGAGAACAGTTCTGTTTAGGAGCCCAAACATTGGTGCTAAACAGGTTTATTCTCGGTTTTTGGGGGCAAGAGGAAAGAACTGAAGCCAGTTACTGTAAAATGCCTGCACAAGCACCGGTGCAAATCACAGCCAAAGGAAGGCTGAAGCCAGTCCCACAACCACAGCCCAAGCAGCCAGAGATCCTCCTTCAACCCTGGCTGCATTGAAGCCCCACTGACTGCCAAGAAGAAAAGCGCCCTACTGAGAGCAAGCAAACTTAACCCTCTGCCAGGACACAAATTTAGAGGGAAAAAAATCAGACACACTTCCCAGTGAGAAGGGTTGGAACTCTCTGCCCCCCAGCACTTCCCCGGCAGGCAGGTTCACAAAGGTGCTGGGAGCTAAGCTGTGCCCTGCGAGGGAACAGAGCCAGCCTCCCTTCAGTGGGAGAAGGCGCGGCCTCAGCTGTAGCCCCGGGTGCCTGCGGTGGCCCAGGGCACGGCCATGGCTGTCAATGTGTTGGGCTGCAGCACAGGGCAGGCCGGAGCTCAGCAGCCTCAGCAGAGCCCAGGGCCGCGGCCCTTCCCTGCCGGGGCCCGAGCCTGGCCCGGCCCGGCCCGGCCTGAGCAGCCCGGACTGGCCCAGGGGATGGGCTGCGCCCGCCCGCTGTGCCCACAGGCTGGGCCCAAGCCTTTGCAAGAGGCTTTCTCCCAGCTTGGCAAAACCTCGGCCAAGTGTCCCTGTGCTGTGCTGAGAAGAGTAAAAAACCCCCTCAAATTTAACCCTACTGCCCACCGCATGAGGGATCCCTGCACACCTTAGGAGAGGTCATCAATACTCCTTTGTGCCTCATGAGAGATCCCTGCACGCCTCTGCAGGGACCCCAAAATATCCCTTTGTGCCTCGTAAGGTCCAGGCCCAGATGATCCCCCAGAAGGAAATGTGCCCTCAGCCCAGGGACGCTCAGCATGGGCTCCCCCTTCCCCTCGGGGCCCTGCGCTGGGCACAGCAGCCCCTGCCTGGCTCCTGCCTGCCCACACCGTGGCCTTCCACGGCTGCTCCTGGGCATGGAGCTCAGTCAGTGCTGGTGCCGGGGGGCCTTTGCTGGTGCTACCACATGGACATAGCTGTGAAAACTCTATTTCTTTATTTAAACATAAAATAGGGGCCAAGCCCTGCCCTGCCAGACAAGGGCTGCCCACCTTCAGTCCTGGCCGGGGAACAGGACCAGGGGACTCCGGGGCAGAGGGTCTCGTTGAGGAGGGATGGATTTGGGGATGCCTTCATTATGGTGGTGCAGCCACGGCAGGGCAGATAGGGGCAGAAGTGAAGAGCTGGGTTATATTGTCAAGTTGTCGTTGTCTCTATTTTTAGGATAATTTTCTGAAGATGCACAGGAGCACCTGTGAAGAGAGGAGGTGGCTGAGGCCCCAGCTGCCAGTGGCACACAGGGAGCCTCCTGCACAGCAGGGCCCAGAGCTGGCAAGGCTCCCCAGCACGGCTGGAGCTGCTGGCACAGCTGGGCCCAGCTGGACAGCTGCCCCTCAAGGCCCCGGCCAGCAGGGCACGGCTCTGGGCAGGGTCCCTGGCCAGGAGCGGGCCCCAGAGCGCCTCTGCCTTTCAAGGGCAACCTCGGCCCTACTCTTTCTCCTCCCCACCTCCCTCTGCCTCTGCCCCGTGCCCCTGGGGCTGCTCTTGGCCAGGCAGCCTCAGTGGGAGCCAGCTCTGGCTGCTGCCCCAGAGGGCCCCAAGGACAAGGCCCAGCAATTGAGAGGCCAATGGAAGCTCCGCAGAGCTATTTGTAGAATCATGGACTGGCCACAGCTCCACTGGAGACTCTCTGGGAATGTTCCCTGACTATGAGCAGCATTTAAAGGAAGCTGTTTGAGGCAGAGAATCGCAAAACACTCACGATTTTCTCTTCCAGCAATACCAGATTGCTGCACAGCACATCATCAGGCACAGTGCCGCACCAGCCACAATGGCCATCAACTTAATCAAACAAGGTGTTCCCCAGCAGAAAACTCTTCTCATGCTTTTCCAGATGATGTCAGAATGTGTTGAGGTGCTGGCTGCATCTGTGGGAGCAATGGGGAGCGTGAGCCCGTGCTGTGCTGCACTGCTGAGCTGGCAGCACGGTGGATACAGGCAGGATGTTCTCTGTTTCCCCCAGAGCTGGGGCCTGCAGGCACCTTGCTGCCCTTTGGCACAGGCCTGCTCAGTACCCGAACCCCTGAGCCTGCACACCGTAATTCCTCTGTGCTGTGCCATTCTGCTCCAGGCAACACTTGTTGAAGACATGGATAAGGAGAAGGAAAATGGCCAGCATTTTGGAGCTGCTCCAGGGCCCTCCCTCCTGCACAGAGCGGCCCCTCCAGATGTGCGCAGAGACTGGGAAATTGCAGGGGATCTTAGGGTGTGCATGGCCTGTGATGCATGGATGCCTTCCCACTGTGCCGGGCATGGCGTGTCCAGATGTGCAGCCAATGCCCCCGGCTGCTGAGTCCCAGGGGAAGGCTGAGGGAAATGCACCCACCATGCTGGCTGTCCACACCACTCAGGAGTTTTTCCAGATGTTTGGATTCCTCCAGGGATGTACTAGCTCCTATAGGTTTCTTCTTCCTTCTTGGAGGACCTTAAGAGAAATATTTCCGTTTCCCAGGAATGGATCCCACAAAACGAGGGCTCAGCCTGTGGGGTCAGCAGGCACATGCTACTCACCCCTGCCATGGGAGCTGGGCCTGCGTGCAACATCCACCAAAGTCCTCCCTGCAGACACACCTGTAACACAACAGCCACAGAAGCTTCTGCCATCTCTGCTGATCTGCACGGGCACCACTGAGCCGCAGCAGCGGTGAGGGGATCGCGCAGGGTGAGGGCACACACGTGCATGGTTCTGTGCTGGCACCTGCAGCAATGCCCCCCTGGCCCAGCTTTGGGCTCTGAGCTGGCAGCTCTCCCAGGAGAAAGGCCTTGACCTACCCTCAGCATCTCCCAGAGGCTCAGTAATGGGTATGCGTAGGGAATCCAGATCGTCTCCATTCACAGGATAGTCTTCGTCCACAGGATCATCTTTGTCAACAGGCTCATCTTCATCATCAGGATCATCATCAGGGTCATCTGCAAAGAAAGGCAGGACAGAACAGTTCCTTTGACCCTGCTGAAGGTTCTCCTTCAGGCCTGAGTGGCAGTGAGGGCACCTGGGTGATTGCTGCCCTCCAAGGCACTCCCTCAGCTCTGCCTCCCACTCAGGAGCAGGGGCAGGGGCAGGGGGACCTCGTGCCTGCAGTGGCCCCACACTGGGATGGAAGGAGCCCCTTGCAGGGCAGTCAGGGCAGAAAGGATTCCCTGGAGCTGCCAGCAGCTCTAAAGCCAGCCCCGGGCAGGGCCAGGGCTTGGCAGTGGCAGCAGGAGCAGCTCAGGCTCCCTGGGGCTGGCAAAGGAGCTGCCAAAGGCTCAGCCCCGGGGCACAGCCCTGGGCCCGGCCCCTTCCCTCTCTGCTCTTCTCCCTGGCTGCACAGAGCACATGGAAGGACACACTGGCATTGCTCACGGGAGGAAGATGGACAGCTAAATGCTCCTTCCTCCCACGGGCAGCAATCCTGTGAGATCATTGTTGGGTACAAGAGTACAAATTTGGAGGCCAGGATTTCCAGAATCCATCAAACTTTGGAGGATCTTAAGGGAAATCACAAAGGAATATTACTCTGGACAATGATTACACTTGGATTGTGATTGCTCTGTTAGCAAAGGGTTGCTGATAACCTACCACCACCAAGCTCCAAGATCCTTAAACTGTGCTTTAACAAATGACGGAAGTCACGTTCCCAGTCTAGAAAGGAGCACAGATGGGAACTGTTCCATGCTGTGCTGGGATCCCCTTGTATAGGGAACCGAGCACTGCAAGGGGGTCAGGTAATGCTGTGTGCCCGCACTGCCAGACAGCAGAGAGGGCAGCTGAAGCCTCAGCAGGGCTCAGGCCCAGAGGCACAGCAATTACCTCCGGGGCCTTTGCCTGGCATCGCCTCCCTTCCTGCAGCAGAGGCTGCCATGGAGGCACTGCTTCCTCTGGGAAATGCTGCCTTCAGCACAGGCTCTCCTTCCATCTCTGCAGAAAGGAGAAGGGAATGCTCCATCAGGTGAGGCTGTTCACCAATGGGAATGTGGCATCTTCAGGAGGCAATGCTTGTCTCAGTAATGGACAAGATTCAGGAGAAAGACCAGGTTATTGGGGCCGCTCCAGGGCCCTCCCTCCTCCAAGGAGCTGCCCCTCCAGATGTGCTCAGAGACTGGGAAATTGCAGGGGATGTCAGGGTGGGCATGGCCCATGGTGCAGTTTGGGCAGCCAGTCAGCTGATGCCAAATGCCTTCCTGCAGGGGCTGGGCAGAAGATGCAGCCAGGCCAGGCTGGGAAACAGCCCTGCAGGGCATGAAAGCAGCAGCAGCAGCGGGGCAGCAAGGCTGCCATGGATCCCTTCCCACTGTGCCGGGCACGAAGTGTCCAGATGTGCAGCCAAAGCCCGCGGCTGCTGAGTCCCAGGGGAAGCATGAGGGAAATGCACCCACCACGCTGCCTGTCCACATCACTCAGGACCCTATTCATGTGTTTGGATGCCTCCAGGGACTTCCTGTCTCCTATAGGTTTGTTCCTCCTTCTCGGAGGACCTTAAGAGAAGTATTTGCATTTCAGGTGAATGGATCCCACAGAACAAGGGCTCAGCCTGTGGGGTCAGCAGGCACACACTACTCACCCCTGCCATGGGAGTGGGGCTTGTGTGCAGCAACCAGGAAAGGAGCCTGAAAAGTCTTTGCTGCAGACACACCTGTAACTCAACAGCCACAGGAGCTCCTGTCACCTGGTGCCTACCAGGCTGTCCATGATTATTCTTTTAGGAACATTGACAACATACCTTCAGGAGGCTTAAGAGGTTGGAAGTCTTCATGGAGCCAAGCTGCTGGAGAAGCCTTCCTAGCATGCTCATCTAGAGGGGAGCACAGATCTGATCAGACCCATTTCCATGGTGTGCTGGGATCTCCCTCTGCCTGAGGGAACTGGGCACTGCAAGGGGGTCGGGTAAGGCCGTGGGAGCCAGATATCAATGGACAAGGCCAAAGCTGCACAGGGGCCTGGGGAGCTCTGGACTGGCTCTGGTCACTCTCCTCCCTCTTTGCAGGCCCTGTGCAACATCTCTGGAGTGGTGGCTGGAGGAGCCCAGAGCCCGTGGGGGCTCTCTCCCTCCCACAGAGGAAATCCACACTAAATCCTTGGGGGAAACTGCAGCAGGCAGTGCCACAAGTGTCCCTCCCCACCTCCGTCCCTCCTTCTGCTGGGACAGCTTCCGCAGCCCAAGGGCACATATCCAGGCTCTCTCAGGACACACTGGAGCCTTGCTCTCCCCCTCTGTCCTTTCCCCACCATGCGCACTCCGTGCAGTCACTCCCAGGTTTCAGGAAGTGTTTCCCACGCAGGGGCCCCAGCAGGACTGCTCAGTACCCGAGTGCCCTGAGCCTGCTCGGGATAATTCCCCTGGGCTGTGCCAGTCTTGTCGGGGCTGTGCCTGCACTGCCAAGCAGCAGAGAGGGCAGCTCAAGCCTCAGCAGGGCTCAGGCCCAGAGGCACAGCAATTACCTCCTGGGCCTGTGCCTGGCATGGCCTCCCTTCCTGCAGCAGAGGCTGGCACAGAACCACTGCTTCCTCCGGGAAACTCAATCTTCACCACAGGCTTTGCTTCCATCTCTGTAGAAAGGAAAAGGGACAGATGAATCAGGTGGGGCTGTTCCCCAATGGGAAGGCGGCATCTTCAGGAGGCAATGCTTGTCAAACACATTAATAAGGTTCAGGAAGTCATCCAAGCTTTGGAGCGGGACCAGGGCCCTCCCTCCTCCAAATCACCACCCCTCTGGAAATGCCCTGTGACCGGGAAGTTGCAAGGGATCTCAGGGTGGGCATGGCCCATGGTGCAGTTTGGGCAGCCAGTCAGCAGATGCCAAATGCCTTCCTGCAGAGGCTGGGCAGAAGATGCAACCAGGCCAGGCTGGGAAACAGCCCTGCAGGGCGTGAAAGCAGCAGCAGCAGCGGGGCAGCGAGGCTGCCATGGATCCCTTCCCACTGTGCCGGGCACGAAGTGTCCAGATGTGCAGCCAAAGCCCGCGGCTGCTGAGTCCCAGGGGAAGCATGAGGGAAATGCACCCACCACGCTGCCTGTCCACATCACTCAGGACCCTATTCATGTGTTTGGATGCCTCCAGGGACTTCCTGTCTCCTATAGGTTTGTTCCTCCCTCTTGGAGGACCTTAAGAGAAGTATTTGCATTTTCCCCGGGAAGGATCCCACAGAACCAGGGCTCAGCCTATGGGGTCAGCAGGCACACACTACTCACCCCTGCCATGGGAGCGGGGCTTGTGTGCAGCAACCAGGAAAGGAGCCTGAAAAGTCTTTGCTGCAGACACACCTGTAACTCAACAGCCACAGGAGCTCCTGTCACCTGGTGCCTACCAGGCTGTCCATGATTATTCTTTTAGGAACATTGACAACATACCTTCAGGAGGCTTAAGAGGCTGGAAGTCTTCATGGAGCCAAGCTGCTGGAGAATCCTTCCTAGCATGCTCGTCTAGAGGGGAGCACAGATCACATCAGAACCCATTTCCATGGTGTGCTGGGATCCCCCTCTGCTTTAGGGAACTGGGCACTGCACGGGGGTCGGGTAAGGTCTTGGCTGCCAGATGTCAGTGGACAAGGCCAAAGCTGCACAGGGGCCTGGGGAGCTCTGGACTGGCTCTGGTCACTCTCCACCCTCTTTGCAGGCCCTGTGTAACATCCCTGGAAGGGTGGCTGGAGATGCCCAGGCCCTGTGGGGGCTCTGTCCCTCCCACAGAGGAAACCCTCCCTAAAGCCCTGGGCAAAACCATCCCCAGCACTTCCCGGGGAGCAGGGAGCGCTGTCCCGGGAAAGGGCAGCCAGGCTGCCGGCTCACCTGCTCGCCGCGCTTGCAGCGGAGCAGCCTGGGCAGCCCTGGCAGGCAGGGCCACGGCCAGGAGTAGTAGGAGGAAGAGGCGCAGAGCAAGGGCCATGGTGCCTTGCCCTCTGCCAGTCCCGCAGCTCTTGCTGCCACCGCTGTCCCGACACCGCTGTCCCAATGTCAGCACCGCTGCTGCCACCGCCGCTGCTGCCGCAACAGTTGTGCTCAGGGACTGACTGCTGGCTCCTTGTGCTGCTGTGCAACCACGGGGCTCTGGCACCTCTGGCACCTCTGTGACCTCAGGGCCTGCTGAGAGCTCAGCCTGCTGTGACCCCAGAGCCTGCTGTGACCTCATGGCCGGGGCAGGTTTTTGTGGGAATGGATCTCAAGAGGTGCCCTTCCAGCAAGGAGAGTGTGTCCCTGCTGGTAGCTATGTGCAATCTAGCTCTTTTTCACAAGAACCGAGCTATACAATATTGGACACGTGAGACATTTCATGGTTCTACATGCCAAAGCAATGTCATGTCCAAAATTCATCTCACGTTGGCCATTCCCGCTATTGCAGGCAGCCCCAGCCCTGCCCCGCTCCCACCGAGTCCGTGCTGTGCGCTGTGCTGGCCTTTGACCCCTATTTCAAAAGTGAAGGGCTTGATGCCATAGCTTACAAAAGTAATGCAACACAGGCCATCAGGGGAGCTGCAAACTTTAGGGGACACCCAAACCCTCTGTACATCTTATGGCTATACCCTCAGCCACCCTAAAATCCCCCTGTGTGCCTCACAGGAGACCCCAGAACCCTGCTCAATTTACAGGTGTCCCTCGGCCCCTGCACACCTTTCCACATACAATAAATTCCCTGCACAATTTTTGGGGGCCCCCAGCCCCTTGCACAGCACAGAGATGATCCAAAGCTGCTGTGTGCCTTTAGAGGGAGCCAAACATAACACTCAGGGAGCAGCAACAGGGCTGAGCCACCTTCTGTGTGTGCTCACCATGTGTCCCTGGGGGAACAGATGAGGCTTGGGGGCAAATGGCCTCTCTGCTCATAAGAGATCTGGGAGTGCCACAGGTTCAGTCTCTGTCGGGCTCTGAGCTCACCCCTCAGGCTATGAAGGACTTCCTTCAGAGTCCAGCCTCATTCCATTGATCTCAAGGCATGCACTTTCTAGGTGGTTTCCCTCTTTTCCTAGGCATGCCCCTGGAGGAAGAACAGGCCCAGATGATGCCACGGAAGGAAATGTGCCCTCAGCCCAGGGACGCTCAGCATGGGCTCCCCCATCCCCTCGGGGCCCCGCCGCTGGGCACAGCAGCCCCTGCCTGGCTCCTGCCTGCCCACACCGTGGCCATCCACGGCTGCTCCTGGGCATGGAGCTCAGCCAGTGCTGGTGCCGGGTGGGCTTTGCTGGTGCTACCACCAGGACACTGGGTCACAGCTCCATCTCTTTATTGCAGCAGAAGAGCTGATTTGGGAAGTGCTGTGTTGCCCCATTTCTTCAGCCCCACTAGCTGCCCACTCCCACAGTGGCACTGGGCTGCCCCCAGAAAACTGTCGAATCTGGGCTGTGGCTGCAGGGCACAGCTGCTCTACAGCACAGGTGGACTGCCTTGGGGGTAGGTCTGCCCTGAGGGTAGGGACAAGGAACGGGGTGAGGTCTGCTCTATGTTTTCCGAAGGTGATTATTCTACAGACGATCAGGGCCAGAACAACACTGCATTAAAGGCATACACCAACTTACAAACTTGGCAGGGTCCCAGGGCAGGATCCAATCTTTAGCCAATTGGGAGAAACTGAGGGTGGAACACCAGGCGGGGAATACAAGGTTTAAACCAATTGGGGATTACAGGGGAGGGGAAGAACTTAAACAAACCAATGGGGTTCCGAAGGATACAAAATTGATAGGGAAGTCTCTAGAGCAAGGGGCAGGCTTGGAGAGGGACTGACATGCAATGGGAGGAGGAACAGTGAACAAAAGGGCAGGTCTTTGGAGAGATGGACGAGTGGGGCAAAACCAACAACACAGTGGGAAAGGAGCAACCCATTAGTAATAAAATATGCTATAACAATACAAAATAAGGGGAGGGGTTTATAAAACTGTCTGTTAGGACCGAATTACAATCAAAGACATGAACTGCAGTGGGGAAGCTCTGATTCAAGGTTCAGTTGAGCACTTCCAAATTATTTCCTGGCAGAAACAGATGGCCCAACTTGCCCTTATCACATGGAAATAAAGGGTTCCCCAACAGCAACCATTCTGAGGCCCTTCTGGGCATCGGGAACACGTGTTGTGGTGCCGGCTGCATCTGTGGGAGTGATGGGGAGCGTGAGCCCGTGCTGTGCTGCACTGCTGAGCTGGCAGCACGGTGGATACGGGCAGGACGTTCTCTGTTTCCCCCAGAGCTGGGGCCTGCAGGCACCTTGCCGGCCCATGGCACAGGCTGTGCCAGCCAACAAAGCCCAGCAGGCCGGGAGGAGAGCCCGGGGGCAGCGCAGCTGCTTGGGCAGTGGCTGCTGCCAGGGACACGGGCCAAAGCCAGCCCTGAGCAGCCACTGCCACCCCTGGCCCTCCCTGCCCCATGACAGCTCCCCCAACCCCAGGGGACAGACTGTCAAAAAGTCCACAGCCAGCAAAGAGATTGTCCCAGGAATTGTGTGCTGCTTTTCCTCCCTCCAGTTGTAAATCCCTCAGACTGCTGTAAATGCCCACACGTGGTCTGATCAGCCCCTATGCTTTTCCACTCTGCTCTCAGAAATTTTGCAACAAATCCACCAATAAATTCGAGGTTACATCTGTGAATTGCACACTACAGTTTCCTTCATTTTTCCCAGTACCTGGAAGTTTCTATATTTAGTAATGCCCTTGAGGATCTCTGATTCTTTTCAGTATTTGGGTTTTTTTGTATTGAGACAGACGATACAGCCTAATTCATTTTAGTTTTTGCAGGTCTGGGTTTTTCCTCAGCATGATGGTTTACTTATTATCTACATGTAAACTTGTTTTTATTTATGGTTTTTTTTGGTTCCCCAAGGAATTATTTTGACAATCTGTCATTCACTTCATAGTTAATGTTCCGTAGAAGAACAATTTGGACTCTCTTTCTATAGAAATATAAAGATCTCAGAAAGCTGTATTTTTAATTTTGAGGACACTCTTTCTTCCCACTCCCACCTATAACAGTGATCCCTTTTGAAACATCTCTGAGGACATGTGGAGTTATTTGGGAAATGCTTGGCTTAACCTGGGTAATGGGTTACTATTTTCAGTGCTATAAACCTACATTGCTTCAAGGTTCACACCACGGTCCTGATTTGTGGCTCAATGCATGGATACCTGCCTGAATTAAAACAATGTTTGTGAGGCAGCTGAAGAGCTTAGACCTCAGCGATTAAAATTCCTGGGAGGAGGAGGTGGAGGAAGAAAGGATAAAATCCTGTTTCAAAAGCTGTTTTCTCACTTCTAGTATGCCAGAAGTATGGTAGATTACACCTATCTTCAAATGTCATTTACTTACAGAACAACTCTCTACAGTGCCAGACTCCAGGAGAAATGACTCAACACTTTGCCTCCCAATGCATCAGCTTTAATTCTAGTGAGAGGTAGGCCTTAATTACAGTCTGATTAGAGCAAATCAACAAAGCAGTCTTGCCGTTGTGTGAGTGGCAAGAGGAATTTGCTTGTGAACAGATGAATATGTCCCACTCAGTAATGAACAAAATTTGCCCTGACTTGGAAGAAAGTAGACAAGGAGCAATGCAGTATTTGGGGTTTATCCAGGGATAAATGGGGCAAGAAGCTGTAACAACTTACCTGTTTTACAGAACACAAGTACTGATATGGCCAATAATGCACCCACAAGAAAAGATCTTCAGGACATTCCTTTATTTCTCTAACCAGGAATGGGCAGCAAAATGCTGGCATTTATCAGAACTGGAAGCCGTGTTCCTCTCCTGTTTCTCCTTGAGCACACTGTGTGTTATTTGCAGACTTCACTGTCCAGCCCATCAATCCTCTCGTGGCCAATTGCTAAATGGCACAAGTACCAAAATACAGGTGCCAGCATAATCAGCCCAGCACTAATGCAGCACTGCTTTGATGGTGCACAGGAGCACAGAATGGCTTGGCTTGGAAGGGACATTTAAAGGCCATCTAGTCCCAATGGCCTGGAGTGAGCAGGGACACCTTGAACTAGGTCAGGTTACTCAGAGCAGGAGCTTGAATGTCTGCAGAGATGGATGTCCACCTCTCTGGGCAACCTGTGCCAGGTTTTCATAACAAACAGTGTAAAAAATGTGTTTCTTTCATCTAGTCTGAATTGACCATCTTTTAGATTAAAACCATTCCCCCTAGGTCTGGTCATGAAAGGCTCTGTTAAAATTCTGTCCCATCTGTTTACAAGCCCCCATAAGGCACTGAAAGGCAGCAATCAGGTGTCCCTGGAGTCTTCTCTCTTCCAGGCTGAACACTGCCAGCTCTCCCAGCCTGTCTCCAAAGCAGAAGGGCTCCAGCCCTCAGAGCATTTTGTCCCTCCTCTGGATTTGATCCAACAGGTCCATGTCCTTCCTGTCTTGGGGACCCAGAGCAGTATGCAGTACTCTGTCGTGGGAGAGACCGAGACACTACAAAGCAACACACTCCATTTCCAGAAGACTTCAAACCCTGTTTTTATTCTAGCCTGCATGCTTTTTCTCCATTTTTACAAAGCTCTTAAGTTTATACTTTACTCATTGGTCACGAGATACAAACAAAATACTCATTGAAATAGGGAGTTGTAGGTTTCTCTTATTTATCCATGTTTCTTTCTTGGTTTCTATGTCAACAACCTTAGTAGAAAGTTCTTTCAGGGGTTAGCACGGATCCTCTTATCAAACTTCTCAATGGCTCACAGAAATCACTGTAAAACCTCTTCCACAGTACTCCAGGTGGGGTCTCACCAGAGCAGAGAGGTGGAATCACCTCCTTCAACCTGCTGGGCACTCTCCCTTGGATGCACATGGCTGCCTCATGTCCAGCCTCTCTTCTAGCAGCAACCCCAAGTCCTTGCTGGAGCTGCTCTCCATCCCTTCATGCCCCAGCCTGTGAGATCAGCTGAGCTGGGACTGTGTCACAGCCCTTGGGCAGAGCAGCTGGGCAGGATGAGCTCCCTCCCGAAGAAGGCAGATCCAGCTCCCGAAACAACTGCACCCTGGCCATGAGCTCACAGCAGGCTCTGAGGTCCCAGAGGTGCCAGAGCCCCATGGTTGCACAGCAGCACAAGGAGCCAGCAGTCAGTCCCTGAGCACAACTGTTGCGGCAGCAGCGGCGGTGGCAGCAGCGGTGCTGACGTTGGGACAGCGGTGTCGGGACAGCGGTGGCAGCAAGAGCTGCGGGACTGGCGGAGGACAAGGCACCATGGCCCTTGCTCTGCGCCTCCTACTCCTGCTGCTCCTGGCCGTGGCCCTGCCTGCCAGGGCTGCCCAGGCTGCTCCGCTGCAAGCGCGGCGAGCAGGTGAGCCGGCAGCCTGGCTGCCCTTTCCCGGGACAGCGCTCCCTGCTCCCCGGGAAGTGCTGGGGATGGTTTTGCTCAGGGCTTTTGGGAGGGTTTCCTCTGTGGGAGGGAGACCCCAGAGGTCTGGGGCTTCCTCAGTTTCCACTCCAAGGATGTTTCACAGAGCTCGGAAATAGTGTGGAGAGTGACCGGGGCAAGGCCATAGCTCCCCATCCCCCGGTACTGCTTTGGTCATGGCCATTGACATCTGGCTCCCATGGCCTTATCCGACCCATCCTCATGAAGAGGAACTACCTTTCTCTAATGTCCTCGAAGAGATAAGACCCAAGACACAGAAGACAAAAAATCCCTGGAGGCAGCCAAACATCTGGACCAGATGATGAGTGCACAGGTGAGACGCCATGGTCAGTGCATTTCCCTCCCTTGCAGTGCCCAGATCCCTAAGGCAGAAGGAGATTCCAGTACACCATGGAAACACTTCTGATCTGTGCTCCCTTCTAGGTGAGGCTGCTGGGATGGCTTCTCCAGCAGTGGGGATGGAAGATGATTTGGAGCCCTTGGGAATTTCTGCAGGTTAGTTCACCAGTTTCCCTGAGAGAATAATTATTGTAAGCCTGGAAGAACAAGGTGACAGAAGCTTCTCTGGCTGTTGAGTTACAGGTGTGTCTGCAGGGAGGACTTTTCAAGCCCCAGGGCTGGATGCTGCACACAATCCCAGCTCCCATGGCAGGGGTGAGTAGTGTGTCCCTGCTGACACCGCAGGCTGAGTCCTATTTTTGTGGGATCCATCCACATGAACTGGAAGTACTTTTAAGGTCCTCCAACAGTCAGTACCAAAGAGGAGACAGCAAGTTCCTGGAGTCAGGAAAACATCTGGGCCAGATGCTGAGTGACCTGGAGAGATGCTGTGGTGGGTGCATTTCCCTCATGCTTCCCCTGGGACTCAGCAGCCAGGGCCTTTGGCTGCACATCTGGACACGCCGTGCCCGGCACAGCGGGAAGGGATCCATGGCAGCCTCGCTGCCCCGCTGCTGCTTTCACGCCCTGCAGGGCTGTTTCCCAGCCTGGCCTGGCTGCAGCTTCTGCCCAGCCTCTGCAGGAAGGCATTTGGCATCTGCTGACAGGGAGCCCAAACTGCACCATGGGCCATGCCCACCCTGAGATCCCTTGCAATTTCCCAGTCTCCAGGCAGATCACAAGAGGTGGTGCTTTGGAGAAGGGAGGGGCCTGTCCAATCCCAAAAGCTCATCTGATTTCGTGATCCTTGTCCATGACTTTCACCAGTGTTAGCTTCTGAAGATGACACCTCCCCAATGGGGAACTGTCCCATCTGATCCATCTGTCCCTTTTCTTTCTCCAGCGATGACCCAAAATCTGGCACAGAAGGTGGCTGTTCCAGGAAGAAGCAGCGGCTCAGTGGCAGCCTCTTCTGCAGGAGAACAGGCAGTTCCAGGCACTGGCACAGCAGGTGATAGCTCCAGTGTCTCTTGAGAGGGCCTGAGCCTGTCCCCTGGGGCTGGGGGAACTGTCACGGGGCAGGGAGGGCCAGGGGTGGCAGTGGCTGCTCAGGGATGGCTTTGGCCCGTGTCCCTGGCAGCAGCCACTGCCCAAGCAGCTGCGCTGCCCCCAGGCTCTCCTCCCGGCCTGCTGGGCTTTGTTGGCTGGCACAGCCTGTGCCAAGGGCCGGCAAGGTGCCTGCAGGCCCCAGCTCTGGGGGAAACAGAGAACGTCCTGCCTGTATCCACTGTGCTGCCAGCTCAGCAGTGCAGCACAGCACGGGCTCACGCTCCCCATTGCTCCCACAGACGTTATCAATGAAACAGGAATATATGCCCCGGATCCAGTGCGCTTCCCAAGAATTGTCTGCCCCCAGGATGTGTTCAGGACCTGCACGATAGGCACGGTGTTGACAGTGTTCACTGTGCCACTTGTGCTGATAGGCTGCTATCTTGGCATTCGTAAGCTGTACGAGCTCAGACGGTCAGTTGTTGATTTTTCTCCACAGTTTTCTTATAACTCTACTTCTGGCATTGGTAGCATGACTGGGAGTCATGCTACTGTGGAGTTGTGGCCAGTCCATTGTTGTCCAAATAACTCTGCTGAGGGTTCTGCTGCTGCCCAGTGCTTCCATTGGCCTCTCAGTTGCTGGGCCTTGTCCTGGTGGCCCGCTGGGGCTGCAGCCAGTGCTGGCTCCCACTGAGGCTGCCTGGCCAAGAGCAGCCCCAGGGGCACAGGGCAGAGGCAGAGCAAGTTCTCCACAGTATTTGGGCAGCACAGCTCAGGACAGGAAAGGACAGTGCTTATTTAGTAGCTCATGTAAAGTTTTACAGTAAGAGTGGTGTTGCAGGTCAAGCAAATTTGCTCCAGATCAGTGTTAAAACAAATCCAACGTGATGAAGGTTTGGCTTTGGCCTTGAGACTTTGCTCTTTGTGTGAGCCCTGCTCTGGAGTGATTCCCAGTCAATCTTGGAGCTGGTTTTGGGCGAAGGCTCATCCCAGCCCTGAGCCTTGGCAGTTCTCTGGCCTCAAAGGGACAGCTGAGGCTGCACTGCACATGACTGGTGTTCAAGGCTCCATTATCAAAGAGTGTTGAGATGTTTAAATTACTGTATTCTTACTACATGGCTTTTGTTATGAAATTCCTTCATTAGTTTTTAAAACTTAATTGTAATAAAACTTCTTTCCCAGTGCTTTTTCCAGTTATTTGATATAGTCAGTGATGGCCAAGGTATCCCATGGCTGAATTAGAAGACTGTAAGTATTATAAAATGAAATAATGTTGACACTCTTAGGTCTTTCACAGACTCCTGAAACTTATGTTGGTTTGATGTGACCAACAGAAGAGTTTGGCTCTGCTTTTAATTGAAACAAGCAGCAGAGCTGGAACCTGTTGAAGAGAGTCTCTTCACAGCTAAAGCAAACTGCCAGGGTTCTTTTATTCCAGCTCTAAGCAGGAAGATAAAAATCTCTCAGCAGTTAATACTCCTGACCAGTAACTGATATAAACTAGGCATTTGGGCTGTTTGCTGCCTCACCCCTGAGTTCCTCAGAGCTGCAGCTCCCTGTTCTCTTGGCAGACAGGGGCTGGCTATGGATGACAGTCACGTCTCTGGCCTGG
This sequence comes from Passer domesticus, assembly GCF_036417665.1. Lineage (NCBI taxonomy): Eukaryota > Metazoa > Chordata > Aves > Passeriformes > Passeridae > Passer > Passer domesticus. Next base: position 5,753,286 of record NC_087482.1, on the reverse strand, counting down.
TGCACACCAGGTCCACACATGAGCTGTGGGATCGTCCTTGCACACCCCATCCTGGAAGAACCCAGGTCAGTGATGAGTCTGACACAGTTTGATGCATGGTAGCAAAAGAAGGCAAAATAAAGCCTAGAATTGGTACCATTCTTTAATATGCTTTTGCCACCAACATTATCCAAGTTCCTATGCTTGTTTTCCTGGAGAATTTGCACTCAACAGAGCTTCAGTGCCTTTGATCAAATCAGTCTTAAGAGCAGCTTGGGGCTGGTCAGTCATTTAGATGTCAGTACTGACTGGGGTCCAGGCAACAAAAGAACATAAGCTTCAGGCCACCCATACAGCTTTTCACCTTAATGAGCACAAAGCCTTTATTTTTGCCAACGAAGGGATGTTGGGAGGATTTTTGCACCATTGGGCCAAGGCACAAGGCTGTGGATCTACACAGCACTTTGGTAAGGAGGGGAACACAGGTGGGGGCAATCCAGGCTGTTAGCAGTGCCCCCACCCCCTGATTAGGGACAGCACAATTGCTTTTAGAGCTCCTTAACCAGCTGGTGAAAAAGTCATCTCCTTTTCTTGCCCCCTGCACACTGCCAGGCAAGTTGAACAGAAAATCTGCCTCTTCCTCCATGATTTCTGAGCACCAAAGCAAAGAACCACAAAAAAAACCCAAAAAACCAAAACAAACAACAACAACAACTACAACAACAAAAAAACCCAAACAGCTAAAATACAAATAATTTTTTGACCAGTCAAAGCTTTTTTTAGAACTTTATAAGACTGACTGAGCCAGTGCTGAATTAAGAGTGGAACATGTTATGTGTCTTGCACAAAGTATGGGACAGCTGCTGCCATGCAAACGTGGGTGCAGGGTCAGACCCTTAACTTCAGACACAGCCCTGCTTTCCTGAGGGACAGAAATTCATCTGTTAGAATCCCTTGGAGCTTCTGGAGCTGCTCTTGGCCCTCCTGTGGATAACTGGGTTGCTGTGGAGCACTGGAGAACTTTCAGCTTGGTTCCTGTTATGTATATTATGGTAATTCGTACTGATAGAACACAAATATATATATATAAAAGAATAAAATATCAAACCTTGAAATCACAGTAGCAAGGGAAGAGAGGATTGCTTCACAGGGTGAGGAAACCGCAGCTGGCAGTCGGGTAGGAGGAGTGTCATTAACATAGGAAGTGAACCCAGCCGGCACAGGAGATTGTCGTTCTCACTGGTGTGAACAGGAGGAGGCCCAGCGATGATGGCCCATGGAGATGTTCATCTTAGACAGAGGGGACCATCAAGGACATACATCTGCATACGGGATTCCGGTAACCAAAGAGTGGATACACATCAGTTCCCGGACAAGGTTCTGTCCAGCACAGGACGGAGAATAGAGGCATCATGAATGTGAAGAACCCTGAGGAAAGACAAAGGGACTCTGCCACGGGCTAGAAAAAGCGTATAAGAAGGGATTCTGCCAAGCAGCATTGGTGAACAGGGGGGATTGGGTGCGATAGAAGGCGGATCTGTGTTCACCCAGCTTCCATCCCGGGGTCAGTGCTGTCCTTGATTGTTGGCTGTCGGTACTGTATATCGGTTGTGAATAAATTTACATTTTATTTTTATTCAATTGGCTGGATCGATTTTTACCTATAACAGTATCCATGTATGGGGGCCTGCAGAATCTAAGCAGCATCTTCCTTGGCCAACAACAGACTGGAAAGGAAAAAACAGCATCAGAAACCTGAGAGATGGAAAACTTTGGGCTGTTTGAGATCAAAAATGTCAACTAAAAATCTCGGTGGTGAAGAACAACCTTTCTCACAAGGATTCCAGTAGAACAAATGACACAGGTGTTGGAATAACAGCCAGTGCCCACAGCAATGACAATTCCTTGGTGAGGAGGGTCCCAATTCCTTGGAGAGTCGGCTGAGTAACGACACTCACAGCCAATGTGGCTACATGTCATCCTCCTTTATTAAGCAACTTTGGCATATTTATCCTTCTCTATACACTGTCGCACGCCACTAATGCTTAATGCTCATTGGTTAAGTAGCTATATTCACACATACATCTTAATTACTGATTGGTTGTCACGCTATAAGCATCTTTAGCTAAGGTGTGCCAAATGAGCAGCTCCCACGACGAGCTTGGCGCATTTGGTTTCATCCTGGCACAATGCTCATTCTTCCTTGTTGTATCTATTTGAGGACAGTGCATGGTCTATCTTGTTCCTGTTCGAGGACGGTACATGGTTTTCAGAGTAACTCTGTAATCTGCAGACCAGGGCTGTCCCATTCCCGCAGGAGAATATCATGGCCTTGTTCAGCCAAGAATCCTTCTACACCTTGGAATAAAAGGCAGTGCCCACTGCAAAGACATTTCCCTGTCCTGTGGGCTCCATAAACCACACAAGAACATGGCACTTTTCCTGAGTGCTTCCCAAAGCTTCTCTGCAAGAAGCACTGGAGAAGTGCATGGGGCAAGAGTTCTGCAAGTGCCAGGCTCTTGTGCAGCAGAAAAGTCATAAAATATGAAAGATTCTAGCAACCCAAATAAATCCATCATTTATGGCTTGTAAAGACTCCAGTGAATCTCAGTTGCTTCAGGGCAAAAAGAAACACAGGGCAAACTTTCCCAAGTGTGCTTTCATGACAAGATTCCTGTTTGGCTGCTCCTGTTTGTGGAAGAAGACAAGATTACAAGCTGTCCAGCTGAAGAAGGAAAGGAGGATGTACACTTCCCTGTCATATTTTCCTACTGACAAAGGAATTAAGACCAAGAATTTGGGTAAATGGAGGGATAAGACTGGAGTACGGATGAAGTTTTACATCCTAAGATACTTCATTTGCTGAAATAGAAGCACTTTTGTTGTACATGGATCTCCTTGCTAAACCTCTTTGTCTTCAAACTCCCTTCCTCCATGGCAGAACTGAACAAGCACCATATGTCAGAGCCTCAAGTTAAAAGCTCTGTGATGAGATAATTTTAATGGATCCATTACCAGTCCGTGGGGTTGCTGTCATGAGGAGCTCAGGTGGCTTTTTGTTGAGACCCAAATCAATGAGCCATTTGTCCCAGCTCCACCTGTCCTGAGGCAGCACTGGCTCCACTGTGCCATTTCTAAATGAAAATTGAATCTCCTAAAGAAGCCAGGCCAAAATCACGAGGGAGTAGTCACGAAAAATAATTTAGGTAGTTTGCTGGGTATTGATCAAACAGCTACCAGCATCCCAAAGTCCAGGCTACCCTAAAAAAGGCTCTTTGCTCTGTAAGAAGCCTTTCAATTGGTAGTGTTTCATACCCATGCAGAAGAACAAAAAGCCAATTCCACTGTAGAAACATGAGCTGCAGCTATGCACTAAATTGTGCTTAGTAGCTGACCTGCTGCTTTAGTTTTGGGGCAGGAGATACTGCCATAAAATTTCACAAGAAAACTATTCATTATCTAAACTATGCAGTATTATGTTATTTTCTACCTCCAGTATTGCCAGCACATAGCTTAAGGAAGAAAGGTATTTACCAGCCACCATAGATGAAAAAAATTAAAATTAAAAAAGGGCTTTTAAGGAAATCAGAGTGATGGCCACCAGTCATTTTCCAGCTTTGCCGGATTTCAGTTCAAAGTCAATCTAAACAAGCCCGCATGTGTCTAGCAAGAAGGAAATCACAGATCATGTCTGCTCCTCCACCCAAGCTTTGCTGTATCAAAGATGGATGGTATTCTTTTCCAGCTCTCAAGAGATGTGTCATAATTTCCAAATAAACAAAATATCATGCATAGAAATATTTCACAGATTGTAGCAGTTTCTTTGCGAGGAGCTCTCCGGGGAGTCCCCGGAGGGCTCCCTGGGCTGTGAGTTCGCTGGCAGCAGCAGGCACGCAAGGAGACTCCACACGGCTTCTGAGGGTGCTGATTAGATGAGGGCTTATTGGGGACCCAGCCCCAGGAGTAACATGGTTTCTGAGGGAGAAGGGGGAAAGGGAAAGGGAGGGGGAGAGAGGGGGAGCCCAGGGGAGAGATGGGCCATGAGAGAATCTGGTCTTCCTCACACAGCTTAAGAGGGAAATTCAAAGTGGGTGCGAAATAACATTTGGACCAATGGGATTGCAGATTCATGGGACTTCAGGGGAGGAACACAGATTGGAATAAACCATATATTTTTGAGGGGTACATTTTTGAGACAGAGCATACCATTTGAATAAAATGCAACATCACAATAGATTAGTAACATAGATGATAGATGATAGATAGATGATAGATAGAGATAGATAAATAGATAGATAGATAGATAGATAGATAGATAGATAGATAGATAGATAGATAGATGGATGGATGGATAGATAGATAGACAAGGCAGATAGAGATAGATGAATCACTTTATATAGAAAGGGATGGGGAAGTGAGAGGTTATTCTTTTCCACACATGGGAAACAATCTTTTTCCCAGAAAAATCAGCTTCCTTCTTTAGTGACCACCAGGGTATCTGAAGACCCCACCAAGAAGGCCCTGTGATGCCAATGGCCTGTGCATCCAGCAAGACAAGAAAGTAAGGCCTGCCTCTTAATACTACAGTGGGGTAAAAGTGGTTTATTCTCGGTTTTTGGTGGCATAGGAACGAACTGAAGCCACTTGCCATAAAATGCCTGCATAAGCACCAGTGCACATCACAGCCAAAGGGAGGATGAAGCCAAGGTGTCCCACAACCACAGCCCAAGCAGCCAGAGATCCTCCTTCAACCCTGGCTGCATTGAAGCCCCACTGACTGCCAAGAAGAAAAGCACCCTACTGAGAGCAACCAAACTTAAACCTCTGCCAGGACACAAATTTAGAGGGAAAAAAATTTAAAATCCCCACACCACCAGACACACTTCCCAATGAGAAGGGTTGGAACACTCTGTCCCCCAGCACTTCCCCGGCAGGCAGGTTCACAAAGGTGCTGGGAGCTAAGCTGTGCCCTGCGAGGGAACAGAGCCAGCCTCCCTTCAGTGGGAGAAGGCGCGGCCTCAGCTGTAGCCCCGGGTGCCTGCGGTGGCCCAGGGCACGGCCATGGCTGTCAATGTGTTGGGCTGCAGCACAGGGCAGGCCGGAGCTCAGCAGCCTCAGCAGAGCCCAGGGCCGCGGCCCTTCCCTGCCGGGGCCCGAGCCTGGCCCGGCCCGGCCTGGCCTGAGCAGCCCGGACTGGCCCAGGGGATGGGCTGCGCCCGCCCGCTGTGCCCACAGGCTGGGCCCAAGCCTTTGCAAGAGGCTTTCTCCCAGCTTGGCAAAACCTCGGCCAAGTGTCCCTGTGCTGTGCTGAGAAGAGTAAAAAACCCCCTCAAATTTAACCCTGCTGCCCAACGCATGAGGGATACCTGCACACCTTAGGAGAGGCCATCAATACTCCTTTGTGCCTCATGAGGGATTCCTGCACCCCTCAGCAGGGACCTCAAAATATCCCTTTGAGCCTCTTCAGGTCCAGGCCCAGATGATGCCATGGAAGGAAATGTGCCCTCAGCCCAGGGACGCTCAGCATGGGCTCCCCCATCCCCTCGGGGCCCCGCCGCTGGGCACAGCAGCTCCTGCCTGGCTCCTGCCTGCCCACACCGTGGGCATCCACGGCTGCTCCTGGGCATGGAGCTCAGCCACTGCTGCTGCTGCCGGGTGGGCTTTGTTGGTGCTACCAACCGGACATGGTTGTGAAAACTCTATTTCTTTATTTAAATATAAAATGTGGGACAAGCTCTGTCCTGCCAGACAAGGGCTGCCCACCTTCATTCCTTGCCAGGGAACAGGACCAGAGGGCTCGGGGGCAGAGGGTCTTGTTGAGGAGGGGTGGGTTTTGGGAAGGCCTCATGGCGGGGATGCAGCCATGGCAGGGCAGATAGGGGCAGAAGTGAAGAGCTGGGATAAAGTTTCAGGTTCTTATTTTCTCTGTTTTTAGTTGCGTCTTCTGAACATGCACAGGAGCACCTGTGAAGAGAGGAGGTGGCTGAGGCCCCAGCTGCCAGTGGCACACAGGGAGCCTCCTGCACAGCAGGGCCCAGAGCTGGCAAGGCTCCCCAGCACGGCTGGAGCTGCTGGCACAGCTGGGCCCAGCTGGACAGCTGCCCCTCAAGGCCCCGGCCAGCAGGGCACGGCTCTGGGCAGGGTCCCTGGCCAGGAGCGGGCCCCAGAGCGCCTCTGCCTTTCAAGGGCAATCTTGGCCCTGCTCTTTCTCCTTCCCACCTCCCTCTGCCTCTGCCCCGTGCCTCTGGGGCTGCTCTTGGCCAGGCAGCCTCAGTGGGAGCCAGCTCTGGCTGCAGCCCCAGCGGGGCCCCCAGGACACGGCCCAGCAATTGAGAGGCCAATGGAAGCACTGGGCAGCAGCAGAACCCTCAGCAGAGTTCTTTGGAAAATCATGGACTGGCCACAGCTCCACTGCAGACTCTCTGGGAATGTTCCCTGACTATGAGCAGCATTTAAAGGAAGCTGTTTGAGGTGGAGAATCGCAAAACACTCACGATTTTCTCTTCCAGCAATACCAGATTCCTGCACAGCACATCATCAGGCACAGTGCCGCACCAGCCACAATGGCCATCAACTTAATCAAACAAGGTGTTCCCCAGCAGAAAACTCTTCTCATGCTTTTCCAGATGATGTCAGAATGTGTTGAGGTGCTGTCTGCATCTGTTGGAGCAATGGGGAGCGTGAGCCCGTGCTGTGCTGCACTGCTGAGCTGGCAGCACTGTGGATACGGGCAGGATGTTCTCACTCCCTGTTTACCCCACAGCTGGGGCCTGCAGGCACCTTGCTGCCCCTTGGCACAGGCCTGCTCAGTACCCAAACCCCCTGAGCCTGCATGCCATAATTCCTCTGTGTTGTGCCCTTCTGCTCCAGGCAACAGTTGTCAAAGACATGGATAAGGAGAATGGCCAGGGTTTTGGAGCTGCTCCAGGGCCCTCCCTCCTGCACAGAGCGGCCCCTCCAGATGTGCGCAGAGACTGGGAAATTGCAGGGGATCTTAGGGTGTGCATGGCCTGTGGTGCATGGATGCCTTCGCGCTGTGCCGGGCACGGTGTGTCCACATGTGCAGCCAATGCCCCCGGCTGCTGAGTCCCAGGGGAAGCATGAGGGAAATGCACCCACCACGCTGGCTGTCCACATCACTCAGGAGTTTTTCCAGATATTTGGATTCCTCCAGGGATGTACGAGCTCCTGTAGGTTTCTTCTTCCTTCTTGGAGGACCTTAAGAGAAATATTTCCGTTTCCCAGGAAAGGATCCCACAAAACGAGGGCTCAGCCTGTGGGGTCAGCAGGAACAAACTACTCACCCCTGTGATGGGAGCTGGGCTTGCGTGCAACATCCACCAAAGGACTTGGGAAAGTCCTCCCTGCAGACACACCTGTAACAAAACAGCTTCTGCCATCTCTGCTGATCTGCACGGGCACCACTGAGCCGCAGGAGCAGGGAGGAGATTGCGCAGGGAGAGGGCACACACGTGCCTGGTTCTGTGCTGGTACTTGCAGCAATGCCCCCCTGGCCCAGCTTTGGGCTCTGAGCTGGCAGCTCTCCCAGGGGAAAGGCCTTGACCTACCCTCAGCATCGCCCAGAGGCTCAGTAATGGATATGCGTTGGGAATCCAAGTCATCTCCATTCACAGGATAGTCTTCGTCAACAGGCTCATATTCATCATCAGGATCATTATCAGGTTCATCTGCAAAGAAAGGCAGGACTGAAGAGCTCCTGTGACACTGTTGAAGATTCTCCTTCAAGCCCAAGTGGCAATGAGGGCACCTGGATTCTTGGTGCCCTCCAAGGCACTCCCTCAGCTCTGCCTCCCACTCAGGAGCAGGAGCAGTGGGAGCACGTTCCTGCAGTGGCCCCACACTGGGATGGAAGGAGTCCCTTGTGGGGCAGTCGGGGCAGAAAGGACTCCCGGGAGCTGCCAGCAGCTCTAAACCCAGCCACGGGCAGGGCCAGGGCTTGGCAGTGGCAACAGGAGCAGCTCAGGCTCCCTGGGGTCGGTAAAGGAGCTGCCAAAGGCTCAGCCCCGGGGCACAGCCCTGGGCCCGGCCCCTTCCCTCTCTGCTCTTCGCCCTGGCTGCACAGAGCACACGGAAGGACAGACTGGCATTGCCCACGGGAGGAAGATGGACAGCTAAATGCTCCTTCCTCCCACTGACGGCAATCCTGTGGGATCATTGTTGGGTACAAGAGTAAAAATTTGGAGGCTAGGATTTACAGAATCCATCAAACTTTGGAGGATCTTAAGGAAAGTGACAGAGGAATATTACTCTGGACAATGATTACACTTAGACAATGATTATTCTGTTAGCGAAGGGTTGCTGATAACCTACCTTCACCAAGCTCCAAGATCCTTAAACTGTGCTTTAACAAATGACGGAAGTCACGTTCCCAGTCTAGAAAGGAGCACAGATGGGAACTGTTCCATGCTGTGCTGGGATCCCCTTGTATAGGGAACCGAGCACTGCAAGGGGTCAGGTAATGCTGTGTGCCCGCACTGCCAAGGAGCAGAGAGGGCAGCTGAAACCTCAGCAGGGCTCAGGCCCAGAGGCACAGCAATTACCTCCTGGGCCTGTGCCTGGCATCGCCTCCCTTCCTGGAGCAGAGGCTGCCATGGAGCCACTGCTTCCTCTGGGAAATGCTGCCTTCAGCACAGGCTTTCTTTCCATCTCTGCAGAAAGGAAAAGGGACAGCTGAATCAGGTGTGGCTCTTCCCCAGTGGGAATGTGGCATCTTCAGGAGGCAATGCTTGTCACCAGGTTACTGGGGCTGCTCCAGGGCCCTCCCTCCTCCAAAGAGCGGCCCCTCCAGATGTGCTCAGACACTGGGAAATTGCAGGGGATGTCAGGGTGGGCATGGCCCATGGTGCAGTTTGGGCTCCCTCGCAGCTGATGCCAAATGCCTTCCTGCAGAGGCTGGGCAGAAGCTGCAGCCAGGCCAGGCTGGGAAACAGCCTTGCAGGGCGTCAAAGCAGCAGCAGCAGCGGGGCAGCGAGGCTGCCATGGATCCCTTCCCGCTGTGCCGGGCACGGCGTGTCCAGATGTGCAGCCAAAGCCCGCGGGTGATGAGTCCCAGGGGAAGCATGAGGGAAATGCACCCACCACGCTGCCTGTCCACCTCACTCAGGACCCTATCCATGTGTTTGGATGCCTCCAGGGACTTCCTGTCTCCTATAGGTTTGTTCCTCCCTCTTGGAGGACTTTAAGAGAATTATTTGCATTTTCCCTGGGAGGGATCCCACAGAACAAGGGCTCAGCCTGTGGGGTCAGCAGGCACACACTACTCACCCCTGCCATGGGAGCGGGGCTTGTGTGCAGCAACCAAGAAAGGAGCCTGAAAAGTCTTTCTTGCAGACACACCTGTAACTCAACAGCCACAGGAGCTCCTGTCACCTGGTGCCTACCAGGCTGTCCATGATTATTCTTTTAGGAACATTGACAACATACCAGCAGGAGGCTTAAGAGGCTGAAAATCTTCATGGAGCCAAGCTGCTGGAGAAGCCTTCCTAGCATGCTCATCTAGAGGGGAGCACAGATCTGATCAGACCCATTTCCATGGTGTGCTGGGATCCCCCTCTGCCTTAGGGAAGTGGGCACTGCAAGGGGGTCGGGTAAGGTCTTGGCTGCCAGATGTCAGTGGACAAGGCCAAAGGTGCACAGGGGCCTGGGGAGCTCTGGACTGGCTCCTGGTCACTCTCCACCCTCTTTGCAGGCCCTGTGCAACATCCCTGGAGGGGCGGCAGGAGTAGCCCAGGGCCCGTGGGGGCTCTGTCCCTCCCACAAAGGAAATCCACACTAAATCCTTGGGGAAGACTGCAGCAGGCAGTGCCACAAGTGTCCCTCCCCACCTCTGTCCCTCCTTCTGCGGCGACAGCTTCCCCAGCCCACGTGGACATATCCAGGCCCTCTCAGGACACACTGGAGCCTTGCTCTCCCCCTCGGCCCTTTCCCCACCATGGACACCCTGTGCAGTGGCTCCCAAGTTTCAGTTCGTGTCCCCCATGCAGGGACCCCAGCAGGACTGCTCAGTACCCGAGTGCCCCTGAGCCTGCTCAGGATAATTCCCCTGGGCTGTGCTGGTCCTCTCCGGGCTCTTTCCGCACTGCCAAGCAGCAGAGAGGGCAGCTGAAGCCTCAGCAGGGCTCAGGCCCAGAGGCACAGCAATTACCTCCTGGGCCTGTGCCTGGCATCGCCTCCCTTCCTGCAGCAGAGGCTGCCAATGAGCCACTGCTTCCTCTGGGAAACTCAGCCTTCAGCACAGGCTTTCCTTCCATCTCTGCATAAAGGAGAAGGGACAGATGAATCAGGTGGGGCTCTTCCCCAATGGGAAGGCGGCATCTTCAGGAGGCAATGCTAGTTGAAGATATTAATAAGGTTCAGGAAGTCATCCAAGCTTTGGAGCGGGACCAGGGCCCTCCCTCCTCCAAACCACCACCCCTCCGGAGCTCCCCAGTGAAGGGAAATTGCAAAGGATCTCAGGGTGGGCATGGCCCATGGTGCAGTTTGGGCTCCCTCGCAGCTGATGCCAAATGCCTTCCTGCAGAGGCTGGGCAGAAGCTGCAGCCAGGCCAGGCTGGGAAACAGCCCTGCAGGGCATGAAAGCAGCAGCAGCAGCAGCAGCGAGGCTGCCATGGATCCCTTCCCGCTGTGCCGGGCACGGCGTGTCCAGATGTGCAGCCAAAGCCCGCGGGTGATGAGTCCCAGGGGAAGGCTGAGGGAAATGCACCCACCACGCTGCCTGTCCACCTCACTCAGGACCCTATCGAAACCCTATGTGTTTGGATGCCTCCAGGGACTTCCTGTCTCCTCTTGGTTTGTTCCTCCCTCTTTGAGGACCTTAAGAGAAGCATTTGCATTTTCCCCGGGAGGGATCCCACAGAACAAGGGCTCAGCCTGTGGGGCCCGCAGGCACACACTACTCACCCCTGCCATGGGAGCGGGGCTTGTGTGCAGCAACCAGGAAAGGAGCCTGAAAAGTCTTTGCTGTGGACACACCTGTAACTCAACAGCCACAGGAGCTCCTGTCACCTGGTGCCTACCAGGCTGTCCATGATTATTCTTTTAGGAACATTGACAACATACCTGCTGGAGGGTTAAGAGGCTGGAAGTCTTCATGGAGCCAAGCTGCTGGAGAAGCCTTCCTAGCATGCTCATCTAGAGGGGAGCAAGATCTGATCAGACCCATTTCCATGGTGTGCTGGGATCCCCCTCTGCCTTAGAGAACTGGGTACTGCAAGGGGGTCGGGTAAGGCTGTGGGAGCCAGATGTCAGTGGACAAGGCCAGAGGTGCACAGGGGCCTGGGGAGCTCTGGACTGGCTCCTGGTCACTCTCCACCCTCTTTGCAGGCCCTGTGCAACATCCCTGGAGTGATGGCTGGAGATGCCCAGGCCCTGTGGGGGCTCTGTCCCTCCCACAGAGGAAACCCTCCCTAAAGCCCTGGCCAAAACCATCCCCAGCGCTTCCTGGGAGCAGGGAGCGCTGTCCCGGGAAAGGGCAGCCAGGCTGCCGGCTCACCTGCTCGCCGCGCTTGCAGCGGAGCAGCCTGGGCAGCCCTGGCAGGCAGGGCCACGGCCAGGAGGAGCAGGAGGAAGAGGCGCAGAGCAAGGGCCATGCTGCCTTGCCCTCCGTCAGTCCCGCAGCTCTTGCTGCCACCACTGTCCCGACACCGCTGTCCCAACGTCAGCACCGCTGCTGCCACCGCCGCTGCTGCCGCAACAGTTGTGCTCAGGGACTGACTGCTGGGTCCTTGTGCTGCTGTGCAGCCACGGGGCTCTGGCACCTCTGTGACCTCAGAGCCTGCTGAGAGCTCAGCCTGCTGTGACCCGTGAGCCTGCTGTGACCTCATGGCCGGGGCAGGTTTTTGTGGCAAAGGATTTCAAGAGGTGCCCTTCCAGCAAGGAGAGTGTGTCCCAGCTGGTAGTTATGTGCAATCTAGCTCTTTTTCACCAGAAGTGAGTTAGACAATATTGGGCATGTGAGACATTTCATGGTTCTACATGCCAAAGCAATGTCATGTCCAAAATTCATCTCACGTTGGCCATTCCCACTATTGCAGGCAGCCCCAGCCCTGCCCCGCTCCCACCAAGTCCGTGCTGTGCGCTGTGCTGGCCTTTGACCCCTATTTCAAAAGTGGAGGACTTGATGCCATAGCTTACAAAAGTAATGCAACACAGGCCATCAGGGGAGCTGCACACTTTAGGGGACACCCAAACCCACTGCACATCTTATGGCTATACCCTCAGCCACCCTAAAATCCCCCTGTGTGCCTCACAAGAGACCCCAGACCCCTGCTCTATTTACAGGTGTCCCTTGACCCCTGCACACCTTTCCACGTACAGTAAATTCCCTGCACAATTTTGGGTGCCCCCAGCCCCTTGCACAGCACCGAGATGACCTAAAGCCCCTGCGTGCCTTTTAGAGGGAGCCAAACATAACACTCAGGGAGCAGCAACAGGGCTGAGCCATCTTCGGTGTGTGCTCACCACGTGTCCCTGGGTGAACAGATGAGGCTTGGGGGCAAATGGCCACTCTGCTCATAAGAGATCTGCGGGTGCCACAGGCTCAGTCTCTGTCTCTGGGCTCTGAGCTCACCCCTCAGGCTATGAAGGACTTCCTTCAGAGTCCAGCCTCATTCCATTGATCTCAAGGCAAGCACTTTCTAGGTGGTTTCCCTCTTTTCCTGGGCATGCCCCTGGACGGGGTCCAGGCCGAGATGATGCCAAAGAAGGAAATGTGCCCTCAGCCCAGGGACGCTCAGCATGGGCTCCCCCATCCCCTCGGGGCCCCGCCGCTGGGCACAGCAGCCCCTGCCTGGCTCCTGCCTGCCCACACCGTGGCCATCCACGGCTGCTCCTGGGCACGGAGCTCAGCCACTGCTGGTGCCTGGTGGGCTTTGCTGCTGCTACCACTCGGACATAGTTGCGACAACTCCATCTCTTTATTTGAACATAAAATGTGGGACAAGCCCTGCCCTGCCAGACAAGGGCTGCCCACCTTCAGTCCTGGCCGGGGAACAGGACCAGGGGACTCAGGGGCAGAGGGTCTCGTTGTGGAGGGGTGGGTTTTGGGACGGCCTCATGGCAGGGGTGCAGCCACAGCAGGGCAGATAGGGGCAGAAGCGAAGACCTGGCATAAACTGTCAACTTCTCATTGCTTCTGCTTTTCGGCTTGTCTTCTGAATATGCACAGGAGCACCTGTGTAGAGAGGAGGTGGCTGAGGTCCCAGTTGCCAGTGGCAAACAGGGACCCTCGTGCACAGCTGGGCTCAGTCCTGGCATCCACGCCTGCTCCTGGGCATGGAGCTCAGCCAGTGCTTTTGCCAGTTGGGCTTTGCTTGTGCTACCACCAGGACACTGGGTCACAGCTGCATCTCTTTATTGCAGCAGAAGAGCTGATTTGGGAAGTGCTGTGTTGCCCCATTTCTTCAGCCCCACTAGCTGCCCACACCCACAGTTTCACTGGGCCGCCCCCAGAAAACTGTCGAATCTGGGCTGTGGCTGCAGGGCACAGCTGCTCTACAGCACAGGTGGACTGCCTTGGGGGTAGGACTGCACTGAGGGTAGGGACAAGGAACGGGGTGAGGTCTGCTCTATGTTTTCCAAAGGTGATTATTCTACAGGCAATCAGGGGCAGACCAACACTGCAACACTACATTTAAGCTTGTATTTATTTATGCGTTTTTTGTTCCCCAAGCAATTATTTTGACAGTCTTTTGTTCACTTCTCAGTTAATGTTCCATAGATGAACGGTTTGGACTCTCTTTTTATAGGAATATAAAGAGCTCAGAAAGCTCTATTTTTAATTTTGATAACATTCTCTCTCCCCGCTCCTAGCCTTTACAATGATCATTTTTGAAACATCACTGAGGATAGGTAGAGTTATTTGGGAAATAACCAATAGGCTAGGCTTAACCTGGGTATTGGATTATTATTTTCAGTGCTATAAACCTACATTGCTTCAAGGTTCACACCATGGTCCTGATTTGTGGCTCAATGCATGGATGCCTGTCTGAATTAAAACAATGTTTGTGAGGCAGCTGAAGAGCTTAGACCTCAGAGATTAAAATTCCTGGGAGGAGTAGGTGGAGGAAGAAAGGATAAAATCCTGATTCAAAGGGTTTTTCTCACTTCTAGTATGCCAGAAGTATGGTAGACTACACCTGTCTTCAGATGTCATTTACTTACAGAACAACTCTCTACAGTGTCAGACTCCGGGAGAAATGACTGAACACTTTGCCTCCCAATGCATCAGCTTTAATTCTAGTGAGAGGTAGGCCTTAATTACAGTCCAATTGGAGCAAATCAACAAAGCAGTCTAGCCATTGTGTGAATGGCAAGAGGAATTTGCTTGTGAAGAGATGACTATGTCCCACTCAGTAATGAACAAAATTTGCCTTGACTTGGAAGAAAGTAGACAAGGAGCAATGCAGTATTTGGGTTTTATCCAGGGATAAATGGGGCAAGAAGCTGTAACAACTTAACCTGTTTTACAGAACACAAGTACTGATATGGCCAATAATGCACCCACATGAAGGGATCTTCAGGACATTCCTATATTTCTTAACTGAAATGGGCAGCAAAATGCTGACATTTATCTGAAGTGGAAGCCGTGTTCCTCTCCTGTTTCTCCTTGAGCACACTGTGTGTTATTTGCAAACTTCACTGTCCAGCCCATCAATCCTCTCGTGGCCAATTGCTAAATGGCACAAGTACCAAAATACAGGTGCCAGCATAATCAGCCCAGCACTAATGCAGCACTGCTTTGATGGTGCACAGCAGCACAGAATGGCTTGGGTTGGAAGGGACATTTAAAGGCCATCTAGTCCCAATGGCCTGAAGTGAGCAGGGACACCTTGAACTAGGTCAGGTTGCTCAGAGCAGGAGCTTGAATGTCTGCAGGGATGGATGTCCACCTCTATGGGTAACCTGTGCCAGGGTTTCAAAAGCAATAGTGTAAAATATGTGCTTCTTTCATCTAGTCTGAATTGACCATCTTTTAGATTAAAAGACCCTCGGTCTGGTCACAAAAGTCTCTACTAAAAATTCTGTCCCATCTGTTTACAAGCCCCCAGAAGGCACTGAAAGGCAGCAATCAGGTGTCCCTGGAGTCTTCTCTCTTCCAGGCTGAGCACTGCCAGCTCTCCTAGCCTGTCTCCAAAGCAGAAGGGCTCCAGCCCTCAGAGCATTTTGTCCCTCCTCTGGACTTGATCCTTCCTGTCTTGGGGACCCACAGCAGGATGCAGTACTCTGTTGTGGTAGAGACCGAGACACTACAAAGCAACACACTCCATTTCCAGAAGGCTTCAAACCCTGTTTTTATTCTAGCCTGCATGCCTTTTCTACATTCTTACAAAGCTCTTCTTGGAATAGGCCATTGCAGGTTTCTCTAATTTATCCTTCTTTCTTTCTTGGTTTCTATGTCAATGACATAGAAAATTGGCAGAAAATTATTTCCAGGGTTAACGTGGATCCTCTTATCAAACATCCTGATGGCTCACAGAGGCCACTGTAAAACCTCCTCCACAGTACTCCAGGTGGGGTCTCACCAGAGCAGAGAGGTGGAATCACCTCCTTCAACCTGCTGGGCACTCTCCTTTGGATGCACATGGCTGCCTCACATCCAGCCTCTCTTCTAGCAGCAACCCCAAGTCCATCCTGGCAGAGCTGCTCTGCATCCCTTCATGTCCCAGCCTGTGAGATCAGCTGAGCTGGGACTGTGTCACAGCCCTTGGGCAGAGCAGCTGGGCAGGATGAGCTCGCTCCTGAAGAAGGCAGATCCACCTTCCCAAACAATTCCACCCTGGCCATGATGTCAGAGCAGGCTCTGAGGTCCCAGAGCCCCGTGGTTGCACAGCAGCACAAGGAGCCAGCAGTCAGTCCCTGAGCACAACTGTTGCGGCAGCAGCGGCGGTGGCAGCAGCGGTGCTGACGTTGGGACAGCGGTGTCGAGACAGCGGTGGCAGCAAGAGCTGCGGGACTGGCAGAGGGCAAGGCACCATGGCCCTTGCTCTGCGCCTCCTACTCCTGCTCCTCCTGGCCGTGGCCCTGCCTGCCAGGGCTGCCCAGGCTGCCAGGTTTGTTTTTACCCCAAGTGGCTTCAGCAAGGGCATTGAAACAATGAGATTGAGTTGGATGTTGGCTGAGTAAAGAAACTAATGCCACATCCACTGCAATCAGTGATATGCTGACAGATGTTACTAGTGTTAGACATGCTACCCTTCAAAACAGGGCAGCAGTAGATTTTCTTTTACTGGCACATGGACACGGTTGTGAGGAATTTGAAGGATTCTGTTGCATGATCCTGTCAGAGCATTCTGAATCCATCCAAACAGCATACAAAAGCTGAAAGATTTGACAGCTCAAATTAAAGAAGATGGTCTGTCATAGTTAGATGATTTGTTCCAAGAATGGAGCTTTGCACCTTGGCTAAGGGAACTCTGTAAGATAGGTCTATATGTGCAGAGTGTTTTGGTGGCCATACTAGTAGTGACACCTTGCAGACTTTGGTGCGACAAATGATGGAGAAAACTATCAAAGAAGTTTTTGTCATACAAGAGAGAAAAGTAGGAAATAGATTCACAGAAAGTTGTCAAAATCTTACAGAGATGGTAGATGAAGGTATAGCCATAGAAAAATGTTTTGAATTAAACTTAGAACAGGCGAGATTTTTTGAACAATGACTTGTAATTATTATCAGACATGACTTATGCCCTTTGAACTGACTGGACTTTCACAGCATTAAAATTGCTGTGTTTTAGTATAGCAATACTTAATGTGAGCAAAAAGGAAGCTTTAAGCAAGTAACAAGCAGATATATTATAGGAAATCTACAAAACGCAAGGGAGTTAATAAAGGAGACAGTTAGGAAAGTTTCTTTTTAGTTGAACCAAGAGGGGGAATTGTGGGAATCCATAGAATCTGAGGGTTTTGGGAAAGCTGCAAAAGGCAAGCCTCAGTGACAGCAGAACTGCAATTAGAGCTAAAAAGTAATCATAAGATTTGTCAGCAGAAAAATTGTATAAGAGGTAGGCAAGTAAAGACTTAGAGAGCAATGGTCTATGTATTAACACTTGTCTAAAACAACTCCCTAACCTGCAGAAAAGTCTATCTAGTTGAACGTGAGGAAGTTCTAAGCTTAATAATGGAGCTCTGTGCGTTGTATTTTAAGCAGATATTGTATTTGAAATAAGCAAGCATTGCTTTAACCAAAGGAATGTGTGCTTACATTAATTGGATGGAACTACTGTCAATAGGTTTTGGGTTTTGTGACTGGCCGGGAAACTTTTAAAGTAAGTTGCAACATTAAGTTCTTGGTCTGCTGCTTGGGATGTGAAATGCTTGCATCTTCCCATTGTCATAACTATATAATGAGACTGATGCTGGAAAATGAAACGGCTCAAGGCGCATTCCTGAGTAGTACTGTCCTGTTTGTGATTTCTACATAGATCCAGATCCAGCAATAAGGGGCAGCTGTCCAGCTGAGCCCAGCTGTGCCAGCAGCTCCAGCCGTGCTGGGGAGCCTTGCCAGCTCTGGACCCTGCTGTGCCGGAGGGTCCCTGTGTGCCACTGGCAGCTGGGGCCTCAGCCACCTCCTCTCACCACAGGGGCAGTTCGGGACAGGAGTTGAAAGACGGTGGCTGCACTTCACACCCAGACAGCGTGAGCAGCTCCTCCAGCAGTAATAAGGGCCTGGACAGCCCTCTCAAGTGCTCTGTGAAAGGGACCCCAGAACAGCCATCTGCAAGGGAACCTCCTCCTACCCTGTAGATCCCACTGCCACCTGCTCTCCCCATAGGTCTCCCCAAGATGCCTTCATCCCTTTTTTGGTCTCCCTGTATCCTGTCCCAGCCATTTCTCAAGTTCTTCTAGAGACCCCAAGACTAGCCGAGCAGCCTCCAGCCCCTCCTGAGACCAACGCATCCCTTCCTCTGCCCCTGAGCTCCCTGGCCTTGCCCTCTAAACAACACTGGAGTTAAGCCCTGCTGCCCCGCCATTGGGCCATTGTGAGTCAGTGAGGAGCAAGGGGTGCAGCTACCTGAGCTGCTGCTGAGTGGCTGATTATAAGAGGTGTCTGGGGAGCGGGGCGAACAGGAGCGAGCAAACAGGGGTGTGGTGAGTCTCTGGGGCTTATACAAGGCAGTTTGCACGGCAGTTCCCACAGGCAGGGCAAACAGGCAGGGTTGCCAACTTTCTTGCTAGTAAGGAGTCCTCTGTGTTGTTTGAGGTTTTTCTGCTGCCTGCTTGTGTTTGAGGTGTCTGTTAGTAATGGTTTCTACACGGTCACAAACTGTGGCTGGTATAAGTGTAAGTGAGTTGAGCCCTCCAAAAAGGATGTGTCTGTACAGACCCATCCGAGCCCAGAATGTTTGAGCTTATCGGTGGCTTCAGGGAGTGTTGTGGAGGAGACCTGCCTGCGGTGTGAACAGGTGAACGACCTCCTTTCACTGGTGGCTGAGCTTAGGGAGGAAGTTGAAAGGTTAAGGAGTATCAGGGAAAGTGAAATGGAAATAGGTTGGTGGAGCTGGGCCCTTCCATCTTTAAGGGAGGCCTCTGACCGAGAGACTGAGGACTTCTATGCCTCCCGCTGTCAGGCCATAGAAGGGCACCTGGTGGATGAAGAGGAGTGGAAATGGGTCCCCATTTGGGGAGGTAATAACAAAAACTCCTCCCCATCCCCATCATCCTGGCAGGTCCCACTACAGAATAGGTATGAGGTCCTGGAACTAAAGACCCAACTAGATGATTTAGAAGAAAACTGTCTGCCCAGTGAGCCCCCCAATTATGATTCATCTGTAAGATGGATCACTACCTCTAACATCAAGAAGAAAAGAAGGGTAATCGTAGTAGGTGATTCCCTTCTGAAGGGAACTGAGGGCCCCGTATGTCGATCAGACCCATCCCACAGGGAGGTCTGTTGCCTCCCTGGGGCCCGGGTACAAAATATCACTGAGAGACTTCCTGGGCTGATTCAGCCCTCTGATTATTATCCACTGCTGATACTCCAGGCTGGCAATGATGAGATTGAAAAGAGGAGTGTCAAGGCAATTAGAAAGGACTTTAGGGTACTGGGTCAGGTAGTTGATAGGGCAGGAGCACAGGTAGTGTTCTGCTCAGTCCCTTTGGTGGCGGAGGAAAATGATGAAAGAAACAGGAGAATCCGCATCACCAACAAATGGCTTAAGGGTTGGTGTCATCGGCAACATTTTGGATTCTTTGATGATGGGGAAACTTTTACAGCATCTGCTCTGCTGGAACCAGATGGGGTACATCTCTCTGTTAAGGGCAAAAGGTTTTTAGCTCATGAACTGGCAGAGCTCATTGAGAGGGCTTTGAACTAGGTTTGAAGGGGGAAGGGGATGCAGCTGGGCTGTCTGGAAGCAGGCCCAAGGGTTGCAAGGCTAAGTTAGGGATGAAGTCAGTAGCCCAGCTGAGATGCGTGTATACCAATGCACGCAGCTTGGGCAACAAACATGATGAGCTGGAGGCCATGGTGCAGCTGCAGAGCTAGGATGTAGCTGCCATCACGGAAACATGGTGGGATGCCCCACATGGCTGGAGTGCTGCACTGGATGGCTACAAGCTCTTCAGAAGAGACGGGAAAGGAAGAAGAGGTGGAGGGGTGGCCCTTTATATTAAGCAGACTT
The DNA here is from genome assembly GCF_036417665.1 of Passer domesticus. Classification (NCBI taxonomy): domain Eukaryota; kingdom Metazoa; phylum Chordata; class Aves; order Passeriformes; family Passeridae; genus Passer; species Passer domesticus. Next base: position 5,733,667 of record NC_087482.1, on the reverse strand, counting down.
TTGATGCCATAGAAATTGAAACTAAGGAAGCTGGAGTTGAATGTCTATGGGTAAGAATTAAGGGGAAGGCCAACAAGGCTGACACCCTACTGGGAGTCTGTTATCGTCCACCCAAGCAGGAAGAAGAGGTAGATGACTTATTCTATAAGCAGCTAGGTAATGTTTCAGGATCATCAGCCCTTGTTCTTGTGGGTGACTTCAACCTACCAGACATCTGCTGGGAACTTAATAGAGCAGTAAAGAGGCAGTCCAGGAAATTCTTAGAGTGTATGGAGGACAACTTTTTGTCGCAGCTGGTGGGTGAACCCACCAGGAGAGGGACTATGTTAGATCTGCTGTTTGCAAATAGAGATGGGCTGGTGGGAGATGTGGTGGTTGGAGGTCGCTTGGGGCAGAGTGATCATGACATAATAGAGTTCTCAACATTTGGTGAAGTCAGGAGGAGCACCAGTAAGACTCTTGCACTGGACTTCCAGAGAGCAGACTTTGGCCTGTTTAGGAGACTTATTCAGAGTGTCCCTTGGGAGGCAGCCCTTAAAAACAAAGGATCCAGGAAGGGTGGGCATGCCTCAAAACAGAGATCTTGAGGGCACAGGAACAGACTGTCCCTGTGTGCCGAAAGATAAGTCAGTGGGGTAAACGTCCAGCCTGGCTGGGCAAGGAGGTTTAGGAGGAACTTAAGAATAAAAAGAGGATGTATCAGCTTTGGAAGGAGGGTCAGGTCTCTAAGGAAGTATTCAAGAGGGCTGCTAGAGCATGCAGGAAAAAAATTAGGGAGACCAAAGCTCAGTTTGAACATAGAATGGCGACTTCTGTAAAGGATAATAAAAAATATTTTTACAAATACATTAATGCTAGAAGGAAGGGTAAGACCAGCCTTTGTTCTTTATTGGACAAGGGAGGGAACTCAGTATCTGCAGATGAGGAGAGGGCAGAAGTGCTTAATGCCTACTTTGCCTCAGTTTTTAGTGGGAAGAGGACTTGCCTTCAAGACACCTGTCCGCTTCGGCTGGTTGATGGTGTCAGGGAGCAGAATGGTCCCCCCCATTATCCAAGAGGAGGCAGTCAAAGAACTACTGAAATGCTTGGATGTTCATAAATCTATGGGACCTGACGGGATCCACCCCAGGGTAATGGGAGAGCTGCCACATGAGCTTATAAAGCCACTCTCCATCATTTACCAACAGTCCTGGCTCACTGGTGAGGTTCCAGATGACGGGAAGCTGGCCAATGTGACACCCATTCACAAAAAGGGTGCAAAGGAGGATCCTGGTAATTATAGACCGGTCAGCCTGACCTCAGTACCTGGCAAAATAATGGAATAGTTTATATCAAGTGCCATCACACAGAATTTACAGGATGGCCAGGGTATCAGGCCCAGTCAGCATGGGTTTAGGAGGAGTAGGTCATGTTTAACCAACCTGGTCACCTTCTATGACCAGGTAACCCGCCTAGTGGATGCAGGGAAGGCTGTAGATGTTGTTTATTTGGATTTCAGCAAGGCCTTTGACACTGTCTCCCACAGCATACTCCTTGATAAACTGGCAGCCCGTGGCTTGGACAAGAGCACTCTGTGCTGGGTTAGGAGCTGGCTGTATGGCCGGGCCCAGACAGTGGTTGTGAATGGTGCTGCATCCAGCTGGCGGCCAGCCACCAGGGGTGTCCCTCAGAGGTCAGTGCTGGGGCCAGTTCTGTTTAATATTTTTATTGATGATATGGATGAGGGTTTAAAGTCTTTTATTAGTAAATTTGCAGATGACACTAAGCTGGGAGCATGTGTGGATCTGGTAGAGGGAGGGAAGGCTTTGCAGAGGGACTTGGAACGGTTGGATGGATGGGCAGAATCTTCTGGGATGAAGTTCAATAAATCCAAGTGCCGAGTCCTGCACGTTTGCCACAATAACCCCCTGCAACGTTATAGGCTGGGGACGGTGTGGCTGGACAGTGCTCAGGTGGAAAGGGACCTGGGGGTGCTGGTTGACAGTCGGCTGAACATGAGCCACCAGTGTGCCCAGGTGGCCAAGAAGGCTAATGGCATCCTGGCCAGTATCAGGAATAGTGTGGCCAGCAGGAGCAGGGAGGTCGTTCTTCCCCTGTACTCGGCACTGGTGAGGCCACACCTTGAGTACTGTGTCCAGTTCTGGGCCCCTCAGTTTAGGAGGGATGTTGAGATGCTTGAGTGTGTCCAAAGAAGAGCAACAAGGCTGATGAGGGGCTTGGAACACAAGCCATACGAGGAACGGCTGAGGGAGCTGGGATTGTTTAGCCTGGAGAAAAGGAGACTCAGAGGTGACCTTACCACTCTCTTCAACTTCCTGAAGGGTGGCTGTGGTGAGCTGGGGGTCGGTCTCTTTCTCCGGGCAACAACAGATAGAACAAGAGGATACAGTCTCAAGCTGCACCAAGGGAGATACAGGCTAGACTTAAGGAGGGAGTTTTTCACAGCAAGAGTGGTCAAACACTGGAATCATCTGCCCAGGGAGGTGGTGGAGTCATCATCCCTGGATGTGTTTAAAAAAAGACTGGATGTGGCACTTTGGTGCCATGATCTAGTTGAGGTGCTAGAACATGGGTTGGACTCGATGACCTTAAAGGTCTCTTCCAACCTTGAAATTCTGTGATTCTGTGATTCTATGAATCGGTAGGTGATGGCCCCTTCTTCTGTTGCAATAGAGAGATGGAGCTGTCACCCCAGTGTCTGGGAGGTAGCAGCAGCAAAGCCCACCCGGCACCAGCACTGGCTGAGCTCCATGCCCAGAGGCAGCTGGGGATGGCCACGGTGTGGGCAGGCAGGAGCCAGGCAGGGGCTGCTGTGCCCAGCGGCGGGGCCCCGAGGGGATGGGGGAGCCCAGGGGGCAGGCAGCAGCATGGGGCTCCTAAGAACAAGCCACCCCATTTTGCCTTTGTTTTTAATTTTTAGAAATGAGAAAGTTTTAGAAATATTTTTAAATGTATTTACTGTAGAGAGATTTCCTGAAATATTTATTCCTGAGTACTACAGAATTTAAGGATTTTTCAAGGACTAAGGACTTCACTCCTAAAGCAGTTTTAGAATCCTGAAAAAGCAACCCTATTTTATCTTCACTTCTAATTTTTAGAAATATTTAGAAATGCTTCTTGTAGAGACAGTTCACCAGCTGGTTCATCCCTTTTTCCACATTATGTTTCTATTTTTGAAAGTAGTTTTACAGTTCTGGAAAATTTTTTACACTTATACAATAAAAAATAAAGTGGCATTTCAGTGGTAATATTTACTCTGCAAAGAAGTAAGGCACCCTAAGACACCCAGCCTGCTGCAGAGGCAAAGATCTTTTCCCACAGGAACTTTGTACCTAGTCACAACCACGTTATGTAAAACCTTTTCCCAGATGTTTCCTGGGATTCTTGACAAGCTCACCTCTTAGTCTTCAGAGGCAAACTTTGAGCACAGTGGGAATCTCTTCAAGTCACCATCTTTGTTTGCTTCTGCAAGAACTGCCTCAGTTCCAGAGCAGGGGCTTCTCGCAGCTTCCTGCTGCCCCCGGGCTCTCCTCCCGGCCTGCTGGACTTTGTTGGCTGGCACAGCCTGTGCCAAGGGCCGGCAAGGTGCCTGCAGGCCCCAGCTCTGGGGGAAACAGAGAACGTCCTGCCCGTATCCACCGTGCTGCCAGCTCAGCAGTGCAGCACAGCACGGGCTCACGCTCCCCATCGCTCCCACAGATGCAGCCGGCACCACAACACGTCTTCCCGATGCCCAGAAGGGAATTGGTTTCTGCCAGGGAACACACTGCTGGCTAGAGTTAATGCCAAGCCTGGCTTTCCTATTGCATGCAGGGGATTGGGGGACCCCTGTAAGGATGGCACTTGGCCGGGGTCCCTCATGTGGCACACGAACTGGAGGGGGGGTTTTGTAGGTGTTGGGTTTTGCAGGAAGGCATGCAGGGCTTTGCGTCCTTTGTAAGTGGTGCACGGGGCTGGGGTTCCTCGTGAGGTTCTTAGGGGATTTGAGATCTCTTCTGTGGCGTACAGGGGACTGGAGATATCTGTAAGGCTGGCAGGGGCTTGAGTACCTCGTGATTAACGTGGTGGTTTAGTGCTTGCCGTCAAGGCCTGGAGAGGAGCTGAGTCCTTCCTAAGGTGGGCAGGAGGCTGGGCTCTTTTGTGAGGCACACAAGGCTGCCCTGGGGTCTCTGCATTGGTGAGCACGGATTCTCTGTGAGGCACACAGGGATATTTTGGGGTCTCTGCTGAGGGGTGCAGGGATCCCTCAGGAGGCACAAAGGAGTATTGATGATCTCTACGAAGGTGTGCAGGGATCCCTCATGAGATGTACAGCGGGGTTTGTCAGTCTCCTCAGCGCAGCAAAGGGCCACTCTGGGTGGAGGCTGTGCAAAGTGGGCAGAAAGCTTCCTGCCAAGCCTTGCGGCCGGCGGGCGGGCGGAGCCCATCCTTGGGGGTCGGGTGGGGCCTCTGGAGCCGCCGCGCCCTTGTCGGGCAGGTCCCGGCCCCGGCGGGGAAGGGCCGCGGCCCCGGGCTTTGGCGGCGCTGCCGAGCAGCGGCGGAGGCACAACAAGGGCCCCGCTCCGGCCTGGCCCTGTGCTGCAGCCGAGCACAGGGACAGCCACGGCCGCTCCCTGCGCCACAGGCGGCACCGGAGCTGCAGCTGAGGCCGTGCCTGCTCCCACTGAGGAAGGAGCTCCTTGCAATGCCCACTTCCCTAAAGCACGTGGGCAAGCCAGCACGGCATGGAGACACTTCTGAACTGTGCTCCCATGGACACTGGGATCGAGAGATGGATTGACTGGAAGTCCTGGCCAGTCACAGTGTGAAGATCATGCTGGATGCTGGAGGCAACTTCTCCATGTCCCTTTGCTGACAGAACAATCACAGATTAACAATTGTGGCCGAGAGCAGCCCCAGGGGCACGGGGCAGAGGCAGAGGGAGGTGGGGAGGAGAAAGAGCAGGGCCGAGATTGCCCTTGAAAGGCAGAGGTGCTCTGGGGCCCGCTCCTGGCCAGGGACCCTGCCCAGAGCCGTGCCCTGCTGGCCGGGGCCTTGAGGGGCAGCTGTCCAGCTGGGCCCAGCTGTGCCAGCAGCTCCAGCCGTGCTGGGGAGCCTTGCCAGCTCTGGGCCCTGCTGTGCACGAGGGTCCCTGTGTGCCACTGGCAGCTGGGGCCTCGGCCACCTCCTCTCTTCACAGGAGCGCCTCTGCAGCTTCACAAGACCGGCCAAAGAGTTCCATCAGGGAGACTGCCACCTGCACCTGCGCCTCTCATCAGCCTTCTCTATGCCAGTGTCCAAAGTCCCTGCCACGGCTGCATTACCAGCTTGTTGCTAGGGACATGCTGCCACCACCCAGAACAGGAGCCTCTGGCCCTAAACGTGCTGGCATTGGTGTCCAGTCAGGACTGAAGGTGGGACCCTCCTGCCAGGGAAGGGCTTGATCAACGTCTTTTACCTCTGCTCTCTGGGTGGTAGCATCAGCCCTGCCTGTGCTGATTTTCTGGGCACCGCCAGGTTTGTGCAGACAGGAGCCGGGCATGTGTCTCCTGACACTAGGATCTAATATATTTATTTTTAATTTTGCAAAATTTAGGAACATTTGTCATAGAATATTCCCCTAATAGTTCTTCCCCTTTCCCACAACAGTTCTATATTTCTCAGCGTAGTTTTAGTAGTTGGAAAACCAGAATATTTTCACACTTCTAGAATAAAATAAAAAAAAAAAATTGCATTGAATTGGTAATCTTTATTCCTGGAAGAACTAAGTTCACTGAAGAAACATAGTCTACTGGAGAGGCTCATTGCCCAGGGCAGATTTATATCTTCTCACAACTAACCAAGAACCTTTTCCCTCATATTTTCTGGGATTTCTGACATGCTCACCTCTTAGTCTCCAGAGGCAAACTTTGAGCACAGTAGGAATCTCCTCAAGTCATCATCTTTGTTTGTTTCTGCCAAGAACTGCCTCAGTTCTAGAGCAGAGGATTCTCTCAGCTTCCTGCCGCCCCGCTCCCCCCAAGCCTGTCCTGAGCCCTCTCCTGCAGCTGCTGCACTGCCATGGAGCTGCTGTAAAACACAACAGCTCTGCCACAGCCGCTCAGCTGGATTGGAGAAGCTTTCTGGCCCTGCTTACATTAGGCTGGTGGCTTCTCGAAACACAAGCTGAGCTTCTGAATGCTGTGTTTCACCTGGCAAAGGAACTGCTGCTACCTTTCTCATGGAGCCTAATCTCCCATGGGCTTTCAATGCTTTCTGGCCAGCATACAGCCTGGAAAACCTTTTAATGCAGCCATTTAGTACTGAAAATTACCCAGTCTGTGTATCAAAGGAACTTTTTAAAATGCTGGAGCCCACCAGAGCATCCTTCCAGGCCATAATTTACTCCCCCGCACCTCCCCCTCCATGACTGACAAACAGCACCTTTGACAGTTCTTTCCTCCAGAAGCTGAATGGCACCATTTCATTTGGGGGAGGAAAAAAAAGGAAATGTTCTGGGATACAATCATCATCATCATCATCATCATCACAATGAGCCACAAATTAGTTAAATTATATCAACATCTCAGACTGTGGACTTACTTCTCAGAGTGCAGCACTGGCTGTACTACCTCCTGAAACTGCAGATGTGCTACAGTCTTTAAAATCAGGTGGATGCAGACGAGATTTGGAGCCAAGCACAGCTCTGGGAGAGCTTTAGGGACTGGGCCTCCACGGGCACCGCTGTGTGCCTGGAGTAACCTGCCCCAAGCCATCTGCCACCTGAAGAGCCAAGTGGGGCACGGAAAAGCACAGGCTGCAGAGGGGCTGGGAGTGCAGGGAGCCCATCCTTGTCAGGACTAACACGCTCATCCCACCTTTGGACTGGGTTTGAATGGAGACCAGAACTAATAGCTGGCAAAAGGAAAAGAGGGTACAAAGGTCCCTGGAGTCCCCTGCCCCAGGAAAGGAAGAGGGCAATATGTGGCCGGGGGTTTAAAAGGAGGCTGTGTTCCCCACTAGCTGAGAGAGACAACCCCACAAGCGGATGTCCCAATGGACTCGCTCCCTATGTTCAAACAAAGCTACAGGACTCCTCTGGCTCCTTTATGGACACTGGCTTTTCACAGCGTGATTTTTATGCACACCTGTTTCCTTGTATCAGACTATCAGCAGCCTGCAGTGACTCACTGCCACTCTGGTCTGCAGGGGAAATGGAACTAATTTCCATTGGGGCCCTCCCAGAGGGAAGAACAAACCCAGAGGAGACAAGCAACCCCTGCAGGCATCCAAACTTCTGCACCAGACGCTGAGTGAGCTGCAGAGGGGGCGTAGTGGGTGCATTTCCCTCAGCAGCTGGGCACTTGCGCTGCACACGTGTGTTGGATAATATACCAAGTTGAATTTTTGTTTCATGTCTCCAGTCAGGCTTGGTTTGCCTTTGCCTTAGGGAAAGGAATTCTCATGGCTTTTTTAAGGGATCTTGCACCACTCTCAAGGGAAATGAGCTGAACATCTCAATGAACTGGGAATAACCCAAAAGGTCCCCAAAAAGATAATGACCATCAAGAACACATCAATGACCATCAGCAAACATCAAGGAACATCTGCCCCAGACACTGCCCCCTGGCATAGTTGGAGACACCTGGTCTGGAAGAGGTTGAGAAGAGAATCAAGGAGGGTGGACTTTATTAACATCAGAGGCCAAGAAATCTGGCTTCAGGAGAAAAACAAATACTAAGAACTATGTGACCTGAGACCAACGAATATTAAAGGAATGGAAAATTACATCTAGTTGAATATTAGGAAGTCTGAAGCTTAATAATGGAGCTCTGTGTATTGTGATGTGTTTTTTCTTTTATTAGTTTGATTTGTAATTTTGTGGTTTCCTTATGCTGTTCCTTTTGTCCCTGCCCTTTTCCCAGAACTTTCAGCATTTTTCCTTTAATGTTATTAGATGCTGGTTTCTCCCGGAGCTTGCCTCCCCTTGAGAATTTTCAGTTTTGTATTTCTTCAAACTTTATTTGTTCACTGAAACTGTTTTCCTCCCTTGAACTTCTTTATAGGTTTATACATTGTATTTCCCGCCTTGTTTTTACTCCCAATTTTCCTGATTTGTTAAAGATTGTATCCTCCCGCTGGGACCTGCCCCTGTCTATAAGTTACTGTTTGCCCTCAGTTCAGGGTCCTGGGATGATGAAGAGGGGAACTTTTACCATCAAATAAAGTTACTCTGGGACCCGTGTTGCTGTTCCTTCGTTTCATGCTGTGCCATCACTGGCAGCTGGGATTTAGTGGAGCTCGGGGGAGGGGGATTGTTGCCCCCCTGTCACCATCCAGCTGGGCCAAGCAACAGTGATGTGTAGTTATGTTATTGTAGTTTAGATGTCCTCTGTTCTCCCCATAGTTCCCTTTCCCCCCATGTATTGTTACCATCAGGCAGCCGGGGTTGTCAAGGCCGGGTAGAAAAAGGCGTGCACGTGTCCCTTACCTGGGGCAGTTGGGAATGGAGAAGCTTGTTGCCAAGGGGGTGCAGCATGGCAATACCTGATCTCCCATCAAGTTACAAGAAAGCAATCTCCACCGATAAATGGCAAAGAAGAGCTGACTGACAGACTTTGGCAGGGCCCAGGGCTGTCTGATGCAACACTCAGGGGTAGAACAGGCTGAGCACCAATCTTGAAAAAGAACCAGCAACGTGGTCTCCACAAGGCCAGTTCCCAGCGCTGCAAATTTTTCCTTATATAGTCCTTTGTTGTATTTTTGTTAAGGTTTAATAAACCTTTTTTAAATTTTCAAAGTGAGCAGTTGTTTCTCACAGATAGAACTACTGTCAATATGCTTTTGCTTTGTGTGATTGGTCAAAAAACTTTTAAAGTAAGTTGTAATATTAAGTTGTTGGTCTGCTGCCAGGGATGTGAGCTGCTGGCATCTTCCCATTGTCATAGCCATGTAATGGAACTGATGCTGGAAAAGAAACAGCTCGAGACCCATTCCCCAGCAGTCCCATCCCATTCGTGATTTGTACGTAGACCCCCCCGTCCGGCAATAAATGGTGCTCCTCAGTGAGGAGGATTTGTAGACTAGAGGAATATAAAAAATAAAAAAGAAAACCGTGGACAGTGCTATTGCCTGAGGCCCAGGCTGTTAAAAGGAGGAATGGATCATGCCCTTTGTTGTCTGTAGCTGGTATCCTTGTAAGTAACAAGTAGCAACTTTAGGGGCTCCTGGGCAACGAGATGGGAAACCATCTATCTAAAACAGGAGGGGATGTCTTTTACCGGCTTCAGACAATTTTACAGGAAAAAGGACATTCAGACAGCTCAAAACATGAACTAAAAGACTTATTAATCTGGGTAAAAGTGAATACTCAAAATATAGACTTGAAGTCTGCTTTTACCTTTGATTTCTGGGACTGGATAAACTGGAAAATGTACAATCTAGTCTCTCTGAAAAGGAAGAGACTTTAATCAAACCTGTTTCCAGAGCTTTATCATAGAGCTTTAAACAGAATGATCGTAACAGAGACTTTCTCAAACACCAAAACAGAACACTTAGTTCTAAGATGTTAACTCCGAGTGGTGCTAGGTCTTTGTCCATCTCTGGGAGGATCTCGGGTTTTGTTTGTAGCTCTTTCCCTTCTCCTGGCATGTCTGGGGTTTCCCCAGGCAGTGTGAACAGCATCCCAATCCCCGCGAAGGGGGCATCAGATCAGCTTCCAGCTTCGGTCGTGTCCTCTGTTTCTTCCAGGATTCCCTGTGTCTCTGATGCTGCGACCAGGCATCCTCCATTCCTCCGCAAAATCATCCACCCCTGGATTTCCCGGGAAAGCATTCGGGATTTTCGTTGTGCTGCGAGAATTTGGGGGGTCAGGAGTCGTGTTCTGGGGAGATTGGGAGTCAAACGGGTGTGAGAGATGAGAGTTTGGGGAAGGTTTGCAAAACAAGGGCTGCTGTTTCTGCGCCCTGTTCCTCTTCCAAACAAGTTGTGGTTGGATCTTGTTCTGAAGTTGTTCAGCGGGGTCTGCCAAGGGGGGCTCCAGATCCGCTTTGCCTGGCCGAGGGGCTGTGGGAGTCACCCCTGCCACGGTTTATTCCTATGTATGACATTTTTTTAAAGAAAGGACTTGCACCAGGTAGCAGCCACAGGACACCTACAACTTTCCGAGAAAGAGAATTTATTGTTCCCTTATCAGCAGTAAACTAACTTCTTCCTGTCTCACTCAGACATGAAGCTGGCATTAGCATTAAGACAAAGAAGTTGACGATGAACAGACAGAATCCTGTGTTTGAATAGAATTTATGCATCATGTATGAGATGTATGAATATGCAATAGGCTGTTGTTTTTAAGGGTTGATCCTCTGTTAACAGGTGTCCTTTTTCGGGCTTGTGTTGCCCAGAAAAAGGTACACGGAAGTCTGTAACTCTTTGTTTTTATTGTCTCATATTATCTGAATCCAAATTGTCCAAATTTTTATTACTCTAATTATATTACTATTGTTATAACCATTTTATTATGATTAAACTTTTAAAAATTTTAAAAACAAGTGGTTGGCGTTTTTCACAGCAATTATTAAAATGAATGCTATATGTGTTATGTTAGAAAGTTATGTTGTATTAATCCTTTTAAGTAGTGTGGTAAATAAAGTTTTTCATCTACAGCATAATATTAAAATAGACCCTATATGATGTAAGATATGTTTTGTAACTAGCTCAAGGAATCTGTGAGAGAATGAAGAAATTCTGCGCATAGATATAACAGCTCCAAGACACCAAAATTCCACGAGAAGAATTATTAACTTCTTATCGGGAAGAACCAGACTTCTTCCAGACTCAAAAGAGGCAGAGGAATTGATTTACAAGATGAGGGGGGAGCAGAAGTTAAGCAGAAGACACCTTTTGTTTGAAAAGAATTTTTGAATCATGTATGAGATATATGAATATACAACAGGGTATTGCTTTTAAGGGTTAATCCTTTGTTAGCAAGCCATGCTTTTTGGGCCTTGGTGCCCAAGAAGCATCTGGACAATCAGAGTTAGGACAATAAATGAGAATAAAAAGAAAAAAATTGCTTTTTATTCTCCTTTATTGTCCTAACTCTGATTGTCCAAATTAATATTGCTCTAATTTTTATTACTCATTTTAAAACTATTTTATTTACTATTAAACTTCTAAAATTTTAGAACAAGTGACTGGCATTTTTCGCAAGTGGTTATGTAATTTATTATATCAGCAAGTGTGTAACCAAGAAAGCCCTAATGCAGAAGTAGAGTTAGTTACTTGCTGGGTCAAATTCTTAGAAGGAGATTCAAAGGTATACAAAGTAAAAAAAAGATAAAGAGCAGAAATCTGAGGGAAAGGATAAAGAAAACAAGAGAGTTATTCAAAAGAGGTGGGATCCCCTTGATTATGTAGCCCCACCAACTCTTCCTCCCAACTATCAAGCCACCCCCCCCTGCTTAACACCCAGCCTCCTGCTTCTCAAAACCAACCTTTACCCCCTCCAGTGATCCCCGCCTCTCCTCTGTCTCCTCAGGGAATCTCCATGTCATTTTTACCCCCTCCAACAACTCCACTCCCCCATATATATCCACCCCTTGATGCTTTTCCTCTGCTGCCCCCTACACCCACTAACCTGCAGCATGCTCAACCTCTAAGTCAGAATACAACACTTTTCCCTGAGAAAAAGCCTCTGCATATATCCTCCAACCTAACAACTGCACCTTTCCGAAAATGATAACAAAGAATTAGTGAGCCAGTCGAATAACCCTTCAGATGCTGGCCCTTACTGTAATACCAGATCAAAAAGGGGTGTAAGGCCAGAGGTAAATCTGGACAAGCTGTTTCCCCTGAGGGAAGTCCCTCTAGGAGGGGGCGTGGGAGGAATAGGTTTGTAAATGCACCCCTGACAGCCTCTGAAGAAAGAACCTTGAAAAAGGAACTGGGTAACCTGGTAGAAGATCCCATTGGGACAGCACAGCAATGAGATCAGTTCCTGGGTCCCAATATATATACCTGGGGGGAGCTGGATTCTGTTATGAACATCCTCTTCTCCCCAGAGGAAATATGCCTCATTAGGCCAGCAGGGTTAAGATCTGGGAGAAGGAAAACTGCACCAGACCCCCAGGTGAGCAAAAACTCCCTGTAGTGGACCCAAATTGGAATCCCATCCAGGAAGAGGGCCAGGGAAACATGCAAGACTACAGGAACCTAATTATAAGAGGCATAAAAGATTCTGTACCCAAAAGCAGCAATTAGCATTTGATGGGAGTCAAGAAAAGGATGAGTCCCCGGGGGCATGGCTAAATCGATTAAAACAAAATTTTCAGTTACATTCCAGCATTGATCCTGATGGACCAGAGGGCCAAGTATTATTAAAAGTATGGTTTGTTACCAAAGGTTGGCCTGACATCAGGCAGAAATTAGAAAAATTAAAAGACTGGAAAAATTGGAAGACTGGCAAGAAAGGGGAATTAAGGATCTGGGAAACTCTGAAAATTTATTTAAGGAGACATGAGGAGAACAGAACAAAAGCAAAAATTATGGTGGCAGTAACAAGAGAAAGCCTAGAAGTGGGAAGAGGGGAGCCAAAAGGGGGAGCAGAAAATAAAGAGAAGCTGGGTAAATGGAAAAAAACACCATTAGATTATGTGTATTGCTATTACTGTGGCTAAAGAAAGCATGTTAAGCAGTCCTGTAGAAAAATTACAAATGGATGAAGCAATTGAGAAAGAACAGGACACACTAGTATTGTAAACAAAGGGCCCCAATGTAGGCAGGGATGACGTGGAGGACTCCATGTTCTCCAAAAGCAAATTTATTACTTTATAATACTATATTATGTTAAAGAATACTATACTGTACTATACTAAAGAATACGGAAAAGATACTTACTCAATGCTAAAAAGATAATAATGAAAACTCGTGACTCTTTCCAGAATCCCAACACAGCTTGGCACTAATTGGCCAATGAGTCAAAACAACTCACACCAGAGTCCAAAGCGGCAATCACCCTTGGGTAAACAATGTCCAAACACATTCCAGACGAGCACAACACAGGAGCAGCAAAGGAGATAAGAACTGTTTTCCTTTTCTCTGAGGCCTCTCTCACTACCTTTCAGCTTCCCAGGAGAAAAACCCTGGGCAAAGGGATTTTTCAGAAAATATGAATGTCACATCCTAGAGAAGATTCTGAGAGGAGATGATGATTAGGGGTGTCAGAGGTTGACGCTGTGGGGGATGAGATTGGACACTAGATAGAGCCCCTGATAAACTTAGAAATTGGTCCCCAGAGTGAAGAATATGAGTTTTTAGTGGACACGGGTGCTGATCGATCCTGTGTGACAAAGCTTCCCAGAGGGGCTCAGCTAAGCAAAAAGATCTGCCAAATGTGGGGAGCAAAAGGGGAACCGTTCAGAGCCCAGGTTACAGAGAGCATAATTATAAAAGGCAATTCAAAGGAATGTAGGGATGATTTCCTTTATATCCCAAAAATAACTTGTAACTTACTGGGGCGAGGCTTGCAAGTAAAGATGGGAATTGCAGTAGTGCCAAAAGAGGGGAGTATTTGGTACCCCAAATAATGTTATTAACTGGACAGGATTTGGGAGAAATTAACCCAGTAGTCTGGGCGGAAGGAGGAGGGCCAGGGTTGTTAAACATCCCACCAATTAAGACAGAAATGCAGTCAGAAATTCCCCCTGCTCAGGATAAACAATACCCCATCTCCCCTGAAGGCCAGAGAGGACTAACAGCTGTGATACAGGGACTCATGGAAGAAGGCATACTAGAACCATGCATGTCACCACATAATACACCAATGTTAGCTGTCAAGAAGGCTGACGGAACCTATGAATTGGTGCAGGATTTGGGGGAAATTAACAAACAATTTCCAGATAGCCAATAGTATCAAATCCATATCCTCTTCTTAGTCAAATTCCACAAGAGCATGCATGGTTCTCAGTAATAGATTTGAAGGATGCCTTCTGGGCCCGTCCATTAGAGGTGGGGAGCAGGAATTTGTTTGCCTTTGAACGGGAAGACCCACACTGCAAATGTAAACAACAACACAGGTGGACCTGCCTCCCACAGGGATTCACAGAGTCCCCTAACCTATTTGGACGAGCCTTAGAGGATCCTTTAAAATCCTCTGTACCTGGGGAAGAAATACAAATTCTACAATATGTGGATGACCTGCTAATATCAGGCAAAGATCAAGAACAAGTCAAACAGGCCAGTATAAGTTTACTAAACTTTCTGGGAGATAAAGAATTAAAAGGATCAAAGAAAAACCTCCAATTTGTAGAAGAAGACATAAAGTACCTGGGACATCTAATTGGAAAAGGGTAGAAAAAGCTCAGTCCTGAAAGAGTTGTGGGGATCCTGTCAATACCACCACTCAAGACTAAAAAAGATGTAAGAAAGCTAATAGGTCTAATGGGCTCTTGTATATTATGGATTGATCAGTATACTCAAGCTGTAAAATTTTTGTATGAAAAATTAACAAGCACAGAACCTGTAGTCTGGACTCTGGAGGATACCGAACGGTTCCAAGACTTAAAGGCTCGATTGACGAAAACCCCAGTTTTGAGTCTGCCTAATTGAAGAAAACCATTTGATCTGTTTGTTAATGTTAATGAATGGATAGCATATGGAGTTATAACCCAAGGCTGGGGGGGAAGCAGGAAGCTGGTGGCTTATCTGTCAAAATTATTGGATGTGGTTGCAAGAGGGTGGCCAGCCTGTATTCAAGCTGTGGCAGCCACAGCTACCTTATTAGAAGACACTCCAAATCCTACATTAAATGGAAGGATTTCAGTACACACATCCCATTATTTGAGGACAGTGTTAAGCCAAAAACTCCTCAGTTTTTGTGGATTGTTCCCGAGCAGGCTCAGGGCACTCGGGTCCTGAGCAGTCCTGCTGGGGTCCCTCCATGGGAGACATGTCCTGAAACCTGGCAGTGACTGCACGGGGTGCCCACGGTGGGGAAAGGACAGAGGGGGAGAGCAAGGTTCCAGTGTGTTCTGAGAGGGCCTGGCTGTTTGCCCTTGGGATCTGGGGGGTTTCCCCACAGAAGGAGGGCAGGAGGGACAGAGGGAGAGCAGGGTGGATAGCTGTGGCACTGCCTGCTGCAGTTTTCCCCCGTGCTTTAGGGAGGATTTCCTCTGTGTCTGAGGGAGAGAGCCCCAGGGCCCTGTGCTGCTCCAGCCACCCCTCCCAGGGATGTTGCTGAGGGCAGGGAAAGAGTGTGGAGAGTGAGACCAGGAGCCAGCCCAGAGCTCCCCAGGCCCCTGTGCACCTTTGGCCATGTCTATTCACATCTGGCTCCCACGGCCTTACCCGACCCCCCTTGTAGTGCCCAGTTCCCTGTGGCAGAAGGGGATCCCAGCACACCCTGGAAAGTGTTCTCATCTGTGCTCCGTTCTAGATGAGGGTGCTGGGAAGGCTTCTCCATCAGCTTGGATGAAGAAAGTTTTGAAGCCTTTGGAGCCTCCTGCAGGTATGTTGTCAGTGTGCCACCAAGGAAGAATTGTAGACAAGCGGGCAGGAACCAGGTGACAGAAGCTTCTGTGGCTGTTGTGTTACAGATGTGTCTACAGGGAGGACTTCTCCAGCTTCTCCAGCTCCTACCTTGGATGCTATACGCAAGCCCAGCTCCCATCTCAGGGGTGAGTAGTGTGTCCCTGCTGACCTCAAAGGCTGAGCCTTGCTTTTGTAGGATCCATTCCTGGGAAATGGAAAAATTTTTCTCTAAGGTACTCCAACAGGGAAAATCCAAGATACAACAGATAAGATGTCCCTGCAACCATCCAAACAGATGAGGAAAGAGCTGAAGGAACCCCTGCAGAGAAGAGAAGGTGGGTGCATTTCTCTCATGCTTCCCCTGGGAGTCAGCAGCCGGGGGCTTTGGCTGCACATCTGGACACGCCATGCCCAGCACAGCGGGAAGGGATCCATGGCAGCCTCGCTGCCCCGCTGCTGCTTTCACGCCCTGCAGGGCTGTTTCCCAGCCTGGCCTGGCTGCAGCTTCTGCCCAGCCTCTGCCGGAAGGCATTTGGCATCAGCTGACAGGCCATGCCCAAACTGTAACACACCCTGAGATCCCCCACTATATCCAGCCCTGCAGATTAGGAAAAGGGTGGCTGTTTGGAGGTGGAAGTGCTCTCATTATGCCACTGGACTCTGGCCATTTTCCTGCTCCATAAATTTCACAAATATTACCTCTGATGCCACCACCCAAGTGGGGAACAGCTCCATCTGATGCAGCTGTCTCCCTTCCTTTGTCAAGAGATGGACATAGTGCTTCAGTGGAAGGTGGCATTTCTTGAAGGAAGCACTCCATCTTCGGTGCCAGCCCCTGCTGCAGGAAGGAAGGCAAAGCCAGACACGGGCACAGGCACAGCAGGTAATTGCTGTGCCGGGCTCAGGCCTGGCCGGGGCTGTGTGGCAGCAGCTCTTCCCCCAGGGCCTGCCCTTGCCCATCCCGGCAGCAGCCAAAGCTGGAGGCGCCTCGGCTTCCAGGCCTCTGGAGCTGGTTCAGAGCCCCGGGGAAACGGGACTGGTGCAGCAACGTCCCTGGCGCTGCAGCTGCTGCGGAGCTGGCCCTGAGTGCCCAGAGGCCCAAGGCACAGGAGCAGCCCCGAGCGGGAGCCCTGCCGCCAGCCCAGGGCCAGAGCCAGCCCTGGCACACAATGGAAACAGTTCTCATCTTGGTTTGCTTCCAGACTGGGATGCTGGGAAGGATTCTCCATTAGCCTGGCGCTCTGAAGTTGTGAAGCCCTCTGAGCATTCTGCAGGTATGTTCTCACTGTCCCACCAAGGCGTAATGTTTGACTGATTGGTAAGTAGCAGGTGACAGAAGCTTCTGTGGCTGTTGTGTTACAGATGTGTCTGCAGGGACGACCTCACCAACTCCTACCTTGGATGCTGCACAAAAGGCCAGCTCCCATGGCAGGGGTGAGTAGTGTGACCCTGCTGACCCCTCAGGCTGAGCCCTGCTTTTGTGGGGTCCATTCCTGGGAAATGGAACTACTTTCTCTTAAGGTCTTCCAACAGGAGAGACCAAAGACATGGTAGGCAAGAAATTCCAGGACCCATTAGAAATCATGTGGCAAATGCTGAAGGAATGTCTGCAGAGAAGACAAGGTGGGTGCATTTCCCTCATGCTTCGCCTGGGACTCAGCAGCCAGGGGCTTTGGCTGCACATCTGGACACGCCGTGCCCGGCACAGCAGGAAGGGATCCATGGCAGCCTCACTGCCCCGCTGCTGCTTTCACACCCTGCAGGGCTGTTTCCCAGCCTGGCCTGGCTGCAGCTTCTGCCCAGCCTCTGCAGGAAGGCATTTGGCATCAGCTGACAGACAGCCCCGTTGCACCACAGTCCATGCCCACCCTCTGATCCCCTGCAATTTCCTGATGTCCAGGCAGATCAGATGTTGGGGCTGTTTGAGGAAGGAAGCAGCCTTAGGTTGTCCCAAAATCCTGGGTGTTTTCCTGATCCTTATCCATTCCTTTCACAAGTGACGCCTCACCTTCCCCATTCCCAGTGAGGAATGTTTCCATCTGATCCAGCTGTCTCTTTTGCATTCTCCAGAAATGAAAGGAGAGCCTGTGCAGAAGGAAGCATTTCCCGGAGGAAGCAGTGGTTCCGTGCCAGCCTCGGCTGCAGGAAGGGAGGCCATGCCAGGCACAGGCACAGGAGGTAATTGCTGTGCCTCTGGGCCTGAGCCCTGCTGAGGCTTGAGCTGCCCTCTCTGCTGCTTGGCAGTGCGGGCACAGCCTGGACTAGTGCAGCACAGCCCAGGGGAATTATCCCGAGCAGGCTCAGGGCACTGAGCAGTCCTGCTGGGGTCCCTCCATGGGAGACATGTCCTGAAACCTGGGAGCGACTGCACGGGGTGCCCATGGTGGGGAAAGGACAGAGGGGGAGAGCAAGGCTCCAGTGTGTCCTGAAAGGGCCTGGCTGTTTGCCCTTGGGATCTGGGAGCTGTCCCAGCAGAAGTAGGGCAGGAGGGAGTGTAGGAGGGAGGGATAGCTGTGGCACTGCCTGCTGCAGTTTTCCCCCATGCTTTAGGGAGGATTTTCTGTGAGTTTGAGGGAGAGAGCCCCAGGGCCCTGGGCTACTCCAGCCACCCCTCCCTGGGATTTTGCTGAGGGCAGTGAAAGAGTGTGGAGAGTGATGAGGAGCCAGCCCAGAGCTCCCCAGGCCCCTGTGCACCTTTGGCCATGTCTATTCCCATCTGGGTCCCATAGCCTTACCCGACCCCCTTGCAGTGCCCTTTTCCCTGTCGCATTAGGGGATCCCAGCATGCCACAGATATGGTTCTGATCTCTGCTCCCTTTTAGACTGGAGTCGTGACATGGGTTTTCAGGAAGTCCTGATGAAGGATGGTTTGAAGTTCCTGGAGGATGCTGGAGGCAAGTTTTCATTCTGCCTTTCCTGAGTGAATAATCAGGATCAATGCAACCAAAGCTCATTTATAAACCATTTCCCTTAACATTATGTAAGGGCTGAAGGATTCTGAGAATCTTTCCCTGCTCCCTTCTGCATCCCTGAGGGATCCCACAGGATCACTGTCAGTGGGAGGAAGGAGCATTTAGCTTTCAGTCCTCCTCCCATGTGCTGTGCCAGTGTGTCCTTCCGTGTGCTCTGTGCAGCCACAGTGAAGAGCAGAGAGGGAAGGGGCCAGGCCCAGGGCTGTGCCCCGGGGCTGAGCCTTGTGGGCAGCCTGAGGATCTCCTGCAGTGCCACAGGAGCTCTTCTGTCCTGCCTTTCTTTGCAGCTGAACCTGCCGGTGAAGGCCCCACATCCAGGACTGAGCCTCTGGGAGATGCTGAGGGTAGGTCAAGGCCTTTCCCCTGGGAGAGCTGCCAGCTCAGAGCCCAAAGCTGGGCCAGGGAGGCAGCGCTGCAGGTGCCAGCACAGAACCATGCACGTGTGTGCCCGCGCCCTGCACGATCCCCTCACCGCTGCTGCGGCTCAGTGGTGCCCGTGCAGATCAGCAGAGATGGCAGAAGCTTCTGTGGCTGTTGAGTTACAGGTGTGTCTGCAGGGAGGACTTCTCCAGCTCCAGGGCTGGATGCTTGGCCCCAACCCAGCTCCCATGGCATGGGTGAGTAGTGTGACCCTGCTGACCCCACAGGCTGAGTCCCACTTTTGTGGGATCCATTCCTGGGAAATGGAACTACTTTCTCTTAAGGTCCTCCAAAAGGAAAGACCCAATTTTTTGCCGCCAAAACGTCTCATGACTCAGATGAATTCTGGAGACAAACACAGAAGGAAGCACCCGGAGGACAAGGTGGGTGCGTTTCCCTCATGCTTCCCCTGGGACTCAGCAGCCGGTGCCTTTGGCTGCACATCTGGACATGCCGTGCCCGGCGCAGCAGGAAGGGATCCATGGCAGCCTCGCTGCCCCGCTGCTGCTTTCACACCCTGCAGGGCTGTTTCCCACCCTGGCCTGGCTGCAATTCCTCCCCAGCCTCTGCAGGATGGAATTTGGCATTAGCTGATAGGGTGCCCCAACTGTACTGTGGGCCTGAGATCACCTGCCATTTCCCAGTCTCTGAGAAGATCAGGAGGTGCAGCTGTTTGCACAAGGGAGTGCACTGGCCCAGCCCCAATTACCTGGGCTTTTTCTTGATCTTTACCTGTGACTTAGACAAGCATTGCCTCATGAAGGTGCCACCTCCCCAGTGGGGAATATTTCCATTTGATCCAGTTGTCCCTTTTTTCCTTTTTCAAGTGATGGAACAAAAGGCTGTTCAGGAGGAGGAACACTCAGGGAGAAGCAGTGGCTCATTGGCAGCCTCAGCTGCAGGAAGGAAGGCAATGCCAGACACGGGCACAGGCACAGCAGGTAATTGCTGTGCCGGGCTCAGCCCTGGCCGGGGCTGTGTGGCAGCAGCTCTTCCCCCAGGGCCTGCCCTTGCCCGGCCCGGCAGCAGCCAAAGCTGGAGGCGCCTGGCTTCCAGGCCTCTGGAGCTCGTTCAGAGCCCCAGGGAAACGGGACTGGTGCAGCAACGTCCCTGGCGCTGCAGCTGCTGCGGAGCTGGCCCTGAGTGCCCAGAGGCCCAAGGCACAGGAGCAGCCCCGAGCGGGAGCCCTGCCGCCAGCCCAGGGCCAGAGCCAGCCCTGGCTCCCGACTGGGCAGGGGCTGCGCTGGGTCCTGACAGGGCCTGAGCCTGTCCCCTGGGGCTGGGGGAGCTGTCACGGGGCAGGGAGGGCCAGGGCTGGCAGTGGCTGCTCAGGGATGGCTTTGGCCCGTGTCCCTGGCAGCAGCCGCTGCCCAAGCAGCTGCGCTGCCCCCGGGCTCTCCTCCCGGCCTGCTGGGCTTTGTTGGCTGGCACAGCCTGTGCCAAGGGCCGGCAAGGTGCCTGCAGGCCCCAGCTCTGGGGGAAACAGAGAACGTCCTGCCCGTATCCACCGTGCTGCCAGCTCAGCAGTGCAGCACAGCACGGGCTCACGCTCCCCATTGCTCCCACAGATGCAGCCGGCACCACAAGACCTGTTCCCAATGCCCAGGATGGCCTCGGAAGGGGTTTCTGTCAGGGAACCGGCTGCTGGCTAGCGTTACTGGCATTTCTGCTTTGTTTGGAGCTTGTCTTCGTGTTGTGCTTGTTTGGAATTGGGTATTTGGAATCGGGAAGAGAAAACAGTGAGTGTTTTGTTGCTCTCCCCCTCCAACAGCTTCTTTTGAATGTCTAACGTGGTCAGGGAACATTCCCATTGAGACTGCAGTGGGGTTGTGGCCAGTCCATGATTGTCCAAATAACTCTGCTGAGGGTTCTGCTGCTGCCCAGTGCTTCCATTGGCCTCTCAATTGCTGGGCCTTGTCCTGGGGGCCCCGCTGGGGCTGCAGCCAGTGCTGGCTCCCACTGAGGCTGCCTGGCCAAGAGCAGCCCCAGGGGCACGGGGCAGAGGCAGAGGGAGGTGGGGAGGAGAAAGAGCAGGGCCGAGGTTGCCCTTGAAAGGCAGAGGCGCTCTGGGGCCCGCTCCTGGCCAGGGACCCTGCCCAGAGCCGGGCCCTGCTGGCCGGGGCCTTGAGGGGCAGCTGTCCAGCTGGCCCCAGCTGTGCCAGCAGCTCCAGCTGTGCTGGGGAGCCTTGCCAGCTCTGGGCCCTGCTGTGCACGAGGGTCCCTGTGTGCCCCTGGCAGCTGGGGCCTCAGCCACCTCCTCTCTGCACAGGAGCACCTCGGGACAGGAGTTGAAAGACGGTGGCTGCACCTCACACCCAGAGAGCTTGAGCAGCTCCTCCAGCAGCAGGAACGGCCCGGACAGCCCTCTCAAGTGTTCTGTGAAGAGGACCCCAGAACAACCGTCGACAAGGAAGCCTCTTATTGCCCCGTAGATCCCACTGCCACCTGCTCTCCCCATGGGCCTCCCCAAGCTTCCTTTATTCCTTTTTTTCTCTCCGTCTGTCCCATCCCAGCCAACCCGAGTTCCGCTAGGGACCCCAGGACCAGCCCAGCACCTTCCAGCACCTCCTGAGACCAACACATCCCTTCCTCTGCCCCTGAGCCCCCTGGCCTTGCCCTCTGGGCAAAACTGAAGGTTGTGGAGGATTTTGTGAAGAGCTGGCTAGCTAACAAAGGTCACACTGACATAACACCGTTAATTAAGCAAGAAGGAGACGAGGATAGGAGTCAGCAGTCAGTGTCCAAATCTGGCAAGGGCACTGTGCCCTTGGTGCAACATCAGGATGGGGGAGAGGATCGTTAGTTAGAAACATGAAGAAAATATGTAAACAGCTGCAGCATAGTAGCCTCAAGAATGATAAGGTAGGCGTAGTTAGCTGATAAGTAACTAACCAATAATGAGCTCGCTTTTTGCAATATGTATTAGCCTCATTAACACCAATATAAATGTATGTGCCTATCAATAAAGTTTTGAGATTTGCTGATCACTCATATTGAGTGCCGCATTTCTTCCGCCGATTACCACAAATGGTGACCCCGGACGTGATATCGGTAATGGCAACCACGGTGGATCGGTGAACGAGTTCGGGTCCTACAGCAGCAAGGACGGCGAATAAGCACTGCTGAAAAAGCGAAAAGCGCCGTGCCCTGGGTGACCTTATAGAAGAGCCCGGCTGATACGTGCTGCCGAAAACTTGAAGGGCTGCAACAGCGCTGACCTTCTCAAAAATGGAAATGGAAAGGCAAGCAGCATATGATTTATTTACTTGCTTTTTAAAAAAGCGTCAGGTTAAGGGCATAGATTTGCAGAAAGAGCTCCCACAGTTGTTAGCCTATGGGTATGCACAAGGAGTTTTTCAAAATCCTCATACAGTGCATGAATTAACAGAGTGGCGTAAGCTCGGGGACAAGTTGTGGGAGGCAGCTATAGATGAGGATAAAACTGCAAGGAAGTTAGGAAAGCTATGGCGAGTCGTGCACAATGAGTTATTACAACATCAGGTAGAAAAGAAAGCGGCGCAGCAAGCTAGCGTAGCATATGATAAGAATAAGAGTCATGGGGACTGCTACGACTGTCCGTTACCCCCTACCACATCTACAGTCGTTTTGCCACCAACATCGGCTCCTCCTTCAAGCAGCAGCTCACCCCCCGCGGATGCTGTAACAGCACCGTCCGCACCGCCTGTGCCATGGCCAGACCCTCCGTTTCCTCCTCCTTGTAATGAGCCGATCCCTGGGGCAAAAAGTGACCTAGCGGGGGCTGTCGCAAGGGAGCGAAGGGAGGCATGGGCGGCGGTAGCAAAAGAGATCATGGATTCGGGGGATAGTGGAGCTATAGCTGCAGCGGTGGAGGTTGCTTGTCCGGTGGTATTTTCGCCTGTGCAGGGGAACAGATATGAAGCCACAATTACAGCGCTGGACTGGAAGCTGCTGTCACAATTACGGTCCACAGTTAGTCAGTTTGGGGTGACCGGTGAGCCCACAAAAGAGATACTTGATTACATCTGGGGGACTCAGGTATTACTGCCGGCTGATTGCAGAGGAGTAGCGAAGCTTATCTTCACTCAGCATCAGCAGCTCTTGTTTAATGCACACTGGCAGGCACTTTGCCAGGAATATGTAGCGACACAACGGCAGCAAGGCGACCCGTTACACGGAATAACCCTGGATGAGCTAATGGGTTCAGGACCTTTTCTTCGTACAGAGCAGCAGGCATTAATTGGTCCTGAAAAATGTCGGGAGGCTATGCGCTTAGTACGAATGGCCATAGACAGGATAAAAGAGCCAGGCGGGGTCCCCTCTTATATGGGAATAAAGCAAGGAAGAGATGAATCATTTGGATCTTTTATAGATAAGGCAGCCGCTGCTATCGAAGGGGCGGGAGTCCCTGACTTTATGACAGGTGCTTTACTGAAACAATGTGCACTCCAGAATAGTAACCAGGCTACAAGGAACGTATTAAATACCTTAGGAGCTAATTGGTCTATAGAGGAAGCGTTAGAACGATTGGCAAATATGCCCATAGGGAATCAGCTGATGTTAGTAGAAGCTATTAAGGAGTTAGGTGTAGGATTGCAAAAACAAGCGGCAGCTTCGCAGAGTAAGGTATTAGCTGCTCTTGCACCCCTACAAGCGGCGGCTATAAATAAGCCACGGGCTCCATCTACTGGCCGATTTAAATGTTACCGGTGCGGAGACATGGGACATACGCGACGAGACTGTCAGACAGCTGGCGTCTGGTGCCAGAGTTGTCGCTCGGATACCCACAGCACCGGAGCTTGCCGATACCGCTCGGGAAACATAAAGACGAGCGCGTTCAACAGCCGCCGCGCCCAGACACAAGTAGCCGCTGCCAACACCTCGGCCCAGCTGCACTCCAGCCAGCCACTGCCGGGAGCCTCGGGCTGGACGTGGCAGCCTCAGTAGCGATAACACTGATGACCACCCAACCGGAAAAGGTGCCGACTGGAATAAAGGGACCAAGCATCATTAATGGACAACCTATGGGAGCTTTGCTTCTGGGACGATCGTCGGCCACCATGATGGGATTATTTGTTTTACCTGGAGTAATAGATGCTGATTATACGGGAGAAATCTACGTCATGGTACATACTCCTTTTCCACCGATACAAATCGAGAAAGGGCAGAGGATAGCCCAATTGGTTCCATTGGAGCAGATTGCTAAAACATTGCCCCCTTGTCAATTACAGTCGAGGGGAGAACGAGGCTTTGGTTCCACTGGAGGACTTACTTTATTAACAATGAATTTGAATGATCGGCCTAAGCGCACTGTAACAATAGAGCATCTGGGGGGGAGACAAACCTTGGAAGGTTTATTAGATACTGGTGCGGACTCCAGCATTATTAGTCCAGATTACTGGCCTCACAACTGGCCATTACAGCCAACCACAATGACAGTTACCGGGGTTGGGGGCCTGACACTTGCTAGAAAGTCACCCATGTTGTCTGTAACTATTGATGGAAAAACTTTACGGAATGTTTTTTCAATTGTACCCTTACCCCCTACAGTGCAGTGCCTCATTGGTCGGGACATTCTGGCTCAACTGGGAATAGTGTTGACAAATGAGCACCCTTTGGGCTAGTGGCCATTGCGTGGACTTTCCCGATCCCGCTGACCTGGACCACGGATGTCCCAGTATGGGTTAAGCAATGGCCACTAAAAAGGGAAAGTCTGGAGCAAGCACATATGCTAGTACAAGAACAATATAAGCAAGGTCATTTGAAGTTGTCGACCAGCCCATGGAATACACCTATTTTTGTCATTAAAAAGAAATCAGGAAAGTATCGCTTGCTACATGATTTACGGGCTGTAAATGAACAAATGGAACCTATGGGAGCCTTACAACCAGGCTTACCTAACCCAGCAATGTTGCCAAAGGACTGGCCATTGTTAATTGTAGATCTTAAGGACTGCTTCTTTACTATTGCTCTTCACCCTAGAGATACCCGAAGGTTTGCTTTTACTTTACCGGCATTAAATAGGGAAGAGCCAGATAAGAGGTTTGAATGGGTTAATCTTCCACAGGGTATGAGAAACAGCGCCACCTTATGTCAATTGTCTGTTGACAATGCTTTACAACCCTTACGGCAAGCCTGGTCCGAAACCATCATTTATCATTATATGGACGATATTCTATTTGCTCAGCAGCAACCTCTTACAGGTCAACAAATTCAAAAAATACATGATGCTCTGAAACTACATGGGTTGGTTGTAGCTCCTGAAAAAATTCAACTATCTGCACCCTGGAAGTATCTAGGATGGACACTTACTGGTCAGGTTGTTACCCCCCAGAAACTGCAATTAAACGTTGAAATACGTACATTGAATGATGCCCAAAGGTTACTTGGTGATTTACAATGGCTGCGTCCTATTGTGGGCATCCCGAATGAGCTATTAGATAAACTTCGACCCTTACTAAAAGGAACTGATCCGGCACAGCCTGTTCATATAACCTCTGAGCAGGTTAGGACATTACAACAGATACTGGACTGTGTGACACAAGGCAGTGTCCGGAGACGAGACCTTTACCTCCATATACAGCTGACAGTTTGGTGTGGAACTAAATACTTACTAGGTGCACTTACTCAGCAAAACAGAAAAACGGGGGAGGTGTGGGCTTTGGAATGGATATCTCCTCCACTTCAACAGCATAAAACCCTTCTTCAAAAAATTGAAATTTTGGCTGAGTTGCTCAAAAAGGGTCGTGAACGGACACTACAGATCATGGGAAAGGAGCCTGATCAGATACGGGTACCAATGAAGAAAGATACATTGACCTGGTACCTGTTAAACAGTGTGGAATTACAAGAGGCACTGTTGGGAGCTGGAAGTGTGATTGCCACTGATGATATCCCCAATATACCGTTGAATTGGATAGGGCAACGGGGTTGGATTCAATGCCCAAAAAGGTCACAGAAACCCCTGTCGGATGCTGTAACAGCCTACAGGGATGCGGGAAGAAAATCCAGAATTGCTGCAGTGACCTGGCAGGAAAAGGGACAATGGCACCATCAGATTCTCCAGGCCTCCGAGTTGGATACTTTACAAACGATGGAGTTATTGGCTGTTGTTTGGGCCATGATGCATTTTTCTGGGCCCCTCAATATAGTGACAGATTCTTTATATGTCGCTGGAGTATGCGAGCGAATAGAAGATGCCTCTATAAAAGAGGTTCAAAACAGGAGGTTACATGAGCTGTTTATACAGTTACAGAGGGCAATTAAACTGAGGAAGTATCCTTTCTCTGTCATTCATATCAGAAGTCATAAGTGGGATATTGGTCTGGGAGAGGGTAATGCACAAGCAGATAAGCTAGTTTCAATCACACATGTGACTCCAATTCCCAGGCAGACTTTGGCCAGAGAGGCACACTCCATGTTTCACCAAAATGCAAAAGGCCTCCATAGGGAATTTCAAATATCTCTAGAAGAGGCACGGGCAATAGTCAAAGCCTGTCCCACATGTAGTCATCATAACGGGGGCTGCGGGTTAGGTCTAGGAGTTAACCCCAGAGGGCTGAATACAAATGAGACCTGGCAAATGGATGTCACACGTGTTGCTGAGTTTGGAAGGATAAAGTATGTGCATGTTACTATAGACACCTACAGTCATTTTATATGGGCCACAGCACAAACTGGTGAGAAAGCAGGGCACGTGGAGAGGCATCTCAGTAGCTGCTTTGCTGTAATGGGAGTGCCACGACATATTAAGACAGACAATGGGCCTGCCTACTGCAGCAAAAGAATAAAACAGTTCATGCAAATGTGGGGGATTGAACACGTGACAGGCATCCCTAATTCTCCGACAGGACAAGCGATTGTAGAGAGAGCTAATGGTACTTTGAAAAAATATCTAGGTAAATACAAAGATATTAGAGAGCCGCAAGAAAGGTTGCTAAAGTGTCTATTTGTCTTAAATCACCTGTGTGTTTTTGGGGAAAGCAAAGTTCCTGCTGTAATTCGTCATTATGTAACAGAGAAAGATAGTGTGAGGCAGGACGTATGGGTAAAGTATAGAGACCCCAAGACAGGACAATGGCAAGGTCCTGCTAAGGTATTATACTGGGGCCGCGGGTATCTTTGTGTTTCTACCCCTACAGGATCCTTGTGGGTAGCTGCTAAATGGACCCCACCAGCCGTGTTAGATGGAACCAGACCCAAGACAACTGAGCGAAGAGGACCGTCGGCGAGTGGAGGCAAAGCTGCTGATCACCATTTGACTGATAGTTCTCAAGCTGAAAGGACACTGTAGCTTTGCCATTGACCAAGCGATTGATCGGTGTCAATCTCTGGACAGTATACTAAGCCTGATTCCGGCGCTCCATACATTTTATTATAGAGGGCCTAAGAGATTAGCTTGTATTAAGTGTCAAAATACTCAGTGTGCTGCATGGATATTGTTCTTTTGCGGGGGGTGTCAGCAAACTAAGTGGGTGCATCAGTCACAGTTACCTGAACTGTGGTGCAGAAGCTGTGCATTTTATTGGCAGCGGGACTCCTGGCAAGCAGAACTTCAGACCTTTACAGGATTACCTGGCCGCCAAGGGTTACAGTTGTATGAGTCCCCAGAACAGAAAATTCTCGCATGGTTTAGGTGGGAAACCCAGCACTTTGCCAGATGCGCTTTAGGGCAATCTCAGTCGTGTATCTTACAGTCTAAGTGTGGTCGGGGCATTCCCCTCTCCCAGCTAGATGTAGTAGGTCCGATTCTGAGGGATCAAGATCCTAACCAAGCGTGGGACGATTGTTTAAGGGCTCTAAAAAGATTAAGTCTGGGTGACTCAAGAAAGAAAAAGGGGAGAGGAAGGAAGAGACATTCTTAACGGTTTGTGGGCAACCTGTTAATTCCCTAAATGTCTGGATGGTTCAAAACAGCATCCGGGAAGATCAGGGTGATGTGGCAGACTTATGCTGCTGTTTTACTCATATTTGCCCTCTTAATAGACAGCCCAGACATTGCCAAAGGAGTGGGAACCCACCAAGCATGGGCCCCACCTCAGCCCAAGACTAATATTTGGATCACCATGGCAAATTTAACTAACCAGGAGGCTATTTGCTTGTCGTTATCTTCTCCCAGTAATCCATTTACAACCTGTTTGGTTGGACTGCCGGCAGATCCCTGGCCATGCCCATCGAAAATACCCACCTGCAAAACCAATGACGCCAGGGTCAGTGTAAATAACTGGGACCAATGGATTTCTCATTTTCCTATAGCACCGCAGGAACCCCAAGAGTTGGAACTGTTAGGCTCAGTGATGGCGGATGCTTGCCTTAGGTTTAAGCATAAAAGTCAGCTGCCGGCCAAAAACTATTCTACTATTGTAACCTCCAGCATGGCCATTTACCGTAAGGCAACAACCTGGTGCAATTATACCACAAAGAGGGTGTCGATCTCATCAAACGACCCTATTCAATTACCAGCAGGTTACTTTTTAATATGTGGGGATCGTGCGTGGCCCGGTGTCCCATCGATGCTGAGCGGGGGGCCATGTACAATTGGAGAGTTGTCTCTCCTCACACCCAATGCGTCAATGATCCTTAATATGAGCCGCCGCTATCACAGAATTAAAAGAATGGCCCATTCGTTTACTGCTGACTGCAAAGATGATGTAAAATTTTGGTCCCCAGGGGTCATAGTGGCAGCATCCTTTTTAGCTCCAGGGGTATCGGCAGCAGGTGCCCATGCCATTTTAAACAAGCTAGGATGCTGGCTGGCTAAACAAACTAATGCCACCTCTTTAGCACTTTCTAGCCTTTTGCTTGATGTTGATTCTATTCGCCATGCAACGCTTCAGAATAGAGCTGCAATTGATTTCCTTTTACTGGCACAGGGCCATGCGTGTGAAGATTTTGAGGGCATGTGTTGCATGAACCTCTCTGATCATTCCCAGTCCATTCACTCCCAGCTCTCTGAGCTGCGAAGGTTAACTGGAAACTTACAGGTAGAATCGGACTCTGGCATTGATGAGTGGCTCAAATCATTAGGCTTGGGATTATGGTTACGCTCTATTGTTAGAGTCATTATTATAGTAGGCATTATGGCTTTGTTAGTAGTGTTAGTTTTGCCTTGTTTTTGCATGTGCTTACAGAACATGGTTCAAAGAATGATATTTGCTGCATCTAATCAGACTATGCTTGTGCAACAGAAAAACAGGGGAAGTGTGGAGGATTTTGTGAACAGCTGGCTAGCTAACAAAGGTCACACTGACATAATACCGTTAATTAAGCAAGAAGGAGACGAGGATAGGAGTCAGCAGTCAGTGTCCAAACCTGGCAAGGGCACTGTGCCCTTGGTGCAACATCAGGATGGGGGAGAGGATCGTTAGTTAGAAACATGAAGAAAATATGTAAACAGCTGCAGCATAGTAGCCTCAAGAATGATAAGGTAGGCGTAGTTAGCTGATAAGTAACTAACCAATAATGAGCTCGCTTTTTGCAATATGTATTAGCCTCATTAACACCAATATAAATGTATGTGCCTATCAATAAAGTTTTGAGATTTGCTGATCACTCATATTGAGTGCTGCATTTCTTCCGCCGATTACCACAGAAGGTGACACCCCACCCCACCCTCCCCGCCCCTCCAACTCCCGCTTGCAGGGTAGGCAATGGCCCATTCCTGTGTTCAAATAAAGAGATGGATTTGTGTCCTAGTTTGAAAGCAAAAACAGTGTGAGGCTCTCTTGTTTAAACTGCGACCCTTTGGACGAGGACACGAGGCTTGACTCCATTTTCATCAGAAGGCTGATTTATTATGTTATATATTATACTAAAATACTACATTACAACTATACTAAAAGGACAGAGAGAAGAAGATCAGAAGGATACCAAGACAAGAATAGAATAGGAATCAATAACAAAAACCTGTGACTGCTCACAGCCTTGGCACAGGTGGCTGTGATTGGTCACTGATTGAAAACAATCTACATGAACTAATGGAAGATGCACCCGTGGCATTCCACAGCAGCAGATAGCCATTGTTTACATTTCTTTCCTGAGGCTCTCAGCTCCTCAGGACAGGAAAAGTCCTAGCAGAGGCTTTTTCCCTAAATTATCATGGCAACATCTCACCCTTTTAAATTATTAAATTAAATAGAAAAAGAAATGTTTGCAATTTCTTCTACTAGGGCTTTGTAGAAGAGAGAACAACACCTCTTGAGGTTGATCTGTTGCCAATCAAAATCTCAATCATTTGCTGATGTGGAATGGTCAGGGAAATTCTTCACCTGTAGAACATTCAGGGAAATTCTTCACTTATCAAACATCTAATTATATCATATCACTAAAACAATCTTAAAAAATAAGAAAATGCAAAAACTCATGCAAGGAAAGTTCATTGTTTCAAGTCCAAGCAGCTGAATTTCAGGACAGAGTCCATGGACTGAAGATGTTCTTTTTTGACATCTCTGGAAGTCCCCTTTGGTCCTGAAACAGGCTTGCAGAATTCTGAAACAAAGAACTGCTAAAGAAAACAAGAATTAGCAAACAATTCATTGACAGTCATGAAACAATTCAGAGAAAATTTCTGGAATGCCCTGGCCACAGCCCTTCATTGAACCGCTTGGGCTGAGGCTAATTTTTGGCTTTTCAATGCTTTTGAGCTGCTAGCTCTTTCCACTTTTCTTTATTATTATTATTTATTTTTTTTTCATTAGAAGAAGAGTAGCAGCAGCAGAGTGTCTCTAGGACCCTTGGGTGGCTCTGGTCCTGGTGGGCGGACCAGAGAACTCAGACTTGGCTCACAGAATGGTGGCCTAGGTTCTTGTGGGGAAAGCAAAGTTTTTGAACTCAGCACTGGACGGGGCGATGGCCCCGGCCCAGGGAAATGAGTTAAACGGCTTAGAACTAGCTTGTGAGGCGGGCTCTGCACGCTCAGAACTTGGTAGGACTATGCTGCTAGTGTTTTGAGAGTAGAAATGACGAAATGTTTTTTTTTTTTTTAGAAGCACTGGTGCACACTGGCAGCTGGAGAAGAGAAGTTTTCTCAGGAATTGTTATTTTAGATTTGAGGGTTTCTTGTCTCCAGAGCAAGCGAGCAGTGCTTGCTTTGCTCTGTGTCTCTTGTTTTTGTAAGGTAAATGTTATTTTTTCTGCTTTTTGCTTTTTGGCACTACTTTTATCTCTACTGGGTTGGGAACTAGAGGTAGATGTTACAGGAGCCAACTCCCCCACGCCGCAGGGGCGCTCGGGGGAAGGCAGGCACTTTAACTTCTAGGGAGAAGCTCTCGACTATACGCGAAGTGATTTAAAAACTATATTGATTTTGAACACAGCCAGCCGAACTGCTCCTGCAGTCAGCTGGAGGGTTATGCTTTTTTTACGGAAGGATAGGCTTTTCGCAGGGTTTGATGTGAATGATGGAGTTTCGGAAACCTGCGGGACAACTGGGGTGGGTGGTGCAGGCAGCACGGGCGCTGGTGTCGACTTTTGAGGCGGTCTCGTGGGCTCAGCACTATTCTCAGCAAGCTCTTGCACTGCAATTGGATCGGCAGGGAGCGGCGGGACAGGCGGGGGCGGCGGGCTCGGAGCGGGGTCGGCCCGCGCAGGCGCCGCCTGCACCGTTGCGAATTCAGTTGCCGGCTGGGATGCAGAGAAAGAAGACACGGAGGCAGCTCCTGCAGCTCGCGGGAGCAGCAGCACAGCCGGGGAATCACTGTTGTTGATCGCGCTGCCTGGCAACACGGGCGGATCGGCGGGAGGCGGTTCCGGGTGCCGCGGCGCAGGCGCAGTTATCAGAGCCGGCGGAGCTGGCCCGGGCGGCTGCGGGGTCGCGGGCGGAGCCGGCTGAGGCGGAGCCGCGGGGTCCGGCGCCTCCCGCGGGGCTGGCTGAGGCGGAGCCGCGGGGTCCGGCGCCTCCCGCGGGGCTGGCTGAGGCGGAGCCGCGGGGTCCGGCGCCTCCCGCGGGGCTGGCTGAGGCGGAGCCGGATCCGCTCCCTCCCGGGGTGGGGGAAGCGGAGAATTTCGCGGCGAAGCGGGCGGGGCCGGCCCGGAAAGCGGCGGGTTCGGTTTTTCATCCCCCCCAAGAGAAGGAGCGGGGGGGGAAGGTAGATCTGTTTGCTCCAATGGAGCGGAGAAAAACTTTTGCTCAGCTGTGGGCAGTGCGGGGGGAATGCAAACTCGCGGTTCGTCTTCTTTGAGAGGCTTCTCTCGTGCCGAAGCTGGCGGGGACAGAACGCGACTGCGCTCCCGAGCCATGATGTCCCCCGCAGCCCGTCCCCATTTCAAGATAACGCCATAAATCAGTGTGTGCACTGCATGCATCATTGGGGATGAAACACGCTGGACTATTGTCCACCTAAAAAGAGCGTCCATGAACTCCCAAAAACCTAAATCAAGGGAGTCTATGACATTTGTAATAAATCTATGAAATTTTGCCCATCTGAAGAACTCATAACACCGTCTCTCCAACATACATTGAGGAATTCTGTCCCTGCGTCCCCATCTGCACCAGAGTTTAATAACTTTCTCCTCTGACGCAGTAAACGGAACCTGAGCTTCCGAAGGTACCTTTTCCCAACTTTCCTCCCACCTTTTGCGAATGGCAGGATCTTCAGAAAGGGAAAAAATAACAGTACCTCTAGACAGTGTCCTTGTGGATCCAGCTGTGCAGCTCTGCTGCTCTGCGGTCTCTGGACACAATCTCCAGGAAAGTCCAACAGGTTCTCCTGTTTGCCTTGACTGTGAACTCTGCCCATCTTCAGGGTCTCGTTTCTTCAGCTCCAGGCTAGATTCCATGGTCACTCTTGGGGTGACCATCAGTTTCACACGTCCAGGGGTCACCAATTGTTGCTTTGACTTGGGCCCCTGGTGCGAGGACACGAGGCTTGACTCCATGTTGATCAGAAGGCTGATTTATTATGATATATATTATACTAAAATGCTACATTACAACTATACTAAAAGAACAGAGAGAAAGATCAGAAGGCTACAAAGACAAGAATAGAATAGGAATGAATAACAAAAATCCTGTGACTGCGCACAGCCTTGGCACAGGTGGCTGTGATTGGTCACTGATTGAAAACA
Source organism: Passer domesticus (assembly GCF_036417665.1). Lineage (NCBI taxonomy): Eukaryota > Metazoa > Chordata > Aves > Passeriformes > Passeridae > Passer > Passer domesticus. The sequence continues at coordinate 5,700,749 of NC_087482.1, read as the reverse complement.
ATCCACATAGACCAATGGAAGATTCACCTGTGGCACTCCACAGCAGCAGACAGTTATTGTTTACATTTCTTTCCTGGGGCCCTCAGCTCCTCAGGACAGGAAAAATCCTAGCAGAGGCTTTTTCACTAAAAATCCTGGCAACAGAACGTTGTCAATACAATTTTTGTGAAATCTACATGAGAATCTGAGGAGATTACTACACAGCTTGGATGCTAGAGGAACTTCTGCAAATAGGTTACAGGGTATTTATTTAACTGATTCAGAACTTTGCTTCAGCTGGCAATAGTTCAAGAATTTTATTTTCTAGTGTCTTTTGGTGGCCCACATTAAAAAACAAAAAAAACCCACAAAACAAAAAAAAAAAAACCAAAGAACAAGTTCTGTCCTTTTCCAATTTCAAACAGATATTCTTTTTCTTTACCCATGAATTATGACAAAGCAAGTGACGTTCAAAGTCAGCATTCAGAAAGAGCCCTGAGAAGAGACTAGATGTATGCCAATTCCCTCTTGCTATTCAGCTGATTTTATATACTAGCTTTCTGTGTCTCTAGCTTTTTATATGATCTCTGTTACTACAGCCACTTCCAAATCTTGGTAAAAATTAGTAATTTCTCCACCTTCACTTTGTGGGAAATTGTGGGGGCAAAAAAGTAGCATTGTTTAGTCCAAGTTCAAGCAGAAAACAGAAATTCAGAAATACATTCTGACCCTTGGCCAGTTTTAATTTTTATTTAACAGCACCCACAAGGACACCGTCCCCAAGTGAGGGGAGTGGGGCTCGCAGAACTCACCGATTGTGAGGTCACGGGCACATCTCCAGGGAGGCCTGAGGTATAACCGTTGCTGTACATCAACATTGCACTCAGAGCTGAGGACAGGATCCCGAGAGGGAGCTTGCCCAAGGCTGCTGAGCGAGTTTTGGTGTCTCTGAGACATCTCTCTTCACTCAAGGAAGGATTGGAAGGCTTTGTCAGGAGGAGAAAGGCCGGCAGTGCTGTGGCACAGACCGTCCAGGCATTCCTCCATACCCACAATGGTGCAGCAGAACGCTGCTAAGAAGCGTCCCCCTGGCAAGGAGCGAGGTGAGAGCCAAGTCTCCCTCCCCACAGATGGCAGAGGGGGAGCGGCCAAGAGCAGCAGAAAGGGGAAACAGGAGATCCACAGAATCACCCCAGAGTAGAGGCCCTCCTCTCATGGGCCAGAGGAGCCAGGCTGGGCTGTGGGCACCGGCACTTCCCCTGCCCTTTAGCCAGCCAGCAGGGCCTTGGGGACAATGCTGCAGGGACATTTCCTGAGCTCTACAAGGTGCTCACTCCCCCTGCCCTCTCTCTCTCTCCCCAACGCACACCGTGTCACCGGGCAGAGGCAGACGCAGAGAGCGGCAGCTGCCTCTCCGGACATGCCAGGCCGGACCAGGCTCGTCGCCGTTCATGGAGACAGCAAGCACAAGACTCGGGCAGCCAGAAAGGAAAACGCATCCAGCTCAACCGCGTGCCACTGCTGCGTGCTGAGACCAGCAGCCCCAGCACCGCCCCTCAGGCGGTGTCAGGGCAGTCCCAGGCCGTGGGGCTGGTCACCAGCAGCAGCAGCAGCTTGCCCTGCCGAAAGCAGGGCCTGAAGCGAGGCCACCCACGGGGAGACACGGAGCCTCAGGCACCCAAGAGCCCACTGGCAAAGCGCCGCAGGTTGGAGGATGGTCCAGCCCCTCAGGAGGTGTCAGGGTGGTCCCAGGCCGTGGGGCTGGTCACCAGCAGCAGCTTGCCCTGCCGAAAGCAGGGCCTGAAGCGAGGCCACCCACGGGGAGACACGGATCCTCAGGCACCCAAGAGCCCACTGGCAAAGCGCCGCAGGTTGGAGGATGGTCCAGCCCAGAGTGCTGGTACCACCAGCCAGGTGGCATTGAGGCTGTCCCAGGAATCTCAGTCATCCAGGAAACAAACAGCCCCATACATACCCCCCTGGATCTTGCCCCGCTCCCAATCCGGGCCAATTCGTGTGAGGCACGTCTTGCGGCGGCAGCTGCGAGATAAAAAGCCCTACAGTCGGCCTGAAAACCAGGGCAGGACCAGACGAGCACCCACCCCTGTTGTTTGACCCCCTCATCCCTCAAAATAAAGTTTTCTGGTTTGTTTGTTTGAACTGGGAGATGCCACATTCTTTTTTCCAGTCGTCTGCAGCTGATCTCCAAATAGGGGCCCCAAGCTCAGTGGGACAAGTGTGTGCCTTCAAGGACTCACCTGTCCCATGGCAACACCCAGCGTCACCACGTTCCATGGCAACACCCAGTCTCACCATGTCCCCTGGTCTGGAGATACCAGCCCTGCTTCTGCCAGGGAAAAAACAGAACTGTGCAAAAGGAGCACGGGGATTTTGCAAGCATTCCTGGCTGAGGCAGCCTCAGTGGGAGGGCACAGCTCTGCCTGCTGCAGGTGCCCAGGAGGGAAAATCATGGATGCAGTAGGATTATTCCCCTCCCAACCCAGCCCAGGCACAGTTCAATCTACCACTGCTGCCACTGGGGTTGCACGTACCAGCCTGGAGAGTAACTGGAATAAGAGAGAGTAACTTCCCAGCATCAGTGCAGCTGATGCTGGGAAGGTAAAACTAAAGCCAGTCCCGCCCCCAGTAAAAATACACTGCACCTGAAAAAAAATAGCCAGCACCCTCCTGTTCTCTGCAAATGGGACCAAAAATTTCAAAAGCATTAAAAAAATTAACCAGGCTTTGGAGCAGTTACAGGTCAGACTACATGAGGCTGGAAAAGATTGTACAGGTGACAGTTCTCAGAGGAAAATTAGCAGGAAATCCCTTCTTTCTGCTATTAAAATCTCAGGCTGTTGCCATGAGACACTCAAGCCACAAGAAAAGTACTTCAGCACCAGCATCCAACTGAGCACCTGTTTGATCCACTTCAGTGGAAAGCCATCACTTTGCCAGCAGAATTCCTCCTCTGGGTTACACACAACATATTTTTTTCTATCTGGGAGTGCCACTGGATTTTTTTACCTAGCATTTAATATTAAATTGTGGAAGTATTTTAAATTAAAAGGGAATGAAAAGATGGACCCACGAGATGGGACAGGAGGAAGCCGGGCAGCCCTTTAAAGAGGGAGATGCTAAGCTGTACATCCAGGAGAGCTCCTCTGAGCACAGAGCAGCCACAGAGCACACCTGACCACAACATTTCTAGTTCACCTGTGTCCTTATAAATGGGAAAAGAACAAAAGAGTGGCAGGAAAGGAGGCAGAAGTCAACTGTGAGAGTTTCATTCACAACACATGATACTCAAAATCAGAATGAAGGCCTATCAAGGAACACCAATAGCTATGAAAATATATGTAAGCAGCAGAGACAGGTGCTATGTATGTCCCTTCTACTTCCCAGCCTCAATGCAGACTCAGTTTCAGGATGCAGCGGCATCCCAGGAAGCTGCAAATGCTCAGGAGTGCAGTGGCTCGTGCCTCACTGATAACCACTTGGAAAAACATACTGTTTCATATAAATTAGAGGAAACCTAGGAATCTAGCCTAAATCAAGTTCTAGGCAAGACCCCAACCAACATAAAATATGGAGAGGCACAAAAGTGCCTCCATTTTCCACTCCACCTCCCTTGAACTCAGCAAGAACTAATCCCCAAACCTCACAGCCGGAGGCAAATGCAGTTGGTTGGGAGAGGAAATCTAAAGTCTCCTTGCGAGGCAGCTCTCCAAGGCTGAGCACCAGGAGAGGCAGCTCCCGCAGCACGTGTGCAGGTGGCACAAAAAGAACCTGTGTGCCATGACCAGCAGGACAGTGCCAGCCAAAGGGCTGCCTGAGGACGGCCACCGATGGTTTCACTGCCAGCCCTGGCTGAGGGGAAACCTGGACACAGGACAAGGCAGAGAGGGGCCAAATGTTCTACTCCTTCTCAAAACAAGTTGCTGTTTTTGTTTCCAAGCCTAGCACTCTTTGGATCTAATTAAATTTGAAGAGGGAAATGAGGAGTAAGCAAAATTCTTGGACAGCAGGCTGGTTTGTTCAGCTAGCTGGGGCTGCAAGCCATGCGTGAAAAGCAATGTCAGGTGCTAAAGCAAATCTCTGTGTCCTTCAACAGCAACAAGAGAAGTGTGAACAAGACAGAGAATATACCTATTTTAGGAATGTAATTGTTTTATAGGAAACACACCAACACCCAGTGTTCTTCTAATCTTGCTTTTTAATACTCAGCGCTTGTAAATTTCTTCAATCTGGGAAGTCCAAGATTTCATCTGATAGCATAAATATTTGTTCCGCACCATTTGGGGGTTTTTTTTTAATTCTTAATGTTTATATAAATATCACTTAGCGAACACTGGACCTGTGAAGAATTAAGGAAATATGCCTTTAACTACTCTGTGTAGGTCACCTGCAACAAATTTCATGGCAGAGGAGCTTCTGGAAGCCCCTGGTTTACCATCACTACCAAAACTTGGTAGTGATCTTCCAGAGACCCAACACGGAGAGGCCAAACAACTGTTACTGGTCTCAAAACAAAAAGAAAATTGCTCCATGGAGCTTAAGAGAGCATGCTGTCTTGGCATTAATTCCTACCAAGTCTGCTGACAGTACAGGGCAGTAAATAATGCAGATTTCTAATTTATACCTCTTAAAGCACAGCCTAAAAATAGGAAAGACTCCTATAACAAAGAATCCTCCATTGAGTGCTCAAGAAGGAATTCTTACATCTTCTTCAAGACCACACATAAACCAGGTGGAATCAGTTCTGAAGTCAGATTTTAATAGCTCTGAGAGAGATTTTCTTTCACAGTTGCATTATTGAAGCCATGTAAACTCCTGGAATCCATATCATCTTCTAACTATAAGCTGCAGAGATTAAATTTCTCACTGTGTGGAGAAATACCTGATTCAGTTTGTTTTGAATCTGCTGCCTGTCAACTTTTTTTGATCTTGTCAAAGGCTGTCTGGGGAGAACGTTGTCAATACAATTTTTGTGAAATCTACATGAGAATCTGAGGAGATTACTACACAGCTTGGATGCTAGAGGAACTTCTGCAAATAGGTTACAGGGTATTTATTTAACTGATTCAGAACTTTGCTTCAGCTGGCAATAGTTCAAGAATTTTATTTTCTAGTGTCTTTTGGTGGCCCACATTAAAAAACAAAAAAAAAAAAAAACACAAAACAAAAAAAAAACCAAAGAACAAGTTCTGTCCTTTTCCAATTTCAAACAGATATTCTTTTTCTTTACCCATGAATTATGACAAAGCAAGTGACGTTCAAAGTCAGCATTCAGAAAGAGCCCTGAGAAGAGACTAGATGTATGCCAATTCCCTCTTGCTATTCAGCTGATTTTATATACTAGCTTTCTGTGTCTCTAGCTTTTTATATGATCTCTGTTACTACAGCCACTTCCAAATCTTGGTAAAAATTAGTAATTTCTCCACCTTCACTTTGTGGGAAATTGTGGGGGCAAAAAAGTAGCATTGTTTAGTCCAAGTTCAAGCAGAAAACAGAAATTCAGAAATACATTCTGACCCTTGGCCAGTTTTAATTTTTATTTAACAGCACCCACAAGGACACCGTCCCCAAGTGAGGGGAGTGGGGCTCGCAGAACTCACCGATTGTGAGGTCACGGGCACATCTCCAGGGAGGCCTGAGGTATAACCGTTGCTGTACATCAACATTGCACTCAGAGCTGAGGACAGGATCCCGAGAGGGAGCTTGCCCAAGGCTGCTGAGCGAGTTTTGGTGTCTCTGAGACATCTCTCTTCACTCAAGGAAGGATTGGAAGGCTTTGTCAGGAGGAGAAAGGCCGGCAGTGCTGTGGCACAGACCGTCCAGGCATTCCTCCATACCCACAATGGTGCAGCAGAACGCTGCTAAGAAGCGTCCCCCTGGCAAGGAGCGAGGTGAGAGCCAAGTCTCCCTCCCCACAGATGGCAGAGGGGGAGCGGCCAAGAGCAGCAGAAAGGGGAAACAGGAGATCCACAGAATCACCCCAGAGTAGAGGCCCTCCTCTCATGGGCCAGAGGAGCCAGGCTGGGCTGTGGGCACCGGCACTTCCCCTGCCCTTTAGCCAGCCAGCAGGGCCTTGGGGACAATGCTGCAGGGACATTTCCTGAGCTCTACAAGGTGCTCACTCCCCCTGCCCTCTCTCTCTCTCCCCAACGCACACCGTGTCACCGGGCAGAGGCAGACGCAGAGAGCGGCAGCTGCCTCTCCGGACATGCCAGGCCGGACCAGGCTCGTCGCCGTTCATGGAGACAGCAAGCACAAGACTCGGGCAGCCAGAAAGGAAAACGCATCCGGCTCAACCGCGTGCCACTGCTGCGTGCTGAGACCAGCAGCCCCAGCACCGCCCCTCAGGCGGTGTCAGGGCAGTCCCAGGCCGTGGGGCTGGTCACCAGCAGCAGCAGCAGCTTGCCCTGCCGAAAGCAGGGCCTGAAGCGAGGCCACCCACGGGGAGACACGGAGCCTCAGGCACCCAAGAGCCCACTGGCAAAGCGCCGCAGGTTGGAGGATGGTCCAGCCCCTCAGGAGGTGTCAGGGTGGTCCCAGGCCGTGGGGCTGGTCACCAGCAGCAGCTTGCCCTGCCGAAAGCAGGGCCTGAAGCGAGGCCACCCACGGGGAGACACGGATCCTCAGGCACCCAAGAGCCCACTGGCAAAGCGCCGCAGGTTGGAGGATGGTCCAGCCCAGAGTGCTGGTACCACCAGCCAGGTGGCATTGAGGCTGTCCCAGGAATCTCAGTCATCCAGGAAACAAACAGCCCCATACATACCCCCCTGGATCTTGCCCCGCTCCCAATCCGGGCCAATTCGTGTGAGGCACGTCTTGCGGCGGCAGCTGCGAGATAAAAAGCCCTACAGTCGGCCTGAAAACCAGGGCAGGACCAGACGAGCACCCACCCCTGTTGTTTGACCCCCTCATCCCTCAAAATAAAGTTTTCTGGTTTGTTTGTTTGAACTGGGAGATGCCACATTCTTTTTTCCAGTCGTCTGCAGCTGATCTCCAAATAGGGGCCCCAAGCTCAGTGGGACAAGTGTGTGCCTTCAAGGACTCACCTGTCCCATGGCAACACCCAGCGTCACCACGTTCCATGGCAACACCCAGTCTCACCATGTCCCCTGGTCTGGAGATACCAGCCCTGCTTCTGCCAGGGAAAAAACAGAACTGTGCAAAAGGAGCACGGGGATTTTGCAAGCATTCCTGGCTGAGGCAGCCTCAGTGGGAGGGCACAGCTCTGCCTGCTGCAGGTGCCCAGGAGGGAAAATCATGGATGCAGTAGGATTATTCCCCTCCCAACCCAGCCCAGGCACAGTTCAATCTACCACTGCTGCCACTGGGGTTGCACGTACCAGCCTGGAGAGTAACTGGAATAAGAGAGAGTAACTTCCCAGCATCAGTGCAGCTGATGCTGGGAAGGTAAAACTAAAGCCAGTCCCGCCCCCAGTAAAAATACACTGCACCTGAAAAAAAATAGCCAGCACCCTCCTGTTCTCTGCAAATGGGACCAAAAATTTCAAAAGCATTAAAAAAATTAACCAGGCTTTGGAGCAGTTACAGGTCAGACTACATGAGGCTGGAAAAGATTGTACAGGTGACAGTTCTCAGAGGAAAATTAGCAGGAAATCCCTTCTTTCTGCTATTAAAATCTCAGGCTGTTGCCATGAGACACTCAAGCCACAAGAAAAGTACTTCAGCACCAGCATCCAACTGAGCACCTGTTTGATCCACTTCAGTGGAAAGCCATCACTTTGCCAGCAGAATTCCTCCTCTGGGTTACACACAACATATTTTTTTCTATCTGGGAGTGCCACTGGATTTTTTTACCTAGCATTTAATATTAAATTGTGGAAGTATTTTAAATTAAAAGGGAATGAAAAGATGGACCCACGAGATGGGACAGGAGGAAGCTGGGCAGCCCTTTAAAGAGGGAGATGCTAAGCTGTACATCCAGGAGAGCTCCTCTGAGCACAGAGCAGCCACAGAGCACACCTGACCACAACATTTCTAGTTCACCTGCGTTCTTATAAATGGGAAAAGAACAAAACAGTGGCAGGAAAGGAGGCAGAAGTCAACTGTGAGAGTTTCATTCTCCACGCATGATTCTCTGCAAGAAGCACTGGAGAAGTGCATGGGGTAAGAGTTCTGCAAGTGCCAGACTCTTCTGCAGCAGAAAAGGTCTAAAAAAATCAAAATTCTAGCAAGCAAAATAAATCCATCCTTTAGGGCTTGTAAATACTCCGATGAATCTCAGTTACTTTGGGACAAAAACAAACACAGGGCAAACTTTCCCAAGTATGGTTTCATGACAAAATTCCCATTTGTCTGCTCCTGTTTGTCGGAGAAGACAAGGTTACAAGCTGCCCAGCTCAAGAACGAAAGGAGGATCTACACTTCCCTGTCATATTTTCCTACTGACAAAGGATTTAAGACAGAGAATTTGGGTAAATGGAAGGATAAGACTGGAGTACGGATGAAGTTTCACATCTAAGATACTTCATTTGCTAAAATAGAAGCACTTTTGTTGTACATGGATCTCCTTGCTAAACCTCTTTGTCTTCAAACTCCCTTCCTCCATGGCAGAACTGAGCAAGCTCCATGTGTCAGAGCTTCAAGTTAAAAGCTCTGTGAAGAGTTAGTTTTAATGGATCCATTTCCAGTCCGTGGGGTTGCTGTCATGAGGAGCTCAGGTGGCTTTTTGTTGAGATCAAAATCAATGAGCCATTTGTCCCAGCTCCACCTGTCCTGAGGCAGCACTGGCTCCACTGTGCCATTTCTAATGAAAATTGAACCTCCTAAAGAAGCCAGGCCAAAATCACGAGAGAGTAGTCACAAAAATTAATTTCGGCAGTTTACTGGGTATTGATCTAACAGATACCACCTTCCCAAAGTCCAGGCAACAGTTAACAAGGCTCTTTGCTCTGTAAACGGCCTTTCAATTGGTAGTGTTTCATACCCATGCAGAAAAACAAAAAGCCACTTCCACTGTAGAAACATGAGCTGCAGCTATGCAGTAAGTTGTGCTCAGTAGCTGACCTGCTGCTTTAGTTTTGGGGCAGGAGATCCTGCCATAAAATTTCACAAGGAAACTATCAAGTATCTAAACTATGCAGCATTATGTTATTTTCTACCTCCAGTATTGCCAGCACATAGCTTAAGGAAGACAGGTATTTACCAGCCACCATAGATGAAAAAATTAGAATGAAAAATGGCTTTTAAGGAAATCAGAGTGATGGCCACCAGTCATTTTCCAGCTTTGCAGGATTTTGGTTCACAGTCAATCTAAACAAGCCTGCATATGTCTAGCAAGAAGGAAATCACAGAAACATTTCATAGATTGTAGCAGTTTGTTTGGGGGGGGGGGGTTCCTCGGGGAGTCCCCGGAGGGCCCCCTGGGCTGTGAGTTCGCTGGCAGCAGCAGGCACGCAAGGAGACTCCACACGGCTTCTGAGGGTGCTGATTAGATGAGGGTTTATTGGGGGCCCCAGCCCCGGGTGTAACATGGTTTCAGAGGGAGAAGGGGGAAAGGCAAAAGGAAGGGGGAGAGAGGGCGAGCCTAGGGGAGAGATGGGCCATGAGAGAATCTGGTCTTCCTCGCACAACTTAAGAGGGAAATTCAAAGTGGGCACGAAATAAGATTTGGGCCAATGGGATTGCAGATTCATGGGACTTCAGGGGAGGAACACAGGTTGGAATAAATCATACATTTTTGAGGGGTACATTTTCAAGATAGAGCATACCATTTGAATGAAATGCAACACCACAATAGATTAATATGATAGATGATAGATAGATAGATAGATAGATAGATAGATAGATAGATAGATAGACAAGGAAAATAGAGATATATGAATGCACTTGCCTGTATAACTTTGTATAGAAAAGGATGGGGAAGTGAGAGGTTATTCTTTTCCACACATGGGAAACTGTCTTTTTCCCAGAAAAATCATCTTCCTTCTTCAGTGACCACCAGGGTATCTGAAGACCCCACCAAGAAGGCCCTGTGATGCCATTGGCCTGTGCATCCAGCAAGTCAAGAAAGTAAGGCCTGCCTCTTAATACTACAGTGGTGTTAAAGAGGTTTATTCTCGGTTTTTGGTACCAAGAGGAACAAACTGAAGCCACTTGCCATAAAATGCCTGCACAAGCACCAGTGCAAATCACAGACAAAGGAAGGATGAAGCCAAGGTGTCCCACAACCACAGCCCAAGCGGCCAGAGATCCTCCTTCAACCCTGGCTGCATTGAAGCCCCACTGACTGCCAAGAAGAAAAGCACCCTACTGAGAGCAAGCAAACTTAACCCTCTGGCAGGACACAAATTCAGAGGGAAAAAAATGTTAAAATCCCCACACCACCAGACACACTTCCCAGTGAGAAGGGTTGGAACACTCTGCCCCTCGGCACTTCCCCGGCAGGCAGGTTCCCAAAGGTGCTGGGAGCTAAGCTGTGCCCTGCGAGGGAACAGAGCCAGCCTCCCTTCAGTGGGAGAAGGCGCGGCCTCAGCTGTAGCCCCGGGTGCCTGCGGTGGCCCAGGGCACGGCCATAGCTGTCAATGTGTTGGGCTGCAGCACAGGGTAGGCCGGAGCTCAGCAGCCTCAGCAGAGCCCAGGGCCGCGGCCCTTCCCTGCCGGGGCCCGAGCCTGGCCCGGCCCGGCCTGAGCAGCCCGGACTGGCCCAGGGGATGGGCTGCGCCCGCCCTCTCTGCCCACAGGCTGGGCCCAAGCCTTTGCAAGAGGCTTTCTCCCAGCTTGGCAAAACCTCGGCCAAGTGTCCCTGTGCCGTGCTGAGAAGAGTAAAAAACCACTTCAAATTTAACCCTGCTGCCCAACGCATGAGGGATCCCTGCACACCTGAGGAGAGGCCATCAATACTCCTTTGTGCCTCATGAGGGATCCCTGCACGCCTCTGCAGGGACCCCAAAATATCCCAGTGTGGCTCATGAGGTCCAGGCCCAGCTGATGCCAAAGAAGGAAACGTGTCCTCAGCGCAGGGACGCTCAGCATGGGCTCCCCCATCCCCTCGGGGCCCCGCCGCTGGGCACAGCAGCCCCTGCCTGGCTCCTGCCTGCCCACACCGTGGGCATCCACGGCTGCTCCTGGGCACGGAGCTCAGCCAGTGCTGATGCCGGGTGGGCTTTGCTGCTGCTACCACATGGACAAAACTGTGAAAACTCTAATTCTTTATTTAAACATAAAATGTGGGACAAGCCCTGCCCTGCCAGACAAGGGGTGCCCACCTTCAGTCCTGGCCGGGGAACAGGACCAGGGGGCTCAGTGGGAGAGGGTCTCGTTGAGGAGGGGTGGGTTTTGGGACGGCCGCATGCTGGGGATGCAGCCATGGCAAGGCAGATAGGGGCAGAAGTGAAGAGCTGGGGTAAACTATCAGGTTGTCATTGCCTCTGTTTGTAGGTTTGTCTTCTGAAGATACACACGATCACCTGTGAAGAGAGGAGGTGGCTGAGGCCCCAGCTGCCAGTGGCACACAGGGACCCTCGTGCACAGCAGGGCCCAGAGCTGGCAAGGCTCCCCAGCACGGCTGGAGCTGCTGGCACAGCTGGGCCCAGCTGGACAGCTGCCCCTCAAGGCCCCGGCCAGCAGGGCACGGCTCTGGGCAGGGTCCCTGGCCAGGAGTGGGCCCCAGAGCGCCTCTGCCTTTCAAGGGCAATCTCAGCCCTGCTCTTTCTCCTCCCCACCTCCCTCTGCCTCTGCCCTGTGCCCCTGGGGCTGCTCTTGGCCAGGCAGCCTCAGTGGGAGCCAGCTCTGGCTGCAGCCCCAGCGGGGCCCCCAGGACAAGGCCCAGCAATTAAGAGGCCAATGGAAGCACTGGGCAGCAGCAGAACGTTCTCCTCAGCAGAGTTATTTGGACAATCATGGAGTGGCCACAACTCCACTGCAGCCTCAATGGGAATGTTCCCTGTCCACGTTAGACTTTGAAAAGAAGCTGTTGGAGGGGGAGAGCAACAAAACACTCACTGTTTTCTGTTCCAAGAATACCAGATTCCAATGCAGCACAATATGAAGACAAGCTCCAAAGAAAGCACGCCTGCCAGTAACCCTAGCCAACAGCCTGTTCCCTGACAGAAACCCCTTCTGAGGCCATCCTGGGCATTGGGAACAGGTCTTGTGGTGCCGGCTGCATCTGTGGGAGCAATGGGGAGCGTGAGCCCGTGCTGTGCTGCACTGCTGAGCTGGCAGCACGGTGGATACGGGCAGGACGTCCTCTGTTTCCCCCAGAGCTGGGGCCTGCAGGCACCTTGCCGGCCCTTGGCACAGGCTGTGCCAGCCAACAAAGCCCAGCAGGACGGGAGGAGAGCCCGGGGGCAGTGCAGCTGCTTGGGCAGTGGCTGCTGCCAGGGACACGGGCCAAAGCCATCCCTGAGCAGCCACTGCCACCCCTGGCCCTCCCTGCCCCGTGACAGCTCCCCCAGCCCCAGGGGACAGGCTCAGGCCCTGTCAGGACCCAGCGCAGCCCCTGCCCAGTCGGGAGCCAGGGCTGGCTCTGGCCCTGGGCTGGCGGCAGGGCTCCCGCTCAGGGCTGCTCCTGTGCCTTGGGCCTCTGGGCACTCAGGGCCAGCTCCGCAGCAGCTGCAGCGCCAGGGACGTTGCTGCACCAGTCCCGTTTCCCCGGGGCTCTGAACGAGCTCCAGAGGCCTGGAAGCCGAGGCGCCTCCAGCTTTGGCTGCTGCCGGGCCGGGCAAGGGCAGGCCCTGGGGGAAGAGCTGCTGCCACACAGCCCCGGCCAGGCCTGAGCCCGGCACAGCAATTACCTGCTGTGCCTGTGCCCGTGTCTGGCTTTGCCTTCCTTCCTGCAGCAGGGGCTGGCACCGAAGATAGAGTGCTTCCTTCAGGAAATGCCACCTTCCACTGAAGCACTATGTCCATCTCTTGACAAAGGAAGGGAGACAGCTGCATCAGATGGGGCTGTTCCCCACTTGGGTGGTGGCATCAGAGGTAATATTTGTGAAATTTATGGAGCAGGAAAATAGCCAGATTACAGTGGCATGATAAGAGCACTTCCACCTCCAAACAGACACCCTTTTCCTAATCTGCAGGGCTGGATATAGTGGAGGATCTCAGGGTGTCTTACAGTTTGGGCTGCCTGTCAGTTACAGAATCACAGAATCATGAGGTTGGAAGAGACCTCTAAGATCATCAAGTCCAACCTATGCCCTAACATCTCAACTAGACTATAGCACCAAGTGCCATGTCCAGTCTTTTTTTAAACACATCCAGAGATGGTGATTCCACCACCTCCCTGGGAAGACAATTCCAGTGCTTTATTATTCTTTCAGTGAAAATTTTTTTCCTAATATCTAACCTATACTTTCCCTGACGTAGCTTGAGACTGTGTCCCCTTGTTCTGTCAGTTGCTGCCCGGTGGAAGAGACCGACCCCCACCTGTCTACAACCTCCCTTCAGGAAGTTGTAGAGAGCAATAAGGTCACATCTAAGCCTCCTCTTCTCCAGGCTAAACAACCCCAGCTCCCTCAAACGTTCCTCGTAGGGCTTGTTTTCCAAGCCCCTCACCAGCCTCGTTGCTCTCCTCTGGACACGCTCAAGTATCTCAATATCCTTCCTAAATTGAGGGGCCCAGAACTGGACACAGTACTCAAGATGTGGCCTCACCAGTGCCGAGTACAGGGGAAGAATGACCTCCCTGCTCCTGCTGGTCACACAATGCCTAATGCAGGCCAGGATGCCGTTGGCCTTCTTGGCCACCAAGGCACATTGCTGGCTCATATCCAATCGGCTGTCAACCAGCACCCCCAGGTCCCTTTCTGCCTGAACACTATCCAGCCACACCGTCCCCAGCCTGTAACGCTGTAGGGGATTTTTGTGGCCAAAATGCAGAACTCGGCACTTAGACTTATTAAACTTCATACTGTTGGACTCTGCCCATCCATCCAACCGACTAAGTCTCTCTGCAGAGCCTTCCTTCCTTCCAATAGATCAACACAAGCTCCCAGCTTAGTGTCGTCTGCAAATTTACTAATGAAGGACTCGATGCCCTCATCCATGTCATCTATAAAAATATTAAATAGAACTGGTCCCAGTACAGACCCCTGAGGGACACCACTGGTGACTGGCCGCCAGCTGGATGCAGCACCGTTCACCATCACTCTCTGGGCCCAGCCATCCAGCCAGTTCCTAACCCAGCGAAGAGTGCTCCTATCCAAGCCACGGGCTGCCAGCTTTTCCAGGAGTGTGCTGTGGGAGACAGTATCAAAGGCCTTGCTGAAGTCTAAATAGACAACATCCACAGCCTTTACTGCATCCATCAGACGAGTTACCTGGTCATAGAAGGAGACCAGGTTGGTCAGACATGACCTACCCTTCATAAACCCATGCTGACTTGGTCTGATACCCTGGCCATCCTGTAAGTGCTGTGTGATAGCACTTAGTATGAACCGTTCCATTATCTTACCTGGTACTGAGGTCAGGATAACTGGCCTGTAATTACCAGGATCCTGCTTCCCACCTTTTTTGTAAACAGGTGTCACATTGGCCAGTTTCCAATCATCTGGAACCTCACCAGTGAGCCACGACTCCTGGTAAATGATGGAGAGCGGCTTGGCAACCTCATCTGCCAGCTCCCTCATCACCCTAGGGTGGATCCCATCTGGTCCCATTGATTTATAAATATCCAAGTGTCCCAGCAGTTCTCAGACTGCCTCCTCTTGGATAATAAGAGGACCATTCTGATCCCTGGCACCACCTACCAACCCTTGAGGACAGTTGTCATGAGGATAAGCTGTCTTACCACTAAAGACTGAGGTGAAGAAAACTTTAAGCACTTCCGCCTTTTCCGCATCTTTAGTAACTAGTTTGCCTGCTCCATCCAATAAGGAACCGAGGTTGGTTATACCCTTCTTTTTACCATTAATATATTTGTAAAAACTTTTTTTATTATTTTTAACAGAAGTTGCCAAGTTGAGTTCAAACTGAGCTTTGGCCTCCCTAATTTTTTTTCTACATGCCCTGGCAGCACCCTTAAATAATTCCTCAGAAATCACTCCCTCCTTAAAAAGATGATACATCTTTTTCTTATTTCTAAGTTCCTTCAAAACCTCATTACTCATCCAGACTGGACGTTTGTCTCGTCTACTCATCTTTCGGCACACAGGGACAGTCTGTTCTTGTGCCCTCAAGATCTCTGCTTTGAAGCACACCCATCTCTCCTGGACTCCTTTGTTTTTAAAGGCTCTTTCCCAAGGAATTCTCTGGATAAGTCTTTTAAATAGGCCAAAATCTGCCCTCCGGAAGTCCAATGTAGAGATCTTATTGATATTCCTCCTTATTTCACCAATTATTGGGAATTCTATAGTTTCATGATCACTATGCCCCAAGCGGCCTACAACCTCCACATCACCTACCAGTCCATCTCTATTTGTAAACAATAGGTCTAACATAGCCCCTCCCCTGGTGGGTTTGCCCACCAGTTGTGACAAAAAGTTATCCTCCACACATTCTAAAAACCTTCTACATTGCTGGTTTTTTGCTGTATTGAGTTCCCAGCAGATGTCTGGCAGGTTGAAGTCACCCACAAGAACAAGGGCTGATGATCCTGAGACTTTGTTCAGTTGTTTATAGAATAAGTTGTCCACCTCTTCATCCTGGTTGGGTGGACGATAGCAGACTCCCAGTAGGATGTCAGACTTGTTGGCCTTCCCCTTAATTTTTACCCATAGGGACTCAACTTCATCATCATTAGTCTCAATACCTGTGACATCCAAAACCTCCCTAATATAAAGGGCCACCCCTCCACCTCTTCTCCCTTTTCTGTCTTTTCTGAAGAGCTTGTAGCCATCCAGTGCAGTGCTCCAACTATGTGAGTCATCCCACCACGTTTCTGTGATGGCAACTACATCATAGTCCTGCTGATGCACCATGGCCTCCAGCTCTTCTTGTTTGTTACCCATGCTGCGTGCATTGGTATGCATGCATCTCAGCTGGGCTGCTTTCTCCCCTAACACAGTCTTACCACCCTTGGGCCTGCTTCCAAACAGCCCAGTTGCATCCCCTTCCCCCTTCAAACCTAGTTTAAAGCCCTCTTAATAAAGTCTGCCAGTTCATGAGCTAAAAACCTCCTACCCTTAACAGAGAGATGTACCCCATCTGATTCCAGTAGAGCAGGTGCCATAAAGGTTGCTCCATGATCAAAGAATCCAAAATTTTGCCAATAACACCAACCCTTGAGCCATTTCTTACTGATATACGTTTTCCTATTCCTTTCATTATTTTTCTCTGCCACCAAAGGGACTGAGCAGAACACTACCTGTGCACCTGTCCTATCAACCACTTGACCCAGTGCCCTAAACTCCCTTTTAATCACCTTGACACTCCTCTTTTCAATCTCATCACTGCCAGCTTGGAGTATCAGCAGTGGGTAATAATCAAAGGACTGAATCAGCCTAGGAAGTTTCTAAGTGATGTTTTGTACCTGGGCCCCAGGGAGGCAGCAGACCTCCCTGTGGGATGGGTCAGGTCGACATACGGGGCCCTCCGTCCCCCTCAGAAGGGGATCACCCACCACGATTACCCTTCTTTTTTTCTTGACATTAGAGGTGGTAATCCTTTTTTTAGGCAAGTCATAATTGGGAGGCTCACTGGGTAGGTGATTTTCCTCTAAATCATCTCTCTGGCTGTCTAGATCCAGTGCCTCATACCTATTCTGAAGTGGCACCTGGCTAGCGGATGGGGGGCAGGAGGGACTTTTGTTATTACCACCCCGAGCAGGGACCCATTTCCACTCCCCTTCATCTACCAGCTGCCCCTCTATTGCCTGAGAGTGAAAGACATATGAGCCCTCTGACTCCTGGTGGACCTCCCTTAAAGATGTAAGGGCTGAACTCCACCAGTCTATTTCCTTTTCACTATCCCTGATACTCCTTAACCTTTCGACTTCTTCCCTAAGCTCAGCCACTAGCGAAAGGAGGTCATTCACTTCTTCACACCTCAGGCAGGCCTTCTCCATAACATCCCCTGAAGCCACTGATAAGCTCAAACACTCCGGGCAGGAATGGGTCTGTACGGACGCATCCTTTTTGGAGGGCTCTACTTGGTCATGTACACTTGTACCAACCACAGATTTTGACTGGGTTAAAACCATTGCCTAGGAGAAAGCCCAAAATCAATCAACCAGTAAAACAATACTTCACCAAGCTAGCTGGAACCTGCAGCCCCACCTGCTTGCCCTGCCTGCGCGAACTGCTGCGCAAACTGCTGTGACCCTGTTTACCTGCTCCTGTTCGCCGCACTCTGGGTCGCCGCGCTCCCCAGAGGTCTCCTATAATGGGTAACTCCGGAACAAGGAAGCTCCACCTCCTGCTCCTGAGTGGCTCACAAAGCAAAGCCCCACACCTGTTCAGTATTACCTATAATGGGTCACTCCGGAACAAGGAAGCTCCACCTCCTGCTCCTGAGTGGCTCACAAGCAAAGCCCCACGCCTGATGCCAAATGCCTTCCTACAGAGGCTGGGCAGAAGCTGCAGCCAGGCCAGGCTGGGAAACAGCCCTGCAGGGTGTGAAAGCAGCAGCGGGGCAGTGAGGCTTCCATGGATTCCTTCCCGCTGTGCCGGGCACGGCGTGTCCAGATGTGCAGCCATAGCCCCTGTGTGCTGAGTCCCAGGGGAAGCATGAGGGAAATGCACCCACCTTCTCTTGTCTGCAGGGGTTCCTTCAGCTCTTGCCTCATCTCTTTGGATGGTTCCAGGGATATCTTATCTATTGTATCTTGGATTTTCCCTGTTGGAGTACCTTAGAGAAAAATATTTCCATTTCCCAGGAATGGATCCCACAAAAGCAAGGCTCGGCCTGTGGGGCCAGCAGGGACACACTACTCACCACTGTGATGGGAGCTGGGCTTGAGTGCAACATCCAAGGTAGGAGCTGGAGAAGTCCTCCCTGTAGACACATCTGTAACACAACAGCCACAGAAGCTTCTGTCACCTGGTTCCTGCCCGCTTGTCTACAATTCTTCCTTGGTGGCACACTGACAACATACCTGCAGGAGGCTCCAAGGGCTTCAAAACTTTATTCATCCAAGCTGATGGAGAAGCCTTCCCAGCAACCTCATCTGGAACGGAGCACAGATGAGAACACTTTCCAGGGTGTGCTGGGATCCCCTTCTGCCACAGGGAACTGGGCACTGCACGGCGGTCAGCTAAGGCTGTGGGAGCCAGATGTGAATAGATATGGCCAAAGGTGCACAGGGGCCTGGGGAGCTCTGGGCTGGCTCCTGGTCACTCTCCACACTCTTTCCCTGCCCTCAGCAACATCCCTGGGAGGGGTGGCTGGAGCAGCGCAGGGCCCCCGGGTTCACTCCCTCAGACACAGAGGAAATCCTCTCTAAAACCCCGGGGAAAACTGCAGCAGGCAGTGACACAGCTATCCATCCCGCCCTCTGTCCCTCCTGTCCTCCTTCTGCTGGGAAAGCTCCTAGATCCCAAGGGCAAACAGCCAGGCCCTCTCAGGACACACTGCAGCCTTGCTCTCCCCCTCTGTCCTTTCCCCACCGTGGGCACCCCGTGCAGTCACTGCCAGGTTTCAGGACATGTCTCCCATGGAGGGACCCCAGCAGGACTGCTCAGGACCCGAGTGCCCTGAGCCTGCTCGGGATAATTCCCCTGGGCTGTGCCGCTCTAGTCCAGGCTGTGCCCGCACTGCCAAGCAGCAGAGAGGGCAGCTCAAGCCTCAGCAGGGCTCAGGCCCAGAGGCACAGCAATTACCTCCTGGGCCTGTGCCTGGCATCGCCTCTCTTCCTGCAGCAGAGGCTGGCACGGAACCACTGCTTCCTCTGGGAAATGCCGCCTCATGCCCAGCCTCTGCATCCACTTCTGGAGAAAGGAAGAGGGACAGCTGGATCAGGTGGGGCTGTTCCCCACTGGGGAGGTGGCGCCTTCAGGAGGGAATGCTTGTCAAAGACATGGCTAAGAATCAGGAAATCCCTATAAACTTTTTGGGAAGGCCAGGGCCCTCCCTTCTCCAAACTGCTGCCCTTTCTGTTCTACCCGGTGACTGGAAAATTGCAGGGGATCTCAGTCCTGTGCTGCAATTAGGTGGCCTGTCAGCTGATGCCAAATGCCTTCCTGCAGAGGCTGGGCAGAAGCTGCAGCCAGGCCAGGCTGGGAAACAGCCCTGCAGGGCGTGAAAGCAGCAGCAGGGCAGCGAGGCTGCCATGGATGCCTTCCCACTGTGCCAGGCACGGCGTGTCCAGATGTGCAGCCAAAGCCCACAGATGCTGAGTCCCAGGGGAAGCACGAGGGAAATGCACCCACCTTCTCCTGCCTGCTGCATTTCCTTCAGCATTTGCCTCATGTTTTCACATGGATCATGGAGTTTCTGGTGTCCTGTAGCTTGGTCCTTCCCCCTCAGAGGACCTTAGAGCAACAGAATTCCATTTCCCAGGAACAGATCCCTCAAAAGCAGGGCTCAGCCTGTGGGGTCAGCAGGGACACACTACTCACCCCTTCGATGGTTGCCAGGCTTCTGTGTAGGAATCAGCAAAGGAGCTGGACAAGTCCTCCCTGCAGACACACCTGTAACTCAACAGCCACAGAAGCTTCTGCCATCTCTGCTGATCTGCACGGGCACCACTGAGCCGCAGGAGCGGTGAGGGAATCACACAGGGCGAGGGCACACACGTGCATGGTTCTGTGCTGGCACCTGCAGCGATGCCCCCCTGGCCCAGCTTTGGGCTCTGAGCTGGCAGCTCTCCCAGGGGAAAGGCCTTGACCTACCCTCGGCATCTCCCAGTGCCTCAGTCCTGGACGTGGTTTGGGAAGCTGCACCACCTTCACCAGCAGGTTCAGCTGCAAAGAAAGGCAGGACAGAAGACCTGTAAATCCACCAACAGAAACACCAGCCAAACCTCACTAAAAAGTCACCACTACTCCTTGAAGTAAAATAGACTGATGCATGTTAATACCTAAGCTTGTAAGCTGTAAAACCCATTGTTATGAGAAGTAAAATATTTTATTTTAAACTGTATTATTCATGAGGTTGTTTTAAGTGAACTGAATATTTAAGGTGTGATATGCAAATTTATTTCAAAAAATAAAATATTTTAGTGCTTTTGTTATAACAGACAAAAGAAATAGAAGTAAAAGCTAATGAAACACTGTAAAGAATATATTAGAACAATAATATGATTCGTGAAAAATCGGAAAAAAAGTAAGTATATAAGATACAAACCAGATTTAAGTTCCAAGAAACACTAAAAGTAACATTACATCAGATAGGATATAAGAAAAGCCGTTAGATATTTAATAAGGATCAAATTAAAATAAAGGAAAAAAGCCAAGTATAGCTGAAAGAAAGAGAAGTGTACAGAATAATTACAACTTTAGAGCTAAAATGTCAAAGAAATAAAACTATAACAATTAGAAATAAGCAGATGCTATCCTAAATCCTGAAAAACAATTTAAAAGGCTCTTATAAATCTTATGAAGTAAATACTGAGAATGAGACGAATGACATCAGTGACTAGATCCCAAGGTGTAAGCTCTGCTACCACGAAGATACACATCTTGGCCCTTTGGCTGCAACCCAAAGGGTCTTTGAGAGAGGTAGAGTGTTAAAACTGCAGAGGATTATTGTCACTGTATCAGTCATCCAAGCCCAAAAAGAATGAGCCATATGCACACTCCCAAGTTAGTGCAGTACGCTATAAGTTTAACAAAATCAGAATGTGCACTATGAGTAGTGAAAGACACTGGAATAAAGAAAATGTGAAATAGAGCAAAAAGAAGAAAATGGCAAAATTTGTAAGCAATATATTAAAACCTTTTCTTCTGTAAGAGCTATAGAAGAAATAAATCCTGAGAGTTCGAATAAAGCAAATTGCTCAAGAGTTAAGAAAACAAGTACATGAGACAGTTCTAAAGACGTATTTTAGCAGGCAACATAAGAAAACATGAAAAACTTATTTTAGAAGTATTACCAGCCTTAAATGACTATGGAGTCAAAATATATCTAAAGTACAATAAGCACATGCATTGATATAAAAAAAATATGATTGACAATCCAAAGAAAAGAAATTAAAGATTTAGAATAATCTACCTTATGAGAAGAGCTGTTAATTTTAGACCCTGACTAGTAGTATAAAAGTGTAGTTGTTAAGTTTTATAAATACTAAATATAAAATTCAAAAATAAGTAAGCTTTGTCAAAGTGTATCCTAAAAGTACAAATTTAATAAATTAATAGAGAAAGGGAGGGATTCTGATAGATTGTATGTACAAATTCATGCTGAGACTACAGTAATCTCGCCTAATGAAAATCCTAGCATACCAAAAAACTGTTCCGGGCAATCAATATGCACCAAAATCCTAGCCTGAATATTCATCCCCGGAAATGCTGATTCCAGAAGATTATTTCTCTGACCAAATCTCAGCAATGTGCATTCGACATGCATCATCTATAAGATAAATGTGTGCCTCCTAGAATGCATATTGCAGGAGATTTTCCTCTAACAAAGTGAATTTTTTACCAGTTTTGGGGAAACTCTCAGCAAGAGCTGCAGCAAGAAGGAAAAACTACATGAAAATGCAGAAAGGATAAGATCAACCATAAGAAAGCAGAAAAACGCCTGCCCCCAACAACCCTTGGAGCTTGGAAATGGACAAAAACACGTTGTGAAAGCTGTCCCTTCGTGGTGCACAGGGGAGAGAAATGCCCCACCTGTCTCACCTGACGCTGTCAGCCTGGTAGAGGGCCAATCTGATATTTGCTTCTAGACATTCTAAGACTGTATTTTAATTATGAAATAAATTCTCCTTATTAATCAAAAAAAGCTAATTCATTTAAAACATGCAGGACTCCTGGGACCCTCATCAGGGACCCCAAAATATCCCTTTGTGCCTCTTCAGGTCCAGGCCCAGATGATCCCCCAGAAGGAAATGTGCCCTCAGCCCAGGGACGCTCAGCATGGGCTTCCCCATCCCCTCGGGGCCCCGCCGCTGGGCACAGCAGCCCCTGCCTGGCTCCTGCCTGCCCACACTGTGGCCATCCACGGCTGCTCCTGGGCATGGAGCTCAGCCAGTGCTGCTGCCGGGTGGGCTTTGCTGGTGCTACCACCAGGACAATGTGGTCACAGCTGCATCTCTCTACTGCAACAGAAGAGCTGATTTGGGAAGTGCTGTGCTGCCCCATTTCTTCAGCCCCACTAGCTGCCCACACCCACAGTGGCACTGGGCCGCCCCCAGAAAACTGTCGAATCTGGGCTGTGGCTGCAGGGCACAGCTGCTCTACAGCACAGGTGGACTGCCTTGGGGGTAGGACTGCCCTGAGGGTAGGGACAAGGAACAGGGTGAGGTCTGCTCTATGTTTTCCGAAGGTGATTACTCTACAGGCCATCAGGGCCAGACCAACACTGCACTAAAGGCATACACCAACTTACAAACTTGGGAGACTCCCAGGGGAGGATCCAATCTTTAGCCAATTGGGAGAAACTGAGGGTGGAACACCAGGCGGGGAATACAAGGTTTAAACCAATTGGGGATTACAGGGGAGGGGAAGAACTTAAACAAACCAATGGGGTTCTGAAGGATACAAAATTGATAGGAAAATTTCTAGAGAAAGGGGCAGGCTTGGAGAGGGACTGACATGCAATGGGAGGAGGAACAGTGAACAAAAGGGCAGGTCTTTGGGGAGATGGACAAGTGGGGCAAAACCAACACATGGGGTAAAGGAGCAAGCCCTTGGTAATAAAATATGCTATAACAATAGAAAATAAGGGGAGGGGTATAAAACTGACTGCTAGGACCGAATTACAATCAAAGACATGAACTGCAGTGCCGAAGCTCTGAGTTGAGGTTCAGTTGAGCACTTCCAAATAATTTCCTGGCAGAAACAGATAGCCAAACTTGCCTTTATCACATGCAAACAGAGGGTTCCCCAACAGCAACCCATTCTGAGGCTCTTCTGGGAATGGGAAACACGTGTTGTGGTGCTGGCTGCATCTGTGGGAGCGATGGGGAGCGTGAGCCCGTGCTGTGCTGCACTGCTGAGCTGGCAGCATGGTGGATACGGGCAGGACGTTCTCTGTTTCCCCCAGAGCTGGGGCCTGCAGGCACCTTGCCGGCCCTTGGCACAGGCTGTGCCAGCCAACAAAGCCCAGCAGGCCGGGAGGAGAGCCCGGGGGCAGCGCAGCTGCTTGGGCAGTGGCTGCTGCCAGGGACACGGGCCAAAGCCATCCCTGAGCAGCCACTGCCACCCCTGGCCCTCCCTAACAAATTCTAGGTTACATCTGTGAATTGCATGCTACACTTTCCTTCATGTTTTTCCCAATACCAGGAAGTTTCTATATATAGTAATGCCCTTGAGAATCTCTAATTATTTTCAGGTTGGTTTTTTTTTTTTTTTTTTTTTTTTTAAATGAGACAGATGAAACAGCCTTATTGGTTTTAGTTTTGGCAGGTCTGTTTTTTTTCTTTGCATGATGGTTTACTTATTATCTACATTTAAGCTTGTTTTTATTTATGGGTTTTTTGTTCCCCAAGCAATTATTTTGACAGTCTTTTGTTCACTTCTTACTTAATGTTCCATAGATGAATAGTTTGGACTCTCTTTTTATAGGAATATAAAGATCTCAGAAAGCTCTATTTTTAATTTTGATAACATTCTCTCTCCCCGCTCCTAGCTTTCACAATGATCGTTTTTGAAACATCACTGAGGATAGGTAGAGTTATTTGAGACATAACCAATAGGCTTGGCTTAACCTGGGTATTGGATTATTATTTTCAGTGCTATAAACCTACATTGCTTCAAGGTTCACACCACGGTCCTGATTTGTGGCTCAGTGCATGGATGCCTGCCTGAATTAAAAGAATGTTTGTGAGGCAGCTGAAGAGCTTAGACCTCAGCGATTAAAATTCCTGGGAGGAGGAGGTGGAGGAAGAAAGGATAAAATCCTGATTCAAAGGGTTTTTTCTCACTTCTAGTATGCCAGAAGTATGGTAGACTACACCTGTCTTCAGATGTCATTTACTTACAGAACAACTCTCTACAGTGTCAGACTCCAGGAGAAATGACTGAACACTTTGCTTCCCAATGCATCAGCTTTAATTCTAGTGAAAGGTAGGCCTTAATTACAGTCCAATTAGAGCAAATCAACAAAGCAGTCTAGCCATTGTGTGAATGGCAAGAGGAATTTGCTTGTGAAGAGATGACTATGTCCCACTCAGTAATGAACAAAATTTGCCTTGACTTGGAAGAAAGTAGACAAGGAGCAATGCAGTATTTGGGTTTTATCCAGGGATAAATGGGGTAAGAAGCTGTAACAACTTAACCTGTTTTACAGAACACAAGTACTGATATGGCCAATAATGCACCCACATGAAGGGATCTTCAGGACATTCCTATATTTCTTAACTGGAAATGGGCAGCAAAATGCTGACATTTATCTGAAGTGGAAGCCGTGTTCCTCTCCTGTTTCTCCTTGAGCACACTGTGTGTTATTTGCAGACTTCACTGTCCAGCCCATCAATCCTCTCGTGGCCAATTGCTAAATGGCACAACGACCAAAATACAGGTGCCAGCACAATCAGCCCAGCACTAATGCAGCACTGCTTTGATGGTGCACAGCAGCACAGAATGGCTTGGGTTGGAAGGGACATTTAAAGGCCATCTAGTCCCAATGGCCTGCAGTGAGCAGGGACACCTTGAACTAGGTCAGGTTGCTCAGAGCAGGAGCTTGAATGTTTGCAGGGATGGATCTCCAGCTCTCTGGGCAACCTGTGCCAGGGTTTCAAAAGCAATAGTGTAAAATATGTGCTTCTTTCATCTAGTCTGAATTGACCATCTTTTAGATTAAAAGACCCTCGGTCTGGTCACAATAGGCTCTACTAAAAATTCTGTCCCATCTGTTTACAAGCCCCCATAAGGCCCTGAAAGGCAGCAATCAGGTGTCCCTGGAGTCTTCTCTCTTCCAGGCTGAACACTGCCAGCTCTCCTAGCCTGTCTCCAAAGCAGAAGGGCTCCAGCCCTCAGAACATTTTGTCCCTCCTCTGGACTTGATCCTTCCTGTCTTGGGGACCCACAGCAGGATGCAGTACTCTGTCGTGGTAGAGACCGAGACACTACAAAGAAACACACTCCATTTCCAGAAGGCTTCAAACCCTGTTTTTATTCTAGCCTGCATGCCTTTTCTACATTCTTACAAAGCTCTTCTTGGAATAGGTCATTGCAGGTTTCTCTTATTTATCCTTCTTTCTTTCTTGGTTTCTATGTCAATGACATAGAAAATTGGCAGAAAATTATTTCCAGGGTTAACGTGGATCCTCTTATCAAACATCTTGATGGCTCACAGAGGCCACTGTAAAACCTCCTCCACAGTACTCCAGGTGGGGTCTCACCAGAGCAGAGAGGTGGAATCACCTCCTTCAGCCTGCTGGGCACTCTCCTTTGGATGCACATGGCTGCCTCACGTCCAGCCTCTCTTCTAGCAGCAACCCCAAGTCCATCCTGGCAGAGCTGCTCTGCATCCCTTCATGTCCCAGCCTGTGAGATCAGCTGAGCTGGGACTGTGTCACAACCCTTGGGCAGAGCAGCTGGGCAGGATGAGCTCGCTCCTGAAGAAGGCAGATCCACCTTCCCAAACAATTCCACCCTGGCCATGATGTCAGAGCAGGCTCTGAGGTCCCAGAGCCCCATGGTTGCACAGCAGCACAAGGAGGCAGCAGTCAGTCCCTGAGCACAACTGTTGCGGCAGCAGCGGCGGTGGCAGCAGCGGTGCTGACGTTGGGACAGCGGTGTCAGGACAGCGGTGGCAGCAAGAGCTGCGGGACTGGCAGAGGGCAAGGCAGCATGGCCCTTGCTCTGCGCCTCTTCCTCCTGCTCCTCCTGGCCATGGCCCTGCCTGCCAGGGCTGCCCAGGCTGCCAGGTTTGTTTTTACCCCAACTGGCTTCAGCAAGGGCATTGAAACAATGAGATTGAGTTGGATATTGGCTGAGTAAAGAAATTAATGCCACATCCACTGCAATCAGTGATATGCTGACAGATGTTACTAGTGTTAGACATGCTACCCTTCAAAACAGGGCAGCAGTAGATTTTCTTTTACTGGCACATGGACACGGTTGTGAGGAATTTGAAGGATTCTGTTGCATGATCCTGTCAGAGCATTCTGAATCCATCCAAACAGCATACAAAAGCTGAAAGATTTGACAGCTCAAATTAAAGAAGATGGTCTGTCATAGTTAGATGATTTGTTCCAAGAATGGAGCTTTGCACCTTGGCTAAGGGAACTCTGTAAGATAGGTCTATATGTGCAGAGTGTTTTGGTGGCCATACTAGTAGTGACACCTTGCAGACTTTGGTGCGACAAATGATGGAGAAAACTATCAAAGAAGTTTTTGTCATACAAGAGAGAAAAGTAGGAAATAGATTCACAGAAAGTTGTCAAAATCTTACAGAGATGGTAGATGACGGTATAGCCATAGAAAAAAGGTTTTGAATTAAAACCTTAGAACAGGCGAGATTTTTTGAACAATGACTTGTAATTATTATCAGACATGACTTATGCCCTTTGAACTGACTGGATTTTCATAGCATTAAAATTGCTGTGTTTTAGTATAGCAATACTTAATGTGAGCAAAAAGGAAGCTTTAAGCAAGTAACAAGCAGATATATTATAGGAAATCTACAAAACGCAAGGGAGTTAATAAAGGAGACAGTTAGGAAAGTTTCTTTTTAGTTGAACCAAGAGGGGGAATTGTGGGAATCCATAGAATCTGAGGGTTTTGGGAAAGATGCAAAAGGCAAGCCTCAGTGACAGCAGAACTGCAATTAGAGCTAAAAAGTAATCATAAGATTTGTCAGCAGAAAAATTGTATAAGAAGTAGGCAAGTAAAGACTTAGAGAGCAATGGTCTATGTATTAACACTTGTCAAGAACAACTCCCTAACCTGCAGAAAAGTCTATCTAGTTGAACGTGAGGAAGTTCTAAGCTTAATAATGGAGCTCTGTGCGTTGTATTTTAAGCAGATGTTGTATTTGAAATAAGCAAGCATTACTTTAACCAAAGGAATGTGTGCTTACATTAATTGGATGGAACTACTGTCAATAGGTTTTGGGTTTTGTGATTGGCCAGGAAACTTTTAAAGTAAGTTGCAACATTAAGTTCTTGGTCTGCTGCTTGGGATGTGAAATGCTTGCATCTTCCCATTGTCATAACTATATAATGAGACTGGTGCTGGAAAATGAAACGGCTCAAGGCACATTCCTGAGTAGTACTGTCCTGTTTGTGATTTCTACATAGATCCAGATCCAGCAATAAGGGGCAGCTGTCCAGCTGAGCCCAGCTGTGCCAGCAGCTCCAGCCGTGCTGGGGAGCCTTGCCAGCTCTGGACCCTGCTGTGCAGGAGGCTCCCTGTGTGCCACTGGCAGCTGGGGCCTCAGCCACCTCCTCTCACCACAGGGGCAGCTCTGGACAGGAGTTGAAAGACGGTGGCTGCACCTCACACCCAGACAGCGTGAGCAGCTCCTCCAGCAGTAATAAGGGCCTGGACAGCCCTCTCAAGTGCTCTGTGAAAGGGACCCCAGAACAGCCATCTGCAAGGGAACCTCCTCCTACCCTGTAGATCCCACTGCCACCTGCTCTCCCCATAGGTCTCCCCAAGATGCCTTCATCCCTTTTTTGGTCTCCCTGTATCCTGTCCCAGCCATTTCTCAAGTTCTTCTAGAGACCCCAAGACTAGCCGAGCAGCCTCCAGCCCCTCCTGAGACCAACGCATCCCTTCCTCTGCCCCTGAGCTCCCTGGCCTTGCCCTCTAAACAACACTGGAGTTAAGCCCTGCTGCCCCGCCATTGGGCCATTGTGAGTCAGTGAGGAGCAAGGGGTGCAGCTACCTGAGTTGCTGCTGAGTGGCTGATTATAAGAGGTGTCTGGGGAGCGGGGCGAACAGGAGCGAGCAAACAGGGGTGTGATGAGTCTCTGGGGCTTATACAAGGCAGTTTGCATGGCAGTTCCCACAGGCAGGGCAAACAGGCAGGGTTGCCAACTTTCTTGCTAGTAAGGAGTCCTCTGTGTTGTTTGAGGTTTTTCTGCTGCCTGCTTGTGTTTGAGGTGTCTGTTAGTAATGGTTTCTACACGGTCACAAACTGTGGCTGGTATAAGTGTAAGTGAGTTGAGCCCTCCAAAAAGGATGTGTCTGTACAGACCCATCCAAGCCCAGAATGTTTGAGCTTATCGGTGGCTTCAGGGAGTGTTGTGGAGGAGACCTGCCTGCGGTGTGAACAGGTGAACGACCTCCTTTCACTGGTGGCTGAGCTTAGGGAGGAAGTTGAAAGGTTAAGGAGTATCAGGGAAAGTGAAATGGAAATAGGTTGGTGGAGCTGGGCCCTTCCATCTTTAAGGGAGGCCTCTGACCGAGAGACTGAGGACTTCTATGCCTCCCGCTGTCAGGCAATAGAAGGGCACCTGGTGGATGAAGAGGAGTGGAAATGGGTCCCCATTTGGGGAGGTAATAACAAAAACTCCTCCCCATCCCCATCATCCTGGCAGGTCCCACTACAGAATAGGTATGAGGTCCTGGAACTAAAGACCCAACTAGATTATTTAGAAGAAAACTGTCTGCCCAGTGAGCCCCCCAATTATGATTCATCTGTAAGATGGATCACTACCTCTAACATCAAGAAGAAAAGAAGGGTAATCGTAGCAGGTGATTCCCTTCTGAAGGGAACTGAGGGCCCCGTATGTCGATCAGACCCATCCCACAGGGAGGTCTGTTGCCTCCCTGGGGCCCGGGTACAAAATATCACTGAGAGACTTCCTGGGCTGATTCAGCCCTCTGATTATTATCCACTGCTGATACTCCAGGCTGGCAATGATGAGATTGAAAAGAGGAGTGTCAAGGCAATTAGAAAGGACTTTAGGGTACTGGGTCAGGTAGTTGATAGGGCAGGAGCACAGGTAGTGTTCTGCTCAGTCCCTTTGGTGGCGGAGGAAAATGATGAAAGAAACAGGAGAATCCGCATCACCAACAAATGGCTTAAGGGTTGGTGTCATCGGCAACATTTGGATACTTTGATGATGGGGAAACTTTTACAGCATCTGCTCTGCTGGAACCAGATGGGGTACATCTCTCTGTTAAGGGCAAAAGGTTTTTAGCTCATGAACTGGCAGAGCTCATTGAGAGGGCTTTGAACTAGGTTTGAAGGGGGAAGGGGATGCAGCTGGGCTCTCTGGAAGCAGGCCCAAGGGTTGCAAGGCTAAGTTAGGGGTGAAGTCAGTAGCCCAGCTGAGATGCGTGTATACCAATGCACGCAGCTTGGGCAACAAACATGATGAGCTGGAGGCCATGGTGCAGCTGCAGAGCTAGGATGTAGCTGCCATCACGGAAACATGATGGGATGCCTCACATGGCTGGAGCGCTGCACTGGATGGCTACAAGCTCTTCAGAAGAGACGGGAAAGGAAGAAGAGGTGGAGGGGTGGCCCTTTATATTAAGCAGACTTTTGATGCCGTAGCAATTGAAACTAAGGAAGCTGGAGTTGAATGTCTATGGGTAAGAATTAAAGGGAAGGCCAACAAGGCTGACACCCTACTGGGAGTCTGTTATCGTCCACCCAAGCAGGAAGAAGAGGTAGATGACTTATTCTATAAGCAGCTAGGTAATGTTTCAGGATCATCAGCCCTTGTTCTTGTGGGTGACTTCAACCTACCAGACATCTGCTGGGAACTTAATAGAGCAGTAAAGAGGCAGTCCAGGAAATTCTTAGAGTGTATGGAGGACAACTTTTTGTTGCAGCTGGTGGGTGAACCCACCAGGAGAGGGACTATGTTAGATCTGCTGTTTGCAAATAGAGATGGGCTGGTGGGAGATGTGGTGGTTGGAGGTCGCTTGGGGCAGAGTGATCATGACATAATAGAGTTCTCAATATTTGGTGAAGTCAGGAGGAGCACCAGTAAGACTCTTGCACTGGACTTCCAGAGGACAGACTTTGGCCTGTTTAGGATACTTATTCAGAGCGTCCCTTGGGAGGCAGCCCTTAAAAACAAAGGAGTCCAGGAAGGGTGGGCATGCCTCAAAACAGAGATCTTGAGGGCACAGGAACAGACTGTCCCTGTGTGCCGAAAGATAAGTCAGTGGGGTAAACGTCCAGCCTGGCTGGGCAAGGAGGTTTAGGAGGAACTTAGGAATAAAAAGAGGATGTATCAGCTTTGGAAGGAGGGTCAGGTCTCTAAGGAAGTATTCAAGAGGGCTGCTAGAGCATGCAGGAAAAAAATTAGGGAGGCCTAATTAGGGAGGCCAAGCTCAGTTGGAATTTAGAATGGCGACTTCTGTAAAGGATAATAAAAAATATTTTTACAAATACATTAATGCTAGAAGGAAGGGTAAGACCAGCCTTTCTTCTTTACTGGGCAAGGGAGGGAACTTAATATCTGCAGATGAGGAGAAGGCAGAAGTGCTTAATGCCTACTTTGCCTCAGTTTTTAGTGGGAAGTGGACCTGCCTTCAAGACACCTGTCCGCCTGGGCTGGTTGATGGTGTCAGGGAGCAGAATGGTCCCCCCCATTATCCAAGAGGAGGCAGTCAGAGAACTACTGAAATGCTTGGATGTTCATAAATCTATGGGACCTGACGGAATCCACCCCAGGGTAAGGGGAGAGCTGGCAGATGAGCTTACAAAGCCACTCTCCATCATTTACCAACAGTCCTGGCTCACTGGTGAGGTTCCAGATGACTGGAAGCTGGCCAATGTGACACCCATTCACAAAAAGGGCACAAAGGAGGATTCTGGTAATTATAGACCAGTCAGCCTGACCTCAGTACCTGGCAAAATAATGGAACAGTTTCTATTAAGTGCCATCACACAGAATTTATAGGATGGCCAGGGTATCAGACCCAATCAGCATGGGTTTAGGAAGAGTAGGTCATGTTTAACCAACCTGGTCACCTTCTATGACCATGTAACCCGCCTAGTGGATGCAGGGAAGGCTGTAGATGTTGTTTATTTGGATTTCAGCAAGGCCTTTGACACTGTCTCCCACATCATACTCCTTGATAAACTGGCAGCCCGTGGCTTGGACAAGAGCACTCTGTGCTGGGTTAGGAGCTGGCTGCATGGCCGGGCCCAGACAGTGGTTGTGAATGGTGCTGCATCCAGCTGGCGGCCAGCCACCAGGGGTGTCCCTCAGGGGTCTGTGCTGAGGCCAGTTCTGTTTAATATTTTTATTGATGATATGGATGAGGGTTTTAAATCTTTTATTAGTAAATTTGCAGATGACACTAAGCTGGGAGCATGTGTGGATCTGTTAGAGGGACGTAGGGCTTTGCAGAAGGACTTGGAACGGTTGGATGGATGGGAAGAATCTAATGGGATGAAGTTTAATAAGTCCAAGTGCCGAGTCCTGCACTTTGGCCACAATAACCCCCTGCAACATTATAGGCTGGGGACGGTGTGGCTGGACAGTGCTCAGGTGGAGAGGGACCTGGGGGTGCTGGTTGACAGTCGGCTGAACATGAGCCACCAGTGTGCCCAGGTGGCCAAGAAGGCCAATGGCATCCTGGCCAGTATCAGGAATAGTGTGGCCAGCAGGAGCAGGGAGGTCGTTCTTCCCCTGTACTCGGCACTGGTGAGGCCACACCTTGAGTACTGTGTCCAGTTCTGGGCCCCTCAGTTTAGGAGGGATGTTGAGATGCTTGAGTGTGTCCAAAGAAGAGCAACGAGGCTGGTGAGGGGCTTGGAACACAAGCCATACGAGGAACGGCTGAGGGAGCTGGGATTGTTTAGCCTGGAGAAAAGGAGACTCAGAGGTGACCTTACCACTCTCTTCAACTTCCTGAAGGGTGGCTGTGGTGAGCTGGGGGTCGGTCTCTTTCTCTGGGCAACAACAGATAGAACAAAAGGATACAGTCTCAAGCTGCACCAAGGGAGATACAGGCTAGACTTAAGGAGGGAGTTTTTCACAGCAAGAGTGGTCAAACACGGGATTCATCTGCCCAGGGAGGTGGTGGAGTCACCATCCCTGGATGTGTTTAAAAAAAGACTGGATGTGGCACTTTGGTGCCATGATCTAGTTGAGGTGCTAGAACATGGGTTGGACTCGATGATCTTAAAGGTCTCTTCCAACCTAGAAATTCTGTGATTCTGTGATTCTATGAATCAGTAGGTGATGGCCCCTTCTTCTGTTGCAATAGAGAGATGGAGCTGCCACCCCAGTGTCTGGGAGGTAGCAGCAGCAAAGCCCACCTGGCAGCAGCACTCACTGAGCTCCATGCCCAGAGGCAGCTGGGGATGGCCACGGTGTGGGCAGGCAGGAGCCAGGCAGGGGCTGCTGTGCCCAGCGGCGGGGCCCCGAGGGGATGGGGGAGCCCAGGGGGCAGGCAGCAGCATGGGGCTCCTGAGAACAAGCCACCCCATTTTGCCTTTGTTTTGAATTTTTAGAAATGAGAAAGTTTCAGAAATATTTTAAAATTTATTTATTGTAGAGAGACTACCCTAAATATTTATTCCTGAGTACTACAGAATTTAAGGACTTTTCAAGGACTAAGGACTTCACTCCTAAAGCAGTTTTAGAATCCTGAAAAAGCAACCCTATTTTATCTTCACTTCTAATTTTTAGAAATATTTAGAAATGCTTCTTGTAGAGACAGTTCACCACATGGTTCATCCCTTTTTCCACAATATGTTTCTATTTTTGAAAGCAGTCTTACAGTTCTGGAAAATTCTTTACACTTATACAATAAAAAATAAAGTGGCATTTCAGTGGTAATATTTACTCTGCAAAGAAGTAAGGCACCCTAAGACACCCAGCCTGCTGCAGAAGCAAAGATCTTTTCCCACAGGAACTTTGTACCTAGTCACAACCACGTTATGTAAAACCTTTTCCCAGATGTTTCCTGGGATTCTTGACAAGCTCACCTCTTAGTCTTCAGAGGCAAACTTTGAGCACAGTGGGAATCTCTTCAAGTCACCATCTTTCTTTGCTTCTGCAAGAACTGCCTCAGTTCCAGAGCAGGGGCTTCTCTCAGCTTCCTGCTGCCCCCGGGCTCTCCTCCCAGCCTGCTGGGCTTTGTTGGCTGGCACAGCCTGTGCCAAGGGCCGGCAAGGTGCCTGCAGGCCCCAGCTCTGGGGGAAACAGAGAACATCCTGCCCGTATCCACCGTGCTGCCAGCTCAGCAGTGCAGCACAGCACGGGCTCACTCTCCCCATCACTCCCACATATGCGGCCGACCCCACAACACGTATTCCTGATGCCCAGAATGAAATTGGTTTCTGCCAGGGAACACACTGCTGGCTAGAGTTAATGCCAAGCCTGGCTTTTCTATGGCATGCAGGGCATTGGGGGACTCCTGTAAGGATGGCACTTGGCCGGGGTCCCTCATGAGGCACACGAACTGGAGGGGGGGTTTGTAGGTGTTGGGTTTTGCAGGAAGGCATGCAGGGCTTTGCGTCCTTTGTAAGTGGTGCACGAGGCTGGGGTTCCTCGTGAGGTTCTTAGGGGATTTGAGATCTCTTCTGTGGCATACAGGGGACTGGAGACATCTGTAAGGCTGGCAGGGGCTTGAGTACCTCGTGATTAACGTGGCACTTTAGTGCTTGCCGTCAAGGCCTGGAGAGGAGCTGAGTCCTTCCTAAGGTGGGCAGGAGGCTGGGCTCTTTTGTGAGGCACACAAGGCTGCCCTGGGGTCTCTGCATTGGTGAACACGGATTCCCTGCCAGGCACACAGGGATATTTTGGGGTCTCTGCTGAGGGGTGCAGGGATCCCTCAGGAGGCACAAAGGAGTATTGATGGTCTCTACGAAGGTGTGCAGGGATCCCTCATGAGATGTGCAGCGGGGTTTGTCAGTCTCCTCAGCGCAGCAAAGGGCCACTCTGGGTGGAGGCTGTGCAAAGTGGGCAGAAAGCTTCCTGCCAAGCCTTGCGGCCGGCGGGCGGGCGGAGCCCATCCTTGGGGGTCGGGCAGGGCCTCTGGAGCCGCCGCGCCCTTGTCGGGCAGGTCTCGGCCCCGGCGGGGAAGGGCCGCGGCCCCGGGCTCCGGCGGCGCTGCCGAGCAGCGGCGGAGGCACAACAAGGGCCCCGCTCCGGCCTGGCCCTGTGCTGCAGCCCAGCACAGGGACAGCCACGGCCGCTCCCTGCACCACAGGCAGCACCGGGGCTGCAGCTGAGGCCGTACCTGCTCCCGCTGAGGAAGGAGCTCCTTGCAATGCCCACTTCCCTAAAGCACGTGGGCAAGCCAGCATGGCATGGAGACGCTTCTGAACTGTGTTCCCATGGACACTGGGATCGAGAGATGGATTGACTGGAAGTCCTGGTCCGTCACTGTGTGAAGATCATGCTGCATGCTGGAGGCAACTTCTCCATGTCCCTTTGCTGACAGAACAATCACAGATTAGCAATTGTGGCCGAGAGCAGCCCCAGGGGCACGGGGCAGAGGCAGAGGGAGGTGGGGAGGAGAAAGAGCAGGGCTGAGATTGCCCTTGAAAGGCAGAGGCGCTCTGGGGCCCGCTCCTGGCCAGGGACCCTGCCCAGAGCCGTGCCCTGCTGGCCGGGGCCTTGAGGGGCAGCTGTCCAGCTGGGCCCAGCTGTGCCAGCAGCTCCAGCCGTGCTGGGGAGCCTTGCCAGCTCTGGGCCCTGCTGTGCAGGAGGGTCCCTGTGTGCCACTGGCAGCTGGGGCCTCAGCCACCTCCTCTCTCCACAGGAGCACCTCGGGACACAAGTTGGAAGACGGTGGCTGCACCTCACACCCAGACAGCGTGAGCAGCTCCTCCAGCAGCAGGAACGGTCTGGACAGCCCTCTCAAGTCTTCTGTGAAGAGGACCCCAGAACAACCAACTACGAGGGAACCTCCTTTTACCCTGTAGATCCCACTGCCACCTGCTCTCCCCATGGGCCTCCCCAAGCTGCCTTCATCCCTTTTTTTCTCTCCATCTGTCCCTTCCCAGCCAACCCGAGTTCCTCTAGAGACCCCAGGACCAGCCCAGCACCCTCCAGCCCCTCCTGAGACCAACACATCCCTTCCTCTGCCCCTGAGCCCCCTGGCCTTGCCCTCTAAGTAACACTGAAGGTGACACCCCACCCCACCACCCCACCCCCCCCCGCTTGCAGGGTAGGCAATGGCCCCTTCCTCTGTTCAAATAAAGAGATGGATCTGTGTTCTGGTTTGAAAGCAAAACCAGTGAGCGACTCCAAGTCAGAAATACAATTTTTTTGGAAAAGGGGAAAAAAACCCTCAAAACACATGCAATAATACAAAAGAAAAACCACTGACAGGGTCAGAATACAGCCTGCTGACACCCTGCTAGTTAGGGTGGTGGTAGCAGTCCAGATGAAATGGACTTGTGGAAGTGGTGATCCTGTAGAAACAATCTGGTAGCTCTCATCCTCTGGAAAAGCAGTGGGTAAGGGCGGCGGTTCCTCTGGGAATCCAGTGGAAAGACTGCTTGTTGTGTCCCAAAACCCAGATTATATCCAGCTGGGGATGCTTAGCTCCTCCCCCATGGGCAGAGCATCTCACAGTGGGCTGATATCATTCTGCCTCATGCTGTGGGTCCTTGATTAGCCATTAAACAGAAATGGCTCTGGGAGGGAGTTATCTCTGAGTCATGTGGCAAGACATTGATGGGCCCATTAACAGGAGATAAGGAAGAAACAATGCCCCTCCTGGTTTCAGCAGCTCTTCAGGACGGGATTAGAACACATTTTTATATTGTAACCTAGGACATAATCCACCCCCTATTCTATTACCATCTATACCCAAACTAATATCCTCTTACTATATTTATGTGTATATATATATATATATATATATATATATATATATGTATAATATAAAATGAAACTTTACACACAATTGTCGCTTAAAATTAGGTTAGATTTTCTTGTGGTACACAACGGCTTTCCTTGTCCTTCTGCATTACCGAGCCAGTGCAACCAGGTCCTTGAGCAAAAAAATCGCACAGATGGGTTTGGCCCTGCTTGCAGTGGGATTAATCCAAACAGTCTTTCCTAAAATACCTTTCATGTGTATCACAGGAACTTTGTCTCCATCCCCTGTGTGCAGGGGTTCAGACTGGGCAGCACCAGGATTGATAGGTCCTCAGGTGTTGACCATCCAGATGGCTTTTGCTAAGTTCAGTTCCCAGTTCCTGAAGGTTCCTCCACCAAGTGCCTTCAGGATAGTCTTAAGTATTCCTTTGCATGGTTCAACTTTCCCGGCAGCTCGTGCATGATAAGGAATATGATATCTCCTTTCAATACCATCTTCTCTGGCCCAGGGGTTGATAAGCCTTTTCTTGAAATGAATTCCATTGTCTGACCTAATTCTCTCAGGGGTGCCTTGTCTCCACAGGATTTGCTTTTCCAGGCCCAAGATGCTGTTCCAGGCAGTAGCATGAGGCACAGGGTAGGTTTCCAACCACTCTGTGGTAGGTTCTACCATGGTCAGCATGTAGCGCTTGCCTTGGCGGGTTTGGGGAAGCGTGGTGAGGTCAGTTTGCCAGGCTTCCCCATACCTGTACTTCAACCATCGCCCACCGTACCACAGAGGCTTCACCCGCTTGGCCTGTTTGATTGCAGCGCAGCTCTCGCAGTTGTGGATGACCTGTGAGATGTTGTCCATAGCAAGGCCCACCCCTCGGTCACGGGCCCATCGCTATGTTGCATCTCTCCCCTGACGACCAGAGGCACCGTGGGCCCAATGAGAGAGCTAGGAATGATTCTCCCTTGTGCTGCCAGTCTAGATCCACCTGTGATACTTTCACCTTGGCAGCTTGGTCCACCTGTTTGTTGTTGTGATGCTCTTCATTAGCCCGACTCTCGGGTACATGCACATCCACATGTCGAATCTCACGGTCAGCCTCTCTACTCGGGTGGCAATGTCCTGCCAAATCTTGGTGGCCCAGATGGGTTTCCCTCTGCGCTGCCAGTTGGCCTTTTTCCAGCAATGCAGCCATCCCCACAGAGCATTAGCTGCCATCCATGAATCAGTGTAGAGATAGAGCCTCAGCCACTTCTCTCGTTTGGCAATAGCCAAAGCCAGCTGGACAGCTTTAAGCTCTGCAACCTGACTTGATCCAGCTTGTCTCTCAGTAGCTTGTGCAACTTGTCCTGTGGGGTTCCATGCTGCAGCTTTCCATTTCCGGTTAGTGCCTATAATTCAGCAGGAACCATTAGAGAAGAGGGCATATTGTCTGATAGGCTCCGGTAGCTCACTATATGGTGGGGCTTCCTTGGCACGTGCCACTTGCTCCTCTACTTCTTCAGAAGACAATCCAAAAGTCTCCCCTTCAGGCCGGTTTGATAGAATTTCCAGAATGCCAGGGCCATTCGCATTCCAATCTGGGTGCGCTGCGTGATGAGGGCAATCCATTTGCTCCATGTGGTGTCGGTGGCGTGATGTGTGGAAGGAACATTTCCTTTAAACATCCAGCCCAGCACTGGTAGCTGGGGTGCCAGAAGCAGCTGCGTTTTGGTGCCAGTTACTTCTGAGGAAGCTTGAACTCCTTCGTAGGCAGCCAAGATTTCCTTCTCTCTGGGAATGTAGTTTGCTTCAGAGCCTTCATAGCTCCATCTCCAGAGTCCTAGTGGTCAGCCTTGAGTCTCACCAGGCACCTCTGCCAAAGACTCCAGGACAAACCATGGTTCCCAGCTGCAGAGTAGAGCACATTCTTCACCTCTGGTCCCATCCTGACTGGGCCAAGAGCTACCGCATGAGCGATTGCCTGCTTAATCTGGGCAAGGGCTTGTTGCTGTTCAGGACACCAGTGGAAATCGTTCTTCTTGTGGGTAACAAGGTAGAGAGGGCTCACAATCTGCCTGTCCTCGGGAATATGCATTCTCCAAAAGCCTACGGCACCTAGGAAAACTTGTGTTTTCTTCTCCTTGGTAGGTGGAGACAGAGCGGTGATCTTGTTGATTAACAGGATGATAAGGAAGAAACAATGCCCCTCCTGGTTTCAGCAGCTCTTGAGGATGGGAAAAGAATACATGTTTATACTGCAACCCAGGACAAGTGGTCACCCCAGTGTCCAGGTGGCAGCAGCAGCAAAGCCCACCCAGCACCAGCACTGACTGAGCTCCATGCCCAGGAGGAGCTGTGGATGCCCACGGTGTGGGCAGGCAGAAGCCAGGCAGGGGCTGCTGTTGAAATGGAGGTTTTGGGGGGTTCAATTAAGTTAGCAATATATGGACTAAGCATTTAAATTTTAAATTGTAGAATTATGTGTTGAATTTTAACCTTTTACTTAAGAAACCTCTGCCAAGGTACAAAGGGCATAGGAAAATGCAAATTTCTGAAGCTTCTTGCTATGTAGGACAATACCAGTGTCATAAACAGGGCAGGAGATCTTTCTCCTTTTTAATGCCTTTATTAAAAACATTCAGCTCAGGTTGTGGGAAACGACAGGTCGCCCGCACCCCCGCTGCTCCCAGGAGTGGCATGGAGGAGGAGGATGATGCAGCTGTGCCCGCTGGTATGCAGGCAGAGCTGGGGCTTCCATCCTCGAGGGAGTAGTGGGAATTCCACTTTTTTGGTCTAACATTCCAGGTCCTCTTCCTAGCTGACATTCTTTCAGGTTAGGGTGAGGAGTAAAAAGGATCTTAGCAGATACTGGATTAAGTTCCTCACCTTTAGACATTACTTAAGTTTCATAATTCCATGTTGGCTTCTTCTTTTTAAGTTTTTTTTTTTCCTGGAAAATTGCAAAATTTGGTGAAATGCATTCTCATCTTCATACTAGCTCTGATGTCACCTCCCCCTGCTACCTTCATGCTCCTGGGAAGCAGCAGGGGGACAATTATACTTGATTTCTAACCATTAACAGGTAATTGAAGAAAAACTATTAACAAGAGGTGATTGCTACATGAAGCTATCAACAACAAATAGTCAACATTTCAACTCTCAGCAACTGGCCCAACCTGTTTAACTTTGCAGCCTTAAAAAAAATGGATAATTTGTTGGGGAGAACACCCCAGGTGTGGAGACACGAGGCTTGACTCCATTTCAGAAGGCTGATTTATTATATATTCTATTAAAATAGTACATTAAAACTATACTAAAATAACAGAGAGGAAAAAATGACCAGAAGGCTACAAAGAAGAAGAATAGAATAGAATGCATAACAAAAATCTTGTGACTGCTCACAGGCTCAACACAGTTGGCTGTGATTGGTCATCAAGTGAAAACAATCCACATGGACCAATGGAAGATGCACCTGTTGCATTCCACAGCAGCAGATAGTTATTGTTTACATTTCTTTCCTGAGGCCCTCAGCTCCTCAGGAGGGGAAAAATCCTAGAAAAGGATTTTTAATAAAATATCATAGCTACAGATAACTTTTTTACTCATAACACCAGGAGAAGACCAGGGAATGCCAGAAGCCTAGACTAAGGAACTCCTCTGTCTCTAAGCTGATCCAACCAACAGACGTACTCAGATAAGCACCAAGGGACCAGAGTTCACGCACAAAGGAGAAAAGCTCAAAAGTTCAGTCATGAGCAAGACCACAGCCTTCGGCCTCAGAGACCACCAAAGACCCCAGTGTGACCACCACAGGAAACAACGCGTGCCCAGAAGGCCGTGGATCTCATCGCCATGTGAGGGGAGGACAGGCGGGGCCAGGGGTTGAATGTGCATGAAGAGATTGTGTAATGCATTGCATATGGAACATGTTTGTGAACAAAGATGTGGCTCGGACCAGGGCTCGGGGCACAAGTTTTCACGAGAGCCATCTCGCCTGTGCCAGGCCCTGACATGCATACCCACATCATAACTACATCAGGTTGTGGAGTGTCACTATAGGACATGAAATAAAACAACGCAGACACGCATCTCTCCAAGGTAAAAAAGAGGGCAGTTGAATTTCTGACTCCAACATTTACAGATTTCCAAAAGTGACAGTGGATTGGAGGGTGAAAGTGCCACCTCTCCAATGACACTGGGCAAACCAACAGTCCATCAAAGTTCTCCTCTTGCAGAAAAGAATGCATAACAATACGTTATTTGCATAAAGTGCGTGAGAAAGTTTGCTACAAGAATGTAAACATCAGAAGGCTTAGAAGAACTTGTCCTAGGGTGAGGTTATGATGCTTGCATCCCCAGCCGTGTGTTCTGTTAATGCTGGATATTACGTACTGTGCCTTCACGACTGGCCCTGAAGAGCAAGGTTTGTTTTGGTTTGTTATCAGCCTGCTCCCCCACGGCTGGCAGGACAGACAGACGGCGCAGTACATAGTGCAGCTTTTGCTTTTTGCTTTGCTTTCTGTTGCTTGCTTTGCTCTTGCTTCTGCTGTGCTCCCGCTTTGCTTTTGCTTTTTGGCTTCTGCTTCTTAGTCAGTTTAGCTAAGCAGTCCAGATTTTTCCCTGGACTGTTTTTCCTTTCCCTTTTTGGAACCACTCACACCTGCTCCGGACTGGGACCTGGGAAACATTGAGAGTTTGCATCCTGTGGCTGCAGCAGCTATCCCCAGCGCCGGAGGGAGCGACAGCAGAGCCACCACTGCCAGGAAAGACTTTCTGAATTTGTCATCCTTTTCAGATGGGTGAAAGCATTGTCATCTGCTATTGTTCATTTTGTGTGCTGGGGGTGTTTTGCCTGTCAAATAAACAGGTTCTTTCCACTTCTCTCCAAGGAATCCTTCCCGACTTGCTGGGGGGAAGGGGCCATGTGGGGTTGCTTTCTGGGAGGGCCCCCTTTGGAGGTCTTCTCCCAGATTGACCCTAATCCAGGACAGAATATTAAAAACCAGGGTGACAGTGGAGTCTATTTATTCTGCAGATCGCTTCACTGTGACCAGCGGTGGGGCCCCGAGGGGATGGGGCAGCCCATGCTGAGCGTCCCTGGGCTGAGGGACATTTCCTTCTGTGGGATCATCCTTGCCCAGACCTCCTCCAGTGCCATGGCCAGGAAAAGAGGGAAGCCATCAAGAGTATCTCCAGGGACACAGCCTGACCGGCAATGTCAGCAGGCAAAACAAAGCTCCTCCCTAATTAACACACACTGGATAGGACCTAATTGATGGGCCATCACCAATGCAGGGTGCTGCACAGGGTCTGCTGCTCTCAGCCAGGGCCAGATGGAAGGGAAGGGAAGGGAAGGGAAGGGAAGGGAAGGGAAGGGAAGGGAAGGGAAGGGAAGGGAAGGGAAGGGAAGGGAAGGGAAGGGAAGGGAAGGGAAGGGAAGGGAAGGGAAGGGAAGGGAAGGGAAGGGAAGGGAAGGGAAGGGAAGGGAAGGGAAGGGAAGGGAAGGGAAGGGAAGGGAAGGGAAGGGAAGGGAAGGGAAGGGAAGGGAAGGGAAGGGCTGTGTAGCCTCAGGGTCCGACAGGGCTGGTGAGCAGACCCAGAGACACAACAACCCAGGTCCAACCAGGCTTGTTTTCCAGGTCAAAACACTCGGCGTAGCTGGCCTGGACTTCCCTGTAGGGCACGTGGGGGCTTTGGAGTCCCCCTAAGGTGCACGAGGGAGTGGGGTCCCTTGTGACACACCCAGGAATATTTTAGGTTTCCTCTGAGGCATGGAGGGCACTGGGGTCCACTTCAAATCATGCAAGGGATTTGGAATCCTGTGTGAGGCATGCAGAGGGTTTGGGATCTCTCCCAAGGTGTGCAGGGTGCTGGGATCTCTCCTGAGGCACATGTCACAGTTCTGAGGTCTCATTTCACATGTACAAAGGGCTGTGGACTCTCGTAAGCGTGCAGGTGCTTTGTGTCCCTCCTGCTGCACGCAGTGGGGCTGGAGTGTCTGCTGAGGCACGCAGGGGACGGGGAGCTCCGGCAGTCCCTCCCGGGCCCGTGCGGCTCGGGGCTGCCGCGGCCCAGGGCCAGCCGCCGTGCCGGGATGGCGGTGGCGAGGCGCCGAGGCGGAGCTGCCCCGCCGGGTCACGCTGCATCGGCACAGCACGGGCAGTGCTGAGCGCCGGGCAGGCGGCACCGCCAGCCCAGGGGCCACAGCCCCGGCCCTGCCTCTTTTGGGGCCGGGCACAGACAGCCCCGCGGGACGGGCACCGCTCAGCGCCCGAGGGGACAGAACAGGTGCCAGAGGAGCCCCAGGAGCCCTGGACAGGGCCCTGGCGTTGCCTGTCCGGCTCCCCCGGGCCTGTGGCCATCCCGGGCAGCAGGGGCTCGCTCTGGGCCATGCTCTCCCCGGCCAGCGGGGCTACGGGCCAGCACCCGGCTCCTGCCACTGCCCTGAGAATGCTGAGGGGATTTCGGGGCAGAAATGAACTTGACAGGGACAAAATTCATAGGAGACTTGTTTTGGCCTTTTACAAGGTTAACTGAGAAACAACTTAAAATCCCCGGCTAAATCGTCTGCTTTAACGCGTGGGGATTCCTTCAAGACCCTTCCTAACTCCCGTGGTGCCGGGCCGGGCCGCGTCCCAGCGAGCACCAACACCCAGCAGCTCGATGGATGCAGCACGGCTGGCACCAGGGAAACGAGTCAGTATCCCTACAGCTGCCCTCTCTGCCTGCACGGCTGTCACACAACAGCAATGTTCCAGAAGGAACAGGCATTTTTACATCCTCAGGACCGTGTGATCTTTGGTCCTGGTGGTGGATCAGAGAGAAAAGCCAAATGTGACAGACTAAACTTGACTGTCGGAGAGGGATGCCTCAGCAGAGGGTCTGGGGACCTGTGGTGCCAGCCAGTGGCCTGGCACTCGGACACAGCAGGAAGACCCCAGACTATCACACTTCACCTGCGAGGGTAGAAAAGCTCAGGTGTTCTTTGTTCAAGGTCCTCCAGAGGCACCAGCTGAAGCTGCCACAGTTCCACCTTGATAAAATTGTTTAAAAAGATCCAGAGGTCTGACACTCTGCTGTGGAGGACATTCCACATGTTATATTTGCCAAATTTTCCAATCAAAAAAACCAAAAAAACAAACCCAAACAAAATTAAATAAAACAGCAATTTTAATTATGTAACTTAATATATATACAATTGAATAAACTCGAAACACTGACTATATAATTTGGTTTAAATTACGAATAATTTGGTCCTGATAATAGCGTATAAGCAAAACTAACCATGCGGGGTATGCATGGGGTACGGAGTGCAGGGCTTTTGGACCCCCATCACCTCACGGACTAGCTTGTGAAGACAAAATTCCCCTTTTTATGCTGTATGTCATTACCATCTCCTCCCATTTTCGATTCGTCACACTTGTATCACCGCCCTCATCATCACCTTTACCACGCATGCTCCACACTTCTTTAAGTAAGTTGTACCACTCTTTGGGGATCTTCTTTGAGGAAGGCCTCTCCTCTTCCTCCATGTTCTGTAGTTCATCTTTTGGATTAAACATGCGCACCAAGCTGGTACTGTATAAACCAATATTGAGTTCTAACATTAAAGCAGTGAATCTCATATGATCAACATTTGCCTGGTGTCTAACTAAATTCTCCTCTCTTCCAACTAAATTCAGTCATTGTTATCTCTTGCTTCTTCCTGTTCTGAACAGCTGCAGGAGAACGGTGGGGAGAGGGATAACCCCTCCTCTCCCTTTCTTGCTTGGCATTACACCTTTAACTGTTTTATTATTTCCAAATATTAATTACTGTATCAGTATTGATTACTCTTTCAATTTTGTCAGCATGAATCATACCTATTTACCACACACAGTTCTCATCTTTTGGGCATTTAGGAGCTTTTCATTTTGCTTTGCACCCAAGAAAAATATAGCCCCAAATGTGCACAAATAACTCCTTTAGCATGTCCTCCTTTTCAGCTGGCTTTTCCATTGTTCTCTGCTATCTTGTCTCATCTTTCCACAATTCCTGTGTCTATTCAAGTCCAGCCTGGCACAGTGCACACATTTGCTTTAGTTCTGTAGTGATTTATGGCCAGCCATCCTGCCAACCACACCCATTTCAATGTTGCAACAACCTAATTCTGGGCTGCAGTATGTGAATCACACTCTGCTGTGTGAGATGGCAGAGCACCAGAGCAGGCACTGAAGAAGGGGCATTCGGTACATTAGTGAAGTGAGTGCTGGAACCTGGGCTAGCTCTTACAACTCCGGCACTACGGCAGGAGTCGGGAACTGCCTCGCTATGGGGATTTACCAGAGGCAGAGCCTTTAGTGCCACTTGCTCTCCAGTGCCAGACACAAGCCACGACAGGAACGAAGCACAGGAGAAAGGAGGAGGCTCCCTGTCTTCAGGTTCTGCAAGGAACACCTTAGTCCAGGTGAAGAGAACAGGATGAGAAGCCCCTAGCTGTACTGCCCAAGGGGTTTTGTACACATACAAGTCATGGGGTGGATGCAAACAATGAACCAATAGGGAATCCTCAGGAGAGGAGTGAGGGGATTACATCAAGTGTCTGGGGCCAATTGGGGTAGGAGGGTGGAGAGGATGGGTCACAAGGGCCAGTGGGGCTCCCAGGAGTAGGGGAATGCCAAAGGGGAGTTGCAGTCAGGGATTGGCCCAAAGGTTGGGGAACCAAGGGGCTGGGTTGCCTTGACAGGCAGGGAAAGAGCTGGAACAAGGGTTTGGGAAGGACACGAGGGACAGTTTGGAGGGAGGGTAAAACCCACAGGTAAACCAACTCAGGAAAAAAATGGGGGCACAACAGAGCCCTTAAACAACACTTAAAATGAAATCAATAAAATAAATTTGAACTGCAACAATCAAGAGCATCTTGAGGGAAGCAGCCTGACCAGCAATGTCAGCAGGCAAAAGAAAGGTTTTGCTGAGCAATGGCCCTTTGATGAAGCAAAACATTTACAATCAGGGCAGTCCATTCATGCAGACGGGCACACACTCTGGGGGTACAGCTGAGGCCATGAGGTCACAGCAGGGCTCTGGGGTCACAGCAGGCTGAGCTCTCAGCAGGCCCTGAGGTCACAGAGGTGCCAGAGGTGCCAGAGCCCCGTGGTTGCATAGCAGCACAAGGAGCCAGCAGTCAGTCCCTGAGCACAACTGTTGCGGCAGCAGCGGCGGTGGCAGCAGTGGTGCTGACATTGGGACAGCGGTGTCGGGACAGCGGTGGCAGCAAGAGTTGCGGGACTGGCGGA
The DNA here is from genome assembly GCF_036417665.1 of Passer domesticus. Lineage (NCBI taxonomy): Eukaryota > Metazoa > Chordata > Aves > Passeriformes > Passeridae > Passer > Passer domesticus. The sequence goes on along the minus strand of NC_087482.1, from coordinate 5,655,802 downwards.
GGACAAGGCACCATGGCCCTTGCTCTGCGCCTCCTACTCCTGCTGCTCCTGGCCGTGGCCCTGCCTGCCAGGGCTGCCCAGGCTGCTCCGCTGCAAGCTCGGCGAGCAGGTGAGCCGGCAGCCTGGCTGCCCTTTCCCGGGACAGCGCTCCCGGCTCCCTGGGAAGCGCTGGGGATGGTTTTGCCCCGGGCTTTAGGGAGGGTTTCCTCTGTGGGAGGGAGAGAGACCCCACGGGCCCTGGGCTACTCCAGCCACCCCTCCAGAGATGTTGCAAAGGGCCTGCAAAGAGGTTGGAGAGTGACCAGGAGCCAGCCCAGAGCTCCCCAGGCCCCTGTGCAGCTTTGGCCATCTCCATTCACATCTGGCTCCCACAGCCTTACCCAACACCACTGCATTGCCCAGTTCCCTGTGGCAGAAGGGGATCCTAGCACACCATGGAAATGGTTCTGATCTCTGCTCCCTTCTAGACTGGAATCGTGACATGGGTTTTCAGGAAGTCCTGATGAAGGATGGTTTGAAGTTCTTTGAGGATGCTGGAGGCAAGTTTTCATTCTGTCTTTCCTGAGTGAATAATCAGGATCAATGCAACCAAAGCTCATTTATAAACCATTTCCCTTAACATTATGTAAGGGCTGAAGGATTCTGAGAATCTTTCCCTGCTCCCTTCTGGAGGCCTGAGGGCTCCCACAGGATCGCTGTCAGTGGGAGGAAGGAGCATTGATCTTTCAGTCCTCCTCCCGTGTGCTGTGCCAGTGTGTCCTTCCGTGTGCTCTGTGCAGCCACAGAGAAGAGCAGAGAGGGAAGGGGCTGGGCCCAGGGCTGTGCCCCGGGGCTGAGCCTTGTGGGCAGCCTGAGGATCTCCTGCAGTGCCACAGGAGCTCTTCTGTCCTGCCTTTCTTTGCAGCTGAACCTGCCGGTGAAGGCCCCACATCCAGGACTGAGGCTCTGGGAGATGCTGAGGGTAGGTCAAGGCCTTTCCCCTGGGAGAGCTGCCAGCTCAGAGCCCAAAGCTGGGCCAGGGAGGCAGCGCTGCAGGTGCCAGCACAGAACCATGCACGTGTGTGCCCTCGCCCTGCACGATCCCATCACCGCTGCTGCGGCTCAGTGGTGCCCGTGCAGATCAGCAGAGATGGCAGAAGCTTCTGTGGCTGTTGAGTTACAGGTGTGTCTACAGGGAGGAGATTCATACGTACATTGGTGGTTATTGCCAACAAGACCAGTCTGCATGGCAGGGGTGAGTAGTGTGTCCCTGCTGACCTCACAAGTTGAGCACTGGTTTTGTGGGATGCATTCCTGGGAAATGGAAATATTTTTCTCTAAGTGCCTCCGAAGAGGAAGATGCAAGACACAACAGAGAAGATATCCCTGGAACCATCCAAACAGATGAGGCAAGTGCTGAAGAAAATGCTGCAGGGAGGACAAGGTGGGTGCATTTGCCTCATGCTTCCCCTGGGACTCAGCAGCCGGGGGCTTTGGCTGCACATCTGAACGCATGGTTCCCGGCACAGCAGGATGGGATCCATGGCTCATTCCCAATGAGGAATGTTTCCATCTGATCCAGATGTCTCTTTTGCATTCTCCAGAAATCAAAGGAGAGCCTGCGGAGAAAGAAGCATTTCCTGGAGGAAGCAGTGGTTCCGTGCCAGCATCTGTTGAAGGAGGGGAGGCCATGCCAGGCACAGGCCCAGGAGGTAATTGCTGTGCCTCTGGGCCTGAGCCCTGCTGAGGCTTGAGCTGCCCTCTCTGCTGTTTGGCAGTGCGGGCACAGCCTGGACTAGAGCGGCACAGCCCAGGGGAATTATCCCGAGCAGGCTCAGGGCACTGAGCAGTCCTGCTGGGGTCCCTCCGTGGGAGACACGTCCTGAAACCTGACAGTGACTGCACGGGGTGCCCACGGTGGGGAAAGGACAGAGGGGGAGAGCAAGGCTGCAGTGTGTCCTGAGAGGGCCTGGCTGTTTGCCCTTGGGATCTGGGAGCGGTCCCAGCAGAAGGAGGACAGGAGGGACAGAGGGAGGGATGGATACCTGTGTCACTGCCTGCTGCAGTTTTCGCCAGGGTTTTAGAGAGGATTTCCTCTGTGTCTGAGGGAGAGAATCCGGGACCCTGCGCTGCTCCAGCCACCCCTCCCAGGGATGTTGCTGAGGGCAGGGAAAGAGTGTGGAAAGTGATCAGGAGCCAGCCCAGAGCTCCCCAGGCCCCTGTGCACCTCTGGCCATGTCTATTCACATCTGGCTCCCACGGCCTTAGCCGACCCCCTGGCAGTGCCCAGTTCCCTGTGGCAGAAAGAGATCCCAGCACACCCTGGAAAGTGTTCTCATCTGTGCTCCGTTCTAGATGAGGTTGCTTCTCCATCAGCTTGGATGAATAAAGTTTTGAAGCCCTTGGAGCCTCCTGCAGGTATGTTCTCAGTGTGCCACCAAGGAAGAATTGTAGACAAGCAGGCAGGAACCAGGTGACAGAAGCTGCTGTGGCTGTTGTGTTACAGATGTGTCTACAGGGAGGACTTCTCCAGCTTCTCCAGCTCCTACCTTGGATGCTGCACTCAAGCCCAGCTCCCATCACAGTGGTGAGTAGTGTGTCCCTGCTGAACCCACAGGCTGAGCCTTGCTTTTGTAGGATCCATTCCTGGGAAATGGAAATATTTTTCTCTAAGTTACTCCAACACGGAAAGTCCAAGATACAACAGATAAGATGTCCCTGCAACCATCCAAACAGATGAGGAAAGAGCTGAAGGAACCCCTGCAGACAAGAGAAGGTGGGTGCATTTCCCTCATGCTTCCACTGGGACTCAGCAGCCGGGGGCTTTGGCTGCACTTCTGGACACGCCATGCCCGGCACAGCAGGAAGGGATCCATGGCAGCCTCGCTGCCCCGCTGCTGCTTTCACGCCCTGCAGGGCTGTTTCCCAGCCTGGCCTGGCTGCAGCTTCTGCCCAGCCTCTGCCGGAAGGCATTTGGCATCAGCTGACAGGCCATGCCCAAACTGTAACACACCCTGAGATCCCCCACTATATCCAGCCCTGCAGATTAGGAAAAGGGTGGCTGTTTGGAGGTGGAAGTGCTCTCATCATGCCACTGGAATCTGGCCATTTTCCTGCTCCATAAATTTCACAAATATTACCTCTGATACCACTGCCCAAGTGGGGAACAGCTCCATCTGATGCAGCTGTCTCCCTTCCTTTGTCAAGAGATGGACATAGAGCTTCAGTGGAAGGTGGCAATTCCTGAAGGAAGCACTCCATCTTCAATGCGTGCCCCAGCTGCAGGAAGGAAGGCAAAGCCAGACACGGGCACAGGCACAGCAGGTAATTGCTGTGCCGGGCTCAGGCCTGGCCGGGGCTGTGTGGCAGCAGCTCTTCCCCCAGGGCCTGCCCTTGCCCGGCCCGGCAGCAGCCAAAGCTGGAGGTGCCTCGGCTTCCAGGCCTCTGGAGCTGGTTCAGAGCCCCGGGGAAACGGGACTGGTGCAGCAACGTCCCTGGTGCTGCAGCTGCTGCGGAGCTGGCCCTGAGTGCCCAGAGGCCCAAGGCACAGGAGCAGCCCCGAGCGGGAGCCCTGCCGCCAGCCCAGGACCAGAGCCAGCCCTGGCACACAATGGAAACAGTTCTCATCTTGGTTTGCTTCCAGACTGGGATGCTGGGAAGGATTCTCCATTAGCCTGGCGCTCTGAAGTTGTGAAGCCCTCTGGGCATTCTGCAGGTGTGTTCTCACTGTCCCACCAAGGCGTAATGTTTGACTGACTGGTAAGAGCCAGGTGACAGAAGCTTCTGTGGCTGTTGTTGTACAGCCGTGACTGCAGGGACAACTACGCCAACTCCTACCTTGGATGCTGCACATAAGCCCAGCTCCCATGGCAGCAGTGAGTAGTGTGTCCCTGCTGAACCCAAAGGCTGAGACCTGATTTTGTGGGATCCACTGCTGGGAAATGGAACTACTTTCTCTTAAGGTCCTCCACCAGAAGAGATCAAAGACATGGCAGACAAGAAATTCCTGGACCCATTAGAAATCATGTGGCAAATGCTGAAGGAACGTCTGCAGAGAGGACAAGGTGGGTGCATTTCCCTCATGCTTCCCCTGGGTCTCAGCAGCCGGGGGCTTTGGCTGCACATCTGGACACGCCGTGCCCGGCACAGCAGGAAGGGATCCATGGCAGCCTCGCTGCCCCGCTGCTGCTTTCACGCCCTGCAGGGCTGTTTCCCAGCCTGGCCTGGCTGCAGCTTCTGCCCAGCCTCTGCAGGAAGGCATTTGGCATCAGCTGACTGGCAGCCCCAGTTGCACCACAGTCCTTGCCCACCCTCAGATCCCCTGCAATTTCCTGGTGTCCAGGCAGATCAGATGTTGGGGCTGTTTGGGGAAGGAAGCAGCCTTGGGTTGTCCCAAAATCCTGGGTGTTTTCTGATCCTTATGCATTCCTTTCACAAGTGATGCCTCCTGAAATTGTCACCTTCCCCATTCCCAGTCAGGAATGTTTCCATCTGATCCATCTGTCTCTTTTTGCATTCTCCAGAAATCAAAGGAGAGCTTGTGCAGAAAGAAGCATTTCCCGGAGGAAGCAGGGGCTCCATGCCAGCCTCTGCTGAAGGAAGGGAGGCCATGCCAGGCACAGACACAGGAGGTAATTGCTGTGCCTCTGGGCCTGAGCCCTGCTGAGGCTTGAGCTGCCCTCTCTGCTGCTTGGCAGTGTGGGCACAGCCTGGACTAGAGCGGCACAGCCCAGGGGAATTATCCCGAGCAGGCTCAGGGCACTGAGCAGTCCTGCTGGGGCCCCTCCATGGGAGACATGTCCTGAAACCTGGCAGTGACTGCACGGGGTGTCCACGGTGGGGAAAGGACAGAGGGGGAGAGCAAGGCTCCAGTGTGTCCTGAGAGGGCCTGGCTGATTGCCCTTGGGATCTGGGGTGTTTCCCCACAGAAGGAGGGCAGGAGCGACAGAAGGAGGTAGGGAGGCATAACTGTGGCACTGCCTGCTGCAGTTTGCCTCAGGGATTTAGGGAGGATTTCCTCTGTGTCTGAGGGAGAGAGCCCCAGGGCCTTGCGCTGCTCCAGCCACGCCTCCCTGGGATGTTGCTGAGGGCGGGGAAAGAGTGTGGAGAGTGACCAGGAGCCAGCCCAGATCTCCCCAGGCCCCTGTGCACCTTTGGCCATGTCTATTCACATCTGGCTCCCACGGCCTTAGCCGACCCCCTGGCAGTGCACAGTTCCCTGTGGCAGAAGGGGATCCCAGCACACCCTGGAAAGTGTTCTCATCTGTGCTGCATTGTAGATGAGGGTGCTGGGAAGGCTTCTCCATCAGCTTGGATGAATAAAGTTTTGAAGCCCTTGGAGCCTCCTGCAGGTATGTTCTCAGTGTGCCACCAAGGAAGAATTGTAGACAAGCGGGCAGGCACCAGGTGACAGAAGCTTCTGCGGCTGTTGTGTTACAGATGTGTCTACAGGGAGGACTTCTCCAGCTTCTCCATCTCCTACCTTGGATGCTATACGCAAGCCAAGCTACCATCACAGTGGTGAGTAGTGTGTCCCTGCTGACCTCAAAGGCTGAGCCTTGCTTTTGTAGGATCCATTGCTGGGAAATGGAAATATTTTTGTCTAAGTTACTCTAACAGGGAAAATCCAAGATACAACAGATAAGATGTCCCTGCAACCATCCAAACAGATGAGGAAAGAGCTGAAGGAACCCCTGCAGACAAGAGAAGGTGGGTGCATTTCTCTCATGCTTCCACTGGGACTCAGCAGCCGGGGTCTTTGGCTGCACATCTGGACACGCCATGCCCGGCACTGCAGGAAGGGATCCATGGCAGCCTCGCTGCCCCGCTGCTGCTTTCACGCCCTGCAGGGCTGTTTCCCAGCCTGGCCTGGCTGCAGCTTCTGCCCAGCCTCTGCCGGAAGGCATCAGCTGACAGGCAGCCCAAACTGTAACACACCCTGAGATCCCCCACTATATCCAGCCCTGCAGATTAGGAAAAGGGTGGCTGTTTGGTGGTGGAAGTGCTCACATCACGCTACTGTAATCGGGCCATTTTCCTGCTCCATAAATTTCACAAATATTACCTCTGATGCCACCGCCCAAGTGGGGAACAGCTCCATCTGATGCAGCTGTCTCCCTTCCTTTGTCAAGAGATGGACATAGTGCTTCAGTGGAAGGTGGCATTTCTTAAAGGAAGCACTCCATCTTCGGTGCCGGCCCCTGCTGCAGGAAAGCAGGCAAAGCCAGACACGGGCACAGGCACAGCAGGTACTTGCTGTGCCGGGCTCAGCCCTGGCCGGGGCTGTGTGGCAGCAGCTCTTCCCCCAGGGCCTGCCCTTGCCCGGCCCGGCAGCAGCCAAAGCTGGAGGCGCCTCGGCTTCCAGGCCTCTGGAGCTGGTTCAGAGTCCCGGGGAAACGGGACTGGTGCAGCAACGTCCCTGGTGCTGCAGCTGCTGCAGAGCTGACCCTGAGTGCCCAGAGGCCAAGGCACAGGAGCAGCCCCGAGCGGGAGCCCTGCCGCCAGCCCAGGGCCAGAGCCAGCCCTGGCACACAATGGAAACAGTTCTCATCTTGGTTTGCTTCCAGACTGGGAGGCTGGGAAGGATTCTCCATTAGCCTGGCGCTCTGAAGTTGTGAAGCCCTCTGAGCATTCTGCAGGTATGTTCTCACTGTCCCACCAAGGCGTAATGTTTGACTGACTGGTCAGGACCAGATGACAGAAGCTTCTGTGGCTGTTGTGTTACAGATATATCTGGACCAACGACTGCACCAACTCCTACCTTGGATGCTGCACAAAAGGCCAGCTCCCATCACAGAAGTGAGTAGTGTGTCCCTGCTGACCCCTCTGGCTGAGCTCTGCTTTTGTGGGGTCCATTGCTGGGAAATGGAACTACTTCCTCTTAAGGTCCTCGGACAGGAGAGACCAAAGACATGGCAGGCAAGAAATTCCAGGACCCATTAAAAATCATGTGGCAAATGCTGAAGGAATGTCTGCAGAGAAGGCAAGGTGGGTGCATTTCCCTCATCCTTCCCCTGGGACTCAGCAGCCAGGGGCTTTGGCTGCACATCTGGACACGCCGTGCCCGGCACAGCAGGAAGGGATCCATGGCAGCCTCGCTGCCCCGCTGCTGCTTTCACGCCCTGCAGGGCTGTTTCCCAGCCTGGCCTGGCTGCAGCTTCTGCCCAGCCTCTGCCGGAAGGCATTTGGCATCAGCTGACTGGCAGCCCCAGTTTCACCACAGTCCATGCCCTCCCTCAGATCCCCAGCAATTTCCTGGTGTCCAGGCAGATCAGATGTTGGGGCTGTTTGGGGAAGGAAGCAGCCTTGGGTTGTCCCAAAATCCTGGGTGTTTTCTGATCCTTATCCATTCCTTTCATAAGTGATGCCTCACCTTCCCCATTCCCAGTCAGGAATGTTTTCATCTGATCCAGCTGTCTCTTTTCCATTTTCCAGAAATGAACGGAGAGCCTGTGCAGAAGGAAGCATTTCCCGGAGGAAGCAGTGGTTCCGTGCCAGCCTCTGCTACAGGAAGGGAGGCCATGCCAGGCACAGGCACAGGAGGTAATTGCTGTGCCTCTGGGCCTGAGCCCTGCTGAGGCTTGAGCTGCCCTCTCTGCTGTTTGGCAGTGCGGGCACAGCCTGGACTAGAGCGGCACAGCCCAGGGGAATTATCCCGAGCAGTCTCAGGGCACTCGGGTACTGAGCAGTCCTGCTGGGGTCCCTCCATGGGAGACATGTCCTGAAACCTGGCAGTGACTGCACGGGGTGCCCACGGTGGGGAAAGGACAGAGGGGGAGAGCAAGGCTCCAGTGTGTCCTGAGAGGGCCTGGCTGTTTGCCCTTGGGATCTGGGAGCTGTCCCAGCAGAAGGAGGGCAGGTGGGAGTGTAGGAGGGAGGGATAGCTGTGGCACTGCCTGCTGCAGTTTTCCCCCATGCTTTAGGGAGGATATTCTGTGAGTTTGAGGGAGAGAGCCCCAGGTCCCTGCACTGCTGCAGCCACCCCTCCCAGGGATGTTGCTGAGGGCAGGGAAAGAGTGTGGAGAGTGACCAGGAGCCAGCCCAGAGCTCCCCAGGCCCCTGTGCAGCTTTGGCCATGTCCATTCCATCTGGCTCCCACGGCCTTACCCGACCCCCTTGCAGTGCCCTTTTCCCTGTAGCATTCGGGCATCCCAGCATGCCACAGATACGGTTCTGATCTCTGCTCCCTTTTAGACTGGAATCGTGACATGGGTTTTCAGGAAGTCCTGATGAAGGATGGTTTGAAGTTCCTGGAGGATGCTAGAGGCAAGTTTTCATTCTGCCCTTCCTGAGTGAATAATCAGGATCAATGCAACAAAAGCTCATTTATAAACCATTTCCCTTAACATTATGTAAAGGCTGAAGGATTCTGAGAATCTTTCCCTTCTCCCTTCTGGATCCCTGAGGGATCCCTCAGGATCGCTGTCAGTGGGAGGAAGGAGCATTGATCTTTCAGTCCTCCTCCCGTGTACTGTGCCAGTGTGTCCTTCCGTGTGCTCTGTGCAGTCAAAGAGAAGAGCAGAGAGGGAAGGGGCCAGGCCCAGGGCTGTGCCCCGGGGCTGAGCCTTGTGGGCAGCCTGAGGATCTCCTGCAGTGCCACAGGAGCTCTTCTGTCCTGCCTTTCTTTGCAGCTGAACCTACCGGCAAAGGCCCCACATCCAGGACTGAGCCTCTGGGAGATGCTGAGGGTAGGTCAAGGCCTTTCCCCCTGGGAGAGCTGCCAGCTCAGAGCCCAAAGCTGGGCCAGGGAGGCAGCGCTGCAGGTGCCAGCACAGAACCATGCACGTGTGTGCCCTCGTCCTGTGCAATCCCCTCACCACTGCTGCGGCTCAGTGGTGCCCGTGCAGATCAGCAGAGATGGCAGAAGCTTCTGTGGCTGTTGAGTTACAGGTGTGTCTGCAGGGAGGACTTCTCAAGCTCCAGGGCTGGATGCTTGGCTCCAACCCAGCTCCCATTACAGGGGTGAGTAGTGTGTCCCTGCTGACCCCACAGGCTGAGCCCCGCTTTTGTGGGATCCATTCCTGGGAAATGGAACTACTTTCTCTTAAGGTCCTCCAAAAGGAAAGACCCAAGATACTGCAGCCAAAACGTCTCATGAGGCAGATGAATTCCTGAGACAAACACAGAAGGAAGCACCCCGAGGACAAGGTGGGTGCGTTTCCCTCGTGCTTCCCCTGGGACTCAGCAGCCGGGGGCTTTGGCTGCACATCTGGACACGCCGTGCCCGGCACAGCAGGAAGGCATCCATGGCAGCCTTGCTGCCCCGCTGCTGCTTTCACGCCCTGCAGGGCTGTTTCCCAGCCTGGCCTTGCTGCAATTCCTCCCCAGCCTCTGCAGGATGGAATTTGGCATTAGCTGATAGGGTGCCCCAGCTGTACCGTGGGCCTGAGTTCCCCTGCCATTTCCCAGTCTCTGAGAAGATCAGGAGGTGCAGCTGTTTGCATAAGGGAGTGCACTGGCCCAGCCCCAATTACCTGGGCTTTTTCCTGATCTTTACCTGTGACTTAGACAAGCATTGCCTCATGAAGGTGCCACCTCCCCAGTGGGGAGTGTTTCCATTTGATCCAGTTGTCCCTTTTTCAAGTGATGGACCAAAAGGCTGTGCAGAAGGAGGAGCACCCAGGGAGAAGCAGTGGCTCATTGGCAGCCCTAGCTGCAGGAACGAAGGCGATGCCAGACACGGGCACAGGCACAGCAGGTAATTGCTGTGCCGGGCTCAGCCCTGGCCGGGGCTGTGTGGCAGCAGCTCTTCCCCCAGGGCCTGCCCCTCCCCATCCCGGCAGCAGCCAAAGCTGGAGGCGCCTCGGCTTCCAGGCCTCTGGAGCTGGTTCAGAGCCCCGGGGAAACGGGACTGGTGCAGCAAGGTCCCTGGCGCTGCAGCTGCTGCGGAGCTGGCCCTGAGTGCCCAGAGGCCCAAGGCACAGGAGCAGCCCCGAGCGGGAGCCCTGCCGCCAGCCCAGGGCCAGAACCAGCCCTGGCTCCCGACTGGGCAGGGGCTGCGCTGGGTCCTGACAGGGCCTGAGCCTGTCCCCTGGGGCTGGGGGAGCTGTCACGGGGCAGGGAGGGCCAGGGGTGGCAGTGGCTGCTCAGGGAACGCTTTGGCCCGTGTCCCTGGCAGCAGCCACTGCCCAAGCAGCTGCGCTGCCCCCGGGCTCTCCTCCCGGCCTGCTGGGCTTTGTTGGCTGGCACAGCCTGTGCCAAGGGCCGGCAAGGTGCCTGCAGGCCCCAGCTCTGGGGAAACAGAGAACGTCCTGCCCGTATCCACCGTGCTGCCAGCTCAGCAGTGCAGCACAGCACGGGCTCACGCTCCCCATTGCTTCCACAGATGCAGCCGGCACCACAAGACCTGTTCCCAATGCTCAGGATGGCCTCAGCAGGGGTTTCTGTCAGGGAACCGGCTGCTGGCTAGGGTGTGTGGCAGGCATGCTTTATTTCGAGCTTGTCTTCATGTTGTTCTGCATTGGAATCTGGTATTCCTGGAACAGAAAACAGTGAGTGTTTTATTGCCTGCCCCCTCCAACAGCTTCTTTTCAAAGTCTAACGTGGACAGGGAACATTCCCATTGAGGCTGCAGTGGAGTTGTGGCCAGTCCATGATTGTCCAAATAACTCTGCTGAGGGTTGTGCTGCTGCCCAGTGCTTCCAGTGGCCTCTCAATTGCTGGGCCTTGTCCTGGGGGCCCCGCTGGGGCTGCAGCCAGGGCTGGCTCCCACTGAGGCTGCCTGGTCAAGAGTAGCCCCAGGGGCACGGGGCAGAGGCAGAGGGAGGTGGGGAGGAGAAAGAGCAGGGCCGAGGTTGCCCTTGAAAGGCAGAGGCGCTCTGGGGCCCGCTCCTGGCCAGGGACCCTGCCCAGAGCCGTGCCCTGCTGGCCGGGGCCTTGAGGGGCAGCTGTCCAGCTGGGCCCAGCTGTGCCAGCAGCTCCAGCCGTGCTGGGGAGCCTTGCCAGCTCTGGGCCCTGCTGTGCACGAGGGTCCCTGTGTGCCACTGCCAGCTGGGGCCTCAGCCACCTCCTCTCTGCACAGGAGCACCTCGGGACAGGAGTTGGAAGACGGTGGCTGCACCTCACACCCAGACAGCGTGGGCAGCTCCTCCAGCAGCAGTAACGGCCCGGACAGCCCTCTCAAGTCTTCTGTGAAGAGGACCCCAGAACAACCGTCTACGAGGGAACCTCCTTTTACCCTGTAGATCCCACTGCCACCTGCTCTCCCCATGGGCCTCCCCAAGCTGCCTTCATCCCTTTTTTTATCTTTGTCTGTCCCATCCCAGCCAACCCGAGTACCTCTAGGGACCCCAGGACCAGCCCAGCACCCTCCAGCCCTTCCTGAGACCAACACATCTCTCCCTCTGCCCCTGAGCCCCCTTGCCTTTCCCTCTAGGAATCACTGAAGGTGACACCCCCCCCACCCCACCCCCCCAACCCCCCGCTTGCAGGGTAGGCAATGACCTATTCTTCTGTTTAAATAAAGAGAAGGATCTTTGTTCTGGTTGGAAAGCAAAACCAGTGAGAGACTCCAAGTCAGAAATACAATTTATTAGAAAAAGGGAAAAAAATCAAAACACATGCAATGATACAAAAGAAAAACCACTGACAGGCTCAGAATACAGCCTGCTGACACCCTGCTAGTTAGGGTGGTGGTAGCAGTCCAGATGAAATGGACTTGTGGAAGTGGTGATCCTGTAGAAACAATCTGGTAGCTCTCATCCTCTGGAAAAGCAGTGGGTAAGGGCGGCGGTTCCTCTGGGAATCCAGTGGAAAGACTGCTTGTTGTGTCCCAAAACCCAGATTATATCCAGCTGGGGATGCTTAGCTCCTCCACCAAGGGCAGAGCATCTCACAGTGGGGTGATATCATTCTGCCTCATGCTGTGGGTCCTTGATTAGCCACTAAACAGAAATGGCTCTGGGAGGGAGTTATCTCTGAGTCATGTGGCAAGACATTGATGGGCCCATTAACAGGAGATAAGGAAGAAACAATGCCCCTCCTGGTTTCAGCAGCTCTTGAGGATGGCATTAGAATACATCTTTACACTGCAACCCAGGACAAGCGGTCACCCCAGTGTCCAGGTGGCAGCAGCAGCAAAGCCCACCCAGCACCAGCACTGACTGAGCTCCATGCCCAGGAGGAGCTGTGGATGCCCACAGTGTGGGCAGGCAGAAACCAGGCAGGGGCTGCTGTTGAAATGGAGGTTTTGGGGGGTTCAATTAAGTTAGCAATATGGACTAAGCATTTAAATTTTAAATTGTAGAATTATGTGTTGAATTTTAACCTTTTACTTAAGAACCTTCTGCCAAGGTACAAAGGGCATAGGAAAATGCAAATTTCTGAAGCTTCTTGCTATGAAGGACAATACCAGTGTCATAAATAGGGCAGGAGATCTTTCTCCTTTTTAATGCCTTTATTAAAAACATTCAGCTCAGGTTGGGGAGAAACGACAGGTCACCCGCACCCCTGCTGCTCCCAGGAGTGGCACGGAGGAGGAGGATGATGATGCAGCTGTGTCCGCTGGTATGCAGGGAGAGCTGGGGCTTCCATCCTCGAGGGAGTAGTGGGAATTCTGCTTCTTTGGTCTAACATTCCAGGTCCTCTTTCTAGCTGACATCCTTTCAGGTTAGGGTGAGGAGTAAAAAGGATCTTAGCACATACTGGATTAAGTTCCTCACCTTTAGACCTTACTTAGGTTTCTTAATTTTATGTCGGCTCAATGTTTTTAGGGGTTTTTTCCTGGAAAATTGAAAAATTTGGTGAAATGCATTCTCATCTGCATACTAGCTCTGATGTCACCACCCCCACCCTGCTACCTGCAGGCTCTGGGGAAGCAGCAGGGGGACAATTGCGCTTGATTTCTAACCATTAACAGGTAATTGAAGAAAAACTATTAACAAGAGGTGATTGCAACATGAAGCTTGCAACAACAAATAGTCAACATTTCAACTCTCAGCAACTGGCCCAACCTGTTTAACTTTGCAGCCTTAAAAAAAAATGGATAATCTGTTGGGGCGAACACCCCAGGTGTGGAGACACGAGGCTTGACTCCATTTCAGAAGGCTGATTTATTATATATTCTATTAAAATACTACGTTAAAACTATACTAAAAGAACAGAGAGGACAAAATGACCAGAAGGCTACAAAGAAGAAGAATAGAATGGAATGCATAACAAAAATCTTGTGACTGCTCACAGGCTCAACACAGTTGGCTGTGATTGGTCATCAAGTGAAAACAATCCACATGGACCAATGGAAGATGCACCTGTTGCATTCCACAGCAGCAGATAGTTATTGTTTACATTTCTTTCCTGAGGCCCTCAGCTCCTCAGGAGGGGAAAAATCCTAGGAAAGGATTTTTAATAAAATATCATAGCTACAGATGAGTGTTTTACTCATAACAGGAGAAGACCAGGGAATGCAAGAAGCCTAGACGAAGGAGCTCCTCTGTCTCCAAGCTGATCCAAACCAACAGACGTACTCAGATAAGCACCAGGGGACCACAGTGCACGCACAATAGAGAAAAGTTCAAAAGTTCAGTCATGAGGAAGACCACAGCCTTCAGCCTCAGAGACCACCAAAGACCCCAGTGTGACCACCACAGGAAACAACGCGTGCCTGATGGAGAAGGAAGACTCGCTCACAATATGATGATCGACAAGTCTCGTCTTTATTCCCGAATCACTGATTATTATACACCCTTTAATTAGCTCATGCATAGTGCAAAATCCCAGCTCACCATTGGCTAACTAGCTATCAGCTATCTACGTGCTGTTTTTGGTATAACTATCACCACTTTCCCAGGCTATCCCGCTCCACCACCTGTGTCTGTGCATTTCTTCATCCGTGGGCCAAGGACACACAGTTTAATTGGAATGGCAACTCCCCTCATTCTCTATCTCGGTCAAATTAATCTCACTGTGAGCTTTAGCTCGGAGCCAGCTTGTTACAAAGCTCTCAACATTTCCCCCGTTTTCTTTTTGAGCCGGAAGTGTTGTTTTCCAAGCCCTTTCCATCATCTGACTCACCATTCTTTGTATGCAATTAAGCAAGCATGGTAATACAAGCATTAGCAATACTATCACACAATATCTCTATAGCATATTGATACAGAATGATCTGATAAATTCATACAACACATACTCTCAAATTCTTCACAACCATGGCCTTGAGCTAATAATAAGAAATCGATTGCTGCTCTATTCTGCAATACTGCATGATTTACACTTTGTACATCTTGAGACAGCATGTCCACTACCTGGGAGGTGGCGTTCAGTTCGTCTTTGGCCCAGCAGCCTAATTGCTTGGCCAAATTCATGGCCTTATTAGCTGCCCCTCCAGGTTAAAGTGTAGCTACTACTACCTGTTTCAGCTTGCTCCAGAATGTGGGTTGCCCTATTTGGCAGTCCCTCTGGAGCGAAGAGAACAGGACTTAAGTTGCTTGATGCAGTCGTCTAGTGCCTCCTCAACCCCACAGTCTTTTTTAATCGGTCCTACAGTGGATGTCTGTGTGAGGGCCACAAGCTTTCGACAGCGCGAAGCTATTATGTGAGTACGCACTTGCTTTTCTACTCGCTCACACAAGGTCTTAAGTTGCCAAGTAACATATGCCAAAATAATTTGCTCCGGGGCTTCATACAAGTCTAACGATCCTCTCAAATCAAGCCCTGTAAAATCCCTTAGTGCTTGCTGCCACGAGTTCTGCAAGTTCCAGGAGAATCGGCAGCTTGGGCACCAGTTCTGCCGAACGGTCGATTGCTCCAACCAAAACACCTTATTACAGCCTCCACAGTCTAGCACGATCCATGCAGCACATTTATTGTCCCCACAGTCCAAGCATGGCTGTGATTGAGGGGCTTTTACTTCTACCGTAAGGTCCTGACACCACTCGATCCAATCGTCAGGAAGATGAACACAGGCACATCGCGCATCGTTAGAGTAGGGCTTAAGGTGTTGCAAATAGGGTCGCAATATCAGCGTCAGTTTGTTGTGCACCCTCTCTTTGTCCTCCGGTGACAAGGCCGCGACAGTCCTCAACATCTGGTACAGCTCGAGTCCACTTCGCGGGGATCCACAAGGGTCCTGTTGGAGAGGAAACACAAAGATATCCCCTCCCCCAGTATAGTAGCCTGGCAGCTACTCCTGCTACGTAAAGGGAGTCAGTCACAATATTCAAAGGACCTTTTAAATTCATCATTGACCATACTACAGCTAAAAGTTCCAATGTCTGTAGACTGTCCCTGGCATCTGCATCTAACAAATGTTGTCACCACTGTCTTTGCTGTTTCCATGTCACGGCTGCTCTCCTGGACTTTTTACCAGCGTCCGTAAAGGCCGTGATAGCCCCCCTTAATGGTTACAGACTCTGAATGGGCTTTGTTATCCAGTCCCATTCTGTCATCCACTGGAGGGGACTAGGATGCATTTTCCCAGTCTCCACGACAGCTCCAGCTCCTAAAAGGGCTTCCTGGAGCTCCCCAGAGTTCACCAAATACCAGTCAAGCGTGTCCTTTTTAATGGGCAATCGTATTGTTGAAGGCTCTGCTCCTGTAACTTGGATTGCCCTAAAACGTCCTTTCTTTATGAGGGATGCAATCATTTCAATTTTCAGTCTCACAGTTCTCTGTTGCTGTAGCGGTGGAGAGAGCCACTCCAATACCCTGAGCTCCCCCGTTTTCTTTTCAAGCTGAGACAGGGCACCTGTTAAAACACAAACAAATCCCACATCCCTGCAGGACTGAAGAATCTTCTCAAAATCTTGGAGGTGAAAAATGGGTCCTGGTTTCATTTTGCAATGTTACATAAAGAAATGTTAAAATAAAAGTAATTAGGAATTAATTTAGATAATACACACAATCAACAACACATACAAAATCAAAAAATTACTAAACACTACAACACTGAACTCTTATCCCAGAGTCTGCGACAGCTGATAAACCTTAAAATGACAGAGAATTGGAGAAACCATGTCCGGATTCATGTTTCTCCAAATTACCTCTGAAAATGGCTCAGCTGTCACAGATGGTCAAATCGCCAAGTCAAAAGGACTTGAATATTTTTTGATGCAGAAAACATCTGGGTTGACTGTCAGTCACTCCATCCAAATAGAGTTAGAACTTGGCCAGAGCTCGAACTCTAATTGGTGAGTATCACTTAACATACCTTTTAAACAGGACTTTTAAAAACAAATGTTATAAACAAGAAACCTTAGGGTTACAAACCAATCAAACCAGCAAATAATTTAATCCTTCTGAAGTTTCTGTCAAGACAGAGATTTTCCAAACACAGCAAACTTCTTGAATTCTCTGCCGGAGTATTCCTGTAATAATAATTAAAAGAACTACAAAACTGGCAATTTGGATAAAAACCCTCAGAAACATCAAAATAGTTAGGAAATAAAAAGACAGGATCTTAAAGAGACACGTGTCTTGTAGGTGATCACACAAAAAAATAGAAAAACACATGAAAGCTGGCTGTAAATACTGCAACAATATCTTAATAATAATTCTTATCACAAAAATCTGAAAACTCCTTAACAAGAAGTGCTTGAAGGGGTTAAGACAACCTTCCTAAAGTATTCATCTGGTATTAACAACAGTCACTATCTATCAGCATTACTTACAAAAACTAAAAATAACAAAGATTATAAACTTAATATCAATAATTCTTAAAACTTTGAATCTTGGATAGATATTTTAAAACAAAACTGAAAAAGATGACAGATAATCTTAAACACAAATAATTTCACTTAAATTAAGGATAGTCAAAATAATTAGCACATTTACATCCATTTATGTAATGCCCTCTCTTAATGAATAGAAGAAAGCAAAGACTATAAAGCCCATAGTATACAGAAATATTACAGTTTAAATCTTCTCATATGTAGTCCAAACAGAAACTAGGAAGTTTACTTAGACTCTGCCCCCCTAAAAGGTTGTTCTCGCCTCAGGCAAGGGAAAGGAAATGAAGTCATCAAACTCAAAGCCATCAAACCCAAATACTCAATCACTTTTAGAAAAGCAAACACATTTACAAAAAAAACTGGTAAACAAACTGTAAAGTCTGTGGAACAGTTGGGTGAAATGCCCCGTATAACATCTGGATGAAGCACTGTGTGAATTTTCAGAAGTTTTCTATCCTGATCTTGAAGGAAATTCCTGACCTGTTTTTTCTCAGACACTTGTTTGAATTGCTGCGATGGGCTGTCTGCTGTGGTTGCTAGGCAGCTGTGACAGGGCGGTGCTTTGAGGAATGTCTGCCCGCGCCCGTCTCCTGTGTGCTCCGGCACAGCCTCAGTCTGCGCTATCCCGGGGGTGCGGAAAGGAACGCTCTCGCCCGGACCCGCGCGGCCCCGATCTCCTTTGGGCTCCGCTCGGCCTGGATCTCCGCTCGGGCTGGTTCCCCCTGGCTCTGCGCCAGCACCCGCAGCCAGCGGGAGAATGTCCCACACCGCTGGTGCTTTTGTGCGCTTGCAAAAAGTGAAAAAGCCCTCCTAGCTCCAGCTTTCGGGTTTCGCGTTACTGGTGCGCGTCCGCCGCCGCTAGCACCTATTCGGCTGCCGCGTCTCGCTTTGGCCGGCTTGGCCCTGGCCGGCACTTCCCTCACGATCTGTGCGCTTTCCCCACGGACAGCTGCCGTGCGAGTTTTTGTCACCGCGCGTGTCACTGGACCCGCGGTGCGCGTAACCACCGCCGGCACCGAGTACGCCGCCTCCGCAGCGCTCGGTCCATTCCGCCACTGCAGCACCGGGAGCGCCGCCGGCATACGCGTTTTCGCCTCCGCGTCTGCCCCGGGCTGTCCCGCGGTGCGCGTAACCGCCCTCCTGGTCCCGAACTTACGCCACTCTGTTAGCTCATGGACCGTATGGGGGTTGAAAAACAACCCTGTAGCGTACCCGTAATCTAACAACTGTGGGAGCTCTCTCTGCAAGTCCATGTCTTTAATCTGCCGCTTTTTTAAAAAGCAAATAAATAAATCATATGCTGCTTGCCTTTCCATTTCTAATCAGCGCTGTTGCAAGGCTTACAGACTTCGGCAGCACGTAGGCTAGGACTATATTTATAGCTCCTAGGGCCGCGACCCGCAGTGGTCGTTTGCCGTCCCCCCCTTGCTTCAGAAGGACCCGCTCCTACTTCCCCATCCGTGGCAGCCGTGTCTGTCCGTAGTCGTCGACGTCGGGGTCACCATTTGATGGAGAAGGAAGACTTGCTCGCCATATGATGATCGACAAGTCTCGTCTTTATTCCCGAATTACGGATTATTATACACCTTTTAATTAGCTCATGCATAGTGCAAAATCCCAGCTCACCATTGGCTAACTAGCTATCAGCTATTTACGTGCTATTTTGGTATAACTACTTATTACTTTCCCAGGCTGTTTTTCTCCACCACCTGCTCGGTGCATTACTTCATCCGCAGGCCAAGGACACAGTTTAATTGGAAGGCAACTCCCCTCATTTTCTATCTTGGTCAAATTAATCTCACTGTGAGCTTTAGCTCGGAGCTAGCTTGTTACAAAGCTCTCAACACAGAACATATTTTCATTCTGAGTATCTTTCTGTAAATGAACATTCTGTCTCAACCAGGAGGTATTTTTGACCAGCTGTTAAAACTTCAGAAGTACACCTAGAAAAGAGGCAAAGACAGTTTCCTGAAACATCTGCCTTTTATTAAAAGTCCATCATATGGGTCAAAAGAAGGGTGAAAAAACCAAATCAGTCCTTTTACTTCTTCAGTATGTGATTTCACAGATACTTTTAATTTCATTTTAAAGAAAAAAAGAAAGTAGCATGTACAGGGAGAACAATCCAATAGGAAATACTAAATCTGTACCTGTTTGTGTGTCAACTCACCCGCAAATGGTGAGTTAAAAGATAATTTGTAGCATTTGAAATGTCTTCAAGTAGCCTTTACACTCAGCAAAACTTTGGTCACAAGTGGATAAGGTGATCATGGGATCTGTTCCATGAAAAAAAAATATCCCCTTAGATTTTTTTTTCCCTACTGTTTTTGATATATATTGCATATTGTGCCTTAAGGGCAGCAGCTACATAGAGATATCTCTCAGTATTCGTTCAGTATTTGACAGTTAGGCTGTTCCAATGTACCTTAGGGATTTTTATTCTAATTTTATGCTGTCAGACTTTTATTTCTCTGACTTTGTATCCTCTGTGGTAATATTACTAAAAGCTTTCCGGTTTTGTGGGTATTTTTATTAAAAGAAAAGTAATTGTATTAATCAGAGCTTAGTTTTTCTTGCCTTTTTCTTCCAGATTATCCCAATGGCATTCGGCTCACGTCAGCTGTTCCAGGAGCAGATATCAAAGTACTCATAAATTTCAATGCACCAAATCCTCAGGACAGGAAGAAGTTTACAGATGATTTGAGGGAATCAATTGCAGAAGTTCAAGAAATGGAAAAGCACAGAATAGAGTGTAAGTACAAAGGTACATATAATGGAGCATTTTCCAGCTAATCAAAATAATAAAAAGTAATATTACCCTTGGGAAATTTAAATTTTAAATTAAAAATTACCATTAATAAAAAGTATAAGAGTATAACACATTAGAACTCTGTAAAAGTTCAAAATAATGTGGGTTTTTCTGTGACTTTATCTTGAGAAGAAGGAAAAAGCCAATAATGCCTTAAGCCCCGGCTGAGTTCATTGACTACTATTTACTGCAGTGTAGCTGCAGTGGAATTCATCTTGGACAAGCTGCAAATAACAATGGGCAGAGGAGAGCTGGGTCTGTGATTTGTAGCATAAATTACAGGAAGAACTTTAGGGATAATTTGGACAGAAGAGAGCTGGGTCTGTGATTTGTAGTATAAATTACTGCAGGAATTTTTAGGGATAATGTGGAGAAGAAAGATGGATCCGTGATTTGTACTATAAATTCCTGTAAGAATTTTAGGGATAATGTGGACAGAGGAGAGCTGGCTCTGTGATTTGTATCACAAATTACAGCAGGAATTTTAAGGGCAATTTACCTCACACTGAAATTCCCAATGATGGCTCTTCCAATAAGCTTCATTGAATTTTTCTTCATTTCCGGGTTGCAATTCCTGTGGTCAGTAAGGAAGTCATGGTCCAAACCGATACATTTTGCTGGTAGTCCCGTGAGTGTCTGAAGATGAAATTTTATCCCATTTTCCCAAAAGAGAAATCCAGCTGTGGGTAGAGGGGTGAAACTCCCTGTGGGACGTTCTGGGTTGTTTCATGCCCACAAACACCCCTGTAAAAGCCCCCGTGTGTGTTGCAGCCGAGCTGGAGAAGCAGAAGGGGGTGGTGCGTCCCAGCATGTCGCAGCGCTCCAGCCTGAAGAAGGACTCCGGGAACGGGACCCTGCCCCGGGCGTGCCTGGACGACAGCTACGCCGGCGGCGAGGGGCTGAAGCGGAGCGCGCTCAGCTCCTCCCTGCGCGACCTGTCCGAAGCAGGTAAGAGCTGCCTCTCCTCCCCGGCTCGCTGCATGCCTCCACAAATAGCAGTGGTGGAATCTTACACTTCCAAGTAGCTCCTTACTCCCCCCTCCTCGGCTCGTGGTTAATTTCTGTTTGTTTTGGGTTTTTTTTTTTACCTTTGTTCTGTTAAGCGGCTGCTGTTTGAAAGTATTAAAGCCGTTGTAGGTTGCTATAGAAACTTTTAAAGGACAGTGAAGACAGAGGAAAAATTGTAAGTTTTTAATAAAACAGAAGTGACTGACTTGTGCTAGGAGCAATTCACTTGGTTTTCCTTTCTTTTTTTTTCATTGCCTTTGCTTTTTCCCCCTCATAGACTAGGCCTGGAAAGGGAAGGA
Source organism: Passer domesticus (assembly GCF_036417665.1). NCBI lineage: Eukaryota > Metazoa > Chordata > Aves > Passeriformes > Passeridae > Passer > Passer domesticus. The sequence goes on along the minus strand of NC_087482.1, from coordinate 5,635,043 downwards.
AAGCTCCTGGTCTCTGTGTGACGAGTGCTTTCTGTGTACTCTGTGCTCAAGTGTACCTGTGTCACCACCTCGATGAATGAAACTGAGTGAAGCCCTACTAAATTCTCTCTAGAGCTGTGTAACACCAGTGTGCCCCTGATGCTCTTTTCTGGTTCTGTAACTCAGACACAGTTCCTAATTCTTGCAAAAAGAGGTTGTTGTGAAGTACTCTTTGCAACAGAACCAAAGAAGCCCTATTGGACAAGGATGCTGATAACCCACAAAGCCACTGATGTGTCTTAAGTTTTATTAACTGGTCAAAGACTGGAAAGCAGTGGTGATACAATTTGTTAGCCAAAGCAAGCCAGGGGAAGTTGGGCATGTTTTTATTTGATGGTTTGCCTCACACCTGGCATAGCCATGTAATCTTTCAGTGTTAAAGATTCCTGTCACTGACAAGAACTCTTATCTGAACACCATGTCCACTATTCAGAAAGTACTTCCATAGATAGTAGCAACTCTATTTGTTTTAGTTATTTGGTTTTTAGTTCATAGGCTGTGTTGCATACTCTGCTTTGTTCTTTCAATTGCAGTGATGATGTCCAGTGTAGTCATAATTTCAATATTCTGTATATCTTTGGTAGTAGACACTACTTACCTATTTCCTTTTTTTTTAACTAAAGAGGAGACATTAGCTATGCTGCAATAAATAAAATTGTTGTAAACTGAAATGATAGCCTGTGTTTTGTGGGTATATGTATGTGCATACAAATATGTAGAGAGTGAGCTCTTTCAATTCTTTTCTTCTCTGTTTAGGCTTTCATACTCACATCTCCATGTGCTTCATTAAAAAGACTTAGGCCCTTGATCCAAAATCAGGCTGAAGTTGACTATTGGTGCTTGCTTGGCTCCAGCGGATTTTAGATCAAGCCCTAGTCTTCACCACTCTTATCTCTCAGATTTGAAGATACTTCATCTTTTTCTGTTGTTTTGGTTTTATTTCATTAGAATGAGAACTACCATATTGTTAATATGTGAGTTCAGTGGGTATCTGTACCCCTAAATGTGATTTCTGATTAATTTTTTCATTCCATTAGAATTACTCATCCCTCTCTTTCAAACACTGCCATGTATTTGAATTCATATTATGGGTTTAATTCAACAAACCAACATTTGTAATCACAAACACATTTCACAGGGCATGCCTACAACTGGCATGCTTCTTACTGAAAATAACCTTTTTCCATGACAAAAAGTAGAAATCACTCACAGACTGCAGGGTTTATCAATGAGTTTGTTAAACCCAACTAAACTTAATTTTAACCTGAAATAACTGAGAATTATGGAGAGCTTCTGTTTGGTCTTGTGCAGTGCAACTGACTTGAGAAACAACCAGCCTGTTATTTGCTTTGTTATTTGGTGGAATGACTTAAGGGAGATGATCCATATCATTCTGCCTTCTCTCAGGGAATAGCTTGCATGTGAGGCTAATTTTATTTTTAATGTGGGAGAAGTGATCCACAGAAAAGCAAAGAAATCTCTTTCAGTTAGGAAGATACTGCCCCTCAGTGATTATCCCATATTAAATTGCTTCTCTAAAACAGGCCTGAGTTAGGTTCCCTCAAATCCTTCTGTGGATGAAGCACAGGATGAACAAGGAGGAGGAACAGGAGTGTGTGGGCCTGTAGGAAAGTAGATTTTTAGAGAGACCTTTCTACCTTGAATCAAAAATAAATCTAACAAACAAGAGAAAATGGCCTGATTTCATATTTATGCAGGAAGGCAGGTAAATGTCCAGTGAACATTGCAAACTCAAAATTTTAACTGTTTATTCAGTGAAGGGAAATGTGACTGAACAGCATTTGGCTGCACAGGTACTTGACAGAACTATTTAGGAAAAAAATCCATTGCTGTCCCCCAGACATCCCAGTAAATGGAGGCTGTGGAAATTACTAAATTTCTCTGAGTGACAATTCAGCAGCTTCTGAGATCTAGCAAATACCCTGACTGATTCTGCCTCCTAGGCTGGGCATGCACAGAAAAGCAGGATGTGTCCATCAGGTATCCTTTCCTGAGAGTGTTTCCATGCCTTGGCCACAGCAGCTCAACTCCCAGCTGTGGGAAGGATGTGCTGAGGATCTCTTCACTGGGAGATGCTGTTGTTCCTTGTGCCTTGACAGTTCTTTCCATGGAATATAAAACAGAATGTGACATCCAAGTGTTCCAAGATGCGAATATGTCAAAAATATTTAGGGCTTTATTTTTCTCTAAAGATAAATGTATAATTTTTATTGCACATTCTTGAGCTGGAAGAACTGAATTTATTTTTTCCAGACCTTGAAATTCTTAATTTATACAAAAATATTAGAGCCAGGCAAATTTTAATGAATCTAAAGCTGAGTTTTATGAGTTTACAGGAAGATGGGAAAAGTGTGATGTCCCCTCATGGCCACTGTTCCACAGGAAGAATGATTTGGTCACTAAAGCAGAGCAGAAAGAGTTGGACTGGCTGTGTTTCCCATTCTGTTTCTCCCAGAAACAGTCCCATTGCACTGATTTTAGGTTCTTCAATTTGAATTCCAGCCACTTTGAATTGCTGGGGGACCCAGTGCTTTTACATTGAGTTTACAGAGGAATTCAAACTTTATTCCCACATCACTAATCTGTAAGGTGGGAGTAGTATTTACACACTGAACTGGTTTAAAAATTGCAGTTTTCTTGTTTGCCCCAGTACTCCACAACTGGCACAGCCAGGTAGTACTGACCAGGTGAGGGTGGTGCAGTGGTTCCTGTTACTGAGAGCTGGGCTTGTCTAAAACAGCCACAGGCCAAAAAAGATTACTGCAAAATCAAAACAAAACCAAAGGTATTTCCAGGATTAAAATAGTTCTGTTTCAGTGTGAAATCTTAAGATTGTACCTGTTTCACACAGAAACAAGCTGAAAATGTAAAGGTGGCAAACAGTACTTTCCCCCTCAAAAGTGGTCTCTCCAGTCATTGGAGAGAGTAATTTAACTTAAAACTTTTTTCCAAGCTTTCTCCCCCAAGACACTCAAAGCCAAATCATAATACTAAATCATAATATCAAATCATTGATAGTCTTTAGCTATCAGTTATCTCACTGGCCCAGAAGAGTTTCAAGAACTACAGAGCAGGAGTGAGAAATATTTCCATGAACTGAGCTGATCTGTAGCCTAAACTGTGAGATCACCACACATCCTGTGATGTGTCCTGCACACATCCATTCTGCAAGGTGCAGTGGCCTTTATTAATGAAGCTCAATATTCTTTTGGCATGGTTAAGTTTGTAAAAATCTTGTAATCACTTCATATCTCTACTATAAATTTGAAATGTTCTTGGCCCTATATAGTGCATGTTCATATATGAGGCATACACTTGTGTAAGTTCAAGATATTTCTTGCAAGGAATATTCATATCTAACAGATAAGGTTAAATTAATTGAAAATTTATTTTTATAAATTAAAGTCCACTCTAACAGCCTTAAAATATTAAAGTAAGCTTAATATATTAAGCAAAACTAATCTTCAGATTTGATAAATACCACCTTGCTTTGTACCACAGCTACTAATTATCCTGCCAGTACATGCTTGGGTGCAGTTCTAGTTTAGAATTTCCCTGAGATGCATGTGAAGGCTGGAGCTCCAGGGAGGCATTTCTGCGATGGGATGCTATCCCAAAGACCAGGGAACAGTCTGGAATAAACACACATTGGCAGGGGGAATGCTCCAGGGGATTTACTGAGTAAACCCACCACACTGCATGTCAGCACAGAATCGGGATCAATTTGTTTTTAAGAAAAAGAACTAAGCCTCTGTACGGCAGTAGTGCCTATCTGAGGGAAATTACAGGCATTTAAGGTGGATTTTTCTGTTTGTTCTTGGCTTTGCAAGTACTACTTTGCCCTGGAGTTATTCTGAGCAAAATTCCATCTGTCGCTCTCTGTCCGTATTTACTGTGTCCGTGGTTATTTGATCAGACTGTGACTCCTGCCATATGCAAAAGGCATTGGATTGTTGTGTTTTCCTTCATTTTTGGCCACGTTTAATGCCCCGTGTCAGCTCTCAGTCTTATTTGCAACCCTGACTGCTAAGTTCCGAGGTGGCTGCCGCAGTGTGTTTGCATCAGCAAGCAAGAGTGGTTGGAGTGTTAATCAGTACTAATCCCGTTATCAGAGCAGCAAAATATCAAACCTGACTAGGAGTCAACATAAGGGATGAACAAACCCAGTTTTTCTTGGGGGACTCATAAGATAGTAGAGTTTGGCTGAGGCTAAAACTGCAGCAGGAGATGAAGCAGTGAGCTTTTGACAAAGAGCCCATCCAGGGAAATTGTTCCAAATCCCAATGAATTTCTCAAGTCAAACACAACACCTTGACCACAAACGCCTTCCCCTCAATTTAATGTCACTGCAGAGGGGTTGTACTGGGGAGCAACTCTTTTTAAGAGGGGAGAATGTTCCAGTAGCCTGGAACTGTAGCTCTTACAAGAAACTTGTTTCAGGGCAGTGTTCTGTGACCAACCAGGTCAATACTATGCTTATAAATCCAGCAGGTGGTAGTTTTTGGTCATCCTGATCCTTTGGGTAGTCTGAATTGCCCTATGAGCAGTTCCACTGCTCTCTAGTTCTGATCACAGGTACTTTTGGGGTGTCTGTGATGAGGGTACATCATTAATTGGTTAAGTGATGCTGAAATCCTCACATTCTCTGCCAAAACTACCTCTCAGTGTAGAAAACTCTGAATACAGCCAATGCAGGGTGGAGACTGATATTTGGCCTTGCAGGAAAACAAGGAGAGAGTGCTGAGAAAGCTTTGGTTTCGAAAGCCCTGCAGATTTTAGGGAAGCTCTGAGCACCAGGAGGGCTCCTCAAAGCTCAGCTTTGTTTCTGCACCCTGCCAGGAAAGTATTCTGAAACTTTACAAAGCAAAGCTCCACAAGTTATCTTCTAAAAATCTCTATTTCCACTGCAGCCAGATGCTATTTTCTCTGCTGTGAACTGAGAAAGAAAATCTGAGATCCTGTGTCCTATCCAGCCACTGAGGTCTTCTGGCTCTTTAGGCAAACTGTCTGGAGTTTCACGTGTGGGTTTAGGCAAAAGTTTTTGCAGTTTGAGACTGTTGGAGTACAAATCCAACATGCTTAAAGATAAAGCACTGCACAGCTAAACAAACAAAATCTAGCCATAATGTCAAGACAGATTCCAGATTTACTGATCAAAAATTAAGTTTAGTTTTTTTTTAAACCTCATGAAAGAATATTGTATGAAATCCACTGAGGTTCAAAGCTGAAATTGAAATTATAAATTCGATAAAATGATAAAACCGATGAAGTGATAAAACGGATTAATTGATAAAACCGATGGCCCTCACAGTGCCCCACACTGAAGTTCAGAATATTTCAACGTTAAATTTTGCATTTAAGTTAATGCCACCCCACAACTATATCTCAATATTTAAAGAAAAAAAAACCTCCATGGCCGATTAGCTTCCAGTAAACCAAACCCTTTAAAATCATTGCTGCTCAGCATCACAAGCGCAGCACTAAACCCAGCTGCCCAAACACCTCTACTTCAAAAGTTGTGCAAATTACCAACAAAATAATCACCCCCCGCTCGTGTGAGCCGATCCCCAGCACCAGCAGCTCTCCAAATTTCCACTGATCCCCTAGAAACGCAGGCAGGTGCAGGGAGTTGCTGTCCCTGCTGGCCCTGAAGCTGTGGGGCTGTGGGGCCGCGGCTCCTAGCGCCGGTCGTGTCGCAGTCTCTAATCTCTGCTGTTGCATGTCCTGGGCAGGCAAGCGTGGGCGACGCAGCAGTGCAGGATCGCTAGACAGCAATATGGAAGTAAGTAGGAAGTTCCTGATGTCTAGCTGGATGTGATGATGTGCATTTCAAACCTTTCTTTTATATACATACATATTTTTTTGCTCTTTTTTCTTCTAACATGTATATATATACACATATATATAACCTGCCTGCCACGAGTAAAATGCATGCCTAGGCTATTCACTCTGTATTCTTCCAGCTTACAAAGCACTGACAGCTTGTTTTAGAGCAATGCCATTTTTGGTTTGAGCTAACCTTGTTCCCTTTGTTCCTGCCAGCATGGTTAAATGGATATGATGTGTCCTTTTGCCACCATTTCAGTCTGGTCCCAGCTTAAAAGCCCACCTTGCTCTTTGTTACCGAGTACACTGTTCTTGCTGTTTGATATTTAGCTACAACTATTGACTGTCATGCTCAACCATCCCCATTGCTTATTTTCGAGTTCAATTGCTAAATGTATGCAGTCATGACACCATGGAATTGCACAGATAGGGCATGGGAGGACAAAAAAAATTATTCAGATAGGTGAATTCAATGTGGATTTCATGAGATTTCATTCATCTTCAAACCATTTATATATACTGTTCATGTCTCTGAATTCAGCTTGCAGATTTTTTCTTTTTTTTTTCTTTTTTCTTTTTTCTTTTTTTTTTTTTTTTTGTGTTTGCTTTAGGTAGATTACAGTTTAAATCTAGCATACTTTGCCTAACTACTCTTGTGTCCCATAACTCTTTAAAAATACAAACCCTCAACTTCAGCAACTAAATTCCAGGCTAAATAATAGAGAATGTTGGACCATAGGTCAGAAAAATATAAGCACATAGAAATGTTAGTGGCAAAAATGGTATGGTTCCATTTAACACAAAATGCAGAGGTAGGCCTGAGAAGCAGCACTGTCATATATAGTAGTGGAAAACTGCTATAAATAAATATTTAAATACCATTTTAAAATCTGAGCTGTAACTGTAATATTTGCTGCTGTATGTTTAACTATTTAGGTTGCATTTAATCTAGCGCTTTTTTTTTGTGGTAAAAAAGCAAGTATGGTATTTTTTGCAGTATTTTAAAATGTATTTTTCCTTTAAAAACACACTTGTAGGTCTTATATCATGTTACATTTCCGTGACATTTTTTTTTTTAATTTGAAGTCATATCACTTTATGTCAAAATATTGAGAGAAAATCACCCAATGCTTAACATCCTCTAAGAAGGGCATGAGTGCCCCACTGGCCACTTAGGGAAGGTGGAGATAAAATTTCCCCTAGAGCTCTCTAACATAATCCACCCATGTTAACCCTAAAGGAGGAGTTTGTGGGTCAGTGTGAACTTTTTCTTTTCTTTTTTTTTTTAATTTTTTTTTCCCTTTCCGAACATTTCAAGATATATTTTTTTTAATTTTTATTTTCTATTAATTTCTTTTTAGGGGTCCATCATTAGCAGTCCTCACATGCGCCGAAGAGCTACATCAACCCGAGAGTGTCCATCTCGCCCTCACCAGACTATGCCCAACTCCTCCTCACTCCTAGGGTCCCTGTTCGGTAGCAAGAGGGGCAAGCCCCCCTCGCAGAGCCACGCGGCCGCGCAGACCCCGCACCACGCGGAGGGCGCGGCCGCCGCACCGCACCCGCACCACGCGCAGTTCTGCCACCAGAACCCGCCGCCCTACCACCACCACCACCACCACTACCACCCGCCCCCGCACCCGCACCCGCACCAGTACCACCAGCACGGGCACGGCCACGGGCACGGCCCCTACCTGCCGCACGCCCCGCACCACGGCCCGCACCACGGCCCGCACCACCACGGGCCGCCCCCGCCGCCCGCCGCCGCCAGCACCAAGCCCAAACACAGCGGCATCAGCACCATAGTCTAGGCCTAAAGACCCTCCTCGTGACTCTAGTTCCAAACCCAGCTGCAAAGGCACTTAGAGGAAGCAACAAAATCACACCGTCAGTTTTTACCCAGGCCGTTTAATGAGCTTAAAGGCTTGCTGTTACTAAATAAAATAATTCCAGTTAGCCCAGGCCATACTGGTTTTACTTATCTACTGGATAGATGTTCACCACCATCTGGTTAGTTCTTATTTCCAAACTTGCCTTGACAACGTGCTGCTTGCTGAATCTGAGGAAAGCTACCTTTTACACCAAACCCCTGGACAATTTTACACACATAATGAAAAGCTAGCCTATGAAAAAAAAACAGGGAAAAAAGTCAGACAGAACCAAGTGTTGCATTCTTGCTCTTTTACTCTCAATGGGCAAAAAAAATAAGTAGACCTGATATGGTTGATGAAAGTACGTAAGTAAACTTTATATAATATAAATATATACATATATATATATATATATATATATACTGTATAGTTAACATTTGTGCTTGGAAAGAAATTTTTTCAGTCCACAAAACTAGCAATATAGACTTTACAAGGAATTCCACTTACTTGATAGGACAGTATAATAGATGAATAGCATATGAAAGTAGACCAAAACCATTAAACGTTAGAAACCAATTTCAAACATTTCAGTATTTTCATCACAAGTCCCCTGGACTTGTTAAGATTTCTAAGCAATCATTACTAAATGTGCCAAGTAACATAGCATTTAAATGTTATAGTCCAATACTGCTTTGTATAAATCCTTATTTTATTAACACGATGATATCATACGTAATCAGTATTAGAGCTGCTCTGCTATTTCAGGTAAGCAAACTCGTTAAGATGCAGTAATTATTCCGTAGCAATGGAGGGTGCCCACCTACCAGGGGGCACCTCCGAGCATTGGTCACACAAGTTCTTAGACACTTTAAAGGCTGTGATAACTGTGAATTTACATGATCCACATTTCTTTTGTAAGCATATGGATTGAACGAGCACATGGGAAGAGTTCCGCCAGGTGCATGTAAACACTGCAAAAACATTCATCTCAAACATGAAAATGGCAAACCTCCATCCTTCTCAGCTACTTTGGTTCCTGTTTACCATAATTGCTCATTTTTACCCCCAGCGAAGCTGAATTCTAGTCCAGAGTGTTTCCAGTGGAAGTGCTCTAAAACTTGAAGGTTTGTTTTAGAATTTAGTATAGGGTTTTTTTATATATATATATATATATATTAAAAAAAAATTCAAAATCTGTAATTCCATGTAGCCATGTGCTAGCAATGAAGTGGCTTTACCATTTTTACTCATCACATTTGTTAGTTTGAAACACCCAGCACTCAGCAGGCTGAGTTTATGCTCAAACCTTCACTTCCATAGTCCAGTTAGTTGCAAGACATCACATAAAAATAGGCTGTGCTGTTGTTGCTTATGTGTTGTAACCAAACAATTTGCAAATTTCTCTACAATTTGTATCCCGAAATCCTGTACAAAGTTATCCATGGCACCTACTTTGTAGTTTCAGCACTTTGAGCCACTGCAAGGACTTAACACCTAAACAGTAGAGACAAAGGAATCACAACTGCAAAACTGTACCAGCCTAAAAGCAAACCTTGAAGAGGATGAGCAAAAAGTTCCAGTGAGAGATGGGTAAAAGTAATCACAGCTCCAACCAGTCGGGTTTCTGTGTAACAGAAAACAAACAGTAATAAAAGCGTCCCAAATCGGGAGGACATGGGAGCAACAGAGTGACTTGTCCTGTTGGCTTGCTCATGGCATCTCTAGCGTGGGGAGGATGGGAGAGGTTCAGTCATTTTTTCCCTTTCATACCATGGATACCACAATACCAGCAGAACTGCAAACTGAGCACTTTGTTCACCTCCACAGAGAGCAAATACAGCAATCTAGAGTTTAGCCTTTTGTTTCCAGCAGTTCACGTTTGTTTCACACATGTGCAATATGTTTTCCCCTTCTGCTCCTTCTCCTCAGAATGATCTCCATGAAAAGAAAACAAGTGATTATTATTCTTTTTCTGTGTCACTCATTCTATTCTAAATTCTGCGGCTTACCTTAAGAGGGCTCACCTGGGTCCCCTGAGGCTCTGTTCCTTGCAGTTTAAAAAATATATACTGTTCTTATAAGGGAAAGTAGAACTGTCTGCATGTCATCTAATGTTATTAGTGTGAGGCTACACTCTACATATTGTATAATTGCAAAATATATCAGTGTTACTGTTGATATTAGTTGAAGTAAAGTGATAACATGTTTCAATATGTAGACTTTTCTTCATACATCTGTACCAATAGTAGAGTCTAACTGTAATTTATAGGTTGTTCCAGAAAAGATGAAGAACCATTTAGGTGCAAACATCTCTGAGAAACTGCATCTTTTAATTAAAACAGAGGTAAGAAAGCTCCTCTTCACTGGGTGATGGAGTCTGTACTTGTTTCAGATGCAGAGGCATAATGGAAGTAAAATTCTGTAGATGGAATAAAGGCAGAATATGCAGTAGCAGTGGAGAGGAAAATCTGACTCACTGTGTTGATTAACGCTGAAGGTGTTAAATCTCCCAGATCTGCATTTGCTTTGTGTTTAAAAAACCCTTTCATTCATTTAAATTAGAGTTACATATATTCTGTGCTTAAACAGTGAGCCACAGTTTAATGCCTGCCCACTGATTTTCCATGTGCAGTCAATGTATTTGTGAACCAAAGTGTTGAGGAGATGTCACAAACGTGCATGCACAGAAACATTTCCACATGGTTCCATGGACACTGGGGAGGAGAATGTGCCTGCCCTGGGCCTGCAGGGAGTGTGAAATCACAGATCACTTGGAGGCTGGTTAGAAACCAAAACTGGTAACCTGAGAGCACGGGATTTGGAAACTCTGTTCTTGCTCTTTCAAGCCAAGGAGGAGAAACAGTGGACTTTACTTTTTTTTTTTTTTCCTAGTTTTGTTCTGTTTTGTTTCTTAGACTATGTGTTTCTATGTACTCCAACCAAACAAAAGTGTCTTGGTGTCAGCACAAGTCTCCAGACCTTTGCTGCTTGTTTAGGGTCATAGTAAAACCTCTCTGACTCCATCCTTGATCAACAGTTGCTTAGAGCAGTGTGGGTCGTGCCTAGAATGGGAGAATTCCAGCACTTAACACTGCCTGGGGTTAAGAAAATGAATTAAAATGAATTCTTCAGCCTGCAGACAGGAGTAGAATGGAGAGGGTTTTTTATCAGATACCATTGCCAATTACAAACTGGTACAGAACGGCATAGACTGACCGTGATTCTCTCTTCCCATAAACGATGTGGCAAAGCAGTAATGTTGATTTGGGCAAATGAAAGGGAAATGTAAAGAATGAAGGTGTGGCAACAACAAAAAAAATCTTTTCTGGGACAACAATCAAATATATATTTGGGGTTTTTATTTTTTTAAGTTAAGAATGAAATGTAAAACAATGTAAAGAAACAAAAAATCAAAGTTCATCCTAATATAATGTGCGTCTTGTATTGCTAAAAAAAAATAGTCTAACATACAGTGTAGAATGATTTTCCCATCATGTACTGCATGCAGCAGAAGCCTCTTGTTTCTTGATAAAATGAGCTGAAAGACAGTCAGCAGATATTTAAACACTGAATCTCTAGATGTTGACTTGCTGTTCCATATGAAGCTGTGTGTTTTCTGCAGTTAAGCATGCATTTTGCTGTTCCCTTGTAAAATACCATCGCACTTCTTGACTGAGAAATGGATTCTCGTGTATATATTTCAAAGAAAAGTGGAACCAATAACAAGATTCAATTTGGAAAAGAGAAAAGGGGGTGGTGAAAATGGGACCAGTAGGGGGAATAGAGAATTATCTAAATTGTACATAGTGTGTAAATTAGCATTACTATAAGTCTGCAGTCACTTTGAGGTTGCCTATCTCCTGCTAGGAACTTAAATCAGCTTTGAGTTGTATTAAACTGTTAGAATTAGGTCTTGAATGCAGACTCTTAAAGACTTCAAAAATCATTATGCTTACAAGAAGCTTCTGTTCTGGGGAGGCTCAAGACCCCTTTTGTAACTCTGGGGAAGAAAGGAGTGCTTTAATTTTAATATGCATTCTGTTTGTAAGTAGTAACAGACCCTATTGATGTAAAACTATAACTGTGATCATGTGGAGAAATCAAATAAATCATTTAAAACTCTTTGTTTCTCATTTAATGCAATCCAAGAGCTTCAACTCCTCATATTTGAAATGAAGGAAATTCCTTCCAATGGTATCCTGGCCCTGCTGAGGCAGTGGGATTTGTGCTGCTCACTTCAGAGGGGCCAGGAACTGAGGATCAGGTGGAGGAGGTGGTGAGTGGAGTCTGTGACCCGTCCTCACTCAGCTTGGTGGGGTAGTGCTGAAATAAATTGAGTTGTAGAGTCACTAAAGAGCAATGAATCCAACAGCCAGATGTGCAGACAGGGAGAGAGTGACTCCAGCACCCAGATGTGCAGACAGGGAGGCACAGCAGAGGTCCTGGTGGACAATTCCTAAACCCTCGAGCCCCGGAGAGTGCTGGCAGCTTTGAGACCTTCTGTCCCAGGGGCTGTGTGTCCAGCTGACCCCACGCAGCCTCAGGAGCTCCTGTCCAGGGCACTTGTGCCCTGCCTGGGCAGGGCCCCGTTTGTCCTTTCCAGGGTCAAGTCCTGGGCTGCTCCGTGGAACCCCCAGGAGCTGGCAGTGCCTCGTGGCCACGGGCAGGGAGCCCCGGACCCCTCAGCCCAGCACCGAGTAAGTACTGCCCAGTTACTCCTTGTCCTCTGTTTGTGTGTCTCAGTTTCCAGCCCTGAAGGATCCTTTGCCACACGTGACCTTCCCAGTGTTTGAATTGCAGTTACACTTTGACAATCACCTGTGGATATTCCATTGTGCCCTGAACTTGGTGCATTTCCAGCCTTTCCAGGAGATTGTAGTGTGTTCTGGAAAGCCTGGCCAAGCTAATGCTCAGCTGTCAGTTAAACTAAACACTATGTTTGCTTCTGTTTTCTACAAATTTTAGGACATTCTTGAATTATTTTGTGGGAATAGTCAACTATGACCTCTTTCTGGAGGGCTGTAATTTCAGGATGCGCATCTTCACCAATTTTTTTTTTTTTTGGTAGGTAAGTACCCACTTACCATCATCCTCTGTGCCACTCTGAGCTGTGGGAGCCCTTTGAAGGTGACCAGTGAAACATCCTCTAGTGGAAGTAGAAGAATTTGCAGAGCTGTTCTTCACTGATGCTTCTATTCCTGGTTTAGAAATTAGGATTTGTAGAACTTTAGCAGATTTTGAGAAGACAAGAGGTTTGCACGTGGCAGTGCACTCACAGATTGTGGGAATGAGTCGTCATCCAATAAACAACTTCTCAAGCTCTTCTAGATAGCAACTTTTTAAAAACAGGTTCTTTCCCAAGAATTTTTGCCTTTTTTTTTTTTTGTTGTTGAAATAAAGAAATGCAAGATTAAAAGGACAGAAAAACAAAGATCTTCAAATGTTTTATCTGTATCTTTCTTCAGATTTTTGTTGACTTAACAATCAATGAATTCTATTTAACTTTGTTTTTTTCCAGTTGGCCTTAATGATTGATTTTGATTCAGAGTTTCATAAAAACAGGTATGGTATTTTAGCATATATTTATTTTAATAGTTGTGTAGTGTTTTATTCATCTCCACCCTGTGTTACAGCTGCATTAAATACACCTTTTCCAAAGGAATCTTTCTGGATTTTTACCCTGCTTAGTGATTTTGGTGCCATATTTTGTTGATGTAAAATTCCTGGAAGGGAACATAGCACAACCAATTTAATAGAAATATCTGAACCACACAAAAAATTCATTTTAGGTGTAGTTTTTTTTAAGTAAGCCTTCTTTCTGTTTCCTATTATTTCAAGAATTAAAGACAAATCCTGTATTACTCAGCAAAAGTAAATCAACTTCAGGATGAGGCTGGTCATGAAAGTTAGGAAAATCTTAAATTAATATTTCTGTTGGAAGTACTTCCTCAGCTAAGCAAGACTTAAATGAAAGTTGTGTGTGCATGATGCTGACTTGAAGCCATCACTTCTTCACTTTTTCAAATCTTTAGATTTATCATTTTTGCCATGTGAATAATCACACATTTTTAGGGATAAAATGGAAAAAAAACAACAACAAAACCTTTATTTAGCATTTTTGCAGTAACTGAGATGTGAAATTAGCAGCATGGTTCACGAGACACAGCAGCTGAAAGCAGCCACAGGAGAGTGCAATCCATCAGCTCTGCTGGGTAACGGCACCACTGGAGCTTTCATTTATTTTTCATCCTTGGACACAGTGCTTTAGACAGGTCTGTGTAATGAGCAAAGCAAAAATAATCTGTCTTTAACAAGATGAGCAGAGGAAATTCATTCCAAGGCAAATGAAATATTAGGAGGGCATGATGGAAATGTCTTTTCTCTGCAGTTTCTCAGCTCTGCCACAGCACAGTGCCTGGTTTCTGATGAGGAGATGGGCCCTGGGTGAGTGTCCAGGGAAGTGGGAGAAGCAGGGATGGTGCAGGAGTTCTGTGACTCAGCAGTGGGATCAGAGTGAACCAAGGCTGGAAATTAGTTCATTTAACCATTGCCAGTCTGACTTTGTAGTGATTTTTTATAGGAGCAGAGCTCAGCTGAGTGTGGGGCCCTGAAGGGAGGTGCCCACCCCCTGAGCATCTTCCCCCTCCACCAGCTCCCCGTGTTCTCTTGGCTGATATTCCTTCACTTGCTGGGTAATATTTCTTTATGCCCATCTCCAACAAGGAAGAACATTTTTATTTAATGATTCATCCTGTATATTGTCCTTGCCATCTTTCTGGTAGTCTCGTGTCTCTGCTTCTGCCTCAGCCCTTACACCAGGCTCCAAAAAATGACTCTGCTGTAATTAAAAATAACATCCAAAAAAACCCCAACCAAACCCCAAAAAACCAACCAACCAAACACACCCCTGCAATCAGCAGAGTTTGAGATGCTTCTGTTGTCCTTCAACCCCTGAAATTGGAAGAGCAGCAACATTTTCCAGCCCAGTGACGAATGTGCTGAATATTCCAATTCAGACTTGGAGCATCCCACGTGTTTATAGCCCTGAATTTTCATGGCATTTCAGCAGGTTTTAAAAATGTCCTTGATTATGTGCTAACTCCTCTGCTATGCCAATCTGTACATTTTCAAAATCTTTTGATTGTGTATTTTGTGCCTAAAGGAGGAGGAAACTTTGTTTCTGCTCTTCCTATTTTTTTTCTACTAGTACAATATGCAGTTTCCTGGGCTGTTGCAATATTCCATTACCCTCCTCACAAATTTCCAGACTGCCAGCATAGCTTCATGCAAAAAAACCCACAAAAAACCCAAACAAACAATAACAACAACAACAACAAAAAACAAACAAACCAAACCAAACCAAAACAAAACAAAACAAAAAAAAAACAAAAAAAAACCAAACAAAAAAACCAAAAACAAAAACAAAAAAAAAAACACAAACCCAACCTGTCTATATATTAGTAGTGAACCACAGGGGACATGTCCTCAGCAATTCCTCTGACTGCAGGAATTTGAAATGCCTTTGAAAAAAAGCTGGTGAAAAAGCACTGGCATTTTGGGTCATCTGTTTCTCTTCCCAGATGAGAAAAGGGAGAAACAGATGCCTCATTGAACTAATAAATAAATAATAAATTAAATTAATAATAGAAATATTTAACATAAATATATAAATAAATTATTTAATAGAAATACTTAAATTATTTGATATAAATAATGTAAATAATAGTTTATTAATATTGTACTAATAATTATTAATGAAATGTTCTTGAGTTCATGGAGCTCTTCCCTTGTCTCTGACATTACAGTGCAATGAAGGTTATTTTGGCAAAGAGCTTCTTGACCCATGTCCCTTCTGTATCCATTAATAGTGCCAAGATGTGCTTTAACCAGTTGCTGCAAGGTCTTTTTATAGCCAGCCTTGGTCTCTCACTCATCACTGTCCCCTGGGTGTGACATAAAGGCAGCACTCTCCAGGCTGGCCCACAGCTCCTTGGGTGCAGTCCCACAGCAACAGCTTCTTTCCTGCACTGAGCTCAGGTCACCTCCCCTCGCTGAGCCAGAAACTTGATTTCAATACACTCTCCAGCACATTTTCCCTTGCTTGAGAAACTAAATCTTATTTGGCTGTTAAAAAAAATTATAGCGTGAAATAAAATATAAAATACTTCAAAACATGAGGCAATTTAGTGCTTCCTTTTAATCTAACATGGCAGAGCTGATGGACAATTTCCCTGCAAGTGCCACCTGACGTTGTGAGAGTCCCTTTGACTAACAGAATGTGTCTTTATTTTTCAGGTGGTTTCTTAGATGGCCACAGTCCAGTCAGTGTGAATGGACAAGAGCCTGGACGAATTTATTGATGTATTTATACAGTGACCATGTTAACATCTGGGTTTCAAACACATCACATCACTTGCACAGCCCACAACCAGGAGCAAAAGTGGAAATACCCGTTCCTGCCCTCACCTTTCCCAGGATTTCATATGTGAAACAGCTTTTTAAAAAAATGTTCCAAGTCAGGAGGTGATGCAATGAGCACATCATCGATGAGCACACGCCTGTGGGAAAGACAATTATGGATGTCAAGTGCAAAACTTTCATACCATCTGTCAGCTTGAACAGGAGCAAACAATGATTGCATAAAAAGAGGAGGAATTGTATGCATTTTCCTGGAAATGCTGCAAAGCCTGGTGAATGTTTTTGTAAAGTGGTTTAGTAACACTTTTTCAGTAAATAAAATATCTATGTCTCAAAGACCTAAATGTTATCAGGTCATTTTATTGCTGAATACCAGTTTTTAAGCAGCTGCTGGAAAAATATGGAAGAATAAAAAGGAAAGCTGAAGGGTATTTTTATTGTAGTCATTTACTGATCTCCACTTCTCTTGCATTAATTCCTTCTCAGGAAGAAATTTTTCCGCTTCTGTGTGGAATGGGCTGAAATGGACATCACTGTGGGAGTTGTGGTTGTTCACAAAATGTGGGTTATGAGGAGCTGTAACAGCTGAGGGATTGGATGGCCCAGGAAGGGAACCTGAAATGATGGGAACACGTGGATGAATACCTCAGTGGCAGAGACAGCAGAGAGGAGTCATAAATAAAAGTGGGGAAAGGAAAAGGTTGGGCATATTGCTGAAGCAAAAGAGAAAAATACTGTTTTAACTTTTTTTTTAGTAGATGGTGCAGTTCTGTGCAAGGCAGTTTGAAGATGTGTCAGGTCAGGGTGGAGGGATTCTGCAGAGAACTGCAGCTGCCAGCAGTGTGATTTCAGCTGTGGTTACACACAGCACTGGATGGGAGAAGATCTGTGGTGTGGCACCACTGGTGCCAGCGCAGGGACAGAGCATTCTCCGTGCCAGTGATGGTCCACCTGCAGTTTCGTGCTGTGGGTGTGATATCACCCCCTGTGACTGGAAAACCCCAGGTGTTTATTTATTCAGGATATCCCCACAATGCCATCCTCATGCTTGCTGAGTGAACACACAGGGTGGGGTGTGCTGGCTGCTGCCTCAGTTCTTGTGGACTTCATGATGAGGCATCTTTTCCCTGTGCTTCCCAACTGCCCAGCCTTGTTTTCACTCTTTGGATCATTTTCTTCAAGCAGTTTGTACCACGCTCTGTTTATCCTTTCTTTCAAGCTGCCACATCACCCCTACATCACCAGAACCTGCCTGACTTGTCTCAGGAGAGGGTGGCCTCAGTTTAACCCTTTCATTCCTGATATTCAGTCTGGCAGGTGTTGTGGGACCTGCACCTCTCCTGCCCAGGAAGATAAAAAACTAATTTTTTTATAATTTTTTACCTCTCCTGCCCAGAGCTGGGATGTGGCACTGGTGTGGCAGTGCCACCCAGGTCCCCTCAGAGGGACATGGTGTGGCTCTGCCCCATTAACCCCACATGTCACAAGGCTGAGGCGTGTCCCCTTCTATCCATACCATCAAGCACTGGCACCTCATCACTGCACCCCAAAGACTGCCAAGTGCTGCACCCAGCTCAGCGTTCCCCACCCATTGTTTGCTGCCCGGGAGCATTAGACATCACCTCTTGCTTTTCCACCTTTCAAAACCAAAAGAAGCAGGATAATGTTACTTAATCAGAGCTGAGCACATCCTCACCTTTTCCTGATCCCTCACTCTCAGCCCTTCTTGTTCCCTGTTATGAATAGAAAGTTGTAATTTTTTTTAAGTTTCAGAGTTAAAAAAACCAAGCCAGACCGAGTCAGACTTCTTTAGGTTCCCTGCGAAGAAAAGCCCTTAATCACTCGTTGATGGTGGGTGATTAACCGATTGTTTCCCTGATGCTGGCTGCATACCAAGAAGATACCAAGAGAAACCCTCCAGGGTAAAGAGACAACCCTCCAGTGACACCAGAGACAACATGCAAATGAGAAACGCAGTGCACCCTGGATTGTTACAGTTTTACAGTTTTTATAAGAAAAACCCCTAAAATCACGAGCCATAAGTGACTTAAAGTGACGTCTAAGGATGGGAGCATTGTCCCGTACCTGCTTAAACCTTTTTATTTCTCACTCTAACCTGAAAAGAAACTGATTAAAGAGACCCCCCGGGTTTCTAAACCAACAAACTAAGGACTCAACGACTCTCCCGTGAGGACAGAGTCCCCAGTTCTGTCTGCAGACCAGCGGACAAAACTGCATCATCCTCCTGCTTCGTGCCACGCCTGGGAGCAGCGGCGGCGAGGGCGCAACCCGTCGATTTCTTCCCACCTGAGCTGATTCTTCTTAATAAAGGCATTAAAAAGGAGAAAGATCTCCTGCCCATTTATTTCAGCTTGGGGGCTCGTCCGGGATAGCCACGCCTGAAGAGGACACCAGGACTGGGACGGCCGCCCACCCTGGACCTGCAGGACAGCTGGCTATCAGGACCAGAGAAGATCGGCTTGGGACAGTGACACGGAGCAGCATCGGATAGGTGAGAATATCCGGCGGCGGGAGAGGGAGGCGAGCGAGTGTGTGTGCGTGAGACGAGGGCCGGCAGCTCGGCCCCTCGAAGCGAGTGAGGACCCCTCAGTACCGCGGTTCCGCACCCCCGCGAGGGGGCCGGCCGGGAACAGGGGGAAGCGAGTGGAACTGGTGATTGAGGCGCCTCCAAAGGGGTAAAGAGGACCCCCCTCCGGGCGTGCGGAGGAAATAGCTGTGTGAGTGGCACGCACCCCACAGGACCCCCCTCCGGGCGTGCGGAGGAAATAGCTGTGTGAGTGGCACGCACCCCACAAGACCCCCCTCCGGGCGTGCGGAGGAAATGCTGTGTGAGTGGCACGCACCCCACAGGACCCCCCTCCGGGCGTGCGGAGGAAATAGCTGTGTGAGTGGCACGCACCCCTCCGGGCGTGCGGAGGGAATAGCTGTGTGAGTGGCACGCACCCCAAAGGCCCTGATACAGGTCCTAACGAAAGAAGTTAGGGTATCAGGCAGTTTGGCCCAGACAAAGGGCGCCTCAGAAGCCAGGGTTTCGAGGTTTGACTGTTTGAGCCTTGGCAAGGGAAGGCCAAGGTCTCTCTAAGTCCTGACGAAGGAGGTCAGGCAAACCTCAGAGGTCAAGACCTCGAGGATGTTTTTTTTGTATTTTGGTTGTTTGTTGAGTCTTGGCAAGAAGGCCAAGGTCTTAACAAAGTCCTGACGAAAAGGGTCAGTGAAATTGGAGTTTTGGCAGGAGGTCGAGACTTCTTAAATAAGATATATTTCCTTTAGAGAAAAAAGACATCTTTGTGATTTGTTTAGAGGCAGAAAATAATGGGAGGGTGCGGTAGTAAGAAAAGTGGCCAAAGATTAAAGAATATACCTCCCCACAGTCCCCTAGGTGAACTATTAGAGAGATGGGACTTTATAGAAGGCACAGAAGGATTAGATAAAGTTAAGATGGTACATTACTGTTCAGAAGTGTGGCCAGAATTAGAGGTGCAAGGAGGATGGCCATGGTGTGGGATGAAAGACAAGTGGATGTGTCAGCAGCTGAGTAACTATCTGACGGCCCGAGAAAATAGAGAAGAAGAAAAAGCAATAGCCAAAGCCAAGATCATGCTTGCTATAGCCAGAGAAAGTGTGGGAGCAAACAACCCTTTCCTACAGCACAAGGTCACAAAAGAGTGGGGGAGTACACCACCAGGAGCAGGCAAGAATACGGCAGTACTGTCAGGAACAGGAGGCATGGAGAGGCCTCGAGTCCCTTTGAGTGAAAGCTGCTGCTATTACTGTGGAGCAACTGGACCCCCCGCCCAAGACTGTTTAGCCTAAAGTTGTGAAACCTTTGCTAGCTGATCAAGATAGCAAAGGAAGCAGCTTTAAGACCAGAAGATCTGGTAAAAGGTTTTTTTAAGCAGAAACCACACCCGAGTAGGGAAAAAGAAAAAAAAGAACTCATATTTTGTGAAATTTAAAGTTACATCAAGGGATATGGGGGAGTGGTTAATATCTGACGGACGGGTGTTGCTAAACAAAGCACATGCTAGGATGGTGCTAACAGAGCTACAGAAACTAACCCACTGGGGAGTCCAAGGACTATGTGATTATTTCCTAAGAAATAACCTGTGCATAAGTGTATATGGTCTAGCAAAAACAATTATAAAAGAGTGTTTAACTTGCCAAAAAGTGAACCAGTATGAAATAGTGAATACCTTAGACTCAGACTGAGGTCCACATTTTGTGGCCCAAACATTGCAAATTATAATTGAAGCTTCAGGAATAAAGTGGAGATTGCATACTCTGTGGCACCCCCAGAGTTCTGGGAGGGTGGAACAAATGAACAAAATTCTCAAAAATGAATTGGCTAAAGTGTTTACCCCTAGCGCTCTTGCGCATCAAAACAAGACCCCAGTCTGATATAAGGATTTCACCTTATAAAATGATTTTCGGATTGCCATTCTTGTTAACACCCTATAGCACAGGAGACTACCTGGAAGGAGAAATTTGAAGGCCCCTTTCAGGTACTCCTCATCGCTAATTCGGCCGTGCGAACCAGAGAAAAAGGTTGGACTCACATTACGAGAATTAAAGGACCAGTCCCACCCCCAAGCATTGGACAAAATTCTTCAGTGTCTGGTATTGGACCAGATTCCACACCACTCTCACCCCCGGGCATTGGACAAGATTCGTCAGTGTCTCCTTCTGGTATTGGACCAGATTCCACACCACCCTCACACTCTAACTCAGGACAAGATTCAACTGCATCAGGAGTTAATTCAGCTGAGTATACTATTATAAAAGGACCAAATGACTTAAAATTGACATTCAAAAAGACTGATGAACTGCATAAGAAAAAAGTTTAAAATCATAACATGTCTTGAAGTGTTTTAAGAAATTTGTAAAAGTTAAAAATTGTTAATAAGTAATTCTGGTTAAGTCGGCCCAACTTGGTACCAAAGACCCCAGGTTAATCTTCTCCAGAGTGCTCCCCTAGGAGGGACCAAATTAGCAGGGACAGATCAAGAGAGGTTTAACCAGAGGAGCAAGAGACTCTAAAGAACTTGGAGACTTCTTCTCAGTAAAATCCTCAAGAGGCAAGGCCGGGTGGGCAGGCTGTGCAGGATGACCCATACCGGACTCTTGGGAAGGGTAGCAGTGCTGGCTCTGATTGCTAGTGGTGCTCTGGAGAGCCCAGGAGAGCTGTGCAATGAGTACTACCAACCTTTCTATGAGAAAGAAGTAAGCTCCTTGCTGAGAGTCCACAACAATTGTGTTAACCTCTCCCAATTGATCTTTTATCAAGAGAATAAGAAAATATATTGGATGACCCAGAACACTGCCACCTTTAGGCAGCCACTCCTGAGAGAGCACCCTGTAGGAGAAACCTGGTGGTGCTTTGAACGTGATGCTACTGAAGCAAACCTGGTAAATCTGGTAAAAGGAAAAAGTATTTCTAAATATTGGAAGGGCACGACAAAAATTAATCTCTTTCAGGAAACCCCTAAACACCTGTTTTGGGTCAATGGTACCACAACATCCACTGAATTGCCAAGAGACTGGTCTAGTGGTGACATCATTAGAATTATAAAACAAACTGTCTGTATAATACACAAAGAATCTGGATCAAGTTTAAGAGTTCCTATATATGAGGATTTGAGAAAAACAAAACTGAAGGAACAATATATGTTAAACAAAATTTTGAAACTACAATCAGAATTAGAAGTAATATCTAATCAGACCGCATCGGCTCTTAATCATATTAATGACCAACTCAACCAAACCAAAACAGTAGTTTATCAAATCAAATTAATTGTGGCAGTCATTAGAAACACTTTAAACGAAATAAAAGAACTAGCATATTTACAAAATCAAAAAACTCCTACACTTGATTCCAGTTGGTGGGATAATCTATGGATTTTCAAAAAAGGTTGGAAAACTATAACCTTCACTGTGGGTACACTTGTTAGTCTGTTCTTATTTCCATGTTTAACAAAAATAGTGACATCTGCTGTACAGAATAACCTAAGAATCTCTAAAGAAATTAACCTGAAAAAACCAAAAAAGGTAATGAAGCTTAGTAAATATGATCACCCAAGTGCTGAGGAAATGTATGATCAATACAAAAAATACAGGAAATTCTATGTTAATGAGCCAAAAATTATAAGTTGATGCAAGCTTAAGCTTGATCAAAGAAAAATAGGGGGGAACTGTTATGAATAGAAAGTTGTAATTTTTTTTAAGTTTCAGAGTTAAAAAAACCAAGCCAGACCGAGTCAGACTTCTTTAGGTTCCCTGCGAAGAAAAGCCCTTAATCACTCGTTGATGGTGGGTGATTAACCGATTGTTTCCCTGATGCTGGCTGCATACCAAGAAGATACCAAGAGAAACCCTCCAGGGTAAAGAGACAACCCTCCAGTGACACCAGAGACAACATGCAAATGAGAAACGCAGTGCACCCTGGATTGTTACAGTTTTACAGTTTTTATAAGAAAAACCCCTAAAATCACGAGCCATAAGTGACTTAAAGTGACGTCTAAGGATGGGAGCATTGTCCCGTACCTGCTTAAACCTTTTTATTTCTCACTCTAACCTGAAAAGAAACTGATTAAAGAGACCCCCCGGGTTTCTAAACCAACAAACTAAGGACTCAACGACTCTCCCGTGAGGACAGAGTCCCCAGTTCTGTCTGCAGACCAGCGGACAAAACTGCATCATCCTCCTGCTTCGTGCCACGCCTGGGAGCAGCGGCGGCGAGGGCGCAACCCGTCGATTTCTTCCCACCTGAGCTGATTCTTCTTAATAAAGGCATTAAAAAGGAGAAAGATCTCCTGCCCATTTATTTCATTCCCTACTTGCAGTACAGTCGAGAGGCAACCAACATGGCAATTTATTTGTGCTACAACATTAAAGGATTTTCATTTTATGAGTCATAAGTAAAGGAAGCAAAATAAGTGAGTTCATTAAGCCTGTGTTTACTTGTTCTTTTTGCAAATGCCATTTTGTAACATTCTGCAGTTCCACACAGACCAAAGCAAAGTCAAGGCAGGTGGACATGGAGATGCCTAAAATGACAGAGTAGCGGCAGCCTTTAAAGGGCTTATTTTATCTGAAAGAAACAGTTCAAACAAATTAATTCTACCCTTGAGTAAATGAAGCTCAACGCGCCTTTAACAGCCCTTCTGTGTCGGTGAGCAGCCCCAGCCACCTGCAGGCGAGGCAGCGGCTGTGGGGTGATGGTGCCACAAAACTGACCGTGACCTCCCGTACAGAAGGGGAGCACTGAGTGCTTCTCAGCCAGATTTCAGTGCATATCAGTAATTCCACACAGGTTTGGCACCTGGGTTTTTAAAAAAAGACAAAACCCGCTGCCAGAGGGATGGCAGGGGAAGTGAAGGAGGAGGGGGATGCTCGGTGCAGGGCAGCGCTCTCGCAGGGCACAGCGAGCAGACAGGTCTTTGACACTTATTTATGTGTGGGAAGGGCTGCAGGAGTGCGGGGCCGCTCAGGGGAGGTTGGAGCTGCCCACACCATCCTGCCCCGGCTCCCGACACACGGAGCAGGGGGAGTTAGGCTTGGATTTGGGAGATTCGGGGGCGATTTCCACGCTGCAGCCCAGCGTGTCCCGCAGCTCCAGGAGGGGAAGCAGCGATCCCTGCCTGCGGTGCTGCTCGCGGGCTGGCCTGCGCCGCGGCTTTCGCTTCATGAGGGCGATTCAAAGGCTGCACCAAGAGCTGCTTCTCGGCGGGACCGTGCGGCTCGGGCAAGAGCTGCCGGGCCGGGGAGGGGAGGGCACCAGGGAAGCCGTGAGGAAGCCGTGAGGAAGCCGTGAGCGGCGTTACTGCGGGCCCTGCGAGCGAAGCGCCCCAGGGCTGTGGGGCCGTGCCCGCCGCAGGTCACCCGGATGGAGCACATCCCCGCGGCTCCTGCGAGCGAAGCGCCGCCCCGTGAGGCGGTGAGGCCGCGGGGCTGTGGGGCTGCGGGCCGTGCCCCGCCCCGGCGGGGCCGGGCGCTCGGCGGTGCCGTCAGCGGAGCGCCGAGCGCGGCCATGAGCGCGGTGCTGCTGCTGCTGCGAGCCCTGCGCTCCGCCCGGCCCCGGCCCCAGCTCCAGCCCCAGCCCCGGGCCGGCCCCGCGGCCTGCGCACGGCCGCGCCCCGCCGCGCCTTCGCCAAGGAGCTGTTCCTCGGCACGCTGCGCAAGGTGGGTCCGCGGGGGGCGGTGGGGGCCGGCCGCGCCCGGGGGTCGCTGCCCTTTCACCGGCGGACAGCGGGGCTGGCACGCACCGGGGGCTCGTCCGCAGCAGCGCCAGGGCCTTTCCCAGCTGCTCATCCCAGCCCGGGCTGCGGGCGTTGCTGTGAGCCCTCGGCAGGGCCCGGCCCGGCCCGGCTGCCCCGCAGCCCCCGGGTCCAGCCCTGCGGAGCTCCCTGCCCTGGCTCTGTGTGTCCCTCAGCTGCAGCCGGGTAACTGAAGGGAGCCTTTGCACACAGAACAGGCGATGGGGCTCAGAGTGACCCAAACAACGCCGAGAGCCCCTGTGCCTGCCAGCCCCGCGGGTCCCCTGGGCGCTGCCTGTCGCCGTGCTCCCCCTCTGGGCATGCCGCTGAACTTGGATCGCTTCGTCCTCTGGTTGTTCTTCAAGGATGGAGGCTTCTTGTAAATCTCTGCCTACAGTTTTGGTAGGAAAGATTGGTGTTCTTGTGGTGCCTTGAGATGCCACTGGACAAAGAAGTTAAAATCTG
The DNA here is from genome assembly GCF_036417665.1 of Passer domesticus. Lineage (NCBI taxonomy): Eukaryota > Metazoa > Chordata > Aves > Passeriformes > Passeridae > Passer > Passer domesticus. The sequence goes on along the minus strand of NC_087482.1, from coordinate 5,610,130 downwards.
AGATGGAACGCTGTATTAAGCAGAGTTTGTTACTGCAGGGCTTAGAGTGTGCATTTATCAGAGATTGCAGGGTGAAGTAAACGGAAAGAAGGAATAACTCAAATCCACTGAAATAAGTTGAGCAATAAAGTCTCCTGCAATGGAGCTTGTCAGATAAGGTGTTAAAACAGGCAGCACTCAGGCTCCACTGTGTTAAACCCCTCTACAGATATGTCTGGAGTGTTTCTTCTCTCAAGTTTCAACACAGCAGCTTTCTGAAAACCTCTAACATTTCACAGGTCCTGAATTTTTGATGCTGATATATTGCTCAGAGTACCATGAACAGATTTGTGTGGACAGAGATAAATTCTTCTGTTTAAAAGGGGAAAGGCAGTAAAAATCAGAAGTGTTCTTCTCACGTAGCCTCCCACTCCTTGTGTTCCTTGTTTGTATTTTTTACCAATTCCAACCTGTCAGGCTGTGCTGCTTCCAGTTCATGGCCAGAACACCCTGGGGATGATAAGGAGTGGTGGGGCTCACTCACCTTTGTCCTCGAGGCATTAGCAGGTGAAATGTGCTGGGTGTTCGCAAGGGACAGTGCTCATGGGCTGAGCTTTGGAAACATCAAACTCATTTTTATCAGTCCCTGAATAGGGTTAAAACTCATGGGTGATGAAGAACTTTTGCATCCTCGTGGTTCTTAAAAGATCTCTTGATTTCTCCCTCATGTTTCTGTTGTTCAGTTAACACCCTCTGGTCTGGTTTTGATGTGAAATAAAGTTGGGTCCTGTGGAGCCCTATTTCTGTTTCGGGACATTTTCCACAATTCTTAATTTGCACAGTGTTTTAGAGTCTTTGCAAGGCATATCTCCCATGATTTTTATTTTAACTGCATGGTTCGTGTATTAAAAATTATTAAATAATTCTCCTATTCTCCTATTTTAGGAAGAAGTTTTTCCTTACCCAGAAATTAGCAATGAAGAACTGGCAGAAATCAACCAGTTTGTGGGACCTGTTGAAAAGTTCTTCAATGAAGAAGGTATATTATTGTGGTTTTATCCATGCAAGTGGTTTAGTGATTACAAAATTATTTCACTATAGCAGTTCCATAAGGTGTTTCAAACATTTAATTTAGTTTATGCATTTATTGCTGCTCACACAGTGATGCTGATTCTGTAGCATGTCCATTTGTGGCTTTTTTGGGAAGTATTTGGGTGCTGATCAGAAGAATTAAATCTCCAAAACGGGAAAAACCAAGGATGTAAAAGAATTCTGGGATAAAGATAGGATTTGAAATTGGTTTTAGCTCAGCTGAATTGTGCTTCTAACTACTTCATACATTGTGATTTTTTTTTTCCTAGTTCTAGTTCCTAGAACTTTATAGCTGTCCTACTCTGCTAAAACTGACCGTGGCAAAATGCAGCAGAGATACTCAGAAATGCTGGCTCGTTGAGGAGTTATGAAAAATCAAAAGCATTTCTGTTTTTTCAGTATTAGAGTAATAATTCCATTTGGGAAAGGCCTTATTACCCGTCTGCATTCCAGAGAGCATTGCAGGGTGTTCTTCCATTCGTGCTGCCTTGGATAAGCCAATTCCAGAGCAATTGCAGAATAGTGGTTTGCACAGACAGCAATTTCTGGGGCAGTTAAACAGCACTGTCTCAGCCTTCCCATTGACAGAGGTTTTCCAAACTCTGTAGGAGTTTGGAGAAGCCAGTGATTGTCACACATCACAATTGGCAAGATCCAGGTGATTTTAACTGTAAAATTGTAGTGTTGCTCAGTGACAGTAAATAAAGGATTTATTCAAATTACATTTTTTAACTCTTTGCTCTGTGGGGGGGAACATGGTTCATGGAGTAAACAGCCTGATGTTTAGGGAAGGAATAAAAGGGTCAAATTATGGAGTCTGGAGAAAGTATGATTCCTGTTTGTTTTCACTGCCATGGTACAGAACAGCTCTCTTAATCCCCCAAGAATCTTAAAATCTCCTAAGAACAAGATTTTCTAATTTCCTCATTTATGTACTTTTTTTTTTCTTGTATTCACAACCTAGACTTAGTTCAGATAGAAAATCCTGAAAATACTTTGCTTATTCCAGTCTTGGAATCTGCTGGCATGCAGAACCAGTAGAAATGTTTGAGAAAATGAAATAAATGCTGCATTTTTCCCATTTCCAAGTCTTTTTCCTGAATATGTCATGAGGACAAACAGGATGGTCAGGCTGAAGCTAGAAAGAAGAAATTCTTGTGAAGCTGGGAATGAGAAGGGTCATGAGTGACTGTGGCCCTGGTGGGGGAATCCTGTAGCCTCCCAGCTGCTCTGGGCACTGAGAAACACAGTGTCAAATGAGAAAAAATTCTGTATTTGTAGTGGACTCGAAGAAAATCGATCAAGATGCAAAAATCCCACCCGAAACCTTACAAGGACTGAAGGACCTGGGTCTCTTTGGCATGCAGATTCCAGAGGAATATGGTGAGTAAATGCCACAGAAGAACATCTAGGGGTGCATTTTGTGCCGCTTTTGTACCTCTCCAGTTAAAGCTGCTACATTCCTGTATTTCTGTACTTGAAATGGATTTTTGGGGGAGCGGGGAAGTGGCACAAAAAATGTACTGAAATAAAACCTGGTGCCTGTTCCAGGTGGGCTGGGCCTGTCAAACACCATGTATGCACGTCTGGGAGAAATCAGCTCCCTGGATGGCTCCATTGCAGTGACCCTGGCAGCTCACCAGGCCATTGGGCTGAAGGTAATGCTGCTGCTCTGGGGCCAGGGCTTCTGCACAGATTGCATGGAAAAGGTGAAGTGAAAAATGTGGGGCTTAGGGGGAGCAAATCAGAATTACTGGCAAAGCATAAATCAGGTTGTTGGTGTCTGCAGCAGCCTCTGCCACTGGTTCAGTGTGAGACAGAAAGGCTGCATAGGAAGTACACAAGGAAGTTACTATTAGGATAATTGTTCTTAGGTGAATGAGTCCAAGTTGTTTTTTTTTAAATTGGCTAAACTTGTCTAAAGTACCTAGAATAAATAGAATTGAAACAGTATCAGGGGGGCTCAGGTGATGAGGAAGGAAAGAATTCAGAAAAGAGGAACTTTGGCTGGCTGGGGCTGCATGTTGGGGGGCCTAGAGGAGATAACTCATCTGAGAGAAAGTGTGTCAGTTTTGAACTTGAATATAGCCATAGGTATTTACCTTTTTAGTGCTGGGTGGATGGCAGAAAGAAGCTTGAAACCACACTCAGTTTGTTATAGCAAGAGAAGATTCCTTGTCGAATTGAGCAGAGAATGCTAATGAAAAAATATTTTAATGACTGACAAATAATACAGTCTTGTTGATTAAACTGTCTCTTGCTATGCCATAAAACTTGCAGATGAAGCTTTCTAAACATGCTGGAGCTTGTCAGCTCCCTGTCTTTTCCCACAGGGTGATGCTGCAAAGTTTCCTGTGCTTGTTTCTGCAGGGGATCCTCATTGCTGGCACCGAGGAGCAGAAGGCCAAGTACCTGCCCCGCCTGGCCTCGGGGGAGCACATTGCTGCCTTCTGCCTCACCGAGCCCGGCAGGTGCTGCTGCCCCACAGCCCCACAGGGGCTCACTGCCTTAGCTGCATTGCTTCATACCTTCAGGCTTCTTTATCTGGGGCCCATGGCTTCAGTATATACATCTGTGGCTTAGTTTTGGTATTTCAAGGAACACTCCAATTACTCTTTCCCCAACATGCTGCTTTTGGCAGTGTCCATGAAATCCTTGATTCTTGTTCTCATCCCAGGAATTCATTTACTTGAAAGGATGCTTTGTGCTACGTCAGAAATAATGTGCTGTGACTGTTCTGGGATGCTTTCAGTTCTTATTCAAAATATAAAAGCCTGTTTTGAAGGAGCTACCAAAACTAAAAGGAAGAATTTTTGTTGTCACTTAAGTGAGAGGCTCATTGTGTGTTCACATAGCTCAAAGTGTAGCTCCAAAATGTTGCTTTTGTGGCATTCTACACAGTCTGGTCAGGTTATAATCCTGATAACATGGTAATGAGAAGAAATGTCCCCTCAGGTAACTTTTAGAACTGTTCAATCTAGTGAGCTTCCTTGTTAGTTAAAAGCTAAAATTTATATACTGCTATTTGAGACCCCCTCCTTTTTACAGAATAGGAAGAGGGGGAATATGCAGTTTTGTTTTTTTAAAGCGTGTTTACTTCTTTAAACATTAGTAACTTGTTTGTTTTCTAGTGGGAGTGATGCTGCATCCATCCAGACAAGGGCAACCCTGAGTGAAGATGGGAAACACTTCCTGTTAAATGGCTCCAAGGTACCTACTCACAGACTGGGAACAGGAAAGGGGTTTCTTACAAATGTAGGAAGTGTTCTTGTCTTTTGCATCAGTCTGGAACTGGGAGGTTTCCAAGCTAGAGGAGAATGACCCTGTCAAAAAGATTAGGCACAAAGGGACTAGAAAATTATTGTTAGAGAATTACTGCATTAAACTCCTGGTAAGGAAAATGGAAAACTACCCTGGGTTCTTTCTCTGTTGGCCATTTGTGTGTTCAGCTTCAGGGCGGGTTGGTTTCTTAGTAAATCAGCCCCTTCCATGACAGCTTAGGTAAAAGGAAACCTGAACCTGTATTTGACATCTCTTCATTCTGCAGGCTAGATTTTAAAATAAAACTTGATATTTAATTAGAAATAGGTCTGCTTGGAACCTTTCTGTTAAAAGAAACCGTGACAAAAGCCAGTCTTGAAGAAATCAGAGATGTCCTGGTTTCAGCAGTATTGGATGCGTTGCAGACTTGGTCTGTAGTTGTTGATCCATTTGTGGTGTGAAGAGACCCACCCTGGGGGAGAGGCTGATCAGAGAATTTCTCATCAGAGTTAATTTTTGGCCACAGGGTTTGTCCAGTCTGCATTGCCCCTGTATCTCTCAGGTGCCAGCAGCAGCAGGATGGACCAGCTTTTGTGGAAATGCACTGTGGATTTTAATTTAATGCATATTGATACTACATTCTGGTTTTAAAGTTGCTCTAAACTGAGCACATGTGGTCAGCTCTCCTCAGAAATGTGCTCACCCTGGGAGCAGACCCTCATTAGAACTGAAGGGAAGGAACAGCAATTTTTCAGCACTCTGTTCTTTTCCCAGCCTGTTACAAAACCCTGGAGGGCTGTGCCCACAAAATCAGCACATTTACCTTTCTTACACATCTTCCCTCTCTCAAAACAGGTCTGGATCTCCAATGGTGGCCTGGCCAGTATTTTCACAGTGTTTGCCAGGACAGAGATTGTGGACAAGGACGGGCAGGTGAAGGATAAAATCACTGCTTTCATCGTGGAGCGGGACTTCGGGGGCGTCACCCATGGGAAACCCGAGGATAAACTGGGCATTCGAGGCTCCAACAGTAAGAGCCACCTAAAACTGTTAGCAGAACTTGTTTTCATAGTTTAAGGTTTTATTTTGGTTGGATCATCTGAATTCAGGGGCAAATCAATACGTATTCCATGTTACAGTATAAGTTTCATGTTTCTTTAGCTGGCTTTTCCCAGGAGCCCTTCCTGACGCAGGGTCTGAAATAAGAAATCCAATTTGTGGAGTTCATTCACTGTGCAGTGAAAGAAATCATTCAGGAGACTCAGTGGCCAGTAGGTTTAATCTAGAAGTCCACGTTCTTCAGCTCTTCTAAGCTTTGTAATGATTGCATCTTTTCACCATCTTGGTGACTGTTCAGTCAGTTCCTTAGAACTAGAAATAAAGACCAAACTGTAGTTCTCTGTTTACACAGTGTATATTCATAATATTTTAAATATTTTACATCAATAACTGATGTCAACTACAGCCTTTTCCCAAATTCTCACTTCTTTGGCGAAGCATGTATAATTCTGTCATAAACAATGCATTAGGAAGACTTCATTTCCTGCTACAAATAGTGACTTAAGTTCCTGAATGTCTTTTAAGTATTTCTGTGTCATATTTGATCAAGTGTTAATTCTGTGTTTCAGCCTGTGAAGTACATTTTGAAAACACCAAAGTGCCTATAGAGAATGTAATTGGAGAAGTTGGAGGGGGATTTAAGGTAAGCAGTGGAGAATAACTACTGGTGATTTATAGAAGTCTGAAGGAGGCTGTTTCCCCCCGTGCTGAAGTTTCCTTGTGGGTGGTGTGAGCACTGCCACACTCTAGGGTACAGGAAGAGAGATTCCCCCATTGATCTGTAAATTGGTGTCACTGGACAGTGCACAGTGTGCCATCATCTCAGATTTCTGTGTTTCTTCTCTTCTTGTTGGGCTTTTGGTTGTTTGTTGTGGTGTCCCCTCAGAAGAGGGAGTGACTTCAGCTGCCCTTCTGCCCTGAATGGAGGACATGTCCTCTGCTGGTTCCAGAGCAGAATGTGGGAAGGGAGACACCCTGGCACAGGCTGTGTGGATGTCACAGGGAGTGCTGGAGGCATGCCCAGCTCCAAGGTGCCCTGGCTGTCAGGTGCTTCTCCAGGGCTGCCCTGTTGCACAGGGAAATGCTGGCAGGACCCCAGGAGAGAAAACCACAGGTGGCCTTGCTGTGTAACCTTTCTCTGAGAGTGTGACCTGGGGAGTTGCTAACCTGCTCTTACTCCTTCTCCATTTCTTATTCCTGCTGTAGCAGGCAAGTCCAGGCCTAAGTGCTAAAAGAAATTATTTTCCTTAATGTAGTAGAGATTAAAAGAAGATTGTTATGGTGCCTTCCTGACAAGTTAAAATGTAGGACAGTGACTTCTTTCCTAACAGGCTTTGACATGAGTCACCCATGTTGAGAAACAACACTACAGACACCAGACTCCAAAATCTATTTTTTTTACGTTATTGGTCTGTATTTCATTTCTATACCTCCTTTCTTATCCCTTCTGTGATGTGTTGCTGAAAGCCACCTGAGGCAGAGAGCAGCCATCACAGGTCAGCTGCAAGGAGAAATACTGTGGTTTTCTTCATCTGATAAACTGGAGCCGTGCTGTCCAGCTGGAATGTTGTTTACCAGCTGCAGATAAATGCATTTTTATCTACATTTTACCTTCATCTAATTAGAGATTATTTCCAAGTCACCGGATCATCTACTTCAGATACAAAATTGGATGTAATGGGTGGCAGGAAAAGCCCAGTTTTGAAGCATTTTCCTTGGGATGCTGAGAGCTGTGGTGGCTGATGTGAGGGCACTCTCCAGGACTGGCAGTGTGTCCCAGTGAGGAGTGAAATCCAGGGAACACAGAAGCAGGAAGCAGTGACCTAAGGAGAATGTGGCCTAAACCCCATCTGTTTCTTCACAGGTTGCCATGAATATCCTCAACAGTGGAAGATTTAGCATGGGCAGTGCATCTGCTGGAATGATTAAGAAGTTGATAGGTGGGTGAATTGGGAGCTCTGCATGGCTGGGTGCCAGCAGAAACTGCTCTGCCTGAGGCAGATCATGCAAGACATTCAGAGTGGGAGCAGGAGTCTTGACCTTGTCATAACAGGCTTTGATATCTTTAAAACACGAAAATATGGTTTTGAAAAATTAAATTAAAAGCCTGCTTGCAGAGGTTTTGAAATAAAGGTATTTTTCCTTTTGTACAGTGTAGATTCAGTTCATAGAGTGGGAGGTTATTGCCTCTGTTGGACTTCCCTGAGGTAAAATGTTATTCCCAACAAAAAAACCTCTGTACTATTGATTTTAGAAGGTGTAATCTCCCCTGGAACCTCCCACCTGAATAACTGGCTCAAAGCTGCACACAGTAACTAGGGCTAAAACTGCTTTCTGCCAATTATTAGCCAAAACAGTAACAGAAGTCTCTCTAACCAATTAGCACCAAACCTGATCACTTCTCTTAAGAGTACAGGTTCATACCTCTGGTTCAAAAGCCTTTGACAGGCTGGTCCCACACTTGGTCAACATCATCAGTGTGAGGGTGATTTTCACAAAGTGCTGCTTCTGGAACAGCCAGGGGGCTCCTGGGCACAGACTGGAATGTCACCGCCCAGGGAAGGACACCAGCTGCTGGAATGGTCTGTCACAGCCCTTCTGAGAATGACTTGTTTTTCTTTCTTTGAAGAACTGACATCAGAGTATGCTTGCACCAGGAAACAATTCAATAAGAAACTCAGCCAGTTTGGATTAATTCAGGTAACAAAACATGAAACACCTAAATCTCTGTGCGAAGTGCCAGGACATAGATTGCATTGGGTGTATTTTGGCTGTACTGGTTTAAAGGATTTGCTAGAAATTTGTGTGAACCTGGTGCTGACTTCTGTACACTGATCTTTTAAATGTCCAGAATGATAAATGTATAAAAGTATTTTTTATTTATTGTTGTTTCAAAGTGGTACTTTTTATTGATTGATTAATTTGATGATGTAAAACATATAAGAACTGCAGGTCTTTTTAAGTTTGAGGGTTGATTGTGGACTTTTGCATCTGAATTTCTGTACGATTCCTCCTGTTGCTGTGTGGCAGGAGAAGTTTTGTTTGATGGCTGTGAAAGCCTATGTGATGGAGAGCACGGCTTACCTGACTGCAGGGATGATGGACAGGCCAGGCTTCCCTGACTGCTCCGTCGAGGCTGCCATGGTCAAGGTAACCAGGGCTGGGAAAAGGCTCAGTGTTCAGCCTGCAGAGGGCTGAGAACTCAGGGCTGCATTTAGAGGAGAGAAGCACTGCAGCCAGGTGGAATGACAGATACTGTTCTGTCTGTACCCCACAAGCTCAGACTCGTGCAAAATAAAACCAGCAGGGAACAGGTTGAGAATGTCACAGCCGCTGAGCTGGCGTCTGAGGAGGCCTCACATGAGCACTGGGACACTCAGTCACACTCCAGCTGCCATCCTGGCCAAGCTGCTGCTGTGCCAGCTTTCCCAGGGAGCTGATGGCACAACAAACCCTGTGGAATATCCAGGCTGTGGCTGTCAGGGTGTCCCTCATGGTCACTGCAGAAAACTCCTGCTCTGGGCTCCAGCCAAGCAGCTGCAGCTGCTCTCCCTGTGTGGGGCTGCCCCTGTCCCTGGAATGTGGAGAGTGCCCTGTGCATTGCATCACTAAATTTGACAAACCCCTGAGCCACAGGGATACTGCTCCAGGACCGGTGTAACACACAGAAAACGCTGCAGCAGTGTCCTGTGGATACAACCCCAGAGCAGGGCATCCTGTGTTTATTGCTGATTTATTATCTACTCTCTGCTGATCAAACCCTGTTCCATGGCAGGTGTTCAGCTCTGAAGGTGCCTGGGCATGTGTGAGTGAGGCTCTGCAGATCCTTGGAGGCCTTGGCTACATGAAGGATTATCCTTATGAACGCTACCTCAGAGACACCAGGATCCTGCTCATCTTTGAGGCAAGTACCAGGATCCCCTTTTTCTGCAAACTGCAGTTCACACCTCCTATAAAGGGGAGTAGAAACCTGAAGGTTTGATTGACCAGGATCTTGTTCCTTCAGCTGCAAAGTCTCTAACAGTAAAACTGCAGGACTAACCTTGTTTTCTTTGGAATATCAATAGTAGTTCCCTATAATAAAATAAGCTATGATGGCTTTTACAGACTGACCACAGTGTGAGTTACAGCAGTAACCTTTCCTCTTGTGTGCTTCTCACAAGAGAAGCAGAGAAACTCATAAAAGATCAACTTAGACATTTAATTAACTTATTGATGGCTATTTAAATTAAAAGAAAGGTTGGTTCTGAAGCTTGTTCTCTTTCCAAGCTGGATTGTCAGTGACCCATCATGTGCACATCAGAGTCACTGTCAGACTTGATTTTAACTCAGCTCATTTTGAGCAGTTCTACAACTATTCAAATATTCCTTCACTGGAACAGTGCAGAGCATTTTTAATCAAAATGCATTTTGTCTGTTTTCTTTTACATTGGGGTATATTTGTGTGTTTAATGATGAGGGGCTCAACTTCTGCAATGCCCCATGAAATCAGAATTAAAACTGAGATAAAGCAAAAGGCGGCAGTTTATGTGTGGGGAGAGTCATCATGTGATACTGGAGCAGTGGGAAGAGCACAGGGGCACAACAGACCTGCTTGGAAAACACTATTGTAAACTCTGGTTACCCACCTTCTCACTTTCTCTTCTGCTTTTTCCAGGGCACCAATGAAATCCTGAGAATGTACATTGCACTGACAGGGATGCAGCATGCAGGGAAGATCTTAACTGACAAAATTAAGTATGTTCTTATTTATTCTTAATAGTTTTAAATAAACTAAACAGAATCAGATAACTTTATAGATAAGAGGACAAACTGCAGGGAATACCTGCAGTATTTCTATTTATTGTCTGTAAAAGTTCACTGTTACAGGGACTCTGTGTTTTTAATGGGATGGTTCATAGATTTAGGAATTGTAGCATTTAATGCATTTTATCTTGGACTTTTACACAAGCTGTAATTATTTCTTTCAAGACCAGTAATTAATATTTTGTATCTGAATGAAGTTGTATTGACACAACAGCTGCATTGTGCATATTGAGTACTGGTCTCTGGAATTCCTTGTGGGTGTCTTGGAGAGCAGCTGATGACTCTTAAGGCTCCACAGTTGTTCTCCAGACTTCACAGCAGTGGATCAGGACTTGGTGCTAAAGTATTTGGAATTCCAACTGGTTGTGTCTGAACCTCTTGGAATTATTTTAACAGCCATTCTTTCCACAACATTTCAGAGCAATCAAGAAAGGAAACGTGGGAGTGGCGCTGGGGGAGTTCCTGACCAGGTTACAGGACACCCTGGGCAGGAAGGTGGATCTGGGGCTTGTAGGTGACAGTGGGGTGGTGCATCCCAGCCTCCAGGTAAGGGCCTCTCTGCTGAGCTCTTGTGTTTGTTCCCTTTGCTGCTTGCCACAATTTCATCTCCTGGTTTTGCAAACCAAAATGTATACCTAGGGGCAGTGAGATTTTCCAGGGTAAGAAGATGTTGGCACCATGACAGGGTAAGAAGTTACAGTTATTGTCCAGGTATCAAGGGAGGATGAAGGCTGCTCTAAGCCTGTGTTTATACCAAATCCAGTTTTAGATCCATTTGGATAATTTGTATAAATTGAGCCTTCACCATATTAAAGCGTTTTTAATAGCTGCCCTTTGTTATAAGGTTAGTTACAAAACAGGAGTTTTTCCTGTTTAATTGGAACAGAGTTTCAGGTCAGAATGACTGTGAATTACACATACACATACTTGCTTAATCACTTAGGAAAAGGTTTTTATGACCAAAAATGAATGTTCTGTTAATAGGAAAAAGATAAGGTATATTTTTCATGGGGCGTTCTGTTAGTTACTTTTGTTATCATAAGCCTATACTAAAAGTTACTGAGAGTAAACTCCAGAAAATTGTAATGGATCTTTGAGAGAAAGAAATGTGCCTGTCTGGCTTTTAGCAGCAAGGTGGATGAATGTTAAAAAAGAGAAAATCCAGTATCCTCTTTAAAGGGGGTGGGGGTATGTTGCTTTTCTGTTATAAGACTACTCAAATTGTTCTATTTTGTGTTTTGTTTTATAGGAGAATGCCAAGAAACTTGAAGAAAACGTTTATTATTTTGGAACTACAGTCAGGGGCCTGCTAAGTAGGTTTGGCAAGGTAACTATTTATTTTGTCTGTTGTCTTTGTTACTGAATAGTTTATCCTCAGGGCCCCACTGGAACCTGCAGGGGACTGAGTGTGGCAGGACCAGCACTTCCTTCACATGACACCTTCTCACTGGGTGTGAGAAAACACACTGACATTAGGTACTCAGTGTAATGGGCAAGTTACATTGTTAGAACCAAAACCAAAGTACCAGCACCCTCAGTGAATTGGTTGTTTTCTTCTTGTGTAAGCACAAATCCTGCTGCTACAGGCATTTAACAAAGTGGTTTAAGGCACACATCAATATTACAATTTTACAAGTAGAATTTAAAAGGTGCAGCTTAGTAAACCCAAAACTAACAATGATAATTTCTGACCTAGGCTAGAACGGGTTTATGCGAAATAAAGCTGGACCTAAACATGAAGTATGGACAGTGATATTTGGTTAAAGTTTTAAATTGGCAAACCACAAGCAGATAATGATTTTCTCTCTCCCAGACAATAGTGGATGAGCAGCTGGTGCTGAAGAGAGTGGCAGATGTGGTGATTAATTTGTATGCAATGACTGCAGCCATCTCCCGGGCCAGCCGCTCCATCAGCATCGGGCTCAGGAACCATGACCACGAGGTGAGTGTCCCTCAGCACCAACCATTCCCACTCAGGCTGTGCTCCTGGCAGCAGGCAGGCTGCATCTCTGGGGAATTACAGCAAACTCTCCCATAAAAGTGCAGCAGAACGTGGCTAAACCTGCCAGAGTGCAGGAGCCTCTCAGGGGCTCTGCTTGTTGAGCTGCACACTTTCAACATGTTTAAAATACTTCTTTAACACATACACAGACATTTAGAACCTCACCACAACTCTGCACGTTCTCTCAAATCTGTTAACACCATGCAGTTCTTCCCAAGCTCTTTCCATATAATCATTAATAAAAACACATAAGCACAACAGTATTTGGGCAGCACAGCTCAGGTCAGGACAGGACAGTGCTTATTTAGTAGCTCATGTAAAGTTTCATGGTAACAGTGGTGTTGCAGCACAAGAAAAATTTGCTCCAGATCAGTGTGAAAACAAATCCAACGTGATGAAGGTTTGGCTTTGGCCTTGAGACTTTGCTCTTTGTGTGAGCCCTGCTCTGGATTGATTCCCAATCAGTCTTGGAGTAGCTTCTGGGCGAAGGCTCATCCCAGCCCTGAGCCTTGGCAGTTCTCTGGCCTCAAAGGGACAGCTGAGGCTGCACTGCACATGACTGGGGTTCAGGGCACCATCATCAAAGAGCTTTGAGATGTTTCAATTACTGTATTCTTACTACATGGTTTTTGTTATGAAATTCATTCACTATTTTTAAACTCAGTTTTACTCCTTTTCCAGGTGCTTCTTACAAATATCTTCTGCACAGAAGCCTATTTCAAGAATAATTATGCCATGGCTCAATTAGAAAAATGTAAGTACTATAAAATAGTTCTTACGCTCTTCTGTCTTTCAGACTGTAATCAAAAAAAGGTGAGTTTGATGTGACCAACAGAAGAGTTTGGCTCCGCTTTTAATTGAAACAAGCAGCAGAGCTGGAACCTGTTGAAAAGAGTCTTCACTTCATAGCTAAAGCCAACTGCAAGAGTTCCTTATTGAGGAATATAATATCTACATTTCATGTATATACTTCTGACAAGTAGCTGATAGAAATGAGGGATTTGGACTCTTTGGGAAGTACTGACCAGCTGGGCATTGGGTCTCTGAAGCTCAGTCTGTAATAACCAATCTTTTTCAATAGAGAATGTTCAGTTTCTTCCTGGCCCTCACACTCTTGCATTTGTGTTCAAAAACACTTCTTGAAAGAAATTTACAACAGCTCTTTGTGGTCCCTTAGTTGACTTTTCTCTCTTTCTCCACAGATGCTGATGAAAACCTGGATGATTCCATTAAAAAAGCTGCAAAGCAGATCCTGGAGAAGAGGGCATACATCTGCTCTCACCCTCTGGACAGGACCTTCTGATTCCTCCCTGAGAGCAGGCACTCATGAATGTCAGTCAGGGAGGAATTTGCTGCAGTTCCAGTATTTGGCATCTTAAAAGCATCTGTTATTTAATGTCTTTACTAAATGTAACTGTGTAAAATAAAACTTCTTTCTAACCAAAATTTCATAGGAAAAGGATAAATACAGAGATTTCATTTAAAGCTGAAGTTATTTTATTACAGACATACATATATATATATATATATATATATATATATATATGTCTGTTTCCCCTGTAACTGGATAAAGACAGGTGAGGTTTAGATGGGGAGATGTTTCTTCCTAGGAAGGGACTGTGGGGTTTCTCAGTATTTTTGTACTTCAATCAGCTGCTCATTCACTGAGCAAGCCTGAAAGACTTGGGTATACCTCTGTTTGAGGATTCCAGGATGAGGGAAGAGATGAGAATCTTGACTCCATGTTTCAGAAGGCTGATATATGAGGATATTATATTAAATTAAAGTACTACACTACAACTATACTAAATAGGGAGAAAGAATTCATCAAAAAGCTGGAAGGGAAAGCAAAGGAATGAATAACAAATCTTGTGACTGTTCACAGCTTTAACACAGGTGGCTGTCATTGCTCATCAAGTAAAAACAATTTCACATGCTGGGTAACAATTCTCCAAATCACATTCCAAAGCAACAAAACATGGAGAAGCTGAAGCTTCCCAGCTTCACAGGAGAAAAGACCCTGGAAAAAGGATTTTTCATAAAATATGTCTGTGACACTCGTAGAATGAGAACAGTTCTGTTTGGGAGCCCAAACATTGGTGCTAAACAGGTTTATTCTCAGTTTTTGGGGGCAAGAGGAAAGAACTGAAGCCAGTTACTGTAAAATGCCTGCACAAGCACCAGTGCAAATAACAGCCAAAGGAAGGATGAAGCCAGTCCCACAACCACAGCCCAAGCGGCCAGAGATCCTCCTTCAACCCTGGCTGCATTGAAACCCCACTGACTGCCAAGAAGAAAAGCGCCCTACTGAGAGCGAGCAAACTTAACCCTCTGCCAGGACACAAATTTAGAGGGAAAAAAATTTAAAATCCCTACACCACCAGACACACTTCCCAATGAGAAGGGTTGGAACACTCTGTCCCCCAGCACTTCCCCGGCAGGCAGGTTCACAAAGGTGCTGGGAGCTAAGCTGTGCCCTGCGAGGGAACAGAGCCAGCCTCCCTTCAGTGGGAGAAGGCGCGGCCTCAGCTGTAGCCCCGGGTGCCTGCGGTGGCCCAGGGCACGGCCATGGCTGTCAATGTGTTGGGCTGCAGCACAGGGCAGGCCGGAGCTCAGCAGCCTCAGCAGAGCCCAGGGCCGCGGCCCTTCCCTGCCGGGGCCCGAGCCTGGCCCGGCCCGGCCTGACCAGCCCGGCCTGGCCCAGGGGATGGGCTGCGCCCGCCCGCTGTGCCCACAGGCTGGGCCCAAGCCTTTGCAAGAGGCTTTCTCCCAGCTTGGCAAAACCTCGGCCAAGTGTCCCTGTGCTGTGCTGAGAAGAGTAAAAAACCCCTCAAATTTAACCCTGCTGCCCACCGCATGAGGGATCCCTGCACACCTTAGGAGAGGCCATCAATACTCCTTTGTGCCTCATGAGGGATCTCTGCACCCCTCAGCAGGGACCCCAAAATATCCCTTTGTGCCTCTTCAGGTCCAGGCCCAGATGATGCCACAGAAGGAAATGTGCCCTCAGCCCAGGGACGCTCAGCATGGGCTCCCCCATCCCCTCGGGGCCCCGCCGCTGGGCACAGCAGCCCCTGCCTGGCTCCTGCCTGCCCACACCGTGGGCATCCACGGCTGCTCCTGGGCATGGAGCTCAGCCACTGCTGGTGCCGGGTGGGCTTTGCTGGTGCTACCACATGGACATAGCTGTGAAAACTCTATTTCTTTATTTCAACATAAAATGTGGGCCAAGCTTTGCCCTGGCAGACAAGGGCTGCCCACCTTCAGTCCTGGCCGGGGAACAGGACCAGGGGGCTGAGGGGGAGAGGGTCTTGTTGTGGAGGGGTGGGTTTTGGGACGGCCTCATGACGGTGATGCAGCCATGGCGGGGCAGATAGGGGCAGAAGGGAAGAGCTGGGATAAACTGCCAGGATTTCATTGCCTCTGTTTTTAGGTTCGTCGTCTGAAGATGCACAGGAGCATCTGTGAAGAGAGGAGGTGGCTGAGGCCCCAGCTGCCAGTGGCGCACAGGGACCCTCGTGCACAGCAGGGCCCAGAGCTGGCAAGGCTCCCCAGCATGGCTGGAGCTGCTGGCACAGCTGGGCCCAGCTGGACAGCTGCCCCTCAAGGCCCCGGCCAGCAGGGCACGGCTCTGGGCAGGGTCCTTGGCCAGGAGCGGGCCCCAGAGCGCCTCTGCCTTTCAAGGGCAACCTCGGCCCTGCTCTTTCTCCTCCCCACCTTGCTCTGCCTCTGCCCTGTGCCCCTGGGGCTGCTCTTGGCCAGGCAGCCTCAGTGGGAGCCAGCTCTGGCTGCAGCCCCAGCGGGGCCCCCAGGACAAGGCCCAGCAATTGAGAGGCCAATGGAAGCACTGGGCAGCAGCAGAACCCTCAGCAGAGTTATTAGGAGAAAACCATGGACTGGCCACAGCTCCACTGCAGGCTCTCTGGGAATGTTCCCTGACTATGAGCAGCCTTTAAAGAAGAGAGTTTGAGGCAGAGAGTTGTAAAACACTCACCGTTTTATCTTCCAGCAATACCAGATTCCAGCACAGAACATCATCAGGCACAGTGCCACACCAGCCACAATGGCCATCAACTTCATCAAACAAGCTGTTCCCCAGCAGAAAGCTCTTCTCATGCTTTTCCAGATGATGTCAGAATGTGTTGAGGTGCCGGCTGCATCTGTGGGAGCAATGGGGAGCGTGAGCCCGTGCTGAGCTGCACTGCTGAGCTGGCAGCACGGTGGATACGGGCAGGACGTTCTTTGTTTCCCCCAGAGCTGGGGCCTGCAGGCACCTTGCCGGCCCTTGGCACAGGCTGTGCCAGCCAACAAAGCCCAGCAGGCCGGGAGGAGAGCCCGGGGGCAGCGCAGCTGCTTGGGCAGTGGCTGCTGCCAGGGACACGGGCCAAAGCCATCCCTGAGCAGCCACTGCCAGCCCTGGCCCTCCCTGCCCCGTGACAGCTCCCCCAGCCCCAGGGGACAGACTGTCAAAAAGTCCACAGCCAGCAAAGAGATTGTCCCAGGAATTGTGTGCTGCTTTTCCTCTCTGCAGCTGGTCCCAGAAACATCCCTCAGACTGCTGTAAATGCCCACACATGGTCTGATCAGCCCCTATGCTTCTCCACTCTGCTCTCAGAAATTCTGCAACAAATCCACCAATAAATTCCAGGTTACATCTGTGAATTGCATGCTACAGTTTCCTTCCTTTTTTCCCAATACCCAAAAGTTTCTATAGATAATAATGCCCTTGAGGATCTCTGATTATTTTCTTTTTTTTTTTTCTTTTATGAGACATTTGAAACAGCTTTATTTGTTTTAGTTTTGGCAGGTCGGGCTTTTTCCTTAGTGTGATGGTTTACTTATTATCTACATTTAAACTTGTTTTTATTAATGGTCATTTGCTCCCTAAGCAATTATTTTGACAATCTGTCATTCACTTCTTAGTTAATGTTCCATAGATTAACAACTTGGACTCTCTTTTTATAGGAATATAAAGACTTCAAAAAGCTGTATTTTTGATTTTGAGGACATTCTCTCTCCCCACTCCCAGCTTATTAAATGATCATTTTTGAAACATCTCTGAGGACATGTGGAGTTATTTGAGAAATGCTTGGCTTAACCTGGGTATTGGATTATTATTTTCAGTGCTATAAACCTACATTGCTTCCAGGTTCACACCACGGTCCTGATTTGTGGCTCACTGCATGGATGACTGTCTGAATTAAAACAATGTTTGTGAGGCAGCTGAAGAGCTTAGACCTCAGAGTTTAAAATTCCTGGGAGGGGGAGGAGGAAGAAAGGATAAAATCCTGATTCAAAGGGTTTTTTCTCACTTCTAGTATGCCAGAAGTATGGTAGACTACACCTGTCTTCAGATGTCATTTACTTACAGAACAACTCTCTACAGTGTCAGACTGCAGGAGAAATGTCTCAACACTTTGCCTCCCAATGCATCAGCTTTAATTCTAGTGAGAGGTAGCCTTAATTACAGTCTGATTTGAGCAAATCAACAAAGCAGTCTTGCCATTGTGAGAGTGGCAAGAGGAATTTGCTTGTGAACAGATGAATATGTCCCACTCAGTAATGAACAAAATTTGCCCTGACTTGGAAGAAAATAGACAAGGAGCAAGCAGTATTTGGGGTTTATCCAGGGATAAATGTGGCAAGAAGCTGTAACAACTTAACCTGTTTTACAGAACACAAGTACTGATATGGCAAGTAATGCACCCACATGAAGGGATCTTCAGGACATTCCTTTATTTCTCTAACCAGGAATGGGCAGCAAAATGCTGGCATTTATCTGAACTGGAAGCCATGTTCCTCTCCTGTTTCTCCTTGAGCACACTGTGTGTTATTTGCAGACTTCACTGTCCAGCCCATCAATCCTCTTGTGGTCAATTGCTAAATGGCACAAGTACCAAAATACAGGTGCCAGCATAATCAGCCCAGCACTAATGCAGCACTGCTTTGATGGTGCACAGGAGCACAGAATGGCTTGGCTTGGAAGGGACATTTAAAGGCCATCTTGTCCCAATGGCCTGCAGTGAGCAGGGACACCTTGAACTAGGTCAGGTTGCTCAGAGCAGGAGCTTGAATGTCTGCAGGGATGGATGTCCACCTGTCTGGGCAACCTCTGCCAAGGTTTCATCAGCAATAGTGTAAAATATGTGTTTCTTTCATCTAGTCTGAATTGACCATTTTTTAGATTAAAACCATTCCCCCTCGGTCTGGTCATGAAAGGCTCTACTAAAAATTCTGTCCCCATCTCTTTACAAGCCCCCAGAAGGCCCTGAAAGGCAGCAATCAGGTGTCCCTGGAGTCTTCTCTCTTCCAGGCTGAACACTGCCAGCTCTCCCAGCCTGTTTCCAAAGCAGAAGGGCTCCAGCCCTCAGAGCATTTAGTCCCTCCTCTGGACTAGATCCAACAGGACCGTGTCCTTCCTGTCTTGGGGACCCAGAGCAGGATGCAGTACTCTGTCGTGGGAGAGACCGAGACACTACAAAGCAACACAGTCCATTTCCAGAAGGCTTCAAACCCTGTTTTTATTCTAGCCTGCATGCTTTTTCTGCATTCTTACAAAGCTGTTATGTTTACACTTTATTCATTGGTCACAAGAGACAAGCAAAATGCTCATTGGAATAGGGAGTTGCAGGTTTCTCTTATTTATCCTTCTTTCTTTCTTGGTTTCTATGATCAATGACATAGAAAATTACTAGAAAATTCTTTTAGTTGTAAACATGGATCCTCCTACCTAACTTCTCGATGGTTCACAGAGGTCACTGTAAAACGTCTTCCACAGTACTCCAGGTGGGGTCCCACCAGAGCAGAGGGGGGGAGTCACCTCCTTCAACCTGCTGGGCACTCTCCTTTGGATGCACATGGCTGCCTCATGTCCAACCTCTCATCTAGCAGTACCCCCAAGTCCTTCTCGGCAGAGCTGCTCTCCATCCCTTCATGTCCCAACCTGTGAGATCAGCTGAGCTGGGACTGTGTCACAGCCCTTAGGCAGAGCAGCTGAGCAGGATGAGCTCCCTTCCAAAGAAAGCAGAACCCACTCCACACAACTCCACCCTGGCCATGAGGTCACAAGCAGGCTCTGAGATCACAGAGGTCCTAGAGCCCCGCGGTTGCACAGCAGCACAAGGAGCCAGCAGTCAGTCCCTGAGCACAACTGTTGCGGCGGCAGCAGCAGCGGTGGCAGCAGCGGTGCTGACATTGGGACAGCGGAGTCAGGACAGCGGTGGCAGCAAGAGCTGCGGGACTGGCAGAGGGCAAGGCAGCATGGCCCTTGCTCTGCGCCTCCTACTCCTGCTCCTCCTGGCCGTGGCCCTGCCTGCCAGGGCTGCACAGGTGGCTCCACTCCAAGCGCGGCGAGCAGGTGAGCTGGCTGCCTGGCTGCCCTTTCCCACAACAGCGCTCCCTGCTCCCCGGGAAGCGCTGGGGATGGTTTTGCCCAGGGCTTTAAAGAGGATTTCCTCTGTGGCAGGGACAGAGCTGCCATGGGCCTGGGGCTGCTCCAGCCACCACCCCAGGGGTGTTGCACAGGGCCTGCAAAGAGGGTGGAGAGTGACCAGAGCCAGTCCAGAGCTCCCCAGGCCCCTGTGCAGCTTTGGCCTTGTCCACTGACATCTGGCAGCCAAGGCCTTACCCGACCCCCTTGCAGTGCCCAGTTCTCTAAGGGAGAGGGGAATCCCAGCACACCATGGAAATTTTCTGATCTTTGCTCCCTTCTAGATTGGGATCGTGATATGGCTTATATGGAAAAGCTAGTGCATAACAGTTGGAAGACTCCAAAGCATGGTGGAGGCATGTTCTTCATGTGTCTTTCCTGACAAAATAATTGGTGTCCAAGTGGCAAGAGCTCCCTCATGTGCTATTTCCCTTAACATAATCTCTTGATTTAAAGTATCTGGAAATCTGGCTATGCTCCTTTCTCGAACCATGAATGATCTCACAGGATTGCAATCTGTGGGAGGAAGGAGCATTTAGCTGTCCATCTTCCTCCCGTGTGCCATGCCAGTGTGTCCTTCCGTGTGCTCTGTGCAGCCCGGCAGAAGAGCAGAGAGGGAAGGGGCCGGGCCCAGGGCTGAGCCCCGGAGCTGAGCCTTTGGCAGCTCCTTTGCCAGCCCCGGGGATCCTGAGCTGCTCCTGCTGCCACTGCCAAGCCCTGGCCCTGCCTGTGGCTCGGTTTAGAGCTGCTGGCAGCTCCAGGGAGTCCTTTCTGCCCCGAATGCCCGGCAAGGGGCTGCTTCCATCCCAGTGTGGGGCCACTGCAGGCACATGTTCCCCCTGCCCCTGCTCCTGAGTGGAAGGCAGAGCTGAGGGAGTACCTTGGAGGGCATCAATCACCCAGGTGCCCTCACTGCCACTCAGGCCTGAAAGAGAAATGGAGCAATTTTCCATTAAGGTCCTCCTACAATGAAGAAGGAAGAGATGGCAGGCCGTGGTGGGTGCATTTCCCTCAACCTACCCCTGTGTCGCAGCAGCCGGGGGCTTTGGCAACACAGCGGGAAGGGATCCATGGCAGCCTCACTGCCCCGCTGCTGCTTTCACACCCTGCAGGGCTGTTTCCCAGCCTGGCTTGACTGCAGCTTCTGCCCAGCCCCTGCAGGAAAGCATTTGGCATCTGCTGCCAGGCAACCCAAACTGCACCATGGGCCATGCCCACCCTGAGATCCCTTGCAATTTCCCAGTCTCTGAGCACATGTGGAGGGGCAGCTCCATGGAGGAGGGAGGACCCTGGCCCAGACCTAACAACCTGGCCATCTTCCTGAGCATTATCCATGACTTCACAAGTACTGATTCCTGATGATGCAACCCTCCACAATGCTGAATGGTTCCATCTGGTCCAGCTGTACTTTTTCCTTTCCACAGCAATGGAGCAAAAGTCCATGCAGATGGCGCCATATCATACTGGAAGCAATGGCTCTGTGTCAGATTCTGATGGAGGAAAGGAGGAGTTGCCAGACATGAGCAAAGGCATAGGAGGTAATTGCCGTGCTGGGCTCAGCCCTGGGCAGGGCTGTGTGGCAGCAGCTCTTCCCCCAGGGCCTGCCCTTGGCTTCCAGGCCTCTGGAGCTCGTTCAGAGCCCCAGGGAAATGGGACTGGTGCAGCAACGTCCCTCCCGCTGCAGCTGCTGCAGAGCTGGCCCTGAGTGCCCAGAGGCCCAAGGCACAGGAGCAGCCCCAGCCAGGGCCAGAGCCAGCCCTGGCTCCCGACTGGGCAGGGGCTGCGCTGGCTCCTGACAGGGCCTGAGCCTGTCCCCTGGGGCTGGGGGAGCTGTCACGGGGCAGGGAGGGCCAGGGGTGGCAGTGGCTGCTCAGGGATGGCTTTGGCCCGTGTCCCTGGCAGCAGCCACTGCCCAAGCAGCTGCGCTGCCCCCCGGGCTCTCCTCCCGGCCTGCTGGGCTTTGTTGGCTGGCACAGCCTGTGCCAAGGGCCGGCAAGGTGCCTGCAGGCCCCAGCTCTGGGGGAAACAGAGAACGTCCTGCCCGTATCCAGCGTGCTGCCAGCTCAGCAGTGCAGCACAGCACGGGCTCACGCTTCCCATTGCTCCCACAGATGCAGCCGGCACCACAACACGTATTCCCAATGCCCAGGATGGCCTCGGAAGGGGTTTCTATCAGGAAACAGGCTGCTGGCTAGCAATACTGGCATTTCTGCTTTGTTTGGAGCTTGTCTTCGTGTTGTGCTTGTTTGGAATCCGGTATTTGGAATCGGGAAGAGAAAACAGTGAGTGTTTTGTTGCTCTCCCCCTCCAACAGCTTCTTTTGAAAGTCTAACGTGGTCAGGGAACATTCCCATTGAGACTGCAGTGGGGTTGTGGCCAGTCCATGATTGTCCAAATAACTCTGCTGAGGGTTCTGCTGCTGCCCAGTGCTTCCATTGGCCTCTCAATTGCTGGGCCTTGTCCT
The DNA here is from genome assembly GCF_036417665.1 of Passer domesticus. NCBI lineage: Eukaryota > Metazoa > Chordata > Aves > Passeriformes > Passeridae > Passer > Passer domesticus. The sequence goes on along the minus strand of NC_087482.1, from coordinate 5,588,038 downwards.
GGGGGCCCCGCTGGGGCTGCAGCCAGAGCTGGCTCCCACTGGGGCTGCCTGGCCAAGAGCAGCCCCAGGGGCTCGGGGCAGAGGCAGAGGGAGGTGGGGAGGAGAAAGAGCAGGGCCGAGGTGCCCTTGAAAGGCAGAGGTGCTCTGGGGCCCGCTCCTGGCCAGGGACCCTGCCCAGAGCCGTGCCCTGCTGGCCGGGGCCTTGAGGGGCAGCTGTCCAGCTGGGCCCAGCTGTGCCAGCAGCTCCAGCCGTGCTGGGGAGCCTTGCCAGCTCTGGGCCCTGCTGTGCACGAGGGTCCCTGTGTGCCACTGGCAGCTGGGGCCTCAGCCACCTCCTCTCTTCACAGATGCTCCTGTGCATCGTCAGCAGATGAGACTAAGAACACAGGCAGCGGGAGGTTGACAGTTTATCCCAGCTCTCCACTTCTGCCCCTATCTGCCCTGCCATGGCTGCAGCAGCGTCAGGAGGCCGTCCCAAAACCCACCCCTCCACAACAAGACCCTCTGCCCCTCAGCCTCCTGGTCCTGTTCCCCGGCCAGGAATGAAGGTGGGCATCCCCTGTCTGCCAGGGCAGGGCTTGGCCCATATTTCATATTCAAATAAAAGAATAAAGTTTTCACAATTATGTCCGTGTGGTAAGAGCAGCAAAGCCCACCCGGCACCAGCACTGGCTGAGCTCCATGCCCAGGAGCAGCCATGGATGGCCACGGTGTGGGCAGGCAGGAGCCAGGCAGGGGCTGCTGTGCCCAGCGGCGGGGCCCCGAGGGGATGGGGGAGCCCATGCTGAGCGTCCTTGGGCTGAGGGCACATTTCCTTCTGTGGCATCATCTGGGCCTGGACCTGAAGAGGCACACAGGGATATTTTGAGGTCCCTGCTGAGGGGTGCAGGGATCCCTCATGAGGCACAAAGGAGTATTGATGGCCTCTCCTAAGGGGTGCAGGGATCCCTCATGCGTTGGGCAGCAGGGTTAAATTTGAGGGGGTTTTTTACTCTTCTCAGCACAGCACAGGGACACTTGGCCGAGGTTTTGCCAAGCTGGGAGAAAGCCTCTTGCAAAGGCTTGGGCCCAGCCTGTGGGCACAGCGGGCGGGCGCAGCCCATCCCCTGGGCCAGGCCGGGCTGCTCAGGCCGGGCCGGGCCGGGCCAGGCTCGGGCCCCGGCAGGGAAGGGCCGCAGCCCTGGGCTCTGCTGAGGCTGCTGAGCTCCGGCCTGCCCTGTGCTGCAGCCCAACACATTGACAGCCATGGCCGTGCCCTGGGCCACCGCAGGCACCCGGGGCTACAGCTGAGGCCGCGCCTTCTGCCACTGAAGGGAGGCTGGCTCTGTTCCCTCGGAGGGCACAGCTTAGCTCCCAGCACCTTTGTGAACCTGCCTGCTGGGCAAGTGCTGGGAGCCAGAGAGTTCCAACCCTTCTCACTGGGAAGTGTGGCTGGTGGTGTGGGGGTTTTAACATTTTTTTCCCTCTAAATTTGTGTCCTGCCATAGGGTTAAGTTTGCTTGCTCTCAGTAGGGCGCTTTTCTTCTTGGCAGTCAGTGGGGTTTCAATGCAGCCAGGGTTGAAGGAGGATCTCTGGCCACTTGGGCTGTGGTTGTGGGACACCTTGGCTTCATCCTTCCTTTGGCTGTGATTTGCACTGGTGCTTATGCAGGCATTTTACAGTAAGTGGCTTCAGTTTGTTCCTCTTTGTACCAAAAGCCAAGAATAAACCTCTTTAATACCACTGTAGTATTAAGAGGCAGGCCTTACTTTCTTGACTTGCTGGATGCACAGACCATTGGCATCACAGGGCCTTCTTGGTGGGGTCTTCAGATACCCTGGTGGTCACTGAAGAAGGAAGCTGAATTTTCTGGGAAAAAGATAGTTTCCCATGTGTGGAAAAGAATAACCTGTCACTTCCCCATCCCTTTCTATACAAAGTGATACAGGCAAGTGCATTCATCTATCTCTATCTGCCTTGTCTATCTATCTATCTATCTATCTATCTATCTATCTATCTATCTATCTATCTATCTATCATCTATCTATCTATCAACTATCTATCTTAATAAACAATTGTGGTGTTGCATTTTATTCAAATGGTATGCTCTGTCTCAAAAATGTAGCTCTTGAAAATATATGGTTTATTCCAAGCTCTGTTCCTCCCCTGAAGTCCCATGAATCTACAATCCCATTTGCCCAAACCTTATTTCGCACCTACATTGAATTTCCCTCTTAAGCTGTGTGAGGAAGACCAGTTTCTCTCATGGCCCATCTCTCCCCTAGGCTCGCCCTCTCTCCCCCTCTCTTTCCCTTTCCCCCTTCTCCCTCTGAAACCATGTTACACCCGGGGCTGGGACCCCCAATAAACCCTCATCTAATCAGCAGCCTCAGAAGCCGTGTGGAGTCTCCTTGCGTGCCTGCTGCTGCCAGCCAACTCACAGCCCAGGGGGCCCTCCGGGGACTCCCTGGGGAGCTCCCCTCAAAGGAACTGCTACAATCCATGAAATATTTCTATGCATGATATTTTGTTTATTCGTAAATTATGACACATCTTTTGAGAGCTGGAAAAGAATACCATCCATCTTTGATATATAAAAGCTTGGGTGTAGGAGCAGAGATGATCTGTGATTTCCTTCTTGCTAGACATATGCTGGCTTGTTTAGATTGACTTTCAGCTGAAATCCTACAAAGCTGGAAAATGACTGGTGGCCATCACTCTGATATCCTTAAAAGCCCTTTTTTCATTTTAATTTTTTTCATCTATGGTGGCTGGTAAATACCTTTCTTCCTTAAGCTATGTGCAGGCAATATTGGAGGTAGAAAATAACATAACACGGCATATTTTAGATGCTTGAAAATTTTCTTGTGAAATTTTATGGCAGTATCTCCTGCCTCACAGCTAAAGCAGCAGGTCAGCTACTGAGCACAACTTACTGCATAGCTGCAGCTCATGTTTCTACAGTGGAAGTGGCTTTTTGTTCTTCTGCATGGGTATGAAACACTACCAATTGAAAGGTTGATTACAGAGCAAAGAGCCTTGTTTAGTGTAGCCTGGACTTTGGGAAGGTGGTATCTGTTAGATGAATACCCAGCAAACGACCTAAGTTATTTTTTGTGACTACTCCCTCGTGATTTTGGCCTGGCTTCTTTAGGAGATTCTGTTTTCATTTAGAAATGGCACAGTGGAGCCAGTGCTGCCTCAGGACAGGTGGAGCTGGGACAAATGGCTCATTGATTTTGATCTCAACAAAAAGCCACCTGAGCTCCTCATGACAGCAACCCCACAGAATGGTAATGGATCCATTAAAACTAACTCATCACAGAGCTTTTAACTTGAGGCTCTGACTTATGTTGCTTGTTCAGTTCTGCCATGGAGGAAGGGAGTTTGTAAACAAAGAGGTTTAGCAAGGAGATCCATGTACAATAAAAGTGCTTCTATTTCAGCAAATGAAGTATCTTAGGATGTAAACCCTAATCCATACTCCAGTCTTATCCCTCCATTACCCAAATTCTTGGTCTTAATTCCTTAGTCAGTAGGAAAATATGACAGGGAAGTGTAGATCCTCCTTTCCTTCTTCAGCTGGACAGCTTGTAATCTCGTCTTCTCCCACAGACAGGAGCAGACAAATGGGAATCTTGTCATGAAATCATACTTGGGCAAGTTTGCCCTGTGTTTGTTTTTGCCCTGAAGTAACTGAGATTCACCGGAATATTTACAAGCCATAAATGATGGATTTATTTGGGTTGCTAGAATCTTTCATATTTTATGACTTTTCTGCTGCACAAGAGCCTGGCACTTGCAGAACTCTTACCCCATGCACTTCCCCAGTGCTTCTTGCAGAGAAGCTTTGGGAAGCACTCAGGAAAAGTGCCATGTTCGTGTGCGGTTTGTGGAGCCCACAGGACAGGGAAATGTCTTTGCAGTGGGCACTGCCTTTTATTCCAAGGTGTAGGAGGATTCTTGGCTGAACAATGCCATGATATCACCCTGTGGGAATTGGACAGCCCTGGTCTGCAGATTACAGAGTTACTCTGAAAACCATGTATCGTCCTCAAACAGGAACAAGATAGACCATGTGCTGTCCTCAAATACAACAAGGAAGAATGAGCATTGTGCCAGGATGAAACCAAATGCGCCAAGCACGTTGTGGGAGCTGCTAATTTGGCACACCTTAGCTAAAGATGCTTATAGTGTGACAACCAATCAGTAATTAAGATGTATGTGTGAATATAGCTACTTAACCAATGAGCATTAAGCATTAGTGGCAGGAGACAGTGTATAGAGGAGGATAACTATGTCAAAGTTGCTTAATAAAGGAGAACGACATGTAGCCACATTGGCTGTGAGTGTCATTACACAGCCGACTCTCCGTGGGACCCTCCTCACCAAGGAATTGTCATTGCTGTGGGCACTGGCTGTTATTCCAACACCTGTGTCATTTATTCTACTGGAATCCTTGTCAGAAAGGTTGTTCTTCGCCATTGAGATTTTTAGGTGACATTTTTGATCTCAAACAGCCCAAAGTTTTCCATCTCACAGGTTTCTGATGCTGGTTTTCCCTTTCCAGTCTGTTGTTGGCCAAGGAAGATGCTGCTTAGATTCTGCAGGCCCCCATACATGGATACTGTTATAGGTAAAAATCGATCCAGCCAATTGAATAAAAATAAAATATAAATTTATTCACAACCGATATGCAGCCACGACAGCCAACAATCAAGGACAGCACCGACCCCGGGATGGAAGCTGGGTGAACACAGATCCGCCTTCTATCGCACCCAATCCCCCCTGGTCACCAATGCCGCTTGGCAGAATCCCTTCTTATACTCTTTTTCTAGCCCGTGGCGGAGTCCCTTTGTCTTTCCTCAGGGTTCTTCACATTCATGATGCCTCTATTCTCCGTCCTGTGCTGGACAAAACCTTGTGCAGGAACTGATGTGTATCCACTCTTTGGTTACCGGAATCCCGTATGCAGATGTATGTCCTTGATGGTCCCCTCTGTCTAAGATGAACATCTCCATGGGCCACCATCGCTGGACCTCCTCCTGTTCACACCAGTGAGAACGACAATCTCCTGTGCCGGCTGGGTTCACTTCCTATGTTAATGACACTCCTCCTACCCGACTGCCAGCTGCGGTTTCCTCACCCTGTGAAGCAATCCCCTCTTCCCTTGCTACTGTGATTTCAAGTTTTATATTTTATTCTTTTATATATATATATATATATATACACATATATATATAGTATGAGTATGAATTACCATTATATATATATCTATGTATCTATCTATCTAGCCATATATATATATATATTCTATCAGCACGAATTACCATAATATATATAACAGGTACCAAGCTGAAAGTTCTCCAGTGCTCCACAGTAGTCCCGTTATCACAGGACGGCCAAGAGCAGCTCCATAAGCTCCAAGGGATTCTAACAGATGAATTTCTATCCCTCAGGAAGGCAGGGCTGGGTCTGAAGTAAAGGGTCTGACTCTGCACCCACTTTGCATTGCAGCAGCTGTCCCACACTTTGTGGAAGGCACATAACATGTGCCACTCTTAAATCAGCACTGGCTTAGTCAGTCTTATAAGCCTCTTAAAAAAACCTAGCCTGAGCAAATAATATTTGCGTTTTAGTTGCTTGGGGTGTTTTTGGGTTTTTTTGTTGTTTTTTTTTTTTTTCCTTGGTTCTTTGCTTTGGTGCTCAGAGATCATGGAGGAAGAGGCAGATTTACTGTTCAACTTGCCTGTCAGTATGCAAGGAGCAGGAAAAGAAGATCAGTGTTTCACCATCTGGTTAATGAGCTCTAAAAGCAATTGTGCTGTCCCTAATCAGGGGGTGGGGGCACTGCTAACAGCCTGGATTGCCCCCACCTGTGTTCCCCTCCTTACCAAAGTGCTGTGTAGATCCAGAGCCTTCTGTCTCGGCCTGATGGTGCAAAATTTCTCCCAATATCCATCCCTTCGCAAAAATAAAGGCTTTGTGCTCATTAAGATGAAAAGCTGTATGGGTAGCCTGCAGCTAATGTTGTTTTGTTGCCTGTACCCCAGTCAGTGCTTGTTATGATTAGAAACTTGTATTTTTTTTAAGTTTCAGAGTTAACAACAAGTCAGACCATCAGACCTCTTTAGTTTCACTGCCAAAGAAAAGCTCTTCAATTACCTGTTAATGTCCGGTGATTAGCCATTGTTCCCCTGATGCTGGCTGCTTGCCAGGGACGGACACAGGGACAGACCCTCCAAGTATGAAGAGAATAGGAGTGACATCAGAGCCAGTATGCAGATGAGAAATGCATTGCGCCCCAAATTTTTACAGTTTTACAGTTTTTACAGGAAAACCCCCTAACATTACGAGCCAACAAGTGACCTAAGTGACGTCTAAGGATAGGAGCATTGTCCCGGACCTGCTTGGATCCTTTTTGCTTCTCACCCTATCCTGAAAAGATGTTGATTAAAGAGAAGCCCCGGGGTGTTAGACAAAAAAGCCAGGAATCTGCTAATCTCCCGTGAGGATGGAATCCCCAGCTCTGTCTGCAGACCAGTGGACAAAGCTGCATCACCCTCCTTCTCCGTGCCATGCCTGGGAGCAACGGCGGCGTGGGCGCAACCCGTCGATTTCTCCCCACCTGAGCTGATTCTTCTTAATAAAGGCATTAAAAGTAGAAAGATCTCCTGTCCATCTATTTCACTGCTCACATCTAAATGACTGACCAGCCCCAAGCTGCTCTTAAGACTGATTTGATCAAAGGCACTGAAGCTCTGTTGAGTGCAAATTCTTCAGGAAAACAAGCACAGGAACTTGGATAATGTTGCTGGAAAAAGCAGAGTGCAGAGTTGAACCTCTGAGGACACCTCCCTGCTGCCTCCCCCCACCCTTTTATTTTAAATTCATTTAATATTCTGAGTGTGAGCTCTTGCATGAAGTGGGTCCTCAGCAAGGAGCTGCTGGGCCTCCTGGCTGTGTCCCTTTGTGCTCCCAGTGCTTCTTGAAATAAATGGGGCAGGAGATCTTTCTCCTTTTTAATGCCTTTATTAAAAAGAATCAGCTCAGGTGGGGAGAAATCAAAAGGTCGCGCCCACGCCGCCGGTGCTCCCAGGCGTGGCACGGAGGAGGAGGATGATGCAGCTGTGTCCACTGGTCTGCAGGCAGAGCTGGGGATTCCGTCCTCACCAGAGATTAGGAGATTCCTATCTTTTTTGTCTAACACCCCGGGGCTTCTCTTTAATCAACATCTTTTCAGGTTAGGGTGAAAAACAAAAAGGATCCAAGCAGGCACTGGACTACGCTCCCATCCTTAGACATCACCTAGGTCCCCTAGTTCTATGTTGGCTCCTTGTTTTTAGGGGTTTTCCTGGAAAACTGCAAAATTTGGTGCAATGCATTTCTCATCTGCATACCAGCTCTGATGCCACTCCCATTCTCCTGGTACCTGCAGGGACCCTGTGTCACTCCCTGGCAAGCATCAGGGGGACAATGGTTAATCGCCAACCATCAAGAGGTAATTGAAGAAGAACTCTTAACAATAAAGCTAACTGAACAGCAACTGGTCCAACTTGTTTTAACTCTGCAACCTTAAAAACATAGATAACTTTTTATTCATAACACTTCTGGTCTGGTTTGGCTGGGAAACTTGTCCATCCTGCCTCTGTGGCTGCTCCCTGTCATTCCAATGCACAGCCCTTTCCCGCTGCTTGGCATTTACAAGCTCTGATTACTTCATTGGGTAACTTGCATCTTGCACTCCATGACATTAAATTGCGTTTACTCAGACTCTGCCCTATCCTGAGTTTCTGGAACACATTTCTAAGCCTTCCAGCTGTAGCCCAAGGGAAGCTGTTTCTGTCTTGCATAACAAAATTGGCAATTTTTTTGCAAAGACAGCCCGTTACAAAGGACTTGCTGTGTGCATTAACATCTGAGGGGCTGCTTTCAAAGACAGGCAAAAAACCCATGAACAAACAGCAAACCAACCAAACAACATATTTTTAAAAATTACTTTATTTTTACCTCTTATTTTTAATCTTTTCCAAACTGGCCTCCTTTTCCACTGCAGTGTTTTTCTTTGGACAGAAAAGCCCCCTTGCCAGATGATGCGACTTCACAGGAAAACAAAACTCACACACAATGCATATATGAAAGCTAAACGTAGAGATTCCCATTATCACAATCACCATCATTGATTTTCAGTGTATTTTGATGTCAGATTGTTTCCAGAAGGGTGAGAACAGTATCTCAGATCCCCTGGCTAGTTTGGTGTCATACCCACTTATTATCTCTCCTTTCTTATTATCTTTCCTTTCTGCACTTCTGTAGTTGCTCTGCCCATTTGTTGCTCTTGGATCTCTGCCTCCTTCACCTGATTTTTACCTTTTTCTGGATTTGTGGGGATTTTTCTGTTGGTTTTGGCTTTTTCTTGGTGGTTGTTTTGTTTACCTATTTTATTTGGTCACAGTTTTGCTATAGTTTTTTGTGGGTTTTTTTTAATCCACTCAACAGCAGAATCAGCTTGTGATTTCTATTATGAAGTTTTGATATACAGGTGTAGCACATTAAGGTTGTTTTTGTTTTTAAAGTCATCTCAGACACAGACCTGCAAGCTCCTGTGACTTTGAGAACTGAGTGCTCTCAGACAGCAAATTGTGTATGAATAGGATACTTGTAGTACCTATCTCCATTACACACAGCTGAATGTCAAGTGGTTGGAATTGTTATAGATAAAAATTGATCAAGCCAATTTAATAAGAATTAAAAAAGAAAAGAATGGAATGTATTGCATGACTGATATACAGTCTTGAGATCCACAATCAAAGGGACAGCGTTGAGCCTGGATGGACACTGGGTGAACACTGATCTGACCTCTATCGCATCAGGCCCGCTCTGTTCACTAAGGCAGTCTGGTACAGTCAGGTTTTATACCCTTTCTGTCGCTCGAGGCAGCGTCTCTCTTGTTCTTTTCATAGTCAAACACATTCATGATGTCCTCTTTCTCCAAGTTGCACTGGACAATGTGGTTCCTGGCAAGCTGTGAATGCTGATGGTAGGGGGAACCTGGTATTGGGATACAAGTTCCCTGATAACTTCTGCTATCTTGATCTCAGAGCTTGAGGAGCGTTGACCGCCCAGGTGGCATTTGAGTAAGGATCCATCTCCTTCCCCAGCTAGGCTCTTTTAATTGCAAGTTAGACCCCTCCTCACTGCTGTATGCAGTTTTGCAATGGCATGTGGCAGTCTCTAAACATGAAGCAATTCCTTGGCTTCCGCTGAAAATGCTTTTGAGTATTTCTTTTCAACATTATAACGTATCTTCCTCTCATATTCTACATAAGCACAAATTACCTGTATCACATATTACAATCCCTCCCCTTCTATATAAACACATTAATTCATGCTAGAGTCCTAATATCCTTTAATTCATTTAGTGAATTTTCCCTTAGCCCATGTAACTTCTTTAATATCTATGTGTGTTAGCTATTTTGTGTTTTTAGGAAATATAGTTACCTTTTTAATTTTCCCCAGCCTCTCTGTCTTTTTCCTATTTGTCCTGGGATATCTCCTGATATACTTTACAGACAGCCCTGTCTCCCTTCACTTGTTTTTCAAATGTTGCCAGGGCCTCAGCTGCTTTATTATCTTTTTCCTCTAATTTCATTATTTTAGACACTTGACTTACTTTTCCTGCAGCACATTCTAGGTCTATGGGCATGGCTGCTACTTACATACCTTACACAACTGAGTACAGCAGTCTAATAAAGCAAGGTATTAAAACAGGGTAGGAATATAACCCTGGCTACTGAACATAGTATAAAGAATACTACTTTCTTCCACCAGGCTCCTTCGAATAAGTGATCCCACCAGGATGCTTAGAGAATGGAATTCCATTTCTGAACTGGTACATGTGCTACCCTCTTAATTTCTGCTGCCAGACCTCAGATGGTTTCCCCATAATGGCCAATTTCTATGCAACATTCTGATTTGTTAAATTTTCCACAGATGCCCCCTTCTTCAGCTAACAAATAATCCAGGGCTATCTGATTTTGATATACAAAAACCCGCATTTGGGAATGCTGTCTAGATAACAATTCGAGGGCATCTGATGTATGTTTTGAAATTATCTCAACTACAGCCTGAAGTCATATTAGCCTGTTCAACAGAAAAATCAGGGTTCTGTACCCCCAGCTTCCATCTGGGGCTTACGTGGCAGGGCCATAATATTCTATTATTCCCTCAGCAGGCAACTCTTCCTCTCCCCATATCTGGCTACCGTCCACCACATGGAATTTCTTCTTTATTTCTCTTTTTCCCCTACTTAAAGTTTCATATAAGGGTGCTCCCAATGAGCTACTTTCTGACATAGGGAGTGTGAACAAAACCTGATTTTTCCTAGGGTGCACGACCCTTTCCATTTCAGGGGTAATTTTTTGTATGCTTTTCTCCCACAGATCCAATATATACCATTTGGGGTTTTTCCAATTCCCCTCGGTATTTTCTGGCTCCCTTTGGGGAGTTCCAGTATCCCTTTAGGTCTCCCAAGGATTGGTAAGGATTAACTCCAGAGCCTTTGTTCCAGCAGAGCGCAATTATTTTGTTCCACTCACAAGTGGTCCCTTTTTCCCGGCTCCAATATCCAGCAGGAGGTTCTGGTTGCCAGGTCCTGCTTTTATTAGTTGAATTTACTGATAAGGTAGAGATAAATAAGGTATATCCCACTACCTTGTTATATTCTCTCCCTTCTTGGCTGATACAAACTATCCCAATTCCCCACTGGTCCAAGACCCACCTCTCAGGCCTCTGTATTGTTCTTGAAATCTCAGTGTTATCCCATTTTAGCAGCTGCTCTGGAGTTAAGCTCTCACCTTTCCAAGGCCATTTGTCCGCTGATTTAAGCCCTCTGCAAATCCAGCAATTTGATAAACCCAGTTCAGTAGCAATTTCTTGCATTAGATCTATAAATAAATTTCTCTCGGAAGCAGGCAGCCCCCAGCCAGTATACTGCTTTTCCAATTGCTTGTATTGTTCACTTAGAGTTCTTAGCCTTTCTTGCTCTATTCTCTTTTTCCTCATTTCTGATTCCTGTCTTTTCAATTCTTGGGCTACCTGTTTCATTTTCCCCTCTGGGTCTATACCATCCTTATTCTTTGAAAGGCAGAATGTTTTGTCAAACTGTAGACAGGCTCTGTCATCATGTTCCTTAAGGAGGTCAAGAAAGACCAGTTCATTTCTGAGGGATACCCTGCCTTCATATTTCAAGTTCTTTCCAATCCAATATGTTTTCCTCCCATTGCACACATCTCCAGTTGGCTATTATCATAACATAGTTTGTTAACCTGAAAGTAAGCTACAAATCCTGACTCTGATTTTCCTCCTACCCATACCGTGTGATTGCATTTGTTACAGATAGGAATAGACATCTGTTCAACATTCTGTTTATGTAGTCTATGTTCTGACTGCCTGTCCTTAGATTGCCTTTTGTGAATAACATATCATCTTTCCATTCAACTCACATATTGAGTGCCATTTATAAAGCAGAACCTGCTTTGCTTATTCATGTTGCAGTTTCCTGGGGCTGGGTATGCCAGAGTCTCCGCTTCTCCTTGTCCTCCCCCGGACAATTTCCACACACTGCCCGCACCCCTTATCGAGACTTGACCCTTTCTGGCTGGGTGAATTCTCTTGGTGCAGGCTAATCAAGTGGCACGTGACTAGACTCAGGCTCATCAGAACTCCCCATATTTGTATCCCTCTGCCTCTGCCTGCACCCACTGGGTTGCCACCAACAGCGAGATAAGCCATCTTTTCAGCAGCAGGAATATTCTTCCAGGGTCCTGGACCGAACTGCATACATCCTCTTAAAGGAGCCCCACCTCACAAGTTTAATGGCATCAGCGCTGCAGGGAACTTTTTTTTAACCTCTGGCACTCAACCGTTATAATTTGAGCTCTGGAGTTTAATTTTCCTCCCACCCTGTTTTGAAACAGGTGAAACCATTCCCAGGAATCTAATTCTATTATACCCAAAGCAGTAGCGAGCTCTAAGACACGGCTAGTCAGGTACAGTTTGTCCTCTAGGCACTTATCACACAAGCCCTTTGGTCGATATCCCCTTCTACAATGTACCACCCACACCTTGTTACAATATTCACACTTAAAATGCACAAATGGATAACATCTACACCTAGGAGTTGCACAACTTATCTGATCCCGTTTGGTCATTTACTTGGCCGACATAAAGTTATCTTTAGGTCTCCAGGGGAAGTGGTAGCCTTCCACTCAGGCATCTCCTCCCGGTGCTCAATCTTTTCTACTCTAGACGCGTGGGTCCAGCCTTTCTCTGCTGTCCCGACGGCGGTGTCTGTGGTCAATAGGATGAGAAAAGGGCCTTCCCAGTGAGGAGAGAGGGACCTCTCTCCATGTTTTTATGAGCACTCAATCCCTGGGCTGTAGCCTATGTACAGCAAACCCCAAGGGGGTGCCCTGAGTTATTATATCCTGCTTTCGTAATTCCTGCAGATTCTTATCTCTATCAGGTATGGCTGTATCTGGCCATCCTCTTTTCTTGGGTGTCCTACCAGCATCCCATATTACATTTCAAAAGGTGACAGCCCTGTCTCTGAATGGGGCATGGTCCTGATGTTTAGCAAAGCTAAGGGGAGGCACTTTGACCAGGACATCTTGGTTTCAAGTATCAGCTTTGATAATTGAGCCTTCAGCATCTGGTTCATCCTTTCAACCTGTCCCAAACTCTGTGGGTGCCATGGAGTATGGTGTTCCCACCTGATCCCCAAGGCTCCTGCTAGTTGCTTAATGATTTTAGAATTTGATCTGAATCTATATATTTTGATCTGAATCTGTATATTTCACCAACCCATATCGAGATATGATTTCTTCTAGTAAAAATATTGATACTGCCTGAGTCATAGCCCTAGAGCTTGGAAAGGCCTTTACCCAATGGGTCATTTTGTCCGCTAGTACTAGTAAAAATTTGCATCTTCCTTCCTTAGGCAGTTCTGTAAAATCCACCTGAATCCTCTCCAAAGGACAGTATGCTGTTGGACGCCTTCCCAATGCTACCTGTCGTGCCCTGGCTCAATTAACTTTCTGGCAAACCATACATCCCTGTATTCCTTGTTTGGCTAATTCATAAATCCTCTTACATCCGAAAAATTTTAGAAACTGTTCTGCAAGGGCCTGAGAGCCCCAAAGCGTCTGCTGGTTTAATCTTTTCAATATCCTTCTGGTATAGTCTTTAGACAGTAATTCTCTCCCATCTGGTAATTTCCACTTACCTTCTTCTAATCTTCCCCCTATTTTCTCATACCCTTCAATTTCTTTGGGAGAAGGATACAGAGGATATTCCTGGGTACCGCTTTCTTCGATCTCTGGGGTACTTACCTGCAATAGAGCAGTGTTTTTCGCTTCCCTGCTAGATTATTCCCTCGGGTCCAGAACTGCATTCCTGCTTGGTGCCCTTTCACATGGACTATTGATATTGCCTCTGGCTCCCTGATGGCTTCTAAGATTTGCTTTATTAATTCTCCATGCACTAGTTCTCGTCTCTTGGTGTTAAGTAATCCTCGCTCCTCCCAAATTTTTCCGAAGGTATGGACTATCCCAAACGAGTGCTTAGAATCTATGAAAACCGTTCCCTTTTTGCCTTTTAATTTCCATAGGGCTCTAATTACTGCATATAATTCACATGCTTCTGCTGACCAGCTAACACTCAGGGGTCCTGATTCTATTACTTCTCTGATCTTACCATCCACTACAGCATATCCAGATTTCCTATTCCCCTCTATGACTCTGGCTGAGCCGTCTACAAACCATTTCTCTCCCTCGTCTAATTCCTCTTCCTCTAGGTCAGGTCTTATCTTGGTCTGCAATTCCACCACCTCGACGCAATCATACGCTGGTTCCCCTGAGGCTTCCCTGAACAAGATTGTGCCAGATTTTTTGCAGTAGTCAGTTGTAGTTCAAGATCACGGGAGTGGATTAATATGGCTTCATATTTCAAAAGCCTGGCATCAGTGAGCCATTTCTCGACCTTTTGTTGCAATATGTTCCTCACACTATGAGGAGTGTATACCACTAGTGGGGCTCCAAAAGTTACCTTTTTCGCTTCCTCCACTAATAATGCCACAGCTACAATAGCTTGCAGACAGGTGGGCTACCACCGGGTCTAAAGGCTTAGATACATATCCTACTGGTTTCTTATCCCCTGCCCAATCCTGCATTAGTACCCCGTGAGCAGTATGGCTACTCATGTCCACAAACAAGTGAAATTGTCTTTTTATATCAGGCAAACTCAACACCGGAGCTGCCGTCAGGGTCTCTTTTATCTGCTTAAATCCTTCCTCATCCTGCTGTGTCCATTTCAGTCTATCAGTGGTCCATTTCTCATAGAAAAACTTCACCTTCTCACTATATCCCTCGATCCACTGTCTGCAATATCCTAAAAGTCCCAACAGTTGTCTGATTTCTCTCTTCGTCCACAGGGAGGGTAAAGCAACAATTCGTGCCACTCTTTCAGGACAACCAGCGTCCCAAGTATCTTACCTCGGGCTCAGTAAACTGTAGCTTGGAGTTTGAGACCTTTAATCCTTTGTCTCCTAAGAAACAATGAAATTGTGCTGGCCCTTACATCTTCCTCCTTAGGACCTGCTACCAGTAAGTCGTCTGCATACGGCAGTAGCTTGATACCCTCTGGCGGTACAAATTGGCTTAGAAATTGCTCAAGAGCCTGTCCAAATGAGTTTGGTGAATCCACGAACCTCTGAGGCAGATGTCCATCTGAGCTGTTGCTTCCTATTCGTCTCTGGATCCTCCCATTGAAATGCAAAATAGTCCCTACTTTCTTTAGCTAAAGGACGGGTCCAAAAAGCATCTTCTAAATCTATTATGCTATACCATGTACCCTCAGGAGAAATATTATTTAGCAGAGTGTAAGGATTGGAAACTGTGGGGAATAGCATTTTTGTCCTCCCATTCACAGCCCTCAAATCCTGTACTAATCTGTAATTTCCAACTGGTTTCCATACTGCCAGAATAGGAGTATTATGTCTAGACATGCACGGTTCTAGTGTTCCTTTTCTGATGAATTCCTCTATTATTGCTTTCAGCCCTTTTCTACCTTCCATAGGTATAGGGTATTTCTAATTCTAACTGGATCCTCTGGTCTTTCGATTTCAATACAAATTGGCTCCATATGCAGCCTCCCAGCCTCTCCTTGTGTATGCCGAACCTTTGAATTTATTTTGCTTTTGTCCTCAGTGGTTAGTTTATATAAACTTAGCATGAGTTGAGACTCCTGTGCAATTATACTTATCCCCAGGGCTACCATCAGATCCCTTCCTAGTAGGTTATAATCTGCCTCTTCCACCAGTAACATATTCCCGAAGCAAAACTTTGATTCTATCTTAACATTTTTAATCACAGGTACCTTAAAAAGGTCTCCCTTCAATCCGATCACCACCATGGTGTCTTTGCTTCTTATACATCCTGGTGGCAGCCGCTGAATGGTGCTCTGCTCTGCTCCTGAATCTACTAGAAAAGTTAATTCCTGTTTCGGGGTCTTGTCTTTAATTTTATTAAGGGCTCGTTGGATGTTCTGGACCCCAAATTAAAAAGCCCCTGACACCTCTAATCTTCCTGAAAGATTTTCTCATCCTTCACTCTTTTCTTGCATTCCCTCCGAAGGTGCTCCCTGGGCTTGCAGTAAAAGCGCTCGGGGTTGTACTTGCTACTGTTCGAGTGCCTTCTCTGAGGAAGGTTTGGCTTTCTCGGAGGCGGATGACTCTGTGTTGGTTTCATAGAGTCTTGAGTCCGTTCCTGCTTTTGGGCTTCCCTGACGGCGGCCACCAGTACCTTTGCCTGTGCTTTTTGTTGTTCCTCGTCTCTTCTCATATAAACCTTTAGAGCCTTCCTTAGTAATTTCTGTAATCCTTTTTCCTGCCAGCCTTCTATTTTCTCTAGTTTTCTCTATATATCCTCCCATGATTTCGCAACAAATTGTGTTTTTAGCATAACCTCCCTGACAGGGGAGTCCGGATCTGTCCCCGAATGCATTCAAAGTCCTTTCCTTAGTCTCTCTAGCCATTCTGTGGGTGTCTCATCTTTTCATTGGCATTCCCGGAATACCTTACTGATATTTTGTTCTTTTGGCACTGCTTTCCCTATACCCTGTATTACCATATTTCTCAGTTCTATCATTTTTGTTCAGTCCTCCTCATTCTGAGCATTCCATGATAGCCTCTGATCTGGCCACTTCTGGTTCCCCCATGTCCCTTGGGGATTCCTGTGATCCCAGTCTCATATCGCCACTTGTCTTATCATATCCCTTATGATAAGACAATGACCTTCGTATGGCGTTATATCATCGTAAGTGTATACGCTTGTCCCCAGGAATTCATCTAGCTTTCTGCTACTCCTATCGGATTGTCCATCAAACTCCCCATCTCTTTCTTGAAAGCCCTTACATCCTCAGTATTAATTGGTACATTTACGTACCAAATTATTCCTGGGGCAATGGGCATTTCTCTTAAAGAGATTCTGTTTGTCCTCCTCGCTCTCACTATCATCATTGGCCACCCTCCTTGTCTTGTGCCGTATTCGGCTGGCTAGAGAACTGGTTTCCCCAGTATGACAGGCTTGCCACTTGCTTTCCACTGGCAGCAGTAGGGGGGGGGGCTGAGCACTATCTTGTGGATACTATGGAGCCAAGCCTGTCCCTGTGGGAGCAGGACTTACGGCTGCTGCACTGGGAGCGGAGGTGCCTGTGCCTGTGTGGGTGGGTGTGAAGGATCCAAGGATGCAGGCAAAGGAACCTGAGCCTGCAGAGGATATGGAGGCGGAAGGTTATCTAAGGGCTCCCACGTTTCTCCCTGAATCATGGCACTCCTGTAAGTTTTAACTGTGCTAGCATATTCCCATAGTTTGGCATAGCTCATCTCCTCACTTTCTGGCAGGTACTCATCGTACACGTAGTCGTGCAAAGCTCGGCAAGTCCACCTTTCGAAAGTGCCAAACATCAGCCACGTTAGGTGTCTTTTAATCTCTTTTCCTCCCCATACCTCAATTCAATAATGTATCATTCGTTCCTTGGATCTCATACTTCTCTTGAGGCAGTCCTCCCAGTGTTCTAACATCCACCCCAATGGACTATTTCTCGGAATTTCAGGTAAACCGTTCTCCTGTTCCTTTTTTGATTTACCCTGAGTTTTTCCCTGCGTCTTACTCTTTTTCTGCCCCACCTTCCTCGAGTCTATTTCTTTTAGTCTCTCCATACCGTGTTCCTGTGTTGTATTTCGATATGAGTCCTAAAGTTCTCCCTGAATCAGTACCGTACCTGTTTTTAATCCTAATTGAACGTTACCAGCCTGCTAGGCTCACAGTGTCGGTTTGCCGACTGGTAGAAGGCTCTCTTACCTGGACTTACTGAAGTCCTGGACCAAAAAAATTTACCAGCTTCCGAACGCCTGGGAACGTACCCTCCCTTTCTGGTCCGCCCGTGATCAAACCCCTGAACTCCCCTCCCCGGAGTTACAGGCTTTACGTGTGAAATGAGCTCCTCTGCTTCCCCCTTGACCGACCCCTTCCCTCGAGGGAGAGGGGAGCTGGGATCTTGGAGTTTGCACTCGCTTTGTGATAGTATCATGTCTCACACAGGCGCTCAATCACACCTCACTCAACCACATGATATGATTCTTTTTTCCGTGTGGATTCTTCGTGCACGTAGACTTCTATGAGTGAAAAAATGTTGCCGCAGCCTCGGAGACCCACCTCCAAATACCTGAGAGCTATTTTTGGGCCCCCTTTTTTTCTTTAAATCTCGTCCCAGATTGTATCTTTTAGCTTTTGGTTTGTCTGATTGGTCCTACAGGGCTTCCCAACCTTGTTGGGCCACTGAAATGACCAGGGCACATCCTGACCAGAGGAAGGGGGTCCCCAGAACCCCTAAATCAGATCCTGTAGGGGTCACCAAGATTGTTGTAGATAAAAACTGATCAAACCAATTTAATAATAATAAATATATGTATATAATTTATTGTGCGACTGATATACAGTTTTGAGATCCACAATCAAAGGGACAGCATTGAGCCTGGATGGACACTGGGTGAACACTGATCCGACCTCTATCGCATCAGACCCGCTCTGTTCACTAAGGCAGTCTGGTACAGTCAGGTTTTATACCCTTTCTGTTGCTTGAGGCAGCGTCTCTCTTGTTCTTTTCATGGTCAAACACATTCATGATGTCCTCTTTCTCCAAGTTGCACTGGACAATGTGGTTCCTGGCAAGCTGTGAATGCTGACAGTAGGGGGTACCTGGTATTGGGATACCAGTTCCCTGATAACTTCTGCTATCTCAATCTCAGTGCTTGATGAGCGTTGACCGCCCAGGTTTGGATTGTTTGAGAAATGATCCATCTCCTTCCCCAGATAGGTTCTTTTAATTGCAAATTAGATCCCTCCTCACTGCTGTCTGCAGTTTTGCAATGGCATGCAGCAGTCTCTAAGCATGAAGCAATTCCATGTGGATTTGAAAATGCTTTTGTGTATTTCTTTTAAACATTATAACATATCTTCCTCTCATATTCTACATAAGCACAAATTACCTATATCACATATTACAGAATGGTACCAATTCTAGCCTTTATTTTGCCTTCGTTTGCTGCCATGCATCAAACTGGGTCAGACTCATCAATGACCTGGGTTCTTCCAGGATGGGGTGTGCAAGGATGATCCCTCAGCTCATGTGTGGACCTGGTGTGCACCAGGCCAGAGACGTGAGTGTCATCCATAGCCAGCCCCTGTCTGCCAAGAGAACAGGGAGCTGCAGCTCTGAGGAACTCCGGGGTGAGGCAGCAAACAGCCCAAATGCCTAGTTTATATCAGTTACTGGTCAGGAGTATTTACTGCTGAGAGATTTTTATTGTCCTGTCCAGAGCTGGAAAAAAAGAATGCTGGCAGTTTGCTTTAGCTGTGAAGAGACTCTTTTCAACAGGTTCCAGCTCTTCTGCTTGTTTCAATTAAAAGCAGAGCCAAACTCTTCTGTTGGTCACATCAAACCAACATAAGTTTCAGGAGTCTGTGGAAGACATAAGAGTGTCAACATTATTTCATTTTATAATACTTACAGTCTTCTAATTCAGCCATGGGATAATTAGGCCATCACTCACTATATCAAATAACTGGAAAAAGCACTGGAAAAGAAGTTTTTTTACAACTAAGTTTTAAAAACTAATGAATGAATTTCATAAAGAAAACCATGTAGTAAGAATACAGTAATTTAAACATCTCAAATCTCTTTGATAATGGAACCCCGAATCCCAGTCATGTGCAGTGCAGCCTCAGCTGTCCCTTTGAGGCCAGAGAACTGCCAAGGCTCAGGGCTGGGATGAGCCTTCACCCAAAACCAGTTCCAAGACTGATTTGGAATCAATCCAGAGCAAGGCCTACACAAAGAGCAAAGTCTCAAGGCCAAAGCCAAACCTTCATCATGTTGGATTTGTTTTAACACTGATCTGGAGCAAATTTGCTTGACCTGCAACACCACTCTTACTGTAAAACTTTACATGAGCTACTAAATAAGCACTGTCCTGTCCTGTCCTGAGCTGTGCTGCCCAAATACTGTGGAGAACTTGCTCTGCCTCTGCCCTGTGCCCCTGGGGCTTCTCTTGGCCAGGCAGCCTCAGTGGGAGCCAGCACTGGCTGCTGCCCCAGTGGGGCCCCAGGACAAGGCCCAGCAATTGAGAGGCCAATGGAAGCACGGGGCAGCAGCAGAACCCTCAGCAGAGTTATTTGGACAACCATGGACTGGCCACAACTCCACTGCAGCATGACTCCCAGTCAGGCTACGTATGCAGGAGCAGAGTTATAAGAAAACTGTGGAGAAAAATCAACAACTCACCATCTGTTCTCGTACAGCTTGCGAATGCCAAGATAGCAGCCTATCAGCACAAGTGGCACAGTGAACACTGTCACCACCGTGCCTATCATGCATGTCCTGCGCACATCCTGGAGGCAGACAATTCTTGGGAAGCGCACTGGATCCGGGGCATATATTCCTGTTTCATTGATAACGTCTGTGGGAGCAATGGGGAGCGTGAGCCCGTGCTGTGCTGCACTGCTGAGCTGGCAGCACGGTGGATACGGGCAGGACGTTCTCTGTTTCCCCCAGAGCTGGGGCCTGCAGGCACCTTGCCGGCCCTTGGCACAGGCTGTGCCAGCCAACAAAGCCCAGCAGGCCGGGAGGAGAGCCCGGGGGCAGCGCAGCTTCTTGGGCAGTGGCTGCTGCCAGGGACACGGGCCAAAGCCATCCCTGAGCAGCCACTGCCACCCCTGGACCTCCCTGCCCCATGACTGCTCCCCCAGCCCCAGGGGACAGGCTCAGGCCCTGTCAGGAGACACTGGAGCAATCACCTGCTGTGCCAGTGCCTGGAACCGCCTGTTCTCCTGCAGAAGAGGCTGCCACTGAGCCACTGCTTCTTCCTGGAACAGCCACCTTCTGTGCCAGCTTTTGGGTCATTGCTGGAGAAATAAAAGAGACAGATGTATCAGATGGGACAGTTCCCCATCAGGGAGATATCGTCTTCAGAAGCTAATACTGGTGAAAGTCATGGACAAGGATGAGGAAATCAGATGAGCTTTTGGGATTGGACAGGCCCCTCCCTTCTCCAAACCACCACCTCTCGTGATCTGCCTGGAGACTGGGAAATTGCAGGGGATCTCAGGGTGGGCATGGCCCATGGTGCAGTTTGGGCTCCCTGGTGGCAGATGCCAAATGCCTTCCTGCAGGGGCTGGGCAGAAGCTGCAGCCAGGCCAGGATGGGAAACAGCCCTGCAGGGCGTCAAAGCAGCAGCAGCAGCAGCGGGGCAGCGAGGCTGCCATGGATCCCTTCCCGCTGTGCCGGGCACGGCGTGTCCAGATGTTCAGCCAAAGCCCCCAGCTGCTGAGTCCCAGGGGAAGCATGAGGGAAATACACTCACCACGGCACCTCTCCAGATCACTCAGCATCTTGTTCAGAAATTTGGCTGCCTCCAGCGACTTGCTTCCTCCTGTGTCTTGGTTCTTCCATCTAGGAGGACCTTAATGGAAAGTGATTCAATTTCTCCTTCAGGCCTGAGTGGCAGTGAGGGCACCTGGGTGACTGGTGCCCTCCAAGGCACTCCCTCAGCTCTGCCTCCCACTCAGGAGCACAGGTGGTTTCTCAGTGAGCTTTGCTTGGGTGGTATGTGCAAAGTGGTGAATTATTGGTGGATCAGGCTCTGATGTTGTACAGTTCAAGAAGTTGATGACATAGAGAGCCTTGCAAAGTCTTGCAACTGGAGAAATGATTTTTGTTTCTCTCTATTGCTGATTGAGGACTCTTTTGAGGGTTTGATGCATCCTTTCTATGACGGATTGTCCTGTGGGGCTTGCAGCTATACCTGTCTTATCTTCTATTCCCCACTCAGTGAAGAACTCTTTCAACTTGCCAGAGGTATAGGCAGGTCCATTGTCTGTTTTGATCTCCTTTGGTACTCCCAGGGTAGCAAAGGCCAGGAAAAAATGTTTTATGGTGTGCTGCGCAGTTTTTCCTGGATGTGTTGATGCAAATACTGCTCCTGAAAATATATTGACCCATACATGCACATATTTTGACCTTCCAAAAGGTGCAAAGTGGGTTACATCTGTCTGCCACAGCTGGCAGCTGTTTAAACCTCGGGGATTGACTCCCGTCTCCATAGATGGTATCTGGTAGTTTTGACGGTTTGGGCATGTGGCAACAATAGCTTCTGCTTGATCTTTTGAATGCTTGAACATTCTGATAAGGGCAGGCACATTTTGATGAAAAAATGAGTGTGACAGCTTTGCCTGGGCAAAGATGTTAGGGACATTAGCAGTCTCTATTGCCATGGCTAAGGTGTCCGCTTTCCTGTTCCCTTCTGGAATGAAACCTGGGAGGTCAGTGTGTGACCTCACGTGCATTATATGGTAAGGTTGTTTTCTGTGGGAAATTAAGCGTGTTAATGTAGAAATCAATTGGTATAACTTTGGATTGGAAACCTCTTTGAGAAGAGCATGTTCTGCTCTCATAGATATGCCAGCAACATAAGCTGAGTTTTATGTGACCAGATTAAAAGGTTCATTTTTGAATTTCTCAAAGGCTCTGACAACAGCTGCTAATTCTGCAATCTGTGGAGATCGCTCCACTATTTCTATGTCAGATTCCCAGTTTTGGGTCTTAGGGTCTTTCCCGGTCCTTACCGACTTGTGGGACGACCCTGAGCCATCTGTAAATGCTGCAAGGTAGGGCTGGAGAGGAATGGGGGTGGGATTTGGGTGTTCTGCAGGAAGCATTGCCAATTGGAGATATCTCTTCTGAGAATCTCCATTAACTGGCTTGGTGAGCCACAGGTTTCCTCCAGCTAAAGTCCACTTTCTTCCAGAGAGGATCATATTCAAGAAAGAGTCCAACCTGTAAGCTTTACACACTGCTCACGTTTATAGTTTCATATTTATCAAGGAAATGCTTTCTCCTTTTAGGCTCAGATTTTAAAAGCTCTTTTAGCATCTAAATCCCTCTTCTAGACCTTCATCTGAGACCTACTTGCTATCACTTAGATCTGAAATCCCAGCCATGACCTTAAGTTATAATCCCTAATGCAGGAAACAAGAGTTTGCATTTAGTCAAGAAAGTGTTTAAGTACCTGCAAGTGATTAAATGTTGTCCTGAATTGGAGTGTGTAATTATAATCACCTATTCCTGATTTCATGTTCCAGACTCATATTCCTGCAATCTGTATGACTTAAACATGAACTTCTTCTGAGAGCACAAGTTCCTGTGCCAGGGTTTGAACTGCCCCTGTCATGTCACTGGGTTCCTAAACCAGCCTAGTTGACCAAATAGTTCATAGTTCTTTTCTTCAGGTGCCCATCCTGATCTTCCTACTCTGATGCGTGTGCCAGGTTTGTGTCTGGACTATCTTTCAGCTTTTACTTTTTAATCCCTGTCAAGTTAGTGAGTCAGCTCAACTTTAAAGGTACATTTCCATAAATTCCTTCCTGAAAAGCTTGAGTTCAATTCATTTCAGTGCAAAAGACATCACAAGAAATTGTATACTTACCATTGGTGTTGTATCAAGAGTGTGTAGTTGCCAGTGCCTGATGACAGGAGAGTTTAGGAAGTCAGGCAAGTCCCATTTTTATGCAGTGCCCAGGGATTTATTCTCACAGGACAAATCATTGGTCACTATTCCCTAAACTCCCTTTTTCCCCCCCTCTAAGTTCTGCTGCAGCACAAGGTGACATCTTCCATGTTCTAATGGAATCCTATGATTTTTAAGTGTTGTTTCTAAAAATACCACACATTAAAATATTACTACAGTACAAATGTCACATCTACTGCTTCTTTCACCCATTGAGCCATTTGCCCTGTCAGAAAAGGAAACTGGATTGGTTTGACGTGAATTGTTCTTGCCAAATATGAGTTAGCTTTGTTTTCTATACTAGATTGGAGGTGGCTTAGAAATCGATTACTTAATAAAGTGTCCATATTCTTTTTCTCTGTAAGAGCATTGGAGGTGTCTTGGTGGGAAAAGACAGCTTTTGCTAAGGAAGGCAGGAGCCTTCCATGAAATGGACAATGTCAACCCCCTCCCTTCAAATTGCTATAATTTTGAAATTAAAAAGTTCTCAGTTAAAGATATGGGAATAGGAATAACAGTTCTTTACTAGGAAAACTAAAAATACAAATGCAACAATACAAAAGAAAAAAACCCAAAACCCACAGCCAGGGTCAGAGCAGGACCTGACACCCTGTGGGTCAGTGTAGCAGGCCCAGGGCCTGCACGGCCTCCTTGGCGGTCAGAGGCCTGAGCTAGGAAATGCCAGGTCAGCATGACTGGACCCTAGCAGCCCCTCTCTTCCGCCTTTCCGACCCTGCTTATCTCTCTGTAAGCCCATAGGTCACTTTCCCCTGACCCTTTCTCTTGGACAGTTTTCAAAACCCCTGTAGGGTATAAAACCCCCCCGATTCTGCCCGGTTCGGCAGAAGAGCTGTCACTGGGAACCTTCGTGGCACACCTGCATAAAGAATCCTGTGGAACCTCACACAGCCTTCTCCTCTCTCTCCCTGCGTCTGCTGCTGCAGCACCTAGCAAGCCACGAGCTGAAATCACTGAGCTGATAATCACTAAGAGCTCCAATCACTATAGCTTGCCTAGGCTGCTTGAGCCTCCACTGAGTTATCCTGGCTCCGGCACCCTGCTGGGCATCAGCCTGGTGGGAAACTGCCGTGATAAACTGGCACCCAAACTGAATGCTGGACCTGGCATTTCAGAGGAGCAGCATTTCTTCTTGAAATTGTCACTGCCTTCGCTCACCAGACGTCCTGGAAGAAGAAGCCCTCCGTTTTAGCAGGACTCTTCTGAAAGGCTGTCAGTCAACCCTCAAACCGCTGACATCTGGGCACAAAAAGTGCTCGAGGAGACTGATTCAGCAGACTACCTGCTGGCAGACCTTTGACCCACATCTGGCTGAAGAAGTGTACGTTTTAAAACAGCCTTTCTTGCACGCAAAAAACTTTTTCCTTGGGTCCCTTTTTTTTTTTTTTTTTTTTTTCTTTTTTTTTCTGCTGGCAGGGAACGGGAACATGGGATCGAAGCTCAGTACGTTAAAACAATCCCAGAACGAGAGAGATTTATATTTACTAATCCTAGAAATCCTATCTTCTAACAACTTTTCTTTTTCTAAAGGTAACCCTTCAAAAACTAACCTGAAAAAATTTATAAAATGGATTCTTTCCCACTTTCCAGATACTAACACACACACTACCACTTTAGACTCCTTTTGGGATACAATTGGGACCACGATATATAAGTTTCACACTAACCAAGATTTTTCTGTAACTCAGTTTATCCCTATATTTCACATTATAACCAAAGCCATAGAAAAAACTAACAAAAAACCTGTAACTTCAGTGCGAACCTTTTATGAACAAAGTGCTAACTTATCTGTTTCACCAGAACCCTTTCCATCAAATGCTAATCGTGCTGATAACATTCCTTCACCCTCCACTCTTCCCCTGGTTCCTAGTGTCCTGCTGTCCCCCGCTCCCCCTGTGCCGCCTCCCCCACCCCTGCCGTGCCCGAGGCTCCTGCCTGTGTCCCCCCCTCCCCCTTGGACGTGAATTCCACTGTGCAGCCCGCGGCATCCTGCGAGCGACCTTGCTCTGCGTTATCTCCGAGTGCAACTGCGCCTGTTTCCGTTTTGGCTCAGAGAATTACTGCCTTTCCAGTAGATTATAAAAAGGAAAAAAGGGGCGGTGCTACTACTAGAAAGACATGGGAACCTATTACAAATAAAGAACTTGTACAAAAGAACATGGTAGAAGTTCACATAGTTTTAGAAATTCCCTAGAATCTACATTCTCAGCACATGTTCTGGTACCCCACGATATTAAAAATATTGCCCAGTGCCTCCTTTCTCCTGCCGAGTACATGCTTTGGGAAAGGCATTGGAAAAAGCAATTAAAAACATTATCAGATAACTATGCTGCTGATGCTGATAAGTCAAACCTTACACTCGAACAGCTGGCTGGTGAAGGGGATTTGCAGAAACCCTCTCACCAAGCTGATACCTTACCTAAGACAACACTACAAGACATGGTTATTGCAGCAGAAACCTCCTTACTTCTTACCCCTGATGACTCTATTTCTACCCAACACTTTTCTAGTATTAAACAAGGAATAGATGAAAGCTTTATCAAATTTGTGGATAGAATTAAGGATGCTCTGGAAAAACAGATAGAGAGCACAGAGGCAAGAAAAGAACTGTTGTGCAATCTTCCCATGAGTAACTCAAATGAAAAATGTAAAGCAATTCTGAGAGTCTTACCCTTAGACACAGAACCTACCATAGAGCAAATGCTGGAAAGCTGCACACGCCACCTGTCCACTGAAGATACAGTGGCCCAAGCAGTTACTAAGGGTGTTGCAGAAGGAGTTTCTGGTGCATATGCAATAATAGCTTCTAAAGACCAGGTCTGCTGCTACCACTGCGGAGACTGTGCACATTTTATAAAGGACTGTCCAGAGAGGTCACATCCCAGGTACCCTCACAATTTCTACCAAAGGTCCCAGAATCAGCAGTACTATCAGCCGCGTCCGGGAAACTTCCAGTGGAGCGTGGTGGGGCCCCAGGCAAGGACACCAAATCAAAGGCCATCCACAGCCAGTCACGCAACATCCCAGGAGATTCCAGACCACATGAGTAGGACCCAACACACAGAGCAATACCGAGGGGAACCTGCCAGCTACTGGTAACTGCACTGTCCATTGACTTTAAAAATGACAATGTTTATCGTGTTCCCACAGGCAAACGTGGGCCAAAAGGTGGTCCTTCTAACATCCTAATTATAGGTGATACTCTCCGTAGCCCAAAGGAAATATTTGTTGTTCCAGAAGTACAAACAGTGTACTCGGGCCAAGAAATCTCTGTCCAGATGTACTGCACAGACTTACCATTTTTTCTTCCAAAGGGTACTCCGTTCGCACAAGCCTTTTTACTCCCTAAGAATCACAGAGAACAGCTTCCTCTCAACCCCACAGCAATGTGGACACAAGTTGTGGGACCGAGTAAGCCTGTCATCGAGTGCGGTCTTACCTGCAGAGGAGAGAAGTTCCACCTACCAGGGTGCTGGACACCGGTGCAGACGTGACCATCATCGCCCGCTCAGAATGGCCAGCTCACTGGGAGCTACAACCTGTGGCAGGCATGATCACAGGGATCGGTGGAGCTACAGTTTCCATGCGGAGCAAGTACAACATCCTCGTCAAAGGGCCTGAAGGCAAGTTGGCAACCATCCGCCCGTTCATGGTAAGGGCCCCCATCATCCTCTATGGCAGGCACATTTTATTCCAGTGGGGTGCTTCCCTACGTATATTCCCAGTCCGGAATTCTAACTGGGGCCACTGAGGAGCGCTCACTGCCAGACACTCCTCGTCTCACCTGGAAATGCCATAACCCGATCTGGATCGAGCAGTGGCCCCTCTCTAAAGTCAAACTGCGCACACTACATGCCCTTGTGGATGAACAGCTCGCCAAAGGCCACATTGTAGAGACCACCAGCCCTTGGAACTCTCCAGTCTTCGTACTACAAAAGCCTGGAACGGACAGGTGGAGGCTCCTCCACGATCTTCGCAAAATCAATGAGGTCATCGAGGACATGGGTCCCCTCCAGCCTGGCCTGCCCTCACCATCGATGCTGCCTAGAGACTGGACACTTGCTATCATTGATATTAAAGACTGTTTCTTCAGCATCCCGCTGCATCCCCAGGACGCCCCACGGTTTGCCTTCTCCGTCCCCTCTCTTAACAGAGAGGCTCCACTCAAAAGATATCATTGGCTGTATCTTCCTCAGGGACTTGAATGCAGTTCCACTCTATACCAGTGGTATGTTGCTCACATCCTGTCTCCTGTTCGGAACCTATTCCCAGATGCAATCATCCATCACTATATGCACGATATCCTAGTCTGTGCATCAGGAAAAGCTTACTTGGACAAAGCAGTTAAAAAGACTATTGAAACCATAGAAAAGGCAGGATTCGAGATCTGTGAGGACAAAATACAGTACACCAACCCATGGACTTACCTTGGACTCCAGATCCGGGAAAGGACCATCGTACCCCAGCAGCTCGCCATCCGAGACAACCCAAAAACTCTGAGAGACTTACACAGTCTGTGCGGATCCATCAGCTGGGTACGTCCACTGCTAGGAATTACAACAGAGGACCTCACTCCACTGTTCAACCTTCTTTGGGGCAAGGAGGATCTGGACTCTCCATGCACTCTTACAGCAGAAGCCCGAGATACCATCACCAAGGTCCAAGAAGCCCTGTCTTCACTCAAAGCCCATCGCTTTGAGCCCAGCCTGCCTTTCCAGTTCGTCATTCTGGGAAAAGCACCTTGGTTCTATGGACTGATCTTCCAATGGGACACTCAACTTCGAGACCCTTTACTAATACTGGAATGGATCTTTACAAATAACCAACCCACAAAGACAATTACCACCTTCCAAGAAATTATGGCACATTTAATAAAAAAGGCTAGAACTCACCTCCGCTCCCTTGCAGGGTGTGAGTTCACATGCATATATTTGCCAGTGACCACTGGGGACCTGGAACATTTGCTCCAGACCAATGAAAATCTCCAGTATGCCTTAGACAGCTATACAGGCCAAATTTCAGTACATATCCCAAAACATAAGCTTTTTAATTGTGATGTAACCTTTCATCTGACCCCAAAATTAATCCAAAGTAGAACACCTCTCAAAGCTCTAACCATCTTTACAGATGGCTCAGGGTCATCCCACAAGTCAGTAATGACATGGAGAGACCCTAAGACCCAAAACTGGGAATCTGACATGGAAATAGTGGAGGGATCTCCACAGATTGCAGAATTAGCAGCTGTTGTCAGAGCCTTTGAGAAATTCAAAAACGAACCTTTTGATCTGGTCACAGATTCAGCTTATGTTGCTGGCATAGCTATGAGAGCAGAACATGCTCTTCTCAAAGAGGTTTCCAATCCAAAGTTATACCAATTGATTTCTACATTAACACACTTAATTTCCCACAGAAAACAACCTTACCATATAATGCACGTGAGGTCACACACTGACCTCCCAGGTTTCATTCCAGAAGGGAACAGGAAAGCAGACACCTTAGCCATGGCAATAGAGACTGCTAATGTCCCTAACATCTTTGCCCAGGCAAAGCTGTCACACTCATTTTTTCATCAAAATGTGCCTGCCCTTATCAGAATGTTCAAGTATTCAAAAGATCAAGCAGAAGCTATTGTTGCCACATGCCCGAACTGTCAAAACTACCAGATACAATCTATGGGGACGGGAGTCAGTCCCAGAGGTTTAAACAGCTGCCAGCTGTGGCAGACAGATGTAACCCACTTTGCACCTTTTGGAAGGTCAAAGTATGTGCATGTATGGGTCAATATATTTTCAGGAGCAGTATTTGCATCAACACATACAGGAGAAACTCGCAGCACACCATAAAACATTTTTTCCTGGCCTTTGCTACCCTGGGAGTACCAAAGGAGATCAAAACAGACAATGGACCTGCCTATACCTCTCGCAAGTTGAAAGAGTTCTTCAGTGACTGGGGAATAGAAGATAAGACAGGTATACCTGCAAACCCCACAGGACAATCCGTCATAGAAAGGACGCATCAAACCCTCAAAAGAGTCCTCAATCAGCAATAGAGAGAAACAAAAATCATTTCTCCAGTTGCAAGACTTTGCAAGGCTCTCTATGTCATCAGCTTCTTGAACTGTACAACATCAGAGCCTGATCCACCAATAATTCACCACTTTGCACATACCACCCAAGCAAAGCTCACTGAGAAACCACCTGTGCTCCTGAGTGGGAGGCAGAGCTGAGGGAGTGCCTTGGAGGGCACCAGTCACCCAGGTGCCCTCACTGCCACTCAGGCCTGAAGGAGAAATTGAATCACTTTCCATTAAGGTCCTCCTAGATGGAAGAACCAAGACACAGGAGGAAGCAAGTCGCTGGAGGCAGCCAAACTTCGGAACATGATGCTGAGTGATCTGGAGAGACGCCGTGGTGAGTGTATTTCCCTGAGCCTTCCCCTGGGACTCAGCAGCCGGGGGCTTTGGCTGCACATCTGGACACGCCGTGCCCGGCACAGCGGGAAGGGATCCATGGCAGCCTCGCTGCCCCGCTGCTGCTTTCACGCCCTGCAGGGCTGTTTCCCAGCCTGGCCTGGCTGCAGCTTCTGCCCAGCCTCTGCAGGAAGGCATTTGGCATCTGCTGACACGGTGCCCAAACTGCACCATGGGCCATGCCCACCCTGAGATCCCTTGCAATTTCCCAGTCTCCAGGCAGATCACGAGAGGTGGTGGTTTGGAGAAGGGAGGGGCCTGTCCAATCCCAAAAGCTCATCTGATTTCCTCATCCTTGTCCATGACTTTCACCAGTGTTAGCTTCTGAAGACAACACCTCCCTGATGGGGAACTGTCCCATCTGATCCATCTGTCCCTTTTCTTTCACCAGTGATGACCCAAAAGCTGGCACAGAAGGTGGCTGTTCCAGGAAGAAGCAGTGGCTCAGTGGCAGCCTCTTCTGCAGGAGAACAGGCAGTTCCAGGCACTGGCACAGCAGGTGATTGCTCCAGTGTTCCTGAGAGGGCCTGAGCCTGTCCCCTGGCGCTGGGGGAGCTGTCACGGGGCAGGGAGGGCCAGGGGTGACAGTGGCTGCTCAGGGATGGCTTTGGCCCGTGTCCCTGGCAGCAGCCACTGCCCAAGAAGCTGCGCTGCCCCCGGGCTCTCCTCCCGGCCTGCTGGGCTTTGTTGGCTGGCACAGCCTGTGCCAAGGGCCGGCAAGGTGCCTGCAGGCCCCAGCTCTGGGGGAAACAGAGAACGTCCTGCCCGTACCCACCGTGCTGCCAGCTCAGCAGTGCAGCACAGCACGGGCTCACGCTCCCCATTGCTCCCACAGACGTTATCAATGAAACAGGAATATATGCCCCGGATCCAGTGCGCTTCCCAAGAATTGTCTGCCCCCAGGATGTGTTCAGGACCTGCATGATAGGCACAGTGGTGACAGTGTTCACTGTGCCACTTGTGCTGATAGGCTGCTATCTTGGCATTCGCAAACTGTACGGGCTCAGACAGTCAGTTGTTGATTTTTCTCCACAGTTTTCTTATAACTCTGCTCCTGCATAGGTAGCCTCACTGGGAGTCATGCTGCAGTGGAGCTGTGGCCAGTCCATGGCTGTCCAAATATCTCTGCTGAGGGTTATGCTGCTGCCCAGTGCTTCCATTGGCCTCTCAATTGCTGGGCCTTGTCCTGGGGGCCCGCTGGGGCTGCAGCCAGTGCTGGCTTCCACTGAGGCTGCCTGGCCAAGAGCAGCCCCAGGGGCACAGGGCAGAGGCAGAGCAAGTTCTCCACAGTATTTGGGCAGCACAGCTCAGGACAGGACAGGACAGTGCTTATTTAGTAGCTCATGTAAAGTTTTACAGTAAGAGTGTTGTTGCAGGTCAGGCAAATTTGCTCCAGATCAGTGTGAAAACAAATCCAACATGATGAAGGTTTGGCTTTGGCCTTGAGACTTTGCTCTTTGTGTCAGCCCTGCTCTGGATTGAATCCCAGTCAGTCTTGGAGCTGGTTTTGGGCGAAGGCTCATCCCAGCCCTGAGCCTTGGTAGTTGTCTGGCCTCAAAGGGACAGCCGAGGCTGCACTGCACATGACTGGGGTTCAGGGCTCCATTATCAAAGAGCTTTGAGATGTTTAAATTACTGTATTCTTACTACATGGTTTTCTTTATGAAATGCATTCATTAGTTTTTAAAACTTAGTTGTAAAAAAACTTCTTTTCCAGTGCTTTTTCCAGTTATTTGATATAGTGAGTGATGGCCTAATTATCCCATGGCTGAATTAGAAGACTGTAAGTATTATAAAATGAAATAATGTTGACACTCTTATGTCTTCCACAGACTCCTGAAACTTATGTTGGTTTGATGTGACCAACAGAAGAGTTTGGCTCTACTTTTAATTTAGACAAGCAGAAGAGCTGGAACCTGTTGAAAAGAGTCTCTTCACAGAGAGAGAGCTCTTTTTTTCCAGCTCTGGGTAGGAAGATAAAAATCTCTCCGCAGTAAATCCTCCTGACCAGTAACTGATATAAACTAGGCATTTGGGCTGTTTGCTGCCTCACCCCTGAGTTCCTCAGAGCTGCAGCTCCCTGTTCTCTTGGCAGACAGGGGCTGGCTATGGATGACACTCACGTCTCTGGCCTGGTGCACACCAGGTCCACACATGAGCTGAGGGATCATCCTTGCACACCCCATCCTGGAAGAACCCAGGTCATTGATGAGTCTGACCCAGTTTGATGCATGGCAGCAAATGAAGGCAAAATAAAGGCTAGAATTGGTACCATTCTGTAATATGTGATATAGGTAATTTGTGCTTATGTAGAATATGAGAGGAAGATATGTTATAATGTTTAAAAGAAATACACAAAAGCATTTTCAAATCCACATGGAATTGCTTCATGCTTAGAGACTGCTGCATGCCATTGCAAAACTGCAGACAGCAGTGAGGAGGGATCTAATTTGCAATTAAAAGAACCTATCTGGGGAAGGAGATGGATCATTTCTCAAACAATCCAAACCTGGGCGGTCAACGCTCATCAAGCACTGAGATTGAGATAGCAGAAGTTATCAGGGAACTGGTATCCCAATACCAGGTACCCCCTACTGTCAGCATTCACAGCTTGCCAGGAACCACATTGTCCAGTGCAACTTGGAGAAAGAGGACATCATGAATGTGTTTGACCATGAAAAGAACAAGAGAGACGCTGCCTCAAGCAACAGAAAGGGTATAAAACCTGACTGTACCAGACTGCCTTAGTGAACAGAGCGGGTCTGATGCGATAGAGGTCGGATCAGTGTTCACCCAGTGTCCATCCAGGCTCAACACTGTCCCTTTGATTGTGGATCTCAAGCCTGTATATCAGTCACACAATAAATTATATACATATATTTATTATTATTAAATTGGCTTGATCAATTTCTATCTACAACAATTCCAACCACTTTACATTTTGCTGTGTGTAATGGAGACGGGAACTACAAGTTTCCTATTCATGCACAATTTGCTGTCTGAGAGCACTCAGTTCTCAAAGTCACAGGAGCTTGCAGGTCTGTGTCTGAGATGACTTTAAAAACAAAAACAACCTTTATGTGCTACACCTGTATATCAAAATTTCATATTAGAAATCACAAGCTGATTCTGCTGTTGAGTAGATTAATAAAACCACAAAAAACTAAAGCACAACCGGGACCTCTTGCTGGAGAGAGAGAGTAGGGGTAGGGGGAAAAAGGAAGAGGGGCCTCCAGAGTCAAAGATCTAGTTCTCATAGAAGTATGATCAATGCTCCATTTACTGTTAGTTTCAGGGTACATTTATATGGTTCCAGGGTTCAAGCGACATGGGAAAGTATCTGATTGGTTAACAAAGCACTTATACCTAAAACAAAGACTATTTCTTAAACATGTCTTGGTCATGTAGCTCAGCTTGTCAGCAATATCAGTAGAACATTTTCTCATCCTCTGCTAGAATCTTCAGACCATGTACTTTCACATCTTCTTCAGTTGGCAAACTTTCTCAGGCTGGCTGTCCAAGGGCAGCAAGCTTCTGCTATCAGGCACATACCCGAAGTGTTGGCAAGCATGCTTCTAAATCCACAGAATGTCCATTGGTTTTTATCTGCAGGGTTGTGCACATAGGCCACAGCATCTGCCCAAAAGGCTCTCTAACAGGGACCAAATAAAATAGGCAAACAAAACAACCACCAAGAAAAAAGCAAAACCAACAGAAAAATCCCCACAAATCCAGAAAAAGGTAAAAATCAGGTGAAGGAGGCAGAGATCCAAGAGCAACAAATGGGCAGAGCAACTACAGAAGTGCAGAAAGGAAAGATAATAAGAAAGGAGAGATAATAAGTGGGTATGACACCAAACTAGCCAGGGGATCTGAGATACTGTTCTCACCCTTCTGGAAACAATCTGACATCAAAATACACTGAAAATCAATGATGGTGATTGTGATAATGGGAATCTCTACGTTTAGCTTTCATATATGCATTGTGTGTGAGTTTTGTTTTCCTGTGAAGTCGCATCATCTGGCAAGGGGGCTTTTCTGTCCAAAGAAAAACACTGCAGTGGAAAAGGAGGCCAGTTTGGAAAAGATTAAAAATAAGAGGTAAAAATAAAGTAATTTTTAAAAATATGTTGTTTGGTTGGTTTGCTGTTTGTTCATGGGTTTTTTGCCTGTCTTTGAAAGCAGCCCCTCAGATGTTAATGCACACAGCAAGTCCTTTGTAACGGGCTGTCTTTGCAAAAAATCTGCAAATTTTGTGATGCAAGGCAGAAACAGCTTCCCTTGGGCTACAGCTGGAAGGCTTAGAAATGTGTTCCAGAAACTCAGAATAGGACAGCGTCAGAGCAACACAATTTAATGTCATGGAGTGCAAGATGCAAGTTACCCAATGAAGTAATCAGAGTATTCAAATGCCAAGCAGCGGGAAAGGGCTGTGCATTGGAAAGATAGGAAGAAAACACAGAGGCAGGATGGACAAGTTTCCCAGCCAAACCAGACCAGAAGCACTGGGAGCACAAACGGACACAGCCAGGAGGCCCAGAAGCTCCTTGCTGAGGACCTACTTCATGCAAGAGCTGGCACTCAGAATATCAAATGAATTAAAAATAAAAGGGTGGGGGGAGGCAGCAGTGAGGTGTCCTCAGAGGTTCAACTCTGCACTCTGCTTCTGTCACCAACATTATCCAAGTTCCTGTGCTTGTTTTCCTGGAGAACTTGCACTCAACAGAGCTTCAGTGCCTTTGATCAAATCAGTCTTAAGAGCAGCTTGGGGCTGGTCAGTCATTTAGATGTCAGCACTGACTGGGGTCCAGGCAACAAAGGAACATAAGCTGCAGGCTACCCATACAGCTTTTCATCTTAATGAGAACAAAGCCTTTATTTATGCAAACAGATGGATATTGGGTGGATTTTGTACCATCAGGCCAAGGCACAAGGCTCTGGATCTACACAGCACTTTGGTAAGGAGGGAAACACAGGTGGGGACAATCCAGACTGTTAGAAGTGCCCCCACCCCCTGATTAGGGACAGCACAATTGCTTTTAGAACTCCTTAACCAGCTGGTGAAAAACTGATCTTCTTTTCATGCCCCCTGCATACTGACAGGCAAGTTGAACAGAAAATCTCCTTCATTATCTCTGAGCACCAAAGCAAAGAACCAAGAAAAAAAAAAAGCCAAAAATACCCCAACCAACTAAAATATAAATATTTTTTGCCTGGTCTGGTTTTTTTTTAAGAGGTTTATAAGACTGACTAACCCAGTGCTGAATTAAGAGTGTCACATGTATGTGCCTTCCACAAAGTGTGGGACAGCTGTTGCCATGCAGTGGTGGGTGCAGGGTTAGACCCTTTACTTCAGACCCAGCCCTGCCTTCCTGAGGGACAGAAATTCATCTGTTAGAATCCCTTGGAGCTTCTGGAGCTGCTCTTGGCCCTCCTGTGGATAACTGTGCTGCTGTGGAGCACTGGAGAACTTTCAGCTTGGTACCCATGTATGGGGGCCTTCAGAATCGAAGCAGCATCTTCTTGGGCCAACAACAGACTGGAAACGAAAAACCAGCATCAGAAACCTGTAAGATGGAAAACTTTGGGCAGTTTCAGATCAAAAATCTCGATGGCAAAGAAGAACTTTTTCACAAGGATTCCAGTAGAATAAATGACACAGGTGTTGGAGCAACAGCCAGTGCCCACAGCAATAACAACTCCTTGGAATAAAAGGCAGTGCCCACTGCAAAGACATTTCCCTGTCCTGTGGGCTCTATAACCCGCACACGAACATGGCACTTTTCCTGAGTGCTTCCCAAAGCTTCTCTGCGAGAAGCACTGGAGAAGTGCATGGGGCAAGAGTTCTGCAAGTGCCAGGCTCTTGTGCAGCAGAAAAGTCATAAAATATGAAAGATTCTAGCAACCCAAATAAATCCATCCTTTAAGGCTTGTAAATACTCTGATGAATCTCAGTTACTTCGGGACAAAAACAAACACAGTGAAAACTTTCCAAAAATATGGTTTGAAGACAACATTCCTGGTTGTCTGCTCCTGTTTGTGGAACAAGAGGTTACAAGCTGTCCAGCTGAAGAAGGAAAGGAGGATCTACACTTCCCTGTCATATTTTCCTACTGACAAAGGAATTAAGACCAAGAATTTGGGTAAATGGAGGGATAAGACTGGGGTATGGATGTGGTTTTACATCCTAAGATACTTAATTTGCTAAAATAGAAGCACTTTTGTTGTACATGGATCTCCTTGCTGAACCTCTTTGTCTTCAAACTCCCTTCCTCCATGGCAGAACTGAACAAGCTCCATAAGTCAGAGCTTCAAGTGAAAAGCTCTGTGATGAGTTATTTTTAATGGATCCATTACCAGTCCGTGGGGTTGCTGTCATGTGGAGCTCAGGTGGCTTTTTGTTGAGATCAAAATCAATGAGCCATTTGTCCCAGCTCCACCTCTCCTGAGGCAGCACTGGCTCCACTGTGCCATTTCTAAATGAAAATTGAATCTCCTAAAGAAGCCAAGCTAAAATCATGAGGGAGTAGTCACAAAAAATAATTTTGGCAGTTTGCTGGGTATTGATCAAACAGCTACCAGCATCCCAAAGTCCAGGCTCCACTAAACAAGGCTCTTTGCTCTGTAAGGAGCCTTTCAATTGGTAGTGTTTCATACCCATGCAGAAGAACAAAAAGCCACTTCCACTGTAGAAACATGAGCTGCAGCTATGCAGTGAGTCGTGTTCAGTAGCTGACCTGCTGCTTTAGTTTTGAGGCAGTTTTAGGCAGGAGATACTGCCATAAAATTTCACAAGAAAACTATCAAGTATCTAAAATAATGCAGTATTATGGTTATTTTCTACCTCCAGTATTGCCAGGACACAGCTTAAGAAAGAAAGGAATTTACCAGCCACCAGAAATGAAAAACATTAAAATGAAAAAAAGGGGCTTTTAAGGAAATCAGAGTGATGGCCACCAGTCATTTTCCAGCTTTGCAGGATTTCAGTTCAAAGTCAATCTAAACAAGCCAGCATATGTCTAGCAAGAAGGAAATCACAGTTCAGGTTTGCTCCTGCACTCAAGCTTTGCTATACCAAAGATATATTCTTTGTATTCTTTTCCAGCTCTCCAGAGAGGAGACTCCACACGGCTTCTGAGGGTGCTGATTAGATGAGGGTTTATTGGGGGTCCCAGCCCCGGATGTAACATGGTTTCAGAGGCAGAAGGGAGAAAGGGAAAGGGAGGGGGAGAGAGGACGAGCCTAGGGGAGAGATGGGCCATGAGAACATCTGGTCTTCCTCACACAGCTTAAGAGGGAAATTCAAAGTAGGTGCGAAATAAGATTTGGGCCAATGGGATTGCAGATCCATGAGACTTCAGGAGAGGAACACAGCTTGGAATAAACCATATATTTTTGAGGGGTACATTTTTGAGACAGAGCATACAATTTGAATAAAATGCAACACCACAATAGATTAGTATGATAGATGATAGATAGATAGATAGATAGATAGATAGATAGTAGATAGATAGATAGATAGATAGATAGATAGATAGATAGATAGACAAAGCAGATAGAGATATATAAACGCACTTGCCTGTATCACTTTACAAAGAAAGGGATGGGGAAGTGACAGGTTATTCTTTTCCACACATGGGAAACTGTCTTTTTCCCAGAAAAATCAGCTTCCTTCTTCAGTGACCACCAGGGTATCTGAAGACCCCACCAAGAAGGCCCTGTGATGCCATTGGCCTGTGCATCCAGCAAGTCAAGAAAGTAAGGCCTGCCTCTTAATACTACAGTGGTGTTAAAGAGGTTTATTCTCAGTTTTTGGTGGCAAGAGGAAGGAACTGAAGCCAGTTACTGTAAAATGCCTGCACAAGCACCAGTGCAAATCACAGCCAAAGGAAGGATGAAGCCAGTCCCACAACCACAGCTCAAGCGGCCAGAGATCCTCCTTCAACCCTGGCTGCATTGAAGCCCCACTGATTGCCAAGAAGAAAAGCGCCCTACTGAGAGCGACCAAACTTAACCCTCTGCCAGGACACAAATTTAGAGGGAAATAATTTAAAATCCCTACACCACCAGACACACTTCCCAGTGAGAAGGGTTGGAACTCTCTGCCCCCCAGCACTTGCCCAGCAGGCAGGTTCACAAAGGTGCTGGGAGCTAAGCTGTGCCCTGCGAGGGAACAGAGCCAGCCTCCCTTCAGTGGGAGAAGGCGCGGCCTCAGCTGTAGCCCCGGGTGCCTGCGGTGGCCCAGGGCACGGCCATGGCTGTCAATGTGTTGGGCTGCAGCACAGGGCAGGCCGGAGCTCAGCAGCCTCAGCAGAGCCCAGGGCTGCGGCCCTTCCCTGCCGGGGCCCGAGCCTGGCCCGGCCCGGCCCGGCCTGAGCAGCCCGGCCTGGCCCAGGGGATGGGCTGCGCCCGCCCGCTGTGCCCACAGGCTGGGCCCAAGCCTTTGCAAGAGGCTTTCTCCCAGCTTGGCAAAACCTCGGCCAAGTGTCCCTGTGCTGTGCTGAGAAGAGTAAAAAACCCCCTCAAATTTAACCCTGCTGCCCAACGCATGAGGGATCCCTGCACACCTTAGGAGAGGCCATCCATACTCCTTTGTGCCTCATAAGGGATCCCTGCACCCCTCAGCAGGGACCCCAAAATATGCCTGTGAGCCCCTGCCTGGCTCCTGCCTGCCCACACCGTGGGCATCCATGGCTGCTCCTGGGCATGGAGCTCGGTCAGTGCTGGTGCCGGGTGGGCTTTGCTGCTGCTACCCACCCAGACGTAGCTGCAAAAACTCAATTTCTTTATTTGAACATAAAATATAGGCCAAGCGCTGCCCTGGCAGACAAGGGCTACCCACCTTCAGTCCTGGCCGGGGAACAGGACCAGGGAGCTCAGGGGGAGAGGGTCTCGTTGAGGAGGGGTGGGTTTTGGGATGGCCTCATGGCGGGGATGCAGCCACGGCAGGGCAGATAGGGGCAGAAGTGGAGAGCTCGGATAAAGTTTCAGGTTCTCATTGCCTCTGTTTTTAGGTGCGTCTTCTGAACATGCACCGGAGTACCTGTGAAGAGAGGAGGTGGCTGAGGCCCCAGCTGCCAGTGGCACACAGGGACCCTCGTGCACAGCTGGGCCCAGCTGGACAGCTGCCCCTCAAGGCCCCGGCCAGGAGGGCACGGCTCTGGGCAGGGTCCCTGGCCAGGAGCGGGCCCCAGAGCGCCTCTGACATTCAAGGGCAACTTCGGCCCTGCTCTTTCTCCTCCCCACCTCCCTCTGCCTCTGCCCTGTGCCCCTGGGGCTGCTCTTGGCCAGGCAGCCTCAGTGGGAGCCAGCTCTGGCTGCAGCCCCAACGGGGCCCCCAGGACAAGGCCCAGCAATTGAGAGGCCAATGGAAGCACTGGGCAGCAGCAGAGTTCTTTGGACAATCATAGCCTGGCCACAACTCTATTGCAGCCTCCCTGTGAATGTTTCCTGTCTGCATTAGATGTTCATAAGAAGCTGTTTCAGGAAAAGATGAAGAAAGCACTCACCATTTTCTCTTCCAGTAAAAATGAATTTGGACACAGCATAAGATGAAGATAAACTCCAAACAAAGCAGGCCTGCCATTAACCCTGCCCAGCACCCTGCTTCCTTACAGAAGCCCCTTCCGAGGCCCTTCTGGGCATCGGGCAGTTGTGTTGTGGTGCCGGCTGCATCTGTGGGAGCAATGGGGAGCGTGAGCCCCTGCTGTGCTGCACTGCTGAGCTGGCAGCACGGTGGATACGGGCAGGACGTTCTCTGTTTCCCCCAGCGCTGGGGCCTGCAGGCACCTTGCCGGCCCTTGGCACAGGCTGTGCCAGCCAACAAAGCCCAGCAGGCCGGGAGGAGAGCCCGGGGGCAGCGCAGCTGCTTGGGCAGCGGCTGCTGCCAGGGACAAGGGCCAAAGCCATCCCTGAGCAGCCACTGCCAGCCCTTGCACTCCCTGCCCCGTCACAGCTCCCCCAGCGCCAGGGGACAGGCTCAGGCCCTCTCAGGAGACACTGGAGGCATCACCTGCTGTGCCAGTGCCTGGAACTGCCTGTTCTCCTGCAGAAGAGGCTGCCACTGAGCCACTGCTTCCTCCTGGATCAGCCACCTTCTGTGCCAAGTTTTGGGTAATCGCTGGAGAAAGGAAAGGGACAGATGGATCAGATGGGACAGTTCCCCATTGGGGAGGTGTCATCTTCAGAAGCTAACACTGGTGAATGTCATGGACAAGGATGAGGAAATCAGATGAGCTTTTGGGATTGGACAGGCCCCTGCCTTCTCCAAAGCACCACCCCTCCTGATCTGCCTGGAGACTGGGAAATTGTAGAGGATCTCAGGGTGGGCATGGCCTATGGTGCAGTTTGGGCACCGTGTCAGCAGATGCCAAATGCCTTCCTGCAGAGGCTGGGCAGAAGCTGCAGCCAGGCCAGGCTGGGAAGCAGCCCTGCAGGGCGTGAAAGCAGCAGCGGGGCAGTGAGGCTGCCATGGATCCCTTCCCACTGTGCCGAGCACAGCGTGTCCAGATGTGCAGCCAAAGCCCCCGTCTGCTGAGTCCCAGGGGAAGCATGAGGGAAATGCACCCACCACAGCATCTCTCCAGGTCACTCAGCATCTGGCCCAGATGTTTTGCTGACTCCAGGAACTTACTGTCTCCTCTTTGGTACTGCCTGTTGGAGGACCTTAAAAGTACTTCCAGTTCGTGTGGATGGATCCCACAAAAATAGGACTCAGCCTGCGGTGTCAGCAGGGACACACTACTCACCCCTGCCATGGGAGCGGGGATTGTGTGCAGCATCCAGCCCTGGGGCTTGAAAAGTCCTCCCTGCAGACACACCTGGAACTCAACAGCCAGAGAAGCTTCTGTCACCTTTTTCTTCCAGGATTACAATAATTATTCTCTGAGGGAAACTGGTGAACTAACCTGCAGAAATTCCCAAGGGCTCCAAATCATCTTCCATCCCCGCTCCTGGAGAAGCCATCCCAGCACCCTCACCTAGAAGGGAGCACAGATCAGAAGTGTTTCCATGGTGTACCGGAATTTCCTTCTGCCTTAGGGATCTGGGCACTGAAAGGGAGGGAATTGCACTGACCAAGGGAGGGAAATGCACTGACCATGGCGTCTCACCTGTGCACTCATCATCTGGTCCAGATGTTTGGCTGCCTCCAGGGATTTTTTGTCTTCTGTATCTTGGGTCTTGTCTCTTCGAGGACATTAGAGAAAGGTAGTTCCTCTTCATGAGGATGGGTCGGATAAGGCCATGGGAGCCAGATGTCAACGGCCATGACCAAAGCAGTACCAGGGGCTGGGGAGCTATGGCCTTGCCCCGGTCACTCTCCACACTATTTCCTAGCTCTGTGGAACATCCTTGGAGTGGAAACTGAGGAAGCCCCAGGCCCCTGGGGTCTCCCTCCCTCCCTCCCTCCCTCCCTCCCTCCCTCCCTCCCTCCCACAGAGGAACCCCTCCCCAAAGCCCTGGGCAAAACCATCCCCAGCGCTTCCCGGGGAGCAGGGAGCGCTGTCCCGGGAAAGGGCAGCCAGGCTGCCGGCTCACCTGCTCCCCGCGCTTGCAGCGGAGCAGCCTGGGCAGCCCTGGCAGGCAGGGCCACGGCCAGGAGCAGCAGGAGTAGGAGGCGCAGAGCAAGGGCCATGGTGCCTTGCCCTCTGCCAGTCCCGCAGCTCTTGCTGCCACCGCTGTCCCGACACCGCTGTCCCAACGTCAGCACCGCTGCTGCCACCGTCGCTGCTGCCGCAACAGTTGTGCTCAGGGACTGACTGCTGGCTCCTTGTGCTGCTGTGCAACCACGGGGCTCTGGGACCTCTGGGACCTCAGAGCCTGCTGTGAGCTCATGACCAGGGTGCAGTTGTTTCGGGAGCTGGATCTGCCTTCTTCGGGAGTGAGCTCATCCTGCCCAGCTGCTCTGCCCAAGGGCTGTGACACAGTCCCAGCTCAGCTGATCTCACAGGCTGGGGCATGAAGGGATGGAGAGCAGCTCCACCAAGGACTTGGGGTTGCTGCTAGAAGAGAGGCTGGACATGAGGCAGCCATGTGCATCCAAGGGAGAGTGCCCAGCAGGTTGAAGGAGGTGATTCCACCTCTCTGCTCTGGTGAGACCCCACCTGGAGTACTGTGGAAGAGGTTTTACAGTGACCTCTGTGACCCATCGAGAAGTTTGATAAGAGGATCCATGCTAACCCCTGAAAGAATTTTCTACCAAGGTTGTTGACATAGAAACCAAGAAAGAAAGAAGGATAAATAAGAGAAACCTGCAACTCCCTATTTCAATGAGTATTTTGTTTGTATCTCGTGACCAATAAGTAAAGTATAAAATTAAGAGCTTTGTAAGAATGGAGAAAAAGCATGCAGGCTAGAATAAAAACAGGGTTTGAAGCCTTCTGGAAATGGACTGTGTTGCCTTGTAGTGTCTCGATCTCTCCCACGACAGAGTACTGCATCCTGCTCTGGGTCCCCAAGACAGGAAGGACATGGTCCCGTGAGATCTAGT
Source organism: Passer domesticus (assembly GCF_036417665.1). Classification (NCBI taxonomy): domain Eukaryota; kingdom Metazoa; phylum Chordata; class Aves; order Passeriformes; family Passeridae; genus Passer; species Passer domesticus. The sequence goes on along the minus strand of NC_087482.1, from coordinate 5,545,898 downwards.
CCAGAGGAGGGACTAAATGCTCTGAGGGCTGGAGCCCTTCTGCTTTGGAGACACAGGCTGGGAGAGCTGGCAGTGTTCAGCCTGGAAGAGAGAAGACTCCAGGGACACCTGATTGCTGCCTTTCAGTGTCTTCTGGGGGCTTGTAAAGAGACGGGACTGAATTTTTAGTAGAGCCTTTTGTGACCAGACAGAGAGGGAATGGTTTTAATCTAAAAGATGGTCAATTCAGACTAGATGAAAGAAACACATTTTACACATTTGCTTTTGAAACCCTGGCACAGGTTGCCCAGAGAGGTGGACATCCATCCCTGCAGACATTCAAGCTCCTGCTCTGAGCAACCTGACCTAGTTCAAGGTGTCCCCTGCTCATTGCAGGGCATTGGGACAAGATGGCCTTTAAATGTCCCTTCCAACCCAAGCCATTCTGTGCTCCTGTGCACCATCAAAGCAGTGCTGCATTAGTGCTGGGCTGATTATGCTGGCACCTGTATTTTGGTACTTGTGCCATTTAGCAATTGGCCATGAGAGGATTGATGGGCTGGACAGTGAAGTCTGCAAATAACACTCAGTGTGCTCAAGGAGAAACAGGAGAGGAACACGGCTTCCAGTTCAGATAAATGCCAGCATTTTGCTGCCCATTCCTGGTTAGAGAAATAAAGGAATGTCCTGAAGATCCCTTCATGTGGGTTCATTATTGGCCATATCAGTACTTGTGTTCTGTAAAACAGGTAAGTTGTTACAGCTTCTTGCCCCATTTATCCCTGAATAAAACCCAAATACTGCATTGCTCCTTGTCTACTTTCTTCCAAGTCAGGGCAAATTTTGTTCATTACTGAGTGGGACATATTCATCTGTTCACAAGCAAATTCCTCTTGCCACTCTCACAATGGCAAGACTGCTTTGTTGATTTGCTCTAATCGGACTGTAATTAAGGCCTATCTCTCACTAGAATTAAAGCTGATGCATTGGGAGGCAAAGTGTTGAGTCATTTCTCCTGGAGTCTGACACTGTAGAGAGTTGTTCTGTAAGTAAATGCCATTTGAATACAGGTGTAGTCTACCATACTTCTGGCATACTAGAAGTGAGAAAAAACCCTTTGAATCAGGATTTTATCCTTTCTTCCTCCACCTCCTCCTCCCAGGAATTTTAATCGCTGAGGTCTAAGCTCTTCAGCTGCCTCACAAACATTCTTTTAATTCAGTCATCCATGCATTGAGCCACAAATCAGGACCGTGGTGTGAACCTTGAAGCAATGTAGGTTTATAGCACTGAAAATAATAATCCAATACCCAGGTTAAGCCAAGCCTATTGGTTATTTCCCAAATAACTCTGTCTATCCTCAGTGATGTTTCAAAAACGATCATTGTGAAAGCTAGGAGCGGGGAGAGAGAATGTTATCAAAATTAAAAATAGAGCTTTCTCAGATCTTCATATTACTATAAAAAGAGAGTCCAAACTATTCATCTATGGAACATTAAGTAAGAAGTGAACAAAAGACTGTCAAAATAATTGCTTGGGGAACAAAAAACCCATAAATAAAAACAAGCTTAAATGTAGATAATAAGTAAACCATCATGCAAAGAAAAAAAACAGACCTGCCAAAACTAAGACCAATAAGGCTGTTTCATCTGTCTCAACTAAAAAAAAAAAAAAAAAGAAAATAAAACCTTAAAATAATCAGAGATTCTCAAGGGCATTACTATACATAGAAACGTCCTGGTATTGGGAAAAACATGAAGGAAAGTGTAGCATGCAATTCACAGATGTAACCTAGAATTTGTTAGGGAGGGCCAGAGGTGGCAGTGGCTGCTCAGGGATGGCTTTGGCCCGTGTCCCTGGCAGCAGCCACTGCCCAAGTAGCTGCGCTGCCCCCGGGCTCTCCTCCCGGCCTGCTGGGCTTTGTTGGCTGGCACAGCCTGTGCCAAGGGCCGGCAAGGTGCCTGCAGGCCCCAGCTCTGGGGGAAACAGAGAACGTCCTGCCCGTATCCACCGTGCTGCCAGCTCAGCAGTGCAGCACAGCACGGGCTCACGCTCCCCATTGCTCCCACAGATGCGGCCGACCCCACAACACGTGTTTCCCATTCCCAGAAGAGCCTCAGAATGGGTTGCTGTTGGGGAACCCTCTGTTTGCATGTGATAAGGGCAAGTCTGGCTATCTGTTTCTGCCAGGAAATTATTTGGAAGTGCTCAACTGAACCTCAACTCAGAGTTTCGGCACTGCAGTTCATGTCTTTGATTGTAATTCGGTCCTAGCAGTCAGTTTTATACCTCTCCCCTTATTTTCTATTGTTATAGCATATTTTATTACCAAGGGCTTGCTCCTTTACCCCATGTGTTGGTTTTGCCCCACTTGTCCATCTCCCCAAAGACCTGCCCTTTTGTTCACTGTTCCTCCTCCCATTGCATGTCAGTCCCTCTCCAAGCTTGCCCCTTGCTCTAGAAATTTTCCTATCAATTTTGTATCCTTCGGAAGCCCATTGGTTTGTTTAAGTTCTTCCCCTCCCCTGTAATCCCCAATTGGTTTAAACCTTGTATTCCCCGCCTGGTGTTCCACCCTCAGTTTCTCCCAATTGGCTAAAGATTGGATCCTCCCCTGGGACCCTGCCAAGTTTGGAAGGGTGTATGCCTTTAGTGCAGTGTTGGCCTGCCCCTGATGGTCTGTAGAGTAATCACCTTCGGAAATCATAGAGCAGACCTCACCCTGTTCCTTGTCCCTACCCTCAGGGCAGTCCTACCCCCAAGGCAGTCCACCTGTGCTGTAGAGCAGCTGTGCCCTGCAGCCACAGCCCAGATTCGACAGTTTTCTGGGGGCGGCCCAGTGCCACTGTGGGTGTGGGCAGCTAGTGGGGCTGAAGACATGGGGCAGCAGAGCACTTCCCAAATCAGCTCTTCTGCTGCAATAAAGAGATGCAGCTGTCACGCGAGTGCCTGGGAGGTAGCACCAGCAAAGCCCACCTGGCAGCAGCACTGCCTGAGCTCCATGTCCAGGAGCAGCCGTGGAGGCCAGGACTGGGCCCAGCTGTGCAGGAGGGTCCCTGTGTGCCACTGGCAGCTGGGGCCTCAGCCACCTCCTCTCTACACAGGTGCTCCTCTCCATCTCCAGAAGACCAGCCTAACAACGCAGGCAGCGAGAATTTGAGCCATGACCTCAGCTCTCCACTTCTGCCCCTATCTACCCTGCCGTGGCTGCAGCAGTGTCACGAGGCCATCCCAAAACCCACCGCTCCTCAACGAGAACCTCTGCCCCTGAGCCCCCTGGTCCTGTTCCCCGGCCAGGACTGAAGGTGGGCAGCCCTTGCCTGGCAGGGCAGGGCGTGGCCCACATTTTATATTCAAATAAAGAGTTGGAGTTTTCACAGTTATGTTCGTGTGGTAGCAGCAGCAAAGCCCACCCGGCAGCAGCACTGGCTGAGCTCCATGCCCAGGAGCAGCCGTGGATGGCCACGGTGTGGGCAGGCAGGAGCCAGGCAGGGGCTGCTGTGCCCAGCGGCAGGGCCCCGAGGGGATGGGGGAGCCCATGCTGAGCGTCCCTGGGCTGAGGGCACATTTCCTTCTGTGGGATCATCTGGGCCTGGACCTGAAGAGGCACAAAGGGATATTTTGGGGTGCCTGATGAGGGTTCCAGGAGTCCCGGATGTTTTAAATGAATTAGCTTTTTTTGATTAATACGGAGAATTTATTCCATAATTAAAATTCAGTCGTAGAAAATCTAGAAGCAAATATCAGATTGGCCCTGAAGCAGGCTGACAGCGTCAGGTGAGACAGGTGGGGCATTTCTCTCCCCTGTGCATCACGAAGGGACAGCTCTCTCAAAGTCTTTTTTGTCCATTTCCAAGCTCCAAGCGGTGTGGAGGGCAGGAGTTTTTCTGCTTTCTTATGGTTGTTTTTATCCTTTTTGCATATTCATGTATTTTTTCCTTTCTTGCTGCAGCTCTTGCTGAGAGTTTCCCCAAAACTGGTAAAAAATTCACTTTGTTAGAGGAAAATCTCCTGGAATATGCATTCTAGGAGGCACACATTTATCTTATAGATGATGCAAATCGAATGCACATTGCTGAGGTTTGGTCAGAGAAATAATCTTCTGGAATCAGCATTTCTGGGGACGAATATTCAGGCTAGGATTTTGGTGCATGTTGATTGCCCTGAACCCTCCTTTGTTATGCTAGGATTTTCATTAGGCGAGATTACTGTAGTCTCAGCATGAATTTGTGCATACAATCTATCAGAATCCCTCCCTTTCTCTATTAATTTATTAAATTTGTACTTTTAGGATACACTTTGACAAAGCTTACTTATTTTCTAATTTTATGTTTAGTATTTATAAAACTTGACAACTACACTTTCATACTACTAGTCAGGGTATAAAATTAACAGCTCTTCTCATAAGGTAGATTATTCTAAATCTTTAATTTCTTTTCTTTGGATTGTCAATTATATTTTTTTATATCAATGCATGTGCTTATTGTAATTTAGATATATTTTGACTCCATAGTCGTTTAAGGCTGGTAATATTTGTAAAATAAGTTTTTCATGTTTTCTTATGTTGCCTGCTAAAATGTGTCTTTATAACTGTCTCATGTTCTTGTTTTCTAATTCTTGAGCAATTTGCTTTATTCTACTCTCAGGATTTATTTCTTCTCTATCTCTTGCAGAGCAAAAAGTTTTAATATATTGCTTACAAATTTTGCCATTTTATTCTTTTTGCTCTATTTCACATTTTCTTTATTCCAGTGTCTTTTACTACTCATAGTGCACCTTCTGAATTTGTTAAAATTATAGCGTACTACACTAACTTGGGAGTGTGCATATGGATCATTCTTTTTGGGCTTGGATGACTAATACAGTGACAATAATCCTCTGCAGTTTTAACACTCTAGCTCTCTCAAAGCCCCTTTGGGTTGCAGCCAAAGGGCCAAGATGTGTATCTTCTTGGTAGCAGAGCTTACACCTTGGGATCTAGTCACTGATGTCATTCGTCTCATTCTCAGTATTTACTTCATAAGATTTATAAGAGCCTTTTAAATTGTTTTTCAGGATTTAGGATAGCACCTGCTTATTTCTAATTGTTATAGTTTTGTTTCTTTGACATTTTAGCTCTAAAGTTGTAATTAGTCTGTACACTTCTCTTTCTTTCAGCTCTACTTGGCTTTTTTCCTTTATTTTAATTTGATCCTTATTAAATATCTAACGGCTTTTGTTATATCCTATCTGATTTAATGTTACTTTTAGTGTTTCTTGGAACTTAAATCTGGTTTGTATCTTATATACTTGATTTTTTTCGGATTTTTCACGAATCATATTATTGTTCTAATATATTCTTTACAGTGTTTCATTAGCTTTTACTTCTATTTCTTTTGTCTGTTATAACAAAAGCACAAAAATATTTTATTTTTTGAAATAAATTTGCATATCACACCTTAAATATTCAGTTCACTTAAAACAACCTCATGAATAATACAGTTTAAAATAAAATATTTTACTTCTCATAACAATGGGTTTTACAGCTTACAAGCTTAGGTATTAACATGCATCAGTCTATTTTACTTCAAGGAGAAGTGGTGACTTTTTAGTGAGGTTTGGCTGGTGTTTCTGTTGGTGGATTTACAGGTCTTCTGTCCTGCCTTTCTTTGCAGCTGAACCTGCTGGTGAAGGTGGTGCAGCTTCCCAAGCCACGTCCAGGACTGAGGCTCTGGGAGATGCTGAGGGTAGGTCAAGGCCTTTCCCCTGGGAGAGCTGCCAGCTCAGAGCCCAAAGCTGGGCCAGGGGGGCATTGCTGCAGGTGCCAGCACAGAACGATGCACGTGTGTGCCCTCGCCCTGCACGATTCCCTCACCCCTCCTGTGGCTCAGTGGTGCCCGTGCAGATCAGCAGAGATGGCAGAAGCTTCTGTGGCTGTTGAGTTACAGGTGTGTCTGCAGGGAGGACTTCTCCAGCTCCTTTGCTGATTCCTACACAGAAGCCTGGCAACCATCGCAGAGGTGAGTAGTGTGTCCCTGCTGACCCCTCAGGCTGAGCCCTGCTTCTGTGGGGTCCATTGCTGGGAAATGGAACTACTTTCTCTTAAGGTCCTCTGACAGGAGAGACCAAAGACATGGCAGGCAGGAAATTCCAGGACCCATTAGAAATCATGTGGCAAATGCTGAAGGAACGTCTGCAGAGAAGACAAGGTGGGTGCATTTCCCTCATGCTGCCCCTGGGACTCAGCAGCCGGGGGCTTTGGCTGCACATCTGGACACGCCGTGCCCGGCACAGCAGGAAGGGATCCATGGCAGCCTCGCTGCCCCACTGCTGCTTTCACGCCCTGCAGGGCTGTTTGCCAGCCTGGCCTGGCTGCAGCTTCTGCCCAGCCTCTGCCGGAAGGCATTTGGCATCAGCTGGCAGACAGCCCCAATTGCACCACAGGCCATGCCCACCCTCAGATCCCGTGCAATTTCCTGGTGTCCAGGCAGTTCAGATGTTGGGGCTGTTTGGGGAAGGAAGCAGCCTTGGGTTGTCCCAAAATCCTGGGTGTTTTCTGATCCTCATCCATTCCTTTCACAAGTGATGCCTCCTGAAATTATCCCCTTCCCCATTCCCAGTCAGGAATGTTTTCATCTGATCCAGCTGTCTCTTCTCCATTCTCCAGAAATGAAAGGAGAGCCTGCGGAGAAAGAAGCATTTCCCGGAGGAAGCAGTGGTTGCATGCCAGCCTCAGCTCCAGGAAGGGAGGCCATGCCAGGCACAGGCACAGGAGGTAATTGCTGTGCCTCTGGGCCTGAGCCCTGCTGAGGCTTGAGCTGCCCTCTCTGCTGTTTGGCAGTGCGGGCACAGCCTGGACTAGAGCAGCACAGCCCAGGGGAATTATCCCGAGCAGGCTCAGGGCACTGAGCAGTCCTGCTGGGGTCCCTCCATGGGAGACATGTCCTGAAACCTGGGAGTGACTGCACGGGGTGCCCACGGTGGGGAAAGGACAGAGGGGGAGAGCAAGGCTCCAGTGTGTCCTGAGAGGGCCTGGCTGTTTGCCCTTGGGATCTGAGGGGTTTCCCCACAGAAGGAGGGCAGGAGGGACAGAGGGAGGGCAGGATGGATAGCTGTGGCACTGCCTGCTGCAGTTTTCCCCCATGCTTTAGGGAGGATTTCTTCTGTGTGTGAGGGGGAGAGTCCCAGGTCCCTGCACTGCTGCAGCCACCCCTCCCAGGGATGTTGCTGAGGGCAGGGAAAGAGTGTGGAGAGAGACCAGGAGCCAGCCCAGAGCTCCCCAGGCCCCTGGGCAGCTTTGGCCATGTCTATTCACATCTGGCTCCCATGGCCTTACCCGACTCCCTGGCAGTGCCCAGTTCCCTGTGGCAGAAAGAGATCCCAGCACACACTGGAAAATGTTCTCATCTGTGCTGCATTGTAGATGAGGGTGCTGGGAAGGCTTCTCCATCAGCTTGGATGAATAAAGTTTTGAAGCCCTTGGAGCCTCCTGCAGGTATGTTCTCAGTGTGCCACCAAGGAAGAATTGTAGACAAGCGGGCAGGCACCAGGTGACAGAAGCTTCTGTGGCTGTTGTGTTACAGATGTGTCTACAGGGAAGACTTCTCCAGCTTCTCCAGCTGCTACCTTGGATGCTGCACTCAAGCCCAGCTCCCATCTCAGGGGTGAGTAGTGTGTCCCTGCAAACCCCACAGGCTGAACCCTGCTTTTCTGGGATCCATTCCTGGGAAATGGAAACATTTTTCTCTAAGGTACTCCAACAGGGAAAATCCAAGATACAACAGATAAGATATCCCTGGAACCATCCAAACAGATGAGGCAAGAGCTGAAGGAACCCCTGCAGACAAGAGAAGGTGGGTGCATTTCCCTCATGCTTCCCCTGGGACTCAGCAGCCGGGGGCTTTGGCTGCACATCTGGACACGCCGTGCCTGGCACAGTGGGAAGGGATCCATGGCAGCCTCGCTGCCCCGCTGCTGCTTTCACGCCCTGCAGGGCTGTTTCCCAGCCTGGCCTGGCTGCAGCTTCTGCCCAGCCTCTGCCGGAAGGCATTTGGCATCAGCTGACAGGCCATGCCCAAACTGTAAGACACCCTGAGATCCCCCACTATATCCAGCCCTGCAGATTAGGAAAAGGGTGGCTGTTTGGAGGTGGAAGTGCTGTCATCATGCCACTGTAACCTGGCCATTTTCCTGCTCCATAAATTTCACAAATATTACCTCTGATGCCACCGCCCAAGTGGGGAACAGCCCCATCTGATGCAGCTGTCTCCCTTCCTTTGTCAAGAGATGGACATAGTACTTCAGTGGAAGGTGGCATTTCTTGAAGGAAGCACTCCATCTTCGGTGCCAGCCCCTGCTGCAGGAAGGAAGGCAAAGCCAGACACGGGCACAGGCACAGCAGGTAATTGCTGTGCCGGGCTCAGGCCTGGCCGGGGCTGTGTGGCAGCAGCTCTTCCCCCAGGGCCTGCCCTTGCACGGCCCGGCAGCAGCCAAAGCTGGAGGCACCTCGGCTTCCAGGCCTCTGGAGCTGGTTCAGAGCCCCGGGGAAACAGGACTGGTGCAGCAACGTCCCTGGCGCTGCAGCTGCTGCGGAGCTGGCCCTGAGTGCCCAGAGGCCCAAGGCACAGGAGCAGCCCCGAGCGGGAGCCCTGCCGCCAGCCCAGGGCCAGAGCCAGCCCTGGCACACAATGGAAACAGTTCTCATCTTGGTTTGCTTCCAGACTGGGATGCTGGGAAGGATTCTCCATTAGCCTGGCGCTCTGAAGTTGTGAAGCCCTCTGAGCATTCTGCAGGTATGTTCTCACTGTCCCACCAAGGCGTAATGTTTGACTGACTGGTAAGAAGCAGGTGACAGAAGCTTCTGTGGCTGTTGTGTTACAGGCGTGTCTGCAGGGACGACCTCACCAACTCCTACCTTGGATGCTGCACAAAAGGCCAGCTCCCATGGCAGGGGTGAGTAGTGTGTCCCTGCTGACCCCTCAGGCTGAGCCCTGCTTTTGTGGGGTCCATTGCTGGGAAATGGAACTACTTTCTCTTAAGGTCCTCTGACAGGAGAGACCAAAGACATGGCAGGCAGGAAATTCCAGGACCCATTAGAAATCATGTGGCAAATGCTGAAGGAATGTCTGCAGAGAAGACAAGTTGGGTGCATTTCCCTCATGCTGCTCCTGGGACTCAGCAGCCGGGGGCTTTGGCTGCACATCTGGACACGCCGTGCCCGGCACAGCAGGAAGGGATCCATGGCAGCCTCGCTGCCCCGCTGCTGCTTTCACGCCCTGCAGGGCTGTTTGCCAGCCTGGCCTGGCTGCAGCTTCTGCCCAGCCTCTGCAGGAAGGCATTTGGCATCAGCTGGCAGACAGCCCCAAATGCACCACAGGCCATGCCCACCCTCAGATGCCCTGCAATTTCCTGCTGTCCAGGCAGTTCAGATGTTGGGGCTGTTTGGGGAAGGAAGCAGCCTTGGGTTGTCCCAAAATCCTGGGTGTTTTCTGATCCTCATCCATTCCTTTCACAAGTGATGCCTCCTGAAATTATCCCCTTCCCCATTCCCAGTCAGGAATGTTTTCATCTGATCCAGCTGTCTCTTCTCCATTCTCCAGAAATGAAAGGAGAGCCTGCGGAGAAAGAAGCATTTCCCGGAGGAAGCAGTGGTTGCATGCCAGCCTCAGCTCCAGGAAGGGAGGCCATGCCAGGCACAGGCACAGGAGGTAATTGCTGTGCCTCTGGGCCTGAGCCCTGCTGAGGCTTGAGCTGCCCTCTCTGCTGTTTGGCAGTGCGGGCACAGCCTGGACTAGAGCAGCACAGCCCAGGGGAATTATCCCGAGCAGGCTCAGGGCACTGAGCAGTCCTGCTGGGGTCCCTCCATGGGAGACATGTCCTGAAACCTGGGAGCGACTGCACGGGGTGCCCACGGTGGGGAAAGGACAGAGGGGGAGAGCAAGGCTCCAGTGTGTCCTGAGAGGGCCTGGCTGTTTGCCCTTGGGATCTGAGGGGTTTCCCCACAGAAGGAGGGCAGGAGGGACAGAGGGAGGGCAGGATGGATAGCTGTGGCACTGCCTGCTGCAGTTTTCCCCCATGCTTTAGGGAGGATTTCTTCTGTGTGTGAGGGGGAGAGTCCCAGGTCCCTGCACTGCTGCAGCCACCCCTCCCAGGGATGTTGCTGAGGGCAGGGAAAGAGTGTGGAGAGAGACCAGGAGCCAGCCCAGAGCTCCCCAGGCCCCTGGGCAGCTTTGGCCATGTCTATTCACATCTGGCTCCCATGGCCTTACCCGACTCCCTGGCAGTGCCCAGTTCCCTGTGGCAGAAAGAGATCCCAGCACACACTGGAAAATGTTCTCATCTGTGCTGCATTGTAGATGAGGGTGCTGGGAAGGCTTCTCCATCAGCTTGGATGAATAAAGTTTTGAAGCCCTTGGAGCCTCCTGCAGGTGTGTTCTCAGCGTGCCACCAAGGAAGAATTGTAGACAAGCGGGCAGGCACCAGGTGACAGAAGCTTCTGTGGCTGTTGTGTTACAGATGTGTCTACAGGGAAGACTTCTCCAGCTTCTCCAGCTGCTACCTAGGATGCTGCACTCAAGCCCAGCTCCCATCTCAGGGGTGAGTAGTGTGTCCCTGCTGACCCCACAGGCTGAACCCTGCTTTTCTGGGATCCATTCCTGGGAAATGGAAATATTTTTCTCTAAGGTACTCCAACAGGGAAAATCCAAGATACAACAGATAAGATATCCCTGGAACCATCCAAACAGATGAGGCAAGAGCTGAAGGAACCCCTGCAGACAAGAGAAGGTGGGTGCATTTCCCTCATGCTGCTCCTGGGACTCAGCAGCCGGGGGCTTTGACTGCACATCTGGACACGCCGTGCCCGGCACAGCGGGAAGGGATCCATGGCAGCCTTGCTGCCCCGCTGCTGCTTTCACGCCCTGCAGGGCTGTTTGCCAGCCTGGCCTGGCTGCAGCTTCTGCCCAGCCTCTGCAGGAAGGCATTTGGCATCAGCTGACAGGCCATGCCCAAACTGTAACACACCCTGAGATCCCCCACTATATCCAGCCCTGCAGAGTAGGAAAAGGGTGGCTGTTTGGTGGTGGAAGTGCTCTCATCATGCCACTGTAACCTGGCCATTTTCCTGCTCCATAAATTTCACAAATATTACCTCTGATGCCACCACCCAAGTGGGAAACAGCTCCATCTGATGCAGCTGTCTCCCTTCCTTTGTCAAGAGATGGACATAGTGCTTCAGTGGAAGGTGGTATTTCTTGAAGGAAGCACTCCATCTTCGGTGCCAGCCCCTGCTGCAGGAAGGAAGGCAAAGCCAGACACGGGCACAGGCACAGCAGGTAATTGCTGTGCCAGGCTCAGCCCTGGCCGGGGCTGTGTGGCAGCAGCTCTTCCCCCAGGGCCTGCCCTTGCCCGGCCCGGCAGCAGCCAAAGCTGGAGGCGCCTCGGCTTCCAGGCCTCTGGAGCTGGTTCAGAGCCCCGGGGAAACGGGACTGCTGCAGCAACGTCCCTGGCGCTGCAGCTGCTGCGGAGCTGGCCCTGAGTGCCCAGAGGCCCAAGGCACAGGAGCAGCCCCGAGCGGGAGCCCTGCCACCAGCCCAGGGCCAGAGCCAGCCCTGGCACACAATGGAAACAGTTCTCATCTTGGTTTGCTTCCAGACTGGGATGCTGGGAAGGATTCTCCATTAGCCTGGCGCTCTGAAGTTGTGAAGCACTCTGAGCATTCTGCAGGTATGTTCTCACTGTCCCACCAAGGCGTAATGTTTGACTGACTGTTAAGAACCAGGTGACAGAAGCTTCTGTGGCTGTTGTGTTACAGGCGTGTCTGCAGGGACGACCTCACCAACTCCTACCTTGGATGCTGCACAAAAGGCCAGCTCCCATGGCAGGGGTGAGTAGTGTGTCCCTGCTGACCCCTCAGGCTGAGCCCTGCTTTTGTGGGGTCCATTCCTGGGAAATGGAACTACTTTCTCTTAAGGTCCTCTGACAGGAAAGACCAAAGACATGGCAGGCAGGAAATTCCAGGACCCATTAGAAATCATGTGGCAAATGCTGAAGGAACGTCTGCAGAGAAGACAAGGTGGGTGCATTTCCCTCATGCTGCTCCTGGGACTCAGTAGCCGGGGGCTTTGGCTGCACATCTGGACACGCCGTGCCCGGCACAGTAGGAAGGGATCCATGGCAGCCTTGCTGCCCCGCTGCTGCTTTCACGCCCTGCAGGGCTGTTTGCCAGCCTGGCCTGGCTGCAGCTTCTGCCCAGCCTCTGCAGGAAGGCATTTGGCATCAGCTGGCAGAGAGCCCCAATTGCACCACAGGCCATGCCCACCCTCAGATCCCCTGCAATTTCCTGGTGTCCAGGCAGATCAGATGTTGGGGCTGTTTGGGGAAGGAAGCAGCCTTGGGTTGTCCCAAAATCCTGGGTGTTTTCTGATCCTTGTGCATTCCTTTCACAAGTGATGCCTCCTGAAATTGTCCCCTTCCCCATTCCCAGTCAGGAATGTTTTCATCTGATCCAGCTGTCTCTTTTCCATTCTCCAGAAATGAAAGGAGAGCCTGTGGAGAAAGAAGCATTTCCCGGACGAAGCAGTGGTTGCATGCCAGCCTCAGCTCCAGGAAGGGAGGCCATGCCAGGCACAGGCACAGGAGGTAATTGCTGTGCCTCTGGGCCTGAGCCCTGCTGAGGCTTGAGCTGCCCTCTCTGCTGTTTGGCAGTGCGGGCACAGCCTGGACTAGAGCGGCACAGCCCAGGGGAATTATCCCGAGCAGGCTCAGGGCACTGAGCAGTCCTGCTGGGGTCCCTCCATGGGAGACATGTCCTGAAACCTGGGAGTGACTGCACGGGGTGCCCACGGTGGGGAAAGGACAGAGGGGGAGAGCAAGGCTCCAGTGTGTCCTGAGAGGGCCTGGCTGTTTGCCCTTGGGATCTGGGGGGTTTCCCCACAGAAGGAGGGCAGGAGGGACAGAGGGAGGGCAGGATGGATAGCTGTGGCACTGCCTGCTGCAGTTTTCCCCCATGCTTTAGGGAGGATTTCTTCTGTGTGTGAGGGGGAGAGTTCCAGGTCCCTGCACTGCTGCAGCCACCCCTCCCAGGGATGTTGCTGAGGGCAGGGAAAGAGTGTGGAGAGTGACCAGGAGCCAGCCCAGAGCTCCCCAGGCCCCTGGGCAGCTTTGGCCATGTCTATTCACATCTGGCTCCCATGGCCTCACCCGACTCCCTGGCAGTGCCCAGTTCCCTGTGGCAGAAAGAGATCCCAGCACACACTGGAAAATGTTCTCATCTGTGCTGCATTGTAGATGAAGGTGCTGGGAAGGCTTCTCCATCAGCTTGGATGAATAAAGTTTTGAAGCCCTTGGAGCCTCCTGCAGGTATGTTCTCAGCGTGCCACCAAGGAAGAATTGTAGACAAGCGGGCAGGCACCAGGTGACGGAAGCTTCTGTGGCTGTTGTGTTACAGATGTGTCTACAGGGAAGACTTCTCCAGCTTCTCCAGCTGCTACCTTGGATGCTGCACTCAAGCCCAGCTCCCATCTCAGGGGTGAGTAGTGTGTCCCTGCTGACCCCACAGGCTGAGCCCTGCTTTTCTGGGATCCATTCCTGGCAAATGGAAATATTTTTCTCTAAGGTACTCCAACAGGGAAAATCCAAGATACAACAGATAAGATATCCCTGGAACCATCCAAACAGATGAGGCAAGAGCTGAAGGAACCCCTGCAGACAAGAGAAGGTGGGTGCATTTCCCTCATGCTGCTCCTGGGACTCAGCAGCCGGGGGCTTTGGCTGCACATCTGGACACGCCATGCCCGGCACCGCGGGAAGGGATCCATGGCAGCCTTGCTGCCCCGCTGCTGCTTTCACGCCCTGCAGGGCTGTTTGCCAGCCTGGCCTGGCTGCAGCTTCTGCCCAGCCTCTGCAGGAAGGCATTTGGCATCAGCTGACAGGCCATGCCCAAACTGTAACACACCCTGAGATCCCCCACTATATCCAGCCCTGCAGAGTAGGAAAAGGGTGGCTGTTTGGTGGTGGAAGTGCTCTCATCATGCCACTGTAACCTGGCCATTTTCCTGCTCCATAAATTTCACAAATATTACCTCTGATGCCACCACCCAAGTGGGAAACAGCTCCATCTGATGCAGCTGTCTCCCTTCCTTTGTCAAGAGATGGACATAGTGCTTCAGTGGAAGGTGGCATTTCTTGAAGGAAGCACTCCATCTTCGGTGCCAGCCCCTGCTGCAGGAAGGAAGGCAAAGGCAGACACGGGCACAGGCACAGCAGGTAATTGCTGTGCCAGGCTCAGCCCTGGCCGGGGCTGTGTGGCAGCAGCTCTTCCCCCAGGGCCTGCCCTTGCCCGGCCCGGCAGCAGCCAAAGCTGGAGGCGCCTCGGCTTCCAGGCCTCTGGAGCTGGTTCAGAGCCCCGGGGAAACGGGACTGCTGCAGCAACGTCCCTGGCGCTGCAGCTGCTGCGGAGCTGGCCCTGAGTGCCCAGAGGCCCAAGGCACAGGAGCAGCCCCGAGCGGGAGCCCTGCCACCAGCCCAGGGCCAGAGCCAGCCCTGGCACACAATGGAAACAGTTCTCATCTTGGTTTGCTTCCAGACTGGGATGCTGGGAAGGATTCTCCATTAGCCTGGCGCTCTGAAGTTGTGAAGCACTCTGAGCATTCTGCAGGTATGTTCTCACTGTCCCACCCAGGCGTAATGTTTGACTGACTGTTAAGAACCAGGTGACAGAAGCTTCTGTGGCTGTTGTGTTACAGGCGTGTCTGCAGGGACGACCTCACCAACTCCTACCTTGGATGCTGCACAAAAGGCCAGCTCCCATGGCAGGGGTGAGTAGTGTGTCCCTGCTGACCCCTCAGGCTGAGCCCTGCTTTTGTGGGGTCCATTCCTGGGAAATGGAACTACTTTCTCTTAAGGTCCTCTGACAGGAAAGACCAAAGACATGGCAGGCAGGAAATTCCAGGACCCATTAGAAATCATGTGGCAAATGCTGAAGGAACGTCTGCAGAGAAGACAAGGTGGGTGCATTTCCCTCATGCTGCTCCTGGGACTCAGTAGCCGGGGGCTTTGGCTGCACATCTGGACACGCCGTGCCCGGCACAGTAGGAAGGGATCCATGGCAGCCTTGCTGCCCCGCTGCTGCTTTCACGCCCTGCAGGGCTGTTTCCCAGCCTGGCCTGGCTGCAGCTTCTGCCCAGCCTCTGCAGGAAGGCATTTGGCATCAGCTGGCAGACAGCCCCAATTGCACCACAGGCCATGCCCACCCTCCGATCCCCTGCAATTTCCTGGTGTCCAGGCAGATCAGATGTTGGGGCTGTTTGGGGAAGGAAGCAGCCTTGGGTTGTCCCAAAATCCTGGGTGTTTTCTGATCCTTGTGCATTCCTTTCACAAGTGATGCCTCCTGAAATTGTCCCCTTCCCCATTCCCAGTCAGGAATGTTTTCATCTGATGCAGCTGTCTCTTTTCCATTCTCCAGAAATGAAAGGAGAGCCTGCGGAGAAAGAAGCATTTCCCGGACGAAGCAGTGGTTGCATGCCAGCCTCAGCTCCAGGAAGGGAGGCCATGCCAGGCACAGGCACAGGAGGTAATTGCTGTGCCTCTGGGCCTGAGCCCTGCTGAGGCTTGAGCTGCCCTCTCTGCTGTTTGGCAGTGCGGGCACAGCCTGGACTAGAGCGGCACAGCCCAGGGGAATTATCCCGAGCAGGCTCAGGGCACTGAGCAGTCCTGCTGGGGTCCCTCCATGGGAGACATGTCCTGAAACCTGACAGCGACTGCACGGGGTGCCCACGGTGGGGAAAGGACAGAGGGGGAGAGCAAGGCTCCAGTGTGTCCTGAGAGGGCCTGGCTGTTTGCCCTTGGGATCTGGGGGGTTTCCCCACAGAAGGAGGGCAGGAGGGACAGAGGGAGGGCAGGATGGATAGCTGTGGCACTGCCTGCTGCAGTTTTCCCCCATGCTTTAGGGAGGATTTCTTCTGTGTGTGAGGGGGAGAGTTCCAGGTCCCTGCACTGCTGCAGCCACCCCTCCCAGGGATGTTGCTGAGGGCAGGGAAAGAGTGTGGAGAGTGACCAGGAGCCAGCCCAGAGCTCCCCAGGCCCCTGGGCAGCTTTGGCCATGTCTATTCACATCTGGCTCCCATGGCCTTACCCGACTCCCTGGCAGTGCCCAGTTCCCTGTGGCAGAAAGAGATCCCAGCACACACTGGAAAATGTTCTCATCTGTGCTGCATTGTAGATGAGGGTGCTGGGAAGGCTTCTCCATCAGCTTGGATGAATAAAGTTTTGAAGCCCTTGGAGCCTCCTGCAGGTATGTTCTCAGCGTGCCACCAAGGAAGAATTGTAGACAAGCGGGCAGGCACCAGGTGACAGAAGCTTCTGTGGCTGTTGTGTTACAGATGTGTCTACAGGGAAGACTTCTCCAGCTTCTCCAGCTGCTACCTTGGATGCTGCACTCAAGCCCAGCTCCCATCTCAGGGGTGAGTAGTGTGTCCCTGCTGACCCCACAGGCTGAGCCCTGCTTTTCTGGGATCCATTCCTGGCAAATGGAAATATTTTTCTCTAAGGTACTCCAACAGGGAAAATCCAAGATACAACAGATAAGATATCCCTGGAACCATCCAAACAGATGAGGCAAGAGCTGAAGGAACCCCTGCAGACAAGAGAAGGTGGGTGCATTTCCCTCATGCTGCTCCTGGGACTCAGCAGCCGGGGGCTTTGGCTGCACATCTGGACACGCCGTGCCCGGCACCGCGGGAAGGGATCCATGGCAGCCTTGCTGCCCCGCTGCTGCTTTCACGCCCTGCAGGGCTGTTTGCCAGCCTGGCCTGGCTGCAGCTTCTGCCCAGCCTCTGCAGGAAGGCATTTGGCATCAGCTGACAGGCCATGCCCAAACTGTAACACACCCTGAGATCCCCCACTATATCCAGCCCTGCAGAGTAGGAAAAGGGTGGCTGTTTGGTGGTGGAAGTGCTCTCATCATGCCACTGTAACCTGGCCATTTTCCTGCTCCATAAATTTCACAAATATTACCTCTGATGCCACCACCCAAGTGGGAAACAGCTCCATCTGATGCAGCTGTCTCCCTTCCTTTGTCAAGAGATGGACATAGTGCTTCAGTGGAAGGTGGCATTTCTTGAAGGAAGCACTCCATCTTCGGTGCCAGCCCCTGCTGCAGGAAGGAAGGCAAAGCCAGACACGGGCACAGGCACAGCAGGTAATTGCTGTGCCAGGCTCAGCCCTGGCCGGGGCTGTGTGGCAGCAGCTCTTCCCCCAGGGCCTGCCCTTGCCCGGCCCGGCAGCAGCCAAAGCTGGAGGCGCCTCGGCTTCCAGGCCTCTGGAGCTGGTTCAGAGCCCCGGGGAAACGGGACTGCTGCAGCAACGTCCCTGGCGCTGCAGCTGCTGCGGAGCTGGCCCTGAGTGCCCAGAGGCCCAAGGCACAGGAGCAGCCCCGAGCGGGAGCCCTGCCACCAGCCCAGGGCCAGAGCCAGCCCTGGCACACAATGGAAACAGTTCTCATCTTGGTTTGCTTCCAGACTGGGATGCTGGGAAGGATTCTCCATTAGCCTGGCGCTCTGAAGTTGTGAAGCACTCTGAGCATTCTGCAGGTATGTTCTCACTGTCCCACCAAGGCGTAATGTTTGACTGACTGTTAAGAACCAGGTGACAGAAGCTTCTGTGGCTGTTGTGTTACAGGCGTGTCTGCAGGGACGACCTCACCAACTCCTACCTTGGATGCTGCACAAAAGGCCAGCTCCCATGGCAGGGGTGAGTAGTGTGTCCCTGCTGACCCCTCAGGCTGAGCCCTGCTTTTGTGGGGTCCATTCCTGGGAAATGGAACTACTTTCTCTTAAGGTCCTCTGACAGGAAAGACCAAAGACATGGCAGGCAGGAAATTCCAGGACCCATTAGAAATCATGTGGCAAATGCTGAAGGAACGTCTGCAGAGAAGACAAGGTGGGTGCATTTCCCTCATGCTGCTCCTGGGACTCAGTAGCCGGGGGCTTTGGCTGCACATCTGGACACGCCGTGCCCGGCACAGTAGGAAGGGATCCATGGCAGCCTTGCTGCCCCGCTGCTGCTTTCACGCCCTGCAGGGCTGTTTGCCAGCCTGGCCTGGCTGCAGCTTCTGCCCAGCCTCTGCAGGAAGGCATTTGGCATCAGCTGGCAGACAGCCCCAATTGCACCACAGGCCATGCCCACCCTCAGATCCCCTGCAATTTCCTGGTGTCCAGGCAGATCAGATGTTGGGGCTGTTTGGGGAAGGAAGCAGCCTTGGGTTGTCCCAAAATCCTGGGTGTTTTCTGATCCTTGTGCATTCCTTTCACAAGTGATGCCTCCTGAAATTGTCCCCTTCCCCATTCCCAGTCAGGAATGTTTTCATCTGATCCAGCTGTCTCTTTTCCATTCTCCAGAAATGAAAGGAGAGCCTGCGGAGAAAGAAGCATTTCCCGGACGAAGCAGTGGTTGCATGCCAGCCTCAGCTCCAGGAAGGGAGGCCATGCCAGGCACAGGCACAGGAGGTAATTGCTGTGCCTCTGGGCCTGAGCCCTGCTGAGGCTTGAGCTGCCCTCTCTGCTGTTTGGCAGTGCGGGCACAGCCTGGACTAGAGCGGCACAGCCCAGGGGAATTATCCCGAGCAGGCTCAGGGCACTGAGCAGTCCTGCTGGGGTCCCTCCATGGGAGACATGTCCTGAAACCTGACAGCGACTGCACGGGGTGCCCACGGTGGGGAAAGGACAGAGGGGGAGAGCAAGGCTCCAGTGTGTCCTGAGAGGGCCTGGCTGTTTGCCCTTGGGATCTGGGGGGTTTCCCCACAGAAGGAGGGCAGGAGGGACAGAGGGAGGGCAGGATGGATAGCTGTGGCACTGCCTGCTGCAGTTTTCCCCCATGCTTTAGGGAGGATTTCTTCTGTGTGTGAGGGGGAGAGTCCCAGGTCCCTGCACTGCTGCAGCCACCCCTCCCAGGGATGTTGCTGAGGGCAGGGAAAGAGTGTGGAGAGTGACCAGGAGCCAGCCCAGAGCTCCCCAGGCCCCTGGGCAGCTTTGGCCATGTCTATTCACATCTGGCTCCCATGGCCTCACCCGACTCCCTGGCAGTGCCCAGTTCCCTGTGGCAGAAAGAGATCCCAGCACACACTGGAAAATGTTCTCATCTGTGCTGCATTGTAGATGAAGGTGCTGGGAAGGCTTCTCCATCAGCTTGGATGAATAAAGTTTTGAAGCCCTTGGAGCCTCCTGCAGGTATGTTCTCAGCGTGCCACCAAGGAAGAATTGTAGACAAGCGGGCAGGCACCAGGTGACGGAAGCTTCTGTGGCTGTTGTGTTACAGATGTGTCTACAGGGAAGACTTCTCCAGCTTCTCCAGCTGCTACCTTGGATGCTGCACTCAAGCCCAGCTCCCATCTCAGGGGTGAGTAGTGTGTCCCTGCTGACCCCACAGGCTGAGCCCTGCTTTTCTGGGATCCATTCCTGGCAAATGGAAATATTTTTCTCTAAGGTACTCCAACAGGGAAAATCCAAGATACAACAGATAAGATATCCCTGGAACCATCCAAACAGATGAGGCAAGAGCTGAAGGAACCCCTGCAGACAAGAGAAGGTGGGTGCATTTCCCTCATGCTGCTCCTGGGACTCAGCAGCCGGGGGCTTTGGCTGCACATCTGGACACGCCATGCCCGGCACCGCGGGAAGGGATCCATGGCAGCCTTGCTGCCCCGCTGCTGCTTTCACGCCCTGCAGGGCTGTTTGCCAGCCTGGCCTGGCTGCAGCTTCTGCCCAGCCTCTGCAGGAAGGCATTTGGCATCAGCTGACAGGCCATGCCCAAACTGTAACACACCCTGAGATCCCCCACTATATCCAGCCCTGCAGAGTAGGAAAAGGGTGGCTGTTTGGTGGTGGAAGTGCTCTCATCATGCCACTGTAACCTGGCCATTTTCCTGCTCCATAAATTTCACAAATATTACCTCTGATGCCACCACCCAAGTGGGAAACAGCTCCATCTGATGCAGCTGTCTCCCTTCCTTTGTCAAGAGATGGACATAGTGCTTCAGTGGAAGGTGGCATTTCTTGAAGGAAGCACTCCATCTTCGGTGCCAGCCCCTGCTGCAGGAAGGAAGGCAAAGGCAGACACGGGCACAGGCACAGCAGGTAATTGCTGTGCCAG
This sequence comes from Passer domesticus, assembly GCF_036417665.1. NCBI lineage: Eukaryota > Metazoa > Chordata > Aves > Passeriformes > Passeridae > Passer > Passer domesticus. The sequence goes on along the minus strand of NC_087482.1, from coordinate 5,525,795 downwards.
GCTCAGCCCTGGCCGGGGCTGTGTGGCAGCAGCTCTTCCCCCAGGGCCTGCCCTTGCCCGGCCCGGCAGCAGCCAAAGCTGGAGGCGCCTCGGCTTCCAGGCCTCTGGAGCTGGTTCAGAGCCCCGGGGAAACGGGACTGGTGCAGCAGCGTCCCTGGCGCTGCAGCTGCTGCGGAGCTGGCCCTGAGTGCCCAGAGGCCCAAGGCACAGGAGCAGCCCCGAGCGGGAGCCCTGCCACCAGCCCAGGGCCAGAGCCAGCCCTGGCACACAATGGAAACAGTTCTCATCTTGGTTTGCTTCCAGACTGGGATGCTGGGAAGGATTCTCCATTAGCCTGGCGCTCTGAAGTTGTGAAGCACTCTGAGCATTCTGCAGGTATGTTCTCACTGTCCCACCAAGGCGTAATGTTTGACTGACTGTTAAGAACCAGGTGACAGAAGCTTCTGTGGCTGTTGTGTTACAGGCGTGTCTGCAGGGACGACCTCACCAACTCCTACCTTGGATGCTGCACAAAAGGCCAGCTCCCATGGCAGGGGTGAGTAGTGTGTCCCTGCTGACCCCTCAGGCTGAGCCCTGCTTTTGTGGGGTCCATTCCTGGGAAATGGAACTACTTTCTCTTAAGGTCCTCTGACAGGAAAGACCAAAGACATGGCAGGCAGGAAGTTCCAGGACCCATTAGAAATCATGTGGCAAATGCTGAAGGAACGTCTGCAGAGAAGACAAGGTGGGTGCATTTCCCTCATGCTGCTCCTGGGACTCAGTAGCCGGGGGCTTTGGCTGCACATCTGGACACGCCGTGCCCGGCACAGTAGGAAGGGATCCATGGCAGCCTTGCTGCCCCGCTGCTGCTTTCACGCCCTGCAGGGCTGTTTCCCAGCCTGGCCTGGCTGCAGCTTCTGCCCAGCCTCTGCAGGAAGGCATTTGGCATCAGCTGGCAGACAGCCCCAATTGCACCACAGGCCATGCCCACCCTCCGATCCCCTGCAATTTCCTGGTGTCCAGGCAGATCAGATGTTGGGGCTGTTTGGGGAAGGAAGCAGCCTTGGGTTGTCCCAAAATCCTGGGTGTTTTCTGATCCTTGTGCATTCCTTTCACAAGTGATGCCTCCTGAAATTGTCCCCTTCCCCATTCCCAGTCAGGAATGTTTTCATCTGATGCAGCTGTCTCTTTTCCATTCTCCAGAAATGAAAGGAGAGCCTGCGGAGAAAGAAGCATTTCCCAGAGGAAGCAGTGGTTGCATGCCAGCCTCAGCTCCAGGAAGGGAGGCCATGCCAGGCACAGGCACAGGAGGTAATTGCTGTGCCTCTGGGCCTGAGCCCTGCTGAGGCTTGAGCTGCCCTCTCTGCTGTTTGGCAGTGCGGGCACAGCCTGGACTAGAGCGGCACAGCCCAGGGGAATTATCCCGAGCAGGCTCAGGGCACTGAGCAGTCCTGCTGGGGTCCCTCCATGGGAGACATGTCCTGAAACCTGACAGCGACTGCACGGGGTGCCCACGGTGGGGAAAGGACAGAGGGGGAGAGCAAGGCTCCAGTGTGTCCTGAGAGGGCCTGGCTGTTTGCCCTTGGGATCTGGGGGGTTTCCCCACAGAAGGAGGGCAGGAGGGACAGAGGGAGGGCAGGATGGATAGCTGTGGCACTGCCTGCTGCAGTTTTCCCCCATGCTTTAGGGAGGATTTCTTCTGTGTGTGAGGGGGAGAGTCCCAGGTCCCTGCACTGCTGCAGCCACCCCTCCCAGGGATGTTGCTGAGGGCAGGGAAAGAGTGTGGAGAGTGACCAGGAGCCAGCCCAGAGCTCCCCAGGCCCCTGGGCAGCTTTGGCCATGTCTATTCACATCTGGCTCCCATGGCCTTACCCGACTCCCTGGCAGTGCCCAGTTCCCTGTGGCAGAAAGAGATCCCAGCACACACTGGAAAATGTTCTCATCTGTGCTGCATTGTAGATGAGGGTGCTGGGAAGGCTTCTCCATCAGCTTGGATGAATAAAGTTTTGAAGCCCTTGGAGCCTCCTGCAGGTATGTTCTCAGCGTGCCACCAAGGAAGAATTGTAGACAAGCGGGCAGGCACCAGGTGACAGAAGCTTCTGTGGCTGTTGTGTTACAGATGTGTCTACAGGGAAGACTTCTCCAGCTTCTCCAGCTGCTACCTTGGATGCTGCACTCAAGCCCAGCTCCCATCTCAGGGGTGAGTAGTGTGTCCCTGCTGACCCCACAGGCTGAGCCCTGCTTTTCTGGGATCCATTCCTGGCAAATGGAAATATTTTTCTCTAAGGTACTCCAACAGGGAAAATCCAAGATACAACAGATAAGATATCCCTGGAACCATCCAAACAGATGAGGCAAGAGCTGAAGGAACCCCTGCAGACAAGAGAAGGTGGGTGCATTTCCCTCATGCTGCTCCTGGGACTCAGCAGCCGGGGGCTTTGGCTGCACATCTGGACACGCCGTGCCCGGCACCGCGGGAAGGGATCCATGGCAGCCTTGCTGCCCCGCTGCTGCTTTCACGCCCTGCAGGGCTGTTTGCCAGCCTGGCCTGGCTGCAGCTTCTGCCCAGCCTCTGCAGGAAGGCATTTGGCATCAGCTGACAGGCCATGCCCAAACTGTAACACACCCTGAGATCCCCCACTATATCCAGCCCTGCAGAGTAGGAAAAGGGTGGCTGTTTGGTGGTGGAAGTGCTCTCATCATGCCACTGTAACCTGGCCATTTTCCTGCTCCATAAATTTCACAAATATTACCTCTGATGCCACCGCCCAAGTGGGAAACAGCTCCATCTGATGCAGCTGTCTCCCTTCCTTTGTCAAGAGATGGACATAGTGCTTCAGTGGAAGGTGGCATTTCTTGAAGGAAGCACTCCATCTTCGGTGCCAGCCCCTGCTGCAGGAAGGAAGGCAAAGGCAGACACGGGCACAGGCACAGCAGGTAATTGCTGTGCCAGGCTCAGCCCTGGCCGGGGCTGTGTGGCAGCAGCTCTTCCCCCAGGGCCTGCCCTTGCCCGGCCCGGCAGCAGCCAAAGCTGGAGGCGCCTCGGCTTCCAGGCCTCTGGAGCTGGTTCAGAGCCCCGGGGAAACGGGACTGCTGCAGCAACGTCCCTGGCGCTGCAGCTGCTGCGGAGCTGGCCCTGAGTGCCCAGAGGCCCAAGGCACAGGAGCAGCCCCGAGCGGGAGCCCTGCCACCAGCCCAGGGCCAGAGCCAGCCCTGGCACACAATGGAAACAGTTCTCATCTTGGTTTGCTTCCAGACTGGGATGCTGGGAAGGATTCTCCATTAGCCTGGCGCTCTGAAGTTGTGAAGCACTCTGAGCATTCTGCAGGTATGTTCTCACTGTCCCACCAAGGCGTAATGTTTGACTGACTGTTAAGAACCAGGTGACAGAAGCTTCTGTGGCTGTTGTGTTACAGGCGTGTCTGCAGGGACGACCTCACCAACTCCTACCTTGGATGCTGCACAAAAGGCCAGCTCCCATGGCAGGGGTGAGTAGTGTGTCCCTGCTGACCCCTCAGGCTGAGCCCTGCTTTTGTGGGGTCCATTCCTGGGAAATGGAACTACTTTCTCTTAAGGTCCTCTGACAGGAAAGACCAAAGACATGGCAGGCAGGAAATTCCAGGACCCATTAGAAATCATGTGGCAAATGCTGAAGGAACGTCTGCAGAGAAGACAAGGTGGGTGCATTTCCCTCATGCTGCTCCTGGGACTCAGTAGCCGGGGGCTTTGGCTGCACATCTGGACACGCCGTGCCCGGCACAGTAGGAAGGGATCCATGGCAGCCTTGCTGCCCCGCTGCTGCTTTCACGCCCTGCAGGGCTGTTTGCCAGCCTGGCCTGGCTGCAGCTTCTGCCCAGCCTCTGCAGGAAGGCATTTGGCATCAGCTGGCAGACAGCCCCAATTGCACCACAGGCCATGCCCACCCTCAGATCCCCTGCAATTTCCTGGTGTCCAGGCAGATCAGATGTTGGGGCTGTTTGGGGAAGGAAGCAGCCTTGGGTTGTCCCAAAATCCTGGGTGTTTTCTGATCCTTGTGCATTCCTTTCACAAGTGATGCCTCCTGAAATTGTCCCCTTCCCCATTCCCAGTCAGGAATGTTTTCATCTGATCCAGCTGTCTCTTTTCCATTCTCCAGAAATGAAAGGAGAGCCTGTGGAGAAAGAAGCATTTCCCGGACGAAGCAGTGGTTGCATGCCAGCCTCAGCTCCAGGAAGGGAGGCCATGCCAGGCACAGGCACAGGAGGTAATTGCTGTGCCTCTGGGCCTGAGCCCTGCTGAGGCTTGAGCTGCCCTCTCTGCTGTTTGGCAGTGCGGGCACAGCCTGGACTAGAGCGGCACAGCCCAGGGGAATTATCCCGAGCAGGCTCAGGGCACTGAGCAGTCCTGCTGGGGTCCCTCCATGGGAGACATGTCCTGAAACCTGGGAGTGACTGCACGGGGTGCCCACGGTGGGGAAAGGACAGAGGGGGAGAGCAAGGCTCCAGTGTGTCCTGAGAGGGCCTGGCTGTTTGCCCTTGGGATCTGGGGGGTTTCCCCACAGAAGGAGGGCAGGAGGGACAGAGGGAGGGCAGGATGGATAGCTGTGGCACTGCCTGCTGCAGTTTTCCCCCATGCTTTAGGGAGGATTTCTTCTGTGTGTGAGGGGGAGAGTTCCAGGTCCCTGCACTGCTGCAGCCACCCCTCCCAGGGATGTTGCTGAGGGCAGGGAAAGAGTGTGGAGAGTGACCAGGAGCCAGCCCAGAGCTCCCCAGGCCCCTGGGCAGCTTTGGCCATGTCTATTCACATCTGGCTCCCATGGCCTCACCCGACTCCCTGGCAGTGCCCAGTTCCCTGTGGCAGAAAGAGATCCCAGCACACACTGGAAAATGTTCTCATCTGTGCTGCATTGTAGATGAGGGTGCTGGGAAGGCTTCTCCATCAGCTTGGATGAATAAAGTTTTGAAGCCCTTGGAGCCTCCTGCAGGTATGTTCTCAGCGTGCCACCAAGGAAGAATTGTAGACAAGCGGGCAGGCACCAGGTGACGGAAGCTTCTGTGGCTGTTGTGTTACAGATGTGTCTACAGGGAAGACTTCTCCAGCTTCTCCAGCTGCTACCTTGGATGCTGCACTCAAGCCCAGCTCCCATCTCAGGGGTGAGTAGTGTGTCCCTGCTGACCCCACAGGCTGAGCCCTGCTTTTCTGGGATCCATTCCTGGCAAATGGAAATATTTTTCTCTAAGGTACTCCAACAGGGAAAATCCAAGATACAACAGATAAGATATCCCTGGAACCATCCAAACAGATGAGGCAAGAGCTTGAAGGAACCCCTGCAGACAAGAGAAGGTGGGTGCATTTCCCTCATGCTGCTCCTGGGACTCAGCAGCCGGGGGCTTTGGCTGCACATCTGGACACGCCATGCCCGGCACCGCGGGAAGGGATCCATGGCAGCCTTGCTGCCCCGCTGCTGCTTTCACGCCCTGCAGGGCTGTTTGCCAGCCTGGCCTGGCTGCAGCTTCTGCCCAGCCTCTGCAGGAAGGCATTTGGCATCAGCTGACAGGCCATGCCCAAACTGTAACACACCCTGAGATCCCCCACTATATCCAGCCCTGCAGAGTAGGAAAAGGGTGGCTGTTTGGTGGTGGAAGTGCTCTCATCATGCCACTGTAACCTGGCCATTTTCCTGCTCCATAAATTTCACAAATATTACCTCTGATGCCACCACCCAAGTGGGAAACAGCTCCATCTGATGCAGCTGTCTCCCTTCCTTTGTCAAGAGATGGACATAGTGCTTCAGTGGAAGGTGGCATTTCTTGAAGGAAGCACTCCATCTTCGGTGCCAGCCCCTGCTGCAGGAAGGAAGGCAAAGGCAGACACGGGCACAGGCACAGCAGGTAATTGCTGTGCCAGGCTCAGCCCTGGCCGGGGCTGTGTGGCAGCAGCTCTTCCCCCAGGGCCTGCCCTTGCCCGGCCCGGCAGCAGCCAAAGCTGGAGGCGCCTCGGCTTCCAGGCCTCTGGAGCTGGTTCAGAGCCCCGGGGAAACGGGACTGCTGCAGCAACGTCCCTGGCGCTGCAGCTGCTGCGGAGCTGGCCCTGAGTGCCCAGAGGCCCAAGGCACAGGAGCAGCCCCGAGCGGGAGCCCTGCCACCAGCCCAGGGCCAGAGCCAGCCCTGGCACACAATGGAAACAGTTCTCATCTTGGTTTGCTTCCAGACTGGGATGCTGGGAAGGATTCTCCATTAGCCTGGCGCTCTGAAGTTGTGAAGCACTCTGAGCATTCTGCAGGTATGTTCTCACTGTCCCACCAAGGCGTAATGTTTGACTGACTGTTAAGAACCAGGTGACAGAAGCTTCTGTGGCTGTTGTGTTACAGGCGTGTCTGCAGGGACGACCTCACCAACTCCTACCTTGGATGCTGCACAAAAGGCCAGCTCCCATGGCAGGGGTGAGTAGTGTGTCCCTGCTGACCCCTCAGGCTGAGCCCTGCTTTTGTGGGGTCCATTCCTGGGAAATGGAACTACTTTCTCTTAAGGTCCTCTGACAGGAAAGACCAAAGACATGGCAGGCAGGAAATTCCAGGACCCATTAGAAATCATGTGGCAAATGCTGAAGGAACGTCTGCAGAGAAGACAAGGTGGGTGCATTTCCCTCATGCTGCTCCTGGGACTCAGTAGCCGGGGGCTTTGGCTGCACATCTGGACACGCCGTGCCCGGCACAGTAGGAAGGGATCCATGGCAGCCTTGCTGCCCCGCTGCTGCTTTCACGCCCTGCAGGGCTGTTTGCCAGCCTGGCCTGGCTGCAGCTTCTGCCCAGCCTCTGCAGGAAGGCATTTGGCATCAGCTGGCAGACAGCCCCAATTGCACCACAGGCCATGCCCACCCTCAGATCCCCTGCAATTTCCTGGTGTCCAGGCAGATCAGATGTTGGGGCTGTTTGGGGAAGGAAGCAGCCTTGGGTTGTCCCAAAATCCTGGGTGTTTTCTGATCCTTGTGCATTCCTTTCACAAGTGATGCCTCCTGAAATTGTCCCCTTCCCCATTCCCAGTCAGGAATGTTTTCATCTGATCCAGCTGTCTCTTTTCCATTCTCCAGAAATGAAAGGAGAGCCTGTGGAGAAAGAAGCATTTCCCGGACGAAGCAGTGGTTGCATGCCAGCCTCAGCTCCAGGAAGGGAGGCCATGCCAGGCACAGGCACAGGAGGTAATTGCTGTGCCTCTGGGCCTGAGCCCTGCTGAGGCTTGAGCTGCCCTCTCTGCTGCTTGGCAGCGCGGGCACAGCCTGGACTAGAGCGGCACAGCCCAGGGGAATTATCCCGAGCAGGCTCAGGGCACTGAGCAGTCCTGCTGGGGTCCCTCCATGGGAGACATGTCCTGAAACCTGGAAGTGACTGCATGGGGTGCCCATGGTGGGGAAAGGACAGAGGGGGAGAGCAAGACTCCAGTGTGTCCTGAGAGGGCCTGGCTGTTTGCTCTTGGGATCTTGGAGCTGTCTCAGCAGAAGGAGGGCAGGAGGGAGTGTAGGAGGGAGGGATGGATAGCTGTGGCACTGCCTGCTGCAGTTTTCCCCCATGCTTTAGGGAGGATTTTCTGTGAGTTTGAGGGAGAGAACCCCGGGGCCCTGGGCTACTCCAGCCACCCCTCCCAGGGATGTTGCTGAGGACAGGGAAAGAGTGTGGAGAGTGATGAGGAGCCAGCCCAGAGCTCCCCAGGCCCCTGGGCAGCTTTGGCCATGTCCATTCCCATCTGGGTCCCATAGCCTTACCCGACCCCCTTGCAGTGCCCTTTTGCCTGTAGCATTAGGGGTTCCCAGCATGCCACAGATATGGTTGTGATCTCTGCTCCCTTTTAGACTGGAGTCGTGACATGGGTTTTCAGGAAGTCCTGATGAAGGATGGTTTGAAGTTCCTGGAGGATGCTGGAAGCAAGTTTTCATTCTGCCTTTCCTGATTGAATAATCAGGATCAATGCAAAAAAAGCTCATTTATAAACCATTTCCCTTAACATTATGTAAGGGCTGAAGGATTCTGAGAATCTTTCCCTGCTCCCTTCTGGATCCGTGAGGGATCCCACAGGATCGCTGTCAGTGGGAGGAAGGAGCATTTAGCTTTCAGTCCTCCTCCCGTGTACTGTGCCAGTGTGTCCTTCCGTGTGCTCTGTGCAGTCAAAGAGAAGAGCAGAGAGGGAAGGGGCCGGGCCCAGGGCTGTGCCCCGGGGCTGAGCCTTGTGGGCAGCCTGAGGATCTCCTGCAGTGCCACAGGAGCTCTTCTGTCCTGCCTTTCTTTGCAGCTGAACCTGCCGGTGAAGGCCCCACATCCAGGACTGAGGCTCTGGGAGATGCTGAGGGTAGGTCAAGGCCTTTCCCCCTGGGAGAGCTGCCAGCTCAGAGCCCAAAGCTCAGCCAGGGAGGTATTGCTGCAGGTGCCAGCAGAGAACCATGCACGTGTGTGCCCGCACCCTGCACGATCCCCTCACCGCTGCTGCGGCTCAGTGGTGCCCGTGCAGATCAGCAGAGATGGCAGAAGCTTCTGTGGCTGTTGAGTTACAGGTGTGTCTGCAGGGAGGACTTCTCAAGCTCTAGGGCTGGATGCTTGGCCCCAACCCAGCTCCCATGGCAGGGGTGAGTAGTGTGTCCCTGCTGACCCCACAGGCTGAGCCCCGCTTTTGTGGGATCCATTCCTGGGAAATGGAACTACTTTCTCTTAGGGTCCTCCAAAAGTAAAGACCCAAGATACTGCAGCCAAAACGTCTGATGAGGCAGATGAATTCCTGAGACAAACACAGAAGGAAGCACCCCGAGGACAAGGTGGGTGCGTTTCCCTCATGCTTCCCCTGGGACTCAGCAGCCGGGGGCTTTGGCTGCACATCTGGACACGCCGTGCCCGGCACAGCGGGAAGGGATCCATGGCAGCCTCGCTGCCCCGCTGCTGCTTTCACGCCCTGCAGGGCTGTTTCCCAGCCTGGCCTTGCTGCAATTCCTCCCCAGCCTCTGCAGGATGGAATTTGGCATTAGCTGATAGGGTGCCCCAACTGTACCGTGGGCCTGAGATCCCCTGCCATTTCCCAGTCTCTGAGAAGATCATGCGGTGTAGCTGTTTGCTCATGGGAGTGCACTGGCCGAGCCCCAATTACCTGGGCTTTTTCCTGATCTTTACCTGTGACTTAGACAAGCATTGCCTCATGAAGGTGCCACCTCCCCAGTGGGGAGTGTTTCCATTTGATCCAGTTGACCCATTTTCCCTTGTTCAAGTGATGGACCAAAAGGCTGTGCAGAAGGAGGAGCACCCAGGGAGAAGCAGTGGCTCATTGGCAGCTCGAGCTGCAGGAAGGAAGGCAATGCCAGACATGGGCACAGGCACAGCAGGTAATTGCTGTGCCGGGCTCAGCCCTGGCCAGGGCTGTGTGGCAACAGCTCTTCCCCCAGGGCCTGCCCTTGCCCGGCCCAGCAGCAGCCAAAGCTGGAGGCGCCTGGGCTTCCAGGCCTCTGGAGCTGGTTCAGAGCCCCGGGGAAACGGGACTGCTGCAGCAACGTCCCTGGCGCTGCAGCTGCTGCGGAGCTGGCCCTGAGTGCCCAGAGGCCCAAGGCACAGGAGCAGCCCCGAGCGGGAGCCCTGCCGCCAGCCCAGGGCCAGAACCAGCCCTTGCTCCCGACAGGCTCCTGACAGGGCCTGAGCCTGTCCCCTGGGGCTGGGGGAGCTGTCACGGGGCAGGGAGGGCCAGGGGTGGCAGTGGCTGCTCAGGGATGGCTTTGGCCCGTGTCCCTGGCAGCAGCCACTGCCCAAGCAGCTGCGCTGCCCCCGGGCTCTCCTCCCGGCCTGCTGGGCTTTGTTGGCTGGCGCAGCCTGTGCCAAGGGCCGGCAAGGTGCCTGCAGGCCCCAGCTCTGGGGGAAACAGAGTACGTCCTGCCTGTATCCACCGTGCTGCCAGCTCAGCAGTGCAGCACAGCACGGGCTCACGCTCCCCATCGCTCCCACAGATGCAACCGGCACCACAAGACCTGTTCGCAATGCCCAGGATGGCCTCGGAAGGGGCTTCTGTCAGGGAACAGGCTGCTGGCTAGGGTTACTGGCAGGCGTCCTTTGTTTGGAGCTTGTTTTCATGTTGTGCTGCTTTGGAATCTGGTATTCCTGGAACAGAAAACAGTGAGTGTTTTGTTGCTCTCCCCCTCAAACAGCTTCTTTTGAAAGTCTAACATGGTCAGGGAACATTCCCATTGAAGCTGCAGTGGAGTTGTGGCCAGTCCATGATTGTCCAAATAACTCTGCTGAGGGTTCTGCTGCTGCTCAGTGCTTCCATTGGCCCCTCAATTGCTGGGCCTTGTCCTGGGGGCCCCGCTGGGGCTGCAGCCAGAGCTGGCTCCCACTGAGGCTGCCTGGCCAAGAGCAGCCCCAGGGGCACGGGGCAGAGGCAGAGGCAGGTGGGGAGGAGAAAGAGCAGGGCCGAGGTTGCCCTTGAAAGGCAGAGGCGCTCTGGGGCCCGCTCCTGGCCAGGGACCCTGCCCAGAGCCGTCCCTGCTTTCCGGGGCCTTGAGGGGCAGCTGTCCAGCTGGGCCCGGCTGTGCCAGCAGCTCCAGCCGTGCTGGGGAGCCTTGCCAGCTCTGGGCCCTGCTGTGCACGAGGGTCCCTGTGTGCCACTGGCAGCTGGGGCCTCAGCCTCCTCCTCTCTGCACAGGAGCACCTCGGGACAGGAGTTGGAAGACGGTGGCTGCACCTGACACCCAGACAGCGTGAGCAGCTCCTCCAGCAGCAGGAACGGCCCGGACAGCCCTCTCAAGTCTTCTGTGAAGAGGACCCCAGAACAACCAACTACGAGGAAGCCTCTTATTGCCCCGTAGATCCCACTGCCACCTGCTCTCCCCATGGACCTCCCCAAGCTGCCTTCATCCCTTTTTTTCTCTCCATCTGTCCCATCCCAGCCAACCCGAGTTCCTCTAGAGACCCCAGGACCAGCCCAGCACCTTCCAGCCCCTCCTCAGACAAACACATCCCTTCCTCTGCCCCTGAGCCCCCTGGCCTTGCCCTCTAGGCAGCACTGAAGGTGACACCCCACCCCACCCTCCCCCCCCGCCCCCCGCTTGCAGGGTAGGCAATGGCCCATTCCTCTGTTGAAATAAAGAGAAGGATCTGTGTTGTGGTTTGAAAGCAAAACCAGTGAGAGACTCCAAGTCAGAAATACAATTTATTAGGAAAAGGGAAAAAATCCCAAAATACATGCAATGATACAAAAGAAAAACCACTGACAGGCTCAGAATACAGCCTGCTGACACCCTGCTAGTTAGGGTGGTGGTAGCAGTCCAGATGAAATGGATTTGTGGAAGTGGTGATCCTGTAGAAACAATCTGGTAGCTCTCATCCTCTGGAAAAGCAGTGGGTAAGGGCGGCGGTTCCTCTGGGAATCCAGTGGAAAGACTGCTTGTTGTGTCCCAAAACCCAGATTATATCCAGCTGGGGATGCTTAGCTCCTCCCCCATGGGCAGAGCATCTCACAGTGGGCTGATATCATTCTGCCTCATGCTGTGGGTCCTTGATTAGCCATAAAACAGAAATGGCTCTGGGAGGGAGTTATCTCTGAGTCATGTGGCAAGACATTGATGGGCCCATTAACAGGAGATAAGGAAGAAACAATGCCCCTCCTGGTTTCAGCAGCTCTTGAGGATGGCATTAGAATACATCTTTACACTGCAACCCAGGACAAGCGGTCACCCCAGTGTCCAGGTGGCAGCAGCAGCAAAGCCCACCCAGCCCCAGCACTGACTGAGCTCCATGCCCAGGAGGAGCTGTGGATGCCCACGGTGTGGGCAGGCAGAAGCCAGGCCGGGGCTGCTGATGAAATGGAGGTTTTGGGCCGCTCACAGGCTCAACACAGTTGGCTGTGATTGGTCATCAAGTGAAAACAATCCACATGGACCAATGGAAGATGCACCTGTTGCATTCCACAGCAGCAGACAGTTATTGTTTACATTTCTTTCCTGAGGCCCTCAGCTCCTCATGAGGGGAAAAATCCCAGGAAAGGATTTTTAATAAAATATCATAGCTACAGATAACTGTTTTACTCATAACACCAGGAGAAGACCAGGGAATGCAGGAAGCCTAGACTAAGGAGCTCCTCTGTCTCCAAGCTGATCCAAACCAACAGACCTACTCAGATAAGCACCAGGGGACCACAGTGCATGCACAAAGGAGAAAAGTTCAAAAGTTCAGTCATGAGCAAGACCACAGCCTTCGACCTCAGAGACCACCAATGACCCCAGTGTGACCACCACAGGAAACAACACGTGCCCAGAAGGCCGTGGATCTAATCGCCATGTGAGGGGAGGACAGGCGGGGCCAGGGGTTGAATATGCATGAAGAGATTGTGTAAGGTATTGCATATGGAACATGTTTGTGAACAAAGATGTGGCTCAGTCCAGGGCTCAGGGCACAAGTTTTCACGAGAGCCGTCTCGCTTGTGCCAGGCCCTGACACGCATACCCACTTCACAACTACATCAGGTTGTGGAGTGCCGCTGTAGGACATGAAATAAAACAACGCAGACACGCATCTCTCCAAGGTAAAAAAGAGGGCAGTTGAATTTCTGACTCCAACATTTACAGATTTCCAAAAGTGAGAGTGGATTGGAGGGTGAAAGTGCCACCTCTCCAATGACACTGGACAAACCAACAGTCCATCAAATTTCTCCTCTGCAGAAAAGAATGCAAAACAATAAGTTATTTACATAAAGTGTTTGGGAAAGTTTGCTACAAGAATGTAAACATCAGAAGGCTTAGAAGAACATTAAAAACCAGGGCGACAGTGGAGTCTATTTATTTAGCATATGGCTTCACTGTGACCAGCGGTGGGGCCCCGAGGGGATGGGGCAGCCCATGCTGAGCATCCCTGGGCTGAGGGACATTTCCTTCCGTGGGATCATCTGGGCCCAGACCTCCTCCAGTGCCATGCCCAGGAAAAGAGGGAAGCCATCAAGAGTATCTCCAGGGACACAGCCTGACCAGCAATGTCAGCAGGCAAAACAAAGCTCCTCCCTAATTAACACACACTTGATAGGACCTAATTGATGGGCCATCACCAATGCAGGGTGCTGCACAGGGTCTGCTGCTCTCAGCCAGGGCCAGAAGGAAGGGAAGGGAAGGGAAGGGAAGGGAAGGGAAGGGAAGGGAAGGGAAGGGAAGGGAAGGGAAGGGAAGGGAAGGGAAGGGAAGGGAAGGGAAGGGAAGGGAAGGGAAGGGAAGGGAAGGGAAGGGAAGGGAAGGGAAGGGAAGGGAAGGGAAGGGAAGGGAAGGGAAGGGAAGGGAAGGGAAGGGAAGGGCTGTGTGGCCTCAGGGTCTGACAGGGCTAGATAGCAGCCCCAGAGACACAACAACCCAGGTGCAACCAGACTTTATTTCCAGGTCGAAACACTCGGCACAGCTGGCCTGGACTTCCCTGTAGGGCACGTGGGGGCTTTGGAGTCCCCCTAAGGTGCACGAGGGGCTGGGGTCCCTTGCGGCACACCCAGGGATATTTTAGGTTTCCTCTGAGGCATGGAGGGCACTGGGGTCCACTTCAAGTCATGCAAGGGATTTGGAATCCTGTGTGAGGCATGCAGAGGGTTTGGGATCTCTCCCAAGGTGTGCAGTGAAATAAATGGGCAGGAGATCTTTCTCCTTTTTAATGCCTTTATTAAGAAGAATCAGCTCAGGTGGGGAGAAATTGACAGGTCGTGCCCACACCGCCGTTGCTCCCAGGCGTGGCACGAAGGAGGAGGATGATGCAGCTTTGTCCGCTGGTCTGCAGACAGAGCTGGGGACTCTGTCCTCACGGGAGAGTCGTAGAGTCCTAGCTTGTTTGTTTAAAAACCCAGGGTGTCTCTTTAATCAGTATCTTTTTAGGTTAGGGTGAGAAACAAAAAGGTCCAAGCAGGTATGGGACTATGCTCCCATCCTTAGACGTCACTTAAGTCACTTGTTGGCTCGTGATTTTAGGGGTTTTTCTTGTAAAAACTGTAAAACTGTAAAAACCCAGGGTGCAATGCATTTCTCATTTGCATGCTGGCTCTGGTGTCACTGCCCATTCTCTTTACCCTGGAGGGTCTTTCCTGGTGTCTTCTTGGCAAGCGGCCAGCATCAGGGAAACAATAGTTAATCACTGGCCATTAACGGGTAATTAAGAACTTTTTCTTTGGCAGAGAAACCAAAGAAGTCTGACCGGTCTGACTTGTTTTTTTTAACTCTGAAACTTAAAAAAAAATACAACTTTCTATTCATAACATGCAGGGTGCTGGGATCTCTCCTGAGGCACATGTCGGGGTTCTGGGGTCTCATTTCACATGTAGAAAGAGCTGTGGACTCTCATAAGCGTGCAGGTGCTTTGTGTCCCACCTGCTGCACGCAGTGGAGCTGGAGTGTCTGCTGAGGCACGCAGGGGACGGGGACCTCCAGCAGTCCCTCCCGGGCCCGTGCGGCTCGGGGCTACCGCGGCCCAGGGCCAGCCGCCGTGCCGGGATGGCGGTGGCGAGGCGCCGAGGCGGAGCTGCCCTGCCGGGTCACGCTGCACCGGCAGAGAAAAGCCAAATGTGACAGACTAAACTTGACTCTAGGAAAGGGATGCCTCAGCAGAGGGTCTGGGGACCTGTGGTGCCAGCCAGTGGCCCGGCACTCGGACACAGCAGGAAGACCCCAGACTATCACACTTCACCTGGGAGGGTAGAAAAGCTCAGGGGTTCTTTGTTCAAGATCCCCCAGAGGCACCAGCTGAAGCTGCCATAGATCCACCTTGATAAAATTGTTTAAAAAGATCCAGAGGTCTGACACTCTGCTGTGGAGGACATTCCACAGGTCATATTTGCCCAATTATCCAATCAAAAAAAACAAAAAAACAAACTCAAACAAAATTAAATAAAACAGCAATTTGAATTATGTAGCTTAATATATACACAATTGAATACACTCAAAATATTGACAATATCATTTCGGATAAATTACGAATAATTTGGTCGTGATAATAGCATATAAGCAAAAATAACCTCACGGGGTATGCGTGGGGTACGGAGTGCAGGGCTTTTGGACCCCCGTCACCTCACGTACAAGCTTGTCAAGCCAACATTCCCCTTTTTATGCTGTATGTCCTTACCATCTCCTCCCATTTTCAATTCATCACACTTGTATCACTGCCCTCATCATCACCTTTACCACTCATGCTCCACACTTCTTTAAGTAAGTTGTACCACTCTTTGGGGATCTTCTTTGAGGAAGGCCTCTCCTCTTCCTCCATGTCCTGGAGTTCACCTTTTGGATTACACATGCGCACCAAGCTGCTACAGTATAAGCCAATAGTGTGTTCTAACATTAAAACAGTGAATCTCATATAATCAACATTTTCCTGGTGTCCAACCAAATTCTCCTCTCTTCCAACTAAATTCAGTCATTGTTATCTCTTGCTTCCTCCTGTTCTGAACATCTGCAGGAGAACGGTGGGGAGGGGGGGGGGAACCCTCCATTCCTTTTCTTGCTTGGCATTACACCTTTAACTGTTTTATTATTTCCAAATATTAATTACTTTATCAATATTGATTACTCTTTCAATCTTGTCAGCATGAATCATATCTATTTACCACACACAGTTCTCATCTTTTGGGCATTTAGGAGCTTTTCACTTTGCTTTGCACCCAAGGAAAATATAGCCCCAAATGTGCACAAATAACTCCTTCAGCATGTCCTCCTTTCAGCTGTTTTTTCCATTGTTCTCTGCTATCTTGTCCTCATCTTTCCACAATTCCTGTGTCTATTCAAGTCCAGCCTGGGACCGTGCACGCACTTGCTTTAGTTCTGTAGTGATTTATGCCCAGCCATCCTGCCAACCACACCCATTTCAATGTTGCAACAACCTAACTCTGGGCTGCAGTATGTGAATCACACTCTGCTGTGTGAGCTGGCAGAGCACCAGAGCAGGCACTGAAGAAGGGACATTCGGTACATTAGTGAAGTGAGTGCTGGAACCTGGGCTAGCTCTTAGAACTCCGGCACTACGGCAGGAGTCGGGAACTGCCTCGCTATGGGGATTTACCAGAAGCAGAGCCTTTAGTGCCACTTGCTCTCCAGTGCCAGACACAAGCCACGACAGGGACGAGGCACAGGAGAAAGGAGGAGGCTCCCTGTCTTCAGGTTCCGCAAGGAACAGCTTAGTCCAGGCGAAGAGAACAGGATGAGAAGCCCCTAGCTGTACTGCCCAAGGGGTTTTGTACACATACAAGTCATGGCGTGGATGCAAACAATGAACCAATAGGGAATGCTCAGGAGAGGAGTGAGGGGATTACATCAAGTGTCTGGGGCCAATTGGGGTAGGAGGGTGGAGAGGATGAGTCACAAGGGCCAATGGGGTTTCCAGGAGTAGGGGAATTCCACAGGGGAATTGCAGTCATGGATTACCCAAAGATTTGGGAACCAAGGTGTTGGGTTGCCTTGACAGGCAGGGAAAGAGCTGGAACAAGGGGTGGGGAAGGGCACGAGGGACAGTTTGGAGGGAGGGTAAAACCCACAGGTAAACCAACTCAGGAAAAACATGGGGGCACAACAGAGCTCTTAAACAAGACTTGAAATGGAATCAATAAAATAAATTTGAACTGCAACAATCAAGAGCATCTTGAGGGACGCAGCCTGACCAGCAATGTCAGCAGGCAAAAGAAAGGTTTTGCTGAGCAATGGCCCTTTGATGAAGCAAACCATTTACAATCAGGGCCGTCCATTCATGCGGATGGGCGCACACTTTGGGGGTACAGCTGAGGCCATGAGGTCACAGCAGGGCTCTGGGGTCACAGCAGGCTGAGCTCTCAGCAGGCCCTGAGGTCACAGAGGTGCCAGAGGTGCCAGAGCCCCGTGGTTGCACAGCAGCACAAGGAGCCAGCAGTCAGTCCCTGAGCACAACTGTTGCGGCAGCAGCGGCGGTGGCAGCAGCGGTGCTGACGTTGGGACAGCGGTGTCGGGACAGCGGTGGCAGCAAGAGCTGCGGGACTGGCGGAGGACAAGGCACCATGGCCCTTGCTCTGCGCCTCCTACTCCTGCTGCTCCTGGCCGTGGCCCTGCCTGCCAGGGCTGCCCAGGCTGCTCCACTGCAAGCGCGGCGAGCAGGTGAGCCGGCAGCCTGGCTGCCCTTTCCTGGGACAGCGCTCCCTGCTCCCTGGGAAGCGCTGGGGATGGTTTTGCCCAGGGCTTTAGGGAGGGTTTCCTCTGTGGGAGGGAGAGAGACCCCACGGGCCCTGGGCTACTCCAGCCACCCCTCCGGAGATGTTGCAAAGGGCCTGCAAAGAGGTTGAAGAGTGACCAGGAGCCAGTCCAGAGCTCCACAGGCCCCTGTGCAGCATTGGCCATCTCCATTCGCATCTGGCTCCCACAGCCTTACCCAACCCCTGCAGTGACCAGTTCCCTAAGTCAGAAGGGGATCCCAGCACACCATGGAAATGGTTCTGATCTCTGCTCCCTTCTAGACTGGAATCATGACATGGGTTTTCAGGAAGTCCTGATGAAGGATGGTTTGAAGTTCCTGGAGGATGCTGGAGGCAAGTTTTCACTCTGCCTTTCCTGAGTAAATAATCAGGATCAATTCAACAAAAGCTCACTTATTAACCAGTTCCCTTAACATAATCTTAAGGTTGAAAGAATCTGGAAACCTTGCCCTGCTCCCTTCTGGAGGCCTGAGGGCTCCCACAGAATCACTGTCAGTGGGAGGAAGGAGCATTTAGCTTTCAATCTTCCTCCTGTGTGCAATGCCAGTGTGTCCTTCTGTGTGCTCTGTGCAGTCACAGAGAAGAGCAGAGAGGGAAGGGGCCGGGCCCAGGGCTGTGCCCCGGGGCTGAGCCTTGTGGGCAGCCTGAGGATCTCCTGCAGTGCCACAGGAGCTCTTCTGTCCTGCCTTTCTTTGCAGCTGAACCTGCCGGTGAAGGTCCCACATCCAGGACTGAGCCTCTGGGAGATGGTGAGGGTAGGTCAAGGCCTTTCCCCTGGGAGAGCTGCCAGCTCAGAGCCCAAAGCTGGGCCAGGGAGGCAGCGCTGCAGGTGCCAGCACAGAACCATGCACGTGTGTGCCCTCGCCCTGCACGATCCCCTCACTGCCGCTGCTGCGGTTCAGTGGTGCCCATGCAGATCAGCAGAGATGGCAGAAGCTTCTGTGGCTGTTGAGTTACAGGTGTGTCTGTGGGGAGGACTTCTCCAGCTCCAGGGCTGGATGCTTGGCCCCAACCCAGCTCCCATGGCATGTGTGAGTAGTGTGACCCTGCTGACCTCAAAGGCTGAGCCCTGCAATTGTGGGATCCATTCCTGGGAAATGGAAGTATTTTTCTCTAAGTTCCTCTGACAGGGAAGATGCAAGACACAAGAGACAAGATATCCCTGGAACCACCCAAACAGACGAAGCAAGAGCTGAAGGAAATGCGGCAGGGAGGACAAGGTGGGTGCATTGCTCTCATGCTTCCCCTGGGACTCAGCAGCCGGGAGCTTTGGCTGCACATCTGGACACGTCGTGCCCGGCACAGCAGGAAGGGATCCATGGCAGCTTCGCTGCCCCGCTGCTGCTTTCACGCCCTGCAGGGCTGTTTCCCAGCCTGGCCTGGCTGCAGCTTCTGCCCAGCCTCTGTATGAAGGCATTTGGCATCAGCTGACAGGCCATGCCCAAACTGCAACACACCCTGAGATCCCCCACAATATCCAACCCTGCAGATTAGGAAAAGGGTGGCTGTTTGGAGGTGGAAGTGCTCTCATTATGCCACTGTTATCTGGACATTTTCCTGCTCCATAAATTTCACAAATATTACCTCTGATGCCACCGCCCAAGTGGGAAACAGCCCCATCTGATGTATCTGTCTCCCTTCCTTTGTCAAGAGATGGACATAGTGCTTCAGTGGAAGGTGGCATTTCTTGAAGGAAGCACTCCATCTTCGGTGCCAGCCCCTGCTGCAGGAAGGAAGGCAATGCCAGACACGGGCACAGGCACAGCAGGTAATTGCTGTGCCGGGCTCAGGCCTGGCCGGGGCTGTGTGGCAGCAGCTCTTCCCCCAGGGCCTGCCCTTGCCCGGCCCGGCAGCAGCCAAAGCTGGAGGCGCCTGGGCTTCCAGGCCTCTGGAGCTGGTTCAGAGCCCCGGGGAAACGGGACTGCTGCAGCAACGTCCCTGGCGCTGCAGCTGCTGCGGAGCTGGCCCTGAGTGCCCAGAGGCCCAAGGCACAGGAGCAGCCCCGAGCGGGAGCCCTGCCACCAGCCCAGGGCCAGAGCCAGCCCTGGCACACAATGGAAACAGTTCTCATCTTGGTTTGCTTCCAGACTGGGAGGCTGGGAAGGATTCTCCATTAGCCTGGCGCTCTGAAGTTGTGAAGCCCTCCGAGCATTCTGCAGGTATGTTCTCACTATCTCTACAAGGCGTAATGTTTGACTGACTGGTCAGGACCAGGTGACAGAAGCTTCTGTGGCTGTTGTGTTACATGCGTGTCTGCAGGGACGACCTCACCAACTCCTACCTTGGATGCTGCACAAAAGGCCAGCTCCCATGGCAGGGGTGAGTAGTGTGTCCCTGCTGACCCCAAAGGCTGAGCCGTGCTTTTGGGAGATCCATTCCTGGGAAATGGAACTACTTTCTCTTAACGTCCTACAACAGGAGATGCCAAAGACATGGCAGGCAAGAAATTTCGGGACCCATTAGAAATCATGTGGCATATGCTGAAGGAACGTCTGCAGAGAAGACAAGGTGGGTGCATTTCCCTCATGCTGCTCCTGGGACTCAGTAGCCGGGGGCTTTGGCTGCACATCTGGACACGCAGTGCCTGGCACAGCAGGAAGGGATCCATGGCAGCCTCGCTGCCCCGCTGCTGCTTTCACGCCCTGCAGGGCTGTTTCCCAGCCTGGCCTGGCTGCAGCTTCTGCCCAGCCTCTGCAGGAAGGCATTTGGCATCAGCTGACAGGCAGCCCCAATTGCACCACAGTCCATGCCCACCCTCAGATGCCCCGCAATTTCCTGGTGTCCAGGCAGATCAGATGTTGGGGCTGTTTGGGGAAGGAAGCAGCCTTGGGTTGTCCCAAAATCCTGGGTGTTTTCTGATCCTTATGCATTCCTTTCACAAGTGATGCCTCCTGAAATTGTCCCCTTCCCCATTCCCAGTCAGGAATGTTTTCATCTGATGCAGCTGTCTCTTTTCCATTCTCCAGAAATCAAAGGAGAGCCTGCGGAGAAAGAAGCATTTCCCGGAGGAAGCAGTGGTTCTGTGCCAGCCTCAGCTCCAGGAAGGGAGGCCATGCCAGGCACAGGCACAGGAGGTAATTGCTGTGCCTCTGGGCCTGAGCCCTGCTGAGGCTTGAGCTGCCCTCTCTGCTGCTTGGCAGTGCGGGCACAGCCTGGACTAGAGCGGCACAGCCCAGGGGAATTATCCCGAGCAGGCTCAGGGCACTCGGGTACTGAGCAGTCCTGCTGGGGTGCCTCCATGGGAGACATGTCCTGAAACCTGGGAGTGACTGCACGGGGTGCCCACGGTGGGGAAAGGACAGAGGGGGAGAGCAAGGCTCCAGTGTGTCCTGAGAGGGCCTGGCTGTTTGCCCTTGGGATCTGGGGGGTTTCCCCACAGAAGGAGGGCAGGAGGGACAGAGGGAGGGCAGGATGGATAGCTGTGGCACTGCCTGCTGCAGTTTTCCCCCATGCTTTAGGGAGGATTTCTTCTGTGTGTGAGGGGGAGAGTTCCAGGTCCCTGCACTGCTGCAGCCACCCCTCCCAGGGATGTTGCTGAGGGCAGGGAAAGAGTGTGGAGAGTGACCAGGAGCCAGCCCAGAGCTCCCCAGGCCCCTGGGCAGCTTTGGCCATGTCTATTCACATCTGGCTCCCACGGCCTTACCCGACCCCCCTTGCAGTGCCCAGTTCTCTGTGGCAGAAGGGGATCCCAGCACACCCTGGAAAGTGTTCTCATCTGTGCTCCGTTCTAGATGAGGGTGCTGGGAAGGCTTCTCCATCAGCTTGGATGAATAAAGTTTTGAAGCCTTTGGAGCCTCCTGCAGGTATGTTCTCAGTGTGCCACCAAGGAAGAATTGTAGACAAGCGGGCAGGCACCAGGTGACAGAAGCTTCTGTGGCTGTTGTGTTACAGATGTGTCTACAGGGAGGACTTCTCCAGCTTCTCCAGCTCCTACCTTGGATGCTATACGCAAGCCCAGCTCCCATCACAGGGGTGAGTAGTGTGTCCCTGCTGACCTCAAAGGCTGAGCCTTGCTTTTGTAGGATCCATTCCTGGGAAATGGAAATATTTTTCTCTAAGGTACTCCAACAGGGAAAATCCAAGATACAACAGATAAGATATCCCTGGAACCATCCAAACAGATGAGGCAAGAGCTGAAGGAACCCCTGCAGACAAGAGAAGGTGGGTGCATTTCCCTCATGCTTCCCCTGGGACTCAGCAGCCGGGGGCTTTGGCTGCACATCTGCACACGCCGTGCCCGGCACAGCGGGAAGGGATCCATGGCAGCCTCGCTGCCCCGCTGCTGCTTTCACGCCCTGCAGGGCTGTTTCCCAGCCTGGCCTTGGCTGTTGCTTCTGCTCAGCCTCTGCCGGAAGGCATTTGGCATCAGCTGACAGGCAGCCCAAACTGTAACACACCCTGAGATCCCCCACTATATCCAGCCCTGCAGATTAGGAAAAGGGTGGCTGTTTGGAGGTGGAAGAGCTCTCATTATGCCACTGGAATCTGGCCATTTTCCTGCTCCATAAATTTCACAAATATTACCTCTGATGCCACTGCCCATGTGGGGAACAGCTCCATCTGATGCAGCTGTCTCCCTTCCTTTGTCAAGAGATGGACATAGTGCTTCAGTGGAAGGTGGCATTTCTTGAAGGAAGCACTCCATCTTCGGTGCGAGCCCCTGCTGCAGGAAGGAAGGCAATGCCAGACACGGGCACAGGCACAGCAGGTAATTGCTGTGCCGGGCTCAGGCCTGGCCGGGGCTGTGTGGCAGCAGCTCTTCCCCCAGGGCCTGCCCTTGCCCGGCCCGGCAGCAGCCAAAGCTGGAGGTGCCTCGGCTTCCAGGCCTCTGGAGCTGGTTCAGAGCCCCGGGGAAACGGGACTGGTGCAGCAACGTCCCTGGCGCTGCAGCTGCTGCGGAGCTGGCCCTGAGTGCCCAGAGGCCCAAGGCACAGGAGCAGCCCCGAGCGGGAGCCCTGCCGCCAGCCCAGGGCCAGAGCCAGCCCTGGCACACAATGGAAACAGTTCTCATCTTGGTTTGCTTCCAGACTGGGATGCTGGGAAGGATTCTCCATTACCCTGGCGCTCTGATGTTGTGAAGCCCCCCGAGCATTCTGCAGGTATGTTCTCACTGTCCCACCAAGGCGTAATGTTTGACTGACTGGTCAGGACCAGGTGACAGAAGCTTCTGTGGCTGTTGTGTTACAGGCGTGTCTGCAGGGACGACATCACCAACTCCTACCTTGGATGCTGCACAAAAGCCCAGCTCCCATGGCAGGGGTGAGTAGTGTGTCCCTGCTGACCCCTCAGGCTGAGCCCTGCTTTTGTGGGGTCCATTCCTGGGAAATGGAACTACTTTCTCTTAAGGTCTTCCAACAGGAGAGACCAAAGACATGGCAGGCAAGAAATTCCAGGACCCATTAGAAATCATGTGGCAAATGCTGAAGGAATGTCTGCAGAGAAGACAAGGTGGGTGCATTTCCCTCATGCTTCCCCTGGGACTCAGCAGCCAGGGGCGTTGGCTGCACATCTGGACACGCCGTGCCCGGCACAGCAGGAAGGGATCCATGGCAGCCTCGCTGCCCCGCTGCTGCTTTCACGCCCTGCAGGGCTGTTTCCCAGCCTGGCCTGGCTGCAGCTTCTGCCCAGCCTCTGCAGGAAGGCATTTGGCATCAGCTGACAGACAGCCCCAATTGCACCACACTCCATGCCCACCCTCAGATCCCCTGCAATTTCCTGGTGTCCAGGCAGATCAGATGTTGGGGCTGTTTGGGGAAGGAAGCAGCCTTGGGTTGTCCCAAACTCCTGGGTGTTTTCCTGATCCTTATCCATTCCTTTCACAAGTGATGCCTCACCTTTCCCATTCCCAGTCAGGAATGTTTCCATCTGATCCAGCTGTCTCTTTTCCATTTTCCAGAAATCAAAGGAGAGCCTGTGCAGATGGAAGCACTCCCCAGAGGAAGCAGTGGTTCCGTGCCAGCCTCTGCTGCAGGAAGGGAGGCCATGCCAGGCACAGACACAGGAGGTAATTGCTGTGCCTCTGGGCCTGAGCCCTGCTGAGGCTTGAGCTGCCCTCTCTGCTGCTTGGCAGTGCGGGCACTGCCTGGATTGGACCGGCACAGCCCAGGGGAATTATCCCGAGCAGGCTCAGGGCACTCGGGTTCTGAGCAGTCCTGCTGGGGTCCCTCCATGGGAGACATGTCCTGAAACCTGGCAGTGACTGCACGGGGTGCCCATGGTGGGGAAAGGACAGAGGGGGAGAGCAAGGCTGCAGTGTGTCCTGAGACGGCCTGGCTGTTTGCCCTTGGGATCTGGGAGCTGTCCCAGCAGAAGGAGGGCAGGAGGGAGTGTAGGAGGGAGGCATAGCTGTGGCACTGCCTGCTGCAGTTTCCCCCAGGGCTTTAGGGAGGATTTTCTGTGAGTTTGAGGGAGAGAGCCCCAGGGCCCTGGGCTACTCCAGCCACCCCTCCCAGGGATGTTGCTGAGGGCAGGTAAAGAGTGTGGAGAGTGATGAGGAGCCAGCCCAGAGCTCCCCAGGCCCCTGTGCAGCTTTGGCCATGTCCATTCCCATCTGGGTCCCATAGCCTTACCCGACCCCCTTGCAGTGCCCTTTTCCCTGTCGCATTAGGGGTTCCCAGCATGCCACAGATATGGTTCTGATCTCTGCTCCCTTCTAGACTGGAGTCGTGACATGGGTTTTCAGGAAGTCCTGATGAAGGATGGTTTGAATTTCCTGGAGGATGCTGGAGGCAAGTTTTCATTCTGTCTTTCCTGAGTGAATAATCAGGATCAATGCAACCAAAGCTCATTTATAAACCATTTCCCTTAACATTATGTAAGGGCTGAAGGATTCTGAGAATCTTTCCCTGCTCCCTTCTGCATCCCTGCGGGATCCCACAGGATCACTGTCAGTGGGAGGAAGGAGCATTTAGCTTTCAGTCCTCCTCCCGTGTGCTGTGCCAGTGTGTCCTTCTGTGTGCTCTGTGCAGTCACAGAGAAGAGCAGAGAGGGAAGGGGCCGGGCCCAGGGCTGTGCCCCGGGGCTGAGCCTTGTGGGCAGCCTGAGGATCTCCTGCAGTGCCACAGGAGCTCTTCTGTCCTGCCTTTCTTTGCAGCTGAACCTGCTGGTGAAGGCCCCACATCCAGGAATGAGCCTCTGGGAGATGCTGAGGGTAGGTCAAGGCCTTTCCCCTGGGAGAGCTGCCAGCTCAGAGCCCAAAGCTGGGCCAGGGAGGCAGCGCTGCAGGTGCCAGCACAGAACCATGCACGTGTGTGCCCGCGCCCTGCATGATCCCCTCACCGCTGCTGCGGCTCAGTGGTGCCCGTGCAGATCAGCAGAGATGGCAGAAGCTTCTGTGGCTGTTGAGTTACAGGTGTGTCTGCAGGGAGGACTTCTCAAGCCCCAGGGCCAGATGCTTGGCCCCAACCCAGCTCCCATGGCATGGGTGAGTAGTGTGACCCTGCTGACCCCACAGGCTGAGTCCCGCTTTTGTGGGATCCATTCCTGGGAAATGGAACTACTTTCTCTTAAGGTCCTCCGAAAGGAAAGACCCAATTATTTGCCGCCAAAACGTCTCATGACTCAGATGAATTCTGGAGACAAACACAGAAGGAAGCAACCCGAGGACAAGGTGGGTGCATTTCTCTCATGCTGCTCCTGGGACTCAGCAGCCTTTGCCTTTGGCTGCACATCTGGACACGCCGTGCCCGGCGCAGCAGGAAGGGATCCATGGCAGCCTCGCTGCCCCGCTGCTGCTTTCACACCCTGCAGGGCTGTTTCCCAGCCTGGCCTGGCTGCAATTCCTCCCCAGCCTCTGCAGGATGGAATTTGGCATTAGCTGATAGGGTGCCCCAACTGTACTGTGGGCCTGAGATCACCTGCCATTTCCCAGTCTCTGAGAAGATCAGGAGGTGCAGCTGTTTGCACAAGGGAGTGCACTGGCCCAGCCCCAATTACCTGGGCTTTTTCTTGGTCTTTACCTGTGACTTAGACAAGCATTGCCTCCTGAAGGTGCCACCTCCCCAGTGGGGAATATTTCCATTTGATCCAGTTGTCCCTTTTTTCCTTTTTCAAGTGATGGAACAAAAGGCTGTTCAGGAGGAGGAACACTCAGGGAGAAGCAGTGGCTCATTGGCAGCCCTAGCTGCAGGAAGGAAGGCAAAGCCAGACACGGGCACAGGCACAGCAGGTAATTGCTATGCCGGGCTCAGCCCTGGCCGGGGCTGTGTGGCAGCAGCTCTTCCCCCAGGGCCTGCCCTTGCCCGGCCCGGCAGCAGCCAAAGCTGGAGGCGCCTCGGCTTCCAGGCCTCTGGAGCTGGTTCAGAGCCCCAGGGAAACGGGACTGCTGCAGCAACGTCCCTGGCGCTGCAGCTGCTGCGGAGCTGGCCCTGAGTGCCCAGAGGCCCAAGGCACAGGAGCAGCCCCGAGCGGGAGCCCTGCCGCCAGCCCAGGGCCAGAACCAGCCCTGGCTCCCGAGTGAGCAGGGGCTGCGCTGGGTCCTGACAGGGCCTGAGCCTGTCCCCTGGGGCTGGGGGTGCTGTCACGGGGCAGGGAGGGCCAGGGCTGGCAGTGGCTGCTCAGGGATGGCTTTGGCCTGTGTCCCTGGCAGCAGCCACTGCCCAAGCAGCTGCGCTGCCCCCGGGCTCTCCTCCCGGCCTGCTGGGCTTTGTTGGCTGGCACAGCCTGTGCCAAGGGCCGGCAAGGTGCCTGCAGGCCCCAGCTCTGGGGGAAACAGAGGACGTCCTGCCCGTATCCACCGTGCTGCCAGCTCAGCAGTGCAGCACAGCATGGTCTCACGGTCCCCATCGCTCCCACAGATGCAGCCGGCACCACAAGACCTGTTCCCAATGCCCAGGATGGCCTCGGAAGGGGTTTCTATCAGGAAACAGGCTACTGGCTAGCAATACTGGCATTTCTGTTTTGTTTGGAGCTTGTCTTCGTGTTGTGCTTGTTTGGAATCCGGTATTTGGAATCGGGAAGGGAAAACAGTGAGTGTTTTGCTGCTCTCCCCCTCAAACAGCTTCTTTTGAAAGTCTAACATGGTCAGGGAACATTCCCATTGAGACTGCAGTGGGGTTGTGGCCAGTCCATGATTGTCCAAATAACTCTGCTGAGGGTTCTGCTCCTGCCCAGTGCTTCCACTGGCCTCTCAATTGCTGGGCCTTGTCCTGGGGGCCCCGCTGGGGCTGCAGCCAGTGCTGGCTCCCACTGAGGCTGCCTGGCCAAGAGCAGCCCCAGGGGCACGGGGCAGAGGCAGAGGGAGGTGGGGAAGAGAAAGAGCAGGGCCGAGGTTGCCCTTGAAAGGCAGAGGTGCTCTGGGGCCCGCTCCTGGCCAGGGACCCTGCCCAGAGCCGTGCCCTGCTGGCCGGGGCCTTGAGGGGCAGCTGTCCAGCTGGGCCCAGCTGTGCCAGCAGCTCCAGCCGTGCTGGGGAGCCTTGCCAGCTCTGGGCCCTGCTGTGCACGAGGGTCCCTGTGTGCCACTGGCAGCTGGGGCCTCAGCCACCTCCTCTCTGCACAGGAGCACCTCGGGACAGGAGTTGAAAGACGGTGGCTGCACCTCACACCCAGAGAGCGTGAGCAGCTCCTCCAGCAGCAGGAACGGCCCGGACAGCCCTCTCAAGTGTTCTGTGAAGAGGACCCCAGAAGAGCCGTCGACAAGGAAGCGTCTTATTGCCCCGTAGATCCCACTGCCACCTGCTCTCCCCATGGGCCTCCCCAAGCTTCCTTTATTCCTTTTTTTCTCTCCGTCTGTCCCATCCCAGCCAACCCGAGTTCCGCTAGGGACCCCAGGACCAGCCCAGCACCTTCCAGCACCTCCTGAGACCAACACATCCCTTCCTCTGCCCCTGAGCCCCCTGGCCTTGCCCTCTAGGCAACACTGAAGGTTGTGGAGGATTTTGTGAACAGCTGGCTAGCTAACAAAGGTCACACTGACATAATACCGTTAATTAAGCAAGAAGGAGACGAGGATAGGAGTCAGCAGTCAGTGTCCAAACCTGGCAAGGGCACTGTGCCCTTGGTGCAACATCAGGATGGGGGAGAGGATCGTTAGTTAGAAACATGAAGAAAATATGTAAACAGCTGCAGCATAGTAGCCTCAAGAATGATAAGGTAGGCGTAGTTAGCTGATAAGTAACTAACCAATAATGAGCTCGCTTTTTGCAATATGTATTAGCCTCATTAACACCAATATAAATGTATGTGCCTATCAATAAAGTTTTGAGATTTGCTGATCACTCATATTGAGTGCCGCATTTCTTCCGCCGATTACCACAAATGGTGACCCCAGACGTGATATCGGTAATGGCAACCACGGTGGATCGGTGAACGAGTTCGGGTCCTACAGCAGCAAGGACGGCGAATAAGCACTGCTGAAAAAGCGAAAAGCGCCGTGCCCTGGGTGACCTTATAGAAGAGCCCGGCCGATACGTGCTGCCGAAACCTTGAAGGGCTGCAACAGCGCTGACGTTCTCAAAAATGGAAATGGAAAGGCAAGCAGCATATGATTTATTTACTTGCTTTTTAAAAAAGCATCAGGTTAAGGGCATAGATTTGCAGAAAGAGCTCCCACAGTTGTTAGCCTATGGGTATGCACAAGGAGTTTTTCAAAATCCTCATACAGTGCATGAATTAACAGAGTGGCGTAAGCTCGGGGACAAGTTGTGGGAGGCAGCTATAGATGAGGATAAAACTGCAAGGAAGTTAGGAAAGCTATGGCGAGTCGTGCACAATGAGTTATTACAACATCAGGTAGAAAAGAAAGCTGCGCAGCAAGCTAGCGTAGCATATGATAAGAATAAGAGTCATGGGGACTGCTACGACTGTCCGTTACCCCCTACCACATCTACAGTCGTTTTGCCACCAACATCGGCTCCTCCTTCAAGCAGCAGCTCACCCCCCGCGGATGCTGTAACAGCACCGTCCGCACCACCTGTGCCATGGCCAGACCCTCCGTTTCCTCCTCCTTGTAATGAGCCGATCCCTGGGGCAAAAAGTGACCTAGCGGGGGCCGTCGCAAGGGAGCGAAGGGAGGCATGGGCGGCGGTAGCAAAAGAGATCATGGATTCGGGGGATAGTGGAGCTATAGCTGCAGCGGTGGAGGTTGCTTGTCCGGTGGTATTTTCGCCTGTGCAGGGGAACAGATATGAAGCCACAATTACAGCGCTGGACTGGAAGCTGCTGTCACAATTACGGTCCACAGTTAGTCAGTTTGGGGTGACCGGTGAGCCCACAAAACAGATACTTGATTACATCTGGGGGACTCAGGTATTACTGCCGGCTGATTGCAGAGGAGTAGCGAAGCTTATCTTCACTCAGCATCAGCAGCTCTTGTTTAATGCACACTGGCAGGCACTTTGCCAGGAATGTGTAGCGACACAACGGCAGCAAGGCGACCCGTTACACGGAATAACCCTGGATGAGCTAATGGGTTCAGGACCTTTTCTTCGTACAGAGCAGCAGGCATTAATTGGTCCTGAAAAATGTCGGGAGGCTATGCGCTTAGTACGAATGGCCATAGACAGGATAAAAGAGCCAGGCGGGGTCCCCTCTTATATGGGAATAAAGCAAGGAAGAGATGAATCATTTGGATCTTTTATAGATAAGGCAGCCGCTGCTATCGAAGGGGCGGGAGTCCCTGACTTTATGACAGGTGCTTTACTGAAACAATGTGCACTCCAGAATAGTAACCAGGCTACAAGGAACGTATTAAATACCTTAGGAGCTAATTGGTCTATAGAGGAAGCGTTAGAATGATTGGCAAATATGCCCATAGGGAATCAGCTGATGTTAGTAGAAGCTATTAAGGAGTTAGGTGTAGGATTGCAAAAACAAGCGGCAGCTTCGCAGAGTCAGGTATTAGCTGCTCTTGCACCCCTACAAGCGGCGGCTATAAATAAGCCACGGGCTCCATCTACTGGCCGATTTAAATGTTACCGGTGCGGAGGCATGGGACATACGCGACGAGACTGTCAGACAGCTGGCGTCTGGTGCCAGAGTTGTCGCTCGGATACCCACAGCACCGGAGCTTGCCGATACCGCTCGGGAAACATAAAGACGAGCGCGTTCAACAGCCGCCGCGCCCAGACACAAGTAGCTGCTGCCAACACCTCGGCCCAGCTGCACTCCAGCCAGCCACTGCCGGGAGCCTCGGGCTGGACGTGGCAGCCTCAGTAGCGATAACACTGATGACCACCCAACCGGAAAAGGTGCCGACTGGAATAAAGGGACCAAGCATCATTAATGGAGAACCTATGGGAGCTTTGCTTCTGGGACGATCGTCGGCCACCATGATGGGATTATTTGTTTTACCTGGAGTAATAGATGCTGATTATACGGGAGAAATCTACGTCATGGTACATACTCCTTTTCCACCGATACAAATCGAGAAAGGGCAGAGGATAGCCCAATTGGTTCCATTGGAGCAGATTGCTAAAACATTGCCCCCTTGTCAATTACAGTCGAGGGGAGAACGAGGCTTTGGTTCCACTGGAGGACTTACTTTATTAACAATGAATTTGAATGATCGGCCTAAGCGCACTGTAACAATAGAGCATCTGGGGGGGAGACAAACCTTGGAAGGTTTATTAGATACTGGTGCGGACTCCAGCATTATTAGTCCAGATTACTGGCCTCACAACTGGCCATTACAGCCAACCACAATGACAGTTACCGGGGTTGGGGGCCTGACACTTGCTAGAAAGTCACCCATGTTGTCTGTAACTATTGATGGAAAAACTTTACGGAATGTTTTTTCAATTGTACCCTTACCCCCTACAGTGCAGTGCCTCATTGGTCGGGACATTCTGGCTCAACTGGGAATAGTGTTGACAAATGAGCACCCTTTGGGCTAGTGGCCATTGCGTGGACTTTCCCGATCCCGCTGACCTGGACCACGGATGTCCCAGTATGGGTTAAGCAATGGCCACTAAAAAGGGAAAGTCTGGAGCAAGCACATATGCTAGTACAAGAACAATATAAGCAAGGTCATTTGAAGTTGTCGACCAGCCCATGGAATACACCTATTTTTGTCATTAAAAAGAAATCAGGAAAGTATCGCTTGCTACATGATTTACGGGCTGTAAATGAACAAATGGAACCTATGGGAGCCTTACAACCAGGCTTACCTAACCCAGCAATGTTGCCAAAGGACTGGCCATTGTTAATTGTAGATCTTAAGGACTGCTTCTTTACTATTGCTCTTCACCCTAGAGATACCCGAAGGTTTGCTTTTACTTTACCGGCATTAAATAGGGAAGAGCCAGATAAGAGGTTTGAATGGGTTAATCTTCCACAGGGTATGAGAAACAGCGCCACCTTATGTCAATTGTCTGTTGACAATGCTTTACAACCCTTACGGCAAGCCTGGTCCGAAACCATCATTTATCATTATATGGACGATATTCTATTTGCTCAGCAGCAACCTCTTACAGGTCAACAAATTCAAAAAATACATGATGCTCTGAAACTACATGGGTTGGTTGTAGCTCCTGAAAAAATTCAACTATCTGCACCCTGGAAGTATCTAGGATGGACGCTTACTGGTCAGGTTGTTACCCCCCAGAAACTGCAATTAAACGTTGAAATACGTACATTGAATGATGCCCAAAGGTTACTTGGTGATTTACAATGGCTGCGTCCTATTGTGGGCATCCCGAATGAGCTATTAGATAAACTTCGACCCTTACTAAAAGGAACTGATCCGGCACAGCCTGTTCATATAACCTCTGAGCAGGTTAGGACATTACAACAGATACTGGACTGTGTGACACAAGGCAGTGTCCGGAGACGAGACCTTTACCTCCCTATACAGCTGACAGTTTGGTGTGGAACTAAATACTTACTAGGTGCACTTACTCAGCAAAACAGAAAAACGGGGGAGGTGTGGGCTTTGGAATGGATATCTCCTCCACTTCAACAGCATAAAACCCTTCTTCAAAAAATTGAAATTTTGGCTGAGTTGCTCAAAAAGGGTCGTGAACGGACACTACAGATCATGGGAAAGGAGCCTGCTCAGATACGGGTACCAATGAAGAAAGATACATTGACCTGGTACCTGTTAAACAGTGTGGAATTACAAGAGGCACTGTTGGGAGCTGGAAGTGTGATTGCCACTGATGATATCCCCAATATACCGTTGAATTGGATAGGGCAACGGGGTTGGATTCAATGCCCAAAAAGGTCACAGAAACCCCTGTCGGATGCTGTAACAGCCTACACGGATGCAGGAAGAAAATCCAGAATTGCTGCAGTGACCTGGCAGGAAAAGGGACAATGGCACCATCACATTCTCCAGGCCTCCGAGTTGGATACTTTACAAACGATGGAGTTATTGGCTGTTGTTTGGGCCATGATGCATTTTTCTGGGCCCCTCAATATAGTGACAGATTCTTTATATGTCGCTGGAGTATGCGAGCGAATAGAAGATGCCTCTATAAAAGAGGTTCAAAACAGGAGGTTACATGAGCTGTTTATACAGTTACAGAGGGCAATTAAACTGAGGAAGTAATCCTTTCTCTGTCATTCATATCAGAAGACATAAGTGGGATATTGGTCTGGGAGAGGGTAATGCATGAGCAGATAAGCTAGTTTCAATCACACATGTGACTCCAATTCCCAGGCAGACTTTGGCCAGAGAGGCACACTCCATGTTTCACCAAAATGCAAAAGGCCTCCATAGGGAATTTCAAATATCTCTAGAAGAGGCACGGGCAATAGTCAAAGCCTGTCCCACATGTAGTCATCATAACGGGGGCTGCGGGTTAGGTCTAGGAGTTAACCCCAGAGGGCTGAATACAAATGAGACCTGGCAAATGGATGTCACACATGTTGCTGAGTTTGGAAGGATAAAGTATGTGCATGTTACTATAGACACCTACAGTCATTTTATATGGGCCACAGCACAAACTGGTGAGAAAGCAGGGCACGTGGAGAGGCATCTCAGTAGCTGCTTTGCTGTAATGGGAGTGCCACGACATATTAAGACAGACAATGGGCCTGCCTACTGCAGCAAAAGAATAAAACAGTTCGTGCAAATGTGGGGGATTGAACACGTGACAGGCATCCCTAATTCTCCGACAGGACAAGCGATTGTAGAGAGAGCTAATGGTACTTTGAAAAAATATCTAGGTAAATACAAAGATATTAGAGAGCCGCAAGAAAGGTTGCTAAAGTGTCTATTTGTCTTAAATCACCTGTGTGTTTTTGGGGAAAGCAAAGTTCCTGCTGTAATTCGTCATTATGTAACAGAGAAAGATAGTGTGAAGCAGGATGTATGGGTAAAGTATAGAGACCCCAAGACAGGACAATGGCAAGGTCCTGCTAAGGTATTATACTGGGGCCGCGGGTATCTTTGTGTTTCTACCCCTACAGGATCCTTGTGGGTAGCTGCTAAATGGACCCCACCAGCCGTGTTAGATGGAACCAGACCCCAGACAACTGAGCGAAGAGGACGGTCGGCGAGTGGAGGCAAAGCTGCTGATCACCATTTGACTGATAGTTCTCAAGCTGAAAGGACACTGTAGCTTTGCCATTGACCGAGTGATTGATCGGTGTCAATCCCTGGACAGTATACTAAGCCTGATTCCGGCACTTCATACATTTTATCATAGAAGGCCTAAGAGATTAGCTTGTATTAAGTGTCAAAATACTCAGTGTGCTGCATGGATATTGTTCTTTTGCGGGGGGTGTCAGCAAACTAAGTGGGTGCATCAGTCACAGTTACCTGAACTGTGGTGCAGAAGCTGTGCATTTTATTGGCAGCGGGACTCCTGGCCAGCAGAACTTCAGACCTTTACAGGATTACCTGGCCGCCAAGGGTTACAGTTGTATGAGTCCCCAGAACAGAAAATTCTCGCATGGTTTAGGTGGGAAACCCAGCACTTTGCCAGACGCGCTTTAGGGCAATCTCAGTCGTGTATCTTACAGTCTAAGTGTGGTCGGGGCATTCCCCTCTCCCAGCTAGATGTAGTAGGTCCGATTCTGAGGGATCAAGATCCTAATCAAGTGTGGGACGATTGTTTAAGGGCTCTAAAAAGATTAAGTCTGGGCAGCTCAAGAAAGAAAAAGGGGAGAGGAAGGAAGAGACATTCTTAACGGTTTGTGGGCAACCTGTTAATTCCCTAAATGTCTGGATGGTTCAAAACAGCGTCCGGGAAGATCAGGGTGATGTGGCAGACTTATGCTGCTGTTTTACTCGTATTTGCCCTCTTAATAGACAGCCCAGACATTGCCAAAGGAGTGGGAACCCACCAAGCATGGGCCCCACCTCAGCCCAAGACTAATATTTGGATCACCATGGCAAATTTAACTAACCAGGAGGCTATTTGCTTGTCGTTATCTTCTCCCGGTAATCCATTTACAACCTGTTTGGTTGGACTGCCGGCAGATCCCTGGCCATGCCCATCGAAAATACCCACCTGCAAAACCAATGACGCCAGGGTCAGTGTAGATAACTGGGACCAATGGATTTCTCATTTTCCTATAGCACCGCAGGAACCCCAAGAGTTGGAACTGTTAGGCTCAGTGATGGCGGATGCATGCCTTAGGTTTAAGCATAAAAGTCAGCTGCCGGCCAAAAACTATTCTACTATTGTAACCTCCAGCATGGCCATTTACCGTAATGCAACAACCTGGTGCAATTATACCACAAAGAGGGTGTCGATCTCATCAAACGACCCTATTCAATTACCAGCAGGTTACTTTTTAATATGTGGGGATCGTGCGTGGCCCGGTGTCCCATCGATGCTGAGCAGGGGGCCATGTACAATTGGAGAGTTGTCTCTCCTCACACCCAATGCGTCAATGATCCTTAATATGAGCCGCCGCTATCACAGAATTAAAAGAATGGCCCATGCGATTACTGCTGACTGCAAAGATGATGTAAAATTTTGGTCCCCAGGGGCCATAGTGGCAGCATCCTTTTTAGCTCCAGGGGTATCGGCAGCAGGTGCCCATGCCATTTTAAACAAGCTAGGATGCTGGCTGGCTAAACAAACTAATGCCACCTCTTTAGCACTTTCTAGCCTTTTGCTTGATGTTGATTCTATTCGCCATGCAACGCTTCAGAATAGAGCTGCAATTGATTTCCTTTTACTGGCACAGGGCCATGCTTGTGAAGATTTTGAGGGCATGTGTTGCATGAACCTCTCTGATCATTCCCAGTCCATCAACTCCCAGCTCTCTGAGCTGCGAAGGTTAACTGGAAACTTACAGGTAGAATCGGACTCTGGCATTGATGAGTGGCTCAAATCATTAGGCTTGGGATCATGGTTGCGCTCTATTGTTAGAGTCATTATTATAGTAGGCATTATGGCTTTGTTAGTAGTGTTAGTTTTGCCTTGTTTTTGCATGTGCTTACAGAACATGGTTCAAAGAATGATATTTGCTGCATCTAATCAGACTATGCTTGTGCAACAGAAAAACAGGGGAAGTGTGGAGGATTTTGTGAACAGCTGGCTAGCTAACAAAGGTCACACTGACATAATACCGTTAATTAAGCAAGAAGGAGACGAGGATAGGAGTCAGCAGTCAGTGTCCAAACCTGGCAAGGGCACTGTGCCCTTGGTGCAACATCAGGATGGATCGTTAGTTAGAAACATGAAGAAAAGATGTGGACAGCTGCAACATAGTAGCCACAAGCATGATAAGGTAGGCGTAGTTAGCTGATAAGTAACTAACCAATAATGAGCTCGCTTTTTGCAATATGTATTAGCCTCATTAACACCAATATAAATGTATGTGCCTATCAATAAAGTTTTGAGATTTGCTGATCACTCATATTGAGTGCTGCATTTCTTCCGCCGATTACCACAGAAGGTGACACCCCACCCCACCCTCCCCGCCCCTCCAACTCCCGCTTGCAGGGTAGGCAATGGCCCATTCCTGTGTTCAAGTAAAGAGATGGATTTGTGTCCTAGTTTGAAAGCAAAACCAGTGTGAGGCTCTCTTGTTTAAACTGCGACCCTTTGGACGAGGCACGAGGCTTGACTCCATTTTGATCAGAAGGCTGATTTATTATGTTATATATTATACTAAAATACTACATTACAACTATACTAAAAGGACAGAGAGAAGAAGATCAGAAGGCTACCAAGACAAGAATAGAATAGGAATCAATAACAAAAACCTGTGACTGCTCACAGCCTTGGCACAGGTGGCTGTTGATTGGTCACTGATTGAAAACAATCTACATGAACTAATGGAAGATGCACCCGTGGCATTCCACAGCAGCAGATAGCCATTGTTTACATTTCTTTCCTGAGGCTCTCAGCTCCTCAGGACAGGAAAAATCCTAGCAGAGGCTTTTTCCCTAAATTATCATGGCAACATCTCACCCTTTTAAATTATTAAATTAAATAGAAAAAGAAATGTTTGCAATTTCTTCTACTAGGGCTTTGTAGAAGAGAGAACAACACCTCTTGAGGTTCATCTGTTGCCAATCAAAATCTCAATCATTTGCTGATGTGGAATGGTCAGGGAAATTCTTCACCTGTAGAACATTCAGGGAAATTCTTCACTTATCAAACATCTAATTATATCATATCACTAAAACAATCTTAAAAAATAAGAAAATGCAAAAACTCATGCAAGGAAAGTTCATTGTTTCAAGTCCAAGCAGCTGAATTTCAGGACAGAGTCCATGGACTGAAGATGTTCTTTTTTGACATCTCTGGAAGTCCCCTTTGGTCCTGAAACAGGCTTGCAGAATTCTGAAACAAAGAACTGCTAAAGAAAACAAGAATTAGCAAACAATTCATTGACAGTCATGAAACAATTCAGAGAAAATTTCTGGAATGCCCTGGCCACAGCCCTTCATTGAACCGCTTGGGCTGAGGCTAATTTTTGGCTTTTCAATGCTTTTGAGCTGCTAGCTCTTTCCACTTTTCTTTATTATTATTATTATTTTTTTTTTTCATTAGAAGAAGAGTAGCAGCAGCAGAGTGTCTCTAGGACCCTTGGGTGGCTCTGGTCCTGGTGGGCGGACCAGAGAACTCAGACTTGGCTCACAGAATGGTGGCCTAGGTTCTTGTGGGGAAAGCAAAGCTTTTGAACTCAGCACTGGACGGGGCGATGGCCCCGGCCCAGGGAAATGAGTTAAACGGCTTAGAACTAGCTTGTGAGGCGGGCTCTGCACGCTCAGAACTTGGTAGGACTATGCTGCTAGTGTTTTGAGAGTAGAAATGACGAAATGTTTTTTTTAGAAGCACTGGTGCACACTGGCAGCTGGAGAAGAGAAGTTTTCTCAGGAATTGTTATTTTAGATTTGAGGGTTTCTTGTCTCCAGAGCAAGCGAGCAGTGCTTGCTTTGCTCTGTGTCTCTTGTTTTTGTAAGGTAAATGTTATTTTTTCTGCTTTTTGCTTTTTGGCACTACTTTTATCTCTACTGGGTTGGGAACTAGAGGTAGATGTTACAGGAGCCAACTCCCCCACGCCGCTGGGGCGCTCGGGGGAAGGCAGGCACTTTAACTTCTAGGGAGAAGCTCTCGACTATACGCAAAGTGATTTAAAAACTATATTGATTTTGAACACAGCCAGCCGAACTGCTCCTGCAGTCAGCTGGAGGGTTATGCTTTTTTTACGGAAGGACAGGCTTTTCGCAGGGTTTGATGTGAATGATGGAGTTTCGGAAACCTGCGGGACAACTGGGGTGGGTGGTGCAGGCAGCACGGGCGCTGGTGTCGACTTTTGAGGCGGTCCCGTGGGCTCAGCACTATTCTCAGCAAGCTCTTGCACTGCAATTGGATCGGCAGGGAGCGGCGGGACAGGCGGGGGCGGCGGGCTCGGAGCGGGGTCGGCCCGCGCAGGCGCCGCCTGCACCGTTGCGAATTCAGTTGCCGGCTGGGATGCAGAGAAAGAAGACACGGAGGCAGCTCCTGCAGCTCCCGGGAGCAGCAGCACAGCCGGGGAATCACTGTTGTTGATCGCGCTGCCTGGCAACACGGGCGGATCGGCGGGAGGCGGTTCCGGGTGCCGCGGCGCAGGCGCAGTTATCAGAGCCGGCGGAGCTGGCCCGGGCGGCTGCGGGGCCGCGGGCGGAGCCGGCTGAGGCGGAGCCGCGGGGTCCGGCGCCTCCCGCGGGGCTGGCTGAGGCGGAGCCGCGGGGTCCGGCGCCTCCCGCGGGGCTGGCTGAGGCGGAGCCGCGGGGTCCGGCGCCTCCCGCGGGGCTGGCTGAGGCGGAGCCGGATCCGCTCCCTCCCGGGGTGGGGGAAGCGGAGAATTCCGCGGTGAAGTGGGCGGGGCCGGCCCGGAAAGCGGCGGGCTCGGCTCCCCATCCCCCCCAAGAGAAGGAGCGGCGGGGGAAGGTAGATCTGTTTGCTCCGAGGGAGCGGAGAAAAACTTTTGCTCAGCTGTGGGCAGTGCGGGGGGAATGCAAACTCGCGGTTCGTCTTCTTTGAGAGGCTTCTCTCGTGCCGAAGCTGGCGGGGACAGAAAACGACTGCGCGCCCGAGCCATGATGTCCCTCGCATTGTGCCATTTTGCGAAAATAACAAAATAAATGTGCATGTGCACTAGAAACACCTCTGGGTACCCAACACCCTGGCCTTCTGCCCAATGAAAAGCAGTGTTCAAGACCTCCCAAAAATCTAAATCAAGGGAGTAAACGACATTTGTAAAAAAATCTATGAAATTTTGCCCATCTGAAAAACTCACAACACTCTCTCTCCCACGTATGATGAGTAATTCTGTCCTCGCGTCCCCATCTGCACCAGAATTTAATAACTTTCTCCTCTGACGCAGTAAACGGAACCTGAGCTTCCGAAGGTACATTTTCCCAACTTTCCTCCCACCTTCTGCGAATGGCAGGATCTTCAGAAAGGGAAAAAATAACAGTACCTCTAGACAGTGTCCTTGTGGATCCAGCTGTGCAGCTCTGCTGCTCTGCGGTCTCTGGACACAATCTCCAGGAAAGTCCAACAGGTTCTCCTGTTCGCCTTGGCTGTGAACTCTGCCCATCTTCAGGGTCTCGTTTCTTCAGCTCCAGGCTAGATTCCATGGTCACTCTTGGGGTGACCATCAGTTTCACACGTCCAGGGGTCACCAATTGTTGCTTTGACTTGGGCCCCTGGTGCGAGGACACGAGGCTTGACTCCATGTTGATCAGAAGGCTGATTTATTATGATATATATTATACTAAAATGCTACATTACAACTATACTAAAAGAACAGAGAGAAAGATCAGAAGGCTACAAAGACAAGAATAGAATAGGAATGAATAACAAAAATCCTGTGACTGCGCACAGCCTTGGCACAGGTGGCTGTGATTGGTCACTGATTGAAAACAATCCACATGGACCAATGGAAGATTCACCTGTGGCACTCCACAGCAGCAGACAGTTATTGTTTACATTTCTTTCCTGGGGCCCTCAGCTCCTCAGGACAGGAAAAATCCTAGCAGAGGCTTTTTCACTAAAAATCCTGGCAACAGAACGTTGTCAATACAATTTTTGTGAAATCTACATGAGAATCTGAGGAGATTACTACACAGCTTGGATGCTAGAGGAACTTCTGCAAATAGGTTACAGGGTATTTATTTAACTGATTCAGAACTTTGCTTCAGCTGGCAATAGTTCGAGAATTTTATTTTCTAGTGTCTTTTGGTGGCCCACATTAAAAAACAAAAAAACCACCACAAAACAAAAAAAAACCCAAAGAACAAGTTCTGTCCTTTTCCAATTTCAAACAGATATTCTTTTTCTTTACCCATGAATTATGACAAAGCAAGTGACGTTCAAAGTCAGCATTCAGAAAGAGCCCTGAGAAGAGACTAGATGTATGCCAATTCCCTCTTGCTATTCAGCTGATTTTATATACTAGCTTTCTGTGTCTCTAGCTTTTTATATGATCTCTGTTACTACAGCCACTTCCAAATCTTGGTAAAAATTAGTAATTTCTCCACCTTCACTTTGTGGGAAATTGTGGGGGCAAAAAAGTAGCATTGTTTAGTCCAAGTTCAAGCAGAAAAACAGAAATTCAGAAATACATTCTGACCCTTGGCCAGTTTTAATTTTTATTTAACAGCACCCACAAGGACACCGTCCCCAAGTGAGGGGAGTGGGGCACGCAGAACTCACCGATTGTGAGGTCACGGGCACATCTCCAGGGAGGCCTGAGGTATAACCGTTGCTGTACATCAACATTGCACTCAGAGCTGAGGACAGGATCCCGAGAGGGAGCTTGCCCAAGGCTGCTGAGCGAGTTTTGGTGTCTCTGAGGCATCTCCCTTCACTCAAGGAAGGATTGGAAGGCTTTGTCAGGAGGAGAAAGGCCGGCAGTGCTGTGGCACAGACCGTCCAGACATTCCTCCGTACCCACAATGGTGCAGCAGAACGCTGCTAAGAGGCGTCCCCCTGGCAAGGAGCGAGGTGAGAGCCAAGTCTCCCTCCCCACAGATGGCAGAGGGGGAGCGGCCAAGAGCAGCAGAAAGGGGAAACAGGAGATCCACAGAATCACCCCAGAGTAGAGGCCCTCCTCTCATGGGCCAGAGGAGCCAGGCTGGGCTGTGGGCACCGGCACTTCCCCTGCCCTTTAGCCAGCCAGCAGGGCCTTGGGGACAATGCTGCAGGGACATTTCCTGAGCTCTACAAGGTGCTCACTCCCCCTGCCCTCTCTCTCTCTCCCCAACGCACACCGTGTCACCGGGCAGAGGCAGACGCAGAGAGCGGCAGCTGCCTCTCCGGACATGCCAGGCTGGACCAGGCTCGTCGCCGTTCATGGAGACAGCAAGCACAAGACTCGGGCAGCCA
Source organism: Passer domesticus (assembly GCF_036417665.1). Classification (NCBI taxonomy): domain Eukaryota; kingdom Metazoa; phylum Chordata; class Aves; order Passeriformes; family Passeridae; genus Passer; species Passer domesticus. The sequence continues at coordinate 5,485,927 of NC_087482.1, read as the reverse complement.
GAAAGGAAAACGCATCCGGCTCAACCGCGTGCCACTGCTGCGTGCTGAGACCAGCAGCCCCAGCACCGCCCCTCAGGCGGTGTCAGGGCAGTCCCAGGCCGTGGGGCTGGTCACCAGCAGCAGCAGCAGCTTGCCCTGCCGAAAGCAGGGCCTGAAGCGAGGCCACCCACGGGGAGACACGGAGCCTCAGGCACCCAAGAGCCCACTGGCAAAGCGCCGCAGGTTGGAGGATGGTCCAGCCCCTCAGGAGGTGTCAGGGTGGTCCCAGGCCGTGGGGCTGGTCACCAGCAGCAGCTTGCCCTGCCGAAAGCAGGGCCTGAAGCGAGGCCACCCACGGGGAGACACGGATCCTCAGGCACCCAAGAGCCCACTGGCAAAGCACCGCAGGTTGGAGGATGGTCCAACCCCTCAGGAGGTGTCAGGGTGGTCCCAGGCCGTGGGGCTGGTCACCAGCAGCAGCTTGCCCTGCCGAAAGCAGGGCCTGAAGCGAGGCCACCCACGGGGAGACACGGATCCTCAGGCACCCAAGAGCCCACTGGCAAAGCGCCGCAGGTTGGAGGATGGTCCAGCCCAGAGTGCTGGTACCACCAGCCAGGTGGCATTGAGGCTGTCCCAGGAATCACAGTCTTCCAGGAAACAAACAGCCCCATACATACCCCCCTGGATCTTGCCCCGCTCCCAATCCGGGCCAATTCGTGTGAGGCACGTCTTGCGGCGGCAGCTGCGAGATAAAAAGCCCTACAGTCGGCCTGAAAACCAGGGCAGGACCAGACGAGCACCCACCCCTGTTGTTTGGCCCCCTCATCCCTCAAAATAAAGTTTTCTGGTTTGTTTCTTTGAACTGGGAGATGCCACATTCTTTTTTCCAGTCGTCTGCAGCTGATCTCCAAATAGGGGCCCCAAGCTCAGTGGGACAAGTGTGTGCCTTCAAGGACTCACCTGTCCCACGGCAACACCCAGCGTCACCACGTTCCATGGCAACACCCAGTGTCACCATGTCCCCTGGTCTGGAGATACCAGCCCTGCTTCTGCCAGGGAAAAAACAGAACTGTGCAAAAGGAGCACGGGGATTTTGCAAGCATTCCTGGCTGAGGCAGCCTCAGTGGGAGGGCACAGCTCTGCCTGCTGCAGGTGCCCAGGAGGGAAAATCATGGATGCAGTAGGATTATTCCCCTCCCAACCCAGCCCAGGCACAGTTCAATCTACCACTGCTGCCACTGGGGTTGCACGTACCAGCCTGGAGAGTAACTGGAATAAGAGAGAGTAACTTCCCAGCATCAGTGCAGCTGATGCTGGGAAGGTAAAACTAAACCCAGTCCCGCCCCCAGTAAAAATACACTGCACCTGAAAAAAAATAGCCAGCACCCTCCTGTTCTCTGCAAATGGGACCAAAAATTTCAAAAGCATTAAAAAACTTAACCAGGCTTTGGAGCAGTTACAGGTCAGACTACATGAGGCTGGAAAAGATTGTACAGGTGACAGTTCTCAGAGGAAAATTAGCAGGAAATCCCTTCTTTCTGCTATTAAAATCTCAGGCTGTTGCCATGAGACACTCAAGCCACAAGAAAAGTACTTCAGCACCAGCATCCAACTGAGCACCTGTTTGATCCACTTCAGTGGAAAGCCATCACTTTGCCAGCAGAATTCCTCCTCTGGGTTACACACAACATATTTTTTTTCTATCTGGGAGTGCCACTGGATTTTTTTACCTAGCATTTAATATTAAATTGTGGAAGTATTTTAAATTAAAAGGGAATGAAAAGATGGACCCACGAGATGGGACAGGAGGAAGCCGGGCAGCCCTTTAAAGAGGGAGATGCTAAGCTGTACATCCAGGAGAGCTCCTCTGAGCACAGAGCAGCCACAGAGCACATCTGACCACAACATTTCTAGTTCACCTGTGTCCTTATAAATGGGAAAAGAACAAAACAGTGGCAGGAAAGGAGGCAGAAGTCAACTGTGAGAGTTTCATTCACAACACATGATACTCAAAATCAGAATGAAGGCCTATCAAGGAACACCAATAGCTATGAAAATATATGTAAGCAGCACAGACAGGTGCTATGTATGTCCCTTCTGCTTCCCAGCCTCAATGCAGACTCAGTTTCAGGATGCAGCGGCATCCCAGGAAGCTGCAAATGCTCAGGAGTGCAGTGGCTCGTGCCTCACTGATAACCACTTGGAAAAACATACTGTTTCATATAAATTAGAGGAAACCTAGGAATCTAGCCTAAATCAAGTTCTAGGCAAGACCCCAACCAACATAAAATATGGAGAGGCACAAAAGTGCCTCCATTTTCCACTCCACCTCCCTTGAACTCAGCAAGAACTAATCCCCAAACCTCACAGCCGGAGGCAAATGCAGTTGGTTGGGAGAGGAAATCTAAAGTCTCCTTGCGAGGCAGCTTTCCAAGGCTGAGCCCCAGGAGAGGCAGCTCCCGCAGCACGTGTGCAGGTGGCACAAAAAGAACCTGTGTGCCATGACCAGCAGGACAGTGCCAGCCAAAGGGCTGCCTGAGGATGGCCACCGATGGTTTCACTGCCAGCCCTGGCTGAGGGGAAACCTGGACACAGGACAAGGCAGAGAGGGGCCATATGTTCTACTCCTTCTCAAAACAAGTTGCTGTTTTTGTTTCCAAGCCTAGCACTCTTTGGATCTAATTAAATTTGAAGAGGGAAATGAGGAGTAAGCAAAATTCTTGGACAGCAGGCTGGTTTGTTCAGCTAGCTGGGGCTGCAAGCCATGCGTGAAAAGCAACGTCAGGTGCTAAAGCAAATCTCTGTGTCCTTCAACAGCAACAAGAGAAGTGTGAACAAGACAGAGAATATACCTATTTTAGGAATGTAATTGTTTTATAGGAAACACACCAACACCCAGTGTTCTTCTAATCTTGCTTTTTAATACTCAGCGCTTGTAAATTTCTTCAATCTGGGAAGTCCAAGATTTCATCTGATAGCATAAATATTTGTTCCGCACCATTTGGGGGGTTTTTTTTAATTCTTAATGTTTATATAAATATCACTTAGCGAACACTGGACCTGTGAAGAATTAAGGAAATATGCCTTTAACTACTCTGTGTAGGTCACCTGCAACAAATTTCATGGCAGAGGAGCTTCTGGAAGCCCCTGGTTTACCATCACTACCAAAACTTGGTAGCGATCTTCCAGAGACCCACCATGGAGAGGCCAAACAACTGTTACTGGTCTCAAAACAAAAAGAAAATTGCTCCATGGAGCTTAAGAGAGCATGCTGTCTTGGCATTAATTCCTACCAAGTCTGCTGACAGTACAGGGCAGTAAATAATGCAGATTTCTAATTTATACCTCTTAAAGCACAGCCTAAAAATAGGAAAGACTCCTATAACAAAGAATCCTCCATTGAGTGCTCAAGAAGGAATTCTTACATCTTCTTCAAGACCACACATAAACCAGGTGGAATCAGTTCTGAAGTCAGATTTTAATAGCTCTGAGAGAGATTTTCTTTCACAGTTGCATTATTGAAGCCATGTAAACTCCTGGAATCCATATCATCTTCTAACTATAAGCTGCAGAGATTAAATTTCTCACTGTGTGGAGAAATACCTGATTCAGTTTGTTTTGAATCTGCTGCCTGTCAACTTTTTTTGATCTTGTCAAAGGCTGTCTGGGGAGAATGTTGTCAATACAATTTTTGTGAAATCTACATGAGAATCTGAGGAGATTACTACACAGCTTGGATGCTAGAGGAACTTCTGCAAATAGGTTACAGGGTATTTCTTTAACTGATTCAGAACTTTGCTTCAGCTGGCAATAGTTCGAGAATTTTATTTTCTAGTGTCTTTTGGTGGCCCACATTAAAAAACAAAAAAACCACCACAAAACAAAAAAAAAACCAAAGAACAAGTTCTGTCCTTTTCCAATTTCAAACAGATATTCTTTTTCTTTACCCATGAATTATGACAAAGCAAGTGACGTTCAAAGTCAGCATTCAGAAAGAGCCCTGAGAAGAGACTAGATGTATGCCAATTCCCTCTTGCTATTCAGCTGATTTTATATACTAGCTTTCTGTGTCTCTAGCTTTTTATATGATCTCTGTTACTACAGCCACTTCCAAATCTTGGTAAAAATTAGTAATTTCTCCACCTTCACTTTGTGGGAAATTGTGGGGGCAAAAAAGTAGCATTGTTTAGTCCAAGTTCAAGCAGAAAACAGAAATTCAGAAATACATTCTGACCCTTGGCCAGTTTTAATTTTTATTTAACAGCACCCACAAGGACACCGTCCCCAAGTGAGGGGAGTGGGGCTCGCAGAACTCACCGATTGTGAGGTCACGGGCACATCTCCAGGGAGGCCTGAGGTATAACCGTTGCTGTACATCAACATTGCACTCAGAGCTGAGGACAGGATCCCGAGAGGGAGCTTGCCCAAGGCTGCTGAGCGAGTTTTGGTGTCTCTGAGACATCTCTCTTCACTCAAGGAAGGATTGGAAGGCTTTGTCAGGAGGAGAAAGGCCGGCAGTGCTGTGGCACAGACCGTCCAGACATTCCTCCGTACCCACAATGGTGCAGCAGAACGCTGCTAAGAAGCGTCCCCCTGGCAAGGAGCGAGGTGAGAGCCAAGTCTCCCTCCCCACAGATGGCAGAGGGGGAGCGGCCAAGAGCAGCAGAAAGGGGAAACAGGAGATCCACAGAATCACCCCAGAGTAGAGGCCCTCCTCTCATGGGCCAGAGGAGCCAGGCTGGGCTGTGGGCACCGGCACTTCCCCTGCCCTTTAGCCAGCCAGCAGGGCCTTGGGGACAATGCTGCAGGGACATTTCCTGAGCTCTACAAGGTGCTCACTCCCCCTGCCCTCTCTCTCTCTCCCCAATGCACACCGTGTCACCGGGCAGAGGCAGACGCAGAGAGCGGCAGCTGCCTCTCCGGACATGCCAGGCCGGACCAGGCTCGTCGCCGTTCATGGAGACAGCAAGCACAAGACTCGGGCAGCCAGAAAGGAAAACGCATCCGGCTCAACCGCGTGCCACTGCTGCGTGCTGAGACCAGCAGCCCCAGCACCGCCCCTCAGGCGGTGTCAGGGCAGTCCCAGGCCGTGGGGCTGGTCACCAGCAGCAGCAGCAGCTTGCCCTGCCGAAAGCAGGGCCTGAAGCGAGACCACCCACGGGGAGACACGGATCCTCAGGCACCCAAGAGCCCACTGGCAAAGCGCCGCAGGTTGGAGGATGGTCCAACCCCTCAGGAGGTGTCAGGGTGGTCCCAGGCCGTGGGGCTGGTCACCAGCAGCAGCTTGCCCTGCCGAAAGCAGGGCCTGAAGCGAGGCCACCCACGGGGAGACACGGATCCTCAGGCACCCAAGAGCCCACTGGCAAAGCGCCGCAGGTTGGAGGATGGTCCAGCCCAGAGTGCTGGTACCACCAGCCAGGTGGCATTGAGGCTGTCCCAGGAATCTCAGTCATCCAGGAAACAAACAGCCCCATACATACCCCCCTGGATCTTGCCCCGCTCCCAATCTGGGCCAATTCGTGTGAGGCACGTCTTGCGGCGGCAGCTGCGAGATAAAAAGCCCTACAGTCGGCCTGAAAACCAGGGCAGGACCAGACGAGCACCCACCCCTGTTGTTTGGCCCCCTCATCCCTCAAAATAAAGTTTTCTGGTTTGTTTGTTTGAACTGGGAGATGCCACATTCTTGTTTCCAGTCGTCTGCAGCTGATCTCCAAATAGGGGCCCCAAGCTCAGTGGGACAAGTGTGTGCCTTCAAGGACTCACCTGTCCCACGGCAACACCCAGCGTCACCACGTTCCATGGCAACACCCAGTGTCACCATGTCCCCTGGTCTGGAGATACCAGCCCTGCTTCTGCCAGGGAAAAAACAGAACTGTGCAAAAGGAGCACGGGGATTTTGCAAGCATTCCTGGCTGAGGCAGCCTCAGTGGGAGGGCACAGCTCTGCCTGCTGCAGGTGCCCAGGAGGGAAAATCATGGATGCAGTAGGATTATTCCCCTCCCAACCCAGCCCAGGCACAGTTCAATCTACCACTGCTGCCACTGGGGTTGCACGTACCAGCCTGGAGAGTAACTGGAATAAGAGAGAGTAACTTCCCAGCATCAGTGCAGCTGATGCTGGGAAGGTAAAACTAAACCCAGTCCCGCCCCCAGTAAAAATACACTGCACCTGAAAAAAAATAGCCAGCACCCTCCTGTTCTCTGCAAATGGGACCAAAAATTTCAAAAGCATTAAAAAACTTAACCAGGCTTTGGAGCAGTTACAGGTCAGACTACATGAGGCTGGAAAAGATTGTACAGGTGACAGTTCTCAGAGGAAAATTAGCAGGAAATCCCTTCTTTCTGCTATTAAAATCTCAGGCTGTTGCCATGAGACACTCAAGCCACAAGAAAAGTACTTCAGCACCAGCATCCAACTGAGCACCTGTTTGATCCACTTCAGTGGAAAGCCATCACTTTGCCAGCAGAATTCCTCCTCTGGGTTACACACAACATATTTTTTTTCTATCTGGGAGTGCCACTGGATTTTTTTACCTAGCATTTAATATTAAATTGTGGAAGTATTTTAAATTAAAAGGGAATGAAAAGATGGACCCACGAGATGGGACAGGAGGAAGCCGGGCAGCCCTTTAAAGAGGGAGATGCTAAGCTGTACATCCAGGAGAGCTCCTCTGAGCACAGAGCAGCCACAGAGCACATCTGACCACAACATTTCTAGTTCACCTGTGTCCTTATAAATGGGAAAAGAACAAAACAGTGGCAGGAAAGGAGGCAGAAGTCAACTGTGAGAGTTTCATTCACAACACATGATACTCAAAATCAGAATGAAGGCCTATCAAGGAACACCAATAGCTATGAAAATATATGTAAGCAGCACAGACAGGTGCTATGTATGTCCCTTCTGCTTCCCAGCCTCAATGCAGACTCAGTTTCAGGATGCAGCGGCATCCCAGGAAGCTGCAAATGCTCAGGAGTGCAGTGGCTCGTGCCTCACTGATAACCACTTGGAAAAACATACTGTTTCATATAAATTAGAGGAAACCTAGGAATCTAGCCTAAATCAAGTTCTAGGCAAGACCCCAACCAACATAAAATATGGAGAGGCACAAAAGTGCCTCCATTTTCCACTCCACCTCCCTTGAACTCAGCAAGAACTAATCCCCAAACCTCACAGCCGGAGGCAAATGCAGTTGGTTGGGAGAGGAAATCTAAAGTCTCCTTGCGAGGCAGCTTTCCAAGGCTGAGCCCCAGGAGAGGCAGCTCCCGCAGCACGTGTGCAGGTGGCACAAAAAGAACCTGTGTGCCATGACCAGCAGGACAGTGCCAGCCAAAGGGCTGCCTGAGGATGGCCACCGATGGTTTCACTGCCAGCCCTGGCTGAGGGGAAACCTGGACACAGGACAAGGCAGAGAGGGGCCATATGTTCTACTCCTTCTCAAAACAAGTTGCTGTTTTTGTTTCCAAGCCTAGCACTCTTTGGATCTAATTAAATTTGAAGAGGGAAATGAGGAGTAAGCAAAATTCTTGGACAGCAGGCTGGTTTGTTCAGCTAGCTGGGGCTGCAAGCCATGCGTGAAAAGCAACGTCAGGTGCTAAAGCAAATCTCTGTGTCCTTCAACAGCAACAAGAGAAGTGTGAACAAGACAGAGAATATACCTATTTTAGGAATGTAATTGTTTTATAGGAAACACACCAACACCCAGTGTTCTTCTAATCTTGCTTTTTAATACTCAGCGCTTGTAAATTTCTTCAATCTGGGAAGTCCAAGATTTCATCTGATAGCATAAATATTTGTTCCGCACCATTTGGGGGGTTTTTTTTAATTCTTAATGTTTATATAAATATCACTTAGCGAACACTGGACCTGTGAAGAATTAAGGAAATATGCCTTTAACTACTCTGTGTAGGTCACCTGCAACAAATTTCATGGCAGAGGAGCTTCTGGAAGCCCCTGGTTTACCATCACTACCAAAACTTGGTAGCGATCTTCCAGAGACCCACCATGGAGAGGCCAAACAACTGTTACTGGTCTCAAAACAAAAAGAAAATTGCTCCATGGAGCTTAAGAGAGCATGCTGTCTTGGCATTAATTCCTACCAAGTCTGCTGACAGTACAGGGCAGTAAATAATGCAGATTTCTAATTTATACCTCTTAAAGCACAGCCTAAAAATAGGAAAGACTCCTATAACAAAGAATCCTCCATTGAGTGCTCAAGAAGGAATTCTTACATCTTCTTCAAGACCACACATAAACCAGGTGGAATCAGTTCTGAAGTCAGATTTTAATAGCTCTGAGAGAGATTTTCTTTCACAGTTGCATTATTGAAGCCATGTAAACTCCTGGAATCCATATCATCTTCTAACTATAAGCTGCAGAGATTAAATTTCTCACTGTGTGGAGAAATACCTGATTCAGTTTGTTTTGAATCTGCTGCCTGTCAACTTTTTTTGATCTTGTCAAAGGCTGTCTGGGGAGAATGTTGTCAATACAATTTTTGTGAAATCTACATGAGAATCTGAGGAGATTACTACACAGCTTGGATGCTAGAGGAACTTCTGCAAATAGGTTACAGGGTATTTCTTTAACTGATTCAGAACTTTGCTTCAGCTGGCAATAGTTCGAGAATTTTATTTTCTAGTGTCTTTTGGTGGCCCACATTAAAAAACAAAAAAACCACCACAAAACAAAAAAAAAACCAAAGAACAAGTTCTGTCCTTTTCCAATTTCAAACAGATATTCTTTTTCTTTACCCATGAATTATGACAAAGCAAGTGACGTTCAAAGTCAGCATTCAGAAAGAGCCCTGAGAAGAGACTAGATGTATGCCAATTCCCTCTTGCTATTCAGCTGATTTTATATACTAGCTTTCTGTGTCTCTAGCTTTTTATATGATCTCTGTTACTACAGCCACTTCCAAATCTTGGTAAAAATTAGTAATTTCTCCACCTTCACTTTGTGGGAAATTGTGGGGGCAAAAAAGTAGCATTGTTTAGTCCAAGTTCAAGCAGAAAACAGAAATTCAGAAATACATTCTGACCCTTGGCCAGTTTTAATTTTTATTTAACAGCACCCACAAGGACACCGTCCCCAAGTGAGGGGAGTGGGGCTCGCAGAACTCACCGATTGTGAGGTCACGGGCACATCTCCAGGGAGGCCTGAGGTATAACCGTTGCTGTACATCAACATTGCACTCAGAGCTGAGGACAGGATCCCGAGAGGGAGCTTGCCCAAGGCTGCTGAGCGAGTTTTGGTGTCTCTGAGACATCTCTCTTCACTCAAGGAAGGATTGGAAGGCTTTGTCAGGAGGAGAAAGGCCGGCAGTGCTGTGGCACAGACCGTCCAGACATTCCTCCGTACCCACAATGGTGCAGCAGAACGCTGCTAAGAAGCGTCCCCCTGGCAAGGAGCGAGGTGAGAGCCAAGTCTCCCTCCCCACAGATGGCAGAGGGGGAGCGGCCAAGAGCAGCAGAAAGGGGAAACAGGAGATCCACAGAATCACCCCAGAGTAGAGGCCCTCCTCTCATGGGCCAGAGGAGCCAGGCTGGGCTGTGGGCACCGGCACTTCCCCTGCCCTTTAGCCAGCCAGCAGGGCCTTGGGGACAATGCTGCAGGGACATTTCCTGAGCTCTACAAGGTGCTCACTCCCCCTGCCCTCTCTCTCTCTCCCCAATGCACACCGTGTCACCGGGCAGAGGCAGACGCAGAGAGCGGCAGCTGCCTCTCCGGACATGCCAGGCCGGACCAGGCTCGTCGCCGTTCATGGAGACAGCAAGCACAAGACTCGGGCAGCCAGAAAGGAAAACGCATCCGGCTCAACCGCGTGCCACTGCTGCGTGCTGAGACCAGCAGCCCCAGCACCGCCCCTCAGGCGGTGTCAGGGCAGTCCCAGGCCGTGGGGCTGGTCACCAGCAGCAGCAGCAGCTTGCCCTGCCGAAAGCAGGGCCTGAAGCGAGACCACCCACGGGGAGACACGGATCCTCAGGCACCCAAGAGCCCACTGGCAAAGCGCCGCAGGTTGGAGGATGGTCCAACCCCTCAGGAGGTGTCAGGGTGGTCCCAGGCCGTGGGGCTGGTCACCAGCAGCAGCTTGCCCTGCCGAAAGCAGGGCCTGAAGCGAGGCCACCCACGGGGAGACACGGATCCTCAGGCACCCAAGAGCCCACTGGCAAAGCGCCGCAGGTTGGAGGATGGTCCAGCCCAGAGTGCTGGTACCACCAGCCAGGTGGCATTGAGGCTGTCCCAGGAATCTCAGTCATCCAGGAAACAAACAGCCCCATACATACCCCCCTGGATCTTGCCCCGCTCCCAATCTGGGCCAATTCGTGTGAGGCACGTCTTGCGGCGGCAGCTGCGAGATAAAAAGCCCTACAGTCGGCCTGAAAACCAGGGCAGGACCAGACGAGCACCCACCCCTGTTGTTTGGCCCCCTCATCCCTCAAAATAAAGTTTTCTGGTTTGTTTGTTTGAACTGGGAGATGCCACATTCTTGTTTCCAGTCGTCTGCAGCTGATCTCCAAATAGGGGCCCCAAGCTCAGTGGGACAAGTGTGTGCCTTCAAGGACTCACCTGTCCCATGGCAACACCCAGCGTCACCATGTCCCCTGGTCTGGAGATACCAAAGGAGCACGGGGATTTTGCAAGCATTCCTGGCTGAGGCAGCCTCAGTGGGAGGGCACAGCTCTGCCTGCTGCAGGTGCCCAGGAGGGAAAATCATGGATGCAGTAGGATTATTCCCCTCCCAACCCAGCCCAGGCACAGTTCAATCTACCACTGCTGCCACTGGGGTTGCACGTACCAGCCTGGAGAGTAACTGGAATAAGAGAGAGTAACTTCCCAGCATCAGTGCAGCTGATGCTGGGAAGGTAAAACTAAACCCAGTCCCGCCCCCAGTAAAAATACACTGCACCTGAAAAAAAATAGCCAGCACCCTCCTGTTCTCTGCAAATGGGACCAAAAATTTCAAAAGCATTAAAAAACTTAGCCAGGCTTTGGAGCAGTTACAGGTCAGACTACATGAGGCTGGAAAAGATTGTACAGGTGACAGTTCTCAGAGGAAAATTAGCAGGAAATCCCTTCTTTCTGCTATTAAAATCTCAGGCTGTTGCCATGAGACACTCAAGCCACAAGAAAAGTACTTCAGCACCAGCATCCAACTGAGCACCTGTTTGATCCACTTCAGTGGAAAGCCATCACTTTGCCAGCAGAATTCCTCCTCTGGGTTACACACAACATATTTTTTTCTATCTGGGAGTGCCACTGGATTTTTTTACCTAGCATTTAATATTAAATTGTGGAAGTATTTTAAATTAAAAGGGAATGAAAAGATGGACCCACGAGATGGGACAGGAGGAAGCCAGGCAGCCCTTTAAAGAGGGAGATGCTAAGCTGTACATCCAGGAGAGCTCCTCTGAGCACAGAGCAGCCACAGAGCACACCTGACCACAACATTTCTAGTTCACCTGTGTTCTTATAAATGGGAAAAGAACAAAACAGTGGCAGGAAAGGAGGCAGAAGTCAACTGTGAGAGTTTCATTCTCCACGCATGATTCTATGCAAGAAGCACTGGAGAAGTGCATGGGGTAAGAGTTCCGCAAGTGCCAGGCTCTTCTGCAGCAGAAAAGGTCTAAAAAAATCAAAATTCTAGCAAGCAAAATAAATCCATCCTTTAGGGCTTGTAAATACTCCGATGAATCTCAGTTACTTTGGGACAAAAACAAACACAGGGCAAACTTTCCCAAGTATGGTTTCATGACAAAATTCCCATTTGTCTGCTCCTGTTTGTTGGAGAAGACAAGGTTACAAGCTGCCCAGCTCAAGAAGGAAAGGAGGATCTACACTTCCCTGTCATATTTTCCTACTGACAAAGGATTTAAGACAGAGAATTTGGGTAAATGGAAGGATAAGACTGGAGTACGGATGAAGTTTCACATCTAAGATACTTCATTTGCTAAAATAGAAGCACTTTTGTTGTACATGGATCTCCTTGCTAAACCTCTTTGTCTTCAAACTCCCTTCCTCCATGGCAGAACTGAGCAAGCTCCATGTGTCAGAGCTTCGAGTTAAAAGCTCTGTGAAGAGTTAGTTTTAATGGATCCATTTCCAGTCCGTGGGGTTGCTGTCATGAGGAGCTCAGGTGGCTTTTTGTTGAGATCAAAATCAATGAGCCATTTGTCCCAGCTCCACCTGTCCTGAGGCAGGACTGGCTCCACTGTGCCATTTCTAATGAAAATTGAACCTCCTAAAGAAGCCAGGCCAAAATCACAAGAGAGTAGTCACAAAAATTAATTTCGGCAGTTTACTGGGTATTGATCTAACAGCTACCAGCATCCCAAAGTCCAGGCAACAGTTAACAAGGCTCTTTGCTCTGTAAACGGCCTTTCAATTGGTAGTGTTTCATACCCATGCAGAAAAACAAAAAGCCACTTCCACTGTAGAAACATGAGCTGCAGCTATGCAGTAAGTTGTGCTCAGTAGCTGACCTGCTGCTTTAGTTTTGGGGCAAGAGATACTGCCATAAAATTTCACAAGGAAACTATCAAGTATCTAAACTATGCAGCATTATGTTATTTTCTACCTCCAGTATTGCCAGCACATAGCTTAAGGAAGACAGGTATTTACCAGCCACCATAGATGAAAAAATTAGAATGAAAAATGGCTTTTAAGGAAATCAGAGTGATGGCCACCAGTCATTTTCCAGCTTTGCAGGATTTTGGTTCACAGTCAATCTAAACAAGCCTGCATATGTCTAGCAAGAAGGAAATCACAGAAACATTTCATAGATTGTAGCAGTTTGTTTGGGGGGGGGGGGGTTCCCCGGGGAGTCCCCGGAGGGCCCCCTGGGCTGTGAGTTCGCTGGCAGCAGCAGGCACGCAAGGAGACTCCACATGGCTTCTGAGGGTGCTGATTAGATGAGGGTTTATTGGGGGCCCCAGCCCCGGGTGTAACATGGTTTCAGACGGAGAAGGGGGAAAGGCAAAAGGAAGGGGGAGAGAGGGCGAGCCTAGGGGAGAGATGGGCCATGAGAGAATCTGGTCTTCCTCGCACAGCTTAAGAGGAAAATTCAAAGTGGGCACGAAATAAGATTTGGGCCAATGGGATTGCAGATTCATGGGACTTCAGGGGAGGAACACAGCTTGGAATAAATCATACATTTTTGAGGGGTACGTTTTCAAGATAGAGCATACCATTTGAATGAAATGCAACACCACAATAGATTAATATGATAGATGATAGATAGATAGATAGATAGATAGATAGATAGATAGATAGATTGACAAGGAAAATAGAGATATATGAATGCACATGCCTGTATAACTATGTATAGAAAAGGATGGGGAAGTGAGAGGTTATTCTTTTCCACACATGGGAAACTGTCTTTTTCCCAGAAAAATCAGCTTCCTTCTTCAGTGACCACCAGGGTATCTGAAGACCCCACCAAGAAGGCCCTGTGATGCCATTGGCCTGTGCATCCAGCAAGTCAAGAAAGTAAGGCCTGCCTCTTAATACTACAGTGGTATTAAATAGGTTTATTCTTGGTTTTTGGTACAAAGAGGAACAAACTGAAGCCACTTGCCATAAAATGCCTGCACAAGCACCAGTGCAAATCACAGCCAAAGGAAGGATGAAGCCAAGGTGTCCCACAACCACAGCCCAAGCGGCCAGACATCCTCCTTCAACCCTGGCTGCATTGAAGCCCCACTGACTGCCAAGAAGAAAAGCACCCTACTGAGAGCTAGCAAACTTAACCCTCTGGCAGGACACAAATTCAGAGGGAAAAAAATTTTAAAATCCCCACACCACCAGACACACTTCCCAGTGAGAAGGGTTGGAACACTCTGCCCCTCAGCACTTCCCCGGCAGGCAGATTCCCAAAGGTGCTGGGAGCTAAGCTGTGCCCTGCGAGGGAACAGAGCCAGCCTCCCTTCAGTGGCAGAAGGCGCGGCCTCAGCTGTAGCCCCGGGTGCCTGCGGTGGCCCAGGGCACGGCCATGGCTGTCAATGTGTTGGGCTGCAGCACAGGGCAGGCCGGAGCTCAGCAGCCTCAGCAGAGCCCAGGGCCGCGGCCCTTCCCTGCCAGGGCCCGAGCCTGGCCCGGCCCGGCCCGGCCTGAGCAGCCCGGACTGGCCCAGGGAATGGGCTGCGCCCGCCCTCTCTGCCCACAGGCTGGGCCCAAGCCTTTGCAAGAGGCTTTCTCCCAGCTTGGCAAAACCTCGGCCAAGTGTCCCTGTGCCGTGCTGAGAAGAGTAAAAAACCACTTCAAATTTAACCCTGCTGCCCAACGCATGAGGGATCCCTGCACACCTGAGGAGAGGCCATCAATACTCCTTTGTGCCTCATGAGGGATCCCTGCACGCCTCTGCAGGGACCCCAAAATATCCCAGTGTGGCTCATGAGGTCCAGGCCCAGCTGATGCCAAAGAAGGAAACGTGTCCTCAGCGCAGGGACGCTCAGCATGGGCTCCCCCATCCCCTCGGGGCCCCGCCGCTGGGCACAGCAGCCCCTGCCTGGCTCCTGCCTGCCCACACCGTGGGCATCCACGGCTGCTCCTGGGCACGGAGCTCAGCCAGTGCTGATGCCGGGTGGGCTTTGCTGCTGCTACCACATGGACAAAACTGTGAAAACTCTAATTCTTTATTTAAACATAAAATGTGGGACAAGCCCTGCCCTGCCAGACAAGGGGTGCCCACCTTCAGTCCTGGCCGGGGAACAGGACCAGGGGGCTCAGTGGGAGAGGGTCTCGTTGAGGAGGGGTGGGTTTTGGGACGGCCGCATGCTGGGGATGCAGCCATGGCAAGGCAGATAGGGGCAGAAGTGAAGAGCTGGGGTAAACTATCAGGTTGTCATTGCCTCTGTTTGTAGGTTTGTCTTCTGAAGATACACACGATCACCTGTGAAGAGAGGAGGTGGCTGAGGCCCCAGCTGCCAGTGGCACACAGGGACCCTCGTGCACAGCAGGGCCCAGAGCTGGCAAGGCTCCCCAGCACGGCTGGAGCTGCTGGCACAGCTGGGCCCAGCTGGACAGCTGCCCCTCAAGGCCCCGGCCAGCAGGGCACGGCTCTGGGCAGGGTCCCTGGCCAGGAGTGGGCCCCAGAGCGCCTCTGCCTTTCAAGGGCAATCTCAGCCCTGCTCTTTCTCCTCCCCACCTCCCTCTGCCTCTGCCCTGTGCCCCTGGGGCTGCTCTTGGCCAGGCAGCCTCAGTGGGAGCCAGCTCTGGCTGCAGCCCCAGCGGGACCCCCAGGACAAGGCCCAGCAATTAAGAGGCCAATGGAAGCACTGGGCAGCAGCAGAACGTTCTCCTCAGCAGAGTTATTTGGACAATCATGGAGTGGCCACAACTCCACTGCAGCCTCAATGGGAATGTTCCCTGTCCACGTTAGACTTTGAAAAGAAGCTGTTGGAGGGGGAGAGCAACAAAACACTCACTGTTTTCTGTTCCAAGAATACCAGATTCCAATGCAGCACAATATGAAGACAAGCTCCAAAGAAAGCACGCCTGCCAGTAACCCTAGCCAACAGCCTGTTCCCTGACAGAAACCCCTTCTGAGGCCATCCTGGGCATTGGGAACAGGTCTTGTGGTGCCGGCTGCATCTGTGGGAGCAATGGGGAGCGTGAGCCCGTGCTGTGCTGCACTGCTGAGCTGGCAGCACGGTGGATACGGGCAGGACGTCCTCTGTTTCCCCCAGAGCTGGGGCCTGCAGGCACCTTGCCGGCCCTTGGCACAGGCTGTGCCAGCCAACAAAGCCCAGCAGGACGGGAGGAGAGCCCGGGGGCAGTGCAGCTGCTTGGGCAGTGGCTGCTGCCAGGGACACGGGCCAAAGCCATCCCTGAGCAGCCACTGCCACCCCTGGCCCTCCCTGCCCCGTGACAGCTCCCCCAGCCCCAGGGGACAGGCTCAGGCCCTGTCAGGAGCCAGCGCAGCCCCTGCCCAGTCGGGAGCCAGGGCTGGCTCTGGCCCTGGGCTGGCGGCAGGGCTCCCGCTCGGGGCTGCTCCTGTGCCTTGGGCCTCTGGGCACTCAGGGCCAGCTCCGCAGCAGCTGCAGCGCCAGGGACGTTGCTGCACCAGTCCCGTTTCCCCGGGGCTCTGAACGAGCTCCAGAGGCCTGGAAGCCGAGGCGCCTCCAGCTTTGGCTGCTGCCGGGCCGGGCAAGGGCAGGCCCTGGGGGAAGAGCTGCTGCCACACAGCCCCGGCCAGGCCTGAGCCCGGCACAGCAATTACCTGCTGTGCCTGTGCCCGTGTCTGGCTTTGCCTTCCTTCCTGCAGCAGGGGCTGGCACCGAAGATGGAGTGCTTCCTTCAGGAAATGCCACCTTCCACTGAAGCACTATGTCCATCTCTTGACAAAGGAAGGGAGACAGCTGCATCAGATGGGGCTGTTCCCCACTTGGGTGGTGGCATCAGAGGTAATATTTGTGAAATTTATGGAGCAGGAAAATAGCCAGATTACAGTGGCATGATGAGAGCACTTCCACCTCCAAACAGACACCCTTTTCCTAATCTGCAGGGCTGGATATAGTGGAGGATCTCAGGGTGTCTTACAGTTTGGGCTGCCTGTCAGTTACAGAATCACAGAATCATGAGGTTGGAAGAGACCTCTAAGATCATCAAGTCCAACCTATGCCCTAACATCTCAACTAGACTATAGCACCAAGTGCCATGTCCAGTCTTTTTTTAAACACATCCAGAGATGGTGATTCCACCACCTCCCTGGGAAGACAATTCCAGTGCTTTATTATTCTTTCAGTGAAAATTTTTTTCCTAATATCTAACCTATACTTTCCCTGACGTAGCTTGAGACTGTGTCCCCTTGTTCTGTCAGTTGCTGCCCGGTGGAAGAGACCGACCCCCACCTGTCTACAACCTCCCTTCAGGAAGTTGTAGAGAGCAATAAGGTCACATCTAAGCCTCCTCTTCTCCAGGCTAAACAACCCCAGCTCCCTCAAACGTTCCTCGTAGGGCTTGTTTTCCAAGCCCCTCACCAGCCTCGTTGCTCTCCTCTGGACACGCTCAAGTATCTCAATATCCTTCCTAAATTGAGGGGCCCAGAACTGGACACAGTACTCAAGATGTGGCCTCACCAGTGCCGAGTACAGGGGAAGAATGACCTCCCTGCTCCTGCTGGTCACACAATGCCTAATGCAGGCCAGGATGCCGTTGGCCTTCTTGGCCACCAAGGCACATTGCTGGCTCATATCCAATCGGCTGTCAACCAGCACCCCCAGGTCCCTTTCTGCCTGAACACTATCCAGCCACACCGTCCCCAGCCTGTAACGCTGTAGGGGATTTTTGTGGCCAAAATGCAGAACTCGGCACTTAGACTTATTAAACTTCATACTGTTGGACTCTGCCCATCCATCCAACCGACTAAGTCTCTCTGCAGAGCCTTCCTTCCTTCCAATAGATCAACACAAGCTCCCAGCTTAGTGTCGTCTGCAAATTTACTAATGAAGGACTCGATGCCCTCATCCATGTCATCTATAAAAATATTAAATAGAACTGGTCCCAGTACAGACCCCTGAGGGACACCACTGGTGACTGGCCGCCAGCTGGATGCAGCACCGTTCACCATCACTCTCTGGGCCCAGCCATCCAGCCAGTTCCTAACCCAGCGAAGAGTGCTCCTATCCAAGCCACGGGCTGCCAGCTTTTCCAGGAGTGTGCTGTGGGAGACAGTATCAAAGGCCTTGCTGAAGTCTAAATAGACAACATCCACAGCCTTTACTGCATCCATCAGACGAGTTACCTGGTCATAGAAGGAGACCAGGTTGGTCAGACATGACCTACCCTTCATAAACCCATGCTGACTTGGTCTGATACCCTGGCCATCCTGTAAGTGCTGTGTGATAGCACTTAGTATGAACCGTTCCATTATCTTACCTGGTACTGAGGTCAGGATAACTGGCCTGTAATTACCAGGATCCTGCTTCCCACCTTTTTTGTAAACAGGTGTCACATTGGCCAGTTTCCAATCATCTGGAACCTCACCAGTGAGCCACGACTCCTGGTAAATGATGGAGAGCGGCTTGGCAACCTCATCTGCCAGCTCCCTCATCACCCTAGGGTGGATCCCATCTGGTCCCATTGATTTATAAATATCCAAGTGTCCCAGCAGTTCTCAGACTGCCTCCTCTTGGATAATAAGAGGACCATTCTGATCCCTGGCACCACCTACCAACCCTTGAGGACAGTTGTCATGAGGATAAGCTGTCTTACCACTAAAGACTGAGGTGAAGAAAACTTTAAGCACTTCCGCCTTTTCCGCATCTTTAGTAACTAGTTTGCCTGCTCCATCCAATAAGGAACCGAGGTTGGTTATACCCTTCTTTTTACCATTAATATATTTGTAAAAACTTTTTTTATTATTTTTAACAGAAGTTGCCAAGTTGAGTTCAAACTGAGCTTTGGCCTCCCTAATTTTTTTTCTACATGCCCTGGCAGCACCCTTAAATAATTCCTCAGAAATCACTCCCTCCTTAAAAAGATGATACATCTTTTTCTTATTTCTAAGTTCCTTCAAAACCTCATTACTCATCCAGACTGGACGTTTGTCTCGTCTACTCATCTTTCGGCACACAGGGACAGTCTGTTCTTGTGCCCTCAAGATCTCTGCTTTGAAGCACACCCATCTCTCCTGGACTCCTTTGTTTTTAAAGGCTCTTTCCCAAGGAATTCTCTGGATAAGTCTTTTAAATAGGCCAAAATCTGCCCTCCGGAAGTCCAATGTAGAGATCTTATTGATATTCCTCCTTATTTCACCAATTATTGGGAATTCTATAGTTTCATGATCACTATGCCCCAAGCGGCCTACAACCTCCACATCACCTACCAGTCCATCTCTATTTGTAAACAATAGGTCTAACATAGCCCCTCCCCTGGTGGGTTTGCCCACCAGTTGTGACAAAAAGTTATCCTCCACACATTCTAAAAACCTTCTACATTGCTGGTTTTTTGCTGTATTGAGTTCCCAGCAGATGTCTGGTAGGTTGAAGTCACCCACAAGAACAAGGGCTGATGATCCTGAGACTTTGTTCAGTTGTTTATAGAATAAGTTGTCCACCTCTTCATCCTGGTTGGGTGGACGATAGCAGACTCCCAGTAGGATGTCAGACTTGTTGGCCTTCCCCTTAATTTTTACCCATAGGGACTCAACTTCATCATCATTAGTCTCAATACCTGTGACATCCAAAACCTCCCTAATATAAAGGGCCACCCCTCCACCTCTTCTCCCTTTTCTGTCTTTTCTGAAGAGCTTGTAGCCATCCAGTGCAGTGCTCCAACTATGTGAGTCATCCCACCACGTTTCTGTGATGGCAACTACATCATAGTCCTGCTGATGCACCATGGCCTCCAGCTCTTCTTGTTTGTTACCCATGCTGCGTGCATTGGTATGCATGCATCTCAGCTGGGCTGCTTTCTCCCCTAACACAGTCTTACCACCCTTGGGCCTGCTTCCAAACAGCCCAGTTGCATCCCCTTCCCCCTTCAAACCTAGTTTAAAGCCCTCTTAATAAAGTCTGCCAGTTCATGAGCTAAAAACCTCCTACCCTTAACAGAGAGATGTACCCCATCTGATTCCAGTAGAGCAGGTGCCATAAAGGTTGCTCCATGATCAAAGAATCCAAAATTTTGCCAATAACACCAACCCTTGAGCCATTTCTTACTGATATACGTTTTCCTATTCCTTTCATTATTTTTCTCTGCCACCAAAGGGACTGAGCAGAACACTACCTGTGCACCTGTCCTATCAACCACTTGACCCAGTGCCCTAAACTCCCTTTTAATCACCTTGACACTCCTCTTTTCAATCTCATCACTGCCAGCTTGGAGTATCAGCAGTGGGTAATAATCAAAGGACTGAATCAGCCTAGGAAGTTTCTAAGTGATGTTTTGTACCTGGGCCCCAGGGAGGCAGCAGACCTCCCTGTGGGATGGGTCAGGTCGACATACGGGGCCCTCCGTCCCCCTCAGAAGGGGATCACCCACCACGATTACCCTTCTTTTTTTCTTGACATTAGAGGTGGTAATCCTTTTTTTAGGCAAGTCATAATTGGGAGGCTCACTGGGTAGGTGATTTTCCTCTAAATCATCTCTCTGGCTGTCTAGATCCAGTGCCTCATACCTATTCTGAAGTGGCACCTGGCTAGCGGATGGGGGGCAGGAGGGACTTTTGTTATTACCACCCCGAGCAGGGACCCATTTCCACTCCCCTTCATCTACCAGCTGCCCCTCTATTGCCTGAGAGTGAAAGACATATGAGCCCTCTGACTCCTGGTGGACCTCCCTTAAAGATGTAAGGGCTGAACTCCACCAGTCTATTTCCTTTTCACTATCCCTGATACTCCTTAACCTTTCGACTTCTTCCCTAAGCTCAGCCACTAGCGAAAGGAGGTCATTCACTTCTTCACACCTCAGGCAGGCCTTCTCCATAACATCCCCTGAAGCCACTGATAAGCTCAAACACTCCGGGCAGGAATGGGTCTGTACGGACGCATCCTTTTTGGAGGGCTCTACTTGGTCATGTACACTTGTACCAACCACAGATTTTGACTGGGTTAAAACCATTGCCTAGGAGAAAGCCCAAAATCAATCAACCAGTAAAACAATACTTCACCAAGCTAGCTGGAACCTGCAGCCCCACCTGCTTGCCCTGCCTGCGCGAACTGCTGCGCAAACTGCTGTGACCCTGTTTACCTGCTCCTGTTCGCCGCACTCTGGGTCGCCGCGCTCCCCAGAGGTCTCCTATAATGGGTAACTCCGGAACAAGGAAGCTCCACCTCCTGCTCCTGAGTGGCTCACAAAGCAAAGCCCCACACCTGTTCAGTATTACCTATAATGGGTCACTCCGGAACAAGGAAGCTCCACCTCCTGCTCCTGAGTGGCTCACAAGCAAAGCCCCACGCCTGATGCCAAATGCCTTCCTACAGAGGCTGGGCAGAAGCTGCAGCCAGGCCAGGCTGGGAAACAGCCCTGCAGGGCGTGAAAGCAGCAGCGGGGCAGTGAGGCTTCCATGGATTCCTTCCCGCTGTGCCGGGCACGGCGTGTCCAGATGTGCAGCCATAGCCCCCGTGTGCTGAGTCCCAGGGGAAGCATGAGGGAAATGCACCCACCTTCTCTTGTCTGCAGGGGTTCCTTCAGCTCTTGCCTCATCTCTTTGGATGGTTCCAGGGATATCTTATCTGTTGTATCTTGGATTTTCCCTGTTGGAGTACCTTAGAGAAAAATATTTCCATTTCCCAGGAATGGATCCCACAAAAGCAAGGCTCGGCCTGTGGGGCCAGCAGGGACACACTACTCACCACTGTGATGGGAGCTGGGCTTGAGTGCAACATCCAAGGTAGGAGCTGGAGAAGTCCTCCCTGTAGACACATCTGTAACACAACAGCCACAGAAGCTTCTGTCACCTGGTTCCTGCCCGCTTGTCTACAATTCTTCCTTGGTGGCACACTGACAACATACCTGCAGGAGGCTCCAAGGGCTTCAAAACTTTATTCATCCAAGCTGATGGAGAAGCCTTCCCAGCAACCTCATCTGGAACGGAGCACAGATGAGAACACTTTCCAGGGTGTGCTGGGATCCCCTTCTGCCACAGGGAACTGGGCACTGCACGGCGGTCAGCTAAGGCTGTGGGAGCCAGATGTGAATAGATATGGCCAAAGGTGCACAGGGGCCTGGGGAGCTCTGGGCTGGCTCCTGGTCACTCTCCACACTCTTTCCCTGCCCTCAGCAACATCCCTGGGAGGGGTGGCTGGAGCAGCGCAGGGCCCCCGGGTTCACTCCCTCAGACACAGAGGAAATCCTCTCTAAAACCCCGGGGAAAACTGCAGCAGGCAGTGACACAGCTATCCATCCCGCCCTCTGTCCCTCCTGTCCTCCTTCTGCTGGGAAAGCTCCTAGATCCCAAGGGCAAACAGCCAGGCCCTCTCAGGACACACTGCAGCCTTGCTCTCCCCCTCTGTCCTTTCCCCACCGTGGGCACCCCGTGCAGTCACTGCCAGGTTTCAGGACATGTCTCCCATGGAGGGACCCCAGCAGGACTGCTCAGGACCCGAGTGCCCTGAGCCTGCTCGGGATAATTCCCCTGGGCTGTGCCTGACTTGTCCAGGCTGTGCCCGCACTGCCAAGCAGCAGAGAGGGCAGCTCAAGCCTCAGCAGGGCTCAGGCCCAGAGGCACAGCAATTACCTCCTGGGCCTGTGCCTGGCATCGCCTCTCTTCCTGCAGCAGAGGCTGGCACGGAACCACTGCTTCCTCTGGGAAATGCCGCCTCATGCCCAGCCTCTGCATCCACTTCTGGAGAAAGGAAGAGGGACAGCTGGATCAGGTGGGGCTGTTCCCCACTGGGGAGGTGGCGCCTTCAGGAGGGAATGCTTGTCAAAGACATGGCTAAGAATCAGGAAATCCCTATAAACTTTTTGGGAAGGCCAGGGCCCTCCCTTCTCCAAACTGCTGCCCTTTCTGTTCTACCCGGTGACTGGAAAATTGCAGGGGATCTCAGTCCTGTGCTGCAATTAGGTGGCCTGTCAGCTGATGCCAAATGCCTTCCTGCAGAGGCTGGGCAGAAGCTGCAGCCAGGCCAGGCTGGGAAACAGCCCTGCAGGGCGTGAAAGCAGCAGCAGGGCAGCGAGGCTGCCATGGATACCTTCCCACTGTGCCAGGCACGGCGTGTCCAGATGTGCAGCCAAAGCCCACAGATGCTGAGTCCCAGGGGAAGCATGAGGGAAATGCACCCACCTTCTCCTGCCTGCTGCATTTCCTTCAGCATTTGCCTCATGTTTTCACATGGATCATGGAGTTTCTGGTGTCCTGTAGCTTGGTCCTTCCCCCTCAGAGGACCTTAGAGCAACAGAATTCCATTTCCCAGGAACAGATCCCTCAAAAGCAGGGCTCAGCCTGTGGGGTCAGCAGGGACACACTACTCACCCCTTCGATGGTTGCCAGGCTTCTGTGTAGGAATCAGCAAAGGAGCTGGACAAGTCCTCCCTGCAGACACACCTGTAACTCAACAGCCACAGAAGCTTCTGCCATCTCTGCTGATCTGCACGGGCACCACTGAGCCGCAGGAGCGGTGAGGGAATCACACAGGGCGAGGGCACACACGTGCATGGTTCTGTGCTGGCACCTGCAGCGATGCCCCCCTGGCCCAGCTTTGGGCTCTGAGCTGGCAGCTCTCCCAGGGGAAAGGCCTTGACCTACCCTCGGCATCTCCCAGTGCCTCAGTCCTGGACGTGGTTTGGGAAGCTGCACCACCTTCACCAGCAGGTTCAGCTGCAAAGAAAGGCAGGACAGAAGACCTGTAAATCCACCAACAGAAACACCAGCCAAACCTCACTAAAAAGTCACCACTACTCCTTGAAGTAAAATAGACTGATGCATGTTAATACCTAAGCTTGTAAGCTGTAAAACCCATTGTTATGAGAAGTAAAATATTTTATTTTAAACTATATTATTCATGAGGTTGTTTTAAGTGAACTGAATATTTAAGGTGTGATATGCAACTTTATTTCAAAAAATAAAATATTTTAGTGCTTTTGTTATAACAGACAAAAGAAATAGAAGTAAAAGCTAATGAAACACTGTAAAGAATATATTAGAACAATAATATGATTCGTGAAAAATCGGAAAAAAAGTAAGTATATAAGATACAAACCAGATTTAAGTTCCAAGAAACACTAAAAGTAACATTACATCAGATAGGATATAAGAAAAGCCGTTAGATATTTAATAAGGATCAAATTAAAATAAAGGAAAAAAGCCAAGTATAGCTGAAAGAAAGAGAAGTGTACAGAATAATTACAACTTTAGAGCTAAAATGTCAAAGAAATAAAACTATAACAATTAGAAATAAGCAGATGCTAGCCTAAATCCTGAAAAACAATTTAAAAGGCTCTTATAAATCTTATGAAGTAAATACTGAGAATGAGACGAATGACATCAGTGACTAGATCCCAAGGTGTAAGCTCTGCTACCACGAAGATACACATCTTGGCCCTTTGGCTGCAACCCAAAGGGTCTTTGAGAGAGGTAGAGTGTTAAAACTGCAGAGGATTATTGTCACTGTATCAGTCATCCAAGCCCAAAAAGAATGAGCCATATGCACACTCCCAAGTTAGTGCAGTACGCTATAAGTTTAACAAAATCAGAATGTGCACTATGAGTAGTGAAAGACACTGGAATAAAGAAAATGTGAAATAGAGCAAAAAGAAGAAAATGGCAAAATTTGTAAGCAATATATTAAAACCTTTTCTTCTGTAAGAGCTAGAGAAGAAATAAATCCTGAGAGTTCGAATAAAGCAAATTGCTCAAGAGTTAAGAAAACAAGTACATGAGACAGTTCTAAAGACGTATTTTAGCAGGCAACATAAGAAAACATGAAAAACTTATTTTAGAAGTATTACCAGCCTTAAATGACTATGGAGTCAAAATATATCTAAAGTACAATAAGCACATGCATTGATATAAAAAAAATATGATTGACAATCCAAAGAAAAGAAATTAAAGATTTAGAATAATCTACCTTATGAGAAGAGCTGTTAATTTTAGACCCTGACTAGTAGTATAAAAGTGTACTTGTTAAGTTTTATAAATACTAAATATAAAATTCAAAAATAAGTAAGCTTTGTCAAAGTGTATCCTAAAAGTACAAATTTAATAAATTAATAGAGAAAGGGAGGGATTCTGATAGATTGTATGTACAAATTCATGCTGAGACTACAGTAATCTCGCCTAATGAAAATCCTAGCATACCAAAAGACTGTTCCGGGCAATCAATATGCACCAAAATCCTAGCCTGAATATTCATCCCCGGAAATGCTGATTCCAGAAGATTATTTCTCTGACCAAATCTCAGCAATGTGCATTCGACATGCATCATCTATAAGATAAATGTGTGCCTCCTAGAATGCATATTGCAGGAGATTTTCCTCTAACAAAGTGAATTTTTTACCAGTTTTGGGGAAACTCTCAGCAAGAGCTGCAGCAAGAAGGAAAAACTACATGAAAATGCAGAAAGGATAAGATCAACCATAAGAAAGCAGAAAAACGCCTGCCCCCAACAACCCTTGGAGCTTGGAAATGGACAAAAACACGTTGTGAAAGCTGTCCCTTCGTGGTGCACAGGGGAGAGAAATGCCCCACCTGTCTCACCTGACGCTGTCAGCCTGGTAGAGGGCCAATCTGATATTTGCTTCTAGACATTCTAAGACTGTATTTTAATTATGAAATAAATTCTCCTTATTAATCAAAAAAAGCTAATTCATTTAAAACATGCAGGACTCCTGGGACCCTCATCAGGGACCCCAAAATATCCCTTTGTGCCTCTTCAGGTCCAGGCCCAGATGATCCCCCAGAAGGAAATGTGCCCTCAGCCCAGGGACGCTCAGCATGGGCTTCCCCATCCCCTCGGGGCCCCGCCGCTGGGCACAGCAGCCCCTGCCTGGCTCCTGCCTGCCCACACTGTGGCCATCCACGGCTGCTCCTGGGCATGGAGCTCAGCCAGTGCTGCTGCCGGGTGGGCTTTGCTGGTGCTACCACCAGGACAATGTGGTCACAGCTGCATCTCTCTACTGCAACAGAAGAGCTGATTTGGGAAGTGCTGTGCTGCCCCATTTCTTCAGCCCCACTAGCTGCCCACACCCACAGTGGCACTGGGCCGCCCCCAGAAAACTGTCGAATCTGGGCTGTGGCTGCAGGGCACAGCTGCTCTACAGCACAGGTGGACTGCCTTGGGGGTAGGACTGCCCTGAGGGTAGGGACAAGGAACAGGGTGAGGTCTGCTCTATGTTTTCCGAAGGTGATTACTCTACAGGCCATCAGGGCCAGACCAACACTGCACTAAAGGCATACACCAACTTACAAACTTGGGAGACTCCCAGGGGAGGATCCAATCTTTAGCCAATTGGGAGAAACTGAGGGTGGAACACCAGGCGGGGAATACAAGGTTTAAACCAATTGGGGATTACAGGGGAGGGGAAGAACTTAAACAAACCAATGGGGTTCTGAAGGATACAAAATTGATAGGAAAATTTCTAGAGAAAGGGGCAGGCTTGGAGAGGGACTGACATGCAATGGGAGGAGGAACAGTGAACAAAAGGGCAGGTCTTTGGGGAGATGGACAAGTGGGGCAAAACCAACACATGGGGTAAAGGAGCAAGCCCTTGGTAATAAAATATGCTATAACAATAGAAAATAAGGGGAGGGGTATAAAACTGACTGCTAGGACCGAATTACAATCAAAGACATGAACTGCAATGCCGAAGCTCTGAGTTGAGGTTCAGTTGAGCACTTCCAAATAATTTCCTGGCAGAAACAGATAGCCAAACTTGCCTTTATCACATGCAAACAGAGGGTTCCCCAACAGCAACCCATTCTGAGGCTCTTCTGGGAATGGGAAACACGTGTTGTGGTGCTGGCTGCATCTGTGGGAGCGATGGGGAGCGTGAGCCCGTGCTGTGCTGCACTGCTGAGCTGGCAGCATGGTGGATACGGGCAGGACGTTCTCTGTTTCCCCCAGAGCTGGGGCCTGCAGGCACCTTGCCGGCCCTTGGCACAGGCTGTGCCAGCCAACAAAGCCCAGCAGGCCGGGAGGAGAGCCCGGGGGCAGCGCAGCTGCTTGGGCAGTGGCTGCTGCCAGGGACACGGGCCAAAGCCATCCCTGAGCAGCCACTGCCACCCCTGGCCCTCCCTAACAAATTCTAGGTTCCATCTGTGAATTGCATGCTACACTTTCCTTCATGTTTTTCCCAATACCAGGAAGTTTCTATATATAGTAATGCCCTTGAGAATCTCTGATTATTTTCAGGTTTTATTTTCTTTTTTTTTTTTTTAATTGAGACAGATGAAACAGCCTTATTGGTTTTAGTTTTGGCAGGTTTTTTTTTTTTTTCTCAGCATGATGGTTTACTTATTATCTACATTTAAACTTGTTTTTATTTATGGTTATTTTTGTTCCCCAAGCAATTATTTTGACAGTCTTTTGTTCACTTCTTACTTAATGTTCCATAGATGAATAGCTTGGACTCTCTTTTTATAGGAATATAAAGATCTCAGAAAGCTCTATTTCTAATTTTGATAACATTCTCTCTCCCCGCTCCTAGCTTTTACAATGATCATTTTTGAAACATCACTGAGGATACGTGGAGTTATTTGGGAAATAACCAATAGTCTTGGCTTAACCTGGGTATTGGATTATTATTTTCAGTGCTATAAACCTACATTGCTTCAAGGTTCACACCACGGTCCTGATTTGTGGCTCACCGCATGGATGACTGTCTGAATTAAAAGAATGTTTGTGAGGCAGCTGAAGAGCTTAGACCTCAGAGATTAAAATTCCTGGGAGGAGGAGGTGGAGGAAGAAAGGATAAAATCCTGATTCAAAGGGTTTTTTCTCACTTCTAGTATGCCAGAAGTATGGTAGACTACACCTGTCTTCAGATGTCATTTACTTACAGAACAACTCTCTACAGTGTCAGACTCCAGGAGAAATGACTCAACACTTTGCCTCCCAATGCATCAGCTTTAATTCTAGTGAGAGATAGGCCTTAATTACAGTCCGATTAGAGCAAATCAACAAAGCAGTCTTGCCATTGTGAGAGTGGCAAGAGGAATTTGCTTGTGAAGAGATGACTATGTCACACTCAGTAATGAACAAAATTTGCCCTGACTTGGAAGAAAGTAGACAAGGAGCAATGCAGTATTTGGGTTTTATCCAGGGATAAATGGGGCAAGAAGCTGTAACAACTTAACCTGTTTTACAGAACACAAGTACTGATACGGCCAATAATGCACCCACATGAAGGGATCTTCAGGACATTCCTTTATTTCTCTAACCAGGAATGGGCAGCAAAATGCTGGCATTTATCTGAACTGGAAGCCGTGTTCCTCTCCTGTTTCTCCTAGAGCACACTGTGTGTTATTTGCAGACTTCACTGTCCAGCCCATCAATCCTCTCGTGGCCAATTGCTAAATGGCACAACTACCAAAATACAGATGCCAGCATAATCAGCCCAGCACTAATGCAGCACTGCTTTGATGGTGCACAGGAGCACAGAATGGCTTGGGTTGGAAGGGACATTTAAAGGCCATCTAGTCCCAATGGCCTGCAGTGTGCAGGGACACCTTGAACTAGGTCAGGTTGCTCTGAGCAGGAGTTTGAATGTCTGCAGGGATGGATGTCCACCTCTCTGGGCAACCTGTGCCAGGTTTTCATAACAAACAGTGTAAAAAATGTGTTTCTTTCATCTAGTCTGAATTGACCATCTTTTAGATTAAAACCATTCCCCCTCGGTTTGGTCACAGAAGACTCTACTAAAAATTCTGTCCCATCTGTTTACAAGCCCCCATAAGGCCCTGAAAGGCAGCAATCAGGTGTCCCTGGAGTCTTCTCTCTTCCAGGCTGAACACTGCCAGCTCTCCCAGCCTGTCTCCAAAGCAGAAGGGCTCCAGCCCTCAGAGCATTTTGTCCCTCCTCTGGACTAGATCCAACAGGTCCATGTCCTTCCTTTCTTGGGGACCCAGAGCAGGATGCAGTACTCTGTCGTGGTAGAGACGGAGACACTACAAAGCAACACAGTCCATTTCCAGAAGGCTTCAAACCCTGTTTTTATTCTAGCCTGCATGCTTTTTATGCATTCTTACAAAGCTCTTATGTTTACACTTTATTCATTGGTCACGAGAGACAAGCAAAATGCTCAATGGAAGAGGGATTTGCAGGTTTCTCTTATTTATTCTTTCTTTCTTGGTTTTCATGTCAAAAACATTGGTAGGAAATTCTTTCAGGGGTAAACATGGATCTTGTTATCAAACTTCTCGATGGCTCACAGAAATCACTATAAAACCTCTTCCAGAGTACTCCCAGTAGGGTCTCACCTGAGCAGAGGTGGGGAATCACCTCCTTCAACCTGCTGGGCACTGTCCTTTGGATGCACATGGCTGCCTCATGTCCAGCCTCTCATCTGGCTGCAACACCAAGTCCTTCTCGGCAGGGCTGCTCTCCATCCCTTCATGTCCCAACCTGTGAGATCAGCTGAGCTGGGACTGTGTCACAGCCCTTGGGCAGAGCAGCTGGACAGGATGAGTTCCCTTCCGAAGAAGGCAGATCCAGCTCCAAAAACAACTCCACCCTGGCCATGAGGTCACAGAAGGCTCTGAGATCACAGAGGTGCCAGAGCCCCGCGGTTGCACAGCAGCACAGGGAGCCAGCAGTCAGTCCCTGAGCACAACTGTTGCGGCAGCAGCAGCGGTGGCAGCAGCGGTGCTGACATTGGGACAGCGGTGTCGGGACAGCGGTGGCAGCAAGAGTTGCGGGACTGGCAGAGGGCAAGGCAGCATGGCCCTTGCTCTGCGCCTCTTCCTCCTGCTCCTCCTGGCCGTGGCCCTGTCTACCAGGGCTGCCCAGGCTGCTCCACTCCAAGTGTGGCGAGCAGGTGAGCCGGCAGCCTGGCTGCCCTTTCCCGGGACAGCGCTCCCTGCTCCCTGGGAAGTGCTGAGGATGGTTTTGCCCAGGGCTTTGGGGAGGGTTTCCTGTGTGGGAGGGAGAGAGCCCCCATGGTCCCTGGGCTCCACCAGCCACCACTCCAGGGATGTTGCAAAGGGCCTGCAAAGAGGGTGGAGAGTGACCAGAGATAGCCCAGAGCTCCCCAGGCCCCTGTGCAGCTTTGGCCTTGTCCACTGACATCTGGCAGCCAAGGCATTACCTGACCCCCTTCCAGTGCCCAGTTCTCTAAGGGAGAGGGGAATCTCAGCACACCATGGAAATGGGTCTGATCTGATCTGTGCTCGCCTCTAGATGAGCATACTAGGAAGGCTTCTTCAGCAGCTTGGCTCCATGAAGATTTCCAGTCTCTTAACCCTCCAGCAGGTATGTTGTCAATGTTGCTAAAAGAATAATCATTGAGAACCTGGCAGGAAGCAGGTGACAGGAGCTTCTGTGGCTGTTGAATTACAGGTGTGTCTGCAGGAATGACTTTTCAGGCTCCTTTCCTGGTTGCTGCACATAAGCCCCGCTCCCATCGCAGGGGTGAGTAGTGTGTGCTTGCTGACCCCACAGGCTGAGCCCTGGTTCTGTGGGATCCATTCACCTGAAATGCAAATGCTTTTCTTAAGGTCCTCCGAGAGGGAGGAACAAACCTAGAGGAGACAGCAAGTCCCTGGAGGCATCCAAACAGATGGACAGGATCTGGAGTGACCTGGAGAGACAACGTGGTGGGTGCATTTCCCTCATGCTTCCCCTGGGACTCAGCAGCCGGGGGCTTTGGCTGCACATCTGGACACGCCGTGCCCGGCACAGCGGGAAGGGATCCATGGCAGCCTCGCTGCCCCACTGCTGCTGCTGCTGCTTTCACGCCCTGCAGGGCTGTTTCCCAGTCTGGCCTGGCTGCAGCTTCTGCCCAGCCTCTGCAGGAAGGCATTTGGCATCAGCTGCCAGGGAGCCCAAACTACACCATGGCCCACCTGAGATCCCCTGCACTTTCCCAGTCTGTGAGCGCATCTGGAGGGGCAGCTCTTTGGAAGAGACAGGGCCCTGGTCTTTCTCCTTAATCTTATCCATTACTTAGACAAGCATTGCCTCCTGAGGATGCCACATTCCCATTGGGAAACAACCCCACCTGATTCAGCTGTCCTTTTTCCTTTCTGCAGACATGGAAGGAGAGCCTGTGCTGAAGGCTGAGTTTCCCGGAGGAAGCACTGGCTCCATGGCAGCCTCTGCCCCAGGAAGGGAGGCGCTGCCAGGCACAGGCCCAGGAGGTAATTGCTGTGCCTCTGGGCCTGAGCCCTGCTGAGGCTTGAGCTGCCCTCTCTGCTTTTTGGGAGTGCAGGCACACAGCATTACCTGACCCCCTTGCAGTGCTCGGTTCCCTATACAAGGGGATCCCAGCACAGCATGGAACAGTACCCATCTGTGCTCCTTTCTAGACTGGGAACGTGACTTGCATCACTGAGAAACACTGTTAAAGCACAGTTTAAGGATGTTGGAGCTTGGTGATGGTAGGTTTTCAGCAACTCTTTGCTAACAGAGCAATCATTGTCCAAGTGTAATCATTGTCCAGAGTAATATTCCTCTGTCATTTCCCTTGAGATCGTCTGAAGTTTGATGAATTGTGGAAATCCTGGCCTCCAAATTTCTACTCTTGTACCCAACAGTGATCCCACAGGATGGCTGTCAGTGGGAGGAAGGAGCATTTAGCTGTCCATCTTCCTCCCGTGTGCAATGCCAGTGTGTCCTTCCATGTGCTCTGTGCAGCCAGGGAGAAGGCCAGAGAGGGAAGGGGCCGGGCCCAGGGCTGTGCCCCGGGGCTGAGCCTTTGGCAGCTCCTTTGCCAGCCCCGGGGAGCCCGAGCTGCTCCTGCTGCCACTGCCAAGCCCTGGCCCTGCCCGGGTCTGGGTTTAGAGCTGCTGGCAGCTCCAGGGAGTCCTTTCTGCCCCGAAAGCCCTGCAAGGGGCTCCTTCCATCCCAGTGTGGGGCCATTGCAGGCACGAGGTCCCCCTGCTCCTGAGTGGGAGGCAGAGCTGAGGGAGTGCCTTGGAGGGCACCAGTCACCCAAGTGCCCTCACTTGCACTCGGGCCTGAGGGAGAACCTTCAACAGTGTCACAGCAGCTCTTCTGACCTGCCGTTCTTTGCAGCTAACCCGGTTGGTGAAAGTGATCTGGCTTCCCAACCCATGTTCAGGATTGGACCTCTGGGAGATGCTGAGGGTAGGTCAAGACCTTTCCCCTGGAAGAGTTGCCAGCTCAAGAGCCCAAAGCTTGGCCACAGAGGCACCGCTGCAGGTGCCAGCACAGAACCATGCACGTGTGTCCTCTTCCCCTGCGCGATCCCCTCATGATTTCTGCTCAGCCCTGGCAGCTGTCTGGGGAAGGGAGGGCCCTGGCACTGCCACAAAAGCCCAGATACTTTGTAAATCTTTTCCCAATTTTTGATAAGCATGCTGCCCTGAAGATGCCAGCAAAGGAATGGGGAATTGTTCCATCTGATCCAACTGTCCTTTTTTGTTTCTCAAGTGATGGACCAAAAGGCAGGGCTGAAGGAGGTGTTTCCCCAAGGAAGCAGTGGCTCATTGGCAGCCCCTGCAGCAGGGAGGAAGGCGATGCCAGACACGGGCACAGGCACAGCAGGTAATTGCTGAGCCGGGCTCAGCCCTGGCCGGGGCTGTGTGGCAGCAGCTCTTCCCCCAGGGCCTGCCCTTGCCCGGCCTGGCAGCAGCCAAAGCTGGAGGCGCCTCGGCTTCCAGGCCTCTGGAGCTGGTTCAGAGCCCCGAGGAAATGGGACTGGTGCAGCAACGTCCCTGGTGCTGCAGCCGCTGCGGAGCTGGCCCTGAGTGCCCAGAGGCCCAAGGCACAGGAGCAGCCCCGAGCGGGAGCCCTGCCACCAGCCCAGGGCCAGAGCCAGCCCTGGCTCCCGACTGGGCAGGGGCTGCGCTGGGTCCTGACAGGGCCTGAGCCTGTCCCCTGGGGCTGGGGGAGCTGTCACGGGGCAGGGAGGGCCAGGGCTGGCAGTGGCTGCTCAGGGATGGCTTTGGCCTGTGTCCCTGGCAGCAGCCACTGCCCAAGCAGCTGCGCTGCCCCCGGGCTCTCCTCCCGGCCTGCTGGGCTTTGTTGGCTGGCACAGCCTGTGCCAAGGGCCGGCAAGGTGCCTGCAGGCCCCAGCTCTGGGGGAAACAGAGGACGTCCTGCCCGTATCCACCGTGCTGCCAGCTCAGCAGTGCAGCACAGCACGGGCTCACGCTTCCCATTGCTCCCACAGATGCAGCTGACCCCACAACACGTGTTCCTGATGCCCAGAAAGGCCTCGGAAGGGTCTTCTATATGGGAACAGGCTGCTGGGCATGGGTAATGGCAGGCCTGCTTTTTTTGGACCTTATTCTCATGTTGTGCTGTGTCAAAATCTGGTGTAACTGGAAGAAGAAATGGTGAGTGGTCATCTTTCCCTGAAAGAGCTTCTTTTGAAAGTCTGATGTAGACAGGAAGCATTCCCATTGAGGCTGTAGTGGAGTTGTGGCCAGTCCATGGTTCTCCAAACAACTCTGCTGAGGGTTCTGCTGCTGCCCAGTGCTTCCATTGGCCTCTCAATTGCTGGGCCTTGTCCTGGGGGCCCCGCTGGGGCTGCAGCCAGAGCTGGCTCCCACTGAGGCTGCCTGGCCAAGAGCAGCCCCAGGGGCACGGGGCAGAGGCAGAGGGAGGTGGGGAGGAGAAAGAGCAGGGCCGAGATTGCCCTTGAAAGGCAGAGGCGCTCTGGGGCCTGCTCCTGGCCAGGGACCCTGCCCAGAGCCGTGCCCTGCTGGCCGGGGCCTTGAGGGGCAGCTGTCCAGCTGGGCCCAGCTGTGCCAGCAGCTCCAGCCGTGCTGGGGAGCCTTGCCAGCTCTGGGCCCTGCTGTGCAGGAGGCTCCCTGTGTGCCACTGGCAGCTGGGGCCTCAGCCATCTTCTCTCTCCACAGCCTCTGGAACTTCACAAGACCAGCCAAATACCTCCATCAGGGAGAAGTGGGCCTGTCATCGTGCATCTCAGTGCCAGTGTCCATTGTCCCTTCCAGAGGTGTATTACCAGATTGTAGCTGGAAGTATGCTACAACCAGTACCTAGAACAGAACCGACTCTCCCTGAAGGGACTGGCCTAGCTGCCCATCCAGGACAGGCGGTGCAGCCCTCTAGCCAGGGAATGGATTATTCAAAAAGTTGTATTTACTTGTAAAAATTTAAATGTTTATTAAAAGCCTTATTTGAAATATAACAGGACACTGAATATGGACAATGTTACGTGGCCGGGAGTAGAGGATTTTTCCCACCACGTGCTCATCCACACAATGGAGGTTGCACCTTTTAACTCTTTTGCCCTTCTTAAAGTTCTGTCTATCGACTCCTTCTTTGATGTCCAGTGCTGGAGTTTACTTCCTTACATCTCGCTTGGAGGTCAGGTGCTGTTGTCGTAGAAAGGTGACCCTCTTAAATATGCCAAACTCAGGTAATCCCAAGATAACAACACAACAGAGGGTAAAACATATCTATAAATGTATAAAACTTCTCTTAACATATATGCATGATATTTCTCCTTTATTGTGAGAGTCAACTGTCACATTGCTCATCTATCACAGGCTTGAGTCCAGCTTCAGCTCAGGTGTCTGTGTGCTACCACCAGCACTGGCGGAGCTGCTCGTCTGGGCACAGCCAGGCATGGGCAGGCAGCAGCTGGGCATGGGGCTCATTCGACCAACAGCACTCTCATGTTATCTTTGTCTTTCATTTTAAAACATTTAGATATGTTTTTCCTTTGTAGAATTGAGAAATGTTTTTCATAGAATACAGAAACCAGATATTTGTTCCCCTTTCCTCCAACAGTTCTGTATTTGACAAAGTAGTTTTACAGTCAGGGAAACCTAGAATATTCTGACACTTTGGCAATAAACGTAAAATTGCCTTTAATTCTTAATCTTTAGTCTTACACAGCCCAGACAAGACCAGCACAGCTCAGGGGAATTATCCCAAACAGGCTCAGGGCACTTGGGTTCTGAGCAGTCCTGCTGGGGTCCCTCCATGGGAGACACATCCCGAAACCTGGCAGTGACTGCATGGGGTACCCATGGTGGGGAAAGGACAGAGGGGGAGAGCAAGGCTCCAGTGAGTCCTTAGTGGGCCTGAGCCTGTCCCCTGGGGCTGGGGGAGCTGTCACGGGGCAGGGAGGGCCAGGGCTGGCAGTGGCTGCTCAGGGATGGCTTTGGCCCGTGTCCCTGGCAGCAGCCACTGCCCAAGCAGCTGCGCTGCCCCCGGGCTCTCCTCCCGGCCTGCTGGGCTTTGTTGGCTGGCACAACCTGTGCCAAGGGCCGGCAAGGTGCCTGCAGGCCCCAGCTCTGGGGGAAACAGAGGACGTCCTGCCCGTATCCAGCGTGCTGCCAGCTCAGCAGTGCAGCACATCACGGGCTCACACTCCCCACGGATCTTGTAGCGGTTCAAAGCAAGACAGGAACACATGCCCTGATTCCACTTTGATGAATCCCAATGATTTTCTGCTTGCAGGATGGGCACAAGCAGTGCATCATAGGAATAGCCAAGACTCTGTTCACTGTTTCACTTGCCATGGCCTCTTTCACAGTTGTATCTTTCTCCCTTCATATGTCCTGACAAACACCTAAGGGAGAACTGGACCTCTAATTGCGTCGCACATCTCCATGCCCATGCCTGATGTCCCTGTGCCAGCTGCTTTAACAGCTTGTTGCTGTGCAGATGCTGCCTCCAGCCAGACAAGGTCCTCTCCCCTTGAAGGCACTGGCCCTGCTCTCTGGCCCCTACTGAAGGTGGGCAGGGCTTGGCCCAGCTCTTCTCTTGCAATACAGAGATGGAGCTGTCACCCCAGTGTGCGGGTGGTAGCAGCAGCAAAGCCCAGCCAGGATCAGCACTGGCTGAGCTCCGTGTCCAGGGGCAGCTGGGGATGGCCACGGTGTGGGCAGGCAGGAGCCAGGCAGGGGATGCTGTTACCAGTGGCGGGTCCCTGGGGAGGATGGGGCAGCCCATGCTGAGCGTCCCTGGGCTGAGGGACATTTCCTTCCCTGGGACCATCTGGGCCTGGACCTCCTCCAGTGGCATGCCCAGGAAAAGAGGGAAGCCATCAAGAGCCTGTGAGTTACACAGGGATGGGGTGCAGCTTCCTCCCTCCTTGGTTAGCGGGCGGATTAAAAGAGGCCTCTAGGATTTGTGGCAAACAGGAGTGGGCAAACAGGGCCGTGGCATGTTTCTGAGGGACAATTCACGAGGCAGTGTGCACAGGCAGGGCAAGCAGGCAGGGTTGCAGGTTTTCTTGCTAGGAAGGTTTACTGTGTGTTGTTTGCAGTGTTTCTGTTGTTTGGGTGGTTTTGGGGTTTCTGGTAGTAGTGGTTTTTACACAATCGAAAACTGTAGTTAGTACAAGTGCATGTAACTAGATGGAACCCTCCAAAAAGGATGTGTCTCTCCTGACCCATTCCTGTGCAGAGTGTTTGAGCTTAGCAGTGGTTTCAGGGGGCAGTGTGGAGAAAAGCTGCCTGCGGTGTGAACAGGTGAATCATCTCCATTCACTGGTGGCCGAGCTTAGGGAGGAAGTTTAAAGACTGAGGAATATCAGGGAAAGTAAAAGGGAAATAGACTGGTGGAGTTCAGCCCTTCCATCCTTACGGGAGGCGCAGCAAGAGTCACAGGACTCCTATGCTGCCGGGGTCGGCTGTCAGTTGTCTCTGCCCCAGCATGGGAAAAGGTGGTTTTGGGCAGGCCGCGCTCTCGAAGAAGGAGTCTGGAATCTTGCTTTTCGGTCTTGAGTTGCGTTTATTGTTCCTTATCTACAAAGTTTTTCTCTCTGTCCAGCCGAGGTCTGATTAGCAAGACAGCCAAGGGCACTCTCTCCCGTCCATGGGGCGGTTGTCTATTTTATAGTGAAAACTACGTATTAGATATTTACCTTTAATTTCCAATAATTTCTGCCCTTGTTGGCAAGTGCACCTTCTCTATGAACCAATCCACACATGCCAACATCATCCTGAACATGGATGCCAAGGAGAAGAAAGAAGAAGGACAGGGCACGCCCAAATTCCTCTATCTTAGAACTCCTGACCCCCACGTACAGAATTTCAAACCCCCCTGTACAACATACAAAACCCCCCTGTACAGTGCTCCAAAGTTTTTCCCTTCACCCTGTGATTCCTACTACTATGCTACTTAAAGTTTTGTGGCCTGTCATTCTTTATATAAGGTTGGCAATTTGCTCTATGAATTAAGGTTGAATTTCCAGGTGTCTTTGGCTTCCTGCCAGGGTCTCTGAGCCCCTGCCAGGGCTTTGAGACATCCAGGGCATCCAGAGACATCCTCTGGGTTCCGACACTATGCTGCACACTGTCAGGCAAGAGAAGGACACCTGGTAGATGAAGGGGAGTGGAAATGGTCCCTGCACGGGGAGGTTATGATAAAAATTCCTCCCGACCCCCGTCCCCTAGCCAGGGGCCACTTCAGAATAGGTATGAGCCCCTGGATCTAGAGAGTCAGCCAAATGATTAAGAAGAAAATTATCTGCCCAGAGAGCCTCCAAATTATGATTAATCTGTAACATGGATTGCCACCTCTAACATCAAAAAGGAAAGACGGGTAATCGTGGTGGGTGATTCCCTTCTGAGGGGAACAGAGGGCCCCATGTCAACCGGACCCACCCCACAGAGAGGTCTGCTGCCTCCCTGGGGCCCAGGTGCAGGATATTCCTGAGGGACTTCCTGGGCTCATTCAGTCCTCTGATTATTATCCACTGTTGAAACTCCAGGCTGGCAGTGATGAGATTGAGAAGAGGAGTGTCAGGACCATTGAAAGTCACTTTAGGGCACAGGGACAAGTGGTTGATAGGACAGGGACACAAGTAGTTTTTTCCTCTGTCCCTTTGGTGGCTGAGAAGAATGGTGAAAGCAATAGAAGAGCTCATATCATCAACAAGAGGCTCAAGGGTTGGTGTCCTTGGCAGAATTTTGGATTCTTTGATTATGGCGCAGCTTTTATGGCACCTGGCCTGCTGGAACCAGATGGGCTCCATCTCTCTGTTAAGGGCAGAAGGATTTTAGCTCATGAGCTTGCAGAACTTGTTGAGAGGACTTTAAACTCAGTTTGAAGAGGGAACGGGATGCAGCTGGGCTGTCTGGAAGCAGGCCCAAGGGTGGTAAGCCTGAGTTAGGGATGAAATCAGCAGCCCAGCTGAGGTGCATGGATCGCAGTGCACACAGCATGGGTAACAAACAGCAAGAGCTGGAGGCCATGGTCCAGCAGCAGAGCTGTGATGTCATTGCCATCACAGAAACGTGGTGGGATGCCTCACATGGCTGGAGCACTACACTGGATGGCTACAAGCTCTTCAGGAGAGACAGGAAAGGGTCTCTTCCAACCTGGTCATTCTGTGAATTCTGTAAGAATTCTTAGCATCTCCAGGGACACAGCCTGACCAGCAATGTCAGTAGGCAAAAAATAAGGTTTCACTGAAGAATGGACCTTTGATGAAACAATATATTTACAGTCAGGGCAGTCCATTCATAGAGATGGAGGCACACTCTGGGGGTACAGCTGAGGCCATGAGGTCACAGCAGGGCTCTGGGGTCATAGCAGGCTGAGGTCACAGCAGGCCCTGAGGTCACAGAGGTGCCAGAGGTGCCAGAGCCCCGTGGTTGCACAGCAGCACAAGGAGCCAGCAGTCAGTCCCTGAGCACAACTGTTGCGGCAGCAGTGGCGGTGGCAGCAGCGGTGCTGACGTTGGGACAGTGGTGTCGGGACAGCGGTGGCAGCAAGAACTGCGGGACTGGCGGAGGGCAAGGCAGCATGGCTCTTGCTCTGCGCCTCCTACTCCTGCTGCTCCTGGCCGTGGCCCTGCCTGCCAGGGCTGCCCAGGCTGCTCCGCTGCAAGCGCGGCGAGCAGGTGAGCCGGCAGCCTGGCTGCCCTTTCCCGGGACAGCGCTCCCTGCTCCACGGGAAGCGCTGGGGATGGTTTTGCCTGTGGGAGGGAGAGAGTCCTGATGGGCCCTGTGCTGCTCCAGCCACCCCTCCAGGGATGTTGCAAAGGGCCTGCAAAGAGGCTGGAGCGTGACCAGGAGCCAGCCCAGAGCTCCCCAGGCCCCTGTGCAGCTTTGGCCATGTCCATTCACATCTGGCTCCCACAGCCTTACCCAACCCGTGCCCTGTTCTCTCAGGCAGGAGGGCATCCCAGCACACACAGAAATGGTTCTGATTTCTGCTTCCCTTCAGATTGGGATCCCAACTTGCATTATCTAGATGCCCTGTTGGATGACAGCTTCAGAATGTTGGAGAATGCTGGAGGCAAGTTCTGGTGTGCTTTCCCTGACAGGATAATCAATGTCCATGTGGCAAGAGCTCACTCATCCTCCATGTCCTTGAACGTAATCTCATGGCTGAAGAAATATGGACATCTTGCCCTGCTCCCTTCTGCAGTCCTGAGGGATCCCACAGGATCACTGTCAGTGGGAGGAAGGAGCATTTAGCTTTCAAACTTCCTCCCATGTGCAATGCCACTGTGTCCTTCCATGGGCTCTGTAGCAGCTGCCGAGAAGAGCAGAGAGTGAAGGGGCCGGGCCCAGGGCTGTGCCCCGGGGCTGAGCCTTTCACAGCTCCTTTGCTGGCCCCAGGGAGCCTTAGCTGCTCCTGCTGCCACTGCCAAGCCCCGGCCCTGCCCGGGGCTGGCTTTAGAGCTGCTGGCAGCTCCAGGGAGTCCTTTCTGCCACGACTGCCCCGCAAGGGGCTCCTTCCATCCCAGTGTGGGGCCACTGCAGGCATGAGGTCCCCCTGCCCCTGCTCCAGAGAGGAAGGCAGAGTTGAGGGAGTGCCTTGGAGGGCACCAATCACCCAGGTGCCCTCACTGCCACTCGGGCCTGAAGGAGAATCTTCAGCAGGGTCACAGGAGCTGTTCTGTCCTGGCTTTCTTTGCAGTTGAACCTGATGATAAAGGCGATCCAGCTTCTAAACCCATGTCTGTGAATGACCGTCTGAGAGATGCTGAGGGTAGGCCAAGGCCTTTCCCCCGGGAGAGCTTCCAGCTCAGTGCCCAAAGCTGAGCCATGGGGGCAGAGATGACAGAAGCTTTTGTGGCTGTTGAGTTTCAGGTGTGTCTGCAGGGAGGACTTTTCAGACTCCTTTGCTGGTTACTGCACGCAGGCCTGGCTCCCATCGCAGGGGTGAGTAGTGTGTCCCTGCTGACCTCACAGGCTGAGCCCTGCTCCTGTGGGATCCATTCCTGGGAAATGGAACTATGTTGCTGTAAGGTCCTCCGAGGGGAAAGAACAAAGCTACAGGACACAAGGAATCCCATGAGCCATCTGAACACATGAGGCAAATGCTGAAGGAAATGCAGCAGGCAGGAGGACAAGGTGGGTGCATTTCTCTCATGCTTCCCCTGGGTCTCAGCAGCCAGGGGCTTTGGCTGCACATCTGGACACGCTGTGCCTGGCACCCCGAGATCCCCTGCGATTTTGCAATTTCTGAGCAGATCAGGAGGCGCAGCTGTTTGCAGGAGGGAAGGCCCTAGGCAAAGACCCCAAAGCCCATCTGATTTCCTGAAGCCTATCCATGAGTTTGACAAACCTTGCCTCCTGAAGATGCCACCTCCCCGCTGGGGAGCAGCTCCATTTGATCCAGCTGTCCCTCTTCCTTTCTCCAAAAATTAAAGGAGAGCCTGTGCAGATGGAAGCATTTCCCAGAGGAAGCAGTGCTTCCATGCCAGCCTCTGCTGCAGGAAGGGAGGCAATGCCAGGCACAGGCACAGGAGGTAATTGCTGTGCCTCTGGGCCTGAGCCCTGCTGAGGCTTGAGCTGCCCTCTCTGCTGCTTGGCAATCCTGGCATGCAGCAGGACCTGACCCCCTCGCAGGGTTCAGTTCCCTAGAGAAGGGGATCCCAGCACACCATGGAACGCTTCCCATCTGTGCTCCTTTCTAGATTGGGATCGTGACTTGCATCATTTGGAAATGCTGGTAAACCATGGTTTAAGGATCTTGGAGCTTGATGAAGGTAGGTTGCCAGCAACCCTTTCCTAACAGAGTAATCACTGTCCAAGTGTAATCATTGTCCAGAGTAATATTCCTCTGTCATTTCCCTTATGATCCTCTGAAGTTTGATGGATTCTGGAAATCCTGGCCTCAAAGTTTCTACTATTGTGCCCAACAGTGATCACGCAGGATCGCTGTCAGTGGGAGAAGGGTGCATTTAGCTTTCAGCCTTCCTCCCATGTGCAATGCCAGTGTGTCCTTCCGTGTGCTCTGTGCAGCCAGGGAGAAGGGCAGAGAGGGAAGGGGCCGGGCCCAGGGCTGTGCCCCAGGGCTGAGCCTTTGGCAGCTCCTTTGCCAGCCCTGGGGAGCCTGAGCTGCTCCTGCTGCCACTGCCAAGCCCTGGCCCTGCCCGGGTCTGGCTTTAGAGCTGCTGGCAGCTCCAGGGAGTCCTTTCTGCCCCGACTGCCCCGCAAGGGGCTCCTTCCATCCCAGTGTGGGGCCACTGCAGGCACGAGGTCCCCCTGCCCCTGCTCCTGAGTGGGAGGCAGAGCTGAGGGAGTGCCTTGGAGGGCACCAATCACCCAGGTGCCCTCACTGACACTCGGGCCGGAAGGAGAATCTTCAGCAGGCTCACAGGAGCTGTTCAGTCCCGCCTTTCTTTGCAGCTGAACTTGATGAAGATGATGATGTCGATGAAGATGATCTGGATTCCCAACCCATACCCATTACTGAGCCTCTGGAAGATGCTGAGGGTAGGTCAAGGCTTTCCTCCGTGGGAGAGCTGCCAGCTCAAGAGCCCAAAGCTGGGCGAGGGGGGCATTGATGCAGGTGCCAGCACAGAACCATGCACGTGTGTGCCCTCGCCCTGCACGATCCCCTCACCGCTCCTGCGGCTCAGTGGTGCCCGTGCAGATCAGCAGAGATGGCAGAAGCTTCTGTGGCTGTTGAGTTACAGGTGTGTCTGCAGGGAGGACTTTCCCAGGTCCATTGGTGGATGTTGCACGCAGGACCAGCTCCCGTCGCAGGGGTGAGTAGTGTCTGCCTGATGACCCCACAGGCTCAGCACTGGTTTTGTGGGACCCATTCCTGGGAAATGGAAATATTTCTGTTAAGGTTCCCTGAGAATGGAGAAAATACCTAGAGGAGACAGTAAGTCCCTGGAGGCACCCAAACCCATGGAGAAGTTGCCGGGTGATCTGGAGAGACGCCGTGGTGGGTGCATTTCCCTCATGCTTCCCCTGGGACTCAGCAGCCGTGGGCTTTGGCTGCACATGTGGACACGCCGTGCCCGGCACAGCGGGAAGTGATCCATGGCAGCCTCGCTGCCCCGCTGCTGCTTTCACGCCCTGCAGGGCTGCTTCCCAGCCTGGCCTGGCTGCGGCTTGTGCCCAGCCTCTGCAGGAAGACATTTGGCATCAGCTGATAGGCAGCCCAAACTGCACCATGGGCCTGAGATCCCATGCGATTTCCCAGTCTCTGGGTAGATGCAGAGAGGCAGCTCTTTGCAGGAGGGAGGGCCCTGGAGCAGCTCCAAAACCCTGGGCATTTTCCTTGTCCTTATCCATGTCTTTGACTAGTATTGCCTGCAGCAGAAGGGCACAGCAGAGAGGAATTACAGCGTGCAGCCTCAGGGGCTCGGGCACTGAGCAGTCCTGAGCCAAGGGGTGGCAAGGTGCCTGCAGGCTTCAGCTCTGGGGGAAACAGGGAGTGAGAACGTCCTGCCCGTATCCACCGTGCTGCCAGCTCAGCAGTGCAGCTCAGCACAGGCTCATGCTCCACATTGCTCCCACAGATGCAGCCGGCATCACAACACATGCTGACAACATCTGGGAAAGCACGAGAAGAGTTTTCTGCTGGGGAACACCTTGTTTGAAGAAGTTGATGGCCATTGTGGCTGGTGCAGCACTGTGCCTGATGATGTGCTGTGCTGCAATCTGGTATTGCTGGAAGAGAAACTGGTGAGTGTTATGCTGATCTCTAGCTCAAACAGCTTCCTTTAAAGGCTGCTCATAGTCAGGGAACATTCCCAGAGAGGCTGCGGTGGAGTTGTGGCCACTCCATGATTGTCCAAATAACTCTGCTGAGGGTTCTGCTGCTGCCCAGTGCTTCCATTGGCCTCTCAATTGCTGGGACTTGTCCTGGGGGCCCCGCTGGGGCTGCAGCCAGTGCTGGCACCCACTGAGGCTGCCTGGCCAAGAGCAGCCCCAGGGGCACGGGGCAGAGGCAGAGGGAGGTGGGGAGGAGAAAGAGCAGGGCCGAGGTTGCCCTTGAAATGCAGAGGCGCTCTGGGGCCCGCTCCTGGCCAGGGACCCTGCCCAGAGCCGTGCCCTGCTGGCCGGGGCCTTGAGGGGCAGCTGTCCAGCTGGGCCCAGCTGTGCCAGCAGCTCCAGCCGTGCTGGGGAGCCTTGCCAGCTCTGGGCCCTGCTGTGCACGAGGGTCCCTGTGTGCCACTGGCAGCTGGGGCCTCAGACACCTCCTCTCTCCACAGGCATCACATTGAAGAAAAACTGAAAGCTGCTGGCTGGTCACGAGATCTTTACTGCTGGAAGAGCAACAGCAGCATCTCCGACTCGGACGAGTTTTCGTTTTAGCACCTCCAATCTCTACGGTGACTCAAGGTCGCCTCCTTCCAGGGCTGAAGGCGAAAGTCTCCAGGAAAGGCTGTGGGAAGTTCTCAAGTGAAGACTGACTGAGAGCTTCCAAAATCAGCTTCAAAATTTTCAAAGTAGTTTTGGAATCTGGAGAAGACAACCTTATTTTCTATTAGCTTTTAATTTTTAGAAATATTTAGAAATAGTTTTTGTAGAGACAAATCCCCCAATGTTTCTTCCCCATTTCCACAATATGTCTGTGTTTTTGAAAGTAGTTTTATAGTTCTAGAAAGGTTTTTTGCACTAATACAATAAAATAAAATGGCATTTCAGTGGTAATCTTTACTCTGCAAAGAACTAAGACACCCTAAGACACCCAGCCTGGTGCAGAGGCAAAGATCTTTTCCCACGGGAACTTTGTACCTCGTCACAACCAAGTCACGTAAAACCTTTTCCCAGATATTTCCTGGGATTCTTGACCAGCTCACCTCTTAGGCTTCAGAGGCAAACTTTGAGCACAGTGGGAATCTCTTCAAGTCACCATCTTTGTTTGCTTCTGCAAGAACTGCCTCAGTTCCAGAGCAGGGGCTTCACTCAGCTTCCTGCTGCCCCCGGGCTCTCCTCCCGGCCTGCTGGGCTTTGTTGGCTGGCACAGCCTGTGCCAAGGGCTGGCAAGGTGCCTGCAGGCCCCAGCTCTGGGGGAAACAGAGAACGTCCTGCCCACATCCACCATGCTGCCAGCTCAGCAGTGCAGCACAGCACGGGCTCACGCTCCCCATCGCTCCCACAGATGCAGCCGGCACCACAACACGTCTTCCCGATGCCCAGAAGGGAATTGGTTTCTGCCAGGGAACACACTGCTGGCTAGAGTTAATGACAAGCCTGGCTTTTCTATGGCATGCAGGGCACTAGGGGACCCCTGTAAGGATGGCACTTGGCCGGGGTCCCTCATGAGGCACACCAGCTGGAGGGGGGGTTT
Source organism: Passer domesticus (assembly GCF_036417665.1). Classification (NCBI taxonomy): domain Eukaryota; kingdom Metazoa; phylum Chordata; class Aves; order Passeriformes; family Passeridae; genus Passer; species Passer domesticus. The sequence goes on along the minus strand of NC_087482.1, from coordinate 5,441,909 downwards.
TGTAGGTGTTGGGTTTTGCAGGAAGGCATGCAGGGCTTTGCGTCCTTTGTAGAGTGGTGCATGGGGCTGGGGTTCCTCGTCAGGTTCTCAGGGGATTTGATATCTCTTCTGTGGCATACAGGGGACTGGATACATCTGTAAGGCTGGCAGGGGCATGAGTACCTCGTGATTAACGTGGTGGTTTAGTGCTTGCCATCAAGGCCTGGAGAGGAGCTGAGTCCTTCCTAAGGTGGGCAGGAGGCTGGGCTCTTTTGTGAGGCATACGAGGCTGTCCTGGGGTCTCTGCACTGGTGTGCACGGATTCCCTGTGAGGCACACAGGGATATTTTGGGGTCTCTGCTGAGGGGTGCAGGGATCTCTCAGGAGGCATAAAGGAGTCTTGATGGTCTCTACTAAGGTGTGCAGGGATCCCTCATGAGATGTGCAGCGGGGTTTTTCAGTCTCCTCAGCGCAGCAAAGGGCCACTCTGGGTGGAGGCTGTGCAAAGTGGGCAGAAAGCTTCCTGCCAAGCCTTGCGGCCGGCGGGCGGGCGGAGCCCATCCTTGGGGGTCGGGCGGGGTCTCTGGAGCCGCCGCACCCTTGTCGGGCAGGTCCCGGCCCCGGCGGGGAAGGGCCGCGGCCCCGGGCTCCGGCGGCGCTGCCGAGCAGCGGCGGAGGCACAACAAGGGCCCCACTCCGGCCTGGCCCTGTGCTGCAGCCGAGCACAGGGACAGCCACGGCCGCTCCCTGCGCCACAGGCGGCACCGGGGCTGCAGCTGAGGCCGTGCCTGCTCCCACTGAGGAAGGAGCTCCTTGCAATGCCCACTTCCCTAAAGCACGTGGGCAAGCCAGCACAGCATGGAAACGCTTCTGAACTGTGTTCCCATGGACACTGGGATCGAGAGATGGATTGACTGGAAGTCCTGGTCCGTCACTGTGTGAAGATCATGCTGCATGCTGGAGGCAACTTCTCCATGTCCCTTTGCTGACAGAACAATCACGGATTAGCAATTGTGGCCAAGAGCAGCCCCAGGGGCACGGGGCAGAGGCAGAGGGAGATGGGGAGGAGAAAGAGCAGGGCTGAGATTGCCCTTGAAAGGCAGAGGCGCTCTGGGGCCCGCTCCTGGCCAGGGACCCTGCCCAGAGCCGTGCCCTGCTGGCCGGGGCCTTGAGGGGCAGCTGTCCAGCTGGGCCCAGCTGTGCCAGCAGCTCCAGCCGTGCTGGGGAGCCTTGCCAGCTCTGGGCCCTGCTGTGCACGAGGGTCCCTGTGTGCCACTGGCAGCTGGGGCCTCAGCCACCTCCTCTCTCCACAGGAGCACCTCGGGACACGAGTTGGAAGACGGTGGCTGCACCTCACAGCCAGAGAGCGTGAGCAGCTCCTCCAGCAGCAGGAACGGTCTGGACAGCCCTCTCAAGTCTTCTGTGAAGAGGACCCCAGAACAACCAACTACGAGGGAACCTCCTTTTACCCTGTAGATCCCACTGCCACCTGCTCTCCCCATGGGCCTCCCCAAGCTGCCTTCATCCCTTTTTTTCTCTCCATCTGTCCCTTCCCAGCCAACCCGAGTTCCTCTAGAGACCCCAGGACCAGCCCAGCACCCTCCAGCCCCTCCTGAGACCAACACATCCCTTCCTCTGCCCCTGAGCCCCCTGGCCTTGCCCTCTAAGCAACACTGAAGGTGACACCCCACCCCACCACCCCACCCCCCCCCGCTTGCAGGGTAGGCAATGGCCCCTTCCTCTGTTCAAATAAAGAGATGGATCTGTGTTCTGGTTTGAAAGCAAAACCAGTGAGCGACTCCAAGTCAGAAATACAATTTTTTTGGAAAAGGGGAAAAAAACCCTCAAAACACATGCAATAATACAAAAGAAAAACCACTGACAGGGTCAGAATACAGCCTGACACCCTGCTAGTTGGGGTGGTGGTAGCAGTCCAGATGAAATGGACTTGTGGAAGTGGTGATCCTGTAGAAACCATCTGGTAGCTCTCATCCTCTGGAAAAGCAGTGGGTAAGGGCGGCGGTTCCTCTGGGAATCCAGTGGAAAGACTGCTTGTTGTGTCCCAAAACAAGATTATATCCAGCTGGGGATGCTTAGCTCCTCCCCCATGGGCAGAGCATCTCACAGTGGGCTGATATCATTCTGCCTCATGCTGTGGGTCCTTGATTAGCCATTAAACAGAAATGGCTCTGGGAGGGAGTTATCTTTGAGTCAGGTTGCAAGACATTGATGGGCCCATTAACAGGAGATAAGGAAGAAACAATGCCCCTCCTGGTTTCAGCAGCTCTTCAGGATGGGATTAGAACACATTTTTATATTGTAACCTAGGACATAATCCACCCCCTATTCTATTACCATCTATACCCAAACTAATATCCTCTTACTATATTTATGTGTATATATATATATATATATATATGTATAATATAAAATGAAACTTTACACACAATTGTCGCTTAAAATTAGGTTAGATTTTCTTGTGGTACACAACGGCTTTCCTTGTCCTTCTGCATTACCCAGCCAGTGCAACCAGGTCCTTGAGCAAAAAAATCGCACAGATGGGTTTGGCCCTGCTTGCAGTGGGATTAATCCAAACAGTCTTTCCTAAAATACCTTTCATGTGTATCACAGGAACTTTGTCTCCATCCCCTGTGTGCAGGGGTTCAGACTGGGCAGCACCAGGATTGATAGGTCCTCAGGTGTTGACCATCCAGATGGCTTTTGCTAAGTTCAGTTCCCAGTTCCTGAAGGTTCCTCCACCAAGTGCCTTCAGGATAGTCTTAAGTATTCCTTTGCATGGTTCAACTTTCCCGGCAGCTCGTGCATGATAAGGAATATGATATGTCCTTTCAATACCATCTTCTCTGGCCCAGGGGTTGATAAGCCTTTTCTTGAAATGAATTCCATTGTCTGACCTAATTCTCTCAGGGGTGCCTTGTCTCCACAGGATTTGCTTTTCCAGGCCCAAGATGCTGTTCCAGGCAGTAGCATGAGGCACAGGGTAGGTTTCCAACCACTCTGTGGTAGGTTCTACCATGGTCAGCATGTAGCGCTTGCCTTGGCGGGTTTGGGGAAGCGTGATGAGGTCAGTTTGCCAGGCTTCCCCATACCTGTACTTCAACCATCGCCCACCGTACCACAGAGGCTTCACCCGCTTGGCCTGTTTGATTGCAGCGCAGCTCTCGCAGTTGTGGATGACCTGTGAGATGTTGTCCATAGCAAGGCCCACCCCTCGGTCACGGGCCCATCGCTATGTTGCATCTCTCCCCTGACGACCAGAGGCACCGTGGGCCCAATGAGAGAGCTAGGAATGATTCTCCCTTGTGCTGCCAGTCTAGATCCACCTGTGATACTTTCACCTTGGCAGCTTGGTCCACCTGTTTGTTGTTGTGATGCTCTTCATTAGCCCGACTCTCGGGTACATGCACATCCACATGTCGAATCTCACGGTCAGCCTCTCTACTCGGGTGGCAATGTCCTGCCAAATCTTGGTGGCCCAGATGGGTTTCCCTCTGCGCTGCCAGTTGGCCTTTTTCCAGCAATGCAGCCATCCCCACAGAGCATTAGCTGCCATCCATGAATCAGTGTAGAGATAGAGCCTCGGCCACTTCTCTCGTTTGGCAATAGCCAAAGCCAGCTGGACGGCTTTAAGCTCTGCAACCTGACTTGATCCAGCTTGTCTCTCAGTAGCTTGTGCAACTTGTCCTGTGGGGTTCCATGCTGCAGCTTTCCATTTCCGGTTAGTGCCTATAATTCAGCAGGAACCATTAGAGAAGAGGGCATATTGTCTGTCAGGCTCCGGTAGCTCACTATATGGTGGGGCTTCCTTGGCACGTGCCACTTGCTCCTCTTCTTCTTCAGAAGACAATCCAAAAGTCTCCCCTTCAGGCCGGTTTGATAGAATTTCCAGAATGCCAGGGCCATTCGCATTTCCAATCTGGGTGCGCTGCGTGATGAGGGCAATCCATTTGCTCCATGTGGTGTCGGTGGCGTGATGTGTGGAAGGAACATTTCCTTTAAACATCCAGCCCAGCACTGGTAGCTGGGGTGCCAGAAGCAGCTGCGTTTTGGTGCCAGTTACTTCTGAGGCAGCTTGAACTCCTTCGTAGGCAGCCAAGATTTCCTTCTCTCTGGGAATGTAGTTTGCTTCAGAGCCTTCATAGCTCCATCTCCAGAGTCCTAGTGGTCAGCCTTGAGTCTCACCAGGCACCTCTGCCAAAGACTCCAGGACAAACCATGGTTCCCAGCTGCAGAGTTGAGCACATTCTTCACCTCTGGTCCCATCCTGACTGGGCCAAGAGCTACCGCATGAGCGAATGCCTGCTTAATCTGGGCAAGGGCTTGTTGCTGTTCAGGACACCAGTGGAAATCGTTCTTCTTGTGGGTAACAAGGTAGAGAGGGCTCACAATCTGCCTGTCCTCGGGAATATGCATTCTCCAAAAGCCTACGGCACCTAGGAAAACTTGTGTTTTCTTCTCCTTGGTAGGTGGAGACAGAGCGGTGATCTTGTTGATTAACAGGATGATAAGGAAGAAACAATGCCCCTCCTGGTTTCAGCAGCTCTTGAGGATGGGAATAGAATACATGTTTATACTGCAACCTAGGACAAGTGGTCACCCCAGTGTCCAGGTGGCAGCAGCAGCAAAGCCCACCCAGCACCAGCACCGACTGAGCTCCATGCCCAGGAGGAGCCGTGGATGCCCACGGTGTGGGCAGGCAGAAGCCAGGCAGGGGCTGCTGTTGAAATGGAGGTTTTGGGGGATTCAATTAAGTTAGCAATATATGGACTAAGCATTTAAATTTTAAATTGTAGAATTATGTGTTGAATTTTAACCTTTTACTTAAGAAACCTCTGCCAAGGTACAAAGGGCATAGGAAAATGCAAATTTCTGAAGCTTCTTGCTATGAAGGACAATACCAGTGTCATAAACAAGGCAGGAGATCTTTCTCCTTTTTAATGCCTTTATTAAAAACATTCAGCTCAGGCTGGGGAGAAAGGACAGGTCGCCCGCACCCCTGCTGCTCCCAGGAGTGGCACAGAGGAGGAGGATGCTGCAGCTGTGTCCGCTGGTATGCAGGCAGAGCTGGGGCTTCCATCCTCGAGGGAGTAGTGGGAATTCCACTTTTTTGGTCTAACATTCCAGGTCCTCTTTCTAGCTGACATCCTTTCAGGTTAGGGTGAGGAGTAAAAAGGATCTTAGCAGATACTAAGGATTAAGTTCCTCGCCTTTAGACATTACTTAGGTTTCTTTATTCCATGTTGGCTTCTTGTTTTTAGTTTTTTTTTTTCCTGGAAAATTGCAAACTGTGGTGAAATGCATTCTTATCTGCATACTAGCTCTGATGTCACCTCCCCCTGCTACCTTCAGGCTCCTGGGAAGCAGCAGGGGGACAACTGCGCTTGATTTCTAACCATTAACAGGTAATTGAAGAAAAACTATTAACAAGAGGTGATTGCAACATGAAGCTATCAACAACAAATAGTCAACATTTCAACTCTCAGCAACTGGCCCAACCGGTTTAACTTTGCAGCCTTAAAAAAAAAATGGATAATTTGTTGGGGAGAACACCCCAGGTGTGGAGACACGAGGCTTGTCTCCATTTCAGAAGGCTGATTTATTATATATTCTATTAAAATACTACGTTAAAACTATACTAAAAGAACAGAGAGGAAAAAATGACCAGAAGGCTACAAAGAAGAAGAACAGAATGGAATGCATAACAAAAATCTTGTGACTGCTCACAGGCTCAACACAGTTGGCTGTGATTGGTCATCAAGTGAAAGCAATCCACATGGACCAATGGAAGATGCACCTGTTGCATTCCACAGCAGCAGATAGTTATTGTTTGCATTTCTTTCCTGAGGCCCTCAGCTCCTCAGGAGGGGAAAAATCCTAGGAAAGGATTTTTAATAAAATATCATAGCTCCAGATTACTTTTTTACTCATAAGACCAGGAGAAGACCAGGGAATTCAGGAAACCTAGACTAAGGAGCTCCTCTGTCTCCAAGCTGATGGACAGAAGTGGTATGTATTCCTTTCACTTTTTTTAGGGTTGGCTACTGATAAGTCACATAAGAGACGTCTTTGTGTGCAGTTTTGCACAAGCAGTTTGCAAGCCATCGTCTGCCGGGGAGAGGCCGGTGGCTGGGGGTCCCCAGCTGACAGAGCAGCTGGCGGAGCGTTGGTTTGAACTGTGATTGTGTATGGTTATCACGTCTGGACGTGCGTGCTTGTGTGTGTGTGTGGGTGTGAGTGAACGGTGAAACACGCTGCGGGGAGTGAGGTCTTGGTTTAGTTTCTCTGGTACCTGTTATGAATAGAAAATTGTATTTTTTTTAGTTTCAGAGGTAAAAAAAAAAAAAAAAAGCAAGTCAAACAGGTCATACTCCTTTAGGTTCCCTGCCAAAGAAAAGCTCTTCGAATACCTGTTAATGGCCGGTGATTAACTGATTGTTTCCCTGATGCTGGCCACTTACCAAAAAAAAAAGACACCAGGACAGACCCCTCCGAGGTAACGAAAATAGGAGTGACATCGGAGCCAGTATGCAAATAAGAAATGCAGTGCACCTTGGGTTTTTACAGTTTTACAGTTTTTACAAGAAAAACCCCTAAAATCACGAGCCAACAAGTGACTTAAGTGACGTCTAAGGATGGGAGCATAGTCCCGTACCTGCTTGGACCTTTTTATTTTCTCACCCTAACCTGAAAAGAAACTGTTTAAAGAGACCCCCCAGGTTTTTAAACAAACAAACCAAGGACTCCACGACTCTCCCGTGAGGACAGAGTCCCCAGTTCTGTCTGCAGACCAGTGGACAAACCTGCATCATCCTCCTCCTTCGTGCCAAGCCTGGGAGCAACGGCGGCGAGGGCGCAACCCGTCGATTTCTCCCCACCTGAGCTGATTCTTCTTAATAAAGGCATTAAAAAGGAGAAAGATCTCCTGCCCATTTATTTCAGTAACTGTGGTTTTTCAAAGAACATTTCAAGGGCGCCGGGTCGCCATGAGCGTGGCGCAGGTCGGCGCAGCGGGCAGAGGCGGCGCAAAGCCGGGACAGCGGCCGCCAGCCGGCAGCGCCTGGGAGAGCAAGCAGCGCATGCCCAGCGCAGGCAGCCCCTGGCCGGCAGCACATGTGTGGTGCAGGGCGGCTCTAACGAGTGGGGCCAGCGCGGTGCAGGGCCATGAGCTGGGCCTTGCCAAATTGCTCTCGGGGCAGCTGGCCGACAGCACGGCTGGCAGGCACTCGGGGCATAAGCTGCGGTTTGTAGGGTTGCTTTGAACACCGCTAGCTGATAGCACAGCTAGCAGGAGCACGGCACAAGTCGGCATTTGCAAGCAAGCGCCGCTGGTTGGTAAGGGGCAGGAACCACCTGAAGGCAGCCAGCAAGCCCGCCTGGGCTAAGAGTTAAGTGTTTGCAGTGCGATAACACTGCCCTTCAGTCTTGACAGCTGTTACTAGGAGAGCCTTTGCATTAAGGGGTTTGCTGGGGTTGTTTTGGGGTTTGTTTTTTTTTTTCTACAAGCGAGAGGTGATTTGCCCACGGTGGCTGCCTAACTTCAAACCTGGGCTGGGAGAGCCCGGCCTCCGAGACATGCTCTACACAGGTGGTTTCAGCTTGAACCCAGTCAGTCTCTTCATTCGTCAGGGGCTGGGTAGTCATAGAACGGGAGGACGGAGGGAGAGACAGAGTGTTTTTGGGAGGGATATACCCCAGTTCAACACGTTGCTGTCGAGCCTTTGACTGGGAACACCCCGCAGCTGAAAGAGTGCTTAGAAACGCCTTGACCTGGGGGCTTGAAGGGGTGATTCCCTGTTTTGTGTGCAGACTGACAGCTTTTCACTGGGAGTCAGACTGGCACACAGCTTGGGTTCTCCTTCAGTGCAGAAAGTGTCAGAGGAGGTGGTATTGTGTTTCATATAGACAAAGGCCTGCATGCCATGCATGTACCCCTGAACTGCCAAGATACTATAACCAAGAGGTACATGCAAGGTGTGAAATAGTGAATTTAATCTGTGGAAAAAGTCACCTAGACCCTGAGACATGGGAAGACATCTTTGAAGAGGATTGGGAAAGGACAAAGGAGTGGCACAGCCGTATTAAAAGGAAGAATTAAGGAATTTTTTCCTTTTCTTTTCTCCCCAGTGGTTTGGATTGTACCCGTAGGAGTTTGTAACTTTGTGTGGGACAAAGTTTGGAGCAAACAACAAACAAGGAAAAGTTAATGGTGGATTGTTATATATTAATTATTAAATTAAGTTGTATTTAATGTAAATAACATATAATTAATTAAAATATTATTGATTGTTAAATTGGTTATAAATATTTCTATACATTGATTATTTGATTAATTATTACTTTTTAAAAATAACTCAGGAGAAGGGGGGAAAAAACGAGTTTTGATTTGAGACTCACATCTGGACATTCGGAACTGAGTAAGCTAAAGCTTGCTCTAAAAAGACATCATGGGAACAAGGCAGAGTAAGGAAGTACCTAAAGCCAGCCCATTAGGGTGTGTCTTAGCACATTGGAGAGAAATAGCAGGCAAAGGGGGCACTCAAAATTTTAAAAAGCCTAATTATATATTGCTCCCATTGGTGGCCATTCTATCACCTGGAGGATGGGGCAAGGTGGCCTCCTACAGGTACATTGGGATATAATATCCTGTTACAGCTAATGTTGTTTCTGTGGAGGGAAGGGAAATGGGAGGAGGTTTCTTATTGTGATATGCTTTTCTCCCTCCAAAATAACCCTGATTGGCAAAGGGACTGTGGCATCAGAGCCCCCTCTGACCCCCTCGTTTTGGCTCTTGAAGGAGAAAACAGAAGCAAAATTGGAGAACTGAAATGGGGCTGCTCAGCCTGTAGCATAAGACAGAGATGCAGCAGGACAGATAAAGTTTATCGCACAGCACTAGAGGAACAAGAACAAGATCTAGCTGACCTATTTAGCCCTCACTTGGGAGGGCAGGGGGGAAGGGGTAGAGACTTGGGAGGGGCTCCATCTACACCACCTACACCTTCTACACCACCTCCAGCAGCTAGTCAACCTCTTCCACTATTCGTCCTACTCCTCCTCCTCCTCCTTTGGAGAAGACACCAGCTCCAACCCCTCTAGGCAGCCCAATAGCATCCCGAACCAGAGGACAAATACTGCAGGCCCCTTTGCAGGTGACAGTAAAACCAGGCAGAGAAAAGATATTAGTTAAGGTGCCCTTCTCCACCCTTGATTTGGACGCTTGGAAAAGGATTGCAGGAAATTACCAAAATCACCCAATAAACATTGCTAAATGTCTAGGATACATTATGAAGCAGCACAATCCAGACTGGGGTGCTATTCAATTGTTATTAGACACATTCACTGAAACAGAAAGCTAGATGGTTTTAAAGACAGCCGGGAACCAGGTAGCAGACCACTTTAGACAACAACCAGGGGATCTAAAGGAACATTTTCCACTTCAGGACCCAGGCTGGAACCTGAACCAACCAGTGCAAAGACAGAGGCTAAAAAATTATAAGGATTGGCTTCTATTGGGAGTGGAAAGAGCAATGCCTGAAATTATAAATTGGTCAGCTTTATATGCTATTAAACAGGCACCCTCAGAATCCCCCAGAGAGTTCCTAGACCACCTGAGAAACACAATGTGATGCTATACACCACTGGACCCTGCATCTGATCTGGGGATATGCTGGAACCCAGGACACCCCTCTGGGTGCCCTGGATGACACGTGCCCCTGGCAGAGGGCTGGGGAATCCTGGCAGGAAGCCAGAGACACTTGGGATTTTGATCTTAACCCATGGAGCAAATTACCAACCGTTGTATGAAGAATCACAAGTCACGGAAGTTTAAGTAGAGTGATAATGAATTAATCCTAGGGTGAAAAGTGGAATTTCAGGGATTTTACTAGAGAGGATCTAGGAGGCAAGATGGAGGGATTTGGGCGTTGTCCTATTTTTCTTCCTTCTTCTTCCTGGCTTCCATCTTCTTGGTGATGGTGGCACATTTGGATTGGTTTAGACTAGAAGTAGACAGTCTAACAGAGGTGATAGGTATTGGAAAATAATGACAAATAAAGTACATGTAATTCCTCGTATAAAATGTAGACACCAGCCCAGGGGCGGGCAGCGTGCCCATGACAGACCTGCAGATCAGACCTCTGCAGTTCTGAAAAAGAATGGTTTAGATAAGAGACAATAAACAACCTTGTGAACCAGAGCTGAAGAATTGCAACTCTTTCTTCCACCGTCGGGCTGGGAAAAAAGAACCCTCGGGGAGGGTCATCCTGACTGCAGGAAACCCGAGAGGGATACAACAACTAATTAATCTATTTTTGGGACAGTCCAAGGGGGATATTTGGTGCAAACTCTAAAAAGTCTGAGAAGAAGATATACGGAATTTAGAAACTTTATTGGTGGAGGCTTGGAGAGTCTTTAGCAACAGAGAAGAAGGGGATAAACAAGGGATGAAAAACTTAATAGCAATAGTGCAGGAGGAATGGAAAGAAAGACGTGAAAGCGGGCAGGGAGCACCCAGGCAAGGCCCTCCTCGATCCGGCAGAAATCAATGTGCAAACTGTAAGAAACAGAGCCATTGGAAGAAGCACTGTCCAGAGCAGAAAGAGAATGGTCAAGGGAATCAAAGGAGAGGAGGGGTGGTTGCCCATGTGCAAGACGATTAGGGGGGACTGGAGGAGACTACCCCAGCAGGCTCTCTGGTTGTCAAACTAAAGCTGGGGGAAATGGAAAAAGAAGGGAAATTCCTAGTCAACCTTTAAAAGCGAGTACCTTCCTGGGGCAAGGTACTCGCTTCTAAATACAGCCTTGATGCCCGTAGGGGATGATTATGCTACAGTTACGGGAGCGACTGGCCAAACTGAAAAGGCATTTTTCTTTAGGCCACTAAAATACAAACTGGGAAAACAGTGGGGGATCCACAAATTTCTATATATGCCCAACTCCCCTGAGCAACTTCTGGACAGAGATTTGCTGGGACAATGACCGCCAACTATTGCATTCAAAAATGGGGAAATTACTCTGGAGGGAAATGATCAAGAGTATGTAGAAATATTGAGTTTGATATTAACCACTAGTCAAGTCACAAGGGAAACTGAAATCGATGAAGACGTAAAGAATCAGGTGTTCCCTGGGGTATGGGCCTCTGATGTATCAGGGAGAGCAAAAAATGCTCCGCCTGTTCAGATCAGACTAAAAGAGGGAATGCAACCTGGCAGAGTTAAACAGTATCCCCTGAGGAAGGAAGATAAGGAAGGAATTAGCTCAGTAATTGAGAAGTTTTTGCATCTAGGATTATTAAAAGAATGTCAATCTGATTTTAATGCCCCTATCCTACCAGCCAGCAAACCTGATGAGTCATACAGCTTAGTACACGATCTGCAAGCCATGAACAAGGTAACTGAGGATCTGTATCGTGTGGTGGCCAATCCCTACACGATATTAAATTGCTTAACACCTGAACTAACTTGGTTTACCGTTTCAGGTTTAAAAGACGCCTTCTTCTGCCTTCCTATCCACCTAGCCAGCCAGAAAATTTTTGCATTTGAATGGGAAAGTCCTAAAAGTGGGCAAAGAATTCAACTTACATGGACAGTACCCCCACAGGGATTTAAAAACTCACCCACTTTGTTTGGAGAACAACTTGCAAAGGAATTAGAGGCCTGGGAAGCCCCTCCAGAGGAAGCGAAGCTGCTACAAAGATGACATCCTCATAGCCACACGGACAAGTGAAGCATGCGTGGCCTGGACGGTAAGCCTCTTGAACTTTCTGGGACTCCAAGAGTACCGGGTATCAAAGAAAAAGGCTCAAGCAGTAAAACAGAAATTAACTTATCTGGGATACAAAGTCAGTACTGGACAATGTACCCTGGGCCAAAGCCGGAAGGAGGCAATATGCCAGACCCCAAAACCTCAGACTGCAAAAGAACTAGGAACTTTCCTGGCGATGACGAGGTGGTGCAGGTTATGGATCTGTTACTATGGACTGTTTGTTAAGCCCTTATATGAACTTATTGCAACTGAAAGCAGGGAAATCCAATGGACAAAGGAAGCTATGCAGGCCTTCCACCAGCTGAAGAAAGCCCTCATGTCAGCTCCAGCTCTGGGATTGCCAGACGTGAGTAAGCCTTTCCTCTTGTTCTCCAATGAGAAGCAAGGAATGGCCTTGGGAATATTAGCACAGGACCTTGGCCCATACCGGAGACCAGCTGCTTACTTCTCTAAGCAATTGGATGCAGCAGCTAAAGACTGGCCTGGATGCCTCAGAGCTGCTGCAGGAGTTGTACTGAATATCCAAGAGGTAAGTCAATTCACCCTGGGCCACAAAATGACTGTGCCAGTGTCTCACACGGTGTCTGCAGTGCTGGAGGTGAAAGGCAGACATTGGCTTTTCCCACAACGATTTCTGAGATACCAAGCTATTATGGTGGAGCAAGATGCTGTGGACATTGTGGTGACTAATATTGTCAATCCAGCCTCCTTCCTCAGTGGAAACCAAGGGGAGCCAGTGGAGCATGACCGCCTGGAGGTACCCCCGGTACTCGGGGTACAGGGCTCGATGCATCAGTACATGATGTGCAGGCTGGAGACTATGTATATGTTAAGTCTCTTACAGAGAAGGCCCTGCAACCACAATGGGAGGGACCATACCAAGTGCTCCTTACTACCTTCACTGCAATCAAGACTAAGGAACAAAGTGCTTGGATCCACCACAGCCGTGTTAAGAAAGCTCCAGAAGCCCCTTGGAGAATAACACCGGGTGATGGTAAACTGAAACTGAAACTTACCCGCACAAAATGAATGCATCATGGTGGGTGGGGATTTGTGCTGAAGTGTTGTTTACAATCATTGCTGTAATCCAAAAATTAGAAAGTACTCCTAGCCAGAACAATGCTGAATGGCCTTGGTCCCAAGCCCTTACTCAATAGACCGGATCCATGGGTAAACCTTCCCATTTAAAAGGTTTAAACCTAACAACTGTGGTCATGTGCAAAAAGCAAATATAAAAAACGCTGCAGTGGCAGAAACAGAGGTTGTGGTGACTTCAAGGGACCATGGGGGAGGTAATTAAGATAGAGTGTAGAATGATTATTGGGACTACCTATAGTAAAGCAACCCAAATCAGTGTAAATAAGCACTGGAAGATTTGTAATCGTCCAAATGAATTGGACTGTTGGCACAACTTCACATTAAGACAAACCGTCAACATGGTTTGCCTCTGGGCCTGCAACACTATTGGGCTGTCTTTCAAATTTAAAATAAATGCTATAGCTAAGCCTGTTACAACCCACCCCAGCACTCAAGGACAAACCCAAAATATGCCATTGAAGCTTGAACCTAGAGTTTATGAAATTGGCCCATACATAATAAGGAATACGGGTCAACAACAACTGTTATTTAATCCAGAATTATGACATGTCAAACTGTTAATGCAAACTACTATCTCGACAGTTCAGCCAGCTTGTTCCCCCTTCATAAGATCATCCTTCAAGGGATGGACAAGATGGCTACAAAAACACGCACACTTCAGAGACAGAATGCAAAGGGATTTAACCAAGATGTTAGGGACTGGGCTAGGGGTTTTGAATAGGATTGACTCAGAAATATTAATGAACAAATTAGCTGTAGCAGCTAGCCATCCAATAAAATTAAAACAGCCTTTACAGTCATCTCTTTTGGCATAGGAAAACAGTCAGTGGCAAGTCTTGAGGGTGCTGCCGAAATGGAGAGATATTGAAGATCAAGACCATAGCTTGCTAGCAGACACATTAAAGGGGGCACAGGATAACATATCTTCAGCCCTCAGCTATATGCAAACACAATTATGGGTACAGTCAACAGCTGCTTTAATCATAAGAGAAGGAAGTGAAAGAGTCTTTCCCACTGAAGTGCAAAAGGTGGTCTGGGGCAGTGCTACAGACATTGAGAAAGATTTCCAGTCTTGGTGGACCATGGTAATTTTACATATAATCCCTCCACTAACACAGCTCCAGCCTTCGTGCTCACTCTGCATAATGGCACAGTTCACGCTATTCACGCCATTGCTGCCTTAGGGCTCAGTCACGAGCAGCCAGCATTATACCCCTCAGAATACAGGGTATGGGCTTGGAAAATCCAGGGGAGATGGCAAACCATAAACTTGGAACCTTGCATTGCTCAAGAACAACAGGGATTCATCTGTGACAGTAATGTGATTAGTGCTCAAGACATATGCCTTGACAATGACCAAGGCATTTGCCACTTTGAGATCCACCCAGATACCAACCAAGAAACGGTACTAGTGTATATAGGTGATGGCTGTGTGTGTTTAAGGACTGTGTGTGTGATGTCATAGAAATTGATAAGAACAAGGTTGCCGGGGTCAGGATTTTCACCCGCTCGACCCCGGCTAGATGTTCCTCTTCACTAGATAGAAGGAGGGCAGCTTGAGTCCTGGATAATTTCAACTGATTTATTGCAGGGTCCAAAAAGGATAGGAAAACATGGAGGGTAGGCTGAGGGACACACAGTGAGTCGAAGGGACAGCAGGGATGGTAACACCAGCAGAGGGATACCAGGGCGAGTGCGAGATCTCTGGGGAAAGTTACAGATTTTGTGCACAGCTACATGGAGGGGGATGGGAGGGGAAAATTTTCACAGGAGTAACTAATGAAAGATACAAAGGGTACAGGATGAGTGAGGTGGGAAAGGGAGTACAGCATTCGAACCATGGGAAAGGAATGAATTTTCCCTGACTTAGACAATGGTGCTTTCCCAGGGCATTCCTGAGATAGCTTTCTCACCCATGACCCCCACATCTCCCCCTTCTTTCTTTATTAAATAAATTTTTCCAAGTGACTTTTCTATTACTCTTTTCAAACAACTCAGGGCAACCATTATCATAAAAATGACAACTAAAATCCACACCAAATTTTTGAGAATTGGTACAAGCCACCCGGGGATTCCCCACTGTGTGAGTGCTTTACCTACTACATTGATGTCTCTGGTCTCCGTCATGAGGTCTTGCACTTGGTTTCGAATTTGCTGAATGCTGGCATGTATGGAGGTGCTTTTAGATGTTAAATTAAAATAGCACAGACCAGCAAAGTCCTGACAGCTGTGACCGTGCGCCAGAAGGAGAAAATCAATGTCAGCTCTATTTTGTAGGGTGGCGTGCCTGGTGGTTTCTTCTTCCGTGAGCAGATCTGACAGGGCTGCGGAGGCAGCTTTGGCCTGATGGCTGAGCCAACACCCCAGGTGGGAAATTTCACCGAGAGCCTTTGCAGCTGCGTACCAAGGTAGAAAAATGGATGCAGAGACTCTTTTGGATTCGCTCCAATTATAAATTTTGTCATCGCAATTTGGGTCGAATTGACTGTAAGATTTCTTTTTGATGCCAATCGTTCTTGATTCTGCCAATTTATAATTTGTGATGTGTTTGGGGTGAGGACAGTCAGCTGTTCGAGGCTGCAGGGACCTCCTTTGATCTTTGATGGGATCCCTGCCCACACTCTGTCGCCGCAGATAAGAAACACGCCTCTCGGTGACACTCTGGGAACATTACTGGACTCAGATGGTGTGCTAGAGGTATACTTGCACCATGTGGCTGATTATACTTTCTGCTATTAGGTGTTACATCTTTCTGAGTTATTGTGCCTGAGACTGCAGAGTCATGCCAAATGGGTGTGTTTTGTAGATAGAAAAACCTAACACAGTATGCAGCTGGAGCAGAGCCCAAGAGATCTAACTCCTGAGGCTCTTGTCTGGCATGTGGTAAAATCTTTGTCCAGGTGTCCCAGGTGTCAACCGGATTTGGTTTCTTCCCCGCATATGGATAATCTTTTTGCGACAGAGGCATTCCCACCAGGCACGTAGATAGAGGATTGTCCACGCTGCCCATTGACAAGCAGATCTTGTTTCAGAGTTTTCGCCAGATTCTGCCATACATTTTCTGTCGGTTGTTGCACCATCCACCCTTCTGCTATCCACGGATGGAGCAGAATGGTGATTGCAGTGAAAAGCACTTGTTTGAATTTCATTCTTTCCAGGGTGGCCTTCCAGGGTGATTTTGCTGTAGCAAATAGCAAGAGAAACATATGACATTAAATTTCTGTACACTCTTTCAGTCACTCTCCTCACCCTCCCC
Source organism: Passer domesticus (assembly GCF_036417665.1). Taxonomy (NCBI): domain Eukaryota; kingdom Metazoa; phylum Chordata; class Aves; order Passeriformes; family Passeridae; genus Passer; species Passer domesticus. Next base: position 5,425,792 of record NC_087482.1, on the reverse strand, counting down.
CTTTTCTAATAATCGTAGGACACAAGCAGGAAAGAGAGGCGTGGGGACTTGTGGGATGGGTTGGGGGCAAGGTATGTGGGAAAAGGGATAGGGATAGTTGGGGAGGAAAGGAGGGGTTCTGCAGCAAGGTATGAGAGGGGAAAATATTTTTTTGTGATGAGAGTTCGTGCTACAATGTTGGGAATTCTGGTCTTCTTCTTCCGATGCTTCCAAGCGACTGCATCTGCTGCGGTGTCTGGCTGATCAGATGCAGCTTGGCTTTTCCTGGGTGGGTCAGCAGGCTGATTTGCATCCTGGTAGGTTTTGACAAAGTGGCCTGGAATCCAGTTCGGCCCTGTTTCTGTTGAAACGCACACGTACCATTGGCCCCAGGTTATTAGTGGAAAAGGACTTTTAATTTGGTGGGACTCAGGGTCTCTGATGAGCACAGGTGGGCGTTCTTTGAGATGGGCAAATGTGTTGTTATGCAAATGCCAAAGGATTGGAGGATTTGGCTCTTTTGAATGGCAGTTAAGAAAAGTGAGCACATATAGTGCTTTGCAGAGTCTTTCTTGAGGTGTCATTAAAAGGGCAGAATCTTTTTGTAAACCTAACAGGTTGTTAATTTCTTTGTGTGTGCCTTCTATTATTGATTGTCCCTGAGGGTTGCGAGGAATGCCGGTGGGATGGGGATTTCCCCAAGCTGAGAGAAAATTTTGAAATGCTTTGGAGGTGTAACTTGGTTCATTATCTGTCTTAATCTTTTTTGGAACTCCTAGGGTAGCAATGGTCATGTAAAAGTGCTTGGTGACATCTTTGGCTTTCTCTCCTACATGCAGAGATGCAAAGATTGCACCAGAAAATGTATGTATACATACGTGAATATATTTTAATTTCCCAAAACATGGGTAATGAGTAATGTCTGACTGCCACAGGTCAAATGCATTCAGTCCCCTAGGACTGATACCTGTTAATACTGTTGGAAGGGCATGGGATTGGCAATTTGGACATGTGGCTACAATGGCACGGGCTTGTTCTTGTGACAATTTCAACTGACGTGCCAGGGCTGGCATGTTTTGGTGGTAGAACAGGAGGCTCAATTGTGCTTGTTTAAAAATGTCAGGTAAAGTTGGTGAAGTAATTGTGGTGGTGACTGTCATTGCCAATGCATCTGCCCTCTGGTTCCCCTCAGTAAGGAAGCCAGGCATGTCAGTGTGGGATCTTACATGTAGAATATGATAGGGTTGCTCTCGATGAGAGATGAGCCAAATTAATTCTGAAAGCAAGGAAAACAGCTGTTTGTTTTGCACGTCTTTGAGCAGAGCATGCTCTGCTCCATCAGCTATCCCGGCAACATAAGATGAATCAGTCACTAAGTTAAATGGTTGCTGGAATATCCTGAAGGCCCTCACAACTGTAAAAAGCTCCGCAATCTGGGGGGAACCTTCGATGGTCTGAACATCAGATTCCCACTTTTGAGTGTTCATGTCTTTCCAGGTAAATACCAATCTGTAGGACCTGCCAGCCCCATCAGTGAACACTGTGACAGCGCCTTTAATAGGAAGATGACTTTGGAAAGTTTTTGGAACTACATGGAACGAATCTTTGAATAATTTGTGCTTTGGGTAGTGAATTGAGACTTTCCCGAGATAGCTATCTAAAGCAATTTGGATGTTTTCATTTGTTTTTAATAAGGCGTCCAATTGACCTAACTTCAAAGGCAGGTAAATGCATGAGGGATCACAGCCTACGGGGCTTCAGAGGCGATGGTGACTTTTGGCAATTAATTTTGCTAGCAACTCTGATGGTGTATACACTGTTTTCGCAGGCTGATGTGGGAGAAACAACCACTCGAGTATGATGAGTGGGTCTTTCTGTGTTGTGTCCCACTGAAATAGGAGCCCATGAAAGTGTGGGCACTTTCCCAGGATGACAAATTCAATCGGAAGGTTTTTTCTGACATGTTGAGCCTGTCGTGTCCTCATTGCCTCTGCTACTTTCTGCAATGTTTCCTCTGCCTCTGGTGTCAGGGTCTGTGGGGCTGTGGGGTCGGTGTCTTTCTTCAGCAAGGAGAACAGTGGAGCCAGCTCTTGCCTTGTCAAGCCGAGCAAAGGCCGGACCCAAGTGATGATCCCACAAATGCGTTGAATGTGCTCTAGAGCCTGTGGCTGTTCATTTATAGAAAAAATCTGTGGTGTTACAGTTCTCCCAGTGATGAGATACCCAAGGTATCTCCACAGTGCTGACATTTGTATTTTGTCCTGAGCAATTACAAAACCTGCTTTCTCAATAGTAGAAACAGTCTTTTCGAGAGCGGCACTAAGGTAACTTTTGGTGGCAGCACAAATAAGTATGTCATCCATGTAATGGACTATGATAGCTTCAGGAAACTGATTCCTGACAGGTGATAAAACCTGAGCAACCTACATTTGGCATAACACGGGGCAGTTTTTCAATCCTTGAGGATTGATACCCATTGATACCTTTTAAAAGTCTCACTTCTGTTCAGAGATGGTACTGAAAATGCAAATCTGAGGGCATCTCCTGGGTAAAGTGGGATGTTAAAGAAGCAGTCCTTGATAGCAAGGACAGCAAGCTGCCAATCGTGGGGAAGCATAGAAGGGGAGGGGAGGCCAGGCTGAAGGGGACCATATCCTCAATAACCTCATTAATTTTTTGAAGGTCTTGGAGCAGACACCAACTGCTTTTGCCAAGCTTTCGGATGACAAAATCTGAGGTATTTCACGGGCTAGTTGATGTAACTAATTGCCCGAGTTGTTCTTGCTCCTTGACTGATTCGATGAGCGCATTTAATTTGTCTGATGGGAGGGGCCACTGATCCACCCACATCGGAACATCGGTTTTCCAATTCAGTGGTGGGGAAATTCTCTCTGCAGTGGCCCATGCCAAAAATCCCACTTGGGGTCAGGGATATAAAGGCAGGCACCTCACTGGGATAAAACATCCCTGCCAAATAGGGAGATATTGGATGACACGACAAATGGTTGGATGGTGGAGACTTGCCCCTCAGGCCCCTCTACGCTTACAAGATGAGGACTTTGCATGGAATTGACAGCTCCACCAACACCGGAGATTGTGCCACAAGGGGACACCAGTGCCCAGTCGCGGGGCCACTTTGCCCTGGGGAGGATAGTAACGTCCACTCCTGTGTCAGCCATGAGATGAAGTTCAATGGATTTCCCATTTTTGGAAATACAAGAATCAATCAGGGGTTTGTCTTTACAAATCTAGTGACATGCAAACGCATCAAAATTTGAATCAGGTTCAACCTCTGAATCCTGGCCGGTTAAAATTAACATTTGTGCAAAAGGTGCAAATTTCAACAATGTAAATGGTGGATTGTAACAAACAACTGACACAGTAATTTCATTGCCTGGATTTACAGTCACAACTTCTGGTAATATACTTACCTGATCTGGAGTGTGTTCACTGTCCCCAAACAGCAGGACTGTAGTTGGTTGAGGGTGGAAAGGGGGCTCAAGGTACCCAGCTGGAACTCAAACTAGATCTTCGTCGGGGAAAAGCAGATGGACAGAACTTACTAACATTGGTCGGAGGCTTTGGGGAAAGTTCCGGTTCTGCGGAACAACTGGAGTCCGTCCTCATGACTGCGGTCCTCTGCGAGGAGCCTGTTGGGGCGGGGGACTCCTGGATGGCTGGCAGCTGAGGTGGGCTTTGCAGGCAAGGCCCGTAATTTGCTGTTGTTGCGCGGCGTGGCCCCATGCTCTGCTAAGCATTTCCCTGGGTCGGCTCATAATATTGCTGCTGAAAGTTGTATGTGGGCCGATAGGGCTGTTGGAAAGGAGGAGGCCTAGGAGGTGGAACATAGTTAATAAATTGCCCAACAGGAAGGTGAGGACAGTCTTTCTGGAAATGTCCAAGTTGGCCACAGTAAATGCAACGGACATTGCTAATGTTTGTCATGGCTTCCCTCACTCCCTTGCTCACTGCAAAAGACACCAGGGCCAGCACTTTGGGGACAGAGGCTCCTGTTCAGGGTGGTGGCACTATGTCCCTAGCAACAAGCTGATAATGCAGCTGTGGCAGGGATGTTGGACATGGCTTAGGGATGGCTGATGAGAGGCGCAGGTGCAGGTACAGGTCTCCCTGATGGAACTCTTTGGCCGGTCTTGTGAAGCTGCAGAGACGCTCCTGTGGAGAGAGGAGGTGGCTGAGGCCCCAGCTGACAGTGGCACACAGGGACCCTCCTGCACAGCAGGGCCCAGAGCTGGCAAGGCTCCCCAGCACGGCTGGAGCTGCTGGCACAGCTGGGCCCAGCTGGACAGCTGCCCCTCAAGGCCCCGGCCAGCAGGGCACGGCTCTGGGCAGGGTCCCTGGCCAGGAGTGGGCCCCAGAGCGCCTCTGCCTTTCAAGGGCAATCTCGGTCCTGCTCTTTCTCCTCCCCACCTCCCTCTGCCTCTGCCCCGTGCCCCTGGGGCTGCTCTTGGCCACAACTGCTAATCCGTGATTGTTCTCTCAGCAAAGGGGCATCGAAAAGTTGCCTCCAGCATGCAGCGTGATCTCCACACAGTGACGGACCAGGACTTCCAGTCAATCCATCTCTCGATCCCAGTGTCCATGGGAGCACAGTTCAGAAGCGTTTCCATGCTGTGCTGGCTTGCCCACGTGCTTTAGGGAAGTGGGCATTGCAAGGAGCTCCTTCCTCAGTGGGAGCAGGCACGGCCTCAGCTGCAGCCCCGGTGCCGCCTGTGGCGCAGGGAGCGGCCGTGGCTGTCCCTGTGCTGGGCTGCAGCACAGGGCCAGGCCGGAGCGGGGCACTTGTTGTGCCTCCGCCGCTGCTCGGCAGCGCCGCCGGAGCCCGGGGCCGCGGCCCTTCCCCGCCGGGGCCGGGACCTGCCCGACAAGGGCGCGGCGGCTCCAGAGGCCCCGCCCGACCCCCAAGGATGGGCTCCGCCCGCCCGCCGGCCACAAGGCTTGGCAGGAAGCTTTCTGCCCACTTTGCACAGCCTCCACCCAGAGTGGCCCTTTGCTGCGCTGAGGAGACTGAAAAACCCTGCGGCACATCTCATGAGGGATCCCTGCACACCTTAGTAGAGACCATCAAGACTCCTTTATGCCTCCTGAGAGATCCCTGCACCCCTCAGCAGAGACCCCAAAATATCCCTGTGTGCCTCGCAGAGAATCCGTGCACACCAATGCAGAGACCCCAGGGCAGCCTTGTGTGCCTCACAAAAGACCACAGCCTCCTGCCCACCTTAGGAAGGACTCAGCTCCTCTCCAGGCCTTGACGGCAAGCACTAAACCACCACGTTAATCACGAGGAACTCAAGCCCCTGCCAGCCTTACGGATGTCTCCAGTCCCTTGTATGCCACAGAAGAGATCTCAAATCCCCTGAGAACCTCACGAGGAACCCCAGCCCCATGTACCATTCTACAAAGGACGCAAAGCCCTGCATGCCTTCCTGCAAAACCCAACACCTACAAAACACCCCCTCCAGCTGGTGTGCCACATGAGGGACCCTGGCCTACTGCCATCCTTACAGGCTTTTATATGGCATGCCCAATGCCCGGCATGCCATAGAAAAGCCTGGCTTGTCATTAACTCTAGCCAGCAGTGTGTTCCCTGGCAGAAACCAATTCCTTTCTGGGCATGGGGAAGACGTGTTGTGGTGCCGGCTGCATCTGTGGGAGCAATGGGGAGCGTGAGCCCGTGCTGTGCTGCACTGCTGAGCTGGCAGCACGCTGGATACGGGCAGGACGTTCTCTGTTTCCCCCAGAGCTGGGGCCTGCAGGCACCTTGCCGGCCCTTGGCACAGGCTGTGCCAGCCAACAAAGCCCAGCAGGCCGGGAGGAGAGCCCGGGGGCAGCGCAGCTGCTTGGGCAGCGGCTGCTGCCAGGGACACGGGCCAAAGCCATCCCTGAGCAGCCACTGCCACCCCTGGCCCTCCCTGCCCCGTGACAGCTACCCCAGCCCCAGGGGACAGGCTCAGGCCCACTAAGGACACACTGGAGCCTTGCTCTCCCTCTCTGTCCTTTCCCCACCATGGGCACCCCATGCAGTCACTCCCCAGGTTTCAGGATGTGTCCCCCATGGAAGGACCCCAGCAGGACTGCTCAGAACCCGAGTGCCCTGAGCCTGCTTGGGATAATTCCCCTGAGCTGTGCTGGCCTTGTCTGGGCTGTGTAAGACTAAACATTAAGAATTAAAGGCAATTTTACTTTTATTGCCCAAGTGTCAGAAGATTCTAGGTTTCCTTAACTGTAAAACTACTTTGTCAAATGCAGAACTGTTGGAGGAAAGGGGAACAAATATCTGGTGTCCGTATTCTATGAAAAACTCTTCTCAATGCTACAAAGGAAAAATATATCTAAATGTTTTAAAATGAAAGACAAAGATAACATGAGGGTGCTGTTGGTCTGATGGGCCCCATGCCCAGCTGCTGCCTGCCCATGCCTGGCTGTGCCCAGACGAGCAGCTCCGCCAGTGCTGGTGGTAGCACACAGACACCTGAGCTGAACCTGGACTCAAGCCTGTGATAGATGAATAATGCGACAGTTGACTCTCACAATTAAAGGATAAATATCATGCATATATGTTAAGAGAAGTTTTATATATATATAGATATATTTTACCCCCTGTTGTGTTGTTATCTTGGGATTACCTGTGTTTGAGACATTTAAGAGGGTCACCTTGCTACGACAGCAGCACCTGACCTCCAATCGAGATGTAAGGAAGTAAACTCCAGCACTGGACATCAAAGAAGGAGTCGATAGACAGAACTTTAAGAAGGGCAAAAGAGTTAAAAGGTGAGACATCCATTGCGTGCATGAGAATGTGGTGGGAAAAATCCTCTACTCCCGGCACAGTAACATTGTCTTTATTCACTGTCCTGTTATATTTCTAATAAGGTTTTTAATAATCATCTAAAATTTTTACAAGTAAATATAACTTTTCGAATAATCCATTCCCTGGCTAGAGGGCTGCACCTCCTATCCTGGATGGGCAGCTAGGTCATTCCCTTCAGGGAGAGACGGATCTGTTCTAGGCAGTGGTTGCAGCATACTTCCAGCTACAAGCTGGTAATACACCTGTGGTAAGGACAACGGACACTGGCACGGAGATGCATGATGACAGGCCAAGTTCTCCATGGCTGAGGTATTAGGCCGGTCTTGTGAAGTGGGAGAGGTGCTCCTGTGGAGAGAGGAGGTGGCTGAGGCCCCAGCTGACAGTGGCACACAGGGACCCTCGTGCACAGCAGGGCCCAGAGCTGGCAAGGCTCCCCAGCACGGCTGGAGCTGCTGGCACAGCTGGGCCCAGCTGGACAGCTGCCCCTCAAGGCCCCGGCCAGCAGGGCACGGCTCTGGGCAGGGTCCCTGGCCAGGAGCGGGCCCCACAGCGCCTCTGCCTTTCAAGGGCAACCTCGGCCCTGCTCTTTCTCCTCCCCACCTCCCTCTGCCTCTGCCCTGTGCCCCTGGGGCTGCTCTTGGCCAGGCAGAGTCAGTGGGAGCCAGCTCTGGCTGCAGCCCCAGCGGGGCCCCCAGGACAAGGCCCAGCAATTGAGAGGCCAATGGAAGCACTGGGCAGCAGCAGAATCCTCAGCAGAGTTATTTGGACAATCAGGGACTGGCCACAACCCCACTGCAGTCTCAATGGGAATGTTCCCCGACCACGTTAGACTTTCAAAAGAAGCTGTTTGAGGGGGAGAGCAACAAAACACTCACTGTTTTCTGTTCCAGAAATACCCGATTCCAAAGCAGCACAACATGAAGACAAGCTCCAAAGAAAGCACGCCTGCCAGTAACCCTAGCCAGCAGCCTCTTCCCTGACAGAAACCCCTTCCGAGGCCATCCTGGGCATTGGGAACAGGTCTTGTGATGCTGGCTGCATCTGAGGGAGCAATGGCGAGCGTGAGCCCGTGCTGTGCTGCACTGCTGAGCTGGCAGCACGGTGGATATGGGCAGGACGTTCTCTGTTTCCCCCAGAGCTGGGGCCTGCAGGCACCTTGCCGGCCCTTGGCACAGGCTGTGCCAGCCAACAAAGCCCAGCAGGCCGGGAGGAGAGCCCGGGGGCAGCGCAGCTGCTTGGGCAGTGGCTGCTGCCAGGGACACGGGCCAAAGCCATCCCTGAGCAGCCACTGCCAGCCCTGGCCCTCCCTGCCCCGTGACAGCACCCCCAGCCCCAGGGGACAGGCTCAGGCCCTGTCAGGACCCAGCGCAGCCCCTGCCCAGTCGGGAGTCAGGGCTGGCTCTGGCCCTGGGCTGGTGGCAGGGCTCCCGCTCGGGGCTGCTCCTGTGCCTTGGGCCTCTGGGCACTCAGGGCCAGCTCCGCAGCAGATGCAGCGCCAGGGACGTTGCTGCACCAGTCCCATTTCCCCGGGGCTCTGAACCAGCTCCAGAGGCCTGGAAGCCAAGGCGCCTCCAGCTTTGGCTGCTGCCGGGCCGCACAAGGGCAGGCCCTGGGGGAAGAGCTGCTGCCACACAGCCCCGGCCAGGGCTGAGCCCGGCACAGCAATTACCTGCTGTGCCTGTGCCCGTGTCTGGCATCGCCTTCCTTCCTGCAGCGAGGGCTGCCAATGAGCCACTGCTTCTCCCTGAGTGTTCCTCCTCCTGAACAGCCTTTTGGTCCATCACTTGAAAAAGGAAAAAAGGGACAACTGGATCAAATGGAAATATTCCCCACTGGGGAGGTGGCACCTTCATGAGGCAATGCTTGTCTAAGTCACAGGTAAAGATCAGGAAAAAGCCCAGGTAACTGGGGCTGGGCCAGTGCACTCCCTTGTGCAAACAGCTGCACCTCCTGATCTTCTCAGAGACTGGGAAATGGCAGGGGATCTCAGGCCCACGGTACAGTTGGGGCACCCTATCAGCTAATGCCAAATGCCTTCCTGCAGAGGCTGGGGAGGAATTGCAGCAAGGCCAGGCTGGGAAACAGCCCTGCAGGGCGTCAAAGCAGCAGCGGGGCAGCGAGGCTGCCATGGATCCCTTCCCGCTGTGCCGGGCACGGCGTGTCCAGATGTGCAGCCAAAGCCCCCGGCTGCTGAGTCCCAGGGGGAGCATGAGGGAAACGCACCCACCTTGTCCTCGGGGTGCTTGCTTCTGTGTTTGTCTCAGGAATTCATCTGCCTCATGAGATGTTTTGGCTGCAGTATCTTGGGTCTTTCCTTTTGGAGGACCTTAAGAGAAAGTAGTTCCATTTCCCAGGAATGGATCCCACAAAAGCAGGGCTCAGCCTGTGGGGTCAGCAGGGACACACTACTCACCCCTGCCATGGGAGCTGGGTTGGGGCCAAGCATCCAGCCCTGGAGCCTGAGAAGTCCTCCCTGCAGACACACCTGTAACTCAACAGCCACAGAAGCTTCTGCCATCTCTGCTGATCTGCACGGGCACCACTGAGCCGCAGGAGCGGTGAGGGGATCGCGCAAGGCGAGGGCACACACGTGCATGGTTCTGTGCTGGCACCTGCAGCGCTGCCTCCCTGGCCCAGCTTTGGGCTCTGAGCTGGCAGCTCTCCCAGGGGAAAGGCCTTGACCTACCCTCAGCATCTCCCAGAGCCTCAGTCCTGGACGTGGCTTGGGAAGCTGCACCACCTTCACCAGCAGGTTCAACTGCAAAGAAAGGCAGGACAGAAGACCTGTAAATCCACCAACAGAAACACCAGCCAAACCTCACTAAAAAGTCACCACTACTCCTTGAAGTAAAATAGACTGATGCATGTTAATACCTAAGCTTGTAAGCTGTAAAACCCATTGTTATGAGAAGTAAAATATTTTATTTTAAACTGTATTATTCATGAGGTTGTTTTAAGTGAACTGAATATTTAAGGTGTGATATGCAAATTTATTTCAAAAAATAAAATATTTTAGTGCTTTTGTTATAACAGAGAAAAGAAATAGAAGTAAAAGCTAATGAAACACTGTAAAGAATATATTAGAACAATAATATGATTCGTGAAAAATCGGAAAAAAAGTAAGTATATAAGATACAAACCAGATTTAAGTTCCAAGAAACACTAAAAGTAACATTAAATCAGATAGGATATAACAAAAGCCGTTAGATATTTAATAAGGATCAAATTAAAATAAAGGAAAAAAGCCAAGTAGAGCTGAAAGAAAGAGAAGTGTACAGACTAATTACAACTTTAGAGCTAAAACGTCAAAGAAATAAAATTATAATAATTAGAAATAAGCAGATGCTATCCTAAATCCTGAAAAACAATTTAAAAGGCTCTTATAAATCTTATGAAATAAATACTGAGAATGAGATGAATGACACCAGTGACTAGATCCCAAGGTGTAAGCTCTGCTACCAAGAAGATACACATCTTGGCCCTTTGGCTGCAACCCAAAGGGGCTTTGAGAGAGCTAGAGTGTTAAAACTGCAGAGGATTATTGTCACTGTATCAGTCATCCAAGCCCAAAAAGAATGAGCCATATGCACACTCCCAAGTTAGTGTAGTACGCTATAATTTTAACAAATTCAGAAGGTGCACTATGAGTAGTAAAAGACACTGGAATAAAGAAAATGTGAAATAGAGCAAAAAGAATAAAATGGCAAAATTTGTAAGCAATATATTAAAACTTTTTGTTCTGGAAGAGCTAGAGAAGAAATAAATCCTGAGAGTAGAATAAAGCAAATTGCTCAAGAATTAGAAAACAAGAACATGAGACAGTTATAAAGACACATTTTAACAGGCAACATAAGAAAACATGAAAAACTTATTTTACAAATATTACCAGCCTTAAACGACTATGGAGTCAAAATATATCTAAAGTACAATAAGCACATGCATTGATATAAAAAAATATAATTGACAATCCAAAGAAAAGAAATTAAAGATTTAGAAGAATCTACCTTATGAGAAGAGCTGTTAATTTTAGACCCTGACTAGTAGTATGAAAGCGTAGTTGTTAAGTTTTATAAATACTAAACATAAAATTAGAAAATAAGTAAGCTTTGTCAAAGTGTATCCTAAAAGTACAAATTTAATAAATTAATAGAGAAAGGGAGGGATTCTGATAGATTGTATGCACAAATTCATGCTGAGACTACAGTAATCTCGCCTAATGAAAATCCTAGCATAACAAAGGAGGGTTCAGGGCAATCAACATGCACCAAAATCCTAGCCTGAATATTCGTCCCCAGAAATGCTGATTCCAGAAGATTATTTCTCTGACCAAACCTCAGCAATATGCATTCGATATGCATCATCTGTAAGATAAATGTGTGCCTCCTAGAATGCATATTCCAGGAGATTTTCCTCTAACAAAGTGAATTTTTTACCAGTTTTGGGGAAACTCTCAGCAAGAGCTGCAGCAAGAAAGGAAAAAATACATGAATATGCAAAAAGGATAAAAACAACCATAAGAAAGCAGAAAAACTGCTGCCCTCCACAGCGCTTGGAGCTTGGAAATGGACAAAAAAGACTTTGAGAGAGCTGTCCCTTCGTGATGCACAGGGGAGAGAAATGCCCCACCTGTCTCACCTGACGCTGTTAGCCTGGTTCAGGGCCAATCTGATATTTGCTTCTAGATTTTCTACGACTGAATTTTAATTATGGAATAAATTCTCCGTATTAATCAGAAAAAGCTAATTCATTTAAAACATCCGGGACTCCTGGAACCCTCATCAGGGACCCCAAAATATCCCTTTGTGCCTCTTCAGGTCCAGGCCCAGATGATCCCCCGGAAGGAAATGTGCCCTCAGCCCAGGGACGCTCAGCATGGGCTCCCCCATCCCCTCGGGGCCCCACCGCTGGGCACAGCAGCCCCTGCCTGGCTCCTGCCTGCCCACACCGTGGCCATCCACGGCTGCCCCTGGGCATGGAGCTCAGTCACTGCTGGTGCCGGGTGGGCTTTGCTGGTGCTACCACCAGGACACTGGGTCACAGCTGCATCTCTCTACTGCAATAGAAGAGCTGATTTGGGAAGTGCTGTGCTGCCCCATTTCTTCAGCCCCACTAGCTGCCCACCCCCACAGTGGCACTGGGCTGCCCCCAGAAAACTGTCGAATCTGGGCTGTGGCTGCAGGGCACAGCTGCTCTACAGCACAGGTGGACTGCCTTGGGGGTAGGACTGCACTGAGGGTAGGAACAAGGAACGGGGTGAGGTCTGCTCTATGTTTTCCGAAGGTGATTATTCTACAGACCATCAGGGGCAGACCAACACTGCATTAAAAGCATACACCAACTTACAAACAATGCAGGGTCCCAGGGCAGGATCCAATCTTTAGCCAATTGGGAGAAACTGAGGGTGGAACACCAGGCGGGGAATACAAGGTTTAAACCAATTGGGGATTACAGGGGAGGGGAAGAACTTAAACAAACCAATGGGGTTCCGAAGGATACAAAATTGATAGGGAAGTTTCTAGAGCAAGGGGCAGGCTTGGAGAGGGACTGACATGCAATGGGAGGAGGAACAGTGAACAAAAGGGCAGGTCTTTGGAGAGATGGACAAGTGGGGCAAAACCAACATCACAGGGGGGAAAGGAGCAACCCATTGGTAATAAAATATGCTATAGCAATAGAAAATAAGGGGAGGGGTGTAAAACTGACTGCTAGGACTGAATTACAGTAAAAAATTTTGTTATATTTCTCCAATTACTGTATCATGAAAGAAAACCAAGCAAATTAAATGTTGCAGCAATTTTAATGAAGTAGCTGAAAAGTATATGAAATTGAATCCACTCAAAATATTGACAATATAATTTGGTTATGATAAGGGATAATTTGGTTCTTATAATAGCACATAAGGAAAAATAACCGTGCGGGGTACACGGGGGGTACGGAGGGCAGGGCTTGACCCCTGTCCCCTCACATACAAATTGCCAAGCCTAAAATTCTCCTTTTTACACTGTACATCATCACCATCTCTTCCCATTTTCAATTTGTCACACTTGTATCTCCACATTCATTATCACTTTTACCACGCATGCTCCACCGTTTTTTAGGTGGTTGCACTGTTCTTTGGGGTCATCTCTGATGAAGGCCTCTCCTCTTCCTCAATGTCCTTTGATTCACCTTTTGGATTACACATGCGCACCAAGCTGGTATAATATAAGCCAAAGCTAATATCATACAAGCCAATACTATGTTCTAGCATCAAAGCAATAAATCTCCTATAATTAACATTTTCCTGGATGTCCAACCAAACTTTCCTCTCTTCCAACTAAATTCAGTAATACTTATCTCTTGCTTCTTCCTGTTCTGAACATCTGCAGGAGAAGGGGGGGAGCCCCTCCTCTCCCTTTCTTCCTTGGCATTACACCTTCTAACTGTTTTACTGTTTCCAAATATTAATTATTATATCAATATTGATTACTTTACAATTTTATCAGCAGGAATCACACCTATTTATTACAACATGAACTGCAATGGAGAAGCTCTGAGTCAAGGCTCGGATGAGCTCTTCAAATAATTTCCTGGCAGAAACAGATAGCCAAACTTGCCCTTATCCCATGCAAACAGAGGGTTCCAAAAATAGCAACACCTTCCGAGGCCCTTCTGGGCATCGGGAACACGTGTTGTGGTGCCGGCTGCATCTGTGGGAGCAATGGGGAGCGTGAGCCCGTGCTGTGCTGCACTGCTGAGCTGGCAGCACGGTGGATACGGGCAGGACGTTCTCTGTTTCCCCCAGAGCTGGGGCCTGCAGGCACCTTGCCGGCCCTTGGCACAGGCTGTGCCAGCCAACAAAGCCCAGCAGGCCGGGAGGAGAGCCCGGGGGCAGCGCAGCTGCTTGGGCAGTGGCTGCTGCCAGGGACACGGGCCAAAGCCATCCCTGAGCAGCCACTGCCAGCCCTGGCCCTCCCTGCCCCGTGACAGCTCCCCCAGCCCCAGGGGACAGGCTGTCAAAAAGTCCACAGCCAGCAAAGAGATTGTCCCAGGAATTGTGTGCTGCTTTTCCTTCCTGCAGTTGGTCCCAGAAACATCCATCAGACTGCTGTAAATGCCCACACATGGTCTGATCAACCCCTATGCTTTTCCAGTCTGCTCTCTGAAATTCTGCAACAAATCCACCAATAAATTCCAGGTTACCTCTGTTTATTGTACACTACAGTTTCCTTCATTTTTTCCGAATAGCTGGAAGTTTCTATATATAGCAATGCCCTTGAGGATCTCTGATTCTTTTCAGTATTTTTTTTTTCTATTCAGACATATGAAACAGCCTTATTGGTTTTTATTTTGGCAGGTCTGGTTTTTTTTTCTTAGCATGATGGTTTACTTATTACCTATATGTAAACTTGTTATTATTTATGGTTATTCATTCCCCAAGTAATTATTTTCACAATCTGTCATTCACTTCCTAGTTAATGTTCCATACATGAACAACTTGGACTCTCTTTTTATAGGAATAGAAAGATCTCAGAAAGCTGAATTTTTTATTTTGATGACACTCTTTCTGCCCACTCCCACCTATAACGGTGATTCCTTTTGAAACATACCTGAGGACATGTGGAGTTTTTGGAAAATGCTTAGCTTAACCTGGGTATTGGATTATTATTTTCAGTGCTATAAACCTACATTGCTTCAAGGTTCACACCACGGTCCTGATTTGTGGCTCACTGCATGGATGACTGTCTGAATTAAAACAATGTTTGTGAGGCAGCTGAAGAGCTTAGACCTCAGAGATTAAAATTCCTGGGAGGGGGAGGAGAAAGAAGAAAGGATAAAATCCAGATTCAAAGGGTTTTTTCTCACTTCTAGTATGCCAGAAGTATGGTAGACTACACCTGTCTTCGGATGTCATTTACTTACAGAACAACTCTCTACAGTGCCAGATTCCAGGAGAAATGACTGAACACTTTGCCTCCCAATGCATCAGCTTTAATTCTAGTGAGAGGTAGCCTTAATTACAGTCCAATTAGAGCAAATCAACAAAGCAGTCTTGCCATTGTGTGAGTGGCAAGAGGAATTTGCTTGTGAACACATGAATATGTCCCACACAGTAATGAACAAAATTTGCCTTGACTTGGAAGAAAGTAGACAAGGAGCAATGCAGTATTTGGGTTTTATCCAGGGATAAATGGGGCAAGAAGCTGTAACAACTTAACCTGTTTTACAGAACACAAGTACTGATACGGCCAATAATGAACCCACATGAAGGGATCTTCAGGACATTCCTTTATTTCTCTAACCAGGAATGGGCAGCAAAATGCTGACATTTATCTGAACTGGAAGCCGTGTTGCTCTCCTTTTTCTCCTTGAGCACACTGTTATTTGCAGACTTCACTGCCCAGCCCATCAATCCTCTCGTGGCCAATTGCTAAATGGCACAAGTACCAAAATACAGGTGCCAGCATAATCAGCCCAGCACTAATGCAGCACTGCTTTGATGGTGCACAGGAGCACAGAATGGCTTGTGTTGGAAGGGACATTTAAAGGCCATCTAGTCCCAATGGCCTGCAGTGAGCAGGGACACCTTGAACTAGGTCAGGTTGCTCTGAGCAGGAGTTTGAATGTCTGCAGGGATGGATGTCCAGCTCTCTGGGCAACCTGTGCCAGGTTTTCATAACAAACAGTGTAAAAAATGTGTTTCTTTCATCTAGTCTGAATTGACCATCTTTTAGATTAAAACCATTCCCCCTCGGTTTGGTCACAAAAGACTCTACTAAAAATTCTGTCCCATCTCTTTACAAGCGCTCAGAAGGCCCTGAAAGGCAGCAATCAGGTGTCCCTGGAGTCTTCTCTCTTCCAGGCTGAACACTGTCAGCTCTCCCAGCCTGTCTCCAAAGCAGAAGGGCTCCAGCCCTCAGAGCATTTTGTCCCTCCTCTGGACTAGATCCAACAGGACCGTGTCCTTCCTGCCTTGGGGACCCAGAGCAGGATGCAGTACTCTGTCGTGGTAGAGACCGAGACACTACAAAGCAACACAGTCCATTTCCAGAAGGCTTCAAACCCTGTTTTTATTCTAGCCTGCATGCTTTTTCTGCATTCTTACAAAGCTCTTATGTTTACACTTTATTCATTGGTCACGAGAGACAAGCAAAATGCTCAATGGAATAGGGAGTTGCAGGTTTCTCTTATTTATTCTTCTTTCTTGGTTTTCATGTCAAAAACATTGGTAGGAAATTCTTTCAGGGGTAAACATGGATCTTGCTATCAAACTTCTCGATGGCTCACAGAAATCACTATAAAACCCCTTCCAGAGTACTCCCAGTAGGGTCTTACCTGAGCAGAGGTGGGGAATCACCTCCTTCAACCTGCTGGGCACTCTCCTTTGGATGCACATGGCTGGCTCATGTCCAGCCTCTCATCTGGCTGCAACACCAAGTCCTTCTCGGCAGGGCTGCTCTGCATCTCTTCATGCCTCAACCTGTGAGATCAGCTGAGCTGGGACTGTGTCACAGCCCTTGGGCAGAGCAGCTGGGCAGGATGAGCTCCCTTCCGAAGAAGGCAGATCCAGCTCCAAAAACAATTCCACCCTGGCCTTGAGGTCACAGAAGGCTCTGAGATCACAGAGGCGCCAGAGCCCCGTGGTTGCAGAGCAGCACAAGGAGCCAGCAGTCAGTCCCTGAGCACAACTGTTGCGTCTGCAGCAGCGGTGGCAGCAGCGGTGCTGACATTGGGACAGCGGTGTCGGGACAGCAGTGGCAGCAAGAGCTGCGGGACTGGCAGAGGGCAAGGCACCATGGCCCTTGCTCTGCGCCTTGTCCTCCTGCTCCTCCTGGCCGTGGCCCTGCCTGCCAGGGCTGCCCAGGCTGCTCCGCTGCAAGCGTGGGGAGCAGGTGAGCCGGCAGCCTGGCTGCCCTTTCCCGGGACAGCGCTCCCTGCTCCCCGGGAAGCGCTGGGGATGGTTTTGCCCAGGGCTTTAGGGAGGGTTTCCTGTGTGGGAGTGAGAGAGCCCCCATGGTCCCTGGGCTCCTCCAGCCACCCATCCAGGGATGTTGCACAGGGCCTGCAAAGAGGGTGGAGAGTGACCAGAGCCAGTCCAGAGCTCCCCAGGCCCCTGTGCAGCTTTGGCCTTGTCCACTGACATCTGGCAGCCAAGGCCTTACCCGACCCCCTTACAGTGCCCAGTTCTCTAAGGGAGAGGAGGATCCCAGCACACCATGGAAATGGGTCTGATCAGATCTGTGCTCCCCTCTAGATGAGCATACTAGGAAGGCTTCTTCAGCAGCTTGGCTTAAT
This sequence comes from Passer domesticus, assembly GCF_036417665.1. Taxonomy (NCBI): domain Eukaryota; kingdom Metazoa; phylum Chordata; class Aves; order Passeriformes; family Passeridae; genus Passer; species Passer domesticus. Next base: position 5,408,709 of record NC_087482.1, on the reverse strand, counting down.
GAAGATTTCCAGGGTCTTAGCCCTCCAGCAGGTATGTTGTCAATGTTGCGAAAAGAATAATCATTGAGAACCTGGCAGGAAGCAGGTGACAGGAGCTTCTGTGGCTGTTGAATTACAGGTGTGTCTGCAGGAAAGACTTTTCAGGCTCCTTTCCTGGTTGCTGCACACAAGCCCCGCTCCCATGGCAGGGGTGAGTAGTGTGTGCCTGCTGACCCCACAGGCTGAGCCCTGGTTCTGTGGGATCCATTCACCTGAAATACGAATGCTTTTCTTAAGGTCCTCCGATAGGGAGGAACAAACCTAGAGGAGACAGCAAGTCCCTGGAGGCATCCAAACAGATGGACAGGATCTGGAGTGACCTGGAGAGACAACGTGGTGGGTGCATTTCCCTCATGCTTCCCCTGGGACTCAGCAGCCGGGGGCTTTGGCTGCACATCTGGACACGCCGTGCCCGGCACAGCGGGAAGGGATCCATGGCAGCCTCGCTGCCCCACTGCTGCTGCTGCTGCTTTCACGCCCTGCAGGGCTGTTTCCCAGTCTGGCCTGGCTGCAGCTTCTGCCCAGCCTCTGCAGGAAGGCATTTGGCATCAGCTGCCAGGGAGCCCAAACTGCACCATGGCCCACCCTGAGATCCCCTGCACTTTCCCAGTCTGTGAGCGCATCTGGAGGGGCAGCTCTTTGGAGGAGGCAGGGCCCTGGTCTTTCTCCTTAATCTTATCCATTACTTAGACAAGCATTGCCTCCTGAGGATGCCACATTCCCATTGGGAAACAACCCCACCTAATTCACCTGTCCTTTTTCCTTTCTGCAGACATGGAAGGAGAGCCTGTGCTGAAGGCTGAGTTTCCCAGAGGAAGCAGTGGCTCCATGGTAGCCTCTGCTGCAGGAAGGGAGGCGATGCCAGGCACAGGCCCAGGAGGTAATTGCTGTGCCTCTGGGCCTGAGCCCTGCTGAGGCTTCAGCTGCCCTCTCTGCTTCTTGGGAGTGCAGGCACACAGCATTACCTGACCCCCTTACAGTGCTCGGTTCCCTATACAAGGGGATCCCAGCACAGCATGGAACAGTACCCATCTGTGCTCCTTTCTAGATTGGGAACGTGACTTCCATCACTGGGAAACGCTGTTAAAGCACAGTTTAAGGTTGTTGGAGCTTGGTGATGGTAGGTTTTCAGCAACTCTTTGCTAACAGAGCAATCATTGTCCAAGTGTAATCATTGTCCAGAGTAATATTCCTCTGTCATTTCCCTTGACATCCTCTGAAGTTTGATGGATTGTGGAAATCCTAGCCTCCAAATTTCTACTCTTGTACCCAACAGTGATCCCACAGGATGGCTGTCAGTGGGAGGAAGGAGCATTTAGCTGTACATCTTCCTCCCATGTGCAATGCCAGTGTGTCCTTCCATGTGCTCTGTGCAGCCAGGGAGATGGGAAGAGAGGGAAGGGGCCGGGCCCAGGGCTGTGCCCCAGGGCTGAGCCTTTGGCAGCTTCTTTGCCAGCCCCAAGGAGCCTGAGCTGCTCCTGTTGCCACTGCCAAGCCCTGGCCCTGCCTGGGGCTGGCTTTAGAGCTGCTGGCAGCTCCAGGGAGTCCTTTCTGCCCCCACTGCCCCCCAAGGGGCCCCTTCCATCCCAGTGTGGGGCCACTGCAGGCACGAGGTCCCCCTGCTCCTGAGTGGAAGGCAGAGCTGAGGGAGTGCCTTGGATGGCACCAGTCACTCAAGTGCCCTCACTGCCACTCGGGCCTGAAGGAGAATCTTCACCAGTGTCACAGCAGCTCTTCTGTCCTGCCGTTCTTTGCAGCTAACCCGGTTGGTGAAAGTGATCTGGCTTCCCAACCCACGTTCAGGATTGAGCCTCTGGGAGATGCTGAGGGTAGGTCAAGGCCTTTCCCCTGGAAGAGTTGCCAGCTCAAGAGCCCAAAGCTTGGCCAAGGAGGCAGCGCTGCAGGTGCCAGCACAGAACCATGCACGTGTGTCCTCTTGCCCTGCACAATCCCCTCATGATTTCTGCTCAGCACTGGCAGCTGTCTGGGGAAGGGAGGGCCCTGGCCCAGCCACAAAAGCCCAGATATTTTGTGAATCTTTTCCCAATTTTTGATAATCATGCTGCCCTGAAGATGCCAGCAAAGGAATGGGGAAATTTTCCATCTGATCCAACTGTCCTTTTTTGTTTCTCAAGTGCTGGACAAAAAGGCAGGGCTGAAGGAGGTATTTCCCCGAGGAAGCAGAGGCTCATTGGCAGCCCCTGCAGCAGAAAGGAAGGCGATGCCAGACACGGGCACAGGCACAGCAGGTAATTGCTATGCCAGGCTCAGCCCTGGCCGGGGCTGTGTGGCAGCAGCTCTTCCCCCAGGGCCTGCCCTTGCCCAGCCCGGCAGCAGCCAAAGCTGGAGGCGCCTCGGCTTCCAGGCCTCTGGAGCTGGTTCAGAGCCCGGGGAAACGGGACTGGTGCAGCAACGTCCCTGGCGCTGCAGCTGCTGCGGAGCTGGCCCTGAGTGCCCAGAGGCCCAAGGCACAGGAGCAGCCCCGAGCGGGAGCCCTGCCGCCAGCCCAGGGCCAGAGCCAGCCCTGGCTCCCGACTGGGCAGGGGCTGCGCTGGGTCCTGACAGGGCCTGAGCCTGTCCCCTGGGGCTGGGGGAGCTGTCACGGGGCAGGGAGGGCCAGGGCTGGCAGTGGCTGCTCAGGGATGGCTTTGGCCCCTGTCCCTGGCAGCAGCCACTGCCCAAGCAGCTGCGCTGCCCCCGGGCTCTCCTCCCGGCCTGCTGGGCTTTGTTGGCTGGCACAGCCTGTGCCAAGGGCCGGCAAGGTGCCTGCAGGCCCCAGCTCTGGGGGAAACAGAGAACGTCCTGCCCGTATCCAGCGTGCTGCCAGCTCAGCAGTGCAGCACAGGACGGGCTCACGCTCCCCATTGCTCCCACAGATGCAGCCAGCACCACAACACCTGTTCCTGATGCCGAGGATGGCCTCGGAAGGGGCTTCTATATGGGAACAGGCTGCTGGGCAGGGGTAATGGCAGGCCTGCTTATTTTGGACCTTATTCTCATATTGTGCTGTGTCAAAATCTGGTGTTACTGGAAGAAGAAATGGTGAGTGGTCACCTTTCCCTGAAAGAGCTTCTTTTGAAAGTGTAATGTAGACAGGAACCATTCCCAATGAGGCTGCATTGGAGCTGTGGCCAGTCCATGGTTCTCCAAACAGCTCTGCTGAGGGTTCTGCTGCTGCCCAGTGCTTCCATTGGCCTCTCAATTGGTGGGCATTGTCCTGGGGCCCCACTGGGGCAGCAGCCAGTGCTGGCTCCCACTGAGGCTGCCTGGCCAAAAGCAGCCCCAGGGGCACGGGGCAGAGGCAGAGGGAGATGGGGAGGAGAAAGAGCAGGGCTGAGATTGCCCTTGAAAGGCAGAGGCGCTCTGGGGCCCGCTCCTGGCCAGGGACTCTGCCCAGAGCCGTGCCCTGCTGGCCGGGGCCTTGAGGGGCAGCTGTCCAGCTGGGCCCAGCTGTGCCAGCAGCTCCAGCCGTGCTGGGGAGCCTTGCCAGCTCTGGGCCCTGCTGTGCAGGAGGGTCCCTGTGTGCCACTGGCAGCTGGGGCCTCAGCCACCTCCTCTCTCCACAGGAGCACCTCTGGAACTTCACAAGTCCAGCCAAATACCTCAGTCATGGAGAACTTGGCCTGTCGTCGTGCATCTCTGTGCCAGTGTCCATTGTCCCTTCCACAGGTGTATTACCAGCTTGTAGCTGGAAGTATGCTACAAGCACTGCCTAGAACAGATCCGTCTCTCCCTGAAGGGACTGGCCTAGCTGCCCATCCAGGACAGGAGGTGCAGCCCTCTAGCCAGGGAATAGATTATTCGCAAAGTTATATTTACTTGTAAAAATTTTAGATGTTTATTAAAACCCTTATTAGAAATATAACAGGACAGTGAATAAAGACAATGTTACTGTGCCGGGAGTAGAGGATTTTTCCCACCACATTCTCATCCACACAATGGAGGTTTCACCTTTCAACTCTTTTGCCCCTCTTAAAGTTCTGTCCATCGACTCCTTCTTTGATGTCCAGTGCTGGAGTTTACTTCCTTACATCTCGCTTGGAGGTCAGGTGCTGCTGTCGTAGCAAGGTGACCCTCTTAAATGTCTCAAACTCAGGTAATCCCAAGATAACAACACAACAGGGGGTAAAACATATCTATAAATATATAAAACTTCTCTTAACAAATATACATGATATTTATCCTTTATTGTGAGAGTCAACTGTCACTTTACTCATCTATCACAGGCTTGAGTCCAGGTTCAGCTCAGGTGTCTGTGTGCTACCACCAGCACTGGCGGAGCTGCTCGTCTGGGCACAGCCAGGCATGGGCAGGCAGCTGCTGGGCATGGGGCCCATCAGACCAACAGCACCCTCATGTTATCTTTGTCTTTCATTTTAAAACATTTAGATATATTTTTCCCTTGCAGCATTGAGGAGAGTTTTTCATAGAATACGGACACCAGATATTTGTTCCCCTTTCCTCCAACAGTTCTGTAATTGATAAAGTAGTTTTACAGTCAGGGAAACCTAGAATCTTCTGACACTTTGGCAATAAAAAGTAAAATTGCTTTTAATTCTTAATGTTCAGTCTTACACAGCCCAGGCACGACCGGCATAGCTCGGGGGAATTATCCCAAACAGGCTCAGGGCACTCGGGTTCTGAGCAGTCCTGCTGGGGTCCCTCCATGGGGACACATCCCGAAACCTGGGAGTGACTGCATGGGGTGCCCATGGTGAGGACAGGACAGAGAGGGAGAGCAAGGCTCCAGTGTGTCCTTAGTGGGCCTGAGCCTGTCCCCTGGGGCTGGGGGAGCTGTCACGGGGCAGGGAGGGCCAGGGCTGGCAGTGGCTGCTCAGGGGTGGCTTTGGCCCCTGTCCCTGGCAGCAGCCACTGCCCAAGCAGCTGCGCTGCCCCCGGGCTCTCCTCCCGGCCTGCTGGGCTTTGTTGGCTGGCACAGCCTGTGCCAAGGGCCGGCAAGGTGCCTGCAGGCCCCAGCTCTGGGGGAAACAGAGAACGTCCTGCCTGTATCCACCGTGCTGCCAGCTCAGCAGTGCAGCACAGCACGGGCTCACTCTCCCCACGGATCTTGTGGAGGTTCAAAGCAAGACAGGAACACGTGCCCTGATTCCACTTTGATGAATCCCAATGATTTTCTGCTTGCAGGACGGGCACAAGCAGAGCATGATAGGTATAGCAGAGCCGCTGTTCACTGTGTCACTTGCCATGGCCTCTTTCACAGTTGTATCTTTCTCCCTTCATATGTCCTGCCAAACACCTAAGGGAGAACTGGACTTCTAATTGCATGGCACATCTCCAGGCCCATGCCCGATGTCCCTGTGCCAGCTGCTTTAGCAGCTTGTTGCTGTGCAGATGCTGCCTCCAGCCAGACAAGGTCCTCTCCCCCTGAAGGCACTGGCCCTGCTCTCTGGCCCCTACTGAAGGTGGGCAGGGCTTGGCCCAGCTCTTCTCTTGCACTAAAGAGATGGAGCTGTCACCCCAGTGTCCGGGTGGTAGCAGCAGCAAAGGCCAGCCAGGATTAGCACTGGCTGAGTTCCGTGCCCAGGGACAGCTGTGGATGGCCACAGTGTGGGCAGGCAGGAGCCAGGCAGGGGCTGCTGTGACCAGTGGCGGGTCCCCGGAGAGGATGGGGCAGCCCATGCTGAGCGTCCCTGGGCTGAGGGACATTTCCTTCCCTGGGACCATCTGGGCCTGGACCTCCTCCAATGGCATGCCCAGGAAAAGAGGGAAGCCATCAAGAGCCTGTGAGTTACGCAGGGATGGGCTGCAGCTTCCTCCCTCCTTGGTTAGCGGGCGGATTAAAAGAGGCCTCTAGGGTTTGTGGCAAACAGGAGTGGGCAAACAGGGCCGTGGCGTGTCTCTGAGAGACAATTCACGAGGCAGTGTGCACAGGCAGGGCAAGCAGGCAGGATTGCAGGTTTTCTTGCTAGGAAGGTTTACTGTGTGTTGTTTGCAGTGTTTCTGTTGGTTGCTTGGTTTTGGGGTTTCTGGTAGTAGTGGTTTTTACACAATCGAAAACTGTATTTAGTACAAGTGCATGGAACTAGATGGAACCCTCCAAAAAGGATGTGTCTGTCCTGACCCATTCCTGTGCAGAGTGTTTGAGCTTAGCAGTGGTTTCAGGGGGCAGTGCGGAGAAAAGCTGCCTGCGGTGTGAACAGGTGAATGATCTCTTTCACTGGTGGCCGAGCTTAGGGAGGAAGTTTAAAGACTAAGGAGTATCAGGGAAAGTGAAAGGGAAATAGATTGGTGGAGTTCAGCCCTTCCATCCTTACGGGAGGCCCAGCAAGAGTCACAGGACTCCTATGCCGCACACTCTCAGGCAAGAGAAGGACACCTGTAGATGAAGGGGAGTGGAAATGGTCCCTGCATGGGGAGGTTATGATAAAAATTCCTCCTGACCCCCATCCCCTAGCCAGGGGCCACTTCTGAATAGGTATAAGCCCCTGGATCTAAAGAGTCGGCCAAATGATTAAGAAGAAAATTATCTGTCCGGAGAGCCTCCTAATTACGATTAATCTGTAACATGGATTGCCACCTCTAACATCAAAAAGGAAAGACGGGTAATCGTGGTGGGTGACTCCCTTCTGAGGGGAACAGAGGGCCCCATGTCAAGGGGACCCACCCCACAGAGAGCTCTGCTGCCTCCCTGGGGCCCAGGTGCAGGATATTCCTGAGGGACTTCCTGGGCTCATTCAGTCCTCTGATTATTATCCACTGTTGAAACTCCAGGCTGGAAGTGATGAGATTGAGGAGTGTCAGGAGCATTGAAACGGACTTTAGGGCACAGGGACAAGTGGTTGATAGGACAGGGACACAGGTAGTCTTTTCCTCAGTCCCTTTGCTGGCTGAGAAAAATGGTGAAAGTAATAGGAGAGCTCATATCATCAACAAGTGGCTCAAGGGCTGGTGTCATTGGCAGAATTTTGGATTCTTTGATCATGGCGCAGCTTTTATGGCACCTGGCCTGCTGGAACCAGATGGGCTCCAGCTCTCTCTTAAGGGCAGAAGGTTTTTAGCTGATGAGCTTGCAGAATTTGTTGAGAGGGCTTTAAACTAGGTTTGAAGAGGGAACGGGATGCAGCTGGGCTGTCTGGAAGCAGGCCCAAGGGTGGTAAGCCTGAGTTAGGGATGAAATCAGCAGCCCAGCTGAGGTGCATGGATAGCAGTGCACACAGCATGGGTAACAAACAGCAAGAGCTGGAGGCCATGGTCCAGCAGCAGAGCTGTGATGTCATTGCCATCACAGAAATGTGGTGGGATGCCTCACATGGCTGGAGCACTACACTGGATGGCTACAAGCTCTTCAGGAGAGACAGGAAAGGGAGAAGAGGTGGAGACGTGGCTCTTTTTATATTAGAGAGGCTTTGGACACCATGGATATTGAAACTAATGATGATGAAGTGGAATGCCTATGGATGAGAATGAGGGGGAAGGCCAACAAGGCTGACATCCTACTGGGAGTCATCATCCACCCAACCAGGAAGAAGTGGTGGACAACTCATTCTATGAACAGCTAGAGGATGTTTCAGGATCATCAGCCCTTGTTCTTGTAGGTGACTTCAACTTGCCAGACATCTGCTGGGAACTTAATACAACAGAAGAAAATGCAGCCCAGGAAATTTGTAGAGTGTGTGGAGGACAAGTGTTGGTTGCAGCAGGTGGGTGAGCCCAGCAGGGGAGGGACTATGTTAGATCTGCTGTTTGCAGATAGATGTGGGCTGGGGGGACATGTGGTGGCTGGAGCCCGCTTGGGGCATAGTGATCATGAAATGATAGAATTTGTTGCATTGCAAGCTGATCTGTAGTCAGCATTAATCAAGTTCTAATAAGCAGTCCAGCTCAGCTCCATGAACTAGCCTCTGTGTCTGACTGACAGAAGCTCACATGCAGTGGGAACTCTCCTAGGATGCAGACATTGTCTTGGTTCAGAGTCTGGGGGCACACAGATAGACCAATGAGCTGTCTCGGCCCAGGAGATTTGAATGGGCTATAAAAGAACACTCCGGACAATAAACAAGGCTGTTTTTCTGAGGAAACACGAGTGGTCTGTTGTATGTTATGTCTCAGACAGGGGAACACCAATGTATGAAGAATTCTTGGTATTTTGTGAAAACAGGAGGAACATCAATAAGACTTTTACACATGACTTTCAGAGGGCAGACTTTGGCCTGTTTAGGAGACTTCTTCAGAGAGTTCCTTGGCAAGCAGCCCTTAAAAACCAAGGAGTCCAGGAAAGGTGGGCATGCTTCAAACCAGAGATCTTGAGGGCACAGGAACAGTCTGTCCCTGGGTGCCGAAAGATGAGTCAATGAGGCAAACGCCCAGCCTGGATGGGCAAGGAGGTTTTGGAGGAATTTAGGAATAAAAAGAGGATGTGTCATCTTTGGAAGGAGGGTCAAGTCTCTCAGGAAGTTTTTAAAGGAGCTGCTAGAGCACGTAGGAAAAAAAAAATTAGGGAGGCCAAAGCTCAGTTTGAACTTAAAATGGTGACTTCTGTAAGGGATAATAAAAAAATGTATTTACAAATATATCACCGATAAAAGGAAGGGTAAGACCAACCTTTGTTCTTTGTTTGATGTGGGAGGGAATTTAGGAACTGCAGATGAGGACAAGGCAGAGGCGCTGAACACCTTCTTTGCCTCAGTCTTTAGTAGGAAGACGACTTGTCCTCAGGACAAGTGTCCTGCTGGGCTGGTAGATGGTGTCCGGGAGCAGAATGGGCCCTGTTAGCCAAGAGGAGGCAGCCAGAGAACTGCTGAGCTGCTTGGATGTTCCTAAATCTATGGGGCCAGATGGGATCCACCCCAGGGTGATGAGGGAGCTGGCAGATGAGCTGCTGAAGCCGCTCTCCATCATTTACCAACAGTCCTGGCTCACTGGTGAGGTTCCAGATGACTGGAAGCTGGCCAATGTGACGCCCATGTACAACAAGGGTGGGAAGGAGGATCCTTGTAATTATAGGCCAGTCAGTCTGACCTCAGTACCCAGTAAGGTGATGTAACAGTTTATACTGAGTCATCACACAGCACTTACAGGATGGCCAGGGTATCAGACCCAGCCAGCAGGGGTTTAGGAGGGGTACGTCGTGTCTGACCAACCTGATCTCCTTTTATGAGCAAGTGACCTGCCTGATGGATGCAGGAAAGGCTGTGGATGTGTCTATTTGGACTGCAGAAAGGCCTTTGCACTGTCTTCCACAGCACGCTCCTGGAAAAGCTGCAGCCCAGGGCCGGGAGAGGAACACTCTTTGCTGGGCTCAGAACTGGCTGGATGGCTGGCCCGGAGAGGGGTGGTGAACGGTGCTGCACCCAGCTGGCAGCCAGTCACCAGTGGTGTCCCTGCGGGCTCTGTGCTGGGGCCAGCTCTGATCAATGGTTTTATTGACAACATGGATGAGGGGATTGAGTCTTTCATTAGCAAATCTGCAGACAACACTAAGCTGGGAGAGTGTGTTGATCTGTTGGAAGGTAGGAGGGCTCTGCAGGCAGACCTGGAATGGTTGGAGGGATGGGTAGAGTCCAGTGGGATGAAGCTCAGTAGGTGCAAGTGCCTAGTCCTGCACTTTGGCCACAAGAAGCACCTGCAGTGTTCTAGGCTGGGGATAGTGTGGCTGGACAGTGGCCAGGCAGAAAGGGACCTGGGGGCACTGGTCACAGCCAGCTGAACATGAGCCAGCAGTGTGGCCTGGTGGCCAAGGAGGCCAATGGCTCCTGGCCTGTGTCAGGAACAGCGTGGCCAGCAGGAGCAGGGAGGTCATTCTGTCCCTGTTCTTGGCACTGGTGAGGCCGCACCTCGAGTGCTGTGTCCAGTTCTGGGCCATCAGTTTGGGAAGGACATTGAGTCGCTCGAGCACATCCAGAAGGGGCAACGAGGATGGTGAGGGGCTGGGAGCACAAGCCCTGGTGAGGAATGACTGAGGGAGCTGGGGGTGTTTACCCTGGAGAAAAGGAGACTCCGAAGTGACCTTAATCACTCCACAGCTCCCTGAAGGGTAGTTGTAGTCAGGTGGGGTTGGTTTCTTTCTCCAGACAGCACTGACAGAACCAGAGGACACAGTCTCAAGCTGCATCAAGGGAAATGTAGGTTGGATATCATGAAAATATTTTCCACAGAAAGAGTGATAAAATTCTGGAATGGCCTGCCAGGGGAGGTGGTGGAGACACCATCCCTGGATGGGTTTAAAAGAAAGACTGAATGTGGCACTCGGTGCCATGGTTTAGTTGTGGTGTGGGGACATGGGTTGGACTGGATGATCTTGAAGGTCTCTTCCAACCTGGTCATTCTGTGAATTCTGTATGAATACTGAGCATCTCCAGGGACACAGCCTGACCTGCAATGTCAGTAGGCGAAAAAAAAGTTTTGTGAATGGCCCTTTGATGAAGCAAAACATTTACAATCAGGGCAGTCCATTCATAGAGATGGGGGCACACTCTGGGGGTACAGCTAAGGCCATGAGGTCACAGCAGGGCTCTGGGGTCACAGCAGGCTGAGGTCACAGCAGGCCCTGAGGTCACAGAGGTGCCAGAGGTGCCAGAGCCCCGTGGTTGCACAGCAGCACAAGGACCCAGCAGTCAGTCCCTGAGCACAACTGTTGCGGCAGCAGCGGCTGTGGCAGCAGCGGTGCTGACATTGGGACAGCGGTGTCGGGACAGTGGTGGCAGCAAGAGCTGCGGGACTGGCGGAGGACAAGGCACCATGGCCCTTGCTCTGCGCCTCCTACTCCTGCTGCTCCTGGCCGTGGCCCTGCCTGCCAGGGCTGCCCAGGCTGCTCCGCTGCAAGCGCGGCGAGCAGGTGAGCCGGCAGCCTGGCTGCCCTTTCCCGGGACAGCGCTCCCTGCTCCCCGGGAAGCGCTAGGGATGGTTTTGCCCAGGGCTTTGGGGAGGGTTTCCTCTGTGGAAGGGAGAGGGTCCCAAGGGGCCCTGGACAGCCCCATTTCCCTTTCCTCTCCCAGAATGTTACACAGGGCAGGGAAAGAGGGTGGAGAGTGGCCAGGAGCCAGCCCAGTGTTCCCCAGGCCCCTGTGCAGCTTTGGCCAAGTCCATTCACAACTGGCTCCCATGGCCTTTCCTTTCCCATTTCCTGTACCCAGCTCCCTGAGGCAGAAGGGGATAAAACACAGCATGGAAATAGTTATGATCTCTGCTCCCTCTAGATTTGGATGGCGACATAAATTATTTGCAAGTACTGGTGAATGACACTTTAAAGATCTTGGAAAATGCTGGAGGCAAGTTCTGAATTTCTGTTTTATCTGATAGAATAATCAGTGTCAATGTGGCAAGAGCTCATTCATGCCACTTTCCTCAACGTTCTGTCAGGGTCGAAAGGCTGAAAAATTTGCTCTGCTCCCTTCTGGAGCCCTGAGGCATCCCACAGGATCGCTGTCAGTGGGAGGAAGGAGCATTTAGTTGTCAGTCTTCCTCCTGTGTGCAATGCCAGTGTGTCCTTCCATGTGCTCTGTGCAGCCACAGAGAAGAGCAGAGAGGGAAGGGGCCGGGCCCAGGGCTGTGCCCCGGGGCTGAGCCTTGTGGGCAGCCTGAGGATCTCCTGCAGTGCCACAGGAGCTCTTCTGTCCTGCCTTTCTTTGCAGCTGAACCTGCTGGTGAAGGTGGTGCAGCTTCCCAAGCCACGTCCAGGACTGAGGCTCTGGGAGATGGTGAGGGTAGGTCACGGCCTTTCCCCCTGGGAGAGCTGCCAGCTCAGAGCCCAAAGCTGGGCCAGGGGGGCATCACTGCAGGTGCCAGCACAGAACCTTGCACGTGTGTGCCCTCGCCCTGCGCGATCCCCTCACCGCTGCTGCGGCTCAGTGGTGCCCGTGCAGATCAGCAGAGATGGCAGAAGCTTCTGTGGCTGTTGTGTTACAGGTGTGTCTGCAGGGAGGACTTCTCCAGCTCCTTTGCTGATTCCTACAGAGAAGCCTGCCTCCCATCGCAGGGGTGAGTAGTGTGTCCCTGCTGACCCCACAGGCTGATCCCTGCTTTTGTGGGATCTGTTCCGAGGAAATAGAAATATTCCTCTTAAGGCCCCTGAGAATGGAGAACAAACCCAGAAGGAACAGTAAGTCCCTGGAGGCATCCAAACACATGGAGAAGATGCTGAGTGATCTGGAATGATGCCGTGGAGGATGCATTTCCCTCATTCTTCCCCTAGGACTCAGCATCTGGGGGCTTTGGCTGCACATCTGGACACGCCGTGCCAGGCAGAGTGGGAAGGGATCCTTGGCAGCCTCTCTGCCCCGCTGCTGCTTTCACGCCCTGCAGGGCTGCTTCCCAGCCTGGCCTGGCTGCGGCTTCTACCCAGCCTCTGCAGGAAGGCATTTGGCATCAGCTGACAGGCAGCCCAAACTGCACCACAGGCCATGCCCACCCTGAGAGCCCCTGCGATGTTGCAGTCTCCAGGCTGATCACTAACGGCGGGTGTTTTGATGAAAGTGGGCCCTGTCCTACCTAGGATGTTTATGTCTTTGACAAGAATTGCCTCTTGAAGATGCCGCCTCTCCAGTGGGGATCAGTCTTACCTGATGAGCTGTTGCTTTTCCTTTCTCCACAAGTGGATGGAGAGGCTGTACAGAAGGCGGCGTTTCCCGAAGGAAGCAGTGGCTCCATGCCAGCCTCTGCTGCAGGAAGAGAGGCGATGCCAGGCACAGGCATGGGAGGTAATTGCTGTGCCTCTGGACTTGAGACCTGCTGCGGTTTGAGCTGCCCTCTCTGCTGCCTGGCAGTGCAGGCACAGCCCAGGGGAATTATCCCGAGCAGGCTCAGGGCACTCGGTACTGAGCAGTCCTGCTGGGGTCCCTGCGTGGGAGGCAGATCCTGAAACCTAGGAGCGACTGCATTCCCATGGTGGGGAATTGACAGAGCAGGACAGGAAGTCTCCAGTGTGTCCTGAGGGGCCTGGTTATGTCCTCTCCATTCAGGGAGGAATTTCAGGGGGAAGAGGAATAGAGGGAGAGAAGAAATTAGGAAGGGAGGGAGAGAGGGCAGAGGGAGGGAGGGATGATTGTGGCAGTGCCTGCTGCATTTTTTCACTAGTGCTTTAGCAAGAGTTTTAGCTCTGGGAGTGGGAGAGCCCAAATGCACCCCGGGCTGCTCCAGCCACCTCGCCAGGGATGTTACACAGGGCCTACAGAGAGGATGGGGATTGGCCAGGAGCCTGCCCAGAGCTCCCGAGGCCCCTGTGCAGCTTTGGCCACGTCCATTCACATCTGGCTCCCACAACCTTACCCGACCCACTTGCAATGCCCTGTTATCTGAGGCAGAGGGGGCCACAATACACCAGGGAAATGGTTCTGATCTGTGCTCCCTTCTAGATCGGGATGGCAAATTGCACTATTTGGATGCCCTGCTGGATGATGGCTTAAGGCTCTTGAAGAATGCTGGAGGCAAGTTGTCCCTGTGCCTTTCTTAACAATATCCTGACAGCGCTGCAGGTGCCAGCACAGATCCATGCATGTGTGTGCCCTCGCCCTGCACGATCCCCTCACAGCTCCTGCGGCTCAGTGGTGCCTGTGCAGATCAGCAGAGATGGCAGAAGCTTCTGTGGCTGTTGTGTTACAGGTGTGCCTGCAGGGAGGACTTTCCCAGGTCCTTTGGTGGATGTTGCAGGCAAGCCCAGCTCCCATCGCAGGGGTGAGTAGTGTGTCCCTGCTGACCCCACAGGCTGATCTCTGCTTTTGTGGGATCTGTTCCTGGGAAATGGAACTCTGTTGCTCTAAGGTCCTCCGAGGCAAAAGAACAAAGCTACAGGTCACAAGAAACCCCATGAGCCACTCAAAATCACGGGACAAATGGTGAAAGAATTACTGCAAACCGAACAAGGTGGGTGCATTTCCCTCATGCTTCGCCTGGGACTCAGCATCCAGGGCCTTTGGCTGCACATCTGGACACACCGTGCCCGGCACAGTGGGAAGGGATCCATGGCAGCCTCTCTGCCCCACTGCTGCTTTCACGCCCCGCAGGGTACTTCCCAGCCTGGCCTGGCGGCAGCTTCTGCCCAGTATCTGCAGGAAGGCATTTGGCGTCAGCTGACAGGGAGCCCAAACTGCTCCACGGGCCTGAGATTCCCTGAAATTTCATAGTCTCCAGGATGATCACTAAGAGCGGGTGTTATCATGAAAGTGGACCCTGGCCTACCCAGAAAATTGTGTGGATTCCTGATCCTTAACCATGACTTTCACAAGTACTGGCTGCTGAAGATGCCACCTCCCCAATGGGGAACAGCCCCACCTGATCCAGCTGTCCCTCTTCCTTTCTCCAGAAGTGGATGGAGAGGCTGGGCAGAAGGCGGCGTTTCCCGAAGGAAGCAGTGGCTCCATGACAGCCTCTGCTGTAGGACTGGAGGCAATGCCAGGCACAGTCACAGGAGGTAATTGCTGTGCCTCTGGGCCTGAGCCCTGCTGAGGCTTGAGCTGCTCTCTCTGCTGCCTGGAAGTGAGGGCACAACCCAGGGGAATTATCCCGAGCACGCTCAGGGCACTCAGGTACTGAGCAGTCCTGCTGGGGTCCCTGTGTGGGAGACACTTCCTGAAACCTGGCAGTGACTGCTCGGGGTGCCCATGGTGGGGAAAGGACAGAGGGGCAGAGCAAGGCTCCAGCGTGTCCTGAGAGGGCCTGGCTGGGTCCCCTTGGGCTGTGGGAGCTCTCCCAGCCCAGATGGAGGAAGGGCGGCTGGGAGGACAGGCAGGAAGGAGTTTGCGAGGGATACTTGCAGCACTGCCTGCTGCAGTTCTCCCCAGGGATTCAAGGAGCATTTTCCTTGTGCGACTGAGAACTGCCACGGGCCCTGGGCTGCTCCAGGCACCTCTCCAGGGATGTTGCACAGGGCCTGCAAATAAGATAGGGATTGACCATGAGCCTGCCCAGAGCTCCCCAGGCCCCTGAGCAGCTTTGGCCTTGTCCATTCACATATGGTTCCCATGGCCTTACCTGATCTATATGCAGTGCCCAGTTCCCTGAGGCAGAAGGGGATCCCAGCACATCATGGAAATGGTTCTGATCTTTGCAAACTTCTAGGTTGGGATCAAGACATGGATTATCTGGGAAAGCTGCTGGATTATGGCTTGAGACTCATGGGAAATCCTGGAGGCAAGTGCTCAATGTACCTTTCCTGAGAGAATACACAGTGACCAGGTGGCAAGAGCTCATACATTTGCCCTTCCACTTAAGATCTTCTGAAGGTTGATGGAATATGGAAAATTTGCTCTGCTCCCTTCTGGAGCCCTGAGGGATCCCACAGGATCACTGTCAGTGGGAGGAAGGAGCATTTAGCTGTCCATCTTCCTCCCGTGTGCAATGCCCATGTGTCCTTCCATGTGCTCTGTGCAGCCACAGAGAAGAGCAGAGAGGGAAGGGGCCGGGCCCATGGCTGTGCCCTGGGGCTGAGCCTTGTGGGCAGCCTGAGGATCACCTGCAGTGCCACAGGAGCTCTTCTGTCCTGCCTTTCTTTGCAGCTGAACCTGCTGGTGAAGGTGGTGCAGCTTCCCAAGCCACGTCCAGGACGGAGCCTCTGGGAGATGCTGAGGGTAGGTCAAGGCCTTTCCCCCTGGGAGAGCTGCCAGCTCAGAGCCCAAAGCTGGGCCAGGGGGGCATTGCTGCAGGTGCCAGCACAGAACCATGCACGTGTGTGCCCTCGCCCTGCGCCATCCCCTCCCTGCTCCTGTGGCTCAGGCACGGCAGCGGTTTGGAAACAGGAGAGCCCTGACCCTGCCCTGAAAGCCAAGACATTTTCTGAAACGTATCCCCATGTTTAATGCACATGACATCCTGAAGATGCCAGCACCCAAATCAGGAACTCTTCCATCTAATCCAACTGTCCTTTTTCCTGTCTGAAGTGATGGACCAAACATCTGTGCAGAAGGAGGCACATCCTGGAGGAAGCATATCCTCATGGGTAGCCCCTGCTGCAGGAAGGAAGGCGATGCCAGACACGGGCACAGGCACAGCAGGTAATTGCTATGCCAGGCTCAGCCCTGGCCGGGGCTGTGTGGCAGCAGCTCTTCCCCCAGGGCCTGCCCTTGCCCGGCCCGGCAGCAGCCAAAGCTGGAGGCGCCTCAGCTTCCAGGCCTCTGGAGCTGGTTCAGAGCCCCGGGGAAACGGGACTGGTGCAGCAACGTCCTGGCGCTGGAGCTGCTGCGGAGCTGGCCCTGAGTGCCCAGAGGCCCAAGGCACAGGAGCAGCCCCGAGCGGGAGCCCTGCCGCAAGCCCAGGGCCAGAGCCAGCCCAGGCTCTCGACTGGGCAGGGGCTGCGCTGGGTCCTGACAGGGCCTGAGCCTGTCCCCTGGGGCTGGGGGAGCTGTCACGGGGCAGGGAGGGCCAGGGCTGGCAGTGGCTGCTCAGGGATGGCTTTGGCCCGTGTCCCTGGCAGCAGCCACTGCCCAAGCAGCTGCGCTGCCCCCGGGCTCTCCTCCCGGCCTGCTGGGCTTTGTTGGCTGGCACAGCCTGTGCCAAGGGCCGGCAAGGTGCCTGCAGGCCCCAGCTCTGGGGGAAACAGAGAACGTCCTGCCTGTATCCACCTTGCTGCCAGCTCAGCAGTGCAGCACAGCACGGGCTTATGCTCCCCATTGCTCCCACAGATGCAGCCAGCACCACAACACGTGTTCGTGATGCCCAGGATGGCCTCAGAAGGGGCTTCCATATGGGAACAGGCTGCTGGGCAGGGTTAATGGCAGGCCTGCTTATTTTGGACCTTGTTCTCATATTGTGCTGTGTCAGAATCTGGTGTAACTGGAAGAAGAAATGGTGAGTGGTCATCTTTCCCTGAAAGAGTTTCTTTTGAAAGTGTAATGTAGACAGGAAGCATTCCCACTGAGGCTGCAGTGGAGTTGTGGCCAGTCCATGGTTCTCCAAACAACTCTGCTAAGGGTTGTGCTGCTGCCCAGTGCTTCCATTGGCCTCTCAATTGCTGGGCCTTGTCCTGGGGGCCCCGCTGGAGCTGCAGCCAGTGCTGGCTCCCACTGAGGCTGCCTGGCCAAGAGCAGCCCCAGGGGCTCGGGGCAGAGGCAGAGGGAGGTGGGGAGGAGAAAGAGCAGGGCCGAGATTGCCCTTGAAAGGCAGAGGCGCTCTGGGGCCCGCTCCTGGCCAGGGACCCTGCCCAGAGCCGTGCCCTGCTGGCCGGGGCCTTGAGGGGCAGCTGTCCAGCTGGGCCCAGCTGTGCCAGCAGCTCCAGCCGTGCTGGGGAGCCTTGCCAGCTCTGGGCCCTGCTGTGCACGAGGGTCCCTGTGTGCCACTGGCAGCTGGGGCCTCAGCCACCTCCTCTCTCCACAGGAGCACCTCTGGAACTTCACAAGACCAGCCAAAGGCCTCAGTGCGGGAGAACTGGGCCTGTCATCATGCATCTCCGTGCTAGTGTCCATTGTCCCTTCCAGAGGTGTATTACCAGCTTATTGCTGGAAATATGCTGCAGCCAGTACCTAGAACAGAACCGTCTCTCCCTGAAGGGCCTGGCGTCGCTCTCCATCCAGGACAGGAGGTGCAGCCCTCTAGCCAGGGAATGGATTGTTCCAGAAGTTATATTTACTTGTAAAAATTTTAAATGTTTATTAAAAACCTTATTAGAAATATAACAGGACACTGAATAAGGAAAATGTTACGTCGTCGGGAGTAGAGGTTTTTTCCCACCACATGCTCATCCACACAATGGAGGTTTCACCTTTTAACTCTTTTGCCCTTCTTAAAGTTCTGTCCATCAACTCCTTCTTTGATGCCCAGTGGTGGAGTTTACTTCCTTACATCTCACTTGGAGGTCAGGTGCTGCTGTCGTAGCAATTTGACCCTCTTATATGTCCCAAACTTAGTTAACGCCAAGATAACACATCAGGGGGGAAAACATATCTATAAATATATAAAACTTCTCTTAACATATATACATGACATTTATCCTTTAATTGTGAGAGTCAACTGTTGCATTATTCATCTATCACAGGCTTGAGTCCAGGTTCAGCTCAGGTGTCTGTGTGCTACCACCCGCACTGGCGGAGCTGCTTGTCTGGGCACAGCCAGGCATGGGCAGGCAGCAGCTGGGCATGGGGCTCATTCGACCAACAGCACTCTCATGTTATCTTTGTCTTTTCTTTTGAAACATTTAGATATGTTTTTCCTTTGTAGCATTGAGAAATGTTTTTCATAGAATACGGACACCAGATATTTGTTCCCCTTTCCTCCAACAGTTCTGTATTTGTCCAAGTAGTTTTACAGTCAGGGAAACCTAGAATCTTCTGACACATTGGCAATAAATAGTAAAATTGCTTTTAATTCTTAATGTTTAGTCTTACTCAGCCTGGAAAGACTGGCATATCTCAGGGGAATTATCCCAAGCAGGCTCAGGGCACTCAGGTTCTGAGCAGTCCTGCTGGGGTCCCTGTGTGGGAGACACATCCCGAAACCTGGGAGTGACTGCACGAGATGCCCATGGTGGGGAAAGGACAGAGGGGAAGAGCAAGGCTTCAGTGTGTCCTTAGTGGGCCTGAGCCTGTCCCCTAGGGCTGGGGGAGCTGTCACGGGGCAGGGAGGGCCAGGGCTGGCAGTGGCTGCTCAGGGATGGCTTTGGCCCATGTCCCTGGCAGCAGCCACTGCCCAAGCAGCTGCGCTGCCCCTGGGCTCTCCTCCCGGCCTGCTGGGCTTTGTTGGCTGGCACAGCCTGTGCCAAGGGCCGGCAAGGTGCCTGCAGGCCCCAGCTCTGGGGGAAACAGAGAACGTCCTGCCCGTATTCACCGTGCTGCCAGCTCAGCAGTACAGCACAGCACGGGCTCATGCTCCCCATCGCTCCCACAGATGCAGCCGGCACCACAACACATGTTCCTGATGCCCAGAAAGGCCTCAGAAGTGTCTTCTATATGGGAACAGGCTGCTGGGCAAGGTTAATGGCAGGCCTGCTATTTTTGGACCTTATTCTCATGTTGTGCTGTGTCAAAATCTGGTGTAACTGGAAGAAGAAATGGTGAGTGGTCATCTTTCCCTGAAAGAGCTTCTTTTGAAAGTCTGATGTAGACAGAAAGCATTCCCACTGAGGCTGCAGTGGAGTTGTGGCCAGTCCATGGTTCTCCAAATAACTCTGCTGAGGGTTCTGCTGCTGCCCAGTGCTTCCATTGGCCTCTCAATTGCTGGGCCTTGTCCTGGGGGCCCCGCTGGGGCTGCAGCCAGTGCTGGCTCCCACTGAGGCTGCCTGGCCAAGAGCAGCCCCAGGGGCACGGGGCAGAGGCAGAGGGAGGTGAGGAGGAGAAAGAGCAGGGCCGAGATTGCCCTTGAAAGGCAGAGGCGCTCTGGGGCCCGCTCCTGGCCAGGGACCCTGCCCAGAGCTGTGCCCTGCTGGCCGGGGCCTTGAGGGGCAGCTGTCCAGCTGGGCCCAGCTGTGCCAGCAGCTCCCGCCGTGCTGGGGAGCCTTGCCAGCTCTGGGCCCTGCTGTCCACGAGGGTCCCTGTGTGCCACTGGCAGCTGGGGCCTCAGCCACCTCCTCTCTCCACAGGAGCACCTCTGGAAATTCACAAGACCGGCCAATGGCCTCAGTCATGGAGAACTGGGCCTGTCATCTTCAATCTCCGTGCCAGTGTCCGTTGTCCCTGCCACGGCTGCATGATCAGCTTATTTCTGGGCATGTGCTGCTGCCACCACCACCCAGAACAGGAGCCTCTGTCCCTGAACGTGCTGGCCCTGGTGTCCAGCCAGGACTGAAGGTGGGCCCCTCCTGCCAGAGAAGGTCTTGATCAGCATCTTTCACTTCTGCTCTCTATGTGGTGGCACCAGCCCTGCCTGTGCTGATTTTCTGGGCACAGCCAGATTTGTGCTGGCAACAGCCGGGCATGGGTCTCCTGAGACTAGGAGCTACTATAGTTATTTTTAATTTTGCAAGATTTAGGAACATTTTTCATAGACTATTCCCCTAATAGTTCTTCCCCTTTTCCACAATAGTTCTATATTTTTCAACGTAGTTTTAGAATTTGGAAACACATAGAACATTTTCACACTTCTAGAATTAAAAAACTATTACATTTAATTGGTAATCTTTATTCCTGGAAGAACTAACTTCACTGAAGAAACATAGTCTACTGCAGAGGCTCATTGCCCAGGGCAGATTTGTATCTTCTCACAAGTAACGAAGAACCTTTTTTCTCATATTTTCTGGGATTTCTGAGAAGCTCGCCTCTTGGTCTTCAGAGGCAAATTTTGAGCACAGTAGGAATCTCTTCAAGTCATCATCTTTGTTTGTTTCTGCCAAGAACTGCCTCAGTTCCAGAGCAGAGGCTTCTCTCAGCTTCCTGCCGCCCCGCTCCCCCCAAGCCTGTCCTGAGCCCTCTCCTGCAGCTGCTGCACTGCCATGGAGCTGCTGTAAAACACAACAGCTCTGCCACAGCCGCGCAGCTGGATTGGAAAAGCTTTCTGGCCATGCTTACATTAGGCTGGTGGCTTCTCGAAACACAAGCTGAGCTTCTGAATGCTGTGCTTCACTGGCACAGTAACTGATGCTGCCTTTCTCATGGAGCCTAAACTCCCATGGGTTTTCAACGCTTTCTGGCCAGCATACGGCCTGGAAAACCATTTAATGCAGCCCTTTAGTACTGAAAATTACCCAGTCTGTGTATCAAAGGAATTTGTTTAAATGCTGGAGCCCACCAGATCATCCTTCCAGGCCATAATTTACTCCCCCGCGCCTCCCCCTCCATGACTGACAAACAGCACCTTTGACAGTTCTTTCCTCCAGAAGCTGAATGGCACCATTTTATTTGGGGGAGGAAAATAAAGGAAATGTTCTGGGATACCATCATCATCATCATCATCATCATCATCATCACAATGAGCCACAAATTAGTTAAATTACATCAACATCTCAGACTGTGGACTTATTTCTCAGAGTGCAGCACTGGCTGTACTACCCCTTGAAACTGCAGATGTGCTACAGTCTTTAAAATCAGGTGGATGCAGACGAGATTTGGAGCCAAGCACAGCTCTGGGAGAGCTTTAGGGATTGGGCCTCCATGGGCACCGCTGTGTGCCTGGAGTAACCTGCCCCAAGCCATCTGCCACCTGAAGAGCCAAGTGGGGCACGGAAAAGCACAGGCTGCAGAGGGGCTGGGAGTGCAGGGAGCCCATCCTGGTCAGGACTAACACGCTCATCCCACCTTTGAACTGGGTTTGGATGGAGACCAGAACTAATAGCTGGCAAAAGGAAAAGAGGGTACAAAGGTCCCTGGAGTCCCCTGCCCCAGTACCTCAGCCAGTGGGGAAAGGAAGAGGCCAACATGTGGCCGGGGGTTTAAAAGGAGGCTGTGCTCCCCACGAGCTGAGAGAGACAACCCCACAAGCAGATGTCCCAATGGACTCGCTCCCTATGTTCAAACAAAGCTGCAGGACTTCTCTGGCTCCTTTATGGACACTGGCTTTTCACAGCGTGATTTTTATGCACACCTGTTTTCTTGTATCAGACTATCAGCAGCCTGCAGTGACTCACTGCCACTCTGGTCTGCAGGGGAAATGGAACTAATTTCCATTGGGGCCCTCCCAGAGGGAAGAACAAACCCAGAGGAGACAAACAACCCCTGCAGGCATCCAAACTTCTGCACCAGAGGCTGAGTGAGCTGCAGAGGGGGCCTAGTGGGTGCATTTCCCTCAGCCTTCTCCCGAGACTCAGCAGCTGGGCACTTGCACTGCACATGGGTGTTGGATAATATGCCAAGTTTAATTTTTGTTTCATGTCTCCAGTCAGGCTTGGTTTGCCTTTGCCTTGGGGAAAGGAATTCTCATGGCTTTTTTAAGGGATCTTGCACCACTCTCAAGGGAAATGAGCTTAACATCTCAATGAACTGGGAATAACCCAAAAGGTCCCCAAAAAGATAATGACCATCAAGAACACATCAATGACCATGAGCAAACATCAAGGAACATCTGCCCCAGACACTGCCCCCTGGCATAGTTGGAGACACCTGGTCTGCAAGAGGCTGAGACGAAAATCAAGGAGGGTGGACTTTTTATTAACATCAGAGGCCAAGAAATCTGGGTCCAGGAGGAAAACAAATACTAAAAACTATGTGACGTGAGACCAACAAATATTAAATGAATGGAAAATTGCATCTAGTTGAATATTAGGAAGTCTGAAGCTTAATTATGGAGCTCTGTGTATTGTGATGTGTTTTTTCTTTTATTAATTTGATTTGTAATTTTGAAGTTTCCTTATGCTGTTCCTTTTGTCCCTGCCCTTTTCCCAGAACTTTCAGCACTTTTCTTTTATTAGATGCCAGTTTCTCCCAGAGGCTGCCTCCCCTCGAGAATTTTCAGTTTTGTATTTCTTCAAACTTTATTTGTTCACTGAAACTGTTTTGCTCCCTTGAAGTTCTTTATTGGTTTCTACATTGTATTTCCCGCCTTGTTTTTACTCCCAATTTTCCTGATTTGTTAAAGGTTGTATCCTCCCGCTGGGACCTGCCCCTGTCTATAAGTTACTGTTTGCCCTCAGTTCAGCGTCCTGGGATGATGAAGAGGGGAAGTTTTACCATCAAATAAAGTTACCCCGGGACCCGTGTTGCTGTTCCTTTGTTTCATGCTGTGCCATCACTGGCAGCTGGGATTTAGTGGAGCTCGGGGGAGGGGGATTGTTGCCCCTCTGTCACCATCCAGCTGGGCCAAGCAACAGTGATGTGTAGTTATGTTATTGTAGTTTAGATGTCCTCTGTTCTCCCCATAGTTCCCTTTCCCCCCATGTGTTGTTACCATCAGGCAGCCCGGGTTGTCAAGGCCAGGTAGAAGAAGGCGTGCACGTGTCCCTTACCTGGGGCAGTTGGGAATGGAGAAGCTTGTTGCCAAGGGGGTGCAGCATGGCAACACCTGATCTCCCATCAAGTTACAAGAAAGCAATCTCCACCAATAAATGGCAAAGAAGAGCTGACAGACTTTGGCAGGGCCCAGGGCTGTCAGAAGCAACTCTCAGGGGTAGAAAAGTCTGAGTACCAATCTTGAAAATTAATCAGACACGTGGTCTCCATGAGGCCAGTTCCCAGCACTGCAAATTTTTTCTTATGTTGTCCTTTGCTGTATTTTTGTTAAGGTTTAATAAACCTTTTTTAAATTTTCAAAGTGAGCAGTTGTTTCTCACTGATAGAACTACTGTCAATATGCTTTTGCTTTGTGTGATTGGTCAAAAAACTTTTGAAGTAAGTTGTAACATTAAGTTCTTGGTCTGCTGCCAGGGATGTGAGCTGCTGGCATCTTCCCATTGTCATAACCATGTAATGGGACTGATGCTGGAAAAGAAACAGCTCGAGACGTGTTCCCCAGCAGTCCCATCCCGTTCGTGATTTGTACGTAGACCCCCCCGGCCGGCAATAAATGGTGCTCCTCAGTGAGGAGGATTTTTAGACTAGGGGCATTTAAAACATAAAAAATAAGACCGTGGACAGTGCTATTGCCTGAGGCCCAGGCTGTTAAAAGGAGGAATGGATCATGCCCTTTGTTGTCTATCGCTGGTATCCTTGTAAGTAACAAGTAGCAGTTTTAGGGGCTCCTGGGCAATGAGATGGGAAACCATCTATCTAGAACAGGAGGGGATGTCTTTTACTGGCTTCAGACAATTTTACAGAAAAAAGGATATTCAGACAGCTCAAAACATGAACTAAAAGACTTATTAATCTGGGTAAAAGTGAATACTCAAAATATAGACTTGAAGTCTGCTTTTGCCTTTGATTTCTGGGACCAGATAAACTGGAAAATTTACAATCTAATCTCTCTCAAAAGGAAGAGACTTTAGTCAAACCTGTTTCCAGAGCTTTGTCATAGAGCTTTAAACAGAATGATCGTAACAGAGACTTTCTCAAACACCAAACCAGAACACATAGTTCTAAGATGTTAATTCCGAGTGTTTCTAGGTCTTTGTCCTCCTCTGGGAGGATCTGGGGTTGTGTTTGTAGCTCTTTCCCTTCTCCTGGCATGTCTGGGGTTTCCCCAGGCAGTGTGAACAGCATCCTAATCCCCGCAAAAGGGGAATCAGATCAGCTTCCAGCTTCGGTTGTGTCCTCTGTTTCTTCCAGGATTCCCTGTGCCTCTGATGCTGTCACCGGGCGTCCTGCATTCCTCCACAAAATCACCCACCCCTGGATTTCCCGGGAAAGCATGCGGGATTTTCGTTGCGCTGCGAGAATTTGGGGGGTCAGGAGTCGTGTTCTGGGGAGATTGGGAGTCAAACGGGTGTGAGAGATGAGAGTTTGGGGAAGGTTTGCAAAACAAGGGCTGCTGTTTCTGCGCCCTGTTCCTCTTCCAAACAAGTTGTGGTTGGATCTTGTTCTGAAGTTGTTCAGCGGGGTCTGCCAAGGGGGGCTCCAGATCCGCTTTGCCTGGCCAAGGGGCTGTGGGAATCACCCCTGCCATGGTTTCTTCCCGGGAAGTCATTCCCTCAGATTGGGCTCAGGCGGGCAGATTGTTTTGCAGTTCTGAGAATTCTTTTCATAGAGATTCCTCCACCAAGCCTCTTCCAGGGTTTTTGCCACTTTTAGCACCCCAGACTCTGGTTACAGCTGCTGGGCAGGCTTTAGATTTAGCTCTGCCTGCAGGGAAGCAGGCAGGGGACAAACAGAAGCAGCGGGAGGCAGCCAGGAGTCGAGCAGAGCTGGGATGGCTCTGCCCAGAGAGATTGTCAAAAATGCGTATTTTATGATTGGCTTTTCGTAAATATTAAAATGAATCTTTTATGTGTTATGCTACAACGTTATGCTGTATTAATTTTCTTAAGTAGTGTGTTAAATATAGTTGGAGGTTTTATCATAATAGAAAGTTAAAATAGAAAGTATGCTATGTATGACATTTTTTTAAAGAAAGGACTTGCACCAGGTAGCAGCCACAGGACACCTACAACTTTCCGAGAAAGAGAATTTATTGTTCCCTTATCAGCAGTAAACTAACTTCTTCCTGTCTCACTCAGACATGAAGTTGGCATTAGCATTAAGACAAAGAAGTTGACGATGAACAGACAGAATCCTGTGTTTGAATAGAATTTATGCATCATGTATGAGATGTATGAATATGCAATAGGCTGTTGTTTTTAAGGGTTGGTCCTCTGTTAACAGGTGTCCTTTTTCGGGCTTGTGTTGCCCAGAAAAAGGTACACGGAAGTCTGTAACTCTTTGTTTTTATTGTCTCATATTATCTGAATCCAAATTGTCCAAATTTTTATTACTCTAATTATAGTACTATTGTTATAACCATTTTATTATGATTAAACTTTTAAAAATTTTAAAAACAAGTGGTTGGCGTTTTTCACAGCAATTATTAAAATGAATGCTATATGTGTTATGTTAGAAAGTTATGTTGTATTAATCCTTTTAAGTAGTGTGGTAAATAAAGTTTTTCATCTACAGCATAATATTAAAATAGACCCTATATGATGTAAGATATGTTTTGTAACTAGCTCAAGGAATCTGTGAGAGAATGAAGAAATTCTGCGCATAGATATAACAGCTCCAAGACACCAAAATTCCACGAGAAGAATTATTAACTTCTTATCGGGAAGAACCAGACTTCTTCCAGACTCGAAAGAGGCAGAGGAATTGATTTACAAAATGAGGGGGGAGCAGAAGTTAAGCAGAAGACACCCTTTGTTTGAAAAGAATTTTTGAATCATGTATGAGATATATGAATATACAACAGGCTATTGCTTTTAAGGGTTAATCCTTTGTTAGCAAGCCATGCTTTTGGGGCCTTGGTGCCCAAGAAGCATCTGGACAATCAGAGTTAGGACAATAAAGGAGAATAAAAAGAAAAAAATTGCTTTTTATTCTCCTTTATTGTCCTAACTCTGATTGTCCAAATTAATATTGCTCTAATTTTTATTACTCATTTTAAAACTATTTTATTTACTATTAAACTTTTAAAATTTTAGAACAAGTGACTGGCATTTTTCGCAAGTGGTTATGTAATTTATTATATCAGCAAGTGTGTAACCAAGAAAGCCCTAATGCAGAAGTAGAGTTAGTTACTTGCTGGGTCAAATTCTTAGAAGGAGATTCAAAGGTATACAAAGTAAAAAAAAGATAAAGAGCAGAAATCTGAGGGAAAGGATAAAGAAAACAAGAGAGTTATTCAAAAGAGGTGGGATCCCCTTGATTATGTAGCCCCACCAACTCTTCTTCCCAACTATCAAGCCACCCCCCCCTGCTTAACACCCAGCCTCCTGCTTCTCAAAACCAACCTTTACCCCCTCCAGTGATCCCCGCCTCTCCTCTGTATCCTCAGGGAATCTCCATGTCATTTTTACCCCCTCCAACAACTCCACTCCCCCATATATATCCACCCCTTGATGCTTTTCCTCTGCTGCCCCCTACACCCACTAACCTGCAGCATGCTCAACCTCTAAGTCAAAATACAACACTTTTCCCTGAGAAAAAGCCTCTGCATATATCCTCCAACCTAACAACTGCACCTTTCCGAAAATGATAACAAAGAATTAGTGAGCCAGTCGAATAACCCTTCAGATGCTGGCCCTTACTGTAATACCAGATCAAAAAGGGGTGTAAGGCCAGAGGTAAATCTGGACAGGCTGTTTCCCCTGAGGGAAGTCCCTCTAGGAGGGGGCGTAGGAGGAATAGGTTTGTAAATGCACCCCTGACAGCCTCTGAAGAAAGAACCTTGAAAAAGGAACTGGGTAACCTGGTAGAAGATCCCATTGGGACAGCACAGCAATGAGATCAGTTCCTGGGTCCCAATATATATACCTGGGGGGAGCTGCATTCTGTTATGAACATCCTCTTCTCCCCAGAGGAAATATGCCTCATTAGGCCAGCAGGGTTAAGATCTGGGAGAAGGAAAACTACACCAGACCCCCAGGTGAGCAAAAGCTGCCTGTAGTGGACCCAAATTGGAATCCCATCCAGGAAGAGGGCCAGGGAAACATGCAAGACTACAGGAACCTAATTATAAGAGGCATAAAAGAATCTGTACCCAAAAGCAGCAATTAGCATTTGATGGGAGTCAAGAAAAGGATGAGTCCCCGGGGTCATGGCTAAATCGATTAAAACAAAATTTTCAGTTACATTCCAGCATTGATCCTGATGGACCAGAGGGCCAAGTATTATTAAAAGTATGGTTTGTTACCAAAGGTTGGCCTGACATCGGGCAGAAATTAGAAAAATTAAAAGACTGGAAAAATTGGAAGACTGGCAAGAAAGGGGAATTAAGGATCTGGGAAACTCTGAAAATTTATTTAAGGAGACATGAGGAGAACAGAACAAAAGCAAAAATTATGGTGGCAGTAAGAAGAGGAAGCCTAGAAGTGGGAAGAGGGGAGCCAAAAGGGGGAGCAGAAAATAAAGTGAAGCTGGGTAAATGGAAAAAACCACCATTAGATTATGTGTATTGCTGTTACTGTGGCTAAAGAAAGCATGTTAAGCAGTCCTGTAAAAAAATTACAAATGGATGAAGCAATTGAGAAAGAACAGGACACCCTAGTATTGTAAACAAAGGGCCCCAATGTAGGCAGGGATGACGTGGAGGACTCCATGTTCTCCAAAAGCAAATTTATTACTTTATAATACTATATTATATTAAAGAATACTATACTGTACTATACTAAAGAATACCGAAAAGATACTTACTCAATGCTAAAAAGATAATAATGAAAACTCGTGACTCTTTCCAGAGTCCCAACACAGCTTGGCACTAATTGGCCAATGAGTCAAAACAACTCACACCAGAGTCCAAAGCGGCAATCACCCTTGGGTAAACAATGTCCAAACACATTCCAGACGAGCACAACACAGGAGCAGCAAAGGAGATAAGAACTGTTTTCCTTTTCTCTGAGGCCTCTCTCACTACCTTTCAGCTTCCCAGGAGAAAAACCCTGGGCAAAGGGATTTTTCAGAGAATCTGAATGTCACACCCTAGAGAAGATTCTGAGAGGAGATGATGATTAGGGGTGTCAGGAGTCAACACTGTGGGGGATGAGATTGGACACTAGATAGAGCCCCTGATAAACTTAGAAATTGGTCCCCAGAGTGAAGAATATGAGTTTTTAGTGGACACAGGTGCTGATCGATCCTGTGTGACAAAGCTTCCCAGAGGGGCTCAGCTAAGCAAAAAGATCTGCCAAATGTGGGGAGCAAAAGGGGAACCGTTCAGAGCCCAGGTTACAGAGAGCATAATTATAAAAGGCAATTCAAAGGAATGTAGGGATGATTTCCTTTATATCCCAAAAATAACTTGTAACTGGGGCGAGGCTTGCAAGTAAAGATGGGAATTGCAGTAGTGCCAAAGGAGGGGAGGATTTGGTACCCCAAATAATGTTATTAACTGGACAGGATTTGGGAGAAATTAACCCAGTAGTCTGGGTGGAAGGAGGAGGGCCAGGGTTGTTAAACATCCCACCAATTAAGACAGAAATGCAGTCAGAAATTCCCCCTGCTCAGGATAAACAATACCCCATCTCCCCTGAAGGCCAGAGAGGACTAACAGCTGTGATACAGGGACTCATGGAAGAAGGCATACTAGAACCATGCATGTCACCACATAATACACCAATGTTGGCTGTCAAGAAGGCTGACGGAACCTATGAATTGGTGCAGGATTTGAGGGAAATTAACAAACAATTTCCAGATAGCCAATAGTATCAAATCCATATCCTCTTCTCAGTCAAACTCCACAAGAGCATGCATGGTTCTCAGTAATAGATTTGAAGGATGCCTTCTGGGCCCGTCCATTAGAGGTGGGGAGCAGGAATTTGTTTGCCTTTGAACGGGAAGACCCACACTGCAAATGTAAACAACAACACAGGTGGACCTGCCTCCCACAGGGATTCACAGAGTCCCCTAACCTATTTGGACGAGCCTTAGAGGATCCTTTAAAATCCTCTGTACCTGGGGAAGAAATACAAATTCTACAATATGTGGATGACCTGCTAATATCAGGCAAAGATCAAGAACAAGTCAAACAGGCCAGTATAAGTTTACTAAACTTTCTGGCAGATAAAGAATTAAAAGGATCAAAGAAAAACCTCCAATTTGTAGAAGAAGAGATAAAGTACCTGGGACATCTAATTGGAAAAGGGTAGAAAAAGCTCAGTCCTGAAAGAGTTGTGGGGATCCTGTCAATTCCACCACCCAAGACTAAAAAATATGTAAGAAAGCTAATAGGTCTAATGGGCTCTTTTATATTTGTCCTGGGTTGACTATATGATGCTTTTATCCCCAATCGTCTTGTTCTGTTTATACTGAATAATAAGTTTTACACCTTTAAGACTCTCTTCCAGACAGTGAGGAGGGGAGGGAAGAAGCGCGCAGTTTGTTTTCAGACTGCTCTCACTCCTCCACATTCCTGCTCCTGGACTGTGTTGTCTGCGGATGGACAGACAGCCGGACAGAGCTCCTTTTTTCCCTTTTTCTTGCTTTTAGTTAGTTTTAGCTAGCTGAGGCAAAGAAGTTCTCTGCATTGTGATTTTTTTCCTTTTTTCTTGGACCTGTTCAAGCCTGCTCTGGACTGAACACCCAGAAGAGCACCGGCAGCTCCACCTGTGGCCCCCCTGGCCGGGCCTGGGCCACGGCGTTTCCAGCACCAGAGAGACTGATCAGAGACTGAGTGAGCCGAGCTGCAACCTGGGGAGGGGACTGTTCTGAGTTTGCTTTCTTTGGAGCAGTGAGAAGTTTTATTGTTAATATTGTTTGGTTTCTATTGTTTAATAAACAGGTTTCTTTCCACTTTTCTCCAAGGAGATATTTTCTCCCGAACCGGTTGGAGGGGGGAGGGGCAACTGAATCTGCTTTTGTAGAGAAGCCCCTTTGGGGGTTATCTCCCAAACTTGCCCTAAACCAGGACAATATTATGGATTGATCAGTATACTCAAGCTGTAAAATTTTTGTATGAAAAATTAACAAGCACAGAACCTGTAGTCTGGACTCTGGAGGATACCGAACGGTTCCAAGACTTAAAGGCTCGATTGACGAAAACCCCAGTTTTGAGTCTGCCTAATTGAAGAAAACCATTTGATCTGTTTGTTAATGTTAATGAATGGATAGCATATGGAGTGATAACCCAAGGCTGGAGGGGAAAGCAGGAAGCTGGTGGCTTATCTGTCAAAATTATTGGATGTGGTTGCAAGAGGGTGGCCAGCCTCTATTCAAGCTGTGTCAGCCACAGCTACCTTATTAGAAGACACTCCAAATCCTACATTAAATGGAAGGATTTCAGTACACACATCCCATTATTTGAGGACAGTGTTAAGCCAAAAACTCCTCAGTGGCTAACACACAGCTGAATCCTGAGGTATGAAATAACCCTGATGAATGTCAAGAATCTAGAGACTGTCACCTCAAAAGGTTGAAACCCTGCTCAATTCTTAACCGGGGAACCAAAAATGGAAAATTTAGATCATAATTGTATAGAGCTAATTGAGATGCAAACAAATGTAAGAGAAGAGCTAGAAGAAGACCCCTTACCATATGGAAGGATCCAGTATATAGATGGATCCTCCCAAACAGTAATGGGAAAATGGGCATCAGGATACGCCATTATTGAAGCAGAGGAAAACAAAGAAAAAGGGAAATTACCCTCAAATTGCTCTGCACAAACTGCGAGGTATATGCCCTAAAGAGAGGTTTTGATTTATTAGATGATATAGGGACAATCTCCATGGATTCTCAATATGCCTTTGGGATAGCTCATACCTTTGGAAAAATCTGGCCAGAGAGGGCATACCTTAACTCAAAGGGGAAAAATCTGGCACATGAAAGTCTGATAGGGAAGCACTTGAATCCCTCAGAGGACCAAAAGAAATTGCCACAGTCCATATTAAAGGCTACTAAAAAGGGGATACCCCTGAAATCCAAGGAAACAAATTAGCAGACCGGGCAGCCAAAAAAGCAGCCTTTGAAATGCTGGACTCAGTCATAGTCCTAAGGGTAAAAAAAGACCAGGGGAAAATAAAGGAAGAGGGGGTTCCAGTTTTCAAGGACAAGGAGCTAAAAGAAATAGAGCAAATGGGAGCAGTAAAAACAGGGGATGGAAAGTGCTGGACCCCAGATGGATGATAAATATTCAACTGAATAATAACCAGGAAAGTGATGGAAGAGATATACCAATTAACTCACTGGGGAACACAATGAATATATGATCATTTCCTGAAATATTGCATGGGGACAGGAATATATGAAATGGCCAGATCCATCACAGGAGAATGTCTAACCTGCCAAAAAGTCAACAAAAAGGTAATGTGAAAAACAACTCCAAGAGGGAGGAAATTAGCCATAAGACCTTTCCAGAGTATTCAGGTTGATTTTACTGAATTAACTCCAGCCCCAGGGTATAAACACCTATTGGTCATAGTTAACCACCTAACCCACTGGGTTGAAGTGTTCCCCACAAGAAACTCAAACTGTGACAAAAGTTCTCTTGGAAGAAATTCTTCTGAGATATGGGCTAGTAAATCTTATTGATTTGGACTGTGGCCCCCACTTTACATCCAGTGTTCTGCAACAAGTCATCAGGGCCCTGGGAATAAAGTGGGAGTTACACACCCCTTGGCACTCTCAGAGTTCTGGGAAGGGCGAGAGGGTGAATCAAACCTTAAAGCATATCTTAACAAAATTGGTCTTAGAAACCCAATAGAACTGGGTCAAATGTTTACATCTAGCCCTATTACAAATAAGAACAAGAGCCAGAACAGATCTAGGGGTCTCTCCTTATGAAATGCTGCTTGGGCTGCCTTTCTTGCTTACCCTGTACAGTACCAGGGAACATCTAGAAGGGGGCATGACAATGCAAAAATACTTAGAAACAGTAACAGCAACCCTGGAAGAACTAAGGGAAAAGGGACACCTTCCCCAAACTTCCCCACTGAACTGTAAAATACGTAGTATTAACCCAGGAGACCGGGTATTGATTAAATCATGGAAAACCTCTCCACTCACTGCTCGCTTTGAGGGCCCCTTCCAGGTGCTGCTTACAACAAACACCGCAGGAAGAACAAAGGAGCGGGGGTGGACACATGCAAGTCCAGTGAAGGGTCCAGTACAACCCCCAAATGAGGCAAGCAAATGGACTATAGGCAGCAGAGACAATAAAGACTTGAAATTGGTCCTGAGGAAAACAGCAAAAGAAGCGCAACCCTGAACACAACCCCCCACGGGAAGCATCTACATTGTTATCCTTAAATCCTTAAAGCTTGTTAATGTTTGTTATAGTACAAGGTCAAGTTTTGTTCAGCTAAGAATGACAATCAAAATAAGATCTCAGTTTCTGGTACTGTTCCATAGAGCACTCTCCTTGCAACCCTAATTGGGACCAAATTGAAGAAAGGGAGTCAGTACAATAAAGGTCATGGCAGAATGTCTCCAGAAGAAGGGAAAACCAGAAGTGGGAGGCAAGACTGGATTGGGAACTACCTCCAGGAAATACTCTCTGGGCACCGAGAAAACCCCTGTGGTTCGAGAGGTGAGGAGGCCAGCCCGTACCAGACTCCCACTGGTAGCAATGCTACTACTCACCCACTTTGGAGGAAGTGGAGGAAACACTTGTGAGAAGTGTTACTATCCCTTGTATAGAGGAGATACAGTACGTGTATTCATCAGAGTACACACAGACATGAATCCCAAATGCATCGATCACTCCCAGTTAACAACCTGTAAAGAAGAAAATAAACTATATGGGCTGGCTAAAAATATTGCAAACCCAAGCCAGAGGATGTCAGGAGAGTGCCCTGTGAAAGAAAGATGGGTATGCTTTGAACAAGGAAGTGAAACCACAAGGAAAGTGATACATTCAAAGAGAAAGAAGTGCAATTGAAAAGACAAAGGGATAGAGAGGGACAAATATACAGAAAGAATCTTTTTTATCAATATGGTACAAAAGAATTTAATTTGACTCATTGTTGAGTGTGCAGGGGGACACACTTAAGTGAAATTTGGCCATGGGACAGTATCAGTTTAGGTCCCCTAGACATTTTTAAATGGATTACATCAAGAAAAAGCACAGTGGTACCCAAAAGAAGGGAAGGTGAGTGGAAGCTTAAATCAACAACAACAGAGGAAGAGTTCAATAACATTAAAAAGTGTGTGCTGGATTGGCACGGCTAACAAATCAGCCATGGCATTGCCTTCTGCTAAAAAATCTGGAAGAGAAGAATGTGAGCGAATGTGCATTACAAAGTAAAGTTCTTGTTGAATGGAAAGAAGTAGGATTAACTTTTTAAGCAAACCGTATAACTGATCATCAGAAACTTCTTTCAGCAGAGATCCTTCTGCTCTTTCCACCACACCTGCAACGTAAATTGAATCCGTTACTAAATTAAAAGGAAATGTGAATTTTGAAAAGACCTGTACAACTGCTGCTAGCTCTGTAATCTGTGCAGAACCATCTACTTCCTCAATATCTGATTCCCATTTTTTTGTCTCTGAATTTTGCCAAGCAATCACAGACCTTTTAGACTTCCCAGAACCGTCTGTAAAAAATGTGATTGCCTCGAGGGGTGCATTATTTCTTAAAGGCTTATGAATTAATTTTAAAGATGAACTTAATAGCTCATGTTTGGGACAATTGACTGAAATTTTTCCTGCAAAATTTTCCAAAGCAAATTGCATAACTTCTGAATTTTGAATTAACCATTCTAAATAGATGGATGTGACAGGCAGGAAGATTTCTGCAAAATCTTTTCCTGCAAGGGAAAGCATTCAAGATCTAGCCTTGATAATCAATT
The DNA here is from genome assembly GCF_036417665.1 of Passer domesticus. Taxonomy (NCBI): domain Eukaryota; kingdom Metazoa; phylum Chordata; class Aves; order Passeriformes; family Passeridae; genus Passer; species Passer domesticus. Next base: position 5,375,021 of record NC_087482.1, on the reverse strand, counting down.
GTGAAATAACTTCAGGGCAAGTTGTTATAGTTTTACCCAATTGACGCGATAGGAAAACCCACTCTAAGATTATCAGATGGTCCTTCTTCTCTAGATCCCACTGGAATATCAAACCATGAAGCTGTGGACTGTCTCCTAAAACTGCAAACAAAAAAGACAGGTTAGGATTATACTGATGAGCCTGGCACGTCTGGATGGCTCTCATCACTTTGTCCAAAGCATTTTGAGTTTCTTTGTTGAATTCTCACAGTGAGTTTAAGGCTGTGTCTCCTCTCAACAAATCTGCCAGAGGAGCCAAGTCCTGATTTGAAAGGCCTAGTAGTGGATGAAGCCAGTTCAGAGTCCCCACCAGCTGCTGCACTTCATTCAGTGTCTTTGGATTTGTCCTTACCTGGAGTGGCTGCGGGGTTACCGTTTGTTCTGTCGTCCTGTATCCTAAATATTTCCAGGGAGGAAGTGTCTGTATTTTTTCTTTCGCTACAGTGAGTCCTGCTTTCTCCACTGCTGAGATGACCTGATCTGTTGTCTCCTGCATTGATGTTTGGTCCTTGGCTGCTACTAAAATATCTTCCATGTAATGTAATATGAGAGAATTTGGATATTGTGCACGAACTGAGGAAAGTATTTTTGCAACATACCACTGGCATATACTCGGGGAATTTCTCATTCCTTCTGGTAGAGAAAGCCAATGATATCTTTTCAAGGGTGCTTGCTGATTTATGGATGGGATGGAAAATGCAAATCTTGGTGCATCATCTGGATGCAAGGGAATATTGAAAAAACAGTCTTTTAAATCAATAACACTTAACTTCCAATCTTTTGGAATCATAACAGGAGAGGGTAAACCTGGTTGTAAAGAACCCATTTCTTGAATCACTTCATTAACTTTTCTGAGATCCTGCAACAACCTCCACTTCCCACTGTTTGGCTTTTTGATTACATAAACTGGGGTGTTCCAGGGACTAGTAGTTGGAGTTAAGTGACCTTTGTTTAACTGTTCCTGTACCAACTGCTCTAAAGCAGCAAGTTTCTCTTTGGGTAAGGGCCACTGGCTGACCCAGATGGATGTATTAGATGTCCATGTCAGTTTTAAAGTGTTATGTCCATCAACAGCTTTTGTTAAAATCCAGTTTCTAACCTCAGACCCCATTGCGACAAAATGTCCCGGCCCCAAAGAACAAAATCAGCTCCTACAACGAATGGTCTTGTGGTGGCAACACGACCTGCAGGCCCCTCAAATGTGCCTGAGTGGGAGCTTCGAGAGCTCTCACAGTGACCACCAATAGCTGCCAGCTGAGCCAGCGCAGGCACCGTGGCCCAGTCCTGTGGCCATTCCGGTGTCAGATGCCGTCTGCTCCGGGATCTGTCAGGCCACTGAGGGTGATGGCTGCCCGAGGGGCTGCAGCACACAGGTGAGCTGAGGCCGCCCGCGGCTGATGAGCCTGGTCCAGGCCATGGCAGCTGTGCTGTTCTGGGACTCTGGTAGGAGGAAAGCTTGTGCTGTGGTCAGTCCTTTGGGTAAAAAGCATGGAGGGTCTGGACACAAAGCTAAGACTGTAATTTCCTGTGAACAGGTGACAGAGAGCACAGCTGGAATGACATAAAAACCTTCTGCATGGGATCTGCTCACTCCCACGATGAGGAACTGACGTGGTTGTGGTTCAGGCCCCAGCTGTCCTGTGGGCACTGTGTGAGCAATGGCATTGGTCAGCACCACTGGCTGGGCTGGGGACAGCTCCAGTCTGGCACCTGGGGACATTGTGGTCGGCAGTCCTGCACAGACGTGCTGCAGCTCTGACCGTGGTGGCCTGTGGTGCTCTCTGCCCCTGGTGCAGGGTTCCTGTGTCATGGCAGCCACTGCCCCGTGCCGGGCTGCACGTTTCCCGGCAGATGGCACGGACAGCCCTGTGCTGGGTGACAGCTGTTAGCACGTGACAGAAACCTCTGCATCCACTGTTTCTGGGCAGTGGCCTTCTGCGGGCCCCAGGACATCCCCTTTGAAATGACCTCTCTGGCCACACGAATGGCACGTGTCCCTTGGAGTCTGCTGGTTTTCAATTGCACCTCTGAATGCTCTTAGAGCCTCTGCTAGGGCTTGTGTTTGCATTTCTGCTGCTTTTTCCTGCTGCTTTGGGGTGTTTTCCTGAGCTGCTGTGATGGCACTGGCCAGCACTCTGCCTGCATGGCTGCTGCAGGCTCAGGGGTGCCCAGGCGGTTCAAGCATCCACGAGCTGGGTCAGGCTGGGCTCAGGACCCTGTGGCAATGCACCTAATACTTTTTTGCAGCTCGGGTTTGCATTAGAAATTGCGAGCCATTTTAATAACTCTTGTCTGGCTCCGTCTATTGGAATCTGCTTTTCCAATGCTATTTTCAAACGGTCCAAAAACTTAATATAAGGCTCATCTATTCTGTGTTTTATTTCTGTGAAATCTAATTCTGGTTTGTTGCCATCAGGAACCTGTAACAAAGCTGTTTTTGCTGCTTCTTTGATATCCTGTAATACTTGTTTATTGAGAGTTCGGGCTTGTGTTTGAGGATCTGTATGAGCTCCTCCACCTGAGCTGATCTATAGTCAAATTTGCAGTAGCTGTAGTTCCTGCATAACCTCCTAAAAGGTCATTTAACAAACGTTTCCATGCCAGTTCCCACAGAGAAAATTCTCTTGGGGACAGCAGGGATGTGCAAAGCTGCTTTAAATTGTGTGGAGTAAATACATTTGCTGTAAAGGTGGCTTGTAAAAGACTTCTGAAATATGCAGAATCGCTACCATACAAACGAGAGGCTTTGCAAATCTCTTTTAACTCAGCAAAACTGATCTGCTGCCAGCTCCCTCTCGGTGCAGGACCTGCTGTGCACCTCACAGGAAAAACTTTTAACTTCGATGCAATTTCCCACTCTCCTTCCTGAACTGCATCCTTTCTTATCCTCTGCCAGGTATCTGTGACTCCTTGTGTGTTAAACTCTTCCTTAGATTATTTGGAATTACAATGTGGAGCATAAGAATAATTTATTTTTTGTTCCGGCAAGGTGTCTGATATGGGCGCCGCCATCTTGGACAGGGTGACTTCCGGGGCATCACATCCGGTTCCCACGCTCGGCAGGGAGGGGGCGTGCCCTCCCGGGCTGTGGGCGGGGAGCAGGGGCGGGGACACTGCCCGGGCTCCGCCCACAAAAGGGGCGTGTCCCTGCTCTGATGGGCAGGAGCTCAGGGAGGAGCCACCCAGGGACTGCTGGGAGCCCGGGGAGGAGGGTGAGCCACGCCCACGAAGGGCGGGGCTGGGCCGGGGCCATCATGGCGTCTGCCATGAGCTCCTCTGTTCTCAGAGTGGACACAATCGGCTCGGCTTTTTTCCATTGTACTGCCAAAATTCACCGATTTCGAGCGCCAAAGGGAGCTTTTCAGAGGGAATACAGAGGACTTAGGTATGGCAGGGATTGTGAAAGATGTGGTTTGCAGAGGAGCCTGGCCAGGGCTGGTCTGCTCCCCTCTCTCCCAGGACGGGGGTGGGGAAGGGGGAGGGCGGCTGGCCTGGCCACCTCCCGGCCGCTCCTCCGGGGTTTCTGGTTCTCGACTGGGATAAGGGAAGGCTTCTGGGTCCCCTCAGAACTCCTCTTTCTCCTCTCCTCCCGGTCCTGCTGTTGCTGCCTGCATTCTGCCCTGTCCCTGATCTTTGCTTGCTTGTGTGCATTCTTTGCTTGCTTTGCACTTTCCATTGTTACAAATTTTAAGACTGTCCTGAATATTGGACGCAGCTTTAAGTTGGACTTCTTATTCTTTTCCATGTTATGTAATTTCAGTCCGACCGAATCCCAGAAGTCTGGATCGAGTTTCTGAGACATGTCTGAGTTTGGGAACTCTGTTAAGACCCATTTTACAAGCTTTTTAAGCTGTTTGTTGTCAAACTGAATATCTTGAATTTCTAACTTATAATTGAAATATGAAAAAAAATCCTGCTCAGCTACTGACAACCGATTTCCCATGGTGGCACTCACCAGAGTTTTCCAGTTGTCCTTCTTGGTATGAAATTCTTCCCCGGTCCTGGGTCACAACAGTGACAAATCAGCTGAGCTGAGCGACAGAGTCCTCTGAGGCTGCGGTGCTGCTCCAGTCCCGTCTCCAATTACAGCCTCCTCTTCACCAGTATGAGGCTTTGATTCAAGATTCCCTCTCAATCTCAAATGCCTTCTTCTGGGTTTTCTATTTTAAAGGGACAAAAAACTCAGGTGCAGGCCTGCTCCCCCAAAACACGCAAATATCAAGTAAAAATGTCCTATTTTGATGGAGGTAATAAAAAAATCCCTAGACCATCTTCCTCAATATGAGAAATACTGTCCGGGCGCCACGTGCTGGGTTCTTTTTTCTCGGGCCGGGTGTTATAAACCTTCAAAAGGGAACGCAGGACACCCAAGGACAGCTTAGCTATTACCTTTGGCAAATAATGAGCAGGATGGCTTCTGCTGCAGTGTTAGAAACAAAAAGGTTTAATAAAAGGCAAAATGACAAATAGAAAATCCGATCCAGGTACAGCAGTCTGCCACTGGTATAAACACCTTCACAAAAGCCTCGTGGTCCTTTTGTCCTCCTCTTTTCTACCTGATGGGCCAGGCAGGACCTTTTCGCTTCTATCCAATTAGGTGACCCCAAGGTTTTAGTGAAGCCTCTGGGGTCTTATGAGGTGGCTTTTCACCTGATAGTTGGGAGAAACTTCTGGGCTTTTTTCCTTTTTTGGGGGACAAAGGCTAGCTTTGCCACTCTGTCATTAGGGGGGCACTCTCCTACACCTCCCCACTGGGGAACAGCTCCATCTGATCCAGCTGTCCCTCTTCCTTTCTCCAGAAATGAAAGGAGAGCCTGTGCAGAAGGAAGCATTTCCCAGAGGAAGCAGTGCTTCCATGCCAGCCTCTGCTGCAGGAAGAGAGGCGATGCCAGGCACAGGCCCAGGAGGTAATTGCTGTGCCTCTGGGCCTGGGCCCTGCTGAGGCTTGAGCTGCCCTCTCTGCTGCTTGGCAGTGCGGGCACAGCCTGGACTAGAGCGGCACAGCCCAGGGGAATTATCCCGAGCAGGCGCAGGGCACTCGGGTAACTGAGCAGTCCTGCTGGGGTCCCTCCATGGGAGACATGTCCTGAAACCTGGGAGTGACTGCACGGGGTGCTCACGGTGGGGAAAGGACAGAGGGGGAGAGCAAGGCTCCAGTGTGTCCTGAGAGGGCCTGGCTGTTTGCCCTTGGGATCTGGGTGGTTTCCCCACAGAAGGAGGGCAGGAGGGACAGAGGGAGGGCAGGATGGATAGCTGTGGCACTGCCTGCTGCAGTTTGCCCCCGTGCTTTAGGGAGGATTTCTTCTGTGTGTGAGGGAGAGAGCCACTGGGCCCTACACTGCTCCAGCCACCCCAACAAGGAATGTTACTGAGGGCAGGGAAAGAGTGTGGAGAGTGACCAGGAGCCAGCCCAGAGCTCCCCAGGCCCCTGTGCAGCTTTGGCCATGTCCATTCACATCTGGCTCCCACGGCCTTACCCGACCCCCTTGCAGTGCCCAGTTCCCTGTGCCAGAAGGGGATCCCAGCACACCCTGGAAAATGTTCTCATCTGTGCTCCATTCTAGATGAGGTGTCTGGGAAGGCTTCTCCATCAGCTTGGATAAATAAAGTTTTGAAGCCCTTGGAGCCTCCTGCAGGTATGTTCTCAGTGTGCCACCAAGGAAGAATTGTAGACAAGCGGGCAGGCACCAGGTGACAGAAGCTTCTGTGGCTGTTGTGTTACAGATGTGTCTACAGGGAGGACTTCTCCAGCTCCTACCTTGGATGCTGCACTCAAGCCCAGCTCCCGTCACAGGGGTGAGTAGTGTGTCCCTGCTGACCCCACAGGCTGAGCCCTACTTTTGTCGGATCCATTCCTGGGAAATGGAAATATTTTTCTCTAAGGTGCTCCAACAGGGAAAATCCAAGATACAACAGATAAGATATCCCTGGAACCGTCCAAACAGATGAGGCAAGAGCTGAAGGAACCCCTGCCGACAAGACAAGGTGGGTGCATTTCCCTCATGCTTCCCCTGGGACTCAGCAGCCGGGAGCTTTGGCTGCACATCTGGACACGCCGTGCCCGGCACAGCAGGAAGGGATCCCTGGCAGCCTCGCTGCCCCGCTGCTGCTTTCACGCCCTGCAGGGCTGTTTCCCAGCCTGGCCTGGCTGCAGCTTCTGCCCAGGCTCTGTATGAAGTTATTTGGCATCAGCTGGCAGGCATCCCAAACTGTAACACACCCTGAGATCCCCCACAATATCCAGCCCTGCAGATTAGGAATAGGGTGTCTGTTTGGAGGTGGAAGTGCTCTCATCATGCCACTGTAACCTGGCCATTTTCCTGCTCAATAAATTTCACAAATATTACCTCTGATGCCACCACCCAAGTGGGGAACAGCTCCATCTGATGCAGCTGTCTCCCTTCCTTTGTCAAGAGATGGACATAGTGCTTCAGTGGAAGGTGGCATTTCCTGAAGGAAGCACTCCATCTTCGGTACCAGCCCCTGCTGCAGGGAGGAAGGCGATGGCAGACACGGGCACAGGCACAGCAGGTAATTGCTGTGCCAGGCTCAGCCCTGGCCGGGGCTGTGTGGCAGCAGCTCTTCCCCCAGGGCCTGCCCTTGCCCAGCCCGGCAGCAGCCAAAGCTGGAGGCGCCTCAGCTTCCAGGCCTCTGGAGCTGGTTCAGAGCCCCGGGGAAACGGGACTGGTGCAGCAACGTCCCTGGCGCTGCAGCTGCTGCGGAGCTGGCCCTGAGTGCCCAGAGGCCCAAGGCACAGGAGCAGCCCCGAGCGGGAGCCCTGCCGCCAGCCCAGGGCCAGAGCCAGCCCTGGCTCTCGACTGGGCAGGGGCTGCGCTGGGTTCTGACAGGGCCTGAGCCTGTCCCCTGGGGCTGGGGGAGCTGTCACGGGGCAGGGAGGGCCAGGGGTGGCAGTGGCTGCTCAGGCATGGCTTTGGCCCGTGTCCCTGGCAGCAGCCACTGCCCAAGCAGCTGTGCTGCCCCTGGGCTCTCCTCCCGGCCTGCTGGGCTTTGTTGGCTGGCACAGCCTGTGCCAAGGGCCGGCAAGGTGCCTGCAGGCCCCAGCTCTGGGGGAAACAGAGAACGTCCTGCCCGTATCCACCGTGCTGCCAGCTCAGCAGTGCAGCACAGCACGGGCTCACGCTCCCCATTGCTCCCACAGATGCAGCCGGCACCACAAGACCTGTTCCCAATGCCCAGGGTGGCCTTGGAAGGGGTTTCTGTCAGGGAGCAAGCTGCTGGCCAAGGTTAATGGCAGGCCTGCTTCTTTCGGAGATTATCATTATTTTATGCTGTGTCTGAATTTGGAGTTACTGGATGAGAAAATGGTGTTTTCGACACCTTTCCCAGGAATAGGTTCTTATGAAAACCTAATGCAGAGAGGAAACATTCCCAGAGAGCCTGGGGTCGAGTTCTTGCCAGTCCATGATTGTCCAAATAACTCTGCTGAGGGTTCTGCTGCTGCTGATTTCATTCGTTGGCCTCTCAATTGCTGGGCTGGCTCCCACTGAGGCTGCCTGGCCAAGAGCAGCCCCAGGGGCACGGGGCAGAGGCAGAGGGAGGTGAGGAGGAGAAAGAGCAGGGCCGAGGTTGCCCTTGAAAGGCAGAGGCGCTCTTGGGCCCGCTCCTGGCCAGGGACCCTGCCCAGAGCCGTGCCCTGCTGGCCGGGGCCTTGAGGGGCAGCTGTCCAGCTGGGCCCAGCTGTGCCAGCAGCTCCAGCCATGCTGGGGAGCCTTGCCAGCTCTGGGCCCTGCTGTGCACGAGGGTCCCTGTGTGCCACTGGCAGCTGGGGCCTCAGCCACCTCCTTCACAGGAGCACCTCTGGACAGGAGTTGGAAGACGGTGGCTGCACCTCACACCCAGACAGCGTGAGCTGCTCCTCCCACAGTAATAACGGCCTGGACAGCCCTCTCAACTGTTCTGTGAAGGGAACCCAAGAACAGCCATCTACAAGGAAACCTCCTACTACCCTGTAGATCCCACTGTCGCCTGCTCTCTCTATAAGTCTCCCCAAGATGCCTTCATCCCTTTTTTGATCTCCCTGCATCCCATCCCAGCCAATTCTCAAGGTCTTCTGGAGACCCCAGGCCCAGCCGAGCACCCTCCAGCCCATCCTGAGACCAACACATCCCTGCCTCTGCCCCTGAGCTCCCTGGCCTTGCCCTCTAAACAACACTGGAGTTAAGCCCTGCTGCCCCACCAGGGTAGGCGATGGCCCCTTCTTCTGTTGCACTACAGAGATGGAGCTGCCACCCCAGTGTCTGGGTGGTAGCAGCAGCAAAGCCCACCTGGCACCAGCACTGGCTGAGCTCCGTGCCCAGGGGCAGCTGGGGATGGCCACGGTGTGGGCAGGCAGGAGCCAGGCAGGGGCTGCTGTGACCAGCGGCAGTGTCTCGATGGGCTGGGGGAGCCCAGGGGGCAGGCAGCAGTGTGGGGCTCCTGAGAACAAGCGACCCTATTTTGTCTTTGTTTTTCATTTTTAGAAATTTTTCTTTAAAAAAATATTTTAAATATTTTTTTTACTGTAGAGAGACATCCCTAAATATTTATTCCCGTGTAGTGCAGTAGTTAAGGACTTTACAAAGTAGTTTTAGAATCCCGAAAAGGCAACCCTATTTTTTCTGGACTTCTAATTTTTAGAAATATTTAGAAATATTTCTTGCTGAGACAATTCAGCACATAGTTCGTCCCTTTTTCTAGAATACATTTCTATGTTTGAAAGTAGTTTTGCAGAAAATAATTTACCAATATACAATAAAATATAAAGTGGCATTTCAGTGGTACTCTTTACTCTGTGAAGAACTAAGACACGCTAAGACAGCCAGCCTGCTGCAGAGGCAAAGATCTTTTCCCACGGGAACTTTATATCTAGTCACAACCAAGTCACATAAAACCTTTTCCCAGATATTTCCTGGGATTCTTGACCAGCTCACCTCTTAGTTTTCAGAGGCAAACTTTGAGCACAGTGGGAATCTCTTCAAGTCACCATCTTTGCTTCTGCAAGAACTGCCTAAGTTCGAGAGCAGGGGCTTCTCGCAGCTTCCTGCTGCCCCCGGGCTCTCCTCCCGGCCTGCTGGGCTTTGTTGGCTGGCACAGCCTGTGCCAAGGGCCGGCAAGGTGCCTGCAGGCCCCAGCTCTGGGGGAAACAGAGAACGTCCTGCCCGTATCCACCGTGCTGCCAGCTCAGCAGTGCAGCACAGCACGGGCTCACGCTCCCCATTGCTCCCACAGATGCAGGTGGCAAAACAACACGTCTTCCCGATTCCCAGAAGGGAATTGGTTTCTGCCAGGGAACACACTGCTGGCTAGAGTTAATGACAAGCCAGGCTTTTCTATGGCATGCAGGGCATTGGGGGACCCCTGTAAGGATGGCACTTGGCCGGGGTCCCTCATGAGGCACATGAGCTGGAGGGGGGGTTTTGTAGGTGTTGGGTTTTGCAGGAAGGCATGCAGGGCTTTGCGTCCTTTGTAAGTGGTGCACGGGGCTGGGGTTCCTCGTGAGGTTCTCAGGGGATTTGAGATCTCTTCTGTGGCGTACAGGGGACTGGAGACATCTGTAAGGCTGGCAGGGGCTTGAGTTCCTCGTGATTAACATGGCGGTTTAGTGCTTGCCATCAAGGCCTGGAGAGGAGCTGAGTCCTTCCTAAGGTGGGCAGGAGGCTGGGCTCATTTGTGAGGCACACGAGGCTGCCCTGGGGTCTCTGCATTGGTGTGCACGGATTCCCTGTGAGGCACACAGGGATATTTTGGGGTCTCTGCTGAGGGGTGCAGGGATCCCTCAGGAGGCAGAAAGGAGTCTTGATGGTCTCTACTAAGGTGTGCAGGGATCCCTCATGAGATGTGCAGTGGGGTTTTTCATCTCCTCAGCGCAGGAAAGGGCCACTCTGGGTGGAGGCTGTGCAAAGTGGGCAGAAAGCTTCCTGCCAAGCCTTGCGGCTGGCAGGCAGGCGGAGCCCATCCTTGGGGGTCGGGCGGGGTCTCTGGAGCCGCCGCACCCTTGTCGGGCAGGTCCCGGCCCCGGCGGGGAAGGGCCGCGGCCCCGGGCTCCGGCGGCGCTGCCGAGCAGCGGCGGAGGCACAACAAGGGCCCCGCTCCGGCCTGGCCCTGTGCTGCAGCCGAGCACAGCGACAGCCACGGCCGCTCCCTGCGCCACAGGCGGCACCGGGGCTGCAGCTGAGGGCGTGCCTGCTCCCACTGAGGAAGGAGCTCCCTGCAATGCCGAGTTCCTAAAGCACGTGGGCAAGCCAGCACGGCATGGAAACGCTTCTGAACTGTGCTCCCATGGGTACTGGGATCGAGAGATGGATTGACTGGAAGTCCTTGCCAGTCACAGTGTGAAGATCATGCTGCATGCTGGAGGCAGCTTCTCCATGTCCCTTTCCTGAGAGAACAATCACGCATTAGCAATTGTGGCCAAGAGCAGCCCCAGGGGCACGGGGCAGAGGCAGAGGGAGGTGGGGAGGAGAAAGAGCAGGGCCGAGGTTGCCCTTGAAAGGCAGAGGCGCTCTGGGGCCCGCTCCTGGCCAGGGACCCTGCCCAGAGCCGTGCCCTGCTGGCCGGGGCCTTGAGGGGCAGCTGTCCAGCTGGGCCCAGCTGTGCCAGCAGCTCCAGCCATGCTGGGGAGCCTTGCCAGCTCTGGACCCTGCTGTGCACGAGGGTCCCTGTGTGCCACTGGCAGCTGGGGCCTCAGCCACCTCCTCTCTCCACAGGAGCATCTCTGCAGCTTCACAAGATCGGCCAAAGATTTCCATGAGGGAGACCTGTACCTGTACCTGCGCCTCTCATCAGCCATCCCCAAGCCATGTCCAACATCCCTGCCACAGCTGCATTTTCAGCTTGTTGCTAGGGACATACTGCCACCACCCTGAACAGGAGCCTCTGTCCCCAAAGTGCTGGCCCTGGTGTCTTTTGCAGTGAGTAAGGGAGTGAGGGAAGCCATGACAAACATTAGCAATGTCCGTTGCTTTTACTGTGCCCAACTTGGACATTTCCAGAAAGACTGTCCTCACCTTCCTGTTGGGCAATTTATTAACTATGTTCCACCTCCTAGGCCTCCTCCTTTCCAACAGCCCTATCAGCCCACATACAACTTTCAGCAGCAATATTATCAGCCAATCCAGGGAAACGCTTGGCAGAGCGCGGGGCCACACCGCGCTACAACAGCAAATTACCGGCCTTGCCTGCAAAGCCCACCTCAGCTGCCAGCCATCCAGGAGTCCCCCGCCCCAACAGGCTCCTCGCAGAGGACCGCAGTCATGCGGACGGTCTCCGGTTCTTCCGCAGAACCCGGAACTTTCCCCCAAGCCTCCGACCAGTGTTAGTAAGTTCTGTCCATCTACTTTTCCCCGACGAAGATCTAGTTTGAGTTCCAGCTGGGTACCTTGAGCCCCCTTTCCACCCTCAACCAACTACAGTCCTGCTGTTTGGGGACAGTGAACACACTCCAGATCAGGTAAGTATATTACCAGAAGTTGTGACTGTAAATCCAGGCAATGAAATTACTGTGTCAGTTGTTTGTTACAATCCACCATTTACATTGTTGAAATTTGCACCTTTTGCACAAATGTTAATTTTAACCGGCCAGGATTCAGAGGTTGAACCCGATTCAAATTTTGATGCGTTTGCATGTCACTAGATTTGTAAAGACAAACCCCTGATTGATTCTTGTATTTCCAAAAATGGGAAATGCATTGAACTTCGTCTCATGGCTGACACAGGAGTGGACGTTACTATCCTCCCCAGGGCAAAGTGGCCCCGCGACTGGGCACTGGTGTCCCCTTGTGGCACAATCTCCGGTGTTGGTGGAGCTGTCAATCCCATGCAAAGTCCTCATCTTGTAAGCGTAGAGGGGCCTGAGGGGCAAGTCTCCACCATCTGACCATTTGTCGTGTCATCCAATATCTCCCTATTTGGCAGGGATGTTTTATCCCAGTGAGGTGCCTGCCTTTATATCCCTGACCCCAAGTGGGATTTTTGGCATGGGCCACTGCAGAGCGAATTTCCCCACCACTGAATTGGAAAACCGATGTTCCGATGTGGGTGGATCAGTGGCCCCTCCCATCAGACAAATTAAATGCGCTCATCGAATCAGTCAAGGAGCAAGAACAACTCGGGCAATTAGTTACATCAACTAGCCCGTGAAATACCTCAGATTTTGTCATCCGAAAGCTTGGCAAAAGCAGTTGGCGTCTGCTCCAAGACCTTCAAAAAATTAATGAGGTTATTGAGGATATGGTCCCCTTCAGCCTGGCCTCCCCTCCCCTTCTATGCTTCCCCACGATTGGCAGCTTGCTGTCCTTACTATCAAGGACTGCTTCTTTAACATCCCACTTTACCCAGGAGATGCCCTCAGATTTGCATTTTCAGTACCATCTCTGAACAGAAGTGAGACTTTTAAAAGGTATCAATGGGTATCAATCCTCAAGGATTGAAAAACTGCCCCGTGTTATGCCAAATGTAGGTTGCTCAGGTTTTATCACCTGTCGGGAATCAGTTTCCTGAAGCTATCATAGTCCATTACATGGATGACATACTTATTTGTGCTGCCACCAAAAGTTACCTTAGTGCCGCTCTCGAAAAGACTGTTTCTACTATTGAGAAAGCAGGTTTTGTAATTGCTCAGGACAAAATACAAATGTCAGCACTGTGGACATACCTTGGGTATCTCATCACTGGGAGAACTGTAACACCACAGATTTTTTCTGTAAATGAACAGCCACAGGCTCTAGAGCACATTCAACGCATTTGTGGGATCATCACTTGGGTCCGGCCTTTGCTCGGCTTGACAAGGCAAGAGCTGGCTCCACTGTTCTCCTTGCTGAAGAAAGACACCGACCCCACAGCCCCACGGACCCTGACACCAGAGGCAGAGGAAACATTGCAGAAAGTAGCAGAGGCAATGAGGACACGACAGGCTGAACAGGTCAGAAAAAACCTTCCGATTGAATTTGTCATCCTGGGAAAGTGCCCACACTTTCATGGGCTCCTATTTCAGTGGGACACAACACAGAAAGACCCACTCATCATACTCGAGTGGTTGTTTCTCCCACATCAGCCTGCGAAAACAGTGTATACACCATCAGAGTTGCTAGCAAAATTAATTGCCAAAAGTCACCATCGCCTCTGAAGCCCCGTAGGCTGTGATCCCTCATGCATTTACCTGCCTTTGAAGTTAGGTCAATTGGACGCCTTATTAAAAACAAATGAAAACATCCAAATTGCTTTAGATAGCTATCTCGGGAAAGTCTCAATTCACTACCCAAAGCACAAATTATTCAAAGATTCGTTCCATGTAGTTCCAAAAACTTTCCAAAGTCATCTTCCTATTAAAGGCGCTGTCACAGTGTTCACTGATGGGGCTGGCAGGTCCCACAGATTGGTATTTACCTGGAAAGACATGAACACTCAAAAGTGGGAATCTGATGTTCAGACCATCGAAGGTTCCCCCCAGATTGCGGAGCTTTTTGCAGTTGTGAGGGCCTTCAGGATATTCCAGCAACCATTTAACTTAGTGACTGATTCATCTTATGTTGCCGGGATAGCTGATGGAGCAGAGCATGCTCTGCTCAAAGACGTGCAAAACAAACAGCTGTTTTCCTTGCTTTCAGAATTAATCTGGCTCATCTCTCATCGAGAGCAACCCTATCATATTCTACATGTAAGATCCCACACTGACATGCCTGGCTTCCTTACTGAGGGGAACCAGAGGGCAGATGCATTGGCAATGACAGTCACCACCACAATTACTTCACCAACTTTACCTGACATTTTTAAACAAGCACAATTGAGCCTCCTGTTCTACCACCAAAACATGCCAGCCCTGGCACGTCAGTTGAAATTGTCACAAGAACAAGCCCGTGCCATTGTAGCCACATGTCCAAATTGCCAATCCCATGCCCTTCCAACAGTATTAACAGGTATCAGTCCTAGGGGACTGAATGCATTTGACCTGTGGCAGTCAGACATTACTCATTACCCATGTTTTGGGAAATTAAAATATATTCACGTATGTATACATACATTTTCTGGTGCAATCTTTGCATCTCTGCATGTAGGTGAAAAAAAGATGTCACCAAGCACTTTTACATGGCCTTTGCTACCCTAGGAGTTCCAAAAAAGATTAAGACAGATAATGAACCAAGTTACACCTCCAAAGCATTTCAAAATTTTCTCTCAGCTTGGGGAAATCCCCATCCCACCGGCATTCCTCGCAACCCTCAGGGACAATCAATAATAGAAGGCACACACAAAGAAATTAACAACCTGTTAGGTTTACAAAAAGATTCTGCCCTTTTAATGACACCTCAAGAAAGACTCTGCAAAGCACTATATGTGCTCACTTTTCTTAACTGCCATTCAAAAGAGCCAAATCCTCCAATCCTTTGGCATTTGCATAACAACACATTTGCCCATCTCAAAGAACGCCCACCTGTGCTCATCAGAGACCCCGAGTCCCACCAAATTAAAGGTCCTTTTCCACTAATAACCTGGGGCCAAGGGTACGTGTGCGTTTCAACAGAAACAGGGCCGAACTGGATTCCAGGCCACTTTGTCAAAACCTACCAGGATGCAAATCAGCCTGCTGACCCACCCAGGAAAAGCCAAGCTGCATCTGATCAGCCAGACACCGCAGCAGATGCAGTCGCTTGGAAGCATCGGAAGAAGAAGACCAGAATTCCCAAAATTGTAGCACGAACTCTCATCACAAAAAAATATTTTCCCCTCTCATACCTTGCTGCAGAACCCCTCCTTTCCTCCCCAACTATCCCTATCCCTTTTCCCACATACCTTGCCCCCAACCCATCCCACAAGTCCCCACGCCTCTCTTTCCTGCTTGTGTCCTACGATTATTAGAAAAGGGGGAGGGTGAGGAGAGTGACTGAAAGAGTGTACAGAAATTTAATGTCATATGTTTCTCTTGCTATTTGCTACAGCAAAATCACCCTGGAAGGCCACCCGGGAAAGAATGAAATTCAAACAAGTGCTTTTCACTGCAATCACCATTCTGCTCCATCCGTGGATAGCAGAAGGGTGGATGGTGCAACAACCGACAGAAAATGTATGGCAGAATCTGGCGAAAACTCTGAAACAAGATCTGCTTGTCAATGGGCAGCGTGGACAATCCTCTATCTACGTGCCTGGTGGGAATGCCTCTGTTGCAAAAAGATTATCCATATGCGGGGAAGAAACCAAATCCGGTTGACACCTGGGACACCTGGACAAAGATTTTACTACATGCCAGACAAGAGCCTCAGGAGTTAGATCTCTTGGGCTCTGCTCCAGCTGCATACTGTGTTAGGTTTTTCTATCTACAAAACACACCCATTTGGCATGACTCTGCAGTCTCAGGCACAATAACTCAGAAAGATGTAACACCTAATAGCAGAAAGTATAATTCAGCCACATGGTGCAACTATACCTCTAGCACACCATCTGAGTCCAGCGATGTTCCCAGAGTATCACCGAGAGGCGTGTTTCTTATCTGCGGTGACAGAGTGTGGGCAGGGATCCCATCAAAGATCAAAGGAGGTCCCTGCAGCCTCGAACAGCTGACTGTCCTCACCCCAAACACATCACAAATTATAAATTGGCAGAATCAAGAACGATTGGCATCAAAAAGAAATCTTACAGTCAATTCGACCCAAATTGCGATGACAAAATTTATAATTGGAGCGAATCCAAAAGAGTCTCTGCATCCATTTTTCTACCTTGGTACGCAGCTGCAAAGGCTCTTGGTGAAATTTCCCACCTGGGGTGTTGGCTCAGCCGTCAGGCCAAAGCTGCCTCCGCAGCCCTGTCAGATCTGCTCACGGAAGAAGAAACCACCAGGCACGCCACCCTACAAAATAGAGCTGACATTGATTTTCTCCTTCTTGCGCACGGTCACAGCTGTCAGGACTTTGCTGGTCTGTGCTGTTTTAATTTAACATCTAAAAGCACCTCCATACATGCCAGCATTCAGCAAATTCGAAACCAAGTGCAAGACCTCATGACGGAGACCAGAGACATCAATGTAGTAGGTAAAGCACTCACACAGTGGGGAATCCCCAGGTGGCTTGTATCAATTCTCAAAAATTTGGTGTGGATTTAAGTTGTCATTTTCATGATAATGGTTGCACTGAGTTGTTTGAAAAGAGTAATAGAAAAGTCACTTGGAAAAATTTATTTAATAAAGAAAGAAGGGGGAGATGTGGGGGTCATGGGTGAGAAAGCTATCTCAGGAATGCCCTGGGAAAGCACCATTGTCTAAGTCAGGGAAAATTCATTCCTTTCCCATGGTTCGAATGCTGTACTCCCTTTCCCATCCCACTCATCCTGTACCCTTTGTATCTTTCATTAGTTACTCCTGTGAAAATTTTCCCCTCCCATCCCCCTCCATGTAGCTGTGCACAAAATCTGTAACTTTCCCCAGAGATCTCGAACTCGCCCTGGTATCCCTCTGCTGGTGTTACCATCCCTGCTGTCCCTTCGACTCACTGTGTGTCCCTCAGCCTACCCTCCATGTTTTCCTATCCTTTTTGGACCCTGCAATAAATCAGTTGAAATTATCCAGGACTCAAGCTGCCCTCCTTCTATCTGGTAAAGAGAAACATCTAGCCTGGGTCGAGCGGGTGAAAATCCTGACCCCGGCAACCTTGTTCTTATCAATTTCTGTGACATCACACACAGTCCTTAAACACACACAGCCATCACCTATATACACTAGTACCGTTTCTTGGTTGGTATCTGGGTGGATCTCAAAGTGGCAAATGCCTTGGTCATTGTCAAGGCATATGTCTTGAGCACTAATCACATTACTGTCACAGACGAATCCCTGTTGTTCTTGAGCAATGTAATGTTCCAAGTTTACGGTTTGCCATCTCCCCTGGATTTTCCAAGCCCATACCCTGTATTCTGAGGGGTATAATGCTGGCTGCTCGTGACTGAGCCCTAAGGCAGCAACGGCGTGAATAGCGTGAACTGTGCCATTATGTAGAGTGAGCACGAAGACTGGAGCTGTGTTAGTGGAGGGATTATATGTAAAATTACCATGGTCCACCAAGACTGGAAATCTTTCTCAATGTCTGTAGCACTGCCCCAGACCACCTTTAGCACTTCAGTGGGAAAGACTCCTTCACTTCCTTCTCTTATGATTAAAGCAGCTGTTGACTGTACCCATAATTGTGTTTGCATATAGCTGAGGGCTGAAGATATGTTATCCTGTGCCCCCATTAATGTGTCTGCTAGCAAGCTATGGTCTTGATCTTCAATATCTCTCCATTTCAGCAGCACCCTCGAGACTTGCCATTGACTATTTCCCAATGCCAAAAGAGATGACTGTAAAGGCTGTTTTAATTTTATTGGATGGCTAGCTGCTACAGCTAATTTGTTCATTAATATTTCTGAGTCAATCCTATTCAAAACCCCTAGCCCAGTCCCTAACATCTTGGTTAAATCCCTTTGCATTCTGTCTCTGAAGTGTGCGTGTTTTTGTAGCCATCTTGTCCATCCCTTGAAGGATGACCTTATGAAGGGGGAACAAGGTGGCTGAACTGTCGAGATAGTAGTTTGCATTAACAGTTCGAAATGTCATAATCCTGGATTAAATAACTGTTGTTGTTGACCCGTATTCCTTATTATGTGTGGGCCAATTTCATAAACTCTAGGTTCAAGCTTAAATGGCGTATTTTGGGTTTGTGCTTGAGTGCTGGGGTGGGTTGTAACAGGCTTAGCTATAGCATTTATTTTAAATTTGAAAGACAGCCCAATAGTGTTGCAGGCCCAGAGGCAAACCATGTTGACAGTTTGTCTTAATGTGAAGTTGTGCCAACAGTCCAATTCATTTGGACGATTGCAAATCTTCCAGTGCTTATTTACACTGATTTGGGTTGCTTTACTATAGGTAGTCCCAATAATCATTCTACACCCTATCTTAATTACCTCCCCCATGGTCCCTTGAAGTGACCACAACCTCTGTTTCTGCCACTGCAGCGTTTTTTATATTTACTTTTTGCACATGACCACAGTTGTTAGGTTTAAACCTTTTAAATGGGAAGGTTTACCCATGGATCCGGTCTATTGAGTAAGGGCTTGGGACCAAGGCCATTCAGCATTGTTCTGGCTAGGAGTACTTTCTAATTTTTGGATTACAGCAATGATTGTAAACAACACTTCAGCACAAATCCCCACCCACCATGATGCATTCATTTTGTGCGGGTAAGTTTCAGTTTCAGTTTACCATCACCCGGTGTTATTCTCCAAGGGGCTTCTGGAGCTTTCTTAACACGGCTGTGGTGGATCCAAGCACTTTGTTCCTTAGTCTTGATTGCAGTGAAGGTAGTAAGGAGCACTTGGTATGGTCCCTCCCATTGTGGTTCCAGGGCCTTCTCTGTAAGAGACTTAACATATACATAGTCTCCAGCCTGCACATCATGTACTGATGCATCGAGCCCTGTACCCCGAGTACCGGGGGTACCTCCAGTCGGTCATGCTCCACTGGCTCCCCTTGGTTTCCACTGAGGAAGGAGGCTGGATTGACAATATTAGTCACCACAATGTCCACAGCATCTTGCTCCACCATAATAGCTTGGTATCTCAGAAATCGTTGTGGGAAAAGCCAATGTCCGCCTTTCACCTCCAGCACTGCAGACACCGTGTGAGACACTGGCACAGTCATTTTGTGACCCAGGGTGAATTTACTTGCCTCTTGGATATTCAGTACGACTCCTGCAGCAGCTCTGAGGCATCCAGGCCAGTCTTTAGCTGCTGCATCCAATTGCTTAGAGAAGTAAGCAACTGGTCTCCGGTATGGGCCAAGGTCCTGTGCTAATATTCCCAAGACCATTCCTTGCTTCTCATTGGAGAACAAGAGGAAAGGCTTACTCACGTCTGGCAATCCCAGAGCTGGAGCTGACATGAGGGCTTTCTTCAGCTGGTGGAAGGCCTGCATAGCTTCCTTTGTCCATTGGATTTCCCTGCTTTCAGTTGCAATAAGTTCATATAAGGGCTTAACAAACAGTCCATAGTAACAGATCCATAACCTGCACCACCTCGTCATCGCCAGGAAAGTTCCTAGTTCTTTTGCAGTCTGAGGTTTTGGGGTCTGGCATATTGCCTCCTTCCAGCTTTGGCCCAGGGTACATTGTCCAGTACTGACTTTGTATCCCAGATAAGTTAATGTCTGTTTTACTGCTTGAGCCTTTTTCTTTGATACCCGGTACCCTTGGAGTCCCAGAAAGTTCAAGAGGCTTACCGTCCAGGCCACGCATGCTTCACTCGTCCGTGTGGCTATGAGGATGTCATCTTTGTAGCAGCTTCGCTTCCTCTGGAGGGGCTTCCCAGGCCTCTAATTCCTTTGCAAGTTGTTCTCCAAACAAAGTGGGTGAGTTTTTAAATCCCTGTGGGGGTACTGTCCATGTAAGTTGAATTCTTTGCCCACTTTTAGGACTTTCCCATTCAAATGCAAAAATTTTCTGGCTGGCTAGGTGGATAGGAAGGCAGAAGAAGGCGTCTTTTAAACCTGAAATGGTAAACCAAGTTAGTTCAGGTGTTAAGCAATTTAATATCGTGTAGGGATTGGCCACCACAGGATACAGATCCTCAGTTATCTTGTTCATGGCTTGCAGATCGTGTACTAACCTGTATGACTCATCAGGTTTGCTGGCTGGTAGGATAGGGGCATTAAAATCAGATTGACATTCTTTTAATAATACTAGATGCAAAAAGTTCTCAATTACTGGGCTAATTCCTTCCTTATCTTCCTTCCTCAGGGGATACTGTTTAACTCTGACAGATTGCATTCCCTCTTTTAGTCTGATCTGAACAGGCGGAGCATTTTTTGCTCTCCCTGATACATCAGAGGCCCATACCCCAGGGAACACCTGATTCTTTACATCTTCATCGATTTCAGTTTCCCTTGTGACTTGACTAGTGGTTAATATCAAACTCAATATTTCTACATACTCTTGATCATTTCCCTCCAGAGTAATTTCCCCATTTTTGAATGCAATAGTTGGCGGTCATTGTCCCAGCAAATCTCTGTCCAGAAGTTGCTCAGGGGAGTTGGGCATATATAGAAATTTGTGGATCCCCCACTTTTTTCCCAGTTTGTATTTTAGTGACCTAAAGAAAAATGCCTTTTCAGTTTGGCCAGTCGCTCCCGTAACTGTAGCATAATCATCCCCTACGGGCATCAAGGCTGTATTTAGAAGCGAGTACCTTGCCCCAGGAAGGTACTCGCTTTTAAAGGTTGACTAGGAATTTCCCTTCTTTTTCCATTTCTCCCAGCTTTAGTTTGACAACCAGAGAGCCTGCTGGGGTAGTCTCCTCCAGTCCCCTTTAATCCTCTTGCACATGGGCAACCACCCCTCCTCTCCTTTGATTCCCTTCACCATTCTCTTTCTGCTCTGGACAGTCCTTCTTCCAATGGCTCTGTTTCTTACAGTTTGCACATTGATTTCTGCCGGATCGAGGAGGGCCTTGCCTGGGTGCTCCCTGCCCGCTTTCACGTCTTTCTTTCCATTCCTCCTGCACTATTGCTATTAAGTTTTTCATCCCTTGTTTATCCCCTTCTTCTCTGTTGCTAAAGACTCTCCAAGCCTCCACCAATAAAGTTTCTAAATTCCGTATATCTTCTTCTCAGACTTTTTAGAGTTTGCACCAAATATCCCCCTTGGACTGTCCCAAAAATAGATTAATTAGTTGTTGTATCCCTCTCGGGTTTCCTGCAGTCAGGATGACCCTCCCCGAGGGTTCTTTTTTCCCAGCCTGACGGTGGAAGAAAGAGTCGGAATTCTTCAGCTCTGGTTCACAAGGTTGTTTATTGTCTCTTATCTAAACCATTCTTTTTCAGAACTGCAGAGGTCTGATCTGCAGGTCTGTCATGGGCACGCTGCCCGCCCCTGGGCTGGTGTCTACATTTTATACGAGGAATTACATGTACTTTATTTGTCATTATTTTTCAATACCTATCACCTCTGTTAGACTGTCTACTTCTAGTCTAAACCAATCCAAATGTGCCACCATCACCAAGAAGATGGAAGCTAGGAAGAAGAAGGAAGAAAAATAGGACAACGCCCAAATCCCTCCATCTTGCCTCCTAGATCCTCTCTAGTAAAATCCCTGAAATTCCACTTTTCACCCTAGGATTAATTCATTATCACTCTACTTAAACTTCCGTGACTTGTGATTCTTCATACAACGGTTGGTAATTTGCTCCATGGGTTAAGATCAAAATCCCAAGTGTATTTGTCCTCTGGTTCGGGATGCTATTGGGCTGCCTAGAGGGGTTGGAGCTGGTGTCTTCTCCAAAGGTGGAGGAGGAGGAGTAGGAGGAATAGTGGAAGAGGTTGACTAGGTGGTGTAGGTGGTGTAGATGGAGCCCCTCCCAAGTCTCTAGCCTTTCCCCCCTGCCCTCCCAAGTGAAGGCTAAATAGGTCAGCTAGATCTTGTTCTTGTTCCTCTAGTGCTGTGCGATAAACTTTATCTGTCCTGCTGCATCTCTGTCTTATGCTACAGGCCGAGCAGCCCCATTTCAGTTCTCCCATTTTGCTTCTGTTTTCTCCTTCAAGAGCCAAAACGAGGGGGTCAGAGGGGGCTCTGATGCCACAGTCCCTTTGCCAATCAGGGTTATTTTGGAGGGAGGAAAAACATATCACAATAAGAAACCTCCTTCCATTTCCTTCCCTCTATGGAAACAACATTAGCTGTAACAGGGTATTCTATTCCAATGTACCTGTAGGAGGCCACCTTGCCCCATCCTCCAGGTGATATAATTGCCACCAATGGGAGCAATATATAATTAGGCTTTTTTAAAATTTTGCCTGCCCCCTTTGCCTGCTATTTCTCTCCAGTGTGCTAAGACACACCCTAATGGGCTGGCTTTAGGTACTTCCTTACTCTGCCTCGTTCCCATGATGTCTTTTTAGAGCAAGCTTTAGTTTACTCATTTCCAAATGTCCAGATGTGAGTCTCAAATCAAAACTCCTTTTTTCCCCTTCTTCTGAGTTATTTTTAAAAAGTAATAATTAATCAAATAATCAATGTACAGAAATATTTATAACCCATTTAACAATCAATAATACTTCAAATAATTAAATGTTATTAACATTAAATAGAAATTAATTTAATAATTAATATATAACAATCCACCATTAACTTTTACTTGTTTGTTGTTTTCTTAGTCTCACACAAAGTTACAAACTCCTAAGGGTACAATCCAAACCACTGGGGAGAAAAGAAAAGAAAAAAAATTCCTTAATCCTTCCTTTTGATACAGCTGTGCCACTCCTTTATCTTTTCCCAGTCCTCTTCAAAGATGTCTTCCCATGTCTCAGGGTCTAGGTGACTTTTTCCACAGATTAAATTCACTATTTCACACCTTGCATGTACCTCTTGGTTATAGTATCTTGGCAGTTCAGGGGTACATGCACGGCATGCAGGTCTCTGTCTATATGAAACACAATACCACCTCCTCTGACACTTTCTGCACTGAAGGAGAACCCAAGCTGTGTGCCAGTCTGGCTCCCAGTGAAAAGCTGTCAGTCTGCACACAAAACAGGGAATCACCCCTTCAAGCCCCCAGGTCAAGGCGTTTCTAAGCACTCTTTCAGCTGCGGGGTGTTCCCAGTCAAAGGCTCGATAGCAACGTGTTGAACGGCAGTATATTCCTCCCAAGAACACTCTGTCTCTCCCTCCGTCCTCCCATTCTATGACTACCCAGCACCTGACGGATGAAGAGACTGACTGGGTTCAAGCTGAAACCACCTGCGTAGAGCATGTCTCGGAGGCCGGGCTCTCCCAGCCCAGGCTTGAAGTTAGGCAGCCACCGTGGGCAAATCACCTCTGGCTTGCGTTATGAATAAATTGTTATCTATTTTTTTTCAGATTGCAGAGTTAAAACAAGTTGGACCAGTTGCTGTTAAGTTAGCTTCATTGTTAAGAGTTCTTCTTCAATTACCTGTTAATGGTTGGTGATTAACCATTGTCCCCCTGAGGCTTGCCAGGGAGGGACGCCGGGACCCTACGAGTACCAGGAGAATGGGAGTGGCATCAGAGCGAGTATGCAGATGGCAAATGCATTGCACCAAATTTTGCAGTTTTCCAGGAAAACCCCTAAAAACAATGAGCCAACATAGAACTATGGGTACGTAGGTGATGTCTAAGGATGGGAGCATAGTCCAGTGCCTGCTTGGATCCTTTTTGCTTCTCACCCTAACCGGAAAGAATGTTGACTAGAGAGAGGAACCAAGGTGATGGACCAAAAAGGTGGAATCTCCTAATCTCTGGTGAGGATGGAATCCCCAGCTCTGCCTGCAGACCAGCAGACAAAGCTGCATCACCCTCCTCCTCTGTGCCACTTCTGGGAGCAACGGCGGCGTGGGCATGATCCGTCGATTGCTCTCAACCTGAGCTGATCCTTTTAAATAACGGCGTTAAAGAGGAGAAAGATCTCCTGCCCATTTATTTCAGCTTGTAGAAAAAAAAAAAAAAAAAAAACACAAAAAGCAGCAAAACCCTTAATGCAAAGGCTCTCCTAGTAACAGCTGTCAAGACTGAAGGGCAGTGTTATCGCACTGCAAACACTTAACTCTTAGCCCAGGCGGGCTTGCTGGCTGCCTTCAGGTGGTTCCTGCCCCTTACCAACCAGTGGCGCTTGCTTGCAA
The DNA here is from genome assembly GCF_036417665.1 of Passer domesticus. Taxonomy (NCBI): domain Eukaryota; kingdom Metazoa; phylum Chordata; class Aves; order Passeriformes; family Passeridae; genus Passer; species Passer domesticus. The sequence continues at coordinate 5,351,343 of NC_087482.1, read as the reverse complement.
ATGCCGACTTGTACCGTGCTCCTGCTAGCTGTGCTATCAGCTAGCGGTGTTCAAAGCAACCCTACAAACCGCGGCTGATGCCCCGAGTGCCTGCCAGCCGTGCTGTTGGCCCGCTGCCCCGAGAGCAATTTGGCAAGCCCCGGCTCATGGCCCTGCACCGCGCTGGCCCCGCTCGTTGGAGCCGCCCTGCACCACGCATGTGCTACCGGCCAGGGGCTACCTGCGCTGGGCATGAGCTCCTTGCTCTCCCAGGCGCTGCCGACTGGCCGCTGCTGTCCCGGCTTTGCGCCGCCTCTGCCCGCCGCGCCGACCTGCGCCACGCTCATGGCGACCCGGCGCCCTTGAAATGTTCTTTGAAAAACCACAGTTACCAGAGAAACTAAACCAAGACCTCACTCCCCGCAGCGTGTTTCACCGTTCACTCACACCCACACACACACGCAAGCACGCCCGTCCAGACGTGATAACCATACACAATCACAGTTCAAACCAACGCTCCGCCAGCTGCTCTGTCAGCTGGGGACCCCCCACCACCGGCCTCTCCCCGGCAGACGATTGCAGCAAACTGCTTGTGCAAAACTGCACACAAAGGCGTCTCTTGTGCGACTTATCAGTAGCCAACCCTAAAAAAAGGAAAGGAATACATACCACTTCTGTCCATCAGCTTGGAGACAGAGGAGCTCCTTAGTCTAGGTTTCCTGAATTCCCTGGTCTTCTCCTGGTCTTATGAGTAAAAAAGTTATCTGTAGCTATGATATTTTATTAAAAATCCTTTTCTAGGATTTTTCCCCTCCTGAGGAGCTGAGGGCCCCAGGAAAGAAATGCAAACAATAACTATCTGCTGCTGTGGAATGCAACAGGTGCATCTTCCATTGCTCCATGTGGATTGTTTTCACTTGATGACCAATCACAGCCAACTGTGTTGAGCCTGTGAGCAGTCACAAGATTTTTGTTATGCATTCCATTCTGTTCTTCTTCTTTGTAGCCTTCTGGTCATTTTTTCCTCTCTGTTGTTTTAGTACAGTTTTACTGTAGTATTTTAATAGAATATATAATAAATCAGCCTTCTGAAATGGAGTCAAGCCTCGTGTCTCCACACCTGGGGTGTTCGCCCCAGCAAATTATGCATTTTTTTTAAGGCTGCAAAGTTAAACAGGTTGGGCCAGTTGTTGTGAGTTGAAATGTTGACTATTTGTTGTTGATAGCTTCATGTAGCAATCACCTCTTGTTAATAGTTTTTCTTCAATTACCTGTTAATGGTTAGAAATCAAGCGCAATTGTCCCCCTGCTGCTTCCCCAGAGCCTGCAGATAGCAGGGTGGGGGGGTGACATCAGAGCTAGTATGCAGATGAGAATGCATTTCACCAAAGTTTGCAATTTTCCAGGAAAAAAACTCCTAAAAACAACAAGCCAACATGGAATTATGAAACCTAAGTAATGTCTAAAGGTGAGGAACTTAATCCTTAGTATCTGCTAAAATCCTTTTCACTTTTCACCCTAACCTGAAAGGATGTCAGCTAGAAAGAGGATCTGGAATGTTAGACCAAAAAAGCAGAATTCCCACTACTCCCTCGAGGACGGAAGCCCCAGCTCTGCCTGCATACCAGCGGACACAGCTGCATCATCCTCTTCCTCCGTGCCACTCCTGGGAGCAGCGGGGGTGCGGGTGACCTGTCGTTTCCCACAACCTGAGCTGAATTTTTTTAATAAAGGCATTAAAAAGGAGAAAGATCTCCGGCCCTATTTATGACACTGGTATTGTCCTTCATAGCAAGAAGCTTCAGAAATTTGCATTTTCCTATGCCCTTTGTACCATGGCAGAGGTTTCTTAAGTAAAAGGTTAAAATTCAACACATAATTCTACAATTTAATATTTAAATGCTTAGTCCATATATTGCTAACTTAATTGAACCCGCCCAAAAACCTCCATTTCATCAGCAGGCCCGGCCTGGCTTCTGCCTGCCCACACCGTGGGCATCCACGGCTCCTCCTGGGCATGGAGCTCAGTCAGTGCTGGTGCTGGGTGGGCTTTGCTGCTGCTGCCACCTGGACACTGGGGTGACCACTTGTCCTAGGTTGCAGTGTAAAGATGTATTCTAATGCCATCCTCAAGAGCTGCTGAAACCAGGAGGGGCATTGTTTCTTCCTTATCTCCTGTTAATGGGCCCATCAATGTCTTGCCACATGACTCAGAGATAACTCGCTCCCAGAGCCATTTCTGTTTCATGGCTAATCAAGGACCCACAGCATGAGGCAGAATGATATCAGCCCACTGTGAGATGCTCTGCCCATGGGGGAGGAGCTAAGCATCCCCAGCTGGATATAATCTGGGTTTTGGGACACAACAAGCAGTCTTTCCACTGGATTCCCAGAGGAACCGCCGCCCTTACCCACTGCTTTTCCAGAGGATGAGAGCTACCAGATTGTTTCTACAGGATCACCACTTCCACAAATCCATTTCGTCTGGACTGCTACCACCACCCTAACTAGCAGGGTGTCAGCAGGCTGTATTCTGAGCCTGTCAGTGGTTTTTTTTTTGTATCATTGCATGTGTTTTGATTTTTTTCCCTTTTTCTAATAAATTGTATTTCTGACTTGGAGTCTCTCACTGGTTTTGCTTTCCAACCAGAACAAAGATCCTTCTCTTTATTTAAACAGAAGAATGGGCCATTGCCTACCCTGCAAGCGGGGGGGGTGGGGTGGGGTGGGGTGTCACCTTCAGTGATTCCTAGAGGGCAAGGCCGGGGGGCTCAGGGGCAGAGGAAGGGATGTGTTGGTCTGAGGAGGGGCTGGAAGGTGCTGGGCTGGTCCTAGGGTCCCTAGAGGTACTCGAGTTGGCTGGGATGGGACAGATGGAGAGAAAAAAAGGGATGAAGGCAGCTTGGGGAGGCCCATGGGGAGAGCAGGTGGCAGTGGGATCTATGGGGTAAAAGGAGGTTCCCTCGTAGACTGTTGTTCTGGGGTCCTCTTCACAGAAGACTTGAGAGGGCTGTCCAGGCCGTTCCTGCTGCTGGAGGAGCTGCTCACGCTGTCTGGGTGTCAGGTGCAGCCACCGTCTTCCAACTCCTGTCCCGAGGTGCTCCTGTGCAGAGAGGAGGTGGCTGAGGCCCCAGCTGCCAGTGGCGCACAGGGACCCTCGTGCACAGCAGGGCCCAGAGCTGGCAAGGCTCCCCAGCATGGCTGGAGCTGCTGGCACAGCTGGGCCCAGCTGGACAGCTGCCCCTCAAGGCCCCGGCCAGCAGGGCACGGCTCTGGGCAGGGTCCCTGGCCAGGAGCGGGCCCCAGAGCACCTCTGCCTTTCAAGGGCAACCTCGGCCCTGCTCTTTCTCCTCCCCACCTGCCTCTGCCTCTGCCCCGTGCCCCTGGGGCTGCTCTTGGCCAGGCAGCCTCAGTGGGAGCCAGCACTGGCTGCAGCCCCAGCGGGGCCCCCAGGACAAGGCCCAGCAATTGAGAGGCCAATGGAAGCACTGGGCAGCAGCAGAACCCTCAGCAGAGTTATTTGGACAATCATGGGCTGGCCACAACTCCACTGCAGCCTCAATGGGAATGCTCCCTGTCCATGCTGGACTTTGAAAAGAAGCTGTTGGAGGGGGCGGGCAATAAAACACTCACTGTTTTCTGTTCCAGGAATACCAGATTCCAAAGCAGCAGAATAGGAAGACAAGCTCGAAATAAAGCATGCCTGCCAGAAACCCTAGCCAGCAGCCTGTTCCCTGACAGAAGCCCCTTCCGAGGCCATCCTGGGCATCGGGAACAGGTCTTGTGGTGCCGGCTGCATCTGTGGGAGCAATGGGGAGCGTGAGCCCGTGCTGTGCTGCACTGCTGAGCTGGCAGCACGGTGAATACGGGCAGGACGTTCTCTGTTTCCCCCAGAGCTGGGGCCTGCAGGCACCTTGCCGGCCCTTGGCACAGGCTGTGCCAGCCAACAAAGCCCAGCAGGCCGGGAGGAGAGCCCGGGGGCAGCGCAGCTGCTTGGGCAGTGGCTGCTGCCAGGGACACGGGCCAAAGCCATCCCTGAGCAGCCACTGCCAGCCCTGGCCCTCCCTGCCCCGTGACAGCTCCCCCAGCCCCAGGGGACAGGCTCAGGCCCTGTCAGGACCCAGCGCAGCCCCTGCCCAGTCGGGAGCCAGGGCTGGCTCTGGCCCTGGGCTGGCGGCAGGGCTCCCGCTCGGGGCTGCTCCTGTGCCTCGGGCCTCTGGGCACTCAGGGCCAGCTCCGCAGCGGCTGCAGCGCCAGGGACGTTGCTGCACCAGTCCCATTTCCTCGGGGCTCTGAACCAGCTCCAGAGGCCTGGAAGCCGAGGCGCCTCCAGCTTTGGCTGCTGCCAGGCCGGGCAAGGGCAGGCCCTGGGGGAAGAGCTGCTGCCACACAGCCCCGGCCAGGGCTGAGCCTGGCACAGCAATTACCTGCTGTGCCTGTGCCCGTGTCTGGCATCGCCTTCCTTCCTGCAGCAGGGGCTGCCAATGAGCCACTGCTTCTCCCTGAGTGTTCCTCCTCCTGAACAGCCTTTTGGTCCATCACTTGAAAAAGGAAAAAAGAGACAACTGGATCAAATGGAAACATTCCCACTGGGGATGTGTCATCTTCATCAGGAAATGCTTGTCAAAGTCACGGGTAAAGATCAGGAAAAAGCCCAGGTAATTGGGGCTAGGCCAGTGCACTCCCATGAGCAAACAGCTACACCACCTGATCTTCTCAGAGACTGGGAAATGGCAGGGGATCTCAGGCCCACAGTACAGTTGAGGCACCCTATCAGCTGATGCCAAATTCCATCCTGCAGAGGCTGGGCAGAAGCTGCAGCCAGGCCAGGATGGGAAACAGCCCTGCAAGACGTCCAAGCAGCAGCGGGGCAGCGAGGCTGTCATGGATCCCTTCCCACTGTGGTGGGCACGGCGTGTCCAGATGTGCAGCCAAAGCCCCCAGCTGCTGAGTCCCAGGGGAAGCATGAGGGAAATGCACCCACCTTGTCCTCCGGGTGCTTCCTTCTGTGTTTCTCTCAGGAATTCATCTGCCTCATGAGACATTTTGGCTGCAGTATCTTGGGTCTTCCCTTTTGGAGGACCTTAAGAAAAAGTAGTTCCATTTCCCAGGAATGGGTCCCACAAAAGCGGGGCTCAGCCTGTGTGGTTAGCAGGGACACACTACTCACCCCTGCCATGGGAGCTGGGTTGGGGCCAAGCATCCAGCCCTGGAGCTTGAGAAGTCCTCCCTGCAGACACACCTGTAACTCAACAGCCACAGAAGCTTCTGCCATCTCTGCTGATCTGTACGGGCACCACTGAGCCGCAGGAGCGGTGAGGGGATTGTGCAGGGCGAGGGCACACACATGCATGGTTCTGTGCTGGCACCTGCAGCGCTGCCTCCCTGGCCCAGCTTTGGGCTCTGAGCTGGCAGCTCTCCCAGGGGAAAGGCCTTGACCTACCCTCAGCATCTCCCACAGCCTCAGTCCTGGATGTGGTGCCTTCACCGGCAGGTTCAGCTGCAAAGAAAGGCAGGACAGAAGAGCTCCTGTGGCACTGCAGGAGATCCTCAGGCTGCCCACAAGGCTCAGCCCCGGGGCACAGCCCTGGGCCCGGCCCCTTCCCTCTCTGCTCTTCTCTGTGACTGCACAGAGCACACGGAAGGACACACTGGCATTGCACACAGGAGGAAGACTGACAACTAAATGCTCCTTCCTCCCAATGACAGTGATCCTGTGGGACCCCTCAGGGATCCAGAAGGGAGCAGGGCAAGGTTTCCGGATTCTTTCAACCTTAAGTTTATGTTAAGGGAATTGGTTAATAAGTGAGCTTTTGTTGAACTGATCCTGATTATTCTCTCAGGAAAGGCAGAATGAAAACTTACCTCCAGCATCCTCCAGGAACTTCAAACCATGCTTCATGAGGACTTCCTGAAAACCCATGTCACGATTCCAGGCTAGAAGGGAGCAGAGATGAGAACCATTTCCATGATGTGCTGGGATCCCCTTCTGCCACAGGGAACTGGGCAATGCAGGGGTGTTGGGTAAGGCTGTGGGAGCCAGATGGGAATGGACATGGCCAAAGCTGCACAGGGGCCTGGGGAGCTCTGGGCTGGGTCCTGGTCACTCTCCAACCTCATTGCAGGCCGTGTGCATCCCTGGAAGGGTGGCTGGAGTAGCCCAGGGCCCGTGGGGTCTCTCTCCCTCCCACAGAGGAAACCCTCCCTAAAGCCCGGGGCAAAACCATCCCCAGCGCTTCCCAGGGAGCAGGGAGCGCTGTTCCGGGAAAGGGCAGCCAGGCTGCCGGCTCACCTGCTCGCCGCGGCTGCAGCAGAGCAGCCTGTGCAGCCCTGGCAGGCAGGGCCACGGCCAGGAGCAGCAGGAGTAGGAGGCGCAGAGCAAGGGCCATGCTGCCTTGTCCTCCGCCAGTCCCGCAGCTCTTGCTGCCACCGCTGTCCCGACACCGCTGTCCCAATGTCAGCACCGCTGCTGCCACCGCCGCTGCTGCCGCAACAGTTGTGCTCAGGGACTGACTGCTGGGTCCTTGTGCTGCTGTGCAACCACGGGGCTGTGGCACCTCTGGCACCTCTGTGACCTCAGGGCCTGCTGAGAGCTCAGCCTGCTGTGACCCCGGAGCCCTGCTGTGACCTCATGGCCTCAGCTGTACCCCCAGAGTGTGCGCCCGTCTGCATGAATGGACTGCCCTGACTGTAAATGTTTTGCTTCATCAAAGGGCCATTGCTCAGCAAAACCTTTCTTTTGCCTGCTGACATTGCTGGTCAGGCTGCGTCCCTCAAGATGCTCTTGATTGTTGCAGTTCAAATTTATTTTATTGATTTCATTTTAAGTCTTGTTTAAGGGCTCTGTTGTGCCCCCGTTTTTTTCCTGAGTTGGTTCACCTGTGGGTTTTACCCTCCCTCCAAACTGTCCCTGGTGTCCTTCCCCACCCCTTGTTTCAGCTCTTTCCCTGCCTGTCAAGGCAACCCAGCCCCTTGGCTCCCCAACCTTTGGGCCAATCTCTGACTGCAACTCCCCTTTGGAATTCCCCTACTCCTGGAAGCCCCATTGGCCCTTGTGACCCATCCTCTCCACCCTCCTACCCCAATTGGCCCCAGACACTTGATGTAATCCCCTCACTCCTCTCCTGAGCATTCCCTATTGGTTCATTGTTTGCATCCACCCCATGACTTGTATGTGTACAAAACCCCTTGGGCAGTACAGCTAGGGGCTTTTCATCCTGTTCTCTTCACCTGGACTAAGCTGTTCCTTGAAGAACCTGAAGACGGGACGCCTCCTCCTTTCTCCTGTGCGTCGTCCCTGTCGTGGCTTGTGTCTGGCACTGGAGAGCAAGTGGCACTAAAGGTTCTGCCTCTGGTAAATGCCCATAGCGAGGCAGTTCCCGACTCCTGCCGTAGTGCCGGAGTTGTAAGAGCTAGCCCAGGTTCCAGCACTCACTTCACTAATGTACCGAATGCCCCTTCTTCAGTGCCTGCTCTGGTGCTCTGCCATCTCACACAGCAGAGTGTGATTCACATACTGCAGCCCAGAGGTAGGTTGTTGCAACATTGAAATGGGTGTGGTTGGCAGGATGGCTGGGCATAAATCACTACAGAACTAAAGCAAATGTGTGCACTGTCCCAGGCTGGACTTGAATAGGCACAGGAATTGTGGAAAGATGAGGACAAGATAGCAGAGAACAATGGAAACACCAGCTGAAAAGGAGGACATGCTGAAGGAGTTATTTGTGCACATTTGGGGGTATATTTTCCTTGGGTGCAAAGCAAAATCAAAAGCTTCTAAATGCCCAAAAGATGAGAACTGTGTGTGGTAAATAGATATGATTCATGCTGACAAAATTGAAACAGTAATCAATATTGATAATTAATATTTGGAAATAAAAAACCAGTTAAAGGAGTCATGCCAAGCAAGAAAGGGAGAGGAGGGGTCCACCCCCAACCTTCTCCTGCAGATGTTCAGAACAGGAAGAAGCAAGAGATAACTATGACTAAATTTCCTTGGAAGAGAGGAGAATTTGGTTAGACACCAGGCAAATGTTGATTATATGAGATTCACTGCTTTAATGTTAGAACACAGTATTGGCTTATACTGTAGCAGCTTGGTGCGCATGTGTAATCCAAAAGGTGAACTCCAGGACTCCATGGAGGAAGAGGAGAGGCCTTCCTCAAAGAAGATCCCCAAAGAGTGGTACAACTTACTTAAAGAAGTGTGGAGCATGCGTGGGGAAGGTGATGATGAGGGCAGTGATACAAGTGTGACGAATCGAAAATGGGAGGAGATGGTAATGACATGCAGCATAAAAAGGGGAATTTGGGCTTGACACGCTAGTACGTGAGGTGACGGGGGTCCAAAAGCCCTGCACCCGTACCCCACGCATACCCCGCGAGGTTATTTTTGCTTATACGCTATTATCAGAAACAAATTATTCATAATTTAAAGCAAATTATATTGTCAATATTTTGAGTGTATTCAATTGTATATATATTAAGCTACATAATTAAAATTGCTGTTACATTTCATTTTGTTTGGGTTTGTTCTTTCCGTTTTTTTGATTGGATAATTGGGCAAATATAACATGTGGAATGTCCTCCACAGCAGAGTGTCAGACCCCTGGATCTTTTTAAACAATTTTATCAAGGTGGAGCTGTGGCGGCTTCAGCTGGTGCCTCTGGGGGACCTTGAACAAAGAACCCCTGAGCTTTTCTACCCTCCCAGGTGAAGTGTGATAATCTCAGGTCTTCCTGCTGTGTCCGAGTGCCGGGCCACTGGCTGGCACCACAGGTCCCCAGACCCTCTGCTGAGGCATCCCTCTCCTACAGTCAAGTTTAGTCTGTCACATTTGGCTTTTCTCTCTGATCCACCACCAGGACCAAAGATCACATGGTCCTGAGGATGTAAAAATGCCTGTTCCTTCTGGAACATTGCTGTTGTGTGACAGCCGTGCAGGCAGAGCGGGAGAGCGGGCAGCTGTAGGGATACTGACTCGTTTCCCTGGTGCCAGCCGTGCTGCATCCATCGAGCTGCTGGGTGTTGGTGCTCGTTGGGACGCGGCCCGGCCCGGCACCACGGGAGTTAGGAAGGGTCTTGAAGGAATCCCCACGCGTTAAAGCAGACGATTTAGCCTGGGATTTTAAGTTGTTTCTCAGTTAACCTTGTAAAAGGCCAAAACAAGTCTCCTATGAATTCTGTCCCTGTCAAGGTCAGTTCTGCCCCGAAAGCCCGTCAGCATTCTCAGGGCAGTGGCAGGAGCCGGGTGCTGGCCCGGAGCCCCGCTGGCCGGGGAGAGCGCGGCCCAGAGCGAGCCCCTGCTGCCCGGGATGGCCACAGGCCCGGGGGAGCCAGGCAGGCAACGCCAGGGCCCTGTCCAGGGCTCCTGGGGCTCCTCTGGCATCTGTTCCGTCCCCTCAGGCGCTGAGCGGTGCCCGTCCCGTGGGGCTGTCTGTGCCCGGCCCCAAAAGAGGCAGGGCCGGGGCTGTGGCCCCTGGGCTGGCGGTGCCGCCTGCCCAGCGCTCAGCACTGCCCGTGCCGTGCCGGTGCAGCGTGACCCGGCGGGGCAGCTCCGCCTCGGCGCCTCGCCACTGCCATCCCGGCACGGCGGCTGGCCCTGGGCCGTGGCAGCCCCGAGCTGCACGGGCCCGGGAGGGACTGTTGGAGGTCCCCGTCCCCTGCGTGCCTCAGCAGACACTCCAGCCCCACTGCATGCAGCAGGAGGGACACAAAGCACCTGCACGCTTACGAGAGTCCACAGCCCTTTCTACATGTGAAATGAGACCCCAGAACCATGACATGTGCCTCAGGAGAGATCCCAGCACCCTGCACACCTTGGGAGAGATCCCAAACCCTCTGCATGCCTCACACAGGATTCCAAATCCCTTGCATGACTTGAAGTGGACCCCAGTGCCCTCCATGCCTCAGAGGAAACCTAAAATATCCCTGGGTGTGCCGCAAGGGACCCCATCCCCTCATGCACCTTAGGGGGACTCCAAAGCCCCCACGTGCCTTACAGGGAAGTCCAGGCCAGCTACGCCGAGTGTTTTGACCTGGAAATCAAGCCTGGTTGCACCTGGGTTGTTGTGTCTCTGGGGCTGCTCACCAGCTCTGTCGAACCTCAAGGCCACACAGCCCTTCCCTTCCCTTCCCTTCCCTTCCCTTCCCTTCCCTTCCCTTCCCTTCCCTTCCCTTCCCTTCCCTTCCCTTCCCTTCCCTTCCCTTCCCTTCCCTTCCCTTCCCTTCCCTTCCCTTCCCTTCCCTTCCCTTCCCTTCCCTTCCCTTCCCTTCCCTTCCCTTCCCTTCCCTTCCTTCTGGCCCTGGCTGAGAGCAGCAGACCCTGTGCAGCACCCTGCATTGGTGATGGCCCATCAATTAGGTCCTATCCAGTGTGTGTTAATTAGGGAGGAGCTTTGTTTTGCCTGCTGACATTGCTGGTCAGGCTGTGTCCCTGGAGATACTCTTGATGGCTTCCCTCTTTTCCTGGCCATGGCACTGGAGGAGGTCTGGGCCCAGATGATCCCACGGAAGGAAATGTCCCTCAGCCCAGGGACGCTCAGCATGGGCTGCCCCATCCCCTCGGGGCCCCACCGCTGGTCACAGTGAAGCCATCTGCAGAATAAATAGACTCCACTGTCGCCCTGGTTTTTAATGTTCTTCTAAGCCTTCTGATGTTTACATTCTTGTAGCAAACTTTCCCAAACACTTTATGTAAATAACTTATTGTTTTGCATTCTTTTCTGCAGAGGAGAAATTTGATGGACTGTTGGTTTGTCCAGTGTCATTGGAGAGGTGGCACTTTCACCCTCCAATCCACTGTCACTTTTGGAAATATGTAAATGTTGGAGTCAGAAATTCAACTGCCTTCTTTTTTACCTTGGAGAGATGCGTGTCTGCGTTGTTTTATTTCATGTCCTATAGCGGCACTCCACAACCTGATGTAGTTGTGAAGTGGGTATGCGTGTCAGGGCCTGGCACAAGCGAGACGGCTCTCGTGAAAACTTGTGCCCCGAGCCCTGGACTGAGCCACATCTTTGTTCACAAACATGTTCCATATGCAATACCTTACACAATCTCGTCATGCACATTCAACCCCTGGCCCCGCCTGTCCTCCCCTCACATGGCGATTAGATCCACGGCCTTCTGGGCACGTGTTGTTTCCTGTGGTGGTCACACTGGGGTCTTTGGTGGTCTCTGAGGTCGAAGGCTGTGGTCTTGCTCATGACTGAACTTTTGAACTTTTCTCCTTTGTGCATGCACTGTGGTCCCCTGGTGCTTATCTGAGTAGGTCTGTTGGTTTGGATCAGCTTGGAGACAGAGGAGCTCCTTAGTCTAGGCTTCCTGCATTCCCTGGTCTTCTCCTGGTGTTATGAGTAAAACAGTTATCTGTAGCTATGATATTTTATTAAAAATCCTTTCCTGGGATTTTTCCCCTCATGAGGAGCTGAGGGCCTCAGGAAAGAAATGTAAACAATAACTGTCTGCTGCTGTGGAATGCAACAGGTGCATCTTCCATTGGTCCATGTGGATTGTTTTCACTTGATGACCAATCACAGCCAACTGTGTTGAGCCTGTGAGCGGCCCAAAACCTCCATTTCATCAGCAGCCCCGGCCTGGCTTCTGCCTGCCCACACCGTGGGCATCCACAGCTCCTCCTGGGCATGGAGCTCAGTCAGTGCTGGGGCTGGGTGGGCTTTGCTGCTGCTGCCACCTGGACACTGGGGTGACCGCTTGTCCTGGGTTGCAGTGTAAAGATGTATTCTAATGCCATCCTCAAGAGCTGCTGAAACCAGGAGGGGCATTGTTTCTTCCTTATCTCCTGTTAATGGGCCCATCAATGTCTTGCCACATGACTCAGAGATAACTCCCTCCCAGAGCCATTTCTGTTTAGTGGCTAATCAAGGACCCACAGCATGAGGCAGAATGATACCAGCCCACTGTGAGATGCTCTGCCCATGGGGGAGGAGCTAAGCATCCCCAGCTGGATATAATCTGGGTTTTGGGACACAACAAGCAGTCTTTCCACTGGATTCCCAGAGGAACCGCCGCCCTTACCCACTGCTTTTCCAGAGGATGAGAGCTACCAGATTGTTTCTACAGGATCACCACTTCCACAAGTCCATTTCATGTGGACTGCTACCACCACCCTAACTAGCAGGGTGTCAGCAGGCTGTATTCTGAGCCTGTCAGTGGTTTTTCTTTTGTATCATTGCATGTATTTTGGGATTTTTTCCCTTTTCCTAATAAATTGTATTTCTGACTTGGAGTCTCTCACTGGTTTTGCTTTCAAACCACAACACAGATCCTTCTCTTTATTTCAACAGAGGAATGGGCCATTGCCTACTCTGCAAGCGGGGGGCGGGGGGGGAGGGTGGGGTGGGGTGGGGTGTCACCTTCAGTGCTGCCTAGAGGGCAAGGCCAGGGGGCTCAGGGGCAGAGGAAGGGATGTGTTTGTCTGAGGAGGGGCTGGAAGGTGCTGGGCTGGTCCTGGGGTCTCTAGAGGAACTCGGGTTGGCTGGGATGGGACAGATGGAGAGAAAAAAAGGGATGAAGGCAGCTTGGGGAGGCCCATGGGGAGAGCAGGTGGCAGTGGGATCTACGGGGCAATAAGAGGCTTCCTCGTAGTTGGTTGTTCTGGGGTCCTCTTCACAGAAGACTTGAGAGGGCTGTCCGGGCCGTTCCTGCTGCTGGAGGAGCTGCTCACGCTGTCTGGGTGTCAGGTGCAGCCACCGTCTTCCAACTCCTGTCCCGAGGTGCTCCTGTGAAGAGAGGAGGAGGCTGAGGCCCCAGCTGCCAGTGGCACACAGGGACCCTCGTGCACAGCAGGGCCCAGAGCTGGCAAGGCTCCCCAGCATGGCTGGAGCTGCTGGCACAGCTGGGCCCAGCTGGACAGCTGCCCCTCAAGGCCCCGGAAAGCAGGGACGGCTCTGGGCAGGGTCCCTGGCCAGGAGCGGGCCCCAGAGCGCCTCTGCCTTTCAAGGGCAACCTCGGCCCTGCTCTTTCTCCTCCCCACCTGCCTCTGCCTCTGCCCCGTGCCCCTGGGGCTGCTCTTGGCCAGGCAGCCTCAGTGGGAGCCAGCTCTGGCTGCAGCCCCAGCGGGGCCCCCAGGACAAGGCCCAGCAATTGAGGGGCCAATGGAAGCACTGAGCAGCAGCAGAACCCTCAGCAGAGTTATTTGGACAATCATGGACTGGCCACAACTCCACTGCAGCCTCAATGGGAATGTTCCCTGACCATGTTAGACTTTCAAAAGAAGCTGTTTGAGGGGGAGAGCAACAAAACACTCACTGTTTTCTGTTCCAGGAATACCAGATTCCAAAGCAGCACAACATGAAAACAAGCTCCAAACAAAGCACGCCTGCCAGTAACCCTAGCCAGCAGCCGGTTCCCTGACAGAAGCCCCTTCCGAGGCCATCCTGGGCATTGCGAACAGATCTTGTGGTGCCGGCTGCATCTGTGGGAGCGATGGGGAGCGTGAGCCCGTGCTGTGCTGCACTGCAGAGCTGGCAGCACGGTGGATACGGGCAGGACGTACTCTGTTTCCCCCAGAGCTGGGGCCTGCAGGCACCTTGCCGGCCCTTGGCACAGGCTGTGCCAGCCAACAAAGCCCAGCAGGCCGGGAGGAGAGCCCGGGGGCAGCGCAGCTGCTTGGGCAGTGGCTGCTGCCAGGGACACGGGCCAAAGCCATCCCTGAGCAGCCACTGCCACCCCTGGCCCTCCCTGCCCCGTGACAGCTCCCCCAGCCCCAGGGGACAGGCTCAGGCCCTGTCAGGAGCCTGTCGGGAGCCAGGGCTGGCTCTGGCCCTGGGCTGGCGGCAGGGCTCCCGCTCGGGGCTGCTCCTGTGCCTTGGGCCTCTGGGCACTCAGGGCCAGCTCCGCAGCAGCTGCAGCGCCAGGGACGTTGCTGCACCAGTCCCGTTTCCCCGGGGCTCTGAACCAGCTCCAGAGGCCTGGAAGCCGAGGCGCCTCCAGCTTTGGCTGCTGCCGGGCCGGGCAAGGGCAGGCCCTGGGGGAAGAGCTGTTGCCACACAGCCCCGGCCAGGGCTGAGCCCAGCACAGCAATTACCTGCTGTGCCTGTGCCCGTGTCTGGCATTGCCTTCCTTCCTGCAGCTCGAGTTGCCAATGAGCCACTGCTTCTCCCTGGGTGCTCCTCCTTCTGCACAGCCTTTTGGTCCATCACTTGAACAAGGGAAAAAGGGTCAACTGGATCAAATGGAAACACTCCCCACTGGGGAGGTGGCACCTTCATGAGGCAATGCTTGTCTAAGTCACAGGTAAAGATCAGGAAAAAGCCCAGGTAATTGGGGCTCGGCCAGTGCACTCCCATGAGCAAACAGCTACACCGCCTGATCTTCTCAGAGACTGGGAAATGGCAGGGGATCTCAGGCCCACGGTACAGTTGGGGCACCCTATCAGCTAATGCCAAATTCCATCCTGCAGAGGCTGGGGAGGAATTGCAGCAAGGCCAGGCTGGGAAACAGCCCTGCAGGGCGTGAAAGCAGCAGCGGGGCAGCAAGGCTGCCATGGATCCCTTCCTGCTGTGCCGGGCACGGCGTGTCCAGATGTGCAGCCAAAGCCCCCGGCTGCTGAGTCCCAGGGGAAGCATGAGGGAAACGCACCCACCTTGTCCTCGGGGTGCTTCCTTCTGTGTTTGTCTCAGGAATTCATCTGCCTCATGAGACGTTTTGGCTGCAGTATCTTGGGTCTTTACTTTTGGAGGACCCTAAGAGAAAGTAGTTCCATTTCCCAGGAATGGATCCCACAAAAGCGGGGCTCAGCCTGTGGGGTCAGCAGGGACACACTACTCACCCCTGCCATGGGAGCTGGGTTGGGGCCAAGCATCCAGCCCTAGAGCTTGAGAAGTCCTCCCTGCAGACACACCTGTAACTCAACAGCCACAGAAGCTTCTGCCATCTCTGCTGATCTGCACGGGCACCACTGAGCCGCAGCAGCAGTGAGGGGATCGTGCAGGGTGCGGGCACACACATGCATGGTTCTCTGCTGGCACCTGCAGCAATGCCTCCCTGGCCGAGCTTTGGGCTCTGAGCTGGCAGCTCTCCCAGGGGGAAAGGCCTTGACCTACCCTCAGCATCTCCCAGAGCCTTGTCCTGGATGTGGGGCCTTCACCGGCAGGTTCAGCTGCAAAGAAAGGCAGGACAGAAGAGCTCCTGTGGCACTGCAGGAGATCCTCAGGCTGCCCACAAGGCTCAGCCCCGGGGCACAGCCCTGGGCCCGGCCCCTTCCCTCTCTGCTCTTCTCTTTGACTGCACAGAGCACACGGAAGGACACACTGGCACAGTACACGGGAGGAGGACTGAAAGATCAATGCTCCTTCCTCCCACTGACAGCGATCCTGTGGGATCCCTCAGGGATCCAGAAGGGAGCAGGGAAAGATTCTCAGAATCCTTCAGCCCTTACATAATGTTAAGGGAAATGGTTTATAAATGAGCTTTTTTTGCATTGATCCTGATTATTCACTCAGGAAAGGCAGAATGAAAACTTACCTCCAGCATCCTCCAGGAACTTCAAACCATCCTTCATCAGGACTTCCTGAAAACCCATGTCACGACTCCAGTCTAAAAGGGAGCAGAGATCACAACCATATCTGTGGCATGCTGGGAACCCCTAATGCTACAGGCAAAAGGCCACTGCAAGGGGGTTGGGTAAGGCTATGGGACCCAGATGGGAATGGACATGGCCAAAGCTGCCCAGGGGCCTGGGGAGCTCTGGGCTGGCTCCTGATCACTCTCCACACTCTTTCCCTGCCCTCAGCAACATCCCTGGGAGGGGTGGCTGGAGTAGCCCAGGGCCCCGGGGCTCTCTCCCTCAAACTCACAGAAAATCCTCCCTAAAGCATGGGGGAAAACTGCAGCAGGCAGTGCCACAGCTCTCCATCCCTCCCTCCTACACTCCCTCCTGCCCTCCTTCTGCTGAGACAGCTCCAAGATCCCAAGGGCAAACAGCCAGGCCCTCTCAGGACACACTGGAGCCTTGCCCTCCCCCTCTGTCCTTTCCCCACCATGGGCACCCCATGCTGTCACTGCCAGGTTTCAGGACATGTCTCCCATGGAGGGACCCCAGCAGGACTGCTCAGGACCCGAGTGCCCTGAGCCTGCTCGCGATAATTCCCCTGGGCTGTGCCGCTCTAGTCCAGGCTGTGCCCGCGCTGCCAAGCAGCAGAGAGGGCAGCTCAAGCCTCAGCAGGGCTCAGGCCCAGAGGCACAGCAATTACCTCCTGTGCCTGTGCCTGGCATGGCCTCCCTTCCTGCAGCAGAGGCTGGCATGGAACCACTGCTTCCTCTGGAGAGTGCTTCCATCTGCACAGACTCTCCTTTCACTTCTGGAGAATGAAAAAGAGACAGCTGGATCAGATGGAAACATTCCTCACTGGGAATGGGGAAGGTGAGGCATCACTTGTGAAAGGAATGGATAAGGATCAGAAAACACCCAGGATTTTGGGACAACCCAAGGCTGCTTCCTTCCCCAAACAGCCCCAACATCTGATCTGCCTGGACACCAGGAAATTGCAGGGGATCTGAGGGTGGGCATGGACTGTCTGTCAGCTGGTGCAATTGGGGCTGTCTGCCAGCTGATGCCAAATGCCTTCCTGCAGAGGCTGGGCAGAAGCTGCAGCCAGGCCAGGCTGGGAAACAGCCCTGCAGGGCATGAAAGCAGCAGCGGGACAGCAAGGCTGCCATGGATCCCTTCCTGCTGTGCCGGGCACGACGTGTCCAGATGTGCAGCCAAAGCCCCCAGCTGCTGAGTCCCAGGAGCAGCATGAGGGAAATGCACCCACCTTGTCTTCTCTGCAGACGTTCCTTCAGCATTTGCCACATGATTTCTAATGGGTCCTGGAATTTCCTGCCTGCCATGTCTTTGGTCTCTCCTGTCAGAGGACCTTAAGAGAAAGTAGTTCCATTTCCCAGCAATGGACCCCACAAAAGCAGGGCTCAGCCTGAGGGGTCAGCAGGGACACACTACTCACCCCTGCCATGGGAGCTGGGCTTTTGTGCAGCATCCAAGGTAGGAGTTGGTGAGGTCCTCCCTGCAGACACGCCTGTAACACAACAGCCACAGAAGCTTCTGTCACCTGGTTCTTACCAGTCAGTCAAACATTACGCCTTGGTGGGACAGTGAGAACATACCTGCAGAATGCTCAGAGGGCTTCACAACTTCAGAGCGCCAGGCTAATGGAGAATCCTTCCCAGCATCCCAGTCTGGAAGCAAACCAAGATGAGAACTGTTTCCATTGTGTGCCAGGGCTGGCTCTGGCCCCGGGCTGGCGGCAGGGCTCCCGCTCGGGGCTGCTCCTGTGCCTTGGGTCTCTGGGCACTCAGGGCCAGCTCCGCAGCAGCTGCAGCGCCAGGGACGTTGCTGCACCAGTCCCGTTTCCCCGGGGCTCTGAACCAGCTCCAGAGGCCTGGAAGCTGAGGCGCCTCCAGCTTTG
Source organism: Passer domesticus (assembly GCF_036417665.1). Classification (NCBI taxonomy): domain Eukaryota; kingdom Metazoa; phylum Chordata; class Aves; order Passeriformes; family Passeridae; genus Passer; species Passer domesticus. The sequence continues at coordinate 5,333,931 of NC_087482.1, read as the reverse complement.
GCTGCTGCCGGGCCGGGCAAGGGCAGGCCCTGGGAGAAGAGCTGCTGCCACACAGCCCCGGCCAGGCCTGTGCCCGGCACAGTAATTACCTGCTGTGCATGTGCCCGTGTCTGGCTTTGCCTTCCTTCCTGCAGCAGGGGCTGGCACCGAAGATGGAGTGCTTCCTTCAAGAAATACCACCTTCCACTGAAGCACTATGTCCATCTCTTGACAAAGGAAGGGAGACAGCTGCATCAGATGGAGCTGTTTCCCACTTGGGTGGTGGCATCAGAGGTAATATTTGTGAAATTTATAGAGCAGGAAAATGGCCAGGTTACAGTGGCATGATGAGAGCACTTCCACCACCAAACAGCCACCCTTTTCCTAATCTGCAGGGCTGGATATAGTGGGGGATCTCAGGGTGTCTTACAGTTTGGGCATGGCCTGTCAGCTGATGCCAAATGCCTTCCTGCAGAGGCTGGGTAGAAGCTGCAGCCAGGCCAGGCTGGGAAACAGCCCTTGAGGGTGTGAAAGCAGCAGCGGGGCAGCAAGGCTGCCATGGATCCCTTCCCACTGTGCCGGGCACGGCGTGTCCAGATGTGCAGCCAAAGCCCCCGGCTGCTGACTCCCAGGAGCAGCATGAGGGAAATGCACCCACCTTGTCTTCTCTGCAGACATTCCTTCAGCTCTTGCCTCATCTGTTTGGATGGTTCCAGGGATATCTTATCTGTTGTATCTTGGATTTTCCCTGTTGGAGTACCTTAGAGAAAAATATTTCCATTTCCCAGGAATGGATCCCAGAAAAGCAGGGTTCAGCCTGTGGGGTCAGCAGGGACACACTACTCACCCCTGAGATGGGAGCTGGGCTTGAGTGCAGCATCCAAGGTAGCAGCTGGAGAAGCTGGAGAAGTCCTCCCTGTAGACACATCTGTAACACAACAGCCACAGAAGCTTCTGTCACCTGGTGCCTGCCCGCTTGTCTACAATTCTTCCTTGGTGGCACACTGAGAACATACCTGCAGGAGGCTCCAAGGGCTTCAAAACTTTATTCATCCAAGCTGATGGAGAAGCCTTCTCAGCACCCTCATCTACAATGCAGCACAGATGAGAACATTTTCCAGTGTGCGCTGGGATCTCTTTCTGCCACAGGGAACTGGGCACTGCCAGGGAGTCGGCTAAGGCCATGGGAGCCAGATGTGAATAGACATGGCCAAAGCTGCCCAGGGGCCTGGGGTGCTCTGGGCTGGCTCCTGGTCACTCTCCACACTCTTTCCCTGCCCTCAGCAACATCCCTGGGAGGGGTGGCTGCAGCAGTGCAGGGACCTGGAACTCTCCCCCTCACACACAGAAGAAATCCTCCCTAAAGCATGGGGGAAAACTGCAGCAGGCAGTGCCGCAGCTATCCATCCTGCCCTCCCTCTGTCCCTCCTGCCCTCCTTCTGTGGGGAAACCCCCCAGATCCCAAGGGCAAACAGCCAGGCCCTCTCAGGACACACTGGAGCCTTGCTCTCCCCCTCTGTCCTTTCCCCACCGTGGGCACCCCGTGCAGTCGCTGCCAGGTTTCAGGACGTGTCTCCCATGGAGGGACCCCAGCAGGACTGCTCAGTGCCCTGAGCCTGCTCGGGATAATTCCCCTGGTCTGTGCTGCTCTAGTCCAGGCTGTGCCCGCACTGCCAAACAGCAGAGAGGGCAGCTCAAGCCTCAGCAGGGCTCAGGCCCAGAGGCACGGCAATTACCTCCTGTGCCTGTGCCTGGCATGGCCTCCCTTCCTGGAGCTGAGGCTGGCATGCAACCACTGCTTCTTCCGGGAAATGCTTCTTTCTCCGTAGGCTCTCCTTTCATTTCTGGAGAATGGAAAAGAGACAGCTGGATCAGATGAAAACATTCCTGACTGGGAATGGGGAAGGGGACAATTTCAGGAGGCATCACTTGTGAAAGGAATACATAAGGATCAGAAAACACCCAGGATTTTGGGACAACCCAAGGCTGCTTCCTTCCCCAAACAGCCCCAACATCTGATCTGCCTGGACACCAGGAAATTGCAGGGCATCTGAGGGTGGGCATGGCCTGTGGTGCAATTGGGGCTGTCTACCAGCTGATGCCAAATGCCTTCCTGCAGAGGCTGGGCAGAAGCTGCAGCCAGGCCAGGCTGGGAAACAGCCCGGCAGGGCGTGAAAGCAGCAGCGGGGCAGCAAGGCTGCCATGGATCCCTTCCTGCTGTGCCGGGCACGGCGTGTCCAGATGTGCAGCCAAAGCCCCCGGCTGCTGAGTCCCAGGAGCAGCATGAGGGAAATGCACCCACCTTGTCTTCTCTGCAGACGTTCCTTCAGCATTTGCCACATGATTTCTAATGGGTCCTGGAATTTCCTGCCTGCCATGTCTTTGGTCTCTCCTGTCAGAGGACCTTAAGAGAAAGTAGTTCCATTTCCCAGCAATGGACCCCACAAAAGCAGGGCTCAGCCTGAGGGGTCAGCAGGGACACACTACTCACCCCTGCCATGGGAGCTGGCCTTTTGTGCAGCATCCAAGGTAGGAGTTGGTGAGGTCGTCCCTGCAGACACGCCTGTAACACAACAGCCACAGAAGCTTCTGTCACCTGCTTCTTACCAGTCAGTCAAACATTACGCCTTGGTGGGACAGTGAGAACATACCTGCAGAATGCTCAGAGGGCTTCACAACTTCAGAGCGCCAGGCTAATGGAGAATCCTTCCCAGCATCCCAGTCTGGAAGCAAACCAAGATGAGAACTGTTTCCATTGTGTGCCAGGGCTGGCTCTGGCCCTGGGCTGGCAGCAGGGCTCCCGCTCGGGGCTGCTCCTGTGCCTTGGGCCTCTGGGCACTCAGGGCCAGCTCCGCAGCAGCTGCAGCGCCAGGGACGTTGCTGCACCAGTCCCGTTTCCCCGGGGCTTGAACCAGCTCCAGAGGCCTGGAAGCCGAGGCGCCTCCAGCTTTGGCTGCTGCCGGGCCGGGCAAGGGCAGGCCCTGGGGGAAGAGCTGCTGCCACACAGCCCCGGCCAGGGCTGAGCCCGGCACAGCAATTACCTGCTGTGCCTGTGCCCGTGTCTGCCATCGCCTTCCTTCCTGCAGCAGGGGCTGGCACCGAAGATGGAGTGCTTCCTTCAAGAAATACCACCTTCCACTGAAGCACTATGTCCATCTCTTGACAAAGGAAGGGAGACAGCTGCATCAGATGGAGCTGTTCCCCACTTGGGTGGTGGCATCAGAGGTAATATTTGTGAAATTTATGGAGCAGGAAAATGGCCAGGTTACAGTGGCATGATGAGAGCACTTCCACCACCAAACAGCCACCCTTTTCCTAATCTGCAGGGCTGGATATTGTGGGGGATCTCAGGGTGTGTTACAGTTTGGGCATGGCCTGTCAGCTGATGCCAAATAACTTCCGGCAGAGGCTGGGCAGAAGCTGCAGCCAGGCCAGGCTGGGAAACAGCCCTGCAGGGTGTGAAAGCAGCAGCGGGGCAGCAAGGCTGCCATGGATCCCTTCCTGCTGTGCCGGGCACGGCGTGTCCAGATGTGCAGCCAAAGCCCCCGGCTGCTGAGTCCCAGGGGAAGCATGAGGGAAACGCACCCACCTTGTCCTCGGGGTGCTTCCTTCTGTGTTTGTCTCAGGAATTCATCTGCCTCATGAGACGTTTTGGCTGCAGTATCTTGGGTCTTTACTTTTGGAGGACCCTAAGAGAAAGTAGTTCCATTTCCCAGGAATGGATCCCACAAAAGCGGGGCTCAGCCTGTGGGGTCAGCAGGGACACACTACTCACCCCTGCCATGGGAGCTGGGTTGGGGCCAAGCATCCAGCCCTAGAGCTTGAGAAGTCCTCCCTGCAGACACACCTGTAACTCAACAGCCACAGAAGCTTCTGCCATCTCTGCTGATCTGCACGGGCACCACTGAGCCGCAGCAGCGGTGAGGGGATCGTGCAGGGTGCGGGCACACACATGCATGGTTCTCTGCTGGCACCTGCAGCAATGCCTCCCTGGCCGAGCTTTGGGCTCTGAGCTGGCAGCTCTCCCAGGGGGAAAGGCCTTGACCTACCCTCAGCATCTCCCAGAGCCTTGTCCTGGATGTGGGGCCTTCACCGGCAGGTTCAGCTGCAAAGAAAGGCAGGACAGAAGAGCTCCTGTGGCACTGCAGGAGATCCTCAGGCTGCCCACAAGGCTCAGCCCCGGGGCACAGCCCTGGGCCCGGCCCCTTCCCTCTCTGCTCTTCTCTTTGACTGCACAGAGCACACGGAAGGACACACTGGCACAGTACACGGGAGGAGGACTGAAAGATCAATGCTCCTTCCTCCCACTGACAGCGATCCTGTGGGATCCCTCAGGGATCCAGAAGGGAGCAGGGAAAGATTCTCAGAATCCTTCAGCCCTTACATAATGTTAAGGGAAATGGTTTATAAATGAGCTTTTTTTGCATTGATCCTGATTATTCACTCAGGAAAGGCAGAATGAAAACTTACCTCCAGCATCCTCCAGGAACTTCAAACCATCCTTCATCAGGACTTCCTGAAAACCCATGTCACGACTCCAGTCTAAAAGGGAGCAGAGATCACAACCATATCTGTGGCATGCTGGGAACCCCTAATGCTACAGGCAAAAGGCCACTGCAAGGGGGTTGGGTAAGGCTATGGGACCCAGATGGGAATGGACATGGCCAAAGCTGCCCAGGGGCCTGGGGAGCTCTGGGCTGGCTCCTGATCACTCTCCACACTCTTTCCCTGCCCTCAGCAACATCCCTGGGAGGGGTGGCTGGAGTAGCCCAGGGCCCCGGGGCTCTCTCCCTCAAACTCACAGAAAATCCTCCCTAAAGCATGGGGGAAAACTGCAGCAGGCAGTGCCACAGCTCTCCATCCCTCCCTCCTACACTCCCTCCTGCCCTCCTTCTGCTGAGACAGCTCCAAGATCCCAAGGGCAAACAGCCAGGCCCTCTCAGGACACACTGGAGCCTTGCCCTCCCCCTCTGTCCTTTCCCCACCATGGGCACCCCATGCTGTCACTGCCAGGTTTCAGGACATGTCTCCCATGGAGGGACCCCAGCAGGACTGCTCAGGACCCGAGTGCCCTGAGCCTGCTCGCGATAATTCCCCTGGGCTGTGCCGCTCTAGTCCAGGCTGTGCCCGCGCTGCCAAGCAGCAGAGAGGGCAGCTCAAGCCTCAGCAGGGCTCAGGCCCAGAGGCACAGCAATTACCTCCTGTGCCTGTGCCTGGCATGGCCTCCCTTCCTGCAGCAGAGGCTGGCATGGAACCACTGCTTCCTCTGGAGAGTGCTTCCATCTGCACAGACTCTCCTTTCACTTCTGGAGAATGAAAAAGAGACAGCTGGATCAGATGGAAACATTCCTCACTGGGAATGGGGAAGGTGAGGCATCACTTGTGAAAGGAATGGATAAGGATCAGAAAACACCCAGGATTTTGGGACAACCCAAGGCTGCTTCCTTCCCCAAACAGCCCCAACATCTGATCTGCCTGGACACCAGGAAATTGCAGGGGATCTGAGGGTGGGCATGGACTGTCTGTCAGCTGGTGCAATTGGGGCTGTCTGCCAGCTGATGCCAAATGCCTTCCTGCAGAGGCTGGGCAGAAGCTGCAGCCAGGCCAGGCTGGGAAACAGCCCTGCAGGGCATGAAAGCAGCAGCGGGACAGCAAGGCTGCCATGGATCCCTTCCTGCTGTGCCGGGCACGACGTGTCCAGATGTGCAGCCAAAGCCCCCAGCTGCTGAGTCCCAGGAGCAGCATGAGGGAAATGCACCCACCTTGTCTTCTCTGCAGACGTTCCTTCAGCATTTGCCACATGATTTCTAATGGGTCCTGGAATTTCCTGCCTGCCATGTCTTTGGTCTCTCCTGTCAGAGGACCTTAAGAGAAAGTAGTTCCATTTCCCAGCAATGGACCCCACAAAAGCAGGGCTCAGCCTGAGGGGTCAGCAGGGACACACTACTCACCCCTGCCATGGGAGCTGGCCTTTTGTGCAGCATCCAAGGTAGGAGTTGGTGAGGTCGTCCCTGCAGACACGCCTGTAACACAACAGCCACAGAAGCTTCTGTCACCTGCTTCTTACCAGTCAGTCAAACATTACGCCTTGGTGGGACAGTGAGAACATACCTGCAGAATGCTCAGAGGGCTTCACAACTTCAGAGCGCCAGGCTAATGGAGAATCCTTCCCAGCATCCCAGTCTGGAAGCAAACCAAGATGAGAACTGTTTCCATTGTGTGCCAGGGCTGGCTCTGGCCCCGGGCTGGCGGCAGGGCTCCCGCTCGGGGCTGCTCCTGTGCCTTGGGTCTCTGGGCACTCAGGGCCAGCTCCGCAGCAGCTGCAGCGCCAGGGACGTTGCTGCACCAGTCCCGTTTCCCCGGGGCTCTGAACCAGCTCCAGAGGCCTGGAAGCTGAGGCGCCTCCAGCTTTGGCTGCTGCCGGGCCGGGCAAGGGCAGGCCCTGGGAGAAGAGCTGCTGCCACACAGCCCCGGCCAGGCCTGTGCCCGGCACAGTAATTACCTGCTGTGCATGTGCCCGTGTCTGGCTTTGCCTTCCTTCCTGCAGCAGGGGCTGGCACCGAAGATGGAGTGCTTCCTTCAAGAAATACCACCTTCCACTGAAGCACTATGTCCATCTCTTGACAAAGGAAGGGAGACAGCTGCATCAGATGGAGCTGTTTCCCACTTGGGTGGTGGCATCAGAGGTAATATTTGTGAAATTTATAGAGCAGGAAAATGGCCAGGTTACAGTGGCATGATGAGAGCACTTCCACCACCAAACAGCCACCCTTTTCCTAATCTGCAGGGCTGGATATAGTGGGGGATCTCAGGGTGTCTTACAGTTTGGGCATGGCCTGTCAGCTGATGCCAAATGCCTTCCTGCAGAGGCTGGGTAGAAGCTGCAGCCAGGCCAGGCTGGGAAACAGCCCTTGAGGGTGTGAAAGCAGCAGCGGGGCAGCAAGGCTGCCATGGATCCCTTCCCACTGTGCCGGGCACGGCGTGTCCAGATGTGCAGCCAAAGCCCCCGGCTGCTGACTCCCAGGAGCAGCATGAGGGAAATGCACCCACCTTGTCTTCTCTGCAGACATTCCTTCAGCTCTTGCCTCATCTGTTTGGATGGTTCCAGGGATATCTTATCTGTTGTATCTTGGATTTTCCCTGTTGGAGTACCTTAGAGAAAAATATTTCCATTTCCCAGGAATGGATCCCAGAAAAGCAGGGTTCAGCCTGTGGGGTCAGCAGGGACACACTACTCACCCCTGAGATGGGAGCTGGGCTTGAGTGCAGCATCCAAGGTAGCAGCTGGAGAAGCTGGAGAAGTCCTCCCTGTAGACACATCTGTAACACAACAGCCACAGAAGCTTCTGTCACCTGGTGCCTGCCCGCTTGTCTACAATTCTTCCTTGGTGGCACACTGAGAACATACCTGCAGGAGGCTCCAAGGGCTTCAAAACTTTATTCATCCAAGCTGATGGAGAAGCCTTCTCAGCACCCTCATCTACAATGCAGCACAGATGAGAACATTTTCCAGTGTGCGCTGGGATCTCTTTCTGCCACAGGGAACTGGGCACTGCCAGGGAGTCGGCTAAGGCCATGGGAGCCAGATGTGAATAGACATGGCCAAAGCTGCCCAGGGGCCTGGGGTGCTCTGGGCTGGCTCCTGGTCACTCTCCACACTCTTTCCCTGCCCTCAGCAACATCCCTGGGAGGGGTGGCTGCAGCAGTGCAGGGACCTGGAACTCTCCCCCTCACACACAGAAGAAATCCTCCCTAAAGCATGGGGGAAAACTGCAGCAGGCAGTGCCGCAGCTATCCATCCTGCCCTCCCTCTGTCCCTCCTGCCCTCCTTCTGTGGGGAAACCCCCCAGATCCCAAGGGCAAACAGCCAGGCCCTCTCAGGACACACTGGAGCCTTGCTCTCCCCCTCTGTCCTTTCCCCACCGTGGGCACCCCGTGCAGTCGCTGCCAGGTTTCAGGACGTGTCTCCCATGGAGGGACCCCAGCAGGACTGCTCAGTGCCCTGAGCCTGCTCGGGATAATTCCCCTGGTCTGTGCTGCTCTAGTCCAGGCTGTGCCCGCACTGCCAAACAGCAGAGAGGGCAGCTCAAGCCTCAGCAGGGCTCAGGCCCAGAGGCACGGCAATTACCTCCTGTGCCTGTGCCTGGCATGGCCTCCCTTCCTGGAGCTGAGGCTGGCATGCAACCACTGCTTCTTCCGGGAAATGCTTCTTTCTCCGTAGGCTCTCCTTTCATTTCTGGAGAATGGAAAAGAGACAGCTGGATCAGATGAAAACATTCCTGACTGGGAATGGGGAAGGGGACAATTTCAGGAGGCATCACTTGCGAAAGGAATACATAAGGATCAGAAAACACCCAGGATTTTGGGACAACCCAAGGCTGCTTCCTTCCCCAAACAGCCCCAACATCTGATCTGCCTGGACACCAGGAAATTGCAGGGCATCTGAGGGTGGGCATGGCCTGTGGTGCAATTGGGGCTGTCTACCAGCTGATGCCAAATGCCTTCCTGCAGAGGCTGGGCAGAAGCTGCAGCCAGGCCAGGCTGGGAAACAGCCCGGCAGGGCGTGAAAGCAGCAGCGGGGCAGCGAGGCTGCCATGGATCCCTTCCTGCTGTGCCGGGCACGGCGTGTCCAGATGTGCAGCCAAAGCCCCCGGCTGCTGAGTCCCAGGAGCAGCATGAGGGAAATGCACCCACCTTGTCTTCTCTGCAGACGTTCCTTCAGCATTTGCCACATGATTTCTAATGGGTCCTGGAATTTCCTGCCTGCCATGTCTTTGGTCTCTCCTGTCAGAGGACCTTAAGAGAAAGTAGTTCCATTTCCCAGCAATGGACCCCACAAAAGCAGGGCTCAGCCTGAGGGGTCAGCAGGGACACACTACTCACCCCTGCCATGGGAGCTGGTCTTTTGTGCAGCATCCAAGGTAGGAGTTGGTGAGGTCGTCCCTGCAGACACGCCTGTAACACAACAGCCACAGAAGCTTCTGTCACCTGCTTCTTACCAGTCAGTCAAACATTACGCCTTGGTGGGACAGTGAGAACATACCTGCAGAATGCTCAGAGGGCTTCACAACTTCAGAGCGCCAGGCTAATGGAGAATCCTTCCCAGCATCCCAGTCTGGAAGCAAACCAAGATGAGAACTGTTTCCATTGTGTGCCAGGGCTGGCTCTGGCCCTGGGCTGGCAGCAGGGCTCCCGCTCGGGGCTGCTCCTGTGCCTTGGGCCTCTGGGCACTCAGGGCCAGCTCCGCAGCAGCTGCAGCGCCAGGGACGTTGCTGCACCAGTCCCGTTTCCCCGGGGCTTGAACCAGCTCCAGAGGCCTGGAAGCCGAGGCGCCTCCAGCTTTGGCTGCTGCCGGGCCGGGCAAGGGCAGGCCCTGGGGGAAGAGCTGCTGCCACACAGCCCCAGCCAGGCCTGAGCCCGGCACAGCAATTACCTGCTGTGCCTGTGCCCGTGTCTGCCATCGCCTTCCTTCCTGCAGCAGGGGCTGGCACCGAAGATGGAGTGCTTCCTTCAAGAAATACCACCTTCCACTGAAGCACTATGTCCATCTCTTGACAAAGGAAGGGAGACAGCTGCATCAGATGGAGCTGTTCCCCACTTGGGTGGTGGCATCAGAGGTAATATTTGTGAAATTTATGGAGCAGGAAAATGGCCAGGTTACAGTGGCATGATGAGAGCACTTCCACCACCAAACAGCCACCCTTTTCCTAATCTGCAGGGCTGGATATTGTGGGGGATCTCAGGGTGTGTTACAGTTTGGGCATGGCCTGTCAGCTGATGCCAAATAACTTCCGGCAGAGGCTGGGCAGAAGCTGCAGCCAGGCCAGGCTGGGAAACAGCCCTGCAGGGCATGAAAGCAGCAGCGGGGCAGCGAGGCTGCCATGGATCCCTTCCCACTGTGCCGGGCACGGCGTGTCCAGATGTGCAGCCAAAGCCCCCGGCTGCTGACTCCCAGGGGAAGCATGAGGGAAATGCACCCACCTTCTCTTGTCGGCAGGGGTTCCTTCAGCTCTTGCCTCATCTGTTTGGATGGTTCCAGGGATATCTTATCTGTTGTATCTTGGATTTTCCCTGTTGGAGTACCTTAGAGAAAAATATTTCCATTTCCCAGGAATGGATCCCAGAAAAGCAGGGTTCAGCCTGTGGGGTCAGCAGGGACACACTACTCACCCCTGAGATGGGAGCTGGGCTTGAGTGCAGCATCCAAGGTAGCAGCTGGAGAAGCTGGAGAAGTCTTCCCTGTAGACACATCTGTAACACAACAGCCACAGAAGCTTCTGTCACCTGGTGCCTGCCCGCTTGTCTACAATTCTTCCTTGGTGGCACACTGAGAACATACCTGCAGGAGGCTCCAAGGGCTTCAAAACTTTATTCATCCAAGCTGATGGAGAAGCCTTCCCAGCACCCTCATCTACAATGCAGCACAGATGAGAACATTTTCCAGTGTGTGCTGGGATCTCTTTCTGCCACAGGGAACTGGGCACTGCCAGGGAGTCGGGTAAGGCCATGGGAGCCAGATGTGAATAGACATGGCCAAAGCTGCCCAGGGGCCTGGGGAGCTCTGGGCTGGCTCCTGGTCACTCTCCACACTCTTTCCCTGCCCTCAGCAACATCCCTGGGAGGGGTGGCTGCAGCAGTGCAGGGACCTGGGACTCTCCCCCTCACACACAGAAGAAATCCTCCCTAAAGCATGGGGGAAAACTGCAGCAGGCAGTGCCATAGCTATCCATCCTGCCCTCCCTCTGTCCCTCCTGCCCTCCTTCTGTGGGGAAACCCCCCAGATCCCAAGGGCAAACAGCCAGGCCCTCTCAGGACACACTGGAGCCTTGCTCTCCCCCTCTGTCCTTTCCCCACCGTGGGCACCCCGCGCAGTCACTCCCAGGTTTCAGGACATGTCTCCCATGGAGGGACCCCAGCAGGACTGCTCAGTGCCCTGCGCCTGCTCGGGATAATTCCCCTGGGCTGTGCCGCTCTAGTCCAGGCTGTGCCCGCACTGCCAAACAGCAGAGAGGGCAGCTCAAGCCTCAGCAGGGCTCAGGCCCAGAGGCACAGCAATTACCTCCTGTGCCTGTGCCTGGCATGGCCTCCCTTCCTGGAGCTGAGGCTGGCATGCAACCACTGCTTCTTCCGGGAAATGCTTCTTTCTCCACAGGCTCTCCTTTCATTTCTGGAGAATGGAAAAGAGACAGCTGGATCAGATGAAAACATTCCTGACTGGGAATGGGGAAGGGGACAATTTCAGGAGGCATCACTTGTGAAAGGAATGCACAAGGATCAGAAAACACCCAGGATTTTGGGACAACCCAAGGCTGCTTCCTTCCCCAAACAGCCCCAACATCTGATCTGCCTGGACACCAGGAAATTGCAGGGGATCTGAGGGTGGGCATGGCCTGTGGTGCAATTGGGGCTGTCTGCCAGCTGATGCCAAATGCCTTCCTGCAGAGGCTGGGCAGAAGCTGCAGCCAGGCCAGGCTGGGAAACAGCCCGGCAGGGCGTGAAAGCAGCAGCGGGGCAGCAAGGCTGCCATGGATCCCTTCCTGCTGTGCCAGGCATGGCGTGTCCAGATGTGCAGCCAAAGCCCCCGGCTGCTGAGTCCCAGGAGCAGCATGAGGGAAATGCACCCACCTTGTCTTCTCTGCAGACGTTCCTTCAGCATTTGCCACATGATTTCTAATGGGTCCTGGAATTTCCTGCCTGCCATGTCTTTGGTCTCTCCTGTCAGAGGACCTTAAGAGAAAGTAGTTCCATTTCCCAGCAATGGACCCCACAAAAGCAGGGCTCAGCCTGAGGGGTCAGCAGGGACACACTACTCACCCCTGCCATGGGAGCTGGCCTTTTGTGCAGCATCCAAGGTAGGAGTTGGTGAGGTCGTCCCTGCAGACACGCCTGTAACACAACAGCCACAGAAGCTTCTGTCACCTGCTTCTTACCAGTCAGTCAAACATTACGCCTTGGTGGGACAGTGAGAACATACCTGCAGAATGCTCAGAGGGCTTCACATCTTCAGAGCGCCAGGCTAATGGAGAATCCTTCCCAGCATCCCAGTCTGGAAGCAAACCAAGATGAGAACTGTTTCCATTGTGTGCCAGGGCTGGCTCTGGCCCTGGGCTGGCAGCAGGGCTCCCGCTCGGGGCTGCTCCTGTGCCTTGGGCCTCTGGGCACTCAGGGCCAGCTCCGCAGCAGCTGCAGCGCCAGGGACGTTGCTGCACCAGTCCCGTTTCCCCGGGGCTTGAACCAGCTCCAGAGGCCTGGAAGCTGAGGCGCCTCCAGCTTTGGCTGCTGCCGGGCCGGGCAAGGGCAGGCCCTGGGGGAAGAGCTGCTGCCACACAGCCCCGGCCAGGGCTGAGCCCGGCACAGCAATTACCTGCTGTGCCTGTGCCCGTGTCTGCCATCGCCTTCCTTCCTGCAGCAGGGGCTGGCACCGAAGATGGAGTGCTTCCTTCAAGAAATACCACCTTCCACTGAAGCACTATGTCCATCTCTTGACAAAGGAAGGGAGACAGCTGCATCAGATGGAGCTGTTTCCCACTTGGGTGGTGGCATCAGAGGTAATATTTGTGAAATTTATGGAGCAGGAAAATGGCCAGGTTACAGTGGCATGATGAGAGCACTTCCACCACCAAACAGCCACCCTTTTCCTAATCTGCAGGGCTGGATATAGTGGGGGATCTCAGGGTGTCTTACAGTTTGGGCATGGCCTGTCAGCTGATGCCAAATAACTTCCGGCAGAGGCTGGGCAGAAGCTGCAGCCAGGCCTGGCTGGGAAGCAGCCCTGCAGGGCGTGAAAGCAGCAGCGGGGCAGCAAGGCTGCCATGGATCCCTTCCCACTGTGCCGGGCATGGCGTGTCCAGATGTGCAGCCAAAGCCCCCGGCTGCTGAGTCCCAGGGGAAGCATGAGGGAAATGCACCCACCTTCTCTTGTCGGCAGGGGTTCCTTCAGCTCTTGCCTCATCTGTTTGGATGGTTCCAGGGATATCTTATCTGTTGTATCTTGGATTTTCCCTGTTGGAGTACCTTAGAGAAAAATATTTCCATTTCCCAGGAATGGATCCCAGAAAAGCAGGGCTCAGCCTGAGGGGTCAGCAGGGACACACTACTCACCCCTGAGATGGGAGCTGGGCTTGAGTGCAGCATCCAAGGTAGCAGCTGGAGAAGCTGGAGAAGTCTTCCCTGCAGACACATCTGTAACACAACAGCCACAGAAGCTTCTTTCACCTGGTGCCTGCCCGCTTGTCTACAATTCTTCCTTGGTGGCACACTGAGAACATACCTGCAGGAGGCTCCAAGGGCTTCAAAACTTTCTTCATCCAAGCGGATGGAGAAGCCTTCCCAGCACCCTCATCTACAATGCAGCACAGATGAGAACATTTTCCAGGGTGTGCTGGGATCTCTTTCTGCCACAGGGAACTGGGCACTGCCAGGGAGTCGGCTAAGGCCATGGGAGCCAGATGTGAATAGACATGGCCAAAGGTGCCCAGGGGCCTGGGGAGCTCTGGGCTGGCTCCTGGTCACTCTCCACACTCTTTCCCTGCCCTCAGCAACATCCCTGGGAGGGGTGGCTGCAGCAGTGCAGGGACCTGGGACTCTCCCCCTCACACACAGAAGAAATCCTCCCTAAAGCATGGGGGAAAACTGCAGCAGGCAGTGCCACAGCTATCCATCCTGCCCTCCCTCTGTCCCTCCTGCCCTCCTTCTGTGGGGAAACCCCCCAGATCCCAAGGGCAAACAGCCAGGCCCTCTCAGGACACACTGGAGCCTTGCTCTCCCCCTCTGTCCTTTCCCCACCGTGGGCACCCCGCGCAGTCACTCCCAGGTTTCAGGACATGTCTCCCATGGAGGGACCCCAGCAGGACTGCTCAGTGCCCTGAGCCTGCTCGGGATAATTCCCCTGGGCTGTGCCGCTCTAGTCCAGGCTGTGCCCGCACTGCCAAACAGCAGAGAGGGCAGCTCAAGCCTCAGCAGGGCTCAGGCCCAGAGGCACAGCAATTACCTCCTGTGCCTGTGCCTGGCATGGCCTCCCTTCCTGGAGCTGAGGCTGGCATGCAACCACTGCTTCCTCCGGGAAATGCTTCTTTCTCCGCAGGCTCTCCTTTCATTTCTGGAGAATGGAAAAGAGACAGCTGCATCAGATGAAAACATTCCTGACTGGGAATTGGGAAGGGGACAATTTCAGGAGGCATCACTTGTGAAGGGAAAGCATAAGGATCAGAAAACACCCAGGATTTTGAGACAACCCAAGGCTGCTTCCTTCCCCAAACAGCCCCAACATCTGATCTGCCTGGACAGAAGGAAATTGCAGGGGATCTGAGGGTGGGCATGGCTTGTGGTGCAATTGGGGCTGCCTGCCAGCTGATGCCAAATGCCTTCCTGCAGAGGCTGGGCAGAATCTGCAGCCAGGCCAGGCTGGCAAACAGCCCTGCAGGGCGTGAAAGCAGCAGCGGGGCAGCAAGGCTGCCATGGATCCCTTCCTGCTGTGCCGGGCACGGCGTGTCCACATGTGCAGCCAAAGCCCCCGGCTGCTGAGTCCCAGGGGAAGCACGAGGGAAATGCACCAATACACCCACCTTGTCTTCTCTGCAGACATTCCTTCAGCATTTGCCACATGATTTCTAATGGGTCCTGGAATTTCTTGTCTGCCATGTCTTTGGTATCTCCTGTCGTAGGACCTTAAGAGAAAGTAGTTCCATTTCCCAGCAATGGATCCCAAGAAAGCAGGGCTCAGCCTGAGGGGTCAGCAGGGACACACTACTCACCCCTGCCATGGGAGCTGGCACAGTGTTCTGTGACCAACCAGGTCAATACTATGCTTATAAATCCAGCAGGTGGTAGTTTTTGGTCATCCTGATCCTTTGGGTAGTCTGAATTGCCCTATGAGCAGTTCCACTGCTCTCTAGTTCTGATCACAGGTGCTTTTGGGGTGTCTGTGATGAGGGTACATCATTAATTGGTTAAGTGATGCTGAAATCCTCACATTCTCTGCCAAAACTACCTCTCAGTGTAGAAAACTCTGAATGCAGCCAATGCAGGGTGGAGACTGATATTTGGCCTTGCAGGAAAACAAGGAGAGAGTGCTGAGAAAGCTTCGGTTTCGAAAGCCCTGAAGATTTTAGGGAAGCTCTGAGCACCAGGAGGGCTCCTCAAAGCTCAGCTTTGTTTCTGCACCCTGCCAGGAAAGTATTCTGAAACTTTGCAAAGCAAAGCTCCACAAGTTAGCTTCTAAAAATCTCTATTTCCACTGCAGCCAGATGCTATTTTCTCTGCTGTGAAGTGAGAAAGAAAATCTGAGATCCTGTGTCCTATCCAGCCACTGAGGTCTTCTGGCTCTTTAGGCAAACTGTCTGGAGTTTCACGTGTGGGTTTAGGCAAAAGTTTTTGCAGTTTGAGACTGTTGGAGTACAAATCCAACATGCTTAAAGATAAAGCACTGCACAGCTAAACAAACAAAATCTAGCCATAATGTCAAGACAGATTCCAGATTTACTGATCAAAAATTAAGTTTAGTTTTTTTTTAAAACCTCATGAAAGAATATTGTATGAAATCCACTGAGGTTCAAAGCTGAAATTGAAATTATAAATTCGATAAAATGATAAAACCGATGAAGTGATAAAACTGATTAATTGATAAAACCGATGGCCCTCACAGTGCCCCACACTGAAGTTCAGAATATTTCAACGTTAAATTTTGCATTTAAGTTAATGCCACCCCACAACTATATCTCAATATTTAAAGAAAAAAAAACCTCCATGGCCGATTAGCTTCCAGTAAACCAAACCCTTTAAAATCATTGCTGCTCAGCATCACAAGCGCAGCACTAAACCCAGCTGCCCAAACACCTCTACTTCAAAAGTTGTGCAAATTACCAACAAAATAATCACCCCCCGCTCGTGTGAGCCGATCCCCAGCACCAGCAGCTCTCCAAATTTCCACTGATCCCCTAGAAACGCAGGCAGGTGCAGGGAGTTGCTGTCCCTGCCGGCCCTGAAGCTGTGGGGCTGTGGGGCCGCGGCTCCTGGCGCCGGTCGTGTCGCAGTCTCTAATCTCTGCTGTTGCATGTCCTGGGCAGGCAAGCGTGGGCGACGCAGCAGTGCAGGATCGCTAGACAGCAATATGGAAGTAAGTAGGAAGTTCCTGATGTCTAGCTGGATGTGATGATGTGCATTTCAAACCTTTCTTTTATATACATACATATTTTTTTGCTCTTTTTTCTTCTAACATATATATATATACACATATATATAACCTGCCTGCCACGAGTAAAATGCATGCCTAGGCTATTCACTCTGTATTCTTCCAGCTTACAAAGCACTGACAGCTTGTTTTAGAGCAATGCCATTTTTGGTTTGAGCTAACCTTGTTCCCTTTGTTCCTGCCAGCATGGTTAAATGGATATGATGTGTCTTTTTGCCACCATTTCAGTCTGGTCCCAGCTTAAAAGCCCACCTTGCTCTTTGTTACCAAGTACACTGTTCTTGCTGTTTTATATTTAGCTACAACTATTGACTGTCATGCTCAACCATCCCCATTGCTTATTTTCGAGTTCAATTGCTAAATGTATGCAGTCATGACACCATGGAATTGCACAGATAGGGCATGGGAGGACAAAAAAAATTATTCAGATAGGTGAATTCAATGTGGATTTCATGAGATTTCATTCATCTTCAAACCATTTATATATACTGTTCATGTCTCTGAATTCAGCTTGCAGATTTTTTCTTTTTTTTTTCTTTTTTCTTTTTTCTTTTTCTTTTTTTTTTTTGTGTTTGCTTTAGGTAGATTACAGTTTAAATCTAGCATACTTTGCCTAACTACTCTTGTGTCCCATAACTCTTTAAAAATACAAACCCTCAACTTCAGCAACTAAATTCCAGGCTAAATAATAGAGAATGTTGGACCATAGGTCAGAAAAATATAAGCACATAGAAATGTTAGTGGAAAAAATGGTACGGTTCCATTTAACACAAAATGCAGAGGTAGGCCTGAGAAGCAGCACTGTCATATATAGTAGTGGAAAACTGCTATAAATAAATATTTAAATACCATTTTAAAATCTGAGCTGTAACTGTAATATTTGCTGCTGTATGTTTAACTATTTAGGTTGCATTTAATCTAGCGCTTTTTTTTTTGTGGTAAAAAAGCAAGTATGGTATTTTTTGCAGTATTTTAAAATGTATTTTTCCTTTAAAAACACACTCGTAGGTCTTATATCATGTTACATTTCCGTGACATTTTTTTTTTTAATTTGAAGTCATATCACTTTATGTCAAAATATTGAGAGAAAATCACCCAATGCTTAACATCCTCTAAGAAGGGCATGAGTGCCCCACTGGCCACTTAGGGAAGGTGGAGATAAAATTTCCCCTAGAGCTCTCTAACATAATCCACCCATGTTAACCCTAAAGGAGGAGTTTGTGGGTCAGTGTGAACTTTTTCTTTTTTTTTTTTTTTTTTTAATTTTTTTTTCCCTTTCCGAACATTTCAAGATATTTTTTTTTTAATTTTTATTTTCTATTAATTTCTTTTTAGGGGTCCATCATTAGCAGTCCTCACATGCGCCGAAGAGCTACATCAACCCGAGAGTGTCCATCTCGCCCTCACCAGACTATGCCCAACTCCTCCTCACTCCTAGGGTCCCTGTTCGGTAGCAAGAGGGGCAAGCCCCCCTCGCAGAGCCACGCGGCCGCGCAGACCCCGCACCACGCGGAGGGCGCGGCCGCCGCGCCGCACCCGCACCACGCGCAGTTCTGCCACCAGAACCCGCCGCCCTACCACCACCACCACCACCACTACCACCCGCCCCCGCACCCGCACCCGCACCCGCACCAGTACCACCAGCACGGGCACGGCCACGGGCACGGCCCCTACCTGCCGCATGCCCCGCACCACGGCCCGCACCACGGCCCGCACCACCACGGGCCGCCCCCGCCGCCCGCCGCCGCCAGCACCAAGCCCAAACACAGCGGCATCAGCACCATAGTCTAGGCCTAAAGACCCTCCTCGTGACTCTAGTTCCAAACCCAGCTGCAAAGGCACTTAGAGGAAGCAACAAAATCACACCGTCAGTTTTTACCCAGGCCGTTTAATGAGCTTAAAGGCTTGCTGTTACTAAATAAAATAATTCCAGTTAGCCCAGGCCATACTGGTTTTACTTATCTACTGGATAGATGTTCACCACCATCTGGTTAGTTCTTATTTCCAAACTTGCCTTGACAACGTGCTGCTTGCTGAATCTGAGGAAAGCTACCTTTTACACCAAACCCCTGGACAATTTTACACACATAATGAAAAGCTAGCCTATGGAAAAAAAACAGGGAAAAAAGTCAGACAGAACCAAGTGTTGCATTCTTGCTCTTTTACTCTCAATGGGCAAAAAAAATAAGTAGACCTGATATGGTTGATGAAAGTACGTAAGTAAACTTTATATAACATAAATATATACATATAAATATATATATATATATATATACTGTATAGTTAACATTTGTGCTTGGAAAGAAATTTTTTCAGTCCACAAAACTAGCAATATAGACTTTACAAGGAATTCCACTTACTTGATAGGACAGTATAATAGATGAATAGCATATGAAAGTAGACCAAAACCATTAAACGTTAGAAACCAATTTCAAACATTTCAGTATTTTCATCACAAGTCCCCTGGACTTGTTAAGATTTCTAAGCAATCATTACTAAATGTGCCAAGTAACATAGCATTTAAATGTTATAGTCCAATACTGCTTTGTATAAATCCTTATTTTATTCACACGATGATATCATACGTAATCAGTATTAGAGCTGCTCTGCTATTTCAGGTAAGCAAACTCGTTAAGATGCAGTAATTATTCCGTAGCAATGGAGGGTGCCCACCTACCAGGGGGCACCTCCGAGCATTGGTCACACAAGTTCTTAGACACTTTAAAGGCTGTGATAACTGTGAATTTACATGATCCACATTTCTTTTGTAAGCATATGGATTGAACGAGCACATGGGAAGAGTTCCGCCAGGTGCATGTAAACACTGCAAAAACATTCATCTCAAACATGAAAATGGCAAACCTCCATCCTTCTCAGCTACTTTGGTTCCTGTTTACCATAATTGCTCATTTTTACCCCCAGCGAAGCTGAATTCTAGTCCAGAGTGTTTCCAGTGGAAGTGCTCTAAAACTTGAAGGTTTGTTTTAGAATTTAGTATAGGGTTTTTATATATATATATATATATATTAAAAAAAAATTCAAAATCTGTAATTCCATGTAGCCATGTGCTAGCAATGAAGTGGCTTTACCATTTTTACTCATCACATTTGTTAGTTTGAAACACCCAGCACTCAGCAGGCTGAGTTTATGCTCAAACCTTCACTTCCATAGTCCAGTTAGTTGCAAGACATCACATAAAAATAGGCTGTGCTGTTGTTGCTTATGTGTTGTAACCAAACAATTTGCAAATTTCTCTACAATTTGTATCCCGAAATCCTGTACAAAGTTATCCATGGCACCTACTTTGTAGTTTCAGCACTTTGAGCCACTGCAAGGACTTAACACCTAAACAGTAGAGACAAAGGAATCACAACTGCAAAACTGTACCAGCCTAAAAGCAAACCTTGAAGAGGATGAGCAAAAAGTTCCAGTGAGAGATGGGTAAAAGTAATCACAGCTCCAACCAGTCGGGTTTCTGTGTAACAGAAAACAAACAGTAATAAAAGCGTCCCAAATCGGGAGGACATGGGAGCAACAGAGTGACTTGTCCTGTTGGCTTGCTCATGGCATCTCTAGCGTGGGGAGGATGGGAGAGGTTCAGTCATTTTTTCCCTTTCATACCATGGATACCACAATACCAGCAGAACTGCAAACTGAGCACTTTGTTCACCTCCACAGAGAGCAAATACAGCAATCTAGAGTTTAGCCTTTTGTTTCCAGCAGTTCACGTTTGTTTCACACATGTGCAATATGTTTTCCCCTTCTGCTCCTTCTCCTCAGAATGATCTCCATGAAAAGAAAACAAGTGATTATTATTCTTTTTCTGTGTCACTCATTCTATTCTAAATTCTGCGGCTTACCTTAAGAGGGCTCACCTGGGTCCCCTGAGGCTCTGTTCCTTGCAGTTTAAAAAATATATACTGTTCTTATAAGGGAAAGTAGAACTGTCTGCATGTCATCTAATGTTATTAGTGTGAGGCTACACTCTACATATTGTATAATTGCAAAATATATCAGTGTTACTGTTGATATTAGTTGAAGTAAAGTGATAACATGTTTCAATATGTAGACTTTTCTTCATACATCTGTACCAATAGTAGAGTCTAACTGTAATTTATAGGTTGTTCCAGAAAAGATGAAGAACCATTTAGGTGCAAACATCTCTGAGAAACTGCATCTTTTAATTAAAACAGAGGTAAGAAAGCTCCTCTTCACTGGGTGATGGAGTCTGTACTTGTTTCAGATGCAGAGGCATAATGGAAGTAAAATTCTGTAGATGGAATAAAGGCAGAATATGCAGTAGCAGTGGAGAGGAAAATCTGACTCACTGTGTTGATTAACGCTGAAGGTGTTAAATCTCCCAGATCTGCATTTGCTTTGTGTTTAAAAAACCCTTTCATTCATTTAAATTAAAGTTACATATATTCTGTGCTTAAACAGTGAGCCACAGTTTAATGCCTGCCCACTGATTTTCCATGTGCAGTCAATGTATTTGTGAACCAAAGTGTTGAGGAGATGTCACAAACGTGCATGCACAGAAACATTTCCACATGGTTCCATGGACACTGGGGAGGAGAATGTGCCTGCCCTGGGCCTGCAGGGAGTGTGAAATCACAGATCACTTGGAGGCTGGTTAGAAACCAAAACTGGTAACCTGAGAGCACGGGATTTGGAAACTCTGTTCTTGCTCTTTCAAGCCAAGGAGGAGAAACAGTGGACTTTACTTTTTTTTTTTTTCCTAGTTTTGTTCTGTTTTGTTTCTTAGACTATGTGTTTCTATGTACTCCAACCAAACAAAAGTGTCTTGGTGTCAGAACAAGTCTCCAGACCTTTGCTGCTTGTATAGGGTCATAGTAAAACCTCTCTGACTCCATCCTTGATCAACAGTTGCTTAGAGCAGTGTGGGTCGTGCCTAGAATAGGAGAATTCCAGCACTTAACACTGCCTGGGGTTAAGAAAATGAATTAAAATGAATTCTTCAGCCTGCAGACAGGAGTAGAATGGAGAGGGTTTTTTATCAGATACCATTGCCAATTACAAACTGGTACAGAACTGCATAGACTGACCGTGATTCTCTCTTCCCATAAACGATGTGGCAAAGCAGTAATGCTGATTTGGACAAATGAAAGGGAAATGTAAAGAATGAAGGTGTGGCAACAACAAAAAAAATCTTTTCTGGGACAACAATCAAATATATATTTGGGGTTTTTATTTTTTTAAGTTAAGAATGAAATGTACAACAATGTAAAGAAACAAAAAATCAAAGTTCATCCTAATATAATGTGCGCCTTGTATTGCTAAAAAAAAGAGTCTAACATACAGTGTAGAATGATTTTCCCATCATGTACTGCATGCAGCAGAAGCCTCTTGTTTCTTGATAAAATGAGCTGAAAGACAGTCAGCAGATATTTAAACACTGAATCTCTAGATGTTGACTTGCTGTTCCATATGAAGCTGTGTGTTTTCTGCAGTTAAGCATGCATTTTGCTGTTCCCTTGTAAAATACCATCGCACTTCTTGACTGAAAAATGGATTCTCGTGTATATATTTCAAAGAAAAGTGGAAACCAATAACAAGATTCAATTTGGAAAAGAGAAAAGGGGGTGGTGAAAATGGGACCAGTAGGGGGAATAGAGAATTATCTAAATTGTACATAGTGTGTAAATTAGCATTACTATAAGTCTGCAGTCACTTTGAGGTTGCCTATCTCCTGCTAGGAACTTAAATCAGCTTTGAGTTGTATTAAACTGTTAGAATTAGGTCTTGAATGCAGACTCTTAAAGACTTCAAAAATCATTATGCTTACAAGAAGCTTCTGTTCTGGGGAGGCTCGAGACCCTTTTGTAACTCTGGGGAAGAAAGGAGTGCTTTCATTTTAATATGCATTCTGTTTGTAAGTAGTAACAGACCCTATTGATGTAAAACTGTAACTGTGATCATGTGGAGAAATCAAATAAATCATTTAAAACTCTTTGTTTGCAATCCAAGAGCTTCAACTCTTCATATTTGAAATGAAGGAAATTCCTTCCAATGGTATCCTGGCCCTGCTGAGGCAGTGGGATTTGTGCTGCTCACTTCAGAGGGGCCAGGAACTGAGGATCAGGTGGAGGAGGTGGTGAGTGGAGTCTGTGACCCGTCCTCACTCAGCTTGGTGGGGTAGTGCTGAAATAAATTGAGTTCTAGAGTCACTAAAGAGCAATGAATCCAACAGCCAGATGTGCAGCCAGGGAGAGAGTGACTCCAGCACCCAGATGTGCAGACAGGGAAGCACGGCAGAGGTCCTGGTGGACAATTCCTAAACCCTCGAGCCCCGGAGAGTGCTGGCAGCTTTGAGACCTTCTGTCCCAGGGGCTGTGTGTCCAGCTGACCCCAGGCAGCCTCAGGAGCTCCTGTCCAGGGCACTTGTGCCCTGCCTGGGCAGGGCCCCGTTTGTCCTTTCCAGGGTCAAGTCCTGGGCTGCTCCGTGGAACCCCCAGGAGCTGGCAGTGCCTCGTGGCCACGGGCAGGGAGCCCC
The DNA here is from genome assembly GCF_036417665.1 of Passer domesticus. Lineage (NCBI taxonomy): Eukaryota > Metazoa > Chordata > Aves > Passeriformes > Passeridae > Passer > Passer domesticus. The sequence continues at coordinate 5,311,249 of NC_087482.1, read as the reverse complement.
GGACCCCTCAGCCCAGCACCGAGTAAGTACTGCCCAGTTACTCCTTGTCCTCTGTTTGTGTGTCTCAGTTTCCAGCCCTGAAGGATCCTTTGCCACACGTGACCTTCCCAGTGTTTGAATTGCAGTTACACTTTGACAATCACCTGTGGATATTCCATTGTGCCCTGAACTTGGTGCATTTCCAGCCTTTCCAGGAGATTGTAGTGTGTTCTGGAAAGCCTGGCCAAGCTAATGCTCAGCTGTCAGTTAAACTAAACACTATGTTTGCTTCTGTTTTCTACAAATTTTAGGACATTCTTGAATTATTTTGTGGGAATAGTCAACTATGACCTCTTTCTGGAGGGCTGTAATTTCAGGATGCGCATCTTCACCAATTTTTTTTTTTTGGTAGGTAAGTTCCCACTTACCATCATCCTCTGTGCCACTCTGAGCTGTGGGAGCCCTTTGAAGGTGACCAGTGAAACATCCTCTAGTGGAAGTAGAAGAATTTGTAGAGCTGTTCTTCACTGATGCTTCTATTCCTGGTTTAGAAATTAGGATTTGTAGAACTTTAGCAGATTTTGAGAAGACAAGAGGTTTGCACGTGGCAGTGCACTCACAGATTGTGGGAATGAGTCGTCATGCAATAAACAACTTCTCAAGCTCTTCTAGATAGCAACTTTTTAAAAACAGGTTCTTTCCCAAGAATTTTTGCCTTTTTTTTTTTTTTGGTTGAAATAAAGAAATGCAAGATTAAAAGGACAGAAAAACAAAATAAAGATCTTCAAATGTTTTATCTGTATCTTTCTTCAGATTTTTGTTGACTTAACAATCAATGAATTCTATTTAACTTTGTTTTTTTCCAGTTGGCCTTAATGATTGATTTTCATTCAGAGTTTCATAAAAACAGGTATGGTATTTTAGCATATATTTATTTTAATAGTTGTGTAGTGTTTTATTCATCTCCACCCTGTGTTACAGCTGCATTAAATACACCTTTTCCAAAGGAATCTTTCTGGATTTTTACCCTGCTTAGTGATTTTGGTGCCATATTTTGTTGATGTAAAATTCCTGGAAGGGAACATAGCACAACCAATTTAATAGAAATATCTGAACCACACAAAAAATTCATTTTAGGTGTAGTTTTTTAAAGTAAGCCTTCTTTCTGTTTCCTATTATTTCAAGAATTAAAGACAAATCCTGTATTACTCAGCAAAAGTAAATCAACTTGAGGATGAGGCTGGTCATGAAAGTTAGGAAAATCTTAAATTAATATTTCTGCTGGAAGTACTTTCTCAGCTAAGCAAGACTTAAATGAAAGTTGTGTGTGGGTGATGCTGACTTGAAGCCATCACTTCTTCACTTTTTCAAATCTTTAGATTTATCATTTTTGCCATGTGAATAATCACACATTTTTAGGGATAAAATGGAAAAAAAAAACAACAACAAAACCTTTATTTAGCATTTTTGCAGTAACTGAGATGTGAAATTAGCAGCATGGTTCACGAGACACAGCAGCTGAAAGCAGCCACAGGAGAGTGCAATCCATCAGCTCTGCTGGGTAACGGCACCACTGGAGCTTTCATTTATTTTTCATCCTTGGACACAGTGCTTTAGACAGGTCTGTGTAATGAGCAAAGCAAAAATAATCTGTCTTTAACAAGATGAGCAGAGGAAATTCATTCCAAGGCAAATGAAATATTAGGAGGGCATGATGGAAATGTCTTTTCTCTGCAGTTTCTCAGCTCTGCCACAGCACAGTGCCTGGTTTCTGATGAGGAGATGGGCCCTGGGTGAGTGTCCAGGGAACTGGGAGAAGCAGGGACCGTGCAGGAGTTCTGTGACTCAGCAGTGGGATCAGAGTGAACCAAGGCTGGAAATTAGTTCATTTAACCATTGCCAGTCTGACTTTGTAGTGATTTTTTATAGGAGCAGAGCTCAGCTGAGTGTGGGGCCCTGAAGGGAGGTGCCCACCCCCTGAGCATCTTCCCCCTCCACCAGCTCCCTGTGTTCTCTTGGCTGATATTCCTTCACTTGCTGGCTAATATTTCTTTATGTCCATCTCCAACAAGGAAGAACATTTTTATTTAATGATTCATCCTGTATATTGTCCTTGCCATCTTTCTGGTAGTCTCGTGTCTCTGCTTCTGCCTCAGCCCTTACACCAGGCTCCAAAAAATGACTCTGCTGTAATTAAAAATAACATCCAAAAAAACCCCAACCAAACCCCAAAAAACCAACCAACCAAACACACCCCTGCAATCAGCAGAGTTTGAGATGCTTCTGTTGTCCTTCAACCCCTGAAACTGGAAGAGCAGCAACATTTTCCAGCCCAGTGACGAATGCGCTGAATATTCCAATTCAGACTTGGAGCATCCCACGTGTTTATAGCCCTGAATTTTCATGGCATTTCAGCAGGTTTTAAAAATGTCCTTGATTATGAGCTAACTCCTCTGCTATGCCAATCTGTACATTTTCAAAATCTTTTGTTTGTGTATTTTGTGCCTAAAGGAGGAGGAAACTTTGTTTCTGCTCTTCCTATTTTTTTTCTACTAGTACAATATGCAGTTTCCTGGGCTGTTGCAATATTCCATTACCCTCCTCACAAATTTCCAGACTGCCAGCATAGCTTCATGCAAAAAAACCCACAAAAAACCCAAAAAACAAACAATAACAACAACAACAACAACAAAACAAAACCAAAAACAACAACAAAAAAAAAACCACCAAAAAAAAACCACACAAACCCAACCTGTCTATATATTAGTAGTGAACCACAGGGGACATGTCCTCAGCAATTCCTCTGACTGCAGGAATTTGAAATGCCTTTGAAAAAAAGCTGGTGAAAAAGCACTGGCATTTTGGGTCATCTGTTTCTCTTCCCAGATGAGTAAAGGGAGAAACAGATGCCTCATTGAACTAATAAATAAATAATAAATTAAATTAATAATAGAAATATTTAACATAAATATATAAATAAATTATTTAATAGAAATACTTAAATTATTTAATATAAATAATGTAAATAATAGTTTATTAATATTGTACTAATAATTATTAATGAAATGTTCTTGAGTTCATGGAGCTCTTCCCTTGTCTCTGACATTACAGTGCAATGAAGGTTATTTTGGCAAAGAGCTTCTTGACCCATGTCCCTTCTGTATCCATTAATAGTGCCAAGATGTGCTTTATCCAGTTGCTGCAAGGTCTTTTTATAGCCAGCCTTGGCCTCTCACTCATCACTGTCCCCTGGGTGTGACATAAAGGCAGCACTCTCCAGGCTGGCCCACAGCTCCTTGGGTGCAGTCCCACAGCAACAGCTTCTTTCCTGCACTGAGCTCAGGTCACGTCCCCTCACTGAGCCAGAAACTTGATTTCAATACACTCTCCGGCACATTTTCCCTTGCTTGAGAAACTAAATCTTATTTGGCTGTTAAAAAAAATTATAGCGTGAAATAAAATATAAAATACTTCAAAACATGAGGCAATTTAGTGCTTCCTTTTAATCTAACATGGCAGAGCTGATGGACAATTTCCCTGCAAGTGCCACCTGACGTTGTGAGAGTCCCTTTGACTAACAGACTGGGTCTTTATTTTTCAGGTGGTTTCTTAGATGGCCACAGTCCAGTCAGTGTGGATGGACAAGAGCCTGGACGAATTTATTGATGTATTTATACAGTGACCATGTTAACATCTGGGTTTCAAACACATCACATCACTTGCACAGCCCACAACCAGGAGCAAAAGTGGAAATACCCGTTCCTGCCCTCACTTTTCCCAGGATTTCATATGTGAAACAGCTTTTTAAAAAAATGTTCCAAGTCAGGAGGTGATGCAATGAGCACATCATCGATGAGCACACGCCTGTGGGAAAGACAATTATGGATGTCAAGTGCAAAACTTTCATACCATCTGTCAGCTTGAACAGGAGCAAACAATGATTGCATAAAGAGAGGAGGAATTGTATGCATTTTCCTGGAAGTGCTGCAAAGCCTGGTGAATGTTTTTGTAAAGTGGTTTAGTAACACTTTTTCAGTAAATAAAATATCTATGTCTCAAAGACCTAAATGTTATCAGGTCATTTTATTGCTGAATACCAGTTTTTAAGCAGCTGCTGGAAAAATATGGAAGAATAAAAAGGAAAGCTGAAGGGTATTTTTATTGTAGTCATTTACTGATCTCCACTTCTCTTGCATTAATTCCTTCTCAGGAAGAAATTTTTCCGCTTCTGTGTGGAATGGGCTGAAATGGACATCACTGTGGGAGTTGTGGTTGTTCACAAAATGTGGGTTATGAGGAGCTGTAACAGCTGAGGGATTGGATGGCCCAGGAAGGGAACCTGAAATGATGGGAACATGTGGATGAATATCTCAGTGGCAGAGACAGCAGAGAGGAGTCATAAATAAAAGTGGGGAAAGGAAAAGGTTGGGCATATTGCTGAAGCAAAAGAGAAAAATACTGTTTTAACTTTTTTTTTAGTAGATGGTGCACTTCTGTGCAAGGCAGTTTGAAGATGTGTCAGGTCAGGGTGGAGGGATTCTGCAGAGAACTGCAGCTGCCAGCAGTGTGATTTCAGCTGTGGTTACACACAGCACTGGATGGGACAAGATCTGTGGTGTGGCACCACTGGTGCCAGCGCAGGGACAGAGCATTCTCTGTGCCAGTGATGGTCCACCTGCAGTTTCGTGCTGTGGGTGTGATATCACCCCCTGTGACTGGAAAACCCCAGGTGTTGATTTATTCAGGATATCCCCACAATGCCATCCTCATGCTTGCTGAGTGAACACACAGGGTGGGGTGTGCTGGCTGCTGCCTCAGTTCTTGTGAACTTCATGATGAGGCATCTTTTCCCTGTGCTTCCCAACTGCCCAGCCTTGTTTTCACTCTTTGGATCATTTTCTTCAAGCAGTTTGTACCACGCTCTGTTTATCCTTTCTTTCAAGCTGCCACATCACCCCTACACCACCAGAACCTGCCTGACTTGTCTCAGGAGAGGGTGGCCTCAGTTTAACCCTTTCATTCCTGATATTCAGTCTGGCAGGTGTTGTGGGACCTGCACCTCTCCTGCCCAGGAAGATAAAAAACTAATTTTTTAATCATTTTTTACCTCTCCTGCCCAGAGCTGGGATGTGACACTGCTGTGGCAGTGCCACCCAGGTCCCCTCAGAGGGACATGGTGTGGCTCTGCCCCATTAACCCCACGTGTCACAAGGCTGAGGCGTGTCCCCTTCTATCCATACCATCAAGCACTGGCACCTCATCACTGCACCCCAAAGACTGCCAAGTGCTGCACCCAGCTCAGCGTTCCCCACCCATTGTTTGCTGCCCGGGAGGATTAGACATCACCTCTTGCTTTTCCACCCTTCAAAAGCAAAAGAAGCAGGATAATGTTACTTAATCAGAGCTGAGCACATCCTTACCTTTTCCTGATCCCTCACTCTCAGCCCTTCTTGTTCCCTACTTGCAGTACAGTCGGGAGGCAACCAACATGGCAATTTATTTGGGTTACAACATTAAAGGATTTTCATTTTATGAGTCATAAGTACAGGAAGCAAAATAAGTGAGTTCATTAAGCCTGTGTTTACTTGTTCTTTTTGCAAATGCCATTTTGTCACATTCTGCAGTTCCACACAGACCAAAGCAAAGTGAAGGCAGGTGGACATGGACATGCCTAAAATGACAGAGTAGCAGCAGCCTTTAAAGGGATTATTTTATCTGAAATAAATAGTTCAAACAAATTAATTCTACCCTTGAGTAAATGAAGCTCAACACGCCTTTAACAGCCCTTCTGTGTCGGTGAGCAGCCCCAGCCACCTGCAGGTGAGGCAGCGGCTGGGGGGTGATGGTGCCACAAAACTGACCGTGACCTCCCGTACAGAAGGGGAGCACTGAGTGCTTCTCAGCCAGATTTCAGTGAATATCAGTAATTTCACACAGGTTTGGCACCTGGGTTTTTTAAAAAAAGACAAAACCCGCTGCCAGAGGGATGGCAGGGGAAGTGAAGGAGGAGGGGGATGCTCGGTGCAGGGCAGCGCTCTCGCAGGGCACAGCGAGCAGACAGGTCTTTGACATTTATTTATGTGTGGGAAGGGCTGCAGGAGTGCGGGGCCGCTCAGGGGAGGTTGGAGCTGCTCACACCATCCTGCCCCGGCTCCCGACACACGGAGCAGGGGGAGTTAGGCTTGGATTTGGGAGATTCGGGGGCGATTTCCACGCTGCAGCCCAGCGTGTCCCGCAGCTCCAGGAGGGGAAGCAGCGATCCCTGCCTGCGGTGCTGCTCGCGGGCTGGCCTGCGCCGCGGCTTTCGCTTCATGAGGGCGATTCAAAGGCTGCACCAAGAGCTGCTTCTCGGCGGGACCGTGCGGCTCGGGCAAGAGCTGCCGGGCCGGGGAGGGGAGGGCACCAGGGAAGCCGTGAGGAAGCCGTGAGGAAGCCGTGAGGAAGCCGTGAGCGGCGTTACTGCGGGCCCTGCGAGCGAAGCGCCGCGGGGCTGTGGGGCCGTGCCCGCCGCAGGTCACCCGGATGGAGCACATCCCCGCGGCTCCTGCGAGCGAAGCGCCGCCCCGTGAGGCGGTGAGGCCGCGGGGCTGTGGGGCTGCGGGCCGTGCCCCGCCCCGGCGGGGCCGGGCGCTCGGCGGTGCCGTCAGCGGAGCGCCGAGCGCGGCCATGAGCGCGGTGCTGCTGCTGCTGCGGGCCCTGCGCTCCGCCCGGTCCCGGCCCCAGCTCCAGCCCCAGCCCCGGGCCGGCCCCGCCGCCTGCGCACGGCCGCGCCCCGCCGCGCCTTCGCCAAGGAGCTGTTCCTCGGCACGCTGCGCAAGGTGGGTCCGCGGGGGGCGGTGGGGGCCGGCCGCGCCCGGGGGTCGCTGCCCTTTCACCGGCGGACAGCGGGGCTGGCACGCACCGGGGGCTCGTCCGCAGCAGCGCCAGGGCCTTTCCCAGCTGCTCATCCCAGCCCGGGCTGCGGGCGTTGCTGTGAGCCCTCGGCAGGGCCCGGCCCGGCCCGGCTGCCCCGCAGCCCCCGGGTCCAGCCCTGCGGAGCTCCCTGCCCTGGCTCTGTGTGTCCCTCAGCTGCAGCCGGGTAACTGAAGGGAGCCTTTGCACACAGAACAGGCGATGGGGCTCAGAGTGACCCAAACAACGCCGAGAGCCCCTGTGCCTGCCAGCCCCGCGGGTCCCCTGGGCGCTGCCTGTCGCCGTGCTCCCCCTCTGGGCATGCCGCTGAACTTGGATCGCTTCGTCCTCTGGTTGTTCTTCAAGGATGGAGGCTTCTTGTAAATCTCTGCCTACAGTTTTGGTAGGAAAGATTGGTGTTCTTGTGGTGCCTTGAGATGCCACTGGACAAAGAAGTTAAAATCTGAGATGGAACGCTGTATTAAGCAGAGTTTGTTACTGCAGGGCTTAGAGTGTGCATTTATCAGAGATTGCAGGGTGAAGTAAATGGAAAGAAGGAATAATTCAAATCCACTGAAATAAGTTGAGCAATAAAGTCTCTTTCAACAGAGCTTGTCAGATAAGGTGTTAAAACAGGCAGCACTCAGGCTCCACTGTGTTAAACCCCTCTACAGATATGTCTGGAGTGTTTCTTCTCTCAAGTTTCAACACAGCAGCTTTCTGAAAACCTCTAACATTTCACAGGTCCTGAATTTTTGATGCTGATATATTGCTCAGAGTACCATGAACAGATTTGTGTGGACAGAGATAAATTCTTCTGTTTAAAAGGGGAAAGGCAGTAAAAATTAGAAGTGTTCTTCTCACGTAGCCTCCCACTCCTTGTGTTCCTTGTTTGTATTTTTTACCAATTCCAACCTGTCAGGCTGTGCTGCTTCCAGTTCATGGCCAGAACACCCTGGGGATGATAAGGAGTGGTGGGGCTCACTCACCTTTGTCCTCGAGGCATTAGCAGGTGAAATGTGCTGGGTGTTCGCAAGGGACAGTGCTCATGGGCTGAGCTTTGGAAACATCAAACTCATTTTTATCAGTCCCTGAATAGGGTTAAAACTCATGGGTGATGAAGAACTTTTGCATCCTCGTGGTTCTTAAAGGATCTCTTGATTTCTCCCTCATGTTTCTGTTGTTCAGTTAACACCCTCTGGTCTGGTTTTGATGTGAAATAAAGTTGGGTCCTGTGGAGCCCTATTTCTGTTTCGGGACATTTTCCACAATTCTTAATTTGCACAGTGTTTTAGAGTCTTTGCAAGGCATATCTCCCATGATTTTTATTTTAACTGCATGGTTCGTGCATTGAAAATTATTAAATAATTCTCCTATTCTCCTATTTTAGGAAGAAGTTTTTCCTTACCCAGAAATTAGCAATGAAGAACTGGCAGAAATCAACCAGTTTGTGGGACCTGTTGAAAAGTTCTTCAATGAAGAAGGTATATTATTGTGGTTTTATCCATGCAAGTGATTTAGTGATTACAAAATTATTTCACTATAGCAGTTTCCATAAGGTGTTTCAAACATTTAATTTAGTTTATGCATTTATTGCTGCTCACACAGTGATGCTGATTCTGTAGCATGTCCATTTGTGGCTTTTTTGGGAAGTATTTGGGTGCTGATCAGAAGAATTAAATCTCCAAAACAGGGGAAAAACCAAGGATGTAAAAGAATTCTGGGATAAAGATAGGATTTGAAATTGGTTTTAGCTCAGCTGAATTGTGCTTCTAACTACTTCATACATTGTGATTTTTTTTTTCCTAGTTCTAGTTCCTAGAACTTTATAGCTGTCCTACTCTGGTAAAACTGACCGTGGCAAAATGCAGCAGAGATACTCAGAAATGCTGGCTCGTTGAGGAGTTATGAAAAATCAAAAGCATTTCTGTTTTTTCAGTATTAGAGTAATAATTCCATTTGGGAAAGGCCTTATTACCATCTGCATTCCAGAGAGCATTGCAGGGTGTCCTTCCATTCGTGCTGCCTTGGATAAGCCAATTCCAGAGCAATTGCAGAATAGTGGTTTGCACAGACAGCAATTTCTGGGGCAGTTAAACAGCACTGTCTCAGCCTTCCCATTGACAGAGGTTTTCCAAACTCTGTAGGAGTTTGGAGAAGCCAGTGATTGTCACACATCACAATTGGCAAGATCCAGGTGATTTTAACTGTAAAATTGTAGTGTTGCTCACTGACAGTAAATAAAGGATTTATTCAAATTACATTTTTTAACTCTTTGCTCTGTGGGGGGGAACATGGTTCATGGAGTAAACAGCCTGATGTTTAGGGAAGGAATAAAAGGGTCAAATTATGGAGTCTGGAGAAAGTATGATTCCTGTTTGTTTTCACTGCCATGGTACAGAACAGCTCTCTTAATCCCCCAAGAATCTAAAATCTCCTAAGAACAAGATTTTCTAATTTCCTCATTTATGTACTTTTTTTTTTCTTGTATTCACGACCTAGACTTAGTTCAGATAGAGAATCCTGAAAATACTTTGCTTATTCCAGTCTTGGAATCTGCTGGCATGCAGAACCAGTAGAAATGTTTGAGAAAATGAAATAAATGCTGTATTTTTCCCATTTGCAAGTCTTTTTCCTGAATATGTGGTGAGGACAAACAGGATGGTCAGGCTGAAGCTAGAAAGAAGAAATTCTTGTGAAGCTGGGAATGAGAAGGGTCATGAGTGACTGTGGCCCTGGTGGGGGAATCCTGTAGCCTCCCAGCTGCTCTGGGCACTGAGAAACACAGTGTCAAATGAGAAAAAAATTCTGTATTTGTAGTGGACTCGAAGAAAATCGATCAAGATGCAAAAATCCCACCCGAAACCTTACAAGGACTGAAGGACCTGGGTCTCTTTGGCATGCAGATTCCAGAGGAATATGGTGAGTAAATGCCACAGAAGAACATCTAGGGGTGCATTTTGTGCCGCTTTTGTACCTCTCCAGTTAAAGCTGCTACATTCCTGTATTTCTGTACTTGAAATGGATTTTTGGGGGAGCGGGGAAGTGGCACAAAAAATGTACTGAAATAAAACCTGGTGCCTGTTCCAGGTGGGCTGGGCCTGTCAAACACCATGTATGCACGTCTGGGAGAAATCAGCTCCCTGGATGGCTCCATTGCAGTGACCCTGGCAGCTCACCAGGCCATTGGGCTGAAGGTAATGCTGCTGCTCTGGGGCCAGGGCTTCTGCACAGATTGCATGGAAAAGGTGAAGTGAAAAATGTGGGGCTTAGGGGGAGCAAATCAGAATTACTGGCAAAGCATAAATCAGGTTGTTGGTGTCTGCAGCAGCCTCTGCCACTGGTTCAGTGTGAGACAGAAAGGCTGCATAGGAAGTACACAAGGAAGTTACTATTAGGATAATTGTTCTTAGGTGAATGAGTCCAAGTTGTTTTTTTTTTTTAAATTGGCTAAACTTGTTTAAAGTACCTAGAATAAATAGAATTGAAGCAGTATCAGGGGGGCTCAGGTGATGAGGAAGGAAAGAATTCAGAAAAGAGGAACTTTGGCTGGCTGGGGCTGCATGTTGGGGGGCCTAGAGGAGATAACTCATCTGAGAGAAAGTGTGTCAGTTTTGAACTTGAATATAGCCATAGGTATTTACCTTTTTAGTGCTGGGTGGATGGCAGAAAGAAGCTTGAAACCACACTCAGTTTGTTATAGCAAGAGAAGATTCCTTGTGGAATTGAGCAGAGAATGCTAATGAAAAAATATTTTAATGACTGACAAATAATACAGTCTTGTTGATTAAACTGTCTCTTGCTATGCCATAAAACTTGCAGATGAAGCTTTCTGAACATGCTGGAGCTTGTCAGCTCCCTCTCTTTTCCCACAGGGTGATGCTGCAAAGTTTCCTGTGCTTGTTTCTGCAGGGGATCCTCATTGCTGGCACCGAGGAGCAGAAGGCCAAGTACCTGCCCCGCCTGGCCTCGGGGGAGCACATTGCTGCCTTCTGCCTCACCGAGCCCGGCAGGTGCTGCTGCCCCACAGCCCCACAGGGGCTCACTGCCTTAGCTGCATTGCTTCATACCTTCAGGCTTCTTTATCTGGGGCCCATGGCTTCAGTATATACATCTGTGGCTTAGTTTTGGTATTTCAAGGAACACTCCAATTACTCTTTCCCCAACATGCTGCTTTTGGCAGTGTCCATGAAATCCTTGATTCTTGTTCTCATCCCAGGAATTCATTTACTTGAAAGGATGCTTTGTGCTACGTCAGAAATAATGTGCTGTGACTGTTCTGGGATGCTTTCAGTTCTTATTCAAAATATAAAAGCCTGTTTTGAAGGAGCTACCAAAACTAAAAGGAAGAATTTTTGTTGTCACTTAAGTGAGAGGCTCATTGTGTGTTCACATAGCTCAAAGTGTAGCTCCAAAATGTTGCTTTTGTGGCATTCTACACAGTCTGGTCAGGTTATAATCCTGATAACATGGTAATTAGAAGAAATGTCCCCTCAGGTAACTTTTAGAACTGTTCAATCTAGTGAGCTTCCTTGTTAGTTAAAAGCTAAAATTTATATACTGCTATTTGAGACCCCCTCCTTTTTACAGAATAGGAAGAGGGGGAATATGCAGTTTTGTTTTTTTAAAGCGTGTTTACTTCTTTAAACATTAGTAACTTGTTTGTTTTCTAGTGGGAGTGATGCTGCATCCATCCAGACAAGGGCAACCCTGAGTGAAGATGGGAAACACTTCCTGTTAAATGGCTCCAAGGTACCTACTCACAGACTGGGAACAGGAAAGGGGTTTCTTACAAATGTAGGAAGTGTTCTTGTCTTTTGCATCAGTCTGGAACTGGGAGGTTTCCAAGCTAGAGGAGAATGACCCTGTCAAAAAGATTAGGCACAAAGGGACTAGAAAATTATTGTTAGAGAATTACTGCATTAAACTCCTGGTAAGGAAAATGGAAAACTACCCTGGGTTCTTTCTCTGTTGGCCATTTGTGTGTTCAGCTTCAGGGCGGGTTGGTTTCTTAGTAAATCAGCCCCTTCCATGACAGCTTAGGTAAAAGGAAACCTGAACCTGTATTTGACATCTCTTCATTCTGCAGGCTAGATTTTAAAATAAAACTTGATATTTAATTAGAAATAGGTCTGCTTGGAACCTTTCTGTTAAAAGAAACCGTGACAAAAGCCAGTCTTGAAGAAATCAGAGATGTCCTGGTTTCAGCAGTATTGGATGCGTTGCAGACTTGGTCTGTAGTTGTTGATCCATTTGTGGTGTGAAGAGACCCACCCTGGGGGAGAGGCTGATCAGAGAATTTCTCATCAGAGTTAATTTTTGGCCACAGGGTTTGTCCAGTCTGCATTGCCCCTGTATCTCTCAGGTGCCAGCAGCAGCAGGATGGACCAGCTTTTGTGGAAATGCACTGTGGATTTTAATTTAATGCATATTGATACTACATTCTGGTTTTAAAGTTGCTCTAAACTGAGCACATGTGGTCAGCTCTCCTCAGAAATGTGCTCACCCTGGGAGCAGACCCTCATTAGAACTGAAGGGAAGGAACAGCAATTTTTCAGCACTCTGTTCTTTTCCCAGCCTGTTACAAAACCCTGGAGGGCTGTGCCCACAAAATCAGCACATTTACCTTTCTTACACATCTTCCCTCTCTCAAAACAGGTCTGGATCTCCAATGGTGGCCTGGCCAGTATTTTCACAGTGTTTGCCAGGACAGAGATTGTGGACAAGGACGGGCAGGTGAAGGATAAAATCACTGCTTTCATCGTGGAGCGGGACTTCGGGGGCGTCACCCATGGGAAACCCGAGGATAAACTGGGCATTCGAGGCTCCAACAGTAAGAGCCACCTAAAACTGTTAGCAGAACTTGTTTTCATAGTTTAAGGTTTTATTTTGGTTGGATCATCTGAATTCAGGGGCAAATCAATACGTATTCCATGTTACAGTATAAGTTTCATGTTTCTTTAGCTGGCTTTTCCCAGGAGCCCTTCCTGACGCAGGGTCTGAAATAAGAAATCCAATTTGTGGAGTTCATTCACTGTGCAGTGAAAGAAATCATTCAGGAGACTCAGTGGCCAGTAGGTTTAATCTAGAAGTCCACGTTCTTCAGCTCTTCTAAGCTTTGTAATGATTGCATCTTTTCACCATCTTGGTGACTGTTCAGTCAGTTCCTTAGAACTAGAAATAAAGACCAAACTGTAGTTCTCTGTTTACACAGTGTATATTCATAATATTTTAAATATTTTACATCAATAACTGATGTCAACTACAGCCTTTTCCCAAATTCTCACTTCTTTGGCGAAGCATGTATAATTCTGTCATAAACAATGCATTAGGAAGACTTCATTTCCTGCTACAAATAGTGACTTAAGTTCCTGAATGTCTTTTAAGTATTTCTGTGTCATATTTGATCAAGTGTTAATTCTGTGTTTCAGCCTGTGAAGTACATTTTGAAAACACCAAAGTGCCTATAGAGAATGTAATTGGAGAAGTTGGAGGGGGATTTAAGGTAAGCAGTGGAGAATAACTACTGGTGATTTATAGAAGTCTGAAGGAGGCTGTTTCCCCCCGTGCTGAAGTTTCCTTGTGGGTGGTGTGAGCACTGCCACACTCTAGGGTACAGGAAGAGAGATTCCCCCATTGATCTGTAAATTGGTGTCACTGGACAGTGCACAGTGTGCCATCATCTCAGATTTCTGTGTTTCTTCTCTTCTTGTTGGGCTTTTGGTTGTTTGTTGTGGTGTCCCCTCAGAAGAGGGAGTGACTTCAGCTGCCCTTCTGCCCTGAATGGAGGACATGTCCTCTGCTGGTTCCAGAGCAGAATGTGGGAAGGGAGACACCCTGGCACAGGCTGTGTGGATGTCACAGGGAGTGCTGGAGGCATGCCCAGCTCCAAGGTGCCCTGGCTGTCAGGTGCTTCTCCAGGGCTGCCCTGTTGCACAGGGAAATGCTGGCAGGACCCCAGGAGAGAAAACCACAGGTGGCCTTGCAGTGTAACCTTTCTCTGAGAGTGTGACCTGGGGAGTTGCTAACCTGCTCTTACTCCTTCTCCATTTCTTATTCCTGCTGTAGCAGGCAAGTCCAGGCCTAAGTGCTAAAAGAAATTATTTTCCTTAATGTAGTAGAGATTAAAAGAAGATTGTTATGGTGCCTTCCTGACAAGTTAAAATGTAGGACAGTGACTTCTTTCCTAACAGGCTTTGACATGAGTCACCCATGTTGAGAAACAACACTACAGACACCAGACTCCAAAATCTATTTTTTTTACGTTATTGGTCTGTATTTCATTTCTATACCTCCTTTCTTATCCCTTCTGTGATGTGTTGCTGAAAGCCACCTGAGGCAGAGAGCAGCCATCACAGGTCAGCTGCAAGGAGAAATACTGTGGTTTTCTTCATCTGATAAACTGGAGCCGTACTGTCCAGCTGGAATGTTGTTTACCAGCTGCAGATAAATGCATTTTTATCTACATTTTACCTTCATCTAATTAGAGATTATTTCCAAGTCACCGGATCATCTACTTCAGATACAAAATTGGATGTAATGGGTGGCAGGAAAAGCCCAGTTTTGAAGCATTTTCCTTGGGATGCTGAGAGCTGTGGTGGCTGATGTGAGGGCACTCTCCAGGACTGGCAGTGTGTCCCAGTGAGGAGTGAAATCCAGGGAACACAGAAGCAGGAAGCAGTGACCTAAGGAGAATGTGGCCTAAACCCCATCTGTTTCTTCACAGGTTGCCATGAATATCCTCAACAGTGGAAGATTTAGCATGGGCAGTGCATCTGCTGGAATGATTAAGAAGTTGATAGGTGGGTGAATTGGGAGCTCTGCATGGCTGGGTGCCAGCAGAAACTGCTCTGCCTGAGGCAGATCATGCAAGACATTCAGAGTGGGAGCAGGAGTCTTGACCTTGTCATAACAGGCTTTGATATCTTTAAAACACGAAAATATGGTTTTGAAAAATTAAATTAAAAGCCTGCTTGCAGAGGTTTTGAAATAAAGGTCTTTTTCCTTTTGTACAGTGTAGATTCAGTTCATAGAGTGGGAGGTTATTGCCTCTGTTGGACTTCCCTGAGGTAAAATGTTATTCCCAACAAAAAAACCTCTGTACTATTGATTTTAGAAGGTGTAATCTCCCCTGGAACCTCCCACCTGAATAACTGGCTCAAAGCTGCACACAGTAACTAGGGCTAAAACTGCTTTCTGCCAATTATTAGCCAAAACAGTAACAGAAGTCTCTCTAACCAATTAGCACCAAACCTGATCACTTCTCTTAAGAGTACAGGTTCATACCTCTGGTTCAAAAGCCTTTGACAGGCTGGTCCCACACTTGGTCAACATCATCAGTGTGAGGGTGATTTTCACA
Source organism: Passer domesticus (assembly GCF_036417665.1). Classification (NCBI taxonomy): domain Eukaryota; kingdom Metazoa; phylum Chordata; class Aves; order Passeriformes; family Passeridae; genus Passer; species Passer domesticus. Next base: position 5,296,020 of record NC_087482.1, on the reverse strand, counting down.
AAGTGCTGCTTCTGGAACAGCCAGGGGGCTCCTGGGCACAGACTGGAATGTCACCGCCCAGGGAAGGACACCAGCTGCTGGAATGGTCTGTCACAGCCCTTCTGAGAATGACTTGTTTTTCTTTCTTTGAAGAACTGACATCAGAGTATGCTTGCACCAGGAAACAATTCAATAAGAAACTCAGCCAGTTTGGATTAATTCAGGTAACAAAACATGAAACACCTAAATCTCTGTGCGAAGTGCCAGGACATAGATTGCATTGGGTGTATTTTGGCTGTACTGGTTTAAAGGATTTGCTAGAAATTTGTGTGAACCTGGTGCTGACTTCTGTACACTGATCTTTTAAATGTCCAGAATGATAAATGTATAAAAGTATTTTTTATTTATTGTTGTTTCAAAGTGGTACTTTTTATTGATTGATTAATTTGATGATGTAAAACATATAAGAACTGCAGGTCTTTTTAAGTTTGAGGGTTGATTGTGGACTTTTGCATCTGAATTTCTGTACGATTCCTCCTGTTGCTGTGTGGCAGGAGAAGTTTTGTTTGATGGCTGTGAAAGCCTACGTGATGGAGAGCATGGCTTACCTGACTGCAGGGATGATGAACAGGCCAGGCTTCCCTGACTGCTCCGTCGAGGCTGCCATGGTCAAGGTAACCAGGGCTGGGAAAAGGCTCAGTGTTCAGCCTGCAGAGGGCTGAGAACTCAGGGCTGCATTTAGAGGAGAGAAGCACTGCAGCCAGGTGGAATGACAGATACTGTTCTGTCTGTACCCCACAAGCTCAGACTCGTGCAAAATAAAACCAGCAGGGAACAGGTTGAGAATGTCACAGCCGCTGAGCTGGCGTCTGAGGAGGCCTCACATGAGCACTGGGACACTCAGTCACACTCCAGCTGCCATCCTGGCCAAGCTGCTGCTGTGCCAGCTTTCCCAGGGAGCTGATGGCACAACAAACCCTGTGGAATATCCAGGCTGTGGCTGTCAGGGTGTCCCTCATGGTCACTGCAGAAAACTCCTGCTCTGGGCTCCAGCCAAGCAGCTGCAGCTGCTCTCCCTGTGTGGGGCTGCCCCTGTCCCTGGAATGTGGAGAGTGCCCTGTGCATTGCATCACTAAATTTGACAAACCCCTGAGCCACAGGGATACTGCTCCAGGACCGGTGTAACACACAGAAAACGCTGCAGCAGTGTCCTGTGGATACAACCCCAGAGCAGGGCATCCTGTGTTTATTGCTGATTTATTATCTACTCTCTGCTGATCAAACCCTGTTCCATGGCAGGTGTTCAGCTCTGAAGGTGCCTGGGCATGTGTGAGTGAGGCTCTGCAGATCCTTGGAGGCCTTGGCTACATGAAGGATTATCCTTATGAACGCTACCTCAGAGACACCAGGATCCTGCTCATCTTTGAGGCAAGTACCAGGATCCCCTTTTTCTGCAAACTGCAGTTCACACCTCCTATAAAGGGGAGTAGAAACCTGAAGGTTTGATTGACCAGGATCTTGTTCCTTCAGCTGCAAAGTCTCTAACAGTAAAACTGCAGGACTAACCTTGTTTTCTTTGGAATATCAATAGTAGTTCCCTATAATAAAATAAGCTATGATGGCTTTTACAGACTGACCACAGTGTGAGTTACAGCAGTAACCTTTCCTCTTGTGTGCTTCTCACAAGAGAAGCAGAGAAACTCATAAAAGATCAACTTAGACATTTAATTAACTTATTGATGGCTATTTAAATTAAAAGAAAGGTTGGTTCTGAAGCTTGTTCTCTTTCCAAGCTGGATTGTCAGTGACCCATCATGTGCACATCAGAGTCACTGTCAGACTTGATTTTAACTCAGCTCATTTTGAGCAGTTCTACAACTATTCAAATATTCCTTCACTGGAACAGTGCAGAGCATTTTTAATCAAAATGCATTTTGTCTGTTTTCTTTTACATTGGGGTATATTTGTGTGTTTAATGATGAGGGGCTCAACTTCTGCAATGCCCCATGAAATCAGAATTAAAACTGAGATAAAGCAAAAGGCGGCAGTTTATGTGTGGGGAGAGTCATCATGTGATACTGGAGCAGTGGGAAGAGCACAGGGACACAACAGACCTGCTTGGAAAACACTATTGTAAACTCTGGTTACCCACCTTCTCACTTTCTCTTCTGCTTTTTCCAGGGCACCAATGAAATCCTGAGAATGTACATTGCACTGACAGGGATGCAGCATGCAGGGAAGATCTTAACTGACAAAATTAAGTATGTTCTTATTTATTCTTAATAGTTTTAAATAAACTAAACAGAATCAGATAACTTTATAGATAAGAGGACAAACTGCAGGGAATACCTGCAGTATTTCTATTTATTGTCTGTAAAAGTTCACTGTTACAGGGACTCTGTGTTTTTAATGGGATGGTTCATAGATTTAGGAATTGTAGCATTTAATGCATTTTATCTTGGACTTTTACACAAGCTGTAATTATTTCTTTCAAGACCAGTAATTAATATTTTGTATCTGAATGAAGTTGTATTGACACAACAGCTGCATTGTGCATATTGAGTACTGGTCTCTGGAATTCCTTGTGGGTGTCTTGGAGAGCAGCTGATGACTCTTAAGGCTCCACAGTTGTTCTCCAGACTTCACAGCAGTGGATCAGGACTTGGTGCTAAAGTATTTGGAATTCCAACTGGTTGTGTCTGAACCTCTTGGAATTTTTTTTAACAGCCATTCTTTCCCCAACATTTCAGAGCAATCAAGAAAGGAAACGTGGGAGTGGCGCTGGGGGAGTTCCTGACCAGGTTACAGGACACCCTGGGCAGGAAGGTGGATCTGGGGCTTGTAGGTGACAGTGGGGTGGTGCATCCCAGCCTCCAGGTAAGGGCCTCTCTGCTGAGCTCTTGTGTTTGTTCCCTTTGCTGCTTGCCACAATTTCATCTCCTGGTTTTGCAAACCAAAATGTATACCTAGGGGCAGTGAGATTTTCCAGGGTAAGAAGATGTTGGCACCATGACAGGGTAAGAAGTTACAGTTATTGTCCAGGTATCAAGGGAGGATGAAGGCTGCTCTAAGCCTGTGTTTATACCAAATCCAGTTTTAGATCCATTTGGATAATTTGTATAAATTGAGCCTTCACCATATTAAAGCGTTTTTAATAGCTGCCCTTTGTTATAAGGTTAGTTACAAAACAGGAGTTTTTCCTGTTTAATTGGAACAGAGTTTCAGGTCAGAATGACTGTGAATTACACATACACATACTTGCTTAATCACTTAGGAAAAGGTTTTTATGACCAAAAATGAATGTTCTGTTAATAGGAAAAAGATAAGGTATATTTTTCATGGGGCGTTCTGTTAGTTACTTTTGTTATCATAAGCCTATACTAAAAGTTACTGAGAGTAAACTCCAGAAAATTGTAATGGATCTTTGAGAGAAAGAAATGTGCCTGTCTGGCTTTTAGCAGCAAGGTGGATGAATGTTAAAAAAGAGAAAATCCAGTATCCTCTTTAAAGGGGGTGGGGGTATGTTGCTTTTCTGTTATAAGACTACTCAAATTGTTCTATTTTGTGTTTTGTTTTATAGGAGAATGCCAAGAAACTTGAAGAAAACGTTTATTATTTTGGAACTACAGTCAGGGGCCTGCTAAGTAGGTTTGGCAAGGTAACTATTTATTTTGTCTGTTGTCTTTGTTACTGAATAGTTTATCCTCAGGGCCCCACTGGAACCTGCAGGGGACTGAGTGTGGCAGGACCAGCACTTCCTTCACATGACACCTTCTCACTGGGTGTGAGAAAACACACTGACATTAGGTACTCAGTGTAATGGGCAAGTTACATTGTTAGAACCAAAACCAAAGTACCAGCACCCTCAGTGAATTGGTTGTTTTCTTCTTGTGTAAGCACAAATCCTGCTGCTACAGGCATTTAACAAAGTGGTTTAAGGCACACATCAATATTACAATTTTACAAGTAGAATTTAAAAGGTGCAGCTTAGTAAACCCAAAACTAACAATGATAATTTCTGACCTAGGCTAGAACCGGTTTATGCGAAATAAAGCTGGACCTAAACATGAAGTATGGACAGTGATATTTGGTTAAAGTTTTAAATTGGCAAACCACAAGCAGATAATGATTTTCTCTCTCCCAGACAATAGTGGATGAGCAGCTGGTGCTGAAGAGAGTGGCAGATGTGGTGATTAATTTGTATGCAATGACTGCAGCCATCTCCCGGGCCAGCCGCTCCATCAGCATCGGGCTCAGGAACCATGACCACGAGGTGAGTGTCCCTCAGCACCAACCATTCCCACTCAGGCTGTGCTCCTGGCAGCAGGCAGGCTGCATCTCTGGGGAATTACAGCAAACTCTCCCATAAAAGTGCAGCAGAACGTGGCTAAACCTGCCAGAGTGCAGGAGCCTCTCAGGGGCTCTGCTTGTTGAGCTGCACACTTTCAACATGTTTAAAATACTTCTTTAACACATACACAGACATTTAGAACCTCACCACAACTCTGCACGTTCTCTCAAATCTGTTAACACCATGCAGTTCTTCCCAAGCTCTTTCCATATAATCATTAATAAAAACACATAAGCACAACAGTATTTGGGCAGCACAGCTCAGGTCAGGACAGGACAGTGCTTATTTAGTAGCTCATGTAAAGTTTCATGGTAACAGTGGTGTTGCAGCACAAGAAAAATTTGCTCCAGATCAGTGTGAAAACAAATCCAACGTGATGAAGGTTTGGCTTTGGCCTTGAGACTTTGCTCTTTGTGTGAGCCCTGCTCTGGATTGATTCCCAATCAGTCTTGGAGTAGCTTCTGGGCGAAGGCTCATCCCAGCCCTGAGCCTTGGCAGTTCTCTGGCCTCAAAGGGACAGCTGAGGCTGCACTGCACATGACTGGGGTTCAGGGCACCATCATCAAAGAGCTTTGAGATGTTTCAATTACTGTATTCTTACTACATGGTTTTTGTTATGAAATTCATTCACTATTTTTAAACTCAGTTTTACTCCTTTTCCAGGTGCTTCTTACAAATATCTTCTGCACAGAAGCCTATTTCAAGAATAATTATGCCATGGCTCAATTAGAAAAATGTAAGTACTATAAAATAGTTCTTACGCTCTTCTGTCTTTCAGACTGTAATCAAAAAAAGGTGAGTTTGATGTGACCAACAGAAGAGTTTGGCTCCGCTTTTAATTGAAACAAGCAGCAGAGCTGGAACCTGTTGAAAAGAGTCTTCACTTCATAGCTAAAGCCAACTGCAAGAGTTCCTTATTGAGGAATATAATATCTACATTTCATGTATATACTTCTGACAAGTAGCTGATAGAAATGAGGGATTTGGACTCTTTGGGAAGTACTGACCAGCTGGGCATTGGGTCTCTGAAGCTCAGTCTGTAATAACCAATCTTTTTCAATAGAGAATGTTCAGTTTCTTCCTGGCCCTCACACTCTTGCATTTGTGTTCAAAAACACTTCTTGAAAGAAATTTACAACAGCTCTTTGTGGTCCCTTAGTTGACTTTTCTCTCTTTCTCCACAGATGCTGATGAAAACCTGGATGATTCCATTAAAAAAGCTGCAAAGCAGATCCTGGAGAAGAGGGCATACATCTGCTCTCACCCTCTGGACAGGACCTTCTGATTCCTTCCTGAGAGCAGGCACTCATGAATGTCAGTCAGGGAGGAATTTGCTGCAGTTCCAGTATTTGGCATCTTAAAAGCATCTGTTATTTAATGTCTTTACTAAATGTAACTGTGTAAAATAAAACTTCTTTCTAACCAAAATTTCATAGGAAAAGGATAAATACAGAGATTTCATTTAAAGCTGAAGTTATTTTATTACAGACATACATATATATATATATATATATATGTCTGTTTCCCCTGTAACTGGATAAAGACAGGTGAGGTTTAGATGGGGAGATGTTTCTTCCTAGGAAGGGACTGTGGGGTTTCTCAGTATTTTTGTACTTCAATCAGCTGCTCATTCACTGAGCAAGCCTGAAAGACTTGGGTATACCTCTGTTTGAGGATTCCAGGATGAGGGAAGAGATGAGAATCTTGACTCCATGTTTCAGAAGGCTGATATATGAGGATATTATATTAAATTAAAGTACTACACTACAACTATACTAAATAGGGAGAAAGAATTCATCAAAAATCTGGAAGGGAAAGCAAAGGAATGAATAACAAATCTTGTGACTGTTCACAGCTTTAACACAGGTGGCTGTCATTGCTCATCAAGTAAAAACAATTTCACATGCTGGGTAACAATTCTCCAAATCACATTCCAAAGCAACAAAACATGGAGAAGCTGAAGCTTCCCAGCTTCACAGGAGAAAAGACCCTGGAAAAAGGATTTTTCATAAAATATGTCTGTGACACTCGTAGAATGAGAACAGTTCTGTTTGGGAGCCCAAACATTGGTGCTAAACAGGTTTATTCTCAGTTTTTGGGGGCAAGAGGAAAGAACTGAAGCCAGTTACTGTAAAATGCCTGCACAAGCACCAGTGCAAATAACAGCCAAAGGAAGGATGAAGCCAGTCCCACAACCACAGCCCAAGCGGCCAGAGATCCTCCTTCAACCCTGGCTGCATTGAAACCCCACTGACTGCCAAGAAGAAAAGCGCCCTACTGAGAGCGAGCAAACTTAACCCTCTGCCAGGACACAAATTTAGAGGGAAAAAAATTTAAAATCCCTACACCACCAGCCACACTTCCCAGTGAGAAGGGTTGGAACTCTCTGGCTCCCAGCACTTGCTCGGCAGGCAGGTTCCCAAAGGTGCTGGGAGCTAAGCTGTGCCCTGCGAGGGAACAGAGCCAGCCTCCCTTCAGTGGGAGAAGGCGCGGCCTCAGCTGTAGCCCCGGGTGCCTGCGGTGGCCCAGGGCACGGCCATGGCTGTCAATGTGTTGGGCTGCAGCACAGGGCAGGCTGGAGCTCAGCAGCCTCAGCAGAGCCCAGGGCCGCGGCCCTTCCCTGCCGGGGCCCGAGCCTGGCCCGGCCCGGCCTGAGCAGCCCGGCCTGGCCCAGGGGATGGGCTGCGCCCGCCCGCTGTGCCCACAGGCTGGGCCCAAGCCTTTGCAAGAGGCTTTCTCCCAGCTTGGCAAAACCTCGGCCAAGTGTCCCTGTGCTGTGCTGAGAAGAGTAAAAAACCCCTCAAATTTAACCCTGCTGCCCACCGCATGAGGGATCCCTGCACACCTTAGGAGAGGCCATCAATACTCCTTTGTGCCTCATGAGGGATCTCTGCACCCCTCAGCAGGGACCCCAAAATATCCCTTTGTGCCTCTTCAGGTCCAGGCCCAGATGATGCCACAGAAGGAAATGTGCCCTCAGCCCAGGGACGCTCAGCATGGGCTCCCCCATCCCCTCGGGGCCCCGCCGCTGGGCACAGCAGCCCCTGCCTGGCTCCTGCCTGCCCACACCGTGGGCATCCACGGCTGCTCCTGGGCATGGAGCTCAGCCACTGCTGGTGCCAGGTGGGCTTTGCTGGTGCTACCACATGGACATAGCTGTGAAAACTCTATTTCTTTATTTCAACATAAAATGTGGGCCAAGCTTTGCCCTGGCAGAAAAGGGCTGCCCACCTTCAGTCCTGGCCGGGGAACAGGACCAGGGGGCTGAGGGGGAGAGGGTCTTGTTGTGGAGGGGTGGGTTTTGGGACGGCCTCATGACGGTGATGCAGCCATGGCGGGGCAGATAGGGGCAGAAGGGAAGAGCTGGGATAAACTGCCAGGATTTCATTGCCTCTGTTTTTAGGTTCGTCGTCTGAAGATGCACAGGAGCATCTGTGAAGAGAGGAGGTGGCTGAGGCCCCAGCTGCCAGTGGCGCACAGGGACCCTCGTGCACAGCAGGGCCCAGAGCTGGCAAGGCTCCCCAGCACGGCTGGAGCTGCTGGCACAGCTGGGCCCAGCTGGACAGCTGCCCCTCAAGGCCCCGGCCAGCAGGGCACGGCTCTGGGCAGGGTCCTTGGCCAGGAGCAGGCCCCAGAGCGCCTCTGCCTTTCAAGGGCAACCTCGGCCCTGCTCTTTCTCCTCCCCACCTTGCTCTGCCTCTGCCCTGTGCCCCTGGGGCTGCTCTTGGCCAGGCAGCCTCAGTGGGATCCAGCTCTGGCTGCAGCCCCAGCGGGGCCCCCAGGACAAGGCCCAGCAATTGAGAGGCCAATGGAAGCACTGGGCAGCAGCAGAACCCTCAGCAGAGTTATTAGGAGAAAACCATGGACTGGCCACAGCTCCACTGCAGGCTCTCTGGGAATGTTCCCTGACTATGAGCAGCCTTTAAAGAAGAGAGTTTGAGGCAGAGAGTTGTAAAACACTCACCGTTTTATCTTCCAGCAATACCAGATTCCAGCACAGAACATCATCAGGCACAGTGCCACACCAGCCACAATGGCCATCAACTTCATCAAACAAGCTGTTCCCCAGCAGAAAGCTCTTCTCATGCTTTTCCAGATGATGTCAGAATGTGTTGAGGTGCCGGCTGCATCTGTGGGAGCGATGGGGAGCGTGAGCCCGTGCTGAGCTGCACTGCTGAGCTGGCAGCACGGTGGATACGGGCAGGACGTTCTTTGTTTCCCCCAGAGCTGGGGCCTGCAGGCACCTTGCCGGCCCTTGGCACAGGCTGTGCCAGCCAACAAAGCCCAGCAGGCCGGGAGGAGAGCCCGGGGGCAGCGCAGCTGCTTGGGCAGTGGCTGCTGCCAGGGACACGGGCCAAAGCCATCCCTGAGCAGCCACTGCCAGCCCTGGCCCTCCCTGCCCCGTGACAGCTCCCCCAGCCCCAGGGGACAGACTGTCAAAAAGTCCACAGCCAGCAAAGAGATTGTCCCAGGAATTGTGTGCTGCTTTTCCTCTCTGCAGCTGGTCCCAGAAACATCCCTCAGACTGCTGTAAATGCCCACACATGGTCTGATCAGCCCCTATGCTTCTCCACTCTGCTCTCAGAAATTCTGCAACAAATCCACCAATAAATTCCAGGTTACATCTGTGAATTGCATGCTACAGTTTCCTTCCTTTTTTCCCAATACCCAAAAGTTTCTATAGATAATAATGCCCTTGAGGATCTCTGATTATTTTCTTTTTTTTTTTTCTTTTATGAGACATTTGAAACAGCTTTATTTGTTTTAGTTTTGGCAGGTCGGGCTTTTTCCTTAGTGTGATGGTTTACTTATTATCTACATTTAAACTTGTTTTTATTAATGGTCATTTGCTCCCTAAGCAATTATTTTGACAATCTGTCATTCACTTCTTAGTTAATGTTCCATAGATTAACAACTTGGACTCTCTTTTTATAGGAATATAAAGACTTCAAAAAGCTGTATTTTTGATTTTGAGGACATTCTCTCTCCCCACTCCCAGCTTATTAAATGATCATTTTTGAAACATCTCTGAGGACATGTGGAGTTATTTGAGAAATGCTTTGCTTAACCTGGGTATTGGATTATTATTTTCAGTGCTATAAACCTACATTGCTTCCAGGTTCACACCACGGTCCTGATTTGTGGCTCACTGCATGGATGCTTGTCTGAATTAAAACAATGTTTGTGAGGCAGCTGAAGAGCTTAGACCTCAGAGATTAAAATTCCTGGGAGGGGGAGGAGGAAGAAAGGATAAAATCCTGATTCAAAGGGTTTTTTCTCACTTCTAGTATGCCAGAAGTATGGTAGACTACACCTGTCTTCAGATGTCATTTACTTACAGAACAACTCTCTACAGTGTCAGACTCCAGGAGAAATGTCTCAACACTTTGCCTCCCAATGCATCAGCTTTAATTCTAGTGAGAGGTAGCCTTAATTACAGTCTGATTTGAGCAAATCAACAAAGCAGTCTTGCCATTGTGAGAGTGGCAAGAGGAATTTGCTTGTGAACAGATGAATATGTCCCACTCAGTAATGAACAAAATTTGCCCTGACTTGGAAGAAAATAGACAAGGAGCAAGCAGTATTTGGGGTTTATCCAGGGATAAATGTGGCAAGAAGCTGTAACAACTTAACCTGTTTTACAGAACACAAGTACTGATATGGCAAGTAATGCACCCACATGAAGGGATCTTCAGGACATTCCTTTATTTCTCTAACCAGGAATGGGCAGCAAAATGCTGGCATTTATCTGAACTGGAAGCCATGTTCCTCTCCTGTTTCTCCTTGAGCACACTGTGTGTTATTTGCAGACTTCACTGTCCAGCCCATCAATCCTCTTGTGGTCAATTGCTAAATGGCACAAGTACCAAAATACAGGTGCCAGCATAATCAGCCCAGCACTAATGCAGCACTGCTTTGATGGTGCACAGGAGCACAGAATGGCTTGGGTTGGAAGGGACATTTAAAGGCCATCTTGTCCCAATGGCCTGCAGTGAGCAGGGACACCTTGAACTAGGTCAGGTTGCTCAGAGCAGGAGCTTGAATGTCTGCAGGGATGGATGTCCACCTGTCTGGGCAACCTCTGCCAAGGTTTCATCAGCAATAGTGTAAAATATGTGTTTCTTTCATCTAGTCTGAATTGACCATTTTTTAGATTAAAACCATTCCCCCTCGGTCTGGTCATGAAAGGCTCTACTAAAAATTCTGTCCCCATCTCTTTACAAGCCCCCAGAAGGCCCTGAAAGGCAGCAATCAGGTGTCCCTGGAGTCTTCTCTCTTCCAGGCTGAACACTGCCAGCTCTCCCAGCCTGTTTCCAAAGCAGAAGGGCTCCAGCCCTCAGAGCATTTTGTCCCTCCTCTGGACTAGATCCAACAGGACCGTGTCCTTCCTGTCTTGGGGACCCAGAGCAGGATGCAGTACTCTGTCGTGGGAGAGACCGAGACACTACAAAGCAACACAGTCCATTTCCAGAAGGCTTCAAACCCTGTTTTTATTCTAGCCTGCATGCTTTTTCTGCATTCTTACAAAGCTGTTATGTTTACACTTTATTCATTGGTCACAAGAGACAAGCAAAATGCTCATTGGAATAGGGAGTTGCAGGTTTCTCTTATTTATCCTTCTTTCTTTCTTGGTTTCTATGATCAATGACATAGAAAATTACTAGAAAATTCTTTTAGTTGTAAACATGGATCCTCCTACCTAACTTCTCGATGGTTCACAGAGGTCACTGTAAAACGTCTTCCACAGTACTCCAGGTGGGGTCCCACCAGAGCAGAGGGGGGGAGTCACCTCCTTCAACCTGCTGGGCACTCTCCTTTGGATGCACATGGCTGCCTCATGTCCAACCTCTCATCTAGCAGTACCCCCAAGTCCTTCTCGGCAGAGCTGCTCTCCATCCCTTCATGTCCCAACCTATGAGATCAGCTGAGCTGGGACTGTGTCACAGCCCTTAGGCAGAGCAGCTGAGCAGGATGAGCTCCCTTCCAAAGAAAGCAGAACCCACTCCACACAACTCCACCCTGGCCATGAGGTCACAAGCAGGCTCTGAGATCACAGAGGTCCCAGAGCCCCGCGGTTGCACAGCAGCACAAGGAGCCAGCAGTCAGTCCCTGAGCACAACTGTTGCGGCGGCAGCAGCAGCGGTGGCAGCAGCGGTGCTGACATTGGGACAGCGGAGTCAGGACAGCGGTGGCAGCAAGAGCTGCGGGACTGGCAGAGGGCAAGGCAGCATGGCCCTTGCTCTGCGCCTCCTACTCCTGCTCCTCCTGGCCGTGGCCCTGCCTGCCAGGGCTGCACAGGTGGCTCCACTCCAAGCGCGGCGAGCAGGTGAGCTGGCAGCCTGGCTGCCCTTTCCCGCAACAGCGCTCCCTGCTCCCCGGGAAGCGCTGGGGATGGTTTTGCCCAGGGCTTTAAAGAGGATTTCCTCTGTGGCAGGGACAGAGCTGCCATGGGCCTGGGGCTGCTCCAGCCACCACCCCAGGGGTGTTGCACAGGGCCTGCAAAGAGGGTGGAGAGTGACCAGAGCCAGTCCAGAGCTCCCCAGGCCCCTGTGCAGCTTTGGCCTTGTCCACTGACATCTGGCAGCCAAGGCCTTACCCGACCCCCTTGCAGTGCCCAGTTCTCTAAGGGAGAGGGGAATCCCAGCACACCATGGAAATTTTCTGATCTTTGCTCCCTTCTAGATTGGGATCGTGATATGGCTTATATGGAAAAGCTAGTGCATAACAGTTGGAAGACTCCAAAGCATGGTGGAGGCATGTTCTTCATGTGTCTTTCCTGACAAAATAATTGGTGTCCAAGTGGCAAGAGCTCCCTCATGTGCTATTTCCCTTAACATAATCTCTTGATTTAAAGTATCTGGAAATCTGGCTATGCTCCTTTCTCGAACCATGAATGATCTCACAGGATTGCAATCTGTGGGAGGAAGGAGCATTTAGCTGTCCATCTTCCTCCCGTGTGCCATGCCAGTGTGTCCTTCCGTGTGCTCTGTGCAGCCCGGCAGAAGAGCAGAGAGGGAAGGGGCCGGGCCCAGGGCTGAGCCCCGGAGCTGAGCCTTTGGCAGCTCCTTTGCCAGCCCCGGGGATCCTGAGCTGCTCCTGCTGCCACTGCTAAGCCCTGGCCCTGCCTGTGGCTCGGTTTAGAGCTGCTGGCAGCTCCAGGGAGTCCTTTCTGCCCCGAATGCCCGGCAAGGGGCTGCTTCCATCCCAGTGTGGGGCCACTGCAGGCACATGTTCCCCCTGCCCCTGCTCCTGAGTGGAAGGCAGAGCTGAGGGAGTACCTTGGAGGGCATCAATCACCCAGGTGCCCTCACTGCCACTCAGGCCTGAAAGAGAAATGGAGCAATTTTCCATTAAGGTCCTCCTACAATGAAGAAGGAAGAGATGGCAGGCCGTGGTGGGTGCATTTCCCTCAACCTACCCCTGTGTCGCAGCAGCCGGGGGCTTTGGCAACACAGCGGGAAGGGATCCATGGCAGCCTCACTGCCCCGCTGCTGCTTTCACACCCTGCAGGGCTGTTTCCCAGCCTGGCTTGACTGCAGCTTCTGCCCAGCCCCTGCAGGAAAGCATTTGGCATCTGCTGCCAGGCAACCCAAACTGCACCATGGGCCATGCCCACCCTGAGATCCCTTGCAATTTCCCAGTCTCTGAGCACATGTGGAGGGGCAGCTCCATGGAGGAGGGAGGACCCTGGCCCAGACCTAACAACCTGGCCATCTTCCTGAGCATTATCCATGACTTCACAAGTACTGATTCCTGATGATGCAACCCTCCACAATGCTGAATGGTTCCATCTGGTCCAGCTGTACTTTTTCCTTTCCACAGCAATGGAGCAAAAGTCCATGCAGATGGCGCCATATCATACTGGAAGCAATGGCTCTGTGTCAGATTCTGATGGAGGAAAGGAGGAGTTGCCAGACATGAGCAAAGGCATAGGAGGTAATTGCCGTGCTGGGCTCAGCCCTGGGCAGGGCTGTGTGGCAGCAGCTCTTCCCCCAGGGCCTGCCCTTGGCTTCCAGGCCTCTGGAGCTCGTTCAGAGCCCCAGGGAAATGGGACTGGTGCAGCAACGTCCCTCCCGCTGCAGCTGCTGCAGAGCTGGCCCTGAGTGCCCAGAGGCCCAAGGCACAGGAGCAGCCCCAGCCAGGGCCAGAGCCAGCCCTGGCTCCCGACTGGGCAGGGGCTGCGCTGGCTCCTGACAGGGCCTGAGCCTGTCCCCTGGGGCTGGGGGAGCTGTCACGGGGCAGGGAGGGCCAGGGCTGGCAGTGGCTGCTCAGGGATGGCTTTGGCCCGTGTCCCTGGCAGCAGCCACTGCCCAAGCAGCTGCGCTGCCCCCCGGGCTCTCCTCCCGGCCTGCTGGGCTTTGTTGGCTGGCACAGCCTGTGCCAAGGGCCGGCAAGGTGCCTGCAGGCCCCAGCTCTGGGGGAAACAGAGAACGTCCTGCCCGTATCCACCGTGCTGCCAGCTCAGCAGTGCAGCACAGCACGGGCTCACGCTTCCCATTGCTCCCACAGATGCAGCCGGCAGCACAACACGTATTCCCAATGCCCAGGATGGCCTCGGAAGGGGTTTCTATCAGGAAACAGGCTGCTGGCTAGCAATACTGGCATTTCTGCTTTGTTTGGAGCTTGTCTTCGTGTTGTGCTTGTTTGGAATCCGGTATTTGGAATCGGGAAGAGAAAACAGTGAGTGTTTTGTTGCTCTCCCCCTCCAACAGCTTCTTTTGAAAGTCTAACGTGGTCAGGGAACATTCCCATTGAGACTGCAGTGGGGTTGTGGCCAGTCCATGATTGTCCAAATAACTCTGCTGAGGGTTCTGCTGCTGCCCAGTGCTTCCATTGGCCTCTCAATTGCTGGGCCTTGTCCTGGGGGCCCCGCTGGGGCTGCAGCCAGAGCTGGCTCCCACTGGGGCTGCCTGGCCAAGAGCAGCCCCAGGGGCTCGGGGCAGAGGCAGAGGGAGGTGGGGAGGAGAAAGAGCAGGGCCGAGGTGCCCTTGAAAGGCAGAGGTGCTCTGGGGCCCGCTCCTGGCCAGGGACCCTGCCCAGAGCCGTGCCCTGCTGGCCGGGGCCTTGAGGGGCAGCTGTCCAGCTGGGCCCAGCTGTGCCAGCAGCTCCAGCCGTGCTGGGGAGCCTTGCCAGCTCTGGGCCCTGCTGTGCACGAGGCTCCCTGTGTGCCACTGGCAGCTGGGGCCTCAGCCACCTCCTCTCTTCACAGATGCTCCTGTGCATCGTCAGCAGATGAGACTAAGAACACAGGCAGCGGGAGGTTGACAGTTTATCCCAGCTCTCCACTTCTGCCCCTATCTGCCCTGCCATGGCTGCAGCAGCGTCAGGAGGCCGTCCCAAAACCCACCCCTCCACAACAAGACCCTCTGCCCCTCAGCCTCCTGGTCCTGTTCCCCGGCCAGGAATGAAGGTGGGCATCCCCTGTCTGCCAGGGCAGGGCTTGGCCCATATTTCATATTCAAATAAAAGAATAAAGTTTTCACAATTATGTCCGTGTGGTAAGAGCAGCAAAGCCCACCCGGCACCAGCACTGGCTGAGCTCCATGCCCAGGAGCAGCCATGGATGGCCACGGTGTGGGCAGGCAGGAGCCAGGCAGGGGCTGCTGTGCCCAGCGGCGGGGCCCCGAGGGGATGGGGGAGCCCATGCTGAGCGTCCTTGGGCTGAGGGCACATTTCCTTCTGTGGCATCATCTGGGCCTGGACCTGAAGAGGCACACAGGGATATTTTGAGGTCCCTGCTGAGGGGTGCAGGGATCCCTCATGAGGCACAAAGGAGTATTGATGGCCTCTCCTAAGGGGTGCAGGGATCCCTCATGCGTTGGGCAGCAGGGTTAAATTTGAGGGGGTTTTTTACTCTTCTCAGCACAGCACAGGGACACTTGGCCGAGGTTTTGCCAAGCTGGGAGAAAGCCTCTTGCAAAGGCTTGGGCCCAGCCTGTGGGCACAGCGGGCGGGCGCAGCCCATCCCCTGGGCCAGGCCGGGCTGCTCAGGCCGGGCCGGGCCGGGCCAGGCTCGGGCCCCGGCAGGGAAGGGCCGCAGCCCTGGGCTCTGCTGAGGCTGCTGAGCTCCGGCCTGCCCTGTGCTGCAGCCCAACACATTGACAGCCATGGCCGTGCCCTGGGCCACTGCAGGCACCCGGGGCTACAGCTGAGGCCGCGCCTTCTGCCACTGAAGGGTGGCTGGCTCTGTTCCCTCGCAGGGCACAGCTTAGCTCCCAGCACCTTTGTGAACCTGCCTGCTGGGCAAGTGCTGGGAGCCAGAGAGTTCCAACCCTTCTCACTGGGAAGTGTGGCTGGTGGTGTGGGGGTTTTAACATTTTTTTCCCTCTAAATTTGTGTCCTGCCATAGGGTTAAGTTTGCTTGCTCTCAGTAGGGCGCTTTTCTTCTTGGCAGTCAGTGGGGTTTCAATGCAGCCAGGGTTGAAGGAGGATCTCTGGCCACTTGGGCTGTGGTTGTGGGACACCTTGGCTTCATCCTTCCTTTGGCTGTGATTTGCACTGGTGCTTATGCAGGCATTTTACAGTAAGTGGCTTCAGTTTGTTCCTCTTTGTACCAAAAGCCAAGAATAAACCTCTTTAATACCACTGTAGTATTAAGAGGCAGGCCTTACTTTCTTGACTTGCTGGATGCACAGACCATTGGCATCACAGGGCCTTCTTGGTGGGGTCTTCAGATACCCTGGTGGTCACTGAAGAAGGAAGCTGAATTTTCTGGGAAAAAGATAGTTTCCCATGTGTGGAAAAGAATAACCTGTCACTTCCCCATCCCTTTCTATACAAAGTGATACAGGCAAGTGCATTCATCTATCTCTATCTGCCTTGTCTATCTATCTATCTATCTATCTATCTATCTATCTATCTATCTATCTATCTATCATCTATCTATCTATCAACTATCTATCTTAATAAACAATTGTGGTGTTGCATTTTATTCAAATGGTATGCTCTGTCTCAAAAATGTAGCTCTTGAAAATATATGGTTTATTCCAAGCTCTGTTCCTCCCCTGAAGTCCCATGAATCTACAATCCCATTTGCCCAAACCTTATTTCGCACCTACATTGAATTTCCCTCTTAAGCTGTGTGAGGAAGACCAGTTTCTCTCATGGCCCATCTCTCCCCTAGGCTCGCCCTCTCTCCCCCTCTCTTTCCCTTTCCCCCTTCTCCCTCTGAAACCATGTTACACCCGGGGCTGGGACCCCCAAGAAACCCTCATCTAATCAGCACCCTCAGAAGCCGTGTGGAGTCTCCTTGCGTGCCTGCTGCTGCCAGCCAACTCACAGCCCAGGGGGCCCTCCGGGGACTCCCTGGGGAGCTCCCCTCAAAGGAACTGCTACAATCCATGAAATATTTCTATGCATGATATTTTGTTTATTCGTAAATTATGACACATCTTTTGAGAGCTGGAAAAGAATACCATCCATCTTTGATATATAAAAGCTTGGGTGTAGGAGCAGAGATGATCTGTGATTTCCTTCTTGCTAGACATATGCTGGCTTGTTTAGATTGACTTTCAGCTGAAATCCTACAAAGCTGGAAAATGACTGGTGGCCATCACTCTGATATCCTTAAAAGCCCTTTTTTCATTTTAATTTTTTTCATCTATGGTGGCTGGTAAATACCTTTCTTCCTTAAGCTATGTGCAGGCAATATTGGAGGTAGAAAATAACATAACACGGCATATTTTAGATACTTGAAAATTTTCTTGTGAAATTTTATGGCAGTATCTCCTGCCTCACAGCTAAAGCAGCAGGTCAGCTACTGAGCACAACTTACTGCATAGCTGCAGCTCATGTTTCTACAGTGGAAGTGGCTTTTTGTTCTTCTGCATGGGTATGAAACACTACCAATTGAAAGGTTGATTACAGAGCAAAGAGCCTTGTTAACTGTTGCCTGGACTTTGGGAAGGTGGTATCTGTTAGATGAATACCCAGCAAACGACCTAAGTTATTTTTTGTGACTACTCCCTCGTGATTTTGGCCTGGCTTCTTTAGGAGATTCTGTTTTCATTTAGAAATGGCACAGTGGAGCCAGTGCTGCCTCAGGACAGGTGGAGCTGGGACAAATGGCTCATTGATTTTGATCTCAACAAAAAGCCACCTGAGCTCCTCATGACAGCAACCCCACAGAATGGTAATGGATCCATTAAAACTAACTCATCACAGAGCTTTTAACTTGAGGCTCTGACTTATGTTGCTTGTTCAGTTCTGCCATGGAGGAAGGGAGTTTGTAGACAAAGAGGTTTAGCAAGGAGATCCATGTACAATAAAAGTGCTTCTATTTCAGCAAATGAAGTATCTTAGGATGTAAACCCTAATCCATACTCCAGTCTTATCCCTCCATTACCCAAATTCTTGGTCTTAATTCCTTAGTCAGTAGGAAAATATGACAGGGAAGTGTAGATCCTCCTTTCCTTCTTCAGCTGGACAGCTTGTAATCTCGTCTTCTCCCACAGACAGGAGCAGACAAATGGGAATCTTGTCATGAAATCATACTTGGGCAAGTTTGCCCTGTGTTTGTTTTTGCCCTGAAGTAACTGAGATTCACCGGAATATTTACAAGCCATAAATGATGGATTTATTTGGGTTGCTAGAATCTTTCATATTTTATGACTTTTCTGCTGCACAAGAGCCTGGCACTTGCAGAACTCTTACCCCATGCACTTCCCCAGTGCTTCTTGCAGAGAAGCTTTGGGAAGCACTCAGGAAAAGTGCCATGTTCGTGTGTGGTTTGTGGAGCCCACAGGACAGGGAAATGTCTTTGCAGTGGGCACTGCCTTTTATTCCAAGGTGTAGAAGGATTCTTGGCTGAACAATGCCATGATATTCCCCTGTGGGAATTGGACAGCCCTGGTCTGCAGATTACAGAGTTACTCTGAAAACCATGTATCGTCCTCAAACAGGAACAAGATAGACCATGTGCTGTCCTCAAATACAACAAGGAAGAATGAGCATTGTGCCAGGATGAAACCAAATGCGCCAAGCACGTTGTGGGAGCTCCTAATTTGGCACACCTTAGCTAAAGATGCTTATAGTGTGACAACCAATCAGTAATTAAGATGTATGTGTGAATATAGCTACTTAACCAATGAGCATTAAGCATTAGTGGCAGGAGACAGTGTATAGAGGAGGATAACTATGTCAAAGTTGCTTAATAAAGGAGAACGACATGTAGCCACATTGGCTGTGAGTGTCATTACACAGCCGACTCTCCGTGGGACCCTCCTCACCAAGGAATTGTCATTGCTGTGGGCACTGGCTGTTATTCCAACACCTGTGTCATTTATTCTACTGGAATCCTTGTCAGAAAGGTTGTTCTTCGCCATTGAGATTTTTAGGTGACATTTTTGATCTCAAACAGCCCAAAGTTTTCCATCTCACAGGTTTCTGATGCTGGTTTTCCCTTTCCAGTCTGTTGTTGGCCAAGGAAGATGCTGCTTAGATTCTGCAGGCCCCCATACATGGATACTGTTATAGGTAAAAATCGATCCAGCCAATTTAATAAAAATAAAATATAAATTTATTCACAACCGATATGCAGCCACGACAGCCAACAATCAAGGACAGCACCGACCCCGGGATGGAAGCTGGGTGAACACAGATCCGCCTTCTATCGCACCCAATCCCCCCTGTTCACCAATGCCACTTGGCAGAATCCCTTCTTATACTCTTTTTCTAGCCCGTGGCGGAGTCCCTTTGTCTTTCCTCAGGGTTCTTCACATTCATGATGCCTCTATTCTCCGTCCTGTGCTGGACAAAACCTTGTGCAGGAACTGATGTGTATCCACTTTTTGGTTACCGGAATCCCGTATGCAGATGTATGTCCTTGATGGTCCCCTCTGTCTAAGATGAACATCTCCATGGGCCACCATCGCTGGGCCTCCTCCTGTTCACACCAGTGAGAACGACAATCTCCTGTGCCGGCTGGGTTCACTTCCTATGTTAATGACACTCCTCCTACCCGACTGCCAGCTGCGGTTTCCTCACCCTGTGAAGCAATCCCCTCTTCCCTTGCTACTGTGATTTCAAGTTTTATATTTTATTCTTATATATATATATATATACACACATATATATATAGTATGAGTATGAATTACCATTATATATATATCTATGTATCTATCTATCTAGCTATATATATATATATTCTATCAGCACGAATTACCATAATATATATAACAGGTACCAAGCTGAAAGTTCTCCAGTGCTCCACAGTAGTCCCGTTATCACAGGACGGCCAAGAGCAGCTCCATAAGCTCCAAGGGATTCTAACAGATGAATTTCTATCCCTCAGGAAGGCAGGGCTGGGTCTGAAGTAAAGGGTCTGACTCTGCACCCACTTTGCATTGCAGCAGCTGTCCCACACTTTGTGGAAGGCACATAACATGTGCCACTCTTAAATCAGCACTGGCTTAGTCAGTCTTATAAGCCTCTTAAAAAAACCTAGCCTGAGCAAATAATATTTGCGTTTTAGTTGCTTGGGGTGTTTTTGGGTTTTTTTGTTGTTTTTTTTTTTTTTTTCCTTGGTTCTTTGCTTTGGTGCTCAGAGATCATGGAGGAAGAGGCAGATTTTCTGTTCAACTTGCCTGTCAGTATGCAAGGAGCAGGAAAAGAAGATCAGTGTTTCACCATCTGGTTAATGAGCTCTAAAAGCAATTGTGCTGTCCCTAATCAGGGGGTGGGGGCACTGCTAACAGCCTGGATTGCCCCCACCTGTGTTCCCCTCCTTACCAAAGTGCTGTGTAGATCCAGAGCCTTCTGTCTCGGCCTGATGGTGCAAAAATTCTCCCAATATCCATCCCTTCGCAAAAATAAAGGCTTTGTGCTCATTAAGATGAAAAGCTGTATGGGTAGCCTGCAGCTAATGTTGTTTTGTTGCCTGTACCCCAGTCAGTGCTTGTTATGATTAGAAACTTGTATTTTTTTTAAGTTTCAGAGTTAACAACAAGTCAGACCATCAGACCTCTTTAGTTTCACTGCCAAAGAAAAGCTCTTCAATTACCTGTTAATGTCCGGTGATTAACCATTGTTCCCCTGATGCTGGCTGCTTGCCAGGGACGGACTCAGGGACAGACCCTCCAAGTATGAAGAGAATAGGAGTGACATCAGAGCCAGTATGCAGATGAGAAATGCATTGCGCCCCAAATTTTTACAGTTTTACAGTTTTTACAGGAAAACCCCCTAACATTACGAGCCAACAAGTGACCTAAGTGAAGTCTAAGGATAGGAGCATTGTCCCGGACCTGCTTGGATCCTTTTTGCTTCTCACCCTATCCTGAAAAGATGTTGATTAAAGAGAAGCCCCGAGGTGTTAGACAAAAAAGCCAGGAATCTGCTAATCTCGCGTGAGGATGGAATCCCCAGCTCTGTCTGCAGACCAGTGGACAAAGCTGCATCACCCTCCTTCTCCGTGCCATGCCTGGGAGCAACGGCGGCGTGGGCGCAACCCGTCGATTTCTCCCCACCTGAGCTGATTCTTCTTAATAAAGGCATTAAAAGTAGAAAGATCTCCTGTCCATTTATTTCAGTGCTGACATCTAAATGACTGACCAGCCCCAAGCTGCTCTTAAGACTGATTTGATCAAAGGCACTGAAGCTCTGTTGAGTGCAAATTCTTCAGGAAAACAAGCACAGGAACTTGGATAATGTTGCTGGAAAAAGCAGAGTGCAGAGTTGAACCTCTGAGGACACCTCCCTGCTGCCTCCCCCCACCCTTTTATTTTAAATTCATTTAATATTCTGAGTGTGAGCTCTTGCATGAAGTGGGTCCTCAGCAAGGAGCTGCTGGGCCTCCTGGCTGTGTCCCTTTGTGCTCCCAGTGCTTCTTGAAATAAATGGGGCAGGAGATCTTTCTCCTTTTTAATGCCTTTATTAAAAAGAATCAGCTCAGGTGGGGAGAAATCAAAAGGTCGCGCCCACGCCGCCGGTGCTCCCAGGCGTGGCACGGAGGAGGAGGATGATGCAGCTGTGTCCACTGGTCTGCAGGCAGAGCTGGGGATTCCGTCCTCACCAGAGATTAGGAGATTCCTATCTTTTTTGTCTAACACCCCGGGGCTTCTCTTTAATCAACATCTTTTCGGGTTAGGGTGAAAAACAAAAAGGATCCAAGCAGGCACTGGACTACGCTCCCATCCTTAGACATCACCTAGGTCCCCTAGTTCTATGTTGGCTCCTTGTTTTTAGGGGTTTTCCTGGAAAACTGCAAAATTTGGTGCAATGCATTTCTCATCTGCATACCAGCTCTGATGCCACTCCCATTCTCCTGGTACCTGCAGGGACCCTGTGTCACTCCCTGGCAAGCATCAGGGGGACAATGGTTAATCGCCAACCATCAAGAGGTAATTGAAGAAGAACTCTTAACAATAAAGCTAACTGAACAGCAACTGGTCCAACTTGTTTTAACTCTGCAACCTTAAAAACATAGATAACTTTTTATTCATAACACTTCTGGTCTGGTTTGGCTGGGAAACTTGTCCATCCTGCCTCTGTGGCTGCTCCCTGTCATTCCAATGCACAGCCCTTTCCCGCTGCTTGGCATTTACAAGCTCTGATTACTTCATTGGGTAACTTGCATCTTGCACTCCATGACATTAAATTGTGTTTACTCAGACTCTGCCCTATCCTGAGTTTCTGGAACACATTTCTAAGCCTTCCAGCTGTAGCCCAAGGGAAGCTGTTTCTGTCTTGCATAACAAAATTGGCAATTTTTTTGCAAAGACAGCCCGTTACAAAGGACTTGCTGTGTGCATTAACATCTGAGGGGCTGCTTTCAAAGACAGGCAAAAAATCCATGAACAAACAGCAAACCAAACAAACAACATATTTTTAAAAATTACTTTATTTTTACCTCTTATTTTTAATCTTTTCCAAACTGGCCTCCTTTTCCACTGCAGTGTTTTTCTTTGGACAGAAAAGCCCCCTTGCCAGATGATGCGACTTCACAGGAAAACAAAACTCACACACAATGCATATATGAAAGCTAAACGTAGAGATTCCCATTATCACAATCACCATCATTGATTTTCAGTGTATTTTGATGTCAGATTGTTTCCAGAAGGGTGAGAACAGTATCTCAGATCCCCTGGCTAGTTTGGTGTCATACCCACTTATTATCTCTCCTTTCTTATTATCTTTCCTTTCTGCACTTCTGTAGTTGCTCTGCCCATTTGTTGCTCTTGGATCTCTGCCTCCTTCACCTGATTTTTACCTTTTTCTGGATTTGTGGGGATTTTTCTGTTGGTTTTGGCTTTTTCTTGGTGGTTGTTTTGTTTACCTATTTTATTTGGTCACAGTTTTGCTATAGTTTTTTGTGGGTTTTTTTTAATCCACTCAACAGCAGAATCAGCTTGTGATTTCTATTATGAAGTTTTGATATACAGGTGTAGCACATTAAGGTTGTTTTTGTTTTTAAAGTCATCTCAGACACAGACCTGCAAGCTCCTGTGACTTTGAGAACTGAGTGCTCTCAGACAGCAAATTGTGTATGAATAGGATACTTGTAGTACCTATCTCCATTACACACAGCTGAATGTCAAGTGGTTGGAATTGTTATAGATAGAAATTGATCAAGCCAATTTAATAAGAATTAAAAAAGAAAAGAATGGAATGTATTGCATGACTGATATACAGTCTTGAGATCCACAATCAAAGGGACAGCGTTGAGCCTGGATGGACACTGGGTGAACACTGATCTGACCTCTATCGCATCAGGCCCGCTCTGTTCACTAAGGCAGTCTGGTACAGTCAGGTTTTATACCCTTTCTGTCGCTCGAGGCAGCGTCTCTCTTGTTCTTTTCATAGTCAAACACATTCATGATGTCCTCTTTCTCCAAGTTGCACTGGACAATGTGGTTCCTGGCAAGCTGTGAATGCTGATGGTAGGGGGAACCTGGTATTGGGATACAAGTTCCCTGATAACTTCTGCTATCTTGATCTCAGAGCTTGAGGAGCGTTGACCGCCCAGGTGGCATTTGAGTAAGGATCCATCTCCTTCCCCAGCTAGGCTCTTTTAATTGCAAGTTAGACCCCTCCTCACTGCTGTATGCAGTTTTGCAATGGCATGTGGCAGTCTCTAAACATGAAGCAATTCCTTGGCTTCCGCTGAAAATGCTTTTGAGTATTTCTTTTCAACATTATAACGTATCTTCCTCTCATATTCTACATAAGCACAAATTACCTGTATCACATATTACAATCCCTCCCCTTCTATATAAACACATTAATTCATGCTAGAGTCCTAATATCCTTTAATTCATTTAGTGAATTTTCCCTTAGCCCATGTAACTTCTTTAATATCTATGTGTGTTAGCTATTTTGTGTTTTTAGGAAATATAGTTACCTTTTTAATTTTCCCCAGCCTCTCTGTCTTTTTCCTATTTGTCCTGGGATATCTCCTGATATACTTTACAGACAGCCCTGTCTCCCTTCACTTGTTTTTCAAATGTTGCCAGGGCCTCAGCTGCTTTATTATCTTTTTCCTCTAATTTCATTATTTTAGACACTTGACTTACTTTTCCTGCAGCACATTCTAGGTCTATGGGCATGGCTGCTACTTACATACCTTACACAACTGAGTACAGCAGTCTAATAAAACAAGGTATTAAAACAGGGTAGGAATATAACCCTGGCTACTGAACATAGTATAAAGAATACTACTTTCTTCCACCAGGCTCCTTCGAATAAGTGATCCCACCAGGATGCTTAGAGAATGGAATTCCATTTCTGAACTGGTACATGTGCTACCCTCTTAATTTCTGCTGCCAGACCTCAGATGGTTTCCCCATAATGGCCAATTTCTATGCAACATTCTGATTTGTTAAATTTTCCACAGATGCCCCCTTCTTCAGCTAACAAATAATCCAGGGCTATCTGATTTTGATATACAAAAACTCGCATTTGGGAATGCTGTCTAGATAACAATTCGAGGGCATCTGATGTATGTTTTGAAATTATCTCAACTACAGCCTGAAGTCATATTAGCCTGTTCAACAGAAAAATCAGGGTTCTGTACCCCCAGCTTCCATCTGGGGCTTACGTGGCAGGGCCATAATATTCTATTATTCCCTCAGCAGGCAACTCTTCCTCTCCCCATGTCTGGCTACCGTCCACCACATGGAATTTCTTCTTTATTTCTCTTTTTCCCCTACTTAAAGTTTCATATAAGGGTGCTCCCAATGAGCTACTTTCTGACATAGGGAGTGTGAACAAAACCTGATTTTTCCTAGGGTGCACGACCCTTTCCATTTCAGAGGTAATTTTTTGTATGCTTTTCTCCCACAGATCCAATATATACCATTTGGGGTTTTTCCAATTCCCCTCGGTATTTTCTGGCTCCCTTTGGGGAGTTCCAGTATCCCTTTAGGTCTCCCAAGGATTGGTAAGGATTAACTCCAGAGCCTTTGTTCCAGCAGAGCGCAATTATTTTGTTCCACTCACAAGTGGTCCCTTTTTCCCGGCTCCAATATCCAGCAGGAGGTTCTGGTTGCCAGGTTCTGCTTTTATTAGTTGAATTTACTGATAAGGTAGAGATAAATAAGGTATATCCCACTACCTTGTTATATTCTCTCCCTTCTTGGCTGATACAAACTATCCCAATTCCCCACTGGTCCAAGACCCACCTCTGGGGCCTCTGTATTGTTCTTGAAATCTCAGTGTTATCCCATTTTAGCAGCTGCTCTGGAGTTAAGCTCTCACCTTTCCAAGGCCATTTGTCCGCTGATTTAAGCCCTCTGCAAATCCAGCAATTTGATAAACCCAGTTCAGTAGCAATTTCTTGCATTAGATCTATAAATAAATTTCTCTCGGAAGCAGGCAGCCCCCAGCCAGTATACTGCTTTTCCAATTGGTTGTATTGTTCACTTAGAGTTCTTAGCCTTTCTTGCTCTATTCTCTTTTTCCTCATTTCTGATTCCTGTCTTTTCAATTCTTGGGCTACCTGTTTCATTTTCCCCTCTGGGTCTATACCATCCTTATTCTTTGAAAGGCAGAATGTTTTGTCAAACTGTAGACAGGCTCTGTCATCATGTTCCTTAAGGAGGTCAAGAAAGACCAGTTCATTTCTGAGGGATACCCTGCCTTCATATTTCAAGTTCTTTCCAATCCAATATGTTTTCCTCCCATTGCACACATCTCCAGTTGGCTATTAACCTAACATAGTTTGTTAACCTGAAAGTAAGCTACAAATCCTGACTCTGTTTTTCCTCCTACCCATACCGTGTGATTGCATTTGTTACAGATAGGAATAGACATCTGTTCAACATTCTGTTTATGTAGTCTATGTTCTGACTGCCTGTCCTTAGATTGCCTTTTGTGAATAACATATCATCTTTCCATTCAACTCACATATTGAGTGCCATTTATAAAGCAGAACCTGCTTTGCTTATTCATGTTGCAATTTCCTGGGGCTGGGTATGCCAGAGTCTCCGCTTCTCCTTGTCCTCCCCCGGACAATTTCCACACACTGCCCGCACCCCTTATCGAGACTTGACCCCTTCTGGCTGGGTGAATTCTCTTGGTGCAGGCTAATCAAGTGGCACGTGACTAGACTCAGGCTCATCAGAACTCCCCATATTTGTATCCCTCTGCCTCTGCCTGCACCCACTGGGTTGCCACCAACAGCGAGATAAGCCATCTTTTCAGCAGCAGGAATATTCTTCCAGGGTCCTGGACCGAACTGCATACATCCTCTTAAAGGAGCCCCACCTCACAAGTTTAATGGCATCAGCGCTGCAGGGAACTTTTTTTTAACCTCTGGCACTCAACCGTTATAATTTGAGCTCTGGAGTTTAATTTTCCTCCCACCCTGTTTTGAAACAGCTGAAACCATTCCCAGGAATCTAATTCTATTATACCCAAAGCAGTAGCGAGCTCTAAGACACGGCTAGTCAGGTACAGTTTGTCCTCTAGGCACTTATCACACAAGCCCTTTGGTCGATATCCCCTTCTACAATGTACCACCCACACCTTGTTACAATATTCACACTTAAAATGCACAAATGGATAACATCTACACCTAGGAGTTGCACAACTTATCTGATCCCGTTTGGTCATTTACTTGGCCGACATAAAGTTATCTTTAGGTCTCCAGGGGAAGTGGTAGCCTTCCACTCAGGCATCTCCTCCCGGTGCTCAATCTTTTTTACTCGAGACGCGTGGGTCCAGCCTTTCTCTGCTGTCCCGACGGCGGTGTCTGTGGTCAATAGGATGAGAAAAGGGCCTTCCCAGTGAGGAGAGAGGGACCTCTCTCCATGTTTTTATGAGCACTCAATCCCTGGGCTGTAGCCTATGTACAGCAAACCCCAAGGGGGTGCCCTGAGTTATTATATCCTGCTTTCGTAATTCCTGCAGATTCTTATCTCTATCAGGTATGGCTGTATCTGGCCATCCTCTTTTCTTGGGTGTCCTACCAGCATCCCATATTACATTTCAAAAGGTGACAGCCCTGTCTCTGAATGGGGCATGGTCCTGATGTTTAGCAAAGCTAAGGGGAGGCACTTTGACCAGGACATCTTGGTTTCAAGTATCAGCTTTGATAATTGAGCCTTCAGCATCTGGTTCATCCTTTCAACCTGTCCCAAACTCTGTGGGTGCCATGGAGTATGGTGTTCCCACCTGATCCCCAAGGCTCCTGCTAGTTGCTTAATGATTTTAGAATTTGATCTGAATCTATATATTTTGATCTGAATCTGTATATTTCACCAACCCATATCGAGATATGATTTCTTCTAGTAAAAATATTGATACTGCCTGAGTCATAGCCCTAGAGCTTGGAAAGGCCTTTACCCAATGGGTCATTTTGTCCGCTAGTACTAGTAAAAATTTGCATCTTCCTTCCTTAGGCAGTTCTGTAAAATCCACCTGAATCCTCTCCAAAGGACAGTATGCTGTTGGACGCCTTCCCAATGCTACCTGTCGTGCCCTGGCTCAATTAACTTTCTGGCAAACCATACATCCCTGTATTCCTTGTTTGGCTAATTCATAAATCCTCTTACATCCGAAAAATTTTAGAAACTGTTCTGCAAGGGCCTGAGAGCCCCAAAGCGTCTGCTGGTTTAATCTTTTCAATATCCTTCTGGTATAGTCTTTAGACAGTAATTCTCTCCCATCTGGTAATTTCCACTTACCTTCTTCTAATCTTCCCCCTATTTTCTCATACCCTTCAATTTCTTTGGGAGAAGGATACAGAGGATATTCCTGGGTACCGCTTTCTTCGATCTCTGGGGTACTTACCTGCAATAGAGCAGTGTTTTTCGCTTCCCTGCTAGATTATTCCCTCGGGTCCAGAACTGCATTCCTGCTTGGTGCCCTTTCACATGGACTATTGATATTGCCTCTGGCTCCCTGATGGCTTCTAAGATTTGCTTTATTAATTCTCCATGCACTAGTTCTCGTCCCTTGGTGTTAAGTAATCCTCGCTCCTCCCAAATTTTTCCGAAGGTATGGACTATCCCAAACGAGTGCTTAGAATCTATGAAAACCGTTCCCTTTTTGCCTTTTAATTTCCATAGGGCTCTAATTACTGCATATAATTCACATGCTTCTGCTGACCAGCTAACACTCAGGGGTCCTGATTCTATTACTTCTCTGATCTTACCATCCACTACAGCATATCCAGATTTCCTATTCCCCTCTATGACTCTGGCTGAGCCGTCTACAAACCATTTCTCTCCCTCGTCTAATTCCTCTTCCTCTAGGTCAGGTCTTATCTTGGTCTGCAATTCCACCACCTCGACGCAATCATACGCTGGTTCCCCTGAGGCTTCCCCGAACAAGATTGTGCCAGATTTTTTGCAGTAGTCAGTTGTAGTTCAAGATCACGGGAGTGGATTAATATGGCTTCATATTTCAAAAGCCTGGCATCAGTGAGCCATTTCTCGACCTTTTGTTGCAATATGTTCCTCACACTATGAGGAGTGTATACCACTAGTGGGGCTCCAAAAGTTACCTTTTTCGCTTCCTCCACTAATAATGCCACAGCTACAACAGCTTGCAGACAGGTGGGCTACCACCGGGTCTAAAGGCTTAGATACATATCCTACTGGTTTCTTATCCCCTGCCCAATCCTGCATTAGTACCCCGTGAGCAGTATGGCTACTCATGTCCACAAACAAGTGAAATTGTCTTTTTATATCAGGCAAACTCAACACCGGAGCTGCCGTCAGGGTCTCTTTTATCTGCTTAAATCCTTCCTCATCCTGCTGTGTCCATTTCAGTCTATCAGTGGTCCATTTCTCATAGAAAAACTTCACCTTCTCACTATATCCCTCGATCCACTGTCTGCAATATCCTAAAAGTCCCAACAGTTGTCTGATTTCTCTCTTCGTCCACAGGGAGGGTAAAGCAACAATTCGTGCCACTCTTTCAGGACAACCAGCGTCCCAAGTATCTTACCTCGGGCTCAGTAAACTGTAGCTTGGAGTTTGAGACCTTTAATCCTTTGTCTCCTAAGAAACAATGAAATTGTGCTGGCCCTTACATCTTCCTCCTTAGGACCTGCTACCAGTAAGTCGTCTGCATACGGCAGTACCTTGATACCCTCTGGCGGTACAAATTGGCTTAGAAATTGCTCAAGAGCCTGTCCAAATGAGTTTGGTGAATCCACGAACCTCTGAGGCAGATGTCCATCTGAGCTGTTGCTTCCTATTCGTCTCTGGATCCTCCCATTGAAATGCAAAATAGTCCCTACTTTCTTTAGCTAAAGGACGGGTCCAAAAAGCATCTTTTAAATCTATTATGCTATACCATGTACCCTCAGGAGAAATATTATTTAGCAGAGTGTAAGGATTGGAAACTGTGGGGAATAGCATTTTTGTCCTCCCATTCACAGCCCTCAAATCCTGTACTAATCTGTAATTTCCAACTGGTTTCCATACTGCCAGAATAGGAGTATTATGTCTAGACATGCACGGTTCTAGTGTTCCTTTTGTGATGAATTCCTCTATTATTGCTTTCAGCCCTTTTCTACCTTCCATAGGTATAGGGTATTTCTAATTCTAACTGGATCCTCTGGTCTTTCGATTTCAATACAAATTGGCTCCATATGCAGCCTCCCAGCCTCTCCTTGTGTATGCCGAACCTTTGAATTTATTTTGCTTTTGTCCTCAGTGGTTAGTTTATATAAACTTAGCATGAGTTGAGACTCCTGTGCAATTATACTTATCCCCAGGGCTACCATCAGATCCCTTCCTAGTAGGTTATAATCTGCCTCTTCCACCAGTAACATATTCCCGAAGCAAAACTTTGATTCTATCTTAACATTTTTAATCACAGGTACCTTAAAAAGGTCTCCCTTCAATCCGATCACCACCATGGTGTCTTTGCTTCTTATACATCCTGGTGGCAGCCGCTGAATGGTGCTCTGCTCTGCTCCTGAATCTACTAGAAAAGTTAATTCCTGTTTCGGGGTCTTGTCTTTAATTTTATTAAGGGCTCGTTGGATGTTCTGGACCCCAAATTAAAAAGCCCCTGACACCTCTAATCTTCCTGAAAGATTTTCTCATCCTTCACTCTTTTCTTGCATTCCATCCGAAGGTGCTCCCTGGGCTTGC
The DNA here is from genome assembly GCF_036417665.1 of Passer domesticus. NCBI lineage: Eukaryota > Metazoa > Chordata > Aves > Passeriformes > Passeridae > Passer > Passer domesticus. Next base: position 5,266,146 of record NC_087482.1, on the reverse strand, counting down.
AGTAAAAGCGCTCGGGGTTGTACTTGTTACTGTTCGAGTGCCTTCTCTGAGGAAGGTTTGGCTTTCTCGGAGGCGGATGACTCTGTGTTGGTTTCATAGAGTCTTGAGTCCGTTCCTGCTTTTGGGCTTCCCTGACGGCGGCCACCAGTACCTTTGCCTGTGCTTTTTGTTGTTCCTCGTCTCTTCTCATATAAACCTTTAGAGCCTTCCTTAGTAATTTCTGTAATCCTTTTTCCTGCCAGCCTTCTATTTTCTCTAGTTTTCTCTATATATCCTCCCATGATTTCGCAACAAATTGTGTTTTTAGCATAACCTCCCTGACAGGGGAGTCCGGATCTGTCCCCGAATGCATTCAAAGTCCTTTCCTTAGTCTCTCTAGCCATTCTGTGGGTGTCTCATCTTTTCATTGGCATTCCCGGAATACCTTACTGATATTTTGTTCTTTTGGCACTGCTTTCCCTATACCCTGTATTACCATATTTCTCAGTTCTATCATTTTTGTTCAGTCCTCCTCATTCTGAGCATTCCATGATAGCCTCTGATCTGGCCACTTCTGGTTCCCCCATGTCCCTTGGGGATTCCTGTGATCCCAGTCTCATATCGCCACTTGTCTTATCATATCCCTTATGATAAGACAATGACCTTCGTATGCCGTTATATCATCGTAAGTGTATACGCTTGTCCCCAGGAATTCATCTAGCTTTCTGCTACTCCTATCGGATTGTCCATCAAACTCCCCATCTCTTTCTTGAAAGCCCTTACATCCTCAGTATTAATTGGTACATTTACGTACCAAATTATTCCTGGGGCAATGGGCATTTCTCTTAAAGAGATTCTGTTTGTCCTCCTCGCTCTCACTATCATCATTGGCCACCCTCCTTGTCTTGTGCCGTATTCGGCTGGCTAGAGGAGAACTGGTTTCCCCAGTATGACAGGCTTGCCACTTGCTTTCCACTGGCAGCAGTAGGGGGGGGGGGCTGAGCACTATCTTGTGGATACTATGGAGCCAAGCCTGTCCCTGTGGGAGCAGGACTTACGGCTGCTGCACTGGGAGCGGAGGTGCCTGTGCCTGTGTGGGTGGGTGTGAAGGATCCAAGGATGCAGGCAAAGGAACCTGAGCCTGCAGAGGATATGGAGGCGGAAGGTTATCTAAGGGCTCCCACGTTTCTCCCTGAATCATGGCACTCCTGTAAGTTTTAACTGTGCTAGCATATTCCCATAGTTTGGCATAGCTCATCTCCTCACTTTCTGGCAGGTACTCATCGTACACGTAGTCGTGCAAAGCTCGGCAAGTCCACCTTTCGAAAGTGCCAAACATCAGCCACGTTAGGTGTCTTTTAATCTCTTTTCCTCCCCATACCTCAATTCAATAATGTATTATTCGTTCCTTGGATCTCATACTTCTCTTGAGGCAGTCCTCCCAGTGTTCTAACATCCACCCCAATGGACTATTTCTCGGAATTTCAGGTAAACCGTTCTCCTGTTCCTTTTTTCATTTACCCTGAGTTTTTCCCTGCGTCTTACTCTTTTTCTGCCCCACCTTCCTCGAGTCTATTTCTTTTAGTCTCTCCATACCGTGTTCCTGTGTTGTATTTCGATATGAGTCCTAAAGTTCTCCCTGAATCAGTACCGTACCTGTTTTTAATCCTAATTGAACGTTACCAGCCTGCTAGGCTCACAGTGTCGGTTTGCCGACTGGTAGAAGGCTCTCTTACCTGGACTTACTGAAGTCCTGGACCAAAAAAATTTACCAGCTTCCGAACGCCTGGGAACGTACCCTCCCTTTCTGGTCCGCCCGTGATCAAACCCCTGAACTCCCCTCCCCGGAGTTACAGGCTTTACGTGTGAAATGAGCTCCTCTGCTTCCCCCTTGACCGACCCCTTCCCTCGAGGGAGAGGGGAGCTGGGATCTTGGAGTTTGCACTCGCTTTGTGATAGTATCATGTCTCACACAGGCGCTCAATCACACCTCACTCAACCACATGATATGATTCTTTTTTCCGTGTGGATTCTTCGTGCACGTAGACTTCTATGAGTGAAAAAATGTTGCCGCAGCCTCGGAGACCCACCTCCAAATACCTGAGAGCTATTTTTGGGCCCCCTTTTTTTCTTTAAATCTCGTCCCAGATTGTATCTTTTAGCTTTTGGTTTGTCTGATTGGTCCTACAGGGCTTCCCAACCTTGTTGGGCCACTGAAATGACCAGGGCACATCCTGACCAGAGGAAGGGGGTCCCCCGAACCCCTAAATCAGATCATGTAGGGGTCACCAAGATTGTTGTAGATAAAAACTGATCAAACCAATTTAATAATAATAAATATATGTATATAATTTATTGTGCGACTGATATACAGTTTTGAGATCCACAATCAAAGGGACAGCATTGAGCCTGGATGGACACTGGGTGAACACTGATCCGACCTCTATCGCATCAGACCCGCTCTGTTCACTAAGGCAGTCTGGTACAGTCAGGTTTTATACCCTTTCTGTTGCTTGAGGCAGCGTCTCTCTTGTTCTTTTCATAGTCAAACATATTCATGATGTCCTCTTTCTCCAAGTTGCACTGGACAATGTGGTTCCTGGCAAGCTGTGAATGCTGATGGTAGGGGGAACCTGGTATTGGGATGCAAGTTCCCTGATAACTTCTGCTATCTCAATCTCAGTGCTTGATGAGCGTTGACCGCCCAGGTGGCCTTTGAGAAATGATCCATCTCCTTCCCGAGCTAGGCTCTTTTAATTGCAAATTAGACCCCCTCCTTCCTGCTGTCTGCAGTTTTGCAATGACATGCAGCAGTCTCTAAGCATGAAGCAATTCCATGTGGATTTGAAAATGCTTTTGTGTATTTCTTTTAAACATTATAACATATCTTCCTCTCATATTCTACATAAGCACAAATTACCTATATCACATATTACAGAATGGTACCAATTCTAGCCTTTATTTTGCCTTCTTTTGCTGCCATGCACCAAATTGTGTCAGACTCATCAATGAACTGGGTTCTTCCAGGATGGGGTGTGCAAGGACGATCCCTCAGCTCATGTGTGGACCTGGTGTGCACCAGGCCAGAGACGTGACTGTCATCCATAGCCAGCCCCTGTCTGCCAAGAGAACAGGGAGCTGCAGCTCTGAGGAACTCCGGGGTGAGGCAGCAAACAGCCCAAATGCCTAGTTTATATCAGTTACTGGTCAGGAGGATTTACTGCGGAGAGATTTTTATCTTCCTACCCAGAGCTGGAAAAAAAGAACCCTGGCAGTTTGCTTTAGCTGTGAAGAGACTCTTTTCAACAGGTTCCAGCTCTTCTGCTTGTCTAAATTAAAAGCAGAGCCAAACTCTTCTGTTGGTCACATCAAACCAACATAAGTTTCAGGAGTCTGTGGAAGACATAAGAGTGTCAACATTATTTCATTTTATAATACTTACAGTCTTCTAATTCAGTCATGAGATAATTAGGCCATCACTCACTATATCAAATAACTGGAAAAAGCACTGGAAAAGAAGTTTTTTTACAACTAAGTTTTAAAAACTAATGAATGAATTTCATAAAGAAAACCATGTAGTAAGAATACAGTAATTTAAACATCTCAAATCTCTTTGATAATGGAACCCCGAATCCCAGTCATGTGCAGTGCAGCCTCAGCTGTCCCTTTGAGGCCAGAGAACTGCCAAGGCTCAGGGCTGGGATGAGCCTTCACCCAAAACCAGTTCCAAGACTGATTTGGAATCAATCCAGAGCAAGGCCTACACAAAGAGGAAAGTCTCAAGGCCAAAGCCAAACCTTCATCATGTTGGATTTGTTTTAACACTGATCTGGAGCAAATTTGCTTGACCTGCAACACCACTCTTACTGTAAAACTTTACATGAGGTACTAAATAAGCACTGTCCTGTCCTGTCCTGAGCTGTGCTGCCCAAATACTGTGGAGAACTTGCTCTGCCTCTGCCCTGTGCCCCTGGGGCTTCTCTTGGCCAGGCAGCCTCAGTGGGAGCCAGCACTGGCTGCTGCCCCAGCGGGCCACCAGGACAAGGCCCAGTAATTAAGAGGCCAATGGAAGCACGGGGCAGCAGCAGAACCCTCAGCAGAGTTATTTGGACAACCATGGACTGGCCACAACTCCACTGCAGCATGACTCCCAGTCAGGCTACGTATGCAGGAGCAGAGTTATAAGAAAACTGTGGAGAAAAATCAACAACTGACCATCTGTTCTCGTACAGCTTGCGAATGCCAAGATAGCAGCCTATCAGCACAAGTGGCACAGTGAACACTGTCACCACCGTGCCTATCATGCATGTCCTGCGCACATCCTGGAGGCAGACAATTCTTGGGAAGCGCACTGGATCCGGGGCATATATTCCTGTTTCATTGATAACGTCTGTGGGAGCAATGGGGAGCGTGAGCCCGTGCTGTGCTGCACTGCTGAGCTGGCAGCACGCTGGATACGGGCAGGACGTTCTCTGTTTCCCCCAGAGCTGGGGCCTGCAGGCACCTTGCCGGCCCTTGGCACAGGCTGTGCCACCCAACAAAGCCCAGCAGGCTGGGAGGAGAGCCCGGGGGCAGCGCAGCTGCTTGGGCAGTGGCTGCTGCCAGGGACACGGGCCAAAGCCATCCCTGAGAAGCCACTGCCACCCCTGGACCTCCCTGCCCCATGACTGCTCCCCCAGCCCCAGGGGACAGGCTCAGGCCCTGTCAGGAGACACTGGAGCAATCACCTGCTGTGCCAGTGCCTGGAACCGCCTGTTCTCCTGCAGAAGAGGCTGCCACTGAGCCACTGCTTCTTCCTGGAACAGCCACCTTCTGTGCCAGCTTTTGGGTCATCGCTGGAGAAATAAAAGAGACAGATGTATCAGATGGGACAGTTCCCCATCAGGGAGATATCGTCTTCAGAAGCTAATACTGGTGAAAGTCACGGACAATGATCAGGAAATCAGATGAGCTTTTGGGATTGGACAGGCCCCTCCCTTCTCCAAACCACCACCTCTCGTGATCTGCCTGGAGACTGGGAAATTGCAGGGGATCTCAGGGTGGGCATGGCCCATGGTGCAGTTTGGGCTCCCTGGTGGCAGATGCCAAATGCCTTCCTGCAGGGGCTGGGCAGAAGCTGCAGCCAGGCCAGGATGGGAAACAGCCCTGCAGGGCGTCAAAGCAGCAGCAGCAGCAGCGGGGCAGCGAGGCTGCCATGGATCCCTTCCCGCTGTGCCGGGCACGGCGTGTCCAGATGTTCAGCCAAAGCCCCCAGCTGCTGAGTCCCAGGGGAAGCATGAGGGAAATACACTCACCATGGCACCTCTCCAGATCACTCAGCATCTTGTTCAGAAATTTGGCTGCCTCCAGCGACTTGCTTCCTCCTGTGTCTTGGTTCTTCCATCTAGGAGGACCTTAATGGAAAGTGATTCAATTTCTCCTTCAGGCCTGAGTGGCAGTGAGGGCACCTGGGTGACTGGTGCCCTCCAAGGCACTCCCTCAGCTCTGCCTCCCACTCAGGAGCACAGGTGGTTTCTCAGTGAGCTTTGCTTGGGTGGTATGTGCAAAGTGGTGAATTATTGGTGGATCAGGCTCTGATGTTGTACAGTTCAAGAAGTTGATGACATAGAGAGCCTTGCAAAGTCTTGCAACTGGAGAAATGATTTTTGTTTCTCTCTATTGCTGATTGAGGACTCTTTTGAGGGTTTGATGCATCCTTTCTATGACGGATTGTCCTGTGGGGTTTGCAGCTATACCTGTCTTATCTTCTATTCCCCAGTCACTGAAGAACTCTTTCAACTTGCGAGAGGTATAGGCAGGTCCATTGTCTGTTTTGATCTCCTTTGGTACTCCCAGGGTAGCAAAGGCCAGGAAAAAATGTTTTATGGTGTGCTGCGCAGTTTTTCCTGGATGTGTTGATGCAAATACTGCTCCTGAAAATATATTGACCCATACATGCACATACTTTGACCTTCCAAAAGGTGCAAAGTGGGTTACATCTGTCTGCCACAGCTGGCAGCTGTTTAAACCTCTGGGATTGACTCCCGTCTCCATAGATGGTATCTGGTAGTTTTGACGGTTTGGGCATGTGGCAACAATAGCTTCTGCTTGATCTTTTGAATGCTTGGACATTCTGATAAGGGCAGGCACATTTTGATGAAAAAATGAGTGTGACAGCTTTGCCTGGGCAAAGATGTTAGGGACATTAGCAGTCTCTATTGCCATGGCTAAGGTGTCTGCTTTCCTGTTCCCTTCTGGAATGAAACCTGGGAGGTCAGTGTGTGACCTCACGTGCATTATATGGTAAGGTTGTTTTCTGTGGGAAATTAAGCGTGTTAATGTAGAAATCAATTGGTATAACTTTGGATTGGAAACCTCTTTGAGAAGAGCATGTTCTGCTCTCATAGATATGCCAGCAACATAAGCTGAGTTTTATGTGACCAGATTAAAAGGTTCATTTTTTAATTTCTCAAAGGCTCTGACAACAGCTGCTAATTCTGCAATCTGTGGAGATCGCTCCACTATTTCTATGTCAGATTCCCAGTTTTGGGTCTTAGGGTCTTTCCCGGTCCTTACCGACTTGTGGGACGACCCTGAGCCATCTGTAAATGCTGCAAGGTAGGGCTGGAGAGGAATGGGGGGGGATTTGGGTGTTCTGCAGGAAGCATTGCCAATTGGAGATATCTCTTCTGAGAATCTCCATTAACTGGCTTGGTGAGCCACAGGTTTCCTCCAGCTAAAGTCCACTTTCTTCCAGAGAGGATCATATTCAAGAAAGAGTCCAACCTGTAAGCTTTACACACTGCTCACGTTTATAGTTTCATATTTATCAAGGAAATGCTTTCTCCTTTTAGGCTCAGATTTTAAAAGCTCTTTTAGCATCTAAATCCCTCTTCTAGACCTTCATCTGAGACCTACTTGCTATCACTTAGATCTGAAATCCCAGCCATGACCTTAAGTTATAATCCCTAATGCAGGAAACAAGAGTTTGCATTTAGTCAAGAAAGTGTTTAAGTACCTGCAAGTGATTAAATGTTGTCCTGAATTGGAGTGTGTAATTATAATCACCTATTCCTGATTTCATATTCCAGACTCATATTCCTGCAATCTGTATGACTTAAACATGAACTTCTTCTGAGAGCACAAGTTCCTGTGCCAGGGTTTGAACTGCCCCTGTCATGTCACTGGGTTCCTAAACCAGCCTAGTTGACCAAATAGTTCATAGTTCTTTTCTTCAGGTGCCCATCCTGATCTTCCTACTCTGATGCGTGTGCCAGGTTTGTGTCTGGACTATCTTTCAGCTTTTACTTTTTAATCCCTGTCAAGTTAGTGAGTCAGCTCAACTTTAAAGGTACATTTCCATAAATTCCTTCCTGAAAAGCTTGAGTTCAATTCATTTCAGTGCAAAAGACATCACAAGAAATTGTATACTTACTATTGGTGTTGTATCAAGAGTGTGTAGTTGCCAGTGCCTGATGACAGGAGAGTTTAGGAAGTCAGGCAAGTCCCATTTTTATGCAGTGCCCAGGGATTTATTCTCACAGGACAAATCATTGGTCACTATTCCCTAAACTCCCTTTTTCCCCCCCTCTAAGTTCTGCTGCAGCACAAGGTGACATCTTCCATGTTCTAATGGAATCCTATGATTTTTAAGTGTTGTTTCTAAAAATACCACACATTAAAATATTACTACAGTACAAATGTCACATCTACTGCTTCTTTCACCCATTGAGCCATTTGCCCTGTCAGAAAAGGAAACTGGATTGGTTTGACGTGAATTGTTCTTGCCAAATATGAGTTAGCTTTGTTTTCTATACTAGATTGGAGGTGGCTTAGAAATCGATTACTTAATAAAGTGTCCATATTCTTTTTCTCTGTAAGAGCATTGGAGGTGTCTTGGTGGGAAAAGACAGCTTTTGCTAAGGAAGGCAGGAGCCTTCCATGAAATGGACAATGTCAACCCCCTCCCTTCAAATTGCTATAATTTTGAAATTAAAAAGTTCTCAGTTAAAGATATGGGAATAGGAATAACAGTTCTTTACTAGGAAAACTAAAAATACAAATGCAACAATACAAAAGAAAAAAACCCAAAACCCACAGCCAGGGTCAGAGCAGGACCTGACACCCTGTGGGTCAGTGTAGCAGGCCCAGGGCCTGCACGGCCTCCTTGGCGGTCAGAGGCCTGAGCTAGGAAATGCCAGGTCAGCATGACTGGACCCTAGCAGCCCCTCTCTTCCACCTTTCGGACCCTGCTTATCTCTCTGTAAGCCCATAGGTCACTTTCCCCTGACCCTTTCTCTTGGACAGTTTTCAAAACCCCTGTAGGGTATAAAACCCCCCGATTCTGCCCGGTTCGGCAGAAGAGCTGTCACTGGGAACCTTCGTGGCACACCTGCATAAAGAATCCTGTGGAACCTCACACGGCCTTCTCCTCTCTCTCCCTGCGTCTGCTGCTGCAGCACCTAGCAAGCCACGAGCTGAAATCACTGAGCTGATAATCACTAAGAGCTCCAATCACTATAGCTTGCCTAGGCTGCTTGAGCCTCCACTGAGTTATCCTGGCTCCGGCACCCTGCTGGGCATCAGCCTGGTGGGAAACTGCCGTGATAAACTGGCACCCAAACTGAATGCTGGACCTGGCATTTCAGAGGAGCAGCATTTCTTCTTGAAATTGTCACTGCCTTCGCTCACCAGACGTCCTGGAAGAAGAAGCCCTCCGTTTTAGCAGGACTCTTCTGAAAGGCTGTCAGTCAACCCTCAAACCGCTGACATCTGGGCACAAAAAGTGCTCGAGGAGACTGATTCAGCAGACTACCTGCTGGCAGACCTTTGACCCACATCTGGCTGAAGAAGTGTACATTTTAAAACAGCCTTTCTTGCACGCAAAAAACTTTTTCCTTGGGTCCCCTTTTTTTTTTTTTTTTTTTTTTCTTTTTTTTCTGCTGGCAGGGAACGGGAACATGGGATCGAAGCTCAGTACGTTAAAACAATCCCAGAACGAGAGAGATTTATATTTACTAATCCTAGAAATCCTATCTTCTAACAACTTTTCTTTTTCTAAAGGTAACCCTTCAAAAACTAACCTGAAAAAATTTATAAAATGGATTCTTTCCCACTTTCCAGATACTAACACACACACTACCACTTTAGACTCCTTTTGGGATACAATTGGGACCACGATATATAAGTTTCACACTAACCAAGATTTTTCTGTAACTCAGTTTATCCCTATATTTCACATTATAACCAAAGCCATAGAAAAAACTAACAAAAAACCTGTAACTTCAGTGCGAACCTTTTATGAACAAAGTGCTAACTTATCTGTTTCACCAGAACCCTTTCCATCAAATGCTAATCGTGCTGATAACATTCCTTCACCCTCCACTCTTCCCCTGGTTCCTAGTGTCCTGCTGTCCCCCCTCCCCTTGTGCCGCCTCCCCCACCCCTGCCGTGCCCGAGGCTCCTGCCTGTGTCCCCCCCTCCCCCTTGGACGTGAATTCCACTGTGCAGCCCGCGGCATCCTGCGAGCGACCTTGCTCTGCGTTATCTCCGAGTGCAACTGCGCCTGTTTCCGTTTTGGCTCAGAGAATTACTGCCTTTCCAGTAGATTATAAAAAGGAAAAAAGGGGCGGTGCTACTACTAGAAAGACATGGGAACCTATTACAAATAAAGAACTTGTACAAAAGAACATGGTAGAAGTTCACATATTTTTAGAAATTCCCTAGAATCTACATTCTCAGCACATGTTCTGGTACCCCACGATATTAAAAATATTGCCCAGTGCCTCCTTTCTCCTGCCGAGTACATGCTTTGGGAAAGGCATTGGAAAAAGCAATTAAAAACATTATCAGATAACTATGCTGCTGATGCTGATAAGTCAAACCTTACACTCGAACAGCTGGCTGGTGAAGGGGATTTGCAGAAACCCTCTCACCAAGCTGATACCTTACCTAAGACAACACTACAAGACATGGTTATTGCAGCAGAAACCTCCTTACTTCTTACCCCTGATGACTCTATTTCTACCCAACACTTTTCTAGTATTAAACAAGGAATAGATGAAAGCTTTATCAAATTTGTAGATAGAATTAAGGATGCTCTGGAAAAACAGATAGAGAGCACAGAGGCAAGAAAAGAACTGTTGTGCAATCTTCCCATGAGTAACTCAAATGAAAAATGTAAAGCAATTCTGAGAGTCTTACCCTTAGACACAGAACCTACCATAGAGCAAATGCTGGAAAGCTGCACACGCCACCTGTCCACTGAAGATACAGTGGCCCAAGCAGTTACTAAGGGTGTTGCAGAAGGAGTTTCTGGTGCATATGCAATAATAGCTTCTAAAGACCAGGTCTGCTGCTACCACTGCGGAGACTGTGGACATTTTATAAAGGACTGTCCAGAGAGGTCACATCCCAGGTACCCTCGCAATTTCTACCAAAGGTCCCAGAATCAGCAGTACTATCAGCCGCGTCCGGGAAACTTCCAGTGGAGCGTGGTGGGGCCCCAGGCAAGGACACCAAATCAAAGGCCATCCACAGCCAGTCACGCAACATCCCAGGAGATTCCAGACCACATGAGTAGGACCCAACACACAGAGCAATACCGAGGGGAACCTGCCAGCTACTGGTAACTGCACTGTCCATTGACTTTAAAAATGACAATGTTTATCGTGTTCCCACAGGCAAACGTGGGCCAAAAGGTGGTCCTTCTAACATCCTAATTATAGGTGATACTCTCCGTAGCCCAAAGGAAATATTTGTTGTTCCAGAAGTACAAACAGTGTACTCGGGCCAAGAAATCTCTGTCCAGATGTACTGCACAGACTTACCATTTTTTCTTCCAAAGGGTACTCCGTTCGCACAAGCCTTTTTACTCCCTAAGAATCACAGAGAACAGCTTCCTCTCAACCCCACAGCAATGTGGACACAAGTTGTGGGACCGAGTAAGCCTGTCATCGAGTGCGGTCTTACCTGCAGAGGAGAGAAGTTCCACCTACCAGGGTGCTGGACACCGGTGCAGACGTGACCATCATCGCCCGCTCAGAATGGCCAGCTCACTGGGAGCTACAACCTGTGGCAGGCATGATCACAGGGATCGGTGGAGCTACAGTTTCCATGCGGAGCAAGAACAACATCCTCGTCAAAGGGCCTGAAGGCAAGTTGGCAACCATCCGCCCGTTCATGGTAAGGGCCCCCATCATCCTCTATGGCAGGCACATTTTATTCCAGTGGGGTGCTTCCCTACGTATATTCCCAGTCCGGAATTCTAACTGGGGCCACTGAGGAGCGCTCACTGCCAGACACTCCTCGTCTCACCTGGAAATGCCATAACCCGATCTGGATCGAGCAGTGGCCCCTCTCTAAAGTCAAACTGCGCACACTACATGCCCTTGTGGATGAACAGCTCGCCAAAGGCCACATCGTAGAGACCACCAGCCCTTGGAACTCTCCAGTCTTCGTACTACAAAAGCCTGGAACTGACAGGTGGAGGCTCCTCCACGATCTTCGCAAAATCAATGAGGTCATCGAGAACATGGGTCCCCTCCAGCCTGGCCTGCCCTCACCATCGATGCTGCCTAGAGACTGGACACTTGCTATCATTGATATTAAAGACTGTTTCTTCAGCATCCCGCTGCATCCCCAGGACGCCCCACGGTTTGCCTTCTCCGTCCCCTCTCTTAACAGAGAGGCTCCACTCAAAAGATATCATTGGCTGTATCTTCCTCAGGGACTTGAATGCAGTTCCACTCTATACCAGTGGTATGTTGCTCACATCCTGTCTCCTGTTCGGAACCTATTCCCAGATGCAATCATCCATCACTATATGCACGATATCCTAGTCTGTGCATCAGGAAAAGCTTACTTGGACAAAGCAGTTAAAAAGACTATTGAAACCATAGAAAAGGCAGGATTCGAGATCTGTGAGGACAAAATACAGTACACCAACCCATGGACTTACCTTGGACTCCAGATCCGGGAAAGGACCATCGTACCCCAGCAGCTCGCCATCCGAGACAACCCAAAAACTCTGAGAGACTTACACAGTCTGTGTGGATCCATCAGCTGGGTACGTCCACTGCTAGGAATTACAACAGAGGACCTCACTCCACTGTTCAACCTTCTTTGGGGCAAGGAGGATCTGGACTCTCCATGCACTCTTACAGCAGAAGCCCGAGATACCATCACCAAGGTCCAAGAAGCCCTGTCTTCACTCAAAGCCCATCGCTTTGAGCCCAGCCTGCCTTTCCAGTTCGTCATTCTGGGAAAAGCACCTTGGTTCTATGGACTGATCTTCCAATGGGACACTCAACTTCGAGACCCTTTACTAATACTGGAATGGATCTTTACAAATAACCAACCCACAAAGACAATTACCACCTTCCAAGAAATTATGGCACATTTAATAAAAAAGGCTAGAACTCACCTCCGCTCCCTTGCAGGGTGTGAGTTCACATGCATATATTTGCCAGTGACCACTGGGGACCTGGAACATTTGCTCCAGACCAATGAAAATCTCCAGTATGCCTTAGACAGCTATACAGGCCAAATTTCAGTACATATCCCAAAACATAAGCTTTTTAATTGTGATGTAACCTTTCATCTGACCCCAAAATTAATCCAAAGTAGAACACCTCTCAAAGCTCTAACCATCTTTACAGATGGCTCAGGGTCATCCCACAAGTCAGTAATGACATGGAGAGACCCTAAGACCCAAAACTGGGAATCTGACATGGAAATAGTGGAGGGATCTCCACAGATTGCAGAATTAGCAGCTGTTGTCAGAGCCTTTGAGAAATTCAAAAACGAACCTTTTGATCTGGTCACAGATTCAGCTTATGTTGCTGGCATAGCTATGAGAGCAGAACATGCTCTTCTCAAAGAGGTTTCCAATCCAAAGTTATACCAATTGATTTCTACATTAACACACTTAATTTCCCACAGAAAACAACCTTACCATATAATGCACGTGAGGTCACACACTGACCTCCCAGGTTTCATTCCAGAAGGGAACAGGAAAGCAGACACCTTAGCCATGGCAATAGAGACTGCTAATGTCCCTAACATCTTTGCCCAGGCAAAGCTGTCACACTCATTTTTTCATCAAAATGTGCCTGCCCTTATCAGAATGTTCAAGCATTCAAAAGATCAAGCAGAAGCTATTGTTGCCACATGCCCAAACCGTCAAAACTACCAGATACAATCTATGGGGACGGGAGTCAGTCCCAGAGGTTTAAACAGCTGCCAGCTGTGGCAGACAGATGTAACCCACTTTGCACCTTTTGGAAGGTCAAAGTATGTGCATGTATGGGTCAATATATTTTCAGGAGCAGTATTTGCATCAACACATACAGGAGAAACTCGCAGCACACCATAAAACATTTTTTCCTGGCCTTTGCTACCCTGGGAGTACCAAAGGAGATCAAAACAGACAATGGACCTGCCTATACCTCTCGCAAGTTGAAAGAGTTCTTCAGTGACTGGGGAATAGAAGATAAGACAGGTATACCTGCAAACCCCACAGGACAATCCGTCATAGAAAGGACACATCAAACCCTCAAAAGAGTCCTCAATCAGCAATAGAGAGAAACAAAAATCATTTCTCCAGTTGCAAGACTTTGCAAGGCTCTCTATGTCATCAGCTTCTTGAACTGTACAACATCAGAGCCTGATCCACCAATAATTCACCACTTTGCACATACCACCCAAGCAAAGCTCACTGAGAAACCACCTGTGCTCCTGAGTGGGAGGCAGAGCTGAGGGAGTGCCTTGGAGGGCACCAGTCACCCAGGTGCCCTCACTGCCACTCAGGCCTGAAGGAGAAATTGAATCACTTTCCATTAAGGTCCTCCTAGATGGAAGAACCAAGACACAGGAGGAAGCAAGTCGCTGGAGGCAGCCAAACTTCGGAACATGATGCTGAGTGATCTGGAGAGACGCCGTGGTGAGTGTATTTCCCTGAGCCTTCCCCTGGGACTCAGCAGCCGGGGGCTTTGGCTGCACATCTGGACACGCCGTGCCCGGCACAGTGGGAAGGGATCCATGGCAGCCTCGCTGCCCTGCTGCTGCTTTCACGCCCTGCAGGGCTGTTTGCCAGCCTGGCCTGGCTGCAGCTTCTGCCCAGCCCCTGCAGGAAGGCATTTGGCATCAGCTGACAGGCTGCCCAAACTGCACCATTGGCCTGAGATGCCCTGAAATTTCCCGGTCTCCAGGCAGATCAGGAATGGCAGCTGCTTGGACAAGAGAGTGCCCTGTCCAATCCCAAAAGTTTTTTTGATTTCCAGATCCTTATCCATCAGTTAGACCAGTATTGTCTCCTGAAGATTCCAACTCCCAGAAAGGGAAACATCTGCACCTAATCCACCGGTTCCTTTTTCGTTCTGCAGATATGAAACGAAATGCCTTGCTGAAGACTGAGCTTCCCAGAGGAAGCATTGGCTCATTGGCAGCCTCTGCTGCAGGAAGGGAGGCGATGCCAGGCACAGGCCCAGGAGGTAATTGCTGTGCCTCTGAGCCTGAGCCCTGCTGAGGCTTCAGCTGCCCTCTCTGCTGCTGTGTGTCAGTGCCTGCCCCTTCAGGGATGTTTCACAGGGCCTGCAAAGAGGGTGGAGAGTGACCAGGAGCCATCCCAGAGCTCCCCAGGCCCCTGTGCAGCTTTGGCCTTGTCCATTGACATCTGGCTCCCGCAGCCTTACTCGACCCCCTTGCAGTGCCCAGTTCCCAAAAGCAGAGGGGGATCCCAGCACACCATGGAAATGGGTCTGATCTATGCTCCCTTTCTAGGTGAGGTTGCTGGGATAGGTTCTCCAGCAGTTGGGATGGAAGATGGTTTGGAACCCTTGGGAGCCTCTGCAGGTAAGTTCTCAACTTCCCCTCAGAGAATAATCATTGACAAACTGTCAGGAACCAGGTGACAGGAGCTTCTGTGGCTGTTGAGTTACAGGTGTGTCTGCAGGGAAGACTTTTCTAGCTCCAGGGCTGGTTGCTGCACAAAAGCCCCGCTCCCATCGCAGGGGTGAGTAGTGCTTCCCTGCTGACGCCACAGGCTGTGCCCTGGTTCTGTGGAATCCATTTCTGGAGAAATGGAAATACTTCCTCTTAAGGTACTCAAGGAGGAAGGAAAAAACCTACAAATCAGAGTAAGTCCCTGGAGGAATCCAAACAAGTGGACCAAATCCTGAGTGAACCGGAGAGTTGTCGTGGTTTCCCTCAGCCATCTCCTGGGACTCAGCAGCCGGGGGCTTTGGCTGCACATCTGGACACGCCGTGCCTGGCACAGCAGGAAGGGATCCATGGCAGCCTCGCTGCCCCGCTGCTGCTTTCACGCCCTGCAGGGCTGCTTCCCAGCCTGGCCTGGCTGCAGCTTCTGCCCAGCCTCTGCAGGAAGGCATTTGGCATCTGCTGACAGGCTGCCCAAACTGCACCATGGGCCATGTCCACCCTGAGATCCCCTGCAAATTCCCAGTCTCCAGGCAGATCACGAGAGGTGGTGGTTTGGAGAAGGGAGGGGCCTGTCCAATCCCAAAAGCTCATCTGATTTCCTCATCCTTGTCCATGACTTTCACCAGTGTTAGCTTCTGAAGACAACACCTCCCTGATGGGGAACTGTCCCATCTGATCCATCTGTCCCTTTTCTTTCACCAGCGATGACCCAAAAGCTGGCACAGAAGGTGGCTGTTCCAGGAAGAAGCAGTGGCTCAGTGGCAGCCTCTTCTGCAGGAGAACAGGCAGTTCCAGGCACTGGCACAGCAGGTGATTGCTCCAGTGTTCCTGAGAGGGCCTGAGCCTGTCCCCTGGCGCTGGGGGAGCTGTCACGGGGCAGGGAGGGCCAGGGGTGACAGTGGCTGCTCAGGGATGGCTTTGGCCCGTGTCCCTGGCAGCAGCCACTGCCCAAGAAGCTGCGCTGCCCCCGGGCTCTCCTCCCGGCCTGCTGGGCTTTGTTGGCTGGCACAGCCTGTGCCAAGGGCCGGCAAGGTGCCTGCAGGCCCCAGCGCTGGGGGAAACAGAGAACGTCCTGCCCGTATCCACCGTGCTGCCAGCTCAGCAGTGCAGCACAGCACGGGCACACGCTCCCCATTGCTCCCACAGACGTTATCAATGAAACAGGAATATATGCCCCGGATCCAGTGCGCTTCCCAAGAATTGTCTGCCTCCAGGATGTGCGCAGGACATGCATGATAGGCACAGTGGTGACAGTGTTCACTGTGCCACTTGTGCTGATAGGCTGCTATCTTGGCATTCGCAAACTGTACGGGCTCAGACAGTCAGTTGTTGATTTTTCTCCACAGTTTTCTTATAACTCTGCTCCTGCATAGGTAGCCTCACTGGGAGTCATGCTGCAGTGGAGCTGTGGCCAGTCCATGGCTGTCCAAATATCTCTGCTGAGGGTTCTGCTGCTGCCCAGTGCTTCCATCGGCCTCTCAATTGCTGGGCCTTGTCCTGGGGGCCCGCTGGGGCTGCAGCCAGTGCTGGCTCCCACTGAGGCTGCCTGGCCAAGAGCAGCCCCAGGGGCACAGGGCAGAGGCAGAGCAAGTTCTCCACAGTATTTGGGCAGCACAGCTCAGGACAGGACAGGACAGTGCTTATTTAGTACCTCATGTAAAGTTTTACAGTAAGAGTGTTGTTGCAGGTCAGGCAAATTTGCTCCAGATCAGTGTGAAAACAAATCCAACATGATGAAGGTTTGGCTTTGGCCTTGAGACTTTGCTCTTTGTGTCAGCCCTGCTCTGGATTGAATCCCAGTCAGTCTTGGAGCTGGTTTTGGGCGAAGGCTCATCCCAGCCCTGAGCCTTGGTAGTTGTCTGGCCTCAAAGGGACAGCCGAGGCTGCACTGCACATGACTGGGGTTCAGGGCTCCATTATCAAAGAGCTTTGAGATGTTTAAATTACTGTATTCTTACTACATGGTTTTCTTTATGAAATGCATTCATTAGTTTTTAAAACTTAGTTGTAAAAAAACTTCTTTTCCAGTGCTTTTTCCAGTTATTTGATATAGTGAGTGATGGCCTAATTATCCCATGGCTGAATTAGAAGACTGTAAGTATTATAAAATGAAATAATGTTGACACTCTTATGTCTTCCACAGACTCCTGAAACTTATGTTGGTTTGATGTGACCAACAGAAGAGTTTGGCTCTACTTTTAATTTAGACAAGCAGAAGAGCTGGAACCTGTTGAAGAGAGTCTCTTCACAGAGAGAGAGCTCTTTTTTTCCAGCTCTGGGTAGGAAGATAAAAATCTCTCCGCAGTAAATCCTCCTGACCAGTAACTGATATAAACTAGGCATTTGGGCTGTTTGCTGCCTCACCCCTGAGTTCCTCAGAGCTGCAGCTCCCTGTTCTCTTGGCAGACAGGGGCTGGCTATGGATGACACTCACGTCTCTGGCCTGGTGCACACCAGGTCCACACATGAGCTGAGGGATCATCCTTGCACACCCCATCCTGGAAGAACCCAGGTCATTGATGAGTCTGACCCAGTTTGATGCATGGCAGCAAACGAAGGCAAAATAAAGGCTAGAATTGGTACCATTCTGTAATATGTGATATAGGTAATTTGTGCTTATGTAGAATATGAGAGGAAGATATGTTATAATGTTTAAAAGAAATACACAAAAGCATTTTCAAATCCACATGGAATTGCTTCATGCTTAGAGACTGCTGCATGCCATTGCAAAACTGCAGACAGCAGTGAGGAGGGATCTAATTTGCAATTAAAAGAACCTATCTGGGGAAGGAGATGGATCATTTCTCAAACAATCCAAACCTGGGCGGTCAACCCTCATCAAGCACTGAGATTGAGATAGCAGAAGTTATCAGGGAACTGGTATCCAAATACCAGGTACCCCCTACTGTCAGCATTCACAGCTTGCCAGGAACCACATTGTCCAGTGCAACTTGGAGAAAGAGGACATCATGAATATGTTTGACCATGAAAAGAACAAGAGAGACGCTGCCTCAAGCAACAGAAAGGGTATAAAACCTGACTGTACCAGACTGCCTTAGTGAACAGAGCGGGTCTGATGCGATAGAGGTCGGATCAGTGTTCACCCAGTGTCCATCCAGGCTCAACACTGTCCCTTTGATTGTGGATCTCAAGCCTGTATATCAGTCACACAATAAATTATATACATATATTTATTATTATTAAATTGGCTTGATCAATTTCTATCTACAACAATTCCAACCACTTTACATTTTGCTGTGTGTAATGGAGACGGGAACTACAAGTTTCCTATTCATGCACAATTTGCTGTCTGAGAGCACTCAGTTCTCAAAGTCACAGGAGCTTGCAGGTCTGTGTCTGAGATGACTTTAAAAACAAAAACAACCTTTATGTGCTACACCTGTATATCAAAATTTCATATTAGAAATCACAAGCTGATTCTGCTGTTGAGTAGATTAATAAAACCACAAAAAACTAAAGCACAACCGGGACCTCTTGCTGGAGACAGAGAGTAGGGGTAGGGGGAAAAAGGAAGAGGGGCCTCCAGAGTCAAAGATCTAGTTCTCATAGAAGTATGATCAATGCTCCATTTACTGTTAATTTCAGGGTACATTTATATGGTTCCAGGGTTCAAGCGACATGGGAAAGTATCTGATTGGTTAACAAAGCACTTATACCTAAAACAAAGACTATTTCTTAAACATATCTTGGTCATGTAGCTCAGCTTGTCAGCAATATCAGTAGAACATTTTCTCATCCTCTGCTAGAATCTTACGACCATGTTCTTTCACATCTTCTTCAGTTGGCAAACTTTCTCAGGCTGGCTGTCCAAGGGCAGCAAGCTTCTGCTATCAGGCACATACCCGAAGTGTTGGCAAGCATGCTTCTAAATCCACAGAATGTCCATTGGTTTTTATCTGCAGGGTTGTGCACATAGGCCACAGCATCTGCCCAAAAGGCTCTCTAACAGGGACCAAATAAAATAGGCAAACAAAACAACCACCAAGAAAAAAGCAAAACCAACAGAAAAATCCCCACAAATCCAGAAAAAGATAAAAAATAGGTGAAGGAGGCAGAGATCCAAGAGCAGCAAATGGGCAGAGCAACTACAGAAGTGCAGAAAGGAAAGATAATAAGAAAGGAGAGATAATAAGTGGCTACGACACCAAAGTAGCCAGGGGATCTGAGATACTGTTCTCACCCTTCTGGAAACATTTTGACACCAAATTATCTGAAACTCAATGATGATGATTGTGATAATGGGAATCTCCATGTTTAGCTTTCATATATGCATTGTGTGTGAGTTCTGTTTCTCTTGTGAAGTCGCATCATCTGGCAAGGGGGCTTTTCTGTCCAAAGAAAAACACTGCTGTGGAAATGGAGGCCAGCTTGGAAAAGATTAAAAATAAGAGGCAAAAATAAAGTAATTTTTAAAAATATGTTGTTTGGTTGGTTTGCTGTTTGTTCATGGGTTTTTTATCTGTCTTAGAAAGCAGCCCCTCAGATGTCAATGCACACAAGTCCTTTGTAACGGGCTGTCTTTGCAAAAAATCTGCAAATTTTGTGATGCAAGGCAGAAACAGCTTCCCTTGGGCTACAGCTGGAAGGCTTAGAAATGTGTTCCAGAAACTCGGAATAGGACAGCGTCAGAGCAACACAATTTAATGTCATGGAGTGCAAGATGCAAGTTACCCAATGAAGTAATCAGAGTATTCAAATGCCAAGCAGCGGGAAAGGGCTGTGCATTGGAAAGATAGGAAGAAAACACAGAGGCAGGATGGACAAGTTTCCCAGCCAAACCAGACCAGAAGCACTGGGAGCACAAAGGGACACAGCCAGGAGGCCCAGCAGCTCCTTGCTGAGGACCTACTTCATGCAAGAGCTGGCACTCAGAATATTAAATGAATTAAAAATAAAAGGGTGGGGGGAGGCAGCAGTGAGGTGTCCTCAGAGGTTCAACTCTGCACTCTGCTTCTGTCACCAACATTATCCAAGTTCCTGTGCTTGTTTTCCTGGAGAACTTGCACTCAACAGAGCTTCAGTGCCTTTGATCAAATCAGTCTTAAGAGCAGCTTGGGGCTGGTCAGTCATTTAGATGTCAGCACTGACTGGGGTCCAGGCAACAAAGGAACATAAGCTGCAGGCTACCCATACAGCTTTTCATCTTAATGAGAACAAAGCCTTTATTTATGCAAACAGATGGATATTGGGTGGATTTTGTACCATCAGGCCAAGGCACAAGGCTCTGGATCTACACAGCACTTTGGTAAGGAGGGAAACACAGGTGGGGACAATCCAGACTGTTAGAAGTGCCCCCACCCCCTGATTAGGGACAGCACAATTGCTTTTAGAACTCCTTAACCAGCTGGTGAAAAACTGATCTTCTTTTCATGCCCCCTGCATACTGACAGGCAAGTTGAACAGAAAATCTCCTTCATTATCTCTGAGCACCAAAGCAAAGAACCAAGAAAAAAAAAAAGCCAAAAATACCCCAACCAACTAAAATATAAATATTTTTTGCCTGGTCTGGTTTTTTTTAAGAGGTTTATAAGACTGACTAACCCAGTGCTGAATTAAGAGTGTCACATGTATGTGCCTTCCACAAAGTGTGGGACAGCTGCTGCCATGCAGTGGTGGGTGCAGGGTTAGACCCTTTACTTCAGACCCAGCCCTGCCTTCCTGAGGGACAGAAATTCATCTGTTAGAATCCCTTGGAGCTTCTGGAGCTGCTCTTGGCCCTCCTGTGGATAACTGTGCTGCTGTGGAGCACTGGAGAACTTTCAGCTTGGTACCCATGTATGGGGGCCTTCAGAATCGAAGCAGCATCTTCATGGGCCAACAACAGACTGGAAACGAAAAACCAGCATCAGAAACCTGTGAGATGGAAAACTTTGGGCAGTTTCAGATCAAAAATCTCGATGGCAAAGAAGAACTTTTTCACAAGGATTCCAGTAGAATAAATGACACAGGTGTTGGAGCAACAGCCAGTGCCCACAGCAATAACAACTCCTTGGAATAAAAGGCAGTGCCCACTGCAAAGACATTTCCCTGTCCTGTGGGCTCTATAACCCGCACACGAACATGGCACTTTTCCTGAGTGCTTCCCAAAGCTTCTCTGCGAGAAGCACTGGAGAAGTGCATGGGGCAAGAGTTCTGCAAGTGCCAGGCTCTTGTGCAGCAGAAAAGTCATAAAATATGAAAGATTCTAGCAACCCAAATAAATCCATCCTTTAAGGCTTGTAAATACTCTGATGAATCTCAGTTACTTCAGGACAAAAACAAACACAGTGAAAACTTTCCAAAAATATGGTTTGAAGACAACATTCCTGGTTGTCTGCTCCTGTTTGTGGAACAAGAGGTTACAAGCTGTCCAGCTGAAGAAGGAAAGGAGGATCTACACTTCCCTGTCATATTTTCCTACTGACAAAGGAATTAAGACCAAGAATTTGGGTAAATGGAGGGATAAGACTGGGGTATGGATGTGGTTTTACATCCTAAGATACTTAATTTGCTAAAATAGAAGCACTTTTGTTGTACATGGATCTCCTTGTTAACCTCTTTGTCTTCAAACTCCCTTCCTCCATGGCAGAACTGAACAAGCTCCATAAGTCAGAGCTTCAAGTGAAAAGCTCTGTGATGAGTTATTTTTAATGGATCCATTACCAGTCCGTGGGGTTGCTGTCATGTGGAGCTCAGGTGGCTTTTTGTTGAGATCAAAATCAATGAGCCATTTGTCCCAGCTCCACCTCTCCTGAGGCAGCACTGGCTCCACTGTGCCATTTCTAAATGAAAATTGAATCTCCTAAAGAAGCCAAGCTAAAATCATGAGGGAGTAGTCACAAAAAATAATTTTGGCAGTTTGCTGGGTATTGATCAAACAGCTACCAGCATCCCAAAGTCCAGGCTCCACTAAACAAGGCTCTTTGCTCTGTAAGGAGCCTTTCAATTGGTAGTGTTTCATACCCATGCAGAAGAACAAAAAGCCACTTCCACTGTAGAAACATGAGCTGCAGCTATGCAGTGAGTCGTGTTCAGTAGCTGACCTGCTGCTTTAGTTTTGAGGCAGTTTTAGGCAGGAGATACTGCCATAAAATTTCACAAGAAAATTATCAAGTATCTAAAATAATGCAGTATTATGGTTATTTTCTACCTCCAGTATTGCCAGGACACAGCTTAAGAAAGAAAGGAATTTACCAGCCACCAGAAATGAAAAACATTAAAATGAAAAAAAGGGGCTTTTAAGGAAATCAGAGTGATGGCCACAAGTCATTTTCCAGCTTTGCAGGATTTCAGTTCAAAGTCAATCTAAACAAGCCAGCATATGTCTAGCAAGAAGGAAATCACAGTTCAGGTTTGCTCCTGCACTCAAGCTTTGCTATACCAAAGATATATTCTTTGTATTCTTTTCCAGCTCTCCAGAGAGGAGACTCCACACGGCTTCTGAGGGTGCTGATTAGATGAGGGTTTATTGGGGGTCCCAGCCCCGGATGTAACATGGTTTCAGAGGCAGAAGGGAGAAAGGGAAAGGGAGGGGGAGAGAGGACGAGCCTAGGGGAGAGATGGGCCATGAGAACATCTGGTCTTCCTCACACAGCTTAAGAGGGAAATTCAAAGTAGGTGCGAAATAAGATTTGGGCCAATGGGATTGCAGATCCATGAGACTTCAGGAGAGGAACACAGCTTGGAATAAACCATATATTTTTGAGGGGTACATTTTTGAGACAGAGCATACAATTTGAATAAAATGCAACACCACAATAGATTAGTATGATAGATGATAGATAGATAGATAGATAGATAGATAGTAGATAGATAGATAGATAGATAGATAGATAGATAGATAGATAGACAAAGCAGATAGAGATATATAAACGCACTTGCCTGTATCACTTTACAAAGAAAGGGATGGGGAAGTGACAGGTTATTCTTTTCCACACATGGGAAACTATCTTTTTCCCAGAAAATTCAGCTTCCTTCTTCTGTGACCACCAGGGTATCTGAAGACCCCACCAAGAAGGCCCTGTGATGCCATTGGCCTGTGCATCCAGCAAGTCAAGAAAGTAAGGCCTTCCTCTTAATACTACAGTGGTGTTAAAGAGGTTTATTCTCAGTTTTTGGTGGCAAGAGGAAGGAACTGAAGCCAGTTACTGTAAAATGCCTGCACAAGCACCAGTGCAAATCACAGCCAAAGGAAGGATGAAGCCAGTCCCACAACCACAGCTCAAGCGGCCAGAGATCCTCCTTCAACTCTGGCTGCATTGAAGCCCCACTGATTGCCAAGAAGAAAAGCGCCCTACTGAGAGCGACCAAACTTAACCCTCTGGCAGGACACAAATTTAGAGGGAAATAATTTAAAATCCCTACACCACCAGACACACTTCCCAGTGAGAAGGGTTGGAACTCTCTGCCCCCCAGCACTTGCCCAGCAGGCAGGTTCACAAAGGTGCTGGGAGCTAAGCTGTGCCCTGCGAGGGAACAGAGCCAGCCTCCCTTCAGTGGGAGAAGGCGCGGCCTCAGCTGTAGCCCCGGGTGCCTGCGGTGGCCCAGGGCACGGCCATGGCTGTCAATGTGTTGGGCTGCAGCACAGGGCAGGCCGGAGCTCAGCAGCCTCAGCAGAGCCCAGGGCCGCGGCCCTTCCCTGCCGGGGCCCGAGCCTGGCCCGGCCCGGCCCGGCCCGAGCAGCCCGGACTGGCCCAGGGGATGGGCTGCGCCCGCCCGCCCGCTGTGCCCACAGGCTGGGCCCAAGCCTTTGCAAGAGGCTTTCTCCCAGCTTGGCAAAACCTCGGCCAAGTGTCCCTGTGCTGTGCTGAGAAGAGTAAAAAACCCCCTCAAATTTAACCCTGCTGCCCAACGCATGAGGGATCCCTGCACACCTTAGGAGAGGCCATCCATACTCCTTTGTGCCTCATAAGGGATCCCTGCACCCCTCAGCAGGGACCCCAAAATATGCCTGTGAGCCCCTGCCTGGCTCCTGCCTGCCCACACCGTGGCCATCCATGGCTGCTCCTGGGCATGGAGCTCGGTCAGTGCTGGTGCCGGGTGGGCTTTGCTGCTGCTACCCACCCAGACGTAGCTGCAAAAACTCAATTTCTTTATTTGAACATAAAATATAGGCCAAGCGCTGCCCTGGCAGACAAGGGCTACCCACCTTCAGTCCTGGCCGGGGAACAGGACCAGGGGGCTCAGGGGGAGACAGTCTCGTTGAGGAGGGGTGGGTTTTGGGACGGCCTCATGGCGGGGATGCAGCCACAGCAGGGCAGATAGGGGCAGAAGTGGAGAGCTCGGATAAAGTTTCAGGTTCTCATTGCCTCTGTTTTTAGGTGCGTCTTCTGAACATGCACCGGAGTACCTGTGAAGAGAGGAGGTGGCTGAGGCCCCAGCTGCCAGTGGCACACAGGGAGCCTCGTGCACAGCTGGGCCCAGCTGGACAGCTGCCCCTCAAGGCCCCGGCCAGGAGGGCACGGCTCTGGGCAGGGTCCCTGGCCAGGAGCGGGCCCCAGAGCGCCTCTGACATTCAAGGGCAACTTCGGCCCTGCTCTTTCTCCTCCCCACCTCCCTCTGCCTCTGCCCTGTGCCCCTGGGGCTGCTCTTGGCCAGGCAGCCTCAGTGGGAGCCAGCTCTGGCTGCAGCCCCAACGGGGCCCCCAGGACAAGGCCCAGCAATTGAGAGGCCAATGGAAGCACTGGGCAGCAGCAGAGTTGTTTGGACAATCATAGCCTGGCCACAACTCTATTGCAGCCTCCCTGTGAATGTTTCCTGTCTGCATTAGATCTTCATAAGAAGCTGTTTCAGGAAAAGATGAAGAAAGCACTCACCATTTTCTCTTCCAGTAAAAATGAATTTGGACACAGCATAAGATGAAGATAAACTCCAAACAAAGCAGGCCTGCCATTAACCCTGCCCAGCACCCTGCTTCCTTACAGAAGCCCCTTCCGAGGCCCTTCTGGGCATTGGGCAGTTGTGTTGTGGTGCCGGCTGCATCTGTGGGAGCAATGGGGAGCGTGAGCCCCTGCTGTGCTGCACTGCTGAGCTGGCAGCACGGTGGATACGGGCAGGACGTTCTCTGTTTCCCCCAGCGCTGGGGCCTGCAGGCACCTTGCCGGCCCTTGGCACAGGCTGTGCCAGCCAACAAAGCCCAGCAGGCCGGGAGGAGAGCCCGGGGGCAGCGCAGCTGCTTGGGCAGCGGCTGCTGCCAGGGACAAGGGCCAAAGCCATCCCTGGGCAGCCACTGCCAGCCCTTGCACTCCCTGCCCCGTCACAGCTCCCCCAGCGCCAGGGGACAGGCTCAGGCCCTCTCAGGAGACACTGGAGGCATCACCTGCTGTGCCAGTGCCTGGAACTGCCTGTTCTCCTGCAGAAGAGGCTGCCACTGAGCCACTGCTTCCTCCTGGATCAGCCACCTTCTGTGCCAAGTTTTGGGTAATCGCTGGAGAAAGGAAAGGGACAGATGGATCAGATGGGACAGTTCCCCATTGGGGAGGTGTCATCTTCAGAAGCTAACACTGGTGAATGTCATGGACAAGGATGAGGAAATCAGATGAGCTTTTGGGATTGGACAGGCCCCTGCCTTCTCCAAAGCACCACCCCTCCTGATCTGCCTGGAGACTGGGAAATTGTAGAGGATCTCAGGGTGGACATGGCCTATGGTGCAGTTTGGGCACCGTGTCAGCAGATGCCAAATGCCTTCCTGCAGAGGCTGGGCAGAAGCTGCAGCCAGGCCAGGCTGGGAAGCAGCCCTGCAGTGCGTGAAAGCAGCAGCGGGGCAGTGAGGCTGCCATGGATCCCTTCCCACTGTGCCGGGCACAGCGTGTCCAGATGTGCAGCCAAAGCCCCCGGCTGCTGAGTCCCAGGGGAAGCATGAGGGAAATGCACCCACCACAGCATCTCTCCAGGTCACTCAGCATCTGGCCCAGATGTTTTGCTGACTCCAGGAACTTACTGTCTCCTCTTTGGTACTGCCTGTTGGAGGACCTTAAAAGTACTTCCAGTTCGTGTGGATGGATCCCACAAAAATAGGACTCAGCCTGCGGTGTCAGCAGGGACACACTACTCACCCCTGCCATGGGAGCGGGGATTGTGTGCAGCATCCAGCCCTGGGGCTTGAAAAGTCCTCCCTGCAGACACACCTGGAACTCAACAGCCAGAGAAGCTTCTGTCACCTTTTTCTTCCAGGATTACAATAATTATTCTCTGAGGGAAACTGGTGAACTAACCTGCAGAAATTCCCAAGGGCTCCAAATCATCTTCCATCCCCGCTCCTGGAGAAGCCATCCCAGCACCCTCACCTAGAAGGGAGCACAGATCAGAAGTGTTTCCATGGTGTACCGGAATTTCCTTCTGCCTTAGGGATCTGGGCACTGAAAGGGAGGGAATTGCACTGACCAAGGGAGGGAAATGCACTGACCATGGCGTCTCACCTGTGCACTCATCATCTGGTCCAGATGTTTGGCTGCCTCCAGGGATTTTTTGTCTTCTGTATCTTGGGTCTTGTCTCTTCGAGGACATTAGAGAAAGGTAGTTCCTCTTCATGAGGATGGGTCGGATAAGGCCATGGGAGCCAGATGTCAACGGCCATGACCAAAGCAGTACCAGGGGCTGGGGAGCTATGGCCTTGCCCCGGTCACTCTCCACACTATTTCCTAGCTCTGTGGAACATCCTTGGAGTGGAAACTGAGGAAGCCCCAGGCCCCTGGGGTCTCCCTCCCTCCCTCCCTCCCTCCCTCCCTCCCTCCCTCCCTCCCTCCCTCCCTCCCTCCCTCCCTCCCTCCCTCCCTCCCTCCCTCCCACAGAGGAACCCCTCCCCAAAGCCCTGGGCAAAACCATCCCCAGCGCTTCCCGGGGAGCAGGGAGCGCTGTCCCGGGAAAGGGCAGCCAGGCTGCCGGCTCACCTGCTCCCCGCGCTTGCAGTGGAGCAGCCTGGGCAGCCCTGGCAGGCAGGGCCACGGCCAGGAGCAGCAGGAGTAGGAGGCGCAGAGCAAGGGCCATGCTGCCTTGCCCTCTGCCAGTCCCGCAGCTCTTGCTGCCACCGCTGTCCCGACACCGCTGTCCCAACGTCAGCACCGCTGCTGCCACCGCCGCTGCTGCCGCAACAGTTGTGCTCAGGGACTGACTGCTGGCTCCTTGTGCTGCTGTGCAACCACGGGGCTCTGGGACCTCTGGGACCTCAGAGCCTGCTGTGAGCTCATGGCCAGGGTGCAGTTGTTTCGGGAGCTGGATCTGCCTTCTTCGGGAGTGAGCTCATCCTGCCCAGCTGCTCTGCCCAAGGGCTGTGACACAGTCCCAGCTCAGCTGATCTCACAGGCTGGGGCATGAAGGGATGGAGAGCAGCTCCACCAAGGACTTGGGGTTGCTGCTAGAAGAGAGGCTGGACATGAGGCAGCCATGTGCATCCAAGGGAGAGTGCCCAGCAGGTTGAAGGAGGTGATTCCACCTCTCTGCTCTGGTGAGACCCCACCTGGAGTACTGTGGAAGAGGTTTTACAGTGACCTCTGTGACCCATCGAGAAGTTTGATAAGAGGATCCATGCTAACCCCTGAAAGAATTTTCTACCAAGGTTGTTGACATAGAAACCAAGAAAGAAAGAAGGATAAATAAGAGAAACCTGCAACTCCCTATTTCAATGAGTATTTTGTTTGTATCTCGTGACCAATAAGTAAAGTATAAACTTAAGAGCTTTGTAAGAATGGAGAAAAAGCATGCAGGCTAGAATAAAATCAGGGTTTGAAGCCTTCTGGAAATGGACTGTGTTGCTTTGTAGTGTCTCGGTCTCTCCCACGACAGAGTACTGCATCCTGCTCTGGGTCCCCAAGACAGGAAGGACATGGTCCCGTGAGATCTAGTCCAGAGGAGGGACAAAATGCTCTGAGGGCTGGAGCCCTTCTGCTTTGGAGACACAGGCTGGGAGAGCTGGCAGTGTTCAGCCTGGAAGAGAGAAGACTCCAGGGACACCTGATTGCTGCCTTTCAGTGTCTTCTGGGGGCTTGTAAAGAGACGGGACTGAATTTTTAGTAAAGCCTTTTGTGACCATACAGAGAGGGAATGGTTTTAATCTAAAAGATGGTCAATTCAGACTAGATGAAACAAACACATTTTACACATTTGCTTTTGAAACCCTGGCACAGGTTGCCCAGAGAGGTGGACATCCATCCCTGCAGACATTCAAGCTCCTGCTCTGAGCAACCTGACCTAGTTCAAGGTGTCCCCTGCTCATTGCAGGGCATTGGGACAAGATGGCCTTTAAATGTCCCTTCCAACCCAAGCCATTCTGTGCTCCTGTGCACCATCAAAGCAGTGCTGCATTAGTGCTGGGCTGATTATGCTGGCACCTGTATTTTGGTACTTGTGCCATTTAGCAATTGGCCATGAGAGGATTGATGGGCTGGACAGTGAAGTCTGCAAATAACACTCAGTGTGCTCAAGGAGAAACAGGAGAGGAACACGGCTTCCAGTTCAGATAAATGCCAGCATTTTGCTGCCCATTCCTGGTTAGAGAAATAAAGGAATGTCCTGAAGATCCCTTCATGTGGGTTCATTATTGGCCATATCAGTACTTGTGTTCTGTAAAACAGGTAAGTTGTTACAGCTTCTTGCCCCATTTATCCCTGAATAAAACCCAAATACTGCATTGCTCCTTGTCTACTTTCTTCCAAGTCAGGGCAAATTTTGTTCATTACTGAGTGGGACATATTCATCTGTTCACAAGCAAATTCCTCTTGCCACTCTCACAATGGCAAGACTGCTTTGTTGATTTGCTCTAATCGGACTGTAATTAAGGCTACCTCTCACTAGAATTAAAGCTGATGCATTGGGAGGCAAAGTGTTGAGTCATTTCTCCTGGAGTCTGACACTGTAGAGAGTTGTTCTGTAAGTAAATGCCATTTGAATACAGGTGTAGTCTACCATACTTCTGGCATACTAGAAGTGAGAAAAAACCCTTTGAATCAGGATTTTATCCTTTCTTCCTCCACCTCCTCCTCCCAGGAATTTTAATCGCTGAGGTCTAAGCTCTTCAGCTGCCTCACAAACATTCTTTTAATTCAGTCATCCATGCATTGAGCCACAAATCAGGACCGTGGTGTGAACCTTGAAGCAATGTAGGTTTATAGCACTGAAAATAATAATCCAATACCCAGGTTAAGCCAAGCCTATTGGTTATTTCCCAAATAACTCTGTCTATCCTCAGTGATGTTTCAAAAACGATCATTGTGAAAGCTAGGAGCGGGGAGAGAGAATGTTATCAAAATTAAAAATAGAGCTTTCTCAGATCTTCATATTACTATAAAAAGAGAGTCCAAACTATTCATCTATGGAACATTAAGTAAGAAGTGAACAAAAGACTGTCAAAATAATTGCTTGGGGAACAAAAAACCCATAAATAAAAACAAGCTTAAATGTAGATAATAAGTAAACCATCATGCAAAGAAAAAAAACAGACCTGCCAAAACTAAGACCAATAAGGCTGTTTCATCTGTCTCAACTAAAAAAAAAAAAAAAAAAGAAAATAAAACCTTAAAATAATCAGAGATTCTCAAGGGCATTACTATACATAGAAACGTCCTGGTATTGGGAAAAACATGAAGGAAAGTGTAGCATGCAATTCACAGATGTAACCTAGAATTTGTTAGGGAGGGCCAGAGGTGGCAGTGGCTGCTCAGGGATGGCTTTGGCCCGTGTCCCTGGCAGCAGCCACTGCCCAAGCAGCTGCGCTGCCCCCGGGCTCTCCTCCCGGCCTGCTGGGCTTTGTTGGCTGGCACAGCCTGTGCCAAGGGCCGGCAAGGTGCCTGCAGGCCCCAGCTCTGGGGGAAACAGAGAACGTCCTGCCCGTATCCACCGTGCTGCCAGCTCAGCAGTGCAGCACAGCACGGGCTCACGCTCCCCATTGCTCCCACAGATGCGGCCGACCCCACAACACGTGTTTCCCATTCCCAGAAGAGCCTCAGAATGGGTTGCTGTTGGGGAACCCTCTGTTTGCATGTGATAAGGGCAAGTCTGGCTATCTGTTTCTGCCAGGAAATTATTTGGAAGTGCTCAACTGAACCTCAACTCAGAGTTTCGGCACTGCAGTTCATGTCTTTGATTGTAATTCGGTCCTAGCAGTCAGTTTTATACCTCTCCCCTTATTTTCTATTGTTATAGCATATTTTATTACCAAGGGCTTGCTCCTTTACCCCATGTGTTGGTTTTGCTCCACTTGTCCATTTCCCCAAAGACCTGCCCTTTTGTTCACTGTTCCTCCTCCCATTGCATGTCAGTCCCTCTCCAAGCTTGCCCCTTGCTCTAGAAATTTTCCTATCAATTTTGTATCCTTCGGAACCCCATTGGTTTGTTTAAGTTCTTCCCCTCCCCTGTAATCCCCAATTGGTTTAAACCTTGTATTCCCCGCCTGGTGTTCCACCCTCAGTTTCTCCCAATTGGCTAAAGATTGGATCCTCCCCTGGGACCCTGCCAAGTTTGGAAGGGTGTATGCCTTTAGTGCAGTGTTGGCCTGCCCCTGATGGTCTGTAGAATAATCACCTTCGGAAAACATAGAGCAGACCTCGCCCTGTTCCTTGTTCCTACCCTCAGGGCAGTCCTACCCCCAAGGCAGTCCACCTGTGCTGTAGAGCAGCTGTGCCCTGCAGCCACAGCCCAGATTCGACAGTTTTCTGGGGGCGGCCCAGTGCCACTGTGGGTGTGGGCAGCTAGTGGGGCTGAAGACATGGGGCAGCAGAGCACTTCCCAAATCAGCTCTTCTGCTGCAATAAAGAGATGCAGTTGTCACGCGAGTGCCTGGGAGGTAGCACCAGCAAAGCCCACCTGGCAGCAGCACTGCCTGAGCTCCATGTCCAGGAGCAGCCGTGGAGGCCAGGACTGGGCCCTGCTGTGCAGGAGGGTCCCTGTGTGCCACTGGCAGCTGGGGCCTCAGACACCTCCTCTCTACACAGGTGCTCCTCTCCATCTCCAGAAGACCAGCCTAACAACGCAGGCAGCGAGAATTTGAGCCATGACCTCAGCTCTCCACTTCTGCCCCTATCTGCCCTGCCATGGCTGCAGCAGTGTCACGAGGCCATCCCAAAACCCACCGCTCCTCAACGAGAACCTCTGCCCCTGAGCCCCCTGGTCCTGTTCCCCGGCCAGGACTGAAGGTGGGCAGCCCTTGCCTGGCAGGGCAGGGCGTGGCCCACATTTTATATTCAAATAAAGAGTTGGAGTTTTCACAGTTATGTTCGTGTGGTAGCAGCAGCAAAGCCCACCCGGCACCAGCAGTGGCTGAGCTCCATGCCCAGGAGCAGCCGTGGATGGCCACGGTGTGGGCAGGCAGGAGCCAGGCAGGGGCTGCTGTGCCCAGCAGCGGGGCCCCGAGGGGATGGGGGAGCCCATGCTGAGCATCCCTGGGCTGAGGGCACATTTCCTTCTCTGGGATCATCTGGGCCTGGACCTGAAGAGGCACAAAGGGATATTTTGGGGTGCCTGATGAGGGTTCCAGGAGTCCCGGATGTTTTAAATGAATTAGCTTTTTTTGATTAATACGGAGAATTTATTCCATAATTAAAATTCAGTCGTAGAAAATCTAGAAGCAAATATCAGATTGGCCCTGAAGCAGGCTGACAGCGTCAGGTGAGACAGGTGGGGCATTTCTCTCCCCTGTGCATCACGAAGGGACAGCTCTCTCAAAGTCTTTTTTGTCCATTTCCAAGCTCCAAGCGGTGTGGAGGGCAGGAGTTTTTCTGCTTTCTTATGGTTGTTTTTATCCTTTTTGCATATTCATGTATTTTTTCCTTTCTTGCTGCAGCTCTTGCTGAGAGTTTCCCCAAAACTGGTAAAAAATTCACTTTGTTAGAGGAAAATCTCCTGGAATATGCATTCTAGGAGGCACACATTTATCTTATAGATGATGCAAATCGAATGCACATTGCTGAGGTTTGGTCAGAGAAATAATCTTCTGGAATCAGCATTTCTGGGGACGAATATTCAGGCTAGGATTTTGGTGCATGTTGATTGCCCTGAACCCTCCTTTGTTATGCTAGGATTTTCATTAGGCGAGATTACTGTAGTCTCAGCATGAATTTGTGCATACAATCTATCAGAATCCCTCCCTTTCTCTATTAATTTATTAAATTTGTACTTTTAGGATACACTTTGACAAAGCTTACTTATTTTCTAATTTTATGTTTAGTATTTATAAAACTTGACAACTACACTTTCATACTACTAGTCAGGGTATAAAATTAACAGCTCTTCTCATAAGGTAGATTATTCTAAATCTTTAATTTCTTTTCTTTGGATTGTCAATTATATTTTTTTATATCAATGCATGTGCTTATTGTAATTTAGATATATTTTGACTCCATAGTCGTTTAAGGCTGGTAATATTTGTAAAATAAGATTTTCATGTTTTCTTATGTTGCCTGCTAAAATGTGTCTTTATAACTGTCTCATGTTCTTGTTTTCTAATTCTTGAGCAATTTGCTTTATTCTACTCTCAGGATTTATTTCTTCTCTATCTCTTGCAGAGCAAAAAGTTTTAATATATTGCTTACAAATTTTGCCATTTTATTCTTTTTGCTCTATTTCACATTTTCTTTATTCCAGTGTCTTTTACTACTCATAGTGCACCTTCTGAATTTGTTAAAATTATAGCGTACTACACTAACTTGGGAGTGTGCATATGGATCATTCTTTTTGGGCTTGGATGACTAATACAGTGACAATAATCCTCTGCAGTTTTAACACTCTAGCTCTCTCAAAGCCCCTTTGGGTTGCAGCCAAAGGGCCAAGATGTGTATCTTCTTGGTAGCAGAGCTTACACCTTGGGATCTAGTCACTGATGTCATTCGTCTCATTCTCAGTATTTACTTCATAAGATTTATAAGAGCCTTTTAAATTGTTTTTCAGGATTTAGGATAGCACCTGCTTATTTCTAATTGTTATAGTTTTGTTTCTTTGACATTTTAGCTCTAAAGTTGTAATTAGTCTGTACACTTCTCTTTCTTTCAGCTCTACTTGGCTTTTTTCCTTTATTTTAATTTGATCCTTATTAAATATCTAACGGCTTTTGTTATATCCTATCTGATTTAATGTTACTTTTAGTGTTTCTTGGAACTTAAATCTGGTTTGTATCTTATATACTTAATTTTTTTCCGATTTTTCACAAATCATATTATTGTTCTAATATATTCTTTACAGTGTTTCATTAGCTTTTACTTCTATTTCTTTTGTCTGTTATAACAAAAGCACTAAAATATTTTATTTTTTGAAATAAATTTGCATATCACACCTTAAATATTCAGTTCACTTAAAACAACCTCATGAATAATACAGTTTAAAATAAAATATTTTACTTCTCATAACAATGGGTTTTACAGCTTACAAGCTTAGGTATTAACATGCATCAGTCTATTTTACTTCAAGGAGAAGTGGTGACTTTTTAGTGAGGTTTGGCTGGTGTTTCTGTTGGTGGATTTACAGGTCTTCTGTCCTGCCTTTCTTTGCAGCTGAACCTGCTGGTGAAGGTGGTGCAGCTTCCCAAGCCACGTCCAGGACTGAGGCTCTGGGAGATGCTGAGGGTAGGTCAAGGCCTTTCCCCTGGGAGAGCTGCCAGCTCAGAGCCCAAAGCTGGGCCAGGGGGGCATTGCTGCAGGTGCCAGCACAGAACGATGCACGTGTGTGCCCTCGCCCTGCACGATTCCCTCACCCCTCCTGCGGCTCAGTGGTGCCCGTGCAGATCAGCAGAGATGGCAGAAGCTTCTGTGGCTGTTGAGTTACAGGTGTGTCTGCAGGGAGGACTTCTCCAGCTCCTTTGCTGATTCCTACACAGAAGCCTGGCAACCATCGCAGAGGTGAGTAGTGTGTCCCTGCTGACCCCTCAGGCTGAGCCCTGCTTTTGTGGGGTCCATTGCTGGGAAATGGAACTACTTTCTCTTAAGGTCCTCTGACAGGAAACACCAAAGACATGGCAGGCAGGAAATTCCAGGACCCATTAGAAATCATGTGGCAAATGCTGAAGGAATGTCTGCAGAGAAGACAAGGTGGGTGCATTTCCCTCATGCTGCTCCTGGGACTCAGCAGCCGGGGGCTTTGGCTGCACATCTGGACACGCCGTGCCCGGCACAGCAGGAAGGGATCCATGGCAGCCTCGCTGCCCCGCTGCTGCTTTCACGCCCTGCAGGGCTGTTTGCCAGCCTGGCCTGGCTGCAGCTTCTGCCCAGCCTCTGCAGGAAGGCATTTGGCATCAGCTGGCAGACAGCCCCAAATGCACCACAGGCCATGCCCACCCTCAGATGCCCTGCAATTTCCTGCTGTCCAGGCAGTTCAGATGTTGGGGCTGTTTGGGGAAGGAAGCAGCCTTGGGTTGTCCCAAAATCCTGGGTGTTTTCTGATCCTTATGCATTCCTTTCACAAGCGATGCCTCCTGAAATTGTCCCCTTCCCCATTCCCAGTCAGGAATGTTTTCATCTGATCCAGCTGTCTCTTTTCCATTCTCCAGAAATGAAAGGAGAGCCTGCGGAGAAAGAAGCATTTCCCGGAGGAAGCAGTGGTTGCATGCCAGCCTCAGCTCCAGGAAGGGAGGCCATGCCAGGCACAGGCACAGGAGGTAATTGCTGTGCCTCTGGGCCTGAGCCCTGCTGAGGCTTGAGCTGCCCTCTCTGCTGTTTGGCAGTGCGGGCACAGCCTGGACTAGAGCAGCACAGCCCAGGGGAATTATCCCAAGCAGGCTCAGGGCACTGAGCAGTCCTGCTGGGGTCCCTCCATGGGAGACATGTCCTGAAACCTGACAGCGACTGCACGGGGTGCCCACGGTGGGGAAAGGACAGAGGGGGAGAGCAAGGCTCCAGTGTGTCCTGAGAGGGCCTGGCTGTTTGCCCTTGGGATCTGAGGGGTTTCCCCACAGAAGGAGGGCAGGAGGGACAGAGGGAGGGCAGGATGGATAGCTGTGGCACTGCCTGCTGCAGTTTTCCCCCATGCTTTAGGGAGGATTTCTTCTGTGTGTGAGGGGGAGAGTTCCAGGTCCCTGCACTGCTGCAGCCACCCCTCCCAGGGATGTTGCTGAGGGCAGGGAAAGAGTGTGGAGAGAGACCAGGAGCCAGCCCAGAGCTCCCCAGGCCCCTGGGCAGCTTTGGCCATGTCTATTCACATCTGGCTCCCATGGCCTTACCCGACTCCCTGGCAGTGCCCAGTTCCCTGTGGCAGAAAGAGATGCCAGCACACACTGGAAAATGTTCTCATCTGTGCTGCATTGTAGATGAGGGTGCTGGGAAGGCTTCTCCATCAGCTTGGATGAATAAAGTTTTGAAGCCCTTGGAGCCTCCTGCAGGTATGTTCTCAGTGTGCCACCAAGGAAGAATTGTAGACAAGCGGGCAGGCACCAGGTGACAGAAGCTTCTGTGGCTGTTGTGTTACAGATGTGTCTACAGGGAAGACTTCTCCAGCTTCTCCAGCTGCTACCTTGGATGCTGCACTCAAGCCCAGCTCCCATCTCAGGGGTGAGTAGTGTGTCCCTGCTGACCCCACAGGCTGAGCCCTGCTTTTCTGGGATCCATTCCTGGGAAATGGAAACATTTTTCTCTAAGGTACTCCAACAGGGAAAATCCAAGATACAACAGATAAGATATCCCTGGAACCATCCAAACAGATGAGGCAAGAGCTGAAGGAACCCCTGCAGACAAGAGAAGGTGGGTGCATTTCCCTCATGCTTCCCCTGGGAGTCAGCAGCCGGGGTCTTTGGCTGCACATCTGGACACGCCGTGCCTGGCACAGTGGGAAGGGATCCATGGCAGCCTCGCTGCCCCGCTGCTGCTTTCACGCCCTGCAGGGCTGTTTCCCAGCCTGGCCTGGTTGCAGCTTCTGCCCAGCCTCTGTAGGAAGTTATTTGGCATCAGCTGACAGGCCATGCCCAAACTGTAAGACACCCTGAGATCCCCCACTATATCCAGCCCTGCAGATTAGGAAAAGGGTGGCTGTTTGGAGGTGGAAGTGCTCTCATCATGCCACTGTAACCTGGCCATTTTCCTGCTCCATAACTTTCACAAATATTACCTCTGATGCCACCACCCAAGTGGGAAACAGCTCCATCTGATGCAGCTGTCTCCCTTCCTTTGTCAAGAGATAGACATAGTGCTTCAGTGGAAGGTGGTATTTCTTGAAGGAAGCACTCCATCTTCGGTGCCAGCCCCTGCTGCAGGAAGGAAGGCGATGGCAGACACGGGCACAGGCACAGCAGGTAATTGCTGTGCCGGGCTCAGGCCTGGCCGGGGCTGTGTGGCAGCAGCTCTTCCTCCAGGGCCGGCCCTTGCCCCGCCCGGCAGCAGCCAAAGCTGGAGGCGCCTCGGCTTCCAGGCCTCTGGAGCTGGTTCAGAGCCCCGGGGAAACGGGACTGCTGCAGCAGCATCCCTGGCGCTGCAGCTGCTGCGGAGCTGGCCCTGAGTGCCCAGAGGCCCAAGGC
The DNA here is from genome assembly GCF_036417665.1 of Passer domesticus. Taxonomy (NCBI): domain Eukaryota; kingdom Metazoa; phylum Chordata; class Aves; order Passeriformes; family Passeridae; genus Passer; species Passer domesticus. The sequence goes on along the minus strand of NC_087482.1, from coordinate 5,229,827 downwards.
ACAGGAGCAGCCCCGAGCGGGAGCCCTGCCGCCAGCCCAGGGCCAGAGCCAGCCCTGGCACACAATGGAAACAGTTCTCATCTTGGTTTGCTTCCAGACTGGGATGCTGGGAAGGATTCTCCATTAGCCTGGCGCTCTGAAGTTGTGAAGCCCTCTGAGCATTCTGCAGGTATGTTCTCACTGTCCCACCAAGGCGTAATGTTTGACTGACTGGTAAGAAGCAGGTGACAGAAGCTTCTGTGGCTGTTGTGTTACAGGCGTGTCTGCAGGGACGACCTCACCAACTCCTACCTTGGATGCTGCACAAAAGGCCAGCTCCCATGGCAGGGGTGAGTAGTGTGTCCCTGCTGACCCCTCAGGCTGAGCCCTGCTTTTGTGGGGTCCATTCCTGGGAAATGGAACTACTTTCTTTTAAGGTCCTCCGACAGGAGAGACCAAAGACATGGCAGGCAGGAAATTCCAGGACCCATTAGAAATCATGTGGCAAATGCTGAAGGAATGTCTGCAGAGAAGACAAGGTGGGTGCATTTCCCTCATGCTGCTCCTGGGACTCAGCAGCCGGGGGCTTTGGCTGCACATCTGGACACGCCGTGCCCGGCACAGCAGGAAGGGATCCATGGCAGCCTCGCTGCCCCGCTGCTGCTTTCACGCCCTGCAGGGCTGTTTGCCAGCCTGGCCTGGCTGCAGCTTCTGCCCAGCCTCTGCAGGAAGGCATTTGGCATCAGCTGGCAGACAGCCCCAATTGCACCACAGGCCATGCCCACCCTCAGATCCCCTGCAATTTCCTGGTGTCCAGGCAGATCAGATGTTGGGGCTGTTTGGGGAAGGAAGCAGCCTTGGGTTGTCCCAAAATCCTGGGTGTTTTCTGATCCTTGTGCATTCCTTTCACAAGTGATGCCTCCTGAAATTGTCCCCTTCCCCATTCCCAGTCAGGAATGTTTTCATCTGATCCAGCTGTCTCTTTTCCATTCTCCAGAAATGAAAGGAGAGCCTGCGGAGAAAGAAGCATTTCCCGGAGGAAGCAGTGGTTGCATGCCAGCCTCAGCTCCAGGAAGGGAGGCCATGCCAGGCACAGGCACAGGAGGTAATTGCTGTGCCTCTGGGCCTGAGCCCTGCTGAGGCTTGAGCTGCCCTCTCTGCTGTTTGGCAGTGCGGGCACAGCCTGGACTAGAGCAGCACAGCCCAGGGGAATTATCCCGAGCAGGCTCAGGGCACTGAGCAGTCCTGCTGGGGTCCCTCCATGGGAGACATGTCCTGAAACCTGGCAGCGACTGCACGGGGTGCCCACGGTGGGGAAAGGACAGAGGGGGAGAGCAAGGCTCCAGTGTGTCCTGAGAGGGCCTGGCTGTTTGCCCTTGGGATCTGGGGGGTTTCCCCACAGAAGGAGGGCAGGAGGGAGTGTAGGAGGGAGGGACAGCTGTGGCACTGCCTGCTGCAGTTTTCCCCAGGGCTTTAGGGAGGGTATTCTGTGAGTTTGAGGGAGAGAGCCCCAGGGCCCTGGGCTACTCCAGCCACCCCTCCCAGGGATGTTGCTGAAGGCAGGGAAAGAGTGTGGAGAGTGACCAGGAGCCAGTCCAGAGCTCCCCAGGCCCCTGTGCAGCTTTGGCCATGTCCATTCCCATCTGGGTCCCATAGCCTTACACGACCCCCTTCCAGTGCCCTTTTCCATGTAGCATTCGGGCATCCCAGCATGCCGCAGATACGGTTCTGATCTCTGCTCCCTTTTAGACTGGAATCGTGACATGGGTTTTCAGGAAGTCCTGATGAAGGATGGTTTGAAATTGCTGGAGGATGCTGGAGGCAAGTTTTCATTCTGCCCTTCCTGAGTGAATAATCAGGATCAATGCAACAAAAGCTCATTTATAAACCATTTCCCTTAACATTATGTAAAGGCTGAAGGATTCTGAGAATCTTTCCCTTCTCCCTTCTGGATCCCTGAGGGATCCCTCAGGATCGCTGTCAGTGGGACGAAGGAGCATTGATCTTTCAGTCCTCCTCCCGTGTGCTGTGCCAGTGTGTCCTTCCGTGTGCTCTGTGCAGTCAAAGAGAAGAGCAGGGAGGGAAGGGGCCGGGCCCAGGGCTGTGCCCCGGGGCTGAGCCTTGTGGGCAGCCTGAGGATCTCCTGCAGTGCCACAGGAGCTCTTCTGTCCTGCCTTTCTTTGCAGCTGAACCTGCCGGTGAAGGCCCCACATCCAGGACTGAGGCTCTGGGAGATGCTGAGGGTAGGTCAAGGCCTTTCCCCTGGGAGAGCTGCCAGCTCAGAGCCCAAAGCTGGGCCAGGGAGGCATCGCTGCAGGTGCCAGCACAGAACCATGCACGTGTGTGCCCTTGCCCTGCACGATCCCCTCACCGCTGCTGCGGCTCAGTGGTGCCCGTGCAGATCAGCAGAGATGGCAGAAGCTTCTGTGGCTGTTGAGTTACAGGTGTGTCTGCAGGGAGGACTTCTCAAGCTCCAGGGCTGGATGCTTGGCCCCAACCCAGCTCCCATGGCAGGGGTGAGTAGTGTGTCCCTGCTGACACCACAGGCTGAGCCCTGCTTTTGCGGGACCCATTCCTGGGAAATGGAACTCTTTCTCTTAAGGTCCTCCAAAAGGGAAGACCCAAGATACTGCAGCCAAAATGTCTCATGAGGCAGATGAATTCCTGAGAGAAACACAGAAGGAAGCACCCGGAGGACAAGGTGGGTACATTTCCCTCATGCTTCCCCTGGGACTCAGCAGCCGGGGGCTTTGGCTGCACATCTGGACACGCCGTGCCCGGCACAGCGGGAAGGGATCCATGGCAGCCTCGCTGCCCCGCTGCTGCTTTCACACCCTGCAGGGCTGTTTCCCATTCTGGCCTGGCTGCAATTCCTCCCCAGCCTCTGCAGGATGGAATTTGGCATTAGCTGATAGGGTGCCCCAACTGTACTGTGGGCCTGAGATCCCCTGCCATTTCCCAGTCTCTGAGAAATCAGGCGGTGTAGCTGTTTGCTCATGGGAGTGCACTGGCCTAGCCCAAATTACCTGGGATTTTTCCTGGTCTTTATCTGTGACTTTGACAAGCATTTCCTGATGAAGATGCCACTTCCCCAGTGGGGAATGTTTCCATTTGATCCAGTTGTCCCTTTTTTCCTTTTTCAAGTGATGGACCAAAAGGCTCTGCAGGAGGAGGAACACTCAGGGAGAAGCAGTGGCTCACTGGCAGCGCTAGCTGCAGGAAGGAAGGCGATGCCAGACATGGGCACAGGCACAGCAGGTAATTGCTGTGCCGGGCTCAGCCCTGGCCGGGGCTGTGTGGCCGCAGCTCTTCCCCCAGGGCCTGCCCTTGCCCGGCCCGGCAGCAGCCAAAGCTGGAGGCGCCTGGGCTTCCAGGCCTCTGGAGCTGGTTCAGAGCCCCGGGGAAACGGGACTGGTGCAGCAACGTCCCTGGCGCTGCAGCTGCTGCGGAGCTGGCCCTGAGTGCCCAGAGGCCCAAGGCACAGGAGCAGCCCCGAGCGGGAGCTCTGCCGCCAGCCCAGGGCCAGAGCCAGCCCTGGCTCCCGACTGGGCAGGGGCTGCGCTGGGTCCTGACAGGGCCTGAGCCTGTCCCCTGGGACTGGGGGAGCTGTCACGGGGCAGGGAGGGCCAGGGCTGGCAGTGGCTGCTCAGGGATGGCTTTGGCCCGTGTCCCTGGCAGCAGCCACTGCCCAAGCAGCTGCGCTGCCCCGGGCTCTCCTCCCGGCCTGCTGGGCTTTGTTGGCTGGCACAGCCTGTGCCAAGGGCCGGCAAGGTGCCTGCAGGCCCCAGCTCTGGGGGAAACAGAGAACGTCCTGCCCGTATCCACCGTGCTGCCAGCTCAGCAGTGCAGCACAGCACGGGCTCACGCTTCCCATTGCTCCTACAGATGCAGCTGGCACCACAAGACCTGTTCCCAATGCCCAGGATGGCCTCGGAAGTGGTTTCTGTCAGGGAACAGGCTGCTGGCTAGGGTTTCTGGCAGGCGTGCTTTGTTTGGAGCTTGTCTTCATATTGTTCTGCATTGGAATCTGGTATTCTTGGAACAGAAAACAGTGAGTGTTTTGTGCTCTCCCCCTCCAACAGCTTCTTTTGAAAGTCTAACGTGGACAGGGAACATTCCCATTGAGGCTGCAGTGGAGTTGTGGCCAGTCCATGATTGTCCAAATAACTCTGCTGAGGGTTCTGCTGCTGCCCAGTGCTTCCATTGGCCTCTCAATTGCTGGGCCTTGTCCTGGGGGCCCCGCTGGGGCTGCAGCCAGAGCTGGCTCCCACTGAGGCTGCCTGGCCAAGAGCAGCCCCAGGGGCACGGGGCAGAGGCAGAGGGAGGTGGGGAGGAGAAAGAGCAGGGCCGAGGTTGCCCTTGAAAGGCAGTGGCACTCTGGGGCCCGCTCCTGGCCAGGGACCCTGCCCAGAGCCGTGCCCTGCTGGCCGGGGCCTTGAGGGGCAGCTGTCCAGCTGGGCCCAGCTGTGCCAGCAGCTCCAGCCGTGCTGGGGAGCCTTGCCAGTTATGGGCCCTGCTGTGCAGGAGGCTCCCTGTGTGCCACTGGCAGCTGGGGCCTCAGCCACCACCTCAATTCACAGGTGCTCGCGTGTATCTTCAGAAGACAAACCTAAAAACAGAGGCAATGACAACCTGGCAGTTTATCCCAGCTCTTCCCTTCTGCCCCTATCTGCCCTGCCGTGGCTGCATCCCCGCCATGCGGCCGTCCCAAAACCCACCCCTCCTCAACGAGACCCTCTGCCCCTGAGCCCCCTGGTCCTGTTCCCCAGCCAGGACTGAAGGTGGGCAGCCCTTGCCTGGCAGGGCAGGGCTTGTCCCACATTTTTTGTTTAAATAAAGAATTAGAGTTTTCACAGCTATGTCCGGTTGGTAGCACCAACAAAGCCCACCCGGCACCAGCACTGACTGAGCTCCATGCCCAGGAGCAGCCGTGGATGGCCACGGTGTGGGCAGGCAGGAGCCAGGCAGGGGCTGCTGTGCCCAGCGGCGGGGCCCCGAGGGGATGGGGGAGCCCATGCTGAGCGTCCCTGGGCTGAGGGCACATTTCCTTCCGTGGCATCATCTGGGCCTGGACCTGAAGAGGCTCAAAGGGATATTTTGGTGTCCCTGCTGAGGGGTGCAGGGATCCCTCATGAGGCACAAAGGAGTATTGATGACCTCTCCTAAGGTGTGCAGGGATCCCTCATGCGGTGGGCAGCAGGGTTAAATTTGAGAGGGTTTTTACTCTTCTCAGCACAGCACAGGGACACTTGGCCGAGGTTTTGCCAAGCTGGGAGAAAGCCTCTTGCAAAGGCTTGGGCCCAGCCTGTGGCCACAGCGGGCGGGCGCAGCCCATCCCCTGGGCCAGTCCGGGCTGCTCAGGCCGGGCCGGGCCGGGCCAGGCTCAGGCCCCGGCAGGGAAGGGCCGCGGCCCTGGGCTCTGCTGAGGCTGCTGAGCTCCGGCCTGCCCTGTGCTGCAGCCCAACACATTGACAGCTATGGCCGTGCCCTGGGCCACCGCAGGCACCCGGGGCTACAGCTGAGGCCGCGCCTTCTCCCACTGAAGGGAGGCTGGCTCTGTTCCCTCGCAGGGCACAGCTTAGCTCCCAGCACCTTTGGGAACCTGCCTGCCGGGGAAGTGCTGAGGGGCAGAGTGTTCCAACCCTTCTCACTGGGAAGTGTGTCTGGGGGTGTGGGGATTTTAAAATTTTTTTCCCTCTGAATTTGTGTCCTGCCAGAGGGTTAAGTTTGCTTGCTCTCAGTAGGGTGCTTTTCTTCTTGGCAGTCAGTGGGGCTTCAATGCAGCCAGGGTTGAAGGAGGATCTCTGGCCGCTTGGGCTGTGGTTGTGGGACACCTTGGCTTCATCCTTCCTTTGGCTGTGATTTGCACTGGTGCTTGTGCAGGCATTTTATGGCAAGTGGCTTCAGTTTGTTCCTCTTGGTACCAAAAACCGAGAATAAACCTCTTTAATACCACTGTAGTATTAAGAGGCAGGCCTTACTTTCTTGACTTGCTGGATGCACAGGCCAATGGCATCACAGGGCCTTCTTGGTGGGGTCTTCAGATACCCTGGTGGTCACTGAAGAAGGAAGCTGATTTTTCTGGGAAAAAGACAGTTTCCCATGTGTGGAAAAGAATAACCTCTCACTTCCCCATCCTTTTCTATACAAAGTTATACAGGCAAGTGCATCCATATATCTCTATTTTCCTTGTCAATCTATCTATCTATCTATCTATCTATCTATCTATCTATCTATCATCTATCATATTAATCTATTGTGGTGTTGCATTTCATTCAAATGGTATGCTCTATCTTGAAAATGTACCCCTCAAAAATGTATGATTTATTCCAACCTGTGTTCCTCCCCTGAAGTCCCATGAATCTGCAATCCCATTGGCCCAAATCTTATTTCGTGCCCACTTTGAATTTCCCTCTTAAGCTGTGCGAGGAAGACCAGATTCTCTCATGGCCCATCTCTCCCCTAGGCTCGCCCTCTCTCCCCCTTCCTTTTGCCTTTCCCCCTTCTCCCTCTGAAACCATGTTACACCCGGGGCTGGGGCCCCCAATAAACCCTCATCTAATCAGCACCCTCAGAAGCCGTGTGGAGTCTCCTTGCATGCCTGCTGCTGCCATCGAACTCACAGCCCAGGGAGCCCTCCGGGGACTCCCCGGGGACCCCACCCCCCCCCCCAAACAAACTGCTACAATCTATGAAATGTTTCTGTGATTTCCTTCTTGCTAGACATATGCAGGCTTGTTTAGATTGACTGTGAACCAAAATCCTGCAAAGCTGGAAAATGACTGGTGGCCATCACTCTGATTTCCTTAAAAGCCATTTTTCATTCTAATTTTTTCATCTATGGTGGCTGGTAAATACCTGTCTTCCTTAAGCTATGTGCTGGCAATACTGGAGGTAGAAAATAACATAATGCTGCATAGTTTAGATACTTGATAGTTTCCTTGTGAAATTTTATGGCAGTATCTCCTGCCCCAAAACTAAAGCAGCAGGTCAGCTACTGAGCACAACTTACTGCATAGCTGCAGCTCATGTTTCTACAGTGGAAGTGGCTTTTTGTTTTTCTGCATGGGTATGAAACACTACCAATTGAAAGGCCGTTTACAGAGCAAAGAGCCTTGTTAACTGTTGCCTGGACTTTGGGAAGGTGGTAGCTGTTAGATCAATACCCAGTAAACTGCCGAAATTAATTTTTGTGACTACTCTCTTGTGATTTTGGCCTGGCTTCTTTAGGAGGTTCAATTTTCATTAGAAATGGCACAGTGGAGCCAGTGCTGCCTCAGGACAGGTGGAGCTGGGACAAATGGCTCATTGATTTTGATCTCAACAAAAAGCCACCTGAGCTCCTCATGACAGCAACCCCACGGACTGGAAATGGATCCATTAAAACTAACTCATCATAGAGCTTTTAACTCGAAGCTCTGACACATGGAGCTTGCTCAGTTCTGCCATGGAGGAAGGGAGTTTGAAGACAAAGAGGTTTAGCAAGGAGATCCATGTACAACAAAAGTGCTTCTATTTTAGCAAATTAAGTATCTTAGATGTGAAACTTCATCCGTACTCCAGTCTTATCCTTCCATTTACCCAAATTCTCTGTCTTAAATCCTTTGTCAGTAGGAAAATATGACAGGGAAGTGTAGATCCTCCTTTCCTTCTTGAGCTGGGCAGCTTGTAACCTTGTCTTCTCCGACAAACAGGAGCAGACAAATGGGAATTTTGTCATGAAACCATACTTGGGAAAGTTTGCCCTGTGTTTGTTTTTGTCCCAAAGTAACTGAGATTCATCGGAGTATTTACAAGCCCTAAAGGATGGATTTATTTTGCTTGCTAGAATTTTGATTTTTTTAGACCTTTTCTGCTGCAGAAGAGCCTGGCACTTGCAGAACTCTTACCCCATGCACTTCTTCAGTGCTTCTTGCAGAGAATCATGTGTTGTGAATGAAACTTTCACAGTTGACTTCTGCCTCCTTTCCTGCCACTGTTTTGTTCTTTTCCCATTTATAAGGACACAGGTGAACTAGAAATGTTGTGGTCAGATGTGCTCTGTGGCTGCTCTGTGCTCAGAGGAGCTCTCCTGGATGTACAGCTTAGCATCTCCCTCTTTAAAGGGCTGCCCGGCTTCCTCCTGTCCCATCTCGTGGGTCCATCTTTTCATTCCCTTTTAATTTAAAATACTTCCACAATTTAATATTAAATGCTAGGTAAAAAAATCCAGTGGCACTCCCAGATAGAAAAAAATATGTTGTGTGTAACCCAGAGGAGGAATTCTGCTGGCAAAGTGATGGCTTTCCACTGAAGTGGATCAAACAGGTGCTCAGTTGGATGCTGGTGCTGAAGTACTTTTCTTGTGGCTTGAGTGTCTCATGGCAACAGCCTGAGATTTTAATAGCAGAAAGAAGGGATTTCCTGCTAATTTTCCTCTGAGAACTGTCACCTGTACAATCTTTTCCAGCCTCATGTAGTCTGACCTGTAACTGCTCCAAAGCCTGGTTAATTTTTTTAATGCTTTTGAAATTTTTGGTCCCATTTGCAGAGAACAGGAGGGTGCTGGCTATTTTTTTTCAGGTGCAGTGTATTTTTACTGGGGGCGGGACTGGCTTTAGTTTTACCTTCCCAGCATCAGCTGCACTGATGCTGGGAAGTTACTCTCTCTTATTCCAGTTACTCTCCAGGCTGGTACGTGCAACCCCAGTGGCAGCAGTGGTAGATTGAACTGTGCCTGGGCTGGGTTGGGAGGGGAATAATCCTACTGCATCCATGATTTTCCCTCCTGGGCACCTGCAGCAGGCAGAGATGTGCCCTCCCACTGAGGCTGCCTCAGCCAGGAATGCTTGCAAAATCCCCGTGCTCCTTTTGCACAGTTCTGTTTTTTCCCTGGCAGAAGCAGGGCTGGTATCTCCAGACCAGGGGACATGGTGACACTGGGTGTTGCCATGGAACGTGGTGACGCTGGGTGTTGCCATGGGACAGGTGAGTCCTTGAAGGCACACACTTGTCCCACTGAGCTTGGGGCCCCTATTTGGAGATCAGCTGCAGACGACTGGAAAAAAGAATGTGGCATCTCCCAGTTCAAACAAACAAACCAGAAAACTTTATTTTGAGGGATGAGGGGGCCAAACAACAGGGGTGGGTGCTCGTCTGGTCCTGCCCTGGTTTTCAGGCCGACTGTAGGGCTTTTTATCTCGCAGCTGCTGCCGCAAGACGTGCCTCACACGAATTGGCCCGGATTGGGAGCGGGGCAAGATCCAGGGGGGTATGTATGGGGCTGTTTGTTTCCTGGATGACTGAGATTCCTGGGACAGCCTCAATGCCACCTGGCTGGTGGTACCAGCACTCTGGGCTGGACTATCCTCCAACCTGCGGCGCTTTGCCAGTGGGCTCTTGGGTGCCTGAGGATCCGTGTCTCCCCGTGGGTGGCCTCGCTTCAGGCCCTGCTTTCGGCAGGGCAAGCTGCTGCTGGTGACCAGCCCCATGGCCTGGGACCACCCTGACACCTCCTGAGGGGCTGGACCATCCTCCAACCTGCGGCGCTTTGCCAGTGGGCTCTTGGGTGCCTGAGGCTCCGTGTCTCCCCGTGGGTGGCCTCCCTTCAGGCCCTGCTTTCGGCAGGGCAAGCTGCTGCTGCTGCTGGTGACCAGCCCCACGGCCTGGGACTGCCCTGACACCGCCTGAGGGGCGGTGCTGGGGCTGATGGTCTCAGCACGCAGCAGTGGCACGCGGTTGAGCCGGATGCGTTTTCCTTTCTGGCTGCCCGAGTCTTGTGCTTGCTGTCTCCATGAACGGCGACGAGCCTGGTCCGGCCTGGCATGTCCGGAGAGGCAGCTGCCGCTCTCTGCGTCTGCTTCTGCCCGGTGACACGGTGTGCATTGGGGAGAGAGAGAGGGGGCAGGGGGAGTGAGCACCTTGTAGAGCTCAGGAAATGTCCCTGCAGCATTGTCCCCAAGGCCCTGCTGGCTGGCTAAAGGGCAGGGGAAGTGCCGGTGCCCACAGCCCAGCCTGGCTCCTCTGGCCCATGAGAGGTAGGCCTCTACTCTGGGGTGATTCTGTGGATCTCCTGTTTCCCCTTTCTGCTGCTCTTGGCCGCTCCCCCTCTGCCATCTGTGGGGAGGGAGACTTGGCTCTCACCTCGCTCCTTGCCAGGGGGACGCTTCTTAGCAGCGTTCTGCTGCACCATTGTGGGTACGGAGGAATGCCTGGACGGTCTGTGCCACAGCACTGCCGGCCTTTCTCCTCCTGACAAAGCCTTCCAATCCTTCCTTGAGTGAAGAGAGATGTCTCAGAGACACCAAAACTCGCTCAGCAGCCTTGGGCAAGCTCCCTCTCGGGATCCTGTCCTCAGCTCTGAGTGCAATGTTGATGTACAGCAACGGTTATACCTCAGGCCTCCCTGGAGATGTGCCCGTGACCTCACAATCGGTGAGTTCTGCGTGCCCCACTCCCCTCACTTGGGGACGGTGTCCTTGTGGGTGCTGTTAAATAAAAATTAAAACTGGCCAAGGGTCAGAATGTATTTCTGAATTTCTGTTTTTCTGCTTGAACTTGGACTAAACAATGCTACTTTTTTGCCCCCACAATTTCCCACAAAGTGAAGGTGGAGAAATTACTAACTTTTACCAAGATTTGGAAGTGGCTGTAGTAACAGAGATCATATAAAAAGCTAGAGACACAGAAAGCTAGTATATAAAATCAGCTGAATAGCAAGAGGGAATTGGCATACATCTAGTCTCTTCTCAGGGCTCTTTCTGAATGCTGACTTTGAACGTCACTTGCTTTGTCATAATTCATGGGTAAAGAAAAAGAATATCTGTTTGAAATTGGAAAAGGACAGAACTTGTTCTTTGTTTTGTTTTTTTTTTTTGTTTTGTGGATTTTTTTGTTTTTTAATGTGGGCCACCAAAAGACACTAGAAAATAAAATTTTCGAACTATTGCCAGCTGAAGCAAAGTTCTGAATCAGTTAAATAAATACCCTGTAACCTATTTGCAGAAGTTCCTCTAGCATCCAAGCTGTGTAGTAATCTCCTCAGATTCTCATGTAGATTTCACAAAAATTGTATTGACAACGTTCTCCCCAGACAGCCTTTGACAAGATCAAAAAAAGTTGACAGGCAGCAGATTCAAAACAAACTGAATCAGGTATTTCTCCACACAGTGAGAAATTTAATCTCTGCAGCTTATAGTTAGAAGATGATATGGATTCCAGGAGTTTACATGGCTTCAATAATGCAACTGTGAAAGAAAATCTCTCTCAGAGCTATTAAAATCTGACTTCAGAACTGATTCCACCTGGTTTATGTGTGGTCTTGAAGAAGATGTAAGAATTCCTTCTTGAGCACTCAATGGAGGATTCTTTGTTATAGGAGTCTTTCCTATTTTTAGGCTGTGCTTTAAGAGGTATAAATTAGAAATCTGCATTATTTACTGCCCTGTACTGTCAGCAGACTTGGTAGGAATTAATGCCAAGACAGCATGCTCTCTTAAGCTCCATGGAGCATTTTTCTTTTTGTTTTGAGACCAGTAACAGTTGTTTGGCCTCTCCGTGTTGGGTCTCTGGAAGATCACTACCAAGTTTTGGTAGTGATGGTAAACCAGGGGCTTCCAGAAGCTCCTCTGCCATGAAATTTGTTGCAGGTGACCTACACAGAGTAGTTAAAGGCATATTTCCTTAATTCTTCACAGGTCCAGTGTTCGCTAAGTGATATTTATATAAACATTAAGAATTTAAAAAAAAACCCCAAATGGTGCGGAACAAATATTTATGCTATCAGATGAAATCTTGGACTTCCCAGATTGAAGAAATTTACAAGCGCTGAGTATTAAAAAGCAAGATTAGAAGAACACTGGGTGTTGGTGTGTTTCCTATAAAACAATTACATTCCTAAAATAGGTATATTCTCTGTCTTGTTCACACTTCTCTTGTTGCTGTTGAAGGACACAGAGATTTGCTTTAGCACCTGACATTGCTTTTCACGCATGGCTTGCAGCCCCAGCTAGCTGAACAAACCAGCCTGCTGTCCAAGAATTTTGCTTACTCCTCATTTCCCTCTTCAAATTTAATTAGATCCAAAGAGTGCTAGGCTTGGAAACAAAAACAGCAACTTGTTTTGAGAAGGAGTAGAACATTTGGCCCCTCTCTGCCTTGTCCTGTGTCCAGGTTTCCCCTCAGCCAGGGCTGGCAGTGAAACCATCGGTGGCCGTCCTCAGGCAGCCCTTTGGCTGGCACTGTCCTGCTGGTCATGGCACACAGGTTCTTTTTGTGCCACCTGCACACGTGCTGCGGGAGCTGCCTCTCCTGGGGCTCAGCCTTGGAGAGCTGCCTCGCAAGGAGACTTTAGATTTCCTCTCCCAACCAACTGCATTTGCCTCCGGCTGTGAGGTTTGGGGATTAGTTCTTGCTGAGTTCAAGGGAGGTGGAGTGGAAAATGGAGGCACTTTTGTGCCTCTCCATATTTTATGCTGGTTGGGGTCTTGCCTAGAACTTGATTTAGGCTAGATTCCTAGGTTTCCTCTAATTTATATGAAACAGTATGTTTTTCCAAGTGGTTATCAGTGAGGCACGAGCCACTGCACTCCTGAGCATTTGCAGCTTCTTGGGATGCCGCTGCATCCTGAAACTGAGTCTGCATTGAGGCTGGGAAGCAGAAGGGACATACATAGCACCTGTCTGTGCTGCTTACCTATATTTTCATAGCTATTGGTGTTCCTTGATAGGCCTTCATTCTGATTTTGAGTATCATGTGTTGTGAATGAAACTTTCACTGTTGACTTCTGCCTCCTTTCCTGCCACTGTTTTGTTCTTTTCCCATTTATAAGGACACAGGTGAACTAGAAATGTTGTGGTCAGGTGTGCTCTGTGGCTGCTCTGTGCTCAGAGGAGCTCTCCTGGATGTACAGCTTAGCATCTCCCTCTTTAAAGGGCTGCCCGGCTTCCTCCTGTCCCATCTTGTGGGTCCATCTTTTCATTCCCTTTTAATTTAAAATACTTCCACAATTTAATATTAAATGCTAGGTAAAAAAATCCAGTGGCACTCCCAGATAGAAAAAAATATGTTGTGTGTAACCCAGAGGAGGAATTCTGCTGGCAAAGTGATGGCTTTCCACTGAAGTGGATCAAACAGGTGCTCAGTTGGATGCTGGTGCTGAAGTACTTTTCTTGTGGCTTGAGTGTCTCATGGCAACAGCCTGAGATTTTAATAGCAGAAAGAAGGGATTTCCTGCTAATTTTCCTCTGAGAACTGTCACCTGTACAATCTTTTCCAGCCTCATGTAGTCTGACCTGTAACTGCTCCAAAGCCTGGTTAATTTTTTTAATGCTTTTGAAATTTTTGGTCCCATTTGCAGAGAACAGGAGGGTGCTGGCTATTTTTTTTCAGGTGCAGTGTATTTTTACTGGGGGCGGGACTGGCTTTAGTTTTACCTTCCCAGCATCAGCTGCACTGATGCTGGGAAGTTACTCTCTCTTATTCCAGTTACTCTCCAGGCTGGTACATGCAACCCCAGTGGCAGCAGTGGTAGATTGAACTGTGCCTGGGCTGGGTTGGGAGGGGAATAATCCTACTGCATCCATGATTTTCCCTCCTGGGCACCTGCAGCAGGCAGAGCTGTGCCCTCCCACTGAGGCTGCCTCAGCCAGGAATGCTTGCAAAATCCCCGTGCTCCTTTTGCACAGTTCTGTTTTTTCCCTGGCAGAAGCAGGGCTGGTATCTCCAGACCAGGGGACATGGTGACACTGGGTGTTGCCATGGAACGTGGTGACGCTGGGTGTTGCCATGGGACAGGTGAGTCCTTGAAGGCACACACTTGTCCCACTGAGCTTGGGGCCCCTATTTGGAGATCAGCTGCAGACGACTGGAAAAAAGAATGTGGCATCTCCCAGTTCAAACAAACAAACCAGAAAACTTTATTTTGAGGGATGAGGGGGCCAAACAACAGGGGTGGGTGCTCGTCTGGTCCTGCCCTGGTTTTCAGGCCGACTGTAGGGCTTTTTATCTCGCAGCTGCCGCCGCAAGACGTGCCTCACACGAACTGGCCCGGATTGGGAGCGGGGCAAGATCCAGGGGGGTATGTATGGGGCTGTTTGTTTCCTGGATGACTGAGATTCCTGGGACAGCCTCAATGCCACCTGGCTGGTGGTACCAGCACTCTGGGCTGGACTATCCTCCAACCTGCGGCGCTTTGCCAGTGGGCTCTTGGGTGCCTGAGGATCCGTGTCTCCCCGTGGGTGGCCTCGCTTCAGGCCCTGCTTTCGGCAGGGCAAGCTGCTGCTGGTGACCAGCCCCATGGCCTGGGACCACCCTGACACCTCCTGAGGGGCTGGACCATCCTCCAACCTGCGGCGCTTTGCCAGTGGGCTCTTGGGTGCCTGAGGATCCGTGTCTCCCCGTGGGTGGCCTCGCTTCAGGCCCTGCTTTCGGCAGGGCAAGCTGCTGCTGGTGACCAGCCCCACGGCCTGGGACCACCCTGACACCTCCTGAGGGGCTGGACCATCCTCCAACCTGCGGCGCTTTGCCAGTGGGCTCTTGGGTGCCTGAGGCTCCGTGTCTCCCCGTGGGTGGCCTCGCTTCAGGCCCTGCTTTCGGCAGGGCAAGCTGCTGCTGCTGCTGGTGACCAGCCCCACGGCCTGGGACTGCCCTGACACCGCCTGAGGGGCGGTGCTGGGGCTGATGGTCTCAGCACGCAGCAGTGGCACGCGGTTGAGCCGGATGCGTTTTCCTTTCTGGCTGCCCGAGTCTTGTGCTTGCTGTCTCCATGAACGGCGACGAGCCTGGTCCGGCCTGGCATGTCCGGAGAGGCAGCTGCCGCTCTCTGCGTCTGCCTCTGCCCGGTGACACGGTGTGCATTGGGGAGAGAGAGAGAGGGCAGGGGGAGTGAGCACCTTGTAGAGCTCAGGAAATGTCCCTGCAGCATTGTCCCCAAGGCCCTGCTGGCTGGCTAAAGGGCAGGGGAAGTGCCGGTGCCCACAGCCCAGCCTGGCTCCTCTGGCCCATGAGAGGAGGGCCTCTACTCTGGGGTGATTCTGTGGATCTCCTGTTTCCCCTTTCTGCTGCTCTTGGCCGCTCCCCCTCTGCCATCTGTGGGGAGGGAGACTTGGCTCTCACCTCGCTCCTTGCCAGGGGGACGCTTCTTAGCAGCGTTCTGCTGCACCATTGTGGGTATGGAGGAATGCCTGGACGGTCTGTGCCACAGCACTGCCGGCCTTTCTCCTCCTGACAAAGCCTTCCAATCCTTCCTTGAGTGAAGAGAGATGTCTCAGAGACACCAAAACTCGCTCAGCAGCCTTGGGCAAGCTCCCTCTCGGGATCCTGTCCTCAGCTCTGAGTGCAATGTTGATGTACAGCAACGGTTATACCTCAGGCCTCCCTGGAGATGTGCCCGTGACCTCACAATCGGTGAGTTCTGCGTGCCCCACTCCCCTCACTTGGGGACGGTGTCCTTGTGGGTGCTGGCTGGGACTTTGTCCATGTCAGGCATGGCTGCGGTGGGAAGAGGAGAAATGGGAACAGGTCCATCAACAGGTTTATGGGCTTGAGTAGGCTCAGGTCTTACTACAGGTCATCAGTGATGATTGTTCCCCCCACCACAGCACCCAGGGGACCTTGTAAAATCTGAAGACTTTGCTTATTTTTAGGCCTCTCATGTTAAAAGAATTCCATGCTGGGCCTGTGTTACATAATTTTCTCAAAAAAATTGTCCAGTTAGACCAAGCTGAAAAGTAGTTCTTTTACTGTGGTAGGTTTAGGAAGGAACACAGATGTCGACTAAAAATCAGTCATTCCTAAGAAAGCGTAACTGTCATTATCAAAGAATTGTGGATGTTGAATAGCTTAAATGTACAAAATAACATGAAACTAAAGTTGAAGCAGGTTATTACTTACAGTCTAATTCAGAGCCCCTTGAAGTATGTCAAAAAGAAGCTTTGACTTCAGTGCTCTTTGCATCTGACTTAATTCCACAAATTGGAAACAATGTTTTGGTCAAGCTTTTTTAAATTTTTTTTAACAATTTAATATGTGTCAAAAACTCCTAAGGTTCACTACATTTGCCTATGGAGTATTTTTGATTTCCAGTGTTTTCTTATTCCCATGTTGGGTTGTTGTTGCTGGGTTTTTTGCCTTTTTTTAAATTTTATTTTCCAGTCTAAAATAAAAATCTGCTGTATTTAAGTTTTTGATCCTGTATGATAATGAAGACTAAACTATCCCATTTCAGTTACTTTTCAAAATAAATATGTGGATGAAAGTAGGTAAAATCTACTTAACAATATGATTATATTCACATGAGGGTCTGAAAAAAATAAGTACTTTTTTCTTATCTGTTAGCTCACATAATTAGTTGTTAGAGCACTCTTGGAAAAAGAGCTATGGGAGTAAAAGCAGTGGAGCTAAAAAAGTGCAGCTAATGTAAGGCAATGGTTGTAGTGCAAAGATGCCAGAGAATATAATAAAAAATATCTGTTGTGATCTAAATTTAGCATTATTAGAGTCTGGGGAAAACTATGGCTGAGAAGTCATTAGGGCAAGAACAAAGGTTAGTGCTGCAGAGAAGAGAGCTGATGCCAAGCTGAAGACACTGTTATTTACAGATGATTCAGATCTGCCTATCAGTTCAGAAAATTGCCCTCTAAAAATGGAAACCATCATCATATTAAACTTCACATGGAAACAAGAACCACAGCATGTGGACTGGCCTTTCTCCTCGTGTTGTCTATGTATAAATATCTATTTAGCAGTGGGCAACTGGGCTGCCTCTGTGTGGTGGGGATGATGGGGTAGTAGTTTGTGGAAGGTAGCTGGGACAAACTTTAGGAGAGGTAAAGGACAAGTACCCACAGCCAAAGAATATGGTCAATGAAACACTTGTGGTTTTGTCATGAAGAGTAAATTTTAAGGAATTAAACACTTGTGGTTTTACCATGAAGAGTAAATTTTCTTAGTGTAAAGTCATCTTTTTATCATAGACTGTTGAATTTTAAGCAGTGTATGTGGCTGTAATGCAGCTCTCAACGTCAAAATTTTGGAAAATTTCAGAGTATGGTATGTCTTTAGGTCCATGGTTTTCATGTGCCTTCACTTGCTATGAGGGGTTTATCCAAACCCCAGGTTCAGATAGTATCCAGCTTGTTCCAGATGTCCTGCACTTTTGTTTCATGGGCACATAGATAATAAAAAAGTTATCAGTTTCTTTATGCCTTTTAACTGTTGTTGTTAGCCAAGGACATGGTGTACATTTTTGTGAAAGCATTTTAAAACCAGATGAAATTGTTTTTAATTCAGAGGTTTTTCAGAAATATTTTCAATGATACACATTATAGCATACAATCAGTGCACTGGAATTTGGATTAACTTAAATAAGATCAAGTGAATATATCAGCAATCTTCCACAAAATAATTAAGAAGTAACTGTGTACTGCATATGACTTTTAAATATCTTTAAATATCTGATGACTATTGCAATTGTGTTGTGGTGCAGGGTTCATTTGGTTTCTTCCGTTTCCCCCTAAAGTTATAACGGTTCGGTCCTAGGGTTCCCCCCCTGGCAACCCCTCCTTTTGAGAGTGTCAGTTTTTTGTCTCCACCCCTGTTCCCCTGGTTACCCTCTGTCAATCCCTCCCTGAGTTCCTGTCCATCAGCCACTGTCCCCTTCCCTATTTCCAGAAAGTTCTCCCCTCCTCGGTGGGTGACTGGATCGGGAACAAGGGTCCCTCCCTGTCGCATTCCCTATTGGCGAGCCGGCATATTTGTCACGAGTTTGTTCCCTCCCAAGTTCTCTCTCATTGGTTGAAATGTTCTATGTTCCGTCCCTTTCTAATCGGCTGTACCCCTGCCTCGTGGTCCCGACTGGGCTGGCGTTCCCTGGAGACATTAAAGCACTCTGGACTTTGCCCTGATTCGGGTCCCTCTTTTCTACTTCGCCTTCTTGCTGATCACTGCTGCCTCCTGCTGAGGCGCTGCCCGGACGCCCCCGGCGCATCTGGGCAGTGCCCCCCCGGCTGTCAGTTGCTGTGCCACAGCTCGGCCGGTGCAGCCTCCTCCCCCCCCCGGGGGAGTAGAGAAAAAACCTCGGACAGCAACTCGGCACAATTGTACTTCAACTCGGATGAAACTTTGACAGATTTCAGTGCATGTTTTGCTTTTTTTTTTGATCTGGGCCAGAACTGTAGAGAAATGGAAGTCTGACCATGTGTGCACTTTGTGTGGAATGTATTGAGTGGTTGCAAACTTGTTTGAAGTCGTTGTTTTGGGGAACTAAATATATTTTTTTCCGTGTGTGTGAAAGTTACAGAAGAGTTACTGTCTAACACATAAAAATTCAAAGCTAGCCCTATAAATGGGTAAGAAATCACATGTCTCTCACAGCTTTCAAGAAGTGAACCTTTCTTTGGAAAAAGAGAACCAACAATAAGCTGTGCTTTTTATTAAAATTTCTTTTTATTTAATATCTCTCTCCATGTTTGTATACAATGTGTATAATTTAGTGGATTTTGTAGTCAAAACAATTGATATTGCCCCTATTTTCCTGCAGGTTTCTCTAAATATATATCCTCTTCAATGATTTTTTCCCTTTTAATAATCTTTATTTATGGTTCACATGAAAAACCAGCCACTGGGGAGTTGGGAACATGGTTTTTATTGTCTGGATGTTGTCAGTGATGGTGCACGGAAGCATAAAGGATCTTGAATTTTGTAAACCAAGGTAATTGTGCAGGAATCTTGATAACAAATTCTTGTTTTGACTAGTAAAGGATAGGTTATTAAATTCATCGTTGTAGTATCTAAAGCTTGCTCCAAAATGGGGTAATTTTTCATCTAAGGACCACTTTGAAGTACACTCTGCATGTTTTTTTTGAAGCATCCCTTAACAACAGAAAGTTACAGCTGGGATGATGTTTCACTGCTTTTTAAATAGATCCTCTATGCAAAACCTGAGGGCTGTAGTTGAGCTGAGCCCTGTTTTGCTTGGAACTTTTTTGCCCCCACAATTTCCCACAAAGTGAAGGTGGAGAAATTACTAACTTTTACTAAGAAAGATAATAGGTCTAATGGGCTCTTGTATATTATGGATTGATCAGTATACTCAAGCTGTACAATTTTTGTATGAAAAATTAACAAGCACAGAACCTGTAGTCTGGACTCTGGAGGATACCGAACGGTTCCAAGACTTAAAGGCTCGATTGACGAAAACCCCAGTTTTGAGTCTGCCTAATTGAAGAAAACCATTTGATCTGTTTGTTAATGTTAATGAATGGATAGCATATGGAGTGATAACCCAAGGCTGGGGGGGAAGCAGGAAGCTGGTGGCTTATCTGTCAAAATTATTGGATGCGGTTGCAAGAGGGTGGCCAGCCTGTATTCAAGCTGTGGCAGCCACAGCTACCTTATTAGAAGACACTCCAAATCCTACATTAAATGGAAGGATTTCAGTACACACATCCCATTATTTGAGGACAGTGTTAAGCCAAAAACTCCTCAGTGGCTAACACACAGCTGAATCCTGAGGTATGAAATAACCCTGATGAATGTCAAGAATCTAGATACTGTCACCTCAAAAGCTTGAAACCCTGCTCAATTCTTAACCGGGGAACCAAAAATGGAAAATTTAGATCATAATTGTATAGAGCTAATTGAGATGCAAACAAATGTAAGAGAAGAGCTAGAAGAAGACCCCTTACCATATGGAAGGATCCAGTATATAGATGGATCCTCCCAAACAGTAATGGGAAAATGGGCATCAGGATACGCCATTATTGAAGCAGAGGAAAACAAAGAAAAAGGGAAATTACCCTCAAATTGCTCTGCACAAACTGCGAGGTATATGCCCTAAAGAGAGGTTTTGATTTATTAGATGATATAGGGACAATCTCCATGGATTCTCAATATGCCTTTGGGATAGCTCATACCTTTGGAAAAATCTGGCCAGAGAGGGCATACCTTAACTCAAAGGGGAAAAATCTGGCACATGAAAGTCTGATAGGGAAGCACTTGAATCCCTCAGAGGACCAAAAGAAATTGCCACAGTCCATATTAAAGGCTACTAAAAAGGGGATACCCCTGAAATCCAAGGAAACAAATTAGCAGACCGGGCAGCCAAAAAAGCAGCCTTTGAAATGCTGGACTCAGTCATAGTCCTAAGGGTAAAAAAAGACCAGGGGAAAATAAAGGAAGAGGGGGTTCCAGTTTTCAAGGACAAGGAGCTAAAAGAAATAGAGCAAATGGGAGCAGTAAAAACAGGGGATGGAAAGTGCTGGACCCCAGATGGATGATAAATATTCAACTGAATAATAACCAGGAAAGTGATGGAAGAGATATACCAATTAACTCACTGGGGAACACAATGAATATATGATCATTTCCTGAAATATTGCATGGGGACAGGAATATATGAAATGGCCAGATCCATCACAGGAGAATGTCTAACCTGCCAAAAAGTCAACAAAAAGGTAATGTGAAAAACAACTCCAGGAGGGAGGAAATTAGCCATAAGACCTTTCCAGAGTATTCAGGTTGATTTTACTGAATTTACTCCAGCCCCAGGGTATAAACACCTATTGGTCATACTTAACCACCTAACCCACTGGGTTGAAGTGTTCCCCACAAGAAACTCAAACTGTGACAAACGTTCTCTTGGAAGAAATTCTTCTGAGATATGGGCTAGTAAATCTTATTGATTTGGACTGTGGCCCCCACTTTACATCCAGTGTTCTGCAACAAGTCATCAGGGCCCTGGGAATAAAGTGGGAGTTACACACCCCTTGGCACTCTCAGAGTTCTGGGAAGGGCGAGAGGGTGAATCAAACCTTAAAGCATATCTTAACAAAATTGGTCTTAGAAACCCAATAGAACTGGGTCAAATGTTTACATCTAGCCCTATTACAAATAAGAACAAGAGCCAGAACAGATCTAGGGGTCTCTCCTTATGAAATGCTGCTTGGGCTGCCTTTCTTGCTTACCCTGTACAGTACCAGGGAACATCTAGAAGGGGGCATGACAATGCAAAAATACTTAGAAACAGTAACAGCAACCCTGGAAGAACTAAGGGAAAAGGGACACCTTCCCCAAACTTCCCCACTGAACTGTAAAATACGTAGTATTAACCCAGGAGACCGGGTATTGATTAAATCATGGAAAACCTCTCCACTCACTGCTCGCTTTGAGGGCCCCTTCCAGGTGCTGCTTACAACAAACACCGCAGGAAGAACAAAGGAGTGGGGGTGGACACATGCAAGTCCAGTGAAGGGTCCAGTACAACCCCCAAATGAGGCAAGCAAATGGACTATAGGCAGCAGAGACAATAAAGACTTGAAATTGGTCCTGAGGAAAACAGCAAAAGAAGCGCAACCCTGAACACAACCCCCCACGGGAAGCATCTACATTGTTATCCTTAAATCCTTAAAGCTTGTTAATGTTTGTTATAGTACAAGGTCAAGTTTTGTTCAGCTAAGAATGACAATCAAAATAAGATCTCAGTTTCTGGTACTGTTCCATAGAGCACTCTCCTTGCAACCCTAATTGGGACCAAATTGAAGAAAGGGAGTCAGTACAATAAAGGTCATGGCAGAATGTCTCCAGAAGAAGGGAAAACCAGAAGTGGGAGGCAAGACTGGATTGGGAACTACCTCCAGGAAATACTCTCTGGGCACCGAGAAAACCCCTGTGGTTCGAGAGGTGAGGAGGCCAGCCCGTACCAGACTCCCACTCGTAGCAATGCTACTACTCACCCACTTTGGAGGAAGTGGAGGAAACACTTGTGAGAAGTGTTACTGTCCCTTGTATAGAGGAGATACAGTACGTGTATTCATCAGAGTACACACAGACATGAATCCCAAATGCATCGATCACTCCCAGTTAACAACCTGTAAAGAAGAAAATAAACTATATGGGCTGGCTAAAAATATTGCAAACCCAAGCCAGAGGATGTCAGGAGAGTGCCCTGTGAAAGAAAGATGGGTATGCTTTGAACAAGGAAGTGAAACCAACTCAGAGGATACATTCAAAGAGAAAGAAGTGCAATTGAAAAGACAAAGGGATAGAGAGGGAAAAATATACAGAAAGAATCTTTTTTATCAATATGGTACAAAAGAATTTAATTTGATTCATTGTTGAGGGTGCAGGGGGACACACTTAAGTGAAATTTGGCCATGGGACAGTATCAGTTTAGGTCCCCTAGACATTTTTAAATGGATTACATCAAGAAAAAGCACAGTGGTACCCAAAAGAAGGGAAGGTGAGTGGAAGCTTAAATCAACAACAACAGAGGAAGAGTTCAATAACATTAAAAAGTGTGTGCTGGATTGGCACGGCTAACAAATCAGCCATGGCATTGCCTTCTGCTAAAAAATCTGGAAGAGAAGAATGTGAGCGAATGTGCATTACAAAGTAAGGCTCTTGTTGAATGGAAAGAAGTAGGATTAACTTTTTAAGCAAACCGTATAACTGATCATCAGAAACTTCTTTCAGCAGAGATCCTTCTGCTCTTTCCACCACACCTGCAACGTAAATTGAATCCGTTACTAAATTAAAAGGAAATGTGAATTTTGAAAAGACCTGTACAACTGCTGCTAACTCTGTAATCTGTGCAGAACCATCTACTTCCTCAATATCTGATTCCCATTTTTTTGTCTCTGAATTTTGCCAAGCAATCACAGATCTTTTAGACTTCCCAGAACCGTCTGTAAAAAACGTGATTGCCTCGAGGGGTGCATTACTTCTTAAAGGCTTATGAATTAATTTTAAAGATGAACTTAATAGCTCATGTTTGGGACAATTGACTGAAATTTTTCCTGCAAAATTTTCCAAAGCAAATTGCATAACTTCTGAATTTTGAATTAACCATTCTAAATAGATGGATGTGACAGGCAGGAAGATTTCTGCAAAATCTTTTCCTGCAAGGGAAAGCATTCAAGATCTAGCCTTGATAATCAATTGTGAAATAATTTCAGGGCAAGTTGTTATAGTTTTACCCAACTGACGCGATAGGAAAACCCACTCTAAGATTATCAGATGGTCCTTCTTCTCTAGATCCCACTGGAATATCAAACCATGAAGCTGTGGACTCTCTCCTAGAACTGCAAACAAAAAAGACAGGTTAGGATTATACCGATGAGCCTGGCACATCTGGATGGCTCTCATCACTTTGTCCAAAGCATTTTGAGCTTCTTTGTTGAATTCTCACGGTGAGTTTAAAGCGGTGTCTCCTCTCAACAAGTCTGCCAGAGGAGCCAAGTCCTGATTTGAAAGGCCTAGTAGTGGATGAAGCCAGTTCAGAGTCCCCACGAGCTGCTGCACTTCATTCAATGTCTTTGGATTTGTCCTTAGCTGGAGTGGCTGCGGGGTTACCGTTTGTTCTGTCATCCTGTATCCTAAATATTTCCAGGGAGGAAGTGTCTGTATTTTTTCCTTTGCTACAGCGAGTCCTGCTTTCTCCACTGCTGAGATGACCTGATCTGTTGTCTCCTGCATTGATGCTTGGTCCTTTGCTGCTACTAAGATGTCATCCCTGTAATGTAATATGAGAGAATTTGGATAATGTGCACGAACTGAGGAAAGTATTTTTGCAACATACCACTGGCATATACTCGGGGAATTTCTCATTCCTTCTGGTAGAGAAAGCCAATGATATCTTTTCAAGGGTGCTTGCTGATTTATGGATGGGATGGAAAATGCAAATCTTGGTGCATCATCTGGATGCAAGGGAATATTGAAAAAACAGTCTTTTAAATCAATAACACTTAACTTCCAATCTTTTGGAATCATAACAGGAGAGGGTAAACCTGGTTGTAAAGAACCCATTTCTTGAATCACTTCATTAACTTTTCTGAGATCCTGCAACAACCTCCACTTCCCACTGTTTGGCTTTTTGATTACATAAACTGGGGTGTTCCAGGGACTAGTAGTTGGAGTTAAGTGACCTTTGTTTAACTGTTCCTGTACCAACTGCTCTAAAGCAGCAAGTTTCTCTTCGGGTAAGGGCCACTGGCTGACCCAGATGGGTGTATTAGATGTCCATGTCAGTTTTAAAGTGTTATGTCCATCAACAGCTTTTGTTAAAATCCAGTTTCTAACCTCACACCCCATTGCGACAAAATGCCCCGGCCCCAAAGAACAAAATCAGCTCCTACAACGAATGGTCTCGTGGTGGCAACACGACCTTCAGGCCCCTCAAATGTGCCTGAGTGGGAGCTTCGAGAGCTCTCACAGTGACCACCAATAGCTGCCAGCTGAGCCAGCGCAGGCACCGTGGCCCAGTCCTGTGGCCATTCCGGTGTCAGATGCCGTCTGCTCCGGGATCTGTCAGGCCACTGAGGGTGATGGCTGCCCGAGGGGCTGCAGCACACAGGTGAGCTGAGGCCGCCCGCGGCTGATGAGCCTGGTCCAGGCCATGGCAGCTGTGCTGTTCTGGGACTCTGGTAGGAGGAAAGCTTGTGCTGTGGTCAGTCCTTTGGGTAAAAAGCATGGAGGGTCTGGACACAAAGCTAAGACTGTAATTTCCTGTGAACAGGTGACAGACAGCACAGCTGGAATGACATAAAAACCTTCTGCATGGGATCTGCTCACTCCCACGATGAGGAACTGACGTGGTTGTGGTTCAGGCCCCAGCTGTCCTGTGGGCACTGTGTGAGCAATGGCATTGGTCAGCACCACTGGCTGGGCTGGGGACAGCTCCAGTCTGGCACCTGGGGACATTGTGGTCGGCAGTCCTGCACAGACGTGCTGCAGCTCTGACCGTGGTGGCCTGTGGTGCTCTCTGCCCCTGGTGCAGGGTTCCCGTGTCATGGCAGCCACTGCCCCGTGCCGGGCTGCACGTTTCCCGGCAGATGGCACGGACAGCCCTGTGCTGGGTGACAGCTGTTAGCACGTGACAGAAACCTCTGCATCCACTGTTTCTGGGCAGTGGCCTTCTGCGGGCCCCAGGACATCCCCTTTGAAATGACCTCTCTGGCCACACGAATGGCACGTGTCCCTTGGAGTCTGCTGGTTTTCAATTGCACCTCTGAATGCTCTTAGAGCCTCTGCTAGGGCTTGTGTTTGCATTTCTGCTGCTTTTTCCTGCTGCTTTGGGGTGTTTTCCTGAGCTGCTGTGATGGCACTGGCCAGCACCTCTGCCTGCATGGCTGCTGCAGGCTCAGGGGTGCCCAGGCGGTTCAAGCATCCACGAGCTGGGTCAGGCTGGGCTCAGGATCCTGTGGCAATGCACCTAACACTTTTTTGCAGCTTGGGTTTGCATTAGAATTTGCGAGCCATTTTAATAACTCTTGTCTGGCTCGGTCTATTGGAATTTGCTTTCCTAATGCCATTTTCAAACGGCCCAAAAACTTAATATAAGGCTCATCTATTCTGTGTTTTATTTCTGTGAAATCTAATTCTGGTTTGTTGCCATCACGAACCTGTAACAAAGCTGTTTTTGCTGCTTCTTTGATATCCTGTAATACTTGTTTATTGAGAGTTCGGGCTTGTGTTTGAGGATCTGTATGAGCTCCTTCACCCGAGAGCTGATCTATAGTCAAATTTGCAGTGGCTGGAGTTCCTGCATAACCTCCTAAAAGGTCATTTAACAAACATTTCCATGCCAGTTCCCACTGAGAAAATTCCGTTGGGGACAGCAGGGATGTGCAAAGCTGCTTTAAATCGTGTGGAGTAAATACATTTGCTGTAAAGGTGGCTTGTAAAAGACTTCTGAAATATGCAGAATTGCTACCATACAAACGAGAGGCTTTGCAAATCTCTTTTAACTCAGCAAAACTGATCTGCTGCCAGCTCCCTCTTGGTGCAGGACCTGCTGTGCACCTCACAGGAAAAACTTTTAACTTTGATGCAATTCCCCACTCTCCTTCCTGAACTGCATCCTTTCTTATCCTCTGCCAGGTATCTGTGACTCCTTGTGTGTTAAACTCTTCCTTAGATTATTTGGAATTACATTGTGGAACATAGGAATAATTCATTTTTTGTTCTGGCAAGGTGTCTGACATGGGCGCCGCCATCTTGGACAGGGTGACTTCCGGGGCATCACATCCGGTTCCCACGCTCGGCAGGGAGGGGGCGTGCCCTCCCGGGCTATGGGCGGGGAGCAGGGGCGGGGACACTGCCCGGGCTCCGCCCACAAAAGGGGCGTGTCCCTGCTCTGATGGGCAGGAGCTCAGGGAGGAGCCACCCAGGGACTGCTGGGAGCCCGGGGAGGAGGGCGAGCCACGCCCACGAAGGGCGGGGCTGGGCCGGGGCCATCATGGCGTCTGCCATGAGCTCCTCTGTTCTCAGAGCGGGCACAATCGGCTCGGCTTTTTTCCATTGTACTGCCAAAATCACCGATTTCGAGCGCCAAAGGGAGCTTTTCAGAGGGAATACAGAGGACTTAGGTATGGCAGGGATTCTGAAAGATGTGGTTTGCAGAGGAGCCTGGCCAGGGCTGGTCTGCTCCCCTCTCTCCCAGGACGGGGGTGGGGAAGGGGGAGGGCGGCTGGCCTGGCCACCTCCCGGCCGCTCCTCCGGGGTTTCTGGTTCTCGACTGGGATAAGGGAAGGCTTCTGGGTCCCCTCAGAACTCCTCTTTCTCCTCTCCTCCTGGTCCTGCTGTTGCTGCCTGCATTCTGCCCTGTCCCTGATCTTTGCTTGCTTGTGTGCATTCTTTGCTTGCTTTGCACTTTCCATTGTTACAAATTTTAACACCGTCCTGAATATTGGACGCAGATTAAGTTGGACTTCTTATTCTTTTCCATGTTATATAATTTCAGTCCAACCAAATCCCAGAAGTCTGGATCGAGTTTCTGAGATATGTCTGAGTTTGGGAACTCTGTTAAGACCCATTTTACAAGCTTTTTAAGCTGTTTCTTGTCAAACTGAATATCTTGAATTTCTAACTTATAATTGAAATATGAAAAAAAATCCTGCTCAGCTAAAGACAACCGATTTCCCATGGTGGCACTCACCAGAGTTTTCCAGTTGTCCTTCTTGGTATGAAATTCTTCCCCGGTCCTGGGTCACAACAGTGACAAATCAGCTGAGCTGAGTGGCAGAGTCCTCTGAGGCTGCGGTGCTGCTCCAGTCCCGTCTCCGATTACAGCCTCCTCTTCACCAGTATGAGGCTTTGATTCCAGATTCCCTCTCAATCTCAAATGCCTTCTTCTGAGTTTTCTATTTTAAAGCGACAAAAAACTCAGGTGCAGGCCTGCTCCCCCAAAACACGCAATTATCAAGTAAAAATGTCCTATTTTGATGGAGGTAATCAAAAAATCCCTAGACCATCTTCCTCAATAGGAGAAATACTGTCCGGGCGCCACGTGCTGGGTTCTTTTTTCTGGGGCCAGGTGTTATAAACCTTCAAAAAGGGAACCCAGCACACCCAAGGATAGCTCAGCTATTACCTTTGGAGGCAAATAATGAGCAGGATGGCTTCTGCTGCAGTGTTAGAAAAAAAAAGGTTTAATAAAAGGCAAAATAACAAACAGAAAAATCCGATGCAGGTACAGCAGTCTGCCACTGGTATAAACACCTTCACAAAAGCTCTTTGGTTCTTTTGTCCTCCCCTTTTCTACCTGATGGGTCAGGCAGGACTTTTTGGCTACTATCCAATTAGGTGACCCACAGTTTTTAGTGAAGCCTCTGGGGTCTTACGAGGTGGCTTGTCACCTGATCGTTGGGAGAAACTTCTGGGCTTCTTTCCTTTTTTGGGGGACAAAGGCTAGCTTTGCCACTCTGTCATTAGGGGGGCACTCTCCTACACCTCCCCACTGGGGAACAGCTCCATCTGATCCAGCTGTGCCTCTTCCTTTCTCCAGAAATCAAAGGAGAGCCTGTGCAGATGGAAGCATTTCCCCGAGGAAGCAGTGCTTCCATGCCAGCCTCTGCTGCAGGAAGGGAGGCCATGCCAGGCACAGGCACAGGAGGTAATTGCTGTTCCTCTGGGCCTGAGCCCTGCTGAGGCTTCAGCTGCCCTCTCTGCTGTTTGGCAGTGCAGGCACAGCCTGGATTGGACTGGCACAGCCCAGTGGGAATTATCCCGAGCAGGCTCAGGGCACTCGGGTCCTGAGCAGTCCTGCTGGGGTCCCTCCGTGGGAGACATGTCCTGAAACCTGGCAGCGACTGCACGGGGTGCCCACGGTGGGGAAAGGACAGAGGGGGAGAGCAAGGCTCCAGTGTGTCCTGAGAGGGCCTGGCTGTTTGCCCTTGGGATCTGGGGGGTTTCCCCACAGAAGGAGGGCAGGAGGGACAGAGGGAGGGCAGGATGGATAGCTGTGGCACTGCCTGCTGCAGTTTTCCCCCATGCTTTAGGGAGGATTTCTTCTGTGTGTGAGGGGGAGAGTTCCAGGTCCCTGCACTGCTGCAGCCACCCCTCCCAGGGATGTTGCTGAGGGCAGGGAAAGAGTGTGGAGAGTGACCAGGAGCCAGCCCAGAGCTCCCCAGGCCCCTGGGCAGCTTTGGCCATGTCTATTCACATCTGGCTCCCATGGCCTTAGCCGACTCCCTGGCAGTGCCCAGTTCCCTGTGGCAGAAAGAGATCCCAGCACACACTGGAAAATGTTCTCATCTGTGCTGCATTGTAGATGAGGGTGCTGGGAAGGCTTCTCCATCAGCTTGGATGAATAAAGTTTTGAAGCCCTTGGAGCCTCCTGCAGGTATGTTCTCAGTGTGCCACCAAGGAAGAATTGTAGACAAGCGGGCAGGCACCAGGTGACAGAAGCTTCTGTGGCTGTTGTGTTACAGATGTGTCTACAGGGAAGACTTCTCCAGCTTCTCCAGCTGCTACCTTGGATGCTGCACTCAAGCCCAGCACCCATCTCAGGGGTGAGTAGTGTGTCCCTGCTGACCCCTCAGGCTGAACCCTGCTTTTCTGGGATCCATTCCTGAGAAATGGAAATATTTTTCTCTAAGGTACTCCAACAGGGAAAATCCAAGATACAACAGATAAGATATCCCTGGAACCATCCAAACAGATGAGGCAAGAGCTGAAGGAACCCCTGCCGACAAGAGAAGGTGGGTGCATTTCCCTCATGCTTCCCCTGGGACTCAGCAGCCGGGGGCTTTGGCTGCACATCTGGACACGCCGTGCCCGGCACAGTGGGAAGGGATCCATGGCAGCCTCGCTGCCCCGCTGCTGCTTTCATGCCCTGCAGGGCTGTTTCCCAGCCTGGCCTGGCTGCAGCTTCTGCCCAGCCTCTGCCGGAAGTTATTTGGCATCAGCTGACAGGCCATGCCCAAACTGTAACACACCCTGAGATCCCCCACTATATCCAGCCCTGCAGATTAGGAAAAGGGTGGCTGTTTGGTGGTGGAAGTGCTCTCATCATGCCACTGTAACCTGGCCATTTTCCTGCTCCATAAATTTCACAAATATTACCTCTGATGCCACCACCCAAGTGGGGAACAGCTCCATCTGATGCAGCTGTCTCCCTTCCTTTGTCAAGAGATGGACATAGTGCTTCAGTGGAAGGTGGTATTTCTTGAAGGATGTACTCCATCTTCGGTGCCAGCCCCTGCTGCAGGAAGGAAGGCGATGGCAGACACGGGCACAGGCACAGCAGGTAATTGCTGTGCCGGGCTCAGGCCTGGCCGGGGCTGTGTGGCAGCAGCTCTTCCCCCAGGGCCTGCCCTTGCCCGGCCCGGCAGCAGCCAAAGCTGGAGGCGCCTCGGCTTCCAGGCCTCTGGAGCTGGTTCAGAGCCCCGGGGAAACGGGACTGCTGCAGCAACGTCCCTGGCGCTGCAGCTGCTGCGGAGCTGGCCCTGAGTGCCCAGAGGCCCAAGGCACAGGAGCAGCCCCGAGCGGGAGCCCTGCTGCCAGCCCAGGGCCAGAGCTGTAGGGGTGCATTAGTTTTAAGTTGGTTTATTCCTGTACCCCCCATTCTGTTTATGGTTCTGCCCGGGCTTTCTCTCTCTCCCTCTTCTGAATTGTCCCGTCAGCTACACTTTATCTTTCCTAAATTCCTCCCTAACTGCCTGTCTGTTATTCAGGGTCCTTGCCCACTCATCCAGAACATTCTGGCCTGGACATTGAATGATTGGTTTAGAGGTCAGGATTCAACCCCTAATTTATTTACACTGGACATCTGAGCTGTTTGTTATGCGTTATTCCCTCCTCTCAAAATTTTAGATTGGTCGCTGTGTTCTAGTTATAAGACCTTGCCGAGAAAGCTTTTTTGTCCGCGCCCGACGCTCCTTCAATAAACATCTCCCTTTTCCCTGTCCGCGCGGTCCTGTCTTTCTCCTGCGAGACGCAGACTGACTACACTGCAGACAGCTCCGGGAATTCTCGCTCTCCTAAAGGCTTTTCGCCTTAAGCACTCTCCCCAGGAAATCTTTCCGCGGGAGAGTGCCCTTCCCGCTTCGGTACTGCCGGCGGCACTGCCCACAGCAGCCGGGGACCCAGAGGCCAGTCGTAGCCGCTGCAGGTTGGCGCTCAAACGTGGGGCTATCCGACACCACCGCGGACCCTACGACAGAGAAATCCCGGAGCCAGCGGGCTCGGCTCGTTGAAACACCGGAAAGTTTCTCATGAGACGTTAACCTACCCCGTGGGATAGCGGACCCATTTTCATGGGTATCGCTCCACCGGGGACTGGGTCGGTAGCTCCGTGCACTCTGGAGTCGATCCATTCGCAGGAGCCGCCTTCCCTAGAACGTGAGTTTTCTCTTCCTTTCTTTCTCCCCCCCCCACTTTCTTAGCTTACGCCGGTTTCGCCCGGTACGCCGTTTTCGTACGGCTTTTTCGTAACTCACGCCGGTTTCGGCCGGTACGCCGTTTTCGTACGGCTTTCTCGTAACTTTTGCCGGCACTGCCCGGCGGTGGGGGGTTACTCCAAAGGTCCTTTCTCTCACATTTTTCCAGGGTTGGTGGTTTGAGCTTTTTACCATCTCATTATGGGTGCTCGTTTTACCAAAGCTCAAAAAAGACACTTTAACTTTGTTTCTGCTATCCTTTCTCAGGGGGGTTTTGAAAAATTCGAAAAAAAGGAAATTAAACAACTAATCATTTGGCTGTCTGCTCAGTTCCCAGAAGTTTCCCCTGAACAAATTCACGATTGGCGTTTTTGGGGACAAGTTTGCACTAAATTAGGAGAATTGGCTAAATCGGGGAGCTCTTCGCTTTCGCGGACTGCTTTCTGGGCTTCCCAAATTAGGAAAGTTCTGAAGTCCCAGAGGAAACTGAGCAGAAAGCCGTCTGACGTGCGTTTTGTTCCCAGCTCACCTTGTTCCCTCTGTTCTGTTCCTTCCCCCGCTGCCCCCGAGCGCGGAAACCTGAAAGCGGCAGCCTACGATGGCACCGCACAGAAACGAAGTCACTGCTCCGACCTCTTTCGGAATTCTCCCCGTCCTCATTCTGACTCGGTTAAGAACACTCGCAGCTGCGAAAGTCCAGTTCGTTTTAATATTCCCCCCCCCCTCCTCCTCCTTCCCCGCCATCTGCCCCACTTTTACAGGATAGCTCACAGGGAGCCCGAAATGGCGGACACCGCGTGGCGCCTCCCGCCGGAATTCCTTCTTCTTCCCAAAAAACACTTCTTTCTCGTTACGACTCTTTCCCTTCTCCGGTTTCCCCTCCCGCTCCTCCTCCCTCCGCCCCTCCCCTCCCTCCTCCCGATTCCACGCCCTGCGGCACTTCCACTCCGGCGTCGGCTCCTCCCCCATACCACGTCTCCCAGGCGGGGACAAAGTCGTCAGCCGTCTCCGCCCCCATTCTTATCTCTTCCCCTCCTTCTTCCCCTCTCAGCTCCGGTTCCCACGCTCCGTCCGGAGCCGCGGCGGGGGGGGCTGAAGGCCATATTCCAGAGCCGCCAGTCCTCTCGGCGGCACCAGTCACTTACCAGCCCGGGATGGGGGGGGGGAACCAGCCCCAGTGGAGCCCGTTCCCACATCACTCGATAAAGGAGCTGTGCAAAGCCCAAAAAGACTTCTCCCGGGAGAGTGAATACTTCCGGGGAATTCTGAGAGCCACACTCTCTGACACCGTGGTCACCCCTGCAGATTTAAGGCGGCTGTTCTCCTGTCTTTTAAACCCCACAGAATTCCTGGTTTGGGAAAAACATTGGCAGAGAGAAATTGGTAAAATCTTGCCCTCGCTGCGGGAGAACCAAGTGACAGCCACAGATCTGCAGGGGGGTGTGTTAACAACCGACCACTTGTGTGGGACAGGGGCATGGCAGGATGGGCAGGCTCAAGCGTGGTATGTTCCAGTGGAGGCTTTAAAGGAGGGAGCCAAAGCAGCCGAGCGGGCTTTCTTCACCTTACGGTCTCTTGTTGCCCCCTTAACATCATATATGAAAATCATTCAAGAATCTAACGAGCCCTTTTTAAGCTTTGTTGAGCGCCTCCGCAGGGCGATCGAGACGCAGGTCCATGATGAGTCGATTAAGAGGGGAATCCTCACTGAGGTGGCAGCGACGAATGCAAATCCAGCTTGCAAGGCCGCTATCCTCAGCTTGCCGCTAGATCCTCCCCCCACGCTGGATCAGATGCTAGACGTCTGTGACCGCAAACTCGCTATCATCGCGGGGGAACCCGACCAGCAACCCAGGGCTCCAGCTCGAAGGGTAGCTGCCACCGACCTGGAGGAAGTCACCACAGCTGCTGCTGCTGCCCCGTCCCGACAGCCCAACACACCAAAGCTGCAACCCCGGACGGATGCACCGTGTCACCTGTGCAACCAATCCGGGCATTGGATGCCAGACTGTCCCCTGAGGCGGGAGTTTTACGAATTTAAAAAGAAACATCGGCCTCAGGGGACCCCACAACACCAACCAAAAAACTAAATTGCAAGCGCGCCTCCTCCCCGCGCCACGATAAAAATAGGGCAGGTGTCACCATTCCACCACGCGGGGAAAAGGGAAGGGAGGGGGACCTCCAGCAGGACCTGCCGGTTGCCACAGACTCTAAAACTTTACCAGACTTAACTTCTCACGAACCTATTTCTGATCTTTTTCAGGCGGTACCTCGGCCAGTCCTAACAACCACCTCCAGGACGACCCCCTTTCGGTTGCAGTTGACGGAGCCGCTCCATCTTATTGACTCAAATATCCAACTCGTCTCCATCAGTCCGGAGTGCCCAGGTACCTGGCATCGGACCAAGGGTGGGTTCGTCACGGTTGGAGATTCTAAATCTACACCACAAGACATTCACATCATCCCGGGTCTCATATCATCAGACCCGAAGATATTCGAAATAGCCATGTATTGTGCCAGCCCTCCCACCTTTCTGCCTCGGGGTCAAATTGTGGCGCAAGCCATTCCTATCCCTGAGGAGCTCTGGGACTCCAAGCCACCCAAAACATCCACATCCTCACACCTCCCATCGGTGGCTTGGGCTCAGACCCTAGGCAAAGAAAAACCAAGAATCACCTGCAGCCTACAGAAAGGTGGGGACCAAAAGTTCGTTCACGGGCTTCTGGACACTGGAGCAGATGTCACGGTCATTCCCTCACGGGATTGGCCGTCGCATTGGGAGTTGCATGACGCAGCAGAGCGGATCCGAGGTGTAGGAGGGATCCAATTGGCGAAACAATCTAAGAGCATTGTGCAAATTATGGGGCCGGATGGACAATTAGCATCTGTACGTCCATTTGTTTTAGATTACACGGAGCCCCTGTGGGGGAGGGACCTGCTCGCCCAGTGGGGAGCCCGTATTGACTTACCAGCGGCTCCCCAGGTTTTTGGGGCAGCGGTCACTGAGGAGCGCCCTACCCAGAAACTGAATTGGCTGACTGACATACCTGTCTGGGTAGAACAGTGGCCGCTTTCTAAACAGAAATTAAAGGCGCTCGAGGAGCTCGTGGAGGAACAGCTGCAGCGAGGTCACCTGGTGGAGACCACGTCTCCGTGGAACTCCCCAGTGTTTGTCATAAAGAAACCTAATAAAGAGAAGTGGCGGCTCCTTCACGACCTTAGACAAATTAACAACGTCATTGAAGACATGGGTCCCCTCCAACCAGGGATGCCCTCCCCAACAATGCTCCCCCAAAATTGGAATTTAGCCGTAATTGACATCAAAGACTGCTTTTTCCAAATTCCCCTACACCCGGACGATGCGCCGCGTTTTGCTTTCTCGGTTCCTACCATTAACCGAGAGGCCCCTAGGAGGCGCTACCACTGGACAGTTTTGCCCCAAGGCATGAAAAACTGTCCAGTAATTTACCAGTGGTATGTCTCTTCCTTGCTCTCATCAGTCAGGGCAAAGGCAACCAACGCTACAATTTTCCATTACATGGATGACATTCTCGTATGTGCTCCAACTGATGACGAACTTGCTCACAGTCTTGACCTAACAATCAATGCATTGGTTGCTGCAGGGTTCGAGTTGCAGCAGGACAAAATTCAAAGAATGCCACCCTGGAAATATTTAGGTCTTACAATTAGCAAAACAACTATCACACCACAAAAAATTACAATTCGAAATTCCATTCGAACGCTTGCTGATGCCCAGCAGCTGTGTGGGTCTCTGAATTGGGTGAGGCCTTGGCTAGGCATTCCCACCGAAGACCTGGCCCCCCTTTTCAATTTATTGAAAGGGGGAGAGGAGCTTAGTTCTCCTAGGTCGCTCACCCAAGAGGCGCGAGCTGCGTTGGAAAAGATCCAAAAGTCCATCTCGGAGAGGCAAGCCCATAGTTACCAGCCGGGTCTGCCCTTCAAATTCATTATTCTTGGGAAATTGCCACACCTCCATGGAATGATCTTCCAGTGGGAGGACATCAAGAACACCAAAAAAGACCAAGGGGCTAGGGACCCTCTCTTGATTATAGAGTGGGTGTTCCTTAGTCACCAAAGGTCCAAAAGAATGACGAAGCCACAGGAGCTGGTGGCGGAACTGATCCGTAAGGCTCGCCTTCGGATCAGGGAGTTGGCAGGTGTGGATTTCACATGTATTCACATACCACTCAAATTAGATTCGGCCCACTTTACAAAAGCTATGTTGGAACACCTTCTCCAAGAGAATGAGGCCCTGCAGTTCGCTTTGGACAGCTACACTGGTCAGATTTCTATTCATCGGCCGGCTCACAAAATTTTTAATTCGGAAGTCCAGTTTAAATTATCTCTTCAGCAGGTTCAGAGTAGGACTCCTTTGAAGGCTCTGACTGTTTTCACTGATGCATCCGGCGCATCCCACAAGTCAGTCTTGACTTGGAGGGATCCGCAGACTCAGCAGTGGGAAGCTGACATCAAAGAGGTGGAAGGATCACCTCAAGTAGCTGAGTTAGATGCTGTTGTCAGAGCTTTCGAGAAGTTCCCTGGACCATTCAATCTAGTCACTGATTCCGCTTATGTAGCAGGAGTAGTTGCCCGTTCAGAACAAGCGATTCTGCAGGAGGTGTCCAACATAGCCCTCTATCAGTTGCTCACCAAATTAGTAAGATTAGTCTCTCACCGAGAACATCTGTTTTATGTGATGCATGTGCGGTCCCACGCTAACCTGCCAGGGTTCGTTGCCGAGGGGAACAGGAGGGCGGACGCCCTCGCTGCCCCTGTGCAGGTGGCCCCGCTCCCAGACGTGTTCCGCCAGGCTAAGATCAGCCACCAGCTCTACCATCAGAATGCGCCGGGTCTGGTCAGGCAGTTCCAACTTAGCCGTGACCAGGCCAAGGCCATTGTGGCCACATGCCCCCACTGTCAGTCCTTCCAGTTTCCAACTGTTAACACGGGGGCTAACCCTCGAGGATTGGCGAGTTGCGAGGTGTGGCAGTCCGATGTTACACACGTCTCTGAGTTTGGAAAACTGAAGTTCGTTCACGTGTCAGTAGATACCTTTTCCGGCGCGGTTTTTGCCTCCGCCCACACAGGGGAGAAGGCAAATGACACCAAAAAACACCTACTTCTAGCCTTCTCCACGCTGGGCGTTCCAAAAGTATTAAAAACTGACAACGGCCCAGCATACAAATCCAGGGAACTGCGCAACTTCCTGCAACAATGGGGAATAGAACATAAGACCGGCATCCCCTATTCCCCAACAGGTCAAGCTGTAGTGGAGCGGACCCATCAGAGCCTCAAAAGGGTCCTCCAACAACAACGTGAGGCAATGAAGATGGAGTCCCCCCAGGTCCGCCTTGCCAGGGCCCTTTTTACAATCAATTTTTTAAACTGCTCTTTCGAAAATCTAAATCCACCCATTGTTCGGCACTTTAGGCAACACCAACAACTGCAGCCGAAAGAGAAGCCTCCAGTTCTCGTAAAGGACCCCGAGACCTGGAGGACGGAGGGACCTTTTGACCTTGTCACCTGGGGGAGGGGATACGCCTGCGTTTCCACTCCCTCGGGTCCAAAATGGGTCCCTTCAAAATGGGTCAAGCCATACACCGCCTCCAGTAAAGTTCCAACTAAGAAAGTGGCACAGGTCGAAGAGGCCTGCTGGAGGAGAAAAAAGAGGCCTTCTGAAGGAGGTTTAGACCTCCCGGAGCAGAACCATTCCTAATGTTTTACCTGTATGACTTTTTGTCTTGTTCTTTTCAGAAAGCCCGAGAATGTCTGTCCCCATAACCCACATCGAGCTGATCATTTTCTGGAACTTTTTTGCCATCGCGAGCTCATGGATTGTCCCTCAACCCAAGCAAAACATTTGGAAGATGCTCGCTGGCGCCCTCGGCAGAGATCATTTGTGCCTCTCCGCCACCTCGGCAGCAGACCCCTTGTCGACCTGCCTTGTGGGGATCCCGCTTCCTCCAAAAGAGTTTCCCGAGCCCCTTTACTCCTTCCTTGAACCCCTTTCCCAAAATAAAGTTTTCAGTCCCTCTAGTCCCAATCCCAATCCAATCTGGAGGAGGCTAATGTCCAAATTGAATATATCTAAATCTGACCCCACCGAATTTAAATTGCTCGGCTCCGCGTCAGCAAATTTGTGTGTTCAATTTTTCCCTTCCCGCGACTGCTACGAAAAATCTTTTACACCAATTATAGAACAGAATCAAAACTACGCGGCAGGGAATTGGTGTTCTGTCACCTCTCATATTACCACCCCCATCTCATTTGACGATAAACCCAGATCCCTCCCCAACGGCGTATTTTTCATTTGCGGAAACCGAGCATGGGCAGGCATCCCCCCTCGCCTTCTAGGAGGCCCGTGTACATTTGGACGGCTGACGCTGTTTGCTCCCAACAATTCCCAAATTAAAGATTGGAAGGAGAAAATTGTCGCACACAATTCGGTCCGCGTAGCAAGAGACCTTAAAGATTTAGATGAACAGTGCGACTCCAAAATTGTTCATTGGTCAAAGCCAGAAGGTGTCGCATGGACAGTGTTTCTCCCATGGGTGTCTATTGCAAAGTCTCTAGGTGAATTAGCTCACCTGGAGTGTTGGGTAGCCAGACAGGCCAATTTTACCTCAGCCGCTCTAAGCAACCTCCTAGCAGACGAGGAAATAACAAGGCAGGCGACTCTCCAAAACCGGGCAGCAATAGACTTCCTATTGCTGCTTCAGGATCACCGGTGTGAGGAGTTCGAAGGGCTCTGCTGCCTCAATTTATCATCCAAAGCCGGGGACGCCAGAAGATCTATTGACCAAATGAAGGGAATGATCAGCGACATTAAGGAGAAAACATCAGACTGGTTGGGAGACATCTTTACGGGATGGGGTCTCTCGGGCTGGGTAGTCTCTATTTTGAAAACTGTTGTTTTAGTCCTTTTCATTTTACTAGTCATTTCAATTGCAATTTCTGTCGTTTGGAGAATTCTTAGAAGGCTTATAGTTAAATCGATGTCTGCTTTAGAAGTGAATCGGGTGGTAGTCGAAGAACAGATTATGGACGAAAGTCAAGAAGAAGGTGCCGAAGAAGACGAGCAGTTAAAAGACCACCCTGGGTCAGATGAGTCCTCAGAAGATGGTGTTTAAGTTACCCCACTCCTCCTTTTTCTTTTTAAACAAAGAAGGGGGAAATGTAGGGGTGCATTAGTTTTAAGTTGGTTTATTCCTGTACCCCCCATTCTGTTTATGGTTCTGCCCGGGCTTTCTCTCTCTCCCTCTTCTGAATTGTCCCGTCAGCTACACTTTATCTTTCCTAAATTCCTCCCTAACTGCCTGTCTGTTATTCAGGGTCCTTGCCCACTCATCCAGAACATTCTGGCCTGGACATTGAATGATTGGTTTAGAGGTCAGGATTCAACCCCTAATTTATTTACACTGGACATCTGAGCTGTTTGTTATGCGTTATTCCCTCCTCTCAAAATTTTAGATTGGTCGCTGTGTTCTAGTTATAAGACCTTGCCGAGAAAGCTTTTTTGTCCGCGCCCGACGCTCCTTCAATAAACATCTCCCTTTTCCCTGTCCGCGCGGTCCTGTCTTTCTCCTGCGAGACGCAGACTGACTACACTGCAGACAGCTCCGGGAATTCTCGCTCTCCTAAAGGCTTTTCGCCTTAAGCACTCTCCCCAGGAAATCTTTCCGCGGGAGAGTGCCCTTCCCGCTTCGGTACTGCCGGCGGCACTGCCCACAGCAGCCGGGGACCCAGAGGCCAGTCGTAGCCGCTGCACAGAGCCAGCCCTGGCACACAATGGAAACAGTTCTCATCTTGGTTTGCTTCCAGACTGGGATGCTGGGAAGGATTCTCCATTAGCCTGGCGCTCTGAAGTTGTGAAGCCCTCTGAGCATTCTGCAGGTATGTTCTCACTGTCCCACCAAGGCGTAATGTTTGACTGACTGGTAAGAACCAGGTGACAGAAGCTTCTGTGGCTGTTGTGTTACAGGCGTGTCTGCAGGGACGACCTCACCAACTCCTACCTTGGATGCTGCACAAAAGGCCAGCTCCCATGGCAGGGGTGAGTAGTGTGTCCCTGCTGACCCCTCTGGGTGAGCCGTGCTTTTGTGGGATCCATTGCTGGGAAATGGAACTACTTTCTCTTAAGGTCCTCTGACAGGAAAGACCAAAGACATGGCAGGCAGGAAATTCCAGGACCCATTAGAAATCATGTGGCAAATGCTGAAGGAATGTCTGCAGAGAAGACAAGGTGGGTGCATTTCCCTCATGCTGCTCCTGGGACTCAGCAGCCGGGGGCTTTGGCTGCACATCTGGACACGCCGTGCCCGGCACAGCGGGAAGGGATCCATGGCAGCCTCGCTGCCCCACAGCTGCTACTGCTGCTTTCACGCCCTGCAGGGCTGTTTCCCAGCCTGGCCTGGCTGCAGCTTCTGCCCAGCCTCTGCAGGAAGGCATTTGGCATCAGCTGGCAGACAGCCCCAATTGCACCACAGGCCATGCCCACCCTCAGATCCCCTGCAATTTCCTGGTGTCCAGGCAGATCAGATGTTGGGGCTGTTTGGGGAAGGAAGCAGCCTTGGGTTGTCCAAAAATCCTGGGTGTTTTCTGATCCTTATGTATTCCTTTCACAAGTGATGCCTCCTGAAATTGTCCCCTTCCCCATTCCCAGTCAGGAATGTTTTCATCTGATCCAGCTGTCTCTTTTCCATTCTCCAGAAATGAAAGGAGAGCCTGCGGAGAAAGAAGCATTTCCCGGACGAAGCAGTGGTTGCATGCCAGCCTCAGCTCCAGGAAGGGAGGCCATGCCAGGCACAGGCACAGGAGGTAATTGCCGTGCCTCTGGGCCTGAGCCCTGCTGAGGCTTGAGCTGCCCTCTCTGCTGCTTGGCAGTGCGGGCACAGCATGGACTAGAGCAGCACAGCCCAGGGGAATTATCCCGAGCAGGCTCAGGGCACTGAGCAGTCCTGCTGGGGTCCCTCCATGGGAGACACGTCCTGAAACCTGGCAGCGACTGCACGGGGTGCCCACGGTGGGGAAAGGACAGAGGGGGAGAGCAAGGCTCCAGTGTGTCCTGAGAGGGCCTGGCTGTTTGCCCTTGGGATCTGGGGGGTTTCCCCACAGAAGGAGGGCAGGAGGGACAGAGGGAGGGCAGGATGGATAGCTGTGGCACTGCCTGCTGCAGTTTTCCCCCATGCTTTAGGGAGGATTTCTTCTGTGTGTGAGGGGGAGAGTCCCAGGTCCCTGCACTGCTGCAGCCACCCCTCCCAGGGATGTTGCTGAGGGCAGGGAAAGAGTGTGGAGAGTGACCAGGAGCCAGCCCAGAGCTCCCCAGGCCCCTGGGCAGCTTTGGCCATCTCTATTCACATCTGGCTCCCATGGCCTTAGCCGACTCCCTGGCAGTGCCCAGTTCCCTGTGGCAGAAAGAGATCCCAGCACACACTGGAAAATGTTCTCATCTGTGCTGCATTGTAGATGAGGGTGCTGGGAAGGCTTCTCCATCAGCTTGGATGAATAAAGTTTTGAAGCCCTTGGAGCCTCCTGCAGGTATGTTCTCAGTGTGCCACCAAGGAAGAATTGTAGACAAGCGGGCAGGCACCAGGTGACAGAAGCTTCTGTGGCTGTTGTGTTACAGATGTGTCTACAGGGAAGACTTCTCCAGCTTCTCCAGCTGCTACCTTGGATGCTGCACTCAAGCCCAGCTCCCATCTCAGGGGTGAGTAGTGTGTCCCTGCTGACCCCTCAGGCTGAGCCCTGCTTTTCTGGGATCCATTCCTGGGAAATGGAAATATTTTTCTCTAAGGTACTCCAACAGGGAAAATCCAAGATACAACAGATAAGATATCCCTGGAACCATCCAAACAGATGAGGCAAGAGCTGAAGGAACCCCTGCCGACAAGACAAGGTGGGTGCATTTCCCTCATCCTGCTCCTGGGACTCAGCAGCCGGGGGCTTTGGCTGCACATCTGGACACGTCGTGCCCGGCACAGCGGGAAGGGATCCATGGCAGCCTCGCTGCCCCGCTGCAGCTTTCACGCCCTGCCGGGCTGTTTCCCAGCCTGGCCTGGCTGCAGCTTCTGCCCAGCCTCTGCAGGAAGGCATTTGGCATCAGCTGGCAGACAGCCCCAATTGCACCACAGGCCATGCCCACCCTCAGATGCCCTGCAATTTCCTGGTGTCCAGGCAGATCCGATGTTGGGGCTGTTTGGGGAAGGAAGCAGCCTTGGGTTGTCCCAAAATCCTGGGTGTTTTCTGATCCTTATGCATTCCTTTCACAAGTGATGCCTCCTGAAATTGTCCCCTTCCCCATTCCCAGTCAGGAATGTTTTCATCTGATCCAGCTGTCTCTTTTCCATTCTCCAGAAATGAAAGGAGAGCCTACGGAGAAAGAAGCATTTCCCGGAAGAAGCAGTGGTTGCATGCCAGCCTCAGCTCCAGGAAGGGAGGCCATGCCAGGCACAGGCACAGGAGGTAATTGCTGTGCCTCTGGGCCTGAGCCCTGCTGAGGCTTGAGCTGCCCTCTCTGCTGTTTGGCAGTGCGGGCACAGCCTGGACTAGAGCAGCACAGCCCAGGGGAATTATCCCGAGCAGGCTCAGGGCACTCGGAACTGAGCAGTCCTGCTGGGGTCCCTCCATGGGAGACACGTCCTGAAACCTGGCAGCGACTGCACGGGGTGCCCACGGTGGGGAAAGGACAGAGGGGGAGAGCAAGGCTCCAGTGTGTCCTGAGAGGGCCTGGCTGTTTGCCCTTGGGATCTGGGGGGTTTCCCCACAGAAGGAGGGCAGGAGGGACAGAGGGAGGGCAGGATGGATAGCTGTGGCACTGCCTGCTGCAGTTTTCCCCCATGCTTTAGGGAGGATTTCTTCTGTGTGTGAGGGGGAGAGTCCCAGGTCCCTGCACTGCTGCAGCCACCCCTCCCAGGGATGTTGCTGAGGGCAGGGAAAGAGTGTGGAGAGTGACCAGGAGCCAGCCCAGAGCTCCCCAGGCCCCTGGGCAGCTTTGGCCATGTCTATTCACATCTGG
The DNA here is from genome assembly GCF_036417665.1 of Passer domesticus. Taxonomy (NCBI): domain Eukaryota; kingdom Metazoa; phylum Chordata; class Aves; order Passeriformes; family Passeridae; genus Passer; species Passer domesticus. The sequence goes on along the minus strand of NC_087482.1, from coordinate 5,188,177 downwards.
CTCCCATGGCCTTAGCCGACTCCCTGGCAGTGCCCAGTTCCCTGTGGCAGAAAGAGATCCCAGCACACACTGGAAAATGTTCTCATCTGTGCTGCATTGTAGATGAGGGTGCTGGGAAGGCTTCTCCATCAGCTTGGATCAAGAAAGTTTTGAAGCCCTTGGAGCCTCCTGCAGGTATGTTCTCAGTGTGCCACCAAGGAAGAATTGTAGACAAGCGGGCAGGCACCAGGTGACGGAAGCTTCTGTGGCTGTTGTGTTACAGATGTGTCTACAGGGAGGACTTCTCCAGCTTCTCCAGCTGCTACCTTGGATGCTGCACTCAAGCCCAGCTCCCATCTCAGGGGTGAGTAGTGTGTCCCTGCTGACCCCTCAGGCTGAGCCCTGCTTTTCTGGGATCCATTCCTGGGAAATGGAAATATTTTTCTCTAAGGTACTCCAACAGGGAAAATCCAAGATACAACAGATAAGATATCCCTGGAACCATCCAAACAGATGAGGCAAGAGCTGAAGGAACCCCTGCCGACAAGAGAAGGTGGGTGCATTTCCCTCATGCTTCCCCTGGGAGTCAGCAGCCGGGGGCTTTGGCTGCACATCTGGACACGCCGTGCCCGGCACAGCGGGAAGGGATCCATGGCAGCCTCGCTGCCCCGCTGCTGCTTTCATGCCCTGCAGGGCTGTTTCCCAGCCTGGCCTGGCTGCAGCTTCTGCCCAGCCTCTGCCGGAAGTTATTTGGCATCAGCTGACAGGCCATGCCCAAACTGTAACACACCCTGAGATCCCCCACTATATCCAGCCCTGCAGATTAGGAAAAGGGTGGCTGTTTGGTGGTGGAAGTGCTCTCATCATGCCACTGTAACCTGGCCATTTTCCTGCTCCATAAATTTCACAAATATTACCTCTGATGCCACCACCCAAGTGGGGAACAGCTCCATCTGATGCAGCTGTCTCCCTTCCTTTGTCAAGAGATGGACATAGTGCTTCAGTGGAAGGTGGTATTTCTTGAAGGAAGCACTCCATCTTCGGTGCCAGCCCCTGCTGCAGGAAGGAAGGCGATGGCAGACACGGGCACAGGCACAGCAGGTAATTGCTGTGCCGGGCTCAGGCCTGGCCGGGGCTGTGTGGCAGCAGCTCTTCCCCCAGGGCCTGCCCTTGCCCGGCCCGGCAGCAGCCAAAGCTGGAGGCGCCTCGGCTTCCAGGCCTCTGGAGCTGGTTCAGAGCCCCGGGGAAACGGGACTGGTGCAGCAACGTCCCTGGCGCTGCAGCTGCTGCGGAGCTGGCCCTGAGTGCCCAGAGGCCCAAGGCACAGGAGCAGCCCCGAGCGGGAGCCCTGCCGCCAGCCCAGGGCCAGAGCCAGCCCTGGCACACAATGGAAACAGTTCTCATCTTGGTTTGCTTCCAGACTGGGATGCTGGGAAGGATTCTCCATTAGCCTGGCGCTCTGAAGTTGTGAAGCCCTCTGAGCATTCTGCAGGTATGTTCTCACTGTCCCACCAAGGCGTAATGTTTGACTGACTGGTAAGAACCAGGTGACAGAAGCTTCTGTGGCTGTTGTGTTACAGATGTGTCTGCAGGGACGACCTCACCAACTCCTACCTTGGATGCTGCACAAAAGCCCAGCTCTCATCACAGGAGTGAGTAGTGTGTCCCTGCTGACCCCTCAGGCTGAGCCCTGCTTTTGTGGGGTCCATTGCTGGGAAATGGAACTACTTTCTCTTAAGGTCCTCTGACAGGAGAGACCAAAGACATGGCAGGCAGGAAATTCCAGGACCCATTAGAAATCATGTGGCAAATGCTGAAGGAACGTCTGCAGAGAAGACAAGGTGGGTGCATTTCCCTCATGCTGCTCCTAGGACTCAGCAGCCGGGGGCTTTGGCTGCACATCTGGACACGTCGTGCCCGGCACAGCAGGAAGGGATCCATGGCAGCCTTGCTTCCCCGCTGCAGCTTTCACGCCCTGCCGGGCTGTTTCCCAGCCTGGCCTGGCTGCAGCTTCTGCCCAGCCTCTGCAGGAAGGCATTTGGCATCAGCTGGCAGACAGCCCCAATTGCACCACAGGCCATGCCCACCCTCAGATCCCCTGCAATTTCCTGGTGTCCAGGCAGATCAGATGTTGGGGCTGTTTGGGGAAGGAAGCAGCCTTGGGTTGTCCCAAAATCCTGGGTGTTTTCTGATCCTTGTGCATTCCTTTCACAGGTGATGCCTCCTGAAATTGTCCCCTTCCCCATTCCCAGTCAGGAATGTTTTCATCTGATCCAGCTGTCTCTTTTCCATTCTCCAGAAATGAAAGGAGAGCCTAGGGAGAAAGAAGCATTTCCCGGAAGAAGCAGTGGTTGCATGCCAGCCTCAGCTCCAGGAAGGGAGGCCATGCCAGGCACAGGCACAGGAGGTAATTGCTGTGCCTCTGGGCCTGAGCCCTGCTGAGGCTTGAGCTGCCCTCTCTGCTGTTTGGCAGTGCGGGCACAGCCTGGACTAGAGCAGCACAGCCCAGGGGAATTATCCCGAGCAGGCTCAGGGCACTCGGAACTGAGCAGTCCTGCTGGGGTCCCTCCATGGGAGACACGTCCTGAAACCTGACAGCGACTGCACTGGGTGCCCACGGTGGGGAAAGGACAGAGGGGGAGAGCAAGGCTCCAGTGTGTCCTGAGAGGGCCTGGCTGTTTGCCCTTGGGATCTGGGGGGTTTCCCCACAGAAGGAGGGCAGGAGGGACAGAGGGAGGCCAGGATGGATAGCTGTGGCACTGCCTGCTGCAGTTTTCCCCCATGCTTTAGGGAGGATTTCTTCTGTGTGTGAGGGGGAGAGTTCCAGGTCCCTGCACTGCTGCAGCCACCCCTCCCAGGGATGTTGCTGAGGGCAGGGAAAGAGTGTGGAGAGTGACCAGGAGCCAGCCCAGAGCTCCCCAGGCCCCTGGGCAGCTTTGGCCATGTCTATTCACATCTGGCTCCCATGGCCTTACCCGACTCCCTGGCAGTGCCCAGTTCCCTGTGGCAGAAAGAGATCCCAGCACACACTGGAAAATGTTCTCATCTGTGCTGCATTGTAGATGAGGGTGCTGGGAAGGCTTCTCCATCAGCTTGGATGAATAAAGTTTTGAAGCCCTTGGAGCCTCCTGCAGGTATTTTCTCAGTGTGCCACCAAGGAAGAATTGTAGACAAGCGGGCAGGCACCAGGTGACAGAAGCTTCTGTGGCTGTTGTGTTACAGATGTGTCTACAGGGAAGACTTCTCCAGCTTCTCCAGCTGCTACCTTGGATGCTGCACTCAAGCCCAGCTCCCATCTCAGGGGTGAGTAGTGTGTCCCTGCTGACCCCTCAGGCTGAGCCCTGCTTTTCTGGGATCCATTCCTGGGAAATGGAAATAGTTTTCTCTAAGGTACTCCAACAGGGAAAATCCAAGATACAACAGATAAGATATCCCTGGAACCATCCAAACAGATGAGGCAAGAGCTGAAGGAACCCCTGCAGACAAGAGAAGGTGGGTGCATTTCCCTCATGCTTCCCCTGGGACTCAGCAGCCGGGGGCTTTGGCTTCACTTCTGGACACGCCGTGCCCGGCACAGCGGGAAGGGATCCATGGCAGCCTCGCTGCCCCGCTGCTGCTTTCATGCCCTGCAGGGCTGTTTCCCAGCCTGGCCTGGCTGCAGCTTCTGCCCAGCCTCTGCCGGAAGTTATTTGGCATCAGCTGACAGGCCATGCCCAAACTGTAACACACCCTGAGATCCCCCACTATATCCAGCCCTGCAGATTAGGAAAAGGGTGGCTGTTTGGTGGTGGAAGTGCTCTCATCATGCCACTGTAACCTGGCCGTTTTCCTGCTCCATAAATTTCACAAATATTACCTCTGATGCCACCACCCAAGTGGGGAACAGCTCCATCTGATGCAGCTGTCTCCCTTCCTTTGTCAAGAGATGGACATAGTGCTTCAGTGGAAGGTGGTATTTCTTGAAGGAAGCACTCCATCTTCGGTGCCAGCCCCTGCTGCAGGAAGGAAGGCGATGGCAGACACGGGCACAGGCACAGCAGGTAATTGCTGTGCCGGGCTCAGGCCTGGCCGGGGCTGTGTGGCAGCAGCTCTTCCCCCAGGGCCTGCCCTTGCCCGGCCCGGCAGCAGCCAAAGCTGGAGGCGCCTCGGCTTCCAGGCCTCTGGAGCTGGTTCAGAGCCCCGGGGAAACGGGACTGGTGCAGCAACGTCCCTGGCGCTGCAGCTGCTGCGGAGCTGGCCCTGAGTGCCCAGAGGCCCAAGGCACAGGAGCAGCCCCGAGCGGGAGCCCTGCCGCCAGCCCAGGGCCAGAGCCAGCCCTGGCACACAATGGAAACAGTTCTCATCTTGGTTTGCTTCCAGACTGGGATGCTGGGAAGGATTCTCCATTAGCCTGGCGCTCTGAAGTTGTGAAGCCCTCTGAGCATTCTGCAGGTATGTTCTCACTGTCCCACCAAGGCGTAATGTTTGACTGACTGGTAAGAACCAGGTGACAGAAGCTTCTGTGGCTGTTGTGTTACAGATGTGTCTGCAGGGACGACCTCACCAACTCCTACCTTGGATGCTGCACAAAAGCCCAGCTCTCATCACAGGAGTGAGTAGTGTGTCCCTGCTGACCCCTCAGGCTGAGCCCTGCTTTTGTGGGGTCCATTGCTGGGAAATGGAACTACTTTCTCTTAAGGTCCTCTGACAGGAGAGACCAAAGACATGGCAGGCAGGAAATTCCAGGACCCATTAGAAATCATGTGGCAAATGCTGAAGGAACGTCTGCAGAGAAGACAAGGTGGGTGCATTTCCCTCATGCTGCTCCTAGGACTCAGCAGCCGGGGGCTTTGGCTGCACATCTGGACACGTCGTGCCCGGCACAGCAGGAAGGGATCCATGGCAGCCTTGCTTCCCCGCTGCAGCTTTCACGCCCTGCCGGGCTGTTTCCCAGCCTGGCCTGGCTGCAGCTTCTGCCCAGCCTCTGCAGGAAGGCATTTGGCATCAGCTGGCAGACAGCCCCAAATGCACCACAGGCCATGCCCACCCTCAGATCCCCTGCAATTTCCTGGTGTCCAGGCAGATCAGATGTTGGGGCTGTTTGGGGAAGGAAGCAGCCTTGGGTTGTCCCAAAATCCTGGGTGTTTTCTGATCCTTGTGCATTCCTTTCACAGGTGATGCCTCCTGAAATTGTCCCCTTCCCCATTCCCAGTCAGGAATGTTTTCATCTGATCCAGCTGTCTCTTTTCCATTCTCCAGAAATGAAAGGAGAGCCTAGGGAGAAAGAAGCATTTCCCGGAAGAAGCAGTAGTTGCATGCCAGCCTCAGCTCCAGGAAGGGAGGCCATGCCAGGCACAGGCACAGGAGGTAATTGCTGTGCCTCTGGGCCTGAGCCCTGCTGAGGCTTGAGCTGCCCTCTCTGCTGTTTGGCAGTGCGGGCACAGCCTGGACTAGAGCAGCACAGCCCAGGGGAATTATCCCGAGCAGGCTCAGGGCACTCGGAACTGAGCAGTCCTGCTGGGGTCCCTCCATGGGAGACACGTCCTGAAACCTGACAGCGACTGCACGGGGTGCCCACGGTGGGGAAAGGACAGAGGGGGAGAGCAAGGCTCCAGTGTGTCCTGAGAGGGCCTGGCTGTTTGCCCTTGGGATCTGGGGGGTTTCCCCACAGAAGGAGGGCAGGAGGGACAGAGGGAGGCCAGGATGGATAGCTGTGGCACTGCCTGCTGCAGTTTTCCCCCATGCTTTAGGGAGGATTTCTTCTGTGTGTGAGGGGGAGAGTTCCAGGTCCCTGCACTGCTGCAGCCACCCCTCCCAGGGATGTTGCTGAGGGCAGGGAAAGAGTGTGGAGAGTGACCAGGAGCCAGCCCAGAGCTCCCCAGGCCCCTGGGCAGCTTTGGCCATGTCTATTCACATCTGGCTCCCATGGCCTTACCCGACTCCCTGGCAGTGCCCAGTTCCCTGTGGCAGAAAGAGATCCCAGCACACACTGGAAAATGTTCTCATCTGTGCTGCATTGTAGATGAGGGTGCTGGGAAGGCTTCTCCATCAGCTTGGATGAATAAAGTTTTGAAGCCCTTGGAGCCTCCTGCAGGTATTTTCTCAGTGTGCCACCAAGGAAGAATTGTAGACAAGCGGGCAGGCACCAGGTGACAGAAGCTTCTGTGGCTGTTGTGTTACAGATGTGTCTAGAGGGAAGACTTCTCCAGCTTCTCCAGCTGCTACCTTGGATGCTGCACTCAAGCCCAGCTCCCATCTCAGGGGTGAGTAGTGTGTCCCTGCTGACCCCTCAGGCTGAGCCCTGCTTTTCTGGGATCCATTCCTGGGAAATGGAAATAGTTTTCTCTAAGGTACTCCAACAGGGAAAATCCAAGATACAACAGATAAGATATCCCTGGAACCATCCAAACAGATGAGGCAAGAGCTGAAGGAACCCCTGCAGACAAGAGAAGGTGGGTGCATTTCCCTCATGCTTCCCCTGGGACTCAGCAGCCGGGGGCTTTGGCTTCACTTCTGGACACGCCGTGCCCGGCACAGCAGGAAGGGATCCATGGCCGCTTCACTACCCCGCTGCTGCTTTCACACCCTGCAGGGCTGCTTCCCAGCCAGGCCTGGCTGCAGCTTCTGCCTAGCCTCTGCAGGAAGGCATTTGGCATCAGCTGACAGGCCATGCCCAAACTGTAACACACCCTGAGATCCCCCACTATATCCAGCCCTGCAGATTAGGAAAAGGGTGGCTGTTTGGTGGTGGAAGTGCTCTCATCATGCCACTGTAACCTGGCCATTTTCCTGCTCCATAAATTTCACAAATATTACCTCTGATGCCACCACCCAAGTGGGGAACAGTTCCATCTGATGCAGCTGTCTCCCTTCCTTTGTCAAGAGATGGACATAGTGCTTCAGTGGAAGGTGGTATTTCTTGAAGGAAGCACTCCATCTTCGGTGCCAGCCCCTGCTGCAGGAAGGAAGGCGAAGCCAGACACGGGCACAGGCACAGCAGGTAATTGCTGTGCCGGGCTCAGGCCTGGCCGGGGCTGTGTGGCAGCAGCTCTTCCCCCAGGGCCTGCCCTTTCCCGGCCCGGCAGCAGCCAAAGCTGGAGGCGCCTCGGCTTCCAGGCCTCTGGAGCTGGTTCAGAGCCCCGGGGAAACGGGACTGGTGCAGCAACGTCCCTGGCGCTGCAGCTGCTGCGGAGCTGGCCCTGAGTGCCCAGAGGCCCAAGGCACAGGAGCAGCCCCGAGCGGGAGCCCTGCTGCCAGCCCGGGGCCAGAGCCAGCCCTGGCACACAATGGAAACAGTTCTCATCTTGGTTTGCTTCCAGACTGGGATGCTGGGAAGGATTCTCCATTAGCCTGGCGCTCTGAAGTTGTGAAGCTCTCTGAGCATTCTGCAGGTATGTTCTCACTGTCCCACCAAGGCGTAATGTTTGACTGACTGGTAAGAACCAGGTGACAGAAGCTTCTGTGGCTGTTGTGTTACAGGCGTGTCTGCCGGGACGAATTCACCACCTCCTACCTTGGATGCTGCACAAAAGCCCAGCTCCCATGGCAGGGGTGAGTAGTGTGTCCCTGCTGACCCCTCAAGCTGAGACCTGCTTTTGTGGGGTCCATTGCTGGGAAATGGAACTACTTTCTCTTAAGGTCCTCTGACAGGAGAGACCAAAGACATGGCAGGCAGGAAATTCCAGGACCCATTAGAAATCATGTGGCAAGTGCTGAAGGAACGTCTGCAGAGAAGACAAGGTGGGTGCATTTCCCTCATGCTGCTCCTGGGACTCAGCAGCCGGGGGCTTTGGCTGCACATCTGGACACGTCGTGCCCGGCACAGCAGGAAGGGATCCATGGCAGCCTCGCTGCCCCACAGCTGCTTCTGCTGCTTTCATGCCCTGCAGGGCTGTTTCCCAGCCTGGTCTGGCTGCAGCTTCTGCCCAGCCTCTGCAGGAAGGCATTTGGCATCAGCTGTCAGACAGCCCCAAATGCACCACAGGCCATGCCCACCCTCAGATGCCCTGCAATTTCCTGGTGTCCAGGCAGATCAGATGTTGGGGCTGTTTGGGGAAGGAAGCAGCCTTGGGTTGTCCCAAAATCCTGGGTGTTTTCTGATCCTTATGCATTCCTTTCACAAGTGATGCCTCCTGAAATTGTCCCCTTCCCCATTCCCAGTCAGGAATGCTTTAATCTGATCCAGCTGTCTCTTTTCCATTCTCCAGAAATGAAAGGAGAGCCTGCGGAGAAAGAAGCATTTCCCGGAGGAAGCAGTGGTTGCATGCCAACCTCAGCTCCAGGAAGGGAGGCCATGCCAGGCACAGGCACAGGAGGTAATTGCTGTGCCTCTGGGCCTGAGCCCTGCTGAGGCTTGAGCTGCCCTCTCTGCTGTTTGGCAGTGCGGGCACAGCCTGGACTAGAGCAGCACAGCCCAGGGGAATTATCCCGAGCAGGCTCAGGGCACTGAGCAGTCCTGCTGGGGTCCCTCCATGGGAGACATGTCCTGAAACCTGGGAGCGACTGCACGGGGTGCCCACGGTGGGGAAAGGACAGAGGGGGAGAGCAAGGCTGCAGTGTGTCCTGAGAGGGCCTGGCTGTTTGCCCTTGGGATCTGGGGGGTTTCCCCACAGAAGGAGGGCAGGAGGGACAGAGGGAGGGCAGGATGGATAGCTGTGGCACTGCCTGCTGCAGTTTTCCCCCATGCTTTAGGGAGGATTTCTTCTGTGTGTGAGGGGGAGAGTTCCAGGTCCCTGCACTGCTGCAGCCACCCCTCCCAGGGATGTTGCTGAGGGCAGGGAAAGAGTGTGGAGAGTGACCAGGAGCCAGCCCAGAGCTCCCCAGGCCCCTGGGCAGCTTTGGCCATGTCTATTCACATCTGGCTCCCATGGCCTTACCCGACTCCCTGGCAGTGCCCAGTTCCCTGTGGCAGAAAGAGATCCCAGCACACACTGGAAAATGTTCTCATCTGTGCTGCATTGTAGATGAGGGTGCTGAGAAGGCTTCTCCATCAGCTTGGATGAATAAAGTTTTGAAGCCCTTGGAGCCTCCTGCAGGTATGTTCTCAGTGTGCCACCAAGGAAGAATTGTAGACAAGCGGGCAGGCACCAGGTGACAGAAGCTTCTGTGGCTGTTGTGTTACAGATGTGTCTACAGGGAGGACTTCTCCAGCTTCTCCAGCTGCTACCTTGGATGCTGCACTCAAGCCCAGCTCCCATCTCAGGGGTGAGTAGTGTGTCCCTGCTGACCCCACAGGCTGAACCCTGCTTTTCTGGGATCCATTCCTGGCAAATGGAAATATTTTTCTCTAAGGTACTCCAACAGGGAAAATCCAAGATACAACAGATAAGATATCCCTGGAACCATCCAAACAGATGAGGCAAGAGCTGAAGGAACCCCTGCCGACAAGAGAAGGTGGGTGCATTTCCCTCATGCTGCTCCTGGGATTCAGCAGCCGGGGGCTTTGGCTGCACATCTGGACACGCCATGCCCGGCACAGTGGGAAGGGATCCATGGCAGCCTCGCTGCCCCACTGCTGCTTTCACGCCCTGCAGGGCTGTTTCCCAGCCTGGCCTGGCTGCAGCTTCTGCCCAGCCTCTGCCGGAAGTTATTTGGCATCAGCTGACAGGCCATGCCCAAACTGTAACACACCCGGAGATCCCCCACTATATCCAGCCCTGCAGATTAGGAAAAGGGTGGCTGTTTGGTGGTGGAAGTGCTTTCATCATGCCACTGTAACCTGGCCATTTTCCTGCTCCATAAATTTCACAAATATTACCTCTGATGCCACCACCCAAGTGGGAAACAGCTCCGTCTGATGCAGCTGTCTCCCTTCCTTTGTCAAGAGATGGACATAGTGCTTCAGTGGAAGGTGGTATTTCTTGAAGGAAGCACTCCATCTTCGGTGCCAGCCCCTGCTGCAGGAAGGAAGGCGATGGCAGACACGGGCACAGGCACAGCAGGTAATTGCTGTGCCGGGCTCAGGCCTGGCCGGGGCTGTGTGGCAGCAGCTCTTCCCCCAGGGCCTGCCCTTGCCCGGCCCGGCAGCAGCCAAAGCTGGAGGCGCCTCGGCTTCCAGGCCTCTGGATCTGGTTCAGAGCCCCGGGGAAACTGGACTGGTGCAGCAACGTCCCTGGCGCTGCAGCTGCTGCAGAGCTGGCCCTGAGTGCCCAGAGGCCCAAGGCACAGGAGCAGCCCCGAGCGGGAGCCCTGCCGCCAGCCCAGGGCCAGAGCCAGCCCTGGCACACAATGGAAACAGTTCTCATCTTGGTTTGCTTCCAGACTGGGATGCTGGGAAGGATTCTCCATTAGCCTGGCACTCTGAAGTTGTGAAGCCCTCTGAGCATTCTGCAGGTATGTTCTCACTGTCCCACCAAGGCGTAATGTTTGACTGACTGGTAAGAACCAGGTGACAGTGTGATGGGAATATGACCTTTTTGTTCACTGAAAACAGGAGAAAGCATAAGGTTGTGATGGGAATGTGACCTTGTTGTTCACTGAAAACAGGAGAAAGCATAAGGTTGTGATGGGAATGTGACCTTGTTGTTCACTGAAAACAGGAGAAAACATAAGGTTGTGATGGGAATGTGACCTTGTTGTTCACTAAAAGCAGGAGGAAATATAATGTAAATAAGTAACTGCCAACTGCCGTGCGATAATATATGAGACAAAACATTGCTGAACTAATCAAAATACCAGTTATTCCCAGCCCAGGTTCCCAGAGAGGGGGGGGGCACCGAGAAAAAGTACCAGAAGCCCTATTCAACGACCACCAGGAGGCAGAAGGAGACCCTCTAACAACCTGGTGGACATGCGCGGAGGAGCACCGGAAATGCGACGGGGCTGGGAGCGCGGGAGGGTACAAAAAGGAGAACGGAACAGTTTTCGGTGCGGTAGTTGGCGGAGCCAGGACTCCCCCACCGCCCAGCGCTGCGATTTTGCTTTCTCTTTTCTGTATTATTAAATTGGCTATATAATTGACCCGACTGGCCCATTGTGCTCATTTATAACAACTTGGTGCCGTGACTCGGATCGGTGGCCGTCGGAGGGGTCTCTCAATACCGGAGGGGGCGCCCCTCCGATTCGGAGGCCCCGGGACCTGAGGGACCCGCTCCCGGCCCCGACCGACGAACTCCGAAAAGAGGAAAGGAGAAAGCAAAGGGAGGTTGCGGGCCCAAGGAGACCCCTTAAAAGATTTGTGCACAAAGTCCGGACGAAGACGCGGGACGCGTAAGTATTACGGGATCCGTCCGGGCGGGGTTGGGATCCCGGAGTGCGGCGAGTGTGTGGTGTGTGAGAGGAAAGCTGACAGTCAGACTTTCCAAGTGAGTGCGGACCCCCAGTAGTGCGTTTCCCACAGACCCGCGAGGGCTTGGGCCACGAACCCGGGGAAGCGAAAGTTGACTGTGTGAAAGAAGGCACTCCGGAAGAATGGGACAGGGGAAGAGTAAGCCCCCTGTCGAGGTGAAACTCCCTCCAATACCTAGGGAAAGCCCTTTAGGATTTATGATAGAAAACTGGCGACATTTTCCAGGCACACGGGACAAGGATAAGGCTAAAATGATTCACTATTGCATGGAAGTATGGGGAGGAAAAGAAATCTCCAAGAGGGTGTTTTGGCCCGTATTTGGCTCTTCAGAAGATTGGGTAAGGCAAACCTTAAATATCTGGGTAAATAGTAGAGAACCCCCCTGTACTCAGGAGGAGAGTGATTATGCTAAAGTTTGGGTAGAGAGACCTGAGGTGTTTCTCTTCAAACTCTCTGAAACACCGAAAGGGAATAAGAGCAAGAAAAAGGGGAATAAACCAGAAGACACTTTGGTGCCACCCCCTCCTTATGTACTCCCACCCCAAGCACAGGAAGCGGAGGCTCCTCCGAATGCACCAGCAGGGATAGACTCCGATTCGGACGGGCCCGAATATACAGGGCCAATGACTCGAAGTCGAACCAAGAAGGGCTTATATCCCTTAAGGGAAATGCCCATGGGGGGACCCCAGGCCGGTATAGGGTTTGTGTCAGTGCCCCTAAGCTCAGGAGATGTTAGGGAATTTAAGAAAGAAATGGGGCACCTCTTGGAGGACCCGCTTGGAGTGGCCGAGCGGGTAGATCAATTCTTAGGACCTAATATGTACACCTGGGAGGAGTTACAATCCATACTGAATATCCTGTTCACGGCAGAGGAAAAAAATATGATTAGAAGAGAGGGAATGCGCATCTGGGACGCGCAGCACGCGCAGGGGCCGGCAGCAGATATAAAATGGCCATTACAAAATCCTCATTGGGATCATCAGGACCCGGCCCATAGAGTGCACATGCAAGACCTCAGAACAATAATTGTGCAGGGAATCAGGGAGTCTGTCCCAAGAGGACAGAATATTAATAAAGCCTTTAACGAAAGACAGAAAAAGGATGAGACCCCCACTGAATGGCTAGAAAGATTAAGGAAGAATTTTCAGTTGTATTCAGGAATGGATCCGGATGGACAGATGGGACAGGCAGTGCTAAAGGTACACTTCGTTTCCAAATCCTGGGAGGACATCAGGAGGAAAATACAGAAATTAGAGGATTGGCAAGATAGAGGGTTAGACGAGTTGCTAAGAGAAGCTCAGAGAGTGTACGTGAGGAGAGAGGAAGAGCGAGATAAGAAACAAGCCCGACTAATGATGGCGGCAGTACGTGAAAGCCAGGGAACGGATAGGAGACCCGAACAGGACAGAAGGGAATTGAGGCGAAGTGGGCAGAGAAGTCCACGAGATAAACAGGAACTGAAGGTGTGCTTTTACTGCGGACGGAGAGGACACTTTAAGAGGGAATGTCGAATGCGGATTCGGGACGAGAAGGAGTTTAAGGAGGACTAGGGGGGTCAGGGGCTCTATCTCTTGGGGACCCAGAAACATCAAAGGGAGCCCTTGGTAAAATTGAAGGTAGGTCCCCAGGGCCAGGATGTTACCTTCCTGGTAGATACTGGAGCTGAGAGGTCCACACTCCAGTCATTACCTAAAGGGTGTAAGTTATCTAGGGAAACCGTTACAGTAGTGGGAGCAAAAGGGGAACCGTTCGAAGTTAAAGTTATAAAAGAGGTAGTAGTAGAATCGGATTCCAAGATGGGTGTTGGGAATTTTTTATTAGTACCAGAATCAGATTATAACTTATTAGGTAGAGATATGATTGTAGAATTAGGTATTCAAATCAAGGTGGTAGAACAGGAGATTCAGATTAAGTTGTGTCCCCTAAGATTAGAAGATGAGAGAAAAATCAACCCTGAAGTATGGTATAATCCGGATAGTGCCGGCAGATTAGAAATTACCCCCTTCAAGGTAACCATCAGAAATCCGGAGATTCCGGTAAGAATAAAACAATACCCGATGTCTTTGGAAGGGAGCAAAGGGTTGAAACTGGAAATTGATAGACTAATCAAACAAGGATTATTGGAACCCTGTATGTCCCCTTATAATACCCCAATTTTACCAGTAAAGAAATCAAACGGGTCTTATCGTTTAGTACATGACCTGAGAGAAATAAACAAAAGGACAATAGCTAGGTTCCCCGTGGTGGCTAACCCTTACACATTATTGAGTAAACTAAGCCCGGATAACCACTGGTACAGTGTAATCGACCTGAAGGATGCCTTTTGGGCTTGCCCCCTAGATGAAGCAAGCAGAGATTATTTCGCCTTCGAATGGGAGGACCCAGAGACAGGGAGAAAACAACAGCTTAGATGGACGGTGTTACCCCAGGGCTTTACAGAATCCCCTAATTTATTCGGACAAGCTTTGGAACAAATTTTGGAGGATTACCAAACCGAACCAGGGATAACCCTGATACAATATGTAGACGATCTATTGTTAGCAGGGAAAGATGAGGAGGGAGTACGAAGGGAAAGTATAAAACTCTTGAATTTCCTGGGGCTTAAAGGACTAAAGGTTTCGAAGGCTAAGCTGCAGTTTGTAGAGGAAGAGGTAAAGTACTTAGGACACTATCTCAGACGAGGTGAGAAAAGAATAGATCCGGAAAGGGTGCAGGCTATTCTATCATTGCCAACCCCCAGGAACAAGAGACAAATCAGACAAATCTTAGGTTTAACAGGATACTGTAGACAGTGGATAGAGAATTACAGTAGTAAGGCCAGATTTTTATACCAAAAATTGACTCAGGATGGGTGGATGAAATGGACTCAGGAAGATACAGAAAACCTGAGAGAATTAAAGGAGAGCTTGGTGCATGCTCCAGTTCTAAGTCTCCCTGACTTAAAAAGACCCTTTTATTTATTCGTCAATATTGAAGGGGGAATTGCCTTTGGGGTACTAACCCAAGAATGGGCAGACAAAAGAAAACCGGTGGCGTACTTATCGAAACTTTTGGACCCCGTGAGCAGGGGATGGCCTACGTGTTTACAAATGTTAGCCGGGTGTGCCTTATTAGTTGAGGAAGCTAGGAAAATTACCTTTAACAGTAGTCTTAAGGTTTTCTCCCCCCATAATATCAGGAGCGTAATGCAGCAGAAAGCAGATAAATGGATATCAGATGCTAGGCTCCTGAAATATGAGGGGATTTTACTAGAAGCACCAAATTTTACCCTAGAAACAACTGCTATTCAAAATCCGGCTACCTTTTTGTTCGGGAATGTAGAAGAAGCACCTTTAATACATGATTGCTTAATAACTATTGAAGAACAAACCAAGATTAGGCCTGACCTGGAAGAAGAAGAGCTAGACGAGGGAGAAAAGTTGTTCATAGATGGGTCCTCCCGGGTGGTAAATGGGAAACGCCAATCAGGATACGCTATTATTGGGGGCACAGACTTACAAGTAGTGGAATCAGGGGCTTTAGATAAATCTTGGTCAGCACAAGCCTGTGAACTATACGCTATTCTGAGAGCTTTGAAGCTCTTAAAAGGGAAAGAGGGAACGATATATACCGATTCTAGATATGGGTTTGGGGTAGTACATACCTTTGGAAAATTATGGGAAGAAAGGGGATTAGTAAACTCACAAGGGAAGGGATTAGTTCATCAACAATTGATAACTGAAGTATTGCAAGCCTTGAGGGGACCAAAAAGAATAGCAGTGGTACATTTGAAAGGCCACCAAGTAGGAACAGACCTCAAGACGAGGGGTAATAATGCGGCAGATCAAGAGGCTAAACGAGCAGCGGCTAGAGAAATGCTCTTGAGAGAAAAACCAAGGGAGCAGGATAGTCAGGAAGATCCAGCATTGGTCTTCACTCCCGAAGAGGAGGACAAATTGAAGAAAATGGGATTGTCTAAACTTAATGGGGAATGGGTAACTCGGGATAAGCGGAAAATATTGCCAAAAGCCGTGGCCCAAAGAGTCCTATATAAATTACACCAAGGTACACATTGGGGAGCACAAGGGTTAGCAGATCACTTCGCAACCCAATATATGACTATAGGGCTACATGATATCGCCAAACACATTACCAAAAGTTGCCCGACATGCTTACGGGTTAATCGAAATAACCTGAGGAAGTTGCCCCCAGGGGGTCGGCCGTTGGCAAGAAGACCATTTTCACATATACAAATTGACTTTACTGAACTTCCAAAGGTGGGGCGGACACGATATCTCTTGGTAATGGTGGACCACCTTACCCATTATGTAGAAGCATTCCCAACTACCAGAGAAACCGCCCATACTGTAGTAAGAATCCTATTAGAGGAAATAGTGCCAAGATATGGAGTACCTGAAACCATAGATTCAGACAAAGGGCCACATTTCACTTCAAAGGTAACCCAGGATCTAGCCGACTCCCTAGGAATAAGGTGGGAGCAACATACCCCTTATCATCCCCAGAGTTCGGGAAGGGTGGAAAGAATGAATGGGGAAATAAGAAAACAGTTAACCAAATTAGTGTTAGAAACTAAGTTGTCCTGGGTAAAGTGTATACCCCTGGCATTACTAAACATTAGGACACAACCCCGGGCGGACACAGGGTTATCCCCTTTTGAGATGCTATATGGAATGCCCTATCACTTAGAAAAAGTACAGATAAACCCCAATATCAGTAATAAGAGTCTGAACAGTTATTTGGTTACCTTGGAAAAATACAGAAAGAAACTGTGGGAAAAGGGAATGTGGGTTCAACGACCTCCTTTGAATCTTGTGTTACACCAGGTTCAGCCAGGAGATTGGGTGTTAATCAAGAGTTGGAAGGAAAATCCCTTAACCCCAAGGTGGGAAGGCCCATATCTTACCCTGCTCACCACAGACACTGCTGTGAGAACTGCCGAAAAAGGGTGGACTCACGCCAGTCGAATAAAAGGACCAGTGAACCCTTCCGACTTTCCTGAGCATTCACAGAACTGTCAGTGGAGAATAAAAGGACCCCCAGACGGCCTAAGACTGACATTCACCAAAGCACCAGAAATGGGCCGTCATCCCGATGACTGAGCAGTGGGAAAGGCTAGGACCAGCGGACCAAAGGAGGGTCCAACAAAAGCTGTCATTAACTTTGCAGCCGTATCTACTAAGTTTAGCACGCTTCAACTCAGCAGCTCGAGAAGCCTTAACAAATCCTCCAGACAATTGGATCTGGTGGGTTGAGACTTTTGGACCCCAAGAAGAACCCTCGTTCCGACCTCTTAAACGCAGTCCCTGCTGTAGCTGTGGAAAAGAACTTTGTGAGGCATGGGTAGCCTTTAAATGCGGTGGTTGTAATAAGGTTTATTGGAAAGAACAAAGGTTAATATATCACTTGTGGTGTGAGAGGTGTGCAGGCGAAGACGTTAGGAGGGGAGATTGGGCTTTAGTATTAGAGAAAGAGAACGGAATACCTTGTACTCAATTTCGGAGTGTGTATGAAACCCCAGAACAGCTCTTGTTAGCATGGGCAAGGTGGCAAATTAAATGTTGGTTGACAAAGTGCCGACAAATCGCCAATTCCCGTATTCTAACTGCAAGGTGCCGACATACGGTACCACACTTAAAGACCTCGATAGTTGGACCCCTAGGAAAAGACACAGACCCAGACACAGCTTTAAATAATTTGATTGCTAAATTTGAACGTCTCCATATCAAGAAAAGCCGGGCCAACCCATCCCTGTCATAAACTTTGTAAAAGGTTGTGGTGAGTCCACTGCCAGAGAGGGAGGGCTCCCAGAAAATACTTACCAACCTCGTTGGGAGGGATTACTAGGGAAAGGACTCTAGAGTGTCCTAACCAGTCTCTTGGTCCTTACAAAGGTAAGACTCGTGAACAGAATAACAGCTATAGGTGCGACTCCCTGTTAACCCTCTTAAGAGGCGAAGGAGGTGCAAACCCCATCCCCCAAAGGATCCTTGCCGCCGAGAAGATAACAGCCCTCGTAACTAGTCGCAAACTAGTTGACGAGTGAGGCGGAGGGATACTTAGCGGAAGGATGGAATTTTACAAAATGGGAGCACTAATAGAGCTTACAGGCAGGGATCAAAAGGGCCAAGGGACTCAAGTTGAAGAAAGGGTGAAACTGGACAGGCTGATTATTCACACCCATACTGGCAGTGGATGTTACTCAACTTTAATGCGAATATTGATGATATGGTTATTGATTAGGGAAACATTAGGGGACAGCGTAAGCCATGAACCCTTCAAATGGTCACTTATTAGGTGGGAAGATCGACGAGTCATAACAACAACTACAACTTCAGGAGCCCCCTCCTTTAGATGTCAGCTATGTGACATTATCCAGGCTAAACCCTGTTTAAATAGGATAGGGTTTTATATGTGCCCAGCGTCCAATCCAGGGAAACCATACTGCAACTATCCTGGACACTTTTATTGTGGATATTGGGGATGTGAAACGATAGCTCATGGCTTTACCCCAGGAGGAGGGAGGGACTCATATATAAGAGTCGGATGGTACCCATGGGGCTGTACCCCTCCCCGATTTGATTTTGCCGGTGGAGTGACAACGGGGGGGGACTGCCAGTCCATTCAGATAAACGTGACCAATGACAAAATTAACGATCCAGTCTGGGTCACAGGAAAAACCTGGGGGGCAAGATTATGGGAACCAGGAAAGGATCGGGGAGGACATTTTCTAATAAGAAAAGAGCCAGTCCCTCATGATCCGGAACCTGTGGGACCGAACCCCGTACTTACTGAAGAAGGGAGAAAGGGAGGAAGGGGCAATTATTCATTAGTAGAAAATCACACAAGGAAGCCGACTCAGTCGGGAGAATGGCCACTAACAGCTCCACCCGCTCGGGAGTACAGTATGCTGTGGAAAGTGATGCAAGCTGCATTCAGAGTTCTCAATACTACGAACCCAAATTTAACCAATGAGTGCTGGTTGTGCTATACTGTTAACCTGCCTTTTTATGAAGCTTTAGGAACTACAGCAAAACCTAGGAGGATTAACGGAACCAATCCACGGGAGTGCCTTTGGAAGAGAGGCCAGGACAGAACCCCAGGGATATCAATAGTTCAGGTAACAGGGAAAGGGAGGTGCGTAGGGAAAATCCCATCAGACAAAAAACTTTTGTGTGAAATAGATATGACAACCGTCAAGTCTGAAAAACCAGCTAAGTGGCTTCTCCCTGCAGTAAATGCCAAATGGGTATGCAATACACTGGGAGTTACTCCATGTATATCTATACCTCATTTCAATGAGTCATCCGAATATTGCATACAGGTTGTGATAGTTCCCCGAATTATATACCATCCAAAGGAATACATATATGAACACCAGATCACTCCTGAACATCATTTAGTGAGACGAGAACCCTTTACGGCCACAGCTCTTACAGTAGCCGTCCTATTGGGCTTAGGAGGAGCAGGAGTAGGAACAGGGGCAACTGCCCTAATAAACCAGCAACGGGGTATGAAAGACTTGAGAGCCTCAGTAGATGAAGATCTAAGTAGAATCGAAAAGGCAATAGATGGACTAGTCAAATCAGTAAGATCTTTATCGGAAGTAGTACTCCAGAACAGACGGGGATTGGATATACTGTTTCTACAACAAGGAGGGTTGTGCGTAGCATTACGAGAGGAATGTTGCACATATGCAGACCACACTGGAATAGTGATAGATACCATGGCCGAGCTCAGAAAACAATTGGAGAAGCGAAAAAGGGAAAGGGAAGCACAACAAAACTGGTACGAATCATGGTTCAACCGCTCCCCTTGGCTCACCACACTCCTGTCCACTATAGCGGGACCTCTCATATTATTTATCCTAACAATTACTTTCGGGCCTTGCATATTTAATAGATTGATTAATGTGGTAAAGGGGAGATTGGAAGCCGCCCACCTCATGCTCATTAAGGCAAGGTATGAACCTCTAGGCGATGGGAACACAGAGGACTACTTAGAGCTCAGCAGAAAGGAACTTGCCAGATTCAGTGAACAAAAATAGTGCCATAGAAAAAAGGGGGGTTTGTGATGGGAATATGACCTTTTTGTTCACTGAAAACAGGAGAAAGCATAAGGTTGTGATGGGAATGTGACCTTGTTGTTCACTGAAAACAGGAGAAAGCATAAGGTTGTGATGGGAATGTGACCTTGTTGTTCACTGAAAACAGGAGAAAACATAAGGTTGTGATGGGAATGTGACCTTGTTGTTCACTAAAAGCAGGAGGAAATATAATGTAAATAAGTAACTGCCAACTGCCGTGCGATAATATATGAGACAAAACATTGCTGAACTTATCAAAATACCAGTTATTCCCAGCCCAGGTTCCCAGAGAGGGGGGGGGCACCGAGAAAAAGTACCAGAAGCCCTATTCAACGACCACCAGGAGGCAGAAGGAGACCCTCTAACAACCTGGTGGACATGCGCGGAGGAGCACCGGAAATGCGACGGGGCTGGGAGCGCGGGAGGGTACAAAAAGGAGAACGGAACAGTTTTCGGTGCGGTAGTTGGCGGAGCCAGGACTCCCCCACCGCCCAGCGCTGCGATTTTGCTTTCTCTTTTCTGTATTATTAAATTGGCTATATAATTGACCCGACTGGCCCATTGTGCTCATTTATAACAGACAGAAGCTTCTGTGGCTGTTGTGTTACAGGCGTGTCTGCAGGGACGACCTCACCAACTCCTACCTTGGATGCTGCACAAAAGCCCAGCTCCCATGGCAGGGGTGAGTAGTGTGTCCCTGCTGACCCCTCAGGCTGAGCCCTGCTTTTGTGGGGTCCATTCCTGGGAAATGGAACTACTTTCTCTTAAGGTCCTCTGACAGGAAAGACCAAAGACATGGCAGGCAGGAAATTCCAGGACCCATTAGAAATCATGTGGCAAATGCTGAAGGAACGTCTGCAGAGAAGACAAGGTGGGTGCATTTCCCTCATGCTGCTCCTGGGACTCAGCAGCCGGGGGCTTTGGCTGCACATCTGGACACGCCGTGCCCGGCACAGTAGGAAGGGATCCATGGCAGCCTTGCTGCCCCGCTGCTGCTTTCATGCCCTGCAGGGCTGTTTCCCAGCCTGGCCTGGCTGCAGCTTCTGCCCAGCCTCTGCAGGAAGGCATTTGGCATCAGCTGGCAGACAGCCCCAATTGCACCACAGGCCATGCCCACCCTCAGATCCCCTGCAATTTCCTGGTGTCCAGGCAGATCACATGTTGGGGCTGTTTGGGGAAGGAAGCAGCCTTGGGTTGTCCCAAAATCCTGGGTGTTTTCTGATCCTTGTGCATTCCTTTCACAAGTGATGCCTCCTGAAATTGTCCCCTTCCCCATTCCCAGTCAGGAATGTTTTCATCTGATCCAGCTGTCTCTTTTCCATTCTCCAGAAATGAAAGGAGAGCCTGCGGAGAAAGAAGCATTTCCCGGAGGAAGCAGTGGTTGCATGCCAACCTCAGCTCCAGGAAGGGAGGCCATGCCAGGCACAGGCACAGGAGGTAATTGCTGTGCCTCTGGGCCTGAGCCCTGCTGAGGCTTGAGCTGCCCTCTCTGCTGTTTGGCAGTGCGGGCACAGCCTGGACTAGAGCGGCACAGCCCAGGGGAATTATCCCGAGCAGGCGCAGTGCACTGAGCAGTCCTGCTGGGGTCCCTCCATGGGAGACATGTCCTGAAACCTGGGAGTGACTGCACGGGGTGCCCACGGTGGGGAAAGGACAGAGGGGGAGAGCAAGGCTCCAGTGTGTCCTGAGAGGGCCTGGTTTTTTCCCCTTGGGATCTGGGGGGTTTCCCCACAGAAGGAGGGCAGGAGGGACAGAGGAAGGGCAGCATGGATAGCTGTGGCACTGCCTGCTGCAGTTTTCCCCCATGCTTTAGGGAGGATTTCTTCTGTGTGTGAGGGGGAGAGTTCCAGGTCCCTGCACTGCTGCAGCCACCCCTCCCAGGGATGTTGCTGAGGGCAGGGAAAGAGTGTGGAGAGTGACCAGGAGCCAGCCCAGAGCTCCCCAGGCCCCTGGGCAGCTTTGGCCATGTCTATTCACATCTGGCTCCCATGGCCTTAGCCGACTCCCTGGCAGTGCCCAGTTCCCTGTGGCAGAAAGAGATCCCAGCACACACTGGAAAATGTTCTCATCTGTGCTGCATTGTAGATGAGGGTGCTGGGAAGGCTTCTCCATCAGCTTGGATGAATAAAGTTTTGAAGCCCTTGGAGCCTCCTGCAGGTATGTTCTCAGCGTGCCACCAAGGAAGAATTGTAGACAAGCGGGCAGGCACCAGGTGACAGAAGCTTCTGTGGCTGTTGTGTTACAGATGTGTCTACAGGGAAGACTTCTCCAGCTTCTCCAGCTGCTACCTTGGATGCTGCACTCAAGCCCAGCTCCCATCTCAGGGGTGAGTAGTGTGTCCCTGCTGACCCCACAGGCTTAGCCCTGCTTTTCTGGGATCCATTCCTGGGAAATGGAAATATTTTTCTCTAAGGTACTCCAACAGGGAAAATCCAAGATACAACAGATAAGATATCCCTGGAACCATCCAAACAGATGCGGCAAGAGCTGAAGGAACCCCTGCAGACAAGAGAATGTGGGTGCATTTCCCTCATGCTTCCCCTGGGAGTCAGCAGCCGGGGGCTTTGGCTGCACATCTGGACACGCCGTGCCTGGCACAGTGGGAAGGGATCCATGGCAGCCTCGCTGCCCCGTTGCTGCGTTCACGCCCTGCAGGGCTGTTTCCCAGCCTGGCCTGGCTGCAGCTTCTGCCCAGCCTCTGCCGGAAGTTATTTGGCATCAGCTGACAGGCCATGCCCAAACTGTAAGACACCCTGAGATCCCCCACTATATCCAGCCCTGCAGATTAGGAAAAGGGTGGCTGTTTGGAGGTGGAAGTGCTCTCATCATGCCACTGTAACCTGGCCATTTTCCTGCTCCATAAATTTCACAAATATTACCTCTGATGCCACCACCCAAGTGGGAAACAGCTCCATCTGAGGCAGCTGTCTCCCTTCCTTTGTCAAGAGATGGACATAGTGCTTCAGTGGAAGGTGGTATTTCTTGAAGGAAGCACTCCATCTTCGGTGCCAGCCCCTGCTGCAGGAAGGAAGGCAAAGCCAGACACGGGCACAGGCACAGCAGGTAATTGCTGTGCCGGGCTCAGGCCTGGCCGGGGCTGTGTGGCAGCAGCTCTTCCCCCAGGGCCTGCCCTTGCCCGGCCCGGCAGCAGCCAAAGCTGGAGGCGCCTGGGCTTCCAGGCCTCTGGAGCTGGTTCAGAGCCCCGGGGAAACGGGACTGGTGCAGCAACGTCCCTGGCGCTGCAGCTGCTGCGGAGCTGGCCCTGAGTGCCCAGAGGCCCAAGGCACAGGAGCAGCCCCGAGCGGGAGCCCTGCCGCCAGCCCAGGGCCAGAGCCAGCCCTGGCACACAATGGAAACAGTTCTCATCTTGGTTTGCTTCCAGACTGGGATGCTGGGAAGGATTCTCCATTAGCCTGGCGCTCTGAAGTTGTGAAGCCCTCTGAGCATTCTGCAGGTATGTTCTCACTGTCCCACCAAGGCGTAATGTTTGACTGACTGGTAAGAACCAGGTGACAGAAGCTTCTGTGGCTGTTGTGTTACAGGCGTGTCTGCAGGGACGACCTCACCAACTCCTACCTTGGATGCTGCACAAAAGGCCAGCTCCCATGGCAGGGGTGAGTAGTGTGTCCCTGCTGACCCCTCAGGCTGAGCCCTGCTTTTGTGGGGTCCATTCCTGGGAAATGGAACTACTTTCTCTTAAGGTCCTCTGACAGGAAACACCAAAGACATGGCAGGCAGGAAATTCCAGGACCCATTAGAAATCATGTGGCAAATGCTGAAGGAATGTCTGCAGAGAAGACAAGGTGGGTGCATTTCCCTCATGCTGCTCCTGGGACTCAGCAGCCAGGGGCGTTGGCTGCACATCTGGCCACGTCGTGCCCGGCACAGCAGGAAGGGATCCATGGCAGCCTCGCTGCCCCGCTGCTGCTTTCACGCCCTGCAGGGCTGTTTGCCAGCCTGGCCTGGCTGCAGCTTCTGCCCAGCCTCTGCAGGAAGGCATTTGGCATCAGCTGGCAGACAGCCCCAAATGCACCACAGGCCATGCCCACCCTCAGATCCCCTGCAATTTCCTGGTGTCCAGGCAGATCAGATGTTGGGGCTGTTTGGGGAAGGAAGCAGCCTTGGGTTGTCCCAAAATCCTGGGTGTTTTCTGATCCTTATGCATTCCTTTCACAAGTGATGCCTCCTGATATTGTCCCCTTCCCCATTCCCAGTCAGGAATGTTTTCATCTGATCCAGCTGTCTCTTTTCCATTCTCCAGAAATGAAAGGAGAGCCTGTGGAGAAAGAAGCATTTCCCGGACGAAGCAGTGGTTGCATGCCAGCCTCAGCTCCAGGAAGGGAGGCCATGCCAGGCACAGGCACAGGAGGTAATTGCTGTGCCTCTGGGCCTGAGCCCTGCTGAGGCTTGAGCTGCCCTCTCTGCTGCTTGGCAGTGCGGGCACAGCCTGGACTAGAGCAGCACAGCCCAGGGGAATTATCCCGAGCAGGCGCAGGGCACTGAGCAGTCCTGCTGGGGTCCCTCCATGGGAGACATGTCCTGAAACCTGGGAGCGACTGCACGGGGTGCCCACGGTGGGGAAAGGACAGAGGGGGAGAGCAAGGCTCCAGTGTGTCCTGAGAGGGCCTGGCTGTTTGCCCTTGGGATCTGGGGGGTTTCCCCACAGAAGGAGGGCAGGAGGGACAGAGGGAGGGCAGGATGGAGAGCTGTGGCACTGCCTGCTGCAGTTTTCCCCCATGCTTTAGGGAGGATTTCTTCTGTGTGTGAGGGGGAGAGTCCCAGGTCCCTGCACTGTTGCAGCCACCCCTCCCAGGGATGTTGCTGAGGGCAGGGAAAGAGTGTGGAGAGTGACCAGGAGCCAGCCCAGAGCTCCCCAGGACCCTGGGCAGCTTTGGCCATGTCTATTCACATCTGGCTCCCATGGCCTTACCCGACTCCCTGGCAGTGCCCAGTTCCCTGTGGCAGAAAGAGATCCCAGCACACACTGGAAAATGTTCTCATCTGTGCTCCATTCCAGATGAGGGTGCTGGGAAGGCTTCTCCATCAGCTTGGATGAATAAAGTTTTGAAGCCCTTGGAGCCTCCTGCAGGTATGTTCTCAGTGTGCCACCAAGGAAGAATTGTAGACAAGCGGGCAGGCACCAGGTGACAGAAGCTTCTGTGGCTGTTGTGTTACAGATGTGTCTACAGGGAAGACTTCTCCAGCTTCTCCAGCTGCTACCTTGGATGCTGCACTCAAGCCCAGCTCCCATCTCAGGGGTGAGTAGTGTGTCCCTGCTGACCCCACAGGCTTAGCCCTGCTTTTCTGGGATCCATTCCTGGGAAATGGAAATATTTGTCTCTAAGGTACTCCAACAGGGAAAATCCAAGATACAACAGATAAGATATCCCTGGAACCATCCAAACAGATGAGGCAAGAGCTGAAGGAACCCCTGCAGACAAGAGAAGGTGGGTGCATTTCCCTCATGCTTCCCCTGGGAGTCAGCAGCCGGGGGCTTTGGCTGCACATCTGGACACGCCGTGCCCGGCACAGTGGGAAGGGATCCATGGCAGCCTCGCTGCCCCACTGCTGCTTTCACGCCCTGCAGGGCTGTTTCCCAGCCTGGCCTGGCTGCAGCTTCTGCCCAGCCTCTGCCGGAAGTTATTGGGCATCAGCTGACAGGCCATGCCCAAACTGTAAGACACCCTGAGATCCCCCACTATATCCAGCCCTGCAGATTAGGAAAAGGGTGTCTGTTTGGAGCTGGAAGTGCTCTCATCATGCCACTGTAACCTGGCCATTTTCCTGCTCCATAAATTTCACAAATATTACCTCTGATGCCACCACCCAAGTGGGAAACAGCTCCATCTGATGCAGCTGTCTCCCTTCCTTTGTCAAGAGATGGACATAGTGCTTCAGTGGAAGGTGGTATTTCTTGAAGGAAGCACTCCATCTTCGGTGCCAGCCCCTGCTGCAGGAAGGAAGGCAAAGCCAGACACGGGCACAGGCACAGCAGGTAATTGCTGTGCCGGGCTCAGGCCTGGCCGGGGCTGTGTGGCAGCAGCTCTTCCCCCAGGGCCTGCCCTTGCCCGGCCCGGCAGCAGCCAAAGCTGGAGGCGCCTCGGCTTCCAGGCCTCTGGAGCTGGTTCAGAGCCCCGGGGAAACGGGACTGGTGCAGCAACGTCCCTGGCGCTGCAGCTGCTGCGGAGCTGGCCCTGAGTGCCCAGAGGCCCAAGGCACAGGAGCAGCCCCGAGCGGGAGCCCTGCTGCCAGCCCAGGGCCAGAGCCAGCCCTAGCACACAATGGAAACAGTTCTCATCTTGGTTTGCTTCCAGACTGGGATGCTGGGAAGGATTCTCCATTAGCCTGGCGCTCTGAAGTTGTGAAGCCTTCTGAGCATTCTGCAGGTTTGTTCTCACTGTCCCACCAAGGCGTAATGTTTGACTGACTGGTAAGAAGCAGGTGACAGAAGCTTCTGTGGCTGTTGTGTTACAGGCGTGTCTGCAGGGACGACCTCACCAACTCCTACCTTGGATGCTGCACAAAAGCCCAGCTCCCATGGCAGGGGTGAGTAGTGTGTCCCTGCTGACCCCTCAGGCTGAGCCCTGCTTTTGTGGGGTCCATTCCTGGGAAATGGAACAACTTTCTCTTAAGGTCCTCTGACAGGAAAGACCAAAGACATGGCAGGCAGGAAATTCCAGGACCCATTAGAAATCATGTGGCAAATGCTGGAGGAACGTCTGCAGAGAAGACAAGGTGGGTGCATTTCCCTCATGCTGCTCCTGGGACTCAGCAGCCGGGGGCTTTGGCTGCACATCTGGACACGCCGTGCCCGGCACAGCAGGAAGGGATCCATGGCAGCCTTGCTGCCCCGCTGCTGCTTTCATGCCCTGCACGGCTGTTTCCCAGCCTGGCCTGGCTGCAGCTTCTGCCCAGCCTCTGCAGGAAGGCATTTGGCATCAGCTGGCAGACAGCCCCAAATGCACCACAGGCCATGCCCACCCTCAGATCCCCTGCAATTTCCTGGTGTCCAGGCAGATCAGATGTTGGGGCTGTTTGGGGAAGGAAGCAGCCTTGGGCCGTCCCAATATCCTGGGTGTTTTCTGATCCTTATGCATTCCTTTCACAAGTGATGCCTCCTGAAATTGTCCCCTTCCCCATTCCCAGTCAGGAATGTTTTCATCTGATCCAGCTGTCTCTTTTCCATTCTCCAGAAATGAAAGGAGAGCCTGCGGAGAAAGAAGCATTTCCCGGAGGAAGCAGTGGTTGCATGCCAGCCTCAGCTCCAGGAAGGGAGGCCATGCCAGGCACAGGCACAGGAGGTAATTGCTGTGCCTCTGGGCCTGAGCCCTGCTGAGGCTTGAGCTGCCCTCTCTGCTGTTTGGCAGTGCGGGCACAGCCTGGACTAGAGCAGCACAGCCCAGGGGAATTATCCCGAGCAGGCTCAGGGCACTGAGCAGTCCTGCTGGGGTCCCTCCATGGGAGACATGTCCTGAAACCTGACAGCGACTGCACGGGGTGCCCACGGTGGGGAAAGGACAGAGGGGGAGAGCAAGGCTCCAGTGTGTCCTGAGAGGGCCTGGCTGTTTGCCCTTGGGATCTGGGGGGTTTCCCCACAGAAGGAGGGCAGGAGGGACAGAGGGAGGCCAGGATGGATAGCTGCGGCACTGCCTGCTGCAGTTTTCCCCCATGCTTTAGGGAGGATTTCTTCTGTGTGTGAGGGGGAGAGTTCCAGGTCCCTGCACTGCTGCAGCCACCCCTCCCAGGGATGTTGCTGAGGGCAGGGAAAGAGTGTGGAGAGTGACCAGGAGCCAGCCCAGAGCTCCCCAGGCCCCTGGGCAGCTTTGGCCATGTCTATTCACATCTGGCTCCCATGGCCTTAGCCGACTCCCTGGCAGTGCCCAGTTCCCTGTGGCAGAAAGAGATCCCAGCACACACTGGAAAATGTTCTCATCTGTGCTGCATTGTAGATGAGGGTGCTGGGAAGGCTTCTCCATCAGCTTGGATGAATAAAGTTTTGAAGCCCTTGGAGCCTCCTGCAGGTATGTTCTCAGTGTGCCACCAAGGAAGAATTGTAGACAAGCGGGCAGGCACCAGGTGACAGAAGCTTCTGTGGCTGTTGTGTTACAGATGTGTCTACAGGGAAGACTTCTCCAGCTTCTCCAGCTGCTACCTTGGATGCTGCACTCAAGCCCAGCTCCCATCTCAGGGGTGAGTAGTGTGTCCCTGCTGACCCCACAGGCTTAGCCCTGCTTTTCTGGGATCCATTCCTGGGAAATGGAAATATTTGTCTCTAAGGTACTCCAACAGGGAAAATCCAAGATACAACAGATAAGATATCCCTGGAACCATCCAAACAGATGAGGCAAGAGCTGAAGGAACCCCTGCAGACAAGAGAAGGTGGGTGCATTTCCCTCATGCTTCCCCTGGGAGTCAGCAGCCGGGGGCTTTGGCTGCACATCTGGACACGCCGTGCCCGGCACAGTGGGAAGGGATCCATGGCAGCCTCGCTGCCCCACTGCTGCTTTCACGCCCTGCAGGGCTGTTTCCCAGCCTGGCCTGGCTGCAGCTTCTGCCCAGCCTCTGCCGGAAGTTATTGGGCATCAGCTGACAGGCCATGCCCAAACTGTAAGACACCCTGAGATCCCCCACTATATCCAGCCCTGCAGATTAGGAAAAGGGTGTCTGTTTGGAGCTGGAAGTGCTCTCATCATGCCACTGTAACCTGGCCATTTTCCTGCTCCATAAATTTCACAAATATTACCTCTGATGCCACCACCCAAGTGGGAAACAGCTCCATCTGATGCAGCTGTCTCCCTTCCTTTGTCAAGAGATGGACATAGTGCTTCAGTGGAAGGTGGTATTTCTTGAAGGAAGCACTCCATCTTCGGTGCCAGCCCCTGCTGCAGGAAGGAAGGCAAAGCCAGACACGGGCACAGGCACAGCAGGTAATTGCTGTGCCGGGCTCAGGCCTGGCCGGGGCTGTGTGGCAGCAGCTCTTCCCCCAGGGCCTGCCCTTGCCTGGCCCGGCAGCAGCCAAAGCTGGAGGCGCCTCGGCTTCCAGGCCTCTGGAGCTGGTTCAGAGCCCCGGGGAAACGGGACTGGTGCAGCAACGTCCCTGGCGCTGCAGCTGCTGCGGAGCTGGCCCTGAGTGCCCAGAGGCCCAAGGCACAGGAGCAGCCCCGAGCGGGAGCCCTGCTGCCAGCCCAGGGCCAGAGCCAGCCCTAGCACACAATGGAAACAGTTCTCATCTTGGTTTGCTTCCAGACTGGGATGCTGGGAAGGATTCTCCATTAGCCTGGCGCTCTGAAGTTGTGAAGCCTTCTGAGCATTCTGCAGGTTTGTTCTCACTGTCCCACCAAGGCGTAATGTTTGACTGACTGGTAAGAAGCAGGTGACAGAAGCTTCTGTGGCTGTTGTGTTACAGGCGTGTCTGCAGGGACGACCTCACCAACTCCTACCTTGGATGCTGCACAAAAGCCCAGCTCCCATGGCAGGGGTGAGTAGTGTGTCCCTGCTGACCCCTCAGGCTGAGCCCTGCTTTTGTGGGGTCCATTCCTGGGAAATGGAACAACTTTCTCTTAAGGTCCTCTGACAGGAAAGACCAAAGACATGGCAGGCAGGAAATTCCAGGACCCATTAGAAATCATGTGGCAAATGCTGGAGGAACGTCTGCAGAGAAGACAAGGTGGGTGCATTTCCCTCATGCTGCTCCTGGGACTCAGCAGCCGGGGGCTTTGGCTGCACATCTGGACACGCCGTGCCCGGCACAGCAGGAAGGGATCCATGGCAGCCTTGCTGCCCCGCTGCTGCTTTCATGCCCTGCACGGCTGTTTCCCAGCCTGGCCTGGCTGCAGCTTCTGCCCAGCCTCTGCAGGAAGGCATTTGGCATCAGCTGGCAGACAGCCCCAAATGCACCACAGGCCATGCCCACCCTCAGATCCCCTGCAATTTCCTGGTGTCCAGGCAGATCAGATGTTGGGGCTGTTTGGGGAAGGAAGCAGCCTTGGGCCGTCCCAATATCCTGGGTGTTTTCTGATCCTTATGCATTCCTTTCACAAGTGATGCCTCCTGAAATTGTCCCCTTCCCCATTCCCAGTCAGGAATGTTTTCATCTGATCCAGCTGTCTCTTTTCCATTCTCCAGAAATGAAAGGAGAGCCTGCGGAGAAAGAAGCATTTCCCGGAGGAAGCAGTGGTTGCATGCCAGCCTCAGCTCCAGGAAGGGAGGCCATGCCAGGCACAGGCACAGGAGGTAATTGCTGTGCCTCTGGGCCTGAGCCCTGCTGAGGCTTGAGCTGCCCTCTCTGCTGTTTGGCAGTGCGGGCACAGCCTGGACTAGAGCAGCACAGCCCAGGGGAATTATCCCGAGCAGGCTCAGGGCACTGAGCAGTCCTGCTGGGGTCCCTCCATGGGAGACATGTCCTGAAACCTGACAGCGACTGCACGGGGTGCCCACGGTGGGGAAAGGACAGAGGGGGAGAGCAAGGCTCCAGTGTGTCCTGAGAGGGCCTGGCTGTTTGCCCTTGGGATCTGGGGGGTTTCCCCACAGAAGGAGGGCAGGAGGGACAGAGGGAGGCCAGGATGGATAGCTGCGGCACTGCCTGCTGCAGTTTTCCCCCATGCTTTAGGGAGGATTTCTTCTGTGTGTGAGGGGGAGAGTTCCAGGTCCCTGCACTGCTGCAGCCACCCCTCCCAGGGATGTTGCTGAGGGCAGGGAAAGAGTGTGGAGAGTGACCAGGAGCCAGCCCAGAGCTCCCCAGGCCCCTGGGCAGCTTTGGCCATGTCTATTCACATCTGGCTCCCATGGCCTTAGCCGACTCCCTGGCAGTGCCCAGTTCCCTGTGGCAGAAAGAGATCCCAGCACACACTGGAAAATGTTCTCATCTGTGCTGCATTGTAGATGAGGGTGCTGGGAAGGCTTCTCCATCAGCTTGGATGAATAAAGTTTTGAAGCCCTTGGAGCCTCCTGCAGGTATGTTCTCAGTGTGCCACCAAGGAAGAATTGTAGACAAGCGGGCAGGCACCAGGTGACAGAAGCTTCTGTGGCTGTTGTGTTACAGATGTGTCTACAGGGAAGACTTCTCCAGCTTCTCCAGCTGCTACCTTGGATGCTGCACTCAAGCCCAGCTCCCATCTCAGGGGTGAGTAGTGTGTCCCTGCTGACCCCACAGGCTTAGCCCTGCTTTTCTGGGATCCATTCCTGGGAAATGGAAATATTTGTCTCTAAGGTACTCCAACAGGGAAAATCCAAGATACAACAGATAAGATATCCCTGGAACCATCCAAACAGATGAGGCAAGAGCTGAAGGAACCCCTGCAGACAAGAGAAGGTGGGTGCATTTCCCTCATGCTTCCCCTGGGAGTCAGCAGCCGGGGGCTTTGGCTGCACATCTGGACACGCCGTGCCCGGCACAGTGGGAAGGGATCCATGGCAGCCTCGCTGCCCCACTGCTGCTTTCACGCCCTGCAGGGCTGTTTCCCAGCCTGGCCTGGCTGCAGCTTCTGCCCAGCCTCTGCCGGAAGTTATTGGGCATCAGCTGACAGGCCATGCCCAAACTGTAAGACACCCTGAGATCCCCCACTATATCCAGCCCTGCAGATTAGGAAAAGGGTGTCTGTTTGGAGCTGGAAGTGCTCTCATCATGCCACTGTAACCTGGCCATTTTCCTGCTCCATAAATTTCACAAATATTACCTCTGATGCCACCACCCAAGTGGGAAACAGCTCCATCTGATGCAGCTGTCTCCCTTCCTTTGTCAAGAGATGGACATAGTGCTTCAGTGGAAGGTGGTATTTCTTGAAGGAAGCACTCCATCTTCGGTGCCAGCCCCTGCTGCAGGAAGGAAGGCAAAGCCAGACACGGGCACAGGCACAGCAGGTAATTGCTGTGCCGGGCTCAGGCCTGGCCGGGGCTGTGTGGCAGCAGCTCTTCCCCCAGGGCCTGCCCTTGCCTGGCCCGGCAGCAGCCAAAGCTGGAGGCGCCTCGGCTTCCAGGCCTCTGGAGCTGGTTCAGAGCCCCGGGGAAACGGGACTGGTGCAGCAACGTCCCTGGCGCTGCAGCTGCTGCGGAGCTGGCCCTGAGTGCCCAGAGGCCCAAGGCACAGGAGCAGCCCCGAGCGGGAGCCCTGCTGCCAGCCCAGGGCCAGAGCCAGCCCTAGCACACAATGGAAACAGTTCTCATCTTGGTTTGCTTCCAGACTGGGATGCTGGGAAGGATTCTCCATTAGCCTGGCGCTCTGAAGTTGTGAAGCCTTCTGAGCATTCTGCAGGTTTGTTCTCACTGTCCCACCAAGGCGTAATGTTTGACTGACTGGTAAGAAGCAGGTGACAGAAGCTTCTGTGGCTGTTGTGTTACAGGCGTGTCTGCAGGGACGACCTCACCAACTCCTACCTTGGATGCTGCACAAAAGCCCAGCTCCCATGGCAGGGGTGAGTAGTGTGTCCCTGCTGACCCCTCAGGCTGAGCCCTGCTTTTGTGGGGTCCATTCCTGGGAAATGGAACAACTTTCTCTTAAGGTCCTCTGACAGGAAAGACCAAAGACATGGCAGGCAGGAAATTCCAGGACCCATTAGAAATCATGTGGCAAATGCTGGAGGAACGTCTGCAGAGAAGACAAGGTGGGTGCATTTCCCTCATGCTGCTCCTGGGACTCAGCAGCCGGGGGCTTTGGCTGCACATCTGGACACGCCGTGCCCGGCACAGCAGGAAGGGATCCATGGCAGCCTTGCTGCCCCGCTGCTGCTTTCATGCCCTGCAGGGCTGTTTCCCAGCCTGGCCTGGCTGCAGCTTCTGCCCAGCCTCTGCAGGAAGGCATTTGGCATCAGCTGGCAGACAGCCCCAAATGCACCACAGGCCATGCCCACCCTCAGATCCCCTGCAATTTCCTGGTGTCCAGGCAGATCAGATGTTGGGGCTGTTTGGGGAAGGAAGCAGCCTTGGGCCGTCCCAATATCCTGGGTGTTTTCTGATCCTTATGCATTCCTTTCACAAGTGATGCCTCCTGAAATTGTCCCCTTCCCCATTCCCAGTCAGGAATGTTTTCATCTGATCCAGCTGTCTCTTTTCCATTCTCCAGAAATGAAAGGAGAGCCTGCGGAGAAAGAAGCATTTCCCGGAGGAAGCAGTGGTTGCATGCCAGCCTCAGCTCCAGGAAGGGAGGCCATGCCAGGCACAGGCACAGGAGGTAATTGCTGTGCCTCTGGGCCTGAGCCCTGCTGAGGCTTGAGCTGCCCTCTCTGCTGTTTGGCAGTGCGGGCACAGCCTGGACTAGAGCAGCACAGCCCAGGGGAATTATCCCGAGCAGGCTCAGGGCACTGAGCAGTCCTGCTGGGGTCCCTCCATGGGAGACATGTCCTGAAACCTGACAGCGACTGCACGGGGTGCCCACGGTGGGGAAAGGACAGAGGGGGAGAGCAAGGCTCCAGTGTGTCCTGAGAGGGCCTGGCTGTTTGCCCTTGGGATCTGGGGGGTTTCCCCACAGAAGGAGGGCAGGAGGGACAGAGGGAGGCCAGGATGGATAGCTGCGGCACTGCCTGCTGCAGTTTTCCCCCATGCTTTAGGGAGGATTTCTTCTGTGTGTGAGGGGGAGAGTTCCAGGTCCCTGCACTGCTGCAGCCACCCCTCCCAGGGATGTTGCTGAGGGCAGGGAAAGAGTGTGGAGAGTGACCAGGAGCCAGCCCAGAGCTCCCCAGGCCCCTGGGCAGCTTTGGCCATGTCTATTCACATCTGGCTCCCATGGCCTTAGCCGACTCCCTGGCAGTGCCCAGTTCCCTGTGGCAGAAAGAGATCCCAGCACACACTGGAAAATGTTCTCATCTGTGCTGCATTGTAGATGAGGGTGCTGGGAAGGCTTCTCCATCAGCTTGGATGAATAAAGTTTTGAAGCCCTTGGAGCCTCCTGCAGGTATGTTCTCAGTGTGCCACCAAGGAAGAATTGTAGACAAGCGGGCAGGCACCAGGTGACAGAAGCTTCTGTGGCTGTTGTGTTACAGATGTGTCTACAGGGAAGACTTCTCCAGCTTCTCCAGCTGCTACCTTGGATGCTGCACTCAAGCCCAGCTCCCATCTCAGGGGTGAGTAGTGTGTCCCTGCTGACCCCACAGGCTTAGCCCTGCTTTTCTGGGATCCATTCCTGGGAAATGGAAATATTTTTCTCTAAGGTACTCCAACAGGGAAAATCCAAGATACAACAGATAAGATATCCCTGGAACCATCCAAACAGATGAGGCAAGAGCTGAAGGAACCCCTGCAGACAAGAGAATGTGGGTGCATTTCCCTCATGCTTCCCCTGGGAGTCAGCAGCCGGGGGCTTTGGCTGCACATCTGGACACGCCGTGCCCGGCACAGCAGGAAGGGATCCATGGCAGCCTCGCTGCCCCGCTGCTGCTTTCACGCCCTGCAGGGCTGTTTGCCAGCCTGGCCTGGCTGCAGCTTCTGCCCAGCCTCTGCCGGAAGTTATTGGGCATCAGCTGACAGGCCATGCCCAAACTGTAACACACCCTGAGATCCCCCACTATATCCAGCCCTGCAGATTAGGAAAAGGGTGGCTGTTTGGAGGTGGAAGTGCTCTCATCATGCCACTGTAACCTGGCCATTTTCCTGCTCCATAAATTTCACAAATATTACCTCTTATGCCACCACCCAAGTGGGAAACAGCTCCATCTGATGCAGCTGTCTCCCTTCCTTTGTCAAGAGATGGACATAGTGCTTCAGTGGAAGGTGGTATTTCTTGAAGGAAGCACTCCATCTTCGGTGCCAGCCCCTGCTGCAGGAAGGAAGGCAAAGCCAGACACGGGCACATGCACAGCAGGTAATTGCTGTGCCGGGCTCAGCCCTGGCCGGGGTTGTGTGGCAGCAGCTCTTCTCCCAGGGCCTGCCCTTGCCCGG
The DNA here is from genome assembly GCF_036417665.1 of Passer domesticus. Classification (NCBI taxonomy): domain Eukaryota; kingdom Metazoa; phylum Chordata; class Aves; order Passeriformes; family Passeridae; genus Passer; species Passer domesticus. The sequence continues at coordinate 5,153,981 of NC_087482.1, read as the reverse complement.
CCCGGCAGCAGCCAAAGCTGGAGGCGCCTCGGCTTCCAGGCCTCTGGAGCTGGTTCAGAGCCCCGGGGAAACGGGACTGGTGCAGCAATGTCCCTGGCGCTGCAGCTGCTGCGGAGCTGGCCCTGAGTGCCCAGAGGCCCAAGGCACAGGAGCAGCCCCGAGCGGGAGCCCTGCCGCCAGCCCAGGGCCAGAGCCAGCCCTGGCACACAATGGAAACAGTTCTCATCTTGGTTTGCTTCCAGACTGGGATGCTGGGAAGGATTCTCCATTAGCCTGGCGCTCTGAAGTTGTGAAGCCCTCTGAACATTCTGCAGGTATGTTCTCACTGTCCCACCAAGGCGTAATGTTTGACTGACTGGTAAGAACCAGGTGACAGAAGCTTCTGTGGCTGTTGTGTTACAGGCGTGTCTGCAGGGACGTCCTCACCAACTCCTACCTTGGATGCTGCACAAAAGGCCAGCTCCCATGGCAGGGGTGAGTAGTGTGTCCCTGCTGACCCCTCAGGCTGAGCCCTGCTTTTGTGGGGTCCATTCCTGGGAAATGGAACAACTTTCTCTTAAGGTCCTCTGACAGGAAAGACCAAAGACATGGCAGGCAGGAAATTCCAGGACCCATTAGAAATCATGTGGCAAAGCTGAAGGAACGTCTGCAGAGAAGACAAGGTGGGTGCATTTCCCTCATGCTGCTCCTGGGACTCAGTAGCCGGGGGCGTTGGCTGCACATCTGGACACGCCGTGCCCGGCACGGCAGGAAGGGATCCATGGCAGCCTCGCTGCCCCGCTGCTGCTTTCACGCCCTGCAGGGCTGTTTCCCAGCCTGGCCTGGCTGCAGCTTCTGCCCAGCCTCTGCAGGAAGGCATTTGGCATCAGCTGGCAGACAGCCCCAATTGCACCACAGGCCATGCCCACCCTCAGATCCCCTGCAATTTCCTGGTGTCCAGGCAGATCAGATGTTGGGGCTGTTTGGGGAAGGAAGCAGCCTTGGGTTGTCCCAAAATCCTGGGTGTTTTCTGATCCTTGTGCATTCCTTTCACAAGTGATGCCTCCTGAAATTGTCCCCTTCCCCATTCCCAGTCAGGAATGTTTTCATCTGATCCAGCTGTCTCTTTTCCATTCTCCAGAAATGAAAGGAGAGCCTGTGGAGAAAGAAGCATTTCCCGGAGGAAGCAGTGGTTGCATGCCAGCCTCAGCTCCAGGAAGGGAGGCCATGCCAGGCACAGGCACAGGAGGTAATTGCTGTGCCTCTGGGCCTGAGCCCTGCTGAGGCTTGAGCTGCCCTCTCTGCTGTTTGGCAGTGCGGGCACAGCCTGGACTAGAGCAGCACAGCCCAGGGGAATTATCCCGAGCAGGCTCAGGGCACTGAGCAGTCCTGCTGGGGTCCCTCCATGGGAGACATGTCCTGAAACCTGGGAGCGACTGCACGGGGTGCCCACAGTGGGGAAAGGACAGAGGGGGAGAGCAAGGCTCCAGTGTGTCCTGAGAGGGCCTGGCTGTTTGCCCTTGGGATCTGGGGTGTTTCCCCACAGAAGGAGGGCAGGAGGGACAGAGGGAGGGCAGGATGGATAGCTGTGGCACTGCCTGCTGCAGTTTTCCCCCATGCTTTAGGGAGGATTTCTTCTGTGTGTGAGGGGGAGAGTTCCAGGTCCCTGCACTGCTGCAGCCACCCCTCCCAGGGATGTTGCTGAGGGCAGGGAAAGAGTGTGGAGAGTGACCAGGAGCCAGCCCAGAGCTCCCCAGGCCCCTGGGCAGCTTTGGCCATGTCTATTCACATCTGGCTCCCATGGCCTTAGCCGACTCCCTGGCAGTGCCCAGTTCCCCGTGGCAGAAAGAGATCCCAGCACACACTGGAAAATGTTCTCATCTGTGCTGCATTGTAGATGAGGGTGCTGGGAAGGCTTCTCCATCAGCTTGGATGAATAAAGTTTTGAAGCCCTTGGAGCCTCCTGCAGGTATGTTCTCAGTGTGCCACCAAGGAAGAATTGTAGACAAGCGGGCAGGCACCAGGTGACAGAAGCTTCTGTGGCTGTTGGGTTACAGATGTGTCTACAGGGAAGACTTCTCCAGCTTCTCCAGCTGCTACCTTGGATGCTGCACTCAAGCCCAGCTCCCATCTCAGGGGTGAGTAGTGTGTCCCTGCTGACCCCACAGGCTGAGCCCTGCTTTTCTGGGATCCATTCCTGGGAAATGGAAATATTTTTCTCTAAGGTACTCCAACAGGGAAAATCCAAGATACAACAGATAAGATATCCCTGGAACCATCCAAACAGATGAGGCAAGAGCTGAAGGAACCCCTGCCGACAAGAGAAGGTGGGTGCATTTCCCTCATGCTTCCCCTGGGAGTCAGCAGCCGGGGGCTTTGGCTGCACATCTGGACACGCCATGCCCGGCACAGTGGGAAGGGATCCATGGCAGCCTCGCTGCCCCGCTGCTGCTTTCACGCCCTGCAGGGCTGTTTGCCAGCCTGGCCTGGCTGCAGCTTCTGCCCAGCCTCTGCCGGAAGTTATTGGGCATCAGCTGACAGGCCATGCCCAAACTGTAACACACCCTGAGATCCCCCACTATATCCAGCCCTGCAGATTAGGAAAAGGGTGGCTGTTTGGAGGTAGAAGTGCTCTCATCATGCCACTGTAACCTGGCCATTTTCCTGCTCCATAACTTTCACAAATATTACCTCTTATGCCACCACCCAAGTGGGAAACAGCTCCATCTGATGCAGCTGTCTCCCTTCCTTTGTCAAGAGATAGACATAGTGCTTCAGTGGAAGGTGGTATTTCCTGAAGGAAGCACTCCATCTTCGGTGCCAGCCCCTGCTGCAGGAAGGAAGGCAAAGCCAGACACGGGCACAGGCACAGCAGGTAATTGCTGTGCCGGGCTCAGCCCTGGCCGGGGCTGTGTGGCAGCAGCTCTTCTCCCAGGGCCTGCCCTTGCCCGGCCCGGCAGCAGCCAAAGCTGGAGGCGCCTCAGCTTCCAGGCCTCTGGAGCTGGTTCAGAGCCCCGGGAAAACGGGACTGGTGCAGCAACGTCCCTGGCGCTGCAGCTGCTGCGGAGCTGGCCCTGAGTGCCCAGAGGCCCAAGGCACAGGAGCAGCCCCGAGCGGGAGCCCTGCCGCCAGCCCAGGGCCAGAGCCAGCCCTGGCACACAATGGAAACAGTTCTCATCTTGGTTTGCTTCCAGACTGGGATGCTGGGAAGGATTCTCCATTAGCCTGGCGCTCTGAAGTTGTGAAGCCCTCTGAGCATTCTGCAGGTATGTTCTCACTGTCCCACCAAGGCGTAATGTTTGACTGACTGGTAAGAAGCAGGTGACAGAAGCTTCTCTGGCTGATTTGTTACAGATGTGTCTGCAGGGAGGACCTCACCAACTCCTACCTTGGATGCTGCACAAAAGCCCAGCTCCCATGGCAGGGGTGAGTAGTGTGTCCCTGCTGACCCCTCAGGCTGAGCCCTGCTTTTGTGGGGTCCATTCCTGGGAAATGGAACTACTTTCTCTTAAGGTCCTCTGACAGGAGAGACCAAAGACATGGCAGGCAGGAAATTCCAGGACCCATTAGAAATCATGTGGCAAATGCTGAAGGAACGTCTGCAGAGAAGACAAGGTGGGTGCATTTCCCTCATGCTGCTCCTGGGACTCAGTAGCCGGGGGCGTTGGCTGCACATCTGGACACGCCGTGCCCGGCACAGCAGGAAGGGATCCATGGCAGCCTTACTGCCCCGCTGCTGCTTTCAGGCCCTGCAGGGCTGTTTCCCAGCCTGGCCTGGCTGCAGCTTCTGCCCAGCCTCTGCAGGAAGGCATTTGGCATCAGCTGGCAGACAGCCCCAATTGCACCACAGGCCATGCCCACCCTCAGATCCCCTGCAATTTCCTGGTGTCCAGGCAGATCAGATGTTGGGGCTGTTTGGGGAAGGAAGCAGCCTTGGGTTGTCCCAAAATCCTGGGTGTTTTCTGATCCTTGTGCATTCCTTTCACAAGTGATGCCTCCTGAAATTGTCCCCTTCCCCATTCCCAGTCAGGAATGCTTTAATCTGATCCAGCTGTCTCTTTTCCATTCTCCAGAAATGAAAGGAGAGCCTGCGGAGAAAGAAGCATTTCCCGGAGGAAGCAGTGGTTGCATGCCAACCTCAGCTCCAGGAAGGGAGGCCATGCCAGGCACAGGCACAGGAGGTAATTGCTGTGCCTCTGGGCCTGAGCCCTGCTGAGGCTTGAGCTGCCCTCTCTGCTGTTTGGCAGTGCGGGCACAGCCTGGACTAGAGCAGCACAGCCCAGGGGAATTATCCCGAGCAGGCGCAGGGCACTGAGCAGTCCTGCTGGGGTCCCTCCATGGGAGACATGTCCTGAAACCTGGCAGCGACTGCACGGGGTGCCCACGGTGGGGAAAGGACAGAGGGGGAGAGCAAGGCTCCAGTGTGTCCTGAGAGGGCCTGGCTGTTTGCCCTTGGGATCTGGGGTGTTTCCCCACAGAAGGAGGGCAGGAGGGACAGAGGGAGGGCAGGATGGATAGCTGTGGCACCGCCTGCTGCAGTTTTCCCCCATGCTTTAGGGAGGATTTCTTCTGTGTGTGAGGGGGAGAGTTCCAGGTCCCTGCACTGCTGCAGCCACCCCTCCCAGGGATGTTGCTGAGGGCAGGGAAAGAGTGTGGAGAGTGACCAGGAGCCAGCCCAGAGCTCCCCAGGCCCCTGGGCAGCTTTGGCCATGTCTATTCACATCTGGCTCCCATGGCCTTACCCGACTCCCTGGCAGTGCCCAGTTCCCTGTGGCAGAAAGAGATCCCAGCACACACTGGAAAATGTTCTCATCTGTGCTGCATTGTAGATGAGGGTGCTGGGAAGGCTTCTCCATCAGCTTGGATGAATAAAGTTTTGAAGCCCTTGGAGCCTCCTGCAGGTATGTTCTCAGCGTGCCACCAAGGAAGAATTGTAGACAAGCGGGCAGGCACCAGGTGACAGAAGCTTCTGTGGCTGTTGTGTTACAGATGTGTCTACAGGGAAGACTTCTCCAGCTTCTCCAGCTGCTACCTTGGATGCTGCACTCAAGCCCAGCTCCCATCTCAGGGGTGAGTAGTGTGTCCCTGCTGATCCCACAGGCTGAGCCCTGCTTTTCTGGGATCCATTCCTGGGAAATGGAAATATTTTTCTCTAAGGTACTCCAACAGGGAAAATCCAAGATACAACAGATAAGATATCCCTGGAACCATCCAAACAGATGAGGCAAGAGCTGAAGGAACCCCTGCAGACAAGAGAAGGTGGGTGCATTTCCCTCATGCTTCTCCTGGGAGTCAGCAGCCGGGGGCTTTGGCTGCACATCTGGACACGCCGTGCCCGGCACAGTGGGAAGGGATCCATGGCAGCCTTGCTGCCCCGCTGCTGCTTTCACGCCCTGCAGGGCTGTTTCCCAGCCTGGCCTGGCTGCAGCTTCTGCCCAGCCTCTGTAGGAAGTTATTGGGCATCAGCTGACAGGCCATGCCCAAACTGTAAGACACCCTGAGATCCCCCACTATATCCAGCCCTGCAGATTAGGAAAAGGGTGGCTGTTTGGAGGTGGAAGTGCTCTCATCATGCCACTGTAACCTGGCCATTTTCCTGCTCCATAACTTTCACAAATATTACCTCTGATGCCACCACCCAAGTGGGAAACAGCTCCATCTGATGCAGCTGTCTCCCTTCCTTTGTCAAGAGATAGACATAGTGCTTCAGTGGAAGGTGGTATTTCTTGAAGGAAGCACTCCATCTTCGGTGCCAGCCCCTGCTGCAGGAAGGAAGGCAAAGCCAGACACGGGCACATGCACAGCAGGTAATTGCTGTGCCGGGCACAGGCCTGGCCGGGGCTGTGTGGCAGCAGCTCTTCTCCCAGGGCCTGCCCTTGCCCGGCCCGGCAGCAGCCAAAGCTGGAGGCGCCTCAGCTTCCAGGCCTCTGGAGCTGGTTCAGAGCCCCGGGGAAACGGGACTGGTGCAGCAACGTCCCTGGCGCTGCAGCTGCTGCGGAGCTGGCCCTGAGTGCCCAGAGGCCCAAGGCACAGGAGCAGCCCCGAGCGGGAGCCCTGCCACCAGCTGAGGGCCAGAGCCAGCCCTGGCACACAATGGAAACAGTTCTCATCTTGGTTTGCTTCCAGACTGGGATGCTGGGAAGGATTCTCCATTAGCCTGGCGCTCTGAAGTTGTGAAGCCCTCTGAGCATTCTGCAGGTATGTTCTCATTGTCCCACCAAGGCGTAATGTTTGACTGACTGGTAAGAAGCAGGTGACAGAAGCTTCTGTGGCTGTTGTGTTACAGGCGTGTCTGCAGGGAGGACCTCACCAACTCCTACCTTGGATGCTGCACAAAAGGCCAGCTCCCATGGCAGGGGTGAGTAGTGTGTCCCTGCTGACCCCTCAGGCTGAGCCCTGCTTTTGTGGGGTCCATTCCTGGGAAATGGAACTACTTTCTCTTAAGGTCCTCTGACAGGAAAGACCAAAGACATGGCAGGCAGGAAATTCCAGGACCCATTAGAAATCATGTGGCAAATGCTGAAGGAACGTCTGCAGAGAAGACAAGGTGGGTGCATTTCCCTCATGCTGCTCCTGGGACTCAGCAGCTGGGGGCTTTGGCTGCACATCTGGACACGTCGTGCCCGGCACAGCAGGAAGGGATCCATGGCAGCCTTGCTGCCCCGCTGCTGCTTTCATGCCCTGCAGGGCTGTTTCCCAGCCTGGCCTGGCTGCAGCTTCTGCCCAGCCTCTGCAGGAAGGCATTTGGCATCAGCTGGCAGACAGCCCCAATTGCACCAGCTGACGGACAGTCCATGCCCACCCTCAGATCCCCTGCAATTTCCTGATGTCCAGGCAGATCAGATGTTGGGGCTGTTTGGGGAAGGAAGCAGCCTTGGGTTGTCCCAAAATCCTGGGTGTTTTCTGATCCTTGTGCATTCCTTTCACAAGTGATGCCTCCTGAAATTGTCCCCTTCCCCATTCCCAGTCAGGAATGTTTTCATCTGATCCAGCTGTCTCTTTTCCATTCTCCAGAAATGAAAGGAGAGCCTGTGGAGAAAGAAGCATTTCCCGGAGGAAGCAGTGGTTGCATGCCAGCCTCAGCTCCAGGAAGGGAGGCCATGCCAGGCACAGGCACAGGAGGTAATTGCTGTGCCTCTGGGCCTGAGCCCTGCTGAGGCTTGAGCTGCCCTCTCTGCTGTTTGGCAGTGCGGGCACAGCCTGGACTAGAGCGGCACAGCCCAGGGGAATTATCCCGAGCAGGCGCAGGGCACTGAGCAGTCCTGCTGGGGTCCCTCCATGGGAGACATGTCCTGAAACCTGGGAGTGACTGCACGGGGTGCCCACGGTGGGGAAAGGACAGAGGGGGAGAGCAAGGCTCCAGTGTGTCCTGAGAGGGCCTGGTTTTTTCCCCTTGGGATCTGGGGGGTTTCCCCACAGAAGGAGGGCAGGAGGGACAGAGGGAGGGCAGCATGGATAGCTGTGGCACTGCCTGCTGCAGTTTTCCCCCATGCTTTAGGGAGGATTTCTTCTGTGTGTGAGGGGGAGAGTTCCAGGTCCCTGCACTGCTGCAGCCACCCCTCCCAGGGATGTTGCTGAGGGCAGGGAAAGAGTGTGGAGAGTGACCAGGAGCCAGCCCAGAGCTCCCCAGGCCCCTGGGCAGCTTTGGCCATGTCTATTCACATCTGGCTCCCATGGCCTTACCCGACTCCCTGGCAGTGCCCAGTTCCCTGTGGCAGAAAGAGATCCCAGCACACACTGGAAAATGTTCTCATCTGTGCTGCATTGTAGATGAGGGTGCTGGGAAGGCTTCTCCATCAGCTTGGATGAATAAAGTTTTGAAGCCCTTGGAGCCTCCTGCAGGTATGTTCTCAGTGTGCCACCAAGGAAGAATTGTAGACAAGCGGGCAGGCACCAGGTGACGGAAGCTTCTGTGGCTGTTGTGTTACAGATGTGTCTACAGGGAGGACTTCTCCAGCTTCTCCAGCTGCTACCTTGGATGCTGCACTCAAGCCCAGCTCCCATCTCAGGGGTGAGTAGTGTGTCCCTGCTGATCCCACAGGCTGAGCCCTGCTTTTCTGGGATCCATTCCTGGGAAATGGAAATATTTTTCTCTAAGGTACTCCAACAGGGAAAATCCAAGATACAACAGATAAGATATCCCTGGAACCATCCAAACAGATGAGGCAAGAGCTGAAGGAACCCCTGCAGACAAGAGAAGGTGGGTGCATTTCCCTCATGCTTCTCCTGGGAGTCAGAAGCCGGGGGCTTTGGCTGCACATCTGGACACGCCGTGCCCGGCACAGTGGGAAGGGATCCATGGCAGCCTTGCTGCCCCGCTGCTGCTTTCACGCCCTGCAGGGCTGTTTCCCAGCCTGGCCTGGCTGCAGCTTCTGCCCAGCCTCTGTAGGAAGTTATTGGGCATCAGCTGACAGGCCATGCCCAAACTGTAACACACCCTGAGATCCCCCACTATATCCAGCCCTGCAGATTAGGAAAAGGGTGGCTGTTTGGAGGTGGAAGTGCTCTCATCATGCCACTGTAACCTGGCCATTTTCCTGCTCCATAACTTTCACAAATATTACCTCTGATGCCACCACCCAAGTGGGAAACAGCTCCATCTGATGCAGCTGTCTCCCTTCCTTTGTCAAGAGATAGACATAGTGCTTCAGTGGAAGGTGGTATTTCTTGAAGGAAGCACTCCATCTTCGGTGCCAGCCCCTGCTGCAGGAAGGAAGGCAAAGCCAGACACGGGCACATGCACAGCAGGTAATTGCTGTGCCGGGCACAGGCCTGGCCGGGGCTGTGTGGCAGCAGCTCTTCTCCCAGGCCCTGCCCTTGCCCGGCCCGGCAGCAGCCAAAGCTGGAGGCGCCTCAGCTTCCAGGCCTCTGGAGCTGGTTCAGAGCCCCGGGGAAACGGGACTGGTGCAGCAACGTCCCTGGCGCTGCAGCTGCTGCGGAGCTGGCCCTGAGTGCCCAGAGGCCCAAGGCACAGGAGCAGCCCCGAGCGGGAGCCCTGCCGCCAGCCCGGGGCCAGAGCCAGCCCTGGCACACAATGGAAACAGTTCTTATCTTGGTTTGCTTCCAGACTGGGATGCTGGGAAGGATTCTCCATTAGCCTGGCGCTCTGAAGTTGTGAAGCCCTCTGAGCATTCTGCAGGTATGTTCTCACTGTCCCACCAAGGCGTAATGTTTGACTGACTGGTAAGAAGCAGGTGACAGAAGCTTCTGTGGCTGTTGTGTTACAGGCGTGTCTGCAGGGAGGACCTCACCAACTCCTACCTTGGATGCTGCACAAAAGGCCAGCTCCCATGGCAGGGGTGAGTAGTGTGTCCCTGCTGACCCCTCAGGCTGAGCCCTGCTTTTGTGGGGTCCATTCCTGGGAAATGGAACTACTTTCTCTTAAGGTCCTCTGACAGGAAAGACCAAAGACATGGCAGGCAGGAAATTCCAGGACCCATTAGAAATCATGTGGCAAATGCTGAAGGAACGTCTGCAGAGAAGACAAGGTGGGTGCATTTCCCTCATGCTGCTCCTGGGACTCAGCAGCTGGGGGCTTTGGCTGCACATCTGGACACGTCGTGCCCGGCACAGCAGGAAGGGATCCATGGCAGCCTTGCTGCCCCGCTGCTGCTTTCATGCCCTGCAGGGCTGTTTCCCAGCCTGGCCTGGCTGCAGCTTCTGCCCAGCCTCTGCAGGAAGGCATTTGGCATCAGCTGGCAGACAGCCCCAATTGCACCAGCTGACGGACAGTCCATGCCCACCCTCAGATCCCCTGCAATTTCCTGATGTCCAGGCAGATCAGATGTTGGGGCTGTTTGGGGAAGGAAGCAGCCTTGGGTTGTCCCAAAATCCTGTGTGTTTTCTGATCCTTATCCATTCCTTTCACAAGTGATGCCTCACCTTCCCCATTCCCAGTGAGGAATGTTTCCATCTGATCCAGCTGTCTCTTTTTCATTCTCCAGAAGTGAAAGGAGAGTCTGTGCAGATGGAAGCACTCTCCAGAGGAAGCAGTGGTTCCATGCCAGCCTCTGCTGCAGGAAGGGAGGCCATGCCAGGCACAGGCACAGGAGGTAATTGCTGTGCCTCTGGGCCTGAGCCCTGCTGAGGCTTGAGCTGCCCTCTCTGCTGCTTGGCAGTGCGGGCACAGCCTGTACTAGAGCAGCACAGCCCAGGGGAATTATCCCGAGCAGGCTCAGGGCACTGAGCAGTCCTGCTGGGGTCCCTCCGTGGGAGACATGTCCTGAAACCTGGGAGTGACAGCATGGGGTGCCCATGGTGGGGAAAGGACAGAGGGGGAGAGCAAGGCTCCAGTGTGTCCTGAGAGGGCCTGGCTGTTTGCCCTTGGGATCTTGGAGCTGTCTCAGCAGAAGGAGGGCAGGAGGGAGTGTAGGAGGGAGGGATGGATAGCTGTGGCACTGCCTGCTGCAGTTTTCCCCCATGCTTTAGGGAGGATTTTCTGTGAGTTTGAGGGAGAGAACCCCGGGGCCCTGGGCTACTCCAGCCACCCCTCCCAGGGATGTTGCTGAGGGCAGGGAAAGAGTGTGGAGAGTGATGAGGAGCCAGCCCAGAGCTCCCCAGGCCCCTGGGCAGCTTTGGCCATGTCCATTCCCATCTGGGTCCCATAGCCTTACCCGACCCCCTTGCAGTGGCCTTTTGCCTGTAGCATTAGGGGTTCCCAGCATGCCACAGATATGGTTGTGATCTCTGCTCCCTTTTAGACTGGAGTCGTGACATGGGTTTTCAGGAAGTCCTGATGAAGGATGGTTTGAAGTTCCTGGAGGATGCTGGAGGTAAGTTTTCATTCTGCCTTTCCTGAGTGAATAATCTGGATCAATGCAAAAAAAGCTCATTTATAAACCATTTCCCTTAACATTATGTAAGGGCTGAAGGATTCTGAGAATCTTTCCCTGCTCCCTTCTGGATCCCTGAGGGATCCCACAGGATCGCTGTCAGTGGGAGGAAGGAGCATTGATCTTTCAGTCCTCCTCCCGTGTACTGTGCCAGTGTGTCCTTCCGTGTGCTCTGTGCAGTCAAAGAGAAGAGCAGACAGGGAAGGGGCCGGGCCCAGGGCTGTGCCCCGGGGCTGAGCCTTGTGGGCAGCCTGAGGATCTCCTGCAGTGCCACAGGAGCTCTTCTGTCCTGCCTTTCTTTGCAGCTGAACCTGCCGGTGAAGGCCCCACATCCAGGACAAGGCTCTGGGAGATGCTGAGGGTAGGTCAAGGCCTTTCCCCCAGGGAGAGCTGCCAGCTCAGAGCCCAAAGCTCGGCCAGGGAGGCATTGCTGCAGGTGCCAGCAGAGAACCATGCATGTGTGTGCCCGCACCCTGCACGATCCCCTCACCGCTGCTGCGGCTCAGTGGTGCCCGTGCAGATCAGCAGAGATGGCAGAAGCTTCTGTGGCTGTTGAGTTACAGGTGTGTCTGCAGGGAGGACTTCTCAAGCTCTAGGGCTGGATGCTTGGCCCCAACCCAGCTCCCATGGCAGGGGTGAGTAGTGTGTCCCTGCTGACCCCACAGGCTGAGCCCCGCTTTTGTGGGATCCATTCCTGGGAAATGGAACTACTTTCTCTTAGGGTCCTCCAAAAGTAAAGACCCAAGATACTGCAGCCAAAACGTCTCATGAGGCAGATGAATTCCTGAGACAAACACAGAAGGAAGCACCCCGAGGACAAGGTGGGTGCGTTTCCCTCATGCTTCCCCTGGGACTCAGCAGCCGGGGGCTTTGGCTGCACATCTGGACACGCCGTGCCCGGCACAGCAGGAAGGGATCCATGGCAGCCTCGCTGCCCCGCTGCTGCTTTCACGCCCTGCAGGGCTGTTTGCCAGCCTGGCCTTGCTGCAATTCCTCCCCAGCCTCTGCAGGATGGAATTTGGCATTAGCTGATAGGGTGCCCCAACTGTACTGTGGGCCTGAGATTCCCTGCCATTTCCCAGTCTCTGAGAAGATCAGGCGGTGTAGCTGTTTGCTCATGGGAGTGCACTGGCCTAGCCCAAATTACCTGGGCTTTTTCCTGATCTTTACCTGTGACTTAGACAAGCATTGCCTCATGAAGGTGCCACCTCCCCAGTGGGGAGTGTTTCCATTTGATCCAGTTGACCCTTTTTCCCTTGTTCAAGTGATGGACCAAAAGGCTGTGCAGAAGGAGGAGCACCCAGGGAGAAGCAGTGGCTCATTGGCAGCTCGAGCTGCAGGAAGGAAGGCAATGCCAGACACGGGCACAGGCACAGCAGGTAATTGCTGTGCTGGGCTCAGCCCTGGCCGGGGCTGTGTGGCAACAGCTCTTCCCCCAGGGCCTGCCCTTGCCCGGCCCGGCAGCAGCCAAAGCTGGAGGCGCCTCGGCTTCCAGGCCTCTGGAGCTGGTTCAGAGCCCCGGGGAAACGGGACTGGTGCAGCAACGTCCCTGGCGCTGCAGCTGCTGCGGAGCTGGCCCTGAGTGCCCAGAGGCCCAAGGCACAGGAGCAGCCCCGAGCGGGAGCCCTGCCGCCAGCCCAGGGCCAGAGCCAGCCCTGGCTCCCGACAGGCTCCTGACAGGGCCTGAGCCTGTCCCCTGGGGCTGGGGGAGCTGTCACGGGGCAGGGAGGGCCAGGGGTGGCAGTGGCTGCTCAGGGATGGCTTTGGCCCGTGTCCCTGGCAGCAGCCACTGCCCAAGCAGCTGCGCTGCCCCCGGGCTCTCCTCCCGGCCTGCTGGGCTTTGTTGGCTGGCGCAGCCTGTGCCAAGGGCCGGCAAGGTGCCTGCAGGCCCCAGCTCTGGGGGAAACAGAGTACGTCCTGCCCGTATCCACCGTGCTGCCAGCTCAGCAGTGCAGCACAGCACGGGCTCACGCTCCCCATCGCTCCCACAGATGCAGCCGGCACCACAAGACCTGTTCGCAATGCCCAGGATGGCCTCGGAAAGGGGCTTCTGTCAGGGAACCGGCTTCTGGCTAGGGTTACTGGCAGGCGTGCTTTGTTTGGAGCTTGTTTTCATGTTGTGCTGCTTTGGAATCTGGTATTCCTGGAACAGAAAACAGTGAGTGTTTTGTTGCTCTCCCCCTCAAACAGCTTCTTTTGAAAGTCTAACATGGTCAGGGAACATTCCCATTGAGGCTGCAGTGGAGTTGTGGCCAGTCCATGATTGTCCAAATAACTCTGCTGAGGGTTCTGCTGCTGCTCAGTGCTTCCATTGGCCCCTCAATTGCTGGGCCTTGTCCTGGGGGCCCCGCTGGGGCTGCAGCCAGAGCTGGCTCCCACTGAGGCTGCCTGGCCAAGAGCAGCCCCAGGGGCACGGGGCAGAGGCAGAGGCAGGTGGGGAGGAGAAAGAGCAGGGCCGAGGTTGCCCTTGAAAGGCAGAGGCGCTCTGGGACCCGCTCCTGGCCAGGGACCCTGCCCAGAGCCGTCCCTGCTTTCCGGGGCCTTGAGGGGCAGCTGTCCAGCTGGGCCCGGCTGTGCCAGCAGCTCCAGCCGTGCTGGGGAGCCTTGCCAGCTCTGGGCCCTGCTGTGCACGAGGGTCCCTGTGTGCCACTGGCAGCTGGGGCCTCAGCCTCCTCCTCTCTTCACAGGAGCACCTCGGGACAGGAGTTGGAAGACGGTGGCTGCACCTGACACCCAGACAGCGTGAGCAGCTCCTCCAGCAGCAGGAACGGCCCGGACAGCCCTCTCAAGTCTTCTGTGAAGAGGACCCCAGAACAACCAACTACGAGGAAGCCTCTTATTGCCCCGTAGATCCCACTGCCACCTGCTCTCCCCATGGGCCTCCCCAAGCTGCCTTCATCCCTTTTTTTCTCTCCATCTGTCCCATCCCAGCCAACCCGAGTTCCTCTAGAGACCCCAGGACCAGCCCAGCACCTTCCAGCCCCTCCTCAGACAAACACATCCCTTCCTCTGCCCCTGAGCCCCCTGGCCTTGCTCTCTAGGCAGCACTGAAGGTGACACCCCACCCCACCCCACCCTCCCCCCCACCCCCCCGCTTGCAGAGTAGGCAATGGCCCATTCCTCTGTTGAAATAAAGAGAAGGATCTGTGTTGTGGTTTGAAAGCAAAACCAGTGAGAGACTCCAAGTCAGAAATACAATTTATTAGGAAAAGGGAAAAAATCCCAAAATACATGCAATGATACAAAAGAAAAACCACTGACAGGCTCAGAATACAGCCTGCTGACACCCTGCTAGTTAGGGTGGTGGTAGCAGTCCACATGAAATGGACTTGTGGAAGTGGTGATCCTGTAGAAACAATCTGGTAGCTCTCATCCTCTGGAAAAGCAGTGGGTAAGGGCGGCGGTTCCTCTGGGAATCCAGTGGAAAGACTGCTTGTTGTGTCCCAAAACCCAGATTATATCCAGCTGGGGATGCTTAGCTCCTCCCCCATGGGCAGAGCATCTCACAGTGGGCTGGTATCATTCTGCCTCATGCTGTGGGTCCTTGATTAGCCATTAAACAGAAATGGCTCTGGGAGGGAGTTATCTCTGAGTCATGTGGCAAGACATTGATGGGCCCATTAACAGGAGATAAGGAAGAAACAATGCCCCTCCTGGTTTCAGCAGCTCTTGAGGATGGCATTAGAATACATCTTTACACTGCAACCAAGGACAAGCGGTCACCCCAGTGTCCAGGTGGCAGCAGCAGCAAAGCCCACCCAGCACCAGCACTGACTGAGCTCCATGCCCAGGAGGAGCTGTGGATGCCCACGGTGTGGGCAGGCAGAAGCCAGGCCGGGGCTGCTGATGAAATGGAGGTTTTGGGCCGCTCGCAGGCTCAACACAGTTGGCTGTGATTGGTCATCAAGTGAAAACAATCCACATGGACCAATGGAAGATGCACCTGTTGCATTCCACAGCAGCAGACAGTTATTGTTTACATTTCTTTCCTGAGGCCCTCAGCTCCTCATGAGGGGAAAAATCCCAAGAAAGGATTTTTAATAAAATATCATAGCTACAGATAACTGTTTTACTCATAACACCAGGAGAAGACCAGGGAATGCAGGAAGCCTAGACTAAGGAGCTCCTCTGTCTCCAAGCTGATCCAAACCAACAGACCTACTCAGATAAGCACCAGGGGACCACAGTGCATGCACAAAGGAGAAAAGTTCAAAAGTTCAGTCATGAGCAAGACCACAGCCTTCGACCTCAGAGACCACCAATGACCCCAGTGTGACCACCACAGGAAACAACACGTGCCCAGAAGGCCGTGGATCTAATCGCCATGTGAGGGGAGGACAGGCGGGGCCAGGGGTTGAATGTGCATGACGAGATTGTGTAAGGTATTGCATATGGAACATGTTTGTGAACAAAGATGTGGCTCAGTCCAGGGCTCGGGGCACAAGTTTTCACGAGAGCCGTCTCGCTTGTGCCAGGCCCTGACACGCATACCCACTTCACAACTACATCAGGTTGTGGAGTGCCGCTATAGGACATGAAATAACACAACGCAGACACGCATCTCTCCAAGGTAAAAAAGAAGGCAGTTGAATTTCTGACTCCAACATTTACAGATTTCCAAAAGTGACAGTGGATTGGAGGGTGAAAGTGCCACCTCTCCAATGACACTGGACAAACCAACAGTCCATCAAATTTCTCCTCTGCAGAAAAGAATGCAAAACAATAAGTTATTTACATAAAGTGTTTGGGAAAGTTTGCTACAAGAATGTAAACATCAGAAGGCTTAGAAGAACATTAAAAACCAGGGCGACAGTGGAGTCTATTTATTCTGCAGATGGCTTCACTGTGACCAGCGGTGGGGCCCCGAGGGGATGGGGCAGCCCATGCTGAGCGTCCCTGGGCTGAGGGACATTTCCTTCCGTGGGATCATCTGGGCCCAGACCTCCTCCAGTGCCATGGCCAGGAAAAGAGGGAAGCCATCAAGAGTATCTCCAGGGACACAGCCTGACCAGCAATGTCAGCAGGCAAAACAAAGCTCCTCCCTAATTAACACACACTTGATAGGACCTAATTGATGGGCCATCACCAATGCAGGGTGCTGCACAGGGTCTGCTGCTCTCAGCCAGGGCCAGAGGGAAGGGAAGGGAAGGGAAGGGAAGGGAAGGGAAGGGAAGGGAAGGGAAGGGAAGGGAAGGGAAGGGAAGGGAAGGGAAGGGAAGGGAAGGGAAGGGAAGGGAAGGGAAGGGAAGGGAAGGGAAGGGAAGGGAAGGGAAGGGAAGGGAAGGGAAGGGAAGGGAAGGGAAGGGAAGGGAAGGGCTGTGTGGCCTTGGGGTTCGACAGAGCTGGTGAGCAGCCCCAGAGACACAACAACCCAGGTGCAACCAGGCTTGATTTCCAGGTCAAAACACTCGGCGTAGCTGGCCTGGACTTCCCTGTAAGGCACGTGGGGGCTTTGGAGTCCCCCTAAGGTGCATGAGGGGATGGGGTCCCTTGCGGCACACCCAGGGATATTTTAGGTTTCCTCTGAGGCATGGAGGGCACTGGGGTCCACTTCAAGTCATGCAAGGGATTTGGAATCCTGTGTGAGGCATGCAGAGGGTTTGGGATCTCTCCCAAGGTGTGCAGGGTGCTGGGATCTCTCCTGAGGCACATGTCATGGTTCTGGGGTCTCATTTCACATGTAGAAAGGGCTGTGGACTCTCGTAAGCGTGCAGGTGCTTTGTGTCCCTCCTGCTGCATGCAGTGGGGCTGGAGTGTCTGCTGAGGCACGCAGGGGACGGGGACCTCCAACAGTCCCTCCCGGGCCCGTGCAGCTCGGGGCTGCCACGGCCCAGGGCCAGCCGCCGTGCCGGGATGGCAGTGGCGAGGCGCCGAGGCGGAGCTGCCCCGCCGGGTCACGCTGCACCGGCACGGCACGGGCGGTGCTGAGCGCTGGGCAGGCGGCACCGCCAGCCCAGGGGCCACAGCCCCGGCCCTGCCTCTTTTGGGGCCGGGCACAGACAGCTCCGCGGGACGGGCACCGCTCAGCGCCTGAGGGGACGGAACAGATGCCAGAGGAGCCCCAGGAGCCCTGGACAGGGCCCTGGCGTTGCCTGCCTGGCTCCCCCGGGCCTGTGGCCATCCCGGGCAGCAGGGGCTCGCTCTGGGCCGCGCTCTCCCCGGCCAGCGGGGCTCCGGGCCAGCACCCGGCTCCTGCCACTGCCCTGAGAATGCTGACGGGCTTTCGGGGCAGAACTGACCTTGACAGGGACAGAATTCATAGGAGACTTGTTTTGGCCTTTTACAAGGTTAACTGAGAAACAACTTAAAATCCCCGGCTAAATCGTCTGCTTTAATGCGTGGGGATTTCTTCAAGACCCTTCCTAACTCCCGTGGTGCCGGGCCGGGCCGCGTCCCAGCGAGCACCAACACCCAGCAGCTCGATGGATGCAGCACGGCTGGCACCAGGGAAACGAGTCAGTATCCCTACAGCTGCCCGCTCTGCCTGCACGGCTGTCACACAACAGCAATGTTCCAGAAGGAACAGGCATTTTTACATCCTCAGGACCATGTGATCTTTGGTCCTGGTGGTGGATCAGAGAGAAAAGCCAAATGTGACAGACTAAACTTGACTGTAGGAGAGGGATGCCTCAGCAGAGGGTCTGGGGACCTGTGGTGCCAGCCAGTGGCCCGGCACTCGGACACAGCAGGAAGACCTGAGATTATCACACTTCACCTGGGAGGGTAGAAAAGCTCAGGCGTTCTTTGTTCAAGGTCCCCCAGAGGCACCAGCTGAAGCCGCCACAGCTCCACCTTGATAAAATTGTTTAAAAAGATCCAGAGGTCTGACACTCTGCTGTGGAGGACATTCCACATGTTATATTTGCCCAATTATCCAATCAAAAAAACCGAAAGAACAAACCCAAACAAAATGAAATGTAACAGCAATTTTAATTATGTAGCTTAATATATATACAATTGAATACACTCAAAATATTGACAATATAATTTGCTTTAAATTATGAATAATTTGTTTCTGATAATAGCGTATAAGCAAAAATAACCTCGCGGGGTATGCGTGGGGTACGGGTGCAGGGCTTTTGGACCCCCGTCACCTCACGTACTAGCGTGTCAAGCCCAAATTCCCCTTTTTATGCTGCATGTCATTACCATCTCCTCCCATTTTCGATTCGTCACACTTGTATCACTGCCCTCATCATCACCTTCCCCACGCATGCTCCACACTTCTTTAAGTAAGTTGTACCACTCTTTGGGGATCTTCTTTGAGGAAGGCCTCTCCTCTTCCTCCATGGAGTCCTGGAGTTCACCTTTTGGATTACACATGCGCACCAAGCTGCTACAGTATAAACCAATACTGTGTTCTAACATTAAAGCAGTGAATCTCATATAATCAACATTTGCCTGGTGTCTAACCAAATTCTCCTCTCTTCCAAGGAAATTTAGTCATAGTTATCTCTTGCTTCCTCCTGTTCTGAACATCTGCAGGAGAAGGTTGGGGGTGGACCCCTCCTCTCCCTTTCTTGCTTGGCATGACTCCTTTAACTGGTTTTTTATTTCCAAATATTAATTATCAATATTGATTACTGTTTCAATTTTGTCAGCATGAATCATATCTATTTACCACACACAGTTCTCATCTTTTGGGCATTTAGAAGCTTTTGATTTTGCTTTGCACCCAAGGAAAATATACCCCCAAATGTGCACAAATAACTCCTTCAGCATGTCCTCCTTTTCAGCTGGTGTTTCCATTGTTCTCTGCTATCTTGTCCTCATCTTTCCACAATTCCTGTGCCTATTCAAGTCCAGCCTGGGACAGTGCACGCATTTGCTTTAGTTCTGTAGTGATTTATGCCCAGCCATCCTGCCAACCACACCCATTTCAATGTTGCAACAACCTAACTCTGGGCTGCAGTATGTGAATCACACTCTGCTGTGTGAGCTGGCAGAGCACCAGAGCAGGCACTGAAGAAGGGGCATTCGGTACATTAGTGAAGTGAGTGCTGGAACCTGGGCTAGCTCTTACAACTCCGGCACTACGGCAGGAGTCGGGAACTGCCTCGCTATGGGCATTTACCAGAGGCAGAACCTTTAGTGCCACTTGCTCTCCAGTGCCAGACACAAGCCACGACAGGGACGACGCACAGGAGAAAGGAGGAGGCGTCCCGTCTTCAGGTTCTTCAAGGAACAGCTTAGTCCAGGTGAAGAGAACAGGATGAAAAGCCCCTAGCTGTACTGCCCAAGGGGTTTTGTACACATACAAGTCATGGGGTGGATGCAAACAATGAACCAATAGGGAATGCTCAGGAGAGGAGTGAGGGGATTACATCAAGTGTCTGGGGCCAATTGGGGTAGGAGGGTGGAGAGGATGGGTCACAAGGGCCAATGGGGCTTCCAGGAGTAGGGGAATTCCAAAGGGGAGTTGCAGTCAGAGATTGGCCCAAAGGTTGGGGAACCAAGGGGCTGGGTTGCCTTGACAGGCAGGGAAAGAGCTGGAACAAGGGGTGGGGAAGGACACCAGGGACAGTTTGGAGGGAGGGTAAAACCCACAGGTGAACCAACTCAGGAAAAAAACGGGGGCACAACAGAGCCCTTAAACAAGACTTAAAATGAAATCAATAAAATAAATTTGAACTGCAACAATCAAGAGCATCTTGAGGGACGCAGCCTGACCAGCAATGTCAGCAGGCAAAAGAAAGGTTTTGCTGAGCAATGGCCCTTTGATGAAGCAAAACATTTACAGTCAGGGCAGTCCATTCATGCAGACAGGCGCACACTCTGGGGGTACAGCTGAGGCCATGAGGTCACAGCAGGGCTCCGGGGTCACAGCAGGCTGAGCTCTCAGCAGGCCCTGAGGTCACAGAGGTGCCAGAGGTGCCACAGCCCCGTGGTTGCACAGCAGCACAAGGAGCCAGCAGTCAGTCCCTGAGCACAACTGTTGCGGCAGCAGCGGCGGTGGCAGCAGCGGTGCTGACATTGGGACAGCGGTGTCGGGACAGCGGTGGCAGCAAGAGCTGTGGGACTGGCGGAGGACAAGGCACCATGGCCCTTGCTCTGCGCCTCCTACTCCTGCTGCTCCTGGCCGTGGCCCTGCCTGCCAGGGCTGCCCAGGCTGCTCCGCTGCAAGCGCGGCGAGCAGGTGAGCCGGCAGCCTGGCTGCCCTTTCCCGGAACAGCGCTCCCTGCTCCCTGGGAAGCGCTGGGGATGGTTTTGCCCCGGGCTTTAGGGAGGGTTTCCTCTGTGGGAGGGAGAGAGACCCCACGGGCCCTGGGCTACTCCAGCCACCCTTCCAGGGATGCACACGGCCTGCAATGAGGTTGGAGAGTGACCAGGACCCAGCCCAGAGCTCCCCAGGCCCCTGTGCAGCTTTGGCCATGTCCATTCACATCTGGCTCCCACAGCCTTACCCAACAGCCCTGCATTGCCCAGTTCCCTGTGGCAGAAGGGGATCCCAGCACATCATGGAAATGGTTCTCATCTCTGCTCCCTTCTAGCCTGGAATCGTGACATGGGTTTTCAGGAAGTCCTCATGAAGCATGGTTTGAAGTTCCTGGAGGATGCTGGAGGTAAGTTTTCATTCTGCCTTTCCTGAGAGAATAATCAGGATCAATTCAACAAAAGCTCACTTATTAACCAATTCCCTTAACATAAACTTAAGGTTGAAAGAATCCGGAAACCTTGCCCTGCTCCCTTCTGGATCCCTGAGGGGTCCCACAGGATCACTGTCATTGGGAGGAAGGAGCATTTAGCTGTCCATCTTCCTCCCGTGTGCAATGCCAGTGTGTCCTTCCGTGTGCTCTGTGCAGTCACAGAGAAGAGCAGAGAGGGAAGGGGCCGGGCCTAGGGCTGTGCCCCGGGGCTGAGTCTTGTGGGCAGCCTGAGGATCTCCTGCAGTGCCACAGGAGCTCTTCTGTCCTGCCTTTCTTTGCAGCTGAACCTGCTGGTGAAGGCACCACATCCAGGACTGAGCCTCTGGGAGATGCTGAGGGTAGGTCAAGGCCTTTCCCCTGGGAGAGCTGCCAGCTCAGAGCCCAAAGCTGGGCCAGGGAGGCAGCGCTGCAGCTGCCAGCACAGAACCATGCACGTGTGTGCCCTCGCCCTGCACGATCCCCTCACCGATCCTGCGGCTCAGTGGTGCCCGTGCAGATCAGCAGAGATGGCAGAAGCTTCTGTGGCTGTTGAGTTACAGGTGTGTCTGCAGGGAGGAGATTCATACGTCCTTTGGTAGTTATTGCTGACAAGACCAGCTCCCATAGCAGGGGTGAGTAGTGTGTCCCTGCTGACACCACAAGTTGAGCCCTGCTTTTGTGGAATGCATTCCTGGGAAATGGAAGTATTTGTCTCTAAGGTTCTCCGATAGGGAAGATCCAAAACACAAGAGACAAGATATCCCTGGAACCATCCAAACAGACGAGGCAAGTGCTGAAGAAAATGCTGCAGGGAGGACAAGGTGGGTGCATTTGCCTCATGCTTCCCCTGGGACTCAGCAGCCGGGGGCTTTGGCTGCACATCTGAACGCATGGTTCCCGGCACAGAGGGATGGGATCCATGGCCCATTCCCAGTGAGGAATGTTTCCATCTGATCCAGCTGTCTCTTTTCCATTCTCCAGAAATGAAAGGAGAGCCTGCGGAGAAAGAAGCATTTCCCGGAGGAAGCAGTGGTTCCGTGCCAGCCTCAGCTCCAGGAAGGGAGGCCATGCCAGGCACAGGCACAGGAGGTAATTGCTGTGCCTCTGGGCCTGAGCCCTGCTGAGGCTTGAGCTGCCCTCTCTGCTGTTTGGCAGTGCGGGCACAGCCTGGACTAGAGCGGCACAGCCCAGGGGAATTATCCCGAGCAGGCTCAGGGCACTCGGGTAACTGAGCAGTCCTGCTGGGGTCCCTCCATGGGAGACATGTCCTGAAACCTGGCAGCGACTGCACGGGTTGCTCACGGTGGGGAAAGGACAGAGGGGGAGAGCAAGGCTCCAGTGTGTCCTGAGACGGCCTGGCTGTTTGCCCTTGGGATCTGGGGGGTGTCCCAGCAGAAGGAGGGCAGGAGGGACAGAGGGAGGGAGGGATGGATACCTATGTCACTGCCTGCTGCAGTTTTCCCCGGGGTTTTAGAGAGGATTTCTTCTGTGTCTGAGGGAGAGAACCCCGGGGCCCTGTGGTGCTCTAGCCACCCCTCCCAGGGATGTTGCTGAGGGCAGGGAAAGAGTGTGGAGGGTAATCAGGAGCCAGCCCAGAGCTCCCCAGGCCCCAACAGCTTTGGCCGTGTCCATTCATATCTGGCTCCCATGGCCTTAGCCGAACCCCTGGCAGTGCCCAGTTCCCTGTGCCAGAAGGGGATCCCAGCACACTCTGGAAAATGTTCTCATCTGTGATCCGTTCTAGATGAGGTGTCTGGGAGGGCTTCTCCATCAGCTTGGATGAAGAAAGTTTTGAAGCCCTTGGAGCCTCCTGCAGGTATGTTCTCAGTGTGCCACCAAGGAAGAATTGTAGACAAGCGGGCAGGAACCAGGTGACAGAAGCTTCTGTGGCTGTTGTGTTACAGATGTGTCTACAGGGAGGATTTCTCCAGCTCCTACCTTGGATGTTGCACTCAAGCCCAGCTCCCATCACAGGAGTGAGTAGTGTGTCCCTGATGACCCCACAGGCTGAGACTTGCTTTTGTAGGA
Organism: Passer domesticus; assembly: GCF_036417665.1. NCBI lineage: Eukaryota > Metazoa > Chordata > Aves > Passeriformes > Passeridae > Passer > Passer domesticus. The sequence goes on along the minus strand of NC_087482.1, from coordinate 5,131,516 downwards.
TCCATTCCAGGGAAATGGAAATATTTTTCTCTAAGGTACTCCAACAGGTAAAATCCAAGACACAACAGATAAGATATCCCTGGAACCATTCAAACAGATGAGGCAAGAGCTGAAGGAACCCCTGCAGACAAGAGAAGGTGGGTGCATTTCCCTCATGCTTCCCCTGGGACTCAGCAGCCGGGGGTTTTGGCTGCACATCTGGACATGCCGTGCCCGGCACAGCGGGAAGGGATCCATGGCAGCCTTGCTGCCCCGCTGCTGCTTTCACGCCCTGCAGGGCTGTTTCCCAGCCTGGCCTGGCTGTAGCTTCTGGCCAGCCTCTGCAGGAAGGCACTTGGCATCAGCTGACAGGCAGCCCAAACTGTAAGACACCCTGAAATCCCCCACAATATCCAGCCATGCAGATTAGGAAAAGGGTGTCTGTTTGGAGGTGGAAGTGCTCTCATCATGCCACTGTAACCTGGCCATTTTCCTGCTCCATAAATTTCACAAATATTACCTCTGATGCCACCACCCAAGTGGGGAACAGCTCCATCTGATGCAGCTGTCTCCCTTCCTTTCTCAAGAGATGGACATAGTGCTTCAGTGGAAGGTGGCATTTCTTGAAGGAAGCACTCCATCTTCGGTGCCAGCCCCTGCTGCAGGAAGGAAGGCGATTCCAGACACGGGCACAGGCACAGCAGGTAATTGCTGTGCCGGGCTCAGGCCTGGCCGGGGTTGTGTGGCAGCAGCTCTTCCCCCAGGGCCTGCCGTTCCCCATCATCAGCCAAAGCTGGAGGCGCCTCGGCTTCCAGGCCTCTGGAGCTCGTTCAGAGCCCCGGGGAAACGGGACTGGTGCAGCAGCGTCCCTGGCGCTGCAGCTGCTGCGGAGCTGGCCCTGAGTGCCCAGAGGCCCAAGGCACAGGAGCAGCCCCGAGCGGGAGCCCTGCCGCCAGCCCGGGGCCAGAGCCAGCCCTAGCATGCAATGGAAACAGTTCTCATCTTGGTTTGTTTCCAGACTGGGATGCTGGGAAGGATTCTTCATTAGCCTGGCAAACTGAAGTTGTGAAGCCCTCCGAGCATTCTGCAGGTATGTTCTCACTGTCCCACCAAGGCGTAATGTTTGACTGACTGGTAAGAACCAGGTGACAGAAGCTTCTCTGGCTGTTGTGTTACAGGCGTGTCTGCAGGGACGCCTTCACCAACTCCTACCTCAGATGCTGCACAAAAGCCGAACTCCCATGGCAGGGGTGAGTAGTGTGTCCCTGCTGACCCCTCAAGCTGAGCCCTGCTTTTGTGGGATCCATTCCTGGGAAATGGAACTACTTTCTCTTAAGGTCCTCCGACAGGAGAGACCAAAGACATGGCAGGCAAGAAATTCCAGGACCCATTAGAAGTCATGTGGCAAATGCTGAAGGAATGTCTGCAGAGGAGGCAAGGTGGGTGCATTTGCCTCATGCTTCCCCTGGGACTCAGCAGCTGGGGGCTTTGGCTGCACATCTGGACACGCCGTGCCCGGCACAGCAGGAAGGGATCCATGGCAGCCTTGCTGCCCTGCTGCTGCTTTCACGCCCTGCAGGGCTGTTTCCCAGCCTGGCCTGGCTGCAGCTTCTGCCCAGCCTCTGCAGGAAGGCATGTGGCATCAGCTGGCAGACAGCCCCAATTGCACCACAGGCCATGCCCACCCTCAGATCCCCTGCAATTTCCTGGTGTCCAGGCAGATCAGATGTTGGGGCTGTTTGGGGAAGGAAGCAGCCTTGGCTTGTTCCAAAATCCTGGGTGTTTTCTGATCCTTATGCATTCCATTCACAAGTGATGCTTCCTGAAGTTATCACCTTCCCCATTCCCAGTCAGGAATGTTTTCATCTGATCCAGCTGTCTCTATTCCATTCTCCAGAAATGAAAGGAGAGCCTGTGCAGAAGGAAGCATTTGCCGGAGGAAGCAGTGGTTCCGTGCCAGCCTCTGCTGCAGGAAGGGAGGCCATGCCAGGCACAGGCACAGGAGGTAATTGCTGTGCCTCTGGGCCTGAGCCCTGCTGAGGCTTGAGCTGCCCTCTCTGCTGCTTGGCAGTGCGGGCACAGCCTGGACAAGTCAGGCACAGCCCAGGGGAATTATCCCGAGCAGGCTCAGGGCACTCGGGTCCTGAGCAGTCCTGCTGGGGTCCCTCCATGGGAGACATGTCCTGAAACCTGGCAGCGACTGCACGGGGTGCCCACGGTGGGGAAAGGACAGAGGGGGAGAGCAAGGCTCCAGTGTGTCCTAAGAGGGCCTGGCTGTTTGCCCTTGGGATCTGGGAGCTGTCCCAGCAGAAGGAGGGCAGGAGGGACAGAGGGACGGAGGGATGGATAGCTGTGGCACTGCCTGCTGCAGTTTTCCCCAGGGCTTTTGCGAGGATTTCTTTTGTATGTGAAGAAGAGAGCCCCGGGGCCCTGTGGTGCTCTAGCCACCCCTCCCAGGGATGTTGCTGAGGGCAGGGAAAGAGTGTGGAGAGTGACCAGGAGCCAGCCCAGAGCTCCCCAGGCCCCTGTGCACCTTTGGCCATGTCTATTCCCATCTGGCTCCCACGGTCTTACCCGACACCCTGGCAGTGCCCAGTTCCCTGTGCCAGAACGGGATCCCAGAATGCCACTGATATCGTTCTGATCTCTGATCCCTTCAAGACTGGAATCATGTCTTGGATTTTTTGGAAGCCCTGCTGGAAAATGGCTTGAAATTCCTGGAGGATGCTGGAGGCTATTCCTCCGTGTGCCTTTCTTGACAGAATAATCAGGATCAATGTGACAAGGACTCACTCATAAGCCATTTCCCTTAACATTATTTAAGGGCTGAAGGATTGTGAAAATCTTGCCCTGCTCCCTTCTGGATCCCTGAGGAGTCGCACAGTATCACTGTCAGTGGGAGGAAGGAGCATTTAGCTTTCAATCTTCCTCCAGTGTGCAATGCCAGTGTGTCCTTCCGTGTGCTCTGTGCAATCACAGAGAAGAGCAGAGAGGGAAGGGGCCGGGCCCAGGGCTGTGCCCCGGGGCTGAGCCTTGTGGGCAGCCTGAGGATCTCCTGCAGTGCCACAGGAGCTCTTCTCTCCTGCCTTTCTTTGCAGCTGAACCTGCCGGTGAAGGCCCCACATCCAGGACTGAGGCTGTGGGAGATGCTGAGGGTAGGTCAAGGCCTTTCCCCTGGGAGAGCTGCCAGCTCAGAGCCCAAATCTGGGCCAGGGAGGCAGCGCTGCAGGTGCCAGCAGAGAACCATGCACGTGTGTGCCCTCGCCCTGCACGATCCCCTCACCGCTCCTGCGGCTCAGTGGTGCCCGTACAGATCAGCAGAGATGGCAGAAGCTTCTGTGGCTGTTGAGTTACAGGTGTGTCTGCAGGGAGGACTTCTCAAGCTCCAGGGCTGGATGCTTGGCCCCAACCCAGCTCCCATGGCAGGGGTGAGTAGTGTGTCCCTGCTGACCCCACAGGCTGAGCCCTGCTTTTGTGGGATGCATTCCTGGGAAATGGAACTACTTTTTCTTAAGGTCCTCCAAAAGGGAAGAACCAAGATACTGCAGCCAAAATGTCTCATGAGGCAGATGAATTCCTGAGAGAAACACAGAAGGAAGCACCCGGAGGACAAGGTGGGTGCATTTCCCTCATGCTTCCCCTGGGACTCAGCAACTGGGGGCTTTGGCTGCACATCTGGACACGCCGTGCCCACCACAGTGGGAAGGGATCCATGACAGCCTCGCTGCCCCGCTGCTTCTTGGACGTCTTGCAGGGATGTTTCCCATCCTGGCCTGGCTGCAGCTTCTGCCCAGCCTCTGCAGGATGGAATTTGGCATCAGCTGATAGGGTGCCTCAACTGTACTGTGGGCCTGAGATCCCCTGCCATTTCCCAGTCTCTGAGAAGATCAGGTGGTGTAGCTGTTTGCTCATGGGAGTGCACTGGCCTAGCCCCAATTACCTGGGCTTTTTCCTGATCTTTACCCGTGACTTTGACAAGCATTTCCTGATGAAGATGACACATCCCCAGTGGGAATGTTTCCATTTGATCCAGTTGTCTCTTTTTTCCTTTTTCAAGTGATGGACCAAAAGGCTGTTCAGGAGGAGGAACACTCAGGGAGAAGCAGTGGCTCATTGGCAGCCCCTGCTGCAGGAAGGAAGGCGATGCCAGACACGGGCACAGGCACAGCAGGTAATTGCTGTGCCAGGCTCAGCCCTGGCCGGGGCTGTGTGGCAGCAGCTCTTCCCCCAGGGCCTGCCCTTGCCCGGCCTGGCAGCAGCCAAAGCTGGAGGCGCCTGGGCTTCCAGGCCTCTGGAGCTGGTTCAGAGCCCCGAGGAAATGGGACTGGTGCAGCAACGTCCCTGGCGCTGCAGCTGCTGCGGAGCTGGCCCTGAGTGCCCAGAGGCCCAAGGCACAGGAGCAGCCCCGAGCGGGAGCCCTGCCGCCAGCCCAGGGCCAGAGCCAGCCCTGGCTCCCGACTGGGCAGGGGCTGCGCTGGGTCCTGACAGGGCCTGAGCCTGTCCCCTGGGGCTGGGGGAGCTGTCACGGGGCAGGGAGGGCCAGGGGTGGCAGTGGCTGCTCAGGGATGGCTTTGGCCCCTGTCCCTGGCAGCAGCCACTGCCCAAGCAGCTGCGCTGCCCCCGGGCTCTCCTCCCGGCCTGCTGGGCTTTGTTGGCTGGCACACCCTGTGCCAAGGGCCGGCAAGGTGCTTGCAGGCCCCAGCTCTGGGGGAAACAGAGAACGTCCTGCCCGTATTCACCGTGCTGCCAGCTCAGCAGTGCAGCACAGCACGGGCTCACGCTCCCCATCGCTCCCACAGATGCAGCCGGCACCACAAGACCTGTTCCCGATGCCCAGGATGGCCTCGGAAGGGGCTTCTGTCAGGGAACCGACTGCTGGCTAGTGTTTCTGGCAGGCATGCTTTATTTGGAGCTTGTCTTCCTATTCTGCTGCTTTGGAATCTGGTATTCCTGGAACAGAAAACAGTGAGTGTTTTATTGCCCGCCCCCTCCAACAGCTTCTTTTCAAAGTCCAGCATGGACAGGGAGCATTCCCATTGAGGCTGCAGTGGAGTTGTGGCCAGCCCATGATTGTCCAAATAACTCTGCTGAGGGTTCTGCTGCTGCCCAGTGCTTCCATTGGCCTCTCAATTGCTGGGCCTTGTCCTGGGGGCCCCGCTGGGGCTGCAGCCAGTGCTGGCTCCCACTGAGGCTGCCTGGCCAAGAGCAGCCCCAGGGGCACGGGGCAGAGGCAGAGGCAGAGGCAGGTGGGGAGGAGAAAGAGCAGGGCCGAGGTTGCCCTTGAAAGGCAGAGGTGCTCTGGGGCCCGCTCCTGGCCAGGGACCCTGCCCAGAGCCGTGCCCTGCTGGCCGGGGCCTTGAGGGGCAGCTGTCCAGCTGGGCCCAGCTGTGCCAGCAGCTCCAGCCATGCTGGGGAGCCTTGCCAGCTCTGGGCCCTGCTGTGCAGGAGGGTCCCTGTGTGCCACTGGCAGCTGGGGCCTCAGCCACCTCCTCTCTGCACAGGAGCACCTCGGGACAGGAGTTGGAAGACGGTGGCTGCACGTCACAGCCAGACAGCGTGAGCAGCTCCTCCAGCAGCAGGAACGGCCTGGACAGCCCTCTCAAGTCTTCTGTGAAGAGGACCCCAGAACAACAGTCTACGAGGGAACCTCCTTTTACCCCGTAGATCCCACTGCCACCTGCTCTCCCCATGGGCCTCCCCAAGCTGCCTTCATCCCTTTTTTTCTCTCCATCTGTCCCATCCCAGCCAACTCGAGTACCTCTAGGGACCCTAGGACCAGCCCAGCACCTTCCAGCTCCTCCTCAGACCAACACATCCCTTCCTCTGCCCCTGAGCCCCCCGGCCTTGCCCTCTAGGAATCACTGAAGGTGACACCCCACCCCACCCCACCCCCCCCGCTTGCAGGGTAGGCAATGGCCCATTCTTCTGTTTAAATAAAGAGAAGGATCTTTGTTCTGGTTGGAAAGCAAAACCAGCGAGAGACTCCAAGTCAGAAATACAATTTATTAGAAAAAGGGAAAAAAATCAAAACACATGCAATGATACAAAAAAAAAACCACTGACAGGCTCAGAATACAGCCTGCTGACACCCTGCTAGTTAGGGTGGTGGTAGCAGTCCAGACTAAATGGATTTGTGGAAGTGGTGATCCTGTAGAAACAATCTGGTAGCTCTCATCCTCTGGAAAAGCAGTGGGTAAGGGCGGCGGTTCCTCTGGGAATCCAGTGGAAAGACTGCTTGTTGTGTCCCAAAACCCAGATTATATCCAGCTGGGGATGCTTAGCTCCTCCCCCATGGGCAGAGCATCTCACAGTGGGCTGATATCATTCTGCCTCATGCTGTGGGTCCTTGATTAGCCATGAAACAGAAATGGCTCTGGGAGCGAGTTATCTCTGAGTCATGTGGCAAGACATTGATGGGCCCATTAACAGGAGATAAGGAAGAAACAATGCCCCTCCTGGTTTCAGCAGCTCTTGAGGATGGCATTAGAATACATCTTTACACTGCAACCTAGGACAAGTGGTCACCCCAGTGTCCAGGTGGCAGCAGCAGCAAAGCCCACCCAGCACCAGCACTGACTGAGCTCCATGCCCAGGAGGAGCCGTGGATGCCCACGGTGTGGGCAGGCAGAAGCCAGGCCGGGCCTGCTGATGAAATGGAGGTTTTTGGGCGGGTTCAATTAAGTTAGCAATATATGGACTAAGCATTTAAATATTAAATTGTAGAATTATGTGTTGAATTTTAACCTTTTACTTAAGAAACCTCTGCCATGGTACAAAGGGCATAGGAAAATGCAAATTTCTGAAGCTTCTTGCTATGAAGGACAATACCAGTGTCATAAATAGGGCCGGAGATCTTTCTCCTTTTTAATGCCTTTATTAAAAAAATTCAGCTCAGGTTGTGGGAAACGACAGGTCACCCGCACCCCCGCTGCTCCCAGGAGTGGCACGGAGGAAGAGGATGATGCAGCTGTGTCCGCTGGTATGCAGGCAGAGCTGGGGCTTCCGTCCTCGAGGGAGTAGTGGGAATTCTGCTTTTTTGGTCTAACATTCCAGATCCTCTTTCTAGCTGACATCCTTTCAGGTTAGGGTGAAAAGTGAAAAGGATTTTAGCAGATACTAAGGATTAAGTTCCTCACCTTTAGACATTACTTAGGTTTCATAATTCCATGTTGGCTTGTTGTTTTTAGGAGTTTTTTTCCTGGAAAATTGCAAACTTTGGTGAAATGCATTCTCATCTGCATACTAGCTCTGATGTCACCCCCCCACCCTGCTATCTGCAGGCTCTGGGGAAGCAGCAGGGGGACAATTGCGCTTGATTTCTAACCATTAACAGGTAATTGAAGAAAAACTATTAACAAGAGGTGATTGCTACATGAAGCTATCAACAACAAATAGTCAACATTTCAACTCACAACAACTGGCCCAACCTGTTTAACTTTGCAGCCTTAAAAAAAATGCATAATTTGCTGGGGCGAACACCCCAGGTGTGGAGACACGAGGCTTGACTCCATTTCAGAAGGCTGATTTATTATATATTCTATTAAAATACTACAGTAAAACTGTACTAAAACAACAGAGAGGAAAAAATTAACAGAAGGCTACAAAGAAGAAGAACAGAATGGAATGCATAACAAAAATCTTGTGACTGCTCACAGGCTCAACACAGTTGGCTGTGATTGGTCATCAAGTGAAAACAATCCACATGGAGCAATGGAAGATGCACCTGTTGCATTCCACAGCAGCAGATAGTTATTGTTTGCATTTCTTTCCTGGGGCCCTCAGCTCCTCAGGAGGGGAAAAATCCTAGAAAAGGATTTTTAATAAAATATCATAGCTACAGATAACTTTTTTACTCATAAGACCAGGAGAAGACCAGGGAATTCAGGAAACCTAGACTAAGGAGCTCCTCTGTCTCCAAGCTGATGGACAGAAGTGGTATGTATTCCTTTCCTTTTTCTAGGGTTGGCTACTGATAAGTCGCACAAGAGACGCCTTTGTGTGCAGTTTTGCACAAGCAGTTTGCAAGCAATCGTCTGCCGGGGAGAGGCCGGTGGTGGGGGGTCCCCAGCTGACAGAGCAGCTGGCGGAGCGTTGGTTTGAACTGTGATTGTGTATGGTTATCACGTCTGGACGGGCGTGCTTGTGTGTGTGTGTGGGTGTGAGTGAACGGTGATACACGCTGCGGGGAGTGAGGTCTTGGTTTAGTTTCTCTGGTAACTGTGGTTTTTCAAAGAACATTTCAAGGGCGCCGGGTCGCCGTGAGCGTGGCGCAGGTCGGCGCGGCGGGCAGAGGCGGCGCAAAGCCGGGACAGCGGCCGCCAGCCGGCAGCGCCTGGGAGAGCAAGCAGCGCATGCCCAGCGCAGGCAGCCCCTGGCCGGCAGCACATGCGTGGTGCAGGGCGGCTCTAACGAGCGGGGCCAGCGCGGTGCAGGGCCATGAGCTGGGCCTTGCCAAATTGCTCTCGGCGCAGCGGGCCGACAGCATGGCTGGCAGGCACTCGGGGCATCAGCCGCGGTTTGTAGGGTTGCTTTGAACACCGCTAGCTGATAGCACAGCTAGCAGGAGCACGGTACAAGTCGGCATTTGCAAGCAAGCGCCGCTGGTTGGTAAGGGGCAGGAACCACCTGAAGGCAGCCAGCAAGCCCGCCTGGGCTAAGAGTTAAGTGTTTGCTGTGTGGTAACACTGCCCTTCAGTCTTGACAGCTGTTACTAGGAGAGCCTTTGCATTAAGGGTTTTGCTGCTTTTTGTGGTTTTTTTTTTTTTTTTTTTCTACAAGCTGAAATAAATGGGCAGGAGATCTTTCTCCTCTTTAACGCCGTTATTTAAAAGGATCAGCTCAGGTTGAGAGCAATCGACGGATCATGCCCACGCCGCCGTTGCTCCCAGAAGTGGCACAGAGGAGGAGGGTGATGCAGCTTTGTCTGCTGGTCTGCAGGCAGAGCTGGGGATTCCATCCTCACGAGAGATTAGGAGATTCCACCTTTTTGGTCCATCACCTTGGTTCCTCTCTCTAGTCAACATTCTTTCCGGTTAGGGTGAGAAGCAAAAAGGATCCAAGCAGGCACTGGACTATGCTCCCATCCTTAGACATCACCTACGTACCCATAGTTCTATGTTGGCTCATTGTTTTTAGGGGTTTTCCTGGAAAACTGCAAAATTTGGTGCAATGCATTTGCCATCTGCATACTCGCTCTGATGCCACTCCCATTCTCCTGGTACTCGTAGGGTCCCGGCGTCCCTCCCTGGCAAGCCTCAGGGGGACAATGGTTAATCACCAACCATTAACAGGTAATTGAAGAAGAACTCTTAACAATGAAGCTAACTTAACAGCAACTGGTCCAACTTGTTTTAACTCTGCAATCTGAAAAAAAATAGATAACAATTTATTCATAACGCAAGCCAGAGGTGATTTGCCCACGGTGGCTGCCTAACTTCAAGCCTGGGCTGGGAGAGCCCGGCCTCCGAGACATGCTCTACGCAGGTGGTTTCAGCTTGAACCCAGTCAGTCTCTTCATCCGTCAGGTGCTGGGTAGTCATAGAATGGGAGGACGGAGGGAGAGACAGAGTGTTCTTGGGAGGAATATACTGCCGTTCAACACGTTGCTATCGAGCCTTTGACTGGGAACACCCCGCAGCTGAAAGAGTGCTTAGAAACGCCTTGACCTGGGGGCTTGAAGGGGTGATTCCCTGTTTTGTGTGCAGACTGACAGCTTTTCACTGGGAGCCAGACTGGCACACAGCTTGGGTTCTCCTTCAGTGCAGAAAGTGTCAGAGGAGGTGGTATTGTGTTTCATATAGACAGAGACCTGCATGCCGTGCATGTACCCCTGAACTGCCAAGATACTATAACCAAGAGGTACATGCAAGGTGTGAAATAGTGAATTTAATCTATGGAAAAAGTCACCTAGACCCTGAGACATGGGAAGACATCTTTGAAGAGGACTGGGAAAGGATAAAGGAGTGGCACAGCTGTATCAAAAGGAAGGATTAAGGAATTTTTTTTCTTTTCTTTTCTCCCCAGTGGTTTGGATTGTACCCTTAGGAGTTTGTAACTTTGTGTGAGACTAAGAAAACAACAAACAAGTAAAAGTTAATGGTGGATTGTTATATATTAATTATTAAATTAATTTCTATTTAATGTTAATAACATTTAATTATTTGAAGTATTATTGATTGTTAAATTGGTTATAAATATTTCTGTACATTGATTGTTTGATTAATTATTACTTTTTAAAAATAACTCAGAAGAAGGGGAAAAAGGCGTTTTGATTTGAGACTCACATCTGGACATTTGGAAATGAGTAAACTAAAGCTTGCTCTAAAAAGACATCATGGGAACGAGGCAGAGTAAGGAAGTACCTAAAGCCAGCCCATTAGGGTGTGTCTTAGCACACTGGAGAGAAATAGCAGGCAAAGGGGGCAGGCAAAATTTTAAAAAAGCCTAATTATATATTGCTCCCATTGGTGGCAATTATATCACCTGGAGGATGGGGCAAGGTGGCCTCCTACAGGTACATTGGAATAGAATACACTGTTACAGCTAATGTTGTTTCCATAGAGGGAAGGAAATGGAAGGAGGTTTCTTATTGTGATATGTTTTTCCTCCCTCCAAAATAACCCTGATTGGCAAAGGGACTGTGGCATCAGAGCCCCCTCTGACCCCCTCGTTTTGGCTCTTGAAAGAGAAAACAGAAGCAAAATGGGAGAACTCAAATGGGGCTGCTCGGCCTGTAGCATAAGACAGAGATGCAGCAGGACAGATAAAGTTTATCGCACAGCACTAGAGGAACAAGAACAAGACCTAGCTGACCTATTTAGCCCTCACTTGGGAGGGCAGGGAGGAAGTGGTGGAGACTTGGGCGGGGCTCCATCTACACCACCTACACCTTCTACACCACCTACACCAGCTAGTCAACCTCTTCCACTATTCCTCCTACTCCTACTCCTCCTCCTTTGGAGAAGACACCAGCTCCAACCCCTCTAGGCAGCCCAATAGCATCCCGAAGCAGAGGACAAATACTGCAGGCCCCTTTGCAGGTGACAGTAAAACCAGGCAGAGAAAAGATATTAGTTAAGGTGCCCTTCTCCACCCTTGATTTGGAAGCTAGGAAAAGGATTGCAGGAAATTACCAAAATGACCCAATAAACATTGCTAAACATCTAGGATACATTATGAAGCAGCACAATCCAGACTGGGGTGATATTCAATTGTTATTAGACACATTCACTGAAACAGAAAGCTAGATGGTTTTAAAGACAGCCAGGAACCAGGGAGCAGACCACTTTAGACAACAACCAGGGGATCTAAAGGAACATTTTCCACTTCAGGACCCAGGCTGGAACCTGAACCAACCAGTACAAAGACAGAGGCTAAAAAATTATCAGGATTGGCTTCTATTGGGAGTGGAAAGAGCAACACTTGAAACTATAAATTGGTCAGCTTTATATGCTATTAAACAGGCACCCTCAGAATCCCCCAGAGAGTTCCTAGACCACCTGAGAAACACAATGCGACGCTATGCACCACTGGACCCTGCATCTGATCTGGGGATATGCTGGAACCCAGGACACCCCTCTGGGTGCCCTGGATGACACGTGCCCCTGGCAGAGGGCTGGGGAATCCTGGCAGGAAGCCAGAGACACTTGGGATTTTGATCTTAACCCATGGAGCAAATTACCAACCTTGTGTGAAGAATCACAAGTCACAGAAGTTTAAGTGGAGTGATAATGAATTAATCCTAGGGTGAAAAGTGGAATTTCAGGGATTTTACTAGAGGGGGTCTAGGAGGCAAGATGGAGGGATTTGGGCGTTGTCCTATTTTTCTTCCTTCTTCTTCCTAGCTTCCATCTTCTTGGTGATGGTGGCACATTTGGATTGGTTTAGACTAGAAGTAGACAGTCTAACAGAGGTGATAGGTATTGGAAAATAATGACAAATAAAGTACATGTAATTCCTCGTATAAAATGTAGACACCAGCCCAGGGGCGGGCAGCGTGCCCATGACAGACCTGCAGATCAGACCTCTGCAGGTCTGAAAAAGAATGGTTTAGATAAGAGACAATAAACAACCTTGTGAACCAGAGCTGAAGAATTCTGACTCTTTCTTCCACCGTCGGGCTGGGAAAAAAGAACTCTCGGGGGGGGGTCATCCTGACTGCAGGAAACCCGAGAGGGATACAACAAGTAATTAATCTATTTTTGGGACAGTCCAAGGGGGATATTTGGTGCAAACTCTAAAAAGTCTGAGAAGAAGATATACGGAATTTAGAAACTTATTGGAGGAGGCTTGGTGAGTCTTTAGCAACAGAGAAGATGGGGATAAACAAGGGATGAAAAACTTAATAGCAATAGTGCAGGAGGAACGGAAAGAAAGACTTGAAAGCGGGCAGGGAGCACCCAGGCAAGGCCCTCCTCGATCCGGCAGAAATCAATGTGCAAACTGTAAGAAACAGAGCCATTGGAAGAAGGACTGTCCAGAGCAGAAAAAGAATGGTGAAGGGAATCAAAGGAGAGGAGGGGTGGTTGCCCATGTGCAAGAGGATTAAAGGGGACTGGAGGAGACTACCCCAGCAGGCTCTCTGGTTGTAAAACTAAAGCTGGGAGAAATGGAAAATGAAGGGAAATTCCTAGTCAACCTTTAGAAGCAAGTACCTTCCTGGGGCAAGGTACTCAGTTCTAAATACAGCCTTGATGCCCGTAGGCGATGATTATGCTACAGTTACGGGAGCGACTGGCCAAACTGAAAAGGCATTTGTCTTTAGGCCACTAAAATACAAACTGGGAAAACAGTGGGGGATCTACAAAATTCTATATATGCCCAACTCCCCTGAGCAACTTCTGCACAGAGATTTGCTGGGACAATGACAGCCAACTATTGCGTTCAAAAATGGGGAAATTACTCTGGAGGGAAATGATCAAAAGTATGTAGAAATATTGAGTTTGATATTAACCACTAGTCAAGTCACAAGGGAAACTGAAATCGATGAAGACGTAATGAATCAGGTGTTCCCTGGGGTATGGGCCTCTGATGTATCAGGGAGAGCAAAAAATGCTCCGCCTGTTCAGATCAGACTAGAAGAGGGAATGCAACCTGGCAGAGTTAAACAGTATCCTCTGAGGAAGGAAGATAAGGAAGGAATTAGCCCAGTAATTGAGAAGTTTTTGCATCTAGGATTATTAAAAGAATGTCAATCTGATTTTAATGCCCCTATCCTACCAGCCAGCAAACCTGATGAGTCATACAGGTTAGTACACGATCTGCAAGCCATGAACAAGATAACTGAGGATCTGTATCCTGTGGTGGCCAATCCCTACACGATATTAAATTGCTTAACACCTGAACTAACTTGGTTTACCGTTTCAGGTTTAAAAGATGCCTTCTTTTGCCTTCCTATCCACCTAGCCAGCCAGAAAATTTTTGCATTTGAATGGGAAAGTCCTAAAAGTGGGCAAAGAATTCAACTTACATGGACAGTACCCCCACAGAGATTTAAAAACTCACCCACTTTGTTTGGAGAACAACTTGCAAAGGAATTAGAGGCCTGGGAAGCCCCTCCAGAGGAAGCGAAGCTGCTACAAAGATGACATCCTCATAGCCACACGGACAAGTGAAGCATGCGTGGCCTGGACAGTAAGCCTCTTGAACTTTCTGGGACTCCAAGGGTGCCGGGTATCAAAGAAAAAGGCTCAAGCAGTAAAACAGACATTAATTTATCTGGGATACAAAGTCAGTACTGGACAATGTACCCTGGGCCAAAGCCAGAAGGAGGCAATATGCCAGACCCCAAAACCTCAGACTGCAAAAGAACTAGGAACTTTCCTGGCGATGACGAGGTGGTGCAGGTTATGGATCTGTGACTATGGACTGTTTGTTAAGCCCTTATATGAACTTATTGCAACTGAAAGCAGGGAAATCCAATGGACAGAGGAAGCTATGCAGGCCTTCCACCAGCTGAAAAAAGCCCTCATGTCAGCTCCAGCTCTGGGATTGCCAGACGTGAGTAAGCCTTTCGTCTTGTTCTCCAATGAGAAGCAAGGAATGGCCTTGGGAATATTAGCACAGGACCTCGGCCCGTACCGGAGACCAGTTGCTTACTTCTCTAAGCAATTGGATGCAGCAGCTAAAGGCTGGCCTGGATGCCTCAGAGCTGCTGCAGGAGTTGTACTGAATATCCAAGAGGTAAGTCAATTCACCCTGGGCCACAAAATGACTGTGCCAGTGTCTCACACGGTGTCTGCAGTGCTGGAGGTGAAAGGCGGACATTGGCTTTTCCCACAACGATTTCAGAAATACCAAGCTATTATGGTGGAGCAAGATGCTGTGGACATTGTGGTGACTAATATTGTCAATCCAGCCTCCTTCCTCAGTGGAAACCAAGGGGAGCCAGTGGAGCATGACCGCCTGGAGGTACCCCCGGTACTCGGGGTACAGGGCTCGATGCATCAGTACATGATGTGCAGGCTGGAGACTATGTATATGTTAGGTCTCTTACAGAGAAGGCCCTGCAACCACAATGGGAGGGACCATACCAAGTGCTCCTTACTACCTTCACTGCAATCAAGACTAAGGAACAAAGTGCTTGGATCCACCACAGCCGTGTTAAGAAAGCTCCAGAAGCCCCTTGGAGAATAACACCGGGTGATGGTAAACTGAAACTGAAACTTACCCGCACAAAATGAATGCATCATGGTGGGTGGGGATTTGTGCTGAAGTGTTGTTTACAATCATCGCTGTCATCCAAAAATTAGAAAGTACTCCTAGCCAGAACAATGCTGAATGGCCTTGGTCCCAAGCCCTTACTCAATACACCGGATCCATGGGTAAACCTTCCCATTTAAAAGGTTTAAACCTAACAACTGTGGTCATGTGCAAAAAGCAAATATAAAAAACACTGCAGTGGCAGAAACAGAGGTTGTGGTGACTTCAAGGGACCATGGGGGAGGTAATTAAGATAGGGTGTAGAATGATTAATGGGACTACCTATAGTAAAGCAACCCAAATCAGTGTAAATAAGCACTGGAAGATTTGCAATCATCCAAATGAATTGGACTGTTGGCACAACTTCACATTAAGACAAACTGTTGACATGGTTTGCTTCTGGGCCTGCAACATTATTGGGCTGTCTTTCAAATTTAAAATAAATGCTATAGCTAAGCCTGTTACAACCCACCCCAGCACTCAAGCACAAACCCAAAATACGCCATTTAAGCTTGAACCTAGAGTTTATGAAATTGGCCCATACATAATAAGGAATATGGGTCAACAACAACTGTTATTTAATCCAGAATTATGACATGTCAAACTGTTAATGCAAACTACTATCTCGACAGTTCAGCCAGCTTGTTCCTCCTTCATAAGCTCATCCTTCAAGGGATGGACAAGATGGCTACAAAAACAAGCGCACTTCAGAGACAGAATGCAAAGGGATTTAACCAAGATGTTAGGGACTGGGCTAGGGGTTTTGAATAGGATTGACTCAGAAATATTAATGAATAAATTAGCTGTAGCAGCTAGCCATCCAATAAAATTAAAACAGCCTTTACAGTCATCTCTTTTGGCATTGGGAAATAGTCAGTGGCAAGTCTCGAGGGTGCTGCCGAAATGGAGAGATATGGAAGATCAAGACCATAGCTTGCTAGCAGACACATTAAAGGGGGCACAGGATAACATATCTTTAGCCCTCAGCTATATGCAAACACAATTATGGGTACAGTCAACAGCTCCTTTAATCATAAGAGAAGGAAGTGAAGGGCACTTTCCAACTGAAGTGCAAAAGGTTTTCTGGGGCAGTGCTACAGACATTGAGAAAGATTCACAGTCTTGGTGGACCATGGTAATTTTACATATAATCCCCCCACTAACACAGCTACAGCCTTCGTGCTCACTCTGCATAATGGCACAGTTCACGCTATTCACGCCATTGCTGCCTTAGGGCTCAGTCACGAGCAGCCAGCATTATACCCCTCAGAATACAGGGTATGGGCTTGGAAAATCCAGGGGAGATGGCAAACCATAAACTTGGAACCTTGCATTGCTCAAGAACAACAGGGATTCATCTGTGACAGTAATGTGATTAGTGCTCAAGACATATGCCTTGACAATGACCAAGGCATTTGCCACTTTGAGATCCACCCAGAGACCAACCAATAAACGGTACTAGTGTATATAGGTGATGGCTGTGTGTGTTTAAGGACTGTGTGTGATGTCATAGAAATTGATAAGAAAAAGGTTGCCAGGGGCAAGATTTTGACCCGGTGGAACTCAGCTAGATGTTTCTCTTTACCAGATAGAAGGAGGGCAGCTCGAGTCCTGGATAATTTCAACTGATTTATTGCAGTGTCCAAAAAGGATAGGAAAACACGGAGGGTAGGCTGACGGACACACGGTGGAACGGAGAGACAGCAGGTTTGGGTAACAACCAGCAGAGGGACACCAGGGCGAGTGTGAGATCTCTGGGGAAAGTTACAGATTTTGTGCACAGAGCTACATGGAGGGGGATGGGAGGGGAAAAGTTTTCATAGGAGTAACTAATGAAAGATACAAAGGGTACAGGATGAGTGAGGTGGGAAAGGGAGTACAGCATTTGAACCATGGGAAAGGAATGAATTTTCCCTGACTTAGACAATGGTGCTTTCCCAGGGCATTCCTGAGATAGCTTTCTCACCCATGACCCCCACATCTCCCCCTTCTTTCTTTATTAAATAAATTTTTCCAAGTCACTTTTCTAATGCTCTTTTGAAACAACTCAGGGCAACCATTATCATAAAAATGACAACTAAAATCCACACCAAATTTTTGAGAATTGGTACAAGCCACCCGGGGATTCCCCACTGTGTGAGTGCTTTACCTACTACATTGATGTCTCTGGTCTCCATCATGAGGTCTTGCACTTGGTTTTGAATTTGCTGAATGCTGGCATGTATGGAGGTGCTTTTAGATGTTAAATTAAAACAGCACAGACCAGCAAAGTCCTGACAGCTGTGACCGTGCGCCAGAAGGAGAAAATCAATGGCAGCTCTATTTTGTAGAGTGGCGTGCCTGGTGGTTTCTTCTTCCGTGAGCAGATCTGACAGGGCTGCGGAGGCAGCTTTGGCCTGATGGCTGAGCCAACACCCCAGGTGGGAAATTTCACCGAGAGCCTTTGCAGCTGCGTACCAAGGTAGAAAAATGGACACAGAGACTCTTTTGGATTCGCTCCAAACGTAAATTTTGTCATCACAATTTGGGTCGAATTGACTGCAAGTTTTCTTTTTGAGTGCCAATCGTTCTTGATTCTGCCAATTTATAATTTGTGATGTGTTTGGGGTGAGGACAGTCAGCTGTTTGAGGCTGCAGGGACCTCCTTTGATCTTTGATGGGATCCCTGCCCACACTCTGTCGCCGCAGATAAGAAACACGCCTCTCGGTGACACTCTGGGAACGTCACTGGACTCAGATGGTGTGCTAGAGGTATAGTTGCACCATGTGGCTGAATTATACTTTCTGCTATTGGGTGTTACATCTTTCTGAATTACTGTGCCTGTGATTGGAGAGTCATGCCAGATGGGTGTGTTTTGTAGATAGAAAAACCTAACACAGTATGTAGCTGGAGCAGAGCCCAAGAAAACTAAATCCTGAGGCTCTTATGTGGCATGTGGTAAAATCTTTGTCCAGGTGTCCCAGGTATCAACCGGATTTGGTTTCTTCCCTGCATATGGATAATCTTTTTGTAACAGAGGCTTTCCCACCAGGCACGTAGATAGAGGATTGTCCACGCTGCCCATTGACAAGCAGATCTTATCTTGTTTCAGAGTTTTTGCCAGAGTCAGCCATACATCTTCTGTCGGTTGTTGCACCATCCACCCTTCTGCTATCCACGGATGGAGCAGAATGGTGATTGCAGTGAAAAGCACTTGTTTGAATTTCATTCTTTCCCGGGTGGCCTTCCAGGGTGATTTTGCTGTAGCAAATAGCAAGAGAAACATATAACATTAAATTTCTGTACACTCTTTCAGTCACTCTCCTCACCCTCCCCCTTTTCTAATAATCGTAGGACACAAGCAGGAAAGAGAGGCGTGGGGACTTGTGGGATGGGTTGGGGGCAAGGTATGTGGGAAAAGGGATAGGGATAGTTGGGAGGAAAGGAGGGGTTCTGCAGCAAGGTATGAGAGGGGAAAATATTTTTTTGTGATGAGAGTTCGTGCTACAATGTTGGGAATTCTGGTCTTCTTCTTCCGATGCTTCCAAGCGACTGCATCTGCTGCGGTGTCTGGCTGATCAGATGCAGCTTGGCTTTTCCTGGGTGGGTCAGCAGGCTGATCTGCATCCTGGTAGGGTTTGACAAAGTGGCCTGGAATCCAGTTCGGCCCTGTTTCTGTTGAAACGCACACGTACCCTTGGCCCCAGGTTATTAGTGGAAAAGGACCTTTAATTTGGTGGGACTCAGGGTCTCTGATGAGCACAGGTGGGCGTTCTTTGAGATGGGCAAATGTGTTGTTATGCAAATGCCAAAGGATTGGAGGATTTGGCTCTTTTGAATGGCAGTTAAGAAAAGTGAGCACATATAGTGCTTTGCAGAGTCTTTCTTGAGGTGTCATTAAAAGGGCAGAATCTTTTTGTAAACCTAACAGGTTGTTAATTTCTTTGTGTGTGCCTTCTATTATTGATTGTCCCTGAGGGTTGCGAGGAATGCCGGTGGGATGGGGATTTCCCCAAGCTGAGAGAAAATTTTGAAATGCTTTGGAGGTGTAACTTGGTTCATTATCTGTCTTAATCTTTTTTGGAACTCCTAGGGTAGCAAAGGCCATGTAAAAGTGCTTGGTGACATCTTTGGCTTTCTCTCCTACATGCAGAGATGCAAAGATTGCACCAGAAAATGTATGTATACATACGTGAATATATTTTAATTTCCCAAAACATGGGTAATGAGTAATGTCTGACTGCCACAGGTCAAATGCATTCAGTCCCCTAGGACTGATACCTGTTAATACTGTTGGAAGGGCATGGGATTGGCAATTTGGACATGTGGCTACAATGGCACGGGCTTGTTCTTGTGACAATTTCAACTGACGTGCCAGGGCTGGCATGTTTTGGTGGTAGAACAGGAGGCTCAATTGTGCTTGTTTAAAAATGTCAGGTAAAGTTGGTGAAGTAATTGTGGTGGTGACTGTCATTGCCAATGCATCTGCCCTCTGGTTCCCCTCAGTAAGGAAGCCAGGCATGTCAGTGTGGGATCTTACATGTAGAATATGATAGGGTTGCTCTCGATGAGAGATGAGCCAGATTAATTCTGAAAGCAAGGAAAACAGCTGTTTGTTTTGCACGTCTTTGAGCAGAGCATGCTCTGCTCCATCAGCTATCCCGGCAACATAAGATGAATCAGTCACTAAGTTAAATGGTTGCTGGAATATCCTGAAGGCACTCACAACTGCAAAAAGCTCTGCAATCTGGGGGGAACCTTCGATGGTCTGAACATCAGATTCCCACTTTTGAGTGTTCATGTCTTTCCAGGTAAATACCAATCTGTGGGACCTGCCAGACCCATCAGTGAACACTGTGACAGCGCCTTTAATAGGAAGATGACTTTGGAAAGTTTTTGGAACTACATGGAACGAATCTTTGAATAATTTGTGCTTTGGGTAGTGAATTGAGACTTTCCTGAGATAGCTATCTAAAGCAATTTGGATGTTTTCATTTGTTTTTAATAAGGCGTCCAATTGACCTAACTTCAAAGGCAGGTAAATGCATGAGGGATCACAGCCTACGGGGCTTCAGAGGCGATGGTGACTTTTGGCAATTAATTTTGCTAGCAACTCTGATGGTGTATACACTGTTTTCGCAGGCTGATGTGGGAGAAACAACCACTCGAGTATGATGAGTGAGTCTTTCTGTGTCGTGTCCCACTGAAATAGGAGCCCATGAAAGTGTGGGCACTTTCCCAGGATGACAAATTAAATCGTAAGGTTTTTTCTGACCTGTTCAGCCTGTCGTGTCCTCATTGCCTCTGCTACTTTCTGCAATGTTTCCTCTGCCTCTGGTGTCAGGGTCTGTGGGGCTGTGGGGTCGGTGTCTTTCTTCAGCAAGGAGAACAGTGGAGCCAGCTCTTGCCTTGTCAAACCGAGCAAAGGCCGGACCCAAGTGATGATCCCACAAATGCGTTGAATGTGCTCTAGAGCCTGTGGCTGTTCATTTACAGAAAAAATCTGTGGTGTTACAGTTCTCCCAGTGATGAGATACCCAAGGTATGTCCACAGTGCTGACATTTGTATTTTGTCCTGAGCAATTACAAAACCTGCTTTCTCAATAGTAGAAACAGTCTTTTTGAGAGCGGCACTAAGGTAACTTTTGGTGGCAGCACAAATAAGTATGTCATCCATGTAATGGACTATGATAGCTTCAGGAAACTGATTCCTGACAGGTGATAAAACCTGAGCAACCTACATTTGGCATAACACGGGGCAGTTTTTCAATCCTTGAGGATTGATACCCATTGATACCTTTTAAAAGTCTCACTTCTGTTCAGAGATGGTACTGAAAATGCAAATCTGAGGGCATCTCCTGGGTAAAGTGGGATGTTAAAGAAGCAGTCCTTGATAGCAAGGACAGCAAGCTGCCAATCGTGGGGAAGCATAGAAGGGGAGGGGAGGCCAGGCTGAAGGGGACCATATCCTCAATAACCTCATTAATTTTTTGAAGGTCTTGGAGCAGACGCCAACTGCTTTTGCCAAGCTTTCGGATGACAAAATCTGAGGTATTTCACGGGCTAGTTGATGGAACTAATTGCCCGAGTTTTTCTTGCTCCTTGACTGATTCGATGAGCACATTTAATTTGTCTGATGGGAGGGGCCACTGATCCACCCACATCGGAACATCGGTTTTCCAATTCAATGGTGGGGAAATTCGCTCTGCAGTGGCCCGTGCCAAAAATCCCACTTGGGGTCAGGGATATAAAGGCAGGCACCTCACTGGGATAAAACATCCCTGCCAAATAGGGAGATATTGGATGACACGACAAATGGTCAGATGGTGGAGACTTGCCCCTCAGGCCCCTCTACGCTTACAAGATGAGGACTTTGCATGGAATTGACAGCTCCACCAACACTGGAGATTGTGCCACAAGGGGACACCAGTGCCCAGTCGCGGGGCCACTTTGCCCTGGGGAGGATAGTAACGTCCACTCCTGTGTCAGCCATGAGATGAAGTTCAATGGATTTCCCATTTTTGGAAATACAAGAATCAATCAGGGGTTTGTCTTTACAAATCTAGTGACATGCAAACGCATCAAAATTTGAATCAGGTTCAACCTCTGAATCCTGGCCGGTTAAAATTAACATTTGTGCAAAAGGTGCAAATTTCAACAATGTAAATGGTGGATTGTAACAAACAACTGACACAGTAATTTCATTGCCTGGATTTACAGTCACAACTTCTGGTAATATACTTACCTGATCTGGAGTGTGTTCACTGTCCCCAAACAGCAGGACTGTAGTTGGTTGAGGGTGGAAAGGGGGCTCAAGGTACCCAGCTGGAACTCAAACTAGATCTTCGTCGGGGAAAAGCAGATGGACAGAACTTACTAACATTGGTCAGAGGCTTTGGGGAAAGTTCCGGGTTCTGCGGAACAACTGGAGTCCGTCCTCATGACTGCGGTCCTCTGCGAGGAGCCTGTTGGGGCGGGGGACTCCTGGATGGCTGGCAGCTGAGGTGGGTTTTGCAGGCAAGGCCGGTAATTTGCTGTTGTTGCGCGGCGTGGCCCCATGCTCTGCTAAGCATTTCTCTGGGTCGGCTGATAATATTGCTGCTGAAAGTTGTATGTGGGCCGATAGGGCTGTTGGAAAGGAGGAGGCCTAGGAGGTGGAACATAGTTAATAAATTGCCCAACAGGAAGGTGAGGACAGTCTTTCTGGAAATGTCCAAGTTGGGCACAGTAAAAGCAACAGACATTGCTAATGTTTGTCATGGCTTCCCTCACTCCCTTGCTCACTGCAAATGACACCAGGGCCAGCACTTTGGGGACAGAGGCTCCTGTTCAGGGTGGTGGCACTATGTCCCTAGCAACAAGCTGATAATGCAGCTGTGGCAGGGATTTTGGACATGGCTTAGGGATGGCTGATGAGAGGCGCAGGTGCAGGTACAGGTCTCCCTGATGGAACTCTTTGGCCGGTCTTGTGAAGCTGCAGAGACGCTCCTGTGGAGAGAGGAGGTGGCTGAGGCCCCAGCTGCCAGTGGCACACAGGGACCCTCGTGCACAGCAGGGCCCAGAGCTGGCAAGGCTCCCCAGCACGGCTGGAGCTGCTGGCACAGCTGGGCCCAGCTGGACAGCTGCCCCTCAAGGCCCCGGCCAGCAGGGCACAGCTCTGGGCAGGGTCCCTGGCCAGGAGCGGGCCCCACAGCGCCTCTGCCTTTCAAGGGCAATCTCGGCCCTGCTCTTTCTCCTCCCCACCTCCCTCTGCCTCTGCCCCGTGCCCCTGGGGCTGCTCTTGGCCACAACTGCTAATCCGTGATTGTTCTCTCAGCAAAGGGGCATCGAGAAGTTGCCTCCAGCATGCAGCGTGATCTCCACACAGTGACGGACCAGGACTTCCAGTCAATCCATCTCTCGATCCCAGTATCCATGGGAGCACAGTTCAGAAGCGTTTCCATGCCGTGCTGGCTTGCCCACGTGCTTTAGGGAAGTGGGCATTGCAAGGAGCTCCTTCCTCAGTGGCAGCAGGCACGGCTTCAGCTGCAGCCCCGGTGCTGCCTGTGGCGCAGGGAGCGGCCGTGGCTGTCCCTGTGCTCGGCTGCAGCACAGGGCCAGGCCGGAGCGGGGCCCTTGTTGTGCCTCCGCCGCTGCTCGGCAGCGCCGCCGGAGCCCGGGGCCGCAGCCCTTCCCCGCCGGGGCCGGGACCTGCCCGACAAGGGCGCGGCGGCTCCAGAGGCCCCGCCCGACCCCCAAGGATGGGCTCCGCCCGCCGGCCGCAAGGCTTGGCAGGAAGCTTTCTGCCCACTTTGCACAGCCTCCACCCAGAGTGGCCCTTTGCTGCGCTGAGGAGACTGACAAACCCCGCTGCACATCTCATGAGGGATCCCTGCACACCTTCGTAGAGACCATCAAGACTCCTTTATGCCTCCTGAGGGATCCCTGCACCCCTCAGCAGAGACCCCAAAATATCCCTCTGTGCCTCGCAGAGAATCCGTGCACACCAATGCAGAGACCCCAGGGCAGCCTTGTGTGCCTCACAAAAGACCACAGCCTCCTGCCCACCTTAGGAAGGACTCAGCTCCTCTCCAGGCCTTGACGGCAAGCACTAAACCACCACGTTAATCACAAGGAACTCATGCCTCTGCCAGCCTTACGGATGTCTCCAGTCCCCTGTATGCCACAGAAGAGATCTCAAATCCCCTGAGAACCTGACGAGGAACCCCAGCCCCATGCACCACTCTACAAAGGACGCAAAGCCCTGCATGCCTTCCTGCAAAACCCAACACCTACAAAACCCCCCCTCCAGCTGGTGTGCCACATGAGGGACCCTGGCCTACTGCCATCCTTACAGGCTTTTATATGGCATGCCCAATGCCCGGCATGCCATAGAAAAGCCTGGCTTGTCATTAACTCTAGCCAGCAGTGGCAGAGTAGTTCCCTGGCAGAAACCAATTCCCTTCTGGGCATGGGGAAGACGTGTTGTGGTGCCGGCTGCATCTGTGGGAGCAATGGGGAGCGTGAGCCCGTGCTGTGCTGCACTGCTCAGCTGGCAGCACGGTGGATACAACAGGACGTTCTCTGTTTCCCCCAGAGCTGGGGCCTGCAGGCACCTTGCCGGCCCTTGGCACAGGCTGTGCCAGCCAACAAAGCCCAGCAGGCCGGGAGGAGAGCCCGGGGGCAGCGCAGCTGCTTGGGCAGTGGCTGCTGCCAGGGACACGGGCCAAAGCCACCCCTGAGCAGCCACTGCCACCCCTGGCCCTCCCTGCCCCGTGACAGCTCCCCCAGCCCCAGGGGACAGGCTCAGGCCCACTAAGGACACACTGTAGCCTTGCTCTCCCTCTCTGTCCTTTCCCCACCATGGGCACCCCATGCAGTCACTCCCCAGGTTTCAGGATGTGTCCCCCATGGAAGGACCCCAGCAGGACTGCTCAGAACCCGAGTGCCCTGAGCCTGCTTGGGATAATTCCCCTGAGCTGTGCTGGTCTTGTCTGGGCTGTGTAAGACTAAACATTAAGAATTAAAGGCAATTATACTTTTATTGCCCAAGTGTCAGAAGATTCTAGGTTTCCTTAACTGTAAAACTACTTTGTCAAATGCAGAACTGTTGGAGGAAAGGGGAACAAATATCTGGTGTCCGTATTCTATGAAAAACTCTTCTCAATGCTACAAAGGAAAAATATATCTAAATGTTTTAAAATGAAAGACAAAGATAACATGAGGGTGCTGTTGGTCTGATGAGCCCCATGCCCAGCTGCTGCCTGCCCATGCCTGGCTGTGCCCAGACGAGCAGCTCCGCCAGTGCTGGTGGTAGCACACAGACACCTGAGCTGAAGCTGGACTCAAGCCTGTGATAGATGAGTAAAGTGACAGTTGACTCTCACAATAAAGGATAAATATCATGCATATATGTTAAGAGAAGTTTTATATATATATAGATATGTTTTACCCCCTGTTGTGTTGTTATCTTGGGATTACCTGAGTTTGAGACATTTAGGAGGGTCACCTTGCTACGACAGCAGCACCTGACCTCCAATCGAGATGTAAGGAAGTAAACTCCAGCACTGGACATCAAAGAAGGAGTCGATAGACAGAACTTTAAGAAGAGCAAAAGAGTTAAAAGGTGAGACCTCCATTGCGTGCATGAGAATGTGGTGGGAAAAATCCTCTACTCTCGGCACAGTAACATTGTCTTTATTCAGTGTCCTGTTATATTTCTAATAAGGTTTTTAATAAACATCTAAA
The DNA here is from genome assembly GCF_036417665.1 of Passer domesticus. Taxonomy (NCBI): domain Eukaryota; kingdom Metazoa; phylum Chordata; class Aves; order Passeriformes; family Passeridae; genus Passer; species Passer domesticus. The sequence goes on along the minus strand of NC_087482.1, from coordinate 5,106,630 downwards.
ATTTTTACAAGTAAATATAACTTTTAGAATAATCCATTCCCTGGCTAGAGGGCTGCACCTCCTATCCTGGATGGGCAGCTAGGTCATTCCCTTCAGGGAGAGACGGATCTGTTCTAGGCAGTGGTTGTAGCATACTTCCAGCTATGAGCTGGTAATACACCTGTGGAAGGGACAACGGATACTGGCACGGAGATGCATGATGACAGGCCAAGTTCTCCATGGCTGAGGTATTAGGCCGGTCTTGTGAAGTGGGAGAGGTGCTCCTGTGCAGAGAGGAGGTGGCTGAGGCCCCAGCTGCCAGTGGCACACAGGGACCCTCCTGCACAGCAGGGCCCAGAGCTGGCAAGGCTCCCCAGCATGGCTGGAGCTGCTGGCACAGCCGGGCCCAGCTGGACAGCTGCCCCTCAAGGCCCTGGCCAGCAGGGCACGGCTCTGGGCAGGATCCCTGGCCAGGAGCGGGCCCCACAGCGCCTCTGCCTTTCAAGGGCAACCTCGGCCCTGCTCTTTCTCCTCCCCACCTCCCTCTGCCTCTGTCCTGTGCCCCTGGGGCTGCTCTTGGCCAGGCAGCCTCAGTCGGGAGCCAGCTCTGGCTGCAGCCCCCCGCTCGGGGCTGCTCCTGTGCCTTGGGCCTCTGGGCACTCAGGGCCAGCTCCGCAGCAGCTGCAGCGCCAGGGACGTTGCTGCACCAGTCCCATTTCCCCGGGGCTCTGAACCAGCTCCAGAGGCCTGGAAGCCGAGGCGCCTCCAGCTTTGGCTGCTGCCGGGCCGGGCAAGGGCAGGCCCTGGGGGAAGAGCTGCTGCCACACAGCCCCGGCCACGGCTGAGCCCGGCACAGCAATTACCTGCTGTGCCTGTGCCCGTCTCTGCCATCACCTTCCTTCCTGCAGCTATGGCTGCCAATGAGCCACTGCTTCTCCCTGAGTGTTCCTCCTCCTGAACAGCCTTTTGGTCCATCACTTGAAAAAGGAAAAAAGGGACAACTGGATCAAATGGAAATATTCCCCACTGGGGAGGTGGCACCTTCATGAGGCAATGCTTGTCTAAGTCACAGGTAAAGATCAGGAAAAAGCCCAGGTAACTGGGGCTGGGCCAGTGCACTCCCATGAGCAAACAGCTGCACCTCCTGATCTTCTCAGAGACTGGGAAATGGCAGGGGATCTCAGGCCCACGGTACAGTTGGGGCACCCTATCAGCTAATGCCAAATTCCATCCTGCAGAGGCTGGGGAGGAATTGCAGCAAGGCCAGGCTGGGAAACAGCCCTGCAGGGCGTGAAAGCAGCAGCGGGGCAGCGAGGCTGCCATGGATCCCTTCCTGCTGTGCCGGGCACGGCGTGTCCAGATGTGCAGCCAAAGCCCCCAGCTGCTGAGTCCCAGGGGAAGCATGAGGGAAACGCACCCACCTTGTCCTCGGGGTGCTTGCTTCTGTGTTTGTCTCAGGAATTCATCTGCCTCATGAGATGTTTTGGCTGCAGTATCTTGGGTCTTTCCTTTTGCAGGACCTTAAGAGAAAGTAGTTCCATTTCCCAGGAATGGATCCCACAAAAGCAGGGCTCAGCCTGTGAGGTCAGAAGCGACACACTACTCACCCCTGCCATGGGAGCTGGGTTGGGGCCAAGCATCCAGCCCTGGACCTGGAGAAGTCCTCCCGGCAGACACACCTGTAACTCAACAGCCACAGACGCTTCTGCCATCTCTGCTGATCTGCATGGGCACCACTGAGCCGCAGCAGCGGTGAGGGGATCGTGCAGGGTGCGGGCACACGCGTGCATGGTTCTGTGCTGGCACCTGCAGCGATGCCTCCCTGGCCCAGCTTTGGGCTCTGAGCTGGAAGCTCTCCCAGGGGAAAGGCCTTGACCTACCCTCAGCATCTCCCGGAGGCTCCGTCCTGGATGTGGGACCTTCACCGGAAGGTTCATCTGCAAAGAAAGGCAGGACAGAAGAGCTCCTGTGGCACTGCAGGAGATCCTCAGGCTGCCCACAAGGCTCAGCCCCAGGGCACAGCCCTGGGCCCGGCCCCTTCCCTCTCTGCTCTTCTCTTTGACTGCACAGAGCACACGGAAGGACACACTGGCACAGCACACGGGAGGAGGACTGAAAGATCAATGCTCCTTCCTCCCACTGACAGCGATCCTGTGGGATTCCTCAGGCCTCCAGAAGGGAGCAGGGAAAGATTCTCAGAATCCTTCAGCCTTTACATAATGTTAAGGGAAAGGGTCTATAAATGAGCTTTTGTTGCATTGATCCTGATTATTCACTCAGGAAAGGCAGAATGAAAACTTGCCTCCAGCATCCTCCAGGAACTTCAAACCATCCTTCATCAGGACTTCCTGAAAACCCATGTCACGATTCCAGTCTAAAAGGGAGCAGAGATCACAACCATATCTGTGGCATGCTGGGAACCCCTAATGCTACAGGGAAAAGGGCACTGCAAGGGGGTCGGGTAAGGTTATGGGACCCAGATGGGAATGGACATGGCCAAAGCTGCACAGGGGCCTGGGGAGCTCTGGGCTGGCTCCTGATCACTCTCCACACTCTTTCCCTGCCCTCAGCAACATCCCTGGGAGGGGTGGCTGGAGTAGCCCAGGGCCCTGGGGCTCTCTCCCTCAAACTCACAGAAAATCCTCCCTAAAGCCCTGGGGTAACTGCAGCAGGCAGTGCCACAGCTATCCATCCCTCCCTCCTACACTCCCTCCTGCCCTCCTTCTGCTGGGACAGCTCCCAGATCCCAAGGGCAAACAGCCAGGCCCTCTCAGGACACACTGGAGCCTTGCTCTCCCCCTCTGTCCTTTCCCCACCGTGGGCACCCCGTGCAGTCACTGCCAGGTTTCAGGACGTGTCTCCCATGGAGGGACCCCAGCAGAGCTGCTCAGTTACCCGAGTGCCTTGAGCCTGCTCGGGATAATTCCCCTGAGCTGTGCCGCTCTAGTCCAGGCTGTGCCCGCACTGCCAAGCAGCAGAGAGGGCAGCTCAAGCCTCAGCAGGGCTCAGGCCCAGAGGCACAGCAATTACCTCCTGTGCCTGTGCCTGGCATGGCCTCCCTTCCTGGAGCTGAGGCTGGCATGCAACCACTGCTTCCTCCGGCAAATGCTTCCTTCTGCACAGGCTCTCGTTTCATTTCTGGAGAATGGAAAAGAGACAGCTGGATCAGATGGAAACATTCCTCACTGGGAATGGGGAAGGTGAGGCATCACTTGTGAAAGGAATGGATAAGGATCAGAAAACACCCAGGATATTGGGACAACCCAAGACTGCTTCCTTCCAGAAACAGCCCCAACATCTGATCTGCCTGGACAGAAGGAATTTGCAGGGGATCTGAGGGTGGGCATGGACTGTGGTGCAATTGGGGCTGTCTGTCAGCTGATGCCAAATGCCTTCCTGCAGAGGCTGGGCAGAAGCTGCAGCCAGGCCAGGCTGGGAAACCGCCCTGCAGGGCGTGAAAGCAGCAGCGGGGCAGCGAGGCTACCATGGATCCCTTCCTGCTGTGCCAGGCACGGAGTGTCCAGATGTGCAGCCAAAGCCCCCGGCTCCTGTGTGCCAGGGGAAGCATGAGGGAAATGCACCCACCTTGCCTCCTCTGCAGACATTCCTTCAGCATTTGCCACATGATTTCTAATGGGTCCTGGAATTTCTTGCCTGCCATGTCTTTGGTCTCTCCTGTCGGAGGACCTTAAGAGAAAGTAGTTCCATTTCCCAGCAATGGACCCCACAAAAGCAGGGCTCAGCCTTTGGGGTCAGCAGGGACACACTACTCACCCCTGCCATGGGAGCTGGCCTTTTGTGCAGCATCCAAGGTAGGAGTTGGTGAAGTCGTCCCTGCAGACACATCTGTAACACAACAGCCACAGAAGCTTCTGTCACCTGCTTCTTACCAGTCAGTCAAACATTACGCCTTGGTGGGACAGTGAGAACATACCTGCCGAATGCTCGGAGGGCATCACAACTTCAGAGTGCCAGGCTAATGGAGGAACTGTCCCAGCATCCCAGTCTGGAAGCAAACCAAGATGAGAACTGTTTCCATTGTGTGCCAGGGCTGGCTCTGGCCCTGGGCTGGCGGCAGGGCTCCCGCTCGGGGCTGCTCCTGTGCCTTGGGCCTCTGGGCACTCAGGGCCAGCTCTGCAGCAGCTGCAGCGCCAGGGACGTTGCTGCAGCAGTCCCGTTTCCCCGGGGCTCTGAACGAGCTCCAGAGGCCTGGAAGCCGAGGCGCCTCCAGCTTTGGCTGCTGCCGGGCTGGGCAAGGGCAGGCCCTGGGGGAAGAGCTGCTGCCACACAGCCCCGGCCAGGGCTGAGCCCGGCACAGCAATTACCTGCTGTGCCTGTGCCCGTGTCTGCCATCGCCTTCCTTCCTGCAGCAGGGGCTGGCACCGAAGATGGAGTGCTTCCTTCAAGAAATGCCACCTTCCACTGAAGCACTATGCCCATCTCTTGACAAAAGAAGGGAGACAGCTACATCAGATGAAGCTGTTTCCCACTTGGGCGGTGGCATCAGAGGTAATATTTGTGAAATTTATGGAGCAGGAAAATGGCCAGGTTATGGTGGCATGATGAGAGCACTTCCACCTCCAAACAGCCACCCTTTTCGTAATCTGCAGGGCTGGATATAGTGGGGGATCTCAGGGTGTGTTACAGTTTGGGCTGCCTGTCAGCTGATGCCCAATGCCTTCCTGCAGAGGCTGGGTAGAAGCTGCAGCCAGGCCAGGCTGGGAAACAGCCCTGCAGGGCGTGAAAGCAGCAGCGGGGCAGCGAGGCTGCCATGGATCCCTTCCTGCTGTGCCAGGCACGGCGTGTCCAGATGTGCAGCCAAAGCCCCCGGCTGCTGACTCCCAGGGGAAGCATGAGGGAAATGCACCCACCTTCTCTTCTCTGCAGGGGTTCCTTCAGCTCTTGCCTCATCTGTTTGGATGGTTCCAGGGACATCTTATCTGTTGTATCTTGCACTTTCCCTGCTGGAGTACCTTAGAGAAAAATATTTCCATTTCCCAGGAATGGATCCTACAAAAGCAAGTCTCAGCCTTTGAGGTCAGCAGGGACACACTACTCACCACTGTGATGGGAGCTGGGCTTGCGTATAGCATCCAAGGTAGGAGCTGGAGAAGCTGGAGAAGTCCTCCCTGCAGACACAACTGTAACACAACAGCCACAACAGCTTCTGTCACCTGGTTCCTGCCCGCTAGTCTACAATTCTTCCTTGGTGGCACGCTGAGAACATACCTGCAGGAGGCTCCAAGGGCTTCAAAACTTTATTCATCCAAGCTGATGGAGAAGCCTTCCCAGCAACCTCAGCTAGAACGGAGCACAGATGAGAACACATTCCAGGGTGTGCTGGGATCCCCTTCTGCCACAGGGAACTGGGCACTGCAAGGCAGTCGGCTAAGGCCGTGGGAGCCGGATGGGAATAGACATGGCCAAAGGTGCACAGGGGCCTGGGGTGCTCTGGGCTGCCTCCTGGTCACTCTCCACACTCTTTCCCTGCCCTCAGCAACATCCCTGGGAGGGGTGGCTGGAGCAGCGCAGGGCCCCCGGGTTCTCTCCCTCAGACACAGAGGAAATCCTCTCTAAAATCCTGGGGAAAACTGCAGCAGGCAGTGAAACAGGTATCCGTCCCTCCCTCCTACACTCCCTCCTGCCCTCCTTCTGCTGGGACAGCTCCCAGATCCCAAGGGCAAACAGCCAGGCCCTCTCAGGACACACTGGAGCCTTGCTCTCCCCCTCCGTCCTTTCCCCACTATGGGCACCCCGTGCAGTCACTCCCAGGTTTCAGGACATGTCTCCCATGGAGGGACCCCAGCAGGACTGCTCAGTGCCTTGAGCCTGCTCGCAACAATTCCCTGGGCTGTGCCGCTCTAGTCCAGGCTGTCCTTGCACTGCCAAGCAGCAGAGAGGGCAGCTCATGCCTCAGCCGGGCTCAGGCCCAGAGGCACAGCAATTACCTCCTGTGTCTGTGCCTGGCATGGCCTCCCTTCCTGGAGCTGAGGCTGGCACGGAACCACTGCTTCCTCTGGGAAATGCCGCCTTATGTTCAGCCTCTGCATCCACTTCTGGAGAAAGGAAGAGGGACAGCTGGATCAGGTGGGGCTGTTCCCCACTGGGGAGGTGGCGTCTTCAGGAGGGAATGCTTGTCAAAGACATGGCTAAGAATCAGGAAATCCCTATAAACATTTTGGGAAGGCCAGGGCCCTCCCTTCTCCAAACTGGTGCCCTTTCTATTCTACCCGGCGACTGGAAAATTGCAGGGGATCTCAGGCCTGTGGTGCAATTAGGCGGCCTGTCAGCTGATGCCAAATGCCTTCCTGCAGGGGCTGGGCAGAAGCTGCAGCCAGGCCAGGCTGGGAAACAGCCCTGCAGGGCGTGAAAGCAGCAGCGGGGCAGCGAGGCTGCCATGGATCCTTTCCCGCTGTGCCAGGCACGGCGTGTCCAGATGTGCAGCCAAAGCCGCCAGATGCTGAGACCCAGGGGAAGCATGTGGGAAATGCACCCACCTTCTCCTGCCTGCTGCATTTCCTTCAGCATTTGCCTCATGTTTTCGGATGCATCAAGGGGTTTCGGGTGTCCTGTAGCTTGGTCCTTCCCCCTCGGAGGACCTTAGAGTAACAGAATTCCATTTCCCAGGAATGGATCCTACAAAAGCAAGGCTCAGCCTGTGGGGTCAGCAGGGACACACTACTCACCCCTGCGATGGGAGGCAGGCTTCTGTGTAGGAATCAGCAAAGGAGCTGGAGAAGTCCTCCCTGCAGACACACCTGTAACTCAACAGCCACAGAAGCTTCTGCCATCTCTGCTGATCTGCACGGGCACCACTGAGCCGCAGCAGCGGTGAGGGAATCACGCAGGGCGAGGGCACACACGTGCATGGTTCTGTGCTGGCACCTGCAGCGATGCCCCCCTGGCCCAGCTTTGGGCTCTGAGCTGGCAGCTCTCCCAGGGAGGAAAGTCCTTGACCTACCCTCAGCCTCTCCCAGAGCCTCAGTCCTGGACGTGGCTTGGGAAGCTGCACCACCTTCACCAGCAGGTTCAGCTGCAAAGAAAGGCAGGACAGAAGACCTGTAAATCCACCAGCAGAAACACCAGCCAAACCTCACTAAAAAGTCACCACTACTCCTTGAAGTAAAATAGACTGATGCATGTTAATACCTAAGCTTGTAAGCTGTAAAACCCATTGTTATGAGAAGTAAAATATTTTATTTTAAACTGTATTATTCATGAAGTTGTTTTAAGTGAACTGAATATTTAAGGTGTGATATGCAAATTTATTTCAAAAAATAAAATATTTTAGTGCTTTTGTTATAACAGACAAAATTAATAGAAGTAAAAGCTAATGAAACACTGTAAAGAATATATTAGAACAATAATATGATTCGTGAAAAATCGGAAAAAAAAATAAGTATATAAGATACAAACCAGATTTAAGTTCCAAGAAACACTAAAAGTAACATTAAATCAGACAGGATATAACAAAAGCCGTTAGATATTTAATAAGGATCAAATTAAAATAAAGGAAAAAAGCCAAGTATAGCTGAAAGAAAGAGAAGTGTACAGACTAATTACAACTTTAGAGCTAAAATGTCAAAGAAATAAAATTATAATAATTAGAAATAAGCAGATGCTATCCTAAATCCTGAAAAACAATTTAAAAGGCTCTTATAAATCTTATGAAGTAAATACTGAGAATGAGACGAATGACACCAGTGACTAGATCCCAAGGTGTAAGCTCTGCTACCAAGAAGATACACATCTTGGCCCTTTGGCTGCAACCCAAAGGGGCTTTGAGAGAGCTAGAGTGTTAAAACTGCAGAGGATTATTGTCACTGTATCAGTCATCCAAGCCCAAAAAGAATGAGCCATATGCACACTCCCAAGTTAGTGTAGTACGCTATAATTTTAACAAATTCAGAAGGTGCACTATGAGTAGTAAAAGACACTGGAATAAAGAAAATGTGAAATAGAGCAAAAAGAAGAAAATGGCAAAATTTGTAAGCAATATATTAAAACCTTTTCTTCTGGAAGAGCTAGAGAAGAAATAAATCCTGAGAGTAGAATAAAGCAAATTGCTCAAGAATTAGAAAACAAGAACATGAGACAGTTATAAAGACACATTTTAGCAGGCAACATAAGAAAACATGAAAAACTTATTTTACAAATATTACCAGCCTTAAACGACTATGGAGTCAAAATATATCTAAAGTACAATAAGCACATGCATTGATATAAAAAAATATAATTGACAATCCAAAGAAAAGAAATTAAAGATTTGGAATAATCTACCTTATGAGAAGAGCTGTTAATTTTAGACCCTGACTAGTAGTATGAAAGTATAGTTGTTAAGTTTTATAAATACTAAACATAAAATTAGAAAATAAGTAAGCTTTGTCAAAGTGTATCCTAAAAGTACAAATTTAATAAATTAATAGAGAAAGGGAGGGATTCTGATAGATTGTATGCACAAATTCATGCTGAGACTACAGTAATCTCGCCTAATGAAAATCCTAGCATAACAAAGGAGGGTTCAGGGCAATCAACATGCACCAAAATCCTAGCCTGAATATTCGTCCCCAGAAATGCTGATTCCAGAAGATTATTTCTCTGACCAAACCTCAGCAATGTGCATTCAATTTGCATCATCTATAAGATAAATGTGTGCCTCCTAGAATGCATATTGCAGGAGATTTTCCTCCAACAAAGTGAATTTTTTACCAGTTTTGGGGAAACTCTCAGCAAGAGCTGCAGCAAGAAAGGAAAAAATACATGAATATGCAAAAAGGATAAAAACAACCATAAGAAAGCAGAAAAACTCCTGCCCTCCACACCGCTTGGAGCTTGGAAATGGACAAAAAAGACTTTGAGAGAGCTGTCCCTTCGTGATGCACAGGGGAGAGAAATGCCCCACCTGTCTCACCTGACGCTGTCAGCCTGGTTCAGGGCCAATCTGATATTTGCTTCTAGATTTTCTACGACTGAATTTTAATTATGGAATAAATTCTCCGTATTAATCAGAAAAAGCTAATTCATTTAAAACATCCGGGACTCCTGGAACCCTCATCAGGGACCTCAAAATATCCCTTTGTGCCTCTTCAGGTCCAGGCCCAGCTGATGCCAAAGAAGGAAATGTGCCCTCAGCCCAGGGACGCTCAGCATGTGCTCCCCCATCCCCTCGGGGCCCCGCCGCTGGGCACAGCAGCCCCTGCCTGGCTCCTGCCTGCCCACACCGTGGCCATCCATGGCTGCTCCTGGGCATGGAGCTCAGGCAGTGCTGCTGCCGGGTGGGCTTTGCTGGTGCTACCACCAGGACAATCTGGTCACAGCTGCATCTCTCTACTGCAACAGAAGAGCTGATTTGGGAAGTGCTGTGCTGCCCGATGTCTTCAGCCCCACTAGCTGCCCACACCCACAGTGGGACTGGGCCGCCCCCAGAAAACTGTCGAATCTGGGCTGTGGCTGCAGGGCACAGCTGCTCTTCGGCACAGGTGGACTGCCTTGGGGGTAGGACTGCCCTGAGGGTAGGGACAAGGAACAGGGTAAGGTCTGCTCTATGTTTTCCAAAGGTGATTCTACAGACCATCAGGGGCAGGCCAACACTGCATTAAAGGCATACATCAACCTACAAACTTGGCAGGGTCCCAGGGCAGGATACAATCTTTAGCCAATTGGGAGAAACTGAGGGTGGAACACCAGGCCGGGAATACAAGGTTTAAACCAATTGGGGATTACAGGGGAGGGGAAGAACTTAAACAAACCAATGGGGTTCCGAAGGATACAAAATTGATAGGGAAGTTTCTAGAGCAAGGGGCAGGCTTGGAGAGGGACTGACATGCAATGGGAGGAGGAACAGTGAACAAAAGGGCAGGTCTTTGGAGAGATGGACAAGTGGGGCAAAACCAACATCACAGGGGGGAAAGGAGCAACCCATTGCTAATAAAATATGCTATAACAATAGAAAATAAGGGGAGGGGTATAAAACTGACTGCTAGGACTGAATTACAGTCAAAAATTTTGTTATATTTCTCCAATTACTGTATCATGAAAGAAAACCAAGCAAATTAAATGTTGCAGCAATTTTAATGAAGTAGCTGAAAAGTATATGAAATTGAATCCACTCAAAATATTGACAATATAATTTGGTTATGATAAGGGATAATTTGGTTCTTATAATAGCGCATAAGGAAAAATAACCGTGCGGGGTACACGGGGGGTACGGAGGGCAGGGCTTGACCCCTGTCCCCTCACATACAAATTGCCAAGCCTAAAATTCTCCTTTTTACACTGTACATCATCACCATCTCCTCCCATTTTCAATTTGTCACACTTGTATCTCCACCTTCATTATCAGTTTTACCACGCATGCTCCACCGTTTTTTAGGTGGTTGCACTGTTCTTTGGGGTCATCTCTGATGAAGGCCTCTCCACTTCCTCGATGTCCTTTGATTCACCTTTTGGATTACACATGCGCACCAAGCTGGTATAATGTAAGCCAAAGCTAATATCATACAAGCCAATACTATGTTCTAGCATCAAAGCAATAAATCTCCTATAATTAACATTTTCCTGGATGTCCAACCAAACTTTCCTCTCTTCTAACTAAATTCAGTAATACTTATCTCTTGCTTCTTCCTGTTCTGAACATCTGCAGGAGAAGGGGGGGAGCCCCTCCTCTCCCTTTCTTCCTTGGCATTACACCTTCTAACGGTTTTACTGTTTCCAAATATTAATTATTATATCAATATTGATTACTTTACAATTTTATCAGCAGGAATCACACCTATTTATTACAACATGAACTGCAATGGAGAAGCTCTGAGTCAAGGCTCGGATGAGCTCTTCAAATAATTTCCTGGCAGAAACAGATAGCCAAACTTGCCCTTATCCCATGCAAACAGAGGGTTCCAAAAATAGCAACACCTTCCGAGGCCCTTCTGGGCATTGGGAACACGTGTTGTGGTGCCGGCTGCATCTGTGGGAGCGATGGGGAGCGTGAGCCCGTGCTGTGCTGCACTGCTGAGCTGGCAGCACGGTGGATACGGGCAGGACGTTCTCTGTTTCCCCCAGAGCTGGGGCCTGCAGGCACCTTGCCGGCCCTTGGCACAGGCTGTGCCAGCCAACAAAGCCCAGCAGGCCGGGAGGAGAGCCCGGGGGCAGCGCAGCTGCTTGGGCAGTGGCTGCTGCCAGGGACACGGGCCAAAGCCATCCCTGAGCAGCCACTGCCACCCCTGGCCCTCCCTGCCCCGTCACAGCTCCCCCAGCCCCAGGGGACAGGCTGTCAAAAAGTCCACAGCCAGCAAAGAGATTGTCCCAGGAATTGTGTGCTGCTTTTCCTTCCTGCAGTTGGTCCCAGAAACATCCATCAGACTGCTGTAAATGCCCACACATGGTCTGATCAACCCCTATGCTTTTCCAGTCTGCTCTCTGAAATTCTGCAAAAAATCCACCAATAAATTCCAGGTTACCTCTGTTTATTGCACACTACAGTTTCCTTCATTTTTTTCCGAATAGCTGGAAGTTTCTATATATAGCAATGCCCTTGAGGATCTCTGATTCTTTTCAGTATTTTTTTTTTCTATTCAGACATATGAAAAAGCCTTATTGGTTTTTATTTTTGCAGGTCTGTTTTTTTTCTTAGCATGATGGTTTACTTATTACCTATATGTAAACTTGTTATTATTTATGGTTATTCATTCCCCAAGTAATTATTTTCACAATCTGTCATTCACTTCCTAGTTAATGTTCCATACATGAACAACTTGGACTCTCTTTTTATAGGAATAGAAAGATCTCAGAAAGCTGAATTTTTTATTTTGATGACACTCTTTCTGCCCACTCCCACCTATAACGGTGATTCCTTTTGAAACATATCTGAGGACATGTGGAGTTTTTGGGAAATGCTTAGCTTAACCTGGGTATTGGATTATTATTTTCAGTGCTATAAACCTACATTGCTTCAAGGTTCACACCACGATCCTGATTTGTGGCTCACTGCATGGATGACTCTCTGAATTAAAACAATGTTTGTGAGGCAGCTGAAGAGCTTAGACCTCAGAGATTAAAATTCCTAGGAGGAGGAGGAGAAAGAAGAAAGGATAAAATCCAGATTCAAAGGGTTTTTTCTCACTTCTAGTATGCCAGAAGTATGGTAGACTACACCTGTCTTCGGATGTCATTTACTTACAGAACAACTCTCTACAGTGCCAGATTCCAGGAGAAATGACTCAACACTTTGCCTCCCAATGCATCAGCTTTAATTCTAGTGAGAGGTAGCCTTAATTACAGTCTGATTAGAGCAAATCAACAAAGCAGTCTTGCCATTGTGTGAGTGGCAAGAGGAATTTGCTTGTGAACACATGAATATGTCCCACACAGTAATGAACAAAATTTGCCTTGACTTGGAAGAAAGTAGACAAGGAGCAATGCAGTATTTGGGTTTTATCCAGGGATAAATGTGGCAAGAAGCTGTAACAACTTAACCTGTTTTACAGAACACAAGTACTGATACGGCCAATAATGAATCCACATGAAGGGATTTTCAGGACATTCCTTTATTTCTCTAACCAGGAATGGGCAGCAAAATGCTGGCATTTATCTGAACTGGAAGCCGTGTTGCTCTCCTTTTTCTCCTTGAGCACACTGTTATTTGCAGACTTCACTGCCCAGCCCATCAATCCTCTCGTGGCCAATTGCTAAATGGCACAACGACCAAAATACAGGTGCCAGCATAATCAGCCCAGCACTAATGCAGCACTGCTTTGATGGTGCACAGGAGCACAGAATGGCTTGGCTTGGAAGGGACATTTAAAGGCCATCTTGTCCCAATGGCCTGCAGTGAGCAGGGACACCTTGAACTAGGTCAGGTTGCTCTGAGCAGGAGTTTGAATGTCTGCAGGGATGGATGTCCAGCTCTCTGGGCAACCTGTGCCAGGTTTTCATAACAAACAGTGTAAAAAATGTGTTTCTTTCATCTAGTCTGAATTTACCATCTTTTAGATTAAAACCATTCCCCCTCGGTTTGGTCACAAAAGACTCTACTAAAAATTCTGTCCCATCTCTTTACAAGCGCTCAGAAGGCCCTGAAAGGCAGCAATCAGGTGTCCCTGGAGTCTTCTCTCTTCCAGGCTGAACACTGTCAGCTCTCCCAGCCTGTCTCCAAAGCAGAAGGGCTCCAGCCCTCAGAGCATTTTGCCCCTCCTCTGGACTAGATCCAACATGTCCATGTCCTTCCTGCCTTGGGGACCCAGAGCAGGATGCAGTACTCTGTCGTGGTAGAGACCGAGACACTACAAAGCAACACACTCCATTTCCAGAAGGCTTCAAACCCTGTTTTTATTCTAGCCTGCATGCTTTTTCTGCATTCTTACAAAGCTCTTATGTTTACACTTTATTCATTGGTCACGAGAGACAAGCAAAATGCTCAATGGAATAGGGAGTTGCAGGTTTCTCTTATTTATCTTTCTTTCTTGGTTTTCATGTCAAAAACATAGGTAGGAAATTCTTTCAGGGGTAAACATGGATCTTGTTATCAAACTTCTTGATGGCTCACAGAAATCACTATAAAACCCCTTCCAGAGTACTCCCAGTAGGGTCTTACCTGAGCAGAGAGGTGGAATCACCTCCTTCAACCTGCTGGGCACTCTCCTTTGGATGCACATGGCTGGCTCATCTCCAGCCTCTCATCTCGCTGCAACACCAAGTCCTTCTCGGCAGGGCTGCTCTGCATCTCTTCCTGCCCCAACCAGTGAGATCAGCTGAGCTGGGACTGTGTCACAGCCCTTGGGCAGAGCAGCTGGGCAGGATGAGCTCCCTTCCGAAGAAGGCAGATCCAGCTCCAAAAACAATTCCACCCTGGCCTTGAGGTCACAGAAGGCTCTGAGATCACAGAGGTCCCAGAGCCCCGTGGTTGCACAGCAGCACAGGGAGCCAGCAGTCAGTCCCTGAGCACAACTGTTGCGGCTGCAGCAGCGGTGGCAGCAGCGGTGCTGACATTGGGACAGCGGTGTCGGGACAGCAGTGGCAGCAAGAGCTGCGGGACTGGCAGAGGGCAAGGCACCATGGCCCTTGCTCTGCGCCTCTTCCTCCTGCTGCTCCTGGCCGTGGCCCTGTCTACCAGGGCTGCCCAGGCTGCTACACTCCAAGCGCGGCGAGCAGGTGAGCCGGCAGCCTGGCTGCCCTTTCCCGGGACAGCGCTCCCTGCTCCCCGGGAAGCGCTGGGGATGGTTTTGGCCAGGGCTTTAGGGAGGGTTTCCTGTGTGGGAGTGAGAGAGCCCTCATGGTCCCTGGGCTCCTCCAGCCACCCATCCAGGGATGTTGCACAGGGCCTGCAAAGAGGGTGGAGCGTGACCAGAGCCAGTCCAGAGCTCCCCAGGCCCCTGTGCAGCTTTGGCCTTGTCCACTGACATCTGGCAGCCAAGGCCTTACTCGACCCCCTTACAGTGCCCAGTTCTCTAAGGGAGAGGGGAATCCCAGCACACCATGGAAATGGGTCTGATCAGATCTGTGCTCCCCTCTAGATGAGCATACTAGGAAGGCTTCTTCAGCAGCTTGGCTTAATGAAGATTTCCAGGGTCTTAACCCTCCAGCAGGTATGTTTTCAATGTTGCTAAAAGAATAATCATTGAGAACCTGGCAGGAAGCAGGTGACAGGAGCTTCTGTGGCTGTTGAATTACAGGTGTGTCTGCAGGAAAGACTTTTCAGGCTCCTTTCCTGGTTGCTGCACACAAGCCCCGCTCCCATGGCAGGGGTGAGTAGTGTGTGCTTGCTGACCCCACAGGCTGAGCCCTGGTTCTGTGGGATCCATTCACCTGAAATGCAAATGCTTTTATTAAGGTCCTCCGAGAGGGAGGAACAAACCTAGAGGAGACAGCAAGTCCCTGGAGGCATCCAAACAGATGGACAGGATCTGGAGTGACCTGGAGAGACAACGTGGTGGGTGCATTTCCCTCATGCTTCCCCTGGGACTCAGCAGCCAGGGGCTTTGGCTGCACATCTGGACACGCCGTGCCCGGCACAGTGGGAAGGGATCCATGGCAGCCTCGCTGCCCCACTGCTGCTGCTGCTGCTTTCACGCCCTGCAGGGCTGTTTCCCAGTCTGGCCTGGCTGCAGCTTCTGCCCAGCCTCTGCAGGAAGGCATTTGGCATCAGCTGCCAGGGAGCCCAAACTGCACCATGGGGCATGCCCACCCTGAGATCCCCTGCACTTTCCCAGTCTGTGAGCGCATCTGGAGGGGCAGCTCTTTGGAGGAGGGAGGGCCCTGGTCTTTCTCCTGAATCTTATCCATTACTTAGACAAGCATTGCCTCCTGAGGATGCCACATTCCCATTGGGAAACAACCCCACCTAATTCACCTGTCCTTTTTCCTTTCTGCAGACATGGAAGGAGAGCCTGTGCTGAAGGCTGAGTTTCCCAGAGGAAGCAGTGGCTCCATGGTAGCCTCTGCTGCAGGAAGGGAGGTGATGCCAGGCACAGGCCCAGGAGGTAATTGCTGTGCCTCTGGGCCTGAGCCCTGCTGAGGCTTCAGCTGCCCTCTCTGCTGCTTGGCAGTGCAGGCACACAGCATTACCTGACCCCCTTGCAGTGCTCGGTTCCCTATACAAGGGGATCCCAGCACAGCATGGAACAGTTCCCATCTCTGCTCCTTTCTAGATTGGGAACGTGACTTCCATCACTGGGAAACACTGTTAAAGCACAGTTTAAGGATGTTGGAGCTTGGTGATGGTAGGTTTTCAGCAACACTTTGCTAACAGAGCAATCATTGTCCAAGTGTAATCATTGTCCAGAGTAATATTCCTCTGTCATTTCCCTTGAGATCATCTGAAGTTTGATGAATTGTGGAAATCCTAGCCTCCAAATTTCTACTCTTGTACCCTACAGTGATCCCACAGGATTGCTGGCAGTGGGAGGAAGGAGCATTTATCTGTCCATCTTCCTCCCGTGTGCAATGCCAGTGTGTCCTTCCATGTGCTCTGTGCAGCCAGGGAGAAGAGCAGAGAGGGAAGGGGCCAGGCCCAGGGCTGTGCCCCGGGGCTGAGCCTTTGGCAGCTCCTTTGCCAGTCCCAAGGAGCCTGAGCTGCTCCTGCTGCCACTGCCAAGCCCTGGCCCTGCCCGGGTCTGGGTTTAGAGCTGCTGGCAGCTCCAGGGAGTCCTTTCTGCCCACACAGCCCCCCAAGGGGCCCCTTCCATCCCAGTGTGGGGCCACTGCAGGCACGAGGTCCCCCTGCCCCTGCTCCTGAGTGGGAGGCAGAGCTGAGGGAGTGCTTTGGAGGGCACCAGTCACCCAAGTGCCCTCACTGCCACTCAGGCCTGAAGGAGAATCTTCAGCAGGGTCACAGCAGCTCTTCTGTCCTGCCGTTCTTTGCAGCTAACCCGGTTGGTGAAAGTGATCTGGCTTCCCAACCCACGTCCAGGACTGAGCCTCTGGGAGATGCTGAGGGTAGGTCAAGGCTTTTCCCCTGGAAGAGTTGCCAGCACAAGAGCCCAAAGCTTGGCCACAGAGGCAGCGCTGCAGGTGCCAGCACAGAACCATGCACGTGTGTCCTCTTGCCCTGCACGATCCCCTCATGATTTCTGCTCAGCACTGGCAGCTGTCTGGGGAAGGGAGGGCCCTGGCCCAGACACAAAAGCCCAGATACTTTGTAAATCTTTTCCCAATTTTTGATAAGCATGCTGCCTTGAAGATGCCAGCAAAGGAATGGGGAATGGTTCCATCTGATCCAACTGTGCTTTTTTGTTTCTCAAGTGATGGACCAAAAGGCAGGGCTGAAGGAGGTGTTTCCCCAAGGAAGCAGGGGCTCATTGGCAGCCCCTGCTGCAGGGAGGAAGGCGATGGCAGACACGGGCACAGGCACAGCAGGTAATTGCTGTGCCAGGCTCAGCCCTGGCCGGGGCTGTGTGGCAGCAGCTCTTCCCCCAGGGCCTGCCCTTGCCCGGCCCGGCAGCAGCCAAAGCTGGAGGCGCCTCGGCTTCCAGGCCTCTGGAGCTGGTTCAGAGCCCCGGGGAAACGGGACTGGTGCAGCAACGTCCCTGGCGCTGCAGCTGCTGCGGAGCGGGCCCTGAGTGCCCAGAGGCCCAAGGCACAGGAGCAGCCCCGAGCGGGTGCCCTGCCGCCAGCCCAGGGCCAGAGCCAGCCCTGGCTCCTGACTGGGCAGGGGCTGGGCTGGGTCCTGACAGGGCCTGAGCCTGTCCCCTGTGGCTGGGGGAGCTGTCACGGGGCAGGGAGGGCCAGGGCTGGCAGTGGCTGCTCAGGGATGGCTTTGGCCTGTGTCCCTGGCAGCAGCCACTGCCCAAGCAGCTGCACTGCCCCCGGGCTCTCCTCCCGGCCTGCTGGGCTTTGTTGGCTGGCACAGCCTGTGCCAAGGGCCGGCAAGGTGCCTGCAGGCCCCAGCTCTGGGGGAAACAGAGAACGTCCTGCCCGTATCCACCGTGCTGCCAGCTCAGCAGTGCAGCACAGCATGAGCTCATGCTCCCCATTGCTCCCACAGATGCAGCCAGCACCACAACACGTGTTCCCGATGCCCAGAAGGGCCTCAGAAGGGGCTTCTATATTGGAACAGGCTGCTGGGCAGGCTTAATGGCAGGCCTGCTGTTTTTGGACCTTATTCTCATGTTGTGCTGTGTCAAAATCTGGTGTAACTGGAAGAAGAAATGGTGAGTGGTCATCTTTCCCTGAAAGAGATTCTGTTGAAAGTCTAATGTAGACAGGAACCATTCCCAATGAGGCTGCATTGGAGCTGTGGCCAGTCCATGGTTCGCCAAACAACTCTGCTGAGGGTTCTGCTGCTGCCCAGTGCTTCCACTGGCCTCTCAATTGCTGGGCCTTGTCCTGGGGGCCCCGCTGGGGCTGCAGCCAGTGCTGGCTCCCACTGAGGCTGCCTGGCCAAGAGCAGCCCCAGGGGCACGGGGCAGAGGCAGAGGGAGGTGGGGAGGAGAAAGAGCAGGGCCGAGATTGCCCTTGAAAGGCAGAGGCGCTCTGGGGCCCGCTCCTGGCCAGGGACCCTGCCCAGAGCCGTGCCCTGCTGGCCGGGGCCTTGAGGGGCAGCTGTCCAGCTGGGCCCAGCTGTGCCAGCAGCTCCAGCCGTGCTGGGGAGCCTTGCCAGCTCTGGGCCCTGCTGTGCAGGAGGGTCCCTGTGTGCCACTGGCAGCTGGGGCCTCAGACACCTCCTCTCTCCACAGGAGCACCTCTGGAACTTCCCTAGTCCAGCCATATACCTCAGTCATGGGGAACTTGGCCTGTCATCGTGCATCTCCGTGCCAGTATCCGTTGTCCCTTCCACAGGTGTATTACCAGCTCATAGCTGGAAGTATGCTACAACCACTGCCTAGAACAGATCCGACTCTCCCTGAAGGGACTGGCCTGGCTGCCCATCCAGGACAGGAGGTGCAGCCCTCTAGCCAGGGAATGGATTATTCGAAAAGTTATATTTACTTGTAAAAATTTTAGATGTTTATTAAAAACCTTATTAGAAATACAACAGGACACTGAATAAAGACAATGTTACTGTGCCGGGAGTAGAGGATTTTTCCCACCACATTCTCATCCACACAATGGAGGTTTCACCTTTTAACTCTTTTGCCCTTCTTAAAGTTCTGTCCATCGACTCCTTCTTTGATGTCCAGTGCTGGAGTTTACTTCCTTACATCTCGATTGGAGGTCAGGTGCTGCTGTCGTAGCAAGGTGACCCTCTTAAATGTCTCAAACTCAGGTAATCCCAAGATAACAACACAACAAGGGGTAAAACATATCTATCTATATATAAAACTTCTCTTAACAAATATGCATGATATTTCTCCTTTATTGTGAGAGTCAACTGTCGCATTATTCATCTATCACAGGCTTGAGCCCAGCTTCAGCTCAGGTGTCTGTGTGCTACCACCCGCACTGGCGGAGCTGCTCGTCTGGGCACAGCCAGGCATGGGCAGGCAGCAGCTGGGCATGGGGCTCATCAGACCAACAGCACCCTCATGTTATCTTTGTCTTTCATTTTAAAACATTTAGATATATTTTTCCTTTGTAACATTGAGAAAAGTTTTTCATAGAATACAGACACCAGATATTTGTTCCCCTTTCCTCCTACAGTTCTGTGTTTGACAAAGTAGCTTTACAGTCAGGGAAACCTAGAATCTTCTGACAGTTTGGCAATAAATGTAAAATTGCCTTTAATTCATAATGTTTAGTCTTACACAACCTGGACAAGACCGGCATAGCTCAGGGGAATTATCCCAAGCAGGCTCAGGGCACTGGGGTTCTGAGCAGTCCTGCTGGGGTCCCTCCATGGGGGACACTTCCTGAAACCTGGCAGTGACTGCATGGGGTGCCCATGGTGAGGACAGGACAGAGGAGGGGAGCAAGGCTCCAGTGTGTCCTTAGTGGGCCTGAGCCTGTCCCCTGGGGCTGGGGGAGCTGTCACGGGGCAGGGAGGGCCAGGGGTGGCAGTGGCTGCTCAGGGATGGCTTTGGCCCGTGTCCCTGGCAGCAGCCACTGCCCAAGCAGCTGCGCTGCCCCCGGGCTCTCCTCCCGGCCTGCTGGGCTTTGTTGGCTGGCACAGCCTGTGCCAAGGGCCGGCAAGGTGCCTGCAGGCCCCAGCTCTGGGGGAAACAGAGGACGTCCTGCCCGTATCCAGCGTGCTGCCAGCTCAGCAGTGCAGCACAGCACGGGCTCACTCTCCCCACAGATCTTGTAGAGGTTCAAAGCAAGACAGGAACACATGCCCTGATTCCACTTTGATGAATCCCAATGATTTTCTGCTTGCAGGATGGGCACAAGCAGTGCATCATAGGAATAGCCAAGACTCTGTTCACTGTGTCACTTGCCATGGCCTCTTTCACAGTTCTATCTTTCTCCCTTCATATGTCCTGACAAACACCTAAGGGAGAACTGGACCTCTAATTGCGTCACACATCTCCATGCCCATGCCTGATGTCCCTGTGCCAGCTGCTTTAACAGCTTGTTGCTGTGCAGATGCTGCCTCCAGCCAGACAAGGTCCTCTCCCCTTGAAGGCACTGGCCCTGCTCTCTGGCCCCTACTGAAGGTGGGCAGGGCTTGGCCCAGCTCTTCCCTTGCAATACAGAGATGGAGCTGTCACCCCAGTGTGCGGGTGGTAGCAGCAGCAAAGCCCAGCCAGGATCAGCACTGGCTGAGCTCCGTGCCCAGGGGCAGCTGGGGATGGCCACGGTGTGGGCAGGCAGGAGCCAGGCAGGGGATGCTGTTACCAGTGGCGGGTCCCTGGGGAGGATGGGGCAGCCCATGCTGAGCGTCCCTGGGCTGAGGGACATTTCCTTGCCTGGGACCATCTGGGCCTGGACCTCCTCCAGTGGCATGCCCAGGAAAAGAGGGAAGCCATCAAGAGCCTGTGAGTTACACAGGGATGGGGTGCAGCTTCCTCCCTCCTTGGTTAGCGGGCGGATTAAAAGAGGCCTCTAGGATTTGTGGCAAACAGGAGTGGGCAAACAGGGCCGTGGCATGTTTCTGAGGGACAATTCACGAGGCAGTGTGCACAGGCAGGGCAAGCAGGCAGGGTTGCAGGTTTTCTTGCTAGGAAGGTTTACTGTGTGTTGTTTGCAGTGTTTCTGTTGTTTGGGTGGTTTTGGGGTTTCTGGTAGTAGTGGTTTTTACACAATCGAAAACTGTAGTTAGTACAAGTGCATGTAACTAGATGGAACCCTCCAAAAAGGATGTGTCTGTCCTGACCCATTCCTGTGCAGAGTGTTTGAGCTTAGCAGTGGTTTCAGGGGGCAGTGTGGAGAAAAGCTGCCTGCGGTGTGAACAGGTGAATCATCTCCATTCACTGGTGGCCGAGCTTAGGGAGGAAGTTTAAAGACTGAGGAATATCAGGGAAAGTAAAAGGGAAATAGATTGGTGGAGTTCAGCCCTTCCATCCTTACGGGAGGCCCAGCAAGAGTCACAGGACTCCTATGCTGCCGGGGTCGGCTGTCAGTTGTCTCTGCCCCAGCATGGGAAAAGGTGATTTTGGGCAGGCCGCGCTCTCGAAGAAGGAGTCTGGAATCTTGCTTTTCGGTCTTGAGTTGCGTTTATTGTTCCTTATCTACAAAGTTTTTCTCTCTGTCCAGCCGAGGTCTGATTAGCAAGACAGCCAAGGGCACTCTCTCCCGTCCATGGGGCGGTTGTCTCTTTTATAGTGAAAACTACGTATTAGATATTTACCTTTAATTTCCAATAATTTCTGCCCGTGTTGGCAAGTGCACCTTCTCTATGAACCAATCCACACATGCCAACATCATCCTGAACATGGATGCCAAGGAGAAGAAAGAAGAAGGACAGGGCACGCCCAAATTCCTCTATCTTAGAACTCCTGACCCCCACGTACAGAATTTCAAACCCCCCTGTACAACATACAAAACCCCCCTGTACAGTGCTCCAAAGTTTTTCCCTTCACCCTGTGATTCCTACTACTATGCTACTTAAAGTTTTGTGGCCTGTCATTCTTTATATAAGGTTGGCAATTTGCTCTATGAATTAAGGTTGAATTTCCAGGTGTCTTTGGCTTCCTGCCAGGGTCTCTGAGCCCCTGCCAGGGCTTTGAGACATCCAGGGCATCCAGAGACATCCTCTGGGTTCCGACACTATGCTGCACACTGTCAGGCAAGAGAAGGACACCTGGTAGATGAAGGGGAGTGGAAATGGTCCCTGCATGGGGAGGTTATGATAAAAATTCCTCCCGACCCCCGTCCCCTAGCCAGGGGCCACTTCAGAATAGGTATGAGCCCCTGGATCTAGAGAGTCAGCCAAATGATTAAGAAGAAAATTATCTGCCCAGAGAGCCTCCAAATTATGATTAATCTGTAACATGGATTGCCACCTCTAACATCAAAAAGGAAAGACGGGTAATCGTGGTGGGTGATTCCCTTCTGAGGGGAACAGAGGGCCCCATGTCAACTGGACCCACCCCACAGAGAGGTCTGCTGCCTCCCTGGGGCCCAGGTGCAGGATATTCCTGAGGGACTTCCTGGGCTCATTCAGTCCTCTGATTATTATCCACTGTTGAAACTCCAGGCTGGCAGTGATGAGATTGAGAAGAGGAGTGTCAAGACCATTGAAAGTCACTTTAGGGCACAGGGACAAGTGGTTGATAGGACAGGGACACAAGTAGTTTTTTCCTCTGTCCCTTTGGTGGCTGAGAAGAATGGTGAAAGCAATAGAAGAGCTCATATCATCAACAAGAGGCTCAAGGGTTGGTGTCCTTGGCAGAATTTTGGATTCTTTGATTATGGCGCAGCTTTTATGGCACCTGGCCTGCTGGAACCAGATGGGCTCCATCTCTCTGTTAAGGGCAGAAGGATTTTAGCTCATGAGCTTGCAGAACTTGTTGAGAGGACTTTAAACTCAGTTTGAAGAGGGAACGGGATGCAGCTGGGCTGTCTGGAAGCAGGCCCAAGGGTGGTAAGCCTGAGTTAGGGATGAAATCAGCAGCCCAGCTGAGGTGCATGGATAGCAGTGCACACAGCATGGGTAACAAACAGCAAGAGCTGGAGGCCATGGTCCAGCAGCAGAGCTGTGATGTCATTGCCATCACAGAAATGTGGTGGGATGCCTCACATGGCTGGAGCACTACACTGGATGGCTACAAGCTCTTCAGGAGAGACAGGAAAGGGTCTCTTCCAACCTGGTCATTCTGTGAATTCTGTAAGAATTCTTAGCATCTCCAGGGACACAGCCTGACCAGCAATGTCAGTAGGCAAAAAATAAGGTTTCACTGAAGAATGGACCTTTGATGAAACAATATATTTACAGTCAGGGCAGTCCATTCATAGAGATGGAGGCACACTCTGGGGGTACAGCGAAGGCCATGAGGTCACAGCAGGGCTCTGGGGTCACAGCAGGCTGAGCTCACAGCAGGCCCTGAGGTCACAGAGGTGCCAGAGGTGCCAGAGCCCCGTGGTTGCACAGCAGCACAAGGAGCCAGCAGTCAGTCCCTGAGCACAACTGTTGCGGCAGCAGCAGCGGTGGCAGCAGCGGTGCTGACGTTGGGACAGCGGTGTCGGGACAGCGGTGGCAGCAAGAGCTGCGGGACTGGCGGAGGACAAGGCAGCATGGCCCTTGCTCTGCGCCTCCTACTCCTGCTGCTCCTGGCCGTGGCCCTGCCTGCCAGGGCTGCCCAGGCTGCTCCGCTGCAAGCGCGGCGAGCAGGTGAGCCGGCAGCCTGGCTGCCCTTTCCCGGGACAGTGCTCCCTGCTCCCCGGGAAGCGCTGGGGATGGTTTTGCCTGTGGGAGGGAGAGAGTCCTGATGGGCCCTGTGCTGCTCCAGCCACCCCTCCAGGGATGTTGCAAAGGGCCTGCAAAGAGGCTGGAGCGTGACCAGGAGCCAGCCCAGAGCTCCCCAGGCCCCTGTGCAGCTTTGGCCATGTCCATTCACATCTGGCTCCCACAGCCTTACCCAACCCGTGCCGTGTTCTCTCAGGCAGGAGGGCATCCCAGCACACACAGAAATGGTTCTGATTTCTGCTTCCCTTCAGATTGGGATCCCAACTTGCATTATCTAGATGCCCTGTTGGATGACAGCTTCAGAATGTTGGAGAATGCTGGAGGCAAGTTCTGGTGTGCTTTCCCTGACAGGATAATCAATGTCCATGTGGCAAGAGCTCACTCATCCTCCATGTCCTTGAACGTAATCTCATGGCTGAAGAAATATGGACATCTTGCCCTGCTCCCTTCTGCAGTCCTGAGGGATCCCACAGGATCACTGTCAGTGGAAGGAAGGAGCATTTAGCTTTCAAACTTCCTCCCATGTGCAATGCCACTGTGTCCTTCCATGGGCTCTGTAGCAGCTGCTGAGAAGAGCAGAGAGTGAAGGGGCTGGGCCCAGGGCTGTGCCCTGGGGCTGAGCCTTTCACAGCTCCTTTGCCAGCCCCAGGGAGCCTGAGCTGCTCCTGCTGCCACTGCCAAGCCCCGGCCCTGCCCGGGGCTGGCTTTAGAGCTGCTGGCAGCTCCAGGGAGTCCTTTCTGCCACGACTGCCCCGCAAGGGGCTCCTTCCATCCCAGTGTGGGGCCACTGCAGGCATGAGGTCCCCCTGCCCCTGCTCCAGAGAGGAAGGCAGAGCTGAGGAAGTGCCTTGGAGGGCACCAATCACCCAGGTGCCCTCACTGCCACTCGGGCCTGAAGGAGAATCTTCAGCAGGGTCACAGGAGCTGTTCTGTCCTGGCTTTCTTTGCAGTTGAACCTGATGATAAAGGCGATCCAGCTTCTAAACCCATGTCTGTGAATGACCGTCTGAGAGATGCTGAGGGTAGGCCAAGGCCTTTCCCCCGGGAGAGCTTCCAGCTCAGTGCCCAAAGCTCAGCCATGGGGGCAGAGATGACAGAAGCTTTTGTGGCTGTTGAGTTTCAGGTGTGTCTGCAGGGAGGACTTTTCAGACTCCTTTGCTGGTTACTGCACGCAGGTCTGGCTCCCATCGCAGGGGTGAGTAGTGTGTCCCTGCTGACCTCACAGGCTGAGCCCTGCTCCTGTGGGATCCATTCCTGGGAAATGGAACTATGTTGCTGTAAGGTCCTCCGAGGGGAAAGAACAAAGCTACAGGACACAAGGAATCCCATGAGCCATCTGAACACATGAGGCAAATGCTGAAGGAAACGCAGCAGGCAGGAGGACAAGGTGGGTGCATTTCTCTCATGCTTCCCCTGGGTCTCAGCAGCCAGGGGCTTTGCCTGCACATCTGGACACGCTGTGCCTGGCACCCCGAGATCCCCTGCGATTTTGCAATTTCTGAGCAGATCAGGAGGCGCAGCTGTTTGCAGGAGGGAAGGCCCTAGGCAAAGACCCCAAAGCCCATCTGATTTCCTGAAGCCTATCCATGAGTTTGACAAACCTTGCCTCCTGAAGATGCCACCTCCCCGCTGGGGAGCAGCTCCATTTGATCCAGCTGTCCCTCTTCCTTTCTCCAAAAATTAAAGGAGAGCCTGTGCAGATGGAAGCATTTCCCAGAGGAAGCAGTGCTTCCATGCCAGCCTCTGCTGCAGGAAGGGAGGCAATGCCAGGCACAGGCACAGGAGGTAATTGCTGTGCCTCTGGGCCTGAGCCCTGCTGAGGCTTGAGCTGCCCTCTCTGCTGCTTGGCAATCCTGGCATGCAGCAGGACCTGACCCCCTCGTAGGGTTCAGTTCCCTAGAGAAGGGGATCCCAGCACACCATGGAACGCTTCCCATCTGTGCTCCTTTCTAGATTGGGATCGGGACTTGCATCATTTGGAAATGCTGGTAAACCATGGTTTAAGGATCTTGGAGCTTGATGAAGGTAGGTTGCCAGCAACCCTTTCCTAACAGAGTAATCACTGTCCAAGTGTAATCATTGTCCAGAGTAATATTCCTCTGTCATTTCCCTTATGATCCTCTGAAGTTTGATGGATTCTGCAAATCCTGGCCTCAAAGTTTCTACTATTGTGCCCAACAGTGATCACGCAGGATCGCTGTCAGTGGGAGAAGGGTGCATTTAGCTTTCAGCCTTCCTCCCATGTGCAATGCCAGTGTGTCCTTCCGTGTGCTCTGTGCAGCCAGGGAGAAGAGCAGAGAGGGAAGGGGCCGGGCCCAGGGCTGTGCCCCAGGGCTGAGCCTTTGGCAGCTCCTTTGCCAGCCCCAAGGAGCCTGAGCTGCTCCTGCTGCCACTGCCAAGCCCTGGCCCTGCCCGGGTCTGGCTTTAGAGCTGCTGGCAGCTCCAGGGAGTCCTTTCTGCCTTGACTGCCCCGCAAGGGGCTCCTTCCATCCCAGTGTGGGGCCACTGCAGGCACGAGGTCCCCCTGCCCCTGCTCCTGAGTGGGAGGCAGAGCTGAGGGAGTGCCTTAGAGGGCACCAATCACCCAGGTGCCCTCACTGCCACTCGGGCCGGAAGGAGAATCTTCAGCAGGGTCACAGGAGCTGTTCAGTCTCGCCTTTCTTTGCAGCTGAACTTGATGAAGATGATGATGTCGATGAAGATGATCTGGATTCCCAACCCATACCCATTACTGAGCCTCTGGAAGATGCTGAGGGTAGGTCAAGGCTTTCCTCCGTGGGAGAGCTGCCAGCTCAAGAGCCCAAAGCTGGGCGAGGGGGGCGTTGATGCAGGTGCCAGCACAGAACCATGCACGTGTGTGCCCTCGCCCTGCACGATCCCCTCACCGCTGCTGCGGCTCAGTGGTGCCCGTGCAGATCAGCAGAGATGGCAGAAGCTTCTGTGGCTGTTGTGTTACAGGTGTGTCTGCAGGGAGGACTTTCCCAGGTCCATTGGTGGATGTTGCACGCAGGACCAGCTCCCGTCGCAGGGGTGAGTAGTGTCTGCCTGATGACCCCACAGGCTCAGCACTGGTTTTGTGGGACCCATTCCTGGGAAATGGAAATATTTCTGTTAAGGTTCCCTGAGAATGGAGAAAATACTTAGAGGAGACAGTAAGTCCCTGGAGGCACCCAAACCCATGGAGAAGTTGCCGGGTGATCTGGAGAGACGCCGTGGTGGGTGCATTTCTGTCATGCTTCCCCTGGGACTCAGCAGCCGTGGGCTTTGGCTGCACATGTGGACACGCCGTGCCCGGCACAGCGGGAAGTGATCCATGGCAGCCTCGCTGCCCTGCTGCTGCTTTCACGCACTGCAGGGCTGCTTCCCAGCCTGGCCTGGCTGCAGCTTGTGCCCAGCCTCTGCAGGAAGACATTTGGCATCAGCTGATAGGCAGCCCAAACTGCACCATGGGCCTGAGATCCCATGCGATTTCCCAGTCTCTGGGTAGATGCAGAGAGGCAGCTCTTTGCAGGAGGGAGGGCCCTGGAGCAGCTCCAAAACCCTGGGCATTTTCCTTGTCCTTATCCATGTCTTTGACTAGTATTGCCTGCAGCAGAAGGGCACAGCAGAGAGGAATTACAGCGTGCAGCCTCAGGGGCTCGGGCACTGAGCAGTCCTGAGCCAAGGGGTGGCAAGGTGCCTGCAGGCTCCAGCTCTGGGGGAAACAGAGAACGTCCTGCTCGTATCCACCGTGCTGCCAGCTCAGCAGTGCAGCTCAGCACAGGCTCATGCTCCACATTGCTCCCACAGATGCAGCCGGCATCACAACACATGCTGACAACATCTGGGAAAGCACGAGAAGAGTTTTCTGCTGGGGAACACCTTGTTTGAAGAAGTTGATGGCCATTGTGGCTGGTGCAGCACTTTGCCTGATGATGTGCTGTGCTGCAATCTGGTGTTGCTGGAAGAGAAACTGGTGAGTGTTATGCTGATCTCTAGCTCAAACAGCTTCCTTTAAAGGCTGCTCATAGTCAGGGAACATTCCCAGAGAGGCTGCGGTGGAGTTGTGGCCAGTCCATGATTGTCCAAATAACTCTGCTGAGGGTTCTGCTGCTGCCCAGTGCTTCCAGTGGCCTCTCAATTGCTGGGACTTGTCCTGGGGGCCCCGCTGGGGCTGCAGCCAGAGCTGGCTCCCACTGAGGCTGCCTGGCCAAGAGCAGCCCCAGGGGCACGGGGCAGAGGCAGAGGGAGGTGGGGAGGAGAAAGAGCAGGGCCGAGGTTGCCCTTGAAAGGCAGAGGCGCTCTGGGGCCCGCTCCTGGCCAGGGACCCTGCCCAGAGCCATGCCCTGCTGGCCGGGGCCTTGAGGGGCAGCTGTCCAGCTGGGCCCAGCTGTGCCAGCAGCTCCAGCCGTGCTGGGGAGCCTTGCCAGCTCTGGGCCCTGCTGTGCAGGAGGGTCCCTGTGTGCCACTGGCAGCTGGGGCCTCAGACACCTCCTTTCTCCACAGGCATCACATTGAAGAAAATCTGAAAGCTGCTGGCTGGTCACGAGATCTTTACTGCTGGAAGAGCAACAGCAGCATCTCCGACTCGGACGAGTTTTCGTTTTAGCACCTCCAATCTCTACGGTGACTCGAGGTCGCCTCCTTCCAGGGCTGAAGGCGAAAGTCCCCAGGAAAGGCTGTGGGAAGTTCTCAAGTGAAGACTGACTGAGAGCTTCCAAAATCAGCTTCAAAATTTTCAAAGTAGTTTTGGAATCTGGAGAAGACAACCTTATTTTCTATTAGCTTTTAATTTTTAGAAATATTTAGAAATAGTTTTTGTAGAGACAAATCCCCCAATGTTTCTTCCCCATTTCCACAATATGTCTGTGTTTTTGAAAGTAGTTTTATAGTTCTAGAAAGGTTTTTTGCACTAATACAATAAAAATAAAATAAAATGGCATTTCAGTGGTAATCTTTACTCTGCAAAGAACTAAGACACCCTAAGACACCCAGCCTGCTGCAGAGGCAAAGATCTTTTCCCACGGGAACTTTGTACCTCGTCACAACCAAGTCACGTAAAACCTTTTCCCAGATATTTCCTGGGATTCTTGACCAGCTCACCTCTTAGGCTTCAGAGGCAAATTTTGAGCACAGTGGGAATCTCTTCAAGTCACCATCTTTGTTTGCTTCTGCAAGAACTGCCTCAGTTCCAGAGCAGGGGCTTCACTCAGCTTCCTGCTGCCCCCGGGCTCTCCTCCCGGCCTGCTGGGCTTTGTTGGCTGGCACAGCCTGTGCCAAGGGCCGGCAAGGTGCCTGCAGGCCCCAGCTCTGGGGGAAACAGAGAACGTCCTGCCCACATCCACTGTGCTGCCAGCTCAGCAGTGCAGCACAGCACGGGCTCATGCTCCCCATCGCTCCCACAGATGCAGCCGGCACCACAACACGTCTTCCCGATGCCCAGAAGGGAATTGGTTTCTGCCAGGGAACACACTGCTGGCTAGAGTTAATGACAAGCCTGGCTTTTCTATGGCATGCAGGGCATTGGGGGACCCCTGTAAGGATGGCACTTGGCCCGGGTCCCTCATGAGGCACACCAGCTGGAGGGGGGGTTTTGTAGGTGTTGGGTTTTGCAGGAAGGCATGCAGGGCTTTGCGTCCTTTGTAGAGTGGTGCATGGGGCTGGGGTTCCTCGTGAGGTTCTCAGGGGATTTGATATCTCTTCTGTGGCATACAGGGGACTGGAGACATCTGTAAGGCTGGCAGGGGCATGAGTACCTCGTGATTAACGTGGTGGTTTAGTGCTTGCCATCAAGGACTGGAGAGGAGCTGAGTCCTTCCTAAGGTGGGCAGGAGGCTGGGCTCTTTTGTGAGGCACACGAGGCTGTCCTGGGGTCTCTGCACTGGTGTGCACGGATTCCCTGCCAGGCACACAGGGATATTTTGGGGTCTCTGCTGAGGGGTGCAGGGATCCCTCAGGAGGCACAAAGGAGTATTGATGGTCTCTACTAAGGTGTGCAGGGATCCCTCATGAGATGTGCAGCGGGGTTTGTCAGTCTCCTCAGCGCAGCAAAGGGCCACTCTGGGTGGAGGCTGTGCAAAGTGGGCAGAAAGCTTCCTGCCAAGCCTTGCGGCCGGCAGGCGGGCGGAGCCCATCCTTGGGGGTCGGGCGGGGCCTCTGGAGCCGCCGCGCCCTTGTCGGGCAGGTCCCGGCCCCGGCGGGGAAGGGCCGCGGCCCCGGGCTCCGGCGGCGCTGCCGAGCAGCGGCGGAGGCACAACAAGGGCCCCGCTCCGGCCTGGCCCTGTGCTGCAGCCGAGCACAGGGACAGCCACGGCCGCTCCCTGCGCCACAGGCGGCACCGGGGCTGCAGCTGAGGCCATGCCTGCTGCCACTGAGGAAGGAGCTCCTTGCAATGCCCACTTCCCTAAAGCACATGGGCAAGCCAGCACGGCATGGAGAGGGCTTCTGAACTGTGTTCCCATGGACACTGGGATCGAGAGATGGATTGACTGGAAGTCCTGGTCCATCACAGTGTGAAGATCATGCTGGATGCTGGAGGCGACTTCTCCATGTCCCTTTGCTGACAGAACAATCACAGATTAGCAATTGTGGCCAAGAGCAGCCCCAAGGGCACGGGGCATCGGCAGAGGGAGGTGGGGAGGAGAAAGAGCAGGGCCGAGATTGCCCTTGAAAGGCAGAGGCGCTCTGGGGCCCGCTCCTGGCCAGGGATCCTGCCCAGAGCCGTGCCTGCTGGCCGGGGCCTTGAGGGGCAGCTGTCCAGCTGGGCCCAGCTGTGCCAGCAGCTCCAGCCGTGCTGGGGAGCCTTGCCAGCTCTGGGCCCTGCTGTGCACGAGGGTCCCTGTGTGCCACTGGCAGCTGGGGCCTCAGCCACCTCCTCTCTCCACAGGAGCACCTCTGCAGCTTCACAAAACCAGCCAAAGAGTTCCATCAGGGAGACCTGTACCTGTACCTGTACCTGTCATCAGCCATCCCCAAGCCTGTGTCAAACATCCCTGCCACAGCTGCATTATCAGCTTGTTGCTAGGGACATGCTGCCACCACCCAGAACAGGAGCCTCTGTCCCCAAAGCTGCTGGCCCTGGTGTCCGGCCAGGACTGAAGATGGGTCCCCCCCTGCTAGGAAAGGGCTTGAGCAATACCTTTGGGCTTCACTTCTGCTCTCTGGCTGGTAGCAGCAGCACTGGCTGAGCACAGCCAGGAGTGCGCAGGCTGGAGCCGGGCATGGGGCTACTGATCCACCATGTTTTGTCTTCATTTTTCTTTTTTAGAAATTAGAAATTTTTAAAAATATTCAGACTTTTCTTTTTTGTAGAAAGAAACCCCCAAATATTTCTCCCCTTTTTCCATAGTAGCATAGGATTTTCAAAGTAGTTTTAGAATAGGGAATAATGTAGAACATTTTTGCCCTTCTAGAATAAACACCAGAATTTAATAGCCAATTTTTACTCCAGGAAGAACTAAGACATCTCAAGACACCTAGTCTACTGGAGAAACCACTTTCCCTCTGGAGATTTTTACGTAGTCACAACAACCAATGAAAAACCTTTTTCTTGATATTTTTCAGAATATCTGACAAGCTTAGCTCTTAGTCTTCAGCAGCAAACTTTGAGTACAATACTAATCTGCTGCTGCGCAGGTTGGTCTCTTGTTATCTTGGTTTAGGGCAGATTTGGGAGATAACCTCCAAAGGCATTCTCTAGGAAACACATTCAAGAGGCCCCTCTGCCAACTAGATTGGGAAAAAGATTTTTTTTTTTGTGAAAATGGGATAAAAACCCTCTTTATTTAATAGGCAAAGAATTCACCATCAGAAAAAATGATGAACAATGTTAAACAATAAAACCTCTCGCCACTTAGAAGAGATGACATGCTCAGAAAGTCACCTTCGTGGGCTATAGCTCTGCTAACTCATTCTCTTCTCAGTCCCTCTAGCACTGGAAATGCTGCAAGCCTGGCCCAGCCCAGTGGGCCACAGCAGTGAGCTGCTGGTGCCCTTCTGGGTTTTCAGTCCAGAGGAGGTTTAAACAGTTCCACGAAAAAAGAAAAACCACAGTCCAGAGAAATTCTCTGCTTTAGCTAGCTAAAACTAACTAAAAATCAAAGTAGAGCTCTATCCTGCTGTCTGTCCTTGCCGCAGACAACACAGTGCAGGAGAAGGATGCAGAGGTGCAAGAGCAGTTTCTGATAACAAACTCCACCATTCTTCTTGTCCCCCCTTCACTCTTGGAACCAGACCTAAAGGTGCAAAACTTATTTCTGGGCTCAACCCACAAATGGGGATACAAGCATCATAAAGTCATGCCAGGACAGTGTCCCAGCTGCAAGTGGGGCTGCAGCTACCTCCTCTCTCAACAGCTGCCCCTCTGCAAGTTCACAAGAACAGCCAAACACCTCAGTCTGGGACACACCTGGCACACACTTCCCATCTCCATGCCCATGCCTGTTGTCCCTGTCACAGCTGCATTACCAGCGTGTTGCTGCCGTGCAGATGCTGCCTCCACCCAAACAAGACCCTGTGTCCCTGCAGGTTTTGCTGAGCAATGGCCCTTGGATGAAGCAAAGCAATTACAATCAGTGTAATAGCCTTAATGGGGGATGTGGGACTCCAGGCAGCTCTGCATAATGCACTTTATTACATCCAAGACATTACAGCAGTCCAGGGTCGTGGGTGACAGAGCCTGTGCCTACAGCTGTCAGCTCCAGCTGCAGAAAAGCCTGAAGACCCTTTAGTTTTGCTTACAATGCATTATGTACTTTTCTTTGCTGAGCATCTTAAGAGAGAAGAACCAATCGGTACCTTAATATTTACCTATAACCTGTCATAACTACTGTAATTACCACATTCATGTTACTGTTCTCCAGTCACTAAAAGTTAGTACATTGCAGTTTAAACTAGAAGTTGTTGAAAATTCTGAGACCTTTTTTCTACTTGCAACGTCACCCATCTTGTTCCCTGTGCTATCTTCATGCTTGCTGAAAGCATCTTCTTCTTTCAGGTGGGTTTATCCTTTGTTCCAGATCATAAAGCCCCCTTCTAACTAACACACCATTTGCCTTCTTAGTTATCCACTAAGAGTAGCTCAGCAATTCTTTTATTCTATATCAAAACTTGCTTCCATCTCTATTTCTTCTTCAGATTCCACATTCAAAAATCTCTCTGCCAAGCACACATAGCTGTGAGACTTTCTTGTCAAACTTTCATCCTTCCCAACAAATCAGGGCAGTCCATTGGTACAGATGGGGGCACACTCTGGGGGTTACAGCGAAGGCCATGAGGTCACAGCAGGGCTCTGGGGTCACAGCAGGCTGAGCTCTCAGCAGGCCCTGAGGTCACAGAGGTGCCAGAGGTGCCAGAGCCCCGTGGTTGCACAGCAGCACAAGGAGCCAGCAGTCAGTCCCTGAGCACAACTGTTGCGGCAGCAGCGGCGGTGGCAGCAGCGGTGCTGACATTGGCACAGCGGTGTCGGGACAGCGGTGGCAGCAAGAGCTGCGGGAGTGGCAGAGGGCAAGGCACCATGGCCCTTGCTCTGCGCCTCCTACTCCTGCTGCTCCTGGCCGTGGCCCTGCCTGCCAGGGCTGCCCAGGCTGCTCCGCTGCAAGCGCGGCGAGCAGGTGAGCCGGCAGCCTGGCTGCCCTTTCCTGGGACAGCGCTCCCTGCTCCCTGGGAAGCGCTGGGGATGGTTTTGCCCAGGGCTTTTTGGAGGGTTTCCTCTGTGGGAGGGAGACAGTACCCACGGGCCCTGGGCTGCTCCAGACACCCCTCCAGGGAAGTTGCAAAGGGCCTGCAAAGAGGGTGGAGAGTGACCAGAGCCAGCCCCTGTGCAGTTTTGGCCTTGTCTATTCACATCAGTCTCCCATGGCCTCACCCAACCCTCCTGCAGTGCCCAGTTTCCTAAGGCAAAAGGGGATCCCAGCACACATTGGATATGGTTCTGGTCTGTGTTCCATTCCAGATGTGGATCGTGACTTGGATTATTTGGAAATACTGGTGAATGATGATTTGAAAACCTCGCCAGATGCTGGAGGCAAGTCCTCAATGTACCTTTCCTGACAAAAATATAGTGTCAATCCAGCAAGAGATTACTTGTAACATTTCCCGTAAGTTCTTCTGAAGGTTGATGTATTCAGCAAACCTTGCCCTTCTGGAGCCCTGAGGGATCCACAGGATCACTGTCAGTGGGAGGAAGGAGCATTTAGCTCTCCATCTTCCTTCCATATGCAATGCCAGTGTGTCCTTCCATGTGTTCTGTGCAGCCACAGAGAAGAGCAGAGAGTGAAGGGGCCGGGCCCAGGGCTGTGCCCCGGGGCTGAGGCTTGTGGGCAGCCTGAGGATCTCCTGCAGTGCCACAGCAGCTATTCTGTCCTGCCTTTCTTTGCAGCTGAACCTGCTGGTGAAGGTGGTGCAGCTTCCCAAACCATGTCCAGGACTGAGCCTCTGGGAGATGGTGAGGGTAGGGCAAGGCCTTTCCCCTGGGAGAGCTGCTAGCTCAGAGCCCAAAGCTGGGCCAGGGGGGCATCGTTGCAGGTGCCAGCACAGAACCATGCACGTGTGTGC
Source organism: Passer domesticus (assembly GCF_036417665.1). NCBI lineage: Eukaryota > Metazoa > Chordata > Aves > Passeriformes > Passeridae > Passer > Passer domesticus. The sequence goes on along the minus strand of NC_087482.1, from coordinate 5,072,903 downwards.
CCTCGGCCTGCACGATCCCCTCACTGCTCCTGCGGCTCAGTGGTGCCCATGCAGATCAGCAGAGATGACAGAAGCTTCTGTGGCTAGAGCCCTGGTTTTGTGAAATCCACTGGGAAATGGAACTATGTTGCTCTAAGTTTCTCTGACAGGGAATTACCCAGCTACAGGTCACAAGAAACCCCATGAGCCAGCCATAGTCAAGATGCAAGTACTGAAGGAAATGCAGCAGGAAGGACAAGGTGGGTGCATTTCCCTCATGCTTCCCCTGGGACTCAGCAGCCGGGGGCTTTGGCTGCACATCTGGACACGCCGTGCCCGGCACAGCGGGAAGGGATCCATGGCAGCCTCGCTGCCCCACTGCTGCTTTCACGCCCTGCAGGGCTGTTTCCCAGCCTGGCCTGGCTGCAGCTTCTGCCCAGCCTCTGCCGGAAGGCATTTGGTATCAGCTGACAGGCAGCCCAAAATGCACCATGGGCCTGAGATCCCCTTCAATTTCTTGGTCTCTTGGGAGATCAGGAAGGGCACCTGTTTGGAGAAAGGAGGGGTCTAGTTCAGCATGAAGAGTCTGGCCATCTTCCTGAGCCTAACCCTTTGAAAAGCATTCCCTCTGAAAATGCCGCCTCCCCAGTAGGCAATAGTTCCATCTGATCCAGCTGTCCGTTTCCTTTATCAAGCGATGGACCAAAAAGCTGTACTGAAGGTGGCATTTCCCGGGGTAAGTGGCGGCTCATTGGAAGGCCCTGCAGGAAGGAAGGCGATGCCAGACACGGGCACAGGCACAGCAGGTAATTGCTGTGCCGGGCTCAGCCCTGGCCGGGGCTGTGTGGCAGCAGCTCTTCCCCCAGGGCCTGCCCTTGCCCATCCCGGCAGCAGCCAAAGCTGGAGGCGCCTCGGCTTCCAGGCCTCTGGAGCTGGTTCAGAGCCCCGGGGAAACGGGACTGGTGCAGCAACGTCCCTGGCGCTGCAGCTGCTGCGGAGCTGGCCCTGAGTGCCCAGAGGCCCAAGGCACAGGAGCAGCCCCGAGCGGGAACCCTGCCGCCAGCCCAGGGCCAGAGCCAGCCCTGGCTCCCGGCTGGGCAGGGGCTGCGCTGGCTCCTGACAGGGCCTGAGCCTGTCCCCTGGGGCTGGGGGAGCTGTCACGGGGCAGGGAGTGGTGAAATGAGTGACACCTGTGGCATGGCTGCCTGTAGTTTTTCTCAGGCCTTTAGGGAGGGTTTCTGCAGTGGAAATGAGAGAGTCTTGCAAGGCCCTGGGGTGTTCCCCCACCTTTCCAGGGATGTTTCACAGGGCCTGAAAAGAGTCTGGAGTGTGACCAGGAGCCAGCCCAGAGCTCCCCAGGCTGCTGTGCAGCTTTGGCCTTATCCATTCATATCCGACTCCCACAAACTTACCCGACCCCATTGCAGTGCCCAGTTCCCTGAGGCAGAAGGGGACTCCAGCACACCATGGAAATGGTTCTTATCTCTGCTCCCTTCTAGATGAAGTGTCTGGGAAGGCTTCTCCATTAACTTGGCTGCATAAAGTTTTGGTCCTATCTGAGCCACTGTCAGGTATGTTCTCAGTGAGCCACCAAGGAATAATTGTTGACAGCCTGGCAGGAATCAGGTGACAGAAGCTTCTGTGGCTGATGTGTTACAGGTGTGTCTGCAGGGAGGACTTCTCCATCTCCTTTGCTGATTCGTACACAGAAGCCCAGCTCCCATCACAGGGTGAGTAGTGTGTCCCTGCTGACCCCACAGGCTGAGCCCTGCTTTTGTGGGATCTGTTCCTGGGGAATGGAACTCTGTTGCTCTAAGATCCTACGAGGGGAAAGAACAAAGGCAAAGGACACCAGAAACCCCATGAGCCATCCAAAAACATGAGGCAAATGCTGAAAGAATTGCTGCAGGCAGGACAAGGTGGGTGCATTTCTCTCATGCTTCCCCTGGGACTCAGCAGCCAGGGGCTTTGGCTGCACATCTGGACACGCTGTGCCCGGCACAGCGGGAAGGAATCCATGGCAGCCTCGCTGCCCCGCTGCTGCTTTCACGCCCTGCAGGGCTGTTTCCCAGCCTGGCCTGGCTGCAGCTTCTGCCCAGCCTCTGTTGGAAGGCATTTGGCATCAGCTGACAGGCAGCCCAAAATGCACCACAGGCCATGCCCAACCTGAGGTCCCCTGCGATTTTGCAGTATCCAGGCTGATCACTAATGGCGGGTGTTTTGATGAAAGTGGGCCCTGTCCTACCCAGGATGTTTATGTCTTTGACAAGAATTGCCTCCTGACGATGCCACCTCTCCAATGGGGATCAGTCTTACCTGATGAGCTGTTGCTTTTCCTTTCTCCACAAGTGGATGGAGAGGCTGGGCAGAAGGTGGCGTTTCCCGAAGGAAGCAGTGGCTCCATGCCAGCCTCTGCTGCAGGAAGGGAGGTGATGCCAGGCACAGGCAGAGGAGGTAATTGTTGTACCTCTGGACCAGAGACCTGCTACGGTTTGAGCTGCCCTCTCTGCTGCCTGGCAGTGCGGGCACAGCTCAGACAAGACTGGCAGACCCCAGGGGAATTATCCCGAGCAGGCTCAGGGCACTCGGGTACTGAGCAGTCCTGCTGGGGTCCCTGCGTGGGAGGGAGATCCTGAAACCTGGGAGCAACTGCATTCCCATGGTGGGGAAAGGACAGAGGGGGAGAGCAAGGCTCCAATGTGTCCTGTAAGGGCCTGGCTATGTGCCCTGGGGCTGGGGGAGCTGTGCCAAGAGATGGAGGGAGAGAGGGCCTGCAGGAGGGAAGGAGGTAGGAGTGGTTCTGGCACTACATACTGCAGTTATCCCCAGGGATTTAGGGAAGTCTCCCTCAGTGAGGAGCGAGAGAGCCCCAGGGCCCTGGGCTGCTCCAGCTGCCCTTCTAGGGATGTTGCATAAGGTCTATGGGGGGCAAAGATTGTAAAGGATGTGGAGATTAACCAGGAGCCAGCCCAGAGCTCCCCAGGTCCCTGTGCAGCTTTGGCCATAGCCATTCACATCTGACTCCCACGACCTTACCCAACCCCCTTGCAGTGCCCAGTTCCCAAAGGCCAAAGGGGAACCCAGCAGAGCATGGAAGCAGTTCCGTTTTATGCTCCCTTCTAGATTGGGATCGTGACATGGATTCCATGCTTGTCTTTCTGGATGAGAGTTTGAAGACCTCGGCAGATAGTAGAGGTAAGTTCGCAAAGTCCCTTTTTACTTAGAGAATAATCAGTGTCAGTGTGGCAAAAGGTCATGCATGTCCCACTTTCCTTAAGAGTAGGAAGGTTGTTGAATTCTGGAAGCCTTGCCCTGCTCCCATCTGGAGCCCTGAAGGATCCCACAGGATTGCTGTCAGTAGGAGGAAGGAGCATTTAGCTGTCCATCTTCCTCCCATGTGCAATGCCAGTGTGTCCTTCCATGTGCTCTGTGCAGCCAGGGAGAAGAGCAGAGAGGGAAGGGGCCGGGCCCAGGGCTGTGCCCCAGGGCTGAGCCTTTGGCAGCTCCTTTGCCAGCCCCAGGGAGCCTGAGCTGCTCCTGCTGCCACTGCCAAGCCCTGGCCCTGCCCAGGGCTGGCTTTAGAGCTGCTGGCAGCTCCAGGGAGTCCTTATTGCCCCGACTACCCCGCAAGGGGCTCCTTCCATCCCAGTGTGGGGCCACTGCAGGCACGAGGTCCCCCTGCCCCTGCTCCTGAGTGGAAGGCAGAGCTGAGGGAGTGCCTTGGAGGGCACCAAACACCCAGGTGCACCCACTGCCACTCGGGCCTGAAGGAGAATCTTCAGCAGAGTCACAGCAGCTGTTCTGTCCTGCCTTTCTTTGCAGCTAACCCGGTTGGTGAAACTGATCTGGCTTCCCAACCCACGTTCAGGAATGAGCCTCTGGGAGGTGCTGAGGGTAGGTCAAGGCCTTTCCCCTGGGAGAGCTGCCAGCTCAGAGCCCAAAGCTGGGCCAGGGAGGCAGCGCTGCAGGTGTCAGCACAGAACCAGGCACATGTGTGCCCGCGCCCTGCACGATCCCCTCACCGCTCCTGCGGCTCAGTGGTACCAGTGCAGATCAGCAGAGATGGCAGAAGCTTCCGTGGCTGTTGAGTTACAGGTGTGTCTGCAGGGAGGACTTTCCCAGGTCCATTGGTGGATGTTGCACGCAGGCCCAGCTCCCATGGCAGGGGTGAGTAGTGTCTGCCTGATGAGCCCACAGGCTGAGCACTGGTTTAGTGGGACCCATTCCTGGGAAATGGAAATATTTCTCTTAAGGTCTCCTGAGATTGGAGAACAAACTTAGAGGAGAGAGTAAGTTCCTGGAGGCATCCAAACACATGGAGAAGATGCTGAGTGATCTGGAGAGAAGACAAGGTGGGTGCATTTCCCTCATGCTTCCCCTGGGAGTCAGCAGCCGGGGTCTTTGGCTGCACATCTGGACACGCCGTGCCCGGCACAGTGGGAAGGGATCCATGGCAGCCTCGCTGCCCCGCTGCTGCTTTCACGCCCTGCAGGGCTGTTTCCCAGCCTGGCCTGGCAGCAGCTTCTGCCCAGCCCCTGCAGGAAGGCATTTGGCATCAGCTGACAGGCAGCCCAAACTGCACCATGTGCCTGAGATCCCCTGAAATTTCATAGTCTCCAGCATGATCACTAAGGGACGGTGTTATGATGAAAGTGGACCCTGGTCTACCCAGAAAATTTTATGGATTCCTGATCCTTAACCATGTCTTTCACAAGTACTGGCTGCTGAAGATGCCAGGGCCCAGTGGGGAACAGCCCCACCTGATCCAGCCATCCCTCTTCCTTTCTCCAGAAGTGGATGGAGAGGCTGGGCAGAAGGCGGCATTTCCCGAAGGAAGCACTGGCTCCATGACAGCCTCTGCTGTAGGACTGGAGGCGATGCCAGGCACAAGCACAGGAGGTAATTGCTGTGCCTCTGGGCCTGAGCCCTGCTGAGGCTTGAGCTGCTGTCTCTGCTGCCTGGAAGTGAGGGCACAACCCAGGGGAATTATCCCAAGCAGGCTCAGGGCACTCTGGTACTGAGCAGCCCTGCTGGGGTACCTGTGTGGGAGACACTTCCTGAAACCTGGGAGTGACTGCATGGGGTGCCCATGGTGGGGAAGGGACAGAGGGGGAGATCAAGGCTCCAGTGTGTCCTGAGAGTGCTTGACTATGTGCCTTTGGGATCTGGGAGCTGTCCCAGCAGATGGAGGAAGGGTGGCTGGGAGGACAGGCAGGAGGGAGTTTGCAGGGGATACTTGCAGCACTGCCTGCTGCAGTTCTCGCCAAGGATTAAAGGAGCATTTCCCTTGTGCGACTAAGAGAACCCCCACAGGCCCTGGGCTGCTCCAGGCACCTCTCCAGGGATGTTGCACAGGGTCTGCAAATAAGATAGGGATTGACCATGAGCCTTCCCAGAGCTCCCCAGGCCCCTGAGCAGCTTTGGCCTTGTCCATTCACATCTGGCTCCCATGGCTTTACCTGACCTACATGCAGTGCCCAGTTCCCTGTGGCAGAAGGGGATCCCAGCACACCATGGAAATTGTTCTGATCTTTGCAAACTTCTAGGATGGGATAAAGACATGGATTATCTGGAAAACCTGCTGGATTATGGCTTGAGATTCATGGGAAATCCTGGAGGCAAGTGCTCAATGTACCTTTCCGGAGAGAATACACAGTGACCAGGTGGCAAGAGCTCATATATTTGCCCTTTCACTTAAGATCATCTGAAGGTTGATGGAATATGGAAAATTTGCCCTGCTCCCTTCTGGAGCCCTGAGGGATCCCACAGGATCACTGTCAGTGGGAGGAAGGAGCATTTAGCTGCTCCATCTTCCTCCCGTGTGCAATGCCAGTGCCAGAACATTCCATGTGCTTTGTGCAGCCACAGAGAAGGGCAGAGAGGGAAGGGGCCGGGCCCAGGGCTGTGCCCCGGGGCTGAGCCTTGTGGGCAGCCTGAGGATCTCCTGCAGTGCCACAGGAGCTCTTCTGTCCTGCCTTTCTTTGCAGCTGGACCTGCGGGTGAAGGTGGTGCAGCTTCCCAACCCACGTCCAGGACGGAGCCTCTGGGAGATGCTGAGGGTAGGTCAAGGCCTTTCCCCTGGGAGAGCTGCCAGCTCAGAGCCCAAAGCTGGGCCAGGGGGGCATCGCTGCAGGTGCCAGCACAGAACCATGCACATGTGTGCCCTCGATCTTTGCGATCCCCTCCCCGCTCCTGTGGCTCAGGCATGGCAGCTGTTTGGAAACAGGAGAGCCCTGACCCTGCCATGAAAGCCAAGACATTTTCTGAAACCTATCCCCATGTTGGACAAGCATGACATCCTGAAGATGCCAGCACCCAAATCAGGAACTCTTCCATCTAATCCAGCTGTCCTTTTTCCTGTCTGAAGTGATGAACCAAACATCCGTGCAGAAGGAGGCACATCTTGGAGGAAGCATTTCCCCATGGACAGCCCCTGCAGCAGGAAGGAAGGCGATGGCAGACACGGGCACAGGCACAGCAGGTAATTGCTATGCCGGGCTCAGCCCTGGCCGGGGCTGTGTGGCAGCAGCTCTTCCCCCAGGGCCTGCCCTTGCCCGGCCCGGCAGCAGCCAAAGCTGGAGGCGCCTCGGCTTCCAGGCCTCTGGAGCTGGTTCAGAGCCCGGGGAAACGGGACTGGTGCAGCAACGTCCCTCGTGCTGCAGCTGCTGCGGAGCTGGCCCTGAGTGCCCAGAGGCCCAAGGCACAGGAGCAGCCCCGAGCGGGAGCCCTGCCGCCAGCCCAGGGCCAGAGCCAGCCCTGGCTCCCGACTGGGCAGGGGCTGCGCTGGCTCCTGACAGGGCCTGAGCCTGTCCCCTGGGGCTGGGGGAGCTGTCACGGGGCAGGGAGGGCCAGGGGTCGCAGTGGCTGCTCAGGGATGGCTTTGGCCCGTGTCCCTGGCAGCAGCCACTGCCCAAGCAGCTGCGCTGCCCCCGGGCTCTCCTCCCGGCCTGCTGGGCTTTGTTGGCTGGCACAGCCTGTGCCAAGGGCCGGCAAGGTGCCTGCAGGCCCCAGCTCTGGGGGAAACAGAGAAAGTCCTGCCCGTATCCACCGTGCTGCCAGCTCAGCAGTGCAGCACAGCACGGGCTCACGCTCCCCATTGCTCCCACAGATGCAGCCGGCACCACAAGACCTGTTCCCGATGCCCAGAAGGGCCTCAGAAGGGGCTTCGATATGGGAACAGGCTGCTGGGCAGGGTTAATGGCAGGCCTGCTTTTTTTGGCGTTTATCTTCATCTTATGCTGTGTCCAAATTCATTATTACTGGAAGAGAAAATGGTGAGTGTTTTCTTCATCTTCCCCTGAAACAGTTTCTTATGAAAATCTAATGCAGACAGCAGACATTCGCAGGGAGGCCGCCATGGAGTTGTGGCCAGTCCATGATTGTCCAAATAACTCTGCTGAGGGTTCTGCTGCTGCCCAGTGCTTCCATTGGCCTCTTAATTGCTGGGCCTTGTCCTGGGGGGCCCGCTGGGGCTGCAGCCAGTGCTGGCTCCCACTGGGGCTGCCTGGCCAAGAGCAGCCCCAGGGGCACGGGGCAGAGGCAGAGGGAGGTGGGGAAGAGAAAGAGCAGGGCCGAGATTGCCCTTGAAAGGCAGAGGCGCTCTGGGGCCCGCTCCTGGCCAGGGACCCTGCCCAGAGCCGTCCCTGCTGGCCGGGGCCTTGAGGGGCAGCTGTCCAGCTGGGCCCAGCTGTGCCAGCAGCTCCAGCCGTGCTGGGGAGCCTTGCCAGCTCGGGGCCCTGCTGTGCACGAGGGTCCCTGTGTGCCACTGGCAGCTGGAGCCTCAGCCACCTCCTCTCTTCACAGATGCTTCTGTGCATCTTCAGCAGATGCGCCTAACAACACAGGCAGAGGGAACTTGATAGTTTATACCAGCTCTCCACTTCTGCCCATATCTGCCCTGCCGTGGCTGCAGCAGCGTCATGAGGCCATCCCAAAACCCATCCTTCCACGAGACCCTCTTCCCCTGAGCCCCCTGGTCCTGTTCCCCGGCCAGGACTGAAGGTGGGCATCCCCTGTCCGAGAGGGCAGGGCTTGGCCCATATTTCATATTTAAATAAAAGAACAAAGTTTTCACAACTATATCCGGGTGGTAGCAGCATCAAAGCCCCCCCGGCACCAGCACCGGATGAGTTCCATGCCCAGGAGCAGCCATGGATGCCCACGGTGTGGGCAGGCAGGAGCCAGGCAGGGGCTGCTGTGCCCAGCGGCGGGGCCCCGAGGGGATGGGGGAGCCCATGCTGAGCGTCCCTGGGCTGAGGGCACATTTCCTTCTGGGGCATCATCTGGGCCTGGACCTGAAGAGGCTCAAAGGGATATTTTGGGGTCCCTGCAGAGGCGTGCAGGGATCCCTCATGAGGCACAAAGGAGTATTGATGGCCTCTCCTAAGGTGTGCAGGGATCCCTCATGCGGTGGGCAGCAGGGTTAAATTTGAGGGGTTTTTTTACTCTTCTCAGCACAGCACAGGGACACTTGGCCGAGGTTTTGCCAAGCTGGGAGAAAGCCTCTTGCAAAGGCTTGGGCCCAGCCTGTGGGCACAGCGGGCGGGCGCAGCCCATCCCCTGGGCCAGTCCGGGCTGCTCAGGCCGGGCCGGGCCGGGCCAGGCTCGGGCCCCGGCAGGGAAGGGCCGCGGCCCTGGGCTCTGCTGAGGCTGCTGAGCTCCGGCCTGCCCTGTGCTGCAGCCCAACACATTGACAGCCATGGCCGTGCCCTGGGCCACCGCAGGCACGGGGGGCTACAGCTGAGGCCGCGCCTTCTCCCACTGAAGGGAGGCTGGCTCTGTTCCCTCGCAGGGCACAGCTTAGCTCCCAGCACCTTTGTGAACCTGCCTGCCGGGGAAGTGCTGGGGGGCAGAGAGTTCCAACCCTTCTCACTGGGAAATGTGGTGGTGTAGGGATTTTAAATTTTTTTTTCCCTCTAAATTTGTGTCATGGGAGAGGGTTAAGTTTGCTTGCTCTCAGTAGGACGCTTTTCTTCTTGGCAGTCAGTGGGGCTTCAATGTAGCCAGAGTTGAAGGAGGATCTCTGTCTGCTTGGGCTGTGGTTGTGGAACACCTTGGCTTCATCCTTCCTTTGGCTGTGATTTGCACTGGTGCTTGTGGAGGCATTTTACAGTAACTGGCTTCAGTTTGTTCCTCTTGGTGCCAAAAACTGAGAATAAACCTCTTTAACCTCTTTAGTATTAAGAGGCCGGCCTTACTTTCTTGACTTGCTGGATGCAGAGGGCACTGGCATCACAGGGCCTTCTTGGTGGGGTCTTCAGATACCCTGGTGGTCATTGAAGAAGGAAGCTGATTTTTCTGGGAAAAAGATTGTTTCCCATGTATGGAAAAGAATAACCTGTCACTTCCCTATCCCTTTCTCTGTAAAGTGATACAAGCATGTGCATTCATCTATCTCTGTCTGCCTTATCTATCTATCTATCTATCTATCTATCTATCTATCTATCTGTCATCTATCTTACTAATCTATTGTGGTGTTGTATTTTATTCAAATGATATGCTCTATCTCGAAAATGTACCTCTTGAAAATATATGGTTTATTCCAAGCTGTGTTCCTCCTCTGAAGTCCCATGAATCTGCAATCCCATTGACCCAAATCTTATTTCGTACCCACTTTGAATTTCCCTCTTAAACTGCGAGGAAGACTTGATTCTCTCATGGCCCATCTCTCCCCTAGGCTCCCCCTCTCTCCCCCTCCCTTTCCATTTCCCCCTTCTCCCTCTGAAACCATGTTACTCCCGGGGCTGGGATCCCCAATAAACCCTCATCTAATCAGCACCCTCAGAAGCCGTGTGGAGTCTCCTTGCGTGCCTGCTGCTGCCAGCGAACTCACAGCCCAGGGGGTCCTCCGGGGACTCCCCGGGGAGCTCCCCTCAAAGGAACTGCTACAATCTATGAAATATTTCTATGCATGATATTTTGTTTATTCGTACATTATGACACATCTCTTGAGAGCTGGAAAAGAATACCATCCATCTTTGATATAACAAAGCTTGGGTGGAGGAGCAAACCTGAACTGTGATTTCCTTCTTGCTAGACATATGCTGGATTGTTTAGATTGACTTTGCACCGAAATCCTGCAAAGCTGGAAAATGACTGGTGGCCATCACTATGATTTCCTGAAAAGCCCTTTTTTCATTTTAATTTTTTTCATCTATGATGGCTGGTAAATACCTTTCTTCCTTAAGCCATGTGCTGGCAATATTGGAGGTAGAAAATAACATAATACTGCATAGTTTAGATACTTGAAAATTTTCTTGTGAAATTTTATGGCAGGATCTCCTGCCTAAAACTGCCGCAAAACTAAAGCAGCAGGTCAGCTACTGAGCACAACTCACTGCAAAGCTGCAGCTCATGTTTCTACAGTGGAAGTGGCTTTTTGTTCTTCTGCATGGGTATGAAACTCTACCAATTGAAAGGTTGCTTACAGAGCAAAGAGCCTCGTTAAGTGTAGCCTGGACTTTGTGAAGGTGGTAGCTGTTAGACCAATACCCAGCAAACTACCTAAGTTATTTTTCATGACTCCTCCCTCGTGATTTTGGCCTGGCTTCTTTAGGAGATTCAATTTTCATTTAGAAATGGCACAGTGGAGCCAGTGCTGCCTCAGGACAGGTGGAGCTGGGGCAAATGGCTCATTGATTTTGATCTCAACAAAAAGCCACCTGAGCTCCTCATGACAGCAACCCCACGGACTGGTAATGGATCCATTAAAAATAACTCATCACAGAGCTTTTAACTTGAAGCTCTGACATATGGAGCTTGCTCTGTTCTGCCATGGAAGAAGGGAGTTTGAAGACAAAGAGGTTTAGCAAGAAGATCCATGTACAACAAAAGTGCTTCTATTTTAGCAAATGAAGTATCTTAGGATGTAAAACCACATCCATACCCCAGTCTTATCCCTCCATTTACCCAAATTCTTGGTCTTAATTCCTTTGTCAGTAGGAAAATATGACAGGGAAGTGTAGATCCTCCTTTCCTTCTTGAGCTGAGCAGCTTGTTATCTCATCTTTTTCCATAAACAGGAGCAGCCAAATGGGAATTTTGTCATGAAACCATACTTGGGAAAGTTTGCCCTGTGTTTGTTTTTGTCCCAAAGTAACTGAGATTCATCAGAGTATTTACAAGCCATGAATGATGGATTTATTTCGTTTGCTAGAATTTTGATTTTTTAGACCTTTTCTGCTGCACAAGAGCTTGGCACTTGGAGAATGTTTGCCCCATGCACTTCTCCAGTGCTTTTTGCAGAGAAGCTTTGGGAAGCACTCAGGAAAAGTGCCATTTTCTTGTGTGGTTTATGGAGCCCACAGGACAGGGAAATGTCTTTGCAGTGGGCACTGCCTTTTATTCCAAGGTGTAGAAGGATTCTTGGCTGAAGATAGGGCCATGATATTCTCCTGCGGGAATTGGACAGCCCTGGCCTGCAGATTTCAGAGTTACTCTGAAAACCATGTATCGTCCTCAAACAGGAACAAGATAGACCATGTACTGTCCTCAAATAGATACAACAAGGAAGAATGAGCATTGTGTCAGGATGAAACCAAATGCGCCAAGCACGTTGTGGGAGTAGCTCATTTGGCACACCTTAGCTAAAGATGCTTATAGTGTGACAACCAATCAGTAATTAAGATGTATGTGTGAATATAGCTACTTAACCAATCAGCATTATGCACCAGTGGTGTGAGACAGTGTATAGTGAAGGATAAATATGCCAAAGTTGCTTAATAAAGGAGGATGACATGTAGTCACATTGGCTGTGAGTGTCGTTACTCAGCCGACTCTCCGTGGGACCCTCCTCACCAAGGAATTGTCATTGCTGTGGCCACTGGCTGTTATTCCAACACCTGTGTCATTTGTTCTACTGGAATCCTTGTCAGAAAGGTTGTTCTTCGCCATTGAGATTTTTAGGTGACATTTTTGATCTCTAACAGCTCAAAGTTTTCCATCTCTCAGGTTTCTGATGCTGGTTTTCCCTTTCCAGTCTGTTGTTGGCCAAGGAGGATGCTGCTTAAATTCTGCAGGCCCCCATACATGGATACTGTTACAGGTAAAAATCGATCCAGCCAATTTAATAAAAATAAAATATAAATTTATTCACAACCGATATACAGTCCCGACAGCCAACAATCAAGGACAGCACCGACCCCGGGATGGAAGCTGGGTGAACACAGATCCGCCTTCTATCGCACCCAATCCCCCCTGTTCACCAATGCTGCTTGGCAGAGTCCGTTCTTATACTCTTTTTCTAGCCCGTGGCAGAGTCCCTTTGTCTTTCCTCAGGGTTCTTCACATTCATGATGCCTCTATTCTCCATCCTGTGCTGGACAAAACCTTGTCCGGGAACTGATGTGTATCCACTCTTTGGTTACCGGAATCCCGTATGCAGATGTATGTCCTTGATGGTCCCCTCTGTCTAAGATGAACATCTCCATTGGCCATCATCGCTGGGCCTCCTCCTGTTCACACCAGTGAGAACGACAATCTCCTGTGCCGGCTGGGTTCACTTCCTATGTTAATGACACTCCTCCTACCCGACTGCCAGCTGCGGTTTCCTCAGCCTGTGAAGCAATCCCCTCTTCCCTTGCTACTGTGATTTCAAGGTTTTATATTTTATTCTTTTATATATATATATATATCTATTCTATCAGTACGAATTACCATAATATACATAACAGGTACCAAGCTGAAAGTTCTCCAGTGCTCCACAGCAGCCCAGTTATCCACAGGAGGGCCAAGAGCAGCTCCAAAAATCCAAGGGTTTCTAACAGATGAATTTCTGTCCCTCAGGAAGGCAGGGCTGGGTCTGAAGTAAAGGGTCTGACCCTGCGCCCACATTTGCATGGCAGCAGCTGTCCCACTCTTTGTGGAAGGCATATAACATGTGCCACTCTTAATTCAGCACTGGCTTAGTCAGTCTTATAAAGCTCTTTAAAAAAACCAAAAAACAGTCTGGTCAAAAAATTATTTATATTTTAGTAGGTTGAGGTGTTTTTGGCTTTTTTTTTCTTGGTTCTTTGCTTTGGTGCTCAGAGATCATGGAGGAAGAGACCGATTTTCTGTTGAAGTTGCCTGTCAGTATGCAGGGGGCAAGAAACGATGATCAGTTTTTCACCAGCTGGTTAAGGAGCTCTAAAAGCAATTGTGCTGTCCCTAATCAGGGGGTGGGGGCACTGCTAACAGCCTGGATTGTCCCCACCTGTGTTCCCCTCCTTACCAAAGTGCTGTGTAGATCCAGAGCCTTGTGCCTTGGCCCAATGATGCAAAAATCCTCCCAACATCCCTCGGTTTGCACAAATAAAGGCTTTGTGCTCATTAAGATGAAAAGCTGTATTGGTGGCCTGCAGCTAATGTTCTTTTGTTGCCTGGACCCCAGTCAGTGCTGACATCTAAATGACTGACCAGCCCCAAGCTGCTCTTAAGACTGATTTGATCAAAGGCACTGAAGCTCTGTTGAGTGCCAATTCTCCAGGAAAACAAGCACAGGAACTTGGATAATGTTGGTGGCAAAAGCATATTACAGAATGGTACCAATTCTAGCCTTTATTTTGCCTTCTTTTGCTGCCATGCATCAAACTGTGTCAGACTCATCACTGACCTGGGTTCTTCCAGGATGGGGTGTGCAAGGATGATCCCTCAGCTCATGTGTGGACCTGGTGTGCACCAGGCCAGAGACGTGAGTGTCATCCATAGCCAGCCCCTGTCTGCCAAGAGAACAGGGAGCTGCAGCTCTGAGGAACTCAGGGGTGAGACAGCAAACAGCCCAAATGCCTAGTTTATATCAGTTACTGGTCAGGAGGATTTACTGCGGAGAGATTTTTATCGTCCTGCCCAGAGCTGGAAAAAAAGAACCCTGGCAGTTTGCTTTAGCGGTGAACAGACTGTCTTCAACAGGTTCCAGCTCTGCTGCTTGTTTCAATTAAAGCAGAGCCAAACTCTTCTGTTGGTCACATCAAGCCAACATAAGTTTCAGGAGTCTGTGAAAGACATAAGAGTGTCAACATTATTACATTTTATAATACTTACAGTCTTTTAATTCAGCCATGGGATAATTAGGCCATCACTGTCTATATCAAATAACTGGAAAAAGCACTGGAAAAGAAGTTTTATTACAACTAAGTTTTAAAAACTAATTAACAAGTTTCATAAAGAAAAACATGTAGTAAGAATACAGTAATTTATATATCTCAAAGCTCTTTGATAATGGAGCCCTGAACCCCAGTCATGTGCAGTGCAGCCTCAGCTGTCCCTTTGAGGCCAGAGAACTGCCAAGGCTCAGGGCTGGGATGAGCCTTCACCCAAAAGCGGCTCCAAGACTGATTGGGAATCAATCCAGAGCAGGGCTCACACAAGGAGCAAAGTCTCAAGGCCAAAGCCAAACCTTCATCACGTTCTATTTTTTTAAACACTGATCCGGAGCAAATTTGCTTGACCTTCAACACCACTGTTACCATGAATCTTTACATGAGCTACTAAAAAAGCATTGTCCTGTCCTGTCCTGAGCCGTACTGCCCAAATACTGTTGAGAACTTGCTCTGCCTCTGTCCTGTGCCCCTGGGGCTGCTCTTGGCCAGGCAGCCTCAGTGGGAGCTGATGTTAAGGGAAAGGGCACATGAGTGAGCTCTTGCCACATGGACACGGATTATTTTTTCAGGAAGTTCACACACAGAGAACTTGCCTACTGCATGCTGCAGAATCTTCAAACTCTCATTCACCAGCTTTCCCATATAAGCAATGTCACGATCTCAATCTAGATGGAGCACCTACCAGACCCATTTTCATGGTGTGCTGGAATCCCCTTCTGCCTTAGGGAACTGGGCACTGCAAGGGGGTCGCATAAGGCCTTGGCTGCCAGATGTCAGTGGACAAGGCCAAAGCTGCACAGGGGCCTGGGGAGCTCTGGACTGGCTCCTGGTCACTCTCCACCCTCTTTGCAGGCCCTGTGCAACATCCCTTGAGGGGTGGCTGGAGCAGCCCCAGGCCTGTGGGAGCTCTCTCTCTCCCACAGAGGAAACCCTCTCCAAAGCCCTAAAGCCCTGGGCTAAACCATCCCCAGCACTTCCCGGGGAGAAGGGAGCGCTGCAGGAGGCCCGAGTAGCTTCCCCAGGCAGGTGCTGTCGGGGTGCCTGCAGCACCAAAAGCGTCTCCGCTTCGGGCAGCCTTGACAACTCCCCCAGCCCAGCAGACGCCTGAGCCCGGATGGAGTAATGACAGCCTCACCAGACAGACGAGGGCACTCTTGGCTCGGCAGATCCAGCAGGGTTTGTTTAGGGAAGATCAGGGGTCCAGGTGGGGTGAGGGTGAGGAGAACAAACAGGAGCACAAGCTCTGCTGAAGGGAAGCAGGGGCCAAGAGCAAGCAGCAGGGGATGGGCCAGGGTATATCACTGGGGGAAGGTAGGAGGGGTCAGGGTACAAATCATGCAATGGGGAAGGGAGTCAGGGGAGGAGTTGAAATGGGGTGACTGGGGGTCCACCAGAGGGGGAGCAGAGAGGGGGTGGTTTCCCAGGGAAAGCCAGTGGGGGAAGAGGGGGCACAGAACTCTCTAGAACAGGGGGATGAACAGCACATTAACAACCAGAGACTCCTGGGGATTTGTGCCAGCCTCTCACTCTAACTAAACAGCACTGTCCTCCCAGGGCATTCCAGCCCCATCATTCCCATGACTGTCTTCCACATCTTCCCCTTTTTATTTATTAAATAAACATTTCCTAAAGTTTTGTCTCCGGTTTTCTTAAAGCACTTCAGCACTGTTGAGAGTATAGCAATGATGAGGAAGACCCACCATAAACTCTTAAGAATGGGGGCCACCCACCCAGGAACGCCCCATTGCATAATCGTTTTGTCCATCATGTCCACAGCCTTCTTATCAGTAAGAAGAGTCTTCATTTGGTCTTGCATTTGCTTGATGTTGCCTCGGATCGACGTGCTTCTTGAAGAAAGGTTAAAACAAAAAAGTCCTTCAAAATCCTCACAACCATGGCCATGGGCGAGCAGCAGGAAGTCGATTGCCGCTCTGTTCTGGAGGGTGGCATGTCTGGTGGTTTCTTTGTCCACCAAGAGGTCTGATATGTGGTGGATGTAGTGTTGGTCTGCTTCCTGAGCCAGCACTCCAGGTGAGAAAGCTCACCGAGAGCCTTGGCGGCTGCGACCCATGGCAAAAATATGGACACAGCTACCCTCTTCGTCTTGCCCCTGTTGTACATTTGGTCATCACAATTTTGGTTGAATTGAGAGTATGATAGTTTTTGGCATGTCAGTTGAGTTTCTCACTTCCAATATTTAATTGGAGTAGTGTTGGGGTAAGGGTGGTAAGCTGATCAAGGCTGCAGGGGCCCCTTTTGATCTTTGAGGGGATCCCTGCCCAGACCCTGTTGCTGCAGATGAGAAACACTGCCCTGGGGAGTACTCTGGGTAATGCAGAGGACTTAGACAGTGTTTCAGCAGTATAATTGTACCACTCAACAACCTTGTATCTTGTATCATTTGGAGATACATCTTTTCTCACATTCATCTGTGGCTTAGTTATTTCCAGGCAGTTTTGTTTGAGTGGTTCACAGAAAAAGCTTACACAGTCAGTGGCTTTTGAGGAGCCCAGTAGGTCTAGTTGCTGGGGCTCTTGTGGTGCATGTGGTAGAATCTTCATCCAATCATCCCAAGTGTACACTGGGGTGGGTTTCTTACCTGTATATGGGTATTTGTTTGGTGACAGGGGGATTCCCACCAGACATGTAGGCAGCAGGTCTTCTACGCTTCCCATGGCCATGCAAAAATTATCTTGTTTGAGAGATTTCACTAGTGTGATCTATACATTTTCTTTTGGTTGTGGCATGACCCATCCGACCGATGTTTGGATGCATAGGAGGGCAGTGGTGGTGGTGGCAGCCCTTAAGATGTTTTGGGGTGTCCTGGGAGTGGCCATCTGGTTCTCAAACGAATCAGGTATAGACTGTTTGAGCACTGATAGAAACAGGAATAGTAAAGTTAATTGTCACCGTTATTTTCTTTGTTTGGTCCCCACTATATTAAATCTTTGGTTTTCCTTTCTGTCTCCTCCCATATTTAAATTAATAGGTTAAAGACACAGGTAAGGTTGGTTATGGGGGTAATGGGGAGGGGTTACGGGAGAGATCGAGGGAAGTGGAATGAGGGAAATGCTACTGGGATTTCAGGAGAGGGTATAAAGGAACCTGTAGAGTCATTTAACATTGGAAAATATCTCTGGGAAATTAGAACTTCAGCAATGATATTTGGCTGGACAGACTTCTTTCTTTGGCGTTGCCAGGCAACAGCATCTGCTGGCCCCAACTCTGGGGGAAACAGAGAATGTCGTGCCCCCATCCACTGTGCTGCCAGCTCAGCAGTGCAGCACAGCACGGGCTCACGCTCCCCATCGCTCCCACAGATGTACCCCGCAGCACAACACGTGTTCCCGATGCCCAGAAGGGCCTCGGAAGGGGCTTCTGTAAGGGAGCAGGCTGCTTGGCAGGGTTACTGGCAGGCCTCCTTTTTTTGGAGTTTATCTTCATCTTATGCTGTGTCCAAATTCATTTTTACTGGAAGAGAAAATGGAGTGCTTTCTTCATCTTTCGCTGAAACAGCTTCTTATGAAAATCTAATGCAGACATTAAACATTCGCAGGGAGGCCACAATGGAGTTGTGGCCATTTCATGGTTCTCCAAATAACTCTGCTGAGGGTTCTGCTGCTGCCCAGTGCTTCCATTGGCCTCTCAATTGCTGGGCCTTGTCCTGGGGCCCCGCTGGGGCTGCAGCCAGAGCTGGCTCCCACTGAGGCTGCCTGGCCAAGAGCAGCCCCAGGGGCACGGGGCAGAGGCAGAGGGAGGTGGGGAGGAGAAAGAGCAGGGCCGAGGTTGCCCTTGAAAGGCAGAGGCGCTCTGGGGCCCGCTCCTGGCCAGGGACCCTGCCCAGAGCTGTGCCCTGCTGGCCGGGGCCTTGAGGGGCAGCTGTCCAGCTGGGCCCAGCTGTGCCAGCAGCTCCAGCCGTGCTGGGGAGCCTTGCCAGCTCTGGGCCCTGCTGTGCACGAGGGTCCCTGTGTGCCACTGGCAGCTGGGGCCTCAGCCACCTCCTCTCTCCACAGGAGCACCTCTGGGACTTCACAACAGCAGCCAAAGAGTTCCATCAGGGAGACCTGTACCTGTACCTGCACCTGTCATCAGCCATCCCCAAGCCAGTGTCCAACATCCCTGCCATGGCTGCATTATCACCTTGTTGCTAGGGACATGCTGCCATCACCCAGAACAGGAGCCTCTGGCCCTGAACGTGCTGGCCCTGGTGTCCGGCCAGGACTGAAGGTGGGCCCCTCCTGCCAGGGAAGGGCTTGAGCAACACCTTTGGGCTTCACCTCTGCTCTCTGGGTGGCAGCACCAGCCATACCTGTGCTGATTTTTTGGGCACCGCCAGGTTTGTGCAGACAGCAGCCGGGCATGGATCTCCTGAGAATAGGAGCTACTATATTTATTTTTGATTTTCCAAGATTTAGGAACATTTGTCATAGAATATTCCCCTAATGATTCTTCCCTGTTTCTACAATAGTTCTATATTTTTCTACGTAGTTTTAGAATTGGGAAAAACATAGAACATTTTCACACTTCTAGAATAAAATAAAAAATTGCATTGAATTGGTAATCTTTATTCCTGAAAGAACTAAGACAATCAAAGACACCTAGTCTACTGCAGAGGCTCATTTCCTAGGGCAGATTTGTATCTTGTCACAATAACTAACAACAAACCTTTTCCCTCATATTTTCTGGGATTTCTGACTAGCTCACCTCTTAGTCTTCAGAGGCAAACTTTGAGCACAGTCGGAATCTCTTCAAGTCACCATCTTTGTTTGCTTCTGCCAAGAACTGCCTCAGTTCTAGAGCAGAGGCTTCTCTCAGCTTCCTGCCGACCCGCTCCCCCCAAGCCTGTCCTGAGCCCTCTCCTGCAGCTGCTGCACTGCCATGGAGCTGCTGTAAAACACAACAGCTCTGCCACAGCCGCTCAGCTGGATTGGAGAAGCTTTCTGGCTGTGCTTACATTAGGCTGGTGGCTTCTTGAAACACAAGCTGAGCTTCTGAATGCTGTGTTTCACCTGGCACAGGAACTGATGCTGCCTTTCTCATGAAGCCTAATCTCCCATGGCCTTTCAATGCTTTCTGGCCAGCATACGGCCTGGAAAACCTTTTAATGCAGCCATTTAGTACTAAAATTTACCCAGTCTGTGTATCAAAGGAACTTGTTTAAATGCTGGAGCCCACCAGAGCATCCTTCCAGGCCATAATTTACTCCCCCGCACCTCCCCCTCCATGACTGACAAACAGCACCTTTGACAGTTCTTTCCTCCAGAAGCTGAATGGCACCATTTTATTTGGGGGAGGAAAAAAAAGGAAATGTTCTGGGATACAATCATCATCATCATCATCATCATCATCACAATGATCCACAAATTAGTTAAATTACATCAACATCTCAGACTGTGGACTTACTTCTCAGAGTGCAGCACTGGCTGTACTACCTCCTGAAACTGCAGATGTGCTACAGTCTTTAAAATCAGGTGGATGCAGACGAGATTTGGAGCCAAGCCCAGCTCTGGGAGAGCTTTAGGGACTGGGCCTCCACGGGCACCGCTGTGTGCCTGGAGTAACCTGCCCCAAGCCATCTGCCACCTGAAGAGCCAAGTGGGGCACGGAAAAGCACAGGCTGCAGAGGGGCTGGGAGTGCAGGGAGCCCATCCTTGTCAGGACTAACACGCTCATCCTACCTTTGGACTGGGTTTGGATGGAGACCAGAACTAATAGCTGGCAAAAGGAAAAGAGGGTACAAAGGTCCCTGGAGTCCCCTGCTCCAGTGCCTCAGCCAGTGGGGAAAGGAAGAGGGCAATATGTAGCCGGGGGTTTAAAAGGAGGCTGTGTTCCCCACTAGCTGAGAGAGACAACCCCACAAGCGGATGTCCCAATGGACTCGCTCCCTATGTTCAAACAAAGCTACAGGACTCCTCTGGCTCCTTTATGGACACTGGCTTTTCACAGCGTGATTTTTATGCACACCTGTTTCCTTGTATCAGACTATCAGCAGCCTGCAGTGACTCACTGCCACTCTGGTCTGCAGGGGAAATGGAACTAATTTCCATTGGGGCCCTCCCAGAGAGAAGAACAAACCCAGAGGAGACAAGCAACCCCTGCAGGCATCCAAACTTCTGCACCAGACGCTGAGTGAGCTGCAGAGGGGGCGTAGTGGGTGCATTTCCCTCAGCAGCCGGGCACTTGCGCTGCACATGGGTGTTGGATAATATACCAAGTTTAATTTTTGTTTCATGTCTCCAGTCAGGCTTGGTTTGCCTTTGCCTTAGGGAAAGGAATTCTCATGGCTTTTTTGAGGGATCTTGCACCACTCTCAAGCGAAATGAGCTTAACATCTCAATGAACTGGGAATAACCCAAAAGGTCCACAAAAAGATAATGACCATCAAGAACACATCAATGACCATCAGCAAACATCAAGGAACATCTGCCCCAGACACTGCCCCCTGGCATAGTTGGAGACACCTGGTCTGGAAGAGGCTGGGACGAAAATCAAGGAGGGTGGACTTTATTAACATCAGAGGCCAAGAAATCTGGGTCCAGGAGGAAAACAAATACTAAAAACTATGTGACTTGAGACCAACAAATATTAAAGGAATGGAAAATTACATCTAGTTGAATATTAGGAAGTCTGAAGCTTAATTATGGAGCTCTGTGTATTGTGATGTGTTTTTTCTTTTATTAATTTGATTTGTAATTTTGAAGTTTCCTTATGCTGTTCCTTTTGTCCCTGCCCTTTTCCCAGAACTTTCAGCACTTTTCTTTTATTAGATGCCAGTTTCTCCCAGAGCCTGCCTCCCCTCGAAAATTTTCAGTTTTGTATTTCTTCAAACTTTATTTGTTCACTGAAACTGTTTTCCTCCCTTGAAGTTCTTTATTGGTTTATACATTGTATTTCCCGCCTTGTTTTTACTCCCAATTTTCCTGATTTGTTAAAGGTTGTATCCTCCCGCTGGGACCTGCCCCTGTCTATAAGTTACTGTTTGCCCTCAGTTCAGGGTCCTGGGATGATGAAGAGGGGAACCTTTACCATCAAATAAAGTTACTCTGGGACCCGTGTTGCTGTTCCTTTGTTTCATGCTGCGCTGTCACTGGCAGCTGGGATTTAGTGGATCTCGGGGGAGGGGGATTGTTGCCCCTCTGTCACCATCCAGCTGGGCCAAGCAACAGTGATGTGTAGTTATGTTATTGTAGTTTAGATGTCCTCTGTTCTCCCCATAGTTCCCTTTCCCCCCATGTATTGTTACCATCAGGCAGCCGGGGTTGTCAAGGCCGGGTAGAAGAAGGCGTGCACGTGTCCCTTACCTGGGGCAGTTGGGAATGGAGAAGCTTGTTGCCAAAGGGGTGCAGCATGGCAACACCTGATCTCCAATCAAGTTACAAGAAAGCAATCTCCACCGATAAATGGCAAAGAAGAGCTGACTGACAGACTTTGGCAGGGCCCAGGGCTGTCGGAAGCAACTCTCAGGGGTAGACAAGTCTGAGTACCAATCTTGAAAATTAATCAGACACGTGGTCTCCATGAGGCCAGTTCCCAGCACTGCAAATTTTTTCTTATATTGTCCTTTGCTGTATTTTTGTTAAGGTTTAATAAACCTTTTTACATTTTCAAAGTGAGCAGTTGTTTCTCACTGATAGAACTACTGTCAATATGCTTTTGCTTTGTGTGATTGGTCAAAAAACTTTTGAAGTAAGTTGTAACATTAAGTTCTGCTGCCAGGGATGTGAGCTGCTGGCATCTTCCCATTGTCATAACCATGTAATGGGACTGATGCTGGAAAAGAAACAGCTCGAGACGTGTTCCCCAGCAGTTCCATCCCGTTCGTGATTTGTACGTAGACTCCCCCGGTCAGCAATAAATGGTGCTCCTCAGTGAGGAGGATTTTTAGACTAGGGGAATTTAAAACATAAAAAATAAGACCGTGGACAGTGCTATTGCCTGAGGCCCAGGCTGTTAAAAGGAGGAATGGATCATGCCCTTTGTTGTCTGTCGCTGGTATGCTTGTAAGTAACAAGTAGCAACTTTAGGGGCTCCTGGGCAATGAGATGGGAAACCATCTATCTAAAACAGGAAGAGACATCTTTTACCAGCTTCAGACAATTTTACAGGAAAAAGGACATTCAGACAGCTCAAAACATGAACTAAAAGACTTATTAATCTGGGTAAAAGTGAATACTCAAAATATAGACTTGAAGTCTGCTTTTGCCTTTGATTTCTGGGACCGGAAAAACTGGAAAATTTACAATCTAGTCTCTCTGAAAAGGAAGAGACTTTAATCAAACCTGTTTCCCGAGCTTTATCATAGAGCTTTAAACAGAATGATCGTAACAGAGACTTTCTCAAACACCAAAACAGAACACCTAGTTCTAAGATGTTAATTCCGAGTGGTGCTAGGTCTTTGTCCTTCTCTGGGAGGATCTCGGGTTTTGTTTGTAGCTCTTTCCCTTCTCCTGGCATGTCTGGGGTTTCCCCAGGCAGTGTGAACAGCATCCCAATCCCCGCAAAGGGGGAATCAGATCAGCTTCCAGCTTCGGTCGTGTCCTCTGTTTCTTCCAGGATTCCCTGTGCCTCTGATGCTGTGACCAGGCATCCTCCATTCCTCCACAAAATCATCCACCCCTGGATTTCCTGGGAAAGCATTCGGGATTTTCGTTGTGCTGCGAGAATTTGGGGGGTCAGGAGTCGTGTTCTGGGGAGATTGGGAGTCAAACGGGTGTGAGAGATGAGAGTTTGGGGAAGGTTTGCAATACAAGGGCTGCTGTTTCTGCGCCCTGTTCCTCTTCCAAACAAGTTGCGGTCGGATCTTGTTCTGAAGTTGTTCAGCGGGGTCTGCCAAGGGGGGCTCCAGATCCGCTTTGCCTGGCCGAGGGGTTGTGGCAGTCACCCCTGCCACGGTTTATTCCTATGTATGACATTTTTTTAAAGAAAGGACTTGCACCAGGTAGCAGCCACAGGACACCTACAACTTTCCGAGAAAGAGAATTTATTGTTCCCTTATCAGCAGTAAACTAACTTCTTCCTGTCTCACTCAGACATGAAGTTGGCATTAGCATTAAGACAAAGAAGTTGACGATGAACAGACTGAATCCTGTGTTTGAATAGAATTTATGCATCATGTATGAGATGTATGAATATGCAATAGGCTGTTGTTTTTAAGGGTTGGTCCTCTGTTAACAGGTGTCCTTTTTCGGGCTTGTGTTGCCCAGAAAAAGGTACACGGAAGTCTGTAACTCTTTGTTTTTATTGTCTCATATTATCTGAATCCAAATTGTCCAAATTTTTATTACTCTAATTATATTACTATTGTTATAACCATTTTATTATCATTAAACTTTTAAAAATTTTAAAAACAAGTGGTTGGCGTTTTTCACAGCAATTATTAAAATGAATGCTATATGTGTTATGTTAGAAAGTTATTTTGTATTAATCCTTTTAAGTAGTGTGGTAAATAAAGTTTTTCATCTACAGCATAATATTAAAATAGACCCTATATGATGTAAGATATGTTTTGTAACTAGCTCAAGGAATCTACGAGATGATGAAGAAATTCTGCGCATAGATATAACAGCTCCAAGACACCAAAATTCCACGAGAAGAATTATTAACTTCTTATCGGGAAGAACCAGACTTCTTCTAGACTCAAAAGAGGCAGAGGAATTGATTTACAAGATGAGGGGGGAGCAGAAGTTAAGCAGAAGACACCTTTTGTTTGAAAAGAATTTTTGAATCATGTATGAGATATATGAATATACAACAGGCTATTGCTTTTAAGGGTTAATCCTTTGTTAGCAAGCCATGCTTTTTGGGCCTTGGTGCCCAAGAAGCATCTGGACAATCAGAGTTAGGACAATAAAGGAGAATAAAAAGAAAAAAATTGCTTTTTATTCTCCTTTATTGTCCTAACTCTGATTGTCCAAATTAATATTGCTCTAATTTTTATTACTCATTTTAAAACTATTTTATTTACTATTAAACTTTTAAAATTTTAGAACAAGTGACTGGCATTTTTCGCAAGTGGTTATGTAATTTATTATATCAGCAAGTGTGTAACCAAGAAAGCCCTAATGCAGAAGAAGTAGAGTTAGTTACTTGCTGGGTCAAATTCTTAGAAGGAGATTCAAAGGTATACAAAGTAAAAAAAAGATAAAGAACAGAAATCTGAGGGAAAGGATAAAGAAAACAAGAGAGTTATTCAAAAGAGGTGGGATCCCCTTGATTATGTAGCCCCACCAACTCTTCCTCCCAACTATCAAGCCACCCCCCCCCTGCTTAACACCCAGCCTCCTGCTTCTCAAAACCAACCTTTACCCCCTCCAGTGATCCCCGCCTCTCCTCTGTGTCCTCAGGGAATCTCCATGTCATTTTTACCCCCTCCAACAACTCCACTCCCCCATATATATCCACCCCTTGATGCTTTTCCTCTGCTGCCCCCTACACCCACTAACCTGCAGCATGCTCAACCTCTAAGTCAGAATACAACACTTTTCCCTGAGAAAAAGCCTCTGCATATATCCTCCAACCTAACAACTGCACCTTTCCGAAAATGATAACAAAGAATTAGAGAGCCAGTCGAATAACCCTTCAGATGCTGGCCCTTACTGTAATACCAGATCAAAAAGGGGTGTAAGGCCAGAGGTAAATTTGGACAGGCTGTTTCCCCTGAGGGAAGTCCCTCTAGGAGGGGGCGTAGGAGGAATAGGTTTGTAAATGCACCCCTGACAACCTCTGAAGAAAGAACCTTGAAAAAGGAACTGGGTAACCTGGTAGAAGATCCCATTGGGACAGCACAGCAATGAGATCAGTTCCTGGGTCCCAATATATATACCTGGGGGGAGCTGCATTCTGTTATGAACATCCTCTTCTCCCCAGAGGAGATATGCCTCATTAGGCCAGCAGGGTTAAGATCTGGGAGAAGGAAAACTGCACCAGACCCCCAGGTGAGCAAAAACTCCCTGTAGTGGACCCAAATTGGAATCCCATCCAGGAAGAGGGCCAGGGAAACATGCAAGACTACAGGAACCTAATTATAAGAGGCATAAAAGAATCTGTACCCCAAAGCAGCAATTAGCATTTGATGGGAGTCAAGAAAAGGATGAGTCCCCGGGGGCATGGCTAAATCGATTAAAACAAAATTTTCAGTTACATTCCAGCATTGATCCTGATGGACCAGAGGGCCAAGTATTATTAAAAGTATGGTTTGTTACCAAAGGTTGGCCTGACATCAGGCAGAAATTAGAAAAATTAAAAGACTGGAAAAATTGGAAGACTGGCAAGAAAGGGGAATTAAGGATCTGGGAAACTCTGAAAATTTATTTAAGGAGACATGAGGAGAACAGAACAAAAGCAAAAATTATGGTGGCAGTAACAAGAGAAAGCCTAGAAGTGGGAAGAGGGGAGCCAAAAGGGGGAGCAGAAAATAAAGAGAAGCTGGGTAAATGGAAAAAACCACCATTAGATTATGTGTATTGCTATTACTGTGGCTAAAGAAAGCATGTTAAGCAGTCCTGTAGAAAAATTACAAATGGATGAAGCAATTGAGAAAGAACAGGACACCCTAGTATTGTAAACAAAGGGCCCCAATGTAGGCAGGGATGACGTGGAGGACTCCATGTTCTCCAAAAGCAAATTTATTACTTTATAATACTATATTATGTTAAAGAATACTATACTGTACTATACTAAAGAATACCGAAAAGATACTTACTCAATGCTAAAAAGATAATAATGAAAACTCGTGACTCTTTCCAGAGTCCCAACACAGCTTGGCACTAATTGGCCAATGAGTCAAAACAACTCACACCAGAGTCCAAAGCGGCAATCACCCTTGGGTAAACAATGTCCAAACACATTCCAGACGAGCACAACACAGGAGCAGCAAAGGAGATAAGAACTGTTTTCCTTTTCTCTGAGGCCTCTCTCACTACCTTTCAGCTTCCCAGGAGAAAAACCCTGGGCAAAGGGATTTTTCAGAGAATGTGAATGTCACATCCTAGAGAAGATTCTGAGAGGAGATGGTGATTAGAGGTGTCAGGGGTCGACGCTGTGGGGGATGAGATTGGACACTAGATAGAGCCCCTGATAAACTTAGAAATTGGTCCCCAGAGTGAAGAATATGAGTTTTTAGTGGACACGGGTGCTGATCGATCCTGTGTGACAAAGCTTCCCAGAGGGGCTCAGCTAAGCAAAAAGATCTGCCAAATGTGGGGAGCAAAAGGGGAACCGTTCAGAGCCCAGGTTACAGAGAGCATAATTATACAAGGCAATTCAAAGGAATGTAGGGATGATTTCCTTTATATCCCAAAAATAACTTGTAACTTACTGGGGCGAGGCTTGCAAGTAAAGATGGGAATTGCAGTAGTGCCAAAGGAGGGGAGGATTTGGTACCCCAAACAATATTATTAACTGGACAGGATTTGGGAGAAATTAACCCAGTAGTCTGGGCGGAAGGAGGAGGGCCAGGGTTGTTAAATATCCCACCAATTAAGACAGAAATGCAGTCAGAAATTCCCCCTGCTCAGGATAAACAATACCCCATCTCCCCTGAAGGCCAGAGAGGAGTAACAGCTGTGATACAGGGACTCATGGAAGAAGGCATACTAGAACCATGCATGTCACCACATAATACACCAATGTTAGCTGTCAAGAAGGCTGACGGAACCTATGAATTGGTGCAGGATTTGAGGGAAATTAACAAACAATTTCCAGATAGCCAATAGTATCAAATCCATATCCTCTTAGTCAAATTCCACAAGAGCATGCATGGTTCTCAGTAATAGATTTGAAGGATGCCTTCTGGGCCCGTCCATTAGAGGTGGGGAGCAGGAATTTGTTTGCCTTTGAACGGGAAGACCCACACTGCAAATGTAAACAACAACACAGGTGGACCTGCCTCCCACAGGGATTCACAGAGTCCCTTAACCTATTTGGACGAGCCTTAGAGGATCCTTTAAAATCCTCTGTACCTGGGGAAGAAATACAAATTCTACAATATGTGGATGACCTGCTAATATCAGGCAAAGATCAAGAACAAGTCAAACAGGCCAGTATAAGTTTACTAAACTTTCTGGCAGATAAAGAATTAAAAGGATCAAAGAAAAACCTCCAATTTGTAGAAGAAGAGATAAAGTACCTGGGACATCTAATTGGAAAAGGGTAGAAAAAGCTCAGTCCTGAAAGAGTTGTGGGGATCCTGTCAATTCCACCACCCAAGACTAAAAAAGATGTAAGAAAGCTAATAGGTCTAATGGGCTCTTGTATATTATGGATTGATCAGTATACTCAAGCTGTAAAATTCTTGTATGAAAAATTAACAAGCACAGAACCTGTAGTCTGGACTCTGGAGGATACCGAACGGTTCCAAGACTTAAAGGCTCGATTGACGAAAACCCCAGTTTTGAGTCTGCCTAATTGAAGAAAACCATTTGATCTGTTTGTTAATGTTAATGAATGGATAGCATATGGAGTGATAACCCAAGGCTGGGGGGGAAGCAGGAAGCTGGTGGCTTATCTGTCAAAATTATTGGATGTGGTTGCAAGAGGGTGGCCAGCCTCTATTCAAGCTGTGGCAGCCACAGCTACCTTATTAGAAGACACTCCAAATCCTACATTAAATGGAAGGATTTCAGTACACACATCCCATTATTTGAGGACAGTGTTAAGCCAAAAACTCCTCAGTGGCTAACACACAGCTGAATCCTGAGGTATGAAATAACCCTGATGAATGTCAAGAATCTAGAGACTGTCACCTCAAAAGGTTGAAACCCTGCTCAATTCTTAACCGGGGAACCAAAAATGGAAAATTTAGATCATAATTGTATAGAGCTAATTGAGATGCAAACAAATGTAAGAGAAGAGCTAGAAGAAGACCCCTTACCATATGGAAGGATCCAGTATATAGATGGATCCTCCCAAACAGTAATGGGAAAATGGGCATCAGGATACGCCATTATTGAAGCAGAGGAAAACAAAGAAAAAGGGAAATTACCCTCAAATTGCTCTGCACAAACTGCGAGGTATATGCCCTAAAGAGAGGTTTTGATTTATTAGATGATATAGGGACAATCTCCATGGATTCTCAATATGCCTTTGGGATAGCTCATACCTTTGGAAAAATCTGGCCAGAGAGGGCATACCTTAACTCAAAGGGGAAAAATCTGGCACATGAAAGTCTGATAGGGAAGCACTTGAATCCCTCAGAGGACCAAAAGAAATTGCCACAGTCCATATTAAAGGCTACTAAAAAGGGGATACCCCTGAAATCCAAGGAAACAAATTAGCAGACCGGGCAGCCAAAAAAGCAGCCTTTGAAATGCTGGACTCAGTCATAGTCCTAAGGGTAAAAAAAGACCAGGGGAAAATAAAGGAAGAGGGGGTTCCAGTTTTCAAGGACAAGGAGCTAAAAGAAATAGAGCAAATGGGAGCAGTAAAAACAGGGGATGGAAAGTGCTGGACCCCAGATGGATGATAAATATTCAACTGAATAATAACCAGGAAAGTGATGGAAGAGATATACCAATTAACTCACTGGGGAACACAATGAATATATGATCATTTCCTGAAATATTGCATGGGGACAGGAATCTATGAAATGGCCAGATCCATCACAGGAGAATGTCTAACCTGCCAAAAAGTCAACAAAAAGGTAATGTGAAAAACAACTCCAGGAGGGAGGAAATTAGCCATAAGACCTTTCCAGAATATTCAGGTTGATTTTACTGAATTAACTCCAGCCCCAGGGTATCAACACCTATTGGTCATAGTTAACCACCTAACCCACTGGGTTGAAGTGTTCCCCACAAGAAACTCAAACTGTGACAAAAGTTCTCTTGGAAGAAATTCTTCTGAGATATGGGCTAGTAAATCTTACTGATTTGGACTGTGGCCCCCACTTTACATCCAGTGTTCTGCAACAAGTCATCAGGGCCCTGGGAATAAAGTGGGAGTTACACACCCCTTGGCACTCTCAGAGTTCTGGGAAGGGCGAGAGGGTGAATCAAACCTTAAAGCATATCTTAACAAAATTGGTCTTAGAAACCCAATAGAACTGGGTCAAATGTTTACATCTAGCCCTATTACAAATAAGAACAAGAGCCAGAACAGATCTAGGGGTCTCTCCTTATGAAATGCTGCTTGGGCTGCCTTTCTTGCTTACCCTGTACAGTCCCAGGGAACATCTAGAAGGGGGCATGACAATGCAAAAATACTTAGAAACAGTAACAGCAACCCTGGAAGAACTAAGGGAAAAGGGACACCTTCCCCAAACTTCCCTAGTGAACTGTAAAATACGTAGTATTAACCCAGGAGACCGGGTATTGATTAAATCATGGAAAACCTCTCCACTCACTGCTCGCTTTGAGGGCCCCTTCCAGGTGCTGCTTACAACAAACACCGCAGGAAGAACAAAGGAGCGGGGGTGGACACATGCAAGTCCAGTGAAGGGTCCAGTACAACCCCCAAATGAGGCAAGCAAATGGACTATAGGCAGCAGAGACAATAAAGACTTGAAATTGGTCCTGAGGAAAACAGCAAAAGAAGCGCAACCCTGAACACAACCCCCCACGGGAAGCATCTACATTGTTATCCTTAAATCCTTAAAGTTTGTTAATGTTTGTTATAGTACAAGGTCAAGTTTTGTTCAGCTAAGAATGACAATCAAAATAAGATCTCAGTTTCCGGTACTGTTCCATAGAGCACTCTCCTTGCAACCCTAATTGGGACCAAATTGAAGAAAGGGAGTCGGTACAATAAAGGTCATGGCAGAATGTCTCCAGAAGAAGGGAAAACCAGAAGTGGGAGGCAAGACTGGATTGGGAACTACCTCCAGGAAATACTCTCTGGGCACCGAGAAAACCCCTGTGGTTCGAGAGGTGAGGAGGCCAGCCCGTACCAGACTCCCACTCGTGGCAATGCTACTACTCACCCACTTTGGAGGAAGTGGAGGAAACACTTGTGAGAAGTGTTACTATCCCTTGTATAGAGGAGATACAGTACGTGTACTCATCAGAGTACACACAGACATGAATCCCAAATGCATCGATCACTCCCAGTTAACAACCTGTAAAGAAGAAAATAAACTATATGGGCTGGCTAAAAATATTGCAAACCCAAGCCAGAGGATGTCAGGAGAGTGCCCTGTGAAAGAAAGATGGGTATGCTTTGAACAAGGAAGTGAAACCACAAGGAAAATGATACATTCAAAGAGAAAGAAGTGCAATTGAAAAGACAAAGGGATAGAGAGGGACAAATATACAGAAAGAATCTTTTTTATCAATATGGTACAAAAGAATTTAATTTGACTCATTGTTGAGTGTGCAGGGGGACACACTTAAGTGAAATTTGGCCATGGGACAGTATCAGTTTAGGTCCCCTAGACATTTTTAAATGGATTACATCAAGAAAAAGCACAGTGGTACCCAAAAGAAGGGAAGGTGAGTGGAAGCTTAAATCAACAACAACAGGGGAAGAGTTCAATAACATTAAAAAGTGTGTGCTGGATTGGCACGGCTAACAAATCAGCCATGGCATTGCCTTCTGCTAAAAAATCTGGAAGAAAAGAATGTGAGCGAATGTGCATTACAAAGTAAAGTTCTTGTTGAATGGAAAGAAGTAGGATTAACTTTTTAAGCAAACCGTATAACTGATCATCAGAAACTTCTTTCAGCAGAGATCCTTCTGCTCTTTCCACCACACCTGCAACGTAAATTGAATCCGTTACTAAATTAAAAGGAAATGTGAATTTTGAAAAGACCCGTACAACTGCTGCTAACTCTGTAATCTGTGCAGAACCATCTACTTCCTCAATATCTGATTCCCATTTTTTTGTCTCTGAATTTTGCCAAGCAATCACAGACCTTTTAGACTTCCCAGAACCCTCTGTAAAAAACGTGATTGCCTCGAGGGGTGCATTACTTCTTAAAGGCTTATGAATTAATTTTAAAGATGAACTTAATAGCTCATGTTTGGGACAATTGACTGAAATTTTTCCTGCAAAATTTTCCAAAGCAAATTGCATGACTTCTGAATTTTGAATTAACCATTCTAAATAGATGGATGTGACAGGCAGGAAGATTTCTGCAAAATCTTTTCCTGCAAGGGAAAGCATTCAAGATCTAGCCTTGATAATCAATTGTGAAATAATTTAAGGGCAAGTTGTTATAGTTTTACCCAATTGACGAGACAGGAAAACCCACTCTAAGATTATCAGATGGTCCTTCTTCTCTAGATCCCACTGGAATATCAAACCATGAAGTTGTGGACTCTCTCCTAAAACTGCAAACAAAAAAGACAGGTTAGGATTATACCGATGAGCCTGACGTGACTGGATGGCTCTCATCACTTTGTCCAAAGCATTTTGAGTTTCTTTGTTGAATTCTCACAGTGAGTTTAAGGCTGTGTCTCCTCTCAACAAATCTGCCAGAGGAGCCAAGTCCTGATTTGAAAGGCCTAGTAGTGGACGAAGCCAGTTCAGAGTCCCTACGAGCTGCTGCACTTCATTCCATGTCTTTGGATTTGTCCTCAGCTGGAGTGGCTGCGGGGTTACCGTTTGTTCTGTCATCCTGTATCCTAAATATTTCCAGGGAGGAAGTGTCTGTATTTTTTCCTTTGCTACAGCGAGTCCTGCTTTCTCCTCTGCTGAGATGACCTGATCTGTTGTCTCTTGCATTGATGCTTGGTCCTTGGCTGCTACTAAAATATCTTCCATGTAATGTAATATGAGAGAATTTGGATATTGTGCACGAACTGAGGAAAGTATTTTTGCAACATACCACTGGCATATACTCGGGGAATTTCTCATTCCTTCTGGTAGAGAAAGCCAATGATATCTTTTCAAGGGTGCTTGCTGATTTATGGATGGGATGGAAAATGCAAATCTTGGTGCATCATCTGGATGCAAGGGAATATTGAAAAAACAGTCTTTTAAATCAATAACACTTAACTTCCAATCTTTTGGAATCATAACAGGAGAGGGTAAACCTGGTTGTAAAGAACCCATTTCTTGAATCACTTCATTAACTTTTCTGAGATCCTGCAACAACCTCCACTTCCCACTGTTTGGCTTTTTGATTACAAAACCTGGGGTGTTCCAGGGACTAGTAGTTGGAGTTAAGTGACCTTTGTTTAACTGTTCCTGTACCAACTGCTCTAAAGCAGCAAGTTTCTCTTCGGGTAAGGGCCACTGGCTGACCCAAATGGGTGTATTAGATGTCCATGTCAGTTTTAAAGTGTTATGTCCATCAACAGCTTTTGTTAAAATCCAGTTTCTAACCTCACACCCCATTGCGACAAAATGCCCCGGCCCCAAAGAACAAAATCAGCTCCTACAACGAATGGTCTTGTGGTGGCAACACGACCTTCAGGCCCCTCAAATGTGCCTGAGTGGGAGCTTCGAGAGCTCTCACAGTGACCACCAATAGCTGCCAGCTGATCCAGCGCAGGCACCGTGGCCCAGTCCTGTGGCCATTCCGGTGTCAGATGCCGTCTGCTCCGGGATCTGTCAGGCCACTGAGGGTGATGGCTGCCCGAGGGGCTGCAGCACACAGGTGAGCTGAGGCCGCCCGCGGCTGATGAGCCTGGTCCAGGCCATGGCAGCTGTGCTGTTCTGGGACTCTGGTAGGAGGAAAGCTTGTGCTGTGGTCAGTCCTTTGGGTAAAAAGCATGGAGGGTCTGGACACAAAGCTAACACTGTAATTTCCTGTGAACAGGTGACAGAGAGCACAGCTGGAATGACATAAAAACCTTCTGCATGGGATCTGCTCACTCCCACTATTAAGAACTGACGTGGTTGTGGTTCAGGCCCCAGCTGTCCTGTGGGCACTGTGTGAGCAATGGCATTGGTCAGCACCACTGGCTGGGCTGGGGACAGCTCCAGTCTGGCACCTGGGGACATTGTGGTCGGCAGTCCTGCACAGACGTGCTGCAGCTCTGACCCTGGTGGCCTGTGGTGCTCTCTGCCCCTGGTGCAGGGTTCCTGTGTCATGGCAGCCACTGCCCCGTGCCGGGCTGCACGTTTCCCGGCAGATGGCACGGACAGCCCTGTGCTGGGTGACAGCTGTTAGCACGTGACAGAAACCTCTGCATCCACTGTTTCTGGGCAGTGGCCTTCTGCGGGCCCCAGGACATCCCCTTTGAAATGACCTCTCTGGCCACACGAATGGCACGTGTCCCTTGGAGTCTGCTGGTTTTCAATTGCACCTCTGAATGCTCTTAGAGCCTCTGCTAGGGCTTGTGTTTGCATTTCTGCTGCTTTTTCCTGCTGCTTTGGGGTGTTTTCCTGAGCTGCTGTGATGGCACTGGCCAGCACCTCTGCCTGCATGGCTGCTGCAGGCTCAGGGGTGCCCAGGCGGTTCAAGCATCCACGAGCTGGGTCAGGGTGGGCTCAGGACCCTGTGGCAATGCACCTAATACTTTTTTGCAGCTCGGGTTTGCATTAGAAATTGCGAGCCATTTTAATAACTCTTGTCTGGCTCCGTCTATTGGAATCTGCTTTTCCAATGCCATTTTCAAACAGTCCAAAAACTTAATATAAGGCTTATCTATTCTGTGTTTTATTTCTGTGAAATCTAATTCTGGTTTGTTGCCATCACGAACCTGTAACAAAGCTGTTTTTGCTGCTTCTTTGATATCCTGTAATACTTGTTTATTGAGAGTTCGGGCTTGTGTTTGAGGATCTGTATGAGCTCCTCCACCTGAGCTGATCTATAGTCAAATTTGCAGTGGCTGGAGTTCCTGCATAACCTCCTAAAAGGTCATTTAACAAACGTTTCCATGCCAGTTCCCACAGAGAAAATTCTCTTGGGGACAGCAGGGATGTGCAAAGCTGCTTTAAATTGTGTGGAGTAAATACATTTGCTGTAAAGGTGGCTTGTAAAAGACTTCTGAAATATGCAGAATTGCTACCATACAAACGAGAGGCTCTGCAAATCTCTTTTAACTCAGCAAAACTGATCTGCTGCCAGCTCCCTCTCGGTGCAGGACCTGCTGTGCACCTCACAGGAAAAACTTTTAACTTTGATGCAATTCCCCACTCTCCTTCCTGAACTGCATCCTTTCTTATCCTCTGCCAGGTATCTGTGACTCCTTGTGTGTTAAACTCTTCCTTAGATTATTTGGAATTACATTGTGGAGCATAGGAATAATTTGTTTTTTGTTCCGGCAAGGTGTCTGACATGGGCGCCGCCATCTTGGACAGGGTGACTTCCGGGCATCACATCCGGTTCCCACGCTCGGCGGGGAGGGGGCGTGCCCTCCCGGGCTGTGGGCGGGTACACCACCCAGGCTCCGCCCACAAAAGGGGCGTGTCCCTGCTCTGATGGGCAGGAGCTCAGGGAGGAGCCACCCAGGGACTGCTGGGAGCCCGGGGAGGAGGGCGAGCCACGCCCACGAAGGGCGGGGCTGGGCCGGGGCCATCATGGCGTCTGCCATGAGCTCCTCTGTTCTCAGAGTGGACACAATTGGCTCGGCTTTTTTCCATTGTACTGCCAAAATTCACCGATTTCGAGCGCCAAAGGCAGCTTTTCAGAGGGAATACAGAGGACTTAGGTATGGCAGGGATTGTGAAAGATGTGGTTTGCAGAGGAGCCTGGCCAGGGCTGGTCTGCTCCCCTCTCTCCCAGGACGGGGGTGGAGGCCTGGCCACCTCCCAGCCGCTCCTCCGGGGTTTCTGGTTCTCGACTGGGATAAGGGAAGGCTTCTGGGTCCCCTCAGAACTCCTCTTTCTCCTCTCCTCCCAATCCTGCTGTTGCTGCCTGCATTCTGCCCTGTCCCTGATCTTTGCTTGCTTGTGTGCATTCTTTGCTTGCTTTGCACTTTCCATTGTTACAAATTTTAAGACCGTCCTGAATATTGGACGCAGCTTTAAGTTGGACTTCTTATTCTTTTCCATGTTATGTAATTTCAGTCCAACCGAATCCCGGAATTCTGGATCGAGTTTCTGAGATATGTCTGAGTTTGGGAACTCTGTTAAGACCCATTTTACAAGCTTTTTAAGCTGTTTCTTGTCAAACTGAATATCTTGAATTTCTAACTTATAAATGAAATATGAAAAAAAATCCTGCTCAGCTAAAGACAACCGATTTCCCATGGTGGCACTCACCAGAGTTTTCCAGTTGTCCTTCTTGGTATGAAATTCTTCCCAGGTCCTGGGTCACAACAGTGACAAATCAGCTGAGCTGAGCGACAGAGTCCTCTGAGGCTGTGGTGCTGCTCCAGTCCCGTCTCTGATTACAGCCTCCTCTTCACCAGTATGAGGCTTTGATTCGAGATTCCCTCTCAATCTCAAATGCCTTCTTCTGAGTTTTCTATTTTAAAGGGACAAAAAACTCAGGTGCAGGCCTGCTCCCCCAAAACACACAAATATCAAGTAAAAATGTCCTATTTTGATGGAGGTAATCAAAAAATCCCTAGACCATCTTCCTCAATATGAGAAATACTGTCCGGGCGCCACATGCTGGGTTCTTTTTTCTCGGGCCGGGTGTTATAAACCTTCAAAAAGGGAACCCAGCACACCCAAGGATAGCTCAGCTATTACCTTTGGAGGCAAATAATGAGCAGGATGGCTTCTGCTGCAGTGTTAGAAACAAAAAGGTTTAATAAAAGGCAAAATAACAAACAGAAAAATCCGATGCAGGTACAGCAGTCTGCCACTGGTAGAAACACCTTCACAAAAGCCCTTTGGTTCTTTTGTCCTCCCCTTTTCTACCTGATGGGTCAGGCGGGACTTTTTGGCTTCTATCCAGTTAGGTGACCCAGAGTTTTTACTGAAGCCTCTGGGGTCCTTTGAGGTGGCTTGTCACCTGATCGTTGGGAGAAACTTCTGGGCTTCATTCCTTTTTTGGGGGATAAAGGTTAGCTTTGCCACTCTGTAATTAGGGGGCACTCTCCTACATTCCTACATCCAAGGATGTTTCACAGGGCCTGAAAAGAGTCTGGAGTGTGACCAGGAGCCAGCCCAGAGCTCCCCAGGCTGCTGTGCAGCTTTGGCCTTATCCATTCACATCCGACCCTCACAAACTTACCTGAGCCCCTTGCAGTACCCAGTTCCCTGAGGCAGAAGGGGACTCCAGCACACCATGGAAATGGGTCTGATCTCTGCTCCCTTCTAGATGAGGTGTCTGGGAAGGCTTCTCCATTAGCTTGGCTGCATAAAGTGTTGGTCCTATCTGAGCCACCGTCAGGTATGTTCTCAGTGTGCCACCAAGGAAGAATTGTTGTGAACCTGGCAGGAATCAGGTGACAGAAGCTTCTGTGGCTCTTGTGTTCCAGGTGTGCCTGCAGGGAGGACTTGTCTAGCTGCTTTGCTGATTCCTACACAAAAGCCCAGCTCCCATGGCAGGGGTGAGTAGTGCGTCCCTGATGACCCCACAGGCTGAGCCCTGCTTTTGTGGGATCCGTTCCTGGGAAATGGAACTCTGTTGCTCGAAGGGCCTCTGAGGGGAAAGAACAAAGCTACAGGACACAAGAAACCCCATGAGCCATCCAAAAACATGAGGCAAATGCTGAAAGAATTGCTGCAGGGAGGAGGACAAGGTGGGTGCATTTCCCTCATGCTTCCCCTGGGACTCAGCAGCCAGGGCCTTTGGCTGCACATCTGGACACGCCGTGCCCGGCACAGCGGGAAGGGATCCATGGCAGCCTCGCTGCCCCGCTGCTGCTTTCACGCCCTGCAGGGCTGTTTGCCAGCCTGGCCTGGCTGCAGCTTCTGCCCAGCCTCTGTAGGAAGTTATTTGGCATAAGCTGACAGGCCATGCCCAAACTGTAAGACACCCTGAGATCCCCCACTATATCCATCCCTGCAGATTAGGAAAAGGGTGGCTGTTTGGAGGTGGAAGTGCTCTCATCATGCCACTGTAACCTGGCCATTTTCCTGCTCCATAAATTTCACAAATATTACCTCTGATGCCACCACCCAAGTGGGAAACAGCTCCATCTGATGGAGCTGTCTCCCTTCCTTTGTCAAGAGATGGACATAGTGCTTCAGTGGAAGGTGGTATTTCTTGAAGGAAGCACTCCATCTTCGGTGCGAGCCCCTGCTGCAGGAAGGAAGGCAAAGCCAGACACGGGCACAGGCACAGCAGGTAATTGCTGTGCCGGGCTCAGGCCTGGCCGGGGCTGTGTGGCAGCAGCTCTTCCTCCAGGGCCTGCCCTTGCCCAGCCCGGCAGCAGCCAAAGCTGGAGGCGCCTCGGCTTCCAGGCCTCTGGAGCTGGTTCAGAGCCCCGGGGAAACGGGACTGCTGCAGCAACGTCCCTGGCGCTGCAGCTGCTGCGGAGCTGGCCCTGAGTGCCCAGAGGCCCAAGGCACAGGAGCAGCCCCGAGCGGGAGCCCTGCCGCCAGCCCAGGGCCAGAGCCAGCCCTGGCACACAATGGAAACAGTTCTCATCTTGGTTTGCTTCCAGACTGGGATGCTGGGAAGGATTCTCCATTAGCCTGGCGCTCTGAAGTTGTGAAGCCCTCTGAGCATTCTGCAGGTATGTTCTCACTGTCCCACCAAGGCGTAATGTTTGACTGACTGGTAAGAACCAGGTGTCAGAAGCTTCTGTGGCTGTTGTGTTACAGGCGTGTCTGCAGGGACGACCTCACCAACTCCTACCTTGGATGCTGCACAAAAGCCCAGCTCCCATGGCAGGGGTGAGTAGTGTGTCCCTGCTGACCCCTCAGGCTGAGCCCTGCTTTTGTGGGGTCCATTCCTGGGAAATGGAACTACTTTCTCTTAAGGTCCTCTGACAGGAGAGACCAAAGACATGGCAGGCAGGAAAATCCAGGACCCATTAGAAATCATGTGGCAAATGCTGAAGGAATGTCTGCAGAGAAGACAAGGTGGGTGCATTTCCCTCATGCTGCTCCTGGGACTCAGCAGCCGGGGGCTTTGGCTGGACATCTGGACACGCCGTGCCCGGCACAGCAGGACGGGATCCATGGCAGCCTCGCTGCCCCGCTGCTGCTTTCACGCCCTGCAGGGCTGTTTGCCAGCCTGGCCTGGCTGCAGCTTCTGCCCAGCCTCTGCAGGAAGGCATTTGGCATCAGCTGACAGGCAGCCCCAAATGCACCACAGGCCATGCCCACCCTCAGATGCCCTGCAATTTCCTGGTGTCCAGGCAGATCAGATGTTGGGGCTGTTTGGGGAAGGAAGCAGCCTTGGGTTGTCCCAAAATCCTGGGTGTTTTCTGATCCTTATGCATTCCTTTCACAAGTGATGCCTCCTGAAATTGTCCCCTTCCCCATTCCCAGTCAGGAATGTTTTCATCTGATCCAGGTGTCTGTTTTCCATTCTCCAGAAATGAAAGGAGAGCCTGCGGAGAAAGAAGCATTTCCTGGAGGAATCAGTGGTTGCATGCCAGCCTCAGCTCCAGGAAGGGAGGCCATGCCAGGCACAGGCACAGGAGGTAATTGCTGTGCCTCTGGGCCTGAGCCCTGCTGAGGCTTGAGCTGCCCTCTCTGCTGTTTGGCAGTGCGGGCACAGCCTGGACTAGAGCAGCACAGCCCAGGGGAATTATCCCGAGCAGGCGCAGGGCACTGAGCAGTCCTGCTGGGGTCCCTCCATGGGAGACATGTCCTGAAACCTGGGAGCGACTGCACGGGGTGCCCACGGTGGGGAAAGGACAGAGGGGGAGAGCAAGGCTCCAGTGTGTCCTGAGAGGGCCTGGCTGTTTGCCCTTGGGATCTGGGGGGTTTCCCCACAGAAGGAGGGCAGGAGGGACAGAGGGAGGGCAGGATGGATAGCTGTGGCACTGCCTGCTGCAGTTTTCCCCCATGCTTTAGGGAGGATTTCTTCTGTGTGTGAGGGGGAGAGTCCCAGGTCCCTGCACTGCTGCAGCCACCCCTCCCAGGGATGTTGCTGAGGGCAGGGAAAGAGTGTGGAGAGTGACCAGGAGCCAGCCCAGAGCTCCCCAGGCCCCTGGGCAGCTTTGGCCATGTCTATTCACATCTGGCTCCCATGGCCGTACCCGACTCCCTGGCAGTGCCCAGTTCCCTGTGGCAGAAAGAGATCCCAGCACACACTGGAAAATGTTCTCATCTGTGCTGCATTGTAGATGAGGGTGCTGGGAAGGCTTCTCCATCAGCTTGGATGAAGAAAGTTTTGAAGCCCTTGGAGCCTCCTGCAGGTATGTTCTCAGTGTGCCACCAAGGAAGAATTGTAGACAAGCGGGCAGGCACCAGGTGACAGAAGCTTCTGTGGCTGTTGTGTTACAGATGTGTCTAGAGGGAAGACTTCTCCAGCTTCTCCAGCTGCTACCTTGGATGCTGCACTCAAGCCCAGCTCCCATCTCAGGGGTGAGTAGTGTGTCCCTGCTGACCCCACAGGCTGAACCCTGCTTTTCTGGGATCCATTCCTGGGAAATGGAAATATTTTTCTCTAAGGTACTCCAACAGGGAAAATCCAAGATACAACAGATAAGATATCCCTGGACCCATCCAAACAGATGAGGCAAGAGCTGAAGGAACCCCTGCAGACAAGAGAAGGTGGGTGCATTTCCCTCATGCTTCCCCTGGGTGTCAGCAGCCTGGGGCTTTGGCTGCACATCTGGACACGCCGTGCCCGGCACAGTGGGAAGGGATCCATGGCAGCCTCGCTGCCCCGCTGCTGCTTTCACGCTCTGCAGGGCTGTTTGCCAGCCTGGCCTGGCTGCAGCTTCTGCCCAGCCTCTGCCGGAAGTTATTTGGCATCAGCTGACAGGCCATGCCCAAACTGTAACACACCCTGAGATCCCCCACTATATCCAGCCCTGCAGATTAGGAAAAGGGTGGCTGTTTGGAGGTGGAAGTGCTCTCATCATGCCACTGTAACCTGGCCATTTTCCTGCTCCATAAATTTCACAAATATTACCTCTGATGCCACCACCCAAGTGGGAAACAGCCCCATCTGATGCAGCTGTCTCCCTTCCTTTGTCAAGAGATGGACATAGTGCTTCAGTGGAAGGTGGTATTTCTTGAAGGAAGCACTCCATCTTCGGTGCCAGCCCGTGCTGCAGGAAGGAAGGCGATGCCAGACACGGGCACAGGCACAGCAGGTAATTGCTGTGCCGGGCTCAGGCCTGGCCGGGGCTGTGTGGCAGCAGCTCTTCCCCCAGGGCCTGCCCTTGCCCGGCCCGGCAGCAGCCACAGCTGGAGGCGCCTCGGCTTCCAGGCCTCTGGAGCTGGTTCAGAGCCCCGGGGAAACGGGACTGGTGCAGCAACGTCCCTGGCGCTGCAGCTGCTGCGGAGCTGGCCCTGAGTGCCCAGAGGCCCAAGGCACAGGAGCAGCCCCGAGCGGGAGCCCTGCCGCCAGCCCAGGGCCAGAGCCAGCCCTGGCACACAATGGAAACAGTTCTCATCTTCGTTTGCTTCCAGACTGGGATGCTGGGAAGGATTCTCCATTAGCCTGGCGCTCTGAAGTTGTGAAGCCCTCTGAGCATTCTGCAGGTATGTTCTCACTGTCCCACCAAGGCGTAATGTTTGACTGACTGGTAAGAACCAGGTGACAGAAGCTTCTGTGGCTGTTGTGTTACAGGCGTGTCTGCAGGGACGACCTCACCAACTCCTACCTTGGATGCTGCACAAAAGGCCAGCTCCCATGGCAGGGGTGAGTAGTGTGTCCCGGCTGAGCCCTGCTTTTGTGGGGTCCATTCCTGGGAAATGGAACTACTTTCTCTTAAGGTCCTCTGGCAGGGGAGACCAAAGACATGGCAGGCAGGAAATTCCAGGACCCATTAGAAATCATGTGGCAAATGCTGAAGGAACGCCTGCAGAGAAGACAAGGTGGGTGCATTTCCCTCATGCTTCCCCTGGGACTCAGCAGCCGGGGGCTTTGGCTGCACATCTGGACACGTCGTGCCCGGCACAGCAGGAAGGGATCCATGGCAGCCTCGCTGCCCCGCTGCTGCTTTCACGCCCTGCAGGGCTGTTTTCCAGCCTGGCCTGGCTGCAGCTTCTGCCCAGCCTCTGCAGGAAGGCATTTGGCATCAGCTAGCAGACAGCCCCAAATGCACCACAGGCCATGCCCACCCTCAGATCCCCTGCAATTTCCTGGTGTCCAGGCAGATCAGATGTTGGGGCTGTTTGGGGAAGGAAGCAGCCTTGGGTTGTCCCAAAATCCTGGGTGTTTTCTGATCCTTATGCATTCCTTTCACAAGTGATGCCTCCTGAAATTGTTCCCTTCCCCATTCCCAGTCAGGAATGTTTTCATCTGATCCAGCTTTCTCTTTTCCATTCTCCAGAAATGAAAGGAGAGCCTGCGGAGAAAGAAGCATTTCCCGGAAGAAGCAGTGGTTGCATGCCAGCCTCAGCTCCAGGAAGGGAGGCCATGCCAGGCACAGGCACAGGAGGTAATTGCTGTGCCTCTGGGCCTGAGCCCTGCTGAGGCTTGAGCTGCCCTCTCTGCTGC
Source organism: Passer domesticus (assembly GCF_036417665.1). Lineage (NCBI taxonomy): Eukaryota > Metazoa > Chordata > Aves > Passeriformes > Passeridae > Passer > Passer domesticus. The sequence goes on along the minus strand of NC_087482.1, from coordinate 5,031,493 downwards.
TTGGCAGTGCGGGCACAGCCTGGACTAGAGCAGCACAGCCCAGGGGAATTATCCCGAGCAGGCGCAGGGCACTGAGCAGTCCTGCTGGGGTCCCTCCATGGGAGACATGTCCTGAAACCTGGGAGCGACTGCACGGGGTGCCCACGGTGGGGAAAGGACAGAGGGGGAGAGCAAGGCTCCAGTGTGTCCTGAGAGGGCCTGGCTGTTTGCCCTTGGGATCTGGGGGGTTTCCCCACAGAAGGAGGGCAGGAGGGACAGAGGGAGGGCAGGATGGATAGCTGTGGCACTGCCTGCTGCAGTTTTCCCCCATGCTTTAGGGAGGATTTCTTCTGTGTGTGAGGGGGAGAGTCCCAGGTCCCTGCACTGCTGCAGCCACCCCTCCCAGGGATGTTGCTGAGGGCAGGGAAAGAGTGTGGAGAGTGACCCCAGGAGCCAGCCCAGAGCTCCCCAGGCCCCTGGGCAGCTTTGGCCATGTCTATTCACATCTGGCTGCCATGGCCTTACCCGACTCCCTGGCAGTGCCCAGTTCCCTGTGGCAGAAAGAGATCCCAGCACACACTGGAAAATGTTCTCATCTGTGCTGCATTGTAGATGAGGGTGCTGGGAAGGCTTCTCCATCAGCTTGGATGAAGAAAGTTTTGAAGCCCTTGGAGCCTCCTGCAGGTATGTTCTCAGTGTGCCACCAAGGAAGAATTGTAGACAAGCGGGCAGGCACCAGGTGACAGAAGCTTCTGTGGCTGTTGTGTTACAGATGTGTCTAGAGGGAAGACTTCTCCAGCTTCTCCAGCTGCTACCTTGGATGCTGCACTCAAGCCCAGCTCCCATCTCAGGGGTGAGTAGTGTGTCCCTGTTGACCCCACAGGCTGAACCCTGCTTTTCTGGGATCCATTCCTGGGAAATGGAAATTTTTTTCCTCTCAGGTACTCCAACAGGGAAAATCCAAGATACAACAGATAAGATATCCCTGGAACCATCCAAACAGATGAGGCAAGAGCAGAAGGAACCCCTGCAGACAAGAGAAGGTGGGTGCATTTCCCTCATGCTTCCCCTGGGAGTCAGCAGCCGGGGGCTTTGGCTGCACATCTGGACACGCCGTGCCCGGCACAGTGGGAAGGGATCCATGGCAGCCTCGCTGCCGCGCTGCTGCTTTCACGCCCTGCAGGGCTGTTTGCCAGCCTGGCCTGGCTGCAGTTTCTGCCCAGCCTCTGCCGGAAGTTATTGGGCATCAGCTGACAGGCCATGCCCAAACTGTAACACACCCTGAGATCCCCCACTATATCCATCCCTGCAGATTAGGAAAAGGGTGGCTGTTTGGAGGTGGAAGTGCTCTCATCATGCCACTGTAACCTGGCCATTTTCCTGCTCCATAAATTTCACAAATATTACCTCTGATGCCACCACCCAAGTGGGAAACAGCCCCATCTGATGCAGCTGTCTCCCTTCCTTTGTCAAGAGATGGACATAGTGCTTCAGTGGAAGGTGGTATTTCTTGAAGGAAGCACTCCATCTTCGGTGCCAGCCCGTGCTGCAGGAAGGAAGGCGATGCCAGACACGGGCACAGGCACAGCAGGTAATTGCTGTGCCGGGCTCAGGCCTGGCCGGGGCTGTGTGGCAGCAGCTCTTCCCCCAGGGCCTGCCCTTGCCCGGCCCGGCAGCAGCCACAGCTGGAGGCGCCTCGGCTTCCAGGCCTCTGGAGCTGGTTCAGAGCCCCGGGGAAACGGGACTGGTGCAGCAACGTCCCTGGCGCTGCAGCTGCTGCGGAGCTGGCCCTGAGTGCCCAGAGGCCCAAGGCACAGGAGCAGCCCCGAGCGGGAGCCCTGCCACCAGCCCAGGGCCAGAGCCAGCCCTGGCACACAATGGAAACAGTTCTCATCTTGGTTTGCTTCCAGACTGGGATGCTGGGAAGGATTCTCCATTAGCCTGGCGCTCTGAAGTTGTGAAGCACTCTGAGCATTCTGCAGGTATGTTCTCACTGTCCCACCAAGGCGTAATGTTTGACTGAGTGGTAAGAACCAGGTGACAGAAGCTTCTGTGGCTGTTGTGTTACAGGCGTGTCTGCAGGGACGACCTCACCAACTCCTACCTTGGATGCTGCACAAAAGGCCAGCTCCCATGGCAGGGGTGAGTAGTGTGTCCCTGCTGACCCCTCAGGCTGAGCCCTGCTTTTGTGGGGTCCATTCCTGGGAAATGGAACTACTTTCTCTTAAGGTCCTCTGACAGGAAAGACCAAAGACATGGCAGGCAGGAAATTCCAGGACCCATTAGAAATCATGCGGCAAATGCAGAAGGAATGTCTGCAGAGAAGACAAGGTGGGTGCATTTCCCTCATGCTGCTCCTGGGACTCAGCAGCCGGAGGCTTTGGCTGCACATCTGGACACGCCGTGCCCGGCACAGCAGGAAGGGATCCATGGCAGCCTCGCTGCCCCGCTGCTGCTTTCACGCCCTGCAGGGCTGTTTCCCAGCCTGGCCTGGCTGCAGCTTCTGCCCAGCCTCTGCAGGAAGGCATTTGGCATCAGCTGGCAGACAGCCCCAATTGCACCACAGGCCATGCCCACCCTCAGATCCCCCGCAATTTCCTGGTGTCCAGGCAGATCAGATGTTGGGGCTGTTTGGGGAAGGAAGCAGCCTTGGGTTGTCCCAAAATCCTGGGTGTTTTTTGATCCTTATGCATTCCTTTCACAAGTGATGCCTCCTGAAATTGTTCCCTTCCCCATTCCCAGTCAGGAATGTTTTCATCTGATCCAGCTTTCTCTTTTCCATTCTCCAGAAATGAAAGGAGAGCCTGCGGAGAAAGAAGCATTTCCCGGAGGAAGCAGTGGTTGCATGCCAGCCTCAGCTCCAGGAAGGGAGGCCATGCCAGGCACAGGCACAGGAGGTAATTGCTGTGCCTCTGGGCCTGAGCCCTGCTGAGGCTTGAGCTGCCCTCTCTGCTGCTTGGCAGTGCGGGCACAGCCTGGACTAGAGCAGCACAGCCCAGGGGAATTATCCCGAGCAGGCGCAGGGCACTGAGCAGTCCTGCTGGGGTCCCTCCATGGGAGACATGTCCTGAAATCTGGGAGTGACTGCACGGGGTGCCCACGGTGGGGAAAGGACAGAGGGGGAGAGCAAGGCTCCAGTGTGTCCTGAGAGGGCCTGGCTGTTTGCCCTTGGGATCTGGGGGGTTTCCCCACAGAAGGAGGGCAGGAGGGACAGAGGGAGGGCAGGAGGGATAGCTGTGGCACTGCCTGCTGCAGTTTTCCCCCATGCTTTAGGGAGGATTTCTTCTGTGTGTGAGGGGGAGAGTCCCAGGTCCCTGCACTGCTGCAGCCACCCCTCCCAGGGATGTTGCTGAGGGCAGGGAAAGAGTGTGGAGAGTGACCAGGAGCCAGCCCAGAGCTCCCCAGGCCCCTGGGCAGCTTTGGCCATGTCCATTCACATCTGGCTCCCATGGCCTTACCCGACTCCCTGGCAGTGCCCAGTTCCCTGTGGCAGAAAGAGATCCCAGCACACACTGGAAAATGTTCTCATCTGTGCTGCATTGTAGATGAGGGTGCTGGGAAGGCTTCTCCATCAGCTTGAATGAATAAAGTTTTGAAGCCCTTGGAGCCTCCTGCAGGTATGTTCTCAGTGTGCCACCAAGGAAGAATTGTAGACAAGCGGGCAGGCACCAGGTGACAGAAGCTTCTGTGGCTGTTGTGTTACAGATGTGTCTAGAGGGAAGACTTCTCCAGCTTCTCCAGCTGCTACCTTGGATGCTGCACTCAAGCCCAGCTCCCATCTCAGGGGTGAGTAGTGTGTCCCTGTTGACCCCACAGGCTGAGCCCTGCTTTTCTGGGATCCATTCCTGGCAAATGGAAATATTTTTCTCTAAGGTACTCCAACAGGGAAAATCCAAGATACAACAGATAAGATATCCCTGGAACCATCCAAACAGATGAGGCAAGAGCTGAAGGAACCCCTGCAGACAAGAGAAGGTGGGTGCATTTCCCTCATGCTTCCCCTGGGACTCAGCAGCCGGGGCTTTGGCTGCACATCTGGACACGCCATGCCCAGCACAGTGGGAAGGGATCCATGGCCGCCTCGCTGCCCTGCTGCTTCTTTCACGCTCTGCAGGGCTGTTTCCCAGCCTGGCCTGGTTGCAGCTTCTGCCCAGCCTCTGCCGGAAGTTATTTGGCATCAGCTGACAGGCCATGCCCAAACTGTAACACACCCTGAGATCCCCCACTATATCCAGCCCTGCAGATTAGGAAAAGGGTGGCTGTTTGGAGGTGGAAGTGCTCACATCACGCTACTGTAATCTGGCCATTTTCCTGCTCCATAAATTTCACAAATATTACCTCTGATGCCACCGCCCAAGTGGAGAACAGCTCCATCTGATGCAGCTGTCTCCCTTCTTTTGTCAAGAGATGGACATAGTGCTTCAGTGGAAGGTGGTATTTCTTGAAGGAAGCACTCCATCTTCGGTGCGAGCCCCTGCTGCAGGAAGGAAGGCAAAGCCAGACACGGGCACAGGCACAGCAGGTAATTGCTGTGCTGGGCTCAGGCCTGGCCGGGGCTGTGTGGCAGCAGCTCTTCCTCCAGGGCCTGCCCTTGCCCAGCCCGGCAGCAGCCAAAGCTGGAGGCGCCTGGGCTTCCAGGCCTCTGGAGCTGGTTCAGAGCCCCGGGGAAACGGGACTGGTGCAGCAACGTCCCTGGCGCTGCAGCTGCTGCGGAGCTGGCCCTGAGTGCCCAGAGGCCCAAGGCACAGGAGCAGCCCCGAGCGGGAGCCCTGCCGCCAGCCCAGGGCCAGAGCCAGCCCTGGCACACAATGGAAACAGTTCTCATCTTGGTTTGCTTCCAGACTGGGATGCTGGGAAGGATTCTCCATTAGCCTGGCGCTCTGAAGTTGTGAAGCCCTCTGAGCATTCTGCAGGTATGTTCTCACTGTCCTACCAAGGCGTAATGTTTGACTGAATAGTCAGGACCAGATGACAGAAGCTTCTGTGGCTGTTGTGTTACAGATATATCTGGAGCGACGACTTCACCAACTCCTACCTTGGATGCTGCACAAAAGCCCAGCTCCCATCACAGGAGTGAGTAGTGTGTCCCTGCTGACCCCAAAGGCTGAGCCCTGCTTTTGTGGGGTCCATTCCTGGGAAATGGAACTACTTTCTCTTAAGGTCCTCTGACAGGAGAGACCAAAGACATGGCAGGCAAGAAATTCCAGGACCCATTAGAAATCATGTGGCAAATGCAGAAGGAATGTCTGCAGAGAAGACAAGGTGGGTGCATTTCCCTCATGCTGCTCCTGGGACTCAGCAGCCGGAGGCTTTGGCTGCACATCTGGACACGTCGTGCCCGGCACAGCAGGAAGGGATCCATGGCAGCCTCGATGCCCCGCTGCTGCTTTCACGCCCTGCAGGGCTGTTTCCCAGCCTGGCCTGGCTGCAGCTTCTGCCCAGCCTCTGCAGGAAGGCATTTGGCATCAGCTGGCAGACAGCCCCAATTGCACCACAGTCCATGCCCTCCCTCAGATCCCCTGCAATTTCCTGATGTCCAGGCAGATCAGATGTTGGGGCTGTTTGGGGAAGGAAGCAGCCTTGGGTTGTCCCAAAATCCTGGGTGTTTTCTGATCCTTATCCATTCCTTTCATAAGTGATGCCTCACCTTCCCCATTCCCAGTCAGGAATGTTTTCATCTGATCCAGCTGTCTCTTTTCCGTTCTCCAGAAATGAACGGAGAGCCTGTGCAGAAGGAAGCATTTCCCGGAGGAAGCAGTGGTTCCGTGCCAGCCTCAGCTCCAGGAAGGGAGGCCATGCCAGGCACAGGCACAGGAGGTAATTGCTGTGCCTCTGGGCCTGAGCCCTGCTGAGGCTTGAGCTGCCCTCTCTGCTGTTTGGCAGTGCGGGCACAGCCTGGACTAGAGCAGCACAGCCCAGGGGAATTATCCCGAGCAGGCGCAGGGCACTGAGCAGTCCTGCTGGGGTCCCTCCATGGGAGACATGTCCTGAAACCTGGGAGCGACTGCACGGGGTGCCCACGGTGGGGAAAGGACAGAGGGGGAGAGCAAGGCTCCAGTGTGTCCTGAGAGGGCCTGGCTGTTTGCCCTTGGGATCTGGGGGGTTTCCCCACAGAAGGAGGGCAGGAGGGACAGAGGGAGGGCAGGATGGATAGCTGTGGCACTGCCTGCTGCAGTTTTCCCCCATGCTTTAGGGAGGATTTCTTCTGTGTGTGAGGGGGAGAGTCCCAGGTCCCTGCACTGCTGCAGCCACCCCTCCCAGGGATGTTGCTGAGGGCAGGGAAAGAGTGTGGAGAGTGACCAGGAGCCAGCCCAGAGCTCCCCAGGCCCCTGGGCAGCTTTGGCCATGTCTATTCACATCTGGCTCCCATGGCCGTACCCGACTCCCTGGCAGTGCCCAGTTCCCTGTGGCAGAAAGAGATCCCAGCACACACTGGAAAATGTTCTCATCTGTGCTGCATTGTAGATGAGGGTGCTGGGAAGGCTTCTCCATCAGCTTGGATGAAGAAAGTTTTGAAGCCCTTGGAGCCTCCTGCAGGTATGTTCTCAGTGTGCCACCAAGGAAGAATTGTAGACAAGCGGGCAGGCACCAGGTGACAGAAGCTTCTGTGGCTGTTGTGTTACAGATGTGTCTAGAGGGAAGACTTCTCCAGCTTCTCCAGCTGCTACCTTGGATGCTGCACTCAAGCCCAGCTCCCATCTCAGGGGTGAGTAGTGTGTCCCTGCTGACCCCACAGGCTGAACCCTGCTTTTCTGGGATCCATTCCTGGGAAATGGAAATATTTTTCTCTAAGGTACTCCAACAGGGAAAATCCAAGATACAACAGATAAGATATCCCTGGACCCATCCAAACAGATGAGGCAAGAGCTGAAGGAACCCCTGCAGACAAGAGAAGGTGGGTGCATTTCCCTCATGCTTCCCCTGGGTGTCAGCAGCCTGGGGCTTTGGCTGCACATCTGGACACGCCGTGCCCGGCACAGTGGGAAGGGATCCATGGCAGCCTCGCTGCCCCGCTGCTGCTTTCACGCTCTGCAGGGCTGTTTGCCAGCCTGGCCTGGCTGCAGCTTCTGCCCAGCCTCTGCCGGAAGTTATTTGGCATCAGCTGACAGGCCATGCCCAAACTGTAACACACCCTGAGATCCCCCACTATATCCAGCCCTGCAGATTAGGAAAAGGGTGGCTGTTTGGAGGTGGAAGTGCTCTCATCATGCCACTGTAACCTGGCCATTTTCCTGCTCCATAAATTTCACAAATATTACCTCTGATGCCACCACCCAAGTGGGAAACAGCCCCATCTGATGCAGCTGTCTCCCTTCCTTTGTCAAGAGATGGACATAGTGCTTCAGTGGAAGGTGGTATTTCTTGAAGGAAGCACTCCATCTTCGGTGCCAGCCCGTGCTGCAGGAAGGAAGGCGATGCCAGACACGGGCACAGGCACAGCAGGTAATTGCTGTGCCGGGCTCAGGCCTGGCCGGGGCTGTGTGGCAGCAGCTCTTCCCCCAGGGCCTGCCCTTGCCCGGCCCGGCAGCAGCCACAGCTGGAGGCGCCTCGGCTTCCAGGCCTCTGGAGCTGGTTCAGAGCCCCGGGGAAACGGGACTGGTGCAGCAACGTCCCTGGCGCTGCAGCTGCTGCGGAGCTGGCCCTGAGTGCCCAGAGGCCCAAGGCACAGGAGCAGCCCCGAGCGGGAGCCCTGCCACCAGCCCAGGGCCAGAGCCAGCCCTGGCACACAATGGAAACAGTTCTCATCTTGGTTTGCTTCCAGACTGGGATGCTGGGAAGGATTCTCCATTAGCCTGGCGCTCTGAAGTTGTGAAGCACTCTGAGCATTCTGCAGGTATGTTCTCACTGTCCCACCAAGGCGTAATGTTTGACTGAGTGGTAAGAACCAGGTGACAGAAGCTTCTGTGGCTGTTGTGTTACAGGCGTGTCTGCAGGGACGACCTCACCAACTCCTACCTTGGATGCTGCACAAAAGGCCAGCTCCCATGGCAGGGGTGAGTAGTGTGTCCCTGCTGACCCCTCAGGCTGAGCCCTGCTTTTGTGGGGTCCATTCCTGGGAAATGGAACTACTTTCTCTTAAGGTCCTCTGACAGGAGAGACCAAAGACATGGCAGGCAAGAAATTCCAGGACCCATTAGAAATCATGTGGCAAATGCAGAAGGAACGTCTGCAGAGAAGACAAGGTGGGTGCATTTCCCTCATGCTGCTCCTGGGACTCAGCAGCCGGAGGCTTTGGCTGCACATCTGGACACGTCGTGCCCGGCACAGCAGGAAGGGATCCATGGCAGCCTCGATGCCCCGCTGCTGCTTTCACGCCCTGCAGGGCTGTTTCCCAGCCTGGCCTGGCTGCAGCTTCTGCCCAGCCTCTGCAGGAAGGCATTTGGCATCAGCTGGCAGACAGCCCCAATTGCACCACAGTCCATGCCCTCCCTCAGATCCCCTGCAATTTCCTGATGTCCAGGCAGATCAGATGTTGGGGCTGTTTGGGGAAGGAAGCAGCCTTGGGTTGTCCCAGAATCCTGGGTGTTTTCTGATCCTTATCCATTCCTTTCATAAGTGATGCCTCACCTTCCCCATTCCCAGTCAGGAATGTTTTCATCTGATCCAGCTGTCTCTTTTCCGTTCTCCAGAAATGAACGGAGAGCCTGTGCAGAAGGAAGCATTTCCCGGAGGAAGCAGTGGTTCCGTGCCAGCCTCAGCTCCAGGAAGGGAGGCCATGCCAGGCACAGGCACAGGAGGTAATTGCTGTGCCTCTGGGCCTGAGCCCTGCTGAGGCTTGAGCTGCCCTCTCTGCTGCTTGGCAGTGCGCACACAGCCTGGAGTAGAGCGGCACAGCCCAGGGGAATTATCCCGAGCAGGCTCAAGGCACTCGGGTCCTGAGCAGTCCTGCTGGGGTCCCTCCATGGGAGACATGTCCTGAAACCTGGCAGTGACTGCACGGGGTGCCCACGATGGGGAAAGGACAGAGGGGGAGAGCAAGGCTCCAGTGTGTCCTGAGAGGGCCTGGCTGTTTGCCCTTGGGATGTGGGAGCTGTCCCAGCAGAAGGAGGGCAGGAGGGAGTGTAGGAGGGAGGGACAGCTGTGGCACTGCCTGCTGCAGTTTTCCCCAGGGCTTTAGGGAGGGTATTCTGTGAGTTTGAGGGAGAGAGCCCCAGGGCCCTGGGCTACTCCAGCCACCCCTCCCAGGGATGTTGCTGAGGGCAGGGAAAGAGTGTGGAGAGTGATCAGGAGCCAGCCCAGAGCTCCCCAGGCCCCTGTGCAGCTTTGGCCATGTCCATTCCCATCTGGGTCCCATAGCCTTACACGACCCCCTTCCAGTGCCCTTTTCCATGTAGCATTCGGGCATCCCAGCATGCCGCAAATACGGTTCTGATCTCTGCTCCCTTTTAGACTGGAATCGTGACATGGGTTTTCAGGAAGTCCTGATGAAGAATGGTTTGAAGTTCCTGGAGGATGCTGGAGGCAAGTTTTCATTCTGCCCTTCCTGAGTGAATAATCAGGATCAATGCAACAAAAGCTCATTTATAAACCATTTCCCTTAACATTATGTAAAGGCTGAAGGATTCTGAGAATCTTTCCCTTCTCCCTTCTGGATCCCTGAGGAGTCGCACAGTATCACTGTCAGTGGGAGGAAGGAGCATTGATCTTTCAATCCTCCTCCCGTGTGCTGTGCCAGTGTGTCCTTCCGTGTGCTCTGTGCAGTCAAAGAGAAGAGCAGGGAGGGAAGGGGCCGGGCCCAGGGCTGTGCCCCGGGGCTGAGCCTTGTGGGCAGCCTGAGGATCTCCTGCAGTGCCACAGGAGCTCTTCTGTCCTGCCTTTCTTTGCAGCTGAACCTGCCGGTGAAGGCCCCACATCCAGGACTGAGGCTCTGGGAGACGCTGAGGGTAGGTCAAGGCCTTTCCCCTGGGAGAGCTGCCAGCTCAGAGCCCAAAGCTGGGCCAGGGAGGCAGCGCTGCAGGTGCCAGCACAGAACCATGCACGTGTGTGCCCTCGCCTTGCGCGATCCCCTCACCGCTGCTGCGGCTCAGTGGTGCCCGTGCAGATCAGCAGAGATGGCGGAAGCTTCTGTGGCTGTTGAGTTACAGGTGTGTCTGCAGGGAGGACTTCTCCAGCTCCAGGGCTGGATGCTTGGCCCCAACCCAGCTCCCATGGCAGGGTGAGTAGTGTGTCCCTGCTGACACCACAGGCTGAGCCCTGCTTTTGCGGGACCCATTCCTGGGAAATGGAACTCTTTCTCTTAAGGTCCTCCAAAAGGGAAGACCCAAGATACTGCAGCCAAAATGTCTCATGAGGCAGATGAATTCCTGAGACAAACACAGAAGGAAGCACCCGGAGGACAAGGTGGGTGCATTTCCCTCATGCTTCCCCTGGCACTCAGCAGCCGGGGGCTTTGGCTGCACATCTGGACACGCCGTGCCCAGCACAGCGGGAAGGGATCCATGGCAGCCTCGGTGCCCCGCTGCTGCTTTCACACCCTGCAGGGCTGTTTCCCATTCTGGCCTGGCTGCAATTCCTCCCCAGCCTCTGCAGGATGGAATTTGGCATTAGCTGATAGGGTGCTGTAGCAGGCACAAGGCCTGCAAGGCCCTGGAGATCAGAAGCCTGAGCTAGGAAATACCAAAGTCAGCATGACTAAGGTTTTTAGAAGCCCCTCTCTTCCGCCTTTCGGACCCTGTTATCTCTCTGTATATCCATAGGTCACTTTTCCCCTGACCCTTACTATTGGACAGTTTTCAATCCCCCTGTAAGGTATAAAAACCCCTAGCCCTGCCCGGTTCGGCAGAGGAGAGCTGTCCCTGGAACCTTCGCGGAGACCCCAATAAAAGAACCCTGCGGAACCCACACAGCGCTGCTCTCTCTCTCTCTGCGTCTGCTGCGGCGATACCCAGGGTGACGGCCCCAGGCGAGCTGAAAGAGCTGAAATCACTAATGAGCTGAGCTGCAAATCACTATAGCTTGCCTGGGCTGCCTGAACCCCCCGCTGGGCGATCCTGGACCCTCCGTGAGCTATCCTGGACAACCGGCCTCCCCGCTGGGCTTCTGCCCCTGGGGGCCATAGGGTGCCCCAACTGTACTGTGGGCCTGAGATCCCCTGCCATTTCCCAGTCTCTGAGAAATCAGGCGGTGTAGCTGTTTGCTCATGGGAGTGCACTGGCCTAGCCCAAATTACCTGGGATTTTTCCTGGTCTTTATCTGTGACTTTGACAAGCATTTCCTGATGAAGATGCCACTTCCCCAGTGGGGAATGTTTCCATTTGATCCAGTTGTCCCTTTTTTCCTTTTTCAAGTGATGGACCAAAAGGCTCTGCAGGAGGAGGAACACTCAGGGAGAAGCAGTGGCTCACTGGCAGCGCTAGCTGCAGGAAGGAAGGCGATGCCAGACATGGGCACAGGCACAGCAGGTAATTGCTGTGCCGGGCTCAGGCCTGGCCGGGGCTGTGTGGCAGCAGCTCTTCCCCCAGGGCCTGCCCTTGCCCGGCCCGGCAGCAGCCAAAGCTGGAGGCGCCTGGGCTTCCAGGCCTCTGGAGCTGGTTCAGAGCCCCGGGGAAACGGGACTGGTGCAGCAACGTCCCTGGCGCTGCAGCTGCTGCGGAACTGGCCCTGAGTGCCCAGAGGCCCAAGGCACAGGAGCAGCCCCGAGCGGGAGCCCTGCCACCAGCCCAGGGCCAGAGCCAGCCCTGGCTCCTGACTGGGCAGGGGCTGCGCTGGGTCCTGACAGGGCCTGAGCCTGTCCCCTGGGGCTGGGGGAGCTGTCACGGGGCAGGGAGGGCCAGGGCTGGCAGTGGCTGCTCAGGGATGGCTTTGGCCCGTGTCCCTGGCAGCAGCCACTGCCCAAGCAGCTGCGCTGCCCCGGGCTCTCCTCCCGGCCTGCTGGGCTTTGCTGGCTGGCACAGCCTGTGCCAAGGGCCGGCAAGGTGCCTGCAGGCCCCAGCTCTGGGGGAAACAGAGAACGTCCTGCCCGTATCCACCGTGCTGCCAGCTCAGCAGTGCAGCACAGCACGGGCTCACGCTTCCCATTGCTCCTACAGATGCAGCTGGCACCACAAGACCTGTTCCCAATGCCCAGGATGGCCTCGGAAGTGGTTTCTGTCAGGGAACAGGCTGCTGGCTAGGGTTTCTGGCAGGCGTGCTTTATTTGGAGCTTGTCTTCATATTGGGCTGCATTGGAATCTGGTATTCTTGGAACAGAAAACAGTGAGTGTTTTGTGCTCTCCCCCTCCAACAGCTTCTTTTGAAAGTCTAACGTGGACAGGGAACATTCCCATTGAGGCTGCAGTGGAGTTGTGGCCAGTCCATGATAGTCCAAATAACTCTCCTGAGGGTTCTGCTGCTGCCCAGTGCTTCCATTGGCCTCTCAATTGCTGGGCCTTGTCCTGGGGGCCCCGCTGGGGCTGCAGCCAGAGCTGGCTCCCACTGAGGCTGCCTGGCCAAGAGCAGCCCCAGGGGCACGGGGCAGAGGCAGAGGGAGGTGGGGAGGAGAAAGAGCAGGGCCGAGGTTGCTCTTGAAAGGCAGAGGCGCTCTGGGGCCCGCTCCTGGCCAGGGACCCTGCCCAGAGCCGTGCCCTGCTGGCCGGGGCCTTGAGGGGCAGCTGTCCAGCTGGGCCCAGCTGTGCCAGCAGCTCCAGCCGTGCTGGGGAGCCTTGCCAGCTCTGGGCCCTGCTGTGCAGGAGGCTCCCTGTGTGCCACTGGCAGCTGGGGCCTCAGCCACCACCTTTATTCACAGGTGCTCGCGTGTATCTTCAGAAGACAAACCTACAAACAGAGGCAATGACAACCTGGCAGTTTATCCCAGCTCTTCCCTTCTGCCCCTATCTGCCCTGCCGTGGCTGCATCCCCGCCATGCGGCCGTCCCAAAACCCACCCCTCCTCAACGAGACCCTCTGCCCCTCAGCCCCCTGGTCCTGTTCCCCGGCCAGGACTGAAGGTGGGCAGCCCTTGCCTGGCAGGGCAGGGCTTGTCCCACATTTTATGTTTAAATAAAGAATTAGAGTTTTCACAGCTATGTCCGGTTGGTAGCACCAACAAAGCCCACCCGGCACCAGCACTGACTGAGCTCCATGCCCAGGAGCAGCCGTGGATGGCCACGGTGTGGGCAGGCAGGAGCCAGGCAGGGGCTGCTGTGCCCAGCGGCGGGGCCCCGAGGGGATGGGGGAGCCCATGCTGAGCGTCCCTGTGCTGAGGGCACATTTCCTTCTGTGGGATCATCTGGGCCTGGACCTGAAGAGGCTCAAAGGGATATTTTGGTGTCCCTGCTGAGGGGTGCAGGGATCCCTCATGAGGCACAAAGGAGTATTGATGGCCTCTCCTAAGGTGTGCAGGGATCCCTCATGCGGTGGGCAGCAGGGTTAAATTTGAGAGGGTTTTTACTCTTCTCAGCACAGCACAGGGACACTTGGCCGAGGTTTTGCCAAGCTGGGAGAAAGCCCCTTGCAAAGGCTTGGGCCCAGCCTGTGGGCACAGCGGGCGGGCGCAGCCCATCCCCTGGGCCTATCCGGGCTGCTCAGGCCGGGCCGGGCCGGGCCAGGCTCGGGCCCCGGCAGGGAAGGGCCGCGGCCCTGGGCTCTGCTGAGGCTGCTGAGCTCCGGCCTGCCCTGTGCTGCAGCCCAACACATTGACAGCCATGGCCGTGCCCTGGGCCACCGCAGGCACCCGGGGCTACAGCTGAGGCCGCGCCTTCTGCCACTGAAGGGAGGCTGGCTCTGTTCCCTCGCAGGGCACAGCTTAGCTCCCAGCACCTTTGGGAACCTGCCTGCCGGGGAAGTGCTGAGGGGCAGAGTGTTCCAACCCTTCTCACTGGGAAGTGTGTCTGGTGGTGTGGGGATTTTAAATTTTTTTTCCCTCTGAATTTGTGTCCTGCCAGAGGGTTAAGTTTGCTTGCTCTCAGTAGGGTGCTTTTCTTCTTGGCAGTCAGTGGGGCTTCAATGCAGCCAGGGTTGAAGGAGGATCTCTGGCCGCTTGGGCTGTGGTTGTGGGACACCTTGGCTTCATCCTTCCTTTGGCTGTGATTTGCACTGGTGCTTGTGCAGGCATTTTATGGCAAGTGGCTTCAGTTTGTTCCTCTTGGTACCAAAAACCGAGAATAAACCTCTTTAACACCACTGTAGTATTAAGAGGCAGGCCTTACTTTCTTGACTTGCTGGATGCACAGGCCAATGGCATCACAGGGCCTTCTTGGTGGGGTCTTCAGATACCCTGGTGGTCACTGAAGAAGGAAGCTGATTTTTCTGGGAAAAAGACAGTTTCCCATGTGTGGAAAAGAATAACCTCTCAGTTCCCCATCCTTTTCTATACAAAGTTATACGGGCAAGTGCATCCATATATCTCTATTTTCCTTGTCAATCTATCTATCTATCTATCTATCTATCTATCTATCTATCTATCATCTATCATATTAATCTATTGTGGTGTTGCATTTCATTCAAATGGTATGCTCTATCTTGAAAATGTACCCCTCAAAAATGTATGATTTATTCCAACCTGTGTTCCTCCCCTGAAGTCCCATGAATCTGCAATCCCATTGGCCCAAATCTTATTTCGTGCCCACTTTGAATTTCCCTCTTAAGCTGTGCGAGGAAGACCAGATTCTCTCATGGCCCATCTCTCCCCTAGGCTCGCCCTCTCTCCCCCTTCCTTTTGCCTTTCCCCCTTCTCCCTCTGAAACCATGTTACTCCCGGGGCTGGGACCCCCAATAAACCCTCATCTAATCAGCACCCTCAGAAGCCGTGTGGAGTCTCCTTGCGTGCCTGCTGCTGCCAGCGAACTCACAGCCCAGGGGGCCCTCCGGGGACTCCCCGGGGAACCCCCCCCCCCAAACAAACTGCTACAATCTATGAAATGTTTCTGTGATTTCCTTCTTGCTAGACATATGCAGGCTTGTTTAGATTGACTGTGAACCAAAATCCTGCAAAGCTGGAAAATGACTGGTGGCCATCACTCTGATTTCCTTAAAAGCCATTTTTCATTCTAATTTTTTCATCTATGGTGGCTGGTAAATACCTGTCTTCCTTAAGCTATGTGCTGGCAATACTGGAGGTAGAAAATAACATAATGCTGCATAGTTTAGATACTTGATAGTTTCCTTGTGAAATTTTATGGCAGTATCTCCTGCCCCAAAACTAAAGCAGCAGGTCAGCTACTGAGCACAACTTACTGCATAGCTGCAGCTCATGTTTCTACAGTGGAAGTGGCTTTTTGTTCTTCTGCATGGGTATGAAACACTACCAATTGAAAGGTTGATTACAGAGCAAAGAGCCTTGTTTAGTGGAGCCTGGACTTTGGGATGCTGGTAGCTGTTTGATCAATACCCAGCAAACTGCCAAAATTATTTTTCGTGACTACTCCCTCGTGATTTTAGCTTGGCTTCTTTAGGAGATTCAATTTTCATTTAGAAATGGCACAGTGGAGCCAGTGCTGCCTCAGGACAGGTGGAGCTGGGACAAATGGCTCATTGATTTTGATGTCAACAAAAAGCCACCTGAGCTCCACATGACAGCAACCCCACGGACTGGTAATGGATCCATTAAAAATAACTCATCACAGAGCTTTTCACTTGAAGCTCTGACATATGGAACTTGTTCAGTTCTGCCATGGAGGAAGGGAGTTTGAAGACAAAGAGGTTAACAAGGAGATCCATGTACAACAAAAGTGCTTCTATTTTAGCAAATGAAGTATCTTAGGATGTAAAACCACATCCATACCCCAGTCTTATCCCTCCATTTACCCAAATTCTTGGTCTTAATTCCTTTGTCAGTAGGAAAATATGACAGGGAAGTGTACATCCTCCTTTCCTTCTTCAGCTGGACAGCTTGTAACCTCTTGTTCCACAAACAGGAGCAGACAACCAGGAATGTTGTCTTCAAACCATATTTTTGGAAAGTTTGCCCTGTGTTTGTTTTTGTCCCGAAGTAACTGAGATTCATCAGAGTATTTACAAGCCTTAAAGGATGGATTTATTTGGGTTGCTAGAATCTTTCATATTTTATGACTTTTCTGCTGCACAAGAGCCTGGCACTTGCAGAACTCTTGCCCCATGCACTTCTCCAGTGCTTCTCGCAGAGAAGCTTTGGGAAGCACTCAGGAAAAGTGCCATGTTCGTGTGCAGGTTATAGAGCCCACAGGACAGGGAAATGTCTTTGCAGTGGGCACTGCCTTTTATTCCAAGGAGTTGTTATTGCTGTGGGCACTGGCTGTTGCTCCAACACCTGTGTCATTTATTCTACTGGAATCCTTGTGAAAAAGTTCTTCTTTGCCATCGAGATTTTTGATCTGAAACTGCCCAAAGTTTTCCATCTCACAGGTTTCTGATGGTGGTTTTTCGTTTCCAGTCTGTTGTTGGCCCATGAAGATGCTGCTTCGATTCTGAAGGCCCCCATACATGGGTACCAAGCTGAAAGTTCTCCAGTGCTCCACAGCAGCACAGTTATCCACAGGAGGGCCAAGAGCAGCTCCAGAAGCTCCAAGGGATTCTAACAGATGAATTTCTGTCCCTCAGGAAGGCAGGGCTGGGTCTGAAGTAAAGGGTCTAACACTGCACCCACCACTGCATGGCAGCAGCTGTCCCACACTTTGTGGAAGGCACATACATGTGACACTCTTAATTCAGCACTGGGTTAGTCAGTCTTATAAACCTCTTAAAAAAAAACAGACCAGGCAAAAAATATTTATATTTTAGTTGGTTGGGGTATTTTTGGCTTTTTTTTTTTCTTGGTTCTTTGCTTTGGTGCTCAGAGATAATGAAGGAGATTTTCTGTTCAACTTGCCTGTCAGTATGCAGGGGACATGAAAAGAAGATCAGTTTTTCACCAGCTGGTTAAGGAGTTCTAAAAGCAATTGTGCTGTCCCTAATCAGGGGGTGGGGGCACTTCTAACAGTCTGGATTGTCCCCACCTGTGTTTCCCTCCTTACCAAAGTGCTGTGTAGATCCAGAGCCTTGTGCCTTGGCCTGATGGTACAAAATCCACCCAATATCCATCTGTTTGCATAAATAAAGGCTTTGTTCTCATTAAGATGAAAAGCTGTATGGGTGGCCTGCAGCTTATGTTCCTTTGTTGCCTGGACCCCAGTCAGTGCTGACATCTAAATGACTGACCAGCCCCAAGCTGCTCTTAAGACTGATTTGATCAAAGGCACTGAAGCTCTGTTGAGTGCAAGTTCTCCAGGAAAACAAGCACAGGAACTTGGATAATGTTGGTGACAGAAGCAGAGTGCAGAGTTGAACCTCTGAGGACACCTCACTGCTGCCTCCCCCCACCCTTTTATTTTTAATTCATTTAATATTCTGAGTGCCAGCTCTTGCATGAAGTAGGTCCTCAGCAAGGAGCTGCTGGGCCTCCTGGCTGTGTCCCTTTGTGCTCCCAGTGCTTCTGGTCTGGTTTGGCTGGGAAACTTGTCCATCCTGCCTCCGTGTTTTCTTCCTATCTTTCCAATGCACAGCCCTTTCCCGCTGCTTGGCATTTGAATACTCTGATTACTTCATTGGGTAACTTGCATCTTGCACTCCATGACATTAAATTGTGTTGCTCTGACGCTGTCCTATTCTGAGTTTCTGGAACACATTTCTAAGCCTTCCAGCTGTAGCCCAAGGGAAGCTGTTTCTGCCTTGCATCACAAAATTTGCAGATTTTTTGCAAAGACAGCCCGTTACAAAGGACTTGTTGTGTGCATTGACATCTGAGGGGCTGCTTTCTAAGACAGATAAAAAACCCATGAACAAACAGCAAACCAACCAAACAACATATTTTTAAAAATTACTTTATTTTTGCCTCTTATTTTTAATCTTTTCCAAGCTGGCCTCCATTTCCACTGCAGTGTTTTTCTTTGGACAGAAAAGCCCCCTTGCCAGATGATGCGACTTCACAAGAGAAACAGAACTCACACACAATGCATATATGAAAGCTAAACATGGAGATTCCCATTATCACAATCATCATCATTGAGTTTCAGACAATTTGGTGTCAAAATGTTTCCAGAAGGGTGAGAACAGTATCTCAGATCCCCTGGCTACTTTGGTGTCGTAGCCACTTATTATCTCTCCTTTCTTATTATCTTTCCTTTCTGCACTTCTGTAGTTGCTCTGCCCATTTGCTGCTCTTGGATCTCTGCCTCCTTCACCTATTTTTTATCTTTTTCTGGATTTGTGGGGATTTTTCTGTTGGTTTTGCTTTTTTCTTGGTGGTTGTTTTGTTTGCCTATTTTATTTGGTCCCTGTTAGAGAGCCTTTTGGGCAGATGCTGTGGCCTATGTGCACAACCCTGCAGATAAAAACCAATGGACATTCTGTGGATTTAGAAGCATGCTTGCCAACACTTCGGGTATGTGCCTGATAGCAGAAGCTTGCTGCCCTTGGACAGCCAGCCTGAGAAAGTTTGCCAACTGAAGAAGATGTGAAAGTACATGGTCTGAAGATTCTAGCAGAGGATGAGAAAATGTTCTACTGATATTGCTGACAAGCTGAGCTACATGACCAAGATATGTTTAAGAAATAGTCTTTGTTTTAGGTATAAGTGCTTTGTTAACCAATCAGATACTTTCCCATGTCGCCTGAACCCTGGAACCATATAAATGTACCCTGAAACTAACAGTAAATGGAGCATTGATCATACTTCTATGAGAACTAGATCTTTGACTCTGGAGGCCCCTCTTCCTTTTTCCCCCTACCCCTACTCTCTCTCTCCAGCAAGAGGTCCCGGTTGTGCTTTAGTTTTTTGTGGTTTTATTAATCTACTCAACAGCAGAATCAGCTTGTGATTTCTAATATGAAATTTTGATATACAGGTGTAGCACATAAAGGTTGTTTTTGTTTTTAAAGTCATCTCAGACACAGACCTGCAAGCTCCTGTGACTTTGAGAACTGAGTGCTCTCAGACAGCAAATTGTGCATGAATAGGAAACTTGTAGTTCCCGTCTCCATTACACACAGCAAAATGTCAAGTGGTTGGAATTGTTGTAGATAGAAATTGATCAAGCCAATTTAATAATAATAAATATATGTATATAATTTATTGTGTGACTGATATACAGGCTTGAGATCCACAATCAAAGGGACAGTGTTGAGCCTGGATGGACACTGGGTGAACACTGATCCGACCTCTATCGCATCAGACCCGCTCTGTTCACTAAGGCAGTCTGGTACAGTCAGGTTTTATACCCTTTCTGTTGCTTGAGGCAGCGTCTCTCTTGTTCTTTTCATGGTCAAACACATTCATGATGTCCTCTTTCTCCAAGTTGCACTGGACAATGTGGTTCCTGGCAAGCTGTGAATGCTGAGAGTAGGGGGTACCTGGTATTGGGATACCAGTTCCCTGATAACTTCTGCTATCTCAATCTCAGTGCTTGATGAGCGTTGACCGCCCAGGTTTGGATTGTTTGAGAAATGATCCATCTCCTTCCCCAGATAGGCTCTTTTAATTGCAAATTACATCCCTCCTCACTGCTGTCTGCAGTTTCGCAATGGCATGCAGCAGTCTCTAAGCATGAAGCAATTCCATGTGGATTTGAAAATGCTTTTGTGTATTTCTTTTAAACATTATAACATATCTTCCTCTCATATTCTACATAAGCACAAATTACCTATATCACATATTACAGAATGGTACCAATTCTAGCCTTTATTTTGCCTTCTTTTGCTGCCATGCATCAAATTGTGTCAGACTCATCAATGAACTGGGTTCTTCCAGGATGGGGTGTGCAAGGATGATCCCTCAGCTCATGTGTGGACCTGGTGTGCACCAGGCCAGAGACGTGAGTGTCATCCATAGCCAGCCCCTGTCTGCCAAGAGAACAGGGAGCTGCAGCTCTGAGGAACTCAGGGGTGAGGCAGCAAACAGCCCAAATGCCTAGTTTATATCAGTTACTGGTCAGGAGGATTTACTGCGGAGAGATTTTTATCTTCCTACCCAGAGCTGGAAAAAAAGAGCTCTCTCTCTGTGAAGAGACTCTTTTCAACAGGTTCCAGCTCTTCTGCTTGTTTCACTTAAAAGTAGAGCCAAACTCTTCTGTTGGTCACATCAAACCAACATAAGTTTCAGGAGTCTGTGGAAGACATAAGAGTGTCAACATTATTTCATTTTATAATACTTACAGTCTTCTAATTCAGCCATGGGATAATTAGGCCATCACTCACTATATCAAATAACTGGAAAAAGCACTGGAAAAGAAGTTTTTTTACAACTAAGTTTTAAAAACTAATGAATGCATTTCATAAAGAAAACCATGTAGTAAGAATACAGTAATTTAAACATCTCAAAGCTCTTTGATATTGGAGCCCTGAACCCCAGTCATGTGCAGTGCAGCCTCGGCTGTCCCTTTGAGGCCATACAACTACCAAGGCTCAGGGCTGGGATGAGCCTTCGCCCAAAACCAGCTCCAAGACTGACTGGGAATCAATCCAGAGCAGGGCTGACACAAAGAGCAAAGTCTCAAGGCCAAAGCCAAACCTTCATCATGTTGGATTTGTTTTCACACTGATCTGGAGCAAATTTGCCTGACCTGCAACACCACTCTTACTGTAAAACTTTACATGAGGTACTAAATAAGCACTGTCCTGTCCTGTCCTGAGCTGTGCTGCCCAAATACTGTGGAGAACTTGCTCTGCCTCTGCCCTGTGCCCCTGGGGCTGCTCTTGGCCAGGCAGCCTCAGTGGAAGCCAGCTCTGGCTGCTGCCCCAGCGGGCGCCCAGGACAAGGCCCAGCAATTGAGAGGCCAATGGAAGCACTGGGCAGCAGCAGAACCCTCAGCAGAGTTATTTGGACAACCATGGACTGGCCACAGCTCCACTGCAGCATGACTCCCAGTGAGGCTACCTATGCAGGAGCAGAGTTATAAGAAAACTGTGGAGAAAAATCAACAACTGGCTGTCTGAGCCCGTACAGTTTGCGAATGCCAAGATAGCAGCCTGTCAGCACAAGTGGCACAGTGAACACTGTCACCACTGTGCCCATCATGCAGGTCCTGAACACATCCTGGGGGCAGACAATTCTTGGGAAGCGCACTGGATCCGGGGCATATATTCCTGTTTCATTGATAACATCTGTGGGAGCAATGGGGAGCGTGTGCCCGTGCTGTGCTGCACTGCTGAGCTGGCAGCACGGTGGGTACGAGCAGGACGTTCTCTGTTTCCCCCAGAGCTGGGGCCTGCAGGCACCTTGCCGGCCCTTGGCACAGGCTGTGCCAGCCAACAAAGCCCAGCAGGCCGGGAGGAGAGCCCGGGGGCAGCGCAGCTTCTTGGGCAGTGGCTGCTGCCAGGGACACGGGCCAAAGCCATCCCTGAGCAGCCACTGCCACCCCTGGCCCTCCCTGCCCCGTCACAGCTCCCCCAGCCCCAGGGGACAGGCTTAGGCCCTCTCAGGAAACACTGGAGCAATCACCTGCTGTGCCAGTGCCTGGAACTGCCTGTTCTCCTGCAGAAGAGGCTGCCACTGAGCCACTGCTTCTTCCTGGAACAGCCACCTTCTGTGCCAGCTTTTGGGTCATCGCTGGTGAAAGAAAAGGGACAGATGGATCAGATGGGACAGTTCCCCATCAGGGAGGTGTTGTCTTCAGAAGCTAACACTGGTGAAAGTCATGGACAAGGATGAGGAAATCAGATGAGCTTTTGGGATTGGACAGGCCCCTCCCTTCTCCAAACCACCATCTCTCGTGATCTGCCTGGAGACTGGGAATTTGCAGGGGATCTCAGGGTGGACATGGCCCATGGTGCAGTTTGGGCAGCCTGTCAGCAGATGCCAAATGCCTTCCTGCAGAGGCTGGGCAGAAGCTGCAGCCAGGCCAGGCTGGGAAGCAGCCCTGCAGGGCGTGAAAGCAGCAGCGGGGCAGCGAGGCTGCCATGGATCCCTTCCTGCTGTGCCGGGCACGGCGTGTCCAGATGTGCAGCCAAAGCCCCCGGCTGCTGAGTCGCAGGAGATGGCTGAGGGAAACCACGACAACTCTCCGGTTCACTCAGGATTTGGTCCACTTGTTTGGATTCCTCCAGGGACTTACTCTGATTTGTAGGTTTTTTCCTTCCTCCTTGAGTACCTTAAGAGGAAGTATTTCCATTTCTCCAGAAATGGATTCCACAGAACCAGGGCACAGCCTGTGGCGTCAGCAGGGAAGCACTACTCACCCCTGCGATGGGAGCGGGGCTTTTGTGCAGCAACCAGCCCTGGAGCTAGAAAAGTCTTCCCTGCAGACACACCTGTAACTCAACAGCCACAGAAGCTCCTGTCACCTGGTTCCTGACAGTGTGTCAATGATTATTCTCTGAGGGGAAGTTGAGAACTTACCTGCAGAGGCTCCCAAGGGTTCCAAACCATCTTCCATCCCAACTGCTGGAGAACCTATCCCAGCAACCTCACCTAGAAAGGGAGCATAGATCAGACCCATTTCCATGGTGTGCTGGGATCCCCCTCTGCTTTTGGGAACTGGGCACTGCAAGGGGGTCGAGTAAGGCTGCGGGAGCCAGATGTCAATGGACAAGGCCAAAGCTGCACAGGGGCCTGGGGAGCTCTGGGCTGGCTCCTGGTCACTCTCCACCCTCTTTGCAGGCCCTGTGAAACATCCCTGAAGGGGCAGGCACTGACACACAGCAGCAGAGAGGGCAGCTCAAGCCTCAGCAGGGCTCAGGCTCAGAGGCACAGCAATTACCTCCTGGGCCTGTGCCTGGCATCGCCTCCCTTCCTGCAGCAGAGGCTGCCAATGAGCCAATGCTTCCTCTGGGAAGCTCAGTCTTCAGCAAGGCATTTTGTTTCATATCTGCAGAAGGAAAAAGGAACAGGTGGATTAGGTGCAGATGTTCCCCTTTCTGGGAGTTGGAATCTTCAGGAGACAATACTGCTCTAACTGATGGATAAGGATCTGGAAATCAAAAAAACTTTTGGGATTGGACAGGGCACTCTCTTGTCCAAGCAGCTGCCATTCCTGATCTGCCTGCAGACCGGGAAATTTCAGGGCATCTCAGGCCAATGGTGCAGTTTGGGCAGCCTGTCAGCTGATGCCAAATGCCTTCCTGCAGGGGCTGGGCAGAAGCTGCAGCCAGGCCAGGATGGGAAACAGCCCTGCAGGGCGTGAAAGCAGCAGCAGGGCAGCGAGGCTGCCATGGATCCCTTCCCACTGTGCCGGGCACGGCGTGTCCAGATGTGCAGCCAAAGCCCCCGGCTGCTGAGTCCCAGGGGAAGGCTCAGGGAAATACACTCAACACGGCGTCTCTCCAGATCACTCAGCATCATGTTCCGAAGTTTGGCTGCCTCCAGCGACTTGCTGTCTCCTGTGTCTTGGTTCTTCCATCTAGGAGGACCTTAATGGAAAGTGATTCAATTTCTCCTTCAGGCCTGACTGGCAGTGAGGGCACCTGGGTGACTGGTGCCCTCCAAGGCACTCCCTCAGCTCTGCCTCCCACTCAGGAGCACAGGTGGTTTCTCAGTGAGCTTTGCTGGGGTGGTATGTGCAAAGTGGTGAATTATTGGTGGATCAGGCTCTGATGTTGTACAGTTCAAGAAGCTGATGACATAGAGAGCCTTGCAAAGTCTTTCAACTGGAGAAATGATTTTTGTTTCTCTCTTTTGCTGATTGAGGACTCTTTTGAGGGTGTGATGGGTCCTTTCTATGACGGATTGTCCTGTGGGGTTTGCAGCTATACCTGTCTTATCTTCTATTCCCCAGTCACTGAAGAACTCTTTCAACTTGCGAGAGGTATAGGCAGGTCCATTGTCTGTTTTGATCTCCTTTGGTACTCCCAGGGTAGCAAAGGCCAGGAAAAAATGTTTTATGGTGTGCTGCGAGTTTCTCCTGTATGTGTTGATGCAAATACTGCTCCTGAAAATATATTGACCCATACATGCACATACTTTGACCTTCCAAAAGGTGCAAAGTGGGTTACATCTGTCTGCCACAGCTGGCAGCTGTTTAAACCTCTGGGACTGACTCCCGTCTCCATAGATGGTATCTGGCTCCCACTGAGGCTGCCTGGCCAAGAGAAGCCCCAGGGGCACAGGGCAGAGGCAGAGCAAGTTCTCCACAGTATTTGGGCAGCACAGCTCAGGACAGGACAGGACAGTGCTTATTTAGTACCTCATGTAAAGTTTTACAGTAAGAGTGGTGTTGCAGGTCAAGCAAATTTGCTCCAGATCAGTGTTAAAACAAATCCAACATGATGAAGGTTTGGCTTTGGCCTTGAGACTTTCCTCTTTGTGTAGGCCTTGCTCTGGATTGATTCCAAATCAGTCTTGGAACTGGTTTTGGGTGAAGGCTCATCCCAGCCCTGAGCCTTGGCAGTTCTCTGGCCTCAAAGGGACAGCTGAGGCTGCACTGCACATGACTGGGATTCGGGGTTCCATTATCAAAGAGATTTGAGATGTTTAAATTACTGTATTCTTACTACATGGTTTTCTTTATGAAATTCATTCATTAGTTTTTAAAACTTAGTTGTAAAAAAACTTCTTCTTCAGTGCTTTTTCCTGTTTTTTGATATAGTCAGTGATGGCCTAATTATCTCATGGCTGAATTAGAAGACTGTAAGTATTATAAAATGAAATAATGTTGACACTCTTATGTCTTCCACAGACTCCTGAAACTTATGTTGGTTTGATGTGACCAACAGAAGAGTTTGGCTCTGCTTTTAATTTAGACAAGCAGAAGTGCTGGAACCTGTTGAAAAGAGTATCTTCACAGCTAAAGCAACCTGCCAGGGTTCTTTTTTTCCAGCTCTGGGCAGGACAATAAAAATCTCTCAGCAGTAAATACTCCTGACCAGTAACTGATATAAACTAGGCATTTGGGCTGTTTGCTGCCTCACCCCTGAGTTCCTCAGAGCTGCAGCTTCCTGTTCTCTTGGCAGACAGGGGCTGGCTATGGATGACACTCATGTCTCTGGCCTGGTGCACACCAGGTCCACACATGAGCTGAGGGATCGTCCTTGCACACCCCATCCTGGAAGAACCCAGGTCATTGATGAGTCTGACACAATTTGGTGCATGGCAGCAAAAGAAGGCAAAATAAAGGCTAGAATTGGTACCATTCTGTAATATGTGATATAGGTAATTTGTGCTTATGTAGAATATGAGAGGAAGATATTTTATAATGTTTAAAAGAAATACACAAAAGCATTTTCAAATCCACATGGAATTGCTTCATGCTTAGAGACTGCTGCATGTCATTGCAAAACTGCAGACAGCAGGAAGGAGGGGGTCTAATTTGCAATTAAAAGAGCCTAGCTGGGGAAGGAGATGGATCATTTCTCAAAGGCCACCTGGGCGGTCAACGCTCATCAAGCACTGAGATTGAGATAGCAGAAGTTATCAGGGAACTTGCATCCCAATACCAGGTTCCCCCTACTCTCAGCATTCACAGCTTGCCAGGAACCACATTGTCCAGTGCAACTTGGAGAAAGAGGACATCATGAATGTGTTTGACTATGAAAAGAACAAGAGAGGTGCTGCCTCGAGCAACAGAAAGGGTATAAAACCTGACTGTACCAGACTGCCTTAGTGAACAGAGCGGGTCTGATGCGATAGAGGTCGGATCAGTGTTCACCCAGTGTCCATCCAGGCTCAATGCTGTCCCTTTGATTGTGGATCTCAAAACTGTATATCAGTCGCACAATAAATTATATACATATATTTATTATTATTAAATTGGTTTGATCAGTTTTTATCTACAACAATCTTAGTGACCCCTACATGATCTGATTTAGGGGTTCTGGGGACCCGCTTCCTCTGGTCAGGATGTGCCCTGGTCATTTCAGTGGCCCAACAAGGTTGGGAAGCCCTGTAGGACCAATCAGACAAACCAAAAGCTAAAAGATACAATCTGGGACGAGATTTAAAAAAAAAAAGGGGGCCCAAAAATAGCTCTCAGGTATTTGGAGGTGGGTCTCCGAGGCTGCGGCAACATTTTTTCACTCATAGAAGTCTACGTGCACGAAGAATCCACACGGAAAAAAGAATCATATCATGTGGTTGAGTGAGGTGTGATTGAGCGCGTGTGTGAGACATGATACTATCACAAAGCGAGTGCAAACTCCAAGATCCCAGCTCCCCTCTCCCTCGAGGGAAGGGGTCGGTCAAGGGGGAAGCAGAGGAGCTCATTTCACACGTAAAGCCTGTAACTCCGGGGAGGGGAGTTCAGGGGTTTGATCACGGGCGGACCAGAAAGGGAGGGTACGTTCCCAGGCATTCGGAAGCTGGTAAATTTTTTTGGTCCAGGACTTCAGTAAGTCCAGGTAAGAGAGCCTTCTACCAGTCGGCAAACCGACACTGTGAGCCTAGCAGGCTGGTAAGGTTCAATTAGGATTAAAAACAGGTACGGTACTGATTCAGGGAAAACTTTAGGACTCATATCGAAATACAACACAGGAACACGGTATGGAGAGACTAAAAGAAATAGACTCGAGGAAGGTGGGGCAGAAAAAGAGTAAGATGCAGGGAAAAACTCAGGGTAAATCAAAAAAGGAACAGGAGAACGGTTTACCTGAAATTCCGAGAAATAGTCCATTGGGGTGGATGTTAGAACACTGGGAGGACTGCCTCAAGAGAAGTATGAGATCCAAGGAACGAATGATACATTATTGCATTGAGGTATGGGGAGGAAAAGAGATTAAAAGACACCTAACGTGGCTGATGTTTGGCACTTTCGAAAGGTGGACTTGCCGAGCTTTGCACGACTACGTGTACGATGAGTACCTGCCAGAAAGTGAGGAGATGAGCTATGCCAAACTATGGGAATATGCTATCACAGTTAAAACTTACAGGAGTGCCATGATTCAGGGAGAAACGTGGGAGCCCTTAGATAACCTTCCGCCTCCATATCCTCTGCAGGCTCAGGTTCCTTTGCCTGCATCCTTGGGTCCTTCACACCCACCCACACAGGCACAGGCACCTCCGCTCCCAGTGCAGCAGCCGTAAGTCCTGCTCCCACAGGGACAGGCTTGGCTCCATAGTATCCACAAGATAGTGCTCAGCCCCCCCCCCCTACTGCTGCCAGTGGAAAGCAAGTGGCAAGCCTGTCATACTGGGGAAACCAGTTCCCCTCCAGCCAGCCGAATACGGCACAAGACAAGGAGGGTGGCCAATGATGATAGTGAGAGCGAGGAGGACAAACAGAATCTCTTTAAGAGAAATGCCCATTGCCCCAGGAATAATTTGGTACGTAAATGTACCAATTAATACTGAGGATGTAAGGGCTTTCAAGAAAGAGATGGGGAGTTTGATGGACAATCCGATAGGAGTAGCAGAAAGCTAGATGAATTCCTGGGGACAAGCGTATACACTTACGATGATATAATGCCATACTAAGGTCATTGTCTTATCATAAGGGATATGATAAGACAAGTGGCGATATGAGACTGGGATCACAGGAATCCCCAAGGGACATGGGGGAACCAGAAGTGGCCAGATCAGAGGCTATCATGGAATGCTCAGAATGAGGAGGACTGAACAAAAATGATAGAACTGAGAAATATGGTAATACAGGGTATAGGGAAAGCAGTGCCAAAAGAACAAAATATCAGTAAGGTATTCCAGGAATGCCAATGAAAAGATGAGACACCCACAGAATGGCTAGAGAGACTAAGGAAAGGACTTTGAATGCATTCGGGGACAGATCCGGACTCCCCTGTCAGGGAGGTTATGCTAAAAACACAATTCGTTGCGAAATCATGGGAGGATATATAGTGAAAACTAGAGAAAATAGAAGGCTGGCGGGAAAAAGGATTACAGAAATTACTAAGGAAGGCTCTAAAGGTTTATATGCCTTTATTAAGAAGAATCAGCTCAGGTGGGGAGAAATCGACGGGTTGCGCCCACGCCGCCGTTGCTCCCAGGCATGGCACGGAGAAGGAGGGTGATGCAGCTTTGTCCACTGGTCTGTAGACAGAGCTGGGGATTCCATCCTCACGGGAGATTAGCAGATTCCTGGCTTTTTTGTCTAACACCCCGGGGCTTCTCTTTAATCAACATCTTTTCAGGATAGGGTGAGAAGCAAAAAGGATCCAAGCAGGTCCGGGACAATGCTCCTATCCTTAGACTTCACTTAGGTCACTTGTTGGCTCGTAATGTTAGGGGGTTTTCCTGTAAAAACTGTAAAACTGTAAAAATTTGGGGCGCAATGCATTTCTCATCTGCATACTGGCTCTGATGTCACTCCTATTCTCTTCATACTTGGAGGGTCTGTCCCTGAGTCCGTCCCTGGCAAGCAGCCAGCATCAGGGGAACAATGGTTAATCACCGGACATTAACAGGTAATTGAAGAGCTTTTCTTTGGCAGTGAAACTAAAGAGGTCTGATGGTCTGACTTGTTGTTAACTCTGAAACTTAAAAAAAATACAAGTTTCTAATCATAACAAGCACTGACTGGGGTACAGGCAACAAAACAACATTAGCTGCAGGCTACCCATACAGCTTTTCATCTTAATGAGCACAAAGCCTTTATTTTTGCGAAGGGATGGATATTGGGAGAATTTTTGCACCATCAGGCCGAGACAGAAGGCTCTGGATCTACACAGCACTTTGGTAAGGAGGGGAACACAGGTGGGGGCAATCCAGGCTGTTAGCAGTGCCCCCACCCCCTGATTAGGGACAGCACAATTGCTTTTAGAGCTCATTAACCAGATGGTGAAACACTGATCTTCTTTTCCTGCTCCTTGCATACTGACAGGCAAGTTGAACAGAAAATCTGCCTCTTCCTCCATGATCTCTGAGCACCAAAGCAAAGAACCAAGGAGAAAAAAAAAAAAAAACAACAAAAAAACCCAAAAACACCCCAAGCAACTAAAACGCAAATATTATTTGCTCAGGCTAGGTTTTTTTAAGAGGCTTATAAGACTGACTAAGCCAGTGCTGATTTAAGAGTGGCACATGTTATGTGCCTTCCACAAAGTGTGGGACAGCTGCTGCAATGCAAAGTGGGTGCAGAGTCAGACCCTTTACTTCAGACCCAGCCCTGCCTTCCTGAGGGATAGAAATTCATCTGTTAGAATCCCTTGGAGCTTATGGAGCTGCTCTTGGCCATCCTGTGATAACGGGACTACTGTGGAGCACTGGAGAACTTTCAGCTTGGTACCTGTTATATATATTATGGTAATTCATGCTGATAGAATATATATATATATATAGCTAGATAGATAGATACATAGATATATATATAATGGTAATTCATACTCATACTATATATATATATGTGTATATATATATATATATATAAGAATAAAATATAAAACTTGAAATCACAGTAGCAAGGGAAGAGGGGATTGCTTCACAGGGTGAGGAAACCGCAGCTGGCAGTCGGGTAGGAGGAGTGTCATTAACATAGGAAGTGAACCCAGCCGGCACAGGGGATTGTCGTTCTCACTGGTGTGAACAGGAGGAGGCCCAGCGATGATGGCCCATGGAGATGTTCCTCTTAGACAGAGGGGACCATCAAGGACATACATCTGCATACGGGATTCCGGTAACCAAAGAGTGGATACACATCAGTTCCTGCACAAGGTTTTGTCCAGCACAGGACGGAGAATAGAGGCATCATGAATGTGAAGAACCCTGAGGAAAGACAAAGGGACTCCGCCACGGGCTAGAAAAAGAGTATAAGAAGGGATTCTGCCAAGCGGCATTGGTGAACAGGGGGGATTGGGTGCGATAGAAGGCGGATCTGTGTTCACCCAGCTTCCATCCCGGGGTCGGTGCTGTCCTTGATTGTTGGCTGTCGTGGCTGCATATCGGTTGTGAATAAATTTATATTTTATTTTTATTAAATTGGCTGGATCGATTTTTACCTATAACAGTATCCATGTATGGGGGCCTGAAGAATCTAAGCAGCATCTTCCTTGGCCAACAACAGACTGGAAAGGGAAAACCAGCATCAGAAACCTGTGAGATGGAAAACTTTGGGCTGTTTGAGATCAAAAATGTCACCTAAAAATCTCAATGGCGAAGAACAACCTTTCTGACAAGGATTCCAGTAGAATAAATGACACAGGTATTGGAATAACAGCCAGTGCCCACAGCAATGACAATTCCTTGGTGAGGAGGGTCCCACGGAGAATCGGCTGTGTAATGACACTCACAGCCAATGTGGCTACATGTCGTTCTCCTTTATTAAGCAACTTTGACATAGTTATCCTCCTCTATACACTGTCTCCTGCCACTAATGCTTAATGCTCATTGGTTAAGTAGCTATATTCACACATACATCTTAATTACTGATTGGTTGTCACACTATAAGCATCTTTAGCTAAGGTGTGCCAAATTAGGAGCTCCCACAACGTGCTTGGCGCATTTGGTTTCATCCTGGCACAATGCTCATTCTTCCTTGTTGTATTTGAGGACAGCACATGGTCTATCTTGTTCCTGTTTGAGGACGATACATGGTTTTCAGAGTAACTCTGTAATCTGCAGACCAGGGCTGTCCAATTCCCACAGGGGAATATCATGGCATTGTTCAGCCAAGAATCCTTCTACACCTTGGAATAAAAGGCAGTGCCCACTGCAAAGACATTTCCCTGTCCTGTGGGCTCCACAAACCACACATGAACATGGCACTTTTCCTGAGTGCTTCCCAAAGCTTCTCTGCAAGAAGCACTGGGGAAGTGCATGGGGTAAGAGTTCTGCAAGTGCCAGGCTCTTGTGCAGCAGAAAAGTCATAAAATATGAAAGATTCTAGCAACCCCAATAAATCCATCATTTATGGCTTGTAAATATTCCGGTGAATCTCAGTTACTTCAGGGCAAAAACAAACACAGGGCAAACTTGCCCAAGTATGGTTTCATCACAAGATTCCCGTTTGTCTGCTCCTGTCTGTGGGAGAAGACGAGATTACAAGCTGTCCAGCTGAAGAAGGAAAGGAGGATCTACACTTCCCTGTCATATTTTCCTACTGACAAAGGAATTAAGACCAAGAATTTGGGTAATGGAGGGATAAGACTGGAGTATGGATTAGGGTTTACATCCTAAGATACTTCATTTGCTGAAATAGAAGCACTTTTATTGTACATGGATCTCCTTGCTAAACCTCTTTGTCTACAAACTCCCTTCCTCCATGGCAGAACTGAACAAGCAACATATGTCAGAGCCTCAAGTTAAAAGCTCTGTGATGAGTTAGTTTTAATGGATCCATTACCATTCTGTGGGGTTGCTGTCATGAGGAGCTCAGGTGGCTTTTTGTTGAGATCAAAATCAATGAGCCATTTGTCCCAGCTCCACCTGTCCTGAGGCAGCACTGGCTCCACTGTGCCATTTCTAAATGAAAACAGAATCTCCTAAAGAAGCCAGGCCAAAATCACGGGGGAGTAGTCACGAAAAATAACTTAGGTCGTTTGCTGGGTATTGATCAAACAGCTACCAGCATCCCAAAGTCCAGGCTCCACTAAACAAGGCTCTTTGCTCTGTAATCAACCTTTCAATTGGTAGTGTTTCATACCCATGCAGAAGAACAAAAAGCCACTTCCACTGTAGAAACATGAGCTGCAGCTATGCAGTAAGTTGTGCTCAGTAGCTGACCTGCTGCTTTAGCTGTGAGGCAGGAGATACTGCCATAAAATTTCACAAGAAAATTTTCAAGTATCTAAAATATGCCGTGTTATGTTATTTTCTACCTCCAATATTGCCTGCACATAGCTTAAGGAAGAAAGGTATTTACCAGCCACCATAGATGAAAAAAATTAAAATGAAAAAAGGGCTTTTAAGGATATCAGAGTGATGGCCACCAGTCATTTTCCAGCTTTGTAGGATTTCAGCTGAAAGTCAATCTAAACAAGCCAGCATATGTCTAGCAAGAAGGAAATCACAGATCATCTCTGCTCCTACACCCAAGCTTTTCTATATCAAAGATGGATGGTATTCTTTTCCAGCTCTCAAGAGATGTGTCATAATTTACCAATAAACAAAATATCATGCATAGAAATATTTCATGGATTGTAGCAGTTCCTTTGAGGGGAGCTCCCCAGGGAGTCCCCGGAGGGCCCCCTGGGCTGTGAGTTCGCTGGCAGCAGCAGGCACGCAAGGAGACTCCACACGGCTTCTGAGGGTGCTGATTAGATGAGGGTTTCTTGGGGGTCCCAGCCCCGGGAGTAACATGGTTTCAGAGGGAGAAGGGGGAAAGGGAAAGAGAGGGGGAGAGAGGGCGAGCCTAGGGGAGAGATGGGCCATGAGAGAATCTGCTCTTCCTCGCACAGCTTAAGAGGGAAATTCAATATAGGTGCGAAATAAGGTTTGGGCAAATGGGATTGTAGATTCATGGGACTTCAGGGGAGGAACAGAGCTTGGAATAAACCATATATTTTCAAGAGCTACATTTTTGAGACAGAGCATACCATTTGAATAAAATGCAACACCACAATAGATTATTAAGATAGATAGTTGATAGATAGATAGATGATAGATAGATAGATAGATAGATAGATAGATAGATAGATAGACAGACAAGGCAGATAGAGATAGATGAATGCACTTGCCTGTATCACTTTGTATAGAAAGGGATGGGGAAGTGACAGGTTATTCTTTTCCACACATGGGAAACTATCTTTTTCCCAGAAAATTCAGCTTCCTTCTTCAGTGACCACCAGGGTATCTGAAGACCCCACCAAGAAGGCCCTGTGATGCCAATGGCCTGTGCATCCAGCAAGTCAAGAAAGTAAGGCCTGCCTCTTAATACTACAGTGGTGTTAAAGAGGTTTATTCTTGGTTTTTGGTACAAAGAGGAACAAACTGAAGCCACTTACTGTAAAATGCCGGCACAAGCACCAGTGCAAGTCACAGCCAAAGGAAGGATGAAGCCAAGGTGTCCCACAACCACTGCCCAATCTGCCAGAGATCCTCCTTCAACCGTGGCTGCATTGAAACCCCACTGACTGCCAAGAAGAAAAGCGCCCTACTGAGATCAGGCAAACTTAACCCTCTGGCAGGACACAAATTTAGAGGGAAAAAAATGTTAAAACCCCCACACCACCAGCCACACTTCCCAGTGAGAAGGGTTGGAACTCTCTGCCCCGCAGCACTTGCCCAGCAGGCAGGTTCCCAAAGGTGCTGGGAGCTAAGCTGTGCCCTGCGAGGGAACAGAGCCAGTCTCCCTTCAGTGGCAGAAGGCGCGGCCTCAGCTGTAGCCCCGGGTGCCTGCGGTGGCCCAGGGCACGGCCATGGCTGTCAATGTGTTGGGCTGCAGCACAGGGCAGGCCGGAGCTCAGCAGCCTCAGCAGAGCCCAGGGCCGTGGCCCTTCCCTGCCGGGGCCCGAGCCTGGCCCGGCCCGGCCTGAGCAGCCCGGACTGGCCCAGGGGATGGGCTGCGCCCACCTGCTCTGCCCACAGGCTGGGCCCAAGCCTTTGCAAGAGGCTTTCTCCCAGCTTGGCAAAACCTCGGCCAAGTGTCCCTGTGCTGTGCTGAGAAGAGTAAAAAACCCCCTCAAATTTAAACCTGCTGCCCAACGCATGAGGGATCCCTGCACCCCTTAGGAGAGGCCATCAATACTCCTTTGTGCCTCATGAGGGATCCCTGCACCCCTCAGCAGGGACACCAAAATATCCCTGTGTGCCTCTTCAGGTCCAGGCCCAGATGATCCCACAGAAGGAAATGTGCCCTCAGCCCAGGGACGCTCAGCATGGGCTCCCCCATCCCCTCGGGGCCCCGCCGCTGGGCACAGCAGCCCCTGCCTGGCTCCTGCCTGCCCACACCGTGGCCATCCATGGCTGCTCCTGGGCATGGAGCTCAGCCAGTGCTGGTGCCGGGTGGGCTTTGCTGCTGTTACCACACGGACATAATTGTGAAAACTTTATTCTTTTATTTGAATATGAAATATGGGCCAAGCCCTGCCCTGGCAGACAGGGGATGCCCATCTTCATTCCTGGCCGGGGAACAGGACCAGGAGGCTCAGGGGCAGAGGGTCGCGTTGAGGAGGGTGGGTTTTGGGACGGCCTCCTGACGCTGCTGCAGCCACGGCAGGGCAGATAGGGGCAGAAGTGGAGAGCTGGGATAAACTGTCAAGCTCCCGCTGCCTGTGTTCTTAGGCTCATCTGCTGACGATGCACAGGAGCACCTGTGCAGAGAGGAGGTGGGTGAGGCCCCAGCTGCCAGTGGCGCACAGGGACCCTCGTGCACAGCAGGGCCCAGAGCTGGCAAGGCTCCCCAGCACGGCTGGAGCTGCTGGCACAGCTGGGCCCAGCTGGACAGCTGCCCCTCAAGGCCCCGGCCAGCAGGGCACGGCTCTGGGCAGGGTCCCTGGCCAGGAGCGGGCCCCAGAGCACCTCTGCCTTTCAAGGGCAACCTTGGCCCTGCTCTTTCTCTTCCCCACCTCCCTCTGCCTCTGCCCCGAGCCCCTGGGGCTGCTCTTGGCCAGGCAGCCTCAGTGGGAGCCAGCACTGGCTGCAGCCCCAGCGGGGCCCCCAGGACAAGGCCCAGCAATTGAGAGGCCAATGGAAGCACTGCGCAGCAGCAGAACCCTCAGCAGAGTTATTTGGACAATCATGGACTGGCCACAACTCCATTGCAGCCTCCCTGAGAATGTTTCCTGTCTGTATTAGATTTTCATAAGAAGCAGTTTCACAGAAAGATGAAGAAAACACTCACCATTTTCTCTTCCAATAATAATTAATGTAGACACAGCATAAGATGAAGGTGAATTCCAAAAAAAGCACGCCTGCCATTAACCTGGCCCAGCAGGCTGCTCCCTTACAGAAGCCCCTTCCGAGGCCCTTCTGGGCATCGGGAACAGGTCTTGTGGTGCCGGCTGCATCTGTGGGAGCAATGGGGAGCGTGAGCCCTTGCTGTGCTGCACTGCTGAGCTGGCAGCACGGTGGATACGGGCAGGACGTTCTCTGTTTCCCCCAGAGCTGGGGCCTGCAGGCACCTTGCCGGCCCTTGGCACAGGCTGTGCCAGCCAACAAAGCCCAGCAGGCCGGGAGGAGAGCCCGGGGGCAGCGCAGCTGCTTGGGCAGTGGCTGCTGCCAGGGACACGGGCCAAAGCCATCCCTGAGCAGCCACTGCCAGCCCTGGCCCTCCCTGCCCCGTGACAGCTCCCCCAGCCCCAGGGGACAGGCTCAGGCCCTGTCAGGACCCAGCGCAGCCCCTGCCCAGTCGGGAGCCAGGGCTGGCTCTGGCCCTGGGCTGGCGGCAGGGCTCCCGCTCAGGGCTGCTCCTGTGCCTTGGGCCTCTGGGCACTCAGGGCCAGCTCTGCAGCAGCTGCAGCGCCAGGGACCTTGCTGCACCAGTCCCGTTTCCCCGGGGCTCTGAACCAGCTCCAGAGGCCTGGAAGCCGAGGCGCCTCCAGCTTTGGCTGCTGCCGGGCTGGGCAAGGGCAGGCCCTGGGGGAAGAGCTGCTGCCACACAGCCCCGGCCAGGGCTGAGCCCGGCACAGCAATTACCTGCTGTGCACGTGCCTGTGTCTGGCATCGCCTTCCTTCCTGCAGCAGGGGCTGTCCATGGGGAAATGCTTCCTCCAGGATGTGCCTCCTTCTGCCCAGATGTTTGGTCCACCACTTCAGACAGGAAAAAGGACAGTTGGATTAGATGGAAGAGTTCCTGATTTGGCTGCCAGCATTTTCAGGATGTCATGTGCGTTAAACATGGGGATACGTTTCAGAAAACGTCTTGGCTTTCATGGCAGGGACAGGGCTCTCCTGTTTCCAAAGAGCTGCCATGCCTGAGCCACAGGAGCAGGGAGGGGATGGCACAGGGCGAGGGCACACACGTGCATGGTTCTGTGCTGGCACCTGCAGCGATGCCCCCCTGGCCCAGCTTTGGGCTCTGAGCTGGCAGCTCTCCCAGGGGGAAAGGCCTTGACCTACCCTCAGCATCTCCCAGAGCCTCAGTCCTGGATGTGGCTTGGGAAGCTGCACCACCTTCACCAGCAGGTTCAGCTGCAAAGAAAGGCAGGACAGAAGAGCTGCTGTGGCACTGCAGGAGATCCTCAGGCTGCCCACAAGTCTCAGCCCCGGGGCACAGCCCTGGGCCCGGCCCCTTCCCTCTCTGCTCTTCTCTGTGGCTGCACAGAGCACACGGAAGGACACACTGGCATTGCACACGGGAGGAAGATGGACAGCTAAATTCTCCTTCCTCCCACTAACAGTGATCCTGTGGGATCCCTCAGGTCTCCAGAAGGGAGCAGAGCAAATTTTCCATATTCCATCAACGTTTAGAGGAACTTAAGTGAAAGGGCAAATGTATGAGCTCTTGCCACCTGGTCACTGTGTATTCTCTCAGGAAAGGTACATTGAGCACTTGCCTCCAGGATTTCCTATGAGTCTCAAGCCATAATCCAGCAGTTTTCCCAGATAATCCATGTCTTGATCCCAACCTAGAAGTTTGCAAAGATCAGAACCATTTCCATGATGTGCTGGGATCCCCTTCTGCCTCAGGGAACTGGGCACTGCATGTAGGTCAGCTAAGGCCATGGGACACAGATGTGAATGGACAAGGCCAAAGCTGCTCAGGGGCCTGGGGAGCTCTGGGCAGGCTCATGGTCAATCCCTATCCTCTTTGCAGGGCCTGTGCAACATCCCTGGAGAGGTGCCTGGAGCAGCCCAGGGCCCGTGGGGGTTCTCTTAGTCGCACAAGGAAAATCCTCCTTGAATCCCTGGGGAGAACTGCAGCAGGCAGTGCTGCAAGTATCCCTCACAAACTCCCTCCTGCCTGTCCTCCCAGCCGCCCGTCCTCCATCTGCTGGGACAGCTCCCACAGCCCAAGGGGACCCAGCCAGGCCCACTAAGGACACACTGGAGTCTTGCTCTGCCCCTCTGTCCTTTCCCCACCATGGGCACCCCGTGCAGTCACTCCCAGGTTTCGGGACATGTCTCCCACACAGGGACCCCAGCAGGACTGCTCAGTACCCGAGTGCCCTGAGCCTGCTCGGGATAATTCCCCTGGGTTGTGCCCTCACTTCCAGGCAGCAGAGACAGCAGCTCAAGCCTCAGCATGGCTCAGGCCCAGAGGCACAGCAATTACCTCCTATGACTGTGCCTGGCATCGCCTCCAGTCCTACAGCAGAGGCTGTCATGGAGCCACTGCTTCCTTCGGGAAACGCCGCCTTCTGCCCAGCCTCTCCATCCACTTCTGGAGAAAGCAAGAGGGATGGCTGGATCAGGTGGGGCTGTTCCCCATTGGGGAGGTGGCATCTTCAGCAGCCAGTACTTGTGGAAGTCATGGTTAAGGATCAGGAATCCACACAATTTTCTGGGTAGGCCAGGGTCCACTTTCATGATAACACCCGCCCTTAGTGATCATCCTGGAGACTATGAAATTTCAGGGGATCTCAGGCCCGTGGTGCAGTTTGGGGTGCCTGTCAGCTGACGCCAAATGCCTTCTTGCAGAGACTGGGCACAAGCTGCAGCCAGGCCAAGCTGGGAAGCAGCCCTGCAGGGCATGAAAGCAGCAGCAGGGCAGAGAGGCTGCCATGGATCCCTTCCCGCTGTGCCGGGCACGGTGTGTCCAGATGTGCAGTCAAAGGCCCTGGCTGCTGAGTCCCAGGGGAAGCATGAGGGAAATGCACCCACCTTGTTCGGTTTGCAGTATTTCTTTCACCATTTGTCCCGTGATTTTGAGTGGCTCATGGGGTTTCTTGTGACCGGTAGCTTTGTTCTTTCGCCTCGGAGGACCTTAGAGCACCAGAGTTCCATTTCCCAGGAACAGATCCCACAAAAGCAGGGCTCAGCCTGTGGGGTCAGCAGGGACACACTACTCACGCCTGCCATGGGAGCTGGGCTTGCGTGCAACATCCACCAAAGGACCTGGGAAAGTCCTCCCTGCAGACACACCTGTAACACAACAGCCACAGAAGCTTCTGCCATCTCTGCTGATCTGCACGGGCACCACTGAGCCGCAGGAGCTGTGAGGGGATGGCGCAGGGCGAGGGCACACACGTGCATGGATCTGTGCTGGCACCTGCAGCACTGTCAGGATATTGTTAAGAAAGGCACAGGGACAACTTGCCTCCAGCATTCTTCAAGAGCCTTAAGCCATCATCCAGCAGGGCATCCAAATAATGCAATTTGCCATCCCGATCTAGAAGGGAGCACAGATCAGAACCATTTCCCTGGTGTCTTGGGGCCCCCTCTGCCTCAGACAACAGGGCATTGCAAGTGGGTTGCATAAGGTTGTGGGAGCCAGATGTGAATGGATGTGGCCAAAGCTGCACAGGGGCCTCGGGAGCTCTGGGCAGGCTCCTGGCCAATCCCCATCCTCTTTGCAGGCCCTGTGTAACATCCCTGGCGAGGTGGCTGGAGCAGCCCGGGGTGCATTTGGGCTCTCCCACTCCCAGAGCTAAAACTCTTCCTAAAGCACTAGTGAAAAAATGCAGCAGGCACTGCCACAATCATCCCTCCCTCCCTCTGCCCTCTCTCCCTCCCTTCCTAATTTCTTCTCTCCCTCTATTCCTCTTCCCCCTGAAATTCCTCCCTGAATGGAAAGGACATAACCAGGCCCCTCAGGACACACTGGAGCTTTCCTGTCCTGCTCTGTCAATTCCCCACCATGGGAATGCAGTCGCTCCCAGGTTTCAGGATCTGCCTCCCACGCAGGGACCCCAGCAGGACTGCTCAGTACCGAGTGCCCTGAGCCTGCTTGGGATAATTCCCCTGGGCTGTGCCAGTCTTGTCTGGGCTTTGCCCGCACTGCCAGGCAGCAGAGGGGGCAGCTCAAACTCTAGCAGGTCTCAAGTCCAGAGGCACTGCAATTACCTCCTGGTCCTGTGCCTGGCATCCCCTCTCTTCCTGCGGCAGAGGCTGGCATGGAGCCACTGCTTCCTTCGGGAAACGCCGCCCTCTGTACAGCCTCACCATCCACTTGTGGAGAAAGGAAAAGCAACAGCTCATCAGGTAAGACCGATTCCCACTGGAGAGGCGGCATCTTCAAGAGGCAATTCTTGTCAAAGACATAAACATCCTAGGAAGGACAGGGCCCACTTTCATCACAACACCCGCCATTAGTGATCAGCCTGGTGACTGCAAAATCGCAGGGGATCTCAGGGTGGGCATGGCCTGTGGTGCAGTTTGGGCTGCCTGTCAGCTGATGCCAAATGCCTTCCTGCAGAGGCTGGGCAGAAGCTGCAGCCAGGCCAGGCTGGGAAGCAGCCCTGCAGGGCGTGAAAGCAGCAGCAGGGCAGATAGGCTGCCATGGATCCCTTCCCACTGTGCCAGGCACGGCGTGTCCAGATGTGCAGCCAAAACCCCGGCTGCTGAGTCCCAGGGGAAGCATGAGGGAAATGTATCCACCATGGCATCATTCCAGATCACTCGGCATCTTCTCCATGTGTTTGGATGCCTCCAGGGACTTACTGTTCCTTCTGGGTTTGTTCTCCATTCTCAGGGGACCTTAAGAGGAATATTTCTATTTCCTCGGAACAGATCCCACAAAAGCAGGGATCAGCCTGTGGGGTCAGCAGGGACACACTACTCACCCCTGCGATGGGAGGCAGGCTTCTCTGTAGGAATCAGCAAAGGAGCTGGAGAAGTCCTCCCAGGAGACACACCTGTAACACAACAGCCACAGAAGCTTCTGCCATCTCTGCTGATCTGCACGGGCACCACTGAGCCGCAGCAGCGGTGAGGGGATGGCGCAGGGCGAGGGCACACACGTGCATGGTTCTGTGCTGGCACCTGCAGCGATGCCTCCCTGGCCCAGCTTTGGGCTCTGAGCTGGCAGCTCTCCCAGGGGGAAAGGCCTTGACCTACCCTCAGCATCTCCCAGAGCCTCAGTCCTGGATGTGGCTTGGGAAGCTGCACCACCTTCACCAGCAGGTTCAGCTGCAAAGAAAGGCAGGACAGAAGAGCTCCTGTGGCACTGCAGGAGATCCTCAGGCTGCTCACAAGGCACAGCCCCGCGGCACAGCCCTGGGCCCGGCCCCTTCCCTCTCTGCTCTTCTCTGTGGCTGCACAGAGCACACGGAAGGACACACTGGCATTGCACACGGGAGGAAGACTGGCAACTAAATGCTCCTTCCTCCCACTGACAGCGATCCTGTGGGATCCCTCAGGGCTCCAGAAGGGAGCAGAGCAAATTTTTCAGCCTTTCAACCCTGACAGAACCTTGAGGAAAGGGGCATGAATGAGCTCTTGCCACATTGACACTGATTATTCTATCAGATAAAACAGATATTCAGAACTTGCCTCCAGCATTTTCCAAGATCTTTAAAGTGTCATTCACCTGTACTTGCAAATAATTTATGTTGCCATCCAAATCTAGAGGGAGCAGAGATCATAACTATTTCCATGCTGAGTTTCATCCCCTTCTGCCTCAGGGAGCTGGGTACAGGAAATGGGAAAGGAAAGGCCATGGGAGCCAGTTGTGAATGGACATGGCCAAAGCTGCACAGGGGCCTGGGGAGCTCTGGGCAGGCTCCTGGCCACTCTCCACCCTCTTTCCCTGCCCTGTGTAACATTCTGGGAGAGGAAAGGGAAATGGGGCTGCCCAGGGCCCCTTGGGACACTCTCCCTCCCACAGAGGAAACCCTCCCTAAAGCCCTGGGCAAAACCATCCCCAGCGCTTCCCAGGGAGCAGGGAGCACTGTGCCGGGAAAGGGCAGCCAGGCTGCCGGCTCACCTGCTCCCCGCGCTTGCAGCGGAGCAGCCTGGGCAGCCCTGGCAGGCAGGGCCACGGCCAGGAGCAGCAGGAGGAAGAGGCGCAGAGCAAAGGCCATGGTGCCTTGTCCTCCGCCAGTCCCGCAGCTCTTGCTGCCACCGCTGTCCCGACACCGCTGTCCCAACGTCAGCACCGCTGCTGCCACCGCCGCTGCTGCCGCAACAGTTGTGCTCAGGGACTGACTGCTGGCTCCTTGTGCTGCTGTGCAACCACGGGGCTCTGGCACCTCTGGCACCTCTGTGACCTCAGGGCCTGCTGAGAGCTCAGCCTGCTGTGACCCCAGAGCCCTTCTGTGACCTCATGGCCTTAGCTGTACCCCCAGAGTGTGCGCCCATCTCTATGAATGCACTGCCCTGATTGTAAATGTTTTGCTTCATCAAAGGGCCATTCACAAAACTTTTTTTTCGCCTACTGACATTGCAGGTCAGGCTGTGTCCCTGGAGATGCTCAGTATTCATACAGAATTCACAGAATGACCAGGTTGGAAGAGACCGTCAAGATCATCCAGTCTAACACATGTCCCAACACCACAACTAAACCATGGCACCAAGTGCCACATTCAGTCTTTTTTAAACCCATCCAGGGATGGTGTCTCCACCACCTCCCCTGGCAGGCCATTCCAGAATTTTATCACTCTTTCTGTGGAAAATATTTTCATGATATCCAACCTACATTTCCCTTGATGCAGCTTGAGACTGTGTCCTCTGGTTCTGTCAGTGCTGCCTGGAGAAAGAAACCAACCCCACCTGACTACAACTACCCTTCAGGGAGCTGTGGAGTGATAAGGTCACTTCGGAGTCTCCTTTTCTCCAGGGTAAACACCCCCAGCTCCCTTAGTCATTCCTCACCAGGGCTTGTGCTCCCAGCCGCTCACCATCCCCCTTGCCCCCTCTGGATGTGCTCGAGCGACTCAATGTCCTTCCCAAACTGATGGCCCAGAACTGGACACAGCACTTGAGGTGCGGCCTCACCAGTGCCAAGTACAGGGACAGAATGACCTCCCTGCTCCTGCTGGCCACAGTGTTCCTGACACAGGCCAGGAGCCATTGGCCTCCTTGGCCACCAGGCCACACTGCTGGCTCATGTTCAGCTGGCTGTGACCAGTGCCCCCAGCTCCCTTTCTGCCTGGCCACTGTCCAGCCACACTATCCCCAGCCTAGAACACTGCAGGTGCTTCTTGTGGCCAAAGTGCAGGACGGGGCACTTGCACCTACTGAGCTTCATCCCACTGGACTCTGCCCATCCCTCCAACCATTCCAGGTCTGCCTGCAGAGCCCTCCTACCTTCCAACAGATCAACACACTCTCCCAGCTTAGTGTTGTCTGCAGATTTGCTAATGAAACACTCAATCCCCTCATCCATGTTGTCAATAAAACCATTGACCAGAGCTGGCCCCAGCACAGAGCCCGCAGGGACACCACTGGTGACTGGCTGCCAGCTGGGTGCAGCACCGTTCACCAGCCCTCTCTGGGCCAGCCATCCAGCCAGTTCTGAGCCCAGCAAAGAGTGTTCCTCTCCAAGCCCTGGGCTGCAGCTTTTCCAGGAGCGTGCTGTGGAAGACAGTGTAAAGGCCTTTCTGCAGTCCAAATAGACACATCCACAGCCTTTCCTGCATCCATCAGGCAGGTCACTTGCTCATAAAAGGAGATCAGGTTGGTCGGACACGACCTACCCCTCCTGAACCCCTGCTGGCTGGGTCTGATACCCTGGCCATCCTGTAAGTGCTGTGTGATGACACTCAGTATAAACTGTTCCATCACCTCAGTGGGTACTGAGGTCAGACTGACTGGCCTATGATTACCAGGATCCTCCTTCCCACCCTTGTTGTACATGGGCGTCACATTGGGCAGCTTCCAGTCACCTGGAACCTCACCAGTGAGCCAGGATTGCTGATAAATGATGGAGAGCGGCTTCAGCAGCTCATCTGCCAGCTCCCTCATCACCCTGGGGTGGATCCCATCTGGCCCCATAGATTTAGGAACATCCAAGCAGCTCAGCAGTTCTCTGGCTGCCTCCTCTTGGCTAACAGGGCCCATTCTGCTCCCTGACACCATCTACCAGCCCAGCAGGACACTTGTCCTGAGGACAAGTCGTCTTCCTACTAAAGACTGAGGCAAAGAAGGTGTTCAACGCCTCTGCCTTGTCCTCATCTGCAGTTCCTAAGTTCCCTCCCACATCTAATAAAGAACAAAGGTTGGTCTTACCCTTCCTTTTCCCGTTGATATATTTGTAAATACATTTTTTTATTATCCCTTTACAGAAGTCACCATTTTAAGTTCAAACTAAGCTTTGGCCTCCCTAATTTTTTTTCCTACGTGCTCTAGCAGCTCCTCTAAATAATTCCTGAGAGACTTGACCATTTTGCCAAAGATGATACGTCCTCTTTTTATTCCTAAATTCCTCCAAAACCTCCTTGCCCATCCAGGCTGGGTGTTTGCCTCATTGACTCATCTTTCGGCAGCCAGGGACAGACTGTTCCTGTGCCCTCAAGATCTCTGTTTTGAAGCATGCCCACCTTTCCTGGACTCCTTGGTTTTTAAGGGCTGCTTGCCAAGGAACTCTCTGAAGAAGTCTCCTAAACAGGCCAAAGTCTGCCCTCTGAAAGTCATGTGTAAAAGTCTTATTGATCTTCCTCCTGTTTTCACAAAATACCAAGAATTCTTGATACATTGGTGTTCCCCTGTCTGAGACATAACATAAGACAGACCACTCGTGTTTCCTCAGAAAAACAGCCTTGTTTATTGTCCGGAGTGTTCTTTTATAGCCCACTCAAATCTCCTGGGCCGAGACAGCTCATTGGTCTATCTGTGTGGCCCCAGACTCTGAACCAAGGCAATGTCTGCATCCTAGGAGAGTTCCCTTTGGATGTGAGCTTCTGTCAGTCAAACACAGAGGCTAGTTCATGGAGCTGAGCTGGACTGCTTCTTAGAACTTGATTAATGCTGACTACAGATCAGCTTGCAATGCAACAAATTCTATCATTTCATGATCACTGTGCCCC
This sequence comes from Passer domesticus, assembly GCF_036417665.1. Classification (NCBI taxonomy): domain Eukaryota; kingdom Metazoa; phylum Chordata; class Aves; order Passeriformes; family Passeridae; genus Passer; species Passer domesticus. The sequence continues at coordinate 4,987,988 of NC_087482.1, read as the reverse complement.
AAGCGGCCTCCAGCCACCACATGTCCCCCCAGCCCACCTCTATCTGCAAACAGCAGATCTAACATAGTCCCTCCCCTGCTGGGCTCACCCACCTGCTGCAACCAACAGTTGTCCTCCACACACTCTACAAATTTCCTGGGCTGTTTTTTTTCTGTTGTATTAAGTTCCCAGCAGATGTCTGGCAAGTTGAAGTCGCCTACAAGAACAAGGGCTGATGATCCTGAAACATCCTCTAGCTGTTCATAGAATGAGTTGTCCACCACTTCTTCCTGGTTGGGTGGATGATAACAGACTCCCAGTAGGATGTCAGCCTTGTTGGCCTTCCCCCTAATTCTCACCCATAGGCATTCCACCTCATCATCATTAGTTTCAATATCCATGGTGTCCAAAGCCTCCCAAATATAAAGAGCCACACCTTCACCTCTTCTCCCTTTCCTGTCTCTCCTGAAGAGCTTGTAGCCATCCAGTGTAGTGCTCCAGCCATGTGAGGCATCCCACCACGTTTCTGTGATGGCAATGACATCACAGCTCTGCTGCTGGACCATGGCCTCCAGCTCTTGCTGTTTGTTACCCATGCTGTGTGCACTGCTATCCATGCACCTCAGCTGGGCTGCTGATTTCATCCCTAACTCAGGCTTACCACCCTTGGGCCTGCTTCCAGACAGCCCAGCTGCATCCCGTTCCCTCTTCAAACCTACTTTAAAGCCCTCTCAACAAGTTCTGCAAGCTCATCAGCTAAAAACCTTCTGCCCTTAACAGAGAGATGGAGCCCATCTGGTTCCAGCAGGCCAGGTGCCATCAAAGCTGCACCATGATCAAAGAATCCAAAATTCTGCCAATGACACCAGCCCTTGAGCCACTTGTTGCTGATATGAGCTCTCCTATTGCTTTCACCATTTTTCTCAGCCACCAAAGGGACTGAGGAAAAGACTACCTGTGTCCCTGTCCTATCAACCACTTGTCCCTGTGCCCTGAAGTCCCTTTCAATGGTCCTGACACTCCTCTTCTCAATCTCATCACTGCCAGCCTGGAGTTTCAACAGTGGATAATAATCAGAGGACTGAATCAGCCCAGGAAGTCCCTCAGGAATATCCTGCACCTGGGCCCCAGGGAGGCAGCAGAGCTCTCTGTGGGGTGGGTCCCCTTGACATGGGGCCCTCTGTTCCCCTCAGAAGGGAATCACCCACCACGATTACCATTCTTTCCTTTTTGATGTTAGACATGGCAATCCATGTTACAGATTAATCATAATTGGGAGGCTCTCTGGGCAGATAATTTTCTTCTTAATCATTTGGCTGACTCTCTAGATCCAGGGGCTCATACCTATTCTGAAGTGGCCCCTGGCTAGGGGACGGGGGTCGGGAGGAATTTTTATCATAACCTCCCCGTGCAGGGACCATTTCCACTCCCCTTCATCTACCAGGTGTCCTTCTCTTGCCTGACAGTGTGCGGCATAGGAGTCCTGTGACTCTTGCTGGGCCTCCCGTAAGGATGGAAGGACTGAACTCCACCAATCTATTTCCCTTTCACTTTCCCTGATACTCCTTAAACTTCCTCCCTAAGCTCGGCCACCAGTGAAAGGAGATCATTCACCTGTTCACACCGCAGGCAGCTTTTCCCCTCACTGCCCCCTGAAACCACTGCTAAGCTCAAACACTCTGCACAGGAATGGGTCAGGACAGACACATCCTTTTTGGAGGGTTCCATCTAGTTACTTGTACTAACTACAGCTTTCGATTGCGTAAAAACCACTACTGCCAGAAATACCAAAACCAAGCAACCAACAGAAACACTGCAAACAACACACAGTAAAACTTCCTAACAAGAAAACCTGCAACCCTGCCTGCTTGCCCTGCCTGTGCACACTGCCTCGTGAATTGTCCCTCAGAAACATGCCATGGCCCTGTTTGCCCACTCCTGTTTGCCGCAAACCCTAGAGGCCTCTTTTAATCCGCCTGCTGACCAAGGAGGGAGGAAGCTGCAGCCCATCCCTGCGTAACTCACAGGCTCTTGATGGCTTCCCTCTTTTCCTGGGCGTGCCACTGGAGGAGGTCCAGGCCCAGATGGTCCCAGGCAAGGAAATGTCCCTCAGCCCAGGGACGCTCAGCATGGGCTGCCCCATCCTCCCCGGGGACCTGCCACTGGACACAGCATCCCCTGCCTGGCTCCTGCCTGCCCACACCGTGGCCATCCCCAGCTGCCCCTGGGCACGGAGCTCAGCCAGTGCTGATCCTGGCTGGGCTTTGCTGCTGCTACCACCCGCACACTGGGGTGACAGCTCCATCTCTTTACTGCAAGAGAAGAGCTGGGCCAAGCCCTGCCCACCTTCAGTAGGGGCCAGAGAGCAGCGCCAGTGCTTTCAAGGGGAGAGTACCTTGTGTGGCTGGAGGCAGCATCTGCATGGCAACAAGCTGTTAAAGCAGCTGGCACAGGGACATCGGGCATGGGCATGGAGATGTGTGATGCAATTAGAGGTCCAGTTCTCCCTTAGGTGTTTGGTGGGACATATGAAGGGGGAAAGATACAACTGTGAAAGAGGCCATGGCAAGAGACACAGTGAACAGAGGCTCTGCTATACCTATCATGCACTGCTTGTGCCCATCCTGCAAGCAGAATATCATTGGGATTCATCAAAGTGTAATCAGGGCACGTGTTCCTGTCTTGCTTTGAACCTCTACAAGATCCATGGGGAGAGTGAGCCCATGCTGTGCTGCACTGCTGAGCTGGCAGCACGGTGGATACGGGCAGGATGTCCTCTGTTTCCCCCAGAGCTGGGGCCTGCAGGCACCTTGCCGGCCCTTGGCACAGGCTGTGCCAGCCAGCAAAGCCCAGCAGGCCGGGAGGAGAGCCCGGGGCCAGCAGGAAGCTGAGAGAAGCCCCTGCTCTGGAACTGAGGCAGTTCTTGCACAAGCAAACAAAGATGGTGACTTGAAAAGATTCCCACTGTGCTCAAAGTTTGCCTCTGAAGACTAAGAGTTGAGCTGGTCAAGAATCCCTGGAAATATCTGGGAAATGGTTTTACGTCACTTGGTTGTGACTAGGTACAAAGTTCCCGTGGGAAAAGATCTTTGCCTCTGCAGCTGGCTGGGTGTCTTAGGGTGTCTTAGTTCTTCACAGAGTAAAGATTACCACAGAAATGCCATTTTATTTTTTATTGTATAAGTGTAAAAAACTTTCCAGAACTGTAAAACTGCTTTAAAAATACAAATGTATTCTGGAAAAAGGGATGAATATTTTGGAGATATGTCTCTACAAAAAATATTTCTAAATATTTCTAAAAATTAAAAGTGAATTAAAAATAGGTTTGCCTTTTCAGGATTCTAATACTATTTTGTAAAGTCCTTAACTACTACACTACTCGGGAATAAATATTTAGGGGTATCTCTCTACAGTAAATAAATTTTAAAATATTTTTTAAAAAGTCAAATTTCTAAAAACGAAAAACAAATACAAAATAGTGTCACTTGTTCTCAGGAGCCCCACGCTGCTGCCTGCCCCCTGGGCTCCCCCAGCCCATCGAGACACTGCCGCTGGTCACAGCAGCCCCTGCCTGGCTCCTGCCTGCCCACACCGTGGCCATCCCCAGCTGCCCCTGGGCACGGAGCTCAGCCAGTGCTGGTGCCAGGTGGGCTTTGCTGCTGCTACCACCCAGACACTGGGGTGACAGCTCCATCTCTGTAGTGCAAGAGAAGAGCTGGGCCATCGCCTACCCTGGCAGGGCAGCAGGGCTTAACTCCAGTGTTGTTTAGAGGGCAAGGCCAGGGAGCTCAGGGGCAGAGGAAGGGATGTGTTGGTCTCAGGAGGGGCTGGAGGGTGCTGGGCTGCTCCTGGGGTCTCCAGAAGAACTTGAGAATTGGCGGGGATGGGATGCAGGGAGATCAAAAAAGGGATGAAGTCATGCTGGGGAGACCTATGGGGAGAGCAGGTGGCAGTGGGATCTACAGGGTAGTAGGAGGTTTCCTTGTAGATGGCTGATCTTCGGTTCCCTACACAGAACAGGTGAAAGGGCTGTCCAGGCCCTTATGACGGCCAGAGGAGCAGCTCAAACTGTCTGGGAGTAAGGTGCAGCCACCGTCTTTAAACTCCTGTCCAGAGGTGCTCCTGTGCAGAGAGGAGGTGGCTGAGGCCCCAGCTGCCAGTGGCACACAGTGACCCTCGTGCACAGCAGGGCCCAGAGCTGGCAAGGCTCCCCAGCACGGCTGGAGCTGCTGGCACAGCTGGGCCCAGCTGGACAGCTGCCCCTCAAGGCCCCGGCCAGCAGGGCACGGCTCTGGGCAGGGTCCCTGGCCAGGAGCGGGCCCCAGAGCGCCTCTGCCTTTCAAGGGCAACCTCGGCCCTGCTCTTTCTCCTCCCCACCTCCCTCTGCCTCTGCCCCGTGCCCCTGGGGCTGCTCTTGGCCAGGCAGCCTCAGTGGGAGCCAGCACTGGCTGCAGCCCCAGCGGGGCCCCCAGGACAAGGCCCAGCAATTGAGAGGCCAATGGAAGCACTGGGCAGCAGCAGAACCCTCAGCAGAGTTATTTGGACAATCATGGACTGGCCACAACTCCACCGCAGCCTCTCTGGGAATGTTCCCTGACTATGAGCAGCCTTTAAAGGAAGCTGTTTGAGCTAGAGATCAGCACAACACTCACCAGTTTCTCTTCCAGCAATACCAGATTGCGGCATAGCACATCATCAGGCACAGTGCCGCACCAGCCACAATGGCCATCAACTTCTTCAAACATGGTGTTACCCAGCAGAAAACTCTTGTGCTCTTCCCGATGTTGTCAGCATGTTTTGTGGTGCTGGCTGCATCTGTGGGAGCAATGGGGAGCGTGAGCCTGTGCTGAGCTGCACTGCTGAGCTGGCAGCATGGTGGATACGGGCAGGATGTTCTCTGTTTCCCCCAGAGCTGGGGCCTGCAAGCACCTTGCCGCCCCTCGGCACAGGACTGCTCATTGCCCGAGCCCCTGAGCCTGCACACTGTAATTCTTCTGTGCTGTGCCCTTCTCCTGCAGGCAATACTAGTCAAAGACATGGATAAGGACAAGGAAAATGGCCAGCGTTTTGGAGCTGCTCCAGAGCCCTCCCTCCTGCACAGAGCTGCTTCTCTGCATCTACCCAGAGAGTGGGAAATCCCAGGGGATCTCAGGCCCATGGTGCAGTTTGGGCTGCCTGTCAGCTGATGCCAAATGCCTTCCTGCAGAGGCTGGGCAGAAGCTGCAACCAGGCCAGGCTGGGAAACAGTCCTGCAGGGCGTGAAAGCAGCAGCTGTGGGGCAGTGAGGCTGCCATGGATCCCTTCCCACTGTGCCGGGCACGGCGTGTCCAGATGTGCAGCCAAAGGCCCTGGCTGCTGAGTCGCAGGGGAAGCATGAGGGAAATGCACCCACCATGGCGTCTCTCCAGATCACTCGGCATCTCCTCCATGTGTTTGGATGCCTCCAGGGACTTAGTGTCTCCTCTAGGTTTGTTCTCCATTCTCAGGGGACCTTACGAGAAATATTTCCATTTCCCAGGAATGGGTCCCACAAAACCAGGGCTCAGCCTGTGGGGTCATCAGGCAGACACTACTCACCCCTGCGAAGGGAGCTGGTCCTGCGTGCAACATCCACCAATGGACCTGGGAAAGTCCTCCCTGCAGACACACCTGAAACTCAACAGCCACAGAAGCTTCTGCCATCTCTGCTGACCTGCGCGGGCACCACTGAGCCGCAGGAGCGGTGAGGGGATGGCGCAGGCCGACGGCACACACGTGCATGGTTCTGTGCTGGCACCTGCAGCGCTGCCTCCCTGGCCAAGCTTTGGGCTCTGAGCTGGCAGCTCTCCCAGGGAGGAAAGTCTTGACCTACCCTCAGCATCTCCCAGAGGCTCAATCCTGAATGTGGGTTGGGAAGCCAGATCACTTTCACCAACCGGGTTAGCTGCAAAGAAAGGCAGGACAGAAGAGCTCCTCTGACACTGTTGAAGATTCTCCTTCAGGCCCAAGTGGCAGTGAGGGCACCTGGGTGATTGGTGCCCTCCAAGGCACTCCCTCAGCCCTGCCTCCCACTCAGGAGCAGGGGGACCTCATGCCTGCAGTGGCCCCACACTGGGATGGAAGGAGCCCCTTGCAGGGCAATCGGGGCAGAAAGGACTCCCTGGAGCTGCCAGCAGCTCTAAAGCCAGCCCTGGGCAGGGCCAGGTCTTGGCAGTGGCAGCAGGAGCAGCTCAGGCTCCCTGGGGCCAGCAAAGGAGCTGCCAAAGGCTCAGCCCCGGGGCACAGCCCTGGGCCCAGCCCCTTCCCTCTCTGCCCTTCTCCCTGGCTGCACAGAGCACACGGAAGGACACACTGGCATTGCACACGGGAGGAAGATGGACAGCTAAATGCTCCTTCCTCCCACTGACAGCAGTCCTCCACAGGTGGGATCCTTCAGGGCTCCAGATGGGAGCAGGGCAACGCTTCCAGAATTCAACAACCTTCCAACTCTTAAGGAAAGTGGGACATGCGTGACCTTTTGCCACACTGACACTGATTATTCTCTAAGTAAAAAGGGACTTTGCGAACTTGCCTCCACCATCTGCCGAGGTCTTCACACTCTCATCCAGAAAGACAAGCATGGAATCCATGTCACGATCCCAATCTAGAAGGGAGCATAAAACGGAACTGCTTCCATGCTCTGCTGGGTTCCCCTTCGGCCTTTGGGAACTGGGCACTGCAAGGGGCTCAGGTAAGGTCGTGGGAGTCAGATGTGAGTGGCCATGGCCAAAGCTGCACAGGGACCTGGGGAGCTCTGGGCTGGCTCCTGGTTAATCTCCACACCCTTTACAATCTTTGCCCCCTCTAGGCCTTGTGCAACATCCCTAGAGGGCCAGCTGGAGCAGCCCAGGGCCCTGGGGCTCTCTCCCTCCCCACTGAGGGAGACTTCCCTAAATCCCTGGGGATAACTGCAGTATGTATTGCCAGAACCACCCCCACCTCCTTCCCTACTGCAGTCCCTCTCTCCCTCCCTCTCTTGGCACAGCTCCCCCAGCCCCAGGGGAAAACAGCCAGGCCCTTACAGGACACACTGGAGCCATGCTCTACCCCTCTGTCCTTTCCCCACCATGGGCACTCCATGCAGTCACTCCCAGGTTTCGGTGTGTGTCCCCCACAGAGGGACCCCAGCAGGACTGCTCAGTACCCGAGTGCCCTGAGCCTGCTTGGGATAATTCCCCTGGGCTGTGCCAGTCTTGTCTGGGCTGTGCCCGCACTGCCAGGCACCAGACAGGGCAGCTCAAACCGTAGCAGGTCTCTGGTGCAGAGGTACAACAATTACCTCCTGGGCCTGTGCCTGGCATCGCCTCTCTTCCTGCAGCTGAGGCTGGCATGGAGCCACTGCCTTCCTGCAGAGGCTGGGCAGAAGCTGCAGCCAGGCCAGGCTGGCAAACAGCCCTGGAGGGCGTGAAAGCAGCAGTGGGGCAGCGAGGCTGCCATGGATCCCTTCCCGCTGTGCCGGGCACGGCGTGTCCAGATGTGCAGCCAAAGCCCCCGGCTGCTGAGTCCCAGGGGAAGGCTGAGAGAAATGCACCCACCATGTCCTGCCTGCAGCAATTTCTTCAGCATTTGCCTCATGCTTTTGGATGGCTCATGGGGTTTCTGGTGTCCTCTAGCTTTGTTCTTTCCCCTCGGAGGACCTTAGAGCAATAGAGTTCTATTTCCCAGGAATGGATCCCACAAAAGCAGGGCTCAGCCTGTGGGGTCAGCAGGGACACACTACTCACCCCTGCGATGGGAACCAGGCTTCTGTGTAGGAATCAGCAAAGGAGCTGGAGAAGTCCTCCCTGCAGACACACCTGGAACACAAGAGCCACAGAAGCTTCTGTCACCTGATTCCTGCCAGGTTCACAACAATTATTCCTTGGTAGCACACTGAGTACATACCTGAGAGGGGGTCAGATAGGACCAACACTTTATGCAACCAAGCTAATGAAGAAGCCTTCCCAGACACCTCATCTGGAAGGGAGCAGAGATCAGACCCATTTCCATGGTGCGCTGGAGTCCCCTTCTGCCTCAGGGAACTGGGCACTGCAAGGGGGTCAGGTAAGTTTGTGGGAGTCGGACGTGAATGGATAAGGCCAAAGCTGCACAGCAGCCTGGGGAGCTCTGGGCTGGCTCCTGGTCACACTCCAGATTCTTTTCAGGCCCTGTGAAACATCCCTGGAAAGGTGGGCGAACACCCCAGGGCCTTGCACGACTCTCTCATTTCCACTGCAGAAACCCTCCCTAAAGGCCTGAGAAAAACTACAGGCAGCCATGCCACAGGTGCCACTCATTTCACCACTCCCTGCCCCGTGACAGCTCCCCCAGCCCCAGGGGACAGGCTCAGGCCCTGTCAGGAGCCAGCGCAGCTGTGGGATCGCGCTGGCCCGCTCCCCCCTGTCTTTATGTTTGGTCCGGTCCCAGGACATCAGTTACCTGTCAATCTCCCTCACTCCTCCTTCGCTCCTCCCCAGTTTGGTTAGGTTCCTCCCCGAGTCCCTGTCCGTCATCCAGCACACTCTTCCCACCTTCTAGAAGTTTCTCTGAGTTCTGCGGGGTGATTGGACGAGGGGCCGGGGCCACTCCCCTGAGTTACTCTGGTTGGTTGTTAGGTTTGTCTGTTAATATCTTGTTACACCCCCCCTACCCCCTGATTGGTTGCTTTGTATCCCTTATAACCTGCTGTCGGGCACATTTCTCTGTCTTTCGGCGGTCCTCCCTTGGGAATTAAACCGAACTTTGGCACCCCGAAGGAACGTCTCCTGTCATTCCTGCGGACTGCAGTCTTCGTCGTTCTCCGGGATCCTCCGTCACTCCGGGCCTCCACGCCCTAGGCGCACCCCAATCCTCGAGAGGATACAGGGGGCGTCATTGTGCTGCCAGTGACGCTGGCCTCGGCCAGCCGGGTTTTCTGTCGAGGCTGACGCACTGCTGCAGTTTGGCGCCCAACGTGGGGCCCTGAGAAGATCACCAGGGCACGCGGACGAGGATTCCGGATCCCTGGACTCAGTCCGTTTGGATTCGGATCTAACCTCTGTGGCCGTCAAGCTACCCTGTGGTGAGCAGACCCCGTTTTAGGGGTGGCGCTCCCCAGGGATCGGGACCGGTAGCTCCAGCACCCAGGAGTCGGCTCCCTCCGCAGGATCCTCCCGCCTTGGACCCTTCCCGGATCAGTCGTCAAGTGTGAGTTTTTCGCTCCTTTCTCTCCCTCACCCCCGCCTTTTTAAACTCACCTCGTTTTCCGCGGTTTCATCCGCTCTGGCCGTTTTATCGGCCCATTCAATTCAAGTCCTGCAGGCCATTTTTTTTTTCTCTACCGGCATAGACCGGCGGCGGGATTTGGCGACTGTCCCTTTTCTGCACCCTCTCCTTTTTCGTTTTTCCAAGGCGGCCGGGCTTGGGTCGTCACTTAACAACAGCATGGGTGCAAAAGTCTCGACGACCCAAAAGAGGCTTGTTAGAAAAGTTCAGGGGGTTTTAGTTGTGGGGGGTTTTGATAATATTCACAAAAAGGATATTAAAATGTTGGTTGCTTGGCTCCTCTCCCAATTCCCTACCACAGACCCCGAGCAGATTCTTAACCATACGTTCTGGTCCCATGTCGTTTTAAAAGCTAACAGTATGTGCCGCTCTGGGGACTCTAAGATGTTAAAAATCGCGTATCTAAGCTCAACTATTCGGGACCTTTTACGATCTAAGAGGCAATTGGGAGAGCAGCCAACCTCACCTGGGTTCGTCCCCAGTTCGGTTGCGTGTTCTTCCCCTACCCCTTTTCCCTCTACCTCTACCCCAAGATCTGGGATCCTGAAGAGAGCAGCCCGCGATGGCAGCGCGCAGGAATTATACCATCCTCCTGGCTCTCTTCAGGGTGTCCCTTCCCCCCGCCCGAGGAGTCCTGGCCAGACTCTTCGGGATTCTCCCTGTCCCCCCTTTTCCCCAGTTAAGTGTTTAAAAAGTTCGAAATCTGTTCGTTTTTATCCTCCTCCTTCCCCTACCCCTTCGGGAGATTCACCATCACAAGATGGCGCGGATGAATCCCAAAATGGCGGAGACCTCATGGGTTTTCCCGCCGAAACGCCTCCTTCCTCCCGAAATCCCTTTCGTTCCCCGCGAAACCCTTTCCGTTTCCCTGACCCCTCCTCTTCCTCAGTTCCCTCCGCTCCGCCCTTGCCTCCGCCCCTCCCTCTGCGCGGTGCTCCGCCCCCAGCTCCACCTTTCGAAGCCTCCGCCTCTGAGGCGGGGACAACGCCATCGGTCCCCGCCCCCGTCACCGGCTCCTCCCCTTCCGCCCCGGGCCCTGGTTCCCACGCTCCCTCTTCCGGTTCCCACGCTCCATCGGGTGCTGGGGGGGGGGCTGGGGCCTGGAACCAGGGGCCGCTGCTTAACCTTTCCACGGCTCCGGTTTCTTACATCCCGGGGAGGGAAGGGAGGACCCAGGCCCAGTGGATCCCCTTTTCAAATCAAACTATCAAAGAGTTGTGTAAGGCCCAGAAGGATTACTCCAGGGACAGTGAGTTTTTCCGGGGAATCCTGAGGGCCACACTAACAGATGCCATCGTCATTCCTGCCGATCTCCGGCGGATCTTTTCGTGCTTGCTTAGCCCCTCAGAGTTCCGTCTCTGGGAGGCAAATTGGAAACGAGAGATAGGCAAGATTTTGCCTCAATTATGGCAAGATGCAAGCTCCGCCAGGGACACGGAGGGAGGAATGATTTCTACAGACCATCTTTGTGGCATCGGGGACTGGGCAGACGGGAACTACCAGGCTTGGTATATCCCTGCAGAGGCACTTAAGGCAACAACATCTGCAGCATTGAAAGCGTTCACTGCCCTTAGACCTCCTACTGCTCCCCTCATTTCATATACTAAAATTATACAAGAAGATAACGAACCGTTTCTTCTTTTTACTGAGCGGTTAAGGAAAGCAGTAGAGATGCAGGTGCGGGATGAGGCGACCCGGGAGGAAATCCTGACAGAGATGGCAGCCACCAATGCAAATCCTGCGTGCAAGGCTGCCATCCTCAGCCTCCCCTTTGACCCTCCACCGGACCTGACCCAAATGCTGCAAGTTTGCGAAAGGAAGGTGTCTGTCCTCCCCGAAAGTACTCCCAGAGGACAGCGCCCAACTCAGCGGAGAGTCGCCGCAGCAGAATCTACCACGGCAGAGGACAGTAATCCAGCACCGCATCGGACGCCCCGTCCCATCCGAAGACCACCTCCCTGCGCCGATGCTCCGTGCCACTTATGCCAAAAGACTGGGCATTGGATGCCTGACTGCCCGTTGAGGAAAGAGTTTTATAACTTTAAGTTCCATCAGAAACCTCAACGGGCCGATCAACACTCAAAAAACTAACTCAAGAGCGCGAGGCCTCCCCGCGCAAAGATAAAAGTAGGGCGGAGAACTTTCCATCTCGCGGGGGGGGAGGAGGAGGGGAACAGCCGGAGGCGGTTCCCCAGGTTAATCCGCCTACGTTGTCAAATCCACAGGACTCGACTACTTCATATCCAATACTGACTACCACTTCTAATATCTCTCCGTACAGGCTCCAGCTCATCGAGCCCTTACACCTGACAGACACCAGTTTCCGGGAAGTCTCCGTCTCGCCAGACGCACAAGGTACTTGGTGGCGGGTCAAATGTAAGTATGTCGTTGTCGGAGACACGAAATACACCCCACCACACATCAACATCTTGCCAGGGGTGGTGTCCACACATATACACCTATTCTCTGTCGTCCTGCATTGCACACAACCACCCATCTTTCTGCCCAAGGGCCAGGTGATTGCGCAAGCGATCCCTGTCCCAGAAATCTGTCATTCCACCACTGACACAGAGGTAACACCTACCGTGGCTTGGTCTCAATTTGTCACCGGGGACAAGCCACGGCTCACCTGCCACATACAGAAGGATGGGGAGGCCACCACATTACATGGACTCTTGGACACCGGGGCAGATGTGACGATCATTCCCGCAAGGGAATGGCCGGCACATTGGGAGCTACAAAACGTGGCTGGAAAAATCCAGGGTGTCGGGGGGGTCCAATTGGCGAAGCAATCTCGGAGTTTCGTTCAAATTATGGGGCCAGACGGGCAATTGGCCTCTGTTCGCCCGTTTGTTTTAAATTATTCGGAACCCCTGTGGGGAAGAGACCTCCTTGCCCAATGGGGAGCCAAAATTGACCTACCATCGGCTCCTCCGGTTTTTCGGGCAGCGGTCACTGAGGGGCGCCCTACCCAGAAACTTAATTGGAAATCAGATGTCCCTGTCTGGGTAGAGCAGTGGCCGCTTTCTAAACAAAAACTTAAGGCGCTTCAGGAGCTCGTGGAGGAGCAGTTACAGAAGGGTCATCTGGTGGAGTCCACGTCACCGTGGAACTCCCCAGTCTTTGTCATCAAAAAGCCCAATAAGAACAAGTGGCGGCTCCTCCACGACCTCCGCAAAATTAATGACATCATTGAAGATATGGGGTCTCTTCAACCAGGGATGCCGTCCCCGGCGATGCTCCCTCAAAACCATCAATTGGCTGTCATCGATATAAAAGATTGCTTTTTCCAAATTCCCCTCCATCCGGATGATGCCCCACGTTTCGCCTTCTCGGTTCCCACCATCAACCGAGAAGCCCCAAGGAGGAGGTATCATTGGACAGTATTACCACAAGGCATGAAGAACTCGCCGGTAATCTGCCAATGGTACGTGTCCTCCTTGCTGTCCCCGGTGCGTGCTGCAATGCCGGAAGTCACAATCCAACATTACATGGACGACATCTTAGTTTGCGCTCCGACAGACGACATGCTTACACATGCGCTTGACCTGACAATCAATTCATTGATTGCTGCAGGGTTCGAGCTGCAACAGGACAAGATTCAGCGGATGCCGCCCTGGAAATACCTGGGCCTAGAAATTGGCCGCCGTACTATTGTACCTCAAAAAATATCAATTCGGCCAAACATTCGGACACTCGCTGATGTCCAGCAACTGTGTGGGGCTTTAAATTGGGTGAGACCTTGGCTGGGTGTTTCCACCGAGGACCTGGCCCCCCTTTTCAATTTATTGAAAGGGGGAGAGGAGCTTAGTTCTCCGAGGTCTCTCACCCCAGAGGCACAGGCAGCATTAGAAAAGATCCAGACGTCCATTTCCAGTCGGCAGGCTCATCGATACCGTCCCGAGCTGCCATTCAAATTTATCATCCTGGGAAGATTGCCACACCTCCACGGGGTGATTTTTCAATGGGACTCTAACATCAAACGGGACCAAGGGGCGAAGGATCCACTCTTGATCATAGAGTGGGTTTTCCTAAGCCACCACAGGTCCAAAAGAATGACCAAGCCACAGGAGCTGGTGGCAGAACTCATCCGCAAAGCACGCCTGCGGATCCGGGAGTTAGCAGGTGTGGATTTTGACTGCATTCACGTTCCGATCCAACTGAGCTCAGGTAATTTTACTAAGGCAATGTTAGAACACCTTCTGCAGGAAAATGAAGCATTACAGTTTGCACTCGACAGCTTCTCCGGCCAAATTTCTATCCACAAACCATCACACAAATTCTTTAATTCGGACATTCAATTCCATCTTTCGATAAAATCCATTCAGAGTCGAACTCCCCTCGAAGCCCTGACAGTTTTCACAGACGCGTCCGGAGCATCCCACAAGTCAGTAATGACTTGGAAGGATCCTCAGACTCAGCAGTGGGAGGCTGATGTTAAAGTAGTTCTGGGGTCTCCCCAGATCGCTGAGTTGGACGCTGTCGTCCGGGCTTTTGAGAAGTTCGCTGAGCCTTTTAATTTGGTAACTGATTCGGCTTATGTAGCCGGAGTTGTTTCTCGAGCTGAGAGTGCAATCTTGCAGGAGGTCTCCAACAATGCCTTGTTTCTTTTGCTCTCGAAATTAATTCGACTAGTCTCCCACCGAGAGCAACCATACTACGTGATGCACGTCAGGTCCCACACCGAGCTACCGGGGTTCATCATGGAGGGAAACAGGAGAGCTGATGCTCTTGCTGCTCCTGCCCAGGTGGCCCCCCTCCCGTGCGTGTTCGAGCAAGCCAAGCTCAGCCACCAGCTCTTCCATCAGAATGCTCCTGGCCTTGTTAGACAGTTTAAGATCTCTCGGGAACAGGCCAGAGCAATTGTGGCAACATGTCCCCAGTGCCAAGCCTTCCAACTTCCATCCATTCCATCAGGCACCAACCCCCGAGGTCTATCAAGTTGTGAGGTGTGGCAGATGGATGTCACTCATGTCCCGGAATTCGGACGTCTTTCTTACGTACATGTGTCTATCGACACCTTTTCTAATGCAGTCTATGCCTCTGCCCACGCAGGGGAGAAGGCCAATGACGTTAAAAAACATTTATTGCTGGCCTTCTCTGTGTTGGGCATCCCAAAGTGCATAAAAACAGACAATGGCCCGGCGTACAAGTCCAGGGAGTTGCGAAGCTTCCTGCAGCAATGGGGAATAGAGCATAAGACCAGCATCCCCTATTCCCCGACAGGCCAAGCCATGGTGGAGAGAGCCCATCAGAGCCTGAAAAACACCCTACACCATCAGCATTCGGCAATGAAGATGGACTCCCCGCAGACCCGCCTTGCTCGAGCTTTATATACCATCAATTTCCTAAATTGCTCGTTTGATAATTTAAACCCACCTGTCGTGCGTCATTTTGGCGAAAACAAAAGTCTAAAACCGGAGACAAAGCCACCAGTCTTGATAAAGGACCCGGAAACATGGAAAACGGAGGGGCCGTTTGACCTGGTGACCTGGGGGAGGGGATATGCTTGCGTATCCACCCCCTCAGGTCCCAAATGGGTTCCTTCAAAGTGGGTCAGGCCCTTCCTGCCCAAAAAGCAGGTGTCTGTAGGTACGGTTCCCCAAGTTCAAGAGTCCTGCTGGAGGCGTAGGCGGAAACCCTTTGAGGGAGACTTAGATGTCCTGGGGTCAGAATTTTGATTTCTTTCATTTATATATTTTATTTTATTTATCTACTGTTTTAGGGCCCATGCTATGGCAGCCCCACTGGAGACTGCACGACTCACGGCCTTCGTCATCATTCTCTCACTCCTTGCGCTACCATCTACGCCGTGGGTCGTTCCCCAGCCAAGAAAAAACGTTTGGAAAACTCTCGCCGACGCCCTCGGTCAAGACAGTCTCTGCCTCACCACCGCATCAGCAGCAGACCCCTTGTCCACCTGCCTTGTGGGGATCCCGTCTCTTCCAGATGAGTTGCCCTTGTCCCTCCGTGATTCTCTAGAACCTTTTTTCAATAATAAAATCAACCGCCCCTCTGACCCTAACCCCAATGTTGTCTGGAGGAGATTTGCCAGCAAATTAAATCAGTCCAAGACCGAACCCCTAGAATTTAAATTGCTCGGGTCCTCCACATTTTATTTTTGTATTCAATTCTTCCCTTACTCCGACCTAGACACTTCCCTACAAATTGCAAATATCACCGCAAATGTCTCACTTTGCCCTTCCCTGTCACAGATTACAACCTCGATTACCCAGGACTTTAAACCTCGCTCTCTACCCAATGGTTATTTTTTCATTTGTGGGGACCGAGCTTGGCAAGGCATCCCCTCTCGCCTTCTCGGAGGCCCATGTACTATCGGCCGGCTGTCGCTGTTCACACCCAGCACAAGTCAAATTGTTAATTGGCAGAAGATAGAAGTCGCACCAAATTCGAATCGGACAAGACGAGATTTAACTAATTTGGACAGTTCGTGCGACGAAGAAATTTTCCATTGGAGTAAGCCAGAGGAGGTGGCATGGATCACCTTCCTCCCCTGGGTGGCAGTCGCTCAATCATTAGGCGAATTAGGCCACCTCGAGTGCTGGGTGGCGAAACAAGCAAATCTTACATCAGCCGCGCTAAGTGACCTTCTACAAGACGAGGAAATCACAAGGCAGGCCACTTTGCAGAACAGAGCAGCAATAGATTTTCTATTGCTGCTCCATGACCATCGCTGCCAGGACTTTGAGGGGCTCTGCTGCTTGAATTTGACTTCTAAGGCCGAGGACGTCCGTCTCGCCATTGACCAGATGCGAGAGATGATCAGCAAAATCAAGGAAGACTCCGCGGACTGGCTGGGGAACTTGTTCTCAGGATGGGGACTGTCAGGGTGGCTTGGGTCGGTGTTAAAAACTATTATTTCAGTTGTGTTTGTTGTTTTACTGGTTCTTATCGTTATTTCAATTTTATGGACAATTCTTAAGAGACTCATGATTAAGTTGACTGCCCCAGCGGTCGTAAACCATGTGATGGAGCTTCAGCCATCAGAAGGAGAAGAAGATCTACGGTACGAAGACTTTGGTTACGACTGCTGGGAAGAAGATGTTTAGTTCCGTTTATTTTTCTTTATTTTTAAACAAAAAAGGGGGAGATGTGGGATCGCGCTGGCCCGCTCCCCCCTGTCTTTATGTTTGGTCCGGTCCCAGGACATCAGTTACCTGTCAATCTCCCTCACTCCTCCTTCGCTCCTCCCCAGTTTGGTTAGGTTCCTCCCCGAGTCCCTGTCCGTCATCCAGCACACTCTTCCCACCTTCTAGAAGTTTCTCTGAGTTCTGCGGGGTGATTGGACGAGGGGCCGGGGCCACTCCCCTGAGTTACTCTGGTTGGTTGTTAGGTTTGTCTGTTAATATCTTGTTACACCCCCCCTACCCCCTGATTGGTTGCTTTGTATCCCTTATAACCTGCTGTCGGGCACATTTCTCTGTCTTTCGGCGGTCCTCCCTTGGGAATTAAACCGAACTTTGGCACCCCGAAGGAACGTCTCCTGTCATTCCTGCGGACTGCAGTCTTCGTCGTTCTCCGGGATCCTCCGTCACTCCGGGCCTCCACGCCCTAGGCGCACCCCAATCCTCGAGAGGATACAGGGGGCGTCATTGTGCTGCCAGTGACGCTGGCCTCGGCCAGCCGGGTTTTCTGTCGAGGCTGACGCACTGCATGGGGTTTCTGGTGTCCTCTAGCTTTGTTCTTTCCCCTCGGAGGACCTTAGAGCAATAGAGTTCTATTTCCCAGGAATGGATCCCACAAAAGCAGGGCTCAGCCTGTGGGGTCAGCAGGGACACACTACTCACCCCTGCGATGGGAACCAGGCTTCTGTGTAGGAATCAGCAAAGGAGCTGGAGAAGTCCTCCCTGCAGACACACCTGGAACACAAGAGCCACAGAAGCTTCTGTCACCTGATTCCTGCCAGGTTCACAACAATTATTCCTTGGTAGCACACTGAGTACATACCTGAGAGGGGGTCAGATAGGACCAACACTTTATGCAACCAAGCTAATGAAGAAGCCTTCCCAGACACCTCATCTGGAAGGGAGCAGAGATCAGACCCATTTCCATGGTGCGCTGGAGTCCCCTTCTGCCTCAGGGAACTGGGCACTGCAAGGGGGTCAGGTAAGTTTGTGGGAGTCGGACGTGAATGGATAAGGCCAAAGCTGCACAGCAGCCTGGGGAGCTCTGGGCTGGCTCCTGGTCACACTCCAGATTCTTTTCAGGCCCTGTGAAACATCCCTGGAAAGGTGGGCGAACACCCCAGGGCCTTGCACGACTCTCTCATTTCCACTGCAGAAACCCTCCCTAAAGGCCTGAGAAAAACTACAGGCAGCCATGCCACAGGTGCCACTCATTTCACCACTCCCTGCCCCGTGACAGCTCCCCCAGCCCCAGGGGACAGGCTCAGGCCCTGTCAGGAGCCAGCGCAGCCCCTGCCCAGTCGGGAGCCAGGGCTGGCTCTGGCCCTGGGCTGGCGGCAGGGCTCCCGCTCGGGGCTGCTCCTGTGCCTTGGGCCTCTGGGCACTCAGGGCCAGCTCCGCAGCAGCTGCAGCACGAGGGACGTTGCTGCACCAGTCCCGTTTCCCCGGGGCTCTGAACCAGCTCCAGAGGCCTGGAAGCCGAGGCGCCTCCAGCTTTGGCTGCTGCCGGACTGGGCAAGGGCAGGCCCTGGGGGAAGAGCTGCTGCCACACAGCCCCGGCCAGGGCTGAGCCCAGCACAGCAATTACCTACTGTGCCTGTGCCCGTGTCTGCCATCGCCTTCCTCCCTGCTGCAGGGGCTGCCAATGAGCCACTGCTTCCTTGGGGAAACACCTCCTTCAGCCCTGCCTTTTGGTCCATCACTTGAGAAACAAAAAAGGACAGTTGGATCATGGAACAATTCCCCATTTCTTTGCTGGCATCTTCAGGGCAGCATGCTTATCAAAAATGGGGAAAAGATTCACAAAATATCTGGGCTTTTGTGGCTGGGCCAGGGCCCTCCCTTCCCCAGACAGCTGCCAGCGCTGAGCAGAAATCACGAGTGGATCGCGCAGGGCAAGGGCACACACGTGCACGGTTCTGTGCTGGCACCAGCTTTGGGCTCTTGAGCTGGCAGCTCTCCCAGGGGAAAGGCCTTGACCTACCCTCAGCATCTCCCAGAGACTCAATCCTGAACGTGGGTTGGGAAGCCAGATCACTTTCACCAACCAGGTTAGCTGCAAAGAAAGGCAGGACAGAACAGCTCCTGTGACACTGTTGAAGATTCTCCTTCAAGCCCAAGTGGCAGTGAGGGCACCTGGGTGATTGGTGCCCTCCAAGGCACTCCCTCAGCACTGCCTCCCACTCAGGAGCAGGGGGACCTCGTGCCTGCAGTGGCCCCACACTGGCATGGAAGGAGCCCCTTGCAGGGCAGTGGGGGCAGAAAGGACTCCCTGGAGCTGCCAGCAGCTCTAAACCCAGCCACGGGCAGGGCCAGGGCTTGGCAGTGGCAGCAGGAGCAGCTCAGGCTCCCTGGGGCTGGCAAAGGAGCTGCCAAAGGCTCAGCCCCGGGGCACAGCCCTGGGCCCAGCCCCTTCCCTCTCTGCTTTTCTCCCTGGCTGCACAGAGCACATGGAAGGACACACTGGCATTGCACACGGGAGGAAGATGGACAGATAAATGCTCCCACTGACAGCAATCCTGTGGTATCCTTCAGAGCTCCAGAAAGGAGCAGGGCAAGATTTCCTGAACTGATCAACCTTCAGAGGAACTTAAGGGAAATGCCACTTGACTCAGCTCTTGTCACATTCACACTGATTATTCTGTCAGGAAATGTACATTGAGAACTTGCCTCCAACATCTGGCAAGGTCTTCAAACCACCATTCACCAGTGTTTCCAAGTAATTTAAGACGTGATCCTCATCTAAAAAGGAGCGGAGATCAGAACCATTTCCATGGTGTGCTGGGATCCCTTTCTGCCTTAAGGAACTGGGCACTGCAAGGGGGTTGGGTCAGTCTGTGGGAGCCTGTGGCTCCTGGTCACACTCCACACACTTCCCATGTCTTTTGCAACATCCCTGGAGGGGCTGCTGGAGCAGCCCAGGGCCCTGGGCCTCCCTCATTCCCACACAGGAACCCCTCACTAAATGCTTGGGGAAAACTGCAACAGGCAGTGCCACAACTATCCCTCCCAACCTCTGTCCCTCCCTCCTGCTTGCCCACCTGCCCATGGAACAGCTCCCACAGCCCAAGGGGACATAACCAGGCTCTCTCAGGACACTCTGGAGCCTTGCTCACATCCTCTGCCCATTCCTCACCATGGGCACCACATGCACTCACTTCCAGTTTTCAGGACATGTCTCCCATGGAGGGACCCCAGCAGGACTGCTCAGTACCCGAGTGCCCTGAGCCTGCTCGGCATAGTTCCCCTGTGCTGTGCCAGTCTTGTCTGGGCTGTGCCTGCACTGACAGGCAGCTCTAGCCTCAGCAGGGCTCAGGCCCAGAGGCACAGCAATTACCTCCTGGGACTCTGCCTGGCATCTCTTCCCTTCCTTCAGGAAATGCCACCTTCCACAGAGCCTCTCTGTCCATCCCTTGAGAAAGGAACAGGCACAGCTAGATCAGATGGAATCATTATGCACAGGGGAGGTGGCCTCTTCAGGAGGCAACACATGTCCCAGTCATGGATAAGGATCAGGAAAATCCTGATCCCTCCAGTGCCTTGGGGCTGGCTATGGCCCTCCCTCCTCCAAGCAGCCACCCCTCCAGATGGGCCTGGGAATTGGGAAATTGCAGAGGATTTCAGGCCAGTGGTGCAGTTTGGGCTGCCTGTCAGCTGATGCCAAATGCCTTCCTGCAGGGGCTGGGCAGAAGCTGCAGCCAGGCCAGGCTGGGAAACAGCCCTGCAGGGCGTGAAAGCAGCAGCAGCAGCGGGGCAGCGAGGCTGCCATGGATCCCTTCCCGCTGTGCCGGGCACGGCGTGTCCAGATGTGCAGCCAAAGGCCCCGGCTGCTGAGTCCCAGGGTAAGGCAGAGGGAAATGCTCTCACCATGCCCTTTGTGCAGTTCTGTCACGATGTGTTTCAGGATGTTGTTTGGCTCGTGGGGTTTCTTCTGTCCTTTGCCTTTGTTCTTCCTTCTCAGAGGACCTTAAGAGAAAGTAGTTCCGTTTCCCAGGAATGGATCCCACAAAAGCAGGGCTCAGCCTGTGGGGTCAGCAGGAGCACACTACTCACCCCTGCCATGGGAGCCAGTCTTCTTTGTAGGAATCAGCAAAGGAGCTGGAGAAGTCCTCCCTGCAGACACACCTGTAACACAAGAGCCACAGAAGCTTCTGTCACCTGGGTCCTGCCAGGTTGTCAACAATTATTCCTAGGTGGCACACTGAGAACATACCTGCAGGAGACTCCAAGGGCTTCAAAACTTTATGCAGCCAAGCTAATGGAGAAGCCTTCTGAGCAACCTCAGCTAGATCGGAGCACAGATGAGAACATTTTTCAGGGTGTGCTGGGATCCCCTTCTGCCACAGGGAACTGGGCACTGCAAGGGGGTCGGGTAAGGCCGTGCGAGCTGGATGTGAATGGACATGGCCAAAGCTGCACAGGGGCCTTAGGAACTCTGGACTGGCTCCTGGTGCCTCTTTTCATGCCCTTTGCAACATCCCTGGAGGAGCTGCTGGAGCAGCCCAGGGCCCTGGGGCTCTCTCTCACTCCCACACCTGAAACTCTTGCTGAAGCACTGGGAAAACTGCAGCAGGCAGTGCCACAACTAACCCTCTATCCCTCCTGCCCTTTCTCCCTCCCTTTCTACCTTCTTCTGTCTCTCCATCTCTCTTTTCCCCTGGAACAAATCCCACAGCCCAAGGTCACATAGTCAAGCCCTC
The DNA here is from genome assembly GCF_036417665.1 of Passer domesticus. Lineage (NCBI taxonomy): Eukaryota > Metazoa > Chordata > Aves > Passeriformes > Passeridae > Passer > Passer domesticus. The sequence continues at coordinate 4,966,903 of NC_087482.1, read as the reverse complement.
TCGGACACACTGGAGCCTTGCTCTCCCTCTCTGTCCTTTCCCCACCATGGGCAGCCCGTGCAGTTGCTTCCAGGTTTCAGGAAGTGTCTCCCATGGAGGGACCCCAGCAGGACTGCCCAGTACCCGAGTGCCCTGAGCCTGCTCAGGATAATTCCCCTGGGCTGTGCCTGTCTTCTCTGGGCTGTGGCTGCACTGCCAGGCAGCAGAGAGGGCAGCTCAAGCCTCAGCAGGGCTCAGGCCCAGAGGCACAGCAATTACCTCCTGTGCCTGTGCCTGGCATGGCCTCCCTTCCTGCAGCAGAGGCTGGCACAGAACCACTGCTTCCTCCAGGAAATGCTGCCTTCTGCACAGCCTCTCCATCCACTTCTGGAGGAAGGAAGAGGGACAGCTGGATCAGGTGGGGCTGTTCCCCACTGGGGAGGTGGCGCCTTCAGGAGGGAATGCTTGTCAAAGACATGGCTAAGAATAAGGAAATCCCTATAAACTTTCTGGGTAGGCCAGGGTCCTCCCTTCTCCAAACTGCTGCCCTTTCTCTTCTACCCGGCAACTGCAAAATTGCAGGGGATCTCAGGCCTGTGGTGCAATTGGGCGGCCTGTCAGCTGATGCCAAATGCCTTCTTGCAGGGGCTGGGCACAAGCTGCAACCTAGCCAGGCTGGGAAACAGCCCTGGAGGGCGTGAAAGCAGCAGCAGCAGCAGCGGGGCAGCGAGGCTGCCATGGATCCCTTCCCACTGTGCCGGGCACGGCGTGTCCAGATGTGCAGCCAAAGCCCCCGTCTGCTGAGTCCCAGGGTAAGGCAGAGGGAAATGCACCCACCTTCTCCTGCCTGCTGCATTTCCTTCAGCATTTGCCTCATGTTTTCGGATGGCTCATGGGGTTTCTGGTGTCCTGTAGCTTTGTTCTTCGCCCGCGGAGGACCTTAGAGCAACAGAATTCCATTTCCCAGGAATGGATCCAACAGCAGCAGGGCTCAGCCTGTGGGGTCAGCAGGGACACACTACTCACCTCTGCGATGGTTGCCAGGCTTCTGTGTAGGAATCAGCAAAGGAGCTGGAGAAGTCCTCCCTGCAGACACACCTGTAACTCAACAGCCACAGAAGCTTCTGCCATCTCTGCTGATCTGCACGGGCACCACTGAGCCGCAGGAGCGGTGAGGGAATCAAACAGGGCGAGGGCACACACGTGCATGGTTCTGTGCTGGCACCTGCAGCGATGCCCCCCTGGCCCAGCTTTGGGCTCTGAGCTGGCAGCTCTCCCAGGGGAAAGGCCTTGACCTACCCTCGGCATCTCCCACAGCCTCAGTCCTGGACGTGGCTTGGGAAGCTGCACCACCTTCACCAGCAGGTTCAGCTGCAAAGAAAGGCAGGACTGAAGACCTGTAAATCCACCAGCAGAAACACCAGCCAAACCTCACTAAAAAGTCACGACTACTCCTTGAAGCAAAATAGACTGATGCATGTTAATACCTAAGCTTGTAAGCTGTAAAACCAATTGTTATGAGAAGTAAAATATTTTATTTTAAACTGTATTATTCATGAGGTTGTTTTAAGTGAACTGAATATTTAGATTGTGATATGCAAATTTATTTCAAAAAATAAAATATTTTAGTGCTTTTGTCAGAATAGAGAAAAGAAACAGAAGTAAAAGCTAATGAAACACTGTAAAGAATATATTAGAACAAGTAATATGATGCATGAAAAATCTGAAAAAATTAAGTATATAAGATACAAACCAGATTTAAGTTCCAAGAAACATTAAAAGTAAAATTAAATCAGATAGTGTATAACAAAAGCCATTAGATATTTAATAAGGATCAAATTAAACTAAAGGAAAACAGC